>NC_090449.1:42259536-47259536 GCF_031143425.1 Pleurodeles waltl
GTTCCATGGTGTCTGACCATGGAAATGGCTCCCCAGGGCCCTTAATGCCTGGTCTGACCCAGGTATTAAATAATGATGCTAGGCAAGCGTAGCAGCATTATTTAGCCCCGCCTCCCGCCCGTGCCTCATTTTAGCATGGGGGATAAATATGGAGCTATGGGGATAGCATCATTTTTTGAATGGGAATGCCTACCTTGCATCTCATTGATGCAAGGTAGGTTCACTCATCCAAACAATGGTGCCAACTCCTACATTTTGACGTTAGATGAGTCTAACGTCAAACTATAAATATGGAGTGAAGTTTGTGTAAAAAAAGTGAAGCAAATTTGGTGCAAAAAGAGTATAAATATGCCCCATACTACCCTAACAGAACTCCTTTATTGGAACAGTTATACCTATATACCGGAGGCCAATTTTACAGTTACAGGTAAAGTTTTGTTGAGGAAAATTTCATGTGACTGAAACAGATGGATGCTTAGTACGTCATTCCAAATCTACACTAATTAGTCACTGCAAACTTACATGTGATAAAACTGCTAATAAAGAATTGTATTTTTTAGTACTTTATAAATCATGGCAAAGAGAGGATTAAATGATTGGAACATCAGTATCATATGAAGGAGAGTTTCATGACAACAAACCTTACATTATAATAGCAGAGTTCAAGATTTAGGTTGACATATTAGACTAAGAAAGTCTAGAGGAAAAAAATCCAATCTGAAACTTCTCAAAAATTACACCTGCAGTTCTCATTGAACAAACAAATATTGGCAATGAAGGTACGGGAAAATGGGTAAGGATGGTGAAAGATTTGACAATCTTATATCGCAGTTAAATAATGAACAACATGAATAATATTTCAACAGATTCAAACAACTTTTGATCATGGCCTTCAATATAAACATGATCTATGTTTATGTTCAGATTTTCAGCATATAATAAAATATATATCAGACTAGGCAGGTACACGTAAAAGTTTCCCTATAAAACTTAATGCAGCTTACCTTCTAAAAGTTACTAATTTAAATGTATTATTGCTCCAATTGGATTAGCGGCATATAATATCAAAGGGATTACATTACACCAACTGCTACTACCACCAGTGAAACATAAAAACAAACTATAGTATTTAAAATTAAATTGAGGTATCTCTCCGGAACTGTGTAGAGTTCTTAAAAAATTACACATTTTAAATATAGGCAAAATTAGCATGGTTTTACTTAATGATGGCTTTTGTTCACTTACATATGGCAGAAATACTCAAGGCATTTTATGATAATCTGTTTGGTGGGACGCATGTGATAGATTGGGGGATAAACTTCAACTCACACCTGTAAAAGGGGAGGGTAGATTTTAAAATGGTGACATAAAAACTCATAAGGAAGTATAAGTAATGTTACTATTTAGTCACAATCCTCATATAGTGAATTTACACAAAAAATGAGATAAACAAATGATGAGGAATATGAGCAAATACTAAAAGATATAAGGCTATGAATTATAACCAAAGATGCAAAATAAATGCTTAAAAAAATAACTTTATCTACTTATTCCCACAATTGAAGACTGCAGTAAAAGATATGCATTATCTTCTTTTGGAGACACTACCTATTGTTTGTTTATTGCCAATGTTAAAAGAAGGCTGTGATTTCAATATGGAAATGTTATGCATGGCAAATGAAAGAAATATACATTTACCTTGTAAAGATTGTTTTGAAACTCATGGAGTAAGTATTCCTATAACTAAATCCTTATCTACAAAACTATTAAATATGTAGCAATCAGTGTCACAGACGGCAGGATTAGAAAAAGAGTTATTTCTTTGCAAAAACTCTTGTGTTATTTTACATAGACATTCGGCTGTGGAATAAGCACTTGCAAATGGAGCAATGGGATATATACTACATTTTGTTAACTACAAAAATAATGATGACATTGAATTTCTTATTGTTAAAGTTGACAATATAAAGGAACCAAAACAAATTTCATGAACAAAGGCAGGAGTTTTACTAATGAAAGACTTAAAAACTCAACATTACAACGACTACATAGTATAAATGTTGATGGCACCAAATTAATGCAGACACTTCTTACGTATGTGACTAAAATCGTTTGAAAAAAAAAACATACACCTTCTCTTGGGGAATACCCAGTTGTGTCTAAACCAAAAATATACATGAAAAGAAAAAAAAGTTCACAACCAATGAGCCTTTAGACACTACACAAATGTTTAAAAAAATAAAAAAATGAACATCAGCTTGAAATTTTAGGCCCTCATTTGAGTAATGCAAATGGTATTACGTGCTAAAGTAGGATGATTGTTGATCTGATTTTATATTTAACTTTAGTAAAATATTTTCTTCTAGAAACTACACATGATCCTTTTTGTAAAAGCATAGCTCATCTTTGTTTCCTACTTCAGTAGGAAAAACATTTGTGCCAATCCACAAGTGGTATTAGAGATATTGTTGATGTTTGTACAAGAACAGTTAACCTCTCTATAAATCAGCAACAAAATTGAAAGTATATCTAATGAGACTTGCCACATACAGATCTTTTTGCTGTATGGTACTATTGGGGACAAGAATGTATCCAATGCTTGAATGCTTTCTCAACAGTCATAGAATTTGAAAGATTTGTATACCTTCCTATTCCTAATTGTAATTCAATATCAATATAATTAAAACAAATATGATATCAGGCTGTGCACTTTAAGTTTTGTTCAAACTATGAACCAGAGGTTGTGTCAACACTATGGTTAACAATGGTCAATAAGAATGTATGTCTAATGATACAAACAAGAAAATTAAATACCTTAATTACTGAATTCACTGCTTGCCAAATTTCTATTTCTCTATGCATTTTTAGTTGTACAGCGATTATTTTCTATCATGAATAAAACAGTATTTCAGGAAATTGTAAAATTTTTATGAACAATACAGCCTGGACTGAGTGTGATGAGTTTATGTTAACCGCTAAACAAATATTGCCTAAACATGTGAACAAATATTACCTGCTTATCATATCTCTTAAATTTTAATTTAAGGTACAGCTGTCTAAATATCGGGAATATGGACTGAATATAGTATATAATAGCAATAATTATTGTACCTGGCTTGGTTATTGACTATTACTTATTTCCGTACTTTTACTAGAACTCACAGTTGAACAAGCAGAGCATATAAACAGGTTTTTTCACAATCCTTTTGTTTTGTGTTATCACCCAGAATTTGAGGATGGCCACAATGTAATACTTATCTGCACCTTCTTAAATTTTAATTGATATCATATGTTATTAACTGTATCATTCCCACAATCTGAACATCACTAAATAAAAAGGGTTGCATTTCATTTATTAGGCATGTACTTCAACAAATATTAATACTATATTTTCGCTAACTTTTTTGTTATTTTTATAATAATGTAATAGTAACAAACTGGAAAATAAAAATTGTATTCCCAAATTTTACAAACCTATATAGTATAATTTACGGTTCATTTACCTTCTCCTTTTCTCATATTTCATATATATTTTTTACTGCATTTGTATGTGAAAAAGTTACAATAATAACTAGCTCTTTATTGTAATGAACATTACAACAGTTCTAAAAAAAAGTTTTTCTTTTCATTTTGTAAGTTTTTTTCTGGGTTGTTTTCAGTTTAGGTTAACCGGATCAACAATAAAACACACACACACACACACACACACACACACTCACACACACAACAATGCACAACAAAACATGCTGCACAAAAAACACCCTTAGGGATTTTGGGGAGGGGAGCTGTGAGCTATTACTAGCTCCCTATGAATATTAAGGTCACTCTTCCCTGACATTATTACTTTATGATGGTACAAACAGTATGCCACTGTATTAGCATATGGTTCAACAATATGGCGGTCTTGGATCAGCTGCTATCAACCGACTGCTATACCTGGTGATGGAATTGAGGGTGCTGCTAAGGTAGTAGATGGTGGTAAAACATGAGTCTGAACACCAAAGTCAAGGGTGCTGCAGTTGGCATTTCAGCAGCTGGTGTGGTTGTTGGCTCTTTCATTTCTGCCAATTGTAACTCCTTTGTCTATTCAGTCTGAGCCAAATGGTTGGAGTAGAGTACATAGCCCGAAGGTGTTTGCACATTCCAGTTGTACCCAACGAGTACTGTTGGCCACTGTCACTCCCCCAGGAAATAACTTTGTGACATAAGGTAGATGTCACATGGCATGCATTCACATTTTTCTCCCCTGCAGGAAACAACAAAAAACTGCTACACCACAGACTCCAATAGGTTCTTTCGTCGGTCCAGCTCTTATCTTCCTGCACAGTAGCCTCTCTTCCTCCTCGATTGCAGCCTCGGGAACAGCAGTACCCTCTTGCTTCTACCACTGTTCTTAGGAAAACCCCAAAACACAAAAAAACAGCTCCAAAATGTTTCTGGTTTTGGTACAGTCAAACGCTCAACAAACAGAACCTGAAATAAAATGCTGCTTTCTATTGGCTCAAGAAGAAATGTTTAGAGCCTCTCATGAGCATTCTTACATCCGTGGGGTACCGCAGTATTACTGGATTAGAATTGTGGTACCATTGGTAACTGAGAAAAACACTGTTAGAACAATACAGACTGCCAATACAAAACACCACTGCCATAAAACACAATTTTTTTTACAAAGTTACAAACAGTTCAACTGCTAGAATTGTTCGATGTTTTATATATAAATATATATATATATATATATATATATATATATATATATATATATATAGATATATATATACATATATATATAATAGGCTACAAAAGTATAGCCCAATGTTACTACCAAAAAAGCACACACTTTTTAATTACAATACCAAATAATTATACATTGTATTAAAAATAATCCTGTAAAGAACATTTAATTTAAATACAATACATATATTACAATACATATTTAGCTGGTTATATTTTATTTTAAATATGCATTACTTTTCTAATCCAAAAAAATACATAGGCAAAAACCTTCTATTTTACTATTTCTAAAAACCAGTCTGTTGGAACTTGTTTTTTTGGTGTATGATTACGTGCCCTGCGCAACCAGGAACCACCATTTCAAGTCAGGGCAGACACACATTTAGAGGTATCCTGTGCTCACCCTCTGGTGGATTGGCACAGAGAAGGCAGGCTTATCTAAAGAGACAATGTGTAAAGTATTTGTGCAACACAAAGCAAAACAATGAAACAGCACAAAAAGGACTCCAAAGGTCATGCTCGGCGGTGATTGGATTAATTTATAGTAATTAAAATTACTTTATGTTAAAAAAACAACATAGAAATTCACTGAAAAACATGTTTAAGGGACGTTATAGTTACAAAATAGAACTACAAAAACACAGAAATTCACTTAAAAAAACAAAAGTTACATGTTAAGGTAATTATAACTCGCTCCCTCACCATGCACTGCTAATTATCCCTCATAATACATCCGTCATGACATCTTTTATGACATCATTGATAATATCACCGCAACATGTACAATAAAATTATTGATGAGAAAATTGTGCATGGCGAGGGCGCAAGTTATAGTTACCTTAGGGCACTAGTTATAATAGTTGAGATACACATAACTAAAACTGCTGAATTTCTGTGGTTTTGTGAGAGGAAATTCAGAACCTAACTATAACGTCCCTGTAAACTTTGTTTTTTTAAGTAAATATATATACATAGAGGCCACGTGTGCTCTCTGGTACGAACTGCTAATCCAAAAGGGACATTTTATATATGAGCATACCATGTTCATGCAAAGGGGTTTTTACCTCTTAGTGGGCTTGCAGTTGTGTCCACTGCCTTTGTTTCATAAGGGGTGTGGGCAGAAATAAAAACTTATACTGCAGGTTTTACCAATATAGTGCTCAGTGCATCAGTGTCCCAGAGTTATCAAAATTTTGTGCAGGACAGCAAGAGAAATTGCTGTGCTGCTTCAAAGGAAGAGGGCAGGAATATGACATCTATTTATTAAGGTGTCTCATTCCTGCTCTCTCCCTGCGCTGACACACAGAGTGCTGCTTAGCATTCCAATGCAGGCATTCTTATGCTAAGAGGGTGCATGGGTGCCACGTTACATGGCAGAATCCCTTGGTTTGTTTTGTGTGCAGGAAGGTAGTGGTGCATAGTGCCAGCCTGACGGGAAGGATGTAGGAAGTTAGGAACATAGGAGGGATGTGGAAATCGAGTATATGATACTGAGGCTTCTGTTCCAGTGTGCGCTAAGTAGGTGCTCCCTTGGGCTGATTCAAGGCGTGATTGTCAAGACATCATGTCACTCACTCTTACAATGATAGTATATCAGAGGAGTTGAGTAACTTGTGCTCTTCTTTGTGGCTTTATGTAGCTTTATGTAGCGCATAATCCCAATCTCCTGGTGGCAGTACGAAAAAACAGAACGACTTGACTTGAAAGGGGGTGGAGAAGCAAAAATCATTGTTTGAAAAGCATGAATAGTTCAAAATGTAATTTTTTTAGATTTAGGGTCATTTAGGGTCATAAAAGAAGGAATAGGCTATCTCATTTAAAAAGTACAATGCTGTGTCTGTCATAATTAGGCCTGGGTGGAGTTCATGAAGTTCCGCTTTGTGGAACTCCGCAAAGTGTCCAAAAAACTCCCCCGCACTAAACAGTGCTCTGCAAGCCGCGGAGTGTGTTAGGTCATGCTGTTCGCACTGATTTTTAGGCCGGATGTTTGTCCCGCTCTGTAAAGTCAGCACGAACAGCACCCAACACAGCGCAAAAGGGTGCTTCTTCTTTTCTGCCACTCTGGTAGATTTTCTATTCGAGCAGCAGCTTCCTCAAAGCTAACAGAAGGTTTCTCAATGAATGCAGTAGTCACCATCCGCGACCGCCCGCTTTGAGAAATTTCGCTGGAAGGTAGTCTGCAGTAAGGTTTTCCTTGCTCGCGGTTTTCTACTTAACGAACGAGGAAAAAACTCCTCTGCCAGCGGAGTGGAGTTCACCGCCCAACCCTACTCATGATGTTTTTTTTTTGTACAGAGTACCACCAATCATTGTTATTTATCTTTCATAAGCACCCTAGGACAAGAAGGCACCTGGGCCGGCTGCCACCAGCGCCGCCATGGCAGGAGTGACCAGTGTGACTACCACCAGCATCAGCACCACAGCAAATTGTCATGCTTCCCCTCTAAGTTGTTTCTATTCCCCACTGCTAAAATTATGCCATTGTGTATACTTATTAGTTTTTTTCAACTCTGATTGGATGTTATTTGTGATCCCTGCATTTCCCTGTGTTTTTTCAATATTTCCTGTTTCCACAGCTGACTGTCTCCTGTAATTTCTTTTATTCTTCAGCGCCTTTTTTCGTAAGCTTCGCCTTTCCCCACTTTTACATGTCTTGTTGTGTAGTGTTCCGAGGGGAAAATATTTTTAGTAGTGTAAAGAGGATCGCACAGACAGGCCTAAGTCCTCTAGTCACCAAACAGGTTGGTGGTTTTCTTGATTAAACATGCAAAAGGTACAGTGTCGAAGATAAAGTGGCCATCATGGGCATGGACCCTCAATGTTGTCTTATACTAGCAGTTTTCATGACAGTGCAGAGTGGCAGAAATGAGATACCACTACCATATGCCCTTTGCAGCCCCTTCTATCCCTTATCCATTAGTTGCCTTACCTTATGCCCTTCCCTTTTTACTATCCCTCCATTCAGAGAAAAACATTTTACTCAACGTACCTGTTTTTTTAAAATGTTGGCAAGCAACAAGCAAAGGAACACAAACCTCCCAAAGTGATTACTTTCGATAGAAGAAGATACCAATAGATAGCTAACCTAACTGTAGTGAGGTCTGCCAGAGACTCTAACTTCCAGCCATTCTTCTTTCAGGTCTCCCACTTGCTCTAAAATCCACATCTTGTATTGTGAAAGATTCCTTACCGAAAATAAATGAAAGTGGCTAGTATTTTTTTGAACCATGGATCAAGTATTGTGGCACAGATGTACTTTTTAGAGGATGCAATCTCTCTTAGGCAGCATTATATTAATAGCCAAAGTGAAGGATTGAGCTTTGGACCAACTTATACCCTTCTTTGTTCACACTGGCAAAACTTTGCAACACGTTTTTTAACTGATCCTGTAGCAGATACAGCAATGGGATTGCTTGGCTCATCGTATTGACAATATTGCTGACTTTCTGTGTAAAAACCTAAAAAGGCAGCAGCCTTTGTGTAAGGTATATAACTAGTCCTCATTTGTCCACCTCTGTTATCATGCTTTCCTCAGTTGTATTTACTCCTGTCTGAAGGACATAGTCAATGATCCGTCTATACTGCTAAAACAGGCATTGTAACATGTCGTAAGTCGAGCTTCAACCTGTTGACACCTTTGGTATGTGGGCTTTAACTAGTACTATATCAGCACACTAAATAATCCTCAACAGAAGAGGTCCAGTGTGCAGTGAAACACATGTAATCAGTTGCTTGACAACTGGTCCACATGTCTGTTGTCAGGTGAATAGTGTGACCAGCCCTCTGCTGCAAAGCATTTCCTACCAATGGCAGCATACCATACTAGAGCACTGGAACAGCAACTTTGGTAAAATAGTTCAAGCTAGTAACCTTCCATTTTGGGCAGATGGGTGCCTCAAATTCTAAAGATCCCACTCCTTCCACAAAAGAATAAGGGAGGAGGCCCAGCTCTAACATTTTAGCCAGCCTTGCATTATACAAATGTGCCCCTGGGTGGTTGCGTTCTTGGGGCCACTCCTGCCTAAACATGCTCAGAAAAGTACCTTGGGATTTTCCGACTTCTGGAAATAACCAGGAGGTGGAAGGCTCAATGTATGTCTTGGGGTAATCAATGTATGTGGTAGTGTGTGTATCTGAGTCTTGTTCTATTTGGAGGTTGCTGATGCGGGTGATTCTGGCACACTGCAGCGGACATGGCTGCTTTGTGTAAAGCTGTCATCCTATTCTTGCTCATCACCTCCTTTTTCTTCTCCTCCTCACGGTCCAATTTCTTGGCAGGAACACCTTTCTTTGGGCCCATTTTCAAGCTCTCCTCAGTTGCCACTTATTTGCAGAAGCAGGCAGAGGAGAACTGATGCGGTGTGGTGTCACTTTGTGCCAGCCTTCTGTCTGGCAGTATTGTGAATGATGCCATTTGTGCACTTAAAAGAAAACAAACAAGAAAAAAATTCAGTGAATTGTGGCATTTTTGCAGGTTGAACTATTCTTACAGATAATATAATATTTCGAGGTTATCCCAAATAATTAACAACAATAATGTATCCATTGCAATTCAAGCCATAACATAATATTTCAATTATAATAACAACAACATACAGATTTAAAAGTTTGCTTTATCTGCCTCTAAGGTGAGACGTCTGTAGCAGGCAGGAGGGTGCATGGAAAAATGGAACAATCCTCAAAAACTGAATGCTGGTTTTTGACATGACCTGAGAGACCTATGGCAGGCAAGGGGTGCAGGGGGAAATGGAATAATTCTTAAAAAATGAATATTGGTGTGCACCTATGGTAGACGGGGTGTCTCACCTGGGACTGAGAAATCCTTTGGGAGACAAGGAGATGCAGGCGAAAATTGAAAAAATGCAACAAACATTGTACATACATACTACAATGATCCACAAGCACATTAAACTAATATCAGTGAAGAAAGTGAAAAATGAACAAAAAAACAAAAAGGAATAGCCTTCTATTAATATCCCTTAAAAAGGATTTAACACCCAAGCTACTGGCCACTAGCCACATGTTTGTAAGAAAATGTTACACAGAATGTCACACATTTGGCAGTAGAATGCCGCTCATAAATTCACTGAAACCACTGAAATGTCACATATGATCAACTGAAACTTGCTGCTATGACCTCTCACTGAAAGTTGTTACCAGCAGTTGAAGTGGATTAAAAAAAGTATGGGAACTGTAATGCTGCATGCAGTGGGGGCGGGTCAGTGAGCGTGGGGGAGTGTTTAAAGGTGTGGCTAAAAAAGAAAATATTCTCTGAGGTGTATTGGTCTTTCATTGGCAAGCACACTATTGCACATTAGGAGAACACTATTAGTTAATGCACTGTAGAGGTGTGTGTGCAACCAGAAAGCCATAGAATAAAATTGTGATTGGTGCAAAGGAAAATAGTGGCTGTCATATTGCTAGTGCTACGAGGGACCAGCCTGTGACACAAACCACTGAGAACATGCAAGTCAATATGTTACAATTGTATTACACACATTATGAGACATACTGCTACCAGATGTGCAAAAAAGTTTTAGATAAAATGATACTTCCAAGATAAATTTTAGTGATACCCAGTGTTAGAATTGACACCCTTAGGGTGGTCACCCCCCAACATTTTGCCTGCCTCTCTCCATTTTTCTGAACCTGTTTTGGCTGGTTTTAGGACCTTGCACACTTTACCACTGCTGACCAGCGAATAGTGCATGTGCTATCTCCTCTAATCATGGTAACATTGGGTCCTACCTAATTGGCATATTTAATTTACTTGTAAGTCCCTAGTAAAGTGCACTAGAGGTGGCCAGGGCCTGCAACTTAAATGCTACTAGTGGGCCTGCAGCACTGATTGTGCGACCCAACATAAGTAGCCCCTTAACCATGTCTCATACCTGCCATTGCAAGGCCTGTGTGTGCAGTTTCACCCTCACCTCTACTTGGCATTTAAAACTACTACTACTTGCCATGCCTTAAACTCCCCTTTTTCCACATATAGGTTACCACTAATGTAGGCGCTTGGTAACCCATAGGGCAGCGTGCTATGTAAGTACAAGGCAGGACATGTACTTATGTGTTTTACATATCCTGGTAGTGAAAGCTCACAAATTCTTTCTCCAATACAGTGAGGCCTGTCCTCTCATAAGCTAGCTTTAGAACTGTCCTTATATAATTTTAAGTGGTAGATTCTGACATGAAAGGAATAGCCCTGTCATGGTTAGTATGGCCAGGATGGTAATAGAAATTCCTGCTTACTGGTGAAGTTGGATTTATTATTACTATTCTAGAAATGCCACTTTTAGAAAGTGGGCATTTCTCTGCACTTATTGACATATGTTCCTTACAGACTGTCTCCAATCCACATCTGAGCTGTGCTGGTTGACTGCTCCCGTTGTGCAGCCATAAACACAGGACACTCAGCCACATCTGCATTATCCTGCATACTGAATGGGTCTCCCTGGGCAGGAAGGGTGGAGGTGCTCTCCCTTACACTTCAAAGGCCAGTGGCCTGCCCTCACACAAAGGCCTGCTGGCCCCTGACTCTGCTGTAAGGACTCTGCCTTCCCCACAAGTGCTCTCCAAGGGCTTGGATTGAGCTTGCCTCCTGCTCTGAAGTTTCAGGGCCACAAATACTTCACCAAAGAGAAGAAAATCCCCGCACATCAGAAAATCTACGCAATGCATGCAGAAATCAATGCAACACCTGCCTCGCGGCTGAAAAATCACTGCCTCGTCTACCATATCGATGCAGTGCCTGTTTCTTCTTATAAGCGCATCAAAGATATTCAAAGCAGCGTCCCTGGGTGTCAAAATATTCCAGCATCACAGTGAGGAATCAAGGCTGTTCTCCTGGAAATCAATGCATCACATTGCAGCGTGGAAAGAAACAACACATCGCCTGTGCCACAAATCCAACGCATCTCCTCCTCTGCATCCCCCGTGCGTCATAATTTATGATGTATGCATCCCAAGTACTATGTGTTACAAGTGTACAACCACTGATTTGTAAGGATTAAGACTAATTTAAACCTTTAAAAAGTGATATCTTGACCTGTGCATATTGGATTTTCGTCATTTTGGTCTTATTTTATTCAGATAAATATTATCTATTGTCCTTAACTGGTGTGAAGTACTTTTTGTGGTGTGTTCACTGTGTACTATATGAGTTATTGCACAAACGCTTTACACATTGCTTTATAAGTTAAGCCTGCCTACTTTGTGCCAAGCTACAGGAGGGTGAGCACTGGATAATTTTGGTTGTGTTGTGACTTTTTAGACATGGTGCATACTTCTGGCAACAAGAGACCCAATTTCTGACACCAAGACTGTACTTAATGATTTATGTTTATATAACTGACCTGAAAAGCACTCACTTCACAGCTTAGCTGGTAATTCCCTTGCTCTCAATCAGTCGAAAAGAAGAAATCTTTGTCATCACAAACCTTGATGTGATTCGATCAATGAAACCAGTACTGGCTCCAAAGCCCCCTTTACCTTTGCAGATTGATCAGTCGTGAGAATTTGCATTTCTATATGACAATCAGGCAAGAAGGCCTGTTATTGTTCAGCTGTCTGCCCCTCCCTTGGTCTCACAGCAAAGGAGACTCGTATGCTGAAGTATTTGCAGTATTGGAATTTACTGTCCCCGGGATGGTTATCTTTTTATAACAAGTAGGGGAACGTTTTTTTAAAAATTAGAAAAGTGTGGGCATGTTTGTGCCCCTCCGATCCCGCCTACTTCAACCACTGGTTATCACAAGTTGCAGTGGTTTTACTGGGTATCACACTGAAACGAATTGAGACTGGAGCCCTTGAAAGCAAGTAACACACTGAAAATTGCACTGTTTTGCTGCTGGTCCTTTAAATGTGTGTCAATTTGACAACAGGTTGCATAACGCCAGTTTCAATAGTTCTCTTGCCAGCCACAATCCTGACAGATTGAGGAACATGCTATAATTGTTACTGCTGTTATGTTGGTGTGAACTCAAAAGATTGAACACACTCTCAAAAATATGGCCATCAATCTAGTCACCACTAACTGTGTGGCCCCTTCTCTAAGAGCACCACTTGCAAAAATACTCCCCACCCACCCACATTTACTCAATTATTTGCTGGGGGAAAGGGCCTCGTGACCTTGACCTCAATTTAAAGAGAGCCTCTGATTTAGAGACTTGGCATTAGTTAAAGGTATCTGTAACCCAGCAGCTTGAAAATCTGGAAGTGGGATGTGCGTCCATGAATTTCTAAGGCACGGGTCTTCAAACTGGGGGGCCCTTAAATGATCCCGGTGGGTGCTAGGCTCTGGTTAAGAGAAGCATTATTCTGATTACAGGGCTTTATTTTGACCTGAAAAAATGAGTAGCAGTAAACTTCTGAAATGGGCAATCACTAAAATGTTTCGTCGTTTATATCCAAGTTGGGAGTATGTGTCAAAATGGAAGGCACTCCAAATACGCTTCAAGATCCCACTCCCACTTCTAATAATCACACTGTGGATACTTTTACACATTAGTAAGGCCAGCCTGCCTAGCATAGTATGTTTGTCATCATGTATTTGATTGTATTTTTAAAACAGTAACAGAATGTAACTGCAATGTTTAAATAAGTCTAGACATCTTTAAACAATACCAATTTAAGAGAATAATTGTAAAAAATTTGGAGGGGGGCTCCGATGTTTTTTTCCAACTGAGGGAGGGGTGCAGCTTTAAAAAGGTTGAAGACCACTGCTCTAAGAGGTCCTACTGCAGAGAAAAGAGGAGGGATCTGCAATGTTCATCTCTGCGCTGCCTCTCCTGACAGTATGATCTCAATTTTTGGCAAAAAGCAGCTGCCACCTCTCCCTTGACACCTCTGTCTTGTTTTCTCTCTTCATTACACTTTGGTTGCATGTATTCCCCTCGGATCTGCCTCCATCATTGGCCTACCGAGGTTTCTAGATCCTTCTCAGGAGGCCCCCTCTGGATAGCATAAACCCTGCGCTGTTCTTGAATCCCTGCGCTTGTCGTGCTGCGCCTGAAGCTGCTGGAACCCGGGCGGCTCTGGCACCTGTTTGTGCTCTTTCTCATATCTTCTCGTCCTGAGAGGCTTCTGCAAACACTCCTTGAGCCAGAACTGAGGCCTTGAAGTGAACAAGGAGACCTGACCTTCCCTCATGTGAGAGTCCGCTGCTCCCTTTGATGTCTGTGCAGTGCTTAACATGTAAAAGAAAGAGTACTGGTGCCCACCAACCTCAATTCACCAAAATGCCAGGGGTAGCGGAAGTGACATTGAAGGCCCATCGCACACCATTTGTCCTTAAATTTCACTCACACACTTGTTTACGCACGCACTCACACCTACACGCACACTCTCTTGTAAACAGGCCCACCTGCAAGCACACAACATACATTTAAAAACCTTTTTTATAAATATGAGGTACCACTGTGTTCCTGGCACTGACTTTGCCCCTTCTGAGGCCAGGAATGCAGTGGTAAGGGTCGCAAGGGTCAAGTCATGGGTGGCATCTGCGACCCCTGGTGACCCCTAAATGACGTCCAAGCTAGTGCCCAGGGCTATTGAATGTCAGGGTGCCGAATCCTAAAGCTGCTTTGTGATAAATCACCCCAGGCCTCTTTAATCCACTACCAGGCACCCTTGCTGGTTCTTTTTTACTATTTGTGTGATGTTTTTTGTGTCTTTCTCTTCCTCCGTCTTTCTGCTCTGAATGTTTGTCTCCTCTGTTCCTCTCGGGAAATGTCCGATGAGGAAAATAAGTATCAGAGCCCAAACATGAGTGCCAGTGCCCCAGTGGCAACCACTGGCTCAAAGCACTGCCTCTGTGGGGCTTTTGTGATTGGCGTGCGAAGTCATTTATAAGGTGAATATCGATAAATATTCCTAATCTTTGAAAATACCGCTAAAACTTCCAGGGCCGAATTACATGAATTCATAACCATGGCACTAGTACAAATATAGATCACATACTGTGCTGCTGTGTTTTCCTATTTGGGTAAAGGGAAATCACACACACACATTTGCTCCTTTTCATATTACAAAGGAGATGGAATTGTTTGCAGGTGGGTAAAACTAGAGAAAACTGAGTTTGAAAAAACACAGAACAAAATATATTGAATATTTGTGTTTTTAAATGTGTCATAATGTAATAACAAAGAAAAACCCTAGTCCATGAATGGCGTACTAAAAACATGAAAAGAGTCTGTGCACCATTGTGTTTACTACTGTGATGAGTAATTTATTTATTTGCATGATTAAGTAAAATCTTTGCAAAAAAAAGCCATTGAAGAAAAAAAGGAGGATATAAAACCGCTGCAAGAACATTTCTTCCAATCTGAAAAAACTGTAAAATCACAAGATTCAGGGAGTACACTGAATATAAATTGTTCCATAATAGAATGGGGATGAAATGCATTCCACAGCAAATTAACAGAAAGTCTAGCAGTTCGGCGGACATAAAGTGCATTTGTGCAGCGCATTAATATTTCTTTGAACCCTGTTTAGGAGTTTTTCCAGGAAAATAGACAGGAATTTTACCAGTCAAATGTTCAAAGCTGTGTTTGTCTGGCTCAGCGCCTCCATGTTGGCCTGCCTGCTCCTCTGCACCTTGAGATTGTTAAAATGCTGCAAAATTACTGCCTGCGAGCGCTAAGAATTATGGGACGCAGACATACAGGGGCATTTTTATGGGGAATTGGCGTAGAGCAGCATCGCAAGTCTTCTTGCTTCCCTGCGGTACCCCAATGTGAAAGGGCAGGAAAGCACCGTATATATGTAATATGCTGCATTCCTGTCCTTTCCCCCTGCGCTGGCCCACAATTGGCTGCCTAGAGCCAACGAAGGCACGAGTGCCTGCATTGCATGCAGGATTGTTTTTGTGCAGGAAGGGACACCTTTCTGCATAAAACCAACACCAAGAGATGTTTTCCTCTTTCCATGTGTGCTGCAGAATGCAGCACATATGGAAAGAGGAAAAAACGAGGAGAACTGGCACTTTTGTCATCGTTACGCCTGCTCTGGGAGGGGGCGTAAGATTTTCGCTCTGCCCTTGGTTTACGTGATTAAGTAACTCTGGGGCAGCATCAAAATCTATGCGTGCTGCATGGGAACGCCCATGGAGCTACCTCCCTGATGCAGAGGAAGGCAATGCAGCAACTTGCGCTGCTTTGTCTCCATATCTATGAGGTCACTCAAGGCTTTGCTGTGGCTGCATAGATATGGCTGTGAGACTTGCACCGCCAGAGCGTAAAAAAAAATGAGTCTCCGCAGCGCAAGCCTCTTGTAAATATGCCCCAATATGCATAAAAAACATTTTTTAATCCTTTTTGAAAAGTCTGCAATTGAAGTTCGAGGGCTCCTTATGCCACTTCGTCAAATGGTCCAGGGTTGGCTGAGTCTCAAACCGAAACATCATAAATTTGTTATTGATGTATTTTGAATAATTTATCTCCATGCACGTTTATTTTCCCTTAGTGTTTGTCACCATCCAGGCATGGCTACGCTGTGCTATTTAGTTTGTGTCCTGTTATCTGCTTGTGAGCACTGGTAGTCACTGATTTTTTAAACTCTGCATGAGTACAATGTAGGTTCCACAACTCCCTTGCTTGCACATGTTTAGAGCTTTTTGCAAGAACTGGCAGTGTGGTGGTTCCCAGGATCCGCTGGCAGGATGCCAGTATCTGGCATTGATTCTCTCAATTGATGACCCAGCATGAGAAACGTGGTTAAGGAGGCCAAATTCTACGCGGACCTGAGATGGCAAGCTTTTTTTAGCAGACGAAAAATAGATTTATATATTGTAACCACAGTGTTTACTGCCAGAGATTTGCCGTTTCAAAGTGATGCAACTATCAGGGATTGTTTTAGCCAATATAAATTATGATTATTACGATAAAATCATGCTAGCGTTAAGATATTAAACAAGCAGCTTTAGTGCTGAGTTTAGGAGCCAATGGATTAATTTAACCTTATTTTACTTTGGAAGGAGAGTAAGAGGCTACCAGAGCACTCAACCCACTCGTCAAATACTGATGTAGCACCTGGTGTAAAAACAGAGCAAATCCATTCAAGTCACTTTTGCTAACTGTGGAGCAAACGCTGAAGTGATGCATTGTTGCAAGACATGAATCTAACCGATTTCGCACATTTTTTGCAGTTTTTACATACAATTTAAAACTCGAATTGTATATTATTCTCTTTCAAATGTAAAAGACAAATAGGGTTCTTGAATTTTCTCACGCACTAGCAAACATATTGCAAAACCAGTTTGCTGTTTTTTAAGCAAAATGTAATTTATATTCTTGATTTGTTTGCTAAAAATTGAATTACAAATGTAAAAAAGTTTATTCGTAATAAGAGTGTTTTGAGTTTAGCAATGTTTGCTAAATCTACTTTCCACTTTTTGTTGAAATTTAAAAAATAATCAATAGGGGTTGTTGCAAATGTTAAATTAATGTAAGCTTGTGCTAAGTTTAAAAAAACGTATAGTCCATCGAGTTATACGAACTCATGGGCAGACTAAATTAAGCCTTGTTCCATCATATCATTATTTAAACAAGTACAGAATATGATAAGGTAACTCAATCAGTTAATGATGTTTGTTCCATCTAAGGCGATCATTAAGAAGGATAGCCCGAGTCTGGCGGACCATTCCGCTACGCCGACGGTGGCGGTAGAAACCGGCAACAGAGGAGCGGTCCGGACCGCCAAATAATGATCCAAATGAAACACACGCAACCCGCGAACCACCCACTGCCAGGAAAGGAGTCCCGTCGACGACGGCAGAGTCCGCCCATAGGCCATCGGAAAGGCCCAACCCGCCCATCAAATTATGAACCACCATTCCGCTGCCAGTTCTGGGGCGGGAACCACCGACACACAAAGCCAGGCGGAAGTGAACCAAATATAAGGAAACACTCACCGGAGTTCCACAGAATGTGCAGCGGCAGCCATGGACAGAGAGCTGCTGATCATGCCAGCCCTGCTCCTTGCCATATTCCTACATGACCGAGACCGCCGACTAAGACGACGACGGTAAGTACCGAAACCTACGACGCAAGGGAGAAAAGGGCACAGTTACATATCCACCCACTCCACCCACTCTGCAATGCCCCCAACCATTCCCAGCAACACAAGTCAGACACCCCACACCAAGAGGTACATACCTGACCGAAGGCCACTGCAACTTGACCATAGTACATACAATAGCCTTACACCCATAAAAAATTAAAACAAACACCAGGGTGTAACTGCGTGCAGCCCAAACACAGGCCACACAGAAACTTTAATTATGAGGTCACTGAGCCAAACAGTGCTAACAGGGCCAATGGCCAGTCCATAAAATGTAGATTGTCCTGGGCCTCAACGGGCCACACCTGGCTCCCACAAGTGCTGGGTACTCCACAGAATGGGACACCATGTGGGGATCCAGGCACCTCACGGAAGGGGGGCGAGGAGGTGGGGGTGGGGATTTTCGACGGGGGTGGGACTTTGACTTTCTTGTGGAGCGTGGAGGGGGGTGGGCTTCTCCTTTGAAGGGGGTGGGGGCTGTTTGGCTCGGCTGGAGCTAGATGGCCTAGGCTCTGACCGGCCTTCTTCTTCACCGGGGAAGGGGTACAGGAATGGGAAGGCTGGACTGGGAAGGAGGTAGGCACGTTTGGGGACAAGACGAGGTCGGCCAGTAGATTGGAAGAGGTCAGCACGGGTGAGGAAAAGTTTTTTGGGAGCAATTGGGGTGGGCGTGGGCGTGGAGGCAGAGGGAGTGGATGTATGGGGTGTAGGTGTGCGTGTAGTGGGAGCAGGTGACTGCTCAGTATGCTGTGGTGTGGTGGGTGTCTGATGGGTGGGTGTCTTGGTGCGTTTGTGTGTCTTGAGAGGTAGGGGGTGGACACAGTGGGAGAAGACAGACAGCTAGTGTAGATGTATGTTGGGTGGGTGTCTGCAAGTCTGGTGAGTGTGCTGCATGTGCCAACTACAGTAGAGGTGGTGAGTGAAGGTGTGGTTTATGGGGTGCATGTATGGCTGTCTGCTATTGTGGTGAGTGCAGGAAGAGGAGCAGTAACAGTGAGTGAAGGTGCAGTGCATGAGGGTGTGGATGTAGAGGGGACAGACAGGGAGGCGGAAGAGGTGGGAACACTGGGGGAAGTGGACGTTGTTGTGTGTGCAGGTGTCTGTTGGCTGTGTGAAAGCTTGTGGTGGGAGGTGTAGTGCTTGTGTTTTGAAGTGTGCTTCTTGTGTGTTGATGTGCCTGTAAGCGGGTCTGATTGTGTGCTTTAGACAGGTGAACGGAGTGGGGTGCTGGAAGGGGTAGAGGAGTTTGGAGGGGGGGATGGAATGGCCAAGGAAACTGGCTGCCATCCAAGAGGAGGCCAGACTCTGAAAAGATCTCTGTAGGGCAGATACGGCACCATGAATGTCATCCAGATAGGCATTGGTCTGCTGCACCTCTAATGCCTGGATGGCATTGACGGTGGTTGTCTGCCCTACAGAGATAGTTCTCAGGAGGTCAATAGCCTCCTATGTGAGGGCAGCAGGACTGACTGGGGCAGGGGAGAAGGTGCCTGGGGCGAAGGAGACGGCCACCTTTCTGGGTGGGCGGGCACGGACAACTCAGTGGGGAGCAGAAGGGAGGGCGGTGATGGTATGGGTGGTGGCGGAAGATCTCCCAGTAGTGGTGTGTGCACTAGGGTCCACCACCACCGCAGGACCCCCATTGGAGGAGGTCTCAGAGTCACTACCTCCTGTGGTAGTAGCCTCCCCTGTGGAAGTCCCCTCACCCTCCCACCTACTGGTCCCCTGGGCATCAGTTGTCTCTGCCTCGGAGGATCAGTGGGCCACTGCCTCCCCACTTGCCAATGCCTCAGCTCCCTCGCCTGATGTTGATGCTGTACCAAACCAACACAAGAAAACAGAGAAGGGGAGACAAAACAGGAGAGATACTTGTAAATAGCTGAATGCTGATACACAATGGGCAGACATACACCCACCCAGCAAACACGCCCAACAGACAGCACCGTGCACTATGCCCATGGCCATGCCCCTGACTACTGGCCAGAATACTGATCTTAACTCATCCCCTGAAATACTTTTGGAGCTGAGGTAGGTGAAACCTGACAGGGACACCCCTACACCCTTTGGGGAACATACAGTAGATGGACACCAGTCAAATTCCATGCTCTAAGCAGCATGAGCCCTATCGCACACACAGTCATCCTTCCAGACTGAAGTATGGTCAGTGAGAACTTACCCCTTTGTGATTGCTGTGCAGCCTTCAAGCACTCATCCAGATCTGGGTACGCCACCGCCAGGATCCGTCGCATAAGGGGGGCCAGTGCCCGACGGGCACCCCTTCTACATTGGGAGGACTTCCCCAGCTAGGCCTCAGTGATCTTTCTCTCCCAGCGCCGCAGGTCCTCCTACCTATTTCGACAGTGGGTGCTCCGCCAGTTGTAGACCCTCAGGGTCCGCACCTCCTTGGCGATGGCATGCCAATGTGCCCTCTTCTGGTGGGCGGTTACCTAGAAGGGTGACACAGAAATGGATCACAGAGGTCAGGCACTTGCACGATAGGAACAGCTGCCAAATTGTCCAACATAGGACTGACAGTACTCTCAGACATACAGGACAGTGGCACGCAGCATTCCATGAACCATGGCACAACAGGCTCAGAGGAGCACACATATGTGCAATCCTCACCATTCATTACTCACACAGTGCCCCCCAAACCCAGACTCACCTGTACCTCTGGCCATCTGTAGAGTTGGCCTTACAGGGGCAGGACCCCTTCCACTAGCTTCTCCAGTTTTTCCTGGGTGAAGTCAGGGGCCCTTCCCCTGCACCATGTGGAACATAACATCCATAGCCAGAGGCAGGCCACAGCAGTACACAGAGTGGAGTGTCTGTCTGCACGAGATCAGGGAGTCAAGTGATCAAACGATGACGAACGTGCGTACGTTTCGCCGCAGTATGCACCGTCACCAACGGCGGCAATCATGATATGCCAGAATTCCCCATTGGCATCCATGTTAGCCAATGAGGGTGCAAACAGCGGTCAACGCCGCTGTACGCTGTGACGTCAACCGCTAGCGGTATGAGGTCACTTCCAGAACGAAGGGGCAGATCTACAGTGGGCAGACATTTTGCCATCATCTGCACATCTTGAAATTCCTACTACTCACAGTCCAGGGCCTACTAGCCACATGAAGCACCTAGGCCTCTATCCATTCCGTATAGTAGCACAGATGAATTACTCTGTTTATTACTGGATCCTGCACTAACTCTGGGAAATCGTAATCAGCATGCCATTCCAACTGAGGTGCAGGTGCTCTCCGCACTCTATTTCCTGGCCACAGGCTCTTTTCAAGTGATAGTGGGCATGGGTGCTGAATTCTCACAGCCAATGTTCAGCCAGGTACTGACAAGATTTCTGAATGCAGTTGTACGACATCTGCAATCCTATGTGCGATTTCCCCAAAGTACTGACCTCCCTGCCATCAAGTCTGACTTCTATGCCTTTGCAAACATTCCCCGTGTCATAGGTGCCATCGATGTCATACACATAGCTATCATCCCCCCAAGAGTGAGTGAACAGGTGTACAGAAACAGGAAGAACTTTCACTCCGTGAATATCCAATTGGTGTGTACTGCCGACCAGTACATTTTCCATGTGAATGTCATGTTTCCGGGTTCAGTCCATGATTCATTTGTGTTGAGGAACAGTAGTGTGCCACAGAAGATGAAACAACTACAAGAGGACAGAGGGTGGATCATAGGTAAGTTTGCCTGTCACTAACTGACACATTGCAGAAAACCAGCCTGTCTGACTAAGGGACATTACCATGATGACTCAGTATTGAACCATTTTGTAAGTGAATCTGGCTATCCAAACTTGGGTTGGCTCCTGACACCAGTGAGGAATCCCAGGACGGATGCAGAGAGGAAATACAATGAGGCCCATGGACGTACTAGGAGGGTCATAGAGCGTACTATAGGTCTCCTGAAGGCTAGATTCCGGTGTCTCCATATCTCTGGGGGTTCCCTGGCCTATGGGCCTTATAAGGTGTGTAGAATAGTGGTGGCCTGCTGCATGCTGCACAACGTGGAAGTGCGACATTCTATCCCCCTTTTGGAGGTGGAGGGTGCTATAGGTCCTGATAAGCTACCTCAGAGAGGTGAGAAGAGTGATGATGAGGATGAGGAAGGGGAAGATGTCCATTCCAGGAACCAACTGATACAACTCTACTTCCAATAACTGTGTGGGACTTGAGCCTGTCATTGGGGTTAGTGACTAATACTGTCAGTGTGCTCTGTCATATAGGGGGGATTGGTCATGATAGGTGATACATGGACCACTTCCGCATGGTACTGACTAAAAATATATGCATTTCCTTCTTGCCTAATTTTAAGCACACAGTACCACCATCAAGCACAAATTGACAATAAAGTTGTTCTCTGCCAGTTGCATCCATACTCCACTTTGTTCAACATTGAAGACAGGGGACAGTGTTACAGGTGTGAAATGTGTTTTATTGGTAGAATAGAGTGAATTGTGCAGTCTACAGTGATGGGAGTCGTAAGGGTTGGGTGTCCTCAAAACCTACTTGGTGGCAGCCCTGTTGGATGTCTTAGATGGGTCCATTTTGTAGAACAGTACTTCAATTTGCCCTCAGCTAAGTGTTGTTGGTGAATGGGTGGGATGGTTGCTTTGCATTAGTAGCAGTGTCAATTGTTGGAGGGGGGTTTGCTCTTAGCTGGTTTTCCAGTGCCATATCTTGGCCTAAGACTACGTTTGGGTGCCTGCTGTGGAGCTTCTTGGGGTGGCATGGTTGGCCCTTGGGTTTTCATGGAGGGTATTTCCTGTGCTGTTTCTGCTGCTTGGGTCATCTGTTGCTGGTTGTCCTGGGCTGTTGTGGGGGCCTCTTGTCCGGTGTGGGTATCAGACTGTTTTTTTACCAACTGCTGAAGTGCTACAGCAATGGTGGCCATTGTGGCATTGTGCTCTTTCCACTGCTCCATGGCCTGTTGGTGTTGTTCCAGCTGCATCCTCTGACTTTGCTCCAGGGTGGATGCAATCTGTGCCAGCCTGTCTTGTGTATGTTGGTAGGCTCCCATTACCTCTGCAATAACATCCTGGGCTGCTGCATCCATCCTGTGCCCTACCCCCTGACCCACTAGGACACTTGAACTTGCCCTAGCCCCCTGTGCCTGTGTCCCCTGCACAGGTCTTGACGTGCCACTTGTACTGGGGCCCTCGCCTTTCTGCATGTTGGGAGTGGGAGACTGTGGCCTCTGTAGCTGTGTTCCACCAGTCTGTGCCCTGGGTACACTGGTGTGGGTACCTGGCCTGCTGTTCTTGATTGAATGTTAGGGGTGACAGGGGTTTCCTGGGTGGGGCTGCTGCATGGTGAGAATCCAGGACTGTGTGAGGGGCCTGCATGGTCATCAGTGTCCAGGGACCCTTTGCCAAGGTCTTGTGATGTACCTCTGTCTCCCTGGAGGGCTGTGGCACTCCTTGTCCCCTCCATTAGGGTTGCATGGGTGGTGGTGCCTGTTGGGGGACATAGACATGTCTGTTACATATGCCTGGAGGTTTGAGGTGTACAGAACAGGGTTATATTGGGCTGGTGTTACTTTCAGTGGCCTTCCAGGGTGCCTTTGTGAGGTAGGCATTGCATTTTGTGGAAGTGGTGGGGTTGCATTGTGGTGGCAGGTATTATTCCATTGTGGGTATGTTCAGGGGTGGGTGGCTGTGCACACCGGAAGTGATGTGGGCCTGTTAGTGGGTTGTAGGTGATGCCGGGTGGTGGATGTGGTGGGTAATGGCTGGGTGGGGTGTAGGTCCAGGTGGGTGTGGGTGGGTGGGGTGGTGCATGCATTGCAGATGTGTTGTATATGGAGAAATTGTAGATGACCTACTCGAGTCCATTCCTCCAGTGAGTCCAGTGAGTCCCTCTGGATGCGGGATGGCGAGTACCTTCTCCTTCCAGTCGGTGTAGTCGGGTGGTGTTGGTGGCGGACCTCCCCCAGTCTTCTGCACTGCGATGTGGTGCCTAGATGCCATGGCCCTGACCTTCTCCTTCAGGTCGTTCCAACTCTTCCGGATGTCGTCCCTGGTGCGTGGATGGTGTCCCACTGCATTCACCCTGTTGACAATGGTCTGCCACAGCTCCAATTTCCGGGCGATGGGAGAGTGCTGCACCTTGGACCCGAATATTTGTGGCTCCACCACAGGATCTCGTCCACCATGGTCCTTAGCTCCCTTTCGGTGAAGCGTGGATTTGTGGGGGGGGTCATGGTGAGCGTGGTGGATGGCGTCGGGACTGGGGACGGGGTATGGGTGCTTTGTGTGGATCGATATGCATCTCCTGTATGCTGGCGTTCGCTGTCTGGCTCTGGTGCTCTCCGCCTTCTGTTCCTGGTTTCGTTGCAAGGGATTGTGAGGTGTGTCTGGGGGTGTTTTATGGGGTTCTGGATGTGTTTCAGATGTGTGGGTGATACGCCTATCCAATGTGTGCACTTGTTGCTGTTGTGTCCACTTGCCGCCCGTGGCGGTCGCAGCCGCCAATGGCCGTCTAGCCTCCACTGTCCGCCGAGGTGATTTGTGCATCATTATTTGGAGGGCGGGATGTGGGTGTGCTTGGCGGTGGCGGGGTGGGGTCGCCCGGCATTCCCGCCGACAGAGCCCTGGATGGGAGTGGTGGTCTGGGAATTTTTGGCGGGGTTGGGTTTTTCAGTCCTTATATGGCAGGTTTCCATTCGCCGTCAACGGTGGGATTCTTTTCACCGCCGACACGGCAGTCAGCGGTCTTTCCCGCCATGTTCATAATGACCGCCTAAGTGCCATTATTTTCACTTGCAAGTCAAATTTTAGATAGATGGTCAGGAGACCCATAGGCCTCGCAAAACGCTTTTTCTTTAAGGCTGGTGTTAGACCTGACAGCCTTAGGGTAGTCACCCCTAACTTTTTGCCTGCCTCCCTCCACTTTTTGGAAACTGTTTTTGCTGGTTTTTAGACTCTGCGCACTTTACCACTGCTAACCAGTGCTAAAGTGCATATGCTCTCTCCCTTAAAACATGGTAACCTGGAATCATACCTGATTGGAATATTAATTTACTTATAAGTCCCTAGTAAGGTGCACTCCCTGTGCATAGAGCTGGTAGATTAAATACTACTAGTGGGCCTGCAGCACTGGTTGTGCCACCCACTTAAGTAGCCCCTTTTCCATGTCTCAGGCCTGCCATTGCAAGGCCTGTGTGTGCAGTTTCACTGTCACCTCGACTTGGCATTCAAAAGTACTTGCCAAGCCTAAACCTCCCCTTTCTCCACATATAAGTCACCTCTAATGTGTGCCCTAGGTAACCCCGAGAGCAGGGTGCTGTGTGGGTGAAAGGCAGGACATGTACCTGTGTAGTTTACCTGTCCTGGTAGTGTAAAACTCCTAAATTCGTTTTTGCACTACTGTGAGGCCTGCTCCCTTCATAGGTTAACATTGGGGCTGCCCTCATACAGTATTGAAGTGGTAGCTGCTGATCTGACAGGAGTAGGAAGGTCATATTTAGTATGGCCAGAATGGTAATATAAAATCCTGCTGACTGGTAAAGTTGGATTTGATATTACTATTCTAGAAATGCCACTTTTAGAAAGTGAGCAATTCTTTGCACTTAAATCTTTCTGTGCCTTACAATCCACGTCTGGCTGGGCTTAGTTGACAGCTCCTTGTGCATCCACTCAGACACACCCCAAACACAGGGTACTCAGCCTCACTTGCATACATCTGCATTTTGAATGGGTCTTCCTGGGCTGGGAGGGTGGAGGGCCTGCTCTCACACAAAGGACTGCCACACCCCCTACTGGGACCCTGGCAGACAGGATTGAACTGAAAGGGGACCTGGTGCACTTCTTAGCCACTCTTTGAAGTCTCCCCCACTTCAAAGGCACATTTGGGTATAAAACAGGGCCTCTACCCTACCTCATCAGACACTTGCTGGAGAAGAAACCTGAACCAGAAACTACATCCTGCCAAGAAGAACTGCCTGGCTGCTCAAAGGACTCACCTGTCTGCTTTTCATAAAGGACTGCTGCCTTGCTGTTGGCCTGCTGCCTTGCTGAACTCTTGTCTGGCTGTGAAAGTGCTCTCCAAGGGCTTGGATAGAGCTTGCCTCCTGTTCCTTGAAGTCTCAGGACCAAAAAGACTTCTCTTTTTCACTTGGACGCTCCGTGCGTCGAAATTTTCGACGCACAGCTTGTTCCGCGGCAAGAAAAACGCTGCACACCGACGCTGATCGACGCGACGCCTTCGGGACGATCGAAACTTTGACGCACGGCCTCGCAAGGACAACGCCGCCCGACCTCTAGAGGAGAAATCGACGCGACGCCTGCCGTGAGATCATAATTTCGACGCGCAGCCCCGCAGACCGACGCGAAGCTGGAAAACAAGCAGGAAAATCCACACACAGACCCGGGACATCTGGTAATCCCCGCGATCCACAGAAAGAGACTGTCCGCGCGCCGGAAAACGACGCCTGACTCCCCGCGTGAAAAATAACAACGCAAGTCCTGGGGAGTGTGTGCTGGGGAGAAATCGACGCACACACCCTTTTTCCACGCCTCTCTTCTTCTGTGGCCCTCTGAGGAGATTTTCCACTCCAAACCAGGTACTTTGTGCTGAAAGAGACTTTGGGGTCATTCTGACCCTGGCGGTCATCGAACGTCAGGGCCAACGACCGCGGAAGCACCGCCAACGGGCTGGCGGTGCTTCCTGGCCAATTGTGACCGCGGCGGTAAAGCCGTGGTCAGAAAAGGGAAACGGGCGTTTTCCCGCCGGTTTTCCCCTGGCCATAGGAATCCTCCATGGCGGTGCTGCAAGCAGCGCCGCCATGGGGATTCCGACCCCCTTCCTGCCATCCTGTTCCTGGCGGTTCTTACCGCCAGGAACAGGATGGTGGTAACGGGTGTCGTTGGGCCCCTGCGGGCCCCTGCACTGCCCATGCCACTGGCATGGGCAGTGCAGGGGCCCCCTAACAGGGCCCCATAAAGATTTTCAGTGTCTGCTTTGCAGACACTGAAGCTCGCGACGGGTGCCACTGCACCCGTCGCACCCCTTCAACTCCGCCGGCTCCTTTCGGAGCCGGCTTCATTGTTGAAGGGGCTTTCCCGCTGGGCCGGCCGGCAGCCTTCTGGCGGTCGCCACCCGCCGGTGTCGGAATGACCCCCTTTGTTTGCTTTTTAAAGACTTAAGACATTCCTATATCACTTTCCAGTGATATCTCTACAAATTCACATTGCAACTTTATTCTTTTTGACCTACAATTATCCTGATAAATATTATATATTTTTCTAAACACGGTGTGGTGTATTTTTGTGGTGCTATATGGTGGTATTGTATGATTTATTGCACAAATACTTTACACATTGCCTTCTAAGTTAAGCCTGACTGCTCGTGCCAAGCTACCAGAGGGTGGGCACAGGATAATCTTGGATTGTGTGTGACTTACCCTGACTAGAGTGAGGGGATTTGCTTGGACAAGGGGTAACCTGACTGCCAACCAAAAACCCAATTTCTAACATTGGTGATCAGCGGTGAAGATAGGACTTGTATTTGTGCAGTGACATACAGTAGCTAAGTATTTCACTACCTACCCACAGTTGAAGGTCAACTTGGTTTTTATCTCTTTTTGCAAATCCGTTTTTTTCCTGACAATTTTCAAAAACTAAATCCTCACTCAACATGTCTCTGACTGGGTCTCAGACAGGGGACTTTGACCTAGTCCAGTTGGATACATATACGGTCAAACAACTAAGAGGATTCTGCAGGGCACTGAGGGTACCCACCCAAGGGGCCTCCAGAAAGCAGGACTTTCAAGTGGCGCTGAGGGCCTGGGCAGAAGCCCATTTAGAGGATGAGGAGGAAGAGGAGCCAGAAAATGGCCCCTCAGAGGAATTTTCACTATCTGTGGATGGTGTTACCACTGCAATTGTGCCCCCTTCCAGACCAGGGAGCAGTGTCTCTGTGCAAAGCCTGACCGCAGAGGAAAGGAGAGAAGAAAGGGAGTTCCAATTGCAAATGTCAAAACTGAAAATTGAGGCTCAACAGGAGGAGAGAAGGGCAGAAAGAGAAGCCAAGCAAGCTGAGGCTGAAAGAGCAGCCAAACAAATTGAAGCTGACAGGGAAGCCAAACAAGCTGAAGCTGAAAGAGCAACCAAACAGGTGGAGGCTGAGAGAGCTTTGGCTGAAAAGAAACTATTGTTGGCTCATGAACTGAGTCTCAAGGAGCTGGAGATTAAGTCGAGACAGTCTGAATCCAGCAATAATGGTGGCAGCATACTGACAGGACCTGCTGGAGAAAAGAAGGTTCGTATACCCAAAAATGTGGTGCCCAGTTTTGTGGTGGGAGATGACATAGATAAATGGTTAGCTGCTTATGAAGTTGCACTAAGGGCTCATGAGGTTCCTGAAGGGCAATGGGGGGTAGCTATGTGGGGTTATGTACCGCCATTGGGGAGGGATACACTCCTCACATTGGATCAACCTGATCAAAACACATACCCACTTCAGAAAGCCACTTTACTTGCCAAGTTTGGGCTGACCCCTGAGGGATACCGTCAGAGGTTCAGGGACAGCACCAAACAGACCACACAAACATGGGCAGATTTCTTTGACTTCTCCAGTAAGGCACTGAATGGATGGTTGCGGGGCAACAAAGTAGCTGATTGTAAAGGTTTATATGACTTGATTCTGAGAGAGCATATGCTTAATACTACTTATACAGAGTTGCGCCAGCACTTACTGGATAGTAAGCTGACTGATCCCAGGAAGCTTGCTGAGGAGGCGGACCTCTGGGTTAGCACCAAAGTGTCCAAGAAGGTACCTGGGGGGGACTCCCACAAAGGTGGTCAGGGTTCCCAACAGAAGAAAGAGGGGGTAGATAAACTTGCACATAAGGAACTCTCCAAAGGCCCCCAAAAGAATTCCCAGGGAGGGGGTGGCAGCCCTTCCTTTTCCAGATTTGGAAAAAAGCCAGGGACATATGACAGGTCAGGGAAATCTAACCCCAAGTGCATGGAGTGTTACCAGTATGGTCACTATAAAGGCGATCCCCAGTGCCCCAAGAGGGCACCGTCCACTACCGGACAGGCACCTGGCTTGACTAGTGTAGCGCTCGGGGGGGAGATGGACCCAGATAGCTTTGGGGAACAGGTAGACATTTCCCTAGTGTCCCTGGGAGAAGGAGAAATTGTGCCCAAGGCCCACATGCCCAAAAATACTTCCAAGTACCGGCAGTGGGTCACCATTGATGGGCAGATGGTGGAGACTCTGCATGACACAGGAGCCAGTATGACTACTATCAAGAGTCAGCTGGTGTCAACAGAGCAGATAGTCCCTAATACATTCCACCAGGTCATAATCGCTGACAATCGCGAGAGACACCTACCGGTGGCTCTGGTTCCCTTTGAGTGGGGGGGGGGGTCTCTGGTACTCTGAAAGTAGCTGTGAGTCCTGCCATGCCTGTAGATTGTCTGTTAGGAAATGATCTTGAGCATACTGCTTGGAAAGAAGTGGAGCTCAAGTCTCACCTGGAGATGTTAGGGTTACCTGAGTGGGTCTGCATGACCACACGGTCCATGGCTGACCGAGAGGGAAGTCAAGGGCGTCTGGAGCCTGGAACGATGGCCCAGAGAGCTGCCAAGAGGAGGGACAATGGGCACGGGAAACCGGCACCAGAAGTTCCCGCAGTGGCTGACGGGGCTCCTGAGGAGGAGGCTCCCGAGCCAACTGGGGAAGACATTGCCTCCCTAGGTGACTTACCTGAGCTTGCTGGCTGGCAGGTTGAGGGTGGACCCACCAGGGAGGAATTCTGCGAAGCGCAGAAAGAATGTCCCACTCTGGAAGGTCTGAGGAAACAAGCCTCAAACCAGGCGGCAGGTGACGCCTCTGGCGACCATCACCTATATTGGGAGAATGATCTCCTCTACAGTGAGCCTAACGTTCCGGTCTTTGGGGCAGCATGTACGCTGGTGGTCCCCCAATGTTACCGAACCTTCCTACTGGGTCTGGCTCACGACATTCCCCTGGCAGGACATTTGGTGCAAGGCAAGCCCTTTAACAGGCTTGTCACCCACTTTTATTGGCCCAAAATGAGGACACACTCAGATAAGTTCTGCAGATCTTGTCCTACCTGCCAGGCCAGTGGTAAAGCAGGAAAAAGGGTTAAAACCCCCCTGATTCCACTTCCTGTCGTTGGCACCCCCTTTGAAAGGGTGGGCATCGACATTGTTGGTCCCTTGGATCCCAAAACTGCCTTAGGCAACAGGTTCATCCTGGTTTTGGTGGACCATGCCACCCGTTACCCAGAGGCAATCCCTCGGAGGACCGTAACTGCACCGGTGGTGACCAGAACTCTGATGGGGATATTTACCCGTGTGGGATTCCCCAAGGAGATAGTGTCTGACAGAGGCACTAACTTCATGTCTGCATACATGAAGTCTCTGTGGGATGTGTGTGGTGTAACCTACAAGTTCACCACACCCTATCACCCCCAGTCTAATGATCTTGTGGAGAGATTCAACAAGACCCTGAAAGGCATGACTGGTGGCCTCCCTGAGGCCATGAGGCGTAAGTGGGACATCCTCTTACCATGCCTTCTCTTTGCTTACAGAGAGGTCCCCCAGAGGGGGGTAGGGTTCAGTCCCTTTGAGCTTCTCTATGGGTACCCTGTCAGGGGACCCTTAAGCATTGTCAAGGAGGGATTGGAGAAAGCTCCAAAGGCACCTCCTCAGGACGAGGTCAGCTACATGTTGGCCCTCCGCAACCAGATGACCCGCTTCTGGAAAGAGGCCCAAAGTAACCTTGAGGCCAGTCAAGAGGTAATGAAACACTGCTATGACCAGAAGGCCACCCTGGTAGAGTTTCAACCTGGAGACAAAGGGCCTGATTACAACTTTGGAGGAGGTGTTAATCCGTCCCAAAAGCGACGGTAAAGTGACGGATATACCACCAGCCGTATTACGAGTCCATTACATCCTATGGAACTCGTAATAAGGCTGGTGGTATATCCGTCACATTTGGGACGGATTAACACCTCCTCCAAAGTTGTAATCAGGCCCAAAGTGTGGGTAATGGAGCCAGTAGAGCCCAGAGCTCTCCAGGACCGCTGGTCTGGCCCATTTGAAATAAAGGAGCGGAAAGGGGAGGCCACTTACCTAGTGGACCTCCGAACCCCTAGGAATCCCTTAAGGGTGCTCCATGTGAACCGACTAAAGGCTCATTTTGAGAGGTCGGAGATCAACATGCTTCTGGTCACAGATGAAGGAATGGAAGAGGAGAGTGAACCTCTCCCCGACCTCCTCTCTGCCCAAGAAGGTGATGGGTCAGTAAGCGGGGTCATTCTTTTTGACTCCCTGACTCTAAACCAGAAAGGAGACTGCTATGAGCTGTTGGAGCAGTTCTCCCCCCTGTTCTCCCTTACTCCTGGACTGACCCACCTCTGTGTTCATGATATTGACACCGGTGACAGTCTCCCTGTGAAGAACAAAATTTACAGGTTGTCGGATAAGGTGAAGGCCAGCATCAAGGAGGAGGTCTCCAAGATGTTGACTCTAGGGGTTATCGAGAAATCCAGTAGTCCCTGGGCCAGCCCAGTGGTGTTGGTCCCTAAGGCTACTGCCCCAGGTGCGAAGCCAGAACTCCGGTTCTGTGTGGACTACCGGGGTCTCAACTCAGTCACACGGACTGATGCTCACTCCATCCCCCGAGCTGATGAGCTCGTTGACAGGCTGGGTGCTGCCAAGTTCCTGAGTACGTTTGATCTTACTTCAGGGTACTGGCAGATCGTCCTGACTGAGGGGGCTAAGGAACGATCCGCATTTTCAACCCCTGATGGCCATTACCAGTTCCGGGTGATGCCGTTTGGATTGAAAAATGCCCCCGCTCCCTTCCAACGGTTGGTTAACGGGGTCCTAGCTGGCAAGGATGCCTTCTGTGCAGCCTACCTGGATGACATAGCTGTCTACAGTTCCAGTTGGGAGGAACACCTGCTTCACCTCAAGGAGGTGCTTCAGGCCCTGCAACAAGCAGGCCTGACCATCAAGGCTAGTAAGTGCCAGATTGGGCAGGGTTCTGTGGTGTACTTGGGACACCTAGTGGGTGGTGGCAAGGTGCAGCCACTCCAGGCCAAGATTGAAACTATCAAGGCCTGGCAACCACCTCGAACGCAGACTGAGGTGAGAGCCTTTTTAGGCCTCACAGGATACTACCGCAGATTTGTCAAGGGCTATGGTACCATCGTGTCACCCTTGACAGAACTCACTTCCAAGAAACAACCTAGGTTGGTGAATTGGACAGAGGCTTGTCAGAAAGCCTTTGACGCCCTGAAGGAAGCCATGTGCACGGCCCCCGTGCTCAAGGCCCCTGACTACTCCCAGGAATTTATCGTGCAGACATACGCTTCAGAGCATGGCATAGGGGCAGTCCTAGCACAGCTAAATGAGGAGGGCCGAGACCAACCGGTAGTCTTTATTAGCAGGAGGCTATTACCACGGGAACAGAGGTGGAGTGCTATTGAGAGAGAAGCTTTTACTGTGGTCTGGGCACTGAAGAAGCTAAGACCCTACCTGTTTGGGACTCACTTCCGGGTTGAGACAGACAACAGGCCCCTCAGATGGCTCATGCAGATGAGGGGTAAGAATCCAAAACTCTTTAGGTGGTCCATTTCCCTACAGGGGATGGACTTTACGGTGGATCGCCCAGGGGTTGACCACGCCAATGCTGATTGTCTCTCCAGGTACTTCCGCCTTAGCGATGAGAGCTCCCAGGAGGTCGGGTAGCTCTCTCCACTTTCAGCTGGGGGGGACACATGTTAGACCTGACAGCCTTAGGGTAGTCACCCCTAACTTTTTGCCTGCCTCCCTCCACTTTTTGCACACTGTTTTTGCTGGTTTTTAAACTCTGCGCACTTTACCACTGCTAACCAGTGCTAAAGTGCATATGCTCTCTCCCTTAAAACATGGTAACCTGGAATCATACCTGATTGGACTATTAATTTACTTATAAGTCCCTAGTAATGTGCACTCCCTGTGCATAGGGCTGGTAGATTAAATGCTACTAGTGGGTCTGCAGCACTGGTTGTGCCACCCACTTAAGTAGCCCCTTGTCCTTGTCTCAGGCCTGCCATTGCAACGCCTGTGTGTGCAGTTTCACTGTCACCTCGACTTGGCATTCAAAAGTACTTGCCAAGCCTAAACCTCCCCTTTCTCCACATATAAGTCACCTCTAATGTGTGCCCTAGGTAACCCCTAGAGCAGGGTGCTGTGTGGGTGAAAGGCAGAACATGTACCTGTGTAGTTTACCTGTCCTGGTAGTGTAAAACTCCTAAATTAGTTTTTGCACTACTGTGAGGCCTGCTCCCTTCATAGGTTAACATTGGGGCTGCCCTCATACAGTATTGAAGTGGTAGCTGCTGATCTGAAAGTAGTAGGAAGGTCATATTTAGTATGGCCAGAATGGTAATATAAAATCCTGCTGACTGGTGAAGTTGGATTTGATATTACTATTCTAGAAATGCCACTTTTAGAAAGTGAGCATTTCTTTGCACTTAAATCTTTCTGTGCCTTACAATCCACGTCTGGCTGGGCTTAGTTGACAGCTCCTTGTGCATCCACTCAGACACACCCCAAACACAGGGTACTCAGCCTCACTTGCATACATCTGCATTTTGAATGGGTCTTCCTGGGCTGGGAGAGTGGAGGGCCTGCTCTCACACAAAGGACTGCCACACCCCCTACTGGGACCCTGGCAGACAGGATTGAACTGAAAGGGGACCTGGTGCACTTCTTAGCCACTCTTTGAAGTCTCCCCCACTTCAAAGGCACATTTGGGTATAAAACAGGGCCTCTGCCCTACCTCATCAGACACTTGCTGGAGAAGAAACCTGAACCAGAAACTACATCCTGCCAAGAAGAACTGCCTGGCTGCTCAAAGGACTCACCTGTCTGCTTTTCTACAAAGGACTTCTGCCTTGCTGTTGGCCTGCTGCCTTGCTGAACTCTTGTCTGGCTGTGAAAGTGCTCTCCAAGGGCTTGGATAGAGCTTGCCTCCTGTTCCTTGAAGTCTCAGGACCAAAAAGACTTCTCTTTTTCACTTGGACGCTCCGTGCGCCGACATTTTCGACGCACAGCTTGTTCCGCGGCAAGAAAAACACTGCACACCTACGCTGATCGACGCGACGCCTTCGGGATGATCGAAACTTTGACGCACGGCCTCGCAAGGACAATGCCGCCCGACTTCCAAGGAGAAATCGACGCAACGCCTGCCGTGAGATCGAAACTTTGACGCACGGCCTCGCAAGGACAACGCCGCCCGTCCTCTAGAGGAGAAATCGGCGTGACACCTGCCGTGAGATCGTAATTTCGACGCGCAGCCCCGCAGACCGACGCGCAGCCGTAAAACAAGCAGGAAAATCCACGCACAGACCCGGGACATCTGGTAATCCCCGCGATCCACAGAAAGAGACTGTCCGCACGCCGGAAAACGACGCCGACTCCCCGCGTGAAAAATAACGACGAAAGTCCGTGTTTGCTGGGGAGAAATCGACGCACACACCCTTTTTCCACGCCTCTCTTCTTCTGTGGCCCTCTGAGGAGATTTTCCACTCCAAACCAGGTACTTTGTGCTGAAAGAGACTTTGGGGGTCATTCTAACCCTGGCGGTCCAAGACCGCCAGGGCTGAAATGACGGGGGCACCGCCAACAGGCTGGCAGTGCCCCGCTGGGCATTCTGACCGTGGCGGTTTGACCGCGGTCAGAAGTGGAAAAGCGGCGGTCTCCCGACGGTTTTCCGCAGCCCATTTGAATCCCCCATTGCAGCGCAGCTCGCTGCGCCGCCATGGGGGATTCTGACAGCCCATACCGCCATCCTGTTCCTGGCGGTTCGCCCGCCAGGAACAGGATGGCGGTATGGGTTGTCGTGGGGCCCCTGGGGGCCTCTGCAGTGCCCATGCCAATGGCATGGGCACTGCAGGGGCCCCCGTAAGAGGGCCCCACAAAGAATTTCACTGTCTGCATTGCAGACAGTGAAATTCGCGACGGGTGCCACTGCACCCGTCGCACCTTCCCACTCCGCCGGCTCTATTCGGAGCCGGCCTCCTCGTGGGAAGGTCGTTTTACACTGGGCTGGCGGGCGGCCTTTTGGCAGTCGCCTGCCAGCCCAGTGTAAAACCCAGAATACCCGCAGCGGTCTAATGACCGCGGTGCGGTATTCTGGAGGGGGGAACTCTGGCGGGCGGCCTCCGCCGCCCGCCAGGGTGAGAATCACCCCCTTTGTTTGCTTTTTAAAGACTTAAGACATTCCTATATCACTTTCCAGTGATATCTCTACAAATTCACATTGCAACTTTATTCTTTTTGACCTACAATTATCCTGATAAATATTATATATTTTTCTAAACACTGTGTGGTGTATTTTTGTGGTGCTATATGGTGGTATTGTATGATTTATTGCACAAATACTTTACACATTGCCTTCTAAGTTAAGCCTGACTGCTCGTGCCAAGCTACCAGAGGGTGGGCACAGGATAATCTTGGATTGTGTGTGACTTACCCTGACTAGAGTGAGGGCTTTTGCTTGGACAGGGGGTAACCTGACTGCCAACCAAAAACCCCATTTCTAACAGCTGGTATATGAATTGGGTGAAACCCGTGAATAGCAATAGGCACCATCAGCCATGTTTCTTGTAAAAAACAGAATGTCCCCTATTTGCAAAAATTCCACAGCGTTTGTGTTGGATATTATAGAAAAAAGGCATGCCACTTTCCAGCTTCTCACCTTGATCATGACTCTATATGATACCTTATTTCCCCCCTTCGACTTGGTGTAAAGCTACCCTTTGGCCATAAGCACTATCGGCACCCATGACCAATCAGCATGGTTGGTGCTTTTCGTAGTTGACATGCTAAGTTTCTTGAAGGATGATTATCTCCCGTGTCATGTGTCATTTAGATTATGATCCTTTTTTCCCGATTGGAGGGTCTCACTTGCTTTGTTACTCTCAAAATGTTGTAGGGAGCCAGAGTACGATATGTTAAAGTTGAAATCTTTATGTACCTAGGAATCCCATTTAGCTGCACACTTGGGGCCATTTATTTAATTTCAGGACACTGCAAATACCTAGAGTCATAGAGTCTGTCTACCGTTTTATTACTGTGAGTCAAAATGGAGCAGGATAAAGAATAACTTCATACGGAGATTGTTCAGATTATTAGCAGTGCCACACATCTCTGCTTCTTATATATGTCAATCTGAGGTGGAATTGGGCTACCCGGAAGATGTCATGAAAGCATGTCCATTGTTATTATGGCTTAGAATTTAGGAGAAGTCACTTTCTCCAGGGCAGTCATTAATGAATATAGTACTCTGGATAATATCTAAGCAGTTCCTTGGCTTTTCTTTATGTAGCAGGTATTTACTACCTTGGGGGGGTGCAGAGCTTTTTTACCAACCCTGACAGAATTTATGCTGCCTGAAAATACCTCGTAAATACTTTTTTAAATCACTGTGCTGATGTGCCCATGGAAAATGGGTTGAAACCCTCTTTAGGTTTAAACTTGAACTCTCAATATAATTTTACCTTACACGCTTTAGGCCTAACACTTTGTATTTACTGTTGAAATTTCCCTCATAGGGAACCTGCATGGCTTTTTTCAGAGGAGGAGGACAGATCCAGGTCATCCTCCAAACGAGTGATCATGTTCTGCGGAACGCTCCAGGCTCTCCTAGTACACGAGGCAGGAAATCCCTCTAGTGCAAGCACCAGTAGGTTTTGCTTTCATTTGTTTCAGCCCCAGGAGCTGGGGAGAGCTTTACCTTTTTTCTCTTAAATGACGATTAGTGCGTGTGGTGTGCTGACATCATTTCAGAGAAAGTGAAAGTGAAATGAGCCGATCAGCTCATTTCACTTTCACTGCTTTGGTGCATGGGGGCATATCTCAGCCCTTCGAAAACCAAAGCAGATGGTAGAGCTATTGTTGGGAAGGGGAGAATCTCCCCTTTCCAACAGTACCTTTCCCTAGTGAATCCCTGCTTCAGTTTGCCACAGGAGGGCAATCCCCAACCAGGGATACTCCATTAGACACCAAGGATTTTTCTTTTTGAGTGATGGAGCTGCCACCTCGAAATAGGCTAGTCTTCCTCCTTTCCCCTGCCCTAAAGTCTTTCTGGCTCCTAGGGACATTGAAGGTTCTTACCTCCAATCTGTCCCCATACATGGGTGGGGGGACGGGGCAGAAAGCCCACTAGACACCTGGGAGTTTAAATAGAGGCATAAATGTGTGAGAGCGGTCCACCCAGGAATCAGACCTAGCCCCACCCTTCTAAATTAACCCCAGCAGCCTTTCTGCCCCTGTCAAAGACAAATTGGAGGTGTTTTCCTCCAATCTGTCCTTGGCAAGAGCAGAAAGCCTACTAGACCACCAGGGACTATATTTGGAGGGTGGGAGTCTTCCCTTCAGCAATGGGCTGGTTCTCTCCCCTGCCTTGGGCCCAAACGTCTTTCTGCCCCCATAGGAGCAGAAAGCCCACTAGACACTATGGATTCATTTCAATGGGTGAATTTGTGGGACCAGCCCCCAGGCATTAGGCCTAGCCCCACCCGCCAATGTAATCTACAGCAGTCATTCTGCCTCCAATGGGGGGCAGATAGGAAGTGTTTTCATCCAATCTACCTGCAGCAGGATGCAGACAGCCCACTAGTCAGCCAGGGATTATATTTTGAGGGTGGAGCAGGTCCCCTGGCAATGGACTAGTGCTTCCCCCACTCCCCAAGCCCAAAAACGTTCTTACATCCAGTCTGCCCCCTGAAGGGGAAGCAGAAAGCCCATTAGGCAGCAAGTATTTGTTTTTACAGCAAAATGGGTGGGGTGGCCCTCTGAGGCAGTGAGCCTAGCGCCCATCCATGCAAATGACTCCCAGCAGTCTATCCGCCCCCTGTTGTGGGAATATAGGAGGCATTTTCCTCCAATCTGACCCTGGTGGGGACAGAAAGCCCACTAGATCACCAGGGATTCCATTTGGAAGGGGGAGCTGTCCCTCTAGGAATGGGCTAATGCTCCCCAAGCCCCAAATGTCTTTCTGCCCCACTTGAGGCATATTGGAGGCTGTTAATTCCAATCTAGACCCGGGGGTGGAGAAGGCCAGAAAGCCCACTAGACACCAGAGATTATTTTTTTGTGGAGAAATGTGCGGGGTGGTCCACCTAGGCACTGGGCATAATCTCACCACTCAAATGACCCAGAACAGTCTTTCTGCCCCCCAAGGGGGCAGATAAAACGTCTTTAACTCCAATGTGCCCTGGTGTGAGGGGTGGAAAGGCCACTAGACACCAGTTTTTTTTTTTTATTGCTACTAGGTTGGGGTTGAGAGAGACCACCCTACCAGACATCTGACCTAGCCTCCACTTCAAATAAGAACCCAACAGTCTTTCTGCCCAACTGGGGACTGAAGCATTACCATCATTTTGCGAAGAAGATACATTTTGATTTTGGATGCTTTAAAAAAAAAAAATGGGCAGTAGAGTTGGGCTCATGTCAGCTCCCTCCTGGGTAAACCTACCAAACCTAGCCATTTCTGAAAATTAGACTTTCGGGGGAGACCAGGGTCATATGCCTTGTCTGGATCCCATAAGGTTTTCCTACCCATAATGTCCTGCAAACCTCAGCCTTTGCCTCAAATTTTACATTTACCTTGCATTTCTGTGACATAAACCTCTGCAATCAGCAGGAGTTCTCAAAATTCTTACTACCCAACATTCGCTTACTTGTCCCAATTAAAATGCTATCCCATCTATTTGACTTGGCTTAGTGCCTCCAACATGCACAAATCAAATTAGGGTCAAGAAGAGTTGCTCATCAAGCCTTCAATTGGTCCTTTGTTTGATTCTTGCCTGTCGCGTGCACTAGGTGCAGCCACACAAGTGCTGTAGAGGGAGAATTGAAGAATGATATGATATATGCATACTAGCGTATATATTTTGTGTAGTACTTACCTCCTTACTTTTTACCATATGAATTGATCTACTTGATCTACTTGATGCACAATGAAAAACCATTTTAAGGTGCAGTTCAGTTGTTGGCTCTGGGTTTCTCGGGTTCTTGGAGAACCCACAAACCCTACATATCCCCATCACCAGAAGGGCCTAGTGGATGTAATGGTATATTACTTTTGTAAATCGGATATCGTGCCTAGAACTTATAAATGAAAATGTTGACACAAATAGCTGTTTTTCCTCAGATGTTATCAATAGTTTTAAAAAAAAATGTTTAACTGTTAGTTTGTTTGGAAAAAATTGAGTGACCTGCACAAATAACCCCTTACTGAATGTGAAAGTTTGTCTCCTTTTTTACAAATGTATAGCTTACCCAGATCACTCGTGAGTTTCACTCTGGTTTCCATCACAAATTGGAAGTAGGTTTTCTGAATTAATCAAATGAATGGTTGCAGAATTTGTAAAGCACTGCAAATCACCTGTGAGGGTTTCAAGGCACTGATCAGGCACAGAGAGATTAAGGGGGTCATTCCGACCCCGGCGGTCATGGACCGCCAGGGCCGGGGTCGGCGGGAGCACCGCCAACAGGCTGGCGGTGCTCCGTAGGGCATTCTGACCGCGGCGGTATGGCCGCGGTCAGAACAGGAAAACCGGCGGTGTCCCTGCGCCGCCATGGGGGATTCCAACCCCCTCACCGCCATCCTGTTCCTGGCGGTTCCGACCGCCAGGAACAGGATGGCGGTGAGGGGTGTCGTGGGGCCCCCATAAGAGGGCCCCACTTTGAATTTCAGTGTCTGCTTAGCAGACACTGAAATTCGCGACGGGTGCTACTGCACCCGTCGCACCCTTCCCACTCCGCCGGCTCCATTCGGAGCCGGCTTCCTCGTGGGAAGGGGTTTCCCGCTGGGCTGGCGGGCGGCCTTCTGGCGGTCGCCCGCCAGCCCAGCGGGAAAGCCAGAATGGCCTCTGCGGTCTTTCGACCGCGGAGCGGCCATATGGCGGTTCCCGCCAGGCGGGCGGCGACCGCCGCCCGCCGGCCTCAGAATGAGGCCCTAAGTGATTTGCCCAGAATCACAGGATGTTCAACTAACACTGAGATTAAAACCTGGTTCCTGTAGCTCCGAAGTCAGCAGCTCAGGGCATTATGCCACATCCTCTCCCCTCTTCGAAGCAAAAAATTTAGGAAAATGGGCTACCTCTTGGGGAAATGCCAAAACTGTGGTATTTTGTTTTATCATGAGCGGTGGATGTTCTTAATAGTCGGGAAATTGTGATCTTAGCAGATCAAACCTTTTGCTGTTGCCATTTTTAAGAAATAAAAACAAACATTTTTGTGAAGCATGTTTTTCCTATTTTTTCAAAAAAAAAAAAAAATGTTGATATATTTTGCCTATTCATCCTATTTACAGTCCCCAGGATGTTCTAAAAAAAGGACACAAACTTGGCATGAAAATCTGATGTGGAAAAAACGTTATGGAGGCCTGAGCACGAACTACCTCAATAGCCAAAAAAGCGGCTTAGCAGTGGGGGAAGCTATCATCGAAAGGGTTAAAAAAAGAGAAAACCACAACTAAACCCAGGGTCTTATGGACCAATAACACTTATAAGCAGCTATGCCAAGATTTATATGAAAGTGCTGGCATCCTGGTTGGGTGGGATCATTGCTAAACATGGTCTCTCCATGGCAACATAGGTTCAGTCTGCGACCTGACAGACTATGCAAGATGGGTGATAACAATGTTTGATGTAACAATGATCAAGAGGACCCCTATGGTAATGACCCTGCTCAATACTGAGAAGGACTTTGATCACCTCACCTAGCAGTAGCTTTGTGAGATAGTGGAGCAGTCTGTGCCCTGAAATCTAACCAAAATTTGCAGTATCAGAACCTTACCACAAAATTACAGCTAACAGGCACAGAGTGAGATTTTAAAAAGATTACTAGGGGCACTGAGCAGGGATGCCTTTGCTTTCCTTTATCAAATATGTTTTATATTGATACCCTCTTGCAGAAACTCCTGAATAACAGTGCTATAAAGTCTGTGATGACTAATGGGTTTGCCACTAAGCTGTTACCATATGAGGATGATATCACCATCATTAACACAGATCTAGATGACTCGATTCAGGTAATGGAGGAAGAGACTGACAATTTTGGACAGGTATCAGGGTATCTCCTGAATAGTTGGAAAACTGAAATATTGTGTAAGAATGATGCTTGTAAAGATCCCCGAAAGGCAGATAGGCCCTCATTACGAGTTTGGTGATACCCGACCAACAGTTTACAGCCAATACACTGCCAGTACCGCCTGTGCGGTCAGGCTGCTGTGGACGGCAGTGGGCACCTTCAGACCGGTGGGGACCATGTTGCCGTCAGACTTTTTAAGATGCTGCACACCGCCAGGGTTTCCGCCGCGGTCGCACCACCACCAAAACTCTATAAAAGGAAACACCCACCTTCTGGAACACAGAGCTTCCTGGAGCAACCTGAACTTGAAGTCCTTCCACTGCTCCTGCTCGTACAATGACTCCGGATCCAGCAACAGCAACAAAGACAAGAACCGTAAGTTCACCCACCTAGCACACCCTGGAGGGAAAGGCATTATTATACACCCACACACAACACACACAGCTGGGATGCCTTGTGATGGACAAACACACACATAACCACACACCCATTGGAACACACACACCTGAATACACACACACATACTAAACACAAGCACACATAAACCACACACACCAAGACCAAAACACATGTGCCACACACACACACCAACCCGCACACACACACCCCCACTAACACAATCATACACAACACCACCGACTCACACAACATCACAAACACAACCACACACACGCTTCACCAACCACTCTCGCCTGCACACCTCCAAATGACAACACATACATACATAACACTACACAACCAATCAACACTGTCACACAGCCATACGCTGATCCATTTGTCATACAAGGCCCACACCACACACAACGCATAGGAGATAGTCAACACCACACACATGCATTCACATACAACAACCATAGAAGGGCACACAACAACAACATTACACATGCCAACACAAACTATACACAATTTGGCTACATACATGCATAGAACGAAACAAACTTACCCAACACACAAAACACAGCAATGACAGCAGGACCAATGGCAGGCCTACACACGTGGAGGCCAGGCACAACAGCTAGCACAACCAACACACAAGTCACACACACAGAAACCAAAGCCCACAAACTCTAAACACCCATGGAGAAAGAAATTCAGGACATGTATTATACCATTAAAGCCAAAAGCAGGTTGGCCCAGATGTATTAATATGCTTTCAAATAAATAAGGAACCATGTACAAATTTACATAAGGCCATTTGTCCAGTCCAGAGTCTCAGGGGCCCAAGGCACAAATGGCACCTCCCAGTGCTCCTACTTGACTCCTGACTGCAAAATAACCTGCACAGGGTGGGGCATCAAGGGGGCAGGCAGGCACCTCAGGGATTTGGGGAGGGAGTTTTGAGCTTGGGCTTAGGCTTGGGAGGGGGGTCCTTGGGCTTAGGCTTGGGAGTGGGGTCCTTGGGCTTGGGCTTGAGAGTGGGATCCTTGGGCCTGGGCATGGGAGGGGTAGACTTCTTGGCAGGGGGAGGGGCATAGGCATTACCAAGAGGGGCAGGGGAAGACTTAGAGGTGGAAGAGCTAGACGTGGGGAGGGACACAGAGTGCTGAGGACTCACTGAGTGGTACAGTGTAGGGAACCAGGGGAAATGCTGAGAGGAACACCTTTTTATACACACAGAGGTGGTCATAGCGAAAGGGCTTGGGAATTGAGTGAGAGGGAGTGGTTGTCAGATGTGTTGGTCTGGATGTTATGGGTGCAAGTGCATAAGAGGAATGCTTGTAGGTGCTGGGTGTATGTTGGGTGGGTGAGAGCAGGCATTTAGGTGTTTTGGAAGGAAGGGGAGGAGGTGCTGGGGGATGCTATGGTGGATGGGTGACTGTCTGTTGGGGTGGTGTCTGCAGGTATTCTTCATGTGCTGCATGTAGGGGTATCGGTGGTTGTGATGGGTGCGGATGTGGTGACAGGGGTGGATGTCTGCAGGTCTGATAATGTGCTGACTGTGGGAAAGATTGGACTGGGGGCTGAATCCGTCAATGATGGTGTTGTGGCTGCAGGTGTGTCTGGTGTAGTGTCTGTGAGGGAGGGAGAGGCACGAAAGACAGTGCAGGGAGTGGGTGTTGCTTCTCTGCATGCCGGTGGTGGGTCTTGTTGTGCTTATGTTTGTCTGTGGAGCCCTTGTCATTTGAGGAGGATGCATGCTTGTGTATATATGTGCTTTGGATGGGGATGGGAATGGGGAGAGATACTTGGAGGGGGGCGGTAGACAAAGGGACACTGGCTGCTGTCAGAAAGGAGACCAGAGCCTTAAAGCACTGTTAATGCCCTCCAGGAATGCATTGCTCTATTTTACTTGAGCTGCCAGTCCCTGGATGGCATTCACAATGGTTGGCTGACCCACAGCGATGGACCTCAGGAGGTCAATAGCCTCCTCACTGAGGGCAGCAGGGCTGACTGGGACAGGGGCAGAGATGCCTGCAGCGAAGGAGAAGCCCACCCTCCTGGGTGAGCGAGCACGGGCAACTGGGTTCAGAGCTACAGGCAGTGCGGTGGTAGTAAGTGGGTGGCAGACAAAGATGGTGCTGGGGTGGTCCTAGATGGGTCCACCACCACCAGGGAGTGTCCACTAAAGGAAGGTTCTGAAGATGAGGTGTTGGATCTGGTCTCCCCCATGGCACCCCCCTCGCCCTCTGTCCTTCATGGGTCTTGTGGACTGCTGCTTCCCCACTCACCTGTGGCCCTTCTCATACGCCAGATGATGCTGATGCACACAATGAGAGAGAGAGAGAGGGAGGGAGAGAGAGAGAGGGGGCTAAATGTTTAACATACACTTCCCATTGACACAGCTAAACATGGCCATCAGTCACAATACATATCATGGCTAGGCAATCTCATTTGCAAAGACACATTACCAACATTATGTCATGACACGTCACTACTACCCAGACCCATCTGCCAACCCTCACACCTACAACAATACCTAAGTAGAACTACACTACTAGACTCATCCCTATCTTGCCAGCCAATGCCCTCTTAAGATGGCACTGTATGCCCTGGATGCACTATCAATACTATGTCTGACTACACATCTTACCTCTCCATTCCCCTATCACCCATTGGATGTGCAGCTGACACAACAAAACACTGTAAGCCTCTATAGTGACAACACCTGATTAGTCCATGTCCTCTGTAATATGTCCCTTACAGTGAAGACCCAATCATAGAGCCAGAGCTGCTGACACATAACACATATATCACTACTCAGCATACTGCTAAGTGCATCTACAATGGGCCATGTACCACATGTTAAACATACAAGCACAGCAACTGAGCGCAGTGCCACAACAGCTGTACCTCTGGAACAGACATACCACATCATGGACCACTTCCCATGCCACCACACATGCTGTTACACCAGTTGAACTTCCCAACATGACAACTACACCCTCACACACACTATACAAAAATTGGCAAAACCTGTTGCTGAGCTCAGACAACACACATCTCAGGAGGTAAATATTTGCATGCACACATGGACAAACACCACTGCCAGTACACCTAAGACACATCCCACCACCACATAGGCAGCCTGAGGAGACTGATTGCAACATTTCCATCACATCAACACACCATATGTCATGCAATACCCAAACCACTTCTAATCTGCCTCAGCCTAATAGCCAAGCCAAGCTGTAAAAGTCACGTGCCATCTGAAGTGCCCCCAAATATCCATGTCGACATGATGTAGGCAGTCAGTCAGCCATGCAGCAGAGGACAAGCTAGGGCTTTGAATTACATGCAATATACACACATTGGTGACACATCATGGATCTCCCAGTGCACTTACACCCCCAGTACCAACCCATAGTTTGGAAGGCCACATCCCCACAAGTACAAGCTCCTATGAATGCAAAATCCGTACAATTAGACCGCATCAAATGTGCAAGTATTAGTTTTCCATGTTGCCTACCTACATATGCCCTACAGTCTGTAAATCACCTATATATGCCTGGTCAGTTATCAGGCCAGTACTCCTGTCCCATGAAGGCCAGTTCTGTGGTGGAACTGTGCTGCCAGCCCAACAATCTGTTTTGATTTACATAGTCCCAATGATGAAAGGAGAGTCACACAGTCACATATACAGGTTGCCTACACAGATAGCAGTGGACTGACACCTCAGAGCCACGAATGCAGATGGATAGAACTGCTCATACAGAATGCTTAGGGTGCTACTGACACTCACATCCATCATGTGGCCAGGATGGAGTCACACATGTGCCTATGTCACCAGTTAATCTCCACATTACAGATTTGGGGAGGTATGAAACAGGGATATGTAAATCCACTGACTGTAAAGAATGGGGACACATCTACAAAATATGCTCTTCCAGGGTTCCTTTTGCCAATTTCCAAATGTTGATGCACATGTATCAAATCAAATCAAATCATTAACATTTATAAAGCGCGCTACTCACCCGTGCGGGTCTCAAGGCGCTAGGGGGGAAAGGGGGGGTTATCGCTGCTCGAACAGCCAAGTCTTTAGGAGTCTCCGGAAAGCGGAGTGGTCCTGGGTGGTCCTGAGGCTGGTGGGGAGGGAGTTCCAGGTCTTGGCCGCCAGGAAGGAGAAGGATCTCCCACCCGCCGTGGAGCGGCGGGTGCGAGGGACGGCAGCAAGTGCGAGGCCAGCGGAGCGGAGGGGGCGGGTGGGGACGTAGAAGCTGAGGCGTCTGTTGAGGTATTCCGGTCCCTTGTTGTGGAGGGCTTTGTGTGCGTGGGTGAGAAGACGGAAGGTGATCCTTTTGCTGACTGGGAGCCAATGCAGGTGTCTCAGGTGTGCGGAGATGTGGCAGTTGCGGGGTACGTCGAGGATGAGGCGGGCCGAGGCGTTTTGGATGCGTTGCAGGCGGTTTTGGAGTTTGGCGGTGGTCCCGGCGTAGAGGGTGTTGCCGTAGTCCAGGCGACTCGTGACAAGGGCGTGGGTCACGGTTTTTCTGGTGTCGGCGGGGATCCAGCGGAAGATCTTGCGGAGCATGCGGAGAGTGAGGAAGCAGGCGGAGGACACGGCGTTTACTTGCTTGGTCATGGTGAGAAGAGGGTCCAAGATGAAGCCGAGGTTGCGGGCGTGGTCTGCGGGGGTCGGTGCGGTGCCGAGGGCCGTGGGCCACCAGGAGTCGTCCCAGGCGGACGGGGTGTTGCCGAGGATGAGGACTTCCGTTTTTTCAGAGTTCAGCTTTAGGCGGCTGAGCCTCATCCAATCTGCGACGTCCTTCATACCCTCTTGTAGGTTGGTCTTGGCGCTGGCGGGGTCCTTGGTGAGGGAGAGTACAAGTTGGGTGTCGTCGGCGTAGGAGGTGATGATGATGTCGTGCTTGCGTACGATGTCGGCGAGGGGGCTCATGTAGACATTGAAGAGTGTCGGGCTGAGCGATGAGCCTTGAGGTACGCCGCAGATGATCTTGGTGGGTTCTGAGCGAAACGGAGGGAGGTAAACTCTTTGGGAGCGGTTAGCGAGGAAGGAGGCGATCCAGTCCAGGGCCTGGCCTTGGATCCCGGTGGAGCGTAGGCGGGTGATTAGGGTGCGGTGACAGACGGTGTCAAAGGCAGCCGAGAGGTCGAGGAGAATGAGGGCGACTGTTTCACCGTTGTCCATCAGGGTTCTGATGTCGTCTGTGACTGAGATGAGGGCGGTTTCCGTGCTGTGGTTGGTTCGGAATCCGGTTTGTGAAGGGTCGAGCAGGTTGTTGTCTTCCAGGAAGGTGGTCAGCTATTTGTTGACGGTCTTTTCTATTACCTTGGCTGGGAAAGGTAGAAGAGAGATGGGGCGGAAGTTTTTCAGGTCGCTTGGGTCAGCCGTAGGTTTCTTTAGTAGGGCGTTGACTTCAGCGTGCTTCCAGCATTCGGGGAAGGTAGCAGAAGAAAAAGAAGAGTTGATGACGGTCTGGAGGTGCGGGGCGATGATGTCGTCGGCTTTGTTAAAGATGAAGTGCGGGCAGGGGTCCGAAGGGGCGCCGGAGTGGATAGAGTTCATGATGGATTTGGTTTCTTCCGTGTTGATGTGGGTCCAGTTGTTGAGGGTGATGTCCGGGGAAGCGGGTTCAGTGGTGTATGGTTGGGTCTGGTGTCCGAAGCTGTCGTGGAGGTCGCTGATCTTGCGATGGAAGAAAGTGGCGAGGGATTCGCACAAATCCTGTGAGGGCGTGACGGCGTTGGCGCTGGCGCTGGGGTTGGAGAACTCTTTGACGATGCTGAAGAGTTCTCTGCTGTTGTGGCTGTTTTTGTCTAGTCTGTCGGTGAAAAAGTTCCTTTTGGCAGTGCGGATCAGGTGGTGGTGTTCGCGTGTAGCGTTCTTGAGGGCGGTCATGTTGTCAGCGGTGTGGTCCTTGCGCCAGGCCTTCTCAAGGGCACGACAAGTTTTCTTTGATTCTTTGAGGGTGTCAGAGAACCAGAGAGGTTTTTTGGTGTTGGTCTGTCGATGCGTGCGTTTGAGGGGAGCAAGGTTGTCAGCGCAGTTGGAGATCCAGTTTGTGAGGTTGAGAGCTGCGTCGTTGGGGTCGGTGGTGAGGGTGGGTTGGTTGGCGGCGAGAGCGGAGAAGAGTTGCTCTTCAGGGATCTTGTTCCACTGTCGATGAGGGATGGGTTGAGTGCGGAGGTGGGAGGTCTCGCGTCGGAATGTGAAGTGGACGCAGCTGTGGTCGGTCCAGTGTAGGGCAGAGGTGTGGCTGAAGAAGACGTGTTTGCTGGCGGAGAAGATAGGGTCGAGCGTGTGTCCGGCGATGTGGGTGGCGGTGTTCACGTGTTCATGTATCATTACCTACAAAGGCACTTTGCCAGCACTGAGGCACCCAATGCCAATTAAGGCAAGCCAAGGCCCAGGATACAGTCAATACTCATCCCCTTGAAGCTGCTGTGGTACCCTCAAGCACCCATCCAGCTTAGAGTAGGCCACCTCCAAAATGCGGGCCATTAGGGGAGTCAGGGTCCGGGAGGCACCCCTTCCTCATTGGGAGGACATCACCAGCTGGGCCTCCGCAGTCTTCCGGGCCCTGCACCTCAGGTCCTCCCACCGCTTGTGACAATGGGTGCTTCGCCGACTATGGACCCCAAGGGTCTGCACTTGCTTGGTGATGGCACACCAGATCCCCTTCTTCTGAAGGGTGTTGACCTGCATGGGTGACACAAACAGAAGGAGAAAGTCATGTACACTAGCACCATACCAACAGCAGTAGACCATTAACAGCAGATCCGTCAAATGCCCACACATACCCATCTCATGGTTCACACGCCTAATCTCCATGCCCCCTGCATGGATGTACTCCCTGACTGGTACACGTATGCCATTCACCCTCACACACACACCCCATTACACATAACTATGGCATTGGGCTCACCTGCTCCTCTGGTGCCCCATACAGCTGTCATTACAGGGGTAGTAACCCTTCTACCAGCTTCTCCAGCTCTTCTTGGATGAAGGCAGGAGCCCTATCACCTGCAGCACATGGCATGGTGGCTCCTAGAGACAGTACACAGCAACTCAGCACATGGAGGTCTTGCTTGCTAGAGTTTCAGGAGCAAAGTGAGCAAGGTGGCAGAAAACGTTTTCTGCCACCTTGACGTCAGTCACAGCCGCTGGGTACAACACAGTCACCACCAGCGGTGAGCACCATTGGTCCCAGTCCCCCATAGGCAGCAATGTTACCCAATGAGATGTTGCATAGCCGTTGCAACTGCCTACCGCCATGACGACACACACTGGCTGACTTAGGTCACTTCCACCTGCCCAGTACTGCAGGACAGGCGGAAGCCATTTTATGCACAGATCATGCCTTGATGCAGCAAAATAAGTGTGCCATACACCTTTTCAGCAGAATGCGGAGTAGGCAGCAGTTGTGCAATCATAGTTTGGCACATACATGTGACATGCATCACATAGTGACCTTATGTGGCTGGTTGTCTAATGACCACCATGTCCATATACTCATCAGCTAATTGCCACTGTCACCTTATAGGTATACGGCATGACTACATACTTGCTCAGTGCAGGACAGGTCAGTGTACCACATATGGAACATGACACATGATGTATGTCAGATACTATTGATCAGGGTCAGCAATGTGCATCAAGGGTGAATTCCATGCCACTTCAGCATGCCCAATATAGTATGTGGCAGCAGTGTGCAGCATGTTTACGGTGTTAGGTGTGTGCAATTTTGATATGTTCTTTTTACATGTGTGGTGTGCATATCACTTTGTACAATATCTCCTCTCCATCCTAGATACCCTGCCATGAGGAGATTGAGACATGCACCAGTGTTCCGTACACTGGTGGACATTGCCCCCCGGAGGAGAGGAATATATTTTAGACCTATTGTCTGAATCGTCAGACCATCATGGATCTATGTACCCAGTTGGAGCCAGATCTATTGCCTGCCATATGGAATCCCCATGCCAATCCTTCCACAGTTCAAGTCCTGTCAGTGCAACACTTTCATGCCACAGGATCCTTTCAGATTACATGGGGCTTGTCAGCAGGGATGTCACAGACCATGTTCAGTCTTGTGTTGAAGAATGTACTGTGCTTTTTTTGTTAAACTTTCTTTATTTGTGTTTTTATGGTACAATGCAAATGACATTTCTGAATAATATATGGACTGTCATGTCCCGCCGTGTGCTACATAGGAATACTTCTTCAACAGAACATGGCTTACAGTGGCGTCAAAAAGTGGTAGGGGTACCCCTCCTAATCAAACCATATTGTAGCATGTTAGCATAGGTACCAAATAACTGATGTAAACAAGAAAAGAAAAACATAGCAATACAAAGTCTCCAAGCTAACTCAGCATAGCAGTCAGTGGAGTCAATCTGTGTCCCCTCAGGAGTACTATGTGCCACCAGGCCCTTCCTTCCTGACGCATAGCCTCTCTATACATGGAAGAGATGGAATGCCCTGCGATGTGGACTACAGGTTGTAAGTGTCAGGGCCCTGGAGAGGAAAAGCACCATCGGGTCCCAAGCTTTCTCTCGAATCTGCCAATTTGTCTGTTAGGAGTTCCATGGAGATGTTGTTCCACAGTCTAGTGTGCCACAGTGCTAGGGGGCAGTTCTGGTTGCTTCCAATATGATGCCAAGGCCGTCTTGGCAACTCCTAGTACTAGCCATATAATGGTGGGGTCTCCCAATGTTTGTTATTTCCTTGCTGGGGCCAGTATACCAAGCAAAATGTGTGCCGGTTACATTGGGATGGGGTAACCCAGAATTTCCTTTATTTGTGATAGGATTTCCTCCCAGTAGGGACAAATAGTTGGGCAGTCCCACCAGATATGTCTGTAGTCTCCCAACGTGCCTCAGCCTCTCCAGCATCTATCAGACGTGTGAGGATGTATTATTTAAAGTTTTTCTGGGTAGGGGTACCAGTTGTAAAGCAGTTTATAGTGTGCTTCTCATGACCCCATAGAGCGATTTGGTGATATCACTGAAGAGTAAGTTCCATTGTGTTTCCTCTATTATTGAGCCCAGGACCTGCTCCCAAAATGTAATATAGTGAGGGGTGTAAGTGTGATGGGCCGATGTCAGTAGCTTATACAGCGTAGAAATACTTCCCCTTGCTACCCCCAATTGTTGTACAAATTGTTCAATCGGTAGGAGGTCTCTGGTGACCGCCAAATGCCTGTGAGGCTGTGTAACCCAGTGTTTCAGTTGAGTGTAAAGGAAGTGTTCTGATGGGGGGTATCTGAAAATAACTTCAGCAGTTCTCAAATGTATGTTTTCACCATGGTACAAGTCCGAGATCCACAGGCATCCTCGTTCTCCTATCTATCAAAGGGCCCTGGTGTCAATCCTGGGGGGAAGGCTACAATGTGGTGGATGGGGGTGTACGGTGAGAGAAAGTTCATCACTTCATAAGCCTTTGTTACTGAGTCACATACTTTCAGTGTGGTGGCTGTAGGGGTACTGAGATAAGCGTTCTTTGACCTTGCCGCTCTAGGGTTCACCAATATGTACCATATAGTCTGCCCTACCACTGCCCTGTCCATGTATAGCCACAGTTTGTCCGAATCATGGAGGAACCATTGGCAATGATGTGGTGTTGGCCTGCTATGTAGTAAAGTAGAAGGCCCAGGAGTGCCAAGCCTCCTTTCTCCTTTGACCTTTTGAATAGTTTATTAGAAAGTCTGGCCCTGTTTCCCTGCCATATGAATCGGGTAATCATTGAACGGACCTCTGTAAAGAAGTCTTTGGCGATGTTGATAGGCAGGCTGTGGAACAAATATAGGGCCATATTTATACTTTTCGACGCACAACTGCGCCAACGCAGTTGTGCGTTGAAAAAGTTAACGCCGGCTAACGCCATTCTGAAGTGCCATGCGGGCGCCATATTTATACAATGACGTTAGCCGGCGTTAGCCGGCGGCGCTGCCTGGTGTGCGTGAAAAAAAATGACGTACACCAGGCAGCGCCGGCGTAGGGGAATATGGAGCTTGGGCGCCAAAAAATGGGGCAAGTCAGGCTGAGGCAAAATTAGCGCCTCAACCCGATTTCCGCCATTTTTTTCGACTCCCAACCCCCATTGAAATGACTCCTGTCTTAGCAAAGACAGGAGTCATGCCCCCTTGCCCAATGGCCATGCCCAGGGGACTTCTGTCCCCTGGGCATGGTCATTGGGCATAGTGGCATGTAGGGGGGCACAAATCAGGCCCCCATATGTCACAAAAAAAAAAAAAAAATTACTTACCTGAACTTACCTTATGTTACCTGGGATGGGTCCCTCCATCCTTAGGCGTCCTCCTGGGGTGGGCAAGGGTGACAGGTGGGGTCCCTGGGGGCATGGGAGGGCACCTCTGGGCTCCTTCCGAGCCCACAGGTCCCTTAACGCCTGCCCTGACCAGGCGCTATAAAACGACGCAAAAGCGGCTGGACGTCATTTTTTTTGACCCGCCCACTCCCGGGCGTGATTTTTGCCCGGGAGTGTAAATACGGCGCACATGCCTCGGAGTCAGTTTTTTAGACGGGAACGGCTACCTTGCATATCATTAACGCAAAGTAGGTGTCCACGCTAAAAAGTGACGCAAACTCCATGGACTTTGGCGCTAGACGCGTCTAACGCCAGAGTATAAATATGGAGTTCGTTTTGCGTCGAATTTGCATAAAAAAAAACGACGCAAATCCGGTGCAAACGGAGTATAAATATGCCCCATAGTATACGAGGGAGTACTGTCATTTTAATGATATTGATACGTCCCAGTCAAGTAAGCCAAAGTGGTGACCATCTCTTAAAGTCCGTTCGCAGGCTTCTGAGGAGGGGTGGGAGGGGGTTGATCACGTTGGGGGTAAGTGATCTCCTTTTTAGCCCATAAAAACGTTGTTTCAGAAGCTATCTCACCCAATTCGGATGTGGGTATTGTCATACTGAGCATAAATGAGTTCCCCTTATTCATTTTGCAACCAGCTACTTTCTCATACAGAGCAAGTTCATCCTGGATTGCCAGCAGGGTCGTTCGGGGGTCAGTGACAAAGAGTAAAATGTTGTCCACAAACAATGAGAGTTTGTGCTGGTCGAGACAAAAACGGGATACCTTGGATTCTCGGTTGTGCCCGCATTCAAGCCGCTAGGGGTTCTACACTGAGCGCGAACAGCAGTGGGGAGAGAGGGCAACCCTGCCTTGTTCCCCTTGTCAGGTCAAAGAAGGCCGATGTCACCCCATTTACAAAGGTTCGTGAGTGGGGGCAGGAATAGTTGCTCATCGCCATTGCTATGAACTGGTTACTGAACCCGAATCGCCTTAAGGTAGCCACCAAGAAAGACCATTCCACCCGGTCAAAGGCCTTTTCAGTGTCCAGTGCCAGCAACAAGTCACCTTTTCCATCAGGTGGATTACTCCTCGTAAGTTATCATGCAGTTGGTGAGCTTTGATGAATCCTGATTGATCAGGTGTATCAGGTCTGGCATCACATCTTCAGGTCTTTTGGCCAGAGTTTTAGCATACAACTTTGCGTCTAGATTTATTAGGGAAATAGGTCTATAAGATGCACAATATTGAGGGTCTTTTCCGGATTTGGGGATAAGTGTGATGAGGGCTTCTCCCATGGTGGGGGACAATGCATGTTCTGTTCTAACCTGGTTGAACAACTCAGTGAGGTGCAGCGTTAACTTCACGCCAAAGGTTTTGTAGAAATCGGCATTAAACCTATCAGGACCTGACACTTTGTGTAGAGAGAGAGTGTCAATGGCCGCCTGTATTTCCTCTGTAGTAAAGGGAGCTATTAAAGTGTCATTAGTTTCTTGGAATACTTGTGGAAGGTTCGATTTTTGGAGGTATGTGCCTTGTGTTAGGATTTGGGGTTGTTACAGTGTATACAATCAGGTGTAAAAGTCTTGAAAGGCTTGTGCCTTTTCTTCTTCTGAGTAGTGTTCCCCTGTCTCATCCCGTATTTGGGCTACGTATTCCTTAGCTTGTTTGGTGCGCAACTGTCTTGCTAACAACTGGCCTATTTTGTTCCCCTTTTCATAATAGGTTTTCCTGAGTCATAGTAGTCACTTCTGCTCTCTTTGTGTACATGGACTGCAGTTTACCTTTGATTGAGGTCACCTTCTTCTGCAAGAGCCAAGTGGGGGACTCTTTGTGGGCCTGTTCTGCTACTGTCAATTCATTCTCTAGGTCGTGTCTTTCAGTGGCCTTCAATTGGTTTAGAGAAGTTGCTAAAGAAATGCATTTACCCTTTATGACTGCCTTAAATGCATCCCAATTAGTGAGGTAAGAGGTGTCAGTCAAAACCTAGTGCCCGTGACGGGCCATTCAAGTCCAATCTCCAACAGAGCATGATCAGATATGATAATTGGGCGAATAGTTGCTGATCTGAGTGATTGTCGAATAGGTTGGCTCATGAACATATAGTCGATCCTTGAGTAGGATTTGTGTGAATGGGAGAAGAAAGTGTAGTCCTTCAGCATGGGGTTAAGTGTACGCAATGCGTCGATAAAGCCCAATTTGCTGAGGGACGTTTTGACAGTCTTCACAAAGGTGCTTGTTTGCACTCTTTAGGGATGGGTTGTGCTTTGGTTGCTGTCCCAAACAAATTGAAGTCACTCAGTAAAAGAATGTCCCCCTCCGCCTATCCCTCCAGCTTATCTGGGAAAGCTAAGTGAAATTGAGTTTGTCCACTAATGTGGTCACTGTACATGCCCTTGGCTATTAAGTATCTGCCCTCCTTGTCTGTTTTGTACCCTGCACCTGAAAGTGGATGGCTTTGTAGGACATCAAGGCAACCCTGCAATGTTTTGTTGTCACTGAGGCTGTGTATACCTGTGGGTAATGTTTGTGGTGCAATCGATGTCCATCCCCCTTCTTAAGATGAGTTTCCTGCAGGGCTATTATATCAAAATGATGGTCAGCAAAGTATTTCCCTAACTGTGACCTTTTGTTAGGGGAGTCAGTCCCTTGACATTCCACGATAAGAGTTCAAGCATCCTGCTATTCTAGTAGATGTTGCTATAGTTGGGTTTGCCCTTGTCCCTGGATGATCTGTGGCTTCCTCCGACCCTTGCCTCCCTCTCCAGTTCTCTCTCGGTGTTGCATATCATAGGCTATGTCTACCTATGCTAGGTAAGGACACAAAATAATAAAAAGAAACATATAAAAACATTGTAACAACTGTGAATATGTAGACATGTTGTTGGATCTCAAACCATTTTGAGCTCTTTATGTTGGAAAGTGACTACACATCCACACTCATTCCCCACAGAGACTACATGATGTCAATTGTGAACATCTCTTACTTCTCGTTGCTCAACGGATCTAACCCTGACCATTTATCATAAATAGTCATAAATCTGTGAAAGCGCTCCATTAGTATTCTTTACTAGGGCTCCCTCCCCTCCCTAGAATCTGATGGAAGTTCTTGTGTGGTCTATGTCCAGGCCGACTGAGTTTCCAGCACCCTGATCCTTTTCTCGCATCTGCTGGAAACCTCATCCTTCAAAGGATCTACTTGTTGTTTCATCTCTTGGACCTTCACCTCGAGATCCATTGTGCGGGTCCCTACTGAGTGTACATCAGATTGAATGGAGGTCAAACTGGTATTGATTTCGGATTTGAAGGTTTTGAGTGTGGCCTTCATATCAGCCTTCAGTTCTTCGCGGAGTTCCATTTTGAGTTCATGGAGCGAAGTTAGGAGATCTTCCTTTGTCAGCGTCATATCTTCTGTCTGTGGTTGCACGGGTCCGCCTAGTCTGGGTGTGGTGGGAGCGAAGCAGTTGGAGACCCTATTAGACTGTGGCCTCTGTCGTGAAAGAGGTGCCAGAGCATCTCATTACAGCCTTCTTTCTCCCCACTTCACCTTTAGTAGTGGCGCTTGCTTCTGCGCCTTCAGCTCAGGCTACTTGCTCTGTGTTTGTCTTGCCTAGTAGTCCCAGTTCACTAAGTCCTCATTCAAGGACGTTGGTACAGAAGCCCCACTGTCATTCATATTATGCTCCTACCTTGGGATGGGTTATGCTCCTTTGAGGAGGAGAGAGGTTGAGCTATACGGTGCTGTGCTTCGGGGAGCGTCTTTTGATTTTTTCCTGTAATCTACTGATGTGCGCCATCTTAGACTCAGGCAACTGACATTGTGGGCCTCCTTTCAGCCGTCTCGGAGCCCTACCACCTCTTGTCCCACCTCACCAACGGGGTGATGCAAACAAACCTTCTCTCCTCCCCCTGGCATGCACCCGGTGGTCCCCAGGATGCACCTCGCCACCTGCGGTCTTTGTCTGTAACCAATGGTAGGTTAGGCCCTGTCCGCACCCGCTCTCCACTGCAGTGGTCCTTCTCCCTGGTCAGGTTCCATGTCCATTTACATTTGTGGGTTCAGGCTGCCTTTCCCCCATGTCGTATCTGTGTCGTCTTATTGGTCGCTCCCAGGGTAGCAGGGATGGGCTCAGAGGACCGCACCCGCCGCCATGTTGGCTCACCGTGTCTCATCACTGCGGGGTCTAAGGTCGACAAATTCCTCAGCATTGCACCTGTTCCACAGTGTTCCACAGTGTTCCACACTCCTCACACCTTCTTCCCAGGTGTAGATCTATTGTCCGGCTCTCATTTGGACACTGCTATTGGCGTTTCTGTGAAGGGTTTGAGCAGAGCCTCTGGCAATCATGCCCGGTCGGCCATGTTGGTTGGCCACGCCCGGTACTGTTTGCTTTTTTGAAACACCTGGACAGCTACATCAAGTTCCCCCAACAAGGGAATTTTGCCTATGTGAAGGCAGACGTCTATGATGTGGAACACATCTCTCACGTGATAGGGATCATAGATGGCACCCGTATACCTTCGGTCCCTCCCAGTGCCAATGAACAGGTGTATAGGAACCAGAAAAACTACCATTCCATCAATGTTCAGGTGGGTGGTTGACAGACCAGTACATCTCCCAATTGACAGCCTGGTTCTGTGCATGACTCCTACATTCTGAGGAACAGCAATGTCCCACACATGATGGCGCATCTACAGAGGGAGAGGGCTTGGCTCATTGGTATGTAAGCATTTGGATGTGTGTCCCTGTTATGGCACCTGTCATCACAATGTTCCTTGCGGCTATACCTATCATGTAACAAGTCCTATCTCTGTGCACACAGGTGACTCTGACTATCCTAACCTTCCCTGGCTGTTGACACTAATGAGCTACCCTGCCACTGAAGGGCAACACCATTCCAAGGAGACCCACAGCAGGACAAGGAGTGTAATAGAAAAGACATTTGGACTCCTGAAGACCAGATTCAGCTGCCTGCATGTCTCTGGAGATTCCCTCCTCTATACCCCCCAAAAGGTATGCCAGATCATAGTTGCCTGCTGCATGCTCTACAATCTAGACCTGAGACGTCAGATACCCTTACTAGCTGATGAGGAGACAGCTGGACCAGTGGTTGGTGATGCAGAAATGGAAATGGATGAGGAGGCAGATGAGGAAGGTGCAGCTGTCTCAAGGGCTAAGCTCATCAATCACTACTTGCAGTAACACATAGGTCTGTTGTCTGTGCATTTGCATGTCTAGTTCTTCAACATACTTTGGAGATGTGATGTGACATGAACATTGCAGGTTTTTATGTGGGTGGGATAGTGCAAAGTGGGAGCCTTAGTGACTGTACTTGGCAGTGCTATCCGTGCACTTAGCAGGGAGTGTGTGGGAAGTGATGGGTGAGTGGTGGTGTGGCATGCAGGAGAGAGGCATTAGGTGACTGGGTGGGAGGTGTTGTGGGAGATGGAGTGAATTGGGGATTGTTTGGGTGGAGAGGAAGGAAGCTGGACAGGACGAATTAGTGTCAGGGGAGTGTTAGTTACTCACCGGAGTCCAGAGCTCTAGGTATTCCAGTCAGGCCCTCAGGATGTCTTTGACCATCTCCACCCACAATGTGAACTCTGGGAGAGGAGGTGGGGGCCAACCGTCAGTTTTCAGTACCACCAGCTGGTGCCTGGGCTCCGGGGAACACACCTTCCCCCGGAGGTCGTTCCACCTCTTCCTGATGTCCTCATATGTGCGTGGACAGTTGCCCACTGAGTTGACCCTGTTGATTATTCTCTGCCACAACTCCATTTTCCTGGCTATGGAGGTTTGCTGAACCTGTGCTGCAAAGAGTTGTGGCTCTGACCTGAGGTTTTCATCTACCATGGCCCGCAACTCCTAGTCAGTGAAGCGTGGGAGCTTTTGACGGGACATGGTTGTTGTGTTGTGGGTGGTGGTGAGTGTTGTGTGTGTAGGTTGCAGTGTAGGGGGATAGGTGGGGTGTGGTGTTTGATTGTGAGTGCTTGTAGGTTGTGGTGTTTGTGTGTAGTTCTAATGTGTGTATAGTGTTGGTGGTGAGGTTGTGTGGTGTGTGGTGAGTGTAAGGAGTATATGTGCCTCTAGTGTGTAGGTGCTAGATTTGTGATTGTGGCTGCTCTTGTCTCTTGTTCTGTGGTTTTAGTCACAAAGGCTTGTGGGTTGTATGGGGTGTGTTATATATTGCTGTGAGTGGGTGCGTCTAGTGTGAGTATGTGTGTCGGGTGTGGGGTCTTTGAACTTTCCAATGTGGTATTGTGTTCTGACCGCCAATGTTTTTTCTGCCATGGAAGGACTGCCATGCTGATTTGTGGACTGTAATATGGCGGACGGAAAGTTGTCAGCGTGGTGGTGCTGGTTGTGGGACCGCATCTTCCGCGCCCACTGGTGTCCTGTCGGTGTTGGATTTGTGGCTGTTCTTTGGCGGTCTTTATTGTGGACTCTTAATACGGCAGGTGAGATACCACCGACACTGGTGGTCTATTGGGGGCTACCATTGCTGCGGTCTTTCCAAAAGACCGCCAGGCTTGTAATGAGGGCCATAGTGTTGTTTATCTGTAAATCAAAACAGCACCTGAGATGGACTGTATTTCTACATTTGGGGCCAGATGTACGAAGCAAAAAATTTGCAAGTTGGAAATAGCGACTCCTTGCAAATCGCTCTTTCCGACTTGTAAAACGGGATGCAGGTAAAAATTGCAATACCAATTTGAGATTCGGTGCGGAGTCGCACTGCAATTTGCGATATTGCACTTTTCAAAAGGTGGTATGACCTCAGGTCCAGGACCAAAGAAAGGGTGGCAGAGCGAATGAGGGAGGTGCACGGAACTGGAGGAGGACCATTAACAGTACCACCTCCTACAGTCATTGACAGTATGGTGGAGACCACTCTGGAACCGGAGGCTGTGGTAGAAATCAGAGACCTGGACAGTTCTGCACCGGGAACATCCAAAAGTAAGTAGCAAAAATCACTTGTTTACACCACTCAATGCACCATGCACACAACCACAGTACACAAAAGCATGCAACCTCCAGATTTGCTCCATTCCCACATTGCAAACTACAAAACAATGCATTATGGTCAATGTAGTACAGTAGTCCAACTTTAGAGAAATATTTATTGTGATACACCAAACATATGAGAGGCACCACAAGTACCCACCAACAACCCTACTATGCAGTGAGAAGAATCTGCCACCAACACAGCAGACGAGGCAGCCAGTGTAACAGCAGGGGAGTGCATGACTACACCACTTGCCCACCATGCACGAGAGACCACCGAGGACACAGATCTCGATCTTTAGCCAGGCAACCTGACACCGGGGCCACAGATGAGTAGGAGTTGGCCACATAGGTCAGCTGGGTCTGGGCGGACGCGGCAACATCCAACATAGTCAGCCAGTGAGGAGGATGTCACAGGTAACAATTCCTAGGACTGGAGGCATCCTTACTGAGCAGTCACCACCTGCAAAATAAACTTATGCGGGTTATGAGCAGGAACCTGCACAGATTGCAACAGACCCTCTCCCAGGGTTTTACCAATGTTGGCAACCATTTCACTGCAATGAACAACAACATGGCAAACCTCACCAGCTCCATCACTCCATCAATGAATTGGTCAGGGAAATGGTGGCAGATAGGGCACATGCAAGGCGCAGAGAGCGCAACACTGCCGTTTGGACCGACTGAGTCAGTCAACTGGCCGCCTTGCAACCACTACTACCTGCCTGTCAAGGGGCACCGTAAAGCTGCAGGTTGAACTTGGGCATTTTGCTGGTGATGTGGCAAGGGGACTAGGGCACATCAGCCATGCAGTAGACCTAATAGAGACCACCCAGGCAGCAAGGGGCATTGCAGCAATAGAGCTCTTCTATAAATTTAGTTCAATAAGTTTTCAAACTGTGTTGATCCATTGGTTTTATGTTCAGGCTAATTTCTACAGTTCATTAGCATAAATCTACACTTACATCCCGCTCTTTTTTCTACTCTAGGCTTATTACGGCCGTTTTTTCAACTTTACTACTCATGAATGACTCACTTGGAGTTCTACTGCAACCATCCTTTGGAAATACTGTAATCCTTACTACATAATTTTTTTTTGCATAGCCTAAAGTATTTATCTCATACATAATTTTCCTATACTCTCTCACCATTACAGTTTCCAACTATGCTTTCTTATTTGAAATCACAGAATCTTTTTCAACTTGCGCCCACTTAACCGGCACAATCTCCTCTCCTTTGTTGCATGGTGCACCCTCCTGGTTAATGCCTGGGAGATATGGTGATCTTCACTCTCTAGCTCTTATGTCATTTGCTCACTACTTGGACAACATGCATCTTGTTTTGTACATGATTGTACACCTGTGTTGCGCATCCCGCACTCCAATTGGTGTAATCTTCCTAGTCACACTGTTGGTTGGTCTTTCTCCCCCCTTTCCTATGAATGGGTTTTTTGTATGGTTGATATCCCCTTGTACATTGCTTTTTTCATCCACTTGTATATATAGTTATTCTATTTTCACAGCATTGACAAAGTCTTGAAGACGAAACACGTGTTGGCTGTTTTGCTGTATGGATTTATGTTGCAGGTGGTCTTTGGATTTTAACTCTGACCACTCTTTGGTACATGTGGCTGTTTTACTGTATGGACTTTTGTTGCACGTAGTCATCTGATTAAGACTTTGACTATATAATTGCTGTTATAATAAATACCAAGTATCGCTTGCTTCAACGGACGTCGACTCAATTCCTGAAATATTACTTGGATTTACCACATGACACTTTGATCTTGGGTGTGCCCTTGCCTTTTTGTTCGCATTGGCAATACCCCTCAGGATAGTGGGGACATCTCCAGCGTGAGCAGCGTTTCAGCCTCAGATGCACGCATCCTGCGGAGAAGCAGTGCCCGCCAAGGATCAGGGGACCAACCAGGATTGGCCCATGGTGGCCGTAGTCGCAAGAGGGTGTGATCTACCTATTCTGGGATTTGCTTGAGGCACATGATGTAAATGTGTCAGACATTACATTTTGCTATTTTCTTGCAGTTGACATGTCAAAAGTTCATTATTACACTCCTGACATTAAAGGGATTTTATTTTTGTACTGCACCACCTGGCTATATGTGTCTTACATTTGTGCATGTTGTCACGGTTGCCATGTACCTGCCAAAGTAGGGAGTTGCAATCTGGTCCTGTTCTGTCTGCCCTCCAATGCGATGCTACCATCCCCACGCTATCAGTGTGGTAGCTCTTGCTCCTCATCCTCCAAATCTGTGTCGTCAAGGGTGAGATGTAGTCCACGTCTGGTGGCGATGTTGTGGGGGATGACACATGTAGCCACGATCTTGCATGCAGTATCTGGGGCATACTGGAGTGCCCCTCCACTTTTGTGCAGGCATCGGAAACGTGACTTCAATAAGCCGAAGGGCCTCTCAATGACAGCTCTGGTCTGCCGATGTCCTATGTTGTATCGCCTCTCATTCTGATTGCCAGGTGTTAGGTATGGGGTGAGTATCCATGGCCTCAGAGCATATGGACTGTAACCTGTGGGACAAAAGAGCCAAAATTAGCATGGCATCACATGGTTATACAGTGACATGTATGTAAGACATCAGAGTGTACTACACAGTACCTAATAAATATCCTTCACCATACTCCCCACGTTCTAGGCGTCGGTGTATCCCACTGTGCCTGAATATGTATGCATCATGTGTACTCCCTGGAAAGATAGCCAAAATGTCAGTAAAGACATTATGGGCATCACATACCACCTGGATGTTTAGTGAGTGGGTACACATATTCCAGATTCCAGATGCTGGTGGGCAAATTGCTATATGTGTCCTGTCCAGACACCCTATTACATGGGGGAAGTTGGCAATTCTGTGGAAACAACAGCATCCACAGCTTTTTTGTGTCCTCCTACCTCAATAGGAGCTGTCCTATGCTAATACTTCCGTCAAATACAGGTATTGTAATTTTTTTGTCAGTCATGCAGAGTTATCGAAGTAACAATAATAATGTAATCTGTGCAGCGTGTTCCCATCAGGCAGTATGCCTAAGCATAGCAGCCCTTGTCTAGCAGTACAATGGACCTGAAATGCCACAGCAGCATCTGTTTGGTCGCCAGGATGTTTGAGTAGAAGATCACTCTGCAGCTGTGATATTCCACAGCTCATCATTTAACAAAAGTCAATTTTCAAACTCCAGACAGAAGAAATGCCGGGGTGATTTGACTCAAATGTCTGACCTACAGATACAGCTTTATGATGAGCCCAAAATCTATGAGGGTGAAGACTATTAACCACACAAGCTACTTATTTGTTGTTTAGATGAGTGTCTCTCATTCAGTTTCCAAAACCTGTTTATGAGCTGCACTCCTGCCTCCCTGGTGGTAGGATATTTGATACGAAGTGAGCTACCTGGAAGCCACCATATCCCCTCCCAGACCTACTGCCTCATCCCTGTGGAACATGATTATGATGTTTTTAGCAGCGCTTCTCAGAAATTAGTCACACTTTAGATAGGAATTGCACTTTTTATATTTATTTTTCTTAAGGTATTTATTCATAAATATCAGATGAAGATTAATTATTTTTCTTTTTCTTCTCTCTTCGAGGTTCCAAGGAGGAGGTTCCTTTGCTGTTCCCTCAAGAGAAGCACAGTAAGTATTCATGAGTATTTGGTTCTCCTTCTTAGTTTGATGCCATCACCAGAAAAACCATGAGTGTGCACTGAAAGCTCGAAGGGGTGGATGGGGGGGGAGAACTGTTTCTTTCCCTTTTGGGTATGGAAGGAAAAAGAAAAATATAAAGAAACGTATATGGTGCCCCAGTAGGGTAGCGAGGCTTATATCCAGCTCCTCCCTGACATGCAAGACAGCCTCCCTCTTCACCTTGTGATCTTTATCTTTGTTAGAACTACTTCGGTGGATGGATAGCCTAAAGAGTCTTTCCCAAGCCCACACCCGGGCACACTCCTGAGTGAACCATGCTCCTCCTGAAGCATGGCAGGAAGATGCAGCTCCTTGGCCTCCTGAGTTGTCTCCTGGTCTGCTATGGGTTGCTTCCCTTCTGTAGTCTCCTGCTCTGGGTCACAGCTAAGGGGCAGTTCCCACCATCTTCTTCAGCTCCAGTGGACTCTTGAAGACGTCAGAATGACTGTTCATCTTCCGGTCGCTTGTTGCTGTCCTCTCCTGGTACTCTGCCTCTGGTTGTCACTACCAAGATGCTGTCTCCTAGTCCGGCCTCTCTATACTTCCTAACACCAGGGTCAGGACCCGGAAGTTATCCTCTAGCCGCTCCTCCTCTTTGGAATGTAAACTTCCCTTAAAGGGTTGTTATTTGTTCTGCAGAGGAGAAGGGGGATGTATTGAGATTCATTCTCCCAGCGATTGGGCAGTCACTGACAATGATGTTCTCCAGAGAACTGGAATTTAGAAGATAGGAGATGAGTTTGGATCAAGGCAGATGGTGTGCCAGTAGAGGTGGATTTGGGTGGAGGAATATCACCCAAAGGACAGCAGCAGTTGTAGTATCCAAACAAAGTTAAGCCAAACCATCATTGAAGCTAGGCTACCATTCCTGCCAAAGAAGAGAGCTCTTGCAATCAGCAAAAGAGAGAAGCTGGGTGGCTTTAACACAGTCAGATATGTGGTATTAACTATACAGATGATACCATGAGAATCCTGCCGAAAGATGGAAAGGAAAACTTCCCAAATCTACCAATATAACACATAGTTTAAGAGAGGTTAGTCCGTCTTAACCACTATTCAACTACAAAAAAAAGATGATATAACATCATCCATTATGTCTTCAACTCAAAAGAAGATCATGCTGCCCAGGCTTGAAACACCAGATAAGCATGATGAATGGTTGCATGGCCTTGAGGGGAGGAACCCTTCATAATAAGAGGTTTCACCCTCCTTCTATTTTAAGCCCTGTCAAGCATGAATCACATTTGGCTGAGTCACCTGCTTCTAGTACTAGTCTATGGCACACCACAATAGAACTGCAATCCTAGAACCAATGGGTAACTGATTCCTGAAGTTTCTGAGACATCCTACTATACAAAAAAGTCAAAGCCCTGCAAAAAACAAATTTTCACAGCCTTACTACTTATAATGATGTCTATCCAATTATTCATAGTCATCAACAATGTATATCTCCATATGACACTCTAACTGATAGACCAAAGTTGAACAACACAAGTGTCACTTGCCACCCAGCCATGATGGGTCCAAAGCCTTATGAGGAAGCAAGATGGGCAACAAAACCACCAAATTAGGACCACCAACAAAAGATAGTTTTGGGTTGGAAGAGAGGATTATGAGTACTAATAACATTACACTCACAGCATGTTTTAAACGAATAGTGATAACACACCAGAGGTTAACTCCGATCACAACCCGATGGAAGAGTGCATGAACATTTTGCTGATATCTCAACTTCTTTATCAAAGTCTGTGGGATGGTTGAAGAGACAAAACCTTCTGAGGGTGCATAACCATCATAATCCAAAAGAGTTAGATGACATTAATAAAACAATTATAGCTCTTGTCTCTTGCTTTGGCGATTTAGAAACAAGAGTTCGTGAAATAGAATAGCTAATGTCTCTTAAAATGAAACAAGAAGCATTAGAGAATTGTTGTCAAAGGCCGTGTTTCAGACATTTTTTTTGCTTTTCACAAAAAAGAAGGTGCCCAGAATATAGTGTTTTTTACTCAAATAATTAATAATTATATAATGCATGCAAAGCCTGATGATCTTACTATAATAAAAGCCCTTAATGTTTCTTTCAATGCTCCCAAAGTGGGTGCTAGGCCACGCTCCACTCTGAATAATGTTCCCAACTTTAGGTCAAAGGAACATATTCTGACTGAAGCTTTTCCTCTCCAAATGTTAAAGGCACAAAATTAGTTCAGTTTTATGATTTAGCCTGATATTTCCTTTGAAACTTCACAATGCTGATGGAACCTTAAGCAGATAATGGAAAATGTCAAGCTAAATGGAGTTTGTGCACAGCTGACAATTAAATCATACATTAGTGATGTTGAAGGGTTGGGGCAAAATCTGAGGTTAATGCACTAAGAGGGCATACTTATAAGGCTGAGGATTAGGATGTACACAATTTAAGTGGATGGTCACAAATCTTTTAGGGGGTGGGTAAAGTTAGTGTAGTGATAGACAGCAGGAGAGAAGAGGGTCAAAGATGGAAACAAGAAAAATGGATACATTCACATTTTTTGTTGTGTAAAGTCAACGGACCAAAAGATATATTACAGAAAAACAAGACTTGAAGTTACGAATGGTCAGTCATTATAAAAAGTGGCCTAAATAAAAGGGAAAAGTGCCTGGCTATGCTTTAATGGTTGTGTTAGTCTTAGAGTGACCTTCCCCTGGCCTTTTTGCCTGCCTTCTTCATAGTTTTGCTGATTCTTTTGGTTGGATTTAGGACTCTGAGCTCCATACTACAGCTAACCATTGCTAAAGTGCATGTGCTTCTACCCTAAACATGGTAACAATGGTGTATACACAATTTGCATATTTAATTTACCTATAAGTCTCTTGTAAAGTGGTATACCACATACACAGGGCCTGTAAAAAAAATGCTACTAGTGGGCCTGCAGTACTGATTGTGCTGCCCAATTAAATTGCCCCTTAAACATACCTCAGGTCTGCCACTGCAGAGCCTGTGTATGCAGTTTCTCTGCCACTTCAATTTGGCATTTAAAACCCCTTGCCAGGCCATAAACTCCCTTTTTATTACATATAAGTCTCTCCTAAGGTAGGCCCTAGGTGGCCCATAGGGCAGGATGCTATGTTAGTAAAATCTTTGATCTGTACTTGTAAGTTTTACATGTCCTGTTAGTGACTGTGAGGAAAGGCCTCTTTTGTCATGTTTAGTCCCCCCCACTTTTTGTCAAGAATTTGATGTGGTTTTGAAGCTGTTAGTGCCCTGGGCCCTTGCTGATCAGGATTCCTGGGCCAGATCTATTTCCCTAAACTGTTATAATGCATTGGCACAAATGGTAAACACCTTTTGCTGCCACCATAAGTCCCTAGTAAATGGTATTTAGGTACCCAGGGCATGCGGTGTTAAGGGTAGGCCCCTGAGGGCAACAGCACAGATTTTCCACCCTCAAGGGCCATGAATCCAGATGCACCCAGCACTGACATTGCAGGTTGAGTGTCCTGGGGTGTTGGAAAGTGAATTATTGGTAAGGGCAGGTAGGTACCTACACTTAGCAATAGTCCACTAACCCTCACTAGGTCCAGTTGGGTCTCAATAAATTGAACCCAGCTCAGCCCTTGGTGGCTGGGCAACAAGTGACAAGACTTAACCTAGGAGACAAGTGTGTAAAGCATTTTAAAATCACAAAACAGTAAATAAGTAAAACACAAACCACAATAAAAATCCAACAACAATTTATAAAAATATATTATATTTTTTATCCTTAAAATGACACCAAAAGTATTAAAATTGGATAAGGGGAACCGGAGATATTAATTTTTAAATAATTAATGTTTTATAGCACATAGATCTAAAAGTGCCAATCTGGTATCTGGTCGCAAAGTCAAAGTTTGAGGCCGTGGTCCGCTACAACAAGGGGGAGGCCTCGGTATAAAGTTTACCTTTGGATTGAAGGCCAGATTTAAGAGAAAATGACAGTGTGCATCGCTGCACCAAATTTGGCTGTGTCGGGCACCTTCATTTTCAAAATGCAGGGATGTGCCGTATTTACCAGAATATAGCACACCCATCTGTTTCCCCCTATGCCGGTGCTATATACGCTGTCATGCACTAACACAGAAAACCTTTCACCAAGGTGCAAGGATGGCTGCATTGAGGGGGAGATAGCTTTTGTGCAGGAAGGAACACATTCCTGCACAAATATAGGGGGTCATTCCGACTCCCGCCGGCGGCGGTAACCGCACGCCCGACGGGAGCCGCCGAATGACCGCACCGCGGTCAAATGACCGCAGCGGCCATTCTGGCTTTCCCGCTGGGCTGGCGGGCGACCGCCAGAAGGCCGCCCGCCGGCCCAGCGGGAAAGCGCCTTCAACGAGGAAGCCGGCTCCGAATGGAGCCGGCGGAGTTGAAGGCGTGCGACGGGTGCAGTGGCACCCGTCGCTATTTTCAGTGTCTGCTTGGCAGACACTGAAAATCAATGTGGGGCCCTGTTAGGGGGCCCCTGCAGTGCCCATGCCATTGGCACTGCAGGGGCCTCCAGGGGCCCCACGACACCCGTTACCGCCATCCTGTTCCTGGTGGTGAAAGCCGCCAGGAACAGGATGGCGGTAAGGGGGTCGGAATCCCCATGGCGGCGCTGCTTGCAGCGCCGCCGTGGAGGATTCCCTGGGGCAGCGGGAAACCGGCGGGATACCGCCGGTTTCCCGTTTCTGACCGCGGCTGTACCGCCGCGGTCAGAATGCCTATGGAAGCACCGCCAGCCTGTTGGCGGTGCTTCCGCGGTCGTTGGCCCTGGCGGTCACCGAATGACCCCCATAATCTTAAATGGCAATTTGCTCTATCTATGTGTGCTGCAGAATGCAACACAGATAGAAAGAGCAAACAATGAGGAGAAATTAAAGCATTTCTTCTATATGCACCATGCTAATGCCACCCCTGGGGTAGCGTTAGTTTTTGGCACTGCCTCAGGTTCACGAAAACTCATAAATCTGGGGCTGCGTCAAAAAGCAATGGGTGTTGCTGTGGCATGCCCACAGCAACACCCATTGCACGTCTCTTCCATGGAAAGTGCTGCATGTGAAGGGGTCGTAAAAGTGATTCTCCGGTGGCACTAGGAGCTCTTAAAAAATATGCCCCTTAGTCTTTTTCTTGAAGATTTTCTTCAGCGGGAAAAAATCACCAATCTGATCCAACCTCCCTGGAGCCCTCTTCGGATAGGCATTGCAGGAGACCTCTGTGAAGGATTCTACCTTCGGACTTATCTGATTTTTCAGGACGGAAATCTTCATCCCATCCAAAGCGGAATCTTGACACATACGTCCCTGGAGCCCTCCTTGGATATGATGCGCAGGAGGTCCTGGTCAACTTTTTGTGCTCAGACTTTGTCACTTTTTTGTAGCTTTTTCCTTCCGACAACGGTCGACTGTCCACAGCAAGCCGAATTCGATGTGAGGTTGTCAGAACATCTTACCAGGAGCACCCGGTGAAATCCTGGAAGTCTGGAGCTCCGGTGCTTTTTAGCGGGAAGAACCTGCAAGGTGTGCCTGCTTAACTCACAATGGCGGGTCAGACTTTTTATGGAGCTTTTTTCCAAAAGTTCTCTAAACTTCTGGAATTTATTCCAGGAGGTCTTTGAAGGTCCTTTAGGAGTTCAAAGCTCACCCCAAGGTTCCAGAAGCTCTGAGTTGCTCCTTGAGGGTTAGGTCATCAACTCCCAGAATGCACCCGGTTCAAATCCAAAAATGACCACTAGCCACTGGTCAGCTCGTCAGTTCCTTAAGGTTTTGACGCAAGGGACTCTGGTTAGCTATTTTTCATCTGTAGCAAGCAGGAAGACCCTTCTTGAACCAGTTGAAGACATGAAAAACCCTTTTAGATCTGAAGCCCAAGTGTGACGTTGGTGCAGAACTTCAGAGTGCAGTGTCCAGGTGAAGGTCAGGGGTCCAGCAGGGCAGTCCTTCTACTTCTGATGTTGTTTCTTGTACTGATCTGAGGTGTGGGTGCAGATCTGCCACATGTATCCTTGCAGGAGGGCCAACTGTCCAATCACAGCAGGCCACCACACTCTTAAATGACCACTTCATAGCAAGTGGGGCAAAAATCAATCCCAGGGAGCAAAATTCCTTAAAAATCTGAAATGGCAGAAACTGAATTTTGGAGGTTAGGTCTAGCAGAGCCTACCCACTGGTATGGCTAAAATCCACAATACACCCCTCTCCTGCCCTCTCCTAATCCAATCAAAAGGGCACCTGGTTGTCTGGGTTTTCAGGAAATGGGGGAGGTCCTGAACTTCTCCAAATGTCCTTCCCTCCTTTGAAGTACAGTTTGGCTGCTCTCCCCCATCCTGTCTTACCATCTGCTTAGGCAGACCTCTTCCCTCAGGCACATTCTTTGTCTTCATCCCAGGTCACTTCACACCTCATCAAGTCAACCTGGCCACACTGCCAGAGGCTGGCTCATCAGAGAATGGCACTACAGAGCTGAAGTTGGCTACTTTCTGGTAGAGTTCTAAAACACTTTCCCTGGAATAGTTATATTAAATTCAACAATGGGAATTTGTTGCATTTATTATAACAATCTGTTTGATACCAAACTTGAAATATCTAGCTCCTATTGGGACTTTATTAGTTAAAATATAGGGGGTGATTCTAACATTGGCGGGCGGCGGAGGCCGCCCGCCAATGTTCCCCCTCCAAAATACCGCTCCGCGGTCAAAAGACCGCTGAGGGTATTTTGGGATTTGCCCTGGGCTGGCGGGCGGCCGCCAAAAGGCCGCCCGCCAGCCCAGGGCAAATCGACCTTCCCACGAGGACGCCGGCTCCGAATGGAGCCGGCATAGTGGGAAGGTGCGACGGGTGCAGTTGCACCCGTCGCGTATTTCAGTGTCTGCTTTGCAGACACTGAAATACTTTGCGGGCCCCTCTTACGGGGGCCCCTGCAGTGCCCATGCCATGGGCATGGGCACTGCAGGGGTCCCCAGGGGCCCCTCGGCACCCCCTACCGCCATCCTGTTCCTGGCGGGAGACCCGCCAGGAACAGCATGGCGGAAGGGGGTGTCAGAATCCCCATGGCTGCGGAGCGCGCTCCGCAGCCATGGAGGATTCTGTAGGGCAGTGGTAAACCGGCGGGAGACCGCCGGTTTACCCTTTCTGGCCGCGGCTGAACCGCCGCGGTCAGAATGCCCTTGGGAGCACCGCCAGCCTGTTGGCGGTGCTCCCGTGGTCGGTGACCCTGGCGGTCACAGGCCGCCAGGGTCAGAATGACCCCCATAGTCTCCCCATTTAATTAAAATAAAGTCTCCCCATTTTAGCCTATGGAGTCCATTCACAGTAGTGAGGGAAAATGTGAATTTGGCTATTTTACCTCACCAGGGTTTATATCACAATTTTTATAAGGTCCCTGCTCATTGTTACATAGCATTCAGCCCTAGGAACACTTAGGACACATCTTAGGGGTGAAATATGTAAAATTAAGGTACTTCAAGACCTTGGAACTACTTTTAATTCCAAAGTCGAATTTGCATTTAATTTAAATTTAGAAACAGCCAGCAAGGCAGGCCTTCCTTTAAAATGACACTGGGCACCTCGGCATTGCACCTATGGATGCACCACCAATGCTGGGGTCCCTTAACCTACATGCCCTACCATAGACTAGGGGGTTATAGGTAGGTTGACATAGCTAATTATAATTACCCTCATTTTTATACTCATTTTACATAGAGAACAGACCCTGGGACTGGTAAGAAGTACCCAGGACACATTCAGAGTCAGGAAAACACCAGCTAAAAGTGAAAAATTGGGCCAAAAAGTTAGGGGGCTTCTGGAATCAGACCAGTTTTCTCGCATGGTGCAATCCTAAAATGCTAATTCTCCATGGCACACAGCCTGTGTCCACTATCCACTGCATGCAATATAGGTAAGTCACCCCTCTGGCTAGCCTTCTAGCCCCAAAGCAAGGGTGTACTATACTGCCAGTACAAGTCTCACAGCTACATGATGGCCACTCTGAACCCTGGGTTGTTTGGTATCAAACAAGTCAGAAGGATAAATCCAAAATTATACCAATATTGAATTTTTTGCAAACACTTTTCAAAAAGTACCCAGGGGTCACCTTAGAGGTGATCCCTGCAAAACTAACTAACACTAGCATGGTTGTGGCCAGTCACAACCAGGCTGCCACCGCAAACAAGTTTCTGGAACCCTGAGGTGAGAAATCCTGCCCTCTGTGTGGCAGAACAACAAACCCCATCCTGGCTTGGGGTGTAACACCTTCCTCCTTAGGAATATGCACTGCCCTGCTAAGCAAACTTCAGAGGGCTTACTGCCTTTGAAACTCGACCCCCAGGCCTGCTGCTCGCAGCAGAAGGCCAGCCCTGTTGCGAACCCCCACTTTTCGCTGGAGCAACAGCGGGAAAACAGACAAAAGGCAGGAAGAGTGGTCTGCCCCAACATGCACCACGCCTAAGGTGCTGAGTGAGAGGCGACCCCTCCATTTAATTTTTCATCCATCTGGCATGGTATGAAAATAGCCAATCAGGTATAGGGAAGTGACCTCTGCCCACAAGAAGTAGTAACTTAGTGGTTGTAGCCACCCTAAGGTAGATGACTGCTATGCACTCCCCTAAACACCCCCTAAATGCAGTATTTAGTGGGCATCCCTAAAGCAGAGATTCAGGTTCCAAGGACACAAGAAGACGGGCAACAAAGAAGGCTCAAGAACTGAAGCCCTGCTGCATCAAGAAAAAGGCACCAAATCCTGCCTGCGGCACCCAGGACTCGACAATCGCCGCTGAGGGGTTGCTTAGATATCGAACAGACTCTACAAACTCCCAGAAGTCCTTCACACTTCTGAAAATCAATGAAGATCTCCCTTTAGAGTGCAACCAAAGACCAAAAAGTCAGTTAAGTCCAGTTCACTCACTGGCAGCTGACCAAGTTACCAGGTGCTGTAGCCAGACCAAATTTCATTAAATGGACCGAGAGGACAACCCCTACAAGTGTGCTACGTTTGGTGTCACTGCAACCTCCAGTAGCTGAACTGTGAAATAGCCAGAGGTACTGGACCCCTAATGTCGGTCACCCAGAAAGTCAGTCCACTCTGGACTGAAAAAAGACCAGGAGGAAGCCCCAGTTGAGGGACTTCAGAAACCACCAGGACATCCCACCAGAGTGACCCTGCTGACCTGCAAGTGACCCTCGAAGTGACCTACTTCCAGCTTCTAAAGGCACCTTTGTGCACCGCACTTGGCTCACTGATTCGCTCTGTACCTAACCTCCCTATGTGCCTTGCATTGAAGATTCAGCTGTGTTCTAAAGGTTCCCAAACCCTTGTGACCTTGACACTCCAAGGGGACCCACCATACTCACCTTGAAGTCCGCCTTTGCAGTGATTTTGCAAGTGGTCCCCCGCAGTGGCTTTACACCAGCTCCAAAGACTTTTCGACAGCTGCTTCTGCCAAAACCAGGAGTCACCCGAACTTCTCCAGCTGGTCCATAGGGTCCACGACAACCTCATTCTAAAACCGACAGGAGAAATTGCCTGATTTCATGTGCATTTTTAAAGTACTTCTCCATTGATTCCTAACATGCGTTATTACGCAAAGAACTGAGACCTTTTCCAAACTTTAAAAATGAATAACTTAAAAAGTACTTACAAGATTTTGATGATCTTGGTCTTAATTGTTTTTAAAACAATCTGAAGTATTTTTATAAATTGGTCTCAGGTTATTCTTTTGAGTTTGTGTCTTGCTTTGTCAATACTGTGAGTAGAAGAAATGCTTTGCACTTCTCCAAAATTGCTTGACTGAGCTACCACAAAAATTAGACCATTAGGTGGTCTAGTTTTTACCTCTGTAATCCAACATGTATTTGCTTGGACCCTAGGCACAGTGTACAACGTTTTGCGCACTACATAGAGGGCCATCCTCCTACAGTGACAAACACCCAACTTCGCTCTTCACTAATGTGAGGCCAGCATTGAGAATTCCTTTATACACTTTTAAGATGTAATTTCTGATCAAAAAAGAGTAGATGCATCACGTTTCATATCAATAGTAATGATAAACCCTCTTACTAGTAAAGTTGTATTCATCTTTACTATTTTAGAAAGGACACTTTTTGAAAGTGGGCAGGTCTCTGCTCCTACAGCTCTGTGTGCCTGCCCCAATACACATGATGGGCAGGTGACAGCTACACTTTGTGCATTCCCTCTAGACAGCCACAAACACAGGAGGGGTGAGTGTGACAGAGGGCTCATCTGCTCTGATCTGCATTCTGATAGCCTTCCTGGGCAGGAAGGGGGAGGGGTAGCTGACACTTACACATGAATAGACAGTGTCCTGTTCCCCACACAAAGGGCTTATTAACCCTTACAGATCGCTTGGAAGACAACACTAGGATGAAAGGGGACCTGTGACCTTCAAGGAGCTGCTTTGAAGTCACCCCTACTTCAAAGACACCTTTGGGTATAAGGAATGGGTCTCTGACACTACTGCTTCAGTACACTACAGGACCTGTGAAGAACTCTGCCAGGAGGAAGGAATGCTGTGCCACAAGGTTTGCCACTCTGCTTGACTGACTGTTCTGAAGGAACTGCTTCATTGCTTTGTGGAGCTGCCCTTGGGCCAGCTGATCCCACCCCCCCTGAGTACAAGGACTCGCCCTATCTCATTTGAACCCTGAGTGACTCCAAGGGGTTGGTGGTTTGACCCTTCTTTTTTGCAGTCTTAAGGACATTGAAGACTGCCTGCAACTTCACTTCACTTCACTTCAACACCTGGAATTTGCCATCTGTGAGTCCTGCCCTTGCCTGAGGATCCTTCCCAGTCCTGGACATCAGAAGTGAGCTTTCTGTGCCATTTTGGAGAAAAAAACATGCATCATCGTTGTTGCACTGGTTGGAACCTACACGTTGCCTCTCGACATCAACTCATCTCAATTGAAGTGGCTTCAAGGACTTCGCGGATCCATGTTGACACATTGCCTTCATTGAAGATGGATTTGATGACAGAGACATCGTAGCAACCACTGCACGTCTCGACGATGTGTCCAATGACTGCGTGACTTAGAACCACTGGATTGCAGTCATATTGGATCCTCAACGAAGACGCATCCTCCGACCAGGGTACTTTTTCAGCAGGACAAGGTTGGTTGCTGTAGCCAGCCTGCATCCCATCGCAGTCAGCCTGAACTTTGGATTTACCTAGCGTGACCAGTGGACCCTAGTTGGTGCTTTCTGTTTCTAACCAGTACAGGTTGATTTAATCTTTAAAAATTCATAACTTAACTTCTACTTATTGGATTCTTGCCATTTTCATTTTGTTTTAATCAGATCAATATTCTCTACTTATCTAAACATATGTGGAAACATTCTGTTCTGTTGTGTTTTCATTGTGTGTGTGTTGTACAAATACTTTACACATTGCCTCTTAAGTTAAGCCTACCTGTGCCAAGCTACCAGAGAGTGAGCACAGGTTAATCTAATTTGTATATCTATCTTACCCTGACGAGGATTGTTGTTCCTGCTTGTATAAGATGCATACTCTGACAACCAGAATCCCAATTTCTAACAGTTGAGAATTTTACAAATCCACTGGCGATTTTATTCCAAGAGTCTCATTTAGTGAGAGGAACAGAGAATAGAAGAAAACTTGCCTACTTACAACAAACATTTTTCATCATCTTCTGCAGCCATAAGAGTGGAAGCTATACTGAGTAATAAATACTCAGGGTTAAAGTAAGCTGTTCAGCTGGCATATCAAGTTTTCTAGGTAGTAGCCTAATAAAGGTGAGTCATTACATATAAATGTATCCTAACATGGCCCGATCATTGATGACACAAATTCCCTGCTAGAGTTAGGCTGACAACTGAGCCAGCTATCTGACATTTTTAGTTTTAGGGGTTATGTTAATTTTCTTTTACCTAGCAACCTGCTGGAGTTATTGAATAATAGGAGATTAAAAAAATTAAATCAAGCTGAGATACTTTTTAATAATATTAGTAACATTTTGGGGCATATAGATCCGTGGAGCAGCATTCCTGGCAGTGATAATCCAAAAGGGAAAGTTTACTCATGTGGGAAGATTTAAGTCAACTTGTCAGATTGAGCTTTTTTTGAGTTTCCACCACTTTTCCAGGAATTTCGGTAAATTATCGGCCACCTTCTTTTTCATTGATGACCTTAGAAATGATAACTTATCTTCAACATGTATCTCATTTCTATAAATGAAGGCTAAATGAGACTTAATTTGCTTTAAATTCCCACATTGCCATATTCCGGGCTGATTTTAGAGAATATTTTGCGCTCGGCAAGGAAATGACTGAAGTAGCTACTATGTGGGGGGGGGGGGGGGTTAAGATTACCATACAAGGAGTAATAATATTCATCAAATCATACCAGTACAAAATGAAAACATTTCAGTTATAAAAAGTGCTTAAAAAGATTCAATAATCTGAAATGAATTATATGAAAGCACTCTCTAATGAGGAATCTTGATACCAGAGTCAGCATGAACTGCCCTTAGGGAATACTTTGTTTTAGAAAAAGAAATAGTTAACAATTGGACTCATTAACATCAAATGTACAAGGAAGGAGAAAAAACTGGATCACTTTTGGCTGTGTCTCTAGAAAAAGGTGAATCACAACTTCATAACATCCGTTCGAGATCCCTGGTTTAATCAGATTGTAATTGTATCTTTATTTCTGAAACATTATAAATCAGTTAATGACGATAATCACCAATTGTACAGGGGAGGATGTGTTTCTTATCTTATTAAAAAATATCTACTCCCTCCTGCAGCCACAGATAAGTTAACAAAAGTACATTTTGGAACCAGAGTAAAGATATATTTATGTAATTAGTCACTAGGAAGGTACCGGGGGGAGGCTACATAGGTTCTGAATTCTGCAAACATTTTTGTGGAAGAACTCTTAATACCCATTACTAAATGTTTTAATTCAATATTATAGGGAAGTAAAATCCCCTTGTCATCTAGGAAAGGAATAGTGGTCAGTTTAAAAAAAACAACAACAAAAAACAGGTAAAGCAGCATTATTATTAGGGTTATATCACACCATTAATATATTAAATATAGACTTTAAAATAGTGTTGAAAATCATTACCATTTTTTGGTGTGGGTAGCCAGAGCATTGAACCATAAGAAACAGAATGCGTTTTACCAGGTAGACAATTAGCTTCCAATGCCTATTTTGTAGCAGAAGCACCTGAATAATTCTATTCAAATACAAAACACTGTCATTTCTATTCAATGCGGGAAAAGCTTTTGCCCTGATGAGCTGGGAATTTTTGTTTATTATTTTAAAGCATTGAAATGTCCTTCAGGCATTTCCTGCGCGTATTAATGATGAAGATTCCAGCAAAGTAATATTTAAAGGGGGTATAAAGCAGTGGTCTACAATGTGTACAGAATTCCCTAGGAGGTTATGCGTAGACTCTTCAAAATAAACAGATCCCTGCAGCCTATCTGTAATGCAACTGTTTGCAAATGATATTGCCTTTCATTTAAAGATGTGGAATATTGCTCAAGCACTAGAGACAGCTAAATCCTTCACAAAAATTATGAGGCTACCATATTAGCATAATTCTTGTTGCCTAGCCCCTAAAAAGTACTATCACCTAGTTTATGTCCATACTATAGTACACATCTGAAATGATACTTATTGGTGTGGTATTCTGTTGTCCATTATGCATTTTATGATTCAAATAATGTACCATTAATTAGAAAAGTTTAGATCTAATGTAAATTTTGAAAAGTTAAATTCTCTGTTTATTGTATCAACTCTGAAAAAAAATATTTTGGCATTGTAAAATAAGAGAATTGATTTACAAGGTATGTATTTGATATTCAATTTTAATGCTAACATGCTCGAATATTAAAGCAAAAAGAAAATTGCCTATTGTGCCTACTTTTCAAGATTGGTTTGCCAAAATCGGCAGAGATAAGTCAAAAGAGTTAGAATTCATAATTTGTTTACAATCATATCTAAATAGAGCCAAAAGGCTTATAAAACAGGGAGACTTCACATTTGATGGTGGTGGAAAAGCAAACATTTTTACTTGCTGTGGCTATGTTTTTTGTGGCAAGAACAAATGAATGATTCTATAAAAGAATCCAAAATATTGAAGTATAAAATATCACATTTTAACGCAAGCATACACTTGTTGCAAAGGAACGGCATGAATTCCAATTTGGGGAATCTGAATTACTAGGTGTATCCATATACTGGGTTGACACATGTTGGTGTTTGCTCCCTAAAATTTTGCCAGCTAAAACCACATTGAGTGTGTGAGAGGGAAATCACAATGTTCTATATTTTACTGCTAGGAATGAGTAAAAACAGTATTATCACATTATTCCCATTCCAAGCTATTGAACAAAAATGGGGAAGTAGTATATTACAGGGGAAAATGTCAACTCTCCAAAATTGTTATTTAACCAGATGGTATTAACTCCCAGGAGCATGGTGAGTCCTGTAACGAGAGCACGAATGGTTCTAATCTTTGACTGTTTGGGTTATCATCATTCAATAATTTCATCCTATTCTATTCCATGCAGAAATATGAAATGCAATGCGTGGGGCAATCAAACTGGAATGACTGTGTTCCTTCTCTTAGGATTCTCAGATTACCCAGATCAACGCCTCATCTTCTTTTCTCTATTTTTCATACTGTATCTGCTGTCTTTGTTGGGGAATGTCTTCATTATCACTGCTATACAAATTGACCCCCAGCTTCACACACCCATGTACTTCTTTCTCCGCCACCTGTCATTCGTGGAACTCTGTCTGCCCACTGTAACTGTCCCAAAATTCCTAAACAACCTTTTTTATATGAGAAGAACCATCTCTTTTCTGGGCTGCTTGACACAAATGTATATGTTCATATGGCTAGCAACCACAGAGGTCGCTATCCTGACAGTGATGGCCTATGATCGGTATGTAGCGGTCTGCAAACCTTTACACTACAGGATGATTTTGAATGAGAAGATTTGTATCCTGCTAGCAGCTGTGTCATGGGGGTTTTCTTGCCTTCATGCTTCTCTATATATGAGTGTAGCACTGAGTGTCTGCTTTTGTGGAAACAACACCATCCATAGCTTTTTTTGCGACTTCCCACTTCTCTTCAAGTTGTCATGTTCGGACACTGTTGTCAGCCACAGGATCCTTCTGGTGGAGAGCATCTTTGAGGCTGTTTTATTTTTTTTCTTCATCCTGGGTTCTTACACAGGGATCACTAAATCAATCTTGAAACTTCGTTCCACCCAGTCACGACAGAAGGCCTTCTTGACTTGTTCCTCTCACCTCATAGTAATTATGCTGCACCTTGGGACTGGTGTGTTCATGTATCTTGTACCATCATCAGCCTCCTCTCAGCAGGATAACACTGTGGTCAGCCTAATGTATGCATTAGTGATCCCCACGCTGAACCCTTTCATCTATAGTCTGAGGAAAAAGGAAATCAGTAGAGCCTTAAAGAAAGTTATGTTGTGGAACCAATTCAGCAAATTATAAATTGATTATTCCTTTCTGTCTCCTGCATATTCCATATCCAAGGAAGTTTTTGCGCAGGATGGAACTAAAACTTACTGGGGACAGTTCTGGGTAATTTACCCATTTATGATAGGTGTCATAAACACTTTGCAAGTTATAAAATAAATGTAATGAAGACGGCAAACTTAGTTTTCAATTAAAAAACTATACATTTGTTTTGTTGAACAGAAGGGCTTTTGAAAATGTGGATTGCCCCCATCCATGTGATAATCCCTGCCAGAGCCCTTCATTTGCCTTGCTAAGAACAAGTAGAATCTTCATGCTGTAAAAACAATAAATGCGGAAATAAACATGATAGTGCACACATGATAAAAACAGACAGAATGTGGAAATGCAGTTCTTTTCTTCAGATGTTTTTATTAGGTCAAATACAAGAACATTAACTTAACATTGCCCAAGCAGAGATATGCAGTTTTGGATACATATGAATAAATAATATGGGGCCAGATGTAGCAAAAGAAAATTTTGTGAGTTGCAAATTGCGAGTCAGACCGACTCGCAATTTGCAACTCGCAAAATTGTATGCAGAAAGGTGTCACAGACACCTTCTGCGACTCGCTATGGGGTCGCAAATTGCATGTGTAATTGGCTTTTCCATAATTGTCACATTTGATTTGTTAGTAAGTCCCTAGAAAAGTGCACTAGAGGAGCCCAGGGCCTGTAATTCAAATGCTACTATTGGGCCTGCAGCACTGATTGTGCCATCCACATGAGTAGCCCTGTAAACATGGCTCAGACCTGCCACTGCAGTGTTTGTGTGTGTAGTTTTAACCTGCTAATTCGACCTGTCAGACCCAAACCTTCCCTTTTTATACATGTAAGGCACCCTTAAGGTAGGCCCTAGGTAGCCCTGTGGGCAGGGTGCAGTGTATGTTCAAGGTGGGACATGTACTGATGTGTTTTACATGTCCTAACAGTGAAATACTGCTAAATTCGGTTTTCATGGTTGCAAGGCCTACCTCTCTCATAGGTTAACATGGGGGCTGCCTTTAAATCTCTTTCAAGTGCAGTTTCCCTTTAGGAGCAGATAGCGATAAGGAGTTTTGGGTCTCTGAAATCACAATTTTAAAGTTCCTGTCTGAGCCAGACTAACAGTTGGGCTATTTGTGAATCCTCTCGAGACCGTGACACAAAGGGAGCCGGCTGTAGCCTGCATATCCTGATGGGCCGTTTGGGCTAGAGTGGAGGGAGGAGTGGTCACTTACACCTCAAAGGGCTGTGTCTGAGGGATGGTATACTTAGAATGAGATATTGCTGCACAAATTGAAAAGAAAAATGTACTTGTCAATTTGTAACTAAAAAAGAGTAAGATTACGTTTCATTATGAGCCATAAACATTTCTAGTAAAAAAAAGAAAAAGAGGGAAATGAGTCCGTATGGACTCAAACCCTCAATGCTCAGTGTGAAGTTCTGTGACCTTCACACTGAACTAATCATTTATTTTTCTTTTGATTTGTTTTAGCCCTTTATTGATTATCTGGGACCGTGGAGGGATAGTTCCTACATATATATTTTTTTGTATTTATGACAAGCCCTTTATGGGCTATATGGGACCGTGGGGGGGGGGCCTTAAGGGATCCCCACGGTGCCATTGCTTCAACAAACAAGGAGCTACTTTTAGAAGCAGCTCCGTGATTGCTGAAGCAAACCTTTTATCTCCGTTCCTTGCGTGCGGGGGACAGAGATGAAAGCTCTGGGTTTTGACAGTGGGACCTGCTTGAGTGTTTACTGTGACATGGTTGCAGTTTCAAAGCCGCAGCCAAGCCACAGCAAACAGCTATGTCCTGGAGGTGGGCACCTGTGGGACCCACTGCACTCTACTGCTTAACTGCCCGAGGGAGGTGGTGGTTCCCAGGGCAGCAGGGGGGCCAGAGTGGCCCCCACACTTAATTTCTTAAATGCTCTGGGGGTCCCCGGGGTTGTGGTGGAGGTCGTAGGACCTCCTGCTCACATTTCTTCAATCGCTCTGGGGAGGTGGTAGTTTCAGAGCTTATTAAAGCCCACAAGGGGGGGCCTGTGCGCCTCTTCCTCTATTAATCCCCAAATGCCCCAGGACCTGGCCCACCCAGGGCAAAAAAAATAAAAGAATGCATGATACTGCATTTTTTAAAACATTTCCGAAAAATCTGCAGATCTATCAGTGAATGTTTCTGATGTTTTAATAAAAGAAATGCTTTCTAGCCCTGGCGGGGTCGCTAAGGTACCCCAGCAACAGAGCTAAGGGGTCAGAGTGACTCTACCCTGGCCCATTTTCTTTTATTTTTGGCTTATTTTTCTGGGACTCGGCTGTTGAATTGTTGGCAGCCAATTAGATATCAGAACGGGGACAGTTGGATCCACAGAGGATCCACGTTCCAAGATATCTATATTTTTGGGCCTTAAATTACTCCAAATCTACTCAACAAATTTGCACCAAACTACAAAAAGCATAATCTGTGGAACAGAATCTAGATTTGGGCCAAATTTGGTATACACAGCCGGGCTGGAGAAATAGCACAGACCCCAGGCTTGTGTTTGAGCTGCAGTGACTGCCACTCAGACCAAACCAGATGCTGCTTACATGCTAAATTTAGCATGTAAGCAGCACCAGTATTGCTGGGTAGCATGTGCTGGTGTCCCAGTGAATGCTGGGACGCCACAAGAGGAGCAAGGTGGCAGGAGACAACAATGCAGCACAAGGTAAGTGTTTTTTTTTTTAAATGTTTGGTTCTCCTGCCCCCCTCCTGTTGAAGTATGAGGCACCCGCTGTTGACAGGTTGAGGCATTAAACATGTCCAATAATTAGCAGAAGCGTTAAAAATCATAAACTGGACTTCTAACGTTACTACAGCCAAAAAGGGGTACACAGCAATAGTTAATTACTCCAGCTCATTGCTGTTAAAGTTAAATTAAATTGCATAATTTAAACTTTAAATAAATGTAATTTGCACTCAGGAAAAGTTGAATTGAAAAATGTAAAGCCCAACTTTTTTTTATTTATATATTTTTTACATTTTATAAAGAAACTATATTTTATGGAAGGAATAAATGCTGTCAGTTGGACTGGACAAAAATAAAATAAATAGTGTCTTTGGTAAGAGGGGAAAAGTAAACTTGGAGGTGGTGGGCAAATAATAAAAACACATTAGGCAACATTGTCAGTCCATACAATTATAGTCAAAGGTCCTACAAAATGTCAACCATTTAAGGGAAAGTCAAAAATCCAATTTCCAAAAGAATATTAAAGTAATTCCCCCAAACCAGAATCATGTTCCTGGCTTGGGGCAAAAGTTCCTGCCCATCCACTGGCTCATTATTAACCACCACAATGTTAATTTCCTCCTCTGCAGTGGATATTAGATGGCTAGTTATTGCAAGACCTGACACCCCTAGGAAATTCAAAGCACATATGTAGTTTGGGAAACGAGTAACATGGACAAACAAGAAGACTAGCAACAGTCGGATGTATTGTGAAGGCAGATAAGATGCTTTGCCTGATGAGGATACATAAACTAGGAAAGTGTATAGTTGCTGAGTCTCTGAGTATCCTCATTTTATCTATTAAGATTTAGATATTGTGAATGATCAATAGCAACACAAAAGAATGATAGACGCAGTGCTGAAACATGTCAAACACTCACCCTTAGTCAAAGATCTGGGTTAAATCCATTGTTCTTTTGCTTACCATGCCACCCAATTTTGGACCCAGCCATATGCAAATCAGTCTTGGCCCTGCTCTCCACGGGAACACTCCAGCCTGAACTGTCAAGCCAGGTCCTCCCTGGACCAAATATATGCATCCTGGGACCGTTTTCTGGGTATCACCCCTCACTAGCCAGGCCAGCTCGAATCCAGTGAATGGCACAGTGAACAAGGGACCCACATCTGGCCATACCCTGGCCACTTAGGGCAACTTTAGCAACACAAAAGGATGATGGACACAGTGCTGAAACTTTTCAAACACTCACCCTCAGTCACAGATCTGGGTTAAATCCATTGTTCTCTTTCTCACCATGTCACCCCAGTTTGGACCCAGCAATATGCAATTCAGTCTAGACCCTGTTCCAGAACAGTCCAGCCCAAACTGCCAAGCTTGGTCCTCCTTAGTCAGAAACATTAATCTTGGGACCAGTTTCAGGGTATCACCCCTCATCAGTCAGGGTAGCTTGAATCCAGTGGCGCACTGAGCAAGGGACCCACGTCTGGGCATACCCAGGCCAATTAGAGTGGCTTTAGCAACACAAAAGGATGATGGGTGGAGTGGTTTTCTGAGCAACAATTATTGTGATTTAATCCACTTCGACACATTGTCCTGAGGATGGTCTTGTGCATGGTTTGAGCCTTGGGAGACTGAAACGTCAACAAGTGCATTTGTATAAAAACACCAAAACTTCTTATTGTTGCTTTGCTTTATTGATGAATATACTATTAATGAATATATAAAAATTCTTCATTTTTTCAGAAACAAATTACACGCAGTTTGAAGATTTATTCATTTCTGGAGTTTGATTTATAGTTAATTACAAAATTAATAGTATTTAATATCGCTGAAATATTTGTATGCAAGTGATTCCTCCATGAACAATATGTGCTTTAGAGCATTCTAAAAATAGCATTTTCAAAATTATAATCAAAAGTCTTTGTCTACCGTTAAAGAAGGTTTATCATTACAATTTCCAAAGACAGCAAACATGACATAGCCACCTTCTCACAATTAGAAAACATAGCTTATTAAATGTAATACGAAATCTCCAGTGTTATCCTATGGGAGTGGTAGATCTGCTGGGCTTGGATGAATTATAGAGCTTTATGATCAATTCGAGCCCGGCAGTAGTTTACGTATATACATTGCCCTTTTTTCACACTGGAGTAACTGCCTAGCATTGTATGTGCAGGGCGAAAAGGATTAAGCAGTGCTTTTCTAAGCAACAATTATTGTTATTAATCCACTTTGACATGTTGCAGTGAGGGCGGTCTCATCAACAGTTTGTGACTTGGGACAACAGAACGTCGACCTTATACTCTACATGACGCAATTCATTGCATGAGCTGCTGGAGTCTATTAGGAGTGATTCCTGATTGTTTGAGACTGCTCACAGGACTCAAGCCTTTTGTGATTGGAGGGTCAAGAGGATTGGTGCTCTCCTGCTGTCCCTTGGATGTAAAGGGATTGAGGATTAGAGGGGTCACCAGTGAATTTGTATAAAGACATCAAAGATTCTCTTCCTTCTTCATTTTTTCAGAAACGAATTACACGCTGTTTGAAGATTTATTTATTTATGGAATTTGATTTATGGTTTAATACGAAATTAATACTATTTAATATCGCTGAAATATTTGTATGCAAATTATTCCTCCATGAAAATTGTGTGCTTTACAGTTTAGATTACTCAATTATGTGGGGAATATTGGGTTACCCTGTTTATTTGTAACTTTTAGAAAATTGACATTTTCCTGTTTTTAGGTCCTTTGTGTCTACACCCTGTCTTGGGTCACATGACTGGTTGTAACTGACAATTAGACTTTGTGAATTACTCCCAGTCACACAATAGAGGAATTAGGTGTTCCAGAATGGACCTTTTGTTGGCAGGGTGGAGAGGCGGAGCTGAGCACTGCTCCACTTGCGACTGAACAGGGAGGGCTCTGCCTCCACTCAAAGGACCTATCACTTCTAGTTTCTCATTGCAGCCAGCTTGGAGTCTGGGCAAAGGAAACAGGAAACTCCACACACTTCAAAGACACTGTTGAGAATCTCCTCTCACCTTCCAGAAGGAGGGTAGCAAGTTATAACAATAGGACCCCAGACAACAACTCTTCAGTAAACTTTTGGACCTTTGGATACTCTGCCAGGAAGAAGGACTGTGGGCTGTTGAAAGGACTGCCACTCTGCTGGACTTGCTGAATTGCTGCCTTACTTCCCTCTTGCCCTCTTGCCTGGGGAAGAAGTACTGGACTTGCAACTTGAGCACAGAACCACCAGAGTGACTAGAAAACAGCTAGTTGCTGGACCTCCGGTCTGAGTCTCAGGGACTCCAAAGGCTCCCTTCACCTTGGACCTTCAACTGAAGCTATGCTGAGTGAGTCCTAGCCCTCCATGTGGTGCCTGATCACTCCTGGAACTTTGGAACTGGTGCTGAAGGTAACCAGATAGCCAAAATCCAGAAGTGGTGACTTTTGTAGTTATAGCTGCTCCAAGAGCCAGGGGGAGACTTGGACCAAACTGCTCGCTTACAGTATTCATCTAAGGTGCATCGCTGATCGGATTGACTTTGCGACTTCGCCTGCTACGCTATTATCATCAGCAGAAAATCCTATTCAGCAGTCCTTTGCCAAAGGGGTATCTGCCCTTGTGGAACCCTCAGCCTTGTCCCCCTGGAGATTTCATCTTCCATTTCAGAGACTTGGGGCCTGATTTAGATATTGGCAGAGAGGTTACTCTGACACAATGGTCATGGATAGCCTGTCTTTCGGAATCTAAGTCCCACTGGATAAAATGGGATTTACATTTTGGTGAACAGGATATCCGTCACAGTTGTGATGGAGTAAACTCCACGCCAGTATCAAAATCAGGGTCTAAGTCTGAAAGTAGAAATCTTTGCTGCCACTTTGACCTAAGACTATCTGTTGATGACACTCCCTCCTCAGATACCTCCTGTAGCTTGCCCCGCTGAACTTTACCTTCTCAGAAGATATTTCTCAAAATGTTTAAGTCCAAAGGTAAGTGCTGACCAGGCCCGATTGAAATATTTGATCAAAATGTACTCTATTTTTCTAAATTGGCGTAGGATTTTTCTTTTGTTGTGTTTTCACTTTATATCTGTTTGTGTGTTGCATAAATACTTTACACATTGATTCTAAGTTAAGCCTGACTGCTTTTTGTGCTTAGCTACCCAGAATTAAACACAGATTAAAAGACTTCTCTCTAGCCATCGCTCTCCTGTCCCTAGTGCTGGTTCTATGGGTATGGTTCCCTTGGGTTATTTTTATGATCACATCCGAGTGTGTACTGGGGTCTCTTCTGGATCCGGTAGGAACCTCCCCCTGGGTCATTTCAGCCTGCAGGCTCATAGTGGAAGACAAAATAGCAACCTATCCCTGGAAGGGGTGGATTGACAATGCACCAAGGCACTGGCTATACAAGAAGAGGTGCCCCCACTGTGTAATCTTATCTCATGGAATATTGCGGGCTATGACGCTAAGCTATCTGATCAAGCATGGGTTGGGTGTGTGGCTAACTATGATGTCATCATGTTTCAGGAAACTTGGTCGGCGGGACTGGCTGTGTGGGATGGGTATGACAGATATGCAATTCCAGCTGTACAGTCTCTTGGTGGTCGCTCGAAAGGTGGCCTGGTCACTCTAATTCGCTTATCTAAGATAGTGGGTGCTTTCCAAATTAACTGTAACCATCAAGGTATATTGCTGGTATGGGTACTCTTCTCCAATCATTTTAATGTATTATTGGTCAACTTTTATAATGCTGTGTGGGGTATGGGGTGCCAAATTGGGGCCCTGTTCTCCATTCTTAAGATTTTGAAATACAGAATGGAGAAGGTCGGATTGGAATTTCGTGCCATCATCTCCGGGGACTTTAATGCCAAGTTGGGCCGATCCAGTACCGTGGTTAATCCCTTCACCCGTGACTGTGAGGTCTATTCAGCTCAGGGTCCGCAGGACTCGAGAGGCAGAGATCTGCTAAAGGAACTCGGGGAGATGGGCCTCTTGAATTTCTATGATATTGAAGCAGTAGGCACTCACCAACTTCCAACCTATGTCGGTAGAGGGTCTGGTTCCACCATCGACTATATTTTTGTGTCCCCTCCTATGAGAGACTTGGTGATTGGGGGTAAAGTGTTAGGTGAGTGCTTTAGCGATCATAATCCCCTTATATTGTCCTTTAAACTCCCTGGGGCCCTACGCTCACTAGGACGAGGCAGGCCTGTAACGGTGGCGACAAAGGATCAGGGTAGGCGGCTTGGGTGGAAGCAAGTAGACCCCCAAAAAGTTGTGGGAAGGGTTGTGGGGGACAACCTACATCTATTTATGGGAACACTCCTGACAGAAGCGCCAAATCCCAGGACTGTTATAGATGCGATAACAGTAGTATATGCAGCAGTCAGAGACTGTCTCGTTTTAGTAGGCAACCACCCTAATAAACGTAAATGTGGCTGGTACGACAAAGCCTGCTATGATGCAAGGGCAAATTTAAAGATGGCTACCAAGACTCACCCTAGAGATTGGGTTCTCGTAAAAGAAGCTAGAATAAGGTATAAAAGGACCCTGAGGGATAGTAAGCTAAAATGTAAAGATAAAGCCTGGGAAGGCTTAGAGCGTGCTACAGCTCTGAAAGACCCCGGCCTGTTTTGGAAGGTGGTGAATAGAGGTTCCTTTGAAACAGAAACCTCTGAGGGCCTTGGATGTAATATAGCCCCGGAGGCCTGGGTAACTCATTTCTGTAGTATATTTGAGGGTACCCCCCTAAGAAATATGCGGGAGAATGTGTATGATGTGGCTCCTAACCTAGCAATCAGATTCTCACTTCCGGAGGTTATTGATGCAATACAGAGTTGTGCGCATAATAAAGCACCGGGCCCGGACTCAATCCAGATGGACTTGTATAAAGCTAACCCTCAGTTATGGGCACCCATTCTCCTAAATGTTCTTAATGCAGCCGTTACTGTGGGCATTCCTGCCTCTTGGAGATTGGCATGCATAGTCCCAGTGTTTAAAAAGGGTGATCGAAATGATCCTAAGTCTTATCGCCCTATTTCACTGCTGGACTCCTCTGTGAAGATTCTGGGACGGATTATCTTAGGCCGTCTGGATGCCTGGATGATAGAAAATGATATTTTAAGTCGGGAACAGTATGGCTTCAGGGAAGGCCTCGGCACGCAAGAACAGTGTCTTAATTTACTGATGATAATCAACAAATACACGCTGGCCAGGAAAGGTACCCTTTATCTTGCTTTTATGGACCTTAGCTGTGCTTTTGATAAAGTGAACCGGTCTTTATTATGGGAGAGGCTAATTCAGTCAGGGTTGGACCCTAATATTGTAGAGCTTCTCCGATATCTCCATTCTGGGACAGTTGCAAACGTGAGGGTGGGCCCAAATGGGGAATGCTCGGAGGCTTTCAAGCTTTCAAGGGGTGTGCGCCAGGGGTGTGTCTTGGCCCCTACCCTGTTCCTTTTATACTCAAATGGACTGTCAGATTTTCTGATCGAACACTGCAGGGATGTCCCGAAGGTGAAGGGTACTGATATCCCTGTGCTGACGTATGCGGATGACGCGGTCCTTATGGCCCGCACGATGAATGGTCTCTGAGAATTAGTTAGAGCTTATGTCGTCTTTATGTCAGCTTTGGGACCGGAGGTTAATTGTAAGAAGTCGCACTTTATGGTTTGTGGTAAACCTATGAGTAGGGTGGGGGAGCTAAGCGTGGAGGATCAAATTATTAGCAGAGTCCATGAGTTCCCAAATTTAGGGGTCATTTTTGATGAGAAAGGATCTTGGAAACCCTGTATTGCTAGAAGGATTGTGCTTTTTCATGCAACAGTTGGTGCAACCTTTGACTTTGCGGCTAGGGTAGGGAGCAAACCTATCAAACCCCTGCTTGAAATCTAAAGGCGGAAATGCCTACCTGTCCTTCTGTATGGTTCAGCACTTTGGGGGTTTAGGGATACCCGAGCCCTTATGGTGGAAGAAAATTGTTTCTGTAGAAGACTTCTGGGTGTCGGGCAAAATATTCCTGGATTTTGCCTTCACCTGGAATTGGACCTTGAGTATGTACAGGACACTACCCAGCTGGCTCCCCTTTTGCTAAGGATTTCAGTGTGGAGTAATGAACATGCCTCTCTTAATAGGGATATCCTTAGGGATTGTTTGGCCTGCGACAATGTAAAGCTTATTTCCTGGCTGTCGCATATAAGGAAGATGGCACATGACCTGGGGCGGCCTGAATTGTTTGATTATCCCGAGGACCTGACTAGCTATGATAAGAAATGGGTTAAGGAGAACTTTCAGAGAAACCAGGAGACCAAGAGGGAGGGGGAGGCTCTAAGGAAAAAATCGATCAGGGAATTTACTATGCTAAAGATGTGGGTGGGTCCTGAGCGATATCTCTCAGAAATCAAGGATGTGAGGGAAAGGTCTCTCATAACTCGATTCCACTTGGGGATCATTAGAAGTAATCTGTGCTTCCCCCTAGGTCAGTATGGGGAGAAATGTATTAGACCCTGCCCCTGTGATGGGGTGTCCCATCAGACCTTGATCCATTTTACACTGTTCTGTGTCTTTTATGCACCATTTAGAACCCGATTTCTACTACCGCTCCTTAGGCCCAAGGGTTTTGTGCAATACCGTCCTGCTTTCATGTGGCTGCAAATGGCCTCAGGTGTACTGTTATGGAAGGGCCTGGGATCATTCCTGAAGGGAGCAACTACTTGTCGCAAAAATGTAGAATTTTTAGAATGATTTTACTTATTATTTTGTTTTTGTTTTTTGCCAGTTTTTTATGAATGAGGTTTTTATCTTCTTCTGCTTTTTATTTTTATATACATATATATAATTATATGTACTTGTTTTTATGATGGGTGCTTTTATTATACATGGTTTTTATTGGTATTTTTACAATGTTTTGGTGATTATGTGTTGTAATGGATGAATTTTTTTCATACCGAATAAAGCTTCTTCTTCTAAACACAGATTCATTTATTGACTTTTTGTGGTTCACCTTGCCCAGGGCTCACACTCCAGTCAGCAAACAATATAATTTTTCAAAACAAACAATGGAAAGAACATATATATATATATATATATATGTATATATATATATATATATATAGATGTGTACAGAAAGGGGCTTTTGGATAGTGCATTTCAGTCATTAGCTTTTGTGGTTTATCTCTCTTGAGGCATTAGCTAGGATAGCTGACCAACAACGATGGTATCAGCCCCCTGCATTTTGAGGATGTGAACATTAAAAAACCGGCTGCTTTTGCGATACAAGCGTGCCCTGCCTGGCCATCACAAGGCCCTGGTGCTTTACCTCTTCTTCTGCCAGGCTGCTTTTTCCAATTATGGGCATGCAGTATACTGCACTCATACCTCCCTTCTTTCCTCTGCTAGGTCTTTCTCACCATGGGGCCATGAAGGTACATAGAAGCCCTCAGGGGCTTTCCACTGCTACGTGTCACATGGCCTTAATGTGCACCACGCACTGGCCTGGCTGTCTTTAGTCCATCGTCATCATTTACTGATGGCCAGGGGTTGCAGCTGAGACCTCTGATTTAACATTATGACCCCCGGCAATACACATGCAACCCCTGACCTCAGAGATAGCAAAATCAGTGCCAAGAACAGAGGGGCTGCTCACATTTTTAGGTATATGGGTTCACCCCCCCTTGTTTTCCGACCATTTTTCTTACACTAATGTGAAAAGTAGTCCATTGTTCACTCTCAGTGTAATAACAAACAGTGCCACAGAAGATGGAACAGCATCTTTCCTGGCAGCATAAGCAAGTAAAATGAAATGCTTTCAAATGTATGTTTGAACTGTGTGCATGTGGGTGAGAGTACATGTATGTGAGAGAGTATTTGTATGTAATACGCATGTGTGTCTGTATGAGTGGGCATGTGTGTGTTTAACATGAGAGTGTGAGCAGCAGGTAGTTCATGAAAATGAGCGAGACTGAGGGCCTCATTACGACCTCAGCGCGAAGAACCGCCGTGCTGAAGACCGCCAGTGCAGGCAGTTTGCCGCGTGGCGTATTATGCCTGCTGGAAGCCCTCTGTCCTTTTCTGGATGGAGAGCTGCCAGCAGCCATACTGGCGGTCGGCGGGGAAGTGGAGGTTGCTCCACCTCCACCGCCCCGTCATCAGAACACCGCCCACTGAATCACGTTCCATGATTTGGTGTGGCGGTGTTCTGGTGACGGGGAGCTGGCGGCGGAACAGCCCCCATGGATCCCGTCCCCTCCCGGAGGATCAACGGACAAGGTAAGTTGATCGTCCGTTAGGTGAGGGGGGTGGAGGAGGTTGTGTGTTGTGTGCATGCATGGTATGGTGCATGTGAGTGTGTAGAGGGGGTGTGTGAGTGCGTGTATGCATGCGGGGGGTGTTGTGTGTTTGAAAATGTGTGCGTGTCTGTATGTCTGTGAGTATGTGTGTGTGTATGTCTGTATGTATGTGTGCATGTATGACTGTGTGTGTGTCTGTTGGTATGTTTGTTGGTATGCGTGCGGGTATGTGTAATGGTGGTGTCTGTATGCGTGTAGGGTGGGGGTATGTTTCAATGTTGGGGGTAGAGATGGGGAGAGTGGTCCTGCCACCTGTGGGGGGAGGACTCAGGGGCGGGGGTGGCGGAGACCCCTATCAGTGCCAGGGAAGGAATTCCCTGGCACTGATAGTGCCTACCGCCATGGATTTCATTGTGGTTTCAAACCACCCAAAATCCATGGTGGTATGCAGGGTCGTGATACCGCTGGCAGTCTGGTGATGGCTGCCGGGCTGGAGACAGAAGTCTCCAGCCCATCAGTCATCACCGCCCTGTCGGTCGGAGTGGAGAAGTGGCGGATACCGCCATGGTCATAATTCCATTTTTTTTACGCTGGCCTGTCGGCAGTATTAGCGTCACTTCTCCCCCGTCCGCCAGGGTCATAATGAGGGCCAGAGTGTTGGTATGGGTGAGTAAGTCAGTGACTGAAAATCAGGGAGTGAAAGAGTGTCTACAAGTGAGAGTGAGTGAGTTTGCATCCACCCAGAGATTTCAAGCAATTTCAGATCTACTAAGATTTGTAAATCTGGAATTGTTTGAAATCAGTACACTAATCAGAGAAAGAGGAGAAATATGTTTTATTTTATTGCTCGAATGAGAATTTACCTTAAAAAAACAAAATAAAAGAGGTGTATGGAAAAACAGGAAATGGTTTATTTATTAAATATTACGGACGGGAGAGAAGTTACAGAACTGGGGTATGAGGACTGTCTCTCGTGGTGCATTGGATTGAAGCAAGTGTTATACATTTCTCTGGGTGCAATAACACCATAAAAATGTGAACAGTTGTCACAGAGTCATAGATTCAATTCCAGATAGGGAATGCAGGTGGACCTCGACCTGGTGTGGACACAATGTGGGCCAGTGTGTATGTGTCCAGATGTCCAGCCTGAGGGGTGCATGGTCACTGCTTGTGCTGTGTCCAGACTGGCTAAGTGTGCCTAACTACATGTGCCATTTAACTTTATGGTGCCTTGGGAATGCAAGTGTCCCTCTGGCCATATGTGCTTCATTGGGGCCAATCAATCTCAGGGGACGATTGTAGTGTTGCTGCCTATCTATGGGATGTGACCTAAGTTTTCCTGTTTGTGTGTTTGGCTGTTGACTAAGTGTTAGCCCACCTCTGACTGTCAGTCACTAACCTTCAGGTCTGGGCCTCAGAGCCTGCCTGATCGCATACCTACATGCTGGGGTTGATGGAGAACTCACGACAGGGGAATCTAACAGTGGTGTTGTGACTTTGTTTGTGTATGAAAATGTATCATTCATGTATAAATGTCTTGTTGCTGTGGGCATCATCATTGCTCAATCCAGTATCAACAATTTCTCCTTGTTACATTTTCTTTCTACACATGATGCATTCTGCATCACTCATAGAAAGAGGAACTTGGCTCTTTGGATTGTTTTTGTGTCTTCCCGCCAGCACAAAAACAATCCTGCCTGTAGTGCAGGCACCCTTGCACCATCGTGCAAGGGTGCTTGCGTTCGTGCTAGGCAGCCATAAGTGTGCCAGCGCAGGGAAAGAGCTGAAGATTTCCATTTCCTTGTAGATATGGCACTATCAGCTCTATCCCATTCATGCAAAACAGCCCAGCAACTTTGCTTGCTGCCTTGTGTTGCATGAACGTTTGATAAATAAGCCTCTAGAGGTCTTCAAGATGGCTAATGCTGAACACTTGAGGAAAACCAGTAGTCCCTTAACAATCAGATAGGGAGAGCAATCCTTATTTAATCACCAAAAACAGAATTCTACAAATATGGAAAAACAAATGAGAAGTAAGTGATGGCAAAACTTGAGGGATAGCAGTACACATCGACCTCAACACTGCAAGCAAAATCAGAAAATGCCAGGAACACCCACGGGATTCTAGGACACCCAGTGGAAGGCTGCGGTTTACAGTAGTTCCATTGAATGGTCACCAGCCTTAAAAGAAATGTAGGTGTGCCTATATTTTTAGCAAAAATAGTCCAACTTGCAAAATTGTGCCTAAGATCACAAAGAAACGCTCTGGTTCCCACCGTAGGACCAAGTGAATACAATTAGCTCATGCCCAGACCACTGGTGGCCGTTCTTGGCGAGAGAAGGCAGAACAGGGTATAACTGATCAATGTTTCTGACCAGAAATGTTCACTCACATAATGAAATATAGGCAGAGCAGGAAAAGCGAGGTTATTAAGCAAATATAAAAAGAAAAATCCCAGCAAAGATTTCGTAGTATGAAAACAGAAATTCTCGTTGGCCACAGTACCCAATTGGCTGCAAGATCAGTAAAGGGAAGTGGTGGCCTGAGGTTGGGGACATAGAGGCAGAAAAGGGAAGGGCCCTGACTCACCAAACAAAATGAAAGAGGAGAATCCGTTGACAAGCAAGGGAAAATGGTTGCTGAGTCCTAGAAAAGATATTTCCTGTAATAAGCCAAAGGACTATCTGATGGTCCTAGAGAGAGACAACCCTCACACAGTGCTCAAGAACTGGCCTCTGGAAGAGCCAGCCATTGGGTAGGTAACCATCACCTGCGATCCCAGGAAAGAGATGTGGTATTAGGTAAGTGGCTCAAAGATGGGAGGTGGGAATACGTGCACATAAATAGATTGGTCCTCTGGCTACCCTATCTGAAGGAGGTGGGGAGTAATCAGATACACAGACCGTGGACAACGCAAGAGCTAGTCAACTCCAAATTTGCCGGGATGAAGGGTGCAAAAGAGACCTCATTACAACCTTTACATAAAATATTATCCCTTTTCTTTTTGAAGAGATCTTACTTTTACGTTTGCTGCCCTCTAACTGTAAACTAATAGGAGGAAGAGGGGCCAGCCTCCAAGAAAGAAACTTCACTTTGTTCTATATACTATGCACATACCATGTATTGGAGTTTGTTAGTTGCATTATAAATGCAAAATTAAAACAGATAACACCAACACTGCCTGGCAGACGAACTTTACACACATTTATTGCATTTCCAATCACATATGTATAACAGATAATTGAGTGTTAATCAGTAAGAGAGTCTGAGACCCTAATCTTTTGGATTAGTGTAATATGTTTCCCAAGCATGTAAGATGTCTTCAACCTGCATGGCAGCACTGATGACTGAGCTATGTACTGAACTATTTCACAAGTGTCCTATCATAGCCATTTGCTGTTTAATCGCTTTGAAAACACTGGTGTAAAATTCACTATTGGACCCATGTTTTCACAATTTTTTCTAGGGAGAACCCATCTTTACCACCACAGGCACAATTGGAATATCTTGCTGCGGTTTCAGGTAGATGTTATGTACCACTGTTGGAAAAGGCCCAAATGCTGACCTCTCTTAAAAAAACACAGATTGGTAATTGGAAACGGATAAGGTGTTAAATGTAAAAAAAGAAAGGAAACAAAGGTTCTGGGAGACAACATCTAACCCTGCTAAGAGAAACACACACCAACAAAAACCATTGGAATTGAAAAGATATATGCTCATGCCTTGATAGTACAGCATGGACATACCTAAGAATCACTGCAAATGCAACACCATCCCATGAGGGAGAAGTGGAAGGTGTGATGTACAGACTGGACGATACATCGATCTCATATAGAAGAGATCTTAGACGTATTATTCAGAGTTTTCTTCAAGGACTACTATATATCTTTGTTCTTTGAACTGTAAGTAAATGAGTTCAGTATCGGAGTCGTCAATGCATAAAAAAGCTGACCACTCTGTTGTCTTCCTGAGATGAGCTGGGGGAGGGTTAGCAATACATAAGGTCAGCGGTAGCTTAGAATAGAAGAAGCACTGTGAGATTGGAAGAGCAAGTCAACAAAGTGTTGTGCCACATCTGACTTGAGAGAGAGAAGTAATGATTCAGATGTATGTAGCCATGATGAAGTGAAAAGCAAATAATGGCACACAGGAGCCCTTCACCAGCATAATCAGGTAGTTGGCAGAAGTGTCAGGTAGGATGTCACAGAAGACGCTATGGGTCATATTTGAGCCAGAAGGTTGTGACCGTGTGCAGCGGGGTCTGAAGTGAATTCAGGCCCCAGGACATGACTACAAGCAAAATACAGAGCGTCCCACTCATCGCCATCCGGTAGTGCAGATGGTTGCAGATGGCCTCACATCTGTCATAAGGTATAACTGCCAGGAGAAAATTACATAAACAGACACCTGTGTGAGGCAGCTCTGCATTAAAACCATTCTGCTCATGGAAAAGAGCTTATCCTGGAGTTTGGGTGTAGTAACTCTGGTCATGAAAAGGTCTTCAAAGGATAACTTGCCAAGGCTAAAATTACATAGGTGCCTGATGCTGGGGATCATCGGCCATGGTTGAGATGTTGAAGATATTCCCTGCCAAAGGCCACACATGTTTATCGAGGAATGAGCGATCCTTAGGGACATTAAAAAAATCTCATAGAAGAAGTTCAGTAACTGCAGTGTCCTTTTTCTGCTCCATGCTGTTCAGCTTTCTTCAAAGTGAAAGTTTCTCACTTAGGCAACAATGTGCTCGTTCATCAAGGATAATTCGGGACCAAGATTTTCCCTATGCGTTTAGGAGATATTTTAGACTCTGAGCTGAAGTAGAACACTGTCAGACACCTGTCGCTATTAGTAATGTTAAGGTATCCTCTGGAACTGTGAATGAAAGCAGGAACTGAGAACACAAGCGAGTAGCAGTCACACAGGGGGCAGTAGCAGAAGGTTTACTTTATCAGTCTTTATAAAAATTTGAGCAATCAGGGTATTTCTGTGGAAATCATCAGAGTGGAGCTATATTACAGAACCCCTCTGAAGAAACCCACAGGACTCCTGTCACAAGAAAAAGGATAAAAGCATAAAAAAACAAATATTACCTCCATAGTCTGGGTATTTGGAACAAGGCATATACAGCATTCTCCTGGGTATTCTGACACTTTCAAAACACGTGTTTACAGTGCATGTGATGGGACATGCTATCCTTCCCAAGGTACCAACTTCATTCACGGTAATTTAGGTGGTGACCCAGGATACTCTTTGGGTTTTAGTAAAATCCTAAATGCCAATTAGGAGCGTTTGCGACTGTAATTCTAATTTCGCTGGCAGTTTTCAGAACATGAAAAACTTTGCATTACCTACAAGTGTGTGACCTTCACAAATGAACAATTGAAAAAGTTTAGTAGAGAACTTAGCGTTTGTCTCTATATAAATTCTCCTTCATTCTGAGGGCATAAATAGTGTACAAAATCAGACTGTGATTGGGCCTCTAATCCCTGTACAATGAGGGGTCCACTGCCTCCTGTACGACAAAAGCACAGAACCGTGTAAAACCGGCTCCCTTCACTGGAAAACAGCGCACTGATAATTACCACATACGTAAAAATGATGATGACATTTACATTGACATGATCTATGACATCATTGATTTCGTCACTGTTGCAATCACATATGACATCCCCAATGGCATCAGCAACATTACTGTTTAAAAAAATGGTTTCAAGGTGACTGATATGTACAAGACCAACAGTGTTTGGAAGAGTAGTGTGAGAACGTGTATCCCCTGACACTGCCTACTAGTGCTATCAGGTGCCATATCATGGGCATGTTCAATAACGCAGAGCTGTTGAAGTGTTTTAAGATATTGCACTTGCATCCATTAAACTCGGGATATCTCCAACAGCACAGAGCAGGGAGAGGCAGCCCGTGCTCTCCCTTCTGAGCTCTGGTGTCTGTATCTCATGCATGGACTCGGAGAATGTGGCCCCATAAAACATGCTATTCACAAGACATGCACTAATAAGAATGCATTCAATCATTGAAGTCCAAACTCCATGTTATTACCTTAGCACAACTCAAGTGAGATGAGAAAATATTATTTATAAACAAACTGGCCTCATTAACCTCTTTGCTGCCAGGCATTTTCCCCCTCAGGTACCCGGCCTTTTTTTGGCTATTTGGGGCAGTTTGTGCTTACGCCCTCATAATATTTTGTCCACATAAGCTACCCACGCCAAATTTCCGTCCGTTTTTTTCCAACATTCTAGGGATTCTAGAGGTACCCAGAGATTGTGGATTCCCCTGAAAAAGACCAAGAAATTAGCCAAAATATAGCAAAAAAATAGTTTTTTATTAAAATGGGAAGAAAGGGCTGCAGAAGAAGGCTTGTGGTTTTTTCCCCTGAAAATGCCATCAACAAAGGGTTTATGGTGCTAAAATCATCAGCTTCCCATCTTTCAGGACCAGGCAGACTTGAATCAGAAAACTACATTTTTCAACACAATATTGTAATTTTACTGGGACATACCCCATTTTTACTTTTTCTTGTGCTTTTATCCTCCTTTCAGTTAGCGACAGAAATGGGTGTGAAACCAATGCTGGGTCCTGGAAAGCTAAACATTTCTGAAAACTAGACAGAATTCTGCCTTTACCAATGGGTAATTTGTGTAGATCCTACAAGGTTTTCCTGCAGAAAATAACAGCTGAAATAAAAACATATTGAAATTGAGGTAAAAAAAAACAGACATTTTTCTTCACGTTTTACTCTAACTTTTTACTTCGATGTCAGATTTTTTAAAGCAATATACCGTTACGTCTGCTGGACTCGTCTGGTTGAGGGGATATATAGGGCTTGTAGGTTCATCAAGAACCCTAGGTACCAAGAGCCAATAAATGAGCTGCACCTTGCAATGGGTTTTCATTGCATACCAGGTATACAGCAATTCATTTGGTGAAATATAAAGAGTGAAAAATAGGTATCAAGAAAACCTCTGTATTTCCGAAATGGGCACAGGATAGGGTGTTGAGAAGCAGTGGTTATTTGCACCTCTCTAGATTATGGGGACCCCATACTAGCATGTGAATTATAGGGCATTTCTCAAATAGACGTCTTTTTACACATTGTCTTACATTTGGATGGAAAAAAATTAGAGAAACACAATGGGCAATAACACTTGTTCTGCTATTCTGTGTTCCCTGAAGTTTCCCAATAAAAATGGTACCTCACTTGCGTGGTTAGGCCTAATGCCCACAACAGGAAACGCAACATGGACACATCACATTTTCCCAAAGAAAACTGATGTGATTTTTTTAAAGTGCCTAGCTGTGGATTTTGGCCTCTAGGTCAGCCGGCACCTAGGAAAACCTACCAAACCTGTGCATTTTTTTAAACTAGACACCTAGGGGAATGCAGGATGGGGTGACTTGTGGGGCTCTCTCCAGGTTCTGTTACCCAGAATCTTGTGAAAACCTCAAAATGTGGGCAAAGAAACACTTTTTCCTCACATTTCGGTGACAGAAAGTTCTGGAATCTGAGAGGAGCTACAAATTTCCTTTGACCCAGCATTCCCCCAAGTCTTCCGATAGAAATGGAACCTCACGTGTGTGGGTAGGCCTAGCGCTCGCAACAGGAAGTGCCCCAAAACACAAGATAGACAAATCACATTTTACCAAAGAAAACAGATCTGTTTTTTGCAAAGTGCCAAGCTGGGGATTGTGGCCTGTAGCTCAGCCGGCACCAAGGGAAATCTACCAAACCTGTGCATTTCTGAAACCTAGACAACGAGGGAAATCCAGGATAGGGTGACTTGTGGGGCTCTCACCAGGTTCTGTTACCCAGAATCCTTTGCAAACCTCAAAATGTGACCCAAAAACACTTTTTCCTCACATTTCGGTGACAGAAAGTTCTGAAATCTGAGAGGAGCCACAAATTTCCTTCCACCTATTGTTCCCCGAAGTCTCCAGACAAAAATGGTACCCGACTTGTGTGGGTAGGCCTAGTGCCCGCAATAGGAAATGCCCCAAAACACTATGTGGACAAATCAAAATGTCCTACAAAACTACATGTTTTTGCGTGGGTGGGGACCTGCACTTTTTGTCCTGGGCTCAGCAGCCATATAGGGAAACCTACCAAACCCAAACATTTCTAAAAACTAGACACCCGAAGGAATCCAGGGAAATGTGACTTGCATGGTTCCTCCAATGTTTTCTTACCCAAAATCCACAGCAAACCTCAAATTAATCTAAAAAATCAATTTTTTCCCACACTTCTGTGTGGGATCAACACACCGGGACAAATTTCCTACCACCCAACTTTCCCCTCAGTCTCCCAGTAAAAATTATACCTCACTTGTGTAGGTGGGCCAAATGTCTGTGACAGGGAAGAGCCAAAAACATGTCGAAATTGAGGGGGAAACAAAGCGGGTCCAAAAGGGCAGTTTGAAACAAAACATTTTTAGGTTGACAAGTGCGGCAGAATTTTTATTGGTATTGATGAGACAATGCTGGGTGGTAGGAATGTTGTGCATTCCTGCAGATTCTGGAAGGTTCCATCTCAAAAATTGGGAAAAATGTGTGATTTCCAGCAAAGTTGGAGGTTTGCAGGGCATTGTAGGTAAGAAAATGGCGCGGGGTGCATGTGAAGCACACCACCCTGGAATCACTCAGATGTTTAGTTTTCAGATGTGTCTAGGTCTTGTGGATTTTCCTACATGGCAGCGACTCAAAGTCCAAAGAGAGCAGCCCTCACCATTCCAAGCGGCATGATTTTGAGAGTTAGCCAAGCTCTCATGGCCCACATGTAAAACCAAAATCCAAAATAATCAAATGTAGTCTTGCTTGCCATGGGATAAGATGTTTTAGTGTGCTGGGGAGAGATGAGAGACTGTTACCCCTTTCAGTTGGGGTGGGGGCTTAACCAGGCCCATACTGCTTGGTAGCATCCACCCCACTATTTTTTAAATTTTTATTCCATGGCATCTAGTAGACTTTCTGCCCCTCGGGTGTGGATCAGAGGTAATTGTCCCATCTGCCCACTGGTGGGCATATCAACGTTGGCCCCATTTATTTTGGGTGAGGGTATGACCATACCCCCATCCTCTTATTTTGAAAAAAAATCTTCCCTGGTCTCTGGTGGGCTTTCTGCCCCCCTTGGGGGCAGATGGACCTTCCAAAAATAGCAGATATGGCCAACAGTAATGTACCCCCATAGGGAGCAACCGTCGCCCAAGGGGCTGCCCCGTAAGCAAAACACACACAGACACACACACCAATCCCTGGTTCCTAAGTGGTTTCTGCCTCCCGCGGGGGCAGATCGGCCTAATAGAAATAGGCTGATCTGCCCCCAAGGGGAGCAGAAATGGGCTAAAATAAATTTGTCCCCCCAGGGGAGCGACCATTGCCTAAGGGGTAGCTCCCCTTGCGTGAAATTGGTGCCAAAAAAAAATCCCTGGGGACTAGTGGTTTCTGTCCCCTTTGGGGGCAGATCAGCATAATCACAATAGGCCGATCTGCCCCGAACGGGGGTAGAAATGGCCTACAACAAATTTGCCCCCCCAGGGCAGCGACCCATGCCTAAGGGGTCGCTCTGCTCATGTGAAACTGACAAAAAAAAATCCCTTGTGTGTAGTGGTTTCTGCCCCCTTTGGAGGCAGATTGGCCTAATAAAAATAGGCTGATCTTCCCCCAATGGGGGCAGGAATGGCCTAAATACAATTTGCCCCCAGACGAGCGACCCTTGCCTAAGGGGTCTCTCCCCATATATAAAAAAATATATATCTCTGGTGTCTAGGGGTTTCTGTCCCCCTTCGGGGCAGAGCGGTCTAATTATAATAGGCCAATATGCCCCGGGGGGGCAGAAAAGGCCTACAAATGTTTTGCCCCCCTGGGGAGCAGCCCTTGCCCAAGGGGCTGCTCCCCTTATTCAATAACAAAATAAAACCCAAATTCCCTGGTGTCTAGTGGGCATTTCTGCTGCCCGATCGCATCGCAGAGAGAGACATCAAAGGAAAGGCCTTTCCTTTTCTGTGATGCCTCTCTCGGCCCCTCCACTTGATCGGAGGAGAAATGCTTTTGCATTTCTCCTCTGAGGGGCAGGCTTCTGATGAGGTCAGCACACGATCGTGCGCTGATGTCATCAGACGCCATGGGGGGGCGGGGGTTGAAGGGGAAGCGATTTTACTTCCATCCCTGCCCAGGGTAGAGGAGTGCAAGGCCCCCAGGGGAGCGCCAGAACATCTCCCGAGGGCCCCTACTTGGACGTAACGGTTACGTCCTGGGCACTGAGCAATGTTGCCCAGATCGTAACCGTTGCGTCCAAGGCACCCGAGGGGTTAAAAAATGAGTGAATTCACACACAACATCCAGGTCTTACAATTTGAGCTTGGTGCACAGATGTAACCCTTGCATACAAAAAGGGGTTGTTAGGTTTTCTTTGTAACTACTGTACGTGAAAAACTACGTGGCATAAGCGATAGATAACACAGCATAAACCATACATGCAGTACAATGAGTGTAGTATGCTACATAGGCTCAAAATACTCAAGGGAGGAGAGAGAGGTTAGGGCTGTCCAGGATAGCGTCCTGTCTAGTTAGAATACTATCACATGCAAGTCTATCTGGCTAACTGGCTGTAACTGGAGGAGGTTTTTCTGATATTAGATGGCAGAATTAATTAAACTGTGAGTTTGGCTGGAGTCCTGTACAAATTGATGACAAACCCTCACCTACCAACCTAGGCGGTGTGCTTCATCATAGGGTTGTCACGTCTGCCCAAGAGTTTTTATGCGGACGGACTGTTGTGACAGGGAGCACTTGGGTAGTGGTAGGAACGCCCACAAAAAATGAGGAGAGCGATGAGATGGATATTGTTAAAAATCCCTTATGAAGGGTACTGTTGTCCATGATTTATTCTTGGTTCCTCCCAAGGATATTAAAAGCACTGGCGGCTGGATACTGGGGATAAATATTAAGGCTCTGTCCCCAGTAGAGGTCTGCAGTACACATATTTGGTGGGGTGCGATGGCACTAAGCTCAATATATATTGCGGCTTCCCCCCGTGTGGCACTTCTCCACCATCATCCAAAAGCAGGAATCAAAGGACTTCCTTCCTGCTCAGTGGTAACACAAATCCAACCAATCCTGGAGCTGCTCTCATGCTTTTTCCAGCATGACAGCAGCTCCAGGATTGGTGGGAGCAGACTAACCTAGCCCTCATGTTGAGGCTGAGGGTGTTTGTCAGCCCTGGGTTTGAAAAGGCCTACAGTGCACATGTCGGGCTGGCCGTGGCTAGACAGATGGCCAACCCGACATGATGCACTGTAAGGAGCAGATGTTTTCCTTCAATTGCAGGATTCAGCCCCACCCCATCCCCTCATGTTCATGCTGTATATAGCACAAGGGCAACATAAAATGGCATTATTATGCCATTTTATTTATGTTTGCCTGGAGCGCTCACAGCAGCGGGCGACACTCCTACGCTCTTAAGGAGGAACTGCTCCTGTGTCCCTGTGACCCAGTGTTTAAGAGGTTTAGATATTTGCATCACAGGTTCCATGCAGCTGTCTTCTACAGACACGTAACTCACTAAGTTACATTATCATGACTAACTTGAGGTGTGCAGCTAACATAATGAAGAACACAACCACATCACCCACTGAGCTTTGTTACATGAAATAGAAATGTCATCACAGGTTCCATGCTACATTTGTTACATGAAATAGAAATTTGTGATTTACACGTTGCATGCCGTGATTTGGAGCAGGCATATTGATCACCTGACCTACTTTATAATAAGTTAGGCCTATGGTTAGAAACAGCCAGCAGATCTCTCAAATACATTACCTACATGAGTTACGTGGCAGTCAGTTATCCTTCTTGGATATGCAAAGATCATCAATATCTGCAGCATGTGCCTTAGCTCACTACGCTATCTCGAAATACCAATTACATAATTCAGAGCAATCTAGGAGTTAGTTAGTGAAACATAATGAATGGGCTGAGTGTCATCAGCTCCTCATGAGGGCGCTCTTCGTGACATTCATTACCTCCCCATAAGTCAGCCCCCCCTTTCTCCCGCTCTTGCTGATTTCCAACTCATGGGTACTAAAGCAGCCTCATGTGACAACACACCACTGTTGACATGTGATGTAAGATGTTGCAATAAGAATGACAATTAACAACTGTGTTAATTTACCCATTTAATGTACCCATTTAAGGAATATGTTGTGTGTAACCTTAAGTTAATAAACATCTCATCACACAGGAGGAACTTTGCATTGATGGATTTAAGGTATGTTATGTGTCCTCTGAAGCACACAAAGAACTTTTGTCAAGTTTCTCAACATTTATTTTGTTTCATTTATTTTGTTTCAACTATGGGGAGCAAATTATATAGCAATACAGGAGACCATTATAGGATGGTTGATATGGTAACCATCCATTGCGTTCACAGTTACTTCCTTAGTCTGTTTTTTCTTTTAATCACTGTTGGTATGTTGTGTTATATTATGTTATGTTATGTTATGTTATGTTATGTTATGTTATAATTTTTGTTATAGCATTAGCAGAAGCCCTAGGGCTTCCCAGCACTTGGTGAGTGCAGCTGATCATAGAGGAAACGATAAAGTAGAGCAGAAAATACTAGGGAAAAGGCCAAGCTTGAAGGTTTTTCCCAAAGTTGGATTTCTCCTTCAAATGCCTTAGGTGGTGGGGCATAGTACTCCAGAGTTTGGTAACCAGATGAGTGAATGGTCTACCTCCCCATCTCGCCCTTCTGATTCTCTGTGTTCTCAAAAGGTGTTCATGCGCTGATCTTAGGGATCTGGTCAGTACATAAGGAGAGAGGAGGTTTCTGATCTATACTGGTCCCTCGTTAATGATAGTTTATGTGCAAGGTATAGAGCTTTGAACTTAGTTCTTGCATCAACAGGAAGCAAATGGTGATTCTCCAGAGCCTCCTTCACTAGTGGAGTATTTTAAGGAGCAGCCCAGCTGCTATATTCTGAACTATCTGCAGTTTTTTATAACAAATTGTGGGGAGCCTAAAAACAACGAGTTCCCATAATCCAGTCTAGACACCACCAAGGATTGTATCACCATTCTCTTTGAGTTTTCTGGGATGAGCTCTAGTACCTTGTGGATCGTTCTGAGTAATCTAAAATGTGTTGCCGCAAGTTTTTTTGCTTCGGCATCCATTGCTAAGGTTTGATCCAGCCACATTCCCAAGCACTTTATAGAAGAGTATTTGCACCAACACACACAGTAATACAGTGAAAACATTACCAAATGAACACCACACCAGTTTAGAAAAATAGGTCATATTTATCTAAATCAAACAAGACCAAAACAACAAAAATCCAACATACACAAGTCAAGATATGAATTTTCAAAAGAATAAGGGTCAGATGTATCAAGCAAATGCAAAAATGCCTTTCATTCTGTATGAAAGGCATTCGCTATGCAATTTTAAGGAATCACTAAAATAGTGATTCCATAAAATTGCGAGTCCGTTTAGAGAATCCTTATTTGGGATTTCTTATGCACATGTATCAAGCTTTTCCTTAATGCAAATTGGGCATTAAGGAATCGCAATTACCACCAAGTAAAACTTGGTGGTAACCATGTGCAAATTTAAAAAATGTATTAAAAATGCATTTTTAAAATTGACATGTAACGGACACATGCCCCTTTGGCATGTGTGCGCCTTACATGTCCTGAAATATTTTTTTGGGGTGCAGCAGAGGGGGCCTTAGACCCCCAGCACCCTGGGGTTTTGCATTTCCTAATTTGCGAATTCGCAATTTGGGAAATGCAAAAAAATCGCAAATATGGGCCTACAGGTGCAAATGGGATCAGAATTGCTATTTGCGAATCGGTAATAAGCATTTGCGATTTTTAAGGAATCGCTATTACCGAATCGCAAATATGATACATGCCATTTTGCGAATCAGAAATAGCGATTTCTTAAAAATCGATATTAGAGAATCGCAAAGTGGATTCTTCATACATCTGGCCCTAAGTGTCTCACTCCATAAAAAACAATGGAACCATTGATTTTACACTGTGCACCTGGTTTGTGTAAAAAACAAAGCAGCACGGGCAAGCGTGCGTCGGAAAAGGCAGCAATGCATCGTTAACTTATTCACAAGTGAGGCTGTGCGTCGTTTTTTCTCCTGTTGGGTAGGCGATGCTTTGTCTTTCTCCCTCGCAAGAGAGCGAAGTGTCGATTTCCGGACGGGGCACCTCAGATCCGCACAGGTTCACAATGACTTTGACGCCAAGGGATGATGCACAAGAAATCTGGTTGCACGGTGTTAGAAAACCGTGCTGTGTGGGGTTTGCGTTGTTATCAGCCGGCACAAGCGGGTGTTGCATCGTTTCTATAGCTACAATGCATCAATCTCCCACCCGCGATGCAGGTGGAGCATTGGTTTCAGCCGCGAAGCGGGTGGCATGTCTTTTTCAGCCGCGTTGCAGGTGGTGCTTCACAAATTTCTCAGCACGGTGTTCTGTGCGTGGATTTCAGTCCTTGTCCTGCCAGCTTGACCTTTCAAGGGCTCATGGGCTGGATAGGGAAGCACTTGGCAGGGCATGAGTCTCAACAGGGAGTCCAGGTGCTGGCAGAGGAAGTCTTTGATGGCCCTGAGACTTCAAAACAGAACAGGAAGCAAACTCAGTTCAAGCCCTTGGAGATTCTTCTCAAGCAGGATTTCACAACAAAGTCCAGTCTTTGTCCACTCCTTTCACAGGCAGAAGCAGCAACTGCAGGATAGGCCAACAAAGCACAGTCACAGGCAGGGGCAGCACTTCTTCTCAGCTCTTTAGCTCTTCTCTGTGGCAGAGGTTCCTCTTGACCAGGAGTGATCTTGAAGAAATCTCAAGTCTTGGGTTTTGGGTCCACTACTTACACCCCTTTCGGCCTTTGAAGTAGGCAACCTTCAAAGGAAAGTCTTTCTTGTTTAGAGGATCACGCCTTGCCCCGGCCAGGCCCCAGACACACACCAGGGAGTTGGATACTGCATTGTGTGAGGGCAGGCCCAGCCCATTCAGGTGTAAGTGACCCCTTCTCCCTCCACTCTAGCCTAGGTGGCTCATCAGGATATGCAGGCTGCACCCCAGCTCCCTTTCACTGTCTAGAGGAGATTCACAAACAGCCCAACTATCAGTCTGATTCGGACTGGGAATCCACAAACAGGCAGAGTCACAGAATGGTTGAAGCAAGAAAATGGCTACTTTCTAAAAGTGGCATTTTTAAGCTAACAATCTAAAAAACAACTTCACTAAAAGATGTATTTTTAAATTGTAATTTCAGAGACACCAAACTCCAATTTCTATCTGCTTCCAGAGGGAAACTACACTTACAAGATATTTAAAGGAAGCCCCCATGTTAACCTATGAGAGAGATAGGCCTTGCAACACTGAAAACTGAATTTAGCAGTATTTCACTGATAGGACATGTAAACACACATCAGTACATGCCCCACCTTTAGCACACACTGCACCCTGCCCATGGGGCTACCTAGGGCCTACCTTAGGGGTCTCTCCTTGACTCTTGACTTAGTTAGTCAATCTTTGTTCAGTTTATAAAATAGACAAACCATAAAAGAACATACATTAAAACATAACTGCATGCAGTATTATAAAATCAATACAATCCATAAAATCTGCATAACTGCAGCCTAACATAGTGAAAAGGAATATACTAGAAATCATATTTTATACATTCCATATGAGTTAAGCATTTTCTTATACGCACAGCCTGTAGGACAAAATCTGCAATGACACCATAAACCATTACATCTCCTAAATAAATCTAATATATCAGTGCTGGTCTCTAAATAGTAACATTCATATTTAAAAATAGAGGTTTCAAAATTGTCCTTCTTGGAACACTGTGAAATTTACAAAATAGTATATAGTGTGAAGTGAATTGTATTTGTCCCATCACAAGGACAGAGATACTTAACCTTATTCCAATATCTCATCCTGGCGAATGCCACCATGTGGTGAACTCGACCTCAGTGAAACTGTGCAAATGTATATTTATGAAATATATTTGGAATATAAAAAAGATAGGGTTGGACGCCATCCCGATAATCTGTAAGGAAAACATCTGTACGCAACTCATCACAAACTCCCTTATTCTCCAATAAAGTCTTAAGAGAGTCTGGTACAAATAAATCCAGGTAGGTTTTTTTCACCAGGGAGACCATCAAGAAACCATGTGTAAACTGTGCTACATGTACTTGAATGAAGAAGAGACAAGGATGAGAAAGTCTTTTTCATCCAGCGTCAGGTCTGGGTGAAACCGAGGCATCGGTAGTCACGGATGCCTCATCCGCAGTGCTTGGATCTCTGATAACAGCTGCGCTAATTCAACGTCCTGTCTCACCAGCTATCTTTGCGAAACCTCATTGCTCATCAATCCCCTCCGAGGCAGGGGTCTTCGCCTTTCGTCAGTGAGCTTCTCAAGAAGAAGTGAGCCATTCAGTGACACAGGAGGGCCAGTTGGCTGCGATTCCACTGAAGCATGAGCTCTCTCCAATTACTATCTTAAGTGATCACTCCTTTGATGCCAGAGATCGGGTGTCCTCTTAAGCTGCTTCCCCCACAGCTTCTTATCAGCAGGATGGGCAGGTCATTAGCTGTCAAGATCGTCTGCAGGATTACAGTATTGCCCTCCTAACTAGTCCTGCAGTCCAACTGGCAGCATTTGTCCGATGCTACCCAAGAGGTCATCCAGTGGGGCCAGTGACACCAGCTCTCAAATCGAGTTCAATAAGGGCAAGCTCGACAACCAATCACTTCTAGATCTTTCCTGCCTTCAATCTGAAATTCCGGGTGGCGCTGAGGTGGAACCCAATTCTGTGCTTATCTCCAAGACTGATGTAAGTGGCACTGATTGCCCACAGGTTTTGCAAACCCTTCAATCCACTGAGTTGGCTCTGGACTTTCACTCGAATAAACTGGATGTCCAAGTTGATTTGTTGAACACATTGGCCACATATGTAGCTGGGATCGACCACAGAATAGAAAATTTAAATCAGTTAATTATCAGAGCCCAAACTAGCTCCAATTTTGTTCAAGCAATCTGTTGCTGTTCCTCAATTATTGAAAGTTTTTCATCTGTGCCTACCTTTTTGAGTTCGGTTTTATCTGAAATTAAGAGGTTCTCTGTAGCCCCTGTGCCTCCAGCGCCCCTGCCAAATCCGAGGTCCCATTCAGATTCGGCACAGAAACCAACTAAACCAAAAACATCGGACGACTATTTTTTTTGTAGCACAAAGTGCAATAATCACCACCTCTCCCCGGACTGCTGTTACTGGAGTTGTGGAGCATGACACTTTGGCCAATTGTGTTCATAAGAACTCCCTTCTGCCTACTGACCCCAATCTCGCACACTATTCTTGCACTGCATCACAAACTGATTCAACACATTCATCACCTCCAGGAGCTGATTGTGGAGTTCAGCACCCATCGAGTAAGAGGGCAAAAAAGGGTCCACAAACAACTGAACAAAAGGCGGAGCCTGCCACCCCAAGGGTCCCCAAATCATGTTCATCTATCGGTTCGACTCAATGCACAGCAGTCACAGCAGCCGCAGGTGGTTCATAATGTGATTCTTCTGACCAATTCTCTGATGGCAACACAGGACGGCCCTTTACCATTTAGCGAGCCTATGCAGGGCCCTTCGGTTAGTACTATTCTGCAGGAAACTGAATGCCTCCCCCAAGGATCTTCCAATTCCTGCAGAGGAAGGCAAAACTGGCAGTTTGTTTGATGCCACTGTCTTATGCTGGGTTGGTGTGCCCGTCTATACTGTAGTAATCTTGTCAAACCCCAAAGCGCTCCATGGAATTAATGATGGTGAGGTTCCAGGCTCTGGTCACCCTATTTTCTATAAGTTGTCTTCTGATAGTCACTGGAGCCAGTCTTTAGCCCTGCCATCATGCCACCAAGCTTCTTCTATTGACACCCTGGGCCTGGGGGTCCTTCTGGGCCCGTTCAACACAGTGAAACTGTTACAGCCCAAGTCTTTTTTGTGCCCCTCAAAGGCCTCATAGGAGTGTACAACCCTAAACTTTTGTTTATACCAGAATATCGCTCAAGGGGCCCCACAATATTTTGAACAGTGGGAACATCCTACGACTCTTCAAGACCATCTCGGAACTGAGTAATATTGGCTTTACTGACATTGCCTCTATTTAATTTCTTGACTCAAGTGGGTCTCAAGCTGGGGAATCTACCCTGGTTTCATTAATCTCCGCCCCTATAGCTCAATCCATTCTTGCCAAGAAAGATATATTCCACTCTTGGGGTATTATAATTATGCCCTACAAGGAGTCAGGTTATCCTGTGCTGTTGTCTGAATCTCAAAGTTAAATGCCTCCTATAGCACCAAAGCCGTTTTCAATTCTGAAAAGTGCTCTGGGTAGCACCTCTACCATCAACGGCAGCAGCAGCACAGGTCCCGGCCCCCAGAGGGGTATCAATTGGGATTGGTTGCTCTTTTGTATGGGTGTCCCCAATGACCCCCGCGGGTGGTTGGATTAGTGCCAACATTTGAATGTTTGTCCTTGTGCTCATGGAACATGGAGCAACATGGAACAGCATGGGGCTGTGCATAAGTTTGATTCAGCTGATTTAATCTCTTTTCTAAACAGTTTTGATGTAATCACCCTTCAGGAAATCTGGGCTGAGATTAGTTGCCCGCTGTCAGGGTATTTAGAAATATGGAAATCCGCTCATAGAAAGAGTAAGAATGGCCGTGCTATGAAAGGGCTGGCCGCCACCTATGTCACTATTAAAATAAAAGGGTGTATTTGTCACTGCCTTGGGATGATAATTGGATTCAGAGGATTGTGATTAGGATCGGGAGCTCGCAGCAAACTCTCATAGTGCTTAATGTTTATATTGCTTCTGGAACAAAGGAAAAAGTGTGAGGCTGTCCCAACTGATGCAGATTTTAGATGATCAAGCTGTGGAATATCCGTGTGCTGACTACCTTATAACTGGGTATTTTAATACAAATTAGTTTCGGGACACTGTAGAAACTCAAGGGGGCCCTGATCTTTGTAACTGCCAGTTAGTTGCTGAACAACCGAGGCCCCAGGGCTGCCCACACTGTCCGTTGGGCGAGTTTGTAGTAATGCATTTAAACAGCATGGGCCTTAAAGTTTTGAATGGCCGTTTGGATGACAATGCCCCTCCTTGTTGGACAAGATCGTACGGATGATCCCCTTCTTATTTGGACTGCACAATTTGTAACATCAAATTGTTTCCCCTTATTGAAAAGTTCTTGATTTCCTCCCGTCCCCAAATTGTAACTATAAAATCTAGTTTGCACTTCCATGATGTTTTGCGGGCTGTGGGTGGCGGCGTCTGTTCTGAGTCACTAAAGCTTATAAAATAGAACCCATCTATTAGCGGCACAGTATTGGTGAATGCGTTAATTTTCTCGACTTTAAAGGATCTGGTTGTGTGTCCCCAACTAAGTTATGGGATACATTTTCCTCCTTCTTATGGTCAAGGTTTCATCAACCCGTTCGTAAGTTCACCTCATTCTGGCCCTTTGCTATTTCTAGGGAGACTAGGACCTTAAAGAAAGGGCGCAATAGATTAGCAAGGGCAATTAGGAAGAGCCCTGACTCTGAGTGTCTGCTAATTAGATATGAGGAACCAAGGAAAGACTATAGGAAGTCTATCTATGATGACCATCAGACCCATCTCAATCAGTTTTGGGCTAAACATGTAAGTGCAAGTAAGGATCCAAACTCTAAAAAATGTTGGTCCCTTATTAATAATCGACGAAATAATCAAAGGGGGCTTAATACTGTTTGGACGTCCTATTTGATTGGTCATTTGTCTGCAAGCGAACACGATGGGAAACTGCTGAGAGGGAGGGCTCACTGCACCACTGCTGCTCTGGTCAAGTCTTGCTCCCATTTCGCTGTGTTTGCGTTTCCCTCTCATGGAGAGAAGACTTCTTTTCGATCTCGTCTCCTTTGTATTATTTCTAGGGCAAAGCGAGACAGAGCCCCCGGTCCCAACGGCCTTCCACAGATGCTGTTCAAACAGGATTCTTCCATTTGGGCAGTTCATCTTGCACATCTGTTTCAGTATTGTCTTTTGATTTCAAGAGTTCCTGAGTCCTGGCGTGGTGCCATTCTTCACCCGCTATACAAACGCCGTTCAAGGACGGATCCAGCTAATTTTAAGATGATAGCCCTGCTTGACAATGAGGCCAAGTTTTATGCCAGTCTTCTGTTGCAAGATCTTCGAGCCTGGGCTGAATCGAAGGGATGAATCCCTATTATTCAAACAGAGTTCTCCACTGTTTCCGGCACATTGACAAACCTTCGAGCCATTTCTATTTAGATTGATAAGGCGATTCTATCAAGCTGTATACTGCATCGCTGTTTTGTTGACTTCAAGGCAGTATTTGATTGGATTCCTAGGAGTGCCCTGAGGGCTAAACTACAAAACTGGGATATTCCTTTAGTGCTCTTGAGTGCTATTATGGAACTACATTTAGGTACCTGGGTCCGTATCAAATTAGGTGATGGATGTTCTCTTTCTAGAAACGTTTTCACTGGTTGTGGTGTGAAAGAGGGCTGTGTGATTGCGCCCCTGCTTTTTAATCCGTTCATTGCTGATTTGTCACCGGTTCTTGAAGCTGTTAACTCTCATCCCCCCAAGATTGGTGATCTTAGGCTTAACCACGTGCTCTATGCCAATGATCTCGCACTGTTCAGTTATACCAAGATTGGTCTTCAATGACTGCTTAACCAACTTGCATCTTATACGTCTGCGAATCAATTAGAAGTCAACTTGCTCAAAACCAAAGTGGTCTCCTTTGGAAGAAAAATACATTTCGGAGCCAGTTAGTACTAACAGAGTAGCAAACCCGTTTTAGACCAGTCATAAATATTTAGGGGAGCATTTTGACTCTAGGGATAGTTTTGTCAAGCTTAAGAAGGAGATTGAACTTAAAGTTGTGGCATTGCAGGTGGCCTTTTCTAAACTATTTAAAGTTTTAAAGGGTCTGAATCTTCTCCCCCCAATGGAACTTATGAGAGCAAAGATTATCTCCCCATTGTCTTAGGGTCAGGAAATTCTGCTGGGTGAACGCTCTTGCCTACTAAATAGGCTGGTTAACAAGATCTACTAGAGAGTTTACTTCGTACCGCATCTTGCTTCCCCGCGCAGCAGCGATTGGAATTCGAACTTTTGGATCAGCTGGTAGTTGATGCCGGAGCCTTCTTGAAGCTTTGTCATAAGCTGCGTCGGGCCAAGGAAGGTAGCTTAGAGGCAGTTCTGTGGCAGGAAATTAGTGTGTCAAAAACGAAAGAAGGGTCCCATTTTCATTTTTTGGTTGAATGTAAACAGCGACTGGAAACGGATGACCTCTGGGCAAGCAATTCTTCCATTCCTTGTTCAAACTGGGTGTCCTACAAATGTAATGTTGAATGTTTTACTGACCAAATTTATTAAAATCGCTCAAATCAAATTTAGGGGCACTGCGAGCAATGGATAATTATGTTCAAAATCCTCACCAGCTCTTGACTCATTTGGGTTTGCATTAATTTCGTCAGGTTGCTGAGCTTCAATGCTGCACCAAGGGCTGTGCTCCTTATTGGTATGCAACTTAATGATCATTTAAAGCACATAAGCACTTTAGGGCTTTGAGCACTGTGGGCCCTCCTGCTTATTATGTATTATGTGGGGTTCTGGTCTGTGGAGGTCCAGTCTCATGTTAATTGTAGGTTTCATAATAATATTGTGGTATTGATTCTTATTGAGGTGTGTGTATTTAAATTATGGAGTGTTTTTTAGCATGTATTTAACATCGCATGCAAATGTATTAGTGATTGTTCTTTTTTCTTTATTTTAATTGTATGGGATTTTATTATCTGTACAATAAACTATTCAACAATTTCTCATTACCAGCCTTAGTGGAGACAATCTCAACACTCATGCTATTTAGGATATAAAATGAGCTGGACAAAGAGGGAAGCTGTTCCAGTGATCAGACTTACGATAGAAATATAATTGACAGGCTTTAAATTAACATGCATACCCAACAAACTGAAATATTTGGGCATACTAGAAAGTAGTGACGTACATCACATGGTACAAGACAATATTTCAAGTTTTTTCAACAAAACAGGAGGAGTTTGTAAAATGAAAAAAACACATCTTTCCATAGGGAAGGCTGGAAACCAGGAAATGGTGTTAGCCTCCAATTTTAATTATGTTTTGGTATGACATGCACTTCTGTGATCAATTGATTGACTTATCAAAATCTATATCTCTGAACAAACACCACCAAGGCCAGGAATGTCTAAATTATTGAAGCCACAGCCTCAGAAGGCCACGGGTTACCACATACTGAACCTTGCAATACAACATACCAACAAATGACATATCACTTTAACTCTGACCTAGATATACCAGATTGAGTAATGCTCTTAAGCTGTCTTCAAAATGATGCCTGAGGGTCATAAATGCTAGATAGTGCCTAAAATGACCTAGAGATCCCAATCATCCTATTGCACCAAGATCATTACAGATTTGTAAAAGCTTCTATAAAAGGATGGTTCAAAGGGACATATACAACTTGTAAAACTTGTATGTGTGCTGACAGACTAAGAGCAAAATATGGCAGGCAGTGTTTTACCCTTTCTCTGATTGTGCCTACTCTGTCTGAGGAAACATTCCATTGCGTAAGCTAATGGGGTCTCTGCTGAAAAAAATGAGGAGGGTAGACCAAGGTTTTGGTGGACATATTTGGGACTGGGTACCCTGTCTTTTAAACTCTAAATCTGGCCCTAAATCTTGCATTGATACCTACAGCTTTGGGGCCCTAACAAGGAATTGATCTCTGGCCTTTATAAAAAAAAATGATCCGAAAACTGTATCCCAAACTACAGAAGTATCCCTTAATGATAAATGGCAAACATATCTGCAAAAGACATAAGCTGAAGAGCAATTGACAGAATTACGGAAAACTTATGAGAAAGGCCTACAAGAACCAAATTATATGTGGCATCAGCTTCTTCAAGATTCTTCAAGATTGGCACTGGCCTCCAAACAGGCTCCATAAAGCATATGTTGCCCTAATTCCTGTTGCAGGTGATATAATCAACTGGGAGGGGACACAATCCATATTATCTCATTATGCCAAAATCTGCATTCCTTTGGAAAATAAAAAGGTACACTATGAAAAGCATGAACAGTCTTAACATTACCAAATCCACAGAACAAGCAATCTCTCATAACGCACAGAACTTTAAAAGTATGAATGCCCATACGAAAAGAAAAATAGATTCAGCCCTTGCGACAGCAACTGTGCACACTGCAGCACTGGAAATAAAACTTGTCTCCCAAAAATGAGGACAGGATGGGAGAACTCTCAACATTAGCAACTGAAATGAAAGACTCATTTATAAATTGGATGACCTGCAAATGTTTAATGACATTTGGGAATCCTGTCTACAGGAATAAAAGGAGAAAACAAATCCATCAACCCAAAATTTTACTCAAGCATTTAGGGATGAACACTGGTATGTTCATGACTTAACAAGGCTTTTACTGTGTCACAAATGTGCATCAATATCATAATAATAATGCTACGTATGACACTCATAGAAAGACTCTGTCATTTATTTCAGTTTCTAAATGTCATACCTCACTGCTATTGCATAGCAATAATTGATAACAAAACTTGTCACCCATTGTTGTGATGTCATAAAGGTCTTCCAGGCCAGGTTGACAAAGCTTTCTGAGAGTCTGTCAGCACAGCTCTGTTTGTCTGCTTTGAATCAAAGCTAAAAGCACACCTTCAGGAGGAGGAAGGAAGGCAAGGAAGGTGATCAGGTTGGTTAGGGATCGCAGGTAAGGATTTTTTAATATGGGACAGTGAGGAGATTCCTCATAATATGTGGCTCCTCCATTACTCCTCCACCCCTGCGTAGCAGTTGAAATCGGAGGAAGATAATTCATTTGAGCAATACATAACATAGAATATACATGTTTGAAAAGTGAATTATGAGAATGTTTTTCAGCTCAAAGTTATGAGTGACATCAAAGGCATCTCAAACTTCGCTCTTATTGTCTATTTGATGTTACTCAGAACCTCTTGGGGAGAAACATCCCTGTAATTCACTGTTACCCATCTATAATTCTATACATTGACTCCAGAGAATTTGTATATGAGTGAAGCCATAAGAATTGCTCTATAGGAACATCTATTATCAACTGAATGATATGCCGGTATTAGATAAAGCAATAATAAGTGGAGTCGATGCAAGAGGAGTACAGAAAGAACTTGATAGAAGATCAAAAAATAAGGACCAAATGAGTCAAAGCCAAAATAGTAGTTTTCCTTTCTTGAATCTGCATTGTTCTTGATACTTAAATATGGAAGGGGGAAGATCACAAGAACGAATCTAATTCCCATAACTAACCATTGAATTTACTGGCTGTTCATGTTTATAACATGGTGCATATAAAATATGAATGAAAACAGCAACAATAGCAGATATAAAATAACAAAAGTATTGAATTTTTAAATACATTTTAAAGCAGATAATTGCATGATAATAAGTATGACGGTCTGACATCCTAATCTATGAGATTAGTGTCAACTGTCTGCTGCCTAAACACGTGGTATCTAGGAATCTGAGTGGTAGTACCATTTATGTATGAGTATTTAAAACCTCTACCTCTGCCACTTGCTGCTTAAATATAGATGTGAAGATTAATGCTATGGTGAACATTTTGTCACACGGAATTTGAGGTAGATGTTTCGCAGCACCACTTTCAAAGATTACCAGCCACCACTGTTGCACTCTCACAAATAATAGAGTGAAAACCGAATATAGATATGGTGTTAAATTTAAAATAAGGTGCTAAAGGCTGTGGAAGACAACATCAAGCCCATCTATGAGAAAAACATAAGAACAAAAACATAAGGACTGAAAAGATATGTTTTGATGCCTTGATTGTACAGTATTTGCATATCCAAGAGTTACTATGTAAGCAACACCACTGGTAGGTGAGAAGTGAAATGTGTGTAGTACAAAGCAGATGGTACTTTGGAAACTCATCTCAAAAAGAGCTTGGAAATGTTCTTTAGAGCTTTCCTCAAAGATCCCTTCACATCCTTGTTCCGTAAACTGTAAATAAAAGAGTTCAACATTGGAGTGGCCAATGCATACATAACACTGACAACTCTGTTGTCCTTCTGAGATGAGCTGGAGGAGGGATAGAAATACATAAAGCTAACAGTCGCATAGAATAGGAAAACCACTGTGAGATGAGAAGAGCAGGTCAACAATGCTCTGTGCCATGTCTGGGCTGCATGAAGTTTTGAGACAGAAGTGATGATTCGGATGTATGTACCCATGATAAAGAGAAAGGGGAATGATGCCACACAGGAGCCCTCCACCAGAATAACCAGGTAGTTGGTGGAAGTGTCAGAGCAGGACAATTCCAGCACCGGTGGGATGTCACAGAAAAAGCTGTTGATGATGTTTGGCCCACAAAAGCAGAGCCGGAAAGTCATGCCTGTGTGCAGCAGAGCATGAAGTGAATTCATACCCCAGGACATGACTACCAGCAAGATACAGAACTTCCCACTCATCACCATCCGATAGTGCAGAGGGTTGCAAATAGCCACATATCTGTCGTAAGCCATAACTGCCAGAAGAAAACTCTCTGTGGTTACAAGCCACACAAACAGATACATTTGTGCAATGCAACCCTTAACTGAGATTACCCTGTTCATGGAAAAAAGGTTGTTCAGAACTTTGGGTACAGTAACTGTGGTCAAGCAAAGATCTACAAAGGATAAATTTCCAAGGAAAAAATACATAGGTGTGTTAAGCCGGGGGTCAAGGTTCACGGCGAAGATGACGAAGATATTCCCAGCCAAGGATAACAAGTATAAAGTTAAAAAAAGTGTAATGAAGAATGAGCGATGCTGTGGCACATCAGAGAATCCCAGTAGAAAGAATTCTGTAACTGAGGTGTGGTTTCTCTGATCCATGATATTTAAATCACTTCAGGGTGGATTTGTGCACTTTAGTAGGCAACAAGCAGTTCATTGATCATTGTAGATTAGGGGCCAAAATTTTACCCAGACCATCTAACCCATATGGAAACTTGTGAGCTCAAGCAGAAATCTTTCCCTGCACCTGGAGCTATTAGGAATTTTGAGTTGGCCTCCTGACTCTGGAATTGCAAATGAGAGGAGGAAGAGAGCAAAAATGAGTAGAAATTACTGACATCAGTAGGAGAAGGTTTGTTACAGCGGTGAGGTCAGGTTTTCAAGCTTCATGTGAAAGCCTCTGTTTGAGCACTCAGAGTATTTCCATCAATGTCATCAGATGAGGGCTGCATCAAACAAGCCATCCCAACAAACCCATTTGATTCCTGTCGCAAGACAAAAAACACCAAAACATGAATAAGAAACAAATAATACTTCCATAACCTTGGTATTTGGAACAAGATATTCTCTTGGATATCCTAATACTTTCACCACGCATATTCACAGTGCATGCAATGGAACAATCTATCTTCCTAAGGCATCATTAGGGGCTTCACCTTTCCCATGTGAGGAAAGTTAATTATGTTTATACCCATACCTTGTCTAACAGAAGGTGTTGTGTGCAGAAGCTTGCCAAACCCTGCCTGAGGTCTTGGGGGTATATTAGTTACTTATCCCCCCAGGCTTGCCCAATGGTGTTTGTGGTTAATTGTTTCCATTTTTCCCAGCGCATAGATGGTATATGAATTCCCCACCTTGGCCAGTGACAGAGATGTTCTTTAATCTTCTGATGCCTTACCCAAGAATCAATGGAGCATCGGGGTTATTAAGGGACTTCCCTCTGCTTTATCCAGGACACACCATTGTGTACCCAAAGGTAAGTGGGCATTTTAATGCATTTACTTCTGCTTTGACTGGGGAAAGAGAGGGTCAATCTTTCTCTTCTCCCCACCTTGCTTAATAGTGAATGTTGTGTGATGGACATTATGGACATTACCCTCCACTGGTTTGACAAACAGTAGAGTGGTTGTTATTTTCCCTAACTCCATCTTGACCAATGGTAAGTGGGTATACCGTTCTCCATCCCCTACATAAAGGTACAGAAGGTATATTTCTTCCCCTCTGTTGTGACCAAATGTGCAGCAGTCAATGATGAGGCCTTAAACAAAATTTTTAGGAGAACTGCTTTTTGAGAGCAAATTTTATTTAGTTGAATGACACTCACCGAGTCCATGCTAAAACGTAAACTCCAAGCACAGATGTTTACCATCCCTCAATGCAAAGTTATCCAGCAGTTTGCTTCTCAAGCAATGAAGACCATTGTGCATTCATTAAACATGTATTAACTCCTTCCTGGTAAAATTTATAACATTAGCAAAACAGTGTATTCTTCACATAGCAGAAGCAACCTTAACAAACATTTGCCATGGCTGGAACTAGAACATCAAATTTCACTCCCTAGTCTTCAAAAGCTGCTAGTAATTGAGCTTTGCAAAATGCCATTTTAATTGTCAATCACTGGAGCCTATTTTGTGTGTTAGTCCTGAAGAAATGTACTTATGTAACTCACACAAGATGGAGTATGTTAAGTTTTATAATTCCATCCTAGGAGCTCACACAGGGTTGTTAGTAGTATGCACCCCACATTTTCCAATTTCTGCAGGCATCTCACCCCATCCTCCCACCTTGTCCCCTAAGCAGTTGCTGCAGTAACTTGTTTTGTTAATTTGCAGTATTTCAGACATATGCCTTGCAGGTTGCTTGCAGCTGACTGCTGCAGGTACACAACTCACTGAGCTAGATCACTAGGACTGTAACTTGTGATCTGCAGGAAACATAATGATTGATGGAACAAAAATATTGACCCACTGAGCTATGGTATATAAAATAATAGTTTGTTCCTTACATGTTCCACTCTTTTAGGAAATTGGGTTATTAGTATGTAGAATATGAGGCCTACACAAGTAATTGGTCCACAATTTCCCCATACTGGGATCCAAGCATTCCATTGTAGCACTTGACTCTCTGAGGGCAGCCAAGCAGAGCAGTCAAGGAGAGTTTGTGTGGACTAATAATAACCATTCACTGGCATGCAATAATAACATTCAATAAAGGATTGTCCAGTCTGTGTTTTTTCATTAGAAAAGGAAAAGTACATTTATTACACATGCACTACTAAATACTATCCATTAATTTACTAATATAAACATAAGGTAGATCGAAAATACCATGTGTTACATTACAAATTCACATTTGACCACATTTTGAAGGTCATGACTCTCAAAATCACAGTGCCCCCATCTATACCAAAGAACACTTCACCATATGAGGGGATATCACTTTAGATAAAATAGGGCTATTGGCATAATCAAGGGTTCCCCATCTTACAAGAGCAACAAACTATGTTGAAAACACCATCATTTTGTGTGTAAATGCAATAGTCAATAATTAGCATGTTAATCTTAACATTGCATATCTAACTTGATCAGTAATCACTGTCAACATTATTATTTCAATAAAGCATTTGAAAGTTAAACATAATGTGTCTGTGCGTTTTTGATATACTTTCAGGTCACATAAACTATACAACCATGAAACAGCCTGTGGAGAGCACCACTTTCTGACCACATAAAGCACAGCCATAGATCAAGTCCCTAGAAAACATTTAACTCCATGTATCGCCCTACATCTTCATACTATATAAAATGCAGCTATAGGACTAGCCCCTACAGAGTGTTGCACTCTTAGCTGTAAAGCAAATGCTTCAACCTTGGGACTGCTTTAAAAAAGCTATTGGAAAATCCCAGAGGTTCATGGATTCCTTGACAAGGCAAATGTAGGGTCAGTATTACAAACAATATTTCTGGGGTGCTCCTGTAGTGCCTAAAGCTTCCTGAAACACTTTTCAGATTTGTTGGTGGTGCCCCAGTCCTCTTGGGAGCACCACAAGGCAAGAAATATATACAAATTACCGAGCCCATCAGGGTATTATGGAACACTCCAGCCTGGAGCAGTAAATATTTTATGAGCAGCTTTCCCGCTGTACTGGGGAGCTTTGCATAGCTTTTTCCTTTGTTTTTCTGCTTTTCTCTTGGTGGGGCCTGGTCCCACCTGGGCACCCCACATTCCCCCAGTCACTAGGGGCAGGTCAGGGAGTCCATCCCTGGCTGCCCCTGTCGGTTTCCCTCTGGAAAAGCATCCTTCTTGCTACTGCGGTAGCCGTCAGCTTTCCATTTACTTTGATGGTGGCCACCCATTCCTCCCTGACACAGGCTTGAGGAGTGGGGGCAAAGCCACCTCCAAGGGGCGGTGCAATGCCGCTCTCCCTTCTGCATCCTGGCTTGGGGTCCCAGGCCCCAAAGGCTGCTGCTCGGCCCTCCAGGCCACATTATCACCACATAAGCCCCTGGGAAGATGGGGGTCACTGTGGTAACGTAAAGATGAGAGAAGGGGGCCTGACACATGCCCCATTCCTGGGGGAATTAAATTAATTCCACACCGATCTCTGGGCTCTGGCCCACCTCAGGGGTACTTCTTCTATCGGGTGGTGGAGCGCATGTGCATACTTCTTTGGGGTCAAAGGCCAACAATCTTAAAACGGCTATAACACAAAACCTGTTGAGCTAATTTAGGCAATCCTGTGCTTGTTTTATTCCTGATGGTGAACTCCCGGTCCAGCTGGCCTCCTAGCTAAAAAAGCAATGTTCCTTATAGGGACTAGGTTCCACTGGTTCCCTGTGCCAGCTTTCCTCAAGGTCCTTGCCTCCAGGCACAGAAGTCCAGAACTCTTCCCCACTAGCCCTCAGGGGCTGTGAGGGGGCCAGCCTCACTGGCCCTTGGAGAGGTCCATCTGGCCTGGGGTCAAATGCGGCAGAGTCCTTGGTCCTTTTGGGCATCAGGGAGGTGTTCTCCCAGTTGTCCATGGCTGTCACAGTCCTAGGTTCCAGCAGCAAAAACCACAAAAAGCACCAACAACACCAAAAGTCCTTGCTCCCTGTGTGGACGTTTTTGAAGGGGGTGGATGGTTCTAGAAGCCAAGCACCACTGGCCAATCCCAGGGTACCACATTACCTCTCTACCCCCATTCCAACTGTCCTACAAAGCATTCAGACACATTTCATTATGGTGTCATGCAGGAGCCACTGGTCACATCTGCTTCTAGGGCTCCTGTGGCCGTGGTAGGCAGTGGTGCTGAGAAATTTCAAACTAATGCCAACAATGTTACATCACTAAACCCATAGGGATTCTGAAAAATCCAAGCCTCACACACAGAACAAGTGTTACAAATGAGCCATGCCTATTCAGTAGGAGAGTTATAACGGTATAGTATGATGCTGGTGTTGCATTTAAGAGCACATTGTCACAAATATATTAGTATAGCTTGGTGTGGTAGCCACAATCATTTACAGACAGTACATTTTCCATTGAAATGACCACTAAATTTGCACAGACATATAGTTTTACTGATAAAGCTATATAGTGCAGACATGATAATGGGGCATATTTATTTAGATTTAATGCAAAGCAGGGCAGTAAACAAAGTTGCTTCACTGCATTGTGTAAAAGGGAGACAGCAGAAATGCACCATATCATCTAAGATATGATGCATTTCTGCTCTCTCCTAGCGCTGATGCACTTTGTGCTGCCTAGTGCCAAAGCAGGCACCTTTGCACCTTGGTGCAAGAGTCCCTGTGTTGCAGGCAGGATCGCTATGGTGCAAAAAGGGACCTTCCAGCAGAAATACAAATCTAAAGAGGTCCATGGAAAGAGGAAGTAATGAGGGTAAATAAAGATATTTCTCCTTGTGACACCTGCTTCCGGGAGGTGTAGCTTTTGGACACATTCCCATTTTTACAAGTGTTTGAAAATCTGGAAATGCACAACAATCCATTGGTGGATGTGTGTGAATGCCCATACTCTCCTCGTGGAATGCCTTCCCAACACAAAGAATCGCAAGGTAGCATTTTACTTTGTATTTAGATAACCATGCAAAGCCACGCTTGATAGCTTTTAAATGCCCAAAATTATTTTGCATTGGGGCTGGGCCACAAAAGTGACACATCACCAATGCAAAATCATAGTAAATCTGACCCAATGCTTGGAGGCTGGGTTTCAGCAAATATCTGTAATTTGTTCTAGGGGTGGGTGAAGAATTCCGCTCCTCAGGTGGAGTTTGCAGAATGTTCCCCATTCGGCACTCCATGCGGAGTGTGGAGTTCTGAAAAACTCCACGAAGTGACGTGGAGCAGAGTTTTTTTGCTCGCTCACGCGTGCCAACATTAATCTGGCAAGCGCGAGCCAGATTTCTGAACGCGAGCAGTCAAGGTAGGCTGCGACCGCTCGTGATGAGAAAGCTGCCGCTCGTGTTGAGGAAGGTGCCGCTCAAGTAGAAAATCTACTTTAGCGGCAAAAAGAAGTTAGTGCCCTCTGGCACTAGCCGTGATACTGTTCGCATTGATTTTACAGTGTGGGATACACTTCCATGCTGAAAATCAGTGCGAACAGCGCGCCTTACGCAAACTCTGCTGCTCGTGGAACTCCGGGTAGCACTGCAGAGTTTCTTCACCACTTTGCGGAGTTCCGCGTAGTAGAACTCCGTGAACTCCGCCCAGGCCTAATTTGGGCATCATCAACTAAAGTATCTTGATTTGTTTAGATCCTTTTAAAATCTTTGTTTTTCATCACACTTCAGAATTGGGAAAAACTTAATGGTGTTCGGTTCCAACACCATGATACAGTCTTTCCTTTCACCCTGCACCAGCAAGAAGGTAAGATAGTTAACTTTACAAAATCCTCACACTTTGCCATAAACAAAAGAAATGTAAACACCTGTGTCTGTGATAAAAGAAGATGAAGCAATTTCTCAGAAGACTAGACTCACATTTGACCTCTGTGCTTGAACGCACTGATAATATGACAGGAAAAAAACAAAATGTAAAGTCATCTTTAATGCTTGTTCACTTTCGGGTATCCATCATAGTTACTTGGGTAACCTCTCAGGGCTCAAGGGGCTGCTGCAGTTGGGCCCCTTCTCATCGATGGGACCCAGTGCACTGCACAGGCTGCATCACTGGTAGGTAGGCTCCTGTATGCAACCTAATATTCCTTTATCTGCATCAGTCAGTAGGTTATGTTTGATCTAAGGTCTATGAGGCTTATATACACACTATGGTGGAGAGATACCAGCCATATTTAGAGATCTTTGCCTCACCCCTGTGAATGGGTGCTGCTGCCACAGCAGCTTCCTTCACAGCAGTGTACTTTGCTGAGCGGGATCTGGGATTAAAGTTCCTGATCTATAAACTTTTTTGTTTTCAAGAAATAAATTACCAAAGCAAGAGTTTGTTTCTAAAAAGGAATAATTGCCACAATGCTTCGAGAGCTTTTTCTGAAACTTTGGGGTCATTTATCATTGTCCTTGCCCATGGTGGACAGGGGCAGGAAAAATGAGCAAAAATCACCCTATTCTAAATAGCGCAGGATGACTTCCACTGTGAACCAGTTGTTCTGCGGCCGGTGGCCCACTGGGTCAAGGATTACAACAGTTTCCCAGCAGCTCCTAATGCAATTATCCACCTGTTCCCTGACTCTAAGGGGCATATTTATGAGCGCTTTCACCACTGGAGCGTCATTTTTTGTGACGCTCCAGTGGCACAAACCTGACATCCATATCTATGAGGCCATGCAGAGTCTCTTTGCCTGGCTTTGAATGACCTCATAGATATGGAGAGATGCAAGGCAGCGCAAGACACTGCGTTGTGTTACTCGGCACCAGGGAGGGCTTCCATGGGCATTGCAGTGGGTTTTCCCATGCAACACACATGTTTTTTTTTGCTGCCCCAAATTTACAAATTCAGGTAAACCTGGGGAAGCGCCAAAACCTTACCCCTCCCAAGGTGATACGTAAAAGGGAGCAATACTTTTATTTCTCCTCGTTTTTCCTCTTTCCATGTGTACTGCAGAACGTAGCACACATGGAAAGAAGAAAATACCTCGCAGGGTTGATTTTGTTTAGAAAGGTGTCCCTTGCTGCACGAAAATAATCCTGCTGGTGTTGGCGCTAGGCTACCAAACTGGGGCCAGCACAGGGGGAAATGATGGTGCATTCCTGCCATTTCACTTTGGAGTAGGGCAGCAAAACAAGATGACTTGCTGCTCTGTTCTGTGCCAAATCCCTGTAAATTTGGCCCTAAATGTTCCAGGAAATGGCAGGCGGGGCAGGGGATGAGGAAGACTGTTCTCCACCAAACCCTAAATAAGCTCCAATTGATTAGCATTACTCATGTTGTTTTGTGTTACTGTTGTAAAACTAGGTGCCAATATGTTAAGAGGAGTGCTGGCAGAACTGGTAATGCTTTTGGGGCAGTCTGAACCCTCTTCTCAGAAGGAGGAGCATAAAGGGATATGCACTCTGGCAGTGTATGCATATGCTTCTCTAGCAATTGCTAAAATAATTAAATGACCACAAAAAGATTTTGAGTTAAATTCTGAGCAGATTTTAACTAAAATAATTTTAAAAAACATAAAAAACATTAGCAGATTTCATAATTGCAGTGTTTGCACTGTGCCACCCACTACTCCAACAGTACTAGCATGTGAACATAGAACACTAAGGGGGTCATTCCGACCTTGGCGGGCGGCGGTAACCGCCGTGCGGCCGCCAATGCGGCCGCACACCCGCGGCCCCCATTACAACATCCCCGCTGGGCCGGCGGGCGCAAACCAAGTTTACGCCCGCCGGCCCAGTGGGGATGAGGCCGCAACATAGGAGCCGGCTCCTAATGGAGCCGGCGGTGTTGCGGCCGTGCGACGGGTGCAGTAGCACTCGTCGCGCTTTAGCAGACAGTGAAAAGCTGGCCGGGGCCCTGTTAGGGGGCACCTGCACTGCCCATGCCAGTGGCTTGGGCAGTGCAGGGGCCCCCAGGGGCCCCAGGACACCCCTTACCGCAGCCTCTTCCTGGCGGTGCAAACCGCCAGAAACAGGCTGGCGGTAGGGGTGTCATAATCCCCAGGGCAGCGCTGCCCTGGCGGATTATCACCGCCGGGGCTAAAACGGCGGGAAACCGCCAGCCCCGGCGGTGCGACCGCGGTGCTACCGCCGCGGTCGTAATAAGGGCCTCCGTACCGCCAGCCTGTTGGCGGTATGGACGCTACATTACCCATGGCGGTCGTAATGACCCCCTAAATTACCAGAATGCTTTGGGAGTTTAGACTCTGATCCAAATCAAGGACAGGTTCTAATGTGGCACAAAGTGTGCTGCCAGAATGTTAATCATAAGAGCACTACCATAATAAGAATATGTGATCTGTATCATTATATTTCTTGTAGTAAAATAAATATTCTCTACAGAATATTTCTCACATACGTGAGTTGTTCCTGCTCCAACATGTCCCTCAGGAAGAAATGACTGTTTGCGATCCTGAGGTTGTGAAGGAGGAGGGGCTGCTAAAGTGCCCAGGAGACCCAGGAGACATTTAAATTTGTGCCTTGCGCTCCCGCTCGCGGGAAGCGCGATCCTGAGGTTGTGAAGGAGGAGGGGCTGCTAAAGTGCCCAGGAGACCCAGGAGACATTTAAATTTGTGCCTTGCGCTCCAGCTCACAGAACGCGCCTGGGCAAAACCCCTGCCAAGGGCGGGCCCGTCCTTGCCTGTCATTGCCAGGAAGAGGCAGGGCAGGCCCCCCCGACATCCCTCCAAAGACTTTAGGATTAGGTGGTACATAGGCGCGTGGCTGCCTGGAGGTACTATCCTGGTGTTTTCCTTTTCTCTTTTTCTGCCAACTCGTGACCAGATCCAACTCTTAAACTAAGCATTTAAGACAGCAGCATTTAGTTATTCCAACCAGGTCAGGCTGAATCTCATTATATTGCTACGGTGCTTATATTTCTCTTCTTTTCCCCTTCTTCCTTTTGTGATAATCAACCAGAGGAATTCTAACAATTTATCAGGATGGGGAAGAGGAAAGCCAGTGGTAATCCCACTGAGCAGGGAGGGGCAAAGAAAGTACCTCGACATGCTGCGGAAAACTGTGCACTGTCCCAAATTGATGACCTTATAGAGGAAGTGTAAAGTTTGTTAGCTACTAAGCCTTCAAAATGCCACAAGAAAGGTGTTATTCCTACTACTAATGACATAAAGTCCTTTTTTGTCCCTGTGGGTAGAAAATCACACTTACCTACATCACAGGGATCTAACTTAGAACTCATTAGGACAGAAAATTGTAACAACCTAACAGAGAGCTCTAAACTGAGTCCGCCTTGCCGGCAGGGTGGTGTACCCCCTTTTATAAATTGCAATAACCGTTTTTCACCTCTCGCCCTATTGGCGCCACTTGAATCAGAGAGGAGTATCCCAAGGGAAATAGAGGAGCCCTTAACATCTTCAGTTATTCAGAGCGTACAACCTGCTGAACTACAGCTAGTACAAATAGGAGCTGAAATTCTGAGTCTTAGAGAGTACCTTACATCCTTTAGCCATATGATATATGAGAAGTTGGACGGTATATCTGCTGTAATTGGGGACATAAGAAAATCAACATCCAAAACTGATCCTAACTCCCTGGCTAAGCAAACTCAATTAGCCAAAACATCCATGACAGGAACGCGAAGGGGAAAAAGGACTGAAGTGGTAACGCAGAGTTCTTATGGGGGCTCAAGTGTTCCTTCTGTTATGGGCGCCTCTAACGAATGTGACGCAACCCGGAACAGAGGAGCTAACTGTGAGGCGCATAGATTTGAACTTTCAGATAAAAAGTCAATAGGCCCTTTGAGAAATGCCCACCCAAGCCAGATCAGACATAGCGATTATGATATATATATGATAAATGTCCCCAAGCTAAGTAACGGTCAAAAAGAGCATGGGGATTCTCTTAAAACAAAGTATTCCATTGAATAAGGGGGATCAAGAAGTGCAGGTCTATTATAAGGGACGACATAGTCACCGCGCAGAGATACACACGAGCAGGATCCACATCAGACCTTATAGGGTTTAAACTGAGCACCCAGAGCCTAGTCAAGGGCCTTCTGGCACTTGATTTAAGAGTGAGACCTGGTGCCTCATCACAAGTGTCACTTGCCTAAAAAATCCCCCAATCATTGGCAAATCTGTTTCTTCAAGAGAGATGTAACACCCCAACAGCCCTGCACATAGGTACTCCCAGAAGGGACCAAAAGAGCAGTCTAACCTCAGATATAGATTGACGTGAAGCCCCCACGGTGAAGGCTGGGATAGTTGGTTTACCCAGTCGAGACCCTTTTATGCAAAGTAATCAGATATTGTGCACCTCGGGAGCGGAGCCAAAAGTACACTGTAGTGAACTAGCAGAGGAGTTGGTATGTGGAGTAATGCCTTGTTTAAATGAGATCAGAGAGAAGCCGGTAGACAAGGGGGATGGACTTGAGCCACCGATTAGGTTTCTATCTTGGAATGTGGTAGGGCTGCTTCAGAAAACAGCTAATCCTGACTGGTGTAGTTTTATAGATCAACACCATATCATTTTACTACAGGAAACATGGGCTCCATCTGCGATTAATAGAGAAGGCTATTGGACCTTTCAGAAGACCGCGCTCCCTTCATCATCGGGTAGGGCATCATGGGGTTTGATAATCTGGTTAAAACACGATCTGTTCCCAAAGGTGAAGAAGCTAATAACCTCTACAAGGGATTTATTAGCCGTCGAGGTTGAACTTAGCACTGCTAGGGGTCCGTCAGTTTAGTAATTGTAAACATATATGTCAGACCTGGCACCCAAAGGATTCAGACTGTATTGATGAGTATGTTAGCAGACTTTCTTAATTGTCTACCGGGAGGGCAGGGTTTAATCGCTGCAGGAGATTTTAATATGCAACTGAATTGCAGAGAAGCTAACCAGCAAAAAGGAATGCAGTTTGCAGATCCATGGGATAGATCTGGGCCGGTCAACGTTACAACTAAGAAAGAAGGGGGAGCATTAGATTTACTAGAAGACTTAATAACAACAAAGGGGTTAAGAATAGCAAATGGGAACACCCGATCAGACACCCCGGCGTCGTCCACATATAGGAGAGGATCATACTCTAGTCATCTTGATTACGTTTTAGTAGACGACATCCTCCGGAAATCTCTTATTGATATGGCTGTTCTCCCTCGTAATGACAGTGACCATCAAGCCCTGAGTACCGCCTTTTCAACTACTCTATTTAGCTGTAAAACCATGACAACATAGGCTAAAGGCAATGTCCTAGCCATGACGAATGATTATAAAAATGTGAAATGGGAATGGGTGGAGGATGATGTAAACTTCCAAGTACTAATCTATAGAATAGTTGCAAAAACGCTGTCCCCATTGAAGCATACAAATATCATATCGGTGGATCTGATCAATCTGCATAACATCATAACCAACTGGTTAAAATCACACTTTCATGTAGTAAGAAGGCGGACAGAGATTGTGACTAGAACGCTAAGGTGGTTTTGTAACTACTGTCGCCAGGCCAAAACGCAGTTAATGGGAGCACTGAAGGCAGGTAACTACCCAGAGATAAGAGAATCCAGGGCTGTGTACAAAGCGGTAATAAAAAAAGCCAAAAAAGAGTGGGAAACCAAATACTGGAATGGGCTGGTAAATGCACTTCATGGAAAGGATTTCAAACTATTTTGGAAATTAGTGACAGACAAAGGTAGCCCTCAAGGTATGGAGAATTACCCCGTAATCCAGCCAGAAATCTGGGTGACACATTTCACAAATGTATACAGAAAACCTCAAATCAATAGCACTATTACCTCTTCTGCCTAACACATCAACTGCTGGGAGAGCTATATTACCTAAATTTGCCCTGGACTTTTTCTCCATAAAAGAAACAACTGTGGCTCTCCAATCAGTTTGTAAAGGGAAAGCCCCTGGGTTGGATGGCATCCCTGGTGATTTTTATCTGTCCCGACCGAATACTTGGTCTCTGTATCTAAATGCGCTCAGTAATGAGATATTGAGGGGGGGTGGAGTTGCTCCCACGTGGCAAGGAGCAATCATAGTCCCTATCTATAAGAAAGGGTCAAGGGAAGAACCTACCAACTATAGGCCAATTAGCCTACTTGTTGTTAGTCAAAAAATATTCAGCAAGCAGGTATCGAACAGACTACAGGCATGGATAGAGGATTTTCATATTCTTTCCGACTTCCAGGCAGGATTTAGGAAAGGAATGAGCACAATAGACCAGGTCTTTAGGTTTAGCCTCCTCTGCTGGAAATATTTTTCACTGAAGAAGAGTCATTTGTACGTAGCTTTTATTGATTTAAAAGCTGCTTTTGACATGGTTCCACGGGACCTCCTGTGGAAAGTTTTGGAGAGTTGCCAACTTGATGGAGAATTACTAAGATTGATTAGGTATTTACATGAGGGGACGTACGCTCAAGTACGCTGGTCCCAAAGTGGCGATTTAACAGAAGCCCTACCTGTCAAAAGGGGAGTTCGGCAGGGGTGTATTCTGGCCCCAACATTTTTTAATCTCTACATTAATGGTGCGGCGGACCAACTAGTGCGCTGCAACCACGATGCCCCAAAGCTAGCTGGAGCCTCTGTCCCCATTTTAATGTTCGCTGACGATACCTTGTTAATTTCGAGAACACCCATGGGCTTGCAAAATGAACTGGATGCTTTTTATCATTTCTGTTTTAATAGAGGACTTGAAATAAATCCAACAAAATCAAAGTTCATGGCCTTGAATCCACATAAATTGTTCAGGGGGGAAATGACCATAGCAGGCCTACCAGTGGAGAGTGTCAGCCAATTTGACTACCCGGGGATTAGGCTAAGTGAAGACCAAAAATGGTCGGCGCAGATTGGGAAGAGTTTGACAGTTCTTAGGCAAAGGTCAACAGTGATAGGGAGGAAAATTGCCAATATTTCGGAAGGGGAGATATCACCCGCCATTACTGTCTACAAAGCAGCGGCAGTTGCAGCTTTAACCTATGGTGCTGAGCTCTGAGGACACACTAATTCTAGGTGTTTGACTATGGTAGAAAACCGTTTCCTATGGAATTTTCTGCGACTGCCGATGAGTACCCCTCTCACCCCCCTTAGATTTGACCTAGCTTTAAATGAGATCCACAACGAAAATTCTCTAAGACCACTTAAGTATTGGGTTCGTCTTTGGACGTCTGAACACCTGTCTACCCTCAGCACAGTACTAGATGAGTTTCTTGCAGGTGACTGTGCACTAAAGATCCCTTGGTTTAGACACATCAGAGATAGGTGTAAACTCCTTAAAATGGAGGAAGTGTGGAGTGTTCCTCAAAACCTGACCAAGGAAGTTAAAGAGCGTATAAATAGGTGCTATTGGGAGAACATCTTGGTGCAAATTTGGTCTAAAAATCAAGGCAGCCGGACCCTGCAGTTTCTAGACCATAAATGTAGTCCCAAATTTGAGACCTATATGGACAACGTAAACCCTCCCTACACCAAATCACTTTCCATTAAGTTCAGGTTAGGGCTCCTCCCGCTCAAGACATTTACTGCGCGATGGAGCGAGGAGGACTGCAATTCAATATTTTGCCATTATTGCAAAAAGACAACAGAGTCACTCGCGCACTTTATGTTCTTTTGCCCTAGATATTTGGCACCTAGGAAGAAGTGGATTGGCCCGTTATGTAGGTTAATGGGGATAAGGGAATGGAATACAGCATTACGCCTTATGACAACCGATACAAACGATAAAATAGTTTTCTCAGTTGCGAGATATCTGCAAAGCGCATGGGCTATAAGATCCAGAGAATTGCCATAATTGTGTGTTTTAACATATTGGTTTTAGTTATTTAATATAACAAGCTGTCATTCGATTGGAGATAAGATATAATGGCCCATTAAGTTTTATATTTAATATCTTAGGATTTAAAAAATTTAAGAACAATGTTTGTTTTGCACTGTTTTATAATTACGTGATTTTATAACTTATCCAGGGTTCTTAATGCATAATGTGGCATCTCCTGTTTATCCCTTTTATAACTGACATGTTCCTTAATTATGATATGGTGTTTAATTGTTCCCTTTTATGGCTTTTAGCCAAAATAAAGTTACTATTGATTGATTGGAATGACTGTTTGATAAAACTCTCCTTTGACAAGAATATTTGGGAGCAGCCCCAGCCAATAAAAGTAAACACTAAGAATGGTTCCTGAGCCCAATTACTACTGCACTAGGAACCTTTCCACTCCAAGAACACCTCTTGTTGGTCTTCTTGGAGTGCCTGCTTTGTCACCATGTGTTGTTATGGTCTCCTTGTAATATTGTGATATGAGTTTTGTAGTTGAGGTTTGTGGTTTTGTGGTTGAGTTTTGCGGTTGCAACCTGGCTCCCGGTGGGTGGTCTGTGCTGGGTAAGAAGTTTGTACACTTTTCAGCTCAGAAAATATCCTTCCCATCAGCATATTTATAAAAATCAGTAATTGTGTACTTCAAAGAAGAGAGCAAGAATTACTGGTAAAGCAGTATGCCCTCTGTCTTGTAAGGGTGTGTGTGTGTGGGGCGGGGAGGGGTAGCTATCCAGCCCTTAAAAAAAATAGTACAGAATTTTCACATTTTATTTCCACCAGGAATGTGAAAAAATCATACTCAATTTAGTTGGGGAGGTTTATTATTTTTTCTCCCTTCTCAGTACCTGCCTTCTCTCTAATGCAGACAGTAACACATGATAATATACACATAAAAGCATGTCTCCACAGTTCTAACATTTGGATGGAATTCTTCAAGGACAACTAATCTCCTGATAAATGCATTGATTTAAAAAAAAGTCCAGCCGTGCATCTGCTTATACTGGAAATTTGTGTTATCAGGCACCTCTTTGTAACAGAACATCTCTTAGCAGCCATCCCTCCATAACCCCAAACATTTCGCTTCTAAGTATAATTTGAGGCTTTTCATAAATGGAATTACTTAAAGCTATAGAGAATAGCATCGAACATTGCTACATTAGAGCAGAACCTATGTCAGTTATACATTGGCACACTGAGACAGGACCTATATCAAACTTACATCAGTACATGGGGGTTTCATCTATGCCAGATTGACATTGGTACATTGGAGTGGATCTCTGCCAGATTTACATTGGTGTATTGGGGGCGGTTCGATCTCAGATTTACATTGGTGCATTGAGGCAGGATCAGTGACGAATTTAAATTGGTAAGTTGGAGTGGATCTATGTCGGATTTACATTGGTACATTGGGGTGAATCTGTGACATATTTACGTTGGTGCATTGAGGCAGGATCTATACCAGTATTGCATGGGTACATTGGGGTGAATCTGTGTCAGATTTACATTGGTGCATTGAGGCAGGATCTATGTCAGCTTTACATTTGTACACTGGGAGTGGATCTAAGTCAGATTTACCTGTGTGCAATGAGGCAGGATCAATTGCAGATTTACATTGGTACACTGGGGTGGATCTGTGTTAGATTTACATTGGTGCATTGGGATAGAAATATGCCAGATTTGTGTTGCTATATTAGGACTTGAGTCATGTCATACTTACATTGGTACAATGTGGCTGAATCCATGTCTGATTTTGAAGATATTAATGCAGGCTAAGCTTGCATATGACTAATTTAAACAGAAATTAGACAGATAGTCAGGGGGTATGTTGCAAATGTTACATGGATCCAGCTCTAATGCCTGCTTGCGAGGCTTATTTTTGCACAGTGTCTTCATCATCACCCTAAGAGAATGACCATGTCACCTGGCCTTCCATCCCAAAAAGCCTGTATTCTATGATGTTATAGCCTAGTAATTAAAGAGGTCAACTGCAGAAATCATTGCACAATCTACAGGTCTCAATCCTAAGCCATAATTGTGTAAACTCATCCTTGTAGACCAGAATAGATAAAACAGAGCAAATTAAGGTAGAAAGCATTTGTTTCTTATACTCACATAAAATATCATATTTTTGCATATGGATATACAAAGCCATAGACCTGTCACTGCAGCATCATATAATGTAAAGCTGTGGAGATAACTCTGCTGAAGAGTGTTCGGAGCCCAGCATCCATTCACCTCCTGAATACTGTTTCAGACTCTGCCAGGATTTGGTTGGAGGATCTTACAATGACAGGGGCATCCTCAGGCCTCTAAAATGCACTGTGCGATAAGTGCTTGGATTTGCTAACAACACATGATTTATACATTCAGCACTTTGGGGATTGAGCTTGTTCAGGCTCTGCTGTAATACCCTTGAGATGAAATAAATGAGGCAATGAAAATCTTCTGGGAGTGTGGAAAAGAGAGTAGCAGCTGCATTTTGAACATCTGAAAAACAGGCAATCAAGCAAGAAGGGCCTCAGTTGTCAGGACTGTCAGGGCTCAGCAGGAATGTGCGGGGCAATTAAGTGCAGGTAATAATTCTTCAAAGAAGAGGCAGAATAGGTGGGCACACTGCCATTCACCAAAAATACAAATGCAAAAATAAAGTCATAACTCATATCACCATAGTAGACCCTGGAACTGAACCAAAATAAAAAGTATTATATGTAGATAAGAGATTAAAAAAAGCCCTAAATAAATAAATAATGCAGATCACAATCAGCAATAACGAACTCAGTACATGTGATGCCGAAATGTTATCTCCTTCTAACCGAAACTATAAACAAAACACTATCACATAACAATTATGGCGGTTCAAAGCAATATTGCTTTGAATCAATACCCTCCAATACCTAGCCCCTCTGGAACTGCTCAACAGAAAGCCCAGGTCCTTAGAGCCAGTGGCTAGCTGGCTAACTTGCTACATCTGCGGTGCCATCCAGACCATATGGTTGTGATGCTGGGCTGCAAGTGGGAGGGTGCATTAACCTGCACCCTATAAAACAAGGTAGGAGGATTTAGGCATGTGGAAGAAGCATCTGTCAGGCCAGTGCCCTGTTCCTCCAACAGGTGGCAGAAGGAAAAGTGTGGGGAAACCCACTGAGCTGGAGCTTGGCTCCGAGGATGACTTTCACTAGATTGCAGCACGGTAGTTGAGATTATGGGGCTCATTCTGAGTCCGGCGGGCGGCAGGCGCCGCCCACCGGGCGCCGCCTGCCGGGCGGAAACCGCCCAAAGACCGCACCGCGGTCAAATGACCGCGGGGGTCATTTTGACTTTCCAGAAGATCGCCCGTCGGCCCAGCGGGAAAGCCCCTGCAACGAGGAAGCCGGCTCCGAATGGAGCCGGCGGAGTTGCAGGGGTGCGACGGGTGCAGTAGCACCCGTCGCGATTTTCACTGTCTGCATAGCTAGGAAGAAAGGACCACTGTGCCCTTCAAATACCCGTCTTTGAAGTCACTCCCACTTCAAAGGCACAAATGGGTATACGAACTGGACATCTGTACCTACCAAATGAGTACACTTCTGGAATTACCTGCACACGTACAGACTTCCTGTTTAAGCCCTACTTTCACACTCAACAGAAGACAGCAACGCAATGCTAAACTGAATCAAGTTTTTAACACATCCGATGCTGGCACTCCTAATTCGGGCATTACCAATTTGACCTCTGCAAAAAGCACTTTCTTGGCTTTGGAAAAATCACTTAAAAAGGAAACAGCTAAATGGTGGGAGGTGGCTTCTCTTAAAAAATATTTAGACAACGATCGTATCCCCCGGGGGTTACGCATATTGATTTTCCCACCTACGGATACCACCTCCCAAGAGAGCCTTCAGAAGTGGGAAGCTAATCTCAAAATGGCTTCGATGAACATGATTCAACAATTAATAGATATTTCTCAGGAACAATATGAGCGCCACAAACAAGAAGTTGATCAGCTCACCCAACGAATCGATGAGGCCAATTGGGGTGATATTACAACTAAGAACTATGCTATTCTCAATAACATAATCGATAATTACGAGGCAGACATTATTCAGAGAAAAAATCGTAAATTTAGACGTGATCTACGTGATTACCAACAAGGGAGAGTGTACACTTTCAGCAAGAAGTATGATCATGTTCAAGATTCCAATTGTCCGCTAGATACTACTAGCTGCCCAGACACTATTCCTTCCTCAGAAGTTGAAACTTCTGATGATTCAGATAGGGACCCTTCCACTAGACCTAGGGTTAATTTTTTAGAAGAAGCAAGGCGATTTCGCCTAGGTTCCCTCCAAGAATCCCGGTCAAAACCACCAGATACTACAACGGTCACGCCCGGTACTTCCGGTATACAAACAAGGGCACGCAGCAAGAATCTTCGACCTCTAAACACGATGACCAATTAGTAGTTAATCTCTCAGATTATTCTCTCTCTCCATCCGAGTTACACATTCTTAATAAAGGTCTGTCCTATTGTCCCACAAACTTTTGGAACATAACACAAACCAAAATTGATTTTTTCAAGTTCATACGTCAACTCAAACTTAAGTCCTTCTTTTCTACATTCACCTCTCTTCCTTCCCGGTCCCCCCTCTCACCACCATCTTAGGATATATCTGTTCGGGACCTAGAAGATATTGGGCTTCTCTATAACTTAGCAAATACTTCTGAACCAGACCTTCCTCTCAGCACATTAGCAGAACAACTAGAGCTAAGTACTAATCAGTACTATCCTTCGGGCATGAGACTGAAATCTACTTTTACTCCCACTCTCCCAGCAGGCAATTCCAATAACCTCTGTGCACAAGCAGTCCTTAATGATTTTGATAAAGAGTACAAACGTTACTGTAATAAGCGTAAATTCTTCCCTTTAAACACTACACGTCAACAAATTGCAGCTCTGACCAACTTAAGAATGAATCCCAATATTATCATTAAGGAAGCAGATAAGGGAGGAAACATCGTCATTCTTAATACCTCAGATTATCTCCTTGAGGCTTATCGCCAACTACATGATTCCCAGTGTTACAAACGACTAGACGCAAATCCTACTGCACATATACAACATCAACTCTCAGTACTTCTGGATCACTGGCTTTCCCGCCGAGTCATTTCACATCAAGAAAGAACTGCTCTATTTCTTTCTCACCCTACTGTCCCAACCCTATATCTACTTCCAAAAATTCACAATAATGATTTTCCCCCTAAAGGCAGGCCTATAATATCAGGAGTCAATTCTATTTGCTCAAAATTAGGGACTCTAATTGACCAAGTACTCCAGCCTTTTATGACCAACTTACCTTCCTATGTGAGAGACACAAAAGATATTATTTGTAAACTTCAGGATATCGACTGGCAACCTGACTATCTCTTAGTGACCATAGATATAGTCAGTCTATATACTTCTATCAGACACCATGACGGTCTAGATGCTGTTAGACAAGCGCTCTCAACAAGATCAGTATCATTCACTACTCACAACTGTATGATATTGAACATGTTACAATTCTGCCTAGAGAATGACTATTTTCTCTTCGACGGCCACTTCTATCTGCAATTACAGGGTACGGCGATGGGGGCCAAATTTGCGTCCCCTTATGCCTGCATCCTCATGGGAGCGGTCGAACGGGAGTGGTTGTGGAGCGATCAAAATGAATGCTTTTCCCAAAATATTATCTTTTGGGGACTTATATAGACGATATTTTGATGATCTGGCAAGGACAAAGAACTCTACTTACTCAATTCTTGCAGTCTTTAGTACCCAACAAATGGGCCATTGACATTACATACAACATTTCAGATTCACAGGTTAAGTACTTAGACTTACTGATTTACGTGGAAAATGAGAAATTGCAGACCCGTTTTTTCAGAAAATCAACAGCGGCAAATGCAATTCTACACGCCACCAGTTGTCATCCTCCAAGTATAATTAAAAACATCCCACAAGGCGAGTACAGACGAGCAAGAGTTAATTGTACCAAATCTAGTGACTATGATTTGTTTTCTTCACAAATAACAGAGAGACTCCTGACCAGGGGATATAATCAAAAGTCACTGACCTTTTTCCAACAGCAAAATGGGCAAAATGGACCGTAATCAGATGATTAATTCATCTCCACGACACAAAGAGGATTCTACTATTCATTTCATTACTCAATTTCATAATGGTCATCATTTAATACGGAAACATCTTCGGAAACATTGGCATCTTATCAGTAGAAATCCCTCTATCCAAAAATTCATTACTCAACATCCAAGAATGGGGTTCCGCCGGGCTCCCAACCTCAGAGACAATCTTTGCCCTTCCTTTTTTCAACAAACAGCCCCTGATTCTTACTTTCCCAAACCCAAAGGCTTTTTCACTTGCACAAAGTGTTCAATATGCAAATTAGGACTTAATAGATCGACTCTATTACATATCAATAACAAAGAACTTATGATCAAGGACTTTATTAACTGCGAAAGCAAAAATGTGGTATATCTGATTCTTTGCCCATGTCACAAGGCCTATATTGGCAGTACGATTCGCCCCCTAAAACTTCGAACTCAAGAACATTTTCGGAACATTTTGAAACTGGAGACTAAGGCGCCATTAGTGGAGCACTATAAAACATTTCATCATCATGAACGATTCTTCAAATTCAGTGGAATACTTCGTATCACACCATCCCCACGGGGTGGTAACTTACATTTACGACTGCGTCAAGAGGAAAGCAGGATGATTATCCAATATGATACAGTGAACAATGGTCTGAATCAGGACCACGAATGGCACTATTGGCTACTGTAAATGTCTTATTGCATTGTTGAAATTTGTATGATGGATTGAAGTTAAGGTCTTTTGTGATGTATAACTGCTTTTCCTCCCTTCTAAATTGCTGGCTCTTTCTGTGAACTTATAACTGCTTCAAATCTGCCTCCTTTTCTTCTGGTATGTATTCCTTCTTATTTTCGTTTCTTTGACTATTTTTTTAACATCTTTGTCTCTGTGTCTATTCCACTCTCATTTTTGCTTCACTGTCCGTATACAGGACCCTATTTTGATTTTTGGTTTTAATCTCTCTTCAAAATACTACTCATGTAAATCGCTTCCTACTTTTACTTTTTCTACTCTCCTTTACTTTGTTTTATCTTCTATTTCTCTAATATTGTTTCAACTCTTTTTAGCTCCTTGTATTTGCTCCTTAACATTCTTCTGTTGTATTAGCTCCTAACATCTTATCTATTTCTCTTTCTTTTTTCTATTATTTCCCACACTACTAAGTGGGCTTTACTGCTATTTACGGCCTCGACCCCTCCAACATAGCCGCCATTGGTTTTTAGCACGTTTCACGCTGAGTCCCTCATCTATCCCGTTGGATTGGAAACAGAGAAAGGACGTTTCAATTCTATAACCGCGGTACTGCCAGACGGCGTCGTAGCGATTTAACGCAGGACGCGCTGATGACTGTTTGGCTAATTCTTTGTAGAGGATTTTCCTCGCTTACCGCTATTTCAGGTAAAATTACTTCCCTCCTTGTAAGGATTCTGAACTTACAGCGAGTACGGAACTAGTGTATTTAGTCAAAATATACTGTTTCTAAAATGTCTTAAGTCTGTGTGACGGGGAGCACTTGTTTACATGTAACAGCGTCTTTGTAATCAACAGCATGTTGCTCATATTTTCTCGGCATTCTTTGACATCTCCTCTTCTTATCTTTGATGTTTATTTAATCTAATACTGCAGACCTATAAATCAGAGACATGGTTGATGGGGTTCTAAAGGCTTCCTTATGGTCAAGTGAACTATATTATGAGGTCTTTCCATTTTCCTTTCGATACATATGCATTGAAGGTAGACATTACCTGCGACATGTTTTCAGGGACAAATTCGTCACTATAGATATTCGGGTGTTTTTAGTTTTCTGTGTTATTGTACAATTATTGATTGTGCATGAGAGGTTTCAAAACTTGTTTTCGCATTTAGATTTCTATTTACAATTGTGACTACTGACCCCAGAAGATTTCATTCTGTTCTGGATGGGGTACGGTACCAATCCTTTATTGTCTTTTATCTTTCTCACACTAACATTCTTCACAGGATTGTTTGTAATAATATCAATCAAGCAATCAATCAGAGAACTTATTAAGCGCACTATGTACCCGTCAGGGTTTCGAGGCGCTGAGGGGGGGGGGGGGGAGGGAGCTGCTAGCGTTCGAAGAGCCAAGTCTTGAGGAGTCTCCTGAAGGTGAGGAGGTCCTGGGTCTGGCGTAGCGAGGTGGGGAGAGAGTTCCAGGTCTTGGCGGCGAGGAAGTAGAAGGATCTGCCGCCAGAGGTCTTGCGCTGGATTCGGGGGACGATGGCGAGGGCGAGGTTGGCAGAGCGGAGTTGACGTGTGGGGACGTAAAAGTTGAGTCTGGTGTTGAGGTAAGTGGGTCCGGTGTCGTGTAGAGCCTTGTGAGCGTGGATGAGGAGTTTGAAGGTGATCCTTTTTTCCACGGGGAGCCAGTGGAGGTCTTTCAGGTGGGGGGAGATGTGGCATCGGCGGGGTATGTCGAGGATCAGGCGGGCGGATGCGTTCTGGATGCGCTGGAGTCGTTTGATGTCTTTTGTTGGGATGCCTGTGTAGAGTGCGTTGCCGTAGTCAAGTCTGCTACTGACGAGGGCTTGAGTTACCGTCTTTCTGGTTCCTATTGGAATCCACTTGAAGATTCTGCGGAGCATTCGGAGGGTGTTGTAACAGGAAGAGGAGACGGCGTTGACCTGTTTGGACATGGTGAGAGCGGAGTCGAGGATGAATCCGAGGTTTCTTGCGTGGTTGGCTGGGGTGGGTGGGGGTCCGAGTGCAGTGGGCCACCAGGAGTCGTTCCAGGCCGAGGGGGAGCGTCCGAGGATGAGGACTTCCGTCTTGTCGGAGTTGAGCTTCAGGCGGCTGTTGTTCATCCACTCTGCGATGGATTTTAGTCCCTCGTGGAGGTTGGTTTTGGCGGTGAGAGGGTCTTTGGTCAGGGAGAGGACGAGCTGGGTGTCGTCGGCGTAGGAGATGATGCTGAGGTTGTGTTGACGGGCCACTTTTGCAAGGGGGGCCATGTAGACGTTGAACAACGTTGGACTGAGAGAGGAGCCTTGGGGGACGCCGCAGATGAGGTTGGTGGCTTTGGAGCGGAAGGGGGAGAGCCGGACTCCCTGGGTTCTGTCGGAGAGGAAGGATGAGATCCAGTTGAGGGCTTTGTCTTGGATGCCGGTTTCGTGGAGACAGGCCAGTAGGGTGCGGTGGCAGACTGTGTCGAAGGCGGCTGATAGGTCGAGGAGGATGAGGGCTGAGGTTTCGCCGTTGTCTATTTGTTGTCTGATTTCATCAGTGGCGGCGAGGAGTGCGGTCTCGGTACTGTGGTTTCGTCTGAATCCAGATTGAGAGGGGTCTAGGATGGAGTTGGTTTATAGGAAGTGGGCGAGCTGTGCGTTGGCGATCTTCTCGATGACTTTCGCTGGAAAAGGGAGGAGAGAGATCGGTCGGAAGTTTTTGAGACCGTTGGGGTCAGCCTTGGGTTTCTTGAGGAGGGGTTGAATTTCTGCGTGCTTCCAGCTGTCCGGGAAGGTGGCGGTGTTGAAGGAGAGGTTGATGATCTTGCGGAGTATGGGGGCAATGGTGGCGTCGGCCTTGTTGAATGCAAGATGTGGGCATGGGTCCGTGGGAGAGCCTGAGTGGATGGAATTCATGGTTGTTAGGGTTTCGGCGTCGTCCACTTGGGTCCAGGCGGTGAGGCGGCAGGCGTGGGCGTCGTCGTCAGGGGTGGGGTCTGGCGGAGGAGCGGTGTTGAAACTGTCGTGGATGGCTGCGATTTTCTGGTGGAAGAAGGTGGAGAGGTCGTCGCAGAGTTTCTGGGAGGGTGGGACGTCGTTGATGTTGGTGTTAGGGTTGGAGAGTTCCTTCACGATGCCGAAGAGTTCTTTGCAATCGTGGGCGTTGTTGTTGAGGCATTCAGTGAAATGGGCGCGCTTGGCGAGTCGGATCCGTTGGTGGTGATCACGGTTGGCGTCTTTGAGGGTGGCAAGGTTGTCGGGAGTGCGCTCGAGGATCCATTTCTTCTTGAGCTTCTGGCAGGTGCATTTTGAGGTGGTCAGTTCTTCTGTGAACCAGGCTGGTTTTATCTTTCCTTGGTTGGTGGTGGGTTTCTTGAGTGGAGCTAAGGTGTTGGCGCAGTCGAGGATCCATTGATGGAGGTTGATGGCGGCGGCGCTCGGGTCGTTGGAGTCGGGTGGTGGGTGTTTGACGAGGGAGCTGGTTAGTTGGTCTTTGGTGACTTTTCCCCAGCGGCGGTGAGGTGGTAGAGGGATGCGGTGGTGTTCGGTGTTTTTCTTGAAGGTAAAATGGACGCAGTGATGGTTGGTCCAGTGGAGTTCGGAGGTCTGGCTGAAAGAGATGTGGTTGCTTGAGGTGAAGAGGGGGTCAAGCGTGTGACCGGCGATGTGGGTGGGAGTGTTGACCAGTTGGTGGAGTCCGAAGTTGTGGAGGTTAGTGGTCAGTGAAGCGGTGTTGGCGTCGTTGTTGTTTTCAAGGTGGAAGTTTAGATCTCCCAGGAGGATGTAGTCTGGAGAGGCGAGGGCGTGGGTGCTTACGAGGTCGGAGATGGTGTCGCTGAAAGGGGCTCTTGGTCCTGGAGGATGGTATATGAGGGTTCCTCTGAGGGTCGTGTTGGGGTCCGTGTGGATCTGGAAGTGGAGGTGTTCGGCTGTCTTGAGAGTGTCGTCCGTGTGGGTGTGGATCTTGAGGGTGGATTTGTGGGCGATGGCTATTCCTCCGCCGATTCCGTTGGTTCGATCTCTTCTGGAGATCTTGTATCCGTCCGGTATGGCGATAGCGATGTCAGGGGCCGAAGAGTCGTTCCACCAGGTTTCGGTCAGGAAGGCCACTTCTGGGGCGGTGGTGTCGAGCAAGTTCCAGAGCTCGATGGCGTGTTTTCGTGCGGAGCGTGTGTTGAGGAGGATGCAGTGCAGGTGGTTAGTGTTGTTTGTTGCTGGCTTCGTTGTTCTGTTGCAGGAGAAGTTGCAGGTGCGGCAGGAAAAAGGTCCTTTGGTGTGCTTCGGGGTGGCCAGGAAGCACTCTATGGAGGGGCCAGGGTTGAGGGCGAGGAGATCGCTGGCAGAGTATCGGAAGTAGGAGTTGCGGGGGCGTGAGGACCAGGGGGGGTGGCGCTGGGCGCGCCAGCGGCGCGGACGCGCAGCGCCATCCATTAAGAAGGGAGGGGGGAGGGAGGAAGCAGCTGGGAGGCGGGAGGCGGGAGGGAGCGGCGAATGGGGGCGCGAGGGGGGCGGGCCGCAGGGAGGCAGCGGCAGGGAGCGGAGAGCAAGGGGGAGCGCCCAAGGGGCAAAAAACAACTTAAACAAGGCACAAGAAAGTCGGGCACAAAATCGGAAAAACAGTCACAAAATACAGTATTGGCACAAACTACAATCGGGGCACAGCAATCAGAGGGGCACAACGGGGGCAGACGCGCAAGAGGCGAGGCGCAGAAGAAAACAGAAACCACTTACAGGACGGCGGAATACACGGCACAACGGCTCAAGAGAGCCTCGAACACGCTAGCAGCAGCGTGGGCGGGGGTCAGAGGCAGGAGACAGCAGGTTGGTGCTGCGGACGCGGGGGCGAGCTCTAGACCTAAAACAGGTCAGAGGTCGCTCACTCGCGACGCGCAGCGCCAGCCATTAAGAAGGGAGGGGGGAGGGAGGAGCAGCTGGGAGGCGGGAGGGAGCGGCGAATGGGGGCGCGAGGGGGGCAGGGCCGCAGGGAGGCAGCGGCAGGGAGCGGAGAGCAAGGGGGAGCGCCCAAGGGGCAAAAAACAACTTAAACAAGGCACAAGAAAGTCGGGCACAAAATCGGAAAAACAGTCACAAAATACAGTATTGGCACAAACTACAATCGGGGCACAGCAATCAGAGGGGCACAACGGGGGCAGACGTGCAAGAGGCGAGGCGCAGAAGAAAACAGAAACCACTTACAGGACGGCGGAATACACGGCACAACGGCTCAAGAGAGCCTCGAACACGCTAGCAGCAGCGTGGGCGGGGGTCAGAGGCAGGAGACAGCAGGTTGGTGCTGCGGACGCGGGGGCGAGCTCTAGACCTAAAACAGGTCAGAGGTCGCTCACTCGCGACGCGCAGCGCCAGCCATTAAGAAGGGAGGGGGGAGGGAGGAGCAGCTGGGAGGCGGGAGGGAGCGGCGAATGGGGGCGCGAGGGGGGCAGGGCCGCAGGGAGGCAGCGGCAGGGAGCGGAGAGCAAGGGGGAGCGCCCAAGGGGCGAAAAACAACTTAAACAAGGCACAAGAAAGTCGGGCACAAAATCGGAAAAACAGTCACAAAATACAGTATTGGCACAAACTACAATCGGGGCACAGCAATCAGAGGGGCACAACGGGGGCAGACGCGCAAGAGGCGAGGCGCAGAAGAAAACAGAAACCACTTACAGGACGGCGGAATACACGGCACAACGGCTCAAGAGAGCCTCGAACACGCTAGCAGCAGCGTGGGCGGCGGTCAGAGGCAGGAGACAGCAGGTTGGTGCTGCGGACGCGGGGGGCGAGCTCTAGACCTAAAACAGGTCAGAGGTCGCTCACTCGCGACGCGCAGTGCCAGCCATTAAGAAGGGAGGGGGGAGGGAGGAGCAGCTGGGAGCCGGGAGGCGGGAGGGAGCGGTGAATGGGGGCGCGAGGGGGGCGGGGCCGCAGGGAGGCAGCGGCAGGGAGCGGAGAGCAAGGGGGAGCGCCCAAGGGGCGAAAAACAACTTAAACAAGGCACAAGAAAGTCGGGCACAAAATCGGAAAAACAGTCACAAAATACAGTATTGACACAAACTACAATCGGGGCACAGCAATCAGAGGGGCACAACGGGGGCAGACGCGCAAGAGGCGAGGCGCAGAAGAAAACAGAAACCACTTACAGGACGGCGGAATACACAGCACAACGGCTCAAGAGAGCCTCGAACACGCTAGCAGCAGCGTGGGCGGCGGTCAGAGGCAGGAGACAGCAGGTTGGTGCTGCGGACGCGGGGGGCGAGCTCTAGACCTAAAACAGGTCAGATAATAAATAATATTTGCTCACATGAATTTTCGCAGAGCATGAACTAACATTATGTGAGTGCCAGCTTGTATTTAGTTTTCATTTATTATTAAGACAGGACCACAATAATTTCTCTTATATTTCTTTTTCACTTTTTTCACTCTCACAAAATTCGTTCCCTTTCTTCTCTTTGAAATCAAAGAGTAGTTTATTTTAACTCTCCCAGTTTCACTTTTGGCCTTACTTTAACTCATATTTTTCCTATGACCCTAGTCTTTGGTTTACACGGGGGAATCTATCGTGGACCACATCTCGATACTTAGAGGTTTCACCGAGAGGGAGCACAACATGCCCTGCATGATTTACATGGCTAGCATGTTTTCTATTTGGTAATATCTTTCGCTTGGTAAGTCACTTATTTTTTCCATATATATTCTCTACAGCCTTGAGAAAGCCCCCGCCTACCCGCTTAAGGGGCGAAACACGTGTTGGCTGTTCGTCTACTGAATGTTGCTATCTGTTCCAAACCGTGATATCAGCAGATTGGACTGTCATTTCGCGGATTTTTTGATTTGAATTTCAGTTTCCAGACAGTCATAAACTCACTGGACTAATAACTATTGGAACTGATTACTTCTTTCCCTTTTCTCAATAAAACATTACGGAAGCATTAAGCTGATTACTATTAATTTTTGAAGTGGAAACTCAGCTCCAATTGATCTAGCACTTCTGGACCTCTGTCCACTCTACCAGGTAGAAGATCTGCTGTGCTGTTCAGAGGACTGCCACTCTGCTGTAACAGCTGTTTGCTGGACTCTTGTTTTGCTGTGTTGCCCTGTTGTCTTCTGCTCTCTCTACTTAGGTGAGGAATGGACCTGCATCATTTGAACCCAGAGTGGATCCAACAGCTTGTTGGCTTGCCTCCTGTCGCCTAGGTCTCAGGGATACAAAAGACTTAGAACCCTCCTGTAACGACTGGTGGGCTCATGAGTCTGTCCTGTGAAGTTGTGCCACCCAGCCCTGTCCCCTTGGAAGTGGACGTAGGTGTTTGCTCCAGTCGAACAGATGCATCCTTTGCTATGTGAGCGGAATCGATATATCCCCGCTGTTGTGGGAACTGGATTGGCGCATCGCGCTCAGAACCTTTGCATTGCACTCAGAACCACCACTTTGGAATCAACGCATTGCTGCTACTGCATGGAGAAGATCAAGGCATTTCCCCCTCAGTGTGAATTAACCCAGTGCATCACATTCAGAACTGCTGTATTTTGGAACTGGCACTTCACTCACTGAACCAACGCATTTCAGCACTTGCATGGAGAAACCCAGCTCAACACCCCAACTGCGTGGGGATCTTTACGCATCTTGGGCTGTGTTAAGGATTAAGGTAATTCTGCTCAGCTGGTCCTGCGTGGGTCTTGTAGCCAACCAGCGCTTCATTGTGGGGGGCCTGAACTCTTGACTTTGTCCTGGTCGAATGCGAACCGATATTCCAGTATTATTGCTCCTAAGCTCTACTTTTCACATTTATTCTTTACAAAATTCCTATCTAGACCTCTACTTATTGAATTTCTGTTGTTTTGGTCTTGTTTTATTTATAACATCATAATCTAATAAAGTGTTGCACAAATACTTTACACATTACCTCTTACATTAAGACTGACTGCTCTGTCTCAAGCTACCAAACGGTGAGCACAGGATAATTTAGGTTGTGTAGTCATTTACCCGGACTAGGAATGTGGTTCCTGCTTGAACAGGGCTGTTGAAAAAGGCCTCTTTTTGACATGGTTAGCCCCCACGTTTTGCCTGATGTATGATTTAGCCTAGAAATTGTAGTGCCCAGGGTCCCTGCTAACTAGGTTCCCTGGGCCAGAGCTCTTTCCCTAAAACAGTTGTGATGCATTGGCACAATTGGAGACACTTTTAGCTGCCACCATAAGTCCCTAGAAAATGGTACTTAGGTGGCCAGGGCTTAAGGTAATACGGGTAGGTCCCTGAGGGATGCAGCACTGATTGTGCCACCCTCTAGGGCTATGCATTCAAGTGCACCCGGCATTCCCATTGCAGGCTGAGTGCCCTGTTGCAAACCCAAAATGTAAACTTGACATGCCCACTACACACTGCATAGAATATAGATACATTATCCCTCCACCAGACCTTCCAGCCCTAGGGCAGGGTGCACTATACCTTATGTGAGGGCATAGATGCATGAGCAATATGCCCCAACTGTCTCCTTGCCAAACCTTGGGCATAGTGAGTGGACAGAGCAGCCATTTTAATACATGTGCTGGACACTGGTCAACACGAGTTTCACACCTACCTGATGGCCACTCTGAACCCTGGGTAGTTTGGTATCAAACAACTCAGTATGATACATCGTAACTGGTATCAGTTTTGGATTTATTACCAAAGGTACCCAGGGGTCACCATAGAGGTGCCCTGTTCAAAAGCTAACTACCCTGGCATGGTTGCTGACTGGTTATAACCAGCCTGCCACTGCCAGACAGTCTGTCTACAACCTTGGGGTGAGAGATTAATCTCTATGGGTTACAGCCAAAGCCCTTCCTTGTTGGCGAGCTTCAAAGGGCTTGCTGCCTTTGAAACTCAACCGCCAGGCCTGCTGCTAGCAGCAGATGGCCACCTCCATTGCAAACCCCCACTATTGGTGGGAGCAACAACGTAAAAACGCACAACAACCAACAAGCCACTGAGGGTCACTTCACTGACCAGCTGCTAACGCCTGAACCAGATGCCTTAGCTGGATCAAACTGCACCCCGATGATCATGAGGACAAACCCTGCCAGTGTGCCACGTTTGGTGGCATTGCGTCCTCTAGCGGCTAAACTGTGTCAGTACCCTGGGTATTAGTCAGTTCTCCTGCTGCTCCCACCGGAACCGGGAGCCACCCGAACTTCTCCAGCTGGCACAGTGTGCCCACCAATGACCTCGAGCAACCTGCAAAAGAAGAACTTGGTAAACAAAATGTGAAATTTTATATGCTTTTTTTAAGGGTGATCCTCCATTGATTCATAAGGTGTGTAATTATGCGAAATACTATTTTTATCAAACTTAAAAAATTCATATTTTCAAAATACTTAACAAATTCTGATTATCTTGGTCTTAAAATTTATGTACAAGTCTGAAGTCTTTTTATAAATTGGTCTCGAGTTATTCCTTTGAGTGTGTGAGTTGCAAGATTGATGCTGTGAGTACAACAAATGCTTTATACTTTTCCAAGATTGGCCTAACTGCTTGACCGAGCTAGCTACCTTAAAAAATAGAGCATTAGGTGATCTAGTTGTTACCCCTGTAAACCAATGTGTGGTTGCCTGGACCCCCTTCACAGTGTGCCTAGCTTTGCACACTACATAGAGGGCAGCCTCCTACAAGGGTGCATAGTCTGCCAACCAGAAACGCAATTGCTAAGATTATATTATGTATCCTAACTTGAACACCATAATAAATGATTTTGAATAGAGCCTAAAAATAAACAAAAACAATTATAGTGCTATAAAATATGAACAATGGTTTTTAAAACTATTTTTGGTAATTACTGAGACCAATATTATTACTGAAAATGAACTAATTTTATAATGTAAATAACCCAAACCCCACACATACTATTAACTATTCGAATGAAACACTCTGCATTTATCAATTATACTCTAGTAATTGTTTATACATTTTTGATACATTTTAAAAATGCACATCATTCTAATCAGGCAATTGTTTTTCTTAAAATGCAATCATAATTGATGGCTGAGATTGTTGCATTTTGACCAACCGCCCAACAACTTATAATAAAGCCATGAAATTTCAAATCGGAAAAGTTAGTGAGGGCTTTGATTTTCTTGATCAATTCACTATAATAGTAAATTTTGCTCTCACAAGCTTGTTCTAGTGATTACTAAGAATGTTCATATCCATTAAACCCTTTAATCACCACACTTTGCCATCTTTGGTGAACATGACGGTCCAGATTTACAAAATTGGCATGCAGCGCAACAAACAAAAATGTTGTGCTGCGCTGCGTGAGAAGGTGAGAGCAGGATAGCGCCATATTTACAGAAATATGGCACTCTCCACCCTTCTCCCTAGTGCTGATACTGGTTTTAGTTGCCGTGTGCCACATACGCAGCTTTGTGCCATAGTGCAAGGGTGTGTGCATGAGTCTAGAATAGGCTTTGTACTGGAAGGCTACCCTTGCAGGACAAAATACTATGCTAAGATACACGTTAAAGCTTTTCATCCTTTGTATGTGTGCTGCACAGTGCAGAATGCATGCAAAGACGGAAAAGAAAGGAGAAATTAAAATATTTCTCCTTTTAACACCTGCTGTCAAATGACATTAAGGTTTGGTGCAAAACCCTGTCTACTATTGGTTGTAGATAGAGTTTCCATCAAAAGCCTATAGGGTTGAATGGGGACTCCAATGGACCACCCATGTAGCACCCACTTGGCACTAAGTAATGCAAAGCAGTGCTTCATGCTGCTTTGCGTTACTTTTAGGGTACTTTCCAGTGCAAAACACGTTTTTCACTGGAAAGTAAATTAGAAAAAAAACATTTTGAGCTGGTTAGCATCACTTTTCTGATGCTACCCCAGCGCAAAATGTTTGGAAATCTCCACAGATGTCTGTTTTTACCATTGCTGTTTTTCAAGTGAGGCTCCTGTAAGTTAGTCAACCACAGCATTAGCTCTATCAATTACTAGCTAGGTCTTGTTGTGCCTTTTAAGCCATACATCCTTTATCTTTGGCCATGTCCCTGGCTGTTCGGTGGTCAATTTAGCCATCATTTCTCACCTGGACTATGCAAATTCCTGCTACCGGCCAGTTCTTTGTGTAAGCAGCAGCAGCAGCCTCAGAATTTTGTTGATAGTGTTAGTTTTTAAATTCTACAAATTTGATCGAATATCTGAAGATCATTGAACTCATCACTGACTTGTAATTGAAAGGTGGATGCAATTCACAGCCTTTGACTACTGCTATGAAGCGATCTCTTAAACTGAGGAAGCACTCTCTCTTAATGACTCCACGCATTGTTAAGGCGAGAGGTGGCTGAGCATCCTCAGTTGTCACTCCTCTTTTGGTGAACACTCTTTGCAGTCATTTAAAATGATCTTGAAAACCCAAGTATTTCGTTAGGAACATTAGTGGTTACTATTTTGGAAATTTCTAGCATCATGACGTTTTTAGGGCATCTGTTGCGCTCTATAAATACTCCCATTAATGAATACATTCATTCATTTATTCATTCATTGGAGAGGTTACTAGAGATGGTAAATAGGATGGAGAGAGGGCTAGTACTACGAAACACATGGAGTGGAAGGGGTAAGATGGGAAAACAAGTGCGCGTGAATCAATTTCTTGCACGGAACGCTTCATGCACAGGGTGTAAGGCAAAACATCTGTAAATAAGCAGTAGTTATGTTAATGTGGTTCTTTATTAAGAACTTTGCATTTTCTATGTTTCCAAAATTGAAAACAGTGAGCTTTAGCTCTGCCATCATTGCCGAAATATGTATCTGAATGTTATGAAGGCTTTACAAGTCATCATCAATGGATTTTCACAGTCTCAAGGAAGGGCAGTGTGGCCAGGGATGTGTGTTCATCGAACTTGAATGCAAACAACTTCGATGAAGAAAGAGCTCGTTCTGAACCAGTTAATCACTGAGTGCATTGGTGCTTTCCCATTAGGGGCCAGCAGGTGGTGTGTGTGTTTGCGTGAGTTACTGTGTGCCGGCCTGTGTGTACAGGACCAGGTGCAGCCTGCATGGCTCTCTGAACACAGGCGGAAGGAACCACAGAACAATAACTGCGGGGCCTGACCGGCAATTTATCCCATCCGAGATTTTGTTGGGGCTGGAATTGATGAAGTCCGTTCTTTTAATGTCCACGGCCTCAGCCTTTTCTTGGTGTTTATGGGAGAGAGAGAGAGACAGAAAGTGAGAGAGAGGGGAGGGGAGGGAGAGGGAGCGAGAGAGAGAGAGATAGAGAAAGGAAGAAAGAAACAGACACAAGGACATAGACACGGGGACACAGGGTTCCTTTGATTTCCAATCTGGCCCTAAATAACTGGCAAGCATGCCTGGACAGAGAGCCTGACAAGGGAACCTCTGCACATGCGTCAAGCTTCTCTCAGTGAACCTCGCCCTCTGAACCCTCTGCCAGTGAAGTGTCTCTGTGGCACCCCTTTCTTCTCTACTTCCCTGCTGTGGCTGACTGACATGCAAGCAAATGGGTAGTGCCTTGAAGCTGAGGTAGTTTATTGACCTTATTGACACGTACTTCATTTCTTTTTCTGCTTCAAGGTAATTCAAGACTCTGATCTAAAATGATGCTTTTAGCTGACTGGACTCTCATGGTCTGCGTATTAGATCTTGAAGTCAGAATATTGATGGTACTAAACACTGAGGACAAAAAAAGAAAAAATATTGACAGGTGAGTTACTCTAGACTTCTTATACCTAATTCTAAATATGTGTACCTATAGGGTGCATACACCTTCAAGCTACATAGATGTGGTGTTAGGAATGGTAAATCTTTAATTCCTTTTATACACTTACCTTTCGATATATTGTCCCTCGATATTCTTCTTGTTGATATAGAGTACTACAATCCACTCTCATGAAGTCTACATCACAACATCCATAAAGAGATCCTTGAATACGGATTTAGACGTTGTTTTCAACAGATTATCCTCATAGGTCCGAAGGAAGTGCTAGTGATGGAGAAAAAGCCATTAGAGATATTTGCTCTTTTATACTATACCTGTGATGAAGGAAATCCCACTGGTGAGCTCTCTTGCAGGATTAACACTTCAGAAATCAGAGTTTTTTCCTTTGCCAGCTCACTGAAGATCAGGTCCTTTCCAACAGTTGCTTCTAGGTTATGCATGAAGGAAATTACTCCAAGAATGAGAGAATTATTTTACTGTTACGTTTCTGATAGTACATTGTGCTAAGCCCATGTCAAGGTTTATGTCAGAGGCTGTCCACATTACCTGTGCTCACATAAACTGATCACAGAAAATTGAATTATAGAAAGCACCAACTACAGGAGAAGCTGCTGAAATATGAATTGGTCGTTCAAGCCACCTCCCTGTGTACCAGTAGTGGCTCGTGGGGATTCGTTGGGGAGGGGCGCACGTGGGGGGTAGGTTGGGCATTAATAGAATTAAAATTTGTTAAAGTAAAATATATATTTTTTAAAACGCACCTTCTCTGCCACGTGCCGCTCCTGTATCCCTCGTCGTCGCTCCAGGCACAAGCTCCCAGCCTCCCCAGCGCCAATCCCGACTGGGAGCCTGTGAAGGCACAGTTGCTGGGCTGGAGAGAGCCCTGTGCGCATGTGTGTTTGGCCGGCCTGAGGTGCATGTCACCCCCATGGCCCAGCCCCTTTCAAAGAAATGGATAATAAACACAGTTTATTATCCTTTTCTTTAAAAGGTTTTGCAGCTGCCGCTGCTGGTGGTGGGGCAACGCTCCTCTGCCCTTATGGAGGAGCAGCCCCTGCCATGCACCAGTGCACATGCACACCGTTCTGTCTTCTAACAGGAGCTTTAGGCCTGCCATAGGTCAGTGAGTGCAATCTGTGACTACACCCCATTAAAGGAGTGTTCTTGGGTATTAATCAGAGCCATATTCCCCTTAAAAACTCCAGTTAGGGGAACACATTAAGGGCCTCACTTACAAAGCCTGTGGCGCAGGGCGGTGCAGCAGATAGCTTGCTGCGCCAACCTGAGCCACCCTGCGTCACTGGAAAATGGCAGAAATGCACTGTATCTACAAGATACAGCACATTTTTGCCCTCTCCCCCTGGGCTGGTGCACAAATTGCTGCCTAGCGCCAACACAGGCACCCTTGTACCATGGTGAAACGGTGCCTGCATTGTGGGTATGATTTCTTAGTGCAGGAAGGGACACTTTCCTGCACAAAAACAATCACAAGAGGAGTTTTCATCTTTCTCCGCGTTGTGTCATTCTTATGCCACTCCTGAGGTGGCATAGTAGTCTGACACGTTCCTAGACTTGTAAATCTGGGAATGCATCAGATTCCTCCGGGTTCCATGGATGTTGCGTTGGAACACCCCAAACAACACTCATGGAACGCCCCTTTCATGAGATGCAAGGTAGGCATTCCCGGGCAAAAAATGACTTTAAGGCCCAGGCGTCTTATTTATCTTCCCGTGCAAAAATGGTGCACGGGAGGGAGGTGGGCCTAACACCTGGGTCAGGTAAGTAGAGGTAAGTAGAGGTAAATATTTTTATTTTTTTATTTTAAAGTGCCATTGGGGGCCCTGAAATGGGCCCCCCTGCATGCATGGCACTGGGTGCAATGACAATGCCCAGGGGACCCTTGTCCCATGTGCTGGCCAATGGGGTGGTGGGCATGACTCTTGTCTTTTCTAAGACAGAAGTCATGTGGTATGGCAGGTTTTGCGTTCAGAAATGATGATGTGTGGGTTAGAGTGATTTTTTTTCTTTTTTTTTACTCTAACCGGCCTAGTGCCATTTTTCAGTGCAAAACCCCCTTCCCCCATATCACCACCCCCACCCGGCTAACATAATTTTCCTTGACGTTAGCCCACCCTTTGCGCCGGCTTGCGCCATTCCTTAAATATGGCGCCCGGCTGGTGCTCTGGAATGGCGCAAGCTGGAGCTATACTTTTTGATGCAAAACTGCGTTAGCACAGTTTTGCGCAAACAATTATACATTTGGGCCATAGTATTTTATGTCAGGTCTCATTTAACATTGCCACTTATCAATTGTGCGCCACCTACCCATCTATTTCTCCTCGACCCTGACAGACATACCCATGAGGCTATGTCCTTTGTGTGGCCTTTGTAGGTCTGGCTTCACAGGTCAGCTGTCTGAATGACCTATTGTTACCAATTCTTTAAAAAATGCGTAGAGTGGGCTTTGGACCAACCCAAAAGAGTGTTGTCCCTTCATCCCATGCTCTTTGACTGTTTGAAGTACCATTCCATCTCATATGTTATACTTGCATTGCATAGCATGGAGGAGGTTACAAAAGGGCACCGAATTATCAAATAGCAGGGTATTTCTCAGTGCACGCATACAGAATACAATTAGCAGAAAGCAATCCTTGTTGTATTTGTGCCTCTGCAGGCTTTTGTTGTACAGTTTAGTAAGGACCCATGTTGAAGATGTCTGTCTTCACATTGTTATCTTTCCTCTATGCCCTTTATTAACAGTGGCCTGTAAAGTTACAAGTAATGTGTATTTCACACAGAGTTTGGCTGCTGAAATCTCTGTGTGAAAATCCCAGGGAAAATGTGGCACAGAAACACTGATTCCTGCATTTTATTCCCTAAAGTATCTTAATCGCTCTTTTTTTCTCAGTCCTGGAATAATGAGGACCCTAGTAACTCTACTGATACGGTAGGGAAATAACAGGATTTCTAGATGTCGCTCATAATGAGAGTTTAGTCTTTCCTCTAGACTTTCTGTTTATTTCCAATTGTTTTTCTTGTGTGCATTTTTGTAAAAGTTTCTCCATTTGTTTTTCATCCATAGTTCTTCCTGCTCTTTACCCATAACAAGAAAGTTTTCCCAAAGCTAATAGGCCTGGCTTTAATGAGATAAGGCATGCCCTTACAGTTGTGTGCCCAAATGCTGTTCCTTGTGTTAGCACATTAAAGCCAGACTTATTGGCTTTGCCGATGGTATGTAAAATCGCAGCACCTTGGGGGTCCAAGCCTAACACAAGTAAGACTTTAGCGCAAATCAGAGCATACATTAAGCTTCCATTACTCATATGTAATTTACAGTTGTTATGTTCTCTGCTTCGAAACCCTCATCCACCCTCATTTTTCACTATTTTATGTTAAGACCCATGAATAGAATAGACGATGGTGCAACTATCTACAACCAACTTATATTATGTTTACAGCTCTTCAGGCACTCGTCAGCCTTCTTCAGACATGATCTGTCTAAAAACCATTCGTTAATCCAGGACAATGTCAGAGCCCCTTCATCCTGCTTCACCCTCAAGCAGTCATCTAGCTCCTCGAAGCACTCACTGATGCTATTTTACAGTCAGTCCAGCAGAACAGTGCACAACTCTTACTAGGTATATTTATCATGTTAGTATTTGGCATCATCCGCAGTTCGTTAAACTGCCTCCCAACCTAAAATTAACCAACTTACCCTGCATTCTTCCTGCAAGAAAGGAGGAACATCTTCCCTCTTTTTTCAGGGTGCCTCAGTGTCCCCACTGCTCCTCCTTCACTGACTTTTTGATGACTGGATACATGTTCGGTCCTTTTTCTTTCATCTCCTTGGCCGACCTCACAGCCGCCGTTCTCAGGGGTACATATGTCACGATCGATCGAGCACTAATCTCACTCTTGGTGCCATAATTCTATTTACCTTCACCAGTAATGATGTGATCCAAAAATAATCTAGTGTGAGTACCTATTTACACCTTTCAACTTCCCATCGTTCTTAAAAAGCCATTGCCCTAAAAAAAGAACAACAATCTTTAAAAGATGAAATGGGGCATTAGGGCAAAACTTTTGATTCAGAAATGCTGAGCAACAAAGCCAGCTCCCAAAATGACTGTCTACGCATCTTGAAAGTCCAAGTTTTTTGTCCACCAAATTGTTCAATTGCAGCTCAGGCTACAGGCTAGATAAGTTTCACCACATTTGAGCACTACCTAGAGGTTATAAAATAAAGGCTAAAGGTTTACAAATCGAGAATATACCGTGCATTACTTAATAACGTCTGACCAAGGTTCAGGACGCTACAAAATGTCAGCTCCTGTCTCTGGCCAGTCAGTTACTTTTTTTAAAATCTGAAAACTTACCAGAGGTACCTGCGCTCCGCCAAGCCAGCCGTACAACTGACTGACTAATCTCTCTCAGAGTGAAATATTTTTTTTGGGAGTTGCATTGAAGGAAAATGTGAGCATAAAAGTTTAGGAAACAATACGATAAGATGCTATAACTTGGGCCCTGAAAGCTAACAAGTGAACTGCAGCAGAACTTTAAGATGTAGCGCTGCGAGGCCACAATGCAGAGGATGACCTGATCACTAGGAGTCTGCTCCCAGAAGTGTATCCCTCCTCCACAGGTCTGCTGTGTGGATGTGGCTTTTAAAATCATTTGCATGTCGAGTGTTTGTCAACAGTCATTTATAGCTTCACTCATTCCTCATGTATATAACATTTTGCAGAAATATCAAGTTCTCATTTCTCATTTGTACTTTTTTAGGTTGAGAGATAGCGTTCAACATGTTGTATACTTTTAAGTATACTTATACTGTGGGTTCAAGTGATTTCATTTGTTAGTTCCAGTGTCCTTTAAAACTCCTTACTTGCTAGTGGTCAGTTCTGCCTCTTTGTCCTGCCTTTTTCTCTTTCAGAGCAGCACCAAGTATTGCATAACTACGCTATGTCCTGTTTATCTCTTTTCTAAGGGAATTATTTGTTTTAGTATTTGCCTGTTTGTCTTACACTGTGGGTGTGTGTTCAGTCCCTCCTCTCCACCAGCTCCTTCTGTAAACATAAACCAATAGCAGAGAGGGGCTTTTCCAGGGCTAGCTCGCCCTGGCTCTCTTTGTCTTGTATACACAGGCTAGAAGGTTTCTTTTCTCCAGTGCCAAGAGCACTGAAATGAAACAGTCTCAGGCTCTTACGTGTGAGCACATTTAGCAGGTAAACACAACCAGATAAACAGTTGAGAGACCATTCACACGCGAGGGCCATCTTAACCTAACATCGGAGTGTTTGCAGAGAAACAGAATTCAGAAAGAAAAGTATAAATAAATGTAGGGGCACACAGATGTGTATGACCACATAGCAAGGAAAAAAAACTATTTCAGAGGGATTCCATCTTAAAATGCCCACTTCAGAACGACAATTCAGAAAGGCATGTCGAAGAAAATGATTTTGCATTCAGTGACACATAGCCAAATGACATATCTGTAAAACATGACGTCAACACACAGCTCTGTAATGGCAATGCCTATCACAACCTGTCTTTTACATGCATCGAATGCTAAAAATATCCATGTGACAATGTTACCTTTATCCTATAATTGCTACAGAATCTAAGAACTGTTTATGGGAATGGCTTTGACGAGGTAGTCAAAATATGCAATTTTGCAGAAAGTTCAAAATACAAGACACAGTACCCACGATACTCTAATGGGAACCGTTTTATAAATACTTGGGGGGTTATTACAACTTTGGAGGAGGTGTTAATCTGTCCCAAAAGTGACGGTAAAGTGACGGATATACCACCAGCCGTATTACTAGTTCCATAGGATATAATGGACTCATAATACCTCTGGTGGTATATCCGTCAGTTTACCGTCACTTTTGGGATGTAATAAGACCTCCTCCAAAGTTTTAATAACCCCCTTTATTTTCAAAAATGTAATAAAAACGTGTTATTTTACATCGAATCCGAACAAACACAAGACTTCAAAATGTTCACAAGAAATATGTTAAAGACGTTTTGAGTGTAAAAGGTCTACACTCTGTGCAAAGATGCAAAAGCTTCTTCTGTCTTCTGATTAGATGATATTGTTCAACAAACATATGTATCCTCTGTCATACAAAATTTTTCTTACATAATCCAAGCTTGACTTTCTAAAAATAAAACAAATAACATATATTACTCTCATTTTGACCCAATGTGAAGGGCAATTCTTAAAAGAGAATGGGGAATTAGTTTTAAATCACTAACTCGTATTAATAAAAAAGCACTTACTACTGCAAAATAAATTGAGCCACATCAATGAGCAATGTAAATAACAAGAGTAGCATTTATTTGGGTAGTAGTAACGCATGTCATAGTCAGAATGAGAAAATACTGAGTCACACCCTTGCGTTGTAGAAACCACTGACCTGCAGGTTTTGTGAGAAGCTGCATTAACCTCTAAACTGAACAAGAGGTGACCTACTGTTTCATCCCAATGTTTAGGTCTCGCCTTCATGGGCTCTTATGTTCAGTAATGGGCTTGAACCCGCCCATTGCTTACCATTCGTTGACACCATTGCTGCTCTTTGCTCCCTCCTAATTGGGCTGCACTTAACTCCTTTTCTTTTTGTGACACACAGACCAAGCATTGGTTAATTATGTTTGATTAGTGTCCCTCCGCTGGACATTAGCAGTTTGCGCTGTGATTTGGGTACTACATCAACACTGGAAGCGTCATAGTGCTTTTTAGGTCCATCGTGCAAGCGGTCTGGCCTGTTGTAATCTATCTGTGGGCTTTTATCCACGCCCACCGCACACCCATCACTATCACTCGTTCATGGGCTTGCTTTTAAAAAATCCTTTATCATTGGTAAATGATTCACGTTTGTCCCTCCTTGGGGCAGTTTTGTTACGGTCTTGGCCATCAACCCTGTTACATGGATAATTGCACGTCTGCCGATACGGTTGACTGTGAGTGAACTTCTTTTTTGTTTTGTGTCTCTCCTTCGTGCTCATGCTCATGGGGGCTGTGGTGCTTTGAATCGGCTTGTTTATGTCAACTATTTTACTTTTTATTTTCAATTTATGTGGCAAGAAAAGTCCAGTTAGGAGTTTACAATACTAAGAGCTCTAACTCGATCAAACGTGAGACCCATTGCATTGCAAATGCTTGTTGCTTTTGATTTCTGGTATTTGTAGTCCGCAGTTTCTCATACAGAACATCAAATACCAGAATTCAAAGGGAAACTACAGGTATGTATTCTTTGCAAAGAAATAATTAAGGTCTCAGCTCAGACTTAGGCCTCGAGGAAGAGACTTAGTTCATTTGATCCACAGCTAACCGTACGGATAAGGGCGTAGGATTATAACATTGCACACTTTCAGCATTTTTCGAAACGGTACATGTCAGTGCTAAGTTTTAAGTAGCGCTCCCTACCCACTTCTGCTATTTCTAAGCACTGTAAATGCTGGCTCTACCTTTTCTAAGTTCCAATGAATTCCATTTATAAACCTCAGAAGGACGAGGTGGTCTTGTCAGGATTCAAACATGTGACCTGTTGACCTTCAGTTGTCAGCAACAAACATTATTTCGCTGATTCTTTCTTCCATGTAGAAGGGTATGTTAATTGAGAAAGTAGAACTGTTGTTTATCACATGTGGGTTAAGAGACAGATGAAGAGAGTGAACAAGTGATTGTCATGTGGAAAGAAGCTTTTCAGGCAATAGAGCAGTGCACATATTCTGCCTGAAACAAAAAGAACCAGCACAATAGTGGCAAAGGCAAAATACAATTAAAGGAAGATGATAAAAAGAAGAAAATAAACTGACTCTGGGGGAAACAATAAGGACCAAAACAGCACAGTGTCTTGTCTGTCCAAAAAAGATGAGGTGCTCCATATTGATGCAATTTAGTTCTCACCGGATGATATTTCGGAGCTATGGTTGGTCTCTGGTGAGAGCAGTGGCCCCATAAACATCAATTTGAAATGCCACCTTCTCATATTCAGCTAGCTCAGCTTCAGTATTCTATTCCAGTGTCTATGGTGTCTTGGTTTGGATGGAGATTCCAAGCAGGCAGGGGCAGCTGAAGGACTGTCCAGTAGTGCTTCTGCAGAATTATCTGGCTTAGGACTAGTCATGAGGAAGTAGGGAGACTATAGCTCCTCAAACTTGATACACTAACTGTACAGGGTCAATGAAACACAGGTCCAGAAAAGTTGTTAGTGAGCTGGAGGGCAACTCCTTTTGAATATCTATAATTCATACTTAGAGCCAACCATGCAGCTGTCCAACATCCCTACTCAAAAACAACCTGAGAAGGTCACCTCCCTCGAATTCAATGGTTGGGCCTCTGCCTATAGTGGTGAACGTACACACTCCAGGGGGCTGCTTTAATTTCAAAGTATGTGGAGTACCTTCGGACAGTCACTGAAGCTAAGACCAGCAGCTGATAAAAAATTGAGAGATGCAGATTTTCCTCTAAAGAGAGCATCTATACTTCATCTTATAAATGTCAAGCTTGCACTCAATTACATCTTCGTGGTTTGGCTATAGGTTACTGTAATTACAAGTTTGTGGTAGTATTCATACAGCATTTGTCACACACATTCAGTTTAATTTGTTGGACAGTTTCATCAGGAGCATCCAACCTGTGACAGTCCTACTTTCATCAGCACCAACAGAGGTTCCACTAAGCATCAGTGCCACCAAGCAGAAAGAAGGAATTAGAGGAGAGTGAAGTGGAGGAGATCTGAAATGGCAGAAGATATTTTTTAAAGCTATTTGAATGTGGTTCTTAAATGGTCACTTCACTATTGTTCTGACCATCATAGGTACCTTAGATGTGCCCTTGCATTTTTCGGGTGAAGAGTGAGAATATTTGTAAACTGGACTTCACAGGAGGCATTTGTAAACAAGAGAAAAGAAAGGAAGAAGGATTACATCAGAATCACCAACATTCACCTCAGCTCTTGAAGGTCATGTAATGACGTCTCAAGACCCCTTAAATCCTTTGGACACAAGGTCCAGTATTGTGGTTGAGCCACAGTTACACAGTATCATTCTAGCTTTCAAACTGCTGTTTCACTGCAAAGTTTGGATGTCGATTAGTATTTTTGTCAGTTATTTGCACAGGGCGTGTTCCCTTACTTTAGCCATATTTCAAATATTATATACAAGAGGACCAGTAAATCCTTCAACCAAGACATCCTGGTACCCAGCAGTCCAACGGTAAGACAATTCTTACTCGCAAGTGAGGCCGTGCATCGTTTCCTTCTCTTGTTGGGTCGGCGATGCGTCGTTCTTCTCACTCGCAAGAGATCGCTGCATCGATTTCTGGACGGGGCACCCAGGATCTGCACAGAGTAAGGTTGACTTCAACGCCCAGGGATGATGAGCGGAAATCCAGTCGCACGGTATCAGAAAACCACACTGCATGGGGACTGCATCGTTAATCAGCCTCCGTAAGTGGGTGTTGCACGCCGTTTCTCCAGCTGCGATCCTTCAATCTCCCAGCCGCGATGCAGGTGGAGCATAGATTTCAGCCACAAAGCTGGCAGCACGTCATTTCCCATCTGCGTTGCGGAAGGTGCATCGTAAATTTCCCAGCGCGGCGTTCTGGCGTGAATTTTCAGTTCTTGTCTGCCAACTTCACCTTTCAAGGGCCCAGGGACTGGATAGGGCACCACTTGACAGGCAGGAATCTCATCAGAGAGTCCAGGTGCTGGCAGAGGAAGTCTTGGATGGCCCTGAGACTTCAACAACAGGAGGAAAGCTCAGTTGAAGCCCTTGGAGATTCTCCTCAGGCAGGAATGCACAACAAAGTCCAGTCTTTGTCCCCTTTCACAGGCAGAAGTAGCAACTGCGGGATAGCCCAACAAAGCACAGACACAGGCAGGGGCAGGCTTCTCGTCAGCTCTTCTCCTTGGCAGAGATTCTGCTTGATTCCAGAAGTGATCTTGAAGTAAACTGATTTTCAGGGGTTTTGGGTCCACTACTTTCAGCCTTTGAAGTAGGCAAACTTCAAAGGAAAGTCTCTCTTGTTGGTAAGAATCTGCCTTGCCCAGGCCTGGCCCCAGACACACACCAGGGGGTTTGAGACTGCATTGTCTGAGGGCAGGCACAGCCCATTCAGGTGTGAGTGAGCACTTCCCCCTCACTCCCAACACAGATGGCTAATCAGGATATGCAGACTACACCCCAGCTCCCTTTGTGTCACTGTCTAGAGGAGACGTGCAAACAACACAACCATCAAATTGAAACAGACAGGGAATTCACAAACACACATAGTCACAGAATGGTTTGAGCAATAAAATACCTCCTTTCTAAAAGTGGAATTTTCAAACACACAAATGAAAAACAACCATTACCAAAATATGTATTTTTAAATTGTGAGTTCAGGGACCCTAAACTCCAAATTTCCATCTGCTCCCAAAGGGAAACTGCACTTTAATAATATTTAAAGGCAGACCCCATGTTAACCTATCAGAAAGATAGGCTCTGCACAGTGAAAAACAAATTTGGTAGTATTTCACTGTTAGGACATATAAAGCACATTAGACTATGTCCTACCTTAAACATACACTGCACCCACCCATGGGGCTACCTAGGGCCTACCTTAGGCGTCCCTTACATGTATGAAAAGGGAAAGTTTAGGCCTGGGAAGTGGGTACACATGCCAAGTCAAATCGTCAGTGCAAGACTGCACTCACGGACACAGTAGTGGCCGGTCTGAGACATGTTTACAGGGCTACTCATGTGGGTGGCACAACCAGTGCTACAGGCCCACAAGTTGCATTTGATTTACAGGCCCGGGGCACCTCTAGTGCAAGGGACTTACTAGTAAACCAAGTATGCCAATAATGAATAAACCAATCACCAATACAATGTACAGAGAGAACATATGCACTTTAGCACTGGCTAGCAGTGGTAAAGTGTCCAGAGTCCTAAAGCCAACAAAAACAGGTCAGACAAAATAAGAAGGAACCAAAAATATTGGGGATGACCCTGCAAAAAAGGGCTAGATCCAACACAGCATGGCAGGATCAATACCCATTTTAGCAAGGGTGGGCCGTAGGCGCTGTCTGGGAACTAAATCAAAGGAAGCCCTAAGTTCCACAAAGGCCATATATAAGTGATCCTTGGATAGCTTGAGGTATACAATAAGATTGCGATGAAAGATCTGGTTGATCGTCACCCTAGGATGAAAGCCAGCCTGGAAAGTGGACAGGATAGAAGCCCCATCAATCCAATGGAGTAGCGTAGCCAGGACTTTCTGACAGAACACCTTCTGGAGATTGTCAATATGACTGATGGTCCTACAGTTGTTAGGGGCTGTTCTGTCACCTTTTTTGTACAGGGCAATTACCTTAGCACCGTGGCTGCGCTGAGGGATTCTCTGTGAAGTTCTCAAGTGTAGCATTAAAGGTCTTATAGATTTGCATTAGAAGCTCAAAATCAAAGTGATGCTTTGACCATTTGATTTTCTATTACTCCCCAGAGTGATAGTCATCTCTGATAGAGCACCCACCTCAGCATTATTACTAAACAGGTTGTCCTTCAAGGATAACTTGAGGGCATTACGGTCCCTATCAGATCTTGGTAGTACTTCAAAGTCTAGTGTTACTTGCCAGAGCTGAATGTTGAGGAGTACATAGTTGATTCTACTCTGGCTGGTAACTGTTCATTTTTTAACCAATCGATCTATGCTAGATCCCACTGGATGATTTACTTTAGGCCATTTGATGGACCAACCAGTCACATTTATAAACATATATGGACCTAACCCAAACATACCCATTACTCTAGATGAAATGTATAGCATATGTATTTAGATATATGCACATGCTCAACGTTATATAGGGGAGGTGATTTCAACATAGCATTAGATCCTGTGAGAGATACATTTCATTCATCCCTCGACCATTCACCCTTTTCTTTGCAGGCCCTGTCATTTTGTGTTACTGAGCTGAAGTTTGTGGACGGCTATGTATACACAGGCCAAAATGTATACACTATCTGGCAGTGCATCATAGAGTTAGTTTCAGTGTGTAGAACATCTGCCATGTACACTCTCTGATCATACCCCTGTAGTGCTGCAAGCAGGCATCCTAGCTCGGTCAGACCTTCAGAGATATGCTGTTTCGACCTCTGACACCTACTGATGTAAATGAATACTTTGAAAACAATCCAGGTAGAGTCTCCACATGGGCCATTCTAATGTGGTGATTACAGGGGAGTCTATATTGAAGCAGTCTTACATCTTCAAATCAAGGTGAGATCAACTACTAAGGGAAGAATGTACGATTTCTGGCATACAAAGGCAATCTAGATTACCCTGTAGGAGGGACTAACATTGTTGTACTTATATATCACAATAGACAGATTTTCACTTTAGCGGAGCAAGAAATAGCCTATTTGAGGAAACATATGCAAACTAGAAACTACAGTGAAGGAGAACACTAAGGACACACTTTGGAGTGGCTGCATCCTAAGGCTATTCAATACGTATCAATGGAGAAAATAACCCTAGCAAGTCTGGAGAGGGAAGATAGAGAAGGTCCGGGACCCCCATTAGACCTGGATGAGGTGTTCGATGGACTAGTGACATGTAAAGCGCCAGGTATGGATAAGTTACTCACACAATTTTATAAAGCATATAAGTATTTACTTGTTTTTCCTCTGCTGACAAGATGCAATGAAGCATTAAAGAGTGGGGTCCTGCAGGAAACAAGTGGAAAAGCACTTCTAATAATACTAGTTAAACCGTGGAAAGATCATCTGTAGATTCAGTCGTATAGACCTCTGACTCTCCTAAATATTGATCTCAGAATATTGGCCCACATCATGGCAAATTGGCTAATTCCTATGATGAGGGGACTAGTTCTCCAGGAACAGACAGGATTTATTCTTGGCAGGAAAACTAGGTTTAATCTAGGAACTTTATTTGCCACTATGGACCAGGTGGATGCAAACGTGCCTGCAGTGGCAGTCTTTTTGCGATGCTAAAAAAGCATCTGACTCTCTCGGGTGGGAGTACTTGTATTATATACTCAAGAGAATGGGCTTCAGATATCCATTCCAGAAATTAAATAGACTGTTATATACCTACCTAGTTATGAGGGTCAGATTTAATAGGTGTATGTCTCTCCACTTTAGTATACAGTGCGGACTCAGCAGGAGAGACCACTGTCAGCACAGGTCTTTGCGCTTGACATGGAGCCTTCAGCTTTTATTTTTTTTAACATCCCTGGCAGTGGAGCATGCATTGCTGCCCACCATGAAAACCATAAACTGTTCTACATAGGGGATTTATTTAATGGAGTCTCTGTGTAGAAAAGTTGGATCATCCATTTTGTACTCCCCAGAAACCCCATTAGAGGAGAACCCTGCTTTTCTGAAGACCTGGGACATGTGGTGTTGCCCACTCTAAGATAACATAACCTGTCATGTGAAGGGCAGCAATTTTATTAGGATCAGAACACAATAAAGTTAAAAAAAAGAAAATTACATTTATGGCACCTGACAAAAAAGGAAGAAACATCCATAGGGCCCCACAATAAGTGCTGACCCCAGTCCTTGCAAAGGCTTTTGACACACATGCCAGCTGAACTCCCACACAGTAAAAAACTAAATGAAGACGCTGGTTTCAAGCATATTTCGTGAGCATTCCCAGAGGAGCATCCGAGGAATATATGCAAATTAAATTACCTCCATGCATTGGTTTGCAATGGTATCTTCAACATAAATTTTCATGTGAATGATTCATTTGAAAAGGTTTGAAAGTGCTCAAACTGTTCCATTTGCTATATACCATAGTTGACTTTTTTATTTATTTGTGGTTCACTAACACCAACAAACACAACAGATGTAGTAATGGCAAACATATATTTTTTTCTCAATCTGAATTTATTGTAAATTTCTCTATCATCCTCTGGGGTTAGCAGTCTTCGACAGCGCTGGAATGCAAAGTACCCCTGGCAATTTTGACAGACCAGCCCTCTAAAGGGGGGGTGATCATGCAAGTGTGAAGCACCGCTGCAAAACTGGCCCCCACTACCAAAACTGCCCCATCACTACAAAACTGGCCCCCATCCTTCTAGCCTTCCAGGAAAATGCCCAATACCAGCTACGGCCAGTCCGGCCCAAGTCTTCTACCTAGAACAATGAGATAAATAAAATATAAAGTAAATACATAGGTGGAACAGGAACACCCTTTTCATGTAGAAATAGAAGCAGAAAATACAGTGTGAAGCTGGGGTCTTACCAGGGGATGCTCATAGTGGTCACTCAAACACAAATACACGTATATAGAAAGAGTACACAACAAATGTTTGCAAAAAGAATTTGAGCACAACAGTCATCTCTTACATGCAGTCATGCAATATATAAATAGATAGTATACAGTATATAGTATTTAAATTTTTGATGCATGGCAATTGTGTTGTGGTACAAACATAACTTCAACATGTAGATGCAGTCCCAGCACAACGATTCTGTCTAAGTGAGGTGCGTGATGTTATATAGGTTTTTTTTATGAAAACCACTTATAATTAGCATAAGAACTATAGGTTTTACATTGGATTCCAAAGGGGACAGGTGTCTGCATAAATATTATATACGAGGTATGCACATGCTTACAAATGACTTTTGAGTTACCAGCCCCAACATATGTCCATCATAATTCTGTAAGTTGGATTGAATGTTGCTAGTGCAATGCATGGGACTGTGATACACGTTAAAATTCAGGGGCTACTAAGGGATACATTTATGTGTTTTTGGTGCAGTGCAGTACATCACCTTGGAAAGGGAAAGAATGTGCCTTATTTACAGCACATTCCTGTCCTTTCACCCTGCACTGATGCCATTTTGGAAGCCTAGCGCCAATGTAGGCACCCTTTCACCATGGTTCATGGGTGACTTCCTTGCATGCAGGATTATTTCTGCACAAAAAAAGTCCTGGGAGGCTCTTTTCTCTTTCTATTTGTGTGGCAGACACAGAAAGAGTGAACAACGAGGAGAAATAGTGATATTTCTCCTCAATGTGCCTCCCCTGTGGAGGTGTAAGGCTTTTGTGCATCCCCAGGTTTACAAAGTTTTGTAAATTTGGGGGTGCATCTAAATTCATGGTAGTTGCATGGGAACACCCACCGCAATGCTAACGGAATGACTACCATGGCAGAGTAGCGCAATGCAATGACTTGCACTGTATTACACTGCTCTTAGATTATGAGGCCAGTCAAAGCCATGTGAACTATTTTGCATGGTGCAAACGTGAAGCAAGGCTCTCGCAAATATGCCCCTAAATTTTGGAGCAAAACAGTGCAGCAACCAAAGTCAATGCACTACATTGCGTCAACGGGTGAGGGAAAAGAAGTGTCATGTCTCCCAAGATGTGCTGTGTTTTTTTTTCACTTCCCTCAGCGCTGTTACACTTTAGGCTGGCATGTTCCAATGCACACACCCTTGCACAATAGTTCAAGGGTGTTTCTGTACTTTAACCGTATGTTTTGTACTTGCATAGACCCTTCCAGAAGAAAACACTACAATTTAGTACTTTTCCTACTTTTTATGTGTACATGACAGTGCATGGTACATGGAATATATGGATACTTTTAAAAGCTGCTCCACTGTTACGCTTGCCTCGAGAAGGTGTATTTTCTTGATAAAAATCCTTGTCTACCAAGGTTATTATATAGGAATTTTCACCAAAACCTGTGGGTGGTTGTATGTGAACGACCATATACCAACAAGGAAAGCTCGCTTGATACAAAGTAGTGCAACATGGCACAGAGCACTATTTTGCGTTGGTTTAGACACCTTTACAGATCAAAATATGATTTGTGCTGGAAAACAAATTCCATCACAACACTTTGACCTATGTAGGCATCACTTTTGTGACACGAACCCAGCACAACTATTAGTAAATCTGGGCCTCAGTTTCTGGAAGCATCTGTGTTTGATGCACAACTCTTGCAAGAATATACTCCGCTGTCAGTGTAAATAAAAGAAAAAAACAGGAAATTACGGGAGGTATTGGTAGCCTAGTATTCAGGGTCAATACAAAATGACCCTTGTGTAAAAAACAATACGCATATATTTAACTGATAACTTCAATTTGCACAGATTCTGTCAGTGCCATGAAGGCGTCACAGCCACTCGAACAAGTATTTCTATAGAAGGAAAGAATTATGTACTCTTACTGTTTGCAAAGTAGGTGTAAGTGAATGATGTACTTGAGATCTGCTGAGGCTATTCACAAAGGTCAACTTAAATGTGAATAAATCTACTATGTTTACTCTTACACGTAACGTTACTACTTTTGGCTAATCACACTTTGCGATTAGAACATTACTCAAAAGTGTAGACTTACATGTCCCCACTTGCTGAATCAGGAGGTGGAGTCATTATAAATGTCATATGCGATTGTAAAGTTACTACTAGCAGTGACTTTATGACCGCATTAAATGTTATACACACTTGGCAAACACCTCCAGAAATGGAACCAAGATCTCCTTATGGAAAAGCATTTGGCAATTTTGAAAAGGTAATTAAAGTATTTTCAAAAAAAGTAAATTAATTGCTCATCAAAATTTTATATATATTTCTGAAATTTGTAAGCTTGCAGCTCTATTAGCTACTTTTTTAAGATAAATGTATTAAGTGAAGTATATTCAATTACAATTGTTTTATAAAGATTTTATCTGAAATGTAACACCCACTTACAGTAAAATGCTTATGGTTATTCTCCATTGAAAGTTGCTAAAAAGCTATATGTAGAACCGTGTAAATTAAAGTATTATTTTTTTTAAGTTATATTCATTTTTTAATTGAAAATAGATGATTGAGATATTTCAAAAAAATATTAATGTATACTTGAAATGTTGTTTTTAAACATTAATATAATTTTATGTGTATTTTTTTAAAGTTTAAATAGGTTCATTTATTTTAAAAAATACTTCCTATGGGTTTTATTTTTAGTGCCTTCCTCCATTATTCTCTAGGGCAGGGTGATGATGGGTAGGGCTGGTCCTTCTCGAGCTCTAGGCTGGAGCACAGGTCCAACTTTTTTGGGTCCTTTTCTCAGCTGTGGTAACTTTAAAAGAGCAGTTTCAGAATAGGGAGGAGCTTACTGTTTTAGAAACACCTCCTTAACTCTGACATAATTGCTCTTTACTCCTCTCAAAACCTCTCCCATTTAGTAGCAAGTGATCTTCATTTTCCAGACATTCCCCCCATCCCCCCTACATTTAACACTAAAACATCTAGCTACATATGTTGAGAGCCACAGTCAGGCAGAGCACATGAAAGATAGGAGAGGAAGAAGCAGAAGGCTCCTCAGTTAGGTTTGTGAATAGTACCTTGAAGTACTACTGTTGTACTACTGTTTTAGTTCTACCAAACATACTTCGAAAATGCAGCTTGTGAATAGGACCCACTAGGTTCATGTGAGTATGCTACAAGCAGGGACGTATCTTCAGGGAGGTGTTTGAGGTGTTCCACCCCCATAACAAATATATTCTTTAATAAACAGTTGGGTACAAGTGTCTGGCAGATTTAATCTGTAATGTCTACATGCCCACACTGAAAATAACACACACACAATCTTGCGTGAAGACTTTGAAATGTTGAACAGTTTGAAAAATATTGGGGGTCATTACGATCTTGGCAGGCGGCAGAAGCCGCCCCCCAGGTTTTACCGCCAGGTGGCCGCCAATGCAGCCGCACTCGCGCCACGGCCATTATGAGATCCCCGCCGGCCCAGCGGGGATCTAGGCCGCAACACAGGAGCCGGCTCCAAAGGGAGCCGGCGGTGTTGCGGCTGTGTGACGGGTGCAGTTGCACCCGTCGCCCTTTTCACTGTCTGCATAGGGCCGTGGCAGGGGGCCCCTGCACTGCCCATGTCAGTGGCAATGGCAGTGCAGGGGCCCAAAGGGCCCCGCAACTCCCCTTTCCTCCAGCCTTTTCATGGCGGTGCAAACCGCCATGAAAAGGCTGGCGGGAGGGTGACTCGTAATACCCTGGGCAGAAAAAAGTGGCGGGAAAACGCCGGTCCCGGCAGTGCGACCGCGCCGCTTTCGCCGCTGTCGTAATCCCCAGGATTTCAAAGACCGTCAGGGTTGTAATGACCCCCATTGTGTTTTAAGTACCCTTAACAATCCGACATCCCCTCCCTTCCCACTGCTCCTTAAGCCCCACTCAGTTCCTGCTTGTCATTAATGTGTTTTTGTAAGATATCCCAGAGTCATTGTTGGGAAATCTGAAGCTCACAACCCCCCAAGAATTACTGACCAAGTTACGTCCCTGGCTACAACGTGACTAACCTATCACATAGACTAAATTACTTGTTTTTCAATTTAACACTTGTAAATTTTGTCAATTTGTCGGTTTAAATTGGGCTTGTCATAATCTAAAATTGTAACATTTGAATGTTCTCCTCAGTTTTTTAATTTTTTTTGCATTGTTCACAGCACACATATTATTAAAAACATTATTCAAATTGTGTGCTTATCTAGCTTTTGCTGTGGAGCGTTTCAGTAAAGTAACATTTGGTAAAACATCTCCCACATTGCAAAAAGTGATATTCTGTTTTGCAGAGTAACAATCCAGCCCAAAGACAATTACAGACTGCACAAATGGCTATTATCAGGAATAATCTACTTTATGACTTTAAAAATTAATTGAAAGGAAGCTGGAGTCCTGGAACTCAAAATTAACAGCTCACAATCAAGATCTGATTAGGTCTGGCCTGCAGACAGCTTTAAGGAGTTTATTTGCAAAAGCCCTCTTGTAAACCATATCAAACACCTCCACTGGGTTTAGAGCCTGCATATTGCTTACCATTGTTTGCCTTAGTTACTTCCTATTTGATGGCTTTCTTTCATCTCCTTGCATTTGTCCCTCCCATTGAGGGCAGCCACTTTACCATCTTTTTGATTAAATGAGTTGTATCCTATAATGATTCACATTCAGGAAGCTACTTGTTTCATTCACCATTCAATGAGAGTGCATGGAATTCTTGCTTGCTTTGTCTCTTGTGTGATTCTCTCCACTGAATCCCCCACTTTCCTGCACACTCCACATAGTTCCCTCCTCCCTGCAATTCCCATCTTGCCCAAAACCTCACCCTCAACCCGTCTTTTTTATATTTATTATTCCACCCCTTGTTCTCCGGCTCCTTTGTTGCTCCCCTGGGAACTAGATACTGCTCCTCTTGTGACTGCTGGCCAAATCTGTTCCACTCACCCACTTCTCTGTTGTCCCCAAAACTCCTGGTCCTTAAAACGTTATTGTTTCAAATGTACAATGTTTAAAGTTGTCAGGAGCCACCAATTGGTGCTGCTCCATTCCATCTTACATCTGTTGACATTCATTTTATTTATTTACTACTCCAAGTAGTGTCCACTATCTTGGAACATTAAAAAAAAAAAAAAAAAAAACAGCAGATGCTATAAACTTTCAGAAATACTCATACCAGAAGAGGTACCGTTGTTTTGTGCAATGCCTAGCAGAACACATTTTATTTAAATGGTCCATCCAGTGAATAATGTCACAATAGATCTAAAATCCCCATGTGAGACCATAAATCAAACAAACACTCTATAATTCTTACTGCTGATGATTGTTAGAGATGCAAGACAGGACAATGAGAACAGTTTTGTACACTGGATTGCCACTTAAAAAATTTAAACCACAACAGTGTACCAGATTTAGAAAGATTTGTCTGTAAGTGGTTGTGTTTTACTCTTGACGTATAACCTTATTTGTCTGTAAGTAAGTGTGTATTACTCTTAACGTATGACCTTTTTAGAGTTTGGTAGACAGAGTACTCCACCATAATTTTGGCAGAGTACCCTGTCTGCCAGACTCTTGTTCCACCCACCCCATTTAGGCCCTGATTAGGGTTTCTTGTTATCTTCCGATTCATGCAAAAACCACTGGGAATTACGAGTTTAAAGGTATTTAACACACCCAATAATTATGTCTGGGAAAAATGACTGGTATTTATCGTATCATGCAGATTTTAGTGTTTTAAATACCAAAATCTGCATGTAATTCCCCAACAACTCATAAATAGTGGTGTTTATTGTACTCGATAATTAACGTACCTTGCGGTATCATTATTTATCATTGGTGATAAATATCACCTATACCCCGTTATCAGGCCCCTAAGAGTGAGGTTGCAGAACCTCCTCTGTATAGGCAGGTAAATGGCCCCATGGAAACTGGGTCATTGGGCTGTTAGTATAAGTACCTCAGACCATCCATATTAACTGAGACAGACATCCGGAAGTTTGACATGGAAAAAGAGAAAGGACCACAATGCTCTGCAGAAACTTCCAAAGGTGTCTTAGCTTTTTTTATTTTTAGAAAACAAATTTCCAGTTTGGCAATTGAATTTGAAAAAAAAAAAACTTTGGTATGCAGTTAAATGAATTATGGCAGCCATTCAGCAAAGCTACAGAGCTTTGAGGGGAGTTGCTACCGAAGCATCTTTTCGGATGACAAAGAGATCTCCACAAGAAAGGCAGAGAGCTCTAAGTATGGCAGGCAGTCATCCGCCAGGGTGGTGAGGTTTATGGCTTATGACACCATGGAGGGAACCTGGCCCCAAGTCAATCCCGAAGTCAGCCTGTTAGCTCTGATACCCAGAAGTGAGTTACATCTACTCGGGGAACAACATTTTGTGATTTGGAACTAATATGTTTTCACATATTCATATACCTGAACGTGATTATGTATTTATTGGTCATTCCTAAGGAGGAAGATATATATGTGAAATGTTACGTAATCATATTTTGTGATATGTTTGTATATGCTGCAGCTTTATGGTGTGGCCCAGGTTGAGAAAACACAACAGATTTGTTTGATAGGCTGCTTGCATCCAGGAGCGAGTTCCAAACCTTGATAGCATGCCCTTAAATTTGATTCTCTTCCTAACCAGTAGTAAATGTAATATAAATAAAGTGGCTAAGCCATGGTAATTTCATCAAGTCAATTTCCATCCACTACAGCTGGAGCATATAGTGCAGCAAAATAAGTGAACAATGGTGTTTTTTTTTACTTCTGAGCAAAATCCCGTTTGCTTGAAATATTGCCCAAAGACCATAGGTAAACATCCTTTACCCTGCAGTCCGAACAACGACCTGTCTTTAAATGTACTCACTACCATGACTATGACGTTACCACGCATTACTTTACCATGCAAGTTGTTACAGCAACTTGCTTTAGGTGGTGCGTTTTTGCACTGGTGATGGATTTTGGAGTCCAACTCATTCCCTACTCTTGCATTGACTGGAGACTGGAATAGTAATTTATACTATCCCAAAGTCCAATGCTATCTAAGGCAAGTCATTGTAACAACTTGAGTGGTAAAGTAATGCATGGTAACGCTGCAGTTCAGGTAGTGACTGCATTGTAGAGGCATGAGGGGTAAATGCATGTGGGGTGCTGTCATACAACCAAGACCATAACATTTGCTTTCAGGAGCATGCTCTGGGGTCAAGCATTGCACTAGCTTAATGGCAACTACGTAAATGCGCTTGACCGCGCTCCTGAAAGAAACTTCTGTAGCAGAGAAGCCTATTTCCAGTGTGTGTCTGATGGAACACCTTGCTCCTTCTCACAATCTTGCCGGCAGTGACCACAGCGTATAGGTTTTCCTGCTTGGGTCCTTGCTTTCAGAAGCACCGTCAGGGGCGAGGCAATGTCATTACCTTAATGCAAGGTAGATTAGACAGAATGTCCACCCATATAAAAAAAGGCTGCAGCATTTTGAATTAGTTGTTAGAAGTTAGTAAACTACTTCTCAGGAGTGGGCGGATAAATATTGTTACCTTTTTGCAGACCAGATTGGAGGGCTGAAAACACATATGAGAGAGTAGCATACTGCTTTCTGCAGTCAAATATACAACTCATCTCATCAGCAACATGATAAAGAACAAATCCTCCAGGGGTTGGACAAACACGAGGAAGGAAGGGCATTGAAGAGAATTGAGATAGACATAAAGCTATCCAATCATGAGTAAAGCTCCGACCCAAAGGCCACTCCATGATCTTACTGTATTCTAATGACAAGAAACTGCTAAAACTGTCCGTACACCAAAAAAGGATTTAAATAATTTCCAAATAGATCCTTGGGGCACTTCTCCGTTCAGCCTCATCAGAATGGGGCTATGGTCGATGGTGTGAAAGGCAGTTAATAGATAGCGTGATTGGGATCCCTAAGACATGCACCTTCCTTCCAAGCTCATCTACTGCAGAAAGAATGAGTGAGTGCTTCTCTCTTACAGAAACCACCCTTGGAATGTGTTCAACAAATTGCTAGCATCCACAGAATGTTGAGCTTGAGAGCAGACCACTTCTTAGGAGATTTGGCTGCACAGAAGAGCAAAGCAAGGTTAACATTTGGATAACATACGAGGCATTTCTGGGCTAAGAAAGAATTATAAATAGATTGGAAAGATCTCATATGAAGTGTCTTTCTATCCCCCATGGATCTCAGCCTGAAGGATGGTACGTAAGCCGTTTGTACATAACACTTTTTAAAAAGAAAATATTTTCATTGGCTCAAAGCTGTTCTTTTATGCATGTCAGTGGCACAGCAAAGTGCCACGTCTGCTGGATTCCCAGGCGGCTTGGTCTTGTTTTCACTGCATTAATCTTTCTTCCACCTCCCTACACTTCATGTTTCTTCATCTCACTCTTGCAGGCTTTTCATCCCTGCTTTCTCTCTTTGTCACTATTTTCCTATGCTTCCCTTTCTTTCTTCCTTTTTCGTTCTCTGGGATAATAAAACAGTCTCACCCCTTTAACATGAACGCTGCTGCCCATCACCTTCAACCCCTGGCAAATATAATTGGGAGCGGGTAAGACTGGAGAGACAACTATCTATGAGGAGGCACCAGGGCAGTATCAGTTAGTGAATTTAGGATACACTCAAAAAACTTTTTTATTTGGATGAGTCCTCTATATTAATGTACCTTTTTTGTGAGCATTGCTTTACTTTCCAGGGGACAGCTTTTCCTCCAGACCCATTCCCGTCTGCGTGCTCCATTTATTTATTTTTACAGCTTTTATAGTGCAAACCCAACCCAAGGGCACCAGAGTTCTTTGTACTGCACCTGGTTACAGTACTCAAGGTCACAGAGGAGATAAAGACCCATATTTCTTAAACGTTTGCATTATCCTTGCCTCATGCAAGACGACAGGAGGACAATGAAAAGACTTCATTAATATTAACAAACCCATGCAAAGTCTGATTTGCATGGCTTTGTAAAGAAATGTAACACAAGGAAGCTTTTTCAGCTACTATGTTACATTCTAACTTGGGTGTTGTTCCATGGGCGTGCCCATGCATCCACCCCTGAATTTTGGTGCATTCCTAGATCCACACACACCTATAAGCCTGGGAATGCATTCAAATGCTACACCTTCGCAAGTGAGGAATAATGAGGAGAAATATATTTATTTCTCATTGTTTCCTCTTTCCACGTGTGTGTTCTGCAGCACAGGTAGAAAGAGGAAAGTGTGTCTAAGATTTGTTTCTTTACAGTAAGTTGTCCCTTTCTGCACAAAAACAAAACTAGTGCAGCAAAGTGCCACAGCAGCATCAACATTTTTTAATGTATTGTGCTATCGACCACCCTGGTGCACCATATTGCAAATACGGTGCAACCATGGTGTCGTTAGTTGGGGCAGGGGCGACGCAAGAAAAGTGGTGCATAGAATGCCCCTAAGTATACAAAGCTTCTTGATGACGTGAACAGGCACAAAATATTCAAGTCTGTCTTTGAATGAAGAAACAACATAATGCATGCCCCTTCATACATTGCAAAGGAAGAACAGTAAGGAGTAGAGGCTGTGACATCACATCGTTGGAGCACGAGCCCCCGTTGACATCACAGAAAGTGATATCATGTGACCATTGAAACCATGAAATCATTATGTCTTGTCAGAGAATCACTTGATGTTGATGGTATCACAGGAAGAGGTTTTAGAAAGGAAATACTGCAATTTAAATGCTATGTGATGGATGCTCTTTCAAGGGTAGAAAGTTACTTGAAAATATGTATTGTTGAAAATAACGAATTTTCTCTAAAATGCTACTAGCCAGACACTTTCGCCAAAACATGTTCCGTGTGTAAACGTTTAATTTGACCTTTTTGTAGATATTTTTCCATGTTTGCCTCCTGCATTTTACAGGACACACACGAGATGCACAGGCTGGTAACATTTTGCTGTTACAATTAACGATAAATATCTGGCAGATTTAATTTAGCACAGAGTGCATCAGTGACTGCATCACGTGTTAATGCTGTAGCTTAATTTGTAAAATAGTCTAGGACCAGAGTTTTGCTCAGAAGGCCATGGCCGGCACAATCGAAGGTTGGGGTGCGGAATAAGAAATCAGCACAGTTTTGATTCCACCTCATGCAGCCCTAGCCCATCACCAAACACCCTCTGCCCCTTTATCTCACTCTTGCAGGTTCCATTTCATCCCTGCTTTCATTCTTTGTCTCTGCGTTCGCATCTTTCTCTTTCATTTCTCCTTTTGTGTTTTTCTCTCTCCTGCTCTGAATCAAAGTCTGTTGAGGAAAAACAGGTGCTGGTCCTGAAAAATGAGTGTTGGAGGGCCCTACTGCCAAACCACCACCTCAAATTAAGCACTGGCTATGTAATCTACTTTTTTATAATATCTAAGGGTGGATAAGTGGCATCTCTACAGGCTATTTTGTTACGAAAGGAGGCACACATACCATAGATTAAACGTTTGGGGCTTCCAATAAAAGGAAACCCTTAATCAAACATATAGGTTCATGTGCTGCCTCAGACAACTGCTGCTTTACAGTGAAAGGTGCGTAGGGCACAATTTGGAATTTGGTGGATCGTGTACTCCACCACAAACATGGTGGAGTATCCTATCTGTCAAACTGCCAATCATTGTGCTCTAATGAGAGGTAGGCAGATCATCATGTTTCTGCTAGTTGTGTCCCACTGGCTCCGACAGAGGAAACCCTACTCTGATGGCCCCAGAGATGTGGGGCTATCCGTGTAAGTACCTCAGACTGTCAACCCTATTTGGAGTAGACAGTTTCATGTACTTATTTTTCACTTCAAGACTGCCAGGAAGAGTCCGGGTCATTTTTGCAGTTAATATAGTGCAAACCCGGCCCAGAGGCATTACAGAACATTACCTGAACACCATGTACATTACACAAGGTGAGATTGATTGTTTAGGCACCAGGAAATTAAGTGATTTGCCCAGAATCACACAATATTGAGCCAATGCTGGGATTCAAACCTAGTTCCCTAGTTCCAATGTTAGCTACATCTTACCCTCCATTATTATTTTGTTTTACAAAAACAAACTTCTGTTTTGGAAGTTTATTTTTTCAAAGGCAAAAGGTTTTCTGAGCTGGCGCATGAAAAATGGCATCCACTCTGCCAACTGGTACAGCCTTTAAAGGTGCCACTGTGGAGTCTGCTCTTCTAAAGGCAGAGCGTGCTCCACCAGGCAAGTGGAGATCTTTCAATATGGTGGGTATTAGTCTGCTAGGATGGCAGAGGTGATGGTATTCACCACCCCGACAGGCAGCTGCCCCGACTTAAACCGTAAATGAGGCCCTCAGGGGTGGAGGCCATTACCTTTAGAAACCTGGCGGACTACCACGCTATATTTAGGGATTTCAGCGTGATGGAGATCTCAGTGCCTTGAGGATAGCTACGGTTATAAAAGCACTAAAAACTGGCTGAGCATCTTCCATGTTTCATGCAGCTGCCCAGCACAGGCTTCCAAATAGAGAGTTTGTTTCTGTAAATCAAAATACTAATGACATACATGTGATAATACCTGGATACCAAACATTGCTGCAGGATGTTTTCTGTCTTTCTGCATTCGTATTATGTTACCCTTTGCTTTCGTATTGCAAAAAAATCAATAAAAACACTCAAATTAATATACTTGTGACCCTGACACCCTGGGATTTTTCTCTCACGGGCCATTTTTCTGTTTGGGACTGCCAAGTTTTTCCTGACAATCCCAGTGACAAAAAAGGGTACACCAGAACATGTCCTTGAAATGTGACGTACAGTCTGATATACTTATACTGACGGCCACAAGTCCATGAGGCTGTCAGTGTAAGGTGTTCACTTGCGGAGCCAACGTAGGAAAGGCCCACAGAGACATAATGGTCCACTTGACTATATTTAGAACAGGAGGACCGACAGTACTGGCGGACACAGTACTAAAAGGAGCTTAGTCGTTAATGTGTATATCTGAGATTTTTTTCGGTTTTGTTACTGTTAGACCTTCCATCCTTGGTGTGGTTTCCTTGAATTTTTCGCTTTCTGACCTCCTGTTGTGCTCACTTTGATTTTGCTGGCTTTAAAACTCTGGGCACTTTACCACTGCTAACCAGCGATAAAGTGCATGTGCTCTTTCCCTATAGGATTGGCTTATTCACAATTGGCACATTTAATTTACTTATAAATCGCAAGTAAAGTGCACTACATGTGCCGGGGCCTGGAAATTAGGGCCATATTTACAAGCCGCTTGCACTGCCTTAGCACCACCATAGCATCATTCTTTTGATGCTAAGGTGGTGCTAAAATGGCTTTTCTGCTGTGCCATATTTACAAAGTGGCACAATGCTTGCACTTTGTGACCCCTTGTGCCACACTATGCTTGTGTCAGGCATAATGTATGCAAGGGGACGTTCGGGTGCAGGGAGGCCCAAATAAATCGTGCAGTGAAAATTACAACAATTTACTGTGTTAACCCTCTTGCCAGGCCCAAACCTTCCTTTTTAATATGTATGTCACTCCTAAGGCAGGCAGACCCTGGACAGCCCCAAGGGCAGGGTGCAGTGTACTTAAAAAGTTGGACCTGTACTTTTAAGTTTTGCATGTCCAGGTAGAGAAAAACTCTTGCATTCATTGTTTACTACTTCAGGGCCTATCTCTCCCATTGGTTAAAATTGTGATTACCTTATTACATTATATATGTGTAATTTCCAATGGAGAAAAGATGGGACCCGAGTTTGTTGTCTCTGGACTCAGAATTTAAAATCATGACTTATGGTAAAGTTGGATTTGATGTTGCATGTTTGAGAATGCCACTTTTAGAAAGTTGGTTACACCCAAAGGGGATTGCCCTACTAAACCAGAACCTAAGGCCTTTAAATCATATAAAAAAACAATTGTTCCAGAAAAAAATATTTCACAAATAATATATTACAATAAAGAATGATCAAATCAAACAGGTTCCCCGAAAAATATGTTTTTTTAAAAAAAGGGTTTATTATTATTTTCTTAAACCATATGTATAAAAGTAACATAGTATAACATATACAAAAACAATTTGTGCTCATACAGTCACACTAGACAAATATATATAGACATTATAAAGTGTATACACAAAAACAGTGGCAAGGGATCCTAAATTCAATTGAATGGTTCACATCACAGACTGAAACCAAACACAACCCATCCTAGAATGCCAAAGGAGTGTCCACATACAGTGCACATGTGTGCCCAAGGGACAGGATTCCCTTATCATTATTGTCTCATAATTGCTGAAACATACTGCTATACAGGCGAAAAAGTCTCTCAATCATAAGGCCTGATTTGGATCTTGGTGGTGTAACAGCCAAACAACCGCAGCTTGTCAAAGTAACGGTGTTCTGCCTGCTGTATTTAGATGTATTGCAGCTGAGCTGCCGGTTGCCACGACAGAGCTCTCTTTATAGTCATCAGGCTGGCGGTCTCCCACACACCCACACACACACAAACACATACACACACTCATACACACACACACACACACTGAGCCTTTTCCACATGTGTCACATGCATCGCAACACAACACTTCACACCACATACACACAATTATCCATTAGCATAATACACAAGTCAACAGGTTTGTGCTGCAAACATGCATAAACATACATCCATGACACAACTTACACACACTATTGACGCTGCACACACACACGAAACAACCTCAGCAACAAACAGAACTACACACTCATCTAAACGAACATATTCATCACATCGCGACAACGACCACCACACAACACAATCCCCTGAATGTGGCATGGAGCAATGCAGCAAAACAACACAACATACACAACAACATCAATGCCATATTCAAGTGGTGCACATACTGACACACCCACATCACCCACTACACCTCCATCCACCTCACCCAGCCAATCGCATTGCATACACACATTCTGACTCACACACACAACTCAAAGCCCTCCATGACAGATACAGGTCCCCTTGCAATGTGCACACATTGATACAGTTGACAGGTGTGTACCATCATTGTGGTGCCAACATTCATTTGGCAATGAATACTGACACCCTGATGACAGTTGTGTATGTGTGAAATATATGTAGTGTACTAGTGTGTCTCCCTCTGACCCACTTGTATCCTGGACATAGGCAAGTCACAATAATTTTAAAAAATTACTGTGACATGTATATGTCTGTAGTGATCCTGAGTTCATGTGCAGTGACCCCCAAAATACACAGCCAATACAGGTTCCCTACCTTTGTGTCCAGCAACAGGGGGAGGAGGGCGTTGTATTTCTCTTTGGTCAAGTAGGAGCAGCGAGGGAGAGTTTTGTCCAGTTGTGACCATCTGGATGTGGAAGTACAATCAGGAAAAAAGGTGAGTTTCCACCCCTTTTCTACCCCAATTCGCCAAGTCAGAAGTGAAGGTGGGACCACCAACTTTTGCTTGTCAGTAAGGCATATCCAAATCTTCACTGCAGTAACTGTGGCAGGAGTCCCACTGCCAGTCACTATTTCCAATGGTGCCGTGGAAGAGGATATGAATCCTTGGCGAAGTCGGCAGGATTCAGGCAGGTTCCCGTCTATGGGACTGACAACATCTAAATCTGGAGAGTGGACCGCCAACCCGGTAGATGGGCTTTCAATCTGTGGTGGTGGACTCATTACTGCCAAGAGCTAAATCAGACCCTCTATCCTTTACAAAGACATAATTTTTTTACCACATATAAAAATTCAAAAGGACAGAAAATAAAGATTAAATCATCCCGTACTGTATGCACTGCGCATGTGCGCACATGGAACACTATTCACATGCAGATACTTTCTCAGAAACTTACAGCTAATTATGTACGAGAGGCACACCATTCACAAACTGGTGCCATCTAAACCTCCAGCAACAAACTTGCGGCGAAAAGCATTGCTCATAAAAACACAGAAAATTGAATATTCAAAAGAAAGAAAAATAACCAGTTTCTTTCTGTGGTCCTTTATAGACCTAATATCTTTATAGAATTAGTTTATGGCCTCACAATAGACCAAAGACTCTGCATTGCACCTAATGCAAAATATATACCTAAGAATTTTACTCAATAAGGAAAAGGAAAAGTCCCCCTAAGAATAAACTATTTTGGCCTCAGACCGCCCAGATTCATACAACATAGACATGGCTAAGGATTCAGATTTATACTTTTTTTGTACGACATTAGCATCATGTTTGGTGCAAAAGCAGCGTAAACTTACAAAATACAATGGGCCATACTTATAGGTCCCTAGCGCCACAGGAGCGTCAATTTTAGTGACGCTCCTATGGCACTAAGCACCGTGCCGTATTTACAAGGTGCCGCATACATATAAAAAGCGAAATGCCAGAAATTATTGTTTATGTGCGGGAAGGTGTCCCTTCCCGCACATAAACAATCTTTTGAAAATTACGCTTTGGCACTTCTTTGTGTGCTGCATTGTGCAGCACACACAGAAGTGCCAAAACGCCATTATTGATTGTTTATGTGCAGGAAGGGACACCATCCTGCACATAAACAATCACACCCCTCAACAGAGACATCCTTGCACGATGGTTCAAGAATGCCTGCATTGGTGCTGGCAGCTAAACTGTGCGCCAGTGCAGGGGGAAATGCAGGGGTGCGCCGTATTCTCTGCATTTCTAAAGTGACGCAGCGCAGCTCTGCCAATTTTGGTAAAGCACCGCACTATGCCAACTTTCTTTAAATCTGGCCCATTATATTTTGTAAGTTTACGCCATTTTTGCCTCAAAACATGACCCTAAGGCAGCGCAAAAAAGCATAAATCAGGGCCTCAGTATCTAGGAATAGAAAGACAAAACATCAATACTTGGGACAGATTACATAACAGTGATTTTTTGATTAGGAAATATTACAAAACACTTCAACATTTTTTGCAATAATATGTCACAATATGTCACAAAAGTGGAAAATATGAGAAATAGTTCTTCAATGTGGATACAAACATGTATAAGCATGGACATAATGAAATACATTTAGCTCAGTGATCATTTTAATGCCTTTAAGGTTTTGAAATGGTATCCAATACTGCCATCTAACGGCCTTTTACGTTTCTATTCCAAAGCATGAAGGCCCGTATTTATACTCCGTTTGCGCCGAATTAGCGTCGTTTTTTTCGACGCAAATTCGGCGCAAAACTAACGCCATATTTATACTTTGGCGTTAGACGCGTCTAGCGCCAAAGTATGGGCAAATAGCGTCATTTTTTTGCGTGAACGCCTTCCTTGCGTTAATGAGATGCAAGGAAGGCGTTCCCGTCTAAAAAAATGACGGCGACGCAAATGCGTCGTATTTATACTCCCGGGCAAAAGTCACGCCCGGGAGGTGGCGGGTCAAAAAACCCCGCATTTGCGCCACTATTTAACGCCTGGGTCAGGGTAGGCGTTAAGGGGCCTGTGGGCTCAAAATGAGCCCACAGGTGCCCTCCCCTGCCCCCAGGGACCCCCCCTGCCACCCCTGCCCACCCCAGGAGGACACCCAAGGATGGAGGGACCCACCCCAGGGACATTCAGGTAAGTTCAGGTAAGTATAATTTTTTATATTTTTTAATTTTTTTTGGGTGGCATAGGGGGGCCTTATTTGTGCCCCCCTACATGCCACTATGCCCAATGACCATGCCCAGGGGACATAAGTCCCCTGGGCATGGCCATTGGGCAAGGGGGCATGACTCCTGTCTTTACTAAGACAGGAGTCATTTAAATGGCGTCTGGGCGGCGAAAATAATGGCGCAAATCGGGTTGAGGCGATTTTTTTGCCTCAACCTGACTTGCCCCATTTTAAGACGCCCTAACGCCATTTTCCCCCTACGCCGGCGCTGCCTGGTCTACGTGGTTTTTTTCCACGCACACCAGGCAGCGCCGGTCTGCTAGCGCCGGCTAACGCCATTCCATAAATACGGCGCCCGCATGGCGCTTCAGAATGGCGTTAGACGGCGCTAAATTTTTTGACGCTAAACTGCGTTAGCGCAGTTTAGCGTCAAAAAGTATAAATATGGGCCTGAATTGTTCTTTTGGACTCGTTCCAATTTACAAAGCATGACATCGAACTGCTTTTCACAACTGACATTGTGACCAAGATTTAAGTATATTTCACGCAACGTAGTATAGCAGCCAAATCTGCTAAGCTGCGTTTTGCAAAGCAGTAAAACACTAAGCAGAGGCACATGCAAGGCATTGAGGGGTGGCCAGGGGACCCACTTGCATTCGCTGGCTTGAGTCTGTCTACCCCGGCACTTCCCTTGCGACAATTGACATCAGAGGCAAAGGCAGTGCTACTGTGAAATATTGTAGCTTTTTATTTTTTTCCCAGGCTCCGCTAGTTTCTTTTTTGGAAAGCAGGTGGGCTCCCCTGAAAAAGTAAATTGTTGCCCATTGTATCTGCAGGTTGTTTCCTGGCAACAAGTTAACTCGATTCACCTTCAAGCATGAGGGCGTGAATTACTTTGTGCTCTGAAGGGTCACATTTTGGTGCCACAAAGGACAGGGAACTGACCAGTCTTGGAGTACCTGCGAGTGCACTGATTTTTTCTTTAAAGATAGCATGGGTAGGCCCTTTGCTACTTCAGCATCAGTTTCGAAGGGAAGGTGTACGAAGTCCAAACTACAGAAAGATATGGAAAAACATTCCATCTGAACTACACAAGAGTTGAGAAGAATGACCTGCCACTGTCTAGTGCATTACCTACAGGCAAGCAGCAGACATTTAAAACAGGGAATGAAAGGCAAGCAGCAGATAGTAATTTATTAGTTGCTGAGTTGCAAAGATCTACACCATTGACATGCAGAGCTACAATAAAGCCTTAAGTTAGTGCATTGAATAATGCCCAAATTGCTTTTAAGTAGCCCCATGTCATAGGTGAGATCATCAACTCTGTGGGGCAAATTTATACTATGTTTGGGCCGAATGTGGCTCAAAAATTTTGACGCACATTCGGTGCAAACCGTGCACCATATTTAAACTATGACGCCCGCGAACGTCAAAATTCCTCCATGTGAGTCATTTTTTGGATGTGGGAAACTGCCTTGCATTAATGACATGAAAGGTAGGCGTTCCAGCCCAAAAAATGACTTTAAGGCCTGTGCGCTTTATATATACTCCTGCATCATTTTGACGCACAGGAGAGGGTGGGCCTTAAAAATGGCGCAAAGCCTGATGTGCGCCGTTTTTTAACACCTGGGTCAGGGCAGGCGTCAAGGGACCTGTGGGCTCACTTCCATGGTCTCTGACCACGGAAGGAGTCCAGAGGTGCCCTTCCCTGCCCCCAGAGACACCCACTGCCACCCTCACCCACCCCTGGAGGACACCTATGGATGGAGGGACCCATCCCAGGTAAGTACAGGTAAGTTGAGGTAAGTATTTTTATTTTTATTTTTTCAAGTGGCATGGGGGGCCTAATTTGGGCCCCCCTACAAGCCACTGTGCCCAATGACCATGCCCAGGGGACAGAAGTCTCCTGGGCATGGCCACTGGCAAGGGGGCATGACTCCTGTCAGGAGTCATTTCAGTAGGGGTTGTGCATCATAAAATGGCATGATTTTTGCCTCAAACCTGACTTGCACCATTTTTTGACACACAACCCCCATTTTCCCCTACGCCGGTGCTGCCTGGTTTGAGTCATTTGTTTTTACTCTGACCAGTCCGCAGCACCGGCTAACGTCATTCCTTAAATAAGGTGCCCGCATGGTGCGTATGAATGGCGTTAGCCGGCTGTGAAATTTTTGACGCAATCCAGCGCCGGCGCTGGTTTGAGTCAAAAAGTATAAATATGGGCCTGTGTGTCTTTTTAGCTAAATGCATTTTGCATGATGGCATTTTTATGCCTATGGTTATGGTCTTAAGGGTGAAACTAAGGCCCATATTTATGAAAAAGTGGCGTATCAGCACTGATGTAGCCACTCTTTCTGCGACATCATGGTTGTGCCGTATTTATAATACTGTGCACCTGCGATCATTAGCACGATAGCGTCAACATTTTTTATGCTATTGTGGCGTTCCTATGGCTGCGTCATTTTAATGTCTGCTCTGAGCAGGAGTTTAAAATGATGCCAAAAATGGCCCAGTGAAATCTGTTACATTTTACTGCACCTTTTTTGCAGGCCTCCATGTGCCTGAACATCCCCCTTCCATACATTATGTCTGACGCAGCCACAATGTGGTGCAAGGGGTTACAAAATGGTGCAAAGTATGCATTGCGCCACTTTGTGAATTTGGCCTTGGGAAAATGCCACCTTAGTGCTGCCTTAGCACCAAAAAAAGGACACTAAGGCGGTGCAAAGGGCTGTTAAATATGCCCATATGGGACATATTTACAAGCCCTTAGTACCACCTAGTGCCACCCTAGCGGATTTTTTTTTTACTGCTGCTAATCCTGCAAAGTACCACAATAGCATCAGAAATTATGACGCTATTGAGCCTAATGTGCCCTATGGTACACTGTATCATTAATACAACACAGACGTGGTGTCGTTAAGGGGGCACAATAGGGCGCAAGAAAAATGGCGCTTCATGTAATTAAGCACCACTTTTCTCTAATCTGGGCCCTAGTTTCTAAACCTTTATTTTTCCCTCAATCATTTGCCAAATCTAAGGTTGCTAAAAAGACCTCCTTTGAGTACTAATACAATTGTTTTAAAATGCCACCCTCAATCATTGTGTTATGTTTCATATTCTGAGTTCATGGTGTAGAGTACTAAAACCTTGACTTTGGTTTGCATTGAAAAAGTGTTGTTGGGTTTGCTTTCCTGTGCAAATTCAGAAATTGCATTGGAAAATAGCCCTACAGTTACACAAAGTAGCTATATGCTCTGGTTTGTTTCAAGGAGGCGGGCCATTACCATGCACCAATCCATGGATTTTGATGCAAATCCCTACCTACTAACTTTAATAGAAAGGGATTTGCATGAAACAAGTCACATAGCAAGTTGGAGAAAAGATTTAGGCCCATTTTTATACTTTTTTAAGTGCAAGGGTGTGTGTATTGGTGCAAAGAAGCCTAAGATATGTTAGAACTTGAGGAGATAGAGTAACTGTTGTGCACTCTCCTCGTCATGCAATGCAACACAGCAACTTTCGTTACTGAACTTCATGAAAACTTACTAACTCACGCTCTTCTTTCACCAGAGCAAGCACTCTTAACATATAATGCCTAGCATTATAGCCCCTACACATTGTGGTCCTTGTGTCTTAAGTAACATTTCCTATATATTGCAAAATGGTGCAAGGGTGCCTGGATTGGTGCTAGGCAGCAAGAGGAAGGGGGAGAGTATCTTGTAGTTACGGGACATTTCTGCCCTTTCCCAGTGGCGTAGGGTGGTGCAGCAAGATACTTGATGTGCCACTCGCACCACGTGCCTCGTAAATGAGTCACTTGGTTGGAAAACAGACAAACATTGCAGAGGCTAGAGAAAAAGGGATACAATGAGAGAACAGTAAAAGGGAGCAGAGATGTGCACACAGTGACAGCAGCAGAAGGAAGGGAGTGGTTGGGCACATGGTAACAGCACTTGCTCGGTCTTACAGCTGGCATTAGACAGTCTGTGGGCCTACCCTAAGGCAAAAAGATCAGAGTTGGCTCACAAAAGAAAGTAGGCTAAGTTATTGAAGGTCATCTGATGTCACTACCTGTAGTAACATCAGGGCAAAGGTGATGTATTGCCACTTTATGGTCAAATTATGGCAATTTCTATATCACCAAGTTAGAGGTCATGTAATGTCACTTCCTGTGATGTCACATACGAGTAAAAGCACATATGAAGTCACTTCCTCTACCCTTGGTATTTTGGTTACTCAACGTCCAGCAAGAGACATATCTACTATTTGCCTGCTGCTGATGTTATCCTCTGTGCTGATGAACAAATACGTAAGAGTGGGCTGTGAGCTCCACTCCGCTGGTGGAGCTAACGGAATTTTTGGCACTCTGCGCTCCACTTTGAGCACAGAGTTTGGCCAAAAGCTCTGCTAGCTGTGGAGTGGAGCTCACCGCACTAGTTACTATGGGGCACACAGAACTAGCGCAGAATGTCTGTGCTACCACTGTTTACCCCATAACTAGTTTGCAGCCCAGTTATGGGCCACACAGTGCAAGCTCAGACAATCTGTGCTTGTGCTGTGTGGCCTATAACTGGGCTGCAGTGCGCACTAGGCGCGAAGATGATGTTGTGATGTTGTGATGATGTTGTTGCAGCACATGTAGAAAGATGAAAAAACCTCACAGGATTGTTTTTTGTGCACAAAGGTGTCCCTTGAGGCATTAAAACAATCTAGCCTTCAACACAGGTACCCTTGTACCATGGTGCAAGGGTGCCCACATTGTTGGTAAGCAGCCTAATGTGCGCCAGCACAAGGAGAGAGCAGGAATGCGTCATATCTCGAGAGATACGGTGCATTCCTGCCCTCTCTTTTTCATGCAGCACAGCAATGTTTCTTGCTACATTCTGTTGCATTTTGTGAATAACTAAGGCCCTGGGTGTTAGAAATTGGGTTGTTGGTCGACTGGGGTGTGAACCTTAAACAAACAGCAACTACAATCCTAGTCCGGGTAAGGGTTAGGCAAACCCTAAATTCACCTTTGCTCACCCTCTGGTAGCTTGGCACAGAGCAATCAGCTTTAACTTAGAGGCAGAGTGTAAAGTATTTGTGCAACACTTCAAACAGTAAAACAGTGAAAACACAACACAAAAAGATGCCCCACCAAGTTAGAAAAATAAAGCTGGCTTTAATGAATAAAACAAGACCAATGGTCTTAGAAACCATTGTAAGATGGCTATATAGGTGCACACATGCACAGGTGCAAAAGGGTTGTAAAATCATTCAAATGTGCCTGCCCATGTAAGCTCATGAGTTCTCATGCACACTAGGCCTTGGTAAAATTTTAGTTTTGCTGGAGTAATTAGAGTAATTTCAGTAATTTTGTATTACATGTAAATGATACACAACTGCAAGTTTTCATTTCTTCAGGCAACCAATGCCTCAAATCCTGCTTGCACATTATTCAGAGCTGGATGCCCAGCAGCTACCTTGTGCTAAACCCAACCAAGACAGAATTCTTGTTATTTCCCAAGAACAACTAAAAAGATACAGAACAGACCGGGCTCAATGACATGCACCTTGACGACTTCTAACCCCAACTTTCACTGAATTCCATGTCACTTGGATTCACCCGAGACACCAACCTCAACCTCAAGGAACACATGGTCAAAAAAAACAAAGACTACCTTATACCAGCTCTCTCTTCCAAAAAAGTCAAACTGTTTTTCTAGGAAACGACTCCAGACTGCTCCTCAAGCCCTCTTACACTTTCATCTGGATGTAATGCTGTACTCCATGGCCTCCCAGACTCCTCACTAGCACTCTATATGGGTATCCTATATGCAGCAGCTGTTTCATCCAGGACCTGAAGAAGTATGATGACCTTACCCCCATCCTGATGGAACTACATTGTCTTCCCTTGCCAGCCCTCACCATCTTCAAAACCATCTGCATCTTTCACAAACCTATCAGGACCAGCATCATCACTTAGCCTGGAGATAAGCGCACCATCTTTGGTGATTCTTGGCACACCCGCACCCAGGGAACTATCTGATTGCAGACTAGGAACTGTAAAAAGATAAGACAGCACTCCTTTTCCATCTATGCACAGAGTATCTGGAACAACAATCTCATATCAAGCAAGACTGCCCCAAACCTGCTCCAATTTAGGGAAAAGTTGGACACTCACCTCTTTAAAGAGCACTACCTCATAATGCATTAGCCATCTACAACCCAGCTTCTTCTCCAATTACTCACTGACTTTATGCTTGTTTTTGTCCTTGCACAGCACTCTGCTGCCTTTTGGATAGGTTTGTGCTATGGAAAAACCTTATAAATAAATACATACATGAAAACAAGCAATAAGCAGAGCCAAAAGGAATGCAGACAAAGTCAGACCTATTGTCTTCGGCAAGGAATATTTTATGTGAGCAAAATCCTCTGTTTTTCACATTATATGCATTTATGTAGCCCCTAAACTCCTCGCTCTTGTTATGTATTTTATGAAAATGTTTCTTTCTCCTGCAAGAGACTGGTTTGAGCATAAGTTGTCTTGTAGAGAATGTTCAACTTTGGAGAGCAGTGGCCATAAGACTTTTTTTCCTCAAACCAGTCGCCTACTAGCATCTCAAATGACTTATCAATTACATGAACAGCAACATCGATGTCATGTAATATGTGTAATTTTTCAAAAACAATATTTGACTCTTATGAATGAGAAAAACTTTCACTATGTTAATCTTTTTGTATCAGTCTGATTGTGGGTATCCTGAATTCAACATACAATAAATTAGCTTCCAGGAGATTGAAATCTGCCAAATTTCCTATGTCTATTATGTACGTGGTGAGGGCATGGTTTAGTTATGATTACTCAAAGACCAGGTCGAGGATTTCATGATTGTGCTTTTCATTACATCTCCCAGCTTGGGGTGACCCGATGATATCCTAATACTTAACCCCTCCCCAGCCTATTACTCTTGAAATGCAGACATATTGCCTCACTTAACCGTGATGAAATGGAGTTAAGATGCTAGCCAAAATTATGGAAACAACACTGAAGGGAGTCATCCCTTTTCTTGAACACAAAATGCTGGTTGGTTTTGTCCCACGCACACCATCAAGAAACCCTTGTACACCATACGACACCTGCCTGACAGAGAAAAAAAGACAAGGACAAAAAAGTAGTCATTTGCCTCAACATTGAAAAGTTTTTCCTGATAAGAATGGAAGTACTTATTCTGGCCCACAGAAGAGCTATACAAAGAGCAAAATTAATCTTTATAGTAAAATGGCTGTATCAAAAACGTACAGAAGTGGCAATTTCAATTAGCAGAATAACCAGAGAAGGATGCCCATAGTCCCCATTCCTCTTCAGGTTGACCCTTGATTCACTTGACAATCAATAACTGTAACCAGTTAGGACATGTCAATTGCAGAAGTGAAACTAATGCTTAATAGTGATGACGTTCTTCACATTTCATCCTCTACTAATATCTCATTGCAAACCGTATTTGAAATAAACAACATTCTCAAGTTATTCAGGATGTAAAAAAACTGGACAAAGGGCAATCTATGGTAATAGCTAAACCTACAATAGAAATATCATTGTCAGGCTTTCCATTTATATAGGTGAACAACAAATTGAAATATTGGGGCATACTAGCAACTAGTGAATTATAAAGAGTGTGATACAAGACCACACTTTAGTCATGAATAGATTGTACTGGGCATTCATATATTCTCCTTGTGTGTGCATAGGTGAGAGGGATTTGCAAAATGGAACAAAAGAAGGAAGAGGAGCTTTGCAAAATGGAAACTGACACAGCTTTCCACGGGGAAGGTTACAAACTATGCAAATGGTGGTGCTCCCAACCCACATTTCCTTATTCCTTTGGCATGATACCACTGATGTTCCCACATACACTTTTGTGGTTAAAAGATTGGCTTGTGTAAACCTATATCTATGAAGAAACACCACCAAGACCTGTGATGTCCAAACCTTTGCAGCAATGACCTCAGAAGGCTGCTAGATACCACATATTGAACTATTCAATACAACATACCAGCAATTTACATATCACTTTAACTCAGACCTACACATTCAAGATTGGGTGATGCTCATATTGTTGCGTCAAAATTATGCAACAAGGCCATAATGATAGACAGTGGTAGAAATGTTCTAGAGGGCCTGATAAACCTGTTGTGCAGTGATCACTACAGATTTGGACAAGCTTCCATAAACGGATGGGTCAAAAGGGACTTGCAAAAATGCTATTTGTGCTATCAGTATAAGGGATAGATTTAAAGGTTGAAAGATGGAGAAGAGAGTGGAGAAAAGCATGAAGACTACCATCCACCAAATTTAGAGAACACTGTTGGGTCAATGCTGATCTCTGTACCTTGACAGGAGCCATAGTGATGGCAATTCCTGTCAGAGTACAGAAAGATTGGCAGATGGCTGCCATCAGTTGTGATGGCTGTTCACCAAAGTTTAACAAAATAAGGGTCATCATTTGTAATTTTTGTATCCTTAACACCAGATTGAACCTGGTGGTGATGGACAGAAAAAGAGGACATCACACTGTCCACCTTAAGGAGGGTGGGTGTTGTAATGCGCCTACTCTGATGACCACTACTCTGTCAAATGAAGCACTCCTTCGAGGTAGCCAATGGGGGTGCTGCAGACAGAAAACTGACATTTCACCTGTCTCTAAATAAGGTGGATAGACTGAGAATGTGGGGGACAGGATGCTCCATCACATTGGTGGCAGATGCTTTGCCTACCAAACTCTAAACTTGGCCCTAAATCTCGTAAGGGTTCCTACAGTGTTCGGATGCATACAAGAAATTGGTCTCTGGACTTTATGGAACAAGTGATTGGAAAACTATATTCTAAACATACAGGCTTCTTGCTTAATGATAAATGTCAAACATGTCTATAAAAAGTATTACACTGAAGAGAAATGGACAGAATTACGGTGAACACATGGGCTACAAAAAGTGCATGTTAGCTTCTTCAAGATTCTACACAATTGCCACTGAGCTCCACCCTGTTTAATAGAGAGGTTCTTGTCCTGATGCCAGCTACTGGAGGTGTAATCAACCTAGGGGAGATATAATCCACATGTTCTGGTCATGTCCAAATTTACTTTGCTATTGGAAAGGTATATGGCACATTAGGAAAAGCATGAGCATTCATACAATTACCCATCAACAGAACTAGCAATCCGTCATTACATACAGAACACTAAGGGGCATATTTATGAAGTTTTAGTGCAGGGCAGCACCACAAGTCACTTTGCTGAACTGCCCTGTATCAAAGGGAAAGGGCATGAATGTGCCATATTTAAGCAATACGGTGCATTCCTGTCCTTTCCCCCTGCACTGGTGTCTTTTGGCTGCCTACCACCAATACAGGGACTATGGTGTGAGCATTGCTTGCAGAATTATTTTTATGCAGGAAGGGACATCTTTCCACCTTTCTGTGTGTACCTCAGAATGCAGCACACTTAGTAAGAGGAAAAAAAAAGAAAAATAAAGATGTTTCTCCTTGTTGCACCTCCCCTGGGGAGGCAACATTTTTGGAGTATCCCCAGGTGTACAAGTTCTTGCAAATCTGGGATGTCTCAAAATCTATCACTGTTGCGTGGGAACACCTATTGCAATGTTCATGGAATTCCTATCCAGGGCAGAGTAGTGCAGCCACTTGTGCTGCATTATGCTACTCCAGATGTATGAAGTCACTCAAAGCCACGCACAGTGGCTTTGCATGGCTTTATTAATGTGACTTAGAGCCTTGCATCTCGCATGTACCACACTGCGTGGTGCAAATGTGACACAACAGGAAAGCTCCCATAAATATGCCCCAAAATATATTAATTCTATGATAAAAGATAAATAGATTCAGCTCTTCCAACAGCAGAACAGGGCATACTGAGACAATGGAAATCAAACACACCACCCAGACAGAAAGACAGGATGGACAATCTGCCACCATTAGCAACTGAATTGAAAGACTCAGTTATGAATTGACTGATTAACTTCAAACATTTAATGAAATTGTGTAATCCTTTACACAGGAATAAAAGTACAGAAAATAAACATTAGGCCAAAATGTAAACAAACATTTAGGGATGAATTTTGGTATGTTCATGACTTAACAAATAATGAATGGTAAAGGAGAACGCATGCTGATGTGCTCAAGTGCAACTCAGAAGGTGTGGAGGACTGTGGAGGAGTGTGGAGGACTGCAGAGGGAGGTTGGCGGGCATGAGACTGCTCGTGCTGAAGGGGTGAGCACAGCTTTTGTTTAGATCCTGGTGGTCTCGGTGGACCCAGTGATTTTCAGCCAAGTGTAACAAGTAATGAGTCACAGATTGAGAGGTGTGAGCAGCATGAGCGAATGTCCCCATACTCATCCCCACTCTAGAGGATCCGCTCCATGCCTCTATTTGAGGCTGCTTACTTCAACCCTTATTCCCCCCCCAGCAGGAGGGGCCAGAATTAGTGTCAATGGCGAATGGACCTACTACCTTGGCTTTAATCTTTAACTTGGGGCTGCCTACCCGCCTGTGTTTTTATTTTTTTGATCACTAGTCCCCATGGAATGATATCTCCTTGGTCCAGCCACTGCAGATATTCTTTCCGGGCTGTGGTTGTCAGTTAAAGGAAAGAGGAAGAAAGAAGAATGTAGATGAGGACTTAGTTTGTTCACTGTGTGAGCCCGTCACTAGGGGGGCCCACCAGAGAGGGTGAGTACATGGGTGGCAGAGATGGCAGAGCCAGGTCTCAGTGCAGTTTGCAGCCCTGCGCACTCCTAGCCACAGCCTCCTCCTCTTGTGTGCATGTTTATTTGGCCCAGACTCAGTTAAGAAGCTGGAATAATATACTGTTGTACACCTTTGGGCCAACCTTGGTGTAATTTCTACTTGTGTGCATAATTTCACCCAGCATATAACAACAGCCCAAGAGGATTTAAACTGACTGCAAGAAAACGTTGCTCTGACGCTTGCTCTTGTCAAGAGCTTGTGTTAAAACCAAATCTAATCCTTTGCGTAAATGATTGATACATATGAGTGTTCTAAAGGGCAGAAACCAGATCTACTCATGCAACTCATGATATAGTGCCAGTGCTTTTAAATGTATTAACTTCTGAAAATTAAGTCAGAGTATATATGGACCAGGGAAAATTGAGAGCTCCTTGCCAAGGTCTGCCCTTAAGCTATCCTCGGCTGATAGGAATACTGTGGGGCCTCCTTCAGCTTTATGTTAAGATTTCTGCCTCCAAGCAGGTAAACTTCTCGTCATAGAAAGCTGGAAAATCTGGATGTATGATGGAACAACGCATGCACTTACAGCGCTTGCCTTTACAACGCAGTAAGTACAATGCATGGTCATTACCACCCATGCACTTACCACAAAATGTTTTTACAATGCATTTGCTTTTACCACAAATGTCTTTACCACGAACATTTCATAGTAAATGTATAGTTGGTAAAGGCATATGCATGGTAAAAACTAGAGGTAAGTACAACATCCATTATATATATATATATATATGTGTGTGTGTGTGTTTGTATATATATATACACATATATGTATATTATATAAATGTTCCTATATATGTGTGTGTGTATATATATATATATATATATATATAAATATATATGTATATATATACATATATATATACACGCACATATACATATATTTACACAAACAGACAAACTCACCTTTCCACCCAAAAAAACTATCTACCCTAAACCCTAAAATTTACCTTACCAGCCAAAACCTACACCCACCCTAAAACCTAAACACCCATGAACACCCCAAACCCAATTTCCCACCCTAAAACCTAAACACCCCTTACCACCCAAAAACCCATACCCACCCTAAAGCCTAAAAATGACTTTACCACCCCAAAGCCCATGCCCACCCTAAAACCTAAAAATGCCCTTACCACCCCAAAACCCATAACAACCCTAAAATCTAAACACCCCTTACCATTCCAAACCCCATACCCACCCTAAAACCTAAAAAAAAACTTACCACCCCAAAACCAAAATATATATCACTCAACCCACTTAATACTTACCTGTACTTACCTTTAAAACCTTTACCATGCATACACCTTTTCCATTTCTGACTTTACAACGAAATGCATGCGTGGTAAAGGTATATTTGTGGTAAAAGCATGCTTGGTAAAGCAATGCGTGGTAAATGCATTGTGGTAAATGCATTTCGTTGCATTCACTGGTATTTAAGTGATGTTTCCTGGAAAATCTCTCTCTTCCTTGGAAAATTCTAATCCTGGGCCTCAAGTATTTCTCATCTTCAATGTAAAAACCCAACCCGCGCCATGTAATGGATGTTGTACTGACTTCTAGTTTTTACCATGTACATGCCTTTACCAAATATGCCTTTACTACGAAATGTTTGTGGTAAAGACATTCGTGGTAAAAGCATGTGAATTGCAAAAACATTTTGTGATAAGTGCATGCGTGGTAATGACCATGCATTGTACTTACTGCATTGTAAAGGCATGCGCTGTAAGTGCATGCGTTGTTCCATCATACATCCTTTCCAAAGTAAAGTTATCAATGTGCTGCCTGTCTATGAGGAAGCCAAAATCCAGGACAAGGGGTATAATAGATTGAATTATCATTGGGGAAAGTGGTATTCAATACTACCAAATGGGTGCCCTGTGGATGACCCAAAAGGGTTGCATGTATCCAAAGGAATTAATGGGAGATGCGTGATCTATCGGAATTTAAATAATTTTGAACCTGACTATGCTGACAATGAGCAAAAAAAATGGAACTGGCTGGCAGGAGTGCTAAATAGTGATCATGCACTGATTCCCGTATCACACCATAGTATCTAGCAATTAATTATTAATGATTTCCTAGAATGTGGAAGGCATTAAGAATTGTAATGAGAAATGGCAATTTTTTAAGGTTTTAAATTCGGACATTATCTGCCTTCAGGAAACCAGGTGTTCTGGCATGCTGCAATGTGATTACTTTTTTTCACTAGAATGTAATGCCAATCTTTTTAGGAAAGGACATGCAAACCAATAGGATGATAGCCAATAGGATCCTAACCAATAAGATCAACTGGAAACACATTTTTAAGATTCCTTCTAATATCTACCTAGCAGTGATACTAGAATTGAGGTGGGAATTTATCAGCCCCCACTATTTCTGAACATCTATATTCCCTCGGATTCTTCATTGTAAAATTTGCAATCATGCCATTAACCTCTTCAGAGATGTAGAAAGAGAGGTAGCTTTGTGTATCTCCCCCTTTGCTCTTCCCTCCCAAAATTAGGATTGATAAGAAAGGGAAGATCATCCTTGATCAACTAAGGAGAAATTACCTTCTGACTCACCAGCACAGTGCACCCATAAATCCCCAGAGGGAGAGTTAATCTTGGATTATCTCTTTGCCACAAACACTTCTTTCCACCTGTTGGGTGCTTTGACAATAATGGATTCTATTTTTAGTGAACACAGGCTGTTGGTATTTTTCTTTGAGGTAAGCATAGCTCTGGTTGTGCAGTGGAAATGTGATAGGGTATCCTCAAAATGTAATAAAAAGTCAGTCCGAGCCCAATGGGACCCTGAAATTATAACCATTTTAAAGGATACGTTTGAGGAAGCTGTTAGAGATCTTGGTTCTTGGGAGGCTAGTGCTTTCTACTCTTTTAATTTGTTTGTGAATTGTATTAAGTTCTATTTGTAAACCGACTATGGCACCACTGAACAAACCTTCAACTGCTAGTCTCTCTGTGAATAAGGAAATTAATAGTCTGGATCAGAAATAATTTACCTCCTTTTCAAAGGAGAGACATAGCCTGTTGTCTCTGTTAAAAAAGCATATAAGTTGTATTAAGGTGGCTCTAAAAAATGAGATATTGATCACAGATGGATAGATTTAAGAGAGGCTGCTCAGCAGAAACACATGCAGAATTTCTGGTAAATAGTTGTGGACTGTAGTGGGACAAGGGTTAGGTCCTCCCTTTCCCCAACTAGAGAAGATAGTTGGGTTAATTTCATTTCCGGTTTATATGTAGAGAATGATGGGGTAGAAAGTTCCTCTATTCTGGGCTTTATACACCCACTCATAATGCTCCTTCCATAAAAGAGACTGAGATGGCCATTTTAGGAATGCACTCTTCTGCTACCATGGACCAAGATTAAGTGCCAATTGTAGTAATAAAACAGGAAGCCTCTCTCTGGGCTGAGCTATTCATTTTTAGTTGTTAAATTTTGAAATGCTAGCAGGACAGTTCCAGTTTCATGGACTCAAAGTATTATTTTCCCCTTGTATAAGAAGGGAGATCATAACTTGCCTGCAAAATTCCATCAGATCGCCCTATTGGATGCTGGGGTAAAGTCTTTGCCAGATGTCTGCTCTCCCAGCTAAATACTTGGGTGGAGGATAATAATATAATCCCTCTATAACAGGCAGGCTTCAGGAAAAACCATAGAACCCTAGATAACATAGCCGCATCACAATTCCTTAACGAGAAGTATGTGACCGCTAGGGATGGATTGGTATATGTTACTTTTCTAGACTTCTCCAAGGCCCTTAATAAAGCAGAACACCAAGTGTTGTGGAAGAAGTTGGTGGGCTTTGGTATTCCCAGAACACTATTGCACCTAATCATTGCATCATTGCCCTCTATTCAACTACATGGTGCCAAGTTCTATTAGCAGGGGATTAGGACCTCTCAGTAGGGGTCCCAGTGAAGAATGATTAAAGCAGGGGTGTATACTTTCCCTGCTACTCTTCTATCTCTACATCTCAGACCTGCTTGCAGCTCTCTTGCAAAGCACGGGTTTGCTATATAAGATCGGGGTGGCCATTCTCAAGTCTAATGTATGCAGATGGCATAGTGATTTTGGATCTTATGCCCAAAGGTCTTAACCAGGGGCTGCTCCTCCCCTATAGTGGAGAAGCGTCACCCCCCACCCATCTACCAACAGCAGCTGCTGCAAAACTTTTACTGAAAAAACATAATAAACAGAGTTTATTATGTTTTTACTATAAAAGGGACGGGGCCATGGGAGTGACAGGGACAGAGGGGGAGTGCACAGCACTACCCCGCAGTGAACATGTATGCTTGGCCAGCCATCTCAGGCTAGCCGAACACACATGCGCACTAGGCTCTCTCCAACCCAGCACAGCGTTGCTGGGTTAAAGAGAGCAGGCAGAGGCTCCCACTCTGCCTCGGAGCGCCCTGGTTGGGCGCTCTGTCCAATCCTACCACTGCTTTCATGCTGCGGGCAGCATGAAAGCAGCTGTAGACTTAGACGCAGGGCAGGCTGAGAGCTTGTGCCTGCAATGCAAGATGGAGCAGGACTGATGGAGCGGCACGATGCGGAAATAAGGTATGTTTTATTTTTTTAATTATTTTATAGTTTTTGGGTCTGTCTCTCCCCACTGACATGCACCACGCTTCCCCACCCCTTTTCCCTCCTGCGAGCCGCGCCTGCTCTTAACACTTGATTAGGGGCATTACAACGCCATGCTGATGTAGCCTACATAAAAATGAACTCCTCCAAAAGCAAAATTCTCTGCTTCTATTGTTAGAAGACAAAATACATACATTTCCCCTGGTATCTGGGTTCCCAAAAATTGGAAGTGGTTGAGCCTTTTACTTTTTTGGAAACATGTATGCACAGCAACTTGAATGACAGTGACCATAATTCATACAACATGTGTAAGGCTCAATCCCAAGCTAAGGGCCAGGGAGTGTATTAAAAGGCCACTAGGAGAAGACATTTTTTCTATTATCTACATGTTTACCTAAATCCCTGCCACTCTGCTCTATGCAGTGGAGTTTATAGATACCTCTAGCTGAGATTCTTAAAATAAAGTAGAGTTACAGATCCTAAGAAGACGGATCTCCTGTAATAATACTCCAGTAACACCAGCTGGAGTTGGGGATTCAAAGTGCTTATGCACAAGGCCGGGCGGGTTTAGTCTGGTGGGCTGCCTGTCTTGAGATGAGCGAAGGGGATACTTTAAGGTACCAAATGAAAAAGGAGATTTTTGTGCAAAGGAAGGAAAAATCCTTATTCTACAGAAATTATAAATTAGCCATAGACCAATTGGGGCTTCACCAAAGTTTGGCACTTTCCTTTCTAGCCTCCCAGTTAAAGATTTGCTTAATACACACCTCACGAGATTTAAGTTTCAGCCTGGATAATGCAGCCTGTGGAGAAAAAAAGGGTTTAGCAAATAATAAAAGACACCATCACAATGGGAAAAACCCAGCAGTATGAAGTATTGAACATGCCCCACAGGGTCAGACGATTTCCGACACTATTACAATTAAACAAGTTGCCTTTAAATTTTTTACATTCTAAATGGTACAGAACCCTCGACATCTGCAACGTTTGTCATGATGGCGTCCAAGACCTGAAACATATCGTTTCTATCTGCACCACACTTAACCACCGAGTATGGTTGAGACCCATTTCTATGAAATTATTATCAATATGATTATCTTCTGAGCTTTTACAATTGTTGTTTGACCCCCATAATGAATACTTCTAATGTCGAATATTTTACTTTTTAAAGTGCTCTTTAAATTTATACCGATTCTGTTATGTACATTGGTACACTGATGATAACATTTGTATGCTGATTTCTTGCGGCATCATTTCTAGATTTCAAGGATCGATGTTTTCTGTTTTACTCTTATGAAATTGTTTTTGGGTGAAACTCCACGGAGTTTTGAAACACAAAAAAACTTGAAACTTGACTTATCAAAGCTTTTAATGTGCAACAAAGTACATGACAGTCATAACAACAATAATGATTCCTGAGAATCTGTAAACATAAGACGGAAATCATTAAAATTGCTCTTTACGACTCTTATTATCAACTGGCTGGTACTCCCGGTAAGAGGTAAAGCAACAAAATGTGAATTTGACACAAAAAAGAATATAGAAAGAACTTGATAAAAGAACAAAATATAAGAAAAAAAGCGAGTTAAGCACAATAGGATACTGCTGTTTTAATTTGTCTGTATTTTCTTTAAGTATGTGCTTGGAAAACCCTTAAACATAGGCGAGTAAAGTATCACAAGAAATCACAAGAAATGAATATTTTTTCCAAGAACAAATCATAGAATTTACTGGTCATTCATGATTACAACGTGCTGAACATGCTTATGTACATGTGAATGAAACTAGAAATTAAAAGAACATAGAAATATTCAAACACAAAAATTACAAAATTATTGCATTTCCAAATACCCATTTGAAGCAGATAATTGGGTGATGATCAGTACCACTTTCTGAAGCCCTAACCTATAATCTACTACTTCTTGTGACTGAGACTTATCTTTTATTTTTCCACTCTTCACCTTTCAAAAAGATACACAGATGTAACTAAAGAACAATACAATAAAATAATTTAAATACAATAAAATGCAGAAGTGCATATTGATGCTACAATAAATAATTTGCCATTTATTACACAGCACCACTTTTAAGGATCATCAGCCACTACCATTTCTTTCTTGCAAACAATAGAGTGGAAACTTTCTATAGATATGGTATTAAATCTAAAATAAGGTGGTAAAGGCTTTGGAAGACAACATCAAACCCTACTATGAGAAATACAAAAGACCAATAACATGGGGACTGAAAAGATATGTGTAGATGCCTTGATTGTACAACTTGTGCATGTCTAAGAGTTACTGTGTAAGCAACACCATCCCCTTTGTGAAAAGTGACATGTGTGTAGTACACATCAGATGATTCTTTGGGAACTCATTCCAAAAAGAGCTTCGACATGTTCTTCAGAGCTTTCCTGAAAGATACCTTCATATCCTTGTTCCGTAAGCTGTAAACAAAAGAGTTCAACATCGGAGGCACCAATGCATACATGACGCTCACCACTCTGTTGTCTTTCTGAGATGAGCTGGAGGAGGGAGAGAAATACATGAAGCCAACAGTCGCATAGAATAGAAGAACCACTGTGAGATGGGAAGAGCAAGTTTTCAAAGCTTTGTGCCATGTCTGGGCTGCATGACATTTTGAGATAGAGGTGATGATTCGAATGTATGTACCCAATATGAAGAGAAAGGGAAATGATGCCAAACAGGAGCCCTCCAGCAGAATAACAAGGTGGTTGGCAGAAGTGTCAGAACAGGACAATGCCAGCACCGGTGGGATGTCACAGAAAAAGCTATGGATGATGTTTGGCCCACAAAAGCAGAGCCGGAAAGTCATGCCTGTGTGCAGCAGAGCATGAAGTGAATTCAGACCCCAGGATATGCCCACCAGCAGGATACAAAGCTTCCCACTCATCGCCATCTGGTAATGGAGAGGGTTGCAAATGGCCACATATCTGTCATAAGCCATAACTGCCAGGAGAAAACTCTCTGTGGCTCCAAACCACAAAAACAGATACATTTGTGTAATGCAGCCCTTAATTGAGATTGTCCTGCTCATGGAAATGAGGTTTTTCAGAACTATGGGTACAGTAATTGTGGTCAAGCCAAGGTCCACAAAGGATAAATTCCCAAGAAAAAAATACATAGGTGTGTGAAGCTGGGGGTCAAGGTTCACGGCGACGATGATGAAGACATTCCCCGCAAAGGATAGCAAGTAAAAGGTTAGAAAGAGTGCAATAAGGAATAATCGATGCTGTGGAACATCAGAGAATCCCAATAGAAGGAATTCTGTAATTTCAGTGTGGTTTCTCTGCTCCATGCTCTTAAAAACACTCCAGAGTGAGACTTTTGCACTCTAGTAGGCATCAGATAGGGTTATGGGCCAGACGTTTATGCAGAACAGACCATGTAATCCAAATGGATAAGTGTGAGGTCAAGCAGAAAACTATCCAAGCACCTGGCACTTTTAGGAATTTTGAGGTAGCCTGCCGGCTCTGGAATTGCTAATGAGAGGAGAAACAGAGAAAAATGAGTAACAACCACTGACATCAGTAGAATAAGGTTTGTTTCAGCAGCGTGGTCAGGTTCTCAGGCTTCACATGAATGTGTCTGTTTGAGCACTCTGTATTTCTACTGATATCATCAGATTAGATCTATATTAAAGAAGCCATCCCAAGCAACCAATTTGATTCTTGTCAAAAGACAAAAAACAAAAAATATCATTAAAAAAACCAACACTTCCATGATCTTGGTGTATATAGTAAGATATTCTTTTAGCTATTCTGATACTTTCACCACACATATTCACAGTGCATGTAATGGAACATTGTAACTTTCTAAGACATCATTAGGGACTTTATCCTTTCCATCTTGAAAAAGTTGATTATTTTTCTACCCATGCCTTGGCATAACAGCAGGGATTGTGTGCAAATCCTCACCACTCCCTGTGCAAGGTCTTAGAGGGTATATTGATTCCTTATCGTCCACCCTGCCTTGTAGCATGGGGGATATTAGGCGACCTCCCTCTGCATTACCCAAGACAGAATATGTTGTGCCCACAGACAAATGGGAAGGTTTTATTGCCATTATCTCTGTTTTGACAAAGGAAGGGGTCAATCTTTATCTTCTCCCCACCTTGCTCAATGGTTAATGGTGGGTGATGGATATCATGGACGATATCAACCTCCACCGCTTTGACTAAAGGTAGAGTGGTTGTTATTCTACCTAACTCCACCTTGATTATGGTTAGTGTTTATAACCGTCTCTGTCCCTTACATAAAGGTACAGAGGGTATATTTCTTACTCTCTATTGTAAACAAATGTGGATGTGTTGATGGCAAGTTCTTAAAGAAACTTTCTTAGCAGGACTACTTTTTGAGTGTGAAAATTATTCAGCTGAATCACACTCATTAAGCCAATGCCCATGCTATGTCATCAACACAGCATCCAAGCACAATGATACATACCCTCCCTAAACAATGGAACTTTACCAGCAGGTTGCTTCTCAAGCATTGAAAAAAATTGTGGATTTATTAACTATTTAGGGCCATATTATGGCTAAGTCACGCAGTGCAGTGAAGCAAGTCACCTTTCTGCCCTGCACTGTGTGACAAGGAAAGGGCAGGGATGTGCTGTATTTAAGACAATACGATGCATTCCTCTTTCTTTCCCCAGCGCTGGTGCCCTTTTAGCTGCCTAGGTCCAATGTAGTGCAATGGTGTCTGTGTTGTATGCAGGAAGGGGCATCTGGGAGGCATATTCTTCCTTCTATGTGTGCTGATGTGCTGCAGAATGCAGAAAAAGAATGCAGAAAAAGGAAGAAATGAGGATCAATAGAGATACTTCTCCTTGTTATGCCTCACTTGGGAAAGTATCAGATTCTGGCACATTTCCATGTACTTGTAAATCTGGGAATGCGTCAAGAATTACGGGAGTTGTGTGGCATTACTCTAGATTTTTGAAGCCACTTTGAGCCACGCAAAGTGAGGTCACGTCTTCAGAAATCGGATTTTTGTATTTCTCTTGCACTACCTTGCATGGTGCAAGAACGATGCAAACCAGGTCATAAATATGGCCCCTTATAACTTCTCCATGGCACAATTGATAACATTAGGAAAACAGTGTATTCTTCACACTGCAGAAGCAACCTCAAGAGACATTTGCCATGGCTTGATCTAGAACATCAGATCTCACATATAGTTTCCCATGCCGCTAGTAGTTGAGCTTTGCAAAATGGCATTTAAATTTGTAATCACAGAATCTGTTAGTGCTGAAACAATGCACTGATGTAGCCTAGACATGATGGAGTTTTACAATTTCCAACAAGGAAAAAAAGAGGGAGGGGCAAATCGTATGGGAGCTTTATCTGGTCTTGTGCATCATACTCCCGCCATACACAAAACAAAAAAGAATGCACAATTCCAAGGAAAGTGCGGTTCCTCACTACTAATTAGGGGAGAAGTCAGCCAGTTCATACAGCAAGATGTAGTCAGAATAAGAGCCCTCACCTTTTGGTGACATGCTTTATCATCATCAACAAGTTCCTAAGATACTTTCTTAGAACCCACAGTTTTTATTTTGGTGCACATGGTTTACCCCATTTTGATATATTATTAGACTTTGTAGGCCAAAGGGAAGCAATCTATAGCAGATTTCCTCCTATTTGTATTGAAAAACTGTCACTGCAGACAAAACAGTAATCCAGACTGTCTTTCCCTATGAGTGTACACTAATATTATAATGCCTACCTCAGGTAAACATCTAATCCTGCAGCATTCCCCCTGTGCCAGGCTACCTGTGTACAGTTACCAGGCTGAGCACAAAAGTAGTCTCATGTGAGCAGCCCTCACGTGTTAACACGCATGTGCACACATGTTCACATGTAACCAGCCAAGTCCCCCTCAGCCTTGATGCGTTGCAGTGACCTTATCTTAAGAGGCTGACAGTGGCAGTAAACGCGTGCAGTACTTTTGCCATGTGATTTCCATGGCTAACACACACGTAGTGAGAGTCACCAACACTAAAAAGTCTAAAACAGGGTGATCCCAAAAGCCCAAAATGATACAAAAGCCTAGGTAAAATGCATTGGTTTGCAAGTGTGTGTTTGGGTCCCCACTTTTTTCTTTGCACCCCCTTGACCAAACTGCGCCAAACTTTCAAACTTTCATCAGTGTAGAAAGTGTGATAGGTCTGCAAAGTTTTGCAAAGATTGGTGAAATGGGTGCAAAGTTATTAAGGTCAAAATTCTGAGGAATTCCTATCTCTGTTAACCCTAACTATGATTACAGAGTGGCTATGACCACTCTGTAATAGTCACTGAAAGAAAGAAAGGTGAAAGTAACATTATAGTTAGGTGTGATAAAAAGATCTGTTTTTGTTGAAAAAATACTTAGACTTCACAGAAATAAACCAAGGTTAAAGTAACACTATAGTTAGGTGAATATGTCAGGGACAACATCAATGTTTTGAATTACAAAAAAAACAGAAATTCACCAGTTGTAGTTAGCAGAGTTATCCGTTACTGGTGCCTCCGCCAAGCACTGCTTAGTTTTGCACATGTTACATCATTAGGTGACTCCATCCTCCAGGGCCATTTTTGTTTTAAATTGGAGGGGGGCACATGCCCCCCTTCCCCAAGCCTATTATTGTCTTGGGGACCCCAACCTCCGGGACCTCCCTTTTACAAAGGTGGGAACCCAAAGGGTCCACCTAGGGACCCACCATGCAGATATTGGGAGACGTGGGGGGAACCCAAGGGCCACACAGCCCCAGTGGGCTCCCCAAGTGCTGCAGGATCTGGCATTGATCCCACCCACAGGGAGCAGCTATTCATGTTCATGCTGCCATATCGTGATCTGTCTCCTTGCCCCCATCAGTGCAGGCAGGGAAAACGGTCAAAAGTCTGCTCCTAGCTGGCAAGAGCATTTTTAAGGCAACCTTTACAAAATAAATTGGATGCTGGGTGATGGGGTCCCAGGGGCTAGATATGGCTCAGGAAGGGTGCCCGGAGCCCCTCTGAATCGGGCACTAGGGGGTGGGGTGTCCAAAGCTGAATACGGCTCAGAGAGGGGGAGCTGAGCAGCCCCACTCCCCAAAATAATGAAATGGGCCTCAGGGAATGGGGTCTCTGGAGATGAAAATGGCTTGCAGACAGGGCCACATGTCCCCTCTTCTCATTTAAACAATGCAGTCCCAGGCCACCATATTATTTTCAATCCTGCGGGATACCTGTGGGATCACAGCACAAATTGCTTATTTTTTGTTTTGTCAGGTGGATCCCTCTATGTCTCCCTCATTGAGCCACGGGGGAGTTATCCCTGCTGTACTCCCTTCTATCACTTTTTTAAACATCAGGGCAGGAGACTACGGCCCTTATTACAACTTTGGCGGTAACTGCAGCCTACCGCCACTGCGACGGCTGCCAACATACCGTTGCCGTGGCTACCAGCCGCCCTCCTGCATTATGACTGTAGACGGAATTCTGCCAGAAGGCTGGCGGAATACCGTAGACTGTCAAGACGGCGGTAAGGTGGCGCTGCTGCCAGCAACAGCGCCAGGCCAGTAAAACGCCGCCGACCTTATCATGAGCAATGATACGGCCTGGTGATGTTTTGCTGGCGGGGTAGGACTCTGGGGAGTGGGGCGGGGGAGACCCTGGCACTGATAGTGCCTACCGCCATGGTTTTCGTGGCGGTAGGATTGCCATGTAAACCATGGCGGTAGGCGGGGTCATAATCCCGAGGTTGGGATTGTGACGGCCGCCTGGCTGGAGACCGAAGTCTCCAGCCCAGCGGCCGTTACTACCCTGGCGGATGGAGCGGGTCATTAGCGGTTTGGCTTGAGCAAAACTGCCAATGTCATAATTTGGGAAAAGGTACCGCCAGCTTGTTGGCAGTACCTTTCCCCAAATTACCGCCGACCGCCAGGGTCGTAATGAGGGCCTAAGTCAATTTTTCGCATGTTGCTGGCAGTCCATCAGAGCACTTTCTCCTGTGGGATTCTGACTCCACAATCACAGCACTCTAAATTTAAATTGGCGCTCTTGCAAGACTATCTTGAGCCTCCTGTGGACCCATCAGCCCAGATATACAATTATTTTTTATCCTTTTGACACATCTGGTGTCTGGAAATTTTTCAGGGCCTGTACAACGAAACAGAGATAAGTCCGTTGGGAAAAAGCAGGGACCAGTCTATTATCGTCAGATGTGGACCCTCCTGCAAGTACACAGAAAAGTTCCTCAGTGATTGACTAGGAAAACAGAAAACTAGAGGAAAGGTTAATGCTTCTTGGGGCAGATTAAGTAGAAAAAGGCAGAAGATAGAGATGTCAACCGAAATGTCATTGGTTGTATGGTTTCCATTGCTGAGAGAAGGTTCACTGTTTGGTGTTCCTGCAATTTCTTGTTTTAGTCCTCTTTCCTGGCACTGCTTTAGGCATTCCTTTACCTTCCAGTTTCATGACTCTTCTGCCTCCCATCAACTTTGCATCTGTACGAGCCACTTCCAACTTCACGGTCATGCGCTGCCCTAGACTATGGATGCTCTTCAATCCCTGGATGAGAGTTCAGGTATATTCTGAGATTCTTCAGTGTTGTGGCGTGTCAGGTGAGCATACTTTTCTAAAATCATTCTGTGGTTGCCTCCAAACACTCTACACTGCCATGTGCATCCATATTTACTTAATGTTGTTTGTGTGCATCACAGTCAACTTCCTGCAAACATACCGCCTATGGCTTGTACCAGTTCTCCCGTACCTTCCTAAAATCTACAATATCTGAGGCTGATAATTGGCAATCCAAATATTCACCTGCACCTTTTGAGAGAGCTCCTAAGAAAAACTTTGCACCCAGGGCTGGACTGGGAAAGTAAAAGTAACCCTGGCACAAATACTAAAACCAGCTATGCACTATTCCTCTCCTTCCTCTGTCTCTGTCCTTTCATCCATCATTCTCTCTCTCCTTCTCCCTACTTTCTCTCCTCACTCTCTGATCTATCATGCTATTCCCATCCGTAGCCCTGACTGCACCAGTGTTTAATTTGAGCCAGTGGTTGCTGGTGGGGGCCACCAACACTCATTCTTCGGGGATCACCACGTATTTTTCCTCATCAGGCATTTCCTGAGAGCAAGAGAGGGGGAAGAGAGAAGCTGTCACAAAGGAAGATAGCAGGAATCTGCAAAAGAGATACAATGGGGACAGTAGTGTCTGGTAGCCAGTGGCATATCTAGATTGCTATGTGCCCTAGTGCCAACAATGTAATGGCTCCCACACTAGGGTGACATCTCAGTATGTCAGCTGCCCTAAGTACTCCTCAACCTCCTTCGATAGGGTCTCCATCTGCCATTTCAAAATTCACTACCATTCCCATACACAGACTACTGTATTTCTATTGCCTGTGCTGCACTTCCAAAGGTCATGGTCATACCATAAATAGCATTAACAAAGCCAATAGGTTTAGCCCTTGTAAAGTGCATGCACACAAAGACATATCACGCAGGGGCATTCACACAGCTACTCTCACATAGGCATAGTGCCCGTTCTGCACTTGCAAAGGCATATGCCCCACTCTACGCTCAAAGCTGTTAAGGTGAGCTACACTGAAACCTGAATGTCCTCTGCCATCAGCCACACTTGGACCAGCACTGGAGCTATTTGAGTTTGATCTTTGTGGACTTTCCAGGGAAGAGTCTTGGCATCCAAAACTGTCTCACATTCTAAAAACTTGTGCTGAAATAAATAAACTAAATAATATGCCAACTAAATGTAGAGGATAGGTGGTTAAAAAAAAAAACTAAAAAGTAGAGATCCACACTGGGCTGCTGTCTTGGAACAGTACACATTTTTGTGGTGACATGCTTTTAAATCTTGCTGGAGTGGTGTTTCGGTCTCTCCATAAGAAAGTTGTGGTCCAATAACAATGGCAGGGAATTTGCTGGCACTCTCATTACTTAATTAGTAACCATCTGCATTTCAAAATGAACTGAAAGAATAATCTCTTGAGGTCAGACTTATCTGATTGCAGAGTAACACAGAGTAAGAAGGGAAAATAGTGTTACCCAGACTGCCTGACATCCTATTGACCAGCGGGTATCTACTAAACAGAGTCAAACACTGCAAACAAGCTGCTGGCTGAAGAGGTCTGATTCACTGCCAAATATGCAATTCTGAAGTGCTGAATGACACTATGGGGGTCATTATGACCCTGGCGTTAGGCAGAGAAGCGGCGGTAAGACCGCCAACAGGCTGGCGGTCTTTTCTTTTGTATTATGACCATTGCGGTTACCGCCATGGTCATCCGCTGCTTCTCCGTTCCGCCTGCCGGGCTGGAGACCTGGGTCCCCAGCCCGGCGGCCGTCACTATACCGCCGGCGGTATTTTGACCCGGCTTACCGCCGTGGATTTCCTGCAGTTGGAACCGCCATGAAATCCATGGCGGTAAGAATTATCAGTGACAGGGAATTCCTTCCCTGGCACTGATAGGGGTCTCCTCCACCCGCCACCCCCACCCCGACTCCCTCACCTAAACCCCCACCCACCACCCCTGCCACCCCCCAAAGGTGGCAGGACCCCCCTCCCCACCCCGACCCCCATCATAACATCATTCATACACACACGACACGCACGCAGGCACCACCAACACACATACACGCACACACACCGACATACATGCCAACATCCACACACACAGTCAGACACCCACATTCAAACATACATGCACACATCCATACAGACATACCTACAGACATACACGCACTCATTCCCAAACACACAACACCCCCGCAAGCATACACGCACTCACACACCCCCTCTACATACACACACGCACACCCCACCCCCCTCCCCTCACAGACGATCGACTTACCTGGTCCGACGATCCTCCGGGAGGGGACGGGAGCCATGGGGGCAGCTCCGCCGACACCACACCGTCAACAGAACACCGCCACGGTGAATCACAGGACGTGATTTGCTGGGCGGTGTTCTGTTGGTGTGGCGGTGGAGGTGGTGCAACCTCCACTTCCCCGCCTCCCGCCAGTATGGCTGTTGGCGCCTCTCCATCCGTAAAAGGACAGAGAGCTGCCAACGTCATAATAGGCCGAGCAGCAAACCGCCACCACTGGCGGTCTTCCGCACGGCGGTCCCTCAGCGTCTTGGAAAAAGACCGCTGAGGTCAAAATGACCCCCTATGTCTGATGAATACCTGAAGTGGTCTTACCCAAAGATCATTTTTTTCTAAGCAGGATTATGTTTGATAAAACATGAGGCTATTGAGACAGCTAAAACAGTCTTTTGGTCAGACCAAAAACACACATAAACAGACAGAGCACAGAGAGCAGAAGCACAGTGGGTCCTTGGCTCACATGCATACGACATCCAGCACTGCTCAAGAGCATTGCGATCTTCCATGAAAGACATGGAAAAAGTGTGGCACTACAGGACCAGTGCAAGTGTCTTTCAAAGATGGGACACAAGCGTGGTACTGCAGTGCCAGCCTTTGCAAGCTTTCTTTAAAAACACGGAGCAAGTATGCTGCTGGAGGGCCAGTCAGTGGAAGCGTCTTTCAAAGACATGGAACAGTTGTGGTACTCCACGACCCATGCAAGCTTCATTCAAAGACATGGAGCATGTGTAGCACTGCAGGGCCAGTGCAAGCTCCCTTTAAAGACATGGAACAAGTGTGGTACTGGAGGATCAGCCAGGGCATGCTTCCTTCAAAGACATTGAGCAAGTTTGATAATGCAGGGCTACTACAAGCTTCCTTCAAAGTCGTGGAACAAGTGTGGCACTGGACTGCACCATTTAACACCTCGCTTAGATATGATGAGCAAGCAGCATTTCAGATTGGTGCAAGTGTAAGGAACTGAACTGGGGTGCATGAGTTCAAGCTTGACACACACACATAGTAAGATGTTCATACACAGAAGAGGTGCAGTGCTGAGCAGGAGTACACACTTCACTCACACCCATAGATTACATAACTATCTGGTCGGAAAGAGTGCAAGCTTTGCTTGCATGCACAGAACATGAACAGCATTTGTAACAGCATTGCTTGCCTGTGGTTATACACACGCATACAATGTGCAGCATTTGGCAGCAGTATAAGTTCCCTTTACACACACAGCATGTGTACAAGATGGTCATGAGCAATGCAAGCAACAATATCCTCACATAACAAAACAGGTATCACCTTGGCACCAGCATCTAAACTTAGTTCAGGCACAAAATATCTAGGCCCATATTTATACTTTTTGACGCAAACCTGCACTAACGCAGGTTTCCTTCAAAAAGTATAGCGCCGGCTTGCGCCATTCTAGCACGCCAGCCGGGTGGCATATTTATGAAATGGCACAATCTGGTGCAAAGGGCGTGCTAGCGTAAAAACAATTGCGGTTAGCTGCATGGTGGTGGCGGTATGGGAGATGGGTGTTTAGCACCAAAAAATGACGCTAGGCTGGTTAGGGTAAAAAAATGACTCCAACCAGATTAGTGTCATCTTATGGTGCTAAACCTACTTGCCACGTGACTCCTGCCTAAGAAAAGGCAGGAGCCATGCCCACCAACCCAATGGTCAGCACAGGGAACAAGGGTCCCCTTGCATAGCCATTGCACTGTGTGCCATGGAGGGGGGCCATTGCAGGGCCCCCAATAGCACTTTGAAAAATTAAAAATACTTACCTGTACTTACCCATACTTACCTGGGATGGGGTCCCCAATCCTCTCCTGTCCCTCTGGTGTGGGTGAGGGTGTCCCTGGGACCTGGGGAGGGCACCTGTGGGCTTATTCCATGGTGTTCCACCATAATAATAGGCCCACAGGTCTCCTAACGCCTGCCCTGACCCAGGCATTAAAAAATGGTGCAAAGCAAATTTTTAACCATTTTTTGACCCCTCCCCCCATGCGTGATTTTTGCACTGGAGGTTAAATAAGGCGCTAGGGCCCTAGAGTCATTTTCTGCCCGGGAACGCCTATCTTGCAACTCATTGACATAAGGTAGTTTTCCGCAGGCAAAAATGTCTTTAGCGCCACTATTTTGGCATTAGACATGTCTAGCGCCAAAATATAACTATGGAGTTAAGTTTGCACCGGATTTGTGTAAAAAAAATACGCAAATCCGGCACAAACAGAGTATAAATATGTAAAGAGGTGAGTGAGCCACTAAAGGCTAGAGCCAGATGCTAGACTCTGGTTCTGCTTGAGGCCATCTATAGCCATCAAACCCAAAATGAGCTGAGCGTTCTTGTGGCTTCTGGCTGCTACCCAACACTCTAACCTCATGCACCAAGAAGGAACGACAAACTATTCAACTTTGATAGAAACCAGGAGCAAGTAAGGGATACCAATCTAGTGACTGAATTAAACAGTATGAAACCAGAAAATTAGGGTCAGTCCTGCCTTGGCCACTCGATTAAGCTGTGTAACTATTTTATTTTATTGTACCTCCTAGGTTTTCATTACTGCATATGAGAAAACCTGGAAATACATGAGGATGTGTGCTGTACACAAATCTTTCTTGTGTTTGACTAACTGGACTATAAAGTTGCTCTGTGAAAAATAGGAATATAGCCCACATAAAGGGTGGTGATAGTAAATAAATGCCTCTTAGTCCACTAATGGTGTTGTCATCAGAGGGGGTGGGTATGAATATTTCTAAGTTCATGTTTAAAAATTATCACTTTTATTACTCTCAATGCAGTGGTATAATCTGATGTACTAAAGTGAAATGCTTGTCAAAGAAATATACTTTTTTTGAATTTTGAAGACACTTTCTTATATTTTTACATGATATTTGTTGAATGTTTCCATGGCAATTGTTCCCGTGGCTCAGCTCGCGCCTAGGCTCTTAGAGCTGACAGACCCTTCGCTCGATTCTCCTTTTTAATTTGTTGGCTGTCTATATCAGTTGCTGGAGTTCCCACTCTCTCAGGATCTCACTGTGGGAAGCAACTTTTGTTTTCTGACATTCTGACTCATGTCCAGAGGTCTCACAAGGATAACTATGTGTATTTCTGGGTATAATAAGGACGACTTGTGTATTAATGACACAAGAAGTTGTCTAAAGTTACCTGTGCATTTTTTTGCATAAAAAGAAATCAACAGTCAAATCATTTCATTTTCCCGGTTCCTGCACTCTGTCCAAAGTAAGTCTAGTTATTTTACCACTGTCATTGTTTGCCCTTCACCCAGCAGGCGGAATGCTGTGATTACTGTGACTGTTTTGTCTTCAAAAGACACCCATCAGCATGGGTATAGTTTATTGTTTGACCTCTCCTGGCATCAGGCAGCCAACACCAAACAGTCCGCTCTCCATTAAGGAACATGAGAAAGCGTTCTGCTCTGTCACACTGTGTATGCTCAATGAGGCCCTTTCAGTGCCCCCGCAGGTGCTTCAGTAGATTCTGGGGCTTGGAGTCTGACTTCTGCAGTTGAGAGAACTGGACGGAGCTAACAGCAAGGTCCCGGTGCTGTAAGAACCTCTGTGACCCCAGTAGGCAGCAGTACTGGAACAATGTTCACACTGGTGGTTCTGCCATCAATACTACATCACTGAACTCATTGGGATTCTGAAAAAGCAAAGCATAACACAAAGAACATGTGTCACAAAGAGCCACGCCACTAATGCTAAATGTGCACAAATATACAGTTTTACTGATAAAACTTTGTAGAGCACCAACAATAATAAGGTATTTTTACATTTCAAGCAAACCAGGACAACAAGCAAACTTGGTGCACTGCATTACGTGAAAGGGGGACAGCAGAAATGTGCCATATCAACTAAGATATGATGCATGCGCTGCCTAGTGCCAAAGTAGGCACTCTTGCACCTTGGTGCAAGAGCTTCTGAGTTACAGGCAGGATTGTTTTGGTGCAGGAAGAGACAATATCCCGCACAAAAACTATTTAAAGAGGCGCATTGCTTTTCTATGCGTACTGAAGGACCCAGCATGCATAGAAAGAGGAAGCAATGAGGACAAATAAATAAATTTCTGCTTAAAGCAGTCTGCAGCACACATAGAAGTAACAAATCACCATTATTATAAGGGACACCTTCCTGCACATAAACAATAATTTTAGTGCCAGCACAGAGGAAGAGGATAGAAATACTCCGTATTTGGTAGATACAACACATTTCTGCCCTTTCCCAATGGCACAGGGCTGCGCAGCAAGACACTTGCTGCACCCCCTTCACCCTCTAATGTTGCAGGAAACTGCTGGTTTGGCAGGGAGTAAGAAAGCCTGTTCTTATGGAGCTCTTCCTGCTCAACTAAACCCTAAATACTCTCCTATATTTCCAATTGATCAGGATATAAAGTGTTACTGTTTTAAGAACCAGGTGCCAATATGTTAGGAGAAGTGCTGACAGAACTGTTAGTACTAATGGGGCAGTCTGAACCCTCTGCTCAGAAGACAAACAGCTTAAAGAGATTAGCACTCTGGAGGGGTATGAATATGCTTCTGAGTAATTGCAGAAAACAAATTAAATGAACACAAACATATTTTGAGTTAAATATTGAGCAGTTTTTAACTAGAAATAATTTTAAAAAACACAAGCACTAGAAGGTTTCAAATTACAGTATGCTCACTGTACCGTCCACCTCTTCAACAGTACTAGACTGTAAACATCAAACACTACAACTACCAGCATACTTTGGGGGGGTTACATTTTGAGCCAAATCAAGGATGAGGGTGGGCAAATGTGGCATGAAGTGTGCTGTTAGAATATTAACCCTAAAAGCATTGTCATTATAAGAATATGTGCTTTATAGCATTATGGCCCTCATTACAGCATTGGTGGTAAATGCCGCTTACCGGAATTCCGCCACAGCTATTATGACCCACAGCTCAGAAATCACCAAAATCTAGACACCCACACAAGTCCTCCACATCAAAGGTCAGTGATAAACTGTCGATAACAAAACCTCCACCGTCACGCCAACACAAATACGCCCACACTGTCATGACCTACGAATCCAGGCGGCAGTCTTTCAACCGCTGTATCCATTGGCGATACACACCACTGCGCTCAAAATACACACACATTTACAAAACACTACCACATTGGACAAAACGAAATACACACACCTGATACACATACACACACCACTCCCATACACCCAATACAATATAAAACACACACCCACCCTACCCACAAATCCTTACTACCCAAACATTTGGAGGAGGCTAGAGAGACAGCAAAGCAAAGACAACACCAGCATACAGAGGCACACAACACCATCACACATATACATCCACGCACAAAACACCACACACCCCTAAACATCACCCCACACATCACAACACACACCACCTCACATATCACCCACACCACCCCATGGCACCGCAAAGACACCCCGTGTTTTCTGAGGAGGAGCTCAGGGTCATGGTGGAGGAAATCATCCGGGTAGAGCCACAGCTATTCAGATCACAGGTGCAGCACACCACCATAGCTAGGTAGATGGAGCTATGGCGCAGAATCGTGGACAGGGTCAATGCAGTTCAGAGGACTGGCGGCAGACCCCCACCTACTCCCCCACAACTAACAACATGGGAGGAGGAGGTCTTGGCTATACTGCATCCTGAGGGCCTCGCAGGAGTAGCTGGAGGAATGGACTCTGGTAAGTTAAATCTTTAACTACTTCATCCCCCACCCTACCTGCATGCTATCACATACCCCCACCCTCGCCCTCACCCCCATCACTCCAACTCCTCACATATGTCCCACTATCACAAAACACACATCCCAATACCAAGACCTGCATGCAACAACAAAGCATGGACACCCATCACCAATGCATGTCCACTACACATACCCACACAGACCCCTAAACAGGCCTCCCCCCTCAGAAAACACCAGCACAGCACCCACCCAGCGGGCCCATCCCTCTGTCCCCAGGACATGTCAAGCAGCAGTGTGTCCACCACTACAGGGAACCCAGGCTAACCCACCACCCCAAGAACAGCAGGGACCTGGGCAGTGGTAGTGGGCACATAGTTCAGGGGACAGAGGCCCAGGAAAACCGGGGAACTGGGAGGGCTGCGGTGCGACAGGGGGAGGACAGGCCCATGGAACCCACTCTCTCCACGAGGCCCTCTCCAACATCATGGAAGCCTACCATCATTCCCAGGAGATGATCAAGGACCTTGTGAACACCAGGAGGGACACAGTGGCACAACAAGGGGCCCCTGACACTAGCCTGGACAATGAACGGCCAACCACCTCCGCCGGAACTAGTGGACAGGAGGCACCGCCACAGGACCACGACACCAGCACCCCACCCCCTGCAGATGGAGAACCACCCCGCAAGCGGTCCCTGAGATCCAGGACAAAGACAGAGAACAATGCCAAGACCCCCGCCAAGAAATGAGACCACCCTGATTGTCATCCTTCTATCCCACTTTGTCACCCTGTCCATCCTTAACCTGCCCTAGCTCCACTTCCTATGCCCCTTTGGACAATGCACCTGTGAGACAAATAGACTGAACTCTGCCATGGACATTCCTCCACCATCACCCCTCACCATTTTACAACCCCCTCCACTAATTTGCACTTAAATAAACACCCTTGAATCACAAAACAATCTGTAGTCAATCTGTGCTTTCACAAATGTGTACTTCCTATAACTAACGAGAATAGCAATGTCCATTGTATTGTCAACATACCTATGTCACAAAGCTCTAGTCCATAAGGTAACATAGCAGAGGTCACACAGTGGGACCCACATCTGTGAAATCGAAAGGAAAAGTGACAAATCAGGGTCCATACACTGGGTGAAAGTGGCAGACAAATGAGAGGTTGAATACTTTTATCAGATGTAGGAGGCAGTGAGGCCTTCTTACCTGTGTCTCACTGGAAGTATTGATGGATCACGGTGTTTCTGTTGCCTATGTCCTCTTCTTCTGCCTCCTCTTCTTCACTGTCCACAAGCTCCACAGCTGCCACAACACCTCCTTCAGGACCATCCTCCTGCAGAAAAGGCACCTGTCTTTGCAAAGCCAAGTTGTGCAGCATACAGCAGGCCACGATGATCTGGCACACCTTCTTTGGTGAGTAGTGTAGGGAACCACCTGTCATATGGAGGCACCTGAACCTGGCCTTCAGGAGGCCGAAGGTCCTCTCTATAACCCTCCTAGTTCGCCTGTGTGCCTCATTGTAGCACTCCTCTGCCCTTGTCCTGGGATTCCTCACTGGGGTCAGTAGCCATGACAGGTTGGGGTAGCCAGAGCCACCTGCAAATGTCGAGGGACAACTGTTAGACACACACTAACCCTTAGGGACAACCCCAGACAACTATTTACACTGTATAGGGTCCATGTCCTCACCTAATAGCCACACACGGTGCCTCTGGAGTTGCCTCATCACATAAGGGATGCTGCTGTTTTTTAGAATGTAAGCGTCATGCACTGAGCCAGGAAACTTAGCGTTCACATCGGAGATGAACTGGTCGGCCAAACACACCATCTGCACATTCATTGAATGGTAACTCTTCCGGTTTCTGTACACCTGTTCACTCCTGCAGTGGGGGTACCAAGGCCACATGTGTCCCATCAATGGCACCTATGATGTTGGGGATATGTCCCAGGGCATAGAAGTCACCTTTCACTGTAGGCAAATCTTCCACCTGAGGAAAAACAATGTAGCTGCGCATGTGTTTCAGCAGGGCAGATAACACTCTGGACAACACGTTAGAGAACTTTGGCTGGGACATGCCTGATGCAATGGCCACTGTTGTTTGAAAGGACCCACTTGCCAGGAAATGGAGTCTGACAGGACCTGCACTAGAGGGGGTATCCCTGTGGGATGGTGGACAGCTGACATCAGGTCTGGCTCCAACTGGGCACACAGGGGGTGATTCCGACCCTGCCGGTAAAAACCGCCAGGGCCGGGGTCCGCGGGAGCACCGCCAACAGGCTGGCGGTGCTCCTTTGGGCATTCTGACCACGGCGGTACAGCCGCGGCCAGAAACGGAAAGTCGGCGCTGCCCAGGGGAATCCTCCATGGGGATTCCGACCGCCATCCTGTTCCTGGCGGTTTCGGCCGCCAGGAACAGGATGGCGGTATGGGGTGTCGTGGGGCCCCCGTAAGAGGGCCCCACTTAGAATTTGAGTGTATGCTTAGCAGACACTGAAATTCGCGACGGGTGCTACTGCACCCGTCGCACACCTTCCACTCCGCCGGCTCTATTCGGAGCCGGCTTCCTCGTGGAAGGGTGTTTCCCGCTGGGCTGGCGGGCGGCCTTTTGGCGGTCGCCCGCCAGCCCAGCGGGAAACCCAGAATGACCGCTGCGGTCTTGTGACCGCAGTACGGTCTTCTGGCGGTTCCCGCTTGGCGGGCGGCTCCTGCCGCCCGCCAAGCTTGGAATCACCCCCACAGTTCCTGGATTGTGGCACGATCAAGACTGTGGGTGACTATTACATGTCGCTCTTCCATTGTCGACAGGTCCACCAGTGGTCTGTACACCGGAGCATGCCGCCATCTCCTCACCTGCCCCAGTGGACGTGCTCTATGGATGAGAACAGCAATCTGAGGGTCAGCCAACACTGAGGTACAAAATAAACAAATTTGTTGCACACATTTGTCAATCCGCTATGTGCCTGTCTTAGTGTGTATGCAAGGCCTAGATATGTGTGACGCATTTAAAATTCATGCCATGTGGCCCCCTGAAATGGCGGCTGCCTGACCTGTAATGTGGGACGAGGGGATATGAGGTAACTGTGCTGGCGCTGTACACCGTCGCGGTTGGCGGTTGAAGACCGCGGCTCAATTGTGCCTTGGTTAACATTGGACCGTATGGGTCCCAGGAGCCAATGACGATGTACGCCGGCGGTGACGGTACGCACCGCTGCGGACATGACCGCCATTTTCTCTCTGTTCACTCACTTGATACCAGATCTTCGACAGGAGAGGACCTACACTGCAAGTGCTTCTGTGACCTCAGTCTGGAAGTGACAATGGCTCAAGTGCCTGGGAACAGGGCCCCTGCCTTCACATTGAAGGAGTTGGACAAACTAGTGGAGGGGGTCCTCCCCCAGTACACGCTACTCTACGGTCCTCCAGACAAACAGGTGAGTACACTGTGAGCATTCTGTGTGGGCAATGCCTGTTTGGAGTGGTGTGGATGGGAGATGGGGGGATGAGGCCTGCATGATCGGACGGTGTGTGTATGTGCGTCAGGGCAAGGGTGGGAATGTGGGCCAATGACTGTGACGGTCCGGATGGTTATAGTTTTTCCTTTTCCCCTGTACTATTCCTGCAGGTCAGCGCCCACCAGAAGAAGGATATTTGGCGTGCCATCGCCAAGGACGTCCGGGCCCTGGGGGTCCACCACAGACAGAGCACCCACTGCCGTAAAAGATGGGAGGACATTCGGCAATGGAGCAAGAAGACGGCAGAGGCCCAGCTGGGGATGGCCTCCCAATGTGGGAGGGGTGCCCGTCGCACCTTGACCCCCCTGATTTTCCGGATCCTGGCAGTGGCATATCTGGAGTTGGATGGGCGCTTGAGGGCATCACAGCAGCCACAAGGGGGTGAGTACTATCACATCCATCTGATTCAGCGTGCATTGGAGGTGTCTGGGAGGGGGAGGTGGGCTGTGGGTTCCCCTAGGCCAGGGCGAGTTTTGTAGGCAAGGTCCCTTCGTGAGGCAGGCTATGTGGCACCCCACCCCACCAGTGTTAAGAGCCATCTACCCTTAATCAGGCTCCTGTGACTTCCATGTGTGCAAAAATCGGGCATAAGCCTTGTACCCCATGTCCCTGTGATTAATTAGGGAAGTCTAAGTGCATGGTGTAGTGCAGAGGACTGCTGTGTCTGTAGTGTCCGCTAACGGTAGCGGTATTGCATGCACTGAACATGTCTTTCTACTTTCTTTCCCCCCTTTTTGTGATCTCCCTGCTCTTGTGTGCATTAACATCAACAGGCGGAGGAGCTGTGCCACCAGAGCAGGAGGCAGCTGCATCCCACATGGCCTTGGAGGGCGAGACTACGGACTCAGAATTCACCAGTGGGAGGGTGAGGGGAGCTCCATGGCGGGGACAGGAGCTGAGACCAGCTACACCGACTCCTCCTCTGATGGGAGCTCCCTTGCGGTGGCGGGCCCCTCTGTGCCCACCACATCTACAGGTACAGCCGCCACCCCCTACCAGCACCGCCCTCCCAGCAGCCCCTCAGCGTGTGCCCCATGGCCGCTCACCCAGGAGGGTGGGCATCTTCTTCGCCCCAGGCACCTCAGCCCCTGCCCCATTCAGCCCTGCTGCCCTCAGTGAGGAGGCCATTGACCACCTCAGATCCCTCACTGTTGGGCAGTCTACCATTCTGTATGCCATCCAGGGTGTAGAGAGGCAGTTGCAACAGACAAATGCATACCTGGAGGGCATTCATTCTGGTCAGACAGCCCAATAGATTTTCAGACTCTGGCCTCAGCACTGATGGCAGCCATTGACCCTGTGTCCAGCCTCCCCCCTCCAACTTCCTCCACCCAGACCCAGTCCCCAGTACTTCCGCCTATCCCAAGCACACAATCAGACCAGCATGCACACACCTCAACACACAAGGGTAGCTCTGGCAAACATAAGCACCACACATCCCACAAGCACTCACACAAGCATCATACCCATGCAGACATACCAACAGCCACTGCCTCCACTGTGTCCCCCTCTCCACATCTCCCTCCTCCCTCTCTGTCACATCTCCACTCACCCCTGCATGCAGTACATCTTCAGCCACTATGTCCATCACCAGCACGCCCATCACCACACACCGCTCACATGCACTCACCACCCCACTACCATTCACACATCCTCTGTGTCCTCTCCCAGTGTGTCTGTGAGCCCTCCTCCCAAACTACACAAACGCAGTCACACACCCACCCAACAGCCATCCACCTCATGACAGCCTCCAGCCCATGCAACTTCACCCAAAGTCAGCAAACGAACACCTCCTACAACCACTACCTCTTCCTCCACTCCCAAACCCCCTCCATCTACCTGTCCCAGTGTGTCTAAAAAACTTTTCCCGTCAAACCTTGACCTCTTCTCTTCACCTGCCCCACCCCTTCCTTCCCCTAGGGCCCGCCTTTCCAGGTCCCAACCCAGCACCTCAGCCGCCACATCACCGGGAACATTGGTGCCAGCAGTAACCGGCTTCTGGAGTGCGCCAAGCAGCAGGGCAGCCAGTGTCCCAAGGAGCCAGGCCAAGGACATTCCCCCACCTCCAAAACATATGAAGTTGCCCACAGCCCGGAGGGAGAAGGCCAAAACACCTGCCACCAAGGGCTCAGCCAGGACAACAGTTGGGAGTGGCAAGACAGTTGCGCCACCATCCAAGGTGGGGAAGGGCCAGAGAAAGAAAGGGAAGTTGGCACCAAACCGCAAGGCGGACAAGACCGCCACCGGCACCGCCACATGCACTGCCGCCACGGGAACCGCCGCTCAGGACACCGCCACCAGCAGCACGCTCAGTGAGCCCCCCACCAGGAACCACCACTCAGGACACCGCTGCCAACAGCACGCTCACTGAGCCCCCCACCAGCACTGCCGCCCAGGACACCACCACCAGCAGCACGCTCAGTGAGCCCCCCACCAGCAACGCCGCCCAGGACACCGCCGCCAGCAGCACGCTCAGTAAGCCCCCCACCAGCACCACTGCCCAATGAGCGCCGCAAGCACTGCCGCTACTGAGGCCGCCGCCAGCACCGCCAGCAGCCATGCCATATCCTGTGCCAGTGGCACCACTGCAGACATGGCTGCCATCCACAGTGGTCAGTTGTACGAGGCTGGTGGTCAGTTCCAGGGGCCTGGACAACTTACATGTTGCCCCACCGACAGTGGAGTGTCAGATCCACTACCTCAGTCCTTGGCAGGATGAAGCACTCTGGGCACAAAGCCCCCTCCAGAACCAGTGGAGAATGACATCCACTACCTCTGTCCTTGGCAGGATGAAGTACTCTGGGCACAAACCCCTCTCCAGAACCAGTGGAGAATGACATCCACTACCTCTGTCCATGGCAGGATAAAGCACTCTGGGCACAAATCCCCCTCCAGAACCAGTGGAGACTGTTATCCACTTGAGAGACTGTGGCTTTGCACTCCCCAGGATAAAGCAGTGGGCAAACCACCCACTGGAGAGACTTGAGAGACTGTGGCTTTACACTCCCCAGGATAAAGCAGTGGGCATGGAGCCCCCTTGTGGAGCTGGCGTCGTGCACTCATCCGGCTGCGGTGCCCCCCTTTCCTTCTCCCTGAGGTCCCTGTTTTATTTTGATCTGATGCCCCTGCAGTGTTCTCTCCGTTTGGATCGGGTATCTTGTGTGGGCCTCGCCCATGCATTTTGGGCCCAGTTGTCCACGGACTATGTAGGTGCAGTACATGGACTTGACTTCTTGGTGTACATATTTGTTAATAGTGTATATATATTTTTAGCTAATGGCTTTTTCCTGATTGCAATCATTCACCTCATTTCCTTTTGTCCTTACGTTCCTCCAGGGGTGGTGGGTGCGTAAATGTAATGTTTCAGAATGTATTGGTGTGTGTGTTGTTGTGTGTGGGGGTGAGGATGTTGGTGTTGCGTGTGTGTGTCACTCTCTTTTCTCTCCCCCCTACCCTATGTTGTAGGTGCAGTACTCACCGTGGTTGTCGCCACCGTCAGTCGTGCTCCTGGTAGAGGAGCAGGAAGACAATCGCAGGTAGAATTTGGAATTCCGGCTCCATGGCGTCCTGGTTCGTCATACGGTGTGTAGAGGTGAGAGTTTTCCCTTCCAAGTCCAGTTTTGGCCGTGTTTTTGTTCGCATTGAATCCGTCCCGGAAAAGGTGGTGGATTGGCCTCTCATAATGGTGTGGGCGGTACATTGTCTTCCGCCTGTCTGTTGGCGCTGACCGCCATGCTGTTTGTTTGTACCACCGTGGCAATCAGAGTGTTAAAGTGGCTGTCTATGCTGGCGGTTTCCGCCGTGGTCATAATTCAATTTTTTTTTACAGACGGCCTGTTGGCGGTCTCACCGCCGCTTTAACACTGACCGCCAGGGTTGTAATGAGGGCCTATATGTCTTGTAGAAAAATAATCAGTCTTCACAGAAAATTACTTGCATAGGAGAGTGTATCCTGCTCCTGGGAGTTCCTCGTCATAGAGAACAAGACTGTTTAATAAAACTCTCATTTGACAAGAATGCTTGGGCAAAGCCCCAGCCAATAAAAGTAGCACTAGGGGGCAAATTTATGAGATGTGGAGCACCATATCACAAGCTCCCAAGGTGCATCAGAATTTTTGTGGGAATGATGCTGCAACATGTCTGCCCCGAAAGTGGCACACTACTGAAGTTGGGCTTATAACAAGTGCAACTTTAGCAATGTCTCAAAAAACAGAGGCGGTGTGTTGGTTCTGACTGATGCACTTGACCTAATGTGTGAGGACTAATGTATTAGAGTGTGAAGTGGTGGAAACACACCTTGGACACTATTCTACTGGTTCAGGATGTAAAGCATACAAGCATGAAGTATTGCTATGTGTCACATTCCAGCGAGCATAGTCTACGGATGTATACAATAAAACCTAAGTAGGTATGTCATATTGACTGTAATTTCAATGCGAGTGGATACAAGTAATTAATGTAAAGTGACAATTCCTGTGTTATCTACCTTATGTGTGTCCTTACCTTTTGTGGTTTGTTGTAGGTTTAGCTGGACTTGGGGATCCATTCCTTCATGGATATGTGTCAATCGAGGGCTGTCTCCTACATGGGCTACACAGCGTCACATTGCACTGCTGCAGTGGATGATGAGATAATAGGAGCCATGATCCCAGGTTGCTCAAGGGATCCCACAACCTGATTGTTACATGTGTAGGCCTACTACTTGTTGAGGGAATGTGAATTACATACTTATTACAGTGTTTTAAGTGACTTAAGCTGGTCAGAGTCCTATTAAACAGCTACTCTGTAATTTCCTATGCCTGGGCATAGGAATTGTGACACATTCCAGGCTTAGATTGGCACATCTAGCAGATGCATCACACATTTACAAACTCATAAATATCACTGAATCAGTTGTAAGTCAAATGTTTACAAAGAAGCTACCCTGCATACTGTACAAATCGTGCGGCACAGCTGGCTCTAGAGCAGGTATTTTCTGAGGCAGGCCAAATGCATTGCCTTTATAAATATGGAATACTGAATGCACCACCACAGCATAAAAAATTATGATGCAGAGGTGGCACAAGCTCCTTGTAAATATGATCCAGTGAGTGTTACCCTGAACATATGCATGGTGACTAAACGCAAATTAGTACTACACTAGGAACCTTTCCCCTCCAGGTACATCTCTTAGAAACCATGTGTTGTTGAGGTCTCCTGGTGATTATGTGAAATGGGTTTCATGGTCTCAGCCTGGCTCCTGGTAGGTGTGCTGTGCTGGGTGAGGAATTTGTTCTCTCCACATTTCAAAACCCATTCTCCACATCAGCATAGTTGATAAATCAATGAACAGGTGCTTTAATGAAGAGAGCAAGTAATGCTGGTAGAGCAGGTCCTCCTCTCTGTCTTCTGTGGGGGTGGGAGGGTTCTCCAGTCCTTAAGAAGGACAAAAATGATGGTGAATTTTCATTTTTGATTTCCACCAGGAATGTGAAAAAACACTTAATACAGTTGAGGAGGCTCTCATATTTTTTTAGTGCTCAACATCTACATTCTCTCTATTAGAATGGCCACAGTAACACATAAGAACATACACATAAAAACGACTCAACAGTTCCAACTTTTGATTAAGGTCTTCAAGGACAACTAATCTCCTGACAAACGTTTTGGTTTAAAGTAAGGGTGTGCCTTTGCTTATACTGGAAATTTGTGCCATAAGTCACCTCTTTGTAACCTAACATCTCTTAGCAGTCAAATATCCATTACCCAGAGAATTTCTCTTCTAAGTGATATTTGCCATACATTGGTACATTAGGGCAGAACCTACATCGGATTTACATTGGCACATTGAGGCAGGATCTATCTGAAAAAGCACCCCTCCATATCAGCATATTCAGAAAAATCAGTGGGTGTTTGCTTTAATGAAGGGAGCAAGTAATACTGGAAGAGAGGGCTCTCCTTTCTGTCTTCTAAGGTGGTTGGGCTCTCCAGCTCTTAGTTTACCAACAAGTATGGATAAACATGGGAAAGAATGTTCACTTGTTATTTCCTTCAGCAATGTTAAAAAAAGTTTAATTCAGTTGAGGAGGTTATAATTTTTTTCAGTCTTCGGTAACTGCATCATTTATAATGTAATGCTCGCTTTGATAATATTCAGATAAAATATCTCCACAGTTCCAACGTTTTAATGGAATTCTTAACTGACACATAGGGCCTGATTATGACCTTGGCAGATGGGATACTCTGTCACAAATTGGACGGATATCCCGTCCGCCGTATTACAAGTTCCATTCTATTGAATGGAACTTGTAAAACTGTGGGTGGGATATCCGTCACGTTAGTGACAAAGTATCCCCTCCGCCAAGGTTGTAATGAGGCCCATAATCTCTTGATAAATTCATTGATATATGGTCCAGGCTCCCCTCCACTTATTCAGTTAATTTGTGTTATCAGTCACCCATTTTTAACAGAACATTGTTACCAGTCATCTCTCCATAACACCAAGGCTTCTAAGTATCATGCGACCTTCTTCAGAAACGAAATTACTTAAAGATATCGAAATGGCAGATTAGGATAGAATCTACGTCCAATTTACATTAGTACATTAAGGAAGGATCAATGCCACATTTATATGGGTACATTGTGGTCTCATCTATGTGAGATTTACATTGGTACATTGGAGAGGATCTATGCCAGATTTAAATTGGCACATGGGGGTTCTCTATTTCAGATTTGCATTGGTCCATTGCGGCAAGATCAGAGGCAGATTTACATTGGTACATTGGGATGGATCTACTTTACATTGTTGCGTCAGTCATCCCTTCTTAACAGAACATTCTTAGCAGTCATCTCTTCATAACACCAAAGCTTCCCCTACTAAGTATCATGTGCTGTTCTTCAATAATAGAATTACTTAAAGATACATGGGGTGTCCAACATTGGTAGATTAGGGTAGAATCTACGTCAGATTTACATTGGTACATTGAGACAGGATCAATGCCACATTTACATTGGTAAATTGGGGTCTCATCTATGTCAGATTTACTCTGCTGCATTGCAGTGGATCTATGCCAGATTTAAATTGGTACATTGGGTGTGGATCTATGTCAGATTTACATTTGTCCATTGAGGCAGGATCAGTGGCAGATGTACATTAGTACATTGGGATGGATCTACTTCAGATTTACATTAGTGCATTGAGGCAGGGTCAGTGGCAGATTTACAATGGTAGAAAGTGGTGGATCTATGTTACATTTATATTAGTGCTTTGGGATGGAAATGTGCCAGATTTGTGTTTCTTTATAAGGTTTGATCCATGTCATGCTTACATTGGTACAATCTTGCTGAATTCATGTTGGATTCTGAAGATATTCATGCAGGATAAGTTTACATATTACTCATTTAAACAGAAATGAGATAGATAGTGTTGGAGTGTGCTGCGAATGTCACACGGATCCAACTCTCATATATGCTTGTGAGGGTTATTTTTACGCAATGTCTTCACTTCATCACCCTAAGACCACGGCCATGGCAAGTGGCCTTCAATGCCAAAATTCCTGCACTGTATTATGTTGTAACCTAGTGATTAAAGGTGTCAACTGCAGAAATCAAGGCACAACCGCAGGGCTCAATCCTAAGCAAAGACTCATCATTACAGACCCTAACAGATACAGCAGAGCAAATTCAGGCAGAATGTACTTGTTTCTTATACTCATAGAAAATATCATCTTTTAGCATATGGATATATAAAGGCATGCCACCGTCACTGCAGCATCATGTAATGTAAAACTGTGGAATTAACGTAGTGAAGAGTTTTTGTAGCCCAGCACCCATTCACCTTCTGAAGAATGTTTCAGGTTCAGCCAGGGTTTTGTTGGTGGATCTTACAATGACAGGAACATCCCCAGGCCTCTAAAATGCATTATGTGTGACAGGTGCTTGGATTCACTAACAACACAGGATTTATACATTCAGCACTGCAGGGCTTGAGCCTTTTCGGGCTCTGATGTAATACCCTTGAGAGGAATTAAATAAGAATGAAAATCTATCGGGAAAAGGGAGTAGCAGTTGCCTTTTGAACATTTGAAAAACAGGCAATCAAGTTAGAAGGTCATTTGTTCTCAGAATTGTCAAGTCTCAGCAGGAATATGCTGAGCAATTAAATGCAAAGAATAATTCTGCAAAGAAGAGGCAGAATAGGAGGGCACACAGTCATTCAACAGAAATACAAATACAACTATAAAGTCATAACAGCCTAGTAGACCTGAGAACTGGATGAAATTAAAGTATCATATGTAGACAAGAGACAAAAAACAAACACATAACTAACTAAATAAGTAAATAACACAGACCTCAGTTATCAATACCAATCTCAGTTAAATGAGATGCACATACAATTTTTTGTCTCTAACCACAACTGTAAGCAAAACACTATCTCAGCTGTTCAAATCAATATTACTTTTAATCATTGCCCATCCATACTAGGCCCACTGGAGCTGCTTACCAGAAAGCCTATGGCCCTGAGCCACAGCCTACCTGGATAACTTACTACATCTGTTGGTGCCCACCCAGACCATATGGTTGTGATGCTGGGGTGCATTTGGGACTGCCCCAACCTGCATCTGATTACACAAGGTAGGAGGATGAGGCCACCATGACTTGAGACGTGTGGAGGAAACCTCTCTCAGGCCAGTGCTCTGCCCCTCCTGAAGGCGTCACAAGAACAAAGGTGTGGAAACCCACTGAGACAGAACTTGCCTCTGGGGATTTCTTTCACTAGATTGCAGTTAGGCAATTTCCCTGATATGTATGACACCATGACCCAGAATCAAGTCATTTTCAAATGATTTAACATTGGGTGCCCCACAAACACGTGGTGAAGTAGGGGGGATTGAGGCAGCCTTCTTCTGTCCATGCTCTAGTTCCAGAGAGAGTAATCCACACACTATCCCAGAAGCCAGCTATCCCATGATAACTGAAGCACCGTAGCTCTGCAGTGTTGTTATGGTTAAGGAAGGATCTCTGACTTAGAGGTATGCATTCATAATCACACAGATGTAGGTTTTCCCGATTAGCTCCTCTGTCAAGCACATACAAAAAGTGTCTGAAGACTACTGCAACAACGTGAGAAAGGTTAAACTAATGTCTCACAGCAGTTTAATCCCATCTCAGGCTCCCTGATAGTGGATACGCAATACACCATTTGTTTCACAATCATAACATGAGCTGACATTAAATTATCAAAACCTACATTGCACTGAACTATTGGCAGCCACAAGTCAGATTATCATTTGGTAACTTTTCTGACATCCTCGGCTTTAAACCCCAAAACTCAGAAGGCTCATGAGGTCTTGCTTTCATGGTTTGTAGACATGTTGTAAATTGAGATCAAGACAGCCTTTGCCCTTGTGCTCCATGATATGTTTCCAGCCCCCGTGATTGTTATAGGACTCCTGCATTACCATTTGACAGGTGTACCAGCAATTTAATCCCTCCACCATACACTGTTTCTGCAGTAGGTCACGCTTGGCAAGTTCCAGGTTTTAGGAGCCACAAGCAACAGCCCAATAATGCCTGGCTTAATTCACAATGGGTAAGTGAAAAACCTGTAAGAGTACTGGTATTTCACTAGCAGCCACTAGTCCTAGACCAATATGTGTCTTCAAAGTGCAAGACTAGAGTCAAGCTCATAGGGCATTCTTTCTCTGCTGACTCTGACAAGCCCTCTACCTTTGTTGTGATTTCACTAGATAGAAGGTAGAAAAATAGGGATTTTTTTCCTCCTCTCACATATGCCAATAATTAGATTACAACATATTTGGCAACTCTTGGTTCACATCTCAGTGGCTCTTCTGGTGTTAATATTGCTGCACATCAGCATCAAGTGAGTCTTCCTTGCAACACCAGAAATTGAGTAACTTGGTTAACTTCACATATCATGATTCGCACATCCTTAGTTAGGTAAAGTACACCCATCTGACCTATTACTTTTGCATTGTCTAAAACTTACTATCATTCTGAATGTTCCTCTTCTTTTCAATTAGCGTTAACATATGATTAGCTAACCATTCTAATGAAATACTCTTCACTTATCTATTATGCTCTGCTAATTGTCTATAAATATCTGACAACATTCTAAAAAAGCACGTCATTGTTAACAGGCATTTTTTTTCTTAAACAGAATCACAATTGATGGGCGAGATCAGTAAACGCTAGGCCTGGGAGGAGTTCACACAGTTACAAAAAAACTCAGGCCCATATTTATACTTTTTTTCCGGCGCATTTGCATCATTTTTTTATGCAAAAGCCATGCAAACTTACAAAATACAATTATATTTTGTAAGTTTGTGCCGCTTTTGCGTTAAACAATGATGCAAATGCGGCGCAAAAAAAGTATAAATATGGCCCTCAGTGAGATTCAGTGGAATTCCGCAAATAGACAGAAATAGGCATATCGCGCTGCTCGTGTTGTGATTTAGCCCATCGAGTTTGTTCCACACTAAAAAATCAATGCTAACAGCACCACCCCATGAGCCAGAAGGCGCAGCTTCTCAAGTTGATTTTGCTGCTGCTCCAGTAGATTTTCTACTCAAACTCCAGCTTTCTGACTGCAAACAGTCGCGACCACCTTTATTGGAGAAATCTCACCTGGTGCCCTCGTAGTGACCAAAAATAATGCTAGGGGATGCCAATCTTGATTGCGCTTGCCAATTTACCATTTTTTATGCCGCGCATTAAGAATGTGGCCAGGACTCATCTCTGTGTTACAAGTGCAATGTGGAGTGGCCAAAATTTATTCAACTCCACCGGCAAAGCGGGATATATCGCTCACCCCTAGAAAAAGTATCACTTTTGCATTTTTGCCACGTGCCAACAACTTATAAAAAGCGACGACATTTCAGATTGGAACAGTTAGTGAGGATTTTGATTTCCTTGATCATTCACTGTGATAGCTACTTTTGCTCTCACAAGCTTGTACTAGAGATTTCTTAGAATTTTCCTATCCATTAGATCCTTTAATCACCACCATTTTTCCATCTTTGATTAATGCAACATCTGTTTTTACCATTGCTGTTTTTCAAGTGAGGCTCCTGTAAGTTACTTAACCACAGCATTAGCGCTATCCATTAACAATTAAACGATCTCATTGTCCCTTTTAAGCCTTATATGCTTTATTTTTGGGTATGTTCCTGTCTGTCTGGTGGCCAATTCAGCCATCAATTCTCATCTGGACTGTGCCAATTCCTGCTAAAGGCAGCAGCTCCAGAATTTTGTTGCTAAGGTTAGTTTTTACATTTTACGAATTTGATTGAATATCTGAAGATCATTGAACTCATCACTGAGTTCTATTTGAAAGGTGCATGCAATTCACAGCCTTTGACTACTGCTATGAAGCTTACCAGAGACTTGGGTTCTTTTTTCAAAAGATGCTTCCAAGGTAGCTTCTCTTGGTCTCTTAAATTGAGAAAGTTCCCTGTGAGTATTCTCAGTTCTCACTCTTTTGATTGTGAAATTCGCTCCCAGTCTTTCTTTAATTACACAGCATTTATAATCGTTTAAAATGGTCTTGAAAACCCAGCTTTTGGTTAGGAAAATTAGTGGTTACTGTGGTTTGAAAATTTGTAGCACCATGAACTTTCTGGTCATCTTTTGCACTCCGTAAATACTGCCATTAAGTAATACATTATTTCACTTATTTATTTTTCCATTCATTCATAGGACATGATAGAAATTACAGCGATGGCAGGTAGGATGGGGAAAGGACTTGTATTACGAGATACTTGGGGTGAACGAAGTAAGTTGAGAAAAAGAGACTGCGTGTATCAATTTCTTTCAGAAAATAATGAATGCATACTTTATAAAGAAAGATGTCCGTAAATCAGCAGTAGTTATTTGTATGATGTTCTTTAAGAAGTGCACAGATTATATGTTTCCAAAATAGTAAACAGGGAGGTGCAGCTCTGCCATCATTGTCGAAATAAATATTTTAATGTAATGAAGGGGTTGCAGGTCAGCATCCATGTTTTTCACAGTCTGTTTGAGGGGTAGTGTGGCAAGGGAGCTAACTTGAATAAACACTTCTTCCATGAAGGAAGGTATGTTCTGAACCCGTTAATTACTGAGGAGTGCACTGGTCCTTTCCCTTTACGGGCCAGCAGGTGGTGTGTTTGCGTGAGTTACTGTGTGCCGGCCTGTGTGTACAGGACCAGGTGCAGCCTGCATGGCTGTCTGAACACAGGCGGACCAAGCGGAAGCAACCGCAGAACAATAACTGGGGATCGAGTGGCCAATCATCCATTCCGAGATTTTCCTGGTGGCTGCAGTAAATGGTGTCCTACTTTTTAATCCGGAGTCTCTGTTACCTGCTGTTTATGGCACAGTAAAGCAGCTTATGAGAGAGTAGGAGAAAATGAAGTGAGAGAATGCGAGAGAGAGAAAGAAAGAAAGGAGGGGGAGAAAGAGGAAGAAAGGGAGCAGGACTTGTCTGAACATTTTTGCCACTGTGCCAGTGATTTCCAATGTGGCCCTGAATAACTGGCAGGCATGCCTGGACAGAGTGCCTGACAAGAAAAGTCCTGCACATGCAATCAAGCTTCTGACAAACACAGTTGCTAGACCTGTCATCCTTGGCATGGTTTCCCCTAACTTTACATCTAACTTCTGACCTCCTGTTTTTGACTGTTTTTGCTGACTAAATTTTCGATGGCTTTAGGAGTCTGGGCACTTTATCACGGCTAAAAAGTGCTAAAGGGAATGTGCTCTTCACTTAAAACGTGGTAATTTTGGTTTAGCCATAATAGGCATATTTGAGTCACTTATAAGTCCTTAGTAAAGTTCCCTACATGTGCTGAGTGCCTGTAAGTTAAATGTTTCTATTAGGCCCGAAGCATGGCTTCTGCCACCCACTTAAGAGGCACTTTAAACATGTCTTAGGCCTGTCATGCTGAGCCTTTGTGTGCAGCTTTAAACTGCCATGTCGGCCTGGCAAAAGTTAACCCACTTGCCAGGTACAAACCTTCCCTTTTATTACATATAGGTCACCCCTTAGGTAGGCCTTGGGCAGCCCCTGGGCAGGGTGTAGTGTAGTAAATAATTAGGGCATGTACTTTTAAGTTTTACATGTCCTGGTAGTGAAATACTCTTAAATTCGTTTTTCACTACTGCAAGGCCTGTCACTTTCATAGTGTAACATTGGGATTGCCTTATTACATTTTATAAATGTAATTTCCAGTTGGGAACAGATGGGGCACCCAAATTTGGTTGTATCTGGAATCACAATTCAAAAACACAATGTATGGTGACATTGTTTTTTTTAATTGCAATTCTGAAACTGCAACTTTTAGAAGGTTGGCATTTTGTTACTGTAACCATTTGGTGTCCTCTGCCTGTCTCTGGAATACACGTTTGGGTTAGGCTGCATTTCCTCTAGACAGCCACACACAAGAAGGGTAGGTGTGACTGCATGGTCATCTGCATGTTGATGGGTCATCCTGAGCAGAATGGGAGACAGAAGCTGACAGTCCTGACAGGGCTGTGTCCTGTCCCCACACAAAGAGATGCTTACCCCCCTGTAGTGAGTCTGGAGCCAGAGCAAGAGAGGTAGGCTCTTGTACACTTCAAAGGGATCACCTTGAAGTCACCCCACTTCAAAGGATCAACTGGGTATAAGTACTGGACCTCTGACACCACCAACTCAGAACACTTCTGGAACTGAGGACATTCTAGCAGAAAGAAGAACTGCTGTGCTTCTGAAGGGACTGCCATGTTGCTGCACTGCTTGCTTTGCGCCACTTTGTAACGGTTTGCCCACATTATGCCTGCGCCAAGCATAATGTATGGAAGGGGCCGTTCCGGTGCAAGGAGACCCATAAAAATGGCAAAATGAAATTTACAACATTTCACGGTGCCATTTTTAGCATAATTTTTTATGCCTGATCAGAGCAGTGTTAAAATGAGGCACCCATTACTTTCAATGGGCCTCTCTTTACTTTTCAGGATTTCCACCAACATTTATGGCCCTAATCCTGCAAAGTACCACAATAGCATCATAGATTATGATGTTATTATCCTTATATGCACCATGATGTGCTGTATTGTAAATATGGTGCACACATGGTGTCATTAGTGGGGCTCAGAGGGCTGAAGAAAAGTGGCACATCACAGCTGATACACTAATGTCTTGTAAATCCAGCCCATAGTTTACACATTGCCTCTTAAGTTAAGCCTGACTGCTATGTGCCAAGATCCCAGAGGGTGAGCACAGATTAATTTTTGCTGCACATCTGTCTTACCCTGACTAGGATTATGGTTCCTACTTGGACATCGGGCATACGTCTGTCAACAAGAAACTCAATTTCTAACAATCCTCATTCTTGCAAAAAGGCTCAAATACAGCTCTTCCTCTCCAACTCCCATCAGATGTAGTGTCTCTGACGCATCCTTTTTGCTGCTGACTGGCATGCAAGCATAAGTGCTTGCTTCACTTGCCCCCAGAAAGAATTAATTTTAAATTTGAAGTCATCCTAGATGGTGCAGAGCCTAAAAGCTAAGTTAGTTTATTCACCTCATTGGCGCTGCATTATTTCCTTTCCTGCTCCAAGGTGATCTAAGACACTTGTCTTTGACCTGATAAAATGATGCATTAAACAAACTGCACTCTCATGGTCTACATATTAAATATCAAAGTCAAAATATAGGTAGTACTAAACATAGAGGACAAAGTAAAAAAAAGTATTGACACATAAGTAATTCTCAACATATATGTACCTATGAGTTACATACATCTTCAAGGTATATAGATGTGGAGTTAGGTGTGGTAAATCTATAATTCCCTATGTGCAATTATCTTTCAATATTTTGTCCCCCGATCTTCAGTCTTTGATATTCTTCTTTGTTGATATTCAGTAGTACAACCCATTCTCATGAAGTCTACTTCACGACTTCCATACGGATAACTTATAATTTGAATTTATAGCTGGGTTGCAACAGATTACGCTCTTGATTCTGAAAGAAGTGCTACATCTGGAGACAAAAGCAGTTAGAGATATTTGCTCTTTTATACTATACCTATTACCTAGAAAATTCCATTGGTGGATTGTCCTACACATGTAGTACTTCAGAAATCAGAGATTTTGCCAGTTCACTTCAGATCAGTTCCTATAGTCTGCTTCAAGGTTATACATAAAGAAAATTACTCTAAGAATGAGAGCTTTACTTTTCTGTTGCATTACTGGTGGTACCTTGTTGCTAATCACGTTATGTATTATACCAGAGGCTGTTCTTATTACCTGTGCCCGCACAAACTGAGACCGTACACCTGAATAAAGAAAAAGTTAGTTGGAGAAAACACTAACTAGAAGAGAAGACGCTGTTGAAATATGAATTGGACATTAAAGGCAGTTCACTGAGTACCAGTGTTTATGCACACCATTCAGTCTTTGAAAGGGAGTCTGGGGCTTGCCATAGGGGATTGAGTGCTGTCTGTGAGTGTACTCCATTGTAGGAGTGTTTCTGGGGATCAATTGGAGCCACATGCCCTTGAAAAATGTCAGATGGAAACACATTAGGTACCTCATTACGAGTTAAGGACTAAATTCTGATGCCTGTGCAAACTTTTTTAAACATGGATCGGAATTCCAACATATGTGACAATTATCACACCCCTTTAGTTTTCCCCTGACAAATTCCAGTGTCCCCCTGATAAACTGCTAAAGGTCAAACCTTCTAAAAAAATGTCTGGGAAAAGCCCTGAAAAAAGCAAAACATTCGGAATATGGTGTTTTATTTTAAATTTAAAGAAAACGTTTATTGATAATTAATACAATTATTCAAAAGATGTAAATACATTTGATGACATGAATAAATAATACAGTAACAGTTCAATTTCATGAAACACACTTATTTGCAAAACCCAAAAGATATTTTAATGCTTTGAATTTCAAATATATATGCATATATTTAAATATATAGGTGTAGGAAGTTATGAACAATATAATTAAATACAATAAAATGTAAAGGAAAAGAGTTCTTGGCGGTTTAGAAACTCTTCCTTTCTAGGAAAATTATTACACGAAGAGTAAGCCAAAGAGTTTAGGTAATTCGTAACAGGGATCCACAACATATCTCTTTTAATAGAGGGCAGAAATGAAAAAAGAAGTTGTGCCTGTACAAAAGAAAGGGGGGAATCATATTCAAATAGTTGGTGCACCCATCTTAACCCCTTTAAATGCCACACTTCCCAGTAGATAGTTCTATTATTCAACTTAATGCATTTATTATTCGAAAGTGAGGAATTTAGGAACTGTACTCTGTCTCCATTGTATGGAGCAAAAATAGGCTGTAGAATTCTGCATGAATTTTTCAAAATAGGAAGGGAAATAGAAGTTGGGCTATTTGGCAGTATTAATACCTCCGGAAATGTAAAAGGGAAAACAAATGACTTTTCAACTTGAACCCATAATGGTAAAATAATAGAATCTTCTTCATTCAATAAATAGGAAGCTTGTTTAAGAGAACAGACCATATGGTAAGAGCAAAGGTTCAGAAAGTTAACCACTCCACCGCATTTAGGCTTTATTAATTTTTGGAGGGACATTCTGGGTGTTTTGTTATTCCATAAGAATTTGGATAGAATAGAATTCGGCCTCTTCAAATAAAGACATGGGATATTAATTGGAATATTTGATAGATAAAAGAGAATTACAGGAAGCAACATCATTTTAAGAGAGTCTAGTCTATCCCACCAGGATAAAAATAAAGGATTCCATTTAGAAATAAGAGAATCAAGAGTAGAAAACAATTGTAAAAAATTACAGGAAATGGTATCTTTAAAAGAAGGTTTAAACCAAAGACCTAAATATTCAATTGTATCACTGTTCCAGTGAAAATTTGAAGATTTAAAATCTTCAGGAAGACAGAATTTATTTAAAGAAAGTATTTCACACTTATCTTTATTTAACTTATACCCTGAGATAGAAGCAAAATTGTCTATTTCAAATAGAAAGGTGGAAAGTGAAGATTTCGGGTTTGATATAAAAAGCAAGATATCATCAGCATAAGCCAAAATGTTTATCTGCCTTTCCCCATATTGGAAACCATGCAAACTTGGATCATCTCTAAGTTCAATAAAAAGGGTTCCAAAGCAAGAACAAATAAAAGTGGTGACAACGGACATCCCTGACAAACTCCTCTATAAAGCGAAAACGAGGGAGAAATGAGACCATTCAGAAAAACAGCAGGAGAAGAATATAACAATAAGATTAGATTCATGAATTTAGTACCAAAGCCAAACCATGAAAGCTTTGAAAAAATAAAGAGACAATTATCACAATCAAAAGCTTTTTTAGCATCTAGAGCAATTGCAGATAGAGAGTCTTTATAAGCCACAGACTTACTTAAAAAATAAAAAAATTATCTTGTGTTGTCAGATAATAGACAACCTTTAATAAAACCAGACTGCTCTCTACCGATTAATTTAGGAAGAATCAATTCCAAACGCATAGCAATAATTTTAGCAAAAACTTTATAATGTAAATGAACTAAAGAAATAGGTCTATAATTCTCACAAAACTTTGGATCTTTGTTATCTTTTTGTATTAGAACTATTAGAGCCTCTTCAAAAGAACCTCCAAAGGATTTTGCATTGGCAAAATAGGTAAAAAGTAAAATTCAATAGGAAAGCCATCTGGGCCTGGAGCTTTACCCTTCTTGATAAGATTTAATGCATTTAGAATGTCATTAATGGAAATATCATTCTCAAGAGCAGAAACTTCATGGGGGGAAGTACAGGTGGATTAATGGTAGACAAATATTGATCAATAAGATCCTGGGTAGGATTCAGGAGTATATAATTGTGTGAAGAAATAAAGGAATTCATCCAAAACTTAATTATTTTTATGTAATAAACAATTGGAAGAATTATAAATAGAATCTATCTTTGTTCTATCTTTCTTAATTTTAAGATAATTTTCTAGAAGTTTTCCTAATTTGTTTTTTTTCCCCATAGTACTCAGCACTAGATTTAAGAAGGTAAGAATTAGCAATATCCGTTGAGTATTTATTGAAAGTAAAATTAGCTTGAAGTAAATCATTAAGACAACTTGCAGACTTGGATGAGGAATATAGATTTCCTAGATGTTTGATACGATTCAGCAAATGAAGTAACTTTGTTGTGGCTGTCTACCTTTTATTGGCAACATAGGAAATAATAAAATCCCTAGATGCCACTTTGAAAGCATCCCAAATGGTTTGAACAGATTATTGAGGGGTATCATTTTCCACAAAGAATTGTGATGGAAACTTCTTAAAAAGTTGAGCAAATTAGAATCAAGAAGTAAGGAATTATTAAATCTCCTTCTATTACTAGCTATTACTTGGTTGACTATGTGCAATAAGATCAAGATCCATACTCACTGGAGCATGGTCTGAGATTTATATAGCCAGTTTCTGAACCCAAAACTTGTTGTACGAGACGCTGTGAGACAAATAAATAATCAATCCTTGACTGGGAAGAATGTACAGGGGTAAAAAAGAATATTCCTGTAGTGAAAGATTACACAATCTCCAAACATCCGTTAAAGCTCTTTGTTTAATCATAGAGGTAAACTGTGAGAAAATTGTGGCTGGTATAAATCTAGAGTTGGATTTACAATCAATAAACGGGTCCATAACCATATTACAATCTCCCCCAAAAATTACATATTCATCTGAAAGAGTCATCAACTTAACTAATATTTCATTCCAGAAAGATTTATCAGGTTGGGTAGCAGCATAAACATTAAAGATAGTTAAAGGTACATTATTAATAGACATTGAACCTATAACCCACCTACCCATCACATAAAATTCTTGAGAATTCTCAGAAATATTCAAAGCTTTATGGCACAGTATAATGACTCAATTTTTCTTACCCGAGCCCGGAGCTGAAAAACATGACCTACTCATTGCCTTTTAAGTTTGGTTACCTCATTATCCGATATATGAGTCTCTTGCAATAGGGCAATGTCAGCCCTCAATTTTAAGATATGTGTTAAAACTCTTTTACGCTTTATTGGGGATCCTAAACCTTTAACTTTCCATGAAATAAATCTAATTGTCATTTCATATAAAGAGTATATAAAATAAACATGAAATAGTGCAAGTAAACCAACTACTGTTGAGGACAAATTGAACCAAAAGAAATATTTTGGTGTATAGAAAAAGAAGAATATAATTATGAACAGGAGAAAATAGAAATAGAAAAAGGAGAAGAGAGAAAAATAGTAAAAGAAGAGGAAAAGGAGAAAGAAAGAATGAACATTAAAAACACAGACAAAACTAGACAGAACAAGTAATAAAAACATGCCTATTAGACTAAAATAACGTGAGGGTGGTGAAACCACAAAGGGGAGATGACGCAACCTTTACTCCACGACTGCAGACACAGGAGGGAAGAGAGACCAGGCCACACAGGTTGCTACCACAAAAGACGGGTACTTTAAATAAATAGAATCTAAAAAGAGAAGAAAATAGGAAAATTCAAAACCCAGAGAAAATATGGCATTCTTAAGACTACATAAACCAGTAATGGACATAACCATAAATAAGAAATAAAACACAATATAATAGTCAAGTCTCTGTTACTTTAGAGGTATCCATCTATTCCCCTCTACAAGAGTCAATACATTGCTGAAGTAATATTGGATCTTCATATGTTGTGGTCTTATTATTGTAAGTCACCTTGAACAAACATGGATGGAAGAGACCATATTAAGCATTAAGCAATTTTAGTGCTGGATGCATATCCATAAACTTCTTTTGTTTGTCTGCCGTCTGTTAGCGTAATTCTGAGCAAAGAAGAGATTGGAACCTGACCACATGATTCGACCTTTAGCTCTTGCTGTTCTGAGAATCTTTAGCATGTCTACGTATTCCAAAAAGTAATGTATTATTGCTCTTGGTTTCTTTGATGGCGAAGCCACATGGGAAGGATGACCAAGTTTATGTGTTCTTTGTATATTTAAAGCAGGAGAAGTAGGCAGATTCAGAATTTTGGGTAGAAACGATTGAAAGAAAGATAATGAGTCCGAACCTTAAGTTCCTTCAGGTAGACCATAAATACGTAGATTGTTTCTTCGGTTCCGATTTTTCCATATCCTCTGCATGTTTCTTTAACATAATGACCTCAGCTTGTAGAGACTTAATAGATGCAACTGAATCCTTAAGCACTTCCACTCTTCGTTCTACCTGAGTGACTCTATCCTCCACAAGAGACCATTTGTCATCCAAAATGTGCAGTTTTTATTTGTATCTTCCATATAAGGTTTAAGAGCTCTTATTTCCTCAAAAAGTAACTCCATAGAAACAGTATCAACAACTTTATTAGGCGATGGAGGATCATTTTTAGCTCTCTTATTTGTGGACGTCGATTCTGTAACGGTAGGAGGTGAAACAGATGTTGAAGGTGGAATGTCAAGATTAGTAGCCCCTGTACTCTCCATATTTGACTAAAGGGCGAATGAATTTGATAAAGGAATATTATCTGAACCTTTATTACTTAGTATTTTACTATTAGTCAATTGAAGGTTCCTAGATCTGCCCAGAAGCAAAATATATAGTTTTGCCCAATATACAGTAAGTCACATATTGCATAAAGTAAGGTTCCACCTCAGAAAAAATTCAAACAAAAAATGAAATAAACTGGACATATTCTGGCAAAATGCCGGATACTATAGGTAGAGAAGGAAAGGAAACACTTTTTAGGCCAGAAAGTGCAAAAAGAATATCTCAAGCAACGATGTAGTAAGAATAAAAAGAAAATGTGAGGTGAAAAAGAAAAAGAAAATGGTGGTTGCAATCGATTCCTCAAATGACCGTCATTCAACTCAGTCAATTAGGGCATAGAAAATAGCTTTCATAGCATTTTAAAGGGAATAATGAACTCAAGGCATATCCCCCTAATGTTTCCTCTCTATGACATCAATTAAAAATACCTTTGAAAATGGGCTGGCTCCCTCGACTTCTGCTGCCATCACGGAACATGGAAAAAGGCAGCCATCTTCGATCTGTGCCAAGCCACGCCCCCCTGGAATATGGTGTTTTAAAAAACAGTTCTGTTTATATGGCTGTATGGGAGGTATTTACTACACGTAGTCAATACCTCACATTGGGGTGATGTTATTTATCCTGTGTAGTAAATATCTCAAACAGTTACAACAAACTTGTAATGACGGCCTGTGTACCATGTCCTAGCTGAATCACAGTTAGTAAAACCCCAGTGCCTTTTTACATGTATGCATGCATCTTTAAAATGCCATAGATGAAAAACTGAAGGATTTCCTGCCTTTGCATGGGACTCAGCCCTCAAGCAAATAAAGGAAAACTCACTACACCTTGTGCAAGAGCTACATGACATATAGAATTCAGCATAAAAGCATGTCTGATGCTCCTTCTGTGTTCCAGAAATGCAAAAAGAGTGAAACTCACACAACTCTCCTGGCACATCTATAATATGACCATGGTCTCATCTTACTCTCATATCTTTGTTCTACCCCACAGTCTAGCTTTGTGTGTTCCTATATAAAGTATCTTATACTACTTTTTTTAACTAATACTCTTTTCACTCATGTGAAACTCAATTGCCCATATCCATCTATTTCTGTCATGTTACTCCTCAACCTTGACAGACATAAAGCTCGCTCCAGATGAGAGCAACAATGTTGAGGTGTGCCATTTATAGATCCAGCTTCACAGCTCAGCTCTCTGCATGACCTATTGTTTCCAATTCTTTAAACTATGCAGAGTGTTCTTTGGCTCAAACCAGTAGAGCACTCTCCTTTCACCTTTTGCTCTATGGCTGTAGCACTGAAGGCTTTTTTAGTATTTTAGTAAGTGCTCATGTTCGAGAGGTTTGCCTTTGATATTGTTCTTTCTCCTTTATCGCTTTCACTATAAGTGGCTTTTAAAGTTACAAGTTATGTGTATTTTACACTGAGATTTTGGATGCTGAAATGTCTGCATGAAACTCTTGTGAAAAATGTGGCACTGAAACAGTGATTCCTGCTTGTGATTTACTAAAAAATCATAATCCCTGTTATTTCCCCTGCCCTGAAGTTACCTGGCCACCAGCATCTCTTCTTCCAGGGTTTCCTATGATCTTTCACTTCATGTTTATTTCCCATTGATTTTTCCTTGTATGCATGTTTGGATAATTTTCTCATTTTGTCTTTTAGCCAATTCTTCCCAAAGCCAATAGGTCTGGCTTTATTGAGCTAAGACATGCCCTTCAAGACACATACCCTAATGTTGTTTCCTTGTCCTACCATATTAAAGTCAAACCTACTGGAATTGCCAGTGCCTTTTAAAACTGTAGCACCTTCGGGGTGGCATGCCTAACACATGTTTGCCTTTAACATAATTCAGAGAATACATTAAGGGGGTCATTCTGACCCTGGCGGCCGGTGACCGCCAGGGTCACCGGCCACGGGAGCACCGCCAACAGGCTGGCGGTGCTCCGAAGGGCATTCTGACCGCGGCAGTTCAGCCGCGGTCAGAAAGGGTAAACCGGCGGTCTCCCGCCGGTTTACCGCTGCCCTATTGAATCCTCCATGCCCGCCGCCATGGGGATTCAGACACCCCCTACCGCCATCCTGTTCATGGCGGGAAACCCGCCATGAACAGGATGGCGGTAGGGGGTGCCGTTGGGCCCCTGGGGGCCCCTGCAGTGCCCATGCCAATGGCATGGGCACTGCAGGGGCCCCCGTAAGAGGGCCCGCAAAGTATTTCAGTGTCTGCTATGCAGACACTGAAATACGCGACGGGTGCCACTGCACCCGTCGCACCTTCCCACTACGCCGGCTCAATTCTGAGCCGGCGTCCTCGTGGGAAGGTTGATTTGCCCTGGGCTGGCGGGTGGCCTTTTGGCGGCCGCCCGCCAGCCCAGGGCAAATCCCAAAATACCCTCAGCGGTCTTGCGACCGCGGAGCGGTATTTTGGAGGGGGAACATTGGCGGGCGGCCTCCGCCGCCCGCCAATGTTAGAATGACCCCCATAGTCTCCTTTCTCAGAGATACATATCTCACAATTGATCCAGCATTAACCGCACTCTCTGCACACTAATTCTTCTTACACACACCAGTGGTGATGTGACCCAAAAATCATCTAGTGTGGATATAAAATTACACCTTTCGACTTCCCATAATGCTTAAAAAGCCATTGCCCTAAGATACAGTGCTTAAAGGACTACGGACCACATGTACGACCTTTTGTTTTGTGACTAACAATTTGCAATCCATTTGGGAATCGCAAATTGCGAGTCGCAAAAGATAATGTACAACAGTTTTAAGTGCAAGGTTTGTGATTCCCAATGGGGTAACAAATGACCCACCTCATCAATATTCACGAGGTAGGTCGCACTTTGCGACCCCATTGGGAAAGGCCACACTCACACGGATTTTTTTTTTTAAATGCAGCCCGTTTTCCTTAAAGTTTTCTTTTCATTGGACCACTACCTGCTCTGAAAAAATATTTTCTATCCCATTCACAAAGGGGAAGGAGTCCCTTGGGGACCCCCTTGCCTTTTGCAAATGGGTTAGCACCAATTTGAAACTGATGTTAACTGCGATTGTTTTGCACCGCATTCATGGTTGCAAAACAATCATGGAAACAAATGAGACTTACAGTAAGGAAGAGATGCCCTTGGAATGCCACTTCCTAATTGTGACTTGCAAACACTTTTTGCGATTCAGTAAATAAATTACCGAAATGCAAAATTGGGTTTGTACGTTGAGAAATGCTTTTTTTTGTTGTTGTAAATTGCCTGATTCTGGGAATCGGGATGTTTGCAACAAGAAAAAAGCTTTGTGCATCTGCCCCTAAATGTTGCATTAGCTCAAAATGTTTGATTCAGAAAAACTAAGCAACCATCCCAATTGTTAATATTTCTTTGAAATGCCTAAATGACTGTGAACTCATGTTTGAATCAAAGAAGGTAAATAAAAGGCTATGACCAGGCTTTTAGTCCCCCAAACTGTTGAATTCTATCTCAAGTCACATGTGAGCTACGGTTTCACCACATTTGTGCACAAAATAGAGACTATAAAATGAGGGCTGAATAATCTCTCTCAGGGTGAGACATTTCTTTGGAATGCGAACCATAAGTGATGCATCTTAAAACACTACAATAAAATACGAGAACTTGTTCTATTAAAACCAACAAGTGAGCTGTAGGAGATGAATCATAAAATGTAGAACTGCAAGGTCCACAATACAGGGGTTGACCAGCTCGGGAAGGGAGTCTACACACAGAAGTGCACCCCTCCTCTACAATTCCACTGTGTTTCTCAGGTGGAAGTGATTTCTTTTATTAGAACTTGCCACTACTTCATTTAAAAAGTAGTAGTTATTACAAGAACATGTGCCTACTCAGGAATGCCTATAGGGGCCCACTGTGTCACTTTCTCATTTAGTCATTCACACCCTAAGGACGTGGTTCGGCAAGCACATATTACTCCACCTAGGAAAATTCTTTTTGGAGAGAGCATGTTTCTGATAGCATTATCTCTTCTCAGTCTTTCAACTAAACAATACATGTCTGAAATTGAGTACCTGGGTTGCAATGCTTTAATATTAAAAATAAATATCCTAATATCCTTGAAGTTTGGTACACACCTAGGGCAGAAAATGATCTGAAGCAATGTGATTCAATATGGAACCAGGTATATAGTAGGCCTGGGTGAAATTTTAATTATGTCAGAGTAATCCGAGTAATTTCAGTAATTGGGCATTATCTTGTGAAGCAAAATGACCAAAATGATGCTATTAGGCCAGCGTGAGTAATAAAGAGTAATTTGTGGCATAAATCTTTTCATAGGAGCACAGGACCAACAATCCAAGAGAGAGAGCGAGTGGCTGCTGGTTACTACTGTTCATGTCCTGCAGTATTTAGTGCTATTTCTTAGCTCACAATGCATCCTCTGGCCCAATTGGGATGCAAAGTTGCATCATGCACTAACAAAATAGTGCTAAATGCTATAACTACGAGTAATTAAACTGGAAAGAATTATGCCAGTTACTCCCAGCACTAGTATACATGACGACTCTGTAGGCTAATGGCAAATGTTCTCAAACAGTGGGGACTGAGCTCACAAGATACTCTAACAAAGGAAGCATGCATCTTCCTAGTACATTGGTTACTGTGCAACAAGCCTGCACCATTAAAAGATTTTCATATTTAATGTGTTTCGTGGCCCCTAAAGCTGTACAGAAGCAATGCAATGCACTGGAAGCTGAATTTAGATGTACCTGATACTTACAAAAATAGGGTACAGTATCCCAGGATTCATCTAACCGTTTTTAGAACCAGCGACCAAGAGTGAACAGGCACAATTAAGTCCACACCACTGGAGGCGAGCCCATAGACAGAGGCTCACTGCACACCATGGTCGTTTTGTATCTGCAAGCTGGCTGCACATAGGCGTTGGGTGCTTGTCCACCTCTACCACAGGGCCAAGTGACAGAACTTAACAAAGGTAGCGCAGGGAGAAGTGTGCTTGCCTGGCGGTCACCATTCGGTTGTGCTTGCATATGTAGCTACCAAGCTCTCAGCAGCCTGCCCCTTTCTAGTCTCTGGTGATAATGGTCAAAGGCCTTCAGCAGAACTTTGTCGACCTCTAGAGGGCTAAGTTTGTTCTTTGCACAGATTGTCCTTGGTTTCTGGTGAGGGTTCCAGTGATGGTGGCTCTGCCTGGGGCTGATAGGGCCCCTGGAGACAGTCTTTAGCACTCCAGTCATTCTGCTTTGTCTTAGACTGCACACGAGGAGAGAATTTGTACTTTAGTTATTCACATCTGCCTTTCCAAGAAAAACAATTCTCCTGCACATGAACAATCCAGCTTCAAATCACTGCTCCAAAGCGACACAACTGCTAGCTAAATCACTGATGGAAACCCCGTGTCTCTAACACTACTTCATCTTTCAAAGAGTGCCATTGTGTGAAAGCCTAATTTTAATTTAGATCACAAATTACAAGCTTTCTGGACGATTCACTGTACAACATCTCAATCGCAGACGACATTTACATACTCTTAATATCTGGAAGTGGCTATTAAAATTATTTGCCTATCAAGTGGCTGCCAACATTCATTTATAACTGAGCTCCTGTATTACGTGTTTAAAAGTTTGCACAAATATCAACTTCTCATTTATCAGTTGTACTTTTTAGCCTTAAATTTCTGGTTTTTGTAGTCTACAGTGACTCATTCAGAGCATCAAGTACCAGAATTCTAAGGGACACAACAGCAATGTGTCTTTGCAAAGAACTAATTAAGATCTCAGTTCAGACCTCGACATTGAATGTGAGGGATAGTTCCTTTGCTTCAGAGCTAACTTTAAGAATAAGGATGTATTATAACAATCCATACTTTCAGCATTTTTTTAACTGTGTCTGTCAATGATAATAACAGGTTTAAGTAGTGCTCTATACCACACTCCAGCTACTTCTATGCACTGTAAATACTGGTTCTACCTTTTCTTATTTCAATTGTTTCCATTTACAGACCACAGAAGGATGATGTGGCCTTGTCAAAATTCAAGCTTATGACCTTTAGGCCATCAGTTGTCAGCAACAAGCATTATCTTGCTGTTTCTGTCTTCCAGCTAAAAAGGGTGTGTGTTCACAGAGAAAGTAGAACTATGGTTTATCACACGTGGGATTTGTAATAATCTTTCCTATGTGTTTACATTTAGATTTGTGCTGCATGAGAGAAAAGGAAAAAGGATAGTTGTAAAATACAGTATTGTCTATCAAAAAGAATACACTTGGCATGACTCAGAGAAAAGGGCAGAGGAGTCACTCTGAGATGGAGGGAACTTGGAAAAATATGGGATGAAAGGAAAAAATCAAGGTATGACAATCAAACAGTGAAAGGAAGGAGTGTGGTAGGAGAGGGTGTGTATGATAGATAAAGTTAGAGAACACAAAAAGGTAGAGAGAGTGACTGAAAGTCAGAGATGAAAAAGAAACAAGCAGTAGCAAAACCATTAGGTCTGCTTTGAATGTGCTCATGGATGCAGCTTTAGCACACTATAGTGAGATACATGGGAGGGAGCCAGCAGGAGTAGACACAAAGGTTTATAGTTGTAAAGTAGTCCCTCACACAGTTTAATGCAAGCATTGTAGTGGAAGCAGAAGAATACATTCAAACAGCCAAAAGCAATAGGAGAAAGATGAATACTTCAATGAGCTGAGCCAAAATATGATTGACATGGACTAAAACCAACAGCTTAATGAGGCTGATAGGAGCCTATAATTAAAAGGGAAGGAGCCAAATTGTTGTTAGTAACAGGGCTATCTGACAGGTGTACTGTCAAAACCCAGAACAAAAAGGAAGTAACAATGTAATAGTGGAAGAAAGAGTAGCAAGTAACTAATAACAAGGGAAGAGAGTGAGAAAGCGATAGTCATGTGGAAAGAGGAATGACAACAGAGTAGGGAACTGATTGTTACTGAAAGAAATAATTATAGCAAGATAGTGACAAATGAAAAATAGAATGAAATACAAATGACAAAATGAAGAAAATAAATTGACTCGGGGGGAAACACAAAGGAGGAATACTGCACAGTGTCTTGTCTGTCCATAAAGAAATGAAGTGCACCATAATGATGCAAATGAATTCTCATGGGTGGTATAATTGTGAGCAATGTTAGGTCCTTGCTGTGAGCAGTGGCCCTTAAACATTCATTTGAAATCACCCCCTTCTCATATCTTTGTCCTTCTCACAGTCTAACTTTGAGTATTCCTATATATAGTTTTGTCAGAAACTGGTTCAGAGGACCACCTGAATGCAGGAGATACTGGGCATAACTGAGGTGGCTGAGGCCTTTTACGACTGATGTGCTAGGACCCACTCTACTATGGATCTTACTCAACTGGGTCAAGCATTCCCATCTGCACCTGACTCTCAGTTGGGTAGCATAGCTCGAGCAGTCAAAGCTCCTTCAAGGGAAGCTCAGAAACAGATCAGTGAACACAACCCATGACTCAACATGCAAGCAGTGCAAACAATAAATAGATGTCCTGTCAATTACTTGTGTTTTTATAAAAACAAGTATTTTAATTCTAACTCTACACATGCAAACAACATTCAAAATTCAATAACGCCACCTGCTTGAGGTTGGGGCTCTAGTAGTTGTCTGGCCACCCCTGTCCTCCCATGTGTAGTGCAACAGGTTTGGTGTAAACTAGCAGGCTGTACTCAAGAGTTCTTCCTTCTGACGCTGCTAGTAAGTTCAGTCATTAGAATATAGAGGTTTACAGCACCAATGGAAGTCTGTCCCCTGGGGCCCTCAAGGCCCAGTTCTCAGCTTATCAGCTCCGGCAGTGGGGAACCCTTCAGCAGTGCAGCGTGGTCTTGTTCTGGATCAGCTAAGTCTCGCTGCATGTGATCACATGCAGCATCACCTTGAAGACGGCGGCTCTCTCCCTCAAGTCACGGTACCTGCGGATTTAGACGGACTGGGTCAGTCATGCTCCAGTGGTCATGCGACAAGTCACTTTTCCTTTAGCAGGGTTGGGGGTAGTCTCCTTGTTCTGACGAGGCTTGAGTGGTATCCTGTTGCTCCTCGGGCACCCTGCTGTACAGCCCACACAATGCGGCTTGGCACTACCTTGATCACAATACTTTCCTGGTCTCTGACAATGGCCCAGACCCTTTGACCTAAGCGTTTCCAGTGACCCCCTGCTGGCATACATTGTTACCACTCCACTTCTCACACATCTGTTTACACTGACCTGATGTTGGTGGACACGGTGGCCCCTCCTAGCATACGGGGTCGAAATAGCAATTCGGCACATGGGCTACAGCCCGAATGGTGTAAGGATGGCTTTCTCCCACCACACTCTTTGAGTCACTCTGTATGATGGCCTGTCCTGGCATACAGGGTTGCCAATTCGCTCCAGCACATGGACAACGACCCGACCGGTGTAGGGAGCTGTTTTCTTCCATTGCGCTCCTAAGTTCAATTCAAGCCCAGTACACAGGCTATGGCACTATCAGTGTCGTTTTCAGCTAGCCCAACTTCAATATACTATTTCAGTGTCTAAGGTCTCCTGGGCTTTATTGAAACTTCCATGTATGCAAGGACAGCAGTAGGGCAGGCCAGTAATGCTCCTTCAGAGTTATCTGGCTTAGTCCTAGGCAGGAGGAAGTAGACAGTCTACAACTCTACATGGGTGATACACTAAATCCACAGTTTCCATTCAAATACAAGTCCAAAATGTTGAATGAGCTGAAGGGCTACTCTCTGTGAATAACTATGATTAGAAATACACCCAACCATGCAGGGGTCTGGCTACCTTACTCAAAAATAGCCTAGGAAGTTCCTCTTCCCACAATACAATGGTGGGGCTTCTGCCTCCAGAGGTGAAGGCACACATTCCAGGGGCATGCTCTCAAATTGGAAACTATGTGGATTCCTTCCAGGCAGTCACCAAAGCAGCAGAGGAAAAAACGAGGAATGAAGACATTTTCTCTAAAAACAACATCTATCTTTTAACTTACAAATAATAGGCTTACAGCAAAAGCTGGTGGAAACAGGGTGCTGAATGTCCTACGGGGGGCACCTGCACTGCCCATGCACTTGGCATAGGCAGTGCAGGGGCCCCCATGGACTGCTCTGCCTCACTTTACACTTCCCGAATTACGAGCAGTGAAAAGCGCAACGGGTGCTATTGCCCCCGACGCACTGCCACATTGCCACCAGCTCGATTATGAGCCGGCATCAATGTTGTGGTGTGTGTCCCACTGGGCCAGTGGGCGGAAGTTCTGTTTCCACCTGCTGGCCCAGCAAGGGACATATAATGGGGCCGGCGGACAGAAAACTGGAGTGGTGGTTTTCCAGCCCAATGTGTTTGGCTGGCGGCCTCCGCTGCCTGCCAAACATATAATGAGGCCCCCAGTTTTTTACATTTACAATTTTTAGAGTAGCCAGCAGCTATTCATTGATGCAATGCCACTCCATTTTGCATGTGTTTTTTTTATTTACCACTCAAAAGGTTGTCCACAATCTTGGAATGCTGAATTTTAAAAACAACAATAAACGTGGCAAATGGTACAAATGTTAAGAACTACTCACAACGGAAAAGGTCCCATTTTTTAGCGTACTTTATGACTAGCAACATTTATCCAGAACACACTTTGTTTTAAGGGGCCATCGGGTAAACTCATGATTCCTTAACTAGGGTGTGACAGGCAGGGTACTCTACCACTCAGCAACCTAATGCAAAATAATGCCCCCCTGAAGAATATGATGAGGAGCCCTTCAAGACTCCCATATGTCATAGATATTCATTGGCCTTTGGCTGAATGGGGCCTCTCCTGAAGGGTTGGGGTCCTCCAGGTTGTTTCCCTTTCGTCCCTGCTCTGCAATGGCTGCATGGGCCTGTGTTACGCCCCTGCCACCATGAATGTGACAACATACTCTGTCCGTCAAACTGACTACGTGCTTCAAGTTTGAGGATAGACAAGTTGGTAGTAAGCCAGTATTTTACATGAAGTTTATCTCAGGCTAATGACCTGTACAGGGCTATTTATGCATTTAGAATACTTCACATAAACCCTGAATATTCATTCCGGTTGAAGATTGTATTTCAAGATATGAGCAACAAAGCAGGGCAGTTATTGAATACCTAGGTAGATACATTGGGATTAGTATAGAGACTGTTTATTATATAGATATGTGAAGCTGTTAGAGAGGTTTGGATGTTCATGTATTCCCTGCTATTGTAATATATGCAAATGACCTTTGCTCGGCTAATGCATTTTTTTTTTACCAAGAAACAAGTAGTAAAAGTTTACCACCCAAAGCATTCTTGTGTTATTTATGTGAACAAATAATGGACTACTCCTGATATAAATTAGCATAAAAATGTATGCATTTTAGGCTGCTTCCTATGATGAAGGTATTTTTAGAAGGCCCATATAGAAGGTAGTGGCTGCTACTGTGATAACCTGTCTCAGTATCCCCCTCCTTCTTTAGTTTCAGTGTGTTTAAAAGCGCATTTTGCCAACAATGGCTGCTCATTGAGCCTGCCTTCTAATGAGCTGGCAGCTGCGCCTGATAGTGTCTGGCTTTGCTCACTCATGATAGTAACTATGTCACCCTTCTTAGAGAGATCAATGGGCGCAAAACATTAATAGTTGTCTTTGGATAAACACATTTCTTGCCCTTTCCAAAGGAGATTGAGAGGCATGCCCCTTTAAACAAGGGACATCTTAAGGAGTGTGCAGGCCCTGGGACAAACATATTTTGGAGGCTCCTTTTGGGAGCAGCTAGGAGTTTATGATCCAGTCTCAGCTCTTTCTGCCCTCTTTGGCCAGGCCACTGACAGTGCACAGGCTCAGTCCTCCAAATTCCAAATGTGTTTACATCTAATATTCAGGGATTGTGGCGCGTGTTTTCAATATTGTAACACAGCAGCTTCTCAGTAACATAACTGAAAATAATCTCTGTGACCATCCCATTTCTCATATGTGAAGTACTGTTTTGTTTTAAAAGAAACTTCTTCCCAATGTTGCATGAAGTATAAACACATTTCTCTAAAACATGTCTCTGATACACTCACACATCATCCACATTGATAACAAGCAATTGCAATGCAACGGGTCTCGCGTTTGCTCATGTTCGAGCTGATAGCGTTGTAAACTCCTAACCCGACTTTTCACCTATCGGCAAAAGTGCATTTATGTACGGAAGCCGAAAAAGTGCATTTAAATGTGTAAAACGCTTGACTTCTGCCAAGCAAAATCACGCTAGTCAATTAGAGAAAAAGTAGTCCACGAGCCGGACAGAAAACAGCGAGCCTCCCATGCTTTCTGTACTTGTTTGACGCGCTCGAGGAGAGCTATCCACCGGAAAAGGCATGAGGTATGCATGCCTTCGACTAATGAAAGCAAGCAGATTGTAATAGGCAAGCCCACTTACCAATGAAAAACACTGATGTGACGTCGACAGGGCTCCGAGCCCTTTTCTAAACCCATAAAGCGTCTCGCTGCGATACGCATGCGCAAGCGCATGCAACACAGGCTCGACCCTAAAAAAGAAAAGGAAAACCCTATTTTAAACAAGCTGTTTAAGAATTATTCAAGGTCATCAGGGCAAACCTCTGCAGAGCAGAGCTTTATCTATCAGTGGGGCCTCATGAAGGCCGGGACCCTAGGTCAGGGATGATTTGACCCTGCCTTGAAAAGTGTCTGCTTCATACACTGAAAGGAAGGAGAAGAGGAATTTTCTTCAAGTCCTTTGAATCCAAGCCCCTGATGTAACATGACAAGAAGTGTTATTCTGTGCCCCTTGAATCCAAGACATCATGTACATGTCGCGAAGAAACCTATTGACCTTTTGGTATCACAGGAAGCAATTTTGAAAAGGAAACTCAAGCCATTTAAATCTAAAGTGGTGGATGTTTTATCAGGGGGCAGAGAGTTGTTTGCAGGTGAATACAATGTTTTAAATAAGAATTCCCCCAAAATACTAATAGTCACATTCCACCAAACATGATTTTTGTGTAAATGTTTCATATTACCTTTTTCAGGTATTTGTTCCATATTCGCGTTTCGTATTTTACACGGCATGAAGTGCACTCTTATTCTTATGCATAATAATAAATAATGGACACATTTCACTGAGTGACGCAGTGACTGCGTGATGTGTTCAAGTCAGTAGTTACGTTATACAGGAGTAAGTGCCGGGGCCCAAATGGTGGTTGCAGGTGGGGACCACCAGCACTGATTTTCGGGCACATGAATCCTTTTTACTAAACAGACATTGATCCAGAAAAAAATCTAAGTGGAAAAGAAAGAGAAAGACGCATAAACAGTGAAAAGGGCGCTATTTTCACAGCAGCTTCCCCGAAGGTAGCAAGATCTCCAAAAGGCCACTGGAGATATTTAAACATGGTGGGTATCAGTCCACTAAGATGGTAAAACTAATTGTCTCTAGTAACCCAGTGCTTCATTTGTGCTTGTTGCTTCCGGTGCTGAGCACCGGCACTTATTTTTAAGGGCCGGGGCTCATTCTTCAGCCTCAAACATTTGCTGCGAGCAAAAGACACATAGGGGAAAGACGGAAAAGGGAAAAATTAAAAAGCGTCACAAAGGGAGACAGTAGAAAGCTGCCAGAGTGAGCTGAAGGGGCAGGGAGTGACTTTATATGGATTGAAGAGGCCCGAGATGGCTTCAGGATTACGCTGCCTCATTATTGCGTGTTCGCACATTTAAATACAGCAGCTGCGTGTTTAAGAGGAGGGCAACAGTGATGGACTGTGCAACAACCAATGGTGATGGACGGTGATGGATTGTGTGATGGAAAGAAGTGAAAAACAGTGTAGAGCCATATATACTTAGGGGCTTATATTCAAGCACCCTGCACCTCCGGTGCGTCACTTTTCACAACTCACCAGTGGCACATTGTGCAGGCCCATATTTATAACCCCACGTAAAGCCGCTTTGTGTGCCTTTTCATGGCCTTGTGGATATTGTGTAAGGCAATGCATGCAAGTCTCTCTGTTGCCTTATGCTGCGTCAGGGAGAGGTTCCATAAGTAGTGTGGTAGGTGTTCCCACACAACACCCATGGGTTTTGATGCATTCCCAGATTTAAAAGAATCTGTAAACCTGGGAATGCATCAAACTCGTACGACTCCCCAGGGGAGGAGCTATGAGGAGAAATATCTTTATTTTCCCTCTTTTCTCCTCATTCTATATGTGCTGTATTCTGCAGCACACATAAAAAGAGGAAAAAAACTCCATAGATTATTTTTGTTTAGGAAGGTGTCTCTTACTGAACAGAAACAATCCTGTCTCTGATGCAGGCATCCTTACACCATTGTGCAAGAATGCCTGTGTCAGCTGTGGGCAGCCCATTGTGCACCAGTGCAAGGGAGAGGACATAAATGAGCCACATTTGTTGATATGGCACACTCCTGACCTTTCCCTGTGGTGCAGCACAACCTGCTTGAACCTCCTCCAATGAGATTTATATTTCTGCGGACGGGAAATCTGTCACCATTGGGATGGATTAACCCCTCTGCCAAACTCTAAATCAGGCCCTAGGTCTGCTCCCAGCCAGCATAAAAATTTAAGAATGCTCCTGCAGGCTGAGACCAGACTTGTGTTCTATTCCCCTGCCTGAACTCTTGTAGGCAGGGAAATAGAACACATATTGCTCCCACCCGGAGGGAGCATGCATAAAGCAACTATTCCCTCCGGGTGGGAGCAGAGGCGGATCCCTCATCACTGACCGAGCTAGGGCTCCCCTGGCAGCCCCCAATGTGTTGGTCATTGTGTGCTCCGGAGGATGGGGCCCAGGGGGCAAAATAGGCTTGGGGAGTGGGACCACTCACCCCTCCCCTTTTAAATCAAATTAGAATTTTTCCCAAGGGGGATGGGGTTCCTGGTCCCAAGAAGACTGAGGGAGGGGAGTTGCATGCCCCCTCCCCTCTTTAATTGTAAGTGGCCCCATGGAATGGGGTCCCCAGGGTCAAGTGAGGCTCAGGGAGGCAGTGCCCCTGTCCACATATTCCCCCTCCTCAGGGGGTCTGTTGCGGTTGTGGAGGGAGATTACAACCACCATCTCTTAATATATATGTTATAGCCTTGGGGGTTGGTGTTCTCTGGGCCCGAAGGCCAACACTCTACTTTGTCACCTTTTGTTTGATCTTTGCTTGTGCCAAATATCCCATGAGTTCCACCTGGGCCCTTAATGAGCACCATCAAATATTTATTGCATTTCAATTCTTACATACCCATGGCCTACCACGGGGCCCCATGGATTCTGGAGGAACACCAGACTTATTTGCATAATTTATTTTATTTTTTTCCTGCCTCCACCATGTCTGCTATAAGATCCCAATGGGACGTCGATGGGCATGAGAACTTACTTACTTTATGTATTTCTGCCCACCCTACCTCACATAGGAGGTCCATAAGGCATGTAGAGGCTTCAGTATATATTGAATGTATCTGGTCACATTTTGCCTGCCCTCCTGCCTCCTATGCCCTCCCTCCTACCTCCCACAGAGTCCACGTGAGTCCTGGAGGTACACTAGCTATTATGCTAATAATCTATTTGATTTTTGCCTTCCCACACTCTGCCTCCTGTATGGTCCCCATGGGCCCTGCATGGGCAGCAGCAATTATTTAATTCATTTATTTGTTTTTTGCCTGCCCACCCCCATCGAGAGGAACCCATGGAGACTGGAGGGACATCAGCAAATAGATAATATATATATTATTTTTTTGGCCTACCATACAGACTTCCTCAGGTTTCCCATGGGCCTGGGAGTGCATTAGCAATTATTCAAATTATTTATTCGATATGAACCTATTCCTTGCATCCCATAGTATACCCATGGGTCCTGAGGGGCAACAAAAATTATTTATTTCATTTATTTGATTTTTGCCTCCCCAATCCACTTCACAATTAGTTTTTAATGTATTTCATTCTGCCTGCCCCTACCTCCTATAGGGTCATCAAGGGGCATGGAGGGCCAACAGGAAATATTTAATTATTTTTATTTAATTACGACTGCCCCTATCCTAGCTCCTATAAGGTCCATTTAGGCCCTGGATGGGCACCGAGAATTATTTAATCTATTTGATTTTTGACTGCCACCCCTACTTCTATATAGTCATCAAGGGGCATAGAGGAACATCTGTAATAATTGTATTCTATTATTCAATTTTTGACTGCCATAATCCTGCCTAGTATGGGGTCCACTTAAGCCTTACAGGAGCACCAGCAATTATTTAAGTCATTTATCCGATTTCACCAGCCTCGCCCCTCCCTTAGGGTCCCCATGGACCTTGGAGGACTCCTTTTTGTTCAATCCCATGATTTTGCTGATCCCTTGACTGATTCTTTTTTACTTCATTGGGAACTTATTTTCTGCCTTTGGAATTTTGCACTTGTGACCATCATGTCTCAATCTGGAGATGCAACAGCTGGAGCTGTGTTTGAAATGGAGAAACTGAAGGAATACTCAGTTGCTCAATTGAGCCAGTTCCTTAAAGATCTTGACTGTCCCACTGAGAGCTCCACCAGAGAGGGGGAGCTGCAAAAGGCACAGAGGGCCTGGGTGATAGTCAAGGAGGCTGGAGGGCCCACAGAGGAGGAGAATGTGGGTGGGGAAGTGCAGAGGATACACAGTGATGTAGTGGAGGTACCTCTTACGCCTGGGGGGAGGGTCCTCAGGAGGGGTAGCAGGGTGTCACTCCTGAAGAGTTACAGGACAGACAGGCAGAGAGGGCTCGCCGGTTGAAGTTCAAGGAGTTGAGGAAGCAATGGGAGAAGGAGTTGGAAGAAAGGAGGAGGGACTTAGAGATTAAAAAGAGGATTTGGGCTTATGAGCTCAAAATGAAGGAGCTGGAAGTCATGAGGGCTGAGTCCAGCTGGAATGGTGGCAGCAACAATTTTATATCCAGTGCTGCTGAAGAAGTACACGTGCCCAGAGATGTGGTGCCCTACTTGAAGGAGGGAGTTAACACACACCAGGAGCTTCAGGGGTATGAGGTAGCTCCAGTGATGCACAGGGTCCCTGAGGTGGATTGGGGAACTTGCATGGGGAGTCATATTCCTACTGGTGGAAGGGACACTGTACTGACTCTAGATGAGAGTGACAGGGAGAGGGGCTCCCCCCAGGTAGAAGTCCTGGTTATGGAGTGTGAAGACAACCCAGAAGAGTGTGGGTTGAGTGTCAGGGATAGTCAGGTACTGTCTCACCAGTCTCAGGAGGGTGATGTGGGATGCTTTTTCAGAGCAGAGTCACTAGATAGTTGGGTGAAGGGTACTTTGGTTAATTCTTATGAAGGGCTGAGTGATGTAATTGCTGGAGAGCATATGTCTAGTCCTTATTTTCCAGGGCTATGCCAACACCAGGTGGAGTGTGAGTTCTCTGACCCCAGGGAACTTACACTGGAGGCAGACCTCTGGGAGAGTATCAGAGCGTCTGAAGAGGCATTTGGGGTTGCTACTGAGAGAAGTGGTCTAGGTATTTCCCAACCAGGTGAGGTAGGGAAGGATTGTAGTGTCCCAGGTAGGTATCAGTGTAGTGGGATGGGTGAGGGACCCCATGTCCAGTCTCAGAGGAGAGGGAATGGGGATGGGTTTAGGCCCGAGATGCCTGAGATCTGGTCCCAGGTCCTGGAGGGTTCCATGAGGGAACACCAGGAGGGGAGCCTAGCCTGTACCGTAGGGCCATCTGTTGAGGGAGACCCCACAGTGTCAGGAGAACTTGGGGGAGTGGCTGTAGCCAGCGTCCCACCAGTTCTGGTGCTTGGTAGTACAACTCCTAGTGAGGGGGTGCAGAAGCCCAGACAGAGGGTTGAGAGGGGGTTGCGGACCCCAGTGTAGAACCTGGAAAGTCAGGGGTCAGCTCTGAGAGCAGAGCCCCCCAGGAATTACCTTGGTGAAACCATGTCTGGGTTAGGGGGAATCCAGACTCTCTCAGATGGGCAGCCAGACTCTTGTGTGGCCCTTGGGGATGGTGTGTCCCTTGACGGGGGAAGTGTGCCCCCCGGGAAGTCCTGGTGTGCCAGGCAATGGTTCAACCACACAGTGGTGACTCTGGGTTGAATGAGCAGGTTCAGGGGGTGAACTCTGACCTGATGGGGGGGTAAGTGTGCTCCCAAGGAAATCCTGCTGCGCCAGGCAGTGGTTCAACTGCAGGGTGGTGACTCTGGGTTGGAGGACCAGGTTCAGAGGGTAAAATCTGACCTGGTGGGGGGTAGGTATGCCCCCAGGAAGTCCTGGGTTGCCAGGCAGTGGTTCAGTCTGTGGGTATAGACCCTGGACTGGAGGATCAGGTGCAGGGGGTAAACCCTAACCTGAAGGGGTGGGTGGTTTGCCCAATCACCTCCCCGGTGTGATTTCAAGGGGTACTCTCCCTGAGGGATGGGTGCAGAATCCTGAGAGTAGGGGCAGGGGAGAGAGAGCCTCACCCCTGGCCCCAGTACAATCTAAGAGTACAAACCCTGGATTGGAAGGCCAGGTTCAGGGTGTCCCCCCTGACCTGGAGGAAGGTGCTACTGCTAACAGTGCCCCTACCATGTTGTCTTCTGGGAGGGCCACTACTTGTTGGGGGGTGCAGGACCCCAGATGGGAGGGAAGGGGGAGGGAAGCTTCACCCCTGGCCCTGGTCTAACCTGAAGGTACAGACCCCATGTTGGAGGACCAGTTGCAGGTTTACATCCCTGTCCTGGTGGGAGAATTGTGCGGGCAGGACTGCTTCTACAAGCACCCTGACAATTTTGGACTCTGGGGGTGCCACTCCTGCAGGGAGGGTACAGAGCCCCAGAGGGGAGGACCAGGGTCAGGTTGTCATCCCTGACCTGGTGGAAGGGAGAGTGGTCAAAGGGTGTCAGGCACCTGGGGCTACTGCCCCCTACTCTCCACAGTCACAGTGGTTGTAGAGGCCTGAGGTCAGGCTCTCATCCCTGTCAGTTGTCAGGGGTCCCTGTGGCTTGCTGCCCTGGTGGACAGAGTTGCCCCTGGGGGGGACGAGAGTCACACCCCAGGGGAGGAGTGGGCAACACCACTGTGTTGGCCCTGGTGGTGGTATCTGTCCATTGGGATACATCTGTCAGCAAAGTAAAGTTAGGTGCAGCACAGATGATATCTGCAGATGTGGAGAAGGGTTCCCCATGGGTTAGCTTAGTGGGCCCTCAGAGTATGGACAGAGGGATCCAACTGGAGTCAAGAAGGTGTAAAACTGGAACATGCCCCTGCTGTTGTGGGCCTAGGTCCTTGTTCTATCGCCCCTATCAGGGAAGTACATCAATGTATTGATTGTTCTCCCCTGGCTTTAGGGTGCTAGGGGGTTGTGTTGGACTTTTTTGCTTATGCAGGGTCATCCCCAATCTTTTTGCCTCCTATTTTTTCTGACTCGTTGCTGTTGGCTTTTGAACTCTGAGCACTTTACCACTGCTAACCAGTGCTAAAGTGCATATGTTCTCTGTGTAAATTGTATGTTTAATTGGCTTATCCCTGATTGGCATATTTGATTTACTAGTAAGTCCCTAGTAAAGTGCACTAGAGGTGCCTAGGGCCTTAAATCAAAGGCTCGTAGTGGACCTGCAGTACTTGTTGTGCCACCCACATGAGTAGCCCTGTAAACATGGCTCAGACCTGCCACTGCAGTGTATGTGTGTGCAGTGTTTAATTGCCAATTGGACCTTGCAAGCCTACCCACTTGCCAGGCCTAAACCTTCCCTTTTCTTACATGTAAGGCACCCCTAAGGTAGGCCCTAGGTAGCCCCAAGGGCAGGGTGCAGTGTATGGTTAAGGTAGGACATATATGTTTTTTATATATCCTGACAGTTAAATATTTCTAAACTCGTTTTTCACTGTTGCAAGGCCTGTCCCTGTCCTAGGTTCAGATGGGGGCTACCTTTAAACCTGATTAAAATGTAGATTCCCTTTGGGAGTGGATGGACATGTGGAGTTTGGGGTCTCTGAGCTCACAATTTAAAAACACATCTTTTAGTGAAGTTGTTTTTTAGATTGTTAATTTGAAAATGCCACTTTTAGAAAGTGGGCAATTTCTTGCTTAAACCATCATGTGACTCTGCCTGTTTGCGGATTCCCTGTCTGGGTCAGACTGACAGTTGGGCTGTTGTGAATCCCCTCTAGACAGTGACACAGAGGGAGCTGGGGTATGGCTTGCATATCCTGATGGGCCATCTGAGCTAGAGTGGAGGGAGGAGTGGTCACATACACCTGAATGGGCTGTGCCTGCCCTCACACAATGCAGTCTCCAACCCCCTGGTGTGAGTCTGTAGCGGGGCCTAGGCAAGGCAGGACCCTGTAAACAACAGAGACTTTCCTTTGAAGTTTATCAACTTCAAAGACAGAAAGGGGTATAAGAAGTGAACCCCAAACCCCTTAAAATCAAATTTCTTCAAAGATTCAAGAGGAACCTCTGCCAAGGAGAAGAGCTGAGGAGAACGGTTGCCCCTGCCTGTGACTGTGCTTTGTTGGGCTATCCTGCACTTGCTGCTTCTATATGTGATAGTGGAAAAAGACTGGACTTTGTTGTGCATTCCTGCTTGAAAAGGATCTCCAAGGGCTTGAATTGAACTTGCCCCCTGTTGCTGAAGTCTCAGAGCCATCAGAGACTTCCCCTGACAGCACCTGGACTCTCTGGTGAGGCTCCTGCCAAGTGGTGCGCCATCCAGTCCCTTGAAGGGTGAAGCTGGAGGAAAAAGACTGAAATCACAAAAAAACAGGGACAAGGAGGTTAACTGGTCCAGTGTACGACCTCCTATATCATATCTTATCATGTCAAAAAGGTACACTGTTCCAAAGAGGTGACACCAGCGATAAGTATGGTTCTCTTAGAAGCAAAGGCCCTCAAGTCTCATCATTGGGCTTGCTCCACACCAGACTGGTGCTGCAATATCTGACGTGACCCACATTGGGGTCACTAGACCAAACTACTGTGCAAAACAACAGCAAGAAAAGGTGGAGAGAAAAGTGAAGTTAAAATTGACTCAGGTCCCCTTAGGTGAATCCCTTTAATTAAAGATGGTGAGAGTTGGTCAAGATTAAAAACAGGAAAGCGAGTATAGGGGGAATAATGACCCCTTTACTCTTACACAAGAGGTTGAGAAACACTATTTCTTATGCCAGTCAACATGTTTTGCACCTTACCTTGTTCATACAGATCTTATGACGCTTCTTCAGGACTGAAACAAGATATTCTCCAACAAAAAAACAGATACAATGATCTATAATAAAGGTGATGTTGTCACAGGTATCTTATGATGATATATGAGGAAAAAGACTGAAACCCACGTATCGGCCGCTGTGCAGATTTCCGACGCATCATCTGCAACGCGGCTGATAATTGACGCACCACCAGCTTCATGGTTAAAATCCATGCTCCACCTGCATCGTGGCTGGACGATTTTTGGATCGCGGTTGGAGAAATGATGCAAAACCCGCTTGCAGCTGCTGATAACGAGGCAAGACATACGCAGACTGGTTTTACAACATCGTGTGACCGGATTTCACCTGCAACATCACTGGGCGCGAGAAATCGATGCAAACCTGCAGAGACCCAAGGTGCCCGTCCAGAAATCAACGCATAGCTCTCTTGCGAGGGAGAAAAATGATGCATCATCGACCCAACCGGAGAGGAACTGACATACTGCCTCTTTTGCGAGTAGGAAATCGTCGCATCAAAGACTTTTCTGATGCATGCTCGCCCGTGCTGCTTTATTTTTGATGAAAACCAAGTGCTTTGTGTAAAATCAACGTTTCCATTGTTTTCTATGGAGTAAGACTCTTAATATTTTGAAAATTCATATCTTGACTTGTGTATGTTGGATTTTTGTCGTTTTGGTCTTGTTTAATTTAGATATATATTACCTATTTTTCTAAACTGGTGTCCATTTTGTAGAGATTTCACTGTATTACTATGTGTGCTGGTACAAATACTTTACACATTGCTTCTGAGGTAAGCCTACATGCTCGTGCCAAGGTACCAAGGGGTGAATGGGGGTTAACCGGGTCTGTTTCTCCTTTGCCCTGACTAGAGTGAGGGCCCTTGCTTGGACAGGCCATAACCTGACTGCAGGCCAAAGACCCCATTTCTAACACCTATCACCTCACATAACTACGACTTTAAGTTACTAGTAAAAAAACTGGTAAAAAGACTTAAGAGAATCTTGTACAAAAACATCCAGGTAGGTTTTTTTTTCTCCCAGGGAGACCATCAATAAACCATGTGTAAACTGTTCTACATGTACCTGAATGAAGAAGAGACAATGATAGGAAAGTCTTTTCCATCAATACTGAGAAAGTCTTTAACAGAATGCAGTGTGGATACTTATTCTGTGCAATAGAACAGTGACAATTTTAATTTGCATTGGAACCTGACAGGGTGTCCATAGTCCCCATTACTCGACCATTCGACCTTTGATCCACTTGACAGTCAATAACTGTAACTAGGTTGCTGATGCCAAACAGAAAACTGCAAATACTGTTTTTCAATGATGACATTCTACCCACTTTACCCTCTCCCAATTTCTCATTATCAGCCTTAATGGAAACAATCTCAACATGCTCATGCTATTTAGGATACAAAATAAGCTAGACAAAGAGTGAAACTGCCAGTGAAAAGACTTACGGTAGAAAGATCATTGGCAGGCTTTAAATAAACATGCACACCCAGCAAACTGAAATATTTGTGCATACTAGTAAGTATTGATGATCGCACATTACAAGACAACATTTGAGGTTTTTTTCATCAAAAGAAGAGGATTTTGTAAAATGAAAAGGGAAGGTTGCAAACCAGGAAATTGTGCTAGCCCTTAATTTTTTTGTATGTTTTGGTATGAGACCACTGGTGGCTTCCACATACACTACAAAATACCAGCAATTGACATATCCCTTCAACTCTGACCTAGACATACCAAAATGAGTAATGCTCTTAAGCTGCCCTCAAAATTATGCCTCCGGGTCATAAATGGTAGATAGTGCCTGAATTGATCTAGCTATGCCAATTATCCTGTTGTGCCGAGATAATTACAGATTTAGACAAGCTTCTATAAAAGGATGGTTCAAAAGGGACATATGCGTCTTGTAAAACTGCAATGTGGTTGTCAAACTAAGAGCTAGATTGAACGTTTGACTGGTGTACAATCTGTCAGGGTGGTGGAGGATATCTGGTCCCTTATGGTGATGGAGAACAGGAGGACTACCATCCACCAAATTTAGAGAGCACCACTGACCAAGTAGTGATCTCTGTACCTTAACAAGAACCACAGCCACCACTGTTATGGAAAAACAAACAAGTATTGAACTCCATACTCAGGAAGGATGTTTCCCTGAATGTTGGCGTCACTAATTGTATTTTTGTTTCTGATTTTCAAAACCAGATTTTGCCTAGCTGTGCAGAGAAAAAAGGACATTGCAATATTCGCACAAAATATGGCAGGCAGGATTTCACCCTTTTTCTGATTGTGCCTACTCTGTCTGAGGAAACATTACATTGCGGAAGCTAATGGGGACACTGCTAATGAAAAACTGACAGTACTGACAGTTTTCTCTAAATGAAGAGGATAGACCAAGGTTTTGGTGGACATATTTGCAACAAGCATTCCTGCAAACTTATGAGAAAGACCTATAAGAAGCAAAATACACGTGGCATCATCTTCTTCAAGATTCTACAAGATTGGCACTGGCCTCCAAACAGGCTCGATAAAGCAAATGTTGCCCTAATTTGTGCTGTAGGTGATATATTCAACCAGGAGGTGACACAATCCACATTATCTCATTATGCCAAAATCTGCATTCCTATTGAGAAATAAGAAGGTACACAATGAAAAACATCAACAGTCTTAACATTACCCAATCCCCAATCCCCAATCCACAGAACTAGCAAGCCCTCATAACACACAGAACATCAAAAGTATGAATGCCCATAGTAAAAGATAGATAGATTCTGCCCTTGCGACAGCAACTATGCACACTGCGGCAACGGAAATAGAACACATCACCCAGAAATGAAGACAGGATAGAAGATCTCTCAGCATTAGCAACTGAAATGAAAGACTCATTTAGAAATTGGATGACCTGCAAACATTTAAGGACATTTGGGAATCCTTTCTACAGGAATAAAAGGAGGAAAAATCCATCATCCAAAATTTAACTCAAGCATTTAGGGATGAACACTGGTATGGTAATGACTTGAAGCTTTTACTGTGTCACAAATGTGCATCAATATCATAATAATAATGCTATGTATGGCGCTTATAGAGACCCGCTATCATTTATTTCAGTTTCTAAATGTCATAACTCACTGCTATGACATAGCAAGAATTGATAACAAAACTGATAAAGGTCTTTCAGGCAAGGTTGACAAAGCTTTCTGAGATTCTGTACTCACGGCTCTGTTTTTCTTCTTTGAATCAAAGCTGAAAACACAGCTGCAGGAGGAGGAAGAAAGGCAGGGAAGGTGATCTTATTGGTTAGGGAGCGCAGATAATTTTTTATTTTTTTTGTATGGACAGTGAGGAGAGTCTGCATGATATACTGTATGGCTCCCCCATTATTCCTTCAACCCTTTGTTGGAGTTGAAATCAGGGGAATATAATTAATTTGAGCCATACATAACATAAAATTATAGATGGTTGAAAAGTGAATTACAAGGATTTTTTTCACCTCAGGGTTCTGAGTGACATCAAAGGCATCTTGAGCTTCGCTCTTGTTGTTTGTTTGATGTTACTCAGAACCCCTTGGTGAAAAACATCCCTGTAATTTACTGTTATCCATCTATAATTCTACACAGTAACTCCAAAGAATTTGTATATGAGTGAAGTCATAAAAATTGCTCTATAGGAACTCATATTATCAACTGAATGATATGCCGGTATTAGGTAAAGCAATAGTATGTGGACTAGACACAAGACGAATACAGAAAGAACCTGATAGAAGATCAAAAGATAAAGACATAGGGGGTCATTATGACCCTGGCGGTCTTTGACCGCCAGGGCCAAAACGACGGGAGCACCGCCAACAGGCTGGCGGTGCCTCCCGGCGTATTTGGACCGCGGTGGTAGCGCTGCGGTCGCACCGCCGGTATGCCGCCATTTTAGCCCCGGCGGTGATAATCCGCCAGGGCAGCGCTGCCCTGGGGATTATGACTCCCCTACCACAAGCCTGTTTCTGGCGGTTTGCACCGCCAGGAAGAGGCTGGCGGTACGGGGGTCGTGGGGCCCCTGGGGGCCCCATGTAGCTTTTCACTGTCTGCACAGCAGACAGTGAAAAGCACGACGGGTGCAACTGCACCCGTCGCACGGCCGCAACACCGCCGGCTCCATTTGGAGCCGGCTCCCATGTTGAGGCCCACATCCCCGCTGGGCCGGCGGGCGGAAACTTAGTTTCTGCCCGCCGGCCCAGCGGGGATGTCCAAATGGGCACAGCGGGAGTGCGGCTGCATTGGCGGTCCCCCGGCGGTTACAGCTTGGCGGGCGACTGTTGTAATGAGGCCCAAAATGAGTCAAGGCCAAAAGAGTAGTTTTCCTTTCTTTGGTCTGCATTTTTCTTAATACTTAAATATGGGAGGGGGAAGAATTACAAGAATGAATCTAATTCTCATAAAATAACCACTGAATTTACTGGCTGTTCATGTTTATAACATGGTGCATATAAAATGTGAATGAAAACAATAAAAATAGCAGACACAAAATAACAAAGTTATTACATTTTCAATTAAATTTTAAAGCAGATAATTGTGTGATAATAAGTATGACAGTCTGACATCCTAATCTATAAAATCAGTGTCAACCGTCTGCTGCCTAAACATGTGGTGTCTGGGAACCTGACTATCAGTACCATTTATATGTGAGTATTTAAAACTTCTACCTCTGCCACTTGATGCTTAAATATAGATGTGCAGATTAATGCTATTGTGAACATTTTGCCACACAAATTTTGAGGTAGATGTTTCGCAGCACCACTTTCAAAGATCACCAGTCACCACTGTTGACTCTCACAAACAATAGAGTGAAAGCTGAATCTAGATATGGAGTTACATTTAAAATAAGGCGCTAAAGGCTTTGGGAGACAACATCCAACCCTACTATGAGAAAAAAATAAGAACAAAAATATAGGGACTGAAAAGATATGTTTTGATGCCTTGATTGTACAGTGTTTGCATAGCCAAGAGTTACTGTGTATGCAACACCACCTGCTAGGTGAGAAGTGAAATGTGAGTAGTACAAAGCCGATGATACTTTGGGAACTCATACCAAAAAGAGCTTTGACATGTTCTTCAGAGCTTTCCTCAAAGATCCCTTCATATCCTTGTTCCGTAAACTGTAAATAAAAGAGTTCAGCATTGGAGTCGCCAATGCATACATAACGCTGACAACTCTGTTGTCCTTCTGAGATGAGCCGGAGGAGGGATAGAAATACATAAATCCACCAGTCGCATAGAATAGGAAAACCACTGTAAGATGGGAAGAGCAGGTCAACAATGCTCTGTGCCATGTCTGGGCTGCATGAAATTTTGAGATAGAAGTGATGATTCGGATGTATGTACCCATGATAAAGAGAAAGGGAAATGATGCCACCCAGGAGCCCTCCACCAGAATAACCAGGTAGTTGGTTGAAGTGTCAGAGCAGGACAATTCCAGCAGCGGTGGGATGTCACAGAAAAAGCTGTGGATGATGTTTGGCCCACAAAAGCAGAGCCGGAAAGTCATTCCTGTGTGCAGCAGAGCATGAAGTGAATTCAGACCCCAGGAGATGACCACCAGCAAGATACAGCACTTCCCACTCATGACCATCCGATAGTGCAGAGGGTTGCAAATAGCCACATATCTGTCATAAGCCATAACTGCCAGAAGAAAACTTTCTGTGGTTACCAGCCACACAAACAGATACATTTGTGTGATGCAACCCTGAACTGAGATTGCCCTATTGACTGAAAAGAGGTTGTTTAGAACTTTGGGTACAGTGACTGTGGTCAAGCAAAGGTCTACAAAAGATAAATTTCCAAGGAAAAAATACATAGGTGTGTTAAGCTGGGGGTCAAGGCTCACGGCGAAGATAATGAAGATATTCCCAGCCAAGGACAACAAGTACACAGTTAGAAAAAGTGTAATGAGGAATGAGCGATGCTGTGGCACATCAGAGAATCCCAGTAGAAGGAATTCTGTAATTACAGTGTGGTTTCTCTGATCCATGATTTTTAAATCACTTCAGGGTGAATTTGTGGACTCTAATAGGCAACAAGCAGTTCATTGATCAAGGAGGGTTAGGGACCAGAATTTTATCCATCTTAGCCATATGGAAAAGCATGAGCTCAAGCAGACATCTTTCCTTGCACCTAGAGCTATTAGGAATTTTAAGTTCTGTAACTTCAAATGAGAAGAGGAAGAGAGCAAAAATGAGTAGCAGTTACTGGTATCAGTAGAAGAAGGTTTGCTGCAGCAGTGAGGTCAGGCTTTCAAGCTTCATGTGAATGCCTCTGTTTGAGCAGTCAAAGTATTTCCATCAATGCCATCAGATCAGAGCTGCATTAAAGAAGGCATCCCAGCAAACCCTTTTAATTCCTGTCACAAGACAAAACACACCAAAACACAAATAAGAAAGAAGTAATACTTCCATAACCTTGGTATTTAGAATAAGATATTCTCTTGGCTACCCTGATACTTTCACTACACATATTCACTTTTCACAGTGCCTGTAATGGAACTATCTTCCTAAGGCATCACTAGGGGCTTCATCTTTCCCATGTTGGGGAAGTTAATCATGTTTCTACCCATGCCTTGGCTAACAGAAGGTGTTGTGTGCAGAATATTGCCAAACCCTGCCCGAGGTCTTGGGGGTATATTAGTTACTTATCCCCCATGCCTTGCTCAATGGTGTTGGTGGTTAATTGTTTATATTTTGCACAATGCATAGATGGTATATGAATTCCCAACCTTGGCCAATGACAGAGATGTTATTTAATCTTCTGATGCCTTTCCCAAGAATCAGTGGAGCATGGGCGATATTAGGGGTCTTCCCTCTGCTTTATCCAGGACAGACCATGGTGTACCCAAAGGTAAGTGAGCACTTTCTCTTCTCCCCACCTTGCTTAAGGGTTAATGGTGGGTCATGGACATCATGGACATCACAGACATCAACCTCCACTGGTTTGACTAACGGTAGAGTGGTTGTTATTTTCCCTAACTCCACCTTTACCAATGGTTAATGGGTATAACCTTCTCTGTCATCTACATTAAGGTACAGAGGGTATATTTCTTCCCCTTTGTTGTGACCAAATGCGCAGGTGTCAAATATGGGGTCTTAAACAAAATGTTTAGCAAGGCTGTGTTTTGAGATCAAATTACATTCAGCTGAATGAGACTCATCAAGCTAGAGCCCATGCTATGTCTAAAACACAAAATTCAAGCACAGTTAAATACCCACCCTCAGCATTGGAAAGTTATCCAGCAATTGGCTTCTCAAGCAATGAAGACGATTGTGCATTCACTAAACATGCATTAACTTCTTTCCGGTAAAACTGATAACATTATTAAAACAGTGTATTCTTCACATAGCAGAAGGGACCTTAGGAAACATTTGACATGACTCAAACTAGAAAATTGTATCTCACTCCTTAGTCTTCCAATGCCACTAGTAGTTGAGCTTTGCAAAATGCCATAATAATTGTCAATCAATGAAGCCTATTTGTGTGTTAGTCCTGATGCAATGCACTTATGTAACTCAGCCAAGATGGAGTATGTTAAGTTTCATAATTCCAGCCTATGAGCTCCCACAGGGTTGTTCTTTGTATGCACCCCACATTTTCCATTTCCTGTAGCCATCTGGGCTCCATCCTCCCACCTTGTCCCCTAAGCAATTGCTGCAGTAACTTTTTATTAATTTGCAGTATTTCAGATATATGCCTGGCAGGTTGCTTGCTGCTGACTGCTGCAGGTGCATAACTCACAGAGCTACATTACAAGGACTGTAGCTTGTGATCTGCAGAAAAACATAATGATTGATGGAACAAAAATATTGACCCACTGAGCTATGGTACATAAAATAATAATTTGTTCCTTACATATTACACACTTATAGGAAATTGGGTTATTAGTTGTGCAGGATATGAGGCCTGAAAAAGTAATTAGTTTTCAATTTCCTCTTACTGGGAACGAAGCACTCCATTGTAGCACTTGACTCTCTGAGGGTAGCCAGAGGGCTGTCCAGAGGAGTTGGTATGGTATAGTAATCACCATTTGCTAGTACACAATAATAACATTCAGTAAAGGATTGTCGAGTCCGTGTTTTTTCTTTAGAAAAGGAAAAGTACATTTATTATGCACACACTACTAAATATAACCCATTTATTTCCAACTAGAAACAGAAGGCAGATCAAAAGTACCATGTATTACATTATGAATTCACTCTGACCACATTTCGAAGGTCATGACCCTCAAAATCACAGTGCCCCCTCCTATACCAGACAACACTTCACCATATGGGGAAATCACTTTAGAAAGAACAGGCCTATTGACATCATCAAGGGTTCACCATCTTACAACAGCAACAAACCATGTTAAAAACACCATAACTTTGTGTGTAGATGCAATAGTCAATAACAACTATGTGTAAATGCAATTATTAACCCCTTCGCTGCTAGGCCTTTTCCCCCTCACGTGCCAAGCCATTTTTGGCTGTTTGGGGCAGTTCGCGCTTAGGCCCTCATAACGTTTTGTCCACATAAGCTACCCAGGCCAAATTTGTGTCCTTTTTTCCAACATCCTAGGGATTCTAGATGTACCCAGACTTTGTGGGTTCCCCTGAAGTAGACCAAGAAATTAGCCAAAATACTGTGAAAATTTCGTTTTTTTCAAACAAATGGGAATAAAGGGCTGCAGAAGAAGGCTTGTGTTTTTTCCCCTGAAAATGGCATCAACAAAGGGTTTAAGGTGCTAAAATCACCATCTTCCCAGCTTTCAGAAACAGGTAGACCTGAATCAGAAAACCCAATTTTTCAACACAATTGTGGCATTTTACTGGGTCATACCCCATTTTTCCTATTTTTTGAGCTTTCAGCCTCCTTCCAGTTAGTGACAGAAATGGGTGTGAAACCAATGCTGGATCCCAGACAGCTAAATGTTTCTGAAAAGTAGACAAAATTCTGAATTCAGCAAGGGGTAATTTGTGGAGATCCTACAAGGGTTTCCTACAGAAAATAACAGCTGAAATAAAAAATATTGAAATTTAGGTGAAAAAAACAGCAATTTTTCTCCACGTTTCAAGAACCCTAGGTACCCAGAGCCAATAAATGAGCTTCACCTTGCAGTGGGTTTTCATTCTATACCGGAAATACAGCAATTCATTTGCTGAAATATAAAGAGTGAAAAATAGGTATCAAGAAAACCTTTGTATTTCCTTTGTATTTCCAAAATGGGCACAAGATAACATGTTGAAAAGCAGTGGTTATTTGCACATCTCTGAATTCCGGGGTGCCCATACTAGCATGTGAATTACAGGGCATTTCTCAAATAAACGACTTTTTTTACACACATTTGGAAGGAAAAAAGGTAGAGAAAGACAAGGGGCAATAACACTTGTTTTGCTAGTCTGTGTTCCCCCAAGTCTCCCGATAAAAGTGGTACCTCACTTGCGTGGGTAGGCCTAATGCTCGCGATAGGAAAATCTGACATGTTTTTTGCAAAGTGACTAGGTGTAGATTTTGGCCTCTAGCTCAGCCGGCACATAGGGAAAATTACCAAACCTGCATTTTTTTAAACTAGACACCTTGGAAAATCCAAGATGGGGTGACTTGTGGGGCTCTCACCAGGTTCTGTAACCCAGAATCCTTTGCAAACCTCAGAATGTTGCCAAAAAAACACTTTTTCCTCACATTTTGGTGACAGAAAGCTCTGGAATCTGAGAGGAGACACAAATTTCCTTCCACCCAGCATTCCCCCAAGTCTCCCGATAAAATGGGTACCTTACTTGTGTGGGTAGGCCTAGCTCCCGCAACAGGAAATGCCCCAAAACACAACGTGGACACATCACATTTTCCAAAAGAAAACAGAGCTGTTTTTTGCAAAGTGCCTAGCTGTGGATTTTGGCCTCTAGCTCAGCCGGCACATAGGGAAAATTACCAAACATGCACATTTTTTAAAACAAGACACTTAGGGGAATCCAAGATGGGGTAACTTGTGGGGCTCTCACCAGGTTCTGTTACCCAGAATCCTTTGCAAACCTCAAAATTTGGCCAAAAAACACTTTTTCCACACATTTTGGTGACAGAAAGTTCTGGAATCTGAGAAGAGCCACAAATTTCCTTCTACCAAGCATTTCCCAAAGTCTCCAGATAAAAATGGTACCTCACTTGTGTGGGTAGGCCTAGCCCCCGCGACAGGAAATGCCCTAAAACTCAACATATACACATCACATTTTTCAAAGAAAACTGAGCTGATTTTTGCAAAGTGCCTAGCTGTGGATTTTGGCCTCTATATCAGCCGGCACCTAAGGAAACCTACCAAACCTGCACATTTTTATTAACTAGACACCTAGGGGAATCTAGGATGGGGTGACTTGTGGGGCTCCCACCACGTCCTGTTACCCAGAATCCTTTGCAAACCTCGAAATATGGCCCAAAATATTTTGTGCCTCACATTTCGGTGACAGAAAGTTCTGGAATCTGAGAGGAGCCAAAAATGTCCTTCCACCCAGTGTTCCCACAAGTCTCACAATAAAAATGGTACCTCACTTGTGTGGGAAGGCCTAGTGCTCGCGACAGGAAATGCCCCAAAACACCATCCGGAAACATCAAAATTATCAAATACAAAACTTCCTGTTTTTGCAGGGGCACCTACATTTTTGGCCCTGGGCTCAGCAGCCATCTAGGGAAACCTACCAAACCCAGACATTTCTCAAAACTAGACACCCGAGGGAGTCCAGGGAGGTGTGACTTGCGTGGATCCTCCAATGTTTTCTTACCCAGAATCCTCACCAAACCTCACATTTAGCTAACAAATCCTAATTTTTCCCACATTTCTGTGTAGGATCACCGCCCAGCATTCCCCTCAGTCTCCTGGTAAAAATTATACCTCACTTGTGTAGGTGGGCCAAGTGCCTGTGACAGGGAAGAGTCAAAAACATGGCAAAATTGAGGGGGAACCAAAGCGGGTCCAAAAGGGCAGTTTGAAAAAAAAAATTTTTAGGCTGACAAGTGCAGCAGACTTTTCATCGGTATAGATGAGACAATGTTGGGTGGTAAGAATTTTGTGGATTCCTGCAGATTCCGGAAGGTTCCATCATAAAAATGTGGGAAAAATGTGTGATTTCCAACAAAGTTTGGAGGTTTGCAGGGCATTGTGGGTAAGAAAATGGTGCGGGTGCATGTGAAGCACACCACCCTGGAATCAACCAGATGTTTAATTTTCAGATGTGTCTAGGTCTTGTGGATTTTTCTACATGGCAGTATCCCAAAGTCCAAAAAGTGCAGCCCCCACCATTCCAAGTGGGACGATTTTGAAAGTTACCAAGCTCTCATGGCCTAAATGTAAAATCAAAACCTCAAATAATCGAATGTCCTCTTGCTTGCCATGGGATAAGATGTTTTAGTGTGCGGGGGAGATCTGAAAGTCTGTTACCCCAGTCAGTTGGGGTGAGGGCATAACCAGGTCCATACTGGTTGGTAGCCACACCCCAGTGTTTTTAGTTCTTTTTTAATTCCCTGCCATCTAGTGGACTTTCTGCCTCCCCGGAGTGTCGATCGGGGGTAATTGCCCAATCTGCCAAACTGGTGGGAAGAACAACTTTTGTCCCATTTACTTGGGGTGGGGGTATGGCCATACCCCACCCTCTTATTTTGAAAAAAAAATCTTCCTTGGTCTCTGGTGGGCTTTCAGCATGGGCCTACCAAAAATAGGCCGATCTTCCCCCAAGGGGGGCAGATATGGCCAACAGTAATGTGCTCCCCAGGGAAGCGGCCCTTGCCTTATGCGTAAGTATGTAAAAAAAAAAAAATATCCCTAGTGTCTAGTGGGGCAGAGTGGCCTAATTATATTAGGCTGATCTGCCCCCGGGGGGGCAGCAATGGGCTAAAAATTATTTGGCCCCCTGGGGAGCGACCCTTGCCTAATTGGCCACTTCCCACATATAAAAAAATAAATAAAAAATATATATATCCCTGGTGTCTAGGGGCTTTCGGCCTAATTATATCAGGCCAATCTGCCCCCTCTGGCCTAAAAATATTTTGACCCCCTGGGAAGCGACCCTTGCCCAAGGGGCCGCTCTCCTTGTGCGTAAGTATGAAAAAAAATCCCTAGTGTCTAGTGCCTTCGGCCCCCAAGGGGGGCAGAAATTGCCTAAAAATTATTTGGCCCCCTGGGGAGTGTCCCTTGCCCAAGGGGCCACTCCCCTTATGCATAAGTATGAACAAAAAAAAATCCCTAGTGTCTAGTGGCTTCTGCCCCCCAGTGGGGCAGAGTAGCCTATTTATAGTAGGCCGATCTGCCCCCGGGGGGCAGCAATAGGCAAAAAATTATTTGGCCCCCTGGGGAGCAACCCTTGCCTAAGGGGTCGCTTCCCACACATAAAAAATAAAATAAAAAATATATATATATCCCTGGTGTCTAGGGTTTTTTTCGGCCTAATTATATTAGGCCAATCTACCCTCAGAGGGGGCAGAAACGGCCTAAAAATAATTTGACCCCCTGGGGAGGGTCCCTTTTCCAAGGGGCCGTTCCCCTTATGCATAAGTATGAAAAAAGAAATCCCTCTTGTCTAGTGGTTTCTGCCACCGGGGGCAGTTTGGCTGAATTATATTAGGCTGATCTGCTCACAGGGGGCAGAAATGTCCTAAAAATAATTTGGCCCCCGTGGACTGACCCTTGCCTAATGGGTTGCTCCCCACACATAAAAGAATAAAAATAAACAAAAAAAAATGTATCCCTGGTGTCTAGGGGTTTTCTACCCCCCCCCCGGGTTCAGAAATGGCCTAAAAATAATTTGTCCCCCCTGAGGAGCGGCCCTTGTATCTAGTGGGCATTTCTGCTGTATCGCGATCGGGCAGCAGAAATTCTTGCAGAGACATGAAAGGAAAGGAAAAGTCTTTCCTTTCCTTTCATGCCTCTGCCGGCACCCACCTCCTGAGCGGAACAGAAATGTTTTTGCATTTCTCTTCTGCGTCGCGCTGGAAGCATGCTTCCAGTGCGATGGGAGGTTACCTCTTATGAGGTCAGCATGCAATTGCATGCTGATGTCATCAGACGTCACTGGGGGGATCTTTGTGGAAGGGGAACGATTCCCCTTCCAGCCCTGATCTGAGGTGTTGGGGGGTGACCTACGGGGGGAGCGCTAGCGCATCCCCGAGGGCCGGTACATGGATGTAATTGTCACGTCAGTGACGCATGAGAGGCGCAGCCACGGATGTAACCATTATGTCCGTGGCGAGCAAGGGGTGAATCCTAATATTGCGTATCTGACCTGATCAGTAAACACTGTCAACATTATTATTTTGCATACTGCATTTGAACGTTAAACATAAAGGTCCTGATTACGAGTTTGGAGGTCTTCTCGGAAGACCACAGCGGTGGCGGTCTCCAAAACACCACCATGTAGACAGCAACTTGACAACTGTATTGTAACACATACAGTGAAAGCCGCTGACAAACAGCCACAAATCCGACACTGCAAGGACAATGGAAGGCGGGAAAAATGCAGTCCCACCACCTGCACTGCCGCACTGACAACATACCATGCACCAGATTATGAGCCACAAATCAGCACAGCAGTACTTAGACAGGCGAAATCCATTGGCGGATATGAACTGCTGGGGTCAAGAACCACCAGAACAGAGCACACCATTGAACAGGTTGAAAAACACACACCTGACACACATACCCCAACAGACACTCCTACTCAAAATACTTTATAACAGATCCCCACACTACCCACGCTCTGCCACCAAAACTAAATTCACAGAGACAGAGAGCAGGCAAATGCACTCACTTAGCACCATAATATCATACCCACACATACACAGCTCACACTGCACACTCCACACAACTGAAACATCAACACAAAACACACATACTGACCACGCACACACACACACCAAAAGCATCCATCACTCACTACCCACCTACCTCAATTACCTTACACTACACCCTTACACACAACACCCCCTCACCCTCATCACAAACATGTCCCCACAAAAGCACCCATGGTTCACAGACGATGAGTTGAGAGTCATGGTCGATGAAATAGTCAGAGTAGAGCCACAGCTGTTCGGATCACAACTGACATCTATTCCCAGGAAGATGGAGTTGTGGCAGAGAATTGTTAAGAGGGTCAACTCAGTAGGCAACCATCCATGCACAAGGGTGGACATCAGAAAGAGGTGGAACGACTTTAGGGGAGGGTGTGTTCCATGGCATCACAACACCAGGTAGCTGTTCACAAGACTGGAGGTGGACCTTCACCCCCTCCCCCCACAGTTAACAGCATGGGAGGAGAAGGTCTTGGACACACTGCATCCTAAGGGCCTGACTGGAATACCTGGGGGACTGGAGTCTGGGAAGTACCCATAACTTCCATGTCACACAACTGTATCCACCTGCATGCTTCTCCACCACCCAATTACACACCAATTAACCAAATTCCATGCTGCATCTCCCACCTATCCACCTAATGCCCCTCTCCTGCATGCCACCACTCCACCCAGCCCAATTTTCCCACTGCCCTTGCCAAAGCCACTGATGGCATTGTATGATACCATCACTACAATGCCCACAATGCACCAACCTATATATGGCAATACATGGAAGGTGCACATAACATCACCTGCATGTATGAACAACCTAATAACTTTCAACTAGGTGGCATGACTGAAGACCAGCACCTTGGCAATGACAGCAATGCAATACCTAAACACAATGCAAACATGGCAAAGCACAGTATCAGCATGGTGAGAAATACAATTGACCAGGAATCTGGAAAAAATAAGCACAAATTGTCCCATAATGGCATGAAATGTAATGAAGCAGACTCCATGCACATGCCCAACAGGCACAGACAGGACAAGCAACCTCCCGGATATACACACCTACCACCCATTGGGCTACATGACCTTCATTGTATCAAGCACCCCTCACCGCTAGAAATCCTGAAATGTAACTAGCAAACAATCCTTCCAAGTCCTGTGTCTTACCAGACAGTACAAACACCTACCCACAATAGCCAAATTGAACACACATGGATCTTAAAATTATGAAATGGAGCATGGCAGACATGTCATTATACACCAACTGCAACCAATTGTATGCCGTGCTGCAACCGTCATTGTCATAGCTGTGAATCTTGTCAAGCCACAAATTGCAAATTTAAAAAAATGGATAGCAAACTGAAGTACTTAATACTGCTCCCTCTGAAACGCCATCCACAGGTGCACCTGCCACTGCCACCATGGACAGGATAGAAGAGACTGCCAGCCGTCCATAAGATGAAGGCCCCAGTGAGGACAACATGTCTGGATGTCTGGACACTGAAGACCTACCTGGCCTATCTGGGACATCTGGTCAGTCTACTTCTCCTAGCCTCCCCTAGTCCACATCAGACCCACCCAACATAGTACCAACAACATCACTGCCATCCCTTTGTCCCCAAACCTGTGTCTCAAGGACTGCACAAACCATTGTGTGCCCCATAGCACAGGGACCTGAGTCGCCCCCTAACATCCCAGAAAATGATGGTCCTGCCAACACTGGGAGTGAGCACACTGTGCCAGGCACATGGGGGCAGGGGATGGGGGAGTGCTGTGGGCCAGAGGAGGAGCCCACCAAGGGACACCACTGACCAGGAGACCATCTCCCAAGTCATGGGAGCATACCAACAATCCCAGGACAGGATAGGCCAGATCATTACCATGTTGAGGGAAATCAAAGGCTGAAGAGGGAATACCACCAGGAGTCTATGCAGCAATGGCAGGCACTTAATGCCACTATGGACATCATAGCAGCGGTGCTGAGGGACTTGGCCAGCATCCAGCATGAGAGGGCAACCCACCATCAGGCCCCTTCCACCACTAACATCACATCTGCCCCATCTACATCTGTGGCACCTAGTGAAAGTAAGGACCTGCCAGGAGAGACCTAAACCTTCGACACCCCTCCCTCTGCAGCAGAGGACCCACCCCCAGCAAACATGGACAAACATCTAGACATCCAGCTGCTGCAGTTGCCAAGACCAGGCCAACTGCCAAGAAGTGAATCTCTCCTGATTGTTCCCCCATGTTTGCCACTAAAACACCCCGTTGACTGTTCAATGACATAACTCCATCTTCCAATGGACCAATGTACAATGGACCTGTGCTACCACAGCTATACCACCTACTCTGATGATAATGTCATCACCTGTTACACAATGTATGCACCAGAATAATGCACTAATATTGTAACAATGCATAATAAACACAAACAAAACACAGGTACTGTATGTATGCCTTCATTTCAAATTAAAGAAGTGCAATAGTAGCAAACACAAGTACAAGATATGGACCTTTACTTCTAACAGGCACTGTAATAGACAGCAGAGGGAGGCATCCTTAGCAGGAGACACCACACAACAGATAGGTACCAGGACAGATGTCACATAGGGAAAAATCCTGCCCCAAGGATGTGGAAAGTCAAGATTCAAACCTGCAAAACAACAATGACAGGCAGTACCATCCGGATGGAAGGCATGGAGCCACATACCTTCCACATGCACATGACCTATATCCTGCCCCGTGTAGACTAGCCCCCAATTGGTGAAGACCTGAGACTACAAATATACACTCACTCCCTGTCTATGCAGCACTACTGCAGTCTGCTGGCAACTTCCATGTAGATGCACCCATTAGTAATGAATGGGCCCAGGAATTTCCCAATCAATGCATCTAGGAAAAGGGGACAGAGGCAACAGTGGCAATGGGATAGAGAGTGGAAGGTAAAATATGAAGGTACATGTTTGTACAAATGTGGAAACCACACCAGGCACCAATGTGTTGTTGTGAATAGAGGTTGTAGCAGTGATCAGACTATGAAGGCATGACACATCACACCATGCAGCTCACATTCATCACATTCTGCTTCCCCTACTCAGACATAGGGAGACAACCACATCACACCACCACAGATGCATGAATAAGGATAACAATTGTAAACTGTTCATATGGACATACAACACTGGCACAACACTATACACCATACCTGCATGTCAATGGAAGTACTGATTGATTTGCTCAGTCCTGGAGTCAGCTGCACCTTCCCGTTCTGATTCTTCATCACTTGCCATGTCACCATTACCAGCCACTTGTCCAGCTTCCACATCATCATCAGCCAGCAGTGGAACCTGTCGGCTCTGGGCAAGATTGTGGAGCATGCAGCAGGCCCTTTTGATCTGGCACACTTTTTGGGCGAGTACAGGATGGCACCACCTGACAGATCCAAGCATCTGAATCTTGCCTTTAGGAGACTAAGGGCCATATTTATACTTTTTGACGCACAACTGCGCCAACGCAGTTGTGCATCAAAAATTTTAACGCCGGCTAACGCCATTCCAAAGCACCATGCGGGCGCCTTATTTATGGAATGACGTTAGCCGGCGCAGCTGACTGGTGTGCGTCAAAAAAAATGACCCACACCAGGCTGCGCCAGCGTAGGGGAAAATGGAGCTTGGGCATCAAAAAATGGGGCAAGTCAGGTCTGAGGCAAAATATTGGCCTCAACCCGATTTGCACCATATTTTTTTACTCCCAACCCCCATTGAAATGACTCCTGTCTTAGCACAGACAGGAGTCATGCCCCCTTGCCCAATGGCCATGCCCAGGGGACGTATGTCCCCTGGGCATGGTCATTGGGCATAGTGGCATGTAGGGGGGCACAAATCAGGCCCCCCTATGCCACAAAAAAAAAAAAAATACTTACCTGAACTTACCTTAAGTTCCCTGGGATGGGTCCCTCCATCCTTGGGCGTCCTCCTGGGGTGGGCAAGGGTGGCAGGGGGTGTCCCTGGGGGCATGGGAGGGCACCTCTGGGCTCCTTCCGAGCCCACAGGTCCCTTAACGCCTGCCCTGACCAGGCATTAAAAAATGACGCAAAAGCGGCTGGACGTCAATTTTTTTGACCCGCCCACTCCCGTGCGTCATTTTTGCACGGGAGTTTAAATAAGGCGCACATGCCTTGGAGTCATTTTTAAGACGGGAACGCCTACCTTGCATATCATTAACGCAAGGTAGGTGTCCACGCTAAAAAATTACGCAAACTCCAAGATCTTTGGCGCTAGACGGGTCTAACACCAAAGTATAAATATGGAGTTAGCTTTGCGTCGGATTTGCATAAAGAAAAACGATGCAATTCCGGCGCAAACAGAGTATAAATATGCCCCTAAATGTCCTTTCTATGATATGCCTTGTTCTCCCATGTGCCTCATTGAACCGGTGTTTCCCATCTGTGACAGGATATCTCACTGGTGTAAACAGCCAGGGTAAGTTAGAATACCCAGAGTAACCTGTATGAAGAGAACAAGACCAGTAAACATACATGTACAGCCACAGGACAGATTTGAAAACAGGTGTGTACAGTGTGTTACACCTTGAGCTGCTTACATATCAAGTAGCCAAGACTTCTCTCCATACAGGACTCCCATCATTTGTGGGACATTGCTGTTCCTCAATATGTACGAATCATGCACAGATCCTGGAAACTTGGCTGTGACCCGAGAAATGTATTGATCTGCCAAACACACCACCTGTACATTGATGGAGTGGTAATTTTTCCTGTTTCTGTACACTTGTTCAGTAACACTGGGAGGGACCAATGTAATTTGGGTAGAATCTATGGCCCCTATTACATGAGGTATGTGTGCCATATCATGGAAATCTGCCTTTACATGGACCAAATCTCCATGTTGGGGGAACGTGATGTAACTGTCCAGGTGTCTCAGCAATGCACACAGAACATCCCTCAACACATTACTGAACATGGGCTGGGACATCCCTTCTGTCATGGCCACAGTTTGCTGAAATGAGCCAGTGGCAAGAAAGTGAAGCACTGACAGGACTTGGACTGTGGATGGAATGCCATATGGATTCCGGGTGGCCGGCAACAGATTAGGCTACAACTGGGTACACATATCCAGGATGGTCTGACAATTTAGACAATAGGTCTTAATGATGTGCCTATCCTCCATGCTAGCTAGGTCGATAAGTAGATGGTACCCTGCTGGGTGTCTCCATCTCCCCATGGGACGATATCTAGCAAGGAGAATAATGGATGGACATTGAGACATGCACTTCCCTAGCATACGCTGCACATGTCGCATTCACGCACAACTTACAAAATAGGAAAAGCGTGGCTATGCTGGCACGTATTCATGAGGGCCTTCTGGGGTGTATATTGTCAGAAGAGTGTTGCACATGACAGACCAGTAAGTAATTTGGGACACATATCACATGTGTGATGCACCAAATGTCACACACAGTGCAGTACTACAAATCTCAGTCGTATATTCAGTGACCACATCATCACAATGACACTGCCTATGTACCTCCGTGTATGTACCCACGTCCACCTATAGATATTCCACCAGAATTCTTCACAGTGTCCTGTATGTCACATGTAATCAATTGCCAACATGCAACAACATAAGCAGACAGGCTTAACTCAGGAGCAATGTATAAAGTATTTGTACCGACAAACACAGTGAATACACAACAAAATGGACACCACACCAATTTAGAAATATAGGTAATATTTATCTAAATCAAACAAAACAAAAATGACAAAAATCCAACACACTCTAGTCAAGATATGAATTTAAAAAAAAAAAAGTCTTAGGCCCTCATTATGACATTGGCGGTAAATCCCGCTTATCGCCACGCTGACAGCCGCCAACATACCGCTGCGGTGGCAGATATCCTTTCACCATATTATGACACACACACACCAATCTGATAGAATACTGCCACATACACAAATCCGCCAGACCAAAGGTCAGTAATAAAGTGGCGGACCCAACACCCCTACCGTTACGCCAACACAACAACACCCATCACATTATGACCCACGAATCACTACAGTGGACATTCAACAGCAGTAAACCATTGGCAGAGCATACCACTGCACTCAGAGTGGACACCCATATAAAAAACAACACCACATTGGCCAACACCAAAAACACAGACCTGACACTCATACACACACCATATCCACATACCCACACCACTATAAAACACACACCCACATTACCCACAACCCTTTACGAACACCAATTGCTACCAGGAGCCCGAGAAGAAGAGCACAGAGACAACTAGACACACACACCTCTCACACCCAGATACCCCTCACACACTCCACATCACACACCCCACCACATTACCCAACACACCCTCACCAACACACATCACACAACACCCATGGCACCACAAAGACACCCCCGTTTCACCACGGAGGAGGTAGGGGTCATGGTGGAGGTAATTGTCAGGGTAGAGCCACAGCTCTTTGGAGCACAGGTACAGCAGATTTCCATTGCAACGAAGATGGAGCTATGGCGGAGAATCATGGACAGAGTCAACGCAATGGGGCAGCACCCAAGAACAAGGGACGACATCAGGAAGGGGTGGAACGACCTACAGGGGGAAGGTACGTTCTATAGCAGCAAGACACCAGCTTGCCATACAGTGGACTGGCAGTGGACCCCCACCTCCTCCCCCACAGCTCACAGCATGGGAGGAGCAAGTACTGGCATTACTGCATCCTGAGGGACTCACTGGAGTGGACTAGACACTGGTGAGTCAACATTAATTACTTATCACACCCCCCCCCCAATACCTGCATGCCATCTCACACCAACACCCTCACTCTCATCTCTCCACATCAACCCACACACTGCACCTACAAATCTGACTAACCCCAATGCCAAACCCTGCATGCCATACAAACGCATGGACACCCCTCCCAGCCCTGCATGGACACCCATCACTAAAGCATGCACAGCATAGGGAAACTAACATAAACACAATACATCACCATACACAAGCAAAAGCTGGCAGGGCAACACCAACAATAGAGAGGAAGCCAGGGATGTACAATATGCCATACACTTGAAGCATAATACATCACTTACATCCCCACAGGTACCCCAGCCCACGTCAGTGGAGAGGAGGTGCCACCACTATCCAGTCCCCTAACAGAAGAGGCCCCCAGTGATGACAGTAACTCTGGACTTCCGGATCTGGAGGACCTACCTTGCCCATCAGGGACCACTGGACAGCCGGTCACCCAAGCACAATCACAGACCACCACAGAGCCTCCCCCATCAGGATCCAACACCACAGCACCCATCCAGCATACCCACACCTCTGTCCCCAGGACACGTCAATCAGCAGTGTGTTCACCTGTAATGGGACCCCAGGCCGCACCTCATACCCAAGACAATCAGGGACCTGGGGTCAGTGGCTGTAGGCTCACCGTTCAGGGGACAGGGGCACAGGCCAACAGGGACAGTGGGAGGAATGCTGTGCGCCAGGGGGAGAACAGGACCAGGGAACCGACTCTCCAGGAGGCACTCTCTGAGATCCTGGGAGCCTGCCAACATTCCCCGGACACAAGGGGCCAGATCCTTGACAACGTGCAGGAGAACAGGCGGCTGCAGGAGGGACAGTATCAGGGGATCAGGGAGGACTTGCAGGCCATTGACAACACCCTGGTCTCCATAGCAGGAGTGCTGGCAGACATGGCCAACATCAGGAGGGAGGCAACAGCACGCCAGCGGGCCCCTACCACTAGCCTGTCAACTGAACAGCCTTCCACTTCCACTGTCGCTAGTGGTTAGGAGGCCCCGCCACAGGAACTACAGGCCACCAGCATCCCTCCCCCTGCAGAAGGTGAACTACCCTGCAAACATTCCCTGCAACCCAGAAAGAAGCCAGAGACACTTGTTAAGACCACCGCCAGGAAATGAGACTCTCCTGATTGTCCCCCTTGTGTCCTACTCAGTCACCTCGTCCACCTGGAACAGCCATTGCTCCCCTTCCTATGTCCTCTTGGACACTGTACCTGTGCTACAAACAGACTGGAACAATACCCTGGACTTTCCTCCATCATCACCCCATTCCATTGCACTTTCCCCTCGATCTCTTAGCACTACAATAAACACCCTTAGACAAAACTCGACTGCTAGTATTTCATGGATTCAGCATTTGTATTGATGAAAACAGCTACATCCATTCCAAATTAACTGTACATTGTGAAAGCATAGAAATGATGACCCTTAGCTGCATGTAATGATCACATCATGACATTGTTGTCATATCACCAACATCTGTAAAATGAGAATTCATAGGTGACAATAGGTAGGGGTAAAAAGTGGGTAATGCCATCAAGCCACAGCCACACAGAATACACCAACAGTCATAGAAATGTGAAGTTGCACTGTCTCACTTGTATGTCATTGGGAAGTACTGACGGATAACTGATGTTCTGTTGTCCACATCCTCATCCTCTGCCTCCTCATCCTCACTGTCCTCAAGGTCCACTGCAGCCACAGGGGCATTTCCAGTCTCCTCCTCCTGCAGAAAAGGTACATGGCATCTGAGGGCCAGGTTGTGCAACATGCAGCATGCCACTATCTGGCAGACCTTTCCGGGTGAGTAGCACAGGGATCCACCTGTCAGATGGAGGCACCTGGCCTTCAGGAGGCCGAAGGTCCTCTCAATGATCCTTCTGGTTCGCCCATGTGCCTCATTATAACGTTCCTCAGCCCTTGTCCTGGAATTCCTCACAGGGGTCAGCAGCCACAATAGGTTTGGGTAGCCAGAGTCATCTGCAAATAGTGAGGGACAACATTTAGCCATACACTATCGTATGAGGTTAACATCAGAGGCATATACTCCTGTGCCTCTGTAGTTGGGCCTTAATATTTGGGAAGCTGCTATTCCTTAGGACAAAGGCATCATGCACCAACCCAGGATAATTAGAATTGACGTGGGACATGTCCGCAAGGCACACCATCTCCACATTCATGGAGTGGAAACTCTTACTATTCCTGTACACCTGTTCATTCTGAAGGGGGGACAAACGCAATATGTGTCCCGTCAATCGCCCCAATATTATTGGGGATGTGTCCCATTGCATAGAATCCAGCATTCACAGTGGCCAGATCTTCCACATGGGGTAAAGCAATGTAGCTGCATATGTGTTTTATCAGGGCAGACAAGACTCTTGCCAGCACGATTGAGAACATTGACTGTGACATTCCTGCTGCCAATCCCACTGTCACTTGGAAAGAACCAGTTGCCAGGAAATGGAGAACTGATACCACTTACACAAGAGGGGGTATCCCAGTCGGATGGCGGATAGATGAGATCAGGTCTGGCTCCAATTGGGCACACAGCTCTGTGATTGTGGCCCTGTCCCGTCTATAGGTGAATATAATGTGCTTGTCCTCCAGTGTAGCTAAGTCTACTAGGGGTCTGTACATGGGGGAATATCTTCATCTCCTATTCATCTGCAGCGGTAGGTATGTAAGGGACACAAGAGTGAGTAGTCTGTCACAATTTGAACAACAAACCATAACAGCAGTCCACATCGTGCACTTATGTGTTGGGACAGTGTAAATTTCGAAGTATGTGCCTATTTATCCTGTGACACAGCAATTCTCGATAGGCCTGTTCACCCCCCCAAATGGCAACCACCTGTCCTGTGTGGAGGGACAGGTGGAAGTGAGGTAATTCCTCCGACATTGGGCGTCGTGGCAGTAGACGGTCGTGCACGGCCGTGCAATTCCTCATTGGATGATATTGGGCCCTATGGAGTATAGTGGCCAATGGGGATGTACGCCGGCGGTGACAGTGTACGGGACGTGACCGCCATTTTTTATCTGATTCCTCACTTGTTTTCTGACTTTCAACAGGAGAAGACCTACACTGCATGTGCTGCTCTGACCTGTGTCTGGAACCTACCATGGCCTGTGTGACCGGGGAAAGGGCCCGGCCTTCACTTTGGAGGAGTTGGAGCGACTGGTGAATGGGGTCCTCCCCCAGTATGGACTGCTGTATGGGCCTCCAGACCAACAGGTGAGTACACTGTAGGCACGACGCATTTGGCATGGAGGCATGGAGATGTGTGTGAAGGCATTGTGTAAGGGGGGATTATCTGTTGGCGGTGTACATGTTGTGACCTGGGCTATGTATGTGCCAATGGTGGTGGAAACGGGTTTGGTGGGCCATGTGTGTGACAGGAAGGACTGTTACTGTAATGGTGTTCTCCTATCTCCATTGCCTCTGCAGGTCAGCGCCCATCAAAAGAAGGGATTATGGCGTGCCATCATCAAGAACATGCGGACCCTGGGGGTCTATGGCAGGCGGAGTACCCACTGTCAGAAACAGTGGGAGTACCTGAGACGATGGGCATGGAAGACCACAGAGGACCAGCTGGGGATGGCTTCCCAACACATTTCAGACAGGATTGTTATGGTGCGGGAAGGGGCCTTTCCGCACAAACACAATCTAGAGATGCCCATAGAAAGAGGAAGTAAAGAGGGGACATAAAGATATTTCTCCTTGTTACACCTGCTTCAGGGAGGTGTAGCTTTTTGACACATTCCCATGTTTACAAGTTTTTGAAAATCTGGGATGCACAACAATTTATGGGTGGATGCGTGGGAACACCCATACTCCACCTATAGAATGTCCTCCTAATGCAAGGCAGCACTTTATATCTACAAAACCACAGAAGGTAGCTTTTTAAATGCCCAAAATCATTTTGCTTTAGGGCTGAGCCACGAAAGTTATGCATCGCCAATGCTAAATCATAGTAAATCTGAGCCAATGCTTGGAAGCTGGGTTTCACCAAATATCTCTCATTTATGCATCATCAGCTAAAGTATCTTGAGGTGTTTAAATCCTATTAAAATCTTTGTTTTCATTACACTTCAGAATTGGAAAAACTTAAATGGTGTTCTGTTCGAAGAAAACACCATGGTGCAGTCTTTCCTTTCATTATGCACCAGCAAGATTGTAACTTAGTTAACTTTACAAATTCCTCACACTGTCGCCGCCATGACCATAGACGGAATTCCGCCAGCCTTCTGGCGGAATTCCAGCTACGGTCATAATGCCATAGACAGTCGGTAGCCACGGCGATGGTATGTTGGTGGCCGTCGCCGTGGCGGTAGGTGGCATTTGCCGCCAAGGTCCTATTGAGAGCCTAAATTACCAGAATGCTTTAGGTAGTTTAGTCTTTGAACCAAATCAAGGACAGGTTCTAATGTGGTACAAGGTGTGCTGCCAGAATATTAATCATAAAAACACTGCCATGATACGAATATATGCTCTGTATCATTATATTTCTTGTAGTAAAATAAATATTCTCTATAGAATATTTCTTTCATATGTGAGTTGTTTCTGCTCCAGTGTGTCCCTTAGGATGAAATGACGGTTTGATAAAATGCTCCTTTAACAAGAATAATTTGGGCGCAGCCCCAGCCAATAAAAATAAACACTAATATGTATATTTACAAGAAAGTGGCACATCAGCATTGATGCGCCACTTTTCTTGTGCCCTCTAACGGCACCATGGGTGCGTCAAATTTACAATACAGCACACCATGAGCACAATACCGGCAAAAGTTTTGGCACTATTGTGGCACGTTTCTGCACTAGCGTTAAAAATTATGACGCTAGTCTGGAAAGCACAGGGATGCTCATAGGAGATAATGGGTGTGTCATTTTAACACCTGCCCTGAGCAGGCATTAAAAATTACACCAAAAATGGCACAGTGAAATCTAGTAAATTTCACTGCACCATTTTTTTGGGCCTCCCTGCGTGGAAATACATTATGCCTGGTGTATGCATTGCCCCACTTTGTGAATATGGCTCGGGACATTGCCTCCTTGATGCCACATTAGTGTAAAAAAAAATGATGCTAGTGTGGTGCAAAGAAGCTCAAGGGGCTTGTAAATATGCCCCTAAGAATAGTTCCTTGAGCGTATTCATAGTGGCTAAACACCAATTAATACTGCACTAGGAACCTTTCCACTCCAAGAACACCTCTTGTTGGTGTTCTTTGAGTGCCTGCTTTGTCACCATGTGTTGTTATGGTCTTCTTGTAATAATGCCATATGAGGTTTGTGGTTTTGTGGTTGAGTTTTGTGGCTACAGCCTGGCTCCCAGTGGGTGTTCTGTGCTGGGTGAGGGGTTTGTACACTTTTCAGCTTAAAAACCATCCTTCACATCAGCATATTCAGAAACATCAATGAGCATGTGCTTCAAAGAAGAGAGCAAGTGATACTAGTAGAGCAGGTTGTCCTCTGTCTTGTAACTGGGAGGGGGTAGCTATCCAGCCCTTAATGTTCAAAGAAGTAAGTGAAAAATAGTACAGAAAAGTCACCTTTTATGTCCACCAGGAATGTGAAAAAATCATGCTCAATTCAGTTGGGGAGGTTTATTATTCTTTTCTCACTCCTCAGTATCTGAATTCTCTCTAATGACCACAGTAACACATAATAACATACACATAAAAACATGTCTCCACAGTTCCAACATTTTGATGGAATTCTTCAAGGACCTATGTCAGATTTACATTGGTACATTGGGGTGGATCTGTGTAAGATTTACATTGGTGCATTGAAGCATGATCTATGTCAGATTACATTGGTATATTGGTATAGATCTATGTCCGATTTACATTTGTGCATTGAAGCAGGATCAGTGACCGATTTACACTGGTACAGTGGTGTGGATCTATGTAATTGGGGTACATTAGAGGTGGATCTATGTTAGATTTACATTTGTGCATTGAGGCAGGATCAATGGCAGATTTACATTGGTACATTGGGATGGATCTGAGTTAGATTTACATTGGTGCATTGGGATAGAAATATGGCAGATTTGTGTAGCTAAATTAGGGTTTGATTCATGTAATACTTACATTGGTACACTGTGGCTGAATCCATTCCAGATTTTGAAGATATTCATGCAGGCTAATCTTGCACATGGCTAATTTAAACAGACATGAGATTGAAAGTCATGGGGGATCCTGTGACTGTCACATAGATCCAGCTCCCACGCCTGCTTACAAGGCTTATTTTTGCACAGTGTCTTAGCACCATCACCGTAAGAGGACGAGCATGTCATCTGGCCTTCCATCCCAAAAAATCATGTATTGTATAATGCTGTAGCCTAGTGATTGAAGACTGCAGAAATCATTGCACAATATGAACGGCTCAATCCTAAACCATAATGGTGTAGACTCATCCTTGCAGACCATAATCGATGTTGCTTATACTCACATAAAATATCATACATTATCATATGGATATATAAAGGCATGGACCCGTCACTGCAGCATCATATAATGTAAAGCTGTGGAGTTAACTCTGCTGAAGAGTGTTCGGAGCCCATCCATCCATTCACCTTCTGAAGACTGTTTCAGACTCTGCCAGGATTTGGTTGGAGGATCTTACAATGACAGGGGCATCCTCAGGCCTCTAAACTGCATCGTGTGATAAGTGCTTGGATTCGCTAATAACCCAGAATTTATACATTCAGCACTTTGGGGATTGAGCCTGTTCAGGCTCTGCTGTAATGCCATTTAGATCGAATAAATGAAGCGATGAAAATCTATTGGGAGTGTGGAAAAGAATGTAGCAGCTGCATTTTGAACATTTGAAAAACAGACGGTCAAGCAAGAAGGGCCTCAGTTATCACCACTGTCAAGTCTCAGCAGGAATTTGCAGGGCCAAAGAAGAGGCAGAATAGGAGGACACACTGTCATCATCAAGAATACAAATACAATTATAAAGACATAACTCAGAGCACCATAGTAGACCCTGGAACTGAAACAAAATAAAAGTATTATGTAGACAAGGGATAAAAAACAAATAAATAACTAACTAAATAAATAAAATCAGCAATAACAATTTCAGTACATCTAATGCATAGACGTTATCTCTCTCTAACGGAAACTATAAGCAAAACAGTGTCTCATAAATAATTAAGGGTGTTCGAAGCAATATTACTTTCAATCAATACCCTCCAATACCTAGCCCCTCTGGAGCTGCTCACCAGAAAGCCCGGGTCTGTAGAGCCACTGGCTAACTTGCTGCATCTTTGGTGCCATCCAGACTATATGGTGTGATGCTGGGCTGCAAGTGGGAGTGTGCATTACCTTTCCTTTTATACGAGTTAGGAGGATGAGGCTGACATGGCTTTAGGCATGTGGAGGAAGCATCGCTCAGGCCAGTGCCCTGTCCCTCCCACAAGCGGCAGAGGGACAATGGTGCAGAAACTCACTAAGCCAGGGCTTGGCTCAGAGGATGTCTTTCATTAGATAGCAGCACAGTAGTTGCTCTTATACACCATGCCCCTGGATGAGGTAATGTAAAAATTATTTAGCATTGGGTGCCCCACAAACATGTGATGGAGGAGAGGGAATGGCGACAGTTTCTTTCTATCCATGCTTCAGTCACCAAGTGAGTGGTTCTACACATCACCCCAGAAGCCAGCTATCCAATGATAACTGAGGCTCCGCAAGACTGCAGTGTTGGAGGAAACTCTGATGTGGAGGCATGCAGTCATATTCACGAAGGTGGTAGGTTTCCCACACCACATGCCTACAACATATCATTAGCAGGGTAAAACTAACATATCTCCCAGCAGTGTAACCCAATCTTATGCTCCCTACTAATGGGTGGTAAATTCCATCACAATCATAAGACGAGATGACATTGAATGATGAGAAAACAATGTTGCAATGAACACTTGGCAGTTACAAGTCAGTTAATCATGTTAATCATGTGGGAACTTTTCTGACATATGATTAAAACCCAAAGCTCATTAGGATCTTGGGGCATTGATGTAATGATTTGTAGTCATACTGAAAATCAAGGTTCAGACAGCGTTTGCCCTTGTGCTCTATGGCAAGTTTCTATCCCCCCTGTGATCACCATAGGACTCCTAAATGATCATATGACAGGTGTATCACCAATTCAAACTCCTCAGCTGACACTGTTCCCAGTGCAGTTCACACCTGGTGAGTTACAGGATTTTGCAGCCATAAGCAACACCCCTGGGATGCTTGGGTCTCGCCACACTAGGTAAGTGAAAAACGTGTCAAAGTAGTGGTATTTCACCAGCAGTCTGAACAACCCCCCACTAGTCTTAGACTACTCATGTGTCTTGAAAGTGCCAGACTAGAGTCAAGCTCACAGGCCATTCTTTACCTTCTGATTCTTCCAAACCCATTTCATTTGCTGTGATTTCACTAGATAGTAGGTAAGACAACAGGAATTTCATCCATCCTTTCGTGTGTGCCATTAATTAGATTACAAAATATTTGGCTATCACTTCTGAGTGGCTTTATTAGTGACATTATTATGGCACATTAGCATCAAACCAGTCTTCCTCCCAACAATATCAATTGTTTAGGAGGAGCAATTACAACTTGATTGACTTTATTAATCATGAGTCATACATTATCAGTTAGATAAAGTATGCACTCCAGTACTTCCCTAATAATGTTGCCTTGTCTTAAACTTACTACCATTCTGAAATTTTCCTATCCTTTTCATTTAGTATATATGTTGGAAAATGGCCCTCTCTAAAGAGTCACCCCAAATTTATTGCCTTATTCCTCCTCTTTTTCCGACCTTCTTTTTGTTGGTCTTGGGACTCTGACCACTTTACCACTGCTGATCAGTACTGAAGTGCATGTGCTCTCTCCCTAAACATGGTTGATTGGTACATACCTAATTGGCCTATTTAATTTACTTAAAAGTCCAGAGTAAAGTTCCCAGAGACCAGAAATGCTACTAGTGGGCCTGCAGCACTGATTGTGCTGCGCACTTAAGTAGCACTTTAAAACTTGTCTTAGGCTTGCCACTGCAAAGCCTGTGCATGCAGTTTTACAACTATCATGTCAACATGACATGTTAAGCCTTGAGTTACCATTTTATTACATATAAGTCACTCATAAGGTATGCTGTAGGTAGCCTATAGGGCAAGGTGCTATGTACCTAAAAGGCAGAACATAAGTTTTGTATGTCCTGGTATTGAAAAACACCCAAATTCATTTTTGGCTACTGTGAGGCTTACCCCTCTCCTAGGTTAACACTGGGAATTAAGCTGTAATTACTGATTGAGAAGTTGTAACCCTGTCATGTTTCATATAATTTGAATGGTAATCATAAATCCTCTTTTCTAGTAAAGTTGAATTTAACATTATTTGTTTAGAAATGCTTCCTTCTTTCAAAAAGCTGGCATTGCTCTGCTCTTAAAGCTCAGTGTGCCTGCAGATTGTCTCCAATGCAAGGCTGGGTGGGTGGGAGCTACATTTTATGCATTCCCTGTAGACAGCCAAAAACATAGAAAGGTTAGGTCTGTTTGAGAATTCATCTGCATTTGATGGCTCTTCCTGTGGAGGATGAGAGGGGAGGCTGGGAAACTTAAATAGGTAGTTCCCTGTCCTCATAATAAGGGTTAATTACTCCCTATGGATAGTCTTGAGCCAGGGCTAGGAAGAAAGGACCTCTGTGCCCTTCAAAGATCCTTCTTTGAAGTCATCCCCACTTCATAGGCACAACTGGGTATAAGAATTGGACATCTGTCCCTACCAAAGGAGTACACTTCTGGACTTGTGTTTACTCTGGCAGAAAGAAGAGGATCTGCTGCCACTCTGCTGGAACAGATGTTTGCTGGACTCTTGCTTTACTGTGTCACCCTGCTGTCTTCTGCTATCTCTACCTGGGTGAGAAGGACTGGACCTGCATCACTTGACCCAGAGTGACTACAAGGGCTTGTTGGCTTGCCTCCTGTTGCTTAGGTCTCATGGCTACAATAGACGTAGAACCCTCCTGTTCCAACTCTTGGGCTCATCTGCTTCTGAGTCTGTCCTGTCAAGTGGTGCCACCCAGTCCTGGACCCCTTGGAAGTGAACCTAGGGGTTTGCATCAGTGGAACTGATGCATTCTCTGCTTTGTAAGCAGAATCAACGTATCCCCACTTTTGCGGGAACCGGATCGGCGCATCATTCTCAGAACCACTGCATTGCACTCAGAACCACCGCTTTGCAATCAACGCATTGCCCCCACTACATGGAGAAGATTGATGCATTCCCTCCCCAGCGTGGATTAACCCAGTACATCGCATTCAAAACTGGTGCACTTTGGAACTGGCACCTCGCGCACTGAACCAACGCATTGCTGCACTTGCATGGAGAAACCTAGCACAACACCTCAACTGTGTGGGGATCTTCGACTCATCTCATGCTGCGACAAAGATTAGGTACTTTTGCTCTGCAGGTCTTGCGTGGGGCCTGTAGCCAACCTGTGCTCTATTGCAGGTGGCCTGAACTCTTGACTTTGTCCTTGTCCAGTGTGACCAGATATATCGCTTCTAAGTGCTACTTTTCACATTTATTCTTTGCAAAATTCATATCTTGACCTCTTCTTATTGGATTTTTGTTGTTTTGGTCTTCTTTTATTTATAACGTAATAATCTTTTCTTCTAGCCAGGTTTGGTGTTTTCACTATGTTACTCTTTGAAGTGTTGCAGAAACACTGTACACATTGCCAATTACGTTACTGCTCTGTGCCAAGGTACCAAAGGGTGAGAACAGGATAATTTAGGTTGTGTAGTCACTTACCCTGACTAGGATTGTGGTTCCTGCTTGGACAGGGTGCATTGTCTGCCTAACTTGAACACCATAAAAAATGAGTATGAATAGACCCTAAAAATAAAAAATAAATGATTATAGTGCTATGAATATATGAACAATGGCTTATAATATTACTCAAAGTGAACTAATTTTATATTGTAAATACCCCAAAATCCACCCATACTATCAATTGACTATTCCAATGAAATACTCTTTATTTATATATTATACTCTAGTAATTGTCCATAAATATCTGATACATTTAAAAATGCACATCATTGTAATCAGGCAATTGTTTTTCTTGAAATGAAATCACCATTGATGGCTGATGTTGGAAAGTGGATTATTAGTAAAGACAGGTAAATACCTACACTTAGCAATAGGCCACAAACCCCCACTAGGTCCAGTCAAGGTCTCAATAAATTAAATAAATTAATCATAGCTCAACCCTTAGTAGCTTGGTCACAAACAGTTAGACTTAATTTAGGAGACAGGTGTGTAAAGCATTTAATATCACAAAAACATTAAATAAGTAAAACACAAAACATAATAAAAATCCAATAGCAATTTATAAAAATAGATTATGGGGGTCATTCTGACCCTGGCGGCCGGTGACCGCCAGGGTCACCGACCACGGGAGCACCGCCAACAGGCTGGCGGTGCTCCCGAGGGCATTCTGACCGCGGCGGTTCAGCCGCGGCCAGAAAGGGTAAACCGGCGGTCTCCCGCCGGTTTACCACTGCCCTTGTGAATCCTCCATGGCTGCGGAGCGCGCTCCGCAGCCATGGGGATTCTGACACCCCCTACCGCCATCCTGTTCCTGGCGGGTCTCCCGCCAGGAACAGGATGGCGGTAGGGGGTGCCGCGGGGCCCCTGGGGGCCCCTGCAGTGCCCATGCCCATGGGCATGGGCACTGCAGGGGCCCCCGTAAGAGGGCCCCGCAAAGTATTTCAGTGTCTGCTAAGCAGACACTGAAATTCGCGACGGGTGCAACTGCACCCGTCGCACCCCTGCAACTACGCCGGCTCAATTCTGAGCCGGCGTCCTCGTTGCAGGGGCATTTCCTCTGGGCCGGCGGGCGCTCTTTTGGAGAGCGCCCGCCGGCCCAGAGGAAATGTCTGAATGGCCGCCGCGGTCTTTTGACCGCGGTGCGGTCATTCAGCGGCGGTACCTTGGCGGACGGCCTCTGCCGTCCGCCAAGGTCAAAATGACCCTCTATATTTTTATATTTAAAAAGACACTAAAATGACAAAAATTCAATAAAGGGAACTGGAGATATGAATTTTTAAAGATTAAGGTCCTCATTACAACCATGGCGGTCAGTGTTAAAGCGGCAGTAATACCGCCAACAGGCCGGTGGTAAAAATAAATGGGATTTGGACCCTGGCGGTTACAGCCATCCAACACTGTCACTCTAACACACCGACTGCCAGGGTGGTAATGGCCGCTGGGCTGGAGACTTCGGTCTCCAGCCCGGCGGCCGTCACATTCCCACCCTCGGGATTATGACCCGGCCTACCGCCATGGTTTCTGTGGTTTTTGTACCTCCACGAAAACCATGGCGGTAGGCACTATCAGTGCCAGGGAATCCCTTCCTTGGCACTGACAGGGGTCTCCCCTGCCCCCCACCCACTCCTCCAGAGTCCTCCCCCGCTCCTGCCCCCTGCACATATCCACACGTGCAACAATATACACACATTCATACACGCATACCCACCTCCACCCACGCATTCATATATACATACCCACACACCATAACACACATCAACATACATTGTCACACACATGCATCCACAACACTCACAATCACTCATTCACGCATGCATCCAACGTGACTTACACCCGCATGCACGCATCCCAAAACATACACCCCCCCCCACATACACACAACACCCCCCACCCCCCTTTCTGGTCAGAGAACCCACCTTACCGGCTTGCAGGGGGTCCTCCATCTGGAGACGGTCCGCGGCACTGCTGTCAGCAGCAGCATCCGCCAGCAAAACACCGCCAGGCCGTATCATTGCTCATGATACGGTCGGCAGTGTTTTGCTGGCGTGGTGGTGCTGATGTCAGCAGCGCCCCCTTACCACCGTCTGCCGCCATGACCTGCGGTGGTGATCTGCCAGATTTATGGCGGAATACTGTCGGCGGTCATAATATGTGTTGCCGGCTAGTAGCCACAGCGGCGGTATGTTGGCAGCAGTGGTGGTAGGCGGTCAATACCGCCAATGTTGTAATGAGGGCCTAAATGTTTTCTAGTGCTTAGAAATCAAAAGCACCACTCTGAACATCTGGTCCCACTCGAACGAGGCAAAGTCAAAAGTTGAGATCGACCCCAATGGAGCACTGCTCAGCTACACTGAGCCGGAGGCCTCGGTCAAAGTTTTACCTTCACACTTAGAAGAATTCTTGAAGATTTCTCACCAACCGTGACAAAGTCATAAGTTGAGGCGGATCTTGCTGAGCCCTCTTCATATATGCCTCGTGGGAGGCCTCAGACCAGTGTTCTACGTTCAGACTTAGAAACTTTTTTGGTATGAACCCATTTGTCTGGGACCAAGTTGAAAGTTGGAGCCCGCCTCGCTTGAGCCCTCCACTGCACGGTAGGCCTTTTCAAACTTTCATCTTCTGACTTAGAAACTTTTCTGGCACTATTCTTTCCCGGCGTCGGGCAACCCTCCTCAGCAAGCAGATTTCAATGCAATCTCATTGGGTTGCCTTTGCATGAGCCTCCGGTCAAATCCTGGAAGTCTGGGCTCTGGAGCTATTCAGCTGGACAAACCTGCAGTTCAGGCAGGGTAGCGGTTGATGTTGGCCGGCTTGATTCACGACGTCTGGTCGGTCCACTTATGGAGTTTTTTTCCAAAGTTGCTACAAACTTCAGGATCTTCTTCCAGAAGTACGTTTAAGGTCCTTCAGGTGTCCACAACTCACTCTAAGGTCCCAGAAGCTCTGAGTTGCTCCTTAGTTGGGGGGGTTAGGACTTCATTCCCAGAGTGCACTTGGTCCAAACCCTAAAAATACCACTGGCCCTGATCAGCTGGGCTATTTCTGCAAGACTTGGTGCAGAGGACTCTGGTCAGCTCCTTTCTCCCTGTAGCTTACATGGAGTCCCTTCCTGGAGTTGTAGTAGTAAGTCAAAGTCCTTTTCTTGATGAAGCCCAAAGTATGCAGCTGATGCAGTCCTTCCAAGTGCAGGCCAAAGGTCCATCAGGGCAGTCCTTCTTCTTCTTGTCTTGTTCCAGTAGGGATCTGAAGTATGGGACATCTTTGTCACCCCTGCTCCTGGGGTGGCAAGCAGGGGGGTGTTCCTGCCCAATCACATGCAGCCCACCACCCTCTGGAGTGACCCCTTCCTGGGAAGTGTGGCAAAAATCAATCACAGTGAGCAGCATTACTCCAAAATCCAAGATGTAAAAAAATTAGTCTTAGAGTTTAAATCTGGCTGAGTCCACCTACATGTGTGGCTAAGGTTCCCTTAACACACACCTTTCCATCCTCTCAATCTAATCAAGGGGTACCTGGCTGTCTGGGGCTGAAGGAAATGGGGAGGTCCAGTTGATGTCCCAAATGTCCTTCCCTCCTTTGAAGACCAGTGTGGGTGCTTTCTCCCATCCTGTCCTATACAGATCTCCTCCCACCAGATGCTTCCTTTGTTTCAGCCCAGGCCACTTCACACCTCATCAAGGCAGACTGGTTCAAGCTGCCAGAGATTAATCAATCAGAGAAGGGCACTACAGAGTTGAAGTTGGTAAATTTTAGCAAGAGTTCTAAAACTCTTTCCCTGTTCAAGTTATATTAAAGTCAACAGTGGCCAGTTGTTGGATTTATTATAACGTTTAATGCCAAACTTGCTATATTTAGCTCCTTCCTGTGGAAAATAAGACTATTTTAAAATAAAGTCTCTCCATGTTAGCCTATGAAGCCCATTCACTGCAATGGGAAAAAACAAAGTTGGCTATTTTTCCTTCACCATGGCTTATAAAAAGTCTGTTACAAAGCTCTGCTTATCGATAAATCACACCCAACCCTAGGGGCACTTAGGGCATACTTTAGGTGTGACATATATGTAAAAATAAGGTAGCTTAGGACTCTGAAAGTTTGGGTTTCACTTTAACTTAAGAGCAGCCAGCAAGGCAGGTAGGTCTGCTTTCAAAATGGCACTGGGCACCACAGCAGTGCGCCTATGGTGTACTATCTTTTCTGGGGTCCCTAAACCTGCATGCCCTACCATATGCTAGGGACTTATAGGTAGGTTGGTGCAGCCAATTATGATTTGCCTAATTTGCATAATCCATTTTACACAGAGGAGTGGCCCTGGTACTGGTTAGCAGTAACCAGGGCACAATCAGAGTCACTAACCGCCAGCATAAGTCAAAACGTTTGGGGATGCCCAGGACAAAAAGGAGGCCTGCCCTACAGCTGAGATTGGTAAAAGCATCATTGTTGCATTTTGGCCAAATGCCCAACAACTTATAATAAAACCATGTAATTTCAAATTGGAACAGTTAGTGAGGGCTTTGATTTTCTTGAGCAATTCACAATAATACTTAATCTTGCTCTCACAAGCGTTTTTTTAATGATTTCTGAGAATTTTCATTTGCATTAATCTCTTTAATCACCAACACTTTACCATCTCTGGTGAACATGACGGCCCAGATTTACAAAATTGGCATGCAGCACAGTGCAGCAGGCAAAAATGCTGCACTGCGTGAGAAGGAGAGAGCAGGAGAACTATGGCACTCTCCATCCCTCTCCCTAGTGCTGACACTGATTTTAGCTGCCGTGTGCCACATACGCAGCTTTGTGCCATAGTGCAAGGGTGTGTGAATGAGTCTAGCATAGGTTTTGCACTGGAAGGATACCCTTGTTAGATAAATTTGAAAACTTTTCCTACTTTCTATTCATGCTGCATAGTGCAGCAAGCATGCAAAGACGGAAAAGAAAGGAGAAATGAAAACATTTCTCCTTTTATCACCTGCTTTCAAATGACGGTAACTTTTGGTGCAAAACCCTCTCCTATATTATTTGTAAATACGGTTTTGCCTCAAAAGGCTTGGGTGGTTGCATGAGGATGCCCATATACCACCCATGTATCACCCCCCTTGGTGCTAAGTAATGCAGAGCAGTAATGCAAAGCAGTGCTTTGCGCTGCTTTGTATTACTTTTAGGGTACTTTCCAGTGCAAAACAAGTTTTGGACTGGAAAGTAAATTAGGACAAAAACATATTGTGCTGGTTAGCGTCACTTTTCTGATGCTACCCCAGCGCAAAATGTTTGTAAGTCTGCACCGACGTCTGTTTTTACCATTGCTGTTTTTCAATTGAGGCTCCTGTATGTTACTTAACCACAGCACTAGCTCTATCAATTACTAGTTAGACAATCTTATTGTCCCTTTTAAACCATACATCCTTTATCTCTGGCCATGTCCCTGGCTGTTCGGTGTCAAATTAGTCATCAGTTCTGACCTGGACTAAGCAAATTCCTGCTACCGGCCAGTTCTTTGTGTAAGCAGCAGCAGCAGCCTCAGAACTTTGTTGATAAGGCTAGTTTTTAAATTCTACAAATTTGATCGAATATCTGAAAATCATTGAACTCATCACTGACTTGTAATTGAAAGGTGGATGCAATTCCCCTTTGACTACTGCTACTGAAACTGAGGAAGCTCTCTCTCTTAATGACTCCACGCTTTGTTAAGGCGAGAGGTGGCTGAGCATCCTCAGTTGTCACTCCTCTTTTGTGGAACACTTTTGCAATCTTTTAGAATGATCTTGAAGACCCAAGTATTTCGTTAGGAAAATTAGTGGTTACTCATTATAAATGTTCCCATTAATTAATTCATTCTAATCATTTATTAATTAATTTACTAATTGTAGAGGGTGACAGAGATAGTAACTAGGATGGAGAGAGGGCTAGTACTACGAAATGCATGGGGTGGAAGAGGTAAGATGAGAAAACAAGTGCACGTGAATCAATTTCTTGCACGGAATGCTTCATGCATAGGGTGTAAAGCAAGACATCTTTCAATAAGAAGTAGTTATGTTAATGTGGTTATTTATTGAGAAATGTGCATTTTATATGTTTCCAAAATTGAAAACAGGGAGCTGTAGCTCTGCCATCATTGTCGAAATACATATTTGAAGGTAATGAAGGGTTTGCAAGTCAGCATCTATGGATTTTCCCACTCTCAAGGAAGGGCAGTGTGGCCAGGGATGTTTGTTCATCGAACTTGAATTCAAACAACTTCTATGAAGGAAGAGCTCGTTCGGAACCAGTTAATTACTGAGTGCACTGGTGCTTTCCCATTAGGGGCCAGCAGGTGGTGTGTGTGTGTTTGCGTGAGTTACTGTGTGCCGGCCTGTGTGTACAGGACCAGGTGCAGCCTCTGCATGGCTGTCTGAACACAGGCAGACAAAGCGGAAGGAACCGGAGAGAGAAAGAAAGAAAGAAAGAAAGAAAGAAAGAAAGGAAGGAAGGAAGGAAGGAAGGAAGGAAGGAAGAAAGAAAGAAAGAAAGAAAGAAAGAAAGAAAGGAAGAAAGAAAGAAAGAAAGAAAGGAAGAAAGAAAGAAAGAAAGAAAGAAAGAAAGAAAGAAAGAAAGAAAGAAAGAAAGAAAGAAGTTTAACATTTTTGCCAGGGTGCCTTTGATTCCTAATCTGGTCCTGAATAACTGGCAAGCATGCCTGGACAGAGAGCCTGACAAGGAAAGCCCTGAACCTACAGTCAAGCTTCCCACTAACACCCTCTGTCTCACAAACACCCTCAGAGATGAAGCTCTTCCTCTCACCCGCCAACCCCACATCCCTCTCCCCCTCTCCCAAACCTCCCCCAAATCACTCGCCACTGACAAGGTGAATTTTAATTTCTGAGTCCCTCAAATGGGCAGTGCCTTGAAGCTGAGGTAGTTTACTCACCTTATTGGCACGGTCTTTATTTCCTTTCCTGCTCCAAGGTAGTTCAAGACTTTGTCAGGCTAAAACGATGCTTTCAACGGACTGGATTTTAATGGTCTGCATATTAGATCTCGAAGTCAGAACACTGATAGTACTAAACATTGAGGAAAAAATAAAGAAAAAATAATGACAGGTAAGTAACACAATTTTTATACCCAATTCCAAATATGTGTACCAATATGGTACATACATCGCCAAGCTACATAGATGTCGTGTTACAAATGGTAAATCTTTAATTTCCTATATGCACTTACCTTTCAATATTTTATTCGTCACATCGATATTCAGTACTACAATCCACTCTCGTGAAGTCTACATCACAACACCCATAAAGAGATCCTTGAATACGAATTTAGACCTTGTTTTCAACTGATTATCCTCATAGGGCAGAAGGAAGTGCTAAATATGGAGAAAAAGTCATTAGAGATATTTGCTCTTTTATACTATACCTGTGATGAAGGAAATCCCACCGGTGAGCTCTCTTGCAGGTTTAACACTTCAGAAATCAGAGTTTTTTTCCTTTGCCAGCTCAGTGAACATCAGGTCCTTTCCAACAGTTGCTTCTAGGTTATGCATGAAGGAAATTACTCCAAGAATGAGAGCTTTACTTTACTGTTACATTTCTGATAGCCCATGTCAAGTTTTATGCCAGAGGCTGTCCTCATTACCTGTGCTCACATAAACTGAGACCGCAAACAGAAAATTGCTTTATACAAAGCTAGAAGAGAAGCTGATGAAATATGAATTGGTCATCAAGCCACCTCCCCGTGCACCAGTGCATATGCACACCGTTCTGTCTTTGAAAAGGATCTTTAGGCCTGCCATAGGTAAGTGAGTGCGATCTGTGACTGCACCCCATTAAAAGAGCGTTCTTGGGTATTAATAAGAGCTGCATGCCCCTTAAAAACTCCAGCTAGGGGTACACATTAAGGGCCTCAATTATGAAGCCTGTGGCGCAGGGTGATGCAGCAAGTAGCTTGCTGCACCACCCTGCGCCACCCTGACCCAGCCTGACCCACCCTGCGTCACTGGGAAATGGCAGAAATGCACCATATCTACACGATGCGGTGTTACGACTCTGTCGTCCCATCTCTAGGGGGCGCTGTAAGGGGACTGTCAGAAGCCTGGGAATCACCTTAAACACTTATCTAGAGTCCCTTGCTGACTCCTGTTTGTTTCTCTTTTCACCATGGTACACTTGTGTAAGACTACATTTGCTTCTTGGGACTGCAAATCCCATAATGCACAGCCTGGTAGTCAGGAAAGCCCGGATTCTGTTTCCCATTGTTTTCTATGGGAGAAATCCAGTTGCTCCATTTCACCGGATCCTCTCCTCCAGGACTTGCAAGTGTCTGAAACTACACACACCTGAGACCTCTCCTGTGCAGCCCTGCTTGGAACTGCTTATAAGCAGCCATTTCCTCAAGATCCCTGTCGTGCATTGAAGTTTGATTCCTTTGTGTTACAGACCTCTTGTCGGATGGTGTTCCAGTTTTGTTCCTGTGCTGTTCCAGCTTGATCCTGTTTCCTGTTTCTCTGCCCTGCTTCTGATTGTTCCAGCCAGAGTCTGCTCCCTATCTCTTAGCCTTGTACCTGTTTGTTTCTTCCAGCGCCTGCTCCCTGTTTCTCTGCCCTGCTCCTGCCTTGTTTCAGCCTGAACCTTCTCTCTGTTTCCCAGTCCTGTTTACTGCTCATTTCCTACTCCCTGTATTCCAGCCCTGTCCTTGCCTGTTCCAGCCAGAGCCTGCTCTCAGTTTCCCAGTCCTGTCTCTGTTTGTCTCAGCCAGGAGTTTGCGCCCTGTTTTCAAGTCCTAGTCCCGCCTTTGCTTCAGCCCAAGCCTGTTCCTAGTTCTTGCCTCTGCCTCTTAGTTTGTTCCCTTGTTTCTTCTTGGTTATTTGTGTCTGGTAAGTGTTCTATCAGTCTTCACCAGTGTATAAGTGTCCTCCTTTGTTCTGGGGTTGGCTCCTGGTTTCCAGGAGGCAATTCCAGCCCCCATCCTTGTCCAGTGTTATATGTTGTCTTTCGTGCCTAACAGTGACAGTGTGCTATTGCTTTTTTCTCAGGAATCGCCACTGTGTTTCCAGCTGGACCCACAAGAGTGTGTCCTGTGTATATAAGTGCTATCCCTGTTTGTGCTCTAGGGTCCAGAGACAGAATCACTTTTGCTGCCTTCTTTCTATGGGGCTGGCAAGGTGACTATCTGTAAGAGCAAACTGCACAGAGGCATTGAGATTCCCTGTCACTGTGGGAGGTTCTGCGCCTTACTCTGTGTACAACCCCAGCGTGTTTGTCCACTAGTAATCCGTTTCCTATTTGTTCATACAAGGGTTGCTCTGCTTTTACTTTCCTGTGTCTGTCCATAGCTGTCCTTTCCGTGTATGCCTTTAGCTGCTCTTCTGCCCCAGTACACTACCTCTTTAGAATATTCGGTGACCTCAAGGGGTGTCCCAACCAGAGTCCTGATCAGACCCACCCGAAACCGTGACATGCAGCACATTTCTGTCCTCTTCCCCTGGGCTGGTGCACAGATTGCTGCCTAGTACCAATACAGGCACCCTTGCACTTGTGGGTATGATTGTTTTTGTTCCGGAAGGGACACCTTCCTGCACAAAAACAATCACAAGAGGTGATTACCTCTTTCTATGTATGCTGCAGAATGCAGCACACATAGAAAGATGAAGAAACGGGTAGAAATAAAGATATTTCTTCCTGTTCTGTCATTCTTATGCCACCCCCGAGGTTTCGTAGCAATCTGACGCATTCCTAGACATGTAAATCTGGGAATGTGTCAGATTCCTCCGGGTTCCATGGTTGTTGAGTGAGAACACCCAAAGCAACACCCATGGAATGCCCCTTTCATGCAGTGTTATGCGAGAAAGGGATCAATATTTACAAGTCCATGAAAAGCCACACAAGGTGGCTTTGCATGTCCTTGTAAATATGGGCTGGCACACTATCCCACCAGAGTTTCTAAAAAATGACGCTCTGGTGGCACAGTGAACGGCTAGGTCCTCGTAAATAAGGCTCTTGATCCCTCTTTATAATTTAAGGGCTAAATTCCGATTCCTGTGTAAACCGGTTTATATAAGGATAAGAATTACGAGTTGTTTGATAATTATTGCACCCTATCAGGTTTACCCTGATAAATTTTGTTTTCTCCTTCATGAATTCTGGCAGGTCACAATTTATTGGGGAAAAAAGGCCTGGAAAACGGGAAAACATTCTGAATACGTGTGTAAAATAACGATTTCACTTATAGGGGTCGTTTTATTGTTGAAAACTTGGAGTAGGAGGTATTTTCCACACGAGGTAAATACCTCAACTTGAGGTAATGTTATTTATCATATGCGGTAATGCCCCACTCTGTTAAAACAAACTTGTAATTAAGGCCTATCTGTGTACAACGTCTTAGCTGGTGCTCGGTTAGTGAACCCCTAGTGCCTTTTTGCGTTTGTGTCTGCAGCTGTAATACGACATGGATGAAAACCCAATGGATTTCCTGCATTTGCAGAGGACTGAGCCCTCAAGCAAATAAACACTCACTGCACCTCGTGCAAGTGCTACATGATATTATAGACGTCAGAACAACAGCACATCTGCTGCCCCTTCTGTGATCCAGAAACACAAGAAAGTATGTAAACTCACACAACTCTTCTGGTAGTCTGCAAAGTGACCTTGATCTCATCTTTTGACTGTCATGTCTTTGTCCTACCCAACAGTCCTCCCTCATATGTATCCATGTATAGGCCCTCATTACAACCTTGGCGGTAAATCCCGCTTCCCGTCGTGCTGATGGCCGTCAAGATACCGTGGCTGCGACGGAAATCCGCTACAGGTATTACAACCCACATCTCGTAATCCACCACAATAGACACCCACACAAGTCCGCCACACCAAAGATCAGTGCTAAACTGGCAATAGCAAAACCTCCACCGTCATGCCAACAGGAATACGGTCACACTATCACAACCCACGAATCAACGTCGGTCATTCAACCGTGGTAAGCCATTGGCGGTACACACCGCCGCGCTCAAAATACATACACATTTACAAAACACAACCACATTGGACAATTCCAAATACACACACCTGATACACATACACACACCATACCCACACACTCACACCACTATAAAACACACACCCACATTACCCACAACCCCTTACAACAATTTTTTTGGGAAGAAGAAGAGAGAGAGAGAATAGCAAACACAACACCAGCATCCACAGGCACAGAACACCATCACCTATACAACATCCACACACCTCAAGGAACACACACCAACACAACATATCACACAGCACAACAAACATGACCTCACACATCACCCACACCACATTATGGCACCTCAAAGAAACCCCAGGTTTTCTGAGGAGGAGCTCAGGTTCATGGTGGAGGAAATCATCCGAGTAGAGACACAGCTATTCGGATCACAGGTGCAGCAGGCATCCGTTGCTAGGAAGATGGAGCTATGGTGGAGAATTGTCGACAGGGTCAACGCGGTGGGACAGCATCCAAGAACACGGGATGACATCAGGAAGAGGTGGAATGACCTACGGGGGAAGGTACGTTCCATGGTATCCAGACACCAGGTAGCGGTACAGAGAATTGGCGGTGGACCCCCACCTCCTCCCCCACAACTAACAACATGGGAGGAGCAAGTCTTGGCGATCATGCACCCTGAGGGCCTCGCAGGAGTAGAAGGTGGACTGGACTCTGGTAAGTCATATCTGTACTATTATATCCCCCCCCACCCTACCTGCATGCCATCACAAAGTCATACCCCTACCCTCACACCCATCATCCCAACACCTCACACATTCCCCACTATCACAACCCACACATCCCAATACCAAGCCCTGCATGTAACACCAATGCATGGACACCCATTACAGACCTGCATGGACACCCATCACCAAAGCATGTCCAGTAGAGAGACTCACCCATGCCCCAAAATCACCAATCACATAAGGTCAAAGACAATAATGTAAGCACAGGAGTAGAGGGTAACTCACCCATTGCACAAGATGGCACACACATATACAATAACTATGCATTTACACCCCAACAGGACCCCTACCCAACGTCACCAGACAGGAGGTTCCAGACATATCCAGTCCCCCCACAGAAGAGGCCCACAGTGACGACAGCAGCTGTGCACGCCTGGATCAAGATGACCAGCCCGGCCTATCAGGGACCTCTGGACAGTCGGTTTCCCCTACCACAGTCACAAACCACCACTGAGCCTCCCACCTCAGGAAACACCACCACAACACCCACCCAGCGGGCCCATGCACTGTCCCCAGGACACGTCAATCAGCAGCATGCCCACCACTACAGGGACTCGAGGCAACCCCACTAACCCAGGATGATCAGGGACCTGGGGTCAGAGGCAGTGGGCACACGGTTTAGGGGACAGAGGCACAGGATAACAGAGAAGCTGGGAGGACTGCTGTGCGACAGGGGGAGGACAGGCCCAGGGAACCTACTCTCCAAGAGGCACTCTCCAACATCATGGGAGCATACCACCATTCCCAGGAGACCATGGGCACGGTACTGGCCAAGTTTCAGGAGACCCAGCGGCTGCAGGAGGAACAGTACCTGGGGATCAGGGAGGACTTGAACTCCATTAACACCACCCTGGTCACCATTGCAGGGGTTCTGGCAGACATGGCCAACACCATGAGGGACACAGTGGCACACCAACGGGCCCCTGAAACTAGCCTGAACGATGAATAGCCCTCCACCTCCGTTGGCGCTAGTGGACAGGAGGTCCCGCCACAGGACCAACAGGCCACCAGCACCCCACCCCCTGCGGAAGGAGAACCACCCCACATACGGTCCCTGTGATCCAGGCACGACCCAGAGAATGTTGCCAAGACCCCCGCCAGGATATAAGACTCTCCTGATTGTCACCCTTCTGTCCCACTATGTCACCCTGACAAACTTGAACTGTCATTACTCCACTTCCTATGCGTGCTTGAACAATGCACCTGTGATACCAATAGACTGGACTCCACCATGGACATTCATCCACCATCACCCCAGCCCATTGCACAGCCCCCTCCACTTATTAGCACAGAAATAAACACCCTTGAATCACAAATCAATCTGGAGTCAGTCTGTACTTTCACAAATGTGTTACTGCAACCTCTCTGAAAAATAGCAATGTCAATGTTTATTTTCACATACCAATTTTCAACAGTTGTTGGGCAGCAGTAAACATAGCAGAAGGCAGAAAGTGGTACCCAGATCTGTGAAATGGAAAGCCAAAGTGAACTGTCAGGGTCCATACACAGAGGTAAAAAGGCACAATCATGCAATGTCCTACTGTAGTCTGATAAGAGAGGTGCAGTGACAGTCTCTTACCTGTATCTCACTAGAAGTACTGCATGATGATGTTGTTTCGGTTGTCTATATCTTCTTCTTCTGCCTCCTCTTCCTCACTGTCCACAGGCTCCACAGCTGCCACAAGACCAACATCAGGCCCATCCTTCTGCAGAAAAGGCACCTGGCATCGCAAAGCCAGGTTGTACAACATACAGCATGCCACGATGATCTGGCACACCTTCTTCAGTGAGTAGTACAGGGAGCCACCTGTCAGATGGAGGCACCAGAACCTGACCTTCAGGAGGCCTAAAGTGTGCTCTATTATCCTCCTAGTTCACCCATGTGCCTCATTGTAGAGTTCCTCTGCCCTTGTCCTGGGATTCTTCACTGGGGTCAGTAGCCATGACAGGTTGGGGTAACCAGAGTCACCTGCAAATATCGAGGGGTATCTGTTAGACACACACCGACCCTTAGTGACTCTCCCTTACCCAGAAATCTATTAAAACTGTGTGGGGACCTTAGGCTCACCTGTTAGCCACACACGGTGCTTCTGGAGTTGGCCCAACACATAAGGGATGATGTTTTTCCTCAAAATGTAAGTGTTATGCACTGAGCCAGGATACTTGGCATTCACATGGGAGATGTACTGGTCTGCCAAACACACCATCTGCACATTCATAGAATGGTAGCTTATGCGGTTTCTGCACACCTGTTCATTCCTGCAGGGTGGGACAAATGCCACATGTGTACTATCAATGGCACCAATTATGTTGGGGAAATGTCCCAGGGCATAAATGTCACCAAAGGAACGGTGAGCAGAGGTTCATACACCACATAGGTTTCACAAGGGTGTTTAGAACAATTGTGATGTAAACAGTGTATGGTGCTGCCTGTCCGTATTCCTGCACAAAAGTGATGTGACACAGTCAATTGGCCTGGCATGTGGCCCCCTGAAATGGCGGCTGCCTGACTTGTAAGGAGGGACAAGGGGAAATGAGGTAACTGCGCTGGAGTTTTGCAGTGTCGCGGTAGGCGGGCGAAGACCACAGCGCAATTCAGCATTGGTTATCATTGGGCCCTATGGGTTCCAGGAGCCAATGACTATGTACGCCGGTGGTGACGGTACGCACCGCCCTGGACGTGATCGCCATTTTCTATCTCTTTACTCACTACTTACCTGACCTTCAACAGGAGAGGACATACAGTGCAAGTGCTGCTGTGACCTGAGTCTGGAAGCGACAATGGCTACAGTGTCTGGGGAAAGGGCCCCTGCCTTCACCGCGGAGGAGTTGGACAACCTGGTGGCTGGGGCCCTCCCCCAGTACACGCTACTCTACGGTCCTCCAGACAAACAGGTGAATACACTGTGAGCATGATGATGGGACATGAATGTATGGAGTGGCGTGAATCGAAGATCCGGGGGGGGTGGGCAGAGGCCAGCATGTGAGGATAGTCAGTGTATGGGTTTCTGGGCCAGGGTGGGAAGTTGTGGTCAATGATTAAGAAGAACCGAACAGGGGAGTAATATCCATCCTTACTTCACTTTGCCTCTAGGTCAGCACCCACCAGAAGAAGGGTATTTGGCGTGCCATCGCCAATGAAGTGATGACCCTGGGGATCTACCATAGACGGAGCACCCACTCCCACAAAGGATGTGAGGAACTGCGCCGCTGGCGCAAGAAGACGGCGGAGGCCCAGCTGGGGATGGCCACCCAATGTGGAAGGGGTGCCCGTCGCACCATGACCCTCCTGATGTAACGGATCCTGGCGGTGGCATATCCTGAGTTGGATGGGCACTTGAGGGCATCACAGCAGCCACAAGGGGGTGAGTACAGTCTCAGTCAGCTGACTCTGCGCACTTAATGAGGTGTCTGGGTGGGGGAAGTGGGCTGTGGGTTCCCCTTGGCCAGGGCAAACGTGCCAGGGTAGGTCCACTGTTAGGCAGGCTCAGTGGCACTCCAACCCCAAAAGTGTTAGTGGCCATCTACACCTAGTCAGGCTCCTGTGGGTTTGAGGTGTGCATCAAATGGGTCTAGACACAGTCCCCCATGGGCATGTGATTTTCCCCTGAACTGTTAGTGCAGGGCCTAGTGCATAGGGCTGCTCCCTGTGTGTTGTGTCTGCCAACAGTGGTGTTGTTGCAGGCATTGACCATGTGTCTCCTCTGTCTTTCCTCCCCTTTTTGTTTTGTCTCCCTGTCCTTCTGTGTATTAGCATCATCTGGCGTAGGAGCATTAGCACCGGAGCAGGAGGGAGCTGCAACCCACATGGCCCAGGAGGGTGAATTTACGGAGTCTGAAGGCACCAGTGGGACGGAGGGCGAAGGGAGCTCCACGACGGGGACAAGAGGAGACACCAGCGACAGCGGCGACTCCTCTGATGGGAGCTCCCTTGCGGTGGCTGGCACCTCTGTGCCCACTGCATCAACAGGTACAGCCACCACCCACCCTACCAGCACCTCCCTCCCAGCAGCTGCTCAGCGTGGTTCACGTGCCCGCTCACCCAGGAGGGTGGGCATCTTCTTCACCCCAAGCACCTCAGGCCCTGCCCCAGTCAGCCCTGCTGCCCTCAGTGAGGAGGCTATTGACCTCTTGAGATCCCTCACTGTTGGGCAATCAACCATTTTGAACACCACCCAAGGTGTCGAGAGGCATTTGCAGAAAACTAATGCATACCTGAGTGCATTCATTCTGGCCTGGCAGCCCAACAGAGAGCATTTCAGGCACTGGCCTCAGCACTGACTACAGCCATTGTCCCTGTGTCCAGCCTCCCCCTCCAAATTCCACTATTGAGACCCAATCCCCTCTACCTGAGCCTATCCCAAGCACACCATCAGACCAGCATTCACACACATCAACACACAAAAGTGGCTCTGACAAACATAAGCACCACACATCCCACAGGCACTCACACAGGCACCATCCCCATTCAGACACACCAACATCCACTGCCTCCACTGTGTCCCCCTCCTCCAAGTCCTCCTTCTCCCTCCCAGACCTGTCTCCACTCACACCTGCATGCACTACATCCTCAGCCACTACCTCCATCACCAGCACGCCCATCACTACACACCTCTCACATGCAATCACCACCCCCACTACCATGCACACGTCCCCTGTGTCCTCTCCCAATGTGTCTGTGAGCCCTCCTCCCAAAGTACACAAATGCAGGCACACACCCACTCAACAGCCATCCACCTCACAACAGCCGCCAGCCCATGCACCTTCACCCAAATTCAGCAGACATACACCTCCTACAACCACTACCTTTTCCTCCACTCCCAAACCCCCTCCATCTTCCCATCCCAGTGTGTCTACAAAACATTTCCTGGCTAACATTGACCTCTTCCCTACTCCCCCCCTGTCCTTCCCCTAGGGCCAGGATGTTGAGATCCCAGCCCAGCATCTCAGCCCCTAAATCATCAAGCACTGTGGTCCCTGCAAGTACCGTAAAATCACTGGCAGCACACATCAGGGCTGCCAGTGTGCCACCTAGTGAGGCCAAGGCTCACCCTATTCCACCACCTGCCAAGGTGAAGAAGGGGCCCACATGCTGTAGGGAAAAGCCGCACCAACTACCCAGCAATGCCTCCTCCAAGACAAAAAAGGACAGTGCCAAGGTCCCAGCAGCGACTTCAAAGGTGGGGAAGGGACACAAGGCTAAAGGGAAGTCACCTCACGGCACGGAGCCTCCGGGTGAGGGACTAGTGTCACCCCTTCTGCAAGACAGAACAGCAACCTGTACGACGGTGGCCATGGCCGCAACCACCGCCACCTGCACGTCTGCTGCCTCTGCTACAGTCCCCAGCATAATCCCAAGTGGGCAGCCGTCCATCCTGCTGTCTCCCTCCACAGGTGCTGACACCTGCACCACCAGCAGTATCTCTGCCGCAGACACGGCCGTACCCACCTCCACCTGCCCTGCGACGTGCTCAGACAGTGCCACCACAGCTAAGATCAACATCATCCTCAGTGTGCAGTCGTCCGAGGCTGCAGGAGACGTCCTGGACCCTGCACACACTACATGAGGCACCACAACCAGCACTGGCAGTACCAGCAGTAGGCAGGCAAAGTCGCCGCAGGGTGGAGTGTGTCTCTGGCCCCATGGAGTATCATGCTACCTGTTCCCAGAAAATCTCGTGGCTCTGACACCCAGGTGAGGGAATGGGAACTTCCAGACACCATATGCAGCACTCTGGCCACCATGGCCCCTCCAGAACAAGTGGAGAAAGACATCCACTACCCCAGTCCTTGGCAGGCTGAAGCACTCTGGGCACTAAGCCCCCTCCAGAACCAGCGGAGAAAGACATCCACTACTCGAGTCCTTGGCAGGATGAAGCACTCTGAGTACTAAGCCCCCTCCAGAACCAGTGGTGAAAGACATCCACTACCCCAGTCCTTGGCAGGGTGAAGAACTCTGGGCACTAAGCCCCCTCCAGAACCAGTGGAACATGTCACCCACTTGAGGGGCTGTGGCTTTGCACTCCCCAGGACCAAGCAGTGGGCACACCACCCACTTGAGAGACTTGAGAGACTGTGGCTTTGCACTCCCCAGGAGCAGGCAGTGGGCATGGAGACCCCTTGTGGAGCAGTGGTGTCGTCCCATCATCCGGCTGAGGTGCCCCCTCCCCTTCCCTCTGAGGTGCTTTTTTTTTTTTTTGTCAAACTGATGCCCCAGCACTGTTATCTCCATTTTGAGGTAGGAAACATGTGTGGCCTTCGCCCATGCATTTTGGGACCACTGGTCCACGGACATTGAATGGAACACTTTCCAGACTTGCGTGGTTGCTGTACATATTTGTATATATTGATCTCTTACAGACATGTTGGCCTATCTGGATTTTCGATGATTACACTTGTTACAATCATTTCATTTGGTCCTTGCGTTCTTCCAGAGGGTTATGGGGTGTATATGTAATGTTGATGCATGTATTTGTGTGTATGTTGTTGTGGGTGGGGGTGTGTTGCGTGTGTGTGTCACTCTCTTTTTCCTCCTCCCCTCCCCTGTGTGCTAGGTGCAGTACTCACCGCGGTCATCGCCGTCGTCTTTGATGTTCCTGGTAGAAGAGGAGATAAACTAACATTGGTAACACCATAAGTTCAGGCTCCATGGCGTCCTGGTTCCTCGTTGGGTGTCGAGAGGTGAGTGGTTTCCGTTACAAAGACTGTTTCCACCGTGGTTTTGATGGAGTTGGTACTGCCCTGGAAAAGCTGGCGGATTGGTGCCTTGTAATACAGTGGGTGGTACATTGTCTTCCGCCTGTCTGTTGGGGGTTAGCGCCACAGTGTTTGTTTCTACCACCGTGGCAGTCTGTGTGTTCAAGTGGCTGTCTGTGTTGGCGGTTTCTGCGATGGTCGTGATTCAAATTTCTTTTTCGCCGGCCTGTTGGCGGTATTACCGCCGCTTTAACCCTGACCGCCAGGGTTGTAATTAGGGCCATAGTATTTTATGTCACGTCTTATTAAATATTGAAACTTATCACTTATGAGCCACCTACCCATCTATTTCTAACATGCTACTCCTCGATCCTCTCAGACATAACCATGAGGTTATGTCCTTTGTAGGACTGGCTTCACAACTCGGCTGTCTGCATGACTTGTTGTTACCAATTGTTTGTAAAGAATTCGTACAATGGGCTTTGGACCAACCCAGATGACTATTGCCCTTCACCTCAAGCTCTTTGACTGTTTGGAGTATCATTCCATCTCGTATGATATACTTGCATTGTATAGCATGGAGGAGATTACAAAAGGGCACCGAATTATCAAACAGCAAATTATTTCTCAGTGCACGCATACAGAATACAATAAACAGAAAACAATTCTTGTTGTATTTGTGCCACTTCAGGCTTTTTTTTTGTATGTTTTAGTAAGGGCTCATGTTCAAGATGTTTGCCTTTCACATTTTTATTCCTCCTCTACGGCCTTTATTACCAGTGGCCTGTAAAGTTACAAGTAATGTATAATTCACACAGAGTTTGGCTGCTGAAATCTGTGTGAAAGAAACACAGAAACACTGATTCCTGCATTTTATTCCCTGAAGTATCATGATCCCTCTTATTTTCCCAGCCCTGGAATTACAGGGACCCTAGTAACTCTACTTACAGAGTTGAGAAAAAACAGGATTTTTAGGGGTCGCTCATAAAGAGAGCTTTAGTCTTTCCTATAGACTTTCTGTTTACTTCCAAGTGTTTTTCCCTGTGTGCTTTTTTGTAAATATGTTTCCATTTGTTTTTCATCCATTGTTCTTCCTGCTCTTTACCCATAACAAAAAAAGTTTTCCCAAAGCTAATAGGCCTGGCTTTAGTGAGATACGACATGCCTTTGCAGTTGTGTGCCCAAATTCTGTTTCCTTGTGCGAGCACAATACAGCCAGACCTATTGGCTTTGCCCATGCTATGTAAAATCGCAGCACCTTGGGGATCCAAGCCTAACATATGTAAGACTTTAGCCCAAATCAAAGCATACATTAAGCTTCCGTTACTCATATGTAATTCACAGTCGTTATTTTCTCTGCTTGGAAAACCTCATCCACCCTCTTTTTCCTATATTTTATGTTAAGAACCATGAATAGAACAGACGCTGGTGCAACTATCTACAAACATCTTATATAATGTTTCCAGCTCTGCAGACACTTGTCAGCCCTTCTTCAGACATGATCTGTCTGAAAACCATTCTCTAATCCAGGACATTGTCAGAGCCCCTTCATCCTGCTTCACCCTCAAGCAGTCATCTAGCTCCTTGAAGCTATTTTATAGTCGGTCCGGCAGAACAGTGCACAACTCTTACTAGGTATATTTAGCATGTTGGTATTTGATGTCATCCGCCAGTTGCTTAGACTTCTCCCCAATCTCAAATGAACCTACTTACCCTACATGTTACCTACAGGAAACAAGAAACATCTTCCCTGTTTTTTCTTGGTTTCTCGATGCAGAGGAGGCTCCTCCGTTTGAGTGGAGGAGTATCACCCCTCCTGCCAGCAGTGGCTGCTGCAAAAACTTTCAAAGAAAATGAAAATAAACTAGGGGCCGTATTTATAGGCACCTAGCACCACAGGAGCATCACATTTCGTGATGCTCCTGTGGCGCTAAGCACAGCGCCATATTTATAAGGTGGCGTTAAGCCATTTTTGTGGCTTAACAGGCCACCGTGTAAATATGGCCCCTTCCCACACAGCACTGTGCGTGAAAGGGGCGTGCAATGGGTGTTGCTGTGGGCATGCCACACAAACACCCATTGCATTTTGACGCTGCCTCAGATTTATGAAATCTCAAAAACCTAAGGCAGTGCCAAATTCTAACACCACCCCAGGGGTGATGTTAGCAGGGCGCAACGAGGAGGAATACTTTTATTCCTCCTCGTTTTTTGCTTTTTCTATGTGTGCAGCATTCTGTCGCAAACATAGAAAGAGCAAAATGCCAGAAATGATTGTTTATGTGCGGGAAGGTGTCCCTTCCTGCACATAAACAATAATTTGAAAATGACGCTTTGGCACTTCTTTATGTGCTGCATTGTGCAACACACACAGAAGTGTCAAAGCGCCAATAGTGATTGTTTATGTGCGGGAAGGGACACCTTCCCACACATAAAAAATCACACCCCTCAACGCAGACATCCTTGCACGATTGTCCTTTAGACACAAGGTCCAGTATTGTTCACTTGCACAGTACCTGTGGTTGAGCTATAGTTACACAGTATCATTCTAGCTTTCAAACTGATGTTCGACTACAAAGTGCGGATGTTGATTAGTTCTTTTGTCAGTTATTTACACGGGCTTTGCTCCCTTACTTTAGCCATAGTTCAAAGATTATATACAAGAGGACTAGTAAAGCCTTAAGCCATTAGCTCCTGGTACCCAGCAGTCCAATGGTGAGACAATCCTTCGAGTTCAGGGTACCACTAGATCCTGTAGATGCATCCCCAAAGACAACACCAGTCCTCCTTCAGCAGTTTTCTACAAACAAAATAGTTGGATGGTCATGTGAATCACAATTCCTAGCTTTCCTATGTTCTTCAAAGGATAGCCTGGGGCCAAAGAAGCAGTCGATCAGGAAATAACTGCCTTCACTGTGAATGTCCAAAATCTGGAGCAGGGAAAGGAAGGATGACGTTGTATTTTTTACATGAGCAATTTCAAGACGACAACCGCGCTAAAGGCATCACTGGGTTTGTAGTCCCAATTTAATTTTCACCTCTATGGTGTCTTCCATACATGGCGGGAACAATGCCAGCGCAACACACCAAATCCATGAGTACAGCCACACAAATAGGTGGATATTGGACAACTGCACTAGTGTGCAACTAGTCCCACAGGGCCAAGGACTACATGATAGTTATGAGCAAGACTGGACAAGTATTCATGACATTTATGAGGGACCCCAATAACAAGAATAAAAAGCTGGGGGTTGTGCACGGGTGGGAGTGTCAAATGGATTATTCAAATCAGGCTTTCTCTCTGCGGCATCAAATAAATCTATCTCTATAAACTAGTGGGTTGCAAGGTAGATTCTTCTGACTACAAAGTTTCAATTTGTGGCTCTCACCCATGCCATTGGAACAGTGAAACACCATGTTTGACAAAGAGAGAGGGTGCCGCAAACATTTGGCTGAGCTCAACCATCACAAAAGGGGACCAGAGAGCACATTATGGCCAATGCCAGATGCTTTCCAAGGTCTTGCTGTCCTTCAGAAACATTTTAAAAATATTTTTGTAATTGCATGTAAGCTAGCCCTCTTCCATAATAATGATGCAGCTTAAGTGTCCAGATGAGTAAGTAGCACCAGACATCATGTTTTTGCTTTTCTTGGAGTACATTATTTTTTCAGTACATAGAAGTTGATGTTTATGGGGGTGCATCAAAGGTGGCTGCATATATACACTGCTGTGAGCCCCTTGTGATCTACCAGCTCGATCTTGTGCACCAGAGGCAACATGAAGATCATTCTCAAAAGGACTATGCTTTTGAAGATGATTGGTGATGGGTGTTGCATTGCTGGGGCAGCAGTAATACAGGGCACCATGTGGTACCTGAAACCAACAGACTGTTGATAGGCCTGGGGCCATGCATACACCCAGGGCCAAATTTGAGAGCATTTGGAACAGGGCAGTGCAGCAAGTCATCTTGCCCAGCGTCAAAGGTAAAGGCAGGAATGTGCAGAGTCTATGTGATATGGCACATTCCCATCCTTTCCAATGGCTCTGGTGCCGTTTTGGCCGCCTAGCACCAATGCAGGCACCCTTACACCAGGGTGCAAGGGTGTTTGTGTTGTTTACAGGATTGTTTTTGTGCTGGAAGGAGCATGATGCTGGGTAATGATCTTGTTGTCCCAGAAGATGGCTTTTACAATGGCCTTGGTGCTTGAATTATTTAATGTTTGGTTGCTAGTGTAGGAACCTAGACTCATGCATTGAAATGGGATTTAACATACATATACCACAGGATGACATGTATGTTTCCTGAGTTCAAAGCTTCTTCTGCGGCAAGCCTGTATTGTCATAGCTCGGAGTAGACCACAATCTGAACCAATAGAGAAGGGGTTTAAGAGCAGTCAGCTCTATACTTTTAAGCCCCGTATTAAACAATTGCAGAGTGATAGGACTAATCTGGGGTTAATTGAACAGAGATCTCAAAAACTGTTTTCTCTAGTAGTCAGTCTCCTGGTGTTGTCGGTCCCCCAGATCTCTGCTCCATACTGGGCTGCTCCCTGGGCCTATGCCCTGTATACCACTACTGCGGAAGAGATGGATTTGACAGTTGTTAGAAATTAGGTCTTTTGTTGGCAGACAGGTTACCCTCTGTCCAAGCAAGGACCCTCACTCTAGTCAGGGTAAAGGAGAATCACCCTCAGTTAACCCCTTCTCACCCCCTTGGTAGCTTGGGACAAGCAGGCAGGCTTAACTTCAGAAGCAAAGTGTAAAGTATTTGTACCAACACACACAGTAACTTAGTGAAAATGCTACAAAATGACACAACACAGGTTTAGAAAAATAGATAATATTTATTTAAACAAAACAAGACCAAAACAACAGTAATCCAACATACTCAAGTCAAGTTATGAATTTTCAAAGAATAAGAGTCTTAAATCCTTTAGAAAACAATGAGAACGTTGTTAGCGTACAAAAGTATATGGGTTTGCGTCAAAATACCACCGTTTGGGCGAGTGTGCGTCAGAAAAGGCCAGGGATACGTTGATTTGTCACTCACAAGCGAGACCGTGCATCGTTCCTCCTCCGGTCTGGTCGGGGTGCATAATTTTTCCTCTCCCGTGAGATAGTGATGCATTGATCCAGTCAGGCACCTCGGGTCCAGGCAGGCTTGGTGTTGTTTTTCCACACCCAGCGAGGTTGCGATCCTTCGTTTCTCCTGCCGTGTTGCATCGATTTTCCAGCCGTAATGCAGATGGAGCATTGATTTTAGACGCGAAGCCGGCGGCGCATTGTTTCTTAGACGCATCACTGAAGGTGCTTCGAAAATTACCCTGCACAACAGTCTGTACGTGGATTTTCAGTCTTGATCTGCCAGCTTCACCTTTCAAGGGCCCAGGAACTGGATAGGGAACCACTTGGCAGGGCAGGAGTCTCAGCAGAGAGTCCAGGTGCTGTCAGGGCAAGTCTTTGATGGCCAACGGGAGGAAAACTCAGTTCAAGTCCTTGGAAATAGTCCACAAGCAGGAATGCACAACAAAGTCCAGTCTTTGTCCCCTTTCATAGGCAGAAGAAGCAACCGCAGGATAGCTCCACAAAGCACAGTCACAGGCAGGGCAGCACTTCTCCTCAGCTCTTTAGCTCTTCTCCTTGGTGGAGGTTCCTCTTGATTCCAGAAGTGATTTAATTTTCAGGGGTTTGGGTGCTCTTCTTATACCCCTTTCTGCCTTTGAAGTAGGCCAATTTCAAAGGAAAGTCTCTCTTGTTTGTGAGATCCTGCCTTGCCCAGGCCAGGCCCCAGACACACACCAGGGGGTTGGAGACTGCATTGTGTGAGGCCAGGCACAGCCCTTTCAGGTGTGAGTGACCACTCCTTCCCTCCCTCCTAGCACAGATGGCTCATCAGGATATGAAGGCTACACCCCAGGTCCCTTTGTGTCACTGTCTAGAGAGAGGTGCAAACAGCCCAACTGTCAAACTAACATAGAAATGGAATCCACAAACAGGTAGAAACACAGAATGGTTTAAGCAAGAAAATGCCTACTTTCTAAAAGTGGCATTTTCAAACACACAATCTCAAAACCAACTTTACTAAATATGTATTTTTAAATTGTGATTTCAGTGACCCCAAACTCCATATGTCTATCTGCTCCCAAAGGGAATCTACTCTTTAATCAAATTTAAAGGCAGCTCCCATGTTAACGTATGAGAGAGATAGACCTTTCAACAGTGAAAACATAATTTGGCAGTATTTCACTGTCAGGCCATATAAAAAACATGTGTATATGTCCTACCTTAAACATACACTTCACCCTGCCCATGGGGCTACCTAGGACCCAACTTAGGGGTGTCTTAGATGTAAAAAAAGGGAAGGTTTAGGCCTGGCAAGTGGACACACTGGCCAAGTCGAATTTGAAGTTTAAAACTGCACACACAGACACTGCAGTGGCAGGTCAGAGCCATGTTTACAGGTCTGCTAATGTGGGTAGCACAACCAGTGCTGCAGGCCTCATAGCAGCATTTGATTTACAGGCCCTGGGCACCTCTAGTGTACTGTACTAGGAACTTACCAGCAAATCAAATATGCCAATCATGGAAATCCCATTACACATACATTTTATATAGGAGCACTTGCACTTTAGCTCTGGATAGCAGTGGTAAAGTGCCCAGAGTAACAAAACAGTAAAAACAGAGTCCAGCACACATCAACAACCTGGGAAACAGAGGCAAAAAGTTGGGGGAGACCACCCCAAGGATGCCAAGGATGCCAAGTCTAACAGCAGTGGTAGCCTTGTATTTCTTTACTAGCGCAGACGCACTGTGGAGCAGAGTTAGCTCACATTTCTGAATGTGGGATTTCCAGATCCTGGACTTATCAATTCTAACTCCCAGGTGTCAAATGTATCTACAATTTTCAGAGCCACCCCCTTCATTGAAACCCCCTCTCTACCTGATCTATGTGGTTAGAGCACCGTGATCTTAGTTTTTTCATAATTCACTTCTAAACCTTGTTTGTCAAATACACAAACTTGTTGAGTAGCTTTTGAAGCCCAGTCGTGGTTCAAGACAATAAGAGGGTGTCATCTGCAAACAACAAGGTAGGTGTGCAGGACCCACCCAACTTTGCTGAACATGAGTGCTCAGAAATCAACTACCTCATTGATATAGATGGAGAACAAGGTTGGAGTGAGAACCCATCCCTGGCAAACCCCTTGCTCTACCTATATATGGTTTATTAATTTGACCCTCATCTAACTTGTGCAAAATTGGCTCTTGTAGCCTAATTATTGTGTCTAGCAGGACAGGATAAATACCCATTTTTCCCAGGGTGGACCATAGGCGCTGTCTGGGAACTAAATCAAAGGAAGCCCTAAGTTCCACAAAGGCCATTTGTAAGTGATCCTTGGATAGCTTATTACGTCACAATAAGATTGAGATAAAAGATCTGGTTGATTGTGCTCACCCTAGGATAAAAGCCAGCCTGGAAAGAGGACAGAAGAGAAACCCATAAATCTAGTGGAGTAGTTAAGCCAGGACTTGCTGACAGAACACCTTCTTCAGATTGTCTTTATGACTGATGAGCCTATAGTTGCACCTTATGTTGGTACCCCATATTGAAAGATCAGAGTGGCATAAATCGCCTGGGACTTTATCAGGTCCTGGTGCTTTCCCAGGCTGCAAGGACTGTATGGCCCTAGATGTGTCAGCCAATGTAAAGAGAATTGGATCGCTGCCAGGTGTGATTGCGAAGTCCCGTGCATCTTGACCAGCAATAGCGGCCTGTCTGTAAAGTGGTCTACCCACTGCTGAAGTTGTACGAAACGTTCTAGTGGGCTGTGAGATTTGGGGCTGCTATGTGCAATTATGTGCCAGAAGCTCTGGGAATCTTTATTTTTGGATGCCTCAACCAGGGCGAGCTAGCTTGAGTCAAGCCAGTACTGTTTTGGTTGATGTTACAATCTGCTTATATTTAGTGCGTGCTTTGCTTAGCAGTTTGAGTTAATTGCCCTTTGGCCATTCGTCACTCTTTAAAGTAATAGGCAGGGGACTCTGTGAAAGTGTCTTTTTTCAGTTTGAACTCCTTGATACATAGGTACTGCAAATCCTTAAAGAGAACATCATGGTAGTCAAGTAGCAGAGCTGCGCTGGTGGGATTCCCTGTGATGGACCATCCAGTCTCATTTATAAACATATATGGACCTAACTATGACATACCCACTACTCTAGATGAAATATATAACATATGTGTATATATGAACATGCTCAACATTATGTAGGGGGAGGTGATTTCACCATAACATTAGATCCTGTGAGAGATAGCTCTCATTAACCTCTCGACCATTCACTCTTTTCTTTGCAGGCCCTGGCATTGTGCATTACTGAGCTGAAGTTGCTGGAGGGCTATGTATACACAGGCTAACACGTATACACTATATGGCAGTGCATCATTCTTTCTTGCAAACTGACTTTTGGGCCTGCTCGTGGCGAGTTAGCTTCTGTGTGTAGAACATCTGCTATGTACACTCTCTGATCATTCCCGTTTAGTGCTGCAAACAGGCATCCTAGCTCAGTCAGACCTTCAGAGATATGCTGTTTCAACCCAAGATAGCTACTATTATAACTGAACACTTTGAAAATAATCCAGGTAGAGTCTTCACATAAGCCATGCTAAGGATGTGATTAGAGGGGAGTCTGTATTGAAGCAGTCTTATATCTTCAACTCAAGGCGAGATCAGTTTCTTAGGGAAGATTGTAAGATTTCCGGCCTAAAAAGGGCACTTGCGATTGCCTTGTAGGTGGGACTGACATTGACATACTTATATATCACTATAGAGAGATTTTTAGCTTTAGGGGAGCAGGAAATAGCCTATTTGAGGAAACATGTTCAAACTAGAAACTAGAGAGAAGGAGAACACTAAGTACTCACTTTGGAGTTGCTGCATCCTGGGGTTATTCACTAGCAAGGCTGGAGAGGGAAGTCAGAGAAGCTCCGGGAGCCCCATTAGACCTGGATGAGGTGATAGATGGGCTAGTGACATGTAAAGCACCAGTTTTGGATGGGTTATTCACACAATTTTATAAAGCATATAAGTATTTACTTGCTCTTCATCTATTGACAATATGCAACGAGGCATTGAAGAGTGGGGTCCTGTGGGAAACAAGTGGAAAAACACTAGTTAAACCTGGGAAAGATCGTCAGTAGATTCAGTCGTATAGACTTCTGTCTCGCCTAAATAATGATCTCAGAATATTGCCTGCATCATGGCAAATTGGCAAATTTCTATGATGAGGGGACTAGTTCTCCGGGAACAGACAGGATTCATTCTTGGCAGGAGCACTTGCTTTAATATGAACTTTATTTGCCACTATGGATCAGGTGGACCCACATTTACCTGCTATGATAGTCTTTTTGCAATGCTAAAAAAGCATCTGACTCTCTCAGGGCAGGAGTACATGTATTATATACTCAATAGAATGGGCTTGGGATATCCATTCCGGAAATTAAATAGATTGTTATATACAGACCCAGTTATGGGGGTCAGATTTAATAGGTGTATGTCTCTCCCCGTTAGTATACAGTGAGGACTCAGCAGGAGAGACCACTGTCAGCACAGGTCTTTGTGCTTGACATGGAGCCTTCAGATTGTATGCTCAGTGAACACCCCTGGCAGTGGAGTATGCATTGCTGCCCACCATCAAAAATATAAACTGTTCTATATAGGGGATTTATTTAATGGAGTATCAGTGTAGAACATTTGGATCATCCATTTTGTACTCCCCAGAAAGCCCTTTAGAGGAGAACCCTGCTTTTCCGAAGACCTTGGACATGTGGTGTAGCCCACTCTAAAATAACATAACTTGTCATGTGAAGGCCAGCAATTTTTTAGGATCAGAAGACAGTAAAGTAAAAAAAAATAAAAAAAATACGTTTATGGCATATGACAAAAAAAGAAGAAGCATCCATTGGGCCCCACAATAACTTTTGACCTCAGTCCTTGCAAAAGCTTTTGCCACGTATGCCAGCTGAACTCCCACTCAGTACAAAACTAAATGAAGATGCTGCTTTTAAACATATTTTGTGAGTATTCCCAGAGGAGCAACAGACGAATATATACAAATTAAATTACCTCCATGCATTGGTTTGCAATGTTATCTTCAACAGTAATTTTCATCTGAATGATTCCTTGGAAAAGGTTTGAAAGTGCTTCACAATTTTCCATTTGCTATATATCATAGTTGACTTTTTGTTTTATTTGTGGTTCACTTTCACCAACAAACACAATAGATGGAGTAACGTCAAAGGTAGATTTTTTTCTCAATCTGAATTATATTGTAAATTTCTCTGTCATCTTCTGGGGTAAGAAGTCTTCTACAAGGCTGGACTGGTAACCCAAAGTAGCCCTGGCAATTTTGGCAGACCAGCCCTCTGGAGGGGGCTGATTATGCAAGTGTGAAGCACCGCTGCTTTTGTTACTGGTGGTCGATATTGCAGCACCACTGCAAAACTGGCCCACACTACGAAAACCAGACCCATCATGAAAAAACTGACCCTTCCAGCCTCCCAGGAAAATGCCTGATGCCCGGTATGGTGAGTCCGGCTCTAGTCTTCTACCTAGAACAATTACATAAATAAAATATATAGTAACTTCATAGGTGGAACAGGAACACCCTCTTCGTGTAGAAATAAAGCAGAAAATGTTGCGTAAAGCCAGGGTCTTACCAGAGGATGCTCACAGACACACACACAGACACACACACACAGACACACACACACACAAACACACACACATAGATTGAGCACACAACAAATGTTTGCAAAAGGGATTTGAAAATAGCAGTCATCTCTTACACGCAATCATGCAATATATAACTAGATAGTATAGAGCATATAGTTTTTTGCAACGTCAAAATGTAGATGCAGTAATTGCATTATGATTCTGTCCAATTGAAGTGGTTGATGTTATATAGTTTTTTTTAATCAAAATCACTTAGAATTAGCAAAGGAACTATAGGTCTTACATTAGGTTCCCAAGGGGGCAGGGGTCTGCATGAATATTATATTCAAGGTATGCACATGCTTAGTAATGGCTTTTGAGTTACCAGCACCAACTTATGTCCATCATGATTCGGTAAATTGGATTGAATGTTACTAGTACAATGTATGGGACTGTGCTACACGTTAAAACTCAGGACTGATATTAAGGGGCACATTTATGAGTTTTTGGTGCAGAGCAATGCAGTATGTCACCTTGGAAAGGGAAGGAATGTGCCATATTTACACCTCATTCCTGTTCTTTCCCCTTGCACTGGTGTTACTTTGGAAGCCTAGCGCCAATGTAGGCACCCTTTCACCATGGTGCAAGGGTGTCTGACTTGCATGCAGGGTTGTTTCTATTCAGGAAGGGGCACCTTTCTGCACAAAACAGTCATGTGAGGCTCTTTCCTCTTTTTATGTGTGCTGTAGACAAAGAAAGAGTTCTCCTCGATGTGCCTCCTCTGGGGAGGTGTAAGGCTTTGGTGCATCCCCAGGTTTACAAAGTCTTGTAAATCTGGCAGTGCGTCCAAATCCATGGGAGCTGTGTGGGATCGCACACTGCAATACTAATGGAATGGCTACCCAGGGCAGAGTAGCGCAAAGCAAAGACTGGCACTGACTTGAGCTACTCTACGTTTATGAGGCCACTCAAAGCCATGAGTACTACCTTGCATGGTGCAAACATGTCGCAAAGCTCTAGTAAATATGACCCTAAATTTTGGAGCGAAATAGTGCAACAACCAAAGTTAATGTGTCAAGGGGTGAGGGAAAAGCAGTGTCATATCTACCAAGATGTGCTGTTTTTTTTCTTTTTCCTCAGTGCTATTGCACTTTAGGCTGGCATGCACCAATGCACACACCCTTGCACAATAGTTCAAGGGTGTTTCTGTACTGTCAACAGTATGTTTTGTACTTGCTTGGACGCTTCCAGAATAAAACACTACAATTTAGTAATTTTCCTACTTTTTATGTATACTGAACAGTGCATGGTACATGGAATATGTGGAGACTTTTAAAAGTTGTCCCATTACTACGCCTGCCTCGAGAAGGTGTATTTTCTTGGTAAAAATCCCTGTCCACCAAGGTTAAAAGATAGGCTTTTCCACAAAAACCTGTTGGTGGTTGTATGTGAATGACCACATACCACAAAGGAAAGCTCCCTTGATACAAAGTAGTGGAACATGGAGCAGAGCGCAATTTTGCATTACTTAACACACCTTTCAAGATCAAAATATGATTTGTGCTGGGAAATAAATCACAACACTTTGACCTAGGTAGGCATTACTGTTGTGACACGAACCCGGCACACCTTTTAGTAAATCTGGGCCTCGGTTTCTGGAAGAATCTGTGTTTGATCCACAACTATTGCAAGAATATACTCCCCTGTCAGTGTAAGTAAAAGAAAAAATAGGAAATTACAGGAGGTATTAGTAGCCCAGTATTCAGTGTCAAAACAAAATGACCCTTGTGTAAAAAACAATATGCCTAGATTTCACTGATAACTTCAATTTGCACAGATTCTGTCTGTGCTATGAAGGCGTTACATTCACTCGAAAGAGTATTTCTATAGAAGGAAAGACGTATGTACTCTTACTGTTTGCAAAGTAGGTGTAAGTGAATGATGTACTTGAGCTCTGTTGAGGCTATTCACAAAGGTATACTTACATGTGAATACACCATAAATAACGTTACTACTTTTGGCTATGCACACTTTGCTATTGTAAAGTTACTCAAAAGTGTAGACTTACATGTCCCCACTCCCTGAATCAGGGGGTGGAGTAATTATAAATGTTATACGTGACTGTAAAGTTAATAATAGCAGCAGCTTTTTGAATATATTTGATGTTATACACACTTGGCGGACACCTCCAGAAATAAAGCCAAGATTTCCTTATGGTAAGGCATTGGGCAATTTTAAAGGTAATTAAAGTGTTTTTTTTTTTAAGTAAATTGGAAGCTAAGCAAAATTAATTTTATATATATATATATATGTCTGAAATGTGTAATATTGACAGCTCTATTAACTAATTCTTAATATATTAATTTATAATTATTTTATAAAGGTATATTCAAAATGTAACAACCACTTACAGTAAAATGCTTATGGTTATTCTCTATTAAAAGTTGTTAAAAAGGTACATATAGAATCATATAAATGAATTAAAATACTATTTTGTTTAACTTATTTACATTTATAAATAGAAAAAAGATGATTGAGCTATTTAAAAAATATATATATTTATTTAAAATTGAAATTTTATTTTTGAACATTAATATAATTTTATGTGTATTTTTTTGAAAGTTCAAATAGGTTAATTTATTTAAAACAACACTTCCTATGGGATTTTATTGTTTAGTGCCCTCCTCCATTATTCTCAAGAGCAGGGTGACGATGGGTAGGGCTCGTCCTTCTCAAGCTCTAGGCTGAAACACGCGTACAACTGTTTTTGGGTCCTTCGTCAGCTGTAGTCACTTTAAAAGTGCAGTTTCAGAATAGCAAGGAGCTCGGTCTTTTATAAACCGCTTCCTAACCCTGCCATAATTGCGCCTTACTCCTCTCAAAACCTCTCTCATTTAGTAGCCTGGTGTGAAGTGATCTTCATTTTCAGGACATTCCCCCATCCCTCCTACATTTAACACTAAAACTTGTAGCTACATCTGTTGAGAGCCATAGTCGGGCAGAGCACATGAATGATAGGAAAGGAAGAAGCAGGAGGCTCCACATTTAGGTTTGTGAATAGTATCTTGAAGTACTACTGTTTAGTGCTACCAAACATACTAGAAGATGCAGTTTCTGAATAGGACCCATTAGGTTCATGTGAGTATGCTACAACCAGGGACATAGCTTCAGCGGGGGTGTTCGGGCGGGTTACACCTCCCTAACAAATGTATTCTTTAGTAAACAGTTGGGCACAAGTGCTTACAGTTAGATATGGAGAACTGTCTGGCAGATTTCACCTAGAATTTCTACATGCCCCCACTGACAATAACACACTCTTGTGTGAAGACTTTAAAATGTTGAACAGTTTCAAAGATATTGTGTTTCAAGTACCCCTAACAATCCGCCGCCCCCCCACTTCCCACGTCTCCTTAAGCCCCACTCATGTCCTGGTTGCCATTAATGTATTTTTGTTAGATATCGCAGAATTATTGTTGGGAAATCTGAAACTCACACCCCCCCTCTCAAATTTACTGAACAAGCCACACCCCTGGCTACAACATGACTAACCTATCACACATAGACAAAATTGCTTGTTTTACAATTTAACACTTGTACGTTTTGTCGATTTGTAGATTTAAACTGTGCTTGTCACAATCTAAAAGAGTAATATTTATATGTTCTTTTCAATGCTTTTACATTTGTTGGCGTTGTTCACAGCACACATATTATTAAAAAGCATTATCCACAGTGTATGCTTATCTAGCTTTTGCTGTGGAGCGTTTCAGTAAAGTAACATTTCATTGTGATGTCAATATTACTTAATCTGGTAAAACATCTCCCACATTGCAAAACATGATATTCTTTTTGGCAGAGTAACAATCCAGCCCAAAGAAAATTATAGACTACAAACTAGGTTATTATCAGGAATAATCCACTTTATGACTTTAAAGATGCAATGAATGGAAGGTGGAGTCCTGGAACTCAAATTTAATAGGTCACAATCAAGATCTGATTAACAGCTTTAAGGAGTTTGTTTGCAAAAGCCCTCTTGTAAACCATATCAAACACCTCCAGTGGGTTTAGAGCCTGCATATTCCGTACCATTAGTTGGCTTACTTACTTCCTATTTGATGGTTTTCTTTCCTCTTCTTGCATTTGTCCCTCCCATGGAGGGCAGCCACTTTACCATCTTTTTGATTGGATGACTTGTAACTTTCAACAAATCACATTCAGGGAGCTATTTTTTCAATCATCATTCAATGAGAGTGCATGGAATGTCTTGCTCACTTTGCTTCTTGTGTGACTCTTCCCACTGAATATCCCACTTACCTGCACACTCCACATTGTTCTTTCCTCCCTGCAATTCCCATCTTGATCAAAACTTCACCCTCAACCAGTCTTTTTTATATTTATTTATTTATTTATTATTCCATCCCTTGGTCTCAGGTTCCTTTGTTGCTCCCCTGGGCAATAGCTATTGCTCCTCTTGTGACTGCTGGCCAAATCTGCTCCACTCACCAACTTCTCTGTTGTCCCCACACCTCCTGGTCTTTAAAACTTTATACTTTGAAATTTACAATTTGTAAGTTCTCGGGAGCCACCAATTGCTGCTGCTCCACTCCAAATAACATGTGTTTACATTCATTTTATTTATTTAGTGCTCCAAGTGGTGTCCACCATCTTGGAACATTAAAAAAACAAAACAACAGCAGATGCTACAAACTTTCAGAAATACTCATAACAAAAAAGGTCCTGTTGTTTTGTGCAATGCATGCCAAGCAGAACACATTTTATTTAAATGGGCCATCCAGTGAATAATGTCACAATAGATCTAAAATCCCCATGTCAAACCATCAATCAAACAAACGTTCTATAATTCTTAATGCTGGTGATTGTAAGAGATGCAAAACAGGACAAAGAGAACTGTTTTGTACACTGGAATGCCTCTTAAAAAAATTAAATCACAACAGAGTGTACACAATTTAGAAATATTTGTAAGGAGGGATGTTTTACTCTTGACGTATGACCTTATTTGTCTTATTTGTTTGTAGGTGTGTTTTACTCTTGATGAATGACGTTTTTAGAGTTTGGCAGACAGGGTACTCCACCATAAATTTGGCAGAGTACCCTGTCCACCAGACTCTTGTTCTGCCCATTCTATTTATGTCCTGATTAGGGTTTCTCATTGTCTTCCAAACCATGCAAAAACCACTGGGAATTACGAGGTTAAAGGTATTTAACGCATCTAATAATTATGTCTGGGAAAAATGACTGGTATTTACCATATCATGCAGATTTTAGTGATTTAAATACCAAAATCTGCATGTTATTCCCCAACAACTCATAATTGGTGGTATTTATTGTATTTGATAAATAATGTACCCTGTGGTATCATTATTTGTCATGTGTGATAATTACCACCTATAATCATAATCAGGCCCTAAGAGTGAGGCGAACAGTCATGTTTTTGATTGCAGAACCGCCTCCGCTAAATGGCCCCATGAAAACTGGGTCATTGGGCTGTTTGTCTAAGTACCTTAGACTATCCATATTAACTGGGGCAGACATCGGGAAGTCTGAAACAGGTAAAAAGAGAAATGACCACAATGCACTGGCAGAAAACTTCAGGGGAATGAAGGCCCTTAGCTTTTTTTATTTTTATTTTTAAATTCCCAGTTTGGCAGTTGATTTTGAGAAAAAAAAAAACATTTGTTAAACAGTTACATTAATTATTGCAGCTATTCAGCAAAGCTGCAGAGCATTAAGGGGAGCTGCCAGGGAAGCATCTTTTCGGATGACACAGAGAGCTCCACAAGAAAGGCAGAGAGAACTAAATGTGGCAGGCAATCATCCGCCAGGGAGGTGAGGTTTATGCCTTATGACACCATGGAGGGAACCTGGCCCCAGGCCAATCCCGAAGTAAGCCTGTTAGCTTTTATACCCAGATGTAAGTTACATCTACTCAAGGAACAACATTTTTGTGAATTGGAACTAACATGTTTCACATAATCCACTAAATTGAACGTGATTATGTATTTATGAGTCATTCCTAAGAAGTAATATAAACATTTTAAATGTTATGATATCATATTTTGTCGTACATTTGTAAACTCTGCAGCTTTATGGTGTGGCCCATGTTGTGAAAACACAACATATTTGTTTGATAGGCTGCTTACATCCTGGGGAGAGTTCCAAACCTTGATAGCATGGCCTTAAATTTGACTCTCTTCCTACCCAGTGGCAGTGGTAATTTAAATAAAGTGCCTAAGCCATGGTCATTTCCTCGACTCAATGTCCACCCACTACAGCTGGGTCACCTAGTGCAGCAAAAGCTGTAATAAGTGAATAATGGTGTTTTTTTTTACTTCTGAGCAAAATCCGGGTTGCTTGAAAGGTGAAAATAAAAATTACCCAAAGACCATAGGGCAACATCCGTTACCCTGCAGCCCAAATAACAAGCTGCCTTTAAAATGCACTCACTACCATGACTGCAATGTTACCACAAATTACTTTACTATGCAAGTCGTTACAACAACTTGCTTTAGGGGACGCGTTGTTGCACTGGTGTTGGATTTTTTAAGTCCAACATATTCCCTACTATTGCGTAGAGTGGAGTTTGGATAGTAATTTATACTGTTCCAAAGTCCAGCGCCCCCTAAGGCAAGTCAATGTAACGACTTGCGAGGGAAAGTAATGTGTGGTAGTGTCGCAGTTGTGGTAGTGACTGCGTTGTAGAGGCATGAGGGGTAAATGCATGAGGGGTGCCTTCACACAACCAAGACCATAACATTTGCTTTCAGGAGCATGCTCTGGGGTCAAGCATTGCGATAGCTTAATGGCATTCGCATTTAGGTGCTTGACCGCGCTCCTGAAAGAAACTTCTGTAGCAGAGAAGCCTATTTCCAGTGTGTGTCTGATGGAACACCTTGCTCCTTCTCACAATCTTGCCGGCTGTGACCACAGCGTATAGGTTTTCCTGCTTGGGTCCTTGCTGTCAGAAGCACCGTCAGGGGCGAGGCAATGTCATTACCTTAATGCAAGGTAGATTAGACAGAGGGGGTCATTATGAGTTTGGCAGACGGAAAAGTCCTTCCGCCAAACTCCTGCGGGCAGGTTGCTGCCTATCCGGCTGCATCCCTACGGGCCCCATTAGGAGTTTCCCACTGGGTTGGTGAGCAGAAACAGAGTTTCCACAGTTGGCTCAATGGGAAACAACCCACAACATTGATGCATTGGCAGACATGCTAAGCAGACAGTGAAAAATGTAACAGGGCTGCCCAAGGGGGCCCCTGCACTGCCCGTGCCAAGTGCATCAACAGTGCAGGGGGCCCCACGGGGCCTCCAGTGCCCCATCTCCGGCAGCTTTTACATTGCAATGAAACCGCCATGTAAAAGCTGTTGGAAAGGGGATTTGTAATCTCCAGGGCTGCTGCCCTGGCAGATTACAACTGCTGGCACCACCATGCCATCGGCGAGTGGAGATGTGGTGGTGCCAGCGGTTGGACAGTTGCACTTTTGCCATGGTCATAATGTGATGGTCCGACCGCCGCCAAAGGGGCCGGACCATTGTTTTGGTGGCAGTCAGACCTCCAGCACAACCCTGGTGTCCTAGGGCCACCAGGGTCATAATCGGGGCCAGAATGTACACCCCTTTTCAGTAAGGCTGCACCATTTTAAATTAGTTGTTAGAAGTTAGTAAACTACTTCACAGGAGTGGGCAGTTAAATATTGTTACCATTTTGCAGACGAGATTAGAGGGCTGAAACTAATATGAAAGAGTGGAATACTGTTTTCTGCAGTCGTGGAATACTGTCTTCTGCAGTCAGATACACAACTAATCACATTAACAAAACAGTAAAGAAGAAAACCTCCAGGGGCTAAACAAACACTAGGAAGGAAAGACATTGAAGAGAATTGAGATAGACATAAAGCAATCCAATCATGACTAAGGCTCCGACCCAAAGGCCACTCAATTATCTTACTGTATTCTCATCATAAAAATGATTTAAATAACTTCCAAATAGATCCTTGGGGCACTGCTTCATTCAATCTCATCAGAATGAGGTTCTGATCAATGATGTGAAAGGCAGTTAACAGATTAAGATCTCAACACCACAGACATGCACCTTCCTTCCAAACTCATCTACTGCAGAAAGAATGACAAACTGTGTGCTTCTCTCTTACCCAAACCATGTTTGGAATGTGTTTAATTAATTGCTGGCATATACAGCGCGTTGAGCTTGAGAGAAGACAATTTCTTAAGAGATTTAGCTGCACAAAAGAGCAAAGAGATAGGGATGAAATGATTTGGATTACATGTCTGCAATCAGAAGGGAGCCTGGCCCTCACAGGGCTTGCTACCTCTATTTAAAAACAAGGTTAAAATTTGGATAACGCATGAGGCTTTTCTGGGCTAAGAAAGAATAGTAAATAGACTGCAAAGATCTCATATGAAATGTCTTTCTATACCCCATGGAGCTCAGTCTGACGGATGGTACATAGGCCCAAGACTTAAAAAGAAAATACTCTCAGAGGCTCAAAGCTATTCTTTCGGACATGTCAGTTGCACTGCAAAATGCCATGTTTGCTAGATTCCCAGGAGTCTTGGTCTTGTTTTCACTGCATTAATCTTTCTTCCATCTCCCTACACTTCATGTCTCTTTATCTCACTCTTGCAGGTTTTTCATCCCTCCTTTCTCGCTTTGTCACTATTTTCCTATGCTTCCCTTTCTTTCTTCCTTTTCTCACTTTCTTTAAGTCCCACTACTTTGAAATAAATGCTGCTGTCTATCACCTTCAACCCCGGCAAATATAATTGGGAGTGGGTAGGGCAGGAGGGACAACCATCTATGAAGAGGCTGCAGGACAGTTTCAGTTAGTGATTTTAGGATACCCAAAAAACCTATTTTATTTGGCCGAGTCCTCTAAATTCCTTTGCCTTTGTTGTAAGCATTGCTTTATTTTCTGTGTCCCAGCTTTTCCTCCTGACCTGTTCCTGTCTATGTGCTTAATTTATTTATTTTTACAGTTTCTACATCGCAAACTCAACCCAAGGGCATCAGAGCTCCTTGCATGAGCAAATGCTTACAGTACACAAGGTCACATTCATTATTATTTTTTTTTGTTTGTTTTTGTAAGGCACAGGAAATAAAGACCCATATTTATTAAACTTTTGCATTATCCTCGCATCATTCAAGATGACAGAAGAACAATACAAAAAACTTTATTAACATTAACAAATGCAAACAAAGTCTGATTTGCATGGCTTTGTGAAGAAATGTAACACAAGACAGCTGTTTCAGCTATATTGTGTTACATTCTATCTTGGGAGGTGTTCCATGGGTCGAGCATGGGCATTCCAATGCATCCACCCCATATTTTGGTGCATCCCTAGATTTACAAACACTTATAAACCTGGGACTGCATTAAAAATCAATCAATCAATCATGAATTTGTAGAGCGCGGTTAATCACCCGTAAGGTCTCATGCGCTGTATGTGGGCGTGCTGCTCAGTCAAAGCGCCAGGTCTTAAGGTCCTTTCTGAACTGCTTAACTGATGCCATCTGCCCGAGCCTGAGAGGTAGTGCATTCCATATCCGGCTGCTACGTAGGAGAAGAATCTTCTTCCTGCTGTACTTTTCCAGATCTTGGGGATGGCTGCAAGAGTGAGCTGGGAGGAATGGAGATGTCTGTTGGGTGCATAGAAGGTCTCTGAGGTAAGAGGAGCTGCAGCTGTGTCGGGGAATGTCTGGCTGCTGTATTTTGGACTCTTTGGAGTCTTGATTGAAGTTTCTTGGTGATGGCCCAGAGGCATTGCAGAACTTTACCTGAACACCATGTACGTCACACAGGGTGAGATTCATTCCTTAGGCACCAGGAAATTAAGGGCCAGATGTATCAAAGCTTTTTGCATTCGCAAACGGTGCAAATGCCCGTTTGCGAATGCAAAAAGCCATTTCAGAATGTATCAAAGGCATCCTGAATGCAATTTTAAGGAATCACTAAAATAGCGATTCCTTAAAATTGCGACCCTGTTTAGAGAGTCGCAAATTGCGACTCTCTAAATAAGAAATCGCAAATAACGATTCTTTATTTGCGATTTCTAAGGCACATGTATGAAGCAATTCCGTAATGCGAATTGGGCATTAAGGAATCGCTACTACCACCAAGTTGAACTTGGTGGTAACCATGTGCAAATTTTAAAAATGCATTTAAAATGCATTTTTAAAATTTACATGTAAAGCACACATGCCCTTTTGGCATGTGTGCACCTTACATGTTGGAAAAAATGGTTTTGGGGTGCCGCAGAGGGGGCCCTAGGCCCCCAGCACCCTGTACTTAACATTTCCCAAAATTGCGAATTCCAGTTAGGAATTCGCAATTTGGGACATGGCAAAATATTCGCAAATATGGGCCGACAGGCCCATAGATGCGAATGGGGGCTGTATCGCAATTTGCGATTCGGTAATAGCATTTGCGATTTTTAAGAGATCGCTATTACCGATTCGCAAATGTGATACATTGCATTTTGCAAATCAGAAATAGCGATTTCTTAAAAATCGCTATTTCTGAATCGCAAAATGCATTCTTGATACATCTGCCCCTAAGTGATTTGCCCAGAATCACAAAACATTGAGCCAATGCTGGGACTTGAACCTGGTTCCTCAGTCCCAACGTCACCCAGATCATTTCCCCTGTTTTTATTTTCTTTAACAAAAACAAACTTCTCCCTTGTGAGTTTTTTTTTTTTAAAGATGAAGGGTTTTCTGAGCGGGTGCATGAAAAATGGCATCCACTCAGCAAACTTTTACAGCCTTTAAAGGAGCCACTGTGGAGTCAGCTCTTCTAAAGGCACAGATATCTCCACCAGGCAAGTGGAGATCTTTCAATATGGTGGATATTAATCTGCTAGGGTGGCAGAGGTAGTGGCATTAAGCACCCTGACAGGCAGCTGGCCCCAACCCAAACTATAAATGAGGCCCTCAGTGGTGGAGGCCATTTCCCGTAGAACCCTTGTAGACTACCACCCACTATATGTAGTGATCTCAGTTAGCGATCCCCAATCCCAACGTCGGCCACATCTTATTCCCTGTTTTTATTTTCTTTAACAAAAACAAACTTCTCCCTTGTGAGTTTTTTTTTTTTTAAAGATGAAGGGTTTTCTGAGCGGGTGCATGAAAAATGGCATCCACTCAGCCAACTTTTACAGCCTTTAAAGGTGCCACTGTGGATCAGCTCCTCTAAAGGCAGAGATATCTCCACCAGGCAAGTGGAGATCTTTCAATATGGCGGATATTAATCTGCTAGGGTGGCAGAGGTAATGGCATTCAGCACCCTGACAGGCAGCTGGCCCCAACCCAAACTATAAATGAGGCCCTCAGTGGTGGAGGCCATTTCCTGTAGAACCCTTGTAGACTACCACCCACTATATGTAGAGATCTCAGTTAGCCTGACAGAGCTCTCAGTGCCTTGAGGATAGCTACTCTTCTAAAGGCACTACAAACTTGCTGAGCATCCTCCATGTTTCATGCAGCTGCCAATCCAACTCTCCCAAATAAACAGTTTGTTTCTGTAAAACAAAATACGAATGACATACATAATAATACCCAGATACCAAAGATTGTTGCAGTATGTTTTCTGCCTTTCTGCATTTGTATTATGCTACCCTTTACTTTCTTATTGCCAAAATGCATTAAAACCACTCAAACTGAAATACTAATGACCGTGACACCCTGGGATTTTTCTCCAATGGGCCATATTTTTCTGTTCGGGACTCCCACGTTTTTCCTGACAGTCCAAATGAGAAAAAAAGGGTACATCAGAACATTTGCCTGAAATGTGGCGTAATTATAACTACAGACACAAGTCCATCAAGCTGTCAGTGTAAGGTTCACACTTGCGGCCCCAGCGTAGGCAAGGCCCACAGAAACATAATGGTCCATCTGACTCTAAATAGAGCGGGAAGACCGACAGTGCTGGCAGACTTGGTACTCCATTGTTCGGAGGAGTACAATGTATGAAAACTTATTAAAGAATCTTAGTAATTAATGTGTATATCAGAGCTTTTTTCTGTGTTTTTACTGTTAGACCTGGTATCCTTGGTGTGATTTCCTTGACTTTTTTTCTTTCTGACCTCCCTTTCTGCTCACTTTGTGATAGCTTTAGGACTCTGGACAGTTTACCACTGCTGACCAGTGATAACATGCATGTGCTTTTTCCCTAAAACATGATACCATTGGCTTTTCCACAACTGGCACATTTAATTTACTTATAAGTCTCCAGTAAAGTGCACTACATGTGCACAGGACCTGCAAATTAAATGTTACTACTGAGCCTGCAGCACTGGGTGTGCCACTCAGTAAAGTAGCCATTTAAAACATGTCTCAGGCCTGGCACTGCAGTGTTTGTGTGTGTAGTTTTAAACTGCCATGTCGACCTGGCAAGTTAACCCTTTTGCCTGGCAAGTTAACCCTTTTTGCCAGGCCCAAACCTTCCTTTTTCATACATATGTCACACCTAATGTAGGTAGGCCATGGACAGCCCCAAGGGCAGGGTGCAGTGTATTTAAAAAGTTGGACATGTACTTTTAAGTTTTGCGTGCCCAGGTAGTGAAAAACTCCTAAATTTGTTCTTCACTACTGCAGGGCCTATCTCTCCAATGGGTTAAAATTGAGATTCCTATATTACATTATATAAGTGTAATTTCCATTTGAGAAAAGATGGGACCCCCAAGTTTGGTGTCTCTGGACTCACAATTTAAAATCACAACTTATGATAAAGTTGGATTTTATGTTGCAAGTTTGAGAATGACACTCTTCATTCAGGGGTGGCCCTACTAAACCACTAAACCAGAACCTGAGGCCTTTAAATCATATGAAAACCACAATGGTTTCATAAAAAATATTTCACAAATAAAATATTACAATAAAGTAAGATGAAATCAAACAGGTGCCCCAAAAAAGCCGTTTTTTTTTCATCAAAAGGGGTTAATATTATATTTCTGAAAACAGATTTATAAAAGTAACATACTATTACATATACAAAAACAATTTGTGCTCATACAGTTACAATAGACAAACATATATAGACAATATGAAGTGCATACACAAAAACAATGCCAAGGGATCCTAAATTCAAATAAATGGTTCACATCACAGACTGAAACCAAACACAACCAGTGTTGCATCCCAATATGCTAAAGGAGTGTCCACCTACAGTGCACGTGTGCCCAAGGAACAGGATTCTCTTATCATTATCTTCTCATAATTGCCAAAACAGATGGCCATAGGGGTAAAAAACTGTGGAAAATCTCTCCATCTTAGGGTCTTATTTAGATCTTGGCAGTGTTATCTCAAAACCACTGTGCCTGGGGACTTGTGAAGACCATCAGAGCGACGGTGTTCTGCCTGCCATATTTACATGTATTGCCACTGGGATGCCACTATGGAGTGCTCTTTATAGCCATAAGGCGGTGTAGTTAGATGCTACAGTCCTGCAGGCGGTATACTGGCATCAGTTTGCTGACAGAGACAGAACATCGCTGGACATTTACACAAACATACTCATACAACATCAGAACTACACACATCACAACAACAACCGCCACACAACAATCACCTGAATGTGTCATGCAGCAACACAATACAACATAGACAACAACATCAATTCCATATTCAAGTGACACACATACTGACACAACCACATCACCCGCTACACCTCCATCCACCTCACCCAGCCAATCGCATCGCATACCCACAGACTAACTTACACACACAATCGAAGCACAACCTGACAGGTACAGGTCACCTTGCAATGTGCACACATTGACACAGATGACAGGTGTGACTGTACCATCATTGTGGTGCCAGCATTCATTTGGCAATGAATAATGACACCAAAATGACAGCTGTGTATGTGAGCGATATGTGTAGTGTACCAGTGTGTCCCCCTCTGTGTTTGACCCACTTGTGTCCTGGACATATGCAAGTCACAGTAATTTAAAAAAATTACTGAACATGTATATGTCTGTAGAGGTCCCGAACTCATGTGCAGTGACCCCTAACGTACACAGCCAATGGAGGTTCCCTACCTTTGTGTCCACAGCGTGGGAGGGTTGTATTTCTCCATGGCTGAGTGGGAGCAGTGAGGGAGGGTATTGTCCAGTTGTGTCCATCTGGATACAGAAGTAGAATCGTGGTTTACACCCCTTTTCTCCCCCAATCCACCAAGTCAGAAGTGGAGGTGGGACTGCCACTTTTTGCATGCATTGCCTCACTTTGTAACCCCTTATACCACATTATGCCTGCACAAGGCATAATGTATGCAAGGGGAGCGTTCCCCCATAAGGGAGGCAGAAAAAATGGCGCAAAGAAATCTAAAAGATTTAATTGCACCATTTTTACAGCATTGTTAACGCCTGCACAGAGCAGGCATGAAAAGGAGGCACGCCATTATTTATGTTGGACCTCATTGTGCTTTACGGGATTAACGTCAACATTTTTTATGCTAATCCTGCAAAGTGCCAAACTAGCATTAAAACCTTTGATGCTATTTCCCTAACTACCGCCAAGGTGAGCCATATCTTTAATACGGTGCACACATGGTGGAGTTTGGGGGGGTGTTAAGGGGTGCAAGAAAACTGCTTTGGATGCGCCATTTTTCTTAAATCTGCCCCCTAATATCTTTATAGAATTTACAGCCTCAAAATACACCAAACACACTGTATTGCACCTAATGTAAAAGTGTTAGAAATGACACCCGACCCCATACATACCTAAGAAATGTACTTAGAAAGGAAAAGGAAAAAGCCCCTAAGAAAAGACTATTCTAGCCTCAAACTGTCCAGTTTCATACAACACAGACTTGGCCAAGGATTCAGTATCTAGGAATAGAAAGGACAACACATCATCACTTGGGACAGATTACACAGGAGTGCTTTTTTGGTTAGGAAAAATTACGAAGCACTCTTCAAAATTGTTAGCAATTATATCTCACAAAGGAGGAAAACACAAGAAACATTTCTTCATTGTGGATGCAAACGTATGGAATAAGCGTGGACATAATCAAATACATTTAGCTCAATGATCATTTGAGATTGTATGACCTTAAGGTTTGCAAATAGTATCCAATGCTGCCATCTAACGGCCTTTAACGTTTCTGTTCCAAATAACTGCATTGACAGTGAAAGCCCCTGAAATGTTCTTTTCGTCTTCGTGCAATTTATCGAATTGCTTTTCACAATTGACATTGTGACCAAGATTTAAGTATATTTCACGCAACGTAGTGTAGCAGCCAAATCTGCTAAACTGCGTTTTGCAAACTGTGAAACACTAACCAGAGGCACGTACGTCATTTAGGGGTGGCCAGGGGTCCCGACTGAAACCCCTGGCTCGAGTCTCTCTGCCTCTGACACTTTCCCTGCGACTCTTGACATCAGAGTGTCTCAAAGGCAGTGCTATTGTGAAAGATTGTAGCTTTTTATTTCCTCCCAGTCACCGCTAGTTGCTTTTTCGGAAAGCAAGTAAAGCTCGCATGAAAAAGTCATTTCCCGGCTACAAGTTAACAGTGCTCTCGAACTCGATTCACCATGGAGCATGAGGGCGTGAATTACTTTGTGCTCTCCAGGGTCACAGTAATATTGCCACAAAGCACAAGAAATTGACCAGTCCTGAAATCCATGCGTGTGCATAGATTTTTTATTTAAAGATAACATAGAAGTGTTGTCCCCGGCGAGAGACACCATGTCTGCGCAGGAACACGGGTAACCCCTCCATCCACCCCCTAGTTAATGCCCTGTTGAGCTGACCAGGGATTACGTCAGAGGTGAGGGATAAAAGGGGATGACTAAGGGCAGGCGGGGTATCTGGCGGGCAAATATGAGGATTAAAATGTTTAAACCCATGACACCGAGCTGCCTCGTAATTATTTGTTAGGCCATCTCTACATTGGCGACGTGGGGGGGGGGGGGGGGGGGGCGCTTCCACATGCCTCGGTATCTGCTGTAACTGCTCCCGAACTGTCCTACGTTACAAGGCCCGGCGGCCACACAAACCAGACCTGGTTCGCAAGCCTGGCCTTCCAGCACCTCTTCCCTGCACGACAGCCTCGCAGTTTGCAGAGTGACCACACCACTCCTGTCTGAGCCCAGGCTCGCCGGCACTGCTCTCCCTGCAGACTCGGCATCTCCTGCAGTCCGCAGTGGAGCGCTCCAGGCCATGCCCGCCTCAGACAGCCTCGCCCCACGGAACGCATAGTGCCAGCAAGCGGCCACGCTCCAAGGCCGATCAGCTGTATTCCGCGAGGCTCTCGGAATCTTCCTGCTTGTTCTGTTCAGCACATCCCCCTCAGCTGCTAGTTCTACAAAAAACAAACGCAAACAAATAAAATAAAGTAAACAGCTTGCTGTGTGGAAAAAAGAATTATATCCTGCTGCGTCCGGAAGACTCCATGCTGACTAATTCTAGTTCCTCTACTTCTGCATCCCCTGCTGCTCCACTGGGATAGCACCTCCAGCCTCCACCTCGTGAGTGCCAGCTGCCTTTGGGGCCCATAGACTGCAACCTGTGGCACCCCTCAGAAAACCACATTCACAGACAACACCCCGACCAGGTACGGTGTTATCGGGGTACTCAAAGTGGGGCTGAGCGCTCATCTCAGAAGGAAACCCCCTAGCACACCACTACCTCCATCCACCTGCGATCTGGAATGGTTAGCGTATCTACCATCAAAACGTTTACGATCACTGGGGTCCTAACCACACAGGAAGCCCATTGGAAAGCCTGGGTCGAACTCCTCGAGACCTACTTTGGGGCCATTTGCGTGGCAGATGTAAGGAAGTGTCCACTGCTCCTGCACGTGGGGGTGTGGACATTCATAAAATCTCCAAAACTGTTGTTGAGGTGACACCCCATATATACACCACAGTGAAGAATGCCATGACAGTACAGTTTGAACTCTATGCCAGTCCTGACTACTAGAGGTTCTTACTGACACAAGCGTGTCAGAAGCCGGAAGAGTAAGTAGATGAAAGAGCTAGCCACCACTTGCATGGCACCAGACGAAGAAGGATGAAATGAGAGCTCAGTTTATCCAAGGGTGCAAATCCTTGCAAATCTACGAGCACATCCTCCAGGAGCCCAACATCAGCAGGAGGCACAACCTTACGCTAGGGCGATCTAAAGAGTTATCCAAAGCCCATGCAGTGCACATGGAGCAACCACCACCTCCCCAAGTTAAGTCTCAACTAGTCAACATCATGCTCAAGGATTCTACCAAGCCAAGGGCTGAATGGCCCAAACCAAAAACAAAGAACCGTTCCTGCAGATGGTACGGAGGCCCATCACCACACCGAGGCGAATGCCCGGTGAGAAGGAAGACATGCAGAGCATGTGGTAAATTGAATAATTTCTCCATCTCCAAGGTATGCCGTTCAACAACCCGGGCGGTGCCAACCAGCTCATAGAAGCCGATAAGAACCGTTGCTGCTCTCCCCACCTCATCCTCCTACAATTACATGGATGATGACCAAAAGGTGGTTCACATGGTGAGGACAGTAAGCCCTAACTGTGTCAGTCAACGGAAGCTACACACGTGCCAAGTGTTAGTACATGGACACCCCATTTCAGCTGTGATCGACACAGGAACCTCAATCAAGTTTGTGGCCGCAGCAGTGTACATGCACCTGCCCAATCCTTCAATGCTATGACCAACCAAGGTACAAGTACATGCCTTTGGAAATGCCTAACCACTACAGATGAGTGGCGTTTTCATGACAGACAATACTCATGAGACCACCAGCCTCACCACCAAAATATACATGTCCCAGGAAGGTTCAGGAATTCTACTGGGCTGCTGGACTGCACAAAGCTTGAGCCTTGTCCAGTTTGCATTTGGTGTCCATGCCAGCGATAATCTCATTCAGGAGTTTGCTGTCCTCTTCAAAGGCCACCTCTGCCCAAAAGTGCAAAAGGAACTACAGCTCCTGAAAAAAGCTGTAGTCATTCAGCAGTTGTCTGGGCCAACCCTGTGTGTTAGATCTAGCATCCCTGGTGTGGTCTCCCCTGTCTTTTATGCCTCTGGTTCCCATGTTTTGAATGGTTACTGGACTCTGTTTTTGCTGCTTTTTGTACTCTAGGCACTTTACCATTTCTGACCAGTGCTAAAGTGCAAGTTCTCCTGAGTAAGATGTATGTGTGATTGGCTTATTCCTGATTGGCATGTTTGGTTTATTAGTAAGTCCCTAGTAAAGTTCACTAGAGGTGCCTAGGGCCTGTAAATCAAATGCTACTAGTGGTCCTGCAGCACTGGTTGTGCCACCCACATGAGTAGCCCTGTAAACACTGCTTAGGCCTGCCACTCCATGGTCTGTGTGCAGTCTTGCACTGCCACTTCCACTTGGCAAGTCTACCCACTTGCCAGCCCTAAACCTTCCCCTTTTTTTTATATGTAAGACTAAGGTAGGCCCAAAGCAGCCCCTTGGGCAGGGTGCAGTGTATATTAAAAGGTGGGACATGTAGTGACGTGTTTTAAATGTTCTAACAGTGAAATACTGCTAAACTCAGCTTTCACTGTTGCAAGGCCTATCTCTTCAAAAGGTTAACATGGGGGCTGCCTTTGAATAATATTTAAGTGCAGATTCCATTGGGGAGCAGATAGAAATGTGGAATTTGGTGTCTCTGAACTCAAAGTTTAAAAATACATTTTTTGCTGAAATTGGTTTTTAGATTGTTAGTTTAAAAATGTAACTTTGACTCTCCTTGTTTATGGATGCCCTGTCTGGGCAGACTGACAGTTGGGCTGGTGTGAATTCCCTCTACACAGTGACACAAAGGGAGCTGGGTTGTAGTCTGCATATCCTGATGGGCCATCTGAGCTAGAGTGGAGGGAGGAGTGACCACTTACACCTGAATGGGCTGTGTCTGCCCTCACACAACACAGTCTCCAACCCCCTGGTGTGAGTCTGGAACCTGGCTTGGGCAAGGCAGGATCCTGCAAACAACAGAGACTTTCCTTTGAAGTGTGCCAGAAAGGGGTATAAGTATTGGACCCAAAACCCCTGAATATCAGGTTTCTTCACAGACTCAAGAGGAACCTCTGCCAAGGAGAAGAGCTGAAGAGCTGAGGAGAAGTGCTGCCCCTGCCTGTAACTGTGCTTTGTTGTGCTATCCTGCAGTTGCTGCTTCTGCCTGTGAAAGGGGACAAAGACAGGACTTTGTTGTGCATTCCTGCTTGAAAAGAAACTCCAAGGGCTTGAATTGAGCTTGCCTCTTGTTGAAGTCTCAGGGCCATCAAAGACTTCCTCTGCCAGCACCTGGACTCTCTGGTGATATTTTTGTCCTTCTAGGTGGTGCCCCATGCAGTCCCTGGGCCCCTGAAAAGTAAAGCTGTTGGAAAAGGACTGAAATCCACGCAAACAACGTTGCATGGGGAAATTTTCAATGCACCATGCACAACGGGGCTGATAAACAACGTGCTGGGTCTTTGTCCCTACAATCGATGCTCCACCTGCATCGTGGCTGGGAGATCAACGCATCATGGCTGGAAAAACGACATGCAACACCCGCTTAGGCTGCTGATAATGACGCAAACCCTACGCAGCATGTATAACAACAGCGTTCTCACTGTTTTCTAAGTATTAAGACTCTTATTCTTTTTAAGATTCATATCTTGACTTGTGTATGTTGGATTTTTGTCATTTTGGTTTTGTTTGATTTAAATATATGTTGCCTATTTTTCTAAACTGGTGTGGTGTCCATTTTTTTGTGTTTACACTATTACTGTGTGTGTTGGTACAAATACTTTACACATTGCTTCCTGGGTTAGACTTTCTGCTCATGCCAAACTACCAAGGGGTGAGTGGTGGTTCACCAGGTGTGTTTATCCTTTGCCCTGACTAGAATGAGGGTCCTTACTTGGACAGGGGGTAACCTGACTGCCAACCAAAGACCCCATTTCTAGCACTGTCGATGTCCCGATAGTCATTGCCAAGAAGCGGAAGCAGCCGGATACAGTACGCATTTGCATAGACAGGCGGCTACCTAATTAGGCCATCAAGCAGGAGAAACATCTGACCCTAACTATCGATGACATCATCAGTGAATTGTCTGGCTCAAAATTATTCTCAAAAATGGACCTTAGGTCTGGTTACCACCAGATTCAGCTGCACCCGACTCTCAGCCTTTCACCACCTTTTCAACTTATACTGGCCTCTGGAGATACACCCACTTGAACTTTGGTATTTCCAGCAAGGCAGAAGTGTTCCAACATGTCATCTGAGGAGTCTTACAAGGTATACCTGGTGTCTTAAACTTCAGCAACGATATCTTGGAGCATGCCCCTACTTTAAAAAGCCATCTCGCTCGCCTACTGATGTTTTTCGCCAGACTACGAGAATGTGGGTTGACTCTTCACCGTGATAAGTGTGAATTCCTGAGAACGTGCTTCAGCTTCTTCGGATACAAATTTTCTGAGAGAGGAAATGGTCCAGATCCTGCCAAGGTAAAGGACATTCTAGAAGCTCCAACCTCCGTAATGGGAGTGCCAAGTTTTTCAGGCATGCTCAATTACTTTGGACGGTTTATGAAAAACCTATCTGATATTACTGGCCTGCTGCGTGTCTAGACTAAAACCAATAGCCCCTGGGAGTGGGGAGATGACAAGGAACATGTGTTTTAAACCACTGAGGAGGCGCGCTCAGCTACCACCATGCTTGTATACTTCGACCCAAAGCAAGAATCTCAAATGTCCATTCATGCTAGCCCAACCAGGCTCCGTGCTGTGCTATCTCAGAAACAGGACTGCAATGAGTGGAAACCCGTAGCCTAGGCCAGCAGTACTCTGACGTCCACTGAGCAGCAGTATTCCCAGATCAAAAGAGAGGCCATTGCCACCCACTGTGGGGGTCAGACATTTCCACTTTTATCTGTATGGGAAACCCTTCACCGTCCTCACAGACCATAAACCGCTCCTCCCACTCTTCTAACCTCCAGGCCTTCTACTAATCCTAGCATGAACTCTGTCCGTGAGGATGGTTGCCTTATGAGAGGCCGCCGCCTAGTCCTCCCAGCAACACTGTCGCACTTTCTCATGATGCCCACCAAGCCATCGTGAAATAAAAAAACAGGTTCCAGAGCAAATTGTGGTTCCCTGGCCTCGACCAACAAGTGGAACTCTTTCAAAGACCATCCGAATTGCACTAGCAGAAGTCCCCAATGTAGAAAGAGACATCTACAACTTCTTTGGGAGTACAGGGTAACTCCCCATGCACAGCAGGGATCATCCAGAGTCAGCTGTGTTTTGGACAGGCTGTGGCTGGTTCCATACCTCATCATCCAGTGTGGGCCACTCAGCCGAATCCCATGAACTGGTTGGAGACCTGGAGATCTCGCAACAATGACTATGCATCAAGGAGGAGTAGAGCAAAAGAAAATGCTACTCAAGCAGGCAACCAGGTGCTGGTGAAAGACAGCAATCCAGGTGGCAAGTTCTGACTGCCTTTCGAGAGACACCCCTGGACAGTAATCTATGTGAAAGGTATCATGGTGGCAACAGAAAGAAGAGATGACATTGTCACAAGAAATGTGTCCTAGTTTAAGAAACTGCCTACCCATTTAGTCACAGGAAAACTAAGTGAAGTCCTGCTGGGTGAAGATCCGTGGGATGATAGTCCGCCTGCTGAATCCTCCCCAGACATTTTGACCACCAGGCCCTCAAGTTTGGAAGCCGTACCCATGGCAGGGTCAGAAACCCCTGCAGAAACACACAAACCAAACTTGCCAACCGCCCATGTACCTCCCATGGTTGGGGCTGCTGTGAGGTCCTTCAGCAGGGACAGGGCTGAACATTACCACCTCAGGTCTAATTCAGATCCATCCAGGAGGTATGCTGACTTTCTGACGCAGTGAGCCTGTGTCCTTTTACTTTAATGCTACAGTTAAGCTGAAGTTTTATGTGTGTGGTTGTTTATCACAGTTGTGTTGTTTGTTTTCCGTTTAGGTGGGGAGAGATGTAGTGTTATCTCCTGTGGGTGTCACCATGTCTATGCAAGGATACGGGGGAACCCTCTGTCCTCCCTTCAGTTAATGCCCTGTTGAACTGATCCTGGATTATGTCAGGGGTGGGGGATAAAAGGGGATGGCCCGGATGTGGAGGGTCTTTGGCGGGCAAGTACGAGGAATAAAAGGTTTAAGCCTACAACACTGAGGTGGTGCGTGGTTATTTGTTAGTCCATCTCTACAGGTAGGCCACTCTGCTCCTTCTGCATCAGTTTTGAAGGGGAGGTGTACAAGGTCCAACCTCCAGAAACACAACAGACTTTCTTGGTGGTCTGAGGGCATGAGATTGAAATCATTTCTGTCTGAACTACACAAGCATTGAGAAGAATGACTTGCCACTATCCAGTGCATTACCTAAAGGCAAGTGGCAGACATTTTAAACAGGAAATGAAATTCAGGCAGCTGGAAGGAGTTAATTCCCTGTTATTTATTAGTAGCAGAGTTGAGCAACCAAAGATCTACACCCTTGACATGCAGAGCTACGATAAAGCCTTAAGTTAGTGCATTGAATAATGCTCAAATTCCTTTAAAGTGCCCCCCTGTCATGGGTGAGATCATTAACTCTGTGTGTCTTTTTAGCTAAATGCATTTTGCGTGATGGCATTTTTATGCCTATAGTTACAATGTTATGGGTGAAACAAAAAAATCCTGACTAAAATATACTACAATAAAAGCCTTTTCTAAAGGAATACACACATTATTAGAGGCTACGAGACAGCTGTGTACTGTTCTCACTACTGTGGCCCTCATTATCATCTTGGCAGTAAAAACCGATCTGATCAACGGTGATGGTCAACAGAAGACCGCCAGCATGATGACCCCCCTGCCGGCCATACAATGATTTCCCTGCTGGGCCGGCAGGTGGAAACAATGTTTCCGCCCGCCGGCCCAGCAGTGAAAAGGGCTGTAACATTGACAGAGGCTCCAAATGGTGAGCGACGGGTGCAGTAGCACCCGTTGTGCAGATCACTGCCCGTAAATCGGGCAGTGACCTGCGTGACGGGGCACTGCACGGGGGCCCCTGCACTGCCCATGCCAAGTCCATGGGCAGTGAAGGGGTACCCCTTCCACCAGCCTCTACATGGCTGGGGAACCCGCCAGGGAAAGGCTGGAGGAAAAGGGATCATTATCCGAAAGGCACTGCTGCCCTGTCGGATGATGATTTCCTCCACCGTCAGGCTGCCTGTCAGCGGTAGCCTGGCGTTGGAGTATATGGCGGTTCAGACCGCCGTGCCGGTGGCAGTCTTTACCGCTGCCGCCAGCATGGCGTCTGAACCACCAGGGTTCGTAATGACCCCCCTGTGTATGGTTTAGTAATGCAAGTTGCATGGTACTCAAAAAAACTGAAGAGAAAAAAGTTTCCAAATGACATTACTGGGCACATTTTTTAACTCAGATCGCAAATTAAACAAAACATTTTAATGGAACTGCATGGTGGTTATTTATCCCGTTTTATAGATATAGCAACAGTATTCAAATGCGGGATAAGCAGCAGTGCTGACTTTAGAGCAGTGGGACTGCTGTCACTGCACTGGGTGCCAGTCTTGAGGGGGCACTGTTTGCATGACAAAATAAAGTAAAATAAGAAAAGCCAGCAGAGATCGTCGTGTTCCAGAGAATTTTCAGGGGATAATAACAATAGCATGATATTGATACACTTAATGGAGATATCTGTGATTTGTCTAGCCATAGTTTGTTTCATGATAGTGTAGCATGGAGGGTTAATGTTCCCGCTGTAAATCACAAGGTGTAACATACAGGTCACAGATGTGTATTTTATGCAGATCGCTCAATAGGCTACTTCCTTTGTCAGAGAGATTCTTTTGCTTATTGGAGTTCATAAGAAGTTACAATCCTCCTAATATAGCACATTGAGCTATGAACTGGCATCAAAGCTCTGCATGCAAATTGTAAGTCATAAGTTTATAAACTTGGTTTTCCCTCACACGTTTGTTAAACCTTTGGGTGCACAATCCACACCTCTGTGAACTCCCCCATGTGTCTAGTTTCCAGAAATGTCTGGGTTTGGCAGGTTTCCCTATATGGCCGTCAAGCCCAGGACCAAAAGCGCAGGTGCCTGCCTTACAAAACCAGATTGTTTTGTGATAGATTATTTTGATGTCTCCACAATACGATTTTGGCAGTGGAATTTGAGGCTGAACTAAATTGGGGAGCTCCCAAAAGAGCACTCTCTCTGTGCTTGCCGCCGCATGCACCTGCTCTCTGGGTTGGGCTAACCTGCTATTGTCCCGCTGCACAGACAGTGCTGGCAAAGGGTCAGCAGGACTGTCGTCATCACCTCCTTCAGAATCACTGGAAGAAGAGTTATCGAATGGGACTCCTCTGACTGAAAACTCACTCCCAGAGTCTGTGTCCTATCCCTCAGATGCTGTCTCAGTCTCTGATCCTACATCAGAGCTGTCCTCTATAATCCGAATTAGGGCTTTAGCAGCAGTCATCCAATGAGATCCCATCTCTGCTACTGGCTAAACTGTCGCTCTAAAACACTAGGCTACGTAGACAGTCACAAAATTGCTGGTGTGTGTGTGTGTGTGTGTGTGTGTGATACGTACCTTACCTTCGCTTCTTCCCTCAATCAGCAGATTCTCTCAAGACACTCAAAAAAAGACACACTATTACTTCACCTTGTCACATACCAGTCGTCACAGTCTTCAGCGCCTCTAGCGCCCAGTCCAACAATCATTATTGGTGCTCCCACTCCCATGACCTCCTCCTCGGATTCCCTCACTACCACCCAGCAAAAATGCCCTTCATCTCTCCATGGCCCACATCGCACATACATTTCATTTGTGTTATAATGCAGGTAATACCTGGCTTTACTAATCCACTTAGCTATTCACATAAAATAAAGATTTAGGGGGTCATTCAGACCTTGGCGGACGGCGGAGGCCGTCCGCCAAGGTACCGCCGACAAATGACCGCACTGCGGTCAAAAGACCGCGGCGGCCATTCAAACATTTCCGCTGGGCCGGCGGGCGCTCTCCAAAAGAGCGCCCGCCGGCCCAGCGGAAATGCCCCTGCAACGTGGACGCCGGCTCAGAATTGAGCCGGCGTAGTTGCAGGGGTGCGACGGGTGCAGTTGCACCCGTCGTGTATTTCAGTGTCTGCAAAGCAGACACTGAAATACTTTGTGGGGCCCTCTTACGGGGGCCCCTGCAGTGCCCATGCCATTGGCATGGGCACTGCAGGGGCCCCCAGGGGCCCCGCGGCACCCCCTACCGCCATCCCGCCATGGAGGATTCAATGGGGCAGCGGTAAACCGGCGGGAGACCGCCGGTTTACCCTTTCTGACCGCGGCTGAACCGCAGCGGTCAGAATGCCCTTGGGAGCACCGCCAGCCTGTTGGCGGTGCTCCCGTGGTCGGTGACCCTGGCGGTCACCGGCCGCCAGGGTCAGAATGACCCCCTTAATCTTTGCAGTAGGCATATAAACCTTCTGCTCTACTTTATGGCATAAAAACTGCCACTAGACAAAAGTCAGATCCTTTTGTAGCAGAAACATAATCACAAGACTTACTTGACTTTTTTTTGCTGCCTAAAAGCTACAATTGAAGCGCGTCTCTTAAAGTATGTGCATTGCTTTGAAGACGCAAGATGCAACTGCAAGAGAACTGGTGATGAATATATATATATATATATATAGAGAGAGAGAGAGAGATCTTTTATATGTGAGTGTGGTTTTCCTTGAGGCTATACATAGAGATATATCTCTGTATGTAGATCTATATATTTTTTTAATAGCTGTATGGAAATCATACTATTAAAAAAATATTTCCCCCCACGGTGGGGCCGCGCTGCTCACAGATGACTCCCTGTCAATCACAATTTTTTGTAAATATTTTTTTTACATTTTTTAAACCCCCAGGGGGGGGGGGGGGGGGTGGGGGGAAGGGGGGAATCGTGCTCCCCCCCGCCCCCCCAAAAGGGTAAACATACTGTTTTTTTGTTTAAAAAGTGACCCCTGGCATCGCCCCTTTTTCTGAGGAGGCCGACCCCCCAAGTGAAATCCCTAGTGTCTAGTGGGGTTTTCTGGCCCTCGAACGCAGCTGCATTGCGATCGAGGGCCAGGAGCCAGTTTCAGAAAGGCTTTGTTTGAAAGGGGAGAATCACCCTTTTCAAACAATGCCTGCAAATATGTCAGAGAGGCCTCTTTGGGCCTGTTTTCCCCACCACAGCAGGAAGCGGCCTTATGGCCTGTTCCTGCTTCCGGTGGAGAAAACAGATAGTGACGTCAGCACACCTCGTGGAGCACTGATGTCACAAATGGGCGGGTGGGGTGCAGGGGAGACACCTTTCAGCACATAAAAAATAATTCCCTGCCTAGCCCTCTTGAGGTGTACGACTATGCTTCTGAGTAATTGCTAAAACGAATTAAACGAACACAAGAATATTTTGAGTTAAATATTGAGAAGTTTTTAACTAGATATAATGTTTTTTAAAAACACAAAAAGCACTAGGTTTCAAATTACAGTATGCTCACTGTACCGACTACATCTTCAACAGTACTAGACTGTGAACATCAAACACTACAAGTACCAGAATACTTTGGGGGGTTATATTTTGAGCCAACTCAAGGATGAGTACTAAAATGGCATGAAGTGTGCTATTATAATATTAATTGTAAACGTTTGCCATTATAAGAATATGTGCTCTATATCATTATATCTCTTGTAGTAAAATAATTAGAAAATTACTTGCATAGGAGAGGGTGACCTGCTCAAGTGAGTTCCTTTTCATGCAGAACATGACTGTTTGATAAAACTCTCATTTGACAAGAATGTTTGGGCACTCCCCAGGCAATACAAATAAACAGTAGGGAGCGTATTTATGAGATGTGACACATTACTGTGTTGCGTCAGGTATGCTTAAAAAATCCTTGCGCTGTGCCATGACAGATTCCAGTGAAATAGATGCACCATATCACAAGCTCCCAAGGTGTGTCCAAATTTCTGTGGGAAGGATGCTGCAACATGTCTGCCCCACAAGTGGCACATTACTGAAGTTGGGCTTACTACAAGTGCAACTTCAGCAATGTGTTAAAAAACAGAAGCAATGTGTTAGTTCCGACTGATGCAATTGGCCTAATGTGTGAGGACTAATGTAATAAAGTGTGAAATGGTAGAAAACACACCATTGAGACAGTTCTATTGGTTCTGGATGTAAACCATATAAGCATGAAGTATGGCTATGTGTCACATTCCAGGGAGAATATTCTACTGATGTATACAATAAAACCTAAGTAGGTGTGTCATATTGAGTGTAACTTCAATGTGAGTGGATATAAATAATTAATGTAATGCCAAGTGACAATTCCTGTGTTACCTACCTTATGTGTGTGCCTACCTTTTGTGGTTTGTAGTAGGTTTAGCTGGAATTGGGGATCCATTATTTTATGGATATGTGGCAATCCAGGGCTTTCCCCTACATGTAGTACACAGCATCACATTGCATCGCTGCAGTGGATGATGAGATGATAGGAGCCATGGTCCCACATTGCTCAAGGGATCTGACAACATGATTATTACATATGTAGGCCTACTACTTGTTGAGGGAATGTGATGTACATACTTAGTACAGCGTTTTAAGTGACATCAGCTGGTCAGACTCCTATTAAATGGTGCATCACACACTGACAAACTCAGTTGTAAGTCCAGTGTTTACAAAGAAATACATACCCTGCATACTATAAAAAGTGTGCAGCACAGCCGGTTCTAGAACAGGTGTTTTCTTAAGCAGGGCAACTGTGTTGCCTTGTAAATATGGAATACTGAATGTGCTCCAGAGCGTAAAAAATAATGATTCAGGAGTGGCACAAGCTCCTTGTAAATATGATCCTATCAATGTTACTCTGAACATATGCAAGGTGACTAAACACCAATTAGTACTACACTAGGAACCTTTGCCCTCCAGGGACACCTCTAGGAAAACCATGAGTTGTTAAGGACTCCTAGTGATAATGTGAAACGAGTTTGGTGGTCTCTGCTTGGCTCTAGGTAGTTGTGCTGTGCGGGGTGAGGAATTTGTACTCTCCACATCTCAAAACTCATCCTCCACATCAGCATATTTGGATAAATCAATGAATAGGTGCTTCAATGAAGAGAGCAAGTAATACAGGCTCTCCTCTCTGTCTTCTGTGGGGGTGGGGAGGGGGCCTGTCCAGTCATCATTAAGGAAAAAATGGTGCAGAATTTTCATTCCTGATTTCCACTAGGGATGTGAAAAAACACTTAGTACAGTTGAGGAGGCTATTATTTTGTTTAGTCCTCAGCATCTGCATTCTCTCTACTCAAATGCTCACGGTAACACATGATAATATGCACATAAAAATGACTCCAGAGTTCCAACATTTTGATTAAATTCTTCAAGGACAAATAATCTCCTGACAAATGTTTTGCTTTAAAGTAAAGGTGTGCCTATGCTTATACTGGAAATGTGTGCTCTCACTCATCTCTGTAACTGAACATCTCCTAGCAGTCAGATTTCCATAACCCAAAGACTTTCTGTCATTTGCCATATATTGGTACGTTAGGGCAGACCCTACATCGGATTTACGTTGGCACTTTGAGGTAGGATCTATCTCAAAAGGCATCCCTCCACATCAGCGTATTCAGAAAAATTAGTGGGTTTGTGCCTCAATGAAGGGAGCAAGTAATACTGGTAAAGCGGGCTTTCCTCTCTGTCTTCTAATTTTTTCAGTCTTCAGTATCAGCATTCTTTCTAATGTAATGCTCAAATTGATAATATGCAGATAAAACATCTCCACAGTTCCAACATTTTAATGGAATTCTTAAGAGACACATAGGCCCTAATTATGACATTGGCGGTAAGAAATGCCTACAGCTGCGGCGACAGCCGCCAAAAAATCGACGCCACGGCTACCATCCGTCCTCCATATTATGACCACAGATGGATTTCCGCCACAAGAAGGGCGGAAATCTGGCTGTGGCCATACTGGCAGATGGCGGTAAGGTGGTGCTGCAACACCAGCAGTGCCACGCCAGTAGACCGCCGCCAGCCGTATTATGCCAAATAATATGGCCTGGTGGTGTTCTGCTGGTGGGCGCTGCTGGCGGTAGCAGCGCCCCGTCCCGTCTCCTGCCGGAAGACCCCCTGGATCTGGGTAAGTTGGGTCTCCGACAGGGGAGGGGGTGGGGGGTGTTGTGTGTGTGTGTGGGGGGGGGTGTGCATGTCGTGTGAGTGTGTGCATGAATGCAAGTGTGTGTTTAGTGTTGATTGCATGCATGTATGAATGTGTGTGAGTGCGTGAATCAATGGAAGTGTGAGTGCGTGTATGTATTGAAGTGTGAGTGCGTGTATGTATTGAAGTGTGATTGCATGTATGTATGGAAGCGTGAGTGCGTGTATGTGTGGAAATCAGAATGCGTGTCTGTGTGTATGTTTTGATGTGTGGGCGGATGTGTGAGTGAATGGATGAATGCATGCGCGTATGTATGTGTGAATGAGTGTGGGTCTCCGTGTGTGTGTGTGTGTGTGTGTGCATGGGGGTGTGGATGTAGGGGGGCGGGGGGGTGTTTGGAGAGGTATTGGGGTAGGGGCCTCTTATCAGTGACAGGGAATTAATTCCCTGTTACTGATAGGGCCTACCGCCATGGTTTTAGTTGCGTTATGAACGCCATAAAAACCATGGTGGTAGGCAGGGACATAATACTGCCGGTGGCACAATGGCGGGCATCAGGTTGGAGATGGTTATCTCCAGCCTGGGGGCTGCTACCGCCATGGCGGTCTGAGTGATACATTGGCGGGTTGGCCTCAGCCAACCCGCCAATGTCATAATGTGGCGGTAAGTTGCGTCGACCTGTTGGCGGTACTACTGCCACATTAACGCCGACCGCCGGGGTCATAATGATCCACATAATCTCTTGATAAATGCATTGATTTAAGGTAATTTGTGTTATCAGTCAACTCTTTTTAACAGAACAATGTTACCAGTCATCTCTCTATTAAAACCAAAGCTACCTCTTTTAAGTATGATGCGCCCTTCTTCAACAACTAAATTACTTAAAGATATAGAAAAGGGAGTTTAGGATAGAATCTACGTCCGATTTACATTGGTACATTGAGGAAGGCTCAATGCCACATTTACATGGGTACATTGTGGTCTCATCTATGTCAGATTTACATTGGTACATTGGAGTGGATCTATGCCAGATTTTCTTAACAGAACATTCTTAGCAGTCATCTCTTTATAATACCAAAGGTTCCCCTTGTAAGTACAATGTGCCGTTCTTCAATAATAGAATTAGGTAAAGATATAGAAATTGGGTGTCCAACATTGGTAAATTAGGGTAGATCTACATCGGATTTACATTGGTACATTGAGGCAGGATCAATGCCACATTTAGATTGGTACATTGCAGTCTCATCTATGTCAGATTTACAGTGGTACATTGGAGTGGATCTATGCCAGGTTTAAATTCGTACTTTGGGGTCTCATCTATGTCAGATTTACATTGGTACATTGGAGTGGATCTATCTCACAATGGGTGTGGCTCTATGTCAGATTTACATTCATCCATTGAGGCAGGATCAGTGTCAGGTATACATTGGTACATTGGGATGGATCTACTTCAGATTTACATTGGTGCATTGAAGCAAGCTCAGTGGCATATTCACTTTGGTACAAAGGGATGGATCTATGTTACATTTATATTGGTGCTTTGGGATGGAAATGTGCCATATTTGGGTTGCTATATAAGATTTGGGTCATGTCATGCTTTCATTGGTACAATCTTGCTGAATCTATGTTTGATTTTGAAGATATTCATGAAGGATAGGTTTACATATTGCTCATTTAAACAGACATGAGATAGATAATGTTGGGGTATGCTGCAAAGGTCACATGGATCCAGCTCTCATATATGCTTGCAAGGCTTATTTTTACACAATATCTTCACATCATCACCCTAAGGCCATGACAAGTGGCCTCCCAAGCCATAATTCCTGCACAGTATTATGTTGTAGCCTAATGATTAAAGATGTCAACGGCAGAAATCATGGTGCAACTGCAGGGCTCAATCATAACCTATAATGGCACAGACTCACCATTGCAGACCCTAATAGATACAACAGAGAAAATTCAGGTAGAATGTATTTGTTTCTAATACTCACGAAAATATCATACATTAACATATGGATATATAAAGGCACATCCCCGTCACTGCTGCATCACATAACATAAAACTGTGGAATTAACTTTGCTGAAGAGTGTTCGGAGCCCAGTTCCCATTCACCTTCTGAAGAATATTTCAGATTCAGTCAGGGTTTTGTTGGTGGATCTTACAATGACAGGAACATCCCCAGGCCTCTATAATGCATTCTATGTGAAAGGTGCTTGGATTCCCAAAGAACACGGGATTTATACATTCAGTACTGCAAGGTTAAAGCTTTTTCAGGCTCTGCTGTAATACCCTTGAGAGGAAATACATAAGAATGAAAACCTATGGGGACTATGGGAAAGAGAGTAGCAGCTGCCTTTTGAACATTTGGAAAACAGGTAATCAAGTAAGAAGGGCCTCAGTTATCAGAACTGTCAGATCTCAACAGGAATTTGCTTAGCAATTAAATGCAAAGAATAATTCTGCAAAGAAGAGGCAGAATAGGATGGCATACATCCCATTCAACAGAAATACAAATACAACTATAAAGTCATAACTTAAAGCAGCATAGTAGACCCAAGAATTGGATGAAAATAAAAAATTATTTGTAGACAAGAGACAAAAAAACAACACATAACTAAATAAATAAATAACACAAACATCAATCAGCAATAACAACCTTAGTTATATGAGATGCAAATACATTCTCTGTCTCTAACCACAACTGTAAGCAAAACACTATCTCATAAACAAATAATTAATGCTGTTCAAAGCAATATTTCTTTTAATCATTGCCCTCTCATACTAGGGGCCAGATGTAGCAAGTCGCCAATTTGCGACTTGCAAATTGCGAGTCCCTGCGACTCGCAATTTGCAAGTCGCAAATTACTATGCAGTACGGTGTCTCGGACACCGACTGCGACTCGCAATGGGGTCGCAATGACCCACCTCATGAATATTCATGAGGTGGGTCGCAAATTGCGGCCCCATTGCGAGTATAGGCACTCGCTAACATGGAGGCCTGCTGTCGTCAGCAGACCTCCATGTTTGCGACCTGCTTTTCAATAAAGCAGTTTTTTTTTTTTTTAAGTGTAGCCCGTTTTCCTAACAGGAAAACGAGCTGCACTTCAAAAAAACCGAAACCTTTTGTTTCGGTTTTTTTTCTGCCCTGAAAAAATATTTTGGGGTCCAGTCACAAACTGGAAGGGGTCCCATGCGATTTGCGATTGGGTTACCATCCACTTGAAGTGGATGGTAACTGCGATGCCATTTGCGACCGCATATGCGGTCGCAAATGGTATTGCATCCCAATGCGACTCGCAAATAGGAAGGGAACACCCCTTCCTATTTGCGAGTCTGAAATGCATTTTGCGAGTCGGTAACGACTCGCAAAATGCATTTCTGCATTGGGATACGCGTTTAGCGAGTCGCAAATGGCAAATTTTGCCGTTTGCGACTCGCTAAACGTTTGCTACATCTGGCCCTAGGTCCACTGGAGCTGCTCATCAGAAAGCCCAAGCTTTCTGAGCCACAGCCTACCTAGATAGCTTACTACATATGCTGGTGCCCACCCAGACCATTTAGTTATGATGCTGGGCTGCATTTGGGACTGTGCCCCACCCTGCATCTGATTACACAAGGTTGGAGGATGAAGCTGACATGACTTGAAGCATGTGGAGGAAGACTCTCTCGGGCCAGTGCCTTGTCCCTCCTGAAGGTATCAGAAGGAGAAAGATGTGGAAACCCACTGAGATAGAACTTGCCTAAGAGGATTTCTTTCACTAGATCGCAGTTCTGTAACTGCCCTGATATGTATGACACCATGACCCCCTTTCAGGTAATTTACAAATGATTTAGCATTGGGTGCCAAACTAACATTTGGTGAAGTGGAGGGATTGGGACAGCCTCCTTCTGTCCATGCTCTAGTCTCCAAGTGAGTAGTTCTACACACTAATCAAGAAGCCAGCTATCCCACGATAACAGAGGCTCCACAGCGCAACAGTGTTGTTATGGTTAAAGAGGGATCTCTGACTTAGTGGAATGCAGTCATAATCACACAAATTCAGGTTTGCACGATTAGCTCCTCTGTCAAGCACATACAAAAAATGTCAGCAGGGTAAAACTAACATGTCTCACTGCAGTTTTATCTCAGGATCCATATTAGTGGGTGCGCAATACAGCATTTGGCAAATTCTGCATCACAATCATAACATGAGCTGACATTAAATGATCAAAAACCTACATTGCAATAAACTGTTGGCAGCCACAAGTCAGTAAATCATGTGGTAACTTTCCTGACATCCCCTGCTTTAAACTCCAAAACTCAGAAGGCTCATGAGGTCTTATTTCATGGTTTCTAGACATGTTGTAAATAGAGATCAAGACAGCCTTTAACCTTGTGCTTCATGATATGTTTCTACCCCCCCCCTTGTGATTGTATAGGACTCCAGCATTATCATTTGGTAGGTATACCACCAATTTAATCTCTCCACCATACACTGTTCCTGGAGCCGGTCACACCTGGCAAGTTCCAGGTTTTTGGAGCCATAAGCAACAGCCCAGTTATGCCCGGCTCCCTACAGGATGGGTAAGTGAATCACCTGTAAGATTATTGGGCATTCTTTCTCTGCTGACTTTGCCAAGCCCTTTCCCTTTGCTGTGAATTCACTAGATAGAAGGCAGGGCATCAGGATTTTTCCTCCTTTCATGTATGCCAATAATTAGATTACAACCTGTTAGACCTGACAGCCTTAGGGTAGTCACCCCTAACTTTTTGCCTACCTCCCTCCACTTTTTGGACACTGTTTTTGCTGGCTTTTAGACTCTGCGCACTTTACCACTGCTAACCAGTGCTAAAGTGCATATGCTCTCTCCCTTAAAACATGGTAACCTTGAATCATACCTGATTGGACTATTAATTTACTTATAAGTCCCTAGTAATGTGCACTCTATGTGCATAGGGCCGGTAGATTAAATGCTACTAGTGGGCCTGCAGCACTAGTTGTGCCACCCACTTAAGTAGCCCCTTTTTCCTTGTCTCAGGCCTGCCATTACAAGGCCTGTGTGTGCAGTTTCACTGTCACCTCGACTTGGCATTTAAAAGTACTTGCCAAGCCTAAAACTCCCCTTTCTCCACATATGTCACCTCTAATGTGTGCCCTAGGTAACCCCTAGAGAAGGGTGCTGTGTGGGTGAAAGGCAGGACATGTACCTGTGTAGTTTACATGTCCTGGTAGTGTAAAACTCCTAAATTCGTTTTTGCACTACTGTGAGGCCTGCTCCCTTCATAGGTTAACATTGGGGCTGCCCTCATACAGTATTGAAGTGGTAGCTGCTGATCTGAAAGGAGTAGGAAGGTCATATTTAGAATGGCCAGAATGGTAATATAAAATCCTGCTGACTGGTGAAGTTGGATTTAATATTACTATTCTAGAAATGCCACTTTTAGAAAGTGAGCATTTCTTTGCAGTTAAATCTTTCTGTGCCTTACAATCCACGTCTGGCTGGGCTTGGTTGACAGCTCCTTGTGCATTCACTCAGACACACCCCAAACACAGGGTACTCAGCCTCACTTGCATACATCTGCATTTTGAATGGGTCTTCCTGGGCTGGGAGGGTGGAGGGCCTGCTCTCACACAAAGGACTGCCACACCCCCTACTGAGACCCTGGCAGACAGGATTTAACTGAAAGGGGACCTGGTGCACTTCTTAGCCACTCTTTGAAGTCTCCCCCACTTCAAAGGCACATTTGGGTATAAAACAGGGCCTCTGCCCTACCTCATGAGACACTTGCTGGAGAAGAAACCTGAACCAGAAACTACATCCTGCCAAGAAGAACTGCCTGGCTGCTCAAAGGACTCACCTGTCTGCTTTCTACAAAGGACTGCTGCCTTGCTGTTGGCCTGCTGCCTTGCTGAACTCTTGTCTGGCTGTGAAAGTGCTCTCCAAGGGCTTGGATAGAGCTTGCCTCCTGTTCCCTGAAGTCTCAGGACCAAAAAGACTTCTCTTTTTCACTTGGACGCTCCGTGCGCCGAATATTTCGACGCTCAGCTTGTACCGCGGCGAGAAAAACGCCGCACACCGACGCTGATCGACGCGACGCTCTTGGGACGACCGGAAATCCGATGCACGGCTTCGCAAGGACAAGGCCGCCCGACCTCTAGAGGAGAAATCGACGCGACGCCTGCCGTGAGATCGTAATTTCGACGCGCAGCCCCGCAGAACGACGCGCAGCCGGAAAACAAGCAGGAAAATCCACGCACAGACCCGGGACATCTGGTAATCCCCGTGACCCACAGAAAGAGACTGTCCACGCGCCGGAAAACGACGCACGACTTCCCCGCGTGGAAAATAACGACGCAAGTCCATGTGTGCTGGAGAGAAATCGACACACACACCCTTTTTCCACGCACCTCTTCCTTTGTGGCCCTCTGAGGAGATTTTTCCACTCTAAACCAGGTACTTGTGCTTGAAAGAGACTTTGTTTATATTATAAAGACTTAAGACACTTTATATCACTTTTCAGTGATATCTCAACTTTATTCTTTTGACCTACAATTATCCTGATAAATATTCTATATTTTTCTAAACACTGTGTGGTGTATTTTTGTGGTGCTATTTGGTGGTATTGTATGATTTATTGCACAAATACTTTACACATTGCCTTCTAAGTTAAGCCTGACTGCTCGTGCCAAGCTACCAGAGGGTGGGCACAGGATAATCTTGGATTGTGTGTGACTTACCCTGACTAGAGTGAGGGCTTTTGCTTGGACAGGGGGTAACCTGACTGCCAACCAAAAACCCAATTTCTAACACAACCTATTTGGCAACTCTTGTTTAACATCTCAGTGGCTCTTCTGGTGTTATTATTGCTGCACGTCAGCATCAAGTCAGTCTTCCTTTCAACAACAGTGATTGAGTAACTTGGTTAACTTCACATATCATGAGTCACACATTCTCAGTTAGGTAAAGTTAGGTAAAGTACACCCTATTGACATTAATTTTACATTGTCTAAAATTACTATTATTCTGAAATGTTCCTCTTCTTTTCAGTTAGCGTTAATATATGATCAATTAACCATTCTAATGAAAAACTCTTCACTTATCTTTTATACTCTGCTAATTGTCTATAAATATCTGATCCATTTTAAAAATACACACATTATCAGGCATTTTTTTCCTAAACCAGAACCACAATTGATAGCTGAGGTCAGTAAAAGCTAGGCATGGGAGGAGCTCACAAAGTTCCAAAAAAACTCAGCGAGATTCAGTGGAATTCCACGAATGGGCAGAAATAGGCATGTCACACTGGATGTGCTGTGATTAAACACTGGGAGTTTGCTCCACGCTGAAAAATCAATTTGAACAATACCACGCCATGAGCCAAAGGGTGCAGCTTCTCGAGGCAATTTTGCTGCTGCTCCAGTAGATATTCTGCTCGAACTGCAGCTTTCAGACTGCAAACCGTTTTGACCGGCTGCAACCATCTGCATTGAAGAAATCTCGCCGGGTGCCCTCCTAATGACCAAAAATAATGCTAGGGGATGCCAATCTTGATTGCGCACACCAACGTACCATTTTCAATGCCACATGTTAGGAATTTGGCCAGGACTTGGCATTACAAGTGTAACATGGAGTGGCCGAAATTGCTCCAACTCTGAAGGCGAAGAGAAATATATCTCCCACCCCTAGTAAAAGCATCACTGTTGCATTTTTGCTACCTGCCAACAACTTTTAAAAAAGCAATGACATTTCACATTGGGATAGTTAATAGTGATTTTGATTTATTTGATCATTCACTGTAATAGCTAATTTTGCTCTCACAAGCTTGGTCTAGTGATTTCTGAGAATTTTCATATCCATTAAACCCTTTCATCCCCACCACTTTGCCATCTTTGATGAAAGCAACATCTGTTTTTGCCATTGCTGTTTTTCAAGTGAGTCTCCTGTAAGTTACTTAACCGCAGCATTTAGCTCTATTGATTAATAGTTAGACGATCTTATTGTCCCTTTTAAGCCATATATCCTTTATTTTTGGGTATGTTCCTCTCTGTCTGGTGCCCAATTTAACCATCAATTCTCATCTGGACGGTGCCAATTCCTGCTAAAGGACAGTTCTTTGTGTTAGAAGGAGCTCCAGAATTTTGTTGATAAGGTTAGTTTTTAAATTCTACAAATTGGATTGAATATCTGAAGATCATTTAACTCATCACTGACTTCTATTTGGAAGGTGCATGCAATTCACAGCCTTTGACTACTGCTATGAAGCCTAGCTGAGGCTTGGGTTGTTTTTTCAAAAGATGCTTCAAAGATAGCATTTCTCGGTCTCTTAAATTGAGAAATCTCCCTGTGAGTCTTCTCAGGTCTCACTCTTTCTATTGTGGAATCCTCTCCTAGTCTTTCTTTAATTACAGAGCACTTGCAATCATTTAAAACGGTCCTGAAAACCCAGTATTTGGTTTGGAACATTAGTGGTTACTGTGGTTTGAAAATTTGTAGCACCGCGAACTTTCAGGTCCTCGTTTGCACTCCGTAAATACTGCCATTAATTAATACATTTTTTCACTTATTCATTTTTCCATTCATTCATTCATTCATTCATAGGACCTGATAGAAATTACAGCGATGGCAAGTAGGATGGGGAAAGGGCTTGTATTACGAGATACTTGGGGTGAAAGAAGTAAGTTTAGAAAAGAGACTGCGTGTATCAATTTCTTTCAGAAAATGATGAATGCATACTTTATAAAGCAAGATGTCCGTAAATCAGCAGTAGGTATTTGTATGATGTTCTTTAGGAAGAAGTGCGCAGATTATATGTTTCCAAAACAGTAAATAGAGAGCTATAGATCTGCCATCATTGTCAAAATACATATTTTAATGTGATGAAGGGGTTGCAGGTCAGCATCCATGTTTTTCATAGTCTGTTTGAAGGGTAGTTTGGCAAGGGATGTTCAGCTAACTTGAATAAACACTTCTTCCATGAAGGAAGGTATGTTCTGAACTGGTTAATTACTGAGGAGTGCACTGGTCCTTTCCCTTTACGGGCCAGCAGGTGGTGTGTGTGTTTGCGTGAGTTACTGTGTGCCGGCCAGTGTGTACAGGACCAGGTGCAGCCTGCATGGCTGTCTGAACACAGGCGGACCAAGCGGAAGCAACCGCAGAACAATAACTGGGGATCGAGTGGCCAATCATCCCTTCCGAGATTTTTCCGGTGGATGCAGTAAATGGGTGTCCTATTTTTTAATCCGCAGTCTCTGTTACTTGCTATTTATGGCAGCTCATAGCAGCTAATGCGAGAGTAGGAGAAAAAGAAGCGAAAGAACTAGAGAGAGACAGAAAGAGAGGTGGGGGAGAAAAGGAAGAAAGGGAGCAGGGCTTATTTGAACATTTTTGCCCGGGTGCCAGTGATTCACAATGTGGCCCTGAATAACTGGCAGGCATACCTGGACAGAGCGCCTGACAAGAGAAGTCGTGCATATGCAACCAAGCTTCTGACAAACACAGTTGTTAGACATTACATCTTCTTCCCTCTGTTTTTGACTGTTTTTGCTGACTTAATTTTTCGATGGCTTTAGGAGTCTGGACACTTTATCAAAAACTGCTAATGTGAATATGTTCTTTACTTAAAACATGGTAACTTTGGTTTAGCCACAATAGGCATACTTGAGTCACTTATACGTAAAGTTCACTACATGTGCTCAGTGCCTGTAAATTACATTTTACTAGTAGGCCTGAAGCACTGCTTCTGCCACCGGCTTAAGAAGCACTTTAAACATGCCCCTGCCACTGCAGAGCGTGTGTGTGTGCGGCCTTAAACTGCCATCTCGGCCTGGCAAAAGTTAACTCACTTGCCAGGTCCAAACCTTCCCTTTTATTACATATAGGTCACCCCTACAGTAGGCCTTGGGCAGCCCATGGGCAGGATGTAGTGTATTAAAAAAAATAGGGCATGTACTTTTAGGTTTTCCATGTCCTCGTAGTGAAATACTCCTAAATTCGTTTTTCACTACTACAAGGCCTATCTCTCTCATACTATAACATTTGGATTGCCTTATCACATTTTATAAGTGCAATGTCCAGTTGGGAACAAATGGGGTCCCCAAATTTGGTTGTATCTGGAATCACAATTCAAAAAAACAACGTATGGTGAAATAGTTTTTTTAATTGCAATTCTGAAACTGCAACTTTTTGAAAGTTGGCATTTTCTTACTGTAACCATTTGGGCCCATATTTATACTTTTTTAGCACCACATTTGCATCAATTTGTAACGCAAAAGTGCTTATAACGCAAAATACAATTGTATTTTGTAAGTTTGCGCAGCTTTTGTGTTAAAAAATGACACAAATACAGCGCTAAAAAAGTATAAATATGGGCCTTGGTGTCCTCTGCCTTTCTCTGGAATACACGTCTGGGTTAGGCTGCATTTCCTCTAGACAGCCACACACAGAGAAAGGGAAGGTGTGACTGAGTGGTCATCTGCATGTTGATGGGTCATCCTGAGTAGAATGGGAGACAGAAGCTGACATTCTTGTACACTTCAAAGGGATCTCTTTGAAGTCACCCCACTTCAGATGGCCAACTGGGTATAAGTACTGGACTTGTGACACTGCCAACTCAGAACACTTCTGGAACTGAGTACGTTATACCAGAAAGCTACTGTCATGCTAGAGGGACTGCCACATTGCTGAACTGCTTGCATTGCACCACTTTGTAACGCCTTGCGCCACGTTATGCCTGTGCCAGCCATAATGTATGCAAGTGAGATGTTCTGGCACAGGGATGCCAATACAAATGGCACAGTAAAATTTTCAACTCTTCATTGCACCATTTTTTGCGTCATTTTTGACGCCTGCTCAGAGCAGGCGTTAAAATGAGGCACCCATTACTTTCAAAGGGCCTCCCTTTACTTTGCAGGATTAGCGCCACAATTTATGGCACTAATCCTGCAAAGTACAACTATCCATCATAGATTATGATGTTATTATCCTAACATGCACCATGGTGCACCGTATTGTAACTACAGCGCACACATGTCGTTAGGGGGCGCAGGGGGGCTCAAGAAAAGTGGCGCATCACAGCTGATGCACCAATTTCTTGTAAATCTGCCCCATAATTTACACATTGCCTCTTAAATTAAGCCTGACTGCTGTGTGCCAAGCTACCAGAGGGGGAGCACAGGTTAATTTTTGCTCCGTGTCTGACTTACCCTGACTAGGGTTATGTTCCTGCTTGAATAGGGGCATACCTCTGCCAACCAGAAACTCAATTTCTAACAATCCTCTTTCTTGCAAACAGGCTCACAAATAAAGCTCTTCCTCTTCATCCTCCAACTGATGTAGCATCTCTGCTGCACCTTTTTGCCACTGTCTGGCATGCAAGCATTAGTGCTTGCTTCAGTTGGCCTTAGAAAGAATGAATTTTAAATTTGAAGTCACCCTAGATAGGCAGTGTCTTAAAGATAGGTGAGTTTATTCACCTCTTTGGCACTGCATTATTTCCTCTCATGCTCCGAGGTAATCTAAGACTCTTGTCTCGGACCTGCTAAAATGATGCATTAAACAAACTGCACCCTCATGGTCTACATATTAAATATCAAAGTCAGAATATATATAGTACTACACATAGAGGACAAAATAAAAAATAATATTCACAGGTAAGAAATTCTCAACATTTATGTACCTATGAGGTACATATATCTTCAAGATACATAAATGTAGAGTTAGGAGTGGTATTTCTATAATTCCCCATGTGGAATTACCTTTCAATAGTTTTTTCCCTGATAGTCAGTCCTTGATATCCTTCTATGTTGATATTCAGTAGTACAACCCATTTTCATGAAGTCTACTTCACGACTTCCATACAAAGAACTTTTAACGTGAATTTATAGCTGGGTTGCAACAGATTACTCTCCTGATTCTGAAAGAAGTGCTACATCTGGAGACAGAAGCCATTAGAGATATTTTCCCTTTCACCACTATACCTATCACGAAGAAAATTCATTTTTTTAGATTGTCCTACACATGTAGTACTTCAGAAATTATAGCTTTTTCCGGCTCACATCAGTTCCTATACTCTGCTTCAAGGTTATGCATGAAGGAACTTACTCCAAGAATGAGAGCTTTATTTTTTCTGTTGCATTACTGTGGTACCTTGTTGCTAATCACGTTATGTATTATACCAGAGGCTGTTCTTATTACCTGTGCCCGCACAAACTGAGACCCTACACCTGAATAAAGAAACGTTCATTGGAGAGAACACTAACTAGAAGAGACGCTGTTGAAATATGAATTGGACATTAAAGGCACCTCCCTGAGTACCAGTGTTTATGCACACCATTCTGTGATTGAAAGGGAGTCTGGGGCTCACCATAGGTGAGTGAGTGCAGTCTGTGAGTGCACTCCACTATAGGAGTGTTTCTGGGGCCCTCGAAAAGTGGGAGAGTGAAATACTTTTAGTACCTCATTACGAGTAAAGGGCTAAATGCTGATACCTGTGCAAAGTTGTTTAAACATGGATCGGAATTCCAACATATGTGGTAATTATCACACCCCTTCAGTTTTCCTCTGATAAATTCCAGTATCCTCCTGATAAACTGCTGACGGTCAAACCTTCTAAAAGTGTTTGGGAAAAGGCCTGAAAAAAGGTAAAACATTCGGAATATGGTGTTTTAAAAAACGGTTCTGTTTGTATGGCTGTATGGGAGGTATTTACTACACGTAGTCAAAACCTCACATTCGGGTGATGTTATTTATCCTGTGTGGTAAATATCCCAAACAGTTACAACAAACTTGTAATGAGGGACTAACGGTATACCATGTCCTAGCTGATGCACAGCTAGTGAAACCCCGGTGCCTTTTTACATGTGTAGATGCATCTTTAAAATGTCACAGATGAAAAACCGAAGGATTGCCTGCATGTGCATGGGACTCAGCCCTCAAGCAAATAAAGGAAAACTCACTACACCTTGTGCAAGAGCTACATGACATATAGAATATAGCAGAAAAGCATATCTGATGCTCCTTCTGTGTTCCAGAAATGCAAAAAGAGTGAAACTCACACAGCTCTCTTGGCACCTCTATAATATGACCCTGGTCTCATCTTCTTACTCGCATGTCTTTGTTCTACCCCACAGTCTAGCTTTATGTGTTCCTATGTATAGTATATTATACTACATCTTTTTAACTAATGCCCTTATCACTCATGCACTATTCAATTGCCCCAATCCATCTATTTCTGTCATGTTACTCCTCAACCTTAACAGACATGACCATCCCTCCAGAGGAGAGCAACAATGTTGAGGTATGCAATTTAAGGTCTGGCTTCACAGCTCAGCTCTCTGCATGACCTATTGTTACCAATTCTTTAACCTATATATAGAGTGGTCTTTGGCTCAACCCAGAAGAGCACTCCCCTGTCGCCTCTTGCTATATGACTGTTTGCGGTATCATTCCACCTCTTATGGCGTACTTGTATAGCAATGCAAAAGGACACCAAAATATCAAACAGAAAATTATGTATTGCATGCAAGCATTGTCCACCAAAAGCAATCCCTGGTTTGTTTGGTAGCACTGAAGGCTTTTTAAAATATTTTAGTAAGTGCTCATGTTTGAGAGGTTTGGTTTTGATACTGTTCTTTCTCTTCTATCGATTTCATTATTAGTGGATTGTAAACTTACAAGTTATGTGTATTTTACACTGAGATTTTTGATGCTGAAATGTCTGCATGAAACTGTTGTGAAAAATGTGGCATTGAAACCATGATTCATGCATGGGATTGCCTAAAAATCATAATCCCTGTTATTTCCTCTGCCCTGGATTTACCTGCCCCCCAGCATCTCTTCTTCCAAAGTTGGAAAATACCAGGATTTTTGTGGGCCGCTCATAATGAGGACATTAATGTTTCCTACAGACTTTCACTTTACTTTATGCTTATTTCCCATTCTTTTGTCCTTGTATGCATTTTTGGATAATGTTCTCGTTTTGTCTTTTAGCCAATTCTTCCCAAAGCCAATAGGCCTGGCTTTAAAGAGATAAGACATGCCCTTAAAGACATATGCCCAAATGTTGTTTCCTTGTCTTAGGATATTAAAATCAGACCCATTGGATTTGCCAAAGCCTTTTAACACTGAGGCACCTTGGGGGTGGCAAGCCTAACACATGTTTGCCTTTAACATAAGTCAGAGAATACATTCAGCATCCTTTCCTGATACATAATTGACAGTCCCTATTTTTCTCTGCTTGGAAACCCTCATACACTATCTTTCATGTTAAATTGGCCCATGAATAGAATAGGCACTGGTGCAACTATTTACACACAACTTATTGAATGTCTACAGTTCTTAAGGCACAGGTTTTTCCTTCTTTAGACAACATCTGTCCAAAAAAACATTTTACAAACTAGTACACTGTCAGAGCTCACTTGTCATCCGTCACCCCTGGACATTCTTGTAGCTCCTCAAAACTCTCAGCAATGTTATTTTACACGTTATCGAGTAGAACAGTGCACACCTTCAACTAGGCATATTTACCATGTCGGTATTTGACGTGACTCCCTAGTTCCTTACTGCTCCACAACCTCAAATTGACCTATTTACCCTGCACCTTATCTGCAAGAAAGAAGATACATCTTCCCTCCTTTTTCAGTGGATCCTCTGTGTCCTACTGACCCATTTTTTATGAGTCATTCTTTTGATGACTGGGTACATGTTTTTTCTTTTTTTCTTTCATATTCGTGATCAAACTCACAGTGGCCTTTCTCAGAGATACATAGCTCCCAATTGATCCAGCACTAACCACACTCTCGGTACACTAATTCTATTTACACTCACTAGTGGTGATGTGACCCAAAAAACGATCTAGTGTGGATATAAAATTACACCTTTCGTCTTCCCCTAATGCTTAAAAAGCCATTGCCCTAAAATACAGTGCTTAAAAGACTAAAGACGAGATGTAAGACCTTTTGTTTTGTGACTCGCAATTTGCAATCCATTTGGGAATCACGAAATGCGAGTCTCAAAACAAAATGTACATAAGTTTTAAGTACAATGTTTGCCAATGGGGGTCATAAATGACCTACCTCATCAATATTTACGAGGCAGGTCGCAATTTGAGACCCCATTGGGAATGGCCACACTCACACGGATCTTTTAAAAAAAAAATGCAGCCCGTTTTCCTTAAAGTTTTCTTTTCATTTTTTCAGAGTAGGCAGTGGTCCGTGGGACCACTACCTGCCCTGAAAAAATAATTTCTGTCCCCTTCTGTCCTATTCACAAAGGAGAAGGAGTCCCTTGGGGACCCTCTTTGTGTTTGGGAATAGGTTACCTCCAATTTGAAACTGATGTTAACTGCAATTGTTTTGCAACTGCATTTATGGTAAAAAAACAATCATACATACCAGTGCAACTCACAGTTAGGAAGAGATGCCCTTGGAACACCTCTTCCTAATTGTGAATCGCAAACCCTTTTTGCGATTCAGTAAATAGATTACCAAATCGCAAAATTGGGTTTGTGCATTGAGAAATGCTTTTTTCTTGTTGCGAATGGCCTGATTCTGCAAATTGGGATGTTTGCGACAAGAAAAAAGCTTTGTACATCTGGCCCTAAATTCTGCATTAGCTCAAAATGTTTGATTCAGAAAAACTAAGCAACCAACCCAATTGTTAATATATCTTTAAAATGCCTAAATGACTGTGAATGCATCTTTGAATGAAAGAAGGTAAATAAAAGAATATGACCAGGCTTTTAGTCCCCAAGCTGTCCCATTCTATCTTAAGTCACATGTGAGTTACAGTTTCACCACATTTGTGCACAAAATAGAGACTATAAAATGAGGGTTGACTAATCTCTCTCAGGGTGAGACATTTCTTCGGAATTGCATTCAAGGAAAATGCGACCATAAGTGTTGCATCTTAAAACACTACAATAAAATATTATAACTTGTTCTATTAAAGCCAACAAGTGAGCTGTAGGAGATGAACTAAAAAATGTAGAGCTGAACGGTCCACAATACAGGGGTTGACCAGATCTGGAAGGGAGTCTACACCCGGGTAGTGTACCCCTCCTCCACAGTTCCACTGTGTCTCTCAGAAGAAAATTATTTATTTTATTAGAACTCGCCAACACTTCATTTAAAAAGTAATAACTATTACAAGAACATGGAATTACCAAGGAACACCTATAGGGGCCCACTGCGGCCCTTTCCCATTTAGTCATTCACACCCTAAGGACATTGTTTGGCAAGTACATATCACTCCACCTAGGTAAATGCTTTTTGGAGAGAGCTTGTTTCTGATAGCATTATCTCTTCTCAGTCTTTCAACTAACCAATACATGTTTGCATTGAGTACCAGGGTTGCAATGCTTTAATATTTTAACAAATATATCATAATATCCTTGAAGTTTGGTACACACCCAGGGCAGAAAATGCTCTGAAGCAATGTGATTCAATATTGAACCAGGTATAGTAGACCTGGGCGAAATTTTAATTACGTCAGAGCAATCTGAGTAGTTTCAGGAATTACACGCTATCTTGCAAAGCAAAATGACCAAAATCATGCTATTATGCCAGCGTGAGTAATTAAGCGTAATTTGTGGCATAAATCTTTTCATAGGAGCACAGGACCAACAATCCAAGAGAGAGAGCGAGTGGCTGCTGGTTACTACTGTTCATGTCCTGCAGTATTTAGTGCTATTTTCTTATATCACAATGCATCCTCTGGCCCATTTTGGATGCAAAGTTGCATCATGCACTAAGAAAATATTGCTAAATGCTATAACTATGAGTAATTACGCTACAGAGAATTATGCCAGTTACTCCCAACACTAGTATACATGAGGACTCGGTAGGTTAATGGCAAATGTTCTTAAACAGTGGGGACTGAGCTTACAAGATACTCTAATAAAGGAAGCATGCATCTTCCTAGTACATTGGTTACTGTGCAACAAGCTTGCAACATTGAAAGATTTTCACATTTAATGTGTTTCGTAGCCCCTAAAGCTGTACAGAAGCAATGCAATGCACGGGAATGTATCCCAGGATTCATCTAACTGTATTTAGAACCAGCGACCAAGAGTGAACAGACACAATTAAGTCCACACTGCTGGAGGCGAGCCCATAGACAGTGGCTCACTGCACACTATGGTCGTTTTGTTTCTGCAAGCTGGCTCCACATAGGCGTTGGGTGCTTGTCCACTGCTACCAGAGGGCCAAACAACAGAACTTAACAAAGGTAGCGCAGGGAGAAGTGTGCTTGCCTGGCAGAGTCACCATTCGGTTGTGCTTGCATATGTAGCTACCAAGCTCTCAGCAGCCTGCCCCTCTCTAGTCTCTGGTGATGATGATCAAAGGTCTTCAGCAGAACTTTGTGGATCTCCAGAGGGCTGAGGTTGTTCTTTGCACAGATTGTCCTTGGTTTCTGGTGAGGGTTCCAGTGATGGTGGCTCTGTCTGGGGCTGATAGGGCCCCTGGAGACTGTCTTTAGCACTACAGTCATTCTGCTTTGTCTTAGACTGCACACGAGGAGAGAATTTGTACTCTAGTTATTCACATCTGCCTTTCCAAAAAAGTCAGTTCTCCTGCACATGAACAATCCAGCTCCAAATCATGGCTCCAAAGAGACACAACTGCTAACTAAATTATGGATGGAAACCCCGTGTCTCTAACACTACTTCATCTTTCAGGCAGTACCATTGTGTTTTCTATTTTACATAAAAATGCCCGGTTCGTGTAAAAGTCTAATTTTAATTTATATCACAAATTACAAGCTTTCTGGACGATTCACTGTACAGCATCTCAATTTCAAATGACATTTACATATTCTCAATATCTGGAAATGGCTATTAACATTATTTGCCTATCAAGTGGCTGCCAACATTCATTTATAACTGTGCTCCTGTATCACGTGTTTTAAAGTTTGCACAAATATCAACTTCTCATTTATCAGTTGTACTTTTTAGTCTTAATTTTCTGGTTTTTGTAGTCTACAGTGACTCATTCAGAGCATCAAGTACCAGAATTCTAAGGGACACAGCAGCAATTTCTATGCACTGTAAATACTGGTTCTACCTTTTCTCATTTCAATTGAATTCCATTTACAGACCTCAGAAGGATGATGTGGCCTTGTCAAGATTCAAAAGTATGACCTTTAGGCCATCAGTTGTCAGCAACAAGCATTATCTCGCTGTTTCTGTCTTCCAGCTAGAAGGGGGTGTGTTCACTGAGAAATGGTTTATCACACGTGTGTTTCATAATAATCTTTCCTATGCGTTTACATGTAGATTTGTGTTGCATGAGAGAAAAGGAAAAAGGATAGTTGTAAAATACAGTATTGTCAATCAAAAACAGTACACTTGGCATGACTCAGAGAAAAGGGCAGAGGAGTCGCTCTGAGATGGAGGGAACTTGAGAAAATATGGGATGAAAGGAAAAAATCAAGGCATCACAATGACAGTCAAACAGTGAATGGAAGAAGAGTGTGTGTGTGATAGATAAAGGTAGAGAACACAAAAAGGTAGAGAGAGTGACTAAAAGTCAAAGATGAAAAAGAAACAAGCAGTAGCAAAACCATTAGGTCTGCATTGAATGTGCTAATGGATGCAGCTTTAGCACACTAGAGTGAGATGCATGGGACGGAGCCAGCAGGAGTACACAAAGGTTTATAGTTGTAAAGAAGTCCATAACACAGTTAAATGCAAGGTTTGGAGTGGAAGCAGAAGAATACATTCAAACAGCCAAAACCAATAGGAGAAAGATGAATACTCCAATGAGCTGAAGCAAAATATGATTGACATAGACTAAAACCAACAGCTGAATGAGCTAATTAAAAGGGGAGGAGCCAAACTGTTGTTAGTAACAGGCCTATCTGACAGGTGTACTGTCAAAACCTAGAACAAAAAGGAAGTAACAGAATGTAATATTGGAAGAAAGTGTAGCAAATAACTAATAACATGGGAAGAGAGTGATAAAGTGATAGTTGTGGAAAGAAGAGTGACACACAACAGAGTAGTGAACTGATTGTGACTGAAAGAAAGAATTATAGCAAGATAGTGACAAACACAAAATAGAATGAAATACAGATGACAAATTGGATTCCTTCCAGGCAGTCACCAAAGCAGCAGAGGAAAAAATGAGGAATGAAGAAATGTTCTCTAAAGACAACATCTATCTTTCATCTTACAAATAATAGGCTTACAACAAAAGCTGGTGGAAACTGGGTGCCGGTGGTCCATGGGGGCACCTGCACTGCCCATGCACTTGGCATAGGCAGTGCAAGGGCCCCCATGGACAGTCCTGTTGTGCTTTTCACTGCCCAAATCACAAGCCATGAAAAGCGTTTTGCACCTGACTCACTGCCACATTGACGCCGGCTTGATTATGATCCGGCATCAATGTTGTGGTGTGTGTCCCATTGGGCCAGTGGGCGGAGACGCTGTTTCTGCCCACTGGCCCAGGAGGAGACACACAATGGGGCCGGCAGACAGAATACCGGAGTGGCGGTTTTCCGTCCCAATTTGTTTGGCGGGCGGCTTCCGCCACCTGCCAAACATATAATGAGGCCCCCGGTTTTTTACATTTACAATTTTTAGAGTAGCCAGCAGCTATCAATTGATGCAATGCCACTCCATTTTGCATGTGTTTTTTTTTATTTACCACTCAAAAGTATGTCCACAATTTTGGAATGCTGAATTAAAAAAAAAAAATCAACATAGCAAATGGTACAAATGTTAAGAACTGCTCACACTGGAAAAGGTCCTATTTTTGAGCGTACCTTATGACTAGCAACAATTATCCAGAACACACTTTTTTTAAGGGGCCATCGGGTGAACTCATAATTCCATAATTAGGGTTTGACAGGAAGGGTACTCCACCACTCAGCGAAGTAATGCAAAATGATGCCCTCCTGCAGAATATGATGAGGAGCCCTTCGAGACTCCCATATGTCACAGATATTCATTGGCCTTTGGCTGAATGGGGCCTCTCTTGAAGGGTTGGGGTCCTCCTGGTGGTTTACCCTTCGTCCCTGCTCTGGAATGGCTGCATGGGCCTGTGTTACGCCCCTGCCACCATGAATGTGACAAAATATTCTGTCCGTCAAACTGCCCTTGGAGGGCCACAAGCAATGATTTAATTAATCGATTTGATTTCTAAACACAGATATTCATTTAATTTATTTGATATCTCTATGCTGTTGCAATTTGTTTCCATCCATTCGGTATGCCTGGATTTTTTTTGCTTTTTGGTTCACACGGTTTTGGACTTTTTACTATGGGTGAGTCCTATTACATGTGTCTCACCCACAGTAATCACATGGCAAGTTTACCTCCAGTGTCAGCTTTTACGATAAGGTCGCTGTAATGCAGCAAGGGTAAGGGGCACTTGACTGGTTACACTTGAACACGAGTACACACGTGTGCACACATGTGGGCAGAAAGTGTGAGACCAACGGAGCGGAGTTCAGTTTACTGGTACGCTCACCTCTATCGTTTCAGAAGACCCATTTGCCATCCGTCCAGGGGTGGGATGTGTAGCTGTGTAATGATTTGAAGCACTTGTTCCAGGAGGACTGGGTAACGCGATGGACTTTGAAAGGAATTCTCTGGCACCAAACCCCTACTGTCCTTGTGACATGTATACACACTTGAAAACGCTGTTCAGGTGCTTTTTTGTGTAAAAAAGTTAACCGCATTTTGAACCGCCAGGGGTAATGTAGCGTCCGTACCGCCAACAGGCTGGGGGTACGGAGGCCCTTATTACGAGTGCGGTGGTAGCGCCGCAGTCGCACCGCCGGGGCTGGCGGTTTCCCGACGTTTTAGCCCCGGCGGTGATAATCCGCCAGGGCAGCGCTGCCCTGGGGATTATGACACACCTACTGCCAGCCTGTTTCTGGCGGTTTGCACCGCCAGGAAGAGGCTGGCGGTAAGGGGTGTCCTGGGTCCCCTGGGGTGGGCAGTGCAGGGGCCCCCTAACAGGGCCCCGGCCAGCTCGCATGGCCGCAACACCGCCGGCTCCATTAGGAGCCGGCTCCTATGTTGCGGCCTCATCCCCGCTGGGCCGGCGGGCGCAAACTTGGTTTGCGCCCGCCGGCCCAGCGGGTATGTCGTAATGGGGGCCGCTGGAGTGCGGCCGCAATGGCAGCCGCATGGCGGTTACCGCTTGGCGGGCGGCGGTAGCCGCCCGCCAAGGTCGTAATGACCCCCATAGTCTTTTCCCATGAAAGTGGAATTTCTAGAGGTGCGCCAATATTTAGCTTCGAATGAGCATTCAAGGGAAGTTCGACTGCCATTTCACATGCTCAGTCGATTGTGTTAATAATCATTTATAAGAAGCAGGGGTGCCGAAGTGGGCATTGCTCAAGTACCACTTCAGCTCGGAGGTTTGCATTTTACAATTTGAAGTCAAACAGCGTCCAGCTGATAATTAGCTGTTTTCTGTCATTGCTGCCTTAATTACACATGTTGCAGTACTGAAAAGGAAAGGAATAAAAGAAACGTGAAAAAAAAAATCATAATTGTGCTTTTTTTGTTTTGTGTTGCTGAAGGGTGACTACTTAATTATGGAAAACAACCAGTTGTCTCCTGAAACCTCATTAACTCTTTGATGTTCACTGAATATTAAAACATAATGCTTAACGCCCCATTACGTACAAGATGCATACCTGCGCTGCAGGAGCGCTAACCCAACATACCAGCTACTAGTTTTTACCAAGTTCTGCTCTAGGGACAATGGGCATTGCCTGATGTTTAGTGGGTGTGCACAGATGTCTCATGCTGACAGCATTTATATAGCTCTTCTTAACCATTAGAAAGCACTGAAGCCCCTTAGTGGATGGGTCGCTCGCTCGCTACATCGATATAGTGCTTTTCCCTTGCAAGGCGCAGAAGCTGATTAGTGGATCGGTGGCTCGCTACACAGATTCATGGCCACATTGCAAGGCAGCCTCATGTGGTGGTTGAACCGCCACGGCTGTGTAAGTGCAAGTGCCAAATTACAACTTTGGCGTGCAGAACCACCTGAAGACTGCCGTCCCTGCCAAGATCATCCATCCCGACAATGTGACAGCTGTCGGGCTTGTAAGCGACCATGGCAGTGCTGAGCTCAGCATCACCTTGCTAATCACAACCCCACTTTCCACCAGGGAGAAAGACACTGCTGGGCAGTGCAGGGGCCCCCCTGCCCAGCACTATCCGAATGCGCAATGTGTGTTTTGCAGCCTGTGCACATTGCGAGGCTGCTGGATGGCCCCATCTGTGCTATGATATAAGTCCTATATCATAACACGGTTCCCACCGGACTGACCTGCAGGAACGCACATTAGAATGTTCCCACCAGTCAGCCAAGCGGGAGCATTGCAATATGCATGGTGGAGATGTCAGTGCCATGGTGGTGGTGTCCTCCCCGTGAGTTTGGCAGACCCCTGGTGGGACGGACAAAATGAGGCCATTAGTGCTTAGGGCAGAGATGTGAAAGGTGCTGCTGTTGGGTTTTGTGATCCTATATCTCTGAGCGGGTCTAACGAATGGCCTTGCTTTTCTCAGAATATTTCTCACTCTATTCAAACTGTGGGAGAAAGACATGCAATGCAAGGCATAATGAAGGGGAAGGAGACGTTGGGGGGGAGAGCAAATGGGTGTATCAAAATAACTATCAGAAAAACAGGCGGGAGTGGTGTGAGGGCTGATTTTGCCAGGTCCAATACTTCCAGGTGGGTGGTCTGGGCTATTTTTCTATCGTCATCCTAATCCCATTGATCCTGGAAGCGCAGTCAGCCTCTAAACATTAACAACTGAGAATTAAAAAAATAAGCTTGCAGGGGCCAGAGCCATTACGCGTTGTTCTTTTTTCCACAGAGCTTTACATGCTGGTTTAGGTAGTTCATAAGTGGTGCTCTTATAATGTAGGGCAACACGGCAAACTTCTCTGGAAACTACAAATCCCAGAAGAAATGCACCACAGCTGAAAACCAATGTAAAGGTATGTGCAGGGCAGTGGGCTGTGGCTGGCACTGCAAGCATAGCCAGCTGGCACTGAAATCCCTGCCCTGCCCTGCTCTCCATCCAAGTTCATCCACTGACTGTTTTGCCCCACCTACAGAATCTGCATAGTGTTGGATTTCGAGGCTGGTGACAAATTCCATGAGGAGCCACACAAGCTAAAAAGCCAGCCCATCAAATGCAGGTTAGTTAATCTTGTGTCCCCTTGTGGGTACACCTTTTACCCATGCCAGGCACTATTAGAACTTGCCTAATTGACAAGACTACTGTGGTGCAGCGCAGGTCTCTGTGCAAGTTTCTGTGTCTTGAAAGAGCTGTGTCACACGTTTTTCAAATGCACTCATGAAAGTTTTGGTCAATCAAGAATTCTGAATTCGTCACCTTGTGGAGTTATCAAAGTAACTGCTACCCTTCCTTTGCAACTTTATTTGTGCTCTAAATGCAAACACGCAATACTCCACCCGCTCACGGAACTCTGCGGAATTCAGCAGAGTTTTTCGGTAACTCCTCAGAATTCCACAAAGTGCAACTCCACGAACTCCACCGAGGCATCATATTTTTTTGGCTCAGTTCAGGATCAGAGCCCATGACTTTTGCCACCCTGCTGGGCCCGGTCAAATGTATTTCTCTCCTGCAGAAGAACAAAGGGCTCCCCACACAAAAGGAGCAATAACAGTGCTTCACTTAGCCCCTGGGGAGGAAAGGGGTGGAGCAGAAAGATCTGCTTCAATAAATCAGCTGTCACACTGTGTCAGTGATAGGCCTGCCCAAGCCCAGAGAACAAAAGAGGAAGCCCAGACCTCTGAAGCCAACACACGAGGGAGATCTGCTTTGAAAATCTAGTGAAAAAGACCCAGGCAGTGATGTCAGTGAGGGGTGGATCTGAGGCCGCCAGAAGAGATGTGACTACTAACTCCTGGATGATGCTATTTGAACTGTCTAGGCATGCTGTGCCAGAGGGTTGGGTCAAGGATGGAAAGGTGCCATGCCACAATAGGATTGACCAGGGGTGAGTGGCTTCTGGAACGTTTCACTTCCCTTTAAAGCCTCTTGCACAAGGGGGAGAGTCTCTCTCTTTATCTGTCCTTTGCTGCTGGGACCTTGAGCCACCATGGACAACTAGAAGGAAGAACCCACTGATGCCCACCAAGGACTAAGGACTTTGCCCAGTTAACCCCATGACTAGTGGGTCTCCCCAAGACCCAGTGAGGCTGGCTCCCCTGGACCCCCTGAGGACCAGCTGGGAGAAAGCCCTGGGCATCTGCGCCCAGAGACAGAGACCAGGAGGACGGCTGGTGCAGGGAGCCAAGAGAACCAGCTCTCTGAAGACTACACTGCTTTGGAGGTGTGGAGATCTGATGAAACTGTCTCCGTTAGCTAGAACTCACCACCAGGAGTAAAATAAGCCTAGGATCATCAAAATGGCCCAACAGGCCCAAGTTATGGCATTATAGTTTGGTGACCTTTGATCTTTTTTTGACGAAGAGCATTGGGCTCTGTCACTCTTTTCTAAAAATACCCCTGGTGTTGGGCCAGGGCTGGGGGTTTGTGCAGGATTTGCTTTAAATATTCCTGCCAGCGCGTATGTGTGGGGCCCTCACCCCATTTTCACCTTTGCCCCCGGGGGCTCCCATCTCTCTGGGGGCCGATGTAAGAGGAATAGGGAAAACTGTTGCGCTCCCCCAATAGTGGCAGAACTGTCCCCTGTGCCCCGTGCCTATGTCTTGTGGGAGCAGGGTAGCCACCAAAGAGCAACACCCTACCTGCATGGAGGGAGCTGGGGAGAACAGAGCTGCTGACTTCCACAGCAACAAGAAGAGAGGCTGCTGTGCAGGAACCGGCAGGGCAGCCAAGTGTGGGCTCCCTGGGCTGCCCCAAAGCTGGGAGCATATGAGGTGCCCAGGTTAGACCAGGAACCCCCCAAAAAATGAAAGAAAACACCAAGGAAGTGCATGGAACAATTCTGCATACAAACAACAATTAAAGCAGCTCTCCCTGACACAGCAGGGACAGCTGCTCACAAGATATTCACTGCTTTACGCTGAAGCACTCCATAATGCTCTTTAAACTTCCTTATTTACATACTTTTCTTGCGTTGTGGTGTTCTCAGAAGAACAGGGGCATCAAAGTTTTCAGTGTTTTGGGGGACTGTAGCATTTAGAGCAGCCCCTCAGGAGTAATATTTAAGGTACTGAATCTATGCCTCCATAGTCCAAGAATACCTGAACTTTATGGGATTTCACTTAATGTTTCAAAGCACTTCCGAGGCTGGAGTTTTGGCTCTACAGCTTTTGGTATAGCACCCTCTACGGGCTTATTATATGGTTGTGTTCATTATGGCCTAAATATGCTTAAAGAAGGTACATGTTTACACTGTCCTCTAGGGGCTAAGGGCCTTATTCTGAGTTTGGCAGTTGGACAAGCCGTCCACCAACCTTGCAAGGAGAAGAGACGACCATGGCAGTGGCGTTCCCTCCAATCATATTACAATGTTCCCACCAGACTGTCCGGCAGGAACATTGTAATATGACGTTCCCCCGGACTGCCCGGTGGAAACAGTACTACGGTATTGGTCTTAGCTCCCTCCACAACATAGGACTTTGACAGATCGTGACAGAGCCAACACAATAGGTAGGACACACTCTCAATCCCATCTTCACTACAGTAACCTCTGCCACTTTCAGCCACACCATGGAACTCCCATGGACAGATCACCAATGCATCCACTTCACCTTCAACTCACCCACCATCACAAGAACCCAACTCCAGCCATCGTATGGAAACTGGACAAGAATAACCGACAAATAGCTCAACGCTGCCCTCCCCGCACCCACCATCGCACAGAACGATGACCCAAGCACTGCAACAAGCACCTTCCACAAGTGGATCACTAACTGTGCCAACACCATAGCCCCCCTAAAAAAAGAACAACAACACCCACGCAAAGAGAGCCAGGTGGTTCACCTCCGAACTCCGGGAATCAAAACGCACTTGTCGCCGCCTTGAGAAAATCTGGAGAAACACTAAATCCCCAGAAGCCCACAGAAACTTCAAAGCCGCCACCACCGCACACCACCAACTCATCAGAAACACCAGAAAGAGGGCTATCCAAGACATGATCTCCTCACAAGCACACAACAGCAAGGAACCCTTCAACATCATCAAGGAGTTCGCCCAACCCAACAGCGAGACAACGGACATCACACCCTCACAGGACCTATGCGACAGACTCAACACCTACTTCCCCCACAAAATCAAGACCATCTACGACAGTTTCAACAAGGACAACCCACATGCAGAACCCCCCGTCCAACCACTGACGCCAACAAACCCACAATCTCCACCTGGACACCTCTCTCCTCCGAAGATGCACTGAAAACCATGAAGTCCGTACACTCCGGGGGCCCCACGTACCCATGCCCCATCACGTCTTCAACAGAGCTGCAGACATCATCGCTCCCAAGCTCTGCCTCACCATCAACTATTCACTAGCTGCCGCCACCTTCTCCAATGACTGGAAACATGCCGAGATCAACCCCTTCTCAAGAAACCCTCAGCTGACCCCACCAATCTCAAAAACTTCAGGTCCATCTCCCTACTTCCATTTCCTGTGAAAGTCATGGAAAAAGCAGCCAACAGCCAACTTACCACGTTTTTTGAAAGCCACAACATCCTCAACATCTCCCAATCTGGATTCAGGTCAAACCACAGCACCGAAATGGTCCTCCTGTCCACAACAAACAACATTCGCTCCCTACTGGGCAAGGAAGAGACAGCAGCACTCATCCTACTTGACCTCTCGGCAGCATTCGACACAGTCTTCCATCACACCCTGATAAGAAGACTCCACAAAGCCAGCATTAGAGACAAGGCCCTCGACTGAATCCAATCCTTCCTCTCTGGCAGAACGCAACGAGTGAGACTTGCCCCATTCCTCGCAGAACCCACAGCCACCACCTGCAGAGTGCCCAAAGGATTGTCCCTCAGCCCCATGCTGTTCAACGTCTACATGGCCCCCTAGCTACCATTGTCAGAATCTACCGAATAAACATCATCTCCTACGCCGACGACACCCAACTCATCCTCTCCCTCTCCAATGAACCAGACAAGGCCAGACACAACTTCCATAAGGGCATGAAAGCAGACACCAACCCGAAGAGTGATAGCTGCCTTCAACTCAACAGAAACAAGACTGAGGGCCCTCAACCCAATGCATGGAGAGACTCCTGGTGGCCACCCACCGTCGGAACCCCACCCACCCCCCGCCAGCCAAGCCCACAATCTCGGAATCATCGTGGACCCCAACCTCAGCATGAACCATCAGATCAACTCAGTCACCTCCACCTGCTTCCGCACTCTCCACCTCCTACGCAAGACCTTCAAATGGATCCCCCTCGTGAATAGAAAGACCATCACACACGCCTTCATCGCCAGCAGAATAGACTATGGTAATGCACTCTACACTGGAATAAACAAGAAAATCACCTGCAAATTGCAAAACACCCAGAACGCTGCCGCCAGATTGATCCTCAACCTACCCCAAAACTGCCACATCTCATAATACTTACGCACACTGCACTGGCTCCCCATTGAGAAAAGAATCACTTTCAAAATCCTCACCTACGCACACAAAGCCCTCTACAACACTGGATCTGCCTACCGTAACCAGCGACTCAACTTCCACAAATCCCACAGGACCCTACACTCAGCCCAGCTCTCTCTTGCAGAAAGACCCCGCATCTGGAAAACCAGAACAGGAGGACCCTCCTTCTCCTACCTCGTCGCCACCACCTAGAATGCCCTACCCATCCAGAACAGACAAACCACCTCCCTCCCCCACTTCACGAAGGAACTGAAGACGTGTCTTTTTTAATCCACCTCCGGTACTCACTACACCCCCCTAGCACCTTGAGACCCTAACTGGTGAGTAACTGCGCTTTAGAAACTCTGATTGATTGATAGGGCACCACATATTTAGTTCATTTAGTTGATCTACACCTGTCCCAAACCTTCGATGCATTCCTCAAGGGCCCCAAAGGGGCACCTTCACTTATTTAAATCATTGCATTAATTTTGTTCACCCTAAACCTCCCATGTGTTCACCACGGGCCCAGAACATGCACCTTTATTAATCATTTTTTTGAGTTTTATGCCTGTCCCCTTCCTAACATAGGGTCCCCTTAGGCCCTCGAAAGACACCATCTATTATTTTAATAATATATTTAATTTTTGCCCGGTTCAACCCAGCCTCCTAGAGGGTTCCTATGGGCTCTGATTGACCAGCAGCAATTATCTCATCAATTAATTTGATTGTTATTTACTCACCCAACCCGCCATAGGAGCCCATTGGATCTAATGTCACACCAGCAATTATTTAATTAATTTATTTGACTTTAGTCTGCCCCTTGCCCCTCATAGCATCCCCATGGTCCCTGAGGGGATCCAGCAAATATTTAATTAATTTAGTCAATGTTCGCCTTCTTCCTGCCTACCATGGGGTAGCCAAGGGCCTTGTAGGAGGAAAATACAACTATTTACTTAATTTACTTGACATTTATCTGTCCTCACCTTCTGAAGGTTCACCACAGTGTGTAGACGGAGACCAGTAATTATTTAATTATTTATGAGCTGTTTCACTGCCCCTGCCCTGCTTCCAAAACGAACTGCTTGGATGAGAATGATTTAATTAGTTTGATTTTTACCTGCCACCTCTACTTCCATATTCCCTGACTTGGCAAGCAAAAAAATAAAGGATTTAGGTCCAGATCTGTGACTCGGGGATGAATGTTTGACATTGTTCAGCATTCCGTCCATCAACTGTTCTTTTTGCATTTGTCACCCTAAGTATGCCCAGATTGGGTCAGGTCAATGAACATTGTGTAAAGTTCCCTGTTTTGTTCCTGGCACTCCACCTGTAGTTGACGTGCTTCAAATATCATGTCCACTTTCCCTCGGCCCTCTCTCAAGCCGCACTGATACTCTGACAGCTGTCTATTTTCTGTGTGTTGAGTGAGGCGGTTGAGGAGGACACTGGCAAGGATTTTGATGGCAATCACCAGGACAGAGATTTCTCTGTGGTTGTCACAAGACTGCCTGTTTCCCTTTCTCTTATAGAGATGGACAATGGAGACATCCGTGTGCTCCTGAGGGATCACTTCCTGTTGCCACGTGGTCTGAAAGAGCTCGGTGAGCTTCTGAAACAAGACTGGTCCCCCTGCCTTGTAAATTTCTGCTGGGATGGAGTAAGAGCCTGGTGTTTTACAATTGGAGAGTAGCTTAATTGCTTCCTTAACATCTGATTCCTTTGGAGGTTCTACCAAGGAGATGCCCAATCCTGCTTCGCGATGTACATCACTGCTGTGCCACTCCAAAGAAAGGAATAACCAGCTTTGACTTCTGTCAGCTGGTTTTCATCTGCAAACCTGGTCTCGCCTGAGGGCTGCGATCTGGATGTTGTACCTGCTAAGTTCTCTTGTGACAAGTGCTGTCCATCTCTAAGTTCTGTCTGTTCTGGAGCTATCTATGAGCGTGTGCACATTCCATCTGGCAATGGTGAGTGGAGTCACCAATGTTTTCTTCTTTGTGATGTGACCGCATGGTTTGGGATCCCTGCCTGCCGCGGCAAGCAGGCCAGGGGAAGGGTGAAGCAGGTTACGCTTAGGGCATCTTTTCTAGCCCCTTCCTCAGGCCATGGAGGGGAGCCGACCGATCCTAAATAGCCCTGCTCAGACACCCAGGGGACTGCTGAACTCCACTGCTGCTTTGGTCCACTAGAAAGCGACACATTACCCTGGGGCATCTGTGTGTTGGTTGTGGCTACACCTTCCAGTGTAGCCGCACCTGCTGCTTTGTAACACCACCATCGCCACAGGACTTGACGAAGGGGATGGGGGTGATGTCTTGACTTGCGCGTGAATTGGATTATAGTGAGTGAGAGTTGCGCAGATCATCAGCCTCACTCTCTCGTCCCAGCCTATCTTGATCCAGTGGCAAGATGTAGTTGAGACAACTGGAGATGGGTCGGGATGCAGTGGATGGCCAGCAGTGTCCTAATGTGTCTCACTGTGCCCTATTTGCGCTCCACAGCACTTTGTTGAGTCTGCCTTTCTGCCCCCTGAACTAATCTGGGGATTTCCTCCACGCAGTTCACCGGATCCAGTCTTTGCATGTGTAGGTAGACAAGCCCTCATTTACTGAGTGTTTCAGATCCATCAGCTACCCTTACCTGGATTTGCCGGCCAGTCGAAGCTGTTGCCCTTAGTGTGGCCTCTGTTGCATGCAAACAGATACGAGGAGCCACAGGTGAGAGCTTAGGGACAGGTGAGGACCAAGGTGAATGAACTACTCCAACATTTTCCCCCATCAGAGGTACTACCTCTCCCTGACACCCCATATACCTTTAACAACATTTGTGGGCCTGACCAAAGCCTTTGACACCCTCAGTCGTGAGGGGCTATGGTGGATCATGGAGAAGTTTGGCTGCCCAGGCAAATTCATTAGTGTGGTGCGCCAGTTCCACAACGGCATGCTTGCTCGAGTACTGGACGATGGAGACTCCTCCCAGTCACCAACGGAGTCAAGCAAGACTGTGTACTGGCACCCACGCTGTTCAGCATGATGTTCTCGGCCATGCTGTCAGATGCCTTCTACGATTAGGAAGAAACCAGCATCAAGATCAGATATGGGACTGATGGCAGGCTCTTCAAATTGAGGACAGAACAGGCCAAGACTAAGGTTGAAGAGGTCTTTGTAAGCGATTTCCTGCTCGCAGATGACTGCGCACTCAATGCTGCCTCAGAGGCCAGGATACAACAGAGCATGGACTGCTTTTCCACTGTCTGCAGAAACGTCGGCTTCCCCCAATCAGTACCAGGAAGACTGATGTCTTGCATCAGCCCGCACCGCAGAAGACGTATGCGGAACTATCACTGCTTAAGGAGAAATCCTGATGGCTGTTGACAAGTTTACATACCTCGGCAGCACACTCTCCAGATCTGTGAACATTGACAAACACATCGCCAAGGGAATCTCTGCATTTGGACAGCTGCGGGAGTCAGTGTGGGAGAAGAAAGGCGTCAAACTGTCCACAAAGCTGAAGATGTTTAAGGCAGTCGTACTGCCCACACTACTGTATGCCTGAGGGACATGGACTGTGTACGAGCTCCATGCCAAAAATCTGAATCGCTTTCACATGAACTGCTTAAGAAGGCTGCTGAAAATTACCTGGCAGTACAAAGTTCCAGACAGATGCCCTCTCTCAAGCTGGTCTGCCAAGTATCTACACCCTGCTGTGAAGAGCCCAAGTCAGGTGGACAAGCCACTTTGTACTTACGCCAGACACACACCTCCCCAAGAGACTGTTCTATGGTGAACTGGCAAATGGCAAATGTACACAAGGTGGGCAGAAAAAGTGCTTCAGGGACATGCTGAAAGTCTCTCTGAAGAGCTTTGACATTGACCTGGACTCCAGGGAAACCCTAGTGCAATATCGCCCAGCGTGGCAAAGCTGCATCAGCAAAGACGTTACCTCCTATGAGCAGAGCAGAATTGCAGAGGTACAGAAGAAGCGTGAGCTGCACAAATCCATAGCCAACTCTTTGCCAACCAACCCAGCAGACCACTTGTGCCTGACGTGCAGCCAAGATTGTATGGATCAGCTACAGCCGGACACACCATACACAGTTAACCTCATCAACGTGATGTCCTTCGTCATCATTGACAATGACAGATGAACAACAACAACAAAAAATACCCAGATATGGGTCCCGTGCTCGCTATGCCACCGGATTCAAGCTAGCCTGGCCGATAAAGGGTGATACCCTGAAACCGGTTCCAGGATGCTTGTTTTCAGTCCAGGGAGGACCTGGCCTGGCAGTTCCGGCTGGTCTGTGCCCGTGGGGAGGAGGGTCAAAACGGATTTGCATATGGCTGGGTCCTAACTGAAATGGCACGGCAAGCAAAAAAACAATGGATTTAGGCCCAGATCTGTGACTGGGGTGAATGTTTGACATTTTTCAGCATTCGGTTCATCATCTGTCCTTTTTGCACCTCTACTCCTATAGCATCTCCATGGACCCTGGAAGGCCACCTGCAAATACTGAATTTCTTAAAAACATTTTCCCCTGCTCCTCTACTTCCCATATTGTCCCCATAGGCCCTGGAGGGGCACCAACAATTATTTAGTCTATTTCAGTTTTTTCTTTCCCACCCCTTCTATTGATTCCAGATGATCCTGAAATTGCACCATCAAATAATGAATGCCTTTATTCAGTTGTATAATCCTTCCCTGCTGCCAAGGTGTCCCCATGGACCCTGGAGGGACACTAGCAATTATATTATCATCTATTTGATTTTTGCCCAGTCCCACAGGGTCCACATCGACCCTGGAGGGCCAGCAGCAATTACTTAATTTATTTGTTTGATTTCTGCCTGCACCCCCACTTCACAATAATTTCTTCCATCCAAAGATTGATTTCCTAACCTTCTCCCCCTAGTCATGAGAACCACTGTGCTGTAATCTGTTTCTACCATCAACAGTGCTTATATTTAGCAGGATACATGTGGTATAACAAAAGGTAAATGGTTATAGGAGGAGTGTTAAAAACAAATCAGAGTTGCTCATGTACTCCCCTTACCATGGGATATCATGGTGCAGAAAATAAATAACAACACTCAGTGATAGGCTAAGGCTAGGTAGTGTGTACTTTTTCATACTTTATCTAGATTCCACGGAGGCTGCTGAGTAGCCTTCCCCAGAATTGCACACAAGTTTATACTTTTAATCTGTAGCACTTGATGTAACACATTATTCTGCATTCTGTGTTCATTTAGGCTGACCTCTTTCATGGACTTCCCATTCAATTGTATTTTTTCAGTTTCATCTTGGAGAATCATTTTGCTTGCAAATTTACCCCATTCAGAACTAGAAACTGTGGCACATATTTACAAAGTCCCATGGCGCAGGGCGATGCAGCAAGCGTCCTGCTGCACTACCCTGTACCATTGGGAAAAGGCAAAAATAAGCTGGTTCTACATGATACAGTACATTTCTGTCCTCTTCCCCTGCTCTGGTGCACAAATTGCTGCCTTGCTCCAACACCCTTCACCCTTGAACTATGATGTAAGGGTGCCTGTGTTGTGGGGGGATTTGTTTTTGTGCAGAGAGGCACACCTTCCTGTCTTGAACTATGATGTAAGGGTGCCTGTGTTGTAGGGGGAATTGTTTTTGTGCAGAGAAGCACACCTTCCTGCCTTGAACTATGATGTAAGGGTGCCTGTGTTGTGGGGGGAATTGTTTTTGTGCAGGGAGGCACACCTTCCTGCACAAAAACAATCAATGAAGGCGATTTCCTTTTTCTATGTCTGCTGCAAAATACAGCACAAACATAAAGAGAAAAAACAGGGAGAAATAAAGATATTTCTCCCTGTTAGGTCACTTTTATGCCATCCCTGGGGTGGCATAGGTTTTTGATGCATTCCCAGGTTTACAAAATCTTGTAAATCTGGGAATGCATCAAAATCCATGGTTGTTGTATGGGAACACCCAATTAACACCCTTGGAAACGCCTCCCTGATGCAAAGTTAGGCAATGCAGCAACTTGTGCTGCGTTGCCTTACTCCATGTCTACAAGGCCATGTAAAGCCACACAAAGTGACCTTATAGATATGGGTCATCAGCCTGCATCACGGTTGCATCACAAAAAGTGATGTTCTGGCAGGGCAGGCCACTCATAAATATGGGCTTTTGTTTCCTGTGATATCTTCCCTCTTTGGGCTGCTACTCAAGGTATTTGTGAAAGTAGTGATATTTCTGCTCAAGGGAGGGGTCTGGGTTCAGGGATTGCAGCAGTGTGTGACATACATTCTATGGTTAAGACTTCTTAGTGATGACTGCACAGGGGACCGGAGTAGACAGCTGTTAGTAATAGAAAGGGCACAAGTGACAAATCATGAAGCAGAAGGCATGGGTTGGGCTTGGTTAGATTCCACACTGATTGTAGGAGAGTGAAGACCTTATTCGATGTGGCCTGGCATGACAGCTTAATTAGAAATAATTTGAAAGAGGACAATTGAACATTTTGTTCTTTGCGAGGGGGCTAGTTTGTTGCTGGATCTAGGGTACGTGGAATGCTAAACTGACCCACTCCCTTAATCTTACAGAAACAGGAACACTATACTATTTCTAAGAATTTCATCCCAATCACACCACCCACCACAGACCTACCACTCTCCCTAAACCCTCAAAAATATACCACCACTTCCCCAATAGTGAATACTTTTTACTTGTGAGTTACAGAAGTTATCATGAACTGCATTTACCAAAATGCAAAGGTGAACTTTCGCTGAGATACCAGCAGAGAGTGTCCCTCCCGCACTCTTAAAGCTCCGCATGGAGTGATTAAGCTGAGAAACCTTGAGATGCACCTGCATGCGCAGGAGGAGTACTGATCTGATGAAATACAAGCAATATTTCAAGCACTCCTAAATAGACTCCTGTTGACATGAGTCCTGAAATGCACGGACATACAAGGACTGGTTGCACCCACTGATTGTACACACCTCCTTACTTAAAAGTGAAAATATCATACTCTGCCTTTATTTGCAGGCCTGTAGAAGGCTCATGGACTAAAGAGTTGTGACCTTTGCCTAGCAGACATTTTATATGGTGTGTTTCCCTGAGATTTATTCAAATCTAATACTTATTCTTATAGGGCATCACCACCATGCCACTCTCTTACATACGGGTCAAGATGCCTCTTTTATGGGTGCCACTCTTTCCAGTCTTGCCTGGTCTGGTCTTTTGCATATTGCTTTTGGTGTGGTTTTCCAAACTGGAACCTTTGCTGCATGGTTCAAAGGGCTCACGAAACCTTTTGGAATTTAGTTGATGCACGTTCCCGTTGATTAGAATATTCTGGTGGAATTGGGGGTTATATGCTTTTTTGGCTTTCCTGAGGCAAGGTTGAACTGGGACAGAAAATAGGCCTGGTCACCAAATTAAAAGTGGACCCCATTGGTTAATCAAATAGCTAAAAAAAAAAGTTGCCCAGATTTGCAAATTAGGGGCGTTTCGAACTTGCTGAGACATGCTGTATAGTTGTTTTGCAAGATAGGGGAGAGTGCAAGCACTTGAGCTTGCTGCAGGAAATGCAAGGGGCAATGTCAGGAAAATAAACAGTAAAATCCAACTGACCAGGTGATAAAACATGCCCGCAAACAGCCTACACACTGACTTATGACACCAGCCCATCATACACTGCCTCATTGCCATATCGGCCAGACCGACACCTACCCCAGGTAACTAACTGGCTCCTGATTACTTGGCAGCATCCTAATCCAATTGTTCCTATAAAGTTACTGAGTAACTAGAGGCAGTCATTTTTAGAACCTAGTCGATAAGGAAATTAGGACTAACAGCAATAACTTTACCCATAACACAGACATTTTCAATTTCAGATATCATCAACATTGGTCTTTTTCTTTTTCAGAATGTATTAGATACAAGTGACATTCAGCACTAACCATTAGAAGTGATCTTTAGGGTTCATAGAAAACATGTCACAGCAGTGACATTATGAGTGACAGAGTTTCCTTTTCAATATCCTCCTGATAGCCCCTTTGATCTCCTTGTTCCTCAAGCTATAAATGAAGGAGTTGAGCATGGGTGTCACCATTGTGTACATCACACTGACAGCTCTGTCGTACTCCAGTGAGGAGACTGAGGCTGGCCGGAAGTACATGAAACAGATTGTCCCATAGAATAATATAACCACCATGAGGTGGGACGAGCAGGTGGAGAATGCTTTCTGTCGTTTCTGGGAGGACTGGAGCTTCAGTACTGTTGAGACAATATTGGCATAGGAGACCACGATGAACACAGATGGAACAATCGCTATAGAAGACCCCTCCACCAGGATCAATAGTTGGTTGGCAGTAGTGTCTGAGGAAGAAAGCTTTAATACAGCGGGCACATCACAGAAGAAGCTTGAGATTACATTTGGTCCACAGAAAGACAACCTACATGCCATGAGGGTGTGCATCAGGGAATGCAGCGAAACACTGCCCCAGGATTCTAACACTAGCAGAAAACAGCGGTTCCTGCTCATCACAATGTGGTAACGCAGTGGGTTGCAGATGGCTACATATCTATCATAGGCCATGACCCCTAGGAGGATGCTCTCTGTGGTCACCATCCAAATGAAGAAATACATCTGTGTGATGCAGTTGGGCAGAGGGGTCCGCCCGTCCTTTGATAGAAGGTTGACAAGCAAAAGTGGGACAGTGACTGAGGTCAAGCAGAAGTCCACAAAGGATAAGTTTCCAAGAAAAAAGTACATTGGGGTGCTCAGCTGTGGGTCGAGGTTCACAACAGAGATAATAAGAATGTTGCCGGCCAGTGATAACAGGTATACAGTCAGGAAAAACACAAAGAGGGAAGATTGCTGCTCTGAATGGTCAGAGAATCCCAAGAGGAAGAATTCTATCACAGGTGTGCCATTTTTACATTCCATTCTTTTTGGTGTCACTGCAAGTAACAGAAAATTGATCACATGAAATATGCACCATAGGGATGCAAGGATGAAGAGTATATTATCTGTAATACAGAAACAAAGCTGGACCATAAAATAAAGTCACTATGCCAGTTAAGTGTCATACATTCCTGCTTAGTCGTAATAAATCAATCTTGTCTTCAGTTATTTTCTTAATCTTCCCTACTATTTGCCTTTATTGTATATTTGTAACTGCCCTGCTTGTCTGGCCCACCACGTCTTCTGGTAAGCAGTTCCACAGGTCTTCTGTTTGTTTCTCATATTTAAACCTTAGAAAATAAGTTTAAAATAATCTGAACTAAACCAGACAACAGCAACAGGAAACAGTGAACACAAAGGCCATGAAAAGCACAAAAGTTATTATGATGACTACAAAATCAAAGAACATGGAAAAAATTATGTAAAAATGAAAATGAAAAAAGATGTCAGTTAATTTGATATTTTATTGTTTATAAAATAATATACAACATTATTGAAATAAATTGTATGTACACTTTAACTATATCATATGTGTAATTGTAATTATTCTGAAGTAAATAAAAATGTTTTCTTGGAAATAAAATATATCCAAAATGGCTTCTAATTATTCCACAGTAATGCACAGTAAAAATGGTATTATATTGAATGAGATGTTTACAAAATGTATATAACAATAAAGTTTAAAAAATGATACTTTACAAAAAACATGGCACCCCCTTCCGGCCAGCCTTTGCTTGGTGGTGAGACTGCATGCAAAGGCTGGTGGAAAGGGGACTTGTAATCCGAGACCGCCAGGCTGTCGACAGGCAGCAACCTGGCAGTGCCAGCGATCAGACCGTGGCCCATCTGCAACGGTCATAATAGGACAGTTGGACCGCCCTGTCTGCGGCAGTCCAACCCCCCTCACGTTATTAGACACTATTAGACACTGCTAGAAATGGGGTCTTTGGTTGGCAATCAGGTTACCCCCTGTCCAAGCAAGAACCCTCACTCTAGTCAGAGTAGAGGAGAATCACCCTCAGTTAACCCCCGCTCACCCCCTTGGTAGCTATGCACGAACAGGCAGGCTTAACTTCAGCAGCAATGTGTAAAGTATTTGTACCAACACACACAGTAATACAGTGAATATATTTAAAAAATGGACACCACACAAGTTTAGTAAAATAGGTAAGACCAAATGACAAAAATCCAACATACACAAGTCAAGGTATGATTTTCAAAAGAATAACAGTCTTGGGGGGGGGGGGGTCCGGTCCTTTTGATTTTGGTGGGATGCCCTGCTGCCAACTGTGCCGACAGTCAACGGAAGACCACCAGTGACGGCGGCTGGCATCCTGACAAATAATGACGCATCGAGGACCGCCATGCGCCATGGTGGCGGTCGGTGGCGGGGGTGGATGCTGCTCCACCCTCACTGCCACACCAGTCGGGACAGCACCACGCCTATAATGATGCATTCATAGGCATGGCGGTGTATGGAGAGGCGGCTATGGTGGCAGAGCAGCATCCAGGGAGCCCATTCCCTCCCAGAGCAGTGTGAGGGAATAGGTGAGTATTGTACGAGAGGGAAGGGGGAGAGCAGGGTGTGTGTGTGAGTGTGTGAGTGCATGGGGAGTGTGCTTGAGTGTATGTGTGGGGGGATGTGTGTCTTAGTGTATGTATGCGTGTGTGCATGTAGGTGAATGGGTGCATGAGGATGTGGGGGTTTGGGGGGACTTGTATGTAGGGGTGGGGGGTGGGGAATGTTGAGGGTCGAGCTGGGGGGCCTACATGGGGTTTTGGGGTGGAGGGTCGGTTTTCGGGGCTCAGGAGGTGGGGATTTTTGTGGAGGCAAGGGAGAGGGCTGGTGTGTAACATACAGGTGACAGGAATAAGTATTCCTGTCACCAGTATGCTTTCTGCCAGGGATTACCTGGCTGGGTATCCCACCAGGAAATCCCTGGTGGAAATGGGATCATAATCCCACTGCCGGTCCGGCCCCCACTGCCAGGTCGAATGTGCCTACAGTCGGCCTGGCGGTCGATTCTGGCCTGGCAGTGGGTGGTACTGAATTGGCTGCTTTGCAGCCAGTTCACTACTGTGTTCAGAATATGGCGGTCTGGATTGCCATGCAATTGGTGGTAATGACCGCCACTGCTGGCGTGGCGGTCCACACCACCATGTTCATAGTGACCATCTTAATCCTTAGAACACAGTGAAAATGTTGTTGTTACACAAAGTACCTGGTTAGCTTGAAAAATAGGGCTGCATGGGTGAGCATGCATCAGAAAAGGCAGCGATACGTCAATTCCTTCCTCCAAAGGGATGCCGTGCATAATTTTCTTCTTTGGTTGGGTCGGCGATGCATCGTTTCTTCTCCCTCACTAGAGAGCAATAAGTTAATTTCTGGATGGGGCAGCTCAGATCCACGCAGAGTCGGGTTGCCTTTGACACCCAGGGATGATGCATGGAAAATAATGTTGCATGGTGTTAGAAAATCACACTACGTGGGGTTTGCGTCATTATCAGAAGCCGCAAGCCGGTAATGCACATCGTTTCTCCAGCCTTGATGCGTCGATCTCCCAGACATGATGCAGATGGAGCATCGATTTTAGGCGCGAGGCTGGCGGCGCATCATTTTTCAGCCGCGTTGCAGATGGTGTGAAGTAAATTTACCCGCACAGTGTTCTGTGCATGGATTTTCAGCTCTTGTCTGCCAACTTCACCTTTCAAGTGCCCAGGGACTGGATAGGACACCACTTGGCAGGGCAGGAGCCTCAGCAGAGAGTCCAAATGTTAATTAATGGAAGTCTTTGATTGCCCAGAGACTTCAAAAAAGGAGGCAAGCTCAACTCAATACCTTGGAGATTACTCACAAGCAGGAATGCACAACAAAGTCCAGTCTTTGTCACCTTTCACAGGCAGAAGCAGCAACTGCAGAATAGCCCAACAAAGCACAGTCACAGGCAGGGGTAGCACGTCTCCTCAGCCCTTCAGCTCTTCTCATTGGCAGAGGTTCCTCTTGAATCCAGAAGTGATCTAATTTTCTGGGGTTTTGGGTCCAGTACTTATATCCCTTTCTGCCTTTGAAGTAGGCCTACTTCAAAGGAAAGTCTCTGTTGTTCACAGAATCCTACCTTGCCCAGGCCAGGCCCAAGACACACCAGGGGTTGGAGAGTGCATTTTGTGAGGACAGGCACAACCCTTTCAGGTGTGAGTAACCATTCCTCCCTCCCCCCCTAGCACAGATGTCTCATGAGAATATGCAGGTTACACCCAGCTCCCTTTGTGTCATTAACTAGAGGAGATTCACAAACATCCCAACTATCAAACTGACCCAGGCAGACAATCCACAAACCGGGTGAGTCACACAATGGTTTAGGCAAGAAAATGCCTACTTTCTAAAAGTGACATTTTCAAACTAACAATCTAAATACCAACTTCACTAAAAGATGTATTTTTAAATTGTGATTTCAGAGACCCTAAACTCTAGATTTCTATCTGCTCTCAAATGGAATCTGCACTTTAAAGGCAGCCCCCATGTTAACCTATGAGAGAGATAGGCCTTGCATCAGTGAAGACTGGGTTTAGCAGTATTTCATTGTTAGGACATGTAACACACATCTGTTTATGTCCCACCTTTAATATACACTGCACCTTGCCCATGGGGCTACCTAGGGACTACCTTAGGGGTGACTTACATATATAAAGAGGAAAGGTTTGGGCCTAGCAAGTGGGTACACTGGCCAAGTCAAAATGGCAGTTTAAAACTGCACACACAGACACTGCAGTGGCTGGTCTGAGCCATGTTTACAGGGCTACTTATGTGGGTGGCACAACCAGTGCTGAAGGCCCACGAGTAGCATTTGATTTACAAACCCTGGGCACCTCTAGTGCACCTTACTAGGGACCTACTAGTAAATCAAATATGCCAATCATGGATAAGCCAATTTACACATACATATTACATAGAAGCACTTGCTCTTTAGCACTGGTTAGCAGTGGTAAAGTCTCCATAGTATAAAAACAGCAAAAACAGAGTCCAGCACACATCAACAGCCTGGGAAGCAGAGGCAAAAAGTTAGGGGAGACCATGCCAAGGATGCCAAGTCTAACAGACACCATTGGTTAGATGTACTTATGTTATGAATAGCAATTTCCTAATAGCTAATTGTTGCAAATCGATAACAGAAAATCGCAATTCAGAACATATGTATGATTCCCCACTTCAATTGGTGAGCCACTTGTCAGTTGCATCGCAATTTAGGAAATCAGTAATAACAATTCCCAAAATTGTGACTGAAGCTGCAAATTGAGATCGCTGATAGAGGAAAAACACATCCTACTCATTAGTAATCATCTCTGAACCAGGAGGTGCTTCACAGTACAAGCCTGGTGATCAGCTTGAGTGTATGTGAAGTTGAGGTGGGGAGCTGCAGCCCTTTCCAAATTATAGTTTTTAAACTACAGAATAAGCCTCTTGGCCAGCAATGACCAGCCAAAGTGCAGAAAAGGAAGCAGGAAGCAGAATGAGAAAAATAATGTTTTCTGAAAAGGAGCTGGATATCCTAACAGAAGAGTGCAGCAAAGTCATGAAGTACTGGTTGGAAGGGCCTTTTACTCTGTCCCAAAGTCTCAAAAAAAGAAAATATGGCAGGATATACAGCACAAAATCAATGCAGTTGGAGTCACCCACCACTCCAATAAGATTAGAAAGAGGTGATATGACTTGAGGTCGCAAACAAAGAAGATGATTGCAACACAACTGTCTGTGTTGCAGACAACAGGAGGTGGCCCCCAGTGTACTCCTACCCACTGCCCTGGAGTCTATGTTTGAGACCAAGATGAAGCCTGAGTCTGTTGTGGGATTTAGAAACATTGACACCTCTCCACCTGTAAAATCACAAAGTAATTGTGAAATGTTTACTATTATCACATCTCTAAACCTATAGCTATGCTGACATCCATATAAAATGTAGCATACATTAGATGGGCATTTTGTAAGTTAGTACAAATGTATAGTCATAGTGCATTATGAAACATGTAGTCACTGTCAGACATGTATCAATCTAATGCTATCAAAACTGAAGCATTGATATCTTTGATAGCAGTGATTTAATACAATGTCATCTATTACATAGATCTTCCTGAAAAATATATTGATGACACTAATTTGGGGGTAGCAGAGGATCCATAACCATAGCCAGTCTGCCAAGCACACCTCCTACCCAATTTAGCACTGCCTCACTGTCACCACAGGCACCATTAATGGAGGATGATGATGTTATGATGCCTAACAGTACCATCCGGCACGCAAGTGTAAAGCAATAACAGCAGCATGTCCCAATGTGTGTGTACAATCACCACTGTGAGGCACATCATGCCAAAGGTACTGAAGTGAATGCACAGTTGTTAGGAGGCCTTGAGGCATCCATGATCCAAATTCAGCTCCTGAAACAAACGCAGATGAAACTAATGAACAAAGAGATGCAGAACATGAAGCAGTGCATGTTATTTGGATTTGATACTATTGGCACTCAGTTGGCTACCATGCACCCAAAAATGAACATCCTCACCTCCGCTATAAAGAAAATTATGCCAGCACATGCTGGATGTTCATGGCTATCAAAGGCATTGAAACAAAAGCACAGCAGTTAGGATGGATGGGTTATTCACCCATTCCATTGGTAGAGTGGCCATTTCCACTTCACCCTTTCCAGACGAACAGTAACCCTGAAGGTGGAAATGGGATGCTTTAGTGGGGATATTGCAAGGGGCTTAGAGCTGATCACCTCAACATTGAGATTCTACAAAATGTATAAATAGCAAGTGGTGTTGCACATGTCCCTCGTGATAGAGAAGACATGTCAAGTGTAAGCAGCGTCTCTGTCACTGATGCACATGTCGTACGATGCAGAAGCAGCCGTACTCCTGCTGGAGAACAAATAGGTTCAACCCTTGTTGGTCGTAGCCGCACAAGGCATTGATGGACACAGAACAGTGTGTTTAATTTTTGATGTGTAATAGTAATTTTGGTGATGTAACTAACATTTTGTTTGTACTTTTCTAACCATTGGGATATCATACAGTTGAAAATATTATAGCAAATTAAATAGTAGCCTGACAATAATTGTTACTTTAGTTTGTTGCATCGAATCTGCTTTGATCATTTAAATGAGTGTATTGTTACATATAACTTACCTTGCAAATTAAATTGTTGCAATCGTGTCCCAACTGAGTCTCCCTTCCACTGCTGTGATCTGCTCTCGAGGCTGCTGAAGGGGTAGCTCGGGATCCTCATCTACAGAATCAGTGTCACTCATAGTGATGGGTAATCCTTGTGTGGTAGCAATGTTATGTAATATGGCACATTTTGCCATCAGGTTGCTGGCTGTCTCAGGAGCATACTGTTGAGTGCCTCCACTTTGTGAAGGCACAAAAGTCTAGAGTTGAGCATTCCAAATGTGTGTTCTATTACAGCCCTGAAGCACTGATCAGCACTAGTGTAACTCCTTTCGTTTCGGCTCAGTGGGGCTGAGTATGGTGTTAGCATGCTACACTTTAAGGCATGCGCACTGTGGTATGGAACCAAAACGTAACTGAGCATGCTTAAAATTTGCATTTGGTGAACACAGTCATATGTGTCATTGTACTGCATCTCATTTTCTAATAAATAGTGATCATCAAACTCCCTTCTTTGCAGTTGTTGGTGTACTCCAATGTGCCCTAATATGTACATGTCATGGGTATTCTCTGGGTAATGTGATGCTATATCAGTAATTAAGTTGCTTGCATCACAGAAAAATTGTGTGTTGAGGGAATGATTATTTTTTCTGTTCCTAAACAGGTATTCTATGGGCTGGAGGAGAAATAGGAATAACTGTTCCATTTATGCACCGTATGACATGGGGAAATTTGGCAACCACATAAAATTTGAATTTCCTGTTTTTAAATTCCTCAGCATTCCTGGGTAGGTATATATAGACCTGATGACATTTTGGAGCATGGCATCAAGAAATATATACATATCTATCTATATATATATATATATATATATATATATATATATATATATATATAAAAATGTGAGAGGGCACTTTGGGACCCCACAACAACAACAGCAAATTACACCCTGGTAGCTGCCAGAGGCCAAAACGGTGTAATGAGCACAATCCCTGCATATGAGTTGGGATGAAATTGCTGTGCTGAGTACTGCTTTCAAGATGTGGTTTTAACATATCAATTAAATCTAATATCACTGCACTACTTAGCCTGTATTTCTGAAATATTTCCGCCTCTGTCTGTTGGAAAATTGTAAGCCTGGCTCTAAATATCGTCTCCTGTCTCCTCCTCCTCGTCTGTTGAACAGCCAATAGTTGCATCGTCCTCAGAATCACAAGCAAAACAACTGTTGTGGAAAGCCCTGATGCATTCTGGGCCAGCTTTTATAGTTTGCACAAGGTTACCTCCTGAAATTAATTTGTGTAAAATTGCATGTGCAAATAGGTGTTTTTGCGACTAATCGATAAATTATTAAATTGGTGGCTGTGACTCGCAAATTTCAGTCGCAAAGATACTGCTTCAGTTGGCTTTCAAATGTGTCAAACGTAACTTCTTCATTCACTATCATAATTGCGATCGATTTCCTAGTAGCATAAAGTTTATACATCTAACCCGATTTTTAGTAAATATGTAATGCAAAATGTGCCTTTGTTGAAAACATTTTATCGGAAATACACACAAACAACAGAACGAGAATGGCAGCTTTCACACATCCCTACATATAATCTATACTATAAATTACTATAACTTTTTAATGTTCAAAATAAAAGATACAAACACATTTTTTAAGTTTATAGCTATCGCAATTACTAGTGCCAGTGAAAAACTTTGCTGTGTTGGAGAATGCGTTATAATTTGATGAAAGTCTAATTTATTACTCCCACTCCAAACTTCACCACATTGGGAAAAAAAATAACAACTTTAGGTGGTCAATAGGGAAAGTGTTAGACCGTGAAAAGGGTGAAAGTAGAATTGCACTGAATTTGGTGTTGTCTGCAGTTACATTAAACCTTTGCTTATTTTCCTTCCGTGCGTACATCTGTCTTCGAACTTTGGTTCATGGATGGATCTTTTTAATGGTTCCTCTTACCTTGTTGACAGGCACACTGTCACCACCAGGATTTACAGCAGACTTTGGTCACTGAGAGATGCTGTCCTTTGCAAATGCTTCACTTACATTGAACACACCTGGTATTGAAAGGGGGAAGTGAACTGTCAGGTATCGACCACACACATCAACAGATGAAAATATTTACACCAATCAATCACACACAGACATAGGCCCTCAAGTGTCTTCTCCACACATATGAAGTAAACATCTTTGTTGCCTTGCCCCTCCCCTTCAGAAACAATTATTTGAGAAGGAGTAGATGTTTGCACACGACTGGTTCTCGTATGGAAATGCAAACTGTGATACCACTGATGTACTGATATGTCATATCACAAAGCGCCCATTCACGAAGGGTCCATATCTGTGATTGGCGGTGAATGTAGGATTGGGGGCCTGCAAGTGATAGCACACCGCCATCTCTGGAGTTTCATTTCTAAACACGAAAAATGTTTTAAAACAACAAATGAAAGCTGCACCAGTCCTTCCAATGCATAAGTGCTGCTTTTCAACAATGTTTAATGTTTGGGATAAAATGGGCGCGATTCCTAAAATTAAATCTGTCTGAATGGGACGGCTTCCGCATTGTTAATCAGTTGCACTCTAAACTCAGGGGCGTTAACTGATCAATGATCTGCGACCACAATAGTGGTCGCAATCTGATACATTTCATTGAGAATGGTGAAGGTTAGGGGCACCACTCTCATACAACTTTCTGTTTCCACTTTGTAATGGATCACAAATTTATGTTTATGAGCCAAAATGTCTTCTGACTTATAAACGGTCTTGCTAGATTTTAAAAAGGTGGTTCACAGTGCAAACCCTGTGTTTTTGCAAGTCGCAGGCCTTGCAGCCGAAGAACACCTTCGTAGGTAAAATCCTTACAATAACTTTCTCTCTTTTACCCTTTCTCTTTCTATTTTGGCGTCTATCTGTCTTTTTTCTTTATCTTGGCAGTGTTTTCTCTTTTTCTCTCTTGTTGCATATATGAATCGACAAAGATATACATATAGATATATATTTGTATATATATATATATCATATACATGTGACTGCATATGTGCATATATGTGTATATATAACTAACTATATACATACACACGCATATGAATGCAAATGTGTATTCGTATGCATGTGCACATGTGAATTTATATTTGTGTGTTCATGTGTGTGTGAGAGATGATGGTGCATGCAATCATGCGGTTCCAGGGTAATGTTAGATATGGGAACATAATTGATGTATGAGTGAAACAAGGTGGGGCGAGTCAGTTTAAAGGCTTTGAGGAAAAACATGCACATTGTCACTCCTCCATCTAATACATTTTATCTGAATCAATCTATTTGTGAACAACTAGCAGGAACGAGGCAAGCGCTATGAGCATGAATACACTCACTCCATTGCTAAAGTACACTTACTTAATACAAGTGCCTGATATTGGAGAGGAGCCCTGCACCATTAGAAGGTCAGATGCTGTCAGGCAAGGGATCCGCACATGAGGTGATAAAAGGGAATGAACAGTTGTTATCTGCTATCGATGACAGTGTCCTGCAATCTTGGGACGAGATTGCCATTTTTAGGTCTTTGCAGGTGCCTTCGGTTTTCGATCCTCTTGGCCACCCTTCCCAAGATAAAGGCCAACGTTATGTGGCTTAGCAGCTACTCAGATGAGGAAAGCTGCAATGATATTCTCAAAAAGTGTTGGGAAAAGCACGTAACATTCAAATCCTAGCTGCCTGACCAACTGACCCTCTAGTTCCACTGTACCCGGAGTGGCTTCAGCTGAGGACGTTTCAGTCGATCATCAGACAACGAAACACCATGGGGCATGTTTAAGACCCCCTAGCGCCACTTTAGCACTTTAATAGTGTACTTTTATTACGCTAAGGTTTTGCTAAAGTGACTTTTCTGCGGCACCGTATTTACAAAGTGGCGCAATGCATGCATTGGGCCACTTTGTAACCCTTTGCGCTACATTATGCCTGTGCCAGGTATAATGTATGAAAGGGGGCGTTCCGACGCAAAAATGTCACAGTGAAATCTAAACAATTTCACTGTACCATTTTTAGCGTCATTTTTAACGCCTGCTCAGAGCAGACGTTAAAGTTAGGCTCCTTTAGTAACCTATGGGCCTCCTTGCACTTTGCTGCCCTAACGTCAACATTTTTGAAGTTAGGGTAGCAAAGCGTCACAAATGTTGACGCTATTCTGCTAACGACCAGCAAGGTACACCGTATTATAAATATGGCGCAACCAAGGTGTGATTAGGTGCCGGGAGGGGGCTCAAGCAAAGTGGCACATCACAGCTGATGAGCCACTTTTTCTTAAATATGGGCCTATTTTCTCGATCATGTTTGATTCTCTCCTTTCTAACGTGGCTCTCAAATTTACCGTACAATGAATGTGGCTCTGAGGCTTGAAGCAAATTTGCAGCACTTTTTACCATAAGTAGTGGTGACTTTCTGGAGAACATTCTGGAGCTGGTCCCACCTGAGTCTGAAGTAAGGCACACTTTGAGAAAAGGTTTTGTAAACTGGGATGACTTTTTCACTCTGCTCAAAGCTTTGCTGCTGCTGCCTGTTGTTGGATCGAGGGCTCGTACAATGCACCAGTGAAGGCTCCCTCTTGGAAGAGGCAGAAGCAGGCAGAGAAGCAGGCACGGGTTTAAGTGCTCTTGAGTCATATGGGAACTATTCCCAAGGGCAACTGGAGTGGAGTGCAGGACCAGAAGGTGGAGATTAGAAGAGAGAGGAGGAAGGGCTTTGGGACAACCATGTACAGAGAAGGGCCATGAGGGAACACATTGCAAATTAATGCATGTGTTACAGAAAGTGCTGAAATCACTGTAGTGAATGCCTGACCATTTGTCACAGCAATTGCATAGGCAAGTGCACAAGAGTGATGTTGCAGCTGTCATTAGCTTTGCTGTTGTTGCTGTTTCTTGGAACCTCCTTGTCATTTCACCATAATTTGACATGCAAATTGCCCACCCAATAAATGCTAATAACATGTGGTTCTAGTACTTATTGGGTGCAGTTTCCGCATCATTTCAAATTTCAGACCAAGAAATTTGGACTCTCGGAGAGCTCTACATTGTTGTCTGAAAGATGCTACTCAGAACCCGTACATGAAAAACTTATATGTAATGCCTAGTTATGTTGTCTGGAGCTCCATGTATTCTTCCAAGTGTTTCTTCTAAGCGATACGAATTTGAAAGTATCAGATAGTGAGCTGACCTCCAGTTGCACAAATATGTGCATTTCACTGATACCCTTTCCTTTACTGAAATGATCTAAGAGAGTCTGTTTTGTCACATACGCTCCACTTTCCGAAAGACCCCAAATAAAAGGCTAACTAGGGCAGTCATCTAGTTTAGGTAGATGAAATCTGAGTCTACTCTCTCCATATATAGTACAGTGTATTGTGGGAGGAGTAGTGTTTTTCATTCAAACTTGCTGGAGATCTTTCTGCTGCTTAGGATCATGTCTTTTTCGGATTAATTTCTAGTGGCTGTTCTACAGGGACACATCTTACATTTTATTGGACCCTATCACCCTAAGTATTAGGACATGTTCTAAAGTCAAAAAAATGAGAAGTAAAACATTATTTTGAAAATGCAAACAGGGGTCTCATGAAAGCCCTGTAGTATAGGGGAGCCCATACCCTTCACGCGGCCCCATTTCAACCTAAGGCCTATAAACATCTGCGAGATATGGGAATCTCAGTAGGCCTGCACTACAATATGTGCCCATGGGCTGCATTTCGTATTGCACCACTGCATACAAGCCAAAGCTAAAAAGTATTGAAAATATCTTCTGTTAGAAATGGGGTCTCTGGTTGGCAGTCAGTTTGCATTCTGTCCAAGCAGGGACCCTCACTTTAATCAGGGTAAAGGAGAACCACCCTCAGTTAACCTCCTTGGTAGCTTGGCACGAGCAGAAAGGCTTAACCCCAGAAGCAATATGTAATTTATTTGTAATTTATTTGTACCAACACACACAGTATTACAGTGAAAACACTGCAAAATGGACACCACATCAGTTTAGAAAAATAGATTATATTTTAACAAGACCAAAATGACAAAACTCCAACATACACAAGTCAAGTTATGAATTTTCGATAGAATAAGAGTCTTAATCCATAGAAAACAGTGAGAACAATTGTTATAGAAAGTATCTGGTTTGCGTCAAAAATAAGGCCGCTCGTGCGTCGGAAAAGTCAGCGATGAGTTGATTCCTTACTCATAAGTGAGGCCATGCGCCGTTTCTTCTCTGGTTGGGTTGGCGATGCATCAAGAGAGCAATGCGTCGATTTCTGGATGAGCACCTTGGGTCCAGGCAGGCTTTTCATCGATTTTTCACGCCCAGCAATGTTGCATTTGAAATCCGGTTGCACGGTGTCAGGAAACCGCGCTGCAAGGGGTTTGCACCATTATCAGAAGCTGCTAGCAGGTGTTGTGCAACGTTTCTCCCGCCGCAATGCACCAGTCTTCCAGCCAAGATGCAGGCAGAGCATCGATTTCAGCCTCGAGGCCGGTGGCAAGTCGTTTATGAGCTGCATTGCGGATGGTACGGCCAAAATGTCCCCGCAGGGCGGTCTTTGCATGGATTTCAGTCCTTTTCTACCAGCTTCACCTTTCAAGGGCCCAGGGACAGGAGTCTCACTAGAGAGTCCAGGTCCTGGCAGAGGAAGTCTTTGATGGCCCTGAGACTTCAACAACAGGAGGCACGCTCAACTCAAGCCCTTGGAGATTCTTCTAAAGCAGGAATGCACAACAAAGTCCAGACTTTGTCCCCTTTAACAGGCAGAAGCAGCAACTGCAAGATAGCCCAACAAAGCACAGTCACAGACAGGGGTAGCACTTCTTCTCAGCTCTTCAGCTCTTCTTCTTGGCAGAAGTTCCTCTTGAATCCTTGAAAAAATCTGATTTTCAGGGGGTTTGGGTCCAATGCTTATACTCCTTTATGCCTTTGAAGTAGGAAACTTCAAAGGAAAGGCTCTTTTGTTCACAAGATCCTGCCTTGCCAAGGCCAGGCTCCAGACTCACACCAGAGGGGTTGGAGACTGCATTGTGTGAGGGCAGGCACAGTCCATTAGGTGTAAGTGACCACTCCTCCCTCCACTCTAGCTCAGATGGCCCATCCGGATATGCAGGCTACTCCCTAGCTCCCTTTGTGTCACTGTCTAGAGGGGATTCACAAACAGCCCAACTGTCAGTCTGACGCAGACAGGGAATTCACAAACAGGCAGAGTCACAGAATGGTTTAAGCAAGAAAATACCCACTTTCTAAAAGTGGCATTTTCAAACTGACAATTTAAAAACCAACTTTACCAAAAGATGTATTTTTAAATTGTGAGTTTAGGGACACCAAACACCACATTTCTATCTGCGTCCAAGGGGAATCTGCACTTTAATGATATTTAAAGGCAGCCCCCATGTTCATCTATGAGAGAGATAGGCCTTGCAACAGTGAAAACTGAGTTCAGCAGTATTTCACTGATAGGACATGTAAAATACACCAGTACATGTCCCACCTTTAACATACACTTCACCCTGCCCATGGGGCTACCTAGGGCCTACCTTAGGGGTACCTTACATGTAGAAAAATAGAAGGTTTAGGGCTGGCAAGTGGGTGCACTTGCCAGGTCGATGTCGCAGAATAAAACTGCACACACAGACACTGCAATGGCAGGTCCGAGCCATGTTTACAGGGCCACTCAGGTGGGCGGCAGAACCAGTGCTGCAGCCCCACTAGTAGCATTTGATTTATAGGCACTGGGCACCTCGAGTGCACTTTACCAGGGACTTACTAATAAATCAAATATGTCAATTCATGGGAAGTCTAATCACCAATACAATTTACACAGGGAGCATATGCACTTTATCCATGGTTAGCTGGGATAAAGTGCCCAGAGTCCTAAAGCCAACAAAAACTGGTCAGAAAAATTAGGAGGAAGGAGGCAAAAAGTTTAGGGATGACCCTGCAAAAAGGGCTAGGTCCAACAATTTCAAAAATTCATCCATTCTATGATGCCTCCCGTTCACTACTGAAGAATAACAAAAAAGTAAAGGATGGAATGCTTGAATTCATTTAATCTACTTGGAATTACTGGGCCCATATCTCAGTCCATTGTCATTTTGCACACCAAGCCACCTCAATTTGGACCCAGCCATATGCAAATCATTCTTGACCATGCTCTAATGGTAATACTCCAGCCCAAACTGGCAGGCCAAGCCCTCCGTTAGCTGGAACACAGTCAATCTGAGACCAGTTTTGCCTTTCTTAGGGCTCATCAGTCCTATATAGCTTGGTTCCATCCTCCACCAACAGGGCTGATTAACCCCTTCGCTGCCAGGCCTTTTCCCCCTCCTGTGCCAGGCCTTTTTTTGCCTATTTGGGGCAGTCAGCGCTTAGGTCCTCATAACTTTTTGTCCACATAAACTAACCAAGCAAAATTTGCGTCCTTTTTTTCCAACATCCTAGGGATTCTAGAGGTACCCAGACTTTGTGGGTTCCCTTGAAGGAGGCCAAGAAATTGGCCAAAATACAGTGAAAATTTCGTTTTTTTCAAAAAAATTGGAAAAAGTGGCTGCAGAAGAAGGCTTGTGGTTTTTCCCCTGAAAATGGCATCAACAAAGGGTTTGCAGTGTTAAACTCAGCAGCTTCCCAGCTTTCAGGAACAGGCAGACTGGAATCAGAAAACCCAATTTTTCAACACAATTTTGGCATTTTACTGGGACATACCCCATTTTTGCAATTTTTTGTGCTTTCAGCCTCCTTCCAGTCAGTGACAGAAATGGGCATGAAACCAATGCAGGATCCAGGAAGCCTAAACATTTCTGAAAAGTAGACAAAATTCTGAATTCAGCAAGGGGTCATTTGTGTAGATCCTACAACGGTTTCCTACAGAAAATAACAACTGAAAAAGAAAAATATTGAAATTGAGGTGAAAAAAACATAAATGTTTCTCTACGTTTTACTCTGTAACATTTCCCTGCAAAGTCAGATTATCGAAAGCAATATACTGTTACGTCTGCTGGACTCCTCTGGTTGCAGGATATATAGGGCTTGTAGGTTCATCAAGAACCCAAGGAACCTGGAGCCAATAAATGAGCTGCACCCTGACGTGCGTTTTCATTCTATACCGGGTATACAGCAATTCATTTGCTGAAATATAAAGAGTAAAAAATTGCTATCAAGAAAACCTTTGTATTTCCAAAAAGGGCACAAGATAAGGTGTTGAGGAGCAGTGGTTATTTGCACATATCTGAATTCCGGGGTGACCAAACTAGCATGTGAATTACAGGGCATTTCTCAAATAGATGTCTTTTTTACACACTCTCCTATATTAGGAGGGAAAAAATGTAGAGAAAGACAAGGGGCAATAACACTTGTTTTGCTAATCTATGTTCCCCCAAGTCTCCAGATAAAAAAGATACCTCACTTGTGTGGATAGGCCTAGCCCCCGCGACAGGAAACACCCCAAAGCGCAACGTGGACACATCCAAATTTTTGGAAGAAAACAGAGGTGTTTTTTGTGAAGTGCCTACCTGTAGATTTTGGCCTCTAGCTCAGCCGGCACCTAGGGAAACCTACCAAACCTGTGCATTTCTGAAAATTAGAGACCTAGGGGAATCCAAGGAGGGGTGACTTGCGGGGCTCGGACCAGGTTCTGTTACCCAGAATCCTTTGCAAACCTCAAAATGTGGCTAAAAAAACACATGTTCCTCACATTTCTGTGGCAGAAAGTTCTGGAATCTGAGAGGAGCCACAAATTTCCTTCCACCCAGCGTTCCCCCAAGTCTCCTGATAAAAATTATACCTCACTTGTGTGGGTAGGCAAAGCGCCCGCGACAGGAAACGCCCCAAAGCGCAACGTGGACACATCCACATTTTTGGAAGAAAACAGAGGTGTTTTTTGCGAAGTGACTACCTGTAGATTTTGGCCTGTAGCTCAGCCGCCACCTAGGAAGACCTACCAAACCTGTGCATTTCTGAAAACTAGAGACCTAGGGGAATCCAAGATGGGGTGACTTGCGGGGCTCGGACCAGGTTCTGTTACCCAGAATCCTTTGCAAACCTCAAAATTTGGCTAAAAATACACATGTTCCTCACATTTCTGTGGCAGAAAGTTCTGGAATCTGAGAGGAGCCACAAATTTCCTTCCACCCAGCGTTCCCCCAAGTCTCCCGATAAAAATGATACCTCACTTGTGTGGGTAGGCCTAGAGCCTGCGACAGGAAACGCCCCAAAGCGCAACGTGGACACATCCACATTTTTGGAAGAAAACAGAGGTGTTTTTTGCGAAGTGCCTACCTGTAGATTTTGGCCTCTAGCTCAGCCGGCACCTAGGGAAACCTACCAAACCTGTGCATTTCTGAAAACTAGAGACCTAGGGGAATCCAAGATGGGGTGACTTGAGGGGCTCGGACCAGGTTCTGTTACCCAGAATCCTTTGCAAACCTCAAAATTTGGCTAAAAAAACACATGTTCCTCACATTTCTGTGGCAGAAAGTTCTGGAATCTGAGAGGAGCCACAAATTTCCTTCCACCCAGCGTTCCCCCAAGTCTCCCGATAAAAATGATACCTCACTTGTGTGGGTAGGCCTAGCGCCCGCAACAGGAAACGCCCCAAAGCGCAACGTGGACACATCCACATTTTTGGAAGAAAACAGAGGTGTTTTTTGCGAAGTGCCTACCTGTAGATTTTGGCCTCTAGCTCAGCCGGCTCCTAGGGAAACCTACCAAACCTGTGCATTTCTGAAAACTAGAGACCTAGGGGAATCCAAGATGGGGTGACTTGCGGGGCTCGGACCAGGTTCTGTTACTCAGAATCCTTTGCAAACCTCAAAATTTGGCTAAAAAAACACATGTTCCTCACATTTCTGTGGCAGAAAGTTCTGGAATCTGAGAGGAGCCACAAATTTCCTTCCACCCAGCGTTCCCCCAAGTCTCTCGATAAAAATGATACCTCACTTGTGTGGGTAGGCCTAGCGCCCGCGACAGGAAACGCCCCAAAGCGCAACGTGGACACATCCAAATTTTTGGAAGAAAACAGAGGTGTTTTTTGCGAAGTGCCTACCTGTAGATTTTGGCCTCTAGCTCAGCCGGCACCTAGGGAAACCTACCAAACCTGTGCATTTCTGAAAAGTAGAGACCTAGGGGAATCCAAGATGGGGTGACTTGCGGGGCTCGGACCAGGTTCTGTTACCCAGAATCCTTTGCAAACCTCAAAATGTGGCTAAAAATACACATGTTCCTCACATTTCTGTGGCAGAAAGTTCTGGAATCTGAGAGGAGCCACAAATTTCCTTCCACCCAGCGTTCCCCCAAGTCTCCCGATAAAAATGATACCTCACTTGTGTGGGTAGGCCTAGCGCCCGCGACAGGAAACGCCCCAAAGCGCAACGTGGACACATCCAAATGTTTGGAAGAAAACAGAGGTGTTTTTTGCGAAGTGCCTACCTGTAGATTTTGGCCTCTAGCTCAGCCGGCACCTAGGGAAACCTACCAAACCTGTGCATTTCTGAAAACTAGAGACCTAGGGGAATCCAAGATGGGGTGACTTGCGGGGCTCGGACCAGGTTCTGTTAGCCAGAATCCTTTGCAAACCTCAAAATTTGGCTAAAAATACACATGTTCCTCACATTTCTGTGGCAGAAAGTTCTGGAATCTGAGAGGAGCCACAAATTTCCTTCCACCCAGCGTTCCCCCAAGTCTCCCGATAAAAATGATACCTCACTTGTGTGGGTAGGCCTAGCGCCCGCGACAGGAAACGCCCCAAAGCGCAACGTGGACACATCCAAATTTTTGGAAGAAAACAGAGGTGTTTTTTGCGAAGTGCCTACCTGTAGATTTTGGCCTCTAGCTCAGCCGGCACCTAGGGAAACCTACCAAACCTGTGCATTTCTGAAAACTAGAGACCTAGGGTAATCCAAGATGGGGTGACTTGCGGGGCTCGGACAAGGTTCTGTTACCCAGAATCCTCTGCAAACCTCAAAATTTGGCTAAAAAAACACATGTTACTCACATTTCTGTGGCAAAAAGTTCTAGAATCTGAGAGGAGCCACAAATTTCCTTCCACCCAGCGTTTCCCCAAGTCTCCCGATAAAAATGATACCTCACTTGTGTGGGTAGGACTAGCGCCCACGAAAGGAAAGGGCCCAAAACACAACGTGGACACATCAATTTTTTTTATAAAAAGCAGTGCCTACCTGTGGATTTTGGCCTGTAGCTCAGCCGGCACCTGAGGAAACCTAGCAAACCAGTGCATTTTTGAAAACTAGAAACCCAGGGGAATCCAAGATGGGGTGACTTGCGGGGCTCTGACCAGGTTATGTTACCCAGAATCCTTTGCAAACATCAAAATTTGGCCCAAAAAACACTTTTTCCTCTCATTTCGGTGACAGAAAGTTCTGGAATCTGAGAGGAGCCACAAATTTCCTTCCACCCAGCGTTCCCCTAAGTCTCTCGATAAAAATGGTACCTCACTTCTGTGGGTAGGCCTAGCGCCCACAAAAGGAAATGGCCCAAAACACAACATGGACACAACATATTTTTTCACAGAAAACAGAGGTGTTTTTTGCAAGGTGCCTACCTGTGGTGTTTGGCCTGTAGCTCAGCCGGCCCCAGGGGGGGGGGCAGAAATGCCCTAAAATAAATTTGCCCCCCCAACCCCCACCCTCCCCCGCCGGGAGCAACCCTTGCCTACGGGGTCGCTCCCCCTGCGTGACATTGGCGCCTAAAAACAAATCCCCGGTGCCTAGTGTTTTCTGCCCCCTTGGGGGCAGATTGACCTAAACTCTGCCAATCTGCCCCCAGGGGGGCAGAAATGGTCTAAATACAATTTGCCCCCCCTGGGGAGCGACCCTTGCCTGATGGGTCACTCCCCATCCCTAAAAAAAGAAACAAAAAAAAATTGCCCTGGCGCCTAGAGGTTTCTGCCCCCCCTTGGGGCATCTGCCCCCAGGGGGGGCAGAAATGGCCTAAAATAAATTTGCCCCCCCAGGGAGTGACCCTTGCCTAAGGGGTCGCTCCCCTTGCGTGAAATTCATGCAAAGAAAAAGCTCCCTGGTGTCTAGTGGTTTCTTTGGCCTCATCAAAAAAGGCCAATCTGCCCCCAAGGGGGGCAGAAATGGCCTAAATATAATTTTCCCCCAAGGGGAGCGACCCTTGCCTAAGGGGTCGCTCCCCACCTAAAAAAAAAAAATGAAACATAAAAAAAACAAAAAAAAAATGGTCCCTGGTGCCTAGAGGTTTCTGCCCCCCCTGGGGGCAGATCGGCCTAACTAATAATAATCGCTCCCAGGGGGGGCAGAAAAGGCCTTCCTGAAAAAATGCCCCCCATGGGAGCGACCCTTGCCCAAGGGGTCGCTCCCTTATGTGAAGATTAGTAAACAAAAAAAAAATCCCTGGTGTCTAGTGGGGTTTCAAAAGCCGGATTGCAAGCAATCCGGCTTTTGAAACCCTCGGAGAGACTTCAAAGGTAAGGAAATACTTTTCCTTCCCTTTGAAGCCCCTCCGGGCCTCCCAAGTGATTGAAAGAGAAATGCTTTTGCATTTCTTTTTCAATCGCGCTGGAAGCAGAGCTTCCAGCGCGACGAGGGAGGCCCCTATGACTAATCAGCGCGCGCACACGCGCTGACGTCACAGGGGGGGGTGGGGGGGTCGGGGGTGGAAGGGGAAGGTCTTCCCCTTCCATCCCCGACTCGGGGCGGGAGGGGGGGTGCACGGGGGCGCACTAGCGCGCCCCCAAGTTCCCTTGTGCCATGGACGAGATGATTTCGTCCAAGGCACAGGGGAACTGTAGCCTTGGACGAGATCATCTCGTCCAAGGCACAGAAGAGGTTAAAGAAGTGATGATAGACTCACAGAGTGAAAAGGCAACTAGCTCTTAAGACCAGAAAACCCCTGTCACATTGAATGTTGCACTCTTTTTGTATGTTTCTGGTTTGGGAAATCACGAAAGGCATGTCTCACTCGAGCTTCATTAAATCATAAGTGTATAAAGTGCTTTTTGTAGAGTAGCCACTTAAAAATATAAGGTAAGTATTTCAAATGCAAGCAGTTGAAAGTATGAATAGCAATGACACATGTCCACAGGCGATCACAAGTAGCTAATCCAACAGAGCTATTTGGCGCACCACCAATAGAAATCTGCTGCTTTTGCATTGTTGATGCTGCCTGGATCTTCCTCATGCTGCTACACTTCTCTGAATGCATTTTCAATAAAAGTAGTATATGCTAATAAAAAATAAAAAGAACTTCAGGCTTGAGATGAGACAATCAAAATGGGAAAGGTGTGAATTCTAAGGATTCCTTCCTGAGTAAACATTGATTCACCAACAAAGAACATAAGCTCAAGGGAACGGTTAAAAATATTCAGAAGGTTTACTAGACTTTTATATCAGTCTAATGTTCATCACAGTCCAAAAAAGGCATCAATTCTTATTTCAGTTCATCACGAGGTAGGAGCCACAGTACAGTTTCCAATTGATTTTAGTATTGTTCTTCAAACATCAGATTCCAGCCCAGCAAGGTGTATATATCGTCAGATGTTTCAGGACCCACTTGGGAGTGATTTACTTATTCAACCAGTCCACTATTTTGATACAACACGAATTTAGTAAAAGGTAAGAAAAAACACAAGATTTATTTAACCATGATGAAGTCTGTTTTAGGATGAAATGCGTTGGCTGGGTTGAAAGGAGATGTTTGAAGAACAATAGAAAAATCTAATGGGTACAGTACTATGGCTTACGCCTCATAATGAACTGAAAAAAGGATTGATGTCTTTGTTGGAATGTGCTGATAATTTGATTGATATGAAAGTCTAGTAAATCTTGTGGGTATTTCTAAGTGTTCCCTTGAGATTGTGTTCTTTGTTGAAGATTAATGGTTCCCAGTCAGTGGAACTATGAGAGGCTGAGCTCTACATGTAATATATAAAACTGCTAAACTCTTGTGTGGTCTTTGGAGCCAACACTGCTCTTCTGTATATTTATTGATTCACCATCAGCCCGCTACATGCCAGATTCTCTGGATAACCATTGATTAATTAACTTACTTTCATATATATTAATTTTGTGTTAATTTAGTTCATGTGGATGTCGTTACAGCCTGTCATAGATCCAGCTGTCCTAGACCTCCTTTTGAGTCCCCTTTTTACAGGTTCTTACAGCCTGGTTTTAATGTGTTTGGCAGGCATTGAATCTACTTTTATGAGTTTCTTATATATTTGCCAGATAGCTAAACTTTGTGAGAATTAACTTCCTGGGTATTCAAGGGAGTTCATATTGACATGCCAGCATTGATGTAAATTTGCTCAGAAGTGTAACACTTTCCGCTGCAGGGGTCGAAAAGCATGGATTCTGCATTTGTTCAAAAGGAAGAAGTAGAGACTCTGTTACTGTGAGCCTAAAAAAACATCAGGGCCAGACCACATCTTCTGTTGTTGTGTAGGCAATGAGATAAAGAACATTTAGGAGGGATCCAGTGTAGATCAAGGAGCTCTGGACGCCCTGATCATCACACTATTACTAGAAGATTTATTTGCAAACAATAAATTGTCATGGTGATCATTTACGTAGTCTGTGGCAATCCTGAAAGCCTGGCTTAGATCTGGCCCTCTTAGAACTAGTCACCATTGCAATAAATTTTGTGAACAACACACTTGCCTTTTAGCAAGGCTCTGGAAAAGCCTATTGAAGCCCTTTGAGAAGAATAAGATAGTGTGAAGTTTAAGAGGCTGCTTAAGAAAGAATTGTTTTGCAGCCTATACAACTACTATCTATATTCCAAGTGGCCCAGTGATGGATGCTTTAATTATTGCATCTAATAAAACCAACACCATGTTTTTTGGAATTTAACATGTTTCAGAAATATCATCTCTTATGTTGTTAACCCACCAAATTAGAGCCTAAAATGCAGACTTTCATACTCCGTGCACCCACATCTAAATGTTCAAGCATTTAATGGCATTTCCACCTGTTTATTTTGGCAGGTGTGACGTGTAACCTTTAACAAGGTTATAGACTTTATTGTCCCAGGCAATTAGCAGAGTGATAAACATAGTACCACTTGAGATTCCATCCCAAATAGATGAGGTCAGTGAGGCCCATAACTCGATCCCATCCTGTGATGGTATTGGAGAGGGTGACCAGACAGCCTGATCTTAGCCCCGGGCACTATAGCGCTAAAGCCTAAAGCACCATGGTTTATCTTTATATGTGACACTAGAGAGTTTAAAAAATTGAGAGAAACCTGAATATGACAGGCCTTTGAGGTTAGGCCGCTGGACAATCTGTCTGATGGCTGATGCCAGCACCTCTATGTCCCTGCATCAGCCGTCAGAAACATTTATTGCTTCAGGTTGTTGCTTGCCCCTTGCTCACAATGAGGGTTGGCATTTTTTTTCATTTTGTCAATAATGAATAATATACTATTTTTCATTAATAATATAACAAAAAAGTTGCAGCCCTGCAGTGTAGTAGAAACGGCAGCCATGTGGCAGACATTGGGGGTGGGGACCTCAAGTAAAAAGTGGCAGGATGAGAGGAGGTGCTTCAAAGAAAAGTTCTTCAGGAACACAGGTGACAAATGCTCTTCCTATGGCAGGATTGGATACTATTCCCGTTGCATCCTCCTAAAAGAGTTTGTCTTCACCATCATACCTCCCACCCTTCTGTATTGACTGCCTGTTCCAAAGAACACCAATATAAGTCCAGGCAAGAACTGAATGCCCCTCTCCCAAAACTAGCTCTTCTCTTAGCATTCACCCTTTCTCTCATCCTGAACCATTCATAGGTCAGCAGACATCACTAATATGCCCCCATACATAGCTTCAAATTGTTATCAACACATCAAATCTTTCTAACATACATCCCCCAATATATAGTGTTTTGGTGGTAACATCTGGAGCAGAAGTACATCCAACTGTGGCAGGACAATAAACAGGAGCGTTTTGCTGGTGATATATACCAGTACCTTCCCCAAGATTAATGATTTACTTGGCTGTAACATGGCCATGGTATCTCCACTGACCCTCTGGAAAAATCCAGTGACCAGGTAATGGAAGGCAGCCATTGATTTGACATGTGCAGGGAGAACCCTGTAGGTGAATTGAGCTCCTCATTCCACTGTGCGACCATGTCAAAGACCACATAAGATGACAAATGAGATCTAAGAGTAATGTTTTCCTTGGACATGCCAAAGATGTTGATGTTTTGCCTAAAAATCCTTTCTCCCCCACTCACATAATTGTTGGTAAGCTGAAGGGCAAGGAAACACAGATAGTCATCAATATAGTGTTTTTTGTCACACTCTTGTTATCGTACATGCCTAACCTTTTGAGAATGGTTGATTTTGTAAGGAGTCCACCTGATGATGAGTGTGGCAAAGTACTAACTGTTTGCTTCCTCACAGTAGTAGGAGTGTTGCAAGTTTTTATACAGTTCAAAGCTAAAATGTATATGGTTTTTAAAAAAAGTGTATTTAATTTATAAAATAAGCTTATTAAAAATAGCCTTTAGACACTTTAAAATATTTTCTGCTGCATTTGTGATGGGGAGCTCCCCAAACCAGATAAAAGATGAGTGTAGCCACAGATCTCTGGATGGCTATTTGTGATTTTGCGAGTACTTAAATAGTACTACTGGAGTACTGCTACCCATTCTCAAAATTCATTTAATTACATGTCTACACTGAGGATATAAAGTCTCCGGGTATTCTGGATGAGCATGCATTTTTTCTCCCACAGCAGCAGCCACACCCTATATTTAACTCATCCACGAAGTTACATTAAACAGCTTGACATTGAATCTGATGACTTGACTTGATGATTTACTGATTTGCAGCATATACCACGGAACCAGAAATCTTCTAGGAGTCTTAAGGCCTGATTTAGAGTTTGGCAGATGCGGTTTCCCTGTCACAAATATGACAGATATCCGTCCTCCTTATTACAATCCCATTATAGCCTATGGGAATCGTAAGACAGTGGGCAGGATAGCGGTCACATTTGTGACAAAGTAACCCTTGTGCCAAACACTAAATCAGGCCCTTAATGTGCAGTAGAACAATTTTGGAATCACCTAGGTATTGCCACAGAATTCATATCACAAGGAACCCACCACAACCCCATATCAGCCAATTGCAGCACCACCTCCAAAAACTAACTCAATTTTTCAGCCAATTCCAGTTATGCTAAATTGTTACCAGGTCTATAAGACTACAACATCACCTCTCATCACAGACATCTGTGCAGAAAATGTTCTTAAGTAATGGTTAAGTAATGATTTTAAATGTTTCTTTTTCCTTCCAGATTTGCATAAACATATCCCTTTATTAGGCCTTTATTATGCAAATTGCCACTTTAAGTTTTCTAATTGCACACTGTTCTCAAAGCAATTGTAGCCAAGCAAAATCCTGCTAGGTAAAGCACAAAATTACTCAAACACATAAGCTACAAGAATGCCGGTCAGAATTTACAATGTTAAGAGGAGAGTAAATAGGCCCTGAGATGACAGAGAACATAAACTTACTCTGCATAAGAAACTAACAGCTTAGAGACTTTAACCTCTCTTTAAGGCATAACCCCTTGGCTCATGCAGTCATACTGAGTGTCGGAGATTGTGCCAGAGTGGCTGGCATTGCATTGAGATTTGGTTTACAAATAAGCTTCAAACACATGCAATTATTTCCTTTTCTGGTACTTAAGAAAGGTAATTTGCAAGGTGCTTCCTTCATCCTCAAGTCAAATGATCTACCTGCTCCAGTTCCACGTTCACATGAACAACACTGAGATCATGTTCCAGAAGAGGAACTCATCTGTGGTTAAAATCGCCAAAAAGCAAATATTGAAATGTCTTAAAAACATTCTCCATATACTGAATGACAGTGGTCCTGCCTTCAAAAACTAAAAGCAGTAATGTTGTTAGTGGTGGGACAAACAGACAAACACTTCTACTATTCTGGACTTTTTCATAGCTAAGTAAAAAACTGAGGTACTACATTTAATTAACACCTATCAATTAGTCTGTGAATAAAATCAGCAATCTACTGATTCTCTTTCCAAATCAACATTCTTGGAAAGGAACATCCGGAAATAACTTGCTATTAGGATTAGCATCTAAACTGGTGTACTGCAAGATTATTTGTACTACCCATTCCCCAAGAAATATCTCCTGAAGCTTCAGATAATCTATAATCAAGCTTAAAGAGCTTGTTTGGTTCATTATGTAGTTAACCATATCATCTCAGTATTGAAAGCACGGGAATAGCCACCAGTCAAAAACAGGAATACATTCAAATGTTTGCACATCTTGCAAATTAGGATTAAGAGTTAGGATAAAGGATTAGTGTAGCTTCAGAATTTAACAGAGCACCACACCCAATCTAGAAATGTGAGATTTAGTATTCCCTTGTTTAGCGGACAAATCAATTTCAAGCAGATGAAACATGGGTAAATGTAAGAAAATTGAACTCCCATCAAGGCTGTTCCAGAGTAATAGAAGGACCTGAAAATTATACTGTAGAGGCTAGCCTTTGGGTTATACTTTATTTATGGCACAACCTCACCCATAAAATAGTGGGGCCCTCACCAACAGTACTCAAACACCACCAAATTCATAATTGACCTGAAGAAAGGATTGAGGCACAGTTTCTAGTGCTCACACAAAAGAAAAACATTCACACTCTAATATTGACAAAGTATTGAACATATCAACTTCAAGTACCGCCAGGAACAGGATGGCGGTATGGGGTGTCAGAATCCTCCATGGCGGCGCAGCTTGCTGCGCCGCCATGGAGGATTCATTTGGGCAGCGGAAAACTGGCGGGAGACCGCCAGTTTTCCACTTCTGACCGCGGCCGAACCGCCGCGGTCAGAATGCCCAGCGGGGCACCGCCAGCCTGTTGGCGGTGCCCCCGTCATTTTAGCCCTGGCGGTCTTGGACCACCAGGGTTAGAATGACCCCCTAAATCTGCACCCCATGCAAAACTTTGTGCTGTGTTTAACTGAACAAAGTTGCCCCACACGTTGTGAAATCACAGGGGTGTTTTGGCTGAAACTTCACAAGAAGGATAACTGACATTTAGGCCTTAAGTATGCCAGAGATTTCATATCCTTTCTCAAACACCTGTTTGTGCAAGAGTCAACATTTTGAGTTGTACGCCATTTACTGAACATGGTAGTTTTCATGACGCCCACATAATTTGGCACACTTTTGGGAATTTTGCATGACAAAAATTGTCTAATGCCTGAGATTAAGCTGCCATAAGTAAATGAGATGTCTGGTCGAGGAAAAATCCTTTTGCTAGGACAGTGAGATTGACAGATACCAACAATGCAAGTGATCTGAACCCGAGCAGCATTTCTTTAACACTAGCACATATTAAATTGCTAAAAGGGCATTTTCTGTTAAGTCATAAAACCTCTTTATCCGAGCGAACAGTTTTACTTGTTTGTTGAGGGTTACACAGAGCAAATGCCCTGGAGAGTGAGTTTATTGTATAGAGTATCAACTTCCTCTTCCTGTCCTGAAGACTCCTCCCTGTGCTTTGTTCATCCCTTGGTCATTTTGGATTTGGATTTTGGAGGAAAAGCATTACTCTTCCTGTTTCTGCAATCTCTGTTGTATCATGCACCTTTGGAATCTGTAATTTGTTTCAGAAAATCAACTAAGTTGAGTTTGGTTCTTTGCAGAATGTTTATGTTGGCAGGCACCAATATTTTAGTTCCTTTCTTTTCCATTGTATTTGTTTGTTTGTTGCTCATGGCCTGACGTTTAAGGGCCTGATTCACAAAGGGGGGTATTTGTGGTAATTTTTACGAGTGTGGAGTCTCTAATCGTTTGTTCTCCAAACTGTTTTCAAGTCAGTTGATTTCTTCCAATACACGTAGCCTTCTATGGACAATTGGGAAACAAATGAGTCCGAATAAATAACTCGGTGTCTGTCATCAATGTCTCTTCTGCTTTTGTTGTTGGTAATTTAAAATAATATGACTCAGGATCAGTAGTATCATGCTTAGATAAATAAGTGAACTTTTCTACATATGTTTTCAAACTCCCTACTGGTGGAGTCAGGCAGTGTTCCCTTTGTGTATAGTTAAAAACATTTCTGGGAGTAGAAGCTCTATGTAAATAATAATGTCCACAATGATGGTAACAGAACATTTACCCATAATTCACACTGTTCATGTACATATCTTCACTTTCAAATAAAGTATAATTATCAAGCTCGGAAATCATAGAATCAACTGTTTTAACATCCCAGTCATCAGAAACAACCCAGGTGTAATAATGTAATTACTAAAAATTGTAAACACTTATGGTATTTGTATCATTTCAATTGGTCCAAATATATCAAAAGGTACTTTTTTCCATACAATCCCATCAGGAACCTGAACAGTAGAAATGTTCACTCGGGACAAGTCTCTTCACACTTTGTGGGAAGCCAAATGAGGATTAAAAACCTCATCCATCGGTTCAACAGCAGAGTGTTCAGGCAAATGATGGCCATGTATGAGGAAAAAGAAAACAAAAACAAATTCAATCCATAGAAGAAAAGCAAGCAATGACAATATAATCCACAATTGGTACCATGTACGAATCAGATAGATATGTTTTATCTAGTAAAAAAGCTTCATATGCCATGCGCTGAGGCAGTGGTAGGCGCTGAAGAATTTGAAGAAAAATCATCAATTTTGGCAAAATACTCAGAAGCTGTCTGTGCAAAAACTGAAGCAGATGATTGTGAAATAGAACTGGTAGATGTATACAATGGAGGGTCATTATAGACAATCCTATCAGTTTGTGTTGAATTTGTAAAATTCAAATCAAGATTTTGGACATTTCTTGATGATGAAGTTGTAACTAGAATCAACAAAATTGCAGTCTCCACCCTCCCCAACATAGAGAAACAATATCAGCGTTGTTTAATACTTGAATAGGCCTCTCCTTTATGGCAGTGAGAGGGGCAATGAAACTACCCAGGAATCCTCATGGTCTATTGTGTAGAATCAGCCACATGATGCAACTTATTGTGATCAATGGAAAGAAAACAGTTGTCTTTGGAGCCAGGCAGCTGTGGTAGAATAACAGTTCCTGTAACTTGTATTCTAAGATCCGACACCAGTGCCCGGTAAGATGAGCCAAAATACTTTTTCACAGCAACTTTCTCTCAAACTAGATCCACAACCTTTGGACCCCAGCCTGTGGAAGTTGCAGGATCTCTCATTCCGAAAGTGGCAGCATGTGCATATGAGTTTTCACCACAGAAGTGTTGAAAAGTTAATTTATGTCAAAAGGCGTTTCTGTTGCCGCTGCGCCAGGACTGTCAAGATCTGGGACGAACATGGGGTTGCTGAACAGGACTTCATAGGGGTTACAGTCTCCCAAAGATATTCTAGGCAGATTATTTAATGCTTTCTGGACTCCATACACATGATGGATCCGACTACACCTGAGCCTAGTACCCTAGCTATTAAGGATTGCTTTTAGTTCCATTTTGTTCTTTCCATTACCAAATTTCTCTCTGGATGATAGGGGCTACAAAAATGTACTATAAAACTCATTTTTACATGGCGTCCCTGTGTACCCTAGAGGAAAAAGCAGGACCCTGGCACAAGTGGAACGCTGCCGATAAAGACTTGCAAATCTTTAATAAAAGTTCGAGCTTCAGTCGATCATAGTGGCCACATCCACAGAAATCTGGAGCAAGAGTCTACTGTGAGTAGAACATATTTATATGCACTACTGGAATTTAACACCTGAATTTAAGGAACCACAAAGGTCTGGGTACACACACTGCATAGATTTGTTTGATATTAAGCGGTGTGTCTGCGGTGGGCGTTTAACAGTGGAACCTTTTATCTGTTGACAGATGTCACCGATAAGGACATACGGTTTGGTCTGTCTGTATAGACCATGCACCGATAGTGTTTTTGTGGCAGTGCAATTGTCACTGCCACAACAGCATGGGTATGAGCAACAGTTAAGGATCCCCATATTTCAGTGTCATAAGCAAGTTTTACTCCCTATTAAGCTGTGCAGTGGAATCCCCTAATGACTGCATGTAGGTTTGTATAGGGAGGAAATTGCCATCCCTCATAATTCCACAGTGTGCAAGCCGCAGAGTATTGATGTTTGGTACCTACAGCTGGTTGAGCTGACCCATCAGTATAATTGATGATTCCATATTGGTCAGGAGACATGACATTCTTGGGCCTCTGGTACTCAGGCCCGTATTGGAGATATTTTTGGGTATGTAGTTTTAGGTCAAAATAATAATCAACATCGGTGGCAGTGAAGAAGGTAGCCCATTGTATCCATCGTAGATGTAACGCTTTTGCGCTGGGAATGCTGGCTTTGGTAACAGCCTAAAAAAAAAATGTGTTTGTCCTGTGCTTATGGTCCCTCTTTGATGACCACCATCTGAACTGCAGTCCGTTTCTTTTCTGTGGGTGCAAAACACATTTCTGCATTTGAGAATAAGTGTGATTTGTACACCATAGGTTCTGTGTCACCCTCTATGAATGTGAAATATGTGAAACCAAATGTCCCTGGTATTACTCAGATCATCAGGTTTGTTTGGTTCACAAAAGTGTATAATTTTTTTGCTTCAAGCATGATCAAGCTGTAATGATCTGAGAATGTGTGTATGTTGTAGTTACCAATATTTGTTTGAGAAATCTGGACGTACTAAATCATAAAGTGGCTTTATGCATTGTGCATATTCTGGAATGTATGTTTTGTAAAAGTTAATGAAATCTAACAAGGATGGCAGTTTTTTTATGGTATTAGGTAGTTGTAATTGTGCACAATTCTCAAGAAAGTGTGGTGCCAGATGTGTCCCCTTATTTGACAACTTTCCCAAAAATAGGACACTGAGGTAAGCAATTTTAGTTTTCTTAAGATTGAATTCGGAACCATAGTCTGCAAATCTCAATACAATGCCATCTACCCTGGCCAGATGTGTGTTGAGGTCATCATCTGTCTGATAGATATAATCTAGGTAGGACAATGTCTCAGGATCAATATCACGTAATATTGATGTTTCATAGGCTGAGAAAAATCCTGGACTGCTCTTATACCCTTGGGAAAGTAATCAAAAGTGACAGAAAGAGCTTAATGTGGAGAATTTGCTTAAATCCTGGCTTCCAGGTGCTAGATTTTGGCAGAAAATTAATTGGAGATATACAGGGTTGTTTTGTATTTTTTGCGCACAATGTTGTTCATAAGGGCTGTGCTATGTGAATTTTGAATGGCAAATGTGCGTGTGTGACTCTTTATATGTCTGTAATCTAAGACTAATCTGTAAGAATGGTCTGGCTTAGCTTCGGGAAATAAAGGGCTACTCATAGCTGATACACAGGGTTCAAATACTCCGTGGTACTTGAGTTGTGAGAGAATTTCCCTCACGAGAATCCCTATCCCAGCCCACATGGTTGCAGTACAAGGTGGGTGCCTGGGCTAGAATCCAATCTACAGCATATGTTTCTTCTATTGGATCGGGAACAAAGACTGTGAAAGAAGGCAAAATGACATCTTCCCTTTGTGGTAGTGTCCAGACAAAATCTGACAGCTACTCTCTTTCTGCCAGGAGAATGTCATAGTCTAACTTTTTTTTCCCAAAATCTTACTTTAGTTGTAAGCATGATGTCTCCCTCAATTAGAATTTTTAACTTATAGACACTGTTGGGTGGGCCAACGCACCTGCCTGGTGTTTTGTCTTCAAGATATTTGCTTGCTGCAGTCACCTGCAGAAGCTCTTGAAGATTCTGGTGAACTATTGGGCCCTCTGCTGTGTTGGCTAGTAGAGTCACTGCCCATGCCCTGTTCTTCAGGAATGTTCTCAATATGTGTGGCTTATTTTGCTGAAGTCCCCACAACCTTATTCTTTTTTAATTGTTTTTTTTGCAGTGGATGTTTTTCTTCTAATTATATTGTTATGTTAGTTGAGCGCTGTAAGTCGTTTATTTCAGTTTCACATGCTAATTTCTGTGCTCTGACTGCCCACTTCTCTCACTCCATTTGTCGGATGAGTCCTGAAAGGTGCAAGAGGGACATGTATCAGTATACTGAGACCCATGAGGAGATTTCAAATTATCACAATTTATAAGATTCTATCACTTTTCAGTGCAGATTCTCCTCTTTGCTTCACTTTACCTTTATTAGATATTTGTTTGTCCCAGTGTTTTTTTAGAACCCTCTTGCACTTGCTTGGTGTTGTCCTTTTGGAATTACCTTTCATTTGTGGTTAATTTGGTCTGGCTCCCAAACTGTACTGACCTATACTTGTATAAATCTTGGAGATAATTGTTGGTAACTTGCGTTCTTGTTCGATCTGTGGAACTTGTGTAAATTGTTTGCATACTGCCAATGCTGATGCTTCCCCTTTACTGTTACTTAAAATAATTGAGAAGACTGTGGTAAACGTGTCCATTAATTTAACCCCAAATTCAGGACAGGAGCAGCCCTGTGTTCATTTTGAATCTGTTTTAACACATCAGGTAAATTTGTAAGTGTTGATGGAAAATGTGTTGTGATATAAATTGCAGCAAAGACTGTGTCCCAAGTGGTGCAGTCATCTACTGAGAGAACCATCCCAAATGGCAAGCATCTTGTGAGAATGCTGTGCTTGTCTTGGGGTCGCATAAGGGGAAACACTGCTTCTAGCTGCTTTGTTTCATGTGCAATTCAAAACAGAATCTCTGCACATTTAGTGTGAACCTTACTCATGATTGTGTTAATAGTTAACAGGTTTATCCCTAGTGTCTCCAATTGGTGGCTTTCTGGGGCAGCCCTTGTTGGGGTGTTATTCAGAGTTCGCATTGAGAATTGTATTAAGCATCTGTATAATCTAACAAAGTTAGTGTATAATGGGCACAGCTCAACTGCCTGTAAATTTGTATATTTGGAAATGGTGTGTAGGCAGCTGGAACTGGCCATGAGGCCCCATCATTACTTAGGGGTTTCAATCTAACATGATCAATAACATGCAGGAGGGAACCTTGAAACCAGTATTGGTGTTCTTGATATGTTAGTGGTAATTCTAGATATTGATATGCTTTGTACTGTGCTGATGGATTTGCTATAGTGTATGTATCAAAGATGTTTGTGGTTGCATCTACTACAGGAAAGGGAATCCATGAATAAAACATGTCTGTTCTGTACGCAATGTGTGCCTCTACCACAAACATAACATCTCCACTCCCATCAGGAAGCCCATTTGTAAGTAAATACTCTGTGGCAGCTTGTATTCAATTTAAAACAATTACTTTGGGTTGTGATTGGGCCATGTATGTAATAAAGCATTCAGATATAGATACACTAAATGGGGTATCCTTTTAAAAGTTCATACTTGAGCAACCTACAGACTAATCCTGGTCCTACCTATGTAGCTGAGGAGGATTTTTCTCTAACACCAGGACGTCTCCATTTGGGAAGCTGCTTAGGGTACCTTAGCATTTGAGAGAGAGCTACCTAAGAGAGCCATTAAATAAGCACCCAACCAACATTGCAGCGCCATGTCTCGTGGCTTTTATTATGTTGATAAAACTGCATGTTTAGGGGGTAGCACCACAGAGTGTGGGAGACTGTGTCACCCTCACACCAACTGGAAATTGTCAGCCTACCTATTGACTAGCTCGCAGTGCTTCACCCACCCAAAAAAAAGAACTAAAATATGGGTATCCCACCCATCACTAAAGGGCCACCACAACAATATAGTTTTGGAGGTTACATAATTGATTTTCCTGCACAGGTTACACTGCAATTCAAGATGTCAATGGTCTCTGTAGGCCAAAGGAGAGAGAAACTGCACTCTAGGGCAGTTCTCTCCCTATGTGTATAATAGAGTGTCACCATAGAAAAAACAGTAAATCAATCTGCCTCACTATTAGTATACACTAACCCTAAAGGGCCTATCCCAGGTGAATATTCAACTCTGCAGAGTACCCATTGTGCCATTCTGCACATGACAGTATTCTCCCAGGTGCAGCCTTACCCTTGGTGCATCACTGCAGCCTTATCTTAAAAGGCAGACTCTAGTTATAAACATGTGCAGTCCGTTTGCCAGGTGATTACCATGGTGGGACACCGGCAGTGAGACTCATCCATTATAAAAAGTCCAAAACCAGGAAATCAAAAGGCAAAGAATCTGGGCAAACTGAAAAGGCAGAAGCCAATCGAAACACTGACTATCTCCCTTCTTATTTTATTGCTTGCGGGTGCACGAGAAGATATTTATTGACTAGTCTGACTAGAAGTCTGTGACTTAGCTAACATGAGAGTCTGTTGTGTAGCCATTTTAGTTATAGCTCCATACACTTTATTGTAGCCCACTAGGCCTGCCACTGTGCACTTTAACCTAGATATATTTTATTCAGCGACGGTAAACATGCCAATGCTTTGTCTCTGGCATTCATTGAAATATACACATCCTTACGTAGGGACATTTTCTCAAAACATCAGTTGTTTTATTATAAAAACACCTCTCTGTCCCATACACGTTAGAGGGAGATTCCAGCCAGATGACCACAACTGTATGCTGACTGCTGAATGCCTCCCTACAGCTGCTTATGCAGACATCAGGCCTCTTGCTCAGGTATGAGGGATGATGTCTTCTCAGGGGAACCTGAAGGGCAGAACTAGAGCTTAACATGCTGTGCTCTAATATAGCCTAGGGATTATTTTAACGATTTTAGTGACAATATGGTAGCGTTAATTTTATGCTTTACTCTCCTTCTCACAATTTTAATCCAGTCATGCTTCATCGTCTTGGGTATTGCAGTACATGCTTTATTATCTAAGATGCAGTTGCTTAATTAAAACCTTATTGAAACATATACTGCCTCTGCTTGCCCTTGTATATGTGAGACTAATGTAACCAAGAGAAACGGATGCAATCTGAGTGACCACGATTTCCATGAGGAGGCAATTGTGTCATGCGCTCGGCTGCCCAACCATCCCTGCTCTTGGGTACAGATGAGGCACTGCTAGTTAGCCAAAGCAAAACCTGGATTAGGCCAACAGGTGTCACCTGTAGTGGGTTAGACTCAGTCCCCCACACCGCAGGCAATTCTGCCATTCAAATCCAGTAGTCACATTAGAATAATGAGAGCCTAAGTGACATGGCTCTGCCAACGTTTGATCACACACTAATTTTCGGGTCCTCCTGAGTATCTCTGTCTCACTACATACAAAGACACCTCAATACTATATACGGAAACGTCCGTGGTATTGAGGATTTCCTCCTCAGCTAAGTAGGGAGCACCTAACTAACGCTGTAGGTTGTTCAAGCTTGAACCATTAAAAGAATAATCACCATTTGGTGTGCCTATCTCTGAATGAAATTTACCATTCATTATGGTGAACCCGCAACAGGTAGGAATTGCAGTCAATATGAGACCACCCCTTACTGCATATCTATTGGCACATGGCCTAACGGCCCAGGGGGGTCTAGTCACATTTGTTGCTGAGGCTCATCCAGCCTATAGTACAGAATTTTTAGGACTCTGGGCGCTTTACCACTGCTGACCAGTGCTAAAGTGCAAGTGATACCTGTGTAAATTGTATTGATGATTGGTTTATCCGTGATTGGCATTTTTGATTTAGTTGTTAGTTCCTAGTAAAGTGCACAGTATGTGCCCAGGACCTGTAAATCAAATGCTACTAGTGGACTTGTAGCGCTGATTGTGCCACAAACATGAGTAGCCCTGCAGACATGTCTCAGGCCTGCCATTGCAGTGTCTGTGTGTGCAGTTTTAAACTACCATTTCAACCTAGCAGGTGCACCCACTTGACAGGCACAAACCTTCTCTTTTACTACATGTAAGTCACCTCTAAGGTAGGTCCAAGGCAGCCCAATGGGCAGAGTGCACTGTATTTAAAAGGTAGGATATCTACTGGTGTGCTTTACATGTCTTGATAGTGAAATACTTCTAAACTTGTTTTTCACTACTGCAAGGCCTATGTGTCCCATAGGGTAACATGGAGATTGCCTTGAAATATCTCTTCAGTGTAATTTCCCATTAAGAGTAGATTGAGATATGGAGTAAGTGGCCTCTGAACCCCCAATTTAAAAATACATCTTCTGGAGAAGTTAATTTTTTGGACTGCAAGTTTGAAAATGCCACTTTTAGAAAGTGGGCATTTTTGTGCTTAAGCATTCTGTGCTAATGCCTGCCTTCTGAATACATACCTGGGTCAGGATTACAGTTGAGCTGTTAGTGCATTTACTATAAACAGTCACACAAAAGGAGCTGAGGTGTGCCCTGTGTATCCTAATTGCCCATCACCAGGCTGATCGGTCTTCCTGAGCTAGAGTTGTTGGAGGAGCTGACACTTGCACCTTAATAGGGCTGTGTCTGTCCTCATACAAAGCAGTCTCCAACCCCCTGGAGTGTATCTGGAGCTCGGGCAGTAAAAGGACTGGTATTGTGCAATACAAAGACTTCTCTTGGAAGTTTGCCTACTTCAAAGACAGAAATGGGTAAAAGTACTGGACCTCTGACACCACATTGTTAGACTCCTTCTGGACTGAGGACATTCTGCCAGGAAGAAGAGCTGGATGCTGTAGGAGGGACTGCCACTCTGCCGGTTGCATTGTTGTGCTGGCCTGCTGCTTCTGTCCTGGGAGAGAAAGGGCTGGACTTGGCTTTCTATATCCTGCTTCCACAGGTTCTCCAAGGGCTTGGACTGAGCTTGCCTCCTGTTAAGAAGTCTCAAGGTCATCAACTGCTTCGTCTGCCAGCACCAGGGCTTTCTTGCTGAGAGTCCTGACTTGCCATATGGTGCCAAGTCCAGTTCCTGGGACCTTGGGAGTGCATTTGGATCTAACCAGGAAGAAACCAGTACATCGAAGCCCAGAACAACTTTAGGACTGGTGCTGCTCTCTGACTCTCTTCTTTTTTGCACAATTTATGCGTCACTCTAACCCTGAAAGGGCTTTACTTTCACTTATACTGGGTGCTTTCTTGTGTCTGGACAAAGCTAAGCCCCTCTGAAGAGCTATATTGATAGTGAAACACGTGTCAAGGGTTGCTTTGATTCATTCCAGGTTGGCTTTGATGGTATTTTACCAGTCCAAAGCTGTAATAGTGTGACTGGATCAGTGAAAGGCTTTTGTCATTTTACAGCTCAGCAAGGATGGCACTGTGTCAATTCTATGCTTAAAGATTTTGCTGTACAAAGGGCAAAGTATTTTGTTCCTATCTAGCTCTGCGTGGATACAACTGTGCTGCTCCTATGCTTAAAAAAGTTGCTTTTGACTTTCCTATATCTTTGGCACTGTTTGCAAGATCTTCATGAAATGTTCTCCAAAAAAAGTGCCCCGTGATTGTTGTTGCATACAGAAAGTTTTGGGATTATCTGTCAGCTGGGGGTGAGAAAAAATGGGGGTTAAAAAAAGATGTGTTTCAGGATCCGCGCGCGAGCTGACGACCAAGATGGCCGTCTGATATCAGAGCTCAGCATCTTCGGACGAATTTCTATCGCCGGAGCCGTTTTTTTTCTTCTTTCTTATGTTGTTCCACTAAAATCAACCATGGGATGTTTTGGTGAGCATTTTCATTGTTTTTTGGACTGCCTAGCATATTTCCTGACTCTTTAATTACGTTTTCTTTTTTCTCCTCATGAATGCGGCCATTTTGACTATCTTTGCTCACCATTACATTATACTTTTTTGAATATTTGACTTTCTTTTTTGCGCAAGCCTGGTTTTTTTATTTTTTGCTGTTTCGTTAACATATTTTTGGAGTTCCTGTGTCACTTGCTTCCTTATTAAAGGCTTTTTATTTTTATATGGGCAAACTAAAGAAAATAAAATCTCTGTCGCATCAGTCCTCCTCAGCTGACAAACTTTCGCACTTTTTTCAATTGGACACTTCTGCTGAAGCGTCTTCTTCCATCTCAATGATGTGTTCCTCATCTTCTTCTTCTCCTAAAGTTCCTCAGCATATTTCTGCATCCACTCATAAGGGGGTCAAACAGGAACCACCTTCACCAGTAAAATCTTCCTCGCCGATCTCTCTTGAACAAGGGCTTGATGAAATACGTGCATTGTGTCCTTTTATTGAAGAAACTAATTCTCGGATACAAAATCTTGATTCTAAGTGGTCTCAAATGGAAGTTAGAGTCTCTGCTTTGGAACAAAGAGTCAGCGACGTGCAGGATGAAACACATAAAATTATTAGTTTGGAGAAGGAAGTGGCAACCTTGAAGACTCTTACGGAGGATTTGGAAAACAGAAATAGACGCAATAATCTTCGCCTTTATGGATTACCAGAGGGTCTTGAAGGGAGTGACCCAATTTCATTTTTCATTTCATTCTTTCCACAGTTGGTGGGTCTACCATCTTCTACAGTATTGAACATCCAAAGAGTGCACCGCATTGGTCATCGTTCTCAGCATTCCTCCACATCTAAACCAAGAGGCGTGATTATTTTCTTTGTTGAATTTACTGACTTATTGAGAATTCTTAACGCTGCGAAAACCCCCCAAAAAATTCTTGGCAGGGAAGTAAAATCTTCATTTCACAGGATGTGTCCAAAACTACAGCAGACAGGAGGAAAGAGTTTTTGGATCTCCGTCCACAGCTTCGTGACTTGGGAGCTCGTTTTGGATTATTCCATCCGTGTTTGTTCAAAGTGACATATCAAAACAAGACCACTTCATTTACCTCTCCTGCAGTTCTTCGTGATTTTCTATGACTACACTCTACAAATTCTATGGAAACAGCTGGTCCTTCTAAACTTTGACTATATACGTTTCTTTATTTATTATGCCCTTTCACTATTATTGCGATAGAATTGATGGTTCTTTATATGCAGTTTATACAGTATACTATATTGACGTGACTACAGACCCTCTTTTGTTAATGTATTGTTTTCTTTTCACAGGTTCCTGGTGTTCTATAATCATTATTTTTGCTTGTAACCTTTGTCCGTTGATGCGTTCCGTTCCCTTGCTGTGCCGTCTTCAGTCTGTGCTGTTACCACCCCTCCCCTATTGTTCATTCATGTATGTTTTTGCAGTCGTCTTTATTTGACATGTACTGTCTCTTCTTTTTTTCTTTACTACTTTCCATCCTTTTTCCTGCTGTTTTCCCTTTACTCTTCTCTCTTTTTATTTTTTCTGTTTTCTTTTCCCTTATATGTATTTTCAGTTATTTATGGTACAAGGCCTTTCGTGTATCTATATGGTTATGTGACGTAAATTCACGGTTGTTTCTTGGAATGTCAAAGGTTTTATTAATCCAATCAAAAGGCAGATAATTTTATCCCACTTATCTAAATATAACCCAGACTTGGTTCTTCTACAGGAGACCCATTTGACAGACTCTGAAGCTCTGAAACTTAAAAAAGTCTGGGTGGGCAATGTTTTTACTTCACCTTCGTCTACAAAGAAAAATGGTGTAATTGTGCTTTGCCATAAAAAATGATCAGTTAATGTTATTTCACAAGACTCGGATTCTGATGGTAGGTGGCTCTTTGTGAGGCTCAGTATTAATGGGATTATAATGACTATTGGTAATATTTATGGTCCAAATAATTCAGACTATCTTTTCTGGCCCACTATTACTAAACAATGTTTGCATTATAATGATGATTTTCTTCTTATTGGAGGGGATTGCAATCAAATTCTTGATCCCTTTATAGATAGGCAATCTGTAATTACATTTTCTCCCCATAAAATGCATAAACAATTTAAGGCATTTTTCTCACAATGTAATTTAATTGACTCATGGAGAACTTGCAATCCTGATAATAGGGATTTTTCGTTTTATTCTCCACCACATGGCTCCTTATCTAGACTTGACCATATTTTTGTTTCTAAATCATTATCCCAAAATCTTATTAACTCCTTCATTGAACCTATGGTAATATCTGATCATGCCCCAGTCATTACAGATTTTGACTTGCTCCCGGTGCATCCCAAGTCCAATAGGTGGCGATGTAATAACTCTTTATTACTTGACTCTAAATTTTCCAGTTCCTTTGTTGCCTTTGCGGATGAATGTTTTCGATTTAATGAACATTCTCACGTTTCTCCACAATTATTATGGGATTCGTTTAAGGCTGCGGCTCGCGGTCACATAATAAATTTTGTCTCTAATAAAAAAATATCTTTCAATGCCCAGCATCAAGCACTGCTTCTCAAAATTAAACTCTTAGAACATCAGTACTATTCTTCGTCCTCCAATTTTAATATACAAGAACTTATTCAGGCAAAACTGCAATTTAAAAAAATCTCAATGGATAATGCTTCCTCTTTTCTTCTACGTAGTAGTGCTTGTTATTATGGAGGTGAAAATAGAGCGGGGAAGCTTCTGGCTAATTATTTAAAAGTTCAAAAGTAACGCCATAATGTGAAGTCTATAGTTTCAGATACTGGTGAGTCCCTTTTTAAGGATGAAGATATTTTAGCTGAATTTGTTAATTATTACCAGACACTTTATACTCCTGGGTCAGTCCCGACCCCCTTACAGATTGATGATTATTTAAGGAATATTCCAAACCCTAATAAGACACTGATTGATGCTACTTCACTTGAAGCAGATATTGCTTTGTTAGACATTTTTAAAGCCCTTCAATCTCTAAAAAAAGGGAAAACTCCTGGTCCGGATGGATTTACAGTGGAATTGTTTTTACATTTTTCTGACCTGTTACTTCCTAAACTTTTTCAACTCTTCCAATTCTCCATAGATTCTGGTTTTACAGGGGGCACATTTCAGGAAGCTTCGATTTGCCTAATTCCAAAGGACAGTAAGGATCATACCTTTTGTAAACACTTTAGACCAATCTCTCTTCTTAATACAGATTATAAAATCTTTGCTACATTATTAGCCCTACGTCTTGATACCCTTTTACGTGCGCTGATAAGTAAGGAACTAACGGGTTTTGTCAAAGATAGATTTGCTTCTGACAATTTTAGAACATTCATTAATGTACTCAGCAAGGCTCCCGCTCAGTCGTATTCTTTAGCGGCAATTTCCATAGATGCTGAGAAAGCGTTCGACCGGTTAGATTGGCCTTTTCTATTAAAAGCTTTCGCCTGGCATGGTTTAGGGCCTCATTTCCTTTCATTTATCTCTTTGCTTTATCAATCTCCAATGGCATCGATACCGGTAAATGGGAAATTGTCTAGATATTTTGTATTATGCCGAGGTGTACGTCAAGGGTGTCCGCTCTCTCCACTCCTATTTATTCTAGATCTTGAGCCCTTTCTATTGAGTATTAGAAATAACATTAAAATTGAAGGTTTCCAGTATGGCGAGAAACATTTAAAATTAACAGCATATGCAGATGATATACTTTTATGTATCTCAGACCCTGAGCTCTCGATTCCGTCTCTACTTTGGGAAATTTAGGATTTTTCCTTGATTTCAGGTTATAAGATAAATTCGGATAAAACTGATATCATCCCTTTAACAAAATTTTGTTTTAAAGCATTGTTTGATATCACTGGTTTTCACTGGAATTCTTCCAAGATTAAATATTTAGGTATTTGGTTCACTTCATCCATTAAAAAGTCAATTGAAGTAAATATTTCAGAGGCTTTAGAGAAAGTTGATAGATCGATTCTGGCTTGGAATCCCTTATTTTTATCTTGGTGGGGTCGTCTTGATTCCATTAAAACTATGATTTCTCCTAGCATATTAAATATCCTATCCATGATTCCGCTTCCTTTACCTGGTACCTTTTTTACACAATTGGACTCCAAATTGTCTAAATTCCTCTGGAACAATAAGAAATCTAGAATTTCTCTTAGTCATCTTCACCATTCTAAATAGGAGGGAGGAGTAAATTTTCCTGATTTTAGATTGTATCACAAATCCTTTTTTTTGCGCCAAGCTTCTAGGTGGTTCTCCCTCTCAGACTCTAGGTTTACTCCATTATGGTTGGATATTGAGTGTTCTTTTCTTTTGCCTTTTTCCCCTAGTGAGGTGATATCCTTTTCCTATAATATTTTACTTATCTCTTCTCTGCTTCTTAAACATACTTGCTCTCTTATGCGTTCTCATTATTTACCTCCATCTGTTTCTCATTCCTCTTTTCTGAATTCCCCTATTTGGCATAACTGTCTTATCACTATTAAAAAAAAAAACTTTATTTTGGAAATCCTGGCGACAGATAAATATAGTTTGGGTCAAGAATTTATTCTCCAATAATACTCCACTTTCTTTTTCACAATTCCAACTTCTATTTCATTGTCCCAATTCATTTATGCCTAAATATCTTCTTCTTATTAATATTATTATTGATGTACTTTTTTCCTTGCCTTCCCCTTCTCTTCTTCTTTGGAATTAGTCATTTCTTTGTCCTCCTTTCTTATCTCATATCCTAAGGCATCAAACATCTATAAACTTTTTCAGTCTCCTGTTTTGACGCATCCTAAATCTAAAATTGAATCTCAATGGGAATTGGATTTGGGATGCACCTGGACTGTTTCCTTTTGGAATAAGGTGTGGAATCAATCTTCTAAAATATCCAGACCAGCTTCCACCACACAGTCACTTTTCTTTCTTTATCACAGACTTTATTTTACTCCTTCTATTATAGCTACATTTTCTGTATCCTCCACTCCAAGTTGCTGGTCCTGCGATAGCCCAAAGGGAGATCTTGTGCATATCCTTTTTGAATGTCATCCTACTGTCTCTTTTTGGAGAAATGTTTGGTGTCAGCTTACCTGCATTTTTCATTTGCAATCCCAATTATCTCCGCTGGTGCTTTTTTTAGGTAGTCTCTCCGCTGACATTTTTTCAGATGATGATAATTTAAAATTGTTGGATCTCATGTTAGCTTTGGCCTTTCAACAAGTTACTCTCAATTGGAAGAATTCATCCAATATTTCCTATAAAGCTTGGTGGAATAATGTTTGTCACTACCATAGATTATACTGTATAGTGCTTTTACCCCTCTATGCTGCCCTTCCATAAATAGAGATTTGTACTGGTTACCTTTGACTGATTATCTTCATGCTGTTGCTTGTAATTCTACCAATTGTACATTATCTGAGAATTTTAAGCCGCCATGAATTCTTTATTTTCTCTGTTCTTGAGTGAATTTTAACTTAGCTTCCGTTTATGCTTTTTTGAATATTACTTTTTTTATTTCTTTTATTTAACTGTTGAAGTTACAATGCATTTTTTGCATTGTAAATGGTCTTGTTACGTTTTCCTTGTTTACTCCCCTTTTTATACTTTAAAATGTTAAACAGCTTTTACAACTCGTTTTAATATTATATCATTATCATTATGACAGATATCTTGTATTGTTAGTATATACCCCATATGTATTTTGATTTTAATAAAGCTGGTTTACCTTAAAAAAAAAGAAAGTTGTGTTTCCCCTGTTAATTCCCACAGGTTCTTTAGAAACAACTACATCCTGAACCGGTGGATGGAATTACACCAAAGTTGGCAGAAAGCTAGCTTTTGGTGCACAGATTAGGCTTTTGCTTATTTGGTGCAAAACCTTTATGTAGTTTTTGAGATATTAAAGTGTGAACAAATTTGTATATCTGAGGTTGCAAACTCTTTGTGACAACTTCACAATGAATAAGAGCTTGTGCATGGAGCTGCAGGGCTCTGATTGGCTGCCACAAACCAGGAAGTGTTGGTAGCCATCTTGGAAAAAATTGAAAATAATAAGAAAAGGGGCCAGGATAGGGACACACTGACCCCTTAGCTCTGGTGCTGGGGTTCCAGAGGGACGCCCTCGGAGCTAAAAAGCATTTTTTTTTCATTTTCGTGGCAGATCTGTGGATCCAGGAAAAAAAAAAAAAAAAAAAAAACTTGGGCTCCCACTCTTGTTAATTATAAAGCCCCCGGGTGGGCCAAGTCCCAGGGGAATTACTATTTTAATACGGGGGTGCCCTCCCCTCAGTTCCAGGGACTGCCACCTCCCCGGGGCTTAAATGTTATTAAATGTGGGTGAGCCACCGAGCCGCCCTGTAGCCCAAGGGACAGAGCAGCTCGCCGGTGCTTTGCAGTAAAAGAGTATGGGGGTTGTACGCCCCACCTGCAGCCCCAGGGACTGCCACCTCCCCGGGGCATTCCAATAATTATGTGTGGGGGCTCAAAGCCCTTCGCAGCCCTGGGGACCAGCACCTCCCCTGGTCAATTATTAAAAAAAGAAAAGGGGTTGTTTCAGACCCACGCAGCCCCAGGGACCACCACCTTCCTGGGGCTATTTTAGTAGGGGGGCACACAACCCCTCTTGAGGGGCCACAGATGGCCCTGTGGGCTGCCAGGGCCAGCTCCCGCTATGTCCCGGGGTACCCACCCCGGGACATAGCTATTTGCTTTGGCTTGGCAGCAGCTTTAACAGCTGCTGCCAAGTCCCAGCATGCACTCTGCTTGCAGCAAGTGGGACCTGTCAAACAATATCTCTGCAAGAAGGGAGATAGAGGAAACATTGATCTCACAGGGAGGGAGTTTTTTTTAGCGGCCAACCCCTATAACCACCCAACCCTGCGTTTTACATGGCCTTCAGCTGTGCTCAGTGGGGGTTGGCCACAGGGGCTGGACACAGGCCAGACCCTGCAGCCAACCCCTATAACCACCCAATCCTGTGCTGTGCATGGCCTTCAGTGGAACACAGCAGGGATTGGCCACAGGACCTAGCCTGTGGCCAGGCCCTGCGTTCTACCCCTATAACCACCCAACCCTGCACTGTGCACATCTTTTGGCTGTGCAGAGTGGTAATTGGCAGGAGGTCTGCAGGCCCCCCTCCCCAAACCAATCTTGGCCCCAATTATTCTATCCCTGAGGGCCCAGCCAAAGTAGTTTTTTTGGGAGGTGGGGGCACATGACTACCCTCCCCAGGGCCGATCTCAGCCCCGGGGACCCCATCCCCTGGGGCCCAGCCTAAATAATAATTACTGTGTGGCCCCATCCCCAGGTTGACCTCAGTCTCGGCCTCTGTGAGAACAATGTTTCCCCTATCTCCCTTACTGCATCTCTGTGGGCGGGGAGACAGAGAAAACCTCAGCTCCCATGAAGTGAGAGCTTTTGACAGCTCTCACTTCATCAGAGTGGAGTGTTTGCTGTGACTTAGTCACAGCAAACATCTATGTCCTGGGGGTGGGCAGCCTGGGACATAGCAGGAGCTGGCCCTGGTGGGTGGCGGTCATAAGAGCCATCAGTCACTCTGCAAAGGGGGGCAGCGCCGCCCTCCTTAAACAACAGAAGACCCCATTGCGGATCCCTGGGGCTGAGGGTCTGCAATAGATCTCCTATTTCTTTTAAAATTCGCCCTGAGGAGTTGGCAGTCCAGGTGACCCCCTCACCATTACAATTGTTTAAAGCCCCAGGGAGGTGGCGGTCCCCAGGCCTGTAGGGGTGCCCACCTGGGAGCTTCAGAATTAACAAGCACATGAGCCCACATTCCTTTTAAACATTTTCAGTGGATCCAGGGATTTTTTTAAAAAAATGCTTTTTTCTGGCTCTGGGACCCCAGCACCAGAGCTATGGGGTCAGGATGTACCTACCCTGGCCACTTTTTTTTTTTTGTTTTCATCTTTTTTTCTGGGACTCGGCTTAAGCCGAGTCCTAACATGGCTGACAACACTTCCTTGTTGAAGTGTTGTGAGCCAATCATATCTCTGCACAAGATCAGGAGACTTTGTGGAGCTTTTGCATTCGTGTAGATACAAATTTGGTATTTCTTTAATTACTAAAAAAACTACTGAACGGATCTACACCAAGTAACAAAAAGCTCGCTTTGTGGACCAAGAGCTGCTTTTCTGCCAAATTTGGTGTAATTCCATTAATTGGTTCAGGCGCTATCGTTGCTCAAAGTCCCTAATTGAAAAATGAATGGGGAAAAAGCATTTTGGGACCCTCCTTTTTCTTGGCCCCCTACTTTAGTAATAGAACCCCACCAGATGCCGATAGAGCGTACTCACTCTCATGTGATTGAAAATATGGGTTGCGATTTAACGCAATAGTATTTCGGCACGAGTCTGGACCATTGCAATGACTGCTTTGTACTACAAAAAGTTGCGCATTCGATACTGAAATATATTTGGTGCTTCTATTAGATGGCATGTTCAACTCTTTTGGAATAACAAGAACATTGGTGTCATATTAGTGGCATAGAAGATAGATATTGTTTCGGTACCAGACAGCATCTTTGTATCAACTGCTTTATACTACAAATTGTGACACATTTGTTACTTATACATAATCGGAGTTCTATTACTTGGCACGGTTAACTTTTTTGGAATAATAAAAACATAGAGGTCATAAGAATAATATACAAATAAACACTGATGAAGTCATAGGGATACTCCTGTTTGACCAAAAACATGTTGGCTAGAATTCTGATACACCAGAAGAGAATCTTTCAAGAATAACTCCAAGAGCAAGAAATTCCCAAAACATTTCACAGACCTTGTATCATTTCATGCCTGTGCCTGGGATTTATGTCTATACCTTTCTGTTGCTTATTGTTATATTTGGGCATAGTATTGTTACTAATGAGGTTCAACCAAGGCCCATATAATGTGACCAAGTTTTTAAATGACCAAATAATTAAGTAATACTATACCATAATGTCCTGCATAATGCAGCATATTTTGCCTTTTCTTGCCACATAATTTACTCAACCCTGCAGCATAATTTGGCCCTCTTTTGATGCATAATTCCAGTGAACCTGGTTATAGTTACGTTTGGATACATAGCACAGCAGAGCCACTTCTGTCCTAATGTTGAAGGTCTTGTGCTGACACTAAGTAGGCTGAAGGTTCAAATCCTAGTATTGCTTGGCAGTGTGTTTGTTAATTTATTAGTGTTTTGACTGTTAAACATTCCTAATGATGGAACATTCAAGTTTCTTTGACCTCACATGCGTGGGCTTACAGTCATAGTTATGTCTGGAAGCATCACAGTTCAGAGTCACCTATGGCCTAAAGGTTAAGGTCACAGACACTCCCACTGAAAGTTGATGGTTCTATTCAAGGTGTGTCTGTGGTTGCATTCCTTCTTTAATTGCTTTTAAACTTCAAGTTTAAGGTTCATACTGAAAGGTGATCTCACTCTTTTTAATTGACAAAAACATTTTTCTCTTCAAGTTGTTGAATGATATCTCGTTCTACGTATATCAATCATCAAAGCCTAAAAAACTCTCTATCTCTTTTTCTCACTCTTTCTCTCTCTCATTCAATATCTTTCTCCCATTCATACACCCACTCAGAATCTTATGCACCAACTCACAGACCCACTGAGACACTCTTGCATCCACTCACAGACCGACTGAAACCCACACGCACCCACTCACAGCCCCACACAGACACTGAGGCACACATTCACAGATCCACTAAGACACTGAAGCACCCATTCTCACACCCAAACACTCTCACCGTCACTCTCAAACCAAGATACACCCTGTCACACCTATTCTCACACCCACAGCGACGGGCTGCTGGAACCTCCCACTCTGCATGGCCAAAGGCCATGTGTAGCATGAGCATGGAGTTGGGTGGCTGGGGCATTGTCCATAGCATCTAGCTGCAGGTCAGGCCCTATGGGCAATCCCCACTGTGCATGTCCGAAGCCTCTGTACAGCAAGAATTTGGGTGGTTATATGGGTTGGCTGCAGGTCCTGGCCACAGCGGCTGTGCACAGCATGGGGTTGGGTTGTTATAGGGATTGGGTTGTTATGGGGGATGGCCACAGGGCCTGGCCGCAGGTGGTTGTATTAATGTATAGTAATGAAAATTACTTTACCTTAAAAAAACAGAGACATTTACTTTAAAAACCAAAGGTTACAGAGACATTTTAGTTAGGATCACAACGTACAAAACCATATAAATTCACCTGCTGTAGTTAGAGTTAACTCAAGTAACTATAACTTGTGCCTAAATGTAACTATAACTCGCACCCTCATCATACACTGCTAATTACCAGACAAATTACAGCACTCATGATATCTTTGATAACATTATTGATAATATCAATGTAATATTTGCAGTAAAAATGTTGGTAAAAAGGCAGTGCATGGCAGGAGTGTGAGTTATAGTTATCTTTGGGGAACACGTTATGGTTACTTGAGATAACTTTAACTATAACAGGTGAATTTCTATGGTTTTTTATGTTTAAAATGTGAGTCTAACTGTTATGTCCCCGTAACCTTTGGCTGTTTAAGTTAATGTCTGTTTTTTTTTATTCTATTTCCTAACTATAACATCCCTGTAACCTTTTTTTTCCAGTGAATTTCTATGTTTTTTTAACTCACACATTAATATTTGTGTCAGGTTGCGGCGAGCCAATCAGGGCCCTGCTTTTCCCCAAGATCCAATGAAGATCTGAAGAAGATCTAAGAAGGATCAGAGGAGAATCCTCCTCTAATCCTCCTCGGATCCTTGAATCCGCAGATTGCCTGAAAAAAAACCATAATTTTTTACCCAAGAGGGTTCCCGACACCTCCAGGTGTCCTGTGGGGCCAGGATACCTGTATTGTGACCCCTTGTATGTTTTTACACTGCTTTTTCCCAAACCCCCCAAAATTATTGCGAGAAACAAAATGTCAGCCACAACTTTTCTGTCATTTAGGGCCGGCCAATCAGGGCTTTGCTTTTACTCCAAATCCGCAGAGGATCTGAGGAGGATCCAAGGAGAATCCACGTCCCTATATACAAATTAGTTTTTCATTTAATAACGAGAAAACTACTAAATGAATTTTCACCAAATAATAAAAAGGCCTCTTTCTGGACCAAGAGCTATCTTTCTGCCTAATTTGTTGTTATTCTGTTCAGTGGTTTTGGCGCCATCGTTGTTCAAAATCCCTATAGAAAAACAAAATGGGGAAAATGCGTTTTGGCCCCCTCCCTTTTTTCTCAGATCACCCTGAAGCTTTACAAACAGCAGCTGAAGTGACCACTGTTGTTTTTTTGGAAACGGTCATGAAGATTCATCCAATGGTGCCAAAGTTATTAGCAAAACAAAAAACACTTTTTGTATAGAAACTACATCCTAACTATAACTACCTAGTGACTACTGCCAACATGTAATATGTATATACATACACACACACACACACACTTATATATATATGTATATATATATATATATATATATATATATATATATATATATATATAAATATACATATTGGTCTCTCAAGCTGACGCGCACTCACTGTTGGTGTGAACGTTGGAGGTGTGACCACCTCCCAATGTGATTAAACTACAACAAACACGGAACATCGCAACTCCTTGAAGCTTTGTGCAAATTCAGTTTGTTCCAATAGTAACATATCACACCAACCAATGCGTTTTGACTAAACAAAGTCTTGCTCACGGATAGTGAGTCTGTTTTTTCTGTCTCTATATAGTGAGAATCTGAAATACAAATTTAGTGCCTTCTTGGATGGGTGGTTCTACATAGTATGATTGTCATTTACAAATTAGAAATCGATTAACCGTATATACAATTTTCTTCAAAAAGTATTCGCTCAGTGGTGCTACCAATCGTTTCATACATTATTATACTATCCTCTTTAGGTCCATTATTATTCAAACTCAATACCTTGTGCCATATCACCATTGCACAGTATTCTGGGTTTTGTAGTCCTGCATGATGTGATCAACAATTATCTCAATTATCATCTGACGGTGGTTATAGTATTCTTAAGCAGCAAAAAATACCACATATTTCTGACATTAACAATTCAGTTCTGTTCATGCCCAATTCCTATAGTCAATAATATGTATCATATGTGTTGTTTAACATTGTGAATGTATTGTCATACTGTTCCCTATTGTTAGGCTATGGCAGTATTTGCATATTAGTGTCTATACTGTGTGTTGGCTCTATATCACTATTATATCTCTGTTGTAAGATCATAAGACCCTCTCACTTTTATCATTTCTAGAGAAAATGCTTTAGATATTACAGTTTTAGTTACATCAGGATGACGTCAGGCATGCCACACTTTTGTAATAAACATAAAAGGTTAGTAATCTAATTGTTCATTAGAACACTGTGAGGAGGCAGAGGTCAGGGGCGCAGACTCGGATAATTAAGGGCAAGGAGGAGGGTACAGAGATGACAAGTTGACAGCGCTGGGCAGGTGAGAGGGGCAGTAGCACACAATGGACCGTGGAGGGCAGCAGAAAAGGAGACAGGGGCAACAAATCAACCATGCAGGACTGGCAACAGAGGCTGTGGCAATATAACAAACCAGTGAGGACAGAAGGTAAGAGGCAGTGGCAGTACAACTATACATGCCAACAGACCCAATTCAGGCAGCAGACTCCCTATGTTTTTATGTCCAAAAGAACTTTAATTCATATGCCTCCTGCCTACAACATCCTCTTTTTCAATGTAAGTCAATGGGGATAATCAATTCCCCAGGTTTTTTCCCCAAATTGTCCCCCTTACCAAGTTCAATGTTTTGGCAAGTATGGTACATTGGATCATGGAGGGCAGGAGGGATGGGGTAGGGACATGAAGTCAGATGACAGAAGGCAGGAGTAGATAGGCAGGGGAACCAATCTGACTTCACAGGGCAAGCGTCAGGGGTTGCCAGAGCACAATACTCCACACAGGGCAAGCGGAATGGCAGTGCAGCAGAATTGACCATGAGAAGCAATAGGAAGGAGACAGGGCCATGTACATTGACAATAGAGAGCAGAGGGGAAAGGTAGTCAAACATGAGCAAGTATGATATGAAAATACATTTAAATACATTTAAAGCTATTAAATTGGCTATATGTCTCAGGTAGATGACAGGGGTGGTGATTAAAATAATTAAAATAGAAAAGCCTGGGTAAACTGAATGGTTGAATTGATTTAGTTGAGAGCATTGTTTAGCTCCATGCTGTAAGCCCTTCATTTCAACCAAGGTGACATTGACAAGCCTCCAACCTGAGCAGAAGGAAAAAATCTATCCTGCTCAAGGTGATGGTGCCTTCTTCCTTAAAACCGTGTAGCACTCTAATCTAAACATGTAAAAGAATAGTCTAAGAACTCCCTCATTTGCACTCTTTCATGTTACCCAAACAGCAGATTATTTCTAAACTATTTACTTGCAACATTCATCCTAAATAAACCTTTGCTGCTCCAAATGGTATTTATTTGTCACACTTGGTGGAGCAGACCCACCCCTGCTGCCTCCTATTGATAAAAGAAAATACAGCACTCGGTGCACACTGTTCACTCCATTCACAAAATCTTGCCCTAACCTTTGGAAGAGCAAGAAAGTATATACTTGTTGTGAGGTATGATAATTATGAGAGCCAATTGATGTTCAAGAGACAAAGGCTTGATCACCACTGTTATGTTAGTAGGACAATGCACTCATGCACAAGTGTGAGCATGCAACCAAGTTGCAAGAGGCAGGTGTGTATGTTGGAGTTGGAGAGGGAGATGAAGGTATACTCTCACATTGTAGGAGGCAGATGGGAGTGTGCACTTGAGTCAAAAGAGATGTGGCTCCAATGCTTTGGCTTCATGGCGCCTCGATTCCGCAATTGGAGTCAGGGCCCTGACAGACCATCGCCTGTTTATTTAGATATAGGGCCCGATGCCCCTCAGCCTCCTTTCCCTCATCCTTGAGTGATGAATGACGTGGCATTTTGAGATCCGTCCCTTTGTGATAAGATTAAAGACACAGTAGAACATTACTTTAAGGAAAATGCAACAGGGTATGTGTCCCCCACGAACCTCTGGGATGCGGCGAAGGCTGTTTTCAGAGGCGAGTTGATGTAACACACAGCTGCATTTGAATGCACGGCACAATTGCGAAGGCAGGAAATAGAAACAAATTTGGCTGCAGCGGAAACCTTCCTTTAGCGCTAGGGTACGACTCACACTCTGGAAGACCTCAGAAACATTAGGGGAGAGTTGGAGCACCTCCTAATGAAAGAGGCAGCTAAGAAACTCCTTTACATTGGTCAGACATACTACCAGCAGGGGGACATGGCAGATAGATTATTAGTACACAAACTATGTCTCCACTCCACACATGACCACATACATGAAATCTGGGATGATGAAGACAGCCCCTTCTCCTCTACTCCGGACACACTGAAGGCCTTCCAGTCTCAGACTCTGCCCGAGCGGCTGCAGGACAAATACCAGGATGGTTTTGACCCCCCTGATTGCAGGGAAGATTTATTACAACTCAAGTCCAAGATTAACTCAGAAGAGGTCCAATCAGTCATCTCTGGCTTAACTGCGTGGAAGACACCTGACCCCGATGGGTTTTCAGCTACGTTCTACTAGGCTTTTGTTCATCTCCTAGTCGCAACCCTAAAATTAGTCTTCAACTATTCCTTAACTACGGGATTGGTCACTGTCACAATGATGGATTCTCATATTACTCTGCTGTTAAAGCCAAACAAACCTCCCACTAGATGCACATCATGTCGCCCTATCGCCCTCCTTAATAGTGATGTTAAAATGTTTGTGTCTGTCTTGGTTCGGTGTCTCATATGTCTTACCCACCATGATCGCCTCACAACAGTTGGGCTTCATACCAAATTGCCAAGCGAATAACAACACACGCTTGGCTACAGCCCTTGTGGAAGTGGCAGAACGCACTGGTCAGCCCCTGCTCCTTCTTTCTTTAGATGCCGAGAAGGCATTTGAAATGGTGAACTGGGCCTTCCATTTTAAATTTCTGGTTAAATTCCACATGGACCCCAAAGTGATGAACTATATCTGGACTAACTTTCGGCGACCAAGGGCAAATTTGAAGATCAATGGAACTCTCTCTGCATCCATCCCCCTCACAAGGGGGACCCATCAAGGCTGCCCCCTTTCACCCTCTATCTTTGTGCTCTCTATGGAGCTCCCAGTGGCCATGATCCAGGATAACCCTGACATACACAGTGTTGAGGTAGGGGGCAGGGAGCATAAATTGGCTCTGTTTGTGGATAATGTTCTCTGCTCCCATTCCCAACCCTTCACTTCTATCCCGGCTCTGATGAAGGAAAGTGATGTCTTCTCACCAGACTCAGGCTTCAAAGTCAACTTTACAAAATTTTGGGGTATGAAAGTGGCTGATGTCCGAGGCACTTTGGAACAACCAGTGTGACAGGCGGGGTTTCAATGGACATTAAACAACATTACATATCTTGTCATTCAGCTCACATCTATGAGCTGTGCTAAATCTGATGGAGGCCCAGGGTTTCTAGATATAAGTACTTATACCCTCGTGGCTCGGTTACCTCTGCCCTTGTTTGGAATTATAACCCTGACAATAAACCATTGGTACAGGTTGAACAAGTGTACTCCCGGGTGCCCCTAGATGGTCTGTTGCGGCTTCCTCTCATGAGAGACCCTCCGGATGCCCCTCTTCTTCTATTGACTTATTGACATACTGGGGGGAAATGAGGTCTAAACTTACATTTACCTCTTAACCTTTTCCTCTAACGCCACTGGCTCCTAACTGTGAATTCCCACCTGGGGCTACTCACCCTGACCTATATGCCTTGAATGATAATGAAGCCCCATGGTTGCAGGCCTTCTACATTGATGGCTCCCTGAAGTCAGGTGACTCTCTCTGGGAACAGTTTAGTCTACCCAGGTCTGCGTCTTATCACTTAGCTCAGGCTTTACACTAGGCAAGACTTCCAAGAGCCCATGCTACGATCGAGCACAACAACTCTTACATAGAATCTCTTTTTCATTCAAATATTCGACGTAAAGGCATTTCGTTACTCTAGTGCTATGTCTTGGCCCTCACACCTTCCAGTAAGTACGCCTAAGCAGCACAGTGGGAGAGAGAGCTGGGGGCGGTGATCCTGGATGCCACATAGCAGTCCATCTGGCAGAGGGATTCTGGTTCTTCTATATGTTTGTAATATAAAGAAAACACATACACACTTATCACCCGTCTGTATCTGACGCCCTGTCGGTTTGCAGAAAATGTTCGGGAGCACAGATGTTTGCTGGAAGAGGTGTGAAGAGTGGGGCACTTTTTTACATGCTTGATAGGCAAGCCCCTCCATACAGTCTTTCTGGGATAGTATCCTGCAGAACATATACAACATCACTAACATTATTTTGCCACACGAGCCACTGCTTATTCTGTTGGGGGACACTGTGGATGAGAGGGCTGTGCCTACAACTACTCCTAGAGGCAAATGTATACCTTTTCTTCTAATAGAAGCACGCCTCTGTATAGCCCAGATGAGGAGACAGGTCACTAAACCTGTGGCAGTGGAAAGTGTGGAATATATACGCTGTTGAGAAAATCTCTGCAATACTTAGAAACAAACAGACTAAGGCCCTCATTCTGACCTTGGCGGGCGGCGGAGGCCGCCCGCCAAAGTCCCGCCGTCAGATTACCGTTCCGCGGTCGAAAGACCGCGGCGGTAATTCTGACTTTCCCGCTGGGCTGGCGGGCGGTCGCCTTCAGACCGCCCGCCAGCCCAGCGGGAAAGAGGCTTCCACGATGAAGCCGGCTCGGAATCGAGCCGGCGGAGTGGAAGCTGTGCGACGGGTGCAGTTGCACCCGTCGCGTATTTCACTGTCTGCGCAGCAGACAGTGAAATACATGTAGGGGCCCTCTTACGGGGGCCCCTGCAATGCCCATGCCAGTGGCATGGGCACTGCAGGGGCCCCCAGGGGCCCCGCGACCCCCCCTACCGCCATCCGGATCCCGGCGGTCGGACCGCCGGGATCTGGATGGCGGTAGGGGGGGTCGGAATCCCCGCGGCGGTGCAGCAAGCTGCGCCGCCGTGGAGGATTCAATGGGGCGGCGGTACACTGGCGGGAGCCCGCCAGTGGTGCCGGTCCGACCGCGGCTTTACCGCCGCGGTCGGAATCCCCATTGGAGCACCGCCGGCCTGTCGGCGGTGCTCCCGCGGTCCTCCGCCCTGGCGGTCAAAGACCGCCAGGGTCAGAATGACCGCCTAAATTTGAGTCCATGTGGCATCCCTTTCTTACCTACATCCGCCACCAAGGCAGGTTAGGGGATGCACACCCACTATGTAAAAAATACTCCAAGCTTCAGAAATGTGGACCCTATCATCTTCTGAGCCTGAAGAGAAAACCTCATGATGAAGCTACAATAGAGAGCTTGAGGACCGCTCACATGGCGGCTCCTGCTTCCTTTCCCTAGGCAGTTGGATATTGACCCTTGACCCTGCCTATTGTTTATTGCTTCTCACTGTACTTAGTGCTATTTCACCCGTCCAATGTGGCAACATGCTGTCATTGATAATGTAAATTGGCTTTCCATCGTATTTTGATAAGCTGCTTTGTCTCCCAAAGGCTGATTGTCTAGATCAATGTGTCATGCTTATTATTGATTATTAAAATGCAAAAATAAAGCTTAAAAAAAGATGGTTGCTGTTGATGCAGTGGTATTGTACAATTATGAAAATTGACAACAGCATTCGGAATGTTGTCTATTACTCTTTATTCTAGATATGAGGATCCTTCTATCCTTCAATTATAGCTCTTGGGACTGCTAAATTAACTCTCTAGGCAGTGCTTGAGATTAGCATCTTAATACCACTTAGGAGTGGCTGCTGAGTTTCTACCTAAAATTGAATTATGACTTTTGGGGGTAATACAACATGTAACAACAGTTGGGGACATTTGCCCCAGGTCAATTTTGGAGGGTAATGTCCCTGGAAAATGTCCTGGAGTAATGGGCAGTTGAATATATTTTCTCATTCATGACCAGTTCAATGGGAACTCGTGAGGCTAGGGTTTAACTTGTGCTCGTGGATAATACCTTATCATGAATTTACTGATGCTGATGATATAATTAATACAAAGTGAGAAATTACAGCATGTGTGCTTCCCACCGGAGAAAGGCCTTACCAATTTCTTTGTTTGTGGAAACCGCATGTTTATTACATTTTCAACATGTAGCAAGTGGTGCGAAGATCCGCCTGCAGTCGCCTCTTGAGCAATGCAGTGGTTTATTGTGTCAGTATACTGGAAGCTGCTCAATTAGTGGAAGAGAATGCAGGGTGTTATAAGGAGGGCATTGGGTTGGGAGCTCTCCACGCCCATGGAATTCAGGAAGAGGTGGGAGGAGCCACAGAACCGGGGGTGTCTGGAAGGCCGCTGGAGTGTGCCACCATGTCAGGAGCACGGGGAAGCAATATTCCTGTACACTTGAAGCGCACACTCACTAACTGCCCTGGTACAGTGACATTTTTATGGCATTTCAGGTATTTAAGGTATTTTTTTAGCATACAGGGCATGTTAGGTGTTGTGATGAGACCTGTGTGGGTATGGTGTGTAGGAAAGGTGAGTTGTCACTTAGCGAGGCAAGTAGTGAAAGGGCACATTCAGAGAGATGGGTAAGTGAGGGAAAAAGAGGTAAGAAAAGGTATGGAAGAGTGATGAAGAATGGTAAGTCAAAGATGTGGTCCTGGTCCAAGGGCGGGCAGGCATCACAAACAGGTGAATGGATTGACAAATGAAGACCGCAATACTTGGGCCCATATTTATACTTTTTTAGTGCTGCATTTGCCCCACGTTTTGTATTTTGTAAGTTTGCGCTGCTTTTGCGTCAATAAATGACTCAAATGCGGCGCTAAAAACAGTATACATATGGGCCTTGGATCTTACAACAGGGATTGTCAGGATTTAGAGTAACAATGAGGGGAAGTTGGGGATGTAATTTTTAAGGGTGCTGGGATGGGATGGCTTAGTGATAAAATGTTAGTAAGTCGTTAGGGAAATTTAGAATGTGCGATTCAGCCAAAAGAGTTAGGCTGCCCATCTTGCTCCCATTAAAAGCAGCCTTTTGCACACTAAAGTCAATGAAGTGGCATAATGTAGAAACTCAAATTTACTCATGCCTAATTATTAAAATCGTTGCATGTCATGCCATTCCGATATAAAATGTCAATCATTTCACTTAGATTAGTGAAAACCTAATCAAACTGTTTAAAAATTAAGGATCGCTCTATTTTTCATTCAGAGATCCAAGTGGCTATTTAACCGAGCCTTCAGCAAATTCAATGAGTTTTTTTTTTATCTGCCAGAGTCACATATTTTACTGAAGGAGTGTTCAGAATAGGGTCATTTGTTTAGAATGTGTCCGTTATGATATGCCTGCATACCAGTTGGACAATGTTTTCTGCTGGTTACTTACTAGCATTCCAAACCTCTCTTATTTGGAAGTTGGTTAGTGATTCCTCCATACAAAGACGAGCAGGAGACTTCCCTTTAGAACTATTAATGTTTGCTCAAAAGTAGTTAATTCTGGGACTCCCCTTTAAATGTCCTACGCTGACACCACAGTCAGGAGCATAACTTGGTCATTAACATTAAGGGGGGTACTGAGCTTCAAATTTACCAACAGTCATGTTAGGATAGCTTGTTAAAACACATTATATGAGAAGCAAGACATTAGAGGGCTTTAGGAGCACTGGAAAGAGAGAGGAGGGTGAATTGTTAGGGCCACTTAAAACACAACATTTTTCAAACTAATCAACATTTTTAAGGCCTTCAAAACAGAGACTAGCGAGAGAGAGAGAGAGTGTGCTCTGTTTGTCAGTGTGTCAGCATGTAACAATCCCAGGAGAAGTCCGACAGACGCTTCATCATGCACCTTGACAGACCGTGCACTCAACTATTTACTAAAGAATGCACTTTTTAGGGGGTGTAACACCTCAAACACCTCCCTGAAGCCATGCCCCCTGACCACAGTTTTACGAAAGCTCCTTGTCTTGTGATGACTTACTTCAAATTATAGTTAGGCTTGTGCCAGTGATGCAAATCTTGGCAAAGCAATTTTTAATAAGTGTTAAAATTAAATGAGTCTAGGATTCCTGTTAGAAATTGGGTTTTTGGTTGGCAGTCAGGTTACCCTCTGTCCAAGCAAGAACCCTTACTCTAGTCAGGGTAAGTCACACACAATCCAAAATTAGCCTGTGCCCACCCTCTGGTAGCTTGGCCCGAGCAGTCAGGCTTAACTTAGAAGCAATGTGTAAAGCATTTGTGCAATAAATCATACAATACCATAATATAACACCACAAAAATACATCACACAGTGTTTAGAAAAATATATAATATTTATCTGGGTATTTGCAGGTCAAAACGATCAAAGATGCAATATGAATTCGTAAAGATATCACTAAAAAGTGATATAAAGTGTCTTAAGTCTTTAAAAAGTAAACAAAGTCTCTTTCAAGCACAAAGTACCTGGTTTGGAGAGGAAAATCTCTGCAGAGGGCCGCAGAAGAGAAGATGCATGGAAAAATGGTGTGTGTGTTGGTTACGCCCCTTCACACACGGACTTGCGTTGTTATTTTTCACTCGGGGAAGACGTGCGTCGTTTTCCGGCACGCAGACCGTCTCCTTCTATGGATCGTGGGATTACCAGATGTCCCAGGGTCTGTGCATGGATTCTCCTGCTTGTTTTCCGGCTGGGCATCGCTCCGCGGGGCTGTGCATTGAAGTTTCGATCTCACGGCAGACGTTGCGTCGATTTCTCCTCTGGAAGTCGGGCAGCGTTGTCCTTGCGAGGCCGTGTGTCGAAGTTTCGGTCGTCCCGAAGGCGTCGCGTCAATCAGCGTCGGTGTGCGGCGTTTTTCTCGCCACGGAACAAGCTGTGCGTCGAAAATTTCACGCACGAAGCGTCCAAGTGAAAAAGAGAAGTCTTTTTGGTCCTGAGACTTCAGGGAACAGGAGGCAAGCTCTATCCAAGCCCTTGGAGAGCACTTTTACAGCCAGACAAGAGATCAGCAAGGCAGCAGGCCAACAGCAAGGCAGCAGTCCTTTGGAGAAAGCAGACAGGTGAGTCCTTTGAGCAGCCAGGCAGTTCTTCTTGGCAGGATGTAGTTTCTGGTTCAGGTTTCTTCTTCAGCAAGTGTCTGATGAGGTAGGGCTGTGGCCCTGTTTTATACTAAGTTGTGCCTATGAAGTGGGGGTGACTTCAAAGAGTGTCTAAGAAATGCACCAAGCCCCCTTTCAGTTCAATCCTGTCTGCCAGAGTCCCAGTAAGGGGTATGGCAGTCCTTTGTGTGAGGGCAGGACCTCCACCCTCCCAGCCCAGGAAGACCCATTCAAAATGCAGATGTATGCAAGTGAGGCTGAGTACCCTGTGTTTGGGGTGTGTCTGAGTGAATGCACAAGGAGCTGTCAACTAAACCTAGCCAGACGTGGATTGAAGGGCACAAAAAGATTTAAGAGCAAAGAAATGTTCACTTTCTAAAAGTGGCATTTCTGGAATAGTAATATTAAATCTGACTTCACCAGTCAGCAGGACTTTATATTACCATTCTGGCCATACTAAATATTACCTTCCTGCTCCTTTCAGATCAGCAGCTGCCACTTCAACAGTGTACGAGGGCAGCCCCAATGTTAGCCTATGAAAGGAGCAGGCCTCAAAGTAGTGTAAAAACGAATTTAGGAGTTTTACACTACCAGGACATATAACTACACCGGTACATGTCCTGCCTTTTACCCACACAGCACCCTGCTCCAGGGGTTACCTAGGGCACACATTAGGGATGACTTATATGTAGAAAAAGGGGAGTTCTAGGCTTGGCAAGTACTTTTAAATGCCAAGTCGAAGTGGCAGTGAAACTGCACACACAGGCCTTGCAATGGCAGGCCTGAGATAAGGTTAAGGGGCTACTGAAGTGGGTGGCACAACCAGTGCTGCAGGCCCACTAGCAGCATTTAATCTACAGGCCCTAGGCACATATGGTGCACTCTACTAGGGACTTATAAGTAAATTAGATTGCCGATCATGGATAAACCAATCAATAGTACAAGTTACACAGAGAGCATATGCACTTTAGCACTGGTTAGCAATGGTAAAGTGCCCAGAGGTCAAAAGCCAACAACAACAGGTCATAAAAAATAGGAGGAAGGAGTCAAAAAGTTTGGGGATGTCCCCGTCAAAAAGCCAGGTCCAACAATCCCCAGTTACTAGAGGCTTGTATAGCCCTTTTGTCACACAAAGTGACACAAGGGCAGATCAAGCCCTTAAGTGAGATTTATTATGCCGCGCAGAGCTACCTTGCATAGCTCTGCGTGACACTCTACACCTGGAGCAACGCAAGGCGGCACAAGTTGCTGTGTTGCGTTACTCTGCCCTGGAAAGATGTTCCATGGCTGGAGGGTGGGTGTTCCCACACCTCCACTCACAGATTTTGGTGCATTCACATTTTTACTAAAAATAGTCACATTTGGAATGCGTCAAAATACTGCGTCTTCCCAGGGGTGGCATAACAAGGAGAAATGTTTTTATTCCTCCTCCATTTTCCATCCTTCTACAGCACACATAGAAAAAGTAAACAGACTCAGGATTTTGTGTTTATGTTGGAAGTTGTCCCTTCCTGCCCCAAAAAATCCTGGTGCAAGGATCCTTGCGTTGGTGCTTGGCAGCCACTAGCATCACCTGCGCAGAGAGAGCACAGGAATGCACCATATCTAAGCAGACATGATGCATTCTTGCCCTCTCTATTTGATGTAGCACAGCAAGTTGTCCTGTTTCGCAGGGCTGATTCAAATGTTAGCTGATCTGCCCCCAGGAGTTTAGCTTTTCTGCCAGCAGTGGTTCACAGCTGTAGGTGGTAGTAGGTAGCAGTTTAGCAGTGATGAGTTTGAGCACAGGTTTCATCATGGAGCCCAATACAAGAGGAGTAATGATACCTCCCAAAAAAACTAAAGGCTAAAAGGACCATCTTTTTAGATAACTGTTTTTAAAATAATTTCCAAAGTGTATATCTATAATGCAGAATAAAGCTAAACAGTGCACTCTGCATTGCAGTACTCACAGAGCTCATCCAGCCATGTCTGTTCTCTAAGATCCTGATGAGAGTGGTAGAATTCCAGGCAGAGCAGTAATTCTGAGTGGACTTGCACCACCCGCAATTCAAGCGTTTCTAGGCCCAGAATTGTCAGGCGCCCAAACGCTGGACCTGACATACCGAGTTCGGTGACACAGGCTCAATCTTCTATTCTGCATGAGCATGTTGGCTTTTTTATCTGATAATTAGTTTAAATTTAGCGTTGTCTGAAATTGGCATTTTATTTTGCATTGTATTGCAATGATTTTTATTAGTTGAGCAACAACGTATAACAGTAACAGTAACTATTCTGCATGAGCAGGTGTAATGGGCAGCAGCACAGCCTGGCCCTTCCAGACACCTGAAGCTGAAGGGAGAACAGACGTGCTCCCCGAGTGGCTCTCCCGCTAACTCTTTCCACCTATCAGCGCCTTTCTCACTGGAAAAGGACCCAGTATCTCCGGGGCTGTGCAATTAGTCCTCTCTCAAGGGAGAAACTTTAGAATCACCGGTTTCTGCTGCAGGGATATAGAGTGGAATTGGAATTCCACCTTTCCAATATCCTTGCACCAAAAACTGCACTAATTAATGGCACACTTGAAACAAGGGCCAAGGAGGCAGAATGCAAGTATGGCTTCTATCGAATACATAGTGTAAAGAAAGTCAAAATGGCAGGCAAAAGCTGAAAATCAAATGGGCACAGAGGCCGCCGTTTATTCGACCATCTCCACAGAGTTGCGAGAGGTCCAGCGGAATGGTGTGAATTCCGAATAGTGTTGGTATGCGGCCTTAATCTAGCTTGACATGGAAATCCATGTAAATGATTACGGAAGGAAATAGTTACAAACGGTAATTCACTGTTAGCACTATTTTAAAGATTGAATTCGATGGAGTTTAAGTGTGCTTAGCAAACAATTTTGTGCCTGTTATCTCCCTCAGCTATGATTCATCCGTACACATGTAATGTACAATTGTGTTCGTGTTATTAATGTACAGCAGCGACTTCCGGCTACTCTTCCAAAGTAATTTGGATTTTTAAAATATCTATTAATTTCCTGTAGCAACCTGTTGTTCACATACATAAAATCTCTCCCTACACTCATCATTAAAAAAAATCTGGGCTGATTAGTGCAAATATTCTCTGCACTGTTTGCACGATGCACTTTAAGACAATTCTTTTTGGTCAGGAAAGTGCAAAAAACACTCCTAGACGGCCTAAAAGATGCTAATTTATTGGTGTGAACAAAATCTGCGTCAAACTTTGGTGCACATTGGTGTACATCTTGGAATCTTGATGTACGTGCAGGCTTACATATGCATCAGCGGTCATCTGCAACTGGTTTTTCCACTTAGTAGAAAACCCAATCCAAGATGGCTAACCATGCACCTGCAAGCCTGTGCATGTGTTGTGATGCTCCAGAGGCCGTTTTACCATGAGTTAATACTGATGCCAACAAGAACTGACAAAGCCAACAACTCGGCCTTTTACTTGCTAAGACCTTAGGGCTTTCGCAAAGCTTGTTTCTTTAGAAGAATCCCGTGTTCCCCCTGAATTAAAACAACACATTGTTTCATCTAACCAAGAGTGTCCACTCACAAAAAATCCTCTTGGTGTGGGGGAGACAGGAAGGATCCTTCCATGGAAAACTATGAGCCCTACTTATCCAGGTGTACCATTTTTCTGAATTCCAAAACACACTGCAATTTACAACAAGCCCAAACATAAATCTGTTTGCCCTGTGAAGCTAAAACTTTTATAGCAGAAGAGGGTTATCTGACTCATTATAGAAATGGTATCATGTGACAGCAGAAGAGGTGCACCTACTGGCCACATACATACATCCAGGCAGGAGAAATGGAGTGTCTCTCAAGTGACCACAGAGATGGGCTACTTTATGATTATGTAGCCCTATGGAGTGACAGCATGAGGGATGCCTGTCAATAACCACAGATTTGTGCACTTAGACAACAGGGGGTGCCTCCAGATGATCAAAGAACGCCACGGCATAGACATTATGCAAACAGCAAAAATACATTTAAAAAAAATGTTGGTATTGAAAATGACCTCCTCTTCCACACAGTGCAATTGGGTCTCACAGAAGCATCGAGCTTTGTTTCAAATCTTTCAGTTTCCTTAATCACTCAAGTTACCCGCTCCCAAAACTTAGAAGGAAAATGTAATTGTTCAGGGCTTCTGCAACGCTCTTGGGGCCATTTCCCAGGGGGCCTATGGGATGATTTAAATCTATCAGCAGAACAGAGAGCTCACTGCAGCATCGCCCAGTGCCAGGGCGCTTCCAGCCTTTGAGCTTTGCCCAGTAAGACTGGCGAGGGCTCCATCCTCTGCCACTTGGGCACATATTTATACTTTTGTAGCGCCGCATTTGCGTCATTTTTTGACGCAAAAGCGGCGCAAACTTGCTAAATACAATAATATTTTGTAAGTTTGCGCCGTTTTTGCGTCAAAAAGCGGCGTAAATGCGGACCTTGGTCTTTGGAAACTGATGCCTGATCTCCTCACTTTCTGCAATCCACCGACCTTGGAAATCAGGATTTTCCGATAGGCGGCATTACTTACCGGACAGCGCGCAATTTCCCAGCGAAGATGGCCAACACTTGAGAAACCAAGACCAGTGAATCCACGCGATAGAAAGGTCAGTGAATAGTTTACATACATCTATGGAAGTTGCCTCTTTATAGTTCATTCAGCATTCATGCCCTTGGTGCACATATGCAGGAAGAGACCCTCGCTTGAAACAGGATTTTTACACATGTGGTCTAAAGCGACCATTTAGGTCATGGTGCAAATATATAGATGTCCTCCTACTTTTACGCCTGACTTGCATTTTTCTTTCACAAGAAGAGAAAATAAGACCTGTAAGCTATAACTTGTTTATTTAGGTGTTTGTTTGTGTAGCAGCAACATTGTGCTATGAAATGAGAGGAAATGAGAGGAAGGGAGGAAACAGGAAGTCAGTCGGAGAGTGCCTCCGTCCTTGGCTTGTCGTCGACATCCGACGACAGGCATGTGCCCGGGTGCTGTCAGTTTTTATGCAATCCTGAGGCTTATTGGAAAAGGCACATTTTCAGGATTTTAGTAAATGTCAAAAAATGTGATACAAGTTGAAACGATAGAAACAGTGACAATAAACGTAGCCTGGCATCAGAAATGTTTTGACTCCCAAAGAGACTATCAGAACCAGTTTGCCGGAATAGGGTAGGGATTTGCCAGAAGTGGTAAATACCATTACCCCAGAGTCAGGTCTGGTAAATACTATTACACGTTTTCAATAAGAATGAGAGGCATACCATGTGAAATCGGTCTTTAACATACAACGTTCCACATATTTTGCCTATTTTCTGGGCAATTTCCCTCAATACATTTCTGCAGGCATGACCTGTTGGAAATTATCATTGGAAAATGCGAGGGTGTGATAATCGAGACACAGCTCGTAGTTCAGATCTCTGAGTCAGCATTTGTTTGCACAATGATTGGAATGTACCTCTGTGCTCCTAATGAGGGCCTCAGATATTTGCATCTTACTGGGTGGGTCACAATTCTGTCTTTGGTAGCTAAACCACGGTAGATGATTGACAAAGTGCAAACATGGCAAGGCCTCCTGACCATAGACAGACATGGGTACAAGACATGGTGGAGCGAGTTTACTAAGATTTGAATCAATCTTGTGAGAAAGAGAGATAGCTGCTCAGAGTTATTTCACTCTCCCCTTAGCTGGCACCCTCGTGGCCGCCTTGCACCACGCATGCACCTTTCCACTGCAGGGCAGGAGTGTTGGTGTGATCTTTTTCATAGTTCTTGTATGGAAAGAGTGCCCTTCCAGTACAAAATACTATGCTTAGACATAACTTAATACTTTTCCAAGATTGTATGTGTTCTGTATGCTTGCTTAACACAAAGTAGCACACAGAGCTACTTTGGGTTACTTTAGGTCTACCTGCTAGGGCAAACCAAGTCTTGCACTGGAAAGTAAACCCCAATTCTATACTTTTCACTAGTATGCATCACTTTTCTGATGCAAACCTGTGACAAGGAGTTAGGAAATCTGCCCTCAAAGTTTGAAATCAACCCAACCCTAATTTGGGCTCCTAGATTATTTTATTTTGAGAAATAAGATGAAATGGAAAGCCAAAAGCTAAAGTATTTTAAAATCGAGTTTGTTATTTTAAACTTATATATTGCTGAGCATAGTAATTTAACAGGTGTTTGTGGTGATTTGAATCCGAAATAAACTATTACATTGATAGATTGCTTGACTATAGCCAGTGGAGAGTCATTTGAGGGGGTTGTCAGGGTGCATCAGGACAAGTATTACACATTTTCTTCATTGCAAGCCCCTCACTGCCTTTGACAGCAGCTGGAACGGATTCCCTCTACTAAAAATCTCCCCCACATGCTGCCTGGCGCTTCGTAAGGCTTGTAAAGTCTCTAAAAAAATGTGCAACTCCCAAGAATATTCCATTTTGCACACCTGTGACGTGAAGCAGGAACAGTTCTGAATAATTCGCCTTTCATGGGTGTCGCTCAGTGCCTGATACCCTGTTGGCTCTCAGATTCAAATGTTGCTGTGTAGAGAATATTGTGCCACCACAGGCGTGCTCATTAGTTCACTGCTACCAATTTTGCAGTATTGTAGCCTCCTCCCCAGCCTGGGTACTCGTACATGAATGTGCCACACATGGAGCTTGGTCTTACATGTCTTTATTCCTCTGCGTGCAAGCGCGAACTCAAAATCCTAAACATGAAATCTAGTCACCACATCCTAACACTTACGTCACAGTTCTAAGGAGTCCATCAGGAACCAAAAGGGTCCCGTCATCGCTAACTTACAAGACAGTCACAAGACACTACGGGGGTCATTCTGACCTCGGCGGTAAAAGGCGCCTACCGCCGGTCAGAAATCCTCCATAATCCCGCCGCGGTCGCGGAAACCCGCCACGGTCATTCTGACCCGCAGAAGGCAAACCTCCGAAAATCCGACCGCCACAACAGACCGCCAGACCAGCGGTCGGCGGAAAGGTGGAGGTGACAAAACCTCCACCGTCACGCCAACAGAAATACGCCCATGCCATTACGACCCACGAATCCACGCGGCGGTCATTCAAACGCGGTATTCCATTGGCGGGACACACCGCCGCGGTCAGAATACACACAAACGAACAAAACTCTGCCACATTGGACGATTTGAATCCCACACACCTGATACACATACACACACCACTCCCACACACACAATACAATATAAAACACACACCCACATCACCCACAAACCCCTACGCTAAAAAATTCGTAACGAAGGCAAGAGCGAGACACCAGCATCCAAAAAATAACAGCCACAGCCACTCAACACCATCACCCACACACTATCCACACACAAAACAACACACACCACCACACTCAACTCACTAAAATACACATACTCCACCCCACACATCATACACACCACCCCATGGCACCCCAAAGACAACCCCGCTTCACAGACGAAGAACTCAGGGTCATGGTGGAGGAAATTGTTCGGGTAGAGCCCCAGCTGTTCGGCACACAGATACAATACACCAGCATTGCCCGGAGGACGGAGCTATGGCAGAGGATTGTCGACAGGGTGAACGCAGTGGGACAGCACCCCAGAAATCGGGAAGACATCAGGAAGCGATGGAACGACCTACGGGGGAAGGTGCGTTCCATGGTATCCAGGCACAACATCGCCGTGCAGAAGACTGGCGGAGGACCCCCACCTCAACCCCCACAATTCACATCATGGGAGGAGGAAGTCTTGAACATCCTGCATCCTGACGGCCTCGCAGGAGTCGGCGTAGGAATGGATACTGGTAAGTTGAAGCTTCAATACTGCTTCCCCCCCACCTGCATGCCAAATCAGACCCCAACCCTCACCCCCATCCTCGAACCCCACCCTCACCCCCACCCCATCCTCACCCCCACCCTCACCCCCACCACCATCCTCACCCCCACCACCATCCTCACCCCCACCACCATCCTCACCCCCACCCCCAGCACACCTATTCCCCGCCAATGTCTCACCATCACAACCCACACATCCCAAAACCTAGGCCTGCATGCGTCCACTAAGCATGGACACCCATCACCAAAGCATGCCCAATGCATATACACATCCCCCCCACAAGCCACCCTCACCAAAGCCCCCACACACGAATGCCAGCACTTGGGCACACGAGAACCCACAGATACACCCATATGCCACACATTGAAACTATAACCATACCTCTATACCCCTGCAGGACCCGACCGTCAACACACCGCGGCGGAGGGGCCAGAATTATCCACACCCCCCACCCAAGAGGCCGTCAGCGATGACAGCAGCTCTGTCGACCTGGACACCGATGACCAGCCCGGACCATCGGGGACCTCTGGACAGTCGGTTCCCCTCACACAGGCCCAGGCCACTACAGACCCTAACCCCTCTGGGAACACCAGCACAGCTCCCACCCAGCGGGCCCATGCCTCTGTCTCCAGGGCGCGTCAATCTGCGGTGTGTCTACCACTACAGGGCACCCAGGATAACCCACCACCCCAACAACAACAGGGACCTGGGGGCAGTGGTAGTGGGCACACCGGCCAGGGGGCAGAGGCCCAGGGAAACAGGGGAACTCGGAGGGCAGCTGTGCGACAGGGGGGGGAGGAGAGGCCCAGGGAACCCACTCTCCACGAGGTCCTCACCACCATCATGGGAGCATACAACCGCTCCCAGGAGACGATGGCGACGGTACTGGCCCGGTTCCAGGAGATCCAGGCACTGCAGGAGGAACACTATCGGGGGTACAGGGAGGACATCAGAGCCATCAACACCACCCTGGTTACCATGGTAGGGCTGCTGCAGGACCTCGTAAACACCAGGGCGGACACTGAACAACACCCAAGGGCCCCTGCCACTAGCCTGGACCAAGAACAGCCAACCACCTCCGCCGGCGCTAGTGGACAGGAGGCCCCCGCACAGCAGCAGCCCACCAGACCCCCACCTCCTGCAGGAGAAGAACCACCCCGCAAGAAGGCCCTGAGATCTCGCAAGAAGACAGAGTAGGATGTCAAGACCCCCGCCAGCAATGGATACCACCTGATGTCATCCCACTGTCCCACATTGTCACCCTGTCCATCCTTGAACTGCCCATGCTCCATCTCTCCACAGGCCTCTGGACAATGCACCTGTGTGACTGTTACTCTGGACTCTGCCATGGACATTCCTTCACCATAGCCCCCACCCACATGAAACCACCCATCCCATTTTGAGCACTTCAATAAACACCTATTTTGCACCAAAATATCTGGAGTTTGGCTGTGATTTCAATAGATTGTAATTGACATGACAGTGCAAATATGTCCTTGTACATGGTGAAGTCAACAAACAGCTGCCACAAAGCTGTAGTCCATGGGGAAACGAAGCACAGGACTCGTAGTGGGGACCCCAGATCTGAAATAGGGAGGGAAAAGCCAAAACTCAGTCATCATACACTGGGGCAAATAGACAGGCAGCAGAGATGCTGGAGAGTAGTTAACATTTACTAAATTATCTTTGAAATGTTACCTGTGTCCTATTGGAAGTACTGTTCAATGATTCTGTCCCTGTTGTCTGTTTCAGCCCCGTCGTCTTCCTCCTCGTCCCTCTCCTCAGGTTCCACCGCTGCCACAACACCACCGTCTCGACCATCCTCCTGCAGGAAAGGCACCTGGCGGCGCAAAGCCAGGTTGTGAAGCATGCAGCAGGCCACGATGATGTGACACACCTTCTTAGGTGAGTACATTAGGGATCCACCTGTCATATGCAGGCACCTAAACCTGGCCTTTAGGAGGCCAAAGGTGCGTTCGATCACCCTCCTAGTACGCCCATGGGCCTCATTGTACCGTTCCTCTGCCCTGGTCCGGGGATTCCTTACTGGGGTCAGTAGCCACGACAGGTTGGGGTACCCAGAGTCCCCCACTAGCCATACATGGTGTCTCTGTAGCTGTTCCATCACGTAAGGGATGCTGCTATTCCTTAGGATGTAGGCGTCATGCACTGACCCTGGGAATTTGGCATTTACATGCGAGATGTACTGGTCAGCCAAACACACCACCTGGATGTTCATTGAATGGTAATTTTTTCTGTTCCTGTACACCTGCTCCCTGTCTCTTGGGGGAACCAAAGCCACATGGGTCCCATCAATGGCACCAATTACGTTGGGAATATGTCCAAGGGTGTAGAAATCACCCTTCACTGTAGCCAATTCGCCCACCTCAGGGAAAATGATGTAGCTCCTCACGGATTTCATCAGGGCAGACAACACTCTGGATAACACCTTCGAAAACATGGGCTGAGACATCCCAGAAGCAATTCCCACGGTTGTCTGAAATGACCCACTTGCCAAGAAATGGAGTACTGACATGACCTGCACCAGAGGGGGAATCCCTGTGGGTTGGCGGATGGGGGACATCAGGTCGGGCTCCAGCTGGGCACACAGTTCATGGATAGTGGCACGGTTAAGACGGTAGGTCAGGATAATGTGGCGTTCTTCCATTGTCGACAGGTCCACCAGCGGTCGGTACACGGGAGGATTCATCCGTCTCCTCGCCCAACCCAGCGGACAGTGCCTAGGAAGGACAACATGGAGCACACAGTCAAGCAACCCACAGGTACGTACTCACAGCTAGCACAGTATACGATTCTCTATGCAGTGAATGGCGTGTCTGAGTGGCTATGCAAGGCCTAGGCCTGTGTGACGCAGTTGAAATTGAGCCATGTGGGCCCTGGAAATGGCGGCTGCCTGACCTGTGAAGTGTGACAATGGGATGTGAGGTCAATGCGCTGGCGTGGCACACCGCGGCGGGCGAAGACCGCGGCGCAAAGCCGCATTGGTTAACATTGAAGCCTATGGGTTTCAGGAGCCAATGGCGAAGGGCGCCGGCGGTGGCGGGACGCACCGCCGCGGTACGCACCGCCGCGGACGTGACCGCCATTTTCTATCTACTTATCCACTTGCGACTTGAACTTTCACAGGAGAGGACCTATACTGCAAGTGTTGCTGTGACCTCGGTCTGGAAGGGACAATGGCTGCTGCACCTGGGGAAAGGGCCCCTGCCTTCACTGGAGAGGAGTTGGAGAAACTCGTGGATGGGGTCCTCCCCCAGTATGCGCTACTCTACGGTCCTCCAGACCAACAAGTGAGTTTAATTCAATCTGGATTTGGGGACACTGGCTGGCTTGGGGGCCTGGCGGGGGGCCTGGCGGGGATGGGGGGCATGTTGGGCCTGGCGGGGGGCATGGCGGGGGGCCTGGCGGGGATGGGGGGCATGTTGGGCCTGGCGGGGGGCCTGGCGGGGATGGGGGGCATGTTGGGCCTGGCGGGGGGCATGGCGGGGGGCCTGGCGGGGATGGGGGGCATGTTGGGCCTGGCGGGGGGCCTGGCGGGGATGGGGGGCATGTTGGGCCTGGCGGGGGGCATGGCGGGGGGCCTGGCGGGGATGGGGGGCATGTTGGGCCTGGCGGGGGGCCTGGCGGGGATGGGGGGCATGTTGGGCCTGGCGGGGGGCATGGCGGGGGGCCTGGCGGGGATGGGCGGCATGTTGGGCCTGGCGGGGGGCCTGGCGGGGATGGGGGGCATGTTGGGCCTGGCGGGGGGTATGGCGGGGGGCCTGGCGGGGATGGGGGGCATGTTGGGCCTGGCGGGGGGCATGGCGGGGGGCCTGGTGGGGATGGGGGGCATGTTGGGCCTGGCGGGGGCCTGGCGGGGATGGGGGGCATGTTGGGCCTGGCGGGGGGCCTGGCGGGGATGGGGGGCATGTTGGGCCTGGCGGGGGCATGGCGGGGATGGGGGGCATGTTGGGCCTGGCGGGGGGCATGGCGGGGGGCCTGGCGGGGATGGGGGGCATGTTGGGCCTGGCGGGGGGCCTGGCGGGGATGGGGGGCATGTTGGGCCTGGCGGGGGCATGGCGGGGGGCCTGGCGGGGATGGGGGGCATGTTGGGCCTGGCGGGGGGCATGGCGGGGGGCCTGGCGGGCATGGGGGGCGTTGGGCCACTGGAAAGGAAAATGCTGACAAACTTGAACGTGGTATTTCTCCCTCCCTGTACGTGTCACATAGGTCCGCGCCCATGAGAAGATCGGGATTTGGCGTGCCATCGCCAAGGAAGTCCGGACCCTGGGGGTCCACCATCGACGGGGCACCCACTGCCGCAAGAGGTGGGAGGACATCCGCCGAGGGACCAAGAAGACCGCCGAGTCTCTGCTGGGGATGGCCTCCCAACGTAGGCGGGGTGCCTGCCGTCAACTGAGCCCCCTGATGTTCCGGATCCTGGCGGTGGCCTACCCTGATTTGGATGGGCGCGTGAGGGCAGCACAGCAGACACAAGGGGGTGAGTACAAGCATTATCTACTCTGTTGTCGCGCAGTGGAGGTGTCTGGGTGGGGAAGGAGGGCTGGGGGTCCCCCTAGGCCAGGGCGATATCTGTAGGCTGGGCACCCCCGTAAGCCCCTGTGTCCCCAGCCACCACCCTCAGTAGTTTGTCAGTACAGCCATCCCTGGGCCGTGTCATCCATGGGTGCAGTTGTCAACTCTAGGCGTGTAGGGCATGTTCCACGGAATGCGTAGCGGACCCCAAGTGCGCAACTTAGTGCAGGGGGCATCTGTGTCTGTCATGTCCGCTAACTGTACCGGAGATCCATGTACTCAATATCCCTTTATTTCTCTCTCCCCCCCCCTTTTTGTTTGTCTTTCTGTGCTTGTGTGCATCAGCATCATCAGGCGGAGGAGAAGTGGCATCGGGGCAGGAGGGAGCTGCATCTCACATGGCCCAGGAGGGCCATGCCACAGAGTCAGACTGAACCAGTGAGACGGAGGGCGAGGGGAGCTCCACGACGGGGACGACTGGACCCTGCAGCGACACGGACACGTCCTCGGAAGGGGGCTCCCTTGCGGGGGTGGCACCATCCGTGCCCCCCGCCATTACAGGTACAGCCGCCACCCGGCGCACCATCTCTGCCCTCCCAGCAGCCCCTCAGCGTTCGCCCCGTGCCCGCTCTGCCAGGAAGCCGGGCATCTCCTTCGCCCCAGGCACCTCAGGCCCTGCCCCTGTTACCCCCGCTGCCCTCAGTGAGGAGGTCATTGACCTCCTCCGAACGCTCATTGTTGGGCAGACTACCCTTTTGAATGCCATCCAGGGGGTGGAGAGGGAGGTTCATCGCAGCAATGCGTACCTGGAGGGCATTCATTCGGGTCAGGCTGCCCATCAGTGATCGTTCCAGGCTCTGGCCTCAGCACTGACGGCAGCCATTGTCCCTGTCTCCTGCCTGCCTCTACTAACTCCCTCCTCCCAGTCTCCTGTTCCTCTGCCTGTCCCACCCACACCATCAGACCAGCCTGCACACACCTCAACACCCAAGAGAAGCTCATCCAAACATAAGCACCACAGATCACGCAGACATTCACACACGCAACATTCCGATGCAGACATGCCAACAGTCACTACCACCTCTGTGACCCCCACCTCCTCGTCTCCCTCCTCCCTCCCTGTGACGTCTACACTCACACCTCCATTCACCTCACCATCAGCCAGTGTTTCCATCACCAGCACACCCTCCACTCCAGTCCGCACACGTGCAGTCACCACCCCCACTGCCATTTACACGTCCCCTGTGTCCTCTCCCACTGTGTCTGTCACCCCCTCTTCCACACCACACAAACGCAGCCACCCACCCACCCAACAGCCATCCACCTCACGACAGCCTATCCCTCCTGCACCTGCACCCAAAGACAGCAAACGTGACTCACCTACAACCACATCCTCTCCCTCCACTCCCATTCCCACTGTACCTACCACTCTCCATTGTCCCAAGAAGCTCTTCCTCGCCACTACTAACTTCTTTCCTGACCCTGAGCCCCCCCCTCCTTCTCGTCGATGTAAGAAGAGCACCTCAGCCACCACCAGCCCTGCAGCCCCCTTGACAAGGGTGCAGGGGTATCGGAGCCCGCCAGCCCGCATGTCTGGATCTTCGCCCAGCAGCAAGGGGACAGCCAGCCCACCCCCTGGGAAGAGGAGCAGAAGGCGGAAGGGGCGCCGCAGGAGCCCGCCTTCTACATCCCCCCCGGACACCACCCAGAGACAGTCACCAGCCACAGCTCCAAAGGGAGGAAAGGGCCACAGGCCCACGACTAAGGAGGGCAAGGGCAGCAAGTCGGAGAGGTCAGGCAGCAGGCCTGCTGCCCAGGAGGAGCCCACAACCCCCATACCCGCTGCCCCGGGAGGAACCGGCACAGCTGCCCCGGGAGAGCCCACCACCCCCATAGCCGCTGCCCAGGGAGGACCCAGCCCAGCTGGCCAGGAGGGCCCCACCACCCACAGCCCAGGTGGGCAGTGAAGGAGCACCATCCCCGCTGCCCAGGAGGGCACCACCAGGCAATGAGCAGTTGGCCATAGACCGTCCACCGTCTCCAGAACCGCTGAACTGGGCCCCGCCGTCTCAAGAACCGCTCCGCTGGGCCCCGCCGTCTCAAGCACCGCTGAACTGGGCCCCGCCGTCTCAAGAACCGCTCCGCTGGGCCCCGCCGTCTCAAGCACCGCTGAACTGGGCCCTTCAAGGCAAGGAGCGCTGAACTGGGCCCCGCCGTCTCAAGCACCGCTCCGCTGGGCCCCGCCGTCTCAAGAACCGCTCCGCTGGGCCCCGCCGTCTCAAGCACCGCTGAACTGGGCCCCGCCGTCTCAAGAACCGCTCCGCTGGGCCCCGCCGTCTCAAGAACCGCTCCGCTGGGCCCCGCCGTCTCAAGCACCGCTGAACTGGGCCCCGCCGTCTCAAGCACCGCTCCGCTGGGCCCCGCCGTCTCAAGAACCGCTCCGCTGGGCCCCGCCGTCTCAAGCACCGCTGAACTGGGCCCTTCAAGGCAAGGAGCGCTGAACTGGGCCCCGCCGTCTCAAGCACCGCTCCGCTGGGCCCCGCCGTCTCAAGAACCGCTCCGCTGGGCCCCGCCGTCTCAAGAACCGCTCCGCTGGGCCCCGCCGTCTCAAGCACCGCTGAACTGGGCCCTTCAAGGCAAGGAGCGCTGAACTGGGCCCCGCCATCTCAGGAACCGCTGAACTGGGCCCTTCAAGGCAAGAACCGCTGGCCCTTTGGCAGACGTGGCAGGGCAGGATCTATCTCGGGCAGGGCTGCAGGATGTCCTCTGGCCAACTTGCCTCCTCCAGTGGCAGTGGGGTCTGTTATGGACTGTATGGACTGTGGCTTTGCTCTCCCCAGGATGGCCCAGTGGGCAGGCCACCCACTGTATGGACTGTGGCTTTGCTCTCCCCAGGATGGCCCAGTGGGCAGGCCACCCACTGTATGGACTGTATGGACTGTGGCTTTGCTCTCCCCAGGATGGCCCAGTGGGCAAGCCACCCACAGTATGGACTGTATGGACTGTGGCTTTGCTCTCCCCAGGATGGCCCAGTGGGCGGGCCACCCACTGTATGGACTGTATGGACTGTGGCTTTGCTCTCCCCAGGATGGGCCAGTGGGCGGGTGGTCATGGAGTCCCCTCGTGGATCTGGCGTCGTGTACTCAAGTGGCTGAGGTGCCCCCCTTCCCTTCCCCCTGAGGTGCCTGTCCGATTTTCTTGCTGATGCCCCTGCAGTGTTCTCTCCGTGGAGTTCTTGTCGTGGGACTGGGCCTTGCCCCTTTGCACAGGAACCCTGTGATCCACGGACAGTGGTTGGACTACATTTAGTAGCTGTATATATTTTGTATATAGTTTATTTATTTATTGCGATTACTGGTGTCCATATTTCAATATATCTGCCCGTTTATGATCTCTTCTTTTGGTCTTTGCATTATTTCGGAGGGGGGTGGTTTGTGGGTTGTGACAGTGATCTGTGGGAATGCATTGATGTGTGTGTTGTAGTGGGTGTGGGTGGGTGGGTGTGTGCCGGTAATCTTTTCCCTCCCCTGTGTCGTAGGTGCAGTACTCACCGATGTCTTCCGCGCCGCCGGGCGTGCTCCTGGTATATGAGCAGGAATAGGAGTGCGGGGATGACCTGCAACTCTGGTTCCATGCTGCCGGAATCTCGCGTGGAGTGCGTAGAGGTGAGCGTTTTCCCGTTCGTAGTCTGTTTCCGCCGTGTTCTTATCGGCGGTGCTCCCGCCCCGGAAAAGGTGGCAGATTGGTGGGTCGTAATAGGGTGGGCGGTACATTGTCTGCCGCCTGGCTGTTGGCGGGAACCGCCGCGCTGTTTGTTTGTACCGCTGTGGCGGGCGGAGTGTTAAGTTGGCGGGCTGTGTTGGCGGTTCCCGCCAGGGTCAGAATTGCATATTTTAGACCGCCGGCCTGTTGGCGGCTTGGCCGCCGCTTTATCACCGACCGCCAGGGTCAGAATGAGGGCCTACATCTCCCCCATTATTAAATAAAAAGTACATACCCCATACATGTTTTAGTAAGTCTGATATGTTTAAGGGATGTTGAGTGGTTTTGGAAGATTAGCAATTGAACAAAGGACATGCCTTCAACTCTATCCTTCGTGGGCCACTTCAATTACTTGTTGTTGCAGACTGTTTGGTATGACTATTCTTGAACTTTGTAAAACAATACCTACTTGAGTAATGAACAGTTCATATTTTACATTCTTGAACTTCTGATATTCGCTGTCAGATGAGAGAGGTCCAGTGTTCTGTTTAAAGGACTGATGCATAATAATGGCCTTTAGTGTCAACATGGCATTGTCTTTACTCAATGCAGTAATAATTTGTTCCAAAGGATTAGGGGTATGAGTATTTGACTTTACAATGAAGATAATGTAGCCTTTAGCAGCTTTCAAATGGATATCATGATACTGTACGGGCACTTGTGAAAAGTATTCAGCAGGGTTTTGATCTTTCCCTGGTCGGTGCATGGCAGTATAGCCACATTCCTGTAGTAGCAAACCCCATCATTCAATTCAGGGAGGCGTCTTGGCTTTTGGATTGTCAAAGACTATAAGCAATGTTTGGTGATCAGTTACATGAGTGAAAGATTTTCCATATAAGAATATATTGAAATGTTCACAAGTCCACACCACTGCTAAACTATCTTTCGCAGGTTGTGAATAGGCACGTTCAGTTTCTGACAAACATTTGCTTGCATATGCCACAATATGCCTTCCAGCATTTGGGCGTCCATTGTGTTGGGCAAGGATTGGGACCAAGCTGACTCGGCTTGCTCCAACAACAACCTCTGCATGCAAATGCGATCAAAGTAGGCCATTTCAGTAGGCGTTCTCAATTGCATACTTTATTTTCTTCAGTGTTTGTTCACACTTGGGTGAAGAGTAAAATGGAACATTTCTTGTTGATAAGTCTTTTAAGGGAGCACTTAACTTGGAAAAGGCATGTATATATCTAGAACAGTAACTGGCATGCCAAGGAATATACGTAACATGGTAACATCTTGTCAGGGATTGGTAGCAGACAAGGCTTGTTCTTTCACCGGATCCAGCAGTATACACCATCAGAAAAGATATGGCCAAAGAATTTGAGTTTTGTTTTGTGTAACTTTCGCTTCTCTGCATTCAAAGATAAACTTGTGCAAAAAGCTTTATCATGTTCTTTTTGTGGGACCTCAAAAAACAATATTTCATTACTCTAATTGAAAGTATTTGTGACAGGCTGTATCATACATCTAATGACATCTTGAAACAGTTCCAACTCATGATACCCTTTATTCAGATAAAGGTGAGAGAACACCTTGGCACCATTTAACTGTGTAATCACATCAGCAATGTGCAGACTGTGAAGTTATTTCCTTTAAATTGCTTGGTAATCTTTATACATCTCAACACAGGTGCATACAGCTCCTTCACCGTCTTTTTAGGGTAGTACCATTATGGGTGATCCCTCAATGATTTCATGCTTTAGTAATGTTTAATGCTCTTTCTTATCAACTTCTTGTAAATGAAATGCAATTTGTCTATGTATTTGAGCAACAGGACGAATGTCCTCATAGATATGCATTTAAATTTTTCATGATCTTAAGCTTTCCTAATCGATTAAACAATGAAGTGAACTGAATATTTCATGATGAGTATTTATGTTGTAGGTCACAGATATCAGTCCCATTTCAGCAGCTGTATTGAAACTGAGTAAACAGGCACTTGACGCAGTACCTTGAAGTACGTGAATGGGTGATTGTACCTTTGTCTTTTTGTGTTTCATGGCTGCTACGAATGAATCTTGACTCTTTAATGGGGTTGATGCAGTCAATGTTTACACTTTAGTTTTGAATGGTGGGAAACAAGGCAATGGAGACAGTTAATTGTATTTATCCTCAAACGCAATGTTTATTGGCGCACCACTGATAATAATGATGGTATGGAGCAGCCTTTTATCTATAGCGTAATTTTCAGACAATGGTTGAATAACTTTCATGATTTTTCTCGTTGATTTTTCGTCAACTTATATTTTTCTTTGAATGCAGCCAGTCCGATATGCACATGTTTTTCTGAAGTAAACATCGACATCATCCATCCATCTTCCTCACGATCACATGACACAAAGACTGAAGAACTCTTGGACGAAGATTTAGGAGACAAGTGATTTTGTTTAGTGTAGATTTGTCTCAGCTGATGTTGCCTCCTAGCCTTTTAAGCATGCATAGAATGTCACTTCTGCAACCTTCAAGTGTCTTTTTTTGATCATGTCATGACACACCTAGGGCCTCATTTACAAGAAATGACGCATCACTGTGCCAACACAGTGATGTGATCAAAAAATGAATGCTATGGTATGACAGATTCTTACATCAGGGAAGCGTCGCATTTACAATGCAGCACACCATGGTGTAAGGATCCTGGCTATGTAAAAAAAAGTGATGTTAACCTGTGTGCAGCATCATAAAGAAATCTGACGCTACTGCTTCAAAAGTGACAGTGGACTGATTAGCGTCACATAAAGAAACACAAGCCATCCTAGCATCACTTTTTAGTGCCCAAAGCATAATTTGGCAAAAAAAGGAACACTCTCCTGAAGCAGCCATGGAGGATAGAGCAGACTGCAGAGTCCAGGACAACAACCCCAGCAACCCCAGCACTATCCAGGATGTCCAGACAGACTCACAGGGGAAGAGGAAGAGTAAGGGCAAGTTTAGTGAGGAGGAGAATAACATCCTGATCACTGAAGTGACGGAGCACCAACACCAGCTCCTCATCACCTCAAAATTGTCATTAGGGAAGAAAGCATTGCAAGCTGTATTGCAGTCCATTGTTGGCAAGGTCAATTGTGTGGCAGAAGTCGAAAGGACAGTGATTGATTGCAAAGAGTGCCGGCATGATGGTAAGTGCCCGACAAAGGAGAAACTGGCCAGCAACCTGAAGGCAGCATTGTAGACCAGAGGTGGGAGTCCGTGCCCCAGGAGTAGCTAGATGTAGATGAGATGGAGGAGATGGTGGCAGTCATCATCCCAGGGGAGTTGGTGGCAGGAGTCCTGGGACAGGACAGTTCTGCCTATGATGAACATCAAGACCCACATGGTGAGTTGCAATGAGGGGCAATATGGCAATTAGGCAATGTTGTAAGGTGCAGGCAGCTATGTCCCAGCACCAGTGCTTAATTTGTAAATAAAAACGTGCTGGTGCCCAAAGCTCTCCTCTGAAACCTGCAGCTGCTGCAATTAAATATGCGGGCACAGAATACTGAGACAGTGTAATCCATCTTGAGTCTCTTTATTCCATTTACTACCACTCCCTACCCCTTCAGCTCATTCTTGGAGCTTTCTGCTTTCTCTGAGGGACAATATTTCCTCTTTTTCTTCCTCTTTCTTTCTTATATGTGTCTTTTGCTTTCAGTAAATGCATCATGCAGAAAAATAAGTGTCAGCCCCCCAAAATAAGTGCCAGTGGCCCTGACCAGAAACTACTGACTCAAATTAAGCACTGCCCAGCACTCCACCACACTGTCTGCAGGACAAAGGATAGTATGCTGGTTCATCTATGGGTAAGCATCAAATGAATGTAATTCGCACTGACCAGTTACAATTTGCACAGCTGAGTCCAGCTCAGTCACTTTCCTTCCTTCAATGTATGAAGTGCAGCATCAGTCCACATTTAACTTTCTTTGAATACTGGCACTTGCAGTGGAATGTACAACATCATTCACCACAGCTACAACTCCCAGAATACAAAGCAAAAAACATGGGGCATATTTACAAAATAATGATGCAGCACGGCACCGCAAGCCATCTTGCAGTGCTGAGCTGCATCATTAGGGAAGTGCAGGGATGTGTCATATTTACAGCAATACAACGCATCCCTGTACTTTTCTCAGTGATGGCACACAATTGGCAGCCTAGCGCCAGCGCTGGTACCCTCGCACCATGGTGCAAGGGTGTCTATGTTTTTGGAATGAATATTTATGTGCAGGAAGGGACACTTCCCTACACATAAACAATCATTAATTACATTTATCTAGTTCTATGTGTTTTGCAGAATAAAAGTATTTCTCCTCGTTGCACCACTTTTATGCCCCTTCCCCCTCGGGTGACATAGGAAAAGGATGCACTTCTAGGTTTATGAAACCTGGGAAGTTTGGGAATGTGTCAGATTCCATGGATGTTGCGTGGGAACACCGACAGCAACACCCATGAAATGCCCTTTTCACACAGAGTAATGTATGAAAGGGGGCCATATTTATAAGGCCATGAAAAGACACGTAAGGTGGCTGTACCTGTCCTTGTAAATATGGGTCAGGACACTGCACCACTAGAGCATCAAAAAAAGTGATACTCTGATGGTGCTAGGGGCTTATAAATATGCCCCATGTACTGCAACAATACTACATCATGCATGCACACTGCTACCCTGCACAACTGACTGTGACACTGCAGGCCACCTTGCATCTTGAAGCTACTTGGTCTCAATTGGGCCCATGCACACTAATCTATACTGCAAATCCTCAGAATGGAATGGGTGTGTCAGAGGAGAAACTACTCATCTGAGAGGGGGAGTCAGGTGCAGGCCATGGGAAGTATCTACACATAGGGACATGGTAAGAGACATGTCTATAGTATCCTGCATGAAACTATATTGCACCCAGCTGACCTGGCATCCAGGGTGAAAGCACACAGGTGTCTGCAGCCATGGAAGGGACTACCTGAATTCTTTCATCTACTAAATCTGACAGGGTGTGGGGGGAATATAAGAGATGCACACTAGAGGATCATGTGAGTCCAAACTAATGATGATGTTTGGGCTTGGTGTGCCCCTGCAAGTGCTGTGCGTTTAATGGTGCTCGCTGCGCACTTAAAACTGCTACTCGGTCTGAATGGGGAGAGTGTGCATACAAGAGATGTGAGAATGGACACGTGTACCGCAAGGTAGCTTCACCAATACACATGCACTGCTGTATGACTGTGGCACACTTGTGTCACAGCTGGTTAGGGATGGCAGAGAACAGCTCATTGGGTGAATACATCCTATATGTTATGTGGACCTAAAGGAAGATGTAGCACATGCCAGGAGGGAGTCTGATGCAACATTGTTTCACAGTGCCACATGTATAAGTGTGAGGATTCCAAACAGGGCCTTGACAAGGGATAGTAGAAACTACGTAGCCACCACAAATGAACAGGACTCATGGAAGGTCCCAGGCTGAAGTGGATGGGCCTAGTGATGTGGGAAGCATAGTTAGGTACTTGGCACTATTTCCATCATTACTTCCATGCCTGACCCATAGACCCCAGTAATAAAACTAACATGTTGCTCCATTGGATATGGTCATGCCTCATCGGTGTGTTGTAGGCACAAATGAATGAATATATGATCTGTGTAGCATCACTGTATGGCACTAACTCATGCCCCAGGACCCAAAATTGGGTACCCAGAGGAAACATGTACACATACAATGGCATGGGCCTGAGTTACATGAAGTGTGACTCTCGTTAGGTAACCAACTCTGATCATGATGAAATGGGATGAATGTCAGTGATTGTAATCAACCCAGTAAGACAGGACCCATCCCCTCAAAGTAGGCACATAAGGCCAGATTTAATAGAGAATGATGGTGCGTGTAACTGCACCAAATCTGGCAGTATCGCGCACTGTCATTTTCAAAACTCAGGGATGGCCATATTGACTAGAATATGGTGCACTCCTGTGTTTCCCCCTGTGCCGGGGCTATATTTGCGGTTGTGCACCAACGCAGCAACCTTTGCACCATAGTGCAAGGATGGCAGCATTGAGGGGGAGATTGTTTTTGTGCAGGAAGGAACACCTTACTGCACAAAAACAATCATCACTGGTGATTTGCTCTGTCTATGTGTACTGCAGAGTGCAGCACACACAGAACATAGAAAGAGCAAAAAACCAGGAGAAATTAAAACATTTCTCCTCGTTGCGCCATGCTAACGTAACCCCTGGGGTGGTGTTAGATTTTGGCTCTGCCTCAGGTTTATGAAAACTCATAAATCTGGGGCAGCATCAAAAAGTGATGGGTGTTGCTGTGGCACGCCCATCAGGGGCTCTTAAATATGCCCCATAGTGCATGTGAGAACAATGCAGAGATACTGCCATCTGTAAGGGAACAACAGTGTGATTTGCCATCAATATCCATGCGTAACAGGTGTCCTACACATCACTGTTAAACTGAAAGTGCTAAACCTGAAACTTTGATTGTCATCCTGATTACTCATGTCAGCATCTAACAGAGATCTCCGTTACCATTTCTCTATCTCATTTCAGAGGATAAACCCATATCTCCTGGCCAACAGACTGTCCTGGATTTCGGCAATGATGTGACTGATGAGCTGCAAACCCTAAACACAGACATCCTCCAGCAATCCTGGGCCCCATGCAGACACCATCTTTTGTCACGGGGAGGCTCAGCAGCGTTGCAGGGTCTCCATCCAACAGACACTACTTGCCACCTCACCCAAACTGGACTCCCAGGACCCAGAAATAAAATTGCCTCCGACTGCAGTAGGAGTCCTGCAGGCGCTGGCAGATCAAATGCAGGCAGGATGGAGGCCATGACAGGCACCCTAGAAAATCCATAGGTGCCCTGTCCAAGTAAAGACAACTCTGCTGCAATAAGAGGCTCCTACTCTCTACTCCGTGGACTCCAGCAGTCCGTGGCTGACATCATCAGTGTCATGATGCAGAGGCATGAGCAAATGCCCTACCAAAGTGACACCAGAGAGGTTGCCAACCAGCTGGGGGCAATCAAGACCATCCTGGAGACCTCGGAGCAGAAGCAGAACTCCTTCATTGCTACTTTGGCTGCCTAGCACCCTGATATTGCTGCTGTGTTCCAAAGCCAGCAGATCATTCTTGCTGCTGTGGAGCGTGATGTGTTGCAACAGAGAAATGCTGCGGTGGACACTGGATCCACATATTTAACCCCTGATGTGTATATGCCTCCCTCTACTCCTGAACCTACAACACCCCTCTCATGGGAGGCACCGCACACATCAGAGGAGGAAGCTGTGGACTGCAACTCTTTCATCCTCAAAAGTGCCCGGTAACTATTCTCTGTGCCACATACCCATGTTCTTCTTTGCCCTCTGCTTATGAACATGCCAGTGTAAAATCAACTGGCACTGTCCTCAATTTCATTTTCCCCCTCTTGACCACAAACCTTTGTGTACCGTGAATGTGGCCAGTCTACCCTAATGGTGATATGGTCTTCCTGCTCACTGACACACTCCTCTCTCCACATCTCCCATGACATGTTCCCTTCATGGACTCTGCCTGGACATCCACTGGCTCTATGTATCTTTTGGGGTATCTGTGAACCTCCTAAATATTTTCCTATATAATTGAAAGCACTTAGTACAACCTGTGTGTTGTATGTGTTTGAGTCAGGACTAGGTTGAACATGGTCCATTGTATGAGGCAAAAACACCTACTACTTGCCAATGGGACATGTGTGGCCTGGAGCCGGGGACGAAGCTACACAGAGTGAAACATATTTTGTTTACACAATGTGTATGTCAACTATCTACACATATAGTCCTAAACAAATATAGATATTTAAAAAAAAAAAAATGAAAATGTTATATTTTTTGTATTTTTTATTTTATAAACACATATATTAAACATCAACCCCCACCCACAAAATAAACATAAATACCTAAAACCCTTAATATTTACTCACCCCTACTAAAACCTATAAACTACTAAACCTACCCTTTTCTAACAACTAACATCAACTAAGCTATAAAAACATCTTATACTGAAAACAACTATATACAAGGAGATGGGAAGAATGGGTCCCTGTGGCTCATTTGGGTGTGATGGTCTCTGCACAGCCTGCTTCATTTCTGTGAGTAGCATAATCACATTGTCGTCCATTTTGGGGTCAAGCCCTGCCACTCTGAGTTAAGTCAGAAATGTCCTCCCTCATATACTACTCAAAGGTGCTAATGGGTCTTGTTGACGGAGTGTGATGTACTTGTTGTCTGGTCTGCTTTCCAGTGGAGGTGCTTGGAACTGATCCTGCAGACCCATCCTTGTCTGTTACTCCTCCCTTGCCTTTGGTAGGCCTGTCCACTGTTGGTGGTCCCTGTAGGAAAATGCCCCATTTCACAGATGCCTTCTCTGCTTCAAATCTCTTGGTTAAGGCCCGAAAGTCTTTCTTCACCAGCTAGATGTGGCGGTACCTTTCCTCCCAGATCAAGTGCTGTCTCTTCTGCTCCAGGATCATGTTGTCTGTTTAATCAGAAAGAAAAACTGTCATACAGTGGGTAACTAGGAACTTGTACAATAATTATGGTACGTTAATTCTATCTTCAATCATCACATGTTGCATTTACTATATCCCAAATTTATCTTGAAAGGTCACAGTGAGCATATAATTGCCTAATATATATCATCTCCTAATTTACCACAGCCAAACTACCAAGGAGTCAGCACATTCACATCTATGACAGTGTAGCCTTCTGCCAATCTGTGTATGTACCACAGCGCAGGCAGAATGCTGTCATTCAACTTAGGGTGTGGGGTTACATTTTCCCTTGCAGGTAAGTGCTGTGATTGACTGGACCAAAATCAAGTTTTTGTTAATGTTAGCATGGGCCCACTCTCCCTTGCACAAGAGGGTGCATTCTCTTTTGATATCACAGCCAGTATAAGTGCCCTTATGCCATAACTTTGACATGATTGTTAGCACAAGCATGTGCAACACCATCAGCCTTTTCCAGGGACCATGGTGAATCACAAAGTGTGTGCAAAAGCCCATTGTGTACCTGCAGCACTTCTATCAAACTGCAACTGGTGTGAATATTGTGGCACTTAAAGAACCATTTTCAAATTGGCTAGCATGTGAAGGTGCCAAGGATAGTCAAGTTTTTCACATTTTGGGGGCACATGATTCTCAGTCATGCTGATGGTCCAATGCTGGACCATCATGCATGCCTTGGTGTGACCTCTGAAATATTGAGGTCCACAAGCCAGTGTACATCACACCATTATTACAGTGTTGCTTGTGCGTAGCAGTGGGTGTTCACATGCAACACCCATATATTTTGACACTGTGACAAGTAATGAGACTCATGTGGACCTAACATAGTTCCAAACTTGTCAGTCTTCCCCAGTAGAACTTGAGCAAGGAAGAATACATTGCAGTGACCTTGGCTCATCTGTTTCCTTGTGTAGTGCATTCTGTTGCTCACATTGGCCATATAGGACTATTCCATTAATTGTTTATGTGGAGGAAGGTGTTGAGAGAACTGTAATGCAAGTTGACAGCAGATTTGGTGCATGTTTGGGCCTTTTCTACAGCCCGATGTTGGCATCCATAAGTTTACATGAGTCATCTTGATTATCCATGGGGGTTGCCTAGCAATAATGCACCAACAAGGTCCCTGCAATGCACACAGAGTAACACTAGGGAACCTCTTGTGGTGTCTTCATTTACTCCATAGTTATGAGTCCAGGATGAGTCACATAGACTTTACAGTGCCTCAAGGATATTATTGAGACATTTGCACCACCAGATGGGCCAAGAGTGGTGTGACACCAGTGTCACTGGCCTGTGGTACCTAGGCCCATATCTGTATAACTAGCTGTTGGAAATGGCCTTTCTGCATGGTCACCCCCAAACTTTTTGCCTTCCTCCTTCTCTTTTTCTGACCTATATTTTGCACACTTTACCACTGCTAATCAGTGCAAAAGTGCATATTCTCTCTCCTCAAAACATGGTGACATTGGCTCATACCCAATTGGCCTTTAATTGACTTGTAAGTCCCTAGTCAAGTGCACTGCCTGTGCCCAGGGCCTGTAAATTAAATGCTACTAGTGGGCCTGCAGCACTGATTGTGCCACCCACATAATTAGCCTCTTAACCATGCCTTAGGCCTTCCATTGCAAGGCCTGTGCGTGCAGTTTCACTGCCACTTCGACTTGGCGTTTAAAAGTACTTGCCAAGCCTTAAACTTACCTTTTTCTACATATGTCACCCCTAAGGTGTGCTCTAGGTAACCCCTATGGCGGGGTACTAGGTAGATAAAAGTCAGGACGTGTACCCATGCCGTTTATACCTCCTGGTAGTGTAAAACTCCTAAATTAGTTTTTACACTGCTGTGAGGCCTGCTCCTTTCATAGGCTAACATTAGGGCTACCTTCATATACTGTTTGAGTGGTAGAATCTGACCAGAAAGAAGTAACAAGGTCATATTTAGTATGGCCAGAATGCTAATACAAAGTCCTGCTGACTGGTGAAGTTGGATTCAATATTACTATTTTAGAAATGCCACTTTTAGAAAGTGAGCATTTCTCTGCACTTGAATTCTTCTGTGCCTTACAATCCATGTCAGGCTAGGTTACTTGACAGCTCCCTTTTGCATTTCACTCAAACAACTCCAAACACAGGATGCTCAGTCACACCAGCACACATATGCATAGTGAATGGGTCTTCCTGGGATGGGAGGGTGGAGGGCCTGACACGTACATTTGAAAAGACAGTGGCCTTCCCTCACACAATGGACTGCCAAACCCCCTATTGGGACCCTGTCAGACAGGATGGAACTGAAAGGGGACCTGGTGCACTTCTAAGCCACTCTTTGAAGTCTCCCCCAATTCAAAGGCACATTTGGGTATTTAAACAGGGCCTCTAGCCCTACCAGCTCACAAGATACCACTGGTGAAGAAACTCTGAACCAGAACCTGAAACCTGCCAAGAGGAACTGCCTGGCTGACCAAGGGACTCACCTGACTGCTTTTCTGCAAAGGACTGCTGCCCTGCTGTTGCCCTGCTGCCTGGCTGCCTCTGGCTCTGCTGGGAAGTGCTCTCCAAGTGCTTGGATAGAGCTTGCCTCCTGTTCCTTGAAGTCTCAGGACCAAAAAAGACTTGATCCTGCAAAGAACTCCTTGTGTGGCGAACATTTGACGTACAGCCTGCCAGAAACGACACACAGGGGGTCATTCTGACCCTGGCGGTCCATGACCGCCAGGGCCGGGGACCGTGGAAGCACCGCCAACAGGCTGGCGGTGCTTCCTGGCCAATTCTGACCGCGGCGGTAAAGCCACGGTCAGAAAAGGGGAACCAGCGGTTTCCCGCCGGTTTTCCCCTGGACAAAGGAATCCTCCATGGCGGCGCTGCAAGCAGGGCCGCCATGGGGATTCCGACCCCCTTCCCGCCAGCCTGTTCCTGGCGGTTTACACCGCCAGGAAGAGGCTGGCGGGAACGGGTGTCGTGGGGCCCCTGGGGGCCCCTGCACTGCCCATGCCACTGGCATGGGCAGTGCAGGGGCCCCCTAACAGGGCCCCATAAAGATTTTCAGTGTCTGCTTGGCAGACACTGAAAATCGCGACGGGTGCCACTGCACCCGTCGCACCGCAGCAAATCCGCCGGCTCCTTTCGGAGCCGGCTTCATCTTTGCTGGGGCTTTCCCGCTGGGCCTGTGGGCGATTTTTTGCAGATCGCCCGCTGGCCCAGCGGGAAAGTCGGAATGTCCCCCGCGGTCATCTGACCGCGGGGCGGTGTTTGGGCGGTTTCTGCCCGGCGGGCGGCGCCCGCTGCCCGCCGGGCTCAGAATTACCCCCACAGTCTGCATCGCGGTGAGAAAATCACTGCACACCGAACTGGAATGACGCAGCCTGGCTCCCCGAGAGGAAATCAGTGCAGCGCCAGCGTTGTGACCGGAACTTCGACGCATGGCCTACTGAATCGATGCAAAGCCGAGCTGCAACGACGCAGCCCAACTTCCTAAGGAGAAGAATCGATGCAGCACCTACCGTGCGACAGAAATTTCCACGCATCGCCCACAGGATCGACGCAGCTCCTGTGACTTCGTCCTGCACGCCCAGGATTTCTCCACATTGTCCCCGGGGTGTCCACATACCCCACAACTCGAAGAGGATCCAAGTCTTCAAGCCTTCTCTGCGTGAAAACTTATCACTGCATCGCCTGTGTCAACGCACACGGCCCCGTTTTCCACACATCTCCTCCCCAGCAGCCGCTTGAGGAGAATTTGAACGCAAACCAGGTACTTTGTGCTTGCAAGAGACACTTGTTGCTTTTTAAAGACTAAAGACTCTTTTTATCATTCTCTGAAGTGATATTTCCACATGCACTTATTGAATATTGATCATTTTGACCTGCATTTATCTAGATACATACTCTATATTTTTTTAAACACTGTGTGGTGTATTCTGTGTTGTTGCATGATTTATTGTGCAAATACTTTACATATTGCCTTCTAAGTTAAGCCTGACTGCTCAGTGCCAAGCTACCAGAGGGTGGGCACAGGATAATTTAGATTGTGTGTGACTTACCCTGACTAGAGTGGGGTTTCATGCTTGGACAGGGCGTAACCTGACTGCCAACCAAAGACCCCTTTTCTAACACTAGCTATCCCAAGATGCCTTGTGGTTGCAGTACACCAACTCAGTGAGTGTCTGACACTGTGTTTTTCAGCCACTGTACAGTGTAAGTAACATGCAGGGGACAAATTGGCTCTCTACATTTGCTCTGTGTGTGTGTGTGATGGCATTAATGACCCATATTGATATGTGCATACCAACAGTTAGCAGAAAGCTTTCAGAAACTCACACCATCATGCTGTGCAGCACAAACATCAGCTGTATGGCCTTTTAATTTGGAGGATATGTGTTGCAGATTCACATTGCAATGGTTCCTTGTCTTTACCCACAAGTTTAGCCTATGATTTGTGTATTACAAAATCAGCATGTCTAGCCACAACTAGTCAGATGTAGTCCAATCATATATAAGTTTGTCAATGGCACCCATCATCATATGTGTCTATAATGTGTGATTATTTGAAGTTAGGTGACGGATATGCATTTAGACACGATAATCACCCGCAAATTTCCAGCCACATTCTACCCCTATATCTTGGAATGCTTCAGTGACTGGAACCATGGGTAGATGAACCTTGCTTTGTGATTTCTGATGGACAATTTTTGCATATTAAGAATCTTGATGTTGTGTCTTCACATTTGCACTAAGACTGTACTCATGGGTGTGAAGCCGTTGTTCGTATCTGAGTGCGACACGCGAACATGGTGGGCTTCAACACTGCTTTTTCCATTGGCATCTTGGGCTAGAGAGGCAAATGTGAGAACATTGCTATTAGGCAGACATTCTTGAACTGGCAAAGTATAGTATTTAGCATTTTTATGTTTGATATGAAATCTCCTAATGAATATGATATTTGGTTGTAGATTTGTGTGTTGGATAGGTAGACTGTAGCAGTTTGACTGTGTTCCCATGCACATACTCTGTGGAACACATCATAGTTATCATGCTATGAGTAAATTGTGCTATGCTCCACAAGTATGAGGCTGTACAAATAGCTAGCTGTATAAGAGACACAAACAGTCAAAGCATACTATCTACGTTAGCACTAGGGCTGGGCAAAGAATTTAGCTCTGCCGGTTGGAGTTTACAGAGTTTTGCCCAAGTGCAGAGTTCAGAAAAACTCTAGAAGTGACACAGAGCAGAGATTTTTCTCTCACACGGCTCACCAATGTTAAGTTGGCAAGGGCGAGAAATCTGTAAGTTGGTGAGCACAAACAAAAGGTTTCTACCGCTTACATTGAGAAAGCTGCTGCTTGCATTAAGGAAGCTGCAGCTTGAGTAGAAAATTGACTCGAGCAGCAGAACGAAGTTAGCACCATCTGGCACTATGCGTGATGCTGTTCGCGCAGATTTCAGAGCACCTGATGAAATCCTGGCACTGAAAATCAGCACAAACATCGCTACTTATCCAACCTTCATCGCGCTGCAGAGTTTTCTTTCGGCACTTCACCGAGTTCCGCATAGTAGAACTCCGTGAACTTCACCCAGGTCTAGTTAGCTCAGCATATTCATTGTGTTTGTCAATGGAGGAGTAATTGGTACAGGTTGTTGACATGCACACTATTTTAGATGTATCAGATGTTGTTCAGCACTGATTGTCACCCATAGCTACATAAATGTTCTGTGTGGCAATTACTAGCAGGTGTGAAATGAGTGTTCAGATGTTTACTGTGATTTTGAAGTTAAATTGCTGACTTATTGGTAGTGCTTATATAGTGATTTTCATTTATGTACCACATTTCATTTGGTCATAATTTTGTGACATTGTGAAAGTCACCCATGCATTTGCGAAAAAAGTTTGCAGTATATGGTCCCTCTGCCATGTTGCTGCCACTGAAGGGACGTTTTGAGGTTGCTCCTCATCTTCCTCATCCACATCATTCAGCACTTTCTGCTCCTCATTGGCATCCGGCCATGGTACATCAGTTCGACGCAAATGTTGCGCAATATGCAGCACAGTAGTATTATTTTGCATACCGTTGGTGGCAAGTAGAGACTGCAGACATATCCAGGCTCCTGAGGTGGGACTTGAGGACTCCTAAAGTCCACAGTACTATGGATCGCGTCCTTCTTAGGGCATGATTGAATTTCCATTGGACTGCCATATGGAGGTGTTTATATGATATGATATGATATCATATTATATTATATTATATTATATTATATTATATTATATTATATTATATTATATTATATGCATTAGTCATACTGATGTGCCAGGCCATGAAGGTAATGATTTGTCCCCAGTAAGAAGAGTCAATTACTCATTGAGGAGTCATATCTCTCACACTCATCTATTATCTCCGTTTATGACTACTATTTTCATACAAAAGCTTCAAGTTTGGGCCTAAAGTGTCACTTTTTTGACTCAAGCAACAGGATTGCAGATATTGCATCACTTTTCATACAAAAGCATCACATTTAGGCCTGAGGGATAATTCTTTTTTTTACTAAAGCAACAGGATTACAGGGGTGGCTTAAAAAAGCCTTACATTTGGGCCTAAAACATCACATTGACATTTAAAGTTGTCTTATTTTATAATGTCCTGAAACATATTTTGCTGATATGTGTGTTTTGAATACAACATGATTGTTCAACGGGCACTGTGCAAGTTACACACAACATTTTACAAAGATCAGTGCATTGTGTCTGGCTCTTTGAGGGTGATGGCAGCGTTCAAACCTGATTGACAACTGTTGTGGCCAACTTATAGTTTCCATGATGTTGGTGAGTTGTTGTTTTCTGGAAATTGGACATAAACAGAAAGAAAAATGATGCTTTTGATTATTTATTATCATATGAAAGTACTGTCATACATGGTTTGGTGATACATTCACAGACATGTGATTCAGATTAAGACATTTTGCACAAAGTGTGTGTGTCTGCAAGTGTCTGCAGCTGTGTTTGCTTTGGAAGTCCCTATCCTTAGCTGCCTCCTCCATTGGGTCTTCCTGTGGTTGATCTCGGTCCAGGCATTAATGCATACACATATGAATAGCACACAATAATATTTTGCATGGTGGGGGGGGGTAGAGCAATCTACCCCAATAAATATCCGCTGTACCTGTCCTTAGGCAGGCCAAAGGTCTGTTCCACAACACTACGAGTCCTGTTGTGCTCATGGTTGTATGCCTTCTCCATATCTGTCTGGTGGTTTGAATATGGGGTCGTTACCCACTGTTCCCACTGCTTTTATTCTTCTCCACATCCTATTCAGCTGAAATTGAAAAAAGTTGACAGTGTCAATGTTTAGGATAATAATATCATTGGGTACACTACTGCCCATGTGTGTTATGTGTAGTGGTATTTTCATGCACTTCTACAAGATATAATCATATGATGTGTCACTCATACCAGTGTATAGGGGACACTTCAATCAATCTATGTGATGTCACTTGGAGTGCATGGGCAGATACATCATACAATTCTACATCCTGATTGTCATGTTGATGCAGCAGAATTTGGTGGTGGGTATTTGCCGCCGCTCTAGGCCAATAGATGTTATGTGCTCACACTACATGTGTGAAGAGATGGAATGTGGATGAGATTTTTTCTGGGAGGTCCTCCCTAGGTAGGAACATACCAGCCATGGCTTACACAGAAACATGCATGGGTCCATGGCCATCCACAGATGTTGATATTGCCCTACATTACATTGGCTCAGAAGTCTGAGTGTAAAATAATATCCAGGGCAGTTGACGTGATACCATCCACACAAGAATCACTCACACATCTGAGTGACATGATGTCACAACTGCCATTGCCAGATCCATGAGTGCATGTCACAGTGGGGGAACATAGTGTGCATGTGTGGTGGCATTGTGCCCAATATGTGCATGCAATGCATGGATACTAAAGATTTGGGAGTGGTCAACTGCAGTTCAGCTACACAACTTCCTGCACTGCACAACGTCTCTGAGAACAAAATATATGGGGCATCCTGCCCTTTAAAGTTCGTTCCGAATACACTTGCCCACAAGTCTCCAGGCAGGTACACATTCACACTTGCATCAAGGGTTTATTGTATGCAGGATTGTATTTGTGTGTGCAGGAACACCTTCCAGCCAAGGCTTCTGCCTCAGAGGCATAGTGATTGATGGATGTGTGCCGCATTACTCAACACACATAGGACATGGGGGTGGTTTTGATGATTACTATTCATTTGGACAGTTACACATCACCTGCCCATGAGCCATGCTTTGTCACCTTGCACCTAGTTCCTGGTATGGGATCCATAACATGTCTAATGGACCGTGGTAGTCGCACAGGGATGCCTCCACAATGGATATGGAACACCTCCCTTGCACACAGCTGATGGTAGCCAGAATTTCTGCCTGCCATGCATTGCTCTGTGCCTTTACACCATGCAACATCTGTAAAAATGACTTTAGATGCATTCACATTTATGGTTGGGGAATTTTCATTGCATATGTAACATGATGCATGGTGCATGTATGTGGAACAGCCCTCATGCTGAAGTCCCTATCTCTGTAGGCAGACACTAGGATGTGTATTGTGTCACCCATGTCTAATTTCTAGTGGGTCTGTTAGGTACTTGAGTTTTACTTACCTACAAGTAGGCAATTCCCGTATTGCCCATCCTGGAATTAGTCACTTATGATAGAGTTCTGGAATATATATATGCATCATGCACACTGTCAGGGTATTTTGCCACTTCGTTTGTGAATAACCCACAATGGCCAACAATGGCCTGGACATTGATGGAGTGGGTTTGTTTCCTGTTGTGGGAGAGATGGGCAGTTGCAGCAGGAAGAATCACCTGCACATGCATGCAGTCCATGGCACACAGCACATGTGGGAACCCATTGATGGTATAAATCCTTGTTTGATTTCCTGCTGCAGTTGCTGGGTGTAGGGGAAGAGGGTATCAGACAGATGATAGCATCCAGGAGGGAGGGTAGGAATGAGAAGAATGATGACTGGGAGATCCAGGCCACTTGGGCTGCAGTTATCTGGAAAGACCACAAGGCCAGCATTTGAAGTACAGCCATGTGCTTTGTATGTGGAGGGATGTTGGTAACCCTGTCCACTGTTGCCTGGAGCCCTGGCTCAATCAGGGATAGCAGCTGTACAATGGACTCCCTCTTCAGACAGTAATAGGTCATGACATCTTCCTCCCTGAGTCTAATTAGTGACGTACGCTGTCAATATATGCTCTCCATTCTCCTGCGCTGCCTCCATGATGCAGGTGGTGGTGATGATGGAGGTGGTAGCGTTGGTAGTAATGGTGATGGTGGTCTTCTTGTGGCTCCAAGGTGCAGTAGCACTAGGTCCATGGTGTCCTAGAGCTTGTCATAGTGATTTGGGTATGTTTCCTTATGTTACAACGCAAATGAGTCATTTTTATGCCTTGTCTAGATGAGGTGTTTTTTGATGCCATTGAGACTCTGCAAGTTTTTTCCAAAGAAGGGCAATTTTTCGATTTCATTGTAAATGTGACTGCATTGATTCTGTGTGACATTTTAATAGGGAACTCCTGCCTTCCATACCATTGTCATTATCTGACACAGCTAGATCTGGCGCTGGGAAAAATTGACACACAAGAGAGAAAATGTAAATATCAAGCAGTGAATTTGTCTCCACTGTGTCAAAACAAAATGATGCAGAGGTGGCGCAAGCTCCTGGTAAGTGAGGCTCTTACTTTTTCCTTTGTCTTCCAAACTGATACAAAATGGTTCCCTTTCCCACAGCCCTTGCACGCTTGTCCAATGGCAGGGCATTTCCCTTGTAATGGAAAGGGAAATCCACATCTGAAGCACAGTTTCTTTGGAGACATCACTTTGTGTCCTTCAGCCTTGTGTTTCTGCTTTCTTTTCATGTTCAGGATTGACTCACTTTGGGCATCTCCATCCTCCATTTTAGCAGCTTGTAGTTCTGCACGTTTCATGGCTCTGGCAGTCATGAGCCAGAATAAGGCCCATATTTATACTTTTTTTGCAGCGCATTTGCATCATTGTTTGACGCAAAAGCTGTGCAAACGTACATAATACAAATGTATTTTGAAAGTTTGCGCTGCTTTTGCATCAAAAAATGATGCAAATGTGGTGCAATAAAAGTATAAATATGGGCCTAAGGGCCTTATTACGAGGCTGGCGGTCTTGGAACCCGCCAGCCTTGCGGTGGAAGTCAGCCTGCTGCACTCTACGTGGTCTGACTGCCACATAACGTCCCTGGCAGTCAGACCGCAAGAGGACAACCATCCCCGCCAGCCGCAGCGGCACTGAGTTCAGCGCCGCCATGCTGATCACAAGCCCTCCTTTCATCAGCCTTATCATGGTGGTTTAGCTGCCATAAAAAGGCCATCAGAAAGGAGGTGCTGGGGGCCACAGGGGGGCCCCTGCACTCCCCATGTTCATGTCATGGGTAATGCAGGGGCCCCCCAGCCCAGCACCCAAGGGTGCTGTTGTGCTACGGTATTGGCCTTGGCTCACTTAAGTTCTTATCATTCTGACAAGCAGGAACGTCATAATATGATGTTCCCGCCGGTCAGCCGAGTGGGAACATTGTAATACAACTGGGGATAAGGCCACCAAGTTGCCAGCGGTCTCATCCCTGCGAGTTTGGTGGTCCGCTTATCTGACCCTCAATCAGGCCCTTAGTGTTTCTTTCAGCATTCATCTTCTGAATGAATCTGAATTCTGAATGAATCTGGCAAACAACCATCTATAACTCTGAGACGTATGGCTTCTTGATCATTGAATTCATTGAACGTGCAGTGTTTGATGAGCGTATCAAATCTTTCAACAAATTGTTTCACCAGCTCTCTGTCTTGCCTGACTGAAAATATATATTTGAGAGTCAATGCTTGGCACTGGATTAAAGTCGAGATTCAGCGTTTCTTCGATTTGAAGGGATGAGACTTCATCAACATGTGGTATTTTCTTTATTACTTTTTTATTCCTTCACCTGCAACATTCTTAGGATATTTGATAATAATTTTGTTGTCTGTTTCTTCCAGTCCATCAATGAAATCATCAAAAGATTCTATCCAGTGGTGCAATCAAACATAGGTGGTGGTTTCAACAATGCGGCAGCACAATAATCTGTGGAACTTTCTTCTGTTGAGAGAGGAGCTTGCTCAGGCAACCTCTGTAACCAAGGACTCCGCCAAGACCTACCTCCACGAAGGAATGAAGGCCATTGCCGAATGGATGAAGAGCAGCTGCCTCAAACTCAATTCAGACAAGACAGAAGTCCTCCTCTTCGGCTCCACCCCCTCCACATGGGATGACTTCTGGTGGCCTGCCACTCTCGGAACCGCTCTGACTCCCATCAACCACGCACGCAACCTAGGATTCATCCTGGACCCCTCACTATCCATGACCCAGCAAGTCAATGCCATCTCCTCCTGCTTCAGCACCCTCCACATGCTCCGAAAGATCTATAAATGGATACCCACCTAAACCAGAAGAACAGTCACCCAAGCCCTCGTAAGCAGCAAACCGGACTACGGCAATGCCCTCCACGCAGGAACCATGGCCAAACTCCAGAAGAGAACGCATCCACACGCCTCATCCTGGACATCCCCAGCCATTGCCACATCACAGACCACCTGAAAAACCTGCACTGGCTCCCAGTCAACAAGAGAATCACCTTCAAACTCCTCACCCATGCTCACAAAGCACTGCACAACACGCGACCAGAATACCTCAACAGACGACTCTCCTACACCCCGACCTGGCATCTCCGCTCCGCTGACCTCGCCCTTGCAACCGTCCCACGCATTCGCAGAACTACAACCGGTGGTATATCATTCTCGCACCTTGCCCCCAAAATGTGGAACACTCTTCCCACACACCTGCGCCAGACCAAAGACCTCCTTACCTTCAGGAAACATCTCAGGACCTGGCTGTTCAAGCAGTAGCAGCACCTCCCCACCTCCTCTCGTCAGCACCATGAGACCCTCACGGGTGAGTAGTGCGCTTTACAAATCAATTGAATGATTGATTGCTACCCACTTGTACTGGCACCTTCATCAAGCACTAGTCGTGTGCTATCACCTTGGTCCTCGCTCTCTGGCTGTGAGGTGCTGTCCTCTTCTTTAGTGGTGAGTAGCCGCTTGGTTCTTCACCTGTTTTTCACAACCTTTAGCATTGCTTCATATTGTCTATCACTGCTTTTAGCACTTGTTTGTATTTAACTATCACTGCTTCGAGCGATTATCTGTACCCGATGATCGCTGCCTTTAGTGTTATCATTCTGTATATCTTATAGCTTTGTGTTACTTTGTAGTACAGTACCTCTATCACGTCTCACCAGCAGTTTTCTGGCCAACAATACACAATTTTATCTTTAAGGCTTTTGTCTTCTTCCAAAGAGTGGCACTGGCTGGAGTGGCGCTTTGACTCCACATACACCAAACACCGATATTCACTTTGACTGAGGCGCATGTGGCACACACTAGCTGGTAACCTCTTTGGGAAAGCACTAGTTGTAGCATCCTCCCCAGCCTGGGTAGTCGTAAATGAGTACACCACACACGGAGCGTGGTCCTATATGTCCCTATTTCTCTGGGTGCAAGTGCAAACTCTACATTGTAAACATGAAATCTAGTCACCACACCCTAACACTTACGTCACAGTTCTACTGAGTTCATCAGGAACCAAAAGGGTCCCGTCACCACTACCTCACAACAACATACACCAGACACTACAATCACCAGTTACTATGAAGCTGAAATCTAGTGGTAAAAGCAAGAACAAAAACCAAGCAAATCCAATTTGCACCTGGCTCTAAATTAGCAGTAGTTTTGAAACAGTTCTGCAGGATCTTTCGCACAAGTTTTTATTCACCTCTAAAAAATATTCTAAAGCTTGCCATAGGACAAATCTAGGTGCTACCAATGCCATCATTTAATGCAAATAACTTTATATAGGAAAAAAATATCTTATAAATAGAAAATAAAACCCTCCAAACGAAACAGATTTCAACCTAAACAGTCAGTCTGATATTTCCAGGGTTCTCTTTTTTTATTGTAGGAATTACTCAAAGGCCAGGGGACTGATTCACAGATCCATTTGGACAAGTAAGGTCCAAGGTAATCAGGAAAAGAGACATTTCCTCATCATGTTCAAAGGATTGTCAGAAATTTACTTATCCAAATGGTCACTGAAGATTCCTGTGTTTGATGTTTTTATGTTTTGTTGTATTTTTCTATTGCTCTCAATAAAATGTTTAAGATATTGCTGACATTGCCTTTTCATTCTTTCAGGGATTGTGTTCAAAACATCTAAATTGTAAGGTTCTATGGTCATATGGACATAGCTATTCAGTGCTTGGAATGCCTGTGATTTGCTAAATCACAGGATTTGTGAGCACTCAGTGGGTTGTAAAAATGTCTTAAACCCATTTAGTGATTTAGTTACAAATGTGTAAATTGGGTTTAGCCAGCCAGAAGTAATGGCTATTTGGAAGGGACATGTTTAGGGCATCCCTTCCAAACAGTAATTCCTTATAGTATGTACTGATACTGTGCGACTGCATTCCTATCAGGAAACAGCAATACTTTACAACCAATTTGAAAATTGGTGGCAACCAATTTACAAATAGGAAGTGGTCCCTAAAGGATCTATTCCCCTTTGAGAATGTTAAAAAAAATAAGAACAAGCAGTGGTTCCACGGACCTCTACCTATGCTTAAAAAGTGAAAGGTAAACATTTAGGGGCATATTTATACTCCGTTTGCGCCGAAATTGCGTCATTTTTTTTAACGCAATTTCGACGCAAAACTAACTCCATATTTATACTTTGGCGTTAGACGCGTCTAGCGCCAAAGTCCATGGAGTTAGCGTCATTTTTTAGCGTGGACACCTACTTTGCGTTAATTATATGCAAGGTAGGCGTTCCCGTCTAAAAAATCGACTCCGAGGCATGTGCGTGGGATTTATACTCCCGGGCAAAAATCACGCCCGGGAGTGGGCGGGTCAAAAAAAATGACGTACGGCCGCTTTTGCGCCGTTTTTTAGCGCCTGCAAAAGGCAGGCGTTAAGGGACCTGTGGGCTCTGAAGGAGCCCAGAGGTGCCCCCCCATGCCCTCAGGGACACCCCCTGTCACCCATGCCCACCCCAGGAGGACACCCAAGGCTGGAGGGACCCATCCCAGGGACATTAAGGTAAGTTCAGGTAAGTGTTTTTAAAAAAAAAAATTGTGGCATAGGGGGGCCTGATTTGTGCCCCCCTACATGCCACTATGCCCAATGACCATGCCCAGGGGACAGAAGTCCCCTGGGCATGGCCATTGGGCAAGGGGGCATGACTCCTGTCTTTGCTAAGACAGGAGTCATTTCTATGGGGGTTGGGAGTGAAAAAAAATGGCGCAAATCGGGTTGAGGCGAAAAAATTGCCTCAACCTGACTTGCCCCATTTCTTGACGCCCAAGCTCCATATCCCCCTACGCCGGCGCTGCCTGGTGTACGTCGTTTTTTTGAACGCACACCAGACGGCGCCGGCGGCTAACGCCGGCTAACGTCATTCAATAAATACGTCGCCCGCATGGCGCTTCAGAATGGCGTTAGCCGGCGCTAATTTTTTTGACGCAAACTGAGTTGGCGCAGTTTTGCGTCAAAAAGTATAAATATGGGCCTTCATTTTTTTTGTAAACATATCCTGCTTTCCTTCCAGAAAAATGTAATGTGTTAGAAAATGTATTAATGAGGTGGACCAATTTGCAAACTACTTGAATCAGTAATTCTAAAACAAAAGTTTCATACATCATGGTAGCCATTTTCTAATTGCAATTAGAGAAAATTGTAATTTGGAAATCACTATTCCTAATATTAGTGCATCTGGCTTTAAGTGCCTTTGAAGTTTGCATTGCATTTCAAACAAAGGAATTATCTGATAATATTTGGGTATATTCAAGTTTTCATGTACATGGTTTTCACATCTAAAATTCTCTATTTTCTAATATTTTGGATTTGCATTTTTTGTCTTTTTTTAACAATCTTATTAAGTTAAGGCCTCCGTTGGAAGATTGTCAGAATGTGAAAAAAAGGACTTTCACAAGAACATTAAGACTGATCAATTGATTTGTTTACATTTGTTTTACAGTCAAGGCAAGGAAAAAGTATTGCACATGTTTTTAATCAGCTTATGCTCATTCCTGCTAAATAATAAAATCCAGTTGAGTTTTCATAATGGCAAACAAATATCCAAATTGGCTCCTCTAAAAGTAACAATAAATCAATGTGTCTCCTAAATATTCTCTGTGCAGATCTTGGAAACCTGACTGGAATTTATTTAGAGTTTTGAGGAGCTCTCTTTACCGTCACGGATAATACCAGGCTTATATTGGTTTAAACACCTCTGGCTCTGTTAGTATAAACCTTTGGCCTAGTGGTCCATATACCAAGGGGTCTCAGCTCCCAGTGATAATTGTCACGCCCAATTTAAAGTCCTAAGTAATAATATTTTTAAAATAAAACAATCAAAACTACTTTACAATGTATGGGATTCTGCTACCCCTGTAGAACAACCTAAAATGTTGTTGTAGGTGACCTGTGACATACCCATTCACCTATTACAAAGAAATAACATCATAAATCAACTACAATAACTTATTTCATTTGAGTTTTGATGTCACTATGCCTACTGCCAGCAGCCGAGGGGAAAGGCAGGTCAGGTCATGGAGCATAATTAAAGCAACTGTTTAAGGAACAAAAATGATTTCTTTCTTCTGTCCTTTTTTCTAGTAATATAGCGACAAGCAAAAGTAAGGTATTTATGCTTATGGTAATATGTTTATTTTTTTTAATCCTTAGGTAATTTTGAGAAGTTAGACTCTTTCTGCACGTTTCTACATATTCTGAGCTACTGCACCTTAAAACTGACTAGGGCACCCATGTAACCAATAAAAAGAAAGGAAAATGCAGAGCAGGAGTGGGCTCCCCTTGCTGTTAAACATAAAACAAACAGAAGCAAGGTAGGGCTCCCTGCACTGCCAAAAGGTGTAATAAATATGACTGCAGGTTCCTCAGGTGGGACTGGGGAACCCACACAAAAAATAGGAAGAAATAGGCTACTCATAAACAATTCACTACTCCCTCCATGAGTGACCCATAATGACATTCAGGAGCTTTGCTTCTGAATGTTTTAGTTGTTTTGGTGCCCTCCAACAAGGGCAGGGCACCATCAATGACAAGTGTTGTGGTTGGCTGTAGGGCGCACAGCAGCCTCTTAGGAAAATGAAAAAAACTATAAGTCTTCAGGGTCATTGAATTCATGACCCCAGAAGAGTGTGCCATGTTTTCTAAAGCACTCAAGTTAGAAATGTTTGCTCTTCAGCTGGAGAATGTTTGTGGTTGGTCGTATGGCTGCATTTAGTGGGCCAAAATGTATTACAATAAAGACTCAAACACATGTTTGTGGGTGTTCTGAATAAAAATGCTTTATTTAAAATGTTTTAATGTCATTGATTATTATTTAATAATAATAATAATAATGTTATTATTTAATATTGTAATTTATATTTATTAGGAATAGTTTGGATGTTAGTTATTGTTAAATTCCTATGGTGATTTTTGGCAAAGCTAATATGTCTGTTCCATATATCTTGATATATATATCTTTAAAATATCTTGATGTGCTGACCACCTGATAAAACCAATAGGCTAGCCTTTAATATTTTGATTTTCTGACCCTTTAACAAAGCCGGCAGGTCTGCTTTATTTAAAACAACATCCCTTTGTTAATTTTCTTTTAAAAAATTGCTGATCCACTGATAAAGCCAGTTGGCATGCCTTTTACATGGTAATGCTTTGACCTTTTGACAAAACCATAGATCTGCTTTACTTAGAATCACACTCCTTTGTCATGTTGCTTTATGTAAAGAAGCTCTAAACAATCTTAAAAAGACAAAGGGTTATAGTATGTTGTAGTACTCATATATTAATTTACATGAAATAAAATTTTAGACATTTACTGAAAAATTAAAGAATTACTTATACCTCACTACCTCACATATTGAATCACGAATAACATGTTAACACACATCATTGATAACATCACTGATGACATCTCCGCATACCTAACTTTAATATGACTTTAACTTTTTTCACCAGGAATAAATATATATATATATATATATATATATATATATATATATATATATATATTCTTTGTGGGTCAAGGAAGAAGACCGTGATGGTTGAAACGCGTCGCTCCATTTTTGTTTTTGTGTTATGATGATTTTTTGATATGAAATGGATTCTTGGATGTGAATAAAGAACAGTAACTGCAAGGAGTGCCAGTGTTTGAATATCAAGTGATGGTTTATCTATATATATATATATATATATATATATATATATATATATATATATATATTTCACACCACTTGAATTTTATGATTTCAAAAATTCCACACTGTACTCCAGGGAGTAATTTACCTTCAAATTACTTTTCTTTATTAGGCCAGCTATATATATATATATACATATATATATATATATATATATATATAGATATGACTTAGAGATAGGTAGGCGGATACATTATGCCTCAAAGTACTAAAACTCACAACTCCCATCTCATTTGTAGTTTGGTGTTATACATGCTTTAACATCTCAATGCTCATCTACATCAGCCTTGTCTTCAGGAAAGGCTTTAAATACAACACCACCTATTCCAACTAAACGTTGTTCAGTGCCTCACTTTTGCATTGACAACAAAATGTTAGAAGTCTAATTGTTCATTAGAACTCTGTGGTGATGATGCTATTGATTACTAGTGAGTTAGGTAATGGATGCTGCTGGTGTTGGGAATTCATATTTGACTCATATTTGACTCTTGTTGGAAAGTGGATTATTGGTAAGGGCAGTTAAGTACCTACACTTAGTGCTAGGTCACTAACCTCCACTTAGGTCCAGTTAGGTCTCAATAAAGTAAACCTAGCTTAACACTTGGTAGCTTGGCAATGAGTGACAAGGCTTAACTTAGAAGACAAGTGTGTAAAGCATTTAAAAATCACAAAACATTAAATAAGTAAAACACAAAACAGAATTAAAATCTGACTCCATTTTATAAAAATAGATTATGTTGTTATCTTTAAAATGACACTGAAATGATTAAAATCGGATAAGGGGAACCGCAGATCTGAATTTTTACCTCGACCGGGCCAAAGTCAAAATTTAAGGCTTACCACGATTTAGCCCTGCTTGGCTACAGCAAGTGGGGGGCCTCAGTCAAAAGTTGACCTTCGGATTTAGTTGTTTTCTTGAAGAGTTTTTTTCGCAGGACGAAGTCACCAGTCCTATCCGACCTCACTGGAGCCCTTCCTCGGATACGCATCGCAGAAGACCTCGGTGAAGATTTCTACGTTCGGACTTAGACGATTTTTCGAGGTGAAAATCCTTCGACCGGGGCTAAACCTGAATCCTGATCCGACGTCCCTGGAGCCCTCTTCAGATACACTGTGCAGGAGGTCCGAGTCAACTTTCTAGGTTAGGACTAAGTCACTTTTTGGGAGATTTTTTTCAGCAGGACAAATCTGCAAGTCAGGCCTGGTCACGGTTGATGCAGGCTGGCTAGACTCACCACAGCGGGTTGGTCCCTCTATGGAGCTTTTTCCCAAAACTTTTATCAATCTTCTCCAAATGTCTGGATCTTCTTCCAGAAGGTCTTTGAAGGTCATTTAGGAGTCTACAGCTCGCCTCAAGCTTCCAGAAGCTCTGAGTTGCTCCTTGAGGGTGTGGACTCCAACTCCCAGAATGCACCTGGCTCAAGCTCCAAAATGGCCACTGGACAGTGGTTAGCTGGTCAGTTTCTTCAGGATTTGATACAGGGGACTCTGGTTAGCTATTTGTCACCTGTAGCAAACAGGGAGTCCCTCCCTGAACCAGTTGAAACCAGGCAAAGTCCTTCTTGTGGTGAAGCCCAAGTGTGGAGCTGGTACAGTCCTTCAGAGTGCAGTGTCCAGGTGCAGGTCAGGGGTCCAGCATGGCAGTCCTTCTTCTGCTGATGTTCTTCCCTTTGGGGATCTCAGGTGTGGGTGCAGCTCTTCCATATTTATCTTTGCTCCTGGGTGAAAAACAGGGGGGCCTGGTTGACCTATCAGAGGCAGGATCCTTCCCCCTGTGATGACCACTTCCTGGGCAGTGTGGCAAAAATCAATCCCAGGGAACAACATGGGCTGCTCCAAATGCCCTTCCCTGCCTTTGAAGACCGGTTTGGCCGCCCTCCCCCCTTCCTGCTTCACCATGTATTGAGGCAGATCTCCTTCCCCAGGCACATCCTTTGTGTTCAGCCCAGGCTACTTCACACCTCATCAAGGGCACTACAGAGCTTATGCTGGCAACTTTCAATTTTAAAACTCTTTACCTGAACTAGCTATATTAAATTAAACAATTGTAAGTTGTGGAATTCATTATAACAATCACTTTGATACCAAACTCAAGGTATCTGACACTGAAGGGGACCTTGTTATTTAAATTAAAGTCTCCCCATTTTGGCCTATGGAGGCCATTCACTATAGTGAGTGAAAAATGAATTTGCCTATTTTACCTTACCAGGGTTTATTAATCAATGTTTATAAGGTCCCTGCTTATAGTTACATAGCACCAAATCCTAGGGGCACCAAGGGCACACCGTATCGGTGACTTATATGTATAAAGTATAATGTATAAATAAGGTAGGTGAAGACTTTGGAAGTACTTTTTATTCCAAAGACAAATTTGCATATAGCTTTGGTTTAAAAGCAGCCAGCAAAGCAGGATTGCCTTTAAAATGACACTTGGCACCTCAGAGAGTGAACCAATGGGGGCACTACCTATGCTGTGGTCACTAAACCTACATGCCCTACCATATTCTAGGGACTTATAGGTAGGTTGACATAGCCAATTATAATTAGCCTACTTTGCATACTCATTTTACACAGAGCACAGGCGCTGGGACTGGCAAGCTGTACCCAGGGCACCATCAGAGTCAGGAACACAATAGCAAAAAGTGAAAAATGGGGGCAAAAAGTTAGAGGCCTCTACAATCAGCCTTGTTTTCAAGAAACTCTGCATGTCAGAATGTTTAACTGAAACGGATAAGGAAGATATTTGGAAATTCATAGAAGTTGTGATCTGATTTTAACTTTCTAGAGCACTAACTATATATTTTCGATGACATGAATAAACCCAGATTGTTTCTCATTTACTACAATGTGCTCTATATGAAATGCTTCCAGTTGAAAAGCTATGATTCCATCAAGATGTTGTTTAGGTGTGCCACACTTTTGTCATTAATAAAGGTTTAAAACACTGTAGTGATGCTGCAGCTAATCAAAGGGAGTCAACTGACAAACTGCTTACTAGTGATGGGTGAACATGTTTCACTCTGGACAACAGAATGTTTGATGAAGATATTTAAGAAGTAACAGAAAATGTGTCCTAATTTTACACTTCTGGACCCCTAACCTTAATTACTGTGACAAAATAACCACCTGGCTTTTGTTCAAGTTTAAAGGAAGCGCTTTAGGTTTTAGGATTTACAGCTATGAATCCGTCGAGGGAACTGCAGGAGTGCCACATTTTTGTCCTAAATACAGTATGTTAGCTCTCTAGTTGTTCATTATCACACTTTGGGAAGCTGCAGAACAGCACTAGAAAGTTAAATTGTGTTGAAGGTACACATTTTAGTCCACATGTCATAATACCTTACACTGGAGTAGGAATAGTAAATGTCACTTTTTTAGTGTCCAACACCTTCCCCTAAATGGCTTAAATTGGAGTGGCAACGGTAAACGTCCCCTCTTTACTATCCAAAACCTTCCTCTACAGAGTTTATACTGGAGTGGGAATAGTAAATGTCACATTTTCAGTGTCCAACACCTTCTCCTTAGAGGCTTAGGGCCTCATTATGAGTAAGTCGGTCCGACCGTCGGACCGCCAAATTTGCGGAGGTGAGGCTGCCATCAGTCTGGCAGCCTCATCCCCAGTTGTATTACAATGATTCCACCGGGCTCACTGGTATAAACATCGTATTATGACATTCATGCCAGTCAGCCCAGTGTAAACAGTGCCATGGCATTGACCTCAGCTTCCTTAAGGGAAGGTTGGTGGAAATTTGACTCATAATCAGCACAGCGGGGCTCCAATGGGCACGTCTGTGGCTGAACATGACTTTGACCGCCGCCACCTGGTCGGGACTTGTGATCCCGGCGGTGAATGCGGTCCGCTGGAGTGTGGCGGTCCAACCACCACTATGAGCTTGGCAGTCGAAAGACGGCCAAACTCGTAATGAGGACCTTTGATTGGTTTGGGAAGAGTGAATGTTACATCTTTAGTGTCCACCACCTTCCTCTAAATGGCTTTGATCGGAGCTGTAATAGCAAATGGTCCTCTTGAGGGTCCAATACCTTCTTCAAAACAGTCGCGGCACGGCGAAGCGCGGCAGGTGTGGGGCGCCATGCTGGGAGGGGTGTGTTGGAAGCGTGGTCTGGTGGGAATACAGATTAAATAAAAAAAAATAAAAAACACCTTGCACACCGCACCGCTCCATCCGCTTCTTCTCTGCTGCAGACAGAAGCTCCCAGCCTGCCCTGTGCCAATCCTGATGCTGCTCAGAGCATCCAGCTAGGGCGCTTCCAGGCAGAATGGGAGCCAGTGCAGGCTTTCTCCAGCCCAACAACTGTGTTGCTGGGCTGGAGAGTGCCTACTGCGCATGTGTGTTTGGCTGGCCCCATCTGTGCACTCCCACTCACTGCTCTTCACCCCGTGGCCCCGTCCCTTTATTAGGAAACAATAATAAACACATTTATACTTCTTTTGCACCGAATTTGCATCTTTTTTTGTTGCAAACTTAAATCCATATTTATATTTTGATGTTAGACATGTCTCACGTCATAGGAGTTTGCACCATTTTTTGGATGAGTGAACCTACCATGCATCAATGAGATGCAAGGTAGGCATTCCCATCCAAAAATGGTGCTATCCCTATAGCCCCATATTTATCCCCCCATGCTAAAATGACACACGGGTGGGAGGAGGCATGCTTAGCACCATTATTTAACGCCTGGGTCTGACCAGGTGTTAGGGGACCTGTGGACCCATTTCCTTGGTTAAACACCATGGCATTGGTCCACAGGTGCCCTCTTGAAGCCCCAGGAACTCCCCCACTCCCACCAGAGGGACACAGGAGGAGGGGGGACCCCATCCCAGGTAAGTCCAGGTAAGTATTTTTTTTTTAATGCCATTGGGGGCCCTAACTTGGGGCCCCTACATGGCACAGGGTGCAATGGCCATGCCCAGGGAACACTTGTCCCCTGTACTGGCAATTGGGGTGGTGGGCATGACTCCTGTCTTTCTTAAGACAGGAGTCATATTTTTGGTGGTTGTGCACCAGGAAATGGCGCTAGTCTGGTTAGAGGCATTTTTTTGCCTCTAACAGGCTAGCGTCATGTTTTGATGCACAACACCCTCCTTCCTTACGCCACCCCCACCCGGCTAGTGTCTTTTTTAAAGATGCCAGCCCAAGTTTAGCGCCAGCTTGTGCCATTCCTTTAATATGGGGTCAGGCTGGCATTGTGGAATGACGCAATCCGGCTCTATACTTTTTGCCACAAAACTGCCTGGCGCAGATTTGCAGCATAAAGTATAAATCTGGGCCACGGTTTATTATTGTTTCCTTGTATAGGTTTGCAGCTGCTGCTGCTGGCGGAGTGGCGCCTAATTGAGGAGCTGCCCCTGCTTCTAACTGGTTTAGATTGGAATGGGAATAGTAAATATGACTTACTTAGGGTCAACCGCCTTACATTTAATGGCTTTGATTGGTGTGGGGATATCAAATGTCTTCCTTTTAGTGTCCAACACCTTCTTCTAAATAGCTTATATTGAAGTGGGAATAGTATCACCTCTTTAGTGTTCAACATCTTCCGATAAATGGCTTAAATTGGAACGCAAATAGTCATTTTGGTCTCTTTATAAAATAATCACCAAAATAGTCCTAATAGAAGTGGAAGTAGTTAATGTAATTGTTCGATATGTTTACTGTAACATTATGACTAAAGTTTAAATATTAGCTGCAACACTTTAGGTGCTGCATTTTTCATTTATATTATCATTATTGACTTTTTTGTATGAAACAGGGTAGCTGACACAGTTTTTGATTTTTTATTGTTTTTTAAATTTTATTTCTTTTACCTCTATCCAGACACTATACAACACTTTTCATTTTTATTTTTGCCCTGACACCAAGTCGGTAACAAAATGGCAGCCTCTACTTTTTTCTCATGTGGCACACAGCGAATCAGGGCTTTGGTTTTAGCTTGTGATATCACGTATCTACCAGGGTTAATCCACAATGGATCCACGTCCCTAGATATATATAATGTTTTGCTTCAATTACTACAAAACTATTGAACAGATTGACTCCAAATTACCAAAAGCATGCTTTTTGGATGAAGATCTAGCTTTCTGTCCTATTTGGGGTAATTCTGTTCAGCGGTTCGAGACGTAGGCCCTCATTATGACAATGGCGGTAAATCCCACTTACCACCACATTGACGGCTGCCAACAAACCGCCGCCCGCCGCGGATATCCGTTCACCATATTATGACACACACACACCAATCCGTCACTATTCCGCCACATGCACAATTCCGCCACACCAAAGGTCAGTGATAAACTGGCGATATCAAAGTCCAAACCGTTACGCCAACAGAACAACGCCCATCACATTATGACCCACGAATCACCATGGAGGACATTCAATGGCGGTAAACCATTGCCGGTATATACCGCTGCGCTCAAAATACACACTCTCAAACAAAACAGCACCACATTGGACAATTCAAATTCCACACACCTGACACACATACACACACCACTCCTACACACCCACACCACTATAAAACACACACCCACAGTACCCACAACCCTTTACAACTACAAACCATTGGCACGAGACAGACACCACGACCACAGACAAGACCAGAGCCACACACCAGCAGCACCTTTACACCACCCACGCACCTTACATCACACACCCCAACACATCACCCTGCACACCCTCACCCACACTACTAGCACAACACCCATGACACCACAAAGACACTCCAGATTCTCAAGGGTCATGGTGGAGGAAATCATCAGGGTAGAGCCACAGCTATTTGGAGCACAGGTGCAGCAGATATCCATTGCTAGGAAGTTGGAGCTATGGCGGAGGATCGTGGACAGGGTCAACACCGAGGGACAGCACCCCAGAACAAGGGGTGATATTAGGAAGAGGTGGAACGACCTTCGGGGGAAGGTATGTTCCATAGCAGCAAGACACCAGCTCGTGGTACAGAGGACTGGCGGTGGACCCCCACCTCCTCCCCCACAACTAACAACATGGGAGGAGCAAGTCTTGGCAATCATGCATCCTGAGGGCTTGGCAGGAGTAGCAGGAGGACTGGACTCTGGTAAGTCAACTCTCTATTACTGTCACCCCCCTACCTGCATGCCATTACATACCCCCACTCCACCCTCACTCCCATCACTCCAACACCTCCCACACTCCCCACCATCATATATCAGCCATCCTGATGCCAAGCCCTTCATGCACTACCAATGCATCACACACATACTCACAGCCTTCCATGTCCACCTATCACTAAAGCATGCACACTAGAGAGAATCAGCTAGCCCACCACATACCAACTCACACAAGTTAAAACTGCCAGGGCGAATACAACCAAAGAGGGCATCCCACCCATGCACAATATGTCATACAGAGAAACAATAACACAGCATTTACATCCCCACAGGTATCCCAGCCAATGTCAGCGGTGAAGAGGTGCCAGCACTATCCAGTCCCCCCACAGAAGAGGCCCACAGTGATGACAGCAACTCTGGTCGTCTTAATCTGGATGACCAACCTGGCCCATCAGGGACCTCTGAACAGTCAGTTACCCAGGCACAGCCACACATCACCACAGAGCCTCCCTCCTCAGGAAACACCACCACAGCACCCACCCAGCGTAACCATACCTCTCTCCCCAGGACACGTCAATCAGCAGTGTGTCCACCACTACAGGGACCCCAGGGCACACCTCACCCCTAAGAAAATCAGGGACCTGGGGTCAGTGGCAGTGGGCACACGGTTCAGGCGACAGAGGCACAGGACAACAGGGACACTGGGAGGACTGCTGTGCGCCAGGGGGAGGACAGGCCCAGGGAACTGACTCTCCAGGAGGCACTCACCGAGATCCTGGGAGCATACCAACATTCCCAGGATACGCTGGGCTAGATCCTGGCCAACATGCAGGAGAACAGACGGCTGCAGGAGGGACAGTACCAGGGAATCGGGGAGGACTTGCAGGCCATTAACACCCCCCTGGTCTCCATAGCAGGGGTGCTGGCAGACATGGCCAACATTATGAGGGAGGCCGTCTCACACCAGCAAGCCCCTGCCACTAGTCAGACATCTGAACTGCCTTCCACCTCCGCTGCACCTAGTGGACAGGAGGCCCTGCCACAGGACTAACAGGCCACCAGCACCCCTCCCCCTGCAGAAGGTGAACCACCCCACAAAATTCCCTGCGATCCCGGCAGAAGCCAGAGACTATTGCCAAGACCCCTGCCAGAAAATGAGACTCTCCTGATTGTCAACCTTGTGTCCCACCCTGTCACCCTGTCCACCTTGAACTGCCATTGCTCCCCTTCCTATGTCCCCATGGACAATGCATCTGTGCTACAAATAGACCGGAACTATACCCTGGACTTCCCTCCATCATCACCCCATCCTAATGCACTTGCCCCACTTCTCCTTATCACTTCAATAAACACCCTTTGAATAAATACAAGCATGGCGTCTCAAGGCAAGGTTGTGCAATATGCAGCATGCCCTGATTATCTAGCAGACCTTCTTGGGTGAGTAGCACAGGAATCCACCTGTTAGATGGAGGCACCAAAACTTGACCTTCAGGAGGCCAAAGGCATCTGTGACAATCCTTCTTGTACGCCCATGTGCCTCATTGTAACGTTCTTCTGCCGTTGTCCTGGGATTCCTCACAGGGGTCAGTAGCCATGATAGGTTTGGGTAACCAGAGTCACCTGCAAATATCGAGGGACAACATTTAGCCACTCACTATCCCATATGTCCCACACCATACCCATACACCAACATCCACTGGGTGGGAACCAGTGCTCACCTATTAGCCACACCCTGGGCCTCTTTAGTTGGGCCATCACATTTGGGATGCTGCTATTCCTCAGGATAATGGCATCATGCACCGACCCGGGATACTTAGTATTGACATGGGAGATGTACTGGTCTGCCAGGCACACCATCTACACATTCATGGAGTGAAAACTCTTTCGATTTCTGAACACCTGTTCATTTTGCCGGGGGGGGAGGGGCAAATGCAATATGTGTTTCTTCAATTGCCCCAATGATGTTGGGGATATGTCCCATTGTATAGAAGCAAGCCTTCACTGTGGCCAAATCCTCCCCCTGGGGGAAAACAATGTAGCTGCACATGTGTTTAATCAGGGCAATGTGATGGATTGAATTTGGGTTAGCAGTGGCAAAAGCTCTCCCTTAGAGCCGAGGTCAATGCCGCTGCACTGACTGCACCTCAAGCCCCGCAGCAAAATCGTAATGTGGCAGTATTGTGGTCCGACTACCTGCGTCGTATTTAGGCTCTAAGTTGTATTCATTTCATTTCTTTTGGGTGAGAAATGTGATATTATATTGTTTGTGTAAAATTATGTAATTGGTATGTGGAATTGTTTGGTTTATATTTTGTTATTATTTAATGTGATGGATTGAATCTGGGTTAGCAATGGTTACACTTCTTAAATGCTTTAGACATATATTTATTATATCAGTCTTCATTAACATTGGAGTTTTATTTAATTTTTTCACAAATGTAATAAAATGTCAAACTTATTATTTTAAATAAAAAAAGATGTAGTATGTTGGTTTAAAAAATGCCAGAGTTTTTTAGGACATTTATATGTTACTATTTATTTTATGATATGCTTTTGGCTATGGATTCTGCGTAATCTACTCCTAGATATTTTTTAAGAGTTTGTCTTTAAATTGTAGAATGATGTACATTTTTTTGGTTTTGTTTGCTAAGCTTAGAGCAAATTTGGCTGACAGATAGCTCTTTGTGTAATGTTTTTGTAAAGTTTCCATGAATTTGTAAAGCGCAGGTTAGGTTCTGCCTAGTGTGAAATGGAAGGCATTGTGCCATCATAGCACTGCATTATTTGTTTTGGGTTCCTGTGCCAAGGTGCTGTCATAGACATTCCACCATATTTGGAATATAGGTTGGCATATGTGACCGGAGCGATGCATTCTGCCAACCAAAGTGTCTTCGAAATAGTCTATTAAAGGCCTAAGGGCCTCATTATGAGCGTGATGGACCGCCACACCCACAATGACAGTCGGATCACCGCACTCCAGGCGGTCTGACCACTACATTTAGGGAACCGCCGTCACTGCCAGGACCATCGTTCCTGACGGGCTGATGGTGGTCTGAGTTGTACTCAGCCATGGAGGCGCAGAACTTAGATTACAGCTCGGATTTCCACCATTGAAAGACTGGAGGAAAGACAGTGCCAGGGGCCACAGGGTGGACCCTTCTCCGCCCATGCCATGGCAGTGGAGGGCCCCCCTTGGCCAGCACCATCGGAAGGCCTGATGGTGCTGGTGTGCTTCAGTATTGGCCTCGGCTCCCTAAGGGAGTGGAGCCGAGGCCAATACTGTAGCACTGTTCCCACTGGTCAGCCCAACAGGAACAGCGTAATACAATGTTCCTGTTGGTCAGCCCAGCAGAAGCATTTTAATACCGTTGGGGGGGCGCCACCATCCCGGCAGTGGTTTCTTCCTCAAGAGTTTGGCGGTCGGTACGTCCCACTGCCAAACTCATAATTAGGCCCTAAGTTTGTCTTCATTTTGTTGGTAGAAAGGGCTTTTTATTAGTAACTAGAAGTGGTTGGCTACCTCTGTGACAGGTTAATAGAATAGTGTTAACATGTTTTTTTTAATTTCAAAGGTAAACTGGCTGGTTGTAGACCATGATACGCCTAGTACAGACATTTGGAGGTGTCTCCATAAACTTTGATTGAAATGATAGTAACAGCTTTGTATTGCTGTGCGTTGGTAAATTTTTGAAATAGTTTGAATCATGCCTTGTTCAAAGTTCATGATTGTTTTTGGGAGGATTGGTTATGTGTAGTATGGTTTCTAGTAAGTGCTGCTTTGTTTATTTGGTACTATATAAAAGGAATGTGTGTGTTTTGATATTCAGCATGCATGAATAATCTAGGAGACATTTTGAAGGTCTCATCCATCATCCATGTTTGATATTGGCTAGGTTTTACTAAGGTAACTTCTGTAGAGAATATTAGGATTAATTTCTCATTATTTAGTTGGTCGTGTAAAAGGAGAGGTTCCTCGTTATGTGTAACTGGTAAAAGTTTAGGTATGTATATGTCTTGGCATCTTCTAGGGACGGATGAGGAATCACTGGTGGCTTTTTCAGTACATACAATTAAACTTTTTAAAGTGGGTATAGGTGATACTTGGCCTGTTATGTGTTCAGGGACTTTAGTGTAACTTTAAGGATTTTGGCGGTGGGTTCCTGGAAGCTAGTGCTTACTTCTCTTATATCATTCAATATCTCCCTTACTTATTTTTCTGTCACATTTTTTGGGGTGTTTATGGTTTCGTATGAGAATTATAAAATCATCTTTTTTAGTTGCCCTTCCCTAGGGTATATTAGAATAATATTTATTAGATTTACACTTTATATTTTCTGATGATGCACTTTCTTGGCAGTGGGTGTACCCATGTAATTTATAAATGGTTTCTTTTCTGCAAAGTGTTATATTTCGAGCTTCTGCCATGGTATCTGAAAGTAGTGTAGTGTAAGTTTCATTTTAAATATTAGCTTCTTGGGAATTTGCGGAAATTTAGGTTATTAGGTTTATTTTTGCTCACTATTTTGGTGATTGTATAGTAATTTAATAATGAATGTATACTTCCTCTCATATATATTTTGCCTGTTTATGGTAGTTGTTATTTTTTGGCAGTTTAACAGATTTTCAAGTCCTAGTTTCTCTTTTAAGAAGTCTATTTAAAGAGATAGATGTTGGAGAGTGTTTTAATATTTTTTTACTATGTTACATTTCTAAGTTTAATAATAATTACGTTTTAGTTTGAATATAAGTTTTGCTTACTTGTTAATGTAGAAGTAAAAAAGGGGGGGGGCTCCAACGTAATGCCCCACGTTGTATTAGCTTATAAGCATTGAGGCAAAGACTATTGGTGAAACGAATAAACTGAAACCGCAAATTGAGGTTGCGAGTACGCCCAATAGGACTTGTGAACTCAGTAGTTGGCTATAAAATTGATATTGCATCAGCCCTGAGGAAGTCGTGGGGTTATTCCCTTAGACAAACACATTTGGAATCCAACATCCACACACATAGAAGGACAAGATTTATGTCTGCAACAAATAAACTACAAACTGGTTGAATCACACGGAAGAACTGCGACAATTTGTTTCTGCTTGCTAAGATTAGGCTTTTTTCATGACAATGTGTTTTGGACTTTGATATTTTAGCGTTACATGATAAAGATATTTCTATATGGACTTTAAATGATTAACTGAAGATATGCACTAATTTGCTTCAGCGTGTGCCTCTATGTTTGTACTTGTTTAAGTAGTTGTTCAGATGTATATATTTCTTCTTTAATGGTCTAGTGAGAGAATCCAGCAGAGTTTCCTCGTCTTGCAGTGTTTGTTGATTTTTATTAAGTATTTCGTTGTTGAATTTAATGTGCCTTTGTTAGACTTGCCATCATTGGCATGGTCTCCCCTAACATTTTGCCTCTACTTCCCAGGTTGTTTCTGTGTGCTAGACTCTGCTTTTACTGTTGTGTTTGCTCTGGACACTTTACCACTGCTGAGCAGTGCTAAAGTGTAAGTGTTCCCTGTATAAATTGTATGTTCACATTGGCGTATCCATGATTGGCATATTTGATATACTAGTAAGTCCCTAGTAAAGTGCACTAGTGGTGCCCAGGGCCTTTAAATCGAATGCTACTAGCAGATTTGCAGCACTGGTTGTGCTACCAAAATTAGTAGCCCTGTAAACATGGCTCAGATCCGCCACTGCAGTGTCTGTGTGTGCAGTTTTAAACTGCCAATTTGAGTTGGCAAGTGTACCCACTTGCCAGGCCTATACCTTCCCTTTTTATACATGTAAGGCACACTTAAGGTAGGCCCTAGGTAGGGTGCAGTGTATGTTTGAGGTAAGTCATATACTAATGTATTTTATATGTCCTGACAGTGAAATACTGCCAAATTTGGTTTTCACTGTTGCAAGGCCTATCTCTCTCATAGGTTAACATGGAGGCTGCCTTTAAATATGATTAAAGTGTAGATTCCCTTTGGGAACGGATGGCCATGTGGAGTTTGGGGTCTCTGAACTCACAATTTAAAAATACATCTTTTAGTGAAGTTGGTTTTGAGATTGTGTGTTTGGAAATGCCACTTTTAGAAAGTGGGCATTTTCTTGCTTAAACCATTCTATGACTCTGCTTGTTTGTGGATTCCCTGTCTGGGTCAGTTTGACAGTTGGGCTGTTTGCACCTCTCCTCTAGACAGTGACAAAAAGGGAGCTGGGATGTAGCGTGCATATCCTGATGGGCCATCTGGGCTGAGGGGAGGGGAAGAGTGGTCACTTACACCTAAAAGAGCTGTGTCTGCCCTTACACAATGCAGTCTCCAACCCCCTGGTGTGTTTCTGGGGCCTGGCCTGGGCAAGGCAGGATCTTGAAAACAACAGATACTTTCCTTTGAAGTACGCCTACTTCAAAGCAGAAAGGGGTATAAGAAGAGCACCCAAAACCCCTGAAAATGAGATTACTTCTGGAACCAAGAAGAACCTTTGGCAAGGAGAAGAGCTGGAAGCTGGAGGAGGAGTACTGCCCATTTGCCTGTGACTGTGCTTTTTCTGGTTGGCCTGCAGTAGCTGCTTCTGCCTAAAAGAGGGCAAAGACTGACTTTTGTGGGACTTCCCACTGATGAAGAATCTCCAACGGCTTGAACTGAGCTTGCCTCCTGTTGTTGAAGTCTCAGGGACATAAAAGACTTCTCTCTGCGAGCCCTTGGGCTTTCAGCTGAGGGTCGTGCCGATCAAGTGGTGCCCTAACCTGTCTCTGGGCCCTTGAAAGGTGCAGCTGGTGGGAAAGGACAGAAATCCACGCAAAGACCGCTGTGTGGGGAAACTTCTCACGCACCACCCACCTCCTGGCTGAAAAACGACATGCCGCCGGCCTCGTGGCTAACATTGACGCTCCACCTGCATCGCGGCTGGAAGATCGACGCAATGCGGCTGGAGAAATGACATGCAAAACCTGCAGCGGCTGCTGTTAACAACACAAGCCCCCACACAACGCGGTTTCTTGACACCATGCGACCGGATTTTAATGCAACATCGCTGGGCGTGGAAACTCAATGCAGAACCTTCCTGGACCCGAAGTGCCCATCTAGATTGATGCATCGCTCTTTTGAGAGAGAGAAAAACGAGGAACGCCGACACGACCGGTAGAGGAACGATGCACGCTCTCACTTGCAAGTGAGAAATCGATGTATCGCTGGCCTTTTCTGATGCACACTCGCCCGTGCGGCTTTATTTTGATGCTACCCAGGTACTTTTGTACACCAACAACGTTCTCACTGTTTTCAAAAGGATTTTAGACTCTTTTGCTTTTTGAATTCATAACTTGACTTGCGTATGTTGGATTTTTGTCGTTTTGGTCTTGTTTTATTTAGATAAATATTACCTATTTTTCTAAACCTGTGTTGTGTCATTTTGTATTGTTTTTACTGAGTTAGTGTGTGTGTTGATACAAATACTTTATACTTTGCTTCTGAAGTTAAGCCTGCCTGCTCATGCCAAGATACCAAGGGGTGAGCGGGGATTAACTGAGGGTTATTCTCCTTTACCCTGACTAGAATGAGGATCCTTGCTTGGACACGGGGTAACCTGACTGCCAACCAAAGACCCCATTTCTAGCAGCCTTTTATACTGTTGATTTCATTGTTTGTTTTATTTTATTGGTTAAAGTTGTTTATAGTTGTATTTTTGTTGTTGGTTCAGTTTTAGCATCATTTGAGTCCTTCTACGGTAATCGATAATTTAGGTCTTATTTTGATGTATGATACATATAGTTTGATAGTTTTAAAAATAAATGTAGATAGAAAGATAGATATTAATAATTTGAATAATTAAAAATGGGATCTCTAGTTGGCAGAGGTATACACCCTTGGCTAAGTAGGGACCACAAACCTAGTCAGGGTAAGTCATAACACAATCCAAATTATCCTCTGCCCACCCTCTGGTAGCTTGGCACTGAGCAGTCAGGGTTAGCTTAGAAGGCAATTTCTAAAGTATTTGCGCAATAAATCATACAGTAACACATCGAAGACACCACAAAAATACACCACACAGGTTTAGGGTAGGCAGTGGAGGAGGTGTCCCAATTAGTTTTGGGGAGCAGAAAGAGGTAACCCTAGTGTTCCTGGGGGATGCAGATACGGTGCCAAAAGCCCACATGCTAGCCAATACTTCTAAGTTTAGGCAGTGGATCACCATTAATGGGCTACAGGTGGAGGCTCTGCGTGACACAGGAGCTAGCATGACTACTGTCAAGGGTCAGCTGGGCTCCGCAGAGCAGATCCTACTGAACACATTCCACCAAGTCATAGTCACTGACAATCAGGAGAGCCATCTACTGGTGGCTCCGGTTCCCTTTGAATGGGGGGTTTGGGTTCCCTGGTACTCTGAAATTAGCGTGAGTCGTGCCATGCTTGTAGATTGTCTGTTAGGCAATGTCCTACAGCACACTACCTGGAGGGAGGTAGAGCTCAGTTTTCACTTGTAGATGATGGGATTGCCATGAGTGGGTCTGCATGATCACACGGTCCATGGCTGCCCAGCAGCGAAGTAAAGGGCATCTGGAGCCTGGAAGAATGGCCCAGACAGCTGCCAAGGAGAGGGCAAGGGATGTAGAAAATTGGTCTTAGAAGTTCCCAAGGTGCTGGTTGACAGGGTCCCTGAGGTGGAGGCCCCTGAGCCAACCGGGGAGGACATTGCTGCCCTAGGTGACCTACCTGAGCTTGCTGGCTGGCAAGTTGAGGGTGGGCCCCCTAGTGAATAATCTTGCAAAGTACAGAAGGAGTGTCCCACCCTGGAGGGCTTGAAGCAACAGGCCCCAGCCCATGCAGGAGGTGAAGCCTCTGGGGATCACCTAATTTACTGGGAGAATGATCTCCTATATAGTGAGCCTAAGGCTCCAGGTACTGGGCAGCACATGTGCTGGTGGTCCCTCAGTGTTACTGGGCCTTCCTACTGGTTTTGGCTCCTGACATACCCCTCGCAGGATATTTAGAACAAGACGATTCCTTTGCCAGGCTTGTCAGCCACTTTGTTTGGACCCGAATGAGGACAGCCTCAGATACATTGTGCATGTCCTGTCCCACCTTCCAGGCCAGTGGGAAGTCATAGAAAAACCTGAAGGCTCCCCTTATCGCACTTCCCATCATTGGCACCTCCTTTGAAAGGGTGGGCATCGACTTCATTGGTCCATTGGACCCCAAGACTGCCCTAGGTAACAGGTTTATCCTGATCTTGGTGGACCATGCCTCTCGCTACCCAGAGGCAATCCCTCTGAGGACGGTGACTGCACCGGTGGGGTCCAGAACCTTGATGGGGATCTTTGCCTGTGTGGGATTCCCCAAAGAGATAGTGTTTGACAGAGGCACTAACTTTATGTCTGCATACATGAAGTCCCAGTGGGATGCAGATGGTGTAACCTACAGGTTCACCACACTCTATCTGTGTCACCACGAGGACCTGTGGCGCCCCACTTGCGAGTCCTGGACGGCTGTTTCTGCCATGGGGCGGGTTTAGAGCCACGTTTCGTGCTGCTGCCTCTTTTTTGGGCGCTGCTTCGCGCTGCGCCCGCTTTCTGCCCTTATAATCTCTCTTACCTATTCTTTCTGTCTTTTTTCTTATTTTCTCCTTCTTTGTGGTATCCCCCTTAGCCATCTTTTCTTCTTCCCAGGAGTGTGTGTTTCCTTCCCTGCATGCTTTGCATCCTCTTTCACACCATGGGTAATTTTTCATTCACTCTAATGTGGCTTTTCCCAATTCAAGATGGTGTCTTCGGAACTTCCGGCATGTCAATTCCTGTTTGCCAGTATATAAGCACAGTTGGTCTTCTGTCTCTTATATTGCAAACACTTCCATTCTGGTGGTGCTCCTCGCTCCTGTATCCAGTGATTTTTGGACTTCTCCTGTTTTTTCTTGTCTGCAGTTTTTGCTGTTTCCAGTTCATATTACGCTTCTCTTTTTTCTTGCCTCTTTTTTCAGGAGTTCCCTGCTTCTGAGGTTTTTCCCAAGATTGGGTTTTTTCAACTGGGACTCCTTCTGGAGGTCATAGTCTGCCTGGTGTTACTCTATCAACAGCACCGTGGCTACTGGAAAGGATCACCCTTACCTTGGTCAGTCCAGAACCAGCAAGAGACCAGGTGGTGCCTCAAGACTGACAGACAATCGCTGTAAGAAACATTCAGATCGTGACAGATTGCAAAGCCAAAAGATTCCCCGTTGCCCTGGAACCATGGACGTCCCACCTGATGATGTTGTGGAAACTGCACAGTCTATGCTTCATACTATGCAACAACAGGCACAGGAATTATAACAACAGTGTACTGAGAACACAACTCTGAGGCAAGCATTGGTGTCACGTCCAGTGATGTACCTGCTATTTCTGTCTCCATGCCTCGTTATTCTGGAGATCCAATCAAGTTAAAGAAATTTCTGGACTCCTTAACGGTATACTTTGCGTTTTGACACTCTCAGTTTACCCAGGATAAGACCAAGGTTGGTTATCTGATAAGCTCCTTGTCTGGTGCAGCCCTAGCTTGGGCAACCCCTTTGGTAGCTGCCAATGATCCGATAATATCCAATTATTCAGACTATCTGCAAGCCTTTAAACAGATGTTTGAATGACCTTGATTGGAAGCTACTGCAGAAGAGGCTTTATGTGAGATACAACAAGGGAATCAGGATGTTCTGACTTACATAACCCGATTTAAACAACTAGTGGCTGAAACCACGTGGGTTGAATGCACCTTTGTGACACTTTTTTGTTGAGGGTTATGAGAAGAAATAAAAGATGAACTGGTGCATTCTACTCCAGTAGAATAATTGAAGTCACTGATGGACCTGGCCCTTAATATTGAGTACCGTTTATGGGAACGTAGATTAGAGAAACGAAGATCGTGGGTCCAGTCTCCGATAGTGGCTATTCGCCTGTGTACATGTGGTCCTGAAGAAAAACGAGCAGAATACTTCACTACTACGGAGGAAGAACCCTTGCAAATAGACTTCGCCCGTGGTCCATTATCAGAAGCAGACCGAGAGAACCAACGACGTAAAGGTTTATGTCTTTATTGTGGCAGTGCAGGTCATTTAATTCAAATGTGTCCTATCCGTCTCATCAGACCTTCGGAAACACCAACTCCCGCCCCCTAGAGAAGGAAGGGGACGGGAGGTATTGAAATTTCTTCAATCTGCTACAGAGAAGACAACTCCGCTCTTTTTATCATCTCAGTGATTCTTCAGTGCCCGAACCAGGAAGAACAAGTCTTTGCATTATTGGATTGTGAAGCCAGTGGTATGTTTTTAGATGAGAAATGGGCTAAAGAAAAAGGAATACCTTGCGTTCCTAAAGATATCCCAGGATACGTCCAAATGGTAGATGGTTCTCCTCTAACTTCTGGACCAGAGGTTGATACCACACCCAACCTTTGCCTGCAATTCTGAAGACATAAGGAACATGTGGCATTTGACCTGATATGTTCCCCAAACCATACTATGATTTTGGGTATTCCTTGGCTGGCAAGACACAATCCATATATAAACTGGGAGACATGGACTATATCACTTTTCTCTCACTTTTGTCAATTGCATTGTTATTCTACTGACCCCTATTGGTCACCAAAAGGGTCTATGTTTTCCTCCAACGAAGCAGGCAGTACTATTAATGTGATTCAAGGAGTACCCAGATGCTATCAGGGGTTCTCTGACATACTCAAAAAACCTCAAAGACCCATTTTGCCTCCTCATAGGTACTATGACTGCTCTATACCTTTGATACCCGGGGAAGTGGTCCCATTTAGAAGAATGTATTCCTTATCAGAACAGGAAAAGAAGGTACTCAAGGAAGACATAGAGGAAAACCTACAAAGTGGATTGATTGCTCCCTCTTCATCACCTGCTGGGGCTCCTCTTTTCTTTGTACCTAAGAAGACTAAAGATCTCCACCCTGTATAGACTTTCGGGAGTTAAAATAAGATTACCATCAAGGATAGGTATCCCTTACCCCTCATCAAGGATGTTCTGGAAGCTGTCCAAGGAGCTACAATATTCATTAAGCTAGACCTAAGGAGTGCCTATCATCTCTTACGAATTAAGGAAGGTGACGAATAGAAGGCTGCTTTTCGCACCACGTTGGGCCATTTTGAATATTGTGTCATGCCTTTTGGTCTTAACAACGCACCTTCCATATTCCAAAGATTTATGGATTCGGTTTTCTCTGATCTTTTAAACCAGAGTGTCGTAGTCTATTTAGATGACATTCTGATATATTCTCGTAGTCCCGAACAACACACTAAACATGTTCTTCAAGGTTTGGAAAAACTCCAACAAAATAATTTGTACTGTAAACTGGACAAGTGTGAGTTTAACAAGACCAAAGTTCAATATCTAGGATTTGGTATCAATCCAGTTGGAATCACCATGGACCCAGAAAAGATACAAGCCATAGTAGATTGGCCTTCTCCTACTTCTGTCAAAAAAACACAGTGCTTCTTAGGGTTGTCCAATTTCTATAGGCAATTTATAAAGGACTTTGCCCAACAACAAGGATATATAACCCAGACCATCAAAAAAGAAGGCCTAAAGAACGGATTCATTTGGACAGAAGAAGTGGAAAGGGCTTTTCAGACTCTAAAGTGTGCCTATACCCAAGCCTTGATACTCCATCATCCTGACACTACTGAGAAATGTATTGTGGTCAAAGACGCCTCAGATCAAGCCATTGGAACCGTGCGACTTCAAAAAACAGACGATGATAACCTTAAACATCCAATCTTTTACCTATCCCGCGTGTTATCCAACGCAGAATGAAACTATTCTGTATTGGAAAGAGAATTACTGGCATTAAAGGCTGCCTTCAAGGAATGGAAGCATTTCCCAATGGGTTTTCAGGAGACTTTTGAAGTACGAACTGATCATTGCAATCTACAATGCCTCCGCAGTTTTCAATACCGGAATAGTCGTCAAGCCAGGTGAGCTTTCTTTTTTATATAACCACTAAGGGTGTGGGGTAGTCGAGGTTGAGGGTGGAACTTAACCAGTGTTCCCTCAAAAGGCTGTGTCAGTTAGGTCGCCTTAATGTACGGGTTGCAGAGGGCATGAGCAAGGAGTGTCCCTGAGATGAGAGACTGTGTTGTCCTAGGGGGGAGGGAGAACGGGGGGAGTCCCCTTACGGACTAGGTGGTCTCACACACATAATAGTGTCTTGCTTCATCATATGACCACCTAGCCCCACCCAAGTGAGATGATACTACTTGGGCGGACTCAACCTCTTGGTTAAAGGAACCAGAGGGAGTGCTGAAATTAAACTAGCTGGATAAATTCGGGGATCCAGATGAGGTGGAGACAGAAGTAAAATTACCATACATGTCACCAGTTAGTAATAGTTCAATTTTAATGAAGGTGCATGTTGGTAAGATTAAGAAATAGGGGGGAGGCTCATTGGAGAATAATGTCTCCTAGAGTCTAAAAAGGAATATATATGAGCAACGCGTTTCTGCCCTCTCAAAGTGCTGGTAGGTCAGGGGCATTCTTCAGGGTCTAGGATCCCGGAGCACTAGCAATAAGTGAAGTGCTCAAAGTGAATCATAAAGAGCCTACCTGAACAGGTGGTTCATGGTGTGGTAGGTCTGTAATGGGATTACCGTGGAGAGTACCTACGTGCCGGTGCTAGACCGCTCTGGTACTCTCCACGGTAATCCCTTTGGAGTGAGTGTGACTACAAGGGAATACCCCTCCCCCCTGCTCGGCATAATGCTGCTCCATCTTTTCAGCCCGGGTACAAGGTCTGGCTTTACTCTAAATTTCTGCCTTTTCGCTTATCCCAGAACAAGTTCAAACCTAGTTATTATGGGACTTTTCGAGTTTTGCATGTGATTAATCAAGTCTCTGTTTGATTTTGCCTGCCATTGACTTTGAAAGTGCATCCTGTCTTTCATGTATCCCAACTCAAGCCTTTTGTCCTGATCCCTACCAGAGAACTGCCTAGGGTCCTCCTCCTCTTTTGGTTGATGGTCATCCTGAGTATGAAGTACAGGAGATTCACGCATTTTTCGGAATCGACTCCAGTTTTTGATTCGATGGAAGGGCTATCCAATTAGTGACTGTTCGTGGGAGGATGCCTCCTCTGTCCATGCACCCCGCTTGGTCCGTACCTTTTTTTCAGCATTTTCCTGACAAGCCTGTGGCTTCGGGAAGGGGACCTACTGTGACGCCGCAAGGACCTGTGGCCCCCCACTTGCGGACCGCGGTCAGATCGGCAGTCCGAGTCCTGGACAGCCGTTTCTGCTGCGGGCCACGTTTTAAGCCACGTTTCGGGCTGCTGCCTATTTTTCGGTCCACAGCACGACCAGTACATCTTTCTTTGGGCGCGGCTTTGCTCTTATAATCTCTCTTACCTATTCTTTCTGTATTTTTCTTGTTTTCTCTTTCTTTGTGGTTTCCCTCTTAGCCATCTTTTCTTTTTCCCAGGAGTCTGTGTTTCCTTCCCTGCATGCTTTGCTTCCTCTTTTATACTATGGCTATTTTTCCATTCACTCTACTGTGGCTTTTCCCAATTCAAGATGGTGGCTTCGGAACTTCCTGCGTGTCACTTCTTTTTTGCCAGTATATAAGCACGGTTGGTCTTCGGTCTCTTGCGTTGCAAACACTTCCGTTCTGGTGGTGCTCCTCACTCCTGTATCTAGTGTTTTTTGGACTTCTCCAGTTGTTTCTTGTCTGCAGTTTTTGCTGTTTCCAGTTTATATTACACTTCTTTTTTTTCTTGCCTCTTTTTCAGGAGTTCCCTGCTTCTGAGGTTTTTCCCAGGATACAGTTTTTTTCTCTGGGACTCCTTCTGGAGGTCACGATCTGCCTGGTGTTACTCTATCAGCAGCACCGTGGCTACTGGAAAGGGTCGCCTTTATTTACCTTGGTCAGTCCAGAACCAGCAAGAGACCAGGTGGTGCCTCGAGATTGACAGACAATCGCGGTAAGAAGCATTCAGATCGTTACACTATCACCCTCAGTCCAATGGTCTAGTTGAGAGATTCAACAAGACTTTGAAGGACATGATTGCAGGCCTACCTGAGGCCATGAGACGTAAGTGGGACGTCCTCTTGCTATGCCTTCTCTGTGCTTACAGCGAGGTGCACCAGAAGGGGGTAGGATTTAGTCCCCTTAAGGTTATCTATGGCTACCCCAGGAAACTCCCCCAAGGATGTGGTCAGCTACATACTGGCCCTCGTCAACCAGATGCACCGCTTCTGGAAGAAGGCCAAATGTAACCTTGAAGCCAGTGAAGAGGTAATGAAACACTTGTACGACTAGAAGGCCACTTTGGTGGAGTTTCAACCTGGAGACAAAGTATGGGTCATGGAACCAGTAGCGCCCTGAGCTCTCCAGGATTGCTGGACTGGCCCAAACGATATAAAGGAGTGTAAGGGGGAGGGCACTTACTTGGTGGACCTCCAGACCCCTGGGTACCCCCTAAGGGTGCTCCATGTAAACAGACTTAAGCCTCACTGTGAGAACTCTGAAGTCAGCATGCTCCTAGTGGCACATGTAGGTGTGGCGGAGGAAAGTGAACCTCTCCCCGACCGTCTCTCTGCAGAGGAATGTGATGGGCTAGTTGAGAATGTCAACATCTCTGACTCATTGACCCTAGATCAGCAAGGTGACTGTTACCAGTTACTTGAGCAGTTTTCCTCCCTGTTTTCCCCCACCCATGGACCCACACACCTGTGCGTCCATGATATTGACACAGGAGACAGTGCCCCTGTAAAGAACAACATTTACAGGTTGTTAGACAGGGTGAAGACCAGCATCAAGGATGAAGTTGCCAAGATTCTAGCTTTAGGAGTGATTGAAACCTCTAGCTGTCCCTGTGCCAGCCCAGTTGTATTGGTACCAAAGTCTGCCCCACCAGGCGCTAAACCCAAGCTTCGGTTCTGTGTGGACTACGAGGTCTCAGTTCAGTCACAAAGACTGACACACACCCCATCCCCCAAGCTGATGAGCTCATTGACAGATTAGGTGCTTCCACGTTCCTCAGTGCCTTTGATTTAACCTCAGGTTACTGTCAGATCGCCTTGAGTGAGGGGGCAAATGAGAGGTCTGCATTCTCAACCCCTGGGAGATATTACCAGTTCTGGGTAATGCACCTTGGCTTGAAGAATGCCCCTTCTACCTTTCAAAGATTGGTTAACAGGGTCCTGGCTGGTAAGGAAGCATTCTGTGCCGCTTATCTAGACAACATTGCCAGCTGAGAGGAACACCTCCTTTACCTCCAAGAGGTGTTCCAGGCCCTGCAACAGGCAGGACTGATAAATCAAGGCCATTAAGTGGCTGATTGGACAGGTTCCATGGTGGACTTAGGACACTTAGTGGGTGGTGGCAAGATGCAGCCCCTCCTGGAAAAGATTGAAACAATCATGGCCTGGCAACCACCTAGAATTCAAACTGAATTCTGGGCTTGGTTGCTAACGTAGTTTTGTTAGGAAGTATGTCACCATGGTGGCCCCTTTAACTGAGCTAACTTCCAAAAAGCAGCTCAGGTTTGTGATCAGGACAGAGGTCTGCCAGAAAGCCTTTAATTCTCTTAAGGAAGTCATGTGCACAGCATCTGTGTTCAGGGCTCCTGATTATGCTAAGGAATTCATATTGCAGACCAATGCTTCAGGGCATGGCATAGGGGCAGTCTTAGCACAGCTGAATGAGGAGGGCTTAGGCCAACTAGCAGCCTTCATTACTATGAGGTTACTTCCACAGGAACAGAGGTGGAGTGAGATTGAAAGAGAAGCTTTTGCTGTGGTCTGAACACTAAAGAAGCTGACACCATACCTGTATGGGACTCACTTTCAGGGTCAGACAGACCATAGGCCCCATAAATGGCTCATGCAGATCCCGGGTAAAAATCATAAACTCTTGCGGTGGTCCATCTCCCTGCAGAGAATTGACTTTATACATGAGCATTGTCTGGGGATTGACTACGCCAATGCTAAGATTCTTCCATCTTAGTAATGAGAGCTCCCAAGAGGTTGGGTAGCTCTCCTCACTTTCAGCTGGGGACACATGGTAAACCTAACAGCCTTAGTGAGGTCATCCCCCAACTTTTTGCCTACCTTCCTCCACTTTTCTGACACTGGTTCTGCTGGTTTTAGGACTCTGCACACTTTACCACTGCTGTCCAGTGCTAACGTGCATATGCCCTCTCCCTTAAACTTTGCAACTTTGGTTCCTACCCAATTGGCATATTATAGTTACTTGTAAGTCCCTAGTAAAGTGCACTACCTGTGCCTAGGGCCTGTAAATTAAATGCTACTAGTGGGCCTGCAGCACTGATTGTACCACCCACATAAGTAGCCCTTTAACAATGTCTCAGGCCTCCAATTGCAAGGCCTGTGTGTGCAGTTTCACTGCCACTTTGACTTGGCATTCAAAAGAACTTGCCAAGCCCTAAACACCCCTTTTTCTACATATACGCCACCCTTAAGGCAGGACCTAGGTAACCCATAGGGCAGGGTGTTGTGTAGGTAAAAGGCAAGACATGAACTTGTGTGTTTTACATGTCCTGATAGTGAAAAACTCCTAAATTTGTTTTCCACTACTGTGAGGCCTGCTCCTCTCATAGACTAGCATTAGAACAGCCCTCATATACACTTAAGTGGTAGAAGCCATGACCTGTTTGGTATTGCCAGACTGGTAATAGAAAAGCCTGCTTACTTGTTTGGATTTCATATTACTATTTTAGAAATGCCACTTTTAGAAAGTGGGCTTTTCTCTGCACTTACTGCCATCTGTGCCTTACATCCTGTCTCCAAACCTCGTCTGCTTTGTGCTGGTTGACAGTTCTCCTTGTGCATTCTACCCAGGCAACCATAAACACCTGACACTCAGTCACATCTGCATTAATCTGCATATAAATGGGTCTTCCTGGGAAGGAAGGGTGGAGGAGCTCACACTTAGATTTCAAAAGCCAGTGGCCTGCCCTCACAAAAAGGACTGAGAACCCCCACTGGGATCTTGGCAGACAGGACTGGACTGAAAGGGGAACTTGTGCACTTCAAAACCAACCTTTGAAGTTTCCCCAACTTCAAAGGAATTTTTGGGTACATAAACTTGGTCTCTGACCCCACCAAATCTGATACCTCTCTACCTATACCTGCACTCTGTCAAAGGAACTGCCTGGCTACCCAAAGGACTCATCTGGACTGCTTTTCTTAGAAGGACTGCTGCCCTGCTTGTTGCCCTGCTGCCGTGCTGGCCTCTGACACAGCAAGGCTGGTCAAAGTCATTTCACAGTGTGGGGCTTACCACAGGCTGGTGAACAGTAATTGTGGCTATGCAACTGAGACACTGAGTCCACTCCCTGTAGACCTTCTGATCATTGGCTGTATCAAAATGAGGCTTCTGAAGCAAGATTTGGCCTGCATGTTTTTAAATAGACAACATTAGGAATGGGGACAGAGGTAACCACCTGACCTGGTACTTAGTTCGATTGACCCTCATTGTCAAAGCGTGTTGTTGCCTAATGACAGGCCCCTTACTCCCACAGGTTTGCTGTCACCTTTCCAGAAGTCATGTATGTACAGTACAGGCCTATTGCGCAAGTGACAAACCCACAGTGTAGATAGTTGGTTGATGCAAGGGAGATCACAACATGTGAATCACTAGCCTAATTACATGCAACCAATCAGAACAAACATACCTTGATATGTTGAATGTCATCTCTGTAGGAGTGGCACATATGGTAAGAGATGTTTCCTGTGATGCCAGTACATACCACACAAACCCACTCAGAATTTGGATGAGATTCCATTATGTAGACCATATTTGAACACATCCATAGAGAAAAAGCTTCCAGTGACACCCATGACTGCCCATTCATTGTCACCTCCATTGTCTTATGGTGTTGTCTGTACTATGGTAGTTGCCTGTATGGACTGTGTTCAGCGAGTCAGTGTGCCTTGATGTAAAGGTGTGTGTACAGTCATGTACAAGTAGTTTACCCTTCCGAAGGTCACAATGCTGTGTTGGGTTTTCTAGTGGCTCACGTCACAGTACACGTTGCTTGGCCCTGGGTTACAGTATGTCAATTGGCTTGCTTAATAAGTGTAGGCCGTGACCAGGTTTGTGCATAGTCAGCAGATTACTCCAAAAATGTGTTTTTATGTCCCTGTACTCATCATCATGTGTGCTTTACACATGTTTTGTGTTGACAATTACGATATTGCTGTGCTAGGTGTTTAAAAAATGTGTGTTATACAACCTGTCATCCCACAAAAGTGCAATTGTGATCTCTTCATTTGTCTATTGCACCCATAGAGGTCAACGTCCATAAGAAGCAAAGGATTTGGAAAGCCATTGCCCGGAAGGTGCAGACCTTGGGGGTCTATCGCCGATGGGCTGTCCACTGTCAAAAAAGGTGGGAGGACCTAAGATACCGGGCCCGAAAGATCATGGAGGCCCAGCTGGGGTTGTCCTCCCAGCAAGGGCAGGGCACACACCGGATCCTGATCCCCCGATGGCCCGCACACTGGCGGTGGCATTCCCCAAGCTTGATGGGCGTTTGAGGGGAGCACAGCAGCTCCAAAGGGGTGAGTCCTTGTCAGAATCCTACCTGTTACATTGCCATATTGATGTGTTAGAGGCAGTGTCTCCCCATGAATATTGGAGAGGGCTGATGTGCAATACAAAAAATGAATTATTGTTTGTGTAGGGATGGTAGTTGGTGCATGGTGATGTGCCTTGACTCTTGTCCTGGTGACCAGGGAAACAACAGAGTACAGTCCACTAACAATATTGTCTTGAACAGACACATGACCGAGTGCAGTGATCAATCATCTAATGTTGTTTCATGTTGTGGCTGTCATTTGTACCCAACAGTCCACTTGTCTTCCATGTGTCAGCCCCAACATCAAACAACCGGAGGTAATAGATCACTGTACTCTGCCATGTGTCTGGTCAAGGGAGTATATTGGCATCTATACTCAAGAGGCCACTTATCTTCAGTGTGTAAAGAGTGCTGGTGCCTCACTACTATCTGTCATGTGGTGGTGGTCATCATACATGTGACACAGCAGACATTGGGGGTCATTCTGACCCCCGCGGGCGGCGGGAGCCGCCAGCCTGGAGGGAGCCGCCAAATGGCCGCTCCGCGGTCGAAAGACCGCGGAGGCCATTCTGGCTTTCCCGCTGGGCTGGCCGGCGACCGCCAGAAGGCCGACCGCCAGCCCAGCGGGAAACCCCTCCCCACGAGGAAGCCGGCTCCGAATGGAGCCGGCGGAGTGGGTATGTGCGACGGGTGCAGTGGCACCCGTCGCGTATTTCAGTGTCTGCAAAGCAGACACTGAAATACAAAGTGGGGCCCTCTTACGGGGGCCCCTGCAGTGCTCATGCCATTGGCATGGGCACTGCAGGGGCCCCCAGGGGCCCCACGACACCCCTCACCGCCATCCTGTTCCTGGCGGTCGGAGCCGCCAGGAACAGGATGGCGGTGAGGGGGTCGGAATCCCCCATGGCGGCGCAGCAAGCTGCGCCGCCATGGGGGATTCCCAGGGCAGCGGAAAACCGCCGGGAGATCGCCGGTTTTCCTTGTCTGACCGCGGCCAAACCGCCGCGGTCAGAATGCCCTGCGGGGCACCGCCAGCCTGTTGGCGGTGCTCCCGCATCCCCGGCCCCGGCATGACCCCCATTGTCTTTTGTGTGCAGTCACTGAGCAATGTTTTCCCCTGATAAGTAGGGAATTCAAAGTTAAACGATTTGTGTAACATCACAGTTCGCACCAGTATTTGTGCCTACATGTTAGCCTGGGTAGCAGACACTTTTGTAGTATCATTTCCACTACAGTTTCATAGATGATCTATCTGTCTTCCTAGTATGATGTCTGATTCCATCACATCACTTATGTGATTCTATCACATATGTGTGCATGCCAAAATCTCATGTTGAATAGTTTCATATGGGTGTACAGATTATGGGGGTCATTCTGATCCCGGCGGGAACCGCCATTTGTCCGCACCGCGGTCAAAAGACCGCTGGTGCTATTCCAACTTTCCCGCTGGGCCGGCGGGCGCTACACAAGGTAGCGCCCGCCGGCCCAGCGGGAAAGAGGCCTGCAACACTGAAGCCGGCTCCGAATGGAGCCGGCGGTGTTGCAGGTGTGCGACGGGTGCAGTTGCACCCGTCGCGCTTTTCACTGTCTGCTAGGCAGACAGTGAAAAGCAGGCTGGGGCCCTGTTAGGGGGCCCCTGCACTGCCCATGCCAGTGGCATGGGCAGTGCAGGGGCCCCCAGGGGCCCCTAGACACCCGTTCCCGCCATCCTGTTCCTGGTGGTAAAAACCGCCAGAAACAGGCTGGCGGGAAGGAGGTCAGAATCCCCATGGCGGCGCTGCTTGCAGCGCCGCCATGGCGGAATTGGGCAACCGGGGGAAATCCGGCGGGAAATCCGTCAGGAAACCGCCGGACCCGGTTTTCTGACCGCGGCTTTACCGCCGCGGTCAGAATGGCCCAGGAAGCACCGCCAGCCTGTTGGCGGTGCTTCCGTCGTCCCCGGCCCTGGCGGTCGGAATGAGGGCCTATGTGTTTCCACATACAGGAGTGTGTCAACATTGTTTGTTGGGTCACACATACCCTAAACCATTACTCCATGTCATTTATATAATGAACAATTGTAGACGCAATGAAGGACATGGCAGGTAGACCAACAGTACTTACTTGCTCACAATGTGCATTTCACTGCCATTGTTGTTAAATCATTTGGCTAAGTGCTTTGTACATGTCAATTGTTGAAGGCTCACTACCTGACTGTTTACAAGCATCAGAGAGTGACTTGCAGAAATGTTTGAATCACATGTGAGCGTGTACACTGAGTAATCCAATGGAATCTGTGTTTGCATGACATAACTGTACAGAGATGTATCTTCCCATTGGAAACATGTTAAAGGCCATCTTCGGATTTTTTTAGATTCCCTGAGCCACATCAACTTTTAAACTGCCTTTTCATTATGCAACATTAGAAGAAGGATGTTCTCAGCAGTAGCAATCGAAACATGTGATTGCCCTAGGCCTAGCTGATTCATTGTGCTGTGGAGTTTTGTCAGCAAATTTCTCAGACATTTTGACCAGATTGTCTCCAGTGTATTTGTCTGTGCAAGATGTGTTATTCCATCAAAGCAACATTAGTACAACTTCCATTGCACTATTTTGACAATGTACATATTGTGAACTTACCATTGGTGGCTTTTCATAGTGTGACATGGGTGTTTCCATGTCCCCTTCGTTGGCCAACTGTACTCCATACTGCAACATGGCTGGATTATGTGCCCATCTTTTCACCCTGATGTGGTATTGTGTATATGAATATTTGCTGAGTGCAGGACCTTGGGTGGAACTGTGAGAATGTCCTTGCATTGTCATTATATTTGATGCCAGCAGGTTAGTGAGGGGTGCTACAAGAGCCAAAACATTCAAGGTGACAAGGTTTTCCTACTTTATCCATGGATGTTTAACTGAAGTTGTCTGTGATTCTGATTTTCCTGTGTGCAGATGTTTGCAGTTCATGTAGCTTGCACACATGTTGCAAATGTTGGAGGCACTTTGGAGGACCTTGTGGCTGTGGGCAACTGTACACTATGGTAATGGTTTGTAACCAAAGCTGTTGTTCAAGTGTGTTATCGTACATGGACTGACCCTATTTGTCTTTGTCATTTCAGCATCATCACAGGCAAACGGGTGAGACAGGGCTGACATCAGTGGGGATGCAGTTGGCAATGGTACCTCCGGTCATGAGACATCTATCATGGAGGGACCCAGTGGCCCAGAGTGTGAGGGGAGTGCCATGGAGGAAGACTGGATTCACAACATCTTCTTCAGAGTCCACCTCCAGTAGACACTCACTAGTGGTGGCAGAACACTCAGGACCTGCACCTGCACCATCCTTGTCCACTACACCCAGTTGTTTCAACTCAACCCTCCCTGTTGCTCCCCAACCAGGTGGCTGGGCACGCTCCCCCAAGAGGGTAGCCATCTCATTTGCACCAGACACCTCACCTACTGCCACTTTTAACCCTGCTGTCCTAAATGAGGAGCCTATTGACCTCCTGAGGAATATCTCTGTGCATCAGAGTGCCAATCTGAATGCCATCCAGGTGCAGGGCACCCAGCTACACCAGATAGTGGCATACCTGGAAGGCACTCACTGTTCCATGTCTGCCCTACAGAGATCTTTTCAGGCTATGGCCTCCTCCCTCATGGAAGCCTTACACACCCCACATTCCACCCCCTCCACCTTCCTCTCCACCGCCCAATTTCCCCTATTCCAATTCCTCTCCAAAGCAGACTCACACATACCATTGGTGACTTTTTACAGTATGACATGGGTGTTTCCATGTCACCTTCTTTGGACAACTGTACTCCTGCCACAAACAGCACACATAAACACAAACACCAAAAGACACACAAGCACGCAAGCACTCAATAGTCACTCACCCCACTCACAACGACCACCACATCAACTATACCCCCAGACACCACCCCAACACCCACAGACAAAACCACCACATCTACCATACCCCCAGACACCACCCCAACACCCACAGACACAGCCACCACATCCACCATACCCCAAGTCACCACCCCAACATCCACAGCCACCACATCACATCCACCATAACCCCAGACATCGCCCCAACACCCACAAATACAACCACCACATCCACCATACCCCCAGACACCACCCCCATTCACATAGACACATCCACCATTCCCACCATGGCCATACCATTCACATCAACATCACAACCCACCAAGACGCAAACACCCACACTCATACACACAACAGACACCAACAAAACACAAATATACTTCAGCCACACACACACACCAGCACCAACAACACCTAAAACCACATCTGACAAAGACACTTCCTCAGCCTCCTAACCCCTAATCTCTCCTGTATAACCTCCCCATTTTCAAAAAGATAGTTTTAAGTTCCCTCTTGCCTTTACACCTGTGGAACCCACCCCCTTCCTACACAAAAAAGGACCCCACCCACACCCAACCCATCTCTTCCACGTCCAAGTCCATCCCTGTGGAACCTGCCTCCCCCCAGAAATCCGCAATACCCTACCCAAGCCCAGGAAGAAACTGACCACTCCCAAAGAGAAGCCAACCCATCCCAGGACCAAACCCACCAATCTTAAACCCAACCCCACCCCACCCAACGGTGACCATTGAGGTACCTGGAATGCCCACTAAATGCCCCTTCCTGTGGAGATTTGTGTGGCAGTAATTTGTGAGGCAAGTTGTGGGGCACAGCAGTGTGCTCAGCACTCTTTTCATCAAGAAATGGCCATTGGCCTCTTCTCTATTTTTGGAGGCTTGTAAATAAAGTTCAGTTGTTTACTTTGCTATACATTGGTCCTGCCATTACATTTCTACCTTTTTGATGTTCATGATTAATATGTAAGGTATGACTACAGTTATGTTTGTTTCACTATGATTGATGATCCATTTGGTGAGGTTAGTAATATCTGACTTTGGAACCAGTGCAATATCACACAGGACAAGGGGAAATGTTCTATGGATGGATGTGTAGGATGTGACTCAATTGAGTTGCCATTAAATTGGGTGTTGTTTCATATGGTAAGTATTTCTTATTGACATGGCCACTGTCAACATCTATTGGGTTTCATTTCTCCCCCTCATGTAGATTGGACATTTGTTAAATGTGTGGAAGCTAGAGGATTGTTGACCCACACATGGAGGGTGTTCAACAGGACTACCTCCCTATACAATTGAATGGACATGTGTCCATTTTAATGTTTGTATCTTAGACCTATTTTATCTAAATGTGTGACCCATGCTGTGACTGGTGTATTTGCATTCTAGACATGCTCTTAAACATTTGCTACATGGGCATGGCATGTGTGTATGCTGTTAGTTGTCCCTGATGTTCATCAGGCCACAGTTCCTGTGCAAATAGTGTTTTTGAGGCATGTGCAAAGTAAAATGTGTCCTAGGACTACAGCCTTCCGGGGGTCCCTCCGACGTTGCCATACCCATTCTACAGTGATTGTTTACACTGTGTGGTTTGCATGTTTGTCACACAAATTATTCTGCATCGCATTTTCCTTACATTTTCTTGTAATGTGGGTGATATGTGTGAGTCCATTACAAAGATTTTGTAGGGAAGGTGTGTTTGGGTTCAAGGACACATCCATACAAATGTATGTGTTCTTTCATGACATGCCATGGCATGTGTATAATGTGAGGGTGTCACTTCAATTTGTAGGTGTGGAATTAATGAGAATTTACTGTTGAGTGACACAATGTTATGCACATGTCACTATCCATGAAACTGAGATGTGCACACATATCAAGGTTTGCTGTGGGTGGTGATGCAGTGTCAGTGACCTGGCCAAAGGGGCCCCCATGGGGTTGTGTTGGGACATACGTTGTGTATGCACACAAATTATATTTGGGACACGGAGCACAGCATACATAACAGGTCAATGGCGGCCTGTCAAGTTGTGGTGGAGTTGGAGGAAATGGGTAGGTGTATCACTTACTGTCGGTTGCATCCACGACTGTGTTGATTTTGTGCACCATTGCACAGCTTGAGCTTTGGCAGGACATGTAGGATCGGCTTTGTGGCAGCACCGGATGTGTGAGGCTGCATACAGGTTTCTGCCTTATATCCCTGTTTCTGTGAGCTCCATGTACTTGGCAGGGTGCCCCCTCCAGTTTTGTTACGCCACTGTGTGAATCCATATTTTTGATATATTATATGTTTATTTAAAGGTGATTTTTTTTTTTCTGACATTTTGGTTTTCAATATAGGTAAAAAACAATATTTGTAACAGCGATAACGATGTTATCAATATTTTGTGGTTTTACTAGTTAAGTATAGGAAGTCAATAATCTTGTTATCAATATTTAATTTCCAGTATTTGTGTGCTTTCATATTATATGCATCGATATTATGTCATTGATCCAAGTGAGAAGTTCTTGGGCATGACCTTTCTGCATTAAGTCTAACTGAAGAGAGAGACTCCTATGCAATACAGGACAGATCATCATAATCTGCACTCCTCCTTGTCCTTGGACAAGGCATTGAGAATTGTACACGCCTTTGTTGGGTCAGGCCTCCTCAGACCTTGTTATTTGAGTGTTTCAGGTGAGTCTGAAATTGGCTGTGAGGCATCATTCCATTGGCATGGAGAAATATGGTCTTCGGTTGCTACATCAGATGACATTTCCTCTGTGGTAGTATCAAAGGCATCAAGAAATGTTGTGAAGACATTAAACTTGTTATGTTCAGAGGTCCTACCATCTTTCATATAAGTATTATGCCAATGTCAAGTAAGCCGTATTTGATATCCCAGTACCTGAAGGCAAAGGCATAGTGCCACTAGGCAATAACACCACGTGCTGGTACCAAGAGAGTAGAATGCTGATACATCTTTGAAACGACCACACAGCAGGAAAGGTCAATATCGTTTCTTAGCACACTGCACGATGGCCTGGCACACTGTTGAAACAGAAAGCACACAATCATAGGGAAGGGGCAGTTAGATTTAAATATGTATGAGGCATATCTGGCATGCCCTCTGGAGTTCAAGAGGAATCAGCCTTTTCACGTATTCCATAAAACCATAGGGTTATAGTGTGATAAGTCTTCTAGTTTTGTTATTTTGTCTTTCACCTTCCACATCACCTCTCTCTGGACTGGCAGGTCATCCAGTCTTTTCTCCATTTCCAATAGATGTGTTTCAACCAAGCCAAAAATGAGTGTTGGGTTGATTTCACTTTCTCTGAGTTTTCCATGGCTATCAATTCCATCTTCCCAGATGCCAAACCGATGTTCAACATCTTCCTCACCAACGTGCAAAGAGTAACATTAAAGGATCTTGATTTTGAAATGCTGGAGGGCTGCTTCTCCACGTTATGGCTGCCAAATATTGGTTGTACTGGCTTTGTGGTTATCATCTCAGCCACAGCACCTATAGGGGATAATGGCTTACTAAACAGGGCCTTGCAGTGCCAGTATCCACCATGACTTTAAGCCAGAAAGAGCATACTCAAACCCCTAGGTACACACGACATTCTGGGCCAAAACTACCCGTGCAAAGCAATGTGATGATTATTAATAACAGAAGGATCGCTGGAGCAAGAAAGAGGCAAGGCCTGGATTTTTTTTTAATTAACACCAACATAATTCATGCAATTTCAGTAATTCAAAATTACACTTCTTACACGAAATTCCAAAAAGTACGTAACTTTGTGTAAGTACATGCCTTTCATAGTTAAAATTTATTGTGAACATGCCATTTGCAGAAAAGGTTATCGCAAACTCATGGGAATAACAGATTAAGACCTGTTGTTCTTTGCAGTTCTTTCACTTTGTTGCACTATTTTCTAGCACAACATTCATTCTTGTGTCAAAAAGTGACACAAAAATGCATTTTGTGCCAAAAAATAGGACACAATGACTAATTCACATTTCGATTCATTTTGCAGACTTTCGATTACATTTTATGTAACTTGTCAAAAGCAAATTAGACAAATCCCCCCCCCCCCCCCCCCCCCCACACACACACTTTAGAGACCATCCAGTGCACAGGGATGCACTATTTATAGTTCCTAGTCTAAAGAGAGACACTCACCAGTACTAAACCCCCATATCGTCTTCACTGCATATGTGGCTTCTGCCACAGAGAGTTCAGTGCCGTGGATTTATCACAATCAGCAGGATACTAGGGAAAGATGAATTATGCACTGTCACATTTAGGAGTATTGGGTGGGCAGCTATTTCTTCCAAGTCAACTGGGGACACAAAATGCTCAGGTAGGTAGGTACCCGACAAATCGAACCACCAGCTCCGACCTGTAACACTCCACTCACCACCTTGGGGCAAGAGGCATCAGTGCCAGACCCATAGTGGCAAAGCACCACTATCATCCATGAGTCACTAGGCTAATCCTGGCTGCAGAGACACCAGCAAGTATTATTGCTGTGCAGAAAGGCCTACAACTCCCAGGTAGTAGGCGAGGAAGTAACTACACTGCCCCTGCCATCAATCTGGCCTGGTCTAAGCTGACAGACGGATCCTGTAAACATTCCTGCCAGCCCCGTTGCCGCTCCTGGTCACCATCTAGAGCCCCAGCGATCTAGAACATCAGCGGCAGCTTCCTAGCAGCCCTATGAGCAGCTGTTGTCTATTCTGTGATGCTGAGGTCGGTCAATAGGGCACCAACATCATATTCCATGCTGCAGCCTGGGATAAAGTGGTAAGATTTACTACTCTAACTCAAAACTCAAATCAGTGGGGAAAGCTCATAATTAGGAGTTGGGTGGCATTTACCTTTCTCCAGTGTGGAACATTTTGGCAAAAAGGTATTCATTTGGCACTATGGGGTGAAATTATTATGCTTCCCTAACTATGAAAATATAAAATAATTACATTTTAGAATACTATGATTGCTGTCGAAATAAAATATACTTATTACAATCAATTACTATATTTTGATTTATAGAGCTCACAGATCAAATGTAATGGAATAGGTATCAACATTGTTTTTCTTTATTTTAAAAAAAAATCTAAAAAGGTACCTTCTTTTTGAAAATAAAAAAAGCAAAGACCCACTGTAGAAAAGTACCATCTTGCCTGGCATGTTACCCCCATTTTTACATGTATGTAAGTTTGTTTTTGCCTGTCTCACTGGGATCCTCCTAGCCAGGACCCCAGTGCTCATAGTTTGTGGCCTGAATGTGTGTACCTGTGTAGTGACTAACAGTGTCACTGAGACTTTGCTAACCAGAACCTCAGTGCTTATGCTCTCTCTGCCTTTAAAATAGGCTAGTGACCATTTTCACCAATTCTAATTGGCAAACTGGAACACCCTTATAATTCCCTAGTATATGGTACCTAGGTACCCAGGGTAATGGGGGTCCAGGAGATCCCTATGGGCTGCAGCATTTCTTTTGCCACACATAGGGAGCTCAGACAAATCTTACACAGGACTGCCACTGCAACCTGAGTGAAATAAAGCACATGTAATTTCACAGCAATTTTCACTGCACTTAAGTAACTTATAAGTCACCTATAGGTCTAGCCTTCATTTGCTGAAGGTTAGGTCCAAAGTTACTAAGTGTGAGGGCACCCTTCCACTAGCAAAGGTGCCCCCACTTAGTTCAGGGCCATTTCCCGGGACTCTGTGAGTGCAGAGACGCCATTACACGTGTGCACTACATATAGGTCAATACCTATATGTAGCTTCACAATGGTAACTCCGAGTATAGCCATGTAACATGTCTAAGATTATGGAACTGTCCCCCCATGCCAAATGTGGTATTAGGGTGCCAATCCCATGCATCCCCAGGGCTCCACTATGGACCCCGGGTACTGCCAAACTAGCTCTCTGGGGTTTTCTCTGCAGCTACCGCTGCTGCCAACCCACAGACCGGGTTCTGCCCTCTTGGGGTCTAGGCAGCCCAGTCCCAGGAAGGCAGAACAAAGAATTTCCTCTGAGAGAGGGTGTTACACCCTCTCCCTTTGGAAATAGGTGTTAAGGGCAGGGGAGGAGTAGCCTTCCCCAGCCTCTGGAAATGCTTTGAAGGGCACAGATGGTGCCCTCCTTGCATAAGCCAGTCTACACCAGTTCAGGGAACCCCCAGTCCCTGCTCTGGCGCGAAACTGGACAAAGGAAAGGGGAGTGACCACTCCCCTGTCCATCGCCACCCCAGGGGTGGTGCCCAAAGCTCCTCCAGTGTGTCCCAGACCTCTACCATCTTGGATCCAGAGGTGTGAGGGCACTCAGGAGGCCTCTGAGTGGCCAGTGCCAGCAGGTGATGTCAGAGACCCCTCCTGATAGGTGCTTACCTGACTAGGTGGCCAATCCTCCTCTGAGGGCTATTTAGGGTCTCTCCAGTGGGCTTTTCCTCAGATAACGACTTGCAAGAATTCACCAGAGTTCCTCTGCACCTCTGTCTTCGACTTCTGCCAAGGGTCGACCACTGACTGCTCCAGGATGCTTGCAAAACTGCAACAAAGTGGCAAGAAGACTACCAGCGACATTGTAGCGCCTAATCCTGCTGGCTTTCTCAACTGTTTCCTGGTGGTGCATGCTTTGAGGGCTGCCTGCCTTCATCCTGCACTGGAAGCCATGAAGAAATCTCCCGTGGGTTGACGGACTCTTCCCCCTGCTCCAGCAGGCACCAAACTTCAGCATCACCTGTACTCTAGGACCCCTCTCATCCTGACGTGCATGGCCCCTGGAACACAGGTGGTGGACCCAAGTGACTCAGATTGTCCAGTGGTCCAACTGTCCAAATTTGGAGGAGGTAAGTCCTTGCCTCCCCTCTCCAGACAGTAATCCTGTGTACTGTGTGAACTGCAGCTGCTCGGACTCCTGTGCACCTTTCCAAGGAATCCTTCGTGCACAGCCAAGCCCAGGTCCCCAGCACTCGGTCTTTCATTGCTCCCTGAGTTGACCTCCGGCTTCGTGGGACCCTCTTTTGTAGTGTTGAGACGACCGCCATGTTCAGTCTTCTTGAACTCGTGTTCAAGGACTTCTGCGGGTGCTGCCTTCTTGTGCGTGGGCTCTTTGCATTGCTGAATACCCCCTCTGTCTCCTCTCCCAAGTGGCGACAATCATGGTCCTTCCTGGGCCCAGGCAGCACCCTTTTTCTTCAATAGCAACCTTTGGAGCTAGCAAGGCTTGTTCGCAGTCTTTTGCCAAAGAAACAACTCTGCATCTTCCAGCACTCCGTGGGACATCTTATGCACAAAGGAGAAGTTCCTAGCACCTTTCGTTGTTGCTGAATCTTCTGCTTCTTCCATCCGGAGGCAGCCATTTTGCACCTTCATCCAGGGTTTAGTGGGCTCCTGCTCCCCCTGGACACTTTCAAGACTCTTGGACTTGGTCCCCCTTTCTTTGCAGGTCCCCAGGTCCAGGAATCCATCTTCGATGCGTTGCAGTCTGTTGTGGTGTTTGCAAAATCCTCTATCACAACTTTAGTGTGTTTCTGGAGAAATTGTAGTACTTTGCTCCTACCTATCAGGGTCTTGGGGTGGGGTATCTTGTACACCTTTAGTGTTTTCTTACACTCCCAGTGACCCTCTACACACTACACTAGCCTAGGGGTCCATTCCTGGTTCGTATTCCACTTTCATAGTATATGGTTCGTGTTGCCCCTAGGCCTATTGCATCCTATTGTATTCTACAGTGTTTTCACTACTTTCTGACTGTTTTACTTACCTGATTTCGGTTTGTGTATATATTTGGTGTACTTTACTTACCTCCTAAGGGAGTATATCCTCTGAGATATTTTTGTACCTTGATTTTTAGTAACTCTGAGTATTGTTTTTCTTAAGATACGGTACCTATATGATATAAATGGTATAGTAGGAGCTTTGCATGTCTCCTAGTTCAGCCTTAGCTGCCCTGCTATGGCTACCTCTATCAGCCTAAGCTGTTAGAACACTACTAATCTACTAATAAGGGATAACTGCGCCTGGCACAATCAGGTACCAGCTATAAGCCAGGCCAGCCTCCTACACCCACTCACATTGGAAGTTTTCTCCCATGGTATGAGTGTCTTTAAAATTATGTTATTTTCACTTGCTATGTTTTTGATGATGCTTTGTGATAGTAAAAACTGACGATGTGTCTACCCATTCAAATAGGGCCCGCTGACAAATGGCCAAATTTATGATGGCCCTAACTCTGTCAGTCCATCGGAGCAATATATCAGTGGTGCAGATAGAGCAATCTCTGTTGCTGGCATATTTAATATTTGTCTGATTCTTCCATTTGTTTGAGAGGGTACTCAGACATCATTGCAATGGAATACCCTATCCGCCAAACTCTAAATCAGGCCCTTGGTTCATTTGAGTCCAAATATAAATGTATTAAAAAAAAATTGAAAAGTTGGTGAATAATGTTCTAGAGCTTCATCAATTTTTTTAAAACTCTTTTCATTTCAAGACACATATGTTCAAAATACACAAAAAATCATCATCCTTATATGGTTTACACTTTGCTTGAGAGGAGAAAAGGTACAGTATTGCCATTCAACATATCCTTAACTTAGTTCATTTACTACTTAGCCTGTAGTCTCTCAGTACATGTGAAACAGTAGCCCCCGTGTTCACTGCCCCCTTCCCATAAGGTATTTTGCCATATACCATGTCACATATATGTTCACATGTCTCCATAATTACGCCATGAGGACCAGATTTTGGCATATTTCTTGCTACAACCGCGACTCTTGTAGTTCTCCTGTTCTACTTGGTGGCACTAATCCATGTTATATTTCCAGTCTCTAATAGTAGGAGGCCCACTTGCACCCCATGCCTTGGTAATATCTCTTTTGGCCACTCCCACTGCTAGCCTTAACCATGTTGTATGATGTCTGGGCCATCATACCTCCCCTGTGATATTTCGAATGTGCCAGATGGCCTCCATCGGTACTGTCAGGCCTGTTTCTCGTGCCAGCACCCCTGTTATCTGGGACCAAAAACCTTGAATGATTGGACAACTCCATAGAATATGAGAAAAGGTCCCTACTAGGCCACACCCCCTACCACATAGATCAGAATCACTACAGGCCATTCGATGTAGTAAGGCTCTGGAGTGATGTGACTAAGGCAAAATCCTTAACTGTATCAGGAAAAATCATGCCCGGATTCCCACTACCGAGGGCTCTGAAGGGCTTTCTGCCAGTCCTCCTCACTAATAGGACCTACATCTCCTTCCCAGGCCTCGCGAAGTGTGCGCAGACCATCCGAAGTGTTATTCAGTATATTTGTATAGATCAGTGATACTGCCTTGTCTGGAAGAGGCTTAAGTAGTAGTCCATCTTCTAACAGTGAGGCATCTGGGGGGGATTCCCCTTCCTTTATATGATGGTGAAGAGGGTGTCTCATCTGGAGGTATTTATATCTCTCTGTGTCTGGCATGGAGAACTCATTACTGAGCTCTTCAAAGGCAATACATTTGCCATTACTCCACACATCCCCCAACCGTTCTATGCCTATAAGATTCCATCCTTTAAAGCCCTCCCATATTCCCACATCACACAATTGGCCACTAGTCCACTGTGGGGTTCCATTTACTAAGTGTGTTCCCCCCATCCCATGATCTTTGTCGCCTCTCTTCATGCTCGCACTGTGGCCCTGGTATGTGGGGGAAGCCCCACCTCCCTCTTCTTAATATACAACACTGCTGGGTATCCACTCTCCCCCATTGTCGCTCTTTCTACTCTGTATGCTGGTTCATCACATCCAGCATATACCCACTCGATCACTGCAACCAACTGGGCTGCCCATTATTAGGCCTGGATATCCGGGACTGTCAATCCTCCTTCGTAAACCCCTTTCAGAAGCTTATGTAATGCAGCAAGTGAGCTGCCCCCACCCAATAGAAGGATAAGAATCTTCCTGTTTACTTTGCTAAAGAATTCTGTGGGCACTGGATAAGGAGTGTTTTGAAGCACAAATAATAGTCGGGGAGGGACACCATTTTAAGCAGGGCCACGCAGCCCGTTAGGGATATCGGGAGTGCTAGCCAATGCCTCACATCGTCACGCCCATGATCTAATTGTGGGCATAGGTTTCTCCTGTAGAAAGCTTCAGGGCTTCTTGTGATATATATTCCCAGGTATGTAAATCCTTCTTCCGTCGGTGGGATCGCACATCCAGGTAGCAAAATGCTCTCTCCTCCATTTAGCGGGAATATCCCGAGTATTGTCCGAAGGTATGTATGATGTGCAGTAGCCTGTCCACAGTGGTTTTGTGACGTATAGTAGGATGTCGTCCACATATAGGGTGATCCCAGCTTCCCAGTTGCCCCCTTTCCTGAAGCCCCACAAGAACGGGTCCTGCTGTATCCATTCAGCCAGTGGCTCCAGGACCAGGGCAAACAGGAGCGGGGACAGCGGACATCCCTGTCGCGTGCCCCTATGAAGCCTGAAGGAACGCAGGACTGCTCCATTAACCCTAACCCTAGCCCTGGGATCCTGATATAGTAGTTTGACCCATGAGCGGAACTTAGCGCAAAACCCAGGCCAGTAAGTACTGCGAAAAGGAAAGGCCATTCTATGCTATCTAAGGCCATTTTCATATCTAGTGATAGCACCATGGCAGCCTCTGCCTCTGCTGCCTGTGTCTCATGTAGAATCCCATATAGTCGTCTAAGAAATAAGGCCCTTGTTACGACCCTGGCGGTTGGTGTAAAAGTGGCGGTAATACCGCCAATAAACCGGCGGTAATTACTGCTAAATTATGACCATGGCAGAAAGATCTCGGATAGACAGCCAATGTACCACACCAACCACCAGGGCAGAAACAGCAGCCACCACGGCGGTAGCCGTCTACAGTCAGGCGGAATTTAATGTTCCGCCCACCATATTAGGACCCTGGAAACCGCCACCTTTTCTGGGGCGGTACCAATGACATCAAAAACCTGGCAGAAATAGAGATAAGAAGGGAAAGGACTCCCCATTGGAGACACAGGGAACAACCAAGCTGGCATGAAGCCCAAGCTGCATGTCTTTCCCATGGTCTTCTACGTGCTGCTCCACCACGTACATCAACGCCGGCGAAGGCACGATGGTGAGTACAGCCGCCCAGCACACAAGGAAGGGAGGGAGGAAAAAAAGAGTGACACAAACACACACACACAGGCACCACACCGTCCCCCCAACACCATACACACAATCAGCTGCATTAATAAAACATGTTTACCCTGTACCTCGGATGAGTAATGCAAGGACAAAACCTTTTAGAAAAAGTGAATGTAATGAGAGCAACACATCAAGATAAGTAAGTGAGGCAACATATTAGATATATACATATGTGCATATAAAGGGACACAGCCCAGTCCACAATGTCCGCTGTCCACCTGGCCACAGGCCAAAATCTAGGGCCACACATGGCACCTGCTTCAACACGGAGAGAACACTGCAGGGGCATCAGTTTGGAAATAGGCAGACACCTCAGGTGGACAGGGGGGCACCTCAACCAGCAGATAGAACAACATCACTGCTTCTGGATGGGGCAACATGCCCTGGGCTTGGTCCTGGGGAGTGCAAGGCCACAGTCTCTCATGGGGGTGACTTGCCCACATTCTCTGGAGGGGGCAACATGCCCTGTGCTTGGTCCTGGGGAGTGCAAGGCCACAGTCTCTGAAGTGGGTGACTTGCCCACATGCTCTAGAGGGGGCAACATGTCCTGTGCGTAGTCCTGGGGAGTGCATGGCGACAGTCTCTCAAGTGGGTGACTTGCCCACATGCCCTGTAGGGGACAACATGCCCTGTGCTCTTGATCCTGGGGAGGCTGGGGTTGGTGTGTGACTTACCCACTGGCTCTGGAGGGGGCATCGTGCTCTGTGCTCTTGATCCTGGGGAAGCTGGCGTTGGTGGGTGTCTTACCCACTGGTTCTGGAGGGGGGATCGTGCCCTGTACTCTTGCTCCTGGGGAGGCTGGGTTAGGTGGGTGTCTTACCCACTGGTTCTGGAGGGGGCATCGTGCCCTGTGCTCTTGAGTCTGGGGAGCCTGGGGTAGGTGGGTGTCTTTCCCACTGGTTCTGGAGGGGGCATCGTGCCCTGTGCTCTTGTTCCTGGGGAGGCTGGGGTAGGTGGGTGTCTTACTCACTGGTTCTGGAGGGGTCATCGTGCCCTGTGCCCTTGATCCTGGGGAGTGCAAGGTCACAGTCTCTCAGGTGGGTGTCATACCCATTGGATTTGCAGGGGCCAGTCGCACTGCAGCCCATGGAAGCAGGACTACATACCATCTGCCGCTGGTGATGGCTGCTTAGTGGTGGTGGTGCTGCTGCTGCAGTTGCTGGTAGAGGGAAGCTCCTGCCCATCCCCAGCACCATCGGATGGCTGCTCAGTGGTGGTGGTGGTGCTGCTGCTCAATGGTGGTTGGTGGTGGGGGTTTCGTCACAGTTACAGCCCCAGATCCTTTGCTCTTTCTGCCTACTGGTGCAGGCTCCTTGCTCTTCCTGGCAGCAGCTGGGGCAGGCTCCTTGCTCTTCCTGGCAGCAGCTGGAGCAGGCGCCTTGCTCTTCCTGGCAGTAGCTGGGGCAGGCTCCTTAGTTTTCCTGTCAGCAGCTGGGGCAGGCTCCTTGCTCTTCCTGGCAGCAGCTGGGGCAGGCTCCTTAGTCTTCCTGACAGCATCTGGGGCAGGCTCCTTTCCCTTGAGGCTGTCTGGTGCAGGCTCCTTCAGCCTCAGGACATGTGCCCTGGCTCCTTTCCCACCACAAGGGGGTATGGTGATGACTGGGCCCGTGGACTGGGTGGCTGAGGTGCTTGGCGGGGTTTTTGCCACCCTGGCCAGATGTGCAGGACTGTGGGAGGGAGGGGTAGGGAAGAGGTCAATGGTGGATAGGAAAAGTTTTTTAGGGACACTGGGGCAGGAAGAGGGAGAGGTTTGGGAGTGGAGGAAAAGGGAGTTGTTGTAGGAGGTGCCTGTCTGCTGATTTTGGGTGCAGGTGCATGGGCTGGATGCCATTGTGAGGTGGATGGCTGTTGGGTGTCTGAGTGCTTACGTTTGTGTACTTTGGGAGGGGGGACAGACACAGTGGGAGAGGACACAGGGGACATGTGCATGGCTGATGTGGAGGTGTCTGCCAGTGAGTTGTGTGTTCTGCTACATGTGGTGGTGATGCTGGTAGTGGATGATGGTGTAGTGCATGCAGGTATGAGTGTAGACGGAACTGGGAGAGAGGTGGAGGAGGAGGAGGCGGAGGAGGGGGACACAGTGGAAATTGTGAATGTTGGTACGTCTGCATCTAGATGGTGTTTGTATAAGTGCCTATGGGATGAAGTGTGGTGCTTGTGTTTGCCTGTGACACTCGTGTGTTTTCTTGTGTGCATGCTCATCTGCCTGTGTGCTTGGAATAGGTTGGGGTTGAGGAGAATGGCATTGGGAAGAGGAAGTTGGAGGGGGAGGGTGGAAACAGGGACAATGGCTGCCATCATAGAGGAGTCCAGAGCCTGGATTGATCTCTGTTGGGCCGCCAAGCCAGTGTGAATTCCCTCCAGGAATGCATTAGTCTGTTGCATCTGGGCTGCCTGCCCCTGGATGGCATTCACAATGGTTGGCTGCTCTACAGAGATGGATCTCAGGAGGTCAATAGCCTCCTCACTCGGGACAGCAGGGCTCACTGGGGCAGGGCCTGAGGTGCCTGGTGCGAAGGAGATGCCCACCCTCCTGGGTGAGCAGGCACGTGCAACTCGATGAGGGGCTGCTGGGAGGGCGGTGCTGGTACGGGGGATGGCGGATGTACCTGTAGCTGGGGTGGTCACAGAGGTGTCCGCCACCACTAGGGAGCTTCCATTGGAGGAGTTATCTGTGTCAGGACTGTCCCCTCCAGTCTCCGCCGTGGTGCTCCCCTCGCCTTCCATCCCAATGGTGCCCTCAGCGTCGGTGGACTCTGCTTCCTGGGTCCTGTGGGATGTAGCTCCCTCCATCGACGGTACCTCTGATCCTCTGCCAGATGATGCTAATGCACATAAGGACAGGGTGACAAAACAGTAAGGGGGGAAAGAGACAAAGGATACACTTGGTCAATGGCTGCACCAAAATCACAGTTGGCGTACACAGCACCCTCACACACAGGGAACAGAACTACGCACTCTTCATTGCACTACCAGTGATATTGCTAGCCACCAAGGCATGGGGAGGGGCACACACAGCCAAATCCAGCACACCTGGGACACACACAGCTCTGACCATTATTGGATGCCTATAAGGTAGGTAGCAGGACTATCCCTTCAAAACCCTATCCACCAGGGGACCTACACTGCAATGTCAGGCCTGGCATAGGGGCACCCACTGACACACATCCACCACCCCAATACCACCCTACCAGGCGTTAATAGTAATGATGGGCACTGTACTCCCCCCTTGTGGCTGCTGTGATGCCCTCCAGCACCCATCTAACTCTGGATAGGCCACTGCCAGTATGCGGGCCATCAGGGGGGTCAGGGTTCAACGGGCACCCCTTCCTCGTTGGGAGGCCATCCATAGCTGGGCCTCTGCTGACTTCCGTGCCAGCATCTCAGGTCCTCCCACCGTTTCCGACAGTGGGTGCTCTGCCTGCCATAGACCCCCAGGGTCCGCACTTCCTTGGCGATGGCACGCCATATACCCTTCTTTTGATGTGCGCTGACCTGCAGAGGAAATACACACAGGAAAATAGTATTAGTCAAACAGTCCTGCCTGTTACACTTATGGCTCACCGTACCCCTTCACATCAACATTTGCACACACATGGCCCAGCACACAACTAATACACCGCCCACAGGACGTCCACCCACCCCCCTTACACGAGGCCTTGACACACACCACTCCATGCATTCATGCCACGTGAATCGTGCCCACAGCGTACTCACCTGTTGGTCTGGAGGCCCATACAGCAGTCCGTACTGCGATAGGACCCCATCCACCAGTCTCCCCAACTCCGCCGAAGTGAAGGCTGGGGCCCTTTCCCCAGTCACATGGGCTATGGTAGGTTCCAGACACAGGTCACAGCAGCACATGCAGTGTGTGCCCTCTCCTGTTGAAGATCAGGTAGCAAGTAAGGAATATGATATAAAATGGCGGTCACGTCCGAGGCGGTGCATACCGTCACCGCTGGCATAGATCACCATTGGCCACTGTAACCCATAGGGCCCAATGTTATAAAATGAGGAGTTGCACAGCGGTTCCTGACTGCCTCCCGCAATGGCACACAACGTCAGCGGAATTACCTCACTTCCACCTGTCCCTCCACACAGGACAGGGGGACGCCATTTCAGGGATTGGGGGCAAAGCCTGGATAATTGGTGCGTCACTTTTTATATTTGGACATACTGGAAAATTCACACTGACCCATTACAAATTAACAGCATGCAATGTTCTGTTGTTTAATTTGTGACCAGCTCCTCACTCTTTTGCCCCATAGATTGCTACCGCTGTGGATGAATAGGACATGGAGACGTACCCCCGTGTACAGACCCCTAGTAGACTTGGCAACACTGGAGGACAGGCACATAATCCTCACCTTTAGAATGGACAGGGCCACAATCGCAGCGCTGTGTCCTCAATTGGAGCCTGACCTGATATCTGCTATACGGCACTCTACTGGGATCCACCCTCTTGTGTAATTTCTATCTGTGCTCCATTTCCCGGCAACTGGTTCTTTCCAAGTGACAGTGGGCTTGGCAGCTGGAATGTCACAGGCAATGTTCTCAAAAGTGCTGACAAGAGTGTTGTCTGCCCTGATTAAACACATGTGCAGCTACATTGTATTTCCCCAGGTACAATATTTGGCCACAATAAAAGGCCGAGTTCTATGCAATGGGACATATCTCCAACGTAATTGGGGCAATTGATGGAACACATACTGCATTAGTCCCCCCGTCAGAATGAACAGGTGAACAGAAATCGTAAGAGTTTCCACTCTATGAATGTACAGAAGGTGTGCTTGGCGGACCAGTACATCTCCCACGTCAATGCTAAGTATACTGAGTTGGTGCATGATGCCTTTGTCCTGAGAAATAGCAGCATTCCAAATGGAATGGGTCAACTACAGAGGCACGGGGTGTGGCTAATATGTGAGCCCTGGTCCCCACCCAGTATATGTTGGTGTATGGGTATGGTGTGGGCCATATGGAATAGTGTGTGACTGTTGGATCTGGCCCTTTTTGCAGGGTCATCCCCAAACTTTTTGCCTCCTTCGTCCTATTTTTCCTGACCTGTTTTTGTTTGCTTTAGGACTTTGGGCACTTTACCACTGCTAACCAGTTCTAAAGTGCATATGCTCTTTGTAAATTGTACTGTTGATTGGTTTATCCATGATTGACATATTTGATTTACTAGTAAGTCCCTAGTAAAGTGCATAAGAGGTGCCCAGGGCCTGTAAATCAAATGCTACTAGTGGGCCTACAGCACTGGTTGTGCCACTCACATAAGTAGCCCTGTAATCATGTCTCAGACCAGCCACTGCAGTGTCTTTGTGTCCAGTTTTCAACTGTAAATTCGACTTGGCAAGTGTGCCCACTTGCCAGGCCTAACCCTTCCCTTTTCCTACATGTAACACACCCCTAAGTTAGGCCCTAGGTAGCCCCATGGACAGGGTGCAGTGTATGGTTAAGGAGGGACATATACTATGTGTTTTATATGTCCTAACAGTGAAATAATGCCAAATTCGTTTTTAACTGTTGCAATGCCTATCCCTCTCACAGAACAACCTGGGGGCTGCCGTTAAACATGATTAAAGCATATATTCCCTTTGTGAGCAGATAGACACGTGGAGTTTGGGATCTCTGAACTCACAATTTAAAAATAAATCTTTTAGTAAAGTTGGTTTTAAGACTGTGTTTTTGAAAATGCCACTTTTAGAAAGTGGGCATTTTCTTGCTTAAACCATTCTGTGACTCTGCCTGTTTGTGGATCCCCTGTCTGGGTTAGTTTAACAGTTGGGCTGTTTGCACCTCTCTCTAGACAGTGACAGTGGGGCTGGGGTGTAACCTGCATATCCTGATGAGCCTTCTGTGCTAGGAGGGAGGGGAAGAGTGGTCACTCACGCCTGAAAGGGCTGTGCCTGCCCTTACACGATGCAGTCTCCAACCCCCTGGTGTGTGTCTGAGGCCTTGCCTGGGCAAGGCAGGATTTCTCAAACAAGTGAGACTTTCCTTTGAAGTAAGCCTACTTCACCTGGACTGCTTTCTGTGAAGACTGCTGCCTTACTGTTACCCTGCTGCCTTGCTGCTTTCTGGCTGTTCTGAGAAGTGTGCTCCAAGGGCTTGGATAGAGCTTGCCTCCTGTTCCCTGAAGTCTAAGGACCAAAAAGACTTCACTCCTGCAACTGGAACCCTTATGCGTCGAAAATTTGATGCACTGCTTGCTAAAAACGACGCAGAGCCTGCATCGCGGTAAAGAATTCACTGCATGCTGGACCGGAACAACGCATCCCAACTTTGCAATGAGAAGATCGACGCAGCACCAGCATAGCGACCGGAACTGTGACGCACGGCCCACCGGATTGACACATAGCTGACCTGGGATGACGCAGCCCGACATCCAGAGAGGAATTGATGCAGTGCCCGCCATGTGGGAGAAATTTCCACGCAATGCCCACCAGATCGACTCAGCTCCATTGACTTTGCTCTGCAAGCCAAGGATTCCACGCATCGGCTCCAGGGTGTTCGAAAACCCCGCAACCCAAAAAGGGTCCAAGTCCGCGGGCCGGAAATCGACGCAAAGCCTTCCCCTGCATGAAAAATAACAATGCAAGTGTATGTGTGAAGGGGCGAAACCGACGTACACCTCCCTGTTTTCCAAGCATCATCTCCTCTGCGGTCCCTTGCGGAGATTTAGAATGCAAACCAGGTACTTTGTGCTTGCAAGAGACATTTATTGTTGTTAAGAGACTAAAGACACTTTATATCACTTTTACAGTGATATCTCAACATATACTTATTGCATTTTAATTGTTTTGACCTGCATCTTATCAGATAAATATTACATATTTTTCTAAACACTGTGTGGTGTATTTTTGAGGTGCTATACTGTGTTATTGCATGATTTATTGCACAAATACTTTACACGTTGCCTTCTAAGTTAAGCCTGACTGCTTAGTACCAAGCTACCAGAGGGTGGGCACAGGATAATTTGCATTGTGTGTGACGTACCCTGACTACAGTGAGGGTCCTTGCTTGGACACGGAGTAACCTGACTGCCAACCAAAGATCCCATTTCTCAATATTTGCATGTGACTATGGTTACTCCAACCTATCTTGGCTGCTGACCCCTGTGAGGAATGCCAGGACAAGCGCAGAAGAACATTACAATGAGGCACATGGGTGAACCAGAAGGATTATGGAATGGACCTTTGGCCTCCTGAAGGCCAGCTTCTTGTGCTACTCACCCAAGAAGGTCTGCAAGATAATAGTGGATGCTGCATGTTGCACAACCTTGCCCTGAGACACCATGTGCCTTTTCTGCAGGAGGAGGAGGCTGGAAATGCCCGTGTGGCAGCAGTGGACCCTGTAGACAGTGAGGATGAGGAGGCAGAGGGTGAGGATGAGGACAACAGAACAGCAGTCATCAGACAGTACTTCCAATGACACACAAGTAAGACACTGTTACTTCACATCTCATTATAATTATATTAAATTTCTGTGGCACTGGAATGCTGTTATTTCCCACTTCTATGCCCACTTACTGTACCCTTTGGCAATTCATTTTACAAATGTTGGTACCTCACAATAGTTCTTGGTGTGATCACTGCTGCCTGCTACAGGTCATTAACATATGCTCATTTACTGTCCAGTTGAATTGCATTGTTTGAACCTGGTTAAATTAATACATATTTGAAATAAATTGACATACTCCATATGTCTATTTTTTTCCAAGGGTGTTTATTGAAGTGCTAAGTAAAAGAGGGGCAAGTGCAATGGGATGGGTTGATGATGGAGGAAAGTCCAGGGTATTGTACCAGTCTATTTGTAGCACAGATGCATTGTTCAAGGGGACATAGGAATGGGAGCAATGGCAGTTCAAGGTGGACAGGGTGACTGTGTGGGACACAATGGTGACAATCAGGAGAGTCTCTTTTCCTGGCAGGGGTCTTGGCAAGTGTCTCTGGCTTCAGTCTGGATCGCAGGGAACATTTGCGGGGTGGTTCCCCTTCTGCAGGGTGAGGAGTGCTGATGGCCTGTTGGTCCTGTGGCCGGGCCTCCTGTCCACTAGCGGCAGCAGAGGTGGAAGGCAGTTCAGATGTCTGGCTAGTGGCAGGGTCCCGCTGTTGTGAGACTACCAGCCTCATAATATTGGGCATGTCTGCCAGCATTCCTGCTATAGAGACCAGGGTCGCGTTGATGGCCTGCAAGTCCTCCCTGATCCCCTGGTACTGTCACTCCTGCAGCCGCCTGTTCTCCTGCACATTGTCCCGGGTCTGGCCCATCGTGTCCTGGGGATGTTGATATGCTCCCAGGATCTCTGCAAGTGCTCCTGGAGAGTCAGTTCCCTGTGCCTGTCCTCCCTCTGGTGAACAGCACTCCTCCCAGTTTACCTGTTGTCCTGTTCCTCTGTCCCCTGAAACGTGTGCCCACTGCCACTGACCCCTGGTCCCTGATTGTCTTAGGTATGAGGTGTGCCCTGGGGTCCCTGTAGAGGTGGACACACTGCTGATTGACATGTCCTGGGGACAGAGGTATGGGTACGCTGGGTAGATGTTATGGTGGTGTTTCCTGATGGGGGAGGCTCTGTAGTGGTGTGTGACTGGGCCTGTGTAACTGACTGTCCAGAGGTCCCTGATGGGCCAGGTTGGTCATCCAGATCCTGAAGTCCAGAGTTGCTGTCATCACCGTGGGTCCCTTCTGCTGGGGGACTGGATATTGCTGGCACCTCCTCTCTGCTGACATTGGCTGGGGTACCTGTGGGGATGTAAATGCTGTGTTATTGTTTCTGTGTCTGACATATTGTACATCCGTGACTTGCCCTTTTTGGTTGTATTTGCCCTGGTAGTTTTCACTGGTTTACATTGGTATGTGGTGGGAAAGCTGATTCTCTCTAGTGTGCATGCATTAGTGACAAGTGTCCATGCAGGTCTGTGAGTGGTGTCCATGCATTGGTATGGCATGCAGGGAGTGGCATTGGGATAAGTGAGATGTGATGGTGGGGTGTGTGGGAAGTGGTGGAGTGATAGGCTTGAGGGTGAGAGTAGGGGTATGTGATGGCATGCAGGTAGGAGGGTGGTAGTAGCAGAGAGTTGACTTACCAGAGTCTAGTCCACCTCCTCCTCCGTCCAGGCCCTCAGGATACATGATTGCCAAGACTTGCTCCTTATATTTTGTTAGTTGTGGAGGAGGTTGTGGGGTCCACCGCCAGTCCTCTGTACAGCAAGGATGTGTCTTGCTGCAGTGGAACGTACCTTCCCCTGTAGGTCGTTCCACCTCTTCCTGATGTCATCCCTGGTTCTTGGGTGCTGTCCCTTGGTGTTGACCCTGCCCATGATTCTCTGCCGTAGCTCCATCCTACAAGCTATCTATATCTGCTGCACCTTTCCTCCACCATGACCCTTAGCTCCTCCCTTGAGAATCGGAGGTGTCTTTCTGGTGCCATGGGTATTGTGTGTGGTGTGTAGGTGAGGGTGTGTAGGGTGATGTGTTGTGGTGTGTGATGTGGGGTGCGTGGGTGGTGTATAGGTTTAGTTAGTGTGTGACTCTGGTTTTCTCTGTGGTCGTGATGTCTCTCTCGTGCCAATGGTTTGTAGTCGTAAAGGGTTGTGGGTAATGTGGGTGTGTGTTTTATAGTGGTGTGGGTGTGTGGGTGTGGTGTGTGTATGGGTGTCAGGTGTGTTTTTTTTTAATTGTCCAATGTGGTGTTGTTTTGTTTGAGTGTGTGTATTTTAAGCATGGCGGTATGTACCGCCAATGGTTTACTGCCACTGAATGACCGCCATGGTGATTTGTGAGTCATAATGTGGTGGGAGTTGTTCTGTTGGCGTAACAGTGGGGGGTTTAATATCGCCACTGTATCACTGACCTTTGGACTGGCGGAATTGTGTATGAGGCTGAATTGTGACGGATTGGGGTGTGTGTGTCATAATATGATGGATGGATATACGCCACTGCAGCTGTAAGTTGGCGGCATTCAGCGTGGTGGTAAGTGGGATTTACCGCCCATGTCATAATGAGGGCCTGAGTCTGGTGCTCCTGTGTGGCATAAAGCCCGACTGGTCTGGATACACCAACCTTGTTATAACTAACTGAAGTCTCTCACTCAAGATTTTCGCCAGAACTTTCACTTCCTGGTTAATTAATTATACAGGTCGATAGGAGCTACATGTCGTATGCCTTTTTTATGTATCACTAAAATATTGGCGTCCTGTAGATCTGGTAGGAGGTATCCTACTGTTTTACCTTCTTGTAACATAGCCAGCATGTGCGGGCCACTATGTTTGCGATAAATTTATATAGTTCATCTGGTAGACCATTTGGACCCGCCGCCTTGCCTGACTCCAGCCCACTATAGCCTCCCATACTTCCTCAACTGTCAGGTCCTGGTCCAGTGTCGCTCTATCTTCCCCCACCAAAACCTGAAGCTGGAGGTCTCCCAGGAGCTCCCGACAGTCCCTCTCTGTATGAACCGTCCTAGAGGAGCAGAGCCGCTCGTAGTATGCAGAAAATTCCTCTGCTATTTCTGGGCCAGAGGTGTATCTCTCCTCCCCCTCCTCTTGTGTCTCTGCCACCCAGTTGAGACCCCTATCCTTCTTTTCCAGCCAGACTATCTATTTACCAGCTTTGTCCCCTACATCGCATAGTTGTCTCTACACTGCCAGAGTGTGTTTCCTAGCTGTATTTTCGGCCAAGTCTTTAAGCTCTTTTTGTTTGAGTCAGAGCCTATGACAGTCCTTATGGTTGGTTTTGTCCTCTCTGTCATCTGAATTTCCAAATCTATAATCCCTCTCTCTAATGTGTCATACTTAAGTCGATTTTCCTTATTTATTCCCCCGATCACCACCTTTGTGTGTCCCCTCAAGATAACCTTAAATACTTCCCAGAGTGTGCCAGCTGAGTCTACAGATCCTACATTTTCTTTGAAGTCGTTTTTTGACCCCTCTCTGATTTTCCCCTGCAATCTGTCATCGTTGAGTAGCCATGTCGCAATTCTGGGAGGTAGAGTCGTGGTTCTCAAGGAGCTCCTGAGCACAACCACTACTGAGGAGTGATCTGATACCCCCGAGCTAAGTGTCATGCCTCACTGAATCTGCCTGCATCCACCCCATGTGTGAATAAGTAATCTAAACAGGATAGGCTACCATGAGATGCCGAGAGGTGTGTAAATTGTCGGGCTTGGGGATTATGGTCCCTTCACAGGTCTATCAATCCAGTGGAGTCCACAAAGGATCTCAGCTGACTCATGACAGCCCCAGACCTAGCCCTGGTCAGTCTATCCCATTCTGCATTTATGGCAGGGGTCTTCAAACCGGGGGGCGGTTCCCCCTAGTGGTGCCCCAAGTAATCTCAGGGGGGGCACCCGTCTGTGGCCAAAAGAAGCTTAAAGCTTTGTTTTAAGCAGGGAAATAATGAGCAGCAGTAAACCGCTCTGTAATGGGCCATCACTAACATCTTTTGTCATTTAAATCGTAGCTGGGTGTATGCATCAAAAGGAAATGGGATCCAATATTCCACCCCCATTTCTAATCACGCTGTGGATAATTTTACATGTTAGTTGGTCATGTATTTGATTGCATTTTTTAAAACGGTAATTGAACTTACCTGCAATGTTTGAATAAGCCTAAACATGTTTATACACTGCCAATTTAAAGAATAATTCTGAAAATTTAGGGGGGGGGGCCTAATGATTTTTTTCCCACTGGGATGGGGGGGGTGGCACTAAAACATATGAAGAGCACTGGTTTATGGTGTAATTCATGTCCCTCCTAATAGTAAGATGCCTATTGACAGTTCTAGCAGCACTGATCCCAGCTCCTGAAGCGTTTCGCCCCTCTGCGTCAGTGGCACATACACAGAGAAGATGTTTAATGTCTGGCCATTCTAGGTTCCCACCTGTGCCACATATCCACCCAGAGGATCGGTCCAGACCTGACCCGAAATTAATGATATAGAAGATTTTAATAGAACCCCCACTCCCCTGGAGTTAGTGTAAGATCCAGCGTGTGCCAGTAGCATATATCCCATTCAATTTAATGCCCTGTAGTTATTCCCTTTTAACTGGGTTCCCTGCAATAGGACTATATCAGGGGCATGGTGTTTAATAAATTGGATTACCAGCGTACGTTTAATCTTGTTGCCTAAGCCATTGACATTTTAGGTCATTACCATTAGTTGCCCTTTGTTAGTCGTCTGCTTTACCCTGGTGTCTCTGTACTGAGTCCCCACTGACTTGACAATTGGGTATCATCATCTCCTCCCTCCCATCACCAACTCTTTCCCTTTCCTCTAGCAAACTTATTCTGAGCAAAAAACAGTGTATAGTAACAAAAGGAAACATTCCCCGTAATACTTCCCCCTCCCTGTCACCTGGCTTAGTAGGTTCAGAACTACCCACCCCAACAACTTGCAGAGCAGCTGTATCCCGTTGCTTAACATCAAACTATATTTAGGGTTGTTTAGCTTCGCCTTTGGTAACTATGGAATAGCTACCAATGTATGAACCCCTTAGTTATGGCAGTTGGTTGACTCCCTTTTATGGAACTTTACATGCGTACTGAACTGGTATGTTGAGAACTCAAAGAATTTCAATTTCTTTGCCTTAGGGGCATTACCGCAATGTGCAGTATACTCATTTTCACTTCCCCCGCTCCATCCGGTCTTATCTGTGTTATGTGATCCCTCATGGTGGTTCTCAGTCCTTTGCTGCGTTTGTATCTTCTACATGGTGCGGTGGGGGATCATCCGCTCTTCTAGTGTCCTGATCACTTTTCCCCACCTCTCTTCATTCGGTCTGTCGTACTTTCTGCCAGCCCTCGATCCAGTCCCATACCTTCTCAGGTTGGGTGAAGGACTAGGATTTGCCATCTGCGATGATCCTCAGCTTTGCTGGAAACAGCATCATGTATTTTATTTCTTTTTTGCGCAGGACTTTCTAACTTCCTCAAAGCTACGTCTCAGATTTTCCACGCGGCGTGTGAAGTCTGGGAAGATTCTGATTTGTGCGTTTTCATATAGTAGGTCCCGTGAGTTCATGCTCCTTGTAGGATAGAGTCCCTGTCTCTATAGTTAAGGATCCGTGCTATGATTGTTCTTGGAGGAGCCCCTGGTTTCAGTGGCAGAATCGGCACCCGTGGAGCCCTTTCCACCGAGAAGAAATTGGATAGGCATTTTGGTTGAAGTTTATTAATAATAAGATCCTCGAGAAAAAGATCGACACTGGGCCTTCTGCCCCTTCCGGCACCCTGATTACTCTGATGTTGTTCCTTCTTGCTCTTCCCTCTTGGTCTTCGAGTCTGGCCTCCATGATGTGCTGTTGCTTGGAAAGTAAATGGACTTATTCCTCTAAATGTTTAGACATAGACTGCAAGCCTAGATATTAGTTTCTGGCTTTATTGACTTTGTCCGTCATCTTTTGAAGATCTGCTCTCAGAAGGGAGACATCTCTTGTCACTGTGCCGAGTTTTGGTTCCAGTGTCTGTTTCAGATTGGAGATGGCCACCATAATAGTGTTTAATAAGGGCTCAGGTGTATTAGTGGTGTCTGAGGCCTGGTTCTCGGATGCGGCTTGCATCTTCGGTTCTGCATATTTGTCCATTTTGTTAAGTCGCGCCGGGGGCTGGTTCTTCAGTTTGACCATAGATCCCATTGAGAATTGGTTTCGGGTAAAAAAAGGGGGAGTCACACCCCCTTAGCTTCGGGCTGCTCCCTTACATGATCACCTCCAAGGTTTCACTGTTCCCCACCACCAGGACGGGTTTTCTTTATAGCCCTTGTTCAGGGCCTCCAGATATTCCTATTCTCCCCAGTTAGGAGGGGGGCACCCCTTCACCTTGCAGGAGTGGCTCCGCTTGGCTCCTTCCTTGCCATCGTTTTGGTATGGCTGTCGCCTGGGAACCTCTCCCCCTCGTCACAGCTGTAGCGAACTGCTACTGCCTCTGGTCTCTTTAGCCCCCGTGGAACAGATGTCCTGGCTGCTCTGCACTCGGTGACCTCTGCCCTCCCCTCTGTCTCAATCATCTCAGCTGCTGCTGCGGTGCTCGTCGTCAAGACTGAATATGTATTTCCCGTAAGTTCCTTTCTTGGGGTTTCTTCCACCCGAACAGGGAGCCTCTGCCCTTACCCTGGCCTCCGGCCTTCTCCTTACTTCGCGGCCTGGGCTGGGCCGTATCGGACTACTCCTCCCTCTGGTCCGTTTTTCCCATCATCCCACAGAAGCAGGTGCGGCGGCTGCACCACATACGACGACCTCTGCCCTCAGTCAGACCATCCCTCTCAGCAGCCTTCCGCCAGGTCCTCTATGCCTCCTTTATTGCAGGCTTCCTTATTTGCCCTCGAGGGGCTCGGATTATGGACCGATGTCGGTGTTTCAGATGACAGTCTCGCCACACTCCGCTAGCGTGTGGCCATTTTAGTTGCACTGAGCCACGCCCCGAGCTCCATCTATTTAAATACATGTTTTATATTCTCTGCCGGAATAAAAGTACTACTTCAAAATCAACAAAAGATGTCAAAAGCATCATAATCAAGCCAGTTGATTATTTCTTAAAGAATTGCCAGAAACTGCAGTCTCTCCTGTACCTGTCAATGCTTTCTGTGGTTTGAAGCAGTCAACTAAATGGAGCCGTGCACCAAACTTTTTTATTTATATTTTCAAAAGGAAAATCCCAAAGTGGGATTTTATTTTTTAAGATAAAAAGCAAAATGCTTCTTTCGCTATGGGAATCCTCTCCCATGGTGAGGCGAGCATTTTGCAGTTTTTACTGTCGCTTACAGCCATGGTTTTCCTATAGGTGACGTGAAGTGAAAACTGACCTCTAAGTCCACCCACCTAAATTTGGTGTGGAAATTAGAGGGCCACTTTACTTAGCAGGGCCATCAGAGGGGCTTAATCACAGTAAAGATGGAGTATTCTCCGCTGTGACCACAACTATGGTCAGCCCACACTGAAATTCAGTGGGCGGACCAATATGTTGGTGGTAAGCATACTCCATCACCATTGCGACAGAGTACGTTTACTTCCAACATATACATTTGGGCCCTTAGCTTGAGAGAATACTTCAGTGAGTGCGCTGGAATTTGACTTGTAGTCTGTAAGAATTAGCTTCTCAGAAATGGTTGGCATAATCTTCAAGTACCAGGACATATTGTTACTCCATTTCTAGGAGGACCTATCTGCTCAAAGTGCACTTCGGTGAAAGGCACTCTTTGCATTGGGGCATTAGGGGTTTATATGGGTAAGTCATTTGGCAAGCGGGACACCCAAAGCTTTTTGTTTTTTTGCATCCACAAACACGCGGACAGTAGACATATATTGCAACTGTCTATCAAGTCTTTTCTGGCTGATGAGGAAATAAGAATAAAATAAGAATGTGTAAAGAACAAAACCTGTTATTGAAAGCTCTTACGAGTAACAGCTTTAGTTTTGTAGTACACTATGGTGCTAGAAAGCAAACCACTATTGATTAGGATACATGGTCCTAAGTCTTGGCTTTGTTCATTTGTCTTAGGAATTGTCCAGGCATGCTGTAGAAGTGGGGTTTTCTCTAGGTGGTTTTGAAGTTGGAGTCTTCCTTCCATGGCTCAGCCTAGAACACAACCCTACTAATGACATAGTCAGACCATTTTTTCTCTTTTCATTTCTGCCTATGGGACTTGGAAGGCTTACACCAAGGAATCTTGAGGTCTTCCTGTGAAATGGGGGGTCCCAATCAGACCTATCAACGCAAAACTCTGTGTTTGTAAAGGAATCAAAGTGAGGAATTTTAGTTCCTATAATCATGTCATCTGGGAGAACATCCATTTGGGTCTGAATGGTGAAGGAAGCGGGAGTACATACTATCTCCATCTTTGCGAAATGATATTCCTTTATATCCGATTGTACGCACTTAGGGGCACATTTAAAAGCCCCTTGCAGCCACCTTAGTGTCATTTATTTACGTTAATGTGACGCTAAGCTGACCTTTTACCCATGCCATATTTACAAAGTTGGCATAGCACGCATTGCACCACTTTGTAACCCCTTGCACCACATTATGCCTGCTCCAGGCATAATGTATGCAAGCGAGGCATTCCAGCACTAGGAGGCCCACAAAAATGGCACCGTAAAATTTAACAGATTTCAATGTGTCATTTTTGGCATCATTTTAATGCCTGCTCAGAGCAGGCGTTAAAATGACGCACCCATAAAAACCTATGGGCCTCCTTGCACTTTCTTACACTAATGTCAACATTTTTTACGGTAGTGAAGCTAATTACCATAATAGCATCCATAATCTGGATGCTATTGTACTAACGACTGCCATGGTGTGCCACATTATAAATACAGAGCAACAATGGTGTCATTAGGTGCCAGTAGAAAGGTGCAGAAAAAGTGGCACATCAGCTCTAATGCACCACTGTTTCATAAATATGGGCCTTAATTTGTTTGTACACATTTCTGGGGAAGCATGTGGATTTGGGAAACAAAATAGTCAACTGATTGGCCACATCCATTCTCCAGGAATGCTTGTATTGAAAGTGCATTGATTTGAACATTAAGTTAGTTTTGTGGTCTTGTCAGTTCATCACAACAGATCCGTTGACTGATCTAATGACCATAGGTTTACTCTTCTACTTTTTTAAATCTAGATCAAAATCAGGTTATACGGCCCTAGCTACTACATTCAAAACATTGGGGTTCAGCATGTAGGTAGCTAGGTGAGTTTTGGGCTGAGAATCCCAGGTAATTTTATGGATAGAAAGGACAGACAAATTTGTGGGGAATTTTAAGAGGTTGACTGGGTCTACAATTCCTTCTGGTCTTGCTTTCCCTATCACAGGACTATTAGCTTGTCAAAATGCAGTGCACATTTCTATTGTAGTGGTTAAACTTAGCCAGTCATGCTGTCAAACATGGTCCTGCATCCCCACAGGCAGAGCATTCATGAACTGCTACTAGTATATATTGCCTATTGTCTCTTCTTTGATAGACTTCCTCGGTTTCAGTCACTCATGTACTAGATCCTGGTAATGTCTTTTGGATATCCCTTCTTCTGCTGAAAGCTTATCGGGTAGATCTTATTGTCATTTCTGAGTCCCTCCAAGATTGTTTTGTTTATATCTGGATGTGAAGTACTCCCTGCTGAGGGGGCTGAATAATAGGTTGCTTCTGTATTAGCTATCAACAGAACAGGGGGAGTAAGATAGTTCCCTTGTTCTTCTGGTGGACAATTAGATGCTTGTGCAGTACATTTAGAGTCAAGATAAAACTGATGGAGTTCCTTCCCTGTGGCAATTTTTTATAACACCACTAATGGTGCAAAATTATTACCTCTTTGTGGGAGAATACCTCTACTGGCATGCCCATTGTGGTATTTAAGCTGTCTGTGAATGCCCCACTTGATTTAACTGTTCAGCATGATCAGATTAAGCTGAAGGTTCTCTCTCTCATGACTGACAGACTCCAAATAGCGTTCTAAGGCCCTCTCTAGTTTCTGCTGGACTACCACATCCTTGACATTGTTTTTTAATCAAGCAATGTCCCAGAGAACAGACCCCACTTCTGACACCACTTGGTGGTATGAATAAGGTTTCTCTTTTATAAACGCATAAGTTGCTCTTTTTCACAAATTCTCTCTGGTTTTATTTCAAAGACTGTTTGAAAACATGATGAAGTTGGAAGTGCATTAGAGTGACGTCCATAAAATCCCTTTTAAGGGGCACTCATGCCTTGTTGCTAAGTTCTCTATATTCTCCTAGGGCACTGATGTTTCTTTTCTCTTTTTTCCAGGTTACCGCGTGGAAGTGGCTCCTTTTCAATGAACCCTCAGGAGAACATACCAGAAGGTGTCAGTCAGGAGAGGTGAAATAAGTAAAAATAATAATTTAAAAAATCTATTTTTTTGTCTGCCTGTTTGTTTACATTCTGATCCTCCATTTTTCTTCAGTTCAAACAAAGTTTTACTTCTTTCTTTCCATACCCCCCTCACGTTGTCTCCTATTATCTTCATAAGTTTCAGTTATCTTCTTTTTTCTGCTATGTTCCACATTCTCTTCTGTTCTAAGACTTTGGGCTTTCACTATTTAGAAATGTTGCTTTCTATCACTCCACGTCTTTTCCAGACTCAGCAGTTTTTTATTGCTATTTTTTTTTGCAACTCACCATTTCAATATAAACAATTTCAATAGACTAGAACACGAGAAAGGAAAAAAAAAACAGTTTTAGTAGTCAGGTTCCTCTCACCAATATTAACTAAATCCTGCTTCTAATTATTTTCCGTGACTCAGTTTGATGGTTTTCATAAACGTTTGTTTCCTTTGTCCTTTCACCCTCCTCTTTAATATCTGTTAAACGGTTGTGAAAGTGTCAAGGCATTAGAGTGACAGAAAATACATCAAGGTTGTGGTGGGTGTGGGATGTGAGTGGGGGGGTCCTCTGCCTTGCCTCCTTATCTCATTGCACACTGCAGACAATGAGGTGTCTGGACTTCCTTTGGCATCCTAATTGTGGTTCTCTGTGGTACCCTGGCTGTCATCTCCTTCTTCCTCTTCATTTGTTTTCTCTCTCCATGCCTTTTCTATGTGTGGGTATTTAGGTGACACAATTAATAAAGAAAGCCCCAAAGATTCTAATCACGTTACGAATACCCTATTGGTTTAAAGGTAAAAATGAGGTCAAAAATAGATATTGATTTATTACACAACATCCTAATAAAACTAAAACTAATAATTACAGAATAGCTTAAGTAAATATTAGTAGGTTGTAAATGCAGACTCTAATTTAAAGGGATATGTTTAAAGGACACCTAGTATTACCTATAGAAAAGGTACTTTTATTGAAGACATTCATACTGAGAGTAATGAGTGACTAAATATCATGATCATGACTTTTTTTACTTGTGACAAATGTAAAATCTGTGATTTAGATGAAAAGAGTTTGACAATATTGATTTCATATGAGTAAAAAAGGGCAACATTTTAAGTTTGGTGGATGGAACACACTCTGTCTGAGTTACAGAACACTTTGTTTCTGTCACTCTGATGGACTATGGTCCACCAAATATAGAGAACACTTGTGACTCACTAGTGATCTCTATACATTGATAGGAACGGCTATCATGGTGGTCCCTGTCAAGGTACACAATTTTTGGTCAACAGCCGCTATCAGTTTTGGCAAGCATTCACCAAACATTAACACAATTATTGTTTATCAAAAACAAGCTCCCAAACTGAAAAACAAATTACAAGTGACCTCCCCACACCCAGGGAGTACTTTCCCCTGAGTGTGGAAATATTATTTTATTTCCTTTTCCTCACCAACAGGTTTTACCTGGCAGTGAAGTACAGAAAAAAATATCCCTCCATCCATGCTTAATAGAGTTAGGCAGTGTAATGCCCTTCCTCTGATGTCTTCTACTTCATCAGACCTTGAAAGAGGCGTTGTGTCAAGTGGGCCAACTGGGGCTTCTCTTCCAAACAGCTAATGGTCCTCCTTGGCACTAAATGAGACAAGTATATGCATGTTTGGCAGACAAGAGTCTCTGCCATATTTGTAAAAGAGTACCTAGGCTGCCAAGCGCTAAATCTGGCTCTAGATCAGATTCTTTTGTTTATCTGATGATGTTGTTTATGAATGAATTTTCCTTTTATCCATCTATCTAGCTATCGAGGTAAAGCATTTATTGTTAAGATGATGAAAATGCGAATTATGGAATATTTACATGTAATTAGAAAGATAGATATAATTTACCCAGTAGCCTTAAATTACGCTGAAAATTATGAACATGACTCTAAGGGTATTCCAGCACTGGATCACTGACAGGACATCGGAAACAAAAATATTGTGTGGACAGAATACTGTGTTGAAAATATCAAGGTCCAAAACATCAAGAAGGTAAGTGGATTTTGTAGATTTTTATATATCATCATGGTGCATATATGTGGAAATATGTATAGTAAAGCTTTGCTTACCTATAGACCCATACCATCACAATATTTTTGTCCTCGATATTCTTGACATGCTATTTTGCCAAACCATATTTTTGTTTCCAATATTCTGTGTGAACACTCTTGGATTATACAAGGAACCGAAATAGGAGAGAGGGCTTGAGATACCACAGACAGATGGAAGCCAAAATAACTCTAAGACTGAAAAATAGATTACAAAAGAAGTATCCCAAAGGTCTAAATAAAGATGTCTTCCATATTTTTATAGGAAGACACTTCTGTATTATTATTGATTGATTTAAAAAATAAATACCTTCTCTGTGCATCTTTTTATAAACAATATATACAGTATAGATGCAATTATTGTAGTAATGGTTCTGCTTTCTAATGTTACATAATAAATAAATGTTTGCATTCCATTTATGGAGTGTTTTTTAATTGAAACATAATGCCTTTCCCAAAGCCAGTACTGTTTGGAAGAGTTTTGGTTTCCACCCATAATTTTAACCTTTTTTGAATGCATAATTTAAAGCATCTTATAAAAACGATCTAAGCAATGTATAAATAAACATTACTCTAAAAGTATGAACCTCCAAAAAGTGTCAAAATTTTCTTAAAACAAGAAACCCCTTAATTACATTTGTTCTCATCCCCTAGCAACCATCCACCCATTTCCTCAATAAAGTCTACAACCCACAACATTTAAACCCTCTTGCTTATATAGGGCTCTATTACGAGTCTGGCTATATCGTGACCGCCAGATTCATGGTGGTGGTCCGGCCGCCAGGGTTGTAATGTGACAGTCGGACTGCCAAAAACTGCCGTATCCACCAAGATCTTTGATCCTGACAGGATGACGGCAGTCGTGGTAATAATCAGCCACGTCGGCGATTAAGTCAACGCCTCCATTCTGATTACAACCATGTTTTCCACCAGCCTTTTCATGGCGGTTCAACCACCATGTAAAGGCCGACAGAGAACAAGTACAGGGTTTCACAGGGGAGCCCCTGCACAGGGGCCCCACTCCCCAGCACCATTGGAATGTGAACTGTCTGCTTTGACTCTGTTTCCACTAGTCAGCCCAGTGGAAAACTCATAAGAGGGCCGGGGAACCTGCCAGCACTGTTGCGGTCTCCTCATTGGGAGTTTGACAGTCGCAATCAGCCCCTACGTCCAAAATAAATAAACCCAAATGTTATAACCAACCTAAATATATTATACATTTAATTTAAAAAAATAACGTACTTAATTTATTCTAAATAACCTATTCTAAATAAAATACTACTCACCCTACTATCAAAATAACACACAGCCTGAAATAAAAATGAAACTAAGTCTCAAGCCAAATATAGACTATAATAAGCATTTTTAAGACGAACATTTAATTCAATAAAAAAATAAAATTAAACTTAAAATATTATAAATAATAAACAATATATTAGTAAATATTTTAAAAATTAAAATTGCAAGAATAAAATAACATAAACTTTGCTCCAGTATTATATCCATCGACAATTTAGCATTTACTGTCTTTTGACCACAATTTCATGGTCAAACAATATTTTGGAGTCTATGGATAAGTACTGTGTCAAGCCCAATATGTGAGAGTTGAATTTCAGCAGTTTGTGCTGGTGACAGATCACTATACATGAGGAAAGTTAAATCTCCTACATGAGCCTTGTGCATTCTTAGACAAGGGAAAGGCATGTTAGTTGCTGTTGGTTGAGGCTGAGAAAATCACCCTAAGAATGTGTCAGTATTCAAAAAAGAATCTCAGACTAAATGATGGTAGAAGAAAAGGCCCACCATCAAATGAGATTATTTAGGTGGAATTTAAAAGATGGGTGTCAGTTTCACTCTCCAATTGTATATCTGTGACACTGTCCTTGACTTCACCTTAGAGGAAGATGGGGCAGGCTTTTTTTGAGGCATGAATAACAAGAAGCATATGGGTCCCAACACCATGTGCAACCATGTTCCTTTCCTTTTGTTATCCTGAAACTCCATGGCCCCAATTATAAGTAGCAAAGGTGGTAAATGAGCACTTATGAAAACATTATTTTCCTTTTCCAAGGGGATTATAGCTCATTGCAGACTCATTGCATTCTCCCCCTGTGCTATGCCTAAAGGTTGATTGGGGACAGGAATATGGGTCCAGAGTGCAATACTGTCCTCTCCATAAAGTTATTTTACCCACCAGATGTGAGTGCACCAGGCCTTTTTTTGTGATCAGGCAGGGTGGTATGCAACATGGGGATACTGCTCCGCCTAACTCAAAATCCGGCCCTAAGTGGTGTGAACAATAATGTGGCATTCAGTTGGCTTTGTTGCTGGATGGGCTAAGCACACTGGGCCTCATTGCGACTTTGGCTGTCTTTTTGGAAGACCGCCGAAGCTGCTGCAGGCAACAGACTGCCAGTGCTGGCGGTCTGTTGCCTGTTATTTTTGGAGTCATTGGAGGACTTCCGCCCCCGACTCTGAATAGGCGGTTGCATCGTCTGCACCACCACGCCATCAAGACCCCACCCGCCGTATTACAAGCCTTAATAGAGCTTAGTGGAGTCCTACTGGTGTGGTGGTGCTGGCGGTGCAAGACTGCCAGGACTCATTCCCTCCCGGACGACCTCCTCGATGTAGAAGGTAAATGGTCGTCAAAAAGGGAGGGGGTGTCTGTGTGTGTGTTGCATGTGCACAGAAGGGGGGTATAGTGTGAGTGAGTGTATGCGGAGGGGTGTGGTGAATGCGTACATGCATGTGATTGAATGTGAATGTGTGTGTGTGTATGTGCGCGTGTATGGGGGTGTCTGAGTAGGTGTGTGTGAGCGAGTGAGGGTATCTGTCTGCATATTTGCGAGAGGGTAGGGATGTGTGTCTGCATGTTTGCATGTGAGTGGGGGTGTCTGTGTGGTGTACGCGTATGCCGAGGTGTGTGTATGTGAATGCATGTGTGCGTGAAGGGGGGTGTTTGTAAGTGTGTGGATGGGTGGAGGTGTCTGTGCATGTGTGTGGACGTGTGGGGGTGCATGTGTCAGCAACAGGAATAGGAATTATGGTTGCCGTGTGCGTGACCACCAGGGTTTTCGTAGCTGGGTGACTGCCACGGAAAGCCTGGTGGTCTGCAGCCTTGTAATTCAGCCGGCTGCTGAGGCCTGTTGTCGGGTTGGAGGTGCACACCACTGGCTGCGTCGGTGTGACCACACCAGCGGACCACGCGCGTTGTGGAGGTTTGGAGTCTGCCAAGCTCCACAACTCATGATGTGGCGGTCTTTAACCCCGGGTCCGCAGTGGTAAGACCACCATGGTGAGGCTGGCAGTCTGATGACCGCCAGCCTCTTAATGAGGGCCATTGTATTTGCATAGAATCATACCTATGCTTTCAAAGCCTTAAACTTGGCCAGGACAGCCATACACACAGACACACAAACACAAAAATGCCTATATCCATATACACATAGCAGCAAGCTTTTTCTATTGGGAAGGTAAATAAATAAATATACATCCTCATGCTGGCACTCAATACTCAATTGACTACCTTGTGAGATGATTCAGTGATCCATTGTGCCTTTCCTTATTTAGAGATTTGTGATCTCAACTTAGTGTGTGAATAAAAGTTTATCAAGCTAACTACATGTAGGAAAATGAGCTATTTGTTGTGTGGCCTGCAGAAGTAACAGACTCACAATTTCCTTACTGGGAACTAAGCATCCCATTGTAGAACTTGACTCTCTCTGGGGTAGCGAGGCAGAGCAGTCCAAACCCTACTCAGGGGAGGTGGTTTGGGCTAGTAATGACCATTCTCTGGCACGCAATAGTAGCACTCATCAAATGATTGTCAAGCCAGTTCTTTTTGTCTAGAAAAAGGAGAATTACATTTATTAGGCACACTACTAAATGCTATGCAACTAATTACCAACATGCACATTGGTAGATGGAAAATACCATACATGATATTGTGTAATCACCAATGACCCTCAAGAGGGGTCACACAAACAAGCAAGTCTATTGATTTTTCTCAAGATCTACAAGTATCAAACCATATATTATGATGTCAATTTTGTACTCAAATCCAATTGTTAAAGAATCATAATCCTGCATGTTTTTAATTATTAAAGCTAACAAAGCACATATCCTGTGAGCAGTATTCATCGTCTTCATTACAGGAAGTAATAAAACATTTGTAATGAATAGTACATGTGTTTGTGTATTTTTTTATACACTATTTTACCATCAAACTGCACTTGTAAAAACAGCCCCTAGAGAGCATCATATTGTCATGACATTGCATTGCAGCCACTAGAGGGCACTTTGATACATGTACTTCTTTGAACCACTTTCAGGCCTTTGAGGTCATAGTGAATGCAATCATATACATGGTCTCTAGAAGGTGCAACACTCCCAGCTGTAGAGCAAAAGCTGCAAACTTGGGAGTGATTGGAAAATGTAAAGAAAATCCTGGGGAGGTGAATATTTTTGAGTCCCACCCAACTTGGGGCAGGTACTCCTTATGTCCATTGTTGGTGAAAGACTGTGTCCTCCTGATGTTGTTGGTGGCAACCTTATTGTCCGGGGGCCACCACAAGGGGAGAAACAAAGCACTGTAAATTGAGTCAGCGCCGCAGGTAATTATGGGGCTCTCCTCTGCAAGTGCGTGCAATTTAGATTAACGGCTCTCGTTCTACACTAAGAAGAGACATGTTTTACTTTTCCTTGTTTTTTTTTAAACTTTGCATGCTCACGCCATGATTTTTTCCTCTCCTCCGTGGGACATGGCACCTCGCATGCAGATGCCACTATGGAGAACAGCTCAGGGAGGTCAGCCCCGGCTGTCCCCTCCAGCTCCCCCTGCTGGCAGCACTCCAGTGTGCTGCAGTGGGAGCTGGCAGCATTCTACTGGCCTACCTGCTCCTACAGGCTGGTGTTTTGAACTGTGACTGACCTCCTGCTCCCCCAGTCACAGGTATGTAGGCCAAAGAGGAGCGAAACTGAACTCTAAGGGAGTTCTCCCCCTAAGTGTATAACACTGGCTTTTCCTATTAGCATACGCTAACATTCTAAGGCCTATTTCGGGTGAATATGTAATCCTGCAGAGTCTCTATTACACCAGGCTACCTGTGCACAGTTACCGGGCTGTGCATGACAGTAGTTCTCATGTAAACAGCCAAGTGCCCCCTACCCTTACTGCGCTGCAGTGGCCTCATCTTTAAAGGTGGACACTGGCAGTCAACACAAGCAATCCATTTGCCATGTGATTACTGTGGCTGAGAAACCAGTAATAAGACTCACCCACAGTAAAAAGTCCAAAACCAGGTGATCGAAATAAGAAAAAAATCTGAGTGTACTGAATGGGCGGGACCCAATTGCAACACTACATGATTAATAATCATTATGAAATAATATACTTTCCTTCTAAACTGTTGCATTTCTTCTAAACTCTGAGACAACATACATTCGGCCTGGATGTTCCAGTGGAAGGGTAGAATTGATAATATAATTTGGGAGCAGGCAGTTCTTGATCAATATGTGTGTTTACAAATATTATAGCCTAAGTTTAGACATATATCCTCTCATAATAAATTCTGACATCAATTTCTTCTCATTTCACAGGATTAATCGATAAAAGTGATGAAGAATAGAAACCACACCACAGAGTTCATTCTCTTAGGCCTCTCAGACAATCAGGAGCACCAGAAAATACTTTTTGTACTGTTTCTGTTTCTGTACATCATCACATTGTTTGCAGATGTGATTATAATAACACTGATAATGATAGATCACAAATTACACAGTCCCATGTTTTTTTTCCTCAGCCACTTCTCATTTGTTGACATTTGCATTCTGACTATCACAGTTCCTAAACTTCTGGACATCCTTTTGTCTGACAGAAAAAGTATATCCTTCTCTGCCTGTATTGTACAATTATTTTTCTTTTTCTGTATGGCAAATATAGAGTTTTTCCTTCTGGCATTAATGGCCTATGATCGGTATGTGGCCATATGTGACCCTTTGCACTATACTTCAAAGGTAAACAAGAGAGTCTGTCTGCAGCTTGTGGCATCATCATGGGTGATTTCTGCTGCAAATGCATTAATGCACACTCTAATGACATCAGAATTGTCTTTCTGTGGATCCAACCAAATTCACCACTTCTTCTGTGATGCGCCTCCCTTACTTAAACTCTCCTGTTCCAGTACATCCATTAATGAGTTGCTTATATTTACAGAGGGCGGGATCATGCTGCTTGGCCCTTTTCTCTTCATCATAGCATCTTATGTTGGCATAATCTCTGCCATCCTCAGGATCACGTCCACGAAGGGGAGAAGCAAGGCCTTTTCCACATGTTCTTCACACTTCACTCTGGTGGCATTATTCTATGGCAGCGTCTTCTTCATGTATTTCAGGCCATCAACTAGTTTTTCTCTGGATTACGATCGAATTGTCAGTGTCGTTTATTCCATCTTAATTCCAATGGCAAACCCTTTTATCTACAGCCTCAGGAACACGGATATAAAAATGGCTGTTCTAAAATTTATAAGGTGCAGAAACAGGTCCTGCAGAATTTGAACTACAACAGTATGTATTACACTCAAAATGCTGGAATAACGCGAATGTGTTTATTAGGAAGCAGTTTCATACCTCATGCAGCACATGCAAATGAAGCCTAGTCTGTTTAAACAGAACTGTTCACTATCTAGACCTTATAATCTATTCAAAGAAATCCCAAAAGCATTGCATATTGTTAGCATTGGCCTTGGGATTTGGCTTATATTTCTGGGTATTAGAAAGTAAGGAGGTCTACTGGTCTTAGCAGTTTATTAATACAGGAGCAGCTAATCTGAACTGCGGCAGATACTAGAGGACAGTGATCCCAGCACTGATCAAAGATCTGTAACTTCCTCTCATTTGAGAGTTCAGAGGATTAAAATCTAATTCTATCCTTGTGTGATTCACTCATTTCTACATGTCATCTCCTGAGGGTTCCCAGTGGCACACTATTAGTTATGCTTGCAATGTTGTGTATTCTGTTACATTATGACATCTTATGTTATGATAGATATGGTTATGTCATTGTATGCCATGAAACACCTTCTATTACTGTAAAGCTCAACTTTGAACACTGTAATGATATATTTGTGATTTCAGCTACCAAAATGACTACACAGCACAGATGTTTTGAGCTATATGGAATAAGGGCACCCTATGTGTGTGGACTCAGAATCACAGTATTCTTAGGAACCACCAATTCAAAGGGTATTGGTTTCCCAATAGCTTGATGGTAAATTTTGTTATATATTAACTACTATCCCCTCTCTTATAAATCGAATGCAACCTCCAGAAACAGGCATCCAACACAGGGTTTTTAGTAGGGCTGTGCGAAATTTATATTATGCTGTCATGTGGTTCATGGACAGGTTCTGAGTTGGCAGAAGCATACTTGCCATTGACTCTATCCGCCTTTGAGAATGAAACATCAATGGTGACATTTTACCCAACACTTAATTTTGAAGCTGACAAACTAACTGGTGAACGTCTTGAAACTTAGCAAACCTTTGCGAGTAGGGTGCCACCCTGCCCCAGTGAGGTAAGGTGGTTCTGTCTATTGGCTGGTACCCAGACCTGTGTGGTAAAAGCAATGGTTTCACTTGCCTCTTACTGGGAATAACCTGAAGTAGTCCCAGGCTCCTCCCTGGTCTGATGCCACCTTGCCCTGGGTAGGGCAGATAGACCTCCTTGGTGCCTGCAGCCCTGGCTCACTGGGATCGGGCCTCCCAGGAGAAAGCCATGGCTTCACCTGCCTCTTTCTGGAGATTACTGGAAACAGTTTGATGCCAGTCAGACCTGTGAAGAGAAGGCAGCCCTGGCCGGTGCCTGGGGGACCAGGTCCCTTCAGGCATGAGTACTGGGTTCACCCCACCTTTTGATGGTAATTCTTAGAGCTGGACAGCCGAAGACAACCATGTCCTGGGTAGGGAAGATCACACCCTCTCCCTGAAAGTCTGCAGCCATTTGGCCCTGGACACCCTGTAATGATAATCACCTTTCTGGAGTTCCATCCTGATTAGCTGAGGTAGTTTGAGCCCCTCTGGGTTACTAAAAAATAAATTTTCTTCAGTTATTAAGTCCTAATGAGGTCAAGGTATATGGAAACCTGGGGGAGAAACAAGCTCCGGTCATCTGGTCATCTAGCCACTGACCAGATGGCCCGGGCTGGCCACCAACTAAATGGAGAAAGCACATGGGAATCACAAACTAAAGAGGCCTTGCACTTTCTGGATAGCATTTGGCAGTCACCGCCACATGAGACCCTTCCTTAAGTTGACTTCCTTCCAGGCCCCTATGCTGGCACCCACTCAGGCCATCTGGTCATCCCACTGGACTGCTGGTAGAGGCACCCCCAATCCTGCACCCAGTGGTGGAAGGTTGGTGGCAAGCCCAGACACCCTGTGGCACCTGGAGGCAGCCCGCTTAGGGCCCAGTGCCCCATCCCACTCACTATCCACAGAAGAGAGACACCAGCACATGGAAGCTTAGCTCAGCTTGGTTGCCACACCTGATCTGAGGTTGTGGTCAGATTCCAAAGCCTGGGGAGCCACCCTCTGGGCACAGGAGCTTCCCACAGAGAAGACAGCCTCTTTCGTACAGTGGTTGCCAGAAGCACACCCTTTCATGGATTAGAGGCTAGGGCTCAAGCCTGACCAAAGCAGAGGATGCCACCCAAGGCTGGTGTGCACAGGCAGCCATGAGAGAATACAGACAATCAAGCACAGCATTCATACTAGTTCTATGGGATGGTCCAGGCACCAGCCTTTCCCAGGTAGGCCACAAGCATTGTCATCATAGCTCTGTACCAGGAGCAAGGGGGCAGGTCTTGTAATAGACAATTTGTGTAAACCTGGGAGTGGCTGAAGGAAACAGACCCTAGTGCAACAGCCTTGCATGTACTTTGAAAGGGCCCCAGGGAAATTCAGTCAGGGGACCTTCAGACAGGCACAATGCACTGAAAAAAACAGGGCTGCAAGGTTCCTTCAAACTCATCAATGTGTAGTGCAATTCACATTAATTCTCCCAGTTAGCCGACTTCCTTAATGATACATGGCCAAATGGTATACTGATAGGAGAGGCAGGAGGAAGAAAGCATCACCCATCTGCTGTGCACACAGAAAAAAGGCATGGCACCCTATAAGGCTTCCTCTTTAGGAATCAGTCTCAACAAACAAAAACAATTCCAGGCACTCAGCCCAGGAACCCCACCCTGCAGCAGCAGGCATGAGAGAAGCCATGACAATGGAGGTGACGAGCTTCCCTACCAGCCCACCCAGAAATACAGGGCAGTCCAGACAAGTCTTTAAATGGGGGACGAGTCACATAGAACTGGCAACCGGGTACCTGGCAACAAGGGAGTGCCACTCCACCTGGACATCAGTCATCTTATTTCTGCCACAATTGGTGGGAGCTAGAGTTCAACCTCTCAGTGTTGAGAGTCCAATGCTTAGGTGGCGGCCCAAGTCATGCCCCAGGCTGGACCCCATGCTCTGTGACACCAAAGGAGAACACTCAGGTTATCCTCTGCCATCTGAATGACTCACATAACCACCAGTGGCATGGGCGCATGGAAGCCCAAGTGATCAGAGCCAGATGCCCTCCAGCCCCTCAAAGTGACAAATGCAAGCAAATGCGGGGGTTCATGCTCAGAACATCTCCAAGCAACACAGTATCTCTGTTGAAAGGAGACAGTGTTTACTCATGGCCACAGGTCCTCCCCATTCCAGGCTTTCCTGCAACCCATAACAGGCCACTCCTCAGTGACCCAGATGGGTCATGATCGGGCATAGAAGAGCCAGGCAGTAGCTTCTCTTTCCCAGGCCCTGCCCAGGGAGGCACTACAATCAGAAACACCAGAAACAGAGCACCCTGCTCACACTCCAGTATACAGTCAGGCCCAGTGCATCGTGGTAAATGCAGTACAAGTTTGTTTTTTATCCATAAAGTAAACTAAAGTTTTTCACCTTAGTAGGTGAAGCAAGTGCTGTAAATCTCTAATCACGTGTTTCTGGGTAAGCCCTTCAGCAGCAGAGTACAGCTATATCTGTGGGGTTGCTGGAAATGCTGACAAAAGTCCTCTCCGGTTTGTGTACCACTCACTGGCATGCATGTGCTTCAACCACAGCTCGTCAGCTCGTTGGCTCAAGGAAGCCTTCTTAAACAAAAACAAAAAGAAAGGGAGCAGCCTGCTCACACTCCAGCATACAGTCAGCCCCAGTGCATCATGGTAAATGCAGTACAAGTTTTTTTTTTTTCCATAAAGTAAATTAAAGTGTTTCATCTTAGTAGGTGAAGCAAGTGAATCTCTGGACGTGTGTTTCTGGGTGAGCCCTTCATCAGCAGAGAGCAGATATGTCTGTTGGGTTGCTGGAAATGCTGCCAAAAGTCCTCTCAGGTTTGTGTACCACCCACTGGCATGCAGGTGCTTCAACCAGAGCTCATCAGCTCGATAGTTCCAGGGAGCCTTCTTTGTAGCTTTGTCTTTAAGACGGCTCCCTTGAACCATGGCGACGAGCCTTGGGAGGCACCTGTGCGCCATGAGTGGTATATAAACCCGAGAAGACTTTTGGCAGCATTTCAAGCAACACAATATACCACACTGCTTCCTGCTGATGATGGGCTACAGCATTTGCTGCGCCTATGGAGGTGAAAGACTTTATTACTTTCTGAACGGACTACAAATTTCCCTGTATTTACTATGAAGCATTGGGGTTGGACTTTGTTGCTGGAGTGTAGGCAGTGTGCTCCCTTTCTTTAGGCACTACAATTGGTTCCCTAAGATCATGCTGGTTGAGTGTGGATTACATTTTGGAAGTGATCTAGGTCTGATAAGTGCACACATCGTCAGGTTAGCACTCATCTGTATATATTAGCTCTAGAATTAACACAGTTACACAACTAACAGATGAAGTCATCAAAGGAACCATTAATGAAAAAAATAGCCATTTCAAGTTTTACTGTACTATATGTGTGTGCTTACATGTGCAGAGCTCAATCTTTGAGACAAGAACAGGCTACTGGCAGGGGAATCCAGTTACCTGTGTCTGCTAGTAAAAGAAACACATGCTGGTCACAGACCAATGTTCACACTATTCAGGAGCCGGCATGGGTGGGGGTCCCTGTTGCCTGCAGGGGCTAGATGGGCTGGGAAATCCCATGGGCATCAGCATCTCAGCCTGCTGCACAACAATTGAATGGAACAACAGGACAAACGTGCAACCAGAGTAAGCCACAGTGCTTCTGACCTAACCACAAGTATGAGCCAGCAGGTACACCCCTCAGAACAATCCATCTGAGCTGTTGCAGAAATGCATTAATTAGAGAGCACTAACTCAGGAAGCGGGGGAAAACTTCCCAGGCTAGGGGGTCTCAACCCGGGCAATTTCAGACACAAAGAGACAGAGAATTGAGCCCAGGACTTAGGGCCTCCTCACTATGGCCAATTGATACTCTGACATGGGGCCTGTTCAGAGCTTCTTAAACCAGCCAAGCAGGGGAGAGTGCCATGGACCTGGGGAACCCATTTCCAGGCACTTTGTAAAACAGTGGCCCGGTGAATAGAGCCAGGAAAGTGGGATTCAGAACTTTAAAACCTACCCTAGCAGGATAGCCCTACTTAGGTCTGCTGGAGCTCATCCTTGGTTTAAGTAATAAGGTAGGCAAGAGAACAGAGCCAATAAGTGGGTGATTTAACCCCAGGCCAGCAGGATTCTGACACAGGGCCCTGTAAGAGCTTCTTCAGCTATCCAAGAAGGAGAGCCTTACCTGGGTCTGTGAGACTCTGTTCCACCACTTTATGACATGTTGAGCTGGATAATACAGCCCAGGGCTGTGGGCTTTCATCCCCAGGCACCTATATCTCTGACCTGTGGCCCAGTCATAGCTTCTTAACCTGGCCAAGCAGGAGGGACCTTCGTGGGCCTTTTGGACCCTGTTCTGGGTACTTTGAGAAACAGTGGGACAAAAAATGGACCTGCAGGCCAAGGCCTTCCACCCACCTGAGACAGCTAGAACTCTGACCTGGGGCTCAGTCAAAGAATCTTATACCGGCCAACCCTGTGCCTGTGTGACCCCCATGCTGGGCTCTAAGTAACATTACAGCCAGAGGAATGAATTCAAGGGCAGGGTGCTTCCATCCTCTCAGGCCAACTTGAGCTTTGACCCAGAGCCCGGGCAGAGCTTCTAAGCCAGTCTATGCAGGGGAGACTTACCCAAACCTGTAGGACTTCACCCTGAGCTCTAAGTGACATGAGGGATCCAAGAAAGGAGCACAGGGCCAGCTGCTTTCACTCTGGGCCAGCTGGAGCTCTTATTGTGTCTGGTCAGAACTTTTTAACTGGGCCAATCAGGGGAGACCTCCACAGGACTGTGGGACCCCATCCCTGAAACTTTGCAAAATGGCAAACCGAATATTGGAACTCAGGGCAGGGGTCTTCCACCCCAAGTCAACCAAAGGTCTGATACTGGGCTGATTTTAGCTTCTAAACCTGGCTAAGCAACAGAGCACTCTGGGTGACTATGGCACCCCTTGCTGTGCATTTTGCAAAATGGCAGGCTAGAGAATAGAGCCCGGGCTGGGGTTGTTCACCCCAGGCTAGCCAGAGTACTGACCTGGGATCCAGTCAGACCTTCCTCACACAGCCAAGCTGGAGAGACCTCCTGGCACCTGCAGCACCCCGTGCCAGACATTTTGTGACAAGATGGGCTAGGAAATTGATCCCTAGGCAGGGGACTTTCACCCGCATGCCAACAAGATTTGTAATGCACACCCTGTCAGAGCTTTCTTACCCAGCCAAGAATGGGAATCCTCCCCAGGTCTGGGTAAGCCCCTCTTGTGCACTCTGAGACATGGAGGGAGGGCACACAGACCAGAGGCCTCAGGCTCCCTCACTCAGGAACTTCCAGAGTTTGACATGGGGCTTAGTCAGAGCTTCTTATCCCAGCAAACCAAGAAAGCCTTCCCCAGGCCTGCAGAAGCCCCTTTTGAGCACTCTGTGACATGGCAGGCCAGATCATTGATCTCATGTCTCAGGGCCCTCGCTGGTAGCCTGCTAGAGCTCTGACCAGGTTCTGGTCATGTCTTTTTAGCACAGTGAAAAATGGTAGCTGTCCCTGCACATGGACCCTAGACGGGCCCTGCCAGAGTTCTGGCCACGGCCTCTGCAAGATATTTCCACCTTACTGAGAGCAAAGACTGTCCTTATGGTCACTGGTAAGGGGCTAACCGGATGCATGCTCCAGCCAGAAAGAATAACCAGATGGACAGCAGGTCCTTCACACCTGTCCCCTACTAACATGAGGGAGTTCCACTAGCCATTCTTGCCTAATTATAATTTCACACACCCTTCGTTTTTGGAAACATGAATTAGTCCTTGAAATGACTACATCTCAGCAGGCACATGGCAACAGTGGGTTTTGAGTCTTGGAAGTTGTCAATCTGATATTAGGGTAGTCCTACATTGACACTACTCCATTCACATAATTATTGTGAGCTAATTTTGGGTTGAACCTTGGAGCACAATTATAAGAGCATAAAAGTATGCTCCAAAAAATTACCAATGTTTTTGAACCAGTATAGAAATCAGACATGTTTGGCTGTTTGTAACATTCAACAAAAGATGTCAAGGAAAATCTGTCTATGCCTTGACTATGGCCCCACCTACAAAAAGGTATGTTTAGTGGCTTCCTTAAAAAACAGACTTATCATGTCACAAATCTGTTACGAATGTTCTATAAAATGTTTAAAATATAAAGTATGTCTCTACACAGTGCATTGCAACAAGAATTAAAATAGTTTTGCAATTGAGGTGTCAAACGGTTCTCCGAGGAAGTGTAGTTGTTCATTTCTAAAATATCCTTGATCATCGTTTAATGATACTGCTGAGCTGTTAAACCTCTCCATATTCCTCCATTCTCACATTTTCCAAAGCAATGCCAAGTGATCCCCTCACCAGCTTTGCTGGACTATCTTCTCTTTGAGTATGAAGAGACAACATTATACCAAAGTGGAGAGTATAGTCAACTAACCCAAGTATGTTTAAGGCTCTTTCTTGAGGTACAAAATCATAAGCCAAATGGTCGGACTGCTTTTTGACTTGGTATTTTCTACTAAACTAATAACTATGGACCTGTTGAAGACATGCTGAGACCAACATATTTGTTTTTTGATCATACATGGAGTAATCACATTTGGAGTCAGGATAGAAAATATGTAGCTATTGGTTGGAAACTCATATCATGATGACAAGCTTCATGAAAATATCTTGTCCTTTTATAAAGCACCTGCTACTGCTTATTGTGCCATATATACATTGCAAATATTATTATACTACACCTAGTTACCCTTTAGCAAACTGTGAAGGATGGAAAGCTGGGACAGTCCTACCAGAACCAATACCTTTTTTGTTAGAGTAATACACTGATCTCAGCTGCTACCTTACTGAACGCCTCGTTAGCACCTAGATGGATTTAACCGAGGGCATGGTTGAAGCAGAACAGTTGTGTCAAGTCTAAATTAACATTTAGTTGGACCATGTGAAATTTTAATTACACCAATGTAATACATGGAAAGTTGGGAATTTCACATTACAATTCTAACTAACTTGATTCTCATTTGTTTTTGCAAAATTGACTAATTTCTTATTGGTGTGTTTACTTTCACAGTACACAATATGATTTTATTCTTTATGTCTGCAATGAAACTGGAAGAGTAAAGAACCTCAGATTTAAGTATTTTGTGGAAATGTTGTCTGTATGACAAGGAATAAAATACCTTCTGCCATACAGTAAAAGGAAATTGCAAGTCACCTTTGGAGTCCGATCACCCTACAAAGGAACTCAGACAGCTACATGATCGTGGAACTCCTCAGTGATTTGCAATATCCTTATAATGTGTTGAAGGTATATAATACATGGGAACTTACCATGACTGTAAAAAAGTAGGTATTTAGGGCCTTATTCATACTTTTTGGTGCAAAACTGCACTAACGCAGTTTTGCACCAAAAATTTTTGCAACGGCTTGCACCATTTTGTAGCACCAGATGGGCACCATATTTATGGAATGGTGCAAGCCGGTGCAAAGGGTAGGCTAGCGTATTAAAAAAATGACGTTATGCAGGTTAGAGTCTAAATAAATGACTCTAATCAGATTAGTGTAATTTTTTGACGCTAAGGGGCATATTTATACTCTGTTTGCACTGAATTAGCATCATTTTTTTACTATAATTCAGTGCAAAACTAACTCCATATTTATACTTTGGTGCTAGACCAGTCTAGCACCAAATTTATGGAGTTAAAGTCATTTTTTGGAAGTGGAAACCTACCTTGCCTGAATGAGATGCAAGGTACGCGTTCCCGTGCAAAAAATGACTCTATGGCCTTAACGCCATATTTATACTCCAATGCAAAAATGGTGCAAGGGAGGGAGGAGGGGTCAAAAAATGGTGCAAAGCTTGCTTTGCCCCATTTTTTAAAGCCTGGGTCAGGGCAGGCGTTAGGAGACCTGTAGGCCTATTTCCATGGTGGAACACCATGCAATAAGCCCACAGGTGCCCTCTCCAGGCCCCAGGGGCACCCCCACCCACACCAGAGGGAGTGCGGAGGATGGGGGACCCCATCCCAGGTAAGTACAGGTAAGTATTTTATTTTATTTTTGAAAGTGCCATTGGGAGGCCTGAAATGGGCCTCCTTACATGGCACAGGGTGCAATCGCCATGTCCAGGGGACGCTTGTCCTCTGTGCTGGCCATTGGGGTGGCAGGCATCACTCCGACCTTTTCTAAGGCAGAAGTCATGTGGCATGGTAGGTTTAGCACCATAAAATGACTCTAATCTGGTTAGAGTCATTTTTTTTTTACTCTGACCTGCCTAAAGTCATTTTTTGGAGCTAAACCCTCTTCTTCTATACTGCCAGCCCCACCCGACTAAAGTCATTTTTTTTTTACTTTAGCCTACCCTTTGCACCGGCTTGCACCATTCCACAAATATGGTGCACGGCTGGTGCACAGAAATGGTGCAAGCCGGTGTTAAACTTTTTGGTGCAAAACTGAGTTAGTGCAGTTTTGCAGCAAAAAGTATTAATAAGGGCCAATATTGTGTAAGTTTGTGCTGCTTTTTCGTCAAAAAATGACATTAATGCGACACAAAAAAAGTATAAATCAGGGCCTTGGTGCTAGACGGGTCTAGCACCAAAGTATAAATATGGAGTTAGTTTTGCACCGAATTAGAGTTAAAAAAATGATGCTAATTCGGTGCAAATAGAGTATAAATATGCCGCAGAGTTTAAATATGCCCCTTAATATGGCATTAAGGCCATAGAGTTATTTTTTGCACGGGAACGCCTACCTTGCATTTCATTAAGGCAAGGTAGGTCTCCACTTCCCAAAAATTACTTTAACTCCATAAATTTGGCGCTAGACGGGTCTAGCACCAAAGTATAAATATGAAGTTAGTTTTGCACCGATTTAGAGTAAAACAAAATGACGCTAATTCGGTGCAAACAGAGTATAAATATGCCCCTTAAGTTTCTTATTACAGTCCAGTTGTGATGTATGGCACAGCTGCTCATATGTAGTATTGTATTACAGTTAGTTAAGTTGTGATCTCATGAGTCCTCCTTTTAGAGTCAGCAGCCACTGTGAAAGGCAGGTCAAAGAATATCATTACAGTTGCAATAGGTACAACAAAAAGGATATTTGTTTCCTAAAATAAACAATGATCAGCAGAAATAGATTTTTATGGCAACAGGTATTTGTGTACATGCAATTGGTCATTACAGGAAAGACAGAACCTATGCATGTTTTTACACATTCTGAGCTGCAGCATCTTTTCATATGATTTACATTTAACAGATTCTATTATGCTTTTACTACAAAACACTAACCGCATTTTGGTGTACTTAAGTTCACACTACAGATTCTGCTTTTATTCTTCATGCCTACAACCATGCTATCGTTTTCATTTAAAAAAAGGTAGGGCCAGACTTAAGAAAAGTCACGCTGCACTGAGTGTAGCATCACTTTTTTGCACCCCTGAGCACCCCCCTAACACCACCTTACGTGCGCCGTCTCTATGATACGGCGCCCCCTGGAGGTAGTTAGGAGACTAGCATCAACATTTTTTACGCTAGTTCAAAGCTTCGCAGGATTAGCGTAAAAAAATGTTGACGCTAATCCTGCAAAGTCCATTGAGCCCCTTTTGAATAATGATGCGCCTCCTTTTAATGCCTGCTCTGAACAGGTGTTAAAAGTGCCATAAAAAATGACGCAAAGAATTCTCTTAGATTTCTTTGCTCCATTTTTTCCAGCCCACTAATCGGCGAATACCCCCATTGCACAGGCATAATGTACCACAAAAGGTTACAAAGTGGTGCAATGCATGCATTGCACTACTTTATAAATCTGGTCCATTGTTGGTCATCTAACACCACGTTAGCATAACAAAAATGATGCTAATGTGTTGTTAGGTGGAGCAAGGGGCTCTTAAATCTGCCCTCTAGAGACTAAGACCAGATATACCAAGCACTTAAGTTGTCCTTGCATCATGCAAGTCATGGAGGTGTTACATATATGTATGGGGGTCCCCATACATCCACCAATGTATTTTAACGCAGGCCCAGATTTACTGCAGTCAGTAAACTTGGGTTTGTGCCAAAATGTTGCACCGACCCAAAGTCAGCATAATGAGGATAAATATGTGTATTTCTCCTCATTTCTTCCTCTTTGCATGTGTGCTGCATTCCACACAGCCACCCTTCCATGTTGGCTGTAGTCTGCCACAAGTGTGCCACTGCAACAAAATTAGACATCTTGCATATCTTAGCAGATATGATCCATTTCTGCTTATTCCCCTTCCCGCAATACATTGGTGTGATCTTATATTACAAGCAATAAAATACCCCCTTCCGTATGCTAAAAGGTTATTGAAAGTCATCTTCGGCCTTAACCCTTTAGCCGGAGCATGTGTAATTTTCAGTGGTCCCGAAAATTACCAGTCTGCAAGCAGTGAAAACATCCGCTTCTCAATTCATGTCTCTATCAGCATGCACACTTATAGCCCATGGTGGCGGAATGAGAAGCTGACGTGTTCACCACTTGCAGACTGGTAGTTTCCTGGACCACTGGAAATTACATAGGATCCAGCTATGATATAAGCAACACAGAATCCTTTGGAAACAGGATGTTACATCATTAAGGAAATTTGGTGGATTACATTAGGCGTGCATCAAGAATGATAAGTTTATTTAGTAGTCGGATGACTTTGCCCTGAAGAGACCCTAACATTCATACTTGGGTTGAAGCGTTGACACACCCCTCCTTCTTGGTTTATACACAAAGTAATGTTTATAGGGGCTGTGGACTATTTTACAGCACCGTACAACGTATAATTATGAATTATGCTAAAAACTTTGCAAGTTGTACTGTGTCTTATGCCATACATGTTGTAAATCTACATTCACATTTTGAGCACTACGTCATCTGCGCTATTGTCATTTGTTCACCTAGCATTACATACACATTGGTGATATATGTATTTGACAGAAACTATAAGCATTTCATTGCTCTGTTTTTCAACATTCTGTAAGTTATGACGTATTACTATGTTGCATTCTATGTTTCTTTAGATGGTGGATCCCTCAAAATCAATGAGATGTGTCGAAGATTTGCAATGACTTCCACGGGACAAATTTTATGAAATGATGAGGTTATAGAGGTGTCATCCTGAGTCAAGGTCCACTGATTCCTGCTTTGGCAGTAGGTGGGTAACATACTTCGAGTCACTACTGTACAGCACCAACCAAAGTGGGCAAATTTGGCGCAGAAGGTGCATTTTAGGGGGGCTCTTGGAGACTTTGACAAGATTGACATTATTCCTGGTGGCATGCTCTCGTTGACTCCTTGCCGTTTATTATTATCCTATCACTCCAGTTATAGGACAGTTCTGGTCATGGTTGCCCTGAGAGGCAAGAGTTGCCTCTTCCTTGATGAGGATGGATTTTTGGAACACAAACCTGCCTCTGAAAGATTGCATTGGCAAGGGCCAGTGAATGGGCAGCAACATGTTGTATTTTCCTAAATGTATACATGTTAATCTAGCTTTGCGTGGTCTTTACATCAGTTGTACTGCTTGCGCCTTGATGCAGCAGGGGAGGTGTAACTGAACTTTTAAGTATTGCAACTAGTCTGTGGGGCACTTCTTGTTATTGCACACATGTACAACTGCTATGTAAGTAGGGCTCTCGGTTTTATGTCACTTATTTAACCTCTGTATTTATCTATATTCGTTTTTTTTGACCATTTTATTGGTACTTATCCATATTTCTTTTGTATTTTGAGAGTAAATGAAGTCGGAAAATCACATATTTCCACATTTCTCTGATAAAAGTACATTCATCCGTGGATGACTACCATGTTTTAGCAAATTAAGCAGCCAAATATAACAACACACAAATTCGCTGGAAAAAATGAGCATTGTACTGCAAATATATGTTAACGTATGCATGCATTCAGGGATATTCCATCCTATTTTTAAGTTTCATCCTGTCTGCTCGCTCAGCCGTGAGCCTGGGATTCATGAAATACAGCATGGAAAGTCGCTCATAGGAAGCCCAATTTTCTGCACTTTTCTAGTTTAAAAATAAATACAACATGAAACCTTGTTATCTGACTATATTTATTTGTATGAAAGGAGCACCTGGACCCTTATGTATCAGGTGTTCGTGATCTTGAAACAGTGAATGAGGCAATAGGCATGTGAATAAGAATGAAGCTGGTTTATAGATGTAGAAAGCATGAAACATACCTCTACTAGAAATGTGGGCTCTCACGTCTTCAGGTTATCAAATTAAGATAATCGACAAGAGAGGGTGTATTTTCATGGCTATACAATGTAATGTCACTTCAGAGTGTGCCTATGTTTATACATTGTTTGCTGATTCCCTTGTTTTCTAGACAACACACAACAAAGTGATGGAAGGAACGCTCAATCCCACTCATTGATGGTTACTCATGCCACATTGCAGCCCTTTATTTTTCACCACTATGCTACTCTAGACAGAAACCAAGCATATGCAAATCAGTCTTGGTCCTGCTCCAATAGAAATCGTCTATCTCAACTATCCAATTGGACCCCAGCATATGGCAATACAATTAACCCCATACCGGCTTTGGCCTACTTGAGCCTCACGACTGAGGTTTATTTTTGCTCTTACGTCCTGGAAGTTGGCCCTGAATAATTCCCTGTGCATGAGATAACTTCAAAGATCCTTTTCTAATTATTTTTCAGTTTGCTGCAGTAGACATCCTTGGTGTGATGGTATGCTCAGGTAGAGTTTTGTGCCCTCTAGTCTTCTCCAATCCCACATCCAGTTGGCCTATAAACAATTCCCTCATGAAAAAAATAGCACAGCTCTTTCTCTGCATATTTCTCGTTGTTTTGTTAAGCCTTCAGCAATGTTAAAATACTAATATTCCTAACATGCTTTTCTGTTTCAGCAAGTTCATTAATGCAATTCATCAGGGTATATTAATTGATGCCTTTGTACTTTTATTGGAGAGTTCATCAAGTTTTAAATTAAATTCGCTTCTTCTAGGGAAATTCTGTAACAATATTGATAACAAATCAGAATGCAATAGGTGCTCTGAGGTAAATTGTCCACAGATCAGGGATGCATAAGGCTTTCACATTTACACGTAAAAACTCTCTGTAGCCAATAGAAATCGTAATCAATTTTTTTATGGCGTACCACAATTTGTAGCCCAATTACATCTGACAGGTCATCCATATACCGTGTCATAGCTGCTGATGTGTGTTTTGAGGGAGAAAATGTTACACTTTTTCCCTACGATGTATGCCGTTTTGTGTATGGTCCGAGGGATTTAAACAGGTGAACAGTGTAATGTATCCCTACCTGCACGACAGATGGGAGGGTTGGGAAGGAAGCACAATATTCTATCTCCAAGAGAGAATCAAATAAGCCTTGTGCCAAGTCAGACATGTGTGCCAGTGACTGCAGTGCTTCAGTGTTGTGTTTCTGCAGGAAAGTGACTGGTCAGCTTTTCAGAAAGTTAGCTGGGATCCAGTCTCAGAGAAGACTCAAGAAACTCAGCAAGGAGTTCACCTGTACAGTTCTAAGGGATAGCCTGGTAGGCTTTGTTCTGCCAGGTCAAACAAAGGGCCTCATTTGCAAGTAGGCTGTATTGCTGGTGCATCGCTTGTTTTAATGCACTGGTGGTGCAGGCTGCAGGGCCATATCTACAAAGACCTGCAAAGCCACTTTGTATGGCTTTACATTGCCTTGTAGATAGGGCATCCTTTCACACATTACTCTGTGTGACAGGGGCACTCCACAGGTGTTGTTGTGAGTGTTCCCACGCAACACCCATGGAATCTGATGCATTACCAGATTTACAAGGTTTTGTACACCTGGGAATGCGTCAGTTTCCGGCGCCACCCCAGGGGTGGCATAAGAGTAGTGCAATGGGGAGAAATACAATTATTTCTCCCCATTATTTCCTCTTTGTAAGGAGGAAAACACCTTTCGTGATTATTTTTGTGCAGGTTGGTGTCCCTTCCTGCACAAAACTAATCATCACCACAACCAGATACTCTTGCACCATGTCCAAGGGTTCTTGCATTGACATTTGGCAGCAGTTTGTGTGGTAGCAAGGGGGACAAGGACGTTAATGCTCCGTATCTTATAGGTTTGGTGCATTCCTGCCCTTTTGTGTTTCCACAGGGAAACGCAGCAAAAAGGCTTGCAATGCTGCCCTGCACCAAAACTTTGTAACTAAGGCCCAAAGAGTAAAAGAAAGTAGAGATCATTCTGGTGAGAAATCAAGTCTCTCTTTAACAGACTGAGCAGACCTTGTGGGACCCAAAGGATGGCCCATTTGGGACAAGCTTGGTCAGAGATACTAGTGGACATAGTCCCATAATCCACCAAAATCAAATCTCGCCCTCAAGAGGAGGGTGTTGTGGTGAAGTCAAAGGACTGGGTTGTACCTGGACCCAGTAATACCTGTGTAGGAAGTAAGTGGGCAAAACCCTGGATGCCCAAGAGGTTATGAGATAGACTCATAGAAAACACAGTAGCCTCATGCTTTCCAAAAACGAGTGCTGGGCATAGCCCACATTTTAAGAGGGCCATTTGGAATTTAGGTATGTTTGACTTAATACATTTTAATGTTCTTGCAACCACCTCACTATTTATTATCCCACTACTCTAGTTCAGGTGCTTAATAAGGAGGGAGGTAATACGCATGCCCAGGCTTAGGTTTCAGGAGTGTATCTCCTGTGTGTATGAAGGTGAGTCACAATGGATCTAAGATACCTTTACTGAGAAAAAGAAACATACACTCAAACAGCACAAGAAGGTCTTCTTACAGCCAGCTTAAAGACTTAATTGACACTTTTCATCAATAGATTTTACCTGCAGGTAAATACAGTGGTTCTTTGCTTATGAGAGGATATACACATCCTGGGACTCATGATTTCTCAGTGAGAATGCACTTATTGAAAATGAAACCTCTGCCTCCCTGGTAGACATTTCCATTTGAATAAGTACAATAAATCTGAGGTAAAATGGGAGCAAAGAGGTCATAAATAGGGAGTGCTTTGCAAAACGTCTGGAAACTGAGGCAGCCCGGTCATTCTTCACATATGTTCATCGATATTATAATATAAACAATGTGGATTCCTAATTTATATGAAACAGACAGAGTGTCACCTAATTACATATACTGTATCATAATTCCTGCATATATATTATTTTGGAAAGAACATTATTTTTGTCATGGTTAACCCCATTTTCGGCCTGATGTCGGAGCTTGACTGTGTTCACTGGGATCCTGCTAACCAGGACCCCAGTGTATATGCTCTCTCTCCTCTAAATTTGGTTGCTGCATACTGGTAACCCAGTATTTCATCCACAGTTAGCATACTGGTGCCCACTTACAAGTCCCTAGTATATGGTACCTAGGTACCCAGGGGATTTGGGTTTCAAGGGATCCCTACAGCCTGCAGCATTACTTTTGCCACCCATACTGGAGCCGATACAAAGGCTTCTGCAGGACTGCCATTGCAGCCTGTGTAAAAAGGTGCATGCACCCTTTCACTGGCATTTACACTGCACCAGGTCACTCATATGCCCATAGGGCCTATGGAAGGGCTTCCAGCTCAGAGGGCAGGGTGCAGAGTACCTGTGTGTGAGGGCACCCCATGCACTAGCAGAGGTGCCCCCACAAACTCCAGACCATTTTCATGGACTTTGTGAGTGCAGGGATCCCATTTTATATGTGTACTGGACATAGGTCAATACCTATGTCCAGCTACATAATGGTAGCTCTGAACATAGGTATGTTTGGTATCAAACATTTTGGAATCATACCCCAAGGCTCTTGCAAGCATTGGTTATATGATTCCATGCTCTCCGGGGGCTCTTTAGAGGACCCCCAGTATTGCCATTCCAGCCTTTTGAGGTTTTCCAGGCAGCCCCAACTGCTGCCACCTCTCAGAAAGGTTTCTGCCCTCCTGCTGCTTGAAGAGCTCGAACCCAGGAAGGCAGAAACAAAGGATTTCCTTTGGGAGAGGGGTGTTACACCTTCTCCCTTTGGAAATAGGTGTTACAAGCTTGGGAGCGGTAGCCTCCCCAAGCCAATGGAATGCTTTGAAGGGCACATTTGGTGCCCTCCTTGTATAATCCAGTCTACCCCAGTTCAGGGACCTCCAGTCCCTGCTCTGGCACGTAACTAGAGAAAGGAAAGGGGCGTGACCACTCCCCTTTCCATCACCACCCCAGGGGGCGGTGCTCAGAGCTCCTCCAGAGGGTCCCTGGGTTCTGCCATCTTGTGTTCGAGGCTGGCAGGGAACTCTGGGAGCATCTGAGTGGCCAGTGCCAGCAGGCGACATCAGAGCCCTCCCCAAATAGGTGCTTACCTGTTTAGCTGACCAATCCCCCTTTCAGGGCTATTTAGGGTCTCTTCTTTGAGTGGTTCTTCAGATTTGGATTGCAAGACTCCAGCAGAAATCATCTGCATCCTCTACTTAACCTTCTCATCTGGATACTCCAGGAACTCTACAAACTGCAACGAAGAAGCAAAGACGACTTCGGCAACATTGAATCTTCAGCTCCTGCCAGCAACTGGAACTGTTTCCCAGTTGTGCATCCTCAGAGGACAGCCTGTCTTCAGTCTGCACCAGAAGAGTGAAGGAATCTTCCTAGGAGTGAAGGTATCACGCCCCCTGCTCCTGCAGGCACCATATGCATTGATGACCAGTGGCTTAGATCCTCTCTACCGCTGAACTGCGTGGATCCAGCAACATGGGTGGTAGACTGAAGTAGACCTGATGGTCCTGACATCCCACTGAACAACTTTGGTGGAGGTAAGAGCTTGCCTCCCCACGCAAGATGGCACTGCCGTGAATCATATGTTTTGCAGTTGCCAAGACTTGTTGGCATCCTTCCATGAAGTTCTTCTTGCACAGTTTAGCTCCGGCCCCCAGCACTCCATCCTGCGATGCACACCTTCCTGAGTGGTTCCCCGGCAGCGTGGGAGCCTTTGTTGTAGTGCTGCATGGGCCTCTGTTTGCACCTCCTTTGTCCCCATGCTGTGGGACTCCTGTGCAAGGTGCCTGGTCTTCTCTGGGTTCTCTGAGTTACCTAGAGCCCCCTCTGTCCATCCCCTCCTGGGCAGAATCCACCTGGTCATGGGCAGCACCATTTTCCGCCAACCGTGAGCTTTGCGTTTACCAAGGCTTGTTGGCGGACTTCGGCAATGTAAACCAGACTGCAATCATCCATGTGGCATGGGACATCATCTGCACCAACCAGGGACCTGCATCCGTCTTCTTGGGTGTAGTACTGACTGTTGTTCTTCACTAGTGGTTCCACTTTTGCACCTTCATCCGGGTTAGCAGGGGATCCTGTTCTCCCTGGACTCTTCTGTGCTTCTTGGACTTGGTCCCCTTCTTCCACAGGTCTTCAGGTCCAGGAATCTACTGATGGTGTCTTACAGTCTCTTCTGTTTCTTGCATAATCTTCTTTCCCATTTCTGCGTGTCTTCTAGGAAAGTTACTGTGTTTTACTCCTGCTTTCCTGGGCTCTGGGGTGGGTTCTAGTACTTACCTTTGTTTTTTTCTAATACTCCCAGCAGCCCTCTACACACTACACTTGCCTAGGTGGGAAACTGACTTTCGCATTCCACTTTCTTAGTATATGGTTTGTGTTCCCCCTGGGCCCATTTCTAACTATTGTGATTTTCACTAATTGCACTGCTTTCTATCTGTTTTCTTGCCTATTTCTGCATACTAGTGTATATAATTTGTATATTACTTACCTCCTAAGGGAGTATATTCTCTAGAGTATTTTTTGGTATATGTGTCACCAAAATAAAGTACCTTTATTTTTGTAACACTGAGTATTGTCTCTCATGTGTGTGAGTACTGAGTGACTGTAGTGATGTTGCATGAGCTTTGCATGTCTCCTAGATATGCCTTGGCTGCTCATCCACACTACCTCTAGAGAGCATGGCTTCTAGACACTGACTACACTACATTAATGAAGGATAAATGGACCTGGTATAAGGTGTAAGTACCGCAGGTACCCACCACAAACCAAACCAGCCTCCTACATATTACAGCTATGCTCTGCACACAAACAACGTTTAAACTCAATATCTGTACCAATTGTGATGCTGTACAATGAACTGAAAAATATATATTTACATAGAAACTTGGATTACAATGAAAATCTAAAAGAGCTAAGAACCAATAACACCAGGTCCATTTTCAAAATACGTAGACAATAATACGTCCATTACTTACCGGTAATGACATTACTCCTAGTCCTACTCCCTTGCCTTCCTTTCAAACACCAATAAGGCTCCTTGCCTCTCCTAAACCCCCTCCCTTCCCCTTTAAAAAGTCCCCCCACCCCCAACACCTCCTGTACAGAAACAAGACCAAAACAGCAACTCAGGCGTCCAGTACCAGGAGGGTGGGAGGGAACAGAAAGTAAGGCAAGTGGATAGGACTAGGAGTAATGCCATTACCGGTAAGTAATGGTCGCATTACCTCCTCTCCCTCCCTCGCCTTCCTTTCAAACACCAATGAGATGTAGCAAGAGAAAAACAGGAGACTGACACTGAGTTGCAACATAAAACATATTTAATCACAACAAATCAGGACACCAGAAAGGAACACCCCTATTACATCATAGAGGACAATACACAGTGACCCAACACCGACTCCAAACACCCCAATTCCGCAATTCTGTAATGACGAACAAAAGTGGAGGGAGAGGCCCAAGTAGCAGCCCTGCAAATTTGCACCACAGATGTGCCCTGCAACTCCGCCACCGTAGCAGCCATACCCCGAGTAGAACGCCCCTCAACTCCTGGAGGAGGCACAAACCCTTCAAAGAATAGGCCAGCAAAACCATAGAGCGGACCCAGCGATCAAGGAAGCAGTGGACAGTTTCTCCCCCTTCCGAGATGGCCCAAAATTAACAAACAATAAATCACCCTTCCGGAAAGGAGCAACCACCTTCAGGTACTTCAAAAATGCCCTACGCACAAATCGTACCTCTTCATCCGAGGAAGGGTCAGGACAAAATGCAAGTAGAATAACCTGTGATGAGCATGGAAAGCCAAATTCACCTTCGGAACAAAAGGGGGAACAGGCACAACAACCCGATCTGGAAAAACTTTGCAAAAAGAAAAAGTGCAGGCCAACACTCCCAACTCCCCCAAACACTGGGCCGAAGTGATGGCTACCAGAAATAAAGTCTTCAACATCAGATGACGCAAATCACAAGTCTCGAGAGGCTCAAAAGGAGGGCCTGACAAAACCTCCAACACCAACAAAAGATTCCAGGCAGGAAAGGAACGCACCAGACAAGGAAACAAGTTAAGAAGGCCCCAAAAAATGTAGGCATCAAATGTCCCTCATCAGACAGATTACCCCACTGACCCCTAAAAGCCTGAATAGCCACCCGCTGCACCCGCAGAGAAGCCACAGACAAACCCAATTGAGCCCCATCCTGCAAAAACTGCAACACCACAAACAGAGAGGCCACCGTAGGATCCACTTGGTGATGCAAACACCAAGCAGAAACTACCTTCCACTGACGATCATAGGAAAGCAACGTGGAACGACGCCTGGTGGCAAGTAAAGTCATAGCCAAAGGATCAGGAACCCCCAACCCCGTCAGCCCCGGCCGTTCAACTTCCAAGCCGTCAAGTGCAACCTCCTCAACAACCCCTGGGAGAGGCAAGGAAACATTAGAGGAGAGGGATGGAGAGGAAAAGCCCTCATCTGACAGAAGGCCATCAACCAAAGCAACAGAAATCAATTCGCCCACGGCCAATGAGGAGCGATCAATATAACTCTTGCCCCCAGCAGATGCACCCTCACCAGAAAGGCACGGAGCAACTGAAAGGGAGGGAATGTATAAAGAGGACCCTGAGGCCAAAGACACAACATCTTGTCCACCGCCCAAGCCTGAAGGAACTGAAACTGCGAGCAGAAGCACATGACCTTTGCATTCTCTGGGAGGCAAACAAATCCAGCACGGGATGACCCCTCAAACATACCAGACGATGGAACAGGGACAACCGGAGGGAAAAAACCTGGGAGAAAGGAATGACCCTGCTGAACTGATCCACCCGAACATTGACCACCCCTTGAATGTACGTGGCCTGAAGAGACAGAAACCAGCCCTGAGCCCAATCGAATATTATCCCTCGCAATCAAAAACAGAGACTGAGACCTGGTCCCACCCTGCCTGTTGAAGTAAGACTTGGTGAGCAAGTTGTCCATCCGGAGAAGCACAGCTGTGCCCTGCAGGAGCACCTGAAAATGCACCAGAGCAAGAAGAACTGTCTTTAACTCCCTCCAATTCGAGGACCTGACCGACTCCTGACGAGACCAAAACCCCTGAACCTGATCCGACCCCTGCCATACGTCCCTTCCAGAAAGACTGTCATTGGTCGTCACCACAACAGGCACTGAAGGGGTCAAAGGCACCCACAACCGAAGATGAGATGGCACCAGCCACCAACCCAACTCCCTGCAAATGAACCCTGACACAGGAAACCGCGCCTGAAGATTGCACAGAGCCGGAGACCAACGGGAGAGAAACCAGTTTACCAGGCAAAGAAGATAAAACCATGCTCATGGCACCAGAAAAATCACTGAAGCGAAGTGACCCTGCAAACGCAACCACTGAAGAGCCTTGGGAGCCCTCTGTGACAAGACCGCAATCACCTGTGCATGGAGGCCCATCAGCCACCTCTCCTACACAGTCACCAACCCCTGGAGAGTCAGAAACCAGGCCCAGATGAACACCAGATCCTAGGAAAGAACCAAATTTGACTTCCCCCAATTTACTAAAAAATTTGACCCTGTAGGACCATCAAAACCCTTGCCCATGTTCCCTGCTGGGAGTCTGAATCAAAACATCGTCCAAATACAGATGGACAAACACCCCCTCGGAATAGAGAAGAGCCACCAGGGGAGCCAGCACCTTGGTGAAAATTATGGGCTTGAGGCCAAATGGAAGAACACAGAATTGAAAATGTTCCTGGCCTATTGCAAAGCAGAGGAACCTCTGAGAGGACAAGGCGACAGGGACATGCAGGTAAGCATCCTGCAGATATAGAGACCCCAGGAAATTCCCCGGACAGATCAGAGGAACAATCGCCTGAATGGACACCATCCGGAAATCTTGATCCAGGAACTCACCCACTTTAGATTTAGGCACGTACAAAAAATCCCTGACACCTTCTGAACAAGGTACAGAGGGAATAAGCACCCCGTCCCCCCACAGGAACCCGGAGATGGCCCCTTTCAACAGTAAGTCTCGGATATCTTCCAGCAAAGCCGCCCTCCTGGTTCCGGTCTCAGGCAAGGGCGTTGGACGAACCCCCATATCTGGAGGAACCAGGTCAAAGTCTATGGCGTAGCCATTCTCTACAATGTCCAGCACACAGCGATCAGTGACATCCTCCTGCCAAACATGAAGAAAGTGTCTCAGTCGAACCCCAACCGGCCAACCTCAGGTCCCACAGTAATTGTCAGGTACCCTTCCTGAGGTCACCCTGAACAGAAGGACCAGGTTTTTTAGGAGAAAACCGGGGTTGAAAACGACGTTTCCTGGAAGAAAAAGACTTGGAATCAAATTTGGGAGAAGAACGAGATTGCTTCCGCCAACCTTTTCCTGATGAGAAACCACCCTTATAAGGCAAGGCATACTTCCTCTCCTTAAAAGCTTTGGAAATCATGGAAGGCAAATTGATCCCCAAACAGAGTCTGATTTTCAAAAGGAAGCCGCAGGAGAGCAGCTTTCTCCCCTGGATCAGCTTTCCACAGATGCCACCAGAGAGATCTTCGGGCCCCAATCAAGGCCCCAGATGCCATAGCCAAAGTGCGGACCACATCAGAAGGCATATCAGCCAGTAACCCGGACTGCCGCTCCATAACCGCTAGCAGCTCTGAACATTCAGAGCCCTCCTGCATTGCCACCGCTAGTTTGTCAAAGTCCTGAACCAAAGTTGTGCAGAATACACAGAGAAAATCACAGATCTGAGCGCCAAATTCTCAGCAGCAAAGGCCCTCTTCAGACCTGAATCCACCTTCCTGTCAGTGGCATCAGCAGGAACACAGTCCTCCAGATTGACCGCTGTTTTGCCAATCAAAGTAGCCAAATTGGAATCCAGCTTAACGAAAGAGGCAACACCTCCTTCAGCAAGTACAATTTCCTAAGAAAACAAGGAACCTGGGCCTTGTCCACCTCCTTCCATTCACGGATAACTAAATCCTTAACTGGATCCTGGAAAGGAATAGCAAACCGAGAAGGAGTATCAATCAATCACACAAGCTTTATTCGGTCTAATTAAACCATCAAAGCAATAATTTACAACAATAAAACCCTAATCTGTACATAATAAATATATAATATCAAGGATTTAAGGGTAATAATGAAAATAGAATAAAAAGATCTGCGAATGTACAAAAAAACATTAATATGAATCTCCACATATGTCTCCCATCCTATGTGTGAGGAGGAATCATCGAATTTGAGCTACCTTTAACTTCCTCATTGATAAATTAATAAAAGGTTCAATAAACTTAAAACTATTACATAAGCAGTGATTAGATTAAATAAGTTAAAATCAGGATTCAATTAATAACAAATCACTATGTTTTTTTTAAAAATGTGTACGTATATGCCATGCGGACGCAAGGAACTTGCTGACCGCACAAGTTAAGAAGGGGGAGCAATCAGTCATCATCAACCTTAGGGCATCTTTACACGTTCTCAACCCCATATTCCTGCAAACGGGGCGGAGCCATTTCCGCCGAACAAGGCCATAAGCAGGACAAATAAACATAAAGTGCGCTACAGTTTCTGCAGAGCCGTTACAACTTAGGCATTGATCGATTAGCGGAGTAGAGCACCATGAACTAGTAAAAGGCTTCGGGGGGATGCATCCACACCTAAACCGAACTTACAGACTTTTGCTTAGTTGATCAGTAATCAAATCTAAAAAGGGTTCAAAGTGAGGATACCACTTGAAATCGAGAAATTGAGATGTCAACCTACCATATGAAGTGCATAACAGGTAATTTTCCCTAACATGGGACCAGTAAACTGATTTTAAATGTTCCTTGTGAGCCCTCCTTAAGTTATTGGGCTGGCTCCAAAAGTCACTAAGTCCCAAGGTATGAAACCATTCCGAGATGTACTTAAACCAAGGGATAGAAAGTACGTTCGGTCTGTCCAATAGATTTTGCAAGGATTCCTTATAGATAGCTAGTTCAGGGGTGGTCCAGATATGAACCCAAAAGGTTAGAGGCCTTAGGGCTATTACATCAGAGATGTGGGAAAACCCTAGGTCCAAGAACACTGGAACCAAGGGCGTACTACGAGGACATGCCAAGAGCGATCTTACGAAATTGTTTTCGCCCACAGATAATTTACTAGTTTTGATGCAGCCCCAAACCTCTGTGCCATAAAACACGGTGCTCTGAGCCTTTGCTAGGTAGATTTTAATAGCTGGGGAAACAACTTTCGCAGTATTAGACTTTTGGAAACGCAAAATTGCCCCTGACCTATGTGCTAAAAGAGCAAAACTTTTTCCTACCTGGGCCTGCCAGTTCATATCATTGCTGATTCTCACCCCTAGGTAATCAATAGAACATACCTTGCTCAGAGGAACCTCATTATGTAATATATTGCATCGTTTGGTGCGACCAAGACCAAAGATCATGAATTTTGTTTTGCTAGAATTGAGCTCCAATCCGTGGTCTGCACAGAACACACTAAGGGCCAGATGTAGGTAAGTATGGTTTTGCGACTTGCAATTTGCAAGTCATAGCGACTTGCAAATTGCAACTCGCAAAACCAAATGCAGAAAGGTGTCTCAGACACCTTCTGCGACTCGCTATGGGGTCGCAAAGACCCACCTCATTAATATTAATGAGGTGGGTCGCAATTTGCGATCCCATAGCGAGTCTGGGCACTCACGGGGATGGTGGTCTGCTGGAGACAGCAGACCACCATGTTCGTGACTGCTTTTAAATAAAGCAGTTTTTTTTTTCAAAGTGTAGCCCATTTTCCTTAAAGGAAAACGAGCTGCACTTAGAAAAAAAACAAAAAACCTTTTGTTTTGGATTTTTTCAGGGCAGGTAGTGGTCCCTTGGACCACTGCCTGCTCTGAAATATTTTTTTTTTTGTCCAGTCACAAAGGGGAAGGGGTCCCATGGGGACCCTTCCCGTTTGCGACTGGGTTACCATCCAATTCAAGTGGATGGTAACTGCGATTCCGTTTGCGACCGCTTTCGCGGTCGCAAATGGAATTGCATAGCATTGCGAGTCGCAAATAGGAAGGGAACACCCCTTCCTATTTGCGAGTCGGAAATGCATTTTGCAAGTCAGATCCGACTCGCAAAATGCATTTCTGCATTCCGGTGAGGCTTTTGCGACTTGCAAACGGCGTTTTTCGCCGTTTGCAAGTCGCAAACGCTTTGCTACATCTGGCCCTAAATCTATTCAGGAGGGCCTGAAGGCCCAAAGGTGTTTTGGAGATCAAGAGGGAGTCATCAGCAAATAATAGAATTGGAACTTTTGAATTGTTCAATGAAGGGGCATCATTTTGGCAGTCAGATACAACTTGCACCACCTCGTTGATAAACAAGGAAAAAAGAGTGGGAGCCAGGACACAGCCCTGGCGTACCCCCTGCCTGATATTAATACGATCCGTAAGTTCCCCCTGACTACCCCATCTTACTCGAGCGTAGGTGTTCTTGTGCAATCTTTGGATTAGGTGCACCAGATTCCTCGGAACACCAATTGTTTTTGGGTCTTCCCACAGTTTCTCTCTTGGGACGAGATCAAAGGCGGACTTTAGGTCGACAAAAGCAACATACAAATTTTGTTTGGTCAAAGTAACGTGTTTCCAGAGTAGCAGGAAGAACCTAAAAACTTGGTCCATAGTACTAATTCTTGGGCGAAAACCAGCCTGAAGGGGGGATAGGACCTGATTGGCTTGGACCCAATCCATAAGCCTGTCTAGGACTTGCTTAGAGAAAATCTTTTGTAGATTGTCAATGAAATTAATTGGGCGGTAGTTTGCGGGCAGTCCCACATCTCCTTTTTTATAGATAGGGATAATTTCTGTCCCGAGCCACGAGTCCGGAATAGGGCCAGCTGCTGCTATGGCGTTCGATAATGTATTTATATACCATAACAGCTTCTGCCAAATCTCAAATTCCCAATTTTTCTTTGCTAGATCCAGGGCCTTGGTATAACTAAGTCTGGCGGCCCTGATCTCCTCCTGTGAGTGCTTATGGAGGGCCAATTTAAGATTGAGCCTCACGAGGTCACAATCTTGGTTAAACCATTCTCTAGATCGGATGGTATCGGAAGTATGCCTAAAAGTGGTTTCTTTATCAAAAAAGTTCTGTAGGATATTTATCAATTCAACATGAATGTTCAAGATTGGGATACTATCAACCACTTGTTTATCAAAACCCGAGAACAGCTGTAGGAAAGAAGAGTAAATTTGCTTGATCAGGAATGGATTAGATGTAACTTTTGGCAAGCTGACGCGAGTTTGCCTAAGGTTCAGACAGGGGATCGGGACATCAGTGGTCTCTAAATGTTGGGCTGTCCCAAAAGCTTGATTGGATAGAGTGAGACATAGGGGGTGGTGGTCGCTATCATGGCGGGGTTCCACCTTCATATCCAGAGTATTTGACCAGAGCCTAATGTCGACCAAAAAATAATCAATAGTGCTGGAGGAGCACCCACGCTTGAAAGTGGGGGCACGATTTGGATTAGATCTGGTGCGACCATTACATTCTCTGAGTCCAAATCGTGAGCAAAGGGAGGCCATCTGTGTGGCAACACAAGAACCAATGCTGGGAGTAACGTCCTTCGTTTGGGGAATACCCCAAGATTAATCTTCTTCAGTTGTCAAATTACCTACAAGGTTCTTGAATACGAAGGAACAATTTATATCACCCCCTATCACCAGATGATTAGATGGATGCAAGAGTTCCATAAACTCAGCTAGCTGAGCAGGTGCCCTAGATTGCGAACTACGGGGGACGGACCTCGCGTACACATTGACCATGATCACTATAAAACCAGGTTGAAATGTGAGTCTAACACCCAACAAATCTAGCGAGTTAAGGGATAGTGCAGAGTGGTCACATTTCAATTTCTTGTTCAATAAAATCAAGAGCCCACCCATAGGTCTACCATACCCTCCAGAGGCAGGTTGAGCTGCGGCAAAATATGTTGTGAACCCCTCAACATATATTATCTCTTCCGCCCAGGTTTTCTGAAAAAAACATATATCTTGTTTAGTGATAAAGTTGACCCATCCGGGATCTCCCAGCTTTTTCTCTATGCCAGCCACGTTCCAAGACATAATGTTAAGTTCAGGAAGCACAAATGTTGGCCTGGCTCTCAGGGGTGTGGTAAGCTTCAAAGCCACTGGTCGTTTGTCTCTGTGGGCCATAGCAACTACAATGGGGTACTCTGAGGGAGGAACAGCATTTAGTCAGTCTAAATCAGATAACAGGGGGAACAGATCTCGGTCAAAAATGGTCGGTTGCTCTTAAGTGGACCCTGAGCCCCTCCCTCAAGGACATTAGATGGTCTATCAATCCTTCGTGTCTCACCCCCCGGAGGATACATACAGAGGCCAATTCCGATACCTCTGCCAGATTTCAAAAGGCTAGTCCGTAGATTGAAAGCCATGAGGTTATCAACCATGATGGTATCGAAAAGAAGAATTGAAATATAATCAAAAACAGAGTCTAGTTGAACATGTCTACGTACCTCCCAAATATCAGCTCGAATAACAGAGAGACATTTCCTCTGTGTACGAATCCAATAAATAACTTTATTAAGGAGAAAATAATGAGACTCTCTCTGGCCAGCAAGCAACCTAGGGACCCCTGTCATATAGATATAAGCATCCTTCCTACTCTGTTCATATCTCCCCTTTGGATCAGTCGCCTGAATTGGTCTAGGTTGACCTCGATGTAAAACTCTGAGTGGACTAACAGGCACCTGTATACCCTTACCATCCTTAGCTTCCTTGGACAAGGGATTTTTACAGGGAAGATGCTGATTATTATGTTTTGGGGCAAGGTTAAGCATACGGCTGGTATCAATGGGATTGTCAACGGGAGAGGATAAACAACTCCCCTTTTTATTCGTTACCATGCTCGTGGACTTCACCCCCAACTTTGGGCATTTGGGTAAAAAAGTTAAGTTATCCCCAGTGTCCAAAGTTGCTAGCGTGTTGGGCCCCCCGGTCGGCTCAGAGATATGGTCATTCGTACTGGGCAATTTGCAATTACATGTTGCCTTCTGATCAGATAGTCCAGTAATTTTTTCTAGGATTACCATTACCAAGGATTCTAAATCGTCCAACTTCTGGGAAACAATTTCCAGTTCGAGTGACCTTTTACGCTGGGTCAGCCAGTCCAGTTCCTCTATATCGGGTTCCGCTGGGATTAACGGTGGAAAGCAGCCTAGGTTCCCACTGGAAGTGGATAGGGGTAGAAATCTGTTCGAACAGGGAATGGCACTAGAAATTATGGTCTTGGAGCCTGAGTGCAGAGAGTCCCTGGTTTGTATGCATTCTACAACTTCAGCATTCGAAGTATGCCTCATTGATGACGACAGACTTGTAGCCTGGGATATGAGAGGCGAATGGAGATCCGTTTCCATGGACAGATGAGATGTCCGCAATTTCTTATTAAATAAATCCGGAATATTCCTATGCGTTAAAGCGTTAGGAATGGGGGGGGGGCGGTAATAGATGGACTCTTCAATATTGCCTCTACTTCCTCAAACAAGGAGTCAATAACTTGAAATTGATTCCTAGTGGGCTTAGGAGGGTCGTCTACTTCCTACTGGCTCGCTTCTTGTGTTTTTTGGCACCAGAGTATGGCGCAGAAACATCATCTGCCTTCTGCTTCCCCATAACTGACTGCGTAGTATCCAAAGCCAAATAACTAGGGTCCTTAAATGAAAATGAAAGAGGGGTGGCCCGGCCCGGCCTCTGTCGGTCGCTGACGGGCGAAGGACGGGTCCGCCCTTGGCCCGGGCGTGGCCCGCATGCATTCCTGCGCAGCGGCGTTGCGCGGCGCGCTTAATAGCGCCCGCGATGTTACCCAGGTGTGAGGGAGCAAGGAGGTGCCTGGGACTTGGAGTCCCACCAAGCACGAGTAAAGTGGCAGCAGCAGCGGCGTTGTGCGGCGTGCTTAATAGCGCCCGCGATGTTCCCCAGGTGTGAGGGAGCAAGGAGGTGCCTGGGACTTGGAGTCCCACCAGGCACGAGTGAAGTGGCAGCAGCAGCGGCGTTGCGCGGCGCGCTTAGTAGCGCCCACGATGTTCCCCAGGTGTGAGGAAGCAAGGAGGTGCCTGGGACTTGGAGTCCCACCAGGCAACAGTGAAGTGGCAAACCGAGAAGGAGTAACATACTGCGGAAACAAGTGGGATTCAGCCACAGGTGGGTTAAAAACAGGAAAACCCAAATTGTCAGGAACATGAGTCAGAACATCCCACATCTCCTCCCTGAGACATATTTCCCGCCAGAAGACGTAGAAGGAGCATCATCATCCGAGGAAGAGGACCCCCTCTGCCTCCACGAGGGACGAGTTGCAGACGGACATCCAGGTCAGGGCTCCCCTGCCTGAAGGGCCCTGGACACAGCCTCCTCAATCATGTCCTGAACCTCCTCCCTCGACATGAGAGGACCAAGACCCCCCAGCGTAACCTGGCATCCACCAGGCGGCTGAATGGGAACCGCAACATCCTCCCCTTCTGAGGATGAAGAAGAAACAATCCGACGTCTTTTACCAAGTCCCTGTACCGACATGACCAAATAACCAATGCAAAAAGGCCAACAGCAGCCAGCTAAATAGGGGATAGAACTCCCCCCACAATCAGCAAATGAAAAACACTGCACCAATCAACTAAACTAAAAAAAAAGCCATGGGCCGAAACAACCCGACCTACCATAAGCAGCAAGAGGACTCAACCGGCAAACTCGCCGAACAGACACAAGGCGAAGACACGAAAGTGCAGCCCCAGCCACCAGAACCGACAAACTCTATCAGCTGACCTGGAAGCAGCTTCCCCAAGGCAACCCAGCACCCCCCCAGGAAGACGCTCCGGCCGGGATCCCACTGTAAAGGAGCACTACACCCGCCAAGAGTCAACGCGATGCCCCTTTAGGCCCTGCCGTGGAGGGGAAAGAGAAGGTAAGTCTAGCAGGTTAGACAAAAAAGAACAGAAAAAAAGAACAGGAGATGTTGGGGTGGGGGACTTTTTAGAGGGGAAGGGAGGGGTCTAGGGGAGGCAAGGAGCCTTATTGGTGTTTGAAAGGAAGGTGAGGGACTGACAGAAGTTAATGATTCTATGGTACATACTGAACAAATGGAACCCGTTAAACAATTGTAACAAGGTATCAATAGATTCCGTCACAACTCTAAATGAAATTGAATGGTTCAAGAAGAATCTAGAGAGATAGAGATGAGGCTGGCCCACGTGTAGTACCTCCAGCATGCCTTAACTGTGGTGCATGTGGAGAACTCGCATGTTTGCTAAATGACTTTAATCAAGATACCCCGTGAGAGGGTGAAAGATTTTAAAAAACAAGACATATGCATGTGTATCTCACAGTTGGGTACGGTATCTACCATGGTCATGTAATTTAAATGACTGAAAGAAAAAACACCTTAATATAAATAATTATAATCTATGGACTGAAACTTTAAAGGAAACACTCCATCTCTACTTTATCATTAAGACTAAGGGGGTCATTATGAACATGGCGGTCCAGACCGCCATGCTGGCGGTGGCAGATATCACCAGCATGGCGGTCTGGACCACCCTAATACTAACAAAGGAAGACTGCCACAGGTGGTCATCAGCCACTGCCAGGCTACTGCCAACAGACAGCCTGACGATGGCGGATGTCTCTATCCGACAGGGCAGCGCTCTCTGGATAAAGAACCCATTTTCCTCCAGCCTTTCACTGGCCGTTTCCCCCGCCAGGGAAAGGCTGTCGGAAAAGGTGCTCCGGGGTCCCCCTGGGGGCTCCTGCACTGCCTATGCACTTGGCATGGGCAGTGCAGTGGCCCCGTGCACTGCCCCATCACGCAGGTCACTGCCCGATTTACGGGCAGTGATATGCGCAACGGGTGCTGTTGCATCCGCCGCACTGCGTCATTGAAAACGGCTCCATGTGGAGCTGTCGGCAATGTCCAGGCCCAGCATTCCGCTGGGCCAGCTGGCGGAAACACTGTTTTTGCCAGCCTGCCCAGCGGAATATTGGTAATACGGCCGGAAGGGTCGACAACGGGTTGGCAGTCTGTGTTCAGACCTCCAGCATGAACATGGCGGGGATTCCCTCCATGTTCATAATGTGCCCCTAAGTGGCGCTAAACTATTTCAATACTTGATCCAAAATGTTTCCCGCTCTGATTACAACTTTTGTATATTGACTTCAGAATTGATGGCAATAGCTTCTAAAATTGTTAAATGAAGCTGTGTCGTATTATGTTGACGATCCAACCAGTGTGCAACAAGACATGATTTCCTGTTTTTATGCCTCATCATACTTTTGTGTTTGGTATTGCATAACTTCATGCACCTCTCTCTTTTGCTCACCTATATTAGACCACACCACCATTTGATAGCGTAAATGTTGTGCATTACAGTCCGATGTGTGTTTGAGTTCAACCGATTTGCCTGTTTGTGGATGTGAGATGGTATTGCCTATTATAACAGTGCTGCAATGTATCCCTATCCCTTTGTGTGATCTATCCATTTGTTTAGTAGATGACAAGATTTCTCTTAAATTAGGGATGCAAGATTGAGCACATACTGGTTTGAAACAGAAAAGACACAAAGTCTAATTCGGCCTGTAAAAGTTCCCAACACTGGTTGATGAAGGGTTTAACCCTAATAGACTTGGTGGAGAATTTAGAGACAAAGCCCTCACGTCATGGTTTATCAGTTTGTTTCTGTTGTAACAACATTGAGCTACTCATATAAGAGACATATGGATGAGCTGAACCTAGAACTTGTTCCGGCAACCCACGTTGACTGAATTGAGAATAGTAGGCGGCTAGCCTCACTTCTCCTGCAAGTGCATCCGAGGAAAACCTTTTCACCCGAATGAATTGGCACAAAGGTAAATGTCGCTTCAGGGATGGTGGGTGGAAACTACTGAAGAGTAACATGTTGTTATGGTCAGTTGGTATTTTATGGACTTATGTAGAATAGCTTGTAGATGTCAAAGTTAGACACACATCCAAGTAAGTGATACTTTCCTTGTCAATGGAGTGAGTGAACTGAATTCTGGGATTTTTCAAGTTGAGTTCAATGATTTGTTGCTTCACAATTCTCTGGATGAAAATATGTCGTCAATATACCTCAGGAATGTAATCAATTGATTCTGCCAAACTTCAGAAGAGTAAATGTGGAGATATTCAAATCTCACCATAAAGATATTCATGCAGCTTGGGGCTCCAGAAAAGCTCATAGAGGTACCACTTTTCTGCAGATAGAATGTATCCTTCTAGAAAAAATAGCTATGGAATAAACAAAAATGCAACAATTCCAGAATAAAGATTTTACTGGTATAGATCTCATCTTGTTACAGCAAAGCCCATTCTTTAGCCTCAATGCCCTAATCATGTGGAATCAAGGTATAAAGTGTGATAGCAGCTATGGTGCCCAGCCATCATGGATCTGTATCCAAGAATCCCTGATTTCTCAGGTGTTTAAGGAAATCGGTAGTGTCCTGAACTTAAGACCGCCAATGTTGAACTATTGCTTGAAGAAATGTGTCAAGGTATTTGTCTAAAGGCTCATGGATGGCCCTGCATCTAAACACAATTGGTCTGAATGGAGGATCAACACTGATTTCATTAATTTTAGGTAATATGTAGAGACTAGGTCTCTATGGGAAATCTGTTGATAGAAAGCAATAAGTATTGCCATTAATCCAGCCATACTCCAAGGCTCTCTAGAGTATCTGTTACAAAATGATGGTGAAAGTGGGGTTTGAGGCAATTCACATTCAAAACCCTTAAAGGGATCCCAGACGTTTTGCGGTCCACCAGGTAGGTGATCTCACTCTTGCTCTCTTTCACCTCATAGGGCCCATAGCAACAGTCTTGTATGGACCTGGCCACACAGCCTCCAACACCCACACTTTTTGGTCAGACTGAACCTTAACTAAAGTGGCCTTCTAGACATACCACTGTTTCATGACCTCCAGCCTGGTTTCTAGATTCAACTTAGCTTGCTTCCAGAAGCTCTTCATCTCGGTCTGGCATGTAGCTGACCTCATCTTGGGGCCCTTCCTAGGATGCTGATCCCTTCCTTCCTTGACCAGACTAAGAGATCCTCACACTGGGTACCCATATAGGAGCTAGAATGGGCTGAAGCCAGCCCCCTTCCGAGATACTTCCCACTACACAAACAGCAGGCATGGCAAGAGGACATCCCACTTCTGCCTCAAGGGCTCTGATAGACTCATTGTTAGAAATGGGGTCTCTATCTGGCAGAGCAATATGCCCTTGTCCAAGTAGGGACCCCATTCCTAGTCAGGGTAAGTCACACACAATCCAAATTATCCTGTGCCCATCCTCTGGTAGCTTGGCATTGAGCAGTCAGGCTTAACTTAGAAGACAATGTGTAAAGTATTTGTGCAATAAATCAGACAGTAGCACAGTGAAGACACCACAAAACTACACCACACAGGTTTAGAAAAATATACCGTATTTATCTGATTAAATTAAGGTCAAAACGACAAAGACTCAATAAGCACAAGTTGAGATATCAATTTTGCAAGATTAAAAAAAGTCTTAGGTCTTACAAATCAACAACTGTCTCTTGAGCACACAAAGTTCCTGTTTGCGTCAAAAGTAACACACACAGAGACCACAGAGGAGGAGATGTGTGGAAAAATAGGGCTTTGCGTTGAATTCTGGCGCACAGTCTTGGTTCCTCACTGCAATGCAGGGATGTTTTTGACACCTAGGGATGATGCAGGGAAAATCCTGGGCATGTGGGAAGAAGCCACAGGTGTTGCGTCGATCCGGTAACCCATGCGTCAAATTTTCTGTCTCAGAGCAGGTGCTGCATCGATTCTTCACTTAGGAAGTCGGGCTGCATCATTCTGGCTCGGCTGTGCTTTGATCCAGTAGGGCTGGGCGTCAAATTTCCGGTTGCAACCAAGGCTCTGCGTTGAATCTTCACTCGGGGAGTCTGGCTGTGTAGTTCCAGGTCAGCTGTACAGCGATTTTCTCATCACAAGGCAAGATGTGTGTAGTTTCTGGGAAGGCTGTGCATCTATTTTCGGCGCACAAGGAGTTCCTTCAAGAGATTAAGAGGGTCATTCTGACCCTGGCGGCCGGTGGCCGCCAGGGCCACCGACCACGGGAGCACCGCCAACAGGCTGGCGGTGCTCCAACGAGCATTCTGACCGTGGCGGTTCAGCCGCGGTCAGAAGCGGAAAGTCAGCGGTCTCCCGCTGACTTTCCGCTGCTCGTGTGAATCCTCCATGGCTGCGGAGCGCGCTCCGCAGCCATGAGGATTCCGACCCCCCCTACCGCCATCCAGTTCATGGCGGGAAAGCCGCCATGAACAGGATGGCGGTAGGGGGTTCGCGGGGCCCCTGGGGGCCCCGCAAAGTATTTCAGTGTCTGCCTTGCAGACACTGAAATACGCGACGGGTGCCACTGCACCCGTCGCACCTTCCCACTCCGCCGGCTCGATTACGAGCCGGCATCCTCGTGGGAAGGTCGTTTTCCCCTTGGCTGGCGGGCGGTTTTTCAGCAACCGCCCGCCAGCCCAGGGGAAAACTTGTAATACCCGCCGCGGTCTTTTGACCGCGGCGCGGTATTTTGGAGGGCGGCATCCTGGCGGGCGGCCTCCGCCGCCCGCCAGGGTCATAATGAGGCCCTAAGTCTTTTTGGCCCTGAGACTCAGTAAACAGGAGGCAAGCTCAATTTGAGCCCTCGGAGACCGCTTCTCAGCAAAGTCAGAGGCCAGCAAGGGAGCAGGGCAACAGCAAGGCAGCAGTTCTTCACAGCAAAGCATTCCAGGTGAATCCTATCGGCAGCCAGGCAGCTCCTCTTGACAGATTGCAGGTTCAGGTCCAGAAGTATCTGATTTGGTGGGGTCAGAGACCCAATTCATATACCAAAAATGCCTTTGAAGGTGAGGGGACTTCCAAGAGTGGTTTTGAAGTGCGCAAGATCCCCTTTCAGTACAGCTCTGTCTGCCACGGTCCCAGTAGGGGGTTTGGCAGTCCATTGTGTGAGGGCAGGCCACGAGCCTTTGAAAAGAAGTGTCAGGCCCTCCACCCTTCTACCCCAGGATGACCCTTTCAGTATGCAGATGAATGCAGATGTGTCTGATTGTCCTGTGTTTGTGTCATCTGTGTGGGATGCACAAGTGAGCTGTCAACCAGCTCAGCCCAGACGTGGATGGAGACAGGCTGTAAGGCACAGGTAGATTTTAAGTGCAGAGAAATGCTCACTTTCTAAAAGTGGCATTTATAAAATGGTAATATATAATCCAATCTCACCAATAAGTAGAATTTTCTATTACCATTCTGGCCATACTAAACATCATCCGTTTACCCCTTTCTGATCAGAATCTATCACTCAAACAGTAATATGAGGGTAGACCTAATGCTAGTCTTTAAAAGGAGCAGGCCTCACATCAGTGGAAAATGAATTTAAGAGTTTTCCACTACCAGGACATATAAAACACACCTGTATAAATTCTGCCTTCTACCTACATAGCACTGTGCCATATGGGTTACCTATGGCCTACCTTAGGGGTGACTTATACGTAGAAAAAAGGGAAGTTTAAGGCATGGCAAGTACTTTTAAATGCCAAGTGGCAGTGAAAATGCACACACAGGCCTTGCAATGGCATGCCTGAGACATGGTTATGGGGCTACTTATGTGGGTGGCACAATCAGTGCTGCAGGCCCACTTGTAGCATTCAATTTATAGGCCCTCAGCAGATGTAGTACACTTTACTAGGGACTTCCAAGTAAATTAAATATGCCAACTGGGTATGAGCCAAGGTTGCCATGTTTGAAGGGAGAGAACATATGCACTTTAGCATTGGTTAGCAGTGGTAAAGTGTGCAGAGTCCTAAAACCATCAAAAACAGTGTCAGGAAAGTGGAGGGAGGCAGGCAAAAAGTTTGTGGATGACCACCCTAAGGTTGTTAGGTCTAACACCCATGATTAAGTCTTCAAGAGCTTAGTTGAACCTCTCAACAAGCCCATTGCTTTAAGGGAGGTAAGGAGAGGAGAACCTGAAGTTTACCCCACACTCCTTCCACGTGGTCTTCGTGTACACCGACATGAAGTTGGTACTGAACTTTGACACCACCTCCTTGAAAAACTCCACATTAGTAAAGATCCCCATCAGTGCCTTGGCCTCTGGAAGCACAGTCACTGTCTCTAGAGCGGTAGCTTCTGGATACCGGGTGGTATGGTCCACCAAGACAAGGATGAACCTGTTTCCCATGGCTGTCTTGAGGTCCAGAGGCCCAACAATGTTGATTCCCACCATTCCAAAGGGGTGCCAATGACAGGGAAATGTTACAGGGGAGCCTTTCACTTCCCTCCTGATTTGTCACTGGCCTGGCAGGTAGGGCAGGACCTCCAGAGCACATCTGAGGCCCTCTTCATTTGAGACCGAAAAACATGGATGACAAACCTGTCAAAGGTTTGGTTCTGCCCCAAATTACACTTCCGGCCATACATCATGATCCATTGTTGCTCGAACGAGAATTTTCTTTAAAAACAAAAGACAAGAGGCACCTGGCAAAACAGGAATGTTTCATTTAATTAAACATTACGGCCAGGAGAGCAGTTACAGAACCGGGGTCTGAGGACTGTCTCTCGTTGTACATCGGATTGAAGCAATATTTTATACATTACTCTGAGTGCAATTAATCCATAAAATACATTATTTTCTTAGTAAAAAATGCAAACTGTTGTCAAGGAGTTGTAAATACACTTCCAGATAATGAATACAGATGGGTCTCAACATGGCGTGGGCACAATGTGGGAAGATATGTATATGTCCAGATATCCGGATCCAGATATCCCGCCTGAGGGGTCCATGGTCACTGCATGTGCTTTGTCATGATTGGCTAACTACATGTGGCATCTATCTTTATGGTGCTTTTGCATGCATCCCTCTGGCCATGTGTGTTGTAATGGTGCCAGTGTCCAGGGACCATTGTGGTGCTGCTGTCTATCTGTGGGATCTGACCTAAGTTTTCCTGTTTGTGTGTTTGGCTGCTAGCTAAGTGTTATCCCACCTGTGACCTGTCAGTCATTAACCTCCGATCTAAGTCTCAGAGCCTGCCTGATCATGCACCGACGTGCTGGGATTGATGGAGAGTTCACAATGGGGGAATCTAACAATGGTGATGCAAATTCGTTCGAGTATGAAAATGTATCACTCGTCTATGAAAATGTGTTGCTGTGTGCCTTAATATCAATAAATCGAATATTAATACCAGCTCCAGTAGAAATGCCCTGAAGCACGGGGGACCACAACATGTGTTGACCTAGGTCCATGAACCTCAAGCTTGCTATGCAAGAGACTATGCTCCCAGTAGGCCAGGCACTCATCTGTGGTGTCACCAGCTGCCTGGGCCTCCTCCTTATCCCACAGACCCACAAGAATAGGGCACTCCATCTGCGCCTTGCGGAAGTCCTCCCTGGTGGGACCCCTTCCTACTGCAAGTTGGTAACCTTGCAGGTAGGTTCCCCAGGGTGGCAACATCCTCCCCCGTAAGTCCTCCTCCGATTCAGCCTCCTCCCGGACCTTGGGAGTCTTAGAAGCTGAATTCCTGCACCCCAACATTTCTTCCTTTTGGCTGGCACCTGGGTCATACTTCCAGGCTCTACCTCCTCCTGACTACCCTCTCGGGTGCGCAGGGACCCTGTGGTCAAGCACACCCAGTCGGGCAGCCCTAACATCTCCAAGTGGGAGCTGAGCTCCACCTCCTTCCAGATGGGGTGCTCCAGGTCATTACCAAGCAGACAATTCACAGCCTTGGATGGAATCATAGCTATTGTCAAGGAAACTGAGACCCTCCCTACTCCAAGGGAGTCAGAGCCAATGGGTAGTGACTCTCATGGACATCAGCTGCAACACGTTGGTGGATTACATTAGGTATTGCCTGCTCTGAAGTCACCAGATGACATCTGACTGTTGTCATCCTGTCTCCAGTGTCTCCGAAAGCCTGCACACTCTGTTCATTGATGGTGATCCTCTGACTGTATTTCCTAGTGTTACTAGACATGAGAGCTCTCTGCAACATCTCTCCATCAAACAGGGACACTAGGGTTTCATAGTCTTGTGAGTTCTCTGCACCATCTCTCCATCACCCAGGGACACCTGTGCACTGCCCTCCCTTCCCTAACTAACTGGGACAGTCTCCTCCCCAAGCACTACACTAGACAATACAAGTGATGGCCCACTAGTGTGGGTATGTGACTGCTTGGAACACTTGGCATCCCCACTGAAGGGCCCTTCCTGCTGGCACTCATAGCCATAGCTTAGGGGGTGCCTTCACTGATGAATTACTGTCAGGAAATCATTTCTTCTTCTGCTGCTCAGGTGGGGGTTGGGAGCCCTGACCCTCGGCTCTAGTGTGGGGACCTCTGGACAACTCCCTGTTTTATGGTTGTCAACATCCTTAATCTTCTGATGGGAAGTCTGTCCACATTTGTGGTGATACCCCAGATATCCTCAGCAAGCTTCCTCGGGTCAGTGAGCTTACTATCAATCAAGTGTTTGGTGGAGATCTAGAAAGCAAAGACTGAACATGTGCTCCTTTGCAATCAAATTGTACAGCCCCTGATAACCTTTCACTTCACTGCTTTTCACCCAACCATCCAGTGCCTTGCAAAAGGAATTCACACAATTCAACCAGGTCTTTTTTGCCAGTTTCTGACTATCCATAAACTTCTGCCTATACTTCTCTGGGGTAAGGCTATACTTTCTGAAAAAGGCTTCCTTCATGGGGGGGGGCCTCAACCTGCTCCCCTTGTCTAGGTCCAATAGGGTATCTCTCCCTTCATGTGGGCTATACCTCCACAGATCAGTGCACCCAAATTTCGTTACGGATCTTGTGCATTGTTGGACCTGGCTTTTTGACAGGGTCATCCCCAAACTTTTTTGCCTCCTTCCTCCTATTTTTTCTGACCTGTTGTTGTTGGCTTTTGACCTCTGGGCACTTTACCACTGCTATCCAGTGCTAAAGTACATATGCTCTCTGTGTAAATTGTACTATTGATTGGTTTATCCATGATTGACTATTTAATTTACTTGTAAGTCCCTGGTAGAGTGCACTACATGTGCCTAGGGCAGGTAGATTAAATGCTACTAGTGGGCCTGCAGCACTGGTTGTGCCACCCACTTCAGTAGCCCCTTAACCTTGTCTCAGGCCTACCATTGCAAGGCCTGTGTGTGCAGTTTCACTGCCACTTCGACTTGGCATTTAAAAGTACTTGCCAAGCCTAGAACTCCCCTTTTTCTACATATAAGTCATCCCTAATGTGTGCCCTAGGTAACCCCTAGAGCAGGGTGCTGTGTAGGTAAAAGGCAGGACATGTACCTGTGTAGTTCTATGTCCTGGTAGTGTAAAACTCCTAAATTCGTTTTTGCACTACTGTGAGGCCTGCTCCCTTCATAGGCTAACATTGGGGCTGCCCTCATACATTGTTGAAGTGGCAGCTGCTGATCTGAAAGGAGCAGGAAGGTCATATTTAGTATGGCCAGAATGGTAATATAAAATCCTGCTGACTGGTGAAGTCGGATTTAATATTCCTATTCTAGAAATGCCACTTTTAGAAAGTGAGCATTTCTTTGCACTAAAATCTTGTTGTGCCCTTCAATCCACGTCTGGCTAGGTTTAGTTGACAGCTCCTTGTGCATTCACTCAGACACACCCCAAACACAGGGTACTCAGCCTCACTTGCATACATCTGCATTTTGAATGGGTCTTCCTGGGCTGGGAGGGTGGAGGGCCTGCCCTCACACAAAGGACTGCCACACCCCCTACTGGGACTCTGGCAGACAGGATTGAACTGAAAGGGGGCTTGGTGCATTTCTTAGACACTCTTTGAAGTCTCCCCCACTTCAAAGGCACATTTGGGTATAAAACAGGGCCTCTGCCCTACCTCATGAGACAGTTGCTGGAGAAGAAACCTGAACCAGAAACTACATCCTGCCAAGAAGAACTGCCTGGCTGCTCAAAGGACTCACCTGTCTGCTTTCTACAAAGGACTGCTGCCTTGCTGTTGCCCTGCTGTCTTGCTGAACTCTTGTCTGGCTGTGAAAGTGCTCTCCAAGGGCTTGGATAGAGCTTGCCTCCTGTTCCTTGAAGTCTCAGGACCAAAAAGACTTCTTCCTTTCACTTGGACGCTCCGTGCGCCGAAAATTTCGACGCACAGCTTGTTTCGCGGCGAGAAAAACGCCGCACACCGACGCTGATCGACGCGACGCCCTCGGGACGATCGAGACTTCGACGCACAACCTCGCAAGGACAAAGCCGCCCGACTTTCCAGGAGAAATCGACGCGACGCCTACCGTGAGTGCGAAACTTTGACGCACGGCCTCGCAAGGACAACGCCGCCCGACTTCCAAGGAGAAATCGACGCGACACCTGCCGTGAGACCAAAATTTCGACGCACGGCCTCGCAAGGACAACGCCGCCCGACTTCCAAGGAGAAATCGACGCGACGCCTACCGTGAGCTCGAAACTTCGACGCGCAGCCCCGCAGAACGACGCGCAGCCGGAAAATAAGCAGGAGAACCCACGCACAGACCCGGGACATCTGGTAATCCCCGCGATCCACAAAAAGAGACTGTCTGCGCGCCGGAAAACGACGCCCGACTTCCCCGCGTGGAAAAGAACGACGCAAGTCTGTGTGTGCTGAGAGGAAATCGACGCACACACCCCGTTTTCCACGCATCTCTTCTCCTGTGGCCCTCTGAGGAGATTTCCCACCAGAAACCAGGTACTCTGTGCTTGAAAGACACTTTATTGCTTTTTAAAGACTTAAAGACACTTAATATCACTTTTCAGTGATATCTTTACAAATTCGTATTGCAACTTTGATCGTTTTGACCTACAATTACCCAGATAAATATTCTATATTTTTCTAAACACTGTGTGGTGTATTTTTGTGGTGTTATACTATGGTGTTGTATGATTTATTGCACAAATGCTTTACACATTGCCTTCTAAGTTAAGCCTGACTGCTCGTGCCAAGCTACCGGAGGGTGAGCACAGGCTGATTTTGGATTGTGTGTGACTTACCCTGACTAGAGTGAGGGTTCTTGCTTGGACAGAGGGCAACCTGACTGCCAACCAAAAACCCCATTTCTAACATTGGTGATCAGCGGTGAGGATAGGACTTGTGTTTGTGCAGTGACATACAGTAGCTAAGTATTTCACTACCTACCCACAGTGGAAGGTCAACTTGATTTTTCATCTTTTTTGCTTTTGGTTCTCTGATGTCCTCCTGGATATACTATTGATATTTTGGACTTTGGATTTTGGTTTCTGCTGGTAAGATCCTATCAGAATGGGATTGCTTACCTACTCATTCTTTGTTCGTACTGACCCCCTCACTAAGGCTGACCTAAGGACGCTTTGCAGAAAATGGGGCCTTCCTGTAGCAAGGAGATCTACTAAGGCGGAGTTGCTACATGCCTACATAGTCTGGGGGGAAGAAAGATGGGCAGAGAGAGAGGCAGCAAGAAACCAAATGACTAAGTACCCCTCAGATGAGGAGGAGGACTACTCACATGAGGAGGAAGACTGCTCACATGAGGAGGAAGACTACTCAGACGAGGAAAGAGACCCAGTGAGAGATGAATGGCTCATAGCTCAAGCACGGTGGATGGAAGAGCTAGATGAGTTTCTTGAAAGGGCTGAGGCAGCAAGTCTCTTAGCCCTGGAAGAAGAAAAGATTGCAGCTCAAGAGCTGAGCTGTAAAGAGCTGAAACTGGAGGCCGGAAGGGCTGAGTCCAGTTCAGATGGTGGCAGCAAAAATCTTGCATCTAGTACTGCTGAAGAAGGGCACAAGCCCAGAGATGTGGTGCCCAACTTGAAGAAGGGAGTTGACACACCCCAGGCAGTTCAAGGGTATGAGGTAGTTCCCGTTATGCACAGGGTCCCTGAGAAGGATTGGGGAACTGGCACAGGGAGTCATATTCCTACTGGGGGGAGGGACACTTTACTGACTCTAGCAGAGAGTGACAGAGAAAAGGGTTCCCCCCTGGTGGACGTCCTGGATATAGAGTGTAGAGACATCCCAGAAGAGTTTGGGTTGAGTGTCAGGGACAGACAGATACTGTCTCACCAGTCTCAGGAGGGTGAAGTAGAGTGCTTTTCCAAGGTTGAGTTACTGGGTGGTTGGGTGAAGGGTACTGTGGTTAATACATGTGAAGGGCAGAGTGATGTAATTGCTGGAGAGCATATGTCTGGTCCTTATTTTCCAGAGCTACGCCAACACCAGGTGGAGTGTGAGTTCTCTGACCCCAGGGAACTTACAGTGGAGGCAGACTTTTGGGTGAGTACCAGAGAGTCTGAAGAGGCATTTGGGGGTGCTCCTGAAGGGAGTGGTCTAGGTGGTTCCCGACCAAGTGAGGTGGGAGAGGATTGTAGTGTCCCAGGTAGGTCTCAGAGCCTAACCTGTACCGTAGGGCCACCTTTTGAGGGAGGCCCCACAGTGTCAGAAGAACTTGGGGGGATGACTGTAGACAGCATCCCAACAGTTCTGGTGTCTGGCAGTACCACTCCTAGTGAGGGGGTGCAGAAGTCCAGACATAGGGTTGAGAGGGGGTGGCAGACCCCAGTGGAGGATCTTGAAAGTCAGGGGTCAGCTCTGAGAGCAGAGCCCCCCAGGAATGACCCAGGTGAGACCGTTTCTGGTTTGGGGGAAACCCAGACTCTGCCGGATGGGCAGAGGTCGGGAGACCTGCGCCAACCAGACTCTTGTGTGGCCCTTGGGGACGGCGTGTCCCTTGTGGGGGGTGAGAGTGCCCCCCAGGAAGTCCTGGCATGCCAGGCAAAGATTCAACCTCAGGGTGGTGACTCTGGGTTGGCTTACCAGGTGAAGAGGTCAAACTCTGACCGGGTGGGAGGTAGGTGTGCCTCCCAAGAAGTCCTGCTGTGCCAGGCAATTGTCCAACCTCAGGGTGTTGACTCTGGGTTGGATGGTCAGGTTCAGAGGTTAAACTCTGACCTGGTGGGGGGTAGGTGTGCCCCCCAGAAAGTCCTGGCGTGCCAGGCAGTTGTCCAACCTCAGGGTGTCGACTCTGGGTTGGATGGCCAGGTTCAGAGGTTAAACTCTGACCTGGTGGGAGGTAGGTGTGCCTCCCAGAAAGTCCTGGGGTGCCAGGCAATTGCCCAACCTCAGGGTGGTGACTCTGGGTTGGCTAACCAGGTTCAGAGGTCAAACTCTGACCTGGTGGGGGGTAGGTGTGCCCCCAGAAAGTCCTGGTATACCAGGCAATGGTTCAACCTCCGGGTGGTGACCCTGGGTTGGAGATCCAGGCTCAGAGGTTAAACTCTGACCTGGTGGGAGGTAGGTGTGCCTCCCTGAAAGTCCTGGCCTGCCAGGCAATGGTTCAACCTCAGGGTGGTGACTCTGGGTTGGATATCCAGGTTCAGAGGTTAACCTCTGACCTGGTGGGGGGTAGGTGTGCCCCCCAGAAAGCCCTGGTGTACCAGGCAGTTGTCCAACCTCAGGATGGTGACCCTAGGTTGGAGAACCAGGTTCAGAGGTTAAACTCTGACCTGGTGGAGGGTCAGTGTGCCCTCCAGGAAGTCCTGGCGTGCCAGGCGATTGTTCAACTTCAGGGTGATGACTCTGAGTTGAATGGCTCAGTTCAGAGGTTAAACTCTGACCTGGGGGAGGGTCAGTGTGCCCTCCAGAAAGTCCTGGCGTGCCAGGCAATTGTTCAACCTCAGAGTGCTGACTCTGGGTTGGAGAACCAGGTGCAGAGGTTAAACTCTGACCTGGTGGAGGGTCAGTGTGCCCTCCAGGAAGTCCTGGCGTGCCAGGCAATTGTTCAACTTCAGGGTGGTGACTCTGAGTTGAATGGGCAGGTGCAGAGGTTAAACTCTGACCTGGTGGGGGGTAGGTGTGCCTCCCAGGAAGTCCTGGTTTGCCAGGCAGTGATCCAGTCTGAGGGTACAGACCCTGGGCTGGAAGACCAGGTTCAGGGTGTCCCCCCGGACCTGGAGGGAGGGGCTACTGATAACAGTGCCCCTACCATGTTGTCTTCTGAGGAGGCCACTCCTAGTTGGAGGGTGCTGGACCCCAGAAGGGAGGGCAGGGGGAGGGAAGCCTCACCCCGGGCCCTAGTCCAACCTGAAGGTACAGGCCCCAGGTTGGCTGGCCAGTTGCAGGTTAACAGCCCTGCACTGGTGGAGGAATGGTACAGGGTGACTTCTGTAAGCACCCTGACCATGTTGGACTCTGGGGGTACCGCTCCAGGAGGGAGGGTACAAAGCCCCAGAGGGGAGGACCAGGTTCAGGCTGTCATCCCTGACCTGGTGGAAGGGAGAGTGGTTAAAGGGTGCCCAGCACCTGGGGCTACCGCCCCCCACTCTCCACAGCCACAGTGGTGGGAGAGGCCTGGGGCCTGGCTCTCATCCCTGGCAGCTGTCAGTAATCACTGTGGCTTGCTGTCCAGGTGGACAGAGTTATCCCTGGGGAGGGGACAAGTGTCACACCCCGGGGGTAGAGTGGGCAACACCACTGTGTTGGTCATGGTGGTACTATCCTGCTCCTGGGATACATCTGTGAGCAAAGGAAGGTTAGGTGCTGCACAGATGGGATCCGCAGGTAAGGAGAAAGGTTCCCCATGCGGTGGCTTAGTGGGCCCTGAGAGTATGGACAGAGGGATCCAATTGGAGTCAGGAAGGCGAAGAACTGGAGCATGCCCCTGCTGTTGTGGGCCTGGGTCCTTGTTCTGTCGCCTCAAACAGGGAAGTACATCAGGATAGTGATTGTTCTCCCCTGGCTTTAGGCTGGTAGGGGGTCATGTTGGACCTGGCTTTTTGACAGGGTCATCCCCAAACTTTTTTGCCTCCTTCCTCCTATTTTTTCTGACCTGTTGTTGTTGGCTTTTGACCTCTGAGCACTTTACCACTGCTATCCAGTGCTAAAGTACATATGCTCTCTGTGTAAATTGTACTATTGATTGGTTTATCCATGATTGACTATTTAATTTACTTGTAAGTCCCTGGTAGAGTGCACTACATGTGCCTAGGGCAGGTAGATTAAATGCTACTAGTGGGCCTGCAGTACTGGTTGTGCCACCCACTTCAGTAGCCCCTTACCCTTGTCTCAGGCCTACCATTGCAAGGCCTGTGTGTGCAGTTTCACTGCCACTTCGACTTGGCATTTAAAAGTACTTGCCAAGCCTAGAACTCCCCTTTTTCTACATATAAGTCATCCCTAATGTGTGCCCTAGGTAACCCCTAGAGCAGGGTGCTGTGTAGGTAAAAGGCAGGACATGTACCTGTGTAGTTATATGTCCTGGTAGTGTAAAACTCCTAAATTCGTTTTTGCACTACTGTGAGGCCTGCTCCATTCATAGGCTAACATTGGGGCTGCCCTCATACATTGTTGAAGTGGCAGCTGCTGATCTGAAAGGAGCAGGAAGGTCATATTTAGTATGGCCAGAATGGTAATATAAAATCCTGCTGACTGGTGAAGTCGGATTTAATATTCCTATTCTAGAAATGCCACTTTTAGAAAGTGAGCATTTCTTTGCACTAAAATCTTGTTGTGCCCTTCAATCCACGTCTGGCTAGGTTTAGTTGACAGCTCCTTGTGCATTCACTCAGACACACCCCAAACACAGGGTACTCAGCCTCACTTGCATACATCTGCATTTTGAATGGGTCTTCCTGGGCTGGGAGGGTGGAGGGCCTGCCCTCACACAAAGGACTGCCACACCCCCTACTGGGACTCTGGCAGACAGGATTGAACTGAAAGGGGGCTTGGTGCATTTCTTAGACACTCTTTGAAGTCACCCCCACTTCAAAGGCACAACTTAGTATAAAACAGGGCCTCTGCCCTACCTCATCAGACACTTGCTGGAGAAGAAACCTGAACCAGAAACTACATCCTGCCAAGAAGAACTGCCTGGCTGCTCAAAGGACTCACCTGTCTGCTTTCTACAAAGGACTGCTGCCTTGCTGTTGCCCTGCTGTCTTGCTGAACTCTTGTCTGGCTGTGAAAGTGCTCTCCAAGGGCTTGGATAGAGCTTGCCTCCTGTTCCTTGAAGTCTCAGGACCAAAAAGACTTCTTCCTTTCACTTGGACGCTCCGTGCGCCGAAAATTTCGACGCACAGCTTGTTTCGCGGCGAGAAAAACGCCGCACACCGACGCTGATCGACGCGACGCCCTCGGGACGATCGAGACTTCGACGCACAACCTCGCAAGGACAAAGCCGCCCGACTTTCCAGGAGAAATCGACGCAACGCCTACCGTGAGTGCGAAACTTTGACGCACGGCCTCGCAAGGACAACGCCGCCCGACTTCCAAGGAGAAATCGACGCGACACCTGCCGTGAGACCAAAATTTCGACGCACGGCCTCGCAAGGACAACGCCGCCCGACTTCCAAGGAGAAATCGACGCGACGCCTACCGTGAGCTCGAAACTTCGACGCGCAGCCCCGCAGAACGACGCGCAGCCGGAAAATAAGCAGGAGAATCCACGCACAGACCCGGGACATCTGGTAATCCCCGCGATCCACAAAAAGAGACTGTCTGCGCGCCGGAAAACGACGCCCGACTTCCCCGCGTGGAAAAGAACGACGCAAGTCTGTGTGTGCTGAGAGGAAATCGACGCACACACCCCGTTTTCCACACATCTCTTCTCCTGTGGCCCTCTGAGGAGATTTCCCACCAGAAACCAGGTACTCTGTGCTTGAAAGACACTTTATTGCTTTTTAAAGACTTAAAGACACTTAATATCACTTTTCAGTGATATCTTTACAAATTCGTATTGCAACTTTGATCGTTTTGACCTACAATTACCCAGATAAATATTCTATATTTTTCTAAACACTGTGTGGTGTATTTTTGTGGTGTTATACTATGGTGTTGTATGATTTATTGCACAAATGCTTTACACATTGCCTTCTAAGTTAAGCCTGACTGCTCGTGCCAAGCTACCGGAGGGTGAGCACAGGCTGATTTTGGATTGTGTGTGACTTACCCTGACTAGAGTGAGGGTTCTTGCTTGGACAGAGGGCAACCTGACTGCCAACCAAAAACCCCATTTCTAACATGCATCTACAAGTCAATTTAATTAGTCTCAAACTACTTGTCAACATTGTCTCCCACAAAAGATTCAGGAACCAGACCTTTAGGAATATGGACCCTCTTGTTTCCAGAGGGCACTGTAGGTACGCTGCCACCATTAGTGCTGGATTACACCAGTTTAGCTCTGATGTCCAGCTCTCTGGGTCTTTGCTCAAGGGTCACTCTCCTTTCCTACATGGCTAGTCTCCTCTCCACCACAGCTCTCTCAGCCTCAGCATTCTCCTTTGCCAAGGCCCTCTCATTCTCAGCCTTCTTAACCTCCATGGCCAGTTTCTTTCCCTCTATCCTGAGCCTGGTCATCTCTAGCCTGAACTCTTTCTCCTCCCTCCTCTTGGCCAGCTCCTCTGGGGACAGGCTGCGGAAATAAACTCTGATCCATCCCTGGCACTTGGCTCTACTCCAGGGATTCAGTCATCCCCTCAAATGCAGGCTGCATTTCAGGGAGGCTCTCTGTGTGTCTGTCTGTCATATCACCCCCTTGTATGAATTAAACCACTGACTGATGGGCTACTACCTAGGCTCTCAATGCCTTTTGCAACTCCACCTTCCTGGTGTGTTCTCTGCAGGAAGATCCCTCTCCCTGCGAAGAGTAAACCCCAAATTAACCTGTGCTCAACCTTCTGGTAGCATGGCACAGAGCAGTCAGCCTTAACTTAGAGGCAATGTGTAAAGTATTTGTGTAACACTTCAAAAACTAAAACAGTGAAAACACCACACACAAATCCCACTTTAGGTCAGAAAAATAGAGATCAATTTAATTTAATAAATAAAAAAAGAACAAAATGACAAATATCCAGTACAACTAGAGTTCTGAATATCTGAAGAATGACATGAAAAATAGCACCTTAAAGCATAAAGTGTCGATTGTGGGATCTGGTCACGCTTGACAAAGTCAAAGTTATGAATTCAGGCTGACTACAAAGGAGCATGGGTCAATACAGTACCAGATTAGTCCTTGTGATGTTTTACCTTCTCAAGTTTTGTGCCAACAGTACAGTAGACGTTGGAGAGGGCCACAAGGAGCACGGAGAGTGTTGTGGGTGGTTGCTGGTGTTGTGCAAAGGGCAGTGCTGCAGTGTGAAGAGACAGCCTGGTGGCAGGTCAGCCTGTTTCAGGTGAGAGCAGTGCAGTCCCAGAGATCCCAAATGCTTGTTTTAGCATCTGTGAGCCACACCAGGGGTCCATGACCAAAGAGGCACCACTTGAGGGCCAGGGCCTCACTGCAGCTGGATTCAGGAGCTCTTTGGGGATCCCTTTGTTTTCTTGAGGTTCAGATCAGGAGGTCCTTGAAGTCCTGGGTTCAAGATGAAGTTGCAGGTCTACATCTTTCCCAGGCAAGAGGGCATCATGCTGCAAGTCAGCAAAGCAGGGCAGCAGTCCTTCAGAGCAGCAGTCCGGCAGAGTGGCAGCCCTTGCAGCAGCACATCAGTCCTTCTTCCTGGCACAGTATCAAAAGTTCCAGAAGGATAGTGAAGTGGTAGAGTCTGAGGTCCAGTATTTATACACAGTTGAGCTTTTCAAGTGGAGGGAAACCTATAGCGGCAAGCATTTGAAATGCACAGCTGCCCTGCCTTTCTGCACTTGCTCCAGACTATCTACAGGGAGCATTCAACCCTTTGTGTGGATACAGGCAACAACCCATTCATCTTGTAGTGATGGCCTATCCAGTCACAACTAAGGTCCAAATTGTTAGTTGATGTTGAGGAGACATACACAAAGCCCGGCTGTCACTCACACCCAGCCATTTGGCTCTAATACAGGCTCCAGGCACCATATAGCTAAGGCAAGAAAATCACAAGTTTCTTAAAGTGGTATTTTCAGAATTACAATTAAAAAAACCAAACTTCACCATCAGTTAGGATTTAAAATTGTAAATCGTAAGACACCAAGCATGAAGGGGTTACCTGTTTCCATTTGGAAATTAAACCTATAAAAATGTAATAAGGTAATTCTAATGTTATTCTATGGGTAGGTAGGACTTGCAGTAGTGAAAAGCGAATTTAAGAGTTTTTGATTGCCTGGACATGTAAAATATTAAACGTACATGTCATACTATGTAAATTCATTGCACCCCACCCTCTGTACTGACCGGGGCCTACTCTAGGGGTGACATATGTATTAAAAAGGGTGGTTTGGGCCTTGGCCAGGCTGAAATGGCAGCTTAAAATTTAATATACACAGGCTTCAGTGGCAGGTCTGAGACATGTTTACAGTGCTACTTAAGTGAGGGGCACAAGAAGTGCTGCAGACTCACTAGTAGCATTTAATTTACAGGTCCTAAGCACATGTAGTGCACTTTAGTAGGGACTAAATATGGAAATTCAGCATAAACCAAGGGGAAAACACAAGCACTTTCGTACTGGTCAGCAGTGGTAGAGTGTGCAGTGTCCTAAGACCAGGAAAAACAAATCCAACAAAAATAGGAGGTCTGAAGGCAAAAATTTAATTTAAGGGGAAAACCACACTGAGGGTGCTAGGTGTAACAATATTATAAGGGAGGTTTATACCTGTCAAAAGTGTTTATTTCGAAAGTTGATTTGCAGTTTTTACACTGCTGCTGCCAGGGTAAAATGGCAGGCCTGAAACCACGTTTGCAGTGCCACTGTATTGGACGACACAGTAGGTCCACTCGTGCAGTCCAATCGCGGCATTTACTTTCCAGGTTTTGGTTACACTTTGTACCATGTTCTAGGGACCTATAGGCAAGTTAACTACAACAATTTGGAACATGCCAAATTCAACCATGTTTAAACGGGGAGCATCGGCACCTTACTGCTGGTTAGGAGGAGTGAAATACACAGAGTTCTAAAACCAGCAATTAGAAAGGTTCCAGCAAGAGTTGAAAAATCTAGGGTGACCACGCCCAAAAGGCAGATTTCCTGTAGGATGACCAGTACCATTTTTAACTCCAAGGGAATACAATGTGCTGCTTGAGAAAAACAGTAAAACACACTCTGTTCCATTTAATCCTTCAACTTGGGGAGTGTTTACTTACAAACAGTTTTCTTGATGTGATGCATGGATAGGAAAGAAGAATGACCTATGGGAAATTATTGGTTCTAGTTATCCAGGTGTATCTTTTATGAATTCCAAAACTAATAAAAATGCAAGGTTTCTAAAATCTGTTTGTTCTGTGAAGTGGGGGATTTTACAGTAGATGTGCAATAGGTTCATGATAGAACTATGACCACCATTGATTCCTAATCTGTGGTCTGGGGGCCCAGGGGTCTGCAAAGCCTCCTTTTGGGGTCTGTGACTGCTTAGAAAGTTAAATAATATTAACAGATTCATAAAGTGTGTATAAATAAGAAGGAAAATGTCAGTTTGAAAATGTTAAAACGTTCTTTCAACGTGAAAGAATTTTAAGTTGCAGGCTAAAAATTTGGCAAACATTCTCAAATTGATTTGTGGGATCAGAGCAGGTGCATCAAATAAAATATAGTTTGATGATGAGTGGCCTCGTTTAAATTAGAAAAGCTTCACCTTTCCCTTTAAAAATTAACATTTTGATTTGTTTTATATTTTTGTGAATTAAAAATAATATGTATTTTTTTGTATATTTGTTTGATGAATGCTCATTTCTGTGCTTTTTTTATATTTGTTTTGCTATTCAAATCATTAAAAATGCTTAGACCGGGGTCCCTGAATTCCAGAAATTAGTCAGTGGGGTTCTCTGACTCCAATAATGATGGCATGGCTGTCCACAGAAGTCAAAAGGTAAAGGCCCACTGATGTACACTATGGCTGTAGAGCAAGTGAACCAACTGACCACAGACATAAACATCCAGACAGCAGAAGGTGGGTGTCTTACAAGCAATCATAGGAATTATAGACTGACAGCAAGGGATGAGCTCCTTTACAGCGAGTGATTCTTAGGTACTGACACTACCGACACTATCAGAGATGCTGCACGCTCACCATGGAAATGTACACTTAGGGGATGAATTAAGAAAGGTGGCGCTGCACCCAGTTCAAGCATCACTTTCCCTGCCCCCCCTTAGCACACCCTAGCCCCACCATGTGTGCACCATATTTAAAATATGGGGCACCATGGCGCAGGGTAGGGGGCAATAGTGTCAGAATTCCTGACGCTTTTGATGTACTCTGCAGGAGTAGTGCCAAAATGTTGGCGCTACTCCTCTGGAGTACACAGGGGACCATTGTATTTAATGGCATGCCCCCTTTTAACTACTGCTCTGAGCAGGGGTAAAATGTGTGGAAACAATAGCACAAGGAAATCTCTTTGCACCATTTTTTCGCCCCTCCCCAAATATGGGAACACCCCCCATGTATACATTATGCCTGGCGCAGGCATAAATGTAGTGCAAGGGTTTACAAAGTGGCGCAATGCATGGATTGCGCCACTTTGTAAATATGGCGAGTATACAAAGCCCCTTTAGCGTCGCTGTGGCATCAATGATGCTGTGCTGGCAATAAGGTGGTGCTAGGGCCTCTTAAATCAGGGCCTATAGGTTCTTGCTGACCATGTCATGGACGTGATGAAAACAGCAGAAATACATTTAAAATATTGAAACAGGTGTACCTTAGGTTTCCCTTGAATCAATCAAGTTAACTTCTCTGAAGCAAAACAACACAGAAGTCAAAGTAATTGATGTAGGAATTCTGCAACACTTGCAGCACACTCTAGAGATCATTTCCCAAAAGCCTTCGGGATAACATAAATGTATCAGCTGAAGGTGGATCTCAGTGAAGCATCGTCTATTGACGTGGCACTTCCAGCATATGAACACTGTACGAGGTGAGAAATGCATTGGACTCTTCCCTTAGGCATCTGATCTTTGGTGTCTCGTAAGGAAACACTGTACCTGATCTCCTTGCATTCTTCAAACCATCAGTCCTGGAAGTCAACCAGTGCACCACAGTCAAGTGATATTGAACCGGACCGCACATACCTTCCAGGGAAGATGGCCAACATGTAGAATTCAAGACTGGTGAGATGATGCAACAGAAAAGTCAGTGCATAATTTACATAAATCTATATAGATTGTTTTTTTTTTTTTATAGTTCATGCAGAATTTACGGTGCTAGAGTGCATAATCGGAGCCTTCCGATTAATCGAGATTTGCATCTAAGGGGCGTCACAAATCAATATATTTAAATAATGAGAAGCACACTATGGTTCACAAGGAAGACAGAGATTGATTACGTTTTCAAACCATGAAGGTTAATTAAGGGTTAAAAATCGATAAGAAGTTCAGATCAATAAAACTTGCATAAGCAAGAAAGCAAAACTGTTTCAACTAGTCTCAAAAGGATGAGTTAAGTAAATCAGTTCTCCCATAACGAGGACACCCTCCTCTGCTCTAAGTCATCTAGAAGTGGACAAAGGCATATGTCGAATTTGTCAGTGGAGAGGTCTGAAAGGCTCTGTAATGGAATGTGAATGTTTTACATTCACGCCTGTAGTGCGCTAGCTTAAATCACAATTGTGGCATTTGACACATCTACACCTGGTTCCCACACAATTCTCCAAACAGGATAAAACCCACCAGCGTAAGCAAAGCTCATTATTTTCTCAGGGTCATCAACGAGGCTTGTTCAAACGTCCTTCAAATTTACACCTATCTGCAACATAAGCAGATACATTGAACAGCCTGTATTCTCGGATGCACTTGTGAAACTTAACTGGAACGTTCTACAGTTCTTATATAAAGGAAAACAGTTCAGATAGGAAAGACAACAAGGACAGATCACCTTTGTAAATATGTAGCAGGCTTCTAGTGGATACAAAGAAAGATCTGATTTAAACAATATGACAACTCTATGTATAACGTATAGTGTAAAAACATTTTGTCAAGGTGGGAGAGAGATGACATTTTCAGTGAAAGAGTAGAGTACACACCCCCTTGGCTTGTCATCGACAGCTGATCGATAGACAGGACTGTACCCTGGAGCAGTCAGTTTTGATGTAATCCAGAGGTTTATAGGAAAAGATAAATTTTCAGGATTTTCTAAAAATGTCTGAAAATATTTTTAACGCTGAAAAAATGAGAAGGGTTGCCAATGAACGATCATTGGAAAAAGGAAGGATTTGCGACCGACGTGTTTCCATATATCCAGGTGGGTGTCAGGCAGTGCTTAATTTGTAAATGAAAACGTGCCGGTGCCCAAAGACGCCCTCGTAAACATGCAGCTCCTGCATTTAAATGTGCAAGCACGTAATACTGGGGCAGCATAATCCTGAAGCCATCTGGGGCCTCTTCAACCCATTTAAAGCCACTCCCTGCCCCTTCAGCTCACTCCTGCAGCTTTCTACCTTTGTGACACTTTTTCATTTTTCTCTTCCTCTGTCTTTCCTAAATGTGTCTTTTGCTCGCAGCAAATGCTTGAGGCAAAAGAATAAGCGCTGGTCCTCAAAAATAAGTGCCGGTGCTCAGCACCGGAAGATCAAGCACAAATTAAGCACTGGTGTCAGGCCTGTTCTGGGTGCCCGTTGTCAGGATGAAAACATATCAGGGCTGCTGATTGTGAGGGAACCCTGAGCACAAGGCAAGAGATCATAAATCACCCAACCCTAGGTTTGGAGCCTGTCTTCTGCAGGGATAAATTGAGTCATTTATCTTGAGCAATTTTAAAGATGAATCAGACATCTAATTGCCTGAGTTTTTTAAATAGGGTTTGAAATGTGATACTTATCTATAGCTGGGAAACGTAATTGAACAGGTTTTTATGGTGATGTGTAACCGAAATACACTACTGAATTGACGGATTTCTTGGTTGAACCAATGAAGAGATCGAGTGGGGGAGGTGTGGTCAGTGTCCATGAGTCTAGTTATGAGGCATTTTTAAACTCCAGTCCACTCCCAGCCTTACACAGCAGAAGGAGTGGATTCCCCCCGGATAAAGGTGTCCCTTGTTTATTAACATGCATATGCTTAAAACTTCCTGAGGCACACACATTCCACCCTTGTAACTCCCCTCACTTTGCAGCTTTGCACACCCCTGCAGTGAGGCTGGGTACAGGTACTCAGAAGCAGAACCTTGATCTTGAAGTTAGACTTTTGTTGTCTGAATCACAAAGGTAACTTACATTTTTTGAGTAATTTTACACTTTTGTGTGTTTGCTACTTTTTAATATTCACAAACTCTGGGCCTGATTCACAAAGGTAAACACACTTTTGTGTAAGTTTAAATTCTTTTTGCTATGTACAAAGTCAGAGACCATACTAAGTTCAGTTACAGTATTTTTCTCCTACAATTTAGCGATTCATTCAAGCACAGAAACTTACTAAGTTCACTCTGCATTAAGCAATAGTTATGTATGGCTTTTTTTAGCCACTTTTTAATCACCGCCAGTGTCTTGTTCAGAAACTTGCTATGCTGCAAAAACAGGCCCTAGCAATACCGAAATGTGTCCCACACTTTGGAGCATATAACATTCCAAATAAACAAATACCACATAGACACAGACTAAACTGATCTCTCAGAACAGACTCCAGCAAGAACTGATACACCCACATATTTATTGTAGAAATTATTAAACTCGTGTGACCTGAGTCACAGAGATATTTGCACATACACAGGGCAAGGTATTCATGCAAAGGGACATTGTGCTCAAATTATTTTAGTCAGTGCCACTGGAGGTATCGATGGATTGATTGATTGATTGATTAATTGATTGAATAGTTGATTATTTGGGCTTGAAAGGGTTTCCCCGAGTGGTGACTTGCACATTGAGGTGGTGGGGCTCGGTCCCATGTGCTCTCCTTTTCCCAGAAACAGTTTTACTTTGAGATATATTTTGTGAGCCCTGAGCTAGGATCCAGAAGCCAGGTCGTTTCGAGCATGTGAAGTTACTGACACACAGGTTGACTTTCTTACCGCCCGTCGGTGCCATAGGAGTTGGTCAGCCACCAATGTGCACCGCCCTTTCAGTCTATGTAATGGAATAGTACGCCATTACTGCGAGGGTGAGTGAGGCTGCTGCCAGAGAAGGGTCCGACCGGGCCTGTCCAGCTCCTTGGTTCGATGCCACGGCCACCTGCCCTGCATCAGCCTGAGCCACTATGACCGAGTCCACGCGGGTCAGCAGAGGGGAGGTGTGTTACAGGCCCACCGCAGCACAGCTGAGCCCGCAGCGCACCTACTGACCGCTGGCACACGTCTGTCCCTCTCATCTTTTGCGATTTTCTTCTTTGTCCTTCAAATCAGTTCTCCTTCTTTCGCTTCCTTTTCCTCCTATCCCAGTCTTGCCTTTCTTTCACTCTGAATCTTAAAGAAGCTCCTGATCTAAGACCCTCTGCCGCTCAGTCGTGTTGCTTCAGGTCGCCGGCTCGCCTCCTTCCTCGACTCTCTGATCCCTCTTTCTCCTTCTCCACTCTGTATCACAGATCACCTCCTCTTCCCTCCACACCCTTCCCCCGTCTCCCTTTACACGACCTGTATCAGTGGACCGAAAAGGTAAAATACCATCTTTTCGCCTTTTAGTGGCATGAAGAAGTTATTATTTATAAGAAAAAGTAAATGTGAAAGGCCAGAAAAGTGGAAAAAACATGCCACCAAGTACCGCCTGCTGCTTTTTATATCTCTCGCCTGGTATTTATTTTCCCTGATTGTATGTGTGCATGCATGTATAAATGTATCAATGCATGTTTATATGGGTTGCATGTATTTCTAGGTATGCGTGCTTGATGCGTGTAACTATGAACTGCTGCTGCACTAAAACAGGAACCATCTTCAAGATGTTGAGATCTGTGTGGGACAGTGACTCCCTAGCAGCCCGTGGACCCACAAGTGGGTTTACCAGCACCGGCAGCCCCTCCAACCAGCACCGCCGCATAACAAACTAGGGCTTGGGGATTCTGCTGTCTGTGACATGTGGCTTGGCTTCCACACAGCGCCACATGTGCAGTATCAAGGGGCGTGCACAAGCAGTGCATAAGATGCAGTTTAGAGTTCTGTGCATGCTATTTAAGGACAGACAAATGGGTCTCGACATGCTTGTATCTAGAAAGTGCACATTTTGTATAAGGATCCCGAGGTCAATTTCTGCAGAACAGATCTTTTTTTACTCTTGTCTTCGCAGTGCTTTAAATAAACCTTCTTAAAATGCAGTGACCACCAACCTCCGAGCGAAAGAGTTGATTGCAATATCCACGAAACAATGTAATGTTGTGCTTAGTCCGCTGAGGTGTGCACCTCCAGCTTCAGATATTGCACAATTCTCAGCAGCAGGAGCCTAACCCTCTGATCTAGCTTATTCTTTTGAGGATACTTCTAATAGTAGAAAAGGGTTGAGGACATTCATTCAACCTTTCACAGGCACCAGGACAACTTCTTGCACCACCTGAAGTTTACGTGTGCTAGCATCTTTTTTAATGTAGCATTAAATATTGCACATCTGCCCTTGCTGTGCTTCAAATGGCCAATGGAATTGTTCTTACTCAAATGATGGCCCTTAGTGTACCCACCCATAAAGCATTGCAAGCTGAACCTGCCCTACAGTTCAAACTCATCATCTCCGGAACGTCATATTTTTGTCACTCACATACGTTCAACTCTCTGCGCCATGCTGATGAAATATCGTTTGAGTTATTCCTGTATTTATAGTATTTTTTAAGTTCAAAAGTGTTTTACTGAAAGTGTAAAAAAGTGCAAAAAAGAAACTGTAACAAAGAGAGTAAAGCGGTGTTTAGACAGAATATCAGAAATAGAAATATTCTGGGACAAAATATTGTGTCAAGAATGAGGAGGACATTCTGATGGTAAGTTTCTATAGGTGAGCAAAGTTTTACTATACATAACTCTATATATATGTACCTTGACAATATAAATATCTCCAAAATAGGTAGATGTGGAGTTAAGAATAGTAAATCTATACTTACCTATTTGCACTTACCTTTACACCTTGATACCTTTGACATACTAATATGTCCACACAATATTTCTGTTTCAGATATTCTGTCAGGGATCCAAGTAAAACACAATAGTCTTGTGTGTCAGTGTTTCGCCTGTCAACAATATTAGAAACTACAGGCAACCACATAAGCAGATAAAAGTTCTAGCAAAATATAAATATAAGCTTGGATAATATGGGAAAATGTTAATTAAAGCATAATATGAAATGAAAGAGGGGGGAAGAGAAAAATATACAAAAATACATGGATGACATATAATAAATAGACAGCAATAGGATATCCTATAAATAGTTGTAGGAAGCTGGCTCTTTCTATGACATATCAAAATGAGGTGCATTGTGCAAAGAGACCAGGGATTCCCTTACCAGTGGACATGGGCTTGCTCTAGCAAACCCAAGGTGCTCTTTTAGGGGGTAGTATGGTTGAGCAGCCCTAGGCTTATCAGAGAGGAGTGTTAGATATTTACCATAGGCACAGTCAATACATGAGTCACACAACTCAATATAGCGAGCCACACCAACTTACAAACATAACAAGTATCTTTATATATGTTTAGGCACCAGAATCAATATGATCAGTTAAGTATGTTTTGCAATAAAAATACTTTCAGGTTTCAAAAGTTGATAGGGCATTTTTCAGCCATAGCAATGTTAGCTTATGGAGAAAAAACAAATACTGCATGCAGTTATAGTACAGTGACATGCAGGACAAATATCCTGTACTTAAGGTAAGTACGGGACAAGGTCCAAGGCCACACCAACAGGTCACACCAGGTGACACTGGGATTACGGGGTACAGAGGTGCACTACAGTGTCAGGTGCCCAATGTTAGCCTTTAGGGATCGGTCTGGTTCAAAAGAGGCTGCAGGTTTGGACTGGGTGGCCAGTTAGGCTGAACCAGCAAATGGGCTCAGCTCTCAGGATGCTCAGGGATACCTTAGGTCCTCTTCTCCATGGCCGGGGGCAACAGGTGCAGAGGTGTCTTGAGGCATCAGGTTTTCTCCACCTGAAGCACTCGCGGTTGAGGGGGCATTTGGGCAGAGGCTGCAGGCAGTGGCAGTGAGTCCACAGTGGGCAAGTCCAAGGTGGGCTTTGTCTCTGGAGGGCAGAGGGAACACACTGGCACCACTGGTCCACTTCAACTCGTGCTAGGTGACACAGGTGCAATGGTGCTTTCAGGTGTCAGGTTTTCAGGGGTTGGGGCCCTCGTAGTTCTCTTGGGGTGCCTGCAGGATGCAGGGAAGCAGCTCTACTGCACCACCGGAGTTCCTGGATCTTTGTTGAAGGCAGGCAGTCCTCCCAGGCTTTTGGGAGTACGACAGCTAGCAGGACTAGATTACTTTGGTGCAATTTGACAGGAACAGCAGACAAGCTGGTAGGCCTGGGTCCAAGTCAGGTGCTTTTTCTCAGTTTTTGCTTTTGTGGCTCATTAGTGCCGTTCTCCTTCATAGGACACCAGGATTCTGATTTCCTGTTGCCAGGGACTCCATTAAATATTAAATTTGGGGGTATTTCAGCGAGTGTAGTGAAGTAGCAAATGGGCTACTTACCCTCTGGGGTCAGTACACCCCCATATGACCACTTCTTGTGGGTAGTGGCCACAGCTCTGTCCCATAGTTCCTAGTTCTGCCGCCACCAAGATGTTAGACTTTTACAAGTTTAAAAATAGTATGTATCATAGAAAAGGCTATAACTTTATTATAAATAACCAAATGGTCAACCAAAGTAATCTGTCTATCACACTGGGATTTCCAAATAATAATTGTATTTTTTAATTTCATATTTTTATTATACCTTAAAGAAGATTGACAAAATTTGCTTTATTTAAAGAGTCAGGGAAAAGAAGGTATCTCAATAGTTTGCAGGTATACAAAAATAACAGGCAGATTGAGCAGAGTTGTTTTAGTTGAAAAGGGTAAAAATTCCTCAAAGAAAAAGGAGAAATTAAATAATTTTCAATAATGCGCCTTAACTGCTGAGGTGAGTCATCTGCAGAAGCAGCTTGTTTAAAAAATAACATCATCAAATTTCTGGAAATTTCAAAAGTTGCTTGATATTAAACTGTAAAGAGCTAATCTAGGAGGTTTAATTTGCCATTTAAACAGTACTGAAATAAAGTCTACCCATTTGAAAAATGACTGTGGAATTTGTAGACAAATCTTGGAAATCCAATAAATCATTCTAAAAGAAAGCATCATTTTAATAGAACTCTATTTATCCAACCAGGATGAAAATAACGAATGCCACTTAGAACACTCATTTCCTAGTATCATCATAACTTCTTCAAAACGTATTTCAATAGTATCTTTAACTGAGTTTGTAAACCATAGTCCTAATATTTTAATCTTTATGCGAGTTCAAATATATCATAGATCTTGAAAAGGAATCTTTGATACAAAACTTGCCCAGGGGTAATTTTTCAGTTAATCCTGGTTTCATTTAAAACCTGAAACATTAGCAAAAGTTTGAACCTCTTTAAAGACACAAATAGATTTGTCTGGGCTGGAAAGGTATACAAGAATATTGTGTGCATATACCAAAAATTTCAATTGGGAATCACCATAGAAGAAACAAGAAATGTCTGCAATATGTCTAATTTTAGAGTTAAAGTATTCAAGAGTAAGTATAAATAAAAGGGAAGATAATATGCATTTCTGTCTCACTCCTCTGAGTGACACATTTTTTTAAATAAAGGTTAATTTTTGAAAACTAGCTGCTTTAGGGGATGAATATAATAATGTTTTTAAATTCAATATTTTAAGACTAAAAAAACGGTATATTGCCTTCTCCTGCTGCAGTTTCCCATGCCTCCTTAAACTCGTCCCCACACTCCTTCCCCTCCTAGGACCTACTTAACGGCTGCAGCTGCACAAGTGCACAGTGGGCGCGCACTGCGGGTGTTCTGCTGGTGCACCAAAAACATGCTAAAGGCATGCCTGCTGTGACAGCTTGTGCCTGGACTGTCCCAGCACCATGGACCCTTGATCATCTGACCACCACCTCTACACCGCCTCTGACCTGTTAGCACTGAACACTGGATGTCGTCATGATTGCTGACCCCACTCTGCACAACATTGCATGGCATGACCCTCCTCATGTGGTCACTATTACTTCTCTTGCAGCTTCTTGCTAACGCCACCCTCTGGACACACCCCGCCCCACATTGCCTGCATGCTCCTCAACACCAGATTTCTTTGAGGCACTTCACTGAGGTCTGGGACCTCATCAACATACACTCCCTGGACATCCTTTTTCTCACCAAACCTGGCTGAATCAGTCATCTACACCCACCATCACAGAGGCCATCCCTCTTGGCTACAAGATGATCTGCTGCAACAGGCTCCACAAACAGGGAGTAAGTCTTGCAATCACCCAGTAAGACACAATCACCTGCACAACAGATGAAGCAACTGCGCTCATGGAACCCATGCACTCCCAACTACATATCAGCCACTCCATGACTATCTCAGGCCCCCTAGCTTATCGATTCCCAGGACACTGCACCACCTTCAGTAACCTACTCATTGACTTCATCACTCCCATCACCATTAGATTCAACTCCAGCAAATAACTATTCAACATTGTCAAAGAATTCACCAATCCAACAGCAGCCTCAAATACCGACATCCCCTCACAAGTACTCCACAGCAAAATATTCAAGATCTATACCAACTTAGCACCCTAACCCACCCTAGAAGACATCATCATGAAACCCCCATCACCATGAGGAGCACCGACCTTCTAATGAACTGGAGTCCTCTCAGCACAAGTGACACCACCAGAATCATGCAGACCATCAAACAAATCAGGGTCCCCCACAGCTCCTGACCTCACCACATATACAACCTTGGAAGCACACTGATCAGAACCAACCTCCCCATCATCGTCAACTCCTCTTTCCTCAGTGGAAACTTCATTGATAGCTAGAAACCCTTGGCTGACAATAAAGATCCCAACATCTACAGACCCATCTCACTCCTTCCTTTCCCAGCCAAAGTCCTGGAGAAAGAGACAACAAGCAACTCTCCACTCATCTTGAACAGCACCATCTCCTGGACTCCACCCAGTCAGGGTTCTACTGCAACCACAGCACAGAAACCGCCCTTCCGGCAGCAACATATGACAGCTCATCCATCATGGATAGAACTCAGGGATTCAATGGCCTGTCCTGAGTTGGATTGCCTCCTTCCTCTACAACAGTACTCAATGAGTCACTGTCCACTTTCACCTCAGAACACAAGAAACTTTCCTGCAGGATCTCCCAGGGCACCTTCAACAGTTCAACCCTGTTTAACATGTAAATGGCATCCCTCACCAGAATCTAAAGAGCCCACAGCATCAACATTGTCTCCTACACCAACAACACCCAAAACATCCCCTGTCTCACATTCACTAACAACACCATCAGAACAATTTATACCTCCTGCATGTCCAACATGGCCAACCCAATACAAGAGAACTGTCTTAAACTCAACACAGACAAAAAGGAGATCCTGTTTTTGCAAACAAGAGCTCCCATTGGGACTCCTCCTGGTGGCCACCAGACTAGGTGCCACGACCACCCCCACAGACCACACCAGACACCTAGACATCAACCTTGATGACAAACTTAGAATGATCAAACAGGTCAGTGATGTGATTGTGTCCTGCTGCCTCATCCTCAGAATGCTGCAGAAGATCTTCAAATGGCTTCCGAAGCGCACAAGATGCATGGTCACCCAGGCTCTCATCACTAGTAGACATGACTATGGCAAAGGACTCTATGTCAGCATCTCCAATCAGGTCAAGCAAAGATTCCAGACTATCCAAAAAACACTGCCAGATTCATCCTAAATATCCTCAAAGCGCTTACATCACTCCCTACCTCACCAAACTATACTGGCTGCCTATCCAGAAATGTTGCAAATTCAAGCTGCTCATCCACACCAACAAAGCCCTCCACAGTCCCGGATCATTACACTTTGACGACCGACTTGAACTCTAGCAACCTTCCAGACAGCTATGCTCCACCTCTCTCTCCCCTGCACGCCTTCTACTTCATCTCTAACAATAACCGGAAGACATTTACTCAACACATCCGGAGTGATTCTCTACTTCTCAATTTCCACAAGAAACTGAAGACCCGGCTGTTCAACTAGGAGCACCGCCTGCCCTACGTTCCTACACCAATGTGACAAAAGCTAATCACTTCAATGATTCCAACATAAATTGACAACAAATAAGTTTAAATTATTTTTACTCTCCTAAAGTAATGATAACCAATGCATGAAACAATTTTGAGGCTTTAATAATGACATTAAAAAGACATCTAGTAATGTAAAAGAGAATTGTCTTTTAATATTTCCAACTTGTTCCAAACCAGTTAATTGAGGAAGGATAGTTTCTATATGTAGTGCTGAAATCTTACCAAAGATTTTACACTCTACATTCACCAGTGAGATGAGTCATTAATTTTTACATAATTGTACGTGGTGATTTAGAATCTGCAAAAAAGAGGTAGAGTTTAAGGAGCCAAGGGAATAAAAGTGAAGACAAAGGTGAATAATATTTCTAAAGTGATACCTTATGGTCCTAGGATTATTTTACTAGTTTTTAATTTTGTAACTGCTTGCACATTCCCTTTATGTGTGGTACCTTCTCCTAGCAGTGAAAAAAAATAATATTCAGTTTAGGTGCAGGGATAGAACTCAAATATTCACTGAGTTGTGATTGTGGTGGAATAAGTTAAGGGGTATATTGAGAATTGTAAAAGTTAACAAATTCTTGCAAAACATTCAAAACATTCAAATCTTTAGAAACAATATGGTGATACAGTACATGGATACCCTTGCCGGTGATTGGTGTACTATACAAGTCCACATACCATAACATCTGAGGTCTAATTGTTTTCAATGTTATTCTTCTCTTGTCTAACATTTAAGTAATTAGCCGATAATTTTCCTGCTTTTTTTGTCCACAAGAATTGAATTTATGCTTTCATTAAATTCATTGAGTGATGTTTGGGATAAGGTAAAATTATTTTTCCTTTATTAACGTAATCGATAATAAAACAACTCACTCAAGCTTTGGAAGCATGTTATAAGGTTAGTAAGGTACTGCCTAGGTGGGTATTTAGCTGGAAAAAAAATCAGTAATATAAACTTTAAACTGATTAGTAAAATAAGACTCTATAAGAATTGAGTTATTAAATGTCCATGTTTTATGGTGTGGTTGAAACAGAAACAAATCAATACCAGTTAATACAAGTGCATGGTCAGAAATAAACATGGAGCTTATTTCTGAATCTAGAAGATTCTGAACTAAAGATTTACTGGTAAAGATATAGGACCTGAAACTCGCGGTGGCAGTCGGAGAACTGCAATCCTGGCAGTCTGACTGATGGATTATGAACCTGGCTGTCGGACCTCCCGGAGACCGCTGCCTCCGCCAGGATAAGGTACCCCAATGGGTTGGCGGTGGTCAAAGTCGTTTTCAGCCACTGTGGTGCTGAGCTCGGGACCGCCATGCTGATCACAATATTCCTTTCTGCCAGCCTTTTCATGGTGGGGTGCCCGTCATGTAAAGGTTGGTGGAAGGCAGAGTTGGGGACCATGTCATGGGCAGTGCAGGGCTCCTCCTGCCAGCATTCTCAGAATGTGCAATGTCTGCTATGGCAGACCGTGCGCATTCCGAGGGTGCTGTGCACGACAGCATTGGCCTCGGCTCTCTAGGGGAGCTGAGGTCAATGTCTCTGCACTGTTCCCAGAAGGCTGACGAGCCGAAATATCGCCTGGCAGAAATGTCATAATACGACATTTGACATTTGTGCCGGTCAGCCCAGTGGAGACATCGTAATATGACGGTGTTGAGGCCAGCACCTTGACGGCCTCCTCCCCACCGTCATATTGGAGTTGTGGCGGTTCAACCAGACAACGCGTAAATGGCCCCATAGTCACTTCTAGATTGGGTGTGAAGTGCTGATGATAAAGTATATTCTCTAGTGGGAGGATTGCAAATTCACCATGTTTCACTACATGACTTTTGAGAGATAGTAGAACACAAAAGTGTTTGTATTTTGTTAGGTACATGTTTACCTTTAGAATTTCTGTCTAAAATGTGTTCAATTATCTGATGCCCACTGTAAAAAATTCCCCACTGATCAGCCCATGTCGGATATTGGGTTATTAGTTGTGTTTCCTGAACAAGTAATAGGTCCACAATTCCCTGTTAGAGGGAACCAAACACCATGCCATAGCACTTGATTCTCTCCGATAGCAAAGCACAGCAGTCAAAGGCCTACTCAGGTGAAATGACGCGGGCTAGCACTCACTGTTTTCTGGCACACACACATATAACCCTCAATAAATGAGAATCCAGTCACTGCTTTTTTTTTTTAGAAGACATAAAAGTATGTTTATTAAACACAATTCCAATTAGCACACACTATTTTAGAAATATATATATTTGGCAGATGAAGAATACCACAGATGATATTGCATAATCACTTTGATTCCCTAAAGGATAATACAAACATATAATGTAATTCTATTGGCTTGGCCACAGGTTGAAGATCCACAAACCACATGTTAAATACATAATTTTACACGCAAATGCAATCATCAATATTAATAATCATGTAACTTCATTAATGTTGATAAACATATTCACTTTGATCAGTAATCACTGTTGACATTATTTATATTGATAAATCATAAAAAAACATTAACATAGCATGGGTTTGTGTGCTTTTCGTGTATTTTGAAACTATGAAAGTGCAACTATAAAAAGAGATCCTAGGGGCATTACATTTTGATCACATACCATGCAAATATAGACTTAGCTCTTAGAGGATACTGTACAATATGTGCCTTCTTTAACATCTTCATGCCACAATAAATGCATCCATAGAAAAAGCCCCTAGAGGTCGCTGCACTCCCAGCTGTAGAACAGAAGTGCCATCCTTGGGAATGCTTTCAGACATTAGCCAAAATCCAAAAGAGGTCCTGGTTTTATTAGGGGTAGGCAGAACTCATGGAGTTTCACACAAGAATCTGGGGAATTCTGTCATCTGGTGGAAAATATTCAGCTCACATTGATTGTGCTGCAGTTTCGCACCAGTAGCACAACAGCAAGAAAATCAGTGTGAATGGCACCATCCGCTTCAGAAGAGCATGTGGTCATTCGGGTTGAGTTTGCTGCCAATCAAGTAGAAAATCTACTCAAGCGGCAGCAAATCCACTCGAAAGGAAGCCATCTGGCCACAATCCCTCGTGACAGCCCGTATTAGAAAAACATGCTAGGGGACGTCAAATTTTGTTTGCACTTGCCAGCTAGCATTTTCCGGAGCTTAGTGTGAGAAAAATTCTTCCACACAGTGATTGGAAAATTTTGGCCAAAACTCTGATTAAAGAGAAATGCAGAGTGACCAACATTCCACCAATTCCTCAGGTTGAACAAATATTCCACACATCCCTAGTTTTTATGACCCACAGACAAAGGGGCTTATTATGACTTCAGCAGATGGAAAAGCCCATCTGCCAAAGTCCTAATGGGTAGGTTGCAGTCAGTCCATCTGCCTCCCCGCCGGCCCCACTACTAATTTACCAATGGCCCAGCGAGAAACGGCCTACAGCATTGTCGCCGGCTCATAATAGAGCCAGCAGCAATGCTGTAGTGAGTCGGGTGCACCAGCACCTCTCGCAAAGCTCACTGTCTGGAAAGCAGAGGCTGGCCAGGGGCTGGCCGGGGGGGCCCTGCACTGGCCTTGTCAAGTGCTTGGGCAGTACAGGGGCCCCCCTGGGGAACCCTGCACCCCATCTCCGCCAGCCTTTACATTGTGGGTTTACCACCATGTAACCACTGGCAGAGAGGGGGGTGTAATCCCTAGGGTGGCACTGCTTGCAGCGCTGCCCTGGTGGATTAGGACCACCAGCACTGCAAGACCCTCCTGGGGTCTGACCACTTCTGCAACCCATAATGAGGGCCATAGTGTCAGTACCTTGTCAAATCCTTTTGGGAGGGGAGCTGCTGCCATCATGCAGTCTCCCCCTTTATAACTTCGGTGGTGCTCCTGCCATCCTGGGGCCACCTCAAGAGGAGGAAATGTGCAAAATCAGAAGCCTTACAGGGCAGTACGGGTTGCTCCAGCCTGCAATGGTGACTATAAGATGAGTGCATCCACTGATGCACCGGGGGGAGAAGCTGCCTTTATCTTTGCCACGTAACCTTACATTCTTTTCTCTTTTGATTGGGGATGCCCACTTTCATATGGGCACCCCCATGACTCCACAACGTTGGGAGCAGCTGAAGGAGCCCACCCTTCACTGCCCCACCAATTCCTGCACTAGCCACACCTCTGCATGCAGCTGCAGCAACTGGCAGTTTCTCCTTCCTTGCCCACTGATGCAGATTGGGATCTCTTTGCCCGTGACAAAGTTACCGATCCTCCTAGTCTTTGGGGGTCTGGGATGCGGTCCTGGCGCCCTTCCTTGGTGGGAACTGCACAGAAAACATTAGTCCCCGGGCCAAGAGAGAGTCTGGAGAGGGGGCCCTATACGAGCCCCGTCCCTGGAAAAAATTCCAGGGATGCCCACCCCAGCTGTAATTTTAGAAACAGAGGTGGAGCCCCATATATTCCAATTGGCGAAAAAGAAGCAAAAAATGTGGCCATTCTTCAGAATGCCATAACTTGAGTCCCAACGGGCCGATCTGGACAACCCTGAGCTCATTGTATTCCTGGTGGTGAGGTCTAGCCACCAGGAGCAGTTTGAGTCAACCTTCCGACCCCCAAAGCAGTCTATTCCACAGGGCTCTGATTTTCCTGTCTCCCTGCACCAGAGTGACTCCTGGCCCTTGTCTCTGGGGCAGAAGTCCAGGGCTTTCCCCCAACTGGTACTCAGTGGGCATAAGGGCAGCAACTTCACTGGCCCTTAGGGAGACCTACTGGTCCTGGGGGTCAACTGGGCAGTGTCCTTAGACCTTCCTGAGCATCAGGGTGTTCCTCCTTCCAGTTGTCCATGGCAACCCCATGGTACAGCATCACAGAGCTGAAAATCACCAACCAAGATGCAAGAGTTTTTGAAAGGGGAGTGTAAGGTTCCAGAAGCCAGGCAAATTTGGCCAATCCTAGTGTGCCATGTCATTTCTCCACTCCTGTCCCAACCCACCTGCCCAGCATGCTGAGATAATTGAAAACAGCACCGTCCTACGGTCACAAGTCCCATCTCCTCTGGGGCCTCAGCTCTGCCCCTTATTGGCATCAATGACAGGGCCTTTCTATCCAAATCTTTAAAAGGGAGACCAATCATGTATTGGTTCCAGAGGTCGGGGATCCCTCCTTTGCTTAGAGGTCTAGGGCAGGCCCATCCATAGAATAGCGTAACAGCTGATTGACTGATGCAGATCTTTCATCCCCACCCCTTTCTTTCTCAGAGGACGAGTGAAGCACCAATAATTTTTCCTTTTGTGTGGGGAGGCCTTTTTTCCTGCTGCTGGAGAGAAATGTATTAAACCTGACATAGCAGGTTGGCAACAGGCCTGGCCTTTGATACTAAGTTGACCCAGAGACATATAACAATTTTGGGGGACCCATAATTTGTACACACTGAGGCAATTTTCTACCTATGTGCATAATAAAATGTCACAAAAGACAAAACAGTAATTCACACAGACTTTGCCTATTACTGTATACTAACATTATAAGGCCTACCTCAGGTCAATATCTAATCCTGCAGAGTCCCCTCTGCACTATGCTATCAGCATTGCCGGGCTGCGCGCAACAGCAGCCTCCCACGCACAACCCTCACAAGTATGCACATGTACGTACTTGTGTTCATGTGTAACAAGCAATGTGCCCTTTATCCTAGCTGTGTAACAGCAGTCTTACCTTACATGGTAGACAATGGCGGTAAACATGCACAATCCATTTGTCAAGTGATTACCCTAGGTGACACTCAACCACTGTGAAAAGTAAAAGAACTGGGTGATCCAACAAGGAACACAACTGGATGTGCTGAACCAATTCCAACACCCTAAAATGAGTTGTAATGTTGTAGGACCATATGCATTTAAAATTGTAAGCTGAATCTGGTCAATCAGTAATTTGATTGCAATTCACCTCCCTTCAGAATCTTTAGATTTTGACAGAACCTTGGCATCCAAGTTTTTGATAATTAGTTATATGGCTCCAATCTTCTTCCGAAAGTATGGAGATACAAAAATATGGCATATCCAACATTTTGGTTTCAAAGCTTATGAGCCAGATAAGTGTGGCTCCTGTAAAAGAGCAATGTCAGCAAGTAATCTGGTCAGATGTGTTACGACTCTTTGGGGCAGATTTAAGAAAAGTGGCTTGGCACCAAGCGCAGCGCCACTTTCCTTGAGCCCTTTAGCATCCCCCGACTGTCACCATGTGTGTGCCATATTTAAAATACGGTGCACCATGGCGCAGGCTAGGGGGCACTAGCGTCATTTTTTTTACGCTATTGAGTACTCTGCAGGAGTGGATGAACTGTAAATAGAATATTTATTGAAAAGATTATATATAAATACTGTTTCCATTATCTCCTTTCAACAAGATTTCAAGAAGTTCATTAGTTGCGAGTGGTCATCATGTGTTACTTTTTTGTCTTCATAAGTCACTTAAATCCTACAACAGTAAATCAGGCCAAATCTAGCATGTAGAGATCCTGGCTATAGCTTTAGATCTAAAAATTGCTTATGTCATCATCATCATCAACACATCGCTTTATTCGGTTAATTTAAACCATCAAAGCACAAATCACACAATACAAGAATAAAATTAAAATCATAAATATCTTACATTCAAATAATACATAAAAGTATAAAACATAAATACTAAAATCAAGGAGATGTTTCTCTTCACACAGTGCAAAACTACCTAGACCTTGTTCCTCAGGATAGCCAAAATATCATCCAGCGAACTAACACCCTAATCATAGGCCTCATAATAATCAAGAAGGTTTTTTTAACTGTCAAATTCGTATATGCCATGCAGCCGCAAGGAACTTGATAACTGCACAGAACAGGGTGCAGGATGTGTCCCTCATCATAATCCTCAAAGCATCTATACAACATCTGATCCCCATGTTCTTACAAACTGGGCGTAGCCACCTCTGACGAGCAATCCTATATGCTGGGCATATGAACATAAAATGCACAATGGTTTCTGGAGAAATGCTACAACTTGGGCATAAATCAGTTCTCAGAGCAGAATCCCGCCTATTGCCAAAAGATTTAAGAGGTAGGCATCCATATCTGAACTGAATATACAAACTCTTGCTTAATGGATCAGTAATGAGATTCATAAACAGTTCAAAACATGGATGCCACTTGGTATCAAGAAATTGAGAAGTCAATCTGCCATGAGACAAATGAAGTAGGTAGTTTCCCCTGACATACGCCCAATAAGCTGTTTTTAGATGCTTCTTCTGCTCTTTCCTTAAATTATAAGGATGGCTCCGGTAGTTACTAAGACCCAGAATGTAAAACCATTTTGATATGTGTTTAAACCAAGGAATAGTAAGCACGTTAGGTCTGTCTAAGATATCTTGGATGGATTCCTTATATGTGAGTAGCTCAGGAGTAGTCCAAACACATACCCAGAAAAGCAGCAGTCTTAAAGCTATAATGTCTGAGATACGTGCAAGTCCGAGGTCCCAAAACATTGGTAACAAAGGAGTATTACGTGGACAAGCCAAGAGTGATCTTACAAAATTGTTTTCACCTATTGAGAGTTTACCAGCATTTGAGTATCTCTAGGCTTCTTCCCCGTAAGCCACAGCACTCTGAGCCTTTGCCCGATAAATTTTTACTGCTGGAGTGACTACTCTCTCGATGGTCGACTTGTGGAAGCGCAAAATTGCCCCAGATCTATGTGCCAGAAGGGCTAAGCTTTTATTAATCTGGGCCTCCCACTGCATATCCTTGCTAATTCTGACCCCCAGATAGTCAATGGAGCAAACCTTGCTCAACAGAGTCCCTTTGTAAAGGATGGTATATCCTTTAGAGGGACCACGTCCCATAGTCATAATTTTAGTTTTGGTATGATTAAGCTCCAGCCCAAAGTCGTCACAAAACAAGCTAAACCTATCCATTAATACCTGTAGGCCCATCGGTGTTCGGGAGATCAAGAGAGAATCGTCGGCAAATAGCAGAATCGGGATTTTTGTATTATTCAGAGAGGGCGCATCATTTTGGCAATTAGTAATAACTTGCACGACCTCATTGATGAACAAGATGAAAAGAGTCGGAGCAAGGACACAACCCTGTCGTACCCCTCTCCTGATCTCTATTCTGTCAGTGAGTTCCCCCTGGTTACCCCATCTTACTTGAGCATAAGTATTCTCGTGCAATCTTTGGATTAAATGTACTAAGTTCTCTGGGGTACCAATTTTTTTTAGAACTCCCCACAGTTTCTCTCTTGGCACACGATCAAAAGCAGATCTCAGGTCTACAAAGGCCACATATAATTTCTGTCTGGCTAAGGTGACGTACTTCCAGAATAATAGTGACAACCTAAAGACTTGGTCCATAGTGTTAGTTTTTGAACGAAATCCAGCCTGGCGAGCAGATAATATCTGGTTCTTCAAAACCCATTCCGTAAGTCTGGCCAAAATTTGTTTCGCAAAGATCTTTTGAAGAATATCAGTAAGGCTAATCGGTCGATAGTTCGCTGGCAAACCTAAATCGCCTTTCTTGTAAACAGGGATTATTTCTGCACCATGCCATGAATCAGGTATGGGACCACATGCTGCTATGGCATTGGACAATAAATTGATATACCATGCCCATATAGTGGGCTCAGATTTAAACAGATCCCCAGGTATCTTATCAGGGCCAGGAGCTTTAGCTGGCCTCAGAGAATTAATAGCATCAGTTGTTTCAGCTATAGAAAAGACAATGCTCTCACTGAGCTATTTGTATAAGCTACATCATCAACATGTGTGATAACCTTAGGGTCATGCAATACAGGATAGGCATAAATTTCAGAAAAATGGGTCACCCATCTATCAGGTTGAATATAAGAGCTGATGGAGTCATTTCCCCCTCTCGATCTGCAAGCCAGCAATCTCCAAAAAGAACCATCATCCTTATTTTTAACTGCAACCAATAACCTCTGCCAGATTCCGTCTTCCCAGCTTTTTTTAGCTTGCTTCAGGGCCTTAGCATATTTAGATCTAGCATCCACAATGTTTTCTTGAATGAGGTTTTTTAATGCTTCTTTTAAATTAGATCTTGCTAGAGCGCAGTCCTTGTTTTACCACTCGTTAGAAGGGATGATATCAGATGACCGCTTTAGGCGAGTTTCTTTATAGAAAATACCTTGTATGGTATCCACCAATTCTGTATGAATTGTCAGAAAAGGTATAGTAGCAACCTCTTGTTCCCCAAAAACCGAAAAGAGATTTAGAAATGATAAATAGATATCCCTAATCTGATATGGATTTGCTGCCACATTTTGCCAGCTAACACAAGTTCGTCTATGATTCAATCAAGGGATTGGAACATTAGTAATCTCTGTGTGTTGTGTTTTAAAAAAAGCTTGGTTGGTTAGTACAAGACACAAGGGATTATTATCACTGTCATGGCGAGAAATGATTTCCATATCTAGTGTACTTGACCAAAGCCTGATATCCACCAGAATGTAATCAATAGTACTAAAGGAAAGCCCTCGCTTAAATGTAAGAGCACGATTTAGATCAGATCTAGTGCGACCGTTGCATTCTCTCAAACCATATTTTAAACAGAGTGAGGCCAACTGCATAGATACACACGAAGCAGGAGATGGAACCATTTCCTTGGGTTGAGGGATGCCCCATAGTTCATCTTCCTCACTAGTTAGGGTACTAATGGTGCCATCAGGTACAAAAGAACAGTTAAAATCACCTACAATCATCAAAAAACCTGAAGGATCTAAGGACTCTACAAACTCAGACAGATGTCTGAGTATCTCAGATTCAGTGGTATGTGGAACAGACCTTACATATACATTTAATACAGTTAACCTGAAGCCAGGACAAAATGTAAGCTGCATACCCAACAAATCACGAGAATTAAATTCAATCACAGAATGTTCGCAATCTAGCCTATTATTCAATGAGATCATAAGACTTCCTATGCATCTGCCAAATCCTCTAGTAGCCGATTGGGGGGGAGAGAAATAAGACATGAAACCCTATAGATGGTACAATTCCACAGCCCAGGTTTCCTGAAATAATCAGACATCATAGTTGTTGACAAAGCCCAACCATTCTGGATCATCTGATCATCTAGCTTTGATTCTATTCCCGCAATGTTCCAAGACATGACATTAAGTTTTGGTAGTGAAATCACCGGTTGAGATCTTGTTTGAGATACAGTCATTAAACTCCCTTTATATTCTTCCTGACATTCTCCATTGGTTGTAATTGGCATTTTTACATGAGAAGCAGATAGTCAATCCAAATCGGAAAGTGAAGGAGAATGATTCTCAGCCTTGGATGATAAATGGATAGCTGGTAGAATAGCGACTCCATCTGCCTGATTTCCGGTTGAGTAGCAGCCCCTGTACAACATGTCTCCAGGAGGGTGCCTGCAGAGTCTAAGGACCGACTTCCTACCGGAACTTAGAGAACTGGTCCGTATATCAAAGGATATGAGGTTGTTGACAATACTACTGTCATAAAAGAGTATAGCTATAAAATCAAAATCCGACCCCTGTTGATTATGTCTACAAACCTCTTGTATATCAGACCGGATGACAGAAAGACAGTTCCTTTGTATACGTATCCAAAAGATTACTTTATTAATGAGAGAATCCTTGGATTCAAAGTTACCCTATGGCAGTCTGGATACCCCAGTTAAGTATAAGCAATTACCATCCCTCCTTCGTCCAAATGTTCCTTCCGAATCAAGCGATTGTATAGGTCTCACGAAATCAAAGGAAGAAGCTCGAGGGGGACTTGCCTGAAAGCCTGCTCTAAGAAATCTCCCATGGACTTTGTTCGAAACTGTAGGACAAACAGTACCTAAATCCCGCCGCCCAACATATTTATTGGCACCAGGTTTAAAGGTTCGCTCCTTAGTATTATTAATGGGCTGGCAGGATGGCCTGTCATTAGTTCCCCTATCCCGGTAGTAAATAGGAATGGAGGTCATTTTGCCATTACAATTAGATAAACTTGGAACGTTGGTGCTTATTACCGAATCGTGTTTAAGAGCAACCTCATTGACCGAAATACCCTTGGGATCTCTCCTCTGGTCTTTGTGATCGGAGATTTTATTCAAAAGTGTTATCAATAATGACTTGATATCATCCAGTTTATGGGAGATAATTACCAATTGGGAATCTTCATTACTGCCCACCTTGCAAGCCTGTATCCCCCTTTTATTTCCATCTGCAATTGAAGTTTGAGGGCATTCCGGACTTATGTTGCTAGGGGAGAGAGCCGAAAATCTATTGGAGCAAGGAATATCAATAATAGACAGTGACATAGAGCTAAGGGGTAAGACGTCCTAATCATGCAGTCGTCCTGCTATTTCCACCGATGCTAAAGATGACGGAGACTTCTTTGGAGGAGAGGGGAGTATATCCTGAAATTTGGGAGGGGGATGCAAATCCACCTCAACCTCCATCCTAGGCATAGATGTTTTTTTCTTGAAAAGGTCAGGAATCTTCTTTGGCGGAGAGGTATCTAGATTGGAGAGAGCAGCAATGGAAGGACTCCTCAATATTGCCTCAACCTCTTCAAACAAAGAATCAATTGTTTTAAATTGGTTTGAGTTTGTGGCACAACGCCCAACCAAGGTCTTATCAGGCCGTTTTTTGGATTTCTTAGCCCCTGATGGGGGAGCCGGTATATCAGCAGCCTTCCGTTTCCCCATATCATAAGTCTCTGTTAAATACACACTAGGGAATATTGGCCCAGCGTATAAACTCCCGCTAGTGGTGGTATGCAATGAAGATGGGAAGAACTCAATGGCTAATTAGCCCAAGAGCTACAGTTCGGCACCCTTCCTTATAGCAAACCACTGCAAACACTATTGTCAATAAACATGTGGATACCCACTAATCACGTACCGTGACAGCAGAAAATAATACTTCCTTCTTAGGGGGCTGGCCCAGCCCAGCCTCTTCCAGGCTCTGAAGGGCGCAGGACGGGCCCGCCCTTGGCCCGGACTTCGTCTGGGCGCAGCCCGCGCATTGGTGATGTGCGGCGCGCTATAAGCGCCCGCGGTGAAAGGGCCGCTCCCCCTGCAGTCAGTCAGCCAAAGTGGATCCTGGGACTTGGTGTCCCTCTGTGAGCGGGAGCAGGCAGCGGTGATGTGCGGCGCGCTATAAGCGCCCGCGGTGAAAGGGCCGCTCCCCTGCAGTCAGTCAGCCAAAGTGGATCCTGGGACTTGGTGTCCCTCTGTGAGCTGGAGCAGGCAGCGGTGATGTGTGGCGTGCTATAAGCGCCCACGGTGAAAGGGCCGCTCCCCCTGCAGTCAGTCAACCAAAGTGGATCCTGGGACTTGGTGTCCCTCTGTGAGCGGGAATTGCTTATGTCTTTCTGCAGTAACTTTCATAACTTCTTGAGAAAAGTAACGTTTATGAAATGATTAGACAAGCTGTTTCTTTACTTTAATAGTACTGGGGACTTTGATGAGATCAGTGTTTTCCCAAAACCAAATAATGAACACATTGAATATTGAGAGGTGTAGAAGGGGTAGATCTGTTACGCATGGATAACATTTTGGAAAAAATTTACAAGATCATTATCAGCTAAACTTTCTGGTAGACCATATATTCCAAGACTGTTCAAGCAATTCCTGTTTTCAAGGTCTTCAACATGGTGTTTCAAAGAACTGACTTCCAGTTGCAGCTTACTGATTTTAATTGCAGCATTTCGAATGTCACCAACTTTCTGTTCCAGTTCTAAAACTCATTGGGATATATTTATGAAAAGTCACACATCATCTCACTTTTCTTGCGCTCCTTTGTGCCCCCCCTAATGCCACCATGTGTGCGCTGTATTTATGATACAGCACACTGTAGCGCACATTAGGGAACACGCGTCGAAAATGTTGACGCTAGTTTGATGCTTTGCAGGATTAGCGTAAAAAATGTTGACGCTAATCCTGCAAAGTGAAAGGAGGCACATTTAAAACAATGAAAGTATCCTTTTAAAAATGACGCTAAAAATAGCGCAGTGGAAACTCATAGATTCCACTGCAACATTTTTCTGGGCCTCCTAATTCCGGAACGCCAACCTTGCATAGATTATGCCTGGCGTAGGCATAATGTGGCACAAGGGTTTCCAAAGTGGTGCAAAGTGTGCATTGCGCTACTTTGTAAACATGGTGTGGTGTTTTTGCCAACCTAACACCACATCAGCGTAAAAGATGACACTAATGTGGATAGAGGTGGCGCTAGGGGCTTCTTATATCTGGCCCTTTGATCCATACAAGACCATTTGTCTTCCAGACTGTGTAAAGTATTAATAGTATCTTCCATGAAAGTTTTAGAGCTCTTATTTCAACTATTAATAATTCCATAGATATTGGAGTAAATGATTTCACCAGAGAAAAATGACATTTTTATGTCTTTTATTGGTAGAGGAAGATATATTCTTATTGGTAGTTTGAGTTATAATATTAACCACAGGAGGCAATTCAGACTTTTGAGATGAAGATTATGCCATTTTTAAGTCGCTAGCTTTGATTTATATTGAGTGTGAGGTACTATAACGTTGAAACGCACCAGAGGAAATGTTATTAGAAGGATTCCAACAATGTGTTTTTCCCCTGCAGCGATGAATAACAAATTTAAATGCATAATAACACTCTAAAACAATTGACCATAAATATTAGGATTACTGTGTGCTGCATGTGGCAAATCCTCAGACAAACACTGATAGAGATATTGGCCCTCATTATGACATTGGCGGTAAATCCCACTTACCACCACACTGACAGCCGCCATCTTACTGCGGCAGCGGCGGATATCTGTTCCCCATATTATGACACACACACACACCAATCCGACAGAATTCAGCCACATACACAAATCCGCCAGATCAAAGGTCAGTGATAAACTGGCGGTATTAAAACCCACACCGTTATGCCAACAGAACAACGCCCATCACATTATGACCCACGAATCACCACAGCAGACATTCAATGGTGGTAAACCATTGGTGGTACATACGGCCGCGCTCACAATGGACACCCACATACAAAACAACACCACATTGGACAATTCAAACAACACATACCTGACACCCACAAACACACCACACCCACACCACTATAAAACACACACCCACATTACCCACAACCCTTTACGACTACAAAGCATTGCCACCAGAGAGACACCAAGACCACTGACACAACCAGAGCCGAACACTACTCACATCTATACACCACTCATGCACTCCACATCACACACTCCAACACATTACCCAACACACCTTCACCAACACACCTCACATAACACCCATGGCACCACAAAGACACCCCCGTTTCACAGAGGATGAGCTAAGGGTCATGGTGGAGGAAATTGTCAGGGTAGAGAAACAGCTAGTTGGAGCACAGGTGCAGCAAATATCAATGGCCAGGAAGATGGAGCTATGGTGGAGAATTGTGGACAGGGTGAACACCGTGGGACAGCACCCCAGAACTAGGGATGACATTAGGAAGAGGCAGGGGACCAATATGTCCAACATAGTACAAGACCACAGACTAAACATTATCTCCTACTCAGATGACATGCAGCTAATCCTTTCGCTATCCAAAGACCACTCCACGGCAAAGGGCAATTTCCATCTCTGCATGAACAGCACCACCGACTGGATGAAGAACAACTGCCTCAAACTCAGCACTGACAAAACCGAAATCTTGCTGTTCGGAAATGCCAGCTCAACTTGGGATGACTCCTGGAGGCCCACGAGCATAGGGGCCCCCCTCCCCAACAGACCATGCCCATAACCTAGGGGTCATCATCAACAACAAATTAAACATGAAGAAGCATTTCAACGCAATATCTCCCTACTGCTTCTGGACCCTCCAATTGCTATGTAAGAACTTCAAGTGGCTCCGCATCGACACCAGGCGCACTGTTACACAGGTCCTCATCACCAGCCACCTAGACTACAGAAATGCTCTCTACACCGGACTCACCACAAACCTCACATCCAGAACGCAACAGCCAGGCTCATCCTTAACCTCCCACATAGCCCCACACCTCAGGAACCTTCACTGGCTCCCCATACACAAAAGATACCAGTTCAACCTGCTGACACTCACCTACCATGCGGTACATAACTAACAACCATCCTGCCTCAACCACCGACTGAACTTTCACTATCACTCCACACACCTGTGCTCTGCCTCCCTCTACTTCGCCAACACACTCTGCATTCGCAGGAGCAGCTACGGAGGACGCACCTTCTCCTACCTTGCAGCAAAATCCTGAAACAATCTCCTCATACACCTAAGGACCTCTCCCTACATCCAGGATTTCAGAAAGCAGCTGGTCGACTGAGCTCCCGACTGAGACTTGCCTAGTAGACAAAGCACCTGGATACCCTCACGGGGTACAAATTCATGATTGATTGACTGATTTATGAATGATGGGAATACCAATAGTGTCACTTTCTGTGCAGATGGGCAGAACGCTAAAATATATTCTAATAATTAGAAACATACAGACATTACAAAACATAATTTGACGAGGGTTGAGAGAATTTTAAATCCAGGTCTGCAAATGCTGTGGAAAGTGGTGAGAAAGAAGCATAAATTAGGATTTGAGATCATTTTATCTTATGTATAAAAAACATGGATCACTACATAAATCGAGGGGACAGGGTGTCGTTTTCTAAATCCAATAACACTTAAATTGGGGAAAATGCATGAATCAAAGGGGTAAGGCTTACTATTCTAACTCCAGTCCAAAAATACTTGGAGAAACTGCCGAATTAAAAGGAGTGACTTTTTCTATTCCAACACCAATCCAACTGAAATTGGAGACGGTTATAAATAAAAAAAGGGTTAAGATTTACTATTCTAATCCCAATCAAAATAAAATTAATTAAAGTGCACAAATGAAAGAGGTGAGATTTAATATTATATGATAAATCCAGTCCCGCACACATTGTGAAGCAGAAAAAATGGGGATTGAAATGTGTTCTAACTACATTCCAATTAAGACAAGAAAAATAGCATAATCAAAAACAGGGGTGACATTTATTATTCTTACACAAATATAAGTATAGTTGAAGAAGGTGTATAAATTAAAGGAGATAAAATGTAGGCCCAGAATTACATTGAAATAATGCAACACAATGCAGCGATAAAGTTGCTACACTGCGTAGTGTGAAAAGGGTAGAGAGGAGTAGTAATGCTGTTCTGCTCTCTCCATGCACTGACATACTTTTTTGTCTGTCATTCACCATAGCGGACTCCTTGTGCCATAATGCAAAGGTGCCTTCCCCGTGGGGTTCATAGGCTTTGTGCTGCAAGGTTTCCTACACATTTCCCAGTCAGTTGGTGACATAGAATGCAGCATGCTTTCACACTGGGAAAAACGGGGAGAAATTAAAACATATCTGTTTATTACGTCTGCCTCGAGGAGGCGCAGGATTCTTTGTTAGTTTGCAGGTATGCATTTTCGTGAAAATCCATAGGTGTATGCAAAGTTATGGCCACGCACCAACCATGGAATACACCCTCGACGCAAAGCAAAGGCAGACAATGGCATTACTTTGTGTTACTTTGGGTTACAATTCAGTGTAAATCATGGTTTACGTTGGATTGTAAATCCCACCACAACACTTTGCATAGGGTTTCCGTCAACAAAGTAACGCAACGTGTTGCAAAGTATTGTACAGCTTGGCCCCACTCTTCTCACTCCAGTTTCACAAACAGTGTGGGGTACATGTTCATTGGTAGGATGTATTTTACTGTTCTAACTCCAGTCTAACTAGAGTTTAGGAATGCGCTTACATGACGTAGGTGAGGTTTGGAAAGCTAGCTCCACTTCAATAATATAGGTATAAGTGGATAAATTGAAGTTTACTATTTAAAAGGCAAGTCCAAAAATAAGTATAGAAAGTGTGTGAGTTAGAGTGGATGGAATTTACTTTTTGTTGTTTAATTATTCTTTATTCAAATTGAAACGTATATAGGACACAAATAGTCCCACCAAGCAATGCCACCTTGTAGTAGGTGACAACTAATAAATAAACCATTCAGATACAATGTGTACATGACAATAGAATCTCGAACACAACAACACATTCACCCAGTAATGAACTATTGATGAGAACCGGATAGGGCGACCATGAAGATTATAAAGAGGGGAGTACTACTGAGAAAATGGGTGAAACGCTGGGAGGACAAAGAGTTGAGGGAATTAAAGGTTAAGATTAATTTACAAGACCACTAGCCTGCAAAGAAGGGGTTGTTAAGTGTTGGAATCACATAGCCTGCAATAGACATGTGAGTGTTAATAGAAGGCCAACAGTCTGGTTAAGTAACAGAAACATAGTGACAGATTTACTATTTTTTCATGCAACACAGCACATCAACTAAATCTGCTGTGCAGAGTTGTGTAAGGGGGAAAACAAATCACAGGAGCCGTATTCACTAAGATCAGTGTATGATGCGGCCAACCCCTGCGGTGGCATTCTAAGTAGGCTGCATTGTGTGAATGCACTGCATCGTGCAAGGATCTAGCATAGGAACTGTCTTTGGGACATGCCCTTCCAGTACAAATTCCTAGGCTTAGACAAACACAGAAGCACCCACACATGTAATGCATGTTTTAATAGGACACATTTCTATATTTTCACTAGTCCATTCAAGGTATGCCCTCTGAATGCCATGTTGATGCAAATGGTAAAGGGACACAATGTCTTTTGTGCTGGAAAGTAAATATCAATGTGATGGTTTGTGTCACATTGCAATGGCCAAACTTATAGTAAATTTGGACCGTGGTGTTTTCAGCATTGTAGTGCATACAATTATGTTTGGAATATTTTGTGCAGATTAGTTATTCAGAGTTCAGGAGACAGGTGTGCATGGGAGCAAGAGTTATGAGATATGTCACACACCTCACAAACGTACATTAGAAACTATGCTGGCAACGGTCCTTCCTGATGTAAAGGAAACACTAGGTATAAGGGTTTAAAAAGCAAATAGGCTACAGAAGGGTTCCAAATTTGGTCTAAGTGGTTCAGATCTGGTCAAAGATGTCTAAATGGTCACTGACCTTATACATGACACTTTCACATCATGCTATGTGGAGCACTTCCATCATCCATTCAGTTTCATCAGACAGTCTCAGGGCGACTCCTTCGCAAACTTCTCAACCTTCGCAAAACTATTGTTTTATATTTTCAGCTGGTGGCTCAGCTGAGCCAGCCTATGAAGGGAGGGGCGGGGCTGGGCCATAGGAGGGGGAGTGGAATCTCTGCACTTAAGTGCGCATGTGTGTTTGGCCATCTGTCTTAGGCCGGCCAAACACACATGAGCACTTAGGTTACACAGCCAGGTTGGAGAAACTGCACAGGCTCCCATGCAGTGTCTGAGCGGCAGATCAAGCTGATTATGTCAATCCTTGCACTGCTCTCATGCTAGGTTTAGCCTGAGAGCAGTGCCAGGATTGCTCAGGGAGCTTGTGCTGGTGTCCCGGGGACTTCTGAGACACCAGAGAGAAGAGGAGCAATCCAGCAGGAAGTTTTTTTTATATATTTTTTAATCTGGTTCATGCAAACATGCAAAGAGGTGGTCCACACAAACATTACCGGTACCATGACTGCCCCTTGCTTTTCCACCATGTATTTCTGGATTGGGGAGACATGCAGAGGGTTGGACTCCATGCCCAACGGCCAGCTTATGCAAAGCAAATTTGTTGATGCAGCCAGGGAAAGAGTCATGTAGAACAAACTCTTTCTTAAGGGAATCAAAGCTCCTAAATACTATACATACTTAAAACTGATCAATTTCGAGAATGTAATTGAACCTAAACGCAACGGTCATCCTAGCCACCTGTATTCTTCCCCAAAAGGACAGATGAAGACCACATCAGCAGGTAACATCACTGTGGGTTTTAGTGAGTAAGGTGTTCAAGTTGTCCTCCAACATCTGCACTAACCTCACGTTAAGCAAATCTAGGTTTTTGAGTCCCTTGGGCATCTACAGCATAACTCCACTGCCCAAACTGGTCCTTGTGAGACATGTGACATAGGTAGCTGTTAAATCTGACATCCTTGGTGTTGTTTCCTTCAACTTTGTGACCTTCATCCTGCTGTTTTTGTTGATTTCATTTTTGCTGGATGTAGGATTCTGCACATTTTACCACAGTTTACCAGTGCTAAAGTGCTTGTGCTCTCTCCCCATAGCAGGGTGAACTTGGCTTGTACCCAATTGGCATATTTAATTTACTTGCAATTTCCAAGAAAAGTGGTACTACATGTAACAAGGTCCAGTGTTTTCTTAAATTACATTTTTGTTGGAATGAAATGCAGAATGAAATATATGAAAATGCATTTAGAAAAGAAAAAAACTTCAGAATAAGGAGATGAAAGGGATGTAAAGGAGAGGAGCAACCAATCCAGCAAAATGGAAGAGAATAACACAGTAAAAGGGCCACAATTTACCTCACCCTGGAAAACATTAATAGGTACTTCCACCGCACTGATGCGACTTGACCCAGGTGCACGCTGGTCACGGCAGATTTCCTGCATATGCTGTGGTTCTGCCCCTCCCTGCATGCTTACTGGCAGTGGGGCCTCACTGACCTCTAGCTGGGAACCCAAGCTGACTGGACTTAGGGCACTGCTGGATTAGACTGAGGGCGAGCCCTCGACCTAGCAGGAAGAATTACACAGTTGCACAGTTCTGGATGGGAAACTCATGACTGCCTCCCTGTGAAGTATTGCAGGGCCCTGGCAGGCCCAGACTTTCCCGACTCTGTTGCTGGGGTGCTAGAGTGTCTGAATGGGATGTGTGGGATGGGGCGCAAGGGACTGGAGTATGTGTAAAGCTACAGTTATGGGCTCTGGTTATAACTGTAGAAACTGTTGTTGTTTCCAACTGTTCTTCCAAGTTATACAAAAGATAAATCTTTTTCTCTTTTGCTGCAACTGCTCTGTTATGTATGGTTAACCATTATGGTACTACCAAGATACGTCTGCCATTCCATACTAGCACATGCTCTGATGACTGGAGCCATAAGGGACCTCCACACCGCAGACGTGCTACCCTCCCATCCATGTACTTTATATTTGCTGGAAGTGGGGACATATATGTACTGAACGCTCACGCATGGATTGGTGGGGCTAAAAGTAATCAGGGTAGTATCCCTGAATGTCATTTGTTATGTCTAAAATGTCTGGCATGAAACTGTCTAATACTTGAGAACTTGAATAAACAAGATTTATGAAAAAAATAAGGGCCACAATATATCATATTTCCTCATAACTAATTACCCATTTATACTCCATACTTAGCTCAAATAAAAGATTAGTAAATGAAGGAAAAAGGCACAGCCCCAATAAATTAAGACACACAAAAATGATTATTTATTCAATGCCCTTTCTACCCGCAAGTCAGAGAACAGAAACCTCTGTCTCTCGCTAATCTGCCACAGCAGTGCCCACAATTGATAAATTGTGGGGGTACAGTTGCCTTACATTCCCTGGCAATACATATGCGAGCTATAATTATTGCAACAGAGATAGCTACAGAGGTGTTTGTTGAGTTATATCTTCTTTTCTGCCCAGCATATTTCTAACATTTAGCTGTCAGCAAACAAACATGAACTATGTCTGTAGCGCATAATCCACACCTTGGGACGCCACACCTATTTCCAGTTCAGGGCCAGTAAGTTAAATGTTTCAGGCTGGCCTGCAACTTTAATTGTGTCACCCTCTTAAATAGCCTTTCAAACAAGTTTGAGGCCTGCCGTTCCATGCTGTGTGGGCAGTTTTTAAAACTGCCATATCGACCTGGAAAAATAAGCCTTTTGATATGCTTAAACATTCCTTTTTAATACATATAAGTGAACCATTGCGTAGGCCCAACACAACCCAGAAGGCAGGGTGCAGGTGTTACGGTCGAGTTTGGTGACTAAGGAATTGTAATTAAAAACCTTCTTTATTGGTAAAATAGAATTTTAAGTCACAATTCCCAAAAATGCTACCTTTGTAAAGTTGGTATTTTCTTGTCCCAACCATTAGGTTCCTGCCGCTCCCTGTAACCTGGGTTCACAATACCAGGTACAGCTTGCAATTAATATTTGTGTATTTCTCCAAAACAGTGGAACGAAGGGGGACTAGGTGTGCAAGGATGGGCTATTTCTTTCAGGATGAGGGGATGAGCTGTCACCTACCACACTTACACATCATAAAGGGTCTGCCCACTCACAAATGGATTTGACACCAGTCTGTTTTGCTAACAGACAAGCTGGGGCCAGGGAAGCAAGAAGAAAACCTCAAACGTCACTGGGGTTGGGGTTCTATAACTTTCTCCTACTTCAAAGGCTGAGACCAGTGAAAAATAGTGGACCCTTAGACCCAACTCATCAGTACACCTCTGGACCTGTGGAAGACTAAGAAGGACTGCTGTGCTACTCTGCTAGAAGGAGGACTGGTACTCTGCTGCTCTGCAGCCTTGCCGCCTGAACATTTTAAACCTAGGACCACTTAAGTTACTCCAAGGGCTAGTTGGCTGACCTCCTGATCAGAGACTCCGGGAGAGAAAAGCCTCCAACCTACTTCAATCCTGTACCTTTCTGCTGTGAGTCTTCCCCTCCAACTGGTGCCACCTTTGTCCTGGACCCTTGGAAGAGGGCCCGTATGTGCTCTACCAGCCCAGCCGTGCTCCCAGTAGACCTGACACAGTGAGATGCATAGTCTAGCAGCCCCACATCGAAACTGCTGCATAACACATCTCCTGTTCAGGACCTATGCAGCTAGCTAATTGGAGCTGCTGCTGAGTGACAACTGACTTTGCATTGAGCCACCCAGCTTCTCAGAAATGCTGGTGCATGACTCATCCTCAAATGCAGGACTTTGCATCACAGCCCTGCTGCTTTTCTGAACCAATGTTGTGTGACACATCCTTGAGGTAGGACTCTGCATCGCATGCCCACAGCTCCTAGGAACCGTTGCTGGGCAATGCATCCTCGGGGCAGGACTCCACACTGTGGCTCGTAACCCGTTGGAACTCCAGAATTTGTGACATATCCTGTGCGCGGGATCTCTCAGCGCCCCACAACCAGGATATAAGGTACTTTGCTGAGGAGTCCCAAGTTGGTACCTGTCTCCAGACTGCCATCATCGCGGTTGGTCTGAACCTGTAACTTTGTCTTTGTCCGATGCAACCACTGTTGGTGCTTTGTACTTTTTGACTTAAATTCCAGTTCTGCTGATTGGATTTTTGTTCTTTCAGTCTTAAATTATTTATTAAATTTTACTCTGTTTTTCTAAATTGGTGTAGAATATTTGTTGAGTTGTGGTTTTACTTTTTTCATGTTTGAATTGCTGCATAAATACTTTACACATTGCCTCTAAGTTGTGCCTGATGGCTTTTTTGTCAAACTACCAAAGAGTTAAATACATCTTAATTTAGGATTTGCTTGTGACTTCATCCTAACTAGGATTTTGGTTGCTTCTTGAGTAGGTTGCGCACCAATTGGCAAAAAACCTTTGTATTCCCAGTATCACTGGATCTTGAGGACTCCTCCAGAATCAGAGCAGTGTCTCAGAATCCAATAGGAGCCTAGAACCTATAGATACCTAGGGGTCTAAGTTATACCACATGGATTCAGATATGATGGAGGGGAATCTAGGTGGCACAATCCATGGGCTGAGGGGTAGCATTGCATTTTGGCAGACACTACAGCTCCCTATAATGGCAAAGATAGCCCTAAAATGATCATGCTTCTGAGGGTCCACTACTTCTTTACAAAGCTGCAAGTCTGGATCCCAAATGTTTGGTTCCAAAATACTGAATGCTATGCTCTAGGAATTAGTCTGGGATGGGCAATGAACCTGAGTGTCATTGCACATGCTATAGATGCTGATAAAGGGGGATTGGAAGTTCCTAACTTTGATCTTGATTATTATGCATCACAATTACAGTGGCTGGCTAGATGGGCAGCAGGACTAGGCCTAACGGAGCTGTGAGAATTTAGGGCCAGATGTATCAAAAAACCCAATTGCATTTCTTAAATAGCGAATTGTAAGATATTCAATATGCAGATGAGTGCAGGTGTCACTGAGTAACCTGTGTTTGTGGTTGTCTGGGTGAAAATGCACAAGGAAGCTGTCAACCAGCCCAGCCCAGCCCAGACGTTGATTGGAGACAGGCTGTAAGGCACAGAAGGATTTTAAGTACAGAGAAACGCTCACTTTCTAAAAGTGGCATTTATAAAATAGTAATATAAAATCCAACCTCACCAATAAGAAGGATTTTCTATTACTATTCTGGCCATATTAAAAATGACCTGTTTACCCCTTTCTGATCAGAATCGGCCACTTAAACAGTATATGAAAGTAGCCCTAATGCTTGCCTATGAAAGGAGCAGGCCTCACAGTAGTGGAAAACGAATGTAGGAGTTTTCAACTACCAGGACATATAAACATACATGTCCTGTCTTTTACCTACATAACACCGTGCCCTATGGGTTACCTAGGACCTGCCTTAGGGGTGACTTATATGTAGAAAAAGGGGAAATGAAGGCTTGGCAAGTACTTTTAAATGTTAAGTCAAAGTGTAAGTGAAACTGGACACACAGGCCTTGCAATGGCAGGCCTGAGTCATGGTTAAGGGGCTACTTATGTGGGTGGCACAATCAATGCTGCAGGCCCACTAGTAGCATTTAATTTATAGGCCCTGAGCACATGTAGTGCATTTTACTAGGGACTTACAAGTAAATTAAATATGCCAATTAGGTATGAGCCAATGTTACCATGTTTTTAGGGAGAGAGCACATGCACTTTAGCACTGGTTAGCAGAGGTAAAGTGTCCAGAGTCCTAAAGCCAGCAAAAATGAGGTCAGAAAAAGGAGAGGAGGAAGGCAAAAAGTTTGGGGATGACCCTGCAGAGAGGCCATTTCCAACAATCACTATTTATAGTTCCTACTCCAAAGAGAGGCACACACCAGTAATAAGGCCGCTGTCACTCTTCGGATGTAAAAGGGCTCAGATTGATCATTCACTGTCACAGTCCGAGGGAAAGGGTGAGGGACTATTCCTTGCAAGTCAATTGAAGATGCAATAATTCAGTTAGGTAGGTACCCCCGCATGCAACCAGCAGCTACTAATCCATTGAGTCCACACACCTCCTTTGGCGCGGGGAACTCAGTGTCAGAGACCTGGTGGAAAGCATTTCCAGCATCCAGAAGGCACACAGCTGATCCTTGCCCCGGTGACAACAGTGAGTGTAAACAGCTGGCTCCTCACTGGGTAATTTTCAGTTGTGATTCAGAAATGGTTCACCCTCATTAAGCCAGCAATTCGGACTGGGGACATATTTTCAATGCCCCTGTGGCACAATAATGCAGCCAGAGCATCACTTTTCAGACGCTTCAGTGGCGTGGTGTGCTTGCACATATTTACAAGGCCATGTTAATGCACTTTGCGTGGCTTTTCATGGCCTTGTAAATATGGACCCCTTTTCTGCATAACTCTGTATGAAAGGGGCATTCCATGGGTGTTGCTATTGGTGTTCCCATGCAACATCCATGGAATCTGGCCACATTCCCAGATTTACAAGGTTTTGTAAACCTGGGAATGCATCAGATTCCAACGATACCCGAGGGGTGGCGTAAAAGTGGTGCAACGAGGAGAAATACTTTATTTGCTCTTTCTATGTGTGCTGCATTCAGCCATTAAGGATTGTTTATGTGCAGGAAGGTGCACATAAACAATCATTCTTGCAATGCAAGCACCCTTGCACCATGGAGCAAGGGTACCTGTGTTGGCGTTAGGCAGCCAATAGTGCGCCAGCGCAGAAGAAAGTATAGGGATGCTTCCTATTGTTGTAAATACGAAGCATCCCTGTACTTTCTTAATGGCACAGCCAAAACAATAGTAGAAAGTTCACTATTTAAAAGGGAGTGGGATTTACTATTCTAACAAAAATTTGGTAAAGTGTATAAATAAATGGTTGTTATTTTGTCTCCAGCCCTACAAACATTCAGGAAAAATCATAATTTAGGGTGAGGAAATTAACTATTCTAACTGCAGTGAAAATAAATGTTGGCAACATGCATAACTGAGAGGGTAATGTTTACTCTTCCACTCCAGGCCCTCCAAAAATGTGAGTAGGCACATCATTTTTGTTGGGGGGGCAATTTACTATTGTAGCTTCAATCCAAATAAAATTGGGAATAATAAAACATGTATAATGTAGCATTGTAACTCCAGTCCAACATAAATTAGAGACAGTGCGAAAATTGAAAAGGATGAAATGTATTATTTTAACTCTAACCCTAGATCAACAATCAGTGAAGAAAGTGCATGAATCAAAGGGGAATACATTTTCTGTTCCTAGTCTAATCAAACTAAAATTAGGACACATGCATACATCAAAAGTGTAAGAATTACTTCACTAAATGAAATCCAACTAAAATTGGAAAATTGGAAAATGATAGGGTAGATATACTATTCTAATTCCAGTTTTACAAATATTTGGAAAGTGCATAAATCATGGATGGGTTTAGGGGAAAAATGAATAATAGAATGTGTTGAGATTTGGGGCCTCATTATGAGTTTGGTGGCCGGACAAGCCAACCATCAAACTTGCAGGGAGGATACCACTGCCATGATGGTAGCATCCCCTCCGACCGTATTACAATGTTCCCACTGGGCTGACCGATGGGAACATTGTATTAAGCATTCCCACCATGCTGACAGGCAGTATCAGTGCTATGATGTTGATCTCGGCTCTCTTAAGGGCGCGAAGGCCAATGCAGTAGCACAAGACACCATTGGAATGTGCACTGTCTGCAAAGCAGGCAGTGCGCATTCCGATGGTGCTGTGCAGGGGGGCCCTGCACTGCCGTTGCCATGGGCAGTGCAGGGTCCCGCCCTGTGGTCCCGGCTCTGGCTTTCTGCCAGCCTTTCCATGGCAGGGTCCCTGTCATAGATGGGCTGGCAGAAAGCAGAGTTATAATCAGCATGGCGGCGCTGAGTTAAGCACTGCTGTGGCTGAGTACAACTCCGGCTGCTGTCTACCCATCAGAAACCACTTTCCCAGTGGAGACGGCTGCTGTCTACCCATCAGAAACCACTTTCCCAGTGGAGACGGCGGTCCCGTTGTGGGTCCATCCACCAGGGTTGTAATGTGGCAGTCAGACTGCCACAGTTGCAGCAGTCTGACCATCACTGCGAGGCTGGTGGTCCTTGGACCCCCAGCCTCATAAGAAGGCCCTTAGTATTCTAATGCCTGTCTTACAAACAGTCTGGAAAGTGCATGATTGAGGAGTTGGCATTTACTTTTCTTCAGCTCAGAAGCTATTGGCATAGATGTATTCATTCTGAAATAGAGGGGTACATTTATTGTGCTCCATCTAGTGTAAACATATCACATTTTAGAAAACAATGTGAAGGAGGTTGAAATAAAACATATTTATTTTAATCAATGAATATATATTGTGTAGAGAATGTAATGTAATATGTATGCAGTGTAATGTCAACTTTTAAGACACTCTAATACCAAAACGGTGTCCTACCGCTGACAATACAAGAGTTCCAAAAGTATCTCAGGAAACAGCTAGAAATAAATAGTTATCTACTTTCAAAACCATCATTCTTAAAATCTTAGACAGTACAGTACGTACATCATAAACCAAAACACATGCATTAATATAAACATTTTAAATGTGAAACTTTAAAAACGTAGAAGCAGCTAACAAGCATGCACCATTTAAAAAATGTGATCACAGTTCAAAGGTCAAGCAAATAATGTAAAAATTCTTTACAGTTATTACAATCAAACACCTTTAAAATGCAACTCACACAAGCTGCAAGTAAACCTCCTAACAATAACGTAATCATGAAAAGTAAATTAAAAAAATATTTGTAACTTTTTGAAACATATAAATTAAAACTGGGGTGCCAATAACAGTTTTTAAGTTCAGAGTGGGTTTTTAATCTAAATCTGCATTTTGTCCTGGTGTATCCAACGAGAATCTTATCAAAACATTTGAAAATGTAGTGATTAATGATTTAGAGTGCCACATATCTAAATAAAGGCATAAAGGCCTTGTTACATGTTTGGTGGGTGGGAAGACTCGTATGCTGAACTTCCGAAGAGGAGGTTGCCGCCTTACTGGTGACCTCCCCAACGGCCCTAATACGAATTTCTCCCTAGGCTGATGGGCAAAAACCAAGGTTTCCGCCCATCAGCCTAGTGGGAAAGTGGTGGCAGCATTGTCGCAGGCTCATAATCGAGCCGGTGGAAATGCTGCCACCCACAGAGGACACCAGCAACATCGTGATGCACACTGTCACCACAGCAGACAGTACGCACTGCAAGGATAGGCATGGGCAGCTGCACCTGTTCTCCACCAGCATTTCCATGGCGATGAAACCTCCATGAAAAGTCTGGTGGAGAACCAGGTCGTAATCAGCAGGGCAACGCTGACTTTGGCACCACCCTGGCTGACATCACCCCGCTCCACCTGTTGGAAGCATTGTTCCTGGTGACGAAAGTGGTTGTTTGGTGCTCTGACCACCAAACTCTTAATTTGGCGCTTGGACTGCCAAACCGGCTGCGGAAATGACCACCACCGCAAGTCTGGGGGTCTGTTAATCGCCACACTTGTAATGAGTCCATCAGTCATATAACCTCATGTTGCTTTCTAGGGTATTGATCAGTATTTGTAAGAAACTCATAGCCAGTTTAATGTTGTTACACATTATGAATGTTTGATAGGTTATCCCACAGAGAGGTACACAAAATCTCGAAATTGTGCTGATCAGATGGTGTGGTGCCCATCTCTTATCTTTTATTTTCAGTTTTGTAATTTAACAATTGAGTGACCCCTAATCCCTACTTTTTATCTACTCCCTAATGTGCAAAAGTCCATACTTATGTCACCTGGTATACATATTGCTGCAAGTATAGGATTTCTGACATAACATCAGGTGATTTATCTGAGCAAATGTCTCTTCATTATGTCGAAAGTTTAGCACAATATCTGTGTAACTTTTTTGATGTCTTGAGACATCTTATTATTTATTTGCTATGCATTTTACACTTCTTTGTAATTGCACAGCGTATAGTAACGGTGGACGAGCAGTTGCATGTTTTGCAGGGCATTCAGCTTCATTTTTTCTCATAGCATGCTAATTATAAAAATGTTGGAATTACTCTAAAAAATAACGTTGTATCTTCAATGAAAATTACTTTTCACAAAACGTGGAGTAGTTGTGGGTTTATTTTTTGCCCACTGTGTTTGCTAACTTGGAAATGATGTACTGAGAAAGAACAGTAGCATGGGAGCCCAGATTTGAAAAATGCTGCATGAACGTTAGTTATAGCATGGGTCCATTTCATAGATTACCACCTTCTCATTTGAGAAGACCAGTCAGATAATTTAGAGGAATAATAATCTGATATTTATTTATAGCTGCACTTCTGAGAAAGTGGTATTTTTTGTTCTTTTGCTCTATGTAGGAGGAGAGACACTACAGTCACGGTCATTCTGTCAATTCCATTATATTTTGCAGGGAGTTACCATCCACTGAATTTGGTAATGGAGTACCTTAGGGTGAGATGTAAGAGCCAGGGGTAATTATACTAAAAGATTGTCTTCATGTGTGAGGCATTGAGAATGAAGGAGAGATTTGCAATGCTTGTCTATTCACATGACTTTGTTAATAAAGAAAGAATCAGCAATTCTAATCAGGTCAACAATATTGTTAACACGTCCGTCTATGTTAATTTATACACATCAGGACTCGTTTTAGGTCGATGAACCTTTGGACCCAGTGGTGAGTCTCCGTAAAACGAGATTACCAATCATTAATCAATAGTATTATAAAAGTTAACATCAGAATTTATTTCACAAAAACCATTAATGAACCTTCGGCGCATTCATTAGTTCTCAGACTCAAATAACCACACCTTGAAGGAAGAGTTTGTGAATTTATTCCCTATTGATTACAATCTAATAATAACCGTATTAGTTTCAAAACCAAGTAGTATAAGAGCATAATCATAAAATGGCAACTACAATAAGCTTTCAACAATGCGATGATCAGAATCATAGGATAGATACGTTAGCAAAGAATAGATCATAGTACATAATAATTCATAAGATATCAGTTCAGCATAGCTATGTGTCAGTCACGTCAGTTCCGTCAGTCAAATGAATACCTCATCTAACCTCAAATTGGCATTAGCATGTTGGGCTTCATGCAAACAATTTAGAATATCAATTTGGAAAAAACGTCTAACTATATTATCTAATTAAACATACAGCAGTTGGTACCTAGAAAGAAAGGCAAAAGATTTGTTAGCAATAATTACCCTCCTCGAGATAGGTCAGCATTCAGGATTAGTCTTCGTCTTCAGGACATCAATAGAGTCACCGTCAGTCTATCTAAATTGGAAGCAAGGAACACTTTCCCTTAAGGGGAAAGTTAACGGACAATCTATGGACAAGGTTATTTTCTAAGTCTCAAGTCACCAAATAGAGTGACATAGTTTCTGGATGCAATCAATATCATCCCCTGCCTAATGTCTGTTGTCTCTCGTGTCATGAGTTTTTATCCCCTTTTCCATGATACATTCCCCCAAAATTCTATTGGTTAGTAACTATACCCCATTATTGGTAACCAATCAAATTATACATTAAGTAATGCATTTGTCATTTCCTGATATTAATTCGTCTTTCAATTGGTCTTCATAATCGGCATTTCTGTAGGTGGCATATCCGGGGTTACTTCACCATCTTGGCACACGTCTCGGGTCAAGAGTTCTCTTCTCCTCGCTTTAGTGTCCTTGGATGTGTCTATGTTTGTTTCAAAACCTCACAGTTTCATATTAGAAGCTACTAACATGCGGATGAGAAAATTCCACGATGTGTCTAATAAATGCAGAAAAGAACAATAGCTGGGTCATGGTTGTTTGAAAGTCTGCACACTGGAGAAGCAGAAAAATACGCTTTTAAATGAGAGTTGCACAGCTAGTTCGCGACTCATGCTAACTTAAGATATACGAGTTCTAATGAAAACAGTTTTAACCATGATAATACATATAATTATTTTCTGTTATTCAGCATTAGTATTTCCAAGCGAATATATCTTCACGTTTATTAATACATCTTAATTTATTAATTTGCATTGTCAAATGTAAGCATTTCACGTCTATAAAATATATGTTTAAGCTACGCTCTCTCAATATCATACTGGCCCCTAAAGTTAAAAATAAGATCAAAATGATACATATATTTAATACCCGATATACTATTGAAAACTAGGAGTTGCAGAATAGATTAAGTAAATATTAATATAGGTTTTATATGCGGACACTGATTTACAGGGATATATATATATATATATATATATCAATCAAACACTTTGTGTCGGCGTACCGATCCTGCTCCTAACCGTCAGCGGTGCTCGTCAAGTGGCGAGCGCCACCTCGCCTAATTCTCCACACTTTTTTCCTATCAAAAGGAAAGACGGCACTCCATGGGCATATTGATTACGAAGATTTATTTGCACAAGAACGCGTTTCGGTGTTACCGCCTTCGTCAGCTTGTCGTTCGCCATTTTGCTTTCGTTTTTAAATCATATGATCCCATTGTTAATTACCTAAACACCATTACAACAAATATTATATTACTCACAAAATCCTCTTACGATTATCTATATTTAGCACAGTTCATGTAATTAGAAAAATGTTTAATAAATCTTACGTTTGTATTGATCTCTCGTTTATGCTTACAGAAACGATCTGTCTTTCATATAATGATGTCGATAGAAACACAATTTAAATTTCAACATGATAGTATTATTGCTTGTCCTGTGGACACAAATCGTTGTTATAACCATTGTTATTCACAGTTTAACTTTCGTTTTTTACTCATGTAAATCTGTCACTAATTGCCCAAACAACATTGCTCATTATCCAGTAGGGTAATATAATGCTGTAAAATATGAAAGCCCCTCTAAGGCTATTCCAATAGTTGGACTATACAAGAAAACAAATGGCAGAGAAGGGGTGACAGAGAATTACGCTGGACTGATTGAAGCCAGAATAACTCAAACTCTACTAAATAAGTCTTGTAAAGGTCTCAATATAGAAGAAGGCATCCATACCTTTTAAGGAAGGTACATGTTAATATTATTGTTGATTTAAAAAAAAAAATTGGCTTTGTCTGTATATATATTTTTTATGCATGATTTGAACAGAATTAATGTATTAATGATTTGTGGTTGGATTTACTTAGTAATGTAAGTGCTACGTTCTGTGAGTGGTTTAGAATACTTCTTAAAATCAATTAACTTTAATGTGATTGCATTTTGTTTTTAAGTCAATGAGTTATAATGACTTAATTTTTGGATTTTTGCACCTGCCCTTTAATCACTTGAAATGCTAAAGCGTTCTCACTGTTTTTAGTAGGGTGGAGTTAGGTATGAGAGCATCATTTTGATAAGGTCAGTGCTCTAGATGTGCCCCGGATCCTATCTAAGAACGCTTGATGCACTGACCCTCGAGGAGTAAGATTATGCAGTTTAGAGTACTGATTAAAATCAAGGAACCTCAATGTGATAACATTTTATTTTTAGGTCAGTGAGTTATATTGACTTTATGTTTGGATATTGAAACTGTGTTTGCAGCTGCACTTTAATCGCTTGAAACAGGGTTTCTCACTGTTTTTCGTAATGTGAAGCTAGCTTTGGAAGTGCCATTTTGAGAAGGTCAGCATTGTAGATGTGCCATGGATCCTATTTAAGCAAGCTGGATGGGTGGACACGCTGCTGGCAAGCCAAAGGGAAGCTCAGCTGCGCTGTTCATGCCTGGAGAGGACCATGGGTCAGCAGTTATGCTGGTTTTGTCACATATTCCACAGAGCAACTTCAAGCCTTGAAAAATGTAAAGGAATCTCCATCTGCTAATGTGCTAGTGACAATTCAAAACAATGAGATACTGAATCAAAATGGGAAAGGGATGGTTACTTTTCCACCAAAACCCTTGATAATAAGAACCCCACATCACTGAATAATATTTATCTGAATATTAGGTCACTGGCAAAACATATGCTGGAAATGGCCCTTTCTCCAGGGTCACCCCTACACTTTTTGCCATTTTTCCTCCACAATTTGCTGAATTCGTTTTTGTTGACCTTAGGACTCGTACACTTGCTAAAGTGCATGTGTTTCTCCCCTAAACATGGTAACATTGGTATATAAACAATTGCCATATTTAATTTACTTATAAGTCCCTTGTAAAGTGGTATATCATCTACCCAGGGCCTGTAAATTAAATGCTACTATTGGGCCTCCAACACTGATTGTGCCACCCACTTCAGTAGCCCCCTAAAACATGTCTCAGGCCTGCCATTGCAAACCCTGTGTGTGCAGTTTCACTCCCACTTCAACTTGACATTTACAACCCTTTTTCAAGCCTTAAACTCCCCTTTTATTAACGTAGGCCCTTGGTAGCTCGTAGGTCAGGGTGCTATGTGAACAAAAGGTAGGACATGCACTTTTATGTTTTTACATGTCCTAGTAGTGAAAAAAATTCCCAAAGTTGTTCTTCACTACTGTGAAGCCTAATCTTCTCATAAGCAGTGATGTTTTAAAGGTATGGGCAAAGTATATGGTTATGGGTTCCAAAAAATCAGGTGACAATGTCAATGTCAATCCTATTTCTTTGAACATAACAGTGAACACAACTATGAAGTGTTTCCAAATTTTGTATTTTGCATATCAGAAGATACACTATATGCAGATGGGTTCTCTGTCACACCCAGCCTTCCTGTGTTGTGATTGTTTAAAGGACAATGCACAAAGTGTAGCTATCCCCTACCCCAGACATGTATTTGAGACAGGATGTAAGGTACACAGAGCAGTAAGAGCACAGAAATGACCACTTTCTGAAAGTAACCCAAGGTTTTGGGCACCCTGTAATCCATAGTACAAGGATTGTACAAAAATCAGTAAAGAAGTATTCTACCTGGAAATAATTAAGTAAAAGACAAAGTATATGGTTATGGGTTCCAAAAAATCATGTAACAATGATGTCAATCCTATTTCTTTGAACACTGAACACAACTATGAAGTGCTTAGAAATGTTATATTTATCAGAAGATATACTGAGACTGATTCATCAAATGACGAAGGTGCTCTTTTTGCTCTTCAAATCAAGCTTTTAGGCTCCTTGCAAACACAAATGGGCCCTTTTGCGCCAGAACCACACTGCTCGCACAAAAGATCAGGGCGAGTGGGAGCAATTTCTTCTCTTCGTACAGTGGCCTGACCAGTTCTCCGTGTCCATAAACAGACTCTTTGTACCAAACTGAGAAGGTAAAACTTTAGTGGGACTTATCTGGAATTTTATTCAACCTGCACTCCATTGCGGTCAGCTTGACCTTGTGGATTTGACACGGGCCAGTTGGACCAGATAGCCAAAGTTGACACCTTTGACTTCTTTTATAGTTAACCTTTAGAAATTAATATCTCAAGTTCCACTTATTGGATTATTTTTGTTTTTATATTGTTTTGTTCAGAATAAAATAATCCATTCTTCCTAACCTTTGTGGAGTCTTTTTGTGGTGTTTTCATTGTGTTACTGTGTGGATGTGTTGCACAAATACTTTACCCATTGCCTCTTTAGATAAGCTTGACTGCTTTGTGCCAAGCTACTAGAGTGAGAGCACAGACTACCTTTTAGTGTGTACATAGCTCACCCTGACTAGACTGGTGGGTCCTGCCTGGCCTAGGTGCATACCCCAGTCAACCAGGAATCACATTTATACCAATATATTATAGAGATTTTTGAAACAGTACACTCTGGATAGCCAGAAATTATTTTACTAACTGAAACATGGATAACTGATACCTCTGCAGCTTCTCTGTTAGAGGCTATTCCAGACAGCTATTTTCTATTAAATGTGAACTAGCAAGAGGGCATCATGGGAGGGGAAGTGGCTGCTATATTATGCAGTCCTTTACATCCATCAAGCTTGAAATTGATCTGATTGTGGACTCGGACCTCCTTCTGCTTAAACAAGAAGTTGGCAACATATTGAAAACAATATTGTTAGTTTATCGGCCACCGCATTTTGAGCAAGATGTCTGAATGTTTTGTGACTCGCAAATTGGTTATAAACCTATTTGTAACTGAAAAGTGGCGTTTCTACATGTACAAACACCATTTGGTAACCACTAATAGCGATGCAACCAATTTGCGATTCCGTACCATTAGTGACTGGTTATTGTGACTCGCAAATACAGAAACGGTATTTGTGTGTCACAAACCGTGTGTTCGAGGCTGTTGCAAATTGCGACTGGTCACAAAAATGCCTGTTTGCACATGCAATTTCGCTCTGATTCCAGTCAGGTGGTAACTCAGTACAAGGTATGAAAGGTGGCCCAGAATGCATCAGGGTTTTCCACAAAGGCTGCATTATATGTAATTGAGATGAAGAGGTGATCTCTGGCTGCCCAGAGGATGAGGAGGAGGAGAGGAGAGGATTTTCAGATCCAGGCTTACTCTACTCCAAAAGACAGAGGGGGAAATCTATGAGAAGTACAGGCTAAGGAGCACCATGATCCTAGATTTGATAGATATGCTAAAACCCCATGCAGCAACTCCATCCCCACGCATGTTCAGGTGTTGTGCTCACTGCACCTTTTAGCCTCAGGTAGGTTCCAGGGGGTGATTGTAGTTGCTGGCGGGGTGTCCCAAAGTGCACTTTCACCTTTCTTTAACAGGGTCCTAGATGCATGCTCACCCTCATGAACAATTACATATACCTCCCAAGGAAAGCAGAGGAAAATACACAATACCAAAATAAACTTTTACAGAATTGCCAACTTTCCCCATGTATTAGGGTGTGTAGATGGGACAGGTGTTCCTATTTGCCCTCCATCACATATCAAATACCTATTCCAAAACAGGAAAAATACCCATTCCCTCAACATCCAGGTGGCATGTGATACCCATAATGTCATCACAGATATAGTCGCCAAATACCCAGGGAGCACCCATGAAGCATACATCTTCAGGCACAGTAGAGTACACTAACGCCTGGAACATGGGGAGTTTGATGATGGCTATTTACTAGGTGATGTGATGCCTTAACCTAAAGGACATATATATGTCTCTCTAACATCAGGTCCTGCCATGCTCACACTTATCTTTGTTTTTCTAGGAGACATTGCTTATGCGTTATGACCTTGGATCTTGACCCCATAACTTGATGGGATTTGGTGACAGAGGAACATCGTCCTTCATTGCTAGGTGCTCTAGTGACAGTGACATATTGCTACTGGGGGTGGTGTGGTGCTCGGGTGGCTGTCCATAGGGATGGTATTGGCTGCTGCCATGTTGCCAACATCCACTCCCTCCACATTGGCGTCATCACTATTTACCTCAGGTTGAGCTCTGGGACAAATGAGATACATTTTATTTACCTATATGACGTCTGCCCCAATAAAGGTACATATGAATCCTAAGCTGACTTTTTGACCACATCACCCATAATCCACTGTCATGGTAAAATACTTTACATTTGGGAAACAAACATCTGATGCATGCTGCTCGACCATTTGGATTTGGACATAGCGGTGGGGTCTGAGATGTGACAAAAGTAAATAGTGTACACTTACTTTGTGATGTTTCTGGTGCAGAACTGTTGATGTTTCCAATACCCAATAAAGCCTCAGTTTCCAGTGTGGTCTCCACAATGGTCTTAAGTGGTACTCTTAGGGGGTTGTGGTGGCCACTGTTCCTGGGATTCAGAGAGTCACTGAGCCTGCATTTCTTTTGTCCATGACCCAGGGTCATACCACCTCTTGTGTATTTCATCAATGGAGCAGTGTGTGACTCCAATGGCATTTATTTTGGCTTGAATTTCTTGCCAGATCTCCCTCCCAAATAGGACATTATGGTTCTCGCAGAACTCCTCTGTGAGTGTCTCCAACTCCTTTTCACTAAATTTGTTTTCTTTTTCTCTCTCCAGGTGTTTTCTCAGCAGTCTGTCTGGCCATGTCTGCTGCTTGAACTCCTTTTGGGTTGTTAGTCCTGTGCTGTATTTGGCAGCTGCACTCCTTCTCCCCTCAAGCTGGTCTTCAAACAGTTTCTGTGAGGCACTTCCAGGTTCAGAGGTGATTGTCAATGACCAGGGAAATGTTTTTCCCCAATTTGAGGTGCCATTCGCTATTTGTGACGACATTCACTATTGTGACATCATTAAAAATTTTAGGTACTAGCTGTTGGAAATGGCCCTCTCTACAGGGTCATTCCCAAACGTTTTGCCTTCCTCCTCGTACCTTTTGCTGGATTTTTGGTTGCAGTCACCCAACAACCCAATTTCTCACAATAGCTATTTGCAATTCTTAAATCTGCGATGCAACTTCATACCAAATATCAATTTCTGGCCTCACATCGTACGTACATGGGGATTTGCGACTTCCTATTTGCCATTCACATTGATTTGCAAATTTCCTATTTATACATGTAGCCCTATATGCATAGTTTCATGTCTATTTTTACAATATTGTGGGGTTCATTTTGACCTCGGCGGTCTTTTCCCAAGACCGCCGAGGGACCGCCGTGCGGAAGACCGCCAGTGGTGGCGGTTTGCCGCTCAGCCTATTATGACCGTTGGCAGCTCTCCGTCCTTTTACGGACGGAGAGCCGCCAACAGTCATACTGGCGGGCGGCGGGGAAGTGGAGGTTGCTCTACCGCCATGCTAACAGAACCCCGCCCAGCGAATCACGTCCTGTGATTCGGCGTGGCGCTGTTCTGTTGGCGGTGTGGTGTCGGCCGAGCAGCCCCCATGGCTCCCGTCCCCTCCCGGAGGATCGTCGGACCAGGTAAGTCGATCGTCCGTGAGGGGAGGGCTGTGGGGGGTTGTTGTGTGTTGTGTGCGTGCGTGGGGGTATGCGTGTGTGTATGTAGAGGGGGTGTGTGAGTGCGTGTCTGCTTGCGAGGGTGTTGTGTGTATGGGAATGAGTGCGTGTATTTCTGAAGTTATGTCTGTATGGATGTGTGCGTGTATGTTTGAATGTGGATGTGCGTGTCTGACTGTGTGTGTGGATGTTTGCATGTATGTCGGTGTGTGTGCATGCGTGTGTGTTGGTGGTGCCTGCGTGCATGTTGTGTGTGTATGAGTGTTGTTATGTTGGGGGTCGGGGTGGGGAGGGGGGTCCTGCCACCTCTGGGGGGTGGCAGGGGTGGTGGGGAGGTAGGGGAGGGAGTCGGGTTGGGGGATACTCCTATCAGTGCCAGGGAAGGAATTCCCTGGCACTGATAGTGCTTACCGCCATGGATTTTATGGCGGTTTCAAACTGCATGAAATCCATGGCAGTAAGCCGGGTCAAAATACCGGCGGCGGTATAGTGACGGCTGCCGGGCTGGAGACCCTGGTCTCCAGCCCGGCGGTCGTCTCAGCCCTGGCGGGCGGAATGGAGAACCGGCGGATGACCATGGCGGTAACCACCATGGTCATTGTTGGAAAATGGGTTATTGGTAGGGCAGGTAGGTACCTACACCTAGCAACAAGCCACAAACCTCCACAAAAGTACAGTTAGGTCTCAGTAAATTAATCCCAGCTCTACCCTTGGTAGCTTGGCATCGAGCGTCAAGGCTTAACTTAGGAGACAAAGTGTAAAGCATTCAAATATCACACAACAGTAATTAAATAAAACACAGGAAACAGTTTAAAAATCCAAAACCAATTTATAAAAATAGCTTATATTTTTATCTTTAAAATGACACAAAAACGATTAAAATCGGTTCAGGGGAACCGGAGATATGAATTTTAAAAGTATTATTATTTTCTAGCGCATAGAAACAAAAAGCGCCAATCGGGTCATCTGGTTGCACCAGGACCGGGACAAAGTCAAACTTTCAGGCCGACCGCGATGGAGCCCTGCTCGGCTACAGGTCGCGGGAAGCCTCGGTTAAAAAGTTACCTTCTGACTTAGTCTTTATTTTGAAGTTTTTCTTCACCGGGACGAACCTGCCAGTTGGATCCGACCTCCTGGAGCCCTTGTCCGGATACGCGAAGTCGGTTTCCTCGGTGGTGATTTCTACCTTCGGACTTAGTCGTTTTTTCGAGATGAAAATCCTTCGACCGGGGTAAACCTGGATCTTGATCCGACGTCCGTGGAGCCCTTCTCGGATACGATGGCTGGAAGGTCCCGGTCAACTTTTTACGTTCGGACTTAGTCTCTTTTTCGGATGTTTTTCTTGACCGGGACGAACCACGAAGTCAGGCCGGGTCGCGGTTGAGGCAAGCCGGCTAGAATTTCCGCGTCGAGTCGGTCACTTTATGGAGCTTTTTTCTAAAATTTCTCCAATCTTTTCCAAACTTCTGGGGCTTCACCCAGATGTTCTTTTAAGGTTCTTTTGGGGTCCACAGCTCACCCCAAGGGTCCAGAAGTTCTGTGATGGTCCTTGGGAAGTGCGGACTTCAACTCCCAGAGTGCACCTGGCGCAAACTCCTTTTTGGCCACTGGGCAGTGGTCAGCTGGTCACTTTTTCAGGAGTTGGTGCAGGGGACTCTGGTTAGCAATTTTTCACCTGTAGCAAACAGGGAGTCCCTCCTTGAACCAGTGGAAGCCAGGCAAAGTCCTTCTTGTGGTGAAGCCCAAGTGTGCAGCTGGTGCAGTCTTTCTGAGTGCAGGGTCCAGGTGCAGGCCAGGGGTCCAGCAGGGCAGTCCTTCTTCTCCTTGTAGTTCTTTCTTCTTGAAATTTGGTGGGGATCTGAGGCGTGGGTGCAGGTCTGCCAGTTTTATCCTTGCTCCTGGGTGAAAAGCAGGGGGGCCCTGGTCCTCCAATCAGGGACAGGGTTGTCCCCCTGTGATGACCACTTCCTGGGAAGTGTGGCAAAAATCCATCCCAGAAGGCAACAGTCTCTAAAAATTCAAAATGGATGAATCTGATTTTTAGAGGAGAGATCTGGCTGAGCCCACCCACTGGTGTGGCTAAAAATCATAAACACACCCCTCTCCTGCCCTCTCCTAATCTAATCAAGGGGGCACCTAGCTGTCTGGGTTTGCAGGATGTGGGGGTGTTGCTGGGTGCTGCAAATGTCCTTCTCTGCCTTTGAAGACCAGTTTGGCAGCCCTCCCCCTTCCTGCCTCACCATCTGCTGAGGGGAGATTCTCTCCCCCAAGCACATTCCTTTGTGTGAAGTCAGGCCACTTCACACCTCATTGGCATGGCAGAAGCTGCTGCAGGCTGGCCAATCAGAGCACAGCAGCAAAAACAATGCAGAGCTGAAATTGGCAACTTTTTAGGTAAAGTCTAAACTTTTTACCTGCACTAGTTATATTAAATCCAACAACTGGAAGTTGTGGGATTTATTATAACAATCAATTTGATACCAAATTCTTGGTATGTAACATTTAAGGAGACTTTAAAATTTTAAATAAAGTCTGCCCATTCTAGCCTATGAAGGCCATTTACTTCAATGAGGGAAAAACGAATTTGGCTGTTTTTACCTCACCAGGGCTTATAAATCTATTTTTATAAAGTCCCTGCTTATAGTTACATGGCACCCAGCCCTAGGGGCACATAGGGCACACCTTAGGGGTGACTTATATGTAAAAATAAGGTAGTTTAAGACTTTGGAAGTACCTTTAATTCCAAAGTCGAATTTGCATATAACTTTAATTTAAAAGCAGCCAGCAAGGCAGGCTTGCTTTTAAAATGACACTGGGCACCTCAGCAATGCACCTAGGTGTGCACCACCTATGCTGTGGTCCCTAAACCTACATGCCCTACCATATACTAGGGACTTATAGGTAGGTTAACTTAGCCAATTATAATTAGCCTAATTTGCATATCCATTTTACACAGAGCACAGGCCCTGGGACTGGTTAGCAGTACCCAGGGCACCAGCAGAGTCAGGAAAACACCAGCATAAAGTGGAAAATGGGGGCAAAAAGTTAGGGGGCCTCTGCAATCAGCCCCAGTTTCTCACACAACCCCCCCCCAGCCCACACGCCCAGGAGACTCAGCCCAACCCTGGGAGAGTCTTACTGGCTTGTTAGGCGAGGAAGACAGTGAAGAAAACTGGCTGTCCCTTTGCAGGGCCTACTCTGCCTTATATCCTCCTGTCAGGGTCACTCCCTCTGGGTAGTGAAGCCATCCCAACAGTAAAAGGACCCAACCCAAACTGAAACTTCCCTCTAGGGGGGTCTTCCTCCTCTCTCTCTGCCAACTTGGGTAGTGAGGTGCCCACCTCCCCTACTCCTAACTTTGCTAGGGCAACACCTAGCTTACCCAAAGAGGTCACCCAACACTTGCGCAACCCCACCATGACCAACAGGGTCAGGGGGCCTACTTTGCTATTGGCCTTGGGGTCTGCCTCCCAGGCCAAGTACAGTGCTGCCAGGAAGGCTAGCACCCAGCAGAGGCTACTGACAGCTGTCAGTACCCAGAACCACACCCTAAGCTCTCCACTGACAGGTGGCTGAGCTGCTTTAGGGGCATCTTTGGGGTCCTGGCACCCCTCTTGCTGTCTTGAGTGGGGGGCTACCACCTCCTGTGGCAGACACCCTCCTTCCACTCTCCCTTCTGTCAGTGCAGGGGCAACACCCTGCATCTGGACAGCTGCCTGACTACTCAGGACTTCCTTGGGGTCAGGTGAGGCCTCACCAGTGCCAACATTGGGCTCCCCCCTTACTGGGGCAGAGGGCCCTTGGCTCCCTGGAACTCTCTTTAAGAGTGGCCTACCCTTCCTTTTCTTCTTTCCTTTTCTTGGGGACCCCTGTCTCCTAACTGTAGGGACTGACTCCCCAGGACTTTGGGTTGGGGGGGCGCCCTGGGCGACCACCCCATCTGTGACCAGACTCACCTCTGGGAGGTCATTGCCCAGGATACAATCTAGGGGGAGGTCAGCACTGACTACCACCCTAATCCAGTCAAGGATACCCTCCCTCTCTAGGGGCACTATGGCTACAGGTTTGGAGGTGACCTCCCCTGTGGCTATCCTGACTTTCTTTGTCTTTCCTGGGACATACATGTCTGGGGTCACTAACCGGTCACTCACTACAGTGTGACTGGCACAGGTGTCTCTCAGGCCAGTGGTAGGGATCCCATTCACTTGAATGTGGTGGAAGTGCCTACTCCCACCCTCAGGGATCACCAGCTTACCATCTGGTCCTGTCTCCCAGCACAATGCTAGGAGGACTTCATCATCTGAGGAATCCTCCTCTATGGCTACACTGGACAGCCCAGTGCTAACCACCTTCCTTGGACAGGCTGCATCTCCTCTGAAGTGACCTGTCTGCTGACAGTCAAAGCAAGCCCTACTGTCCAAGAGCTTTTTTAACCCTGGGTCTCCCTGTCTCTGCATGTCAGAGTGGGAGTGGGATTTACTCTCCTCCTTCTTAGGGTTCTGGGGTACAGAGGGAGTCTCTGTGGTGGGCTTACCACCTCCCTCCTTAGGTTTTTGGGGACCTGTCCCCCCCTTCTTGGAGTCTCCCCCCTGGGACTTGACAACCACCCTGGTTCTCAACCACTCATCAGCTGCCTCCCCTAGCTCTCTAGAGTTGGTCAGCTTAGAGTCCACTAGATGCTGGCGTAACCTTTCTTGGATACAATTGGTCAAGATGTGCTCTCTCATGATCAGATTGTATAACCCCTCATAAGTATTTACTTTGTTGCCAATAATCCAGCCCTCTAGTGCCTTTAGTGAGGTGTCCACAAAGTCAACCCAAGACTGGGTACTGACCTTCTGGGTGTCCCTGAACTTCATTCTATATTGCTCTGGGGTCAGACCAAACTTCTTGACTAAGCACCTCTTCATACTAGGGTATGAATCTGCCTCCTCCCCCCTTAAGGTCAGAAGCCTATCCCTCCCTGAGTTGGGGACCAACTCCCACAAAAGGGAACCCCAGTATTGAGGCTTAACCCTTCTCATTTGGAGTGCCCTCTCAAAGGCCCCTAGCCACTTATCTATGTCATCCCCCTCTACATAAGCAGGAACCACCCCCTTGGGTAATCTGGGGCAAACTCCCCCACCCATGGACACCTCAGCTTCTTTATCGCTGCTTCCATCTCTTTTCTCTTTGTATGCCCACTTTTTCTTTTCTAGGGCCAGCTTCTCTGCTTCCAAAGCTATGTAGGCTAGCTGGGCTTCCAGCTCTCTTTCCCTGATGGATGGGTTCTCTCCTCCTGAAAGGACCCTCTTCCTACCACTAGCTTTGGGTCTGCCCCTAGTGACTGTATCCAGTGAGGACCGTTCCTCCTCTTCCTCACTTGGGGTCTGATGCCTTCCCTCCCCTGAGTGGTTAGAGTTAGCATCTTCCTCTTTTTCTTCCCCCTCTGGAGCTTCCTCTGTCTCTACCTCTTGGGCCTCAGCCCATGCTGTCAGGGATTTAATCAGGATTTGCTTCCTGAGATCAGGGGTTGCAGGCAACCCCCTCTCAATACACAACCCCCTAAGCTGGACTACTGTTAGTGTGGGTAGGCTAGCCAGATCAAGCTCCATGGTTCCCTAGTTTTGTGTCAACAAAAACTTTTTGCAAAAATTAAAAACAAGAATTTAGAAAAATTACAAAAATTCAATAATTGAAATTAATCCAAATTAATTTAAAAAAAAAAAAAAAAATTAAAATCAAAAATTAAAAACAATTTTTGCACTAGGACAATTTAAAGGATTTTTAATTTGTTTTATCTAAAACTGTAACGTGATATTGAACACAAGTACAGGATCCCGTCGCTGCTTCCAATTATGTTGGAAAATGGGTTATTGGTAGGGCAGGTAGGTACCTACACCTAGCAACAAGCCACAAACCTCCACAAAAGTACAGTTAGGTCTCAGTAAATTAATCCCAGCTCTACCCTTGGTAGCTTGGCATCGAGCGTCAAGGCTTAACTTAGGAGACAAAGTGTAAAGCATTCAAATATCACACAACAGTAATTAAATAAAACACAGGAAACAGTTTAAAAATCCAAAACCAATTTATAAAAATAGCTTATATTTTTATCTTTAAAATGACACAAAAACGATTAAAGTCGGTTCAGGGGAACCGGAGATATGAATTTTTAAAGTATTATTATTTTCAAGCGCATAGAAACAAAAAGCGCCAATCGGGTCATCTGGTTGCACCAGGACCGGGACAAAGTCAAACTTTCAGGCCGACCGCGATGGAGCCCTGCTCGGCTACAGGTCGCGGGAAGCCTCGGTTAAAAAGTTACCTTCTGACTTAGTCTTTATTTTGAAGTTTTTCTTCACCGGGACGAACCTGCCAGTTGGATCCGACCTCCTGGAGCCCTTGTCCGGATACGCGAAGTCGGTTTCCTCGGTGGTGATTTCTACCTTCGGACTTAGTCGTTTTTTCGAGATGAAAATCCTTCGACCGGGGTAAACCTGGATCTTGATCCGACGTCCGTGGAGCCCTTCTCGGATACGATGGCTGGAAGGTCCCGGTCAACTTTTTACGTTCGGACTTAGTCTCTTTTTCGGATGTTTTTCTTGACCGGGACGAACCACGAAGTCAGGCCGGGTCGCGGTTGAGGCAAGCCGGCTAGAATTTCCGCGTCGAGTCGGTCACTTTATGGAGCTTTTTTCTAAAATTTCTCCAATCTTTTCCAAACTTCTGGGGCTTCACCCAGATGTTCTTTTAAGGTTCTTTTGGGGTCCACAGCTCACCCCAAGGGTCCAGAAGTTCTGTGATGGTCCTTGGGAAGTGCGGACTTCAACTCCCAGAGTGCACCTGGCGCAAACTCCTTTTTGGCCACTGGGCAGTGGTCAGCTGGTCACTTTTTCAGGAGTTGGTGCAGGGGACTCTGGTTAGCAATTTTTCACCTGTAGCAAACAGGGAGTCCCTCCTTGAACCAGTGGAAGCCAGGCAAAGTCCTTCTTGTGGTGAAGCCCAAGTGTGCAGCTGGTGCAGTCTTTCTGAGTGCAGGGTCCAGGTGCAGGCCAGGGGTCCAGCAGGGCAGTCCTTCTTCTCCTTGTAGTTCTTTCTTCTTGAAATTTGGTGGGGATCTGAGGCGTGGGTGCAGGTCTGCCAGTTTTATCCTTGCTCCTGGGTGAAAAGCAGGGGGGCCCTGGTCCTCCAATCAGGGACAGGGTTGTCCCCCTGTGATGACCACTTCCTGGGAAGTGTGGCAAAAATCCATCCCAGAAGGCAACAGTCTCTAAAAATTCAAAATGGATGAATCTGATTTTTAGAGGAGAGATCTGGCTGAGCCCACCCACTGGTGTGGCTAAAAATCATAAACACACCCCTCTCCTGCCCTCTCCTAATCTAATCAAGGGGGCACCTAGCTGTCTGGGTTTGCAGGATGTGGGGGTGTTGCTGGGTGCTGCAAATGTCCTTCTCTGCCTTTGAAGACCAGTTTGGCAGCCCTCCCCCTTCCTGCCTCACCATCTGCTGAGGGGAGATTCTCTCCCCCAAGCACATTCCTTTGTGTGAAGTCAGGCCACTTCACACCTCATTAAAGTAGCCTGGCAGAAGCTGCTGCAGGCTGGCCAATCAGAGCACAGCAGCAAAAACAATGCAGAGTTGAAATTGGCAACTTTTTAGGTAAAGTCTAAACTTTTTACCTGCACTAGTTATATTAAATCCAACAACTGGAAGTTGTGGGATATATTATAACAATCAATTTGATACCAAATTCTTGGTATGTAACATTTAAGGAGACTTTAAAATTTTAAATAAAGTCTGCCCATTCTAGCCTATGAAGGCCATTTACTTCAATGAGGGAAAAACGAATTTGGCTGTTTTTACCTCACCAGGGCTTATAAATCTATTTTTATAAAGTCCCTGCTTATAGTTACATGGCACCCAGCCCTAGGGGCACATAGGGCACACCTTAGGGGTGACTTATATGTAAAAATAAGGTAGTTTAAGACTTTGGAAGTACCTTTAATTCCAAAGTCGAATTTGCATATAACTTTAATTTAAAAGCAGCCAGCAAGGCAGGCTTGCTTTTAAAATGACACTGGGCACCTCAGCAATGCACCTAGGTGTGCACCACCTATGCTGTGGTCCCTAAACCTACATGCCCTACCATATACTAGGGACTTATAGGTAGGTTAACTTAGCCAATTATAATTAGCCTAATTTGCATATCCATTTTACACAGAGCACAGGCCCTGGGACTGGTTAGCAGTACCCAGGGCACCAGCAGAGTCAGGAAAACACCAGCATAAAGTGGAAAATGGGGGCAAAAAGTTAGGGGGCCTCTGCAATCAGCCCCAGTTTCTCACAGTCATAATACAAAAAAAAAGACCGCCAGCCTGTTGGCGGTCTTACCGCTGCTTCTCTGCCTTCCGCCAGGGTCGTAATGACCCCCTGTGTGTCTGCCCAATGAAAAAATAAGACAAGATATTGATGGTTGGAGATTTTAACTGCTGAGCAGATGGGCCTAACAAGTTCTTTGAATTAATGAATTCCCTTGACTTGATTCAACCCTTAAATGAATTCATGCACTGTAAAGGGCATACAGTTGACCTGTTTGGTCGCAAAAGGTTTTGATTCTGAACTACAGCATTGAACCTTGTGGCTAATCTGATCCTTTGATGATTCATATTTTGTTAAACATACATGAATGACAACCAACATCTCATTGAGAAATGTCGAACAAATATGGGAAAGTGCACATGTCCCATCTACAAGAGACACTGGATTTTAAAAAAGAGACTTTAAGCAATATTTCTGATGTAGTGATCCAGGAATGTGAGAACTGGAATGATACGGCTGAGCTTCAATGCGCTCCACCTGAAATAAAACGTTTTAATAAAAAGACCACTCCCTAGTTCACTACAGAATTAAGGGAACTGAAATTGCACCTTAGATGTCTTGAACAGCACTGGAGGAGGAGCTATGATCACTGCGGTAAACTACTTCTCGAATAAGCTGTGTCTAAATATAGGAAACTTGTTACAGGCAAAAAGAGCTTCTTCACTGATATATTATCTATGGCTAATAATCCTCAGGTAGAGCTTGTTGTCACTGTGCATAGCCTCTCTAATGCAGATAGGATTAGTGAGCATTTGAAACATATGCGAGAATGCTGTAATGAACCAAATTAGATTTTTATGGAAAAAACAGACTTATCAAATTGGCAATAGTTAATAGCCCTATTGTGGACTGGGACTGGCAGGAAAGGGAGATAAATTGTCACAACCTTGACAAATTTACTGAATTGGGGTGCAAGGATATGTATCTCCTGCTCATTAACACTATGTCAAGATCACTCAGGGACACATACCGCCCAAAAGTATTCCAGTGGATGGCTCCTTTCAATGAAAGACCCTCTCACCAGTTTCCTCAAGTATGTCTTGAAGACTGTTAAAGTCTCTGGTTACTTCAAAAAAGCAATAGTTATCTGAAGATTGAAAAAACTTGACGACAGTCCAAAAGTTAAAAAAAGTCCTTCCTATATTGTTGCTGCCATATTCTGGTAAAGGTTTGAAAGTGAAAGAGGTGGCTCCTTTATTTCTATTTCTAACTATCTTATGACATTTCATGCTGGGTTTTGACCACACTAGACCTGTCTGCAGCCTTTGATATTGTCAACCATAGGATTCTCCTGGCTCGGCTATGCCTGACAGGCTGCAGAGGAAATGCCTTAAGTTAGCCACCTCTTTTCCGCAGAACAAGACTCAGACAGTCCAACTTAATTCCTTCAAGGGACCAGACTGTAAGATTGAGTGTGGGATTCCACAGGGCTCCGAGTTATCCCCCCATTATTTTAACATCTACATTCAGCCCCTCATAAAGGAACCAGTGTCTTGAGGGTGCAGGATATTTAATTATGGAGACAATTCGTAGATCTTACTCTAACTTGACACCCTCGGAACATCTACAAGATCAGTTCAGGAATGTGGTGTATTTTATTAGCAGATGGATGAGACAAAACCACCTTAAATACAATGTGGAAAAAAAGAAATTGTGATGCCAGGCAAAAATCCTTTGCTATGGACCCATATTTTCTGGCCTCCAAGTATGGGAACGCTTCCCGTCTCCAAACCAGAGGTAAAAAGTCTTGGGGTCTGAATTGACCAACATTTATCTTTCAGGCCGCATAATAATGCAGTGGCTTCTAAATATGTGCTCATGCTGAGAAGATTCAATCTTTCCTGACTATGGATGCCATTAATTCCATTATGGCAGCTGTTATTGGTGCTAGATTGGACTATGCCTACTACATATATCTTGGCCTCCCTGATAGCAAACCCAAGAGATTACATCTAATTTAGAATGCTCTGGCCAGGTTGATCTTTAGATTATTTTGAAGTACACACATTACCCCCATCTGAAAAGACTTCACTGGCTGCCAATTAAGCAGAGTATTACATTCAAAGGGGCAGATTTATGAAACGTGGCGCTGCACCTAGTGCAGAGCACCTTTTCTTATGCCCCTTTGCGCCCCCCTAATGCCACCAGTGTGTGCCATATTTAAAATACAGTGCACCATGGCGGTAGTCAGGGGGACTAGCATCATACTTTTTTTACGCTAGTCTGGTGCTTTGTAGGATTAGCGTAAAAAAGTATGACGCTAATCCTGCAAAGCACCCAGAGGTCCATTGAACACAATGGGAGCCTCTTTTTAACACCTGCACAATTTTTTTATAGCACTGGAACACCCCCCCCCTTGCATACGTTATGCCTGGCACGGGCATAATGTGAAGCAAGGGGTTACAAAGTGGCGCAATGCAAGCATTGCGCCACTTTGAAAATATGGTGCAGCGTTTTTAGCCTTCCAATGCCACATTAGCATAAGAAATTACGCTAATGTGGCATTGGAATGGCGCTAGGCCCACATAAATCTGGCCCAAAAAGTCCCTTAAGGCAGTAGCTCGAAAGTTAGTGAAAGATCGGTTTGTAATATACTCTCCTAAATGATTCTTTGTTCTGCTTTAACAAACCTTTTTGTGGTGCCTAGATTCCAGAAAACTAGTGTGGCAGCATAAAGATATTCAGAACTTGCGCCTAAAGAGCAGAAGGCTCTTCCTATAAAAATTTGCTTTATCACTGTATTGGCTTCCTTCAGGAAATCATTAAAGTCGTTGCTTTTTAAGCAGGTATTTGAGTACACAGCTTTTATGTTGATCACTTTCCCGCTTGTTACCTATATATTCTGCTTGTGCTAAGATACCCTTGACTGATTAAGGCGCTTTAGAAATGCCACATAATATGGCATGACATAAAAGAACAACATAACATAACGAAATGGAATGGAATAAATTAATATTTGTAATCCATTCATGGAGTGTTGTTTTAGTTCAAACAACATGTCTCTCCACACACTGGCATTGTTTGAAAGAACTGTAGTGTTTAACCATGATTTTAGCTTGTCATTAACTGTTTTAGGCACATAAAGTAAAACATTTTGTAAATATAAGTTAAAGCAGTTCCATTTTTTTAAGCTTAATTAGGTAACGAATGAATAACCCCCCCCCAAAAAGTAACAAACTCTTTTTAAAAACAAGCACCATAATTACATTTGAACAGCACAACCCTAAAACCTATGGACTCGTTTCCTGATCAACCCCACAACCCATACCATTTAAAAAGCCTTAATTATAAACCTCAAGAGAAACAAACTCTATTCTTCGAACCAATGTAAACATATTTCAAATTGAATCTAATGTTTCTAAATGGCACATTCTAAATAAAATGCTACTCACCCCACCCCAAAGTAACACAGAGCCTTACAGAAATAAAGACTAAACCAGGTATAGTATAAAAACAATATCTCAAAACAAATATATATTTTTTTTTTAAACCATTAAGCTTAAAACATTATAAATGATTGTATCAAGTATCACAATACACTAGTAGGCAATGTTTTAAGGAACGGAGCACTGAATCTCATCAGTAGGTGCTGGTTAAGGGCCACCATGCACGAGGACTGAATCTCATCAGTAGGTGCTGGTTAAGGGCCACCATGCACGAGGACTGAATCTCATCAGTGGGTGCTGGTTTAGGGCCACCATGCATGCGGACTGAATCTCATCAGTGGGTGCTGGTTAAAGGCCACCATGCACGAGGACTGAATCTCATCAGTAAGTGCTGGTTTAGGGCCACCATGCATGCGGACTGAATCTCATCAGTGGGTGCTGGTTTAGGGCCACCATGCATGCGGACTGAATCTCATCAGTGGGTGCTGGTTAAAGGCCATCATGCATGAGGACTGAATCTCATCAGTGGGTGCTGGTTAAAGGCCATCATGCATGAGGACTGAATCTCATCAGTGGGTGCTGGTTTAGGGCCACCATGCATGCGGACTGAATCTCATCAGTGGGTGCTGGTTAAAGGCCACCATGCACGAGGACTGAATTCATCAGTAAGTGCTGGTTTAGGGCCACCATGCATGCGGACTGAATCTCATCAGTGGGTGCTGGTTTAGGGCCACCATGCATGCAGACTGAATCTCATCAGTGGGTGCTGGTTAAAGGCCATCATGCATGAGGACTGAATCTCATCAGTGGGTGCTGGTTAAAGGCCACCATGCATGCGGACTGAATCTCATCAGTGGGTGCTGGTTAAAGGCCACCATGCACGAGGACTGAATCTCATCAGTAAGTGCTGGTTTAGGGCCACCATGCATGCGGACTGAATCTCATCAGTGGGTGCTGGTTTAGGGCCACCATGCATGCAGACTGAATCTCATCAGTGGGTGCTGGTTAAAGGCCATCATGCATGAGGACTGAATCTCATCAGTGGGTGCTGGTTAAAGGCCACCATGCATGCGGACTGAATCTCATCAGTGGGTGCTGGTTAAAGGCCACCATGCACGAGGACTGAATCTCATCAGTAAGTGCTGGTTTAGGGCCACCATGCATGCGGACTGAATCTCATCAGTGGGTGCTGGTTTAGGGCCACCATGCATGCAGACTAAATCTCATCAGTGGGTGCTGGTTAAAGGCCATCATGCATGAGGACTGAATCTCATCAGTGGGTGCTGGTTAAAGGCCATCATGCATGAGGACTGAATCTCATCAGTGGGTGCTGGTTTAGGGCCACCATGCATGAGGACTGAATCTCATCAGTGGGTGCTGGTGAAAGACCACCAAGCATGGCTGCTGGGTAAAGATCACTAAGCATGAGGACTCTAGAGTGTGAGGTTTGTGCATTCGTGGACAAAACAAAGGTGCTGGATGAGGCGGAGGCATGCTAGAAAATGTATAAGATAAGTACTGGTAGAAGAGAAGGTCCACCATCGAATTGACATTATTTAGGTGGCCTTTCATGAATGGGTGCAGGTTCAATCTCCAATTGTATATATCTGTGACACGACCTTTGGGAAAACAGGTGAGTTTTTTTCTGAGGCCAGGATTACAACGTTCAAATATCAATAAGCATTTGGGGCCCAACATCATGTACATCCACATTTCTGTCCTTCAGTTAAACTTACACTCAGTGGCCCCAATTACAAGATGGTAGTGGTGGGATGATAAATCTCCACCTGATAACAGGTACAGTGCAGTAACACTTGCCAGTCCACTGCAATTATGAGTTTTTACCCATCGATTTGGGAAAAACCATGCAGTGCCAATATTACCCAGTGAAATTTCACACAGTATTCCAATGTCCACGGGGATCATCGTGCATATTTACTACTTGTTCTGAGCAGTAAATGTGAGTGTGAACTGCAGGAGAGAGTGAAGAAGGGAGTATGGTTAGGAGGGTGTGGGAAGATAGGGAGACGGTGGTCTGGTATAGGGAACCATTACATGCTTCCCTCATGCTGTGGCTGACGGCCAGGTTGGGGCAGGAATATGGATCTGGATGCAATATGGCCTGTCCCAAAATGATTTTACTATGCAGATGTGGGAACGCCAGGTCATTTGTGATCAGGCAGAGCAGAATCCCACATAGGAATCCCATTGCTACTGACTCCCAGTCAGGCTACATATGGTGTCTTTCTGTTGACCTTGTTGCCGGATGGACTTCGCACATCTTTTATTTGCATTTGAAAGCCATCATACTTTGAGGTGCAACCTTTCTACTGGGTATTCATCTACTCATGTTCCACACAACAGCAGGCTTTGTCTAGTGAGAATACAAATAGATTTTTTCATCCTCATGCTGGTACTCCTTACCAATTTGACTGCCTTCTTGGGTGACTGAACCATGCATTGTACCTTAGCTTCTTTAGAAATGTTGATCCCAACTTAGTTTGTGAATGAAAGTCTTTCAGCCTAACTGCATTAGTAATAATAATTATGAAACAAGATACTTTCTAAACTGCTGAATTCTTTCCAATCTCTGAGGTCATTCGCATGAGGGACTGGTTGGTCCAGTGAAAGGGTGCAAGTGGTTCTTGGTCAATACAAAGTGTGCTCACAAATGGTACAGCATAGTCTTTGACAGATATGTTCTAATTTCTGACATGTTGTTTCTTTCTACAGGATTAACAATACATGAGATGAAGAGTATAAACCACACCACAGAGTTCATTCTTTTGGGGCTCTCTGACCATCTCGAGCATCAGAAGATACTTTTTGTGTTGTTTCTGTTTATATACATCATAACATTGCTTGCAGATGTTACTATAATAACCCTGATAAAGATAGATCATGAATTGGATAGCCCAATGTTTTTTTTCCTCAGCCACTTCTCATTTGTTGACATCTGTGTTCTGACCATCACAGTTCCAAAACTCCTGGTCAATCTTATGTCTGATAGAAAACGTATATCCTTCTCTGCCTGTATTACACAGTTGTATTTCTTCATTCATATTGAAAATATGGAGTTTTTCCTCCTGGCATCGATGGCTTATGACCGGTATGTGGCCATTTGCCACCCTTTGCACTACACCTCAAAGGTAAACAAGAGAGTCTGTTTGCAGCTTGTGGCTTCTTCGTGGGTGATCACCGCTGTGCATGCATTATTGCACACACTTATGACTTCACAACTCTCTTTCTGTGGATCAAACCAAATACATCACTTTTTTTGTGATGTGCCTCCCTTACTTAAACTCTCCTGTTCCAGTACATCCATTAATGAGTTGGTTATATTTATAGAGGGAGGGATCATGCTGCTTGGCCCTTTTCTCTTCATTGTAGCATCTTATGTTGGCATCATCTCTGCCATCCTTAAGATCAAGTCAATGAAGGGGAGAAGCAAAGCTTTCTCCACTTGTTCATCACACTTCACTCTGGTGGCATTATTCTACAGCAGTATTGCCTTCATGTACTTCAGACCATCAATTAATTTTGCTCTGGAATATGATCGAGTTGTTAGCGTGGTTTATTCCATTTTTATCCCAGTGGCAAATCCTTTTATCTATAGCCTCAGAAACAAGGACATAAAAAGGGCTCTCCAAAAGGTGGTAGGGTTCAGGAGATTCTCCTGCAGAATGTGAACTCTGTAAAATCACACAATATGTATTGATGTCAAAATGCAAATGTGTTTGTTGTGATGTTCTTATGTGGCTTCATACATTTTGCAGCACACACAAATGTAGTCCAGCCTTTTCTATCAGGCCAGTCCACTGCTGAGACATACTAATTATTCAAAGAAACCAAATGAAAACTGCATTGCTTAGAAACTTCAGTGTGTGTTTTTATCTGTGAGTGTTAGGATGTAGGGAGCTCGACCTGGTCAGGATGTTTATTCTGTGCAGAAGCATTCAACCTGAACTAGGGACATAGGGTAGGGAACATTGTTCTCAATGCTAATCAAAGGTCTGTTTCTCCTTCTCATTTGAGATTTCAGTGGATCAAAGTCTACTTCTAATATACAAAATTGCAAGCTTGACTAGAATAATGCCACAGGGAAGACTCAGCAGATGTGGAAATAGGTCATATTTCCACATCTGCTGAGTTTTCTCTGTGGCATTATTCAAGCTTGCAATTTTCTATATTGTATTACAGCATGATATGTTAAGTTGTGATATATAAAGTTATGTCACTGTATGCCATGATAAGCCTTGTCATGTTATGTAATTGTATTATTGTAAAACTCATATTTCAACGCAGGTATGTACCTGCACTTAGCAATAGGCCACTAACCTTCACTTAGGTCCGGTTAGGTCTCAGTAAATTAAACCTAGCTCAACCCTTGGTAGCTTGGCAACGAGCGACAAGGCTTAATTTAAGAAAAAAAGCGTAAATCATTCGAATATCACAAAACAGTAATCAAATAAAATACAGGAAACAGTTTAAAAATCCAAAATCAATTTTTAAAAATAGATTATACTTTTATCTTTAAAATGACGCCAAAATGAATAAAATCGGATAAGGGGAACCAGAGATATTAATTTTTTTAAGAATTACTGCTTTCTAGCGCATAGAAGCAACTAGTGCTCAAAGGGTTAAAAAGGGCACACTGGAAAGGATCTAAGTCCAAAGTTCAGGTCACCCATGAGGTAACACTGTCACACTTACTTTCAGATGTGTTTAATTCAAGAAAGTGCTCCACAGCACCAGCCAAGGGTTCAGAGGCTCTGGTGTGCCTCTTGGGGTCTGGGACTACAACTCCCACAATGCACCTCTTCAACTTATGCAGTTGCTCCAAACATCTCCAAACTTCTGTATTTTCTTCCAGAGGTCCTTTTTGTGTCCTTGTAGTGTCCACAACTTGATCCAAGATTCCAGAAGCTCTGAGTTGCTCCTTGGGAGTTGGGACTACAATTCCCAGAATGCACCTGGTCAGAATCCTTAAATGGCCACTGGACCCTGGTCAGCTGAGCTCTGCTTGTAGGACTTGATGCAGGGGACTCTGGGCAGCTCATTTGTACCTGTAGCAAACAGGGAGTCCCTTCTTGAAGCAGTAGAAGACAGGTACAGTCCTTTTAGTGGTGAAGCCCAAGTGTGCAGCTAATGCAGTCCTCCAGAGTGCAGTGTCCAGGTGCAGCTCAGGGGTCCAGCAGGACAGTCCTTCTTCTCCTGTAGTTGTTCCTTGTTGGAATCTGATAGGGATCTGAGGTGTGGGTGCAGGTCTGCCAGTTTTATCCTTGCTCCTGGGTGAAAAACAGGGGGGGTCCTGGTTCTCCTGTCAGGGGCAGGGTCCTTCCCTCTGTGATGACCACTTCCTGGGAAGTGTGGCAAAAATCAATCCCAGGGAGCAACATTCCTCAAAAATCCATCATGGTGATTTTTGGAGGTTACATCTGGCTGAACCCACCCACTGGTGTGGCTAAAAATCCTAAACACACCGCTCTCCTGCCCTCTCCTAATCTAATCAAGGGGGCACCTAATTGTTTGGGTTTGCAGGATTTGAGGGCGTTGCTAGGTTGCTCCAAATGTCCCTCTTTACCTTTGAAGACCAGTTTGGCAGCCCTCCCCCTTCCTGCTTCCCCATCTGCTGAGGGGAGATCTCCTCCCCCAGGCACATCTCTTTGTGCTGAGCCAGGCCACTTGACACCTCATCAAGGCAGCCTGGCCAGGCGGCCAGGGGCTGGCCAATTAGAGCACAGCAGCAAAAACACTGCAGGGCTGAAGTTGGCAACTTTTCAGTTAAAGTTGTGGGATTTATTATAACAATCAATTTGATACCAAACTTCTGGTATCTGTTACTTAAGGGGATTTTTAAAATTAAAATAAAGTCTTCCCATTCTAGCCGATGGAGGCCATTCACTACAATGAGGGAAAGCAAATTTGGCTGTTTTACCTCAGCAGCGCTTATAAAACTATTTTTATAAGGTCCCTGCTTATAGTTACATGGCACCCCGCACTAGGGGTACACAGGGCACACCGTGGGGTGACTTATATGTAAAAATAAGGTAGTTTAAGACTTTGGTACTGCTTTTAATTCCAAAGTCGAATTTTCATATAACTTTAATTTAAAAGCAGCCAGCAAGGCAGGCCTGCCTTTAAAATGACACTGGGAACCAACCTCAGCAGTGCACCTATGGGTGCACTACCTATGCTAGGGTCCCTAAACCTACATGCCCTACCATATAGTAGGGACTTATAGATAGGTTGACTTAGCCAATTTTAATTTGCCTAATTTGCATACTGATTTTACACAGAGCACAGGCCCTGGGACTGGTTAGCAGTACCCAGGGCGCCATCAGAGTCAGGAAAATACCAGCAAAAAGTGGAAAATGGGGGCAAAAAGTTAGGGGACCTCTGCAATCATCCCTGTTCTCTCACATCATTGTATTATTGTAAAACTCATATTTCAACTCTGCAATGATATTAGTGCTGCTAAGCTACCAAAATGACTGCAGGACAGCAGCTTTGTGGCACATGAAAAAAGTGTGCCCTATATGCTCTTTTAACATGCCATGTTATCCAATATTTCATTCAGCTGAAAAAGCATGTTATTATGTAATCTGTGCATGAACTCGGACACATAGTCAGTTCTTCTGAGGGCTCACCAGTTCATGGAGGGGTCAGAGGCTCTCAAAGGGATTAAGGAAGAATAATGGTGAATATTATTAGATATTAACTCCTTCAAATGGGATGCACCCTGTAGCAACTGGCAGCCAACACAGTGTCATTGGAAACATGGGTATATCCTTGAACCAGCTATGACCCAGCAGATTCCTGGCAGCAGTGGTTTGGAGTCATGGAAGTCTGTCAATCACATATTTGGGAATGCCTACTTAGACACTACACCATTTACATACTCATTGTGAGACATTTTTTGGGGGACCTTGCACTGCAATGATAACAGCATAAAATATGTGCCACAAATATTAATGAAAAAGCCCATCTTTTTATAAGTTATGTTGGAAATTATTCAGGCACAACATGAACCTCAGCATAGCATTCAGCATGTAACAAATTGCGAATGGTGCCACATTATTACATCATTACTTTGATTTTCAGACAAATTTACGAGTGCAGTAACAATTAGAGGGGTATCTGACAAGTGCCTGCTTCTGAGTCTCTGCTAGTCTTTTTATATCCTACACCATGTACATATCAAGTACCGGATCATCTGATTCTGCTCAACCAGGAGAAGCCTCCAAAACCTTGCGACCCTGCATTCAATTCTTCCTCTCTTGCAAGGTATGCCCAGAGAGCGTACCATAAATCCTTAGGACCAGAGGTGAGGGGTTGCAATTCAAAATCTAGGATCTCAACCTTCCCCCTTTCAAATAGCAGAAACAGTATGTCCCAGATTATCCTAGGTTGCTTCCCTGCCCATGCCAGTCTGATGAGTTGCGTCTTGAGTATGTGGAAGAATGGTTTATTTAGAGGGATTCAACTATTGATACACAGATAAGGAAATTTAGCGAGTATAATCACCTTCACTAGCTCTATGTGACCTGCCATAGAAAGCTGAAGTTTACACCAGGAGTCTTCCTGCTGCATAAGTCATTCGATAACCATGCCATGGTTCATACAGAATGCTCAGAATCCCTGTGTAGTATTATCCCAAGATACTTAACTGAGTCTTCAACGCAGTGGACTGGAAATTTCATATCCAGTTTTGGAATTTTCTACATAACATTTTCAAAAAATCTGCCAAACCCGACCACCTCTCTGATCAGAGTGGTAGATTCCTGTTGGGGTCTCTAACGAGCAACAAGATATCATGTGCATGCATGGAATGCAGCAACCTGCCAGCATGAAAATATAAACCTTGGTGCAGGTGGAATTCCTGCAAATGCCGGGTCAGTGGATCCATGACCAAGACAAAAAGCAAAGATGAAAGCATGCAGCCCTGATTCATACCCCTGGAAATTGAAAACACATCAAATATGACACCATTGGGCCTGACTCTAGCCACAGGCTGTAAATAAGGTAGCATCAGCAGTTTTAAGGAGTAACCGGAGATACCTTATCACATTAGTAAAGATCCCAGATAAATCCACTTCAAAGAGTCAAACACCTTCTCTGTATCCAGTAAGGCCACAGCAGCCACCATCTCAGGATTCAATTGATGGGAGCCTGAGGACACTGTCCAAAGGTTGCCTTCAATCGATCTGTGTGACATGACCCCAGACTGTGTAAGGGATACCAGTTTATCCATCAATAGGGAGAGGCAATTCACCAACATCTTGGCTAATATCATTTTGTCCAGATTTAACAACAACAGAGTTATGAATGAAGCACACCTGCTCAAATATTTTCTCTGATTTGGCAAAACTGTAAAAATAGCCTCATGAATTTTGGTGCTCTCCCCGTACGTCTCCTCATATACCTTCCTTGTAAAATTCAGCCAGCTAGCTATCAGACCCTGGGACCTTGCCTCCCCCAAACTTCAAATAGTTGCAGCAACCTTCTCATCTGTGATGGGCTAGGCAAAACAATGTATGACATGTATCTAGGCAAACTAGTCCTACCTCATTTAATTAGTCTTAAATGTGCTCAGGGGGCTAGGACATGCAAGACGTATACAAGCTCTTATAGTAACTCACAATTCCCCCACAATCTCTTCACTATTAAGTTGTAAATGTGATCTCGCTACAGCAACCAAGCCAGAATCCTACCTGGTCTCTCCTCCTCCGAGCTCTGGTGTACTTGCCCAGATAGGCCCCATCTCTGTCCACCAACTCTCTAAATTTCTGCAGTTGGCTATAAGTTTCCTAAAGGACCGCAGCTGGCAGAATGATGGAGACCTGGCTTTCTAATTTTCTACGGTCTGATCCCTTGTTAAGCTTGAAGTACTTTTTAGTGGCTGCTCTTATTTCCACACAGAGCACTGAATCTAACAGTGCCTCTGCCAGGAACCGCCACTGCACAGTACGTAATCTAGATTGTGAGAGTATAAGAGTTAGGAGCACTGGTGAGTGGTCCAACAATGTACGTTGCTAGTAAGCAACATTTGTCACCAAAGAGCAAATGAAATCAGAATTCCTGCCACAAGGGGATCAACTGCCGCCATGTATCAAGCAGGCCTAACATGGTAATTATTTCCTCCAGTGCCACTGCAGACAGCGACAGATGGTCCCTCACTTTAGTGATCTAAATTAGGGTCAAGGGTGAAATTAAGCCCCCGTCCCAAACCAGTGCCTCAGCCTTTGTTCTACTCAGTACCGTATACATTTCCTAGAAGAATGGGGTATCCCTATTCAGAGCTCACCTGTTGACTGAAGTAAAAAATTTATGGTAAAGCATTCCCTCTAAACGTATGTACTGCCCTTCTTGTCCATAAATTGTCTGTGTAGTCCAGATACACACGCATTAGGATACTGACTCCACAGACATAGCAACTGTAGGATTAGAAGTATATGTGTGCGCTCTGCCTTCTAGATAGACTGTTTACCCTCAACAGCCACACATGAGTTTCCTGCAGTAATGACAGAACAATTTTATGCTTAACTAATTTTGGCATGACTCTGTCAATCTTTTGTACATTGTTCAGTCCTCTAACATTCCATAAGAGGAGTTTCAATGGCCAATTAATCTGAAAAGCTATTTATATCAGACTTCTCACCTGTGTTAAGGTACTGTCCACCGAACAGCACTGCAGACAGTGTGTGTGTGTATGAGGATATACAACCCCATCACAAATCTTATGCCTCTCCCCATCCGCACTGTATACCCTCCAGTGCCAATTAACTTCTTCAAACAAGTTTCAGATTTAAGTAAGGAGCATTGTGGTGATTCACACCTGAGGGCATGGTATGTCGGAAGCAGGCCCAACTAAAAAGCTAGTATTAAGAACTGAGATGCACAAAAGTGCCACATCCCAAAAATTCAGAACTGCTACATCTTGTATCTACCTCAACTTTATAACACCACCTTACTTTGTGTAGGGTCCGACTTACTCATGCTTTGCGCTCCATGAATGACAAATATAGAATTTATGCCTGCAACACAACACTAGGCCTGACCGAACAAACATAGCAATAAAAACACTTGAAAAGCGATCAGTGTGTGGTTGGCAAAACCTGGGGCCATACTATACATTGGGCCCACAGGGCACAACCGGCATGCGCACCTACTTAATGCATCTATGAGGCACAATGGTATTACAGAAGGGGACGCAGAACCTTCTGTAATACTGATAGCACTGGCACACATGTAGCACCAGTGCTATCATGAAAGAATGTTTTCTCATTTGCATGGGCACGTGGACCTATGCAAATGAGGGAATCACTTTGCCATAGCACCTATGCTGTACTAGCAACGTGGGCGCAGAGGCAAACATGACTTTTTTGGCTCACTAAAAGTGCATCACACAAAGATGTCACAGTTTTGATGTGCCTCTTAAAGGCAGCACTCTGGAGGGGAGGCTACTGGACAGGGCAGGCAACATCACAGGCTGTTTCAGGCAAATTGGCAGCCCCATTCATGGTTGGGCCAGCGGGGAATGTCTGCACATGCTGAACCTCCAGGCAGGTTTCTGCCAGACCAGGGAGAAGCCACAGAACTACATCCACAGCCTCTCCAATAAAGCCCAGTTGGCTACTCCTCCCACAGGTATTGGCCCAATGCCCACCGCTCCTGACCTTGTTAGCTTGCAGGGAGTGGCATCTGCCCACCCACTCCTATATTAACCACCCAACATGGTGGGTGGTAACATGGGTAACCTCAGGCTCACTACTGGCCCCTGTTGCAGCCGGGCCTCAGAGGCTTACCTGACCATCAGGCTCACATGTAGAGCAGGTGTGACTTCCTGCACCACCACCTCGTCCACACATTTTGCCTGGAGCATTAGTGCAGTCCAGTGTGGAATGGTAATAACTTATTCCATCCTATGGATAAATTATTGACAAGGCCATCAATATATGTAACAATCCCTTGTTATACCAATGACTAGTCTTAAACCTGTAGTCATATAAACCCTACTTCCCTCAGAAAGTAGATCCCTTTTTCAGCCTTTCTTTTCCCTTATTTTTAAATTGTTATTATTTTTTGATTTCCCCACCGAATCAGACACACTTGAGGGACACCTAGGCAAGGGGCCTTTGCAGTCCTACCTAGGCACACTCGAGACCGCCATTTTGGAAGATTAGCAGTCTAGTGCCACACGCCACAGAAAGTTGAGATGCGTCAGCTGCAGTAAGCTTAAAAACCGGACTCCCACATGAGCCACGGTGTTTCAGACCCCAGGGAGGTGAGCATTAGGCAGAAAGCGTGAGTGTCGGTTCGATGAAGTAAGTGTGCTTACCTCTTTTCACAACGTGCAACAGAAGCGGCCATCTGGTGAGTCTAATATCCTGCATATATTTTCAGTGTGACTACAAGCACCGCCCACCCGGAGGATATATGATACAAAAGAGTAGACACTAAAGAGTAGGTCACACATGCACCACGTGTGCTTTTTAAGAGGTGCCTCATGTGTTGATGTGTGTTTACATGTTTTCCTAAGTGTAGTATATCCTGCATTTGTCTATTTTATGTGATTCATGAGTGCCTTTTCCCACGGGTGGGTTGGAAGTTGAAGAGGCACAACACCCATACGAATAGCAATCTTTATTTTTTCATTTTCCACAGGTATTCCAGAAGGACATTGATATCATTGGGTTCTATTTTACTTTAGTTAGATGTACCACACCATACCACAGAGCATTTAATGTTAGTGCTTTCACTAGTGATAATTAATCAAGGACAGACACTAGGGAGTCCACCTTGGTCCTGAAGAGGAGTCAAGGGGTAGGCTCTGAAACATGTAGAATGACCAGGATGTAAGGTACATAATATACCCCACGTCCAACACCCCTTTTTTAATCACACCGCCCATGTGAGACATATTAAATTAGTAATACCACCCAGAGGCAGGTATTTTTATCTCACCTAAGACCCCACCCTCTCAAAATTCACATTGATGAAACTACAACAGTGCTTCTACGCATTCCATCGGTCGTAGCACGCCCTGTTTCGTAGCAAAACGGGAGGAAACCCAATGCTGAAGGATGCCACCAAGGAGGAACCCTGGTGGGTGAGGGTTTTTCACACAAATACCTTTTTTTCTACCTTCTGTCCAACTTTTTTGTAATGTTTTTTTTATAACTATCAACAAAATGTCAGATTAGTCAAGCAGTCAGTCTACATATAATGAGGCTTCTGAACAATTAAACATCTCCAAAAACATGTTGCTCCATTTTTCACAGGAATGGCAAATGGGCCCCTTACTAGCTTTACTGGAATGTCTTCATTTATAGTATGAAGAGACAACATTATAAGGAGAGTGGAGAAAATTGTTGAGTATCGCAAACAATAATTAGGTTCTTTGTTGAGCCACAAAATTATATGGCGATATGCTTCTTGGCATGGTATTATTTGTATAAGCCAAATAACTATGATCCACTTTTGGACATGTGGATACAACATAGTCGTTATTATGTTTACATGGAACAATCATTGAAGGAGGCCTGGATAGAAGTCCTGGGTTGGAAACTCATAATATGATGTCAATTTTTATCTTGTTTCTCATAACACCCCTGCTTCTGCAGATTGTGCCATGTAAAAATTACAAATATTTTTCTTCCACAACACCTAGTAACCCTTTACCAAACTGCAAAACAAGAAAGATTGAGACAGCCCTCACAGAACTGATTCCAGTTTACCTAGAACAATAAAATGAACTCAGTAGTTGGCTCACTGAATTCCCCCACAAGCACCTAAAATGGGGTGAATTGGGGTCATGATTAGTTAATGTAGAGTTGTGCCTGAAAGCCTAAATTAATATTCTGTAAAACTGGGCGAACATTAAATTATGCCAGCGTATTCATGCAATTTTGTTACATAATTACATATTGCCCGTGGCAACATTTTACTGCAAGCACATGGGACAAATGTCAATGGACAGAATGTAGGTGACTCTGGCTTATGTTGTAAAATTATTTGTGATATATCCTTAATGCAAAATTTGTCCTTGCTTCAAAAATGTACGTGAGAAAGCATTTTGTGCTAGCATTAAGGGCTAACTAATGAATTTGCATTTTGGGTATTTATGCATTTTTATGTATTTATTATTTATGCATTTTTGCGCTTTGTGTATAATTTCAACTAATGTTACATCAATGTTGCATACTTAGGCCACAGCAAATTGTATGAATTTCACACATCCCTAATATTTGGGTTAGTCCTGCAAATTCTGTAATTGCTTAGTTGTGAGAAACTGGGTTATGGATTGATTGGTGTGGGAACCCTGGTCAAGCATTAGCCACAATCTCTTGCAGGGTGAACCACAAAAAGTCACTAAATTAACCTGTGCCTAACCCTGGGTAGCTTGGCACAAAAAGGAGTCAGACTTAAGTTAGAGGAAATGTGAAATTTATTTATGCAGCACACAAACAGTAATAAAGTGAAAATACAACACAACGAAAATCCCAAACCAATTTAGAAAAGCAGAGTAGATTTTAATACATTATTTGACACCCACATGACAAACATCCAATCAGTTAAACCGGAGTCATGAATTTTTAAAGTTTTAGTGAAAACTAACTCCTAAAGGATCAATGTGCAAACCATGGACATCTACTCTTGCGAAGCTGGGTCAAAATAAAAAAATATGGCCAACCACAATGGAGCATGGTTCGGATTGTAGACCGACCAGTAGGTAAGGTACATAATATACCCCACCTCCAACGCCCGTTTTTTTAATCATACCGCCCCTCTGAGACATATTCAATTAGTTATACCACCCAGAGGCAGGTATTTTTAACTCACCTAAGACCCCACCCTCTCAAAATTCACAGTGATGAAACTACAACAGTGCTCCCACATATTCTGTCAGTCGGATTAATGAAGTGGATTGGGCCTAGTCTGCGTTTACCTTCAGACTTAGAAGACATTTGGTAATTAAGTGATGGTAAGACAGCTCCGTGGGCTAATGCATTTATGGAGAAATGGAGAAATGATGGTATTAACCAAAAGACGCACAGGTCCGCAACTTGGTAAAATGAGGACCAGTGATGTGGGTAATACATAACACCTCTGTTCAGTGCCTAAACATGAGATCAAACAGTGTTGCTATTATATTTATTCTGTGAAACACAACCAAAAATCACTGACACAGTTCTCGAGATTCCACGAGCTGGACCACCACATCGTAGAAGAGGGTGGCTATTGTTATTGTCAAAGCAGTTAGAACATTTATGTAGACCAAAACACTGCCATATTATTTCAAGGAGCTGCATTTAAGGCAGAGATCCTGAGAGGTCCAGAAAACTCACACACACATATATTGAATGCTCGACAAAAGAAAACTTGGAGGCATGGGAGAGACCTGCAGCACCGGACACGTAAGCGCCTAGACGCGGGAAACATATGGGATGATTTTCCACGCTTTTTAAAATGCTCAGCATCGCAATATCTAGGACCAAGCTGCCTTTATTGATCTTGAGAAGTTGCATCCTTTGAGTGTGTGACCCTAATAAAAGTTCATTTTTACTGAGGAAAACATGCAAGTAAATCATGGCCTTTGTTTTTAACCGCCATCCCTACAGGCCACTCCCAGCTGCTGCAGAGCCTCCAGGACTGTGGGTTACCTTCCTCAGCTGCCCAGAAAGCAAACAATCGCAGGTCCTCCTTCCTCAGTGTCACTGGCGGCGCCAACTCTGCTGAGCCGCGAGGCCGTACCAAGCAGCTGCGAGCTAAGCTGGGAGAGCCTGGACCAAACCAACCTCTCTGCTGAAGTGAAGTGAGGACTGCCCTTGAAGAACAGCGGCCAATCAACTGCTGTTTAGGAAGGGGAAGCAGGAAGTGAAGACTAAATACAAGCTACTGCTATCATGTGTCCCTGAGAACTAAAGAAAAATCAGCACAGAAGGGTAGCATCAGCAGGTGTATTTCAATGATAGAGCTGAAGAAATAAAATATATTGTGTGTTATCACACCCAACACATCAGGTTATTGTGGTATCTGTCCTCCTCTGAAGCTCACGTCATACGTCCCACAACATTCCTCACTGGCATAATGCAAGGGGTGGATGAGTGGCACGCCGGTGAACTCTACTCCGCTGCCGGCTGGTGGAGGTTTTTTGCCAATCCCCACACTCCACTTGGAGCACGGAATGCTAAAACCTCATGAACTCCGCCAGTGAAGCAGAGTTCACCTCCCACCCCTAGTCTGCAGGTCCTATTTTTATATCCTGATGCCCTTCTTCTGGAAGATGGAAGAAGCTTCTCTAAAGGTCATTTGAAGTGCATGGAATTTCCTGATTCCCCTGCCCTGGTTCTAAGCTGGCTGCAATGACAATGTGGCGGTCATTAGGCCCTTTGTGGGAAGGCAGAGCACAGGCTATTCAGTTGTAAGTGGAGCTATGTGCAGCTCTGTCTCCTCATCCCTGTAGCAGATGTCCCATTGAAGCACACCTAATCCCTCTATTGTGTGACTGACTGGGAGGAATTCACAAAGTTTAACTTTCAACTACTCTCAGTCATGTGACCCGAGGCAAGTTCCAGGCAGAAAGGGTTAAGGGCAGGAAAATGCCTACTTTCTACATGTGGCATTTTTTTTATTGTTATGAAAAATCTGACTTTACCATAAAAGAGGGATTACTATTACAATTGTATTGATACCAAACAATTAGGAATTGCAGCTTATTAAAGTAATAAGGAATCCACAATGTTATCATATCGGAGGGGTAGGTCTGACATTAGTGGAAATAAATGATTTAGAAGTTTTTTACAGCTAGGACATGTAAAACTTAAAAGTACATGTCCAACCTTTTAATTACATAGTACCCTGCCCAAAGGGCTACCTACGGTCTACCTTAGGGGTGGCTTATTTGTAATAAAAGGTTAGTTTAACGCTTGGCAAGGGCGTTTGAATGCCATGTCACCATGGCAGTTTAAAATTGCATTCAGGGTACAATGGCAGGCCTGGGTCATTTTTGAAGTGCCACTTAAGCAAGTGGCACATTAAGTGCTACAGGATCACTGGTAGCATTTGATTTTCAGGCCATGGGTACATGGCATATGTTACAAATGGGGTCCCTAGTTGGCAGAGGTATACACCCTGGTCCAAGTAGGGACCGCAATCCTAGTCAAGATAAGTCACACACAATGCAAATTATTCTGTGCCCACCTTCTGGTAGCTTGGCTTGGCATTCAGCTGTCATGCGTGACTTAGAAGGCAATGTGTAAAGTATTTGTGCAATAAATCATGCAATAAGACAGTAAGAACACCACAAAAATACACCACACAGGTTTAGAAAAATATAAGATGTTTATCTGGTTAAATTAAGGTCAAAACGATAAATATTCAATAAGCACAAGTTGAACTATCGCTTTTGCAAGATTAAAAAGATGCTTTAATCTTAGAAATCACAATAGTCGCTTGGTTTCACAAAGTACCTGGTTTGCGTCAAAATTTATATGCACGGAGAACACAGAGGAAGAGATGCTTGGAAAAATAAGGTTTGCATCATTTCTTCCCACGCTGCCTAGGGCTTTGTGTCAATTTCCAGCGCACAGTAATGGTTCCTCACTGCAGTGCGGGGATCTTTTGATGCTCACGGATGATGCGGGGAAAATCCTGGGCATGCAGGATGAAGTCAATAGCATTGCGTCGATCCGGTAGGCAATGCATCGATTTTCGGTCGCACAGCAGGTGCTGCATTGATTCTTCACTCTGGAAGTTGGGCCGCGTCATTCCAGTTTAGCTGTGTGGTGTTTTCTCGGTCGCAAAACGGCTGTGCGTCATGTCCGGCAGGCTGTGCTTCGATTTTTGGCGGCCAAGGAATTTCCTTGAAGAGATTAAGGCCCTCATTATAATCCTGGCGGTCGGTGACCGCCAGGGATATATTGGCATTCGTACCGCCAACAGGCTGGCGGTACTGGACACCACATTTTGACTGTGGCTGTACCGCCACGGTATCACCGCTGGGACCAGTGGTATACCGCCATGGCAGCCCCGGCAGTCCTAATCCACCAGGGCAGCGATTTCGACTCCCCTTACTGCCCGCCTGTCCATGGCGGTAGACACCTCCTTGGAAAGGCTGGTGGTAAGGGGGCTCTGGGTGCCCCTGCGCTGCCCATGCACTTGGCATGGGCAGTGCAGGGGCCCCCAGGCGTAGCGCCAACGCGCATTTCACTGCCCGAATTTCAGGCAGTGAAATGCGCGACGGGTGGTATTGCACTCGCTGCACATCAGCATTGCCTCCGGCTCTATTACTAACCGGCAGCAATGTTGATGTGACTTTTCCGCTGGGCCAGTGGATGGTAACACTGTTACTGTCCACTGGCCCAGAAAAAAGTCGAAATAGGGAGCCAGACATACCGCCAGCAATGGCAGTATTCCAGCGCCCGCAGCCTCGGCGGTCTTCTGGGAAGACCGCTGAGGTTGTAATGAGGGCCTAAGTCTTTTTGGTCCTGAGACTTCAGCAAACAGGAGGAAAGCTCAATCCAAGCCCTTGGAGAGCACTCCTCAGCAAGGTCAGAGGTCAGCAGGGCAGCAGGGCAACAGCAGGGCAGCAGTCCTTTACAGCAAAGTAGTCCAGATGAGTCCTTTGGGCAGCCAGGCAGGTCCTCTCGACAGTGACTGAGTTGGTGGGGTGAGGGACCCAGTTTACATAGCCAAAAATGCCTTTGAAGTGGGGGAGACTTCAAAGAGTGGTTTTGAAGTGCACAAGGTCCCTTTTCAGTATAGGTCTGTCTTCCAGGGTCCCAGTAGGGACCCTTCTTGGCAGTTCATTATGTGAGGGCAGGCCACTAGCATTTGAAATGTAAGTGTCAGGCCCCTCACCCTTCCAGCCCAGGAAGACCCATTCAGTATGCAGATGAATACAGATGTGTCGGAGCGTCTTGTGTTTGTCTGGGTGGAATGCACAAGGGAGCTGTCAACCAGCCCAGCCCAGACATTGATTGGAGACAGGCTGTATGGCACAGATGGATTTTAAGTGCAGAGAAATGCTTACTGTCTTAAAGTGACATTTCTAAAATAGTAACATAAAATTCAACCTCACCAATAATCAGGATTTTCTATTACCATTCTGGCCATACTAAATATCACCTGTTTCCCTCTTTCTGATCAGAATCTACCACTCAAACGGTATATGAGGGTTGCCCTAATGCTAGCCTATGAAAGGAGCAGGCCTCATAGTAGTAGAAAACAAATTTAGGAGTTTTCCACTACCAGGACATGTAAAACATGCATGTACATGTCCGCCTTTTACCTAGATAGCACCCTGCCCTACGGGTTACCTGGGGCTTAACTTAGAGGTGACATGTGTAGAAAAAGGGGAGTTTAAGGCTTGGCAGGCGCTTTTAAATGCCAAGTTGAAGTGATAGTGAAACTGCACACACAGGCCTTGCAATGGCAGGCCTGAGACATGGTTAAGGGGCTACTTATGTGGGTGGCACAATCAGTGTTGCAGGCCCACTAGTAGCATTTAATGTTCAGGCCCTGGGCACATGTACTGCACTTTACTAGGGACTTACAAGTAAATCAAATATGCCAATTGGGAATGAACCAGTGTTACCATGTTTAAGGGAGAGAGCATATTCACTTTACCCCTGGTTAGCAGTGGTAAAGTGTGCAGAGTCCTAAAACCAGCAATAATAGTGTCAGAAAAGTGGAGGGAGGCAGGCAAAAGGTTGGGGGATAACCACCCCAGTGCTGTCAGGTCTAATAGTAAACCACTCTACAAGGGACTTACTTAAATATGTCACTCAAGTGTATGACAATAAAACAACGTTTAGGGATGTTAGCACAAGCACTGGGTCAATGGCTGCACCAACACCACAGTTGGCGTACACAGTACCCTCACACACAGCGAACAGCCCTACGCAATATGCCATGGCACTACCAGAGAATTAGTTAGCAGCCAAGCCTTGGGGAAGGGCACACACCGCCAAATGCAGCACACCTGGAATTCACCCAGCCCTGACCAGTTGTGGATGCCTACGTGCTTGGTAGCAAGATCCTCCCTTCTAAACCCTCGTCACCAGGGGACCTATGTTGCAATGTCAGGCCTGGACTAGGGGCACCCACCAAAACACAACCCCCACCCGGATACCACCCTACCATGCTTAAGTAGTAATGATGGTCATTGTACTCACCCCCTTATGGCTGCTGTGATGCCCTCAAGCACCCATCCAGCTCAGGATAGGCCACCACCAGTATGCGGGCCATTGGGGGGGGTCAGGGTTCGACGGGCACCCCTTCCTCATTGGGAGGCCATCCCCAGCTGGGCCTCCGCTGTCTTTCCTGCCCAGCGTCTCATGTTCTCCCACCGTTTCCGACAGTGGGTGCTCTGCCTGCCGTAGACCCCCAGGGTCCGAACGTCCTTGGCAATGGCATGCCATATACCCTTCTTTTGATGGGCACTGACCTACAGAGGCAATTCACACAGGCAAATGGAATTAGTCAAACAGTCCTGCATGTTACACTTATGAGCCACGATACCCCTTCACATCACCATTTACACACATTGTAGTTCCCCAGGTTGAAGATTTGGCCACAGTGAAGGCGTAGTTCTATGCAATGGGACATATACCCAACATAATTGGGGTGGTTGATGCAACACATATTGCATTTGTCCTCCCTGTCAGAATGAACAAGTGTTCAGAAATCGGAAGAGTTTCCACTCCAGGAATGAACAGATGGTGTGCTTGGGGGACCAGTACATCTCCCACGTCAATGGTAAGTATCCTGGGTCGGTGCATGATGCCTTTGTCCTGAGGAATAGCAGCATCCCAAATGTGATGGCCCAACTACAGAGGCACAGGGTGTGGCTAGTAGGCGAGCCCTGGTAGATGTTCCCACCCACAGTTCCCACCCAATATATGTTGGGGTATGGTGTGGGCCACATGGGATAGTGTGTGGCTAAATGTTGTCCCTCAAAATTTGCAGGTGACTCTGATGACCCCAACCTATCATGGCTGCTGACCAGGACAAGGGGAGAAGAACGTTATAATGAGGCATATGGGTGAACCAGAAGGATAATTGAAAGAACCTATGGCCTCCTGAAGGCCAGGTACAGATGCCTGCATCTGACAGGTGGATCCCTGTGCTACTCACTCAAGAAGGTCTGCCAGATAGTAGTGGCATGCTGCATGTTGCACAACCTTGCCCTGAGATGCCATATGCCTTTTCTGCAGGAGGAGGAGGAGGCTGGAGATGCCCCTGTGGCAGCAGTGGACCCTGTGGACAGTGAGGATGAGGAGGCAGAGGATGAGGATGAGGACAACAGAACATCAGTGATCAGACAATACTTCCAATGACACACAGGTAAGACACTGTTACTTCACTTTTCTATGACATTTGTTTGAATATCTGTGGCACTGGCATGCTTTTATTTCACAGTATTATGCCCACTTACTGTCCCCTTTGCAAATTCATTTTGCAGATGTTGGCGACCTCACATATGCTCCTGGTGTGATCACTGAAGCCAGCTACAGGTCATTAATGTATGCTCATTTTCTGTACAGTTGAATTGCAATGTTTGTACCTGTTTCAATGAATACATGCTTGAAAGATTTGACATACTCCATACTTCTTTTTTATTCCAAGGGTGTTTATTGAAGTGCTCAAATATAGAGGGGCAAGTGCAATGGGATGGGGTGATGATGGCGGAAAGTCCAGTGTATTGTTCCAGTCTGTTTGTAGCACAGGTACATTGTCCAAGGGGACACAGGGAGGGGAGCAATGGCAGTTCAAGGTGGACAGGGTGACTGAGTGGGACACAAGGGTGACAGTCGGGAGAGTCTCATTTCCCAGCGGGTCTTGGCAAGTGTCTCTGGCTTCTGTCTGGATCGTAGGGAACGTTTGCGGGGTGGTTCTCCTTCTGCAGGGGGAGTGGTGCTGGTGGCCTGTGAGTCCTGTGGTGGGGCCTCCTGGCCACTAGAAACAGCGGAGGTGGAAGGCTGTTCAGATGTCTGGCTAGAGCCAGGGGCCCGCTGTTGTGTGACTGCCTCCTCATAATATTGGCCATGTCTGCCAGCACCCCTGCTATGGAGACCAGGGTGGTGTTGATGGCCTGCACGTCCTCCCTGATCCCCTGGTACTGTCCCTCCTGCAGGCGCCTGTTATCCTGCACATTGTCCAGGATCTGGCCCATCATGTCCTGGGAATGTCGATATGCTCCCAAGATCTCTGCAAGTGCCTCCTGGAGAGTCGGTTCCCTGGGCCTGTCCTCCCCCTGGTGCACAACACTCCTCCCTGTTTACCTGTAGGCCTGTGCCTATGTCCCCTAAACCGTGTGACCACTGCCACTGACCCCAGGTCCCTGATTGTCTTGGGTCTGAGGTGTGGCCTGGGGTCCCTGTAGAGGTAGGCACACTGCTGATTGACGTGTCCTGTGGTCAGAGGTATGGATATGGTGGCTGGGTACTGTGGTGGTGTTTCCTGATGGGGGAGGCACTGTGGTGTTGTGTGACTGAGCCTGGGTAACCGGCTGTCCAGAGGTCACTGATGGGCCAGGTTGGTCATCCAGATCCAGAAGACCAGAACTGCTGTCATCACTGTGGGTCTCTTCTGTTGGGGGACTGGATATTGCCTGCACCTCCTCTCCGCTGACATTGGCTGGGGTACCTGCGGGGATGTAGATGATGTGTTATGGTTACTGTGTCTGACATATTGTGCATCCATGACATGCCCTCTTTGGTTGTATTTGCCCTGGCATCTTTCACTTGTGTACGTTGGTGTATGGTGGGATGATTAGTTCTCTATAGTGTGCATGCTTTACTGCTGAGTGTCCATGCAGGGCTGTGAGTGGTGTCCATGCATTGGTGGAGCATGCAGGGCTTGGTATTGGGATAAGTGAGATGTGATGGTGGGGTGTGTGGGAAGTGTTGGAGTGATGGGAGTGATGGTGAGGGTGGGGGTATGTGATGGCATGCAGGTGAGGGGGTGATAATAGTGGATAGTTGACTTACCAGAGTCCAGTCCTCCTCCTACTCCGGCCAGGCCCTCAGAATGCAGGATTGCCAAGACTTGCTCCTCCCATGTTGTTAGTTGTGGGGGTCCACCGCCAGTCCTCTGTACTGCGAGCTGGTGTCTTGCTACAATGGAACATACCTTCCGCCGTAGGTCGTTCCACCTCTTCCTGATGTCATCCCTTATTCTCGGGTGCTGTCCCACACGTTGACCCTGCCCACGATTCTCCGCCATAGCTCCATCTTCCTAGCTATCGATATCTGCTGCACCTGTTCTCCAAATAGCTGTGGCTCTACCCTGATGATTTCCTCCACCATGACCTTTAGCTCCTCCTCTGTGAAGCGGGGGTGTCTTTGTGGTGCCATGGTTGTTGTGTGCGGTGTGTAGGTGAGGGTATGTTGGGTAAAGTGTTGCAGTGTGTGATGTGGGGGTGCGTCAGTAGTGTATAGGTGTGAGTAGTGTGTGGCTCTGGTTGTGTCAGTGGTCTTGCTGTCTCTCTGGTGGCAATTGTTTGTAATGGTAAAGGGTTGTGGGTACGGTGGGTGGGTGTTTTATAGTGGTGTGGGTGTGCTGGTGTGCTGTGTGTATGGGTGTCAGGTGTGCGCTGTTTGAATTGTCCAATGTGGTGTTGTTTTGTTTGTGTCTGTTGATTTTGAGTGCGGCGGTGAGTACCACCAATGGTTTACCGCCGTAGAATGTCCGCTGTGGTGATTCGTGGGTCGTAATGTGAAGGGCGTAGTTCTGTTGGTGTAACGGTGCGGGTTTTGATACTGCCAGTTTATCACTGACCTTTGGTGTCTGTGGATGAATATTGACGGATTGTTGTATGTGTGTCATAATAAGGTGAACGGATATCCGCCGCCGCGGCAGTAAGTTGGCGGCAGTCAGCGTGGCGGTAAGTGGGATTTACCACCAATGTCATAATGAGGGCCTATATGTCAAGTACAAATACAAGTACTATCCCAACCGTTGATCACCAATGTTAGAAATGGGGTCTTTGGTTGGCAGCCAGGATACCCCCCTATCCAAGCAAGGACCCTTACTTTAGTCAAGGTAAAGGAAAAACACTCCTGTTTAATCGCCGCTTACCTCTTTGTAACTTGCCACAAGCAAAAAGGCTTAACCCAGAAGCAATGTGTAAAGTATTTGTACCATCACACACAGTGATATAGTAAAAACACTACAAAATGGACACCACCCCAGTTTAGAAAAATAGGTAATATTTATCTAAATCAAACAAGACCAAAATGACAGAAATCCAACATCCACAAGAAACAACATGAATTTTCAAAATAATAAGAGGCTTACACCATAGAAAACAATGGAAATGTTTTTGTTTCATTAAGTACCTGGTTTGCGTCAAAAATAAAGCCGCACAGGCAAGTGTGTGTCGGAAAAGTAAGTGATGTGTTGATTCCTTACTCGCATGTTCGGCTGTGCTTCGTTTCTTCTCCAGCTAGGTTGGTGATGCATCATTTTTCTCTCCCGCAAGAGAGCGAATGCTTGATTTCCGGATGGGCACCTCGGATCTGGGCAGGCTCGCCTTGTTTTTTGATGCCCAGCAACGATGCGTGAGAAATCCGGTTGCGATATGTTGGAAAACTGCACTACATGGGGTTTGCGTCGTGATCAGCAACCGCAAGCAGGTGTTGCATCATTTCTCCAGCAGCCATGCATCGATCTCCCAGCCGCGATGCGTTGAGTGTCGATTTTAGCCGCAAAGAGGGTGGCTCGTCATTTATCAGCCGTGTTGCAGATGGTGTGTCAAAAATGTCCCCGCATGGCAGTGTGTGCACTGTATTTCTGTCCTTTTCCACAAGCTTCACCTTTCAAGGGCCCAGGGACTGGATGGGGCACCACTTGGGGGGGGCAGGAGTCTCACCAGAGAGTTCAGGTGCTGGCAGAGGAAGTCTTTGATGGTCCTGAGACTTCAAGACAGGAGGCAAGCTCAGTCCAAGCCCTTGGAGATTCTTCCCAAGCAGGAATATACCACAAAGTCTAGTCTTTGTCCTTGGCAGAAGCAGCAACTGCAGGCCAACCCAGCAAAGCACAGTCACAGGCAAAGGGGCAGTACTCCTCCTTCAGCTCTTCTCCTTGGCAGAGGTTCCTCTTGATTCTAGAAGCAATCTGAAAATGTGGGGTTTTGGGTCCACTACTTCTACCCTTTTTTGCCTTTGAAGTTGGCCAACTTCAAAGGAAAGTCTCTGTTGTTCATAAGATCCTGCCTTGCCCAGGCCTGGCTCCAGACTCACACCAGGGGTTTGGAAACTGCATTGTGTGAGGGCAGGCACAGCCCATTCAGGTGTAAGTGACCACTCCTCCCTCCACTCTAGCTCAGATGGTCCATCAGGCTATGCAGGCTACTCCCCAGCTCCCTTTGTGTCACTGTCTAGAGGGGATTCACAAACAGCCCAACTGTCAGTGTGACCCAGACAGGGAATTCACAAACAGGCAGAGTCACAAAATGGTTTAAGCAAGAAAATGCCCACTTCCTAAAAGAGGCATTTGCAAACTGGCAATCTAAAAACCAACTTTACCAAAATATGTATTTTTCGGTAGTGAGTTCAGGGACACCTAACTCCATATTTATATCTGCATCCAAAAGGAATCTTCACTTAAATATGAGTTTAAAGGTAGTCCCCATGTTAATCTAAGGGAGAGATTGGCCTTGCAACAGTGAAGCTGAATTTGGCAGTATTTTACTGTCAGGACATGTAAAACACATTACTACATGTCCCACCTTTAACATACACTGCACTCTGCCCATGGGGCTACCTAGGGCCTAACCTAGGGGTGCCTTACATGTACAATAAGGGAAGGTTTGGGCCTGGCAAGTGGGTACACTTGTTAGGTCGAATTGACAGTTTAAAACTGCACACACATATACAGTAGTGGCAGGTCTGAGCCATGTTTACAGGGCTACTAGTGTGAGCATCACAACCAGTGCTGCAGGCCCACTGGTAGCATTTTATTTACAAGCTGTGGGTACTTCTAGTGCACTTTTCTAGGGACTTAGTAGTAAATCAAATATGCCAATCAGGGAAAGGCCAATTACACATACAATTAACAAAGGAGAAGTTGCACTTTGGCACTGGTCAGTAGTGGTAAAGTCCCAAGAGTACCAAAATAGCAAAAAGAGAGTCCATCACACACTCAAGACATGGGACGCAGAGGCAAAATAGACATGGGAGACCATGCCCAGTATGCCAGGTCTAACAATGTTCAAGTATAATTTATGATGTATGACTTCATTTGTCTTTGTTTCTCTTTGATTGATGATCCATGTGATGTGGTTGTTAAGATCTGTCTTTGGAACCAGTGCTGGAGTCACCCAGGGCATAGGGAGATTTTTTATGAATAGATGCATGGGATGCAATCCAATTGGGGTGGCATTGCATTGGGTGTTGTTTCATATGGTAAGTATTTCATCTTGGCTTGGCCATTGCCAACATCTGTTGGGTTGCATTTCTCCCCCTGATGTAGACTGGACATTTGTATCATGTGTGCAAGCTAGAGGCTTGTATTTCCACACCTGGAGGGTATTCAATTGTGTTACCTTCCTATACAATTGAATGTTCATGTGTCCATTTTAATGTGTGTACCTGACACTTTATCTAACTGTGTGACCCATGCGTTTAATGTTGCATTTGTGTTCTAGACTTGAACTTACATATTTGCCACATGAGCATGACACTTTGTAATTCTAATAGTTTTCCCTGGTAATCATCAAGCCACATTTAGCATGCAAACAGTAGTTTAGAGGCACGTGCAATGTGGCATGTGTCCCAGAGAAGCAGCCTTCCTGGGGTCTCCCTGATGCCACCATACCTACTCTGCAGTGATCGTTTTCATTGTGTGCTTTGGATATTTGTCGCGCAAATTAATCTGCATTCCATTTACTTAACATTCTCTCGCAATGTGGGTGATATGTGTGAGTCCATATGTGTGAGTTCATTACAAGGTTATTGCAGGGAAAGTGTGATGGGTTCAATAACACATTCATACAGATGTATCTGTATGTCACGACAGGCCATGGAATGTGAACAATGTGAGGGTGTCACTTCAATTTGTTGGTGTGAGATTGATGAGGATCTGCTGTTGTGTGACACAATCCTAGGAACACATCACTATCCCTGTAACTGAGATGTGCATACGTTTAGAGTTTTGTAATGTGTGGCAGAGCAGTGTCAGTGATCCGGCCAAAAGGGGTGCCATGGGGCTGTGATTGTGACCTACGTTGTGCACAACTCCGAACAGGGGCACAGACAATCCTTTGGACCACAGAGCATTGAACACATACCAGGTTAATGACGGACCGTCGATTTGCTGTGGAAACTGGTGTTTGGCCCATTGGTTGCATCAACAATGGCATAGATTTTGTGCACCATTGAGCAGCACAAACAGCGGCAGTACATTTGAGATGGACTCCATGGCAGCACAGGATGGGTGACTTTGCCTACGGGGGGTGTTCTGCCTTATATCCCTTTTCTGCCAGCTCAGATGTGGTGGTTAGACCGCCACAGTCACATCAGCAGACAGCAACATCGTGATTGAACCAGCAGTTGCACTGACAGTCCGACCTCCAATTGCTGCACTGGCTACTCTCGCCAACACCACAGTCTAGTTTTTCTGGCAGCGTGGGTGGTACCACGGCAGTCTTTCATCTATGTAACCACATCTATCTTATAATGGCAGTTGGACCAACAAAACACCGGTGGTCGAACCACAGCCGCCGCCATGGCGGTCCCCGGATTGCCAAATCCGTATTCAGGCCCTTAGTTTTTGGCCACTGTCCCTCATGTGAAAGTCCTGAGGCTGTCCATCATTGCCATGCCCCACTTCAGCTGAGATCCCACTACACACTTTGGGGGTCATTCTGACCCCGGCGGTCTAAGACCGCCGGGGCCAGGGTCGGCGGGAGCACCGCCGACAGGCCGGCGGTGCCCCGCAGGGCATTCTGACCGCGGCGGTTCGGCCGCGGTCAGAAGAGGCAAACCCGCGGTCTCCCGCCGGTTTACCGCTGCCCTTAGAATCCCCCATGGCGGCGCAGCTTGCTGCGCCGCCATGGGGGATTCTGACACCCCCTACCGCCATCCTGTTCCTGGCGGTTCGCCCGTAAGAGGGCCCCGAAAAGTATTTCAGTGTCTGCTAAGCAGACACTGAAATACGCGACGGGTGCAACTGCACCCATCGCACCCCTGCAACTACGCCGGCTCAATTCTGAGCCGGCGTCCTCGTTGCAGGGGCATTTCCTCTGGGCCGGCGGGCGCTCTTTTGGAGAGCGCCCGCCAGCCCAGAGGAAATGTCTGAATGGCCGCCGCGGTCTTTTGACCGCAGTGCGGTCATTCAGCGGCGGTACCCTGGCGGACGGCCTCCGCCGTCCGCCAGGGTCAGAATGAGGCCCTTTGTCTTGCATTAGTTTTATAGAGTCTGCACAAATACTGACGTCCACCTGTAAATATCTAGACTATTGAATATGGTGCTAAAACTTTCTTTTATTGTGTTTTTCTAATAACTACTTAGTTTCAGCTACAGCCTCCTGAATTAGCTTCTTTAAAATGTCGGGCTGTGGTGCCCTAATCCATACTCCTGTTAGGCCTGTCAAATGGTCTTCCCTAGGTACTGACTGCTGGCATGACTTAATTTAGCAATTTTGTCTTGTGAAATGGGATGTTGATTTGATTTTTTTGGCAGGAGACTGTGCTCTATGATCAGGTAATAACCCTACATTCACAGTCAGGGAATCGTTCCCAATACAGGGTTCAAATAAATCTTTTGGGGGCACCGGAGAATCCTCTGTCACCGAGGGAAGGGCACCCCTTCCTTTGGGAGTAGCTGTAGGGCCATAGAAAGAAACCATATCAGAAACAACGTGTTGCCTGACATATTGCTGATCTCTTTATTCCTGGCCCCCATTGCACTTGCAGGGAAGGTCACAATACTTGCAGGGTTACCCTTACCCCTAAAAGTAGCTGTAGCAAAAAGTTAGGGGACCTCTGCAATCATCCCTGTTCTCTCACATTGGGGGGTAAGAGGCTCTCAAAGGGATTAAGGAAGAATAATGGTGAATATTATTAGATATTAACTCCTTCAAATGGGATGCACCCTGTAGCAACTGGCAGCCAACACAGTGTCATTGGAAACATGGGTATATCCTTGAACCAGCTATCACCCAGCAGATGCCTGGCAGCAGTGGTTTGGAGTCGTGGAAGTCTGTCAATCACATATTTGGGAATGCCTACTTTGACACTACACCATTTACGTACTCATTGTGAGACATTTTTGGGGGGACCTTGCACTGCAATGATAACAGCATAAAATATGTGCCACAAATATTAATGAAAAAGCCCATCATGAACCTCAGCATAGACAGTGGATTCAGTATGTAACAAATTGCGAATGGTGCCACATTATTACATAATTACTTTGATTTTCAGACAACTTTACAAGTGCAGTAACAATTAGAGGGGTATCTGACAAGTGCCTGCTTCTGATTCTCTGCTAGTCTTTTTATATCCTACACCATGTACATATCAAGTACCGGATCATCTGATTCTGCTCAACCAGGAGAAGCCTCCCAAACCTTGCAACCCTGCATTCAATTCTACCTCTCTTGCAAGGTATGCCCAGAGAGCGTACCATAAATCCTTAGGACCAGAGGTGAGGGGTTGCAATTCAAAATCTAGGATCTCAACCTTCCCCCTTTTAAATAGCAGAAACAGTATGTCCCAGATTATCCTAGGTTGCTTCCCTGCCCATGCCAGTCTGATGAGTTGCGTCTTGAGTATGTGGAAGAATGGTTTATTTAAAGGGATTGAACTAATGATACACAGATAAGGAAATTTAGCGAGTATAATCACCTTCACTAGCTCTATGTGACCTGCCATAGAAAGCTGAAGTTTACTCTAGGAGTCTTCCTGCTGCATGAGTCATTCGATAACCATGCCATGGTTCATACAGAATGCTCAGAATCCCTGTGTAGTATTATCCCAAGATACTTAACTTAGTCTTCAACGCAGTGGACTGGAAATTTCATATCCAGTTTTGGAGTTTTTTGCATAACATTTTCAAAAAATCGGCCAAACCCGACCACCTCTCTGATCAGAGTGGTAGATTCCTGTTGGGGTCTCTAACGAGCAACAAGATATCATGTGCATGCATGGAATGCAGCAACCTGCCAGCATGAAAATATAAACCTTGGTGCAGGTGGAATTCCTGCAAATGCCGGGTCAGTGGATCCATGAACAAGACAAAAAGCAAAGATGAAAGCATGCAGCCCTGATTCATACCCCTGGAAACTGAAAACACATCAAATATGACACCATTGGGCCTGACTCTAGCCACAGGCTGTAAATAAGGTAGCATGAGCAGTGCTAAGGAGTAACCGGAGATACCTTATCACATTAGTAAAGATCCCAGATAAAGTCACTTCAAAGAGTCAAACACTTTCTCTGTATCCAGTAAGGCCACAGCAGCCACCATCTCAGGATTCAATTGATGGGAGCCTAGGGACACTGTCCAAAGGTTGCCTTCAATCGATCTGTGTGACATGACCCTAGAATGTGTGAGGGATACCAGTTTTTCCATCAATAGGGAGAGGCAATTCACCAACATCTTGGCTAATATAATTTTGTCCAGATTTAACAACAACAGAGTTATGTATGAAGCACACCTGCTCAAATATTTTCTCTGATTTGGCAAAACTGTAAAAATAGCCTCATGAATAGTGGTGCTCTCCCCGTACGTCTCCTCATATACCTTCCTTGTAAAATTCAGCCAGCTAGCTATCAGACCCTGGGACCTTGCCTCCCCCAAACTTCAAATAGTTGCAGCAACCTTCTCATCTGTGATGGGCTAGGCAAAACAATATATGACATGTATCTAGGCAAACTAGTCCTACCTCATTTAATTAGTCTTAATTAGTCTTAAATGTGCTCAGGGGCTAGGACATTCAAGACGTATACAGGCTCTTATAGTAACTCACAATTCCCCCACAATCTCTTCACTATTAAGTTGTAAATGTGATCTCGCTACAGCAACCAAGCCAGAATCCTACCTGGTCTCTCCTCCTCCGAGCTCTGGTGTACTTGCCCAGATAGGCCCCATCGCTGTCCACCAGCTCTCTAAATTTCTGCAGTTGGCTATAAGTTTCCTTAAGGACCGCAGCTGGCAGAATGATGGAGACCTGGCTTTCTAATTTTCTAAGGTCTGATCCCTTGTTAAGCTTGAAGTACTTTTTAGTGGCTGCTCTTATTTCCACATAGAGCACTGAATCTAACAGTGCCTCTGCCAGGAACCGTCACTGCACAGTACGTAATCTAGATTTTGAGAGTATAAGAGTTAGGAGCACTGGTGAGTGGTCCAACAAAGTACGTTGCTAGTAAGCAACATTTGTCACCGAAGAGCAAATGAAATCAGAATTCATGCCACAAGGGGATCAACTGCCACCATGTAACAAGCAGGCCTAATATGGTAATTATTTCCTCCAGTGCCACTGCAGACAGCGACAGATGGTCCCTCACTCAACTGGAGTGATCTAAATTAGGGTCAAGGGTGAAATTTAGCCCCCCGTCCCAAACCAGTGCCTCAGCCTTTGTTCTACTCAGTACCGTATACATTTCCTAGAAGAATGGGGTATCCCTATTCAGAGCTCACCTGTTGACTGAAGTAAATTTTTTATGGTAAAGCATTCCCTCTAAACGTATGTACTGCCCTTCTTATCCATAAATTGTCTGAGTAGTCCAGATACACACTCATTAGGATACTGACTCCACAGACATAGCAACTGTAGGATTAGAAGTATATGCGTGCGCTCTACCTTCTAGATAGACTGTTTACCCTCAACAGCGACACATGAGTTTCCTGCAGTAATGACAGATCAATTTTAGGCTTAACTAATTTTGGCATGACTCTGTAAATCTTTTGTACATTGTTCAGTCCTCTAACATTCCATAAGAGGAGTTTCAATGGCCAATTAATCTGAAAAGCTTTTTATATCAGACTGGTCACCTGTGTTAAGGTACTGTCCACCGAACAGCACTGCAGACAGTGTGTGTGTATGAGGATATACAACCCCATCACTAATCTTATGCCTCTCCCCATCCGCACTGTATACCAAACCCTCCAGTGCCAATTAACTTCTTCAAACAAGTTTCAGATTTAAGTAAGGAGCATTGTGGTGATTCACACCTGAGGGCATGGTATGTCGGCAGCAGGCCCAACTAAAAAGCTAGTATTAAGAACTGAGATGCACAAAAGTGGCACATCCAAAAAAATCAGAACTGCTATATCTTGTATCTACCTCAACTTTATAACACCACCTTACTTTGTGTAGGGTCCGACTTACTCATGCTTTCCGCTCCATGAATGACAAATATAGAATTTATGCCTGCAACACAACACTAGGCCTGACCGAACAAACATTGCAATAAAAACACTTGAAAAGCGATCAGTGTGTGGTTGGCAAAACCTGGGGCCATACTATACATTGGGCCCACAGGGCGCAACCGGCATGTGCACCTACTTTATGCATCTATGAGGCACAATGGTATTACAGAAGGGGACACAGAACCTTCTGTAATACTGATAGGACTGGCACACATGTAGCACCAGTGCTATCATGAAAGAATGTTTTCTCATTTGCATGGGCACGTGGGCCTATGCAAATGAGGGAATCACTTTGCCTTAGCACCTATGCTGTACTAGCGATGTGGGCGCAGAGGTAAACATGCCTTTTTTGGCTCACTAAATGTGCACCACACAAAGATGTCACAGTTTTGATGTGCCTCTTAAAGGCAGCACTCTGGAGGGGAGGCTACTGGACAGGGCAGGCAACATCACAGGATGTTTCAGGCAAATTGGCAGCCCCATTCATGGTTGGGCCAGCGGGGAATGTCTGCACATGCTGAACCTCCAGGCAGGTTTCTGCCAGACCAGGGAGAAGCCACAGAACTACATCCACAGCCTCTCCAATAAAGCCCAGTTGGCTACTCCTCCCACAGGTATTGGCCCAATGCCCACCACTCCTGAGCTTGTTAGCTTGCAGGGAGTGGCATCTGCCCACCCACTCCTATATTAACCACCCAACATGGTGGGTGGTAACACGGGTAACCTCAGGCTCACTACTGGCCCCTGTTGCAGCCGAGCCTCAGAGGCTTACCTGACCATCGGGCTCACATGTAGAGCAAGTGTGACTTCCTGCACCACCACCTCGTCCACACACTTTGCCTGGAGCAATAGTGCAGTCCAGTGTGGAATGGTAATAACTTATTCCATCGTATGGATACATTATTTACAAGGCCATCAATATATGCAACCATCCCTTGTTATACCAATGACTAGTCTTAAACCTGTAGTCATATAAACCCTACTTCCCTCAAAAAGTAGAGCCCTTTTTCAGCCTTTCTTTCCCCTTATTTTTTAATTTTTATTATTTTTTTATTTCCGCACCGAATCAGACACACTTGAGGGACACCTAGGCAAGGGGCCTTTGCAGTCCTACCTAGGCACACTAGAGACCGCCATTTTGGAAGATTAGCAGTCTAGTGCCACACACCTCAGAAAGTTGAGATGCGTCTGCTGCAGTAAGCTTAAAAACCGGACTCCCACATGAGCCACGGTGTTAAAGACCCCGGGGAGGTGAGCATTAGGCAGAAAGCGTGAGTGTCGATTCGATGAAGTAAGTGTGCTTACCTCTTTTCACAACGTGCAACAGAAGCGGCCATCTGGTGAGTCTAATATCCTGCATATATTTTCAGTGTGACTACAAGCACCGCCCACCCGGAGGATCTATGATACGAAAGAGTAGACACTAAAGAGTAGGTCACGCATGCACCATGTGTGCTTTTTAAGAGGTGCCTCATGTGTTGATGTGTGTTTACATGTTTTCCTAAGTGCAGTATGTCCTGCATTTGTCTATTTTATGTGATTCACGAGTGCCTTTTCCCACGAGTGGGTTGGAAGTTGAAGAGGCACAACACCCATACGAATAGCAATCTTTATTTTTTCATTTTCCACAGGTATTCCAGAAGGACATTGATATCATTGGTTACTATTTTACTTTAGTTAGATGTACCACACCATACCACAGAGCATTTAATGTTAGTGCTTTCACTAGTGATAATTAATCAAGGACAGACACTAGGGAGTCCACCTTGGTCTTGAAGAGGAGTCAAGGGGTAGGCTCTGAAACATGTAGAATGACCAGGAGGTAAAGTACATAATATACCCCACCTCCAACACCCCTTTTTTAATCATACCGCCCGTGTGAGACATATTAAATTAGTAATACCACCCAGAGGCAGGTATTTTTAACTCACCTAAGACCCCACCCTCTCAAAATTCACATTGATGAAACTACAACAGTGCTTCTACGCATTCCAAAGTCGTAGCACGCCCCGTTTCGTAGCAAAACGGGAGGAAACCCAATGATGAAGGATGCCACCAAGGAGGAACCCTGGTGGGTGAGGGTTTTTCACACAAAGAAATACCTTTTTTTCTCCCTTCTGTCCAACTTTTTTGTAATGTTATTTATAACTATCAACAAAATGTCAGATTAGTCAAGCAGTCAGTCTACATATAATGAGGCTTCTGAACAATTAAACATCTCCAAAAACATGTTCCTCCATTTTTCACAGGAATGGCAAATGGGCCCCTTCCTAGCTTTACTGGAATGTCTTCATTTTATAGTATGAAGAAACAACATTATAAGGAGAGTGGAGAAAATTGTTGCGTATCGCAAACAATATTTAAGTTCTTTGTTGAGCCACAAAATTATATGGTGGAATGCTTCTTGGCATGGTATTATTTGTACAAGCCAAATAACTATGATCCACTTTTGGACATGTGGATACAACATAGTCGTTATGTTTACATGGAACAATCATTGGAGGACGCCTGGATAGAAGTCCTACGTTGGAAACTCATAATACGATGCCAATTTATATCTTGTTTCTCATAACACCCCTGCTTCTGAAGATTGTGTCATGTAAAAATTACAAATACTTTTCTTCCACAACACCTAGTAACCCTTTACCAAACTGCAAAACAAGAAAGATTGAGACAGCTCTCACAGAACTGATTCCAGTTTACCTAGAAAAATAAAATGAACTTAGTAGTTGGCTCATTGAATTCCCCCACAAGCACCTAAAATGGGGTGAATTGGGGTCATGATTAGTTAATGTAGAGTTGTGCCTTAAAGCCTAAATTAATATTCTGTAAAACTGGGCGAACATTAAATTATGCCAGCCTATTCATGCAATTTTGTTACATAATTACATATTGCCCGTGGCAACATTTTACTGCAAGCACATGGGAAAAATGTCAATGGACAGAATGAAGGTGACTCTGGCTTATGTTGTAAAAAAATGTGTGAAATATCCTTAATGCAAAATTTGTCCTTGCTTCAAAAATTTACGTGCGAAAGCATTTTGTGCTAGCATTAAGGGCTAACTAATGAATTTGCATTTTGGGTATTTATGCATTTTTATGTATTTATTATTTATGCATTTTTGCACTTTGTGTATAATTTCAACTAATGTTACAACAATGTTGCATACTTATGCCACAGCAAATTGTATGAATTTCACACATCCCTAATATTTGGGTTACTCCTGCAAATTCTGTAATTGCTTAGTTGTGAGAAACTGGGTTATGGATTGATTGGTGTGAGAACCCTGGTCAAGCATTAGCCACAATCTCTTGCAGGGTGAACCACAAAAAGTCACTAAATTAACCTGTGCTTAACCCTGGGTAGCTTGGCACAAAAAGGAGTCAGACTTAAGTTAGAGGAAATGTGAAAATTATTTATGCAGCACACAAACAGTAATAAAGTGAAAATACTACACAACGAAAATCCCAAACCAATTTAGAAAAGCAAAGTAGATTTTAATACATTATTTGACACCAACATGACAAACATCCAATCAGTTAAACCGGAGTCATGAATTTTTTAAGTTTTAGTAAAACTAACTCCTAAAGGATCAATGTGCCGACCATGGGCATCTAGACTTGCGAAGCTGGGTCAATATAAAAAAATATGGCCAACCACAATGAAGCATGGTTCGGATTGTAGACCGACCAGTAGGTAAGGTACATAATATACCCCACCTCCAACACCCGTTTTTTTAATCATACCGCCCCTGTGAGACATATTCAATTAGTAATACCACCCAGAGGCAAGTATTTTTAACTCACCTAAGACCCCACCCTCTCCAAATTCACAGTGATGAAACTACAACAGTGCTCCCACATATTCCGTCAGTCGGATTAATGAAGTGGATTGGGCCTAGTCTGCGTTTACCTTCAGATTTGGAAGACATTTGGTAATTGAGTGATGGTAAGACAGCTCAGTGTGCTAATGCATTTATGGAGAAATGGAGAAATAATGGTATTAACCAAAAGACGCACAGGTCCGCAACTTGGTAAAATGAGGACCAGTGATGTGGGTAATACATAACACCTCTGTTCAGTGCCTAAACGTGAGATCAAACAGTGTTGCTATTATATTTACTCTGTGAAACACAACCAAAAATCACTGACACAGTTCTCGAGATTTCACAAGCTGGACCACCACATCGTAGAAGAGGGTGGCTATTGTTATTGTCAAAGCAGTTAGAACATTTATGTAGACCAAAACACTGCCATATTATTTCAAGGAGCTGCTTTTAGGGCAGAGATCCTGAGAGGTCCAGAAAACTCACACACACATATATTGAATGCTCGACAAAAGCAAACTTGGAGGCATGGGAGAGACCTGCAGCACCGGACACGTAAGCGTCTAGACGCGGGAAACATATGGGATGATTTTCCACACTTTTTAAAATGCACAGCATCGCAATATCTAGGACCAAGCTGCCTTTATTGATCTTGAGAAGTTGCATCCTTTGAGTGTGTGACCCTAATAAAAGTTCATTTTTACTGAGGAAAACATGCAAGTAAATCATGGCCTTTGTTTTTAACTGCCATCCCTACAGGGCACTCCCAGCTGCTGCAGAGCCTCCAGGACTGTTGGTTACCTTCCTCAGCTGCCCAGAAAGTAAACAATCACAGGTCCTCCTGCCTCAGTGTCACTGGCGGCGCCAACTCTGCTGAGCCGCGAGGCTGTACCAAGCAGCTGCGAGCTGAGCGGGGAGAGCCTGGACCAAACCAACCTCTCTGCTGGAGTGAAGTGAGGACTGTCCTGGAAGGACAGCGGCCAATCAACTGCTGTTTAGGAAGGGGAAGCAGGAAGTGAAGACTAAATACAAGCTACTGCTGTCATGTGTCCCTGAGAACTAAAGAAAAATCAGCACAGAAGGGTAGCGTCACCAGGTGTGTTTCCATGATAGACCTGAAGAAATAAAATATATTGTGTGTTATCACACCCAACATATCAGGTTATTGTGGTATCTGTCCTCCTCTGAAGCTCACTTCATACGTCCCACAACATTCCTCACTGGTATAATGCTAGGGGTGGATGAGTGGCACGCCGGTAAACTCTACTCCGCTGCCGGTTGGTGGAGGTTTTTAGCCGATCCCCACACTCCACTTGGAGCACGGAATGCTAAAACTTCATGAAGCAGAGTTCACCTCCCACCCCTAGTCTGCAGGTCCTATTTTTATATCCTTATGCCCTTCTTCTGGAAGATGGAAGAAGCTGCTCTAAAGGTCCTTTGAAGTGCATGGAATTTCCTGATTACCCTGCCCTGGTTCTAAGCTGCATGCAATGACAATGTGGCGGTCATTAGGCCCTTTGTGGGAAGGCAGAGAACAGGCTATTCAGTTGTAAGTGGAGCTATGTGCAGCTCTATCTCCTCATCCCTGTAGCAGATGTCCCATTGAAGCACACCTAATCCCTCTATTGTGTGACTGACTGGGAGGAATTCACAAAGTCTAACTTTCAACTACTCTCAGTCATGTGACCCGAGGCAAGTTCCAGGCAGAAAGGGTTAAGGGCAGGAAAATGCCTACTTTCTACATTTGGCATTTTTTAAATTGCTATGAAAAATCTGACTTTACCATAAAAGAGGGATTACCATTACAATTGTATTGATACCAAACAATTAGGAATTGCAGCTTATTAAAGTAATAAGGAATCCACAATGTTATCATATCTGAGGGGTAGGCCTGACATTAGTGGAAATAAATTATTTAGAAGTTTTTTACAGCTAGGACATGTAAAACTTAAAAGTCTACCTTAGGGGTGGCTTATTTGTAATAAAAGGTTAGTTTAACGCTTGGCAAGGGCGTTTGAATGCCATGTCACCATGGCAGTTTAAAATTGCATTCAGGGTACAATGGCAGGCCTGGGTCATTTTTGAAGTGCCACTTAAGCAAGTGGCACATTAAGTGCTACAGGATCACTGGTAGCATTTGATTTTCAGGCCATGGGTATATGGCATATGTTACAAACGGGGTCTCTAGTTGGCAGAGGTATACACCCTTGTCCAAGTAGGGACCGCAATCCTAGTCAAGATAAGTCACACACAATGCAAATTATTCTGTGCCCACCTTCTGATAGCTTGGCTTGGCATTCAGCTGTCATGCGTGACTTAGAAGGCAATGTGTAAAGTATTTGTGCAATAAATCATGCAATAAGACAGTAAGAACACCACAAAAATACACCACACAGGTTTAGAAAAATATAAGATATTTATCTGGTTAAATTAAGGTCAAAACGATAAAGATTCAATAAGCACAAGTTGAACTATCGCTTTTGCAAGATTAAAAAGAGGCTTCAATCTTAGAAATCACAATAGTCGCTTGGTTTCACAAAGTACCTGGTTTGCGTCAAAATTTATATGCACGGAAAACACAGAGGAAGAGATGCTTGGAAAAATAAGGTGTGCATCCTTTCTTCCCACGCTGCCTAGGGCTTTGTGTCGATTTCCGGCGCACAGTAATGGTTCCTCACTGCAGTGCGGGGATCTTTTGATGCTCACGGATGATGCGGGGAAAATCCTGGGCATGCAGGATGAAGTCAATAGCGTTGTGTCGATCCAGTAGGCAATGCATCGATTTTCGGTCGCACAGCAGGTGCTGCATTGATTCTTCACTCTGGAAGTTGGGGTGCGTCATTCCAGTTCAGCTGTGTGGTGTTTTCTCGGTCGCAAAACGGCTGTGCGTCATGTCCGGCAGGCTGTGCTTCGATTTTTGGCGCCCAAGGAATTTCCTTGAAGAGATTAAGGCCCTCATTAAAATCCTGGTGGTCGGTGACCGCCAGGGCTATATTGGCATTCGTACCGCCAACAGGCTGGCGTTACTGGACACCACATTTTGACTGTGGCAGTACCGCCACGGTATCACCGCTGGGACCGGAGGTATACCGCCATGGCAGCCCCGGCGGTCCTAATCCACCAGGGCAGCAATGCCCTGGGGATTTCGACTCCCCTTACCGCCAGCCTGTCCATGGCGGTAGACACCGCCATGGAAAGGCTGGTGGTAAGGGGGCTTGGGGTGCCCCTGCACTGCCCATGCACTTGGCATGGGCAGCGCAGGGGCCACCAGGCGTAGCGCCATCGCGCATTTCACTGCCCGAATTTCAGGTAGTGAAATGCGCGACGGGTGGTATTGCACCCGCTGCACATCAGCATTGCCGCCTGCTCTATTACTAACCGGCAGCAATGTTGATGTGACTTTTCCGCTGGTCCAGTGGATGGTAACACTGTTACTGTCCGCTGGCCCAGCAGAAAAGTCGAAATAGGGAGCCAGACATACCGCCAGCAATGGCGGTATTCCGGCAACCGCAGCCTCCGCTGTCTTCTGGGAAGACCGCTGAGGTTGTAATGAGGGCCTAAGTCTTTTTGGTCCTGAGATTTCAGGAAACAGGAGGAAAGCTCAATCCAAGCCCTTGGAGAGCACTCCTCAGCAAAGTCAGAGGTCAGCAGGGCAGCAGGGCAACAGCAGGGCAGCAGTCCTTTACAGCAAAGTAGTCCAGATGAGTCCTTTGGGCAGCCAGGCACGTCCTCTCGACAGGTTGCAGGTTCAGAAGTGACTGAGTTGGTGGGGTGAGGGACCCAGTTTATATAGCCAAAAATGCCTTTGAAGTGGGGGAGACTTCAAAGAGTGGTTTTGAAGTGCACAAGGTCCCTTATCAGTATAGGTCTGTCTTCCAGGGTCCCAGTAGGGGGCTTGGCAGTCCATTATGTGAGGGCAGGCCACTAGCATTTGAAATGTAAGTGTCAGACCCTTCACCCTTCCAGTCCAGGAAGACCCATTCAGTATGCAGATGAATACAGATGTGTCGGAGCATCTTCTGTTTGTGTTTGTCTGGGTTGAATGCACAAGGGAGCTGTCAACCAGCCCAGCCCAGACGTTGATTGGAGACAGGCTGTAAGGCACAGAGGGATTTTAAGTGCAGAGGAATGCTTACTTTCTTAAAGTGACATTTCTAAAATAGTAACATAAAATTCAACCTCACCAATAAGCAGGATTTTCTATTACCATTCTGGCCATACTAAATATCACCTGTTTCCCTCTTTCTGATCAGAATCTACCACTCAAACAGTGTATGAGGGTTGCCCTAATGCTACCCTATGAAAGGAGCAGGTCTCATAGTAGTAGAAAACAAATTTAGGAGTTTTCCACTACCAGGATATATAAAACATGCATGTGCATGTCCGCTTTTTACCTAGATAGCACCCTGCCCTACGGGTTACCTGGGGCTTAGCTTAGAGGTGACATGCGTAGAAAAAGGGGATTTTAAGTCTTGGCAGGCACTTTTAAATGCCAAGTTGAAGTGATAGTGAAACTGCACACACAGGCCTTGCAATGGCAGGCCTGAGACATGGTTAAGGGGCTACTTATATGGGTGGCACAATCAGTGTTGCAGGCCCACTAGTAGCATTTAATGTTCAGGCCCTGGGCACATGTACTGCACTTTACTAGGGACTTACAAGTAAATCAAATATGCCAATTGGGAATGAACCAGTGTTACCATGTTTAAGGGAGAGAGCATATTCACTTTACCCCTGGTTAGCAGTGGAAAAGTGTGCAGAGTCCTAAAACCAGCAACAATAGTGTCAGAAAAGTGGAGGGAGGTAGGCAAAAGGTTGGGGGATAACCACCCCAGTGCTTTCAGGTCTAATAGTAAACCACTCTACAAGGGACTTACTTAAATATGTCACTCAAGTGTATGACAATAAAACCACGTTTAGGGATGTTAGCACAAGCACTGGGTCAATGGCTGCACCAACACCACAGTTGGCGTACACAGTACCCTCACACACAGCGAACAGCCCTACGCAATATGCAATAGCACTACCAGAGAATTAGTTAGCAGCCAAACCATGGGGAAGGGCACACACCGCCAAATGCAGCACACCTGGAATTCACCCAGCCCTGACCAGTTGTGGATGCCTACGAGCTTGGTAGCAAGATCCTCCCTTCTAAACCCTCGTCACGTGGGGACCTATGCTGCAATGTCAGGCCTGGACTAGGGGCACCCACCAAAACACAACCCCCACCCGGATACCACCCTACCATGCGTAAGTAATAATGATGGTCATTGTACTCACCCCCTTATGGCTGATGTGATGTCCTCAAGCACCCATCCAGCTCAGGATAGGCCACCACCACTATGCGGGCCATTGGGGGGGTCAGGGTTCGACGGGCACCCCTTCCTCATTGGGAGGCCATCCCCCGCTGGGCCTCCGCTGTCTTTCCTGCCCTGTGTCTCATGTTCTCCCACCGTTTCCGACAGTGGGTGCTCTGCCTGCTGTAGACCCCCAGGGTCCGAACGTCCTTGTCGATGGCATGCCATATACCCTTCTTTTGATGGGCGCTGACCTGCAGAGGCAATTCACACAGGCAAATGGAATTAGTCAAACAGTCCTGCATGTTACACTTATGAGCCACAATACCCCTTCACATCACCATTTACACACACATGGTCCAGCACACAACCAATTGGCCGCCCAGAGGACATCCACCCACCCCGCTAACAGTGCTAGCAAGAGTATTGTCTGCCCTGATTAAACACATGTGCAGCTACATTGTATTTCCCCAGGTTGAAGATTTGGACACAGAGAAGGCCGAGTTCTATGCAATGGGACATATACCCAACACAATTGGGGTGATTGATGCAACACATATTGCATTTGTCCCCCCTGTCAGAATGAACAAGTGTTCAGAAATCGGAAGAGTTTCCACTCCAGGAATGAACGGATGGTGTGCTTGGCGGACCAGTACATCTCCCACGTCAATGGTAAGTATCCTGGGTCGGTGCATGATGCCTTTGTCCTGAGGAATAGCAGCATCCCAAATGTGATGGCCTACTACAGAGGCACAGGCTGTGGCTAGTAGGTGAGCCCTGGTAGATGTTCCCACCCACAGTTCCCACCCAGTATATGTTGGGGTATGGTGTGGGCCATATGGGATAGTGTGTGGCTAAATGTTGTCCCTCAAAATTTGCAGGTGACTCTGGTTACCCCAACCTATCATGGCTGCTGACCAGGACAAGGGGAGAAGAACGTTATAATGAGGCATATGGGTGAACCAGAAGGATAATTGAAAGAACCTTTGGCCTCCTGAAGGCCAGGTACAGATGCCTGCATCTGACAGGTGGATCCCTGTGCTACTCACCCAAGAAGGTCTGCCAGATAGTAGTGGCATGCTGCATGTTGCACAACCTTGCCCTGAGATGCCATGTGCCTTTTCTGCAGGAGGAGGAGGAAGCTGGAGATGTCCCTGTGGCAGCAGTGGACCCTGTGGACAGTGAGGACGAGGAGGCAGAGGATGAGGATGAGGACAACAGAACATCAGTGATCAGACAATACTTCCAATGACACACAGGTAAGACAGTGTTACTTCACTTTTCTATGACATTTGTTTGAATATCTGTGGCACTGGCATGGTGTTTTTTCACACTATTATGCCCACTTACTGTCCCCTTTGTAAATTCATTTTGCAGATGTTGGCGACCTCACATATGCTCCTGGTGTGATCACTGAAGCCAGCTACAGGTCATCAACGTATGCTCATTTTCTGTACAGTTGAATTGCAATGTTTGCACCTGTTTCAATGAATACATGCTTGAAAAATTTGACATACTCCATACTTCTTTTTTATTCCAAGGGTGTTTATTGAAGTGCTCAAATATAGAGGGGTAAGTGCAATGGGATGGGGTGATGATGGCGGAAAGTCCAGTGTATTGTTCCAGTCTGTTTGTAGCACAGGTACATTGTCCAAGGGGACATAGGGAGGGGAGCAATGGCAGTTCAAGGTGGACAGGGTGACTGAGTGGGACACAAGGGTGACAGTCGGGAGAGTCTCATTTCCCAGCGGGTCTTGGCAAGTGTCTCTGGCTTCTGTCTGGATCACAGGGAACATTTGCGGGGTGGTTCTCCTTCTGCAGGAGGAGGGGTGCTGGTGGCCTGTGAGTCCTGTGGTGGGGCCTCCTGGCCACTTGCAACAGCGGAGGTGGAAGGCTGTTCAGATGTGTGGCTAGTGGCAGGGGCCCGCTGTTGTGTGACTGCCTCCTCATAATATTGCCCATGTCTGCCAGCACCCCTGCTATGGAGACCAGGGTGGTGTTGATGGCCTGCAAGTCCTCCCTGATCCCCTGGTACTGTCCCTCCTGCAGGTGCCTCTTATCCTGCACATTGTCCAGGATCTGGCCCATCGTGTCCTGGGAAAGTTGATATGCTCCCAAAATCTCTGCAAGTGCCTCCTGGAGAGTCGGTTCCCTGGGCCTGTCCTCCCCCTGGTGCACAACACTCCTCCCTGTTTACCTGTTGTCCTGTGCCTCTGTCCCCTAAACCGTGTGACCACTGCCACTGACCCCAGGACCCTAATTGTCTTGGGTCTGAGGTGTGGCCTGGGGTCCCTGTAGAGGTAGGCACACTGCTGATTGACGTGTCCTGGGGTCAGAGGTATGGATATGGTGGACGGGTACTGTGGTGGTGTTTCCTGATGGGGGAGGCTCTGTGGTGTTGGGTGACTGAGCCTGGGTAACCGGCTGTCCAGAGGTCACTGATGGGCCAGGTTGGTCATCCAGATCCAGAAGACCAGAACTGCTGTCATCACTGTGGGTCTCTTCTGTTGGGGGACTGGATATTGCTGGCACCTCCTCTCCGCTGACATTGGCTGGGGTGCCTGCGGGGATGTAGATGATGTGTTATGGTTACTGTGTCTGACATATTGTGCATCCATGACATGCCCTCTTTGGTTGTATTTGCCCTGGAATCTTTCACTTGTGTACGTTGGTGTATGGTGGGATGATTAGTTCTCTATAGTGTGCATGCTTTACTGCTGATTGTCCATGCAGGGCTGTGAGGGGTGTCCATGCATTGGTGGAGCATGCAGGGCTTGGCATTGGGACAAGTGAGATGTGATGGTGGGGTGTGTGGGAAGTGTTAGAGTGATGGGAGTGATGGTGAGGGTGGGGGTATGTGATGGCATGCAGGTGAGGGGGTGATAATAGTGGATAGTTGACTTACCAGAGTCCAGTCCTCCTCCTACTCCGGCCAGGCCCTCAGGATGCAGGATTGCCAAGACTTGCTCCTCCCATGTTGTTAGTTGTGGGGGAGAATGTGGGGGTCCACTGCCAGTCCTCTGTACAGCGAGCTGGTGTCTTGATACAATGGAACATACCTTCCGCCGTAGATCATTACACCTCTTCCTGATGTCATCCTTGTTCTCGGGTGCTGTCCCACAGCGTTGACCCTGTCCACGATTCTCCACCATAGCTCCATCTTCCTAGCTATCAATATCTGCTGCACCTGTGCTCCAAATAGCTGTGGCTCTACCCTGATGATTTCCTCCACCATGACCTTTAGCTCCTCCTCTGTGAAGCGGGGGTGTCTTTGTCGTGCCATGGTTGTTGTGTGCGGTGTGTAGGTGTGGGTATGTTGGGTAAAGTGTTGCGGTGTGTGATGTGGGGTGTGTCAGTAGTGTATATGTGTGAGTAGTGTGTGGCTCTGGTTGTGTCAGTGGTCTTGCTGTCTCTCTGGTGGCAATTGTTTGTAATGGTAAAGGGTTGTGGGTACGGTTGGTGGGTGTTTTATGGTGGTGTGGGTGTGCTGGTGTGCTGTGTGTATGGGTGTCAGATGTGCGGTGTTTGAATTGTCCAATGTGGTGTTGTTTTGTTTGTGTCTGTTGATTTTGAGTGCGGAGGTGAGTACCACCAATGGTTTACCGCCGTAGAATGTCCGCTGTGGTGATTCGTGGGTCATAATGTGAAGGGCGTAGTTCTGTTGGTGTGACGGTGTGGGTTTTGATACTGCCAGTTTATCACTGACCTTTGGTGTGGCGGATTTGTGTCTGTGGATGAATATTGACGGATTGTTGTATGTGTGTCATAATAAGGTGAACGGATATCCGCCACGGTGGCAGTAAGCTGGCGGAAGTCAGCGTGGTGGTAAGTGGGATTTACCGCCAATGTCATAATGAGGGCCTATATGACAAGTACAAATACAAGTCCAATCCCAACCGCTGATCACCAAATGTTAGAAATGGGGTCTTTGGTTGGCAGTCAGGATACCCCCCTGTCCAAGCAAGGACCCTTAATTTAGTCAAGGTAAAGGAAAAACACTCCTGGTTGTTAATCGCTGCTTACCCCTTTGTAAGTTGCCACAAGCAAAAAGGCTTAACCCAGAAGCAATGTGTAAAGTATTTGTACCATCACACACAGTGATATAGTGAAAACACAACAAAATGGACACCACCCCAGTTTAGAAAAATAGGTAATATTTATCTAAATCAAACAACACCAAAATGACAGAAATCCAACATACACAAGAAACAATATGAATTTTCAAAATAATAAGACGCTTACGCCATCGAAAACAATGGAATTGTTGTTGTTTCACTAAGTACCTGGTTTGCATCAAAAATAAAGCCGCACAGGCAAGTGTGTGTCAGAAAAGTAAGTGATGTGTTGATTCCTTACTCGCATGTGAGGCTGTGCTTCGTTTCTTCTCCGGCTAGGTTGGTGATGCATCATTTTTCTCTCCCGCAAGAGAGCGAATGCTTGATTTCCGGATTGGCACCTCGGATCTGCGCAGGCTTGCCTTGTTTTTTGATGCCCAGCAATGATGCGTGAGAAATCCGGTTGCGATATGTTGGAAAACTGCACTACATGGGGTTTGCGTCGTTATCAGCAACCGCAAGCAGGTGTTGCATCATTTCTCCAGCCGCCATGCAACGATCTCACAGTCACGATGCGTTGAGTGTAGATTTTAGCCGCGAAGAGGGTGGCTCGTCATTTATCAGCCGTGTTGCAGATGGTGTTTCAAAAATGTCCCCGCATGGCAGTGTATGCACTGTATTTCTGTCCTTTTCCACCAGCTTCACCTTTCAAGGGCTCAGGGACTGGATGGGGCACCACTTGGGGGGGCAGGAGTCTCACCAGAGAGTTCAGGTGCTGGCAGAGGAAGTCTTTGATGGTCCTGAGACTTCAAAACAGGAGGCAAGCTCAGTCCAAGCCCCTGGAGATTCTTCCCAAGCAGGAATATACCACAAAGTCTAGTCTTTGACCTTGGCAGAAGCAGCAACTGCTGGCCAACCCAGCAAAGCACAGTCACAGGCAAAGGGGCAGCACTCCTCCTTCAGCTCTTCTCCTTGGCAGAGGTTCCTCTTGATTCCGGAAGCAATCTGAAAATGTGGGGTTTTGGGTCCACTACTTCTACCCTTTTTTGCCTTTGAAGTTGGCCAACTTCAAAGGAAAGTCTCTGTTGTTCATAAGATCCTGCCTTACCCAGGCTGGGCTTCAGACTCGCACCAGGGGTTTGGAGACTGCATTGTGTGAGGACAGGCACAGCCCATTCAGGTGTAAGTGACCATTCCTCCCTCCACTCTAGCTCAGATGGTCCATAAGGATATGCAGGCTACTCCCCAGCTCCCTTTGTGTCACTGTCTAGAGGGGATTCACAAACAGCCCAACTGTCAGTCTGACCCAGACAGGGAATTCACAAACAGGCAGAGTCACAGAATGGTTTAAGCAAGAAAATGCCCACTTCCTAAAAGAGGCATTTGCAAACTGGCAATCTAAATACCAACTTTACCAAAATATGTATTTTTCGGTAGTGAGTTCAGGGACACCTAACTCCAGATTTATATCTGCACCCAAAAGGAATCTGCACTTAAATATGAATTTAAAGGCAGTCCCCATGTTAATCTAAGGGAGAGATAGGCCTTGCAACAGTGAAGCTGAATTTGGCAGTATTTCACTGTCAGGACATGTAAAACACATTACTACATGTCCCACCTTTAACACACACTGCACTCTGCCCATGGGGCTACCTACTGCCTAACCTAGGGGTGCCTTACATGTACAAAAAGGGAAGATTTGGGCCTGGCAAGTGGGTACACTTGTCAGGTCAAATTGACAGTTTAAAACTGCACACACATATACAGTAGTGGCAGGTCTGAGCCATGTTTACAGGGCTACTAGTGTGAGCGGCACAACCAGTGCTGCAGGCCCACTAGTAGCATTTTATTTACAGGCTGTGGGTACTTCTAGTGCACTTTTCTAGGGACTTAGTAGTAAATCAAATATGGCAATCAGGGAAAAGCGAATTACACACACAATTTACAAAGGAGAACTTGCACTTTGGCACTGGTCAGCAGTGGTAAAGTCCCAAGAGTACCAAAACAGCAAAAAGAGAGTCCATCACACACTCAAGACATGGGACGCAGAGGCAAAATGGACATGGGAGACCATGCCCAGGATGCCAGGTCTAACAATGTTCAAGTATAAGTTATGATGTATGACTGCATTTGTGTTTGTTTCTCTTTGATTGATGATGTGGTTGTTAATATCTGTCTTTGGAACCAGTGCTGGAGTCACCCAGGGCATGGGGAGATTTTTTATGAATGGATGCATGGGATGCAATCCAATTGGGGTGGCATTGCACTGGGTGTTGTTTCATATGGTAAGTATTTCATCTTGGCTTGGCCATTGCCAACATCTGTTGGGTTGCATTTCTCCCCCTGATGTAGACTGGACATTTGTATCATGTGTGGAAGCTAGAGGCTTGTATGTCCACACCTGGAGGGTATTCAATTGTGTCACCTTCCTATACAATTGAATGTACATGTGTCCCTTTTAATGTGTGTACCTGACACTTTTATCTAACTGTGTGACCCATGCTTTTAATGTTGCATTTGTGTTCTAGACTTGAACTTACATATTGTCCACATGAGCATGACACTTTGTAATTCTAATAGTTTTCCCTGGTAATCATCAAGCCACATTTAGCATGCAAACAGTAGTTTAGAGGCACGTGCAATGTGACATGTGTCCCAGGGAAGCAGCCTTCCTGGGGTCTCCCTGATGCCACCATACCTACTCTGCAGTGATTGTTTTCATTGTGTGCTTTGGATATTTGTCGCGCAAATTAATCTGCATTCCATTTACTTAACATTCTCTCGCAATGTGGGTGATATGTGTGAGTCCATATATGTGAGTTCATTACAAGGTTATTGCAGGGAAAGTGTGTTGGGTTCAATAACACATTCATACAGATGTATCTGTATGTCACGACAGGCCATGGAATGTGAACAATGTGAGGGTGTCACTTCAATTTGTTGGTGTGAGATTGATGAGGATCTGCTGTTGTGTGACACAATCCTACGAACACATCACTATCCCTGTAACTGAGATGTGCATACGTTTAGAGTTTTGTAGTGTGTGGCAGAGCAGTGTCAGTGATCCGGCCAAAAGGGGTGCCATGGGGCTGTGATTGTGACCTACGTTGTGCACGACTCCGAACAGGGGCACAGACAATCCTTTGGACCACAGAGCATTGAACACATACCAGGTTAATGACGGACCATCGATTTGCTGTGGAAACTGGTGTTTGGGCCATTGATTGCATCAACAATGGCATAGATTTTGTGCACCATTGAGCAGCACAAACAGCGGCAGTACATTTAAGATGGACTCCATGGCAGCACAGGATGGGTGACTTTGCCTACGGGGGGTGTTCTGCCTTATATCCCTTTTCTGCCAGCTCAGATGTGGTGGTTAGACCGCCACAGTCACATCAGCAGACAGCAACATCGTGATTGAACCAGCAGTTGCACTGACAGTCCGACCTCCAATTGCTGCACTGGCTACTCTCGCCAACACCACAGTCTAGTTTTTCTGGCAGCGTGGGTGGTACCACGGCAGTCTTTCATCTATGTAACCACATCTATCTTATAATGGCAGTTGGACCAACAAAACATCAGTGGTCGAACCACAGCCGCCGCCATGGCGGTCCCCGGATTGCCAAACCCGTATGCAGGCCCTTAGTTTTTGGCCACTGTCCCTCATGTGAAAGTCCTGAGGCTGTCCATCATTGCCATGCCCCACTTCAGCTGAGATCCCACTACACACTTTGTCTTGCATTAGTTTTATAGAGTCTGCACAAATACTGACGTCCACCTGTAAATATCTAGACTATTGAATATGGTGCTAAAACTTTCTTTTATTGTGTTTTTCTAATAACTACTTAGTTTCAGCTACAGCCTCCTGAATTAGCTTCTTTAAAATGTCGGTCTGTGGTGCCCTAATCCATACTCCTGTTAGGCCTGTCAAATGGTCTTCCCTAGGTACTGACTGCTAGCATGACTTAATTTAGCCATTTTGTCTTGTGAAATGGGATATTGATTTGATTTTTTTGGCAGGAGACTGTGCTCTATGATCAGGTAATAACCCTACATTCACAGTCAGGGAATCGTTCCCAATACAGGGTTCAAATAAATCTTTTGGGGCACCGGAGAATCCTCTGTCACCGAGGGAAGGGCACCCCTTCCTTTGGGAGTAGCTGTAGGGTCATAGAAAGAAACCATATCAGAAACAACGTGTTGCCTGACATATTGCTGATCTCTTTATTCCTGGCCCCCATTGCACTTGCAGGGAAGGTCACAATACTTGCAGGGTTACCCTTACCCCTAAAAGTAGCTGTAGTTTTCCTCTTAACCATCTTAGACAGTTTAATATTGAAATTGAAGAGCCAAGACGGGTGACCCAGACTATATCTCTCTCTGACGGGGTCAGATGGGTCCTTTTTTGGCCCCGTTTACACCCACGCACAGCTCGGGGCACCCCAGATGTGTATACTACATTAGAGGGCTACTGTACACCTAAAATGGCGCCTGGGCATCTGACCCCACCTTCTCCATGCACATGCAGTCTGGCACGGCGAGTCCACAGACCCCAGATTTCAGGAGAATCTAGAATATGCCCCATGCTGAATGGCTACAATGTGCCTAACATGGCATCTAACTCTACCTCCTCCAGTCTGGACCGCGAGTCCACAGTCCCTAGATTGCAAGAAAATCCAGAATGCCTGCTGTACGATTGATTGTTCCATCGCTCCAGAGTAGATGTAGGACACTTCTTGTCTATGGATGGCTAGTATGGCAGGATTTGCCTCTTTCCTTGATAAGGATGGAGTTTTGGAAAGTTAACCTGCCTGTGAAAGACTTTGAGCTGCCAGGGCCAATATATTTGGTGCAAAATGAACTTGGGCTTTCATAATTGTGTAGATGTTTTCCAATTTGTATGCTATTTAATCAGGTGTAGTGCTTGTGTCTTGATGCAGCAAGGATGATATAACTATAATTTTTAGCATGGCAACTAGTCTATGGGGAACTTTGCACACATGCATAACTTGTATATATGGTGTTTTGGATCTTGAAAAAAAGGAGGGAATCAGTAAGTATGCTAGTAAGTTTGAGGTTGACTTATATGAGTGAAAAACATGAAACACACCTAACTAGACATGTGGCCTCACACTTCTAAAGGATGGCTTTAAATCCAGACAATAGTCATAAGTAGGTGTACTCTCGTGGCTACAGAATGTAAAGCCCCTTCAAATGTGAGAGTGTGCTAGAACACGCTGTTTCAAAGTTATTGCCAGCTGCTTCCTTTATGTTTCTACACAACAAACAACAAATTGATGGTAGGAATGCTTCAATTTACTGATAGTTGCTATGGCCACATTGCAGTCCCTCATTTTTCACCACTATGCCTCTCTAGACAGAAACCAGGCATATGCAAAGCAGTGTTGGTTCTTCTCCAATAGTAGTAGCCTAGCTAAAACTATCCAATAGGATCCCTGATGATGGGAGTGCAAGTAACCCCAGATTGGTGTTGGCTTAAATGACTCTCACCAGTGAAGTCCAGCTCGGCTATTATGTCATGGGGTTTCTCCCTGAACAATCCCAGTAGATAAGATTAAGTCATAGCTTCTTTGCGTTACTTTTCTGTTGGCTGCAGTAGACACCCTTGGTGTTACGGGTATCCTCAGACAGGGGTTTCCTGCGCTCTGTGCTATACTCTAGTCTTATCCAATCCCACCCTCGATTGGCACAATCCGCTGATAAAACTCGCAAAGCCCTTTCTCTAGATACTTCCCATTGTTTGGTTAAGCCTTTAGCAATGTTATTTGGTGAAGATTATTAACCCAGTTGCCTGTCTCAGCAAGTACATTTATGAATTTAATAAGGCACATTAATTACTGTGTTTGTTCTTATGCTTTAAAGCCCAGCAATCTTTTCATTTTCTAAAAATAATGCACTCATAATTTCCCCCAATGTTATGCATGCATCCCAATGCCTTTCATGCTCTTTCACTTCTTCAGGGGAGGTTCTGAAACAACTAAAGACAGTAAGTCAAAGTGCAGTAGGTTCTCTGAGATCAGTTATCCACAGGCCTGGAATGTACAAGGCTTGCACACTTACACTTAATAGGTGTAGCTAACAACTCAATGATAAACAATTTGATAGCGAAGTCAATGGGCCGAAACATGCAGCCTACTAGCATCTGACAGGTCAGTCATACACACAATCATTGCAGCTGGCGGGTGCTTGGGGGGTAGTACTTTGCTCCCTACCATATATGTATTTCTGTGTGTGCTGAAAGTGATTTCAAGAAGTGAACAGTTTGGTGTATCCCTACCTGAACCACTGGTGAGGGGCTGGGAGGGAAAGATGATAATGTGCCTCTAATAAGAATGGATGGGAGAATATAAAATGCCTTTTGCCGAGTCAGACGTGTGCAGTGACTGCAGTGGTATAGTGCTGTGTTCTTGCAGGAAGGTCGCTGGACAGAGGTTTTAGAGAGATAACTGGGCTCCAGTCTCAAAAGAGACTCAGCAATGAGCTCACCTATGTGTTTCCACGGGATAACCTGGTGGGTGTTACCCTGTCAGGTTCAACAAAGAGTAAAAGGAAACGCAGATGATCCTGGAAGAAATCTGGCCTCGCTTTGAGAGATTGATCAGACCTCTTGTGTGACCCAAGGACTGACTCATATTGGATAAGACCAGATCAGAGCTACAAGTGGGCAGATTCACAGAACCCACCCAAATCAAAACCCCAAGAAGCGAGCAATGAAGAGCATCGAAAGGAGTGAGTGGTATCTGGACCCACTGATGCCCCTTGTGGAAGCTAAGTGGGCAACACTCAGGAAGCCACCACTCTACGACTACCTGGATGCACAGGAGGTAGGATCTAGTAAGGACATAGGTCTACAGTCAACACAGAGAAGCCTCACGCTTCCAGAAGTGAATATTAGGCATAGCCCACATTTTAAAAGGACCTTTTGGAATTTAGGAGCGATTAACTCAACACAACCGCCTCACTATTTACTGTGCTACTACTTCAGAGAAGCTGTAGAATAAGGAGGGAGGAGGTACACCTCTCCAGGGTTATGACAGATTTAAGGAATGTCCCTTCCATGCTTATGAATGTGCGGAACAATGTTCCTAAGATACCCTGACCGAGGAAACAAACATTCACACAGACAGCATAGTAGGATCTTCTTACTTCCCCCTTAAAGATATTGTTTTGTCATGACTGACAATTTGCATCGATAGATTTTTAATGTCGGTAACCAAAGTGTTTCTCTGTTTATGAGAGGAAATACATATTCTGGAAATCAGGATTTCTGAGTAAAAATTCACTTATTGAAGAGAAAACCTCTGCCTATCCGAAAGACATTTCCATTTGAGTAAGTACAGTAAATCAGAAAGAAAACAGGAGCAAAGTGGTTGTAAAATAGGGACTTGCCTTGCTGAAAGTCTGGAAACTCCTACTCACACTTGGCGGGATTCAAAAATATTTTGCAGATTGCAAATATTGACCAGGTTAATGTAAATTAGCATTTTCAGGGTACGAAAAGACAAAGGATTTCTTCAGGGCCAGTAGTGTTTTGAGGTGGGCACCTGGAGACACAACATTTATGCCTGGCACATGCCTTGGGTGGAAATTCCTTCTAAACACTCCATGACAAATGAGTTAAAAGCTCCCAGCCCCAACCCTACACACTTTAGGAATTTTTGGGATGAAAAACAAATGTAAATTGGCCGCCGGTAACTTCACGGAGTGAAAAGGTAAGTTCCTAAAAGTTACTTTTTCTTAATATTTATTGAAACCCCAACTTCACCATTGGATTGGATTTTAATAACTATTACAAGTAGTTGTTTCATTATTTTTCTAGCTAGTCCCAGCCCCAGATACAGCATTAGGATTTTAATCTGTACTGTTATTCTCTACATTGGATAGCTAGGCCTGTCACAGTACAAAATAGCATTTGAATGCTAGTCACTGTAAGGATACGATAACATTAATTACTAGATGTGCCACTTTCAAATGCCATGCACCTGACTTGTGAGCTATTAGGACTACATAGGGAGGGCTTGGTATTGTTTAAAAGGGAGACTTTGAGTTGTTAAAAGGGTTTAATTTTACAGGTTAAATTGCAGTTTTTACACTGCTGTAGTTAGGCTACAATGTTAGGCCTGAAGCCAGGTTTGCACAGCCACTGTAGTGGGTGGCATATTAGGTGATGCAGTCTACTAATGTCAATTAGCTTTCAAGCCTCAGGTACAATTTATACCATAAATTAGGGGATTATAGGTAAGTTAAATATACCAATTAGGACTATGCAATTTGATCTTGTTTAAAGGGAGCACACAGGCACTTTACTCCCGGTTATCAGTGGTAAAGTGCACATAGCTCTATAACCAGCGAAAAAATAAGAATCCAGCTAGAGGTGAACAATCTTGGATGACAATGCATAAAAGGCAGACATTCTATAGGTGGTAAGGATCCATTTTTTCCTTCAAAGCAATGGAGTGTGCCTGCTGTTAAAAAATAGGAAAACATGCACCATTCCTCCTAATGCTACACTTGGCGGAGTATTCACTAGCAGACAATGCTCTTATTGCAGAGATAGGACAGAAGACCCTTCTATGGAGAAGTTTGGGTCACAGTTATCAAGGTGTATCTTTTGGTGATTTCCAAAACTAATAAAAAGGTAAGAGCTGTAAAGTCTGTTTGTTTTGTTAAATTGGGTCTTTTATAGCAGATGTATATCTGACACATCATGAAACTATGGGCCATATTTACAAGGAACTGGTGAAGCGTGGCACAGCGCCAAAATTGGCAGCACCACGCTGCTCCAGTTCTGAAAGGCAGGGATGCACTGTATTTACAAATATACTGCACATCCCTGTGATTCCCCCAGCGCCGATGCTAAATTAGCTGCCTAGCGTTAACGCAGCCACCCTTGCGTCATGGTGCAAGGATGGCTGCGGTGCGGGGTAGGTTGTTTTTGTGCAGGAAGGGACACCTGGACAAAAACAATCTTCAATGGTGATTTTCTCTTTCTATGTGCACTGCAGAAAGCAGCACACATAGAGTAAACAACAAGGAGAAATGAAAGCATTTCTCCACGTTGCGTCACGCTAACGCCACCCCTGGGATGGCCGTGCTTACAAGGTGTTAAGTCACAAAAAGTGGCTTAACGCTACCTAATAAATACGTCACAGTGCACAGTGCCACCGGGCGTCACAAAAGCGACACATCGGTGGCGCTAGGGGCTTGTACATCTGCCCCTATATGTGCTATGACAGCAGAGAAAGTGCACCAACTGGCCACAGACATACATCCTAACAGTAGAAGTGGGTATATTCCAAATCAACATAGAAACATACAGACTGAAAGCAATGGATGAGCATCTTTATGGCCAATGATTCTTAGGTACTGATAGTACTGACAGCATGGGAGATGGAAATGGACTCTTAGAATACGAGAGATACATCTTGCTACTCAAAGAATGCCATCGCAAGAATAGGATGCAAATAGCAAAATTACATGGAAAACATTGAAAATGAGTTTTATTTCTTTGTTTCCAATAACTGAATTATCTCAATTAATCTGGATATCCTCTCTAAAAAAAAAGCCACAGGAAGACAATGTAATTGTGTCATGGATTCTGCAACACTCGCAGTACCCCCTCGATACCATTTCCCAGAAGTCTTCAAGGATGATTTAAATCTATCAGCAGAACAGGGAGCTCACTGCAACATCACCTAATGCCAGGGCAGTCCCAGCCTTTGAACTCTGCACAGGGTGAGAAGAGAACTGGGCTCTTTGCTTTGGCACCTGATCTTCAGAATCTCTACGAAAATAGTTATGCTGATGTCCTCGCACTTTGCAGCCCACCAGTCCTGTAAATCGAGCTGCAGATCACAGGCCAGCGACACTGACCGGGCCACACACACTTTCCAAGAGAAGATGGTCGACGTTTAAGAAACTAAAACCACTGAGATAACACGCCAGAATGGTTAGTGCGTAATTTACATAAATACATGTACATTGGCTTTTAATAATCCTTTCGCCATTAATGGCGCCAGGGCTCATATTGCATGGATAGGTGGGACTTATTACATAAGAAGAAAGGGAGCCATTTAGACCAGGGGATAAACGTCAGCAACAAAAACACACTGACGCAAATTACGTAGGAACTGGGCGGGTTTTACACTCATTTTGTAGTTTTTTGGGATTTTTTTTACTAAGAATGAAAACAACCCATGCAAATGTAATTTGTACCTCTTTAATTTCTGTAAGCGTGTATTTATGTTTTCGTGTATTTATTGATGTAGCACTGACGTCTCAAAGCGCTACAAAATATTGGGGTGGGATGAAACAGAAGTCAGGCGGTAGAGTACATGCGTCCTTGGCTTGTCAGCGCCATCTGACCAATAGCCAGGGCAGTGCTCTGCAACAGTCTGTTTTGATGCAATTAAGATGCTTATTGGAAAAGGCTTATTGGAAATGACCGAAAATAGGATCCAAGTTGAAACGATAGAGGCGTGGGCCCAGCATTGTACTAGGCACATTTTGCCTCAAACACGTTTTCCTTTTACCGGGTGGGTGACAAGTGTGTCTTGGGTAGACAAACTAAGGTGGCTAGTTGCGAGGATGGAAAGTTGGCAGGATTCCTGATGATGAGAAAGCCGTGGCCACAAGACATGAAGTTTGAATCAATCCTTCCATAGGGTTGGAGCCTACATCCTGTGGGGATGCACTATTCATTTTAGCTTGAGCAAATTGAACCATGAATTTGACACCCAAATGTCAGAGTAATTTTAAATCAGTGTTTACTGCTGGACAGTATGTTTTACATGGGTTTTACGCTCATTTGTAACCGAAGATAGAGTGCTTTGTTGGTGCCACTGAGAGATGTCAAAGTTTGGTAGACCAACTGGCGTAGCAAGAGTGCCATGGACCTCAATGTAAGGAAGGAAAAGGGCCCCCCATCCACTGGTTTGATTGCATTAACAAAACAAAGGACAGACATTATTTGAAGTGCTGTGGGCCCCGTACGCACCTGTGCCCCGGTGCCACTGCACCTGTTGCACTGTTGACAGCTACGCCCCTGGGAAGGCAGCAACAGGAATGGATTTCCTCTGCTAAAGATGCTTAACGTTCACGTGTTTTGCATTTCGTGAGGCTCGTAAACTTTGAAAACAAATTTGCAAAGTTGGGACCGGGCTGACTCACGTTTTGAACACCATTGAGTGAAACTGGGTTACAAGTCCTCGGGAAGAGGACCCAGGCCTTGAAGCTGTTCAGACAAAAACAATTCTGCTCCATTGCCCTTTCGTGTGTGTACCTGACAGTTCTCAGATGTATTGGTTGCCCTGGTGAGATTATTGTGCACACACGGGTCTGCTCTTTTTCACTGTTTTCCCATTCTCCACTAGCAGTTGCCAATAGCTGAAATCTGCTGCTAGGAGCAAGCACGAAAACCAAGCAAATCCCACTTTAAATTATCAGTAGTTCTCAAATAGTTACATAAGTCCTGTTACATCCGTTTTAATCACCACCCTTGCCTCTCACAGAAACTTGCAATAATACAAAAACAGGCACTAGTAGTATCTGTGGCCCATATCTCACCGATATTTTAAAGAATATACAATTACACAAAAATGATTTAGACGCAAAATAGAAGGATCCCAACACAAATTCCAGCCTCAGCTGCCAGACCGATATATCCAGAAACAACTTTATTATTTTTAGAAATTGTTTAAAGACCGGGGGCTGGTTTTAGAGAGCCATGTGCATGTGTATTGTGCAGGGTAATCATGAAAAGGCGACCTCGCTCCTGGAAATTGTCTCGTGCCATTTTGCCTCTCAGTGGAGTAATATTGCCTGTGAGCTGGGCTCACTTGGGCCCTGATTATGAGTCAGGCAGAGCAGAATGAGCGCGTGAAATTCCGCTCAGCCTGATCCTGAAGTGTGGTGTTCCCATCTTTCCTATGTGTTGGAACACATGCTGAGGCCAAACTTCTTTCCCTGTTTTTTTTCTGGCAGGATGGAACATGCAATACTCCTCCATGCTAGAACTTTGCCTCACCTTGCCTCCCCTACCTCACTCAGACCCCCCAGCATATATTTACCATCTGCTCAGCGAGGGTGGTAAATGGATGTCTTAAACCATGGAATTAGGATTTCCAAAAGGCTTTATGACCGATATAATCCACAAGTTAATTTTGGACTCCATGAAGTTTAACTCCTAATTGCACATAACTGGCATTGCAATATTTCATGGCAGTGTTATTTTTACATGCAGCTTTACCAACAATCAGTACTGGGCCACTCTTAAGCAAGCCCTTAAATAACAAAGGTTCCCTGTTATACAGCAGTGTGTGCCTTAAAAGTGTAATGATAGACAGTGAGACGAACGGACAGACTGGCACAGATAGATAGATAGATAGATAGATAGATAGATAGATAGATAGATAGATAGATAGATAGATAGATAGATAGATAATACTTTCTTGATACCTTCTAGTGTGGGTTTTTTTCCTGCTAAATTTGGGTACACCCATAAATTCAAAAGTGTGTGAATGTCTATAAAATCTTCAATGATCCCATAACACCCTAGAAAGGGGCAGAACTTAAAGTACATTTCCTTCCAGGATGGGGTGGAAAAGGGAACATCCCTAGAAATGATGGGGCACAAGAGAAAATGCAGAAAATAATTGATCTTAGAGGACAAAAATGAAATGTGTTGTTGTACAAAGGATATGGCATTTCACCACTTCTGTTTGTACAACCTATATAGTTACACATGTGGAAATCCCTCCAAACAAGTGAAAAGAGAGAATCACAAAAGTGTTCCAGAGGCATGCCTGGGTAACTGTGACTGACAAAGATTTCCAATTCCCAGTTTGAATTTCATTAAACGAGTATACTGCCTTTATAAGACTGACTTGATTATACGGGTCCTGTCTAGAAAGACACAGTGGGGGGAAGTCTTGAATGAGGCCGTGGGGCTCACCAATGACTGCAGAGGCAGCTCCTCCATAAGGGTGGAAGAGCATCGCCCCCCCCTGCCAGCAACAGCAGCGGCAAACCTTTTCCCTAAAAAAATTATACCAAACTGTGTTTATTATTGTTTTTGGGGAAAGGGGCGGGGCCACGGGGTGACAAGCAGTGAGTGGGAGTCCCCAGCACTCTCCCTTACTGTGCATGTATGTTTGGCAGGCCATCTCGAGCCGGCCAAACACACATGCGCAGAAGGGTCTCTCCAGCCCAGTAACACAGTTGCTGGGCTAGGGAGAGCCTGAACAGGCTCCTAGTCTGCCTGGGAGCGCCCTAGACAACACATCATGATCGGAATGACCTACTTTAACTTCATGTTAATGTGCTGTGGGAATTGGGCTATAGATACAAGAAGCCAACCTAAAATTTCATGAAATGCCAACTTTCTAGAGTGTGGAAGAAAAGGAGGCGGGTGTCAGAGAGAAGGGTTGTGCAAATTACAACTTGCAGAGCTGGCACATTAGTCCATTTATCATGGTCCTATGTTTTGATTAGACTGGGAGGACCTGGGATCTGCCAATAGATTTTATATCATCAAGATCAGTAATCAGTATTGGGATTGTAACAGGACAAGGTGTCCAGATGACAGCCAAGTACACGAGCCGAAGACAGGAGCAGGGACTGGGGTTTATAAACTGCAACTTATTCACTGCTCTGGGACAAATGCCACTGTTGGAAAGGATGCCAGGGATAACCTTAGATGTTTTGTTTTTCTCTCTTTCAGGGAATGTGTCCTAGAGCTCGAGACCTTCAAAGATCACTGTGTAATTCAAACAAATGTAGTGCCTGTTCTGATATATTTCGGTATGTTGCAGTTATTATTCATATTGTGTTCACATAAAACATCAGTATTTTCCACAATTTGGGGTTTGGATTTTTTTTCATTCTATAGTATTCTTTTTACACTAAGGCGTTTATCACGAGATTTCCAGAATTTGGTGTGTGGATACTGCGGTCTGGAGTCTCCAATTCTGGCTGCAATCCCTGCACCAAAGTTGAGCAATCACTAATATTGTGGTTTCCCAGATTCCAGCAGGAAAAGCGAAGATAATTTTCACCTGCTCTTTGGAGGCAAAAAGCGTCTAGGGAAGGGCCTGTGATGATTGGGGAGGGGAGCAGGGAGCTGTAGAGTTGCCAGAGGGCCAGGGTAAACTTTTTTTGTTGTCCGCTGGCAACATTGTCTGCGTCCCCCGTACTTCTGCAGGGGTCCTGCATATGCTAGCTGCAGCCCTAAGTGGCAAAGACAATCCCGAGTCCAATATTTGACATGCAGTTGACAGACCTGATAGTTCTCGGCCCAGAGAGATGTGGAATTGTGGGAATTGTGGGTGGGGGAATTTCATCAAGTTATCCCTCCGGGTGAAAATCCGACACATGTAATGAGGGCGTAAGTATTTTGGACCATGTGATTTCAACATTACCGACCGTATCTTACTGATTTTTTTATATTTGTTTGAGGTCAAGGCAAGAAAGAAGGTATTTCTTATGCATTTATTCACATTAGGCTCATGGCTCACTGAGTATCCTTGCACTCTCCAAAAATGAATGTGTTTTACTGTCACTGTCCAAGAAACATATGGCTCCATATGGTCATTGAAGGGATCATCCATTAATTCAGACTAAGATTTTTATGCATATTTCATATACATGTGGAATATTAGGGCACATGAGTTTCCCGTTATAGAAATGGAAAATGGAGTCCCTGAGCTGCTTCCTGCAAAAGAAGTTAGGATTAGAATATGTAAATCACATTTCTGCATGTTTAATTCTCATGACTTTGATTTAAGCTGCAGAGACCTTGTCAATTCCTTCCCACAATTTAAAACATAATTACAGCACGGTTTTACGAGGACGACCATATGAACATCAAGCAAGAGCGTTCACTAGTGATCATGCAATCTTTACATTCAGTCACTAGTACAACATTGTGTTCATTGACAAGATATTTGTCACTGACACTGGCAATCGCATGCATCTCAACAGAAAGGCATAGCAAAGGTTCTACAGTGCTTCCACTTTGAATTGAGTATGCTTTGTTTTCTTAAGCTAGAGGGAGTCTTAGAAGAGTAGAAAGGGGTGTTTGTAAGCATAGGTTGTCTCAGTCAAAAGGATATGTATCATAGAGGATGAACCAAAGGTAGCTACTAGCCGAGCATAACAACTAACCTTTGCACTGACAGAGCCAATTGGTCTGGCCATGGCAAGCTGGGTTAATGGTCAAATGTTATTTGTTTTCAAATTAAAAAAGGAAAAAAAGAAACATCTGGTACTTCAATGTGGTCACCATATGCTTTTGGTAACAAATTCTAAGTTCTAAATACACACATCCATTACATAAAGTTTCATTAGAACCGTGTGGGCATTTCTAAGCAGGCAGAACAGCCTTAGAAACCCTTTATAGTTATAAAGCATCCGACAATAACAGATGATTTTTATTGGCCCAAAGAAAATGCACTATTGATTTTCACTGATTTTTAATTACTGTAACCTGAAGACATAGGGCCTAACTACGAGTGTTGCGGTCACATTATGAGGTTGTTAGGGAGCCCCGCCAACCTACTGCTGTCTCTGCCGTGATGGGAGATTCCGAATGGCTGACGGCGGTGCAGGTTGGAATCAGCCAGAGCAGTGCTGAAGTCAGTGTTGCCCTGCTGATTACAACCTGGTTCTACGCAAGACTTTTCATGGTGGTTTTCAGAGCCATGAAAAGGCTAGCAAAGAACAGGTGCCCGGGGGCCACAGGGTGGGGCTGCACTGCCCATGGCTGTGGCATGAGCAGTGCAGGGTTCCCCATACCCATCACCCTCATAATGTACACTGTCTTCTGTGCAGACAGTGCGCATTATGAAAGTGTTGGTGCCCCGTGCGATTACGAGTCACCAACAATGCTGCCACCACTTTCCTGGTGGGAAGACTGGCAGAAACCTTGGTTTCCAACTTGGTGGCAACCACCTCGTCTGGAGCTGAGCAGATGGGTGTTCCCCACAGCAAACTTATAGCCAGGCCCTCAGTCTACAAATACAAGAGGGACTAAAACAAAACAAAAAAAAATGTTGAAGAATGGAATTAAAAAAAACATTGACAAAGTAGTGCATTGGCCTACCAGCCTTGGCATCATAGTGCACTTCCCATATGGCAGATATGCACATGTGATGAAACAAAATGTCATTACTCACAGTGTAAACAAATGAATGGCAGGTTGGGTGTGAATGAAATGAAAAGATAAATAGAAATGAGCCAGTGATTCCATGCAGCTTTACAGCAAACCTATAAAGTGGGAACATTACAGAAGATCCACAAGTAATGACTGATGATCTTAATTGAATCTGCTGTTTTTCTACACTGAACCCTAATAAGGACTACCATCTTGATGAAACTTCCAAATGCACCTTCTTCACACATCTGTAAGTATAAGAAGCTGAGGTTTGGAGTACTATCTGCAACAACCATCTGAAATACAACCATTTAGACCCTATCCAAACTGCAACACATGAGGAATACAAGTGATGAAATTCTGATCCATGCCTCCTCCTAAATACAGATTCATAATGAGTAGCTGCAGACAGTGCTAAAGAGGATCTAGAAAAAGTGCTGATGGGGCAGAAAACAAATATGAACTCACACATACCAACCTGAAATTCTTTAGAGAAGTCTTCATGGCAGATAGCACATCTGATGATCCTGGAGAGGTAGACTGCATTAAGATGGCTTCAGGCTCCCAAAAGTTACCAAGGATGGGGAGCTTCTTGAGAATGATAAAGTGTTGTGGGTTGGTATCCTCATTCTGTCCACTCTCACTACAGTATTGAGAAAAATCAAGGTTGATTTGGGTGGAAATATATCAGGAATCTTTCTAAGTCATTAGAAATTGGCTACCTTATGACACCTACAGTACATATTTTGATTGAAGATAAGTGAGAGAACTCATCATGGTGTTGTTTGCTCTAAAAAGACACATGGATAATTTGCCCCATTTTCCCTTTCCTATGGTAGCAGGTCACTGCCCCCTAGAGATTAGTGACACTCCCATGTTGATAACAAAGTTATCACATTCTTGATAGTGCCCCATCACTTACATCTGTGTGCACCATTTTCAGAGCCTTCACTAACCACAAGTTACTGGGTATGAGGAATCCACCCATCCATGCGCCATAAGGTTGATCGGAATTTGCAGAAGTATCATGTTGAGATGAATTGACTACCTCAGCTTACTAAATGCCACAACATTCCTAGCTGGCCACTTTGGCAGATCAAGCAGCTGTTTCTGAGATAGAAGAACACATCTGAATGTCAGTGACATCATTGAGAATAACTGCTTGATTTAGATATTGGCAGCAAGAGTATCCCATTGCAAAGACAACAGAGTACCCTTTTTGCCAACCTAAAGGTCTGCCCAACAGATGACCAGACGGGTGGACGTTATTATATGGACACAGGAAATGACTCCATCTCCACACCTGACATAAACCTCTGAGAGCCTGACAAAGTAACTATAATTGTTTCTATCACAGATGGGCACATAAAAAAATGTTTCAGAACATTGTCAGACCCTGAAAATATCTGAACCACAACAGAGTGATGTTTCCACATTCTTTCTTCAGCTAAGACATATGTGTGTGTATGCAAGTGCATAAAAAAACTAAAAGTGCAGGTATATTTGCCCTGGTCCACTTTATAATCTTCCCTACAATCAAAGAGCACGTGTAGTTAGAATAGTAAATGGCCGGACCTCATAATTACAGATATGTCATATTGTGTGTGTGTGTGTGTTTGTTAAACCTGTAAATGCAATATAAAAATAATTATTATTTTATGACAAAAATTGTTTAATAATCATTTTTTAACTTAATAATGCACATAACTTTATTTAAGAAAATAATTAAATTTATTTAAATTCATTTTATGCAGAAGTTTTTGTAATTTTAAATACATATAAATAAATACAAAGATTGTACTTTAGGTGGAGGTTTTGCTAATATACTTTTAAAAATAATTCCAATTACATTTATCATATTTAAAGTAACTGGATATTTAATTCAACATTAAGTTAATTATGCTGCAGTATTTTTGCATTTTGTTCTACATTTATATTACATATACAAAGACCATTCACATCAATATTTAACATGTGTACTCTTCTTTTCAAAGTTTAATGAACTTTTAAAATGTTCCCTATACTTTACCTGAGGGAGATCTCCACACAGGTTGTCAGTTTCTTGCTATGGTCGATGCCAGTTATGATCTTGATTGCTAAACTATACAAAATGCAGACCTTCCATTGTTCCCCAGAGAGGTGAATTCCTGCCATGCTAGGATAATTTGAATAGTTACAGTTATCTCAAGTAACTATAATTCGTGCCCTGAGGCAATTATAACTTGTGCCTCTGACATGCAGTTTTCTCATCTATGATTTAACAGCAAATGTTGCAGTGATGTTATCAAAGATGTCATAGAAGATGATATGAGTGATGTAATATGTGGGTTAATTAGCAGTGCATGGCAAGGGTTCAAGTTATAGCTACATTAGGGCATGAGTTATAGTTACGTGAGATAATTGTAACTATAACTGCTGAAATTGTATGGTTTTGTGTGTGTAAAATGTGAACCTAACTATACCGTCCCTGTAACCTTTGTAATTTTAGTGAATTACTTGTAATGTATTTTAAATGCTATTTTCTAACTATAAAGTCCCTGCAACCTTTGATTTTTTTCAGTTCATTTATATGCTTTAAAAAAATAAAGTAATATTTAATTACCATACCCTAATCCCATTTATGCCACACACTGCCTTTGGCCACGCATGGCGGAGGGTTGGCCACAGGGCTGGCCCGAGTGGCCAACCCCAGAAATGCACTCACCCAGGGTGTGGGGGCATGCAGCACCCCTCTCTGTGCCAATTTTGGCCCCAGGGATCTCATCCCTCATGGCCTGCCATCTTTTATTTTAGGGGAGGTGGGTACATGGTCCCATTGCCCGGGCCATATTTAGCCACAAGGACCCCATCCCCCAGAACCCATCCCTTCAATTATACAATAGAAAGGCAAGTAGTTCCCCTATCTTAGACAATTCCAGTCACTGGGACCCCATCTCCTGGTGCCTAGCCCTATTATAAATGGAGTGAGCATGCAGTCCCCCACCCTGGGCCAAGATTGGCCCCAGAGACCCCATCCACCAGGCCCTGTCCAGTTACTCTGGAGGCCAAATTAATGGCTCCAAGAATGGTTCCGTGCAGCCCACCTCCTTATAAATTGCATGGCTGTGTCCTGGGTTCCCATGCCCCGGAAACTAAATCAGCACAGGAGGTGGGCTGCCTGGCCTCCTCTGACTTTTCACACTTGGTCATGCCCAGGAGGATGGGGTCATTGGGGCTAAATTTGTCCTGAGGAGGGAGACATGCATTCTTGAAGGTTTTTCAAACAGTACCAAAGTTATCATCAAAACAACAAAAAAATTGTTTATGGGGATTAGGTCCTAACTATATACCATATCACTTAAAAAATAAAAGTTACAATGACGTTATAGTTTAACTCATATTTTAAACATGTAAGCCTATAGAAATTCACCTGTTACAGTTAGAGTTAGTAACACTACCTAATACCGTAAGGTAACTATAACTTGCACACTCACCTCACATATTATGTTTATGAAGAGTTTTACAGCAAATGTTTCAGTGGTATTATCAATGATGTTACAAAAGATGTCATGCGTGCTGTAACTTCTGGGGAAATTAGCAGTGCATGGCGGGGGCACAAGCTGTAATTACCTTAGGGCAAGCGTTATATTTACTTGAAATAACTTTAACTAGAACAGGAGAATTTCTATGGTTTTGTACATTTAAAATGTGAGCCTAACTGTAACATCTCTGTAACCTTTTTTCAGTGAATGTCTATGTTTTTTAATGTAAAGTGATTATAATTAGTCATATGTTAATCCAACCACTGCCACACAGGTCATCATGGCCTGAGGCCATGCCCTTTGGCCAAACCCCTATAACAACTCAACCCCAGGTACGCATGGCATGGTTTGGCTGAAGGGTCTGGCCTGTGGCAAGGCCATGAGGCCAACCCTTTATAACCAACCAACCCTTTGTCATGCACAGCCTTTGGCCATGCACAACAGGGGTTTCCCAACCCCCTATAACTGCCTAACCCCACACATGAGACAGGGATGGCCTTGGGCCTAGCCTGTGGTCAGGCCCTGTGGCTGACCCCTTCATAACCACCCAACTCCGCACCATCCATGGCCTGCAGTAAAATCCCCGTATAACCACACAACCCCGCACACACATGGCCTTTGTCCATGCGCAGCGGGGTTGTGATGCTATTAATTGTGTTTGACCAATGACTTTGTGTTTCACCACTGCCCATATTAGTTGCTCAATGTTCACCAGTAGCACATTACATGTTGTATTCAGGTTAGCTGCCTATTGGCTTTGACATGGCATTAGACATTACATTCTGTATTCAGTTTAGCTGCCTATTGGCTCTGACATGACATTAGACATTACATTTGGTATTTAGGTTAGCTGCCTATTGGCTTTAACGTGGAGTTAGACATTGCAGTTGAGACATTGCAGATGAGCTGTGTTTTTCCAAGCTGTGTTTTTCAACATGGTACACCAAGTTGTGTTTTTCACACCAGACCTTAGCTGATAAGAGCATGTAGATTTTGTGTTTACCTCTCAATCCAGTCTGAGAACGAGTGAGGCTCGGAGAATTGGCCACTCTCCAAGTTTCTTCGGTTCTCACACTGAGTTTGCTTTTAAAGATGACTCTGGACTACAGCAGAGTTAGATTGAATCTGCTTTGACTTCAGACAAGAACGGAGACGTCAATTGCCTGTCTCCCGTTTGGGTAGAAAATCTCTTTCTCGCAGTTGAACAGAGTCATCAACTTGAAGCCCCAGAAAGATGAAGCTGAGTATAGGCCCTACAGCCCTACAGTGATGCAATTTTGACTTTTATGCTTTGCTTTGAAGCTATGCTAGAACATAATCACATGTATTTGCTCTGTACATTGCAACTAAGAAGTACTTTGATATATTTTGCTTTCATTGCTGCGACTACCTTTGAACGGTGTGCTTCCAACCTACTAATTTTGTCTCTCAGGAACCTCGTGGTGAAGTATAATAACAATAAATGTCTTCTTTAAACTCAGAAGTGCATTCTAGAGAGGTTCTGAAAGCTCCGTTATGAGATATGAGCAGGAAAGCAGAACAGGGGTTTAGCTGCAGGGCCTGGCTGCAGGCCCTGAAGCCAACCCCCAATAACCACCCAACCGTGTGCCACACACAACAGGGACGACAGGGGTTGGCAAAAGGCCTTTGGCCTCTAGGCTCCAAACCCTGCGCTACACAAGACCAAAGGTCTTTGGAGCCTAAAGGGGGCAACATTAAATATATATATATTGAGGGGGGTGCATGGGCCCCCCCTGGGCCCCAGGGACCATCACCTCCCTGGGGCAACAATAAATAAATATAATGGGGTGGGCCACATGGACCCCAGGAGCCTCAGGAACCACCACCTCCCCGGTGCAACATTACAAAAATATGTGGGGTCCCACAAAGGCACCCCCAGACCACATGAACTACCACCTCCATGGAGCTACATTTGAAAACAATTAGGGGTGAGACACACGGAACCACCACCTCCATGGGGATATTTTAAAATTATTTGTAGGGGGGGCACAAAGATCTCCCTAGGCTCCGGGGCCCACCACCTCCACAGGGCTATTTTTATATTTTTTATAGGGGGTTTGCATGGGCCCCATGAGCCCCAGAGAACGCCACCTCCTGTGGCCAAATCCTTATTTGAAAAAGGGAGGAGGCCACCTCCCTAGGCCATTTTTGGCCCTGAGGGCCCCATCCCAGGGGCCTGGCCACATATTTATGGGTGCCCTGGCTCCACCTCGGCCACCCAGTAAACACATATGGGGACTCCCATGGCTCCCCTGCAGTCCCACTGGCTCCCATCTCCTGTGGAGCCGGCAATGCTCTGGCACACAGGGAGCTGCCACAAATAGCAGCTCCCTGTGTATGAGAGCAACTTTTCCATCTCTGTCCCTGCCCGCATGTTAGAGGGCAGGGGAAGAGATCAAAATACCACTTTCAGAAAGCAGGAGGATTTTTAAAGCTCCGGCTTGCTGAAAACAGAGTGTTTATTTTTGCTTGGAGGTAGCTGTCAGCTACCCCCAAGCAAAAGCAAACAACTATCTCTGAATGGTGGGCACCTCGGGAGGTAGCAGGAGCTGACCCTGAGGGGTGGCAGTCCCCAGGGCCATATATGGCTCCAAGGGGGGGCACAAGGCCCCCTCCTTCTTTCGATTGGGCTAACTCTGCACAAAGCAAGACCTGGTTCCACGGATTGTGCTTTCTGTGATTTGGTGTAAATCCATTCAGCAGTTTTTGACAAATACGGGATAAATAATAATTGTACATTTTGGCTGTTAGGCTTGCATAAGGCTCGTAATAAGAGTCTCAAGAGACTGTTGCTAGAAAGCCCATTAAAAAACAGAGTTTTCTGATTCATCAAGGAAGCTTTATTTCCATTGGGCCATCTCGCTCCTACAAGAGTCAGACTCTTGTGAGGAAAGCGCTCTGATTAGCTACTCGCTACATGACAAAAATGTTACTGACAGCCATTACAGGACTCAGGTCTGTCCTGAAGTTATAAAAAAATAAGATTATTTCGACCCAGACAAACCCCCCCCCCCGGACAAAAAGAAGAAAAAATTGCAAAAAATGCTGCAATCCTGCAAGACTCTTGCAGGATCCCAAAAAAAAAAAAAAAATCAGCCACATTTGTAAACTGTAAGTCCTGGGGTTAAATTCATAATGTTGAGGGGTGCTGCGTGATCCACATTCCGGAGCCTCCAGGGGTGCCAGGGAGGCCACCCTGAGGCCAAGCACATTGTTTCTGGATAGTGGAGTCACATGGTCCCCATCCCTGAGCCATCAGAAACCCTGGGAAGCCCACCCTCAGGGCCAAACAAATGAAGTATGGGAGTGGGTACTCTCGGAGCTTTGAGAGGAATGTATGTCAGAACAACGCATGCTGGAACCACGCATGCCTGGACAGCGTGGTCAGAACAACAACCGCATTGTTACCACTAATGCCTTTACAACGAGTGTCTTAACAATGATTTTTCATTGTAAAGGCATTCCTGGTAAAGGCATGTCTGGAATGGCATGCATGGTTCCAGCACGCGACCCACTTGACCCCCCACCACTGCCCCTAAAACTACCGCGACCCCCCACCCTGCCCCTAAAACCTAAAACTACCCCAACCTCCCACCCCGCACCTAAAAGTACCCCAACCCGTCCCTAAAACCTAAAAAATCCTGAGCCCCACCACCCACGCCCCTAAAACTACCCAAACGCCCACCCCGCTCCTAAGACCTAAACTACCCCAACCCCTACCCCTAAAACTACTGCAACCCCCACCCCGCCCCTAAAACCTAAAACTACCCCAACCTGCCACCATGCCCTAAAACTACTGTAACCCCCATCCCCACCCCTAAAACCTAAAGCTACCCCAAGCCCCCTCCCTGCCCCTAAAACTACCCCAAACCCCCCACCCTCACCCCTAAAACTGCCCCAACTCCCCACCCCGTCCCTAAAACTAACTCAAACCCCCTACCCCTCCCCGCCCCTAAAACCACCCCTACCCCCACCCTGCCCCAAAAACGAATGCAACCACCACCCACCACTAAAACCTAAAATTACCTCGACCCCCACCCCGCCCCTAAAACCATTGCAACATCCACCCCGCCCCTAAAACCTAAACTACCACAACCCCTCATCCATGCCCCTAAAACTACCCCAAACACCCAACCTTGCCCCTAAAACCTAAAACTACCCCAACCCCCCACCCTTGCCCGTAAAACCTAAACTATCCCAACCCCCAATCCCCCCAAAACTACCCCGACCCCTCACCCCGCCCCTAAAACCTAAAATTACCCCAATCCCCCACACCGCCCCTAAAACTAGCCCCAACCCTATCCCAGCCCCACTTACCTGACCGCATCAATCCCGAGTTGGTTTTACTCTGCCTTAGCCATGCAAGTTCTTTGTTCAGAAATGCGTGGTTAAGGCAGAGGAAAAGAGGGTCGTTGATCAGGAAAACGTTGTCCGCTTTCGTGGACAGCGATCCTTGTTGTGCCTATTTTGTTCTTCAGGCTGATTCCCCTTTAAGAGGCCCCAGGAAGCCCTCCCTGTGGCCGCAATTATGAAAGAAGGGGAGAGGGGTTGCACTGCCCGCTCCCTAAGCCTCATGATGCCCCAGGGAGCCCACCCCATGGGCTGAAAATGTTCAACATGGGAAGGGGCACATGGTGCCCTAACCCAAGCCTTAAAAGTCACCATGGAGCTCACCCCATGATTGATTACCTTATGAGAGTGAGCCACAAAGCCCCCCCTTCCATGGCCATTAATGGCCCCAGAGACCCCAGCTTCCAGAGCCGGATCATGGGCTATGTCCTGAGGAACCCACCTGGAAAACACGTGGTTTCAGTGCCCACAGCAGCGCGGTCAGAGAAACCTGTGTTTGCTGTCGCCTGGCAGGAGCATTTTCAAATCTCCTGCCAAGTGTGAGCAAACACCAAGCCCGCTCTCAGTGGGGGGGAGCTTCAAAAATGTTCCTACCCCCTGGAAGCAGACTTTAGATCTGGAGGCAAAGATCTAAATATTGCTCCTGCCCCTATGAAGCAGCATTGGCAGGTGGGGATGAGGACCCTATGGCTGAAGTTGACCCAAGGATGAGGGCCACATGCCAGCCCTCCCACTCAATATGTTTCTGGACCCCAGGAATCAATCAATAAATAGATCTATAGAGCACCTATTATCACCCAAGTGGGTATCCAGGCAATGGGGTTGTTGCTGCAGGCTAATAGCTCTTTCTCGAAGAGCCAAGCTTTGAGATTTCTCATAAAGTCGATGAGGGTGTGGGTAGTCCGCAGGTAGGGGGTTGTTCCAGATCTTGGCAGCGAGGTGGGATAAGGTGCATCCTCAGCTGTGGCTGTGTCAAATTCTTGGGACTTGGGCAAGGGCTGTCGATCATAACTCCCTGGTGGGCTCATGGAAGGACAGTCTATGGTTGATGAGACTGGGTCCGATGTTCTGGAGGGCCTTGTATGCAATGATGAGGACCTTGAATTTGCACCTCTTGTGCATGGGCAGCCAGTGTAGCTTCCTGATGTGGGGTGAAATGTTGGTCTGCCTGGGAAGATTAAAGATGAGTCTCACAGCCATGTTCTGGGTGGTCTGGAGGTGGCAGAGGAGTTGGGAGAGGAGTCTGATGTGGAGGGTGTTGCTGTAGTCTACTGTGCTGGTGATGATGGCTTGGGTTACTGTCTTTCTGATTTTGAGGGGGATCCATCTCAAGATCTTCCATAGCATGTAGAGGTTATGGAAGCTGGTGGATACCACAAGGTTGATCTGCTGTTTGAAGGTGATGATGTTGCTGAGATTGCTAGCGTGGCCATTCGGGGTTGGGGATTGGCCGAGTGTGGAGGTCCACCAGGAGTTGTCCCAGGAAAGGAGTTGTTTCCGAAGATGATGACCTCAGTCTTGTCTGTGTTCAGTTTCATGCTGCTGGATTTTATCCATTCTGCATTGTGGGTAATGGCATTGATGAAGTTGTCTCTGGGAGAGGCGTGGTCTTCCGAAAGGGAGAGTATGAGTTGAATGTTGTCAGCATATAAGATGATGTTGAGTCCATGGGAGCATACAATCCTGGCTGGGGACGTCATGTGGGTGTTAAAAAGGGTGGGGCTGAGAGAGATCCCGAGGGGACGCCACGTACAGTGCTTTTTGGTTCTGAGGTAAAAGGTGGGAGGCAGACTTTCTGGGTGCGTCCTGTGAAGAAGGAGTGGATCCTTTTGAGGGCATTGCTTCAGATCCCAATGTGGTGGAATCTTGCAGTGAGGGTGTAGCGAGAGGTGGTGTTGAACGTGGTAGATAGGTCCTGTAGGATTAGGGCTGCCTTCTTTCCGTGGTCAAGGAGGGACCGGTGATAAGGGCAGTCTTGGTGCTGTAGTTGGAGTGGAAGCTGCATTAGAAGAAGTCCAGTAGTTTGTGTCTGGTGCCGAAATCAGCCCGGGGGCCCACACATACCTTCCTCCCCCTCACAATAAGTTCAGCCCTAGGAAATATGGGCACCGACGGGGTTGAAATTAGCCCAGATAGGGGTCCACACATGCCTCTCTTTCCTTTACTTAAAAGAGTGGCTCTGGGGAATGGGGCCACAGGGCCTAACAAGGCTCGAGGAGAAGGGCCACACAGGCTCCTACCTCTTTAATACAAAAAAGGCCCTGGGTGATGAGGTCCCTAGGGCTGACTGAATACAGACTAATGACACTGGTTCCTGGCGGATGGGGTCCCTGGGGCCTAATTCACCCGGGGAGAGGTGCTGCGTGCCCCACTCCCCCTAAAAATGAACGTGGTTCCTGGGTGATGGGGTCACTGGGGCCCCAATCAGCCCAGGGAGGGGGGGCATGCACACCTCCCTTCCGTTATTTTAAAAGAGTGGCTCTCCTGGGCCAGGCCCTGTGATCAACCCCACACTGAAGACGACTGAAAGTCATGTGGAGCATGGAGCCCGCTGCATGTGGAGGTTGGCTGCAGGCCAGCACCTGCTGTCAGCCCCTTTGCCACACACAGCCAAGGGACGAGCATGGTGGGGTTTGGTTTTATACATTGTAATTATTAAATATTAATTTACATTAAAAAAGCACTGTAAAAAACAAACATTAAAGTAATGTTATAGTTAGTTGAAATTGTCAGTGACAACATTATTGTTCTAAACTAAAAAAGACTCAGAAATTCACCAGTTATAGTTAGCAGTGCTAGTTATAACTTTCACCTGCAGCACACGCCGAATATGACCACGCATATGACATCACTCATGAAATGTTCTATGACATCATTTACTTCATCACTGATGACGAATTAAATTGCATCATTGATATTTACTAGTCTGCATTCCTGCAAGTATTTATACATTTGGAAGAGAAGGGTTTATTATGTGTTCTCTAGTGTATACATATGTATTACATGTAATAAAAAAGATGGGGGCCATGAGTAATTAAAATATATTTCATAACAGAAATATGTTAGATGTATCATTCAAAATAAAATACATCCATTTCAAAGACAATCACAATTAATACGCTGCAAAATAAAATGCATGCATCACAATTATAAAATAATCATACGTTTGAAGAAACTGGGTTGTTATTTGAGGAGGGAACTACCCACCTCAAGGAACAAATGCAGTCCTTGACATGGTGAACCACTTAACTTAGTAAATTAACCTGAGCTCACCCAGCACCCAGCTGGTAGTTATGGTACACAGCAGAAAGGCTAAATGTAGAGCCAAAGTATAAAGTATTGATGCAGTAACGAAACAGTAATGAAATCAACAAATCAAAACAAGAAAAATGTCTAAAACAATTCAGAAAAATAGGGTCAATTTTCATTAAAAAAATGGCACCAAAATGAAAAAGATCTAATTAGGGGAACCAGTGATATTATTCTTTAAAGTTTTAAAAATAACACCAGAAAGCATTAGGTTCCAACCCCTGTCCACTGGGCACTGTAGAACTGGATGAAGGCCCAGTTTGAGGCTGGCCACTGTACAGAGTGGGTCGGCTGGACCCAGTTGGAGGATTTACCATGAGACTTCGGGCCCGTTCCGAGTTTGGTGGGCACCTCCCTGCCATCAAGTTTTCAGCAGTCCGACAGCCTCCTCCTCAACAGTCCAAATGCCTGATTTTAAAAGGGGAGGTGACACCGCCTCAGGACCCCAGCCACCACCGACATTACTGCTACTACTGCAGCTGCGGTGGCAGCAGTGGCAGTCAATTGAGGTGGGCCCACAACATCAGCCGCTGGGCTTTTCAAGACCTGCCTTTTGGCCAACCTTTAACTAGCGGGGAAAGGGCCACAACAATGGCCCTAGGGTGATTGTGCCTTCCAAATATTTGGAATGTTACCCACTGGATGCCCCACTCAATGCCAGCTGCTTGGGTGCACGCATTGTGTCTCTTCTTGGGGACTCAGTACACCCAATTGACTGGTGGTACTGCAGCATGGCCAGCATAGGCTTAAGGCTCTTTCTAGAGCCAAAGCGTGCAGCCACCATGACTGTGATGCCAACACACTACCAGCCCTGTGGGGAACTCAGAGTTCAGTGGTCAGGAAGCCACTAGCTTGGTGGCCTGTGACTGACCACTGCGGGCTGGCAATGTGCCCACCAAACCTCCGACCCTAAGTGTCAAAAATGTAGTCATAAGTCTTCAGCAGGGCAAGGCAGCAGGCTGTAGTCTCGGAGGGCTTCATGAGGTGAGATAGTAGTTGGATGAGGTCCCAGTGAAACCATTGTTTTTTTGGCAGGAAAACACAAAGTGGCACAGATTGAACTATGAGCGCAGTGTTGGTCCCTTGTTGGCTAGATACTTTTGTTACTTTCGCCCAGTCAAGATTTCGTCATTTGCCTTACTCACTTTTTTAGGAGCTCCGATTCCTCCAGCGGGGCAAGACTTCAGCCGAAGAGTGCTCCCAAAGAGCAGATACCATCTCTGTGAGGTCCTGCTGCAAAGCATTTGTCATTACAAAAAAGCTGCAAACAGGAGAAACCAGAATTTTCACCCTAGCAGCTATGCAACTTGGTTTGATTAGCTTGGCAATTTTGTTATGGTCCTTTTGGGGTCTTTGGAGCCAAAAGGGTTCTAAGTCCCAGGTTTTCAGGGGTGGTACGTGAATTCCAGACAGACACAGCTAAGGGTTCTACGACAGCAAGTGCAGGTCAGGAATCACTCCAGCAGAGGTCACCAGCAGACTCCATGTCAGGTCCAGATGGAACAGGTCACCTGAGAATCTTCAGAAAATGCCTCTTGTAGTTTATTGTGTCTCTATAGCTTGAACAGGAGGTCAGCCTTAAGACCCTTGGAGGGCACAGTTTTGTCCATGGTACAAGAGAGGGCTTTTCCAGTCCTTCTGGGACCCTCCCAAGTATCAGACAGCACGTTCTGTCCTCATATGTTATTCCTTATGACCAGTAGTGTTCTGAGGAGTGTGTTTTGGATGACACCTGTTTGATCTATCAGCCTTGGGGTGGTCTTCCCTAAAACTTCTTGCCTTCACCCTTCCTATTTTTGCTGATCTCATTTTGCTGGCTTTAGTACTCTGCCCACTGTATCAGGGCAAACCAGTGCTAAAGTGCCTGTGCTCACTCTTTAAAACATACTAATATTAGTTTATCCCCAATTGGCAGGCCTAATTTATTTGTACACCTCTGGTAAAGTGGCACTACATGTGCCCAGGACTTGTAAGTTAAATGCTACTAGTGAGCTTTCAGCACTGATTGTGCCAAGCACTTAAGTAGCCTTTACACATGTTTAGCACCTGCCACTAATGTGCTGTTTTTAAGCTTCAATTTTGACCTGGAAAAATAAACCTTTTGCCATACCCAAACCTAACTTTCTAAAACATTTAAGTAACCCCTAGGTTAGGGACTGGACAGCCCAGATGGCAGGGTGCAATGTATTTAAAAAGTGTGAGATGTACTTTTCAACTTTAAATGTCATGGTAGTGAAAAATTCTTACATTTGTTTTTCACTACCACAAATCCAGCCTCTTCTATAGGATAGCACTGGAGCTGCCTTATTACATTTAACAAGCTGTAACTTCCAAATTAGTTACCAGTTCATATTTGCTGTCTTTGGAATTGTAAAGAAAAATCTACTCATGTGGTTAAGTCAGATTTTAAATTAACGTATTGAAAATTCCACTTTTAGAAAGTTGCCATTTTCCTGTCTTAGTCACTTAGGCGGTCATTACAACATTGGAGGTAAAAAACGCTTACCGCCGTGCAGAAGACTGCCAACACACCGCCGCGCCCGTGGAAATCGGCCACAGCCATTATGATCCACAGCACGGAATCTGCCAATATTCAGACACCCACACAGGTCCGCCACTCCAAAGGTCAGTGATAAACTGGCGAAAACAAAATCTCCACGTCACGCCAACAGAAATACGCCCACACTATCACGACACACGAATCCACGTGGTGGTCTTTCAACCGCGGTATTCCATTGGCGGTACACACTGCCTCGCTCAAAATACACACACACATACAAAACACAACCACATTGGACAATTCAAAATACACAAACCTGATACACATACACACACCACTCCCACACACCCAATACAATATAAAATACATTCCCACATCACCCACAAACCCGTACGACCACAATTGAGAAAGAAGCACAGAGAGAGACACCACCATCAACAATACTAGCATCCACAGGCACACAACACCATCACCCACATAACTTCCACGCACCTCACACAACACCCCACTACATATCAGCACACTTATCACCACACATACCACCCCACACATCACCCACACCACCCCATGGCACGTCAAAGACACCCCAGGTTCTCGGAGGATGAGCTCAGGGTCATGGTGGAGGAAATCGTCCGGGTAGGGCCACAGCTATTCGGATCACAGGTGCAGCAGACCTCCATTGCAAGGAAAGTGGAGCTATGGCGAAGAATAGTGGACAGGGTAAATGCAGTGGGACAGCACCCAAGAAATAGGGATGACATCAGGAAGAGGTTGAACGACCTACGGAGGAAGGTGCTTTCCGTGGTCTCAAGACACCACCTTGCGGTTCAACGGACTTGCGGCGGACCCCCGCCTCCTCCCCCACAACTAACAACATGGGAGGAGCAGGTCTTGGAGATTCTGCATCCTGAGGGCCTCACAGGACTAGATGGAGGAATGGACTCTGGTAAGTCAAATCTTAACTATTACATCCCCACCCTACCTCTATGCCATCACATACCCCCACCCTCACCCCATCACTCCAACTCCTCAGAAATGTCCCAACATCACAAACCACACAGCCCAACACCAAGCCCTGCATGCAACACCAAAGCATGGACACCCATCACCAAAGCATGCCCACTGCACAATCCCATACACCCCCCTAAACCATCATCACACAAGGTCCCACACAGGAATGCAAGCACTGGGGTACACGGTCACCCACCCATTGCACACCATGGCACACACAGATGTAATAAACATCCTTTTATACCCCTGCAGGACCCCTACCCAATGTCACTGGACAGTAGGGTCCACACATGTCCACACCACCAACAGAAGAGGCCCACAGTGATGACAGCAGCTCTGTCCAGCTGGATCTAGATGACCAGCCCGGCCCATCGGGGACCTCAGGACAGTCGGTTCCCATCACACAGTCACAGGCCACTACAGAGCTTCCCCCCTCTGGAAACACCAGCACAGCACCCACCAGCGGGCCCATACTTCTGTCCCCAGGACATGTCAATCAGCAGTGTGTCTACCACTACACAGAACCCAGGCTAACCCACCACCAGGGACCTGGGGGCAGTGGCAGTGGGCACACTGTCCAGGGGACGGAGGCCCAGGAACACAGGGGAACTGGGAGGGCTGCTATGTGACAGAGGGAGGACAGGCCAAGGGAACCCACTCTCCACGAGGCCCTCTCCAACATCATGCGAGACTATCACCACTCTCTGGAGACGATGGTAACTGTACTGGCCAAGTTTCAGGAGACCCAGCGCCTGCAGGAGGAACAGTATTTGGGCTTCAGGGAGGAACTCAGAGCCATCAATTCCACCCTGGGCACCATCGTAGGGGTGCTGAAGGAAGTACTCAAAACCAGGAGGGACCCCTGGCACTAGCTTGGACAATAAACTGCCCACCAGTGGACAGGAGACACCACCACAGGACCACTACACCAGCACCCCACCCCCTGTAGAGGGAGAACCACCCCGCAAACGGTCCCTGAGATACAGGACAAAGACAGAGAACGATGCCAAGACCCCTGCCAAGAAATGAGACCACCCTGAATGGCATCTTTCTGTCCCACTTTGTCAACCTGTCCATCCTTAAACTGCCCCAGCTCCACTTCCTATGCCCATTTGGGCAATGCACCTGTGAGACTAGTAGACTGGACTCTGCCATGGACATTCCTCCACCATCATCCCTCACCATTTTGCAACCCCCTCCAATATTGAGCACTAAAATAAGCACCCTTGAAGGCCCCAATCAGCCCAGGGAGGGGGGGCATGCACACCTCCCTTCCGTTATTTTAAAAGAGTGGCTCTCCTGGGCCAGGCCCTGTGATCAACCCCACACTGAAGACGACTGAAAGTCATGTGGAGCATGGAGCCCGCTGCATGTGGAGGTTGGCTGCAGGCCAGCACCTGCTGTCAGCCCCTTTGCCACACACAGCCAAGGGACGAGCATGGTGGGGTTTGGTTTTATACATTGTAATTATTAAATATTAATTTACATTAAAAAAGCACTGTAAAAAACAAACATTAAAGTAATGTTATAGTTAGTTGAAATTGTCAGTGACAACATTATTGTTCTGAACTAAAAAAGACTCAGAAATTCACCAGTTATAGTTATCAGTGCTAGTTATAACTTTCACCTGCAGCACACACCGCATATGACCACGCATATGACATCACTCATGAAATGTTCTATGACATCATTTACTTCATCACTGATGACGACTTAAATTGCATCATTGATATTTACTAGTCTGCATTCCTGCAAGTATTTATACATTTGGAAGAGAAGGGTTTATTATGTGTTCTCTAGTGTATACATATGTATTACATGTAATAAAAAAGATGGGGGCCATGAGTAATTAAAATATATTTCATAACAGAAATATGTTAGATGTATCATTCAAAATAAAATACTTCCATTTCAAAGACAATCACAATTAATACGCTGCAAAATAAAATGCATGCATCACAATTATAAAATAATCATACGTTTGAAGAAACTGGGTTGTTATTTGAGGAGGGAACTACCCACCTCAAGGAACAAATGCAGTCCTTGATATGGTGAACCACTTAACTTAGTAAATTAACCTGAGCTCACCCAGCACCCAGCTGGCACTCCAATATTGAGCACTAAAATAAGCACCCTTGAAGCACAAAACAATCTGGAGTCAGTCTGTGATTTCGGAACAGTGTATTAGCAATTACTGTGGCAAAAAGCTCTTTCAATTGTAATGTCAACATACCTATGTCACACAGCTCTAGTCCATGAGGAATCAAAGCAGATGTCACACAGTGGGACCCACGTCTGTGTAATCCTAAGGGAAAGTGACAACTCAATGACCATACACTGGATGAAAACGACAGACAGCAGAGAGGTAGTAGTGGTAAAGTACATGTAGTAGGCAGGTTTTGTATTCTTACCTGTGTCTCACAGGAAATATTGCAGGATCACTGAGTCCCTGTTGTCCATGTCTTCTTCTTCTGCTTCCTCGTCTTCACTGTCCACAGGCTCCACAGCTGCAACAACACCGCCATCTGGACCATCCTCCTACAGAAAAGGCACCTGTCGTCGCAAAGCTAAATTGTGAAGCATACAGCAGGCCCACCTTCTTTGGTGAGTAGAATAGGGATGCACCTGTCATATGGAGGCACCTGAACCTGGCATTCAGGAGGCTGAAGGTCCGCTCGATTATCCGCTGTGTTCGCCCATGGGCCTCATTGTAGCATTCCTCTGCCCTTGTCCTGGGATTCCTCACTGGGGTCAGTAGCCATGACAGGTTGGGGTAACCAGAGTCAGCTGCAAATGGCGAGGTACAACAGTTAGACACACACTAATCTGTAGGGATAACTCCAGACCCAGACAACCATTCCCACTGTCTTGCTTCCAGGTGCTCACCTAATAGCCACACACGGTGCCTCTGGAGTTGACCCGTCACATAAGGGATGCTGCTATTCCGCAGAATGTAGGCGTCATGCACTGAGCCAGGGAACTTGGCATTAACATGGGAGATGTACTGGTCTGCCAAACATACCATCTGTACATTCATCAAATTATAACTCTTCCGGTTTCTGTACACCTGTTCACTCCTGCGGGGGGGACCAAAGCCACATGGGTCCCATCAATGGCACCTATGATGTTGGGGATATGTCCTAGGGCATAGAAATCACCCCTCACTGTAGGCAAATCCTCAACCTGAGGGAAAACGATGTAGCTCTGCATGTGTTTCAGCAGGGCAGACAACACTTTGGACAACATGTTGGAAAACATAGGCTGGGACATGCATTGGCCACAGTTGTTTGAAATGACCCACTTGCAAGGAAATGGAGCACTGACAGCACCTGCACTTGAGGGGGGATTCCTGTGGGATGGCGGATAGCTGACATCAGGTCTGGCTCCAGCTGGGTACACAGTTCCTGGATTGTGGCACGGTCAAGCCTGTATGTGATGATCACGTCTTTCCTCCATTGTCGACAGGTCCACCAGCGGTCGGTACACCGGAGGATGCCGCCATCTCCTCACATGTCCCAGCAGACAGTGACTATGAAGGACAACAGCAAGCACAGAGTCAACCAACTCAGAGGTACGTACCCACAGCTTACACAGAACACAAATCATAATCCAAAAAGTGGCCTGTATGTGTGTTGAGTCTAGGCCTAGGTATGTGTGACGCAGTTAAAAATGAAGCCATGTGGGCCCCTGAAATGGCGGCTACCTGACCTCTAAAGTGGGACAATGGGATGTGAGGTAACCGCGCTGACGTTGTACACCGTCGCAGTAGGCGGACGAAGACCGCGACGCAATGCTGCATTGGTTAACATTGGACCCTATGGGTCCCAGGAGCCAATGACAATGTACGCCGGTGGTGACGGTACGCACCGCCACGGACATGACCGCCATTTTCTATCTGTTCAATCACTCGATACCTGATCTTTGACAGGAGAGGACCTGCACTGCAAGTGCTGCTGTGACCTTGTCTGGAAGAGACAATGGCTCGAGTGTCTGGGGAAAGGGCCCCTGCCTTCACATCGGAGGTGTTGGAGAAACTCGTGGACGGGGTCCTCCCCCAGTACACGCTACTCTACGGTCCTCCAGACAAACAGGTAAGTACACTGGGAGCATGCTGCATGGGCTATGCCTGTGTGGAGTGGGGTGGATGTAAGAAGGGGGGGGGAGATTGCGGCGTGCATGAACCAACGGTGAGTGCATGTGCCACATGGTAAGGGTAGGAATAGGGGCCAATGACTGTGACGGTGCAGTTGGTAATAAGTTTCTCTTCCCCCTGTACAATTCATGTAGGTCAGCGCCCACCAGAAAAAGATATTTGGTGCGCCATCGCCAAGGATGTCCGGACCCTGGGGGTCTACCACAGACGGAGCACCCACTGCCGGAAAAGATGGGAGGACATTCGCCGCTGGAGCAAGAAGACGGCAGAGGCTCAGCTGGGGATGGCCTCCCAACGTGGGAGGGGTGCCCGTCGCACCATGACCCCTCTGATGTTCAGGATCCTGGCGGTGGCGTACCCAGATTTGGATGGGCACTTGAGGGCATTACAGCAGCCACAAGGGGGTGAGTACACTCTCATCCTGCTGATTTTGCATGCAGTGGAGGGGTCTGGGTACGGGAGGTGGGCTGTGGTTTTCCCTAGGCCAGGGCGAGTTTAGTAGGCAAGTTCCCTCCGTAAGGCAGGCCATGTGGCACCCCACCCCACCTCTGTAGAGTGCAAGTACACCTAGTCATGCCCCTGTGTCATCTATGTGTACAGATGTCATGCATTGCCTAGTAGGCCATTTCCCAGGGACTGAACAGTGGAGCCCAAGAGCGCGGCGTAGTGCAGGGGGCTTCTGTGTCTGTCATGTCCGCCAACTGTAAAGGTAATGCATGCACTCAACATGTCTTTCTTCTGTCGCCCCCCCCCCTTTTTGTGGTCTCCCTGTTCTTGTGTGCATTAGCATCATCAGGCGGAGGAGCAGTGGCACCGGAGCACGAGGGGGCTGCATCCCACATGGCAATGGAGGGCCAGACAACGGACTCAGACTTCACCAGTGGGACGGAAGGCGAGGGGAGCTCCACGGTGGGGACAGGAGCTAGACACCAGTGACACGGACTCGTCCTCTGATGGGAGCTCCCTTGTGGTGGTGGCAACATCTGTGCCCCCCCCATCTACAGGTACAGCCGCCACCCCCCCACCAGCACTGCCCTCCCAGCAGCCCCTCAGCCTTTGCCCCTTACCCGCTCACCCGGGAGGGTGGGCATTACCTTCGCCCCAGGCACCTCAGCCCCTGCCCCTGTCACCTCTGCTGCCCTCAATGAGGAGGCCATTGACCTCCTCAGGTCCCTCACTGTTGGGTAGTCTAACATTTTGAATGCCATCCAGGGTGTAGAAAGCCAGTTGCAACAAACAAATGCATTCCTGGAGGGCATTCATTCTGGTCAAGCGGCCCTTCAGCAAGCTTTTCAGACTCTGGCCGCAGCACTGATGGCAGCCATTGTCCCTGTCTCTAGCCTCCCCCCTCCAACTTCCTCCACCCAGACCCAATCCCCTCTACCTCAGTCTATCCCAAGCACACCTTCAGACCAGCATGCACACACCTCAACGCACAAGGGAAGCTCTGGCAAACATAAGCACCACACATCCCACAGGCATTCACGCAAGCATCACACACATGCAGACACACCAACATCCACTGCCTCCACTGTGTCCCCTTCCTCCTCATCTCCCTCCTCCCGCCCAGTCTTGTCTACACTCACACCTGCATGCACTACATCTACAGCCACTACTGCCATCACCAGCCCACCCACCACCACACCCCGCTCACGTGCAGTCACCACCAATCCCCTCTACCTCAGTCTATCCCAAGCACACCTTCAGACCAGCATGCACACACCTCAACGCACAAGGGAAGCTCTGGCAAATATAAGCACCACACATCCCACAGGCATTCATGCAAGCATCACACACATGCAGACACACCAACATCCACTGCCTCCACTGTGTCCCCTTCCTCCTCATCTCCCTCCTCCTGCCCAGTCTTGTCTACACTCACACCTGCATGCACTACATCTACAGCCACTACTGCCATCACAAGCCCACCCACCACCACACCCCGCTCACGTGCAGTCACCACTCCCACTACCATTCACACGTCCCCTGTGTCCTCTCCCAGTGTGTCTGTGACACCACCACCCAAGATACATAAACGCAGTCACTCACCCACCCAACAGCCATCCACCTGGAGTGCACCGGCCACCAGGGCAGCCAGTGTGGCACGGAGCCACAGCACGGACAGTCTCCCACCTGTCAAGCATCAAAAGTTGGCCAGTGCCTGGCGGGAGAGGGGGAAGACAACAGCCACAAAAGCCCCTCCCAGGGGTCCCGGTGGGAGTGTGGAGTCGGCTGCAACACCTTCCAAGGTGGGGAAGGGCCACAAGAAACCAGGAAAGTCTGGGAAGAGCAGCACGGCGGAGGAGCCCGCCATCATCAGCGCTGCCCAGGAGACAACAGCCATCATCCCTGCTGGCCAGGAGGCCCCCGCCATCATCCCCGCTGCCCAGGAGGCCACAGCCATCATCCCCGCTGGGATAGAGAGGACCACCAGCACAAGCCCCGCTGGGACAGAGAGGACCGCCAGCACAAGCCCCGCTGGGACAGAGAGGACCGCCAGCAGCTGAGTCACTGCAAAGGAGCCCGCCGCCTCAAGCATCAATGAACAGGGCACCACCGCTCCAAGTACCGGTGAACAGGGGTCCCCCGCACCAAGCATCGCTGAACAGGGCACCGCCGCCTCAAGTACTGCTGAACAGGGCACCGCCGCCTCAAGCACCGCTGAACAGGGCACCGCTGCTCCAAGCACCACTGAACAGGGCACCACCGCTCCAAGCACCACTGAACAGGGCACCGCCGCTCCAAGCACCGCTGAACAGGGCACCGCCACCTCAAGCACCGCTGAACAGGGCAACACCGCTCCAAGCACCGCTGAACAGGGCACCGCCGCTCCAAGCACCGCTGAACAGGGCACTGCCGCTCCAAGCACCGCTGGCCCATGAGCGCCAAGGGCACTGATGCTACTGAGTCCGTCACGAGCAGGATGAAGCACTCTGGTCACAGGGCCCCCTCCAGAACCAGTGGAGAGATACATCCACTACCTCTGTCCTTAGCAGGATGAAGCACTGTGGGCACCATGCCCCCTCCAGAACCAGTGGAGAGATACATCCACTACCTCTGTCCTTAGCAGGATGAAGCACTGTGGGCACCATGCCCCCTCCAGAACCAGTGGAGACTGTCATCCACTACCTCTGTCCTTAGCAGGATGAAGCACTCTGGGCACAAGGCCCCCTCCAGAACCAGTGGAGATACATCCACTTGAGAGACTGTGGCTTTGCACTCCCCAGGATGGAACAGTGGGCAACCCACCCACTGTAGAGACTTGAGAGACTGTGGCTTTGCACTCCCCAGGATGGAACAGTGGGCAATCCACCCACTGTAGAGACTTGTGAGACTGTGGCTTTGCACTCCCCTGGATTGAAAACTGGGCAACCCACCCACTGTAGAGACTTGAGAGACTGTGGCTTTGCACTCACCAGGATTGAACAGTGGGCAACCCACCCACTGTAGAGACTAGTGAGACTGTGGCTTTGCACTCCCCAGGATTGAATAGTGGGCAACTCACCCACTGTAGAGACTTGAGAGACTGTGGCTTTGCACTCCCCAGGACTGAACAGTGGGCATGTGGCCCTCTCGTGGATTTGGCATTGTGCACTCAACCGGCTGAGGTGTCCCACCTTTCCCTCCCCCTTAGGTGCCTGTTTTCTTGCTCTCTGATGCCCCTGCAGTGTTCTCTCCGTCATGGTCGGGGATCTTGTGTGGGCCTCGCCCATATCGTGTGGGCCCAGTGTTCCACGGACTTCATTGGAGCACTACCTGGACTACTAAGCTTGGTGTATATTTTGTTTATGGTGTATGTATATATTTTTGCTTACTTGATTTTAATATATTACAATGATTACACTCATTTCCTTTTGTCTTTGCTTTCTTCCGGGGGGTTTAGGGGATGTAACTATAATGTATAACTATGTATTAGTGTGTGTGTTGTAGTGGGTGACGGTGGGGGTGGGGGTGTTGCATGTGTGTGTCCCTGTTTTTTCCCTCCTCCCTCCCCTGTGTCATAGGTGCAGTACTCACCATGGTCTTCTCCGCCGGCGTTCGTGCTCCTGGTAGAGGAGCAAGAAGATAAGGGCTGGCAGGATGTGCAGCTCTGGTTCCATGGCATCCGGATTCCTCGTGGGGTGTGTAGAGGTGAGCATTTTCCCTTTGAAGTCCTGCTTCCGCTGTGTTTTTATCCGCGGTGAATCCGCCCCAGAAAAGGTGGCGGATTGGTAGGTTGTGATACTGTGGGCGGTACTTTGTCTTCCGTCTGTCTGTTGGCGGTGACCGCCAAGCTGTTTGTCTGTACCGCCGTGGTGGTCGGAGTGTTAAAGTGGCTGTCTTTGCTGGCGGTTTCCGCCACGGTCGTAATTCCATTTTCTTTACCGCCGGCCTGTTGGCGGTCTTACCGCCGCTTTAACACCGTCCGCCAGGGTCGTAATGACCACCTTAGTGCCTACACCATTTCTTTGTGTCACATGACTGGGTGAAGCTGGCAGTTGGGCTTTGTGTATTCCTCCTAGACAGCCACACACATAGAGAACTTAGGTTTGCCTGTAAGGGCCATCAGTTGCAGGATGGTAGGGTAGAACTGGGCACAGCCCTACTTACACTTGAATAGGCTGGCCCCCGCCTCCACACAAAGGGTTGCATATCCCTTGTAGTTAGTCTGGAGCCAGGGAAGTCAGGAAGCTTTTTACTTCAACAGGAAACCTCTAGAAGCTTCTCCCATTTCAAAGGAAGCTTTGGGTGTAATTATTCTATTATTATATGTAGACTTCTGGATCTGTGGATATTCTGCCAGGAAAAAAGACTACTATGCAGCTGAAAATATTTCCACACTGTTGGACTGCTGCTCTGAAGGTCTGCTGCCCGGCTGAACTGACCTGTTGCCCTTTTGTCAGGATTAGCAGGACTCGACCTGCATATGATGAACCCAGGACCCCAGAAAGAATACAAGGGCTCCTTGACTGGCCCCATGGGGGTGTGGCTATGCAGCAATGGGGTAAGTGTTCCATCACTAACCTCCTGAAGACAGTGAAAGGCCTAGGGACAGCTGATGTCAATTGTATGCCCCACTGCACTCCCTGCACTGTGTGATGACCTGGAGGGGGACAGAGGGGCCTAACTACGCCGATAAAAGAGCCCTCAAAATGGTGGACGAAGGTCATGAGTGAAGGCTGCTAAGCAGCTGAGACCCAATCCCGGCAGAACAGGACAGAGTTACTGAGTGGAGCACTCAAGATCAGGAGCAGGGTCAAGACTGTTTTCCATATGGCTGGGTCCAAACTGGAGTGGCATGGGTAGCACAAAAATAGATGCAGTTATGCCCAGATCTCTGTACTGGGGTTGAATGTTTGGCAGTGTTCAACATTCTGTCCATCTCTTGTTCTTTTTGCATTTGTTGCGTCATCTTAGACTCATCCCTCTCAATGGACCGACAGGTGAGCGCAGTCTCATCGGATTGCTACCACACCCTGTGCATGCTTCGAAAAATCAACAAGTGGATCCTCGTCGAAGCCAGAAGGACAGTCACCCAGGCCCTTGTCAGCAGCCACCTCTACTATGGCAATGCATTCTACGCCGAAATCACCGCCAAGACCCGGAAAAGACTACAACTCATCCAGAACGCGTTTTCCCGTCTCATGTAGAATGCCCCACGACACAGCCACACCTCTGCCCTTCTAAGAGACCTACACTGGCTGCCTATCGACAAGAGAATCACCTTCAGGCTCCTGACCCACACCTTCAAGGCCCTACACGACGCCGGACCAGCCTGCCTCAACCACAGACTCTCCTTCTACACTCCCGCCAGACAACTCCGCTTCGCCGACTAGGCCCTTGCCAACGTCCCCCGCATCCAGAAAACCACAGCCGGAGAAAGATCCTTCTCCCACATCGCTGACAGGACCTGGAACACCCTCCCCTTTCCACCTCAGGTCACAGTTCAGGAAGGACCTCAAGACCTGGCTCTTTGACTGATCCTCAGCACACCCCTAGCTCCCCCAGCACCTTGAGACCCTCACGGGTGAGTAGCCGTGCTTTTCAAATCCCTGATTGATTGATTGATTGATTAATTTTCGAATGGATGGGTCCAAACTGGAATGGCATGGGTAGCAAAACACGGATAGATTTAGGTCCAGATCTTTGTACTGGTGTTGAATGTTTGACATTATTCAGCATTCTGTTCATCACTTGTTCTTTTTGCATTTGTTGCCCTAAGTGGGACGGGTATGCCCAGATGTTGGTCCCTTACTCCCCAGGCCAATGGAGTGAAGCTAGCCCGGTTGATAAGGGGTGATGCCCTGATACTGGTCGCAGGATGTTTGTTTCTAGTCCAGAGAGGACCTGGCTTGGCAGTTTTGTCTGGACTGTTCCTATGGGTAACAGGGTCGAGACTGATTTTTCAATGTCTGTGTCCAAATTAGAATGGCATGGGTAGCAAAAAACAGATGGATTTAGGCATGGATCTCTGTACTGGGGGTGAATGTTTGACATTGTTCAGCATTCTGTCCATCACTTGTTCTTTTTGTATTTGTAACCCTAAATGGGAAGGGTATGCCCTGACGATGGACCCTTTCTCCCCATGCCACTGAAATCAAGCTAGCCTGGCGAGTGAGGGGGTATGCCTTGAAAGTGGTCCCAGGATGTGTGTTTCCAGTCTAGAGACCAGGCTTGGCAGTTTGGACTGGACTGTACCCTTGGGTAGCAGGGTGAAGACTCGCTCCATCTAAAGGCATGCCATTGAACTCTGGATCCTCATCGACACCACATTGCGTTCCTCACAGAAACATGGCTTAACCCCACCTCAGCTCCAGACATCGCCATCGCCATCCCAGATGGCTCCAACATCATTCGCAAAGACCACACGAACCGCCCAGAGGGAGGAATCGCCATCGTCCACAAAGAGTCCCTACGCCTATCCACCAGCACCGAAGACTCCACAACCAACATGGAACTCTGCCACTTCCAGATTGGAACCAACACTAATACCACTCTGCGGGGCACCCTCATCTACAGTCCGCCAGGCCCACGCCCCCCATTCTGCGATACTATTGCTGATCTGGCCACCACCCACGTTCTTACATCCACGGATTACATCCTACTGGGGGACCTTAACTTCCACCTGGAAAACCGAAACAACAACAACTCCACCACCCTGATCGAAAACCTCGCCAACCTCGGACTCAAGCAACTTATCACCTCACCCACTCACTCAGCCGGTCACACACTGGACCCCATTTTCTCCACCAGAAACCATGTCTCCCTCAACCAAACCACCGAACACCAATGGACCGACCACAGCTGCACTCACTTCACCTTCAACAAACCCATTGGTCGCCACCACGCTCCCCAACTTCCCCGCAGAAATTAGAACAAGGTCACTGAAGCCCATCTCATCGCGAGCCTCAACGTAACACCTCCCCAAGCCACCGCCAATGTCAACACTGTACTGGTGGTGAATGTTTGACATTGTTCAGCATTCTGTCTATCACTTGTTCTTTTTGCATTTGTGGCCCTGAGTGGGAAGGGTATGCGTAGACCTGAGTCCCTTACTTTCCATGCCACTGGAGTCAACCTAGCCTGGCTTATAAGGGGTGATGCCCTGAAACTGGTCTCAAGATGCTTGTTTCCAGTCCACAGATTACCTGGCTTGGCAGATCCGGCTGGACTGTTCCCATGGGTAGCAGGGTCAAGGCTGATTTGCATATGGCTGGGTCCAAAGTGGAATGGCATGGGTAGCCAAAAAAGGATGGATTTAGTCCCAGATCTCTGTCCTGGGGGTGAATGTTTGATATTGTTCGGCATTCCGTCCATCACTTGCTCATTTTTGCATTTGATTACAGAGCCTACATGACCAGAGCACATGCAGAGTGCGATTGCACTGGCTCGCTGTTAGCTTGGCTTGTGAACCCTGCAAAACAGAACTCAGTGATTGTGGAGCTTGAAACTGATCAGGGGACAAGACTAGACAGACAAGCAGATATTGATCGAGAATTCTATACTTATTACTCCAACTTGCATTGGAGCACCTCTGACCAGTCTGAGGCCAACATTAATGCCTTTCTAATGCCTTTGCTTGTCCCATTAGTATCACCTGAGGAGGCTGAGGAGCTGGGAGGAGAGATTACACTGTCAGAAGTTAGAGCAGCTGTAAAGACCGTGGCCCAGGGCAAAAAACGGGAAATGATGAGCTCCCGGTTGAGTTCTATGCTGCATCTGTGAATGATCTGGCTCCCAAATTAGTGGACCTAAATAGTGGCTAAAGATACAGATCTCTTGCCATCCTCCACTCATGAGGCTCTAATAGTACCCTTACTTAAACCATAGAAACTGGCCTCCGAAAAAAGGGACTACCAGCCATTATCAATGCTACACATCAATTATAAGATGCTCAGCTGAATCCTTGCCACCAAACTCCTCCCCTACATGCCCAAACTCATACACTCTGATCAAGTAGAATTAATTCCTGACTGTAAAGTGGTGCTCAATATACAGAGACTTCTCACAATATTGTAGGCCGGGCAGATGCAGCGATCTTTGCAGTGCATATAGTGGAGGCTTTTGACAGCCTGGAGTGGGATGTTCTCTTCGACTTAATGGAACGCTTCTGGGTGGGGGGAGATTTTGTGTCCTGGAACACATTGTTATATTTATACCTCACTGCTGGAGTCCATACGGGGAATCTAGATCAGAGTGTTATCGGGTGGGCCAAGAGGCCAGACAATTTTTCACTTTGTTGCCCTTGTTGTCCACCTTAGCTGTGGACCCTCTGGCTTGCTGTGCCAGACCCGGGAATGCCTATCACAACACAGTGTTCGGTGGAAAACTCTACCACATTGCACTATATGCTGGAGATCTCCTCATTGTTTTTACTTGATAGCGCAGCAGCTCTTGATGGTGCCTGAGGGAGACTGGAGCAATTCAGATCACTCTCTGAGCTGAGAAACAATTGACTGTTCCCTACTTTCGCAAATTGCATCCCCCCAGCAGGATTTTAAGGGGTTACAGTGGGAGCCCTGCTGTTTCCAAACTTTGGGGTATGGATTTTTCACGATCCTACTGTCTTACTTGAGGGCAATGTCAGAAAGACAGCCTGGGTTCTCATAATGAGCACTGACTTTCGGAAGATGGTCCCCTTTTCTGTCACGGGCCGCGTTGTAATATTAAAAATGGTAGCGCTCCCCCGGCTATCATATTTTTTGGAGTACTCCCTGTGTGGATTCCCTGAGCTCTGTTCTGGGAGATCGATTCACTTATCACTGCTTTTATTTTTGGATCGGGCTGCAGATGAGTGACCCTGACCACTTTGCAAAAGACCTGTAGGGGATGAAGGGCTAGCAGTTCTCAACCTTAAATCTTACTATCTTGCAGCACAGCTCCAGTGACGGACACAGTGGATGGCGGGTAGACTGACATTATATAGTTACATCATGGAGGACCATTAAATCTATCACCTTCCCCTGTAAGATGTTGAGGTAGGTTATGTTGCTGCCCCCCACCACTCTCCGAGCCCAATGGGAAGAAGACATGGTAAAGCCCACACTTGAAGGTGACTGGGTATGCATATTAGAACGAGTGCCCAAAATATTGAGAAACATCTGTTTTAAACTTATACATTTCTATGTGATACATGGGGCGTATCTCACTCCCGGAAGGATCAATAGATACTTTCATAGAATGGGTGCCATGTGTCCAAGATATGGGGAGGAGGGAGCAGAATTTATACTCGTGTTCTGGTATTGTCCTATGCTTGTGCCCTACTGGGAGGAAGTCACTAGGGTGCTTGCAAAGCAGGAAATCACAATGAATTAGAAGGCTCTGAGGGGGCCCTGGGTGGTGGTGTGGCTATAAAAACACAGTGCTTGCCGACGTATTCTGTAGATACAGGTCATGACCAAGGGAGATGAGTATGTATATTGGGGTAGGATAGCCATGTTATAATAGCAATTTTTATGTCTTCACCAAAAACATGGAAAAGAGATTGCTGTATTCGACATACTGTTCGATGATGATAAAAACCAATACAATTTGTTTTAAAAATTAGTTAGCTGGTCTCCTGACTAGAGCCTCAGAGACAGAAGGATCCAACAACCTTGAACGCATCACTTGGACTCTGCCACCTGTGAGGGTGAGGCTTACCCTCCTACGTGGTGCCACCTTAGTCCTGGACCCTTGGAAGTGGGCCTCAAGGTGCTCTGCTAGTTCATCTGTTGATCTAGCAAAACTAACAACTCTACTCTGCTGCAAATCGCAAGCAGAACTAATGCATCACCTCTGCTGCAAGGTTTTTCTCAGTGGAAGGACTCTGCATCGACCCTACAGCCCTCAGAAGCACCGCTGCCTGTGTGCAGCTTTACCAAGGCATCACAAATCTCGCATTGACGGCAGCCTCTACAATGATGCAGGATCTCGCATTGAAGCCTCAAAGCTCCTCAGAATGGATGCATCACCTTAATTGTACCATGCATCCTCAATGCCGAACTTGGTATCTCAAAACCTCATCAAAAGGATCCTCAATGATGACACAGGACATAGCATTGCAGCTTCGCATCCATTTGGAACTAGTAATTCCGTGTTACTCTTCTAATGCAGAAGTACTAATAAATCTAACCGCTCTTCTCCACCGATGGAATTGATTAATCAGCAGCACTACTGAAAAGGTGGCTGGTGCAGGGCTGGTGATTGCTTTTGGTACCATCTCTCTGGTGGGAAAAACAGAGACCGATTTCCTGCCAAATGAGTGGGACGCTTGTTCTGGGGTGGAGCATTTTTCTAGCTTATCTGACATTTAAAATGTCAGTGAAACTAAGAATGCTTTCCACATTCCTGCCCACGCCAAATCTCACTTAAATTGCTTAAAGCTGCAAGATTAGCAGTGGGGCTTTGGAGGTAAGTTCAGATATTTGTGAAAATCTCAACTGCAGAGTGTGAATCATATCATTTACTGGGAGCAAATGTGCCATTAATTCTGGCTTCACAGCAAAAGTAACATAAAGATCCATAGAATAATTTGGTGCAAGAGCGTAGGGGATACTATATTCAAGTGCTAGCTAGCACCGCATTGCCTCAATGATTCCTTCCCCACAGAGAGGTGTGACTGGCATCAAGCCCATGATCAGAGGGTAAATGAGACAAGGAGGCACTGCAAACAGTTGCTTCTCTAAAGGCATGCTGGAGTTCAGGTCCACAGGTGCTTTGTCACTGATTAGCTGAGAAATGCAATCAGCTTAAGCATGTGGCAATTGGCAAAGCCGCACACATGTGGAAGTCAGCAAACACCCACTATATTCCTTCCAGTGATGCCTTAGGAGCGAGCATTCACCTGAAAGGAAGCATATGCGAATTCAGACAATGGGCCTGAGATGCAGTGAAAGCTGGTAGCCACAGTGAAAAAAGCATTGTGTGCGAGGGACATTGACAAATAAATGGCATTTGAGAAATGCATGCAAATTATGTTGCATTCATCAACAAAGCAGCATTCATCATGCAAGTGAAAACACATGGACATTGAACAACATATGTAATTCTTTTTTTAGTGGAAATTATCGATCTAACATGCTTTCACATTATTAGCAATTTTGTTTCCATGGGAAGCTGTGCTTAAGATTTTTATAGTCGCCACTGACCATGATGTAGGTTCCACTCATGGGCGACATTTTGTTTACGGTTATTTTGTCATGCGCTCTAACATGTTGATTGCCACCATTTCAGTGATGAATTGTTGCATTATGTTAATGGACCTTGTGGTGCACTGGATCGCAGTGGGAAGGTAATTTTCCAGACGATGATTGAACTGTTTAATATAATCAAATTTACTGCATCAATCACTGGGTTTTACTAGCATAAGTGCTGTATGATTTCACACATTTACTAATTCAGTTTCCTTTGCATACAGTAATGCTCACTCATTGTGAACTTTTAATTCTAATTTTATTGCCTGGAAGGTCAGTGAACATGCGCACAACTGCATTGGTGTAAAGTAGTCCTTATGGAGGAGCTATACCTATACATGAGTGGTCACAGTTTGGAAATCCCTGTTCACACATCCATGTAGATTGGTGGAGGTACAATTACATAGTATAGCGTTGTGAACAGACTCTCTATAGGTGAAGCATGGTACCAGGCCTAGGGGTGGCCGGAACACTCCAGAACTGCGCTGAGTGTTTATCTATCTCCACAGGATTCTGTAGAGTAACAGTCTTCAAGTTCCGCCCCCTCCAACTCACAACCTAAATTTAGGGTACTCTTTTCCAGTAGGCCTAGCTAGGTCTCTATAGCTGGCCTACACTCCTTTGAGGCAGGCCTAAAGTTGTGAATTTCTCCTGGTCCGGCGAAACCAGATAGCCAAAGTTGGCACTTCAAGCTTTTTGGCACAATATTCACTGAAATCTTTGAAGTTGCATATCCCTGGTTCTACTGATTGGATTTTTGTACATCTAGTGGGGGCTCCTTTTATGATGTGTTTTCAATGTGTTACTGTTTGGAGTGTTCCAGAAATACTTTACGCATTGCCTCTAATTTAAGCCTGATTGCTCTGTGCCAACTACCAGGGGGGTTGAGCAAAGGTTAATGTGGGGTTTGCTTGTGACTTCTCCCTGACAAGGATTGTGGTTTCTGCTTGAGTAGGGTTTTACACCCCTCAACCAGCAACCCAATTCATTACAGCACCTTTACACTTGGCACCTGCTTATGGGTAGGGTTGACTCCTGGCTCCTCCCTAACCAATGTGGTAAACGTTCCCAGGGGATATTCTACCTACTTTTGTAACATTTCCTGTGTGACCTATTGCGAACAATCCCACAGTGCTCCACTCCTATGCCTTCATCCAAGATTCCAAAACTGTTCTTCCTTTATGCAGTCCACCGCACAGGTGTAAGCAGGAATATCAGCAGTCCCATCTCTTTGGCCTTTCTAAACTTCTTTTTGGGGGTAGATCCTCCTCACTGGAGTTGTTGCCTGCTTGAATAAACAAAAGTAGGGGCCTGTTCAAGTGTCATATTACATCAGTCTGTTGTGGGGAGGGCAGTAAGAGGTAAACTAATTTCTAGGGCACTGCCCAAAATATTCTTCCTGCCGGTGGAACAGAAACTCGGGGTCTTGGTCCTTGCTCTCGGAGCATTTTTCATACCTCAAAAGGGCTTGATCATTTAGAGGGCAGCAGCTAAAGGTTAATACAAATTAACTTCTGAGAGACTTTAGACAGAGAAAAGATGACTTACTAAAAGTACCATTTCCTTAATATTTTTTTAATATCTGATACCAGTAGTGAATTGGGATTTTAATAAATATAAAGAGTTCAAGAATGGGAGAATGGTAATTCTAGGTGTTTCCTAGAAAAATATAGCATTATTGATATTGCATCCCATTATTTCCCTATGACGCAGCCAGCCTTGCTACAGTGAAAAATAGATTTTGAGTGCTAGTCACCAAAAGGACATGTTTAAAATTAACTTTATATGTATCATATTTTTGGTTGCCATGCAAATTGCTTATGGCCAACAAAGCCTACTGAGAATTGACTTATCAATATTTAAAATGACATTTTTGACCTGCCAAATGGTTTATTTTGTCTGGTTGAACTGCAGTTTTTAAACTGCTCAAGTGAGGCTAAATTGATAGGCCTGAAGTCATGTTTGCACTTTCACTGTAGTGAATGGAAAATATGTGCTGCTGTTCACTAATGGCATTTAACATGCAGGCTCTCGGTACACCTTCTACCATATACTTGGACTTAGGGGTATGTTAAGTATGTCAATTAGGGTAGGCCAATTCAACCATGTTAAAACAGGGAACACAGGCAATTTACAACTAGTTAGCAGGAGTAATGTGCATAGGGTTCTATACTCAGCAAGAACCGGGGTTACACATGCAAAGATGGTAATTTCCTGCACACATACATTAGTATAAAAATTTGGAGCATACAATTTGCCCCCCCCATTTGAAATGACATTCCCCTTCATTCCCTGTTGCAACCAATCCCCTCCCTCACGCTTCACCCCACACAGAAGTCCCTGCATACACTTATCACCTGCTCAGAGCAAGTGGTAAATAAATGTATGCAATAAACCCAAGGGAACTTCAGTTTTATGTTAATCTACGACCAGAACAATTGGTCCAGTACAGTGATTCCCTATTTTTTGGGCTTTAACTCGCAATGTGACAGTACTGTTGTTAATTAACTCATGCTAACTGTAAATTTTCATGCAAAATTTCTTCTTCGTATGTGTGATCTAACTCATATTCAGGGCCTATGTGGTTTTAACAATAATATGCCTTTCTTTTGACTTATACATCCTTGACAGCTGTATCCGTCTTTGAAATGGACTGAGGTGTACAGACACAACTGTACCAGCACTTCATACCCAACTGACAACTGACTGCCTTGCCAGATGTCTAAGTTACAATATACATTTGCTTCTTTAGAATTTGCTGGTCTCAAATGAGTGTGTGAATTACCTTGGTGTATTGATCAAACTGCACCAGTAATGATGTTTATAGAACAAGGCAATAATCTACCTTCAAAACCACTGAATTACTTTAAGTCTCCAATGGAGACAATTTCAATTGGACTTTGATCTTTTCAGTGTCAGGGAGGAGTTGATAATATCATATGGGAGCAGGTGGGTCTTGGTCAAAACAGAATCTGTTCACAAATAATACAGCCTTGGCTTTGACAGATATGCTCTTCTATTAAATACTGATATCATTTGTTTTTCATTCTACAGGATGAATGAACAAGAGGTATGAAGAATAGAAGCCATTCTACAGAGTTCATTCTCTTGGGCCTCTCTGACCGTCTGGAGCACCAAAAATTGCTTTTTATATTCTTTCTGTTTACATACATGATAACAGTGCTTGCAGATGCTACTATATTAATACTGATAAAGATAGATCCCCAACTTCATAGCCCTATGTTTACTTTCCTCAGCCATTTCTCATTTGTTGATATCTGTGTTCTGACCATCACAGTCCCCAAACTCCTGGCAGACCTTATGTCTGACAGAAAAAGTATATCCTTCTCTGCCTGCATCATACAATTGTATTTCTTCCTTTGTATTGGAAATATGGAATTTTTCCTCCTGGCATCAATGGCCTATGACCGGTTTGTGGCAATCTGCCGCCCATTGCATTACACCTCAATGGTAAACAAGAGAGTATGTTTGAAGCTAGTGGCATCTTCGTGGGTGATTACCTCTGTGCATGCGTTACTGCACACGCTTATGACATCGCAACTGTCATTCTGTGGATCTAACCAGATCCACCACTTCTTCTGTGATCTGCCCCCTCTACTTAAACTCTCCTGTTCCAATACCTCCACTAATGAATTGGTCATATTTACAGAGGGAGGGCTAATGCTACTTGGCCCTTTTCTATTCATCATAGCATCATACGTTGGCATCATCTCAGCCATCCTTAAGATCAGGTCCATGGAGGGGAGAAGCAAGGCCTTCTCCACGTGTTCATCACACTTCACTTTGGTTGCATTATTCTATGGCAGTGTCTTCTTTATGTACTTTAGACCATCAACGAGTTTTACTCTGGACTACGATCGAGTTGTCAGTGTGATTTATACCATCCTCATTCCAATGGCAAACCCTTTTATCTACAGCCTTAGGAACAAGGACATAAAAAGGGCTTTCCAAAAAGTAATAGGTCGGATGAACATGTCCTGCAGAATGTCCTGCAGAATGTAAGATTTGTAAATTTGCTCAACCGTATCTATTTATCTCAGAACATCTATTCAATTCAAATTGTTTATTGTAAAGTTCTAAGGCGACTTCACACCTAATGCAGCATATGCAAATGAAGCCCAGGCTTCTCAACCAGAACTGACCTCTCTTCAGACCTACTAATCAATGGAGAGAAAACACAAAAAGCATTGAATGGTTTGGAACCTTGAGATTTGGCTAACATCTCAGAGCTTTGCGCTGTAGTGACCTCTAACAGCCATGCAGCCTATTCAGTCCAGTGACATTAGACCTGAGATGGAGGTCAAGAGGGAGGGACAGTGTTCCAAATACTAGTCAAGGATATGTAACACACTCTCAATTAAACATTGAATGACTCAAAATCGGTTTCTGTTCCTTGTATGACCTACACCTTCTACATGCCATCCCCTGACATTTCTCTGCATTATTCCTCTAGTTGCGTTCAACTTCTAAATGATCTCTATTATGTTACATAATGCTATGATAAGGTATGACCTGTATTTATGTCAGTTTATGCCATGGCTTGCTGTTTAACAAATTGGTTTTGGATTTTTATTTTGTTTTGTCTTTTACTTATTCACTGTTTTGGTGGTAATACATTCTTTAGACCTGTCTGTCTCCTAAGTTCTGCTTGATTGCTCATGTGCCAAGCTGCCAAGGATTGAGCAAGGATTAAAATACTTTTTCTGGCTGTATAAGTGACTGTGTTATTATTTCCAGCTGAGGGTAAATACCTCCACCTACTAATAACCCATCTTCCTACAGTAGTTTTGGTTTGGAACCTCAAAACTTGATACCAATTTTTGTTTGCCCTAAATGATTCCCTTAATATTTTGTTGATCACAAAGATCCTACTACTGCATACTGTGGCATGTAAAAATTGCAAATTTTATTATTGTGCAATTCCTTATAACTATTTAGCAAACTGGCAAGCATAAAAGGCTGAGAGAGCTCTCCCAGAACTGTCACCAATTTCCTTCGTATAATACACTGTTGGCAGCAGTTGACTTCCTGGCCTTCTTCAAAGGGCACTACATGTGCCCAGGGCCTGTAAATTAAATGCTACTAGTGGGCCTGCAGCACTGATTGTGCCACCCACATAAATAGCCCCTTGACCATGTCTCAGGCCTGCCATTGCAAGGCCTGTATGTGCAGTTTCACTGTCACCTCGACTTGGCATTTAAAAGTACTAGCCTAGCCTTAAACACCCCTTTTTCTACATATAAGTCACCCCTAATGTAGGCCCTCGGTATCGCATAGGGCAGGGTGTTATGGAGGTAAAAGGCAGGACATGTATATATTTGTCCTGATAGCGAAAAACTCATAAATTCATTTTACACTACTGTAAGGCCTGCTCCTTTCATAGACTAGCATTGGGACTGCCCTCATTTAGTTTTTGAGTGGTAGAATCTGATCTGAAAGGGATACGCAGGTCATATTTAGTATGGCCAGAATGGTAATAGAAAATCCTGCTTATTGGCGAGGTTGGATTTTCTATTACTATTTAAGAAATGCCACTTTTAGAAAGTGGGCACTTCTCTGCACTTTATAACCATCTGTGCTTCACAGCCTGTCTCCAATCAGCTTCTGGGATGAGCTGGTTGACAGCTCCCTTGTTCATTTTACCCAGACAACTACCAACACAGGACCCTCATTCTCACCTGCACTCATCTGCATACTGAACGGGTCTTCCTGGGTTCGAAGGGCGGAGAGCCTGATGCTCACATTTCAAAGGATCGTTGCCTGCACTCACTCAATGGACTGCCAAATCCCCTACTGGGACCCTGGCAGACGGGACTACCTGAAAGTGGAACTTGTGCACTTCAAAACCACTCTTTGAAGACTCCCCCACTTCTAAAGCACCTTTGGTTATATTAGCTGGGTCTCTGACCCCACCAAACCAGACACTTCTGGACCTGAGCCTGCAACCTGTCAAGAAGAACTGCCTGGTTGCCCAAAGGACTCATCTGGTCTGCTTTGGTGAGAAGGACTGATGCCCTAATGTTGCCCTACTGCCTTGTTGGCCTCTGACTTTGCTGAGAAGTGCTCTCTTTGGGCTTCGATTGAGCTTGCCTCCTGTTTTCTGAAATCTCAGGCCCAACAATTCTTCATCTCTTCAGGAAACTCCTTGTGCACCGAAAATTGACGCATGATCTGCCAGAAACAACACACAGCTTGCTTTTCAACCGAGAAATCACCGCACAGCTGAACCAGAATGACGCAGCCTGACTTCCCGAGTGGAAATTTGACGCAGCGCCTGTCTTGCAAAAGAAACTTTAATGCATCGCTACAGGATTGACAAACAGCTGAACCCAAACGATGCAGCTTGATTCCAGGAATGGAAAATCGATGCAGTGCCTGCCTTGCAACAGAAAATTTGACTCATCTACTGGATCGACTCAACACCTGCACCTTCTTCCAGCACATCAAGGATTTCCCCGCATCATCCCTGGACGTCAAAAAAATCCCTGCATCGCAGTGAGGAACCAAGACTACGCGCCCCTTACAGCATGGAAAGAAATGACGCAACGTCTTTGCCGTGTCGGAAAATCTAATGCACACCTTATTTTTCCACGCATCTTCTCCTCTGCGGTCTCCGTGCATGTTATTTTTGACACAAACCATGTACTGTGTGTAACGAAGAGACTACTGTTGATTTCTAAGATTTAAGACTCTTTTCAAACTTGCAAAAGTGATATTTCAACTTGTGCTTTTGGAATTCTTGTTGTTTTGACCTTATTTTGTTCAGATAAATATCATCTATTTTTCTAATCCTGTGTGGTGTATTTTGTGTGGTGTTTTCACTGTGTTACAGTATGATTTATTGCACAGATATTTTACACATTGCCTTCTAAGATAAGCCTGACTGCTCAGTGCCAAAGTACCAGAGGGTGGGAACAGGATAATTTGGATTGTGTGTGACTTACCCTGACTAGGATTGTGGTCCCTACTAGGACAAGAGTGTATACATCTGCCAACTACAGACCCCATTTCTAACATGCCCCTTGTTCATCCACAGAGAAAAGGGCTTTTACTTTGTTGGTAGTGATAAGTTGAGTGGGTAAAGCACGCTATACTTGCTGAGTATTTTGTGAACGTTGAATATGAAGTTTAGTTTTGTGAGTAACCTTTCAGGAATAGATTAGAGCTAAGGGTGGATACTGTAAGGGTGGATGCGGTGGATACTGTAGAATCAGCCTCAGGATGTTAAAAAATTTCTGATAAGAGATTTTGAGAATGGCCCAAATTGGAGCAGGTTAGAGGAATTGTCTGTTCAAAGAGGGTGGGCCATCTGATTTATTCTGGATTCTTGGATCACAAGACACTGTCATTATTGGTCCATAACAGACTATACATTGTTTGTTTGCCTCTTTAATATTAAAATTGCATTTGTCAGTAATGACAAAGGACTTCTGTTCTCAAAATTATAGTCACAGGGAATTCCAGCCCTTCATTGAAAGTGATACATGTAAGACCTGTAAGCCCCCAAACATTTTTCATTTATTCTCCTATTTTTCTGAATTCCTTTTTGCTGGTATTAGAACTCTGTGCACCTTACCAATACTAATTGCTGTTAAAGAGATTGTGCTCATTTCCTAAAACATTGTAAAATTGGCTTACATTTGTTTGGCATTTACAATTAAATGCTACTAGTAGAACCACAGCACTTATTGTGCCATCCATTCAAGTATGCACTTAAACATGTCCCAGGTCTGCCATTGCAGCCTGAATGCAGTTTTAATCTGCCAATTCATTTTGGCAAAATAACCCCAATAGCCAAGTATGAAACTTCCCTTTTATTCTATACAGGTCACCCCTAAGGTAGTCCCCAGGCAGCCCATAGGGCAGGGTGCATTTTAATTAACAGGTTGGCCACATACTTTTAAGGTTTACAAGTCATGATAGTGAAAAACTCCCAAATTCGTTTTTCACTACCTTGAGGCCTACTTCTTCCATAAGATAACATCCAGTTGCCTTAGAACATTTATTAAGTACTAATGTTTGATTTAGAGAAGGTAGAAAGTGCATGTTTGCTCCCAATTTTTTAAATGTTAAAACCAATTACCTCTGACCGGCATAAATTCATAGCATTTATCCAGAAAAACGATTGTAATTGAAAAATATTTATTGCCCACAGAAAAAGAAATACAGAAGTGAGCAATTACCTCATGTAAAAAAATGGCACTGGACAAACATTCCTTGCATCAAAAATATTTAACAATAATACAAATTTAAGAACACACAATAGCACTTCACAGGAATTACAACTTAAAAGTATAATAAGGATTTTCCATTGCTTGCTTATGAGAGGAGTAGGTCTCACAGTAGTAAAAACAACTTTGGGAGTTTTTTATTGCCAGGAGATGTAAAACTTAAAAGTACATGTCTTACCTTTTACGTACATAGCATCCTGCTCTACGCGCTACCTAGGCCCTACCTTAGGGGTGATTTGTGTGTAATGAAAGGGGACTTTAAGGTTAAGGTTTGGCAAGGGGTTTTAAATGCCAAGTCGAAGTGGCAGTGAACTGCACACAGACACTGCAATGACAGGCCTGAGACACATTTGAAAGACCAGTTGTGTGGGTGGCAAAATCTGTGCTGCAGGCCCACTAGAAGAATTTAATTTACATGATAATTTTATGGTAAATTAAATATGCCAATTATGTATACACCAATGTTACCATATTTAGAGGAGAAGCACATGCACTTTAGCATTGGTCAGAAGTGGTAACGTGCTCAAAGTCCCAAAGCCAACAAAAACAAGGTCAGAAAAAGAAAAGGAGGAAGGCAACATTTTGGGGTAATCCTACCATAAGTGCTATTTTCAACAAAGACCCAAATATGAGTACATCTATGTCTAGCTCTAACTCTAATCCAAATTCCAACCTAACTCTCGCTCTAACTCTAGTCCTAAACATAAAACTACCATAATCTAGGTATCCCTAGTGCCTTTCTTCAAATATAGCCCTGAAGCTATCCCTAGTCCCAAACCTGACCTTAATACTGAATCTAACACTCTACTAGATCCTACCATGAGTACTAACACTTACTCATTGCCTGCCTAAAGGCTTTCTCGGTGGACAGTAAACTCCAATCTGCCAGCATAGTTTACCAGCGTCCACCTATAACATTTAAAAAAATCCTGATCAAGTAGTGCCTGATCTAATATGGCCACCAATGAGGCCCTTCCCCTCGCACTGGTTGACTTGCACTGATCAGTGTGGTCAGTGTAGGTGTTGTCAAACGTGTCCTTTCTCAGTGTGGTCTACCAAACGTGTCCTTTTTCACTTTCCTGCCCTGGTTTTCACCACTGTTGGCAGGGAGGTAGAGTCATCTTCATGACTCTGGAAGTCATTGGTTGAGGCTCCCACAACCTTTTGCTTTCTGAGTTTGCTTCTTTCTGTGTGCACTCAAGCAATGAAGACTGGAGATGCCCTGGTACAGCACAGGTGCAATAACTAAATGATTTGACTCACCAGTCATGGGAGTAAAAGCATCCAGGCATCGCCTGTCACTCAGGGCACAAAAGAGGTCGAATGAAGCAAAAACCACTAACACATCAGCAGAAGAACAAACTCCTTTGTGCAGGTCCTACAGGTCCAACAGAAAACGTATGCGTTTGTGACTAATTGAGCTATTTCCGGCACCTCTGCTATGGCACTGTTTGACAAGGATCACACTATTTTGTGAGAGAAGCATGAAGGAATATTTTAAGTTAGGAAAAGTATCAGATATTTCATTATAGTGACTTTTGGAGTACGCTCAAGAAGAACAGACGACATGGATAAAGTAGGTTGACTGTACTTGTGCGAACCCATTGAGTGGAGCCAATGTGGTGAAGGTGGTTTGACTGGAAGGAATGGCTGGCATTATTTGCCCAGCAAGTTTCCTTGCAGGCTTTCCTTGGAAAGTCTGGTTTCCCAATCACCAAGGCCTTATTATGAGTGGACTGTAAATTGCTATTTGATTGGTAACCACTGGTCTTCTGACGCACGTCATTACTAAAATCTGCAGTATTGTGAAGTCCAGTTAGAGAAATATCACATCAGTAAATCGGGGTCATCCATGATGAAGGCCGTGGATGCAGTGGAATTATTAGTAAAATGAAGATGTGATCTATGGCTGCTTTTCAAGTTGTTGTCCCGGGTGTATGCAACCTTTCTACCTCTCAACTGCAGCATACCTTTTGCCTCATAAACAAGTCACATTGGGTTCGCTTCCCCCCCCCTTCCCTCTGCGCGCCATTTCAATACATTACATGCAATTACTTCATTGCTGATTTTCCTGCCATTAAGGGAATATGTTTGAGGATGATTAATAGAGGCTGCTCTCTACGCTAGTTGACTTGTATTAGATTGTAGAGTATTCAAGAAGGGATCATTTGCGTGGGTCACATTAGATGTGTAATGATTGCAACACAAAGCAACAACAATAAGAAATGAGAGACTCCACTCATCATGTTGTCATGTTCTATTTGTATTTATTACCATAATTGTGCTGCCCTTCCTGGGGCAATAAATTAGGATTGGTGAGTCCCCGTGAAGCACTCTGTATATTATAAGAGGGGCAAAAGCAAGATCTCTGTTTGAGGGCTATGGGAGGTAGGGCACAAAGACATACACTTCACATGTTTGTTGAAAAGTGTTGTTCTAGTTTAAATGTTATGGTTTTGGGAGAGAAAAACAAGAGTAAGAAAACTGGATTCTTTAGATTTTTTTGTGCGTTCTGCGTCTGTTAAATGATATGGATCTCCACTTGCTAGATCGCTTAAGTTACCATAGTAACGTAAATGTTGTCCACCCACCACATTTGGAGGAAACAAACAACCGCATAAAACTATGAGTTAGCGGAACTCCATGGAAGCTCGCAGAATTCTCATGTAACTCTGCGGAGTAATACTCTGCAAGTTCCGCCCACCTCTAATACTTTCCTGAGAATGTATGCACCAGCAATATTTTGACTCCTGATGTCTTTATCCTGGTGATATTACACTCATGATAGTTTTGTAGCTTGACATTTTTCAGTCGATATTGTGGTAAATGCACTCCCAAGGATATGAACAGAAACGCCTAGTGCGCCCAGTAGTGACACACTTGCGTTTACCACTCCTCTCCAAACACTCACTCACTATTTCTTACTTATATGTGCCATATTTCTATTGGATTCCTCCTGGGGTCCCTGCAAAGAAACTATGACATTTCTAGATAAAGATGAGGAAAAGTCAAAACTAGAATTCCTTAGGACAGTGATATTGGATTCTTGTATACCCTCCAACAGAGAAATAATATCACTCACCACAACAGTAATCACACAGTAGCACTTGATTAGGCATGGGTAAAAGTTAAATTATGCTGGCTTAATTAATTTACCTTCATGAATTTCACAGTACTTTTGGAAAAATTCCTGAAATTATGCCATTATGCCATTTGGCCAGGTCGCATATGACTGTTGCTCGTGCCACTTGTTCTTGCTATTTCCTTCCACAAAATTCGCCCTTGCTTAAAAAATGTATGCCAGGACGTATTTCACACTAAAATACAACACAAAATGCTGAGTTGCATCTCATTTGATCTCACATATATTTTTTTTAATTTGCACAAATCCAAAAAGCAAATTATGCAAATGTTGCACAACCCTATATTTGAAACAACCAAACTCGTATATGATCGATTATATAGAAAAAAGTGTTTCATTCACAAATATCGTTTGGGTTCTCCAGAATATTGTGTTGGGTTAACTCTTTGTAATATAAATGTGCTTCATTTACCTGATAAGAGTAAATATATAGGTTCTTCGCTTTCACATAAGCAATCACAAAAACTATTTTTGCTGTATATGGGCGGGCAGGTGCTTCTGTTTTTAATACATATCAAGAAACGTCTGGACATTAACATATTTAAAAAAAGAGAAACTGCAAGAGATGTTTGTCACAGACAGAGATCTCTTTGAGTAAACGTGTTAATTGGGATCTAAAATAATCTAATGGGATAGGATCCCAAAGGAGCTACAGAAATGGTTATAAACTGCCTTAAATTCAACAGGTGTACCTTGCAGAGAGGAGAATGCTATGGTCCTACAAACAACGCTTCTTATAAGCGTATATTGGGGCAGTGCTTAGTAATTACTTTGCTCCTAATTTGATAGTTTGTTCTCCAAAAGCATTGCTGAGACTAAGCAGATAAAGGAAGCAAAAAAGCCAGTCAGTAACTAAAATGTGCTAATAAAGCAGAGTGTTGACGACAGAAGAGCCAAGTGAAGATTGAGGCTTGTGCTTGTCTTAAACTTTTTATGCCCTCTGAGGAGCTCCTGGAAGCCTGCTTTTCAGACCAGATGACTCTAGTTGAGAAGAAGAAGCAATGGTCGGTGAAGGTCTGTGCTTTTATACCACAGAGAGGGATCATATGAGATGGGCTTAAAGTCACACATTCAAGCCCAGAGTCAATGCCTACTTCTTTCACCACATCTTGTGGGCTCTGGCTAGCCAATTTTATTGACTAACGGAAAAGCATTGGAAAGAGTAAGGTAAGAATTTGTTTGTTCCATACAGTCAATGATCATGTTTTTTGTTTTTTTTAATTCGAATAATGTGTCTCAATGAAGCTCTTTCTACAATTATTTTGCTGTAGATAACAAATATTCCTATAATCCATCTCAGCAGTGCTCTCTTTATTATACTTGAATGAACAAAAGGATGAGTTGGTCCTGAAGGCTTCTAAAATTGTTTTAGATGTCCGCACATACGTGTGTTTCACAAACATAGCTACCAACATGGCCAGTTACACTTTCAAGGACTGATCTGAGCTTGTAACCAATGGACAGCGTAGTCCAACATGTCCACCACTAGATCTGCGCTTTTTACACCAAAAGTAGGAGTCACCCCGGCATGGTGGAAACACCAACAAAACATGAAAGTATTCCCTAGCTCATTGGAGGAAAAACATATTTCCAGGACACACAGTACAAGCGTCCCTCAAGTTCCATGAGTTTTTCCCAGCACGTCATGGACACATGCAGATAGTTTAGCCATTTTGCACAGAGGTAGAGCTACCACAATTAGTGGCAGGCCAGCCAAATTTATGACAAGTAGGACACCATTCATGGCTGTGTCACCACTACCCAGTCGTTGACAGATTGTAGAGTCATTGGAAGCGCTGCACCCTAGTCGCACCTGGTATTTGCTTTTCTTTTTTTGTAGTAGTTTAATTGCACCCACGCTCCAAATCATTCTCCTTGAAATGTTATCCTTAATTCTGTAATACAGACTCCGGAAGTGATGCATCTGCACGGTGTACACTCCCTAGGCCCTTGTGTTCTCTATAAATCAATGATACATTCCGTGAAATGGAATGCTTATTATGTATGTTATAAAATGTAATTCTGCCAGTGAAGCTTTCAAAGTCCACAAGCTTCGAAGTTGGCCAGCTTCTTACCATCACATAACTTCGTTTGCGGCCACATTGTCTCATTGCACAGAAATGTTTTCAGCAAATATTATTTTTTTCTTTTTTAGGAATTCTTTCTCAAAACATGTTATGAAGAGGCTTTTTTACTCCCTGAAAAAAATGTACTGGACCCTAGTCACAAAGCAATTTAAGAAAAGTGGTGCTCCACCTAGTGCAGCGCCACTTTCCTTGTGCCCTTTAGCGACCCGCTACTGCCACCATGTGTGCGGCGTATTTCAAATACAGTGCACCGTGGAGGTAGTTAAGGAACTAGCATGAACATTTTTGACACTAGTTTTGCGCTTTGCATGATTAGCGTCAAACATTTCGATGCTAATCCTGCAATGCACCCAGCGGGCCACTGAAAACAATGAGAGCCTCATTTTAACACCTTTTCTGAGCAGGCGGTACAAATGGCAAAAAAATTATGATAAGAAATTTTTAATTTCTTTGCGCCATTTTTTTGGTCCCCCTAACGGGGAAATGCCCCCTTTGCATACATTATGTCTGGTGCAGGCATAATGTGGCGCAAGGACTTACAAAGTGGTGCAATGTATACATTGCACCACTGTAAATCTGGTGTGCGGAAAAAGCCACTTTAGTGCCGCCTTAGCGTCAAAATAATGATGCTATGGCACTGCTAAGGTGGCACTAGGGGCTCTTAAATATGCCCCTTTGTTCTGTAAACCTGCGTTTGTGGCTGAAATTGGCTCCGTTTATGGAGGTGAGGTATCACCAAAAATGTATGTTTCAGGAATAAATGGTTTTACTATTTATTTGTATGCCATGACTGTACACAATTAATTAATAGTAAAACCCACTAAGTGTGCTGAGTGGGGGTTCAAGGTGTGGTTTTCCTTGAGTGTTTATGATTATCTTCAAACCCTGAGTTTATAGGCATTCACAAATGCCTTTCTGGTCACTTCCCACCCTGGAAATTGTCAGAGATGAGCTCCATCAAAGTGCTTGAAAGGAAACCGAACACCCCTTTAGATCATGAAAATGGAGGGGGTGGCTTTCTCTATTGAGGAAAATGTTTTCCTTGTGGAGAAGTACCTCTTTTGCATCTCCACATTTATGAAATAGCAGAGGCCACATGACATCACTAGTTCTAGACTTTGTACATCGCAAGATTGTAATAATCTAGCACTTAGCGAAAAATTCCTAAAACGTATTCATTAATGCCCAGGCTTAGATATACCTCTATATGTGTAATTGAAACTTGGCTTTATGAATTGGTCTCAGTGTGTGCAGAATTTTTAAGAAACTATACTTCACCATCTTTATGAATGTGGCAAAGTCCACTACTGCAAACTGGAGTGCCTCTATCACTTTCTTTATTGTTTTAAGGTTTTTGTTTTCATTTGCATTTTCCTTTTTATTATTTTATTTAAAATTACAAATATAAAAAATGATAATCAATATAGCTAAGCTAAATAAACTAAATACGTACTGATTCATTGCCATATCAAAATAATCCCCACAGTCTTGTCATCCAAAAAATCATGTGCATACACCTTAACACCATAGTTATCTCAAGTTACTATAACTCATGCCCTAAGGTAAATATCACTTGCGCCCCTGTCATGCAGTTTTATCATTAATAATTTCACTGCAAATGTTGCAGTGATACTGTCAATGATGTCATAGAATATGTCATGAATGATGTAATATATTGGATAAATAGCAGTTCATGGTGAGGGTGTGAGTCATAGTTACCTTTGGGCACGTGTTATAGTTACTTTGCGGAGTAATACTCTGCAAGTTTCGCCCACCTCTAAAACTTTCCTTAATAGGTGAACTTACAAGGGGCCACAAATAGGTCGATTAACCTTTTGACTTGCAATTAATATGTTACCACCATAACTCCAATACATGCAGATCAATAATCAACCGATAACATCAATAACCAATGATAATCAATGACATTAATAATCAGTAGAGTCAAAAAGTGTCACCAACCATCACCTTTCAGTCATGAATAGCCACACCTTTAGTAAAAGTTAGAATATTTATTTCCCTATATTAACAATGCTGAGGTCACGCATGTTAATCTCAAAATCAAATGATACACATACAGAAACAACACTGGCTGTATAAATTTTCGAAAGAAATGTAATCTAATCAAACCTTGAACAACTACACATTCTAGGGTTATAGTGCAAATCAATAACAAGAAGAATTGAGCAAACTTTATCACATACATTTAGATTCAGCAAGGAAAAGACATCGAAGTTATTCCCTATAGCAGACTTGCGTTAGTGAGAATCCTTAACTAACACCAGATTAGCATCAGCATGTTGGGCTTAATGCAAAACAATTTAGCAAACACAAATTCGGAAAACATCTAGCTATGGCTCTATCAAAACAGTGCGCTTGGTACCTAGAGAGGAAAAGCAAACTTAGATGGCGAGTCACATTTAAAATTCATATAACTCTCCTCTATTTGGATCGGCAAGCTAAAATAGTCTTTGTCAAAAGGACATCAGTTCAGTCAGCAAGGCATCAGGATTCAGCATCAAAGTTCAGAAAATGCAAAGTCTTTAAGAAGTAACGTTAAGCATGTCTCTTGTCAAGACGCTCAGGAAATTATTGACCTTTCATCCACAAGAAGTTGAGCAAAATGTCTAAAATGGTCCCTTCTCCTCAGTGCCGTCCCGTTAAGTAATTTCCCTAAAACTATTTCCCAAGTCCCTATTGGTCAAGGGATTGCATGTTCACACTTTGTCCAATACAACTAAAACTGGAAATATATGAATTCTAGCACTACTCCGTTCACATGTCACTGATTGGATTCTCTTGCAATGTCCTCATTATCCGGCTCATCAGGTAACAATATTGATGCAGCTTATACTCCAGTCAATGTCTTCATTGTTATCCTCCTTAGAAAGTCGAAAGTCAGTCTTACACATTTTACACTCATAATGTTACATTTTGCAAGAACAGCATCTTGTATCAATCAATTCTCATGAGAAAGACTTTTAACTACGAGCACATTTAAACAGTACAGAGGAAAGTCACAGTTGAACTCTCTGAACAGCCACTTTTTTTAAAGTTAAGAAATACAGCTTACCATGAGGCCGTGCAACTGGGCCAAGACCTCCACTAAGTTAAGGCCTACAATTAATAAAGCTAATACACAGTGCATAACCCTTATTAAGACATATTACTACATTAGTCAAACATATACTCAACATCTCATATTAATAAACCATTACTAAGTATACTTTGTGAACATTGGCAGCCACTCCTCGTGATCATATTGTCAAAATGCATGCATTATTTTTCTATATTATTACTTTTTCTATGCACATCCATTACTCACAGTACAAGAGCACTCATTAATATTTTTAGTAAAACACCTGCACTAGCATAACTATAACTATAACTGCTGAATTTCTATGGTTCTGTGTGTCTAAAATCTGAACCTAACTATAATGACCCTGTAACGGAGGTGAATTTCTAGTTTTTAACGCTATTTCCTAACTATAACAGCCCTATAACCTGGGTGTGTGAGTGGTTGTGTGTATGTTTAAGTGGATGTATCAGTGTGTGATGGGTGTGTGAATGTGTGTGTGACTGGCTGTGTGGGCCTGTGAGTGTGTGTGTGAGTAGTTTTGTGGGTTAATGAGTGGGTGTGTGAGTGAATGTGTGAGTGTTTGTGTGGGTGTCTGAGTAGGTGTGTATGTGTGTGAGTGAGTGTGTGAATAAGTGTGTTGGTCTCTGAGATTGTGTATGTGTTTTGTCAATTGTGGTCTAGATCTGTGGATCAGTCCAATCACAGGAGAATCTGGGAGAATCCACAGATCCTCGTGCACTCAAATAAATGTGTCTAAATTCTTGCCCATGAGGGGTCCATCACATGTGCTTCCATCAGTCCCATGGGGTCAGGGTACCTCTACTCTGACCCCTTCTTGCACTTTAAAATGTTATTTTTCCCACTTGAAACCAAGTCCGAATTAACAAAATGGCAGCAGCACCTTTACTCTCAGGTTGTGGCCAGCCAATCACGGCATTGTTGTTGGTACGTGGGTCCACAAATCTACCTGGATCTATGGAAGATCTGTGGCAGATGTGAGTCTCTAGATATACATAACTCTTTTCACTTTAATAACTGCAAAACAACTGAACACATTTATACAAAATTACAATAAGCACTCTTTCTGGACCAGGATCTAGCTTTCTGACAAATTAGGAGTCATTTCATTCAGCGGTTTGGGCTACAGTCTTATTTAAAAACCCTATGGGAAATGACATGGTGAAAACACTCTTTCGTACCCACCCCCCCTTTATCTCAGGCCCCGCTTGAGGATTCACCCCGTCCATTATTTGGAAAAAATGCATCCCTACTAGGCGGGGTGCTAGAGAACAAATAAAATACATGAAGTATGTAGGCTAGTCAGACTATCCAATAAAAATAAAGACTGACACAGAAATTATTGTTGACTTCCAAAACAGGTAGTTACTGCAAACAAATGGCCAGTCAGTAAAACATCTCTGTCCAACACTTTACACTCTGATATCAAAGAAAACTAACTATAAATGGTAGTACACATCAAAAATACATTTACCAATATTAGAAATAAAATCAAGTTATCACCCTCATTCAACAAGCAGTCAGGTGTTCAATTAGTATACAAATAAGAGCCATGTCAAATGAAGGGCCAGATGTAGCTCAAAGGACACCACAGAGATGTACTATCCCATCAGCCAGCAGCCTCACTGGACTCACAGGGAATCAAGAAAGAAAGAAAAAGAAAGAAAGAAAGAAAGGAGGGAAGAATGAAAGAAAGAAAGAAAGAAAGAGAGAAAGAAAGAACGAAAGAAGGAAAGAAAGAAACAAAGCAAGCAGTCCTGCATCTAATTGAAAAACGTGCAGCTTCACAGATTGCTAATCAATGAAAAGTTGACCTCGCTCTGCAGCAGTCCAGTTTCAGACCAGGTCACAGAATCACGTTTCAGGAAGACCTCTACCTCTCTATCCTTCTAGATTTGCTATAATTAAAAAAACACCAGCCTTAGCATGGCATTAAACATTATAGCATCGCTCCCAAGGATGATACTTGCATTTGATGGTCTAAATTCTTTATGAGTGCCTGAAATATGCTAACCTAAAACAGTGTTTTAATGGGGTGTGAGACCAGAACATAACAGTGAGATCTGTACTTTCCTCTTGGCAACTTAGAGAATAATACCAATCAGAACACTTGAGCGTTACAGTATTCTGATAGCAAGTAGTTTCTGCTTTGTTAATGTTCTTTCATTATTTTCTTATGTTGCATGTCACTGACAACGAGAAGAAATGCAGATGTTTTGAAGAGTTGGATTGAGGATTTCCAGACAATATTGGATTTCAGGAAGACCTCAATGAAAAGGATGATCATGAACATGGCTGCTTCTATGGCGAGTATTTAATTATAAGAAATTAGTCATTGCTGAGTGTGATTTAAATAATAAAACACACCTAAGAGGACTACCATTCTTAAGAGGTTTCAAAATCTTGCAGGAACGTGGAAACAAGTGATGTGCAGCTTAAACTTCAAAGACACAAATATGCTGGTCGACTCCACCATGCTGCCATGATTGGCCCCGAATTTCAGAGGTAATTTTGGGCCTGAAGCCAATTTTGTGTAATCACTTACCAAAGCTATGACCAGGATAGCCTGTCAACAGCTTCTTTGCATCATGAAGGATCATTGCCAAAGGCTCATTTCATATTGCAGCAACATCAAAGTGTGAAATCACCCTATTGATATGATTCACTGCCCTACCCATTCATTCCTTGTGCACATTTTTAGAAAAATATCTGGGTGGAGACTTCTGTTATTCTTCAGTTAATTTGATTCCTTTTATTTAAAAGTGATTTCAGAACAAGGTAACTTCTTTGTCACTTAGAAACAAAGGGCAATATGTGTTTGACGACTGCTAATGTTATTTTATCAGGGCCAGATAATAATTTTATACTGTTCAAAACGTGAACCTATTTGTTGATAAGGCCAATACAACCAACAGGAGATGTAGTAAACGAGTAACAAAGAAAAGAAAGAAATAACAGAACAAACATAATTCTTATTTAGGATTCAATTTCTTAAAATTATTGTTATTTTTTAATGTTTGTGACCACAAAGTGAGGTTTGTGTGACAGTTTTTATTTTGTAGAATGTTGTTGTAAATAGATAGGTACAATCTTTTTGATTGAGGTCTGAACTGTGTGCGCTGTAGAGCCTTCTCTCCCCTCATAAATCAGAAATGACCCTGTGTGATCTAGTAGGTATAAATATAATGATATTTTGATGTAGCTTAGCATTGTCATCAATTAGGGCAATTGATCCATAGCACAGTAAAAACAACAACATTTGTTCAACTCCACCTTGATGGTGATAGAGATGTCTGGCTCAAACAAAAAAATGCCTTGATTGTAACAATATGGCTGGAGCAGGAGCTTCAGAGAATAGGTGGATGCTATGCTCATCCGATCCCGTACCCAATGGAAGAGTAGAGATGTCTTCCACAAGTTCTTCCATCAAAATTAAACCAAACCTTCCATTATAGTTAACTATTCTTGAGAAAGGAGTACTGTTAAATTGCCATCAAGTTATGTATTTATTAGGATTTCTTGTGAGGCCTCACCTTGATAGATATCATCCACCACATCCTATTGGTTCTTTAATGTTTTGAATTGTGTAGATTTAAATTATGTGAGAAGTAGAAATCAGTGTTGATTCTGGATTCAGGAATGTGTAGCAATTGAAAAGCTAGGCATTTCTACTATGATATTGTTTTTATATACATCCTAAAATATGGTCAAAGAAGCAGTACTATCATTAGTTAAACAAATGAATCAATATACCAATTTTGTTTGTCATCTATGTATATAATCTATTTACCATTCTCTAATAATGGTCCATCTTGTAGGTGTACACACTCAATTACCATCACTCTAGAGCCAAATAATAGTGTTATGATCTGAGATACTTTGGGAAAAAAGTATTTTATTGTGTTGTCTTCTGCAATCAACACAAGTACATTTCCTGTGTGGCACAGCATAAACTGAATATCCTTGTTCATTCTGATTAATAAGTAACCAGCCATCAACAAGAACATGCACCTCACAGAGCCTCTAAATAGAAGCCCTGTCTTGCTTTCTCCTAGATTGTGAATTGGATCTATCTGATGTGATTTTGTTTGTCAAATGAACATATCAAAATCACCTCCCATCCTGCTACTTATAATTAATGTTAGAACATCAAATACTTTTTGATCATCTACATTTGGTTCTAAAAGTAAACACATTAGAACTTTTGTAAGTAATGTCTATAGCTGTACACTATCCCATCTACCCTTGAATCAGAAGAAATGAAGATTACACAACATACTTAGCTTGCCCAAGTATAAAAACTCCTCGCATTGAAGAAACATGTTGTGTGGTGGCAGTTAGTACCTGATGACCAAATTGCTGTAGGGTTATTTTTATCTTTAAAATTAATATATGTTTTGTGGAGACTCAGAACTTGACCCAACAGTATTGTAAAATCTCCTTAATTAAATTTTGAAAACATCAAGGATGTCATCCTTCTGATCGAATGAGAGTCAGTCATATATGCAACTATCAATACTCACTTTGGCACAGGAATTCAGCTAGTGTTTAGCAGAAAGAATAATTTTAGGATCAAAAAGATTTTACTACACCATCCACCTCCAAGTATTTATTTAGGTTACCAGCTTGAAGCCATATACATACTCAAACCTATCTGCATATCTTATAATGCTATGCACAGTGCCGCTCTATGTACATGGCTGACAGACTATTCTACAGCCTTAAAATCTGATGTTCTAACATCTAGACATCTACCTCACTCCTTTTCTCAATTGCCTGTTTATATCTGGAAAACTTTACATCCCAGTGGTATGGTACTGTTATCCATATTGGACATGGACTGCTTTAGGCACTAGTTTGCCAATCTCCTTCTGTTTACATATCATCCGCCTTTTACTAAATCGTTTTACCTTATCTCAGGTATTTGAACATGTTCATTTCTAGCTGGTCTAATATTTGTTTTTCTCAGTTTGTAAAATTATTTCTGTATAGGAACTAATTACAGTTTATCATATTGTTCTTTGTAACTTGCTCTGATGCCACCTCTGGTCCTACTTTGCACTATGTAAAACTTTAAACAAAGAAATATCTACTTCTAGTCTAGTTAATTTCTGCTTTATTTAGTGATATTTTCCCTTGCTAGTGGGAACAATTTGTAAAGTTGTTAGAGCTGCAAGGTTCTTAGTATGTAATCACCAAGGTATACATTCACTAAACATTACACTTGCATTAGAGTATAAAAGAAATATGACACAAACAACAACTAAACTAAAAGGGACATTGGAAGTTCTCTGTCAATTTGGTTGCTGATTGAGAGAATTAGTTTCACTGATTAGTGGTGTTACATTTAAATTCTCAAAGCAACGTCTATTTTTCAATGATCCAACCATGAATGAAAGTATTTTGAGGTATGATTAATATACCTCGCTTTGTCAAGTATGTAATTTATTAAAACATCATCAAATGGTTACGCCCATGTATGTGACCTAAGGATATCAGAACTGTACAAAAAATAAAAAATTTCCACATGTAAAATACTCAAAGCTTACATTTCAAGGTAAGTATGTGTTCCATTGCCCTCGGTATACCCAGTACTTTTTATGTATAAGTTACTTTGTTCAATATAAATCTGATATTCTGAGCAGGTAGTCTTTGGAAGTTACTGTTAATGTTTCTGTAACCTATATGAGGTTCTGGAAGATTACTGGTATTATTGGATTTTGTATCTGAAACTGTTTAAATTTATGTAGAGTAGACATTGGTAGTGTTGGGGGGTTTGCATGCATTATGAGAGAAGTACCTAATTCCCATTTGTGCCTAAGTGTCCGTGTTGCTTTCACACTTTTCTTCAAGTTGGTTAATGATGATTGTACATTTCTCTGGTGGCAGTGAGGTTCTGATTCTCGGTTTGTTATCAGAGAAAGAGACTGCATGGGTGCTTTCCTTCTTGAATCCAGGTGGAACAAGCGCACAACTTTCCTTACATTGAAGGTTTCATTGCTACATATTTCGGTGTACCCACAAAGAGCTTTGTGTCTGATTTAGTCTGCATAGAAAATATGCCTTGTGTCTGATACAGGTTGCTTTTATGGGAAGTCTGTCTAGGTTGGTCAGTGTTATGGGTGATGTGGTTTTATTGTTGATCTCTTATTATGAGCCTGATTGCTGCATTTAGCATAACCCTCATATGCGCTATATTGGTTTTCAGTACGTCTATGAGAGTCACAGTACCATATTCTAATCTAGATAGTACCAGGGATTACACCACACTTTTTAAGTCCTCCTCCATGATGAAAGGTAGTTTGAGATTTTACATGGAATCTTTGGTTGTGGAGTTTATGTGAGTCACCATGGTACTGTTTTTGCCAGGCGAGTTTCCTAGACACTTGGTATAGGTGATTATTGTGGGAATTGAGTTTGGAGCATCTAAGTGAGTAACCCAATCTTGAATTGAAGTTGAGTTACCTTAAGGAGACAGTAGGAGGAATTCCATCCTTTAAGACATTTTATAAATATTTTTATATCAGTGAATCTGACTTCCCTACATACCACTCAAAATAAGAAAATGAACAGCATATCTAAATACAAAACAATAAATAACTTGCATTGGTAACACCTTTGATGATTCTATTATACACCTAAGGACCATATGAATTATGGTTACTTGCATCAACCTTGCAATATGTAAAATCAAACTGTTTCCACCTGCAAAGTGTTTTCTGAGGCACAAATGTGGGGATCCAACCCCTAATTAATCCCAATTTAGAAAGTTCTTCGTTTATGCATTCCCTCCAAATAGTGAATCTGTTATTCTAACAGAAAACTGTTAAATAGTTACTGAGTCCCAAGTTGAGGCAGTAACATATTTGCAAAGGGAACGATTAAGCAATTAGTTAGAACACTGAACTTGCTGTCTGTTAAATCTTTTTTTCAGTTCTCAGTAAGAAGTGAATTCCAAGCAGCTCTATGAGTGACAGCTCTCAGTGCAGTGCGGTTATAGGTGGAGGAGAAAGCAGGGCAAGCAGTAGGCTTTGAACTGCAGAGGCGACAGGCAGAAAGGCAATTAGGCAGCAAGGCAGCACATCAACAGCCTGGTAGCTGCAGGGGGGTTGTGGCAGTGATAAAGTTGCAGTATATATGCCTCTGGAGACCTCAGGAATTTGGGGGAGAAGTGCAGTGGATGGAGAGTGGTCCCAGTAAGACCTGAAGTAGGCTTGCAGCAGTGGGGAGAGTAGGCTTATGTCCCACTGCATTGGTAAAGCCCTGATTTGTGGAAGCGGTCCAACCAGGTTTGGATGTGGCTTGTGGCCAAGGCATGCTACCACCCCCACTGGGCCCACATTGCATCTTCTTTGTGCCTAAGCTTGTTTCACTTCTGCCTTTTTGCTAGCCATCAGCTGTTCCTTGGCTTCCCTTTGAAAAGTGCTACAAGCTCATATTTGCTTGCTTTACTTGTTGTTTGGGCAAGTTGTTGAAGACTAATGCTGGACTGGATGAAAGGTTGAAGGCTGTTAATTGGTTGGACAAAAGGATATAAAAGACATAAGGCCATAAGTATAATTCTTAAAGCACAAAGTATAAAATATAACAAAAATGCAACAGAATATATTGTTCCTACACAGGACTGCATTGTGCTATGCTGCCCAATTATTAACTTAGGAATAGTGGCACTCAAGGCTAAATGATGACAAACATCTAAATCAATCAGTAATTTGTAAAGCGCACTAGTCACCCATGAGGGTCTCAAGGCACTGAGGAGGGGAGGAGGGAGAAGGGGGTGAGGTGTTGCTACTGCTCGAACAGACAGGTCTTGAGATGTTTCCTGAAGGTAAGGAGGTCTTTGGTCTGGTGCACAGGGGTGGAAAGAGTGTTCCACGTTTTGGCAGCGAGGTGCAAGATTGATCTACTGCTGGTTGTAGTTCTGTAGACACGTGGGATGGTTTTGAGGGTGAGAATGGTGGAGCGGAGATGCCGGGTTGGGGTGTAGAAGGAGAGTCATCTGTTGATGTATTCTGGTCCACTGTTGTGCAGTGCTTTGTGAGCGTGGGTGAGGCATTTGAAGGTGATTCTCTTGTTGACTGGGAGCCAGTGCAGGTTTTTCAGGTGGTCTGTGATGTGGCAGTGGCGGGAGATGTCCAGGATGAGGCATGCGGAGGTGTTCTGGATACGTTGCAGCCTCTTCTGGAGTTTGGCTGTGGTTCCTGCGTAGAGGGCATTGCCGTAGTCCAGCTTGCTGCTTATGAGGGCTTGGGTGACTGTTTTTCTGGTTCGGTGGGTATCCATTTGCAGATGTTTCGGATTATGCAGAGGGTGTTGAAGCAGGAGGAGGAGATGGCGTTGACTTGCTGGGTCATGGATAGTGCGGGGTCCAAGATGAATCCAAGGTTGTGTGCTTGGTCGGTGGGAGTCGGAGTGGTTACGAGAGTGGCAGGCCACCAGGAGTCATCCCATGCAGAGGGGGTGGAGCAGAAGATGAGGACTTCTGTCTTGTTGGAATTGAGTTTGAGGCAGCTGCTCTTCATCCATTCGGTAATGGCCTTCATTCCTTAATGGACGTAGGTCTTGGCAGAGTCCTTGGTGAGGGAGAGGATCAGCTGGGTGTCGTCTGCGTATGAGATTATGTTGAGGTTAGTGAGCGGGGCCATGTAGACGCTAAAGAGGGTCGTGCTGAGAGACGAACCCTGGGGAAGGGTGGAGATAATTTTGGTGGCCTCTGAGTGGAATGGTGAAGGCAGACTCTCTGGGTTCTGCCAGTGAGAAAGGAGCTGACCCAGTCCAGGGCTCTGTTGCGGATTCCAGCACTGTTGATGCGTGAGCGTAGGGTGTGGTGGCAGACAGTGTTGAACGCATCCGAGAGGTCCAGGAGGATGAGGGCTGCTGTCCAATATGGTTCTGATGTAGTCGGTGGCGGCAATGAGGGCAGTTTCAGTTCTGTGGTTGCTGCAGAATCCAGATTGGGAAGGATCCAAGATGCAGTTCTCCTTCGAGGAAGTGGGTTAATTGTCTGTTGAGAACCTTCTCGATGACTTTTGCCAGGAAGGGAGAAGGGAGATAGGCTGGAAGTTCTTGAGGTCCTTTGGGTCCGCCTTGGGTTTTTTGAGGAGGGGCGTTGATCTTGGTGTGTTCCAGCTCTCCAGGAAGGTGGCGGACTCAAAAGAGCTGTTGATGATCTTCCGTAGTTGAGGTGCGATGACGGAGCTTGCTTTGTTGAGGACGTGGTGAGGGCAGGGGTCAGATGGAGAGCCGGAGTGCATGGTGTTCATGGTTTAGATGGTGTCGTTGATGGGGGTCCAAGAGGTTGGAGGAGATGAATCTGTGGTGTTTGTGGTTGCCGGGGGGAGTCTGGGTGCTGAAGCTGTCGTGGATGTCTGCAATCTTGCGGTGGAAGTAGGAGGCTAGGGAGTTGCAGAGGTCTTGGGATGGTGGGATGTCATTGGCATTGGGGTTGGAGAGTTCCTTCACGACGTTGAAGAGCTCCTTGTTGCTGTGAGCGTTTTTGTTGATTCGGTCTTTGAAGGCAGTTCTCTTGGCAGCTTGGATGAGTTGGTGGTGTCTGCGGATGGAGTTTTTGAAGGTTGTGAGATTGTCCAGAGTCTGATCTTGGCGCCACTTTCTTTTGAGTCTTTGTCAGCTTTGCTTAGTGTTGACCCATTACCTGAAATTGCGGGCAGCTGCATCAGTGTCAGGGGTGTTGATGGGTGGGTTCTGGGAGAGGGTTGTGATAAGTTGGTCTTCTGTGCCCTTGTTCCAACTGTGGTGGGGGATCCGTTGTGGGTTGTGGTGTGTTGTGGGTTTCTTGAAGGAGAAGTGGATGCAGTGTGGTCTGTCCAGTGGAGTTCAGAGGTGTGGCTGAAAGAAACGTGACTGCTGGCAGAGAAAATAGGGTCGAGTGTATGTCCTGCGGAGTGCGTTACTGTCGTGACGAGCTCTTTGAGGCCGAGGTTGGAGAGGTTGACAAGCAGGGTGATGGAATTCTCGAGGTGGAAGTTTAAGTCTCAAAGGAGTATGTAGTCAGTGGATGCGAGAGCCTACGTGCTGATGATTTCGGTAATGGAGTCGTTGAATTGCTATCGTGGGTCCCTCGGAGAGTGGTGTTTGTGTCAGTGTGGATTTGGAAGTGCAGGTGTTTGGCAATGCTGAGGGTGTCTTCGGTGTTGGTCGTGATCCTGAGGGTGTTCTTGTGGATGACGGTGATGCCTCTTCCTGGTTTGTTGGAGCTGTCCCTGCAGGTGATCTTGTAGCCGTCCAGGAAGGCTATGGCGAGGTCAGGTACTGAGGAGAGGTTCATCCAGGTCTCGGTCAGGAAGGCGACGTCTGGGGAGGCTGAGTCGAGTAGATTCCATAGCTCTACTGCTTACTTGTAGACAGAGCGGGTGTTGAGGAGGATACATCTGAGATTTTTGCGTCCTGCCTTGGTGGGTGGGTGTTTGTCATGGAGGCTGGTGAAGGTGGTCTGCGGGGAGGCTTTTAGGGTGCAGAGTGTGGCGGCATCGTAGTGAAGACGTGTGTGGCGGTGGTGGGGGGACGGGAGCCAGAGGTTCTGGTGCTGGGCGCAGTCCAGGTGCAGATGGGCGCAGACGGACTTGCCTTTTTCTGCCCCCGCTGCATGCAGCCGCCATTAAGTAGGGGGTGGGGGGAGGAGAGGACAGCTGGGAGGCGGGAGGAGGACAAAAAACAGTGCAAAACAGGGGGCGAAGCTGAAAAGGAGGGTGGGCCGCAGGGGCAGCAGCGGCAGGGGAGAGAGAGAGGGGGAGAGCAAAAGTGAGAGAGAGAGAGGAAGAGCGGAGTGAAAGAGAAACGAGTAAAAGGAGTGCTAAGGGACAGTAGTGAAGCAGAGCAGAGAGCAAAGCAAAAGAAGGAGAGAGGCAGAAGGTAGCCTAGTAGGAGACCAGAGCTCTCCCACTAGACACCAGGGATGATGCGCAGGCAGAAGCCTACGGATGGAGGAGGGCCTCGAACTCCTGACAGGGGTCAGGAATTCAGAGGAGCCAGGGAAAGGGTTCTACTTACAGGGTGGAGCCACAGGAGGCAGAGCAATGCACTGACCAGGTCAATGAGTCATATTCGAGTTATGCTCATGGAAATAAAGGAGAGTGTTTTCTACTTTAATAATAACCCTGTGCAACAACATTAAAAGAACCTTGGCCAATGCTTTGGTGTTGCGTGCAGCGCGCCTGCTGCTTCCCCCTATGGACCCTTGCATGCACTTTATTTTAGGGTTGTGAGGCAGTACTAGAGAAAGGTAACAAATGCACCAAATTTATTTGAAACAGAGTTCCTGTTAACTTGAGTGTATTTTCTAGTAGTTATGGGGCCCTACCTAGGTTGGAGGACAAGCTTCTGCTTTCTGCTGTGCTGGGATGGGGTGTGGTGGTAACAGCAAGGTTTGTAGAGGGAGAAGGCGGCCTGTATAACTTGTGGCATGCGACTTGATCATCAACAGAGCGGAACTCCTTTGGTTCTCCTGGAGTCCTCTACTGCTCCTGCACTTGATACTCTGTGTCTGTTGATACATGTGAGGAGTGGTTTGGTTAGCAAGTGTGTAGCATGGGTGTGTGGTCCTTTAGTTGGCTCGGTCTGTGCCCGGGAGTTGGTTTGAGGAGTTACTAGGAAAACGATAGCACTGAAGAAACTATGCTCTGGGGGTGTAATCCCTTCTTCCCACACTCAAAAGCCTAAATCCAACAATTCCTCTGTGTTAATAGAAGCTCCCAGAAGCAACTTTAAAAACCTCAATCCTCTATTTCTGGCTTCTTTTAGAAAATTCATAAGGTTTACTCTCTTGTTGTGACTTTATCTTAGGGTAATCCTTCCTTGTCTGTGAGCCATTCTAGTTCAAAGCAGGCTAGTGGTCCCTTGGGGCCTTCGGCAGCTGTTGGAGCCTATGAAGCCTGGTCCTTGAGCCTACAGTACTATCCTTGGATGAAATGCAAGCATCCGCTCCCCTAGTTTGTATTTCTTGGAGCCATCCTTCTGCTATTGACATTAAAGAATGTCTTCTAACACTGCCCCTCCAGTAGGGGGGCCTCTGCAGGGATCCTTAGACAGAACTAGAAGTTTCTTCTCAATGTGAACTCTGCAATAAAGCCATCAAAGTACAAGGAGGTTTTGTTTGAGGAGGATTTTACCGTAACTGATATCAGTTTTGACTCTCAAGTGGGGGTAAAGGCAAGAGATTTCAATAGCTGTTCCCCTGCGAAAGCATCTTCTGAGTGTTCACGTCCATCTCTACTGCCCCTCTTTTGTATTTCTTCTCCATTGGGGGGTCTCTCTCTGACTTATATCATGATGTTTTCCTTCCAAGTTCTCAACTAAATACAGACAGTGGAGGGAGTTGTGTTTGCATTACAAAAATCTTTTTTCTGTATTGTCCTTATTGGAAAAATCTGTTGAGCTCTAAAAATGTATTAGAAATTAAGTCAGCAATTCTACTGGAGTTGCAGAATGTTAATAATTCAGACCTCTCCAATTTAACATTTGTTATGAGTACTAGTAATGATAATTTAAAGTCTATGCGAAAACCAGTAAATGTTGTTCCCCATGAAGGGGTACAGGATATCTTTGTTTAAGCTGGCAAGCCAATGCTGCACGTGGAGCACCCCAAAAATGGTTATTCTCTTGATAATGAGAAGTAGTGCTTAAAGTTGTTGTTCAGGGAATACAATAAGCCTTTTTCTGACACATCCAAGTTAGAGATTTTCCCAGCTGAGCCCTCCAAAGACAAAAATACAAATAAATATAAAAAGATTAGAAGAATCTCCAAGCGTAAAATGAAAAAAATTGCACTTCCCTCTTTTTTCATACTAGCAAATATGTATATTCCTCCCAGGAAACCCTTTGACAACTTGGTGAGCTCATTCTTCACTTTTGTGCATGACATTATTGTTATAGACGATTGTTCTCTGGTAATAATAATAATGAGTGACCTAAATACAAAGGTGTCTAATTCTGCCTCTTCCACTTTTACTAATGTTAATAAAGAAGAGGTATTCTAAATGGAAGATCTCCAGTGGGTGAAGTTGCCTCCTATACTTTCTACTCAACTTCCACACAGAGGACCTCATTATGAATTTGGCCACCAAAAGCCAGTCAACGACTCCTTGCCTCACACTACCCACATCAATCCCCCCACACCCACCCCTGGTGAATCCACATCACAGGGAACTATTTACCCCCAAACTTGTGTCCCAAGGAGTGTTCAATCATTTGTGTGCCCAACAGCATAGGGACCTGAGCTGACCCTTAACATCCCTGACAATGAAGGACCTGCTACAATTGAGAGTGGGCACACCATACCAGGGGCACAGGTGCAGGATGTGTGGGAGGGATGCTGTGGGCCAGAGTTTGGGGCCACGGAGGAACTCCACTGACCAGGAAACCATCTCCCAAGTCTTGGGAGCATACTTAAGTTCCCAGGAAAGGATGGGACAAATTATCACCATGTTGGGGGGAAATCAAAGTCTGCTGAGGGACCACCACCTTATGCAGGGCAGTCTGGGAGCCTGTGTCTGCAGCAAGACGGAGGAGCAGAGCAACATGTTAAGGAGCGAGATAAGTGTTCTTTTTAAGAAAAATATTTATTTTAACGTAATGTGTCCCCCTCCACCAGCACGCGCTGCCCTGCCCCTTCTGCAACCTGAGAGCCACAACTAAATGACTGAAATTATTTTAACCATTCCTCCCCTCACCTTGTTGTTTTTTGAAGTTTACAAAACTCATGGCACTAGAAATGAGGTTACACATACATGAATGACAAGACAATACATCAGGTGGCTGTCAGACAGAAGGGTTATGCACGTTACAACTTGCAGAGCACTGGCACATTAGTCCATTTATCATGGTCCTCTGTTTTGATTAGACTGGGAGGAACTGGGATCTGCCAATTGATTTTATATCATCAAGATCAGTAATCAGTATTGGGATTGTAACAGGACAAGGTGTCCAGATGGTAGCCCGGTACATGCGCTGAAGACAGGAGTAGGGACTGGGGCTTATAAACTGCAACCTATTCACTTCTCTGGGACAAATGCCGCTTAGAGAGGATGCCAGGGATAACTGCAAATGTTTTCTCTTTCTCTCTTTCAGGCAATGTGTCCTAGAGCTCGATACCTTCAAATATCACGGTGTAATTCAAACAAATGTAGTGCCTGGTCTGATATATTTCGGTATGTTGCAGTTATTATGTATATTGTTTTCACATAAAACATCAGTATTTTCCACGATTTGGGGTCTGGATTTTTTTTTCAGTCTATACTGTTCTTTTGTCACTAAGGCCCATAGTTATACTTTTTTAGCGCCGCAATTGTATTTTGTAAGTTTGTGCTGATTTTGAGTAAAAAAACAACGGAAATGCGGCACTAAAATTTATAAATATGGGCATAAGGCCCTTATCCCGAGATTTCCAGAATTTGGTGTGTTGATACTATGGACTGGAATCTCTGGCTGCAATCCCTGCACCAAAGTTGAGCAATCATAAATATTGTGGTTTCCCAGATTCCAGAAAGAAAAGCGAAGAAAATTTCCACCTACTTTTCGGAGGCAAAAAGCATCTAGGGAAGGACCTGTGGTGATTGGGGATGGGAGCCAGGTGCTGTAGGGTTGCCAGGGGCCCAGGGCAAACTTCTGTTTGTTGTCCGCTGGCAACATTGTCTGCTCCCCGGTATTTCTGCAGGGGTCCTGCGTATGCTAGCTGCAGCCCTAGGCAGCAAAGACAATCCTGGGATCCAGTATTTGATAGGCAGTTGACAGACCCAATTGTTCTGGGCCCAGAGAGATGTGGAATTGTGGGTGGGGGAATTTCATCAAGTTGTCCCTCAGGGTGCAATTCCAACACATGTAATGAGGGCCTAAGTATTTTGGACCATGTGATTTCAACATTACCAACCGTATCTTACGCTGATTTTTTTATATTTGTTTGAAGTCAAGGCAAGAAAGAAGGTAGTTCTTATGTATCTATTCACAGTAGGTTCATAGCTCACTGAGTAATAAATTCCAGTTGGACAGTCAAAATGAGCAATAAGTAAATTGGCTCCATTAAAATTAAACAAAATGTGTCTCCTATGTATCACTGTGGACATCATGAAAACCTGACCCAATGTTACTATTCATTGAGTCACTGAGACCAGCCTTTGTCCTTATTTGAGGGTTGGTGGAGTAGGAGTCCCACTGTAAGTCTGTGCTACTCCCACCTTGGTAAACTCATGGTTCCCCTGCTTAATATAGAGTTGAGATGGCGCCAGGTTTATACCAGCAAAGCTTCCTCTGACCTTGCCGGAATACATCTTTGATCTAATGGCCCAGATGCCACCAGGCCAGGCCAGAGGATTGGTCGCCCTGCACCTTTAAGGGCGTGATGAGCACCACTCATTTTCCTTATGTATAATTGCCATCTGCAACATGGTGCATATGTGTGTCCATGAGCAGACTGTGTGCTAGGATCTAAATGATGTTAGTATTTGAATTTCAGAGTAGTGGTTTACCTAAATGAATCAAAACTTCCTTAAATCCTTGTACTCTCCAAAAATGAATGTGTTTTACTGTCACTGTCCAAGAAACATATGGCTCTATATGGGCATTGAAGGGATCTTACATTAATTCAGACTAAGATTTTGTACACATTTCATATATAAGTGGAATATTATGGAAAATTGTCTTACCTTTATAGAAAGGGAAATGGAGTCCCTGAGCTGCTTCCTACAAAAGAAGTTAGGATTGGAATATGTAAATCAAATTTCTGCATGTTTAATTCTTATGATTTTGATTTAAGATGCAGAGGCCTTGTCAATTCCTACCTACAATTTAAAGCATCATGACTGCATAGTTTTACGAGGACGACCATATGAACATCAAGCATTCTTTACATACAGTCACTCGTACAACATTGTGTTCATTGACAAGATATTTGTCACTGGCAATGGCATGCATCTTAATAAAGGCATAGCGCTTCCACTTTGAATTGAGTATGCTTTCCCTTCTTAAGCTAGAGGAGGGTTTTGGATGAGTAGAAAGGGGTGCTTGTGAGCATAGGTTGCCTCAGTCAAAAGGATATCTACCATAGAGGCTCTAGCCAAGCCTAATTCCAAACCTTTGCACTGGCAGAGCCAATTGGTCTGGCCAGAGCAAGCTGGGTCAATGGTCAAATGTTTTTTTATTTTTAAATAAAAAAAGGAAAAAAAAAAATGCTTCACTTCAATGTGGTGGCCATATGCTTTTGGTAACAAATTCTAAATTCGAAATACAGACATCCATTGCATAAAGTTTCATAAGAACCGTGTGGGCATTTCTAAGCAGGCAGAACAGCCTTAGAATCTCTTTATAGTTATAATGCACACCACAGTAACATATGATTTTTATTGGCCCAACGAAAATGTACTGTTGATTTTCAATGATTTTTAATTACTATAGCCTGAAGACATAGGGCCTAGCTATGAGTGTGGCGGTCCTCGTAAGGCCACACTCGTGGTCAAACCGCCACATTATGAGGTTGTAAGATGCCCCGCCAACCTACCACTGTCTCCGCCGCGATCGGATATCCCGACGGGCTGACAGCGGTGCAGGTGGGAATCAGACATAGTGCTCAAGTCAGTGTCGCCCTGCTGATTACAACCTGGTACTCTGCAAGCCTTCTCATGGTGGTTTTCAGAGCCATGAAAAGGCTGGCAAAGAACGGGTGCAGGGGGCCACAGTGGAGTCCCTGCACTGCCCATACCTGTGACATGAGCAGTGCAGGGGTCCCCATACCCATTACCCTCACAATGCGCACTGTCTACTGTGTAGACAGTCTGCATTACAAGGGTGTTGGTGCCCCGTGCGTGTGGCAGCATTGCTGATGGCTCTATTACGATTCGCCAACAATGCTGCCACCACTTTCCTGCTGGGCTGACTGGCAGAAACCTTGGTTTCCACCAGTCAGCCCAGCGGAAAGTCATAAAGGGGCTGGCGGGGAGGTAGCCAGCTTGATGGTAACAACCCTGTCTGGAGTTTAGCAGATGGGTGTTCCCATCTGCAAACTCATAATCGGAACCTCAGTCTAAAATTACAAGAGTGACTAAAACAAACAAAAATAGTTGAAGAATGGAATTTAAAAAACATTGACAAAGTAGTGGATTGGACTACCAGCCTTGGCATCATAGTGCACTTCATATATGGCAGATGTGCACATGTGATGAAACAGAATGTCATTACTTGCAGTGTAAGAAATTGAATGGCAGGTTGGGCGTTAACGAATTAAAAGTTAAATAGAAATGAGCCAGTGAGTGCATGCAGCTTCACAGCAAACCTATAAAGTGGGAACATTATATAAGATCCTCAAGTAATGACATTACTGATGAACTTAATAGAATGTGCTGTTTTTCTACACTGGACCTTAATAAGGAGTACCATCTTGATGAAACTTCTAAATACACCTTCTTCATACATCTGTAAGTATAAGAGGCTGAGGTTTGGAGTACCATCTGCAACAAAGAGACTTGAAATACAACCCACTAGAACCTATCCAAACTGCAAAACATGTGATTACCAGTGATGAGATTCTGATCCATGCCTCCTCCTAAATACAGATTCATGATGAGTAGCTGAAGACTGTGCTAAAGAGGATCAGAAAAATGGGCTGATGGTGCAGAAGAAAAACATGAACTCACAAATACCAACCTGAAATTCTTCAGAGAAGTCTTCATGGCAGATGGCACATCTGATGATCCTGGAGAGGTAGACAGCATTAAGATTGCTTCAGGTTCCCAAAATTTACCAAGGATGGGGAGCTTCTTGGGAATGATAAAGTGTTGTGAGTTGGTTTCCTCATTCTGTCCACTCTCACTACAGTATTGAGAAAAATCAAGGTTGATTTTGGTGGAATTATATAAGGAATATTTCTAAATATTTCAAAATTGACTACCTACAGTACATATTTTGAAAGAAGATAAGTGAGAGAACTCATCATGGTGTTGTTTGCTCCAAAATGTGCCCCACTTTCCCTTTCCTATGGTAGCAGGGCACTGCCCCCTAGAGATCAGTGACACTCCCATGCTGATAACAAAGTTTTTACATTCTTAATAGTGCCCCATCACTTACATCTGTGGGCACCATTTTCAGTGCCTTCACTAACCAAAAGTTACTGGGGGAAGTTGATCCATGCACCATAAGGTTGATCCGATGCACATGTTGTGTGTGTGTTCAACATGTAAATATAGTGTAAAAATAATTATTATTTTGTGACAAAAATGGTTTAATAATCGTTTTTTAACTTAATAATACATGTACGTTTATTTAAGAAAATAATGACATTCATTTAAATTAATGTTATACAGAACTTCATTCCAATTAAATGTATCATATTTAAATAACTAGATATTTAATTCATCATTAAGTTAATTATGCTGCAGCATTTTTGCATTTTGTTCTACATTTATATTACATATGAAAAAGACCATTCACATCAATATTTAACACAAAAACATTTTTACTCTTTTGTTTTAAGTTTAATCAACTTTTAAAATGTTCCCTATTACTTTAACTTAGGGAGATCTCCACACAGGTTGTCAGTTTCGAGCCATGGGTAATGCCAGTTATTATCTTTATTGCCAAACTATACAAAATGCAGACCTTCCATTGTTCTCCAGAGAGGTGAATTCCTGCCTTGCTAGGATAATTTGAATAGTTACAATTATCTCAAGTAACTATAATTTGTGCCCTGAGGCAATTATAACTCGTGCCTCTGACATGCACAGTTTTCTCATCTACAATTTTACAGCAAATGTTGCAGTGATGTTATCAAAGATGTCATAGAAGATGTTATGAGTGATGTGATAAGTGGGGTAATTAGCAGTGCAGGGCTAGGGTTCATATACATTAATACACCCCCAGGACGTGCACCACACGTGGAGGTGCGGATTTTTAAAAAAAGAGCAGTAGACTGACCTTGTTTTTGTTTTAAATGTTTGCTTGGATTCACGATCCTCTGACTCTGCTGAGTCTGAGTCCCAAGATGGCTGCCAGCACTTCCTAGTTGAAGTGTTGGCAGTCAATTAGGTCTCACCATGAAATCTGTCAGATCCACAGAGGATTTGCGTCCCTAGATATCTTTATTTCTTTTTTCTTAAATAACTCCAAAACTACTGAATGGATTTACACCAACTCACAAAAAGGGCTCTTCCTGTACTAAGAGATAGGTTTCTGCCAAATTTAGGGGGTCATTCTGACCTCGGCGGTAAAAGGCTCTTACCGCCGGTCAGAAAACCGCCATACTACCACCGCAGCCGCGGTAAACCGCCATGGTCATTCTGACCCACAACTGCCAAACCGCCGAAAACCCGACATCCACGGAAGGCCGCCTCATCAGCGGTCAGCGATAAACTGGAGATGACCAAACCTCCACCGTCACGCCAACACAAACACGCCCATGCCATTACGACCCACGAATCCACGCGGCGGTCTTACAACCGCGGTATTCCATTGGCGGTACACACCGCCGCGCTCAAAATACACACACCTATACAAAACACAGCCACATTGGACAATTTGAAATACACACACCTGATACACATACAAACAACACTCCCACACACCCATCACCATATAAAACACACACCCACATCACCCACAAACCCCCACAAATCGAAATTCAGAGACAAGGCGCAATACACAGAGAGAGAGCACAGGGAACGCAAACCACAACACACACAGGAACCCAACATCATCACCCACACCACATCTACGCACACATCACCACACACCACCACTCACATCACCACAAACACCACCCCACACCTCATCCACACCACCCCATGGCACCCCAAAGACACCCCAGGTTTTCGGACCAAGAACTCAGGGTCATGGTGGAGGAAATAATTAGGGTAGAGCCCCAGCTCTTCGGTACACAGGTGCAGCACACCACAATAGCCAGGAAGGCGGAGCTATGGCAAAGGATCGTCGACAGGGTCAACGCTGTGGGACAGCATCCCAGAAATCGGGATGACATCCGAAAGCGCTGGAACGACCTACGGGGGAAGGTGCGGTCGATGGTGTCAAGACACAACATCGCTGTGCAGAAGACTGGCGGCGGACCCCCACCCACTCCACCCGAATTCACAGCATGGGAGCAAGAGCTCTTGAACATCCTGCATCCTGAGGGCCTCACTGGAGTAGGCGGAGGAATGGACTCTGGTAAGTCTAATCTCAACTACTTCACCCCCCCAACCACCAGCAGGCCAACCCACACCCCCACCCTCACCCCCAACCCCCCAGCACACATCGTCCCTGCCAATGTCTCACCAACACAACCCACCCAATACAACACCAATCCCTGAATGCCAACACAAACCATGGACACCCATCACCTAAGCATGACCACTGCACATACCCATCCCCCCCCACAAACCACCCTCACAACTCCTCCCACAAGGGAATGCCAGCACTGGGGGACAAGGGCACCCACAAATCGCACGCCATGGCACACACAAAAGCAATAACCATACTCTTTTACCCCTGCAGGGCCCGAACGCCAACACACCAGCCAGGAGGGTCCAGATTTGTCCATCCCACCCCCAGAACAGGCCCCCAGTGATGACAGCAGCTCTGTCGACCTAGAACCTGATGACCAGCCCGGACTATCGGGGACCTCTGGACAGTCGGTTCCCCACACACAGACACAGGCCACAGCAGACCCAACCCCCTCTGGGAATACCAGCACAGCTCCCACCCAGCGGGCCCATGCCTCTGTCTCCAGGACGCGTCAATCAGCGGTGTGTCCACCACTACAGGGCACCCAGACTTACCCACCACCCCAACAACAACAGGGACCTGGGGGCAGTGGTAGTGGGCACACCGTCCAGGGGACAGAGGCCCGGGGAAACAGGGGAACTGGGAGGGCTGCTGTGCGAGAGGGGGGGGACGGCCCAGGGAACCCACTTTCCAAGAGGCCCTCACCACCATCATGGGAGCATACCACCACTCCCAGGAGACGATGGCGACGGTACTGGCCAGGTTCCAGGAAATCCAGGCACAGCAGGAGGAACGGTACATGGAGTTAAGAGACGAACTCAGGAACATCGGTTCCGCAATGGGGACCATCGTCCTGGCCCTCAACCGGATAGACACCACATTGCGGGACCATGTGGCACTCCAAAGGGCCCCTGTGACTAGCCCGGACCACGAACAGCCTACCACCTCCACCGGCACTAGTGGACAGGAGGCCCCCACACAACGACAGGCCACCAGAACCCCACCTCCTGCTGAAGATCAACCACCCCGCAAGCGGAACCTGAGACCACACAAGAAGACAGAGTAGGATGCCAAGACCACCGCCAGCATAAGATACCCCCTGATGTCATCCCACTGTCCCACATTGTCACCCTGTCAAACCTTAAACAGCCCCTGCTCCATCCTTCCACAGGCATTTGGACAATGCACCTGTGAGACTGAGAACTGGACTCTGCCATGGACATTACTCCACCCCCACCCATCACCGTTTAACTATCATGGACCTATATGCAGCACTTAAAATAAATCACCAATTGCACTTCAAAAATCAGGAGTCTGCTTGTATTCTTAACAAATGTATTACACATAACGGTGCAATAATGTTCACTTACATTGTGATGACAACATACCAATGTCAATAAGCATTAGTCCATGAGCAAACAAAGCAGAAGTCACGCTGTGGGTCATACAGCTCTGAAAAGGGAAGGGAAAGTCAAAAATCAGTTACAAGGAACTGGGGGGAAACACAGACAGTAGAGAGGCAGGAGACTGTAAGTAAATGTAAAATGGCGTGGGTGATTCTTACCTGTGTGCTACTGAAAATACTGTTGTATAACTGAGTCCCTGTTGGTCGTGTCGTCCCCGTCGTCTTCCTCCTCTTCACTCTCCACAGGATCCACAGCTGCTACAACACCACCATCTGGACCATCCTCCTGCAGGAAAGGCACCTGGCGTCGCAATGCAAGATTGTGAAGCATACAGCAGGCCACGATGATATGACACACCTTCTTTGGTGAGTACATTAGGGATCCACCTGTCATATGCAGGCACCTAAACCTGGCCTTCAGGAGGCCGAAGGTCCGTTCTATAATCCTCCTAGTTCGCCCATGGGCCTCATTGTACCGTTCCTCTGCCCTGGTCCGGGGATTCCTCACTGGGGTCAATAGCCAAGGCAGGTTAGGGTAACCAGAGTCACCTATTAGCCACACACGGTGTCTCTGTAGCTGTTCCATCAAATAAGGGATGCTGCTATTTCGCATGACATACGCGTCATGCACTGACCCAGGGAACTTGGCATTTAGATGGGAGATGTACTGGTCAGCCAAACAGACCACCTGGACATTCATAGAATGGTAATTTTTTCTATTTCTGTACACCTGCTCATTTTCTTTTGGGGGTACTAAAGCCACATGGGTCCCATCAATGGCACCAATGATGTTGGGGATATGTCCAAGGGCATAGAAATCACCCTTCACAGTGGCCAAATCACCCTCCTCAGGGAAAACAGTGTAGCTCTGCATGTATTTCATCAGGGCAGACAACACTCTGGACAAAACCTTAGAAAACATAGGCTGAGACATCCCTGATGACATGGCCACTGTTGTCTGAAAAGACCCACTTGCCAAAAAATGGAGTACTGACAGCACCTGCACCAGAGGGGGAATTCCTGTGGGTTGGCGGATGGGGGACATCAGGTCTGGCTCCAGATGGGCACACAGTTCATGTATAGTGGCTTGGTCAAGTCCGTATCGAAGAATAATATGTCGTTCTTCCATTGTCGACAGGTCCACCAGCGGTCGGTACACGGGAGGATTCATCCTTCTCCTCGCAAGTCCCAGCGGACGGTGCCTAGGAAGGACAACATGGAGTACAGAGTCAAGCAACCCACAGGTACGTTCACACAGCTTGCACAGTACACGAATCGCTATGCATTGAAAGGCTTGTATGAGTGGCAATGCAAGGCCTAGGCCTGTGTGACGCAGTAGTAATTAAGCCATGTGGGCCCTTGTAATGGTAGCTGCCTGACCTGAGAAGTGACAGTGGGATGTGAGGTAAACGCGCTGGCGTGGCACACCGTGGCGGTAGGCGGTCGAAGACCGCAGTGCGAAGGCGCATTGGTTAACATTGAACCCTATGGGTCTCAGGAGCCAATGACGATGTGCGCCGGCGGTCGCGGCACGCACCGCGGCGGTACGCACCGCCGCGGGCGTGACCGCCATTTTCTATCTGCTTAATCACTCGAGACCTGATCATCCACAGGAGAGGACCTATACTGCAAGTGCTGCTGTGACCTCGGTCTGGAAGAGACAATGGCTGCTGCGACTGGGGAAAGGGCCCCTGCCTTCACTTCAGAAGAATTGGAGAAACTTGTGGATGGGGTCCTGCCCCAGTATGCGCTACTCTACGGTCCTCCAGACCAACAGGTAAGTACACTGGGTGCACGTTGAATGGGCTATGCCTGGGTTAAGTATGGGGGATGTAAGATGGTGGGGTGGGGAGCGAATGAGGAGTGCAAGGCACGACAGATGCGAGCATGTGCCACATGGCAAGGTTGGGGAGGGGGGGGCAATCACATCTAACATGCAGAAAAATGTTGATTTTTCCTTACCCACCCTGTACATGTCAAATAGGTCAGCGCCCATCAGAAAGTCGACATTTGGCGTGCCATCGCCAAGGAAGTCCGGGCCCTGGGGGTCCACAACAGACGGGGCACCCACTGCCGAAAGAGGTGGGAGGACATCCGCCGCGGGACCAGAAAGACTGCTGAGTCACTGCTGGGGATGGCCTCCCAACGTAGGAGGGGTGCCAGTCGTACCTTGACCCCCCTGATGTCCCGGATCCTGGCGGTGGCCTACCCCTATTTGGATGGGCGCGTGAGGACATCACAGCAGACACAAGGGGGTGAGTACCAGCACATTCTGCTATCTTTACGCGCAGTGGAGGTGTCTGGGTGGGGGAGGAGGGCTGTGGGTGACATTAGGCCAGGGCGCTTTCTGTAGTGTAGTCCCCTCCTTTAGGCATGGCCCTGTGCCCCCGCCCCCCACCCCTGTAGGGTGCCAAGTACAGCAATCCATGGTCCAGCATCACCCATGTGTGCATTTGTTGTCCATAGACCTGTAGGCCTAGTCACAAGTACTGAGTAGTGTACCTCGATTGCGCGGCGTAGTGCTGGAGGCTCCTGTGTCTGTCCTCTCCACCTGTCTTTATTTCTCCCCCCACCCCTTTTCTTTATCTTCTTGTGCATGTGTGCATTAGCATCATCAGGCGGAGGAGAATTGGCATCGGAGCACGAGGGAGATGCAACTCACAAGGCCCTGGTGGGCCATGCTACAGACACCGAGGTCACCAGTGACACGGAGGGCGAGGGGAGCTCCACAACGGGGACCCGTGGTGACACCAGCGACACTGACACGTCCTCGGAAGGGAGCTCCCTAGTGGTGGCGGCAACATCCGTGCCCCACCCCACAACAGGTGCAGCCGCCACCCAGCGCACCAGCTCCGCCCTCCCAGCAGACCCTCAGCCTTCGCTCCGTGCCCGCTCGCCCAAGAAGGCGGGCATCTCCTTCGCCCCAGGCACCTCAGGCCCTGCCCCAGTTACCCCTGCTGCCCTCAGTGAGGAGGTCATTGACCTCCTCCAGACCATCATTGTTGGGCAGTCTACCCTTTTGAATGCCATCCAGGGTGTAGAAAGGGAGGTGCATCGGAGCAATGCATACCTGGAGGGCATTCATTCGGGTCAGGCTGCCCATCAACGATCGTTCAATGCTCTGGCCTCAGTACTGACGGCAGCCATTGTCCCTGTTTCCAGCCTCCCTCTTCTAACTGCCTCCACCCAGTCCCAGTCTCCTGTTCCTCAGCCTATCCCATCCACACCATCAGACCAGCCTGCATACACCTCAACACCCAAGGGCAGCTCATTTAGACATAAGCACCACAGATCCCACAAACATTCACCCAAGCAACATCCAGATGCAGACATGCCAACAGTCACTGCCACCTCTGTGTCCCCCTCCTCCTCGTCTCCCTCCTCCCTCCCTGTGACGTCTACACTCACACCTGCATGCACACCACCATCAGCCAGTACTTCCATCACCAGCCCACCCTCCAGTACAGTCCGCACATGTGCAGTCGACACCCCCACTGCCATTTACAAGTCCCCTGTGTCCTCTCCCACTGTGTCTGTCACCCCCTCTTCCAAAACACACAAACGCAGGCAGCCACCCACACAACAGCCAACCACCACACGACAACCTACGTCACAAGCACCTGCACCCATAGACAGCACACCTGACTCTCCTACAACCACATCCTCTCCCTCCACTCCCATACCCACTGCACCTACCCTTCCCATTGCTCCTAAAAAACTTTTCCTCTCCAAAGTTAACCTCTTTGCACCACCTGACCCACCCCCTCCATCTGGTAAGAGTCTGAAGAGCACCTCAGCCACCACCAGCCCTGCATCAAGTCTGACCATTGTGCACGGGTTTTGGAGTCCACCCTTTCCCAGCACAGATACATCGGCCAGCAGCAAGGGGACAGCCAGCCCCCCCCCTGGAAAGAGAACCCGTAAGACCAAGGCCCGCCGTGAGAAGGCAGACACAGCTGCCCCCAAGGACCAAAGTTGTGGCACTTCACCTGCCACAACATCAAGGGGAGGCAAGGGCCAGAGAGCCTCATCGAAGGAGGGCAAGGGCAGCCGTGCGGAGAAGTCAGCCAGCAGGGGCGCGGACCAGGAGGGCCCCACAAGCCCCATCCCGGGTGTGACGGAGGACACCCACGGGCCCAGGACTCCGTCACAGGAGGGTCCAGCAACAGCACAGTCGGAGGGCGACTAAGCAGGGAGTCCTGGACAGGTCTGGCTCCATTGATGGACAAGAAAGGCACCGCTGAACAGGGCCCGCCGTGAAGACAGGCACCGCTGAACAGGGCCGCGCCGTGAAGAAAGGCACCGCTGAACAGGGCCCCGCCGTGAAGAAAGGCACCGCTGAACAGGGCCCCGCCGTGAAGACAGGCACCGCTGAACAGGGCCCCGTTGTGAAGACAGGCACCGCTGAACAGGGCCCCGCCGTGAAGACAGGCACCGCTGAACCGGGCTCCGCCGTGAAGAAAGGCACCGCTGAACAGGGCCCCGCCGTGAAGACAGGCACCGCTGAACAGGGCCCCACTGTGTCAAGCACCACTCCGCTGGGCCCTTCATCTCAAGCACCGCTCTGCTGGGCCCAGCCGTGTCAAGCACCGCTCCGCTGGGCCCTTCATCTCAAGCACCGCTCCGCTGGGCCCTTCCTGTCAAGCACCGCTCCGCTGGGCCCTTCCTGTCAAGCACTGCTCCGCTGGGCCCCGCTGTGTCAAGCACCGCTCCGCTGGGCCCTTCATCTCAAGCACCGCTCCGCTGGGCCCCGCCGGGTCAAGCACCGCTCCGCTGGGCCCTTCCTGTCAAGCACCGCTCCGCTGGGCCCCGCCGTGTCAAGCACCGCTCCGCTGGGCCTTTCATCTCAAGCACCGCTCCGCTGGGCCCTTCCTGTCAAGCACCGCTCCGCTGGACCCTGCCGTCTCAAGCACCGCTCCGCTGGGCCCTTTCTGTCAAGCACCGCTCCGCTGGGCCCTTCATCTCAAGCACCGCTCCGCTGGGCCCCGCCGTGTCAAGCACCGCTCCGCTGGGCCCTTCCTGTCAAGCACCGCTCCGCTGGGCCCTTCTTGTCAAGCACCGCTCCGCTGGGCCCTTCATCTCAAGCACCGCTCCGCTGGGCCCTTCCTGTCAAGCACCGCTCCGCTGGGCCCTTCATCTCAAGCACCGCTCCGCTGGGCCCCGCCGTGTCAAGCACCGCTCTGCTGGGCCCTTCCTGTCAAGCACCGCTCCGCTGGGCCCTTCATCTCAAGCACCGCTCCGCTGGGCCCCGCCGTGTCAAGCACCGCTCCGCTGGGCCCTTCCTGTCAAGCACCGCTCCGCTGGGCCCTTCATCTCAAGCACCGCTCCGCTGGGCCCCGCCGTGTCAAGCACCGCTCCGCTGGGCCCTTCCTGTCAAGCACCGCTCCGCTGGGCCCTTCTTGTCAAGCACCACTCCGCTGGGCCCTTCATCTCAAGCACCCCTCCGCTGGGCCCCGCCGTGTCAAGCACCACTCCGATGGGCCCTTCATCTCAAGCACCGCTCCGCTGGGCCCCGCCGTGTCAAGCACCGCTCCGCTGGGCCCTTCCTGTCAAGCACCGCTCCGCTGGGCCCTTCCTGTCAAGCACCGCTCCGCTGGGCCCCGCCGTCTCAAGCACCGCTGGACCATTGACAGTGCCGGTTCTGTGTTGAGCTGGTGTTCACGCTGCACTCTGGGCACCCTGCCTCCTCCATGACCAGTGGAGTCTGTAATCCACTTGATGGACTGTGGCTTTGCACTCCCCAGGATGGCACAGTGGGCAATCCACCCACTGTAGAGACTTGAGAGACTGTGGCTTTGCACTCCCCAGGATGGCAGAGTGGGAAATCCACCCACTGTAGAGACTTGAGAGACTGTGGCTTTGCACTCCCCAGGATGGCACAGTGGGCAATCCACCCACTGTAGAGACTTGAGAGACTGTGGCTTTGCACTCCCCAGGATGGCACAGTGGGCATGGTCGCCCCTTCGTGGATCTGGCGTCGTGGACTCCTGTGGCTGAGGTGCCCCCCCTTCCCTTCCCCCTGAGGTGCCTGTAGTTTTGTCATCTGATGCCCCAGCAGTGTTCTCTCCAACGGACTCAGGTCTCCTGTGTGGGCTGTGCCCATGTGTTTGGTAGACATTGGCCCACGGACTGTGGATATTTGAAACACTGAGCAGGACTTATTGACTATGTATATAGCTTTCGCACTGTTCATTATTTTTGCTTTGATATTTCATGACGATAATTTTCCATGACTTCAATGAACCTAATTTATACATAAATTTAAATTCACATTTTTATTATGTCTGTGCATTTTTCAGGGGTGTTTGGGGGGTGTCACTCAGTTGTTGCTCTGCATTGGTATGTCGATAGTTGGGGGGGGGGCGTATGTGTGTGCCCGTAACCTTTCCTCCTCCCCCCTCCCCTGTGTCGTAGGTGCAGTACTCACCGTTGTCTTCTGCGCCGGAGTTCGTACTCGTGGTAGATGAGCAGGTAGACAAGAGCAGGTAGGATGTTTAATTCGGGTCCCATGCTGTCCTCCTTCCTCGTGGAGTGTGTAGAGGTAAGCGTTTCCCCGTTCGTAGTCTGTTTCCACCGTGTTTTTATCGGCGGGGCTCCCGCCCCGGAAAAGGTGGCGGATTGGTGAGTTGTGATAGGGTGGGCGGTACATTGTCTGCCGCCTGTCTGTTGGCGGTGACCGCCGCGCTGTTTGTGTGTCCCGCCGTGGCAGTCGGAGTGTTAAAGTGGCGGGCTGTGTTGGCGGTTCCCGCCAGGGTCAGAATTCAATTTTTTTGACCGCCTGCCTGTTGGCGGGTTGGCCGCCGCTTTATCACCGACCGCCAGGGTTGGAATGACCCCCTTAGTGTAATTCCATTCAGCGGTTTGGGCTGTAGTCATGTTCAAAATCCCTCTGGGGAAGTCCATAGGGGAAAAATGCTTTTTGACCCACCCTTTTCATCTGTCCCTACTTCACGGATCACCCAAACTTTCTAGGCAGCAGCTGAAGTGACAAGGACACTACTTTTGAAAATTTCTTGAAGGTTTGTCAAACAGTACCAAAGTTATTATCAAAACAAAAAATGTTTTGTCTATGGGAATTCAGTCCTAACTATGTACCATATCACTTAAAAAATGAAAGTTACAATGACGTTATAGGTTGGCTCATATTTCAAACATGTAAACCCATACAAATTCACCTGTTATAGTTAGAGTTATTCCAAGTAACTATGCCTTGTACCCTAAGGTAACTATAACTTGCACACTCAACATACATATTATTTTTATGAATAATTTTACATCACATGTTACGGTGATATTATCAATGATGTTACAAAAGATGTCATGCATGCTATAACTTGTAGGGAAATTAGCAGTGCATGGCGAGGGCGCAAGCTGTAATTACCTTAGGGCAAGCATTATAGTTACTTGAAATAACTTTAACTATAACAGGAGAATTTCTATGGTTTTGTACATTTAAAATATGAGCCTAGCTGTAACGTCTCTGTAACCTTTTTTTCAGTGAATTTCTATGTTCTTTTAATGAAAAGTGATTGTAATTAGTCATATGTTAATCCAACCACTGCTGCACAGGGCATCATGCCCTGGCCTGAATCCATGCCCTTTGGCCAACCCCCTATAACAAATGAACCCCAGGCCACACATGGCAGGGTTTGGCTGAAGGGTCTGGCCTGTGGCTAGGCCCTGAGGCCAACACTTTATAACCACCTAACCCTTCGTTATGAACAGCATTTGGCCGTGCACGACAGGGGTTTGCCAACCCCCAATAACCATCTAACCACATCCTTGAGACAGGGTTGGCCTGGGGCCTAGCCTGTGGTCAGGCCCTGTGGCTGACCTCTTTATTATCATCCAACTCAGCACCACCCATGGCCTGCGGTCAACCCCCTTATAACCACACAACCCCGAACCACACATGGCCTTTTGGACATGCATAGAGGGGTTTAGCTGCAGGGCCTGGCTGCAGGACCTGAAGCCAACCCCCAATAACCACCCAACTGTGCACCACACACGAAATGGGTTGGCAAAAGGCCAAATCCTGCGCCACGCAAGGCCAAAGGAGATTGGAGCTTAAAAGGGGCAACATTAAATATTTATATTTAGGGGGTGCATGGGCCCCCCCTGGACCCCAGGGACCATCACCTCCCCGGGGCAACACTAAATAAATATAATAGGGTTGGCCAAATTGACCCCCGGAGCCTCAGGGACCACCACCTCCCAAGTACAACATTAAAAAAATATGTGGGATGCCACAAGGACACCCCAAACCCCAGGAACTACCACCTCCATGGGGCTACATTTTAAAACAATATGGGGTGGGCCACGCAGACCTCCCTCGGTCCCTGGAACCACCACCTCACTGGGGATGTTTTAAAATTATTTATAGGGGTGCACAAAGATCTCCATGAGCCCCGGGGCCCTCCACCTCCACGGGGCTATTTTTAATTTTTTTATAGGCGGGGCTGCATGGACCCCCTGAGCCCCAGAGAACACCACCTCCCCGTGGCCAAATCCTTGTTTGAAAAAGGGAGAGGGCCCCCTCCCTAGGCAATTCTTGGCCCTGATGACCCCATCCCAGAGGCCCGGGGGTGCCCGGGCCCCACCTAGGCCACCTAGTAAATACGTTTGGGGACTGCAATGGGAGCTTCTAGGCCCCTACAGTCCCACTGGCTCCCATCTCCTGCAGAGCAGGCATTGTTCAGTCACGCAGGGAGCTGCTACAAATGTGTATGAGAGCAATTTTTCCATCTCTGTCCCTGCCGCATGTTGGAGGGCAGAGGAAGAGATGGAAATACCACTTTCAGAAAGCAGGAGGATATTTAAAGCTTCTGCATGCTGAGTGTTTGCTTTTGCTTGGGGGTATCTGTCAGCTCCCCCCAAGCAAAAGCAAAAAGCTATTTCCCAAGGGTGGGTACCTCGAGAGGTAGCAGGAGCTGGCCCTGAAGGGTGGCAGTCCCCAGGACCATATTTGGCTACGAGAGGGTGGGGGACACATGGCCCCCTTCCTTATTTTGATTTGGCCGACTCTGCACAAAGATAGACCTGGTTCTACAGATTGTGCTTTCTGTGATTTGGTGTAACTCCAGCAGTTTTTGACAAATTCAGGATAAAAACAATTGTACTTTTTGGCTGTTAGGCTTGCCTAAGGCTTGTAATAAGAGTCTCAAGAGACTCTTGCTGGGAAGCCAATTAAAAGTAGAGTTTTCTGATTTGTCAAGGTAGCTTTATTTCCATTGGGCCATCTCACTCCTACAAGAGTCAGACTCTCGTGAGGAGGAGCACTCTGATTGGCTGCCAGCTACACAACAAAAATGTTAATGGCAGCCATTACAGGACTCAGGTTTTTCCTGAAGTTATTGAAAAATAAGGATTTTGGACCTAGACAGACCCCCCTGGGGCAAAAAGAATAAAAAATGGCAAAAAATGCTGCAATCCTGCAAGACTCTTCCAGGATAAAAAAAATTGAAAAAAAATCAGCCACATTTATAAATTGTAAGTCCTGGGGCTGTATTGATAATCTGGAGGGGTGCTGCGTGACCCATATTCCGGAGCCTCCGGGAGTCTCAGGGAGCCCACTCTGGGGCCAAGCACATTGTTTCTGGATAGTGGAGTCACATGGCCCCCCTCCCTGAGCCATTGGAAACCCTGGAGAGCCCACCCTAGTGGGCTGAACAAATGAAGTATGGGAGTGGGTACTACACCCTCCTCTCGGAGGATTGAGAGGAATGTCTTTCAGAACAACACATACTGGAACCATGCACTCCTGAACAACGTTGTCGGAACAACGACTGCATTGTTACCACTAATGCCTTTACCACGAATGCCTCAACAATGATAATTCATTGTCGAGGTATTCCTGGTAAAGGCATGTGTGAAATGGCATGCATAGTTCCAGCATGCGACCCTCCTGACCCCCCCACCCCGTCCCCAAATCTACCACAACCCCCACCCTCCCCCTAAAACCTAATACTATCCGACCCCCACCCCTAAAACTACCCTGACCCCCCATCCGCCCCAAACACTACCCCGACCTCCCACCCCGTACCTAAAACTACCCCGACCCCCCCACCCTGCACCAAAACAACTCTGACCCCCCCGCTCGCACCCCTAAAACTACCCTGACCCCCACCCACCCCTAAAATCTAAACTACCCCAGCCTCTACCCCTAAAACTACTGCGACCCCACCCCTAAAACCTAAAAGTACCCCGACCCCCACCCTCACCCCTAAAACTGTCCCAGTCCCCCACCTCCACCCCTAAAACTACCATGACACCCTGCCCTTAAATCCTTAAACTACCCAAACCCTCACCTCCGCCCCAATACTAATGCAAGCCCCCCACCCGCCCCTAAAATCTAAAATTATTCCGACCTCCCACCCCACCCCTAAAACTACCCCAACCACCCACCCCACCCCTAAAACCTAAACTATCCCAACCCCTCAGCCGCCCCTAAAACTACCGTTCACCCCAACCCCTAAAACCTAAAACTACCCCAAACCCCCAGCCCTACCCCTAAATCATAAGCTATCCTAGACCCCCCACCCACCATTAAAACCTAAAATTACCCTGACACCCCCCACCCCTGCCCCTAAAAAGTAAAACTACCTCACCACTGCCCCTAAAACTAACTCCAACCCCATGCCCAGCCCCACTTACCTGACCACACCCTCTCCGAAGTCGGTTTTCTTCTGCCTTAACCATGCATGTTTATTGTTCAGATATACATGGTTAAGGCAGAGGAAAACAGGGTTGTTGTTCTGGAAAGAGTTGTTCCACTTTCATGGACAACGACCCTCGTTGATCGGGGTCGTTCTTCAGGCTGCTTCCCCTTTGAGAGGCCCCAGGAAGCCCACCCAGGGGCCGAAATTATGAAAGAAGGTGAGAGAGGTTGCACTGCCGCCTGCCTAAGCCTCAAGAGGACCCAGGGAGCCCACCCCATGGGCTGAAAATGTTCAAATTGGGGAGAGACACATGGTGCCCTAACCCAAGCCTTAAAAGTCATCATGCAGCCCACCCCTGGGTTAATTACGTTAAGGGAGGGAGCCACAAGGCCCCCCTTCCCTGACCATTAATGGCCCCTGAGACCCCTGCCCCCAGAGCCGGCTCATGGGCTGTCTCCTGATGAGCCCACCTGGGGAACACGTGGTTTCGCTGCCCACAGCAGTGCTGTCAGAGAAACCTGTTTGCTGTCGCCTGACAGGAGCATTTTCAAATCCCCTGCCAAGTGTGAGCAAACACCAAGGCCCTCATTGCAACCCTGGCGGTCCAAGACTGCCAAGGCTGTTTTGGCTGAAGCACCACCAACAGGCTGCCAGTGCTTCAGAGGGGATTACGACTGCGGCGGTAGCGCCGCGGTTGCACCACCGGAGCCGGCGGTTTCCCGCCCAGCGGTGAAAATCCACCAGGGCAGTGCTGCCCAGGGGATTACGAGTCCCCGACCGCCAGCCTTTTCCTGGCGGTTTGAACTGCCAGGAAAAGGCTTGCGGTACGGGGAGTTGCGGGCCCCTGGGAGCCCCTGCACTGCCCATGCCACTGGCATGGGCAGTGCAGGGCCCCCTGACAGGGCCCCATGCAGCTTTTCACTGTCTGCTATGCAGACAGTGAAAAGCGCGACGGGTGCAACTGCATCCGTCGCACAGCCGCAACACGGCCGGCTCCATTTGGAGCCGGCTCCTATGTTGCAGCCGAGATCCCCGCTGGGCCGGCGGGGATCTCATAATGACCGCGGCGGGGGTGTGGCCGCATTGGAGGCCGCCCGGCGGTCAGATCTTGGCAGGCGGATGAGGGCCCAAGTCTGCTCTCAGCGGGCGGGAGCTTCAAAAATATTCTTCCCCACTGGAAGCAGACTTTAGATCTGGAGGCAAAGATCTAAATATTGCTACTGCCCCTATGAAGAAACATTAGCAGCTGGGGATAGGGACCCTGTGGCTGAAGGTGGCCCAAGGATGAGGGCCACATGCCACCCCTCACTCAAAATGTTTCTGGCCCCAGGAATCAATCAATCAATAGATTTATAGAGCACCTCTTATCACCCTGGGGGTATCCAGGCACTGGGGTTGTTGCTGCAGGCTAGTAGCTCTTTCTCAAAGAGCCAAGCTTTGAGCTTTCTCCTGAAGTCGATGAGGGTGTGCGTAGTCTGCAAGTAGAGGGGTTGTTTCAGATCTTGGCAGCGAGGTGGGAGAAGGCAAATCCTCAGCTGTGGCTCTGTCAAATTCTTGAGACTTGGGCGAGGACTGTTGATCGTAACTCCCAGGTGGGCTGGTGGAAGAACAGTCTCTGATTGATGAGACTGTGTCAGATGTTCTGGAGGGCCTTGTATGCAATGATGAGGACCTTGAATTTGCACCTCTTGTGCATGGGCAGCCAGTGTAGCTTCCTGAGGTGGGGTGAAATGTGGGTCTTCCTGGGGAGATTAAAGATGGGTCTCGCAGCCATGTTCTGGATGGTCTGGAGGTGGCAGAGGAGTTGGGCAAAGAGTCTGATGTAGAGGGTGCTGCTGTAGTCTAGCCTGCTGGTGATGATGGCATGGGTTACTGTCTTTTTGGTTTTGAGGGGGATCTATCTCAAGCTCTTCCATAGCATGTGGATGTTATGGAAGCTGGCGGATGCCACAAAGTTGATCTGCCATTTGAAGTGCCCCATTCCCCCTAAAAATTACCTTGGTGCCTGGGTAATGGGGTCACTGGGGCTCCAATCAGCCCAGGGAGAGGGGCCCTGCACACCTCCCTCCTGTTATTTTAAAAGAGTGGCCCTGGGGAATGGGTTCTCCAGGGCATAACAAGGCTCAGGGAGGGGGGCTGGGCATCCCCCTTCCTATTTATTTAAATAAGTATCACTGGGAGTGGGGTCCCCAGGGCCAAAAGAGGGGGCCTTGTGTCCCTTCTTCCTTATAAAAAAAGACCCTGCTGAATGGGCCAGGCTGTCAGAAACCTGGAGTTGATTTCCTCAGGAGCAGAAGATTAGTCCTCTATCCCAACCCACACTGCTCGCAACAAAACTAATCTCTGTATTGAGCACCCTGGCAGGGGAAATGAGAATGGGATTTAGAGAGACTGTCTCAGAGATGATGCTTCATCAAGGCACGGACTGTCACCTCACTGTTGGTTTAGCTGGTGAACGGCACCTGAAAGATTATTGTCACAATTAATAAGGACACACTATTATATATCAATTAACTTAACAACTAATCTTTTCAACTCAGCAATACTATAGTCACTCACCATGAGCTCTCTGGGAAAATTGCCTCTCTCTGTCTGTCTTACTGTTGTTATTTAAATGGAAATAATCTCTTATTAACAAATATTGTTAGAAATGGGGTCTTTGGTTGACAGTCAGGTTACCCCCTGTTCAAGCAAGGACCCTCACTCTAGTCAGGGTAAAAGAGAACCACCCTCAGCTAACCCCTGCTTACCCCCTTGGTAGCTTGGCAGAGCAGTAGGCTTAACTTCAGAGTGCTAGGTGTAAAGTATTTGTACCAATACACACAGTAACTTAATGAAAAACACTACAAAATGACACAACACCAGTTTAGAAAAATAGGAAATATTTATCTAAACAAAACAAGACCAAAACGACAAAACTCCGACATACACAAGTCAAGTTATGAATTTTTAGAGATTAAACTAAAAAATAGCGCTTAGAAACAAAAATGCTTCGATGAGATGTTAACACGGCGTCGTGACGGAGTCGTTCCCAACAAGCCGACACCAGCGGTGCCGGACACAGAGTTGTGTAGACCCCCAAGTACAGTACCTTTGGTGAAGAGTGAAAACAAGCTGATGCGCGAAGTCAGGGATCGCGGCGTCTGTGCGAAACGTTGAGTCCACGCACTTCGAGTGACGTCGGACACGACGTGGTGCGGCGACTTCCACGGAGTCACGGACTTCAGCGGGGCTACGGCGGCGTCGGGCCTGCGAAGAGCATCGCGTTCCAGCGAAGGTTACGGTGTCGGGTGCAGGCGGCGTCACCGGATCCAGCAGCGGCGTCGGTCCAGAGTCGTCCGAAGCCGATTTCCTTGGATTTCACAAGTAGGTGGTTCAATAGAAGAATCGTCCGCTTCTTAACTGACAATTTTTTTCCTCTGCATTCTTTTCTTTTCCTTTGCTCAAGAATGTTGCTAATATATATATATATATATATATATATATATATATATATATATATATATATATATATATACATGTATATAGTTATTTATTATCTTGAATTCAGGCGAAGAGGAATGACCTTTTAGTTAACTATCTCTTATAACTTCCTCATAAGGTAAATAAGAGTAAATATTGTCTTTATAGCTTTTCCTGTGTTGAGTTGGTTATGTCAAGCATACTATATTATTTGAGTTGTTAATATATTTATATTCTCTAAATGCTCTTTGAATTGTTGTATATTTTCTTACCACATAATTTTCATAAACCTTCAATAAAGTTTGTTTTCAGAATTTGCTTTCTGCTTCCTGGGTTCTCATTTGCTGTGACGCTTGTGTTTTCATTCTTTATCAAGATACTTGCAAAGACAAATTTTCCTCACAGAATGTTTCTTCACAGAAGCGCTCTCTCTCTGAAAACCTGACTCCTGTCTCTCAGGCTTCGCGTGCGTATCCTAACAACTGGACTAATGCAACACTAGAGCAGCAACTATACTGTCTGTCTAAACGGTGGACATCTTGGATTCCTGTTCTCGACCTCCTTTCTGCACACAGCCAAAGGACGAGCATGATGGGAGTTTGGTTTTATACATTGTAATTAAATATTACTTTACATTAACCCCTTTGCTGCCAGGCCTTTTCCCCCTCAGGTGGCAAGCCTTTTTTTGGCTGTTTGGGGCAGTTTGCGCTTAGGTCCTCAGAACTTTTTGTCCACATAAGCTAGCCAAGCCAAATTTGCGTTCTTTTTTATCAACATCCTAGGGATTCTAGGGTTACCCAGACTTTGTGGGTTCCCCTGAGGGAGACCAATAAATTAGCCAAAATACAGCAAATATTTTGTATTTTTCAAAAAAATTGGAATAAAGGGCTGCAGAAGAAGGGTTGTGGTTTGTTCCCTGAGAATTGGCATCAACAAAGGGCTTGTGGTGCTATAATCACCATCTTACCAGCTTTCATGAACATGAACAAGCAGACTTGAATTAGAAAACCCAACTTTGGAAAACAATTTTGGCATTTTACTGGGACATACCCCATTTTTACTATTTTTGTGCTTTCAACCTCTTTCCAGTTAGTGACAGAAATGGGTGTGAAACCAATCCATGGGTGAATCCCAGAAAGCTAAACATTTCTGAAAAATAGACAAAACTCTGAATTCAGCAAGTGGTAATTTGTGTAGATCCTACAAGGGTTTTCTACAGAAAATAACTGCTGAAATAAAAAAATATTGAACTTGAGGTGAAAAATACAGCCATCTGTCTCCATATTTTACTTTGTAACTTTTTCCTGCGATGTCAGATTGTTTAAAGCAATATACCGTTACGTCTGCTGGACTCTTTTGGTTGCTGGGATATATAGGGCTTGTAGGCTCATCAAGAACCCTAGGTACCCAGAGCCAATAAATGAGCTGCACCTTGCAATGGGTTTTCATTCTATACCGGGTATACAGCAATTCATTTGCTGAAATATAAAGAGTGAATAATAGGTATCAAGAAAACCTTTGTATTTACAAAATGGGCATAAGATAAGGTGTTGAGAAGCAGTGGTTATTTGCACATTTCTGAATTCCGAGTGTCCATACTAGCATGTGAATTAGAGGGCATTTCTCAAATAGATGTCTTTTTTACACACTGTCTTACATTTGGAAAATACAAATGTAGAGAAAGACAAGAGGCAATAATACTTGTTTTGCTATTCTGTGTTCCCCCAAGTAACTCAATACAAATGGTACCTCACTTGCGTGGGTAGGCCTAATACTCGCAACAGGAAACGCAACATGGACACATCACATTTTTACATTGAAATCTGATGTATTTTTTGCAAAGTGCCTAGCTGTAGATTTTGGCCTTTAGCTCAGCCAGCACCCAGGGAAACCTAACAAACTTGCACATTTTTGAAAACTAGAAACCTAGGGGAATCCAAGATGGGGTGATTTGTGGGGCTCTTACTGGGTTCTGGTACCCAGAATCCTTTGCAAACCTCAACATTTGGCCAAAAAAACACTTTTTCCTCACATTTTGGTGACAGAAAGTTCTGGAATCTGAGAGGAGCCACAAATTTCCACCCAGCGTTCCCCTAAGTCTCCTGATAAAAATGGTACCTCACTTGTGAGGGTAGGTCTAGTGCTCGCGACAGGAAATGCCCCAAAAGACAACATGGACACATCACATTTACCCAAAGAAAACAGAGCTATTTTTTGCGAAGTGCCAAACTGTGGATTTTGGCCTCTAGCTCAGCCGGCACCAAGGGAAACCTACTAAACCTGTGCATTTTTTTAAAAACAGACACCTAGGGGAATCCAGGATGGGGTGATTTGTGGGGCTCTCACCAGGTTCTGTTACCCAGAATCCTTTGCAAACCTCAAAATTTGGCCAAAAAAACACTTTTTCCTCCCGTTTTGGCGACAGAAGTTATGGGGGTCTAAAAAGGGCCACAAATTTAATTCCTTCCATCGTTCCCCCAAGTGTCCAGATAAAAATAGTACCTCACTTGCGTGGGGAGGCCTAGTGACCGCAAAAGGAAATGCTCCAAAACACTATCTGGACACATCAAAATTATCAAATACAAAACTACCTGTTTTTGTGTAGGGGGGCACCTGTGTTTTTGGGCTCAGCAGCCATTTAGGGAAACCTACCAAACCCAGAGATTTCTGAAAACTAGACACCTGAGGGAGTCCAGGGAGGTGTGACTTGCGTGGATCCCCCAATGATTTCTTACCCAGTATCCTCAGCAAACCTCAAATTTAGCTAAAGAAATCAAATTTTCCCCAAATTTCTGTTTGGAATCACTGCACCTGGACACATTTCCTACCACCCAATGTTCCCCTTAGTCTGTCAGTAAAAATGAAACCTCACTTGTGTAGGTGGGCCAAGTGCCTGTGGCAGGGAAGAGCCAAAAACATGTTGAAATTGAGGGGGAACCATGCGGGTCAGTTTGACAAAAAACATTTTTAGGCTGACAAGTGCAGCAGAATATAGATGAGACAATGCTGGCTGGTAGGAATTTTGTGGATTCCTGCAGATTCCGGAAGGTTCCATCACAAAAATGTAGGAAAAATGTGTGATTTCCAGCTAAGTTGGAGGTTTGTGGTGGGTATGAAAATGATGTGGGGTGGATGTAAAGCACACCACCCTGGAATCACCCAGATGTTTAGTTTTCAGATGTGTCTAGGTCTTGTGGATTTGTCTACATAGCAGCGTCCCAAAGTCCAAAAAGTGCAGCCCTCACCATTCCAAATGGAACCATTTTGAGCGTAAGCCAAGCTCTCATGGCCCAAATGTAAAACCAAAACCCAAAATAACCAAGTGTCCTCTTGCTTGCCAAGGGATAAGATGTTTTAGTGTGCGGGTGGAGAGCTGAAACACTGTTACCCCCTTTAGTTGGGGTGGGGGCATGACCAGGCCAATCCTGGTTGGTAACCCACTATTTTTTGTTTTCTGTTAAATCCCTGGCATCTAGTAGACTTTCTGTACCCCCGGACTGTGGGTCGGGGGGGTAATTGCCCCATCTGCCCACGGTTGAGCACAATAACTTTGGCCCCATTTATTTGGGGTTGGGGTATGGCCATATCCCCACCTTCTTATTTTGAAAATAAATCTTCCCTGGTCTCTGATAGGCTTTCTGTCTTCCTTTGGTGCAGATGGGCCTTCCAAAAATGGGCCGATCTGCCCTCAAGGGGGGCAGATATGGCCAACAGTAATGTGCCCCCAAGGGGAGCGACCCCTGCCCAAGGAGCTGCCACCTGAAACAAAACACACACACCAATCTCCGGTGCCTAGTGGTTTCTGCCCCCCATGGGGGCAGATTGGCCTAACAAAAATAGGCTGATCTGCCCCCAGGGGGGGCTGAAATGGCCTAAATACAATTTGCCCCCTAGAGGAGCGACCCTTGCCTAAGGGGACGCTCTCCATATATAAAAAACTAAAGTAAACATAAACAAAAATATATCCCTGGTGTCTAGGGATTTCTGCCCCCGTGGGCAGATTGGCCTAATTGTAATAAACTGATCTGCCCCATCGAGGGGCACAAATGGCCTAAAAGCAATTTGCCCCCCAGGGGAGCGACCCTTGCCTAAGGGTCGCTCCCCATACATAAAAACATAAAATAAATTTAAAAATATGTATGTCTTTGGTGTCTAGAGGTTTCTGCCCCCCGGGGGCAGATCAGACTAATTATAATAGGGCGATCTGCCCCCAGGGGGCTGAAAAGGCCTAAAAGTAGTTTGCCCCCCTGGAGAGTGGCCCTTGCACAAGGGGCCACTCCCCTTATGGGTAAGCAGATTTAAAATAGAAATGTCCCTGGTGTCTAGTGGGCATTTCTGCTGCCCGATCGGGCTTCAGAAATGCTTGCAGAGACATGAAAGGAAAAGCCTTTTCTTTCCTTTCATGCCTCTGCCGGCCCCCTCCTCCCAAGGGGAAGAGAAATGCTGAGCATTTCTCTTCCGCATCGCGCTGGAAGCATTCTTCTAGCACGATGGGAGGTGACCTCTGATGAGGTCAGCACACGATCGCGTGCTGACATCATCAGAAGTCACTGGGAGGGTAGGGGTGGAAAGGTAAGCAATTCCCCTTCCAGCCCTGCTGTGTGCTTCCCCCAAGGGCCGGTACCAGGACGTAATGGTTGCGTCCGTGGCGCCTCAGCGCCGCTGCCACAGATGTAACCATTACGTCCATGGCGGGAAGGGGTTAAACAAAATCACTGAAAAAACAAACATTAAAGTAATGTTATAGTTAGTTGAATTTGTCAGTGACAAAATTTTTGTTTTGAACTAAAAAAAGACACAGAATTTCACCAGTTATAGTTAGCAGTGCTAGTTATAACTTTCACCCGCAGCAAGTATTGCTTATGACCACACATATGACATCACTCATAAAATGTTCTGTGACATCATTTACTTCATCACTGATGACATCCTAAATTACATCATTGATATTTACTAGTCTGCATTCCTGCAAGTAATTGGAGAAACTTTATACATTTGGAAGAGAAGGGTTTATTATGTGTTCTCTAGTGTATATATATGTATTACGTGTAATAAAAAAGATGGGGGCCATGAGTAATTAAAATATATGAAATAACAAAAATATCCTAGATGTATCATTCAGAATAAAATACTTTCATTTTGATGACAATCAATATTAATAAGCTGCATAATAAAATGCATGCATCACGATCACAATTATAAAACAATCACACATTTCGAGAAACTGGGTTGTTATTTGATGTGGGAACTAACCACCTCAAGGAACAAATAAAGGGCCAGATGTAGGAAGGTCTGGATTTGCAATCCGGAAATTGAGAGTCGGTGCGACTCGCAATTTCCGAATCGCAAATCTGGATGCACAACGGTGTCTCAGACACCGACTGCGACTCGCTATGGGGTCGCAAAGACCCACCTCATTAATATTAATGAGGTGGGTCGCATTTTGCGACCCCATAGCGAGTCCCTGCACTCACAGGGATGGTGGCCTGCTGAAGTCAGCAGACCTCCATGTCCGTGACTGCTTTATAAATAAAGCAGTTTTTTTATTTTTCATTTTGCAGCCCGTTTTCCTTAAAGGAAAACGAGTTGCAAAATGAAAAAAATACCGAAACCATTTGGTTTCGTTTTTACAGAGTAGGCAGTGGTCCATAGGACCACTGCCTGCTCTGAAAAAATATTTTTGTCGACATTCACAAAGGGGAATTTTGCGAATGAGTTACCACCAGTGTGACGCTGGTGGTAACTGCGAGTTGCTTTGCGATGCGAGTCGCAAATAGGAAGGGAACACCCCTTCCTATTTGCGATTCGCATTTCCAAACTGCGAGTCGGTACCGACTCGCAATTTGGGAATGAGCATCTCGGGAGGCCGTTTGCATGGCGCAAACTGCGTTTTTCACAGTTTGCGCCATGCAAACGGCTTGCTACATCTGGCCCACAGTCCTTGACATGGTGACCCACTTAACTTAGTAAATTATTCAGAGCTCTTCCAGCCAGTAGCTATGGTACATAGCAGAAAGGCTAAATGTAGAGCCAAAGTGTAAAGTATTGATGCAGTACTAAAACAGTAATGAAATCAACAAAACAAAACAAATTTCTAAAACAATTTAAAAAATAGGGTCAATTTTAATGAATAAAATGGCACCAAAATGCGAAAGATCCAATTAGGGGAACTAGTGATATTAACTTAAATGTTTTAAAAAATAGAACCAGAAAGCATTAGGTTCCAACCACTGTCCACTGGGCACCGTAGACCCGGATGGAGGCTCAATTTGAGGCTGACCACTGTACAGAGTGGTTTGGCTGGACCCAGTTGGAGGATTTACCTTGAGACTTCAGGCCTGATTTCGGGTTTGGCAGGTGTTTGATGTGACAGCCTTAGGGTGGTCACCCCAAACTTTTTGCCTGACTGCCTCCACTTTTTGGACACTGTTTTTGCTGGTTTTTAGACTCTGCGCACTTTACCACTGCTAACCAGTGCTAAAGTGCATATGCTCTCTCCCTTTAAACCTGGTAACATTGGATCATACCTAATTGGACTATTTAATTTACTTATAATGTCCTATTAGTGTGCACTATATGTGCCAATTTCAAGGCCTGTGTGTGCGGTTTCACTGCCAATTCAACCTGGCATTTAAAAGTACTTGCCAAGCCTAAAACTCCCCTTTTTCTACATATAAGACACCCCTAAGGTGTGCCCTAGGTAACCCATATGGCTATGCTAGAGACCTACACTCTGCGGGGATATGGGTGTACCTACCCAAAAACCCAGAAACCCTCCAGGAAGGAAGAATTCCAAAGGGCGCTGAGGGCCTGAGCAGAAGCCCCTGCTGCGGAGGATGTTGAGGAGGAGGGTCCAGAGGATGGCCCCTCAGAGGATTTTTTGCCCTCATTAGATGAGATTAGTGCTGCAATTGTGCCCCCTGCAAAACCAGGGAGCAGTGTCTCTGATCAAAGCCTGACCACAGAAAAAAGGAGAGAGGAGAGAGACTTTCAGTTGAAGATGGCAAAGTTAAAAATTGAGGGAGGAAAGGAGAGCAGAGAGAGAAGTCAAGCAAGCTGAGGCTAAAAGAGCAGCCAAACAGATTGAAGCTGAAATAGCTGAAGCTGCAGCTGAGAGAGCCTTGACTGAGAAAAAATTGTTGTTCGCTCATGAACTGAGTCTCAAGGAGCTGGAGATCAAGGCAAGACAGTCTGAGTCCTGCAATGATGGTGGCAGCATGAGTGCAGGACCGATTGGGGACAAACAGGTTTGTATACCCAAGAATGTGGTACCAACTTTTGTGGTGGGAGATGACATTGATAAGTGGCTGGCTGCCTATGAAGTTGCACTAAGGGCCCATGGGACACCCGAGGAGTACTGGGTGGTGGCCATGTGGTTTTATGTGCCTTCCTTAGGGAGGGACACACTTCTCACACTTGCAGAATAGGAATGACTACTCTCACATGAAAGCCGCTTTACTGGCCAAGTTTGGGCTGACCCCTGAGAGATACCATCAGAGGTTTATGGACAGCACCAAACTTTCAACACAAACTTGGGTGGATTGTTATGATTTCTCTAACAAGGCACTGGATGGATGGGTGCAGGGCAGCAAAATAGATGACTATAAAGGGTTATATGACTTGATTCTGAGAGAGCATATGTTCCATATTTCTTTTACAGAGTTGTGCCAGCACTTGGTAGATAGTAAGCTGACTGACCCTGGGAAGCTTGCTGAGGAGGCGGACTTCTGGGTTAGCACCAAAGTGTCCTAGAAGGCATCTGGGGGGGACTCACACAAAGGTGGTCAGGGTTCCCGACAGAAGAAAGAAGCGGGAGAAAAACGTAAAGATAAAGAGTTCTTAAAAGGCCCCCAAAAGAAATCCCAAGGGGGGTGGTCACCATTCCTCTTCTAGATTTGGGAAGAAGCCAGGGTACTTTGATAAAACATTAGCGAAATTCATACCCAAATGCTTAGAGTGCTACCAGCATGGGCACTATAAGGGTGACTCCCAGTATTCAAAGGGGGCACAGTCCACCACTGGACAGACACCTGGGTTGGCTAGTGTAGCGCTCGGGGGAGGGAGACAGTCCCAGTTAGCTTTGGGAAGCAGGCAGAGGTTTCCCTAGTGTCCCTGGGAGAAAGAGAAATGGTGCCTAAAGCCTATATGCCAGAAAATACTTCCAAGTACAGGCAGTGGGTCATCATTGATGGGCAAAGCATGGAGGCTCTACGTGACACAGGAGCCAGTATGACTACTGTCAAGAGTCAGCTGGTGTCATCAGAACAGATAGTCCCTAATACATTCCACCAGGTCATAGTCACTGACAATCACGAGAGTGGCTCTGGTTCCCTTGAGTGGGGGTGGTCTCTGGTACTCTGGAAGTAGCTGTGAGTACTGCCATGCCTGTAGATTGTCTGTTAGGCAACGATCTTGAGCATACTCTATTCAAAGAGAGAATGGAGCACACAGATAGTAATACTATTCTATGGGTGATGTTTGGATGGTTATGGCTCATTGAATATGTGAAAGAAACATGGTGTACAGTCCCATCACGGTGGTATCAATATAGTGAGTATTCATTTAAGAATTGCAGAAGAGAATCATAGTTGCGTAATTAAATAGTTCACAAACATAGTATTTAATGTAAAAATAGAAAATTGTTTTACAATAATTTTTGATAACAAGTCTTGAACAATATCACTCTAATACCATAACAGATAGCCTATTTGTAGATGAAATAAATGTGCCAACACAAATAAATGTCATAACAACCATCGGGTGATTATCCCCTAAAGAGGGAACATATACAGTCCCATAGATTGATGAAATACATAAGATTGTCCAATTGACAGATTGAAAAACTGAAAGATAGTGTCTTCATCCAATTGAGAAATGATAATTCAGTTCATCCGAGTTCAGCCGACACGTGTTTCGTCCTCTAAGGGACTTTTTCAAGGCTTCAGGTTTCCAATACTTTTAAAATGTCTTGGTAGTCTTCATACTTTGAGGTAGAGAATGTAAGTCAAAGGTTGTTGAGAAGTAGCTGAGATTCTGTGTGAACGGTACGCTGTCCGGCAATTAATCCTTCGGTGGCAGTGATCACCGTTCACACAGGCACCACATTCTAGGATGCCGGGACTACCCTGAAATCCTATCTTATGACTTTCAACTCAAGAGATTTTTATCACAGAATTTCATCTACAAATAGGCTATCTGTTATGGTATTAGAGTGATATTTTTCAAGACTTGTTATCAAAAATTATTGTAACACAATTTTCTATTTTTACATTAAATACTATGTTTGTGAACTATTTAATTACGCAACTATGATTCTCTTCTGCAAATCTTAAATGAATACTCACTATATTGATACCACTGTGATGGGACTGTACACCATGTTTCTTTCACATATTCAATGAGCCATAACTATCCAAACATCACCCATAGAATAGTATTACTATCTGTGTGCTCCATTCTCTCTTTGAATAGAATTAACTTGCTGGTACAAGGTTTCTTGTTCCAATACACATGCCTGACAACGGACATGTTTTGAATGTTTGAGCACCCCAACAACACTCTAAAATATAGGAATGTGCCGTAGTCTTTTGGTTTTTCTGTTGTCAACATATTCAAAAAGAATGATCTTGAGCATACTGCCTGGAAAGAGGTAGAGCTCAGATCCCACCTGGAGATGTTATGTTTGCCTGAGCGGGTCTGCATGACCACACGGTCCAATTGACAGATTGAAAAACTGAAAGATAGTGTCTTCATCCAATTGAGAAATGATAATTCAGTTCATCCGAGTTCAGCCGACACGTGTTTCGTCCTCTAAGGGACTTTTTCAAGGCTTCAGGTTTCCAATACTTTTAAAATGTCTTGGTAGTCTTCATACTTTGAGGTAGAGAATGTAAGTCAAAGGTTGTTGAGAAGTAGCTGAGATTCTGTGTGAACGGTACGCTGTCCGGCAATTAATCCTTCGGTGGCAGTGATCACCGTTCACACAGGCACCACATTCTAGGATGCCGGGACTACCCTGAAATCCTATCTTATGACTTTCAACTCAAGAGATTTTTATCACAGAATTTCATCTACAAATAGGCTATCTGTTATGGTATTAGAGTGATATTTTTCAAGACTTGTTATCAAAAATTATTGTAACACAATTTTCTATTTTTACATTAAATACTATGTTTGTGAACTATTTAATTACGCAACTATGATTCTCTTCTGCAAATCTTAAATGAATACTCACTATATTGATACCACTGTGATGGGACTGTACACCATGTTTCTTTCACATATTCAATGAGCCATAACTATCCAAACATCACCCATAGAATAGTATTACTATCTGTGTGCTCCATTCTCTCTTTGAATAGAATTAACTTGCTGGTACAAGGTTTCTTGTTCCAATACACATGCCTGACAACGGACATGTTTTGAATGTTTGAGCACCCCAACAACACTCTAAAATATAGGAATGTGCCGTAGTCTTTTGGTTTTTCTGTTGTCAACATATTCAAAAAGAATGATCTTGAGCATACTGCCTGGAAAGAGGTAGAGCTCAGATCCCACCTGGAGATGTTATGTTTGCCTGAGCGGGTCTGCATGACCACACGGTCCATTGCTGCCCGGGAAGGGAGTCAAGGAGAAGGCCCCTGAGCCAACTGGGGAGAGCATAGCTGACCTGGGTAACCTACCTGAACTTGCTGGCTGGCAAGTAGAGAGTGGGCCAACCATGACAGAATTCTGCAAGGCGCAGAAGGAATGCCCCACCCTTGAGGGTCTGAGGTGACAGGCCACATCCCAAGCAGCAGGTGACGCCTCTGGCACTCACCATATTTACTGGGAGAATGATCTCCTTTACAGTGAGCCTAAGGTTCCAGGTCCTGGGGCAGCACGTGTGCTGGTGGTCCCCCAATGTTACCGGGCCTTCCTACTGGGTCTGGCTCACGACATTACCCTGGCAGGACATCTGGGCCAAGCCAAGACCTTTAACAGGCTTGTCACCCACTTCAATTGGCCCAGAATGAGGTTAGCCTCAGATGATATCTGCAGAACATGCCCCACCTGCCAGGCTAGTGGGAAGACAGGGCAAAAGCTACAAGCTCCTCTGCTCCCACTCCCCGTCATTGGCACCACCTTTGAAAGGGTGAGCATCGACATTGCTGGTCCCTTGGACCCCAAAACTGCCATGGGCAACAGGTTTATCCTGGTTTTGGTGGACCATGTAACCCGCTGTCCATTGGCAATCCCTCTGAGAACAGTGACTGCACCGGTGGTGACCAGAGCCCTGTTAGAAATATTTACCCGTGTGGGATTCCCTAAGGAAGTTGTGCCTGACAGGGGCACAAACTTCATGTCTGAGTACATGAAGTCCATGTGGGATGAGTGTGGGGTGACCTACCGGTTTACCACCCCTTATCATCCTCAATCCAATGGGCTTGTTGGGGGATTCAACAAGACTCTGAAGGGCATGATTAATGGCCTGACTGAAGCCGTGAGGCGTAAGTGGGACGTCCTCTTACCATGCCTGTTGTTTGCTTACAGAAAGGTGCCCCAGAAAGGGGTGGGGTCCAGCCCCTTTAAACTTCTCTATGGTCACCCTGTCAGGGGGGCTTTAAGCATTGATAAAGAGGGCTGGGAGAAAGCTCCCAAGACAACTCCCCAGGATGTGGTCAGCTACAAGCTGGCCCTCCCCAACCAAACCCAATGCTTCTGGAAGCAGGCCAAGAGTAACCTAGAGGCCAGTCAAGAGGTGATGAAGGCCACTATGGTTGAGTTCTCACCTGGAGGCAAAGTTTGGGTGATGGAGCCATTAGACTCAGGGCTCTCCAGGGCCACTGGACTGGCCCATTTGACATCAAGAAGCGTAAAGGAGAGGCCACTTACCCAGTGGACCTCAAGACCCCTAGGCACCCCCTAAGGGTCCTCCATCACAACAGGCTCAAACCTCACTTTGAGAGGTCTGAGATCAGTATGCTCCTGGTCACAGATGAGTGCATGGAAGAGAAGAGTTAACCTCTCCCCGACCTCCTCTCTGCCAAAGAAAGTGATGGGTCAGTGGAGGGTGCCATTCTCTATGACTCCCTGACTCTAAATCAGAGAGGAGACTGATATGAGCTGTTAAGGCAGTTCTCTTCTCTGTTCTCCCTTACTCCTGGACTGACCCACTTATGTGTTCATGACATTGACACATGTGACAGTCTCCCTGTGAAGAACAACATTTACAGGTTATCAGATAAGGTAAAGGCCACAAGGTAGAGGTCTCCAAGATGTTGACTTTAGGGGTTATTGAGAAATCCAGTAGTCCCTGGGCCAGCTCTGTGGTGCTGGTTCCTAAGGCTGCTGCCCTCGGTGTGAAGCCAGAACCCAGGTTCTGTGTGGACTATCAGGGTCTCAACTCAGTCACACGCACTGATGCTCACCCCATCCCCCAAGCTGATGAGCTCATTGACAGGCTAGGCGCCGCCAAGTTCCTGAGTACGTTTGATCTCACATCAGGGTACTGGCAGATCGCCCTGACTGAGGGGACTAAAGAGAGATCTGCATTTTCCACACCTGATGGCCATTACCAGTTCTGGGTGATGCCATTTGGGTTGAGAAATGCCCCCGCTACCTTCCAACGGTTGGTTAACAGGGTCCTAGCTGGCAAGGATGCCTACTGAGCAGCCAACCTGGACGACATAGTTGTCTACAGTTCCAGCTGGGAGGAACACCTGCTCCACCTCAAAGAGGTGCTTCAGGCTCTGCAACAGGCAGGCCTGACCATCAAGGCTAGTAAGTGCCAGATTGGGCAGGGTTCCGGGGTGTATTTGGGACACCTAGTAGGTAGTGGCAAGGTGCAGCCACTCCAGGCCAAGATCAAACCTATCAAGGCCTGGCAACCACCTAGAACACAAACTGAAGTGAGAGCCTTTTAAGGCCTCACTGGATACTACAGAGGATTCGTCAAGGGCTATGGTACCATTGTGTCACCCTTCACAGAACTCACTTCCAAAAAACAACCTAGGTTGGTGAATAGGACAGAGGCTTGTCAGAAAGCCTTTGATTCTCTGAAGGAAGCCATGTGCACGGCCCCCATGCTCAAGGCCCCTGACTACTCCCAGGAATTTATTGTGCTGACAGATGCTTCAGAGCATGGCATAGGGGCTGTTCTAGCACAGCTAAATGAGAAGGGGTCAGACCAACCAGTAGCCTTTATTAGCAGAAGGCTATTAGCACGGGAACAGAGGTGGAGTGCTATTGAGAGAGAAGCATTTGCTGTAGTTTGGGCACTGAAGAAGCTGAGACCTTACCTGTTTGGCACTCACTTCCGGGTTCGGACAGACCACAGGCCCCTCAGATGGCTCATGCAGATGAGGGGTGAGAATCCTAAACTCTTGAGGTTGTCCATTTCCTTACAGGGGATGGACTTTACGGTGGAGCATCACCCGGGGATTGACCACGCCAATGCTGATGTTCTCTCCAGATACTTCCGCCTTAGCAATGAGAGCTCCAGGAGGTTGGGTAGCTCTCCCCACTTTCAGCTGGTGGGGACACATATTAGACCTGACAGCCACTTTTTGGACACTGTTTTTGCTGGTTTTTAGACTCTGCGCAGTTTACCACTACTAACCAGTGCTAAAGAGCATATGCTCTCTCCCTTTAAACATGGTAACATTAAATCATACCCAATTGGACTATTTAATTTACTTATAAGTCCCAATTCGACTTGGCATTTAAAAGTACTTGCCAAGCATAAAACTCCCCTTTTTCTACATATAAGACACCCCTGAGGTATGCCCTAGGCAACCCATAGGGCAAGTGCTGTGTAGGCAAAAGGCAGGACATGTACCTATGCAGTTTACATGTCTTTGTAGTGTAAAACTCCTAAATTAGTTTTTACAGTGCTGTGAGGCTGGCTCCCTTTATAGGCTAACATTGGGGTTGCCCTCACATTGTTTGAGTGGTAGCTGCTGATCTGAAAGGAGTAGGAAGGTCATATTTAGTATAGCCAGAATGGTGATATAAAATCCTGCTGACTAGTGAAGCTGGATCTAATATTACTATTTTAGAAACGCCACTTTTAGAAAGTGAGCATTTCTCTGCACTTAAATCTTTCTGTGCCTCACAATCCACGTCTGGCTGGGTTTAGTTGACTGCTCCTTGTGCATTCACTCAGACAAACCCCAAACTCAGCCTCACTTGCATACATCTGCATTTTGAATGGGTCTTCCTGGGCTGGGAGGGTGGAGGGCCTGCTCTCACACAAAGGACTGCCACACCCCCTACTGGGACCCTGGCAGACAGGATTGAACTGAAAGAGGACCTGGTGCACTGCTAAGTGAATCTTTGAAGTCTTCCCCACTTCAAAGGCACATTTGGGTATGTAAACAGGGCCTCTGCCCCTTCCAACTCAGACACTTCCTGGAGAAGATAACTGGCACCAGACCCTGCATCCTGCCAAGAAGAACTGCTTGGCTGCCCAAAGGACTCACCTGATTGCTTTCTGTGAAGGACTGCTGCCTTACTGTTGGTCTGCTGCCTTGCTGCTCTCTGGCTGTGGTGAAGAAGTGCTCTCCGAGAGCTTGGATTGAGCTTTCCTCCTGTTCCCTGAAGTCTCAGGACCAAAAAGACTTCTCTCTTGCAACTGGACTCCTTGTGCAGCAATCTTTTGATGCACAGCTTGCTAAAATCAACACACAGTCTGCCCCGCGGTGAGAAATTCACGGCATGCCAAACCGGAATGACGCAGTGCGACTTTGCAAGGAGAAGATCTACGCAGCGCGTGCGTTGCGACCAGAACTTCGACGCACTGCCCAACGGATTGACGCACAGCTAACTTGGGACGACACAGCCCGACTTCCAGAGAGGAAATTGATGCAGTACCTGCCATGCGGAAGAAACTTCCATGCAACGCCCACTGGAACGATACAGCGCTTGTGACTTTGCTCCGCAAGCCCAGGATTCCACGCACAGACCCCTGGCCGTCTGAAAACCCCGCAACCCGAAGAGGATCTAAGGCCGAGCACTGGAAATTGACACACAGCCATCCCCATGTGGAAACTAAACGACTCATCGCCCTGTGTGGCCCAAGAAATCGATTCATACCCCTTTGTTTTCACGCCTCATCTCCTCTGCGGCCCTTTGCAGAGATTTCTCACGTGAACCAGGAACTTTGTGCTTGAAAGAGACTTTGGGGGTCATTACAACATTGGCGGTAAAAGGCACTTGCCGCCGTGCAGAAGAGCGCCAATACCCCACTGCGGCGGCGGTATTCTGCCACAGCTATTATGACACACATCTTGGAATCCGCCGAAATTCAGACACCCACACAACACCGCCACACCAAAGGTCAGTGATAAACTGGCGGAAACAAATCCTCCACCTCCACGTCAACAGAAACACGCCCATGCTATTACGACCCACGAATCCACGCGGCGGTCTTCCAACCGCGGTATTCCATTAGCGGTACACACCGCCGCGCTCAAAATACACACACATCTCCAAAACACTGCCACATTGGACAATTTGAAATACACACACCTGATACACATACAAACACCACTCCCACACACCCAATACAATATAAAACAAACACCCACATCACTCACAAACCCCTACGACCAAAAAATCACGAACGAAGGCCAGAGAGAGAGAGCACAGAATAGACAACCCCATCGCACAGACGCACACAACACCATCACCCACACAACATCCACGCACAAAACACCACACACCACTACACTCACCACACTCATCACCACATACACCACCCCACACATCACCCACACCACCCCATGTCACGCCAAAGACACCCCCGCTTCTCCGAGGAGGAGCTCAGGGTCATGGTGGAGGAAATCGTCCGGGTAGAGCCACAGCTATTTGGCTCACAGGTACAGCACACATCAATAGCCAGGAAGATGGAGTTATGGCGCAGAATAGTGGACAGGGTGAACGCCGTGGGACAGCACTCAAGAAATAAGGAGGACATCAGGAAGAGGTGGAACGACCTACGGGGGAAGGTGCGTTCAACGGTCTCCAGGCACAACATCGCGGTACAGCGGACTGGCGACAGACCCCCACCTCCTCCCCCACAACTAACAACATGGGAGGAGCAAGTCTTGACCATCTTGCATCCTGAGGGCCTCGGAGGAGTCGGTGGAGGATGGGACATTGGTAAGTCAAATCTTATCTATCATATCCCCCACCCTACCTGCATGCTATCACACATCCCCACCCTCACACCCTCCCCTATCACTCCAAATCCTCACTAATGTACCCATAACACAAACCACCCATCCCAACACCAAGCCCTGAATGACACAACTAAGCATGGACACCCCTCACTAAAGCATGCCCACTGCACATACCCAGAACACCCCCCCAACCATCATCACACAAACCCACACACAGGAATGCTTGCACTGGGGTACACAAACACCCACCCATTGCACACCATTACACACACACATGCAATAATCATGCTCTTATGCCCCTGCAGGAGTCCGAAGGACCGTCACCACACCAGAGGGCCCAGACAACACCACTCCACCCCCAGAAGAGGCCCACAGTGACGAGAGCAGCTCTGCCCTACTGGATCCTGATGACCAGCCCGGACCATCATGGGCCTCGGGACAGTCAGATCCCCTTGCACAGGTACAGCCCAACACCGACCTTCCACCCTCTGGTAACACCAGCACAGCACCCACCCAGCGGGCCCAAACCTCCCTACCCAGGACAGGTCAATCAGCGGTGTGTCCACCACTACAGGGAACCCAGGCTAACCCGCCACCCCAACAACAACAGGGACCTGGGGGCAGTGGTAGTGGGCACACGGTCCAGGGGACGGAGGCCCAGGAACACAGGTGAACTGGGAGGGCTGCTGTGCGACAGGGGGCGGACAGGCCAAGGGAACCCACTCTCCACGAGGCCCTATCCTCCATCATGGGAGCATACCACCACTCCCAGGAGACGATGGCGATGCTCATGGACAAGTTGCAGGAGACCCTGCGCCTGCAGGACGAACTGTATTTGGGGTCCAGGGAGGAGCTCAGGACCATCAGCTCCACCCTGGGCACCATTGTAGGGGTGCTGAAGAACATACAGCAGACCTTGAGGGACACCGTGACACTCCAAGGGGCCCCTGACACTAGCCAGGACGATGAACTGCCCACTACCTCCGCCGGCGCTAGTGGACAGGACGCACCGCCACAGGACCACCACACCAGCACCCCACCCCCTGCAGACGGACAACCACCACGCAAGCAGTTCCTGAGATCCAGGAACAGGACAGAGCAAGATGGCAAGACCCCCGCCAGGAAATGAGACCACCCTGATTGTCCTCCCACTGTCCCACTTTGTTACCCTGTCCATACTTAAACTGCACCAGCTCCACTTCCTATGCCCAGATGGGCAGTGCACCTGTGAGCCTAATAGACTGGACTCTGCCATGAACATTCCTCCACCATCACCCATCCTCATTTTACAAACCCCTCACATTTCTGAGCACTTCAATAAACACCCTTGAAACACAAAACAATCTGGAGTCAGTCTGTGATTTAGTAAATATGTATTATCAATGACAGTGTCATAATGGGTTTACCATTGTAAGGCTAACATACCTATGTCACACATCACAAGCCCTTGAAGGATGCAAGTAGTTGACACGTAGGTAACCACACCTGTGAAACCGTAATGGAAGGGTACAACTCAGTTACCAAATAGTGATTTAAATTGAGAAACAGGATAGAGGTAGACGTGTGAAAGTTAATGTAATGTCAAACCTGAAAATGTTCTCACCTGTGTCTCACTGAAAATATTGCACTATGACTGACTCCCTGTTGTCGTTGTCTTCTTCCTCAGCTTTATCCTCATCACTGTCCACAGGCTCCACAGACTCCACAGCTGCTACAACACCATCATCTGGATCATCCTCCTGCAGAAAAGGCACCTGACGTCGCAAAGCCAAATTATGGAGCATGGAGCAGGCGATGATGATGTCGCACACCTTCTTCAGTGAGTAGAATAGGGATGCACCTGTCATATGGAGGCACCTAAACCTGGCCTTCAGGAGGCCGAAGGTGCATTCGATCACCCTCCTAGTCCGCCCATGGGCCTCATTGTACTGTTCCTCTGCCCTGGTCCTGGGATTCCTCACTGCGGTCAATAGCCAGGAAAGGTCGGGGTAACCAGAGTCCCCCAATAGCCATACACGGTGCCTGTGGAGTTGACCCATCATATCAGGGATGCTGCTATTCCGCAGGATGTAGGCGTCATGCACTGAGCCAGGGAACATAGCATTTACCTGGGAGATGTACTGGTCTGCCAAACAGACCATCTGGACATTCATTGAATGATAACTCTTCCTGTACACCTGTTCACTCCTGTGGGGGGGGACCAGAGCTACATGGGTCCCATCAATGGCACCTATGACGTTGGGGATATGTCCAAGGGCATAGAAGTCACCTGTCACTGTAGGCAAATCCTCCACCTGAAGGAAAATGATGTATCTCCTCACGTGTTTCAGCAGGGCAGACAACACTCTGGACAACACGTTGGAAAACATAGGCTGGAACATCCCTGATGCCATGGCCACAGTTGTCTGAAAAGACCCAATTGCAAGGAAATGGAGCACTGACAGCACCTGCACGTCAGGGGGGATACCATTCGGATGGCGGATTGTTGACATCAGGTCTGGCTCCAACTGGGTACATAGTTCCTGGACTTTTGCCATTGCCAAGAAGGTCCTGACCCTGGGGGCCCACCATAGAAGGGGCACCCACTGCCATAAGAGATGGGAGGATATTCGCCGCTGCAGCAAGAAGACGGCGGAGGCTCAGCTGGGGATGGCCTCCCAATGTGGGAGGGGTGCCCGTCGCACCATGACCCCCCTTATGTTCCGGATCCTGACGGTGGCCTACCCGGAGTTGGATGGGCGCTTGAGGGCATCACAGCAGACACAAGGGGGTGAGTACAACCTCATTCTGCGGACTTTGCGTGCAGTGGAGGTGTCTGGGTGGGGGAGGTGGGCTGTGGGTGTCCCTAGGCCAGGGCGAGTTAGGTAGGCAAGGCCCCTCCGTAATGTAGGCCATGCGGCACCCCACCCCACCTCTGTAGACTGCCAAGTACAGCTATTCATGCCCCTGTGGCATACATGTGCGCAGATGTCCACCATTGCCATGTAGGTCATATCCCAGAATTTGCATGTCCAGAGGGCAGGAGCACGGCGTAATGCAGGGGGCTGCTGCGTCTGTTGTGTCCGCCAACGGTAGCAGTAATCCATGCACTAAAACTCTCTTTATTCTGTCTCCACACCTTTTTCTGCTCTCCCTGTCCTTTTGTACATCAGCATCAACATGCAGAGGTACAGTGGCACCGGAGCACGAGGGAGCTGCATCCCACATGGCCATGGAGGGCCACACCACGGACTCTGAATGCACCAGTGGGACGGAGGGCGAGGGGAGCTTCACGTCGGCCACCGGATCACCAAGCAGCTACACGGACTCGTTTGCCGATGGGGGCTCCCTTGTGGTTGCGGCACCATCCGTGCCCCCTACCTCTACAGGTACAGCCACCACCTCCCCTACCAGCCCTGCACTCCGAGCAGCCCCTCAGCATTCGCCCCGTGCCCGCTCACCCAGGAGGGTGGGCATCACCTTCGCCCCAGGCACCTCAGGCCCTGCCCCAGTCACCCCTGCTGCCCTCAGTGAGGAGGCCATTGACCTCCTCAGGTCTCTCACTGTTGGGCAGTCTACCATTGTGAATGCCATCCAGGGTTTAGAACGAGAGTTGCAACACGGTAATGCATTCCTGGAGGGCATTCATTCTGGTCAGGCTGTCCTTCAGCGAACCCTGCAATCTCTGGCCTCAGCACTGATGGCAGCCATTGTCCCTGTGCCTAGCCTCCCCCTCCAACTTCCTCCACCCAGACCCAATCTCCTGTACCCCAGCCCATCCCAAGCACACCTACAGACCAGCATGCACACAAGTCAACACACACAAGTAGCTCAATCAAACACAGGCACCACACACACCACAGGCACTCACGCAATCCTCACCCACGTACAGACACAGCAACATCCACTGCCTCCACTGTGTCCCCCTCCTCCTCTTCTCCCTCCTCCCTCCCAGTCTCGTCTACTCACACCCAGCACCACAAGCCGCTCACCTTCACTCACCACCTCCACTGCCATTTATACGTCCCCTGTGTCCTCTCCCAGTGTGTCTGTGATGCCCCCTCCCAAAGTACACAAACGCCAGCAATCACTCACCCAACATCCATCCACCTCACGACAGCCTCCAGTACCGGCACCTGCACCCAAAACAGCTAAAGTGACACCTCCGACAACCACCTCCTCTTCCTCCACTCCCAGACCCCCTCCAGCTACCCATCCCAGTGTTCGTTAGAAATTGTCCCTCTGTAAAGTTGACCTTTTTGCCCCCACCCCCCCTCCAATTCATCAGTCCCGTCGTAGCGCCTCAGCCAAAAAGCCGCAAAAATACCAGTGGTGCCTGTTCAAGGTTTGTGGAGTGCACCGGCCACCAGGGCAGGCAGTATGACCCGGAGCCAAGGCACTGGCAGCCCACCCCCTGTAAAGGCTCTAAAATTGGAGAGTGGACGACGGGACCGTGTTAAGACTCCTGGTGGGAAAACTACTGACATGGGTTCCAAGGGGATTGGAGAGTCAGCTGTGACTCCACCAAAGGTGGGGAAGGGCCAGAGGAAGTCTGCCCAGCCTGTTGTGAGTGTCACGGCGGAGAAGTGCGCCATCATTTCCGGCGGTCGACACACCAGAGACCACCGCCGGAGTCACAGCCCAGGAGGGCACAAGTATCGTCATTGGTCCAGAGACCACCACCAGAGTCACAGCCCAAGAGGGCACAAGTATCGTCACTGGTCAGGAGACCACCGCCAGAGTCACAGCCCAGGAGGGCCCAAGTATCGTCACTGGTCAGGAGACCACCGCCAGAGTCACAGCCCCGGAGGGCCCAAGTATCGTCACTGGTCCAGAGACCACCACCAGAGTCACAGCCCAGGAGGGCACAAGTATTGTCACTGGTCCAGAGACCACCGCCAGAGTCACAGCCCAGGAGGGCCCAAGTGTCGTCAGTGGTCAGGAGACCACCGTCAGAGTCACAGCCCAGGAGGGCCCAAGTTTCGTCACTGGTCAGGAGACCACCACCAGAGTCACAGCCCAGGAGGGCCCAAGTATCGTCACTGGTCCAGAGACCACCTCCAGAGTCACAGCCTAGGAGGGCACAAGTATCGTCACTGGTCAGGTAACCAACGCCGGAGTCAGTGCCCTGGAGGGCCCCTGCTGCCACAGCCCTGCTGGGCAATGATGGAACGTCATGCCACACACCAATGCCCAGTGTAGAGAACGTCATGCCACACACCATTGCCCAGTGTAGAGAACGTCATGCCACACACCAATGTCCGTATCACAACCGCCATGTCAAAGCACCGCTGAACAGGGCAAAGACCGCCATGTCAAAGCACCGCTGAACAGGGCAAAGACCGCCATGTCAAAGCACCGCTGAACAGGGCAAAGACCGCCATGTCAAAGCACCGCTGAACAGGGCAAAGACCGCCATGGCAAAGCACCGCTGAACAGGGCAAGCACCGGGTAGGAATGAATGGACCGCCACATCAGGCATCCTTATCCCATGTGCAGCTGGGACAGTGACAGGACAGGAACTTTCACGGGGAGACTCATCCAGTCTGGGCACCTGTCCCCCCCCCAGTACCAGTAGAGACCTGCATCTACTTGAGAGACTGCGGCTTTGCACTCCCCAGGATGGCACAGTGGCCAAGCCACCCACTGTAGAGACTTGAGAGACTGTGGCTTTGCACTCCCCAGGATGGAATAGTGGGCAAGCAGCCCACTGTAGAGACTTGAGAGACTGTGGCTTTGCACTCCCCAGGATGGCACAGTGGGCAAGCCACCCACTGAAGAGACTTGAGAGACTGTGGCTTTGCACTCCCCAGGATGGCACAGTGGGCAAGCCACCCACTGTAGAGACTTGAGAGACTGTGGCTTTGCACTCCCCAGGATGTCACAGTGGGCAAGCCACCCACTGTAGAGACTTGAGAGACTGTGGCTTTGCACTCCCCGGGATACATCAATGGGCATGGAGCCCCGTCGTGGATCTGGCTTTGCAGTCATCCGGCTGAGGTGCCCCCCCTTACCTTCCCCCTGAGGTGCCTGTAGTATTTCTATCTGATGCCCCGGCAGTGTTCTCTCCGATTGCGGTCAGGTATCCTTTGTGGGCCTCGCCCATGCATTTTTGGACTGTTGGTGAACGGACATTGTTATGTACATATCTGCACTACTTCTCGTATTGTATATAATTATGACTGATTTTCAAATATATATCTGTATATTTTTGTATGACATGTATATTGCCACATTACAATGATTGACCGAATTTCGCATTGTCTTTTCATTCTTCCGGGGGGATTGTGGGTTGTTAATGTGATTTTTGTGAATGCATTGGTGTGCATGTTGTAATATGCAAGGGTGGGGGTGTTTGGTGGGTGTCCCCCTAACTTTTGCTTCCCCCGTGTCGTAGGTGCAGTACTCACCGTTGTCTTCGGCGCCTACGTAGCTGTTGGTCATAGAGGAGCAGAAACACAAGGGCAGGGAGTATTTGGAGTTCCGGCTCCATGGAGTCCTCGTTCCTTGTGGGATGTGTTGAGGTGAGCGTTTTCCCATAGCAAAAGCTGTTTCCGCCGTGTTTTTATCCACGGTAAATCCGCCCCGGAAAAGGTGGCGGATTGGCGGGTTGTAATACTGTGGGCGGTACATTGTCTTCCGCCTGTCTGTTGGTGGTGACCGCCGCGCTGCTTGTTTGCACCGCTGTGGCGGACGGTGTGTTAAAGTGGCTGCCTTTGTTGGCGGTTTCCGCCAGGGTCATAATTCCCTTTTTTTGTTTGCCGGCCTGTTTGCAGTATTTCCGCAGCTTTAACACCGTCCGCCAGGGTTGTAATGACCACCTTTGTTTGCTTTGAAAAGAGTTAAGACACTTTGGGGGTCATTCTGACTCCCGCCAGCCGCGGTAACCGCAGGGCCGGCGGGAGCCGCCAGAATACCGCTGCACGGTCAGAAGACCGCTGCGGTTATTCTGAGTTTCCCGCTGGGCTGGCGGGCGACCGCCAGAAGGCCGCCCGCCAGCCCAGCGGGAAACACCCTTCCATGAGGATGCCGGCTCTGAATGGAGCCGGCAGAGTGGAAGGGGTGCGACGGGTGCAGTTGCACCTGTCGCGATTTTCAGTGTTTGCATGGCAGACACTGAAAATCTTTGTGGGGCCCTGTTACGGGGGCCCCTGCAGTGCCCATGCCATTGGCATGGGCACTTCAGGGGCCCCCAGGGGCCCCACGACACCCCATACCGCCATCCTGTTCCTGGCGGCCAAAACCGCCAGGAACAGGATGGCAGTATGGGGGTCGGAATCCCCATGGCGGCGCAGCAAGCTGCGCCGCCATGGAGGATTCCCCAGGGCAGCGGAAAACCGGCGAGACACCGCCGGTTTTCCATTTCTGACCGCGGCTGTACAGCCGCGGTCAGAATGCCCAAGGGAGCACCGCCAGCCTGTTGGCGGTGCTCCCGCGGTCCCCAACCCTGGCGGTCTCGGACCGCCAGGGTTGGAATCACCCCCTTTATATTACTTTCCAGTGATATCCCTACATTTACTTATTGCATCTTTCATTGTTTTGACCTGCATATATCCAGGTAAATATTATAAATTTTTCTAAACATTGTGTGGTGTATTTTTGTGGTGCTATATTGTATTATTGTATGATTTATTGCACAAATACTTGACACATTGCCTTCTAAGTTAAGCCTGACTGCTCAGTGCCAAGCTACCAGAGGGTGGGCACAGGATAATTTGGATTGTGTGTGACTTACCCTGACTAGAGTGACGGTCCTTGCTTGGACAGGGGGTAACCTGACTGCCAACCAAAGACCCCATTTCTAACAGCGGGTACTTTCTTGGACAGGGGGTAACCTGACTGCCAACCAAAGACCCCATTTCTAACAGCGGGTACTTTCCTGCCATCAAGTTTTCGGCAGCCCGACCACCTCCTCCTCGAATGTCAAACTGCCAGTTTTGGAAGGGGCAGTGACACTGCCTCAGGACCCCAGCCGCCCCCAACATTACTGCTACTACTGCAGCTGTGGTGGTAGCAGTGGCAGTCAATTGCGGTGGGCATGCTGCGCTTTTCAGCCAACCTTTAATTGGCGGTGTCCCCGCTGGGTGAAGGTTGGCGGAAAGGCAGGGAAAGGGCCACAACAATGGCCGAAGGTGATTGTGACCTCCAATTATTTGGAATGTAGCCCACTGGATGCCCCCCGATGCCAGCTGGTCGGGTGCGCGCATTGTGTCTCTTCTTGGGGACTCAGTGCACCTTGCTGACTAGTGGTACCGCAGCATGGTCAGCATAGGCTTACTAGGCAAAGCATGCAGCCACCATGACTGTGGTGCCAACACACTACCAGCCCAGTGGGGAACTCAGAGTTCAGGATTGGGAAGCCACTAGCTTGGCAGCCTGTGACTGACCACTGTGGACTGGTAGTGTGCCCACCAAACTTCAGCCCTAAGTGTAAAAAATTAAGTCATATTCAGCAGGGCAAGGCAGCAGGCTGTAGTCTAGGATGGCTTCATGAGGTCAGATAGCAGTTTGACGAGGTCCCAGTGAAACCATTGTTTTTTAGCAGAAAAACTCAAAAAGTCACAAATTGAATTATGAGCCCAGCGTCGGTCCCTTGTTGGCTAGATGCTTTTGGCACCTTCGCCCAGTCAAGATTTCTTCATTTGCCTTACTCACTATTTTTGGAGCTCCGATTCCTCCAGCTGGGCAAGACTGCAGCCAAAGTGATCTCCCAAAGAGCAGATACCATATCTCTGAGGTCCTGCTGTAAAGCATTTGCTATTACAAAAAAGCTGCAAACAGGGGAAACCTGAATTTTAACCCCAGCGGGCATGCACCTTGGTTTGATTAGCTTGTCAATTTTGTTATGTGCCTATTGGGGTCTTTTGAGCCAAAAGGTTTCTAAGTCTCAGGTTTTCAGTGGTGGTATGTGAATTCCAGCCAGACACAGCCAAGTGTTCTACAACCTTAAGAACAGCAAGTGCAGGTCAGGAATCACTTCAGCAGAGGTCACCAGCAGAGTGCATGTCAGGTCCAGTTGGAACTGGTCACCTGAGAATCTTCAGAAAAGGCCTCTTGTAGTTTATTGTGTCGCTATAGCTTGAAAAGGAAGTCAACCTTATGACCCTTGGAGAGCACAGTTTTGTCCATGGTACAAGAGAGGGCTTTTCCAGTCCTTCAGGGACCCTCCCAAGTATCAGACAGCAGGTTCTGTCCTCTTCTGTTATTCCTTAGGACCGGTAGTGTTCTGAGGAGTGTGTTGTGGATGACATCTGTTTGATCTATCAGCCTTAGGTGGTCTTCCCCAAAACTTCTTGCCTTCACCCTTCCTATTTTTGCTGATCTGATTTTGATGGCTTTAGTACTCTGCACACTTTATAAGCTTGCCCCAAATTGGCAGACTTTATTTACTAGTACACCTTTGTTAAAGTGGCACTACATGTGCCCAGGACTTGTAAGCTAAATGCTACTAGTGAGCCTTCAGCACTGATTGTGCCAACCACTTAAGTAGGCTTTAAACATGTTTCTGACCTGCCACTACTGTGCTGTTTTAAAGCTTCAATTTTGACCTGGCAGAATAAACCTTTTGCCATACCCAAAACTTATTTTTAAAACATTTAAGTCACCCTTAGCTTAGGGCCTGGACAGCCCAGATGGCAGGGTGCAATGTGTGTAAAAAGTGGGAGACATACTTTTCAAATTTGCATGTCCTGGTAGTAAAAAACTCTTACATTTGTTTTTCACTACTGCTTCTTCTATAGGATAGCATTGGAGTTGCCTTATTATTAAATTTAACAAGCTGTACCTTCCAAATTGGAACAAGTTAGCAGTTCATATTTGGAGTCTTTGGAATTGTAATGAAAAATCTACTTATGTGGTAAAGTCAGATTTTAAATAAAATGTTTGAAAATTCCACTTTTAGAAAGTTGCCATTTTCCTGTCTTGGGGCCAGATGTAGGTAGGTATAAAATTGCGACTTGCAATTTGCGAGTCATAGCGACTCGCAAATTGCAACTCGCTAAACGAAATGCAGAAAGGTGTCTCAGACACCTTCTGCGACTCTCTATGGGGTTGCAAAGACCCACCTCATGAATATTAATGAGGTGGGTCGCAGTTTGCGACCCCATAGCGAGTCCATGCACAAACAGGGATGGTGGCCTGCTGGAGACAGCAGACCACCATGTCTGTGACTGCTTTTTTAATAAAGCAGTTTTTTTCTTTTCTTTTTGTAGCCCATTTTCCTTAAAGGAAAACGAGCTGCAAAAAGAAAAACTTCCGAAACCATTTGGTTTCGTTTTTTTCAGAGTAGGCAGTGGTCCATAGGATCACTGCCTGCTCTGAAAAAACATTTTTTGGGGCATTCACAAAAGGGAAGGGGTCCCATGAGGACCCCTTCCCTTTTGCGAATGAGTTACCATCCACTTCAAGTAGATGCTAACTGCGAGTTGGTTTGCGACCGCATTCGCGGTCACAAAGCATTTCAGCATGGCGATGCGGTCGCAATTAGGAAGGGAACACCCCTTCCTATTTGCGAGTCGCAGCCTCAAATTGCGAGTCGGTACCGACTCGCAATTTGCAGTTGTGCATCACGTTTGGCCTTTTGCACGTTGCAAACTGCGTTTTTCGCAGTTTGCGATGTGCAAAAGGCTACCTACATCTGGCCCTTAGTCACTTAGGCCCTTATTACGACCCTGGCAGTGAGTGATAAAGTGGGGGTAATACCACCAACAGGCTGGCGGTAAGTACCGCCACGTTATTATCACGGCCGTGATATTTCCGATGGACAGCCAATGTACCACACCAACGCCAGGGCGGAAACAAAAGCCACCACGGCGGTAGCCGCCTACAGCCACCATATTAAGATCCTGCAAATGGCCACCTTTTCCAGGGCAGTGCCAACGCCAACAAAAGCCTGGTGGAAACAAAGCACAAAAGTCAAAAGACTCATCATTGGAGACACAGGGAAGAACCACACCGCCATGGAACCCGAACTGCAAGTTTCCCCGATGATATTCTACGTTATGCTCTACCTAGAACACCAACGCCGACGAAGACAACAATGGTTAATGCAGCCACCAAGCACACAAGGGAGGGTGGGAGGAAAAAGTGAGTGACACACTCAAGCACAACACACACCATTCACACACACACCACACACACAACCAGCTGCAACACAAAAACAATTTGACCCTGAAAATTGGCAGAATAATGCAAGGACAACAGGAACTGACGAAAGTGATTGTGATCAGTTCAACATCAAACTTAATAATCCAATTTGGCCATGAAAAAGCTATGTACACTTGTATAAAAAAGGGACACTGTCCAGTCCAAAGTTCAAAGGGCCCACATGGGCACAGGGCACAGTCCAAGGGCCAACTCGAAACCTGATCACATCTGGATAGAACACTGCAGGTTCATCAGTTTGCAAATAGGCATGCACCTTAGGGGGAGGGGGGAACCTCAGCTGGATGCGGGAAAAAGCCCACTGGTTCTGGAGGGGGCAACATGCCCATTGATTTGAACTGGGAAGTGCAAGGCCACAGTCTGTCAAGTGGGTATCTTGCGTACTGGTTCTGGAGGGGCAACATGCCCGTTGCTTTGTCCTGGAGTGTGCAAGGACACAGTCTCTGAGGTGGGGGAATACCCAACTGGTTCTAGAGGGGGCAGCCGCACAGTAGCCCCTGGAGGGTGGACTACATGGCGTCTGCTGGCGGCGATGGCTTCATGCTGGTGGTGTTTGGGGGAGGCTCCTGGGCAGTCCTTGCACTCTGTGCTGGCTGCATGCTGGTGCTGTTTGGGGGAGGCTCCTGGGCAGCCCCTGCACTCTTTGATGTCTGCATGCTGGTGGTGGTTGGGGAGGATCCTGGGCAGCCCCTGCACTCTGTGATGGCTGCATGCTGGTGGTGGTTGGGGGAGGCTCCAGGGCAGCCCCTGCACTATGTGATGGCAGCTCAGGCACGGCTATTGGTGGGGGCCCTGTGACAGCTGCTGGTGGTGGCGGTGTTTGTCTGACAGCTTCCAATGGCGTACAGTGCCTCTTCTCCTCCTGATCCCTTACTCTTCCTGGCAGGAATGGATGGGCTCTTCCCCTCTATGCCTGTGGTACAGGTTCCTTCTCCTTCTTCCAAGCTGGTGCAGGCTCCTTCCCCTTCTTCACAGCTGGTGCAGGCTCCTTTCCCTTCTTCACAGCTGGCGCAGGCTCCTTCTGCTTCTTCAAAGCTGGTGCCGGACTCTTTCCTTTCATCCCATGTTGTGCTGCCTCCTTCCTCTTCAGTGTTGTTGTTCTGGTATCCCAACCACCAAAATTAGGTGGTGTTACCAATGTCCCCATGGACTGTTTGGCTGAGGTGCTGGGCTGTGTCCTTGCTACCCTGCCCACACATGCAGGACAGAGGGGGACGGGTAGGGAAGAGGTCAATCTGGGGAAGGAAAAGCTTTTTATGGACGTTGGGGCGGGAGGAGGGAGGAGTAATGGGAGTGGAGGATGAAGGAGTAGTCGTCAGAGGTGTATGTCTGCTGGATTTGGATGCAGGTGCATGGGCTGTATGGTGTTGTGAGGTAGATAGTTGTTGGGTTTCTGAGTGCTTGCGTTTGTGTCCTTTAGGAGGGGGTTGGAGAGACACAGTGGGAGAGGACACAGGGGATGCGTGCATGGATATTGTGGAGGTTTCTGCCAGTGAGGTGTGTGTTCTGCTTGGTGTGGTGATTATGCTGGTAGTGGATATTGATGAAGTGCATGCAGGTGTGGGTGTGGACGTAACTGGGTGGGAGTTGGAGGGGGAACGGTAGAAAAAGGGACAATGGCTGCCATCAGAGAGGAGGTCAGAGCCTGAATTGATCTCTGTTGGGCCGCCACTCCACCATGAATGTCCTTCAGGAATGCATTGCATTGCTGCATCTGGGCTGCCAGCCCCTGGATGGCATTCACAATGGTTGATTGCACTACAGAAATGGATCTCAGAATGTCAATATCCTCCTTACCCAAGGCAGCAGGGCTCACTGGGGCAGGGCCTGAGGTGCCTGGGGCAAAGGAGATACCCACCCTCCTGGGTGAGCAGGCACGGGCACCTCTTTGAGGGGCTACTGGGAGGGAGGTGCTGGTACGGGGTGGCGGCTGTATCTGCAGCTGGGGTGGTCAAGAGGTGTCCACCACTACCAGGGAGCTCCGATCGGAGGAGGTATCAGAGTCTGTTTTGTCCCCTCCAGTCTCCGCTGTGGTGCTTCCCTCGCCCTCTGTCCCACTGGTTCCCTCAGCGTCGGTGGACTCTGCCTCCAGGGTCCTGTGGGATGCAGCTCCCTCTGTCACCGATGCCTCTGCTCCTCCGCCAGATGATGCTAATGCACATAAAGACAGGATGACAAAACAAGAAAGGGGGGAAAGACAAAGGATACACTGGGCCAGTGACTGCACCAACACATCCGTTGATGTACGCAGCACCCTCACACACTGGGAACAGGCCTACACACTATGCATTGCACTACCAGTGAAATGGCTAGTCACCAAGGCATGAGGAGGGACACACACCACCATCTGCAGCACACCTGGGACCCACGCAGCCCTCCCAGAAGTGAATACAACCAAGCAAGGTATAGGTAAGCAGTATTCACCATTCAAACCCTTAGCCTCCAGAGGACCTTCGCTGCTATGTCTGGCCTGACCTAGAGGCACCCACTGACACACAACCACCACCCGGATACCACCCCACCAGCCATTAGTTGTAATGATAGCCACTATACTCACCAACTTGTGGCTTCTGTGATGCCCTCAAGTGCCCATCCAGCTGAGGGTAGGCAACAGCCATTATGTGGGCCATCAGGGTGATCAGGGTCTGACGGGCACCCCTTTCTCATTGGGAGGCCATCCCCAGCTGGGCCTCCATGGTCTTTAGTGTCCAGCGTCTCAGGTCCTCCCACCCTTTGCAACAATGGGTGCTCTGCCTAACATAGACCCCCAGGGTCCGTACCTCCTTGGTGATGGCACACAATATTACCTTCTTTTGATGGGCGCTGGCCTGCAGAGGCAATACAGACAGGAGAATAGCATTAGACAAACAGCCCAGCCTGTCACACAAATGGCCCACCATACCTGTTTCCATCATCATTGGCACACACATAGCCCAGCGTACAACATGTGCACTGCCAAGAGGACATCTGTCCACCCCTCTTACATGATGCCTTCACATACAACTCCATGCATTCATGCCACATGCATGTGTCCACAGTGTACTCACCTGTTGGTCTGGAGGCCCACACAGTTGTCTGTACTGGGGTATGAGCCCATCCACCAGTCCCTCCAACTCCTCAGAAGTGAAGGCTGGGGATCTTTCTCTGGTCACACGGGCCATGGTAGGTTCCAGACACAGGTCACAGCAGCCCATGCAGTGTAGGTCCTCGCCTATGAAAGGTCAGGAAACAAGTGAGGAATGTGAAATAAAAAGGCAGTCACGTCTGTGGTAATGCATACCGTCACCACTGGCATAGATCCCCATTGCACACTGTGCACCATAAGGCCCAATTTGAACCAATGAGGAATTGCACGGTGGTTCACGACCGCCTACTGCCACAGCACACAATGTCGGCGGCATTACCTCACTTTCACCTGTACCTCCACACAGGACAGGCGGTCGCCATTTCAGGGGGGGTAAACAAGCCTATTGATAATTGCTGCGTCACAAGAGAAATAGGTACATACTTTTAAATTACACTGTCCCAAAACATGATTGCACGATGTGAACTGCTGTTGCGGTATAGTTGTTCAAATTGTGACAGCCTACTCACTCTTGTGTCCCTTAGATACCTACCGCTGTGGATGAATAAGAGATGAAGAAATACCCCTGTGTACAGACCCCTGGTGGATTTGGCTACACTGGAGGACAGGCACATTATATTCACCTATTGACTGGACAGGGCCTCAATCACAGAGCTGTGTGCCCAGTTGGAACCTGACCTGATCTCAGCTATCCGTCATCCGACTGGGATCCCCCCTCTTGTGCAGGTTCTATCAGTGTTCCATTTCCTGGCAACTGGTTCTTTCCAAGTGACAGTAAGCTTGGGAGCAGGAATGTTACAGCCAATGTTCTCAAACGTGCTGGCAAGAGCCTTGTCTGCCCTGATAAAACAAATGTGCAGCTACATTGCTTTCTCCCAGGTGGAGGATTTGGCCACTGTGAAAGCTGGGCAATATAATTGGGGCGATTGATGGAACACATATTGCATTTGTCCACCCCCGGCAAAAGGAACAGGTGTTTCCACTCCATAAATGTGCAGATGGTGTGCCTGGTGGACCAGTACATCTCCCACGTCATTGCTAAGTATCCTGGGTCCGGTGCATGATGCCTTTGTCCTAAGGAATAGCAGCATCCCAAATGTGATGTCCCAACTACAGAGGCACAGGGTGTGGCTCATAGGTGAGCCCTGGTTCCCACCCAGTATATGTTGGTGTATGCCTATGCTGTTGGCCATATGGGATAGTGTGTGGCTAAATGTTGTCCCTCAGTATTTGCAGGTGACTCTGGTCACCCAAACCTATAATGGCTGCTTACCCCTTTGAGGAATGCCAAGACAAGGGCAGAAGAATGTTATAAGGAGGCACATGGGTGAACCAGAAGGATCATTGAGAGGACCTTTGGCCTCCTGAAGACCAGGTTCAGGTGTCTCCATCTGACAGGTGGCTCCCTGTGGTACTCATCCAAGAAGGTCTCCCAGATAGTAGTGGCAAGCTGCATGTTGCACAACCTGGCCCTCAGGCGGCATGTACCTTTTCTGCAGGAGGAGGAGACTGGAGATGCCTCTGTGGCAGTAGTGAACCCTGCGGACAGTGAGGATGAGGAGGCAGAGGATGAGGATGTGGACAACAGAACATTGGTGATATGCCAGTACTTTCAATGACACACAGGTGAGACAGTGCTACTTCACATTTCTATGACTATTGGTGTATTCTGTGTGGCATTGGCATGCTAGCATTACCCACTTCTTTCCCCTACTTACTGTTACCTATGGATATTCATTTTACAGAAGTTGGTGATATGACAACATTCTCCTGATGTGTTCACAACAGCCAGCTACAGGTAATTCATTCTATGCTCATACTATTTACAGTTCATTTGCAATGGTTGTAGCTGTTTCAGTCAATACAAATTTGCTATACATGAAATACTAGTAGTCAAGTTTTATCCTAGGGTGTTTATTGTTCTAAAATCTAGAGGGGGAGGTGCAATAGAATAGGTTGATGATGGAGGAAAGTCCATGGTATTGTTACAGTCTGTTTGTAACACAGGTGCATTGTCCATGGGGACATGGGATGGGGAGCACTGGCAGGTCAAGGTGGACAGGGTGACTGAGTGGGACACAAGGGGGACAATCAGGAGAGTCTCATTTCCTGGCAGTGATCTTGGCAAGCGTCTCTGGCCTTTGTCTGGTTCGCAGGGAATGTTTGCAGGGTGGTTCACCAGTTGGTCCTGTGATGGGGCTTCCTAGCCACTAGCAGCAGCCAAAGTGGAGGGCTGTTCAGATAACTGGCTGGTGGCAGGGGTCCACTGGTGTGCTGTTGCCTCCCTCATGATGTTGGCCATGTCTGTCAGCACCCCTGCTATGGAGATCAGGGTGGTGTTAATGGCCTGCAAGTCCACCCTGATCCCATGATACTGTCCCTGCTGCAGCCACCTCTTCTCCTACACATTGTCTAGGATCTGGCCCATCATTTCCTGGGAATGTTGGTAGGCTCCCAAAATCTCTAACAGTGCCTCCTGTAGAGTCGGTTCCCTGCTCCTGTCTTCCCCTGGCACACAGCAGTCCTCCCAGTGTCCCTGTTGACCTGTGCCTCTGTCCCCTGAACAGTGTGCCCACTGACCCCAGGTCCCTGATTGTCTTGTGGGTGAGGTGTGGTCTGGGGTCCCTGTACAGGTAGGCACCCTGCTGATTGACGTGTCCTGGGACAGAGGTGTGGGTACGCTTGGTGGGTGCTGTGGTGTTGGGTCCTAATGGTGGAGGCTCTGTCGTAGTCCGTGAGTGGGCTAGGGTGACGGGCTGTCCAGTGGTCCCTGATGGGGCAAGTAGGTTGTCCAGATCCAGAAGTCCAGAGTAACTGTCATCACTGTGGACCTCTTCTGTTGGGGGACTGAATAGTGGTGGCACCTCCTCTCCAGTTACATTGGCTGGGGTACATGTGGGGATTTAAATGATGTATTATGCTTCAAGTGTATGACATTTGTATTTCTGTACCTTCCCCTCTATGGTTGTTGTTCCCCTGCCAGCGTTTGCTTGTGTATGTTGGTGTATTGTGGGATTGTTAGTTTCCCTATGCTGTGCATGCTTTAGTGATGAGTGTCGATGCAGGGCTGGGAGGGGTGTCAATGCATTGGTACAGCATGTAGGGCCTGGCATTTGGATTAGTGAAATGTTTTGGTGGAGTGTGTGGGATGTGGTGGAGTGATGGGAGTGAGGGTGTGTGTTGGCATGCAGGTATGGGGGTGATAGTTGTTAAAAGTTAACTTACCAGTGTCTAGTCCTTCACCAACTCCGGCGACTCCCTCACGATGCAGTATTGCCAGTACCTGCACATCCCATGCTGTGATTTGTGGGGGAGGAGGTGGGGGTCCACCACCAGTCCTCTGTATGGTGAGCTGGTGTCTTGCTGCTATGGAACGTACCTTCCCCCGTAGGTCATTCCACCTCTTCCTGATGTCGTCCCTTGTTCTTAGGTGCTGTCCCACGGCATTGACCCTGTCCACGATTCCCCACCATAGCTCCATTTTCCTTGCTATAGATATTTGCTGCACCTGTGCTCCAAAGAGCTGTGGCTCTTCCCTGACAATTTCCTCCACCAAGACCCTTAACTCCTCCTCAGTGAAACAGGGGTGCCTTTATGGTGCCATGGGTGTTGTGTGATGTGTGTTCGTTAGGGTGTGTTGGGCAATGTGGTGGGGTATGTGTTGTGGAGTGTGTGAGGGGTGTATGGGTGTATGTGGTGTTTGTGTCTAGTTGTCTCTGTGCTCTTCTTCTCAATCTTCTGGTGGCAATAGGTGTTCGTAAACAGTTATGGGTAATATGGGGGCATGTTTTATAGTGGTGTGGGTGTGTGGGTGTGGTGTGTGTATGGTTGTCAGGGGTGTGTTTTTGGTACATGCCAATGTAGTGTTGTTTTGTATGTGGGTGTCCATTCTGAGCGCGGCGGTATGTACCACCAATGGTTTACTGCCGTTGAATGTCTGCCTTAGTGATTCGTGGGTCACAGTCACAATGTAATGGTTGTTTTTTGGTTGGCATAACGGTGTGGGTTTTGGGACCGCCAGTTTATCACTGACCTTTGGTCTGGTGGATTTCTGTATGTGGCTGTATTCTGTCAAAATGGTGTGTGTATGCCATAAAATGGTGAACGCATATTAGCCAGCGCGCCGGTAAGTTGGCAGCCGTCAGAGCGGCGCTAAGCGGGATTTACCGCCAATGTCATAATGAGGGCCTTAGTGCCTGCACCCTGTCTTTGCGTCACATGACTGGGTGTAGCTGGCAGTTGGGTTTTGTTTATTCCTCCTAGACAGCCACGTACAATAGAGAGCTTAGGTGTGCCTCTAAGGGCCATCAGTTGCAGGATGGAAGGATAGAACTAGGCACAGCCCTACTTACACTTGAATAGGCTGAGTCCCGCCTCCACACAAAGGGATGCATATCCCACGTAGTTAGTCTGGAGCCAGGGAACTCAGGAAGCTTGTGGACTTCAACAGAAAATCTCTAGTTTCTCCCATTTCAAAGGAAGCTTCGGTATAATTATTGAACCTTAGACACCATCTCTTAGGTACACATCTGGATCAGTGGATATTCTGTGAGGAAAAAATACTACTATGCAGCTGAAAAGATTGTCACAGTTCTGGACTGCTGCTCTGAAGGTCTACTGCCCGGCTGTACTGATCTGTTGCCCTTTTGGCTGGGTTAGCAGGAATCGACCTGCATATGATGAACCCAGGACCCCAGAAAGTATCCAAGGGCTCGTTGGCTGGCCTCATGGGGGTGTGGCAATGCGGCAATGGGGTAAGGAGTGCTCCATCACTAACCTCCTGAAGACAGTGAGAGGCCTAGGGACAGCTGATGCCAATTGTATGCCCCACTGCACCCCCTGCACTTTGTGATGACCTGGAGAGGCACAGATGGGCCCAACTGCACCAATAACTGAGCCCTCAAAATTGTGGACGAAGGTCATGAGTGAAGGCTGCTAAACAGCTGAGACCCAAGCCTGGCAAAACCAGACATTGTTTCTGAGTGGAGCACCCAAGATCAGGAGCTCCCCGCAAGCAGTGCCCGCATAGCTGAATTTACATGCTGCGGAACCCTTCTGGAAATACTGGAGTGGCACAGGGAACCAGAGGAGACAGGCCGAAGTGAGAGCAGGCTGTAGGCCTGAGGTACCAGGGCCCAAAGCGACATGCTACTTCGGCTGGGGGAGCTTAGGGGCTTAGCACATGGCTGCTGAACTGGTCCCCCCAACCCTGTCGTGATGATTAGCTTACCTGCCTGCATGCCAACGAGGGAAAGCGGCCATGCAGAGTGCCAGGGGCAAGTGGCTCAGACACTTTACTAGTGGGGCCCGGGCTGCCCTCCGCCTGCTGACCAGGCCTGCCCTAACAGAAGTACGCAGGCACAGCAGAGTTTATACTGGAGTTCTCTTTGTGCTCTGGCTTGTTGGGGTGGGCATTGCATGGTCAGGGTGAGAAAGCACCTAATATCATCTGACCCTGGGGCACTGTCTGGCAGCTGCATATTGAGAAGCCTGAGTTTTGCACTGGTGCCCCCCTGAGATTTTCCAAATCTGGGTCAAATTACTGTACACACAACAATGAGTGCTGTTTCTAGAGAGGCTTCTGTGCAAAATTTATGGGACCATGCTTGAGTGCCAATATCACATGAGTAAAAGAAGATCCCAGAGTTAAACTGCTTGCATGCCCCCTAGAGATCGTGCAATCAGTATTGAGCTACTGCCTGTGTTTGGTGTCTTGTTGTGGTAGCAACTGGTGGCCTGTTATTAAGTGGTGTCGGGTGCTGATGTTCCTGGGTACCCTCTGTGATTGGGGGACTGAAGTGGTGAGTATCTGCCCTCCATCACTCCCCTGTCCCTGAAACACTGAGTGAAGGCCCACTGTGTAGCCGATGTGAGGCAGCTAATGACACTGCACCTCCTGCCCTGCTGTGCAGTTGAGCCCTGTGAGGCAACTTGATTGGCGCCATTTGTGCGTGTGAATTCTCCGGCGAAACTGATCTCTGCTCTGAGTGCGGTCTAATGTGGGAATGAGGGGTGCCTTGGTTGGCATCTTGAACGTTCTTACGCTGCGCTGTGGCTTCCAACATTAGCAGCCTGGGCACTGTCCCACTCGTCTTTTCTAGCTGAGTCACCCTTGAGCTGGATCTTTAGTGCTGTGAGTACTTACCTAAATGGCGTATCTTTCAGACTTAAGTTGCTGTCATGGGCTAGATGACCAGGAGGAAGGACCTAGACAAGGGAAGACCGCACATGCGTAGCTCCACTGCGTATGGACTGGAAGATGGAACGTCTGCACCACTGATGGGGTCTCCTGGGAGGCCCATATTACATGATATCCTGAAAGACATCACAGCTTCCAGAGAAGTACTAGATATGAAGATTGAGCAGATTTGGGTATTCTGAATGATGACCACCAACGCCTGGTGGAAAGGGGCACTACAGCAGAAGGAACGATCATTGAGATCTCCCTAGACTTAGCACCCATTCATGAAAGTCTTTCATTCATGGAGAGGAAAGTCCAGACCCTCGAGCTCCTAGCGGAGAACACCCAAAACAGATTGTGGATAAACAACATTTGTGAGCTAGGTCTGCTGGAACAAGTGGAGATGAACAATATGTTGGACTACTTGGTGCAGTGGCTACGAGAGGAGGAGACCCTGAACGTCTCTCACCTTTTAATGGAGAGTGCTCATAGACTTTTAGCATTAGAACCGCTGCCAGGGGCACCACCACGACCAGTGAACACCAGGCTGTTATATTATAGAGCAACATCACAAAACAAAATAAAATGATGGACGGAATGTTGAAACTTTTCAACAGTCATCCCCAGTCACAGAACTGGGTTTAATCCATCGTTCTTTTGCTCGCCACGTCACCCCAGTTTGGACCCAGCCATATGCAAATCAGTCTTGACCATTTGTTCCTCAAGGGAACCGTCCAGCCCGAACTGCTACGCCAGGTCCTCCCTGGACAGGAAACAAGCATCCTGGGACCGGTTTCAGGGTATCACTCTTCATCAGCCAGGCTTGTTTGAATCCAGTGGCGCAGCGAGCAAGGGACCCATGTCTGGGCATACCTCTGCCACTTAGGGCGCTCAAAGTAACATCACAAAACAAAACAAAATGACTGGGGTGAGTGTTTGCATTGTTCAGCAATCCGTCCATCATCCTTTTGTTTTGCTAAAGTTGCCCTAAGTGGGAAGGGTATGCCCAGACGTAGGTCTCTTGCTCACGTGCCACTGGATTCAAGCTAGCCTGGCTGATGAAGGGTAAAACCCAGAAACCGGTCCCAGGATGCTTGTTTCCGGTCCAGGGAGGACCTGGCTTGGCAGTTCGGGCTGGACTGTTCCCATGAGGAACAGGATCAAGACTGATTTGCATATGGCTGGGTCAAAACTGGAGTGGCATGGTGAGCAAAAGAACGATGGATTAAACCCAGATCTGTGACTGGGGGTGAGTGTTTGCATTGTTCAGCACTCCGTCCATCATCCTTTTGTTTTGCTAAAGTTGCCCTAAGTGGGAAGGATATGCCCAGACGTGGGTCCCTTGCTCACTGTGCCACTGGATTCAAGCTAGTCTCGCTGATGAAGGGTGAAACCCTGAAACCGGTCGCAGGATGCTTGTTTCCAGTCCAGGGAGGACCTGGCTTGGCAGTTCGGGCTGGACTGTTCCCATGAGGAACAGGATCAAGACTGATTTGCATATGGCTTGGTCAAAACTGGGGTGGCATGGTGAGCAAAAGAACGATGGATTAAACCCAGATCTGTGACTGGGGGTGAGTGTTTGCATTGTTCAGCACTCCGTCCATCATCCTTTTGTTTTGCTAAAGTTGCCCTAAGTGGGAAGGATATGCCCAGACGTGGGTCCCTTGCTCCCTGTGCCACTGGATTCAAGCTAGCCTGGCTGATGAAGGGTGAAACGTTGAAACCGGTCCCAGGATGCTTGTTTCCGGTCCAGAGAGGACCTGGCTTGGCAGTTTGGGCTGGACTGTTCCCATGAGGAACAGGATCAAGACTGATTTGCATATGGCTGGGTCCGAACTGGGGTGGCATGGTGAGCAAAATAACACTGGATTAAAGCCAGATCTGTGACTGGGGGTGAGTGTTTGAATTGTTCAGCACTCCATCCATCATCCTTTTGTTTTGCTAAAGTTGCCCTAAGTGGGAAGGATATGCCCATACGTGGGTCCCTTGCTCACTGTGCCACTGGACTTAAACTAGCCTGGCTGATGAAGGGTGAAACCCTGAATCCGGTCCCAGGATGCTTGTTTCCAGTCCAAGGAGGACCTGGCTTGGCAGTTCGGGCTAGACTGTTCCCATGAGGAACAGGATCAAGACTGATTTGCATATGGCTGGGCCCAAACTGGGGTGGCACAGCGAGCAAAAGAATGATGGATTAAACCCAGATCTGTGACTGGGGATGAGTGTTTGCATTGTTCAGCACTCCGTCCATCATCCTTTTGTTTTTGCTAAAGTTGCCCTAAGTGGGAAGGGTATGCCCAGGCATGGGTCCCTTGCTCACTGTGCCACTGGATTCAAGCTAGCCTGGCTGATGAAAGGTGAAACCCTGAATCCGGTCCCAAGATGCTTGTTTCCGGTCCAGGAAGGACCTGGCTTGGCAGTTTGGGCTGGACTGTTCCCAGGAGGAACAGGATCAAGACTGATTTGCACATGGCTGGGTCCAAACTGGGGTGGCATGGTGAGCAAAAGAACGATGGATTAAACCCAGATCTGTGACTGGGGGTGAGTGTTTGCATTGTTCAGCACTCCGTCCATCATCCTTTTGCTTTGCTAAAGTTGCCCTAAGTGGGAAGGATATGCCCAGACGTGGGTCCCTTGCTCGCAGTGCCACTGGATTCAAGCTAGTCTGGCTGATGAAGGGTGAAACTCTGTAACCGGTTCCAGGATGCTTGTTTCCGGTCCAGGGAGTACCTGGCTTGGCAGTTCGGGACGGACTGTTCCCATGAGGAACAGGATCAAGACTGATTTGCTTATGGCTGGCTCCAAACTGGGGTGACATGGTGAGCAAAAGAACGATGGATTAAACCCAGATCTGTGACTAGGGGGTGAGTTTTTGCATTATTCAGCACTCCGTCCATCATCCTTTTGTTTTGTTATATTATAGAGATTGGGATTATATACAAGGCCAGGCCAAAAAAAGAGAAGGAACATTAAAGTAGAAAATAGTAAAATCATAATCTTCCTGGACTTCGAAAAGGAAGTGTAGAAACAACGTTCAACATTTCTTCATGCAAAGCGGTGTCTTCGCCAGATGGGCTTGGCCTAAGGCATGCTGTTCCTTGCCAGGTTACAAATTGAAACCCCAGTCAGTTGCAGTTTTTTCTAACCGCACAGAAAGTGTGGAAATGGATTGAGCATCATCCACAGCCAGGTCCCATGTCAAACACAGAGGCAAAAAGGTTTGAAACGCACAGATAGGAATACTCATGAAGGTGCCCCATTAGTAGAGGTAGGTCCAACTGGAATAGCAGAAATTGGTAGAGGTGGTGGCGATGGTGAGCAGTGGGGGGACGAGCCCACCTATGTTAATGGGTGGAGAGGACTCCCAAAAATTTAACCTAGAGCACAAAACTAGCTGATATGAAGATTTGGACACTGCGTTGCACTGCTGACAAACTTATATGAAGCAGACGCCATGATGTAAGGCTCGAGTTATTTGATTTAGGGAGCCTGTAATGCCATGTGGGGTTACAGTGGAGATGCTATGTCCCCCTGGACCTGAAGCTCATTTTTCCTGCCATTGGTATGGTGGGGGAAACAAGGTGAGGTGTTCTTGACTAGTCACAACCCCTTCTGTTTGTGTTTTATGTGGGTCCACACACAAGTGTAAGCGATTTGGCTATACGTTTGGATGGGGGCATTCACCTGCTCTTCCTGGGGCATGGGGGTTTGGTTGTTTGCTGTTTGACTGCTGGGGAGAATTGTATGGGTCATGCCTCATGGGTAATTTAGAACTGTCCTATTGTTGGATGGCAGAATGTGTGTGTGAGATTGAGATCCAGTGCATCTGCTGTCTGTCTTTAGCCACATGACATGACAGCCCCCATGACCTACAAAATCTTATCCTGGAGTATTATGGGGATGCAGATCATGGCCAAGAGATATAGGCCCTCATTATGACCCTGGTGGATGGGGGAGAAGTGGCGGTAAAACCGCCAACAGGCAGGTGGAAATAAAAATGGAATTATGACCATGGCGGTTACCGCCATGGTCATCCACCACTTCTCCACTCTGACCGCTGGGCTGGAGACTTCGGTCCCCAGCCCAGCGGCCGTCACCAGACCCCCGGCGGTATCAGGACCCTGCATATCGCCATGGATTTCGGGTAGTGTGTAAACACCAAGAAATCCATGGAGGTAGGCACTATAAGTGCCAGGAAATACCATCTCTGGCACTGATAGGGGTCTCCCCCACCCCCAAGTGCTCCCCCCACACCTCCCACACCCCCAGCACCCCCAAAAGTGGCAGGACCCCCCTCCCCATTCGCAGTGCAGATGGTTTTCCACACAGCGTATTATGACTGCTGGCAGCCCTCCATCCTTTTTTGGACAGAGAGCCGCCAGCAGCCATACTGGCGGTCGGCGGGCAAGTGGAAGTTGCTCCATCTCCACCGCCCTGTCATCAGAACACCACCCACCGAATCACATCCCATTATTCGGTGTGGCGGTGTTCTGGTAACCGGGAGCTGGCGGCGGAGCAGCCCCCATGGATCCCGTCCCCTCCCAGAGGATCAACAGACAAGATAAGTTGATCGTCCGTTAGGGGAGGGGGTGAGGGGAGATGTGTGTTGTGTGCGTGCATGGGGGTGTGCGTGGGAGTATATAGAGGAGGTGTGTGAGTGCGTGTATGCATGCAGGGGTGTGTTGTATGTATGGGAAATGTGTGTGGGTCGGTCTGTGTTCCTGTCTGCTTGTATGTGTGTGGGTATGTGTTGTTGTACTGTATGTGTGCGTGTAGGGGTGTGTGTCTTTGCATGTTGGGGGTAGGGTTGGGGGTGTGTGTGTCTGTGCATGTTGGAGGTGGGGGTGGGGAGGGGGAGGGGGGTCCTGCCACCTTTGGGCGGCGCCAGGGGGGTTGGGGCTGTGGAGGATGACTCGGGGTCGGGGAGGGGGTGGGGAGACCGCTATCAGTGCCAGGAAAGGAATTCCCTAGCACTGATAGTGCCTACCGCCATGGAATTTGAGGCGGTTGCAAACCACCCAAAATACATGGCGGTATGCAGGGTCCTGATACCACTGGCAGGCTGGTGAGGGCCGCTGGGCTGGAGACCGAAGTCTCCAGCCCAGCGGTCATCACCCCCCTGGTGGTCGAAGTGGAGAAGTGGCAGATGACGATGGCGGTAACCGCCATAGTCATAATTCCATTTTTTCCGCCGGCCTGTTGGCGGTTTTACCGCCATTTCTCCCCCGTCCGCCAGGGTCATAATGAGGGCCTATGTCCTGAATATAGATCAAGGAGTGTTCTTCGCTGAACTATCAAGAGCATTGGCCCCTCATCTGGTAGGATCAGTTATTTTGAGGGGATTGTTATTGTTTAGCGGATCCCTTACACAATTGCTCCCACCCCCTGCTGCAAGACTCCCCAATGGTAAGAGTAACCGGTGTATTCTCTGACTGGCCAACACAGTGTGGACTTATTGACTTCTGGCTCTTGCAACTCCCTCAGGAACAAGATTACTCCTTCTTCTCAACTCTACATGATCTCGATGTGCTCTTGGATGTGTTCCTGTGCACCCTAGATGTTTATGGCTCGGTACGTGCCATTGAATACCTATCTAGGATCATATCAGACCATAACCCAGTTCTGCTAAATTTGAATTAGGGGAGGAATGCGTCCCTTCATCCCAATGTGGAAACTAAAACCAGAATCCAGGGATGGACCAGTTTTCCAATACCATGGGTAATATATTTCAACAGTACTTTGAGGAAAACACTGTAACAGCCTCGTTCACTCAGGTACAGTGGGATGCCTTTAAGCTGGTACTCCAAGGAAGGCTTAAAACTGTTCTCATTCTGTGGGTGTGGGATTTAATGGCTGAAGTTTTGTCCTCCGAAGAGGCAATGAGGGATGTTGAACAGAGTAGGCCTGGTCACCACGATGTACAACCAGAACTGCTAGAGGCAAAAGAAAGTGTTGTGAAGCAGATAGAGAGGCTGGCATGCTTTGACTACTTGCCACTGGAGTCAAGCTAGCCTGGCTGATGAGGGTCCCAGGATGCTTGTTTCCAGTCCAGAGAGGACCTGGCTTTGCAGTTTGGGCTGGACTGTTCCTATCGGTAGCAGGGTCAAGACTGATTTGCATATGGCTGTGTCCAAACAAGAACGTATATGTAGCACAAAAAGGATAGATTTAGGCCCAGATCTCTGTACTGGTGGTTAAAGTTTGACATTGTTAAGCATTTTGTCTATCACTTGTTCTTTTTGCATTTGTTGCCCTAAGTGGAAAGGGTATTCCCAGACGTCGGTCCCTTGCTCCCCATGCCACTGGAGTCAAGCTAGCTTGGGTGATGAGAGGTAATGCCCTGAAACCAGTCCTAGGATGCTTATTTCCAGTCCAGAGAGGACCTGGCTTGGCAGCTCAGGCTGGACTGTTCCCATGGGTAGCATGGCCAAGACTGATTTGCATATGGCTGAGTCCAAGCTAGAATGGCAAAGGTAGAAAAAAAAGGATGGATTTAGGCCCACATCTCTGTACTGGGGATGAATGTTTGACATTGTTCAGCATTCCGTCCATCACTTGTTCTTTTTGCATTTGTTGCCCTAAGTGGGAAGGGAATGCCCAGGCGTGGGTCTCTTTCTCACCCCTACCCACCCCCTTGCCGCTGGAGTCAAGCTAGCCTTGCTGATGAGGGGTGATAGCCTAAAACTGGTCCCAGGATGCTTGTTTCTAATCCAGAAAGGACCTGACTTGGCAGTTCGGGCTTGACTGTTCCAATGGGGCTGAAGTTCTAGATTGATTGACTGGGTCCAAACTGAATGGCATGTGTAGGAAAAAAAATATGGATTTAGGCCCAGATCTCTTCTCTGGGGTTGAATTTTTGACATTGTTCAGTATTCTATCCATTACTTGTTCTTTTTGCATTTGTTGCCCTAAGTGGGAAGGGTATACCCAAACATGGGTCCTTTGCTCCCCCATGCCAGAGGAGTTAAGCTAGTCTGGCTGATGAGGAGTGATGCCCTGAAACCAAAGAGGACCATACTTGGTAGTTTGCTCTGGACTGTTCCCATGGGTAGCAGGGTCAAGACTGATTTGCCAATGGCTGGGTCCAAACTAGAATGGGATGGGTAGCAGAAAAATGATGGATTTAGACCCAGATCTCTGTACTGGAGTGAATATTTGACATTGTTCAGCATCCTGTATATCAATTGTTCTTTTTGCATTTGTTGCCCTCAGTGGGTAGGGTATGCCCACATGTGGGTCCCTTGCTCCCCATGCCATTGGAGTCAAACTAGCCTGGCTGATGAGGAGTAATGCCCTAATACCGGTCCCAGGATGTTTGTTTCCAGTCCAGAGAGGACCTGGCTTGGCAGCTTAGGCTGGACTGTTGCCATGGGCAGCAGGATCAAGGCTGTTTTGCATATGGCTGGGTCCAAACTGGAGTGGCATGGGTAGCAAAAAAAAAGATGGATTTATGTCCAGATCTCTGTTCTGGGGGTGAATGTTTAACATTGTTCAGCATTCTGTCCATCACTTGTTCTTTTTGCATTTGGTGCCCTAAGTGGGAAGGGTATGCCCAGACATGGGTCCCTTGCGACACCCCCCCCCCCCCCTTGTGTCCCCCATGCCACTGGAATCAAGCTAGCCTGGCTGATGAGGCGTAATGCCCTGTAACTGGTCCCAGGATTTTTGTTTCCAGTCCAGAGAGGACCCAACTTGCCCGTTTGGACTGGACTGTTCCCATGGGTAGCAGAGTCAAGACTCGCTCCATCCGGGCATGCCATCGAGCTCTGGAACCTCATTGACACCACATTCCTAGATGTTGCTTTCCTCACAGAAACATGGCTTAACCCCACCTCGGCTCCAGATATCGCCATCGCCATCCCACATGGGCACAAGATCATCCGCAAAGACCGCACAACCTGTTCCGGGGGAGGCATCACCATTGTCCACAACGAGTCCCTACGCCTATCCACCAGCACTGAAGACTCCACAACCAACATGGAACTCCTCTACTTACGGATTGGAACCAACCGTAGCACCACTCTACAGGGCACCCTCATCTGCAGGTTGCCGGGCCCCTGGCACTCATTTGCAACACCATCACTGATCTAGCCATCAACCACGTTCTTACATCCAAGGACTACATCCTACTGGGGGACCTCAACTTCCACCTGGAAAACCCAAATGACAACAACTCCACCACCCTGATTAAAAACCTTGCCAACCTCTGACTCAAGCAACTCGTCACCGCACCCACTCACTCGACCAGTCGCACACTGGACCCCATTTCTTCTGCCAGCAACCACGTATCCATCTGCCAGACCACCAAACTCCAATGGACCGACCACCGCTGCATTCACTTCACCTTCACCAAACCCATTGGTCGCCCCCACGCTCCCCAACTTCCCTGCAGAAAGTGGAACAAGGTCACTGAAGCCGAGATCACTGCCAGCCTCAACGCAGTAACCCCCAGGCAAACGATCATGTCACCACTGCCGCACACAAACTCCAAGAATGCGCCAACACCCTCGCCCCACTCAAGACACCCCACTACAGAAGTACAGCCAAGAAAGCAAACTGGTTCACCTCCGCACTCAAAGAATTAAAGCAGGTCTGCAGACATCTAGAGAGGAAATGGTGCACCGACAAGACCACTACAAATCATGAAACCTTCAAACATCACCACCAGCTCATTAAGACCACCCAAAAGCTTGCCCTGCAACAACGCATCAATAAGAATACCCACAACAGAACAGAACTTTTCAACATCATCAAAGAGTTCACTCACCCCAACTCCAAGTCCACAGACATCCCCCGCTGCAAGAACTCTTGCCAACTACTTCCATCGCAAGATCACAGACATTAACGACCCAGGGCTCCCCCATGACTTTCAACACCAGCCCGTCGACCGAAGCATCACCACGCACCCCCACTCTCCTCCACTGAAACAACATCACCGACAACGAGACCCGCAACATCATGGCAACCATCCACTCAGGAGCACCCACTGACCCCTGCCCTCACCACATCTTCAACAAAGCCAGCAACATCATTGCACCCAAACTCCGGCATACCATCAACCGCTCCTTCGAAACTGCCACCTTCCCAGAGAGTTGGAAACATGTAGAGATCAAACCTCTACTGAAGAAACCCACGGCTGACCTGACAGACCCCAAGAACTACCGGCCCATCTCCCTGCACCCCTTTCCAGCCAAAGTCATTGAGAAGGCAGTCAACAATCAACTCACCATCTTCTTGGAAGTCAGCAACATCCTGGACCCCTCTCAGTCAGGATTCAGAAGCAACCATAGCACCGAGACCGCCCTCCGCGCTGCCCCAGATGACATACGCACCATCCTCGACCAAGACGAGACCGTCGCCCTCATCCTCCTGGACCATTCTCCTGCCTTTGACACAGTCTCTCACGACACACTATGCACCCGTCTCCACGACATCGGCATCCGAGAGTCAGCACTACAATGGTGCTCCTCATTCCTCACCAGCAGAACACAGAAGGTCTGACTCCCCCCCTTTCTCTCGAAAGCCACCAAGATCAGCTGCAGCGTCCCCCAAGGATCCTCGCTGAGTCCCACCCTCTTCAATCTCTACTTGAGCCCACCGGCCACCATTGTCAGAAGCCACACACTCAACATCGTCTTCTACGCCAACGACATCCAAATGATAGTCTCCCTCACCAACAACCCGACCACCGCCAAGAACAATTTCACAAAGGAATGAAAGTAGTTGCCACCTGGATGAAAGATAGTTGCCTCAAACTGAACTCAGACAAAATAGAAGTCCTCATCCTCGGCTTAACACCCTCCGCCTGGAACGAGTCCTGGTGGCCCACCGCCCTTGGAAACACCCTCACCGACCAAGCCTGCAATGTCAGTGTCATCTTAGACTCATCGCTTTCAATGGACTGACAGGTGAGCGCCGTCTCATGAGGTTGCTTTCACACCCTGCGCATGCTTTGAAAAATCTACAAGTGGATCCCCACTGAAGCCAGAAGGACAGTCACCCAGGCCCATGTCAGCAGCCGCCTCCACTACGGCAATGCACTCTATGCCAGAATGACCAAAGACCCGGAAAAGACTACAACACATCCAGAACGCCTCCACCCGTCTCATCAACACCGCCCCACATCACAGCCACACCTCCACCCTTCTAAGAGACCTACGCTGGCGGCCTATCGACAAGAGAATCACCTTCAAGCTCCTGACCCACGCCTACAAGGCCCTACATGATGCCGGAGCAGCCTACCTCAACCACAGACTCTCCTTCTACACTCCCACCAGACAACACCGCTCCGCTGACCAGGCCCTCGCCAACATCCCCCACATCTGGAAAACCACAGGTGGAGGAAGATTCTTCTCCCACATCACTGCCAAGACCTGGAACACCCTCCCCATCCACCTCAGGAAATCTCCCACCCTGTCACAGTTCAGGAAATACCTCAAGACCTGACTCTTTGACTGATCCTCAGCACCCCCCTCTGCATCCCCCAGCACCCTGAGACCCTCACGGGTGAGTAGCCGTGCTTTAAAAATCCCTGATTTATGGATTGATTGATTTGCATATGGCTGGGTCCAAACTGGAATGATATGGGTAGCAAAAAACAGATGGATTTAGGCCCAAATCTCTCTACTGGTGGTGAATGTTTGACATTGTTCAGCATTCTGTCCATGACTTGTTCCTTCAGGCTCCTGACCACACCTACAAGGCCTTATATGACTCCGGACCAGCCTACCTCAACCACAGACTCTCCTTCTACACTCCCCCCAGACAACTCTGCTCCGCCATCCAGACCCTCGCCAACGTCCTCCGCATCTGGAAAACCACAGCCGGAGGAAGATCCCTAGGGTCAAGACTGATTTGCCATTGTCTGGGTCCAAACTAGAATGGCACAGGTAGCAAAAAAGGGATGGATTTAGGCCCAGATTTCTGTACTGGGATGAATGTTTGACATTGTTCAGCATCTTGTCCATCACTTGTTCTTTTTGGATTTGTTGCCCTAAACGGGAAGGGTATGCCCAGATGTGGGTCCCTTGCTCCCCATGCCACTGGAATCAAGCTAGCTAGGCTGATGAGGAGTGATGCCATGAAACTGGTCCCAGGATGTTTGTGTTTAATCCAGAGAGGACCGGGCTTGGCAGCTTGGAATGGGCTGTTCCCCTGGGTAGCAGGGTCAAGCCTGATTTGCATATCACTGGGTCTTAACTGGAATGGCATGGGTAGCAAAAAATCATGTACTTAGGCCCAGATCTCTGTACTGGGGGTGAATGTTTGACATTGTTCTGGATTCCGTCCATCACTTGTTCTTTTTACATTTGACTACAGAGCCTACATGACCAGAGCACATGCAGAGCGCGATCGCACTGGCTCGCTGTTAGCTTGTCTTGTGAACCCTGCAAAACAGGGCTCAGTTATTGTGGAGCTTGTAAATCAGGGGATGAGACTCGACAGACAAGCAGATATTGATCAAAAATTCTATACTTATTACTCCAACTTGCAGTAGAGCACCTCTGACCAGTCTGAGGCCAACATTGATGCTTTTTCAGTATCTTTGACTTTCCCGGTAGTATCACCTGAGGAGGTTGAGGAGTTGGGAGGAGAGATTACCCTGTCAGAGGTTAGAGTAGCTATAAAGACCATGGCCAGAGGCAAAAAGCGGGAACTGATGAGCTCCCAGTTGAGGTCTATGCTGCCTATGTGGATGATCTGGCTCCCAAATTAGTGGACCTAAATAAAGCAGCCAAAGATACAGAATTCTTGCCATCCTCCACGCTTGAGGCTCTAATAGTACCCTTACTAAAACTATAGAAACCAGCCTCCGACAAAAGGGTCTAACAGCCATTATCAATGCTACACATTGATTATAATATTCTCAGCTGGATCCTTGCCACCAAATCCTCCCCTACATGCCCAAACTCATACACTCCGATCAAGTAGAACTTGTTCCTGACTGTAACATGGTGCTCAATATACAGAGACTTCTCACAATATTGGAGGCCGAGCAGAGGCAACGATCTTTGCAGTGGATATAGTGGAGGCTTTTGACAGCCTGGAGTGGGATACTCTCTTCGACGTCATGGAACGCTTCTTGCGTGGGGGGAGATTTTGTGGCCTGGAACAGGTTGTTATTTTCGTACCTCACTGCTGGAGTCCATACAGGGCAATCTAGATCAGAGTGTTATCGGGTGGGCTGAGAGGCCAAACAATAGTACACTTTGTTGCCCCTGTTGCCCATCCTAGCTATGGAGCCTCTGGCTTGTTGTGCCAGAACCGGGAATGCCTATCACAACATAGTCTTAGGTGGACAACTCCATCACATTGCACTATGTGCTGGAGATCTCCTCATTGTTTTTACTTGATAGTGCAGCAGCTCTTGATGGTGCTTGCGGGTCACTGGAACAACTCAGATCACTCTCTGGGCTGAGACACAACGGGCAGCAATTATGACTATTCCCTACTTTGGCAAATTGCATCCCTCCAGGAGGATTTATGGGGTTACACTGGGAGCCCAAACTTTGGGGTATGGATTTTTCATGATCCTACTGACTTACTTGAGGGCAATGTCAGAAAGACGGTCCTGGCTCTCCGAACGAGCACTGATGTTTGGAAGATGGTCCCCCTCTATGTCACAGCTGTGTTGTACTATTAAACATTTTAGCACTCCCCCAGCTATTATATTATTTGGGGTACTCCCGGTGTGAATTCCCTGAACTCTTTTCTGGGAGATCGGTTCACTTATCACTGCTTTTATTTGGGGATCAGACTTCAGATGAGTGACCCTGACCATTTTACAGAGACCTGTAGGGGATGAAGGGCTAGAAGTTCTCAACTTTAAATCTTACTGTCTTGCAGCACAGCTCCAGTGGCTGACACAGTGGTTGGAGTGTAGATGGACATCTGGGAGGGGATGGGTCCTACTGCCCCTGACCTTCACCAATTGATAAGAGTGACCAAATGAGGATGACTAGGGTACAGGTATGTCATCACTGTCACACCAAAGAAATGTCATTATATAGTTACATCATTTGGACCATTACATCTAACACCTGCCTCTATAGGATGTTAAGGGAGGCAATGTTTCTGCCCCTCAACACTCTCCGAGCTCAATGGGAAGAAGACATGGGGAACCCCATACTTGAAGGTGACTGGGTGGGCATATTAGAAAGAGTACCCAAAATATTGAGAAACACCTGTTAAACTTATACATTTCTATGTGATACATAGGGCTTATCTCACTCCCGAAAGGATCAATAGATACTTTCATACAATGGGTGCCAAGTGTCCGAGATATGGGGTGGAGGGAGCAGAATTTATACTTGTGTTCTGGTATTGTCTTATTCTTGTACCCTACTGGGAGGAAGTCACTAGGGTGCTACCAAAGCAGGAAATCACAAGGAATTGGAAGGCTCTGAGGGGGCCCTGTTATGGGAGTGTGGCTATGAAAGTAGAGTGCTGCTCCAAGAGGTTAGATGTGGATGAGGGACAATGGCCAAAGGCTGAGTGGTGCTGGTAGACTGTGTGACGAACTCGGAACCTCCAACACCATCAGGGACTCCCTAGAGAAGACTTCTCCTTTAGATGTCTAGCTTCCCTACCACGGAAGCTATTGAGGCAGATGATCCAATAGGATGCCACATGACAAATGGGAACAGTTCAGGTACTACAGGATTGATCACTCTGAGAGGATTTCATTTCAACTGTATTGCCGACGTATTCTGTAGATACAGGTCATGACCAAGGGAGATGAGTGCTGTTGTAGAGTAGGATAGCCATGTTATAATGGCAATTTTTATGTCTCTGACAAGAACATGGAGAAGGGAGTGCTGTATTTGACGTACTGTTCGATGATGATGAAGTCCAATACTATTTGTTTTAAAAATTAGTCAGCTGGTCTCCTGTCTAGAGCCTCAGAGACAGAAGGCTCCAACAACCTTGAATCCATCACCTGGACTCTGCCACCTGTGAGGCTTACCCTCCTAAGTGGTGTGAAGCTAGTCCTGGACCCTTGGAAGTGGGCCTGAAGGTGCTCTGCTAGTTCATCTGTTGATCCAGCAAAACTAACAACTCTCCTCTGCTGCATGCAAAATCGCAAGCAGAACAAATTCATTACCTCTGCTGCAAGGTTTTTCTCAGGGCAAGGACTCCACATCAACCCTACAGCCCTCATCAGCACCGCTGCCTGTGTGCAGCTTTACCAAGGCATCACAAATCTCACATTGATGGCAGCCTCTACAAAGATTCAGGGTCTTGCATTGAAGCCTCACAACTCCTCAGAATGGGTGCATCTCCTTAATTGTAGCATGCATCCTCAATGCTGGACTCAGCATCTGAACACCTCATCAAAAGGATCCTCAATGATGACACAGGACCTAGCATCACAGCTTCACAGCCACTTGGAACTGATGCATCGCCTTGACTGTGTGGCACATCCACAGCTTGGAGCCTCACAACTAGGGGTAGATGGAATTTTGAATTCTGCCTGCGGAATTAGAGGAATTTAGTAATTCCGTGTTTCTCTTGTACTGCAGAAGTACTAATAAATTCAGCCGCTCTGCTCCACCGATGGAATTAATTAATCAGCAGCACTACTGAAAAGGATTTTGTGCGTCAAAAAATGTGGCTGGTGCTGGGCTGGTGATTGCTTTTGGTACTGTTTCTCTGGTGGGAAAAAAAGAGGGTGATTTCCTGCCAGATGAGTGGGATGCTTGTTCCAGGGCGGAGCATTTTTCTAGCTTATCTGACATATAAAATGTCAGTGAAAATGAGAATGCTTTCGACATGCCTGCCCACGCCAAATCTCACTGATAGTACTCAAAGCTGCAAGATTAGCAATGAGGCTTTGGAGGTAAGTGCAGATATTTGTGAAAATCTCAACTTCAGAGAGTGAATCATATCATTTACTGGGAGCAGATGTGCCATTAATTCTGGCTTCACAGCAAGAGTAACATACTGATCCAAAGGATAATCTTGGTGCAAGAGCGTAGGGGATACTATATTCAAGTGCTAGCTAGCACCGCATTGCCTCAATGATTCCTTCCCCACAGAGAGGTGTGACTGGCATCAAGCCCATGATCAGAGGGTAAATGAGACAAGGAGGCACTGCAAACAGTTGCTCTTCTAAAGGCATGCTGGAGTTCAGGTCCACTGGTGCTTTGTCACTGATTAGCTGAGAAATGCCATCAGCTTAAGCATGTGGCAATTGGCAAAGCCGCACACATGTGGAAGTCAGCAAACACCCACTGTATTCCTTCCAGTGATGCCTTAGGAGCGAGCATTCACCTGAAAGGAAGCATATGCGAATTCAGACAATGGGCCTGAGATGCAGTGAAAGCTGGTAGCCACAGTGAAAAAAGCATTGTGTGCGAGGGACATTAACGAATAAATGGATTTGAGAAATGCATGCAAATTATGTCACATTCATCAATAAAGCAGCATTCATCATGCAAATGAAAACACATTGACATTGAACAACATATGTAATTCGTTTTTTAGTGGAAATTATTGATCTGACATGCTTTCACATTATTAGCAATTTTGCTTCCATGCAAATCCAGCACATACTTATAATTGTAGTTAGGGAAGCTGTGCTTATGATTTTTATAGTCGCCACTGACCATGATGTCAGTTCCACTCATGGGCGACATTTTGTTTGCTGTTGCTTTGTCATGCGCTCTAACATGTTGATTGCCACCATTTCAGTGATGAATTGTTGCATTATGTTAATGGACCTTGTGTGCACTGGATTGCAGTGGGAAGGTAATTTTGTAGATGATAACTGAACTGTATAATATAATAAAAAGTACTGAATCAATCACTGGGTTCTACTCGTATAAATGCTGTATGATTTCACACGTTTACTAATTCAGTTTCCTTTGCACGCAGTAATGCTCACTCATTGTGAACTTTTCATTCTAATTTTACTGCCTGGAAGGTCAGTAAACATGCGCACAACTGCATTGGTGTAAAGTGGTCCTTATGAAGGACCTATACCTGTACATGAGTGGTCACAGTTTGGAAATCCCTGTTCACACATCCATGTAGACTGGTGGAGGTACTATTGCATAGGATAGCGTTGTGAACAGACTCCCTATAGGGATGGACGGAACACTCCAGAACTGTGCAGAGTTTTTATCTATCTCCGCCGAATTCTGTAGAGTAAAAGTCTGCAAGTTCCGCCCCCTCCAACTCACAACCTAAATTTAAGGTACTCTTTTTCAGTAGGCCTAACTAGGTCTCTGTAGCTGGCCTACTCTCCTTCGTGGATGGCCTAAACTTGTGACTTTCTCCTGGTCCGGCGAGACCAGATAGCCAAAGTTGGCACTTCAAGCTTTTTGGCACAATATTCACTGAAATCTTGAAAGTTGCATAGCTCTGGTTCTATTGATTTAATTTTTATACATCCACAGTGGGCTACTTTTATGGTGAGTTTTCACTGTGTTACTGCTTGGAGTGTTCCAGAAATACTTTATGCATTGCTTCTAAGTTAAACCTGACTGCTCTGTGCCAACTACCAGGGGGATGAGCAAAGGTTAATGTGGGATTTGCTTGTGACTTCTCCCTGACAAAGATTGTGGTTTCTGCTTGAGTCGGGTTTTACACCCCTCAACCAGTAACCCAATTCATTACAGCACCTTTATGCTTGGCACCTGCTTATGGGGTAAATGTTACCAGGGGGCATTCTACCTACTTCTGTAACATTTCCTGTGTGACCTATTCCAAACAGTTCCACAGTGATCTACTCCTATGCCTAAATCCAAGTTTCCCAAACTGTTCTTCCCATATGCAACCCACCACAGCGATGTGAGCAGGAAAATCAGCAGCCCCATCTCTGTAGCCTTTCTGAACTAGTTGTTGGGGTAGATCCTCCTCACTCGAGTTGTTTCCTGCTTGAATAGAGGAGTAGGGGCATGTTCAAGTGTCACCTGACATCTGTCTGTTGTGTAGGCAGGGATCATTATGAGGTAAACTAATTTCCTGGGCACTGCCCAAAATATTCTTCATGCCGGTGGAACAGAAACTCCACCCCACACCCGGGTCTTGGTCTCTGCTCTTGGAGCAGTTTTCATACCTTAAAAGGGCTTGATCATGGAGAGGGCAGCAGCTAAAGGCTAATACCAACTAGCTTCAGAGAGACCTTAGACAGAGAAAATATGACTTTCTAAAAGTACCCTTTCCTTAATATTTATTTAACATCTGATACAGTAGTGAATTGGGCTTTTAATAAATATTATGAAGAGTTCAAGAATGGGAGAATGGGCGTTCTAGGTGTTTCCTAGACAAATATAGCATTATTGATATTGCATCCCATTATTTCCCTATGAAGCAGCCATCCTTGCTATAGTGAAAAATAGATTTTGAGTGCTAGTCACCTAAAGGACATGTTTAAAATTAAATTTATATGTGTCATATTTTTAGTTGCCATGCACATTGGTTATGGCCTACAAAGCCTACAGAGAAGTGACTTATCAATATTTAAAATGACGTTTTTGACCTGTCAAATGGTTTATTTTGTCTGGTTGGATTGCAGTTTTTAAACTGCTCCAGTGAGGTTAAATTGATGGGCCTGAAGTCATGTTTGCACTTTCACTGTAGTGAGTGGAAAATAGGTGCTGCTGTTCACTAATGGCATTTAACATGCAGGCTCTGGGTACACCTTTTACCATATACTTGGACTTATGGGTACATTAAATATGACAATTAGGGCAGGCCAAATCAACCATCTTAAAACATGGAACACAGGCAATTTACAACTAGTTAGCAGGAGTAATGTGCTCAGGGGTCTATACTCAGCAGGAACTGGGGTTACACCATGCAAAGATGGCATTTTCCTACACACATACATTAGTATAAACATTTTTATGATTTGGAGCATACAATTCACCCCCCCATTTGAAATGACATTCCCCTTCATTCCCTGTTGCAACCATTCCCCTCCCTCACTCTTCACCCCACACAGAAGTCCCCACATACATTTATCACCTGCTCAGAGCAAGTCGTAAATAAATGTATGCAATAAAACCCAAATGGATCTTCGGTTCTATGTTATTCTACTACCAGAAAAATTGGTCCAGCACAGTGATTCCCTATTTTGTGGGCTTTAACTTGCAATGTGACAGTACTGTGGTAAATTAACTAATGCTAACAGTAAATTTTCATGCAAAATGTCTTCTTCGTATGTGCGATCAAACTCATATTCGGGGCCTATGTGGTTTTAACAATATTATGCATTTCTTTTGACTTCTACATCCTTGACAGCTGCATGGAGTGCAAAATCTTTGTAATGGACTAAGGTGTACACACACAACAGTACCAGCACTTCATACCTGTAGGAAAGTACCATCTTGCCTGGCATGTTACCCCCATTTTTCATGCTTTTATTAGTAGAAGGTTGACCCCTAGAGAAAAGCTTTGGTCTGCCATTGAGAGGGAGGCCTTTGCTGTGGTCTGGGCACTGAAGAAAATGAGGCCATACCTGTTTGGCACTCACTTCATTGTTCAAACAGACCACAAACCTCTACTTTGGCTAAAACAAATGAAAGGTGAAAATCCTAAATTGTTGAGGTGGTCCATATCCCTACAGGGAATGGACTATACAGTGGAACATAGACCTGGTAGTAGCCACTCCAATGCAGATGGACTCTCCAGATATTTCCACTTAGACAATGAAGACTCATCAGGTCATGGCTAGTCTTATTGTCCTTCGTTTGGGGGGGGGGGGGGGCTGTGTAGGAAAGTACCATCTTGCCTGGCATGTTACCCCCATTTTTCACTGTATATATGTTGTTTTAGTTGTATGTATCACTGGGACCCTGCCAGCCAGGGCCCCAGTGCTCATAAGTGTGCCTGAATGTGTTACCTGTGTTATGACTAACTGTCTCAGTGAGGCTCTGCTAACCAGAACCTCAGTGGTTATGCTCTCTCATTTCTTTCAAATTGTCACTAACAGGCTAGTGACCAATTTTACCAATTTACATTGGCTTACTGGAACACCCTTATAATTTCCTAGTATATGGTACTGAGGTACCCAGGGTATTGGGGTTCCAGGAGATCCCTATGGGCTGCAGCATTTCTTTTGCCACCCATAGGGAGCTCTGACAATTCTTACACAGGCCTGCCACTGCAGCCTGAGTGAAATAACGTCCACGTTATTTCACAGCCATTTTACACTGCATTTAAGTAACTTATAAGTCACCTATATGTCTAACCTTTACCTGGTAAAGGTTAGGTGCAAAGTTACTTAGTGTGAGGACACCCTGGCACTAGCCAAGGTGCCCCCACATTGTTCAGGGCCAATTCCCCGGACTTTGTGAGTGCGGGGACACCATTACACGCGTGCACTACATATAGGTCACTACCTATATGTAGCTTCACAATGGTAACTTCGAATATGGCCATGTAACATGTCTATGATCATGGAATTGCCCCCTCTATGCCATCCTGGCATAGTTGGCACAATCCCATGATCCCAGTGTTCTGTAGCACAGACCCTGGTACTGCCAAACTGCCTTTCCCGGGGCTTCACTGCAGCTGCTGCCAACCCATCAGACAGGCTTCTGCCCTCCTGGGGTCCAACCAGGCCTGGCCCAGGATGGCAGAACAAAGGACTTCCTCTGAGAGAGGGTGTTACACCCTCTCCCTTTGGAAAATGGTGTGAAGGCAGGGGAGGAGTAGCCTCCCCCAGCCTCTGGAAATGCTTTCATGGGCTCACATGGTGCCCATTTCTACATAAGTCAATCTACACCGGTTCAGGGACCCCTCAGCCCTGCTCTGGCGCGAAACTGGACAAAGGAAAGGGGAGTGACCACTCCCCTGACCTGTACCTCCCCTGGGAGGTGCTCAGAGCTCCTCCAGTGTGCTCCAGACCTCTGCCATCTTGGAAACAGAGGTGCTGCTGGCACACTGGACTGCTCTGAGTGGCCAGTGCCATCAGGTGACGTCAGAGACTCCTTCTGATAGGCTCCTTCAGGTGTTGCTAGCCTATCCTCTCTCCTAGGTAGCCAAACCCTCTTTTCTGGCTATTTAGGGTCTCTGTCTCTTGGGATTCATTAGATAACGAATGCAAGAGCTCATCTGAGTTCCTCTGCATCTCTCTCTTCACCTTCTGCCAAGGAATCGACTGCTGACCGCGCTGGAATCCTGCAAAATTGCAACAAAGTAGCAAAGACGACTACTGCAACTCTGTAACGCTGATCCAGCCGCCTTCTCGACTGCTTTCCTGGTGGTGCATGCTGTGGGGGTAGTCTGCCTCCTCTCTGCACTGGAAGCTCCAAAGAAATCTCCCGTGGGTCGACGGAATCGTCCCCCTGCAACCGCAGGCACCAAAGAACTGCATCACCGGTCCCCTGGGTCTCCTCTCAGCACGACGAGCGAGGTCCCTTAAATCCAGCAACTCTGTCCAAGTGACTCCCACAGTCCAGTGACTCGTCAGTCCAAGTTTGGTGGAGTTAAGTCCTTGCCTCCCCACGCCAGACTGCATTGCTGGGAACCGCGACTTTTGCAGCTACTCCGGCCTCCGTGCACTTCCGGCGGAAATCCTTTGTGCACAGTCCAGCCTGGGTCCACGGCACTCTAACCTGCATTGCACGACCTCCTAAGTTGTCCTCCGGCGACGTGGGACTCCTTTGTGCGACTTTAGGTGAGCACCATTTCACGCACCCTGTAGTGCCTGTTTCTGGCACTTCTGCGGATGCTGCCTGCTGCTGAGAGGGCTCCTTGTCTTGCTCGACGCCCCCTCTGTCCCCAGATGCAATTGGCGACATCCTGGTCCCTCCTGGGCCACAGCAGCATCCAAAAACCCTAACCGCATGATTTGCAGCTAGCAAGGCTTGTTGGCGGTATTTCTTCAGGAAAACACTTCTGCACGACTCTCCACAGCGTGGGGTATCCATCCTCCAAAGGGGACATCTCTAGCCCTTGTTGTTCCTGCAAAATCCTCAGCTTCTACATCCCAGTAGCAGCTTCTTTGCATCCACAGCTGGCATTTCCTGGGCATCTGCCCATCTCCGACTTGCTTGTGAATATTGGACTTGGTCCCCTTGTTCCACAGGTACCCTCGACTGGAAATCCATCATTGTTGCATTGCTGGTTTGTGTCTTTCCTGCAGAATTCCCCTGTCACGACATCTATGTCCTTTGGGGAACTTTAGTGCACTTTGCACTCACTTTTCAGGGTCTTGGGGTGGGCTATTTTTCTAACCCTTACTATTTTCTAATAGTCCCAGCGACCCTCAACGAGGTCACATAGGTATGGGGTCCATTCGTGGTTCGCATTCCACTTTTGGAGTATATGGTTTGTGTTGCCCCTATCCCTATGTGTTCCCATTGCATCCTATTGTAACTATACATTGTTTGCACTGTTTTCTAATACTATTACTGCATATTTTGGTATTGTGTACATATATCTTGTGTATATTTGCTATCCTCATACTGAGGGTACTCACTGAGATACTTTTGGCATATTGTCATAAAAATAAAGTACCTTTATTTTTAGTATATCTGTTCATTGTGTTTTCTTATGATATTGTGCATATGACACTAGTGGTACTGTAGGAGCTTCACTCGTCTCCTAGTTCAGCCTAAGCTGCTCTGCTAAGCTACCATTATCTATCAGCCTATGCTGCTAGACACCCTATACACTAATAAGGGATAACTGCGCCTGGTGCAAGGTGTAAGTACCCCTAGGTACTCACCACAAGCCAGTCCAGCCTCCTACATTGGTTGTGCAGCGGTGGGATAAGTGCTTTGAGACTACTTACCACTCTTGTCATTGTACTTTTCATAAGAGAAAAATATACAAAACAAGTTCAGTGTATGTACACCTAACCAAAAAGTTTTGCATTTCTTTTCTCACTTCTTTTCTAAAGTGCTGAAAAGTACTTCTAAACTTTCAAAAAGTTCTTAAAAAGTTGTAAAAGTTTTTTTCTGTCTTTCTAAAAGTTCTAACAAACTTTTTATCCTTTTTCTATCACTTTAACTCTTTCTAAAAATGTCTGGCACAGGCCAAAATGTTGATCTGTCCAAACTTGCATATGATCACCTTAGCTGGAAAGGAGCAAGGAGTCTCTGCATAGAAAGAGGGTTGAGTGTAGGGAAGAATCCTTCCTTGGAATTATTGCTTAACATGCTTAGAGAACAAGATAAGGCCAGAAGGGCCCCATCTGTTGAAAAAGTAGCCAATGGTTCCCAATCTGATTCAGGGACTCCACTAGGAAAAGATTCAGGAAAGAAACTTCCTAGCCTGCCCCTTACTAGACAGTCTAGCATAATTGGTACTGATGTAGAGGTACACCATACAGATAGTGTTATCTCACATCATAGCAAGAGTATTATTTCTCACCACAGTAGAAGTGATGTTTCTGTTAACCAAGCTGTTAGGGTGCCTTCTGTAAGGGAGAGGTCTCCTTCTGTCCATTCTCACCATACTTCTGTATCAAGGCATGTCCCTCCCACCCACCCTGATGACAGATTGTTAGAAAGGGAGCTCAATAGATTGAGAGTGGAACAAACCAGACTGAAGCTCAAGAAGCAACAGCTGGATTTAGATAGACAGACTTTAGAAGTAGAGAAGGAGAGACAGAAACTGGGTTTAGAAACCCATGGTGGCAGCAGCAGTATTCCCCATAGTCATCCTGCAAAAGAGCATGATTCCAGGAATCTGCACAAGATAGTTCCCCCTTATAAGGAGGGGGATGACATTAATAAGTGGATTGCTGCACTTGAGAGGGCCTGTGATGTACAGGATGTCCCTCAAAGGCAGTGGGCTGCTATCCTATGGCTATCATTTAGTGGAAAGGGTAGGAAGAGGCTCCTTACTGTGAAAGAAAGTGAAGCCAATGATTACAAAGTTCTTAAGAATACACTCCTGGATGGTTATGGCTTAACCACTGAACAGTACAGGATAAAGTTCAGAGAGACCAAAAAGGAGTCTTCACAAGACTGGGTTGATTTCATTGACCATTCAGTGGAGGCCTTGGAGGGGTGGTTACATGGCAGTAAAGTTACTGATTATGACAGCCTGTATAACTTGATCCTGAGAGAGCATATTCTTAATAATTGTGTGTCTGATTTGTTGCACCAGTACTTGGTGGACTCTGATCTGACCTCTCCCCAAGAATTGGGAAGGAAGGCAGACAAATGCGTCAGAACAAGGGTGAACAGAAAAGTTCATACAGGGGGTGACAAAGATGGCAACAAGAAGAAGGATGGTAAGTCTTCTGACAAGGGTGGGGACAAATCTAAAAATGAGTCTTCATCAGGCCCACAAAAACACTCTGGTGGGGGTGGTGGGCCCAAATCCTCTTCTAATCAAAACAAAGAAAAGAAACCATGGTGCTATTTATGTAAAATAAAAGGCCATTGGACAACAGATCCCAGTTGTCCAAAGAAAAGCACCAAGCCTCCTACCACTACAACCCCTACTGCTACACCTAGTGTCCCTACTAATAGCAGTGGTGGTGGGAGCAAACCTACTAATAGCCAATCCAAGGGAGTAGCTGCGCTCACTTTTGGTAACTTAGTTGGGGTTGGTCTGATTAGGGAGACCACAGAGGCTGTGTTAGTCTCTGAGGGGGCTATTGATTTAGCCACCTTGGTTGCTTGTCCCCTTAACATGGATAAGTACAAGCAACTACCCCTAATAAATGGTGTTGAGGTTCAGGCCTACAGGGACACAGGTGCCAGTGTCACAATGGTGATAGAGAAACTGGTCCACCCTGAACAACACCTACTTGGTCACCAGTACCAAATAACCGATGCTCACAACAACACACTTAGCCACCCCATGGCTGTTGTAAATCTCAACTGGGGGGGGGTTACTGGTCCAAAGAAAGTTGTGGTAGCCACAGATTTACCTGTAGACTGTCTACTAGGAAATGATGTGGAGACATCAGCTTGGTCAGATGTGGAGTTGGAGGCCCATGCAGCAATGCTGGGCATCCCAGGGCATATTTGCTTTAACCGGGGCTCAGGCCAAAAAGCAAAAAGGACAGGGTGACTTGGATCCTGGAACAATGGAACAAGTGCTCCCTAAAGCTAGGGCTAGTAGAAGTAAAGCACTTCCTACTATCCCTCCCTCTACAGTGGATTCTACTTCTGAGGAAGAAGAATTTCCACCCTGTGCAGAACCTACACCAGAGGAGCTGGAAGCAGACACTGCTGAGCTTTTGGATGAAGGGGGGCCTGCCAGGGAGGAGCTGAGTGTGGCACAGCAGACCTGTCCCACACTAAAGGGTCTAAGACAGCAAGCTGTCAAACAAGCTAATGGGGATGTCAGTGACTCTCACAGAGTTTACTGGGAGGACAACCTCTTTTACACGGAAGCAAGGGATCCTAAACCTGGAACTGCCAGGAGGTTAGTGATTTCTCAGGAGTACAGAAAGTTCCTCCTAACTCTAGCCCACGACATTCCCCTAGCTGGACATCTGGGACAAATGAAAACTTGGGACAGACTTGTTCCCTTGTTTCATTGGCCTAGAATGTCTGAGGACACAAAAGAATTTTGTAAGTCCTGTGAAACCTGTCAAGCCAGTGGCACCCCAAAGGCACCGCTTATTCCACTGCCTGTGGTTGGGGTTCCCTTTGAAAGGGTAGGAGTTGACATAGTTGGCCCCCTTGACCCTCCTACTGCTTCAGGCAATAGGTTTATCTTGGTGGTAGTGGACCATGCCACAAGATATCCTGAAGCAATTCCTTTAAGGACCACTACAGCACCTGCAGTGGCAAAGGCCCTCCTGGGAATATTTTCCAGGGTGAGCTTCCCAAAGGAAGTAGTATCAGACAGGGGAAGCAATTTCATGTCTGCTTACTTAAAGGCCATGTGGAAGGAGTGTGGTGTGACTTACAAGTTCACTACACCCTATCATCCACAAACAAATGGACTGGTGGAGAGATTTAACAAAACTCTCAAAGGCATGATTATGGGACTCCCTGAAAAACTCCGCAGGAGATGGGATATCCTTTTACCATGCCTCCTTTTTGACTACAGGGAGGTACCCCAGAAAGGAGTGGGCTTCAGCCCCTTTGAACTCCTCTTTGGACACCCTGTTAGGGGTCCACTAAGACTTGTCAAGGAGGGATGGGCACAACCTTTAAAAGCTCCAAAGCAAGATATTGTGGATTATGTACTTGGCCTCAGATCAAGGATGGCTGAGTACATGAAAAAGGCCAGTAAAAACCTTTAGGCCAGCCAAGAGCTCCAGAAGCAATGGCATGACCAGAAGGCTGTTTTGGTTCAGTACCAACCAGGGCAGAAAGTGTGGGTCTTGGAGCCTGTGGCCCCAAGAGCACTCCAAGATAAATGGAGTGGACCCCACACAATTGTTGAAAAAAAGGGTGAAGTCACCTACATAGTTGACTTAGGCACTGCCAGGAGTCCCCTTAGGGTGCTCCATGTCAATCGCCTAAAACCCTACTATGACAGGGCTGATCTCACCCTGCTCATGGCAACTGATGAGGGACAGAAAGAAGACAGTGATCCTCTACCTGATCTCTTCTCTTCCACAGAACAAGATGCTCTAGTGGAAGGTGTAGTTTTGGCTGATTGTCTTACTGCTGAGCAGAAAGACCATTGCATAAATCTCCTGGGTCAGTTTTCTGAACTCTTCTCTACTGTGCCAGGTACCACTTCTTGGTGTGAGCACACTATAGATACTGGAGACAGCTTGCCTGTCAAAAGTAAGATCTATAGGCAGCCTGACCATGTCAGAGACTGCATAAAGCAAGAGGTACAGAAAATGTTAGAACTGGGAGTGGTTGAGGACTCTGAAAGTCCATGGGCTTCTCCTGTGGTACTTGTACCAAAACCTCATTCCAAAGATGGAAAGAAAGAAATGCGGTTTTGTGTTGACTACAGAGGTCTCAACCAGGTAACCAAAACTGATGCTCACCCTATACCCAGGGCAGATGAGCTCATAGATACACTGGCATCTGCCAAGTATCTAAGCACTTTTGATTTGACTGCAGGGTATTGGCAGATCAAATTATCAGAAGATGCTAAACCTAAAACTGCATTTTCAACCATTGGAGGCCATTACCAATTCACAGTAATGCCTTTTGGATTGAAAATGCACCTGCCACTTTTCAGAGGTTGGTGAACACAGTCCTGCAAGGGCTGGAAGCTTTTAGTGCAGCATATCTGGACGATATAGCTGTCTTTAGCTCCAGTTGGGATGATCACCTGGTCCACCTATGGAAAGTTTTAGAGGCCCTGCAAAAGACATGCCTCACTATCAAGGCTTCAAAGTGCCAGATAGGGCAGGGGAAGGTGGTTTATCTGGGACACCTTGTTGGTGGGGAACAGATTGCACCACTTCAGGGGAAAATCCAAACTATTATAGATTGGGTTCCCCCTACTACTCAGACTCAGGTGAGAGCCTTCCTAGGCCTCACTGGGTATTACAGGAGGTTCATTAAGAACTATGGCTCCATTGCAGCCCCTCTTAATGACCTCACATCCAAGAAAATGCCTAAAAAGGTACTATGGACAGCAAACTGTCAGAAAGCTTTTGAGGAGCTGAAGCAGGCCATGTGCTCTGCACCTGTCCTGAAAAGCCCTTGTTACTCTAAAAAATGTTATGTCCAAACTGATGCATCTGAATTAGGAGTAGGGGCAGTCCTATCACAACTTAATTCTAAGGGCCAGGATCAACCTGTTGCTTTTATTAGTAGAAGGTTGACCCCTAGAGAAAAGCATTGGTCTGCCATTGAGAGGGAGGCCTTTGCTGTGGTCTGGGCACTGAAGAAGTTGAGGCCATACCTGTTTGGCACTCACTTCATTGTTCAAACAGACCACAAACCTCTACTTTGGCTAAAACAAATGAAAGGTGAAAATCCTAAATTGTTGAGGTGGTCCATATCCCTACAGGGAATGGACTATACAGTGGAACATAGACCTGGGAGTAGCCACTCCAATGCAGATGGACTCTCCAGATATTTCCACTTAGACAATGAAGACTCATCAGGTCATGGCTAGTCTTATTGTCCTTCGTTTGGGGGGGGGTTGTGTAGGAAAGTACCATCTTGCCTGGCATGTTACCCCCATTTTTCACTGTATATATGTTGTTTTAGTTGTATGTGTCACTGGGATCCTGCCAGCCAGGGCCCCAGTGCTCATAAGTGTGCCTGAATGTGTTACCTGTGTTATGACTAACAGTCTCACTGAGGCTCTGCTAACCAGAACCTCAGTGGTTATGCTCTCTCATTTCTTTCAAATTGTCACTAACAGGCTAGTGACCAATTTTACCAATTTACATTGGCTTACTGGAACACCCTTATAATTCCCTAGTATATGGTACTGAGGTACCCGGGGTATTGGGGTTCCAGGAGATCCCTATGGGCTGCAGCATTTCTTTTGCCACCCATAGGGAGCTCTGACAATTCTTACACAGGCCTGCCACTGCAGCCTGAGTGAAATAACGTCCACGTTATTTCACAGCCATTTTACACTGCACTTAAGTAACTTATAAGTCACCTATATGTCTAACCTTTACCTGGTAAAGGTTAGGTGCAAAGTTACTTAGTGTGAGGACACCCTGGCACTAGCCAAGGTGCCCCCACATTGTTCAGGGCCAATTCCCCAGACTTTGTGAGTGCGGGGACACCATTACACGCGTGCACTACATATAGGTCACTACCTATATGTAGCTTCACAATGGTAACTCAGAATATGGCCATGTAACATGTCTATGATCATGGAATTGCCCCCTCTATGCCATCCTGGCATAGTTGACACAATCCCATGATCCCAGTGGTCTGTAGCACAGACCCTGGTACTGCCAAACTGCCTTTCCCGGGGTTTCACTGCAGCTGCTGCTGCTGCCAACCCCTCAGACAGGCTTCTGCCCTCCTGGGGACCAGCCAGGCCTGGCCCAGGATGGCAGAACAAAGGACTTCCTCTGAGAGAGGGTGTTACACCCTCTCCCTTTGGAAAATGGTGTGAAGGCAGGGGAGGAGTAGCCTCCCCCAGCCTCTGGAAATGCTTTCATGGGCACACATGGTGCCCATTTCTGCATAAGCCAGTCTACACCGGTTCAGGGACCCCTCAGCCCTGCTCTGGCGTGAAACTGGACAAAGGAAAGGGGAGTGACCACTCCCCTGACCTGTACCTCCCCTGGGAGGTGCTCAGAGCTCCTCCAGTGTGCTCCAGACCTCTGCCATCTTGGAAACAGAGGTGCTGCTGGCACACTGGACTGCTCTGAGTGGCCAGTGCCATCAGGTGACGTCAGAGACTCCTTCTGATAGGCTCCTTCATGTGTTGCTAGCCTATCCTCTCTCCTAGGTAGCCAAACCCTCGTTTCTGGCTATTTAGGGTCTCTGTCTCTTGGGATTCCTTAGATAACGAATGCAAGAGCTCATCCGAGTTCCTCTGCATCTCTCTCTTCACCTTCTGCCAAAGAATCGACTGCTGACCGCGCTGGAATCCTGCAAAACTGCAACAAAGTAGCAAAGACGACTACTGCAACTCTGTAACGCTGATCCAGCCGCCTTCTCGAATGCTTTCCTGGTGGTGCATGCTGTGGGGGTAGTCTGCCTCCTCTCTGCACTAGAAGCTCATGAAGAAATCTCCTGTGGGTTGACGGAATCGTCCCCCTGCAACCGCAGGCACCAAAGAACTGCATCACCGTTCCCCTGGGTCTCCTCTCAGCACGACGAATGGGGTCCCTTGAATCCAGCAACTCTGTCCAAGTGACTCCCACAGTCCAGTGACTCGTCAGTCCAAGTTTGGTGGAGGTAAGTCCTTGCCTCCCCACGCCAGACTGCATTGCTGGGAACCGCGACTTTTGCAGCTACTCCGGCCTCCGTGCACTTCCGGCGGAAATCCTTTGTGCACAGTCCAGCCTGGGTCCACGGCACTCTAACCTGCATGGCACGACCTCCTAAGTTGTCCTCTGGCGACATGGGACTCCTTTGTGCGACTTTGGGTGAGCACCGTTTCATGCATCCTTTTAGTGCCTGTTTCTGGCACTTCTGCGGGTGCTGCCTGCTGCTGAGAGGGCTCCTTGTCTTGTTCGACACCCCCTCTGTCCCTAGACGCAATTGGCGATATCCTGGTCCCTCCTGGGCCACAGCAGCATCTAAATACCCTAACCGCACGATTTGCAGCTAGCAAGGCTTGTTGGCGGTCTTTCTTCAGGAAAACACTTCTGCACGACTCTCCACGGCGTGGGGGATCTATCCTCCAAAGGGGACGTCTCTAGCCCTTGTTGTTCCTGCAAAATCCTCAGCTTCTACATCCCAGTAGCAGCTTCTTTGCATCCACAGCTGGCATTTCCTGGGCATCTGCCCATCTCCGACTTGCTTGTGACTTTTCGACTTGGTCCCCTTGTTCCACAGGTACCCTCGACTGGAAATCCATAGTTGTTGCATTGCTGGTTTGTGTCTTTCCTGCAGAATTCCCCTGTCACGACATCTATGTCCTTTGGAGAACTTTAATGCACTTTGCACTCACTTTTCAGGGTCTTGGGGTGGGCTATTTTTCGAACCCTTACTATTTTCTAATAGTCCCAGCGACCCTCTACGAGGTCACATAGGTTTGGGGTCCATTCGTGGTTCGCATTCCACTTTTGGAGTATATGGTTTGTGTTGCCCCTATCCCTATGTGTTCCCATTGCATCCTATTGTAACTATACATTGTTTGCACTGTTTTCTAATACTATTACTGCATATTTTGGTATTGTGTACATATATCTTGTGTATATTTGCTATCCTCATACTGAGGGTACTCACTGAGATACTTTTGGCATATTGTTATAAAAATAAAGTACCTTTATTTTTAGTATATCTGTGTATTGTGTTTTCTTATGATATTGTGCATATGACACTAGTGGTACTGTAGGAGCTTCACTCGTCTCCTAGTTCAGCCTAAGCTGCTCTGCTAAGCTACCATTATCTATCAGCCTATGCTGCTAGACACCCTATACACTAATAAGGGATAACTGGGCCTGGTGCAAGGTGTAAGTACCCCTAGGTACTCACCACAAGCCAGTCCAGCCTCCTACAATACCCAATTGATAACTGACTACCTTGGCAGATGTCTAAGTTACAATATACATTTGCTTCTTTAGAAATTCCTGGTCTCAAATGAGTGTGTGAATTACCTTGGTGTGTCGATCAAACTGCACCAGTAATGATGCTTATAGAACAAGGCAAGAACCATTGAATTACTTAAAGTCTCTGATGGAGACAATTTCAATTGGGCTTTGATTTTTCCAGTGTCAGGGAGGAGTTGATAGTATCATATGGGAGCAGGTGGGTTTTGGTCAAAACAGAATCTGTTCAGAAATAATACAGCCTTGGCTTTGACAGATATGCTCTACTATTAAATACTGATATAATTTGTTTTTCATTCTACAGGATGAATGAACAAGAGGTATGAAGAATAGAAGCCATTGTACAGAGTTCATTCTCTTGGGCCTCTCTGACCATCTGGAGCACCAAAAATTGCTTTTTGTATTCTTTCTGTTTCCATACATGATAACAGTGCTTGCAGATGCAACTACAGTATATTAATCCTGGTAAAGATAGATCCCCAACTTCATAGCCCTATGTTTACTTTCCTCAGCTATTTCTCATTTGTTGACATCTGTGTTCTGACCACCACAGTCCCCAAACTCCTGGCAAACCTTATTTCTGACAGAAAAAGTATATCCTCCTCTGCCTGTTTCATACAATTGTATTTCTTTCTTTGCAATGCGAATATGGAATCTTTCCTCCTGACATCAATGGCCTATGACCGGTATGTGGCAATCTGCCGCCCATTGCATTACACCTCAATGGTGAACAAGAGAGTGTGTCTGAAGCTTGTGGCTGCTTCGTGGGTGATTACCTCTGTGCATGCGTTATTGAACATGCTCATGACGTCACAACTGTCTTTCTGTGGATCTAACGAGATCCACCACTTCTTCTGTGATCTGCCCCCTCTACTTCAACTCTCCTGTTCCAATACCTCCACTAATGAATTGGTAATATTTTCAGAGGGAGGGCTAATGCTGCTTGGCCCTTTTCTATTCATCATAGCATCTTACGTTGGAATCATCTCAGCCATCCTTAAGATCAGGTCCATGGAGGGAAGAAGCAAGGCCTTCTCCACGTGTTCATCACACTTCATTTTGGTGGCATTATTCTATGGCAGTGTTGTCTTTATGTACTTTAGACCATCAACCAGTTTTACTCTGGACTATGATTGAGTCGTCAGTGTGATTTATACCATACTCATTCCAATGGCAAACCCTTTTATCTACAGCCTCAGGAACAAGGACATAAAAAGGGCTTTCCAAAAGGTAATAGGTCGGATGAACGTCACCTGCAGAATGTAAAATTTGTAAATTTGCTCAACCAAATCTACTTATCTCAGAATACCTAGACAATTTAAATGTGTTTATTGTGAAGTTCTAAGGCAACTTCACACCTTAGGCAGCATATGCAAATGAAGCCCATGCTTCTCAAACAGAACTGGCCACTGTTCAGACCTACTAATCAATTGAGAGAAAACAGAAAGAGCATTGAATGGTTTGGAACCTTGAGATTTGGCTAACATCTCAGAGCTTTGGGTTGTAGTGAACTCTAACAGCCATGCAGCCTATTCAGTGCAGTGGCATTAGACCTGAACTGGAGGTCAAGAGGGAGGGTCAGTGTCCCCAAAGCTAGTCAAGGATATGTAACACTCTCTCAGTTAAACATTGAATGACTCAAAATCTGTTTCTGTTCCTTGTATGATCTACATTTTCTACAAGTCATCCCCTGAAATTTCTCTGCATTATTTTTCTGGTCATGTTCAGCTTCTAAATGATGTATATTATGTTACATAATGCTATGATAAGGTATGACCTGTATTTATGTCAGTTTATGCCATGGTTTGCTGTTTAACAAATTGGTTTTGGTTTTTTATTTTGTTTGTCTTTCACTTATTCACTGTTTTGGTGGTAATAAATGCTTTAGACCTGTCTGTTTCCTAAGTTCTGCTTGATAGCTCATGTGCCAAGCTACCAAAGGATTGAGCAAGGATAAACATACTTTGACTATTGTGGTATTCTTTCTAGCCGAGGGTAAATACCTCCACCTACTAATAACCCACCTTCCTACAGTAGTTATCGTTTGGAACCTCAAAGCGTGATACAAATTTTTGTTCACCCTAAATGATTCCCTCAATATTTTATTGATCATAAAGATCCTGCTACTGCATACTGTGCCATGTACAAATTGCACATTTTATTATTGCACAATTCCTCATAACTATTTAGTAAACTGGGAAGCATGAAAGGCTGAGATAACTCTCCCAGAACTGCCACCAATTTCCTTCGTGTAATACACTGTTGTCAGCAGTTGACTTCCTGGCCTTCTTCACAAGCACTTTGACCACTGTTTGACCACTGTTCAGTGTGGGCATGGATGTGTAAAGTTCTGATGTGCCGTCAGCCCTAAATAACTACTTAACATTCTCCTGGAAATCCTGTAAGTTAACTACCCAGGCCAGATTTCCTAACTGTATTTATATTTTGAGCACTGGGATGAACTTTTGAAAGGGTAATAAAGCTAACAATCTTGGGAACCATTTACACTTTTAATCACAGAAGAAACGTTTACTGAATCACACCATGTTAGACCTGACAGCCTTAGGGTGGTCATCCCCCAACTTTTTGCCTGCCTCCCTCCACTTTCCTGACACTGTTTGTGCTGGTTTTAGGACTCTGTGCACTTTACCACTGCTAACCAGTGCTAAAGTGCATATGCTCTCTCCCTTAAACATGCTAACATTGGTTCATTCCCAATTGTCATATTTCATTTACTTATAAGTCCCTAGTAAAGTGCACTATATGGCCACTGGGCCTGTAAATTAAATGCTACTAGTGGGCCTGCAGCACTGATTGTGCCACCCACATAAATAGCCCCTTAACTATGTCTCAGGCCTGCCATTGTAAGGCATGTGTTTGCAGTTTCACTGCCACTTCGACCTGGCATTTAAAAGTACTAGCGAAACCTTACACACCCCTTTTTCTGCATATACGTCACCCCTAAGGAAGGCCCTAGGTGACACATAGGGCAGGGTGTTATGGAGGTAAAAGGCAATAGATGTATATATTTGTTTTATATGTCCTGATAGTGAAAAACTCCTACATTTGTCCTCCACTACTGTGAGGCCTGCTCCTTTCATAGACTAGCATTGGGACTGCCCTCATATACTTTTTGAGTGGTAGATTCTGATCTGAAAGGGGTAACCAGGTCATATTTATTATGGCCAGAATGGTGATAGAAAATCCTACTTATTGGTGAGGTTGGTTTTTCAATTACTATTTTAGAAATGCCACTTTTAGAAAGTGGGCACTTCTCTGCAATTTATGACCATCTGTGCCTTACAGCCTGTCTCCAATCAATGTATGGGCTGAGCTGGTTGACAGCTCCCTTGTGCATTTTACCCAGACAACCACCAACACAGGACCCTCAGTCGCACCTGCACTCATCTGCATACTGAATGAGTCTTCCTGGGCTGTGAGGGTGGAGGGCCTGACACTTACATTTCAAAGTACTGTGGCCTGCCGTCACACAATGGACTGCCAAATCCCCTACTGGGACCCTGGCAGACAGGACTGCACTGAGAGTGAAACTTGTGCACTTCAAAACCACTCTTTGAAGTCTCCCCCACTTCTAAAGCATCTTTGGGTGTGGAAACGAGGTGTATGACCCCACCAAACCAGGCACTTCTGGACTTGAACCTGCAACATGTAAAGAAGAACTGCCTGGCTGCCCAAAGGAATTATATGGACTGCTTTGCTGAGAAGGACTGCTGCCCTAATGTTGCCCTGCTGCCTTGTTGGCCTCTGACTTTGCTGAGAAGTGCTCTCCAAGGGCTTGGATTGAGCTTACCTCCTGTTTTCTGAAGTCTTAGGGCCAAAAAGGCTTTATCTCTTCAGGAAACACCTTGTGTGCTGAAAATTGACGCACGATCTGCTGGAAACGACACACAGCTTGCTTTTCGACCAAGAAATCGCCGCACAGTGAACCAGAATGACGCAACCTGACTTCCCGAGTGGAAATTCGATACAGCGCCTGCCTTGCAAAAGAAAATTTTACGCATCTCCTACCGGAAAGACGAACAGCTGAACTAGAACGACGCAGCCTGATTCCCAGAGTGGAAAATTGATGCAATGCCTGCCTTTCGACAAAAAGTTTTATGCATCGCCCTACTGGATTGACTCAACGCCTATGCCTTCTTCCAGCACATCAAGGATTTCCCCGCATCATTCCTGGGCATCAAAAAAATCCCTGCATCGCAGTGAGGAACCAAGACTACGCACTGAAAAACAATGCAAGCCCCTTACAGCATGGAAAGAAACAAGACAATGTCTGCGCCGTGTCGGAAAATCCAACGCACACCTTATTCTTCCAAGCATTTTCTCCTCTGCAGTCTCCGTGCATGTTATTTTTTACACAAACCAGGTACTGTGTGTAACCGAGAGACTACTGTTGATTTCTGAGATTTAAGACTCTTTTTAAACTTGCAAAAGTGATATTTCAACTTGTGCTTATTGAATCCTTGTCATCTGACCTTATTTTATTCAGATAAATATCTATTTTTCTAATCCTGTGTGGTGTATTATTTTTATGTTTTCACTGTGTTACTATATGATTTTTTGCACAAATATGTTACACATTGCCTTCTAAGTTAAGCCTGACTGCTCAGTGCCAAGCTACCAGAGGGTGGGAACAGGATCATTTGGATTGTGTGTGACTTACCCTGACTTTCATTGTGGTCCCTACTTGGACAAGAGTGTATACCTCTGCCAACTACAGACCTCATTTCTAATACGCCCATTGTTCATCCACAGAGAAAAGGGTTTTTACTTTGTGGGTAGCGATAAGTTGAGTGGGCGCAGCATGCTATACTTGCTGAGTATTTTGTGAACGTTTAATATGAAGTTTAATTTTGTGAGTAACTTTTCAGGAATAGATTACAGCTAAGGGTACTCTTTTGCGGTGGATACTCACTGTAGAATCTGCCTCAGGATGTTTACAAATTTCTAATAAGAGATTTTGAGAATGGCCCAAATTGGAGCAGGTTAGAGGAATTGTCTGTTCAAAGAGGGTGGGCACTCTGATTTGTTCTGGATTCTTGAATCACATGACACTGTCATTACTGGTCTATAACAGGCTATACATTGTTTACTTTCCCCTTTAATATTAAAACTGCATTTGTCAGTATTGTTAAAGGACTTCTGTGCTCAAAACATAGTCACTGGTAATTGCAGTCCTTCATTGAAAGTGATACATGTTAGACCTGTAAGTCTTAGGGTGGTCATCCCCCAAACATGTTGCTTTTATTCTTCTATTTTTCTGAATTCATTTTTGCTGGTATTAGAACGCTGTGCACTTTACCACTACTAATCACTATTAAAGAGATTGTGCTCACTTCCTAAAACATAGTAAAATTGGCTTACACATTTTTGGCATTTACAATTAAATGCTACTAGTAGAACCACAGCATGTATTGTGCCATCATTTAAGTATGCCCTTAAACATGTCTCAGGTCTGCCATTGTAGCCTGAATGCAGTTTTATTCTGCCAATTCATCGTGGCAAAATAACCCCAATAGCCAAGCCTTAAACTCCACTTTTATTATATATAGGTCACCCATAAGGTAGCCCCCAGGCAGCCTATAGGGCAGGGTGCATTTTAATTAAAAGGTTGGCCACATACTTTTAAGGTTTACTAGTCATGATAGTGAAAAACTCCCAAATTTGTTTTTCACTACCTTGAGGCCTACTTCTTCCATAAGATAACATTCAGTTGCCTTATTACATTTAATAAGTAGTAATGTTTGATTTGGAGAAGGTAGAAAATGCATGTTTGCTCCCATTTATAATATACAATCCTCTTTAATGTTAACATCAGATTTTAAGTCACAACTTTGAAAATGGCACTTTGTCAGAGTCACCAGATCCTCGGGGTCTGCGCACGTTCCAAACAGGTCCACCACAAGACAGCTCCAATACTCTGATTAGAAGTCACAGAGTCTGAGAGAGTCCAAGTGGGGAAAAGGGGATTAGGTAGGGAACAGCTGGGAAGGAGACCTGTAGGAAGCAAAAGTTTAAAACACACAATATCAAGATTATATCATATTAACCATTACTAGACTATGATTCTAAGCATTGTCATACTGCAACCATGGATAACTTAAGCATGGACTAAATAACTATGCCTCAAGACGTCTGGTTACCTGTGAAGGAATCAAGAAGGATTAATACAACTTTTCAAATGAACCTCTCAATTAAATGTTACACATGGGTTAGAAACATAAGAACCTTCTAGAATTATGTTTTCAAAATCAAGCATAGTCTTTTGCATGAGGGCAAGGAAATAATCCGAATATTTTCTGTAACATCATAGGAGTTGTATTTACGGGACTTATTATACACATATAATGTAACATCTAGAATTCTAGCACTTAGGGGGTCATTATGACCTTGGTGGTCTTTTGAAAAGACCGCCGAGGGACCGCCTTGCAGAAGACCGCCAGTGGTGGCGGTTTTCCGCTCAGCGTATTATGACTGTTGGCTGCTCTCCGTCCTTTTTCGGACGGAGAGCCGCCAACAGCTATACTGGCGGGCAGCGGGGAAGTGGAGGTTGCTCCACCTCCACCGCCACACCAACAGAACACCGCCCACCCAATCACGTCCTGTGATTCGGCGTGGTGGTGTTCTGTTGGCGGTGTGGTGTCGGCAGAGCAGCCCCCATGGCTCCCGTCCCCTCCCAGAGGATCGACGGACCAGGTAAGTCGAACGTCCGTTAGGCGAGGGGGGTGGGGTGGTGTTGTGTGTTGTGTGCGTGCATGGGGGTGTGCGTTTGTGTATGTAGAGGGGGTGTGTGAGTGCGTGTATGCTTGTGGGGGTGTTTCGTGTTTGTGAATGAGTGCGTGTATGTCTGTGGGTATGTCTGTATGGATGTGTGCGTGTATGTTTGAAGCGGGTGTGCGTGTCTGACTGTGTGTGTGTATGTTGGCATGTATGTCGGTGTGTGTGCGTGTATGTGTGTTGGTGGTGCCTGCGTGCGTGTCGTGTGTGAGTGTGTAATGTGATGGGGGTCGGGGTGGGGTGGGGGGCCCTGCCAACTTTGGGGGGTGGCAGGGGTGGTGGGGGTGTAGGGGAGGGAGTGGGGTGGGGGAGACCCCTATCAGTGCCAGGGAAGGAATTCCCTTGCACTGATAGTGCTTACCACCATGGATTTCATGGCGGTTTCAAAGCGCATGAAATCCATGGCGGTCAGCCGGGTCCAAATACCGCCGGCGGTATAGTGACGGCCGCCGGGCTAGAGACCAAGGTCTCCAGTCCGGTGGTCGTCTCCGCCCTGGCGGGCGGAACGGAGAACCAGCAGATGACCATGGCGGTAACCGCCATGGTCATAATTGCAAAAAAAGACCGCCTGCCTGTTGGCGGTCTTACCGCCGCTTCTCCGCCTTCCGCCAGGGTCGTAATGACCCCCATAGTCTTTTTTTAAATACAGAAACATGAATTGCGTACATAGCGGATTTTCACAGGAGTATATAGATGCCATGAAATTAAATGATTGCGCACAATAAACATCATGAGTTAAGCACAAGAAATTAATTGCGCGTCTTGCTGATTCGAATGCTACCTTGTGAATGCCATGAAATGGTAGCGCACCATGAATAACATGAATTAAGCACAAGAAATTAATTATGCGTCTTGCCGATTCGAATGCTACCTTGTAAATGCCATAAAATGGTAGCGCACAATGAATATCAAGAGTTGCACACAAGCAATGAATCGCGCGTCTTCTCGATTTGAGTATCAGCATGTAAATGCCATGAAAAAACCAAGCGCACATTCACACGCACAAGAGTAAATTGGTTATCTTGCAAATTAGGCCCAAGAACTCGAAAGCCTTCGAGAACGGAATCCGCCTTACCGCCCTGATCACCAACAAAGTGAAAGGGCAAGGCCTGGAAGATCAAAGTAGGCCTCCGGAACAGGAGCTCAGGAAGTTGCTGCTGCTCTGCACCAGGAACTCTGAATAGTGAGCACATGGAGCTGGGCTGGCTCCCTTATATAGAGTCTTGGCCCAGCCCACAACCCACACCCAGTCATGCTGCAGGGAAAGCTTCTAGAAGGCCCTGGAAAGGGACCACACCCTGACACACTTTGAAAGCCTGCAGCAATACATTGCAGATGAACAGTATTTATAAGCACCTTGACCATAAGTCTTCAGGATTAAACTCTGTAATGCAAAAGGTTAAACAACAGCATGTCAGCATAATTCATGAGTTACGTTATCTTATAAGTGTTGGGTTTTTGCATTCCAGTCACCTGTAGAGCGCGCACTGCCCTGATGTTGACACACTTTTAGAAAGTTAAAACCAATTACCTCTGACTGGCATCAATTCATAGCATTTATCCATAAAAACAATTGTAATTGAAAAATATTTATCGCACACAGAGAAACAAATATAAAAGTCAGCAATTACCTCATGTAAAAAATTGGCACTGCACAAACATTACTTACAGCAAAAACATTTGACAATAATACAAATTCAAGAACTAACAATACCACATCACATTGAAAAAAAAAAATTGGATTCTGTACCAATTTCAAAAAGAGGGAACACAGAGCCTGACTCATTTGCAAAAATGTTTGGCTTAGTACTAATACTGTAGCCAACCATGTGTGTTTTCAAAACAATTCGCCAATGTAAACACAGTTGAAAACATCAGTTCAAAATAAAACTTGCTATAATGTCACCAGTTTCATGCAAATTCAACAAATCCAACACCAAAGACACAGTGATTGCTTTTCTGGATAAATGCTATGAATTGAAGCCAGTAAGAGTCAATTGTTTTTGCCTTCTCATTGTGAACAATAATTCCCAAGTAAACTACAGTGTTGGCTATTGTTTCTTTGTGTAGTTTGATTGTCCTAGCCTCGCTGTTTTAGAGGCCATACCCCTTTTCTATTACATTACTTTTAGAAAGTTGCCATTTTCATGCCCTAGCTGTTATGTGCCTGTAGTCCTGGATCACCTGACTGAGTGTAGTTGGCAGTTGGACTTTGTTTATTCCTTACAGCCTGTAACACACAAGAGGGATCAGGTTTGCTTAGCTGTGCCATCTCTGGCAGGATAGGGGGAGGAGCTGGTCACAATCCCACATGGAAATCAATAGGTTTTGTCCTGCCTTCACACAAAGACTTCATAATACCTCATTGTGCCTGTAGTCAGACTAGTGCAGGGCAGGGAAGGCAGGACATTTTGAGCACTTCAAAGGGAAATATCTAGAAACTTCTCCTACTTCAAAGAAGGCACCAGGTATAAAAATAGGACCTCAACCCACTCTTCAGTTCTCTTTCTGGATTTGTGGAATGACTATCTGAGGACTGCCTGTTGTGCACTTCAGAAGACTGCTTCGTTGTACCTGGAAGGACTTCTCTGCTGCCTGAAGCCTGCATTGAGTCCTCGGAGGCCTGCCTGGTGGTTGAGCCCTTTCCCACAACATGAACCCTGGTCTATGACAGTGACTCCAAGGGATAGTTGGCTGGCCTCCTTATCAGAGCTACAGGGACAGAAAAGGCTCCAACAACCTTGGACCCAGTCTAAATGAGTCCTGACACTCCAAGTGGTACTTCTCAGTCCAGTGGTGCTAAAGGTGACAAGACTCCCAAAATCTAAAACTTGGGACTTAGAAAGTTTTTGCCTAAAGGCTGCTCTGCGAATTGAGATGAGACCAGTACCTGCCTGCTCATCAATCTGCCCAGCAGCAATCCCTATTCAGCAGAAGGGGTTTCCAGCCATGCGGAGCCCCCATTGGTTACAGCTTCATCCTGCTGGAGATTTTCAACTTCCAAAAAAGAGACTAAGGGGGTGATTTAGATATTGGCGGAGGGGTTACTGCACCACAAAGGTATCCCATCCACCAAAATCTAAATCCAATTGGATATAATGGAATTTAGATTTCGGCAGAAGGGGTATCAGTCACCGTTGTGACGGAGTAACCCCTCTGTCAATAGCTAAATCAGGTCCTAAGTCTGAATGTAGTGCCTTTATCTAGCAGCTCCTCAAAAACAATGCCTTCTTCTCCTCAGACACCGGCTGCAGCCATGACCCACTGAAATGTTACCTTCTTCGTCATTGTTTGTTCAAATTTCTTCTAAGTCCGAAGGTAATTGGTGACTGGGCCTAATTTACCTATGGTGTGCGATCCGTGCTCTATAGTGCTCAGCCATACTTTTCAACTATGACTGTATTTTGATCTGTTAGGCACTGTTTTTTGCCATAAACTTTATCAATTCATATCCCCAGTTCTACTGAATGGATTACTATAATTTTGGGGTCAAATAATGTATTAAAATATACTCTATGTTTTCCATATTGGGATTTTCCTGGTGTATTTTCACTTTATTGCTGTTTGTATGCTGCTTCAATACATTACACATTACTTTTAAGATCCTTACTGAGGTTAGGAATGGGAAATCCCTTGAAGGCTCTCTTAATTATATGTCATTATCAGAAATAGAAGCATTAAGGCCGGTGCTCTACTGGGTAAGATTAGTATGGAACCCTAAGGTAGCAGTTTATTTGAATACTCTAGAAGAGGCCATCGCGAGTGGAGGCCCTAAGGGGTGTTTGTGGGATACCCATGTTAAAAAGGTTTTGGTAGAACTTCAGCTAGAGGTCTTTGGGCAGAACCTGATAGAGCTAGGCAGCATACCGCAGACCAGGTCAAGTATCGGTATTGTGAATTTAACAAGATGAGGGCACACCAGGGGCTCAGGCCTGAATCAATCACAAGCTATTGTTTTAACAACACCTATTGTCCAGCCTCTACGGATTACCTAGACTTGCTGTGTCCTGAATTTAAACGTTCATTATATATAAAATATGGGCTAGGTATACTGCCATTGAGGGATTAGCTAGCTGTACTTGGAGGCTAGCGGCTGGTCTGGAATACTGTGACTGTAACCTTGGAGAGGTAGACAACAAAGTCCACTTCACCCTGCTCTGTAGAAAATTGTATTCAGCTTGGCGTTGGTGGCTTTAGTCCCTTTTTAAGTCTAGTGGGACAAACTGTGCAGAGGGTGCGCTAGCACTTTGTTTTAGGCAAAATAATGTAAGTGCACATAACTCTGTAGCATCCTATGTATGGGCTGCATGGCCTTGCCTGAGAGAATTACCAGCAAAGTTGGGGCTGGCTGAATTATAAGAACTTCACAAGTCCCCAGCTCTTGTTCATGCCTGATGTAACTAGCCATCATCATTGCCTTTCTATGAGTGGGACTTGGAGGCCCCCATAACACTAGGGTTCTAGTTACCGGAGCCAACTGCTGTATGTATAAACAGTTTCTCCCTGTTACCTTTCCGAAAGCACTCTTTGCACAAAGAGGGGTGGTTCTAGTAGTTGCATTTCATGTACTGCTGGCGCTCCTAGATAACAGTACTGTATCTGCATACCTATTTGTGAGATGTGCCTCTGTGAATTAGTTAATTGGTTTCTGGGCTGTGCAGAGGAATGCTTTTGTTAGTTGATCATTTCTACCCTTGTGAATATTTGCCTTTTTATATTTTGGTAGTTTCTTTTTCATTTATCCGTTTGTATGTATATTGGATTGTATTCTTTGTGAGGCTTGTAGATGAAACAATAAACAATAAATGAATAAATATTGCTTTTAAGTTAAGCCTTACTGCTTTTGTGCAAAGCTACCACAGGGTCAAGCACAGGTTAATTTAGTGACTTTAGTGGTTTACTCTGACATAGATTGTGGCTGTTGCTTGAGCAAGGTTTCCACTTCACTCAACCAACAATCCAAATTCTTGCAATATACATTTGAGACCTGAGTTTGGAGGATAGGAGGACAGGCAACTCTACCACAAATGTAATAGAGTACTTTGTCCAGCAAATACTCAATCCACTAGCTCTATTTTGAGCTGAGTAGGTGGTCAGTTTTCTGATGAAAATGCTCCCTGGATTTGCCATCAGAAACTCACTCTGACAGCTTGATGTAGTAGGAACAGGAGGAGTGAGGGCTTCAGACTGCCCTCCGTGTTTAGAGAGGGCAGTCTGATGACCTTTTGTTTCTGTCCGTTACAATCAGGTAAACTCTGGTGGTCACAACCCAAAAAAAATAATGACTAAGCAGGTTGGTAGAAATTTCTAAAAAAATTTCATGGTGTGGGTGATATTATTTTTTTGTTTTTCAGAAACAAACTCCCAGTTTGCTCTGGTGCCTAAAAGAAGGCGGCCGCACACCAAACTTCCAGTGTGTTCAGAAATTCTGCCATGGCAGTTTGTCTGAAGGCACAGAGATTACTGGAGGGCCAGAAGTGATTTATACCTTGATGGGTGATAGTCCTGCTAGGGTAGAGGAGGAGCCATCTTGGTCCTGAATTACATTTTTACTCTACGCTCATTTAACACAACCAACAAGAACTTCTCCCACCACAGGAAGCTTGTATGTCAATGTAGGATGCCGGAATACCATCCTACATATATATCACACATGAAATATTTCACACAAATATATAGTTTTAACAGAATGTCCTATGTATTTTACCAATATATGATATGACATTTTTTATATACGTAATTTGATGATAAAATACAAAACAGATAGGAAGCATTGAAAAAGCTAATGGTTCCCACTTTGGCTCCAACCTTTTCGATTAGTCATTGCTTGTTTTGCCTGTCATGGGTTGTGTAAAACATATTGTTGTGTGAGCAGAGAGTTTTTTTATAGAAAAATACACTTGCTAATGTAAAATATATTGGTTGGTCTTAAATCATGCAGTTCATTAGTAGTCCTTGGCTTTGTAGGTGGATATGTTCCTTGTGAGAGAGCAGAAAACCATTAGTTGCAAGTGGACTGGTGATCCGCCTCACGATGTATGCTGTAGTGGGAGAAATCAAAATGTGAATGACACAACAACAGTCCAGTGCATAAAAAGAGCTGGTTGAGAGCCCATATAAATAATTGTGTGAAAGGTTCTAAATAATGTCAGACTGTTAGAATAGGCTCTTTATTTGGCAGAGGAATGCACCCTGTTGAAGTAGGGACCGCAATCCTGGCCAGAGTAAGTCAGATACACAAACTTTAAATTAACTTGTGCTCACCATCTGGTAGCTTAGCACAGAGCAGGCAGGCTTAACCTTAAGAGGCAAGGTGGAAAGTATTTATGCAACAGACACACAAAGAAACTCTATGAAAACACAACACAGAGACTCGATACAGGTTTACAAAAATAGAGAATGTTTATCTGGGTAAAATAAGACAAAATCATCAAAAATCCAGTAAGTCGAAGTTGCAATATGAGCATTTAAAGATTGAGGGGGTCATTCTGACCCTGGCGGTCCTTGACCGCCATGGCGGAGGGCAGCGGAAGCACCGCCAACAGGCTGGCGGTGCTTCCTGGGCAATTCTGACCGCGGCGGTAAAGCCGTGGTCAGAAAAGGGGAGCCGGCGGTTTCCCGCAGGTTTCCCGCTGGCCCAGGGAATCCGCAATGGCGGCGCTGCTTGCAGCACCGCCATGGGGATTCCGACCCCCTTCCCGCCAGCCTGTTTCTGGCGGTGTCCACCGCCAGAACCAGGATGGCGGGAACGGTGCCGGGGGCCCCCTGGGAGCCCCTGCACTGCCCATGCCACTGGCATGGGCTGTGCAGGGGCCCCCTAACAGGGCCCCACAAAGATTTTCACTGTCTGCTTTGCAGACAGTGAAAATCGCGACGGGTGCCACTGCACCCGTCGCACACCTGCAACTCCGCCGGCACCATTCGGAGCCGGCTTCATTGTTGAAGGGGCTTTCCCGCTGGGCCAGCCGGTGGTCTTCTGGTGGTCGCCCGCCGGCCCAGCGGGAAAGCCGGAATGGCCGCCGCGGTCTTTTGACCGCGGAGCGGTCTTTCGGCGGGAACCGCTTGGTGGGCGGCGACCGCCGCGGTCAGAATGACCGCCTAAATCTAAAAATGCAAAGAGCCACTGGGTGTTGTATACGGACTGGCTGGAGCCTCGTTGATGCAAGCAGTGATGCTGCTGTGTGAAGAGAAAAAATTGCACCCGCTCGCACTGATCCTTTGTGTAAGAGGTGCGGTCCTGGTGCAAAGGGGCCCATTCATGTTCGCATAGAGTCAAAAAGCTTGATGTGAAAGGCAAAAAGAGCAGAAAGACCACTTCCAAGGGCCCAGGACTGTAGCTGTAGCTGGTGAGTTGGAAGAAGTCTTTTGTGTCTATGAGACTACAGAAAAAAAGGAGGTAAGCCAGCAAGCCTTGGAGTCACTCTGGGTTCAAGTGAGATGGGTCCAATCCTTTTTTCAGAAGGCAGAGATCAGAAGTAAACAGGGACTGCTCGGCAAAGCAGTGAAGCTGTTCCTTAGACTTGGCAGACAAGCAGAGTGCCAATCCTTGTAGCACAGCATTCCTTACTCCTGGCAGAGTTCTTCACATGTCCAGTAGTGTACTGTCTTGGTATTGTCAGAGCCCTAGTACATATACCCCAATGTGCCTTCAAAATGAGGGGGACTTCAAAGCAGCTCCTTTCAGTTCACATGTCCCCCTTTCATTTCAGCCCTGGCTCTGGGCCATCAGTAGGGGAGAATCAGCCTGTTGTGTGGGACCCAGGACACTGCCTATTGAAGTGTAAATGTCAGTTCCCCCTCCCCATTCCTGCCCAGGCAGAGATATCAGGCTGCAGATGAGTTCTCTGTCACACCCAGCCTTCCGGTGTTTGTGGCTGCCTAGAGGGCATGCACGTTGTGTAGGTGTCACTTACCCCAGGCATGTATTGGAGACAAACTGCAACGCACACAGAGTAGTAAGAAGAGAGAAATTCCCACTTTCTAAAGGTGGCATTTCTAAAATAGTAATGTTAAATCTGACTCTACCAGTAAAGAGGATTTATCATTATGATTCAAAAGATATGAAACATGATTCAGCTACTCCTTTCAGATAAGGAATTACAACTTAAAAGTATATTAAGGAATTCCCATTGCTCGCTTATGAGAGGAGTAGGTCTCACATTAGTAAAAACAACTTTGGGAGTGTTTCATTGACAGGACATGTAAAACTGAAAAGTACTTGTCCTACCTTTTATGTACACAGCATCCTGTCCTACGCGCTACCTAGGGCCTACCTTAGGGGTGATTTGTGTGTAATGAAAGGGGAGTTTAAGGCTTGGCAAGGGGTTTCAAATGCCAAGTCGAAGTGGCAGTGAACTGCACACACAGACACTGTAATGACAGGCCTGAGACAGATTTGAAAGACCAGTTGTGTGGGTGGCAGAATCTGTGCTGCAGGTCCACTAGAAGAATGGAATTTACATGATAATTTTATGGTATATAACTTTACAAGATATTTACAAGTAAATTAAATATGTCAATTGTGTATACACCAATGTTACAATGTTTAGAGGAAAAGCATATACACTTTAGCATTGGTCAGCAGTGGTAAAGTGTTCAGAGTCCTAAAGCCAACGAAAACATGGTCAGAAAAAGAAAAGGAGGAAGGCACCATTTTGGGGTAATCCTACCATAAGTGCTATTTCCAGCACAGACCCAAATATAAGAGTACATCTATGTCTAGCTCTAACTCTAATCCAAATTCAAACCTAATTCTCGCTCTAACTCTAGTCCTAAACATAAAACTACCATAATCTAGGTATCCCCAGGCCTATATTTAAACATAGCCCTGAACCTAACCCTAGTCCCAAAGCTGACCCTAATGCTGAATCTAACACTCACCTATAACATTTTAAAAAATCCTGATCAAGTATTGCCTGATCTAATATGGTCCCCAATGAGGCCCTTTCCCTCACACTGGTTGACTTGCACTGATCCGTTTGGTCAGTGTAGGTGTTGTCAAACGTGTCCTTTCTCAGTGTGGTCTGCCAAACATGTCCTTTCTCACTTTCCTGCCCTGGTTTTCACCACTGTTGGCAGGGAGGTAGAGTCATCTTCATGACTCCGGAAGTCATTGGTTGAGGCTCCCACAACCTTTTGCTTTCTGAGTTTGCTTCTTTCTGTGTGCACTCAAGCAATGAAGACTGGAGATGCCCTGGTACAGCACAGGTGCAATAACTAAATGATTGGACTCACCAGTCATGGGAGTAAAAGCATCCAGGCATCGCCTGTCACAGGCACAAAAGAGGTCGAATGAAGCAAAAACCACTAACACATCAGCAGAAGAACAAACACTCCTTTGTGCAGGTCCTACAGGTCCAACAGAAAACATATGCGTTTGTGACTAATTGAGCTATTGCCGGCACCCCTGCTATGGCACTGTTTGACAAGGATCACACTATTTTGTGAGAGAAGCATGAAGGAATATTTTAAGTTAGGAAAAGTATCAGATATTTCATTATAGTGACTTTTGGAGTGCGCTCAAGAAGAACAAATGACATAGATAAAGTAGGTTGACTGTACTTGTGCGAACCCATTGAGTGGAGCCAAGGTGGTGAAGTTGTTTGACTGGAAGGAATGGCTGGCATCATTTGCCCAGCAAGTTTCCTTGCAGGCTTTCCTTGGAAAGTCTGGTTTCCCAATCACCAAAGCCTTATTATGAGTGGACTGTAAATTGCTATTTGATTGGTAACCACTGGTCTTCTGACGCACGTCATTACTAAAATCTGCAGTATTGGGAATTCCAGTTAGAGAAATATCACATCAGTAAATCGGGTCATCCGTGATGAAGGCCATGGATGCAGTGGAATTATTAGTAAAATGAAGATGTGATCTATGGCTGCTTTTCAAGTTGTTGTCCGGGTGTATGCAACCTTTCTACCTCTCAACTGCAGCATACCTTTTGCCTCATAAACAAGTCACATTAGGTTCGCTTTTTCCCCCTTCCCTCTGCCCACCATGTCAATACATTACATGCAATTACTTCATTGCTGATTTCCTGTCATTAAGGGCATATGTTGGAGGATGATTTATAGAGGCTGCTCTCTATGCTAGTTGACTTGTATTAGATTGCACAGTATTCAAGAAGGGATCATTTGCGTGGGTCACATTAGATGTGTAATGATTGCAACACAAAGCAACAACAATAAGACGTGAGAGTCTCCACTCATCATGTTGTCATGTTCTATTTGAATTTATCACCATAATTGTGCTGTCCTTCCTGGGGCAATAAATTAGGATTGATGAGTCCCCGTGAAGCACTCTGTATATTATAAGAGGGGCAAAAGCAAGATCTCTGTTTGAGGGCTATGGGAGGTAGGGCACAAAGACATACACTTCACATGTTTGTTGAAAAGTGTTGTTCTAGTTCAAATGTTACGGTTTTGGGAGAAAAAAACAAGAGTAAGAAAACTGGACCCTTTGAATTTTTTTGCGGGTTCTGCATCAGTTAAATGATATGGATCTCCCGCTTGCTAGATCACTTAAGTGACATAAATGTTGTCCACCGCACCACATTTGGATGAAACAAACAACCGCATAAAACTATGAGTGAATTCTCATGTAGGTCTGCGGAGTAATACTCTGCAAGTTCCGCCCACCTCTAATACTTTCCTAAGAATGTATGCACCAGCAATATTCTGACTCCTGATGTCTTTATCTTGGTAATATTACACTCATGATCAAATCAAATCAAATCAAATCATTAACATTTATAAAGCGCGCTACTCACCCGTGCGCGTCTCAAGGCGCTTGGGGGAAGGGGTTACTGCTGCTCGAAGAGCCAGGTCTTGAGGAGTCTCCGGAATACGGAGTGGTCCTGGGTGGTCCTGAGGCTGGTGGGGAGGGTGTTCCAAGTCTTGGCCTCCAGGTAGGAGAAGGACCTCCCACCTGCTGTGGAGCGGCGGATGCGAGGGACGGCGGCGAGAGCGAGGCTAGTGGAGCGGAGAAGACGGGTGGGGGCGTAGAAGCTGAGGTGTCGGTTGAGGTATTCTGGTCCCTTCGTTGTGGAGGGTTTTGTGTGCGTGGGTGAGAAGTCGGAAGGTGATCCTTTTGTTGACGGGGAGCCAATGCAGGTGTCTCAGGTGGGCGGAGATGTGGCTGTTGCGGGGTATGTCGAGGATGAGGCGGGCAGAGGCGTTTTGAACACGTTGCAGACGTTTCTGGAGTTTTGCGGTGGTCCCAGCATAAAGGGTGTTGCCGTAGTCCAGGCGGCTAGTGACGAGGGCGTGGGTCACGGTCTTTCTGGTGTCGGCGGGGATCCAGCGGAAGATCTTACGGAGCATGCGGAGGGTGAAAGTTTTGTTGCTTGAAAAATTTCAGTTGATATTGTGGTAGTGCACCCCCAAGGATGGGAACAGAAACGCCTAATGCGCCCAGTAATGTCACACTTGCATTCACCACTCCTCTCCAAACACTCTCTCACTATTTCTTACTTATGTGTGCCATATTTCTATTGGATTCCTCCGGGGGTCCCTGCAAGGAAACTATGACATTTCTAGATAAAGATTAGGAAAAGTAAAAACTAGGATTCCTTAGGACAGTGACATTGGATTCTTGTATACACTCCAACAGAGAAATAATATCACCCACCACAATAGTAATCACACAGTAGCGCTTGATTAGGCATGGGTAAAAGTTAAATTATGCTGGCTTAATTAATGTAACTTCATGAATTTCACAGTACTTTTGGTAAAAATTCCTGAAATTATGCCATTATGCCATAATGCCATGTGGCCAGGTCGCAAGTGACTGTCGCTTGTGCAACTTGTTCTTGCTATTTTTGTTTTCCACAAAATTCGCCCTTGCTTATGCCAGGACGTACTTTGCACTAAAATACAGCGCAAAATGCTGGGTTGCATTTCATTTGATCTTACATATTTTTTTGTAATTTGACCAAATCCAAAAAGCTAATTACACAAATTTTGCACAACCCTATATTTGAAACAACCAAACTTGTATGGGATCGATTATATAGAAAAAAGTGTTTCATTCACAAATATCGTTTGGGTTGTCCATAATACTGTGTCGGGCTAACACTTTGTAATATATATGTGCTTAATTTACCTGATAAGTACAAGAGTAAATATATAAGTTCTATGCTTTCACATAAGCAATCACCAAAACTATTTTTGCTGTATATGGGCGGGCAGATGCTTCTGTTTTTAATACATTTCAAGAAACGTCTGGACATTAACATTTTATTAAACAAGAGAGAAACTGCAAGGGGTGTTTGTCACAGACAGAGATCCCTTTGAGTAAACTGGTTAATTGGGATCTAAAATAATCTAATGGGATAAGATCCCATAGGAGCTATAGGAATGGTTATAAACTGCCTTAAATTCAACAGGTGTACCTTGCAGAGAGAGCACGCTATGGTCCTACAAACAACGCTTCTTGTAAGCGTATATTGGGGCAGTGCTTAGTAATTACTTTGCTCCTAATTTGATAGTTTGTTCTCCAAAAGCATTGCTGAGACGAAGCAGATAAATGAAGCAAAAAAGCCAGTCGGTAACTAAAATGTGGTAATAAAGCAGAGTGTTGACGACAGAAGAGCCAAGGGAAGATTGAGGCTTGTGCTCGTCTTAAAGGTTTTATGCCCTCCGCAGAGCACCTGGAAGCCTGCTTTTCAGACCAGGTGACTCTAGTTGAGAAGAAGAAGCAATGGTCGGTGAAGGTCTGTGCTTTTATACCATAGAGAGGGATCATGTGAGATGGGCTTAAAGTCAAACATTCATGACCACAGTTAATGCCTACTTCTTTCACCACATCTTGTGGGTACTGGCTAGCCAATGTTATTGACTAACGGAAAAGCATTGGAAAGAGCAAGGTAAGAATTTGTTTGCCACATACAGTCAATTATCATGTTTTTTTTTTTTTAATTCGAATAATATGTCTTTCTACAATTATTTTGCTGTAGATAACAAATATTACTATAATTCATCTCAACAGGGCTCTTTTTATTATACCTGAATGAACAAAAGGATGAGTTGGTCCTGCAGGCTTCTAAAATTGTTTTAGATGTCGGCACATACGTGTGTTTCGCAAACATAGAGGCCAACATGGTCAGTTACACTTTCAAGGACTGATCTGAGCTTGTAACCAATGGACAGCATAAACCAACATGTCCACCACTAGATCAGCGCTTTTTACACCACAAGTAGGAGCCATCTCGGCATGGTAGAATCACCAACAGATCATGTAAGTATTCCCTACCTGATAGGAGGGAAAACATATTTCCAGGACACACAGCACAAGCGTCCCTCAAGTTCCATGAGTTTTTCCCAGCACGTCATGGACACACGCAGATAGTTTACCCATTTTGCACAGAGGTGGAACTACCACAATTAGTGCCAGGCCAGACAAATATATCACAAGTAGGACACCATTCATGGCTGTGTCACCGATACTCAGTCGTTGACATATTGTAGAGTCATTGAAGCTCTGCACCCTAGTCGCACCTGGTGTTTGCTTTTCTTTTTTTTGTAGTAGTTTAATTGCACCCACGCTCTAAATCAGGCTCCTTGAAATGTTATCCTTAATTCTGTAATACAGACGCCGGAAGTGATGCATCAGCACGGTGTCCATTGCCTAGGCCCTTGTGTTCTGGCCAGCTGGCGGCCAGCGGTAAGCTGGCAGTAACACCGCCAACAGGCTGGCGGTGTTCCACCAGCTATTATGACCGTGGCGCAATAGCCACGGCCATACCGCTGGCCCCTCCACTATACCGCCAGGCTTCCACCTGCAAGCACCACTGCCCTGGGGTTATGAGTCCCCGACCGCCAGCCTGGCGGCGGCGGTAAACACCGCCATGGAAAGACTGGCAGTAAGAGGGACTTGGGGTGCCCCTATGGTCCCCTGCACTGCCCATGCACTTGGCATGGGCAGTTTGGGGTCCCCCAGGCATAGCCCCATCGTGCATTTCACCGCCCGAATTCCAGGCAGTGAAATGTGTGACGGGTGCTACTGCACCCGCTGCACATCAGCATTGCCGCCGGCTCTATTACAAGCCGGCAGCAATGTTGATGTGTCTTTTCCGCTGTGCCAGTGGACTGTTACTGTCCACAGGCCCAGCAGAAAAGTCGAAATAGGGAGCCAGAAATACCACCAGCACTGGTGGTATTCTGGCGCCCGCAGCCTCGGCGGTCTTCAGACCGCCGAGGTTATAATGAGGGCCTATGTCTGGCATGGGCATAATGTGGCGTAAGGGCTTACAAAGTGGCGCAATGTATGCATTGCACCACTTTGAAAATCTGGTGTGAGGAAAACGCCACTTTAGTGCCACCTTAGTGTAAAAAGAAATGATGTTATGGCAGTGCTCAGGTGGCACTAGGGGCTCTTAAGTATGCCCCTTTGTTCTGTAAACCTGAGTTTGTGGCTGAAGTTGGCTCTGTTTATAGAGGTGAAGTATTAACAAAAACATATGTTTCGGGAATAAATGGTTTTACCACTATTTATTTGTATGGCATGAATGTGCACAATTAATTAATAGTAAAACCCACCAAAAAGTGGTGGTGTTTCAAGGTGTGGTTTTCCTTGAGTGTTTATGATTATCTACAAACCCCTGATTTTATAGGCATTCACAAACCCCTTTCTGGTCACTTCCCACCCTGGAAATTGTCAGAGATGAGCTCCATCAAAGTGCTTGAAAGGAAATGGAACACCCCTATAGATCATGAAATGGAGGGGGTGGCTTTCTCTATTGAGGAAAATGTTTTCCTTGTGGAGAAGTACCTCTTTTGTATCTCCATATTTATGAAATAGCAGATTCCACATGACATCACTAGTTCTAGACTTTGGACATCGCAAAATTGTAATAATATAGCACTTAGTGAAAAATTCCCAAAACTCATTCATTAATGCCTTGGTTTAGGAGTACCTCTATGTGTGTAATTGCAACTTGCCTTTATGAATTGGTCTCATTGTGTGTAGAATTTTTAAGACACTATGGCCCTCATTCTGACCTTGGCGGTCTTTTCGCGAGACCGGCGAGTTACCGCCGCAGTGAAGACCGCCGACCGCGGCGGTATGCCGCTGTGCGCATTCCGACCGCTGGGAGCGTTCCGCCGGGAAACCGCCAGCAGCCACACTGGCGGTCGGCGGAAAAGTGGAGACTGGTCAACCTCCACCGCCACGCCAGCAGAACACCGCCCACAGAATTACGACCCACATATCTGTGTGGCGGTCTTCTGTTGGCGGTGTTCTGTTGGCGGTCACCTCCCCATGGCTCCCGTCGCCTCCCGGAGGACCAACGCACAAGGTAAGTTGACTGTCCGTGAGGGGAGGGGGAGGGGGGGTGTTGTGTGATGAGGGCGTGCATGGGGGTGTGCGTGTGAGTGTGTAGAGGGGGTGTGTGAGTGCGTGTATGCGGGCGGGGGGTGCTGCTGTGTCTATGGGTAATGTGTGCTGTTCGGCAGGTGCGCATGTCTGCATGTATGTGTGCGGGTATGTGTCCCCGTTGTGTATGTGTGTGTAGGGGGTGTGTATATGTGCATGTTGGGGGTGTGTGCATGTCGGGGTGCATGTATGTGCATGTCGGGGTGGGGGTGGGGAGGGGGTTCATACCACCTCTGGAGGGTGGCAGGGGGGTGGAGGGTGTGGGGGGAGGACTCGGGTGGGTAGTGGGGGGTGGGGGAGACCCCTATCAGTGCCAGGGAAGGAATTCCCTGGCCCCGATAGTGCTTACCGCCATGGTTCGCATGGCGGTTCCCGACCGCCAGAAACCGCGGCGGTAGGCAGGGTCATGATACCGTTGGCGGTCTTGGGACGACCGCCGGGCCGGAGTGCGCAAACTCCAGCCCGACGGTCATGACCGCCGTGGCGGTCGGAGTGGGGAAGTGGCGGTTGATCGCGGCGGTGACCGCCACGGTCAGAATGCCATTTTTCTGACCACCGGTCTGTTCGCGGTCCCACCGCCGCCTCTCCGCCGACCGCCAAGGTCAGAATGAGGGCCTATACTTCTCCATCTTTATAAATGTGGCAAAGTCCACTACTGTAAACTAGAGTGCCTCTATCACTTTCTTTATTGTTTTAAGGTTTTCGTTTTAATTTACATTTCCTTTATGTTATTTTATTAAAAAAATTACAAATATAAAAATTGATAATCAAGATGGCTAAGTTGGAAATAAACTAAATACATACTGATTCATTACAATATCAAAATAATCCCCACAGTCTTGTCATCCAAAAAATCATGTGCATACACCATAACAGCATAGTTATCCCAAATAACTACAACTCACACCCTATAGTAAATATAACTTGTGCCCCTGCCATGCTGTTTTCTCATTAATAATTTCACTGCAAATGTTGCAGTGATACTATCAATGATGTTATAGAATATGTCATGAATGATGTAAGATATTGGGTAATTAGCAGTTGATGGTGAGGGTGTGAGTCATAGTTACCTTTGTGCACGTGTTATAGTTACTTTGCTGAGTAATACTCTGCAAGTTCCGCCCACCTCTAAGACTTTCCTTAATGAGTAAACTTACAAGGGAACGCAAAGAGGTTGATGAACCTTTTGACTTGCAATTAAGATGTTCCCACCATAACTCCAGTACATGCAGATAAATAATCAATAATAAATCAGTAACATCAATAATCAATGATAATCAATTACATTAATAATCAGTAGAGTCAAAAATTGTCATACACCATGACCTTTCAGTCATGAATAACCACACTTTTTGATAAAAGTTAAAATATTTATTTCCCTATATTAACAATGCTAAGGTTACGTAAATTAATCTCAAAATCAAAGGATACACATACAGAAACTACACTGGATGTCCACATTTTCGAAAGAAACATAATCTAATCAAAGCTTGAACTATTACACATTCTAAGGTTGCAGAGCAAATCAGTAACAAGAACAATTGCGCAAACAATACCACATACATTTAGATTCAGCAAGAAAAAGACATCAGCATTATTCCCTATAGCAGACTTTGGTTATTGAGAATCCTTAACTAGCACCAGATTAGCATCAGCATGTTGGGCTTCATGCAAAACAATTTAGCAAACACAAATTTGGAAAACATCTAGCTATGGCTCTATCAAAACAGTGTGCTTGGTACCTAGAAAGGAAAAGCAAACATACATTGTGAGTCACATTTAGAATTCATATACCTCTCCTCCATTTGGATCGGCAAGCTAAGATAGTCTTCGTCAGCAGGACATCAGTTCAGTGTGTGGTTGTGTAACTGGATGTGTATGTGTGTGAGTGAGTGTGTGAATAGGTGTTTGTGTATGTGTTTTGTCAATTCCAGGAGACTCTGGGTGAATCCACAGATCCTTGTGCACTCAAATAAATGTTGTGTCTAAGTTCTTGCCCATGAGGGGTCCGTCACATAACCTTCCATTTGTCCCATGGGGTCAGGGTACCTCTACTCTGACCCCTTCTTGCACTTTAAAATGTTATGAAGTCTGAATTAACAAAATGGCAGCCACAACTTTACTCTCAGGTTGTGGCCAGCCAATCGCGGCATTGCTGTTGGCACGTGGGTCCACAAATCTTCCTGGATTTGTGGAAGATCTGTGGCAGATGTGAGTCTCTAGATATACATAATCTTTTCACTTTAATAACTGCAAAACAACTGAACAGATTTACACAAAATACAAAAAACACCCTTTCTGAATCAGGATCTAGTTTTCTGCCAAATTAGGTGTAATTTCATTCAGCGGCTCGGGCTCCAGTCTTATCTAAAAACTCTACGGAAATGACATGGTGAAAACACGCTTTGGGACCCCCCCTTATCTTAGTCCCTCTTGATGGATCACCCCGTCCATTACTTGGAAATAATGCATCACTACTAGGTGGGTGCTAGGGAACAAATAAAATACATAAAGTATGTAGGATAGTCAGACTATCCAATAAAAATAAAGGCTGACACAGAAATAATTGTTGACTTCTGAAACAGATAGTTAATGCAAACAAATGGTCAGTCAGCAAACATCTATGTCCAACGCTTCACACCCTGATATCAAAGAAAACTAACTATAAATGGTAATACACATCAAAAATACATTTACCAATATTAGAAATAAAATCAAGTTATCACCCTCATTCAACAAGCAGTCAGGAGTTTAATTAGTATACAAATAAAGACATGTCAAATGAAGGGCCAGATGTAACTCAAAGGACACCACAGAGATGTACTATCCCATCAGCCAGCAGCCTCACTGCACTCACAGGGAATCTAGAAAGAAAGAGCGCAAGAAAGAAAGAAAGAAAGAAAGAGGGAAAGATGGAAAGAAAGAAAGAAAGAAAGAAAGAAAGAAAGAAAGAAAGAAAGAAAGAAAGAAAGAAAGAAAGAAAGAAATCCTGCATCTAATTGAAAAATGTCCAGCTTCACAGATTGCTAATCAATGAAAGGTTGACCTCACTCTGCAGCAGTCCAGTTTCAGACCAGGTCACAGAATAATGTTTCAGGAAGACCTCTACCTCTCTATCCTTCTAGACTTGCTATAATTAAAAAAGACCAGCCTTAGCATGGCATTAAACATTACAGCATCACTCACAAAGATGATACTTGCATCTGATGGTGTAAATTCTTTGTGAGTGCCTGAAATATGCTAACCTAAAAAAGGAGTTTTAATGGGGTGTGAGAGCAAAACATAACAGTGAGATCTGTGCTTTCCTCTTGGCAACTTGGAGAATAATACCAACCGGCACACTTGAGCGTTACAGTATCCTGATAGCGAGTAGTTACTGCTTTGTTAATGTTCTTTCATTACTTTCTTATGTTGCATGTCACTGTCAACAAGAAGAAATGCAGATGTTTTGAAGAGTTGGACTGAGGATTTCCAGACAAAGTTGGATTTCAGGAAGACCTCAATGAAAATAAAGATCATGGACATGGCTGTTTCTAAGGCGAGTATTTAATGATAAGAAATTAGTCATTGCTGAGTGTGATTTAAATATTAAAACACACCTAAGATGGCTACCATTGTTAAGAGGTTTCAAAATCTTGCAGGAACGTGGAAACAAGTGATGTGCAGCTTAAACTTCAAAGACACAACTAGGCTGGCTGACTCCACCATGCTGCCATGACTGGCCCTGAATTTCAGAGGTAATTTTGGGCCTGAAGCCAATTTGTTTTAATCACTTACCAAAGCTATGACCAGGATAACCTGTCAACAGCTTCTTTGCATCATTAAGGATCATTGCAAAAGGCTAATTTCATATTGCAGCAATGTCAAAGAGTGAAATCACCCTATTGATATGATTCACTGCCCCACACATTCCTTGTACAAATTTTTAGAAAAATATCAGGGTGGAGACTTCTGTTATTCTTCAGTTAATTTGATTCCTTTTATTGAAAAGTGATTTCAGAACAAGCTAACTTCTTTGTCACTTAGAAACGAAGGGCAATATGTGTTTCACCACTGCTAATGGTTCTTCATCAGGGCCAGAGAATAATTTTGTACTGTTCAAAACCTGAACCTATTTGTTGATAAGGCCAATACAACCAACAGAAGATGTATTAAACCAGTAACGAAGAAAAGAAAGAAATAACAGAACAAACAAAAATCTTATTTAGGATGCAATATCTTAAAATTATTTAGATTTTTTAGTGTTTGTGACCTCAAAGTAAGGTTTGTGTGTCAGTTTTTATTTTGTAGAATGTTGTTGTAAATAGATAGGTACAATCTTTTTGTTTGAGGTCTGAACTGTGTGAGCTATAAAGCCTCCTCTCCCATCATAAATCAGAAATGACCATGTGTGATCTAGTAGGTATAATATAATGATATTTTCATGTAGCTTGGCATTTTCATCAATTAGGGCAATTGATCCATAGCACAGTAAAAACAACAACATTTGTCCAACTCCACCTTGATGGTGATAGAGATGTCTGGCTCAAACTAAAAAATGCCTTGCTTGCAGTAATATGGCTGGAGCAGCAGCTGAATAGAATTCCAGGTGGATGCTACGCTCATCCAATCCCTTACCCATTGGACCAGTAGAGATGTCTTCCACAAGTTCTTCCATCAAAATTAAAGCAAACCTTCCATTGTAGTTAACTGTTCTTGAGAAAGGAGTACTGTTAAATTGCCATCAAGTTATGCATTTATTAGGTCTTCGGGTGAGGCCTCACCTTGATAGATAGCATCCACTACATCCTATTGGTTCTTTAATGTTTTGAATTGTTTAGATTCAAATTATGTGAGAAGTAGATATCAATGTTAATTCTGGATTCAGGGATCTAGTAGGTATAATACAATTATATTTTCATGTAGCTTAGCATTGTCATCAATTAGGGCAATTGATCCATAGCACAGTAAAAACAACAACATTTGTCCAACTCCACCTTGATGGTGATAGAGATGTCTGGCTCAAACTAAAACATGCCTTGATTGCAGTAATATGGCTGGAGCAGCAGCTGAATAGAATTTCAGGTGGATGGTACGCTCATCTGATCCCTTACCCATTGGAACAGTAGAGATGACTTCCACAAGTTCTTCCATCAAAAGTAAAGCAAACCTTCCATTGTAGTTAACTGTTCTTGAGAAAGGAGTACTGTTAAACTTCCATCAAGTTATGCATTTATTAGGTCTTCTTGTGAAGCCTTACCTTGATAGATATCATCCGCTACATCCTATTGGTTCTTTAATGTTTTGAATTGTTTAGATTTGAATTATGTGAGAAGTAGATAACAATGTTAATTCTGGATTCAGGGATGTGTATCTTTAGCAACTGAATAGCTAAGCATTTCTCCTATGATATTGTTTTTATACACGTCCTAAAATATGGTCAAAGAAGCAGTACTATCATTAATTAAACAAATAAATCAATTTACCAATTTTGTTTGTCATCTATGTATAGAATCTTTTTACAATTCTATAATATTGGTCCATCTTGTAGGTGTACACACTCAATTGCCACCACTCTAGAGCCAAATAATTGTGATATGATCTGAGATACTTTGGGAAAAAAATATTTGAATGTGCTGTCTTATGCAATCATCACAAGTACATTTCCTGTGTGTCACAGCATAAACTGAATAACCTTGTTCATTCTGATTAATAAATCACCAGCCATCAACAAGAACGTGCACCTCACAGAGCTTTGAATAGAAGCCCTTACATGTTTTGTCCTAGATTGTGAATTGGATCTTTCTGATGGGATTTTTTTTGTCAAATGAACAAATCAAAATCAAATACTTTTAGATCATCTAGATTTGGTTCTAAAAGTGAACACATTAGAAATTATGTATTTAATGTCTATATCTGTATACTGTCTCATCTACCTTTGAATCAGAAGAATTGAAGATTACATGACAGACTTAGCTTGCCCAAGTATAGAAACTCCTCACACTGATGAAACATGTTGTGTAGTGGCAGCTAATACCTGATGACCAAATTGCTGTAGGGCTATTTTTATCTTTAAAATTAATATATGTTTTGTGGAGACTCAGAACCTGACCCAACAGAATTGTAAAATCTCCTTAATTAAATTTTGAAAACATCAAGGATGTCATCTTATTGATCGACTGAGAGTCAGTCATATATGTAACTGTCAATACTCACTTTGACACAGGAATTCAGTTTTGTGCCACTGGACGTTAGCTAGTGTTTAGCAGAAAGAATAATTTTAGGATCAAAAAGATTTTACTACACCATCCATCTCCAAGAATTTATTTAGGTTACCAGCTTGAAGCCATATTTATGCTCAAACCTATCTGCATATCTTATAATGCTATGCACAGTGCCGCTCTACGAGCATGGCTGACAGACTATTCTACAGCCTTAAAATCTGATGTTCTAACATCTAGGCATCTATGTCACTCCTTTTTTCAATAGGCTGTTCATATCTGGAAAGCATTACATCCCAGTGGTATGGTACTGTTATCCATATTGTACTTGTACTGCTTTAGGCACTAGTTTGCCAATCCCTTCTGTTTACATATCATCCGTCTTTTACTAAATCATTTCACCTTATCTCAGGTATTTGAACATGTTCATTACTAGCGGGTCTAATATTGGTTTTTCTCAATTTGTAAAATTGTTTCTGTATAGGAACTACTTACAGTTCATCATATTGTTCTTTTTAACTTGCTCTGATGCCACCCCTGGTCTTATTTTGCACTATGCAAAACTTTTAAAAAAACAATATCTACTTCTAGTCTAGTTAATTTCTGCTTTATTTAGTGTTATTTCCCCTTGCTAATCTGAACAATTTGTAAAGGTTCTTAGTATGTGATCACCAAGGAATACATTCACTCAACATTACACTTGCATTAGAGTATAAAAGAAATGTGACACAAACAACAACTAAACTAAAAGGGAAATTGGAAGGTCTCTTTCAATTTGTTTGCAGATTAAGGGAATAAGTTTCACTGATTAGTGGTGTTTCATTTAAATTCTCAAAGCAATGTCTATTTTTCAATGACCCAACCATGGATGAAAGCATTTTGAGGTATGATTAATATACCTCGCTTTGTCAAGTATGTAATTTATTACAACATAATCAAATGGTTATGCCCATTTATAAAACAATACATTTGTATTTATTTGAGAGTTTTACGTAGCATGTATGTGACCTAAGGATATCAGAACTGAACAATAAAGAACAATCTTCCACATGTAAGATACTCAAAGCTTACATTTCAAGGTAAGAATGTGTTCCATTGCCCTGGGAATACCCTGTACTTTTTATGTATAAGTTACTTTGTTCAATATAAATCTTATATTCTGAGTAGGCAGTCTTTGGAGGTTACAGGCGAATCAATGTTTCTGTAACCTATATCAGGTTCTGGAAGATTAGTAATATTATTAGATTCTGTATCTGAATCTGTTTAAATTTATGTAGAGTAGACAGTGGTAGTGTTGGGGGATTTGCATGCATTATAGGAGAAGTACCTAATTCCCATTTATGCCTAAGTGTCCGTGTTGCTTTCACACTTTTCATCAAGTTGGTTAATGATGATTGTACATTTCTCTGGTAGCAGTGAGGATCTGATTCTCGGTTTGTTACCAGAGACAGAGACTGCATGGGTGCTTTCCTTCTTGAAACCAGGTAGAACAAGTGCACAACTTTCCTTACATTGAAGGTTTCATTGCTACATATTTCGGTGTACCCCACAAAGAGCTGTGTGTCTGATTTAGTCTGAACAGAAAATATACCTTGATTCTGATACAGGTTGCTTTTATGGGAAGTCTGTTTAGTTTGGTCAGTGTTATGGGTGATGTGATTTTATTGTTGATCTCTTATTATGAGCCTGACTGATGCATTTAGCATAGCCCTCATAGGTGCTATATTGGTTTTTACTACGCCTCTGAGAGTCACATTACCATATTCTAATCTAGATAGTAACAGGGATTACACCACACGTTTAAGTCCTCCTCCATGATGAAAGGTAGTTTGAGATTTTACATGGAATCTTTGTTTGTGAAGTTTATGTGAGTCACCATGGTACTGTTTTTGTCAGGTGAGTTTCCTAGACACTTGGTATAGGTGACTATTGTTGGAATGCAGTTTGAAGTATCTGAGTGAGTAATCCAATCTTGAATTGATGTTGAGTTACCTTAAGGAGACAGTAGGGTAGGAGGAATTCCATCTTTATAGACATTCTATAAATATTTTTATATCAGTGAATCTGACTTCCCTACATACCGCTCAAACTAAGAAAATGAACAGCATATCTGAATACAAAACAATAAATAACTCACATTGGTAGCACCTTTGACGATTCTATTTATACACCTATGGGCCATATGAATTATGGTATGTTACTTTCATCAACCTTGCAATATGTAAAATCAAACTGTTTCCACCTGCAAAGTTTTTTCTGAGTCACAAATGTGGGGATCCAACCCCTAATAAATCCCAATTTAGAATGTTCTTCGGTTATGCATTCCCTCCAAATAGTGAATCTGTAACTCTAATAGAAAACCATTAAATAGTAACTGAATCCCAAGTTGAGGCAGTAACATATTTGCAAAAGGGAAAGATTGAGCAATTAATTGAAACACTGAACTTGCTGTCTGTTAAATCTTATTTTCAGTTCTCAGTAAGAAGTGAATTCTAAGCAACTTTATGAGTGATAGCTCTCAGTTCAGTGTGGTTATAGGTGGAGGAGCAAGCAGGGCAAGCGGTAAGCTGTGAACTGCAGAGGCGACAGGCAGCAAGGCAATAAGGCAGCGAGGCAGCACATCAACAGCCTGGCAGCAGCAGGGGGGCTGTGGCAGTGATCAAGTTGCAGTATATATGCCTGTGGAGACCTCAGGAGTTTGGGGGAGTAGTGCAGTGGATGGAGAGTGGACCCAGTAAGACCTGAAGTAGGTTTGCAGCAGTGGGGAGAGTAGGCTTATGTCCCAGTGCATTGGTATAGCCCTGCTTTGTGGAAGTGGTCCAACCAGGTTCGGCTGTGGCTTGGGGCCCAGGCGTGGTACCACCCCCACTGGGCCCACATTGCATCTTCTTTGTGCCTACACCTGTTTCACTTCTGCCTGTTTGCTAGCCCTCAGCTGTTCCTTGGCTTCCTCTTAAAAGTGCTACAAGCTCATCTTTGCTTGCTTTACTTGTTGTTTGGACAAGTTGTTGAAGACTAATGTCTGGACTGGATGAAAGGTTGGAGGTTGTTAGTTGGTTGGACAAAAGGATATAAAAGACATAAGGCCATAAGTACAATGCATAAAGTACAAAGTATACAATAGAACAAAATGCAACAAAATATATTGTTCCTGCACAGGACTGCATTCTGCTATGCTGCCCAATTATTAACTTAGGAATAGTGGCGCTGAAGGGTAAGATGAGAAACATCTAAATCAATCAGGACTTTGTAAAGCGCACTACTCACCTGTGAGTGTCTCAGGGCGCTGAGGATGGAGGGGGGAGTAGGAGGGGGGGTGCTGTTACTGCTTGAACAGCAAGGTCTTGAGATGTTTCCTGAAGGTAAGGAGGTCTTTGGTCTGGCGCAGGTGGGTGGGAAGAGTGTTCCACGTTTTGGCAGAGAGGTGCAAGAATGATCTACCGCCGGTTGTAGCGTGGGTGAGGCGTTTGAAGGTGATTCTCTTGTTGACTGGGAGCCAGTGCAGGTTTTTCAGGTGGTCTGTGATGTGGCAGTGGCGGGAGATGTCCAGGATGAGGCGTGCAGAGGCGTTCTGGATGCGTTGTAGCTTCTTCTGGAGTTTGGCCGTGGTTCCTGTGTAGAGGGCATTGCCGTAGTCCAGCTTGCTGCTTATGAGGGCTTGGGTGACAGTCCTTCTGGTTTCAGTGGGTATCCATTTGTAGATCTTTCGGAGCATGGGAGGGTGTTGAAGCAGGAGGAGGAGATGGCGTTGACTTGCTGTGTAATTGATAGTGCGGGGTCCAAGATGACTCCAAGGTTGCATGCGTGGTCGGTGGTAGTCGGAGTGGTTCTGAGAGTGGCAGGCCACCAGGAGACATCCCATGTGGAGGGGTTGGAGCAGAAGATGAGGACTTCCATCTTGTCAGAATTGAGTTTGAGGCAGCTGCTGTTCATTCATTCAGCAATGGCCTTAATTCCTTCGTGGAGGTAGGTCTTGGAGGAGTCCTTGGTGAGGGAGAGGATCAGCTGGGTGCATCTGCGTCTGAGAATATGTTGAGGTTGTGGGATCGGGCGATGTGAGCGAGCGGGGCCATATAGACGTTGAAGAGGTTCGGGCTGAGGGACGAACCCTGGGGTACAGTGCAGATGATTTTGGTGGCCTCTGTGTGGACTGGGGGGAGGCAGACTCTCTGGGTTCTGCCGGTGACTTAGGAGGTGACCCCGTCCAGGCCTCTGTCGCAGATGGCAGCATTGCTGAGGTGTGAGCGTAGGGTGTGGTGGCAGACGGTGTTGAATGCATCCGAGAAGTCCAGGAGGATGTGTGCCGCGGTTTCGCTGCTGTCCACTATGGTTCGTCGGTGGCAGCGATGAGGGCGGTTTCAGTGCTGTGGTTGCTCCGGAATCTGGATTGGGAAGGGTCCAGGGTGCAGTTCTCCTCAAGGAAGCACGTTAGTTGTCTTTTGACAGCCATCTCCATGACTTTTGCCAGGAAGGGGAGCAGGGAGATAGGCCGGAGGTTCCAGGGGTCCTTTGGGTATGCCTTGGGTTTTTTGAGGAGGGCGTTGATCTCGGCGTGTTTACAGCACTCCAGGAAGGTGGCGGACTCGAAGGAGCTGTTGATGATCTTCCGTAGTTGAGGTGCGATGACGGAGCTTGCTTTGTCGAGGATGTGGTGAGGGCAGAGGTCAGATGTAGAGCCAAAGTGGATGGTGTTCATGATTTTGATGGTGTTGTTGTCGTTGATGAGGGTCCAGGAGAGGAGGTTGGTCGGAGGTGAGTCTGTGGTGTTGGTGGTTGCCGGGGGGGCTGGGTGCTGAAGCTGTCGTGGATGTCTGCAATCTTGCGGTAAAAGTAGGAGGGTAGGGAGTTCCAGATGTCTTGTGATGGTGGGATGTCATTGGCGTCGGAGCTGCGGTTGGAGAGTTCCTTCACGATGTTGAAGAGCTCCTTGTGGCTGTGTGCGTTGTTGTTGATTCTGTCTTTGAAGGCAGTTCTCTTGGTGGCTGGATGAGTTGGTGGTGTCTGCGGATGGCGTTTTTGAAGGTTGTGAGGTTGTCCAGAGTCTGATCTTGGTGCCACTTTCTTTTGAGTCTTTGGCAGCTTTGCTTACATTTGTGGAGATCGGCGGTAAAACAACCTCTGGTGCTCTGTTGATACATGTGAGGAGTGGTTTGGCTAGCAAGTGTGTAGCATGGGTGTGTGGTCCTTTAGTTGGTTTGGCCTGTGCCCCGGAGTTGGTTTGAGGAGTTTCTGGGAAAACGATGGCACTGAAGAAACTATGCTCTGGGGGTGTAATCCCTTCTTCCCACACTCAAAAGCCTAAATCCAAGCAATTCCTCTGTGTCAATAGAAGCTCCCAGCAGCAACTTTAAAAATCTCAATCCTCCATTTCTAGCTTTTTTTTAGAAAATTCCTAAAGTTTACTCTCTTGTGCCTTCATCTGTGGGTAATCCTTCCTTGTCTGTTACCCATTCTAGTTCAAAGCAGGCTAGGGGTCCCCTGGGGTCTTCGGCAGCTGTCAGAGCCTATGAGGGCCTGGTCCTTAGCCTACAGTACCACCCTTGGATGATATGTCAGCAGCCGCTCCCTTAGTTTGTATTTCTTAGAGCAATTCTCCTGCTATTGACATTAAAGAACTTCTTCTAACTCTGCCCCTCTAGTAGGGGGGCCTTTGCAGGGATCCTCGTGCAGAACTAGAAGTTTCTACTGGATGTGAACTCTGCAATAAAGGCATCAAAGTACAAGGAGGGTTAGTTTGAGGAGGATTATACCGTAACTGATATCAGTTTTGACTCTCAAGTGGGGGGAAAGGCAAGAGATTTCAACAGCTGTTCTCCTACGAAAGCAGTTTCCGAGTGTTCACGTCAATCTCTACCTCCCCTCTTTTGTATTTCTTCTCCTTTGGGGGGTCCATCTCTGACTTAGATCATGATGTTTTTCTTCCAAGTTCTCAACCAAATACAGGCAGTGGAGGGAGTTGTGTTTGCATTGCAAAAATCCTTTTTTCTATATTGTCTTTATTGGAAAAATCTGTTGAGCTCTAACAATTCATTAGACATTAAGTCACCAATTCTACTGGAGTTGCAGAATGTTAATAAGTCAGACCTCTCCAATTTAACATTTGTTATGAGTACTAGTAATGATAATTTAAAGTCTATGCAAATACAAAAAATGTTGTTCCCATGAAGGGGTACAGGATACCTTTCTTTAAGCTGGCAAGCCGATGCTGCATGTGGTGCACCCCAAAAATGGTTATTCTCTTGATAATGAGAAGTAGTGCTTAAAGTTGTTGTTCAGGGAATACAATAAGCCTTTTTCAGACACATCCAAGTTAGAGATTTTCACAACGTTTAAAAAGGGTCTAAACAATGCACCAAAACACCTGTGAAGGAGAATGGAGTAGTGCCTGCCCTTGGAGTAGTGCCTGTGGGGGGGATCCAGAAATAATAGTTCTCCTATAGGGTTGTATAGTTCTTTCTAGACATTATGTAGCCCTAAGATGGAGTCTAAGGCTGAGCCCTCCAAACACAAAAATAAAAATAAATATAAAAAGATTAGAAGAATCTCCAGGCGTAAAATGAAAAAAATTGCACTTCTCTCTTTTTTCATACCAGCAAATATGCATATTCCTCCCAGGAAACCCTTTGACGAATTGGTGAGCTCATTCTTCACTTTTGTGCATGACATTATTGTTATAGAAGATTGCCCTCTGGTAATAATAATAATGGGCGACCTAAAAACAAAGGTGTCTAATTCTGCCTCTTCCACTTTTGCTAATGTTGATAAAGAAGAGGTATGGTCTATTCCGGAGAGTTTGCTCCCAGAAAACATTAGAACAGATAACTGTGGGTTCCTTCTAACTTAAAGGTTTGGAAAATATGAATTACCTATTCTAAATTGAAGATCTCCAGTAGGTGAAGTCGCCTCCTATTCTTTTCAAGTCAGCTTCCACACAGAGGGCTTCATTACGAGTTTGGCCACCAAAAGACTGCCATGTTGGTGGTAATCCGACTGCCGTATTAAGAGTCGAACTGTGAAGAATGCCAAAATTCTGACACCGCCAGGACACTGGAGTGCGGGAACAGAGGCGGTCCGACCACAACCACTGCCAGCCTGACAAAAATCCACCCACCAAATTACGAGCCACAAATCACCACAGAGGTCCTTCCATGATGGAACACCACTCGCGGTGTGAACCGTTGGGGTCAGAACCCACATCCCGTCAGAACACCACACCACATTGGACAGTTTAAATACCTCATACCTAACACACATCCACACATCCCACACACCTACTCATGCCACTATATAACACACCCCTGCACAACCCGCATTCCTTTGCAACAAAAACACCATTCAGATAACCAGAGAGTAGGTAATATTATAGAGGTAGCACCTTCACACAATAGGCACAGATACACATCACACTCAGCACACACCCCACATCAGCAGAACTAACACAATACACACATCACTAGCACACACAATCTGCCACAACCATCTCAACCTCACAACGCACCACCCACACCTCACCAATTACCTCACACTGCACCCTTACACCCCACACACCGTCTACACAACCACTACCATGTCCCCACAAAAATACCCATGTTTCACTGACGATGAGTTGAGGGTCATGGTGGATTAAATTGAAAGGGAAGAGTCACAACTGTTTGAAGCACAGGTCTAACAAACACTGATTGCCAGTACAATGGAGTTGTGGCAATGGATGGTCAACAGGGTCTACTCAGTAGGCAGCCGTCCATGCACAAGGGAGGACATCAGGAAGAGGTGGAATGACCTACGGGGGAAGGTACTTTCCATGGGATCACGCCACCAGATAGCCGTGCAGAAGACTAGCGGTGGGCTCCCACTTCCTCCCCCAAATTTCACATCATGGGAGGAGAAGGCCATGGACATACTGCATCCTGTTTGCCTGACTGTAATACCTGGGGGACTGGAGTCTGGTAAGTACCCACAACAGTCATGTCACACATTTGTCTTGTCCTGAATGGTTCCACACCACCCAAATACTCCCTAATTAACTAAATGCCCACTACACCCCCCACCTAATCACCTAACGCCCTTCTCCTACATGCCACCACTCCACTCAACCCAACTGCCCTCACAGCCCTTGGCAATTGCATGTTAACTATTGGCTAATCATATCACTACGACTCCCAGAATGCACTAACCCATCATTCTGAAAACCTAGAAAGTGCACAACACATCTCATGTAATGAAGGAACAACAAAAGTACTAGCTACATTAACTAGATTGATCCAGTAAGGGCCAGTACATGGCAATGACAGCAATGCAATGGCACATTCACAATAGCAAACAAAGCAAAACACAGCTACAGCTAATGACCACGGATCAAATATCCCAAGCCAGAATTAGACTGACCTGGGTTGGAAAGTAAGATGGATGAGTCGATGCACATGCACAACATGTAGATACAGGACTATTACCCTTGAATACTCACATACTGTGTTCCCACTAGGACACCATTGTGCATTGTGCAGCTTCATTGTGAGACATCAAGCATGCCTGACTATCCACAAGGTAACAGAGGTAAATAGTCATGTCAATTATCAGACACAACCAGAACCCATCTGCAGTGCAATCTGCACAAAACTTGTATGACAGTTCCCAACATGGAGTATGGAAATCAAATCACAGAGTTGTATGTACAACAAAGGTATGCGGTACAGCATCTGTCAGTGTTATTGCAGGGAATCATGTAAAGCCACTGTCAGCAGCTCACAAAAAGGCAACCAAACACACATTCGAACTCTGTGTCTCATTCCCTTCACAGGTAACCCTGCCATTGGACCATGGAAAGGATACCTGACACTGTCAGTCCCCCTCAGTATGAAGGTCCCAGTGAGGACAACATACCTGGATGTCTGGACAATGATGAACAACCTGGCCAACTTTTGCTAATGTTGATAAACAAGAGGTATTATCTATTCTGGATATTTTGCTCCCAGAAAACATTAGAACAGATAACTGTGGATTTCTTCTAACTAAAACTCTTGGAAAATATGAATAGCTTATTCTAAAGGAAAGATCTCCAGTAGGTGAAGTTGCCTCCTATACTTTCTACTCAGCTTCCACACAGAGGGCCTCATTACGAGTTTTACCACCAAAAGCCAGTCAACGATTCCCTGCTTCACCCTGGCCACATCAAACCCCCACACCGACCCCTGGTGCATCCACATCACAGGGAACTATTTGACCCCAAACCTGTGTCCCAAGGAGTGTTCAATCATTTGTGTACCCCACAGTACAGGGACCTGAGTTGAACCTTAACATCCCTGACAATGAATGACCTGCTACCACTGAGAGTGGGCACATCATGCCAGGGGCACAGGTGCCTGGGGGTAGGATGTGTAGGAGGGATGCTGTGGACCAGAGGGTGGGGCCACGAAGGAACTCCACTGACCAGGAAACCATCTCCCAAATCTTAAAAGCATACTGAAGTTCCCAGAAAAGGATGGGCCAAATTATCACCATGTTGGGGGAAAATCAAAGGCTGCAGAGGGACCACCACCTTTGTCGAGGAGCGAGGTAAGTGTTCTTTTTAAAAAAAAAAATTTTTTAATGTGCTGCGTCCCCCTCCACCCCAGCGCGCTGCCCTGCCCATTCTGCAACCTGCAAGCCACAACTAAATGACTGAAATTAATTCAACCATTCCTCCCCTCACCTTGTTGTTTTTTGCAGTTTACAAAACTCATGGCACTAGAAATGAGGTTACACATACATGAATGACAAGACAATACATCATGATCGGAATTAGCTACATTAACTTCATATTAATGTGCTTTGGAAATTGGGCTATAGATACAGGAAGCCAACCTAAAATTTTGTAAAATGGCCACTTTCTACAGTGTGGAAGAAAAGGAGGCGGGTGTCAGAGAGAAACGTTATGCAAGTTACAACTTGGAGAGTGCTGGCACATTAGTCCATTTATCATGGTCCTTTGTTTTGATTAGACTGGGAGGACCTGGGATCTGTCAATAGATTTTACATCACCAAGATCAGTAATCAGTATTGGGATTGTAACAGGACAAGGTGTCCAGATGGTAGCCAGGTACATGCGCTGAAGACAGGAGTAGGGACTGGAGCTTATAAACTGCACCTTATTCACTGCTCTGGGAAGACAATTTCCACCTGCTCTTTGGAGGCAAAAAACATCTAGGGAAGGGCCTGTGATGATTGGGGATGGGAGCCGGGAGCTGTAGGGTTGCCATGGGGCCAGGACAAACTTGTGTTTGTTGTCCACTGTCAACATTGTCTGCGCCGCCCGTACTTCTGCAGGGTTCCTGCGTATGCTAGCTGCAGCCCCAGGGAGCAAAGACAATCCCGGGATCCAGTATTTGATAGGCAGTTGACAGACCCAATTGTTCTGGGCCCCAGAGAGTTGTGGAATTGTGGGTGGGGGAATTTCATCAAGTTGTCCCTCCGGGTGCAATTCCGACACATGTAATGAGGGTCTAAGTATTTTGGACCATGTGATTTCAACATTACCGACTGTATCTTACACAGATTTTTTTATATTTGTTTGAGGTCAAGGCAAGAAAGAAGGTATTTCTTATGCATTTATTCACAGTAGGCTCATGGCTCACTGAGTAATAAATTCCAGTTGGACAGTCAGAATGAGCAATTAGTAAATTGCCTCCACTAAGATTAAACAAAATGTATCTCCTACGTATTCACTGTGGACATCATGAAGACCTGACCCAATGTTACTATTCATTGAGTCACTGAGAGCAGCCTTTGGCCTTATTTGAGGGTTGGTGGAGTAGGAGTCCCACTGTAATTCTGTGCTACTCTCACCTTGCTAAACTCATGGTTCCCCTGCTCTATTTACAGTTGAGATGGAGCCAGGGTTATACCAGCAAAGCTTCCTCTGGTCCTGCTGGTATACATCTTTGATCTAATGGCCCATCTGCCAGATGCCGCCAGGCCAGAGGATCGGTCGCACTGCACCTTTAAGGGCGTGATGACCAACACTCATTTTCCCTATGTATTATTGCCATCTGCAACATGGTGCATATGTGTGTCCATGAGCAGACTGTGTGCTAGGATCTAAATGATGTAAGTATTTGAATTTCAGAGTAATGGTTTAGCTAAATGAATCACAACTTCCTTAAATCCTTGCACTCTCCAAAAATGAATGTGTTTTACTGTCCCTGTACAAGAAACATATGGCTCTCTATGGGCATTGAAGGGATCATCCATTAATTCAGACTAAGGGCCTCATTCCGAGGCCGGCGAGCGGCGGTCGCCGCCCGCCTGGCGGGAACCGCCATATGACCGCTCCGCGGAGGCCATTCTGGCTTTCCCGCTGGGCTGGCGGGCGACCGCCAGAAGGCCGCCCGCCAGCCCAGCGGGAAATCCCTTCCCACGAGGAAGCCGGCTCCGAATGGAGCCGGCGGAGTGGGAAGGTGCGACGGGTGCAGTTGCACCCGTTCTGGGGGCCCCACAACACCCCATACCGCCATCCTGTTCCTGGCGGGCGAACCGCCAGGAACAGGATGGCGGTATGGGGTGTCGGAATCCCCATGGCGGCGCAGCAAGCTGCGCCGCCATGGAGGATTCCTGAGGGCAGCGGAAAACCGGTGGGAGACCGCCAGTTTTCCTGTTCTGACCGCGGCCAAACCGCCGCGGTGAGAATGCCCTGCGGGGCACCGCCAGCCTGTTGGCTTTGCTCCCGCCGACCCCGGCCCCGGCGGTCCTTGACCGCCGGGGTCGGAATGACCCCCTAAGATTTTTATGCACATTTCATATATAAGTGGAATATTATGGAAAATGAGTTTACCTTTTTAGAAATGGGAAATGGAGTACCTGAGCTGCTTCCTACAAAAGAAGTTAGGATTGGAATATGTAAATCACATTTCTGCATGTTTAATTCTGATGATTTTGATTTAAGATGCAGAGGCCTTGTCAATTCCTGCCCACAATTTAAAACATAATTACAGCACGGTTTTACGAGGACGACCATATAAATATAAAGCAAGAGCATTCACTAGTGATCATGCAATCTTTACATACAGTAACTGGTACAATATTGTGTTCACTGACAAGATATTTGTCACTGGCAATGGCATGCATCTCAATAAAGGCATAGCAAAGGTTCTACAGCGCTTCCACTTTGAATTGAGTATGCTTTGCCTTCTTAAGCTAGAGGGTGTCTTGGAAGAGTAGAAAGGGGTGCTTGTAAGCATAGGTTGCCTCAGTCAAAAGGATATCTATCATAGAAGAAGAAGCCAGGGTAGCTTCTAGCCGAGCATAACTCCTAACCTTTGCACTGGCAGAGCCAATTGGTCTGGCCAGAGCAAGCTGGGTCAATGGTCAAATGTTATTCTTTTTTAAATAAAAAAAGGAGAAAAAAAAGAAACATCTGCCACTTCAATGTGGTGGCCATATGATTTTGGTAACAAATTCTAAATTCTAAATACACACATCCATTGCATAAAGTTTCATAAGAACCGTGTGGGCATTTCTAAGTAGGCAGAACAGCCTTAGAATCTCTTTATAGTTATAATGCACGCCACAGTAACATATGATTTTTATTGGCCCAAAGAAAATGTACTGTTGATTTTCACTGATTTTTAATTACTATAGCCTGAAGACATAGGGCCTAGCTACGAGTGTGGCGGTCCTCGGACGGCCACACTCGTGGTCCAACCGCCACATTATGAGGTTGTAAGATGCCCCGCCAACCTACCACTGTCTCCGCCGCGATCGGATATCCAGACGGGCTGACGGCTGTGCAGGTTGGAATCAGCCAGAGTAGTGCTCAAGTCAGTGTCGCCCTGCTGATTACAACCTGGTACTCCGCAAGCCTTTTCATGGTGGTTTTCAGAGCCATGAAAAGGCCGGCAAAGAACGGGTGCAGGGGGCCACAGTGTAGTCCCTACATTGCCCATACCTGTGGCATGAGCAGTTCAGGGGTCCCCATACCCATCACCCTCATAATGCGCACTGTCTACTGTGCAGACCGTCTGCATTACGAGGGTGTTGGTGCCCCATGAGGGTGGCAGCATTGACGCTGGCTCTCTTACGAGTCGTCAGCAAAGCTGCCACCACTTTCCTGCTGGGCTAACTGGCAGAAACCTTGGTTTCCACCAGTCAGCCCAGCGGAAAGTCATAATGGGTATGGCGGGGAGGTAGCCAGCTTGGTGGCAACCACCCTGTCTGGAGTTTAGCAGATGGGTGTTCCCATCCGCAAACTCATAACCGGGCCCTCAGTCTACAATTACAAGAGTGACTAAAACAAACAAAAAAAAATTGAAGAATGGAATTTAAAAAAAAAACCTTGACAAAGTAGTGGATTGGGCTACCAGCCTTGGCATCATAGTACACTTCATATATGGCAGTGTGAGAAAACAGGGCTGATTGCAGAGGCCCCCTAACTTTTTGCCCCCATTTTCCACTTTTTGCTGGTGTTTTCCTGACTCTGATGGTGCCCTGGGTACTGCTAACCAGTCCCAGGGCCTGTGCTATGTATAAAAAGGATATGCAAATTAGGCTAATTATAATTGGCTAAGTTAACCTACCTATAAGTCCCTAGTATATGGTAGGGCATGTAGGTTTAGGGACCACAGCATAGGTGGTGCACACACTGGTGCACTGATGAGGTGCCCAGTGTCATTTTAAAGGCAGGCCTGCCTTGCTGGCTGCTTTTAAATTAAAGTTATATGCAAATTCGACTTTGGAATTAAAAGTAGTTCCAAAGTCTTAAACTACCTTATTTTTACATATAAGTCACCCCTAAGGTGTGCCCCATGTGCCCCTAGGGCTGGGTGCCATGTAACTATAAGCAGGGACTTTATAAAAATAGATTTATAAACCCTGGTGAGGTAAAAACAGCCAAATTCGTTTTTCCCTCATTGAAGTAAATGGCCTTCATAGGCTAGAATGGGGAGACTTTATTTAAAATGTTAAAGTCTCCTTAAATGTTGCATACCAAGAATTTGGTATCAAATTAATTGTTGTAATAAATCCCACAACTTCCACTTGTTGGATTTAATATAACTTGTTCAGGTAAAAAGTTTTAGACTTTACCTAAAAAGTTGCCAATTTCAGCCCTGCATTGTTTTTGCTGCTGTGCTCTGATTGGCCAGCCTGCAGCAGCTTAGTCAAGCTGCCTTGATGAGGTGTGAAGTGGCCTGGCTTCACACAAAGGAATGTGCTTGTGGGAGAGAATCTCCCCTCAGCAGATGGTGAGGCAGGAAGGGGGAGGGCTGCCAAACTGGTCTTCAAAGGCAGAGAAGGACATTTGGAGCAACCAGCAACACCCCCACATCCTGCAACCCCAGACAACTAGGTGCCCCCTTGATTAGATTAGGAGAGGGCAGGAGAGGGGTGTGTTTATGATTTTTAGCCACACCAGTGGGTGGGCTCAGCCAGATGTAACCTCTAAAAATCAGATTCAGCCATGATGGATTTTTAGAGAATGTTGCCCACTGGGATGGATTTTTGCCACACTTCCCAGGAAGTGGTCATCGCAGGGGGAAGGACCCTGCCCCTGATTGGAGAACCAGGACCCCCCTGCTTTTCACCCAGGAGCAAGGATAAAACTGGCAGACCTGCACCCACACTTCAGATCCCTGCCAGATTTCAAGAAGAAAAGAACTAAAGGAGAAGAAGGGCTGCCCTGCTGGACCCCTGGCCTGCACCTGGAACCTGCACTCAGAAGGACTGCACCAGCTGCACACTTGGGCTTCACCACAAGAAGGACTTTGCCTGGCTTCAACTGGTTCAAGGAGGGACTCCCTGTTTGCTACAGGTGAAAAATTGCTATCCAGAGTCCCCTGCACCAACTCCTGAAAAAAGAGACCAGTTGACCACTGCCCAGTGGCCAAAAAGGAGTTTGCGCCAGGTGCATTCTGGGAGTTGAAGTCCGCACCCCCCAAGGACCATCACAGAACTTCTGGACCCTTGGGGTGAGCTGTGGACCCCCAAAAGAACCTTAAAAGAACATCTGGGTGAAGCCCCAGAAGTTTGGAGAAGATTTGAAAATTTTTGTAAAAAAGCTCCAGAGAGGGACCGACCCGCCGCGGAAATTCTAGCCGGCTTGCCTCAACCGCGACCCGGCCTGACTTGGTGGTTCGTCCTGGTAAAGAAAAATCTCCGAAAAAGAGAGTAAGTCCGAAGGTAAAAAGTTGACCGGGACCTCCCAGCCATCGTATCCGAGAAGGGCTCCACGGACGTCGGATCAAGATCCAGGTTTACCCCGGTCGAAGGATTTTCACCTCGAAAAAACGACTAAGTCCGAAGGTAAAAATCTCCACCGAGGAATCCAGCATTGCGTATCCGGACAACGGCTCCAGGAGGTCGGATTCGACTGGCAGGTTCGTCCCGCTGAAGAAAATCTTCAAAATAAAGACTAAGTCAGAAGGTAACTTTTTAACCGAGGCCTCCCGCGACTTGTAGCCGAGCAGGGCTCCATCGCGGTCGGCCTGAAACTTTGACTTTGCCCCGGTCCTGGTGCAACCAGATGACCCGATTGGCGCTTTTTGTTTCTAAGCGCTAGAAAAATAATAATTCTTTAAAAATTCATGTCTCCGGTTCCCTTTATCCGATTTTATTCGTTTTTGTGTCATTTTAAAGATAAAAATATAAACTATTTTTATAAATTGGTTTTGGATTTTTAAACTGTTTCCTGTGTTTTATTTAATTACTGTTTTGTGATATTTGAATGCTTTACACACTGTCTCCTAAATTAAGCCTTGACGCTCGTTGCCAAGCTACCAAGGGTTGAGCTGGGATTAATTTACTGAGACCTAACTGTACCTAGGTGGAGGTTAGTGGCTTGTTGCTAGGTGTAGGTACCTACCTGCCCTTACCAATAACCCATTTTCCAACATTTTTGGTGGCAGCGGTGGGATCCTGTACTTGTGTTCAGTATCACGTTACAGTTTTAAGGAAAATGAATTAAAAATCCTTTAAATTGTCCTAGTGCAAAAAAAAAAAATGTTATTTTTATTTTTTTTTAAATTAATTTGGATTAATTTCAATTATTGAATTTTTGTAATTTTTCTAAATTCTTGTTTCCAATTTTTGCAAAAAGTTTTTGTTGACACAAAACCAGGGAACCATGGAGCTTGATCTGGCTAGCCTACCCACACTGACAGTAGTCCAGCTTAGGGGGTTGTGTATTGAAAGAGGGTTGCCTGCAACCACTGATCTCAGGAAGCAAATCCTGATCAAATCCCTGACAGCATGGGCTGAGGCCCAAGAGGTAGACTCAGAGGAAGCTCCAGAGGAGGGAGAAAAAGGGGAGGATGCTAGCTCTAACCACTCAGGGGAGGGAAGGCATCTGAGCCTAAGTGAGGATGAGGAAGAACGGTCCTCAGTAAATACAGTCACTAGGGGCAGACCCAAAGCTAGTGGTGGGAAGGGGGTCCTTTCAGGAGGAGAGAACCCATCCATCAGAGAAAGAGAGCTGGAGGCCCAGCTAGCATACATAGCTTTGGAAGCAGACAAGCTGGCCCTAGAAAAGAAAAAGTGGGCAAAGAAAGAGAAAAAGAGATGGTGGCAGCGACAGAGAAGTTGAGGTGTCCATGGGTGGGGGAGTTTGCCCCAGATTACCCAAGGGGGTGATTCCTGCTTATGTAGAGGGGGATGATATAGACAAGTGGTTGGAGGCCTTTGAGAGGGCACTCCAAATGAGAAGGGTTAGGCCTCAATACTGGGGTTCCCTTTTGTGGGAGTTGGTCCCCAACTCAGGGAGGGATAGGCTTCTGACCTTAAGGGGGGAGGAGGCAGATTCGTACCCTAGTATGAAGAGGTGCTTAACCAAGAAGTTTGGTCTGACCCCAGAGCAGTATAGAATGAAGTTCAGGAAAATCCAGAAGGTCAGTACCCAGTCTTGGGTTGACTTTGTAGACACCTCACTTAAGGCACTAGAGGGCTGGATTATTGGTAACAAAGTAAATACTTATGAGGGGTTATACAATCTGATCATGAGAGAGCACATCTTGACCAATTGTACCCAAGAAAGGTTACGCCAGCATCTAGTGGACTCTAAGCAGACCAACCCTAGAGAGCTAGGGGAGGCAGCTGATGAGTGGTTGAGAACCAGGGTGGTTGTCAAGTCCCAGGGGGGAGACTCCAAGAAGGGGGGGGCAGGTCCCCAAAAACCTAAGGAGGGAGGTGGTAAGCCCACCACAGAGACTCCCTCTGTACCCCAGAACCCTAAGAAGGAGGAGAGTAAATCCCACTCCCACTCTGACAAGCAGAGACAGGGAGACCCAGGGTTAAAAAAGCTCTTGGACAGTAGGGCTTGCTTTGACTGTCAGCAGACAGGTCACTTCAGAGGAGAAGCAGCCTGTCCAAAGAAGGTGGTTAGCACTGGGCTGTCCAGTGTAGCAATGGAGGAGGACTCCTCAGATGATGAAGTCCTCCTAGCATTGAGCTGGGAGACAGGACCAGATGGTAAGCTGGTGATCCCTGAGGGTGGGAGTAGGCACTTCCACCCCATTCAGGTGAATGGGATCCCTACCACTGGCCTGAGAGACACCTGTGCCAGTCACACTATAGTGAGTGACCGGTTAGTGACCCCAGACATGTATGTCCCAGAAGAGACAAGGAAAGTCAGGATAGCCACAGGGGAGGTCACCACCAAACCTGTAGCCATAGTGCCCCTAGAGAGGGAGGGTATCCTTGACTGGTTTAGGGTGGTAGTCAGTGCTGACCTCCCCCTAGATTGTATCCTGGGCAATGACCTCCCAGAGGTGGGTCTGGTCCCAGATGGGGCGGTCGCCCAGGGCGCCCCCCCAACCCAAAGTCCTGGGGAGTCAGTCCCTACAGTTAGGAGACAGGGGTCCCCAAGAAAAGGAAAGAAGAAAAGGAAGGGTAGGCCACTCTTAAAGATAGTTCCAGGGAGCCAAAGGCCTTCTGCCCCAGTAGGGGGGGAGCCCAGAGTTGGCACTGGTGAGGCCTCCCCTGACCCCAAGGAAGTCCTGAGTAGTCAGGCAGCTGTCCAGATGCAGGGTGTTGCCCCTGCACTGACAGAAGGGAGAGTGGAAGGAGGGTGTCTGCCACAGGAGATGGTAGCCCCCCACTCTAGACAGCAAGAGGGGTGCCAGGACCCCAAAGTTGCCCCTAAAGCAGCTCAGCCACCTGTCAGTGGAGAGCTTAGGCTGTGGTTCTGGGTACTGACAGCTGTCAGTAGCCTCTGCTGGGTGCTAGCCTTCCTGGCAGCACTGTACCTGGCCTGGGAGGCAGACCCCAGGGCCAATAGCAAAGTAGGCCCCCTGACCCTATTGGTCATGGTGGGGTTGCTCAAGTGTTGGGTGACCTCTTTGGGTAAGCTAGGTGTTGCCCTAGCAAAGTTAGGAGTAGGGGAGGTGGGCACCTCACTACCCAAGTTGGCAGAGAGAGAGGAGGAAGACCCCCCTAGAGGGAAGTTTCAGTTTGAGATGGGTCCTTTCACTGTTGGGATGGCTTCACTACCCAGAGGGAGTGACCCTGACAGGAGGATGTAAGGCAGAGTAGGCCCTGCAAAGGGACAGCCAGTTTTCTTCACTGTCTTCCTCGCCTAACAAGCCAGGAAGACTCTCCCAGGGTTGGGTTGAGTCTCCTGGGCGTGTGGGCTGGGGGGGGCTTGTGTGAGAAAACAGGGCTGATTGCAGAGGCCCCCTAACTTTTTGCCCCCATTTTCCACTTTTTGCTGGTGTTTTCCTGACTCTGATGGTGCCCTGGGTACTGCTAACCAGTCCCAGGGCCTGTGCTATGTATAAAAAGGATATGCAAATGAGGCTAATTATAATTGGCTAAGTTAACCTACCTATAAGTCCCTAGTATATGATAGGGCATGTAGGTTTAGGGACCACAGCATAGGTGGTGCACACATTGGTGCACTGCTGAGGTGCCCAGTGTCATTTTAAATGCAGGCCTGCCTTGCTGCCTGCTTTTAAATTAAAGTTATATGCAAATTCGACTTTGGAATTAAAAGTAGTTCCAAAGTCTTAAACTACCTTATTTTTACATATAAGTCACCCCTAAGGTGTGCCCCATGTGCCCCTAGGGCTGGGTGCCATGTAACTATAAGCAGGTACTTTATAAAAATAGATTTATAAACCCTGGTGAGGTAAAAACAGCCAAATTCGTTTTTCCCTCATTGAAGTAAATGGCCTTCATAGGCTAGAATGGGGAGACTTTATTTTAAATTTTAAAGTCTCCTTAAATGTTGCATACCAAGAATTTGGTATCAAATTAATTGTTGTAATAAGTCCCACAACTTCCCCTTGTTGGATTTAATATAACTTGTTCAGGTAAAAAGTTTTAGACTTTACCTAAAAAGTTGCCAATTTCAGCCCTGCATTGTTTTTGCTGCTGTGCTCTGATTGGCCAGCCTGCAGCAGCTTAGTCAAGCTGCCTTGATGAGGTGTGAAGTGGCCTGGCTTCACACAAAGGAATGTGCTTGTGGGAGAGAATCTCCCCTCAGCAGATGGTGAGGCAGGAAGGGGGAGGGCTGCCAAACTGGTCTTCAAAGGCAGAGAAGGACATTTGGAGCAACCAGCAACACCCCCACATCCTGCAACCCCAGACAACTAGGTGCCCCCTTGATTAGATTAGGAGAGGGCAGGAGAGGGGTGTGTTTATGATTTTTAGCCACACCAGTGGGTGGGCTCAGCCAGATGTAACCTCTAAAAATCAGATTCAGCCATGATGGATTTTTAGAGAATGTTGCCCACTGGGATGGATTTTTGCCACACTTCCCAGGAAGTGGTCATCGCAGGGGGAAGGACCCTGCCCCTGATTGGAGAACCAGGACCCCCCTGCTTTTCACCCAGGAGCAAGGATAAAACTGGCAGACCTGCACCCACACCTCAGATCCCTGCCAGATTTCAAGAAGAAAAGAACTAAAGGAGAAGAAGGACTGCCCTGCTGGACCCCTGGCCTGCACCTGGAACCTGCACTCAGAAGGACTGCACCAGCTGCAAACTTGGGCTTCACCACAAGAAGGACTTTGCCTGGCTTCAACTGGTTCAAGGAGGGACTCCCTGTTTGCTACAGGTGAAAAATGTCTATCCAGAGTCCCCTGCACCAACTCCTGAAAAAAGAGACCAGTTGACCACTGCCCAGTGGCCAAAAAGGAGTTTGCGCCAGGTGCATTCTGGGAGTTGAAGTCCGCACCCCCCAAGGACCATCACAGAACTTCTGGACCCTTGGGGTGAGCTGTGGACCCCAAAAGAACCTTAAAAGAACATCTGGGTGAAGCCCCAGAAGTTTGGAGAAGATTTGAAATTTTTTGTAAAAAAGCTCCAGAGAGGGACCGACCCGCCGCGGAAATTCTAGCCGGCTTGCCTCAACCGCGACCCGGCTTGACTTGGTGGTTCGTCCCGGTAAAGAAAAATCTCCGAAAAAGAGACTAAGTCCGAAGGTAAAAAGTTGACCGGGACCTCCCAGCCATCGTATCCGAGAAGGGCTCCACGGACATCGGATCAAGATCCAGGTTTACCCCGGTCGAAGGATTTTCACCTCGAAAAAACGACTAAGTCCGAAGGTAAAAATCTCCACCGAGGAATCCAGCATTGCGTATCCGGACAACGGCTCCAGGAGGTCGGATTCGACTGGCAGGTTCGTCCCGCTGAAGAAAATCTTCAAAATAAAGACTAAGTCAGAAGGTAACTTTTTAACCGAGGCCTCCCGCGACTTGTAGCCGAGCAGGGCTCCATCGCGGTCGGCCTGAAACTTTGACTTTGCCCCGGTCCTGGTGCAACCAGATGACCCGATTGGCGCTTTTTGTTTCTAAGCGCTAGAAAAATAATAATTCTTTAAAAATTCATGTCTCCGGTTCCCTTTATCCGATTTTATTCGTTTTTGTGTCATTTTAAAGATAAAAATATAAACTATTTTTATAAATTGGTTTTGGATTTTTAAACTGTTTCCTGTGTTTTATTTAATTACTGTTTTGTGATATTTGAATGCTTTACACACTGTCTCCTAAATTAAGCCTCTACGCTCGTTGCCAAGCTACCAAGGGTTGAGCTGGGATTAATTTACTGAGACCTAACTGTACCTAGGTGGAGGTTAGTGGCTTGTTGCTAGGTGTAGGTACCTACCTGCCCTTACCAATAACCCATTTTCCAACATTTTTGGTGGCAGCGGTGGGATCCTGTACTTGTGTTCAGTATCACGTTACAGTTTTAAGGAAAATGAATTAAAAATCCTTTAAATTGTCCTAGTGCAAAAAAAAAAAAATGTTATTTTTAATTTTTTTTAAATTAATTTGGATTAATTTCAATTATTGAATTTTTGTAATTTTTCTAAATTCTTGTTTCCAATTTTTGCAAAAAGTTTTTGTTGACACAAAACCAGGGAACCATGGAGCTTGATCTGGCTAGCCTACCCACACTGACAGTAGTCCAGCTTAGGGGGTTGTGTATTGAAAGAGGGTTGCCTGCAATCACTGATCTCAGGAAGCAAATCCTGATCAAATCCATTTTCCAACAGGCAGATATGCACATGTGATGAGACAGAATGTCATTACTCGCAGGGTAAGAAATTGAATGGCAGGTTGGGCGTAAACGAATGAAAAGTTAAATAGAAATGAGCCAGTGAGTGCATGCAGCTTCACAGCAAACCTATAAACTGGGAACATTATAGAAGATCCTCAAGTAATGAGATCACTGATGACCTTAATTGAATGTGCTGTTTTCTACACTGGACCTTAATTAGGAGTACCATCTTGATAAAACTTCCAAATACACCTTCTTCATACATCTGTAAGTATAAGAGGCTGAGCTTTGGAGTACCATCTGCAACAAAGAGACCTGAAATATAACCAACTAGACCCTATCCAAACTTCAAAACATGATGTATACCAGTGATGATATTCTGATCCATGCCCCCCTAAATACAGATTAATGATGAGTAGCTGAAGACAGTGCTAAAGAGGATCTAGAAAAAGGGGCTGATGGTGCAGAAGAAAAATATGAACTCACACATACCAACCTGAAATTGTTCACAGAAGTCTTCATGGCAGATGACACATCTGATCATCCTGGAGAGGTATTAAGATGGCTGCAGGTTTCCAAAATTCACCAAGGATGGGGAGCTTCTTGGGAATGATAAAGTGTTGTGGGTTGGTTTTCTCATTCTGTCCAATCTCACTACAGTATTGAGAAAAATCAAGGTTGATTTGGGTGGAATTATATCAGGAATCTTTCTAAGTCATTTAAAATTGGCTACCCATAGTACATATTTTGATTGAAGATAAGTGAGAAAACTCCTCATGGTGTTGTTTGCTCCAAAAAGACACATGGATAATGTGCCCCACTTTCCCTTTCCTATGGTAGCAGGTCACTGCCCCCTAGAGATCAGTGACACTCCCATGTTGATAACAAAGTTTTCACATTCTTGATAGTGCCCCATCACGTACATCTATGGGCACCATTTATAGAGCCTTCACTAACCACAGTTACTGGAGGATAATTTGAATAGTTACAATTATCTCAAGTAACTATAATTTGTGCCCTAAGGCAATTATAACTCCTGCCTCTGACATGCACAGTTTTCGCATCTATAATTTTACTGCAAATGTTGCAGTGATGTTATCAAAGATGTCATAGAAGATGTTATGAGTGATTTAATATGTGGGTAATTAGCAGTGCATGGTGAGGGTTCAAGTTATAGCTACATTAGGGCATGAGTTATAGTTACTTGAGATAATTGTAACTATAACTGCTGAAATTCTATGGTTTTGTGTGTGTAAAATGTGAACCTAACTATACCGTCCCTGTAACCTCTGTATTTTTAGTGAATTTCTTCTAATGTCTTTTAAATGCTATTTTCTAACTATAATTTTAAATAAAGTAATATTTAATTACCATTAGCTAATTCCACTCATGCCACACACTGCCTTTGGCCACGCATGGTGGAGGGTTGGCCACAATCCCTGAAAGGCACTCTCCCTTGGTGTGGTGGGCGTGCAGCCCCCTCCCTGTGCCAATTTTGGCCCCAGGGACCTCATCCCCCATGTCCTGCCATCTTCTTTTTATTTTTTTAGGGGAGGTGGGTATGTGGCCCTATTCCCAGTCCATATTTAGCCACAATGACCCCATCCCCCAGAACCCATCCCTTCAATTTTGCAGGAGGAAGGCAAGTAGCTCCCCTATCTAGGCCAATTCCAGTCACTGGGTCCCCATCTCCAGGGGCTTGGCCCTACTATACATGGGAGCATGCAGTCCACCTCCCTGGGCCAAGATGGCCCCAGAGACCCCATCTCCCAGGCCCTGTCCAGTAACTAAAGAGGCCAATTTAGGCCCCAGAGACCCCATTTGCCAGGGTCCTGCTTTACAATTAAAAGTGGAAGAGGGCATGCAGCCCCCATCAACAGAAAAATATTGGCCCCGGGGACACTATCTCCCGGGGCTAGGCCAGACAGTAAAAGGGGAGGAGGCACATAGTCCTTCTCCCTGGCTATATTGGCCCCGGGGTCTTGGGCAGTAAATAAAAGGGGAGGTGGCATACTGCCCCCCTCCCAGAGCCAATATTGGCCCCAGGGACTCCCCTGGGACCTGGCTACAAGATGGTGCATGCCCACCCAGGGCACCCACTGGCCTGCTGATGGATGCAGTGGGGGGAGCCCAATGCCCCCACGGCCTCAGCTGGTTCCCTGTCTTCAGCGGGAGATGGCATTGGTCCCACACACATGGAGCAGCACAAAATACCTCACAGCAGGTAAGAAAACAGAAGAAACGTCCGCTCCCAGCAGACAGGAACATTTTTAATGCTGTTGCCCACTAGGAGCAGACCTAATGTTTTCTCTCCCTTGGTGGAAGCTGTCAAACAGCTCCCACCAAGTGAGAGCAAACAGCTATCTCCCAGGGGTAGGCACTTCTGGACATAGGCAGCTGACCCTGGGAGATTGCAGTCCTGAGGGCCATTAGTTGCTCCAGGAGTGGGGCTGTGCTGCCCCCCTCATTTTAAATTGCATGGCTGTGTCCTGGGGTCCCATGCCCCAGGACAGAAATCAGCACAGGAGGTGGACTGCCTGGTCCCTTCCAACTTTTCACATTTGGCCAGGCCAGGAGGATGGGGTCATTGGGGCCAAATTTGACCTGAGGAGGGAGACATTCCTGCACCCTCCCCTAATAACATACATTAGTACACCCCTGGGACGTGGACCACACGTGGGGGTGCAGATTTTTTAAAAAAGTACAGGAGACGGACCTTGTTTTTTTTTTAAATGTTTGCTTGGATTCACGATCCTCTGACTTGGCTGAGTCTGAGTCCCAAGATGGCTACGAGCACTTCCTAATTGAAATGTTGGAAGTCAATCAGATCTCACCATGAAATCTGTCAGATCCACAGAGGATTTAAAGTCCCTAGTTATCTATATTTATTTTTTCTTAAAAACCTCCAAAACTACAGAATGGATTTACACCAACTCAGAAAAAGGACTCTTTCTGGACCAAGAGATAGGTTTCTGCCAAATTTAGTGTAATTCCATTCAGCGGTTTGGGCTGTAGTCATGTTCAAAATCCCTCTGGGGAATTCCATAGGGGAAAAATGCTTTTTGACCCACCCTTTTCCTCGCTCCCTACTTCACGGATCACCTCGAACTTTCCAGGCAGCAGCTGAAGTGACAAGGACACTACTTTTGAAAATGTCTTGAAGGTTTGTCAAACAGTACCAAAGTTATTATAAAAACAAAAAATGTTTTGTCTACGGGAAATCGGTCCTAACTATGTACCATATCACTTAAAAAATGAAAGTTACAATGACGTTATAGGTTGGCTCATATTTCAAACATGTAAACGTATACAAATTCACCTGTTATAGTTAGAGTTATTCCAAGTAACCATACCTTGTACCCTAAGGTAACTATACTTGCACACTCACCATACATATTATTTTTATGAATAATTTTACAGCACATGTTACGGTGATATTATCAATGATGTTGCAAAAGATGTCATGCATGCTGTAACGTCTGGGGAAATTAGCAGTGCATGGCGAGGGCGCAAGCTGTAATGACCTTAGGGCAAGCGTTATAGTTACTTGAAATAACTTTAACTACAACAGGAGAATTTCTATGGTTTTGTACATTTAAAATATGAGCCTAACTGTAACGTCTCTGTAACCTTTTTTTCTGTGAATTTCTTTTTTTTTTTTATGAAAAGTGATTGTAATTAGTCATAAGTTAAGCCAACCACTGCTGCACAGGGCATCATGCCCTGGCCTGAGTCCCTGCCCTTTGGCCAACCCCCTTTAACGACTCAACCCCAGGCCACACATGGCAGGGTTTGGCTGACGAGTCTGGCCTGTGGCTAGGCACTGAGGCCAACCCTTTATAACCACCCAACCCTTCGTCGTGCCCAGCTTTTAGCCGTGCATGACAGGGGTTTGCCAACCCCCTCTAACCATCTAACCCCATGCATGAGACAGGGTTGGCCTGGGGCCTAGCCTGTGGTCAGGCCCTGTGGCTGACCCCTTTTTAAAAATCTGACTCCGCACCACCCATGGCCTGCGGTCAACCCCTAATACCCACACAACCCCGTACCACACATGGCCTTTGGCCATGCATAGTGGGGTTTAGCTGCAGGGCCTGGCTGCCTGCCCTGAAGCCAACCACCCAACCGTGCGCCACACACAACAGGGACAACAGAGTTATATCTCGGAACCACGGGTGCCTAAACCACTCGTGGTTCTACAACGAGGTCGGAAGAACTACCTCGTTCTAACCACTAATGCCTTTACCACGAATGCGTTTACAACGATTTTACCGTTTTAAACGCATTCCCGGTAAAGGCATTAACAATCAGCATGCAAGACCCAGCATGCTTCCACCCCAGCCCACCACTCCACCCCTTAAACCTAAACTGTGACCCCCCAACCCTAATCAACCCCGGCCCCCAACCCACCCCAAAAACTAAAAATAACCAGAGTCTCCACCCCGCCCCTAAAACCTACACACCCCACCACCCCACCCAACCCCTAAACCTAAACCCTGACCACCCAACCCTGATCACCCCCAGCCCCCCCACCCCACCTCAAAAACAAAAAATAGCCTGAGTCCCCACCCCGCCTTAAAACCTAAGCACCCCAACCCCTAACCCACCCCTTAAACCTAAACCCTGTCCCAAACCCTAATCATCCATCTTTGTCCCTGCAGCATGTTAGAGGGCAGGGGAAGAGATGAAAACACCACTTTCAGAAAGCAGGAGGATATTTAAAGCTTCCGCTTGCTGAAATCAGTGTTTGCTTTTGCTTGGGGGTAGCTGTCAGCTCCCACCAAGCGAAAGTAAAAAGCTACTTCTCAAGGGTGGGCACCTCTGGAGGTAGCAGGAGCTGGCCCTGAGGGGTGGCAGTCCCCAGGGCCATATTTGGCTCCAAGAGGGTGGGGGGCACATGGCCTCCCTCCATCTTTCGATTTTGCCGACTCTGTAGAAAGCTAGACCTGGTTCCACAGATTGTACTTTCTGTGATTTGGTGTAAATCCATTCAGCAGTTTTTGACAAATTCAGGATAAAAAACAATTGTACATTTTGACTGTTAGGCTTGCATAAGGCATGTAATAAGAGTTTCAAGAGACTCTTGCTAGAAAGGCAATTAAAAAAAAGAGTTTTCTGATTTGTCAAGGAAGCTTTATTTCCATTGGGCCATCTCGCTCCTACAAGAGTCAGACTCTTGTGAGGAGAGTACTCTGATTGGCCGCCAGCTGCATGGCAAAAATGTTACTAGCAGCCATTACAGGACTCTAGTTTGTCTTGAAGTTATAAAAAAATAAGGATATTTGGACTCAGACAGACCCCCCTGGGGCAAAAAATGCTGCAGTCCTGCAAGACTCACCAGGATCAAAAAAAGAGAAAAAAAGTCAGCCACATTTATACACTGTAAGTCCTGGGGCTGTATTGATAATATGGAGGGGTGCTGCGTGACCCATATTCCTGAGCCTCCAGGGGTCTCAGGGAACCCACCCTGGGGCCAAGCACATTGTTTCTGGATAGTGGAGTCACGTGGCCCCCCTCCCTGAGCCATCAGAAACCCTGGGGAGCCCACCCTCAGGGCTGGTCAAATGAAGTATGGAGTCGGTACTACGTCCTCATCTCGGAGGTTTGAGAGGATTGTATTTCAGAACAACGCATACTGGAACCATGCATGCATGAACAACGTGGTCAGAACAACGACTGCATTGTTACCACTAATGCTTTTACCACTAATGCCTTAACAATGATTTTTCTTTGTGGAGGCATTCTTGGTAAAGGCATGTGTGGAATGGCATGCATGGTTCCAGCATGCGACCCTCCTGACCCCCCACCCCTGCCCCTAAATCTACCATGACCCCCCACCCTGTCCCTAAAACCTAAAACTACCCTACCCCCTACCCCACCCCTAAAACTACCCCAACCCCCCACCCCGCCCCTAAAACCTAAAACTACCCCAACCAAAATATGAAAGAAGGGGAGAGGGGTTGCACTGCCCCCTGCCTAAACCTCAAGAGGCCCCAGGGAACCCACCCCATAGGCTGAAAATGTTAAAAATGGGGAGAGGTACATGGTGCCCTAACCCTAGCCTTAAAAGTCATCATGGAGCCCACACCCAGGTTAATTACATTAAGGGAGGCAGCCACAAGGCCCCCCCTTCCCTGACCATTAATGGCCCCAGAGACCCGAACCCCCAGAGCCGGCTCATGGGCTATGTCCTGAGGAGCCCACCTGGGAAACACGTGGTTTCGCTACCCACAGCAGTGCGGTCAGAGAAAACTCTGTTTGCTGTCGCATGGCAGGAGCATTTTCAAATGTCCTGCCAAGTGTGAGCAAACACCAAGTCTGCTCTCAGTGGGCGGGAGCTTCAAAAATGTTCGCCCCCATTTGAAGCAGACTTTAGATCTGGAGGCAAAGATCTAAATATTGCTACTGCCCCTAGGGAGCAGCATTAGCAGTTGGGGATGGGGACCCTATGGCTTAAGGGGAACCAAGGATGATGGCCACATGCCACCCCTGCACTCAAAATGTTTTTGGCCCCAGGAATCGATCAATCAATAGATTTATAGAGCTTCTCTTATCACCTCGGCGGGTATCCAGGCACTGGGGTTGTTGCTGCAGGCTAGTAGCTCTTTCTCAAAGAGCTAAGCTTTGAGGTTTCTCCTGAAGTCGATGAGGGTGTGTGTAGTCTGCAGGTAGAGGGGTTGTTCCAGATCTTGGCAGCGAGTTGGGAGAAGGCAAATCCTCAGCTGTGGCTGTGTCAAATTCTTGAGACTTGGGCGAGGGCTGTCGATCGTAACTCCCTGGTGGGCTGGTCGAAGGACAGTCTATGGTTGATGAGTCTGGGTCCGATGTTCTGGAGGGCCTTGTATGCGATGATGAGGACCTTGAATTTGCACCTCTTGTGCATGGGCAGCCAGTGTAGCTTCCTGAGGTGGGGTGAAATGTAGGTCCACCTGGGGAGATTAAAGATGAGTCTCGCAGCCATGTTCTGGATGGTCTGGAGATGGCAGAGGAGTTGGGCGAGGAGTCTGATGTAGAGGGTGTTGCTGTAGTCTAGCCTGCTGGTGATGATGGCATGGGTTACTGTCTTTCTGGTTTTGAGTTGGATCCATCTCAAGTTCTTCCATAGCATGTGGAGGTTATGGAAGCTTGCGGATGCCACAAAGTTGATAAGCCTTTTGAAGGGGATGATGATGCTGAGATTGCAAGCGTGGTCATGTGTTGGGGATTGGCCAAGTGTGGAGGGCCACCAAGAGTTGTCCCGGGGGAGGAGTTGTTTCTGAAGATGATGACCTCAGTCTTGTCTGTGTTCAGTTTTCTTGGAGTTGGATTTCATCCATTCCGCATTGTGGGTCATGGCATTGACAAAGTTGTCTCTGGGTGAGGCATGGTCTTCGGAGAGGGAGAGTATGAGTTGAGTGTTGTCAGCATATACGATGATGTTGAGTCCATGGGAGCGCACAATCCTGGCTGGGGGCGTCATGTGGGTGTTAAAAAGGGAGGGGCTGAGAGAGAGAACCCCTAGAGGATGCCTCGTACGGTGCTTTTTGGTTCTGAGGTAAAAGGTGGGAGGCAGACTTTCTGGGTGCGTCATGTGAAGAAGGAGTGGATCCTTTTGAGGGCGTTGCTTTGGAGCACAATGTGGTGGAGTTTTGCAGTGAGGGTGTAGTGGAAGGTGGTGTCGAACACGGTAGAGAGGTCGAGTAGGATTAGGGCTGCCTTCTTTCCGCAGTCGAGGAGGAACCGATGATAAGGGCAGTCTCAGTGCTGTAGGTGGAGTGGAAGCTGCATTGGAAGGTGTCCAGTAGTTTGTGTCTGGGGCCAAAATCAGCCTGGGGGGCCACACATATCTTCCTCCCCCTCACAATTAGTCTAGCCCTAGGAAATATGGTCACCGCTGAGGTGGAAATCGGCCCGGATAGGGGTCCACACATGCCTCCCTTTCCTTTATTTAAGAGAGTGGCTCTAGGGAATGGGACCACAGGGCCTAACAAGGCTTGAGGAGAATGGCCACACAGGCTCCAACCCCTTTAATACAAAAAAGGCCCTGGGTGATGAGGTCCCTGTGGCTGACTGAATTCAGCCAGGAGAGGGGGGGCCATGTGCCCCCCTAGTCCCTACTAATGGCACCAGTTCCTGGGGTCCGTGGGGCCTAATTCACCCGGGGAGAGGGGCTGCGTGCCCCACTCCTCCTAAAAATTACCTTGGTGCCTAGGTAATGGGGGCACTGGGGCCCCAATCAGCTCAGGAAGGGGGGCCCTGCACACCTCCCTCCTGTTATTTTAAAAGAGTGGCCCTGGGGAATAGGGTCTCCACAGCATAACAAGGCTCAGGGAGGGGGGCTGGGCAGCCCCTTCCTATTTATTTAAAGAAGTATCACTGGGGGTGGGGTCCCCAGGGCCAAAAGAGGGGGCCTTGTGTCCCTTCTTTCTTATAAAATAAGACCCTGCTGAATGAGGTCTCCTGGGCCAGGCTGTCAGATACCTGGAGTTGATTTCCTCAGGAGCAGAAGATTGGTCCTCTGTCCCAACCCAGACTACTCGCAACAAAACAAATCTCTGTATTGAGCACCCTGGAAGGGGAAAGGGGAATGGGATTTAGAAAGTCTGTCTCAGATATGATGCTTCATCAAGGGACGGACTGTCACCTCACTGTTGGTTTAGCTGGTGAACGGCACCTGAAAGATTATTTAATATCTTGAATTCAGGCGAAGAGGAATGACCTTTTAGTTAACTATCCCTTATAACTTCCTCATAAGGTAAATAAGCATAAATATGGTCTGTATAGCTATTCTTGTGTTTAGTTGGTTATGTTAAGCATACTATATTATTTGAGTTGTTAATATATTTATATTCTCTAAATGCTCTTTGAAATGTTGTATATTTTCTTACCACAGAATTTTCATGAACCTTCAATAAAATTTGTTTTCAGAATTTGCTCTCTGCTTCCTGGGTTCTCATTTGCTGTGACGCTTGTTTTTTCATTCTTTATCAAGATACTTGAAAATATGAATTTTCCTCACACAATGTTTCTTCAAAGAAGCACCCTCTTTCTGAACACCTGACTCCTGTCAAAGTGCAGTTGAAGTGCGAAGCTCTCAGGCTTTGCGCGCGTATCCTAGTAACTGGAATAATGCAACACTAGAGCAGCAACTTCACTGTCTGTCTAAACAGCGAACATCTTGGATTCCTGTTCTCGACCTCCTTTTTGTAAAAGATGCAACACGACTTGGCAGATCTTCTTCCATCCTGAACGACGCTGCCTCCACTGACGATACTTCTTCATCTGCATTCTGATTAGTTTTCTGGCACCTTTTGTAATTATGGCATCACAGGTTTGAAGGGTCTTGACACAGGCACTGTGATCAACCCTACACTGAAGACGACTGAAGGTCATGTGGAGCATGAAGCTGGCTGGATGTCGAGGTTGGCTGCAGGCCAGTACCTGTTGTCAGCCCCTTTGCCACACACAGCCAAAGGACGAGCATGATGGGGGTTTGGTTTTATACATTGTAATTAAATATTACTTTACATTAACCCCTTCACTGCCAGGCTTTTTCTTCCTCAGGTGCCAAGCATTTTTTTGGGCTGTTTGGGGCAGTTCGCACTTAGGCCCTCATAACTTTTTGTCCACATAAGCTAAAGACGCCAAATTTGCTTTCTTTTTTATCAACATCCTAAGGATTCTAGGGGTACCCAGACTCTGTGGGTTCCCCTGAAGGAGACCAATAAATAAGCCAAAATACAGCAAACATTTCGTTTTTTTTTTAAAATGGGGAAAAGGGCTGCAGAAGAAGGCTTGTGGTTTTTCCCCTGAAAATGGCATCAATAAAGGGCTTGTGGTGCTAAAATCACCATCTTCCCAGCTTTCATGAACATGAACAGACAGACTCGATTCAGAAAGCCCAATTTTGCAACACAATGTTGGCATTTTACTGGGACGTACCACATTTTTACTATTTTTTGTGCTTTCGGCCTCCTTCCAGTTAGTGACAGAAATGGGTGTGAAACCAATGCTGGATCCGAGAAAACCTAACATTTCTGAAAAGTAGACAAAATTCTGAATTCAGCAAGGGGTCATTTGTGTAGATCCTACAAGGATTTTCTACAGAAAATAACAGCTGAAATAAAAAAATATTGAAATTGAGGTGAAAAATACAGCCATTTTTCTCCACATTTTATTCTGTACCTTTTTCCTGCGATGTCAGATTTTTTAAAGCAATATACTGTTACGTCTGCTGGACTCTTCTGGTTGCTGAGATATACAGGCCTTGTAGGTTCATCAAGAAGGTACCCAGAGCCAATAAATGAGCTGCACCTTGCAATGGGTTTTCATTCTATACTGGGTATACAGCAATTCATGAGCTATAAAGAGTGAAAAATAGGTATCAATAAAACCTTTGTATTTCTAAAATGGGCATAAGATAAGGTGTTGAGAAGCAGTGGTTATTTGCACATCTCTGAATTCCGGGTTGTCCATACTAGCATGTGAATTACAGGGCATTTCTCAAATAGACGTCTTTTTTACACACTGTCTTACATTTGGAAAGAAAAAATGTAGAGAAAGACAAGGGGCAATAACACTTGTTTTGCTATTCTGTGTTCCCCTAAATCTCCCGATAAAAATGGAACCTCACTTGCATGGGTAGGCCTAATACTCGCGACAGGAAACTCAACATGGACACATCACATTTTTACATTGAAATCTGACGTGTTTTTCGCAAAGTGCTTAGCTGTAGCTATAGCTCAGCCTGCACCTAGGGAATCCTACCAAACCTGCACATTTTTGAAAACTAGAGACCTAGGGGAATCCCAGATGGGGTGACTTGTGGGGCTCTTACCAGGTTCTGTTACCCAGAATCCTTTGCAAACCTCATAATTTGTCCAAAAAGACACTTTTTCCTCACATTTTGGTGACAGAAAGTTCTGGAATCTGAGAAGAGCCACAAATGTTCTTCCACCCAGTGTTCCTCCAAGTCTCCTGATAAAAATGGTACCTCACTTGTGTGGGTAGGACTAGCGCTCGCAACACGCGACAGGAAATGCCCCAAAACACAATATGGACACATCACATTTTCCCAAGGAAAACAGAGCTGTTTTTTGCAAAGTGCCAAGCTGTGGATTTTGGCCTCTAGCTCAGCCTAGGGAAACCTACTAAACCTTTGCATTTTTTAAAACTAGACACCTAGGGGAATCCAGGATGGGGTGATTTGTGGGGCTCTCACCAGGTTCCGTTACAAAGAATCCTTTGCAAACCTCAAAATGTGGCCAAAAAACACTTTTTACCCACATTTCGGTGACAGAAAGTGCTGGAATCCAAGAGAAGCCACATATTTCCTTCCACCCAGCGTTACCCCAAGTCTCCTGATCAAATGGTACCTTATTTGTGTGGGTAGGCCTAGCGCCCATGACAGGAAATGCCTTTCCTTTCCTCTCATGCCTCTGCCGGTCCCCTCTCCCGAGCGAAAGAGAAATGCTGAGCATTTCTCTTCCGCATCATGCTGGAAGCATTCTTCTAGCGCGATGGGAGGTAACCTCTGATGAGGTCAGCACACAATCGCGTGCTGACATCATCAGAAGTCACTGGGGGGGTCAGGGGTGGAAGGGGAAGCAATTTCCCTTCCAGCCCTGCCCTACGCTTCCCCTGAGGTCCGGTACCAGGACGTAATGGTTACGTATGTGGCGCCTCAGCGCCACAGCCACAGACGTAACCATTACATCCATGGCGGGGAAGGGGGTTAAAAAAAATCACTGAAAAAAACAAACATTAAAGTAATGTTATAGTTAGTTGAATTTGTCAGTGACACATTATTGTTTAGAACAAAAAAAGACACAGAATTTCACCAGTTATAGTTATAACTGCTAGTTATAACTTTCACCCGCAGCATGCACTGCTTATGACCACACATATGACATCACTCATAAAATATTTGTTTTGAACCAAAAAAGACACAGAAATTCACCAGTTACAGTTAGCAGTGCTAGTTATAACTTTCACCCGCAGCATGCACTGCGTCTGACCACACATATGACATCACTCATAAAATGTTCTATGACATCATTTACTTCATCACTGATGACATCTTAAATTACATCATTGATATTTAATAGTCTGCATTCCTGCAAGTATTTGGAGAAACTTTATACATTTGGAAGAGAAGGGTTTATTATGTGTTCTCTAGTGTATACATATGTATTACGTGTAATACAAAAGATGGGGGCCATGAGTAATTAAAATATATGAAATAACAAAAATATTTTAGATATATGATTCAAAATAAAATACTTTCATTTTGAAGACAATCAATATTAATAAGCTGCATAATAAAATGCATGCACCACAATCACAATTATAAAACAATCACACATTTCATGAAACTGGGTTGTTATTTGAGGAGGGAACTACCCACCTCAAGTAACAAATACAGACATTGACATGGTGAACCACTTAAGTTAGTAAATTAACCTGAGCTCACCCAGCCGATAGCCATGGTACATAGCAGAAAGGCTAAATGTAGAGCCAAAGTATTGATGCAGTAACAAAACAGTAATGAAATCAACAAACAAAACACATTTCTAAAACAATTTAAAAAATGGGGTAAATTTTAATTAATAAAATGGCACTAAAATGCGAAAGATCCAATGAGGGGAACCAGTGATATTAATTTAATTCTTTTAAAAAATAGTACCAGAAAGCATTAGGTTCCAACCCCTGTCCACTGGGCACTGTAGACCTGGATGGAGGCCCAGCTTGAGGCTGACCACTTTACAGAGTGGGTCGGCTGGACTCAGTTTGAGGATTTACCTTGAGTCTTCGGGCCTGATTCCGGGTTTCGCGGGTGTTAGACCTGACAGCCTTAGGGTGGTCACCCCTAACTCTTTGCCTGCCTTCCTCAACTTTTTGGACATTGTTTTTGCTGGTTTTTAGACTCTGTGCACTTTACCACTGCTAACCAGTGCTAAAGTGCGTATGCTCTCTCCCTTTAAACATGGTAACATTGGATCATACCCAATTGGACTATTTAATTTACTTATAAGTCCCTAGTAGTGTGCACTATATGTGCCCAGGGCCTATAAATTAGATGCTACTAGTGGGCCTGTAGCACTGATTGTGCCACCCACTTAAGTAGCCACTGAACCTTGTCTCAGGCGTGCCATTGCAAGGCCTGTGTGTGCAGTTTCACTGTCAATTCGACTTGGCATTTAAAAGTACTTGCTAAACCTAAAACTCTCCTTTTTCTACATTTAAGACACTCCTAAAGTATGCCCTAGGTAACCCATAGGGCAGGGTGCTGTATAGGCAAAGGGTAGGACATGTACCTATGTAGTTTACATTTCTTGGTAGTGTAAATCTCCTAAATTCAATTTTACACTGCTGTGCGGCCTGCTCCCTTCATAGGCTAACATTGGGGCTGCCCTCATACATTGTTTGAGTGATAGCTGCTGAACTGAAAGGAGTAGGAAGGTCATATTTAGTATGGCCAGAATGGTGATATAAAAGCCTGCGGACATTTAATAATACTATTTAAGAAATGCCACTTTTAGAAAATGAGCATTTCTCTGCACTTAAATCTTTCTGTGCCTTACAATCCACGTCTGGCTGGGTTTATTTGACAGTTCCTTGTGCATTCACTTAGAAACACCCAAAACACAGGATACTCAGCCTCACTTGCATACATCTGCATTTTGAATGGGTCTTCCTGGGCTGGGAGGGTGGAGGGCCTGCTCTCACACAAAGGACGCCACACACCCTGCTGGGACCCTGGCAGACAGGGTTGAACTGAAAGAGGACATGGTGCACTTCTAAGCCACTCTTTGAAGTCTCCCCCACTTCAAAGGCACATTTGGGCATATAAACAGGGCCTCTGCCCCTTCCAACTGAGACACTTCCTGGAGAAGATAACTGGAACCAGAACCTGCATCCTGCCAAGAAGAACTGCCTGGCTGCCCAAAGGATCCACCTGACTGCTTTCTGTGAAGAACTGCTGCCTTGCTGTTGGCCTGCTACCTTGCTTCTCTCTGGCCTTGGATAGAGCTTGCCTCCTGTTCCCTGAAGTCTCAGGACCAAAAACACTTCTCTCTTGCAACTGGACTTCTTATGTGTTGAAAATTCGACGCACAGCTTGCTTAAAGCGACGCACAGCCTACCCCGCGGTGAGAAATTCACCGCACGCCGAACCGGAACGATGCAGCGTGACTTCGCAAGGAGAAGATTGATGCGGCGCCTGCGTTGCGACTAGATCATCGACGCACATTCCACTGGATCGATGCACAGCCGACCTGGGATGACGCAGCCCGACTTCCAGAGGGGAAATCGACACAGCGCCTGCAATGTGGAAGAAACTTCCACGCAACACCCATCGGACTGACGCAGTGCTTATGACTTTGCTCTGCAAGCCCAGGGTTCCACGCACAGACCCCAGGGCGTCTGAAAACCCCGCAACCCGAAGAGGATCCATGACCGAGTGCTGGAAATTGACACACAGCCGTCCCCGTGTGGAAACTAAATGATGCATCGCTGTGTGCGACCCGAGAAATCGACGCACACCCCTTTGTTTTCACGCCTCTCCTCCACTGCGGCCTTTTGCAGAGATTCTTCATGTGAACCAGGTACTTTGTGCTAGAAAGAGACTTTGGGGGTCATTACGACCCTGGCGGACGGCGGAGAAGCAGCAGTAAGACCGCCAACAGGCTGGCAGCCACATTTTTGCAATTATGACCATGGCGGTTACCGCCATGGTCATCCGCCTCTTCTCCGTTCCGCCTGCAAGGGCGGAGATGACCGCTGGGCTGGAGACCTGGGTCTCCAGCCCGGTGGTCGTCACTATACCGCCGGCTGTATTTGGACCCGGCTGACCACCATGGATTTCATGCGGTTTGGAACCGCCATGAAATCCAAGGCGGTAAGCACTATCAGTGCCAGGGAATTCCTTCCCTGGCACTGATAGGGGTCTCCCCCTCCCCCCACCCCACCCCAACTCCCTCCCCTACACCCCCCACCACCCCTGCCAACCCCCAAAGGTGGCAGGACCCCCCTCCCCACCCCTACCACCAACATCACATCACTCATACACACCCGACACGCACGCACCACCAACACACATACATGCACACACACCGACATATATGCCAACAGCCACACACACAGTCAGACACGCACATCCACATTCAAACATACACGCACACATCCATACAGACATACCTACAGACATACACGCACTCATTCCCAAACACACAACACCCCCGCAAGCATACACGCACTCACACACCCCCTCTACATACACACACGCACACCCCCATGCACGCACACAACACACAACACCCCTTCACTCCCCTCTCCTAGCGGACGATCAACTTACCTCGTCCGTTGATCCTCCGGGAGGGGACTGGATCCATGGGGGCTGCTCCGTCGACACCACACCGTCAACAGAACAGCGCCATGCTTAATCACAGGACGTGATTCAGTGGGCGGTGTTCTGTTGACGTGGCAGTGGAGGTGGAGCAACCTCCACTTCCCCGTCGACCGCCAGTATGGCTGCTGGCGGCTCTCCGTCCGAAAAAGGACAGAGGGCTGCCAACAGTCATAATACGCCGAGCGGAAGACCGCCACCACTGGCAGTCTTCAGCACGTCGGTCCCTCGGCGGTCTTGAGAAAAGACCGCCGAGGTCAAAATGACCCCCTTTGTTTGCTTTAAAAAGACTTAAGATACTTTGGCCCTCATTCTGACCTTGGCGGTCGGCGGAGAGGCGGCGGTCGGACCGCGAACAGACCGGCGGTCAAAAAAATGGCATTCTGACCGCGGCGGTCACCGCCGCGATCGACCGCCACTTCCCCACTCCGACAGCCACGGCGGTCATGACCGACGGGCTGGAGTCTGCACACTCGGGTCCGGCGGTCGACCCAAGACCGCCAACGGTATCATGACCCTGCTTACCGCCGCGGTTTCTGGCGGTCGGGAACCGCCATGCAAACCATGGCGGTAGGCACTATCGGGGCCAGGGAATTCCTTCCCTGGCACTGATAGGGGTCTCCCCCACCCCCCACTGCCCCCCTGAGTCCTCCCCCCACACCCTCCACCCCCCTGCCACCCCCCAGAGGTGGTACGAACCCCCTCCCCACCCCCACCCCGACATGCACATACACGCACCCCGACATGCACACACCCCCAACATGCACATATACACACCCCCTACACACACACATACACAACGGGGACACATACCCGCACACATACATGCCGACATGCGCACCCGCCGAACTACACACATTGCCCATAGGCACAGCAGCACTCCCCGCCCGCATGCACGCACTCACACACCCCCTCTACACACTCACACGCACACCCCCATGCACGCACACATCACACAACACCCCCCCACCCCCTCCCTCACGGACGATCAACTTACCTTGTGCGTTGGTCCTCCGGGAGGCGACAGGAGCCATGGGGAGGTGACCGCCAACAGAAGACCGCCAACAGAAGACCGCCACACAGAAATGTGGGTCGTAATTCTGTGGGCGGTGTTCTGCTGGCGTGGCGGTGGAGGTTGACCAGTCTCCACTTTCCCGCCGACCGCCAGTGTGGCTGCTGGCGGTTTTCTGGCGGAACGCTCCCTATCGGTCGGAATGCGCACAGCGGCATACCGCCACGGTCGGCGGTCTTCACCGCGGCGGTAACTCGGCGGTCTTGCGAAAAGACCGCCAAGGTCAGAATGACCCCCTTTATATCACTTTTCAGTGATATCGCTACATCTACTTATTGCATCTTTGATCGTTTTTACCTGCAAATATCCAGATAAATATTATATATGTTTCTAAACACTGAATGGTGTATTTTTGTGGTGCTAAACTGTGTTATTGTATGATTTATTGCACACATACTTTACACATTGTCTTCTAAGTTAAGCCTGACTGCTCAATGCCAAGCACCAGAGGGTGGGCACAGGATAATTTGGATTGTGTGTGACTTACCCTGACTAGAGTGAGGGTTCTTGCTTGGACAGGTGGTAACCTGACTGCCAACCAAAGACCCCATTTCTAACAGGGTGCACTTCCCTGCCATCAAGTTTTCGGCAGCCCGACCACCTCCTCCTTGACAGTCTAACTGCCCAATTTTGAAAGGGGCATTGACACCGCCTCAGGACCCCAGTCACCACCAACATTACTGCTACTACTGCAGCGGCAGCAGTGCTAGTCAATTGCGGTAGGCATGCAACATCAGCCGCTGGGATTTTCAGGACCTGCCTTTCAGTCAACCTTTAACTGGCGGGGTCCCCGCCGGGTGAAGGTTGGCGGAAAGGCAGGGAAAGGGCCACAACAATGGCCCTAGGGTGATTGCGACCTCCAAATATTTGGAATGTAGCCCACTGGATGCCCCCCTATGCCAGCTTGTCGGGTCCGCGCATTGTGTCTCTTCTTGGGGACTCAGTGCACCCAACTGACTGGTGGTACCGCAGCATTGCCAGCATAGGCTTACTAGAGCCGAAGTGTGCAGCAACCATGACTGTGGTGCCAACACACTACTGGCCCAGTGGGGAACTCAGAATTCAGTGGTTGGGAAGCCACTGGCTTGGCAGCCTGTGACTGACCACTGTGGGCTGGCAGTGTGCCCACCAAACTTCAAGCCTAAGTCCCACATTACAACATTGGTGGTAAATCCCGCTTACTGCTGTGCAGAAGACCGCTAACACACCGCTGTGGCCGCGGAAATCTGCGACAGCTATTACGACCCACAGCTCAGAAACTGCCAAAATCTAGACACCCACACAAGTCTGCCACACCAAAGGTCAGTGATAAACTGGCGATAACAAAACCTCCCCTGACACGCCAACAGGAATATGCCCACAATATCACAACCCACAAATCCACACGGATGTCTTTGAACTGCGGTATTCCATTGGCGGTACACACCGCTGCACTCAAAATACACACACATTTACAAAACACTACCACATTGGACAATTCCAAATACACACACCTGATACACATACACACACCACTCCCACACACCCCAATACAATATAAAACACACACCCGCATTACCAACAAACCCTTACACTGAACAACTTGCCAGAAGCAGAGAGACAGCTAAGCAAAGACCACACCAGCTTACAGAGGCACACAACATCTTAACACATACACATCCACGCACAAAACGCCACACACCCCTAAACATCACCCCACACATCACAACACACACCACCTCACACATCACCCACACCACCCCATGGCACCGCAAAGACAACCCAGGTTTTCTGAGGAAGAGCTCAGGGTCATGGTGGAGGAAATCATCCAGGGAGAGCCACAGCTATTCGGATCACAGGTGCAGCACACCATCATAGCTAGGAAGATGGAGCTATGGCGCAGAATCTTGGACAGGGTCAAAGCAGTGGGACAGCACCCAAGAACACAGGATGACATCAGGAAGAGGTGGAACGACCTACGGGAGAAGGTGCGTTCCGTGGTCTCAAGACACCACATTGTGGTTCAGAGGACTGGCGGCGAACCCCCACCTCCTCCCCCACAACTGACAACATGGGAGGAGCAGGTCTTGGCTATACTGCATCCTGAGGGCCTCGCAGGAGTAGCTGGAGGAATGGACTCTGGTAAGTCAAATCTTAAGTACTTCAACCCCCACACTACCTGCATGCTATCACATACCCCCACCCTCGCCCTCACCCCCATCACTCCAACTCCTCACATGTCCCACTATCACAAACCACACATCCCAACACCAAGCCCTGCATGCAACACCAAAGCATGGACACCCATCACCAATTCATGTCCACTACACATACCCACACAGACCCCTAAAAAATTAACACACAAGGTCCTACACAAGAATGTAAGCACTGGGGTACAGGGTCACCCACCCACTGCACACCATGGCACACACAGATGCAACAATCATGACTTTACACCCCTGCAGGACCCCTACCCTACGTCACTGGACAGGAGGTTACAGACATGTCCACTCCACCCACAACAGAGGCCCACAGTGATGACAGCAGCTTTGTCCAACTGGATCTAGATGACCAGCCCGGCCCATCTGTGACCTCAGGACAGTCGGTTCCCCTGACACAGTCACAGGCCACCACAGAGCTTCCCCCCTCAGGAAACACCAGCACAGCACCCACCCAGCGGGCCCATACCTCTGTCCCCAGGACACGTCAAGCAGCAGTGTGCCCACCACTACAGGGAACCCAGGTTAACCCACCACCCCAAGAACAACAGGGACCTGGGGGCAGTGGCAGTGGACACACTGTTCAGGGGATAGAGGCCCAGGAAAACCAGGGAACTGGGAGGTCTGCTGTGCGACAGGGGGAGGACAGGCCCAGGGAAACCACTCTTCACGAGGCCCTCTCAAACATCATGGGAGCGGACCATCATTCCCAGGAGATGATGGCAATGGTACTGGCCAAGTTTCAGGAGACCCAGCGGCTGCAGGAGGAACAGTATTTGGGGTTCAGGGAGGAACTCAAATCCATCAATACCACCCTGGGAACCATTGTAGGGGTGCTGAAGGACCTCGTGAACACCAGGAGGGACACTGTGGCACAACAAGGGGCCCCTGACACTAGCCTGGAGGATGAACTGCCAATCACCTCCGTCGGCGCTAGTGGACAGGAGGCACTGCCACAGGACCACGACACCAGCACCCCACCCCCTGCAGATGGAGCACCAGCCCACAAGCGGTCCCTGAGATCCAGGACAGAGACGGAGAACAATGCCAAGTCCCCAGCCAAGAAATGAGACCACCCTGAATGTCATTCTTCTCTCCCACTTTGTCACCCTGTCCATCCTTAAACTGTCCTAGCTCCACTTCCTATGCCCCTTTGGACAATGCACCTGTAAGACAAATACACTGGACTCTGCCATGGACATTCCTCCACCATCACCCCTGACCATTTTACAACCCCCCTCCACTATTTATCACTTAAATAAACACCCTTGAACCACACAACAATCTGGAGTTAGTCTGTGCTTTCACAAATGTGTATTTGCAATAACTGTGGGAAACAGCAATGTCCATTCTATTGTCAACATACCTATGTCACACAGCTCTAGTCTATGAGGTAACATAGCAGAGGTCACAAAGTGGGACCTACATCTGTGAAATCGAAAGGGAAAGTGACAAATTAGGGTCCATACACTGGGTGAAAGTGACAGACAGATGAGAGGTTGAACAATTTTATCAAATATAGGAGGCAGTGATGTATTCTTACCTGTGTCTCACTGGAAGTATTGTTGGATCATGGTGTTTCTGTTGTCTATGTCCTCTTCTTCTGCCTCCTCTTCTTCACTGTCCACAGGCTTCACAGCTGCCATGACACCTCCTTCGGGACCATCCTCCTGCAGAAAAGGCACCTGTCGTCGCAAAGCCAAGTTGTGCAGCATACAGCAGGCCACGATGATCTGGCACACCTTCTTTGGTGAGTAGTAAAGGGAACCACCTGTCATATAGAGGCAACGGAACCTGGCCTTCAGGAGGCCAAAGGTCCTCTCTATAACCCTTCTAGTTCGCCCATGTGCCTCATTGTAGCATTCCTCTGCCCTTGTCCTGGGATTCCTCACTGGGGTCAGTAGCCATGACAGGTTGGGGTAGCCAGAGTCACCTGCAAATGTCGAGGGACAACTGTTAGACACACACCAACCCTTAGAGACAACCCCAGACCCAGACAACTATTCACACTGTATAGGGTCCTTGTCCTCACCTAATAGCCACACACGGTGCCTCTGGAGTTGCCCCATCACATAAGGGATGCTGCTATTACTCAGAATGTAAGCGTCATGCACTGAGCCAGGAAATTTGGCGTTCACATGGGAGATGTACTGGTCAGCCAAACACACCATCTGCACATTCATAGAATGATAGCTCTTCCGGTTTCTGTACAACTGTTCACTCCTGGGGGGTACCAAGGCCACATGTGTCCCATCAATGGCACCTATGATGTTGGGGATATGTCCCAGGGCATAGAAGTCACCTTTCACTGTAGGCAAATCCTCCACCTGAGGGAAAACGATGTAGCTGCGCATGTGTTTCAGCAGGGCAGACAACACTCTGGACAACACGTTTGAGAACATAGGCTGGGACATCCCTGATGCTATGGCCACTGTAGTTTGAAAAGACCCACTTGCCAGGAATTGGAGTACTGACAGGACCTGCACTAGAAGGGGGATTCCTGTGGAATGGCTGATAACTGACATCAGGTCTGGCTCCAACTGGGCACACAGTTCCTGGATTGTGGCACGATCAAGTCTGTAGGTGACTATTACATGTCGCTCTCCCATTGTCAACAGGTCCACCAGTGGTCTGTACACCGGAGGATGCCCCCATCTCCTCACCTGCCCCAGCGGATGTGCTCTATGGATGAGAACAGCGATCAGAGGATCAGCCAACACTGAGGTACAAAAAAAACAACTTGATTGCACACAATTGTAAATCCACTATGTGCCTGTCTTAGTGTGTATGCAAGGTCTAGATATGTGTGATGTATTTAAAATTAATGCCATGTGGCCCCCTGAAATGGCGGCTGCCTGACCTGTAATGTGGGACAAGGGGATATGAGGTAACTGCGCTGGGGTTGTACACCGTCGCGGTAGGCGGTTGAAGACCGCAGGGCAATCCTGCATTGGTTAACATTGGACCCTATGGGTCCCAGGAGCCAATGACGATGTACGCCGGCGGTGACGGTACGCACCTCCGTGGATGTGACCGCCATTTTCTCTCTGTTCACTCACTTGATACCTGATCTTCGACAGGAGAGGACCTACACTGCAAGTGATGCTGTGACCTCAGTCTGGAAGCGACAATGGCTCAAGTGTCTGGTGAAAGGGTCCCTGCCGTTACATCGGAGGAGTTGGAGAAACTAGTGCATGGGGTCCTCCCCCAGTACACGCTACTCTACGGTCCTCCAGACAAACAGGTGAGTACACTGTGAGCATGCTGTATGGGCAATGCCTGTTTGGAGTGGTGTGGATGGGAGATAGGGAGGGAGAATGAGGCTTCCATGATACGACAGTGAGTGTATGTGCGTCAGGGCAAGGGTGGGAACGTGGGCCAATGACTGTGACAGTCCGGACGGTTAATGTATTACCTTTTCCCCTGTACTATTCCTGTAGGTCAGCGCCCACCAAAAGAAGGATATTTGGCGTGCCATCGCCAAGGACGTCCGGGCCCTGGGGGTCCACCACAGATGGAGCACCAACTGCCGTAAAAGATGGGAGGACCTTCGCCGCTGGAGCAAGAAGACGGCGGAGGCCCAGCTGGGGATGGCCTCCCAACGTGGGAGGGGTGCCCGTCGCACCATGACTCCCCTGATGTTTGGGATCCTGGCAGTGGCATATCCGGAGTTGAATGGGCGCTTGAGGGCATCACAGCAGCCACAAGGGGGTGAGTACAGTCACATCCATCTGACTCTGCACGCATTAGGAGGTGTCTGGGTGGGGGAGGTGGGCTGTGGGTTCCCCTGGGCTAGGGCGAGCCTTGTAGGCAAGGACCCTTTGTGAGGGAGGCTAAGTGGCACCCCAACCCCACCAGTAGTAAGAGCCATCTACACCTAGTCAGGCTCCTGTAACTTCCATGTGTGCAGCAATTGGACATAGGCCATGTACCCCATGTCCCTGTGATAAATTATGGAACTCTAAGTGCATGGCGCAGTGCAGAGGGCTGCTAAGTCTGTAATGTCCGCCAACAGTAGCGGTGTTGCATGCACTGAACATGTCTTTCTACTTTCTTTCCCCCACCCTTTTTGTGCTCGCCCTGTTCTTGTGTGCATTAGCATCATCAGGCGGAGGAGCTTGCCACTGGAGAAGGAGGGAGCTGCATCCCACATGGCCCTGGAGGGCGAGACTACGGAGTCAGAATTTACCAGTGGGATGGAGGGCGAGGGGAGCTCCACGGCGGGGACTGGAGCAGAGACCAGCGATACCGACTCCTCCTCTGATGGGAGCTCCCTTGCGGTGGCGGGCCCCTCTGTGCGCCCCGCATATACAGGTACAGCCGCCACCCCCCCTACCAGCACTGCCTTCCCAGCAGCCCCTCAGTGTGTGCCCCGTGGCCGCTCACCCAGGAGTGTGGGCATCTCCTTCACCCTAGGCACCACAGACCCTGCCCCAGTCACCCCTGCTGCCCTCACTGAGGAGGCCATTGACCTCCTCAGATCCCTCACTGTTGGGCAGTCTACCATTCTGAATGCCATCCAGGGTGTAGAGAGGCAGTTGGAACACACTAATGCATTCCTGGAGGGCACTCATTCTGGTCAGGCTGCCCATCATCGAACCCTGCAATCTCTGACCTCAGCACTGATGGCAGCCATTGTCCCCATCTCTATCCTCCCCCCTCCAACTTACTCCACCCAGACCCAATCCCCTGTACCTCTGCCTATCCCAAGCACACCATCAGACCAGCATGCACACACCTCAACACACAAGGGTAGCTCTGGCAAACATAAGCACCACACATCCCACAGGGACTCAAACAAGCATCATACCCATGCACACATACCAACATCCACTGCCTCCACTGTGTCCCCCTCCTCCATGTCTCCCTCCTCCCTTCCTGTCACGTCTCCACTCACACCTGCATGCACTACATCTTCAGCCACTACCTCCATCACCAGCACGCCCATCACCACACACCGCTCACGTGCAGTCACCACCCCACTACCATTCACACATCCCCTCCCCCATCGACCAGTGTGCCTGTGAGCCCTCCTCCCAAAGTACACAAACGCAGTCACACACCCATCCAACAGCCATCCACCTCATGACAGCCTCCAGCCCATGCACCTTCACCCAAAGTCAGCAAACGGACACCTCCTACAACCACTACCTCTTCCTCCACTCCCAAGCCCCCTCCATCTACCCATCCCAGTGTGTCTAAAAAACATTTCCTGTCAAACCTTGACCTCTTCCCTTCTCCTCCCAAACCCCTTCCATCCCTAGGGCCCGCCTTTCTAGGTCCCAACCCAGCACCTCAGCCACCACATCACCGGGCACAGTTGTGCCAGCAGTAACCGCCTTCTGGAGTGCGCCAAGCAGCAGGGCTGCCAGTGTCCCAAGGAGAGAGGACAAGGACATTCCCCCACCTCCAAAACAGAAGAAGTTGCCCACATCCCAGAGGGAGAAGGCCAAAACAACTGCCACCAAGGGCTCAGCCAAGACAACAGTTGGGAGTCGCAAGACTGCTGTGCCACCATCCAAGGTGGAGAAGAGCCTGAAAAAGAAAGTCAAGTCACTGCCAACCCATCACGGACACCACCGCCAGCACCCAAGATACTGAGCCCTTCAGTAGCACCACAGACACTGTGCCCTTCGGCAGCACCGAGGTCAGTGAGCCCGCCGCCAGCCCCACCGCTCATGACACCGCCGCCAGCACTGAGGTCAGTGAGCCCAGCACCGGCACCGCCACTCACGACACCGCCGCCAGCACTGAGATCATTGAGCTCCCCACCAGCAACGCTGCCCAATGACCGCCGCAAGCACCGCTGCTACTGAGCAAGGCTGCCAGCACCACCAGCGGCCACGCCACATCCTGAGCCAGTGGCAACACCGCAGACATGGCTGCCATCCCCAGTGGTCATTCATACGAGGCTGGTGGTCAGTTCCAGGGGCCTGGGCAGCTTTCATGTTGCCCCACCATCAGAGGATTATCACATCCACTACCTCAGTCCTTGGCAGGATGAAGCACTCTGGGCACAAAGCCCCCTCCGGAACCAGTGGAGTAGCACATCCACTACCTCAGTCCTTGGCAGGATGAAGCACTCTGGTCACTAAGCCCCCTCCAGAACCAGTGGAGTATCACATCCACTACCTCAGTCCTTGGCAGGATGAAGCACTCTGGGCACAAAGCCCCCTCCAGAACCAGTGGAGTATCACATCCGCTACCTCAGTTCTTGGCAGGATGAAGCACTCTGGGCACTAAGCCCCCTCCAGAACCAGTGGAGTATCACATCCGCTACCTCAGTCCTTGGCAGGATGAACCACTCAGGGCACTAAGCCCCCTCCAGAACCAGTGGAGACTGTTATCCACTTGAGAGACTGTGGCTTTGCACTCCCCAGGATAAAGCAGTGGGCAAACCACCCACTTGAGAGACTGTGGCTTTGCACTCCCCAGGATAAAGCAGTGGGCAACCCACCCACTGGAGAGACTTGAGAGACTGTGGCGTTGCACTCCCCAGGATAAAGCAGTGGGCAAACCACCCACTGGAGAGACTTGAGAGACTGTGGCTTTGCACTCCCCAGGATAAAGCAGTGGGCAAACCACCCACTGGAGAGACTTGAGAGACTGTGGCTTTGCACTTCCCAGGATAAAGCAGTTGGCAAAACACCCACTGGAGAGACTGTGGCTTTGCACTCCCCAGGATACATCAATAGTCATGGAGCCCCCTCGTGGAGCTGGCATTGTGCACTCATCTGGCTGAAGTGCTCCCCCTTCCCTTCCCCCTGAGGTGCCTGTTTTATTTCGATCTGATGCCCCTTGAGTGTTCTCTCCGTTTGGATCGGGTATCTTGTGTGGGCCTCACCCATGCATTTTGGGCTCAGTGGTCCACGGACTATAGAGGTGCAGTACCTGGACTTGAATTCTTGGTGTACATATTTGTTAATAGTATATATACATTTTTGAGTAATGGATTTTTCTTGATTACATTCGTTCAAATCATTTCCTTTTGTCCTTGCGTTCTTCCAAGGGAGGTTGGCGGGGGAGTAAATGTAACGTTTCAGCATGTATTTGTGTGGGTGTTGTGGGTGAGGGTGGGGGTGTTGCGTGTGTGTGTCACTCTCTTTTCCGCCCCCCCCCCGCTGTGTTGTAGGTGCAGTACTCACTGTGGTCATCGCCACCGTCGGTCGTGCTCCTGGTAGAGGAGCAGGAAGACAATTGCAGGGAGTATTTGGAGTTCCGGCTCCATGGCATCCTGGTTCCTCGTGGGGTGTGTATAGGTGAGTGTTTTCCCTTCCAAGTCCTGTTTCCACTGTGTTTTTGTTCACGTTGAATCCGCCCCGGAAAAGGTGGCAGATTGGCCTGTCATAATAGTGTGGGAGGTACATTGTCTTTCGCCTGTCTGTTGGCGGTGACCGCCATGCTCTTTGTTTGTACCGCTGTGGTGGTCGGAGTGTTAAAGTGGCTGTCTCTGTTGGCAGTTTCCACGGTTGTGATTCAATTTTTTTTGCTGCCAGCCTGTTGGCGGTCTTACCGCCGCTTTACCACTGACCACCAGGGTTGTAATGAGGGCCAAAGTTAAAAAAATTAAGTCATAAGCCTTCAGCAGGGCAAGGCAGCAGGCTGTAGTCTAGGAGGGCTTCATGTGGTCAGATAGCAGTTGGATGAGGTCCCAGTGAAACCACTGTTTTTTGGCAGGAAAAATCAAAGTGGCACAAATTGAATTATGAGCCCAGCGTCGGTCCCTTGTTGGCTAGATACTTTTGTCGCCTTCGCCGCAAGATTTCTATGTTTGCCTTACTCATTTTTTTTGGAGCTCTGATTCCTCCAGCGGGGCAAGGCTGCATCCAAAGAGTGCTCCCAAAGAGCAGATACCATCTCTGTGAGGTCCTGCTGCAAGGATTTGCTATTAGAAAAAAGCTGCAAACAGGAAAAACCTTAATTTTCACCCTAGCGGCTATGCACCTTGGTTTGATTAGCTTGTCAATTTTGTTATGGTCCTTTTGGGGTCTTTGGAGCCAAAAGGTTTCTAAGTCTCAGGTTTTCAGGGGTGGTACGTGAATTCCAGCCAGACACAGCCAAAGGTACTATGACCTTAGGAACAGCAAGTACAGGTCAGAAATCACTTCAGCAGAGGTCACCAGCAGACTCCATGTCCGGTCCAGCTGGAACTGGTCACCTGAGAGTCTTCAGAAAAGGCCTCTTGTAGTTTATTGTGTCACTATAGCTTGAACATGAAGTCAGCCTTATGACCCTTGGAGAGCACAGTTTTGTCCATGGTACAAGATAGGGCTTTTCCAGTCCTTCAGGGACCCTCCCAAGTATCAGACAGCAGGTTCTGTCCTCTTCTGTTATTCCTTTGGACCAGTAGTGTTCTGAGGAGTGTGTTGAGGATGACATCTGTTTAATCTATCAGCCTTAGGGTGGTCTTCCCCAAAAACTTCTTGCCTTCACCCTTTCTATTTTTGCTGATCTCATTTTGCTGGCTTTAGTACTCTTCACACTTTATCAGTGCAAGCCAGTGCTAAAGTGCATCTGCTCACTAGTTAAAAGCTTAGTAATATTTGCTTGTCCCCAATTGGCATTCTTAATTTACTTGTACACCTTTGGTAAAGTGGCACTACATGTGCCCAGGACTTGTAAATTAAATGCTACCAGTGAGCCTTCAGCACTTATTGTGCCAACCACTTAAGTAGCCTTTAAACATGTTTCTGACCTGCCACTACTGTGCTGTTTTAAAGCTTCAATTTTGTCCTGGCAAAATAAACCTTTTGTCATACCCAAACCTTACTTTTAAAACATTTAGGTCACCCCTAGGTTAGGGCATGGACAGCCCAGATTGCAGGGTGCAATGTATGTAAAAAGAGGGAGATGTACTTTTCAATTTTGCATATCCTGGTAGTAAAAAACTCTTAAATGTGTTTTCACTACTACAAGGCCTGCCTCTTCTATAAGATAGCACTGTAGTTGCCTTATTACATTTAACAAGCTGTAACTTCCAAATTGGAACAAGTTACCAGTTCATATTTGGTGTCTTTGGAATTGTAATGAAAAATCTACTGGTAAAGTCCGATTTTAAATATAAATTTAGAAAATTCCACTTTTAGAAAGTTGCCATTTTCCTGTCTTAGTCACTTAGGCCCTCATTACGACCCTGGCGGTGGGTGATAAAGTGGGGGTAATACCGCCAACAGGCTGGTGGTAAGTACCGCCAAGTTATGACCATGGCAGTGATATCTCTGATAGACAGCCAATGTACCACACCAACCGCCAGGGTGGAAACAAAAGCCACCACAGCGGGTGCCGCCTACAGCCAGGCGGAAGTCATAGCTCCGCCCACTATATTAAGATCCTGCAAACTGCCACCTTTTCCGGGGCTGTGCCAATGCCAACCAAAGCCTGGCTGAAACAGAGCACAAAAGTCAAAGGACTCACCGTTGGATACACAGGGAAGAACCACGCTACCATGGAACCCGAACTGTAAGTTTTCCCAATGATATTTTATGTTATGCTCCACCTGGAACACCAACGCCGACGAAGACGACTACGGTGAATGCAGCGGCCAAGCACACAAGGGAGGGTGGGAGTAAAAAGAGAGTGACACACTGACGCACAACACACACCATTCACACACTCACAACGCACACAACCAGCTTTAATACAAAAACAATTTGACCCTGAACATCGGCAGAATAATACAAGGACAACAGGAATTGACGAAAGTGATTATAATCAGTTCAACATCAAACTTAATAATTCAATTTGGACACAAAACAGATATGTACACTTGTAAAAAAAAAAGGGACACTGTCCAGTCCAAAGATCAAAGGGCCCACATGGAAACAGGGCACAGTCCAAGGGCCAACTCGAAACCTGAGCACATCCGGATAGAGCACTGCAGGGGCATCAGTTTGCAAATAGGCAGGCACCTCAGGGGGAGGGGGAGCACCTCAGCTGGATGTGGGAACAATCCCACTGGTTCTGGAGGGTGCAATATGCCAATTGCTTTGTCCTGGGGAGTTCAAGACCACAGTCTCTCAAGTGGTTTTCTTGCCCACTGGTTCTAGAGGGGTCAACATGCCCATTGCTTTGTCCTGGGTAGTGCATGGCCACAGTCTCTCAGGTGGGTGAGTACCCCACTGGTACTGGAGGGGGCAACATGACCATTGCTTTGTCCTGGGGAGTTCAAGGTCACATTCTCTCAAGTGGGTGTCTTGCCCACTGGTTCTGGAGGGGGCAACATGCCCATTACTTTGGCATGGGGAGTGCAAGGCCACAGTCTCTCAGGTGGGTGAATACCCCAATGGTTCTGGAGGGGCAGCCACACAGTATCCCCTGGAGGGTGGACTACATTGCGTCAGCCGATGGTGATGGCTGCATGCTGGTGGTGTTTGGGGGAGGCTTCTGGGCAGTCCCTGTACTCTGTGATGACTGCATGCTGGTGGTGTTTGGGGGAGGCTCCTGGGCAGCCTCTGCACTCTGTGATGGCTGCATGCTGGTGGTGGTTGGGGAGGCTCCTGGGCAGCCCCTGCACTCTGTGATGGCTGCATGCTGGTGGTGGTTGAGGGAGGCTCCTTGGCAGCCCCTGCACTCTATGATGGCAGCACATGCACGGCTAGCGTGGGGGCCCTGTGACAGCTGGTAGTGGCGGTGTTTGCCTGACAGCTACCGCTGGCGTAGAGTGCCTCTTCTCCTCATGGTCATGGGTTGAGGATCCCTTACCCTTCCTGGCAGGAGCGGATGTGCTCTTCCCCTCTATGCCTGGTGGTGCAGGCTCCTTCCCCTTCTTCCCATCTGGTGAAGGCTCCATCCCCTTCTTCCAAGCTGGTGCAGGCTCCTTCCTCTTAACAGCTGGTGCAGGCTCCTTCCCCTTTTTCACAGCTGGTGCAGGCTCCTTCCCCTTTTTCACAGCTGGTGCCAGACTCTTTCCTTTCATCCCAGGTTGTGCTGCCCCCTTCCTCTTCAGTGTTGTTGTTCTGCTATCCCGACCACCACGAGTACCAATGTCCCTGTGGACTGTTTGGCTGAGGTGCTGGGCTGTGTCCTTGCTACCATGCCCATATGTGCAGGACGGAGGGGGGTGGGTAGGGAAGAGGTCAATATGGGAAAGGAAAAGCTTTTTAGGAACGTGGGGCAGGAGGAGGGAGGAGTAATGGGAGTGGAGAATGAGGGAGTAGTCGTCAGAGGTGTATGTCTGCTGGATTTGGGTGCAGGTGCATGGGTGGAAAGCTGTTGTGGAGTGGATAGCTGTTGGGTTTCTGAGTGCTTGTGTTTGTGTCCTTTAGGAGGGGGCACCCACTAGTGGCACCCACTGACACACAACCACCACCCGGATACCACCCCACCAGCCGTTAGTTGTAATGATAGCCACTGTACTCACCCCCTTGTGGCTGCTGTGATGCCCTCAAGCGCCCATCCAGCTCAGGGTAGGCCACAGCCAGTATGCGGGCCATCAGGGGGATCAGGGTCCGACAGGCACCCCTTCCTCATTGGGAGGCCATCCCCAGCTGGGCCTTCACGGTCTTTCGTGGCCAGCGTCTCAGGTCCTCCCACCATTTGCGACAGTGGGTTCTCTGCCTAACATAGACCACCAGGGTTCGCACCTCCTTGGTGATGGCACACCATATTCCCTTCTTTTGATGGGTGCTGACCTGCAGAGGCAATACAGACAGGAGAATAGCATTAGACAAACAGTCCAGCTGGTCACACAAATTGCCCACCATACCTGTTTCCATAACCATTGGCACACACATAGCCCAGCGCGCAACAAGTACAGCGCCTTGAGGACATCAATCCACCCCTTTACACAATGCCTTCACACACAACTCCATGCATTCATGCCACATGCATCGGGTCCACAGTGTACTCACCTGTTGGTCTGGAGACCCATACAGCAGTCCGTACTGGGGTAGGAGCCCATCCACCAGTCGCTCCAACTCCTCAGAAGTGAAGGCTGGGGCCCTTTCCCCGGTCACACGGGCCATGGTAGGTCCCAGACACAGGCCACAGCAGCATATGCAGTGTAGGTCCTTGTCTATGGAAGGTCAGGGAAAAAGTGAGGAATGTGAAATAAAATGGCGGTCATGTCTGCGGCGATGAATACCGTCACCACTGACGTAGATCCCCATTGACCACTGTACCCCATAGGGCCCAATATGAACTGATGAGGAATTGCACAGCGGTTTACAACCGCCTACTTCTACGGCACACAACATCAGCGGCATTACCTCACTTCCACTTGTCCATCCACACAGGACAGGCGGTCGCCATTTCAGGGGGGGGTGAACTGGCCTATCAATAATTGCTGCGTCACAGGATAAATAGGTACATACTTTTAAATTGCAATGTCCCAAAACATGATTGCACAATGTGGACTGCTGTTGTGGTATAGTTGTTCAAATTGTGACAGCCTACTCACTCTTGTGCCCCTTACATACCTACCACTGCAAATGAATAAGAGTTGGAGAAATACCCCTGTGTGTGGATCCCTGGTGGACTTGGCTACACTGGAGGACAGGCACATTATACTAACCTATAGACTGGACAGGGCCACAATCACAGGGCTGTGTGCCCAGTTGGAACCTGACCTGATCTCAGCTATCTGTCATCCAACTGGGATCCCCCCTCTTGTGCAGGTTCTATCAGTGCTACATTTTCTGGCAACTGGTTCTTTCCAAGTGACAGTAAGTTTGGCAGTAGGAATGTCAGAGCCAATGTTCTCAAAAGTGCTGGTAAGCGTGTTGTATGCCCTGATAAAACACATATGCAGCTACATTGCTTTCCCCCAGGTGTAGGATTGGCCACTGTGAAGGCTGTGTTTTATGCAATGGGACATATCCTGAATATTATTGGGGCGATTGATGGAACACATTTTGCATTTGTCCACCCTTGGCAAGATGAACAGGTATTCAGGAATCGTAAGAGTTTCCACTCCATGAATGTGCAGATGGTGTGCCTGTGGACCAGTACTTCTCCCACATCAGTGGTAGTTATCCTGGGTCAGTGCATGATACCTTTGTCCTCAGGTATAGCAGCATCCCAAATTTCATGTCTCAACTACAGAGGCACAGGGTGTGGCTAATAGGTGAGCCCTGGTTCCCACCCAGTATATGTTGGTGTATGCCTATGCTGTTGGCCATATAAGATAGTGTGTGGCGAAATGTTGTCCCTCAATATTTGCAGGTGACTCTGGTTACCCAAACCTATCATGGCTGCTGACCCCTGTGAGGAATGCCAGGGCAAGGGCAGAAGAACGTTATAATGAGGCACATGGGCGAACCAGAAGGATCATTGAGAGGACCTTTGGCCTCCTGAAGACCAGGTTCAGGTGCCTTCATCTGACAGGTGAATCCCTGTGCTACTCACCCAAGAAGGTCTGCCAGAAAGTAGTGGCATGCTGCATGTTGCACAACCTGGCCCTCAGATGGCATGTACCTTTTCTGCATGCAGGAGGAGGAGACAGTGAGGATGAGGAGGCAGAGGATAAGGATGTGTACAACAGAACATTGGTGATACGTCAGTACTTTCAATGACACACAGGTGAGACAGTGCTATTTCACATTTCTATGACTATTGGTGTATTCTGTGTGGCATTGGCATGCTGGCCTTACCACTTCTTTCCCCTATTTACTGTTACCTATGTATATTCATTTTACAGATGTTGGTGATATGAAATCATTCTCCTGAGGTGATCACAACAGCCAGCTACAGGTCCTTCATTCTATGCTCATACTATTTACAGTTCATTTGCAATGGTTGCAGCTGTTTCAATCAATTAAAATTAGCAATACATGAAATACTAGTAGTCGAGTTTTATCCAAGGGTGTTTATTGTTTTGCTAAACTCTAGAGGGGAAAGTGCAATGGAATAGGGTGATGATGGGGGAAAGTCCATAGTATTGTTCCAGTCTGTTTGTAGCACAGGTGCATTGTCCATGGGGACATATGAAGGGGAGCAATGGCAGTTCAAGGTGGACAAGGTGACTGAGTGGGACACAAGGGGGACAATCAGGAGAGTCTCATTTCCTGGCAGTGGTCTTGGCAAGTGTCTCTGGCTTTTGTCTGGTTCGCAGGGAATGTTTGTGGGGTGGTTCACCTTCTGCAGGGGGAGGGATGCTGGTGGCCTGTTGGTCCTGTGGCGGGGCCTCCTACCCACTAGTGGCAGCCAAAGTGGAGGGCTGTTCAGATAACTGGGTAGTGGCAGGGGCCCACTGGTGTGCTGTTGCCTCCCTTATGATGTTGGCCATGTCTGCCAGCATCCCTGCTATGGAGATCAGGGTGATGTTAATGGCCTGCAAGTCCTCCCTGATCCCATGATACTGTCTCTGCTGCAGCTTCCTGTTCTCCTACACGTTGTCTAGGATCTGGCCCATTGTGTCCTGGGAATGTGGGTAGGCTCCCAGGATCTCGGAGAGTGCCTCCTGGAAAGTCGGTTCCCTGCTCCTGTCCTCCCCCTGGCGCACAGCAGTCCTCCCAGTGTTCCTGTTGCCCTGTGCCTCTGTCCCCTGAATAGTGTTCCCCCTGCCACTGACACCAGGCCCCTAATTGTCTTGTGGGCGAGGTGTGGCCTGGGGTCCCTGTACAGGTAGGCACACTGCTGATTGACGTGTCCTGGAACAGAGGTGTGGGTTTAGTGAGATGTGTTGGTGGAGTGTGTGGGATGTGGTGGAGTGATGGGAGTGAGGGTATGTGATGGCATGTAGGTATGGGGGTGATAGTTGTTAAAAGTTAACTTACCAGTGTCCAGTCCTCCGCCAACTCCGGCGAGTCCCGCACGATGCAGTATTGCCAGTACCTGCTCCTCCCATGCTGTGAGTTGTGGGGGAGGAGGTGGGGGTCCACCGCCAGTCCCCTGTATGGCAAGCTGGTGTCTTGCTGCTTTGGAACGTACCTTCCCCCGTAGGTCATTTCACCTCTTCCTGATGTCGTCCCTTTTTCTTGGGTGCTGTCCCACGGCATTGACCCTGTCCAAGATTCTCTGCCATAGCTCCATCTTCCTTGCTATAGATATTTACTGCACCTGTGCTCCAAAGATCTGTGGCTTTTCCCTGACAATATCCTCCACCATGACCCTTAACTCCTCCTCAGTGAAATGGAGGTGCCTTTGTGGTGCCATGGGTGTTGTGTGATGTGTGTTGGTGAGGGTGTGTTGGGCAATGTGGTGGGGTGTGTGATGTGAAGTACGTGCGGTGTATGGGTGTATGTGGTGTGTGTGTCTAGTTGTCTTTGTGCTCTTCTTCTCAGTCTCCTGGTGGCAATAGGTGTTCGTAAACGGTTGTGGGTAATGTGGTTGCATGTTTTATAGTGGTGTGGGTGTGTGGGTGTGGTGTGTGTATGGTTATCAGGGGTGTGTTTTTGGCATAGGCCAAACAGGCCAATGTAGTGTTGTTTTGTATGTGGGTGTCCATTCTGAGCGCTGCGGTATGTAGCACCAATGGTTTACTGCCGTTGAAAGTCTGCCATGATGTTTCGTGGGTCACAATGTGATGGGTCTTTTTTTGTTGGCATAACAGTGTGGGTTTTGGGACTGCCAGTTTATCACTTTCCTTTGGCCTGGCACATTTGTGTATGTGCCTGTATTCTGTCAGAATGGTGTGTGTGTGTCATAATATGGTGAACGGATATTCGCCAGCACAGCCATAAGTTGGTGGCTGTCAGCGCGGCAGTAAGCAGGGTTTACCTCCAATGTCATAATGAGGGCCTTAGTGCCTCCACCTTGTCTTTGCGTCACATGACTGGGTGTAGCCAGCAGTTGGGCTTTGTATATTCCTCCTAGACAGCCATGCACAATAGAGAGCTTAGGTGTGCTGTAAGGGCCATCAGTTGCAGGATGGGAGGGTAGAACTGGGTATAGACCTACTTAAACTTGAATAGGCTGAGTCCCGCCTCCACACAAAGGGCTGCATATCCCTTGTAGTTAGTCTGGAGCCAAGGAACTCAGGAAGCTTGCGGACTTCAACAGGAAATCTCTAGAAGCTTCTCCCATTTCAAAGGAAGCTTCGGGTATAATTATTGAACCTCAGACACCAACTCTTAGGTACACTTCAGGATCAGTGGATATTCTGCCAGGAAAAAATACTACTATGCAGCTGAAAAGATTGCCACGCTGCTGGACTGCTGCTCTGAAGGTCTGCTGCCCGGCTGAACTCACCTGTTGCCCTTTTGCTTGGATTAGCAGGACTCCACCTGCATATGATGAACCCAGGACCCCAGAAAGTATCCAATGGCTCGTTGGCTGGCCTCATGGGGGTGTGGCTATGTGGCAGTGGGGTAAGGAGTGCTCCATCACTAACCTCCTGAAGACAGTGAGAGGCCTAGGGAAATGTATGCCCCACTGCACCCCCTGCACTTTGTGATGACCTGGATGGGGACAGATGGGCCCAACTGCACTGATAACTGAGCACCGAAAATGGTGGACGAAGGTCATGAGTGAAGGCTGCTAACCAGCTGAGACCCAAGCACGGTAAAACCAGACAGTATTACTGAGTGGGGCACCCAAGATCAGGAGCTCCCTGCAAGCAGCGCCCGCAGAGCTGCATTTACATGCTGCGGAACCCTTCTGGAAATATTGGAGTGGCACAGTGAACAAGAGGAGACAGGCCGAAGTGAGAGCAGGCTGTAGGCCTGAGGTACCAGGGCCCAAAGCGACATGCTACTTGGGCTGGGGGAGCTCAGGGGCTTAGCACATGGCTGATGAACTGGTCCCCCCAACCCTGCAGTGATGATTAGCATACCTGCCTGCATGCCAACAAGGGAAATTAGCCATGCCGAGCGCCTGGGGCGAGTGGTGGGGCCCGGGCTGCCCTCCGCCCTGACAGAAGTACGCAGGCACAGCAGAGTTCATAGTGGAGTTCACTTTGTGCTCTGGCTTGTTGGGGTGAGTGTTGCATGGTGAGGGTGAGAAAGCACCTAATATCATCAGACCCTGGGCACAGTCTGGCAGCTGCATATTGAGAAGCCTGAGTTGTGCACTGGTGCCCCCATGAGATTCTCCAAATCTGGGTCAACTTACTGTATGCACAACAGTGAGTGCTGTTACAAGAGAGGCTTCTGTGCAAAAGCTGATGGGACCATGCTGGGGTGCCAATACCACATGAGTAAAAGAATAGTGCTGAGTTAAACTGCTTGCACGCCCCCTAGGGATCGTGCAATCAGTATTGTGCTACTGCCTGTGTTTGGCATCTTGTTGTGGTAGCAACTGGTGGCCTGTTATTGAGTGGTGTCGGGCGCTGATGTTCTTGGGTCCGTCTGTGATTGGGGGACTGAAGTGGTGTGTATCTGCCCTCCATCACTCCCCTGTCCCTGAAACATTGAGTGGAGACCTGCTGTGTAGCTGATGTGAGACAGCTAACTGCACTGTACCTCCCGCCCTGCTGTGCAGTTGAGCCTTGTGAGGCAACCTGATTGGCCCCGTTTGTGCAGGGTGAACACTCTGGCGAAACTGACCTCTGTTCCGAGTGTGGTCTAATGTTTGTCTGAGAGACAAGAAAACTACAGCGTGGGGTGCCTTGGTTGGCATCTTGAACGTTCTTACACTGCACTGTGGCTTCCAACATTAGCAGCCTGTGCATGGTCCCACTCGTCCTTTCTAGCTGAGTCACCCCTGATCTGGAGCTTTAGTGCCTTGAGTACTTTCCTAAATGGGCGTATCTTTCACACGTAAATTGCTGTCGTGGGCAAGATGACCAGGAAGAAGGACGTAGACAAGGGAAGTCCGCACATGCGTAGCTCCAATGCATATGGACTATAAGATGGAAAGTCTGCACCACTGATGGGATCTTCTGCGAAGCCCATGTCACATGATATCCTGCAGGACATCACAGCTTCCAGAGAAGTACTAGAGATGAAGATTGATACACTGGGAGCAGATCTGGGTATCCTGAATGATGGCCCCCAACGCCTGGCGGAAAGGGGTACTATAGCAGAAGGAACGATCATTGAGATCCCCCTAGACTTAGCACCCATTCATGAAAGTCTTACATTCATGGAGGGGAAAGTCCAGACCCTAGAGCTCCGAGTGGAGGACACCCAAAACAGATTGTGGAGAAACAACATTTGTGAGCTAGATCTGCTGGAGCAAATGGAGATGAACAATTTGTTGGACTACCTGGTGCAGTGGCTATGAGAGGAGGAGCCCCTGAATGTCTCTCACCTTTTTATGCTCTGGAGAGTGCTCATAGACTTTTAGCATGAGAACCGCTGCCAGGGGCACCACCACGACCAGTAAACACCAGGCTGTTATATTATAGAGACTGGGATTATATACTAGGCCAGGCCAAAAAGACAGGGGACATTAAAGTAGAAAATAGTAAAATCATGATCTTTCTGGACTTCAATAAGGAAGTGTAGAAACAGCATTCAACATTTCTTGATGTAAAGCAGTGACTTTGCCAGATGGGCTTGACCTCAGGCATGCTGTTCCCTGCCAGGTTACAAGTTGAAATCCCAGTCGGGATGCAGTTTTTTCTAACCACACAGAAAGTGTGGAAATGGGTTGAGCTACATCCACAGCCAGGTCCAATGTCAAACACTGAGGCGGAAAGGTTTAAAACGCACAGATAGGAATACTCATGGAGGTGCCCCTTCAGAAGAGTAGGTCCAACTGGAATAGCAGAAAGCGGTAGAGGTGGTGGCGATGATGGGCAGTGGAGGGACGAACCCGGCTATGTTAATGGGTGAAGAGGACGCCCAAGAATTGGACCTAGGGCACACAACTAGCTCATATGATGATTTGGACACTGAGTTTTCTAAAGCGACACACAGCATTGCTGACAAACTTATTTGAAGCAGATGCAATGATGTGAGGCTCGGGTTATTTAATTTAGGGAGCCTGTAATGTAATGTGGGGTTACAGTAGAGATGCTATGTCCCTCTAGGTCTGAAGCTCACTTTCCCTGCCATTGGTATGGTGGGGGGAACAACAACGTGAGGTGTTCTTGACTAGTCACAACCCCTTCTGTTTGTATTTTATGTGGGTCCACACACAAGTGTAAGCGATTTGGCTATAAGTTTGGAAGGGGGCATTCACCTGCTCTTCTTCGAGCATGGGGGTTTGGTTGTTTCGTGTTTAACTGCTGGGGAGAGTTTTATGGGTCATGCCTTATGGGTAATTTATCATTGCCCTATTGTTGGATGGCAGTATATGGGCGTGAGATTGAGATCCAGTGTATCTGCTGTCTGTCTTTAGCCAAATGAGATGGCAACCCCCATGACCTACAAAATGTTATCCTGGAGTGTTATGGGGATGCACATCATGGCCAAGATATATAGGGCCAGATGTAGGAACACAAAAAATTGCGAATCGGAAATAGCAACTCCATGTGAATCGCTATTTCCGACTCGCAAAACGATATGCCAGGAAAAATTGCTATTCCAAATAGCGATTCGGTGCGGAGTCGCACCGCAATTTGCGACCTCGCTTTTTGCGAGGTCGCTATTTGTGACCTCGCAATTTGCGAGGTCACAAATTGCACAAAGGGTGTGGTCCGGTGTCGCAAATTGTGACTGACTCGCAAATTGCACGAAGGTGAAAATAAAACTTTTGAAAAACCCACTTTCTGGTTCTGAGTGATGACATCAGAACCAGGAAGTAACCCCATGGAACAGGGAGGAGGGAGGAGCCCACCCAGCCCAAACTGTAGAGCCACCCCCAGGTGAGAGGAGCTGCAGCAACAATGGCTACACAGGAGAAGGAGACACCCAGTGGAGGCAGAAAACACAAACTTAAGTTTTCTGAGAAGGAGTTGGAGGTGCTCACTGAGGAGTGCTGCCTGCACCATGAGGAATTATTTGGCAAGGCAGCAATGAGTGTCCCTGACAACCACAAAAAGAAGATCTGGCAGGACATCCTGAACAAAATTGATGCCATCGGTGTCAGCCACCGCACCCTGGATGAGGTCCGCAAAAGGTGGTATGACCTTCACTCCAGGACCAAGGAGAGGGTGGCGGAGCGCATGAGGGACATGCATGGCACTGGAGGAGAGCCATCTATTGTACCAGTCCCTACAGCCATCAAAACCATGGTTGAGACATCTCTGGAGCCGGAGGCTGTACTGGGCATTGGAGACGTAGACAGTTCTGCACCAGGAACATCAAAAAGTAAGTACCAAAATTAATGTATTTACACCAGCCTATGCACCATGCGCACAATCACAGTACACATCAGTAGGCACCTCCAGATTAGCTCTATTCACAGTTTTGCAACCTATAGAACAGTGCATTATGGGCAATGTAGTACAGTAGTCCAAATATAGGGGAAAGGTTTATTTCTGAGGCATCAAACATATGTGCGATACTGACAGTGTATCCCCTATGCCCCACAGGTCTCCCACAAGGCTCCCCATCAGCGTCACTGTGCAGGGAGAGGATCATGGCACAGACACACAGGAGGAGGCTGCTACAGACACTGCAGGGGGGTGCAGGACAACACCACCCGTCCAATCGGCACAGGAGAACATGGATGATCCTGCTCTGGGTATGGAGGCAGCCATTGGGACACCGGGGCCAATGCCTAGGGAGAGCCAACCACGGGATCATCTGGCGTGGTGCGTAGACGATGACACACAATGTAGTCTGTGCATAGGGAGGATGTTGCAGATGAGGATTTGTTGGGACTTGAGACATCCTTATTGCAGAGTCAGTGCCTGCAAAATAGACAAATGCGGTTAATAAACCGTAACCTCTCAAGACTGCAGAACACAATCATGCATGGGCATGCAAATGTGAACAACCAGTTCACTACAATGAACACTCACTTGGGTAACCTGACTACCTCCATTAAAAACTTGGTCAGGGAACTGGTGGCTGACAGGGCACAGGCACGGCGCAGAGAGCGCAACACTGCTGCCCGTTTAGACAGGGTAGGTGTGTCTATAGGGCGCCTGGCTTCCAATACTACCTGCCTGTCAAGGCGCACTGTCAGCCTGCAAGTGGAACTAGGGCATTTTGCAGGTGATGTGGCTCGAGGACCTGGCTGCATCAGCCATGTGGTGGACCTGCTGGAGATAAGACAGGCAGCAAGGGGCACTGGGGATACTCTGCAGGACAGTGAGGAGGTCTCCAGTGTGAGTAGTGTGTCTGTCACTGATGCACATGTGTTGCGGAGTAGCAGTGCACGGCAGGGCTCAGGGGACCAACCTGGAGCGAGCCATGGTGGACGCAGTCGCAGGAGGCTGTGAGCTACTGACATGTAGTTACAGAGGCACATGGACATAATGTGTCAGATTACACTTTCTTTTTGCATACTGTAGACTACTTGACAATTATTTCCACATCATAGTCCTGCAATAAAAGTGTTAATTTGTTGAACTACACAACTGGGCAATGTGTGTCTTATATTAGTGAGTGTTGTCACGGTTGCTACGTACCTGCCAAAGTAGTGGGTTTCTATGTGGATCCGTCTCTGTCTGCCCTCCATTGCGATGCTTCTATCCCCAGGCTGTCGGTGTGGTAGCTCTTGCTCCTCATCCTCCAAATCTGTGTCGTCAGGGGTGAGATATAGCCCACATCTGGTGGCAATGTTGTGTAGGATGGCACAGGTGGCAACTATCTTGCATGCTGTTTCTGTGGCATACTAAAGTGCTCCTCCACTTTTGTGCAGGCATCGGAATCGTGACTTTAACAAGCCAAATGTCCTCTCAATTACAGCTGTGGTCAGCTGATGTGCAAATTTGTATTCTCTCTTATTCTGATTTGCCAGGTGTTAGGTATGGGGTGAGTATCCATGGTCTAAGGGCATATGCACTGTCACCTGTTTGACAAAAGAGGCAAATTTAGCAGGGCATCACAGGGTTACACAGTAACATGTAAGTAAGGCTTCAGAATGTACTCACCAGTACCTAATAAATATCCTTCTCCAAACTCCCCACGTTCTAGGCGTTGGTGTATTCCATTGTGCCTGAATATGTATGCATCATGTGTACTCCCTGGATATTTAGCCACAATGTCAGTAATGACATTATGGGCGTCACATACCACCTGGATGTTTAGTGAGTGGATACATTTCCTTTGCTGAACACATTTTCCAGATTTGCTGGTGGGCAAATTGGTATATGTGTCCTATCCACACACCCTATTACATGGGGGAAGTTGGCAATTCTGTAGAAGTCCAAATTGGTGCTGTTAATTTCTGCCTCATTTCTGGGAAGGTATATGTATTTGCACATGTGTGCGAGTATGGCATCTAGGAAACGTCTGAAGAATCGTGAGAGTGCACCTTGGGGTACCCCACCTGCCACTGCAATCACCCCCTGATAGCTACCCGAGGCCAAGATGTGCAGTGAGCAGAGTACTTGCACGTGTGGGGATGGCACTGCCACGCATTATCTGGCGTTCGAGCTGAGGTTTCAGCAGTTCAATTATCTCTAAGATAACAGCGCTGCTCAGTCTGTATTTCTCATATGTCTCCTCCTCAGTTTGTTGAAATAGTGTCTGCCTGGTTCTGTATATCCTCTCCTGTCTCTGCCTCCTCCTCCTCTGCTGGGCAGCCTGGACCCTCCTCCTCCATGCAATCATGCATAGTGCAGCCATTTTGAGTAGCCCTGATGCCTTCTGGGTCTCCTTTTATACTTTGTTTCTGGTTACCACCTGCTCTGAATCAGTGGTAATCTGGGTGTGCAAAACGGGCTTTTTGCGACTAGTCACAATTTGCGACCGGCTTTTGCATACGGTTTGCGACTCGCAATTTGCGACTTCCTAATTGCAAGTCGCAAAATCAGGCCTATGCGTGGGGCACACTGGTGTGGATATGCTCATGGGTTCCCTTCCAATATACTTGTGTTCTAATTGACCAAGCAGGCAGATTCGTAGTAGTGAGTGGTCGTCTCAATGGTCAGGATATAGCAATAGTCAAAGATTATATCCTGAATATAGATCAAGGAGTGCTCTTCGCTGAACTATCAAGAGCATTGGCCCCCTATCTGGTAGGATCAGTTATTATGAGGGGATTGTTATTGTGTAGCGGATCCCTTACACAATTTCTCCCACCCCCACTGCAAGACTCCCCAATTGTTAGAGTAACCTGTGTATTCTCTGACTGGCCAACGCAGTGGGGACTTATTGACTTCTGGCTCTTGCAACTCCCTCTGGATCAAGATTACTCCTTCTTCTCAACTCTACATGACCTCGATGTGCTCTTGGATGTGTCCCATTGCACCCTGGATGTTCATGGCTCGGTACGTGCCATTGAATACCTATCTAGGATCACATCAGACCATAACCCAGTCCTGCTAAATTTGAATTAGGGGAGGAACGCTACCCTTCATCCCAACGTGGAAACTAAAACCAGAATCCAGAGAGGGACCAGTTTTTTTAGCCCATGAATAATATATTTCAACAGTACTTTGAGGAAAACACTGTCACAGCCTCTTTCACTCAGGTACCATGGGATGCCTTTAGGCTGGTACTCCGAGGAAGGCGTACAACTAATTCTGTGGGTGTGAGATTTAATGGCTGAAGTTTTGTCCTCCGAAGAGGCAATGAGGGATGTTGGACTGAGTAGGCCTGGTCACCAAGATGTACAACCAGAACTGCTAGAGGCAAAAGAAAGTGTTGTGAAGCAGATAGAGAGGCTGGCATGCTTTGACTACATGCCACTGGAGTTAAGCTAGCCTGGCTGATGAGGGTCCTAGGATGCTTGTTTCCAGTCCAGAGAGGACCTGGCTTGGCAGTTCGGGCTGGACTGTTCCCATGGGTAGCATGGTCAAGACTGATTTGCATATGGCTGGGTCCAAACTAGAATGCATAGGTAGCAAAAAAAAGGATAGATTTAGGCCCAGATCTCTCTACTGGTGGTCAAAGTTTGACATTGTTCGGCATCCTGTCCATCACTTGTTCTATTTGTATTTGTTGCCCTCAGTGGGTTTGGTATGCCCAGACGTGGATGTCTTACTCCCCGTGCCACTGGAATCAAGCTAGCCTGGCTGATGAGAGGTAATGCCCTAAAACCAGTTCCAGGATCCTTGTTTCCAGTCCAGAGAGGACCTGGCTTGGCAGCTCAGGCTGGACTGTTTCCATGGGTAGCAGGGTCAAGACTGTTTTGTATATGGCTGGGTCCAAACTGGAGTGGCATGGGTAGCAAAAAATGGATGGATTTATGCCCAGATCTCTGTACTGGGGTGAATGTTTGACGATGTTCAGCAGTCAGTCCATCACTTGTTCTTTTTTGCATTTGTTGCCCTTACTAGGAAGGGTATGCCCAGACGTGGATCCCTTTCTCCACCATGCCGCTGGAATCAAGCTAGCCTGGATGATGAGGGGTGATGCCCTGAAACCGTTCCCAGGATGCTTGTTTCCATTCCAGAGAGGACCTGCCTTGACAGTCCGGGCTGGACTGTTCACATGGGTAGGAGGGTCAAGACTGATTTGCATATGGCTGGGTCCAAACAGGAATGGCATGGGTAGCAAAAAACAGATGGATTTATGCCCAGATCTCTCCACTGGTGGTGAATGTTTGACATTGTTCAGCATTCCGCCCATCACTTGTTCTTTTTGCATGTGTTGCCCTAAGTGGGAAGGGTATGCCTAGACGTGGGTCCCTTGCTCTCCCCCCCATGCCACTGGAGTCAAGCTAGCCTGGCTGATGAAGGGTGATGCTTCTGAAACCTATCCCAGCATGTTTGTTTGCAGTCCAGAGAGGACCTTGCTTAGCTGTTTGGGCTGGACTGTTCCCATGGGTAGCAGGGTCAAGACTGATTTGTATACGGCTGAGTACTAACTGGAATGACAAGGGTAGCAGAAAACAGATGGACTTAGGCCCAGATCTCTGTACTGAGGTGAATGTTTGACATTGTTCAGCATTCTGTCTATCACTTGTCTTTTTGCATTTGATCCCCTAAGTGGGAAGCATATGCCCAGATGTTGGTCCCTTGCTCCCCATGCCACTGGAGTCAAGCTAGTCTGGCTGATAAGGTGTGATGCCCTGAAACCGGTCCCAGGATGCTTTTTTTCAGTCCAGAGAGGACCTGGCTTGGCCTGCCCACCAGTACCAAAGACTCCACAACCAACATGGATCTCCTCCACTTTCAGGTTGGAACCAACCCTGACACCACCCTGCGGGACACTATCATCTACAGGCCACCGAGCCCCGACCCCCATTCTGTGACACCATTGCTGATCTAGCTACCACCCACGTTCTTATATCAAGGACTACATCCTACTGGGGGATCTCAACTTCCACCTCGAAAACCCAAACAACAACAACCCCACCACCCTGATCGAAAACCTCACCAACCTCGGAATCAAGAAACTTATCACCGCACCCACTCATTCGGCTGGTTACATACTGGACCCCATTTTTTCCACCAGCAACAAAGTCTCCGTCAGCCAGACCACTGGACTCCAATGGACCAGCCTCCGCTGCATTCACTTCGCCTTCAACAAACACATCAGTCGCCACCACGCTCCCCAACTTCCCCTCAGAAATTGGAACAAGGTCACTGAAGCCCAGTACATCGTCAGCCTCAACACAACAACCCCCAAGCCAACGATGACGTCAACACTGCCGCACACAGCCTCCACAAATGGATCACCAACTGCCCCAACACCCTCACCCTCCTCAAGACACCCCAGTGTAGAAGCACAGCCAGGAATGCAAACTGGTTCACCCTCTCACTCAAAGAATCGAAGCAGGTCTGCAGACGTCTAGTGAGGAAATGGTGCACCAACAAGACCCCCGCAAATCACAAAACCTTAAATAATGCCGTCAAACATCCCCACCAGCTCATTAGGAACACCAAAAAACTCACCCTGCAACAACGTACCAATAAGAACAGCAAGGAACTTTTCACCATCATCAAAGAGTTCACCAACCCCAACTCCAACGCACAAACTCTGTGAAAACCTCGCCAACTACTTCCATCGCAAGATCGCAGACATTTACGACAGCATTACCACCCAGGGACCCCCACAACTCTCACCACTAGCCCGTCGACCCAAGCATCACCAAGCTCCCCCCACCCTCCTCCGTTGGAACAACATCACCGACATCGAGACCCACCACATCATGGCAACCATCCACTCAGGAGCAAGCACCGACTCCTACCCTCACCACATCTTCAACAAAGCCAGTGACATCATCGCACCCAAACTCCAGAGTACCATCAACTGCTCCTTCGAAACTGCCACCTTCCCAGAAAGATGGAAACACGCTGAGATCAAACCTCTACTGAAAAAACCCACCGCCAACCCAACAGACCTCAAGAACTACCGGCTCATCTCCCTGCTCCCCTTTCTGGCCAAAGCCATTGAGAAGGCAGTCAACAATCAACTCACCACCTTCTTGGAAGCCAGCAACATCCTGGACCCCTCTCTGTCAGGATTCAGAAGCAACCATAGCACCAAGACCGCCCTCCTCACTGCCCCAGATGACATTCACACCATCCTCGACCGAGACAAGACCCTAATCCTCCTGGACATTTCTGCTGCCTTTGACACAGTCTCTCACAACACGCTACGCACCTGTCTCCACAACGCCGGCATCCGAGACTCAGCACTACAATGGCTCTACTCATTCCTCACTGGCAGAACACAGAAGGTCCGACTCCCCCCCTTTCTCTCGAAAGCCACCAAGATCAGCTGCAACGCCCCCCAAGGATCCTCGCTGAGTCCCACCCTATTCAACCTCTACTTGACCCCACTGGCCGCCATCGTCAGAAGCCTCACACTCAACATCGTCTCCTACGCCGACAACACCCAACTGATAGTCTCCCTCACCAACAACCCAACCACCGGCAAGAACAATTTCACAAAGGAATGAAAGCAGTTGCCGCCTAGATGAAAGATAGTTGCCTCAAACTGAACTCGGACAAAACAGAAGCCCTCATCCTCGGCTCTACACCCTCCACCTGGAACGAGCCCTGGTGGCCCACCGCCCTTGGAAACGCCTCCACCGACCAAGCCCGCAACGTCAGCGTCATCTTAGACTCATCGCTCTCAATGGACCGACAGGTGAGCGCAGTCTCATGAGGTTGCTTTCAACATCCTGCGCATGCTTCAAAAAATCTACAAGTGGATCCCCACCGAAGCCAGAAGGACAGTCACCTAGGCACTTGTCTGCAGCCGCCTCGACTACGGCAATGCACTCTATGCCAGAATCACAACCAAGACCCGGAAAAGACTACAACGCATCCAGAACGCCTCTGTCTGTCTCATCAAGACCGCCCCACGACACAGCCATACCTCCACCCTTCTAAGAGACCTACACTGGCTGCCTCTCGACAAGAGAATCACCTTCAAGCTCCTGACCCACGCCTACAAGGCCCTACATGACCCCGGAGCAGCCTACCTCAACCACAGACTCCCCTTCTACACTCCCGCCAGACAACTCCGCTCTGCTCCACTGACCAGGCCCTCGCCAACATCCCCCGCATCTGGAAAACCACAGCCGGAGGAAGATCTTTCTCCCACATCACCGCAAAGACCTGGAACAACCTCCCCATCCACGTCAGGCAATCTCCCACCCTGTCACAGTTCAATGAAGACCTCAAGACCTGACTCTTCGACTGATCCTCAGCACCCCCCCAGCACCTTGAGATCCTCACGGGTGGCTATCCGTGTTTTACAAATCCCTGATTTATTGATCGATTCATTTGCATATGGCTGGGTCCAAACTGGAGTGGCATGGGTAGCAAAAAACTGATGGATTTAGGCCAAGATCTCTCTACTGGTGGTGAATGACATTGTTCAGCATTTTGTCCTTCACTTGTTGTTTTTGCATTTGTTGCCCTAAGTGGGAAGGGTATGCCCAGATGTGGGTAACTTGCTCCCAACCCACTGGAATCAAGCTAGCTTGGCTGATGAGGAGTGATGCCCTGAAACCGGTGCCAGGATGTTTGTTTTCATTTCAGAGAAGACCTGGCTTGGCAGTTTGGAATGGACTGTTCCCATGGGTAGCAGGGTCAAGGCTGATTTGCATATCGCTGGGTCTTAACTGGAATGGCATGGGTAGCAAAAAAAGGATGGATTTAGGCCCAGATCTCTGTACTGGGAGTGAATGTTTGACATTGTCCTGCATTCGGTCAATCATTTGTTCTTTTTACATTTGACTACAGAGCCTACATGAACCCTGCAAAACAGGGCTTCCTTATTGTGGAGCTTGAAACAGATCAGGGGACGAGACTCGACAGACAAGCAGATATTGATCAAGAATGCTATACTTATTACTCCAACTTGCAGTGGAGCACCTCTGACCAGTCTGAGGCCAACATAGATGCTTTTTTAGTGCCTTTGACTTTCCCGGTAGTATCACCTGAGGAGGTTGAGGAGTTGGGAGGAGAGATTACCCTGTCAGAGTTTAGAGCAGCTATAAAGACCATGGCCCAAGGCAAAAACCGGGAACTGATGAGCTCCCAGTTGAGGTCTATGCTGCCTATGTGGATGATCTGGCTCCCAAATTAGTGGATCTAAATAAAGCAGCTAAAGGTACAAATCTCTTGCCATCCGCCACTCGTGCGGCTCTAAGAGTACCCTTACTAAAACTATAGAAACCGGCCTCTGACAAAAGCATCTACCTGCCATTATTAATGCTACACATTGATTATAAGATTCTCAGCTGGATCCTTGCCACCAAATCCTCCCCTACATGCCCAAACTCATACACTATGATCAAGTACAATTAATTCCTGACTGGAACGTGGTGCTCAATATAAAGAGACTTCTCACAATATTGGAGGCAGAGCAGAGGCAGCGACCTTTGCAGTGGATATAGTGGAGGCTTTTGACATCCTGGAGTGGGATATTCTCTTCGACGTCATGGAACGCTTCTGCGTGGGGTGAGACTTTGTGGCCTGGAACAGGTTGTTTTATTCGTACCTCACTACTGGAGTCCATACAGGGCAATCTAGATCAAAGTGTTATCGGGTGGGCCGAGAGGCCAGACAATGGTACACTTTGTTGCCCCAGTTGTCCATCCTAGCTATGGAGCCTCTGGCTTGCTGTGCCAGAACCGGGAATGCCTATCACAACGTAGTATTAGGTGGACAAATCCATCACATTGCACTATGTGCTGGAGAGCTCCTCATTGTTTTTACTTGATCGCACAGCAGCTCTTGATGGTGACTGAGGGTCAGTGGAGCAATTCAGATCACTCTCTGGGATGAGAAACAATGGGCAGAAATCATGCCTATTCCCTACTTTGGCAAATTGCATCCCTCCAGGAGGATTTATGGGGTTACAGTGGGAGCCCCGATGTTTCTAAACTTTGGGGTATGGATTTTTCATGATCCTACTGACTTACTTGAGGGCAATGACAGAAAGACGGCCTGGGCTGTCAGAATGAGCATTGACGTTTGGAGGATGGTCCCCCTCTCTGTCACGCCCCCGTTGTACTATTAAAAATGGTAGCACTCCCCCAGCTATTATATTTTTGGGGGTACTCCCAGTGTGGATTACCTGAGCTCTTTTCTGGGAGATCGATTCACTTATCACTGCTTTTATTTGGGGATCAGGCTGCAGATGAGTGACCCTGACCACTTTGCAGAGACCTGTAGGGGATGAAGGGCTAGCAGTTCTCAACTTTAAATCTTACTATCTTGCAGCACAGCTCCAGTGGCTGACACAGTGGTTGGTGGGTAGATTGACATCTGGGCGGGGATGGGTCCTACTGCCCCTGACCTTCGTCAATTGATCAGAGTGCAAAATAATTTAAGTCTCCAAATGAGGACGACTAGTGTACAGGTATGTCAGAACTGCCACACCAAAGGAGATGTCATTATATAGTTACATCATGGGGGACCATAAAATGTATCACCTGCCTCTATAAGATGTTAAGGGAGGCAATGATGCTGCCCCTTACCACTCTCTGAGCCCGAAGGGAAGAAGACATGGGGAACCCTGCACTTGAAGGTGAATGGGTGGGCATATTAGAAAGAGTACCCAAAATATTCAGAAACACCTTTTTTGAACTTCTATGTGATACACACGGCATATCTCACTCCTGGAAGGATCAATAGATACTTTCATACAATGGGTGCCAAGTGTCTGAGATGTGGGGTGGAGGGAGCAGAATTTATACTTGTGTTCTGGTATTGTCTTAAGCTTGTACCCTATTGGGAGGAAGTCACTAGGGTGCTACCAAATCAGGAAATCACAAGGAACTGGAAGGCTCCGAGGGAGCCCTAGGTGGTGGTGTGGCTATAAAAGCACAGTGCTGCTCCGAGAGCCTAGATGTGGATGAGGGACAATGGGTATGGCCAAAGGCTGAGTGGTGCTGGTAGACTGTGTGACAAACTCAGAACCTCCAACACCATCAGGGACTCCCTAGAGAAGATTCCTCATTTAGATGGCTAGCTTCCCTACCACAGAAGCTGTTGAGGCAGATGATCCAATAGGATGCCACGGACATATGGGAACAATTTAGGTACTACAGGATTGATCACTCTGAGAAAATTTCATTTCAACTGTATTGCCGACAAATGTTGTAGATACAGGTCATGACCAAGGGAGATGAGTGGTATTGTGGGGTAGGATAGCCATGTTATAATGGCAATTTGTATGTCTTCGACAAGAACATGGAGAAGAGAGTGCTGTATTCAACATAATGTTCGATGATGATGAAAACCAATACAATTTGTTTTAACAATTAGTCAGCTGGTCTTCTGACTAGAGCCTCAGAGACAGTAGGCTCCAGCAACCTTGAATCCATCACCTGGACTCTGTCACATGTGAGGCTTACCCTCCTAAGTGGTGCCAAGCTAATCCTGACCCTTGCAAGTGGGCCTGAAGGTGCTCTGCTAGTTCATCTGTTGATCCAGCAAAACTAACAACTCTCCTCTTATGCATGCAAAATCACAAGCAGAACTAATGCATCACCTCTGTTGCAAGGTTTTTCTCAGTGCAAGGACGCCGCATCGACACTACAGCCCTCATCAGCACCGCTGCCTGTGCGCAGCTTTACCAAGGCATCAAAAATCTCACATTGATGGCAGCCTCCACAAAGATGCAGGTTCTCGCATTGAAGCCTCACAGCTCCTCAGAACCTCATCAAAAGGATCCTCAGTGGTGACACAGGACCTAGCATCACAGCTTGCAAGCCACTTGGAACTGATGCATCGCCTTGACTGTGTGGCACATCCACAGCTTGGAACCTCACAACTAGGGGTAGATGGAATTTTTAATTCTGCCGTCGGAATTAGAGGAATTTAGTAATTCCGTGTTTCTCTTGTAGTGCAGAAGTACTAATAAATTCAACCGCTCTGCTCCACCGATGAAATTAATTAATCAACAGCACTACTGAAAAGGATGTTGTGCCCCACAAAATGTGGCTGATGCAGGGCTGGTAATTGCTTTTGGTACTCTCACTGGTGGGAAAAAAAGAGGGTGATTTCCTGCCAGATGAGTGGGACGCTTGTTCCAGGGTGGAGCATTTCTCTAGCTTATCCTACATTTAAAATGTAAGTGAAAATGAGAATGCTTTCCACATGCCTGCCCATGCCAAATCTCATTGACAGTGCTTAAAGCTGCAAGATTAGTAGTGGGACTTTGGAGGTAAGTGCAGATATTTGTGAAAATCTCAACTCCAGAGAATGAATCATATCATTTACTGGGAGCAGATGTGCTGTTAATTCTGGCTTCACAGCAAAAGTATTGTGAGAAAACAGGACTGAGTGCAGAGGCCCCCTAGCTTATTGCCCCCATTTTCCACTTTTTTTCTGGTGTTTTCCTGACTCTGATGGTGCCCTGGGTACTGCTATCAAGTCCCAGGGCATGGGCTCTGTGTAAAATCAGTATGCAAATTAGGCTAATTATAATTAGCTAAGTCAACCTATCTATAAGTCCCTAGTATATGGTGGGGCATGTAGGTTTAGGGACCCCAGCATAGGTAGTGCACCCAATAGGTGCACTGCAGAGGTGCCCAGTGTCATTTTAAAGGCAGGCCTGCCTTGCTGGCTGCTTTTAAATTAAAGTTATATGCAAATTCAACTTTGGAATTAAAAGTAGTTCCAAAGTCTTAAACTACCTTATTTTTACATATAAGTCACCCCTAAGGTGTGCCCTATGTGCCCCCAAGGGCTGGGCGCCATGTCACTATAAGCAGGGACCTTATAAAAATAGTTTTATAAGCCCTAGTGAGGTAAAAATAGCCAAATTTGTTTCTCCCTCATTGTAGTGAATGGCCTCCTTAGGCTAGAATGGGGAGACTTTATTTTAATATTAAAAGTCCCCTTAATTAACAGATACAAAGAGTTTGGGATCAAATTATTTGTTATAATAAGTCCCACAACTTCCAGTTGTGGGATTTAATATAACTTGTTCAGGTACAGAGTTTTAAACTTTACCTGAAAAGTTGCCAATTTCAGCCCTGCATTGTTTTTGCTGCTGTGCTCTGATTGGCCAGCCTCTGGCTGCCTGGCCAGGCTGCCTTGATGAGGTGTGAAGTGGCCTGGCTTCACACAAAGAGATGTGCCTGTGGGAGGGAATTTCCCTTCAGCAGATGGTGAGGCAGGAAAGGGGAGGACTGCCAAACTGGTCTTCAAAGGCAGAGAAGGACATTTGGAGCAACCCAGCAACACCCCCACATCCTGCAACCCCAGACAACTAGGCGCCCCCTTGATTAGATTAGGAGAGGGCAGGAGAGGGGTATGTTTATGATTTTTAGCCACACCAGTGGGTAGGCTCAGCCAGATGTAACCTCCAAAAATCATTTTCAGCCATGATGGATTTTTGAAGAATGTTGCCTCCTGGGATTGATTTGTGCCACACTTCCCAGGAAGTGGTCATCACAGGGGAAAGGACCCTGCGCCTGATTGGAGAATCAGGACCCCCCTGTTTTTCACCCAGGATCAAGGATAAAACTGGCAGACCTGCACCCACACCTCAGATCCCCATCAGATTCCAACAAGGAAGAACCAAAGGAGAAGAAGGACTGCCCTGCTGGACCCCTGGCCTGCACCTGGAACCTACACTCAGAGGGACTGCACCAGCTGCACACTTGGGCTTCACCACAAGAAGGACTTTGCCTGGCTTCAACTAGTTCAAGGAGGGACTCCCTGTTTGCTACAGGTGAAAAATTGCTCACCAGAGTCCCCTGCATCAGCTCCTGAAGAAATCAACCAGGTGACCACTGCCCAGTGGCCAAAAAGGAGTTTGCGCCAGGTGCATTCTGGGAGTTGTAGTCCACACCCCCAAGGATCATCTCAGAGCTTCTGGACCCTTGGGGTGAGCTGTGGACCCCAAAAGAACCTTAAAAGAACATCTGGGAGAAGACCCAGAAGTTTGGAGAACTTTTGAAAAAAAGCTCCATAGTGGGACCGACCCGCCACGGCAACTCTAGCTGGCTTGCCTCAACTGCGACCCGACCTGATTTGCAGGTTCTTCCCGTGAAGAAAATCTCGAAAAAAGAGACTAAGGGGTCATTCTGACCCTGGCGGTCCAAGACCGCCAGGGCCACGAATGACGGAAGCACCACCAACAGGCTGGCGGTGCTTCCAAGCCCATTCTGACCGCGGCGGTAAAGCTGCGGTCAGAAAACTGGGGCCGGCGGTTTCCCGCCGTTTTTGCACCGGCTGGGCGAATCCGCCAGGGCAGCGCTGCTAGCAGCGCTGCCCTGGGGATTCTGACCCCCTTACCGCCAGCCTGTTTCTGGCGGTTTTCACCGCCAGGAAGATGCTGGTGGTAAGGGATGTCCTGGGATGTCCTGGGGCCACTGGCATGGGCAGTGCAGGCGCCCCCTAACAGGGCCCCATGAAGCTTTTCACTGTCTGCCTAGCAGAGAGTGAAAAGCGCGACGGGTGCAACTGCACCAGTCGCACCTCTGCAACACCGCCGGCTCCATTCGGAGCCGGCTCCTGTGTTGCGGACCCCATTCCCGCTGGGCCGGCTGGCGCTAACTTTGTTAGCGCCCGCCGGCCCAGCGGGAATGTCAGAATGAGGGAAGCGGTATTTTGGCCGGATGGCTACCGCCGCCCGCCAGGGTTGGAATCAGGGCCTAAGTCTGAACGTACAAAGTTGACCGGGACCTCACAGCCAGCGTATCAGAGGAGGGCACCAGGGACGTCAGATCATGATCCAGGTTTACCCCAGTCGAAGGATTTTCACCTCAAAAAAACGACTAAGTCCGAAGGTAAAAATCTCCACGAGGGCTCCTGCGACGCGTATCTGGAGAAGAGTTCCAGGAGGTCAGATTGGATTGGCAGGTTCGTCCCGCTGAAGAAAATCTTCAGAAAAACGACTAAGTGCAAAGGTAAACTTTTGACCAAGGCCTCCCGCGGCCTGTAGCCGAGCCGGGCTCTATCGCGGTCGGCCTGAAACTTTGACTTTGCCCCGCTCAAGGTGCAACCAGATGACCCGATTGGCAATTTTTGTTTCTAGGCATTAAAAAAACTATAATTCTTTAAAAATTCATATCTCTGGTTCCCCTTATCCGATTTTATTAGTAGTTGTGTCATTTTAAAGATAAAAATATAGTCTATTTTTATAAATTGGCTTTGGATTTTTAAACTGTTTCCTGTGTTTTATTTAATTACTGTTTTGTGATATTTGAATGCTTTACACTCTGGCGGTCATTCTGACCCTGGCGGTCAAAGACCGCCAGGGCGGAGGACCGCGGGAGCACCGCCGACAGGCCGGCGGTGCTCCAATGGGGATTCCGACCGCGGCGGTAAAGCCGCGTTCGGACCGGCAACACTGGCGGGCTCCCGCCAGTGTACCGCCGCCCCATTGAATCCTCCAAGGCGGCGCAGCTTGCTGCGCCGCCGAGGGGATTCCGACCCCCCCTACCGCCATCCAGATCCCGGCGGTCCGACCGCCGGGATCCTGATGGCGGTAGGGGGGGTCGCGGGGCCCCTGGGGGCCCCTGCAGTGCCCATGCCACTGGCATGGGCATTGCAGGGGCCCCCGTAAGAGGGCTCCTAAATGTATTTCACTGTCTGCTGCGCAGACAGTGAAATACGCGACGGGTGCAACTGCACCCGTCGCACAGCTTCCACTCCGCCGGCTCGATTCCGAGCCGGCTTCATCGTGGAAGCCTCTTTCCCGCTGGGCTGGCGGGCGGCCTGAAGGCGACCGCCCGCCAGCCCAGCGGGAAAGTCAGAATTACCGCCGCGGTCTTTCGACCGCGGTACGGTAACCTGACGGCGGGACTTTGGCGGGCGGCCTCCGCCGCCCGCCAAGGTCAGAATGAGGGCCTCTGTCTCCTAAGTTAAGCCTTGTCGCTCGTTGCCAAGCTACCAAGGGTTGAGCTGGGTTTAATTTACCGAGACCTAACTGGACCTGAGTGGAGGTTAGTGGCCTATTGCTAAGTGTAGGTACCTACCTGCCCTTTCCAATAACCCATTTTCCAACAAGTAACATACCAATCCAAATGATAATCTTGTTGATAATCTTGTTGCAAGAGCGTAGAAGATACTATATTCAAGTGCTAGCTAGCACAGCCTTGCCTCAATAATTCCTTCCCCACGGAGGGGTGTGATGGGTATCAAGCCCATGACAGGAGGGTAAATGAGACAATGAGGCACTCCAAACAGTTGCTTCGCTAAAGGCATGCTGGAGTTCAGGTCCACCGGTGCTTTGTCACTGATAAGCAGAGATATGCCATCAGCTTAAGAATGTGGCAATTGGCAAAGCCGCTTACACGTGGAAGTCAGCAAACACCCACTGCATTCCTTCCAGTGATGCCTTAGGAGCGAGCATTGACCTGAAAGGAAGAATATGTGAATTCAGACAATGTGCCTGAGGTGCAGTGAAAGCTGGTAGCCACAGTGAAAAAAGCATTGTGTGCGAGGCACGTTGACAAATAAATGGTATTTGAGAAATGCATGCAAATTATGTCCCATTCATCAATAAAGCAGCATTCATCATGCAAGAGAAAACACATGGACATTGAACAACATATGTAATTCTTTTTTTAGTGGAAATTATTGACCTGACATGCTTTCACATTATTAGCAGTTCTGCTTCCACGCAAATCCAGCACATGCTTAGAATTGTACTTAGGGAAGCTGTACTTATGATTTTTATAGTAGCCACTGACCATGATGTAGGTTCCACTCATGGGCAACACTTTGTTTGCTGTTGTTTTGTCATGCGCTCTAACATGTTGATTGCCACCATTTCAGTGATGAATTGTTGCATTATGTTAATGAACCTTGTAGTGCACTGGAATGAAGCGGGAAGGTAATTTTGTAGATGATGATTGAACTGTTTAATATAATCAAATTTACTGCAGCAATCACTGGGTTTTGCTCGCATAGGTGCTGGATGATTTCACACGTATACTAATTCAGTGTCCTTTGCACGCAGTAATGCTCACTCATTGTGAACTTTTAATTCTAGTTTTATTGCCTGGAAGGTCAGTGAACATGCGCACAACTGCATTGGTGTAAAGTGGTCCTTATGGAGGACATATACCTGTACATGAGTGATCACAGTTTGGAAATCCCTGTTCACACATCCATGTGGATTGGTGGAGGTACTATTGCATAAGATAGCGTTGTGAACAGACTCCCTATAGGTGAAGCATGGTACCAGACCTAGGGGTGGACGGAACACTCCAGAACTGTGCAGAGTTTTTATCTATCTCCGCTGAATTCTATAGAGTTAAAGTCTGCAAGTTCTGTCCCCTCCAACTCACAACCTAAATTTAAGGTACTCTTTTTCAGTAGGCCTAACTAGGTCTCTGTAGCTAGCCTACACTGCTTCATGGATGGCCTAAACTTGTGACTTTCTCCTGGTCCGGAGAGACCAGATAGCCAAAGTTGGCACTTCAAGCTTTTTGGTACAATATTCACTGAAATCTTTAAAGTTGCATATCTGTGGTTCCATTGATTGGATTTTTGTACGTCCACAGTGGGCTTCTTTTATGGTGTGTTTTCACTGTGTTACTGTTTGGAGTGTTCCAAAAATACTTTATGCATTGCCTCTAAGTTAAGCCTGACTGCTCTGTGCCAACTACTAGGGGTTTGAGCAAAGGTTATTGTGGGGTTTGCTTGTGACTTCTCCCTGACAAGGATTGTGGTTTCTGTTTGAGTAGAGTTTTACACCTCTCAAACAGCAACCCAATTCATTACAGCACCTTTATGCTTGGCACCTGCTTATGGGTAGGGATGACTCCTGGCTCCTCCCTAACAAATGGGGTAAATGTTACCAGGGGGTATTCTACCTACTTTTGTAACATTTCCTGTGTGACCTATTGCAAACAATCCCACAGTGCCCCACTCCTATGCCTAAATACAAGATTCCAAAAATGTTCTTCCCTTATGCAACCCACCACAGATGTGTGAGCAGGAAAATCAGCAGCCCCATCTCTGTGGCCTTTCTAAACTAGTTTTTGGGGTAGATGCTCCTCACCAGAGTTGTTGCCTGCTTAAATAGAGGAGCAAAGGTAGGGGCCTGTTCAAGTGTCATCTGACATCTGGCTGTTGTGTGTGGGGGGGGGATAAGGAAGAGGTATACTAATTTCCTGAGCACTGCCCAAAATATTCTTCAAGCCGGTGGAACAGAAACTCCACCCCACACCTGGGTCTTGGTCTCTGCTCTCAGAGCAGTTTTCATACCTCAAAAGGGCTTGATCATGGAGAGGGCAGCAGATAAAGGCTAATGCCAATAAGCTTCAGAGAGGCTTTAGACAGAGAAAAGATGACTTTCCAAAAGTACCCTTTCCTTAATATTTACTTAACATCTGATACAGTAGTGAATTGGGCTTTTAATAAATATTATAAAGAGTTCAAGAATGGGAGAATGGTGGTTCTAGTTGTTTCCTAGACAAACACAGCATTATTGATATTGCATCCCATTATTTCCCTATGAAGCAGCTAGCCTTGCTAGAGTGAAAAATAGATTTTGAGTGCTAGTCACCTAAAGGACATGTTTAAAATTAACTTTATATGTGTCATATTTTTAGTTGCCATGCACATTGCTTATGGCCTACAAAGCCTACAGAGACGTGACCTGTCAATATTTAAAATGACTTTTTTGACCTGTCAAATGGTTTATTTTGTCTGGTTGGATTGCAGTTTTCAAACTGCTCCAGTGAGGCTAAATTGATGGGCCTGAAGTCATGTTTGCACTTTCACTGTAGTGAGTGGAAAATAGGTGCTGCTGTTCACTAATGGCATTTAACATGCAGGCTCTGGGTACACCTTCTACCATAGATTTGGATTTATGGGTACGTTAAATATCTTAATCAGGGTAGGCCAAATCAACCATCTTAAAACAGGGAACACAGACAATTTACAACTAGTTAGCAGGAGAAATGTGCACAGGGTTTAATACCCAGCAAGAACTGCGGTTACACCATGCAAGGATGGTATTTTCCTATACACATACATAGGTATAAACATTTTTCTGATTTGGAGCATACAATTCACCCCCCCATTTGAAATGACATTCCACTTCATTCCCTGTTGCAACCATTCCTCTCCCTCAATCTTTACCCCACACAGACGTCCCCACATACATTTATCACCTGCTCAGAGAAAGTGGTAAATAAATGTATGCAATAAAACCCAATGGAACTTCGGTTCTATGTTATTCTACGACCAGAAAAATTGGTCCCTATTTTTTGGGCTTTAACTTGCAATGTGACAGTACTGTGGTAAATTAAATAATGCTAACATTTTCATGCAAAATTTCTTCTTTGTATGTGCGATCTAACTCGTATTCAGGGCCTATGTGGTTTTAACAATAATATGCATTTCCATTGACTTACACATCCTTGACAGCTGCAGAGAGTGCAACATCTTTGAAATGGACTAAGGTGCACACACACAACTGTACCAGCACTTCATACCCAACTGACAACTGACTAACTTGGCAGATGTCTAAGTTACAATATACATTTACTTCTTTAGAAATTCCTGGTCTCAAATGAGGGTGTGAATTACCTTGGTGTAGCGATCAAACTGCTCCAGTAATGAGGCTTATAGAACAAGGCAAGAATCTACCTTCAAAACCATTGAATTACTTTAAGTCTTTGATGGAGACAATTTTAATTGGGCTTTGATTTTTCCAGTGTCAGGGAAGAGTTGATAATATCATATTGGAGCAGGTGGGTCTTGGTCAAAACAGAATCTGTTCACAAATAATACAGCCTTGGCTTTGACAGATATGCTCTACTATTAAATACTGACATCATTTGTTTTTCATTCTACAGGATGAGTGAACAAGAGGTATGAAGAATAGAAGCAATTCTACAGAGTTCATTCTCTTGGGCCTCTCTGACCATGCAGAGCACCAACAATTGCTTTTTGTATTCTTTCTGTTTACATACATGATAACAGTGCTTGCAGATGCTACTATATTAATCCTTGTAAAGATGGATCCCCAACTTCATAGCCCTATGTTTACTTTACTCAGTCATTTCTCATTTGTTGACATCTGTGTTCTGACCATCACAGTCCCCAAACTCCTGGCAGACCTTATGTCTGACAGAAAAAGTATATCCTTCTCTGCCTGTTTCATACAATTGTATTTCTTCCTTTGCATTGGAAATATGGAATCTTTCCTCCTAGCATCAATGGCCTATGACCGGTACGTGGCAATCTGCCGCCCATTGCATTACACCTCAATGATAAACAAGAGAGTATGTGTGAAGCTTGTGGCTGCTTCGTGGATGATTACCTCTGTGCATGCGTTATTGCACACGCTCATGACGTCACAATTGTCATTCTGTGGATCTAACCAGATCCACCACTTCTTCTGTGATCTGCCCCCTCTACTTAAACTCTCCTGTTCCAATACCTCCACTAATGAATTGGTAGTATTTACAGAGGGAGGGCTAATGGTGCTTGGCCCTTTTCTATTCATCATAGCATCTTACGTTGGCATCATCTCAGCCATCCTTAAGATCAGGTCCATGGAGGGGAGAAGCAAGGCCTTCTCCACATGTTCATCACACTTCACTTTGGTGACATTATTCTACGGCAGTGTTTTCTTTATGTACCTAAGACCATCAACCAGTTTTACTCTGGACTACGATCGAGTTGTCAGTGTGATTTATACCATCCTTATTCCAATGGCAAACCCTTTTATTTACAGCCTTAGGAACAAGGACATAAAAAGGGCTTTTCAAAAGGTAATAGGCCGGATGAACATATCCTGCAGAATGTAAAATTTGTAAATTTTCTCAACCAAATCTACTTTTCTCAGAATACCTATACAATTTAAATGTGTTTATTATGAAGTTCTAAGGGAACTTCACACCTTAGGCAGCATATGCAAATGAAGCCCAGGCTTCTCAAACAGAACTGGCCTCTGTTGAGACCTACTAATCAATTGAGAGAAAACAGAAAGAGCATTGAATGGTTTGGAACCTTGAGATTTGGCTAACATCTCAGAGCTTTGGGTTGTAGTGACCTCTAAAAGCCATGCAGCATATTCAGTGCAGTGGCATTAGACCTGAACTGGAGGTCAAGAGGGAGGGACAGTGTCCCCAATACTAGTCAAGGATATATAACACTCGCTCAATTAAACATTGAATGACTCAAAATCTGTCTCTGTTCCTTCTATGACCTACACTTTCTACATGCCATCCCCTGAAATTTCTCTGCATTATTCTTCTAGTCATGTTCATCTTCTAAATGATGTATATTATGTTACATAATGCTATGATAAGGTATGAACTGTATTTATATCAGCTTATGCCATCGTTTGCTGTTTAACAAATTGGTTTTGGATTTTTATTTTGTTTTGTCTTTTACTTATTCACTGTTTTGGTGGTAATAAATGCTTTAGACCTGTCTGTCTCCTAAGTTAAGCTTGATAGGTCATGTGCAAAGCTATCAAAGTATTGAGCAAGGATTAACATACTTTGACTACTGTGGTATTCTTTCTAGCTGAGGATAAATACCTCCACATACTAATAACTCACCTTCCAGCAGTAGTTATGGTTTGGAACCTCAAAACGTGATACCAATTTTTGTTCACCCTAAATGATCCCCTTAATATTTTATTGATCATAAAGATCCTGCTACTGTATACTGTGCCATGTACAAATGTTATTATTGTGCAATTCCTTATAACTATTTAGCAAACTGGGAAGCATAAAAGGCTGAGATAGCGCTTGCAGAACTGCCACCAATTTCCTTAATTTAATACACTGTTGTGAGCAGTTGACTTCCCGGCCTTCTTCACAAGCACTTTGACCACTGTTTGACCACAGGGCACTGGGGGTATGGATATTTAAAGTTCTGAGGTGCAGTTAGCCCTAAATAACTACTTAATATACTCCTGGAAATCCTGTAAGTTAACTACCCATGCCTGAGTTCCTAACTGTATTTATATTTTGAGCACTGGGATGAACTTAGTGAAAGAGTAATAAAGCTAGCAATCTTGGGAACCATTTACACTTTTATTCAAAGAACAAAACGTTTTCTGAATTATGCCCTGTTAGACCTGACAGCCTTAGGTTGGTCATCTCCCAACTTTTTGCCTGCCTCCCTCCACTTTCCTGACACTGTTTTTGCTGGGTTTAGGACTCTGTGGACTTTACCACTGCTAACCAGTGCTAAAGTGCATATGCTCTCTCCCTTAAACATTGTAACATTGGTTAATTCCCAATTGGCATATTTTATTTACTTGTAGTCCCTAGTAAAGTGCAATACATGTGCCCAGGGTCTGTAATTTAAATGCTACTAGTGGGCCTACAGCACTGATTGTGCCACCCACATAAATAGCCCCTTAACTATGTCTCAAGCCTGCCATTGCAAGGCCTGTGTGTGCAGTTTCATTGCCACTTCGACTTGGCATTTAAAAGTACTAGTCAAGTCTTAAAAAACCCTTTTTCTACATATAAGTCACACCTAAGGAAGGCCCTAGGTAAAGCATAGGGCAGGTTTTTATGGAGGTAAAGGGCAGGACATGTATATATTTGTTTTACATGTCCTGATAGTGACAAACTCCTAAATTCGTTCTCCACTACTGTGAGGACTGCTCCTTTCATAGACTAGCATTGGTACTGCCCTCATATACATTTTGAGTGGTAGAATCTGATCTGAAAGGGGTAACCAGGTCATATTTAGTATGGCCAGAATAGTAATAGAAAATCCTGCTTATTGGGGAGGTTGGATTTTCTATTACTATTTTAGAAATGCCACTTTTAGAAAGTGGGCGCTTCTCTGCAATTTATAACCATCTGTGCCTTACAGCCTGTCTCCAATAAACATCTGGGGTAAGCTGGTTGACAGCTCCCTTGTGCATTTTTCCCAGACAACCACCAACACAGGACCCTCAGTCGCACCTGCACTCATCTGCATACTGAATGTGTCTTCCTGGGCTGTGAGGGTGGAGGGCCTGACACTTATATTTCAAAGGACCGTGGCCTGCCGTCACACAATGGACTTCCAAACCCCCTACTGGGACACTGGCAGACAGGACTTAACTGAAAGTGGAACTTGTGCACTTCATAACCACTCTTTGAAGTCTCCCCCACTTCTAAAGCACCTTTGGGTATATAAACAGGACCTCTGCGCCCACCAAACCAGACACTTCTGGACCTAAACCTGCAACCTGTCAAGAGGAACTGCCTGGCTGGCAAAAGGGCTCATCTGGACTGCTTTGCTGACAAAGACTGCTGCCCTAATGTTGCCCTGCTGCCTTGTTGGCCTCTGACTTTGCTTAGAAGTGCTCTCCAGGGGCTTGGATTGAGCTTGCCTCCTGTTTTCTGAAGTCTTAGGGCCCAAAAGTCTTCATCTCTTTAGGAAATTCCTTGTGCACTGAAAATTGACGCACGATCTTCCGGCAATGACACACAGCTTGCTTTTGACCAAGAAATTGCCGCACAGTGAACCAGAATGTCGCAACCCGACTTCCCGAGTGGAAATTCGATGCAGCACCTGCCTTGCAAAGGAAAATTTTATAGATCGCCTACAGGACTGACGAACAGCTAAACCAGAACGATGCAGCCTGATTCCCGGAGTGGAAAATCAATGCAGTGCTTGCCTTTTGACAGAAAATGTTACGCATCGCCCTACTGGATTGACTCAACGCCTATGCCTTCTTCCAGCATTCAAGGATTTCCCTGCATCAACCCGGGGTGCCAAAAAAATCCCTGCATCGCAGTGAGGAACCAAGAATACGCACCAAAAAACAATGCAAGCCCCTCACAATATGGAAAGAAACGACACAATGTATGTGCCGTGTCGGAAAATCCAATGCACACCTTATTTTTCCAAGCATCTTCTCCTCTGCGGTCTTCGTGCATGTTATTTTTGACACAAACCAGGTACTGTGTGTAACCAAGAGACTACTGTTGATTTCTAAGATTTAAGGCTCTGTCTAAACTTGCAAAAGTGATATTTCAACTTGTGCTTATTGAATCCTTGTCGTCTGACCTTATTTTATTCAGATAAATATCATCTATTTTTCCAATCCTGTGAGGTGTATTTTTTGTGGTGTTTTCACTGTGTTACTGTATGATTTATTGCACACCTATTTTACACATTGCTTTCTAAGTTAAGCCTGACTGCTCAGTGCCAAGCTACCAGAGGTTGGGAACAGGATAATTTGGATTGTGTGTGACTTACCCTGACTAGCATTGTGGTCCCTACTTGGACAAGTGTATACCTCTGCCAACTATAGACCCCACTTCTAACATGCTCATTGTTCATCCACAGAGAAAAGGGCTTTTACTTTGTAGGTAGGGAAAAGTTGAGTGGGTGCCGCATGCTATACTTGCTGAGTATTTCATGAACGTTGAATATGAAGTTTAATTTTGTGAGTATCTTTTCAGGAATAGATTCGAACTAAGGGTACTCTTTTGCGGTGGATACTCACTGTAGAATCTGCCTCAGGATGTTTACAAATTTCTGATAAGAGATTTTGAGAATGGCCTAAATTGGAGCAGGTTAGAGGAATTGTCTGTTCAAAGAGAGTGTGCACTCTGATTTGTTCAGGATTCTTGGCTCACAAGACACTGTCATTATTGGTCTATAACAGGCTATAAATTGTTTGCTTGCCCCTTTAATATTAAAACTGCATTTGTCAGTATTGACAAAGGACTTCTGTGCTCAAAAGATAGTCACTGGTAATTTCAGCCCTTCATTGAACGTGATACACGTTAGCCTTAGGGTCGTCATCCCCCAAACATGTTGCTTTTATTCTCCTATTTTTCTTTATTCCTTTTTGCTGGTATTAGAACTCTGTGCACTTTACCACTACTAATTGCTGTAAAGAGATTGTGCTCACTTCCTAAACCATAGTAAAAGTGGCTTACATTTGTTTGGCATTTACAATTAAATTCTATTAGTAGAACCACAGCAATTATTGTGCCATCCATTTAAGTATGCCCTTAAACATGTCCCAGGTCTGCCATTCAAACCTGAATGCAGTTTTATTCTGCCAATTCATTGTGGGAAAATAACCCCAATAGCTAATCCTTAAACTCCCCTTTTATTATATATATGTCACCCCTAAGGTAGTCCCCAGGCAGCCCATAGGGCAGGGTGCATTTTAATTAAAAGGTTGGCTACATACATTTAAGGTTTACAAGTCATGATAGTGAAAAACTCCCAAATTGTTTTTTCACTACTTTGAGGCCTACTTCTTTCATAAGATAACATTCAGTTGCCTTATTACAATTAATAAGTACTAATGTTTGATTTGAAGAAGGTAGAAAATGCATGTTTGCCCCCAATTTCAGTATAACATCCTCTTTAATATTAACATCTGATTTTAAGTCACAACTTTGAAAAAGGCACTTTTAGAAAGTTAAAACCAATTACCTCTGACTGGCATCAATTCATAGCATTTATCGATAAAAGTAATTGTAATTGAAAAATATTTATCGCACACAGAAAAACAAATACAAATGTGAACAATCACCTCATGTAAAAAATTGGCACTGCACAAACATTACTTACGTCAAAAACATTTGACAATAATACAAATTCAAGAACAAACAGTACCACATCACACTGAAAAATAAAATTCAGGTTCTGCACCAATTTCAAAAAGAGGGATCACGAAGCCTAACTCATTTGCAAAACATTTTGGCTCAGTACTAATACTGTATTCAACCATGTGTGTTTTCAAAAGAATTCACCAATGTAAACATGATTGAAACATCAGTTCAAAACAAAACTTGCTATAAAGTCACCAGTTTCACGCAAACTCCATTTACCATGAATCCAACACCAAAGACACAGTGATTGTTTTTTTGGATAAAATGCTTTGAATTGAAGCCAGTAATTGATTTCCCCTTCTCATTTTGAACAATATTTCCCAAGTAAACTACAGTGTTGGCTATTGTTTCTTTGTGTAGTTTGATTGTCCTAGCCTCGCTGTTTTAGAGGCCATACCCTTTTCTATTACATTACTTTTAGAATGTTCCCATTTTCATGCCCTAGTTGTTATGTGCCTGTAGTCTTTTCCTGGATCACCTGACTGAGTGCAGTTGGCAGCTGGACTTTGGTAATTCCTTCCAGAAAGTAACACACAAGAGGGATCAGGTTTGCTTAGCTGTGCCATCACTGGCAGGATCAGGAGGAGGAGCTGGTCACAGCCTCACTTGGAAATCAATAGGTTGTGTCCTGCCTTCACACAAAGACTTCATAATTCCTCATTGTGCCTGTAGTCAGGCTAGAGCAGGGCAGGGAAGGCAGGATATTTTGAGCACTTCAAAGAAGAATTGTCTAGAAACTTGTCCTACTTCAAAGAAAACACCAGGTATACATATAGGACCTCAGCCCACTCTTCAGTTCTATTTCTGGATTTGTGGAAGGACTCTCTGAGGACTGCCTGTTGTGCACTCCAGAAAACTGCTTTGTTGCACCTGGAAGTACTTCTCTGCTGCCTGAAGCCTGCCTTGAGTCCTCAGAGGCTGCCTGATCGTTGAGCCCTTTCCCACTGCGTGAACGCAGGTCTATGACAGTGACTCCAAGGGATAGTTGGCTGGCCTCCTTATCAGAGCTCCAGGGACAGAAAAGGCTCCAACAACCTTGAACCCACCCTTGGACCCAGTCTATGTGAGTCCTGACACTCCAAGTGGTACTTCTCAGTCCAGTGGTGCTAAAGGTGACAAGAGTCCCAAAATCTAAAACTTGGGACTTAGAAAGTTTTTGGCTAAAGACTGCTCTGTGAATTGAGAGGAGACCAGTAACTACCTGCTCATCAATCTGCCCAGCAGCAAACCCTATTCAGCAGAAGGGGTTTCCAGCCATGAGGAACCCTCATTGGTTACAGCTTACAGCTTCCTCCTGCTGGAGATTTTCAACTTCCAAAAAAGAGACTAAGGGTGTGATTTAGATATTGGTGGAGGGGTTAATGCACCACAAAGGTATCCAATCCACCAAAATCTAAATCCCATTGGATGTAATGGAATTTAGATTTCGGCAAAAGGGATATCTGTCACCGTTGTGACAGAGTAAACCTTCTGTCAATAGCTAAATCAGGTCCTAAGTCTGAATGTAGAAACCGTAACCTTGACTTTATCCAGCAGCTCCTCAGAAACAATTCCTTCTTCTCCTCAGACACTGGCTGCAGCCATGACCAACTGAAATGTTACCTTCTTCGTCATTGTTTGTTTAAATTTCTTCTAAGTCCGAAGGTAAGTGCTGACTGGGCCTAATTTACCTCTGGTGTCCGATCCGTGCTCTATAGTGTTCAGCCATACTTTTCAACTATGAGTGTACTTTGATCTTTTAGGCACTGTTTTTTACCATAAACTTTAACAATTCATATCCCCATTTCTACTGATTGGATTTCTATCACTTTGGGGTCAAATAATGTATTAAAATGTACTCTATTTTTCCAAATTGGGATTTTCCTGGTGTTGTGTTTTCACTTTATTGCTGTTTGTGTGCTGCTTCAATACATTACACATTGCTTTTAAGATCCTTACTGAGGTTGGGAATGAGAAACCCCTTGAAGGCTCTCTTAATTATATGACATTATCAGAAATAGGAGCATTAAGGCTGGTGCTCTACTGGGTAAGGTAAATATGCAACCCTAAGGTAGCTGTTTTTTTGAATACTCTAAAAGAGGCCATCTTGATTGGAGGCCCTGGGGGCTGTTTGTGGGAGGTCCATGTTAAAAAGGTTTGGGTAGAACTTCAGCTAGGGGCTCTTTGGACAGAACCTTTATAGAGCTAGGCAGCATGCCGCGGAGCAGGTCAAGTATCAGTATTGTGAATTTAACAAGATGAGGGCACACCAGGGGCTCAGGCCTGAATCAATCACAAGCTATTATTTTAACAACGCCTATGACCCAGCCTCTATGGATTACCTAGACCTGCTGTGTCCTGAATTTAAACGTTCATTATATATAAAATATGTGTTAGATATACTGCCATTGAGGGATTACTTAGTCCGTACTTGTAGGCTAGTGGCTGGTCTGGAATACTGTGACTGTAACCTTAGAGAGGTAGACAACATAGTCCACTTACCCCTGCTCTGTAGAAAATGTGATTTGGCTTGGCGTTGGTGTATTTAGTCCCTTTTTAAGTCTAGTGGGGCAAATTGTGCAGAGGCTGCTCTAGCACTTTGTTTTAGGCCCAATAATGTAAGGGCACATAACTCCGTAGCATCCTATGTATGGGCTGCATGGCCTTGACTGACAGAATTACCAGCAAAGTTGGGGCTGGATGAATTGTAAGAACTTTACAAGTCCCCAGCTCTTGTTCATGCATGATGTATGTAGCCATCATCATTGCCTTTCTATGAGTGGGACTTGGAGGCCCCCAGAATACTAGTGTTCTAGTTACCAGAGCCAACTGCTGTATGTATAAGCACTTTCTCCCTGTTCCCTTTCCAGAAGCACTTTTTGCCCAAAGAAGCATGGTACTAGTAGTTGTATTTCATGTACTGCTGGAGCTCCTAGATAACTGTAGTGTATCTGCATACCTATTAGTGAGATGTGCCTCTGTGAATTAGTTAAGTGGTTTCTGGGCTGTGCAGAGGTATGCTGTTGTTAGTTGATCATTTCTACCCTTGTGAATATTTGCCTTTTTATGTTTTGGTAGTTTCTTTTTCATTTAACTGTTTGTATGTTTATTGGCTTTTATTCTTTGTGAGGCTTGTAGCTGAAACAATAAACAATAAATTAATGAATAAACATTGCTTTTAAGTGAAGCCTGACTGCTTTAGTGCCAAGCTACCTCAGGGTCAATCACAGCTTAATTTAGTGACTTTAGTGGTTTACTCTGACATAGATTGTGGCTGTTGCTTGAGCAAGGTTTCCACTTCACTCAACCAATACTCCAAATTCTCAAAATATACATTTGGGACCTGAGTTCGGAGGATAGGAAGACAGGCAACTCTGCCACAAATGTATTAGAGTACGTTGTCCAGCAAATACTCAATCCATTAGCTCTATTTTGAGATGAGTAGGTGGTCAGTTTTCTGATGACAATGCTCCCTGGATTTGCTATCAGAAAACTTGCTCTGACAGCTTGATGTAGTAGGAACAGGAGGAGTGAGGGCATCAAACTGCCCTCCCTGTTTAGAGAGGACACTCTGATGTCCTTTTTTTCTGTCCATTGCAATCAGGTAAAATCCGGTGGTCTCAACCCAAAATAAATAATTTCTAGAAAAATCTCATGATGTGGGTGATAATCATTTTTTGTTTTTCAGAAACAAACTCCCAGTTTGCTCTGGTGCCTTAAAGAAGGCGGCCGCACACCAAACTTCCAGTGTGTTCAGAAATTCTGCCATGGCAGTTTGTCTGAAGGAACAGAGATTACTGGAGGGCCAGAAGTGATTTATACCTTGATGGGTGTTAGTCCTGCTAGGGTAGAGGAAGAGATGACCTTCACCACCCTGATTTATGGCGGGCTGCATGTCATGGTCCAAATCAGATCCTCTGTTCTGTAACGCAATGGCACATGTAAAACAGTGACATAACAGTACATTGAGGGAACACAAAATTGTACCAACAAAGGCCCAAAACCCCAGAGCATTCTTGCTACCTTTTATTAAATCTATACTTGAGAATATATATATAAATAGCATTGGTAATGCAGGGGCCTGCCCACTGAAGTTTTGAGGGTCATTACTAAGTATTAGTGAACATACAGAAGATAAAGTACTCCTCAACCAGATTAGGTCTACAGCACACTCTAAACAACCTGTGAGAATACTGAAGGTTAAGATACCTATTAATAAACCTCCCCAATCTCAGCATGGTGCTTTAGTAGAGCCCACCAAAAATATAAATGACATAGAGATAGCTTTTATATTCACAGACAGGTATCTAGATTTAATATTCCACTCTGGAGGCACTCACACAATTACACAGCTCAACTGCCAAAGCTAGCTAATTTCTGCTTTTATAATTCAGCTAGGAGTCCTGGAGCATAAGGACCTCTGGGATGGTTTGCAGTTAGTAATTCAGTCTTGTTTTTTTCATCAACCCAATTGTTCTTGTTTCAGCCACTATTAAATGATTTCTGTCTGTAAGCCCTTTGTTGGTTTGTTGGTCCAGGACCTTGTGATTTCTGTGGCCCTTCAGAAGACTGCTGTAACTTTGATCATAGTCCTCCATAGTTTGTAAGAAAGTATGCCCACATTTTCTGGTTCATGATAACATCTCTTCGGCATGATTCTAGAGTAATTTGCTCTTGCTGTGTTAGATTGAGGTACTTGACTGTATTAGTATTAGTGTTAATGACATCCATAACTTTTATTACAGCTCTGTCAAAAACTTCTATCTTTGGTTATGTAAAAAGGCCATGTCTTTTTTCACTCCTAACAATTCATCTTGCTAACTGGTATTGGATCACCTTACCACCTGTACCCCAAGAGCCAGTATTACAAATGCCCTTCATGAACACTCACCTAGGTCCTGAATTACATTTCTACTCTACACTCATTTAACACAACCAACAAGAACTTGCCCCACCACAGGAAGATTGTATGTCAATGTAGGATGCCAGAGTACCATCCTACATATATATCACACAAATATATAATTTTAAGAGAATGTCCTATATATTTTACCAATATATAATATATTTTGTATATAGATAATATGATGATAAAATACACAACAGATAGGAAGCCTTGAAAAAGCTAATAGTTCTTTCTTTGGCTCCAACCTTTTGGATTAGTTATTGCTTGTTTTGCTTGTCATGGGTTGTGTAAAACATATTGTTGTGGGAGCAGAGAGTTTTTATAGAAAAATACACTTGCTAATGTAAAATATATTGTTTGGTTTCAAACCATGCAGTTCATTAGTAGTCCATGGCTTTGTAGGTGGATATGGTCCTTGTGGAAGAGCAGAACACCATCAGTTGCAAGTGGACTGGTCATCTGCCTCACGATGTATGCTGTAGTGGGAGAAATCAAAATGTGAGTGACACAACAACAGTCCAGTGCATAAAAAGAGCTGTTTGAGAGCTCGTATAAATAATTGTGTGAAAGGTTTTAACTAATGTCAGACTGTTAGAATAGGGTATTTATTTGGCAGAGGAATGCACCATGTTAAAGTAGGGACCACAATCCTAGCCAGAGTAAGTCAGATACACAAACTTTAAATTAACTTGTGTTCACCCTCTAGTAGCTTAGCACAGAGCAGGCAGGCTTAACCTTAAGAGGCAATGTGTAAAGTATTTATGCAACAAACACACAAAGTAACACTATGAAAACACAACGAAGAGACTTGACACAGGTTTGCAAAAATAGAGAATGTATATCTGGGTAAAACAAGACCAAATCATCAAAATTCCAATAAGTAGAAGTTGCAATATGAACATTTAAAGATTAAATCCAGAAGCATAAAGAGCCACTGGGTGTTGTATATGGACTGGCTGGAGCCTCGTGGATGCGAGTGATGCTGCTGTGTGAAGAGAGAAATTGCACCCGGTCGCGATGATCCTTTGTGTAAGTGGTGCGGTTCTGGTACAAAGGGGCTCATTCATGTTCGCAAAGAGTCCAAAAGCTTGATGTGAAAGGCAAAACAAGCAGAAAGACCACGTCCAAGAGCCCATGACTGAAGCTGTAGCAGGTGAGTTGGAAGAAGTATTTTGTGTCTATGAGACTACAGAAAAAAGGAGGTAAGCCAGCAAGCCTTGGAGTCACTCTGGGTTCAAGTAAGATGGGTTCAGTCCTTTTTTTCAGAAGGCAGAGATCAGAAGGCAACAGGGACTGCTCGGCAAAGCAGTGAAGCAGCTCCTCTGACTTGTCAGACAAGCAGAGTGCCAATCCTTGTAGCACAGCAGTCCTTACTCCTGGCAGAGTTCTTCACATGTCCAGTAGTGTACTGTCTTGGTACTGTCAGAGCCCTAGTACTTATACCCAAATGTGACTTTAAAATGATGGGGACTTCAAGGCAGCTCCTTGAAGTTCACATGTCCCCCTTTCATCTCAGCCCTGGCTCTGGGCTATCAGTAGGGGGGAATCAGTCTTTTGTTTGGGACCAAGGATACTGCCTATTGAAGTGTAAATGTCAGCTCCCCCTCCCCCTTTCTGCCCAGGAAGAGATATCAGACTGCAGATGAGTTCTCTGTCACACCCAGCCTTCCTGTGTTTGTGGCTGTCTAGAGTGAATGCACATCGTGTAACTGTCACTTACCCCAGGCATGTATTGGAGACAAACTGCAAGACACACAGAGTAGTAAGAACAGCTAAATTCCCACTTTCTAAAGGTGGCATTCCTAAAACAGTAATGTTAAATCTGACTCTACCAGTAAAGATGATTTATCATTAAGATTCAAAAGATCTGAAACATGATTCATCTACTCCTTTCTGATAAGGAATTACAATTTAAAAGTATATTAAGGAATTCCTATTGCTCGCTTATGAGAGGAGTAGGTCTCACAGTAGTAAAAACAACTTTGGGAGTTTTTCATTGCCAGGACATGTAAAATTTAAAAGTACATGTCCTACCTTTTACGTACATAGCATCCTGCCCTACGCGCTACCTATGGCTTATGTTAGGGGTGATTTGTGTGCAATGAATGGGGAGTTTAAGGCTTGGCAAGGGATTTTAAATGCCAAGTCGAAGTGGCAGTGAACTGCACACACAGACGCTGCAGTGACAGGCCTGAGACAGATTTGAAAGACCAGTTGTGTGGGTGGCAGAATCTGTGCTGCATGCCCAATAGAAGAATGTAATTTACATGGTCATTTTATGGTAAACAACTTTACAAGAGATTTACAAGTAAATTAAATATGCCAATTGTGTATATACCAATGTTACCATGTTTAGAGGCGAAGCACATGCACTTTACCTTTGGTCAGCAGTGGTAAAGTGCTCAGAGTCCTAAAGCCAACAAAAACAAGGTCAGAAAAAGAAAAGGAGGAAGGCAACATTTTGGGGTAATCCTACCATAAGTGCTATTTCCAACACAGACCCAAATATAAGAGTACATCTATGTCTAGCTCTAACTCTAATCCAAATTCCAACCTGTAGGAAAGTGTCATCTTGCCTGGCATGTTACCCCCATTTTTACTTGTGTGTCACTTTTTTTTGCCAGTGTCACTGGGATCCTGCTAGCCAGGACCCCAGTGCTCATAGTTTGTTGCCTATATGTGTTCCCTGTGTGGTGCCTAACTGTATCACTAAGGCTCTGCTAACCAGAACCACAGTGTTTATGCTCTCTCTGCTTTTTAAATTGTCACTGCAGGCTAGTGACCATTTTCACCAATTCTAATTGGCACACTGGAACACCCTTATAATTCCCTAGTATATGGTATCTAGGAACCCAGGGTATTGGGGTTCCAGGAGATCCCTATGGGATGCAGCATTTCTTTTGCCACCCATAGGGAGCTCAGACAATTCTTAGACAGGACTGCCACTGCAGCCTGAATGAAATAACGTCCACGTCATTTCACAGCCATTTTACACTACACTTAAGTAACATTTAAGACACCTATATGTCTAACCCTCACTTGGTGAAGGTTAGGTGCCAAGTTACTAAGGGGGTCATTCTGAACTCGGCGGTAAAAGGCCTATACCGCCGGTCAGAACTCCGCCATTCTACCGCCGCGGCCGCGGTAAACCGCCACGGTCATTCTGACCACCAACTGTGAAACCGCCAAAAACCCGACATCCAAGGAAGGCCGCCTCATCAGCGGGCCGCGGAAAACTGGAGATGACCAAACCTCCACCGCCACGCCAACACAAACACGCCCATGCCATTCTGACCCACGAATCCACGCAGCGGTCTTTCAACCGCGGTATTCCATTGGCGGTACACACCGCCGCGGTCAAAATACACACACATATACAAAACACTGCCACATTGGACAATTTGAAATACACACACCTGACACACATACAAACAACACTCCCATACATCCAATCAACTATAAAACACACACCCACATCACCCACAACCCCCTACGACCGGAGATCAGAGACGAAGGAGAGAGAGACACATCACAGAATAGAGAGCTACATCACACAGAGGCACACTACACCATCACACACACCACATAGAAGCACAAAGCACCACACACCAACACACTCATCACCACATACACCACCCCACACCTCATCCACACCACCCCATGGCACCCCAAAGGCACCCACGGTTTTCGGACCAAGAACTCCGGGTCATGGTGGAGGAAATAATAAGAGTTGAACCCCAGCTCTTCGGCTCACAGGTGCAGCACACCACTATAGCCAGGAAGGCGGAGCTATGACAGCGGATCGTGGACAGGGTCAACGCGGTGGGACAGCATCCCAGAAATCGAGGCGACATCCGCAAACGCTGGAACGACTTACGGGGAAAGGTGCGCTCAATGGTCTCGCGACACAACATCGCAGTGCAGAAGACTGGCGGGGGACCCCCACCCACTCCACCCGAATTCACAGCATGGGAGCAAGAGGTACTAAACATCCTGCATCCTGATGGCCTCGCTGGAGTACACGGAGGAATGGACTCTGGTAAGTACAATCTCAACTACTTCACCCCCCCCAGCATGCTAACCCCCACCCCCACCCTCACCTCCAACCCCCCATCACACATCCTCCCTGAGAATGTCTCTCCAGCACAACCCACCCAACACCAACCCCTGCATGCCACCACAAACTATGGACACCCATCACCTAAGCATGACCACTGCACATACCCCCCCCCAAACACCCCCACAACCCCTCCCCCAAGGGAATGCCAGCACTGGGGGACAAGGGCACCCATAAATCGCACGCAATAGCACACACAGAAACAATAACCATACTCTCTTACCCCATGCAGGACCCGAACGCCAACAAACCGGTCAGGAGGGTCCAGAAATGTCCATCCCCCCCCGGAAGAGGCCCCCAGTGATGACAGCAGCTCTGTCGACCTGATGACCAGCCCGGACCATCGGGGACCTCTGGACAGTCGGTTCCCCTCAGGCAGCCACAGGCCACAGCAGACCCAACCCCCTCTGGGAATAACAGCACAGCTCCCACCCAGCGGGCCCATGCCTCTGTCTCTAGGACAGGTCAATCAGCGGTGTGTCTGCCACTACAGGGCACCCAGGCTAACCCACCACCCCAACAACAACAGGGACCTGGGGGCAGTGGTAGTGGGCACACCGTCCAGGGGACAGAGGCCGGGGGAAACCGGGCAACTCGGAGGGCTGCTGTGCGACAGGGGGGGGGGGGGAGAGGCCCAGGGAACCCACTCTCCAAGAGGCCCTCACCACCATCATGGCAGCCTACCACCACTCCCAAGAGACGATGGCGACGGTACTGGCCAGGTTCCAGGAGATCCAGGCACAGCAGGAGGAACGCTACATGGGGTTCAGCAATCAACTCACCAACATCTCTACCGCTATGGGGAGCATAGTCCAGGCCCTGAACCGTATAGAAGACACGTTGCGGGACCATGTGGCACCACACAGGGCCCCTGTCACTAGCCCGGACCAGGAACAGCCTACCACCTCTGCCGGCGCTAGTGGACAGGAGGCCCCACCACAACAACAGGCCACCAGAACCCCACCTCCTGCTGAAGAACAACCACCCCGCAAGAGAAGCCTGAGATCAAAAAAATAGACAGAGTAGGATGTCAAGACCCCCGCCAGCATGAGATACCCCCTGATGTCATCCCACTGTCCCACATTGCCACTCTGTCCAACCTTGAACTGCCCCTGCTCCATCCTTCCACAGGCATATGGACAATGCACCTGTGAGACTGAGAACTGGACTCTGCCATGGACATTACTCCACCCCCACCCATCACCGTGTTAATATCGTGTACCATTATCTAGCACAAAAAATAAATCACTCAATGCACTGAAATCAATCAGGAGTCAGCCTGTATCATTTACAAATGTATAACACATTACAGATCAATTATGTTCTGTTAACTTTGTGCTGAAGACATACCGAGATCAATAAGCATTAGTCCATGGGCTAACCAAGCAGAAGTCACGCAGTGGGTCATACAGCACTGAAAAGGGAAGGGAAAATCAAACATCAGTTTAAAAGAACTGGGGGGTCATAGACAGAGTTGTGATGCAGGAGGCTTTCAGGAAAAGTAAAATGGCGTGGGTGATTCTTACCTGTATGCTACTGAAAATACTGCTGGATAACTCTGTCCCTGTTGTCTGTGTCGTCCTCTGAGTCTTCCTCCTCTTCACTCTCCGCAGGCTCCACAGCTGCTTCAACACCACCATCTGGACCATCCTCCTGCAGGAAAGGCACCTGACGTCGCAATGCCAGATTGTGAAGCATACAGCAGGCCACGATGATCTGGCACACCTTCTTTGGTGAGTACATCAGGGATCCCCCTGTCATATGCAGGCACCTAAACCTGGCCTTCAGGAGGCCAAAGGTCCTTTCTATGATCCTCCTAGTTCGCCCATGGGCCTCATTGTACCGTTCCTCTGCCCTGGTCCGGGGATTCCTCACTGGGGTCAATAGCCAAGGCAGGTTGGGGTAACCAGAGTCACCTATTAGCCACACACGTTGTCCCTGTAGCTGTTCCATCACATAAGGGATGCTGCTATTACGCATCACATACACGTCATGCACTGACCCAGGGAACTTGGCATTCACATGGGAGATGTACTGGTCAGCCAAACAGACCACCTGGACGTTCATAGAATGGTAATTTTTCCTGTTTCTGTACACCTGCTCATCGTCTTTTGTGGGGACTAAGGCCACATGGGTCCCATCAATGGCACCAATTATGTTGGGAATATGTCCAAGGGCATAGAAATCACCCTTCACAGTGGCCAAATCAACCTCCTCAGGGAATAGAATGTAACTCCGCATGTGTTTCGTCAGGGCAGACAACACTCTAGACAAAACTTTAGAAAACATGGGCTGAGACATTCCAGATGACATGGCCACTGTTGTCTGGAATGAGCCACTTGCAAGAAAATGGAGGACTGACAGCACCTGCACCAGAGGGGGAATTCCTGTGGGTTGGCGGATGGGGGACATCAGGGCTGGCTCCAGCTGGGCACACAGTTCATGTATAGTGGCACGGTCAAGTCGGTATCGTAGTATGATGTGGCGTTCTTCCATTGTCGACAGGTCCACCAGCGGTCGGTACACGCGAGGATTCATCCTTCTCCTCGCAAGTCCCAGCGGACGGTGCCTAGGAAGGACAACATGGAGCACAGAGTCAAGCAAATCACAGGTACGTTCACCACAGCTTGCATAGCACACGGTTATCTATGTATTGAAAGGCGTGTATGTGTGGCAATGCAAGGCCTAGGCCTGTGTGACGCAGTTGAAATTATGCCATGTGGGCCTTTGAAATGGCGGCTGCCTGACCTGTGAAGTGGGACAATGGGATGTGAGGTCAATGCGCTGGCGGAGCACACCGTGGCGGTAGGCGGTCGAAGACCGCTATACGAAGCCGCATTGGTTAACATTGAAGCCTATGGGTTTCAGGAGCCAATGACGAGGTGCGCCGGCGGTCGCGGTACGCACCGCCGCGGTACGCACCGCCGTGGGCGTGACCGCCATTTTCTATCAGCTTAATCACTCGAGACCTGATCATCCACAGGAGAGGACCTATACTGCAAGTGCTGCTGTGACCTCGGTCTGGAAGTGACAATGGCTGCTGCGACTGGGGAAAGGGCCCCTGCCTTCACGTCTGAAGAGTTGGAGAAGCTCGTGGATGGGGTCCTCCCCCAGTATGCGTTACTCTACGGTCCTCCAGACCAACAGGTAAGTACACCGGGTGCACATGGAATGGGCGATGCCTGTGTGGAGTGTGGTGGATGTAAGTTGGTGGGGTGGGGGGCGATGGAGGAGTGCAACGCACGACAGATGAGAGCATGTGCCATATGGCAAGGTTGGGGAGGGGGGGCCAATCACATCTAACATGCAGTAAATTGATGAATGTTTCCTTCCCATCCTGTACATGTCACATAGGTCAGCGCCCATCAGAAAGTCGAGATTTGGCGTGCCATCGCCAAGGAAGTCCGGGCCCTGGGGGTCCACGTCAGACGGGGCACCCACTGCCGCAAGAGGTGGGAGGACATCCGCCGCGGGACCAGGAAGACCGCCGAGTCACTGCTGGGGATGGCCTCCCAACGTAGGAGGGGTGCCAGTCGTACCCTGACCCCCCTGATGTCCCGGATCCTGGCGGTGGCCTACCCTGATTTGGATGGGTGCTTGAGGACATCACATCAGACACAAGGGGGTGAGTATCAGCACATTCTGCTATCTTTCTGCGCAGTGGAGGCGTCTGGGTGGGGGAGGAGGGTTGTGGGTGACATTAGGCCAGGGCGCTTTCTGTAGTGTAGTCCTCTCCCTTAGGCATGGCCCTGTGCTCCCGGCCCCCACCTCTGTAGGGTGACAAGTACAGCTATTGATGGTCCAGCCTAACACATGTGCGCATTTGTCGTCTCTAGACCTGTTGTCCTAGTCAGAAGTACTGAGTAGTGTACCCCGAATGCGCGGCTTAGTGCATGAGGCTCCTGTGTCTGTCCTCTCCGCCAACGGTGTTGACATTGCATGCACTCAACCTGGTCTTCTTTTTTCTCCCCCCACCCTTCTTCTTCATCTTCTTGTGCATGTGTGCATTAGCATCATCAGGCGGAGGAGATTTGGCATCGGAGCACGAGGGAGCTGCAAGTCACAAGGCCCCGGTGGGCCCAGGAACAGACACCGAGGGGACCAGTGATCCGGAGGGCGAGGGGAGCACCACAACGGGGACCGGTGGTGAGACCAGCGACACAGACACGTACTCGGATGGGTGCTCCCTAGCGGTGGCGGCAACATCCGTGCCCCCCGCCTCTACAGGTACAGCCGCCACCCAGCGCACCAGCCCCGCCCTCCCTGCAGCCCCTCAGCCTACGCTCCGTGCCCGCTCGCCCAGGAAGGCGGGCGTCTCCTTCGCCCCAGGCACCTCAGCCCCTGCCCCTGTCACCCCTGCTGCCCTCAGTGCGGAGCTCAGTGACCTCCTGAGGACGCTCATTGTTGGGCAGACTACCCTTTTGAATGCCATCCAGGGGGTAGAAAGGGAGGTGCATCGGAGCAATGCCTACCTGGAGGGCATTCATTCGGGTCAGGCTGCCCATCAACGATCGATCAATGCTCTGGCCTCAGCACTGACGGCAGCCATTGTCCCTGTTTCCAGCCTCCCTCTTCTGACTGCCTCCAGCCTGTCTCTGTCTCCTGTTCCTCAGCCTATCCCATCCACACCATCTGACCAGCCTGCACACACCTCAACACCCAAGGGCAGCTCATCCAGACACAAGCACCACAGATCCCACAAACACTCACCCAAGCAACACCCAGATGCAGACATTCCAAAGGCCACTACCACCTCTGTGTCCCCCTCCTCCTCGTCTCCCTCCTCCCTCCCTGTGACGTCTCCACTCACACCTGCATGCACACCAACATCAGCCAGTGCTTCCATCACCACCACACCCTCCAGTACAGTCCGCACGCGTGCAGTCACCACCCCCACTGCCATTTACACGTCCCCTGTGTCCTCTCCCACTGTGTCTGTCACCCCCTCTTCCAAGACACACAAACGCAGGCAGCCACCCACCCAACAGCCATCCACCTCACGACAGCCTACAGCACCAGCACCTTCACCCAAAGACAGCACACCTGACTCTCCTACAACCACATCCTCTTCCTCCACTCCCATCACCACTTCTCCTACCCTTTACCTTGGCCCTAAAAAAGTTTTCCTGGCTAATCTTAACCTCTTTCCCTCCGATGACCCACCCCCTCCATCTGCAAAGAGTCCCAAGAGCACCTCAGCCACCACCAGCCCAGCTTCGAGTGTCACTGTTGTGCATGGGTTCTGGAGTCCACCCTTTGCCAGCAGTGACACCTCAATCAGCAGCAAGGACACATCCAGCCCCCCCCCGGCAAGAGGACCAGGAAACAAAAGGGCCGCCGTGCGAGGACTGACACGGCTGCCCCCAAGGAGCAAAGTTCGCCCACTTCACCAGCCACAACATCTAGGGGAGGCAAGGACCCGAGAGCCCCATCTAAGGAGCGAAAGGGCAGCAGGGCGGAGAAGTCAGCCAGCAGGAGCGTGGAGCAGGTGGGCCCCACATGCCACATCCCAGCTGTAAAGGAGGACACCAAAGGGCCCAGGACTCCGTCACCGAAGGGTCCAGAAACATCACGGTCGGAGGGCGACTGAGCAGGGAGTCCAGCCCAGGTCTGGCTCCCTTGACCTACTGGATGAGCACCGCTGAAGAGGGCCCTCCGTGCAGAAGAGCACCGCTGAAGAGGGCCCCGCCGTGAAGATAGGCACCGCTGAACAGGGCCCACCATGAAGATAAGCACCGCTGAAGAGGGCCCGCCGTGCAGAAGAGCACCGCTGAACAGGGCCCCGCCGTGAAGATAAGCACCGCTGAAGAGGGCCCGCCGTGCAGAAGAGCACCGCTGAACAGGGCCCCGCCGTGAAGATAGGCACCGCTGAACAGGGCCGCCGTGCAGAAGAGCACCGCTGAACAGGGCCCGCCGTGCAGAAGAGCACCGCTGAACATGGCCCCGCCGTGAAGATAGGCAACGCTGAACAGGGCCCCGCCGTGAAGATAAGCACCGCTGAAGAGGGCCCGCCGTGCAGAAGAGCACCGCTGAAGAGGGCCCGTCGTGCAGAAGAGCACCGCTGAACAGGGCCCCGCCGTGAAGATAGGCACCGCTGAACAGGGCCCCGCCGTCTCAAACACCGCTCCGCTGGGCCCTTCCTGTCAAGCACCGCTCCGCTGGGCCCTTCCTGTCAAGCACCGCTCCGCTGGGCACCGCCGTCTCAAGCACCGCTCCGCTGGGCCCTTCCTGTCAAGCACCGCTCCGCTGGGCACCGCCGTCTCAAGCACCGCTCCGCTGGGCACCGCCGTCTCAAGCACCGCTCCGCTGGGCACTGCCGTCTCAAGCACCGCTCCGCTGGGCCCTTCCTGTCAAGCACCGCTCCGCTGGGCCCCGCCGTCTCAAGCACCGCTCCGCTGGGCACTGCCGTCTCAAGCACCGCTCCGCTGGGCACTTCCTGTCAAGCACCGCTCCGCTGGGCCCCGCCGTCTCAAGCACCGCTCCGCTGGGCACCGCCGTCTCAAGCACCGCTCTGCTGGGCCCTTCCTGTCAAGCACTGTTTATGGTTCACTGTGCCCACCATGCCTCCTCCTTGACCAGTGGAGACTGTCATCCACCTGATGGACTGTGGCTTTGCACTCCCCAGGATGGCACAGTGGGCAACCCACCCACTGTAGAGACTTGAGAGACTGTGGCTTTGCACTCCCCAGGATGGCACAGTGGGCAGCCCACCCACTGTAGAGACTTGAGAGACTGTGGCTTTGCACTCCCCAGGATGGCACAGTGGGCAGCCCACCCACTGTAGAGACTTGAGAGACTGTGGCTTTGCACTCCCCAGGATGGCACAGTGGGCATGGTGGCCCCTTCGTGGATCTGGTGTCGTGGACTCATGCGGCTGTGGTGCCCTCCCCTTCCCTTCCCCCTGAGGTGCCTATAGTTTTTTCATCAGATGCCCCTGCAGTGTTCTCTCCAAAGGACTCAGGTCTCCTGTGTGGGCTTTGCCCTTGTGTCGCTACACTGTGGCCCACGGACTATTCTATTTAATTTTGATGTAGAGGACTAATTGCCTCAGTTCTCCATGGCAGTGTATATAGTATTATTTTGGTATGGATATTTTGCATAGTTGACCTATATTTATCAGAGCCTATTTTTTACATAAATTTTTCTTCACAATTTAATTATGTCTTTGCATTTTTCCGGGGGGTTTGGGTGGTGTCATTGTGCATTGTTGCTCTGCATTGGTGTGTACATAGTTTGGGGGGGTGGGGGTCGCATATGTGTGTGGCCGTAACCTTTCCTCCTCCCCCCTCCCGTGTGTCGTAGGTGCAGTACCCACCGTTGTCGTCTGCGCCGGCGTTCGTACTCGTGGTAGATGAGAAGGTAGACGAGAGCAGGTAGGATGTTTAATTCGGGTTCCATGCTGTCCTCCGTACTCGTGGAGTGTGTTTTGGTGAGCGTTTTCCCGTTCGTGGTCTGTTTCCGCCGTGTTTTTATCGGCGGGGCTCCCGCCCCGGAAAAGGTGGCGGATTGGTGAGTTATGATAGTGTGGGCGGTACATTGTCTGCCGCCTGCCTGTTGGCGGTGACCGCCGCGCTGTTTGTCTGTACCGCTGTGGCGGTTGGAGTGTTAATGTGGCGGGCTGTTTTGGCGGTTCCCGCCAGGGTCAGAATTCAATTTTTTCGACCGCCGGCCTGTTGGCGGGTTGGCCGCCACTTTATCACCGACCGCCAGGGTTAGAATGACCCCCTAAGTTTGAGGGCACCCTGGCACTAGCCAAGGTGCCCCCACATAGTTCAGGGCAATTTCCCCAGACTTTGTGAGTGCGGGGCCACCATTACACGCGTGCACTACATATAGGTCAATACCTATATGTAGCTTCACAATGGTAACTCCGAACATGGCCATGTAACATGTCTAAGATCATGGCATTGTCCCCCCAAGCCTAATCTGGTTTTGGGGTGCCAATCCCATGCATCCCTGGGGCTCCAGCATGGACCCCAGGTACTGCCAAACTAGCTCTCTGGGGTTTTCTCTGCAGCTACCGCTGCTGCCAACCCTCAGACAGGTTTCTGCCCTCCTGGGGTCTGGGCAGCCCAGTCCCAGGAAGGCAGAGCAAAGGATTTCCTCTGAGAGAGGGTGTTACACCCCCTCCCTGTGGAAATAGGTGTCAAGGGCTGGGGAGGAGTCGCCTCCCCCAGCCTCTGGAAATGCTTTGAAGGGCACAGATGGTGCCCTCCTTGCATAAGCCAGTCTACATCGGTTCAGGGAGCCCCCAGCCCCTGCTCTGGCTTGAAACTGGACATAGGAAAGGGGAGTGACCACTAGCCTGTCCATCACAACCCCAGGGGTGGTGCCCAGAGCTCCTCCAGTGTGTCCTCCTCTGAGGGTTATTTAGGGTCTATCCTGTGGGTTCCTCTTCAGATAACGAATGCAAGAGCTCAGCAGAGTTCACCTGCATCTCTCTCTTCAACTTCTGCCAAGGATCAACCGCTGACTGCTCCAGGATGCCTGCAAGACTGCAACAAAGTAGCAAAACGACTACCAGCAACATTGCAGCACCTAATCCTGCTGGCTTTCTTGACTGTTTCTTGGTGGTGCATTCACCCTGCACTGGAATCCAAGAAGAACTCTCCAGTGGGTCGACGGAATTTTCCCCCTGCTAACGCAGGCACCAAATGTCTGCATCACGGGTCCTCTGGGTCCCCTCTTATCTTGACGAGTGTGGTCCCTGGAACACAGGAGCTGGATCCAAGTGACCCTGACAGTCCAGTGGTCCTTCTGTCCAAATTTGGTGGAGGTAAGTCCTTGCCTCCCCACGTCAGACAGTAATCTTGTGTACTGTGTGATCTGCAGCTGCTGGGGCTTCTGTGCATTTGTGCAAGGAATCATTCGTGCACAGCATAGCCTAGGTCCCCAGCACTCTGTCCTGCATTGCTCAACTCGCTGAGTTGATCACCGGCTTCGTGGGAGCCTCCTTTGTAGCGTTAAGACGATCGCTGTGCTCAGATTTCTTGAATGCCTGTTCAAGTGCCTCTGCGGGTGCTGCCTGCTTCTGCATGGGCTCCTTGTGTTGCTGAGTGCCCCCTCTGTCTCTTCCTCCAAGTGGCGACCTCCTAGTCCTTTCTGGGCCTGGGCAGCACCCTTTTTCTTCAACTGTGACCTTTGCATCTAGCAAGGCTTGTTTGCGGTCTTTCTGCATGGAAACAACTCTGCAGCCTCCAGCACGCTGTGAGAAATCTTTTGACCAAAGGAGAAGTTCCTGGCACCTTCCGTTGTTGCAGAATCTTTGGCTTCTTCCACCCGTAGGCAGCTCTTTTACACCTTCAACTGGGGTTTAGGGGGCTCCTGCCCCCCCTGGACACTTGCGTGACTCTTGGTCTTGGACTCCTTCCTTTGCAGGTCCTCAGGTCCAGGAATCCATCTTTAGTGCTTTGCAGTCAGTTGTTGACTTTGTAGAATCCCCTATCTCGACTTTACTGTCTTTCTGGGATAGTAGGGTAACTTTACTCCTACTTTTCAGGGTCTTGGGGTGGGGTATCTTGGACACCATTAGTGTTTCCTTACACTCCCAGCGACCCTCTACACACTACACTAGGCCTGGGGTCCATTTGTGGTTGGCATTCCACTTTTAGAGTATATGGTTTGTGTTGCCCCTAGGCCTATTGCATCCTATTGTGTCAGGAACAAAGCTGTGCGCGGTCCAGGTCCCGCCAGGACCTCCGCTGCCCGTATTTGCTGCGCTTCATGCACGCCACTTGTCATCCCTTCCTGTTCTTAAAGTGGTCATCAGCATCGCCTGCCCTGTGGTAAAGCTCATGTAGCTGCAGATTCAGGACATTGGTGGACAAGATGCACTTATCAGTGCTATTCTATGAAGGGACTACAATTCACAGGTTTTTTAGAGGCAGCCGCCATCTTGGGGTGTGGCAGGCCTATAAAGCCCAGCCACACCCAAGCACCTTGCTCACTATTTTGTACACTTCGATGCAGTCAGACCTCGTGGGGGTTCCACTGAAGAAGAGCAGATTTCCTGCATGGCAGATTGATAGCAAGTCGGAGTATTCTTGTTTCCATGGTGAATTCAGATACGAGTAGGTCGTACTCGTAGCGGTAAGGTCTTAATGAGCCTAATCTTGAAGGAAGTTGTTTCTTCCAAACGTACAGCGCCCCTTAGCACAACGAGCAAAGCGTTTCCAGTTCTAAGAGTATAGGGGGCTTAGCACGACGATCAAAGCGCTTCGGATTACAGAAGTAAAGCGCCCCTTAGCACAACGAGCAAAGCGCTTCAGGCCACACGTGTAAAGCGCCCTTGCCACGATAACCAAAGGGTTTCAGTCCACATGAGTAAAGCGCCCTTGGCATGACAATCAAAGCGTTTCAGGCCACATGAGTAAAGCATCCTTGGTGCTTATCACCTAGTTCGAATTTGAGAGGGAGATGAATGGAAAACGTCTTTTAAGATTCGTTATGGTCACTTTGAGTATCTAGTGATGCCGTTTGGTCTATGTAACGCTCCAGCAGCTTTCCAATATTTCGTAAACGATGTTCTGAGAGAATACCTCAATATCTTTGTCATTGTTTATATTGACGATATATTGATCTATTCAAACTCTGAAGAAATACATGAAGAACATGTAAAAAAGGTATTACAAACTCTACAAAACCATAATTTGTTTTGCAAATTGAGTAAATGCGAATTCCATACCAAAGAAGTTGAATTTTTGGGAGTCATGTTAACACCTGACTGCATGCAAATGACTGAAAGAAAAATTCAAGCAGTATCAGAATGGCCCACACCAAAATCAGTACGTGACATCCAATGTTTTTTGGGTTTTGCGAATTTTTATCGACGCTTCATCCATCACTTCTCCCAAAAGGTGCCCCCAATTACCAAATTGCTAAGGAAAAAAGCCATCTTCAACTGGTCCCAAGAGACAGAGGAAGCATTTCAAGACTTAAAAAAGGATTTTACTTCAGCTCCCATTCTAGCTCATCCCAATGTGTAGGAACCATTCATTGTGGAAGCCGATGCATCTGAGGTCGCTGTTGGGGCCATCCTATCCCAATGTCACCGAGAAACTGGACAATTGCACCCCATAGCATATGTGTCAAGAAAATTGAATGAAGCATAACAAAATTGCACCATAGCAGAAAAAGAATTGCTAGCAATTCGCAATGCTTTCAAGGAATGGAGACATTATTTATTGGGTTCAAAACACACCATAACTGTATACTCTGATCATAAAAACTTACAATTTATGAGCTCCGCCAGGCTACTAACTCCCAGGCAACTGAGATGGATGCTATTCTTTGCAGAATTTGATTTCATAGTGACTTTTAGACCAGGAGTAGATAATTGTAAGGCCGACACAATGTCTAGGCAAGATTTTTCGATCACACATACTGAACAAAAACCCATGCCTATTATAACGCCTTCAAAAGTGTTGTGTTTTATAGCAGCCAAGAAGTTCTTTGATCTTATTCGTAATCATTTTTACATCACCAAGTGGCAAGAGTGGTTACAGCAAGACATCAAAAGTTCCATTCAACAAGGCCTACCTCTACACAAATCTCTAGTATTCCTGCCCACTGAGGAGTTAAGAGAGACAGCTTTTTATTGGTTGCATAGTCATCCTCTGGCAGGTCATCCAGGTCCTCAAAAGACACTAGAACTCATGAAAAAGTATTTTTGGTGGCCTACATTTGTTTATGACTTAAAACAAATGCTACAATCATGTGAAGTATGTGCAAGATGCAAAAGCGAACATAACAAGCCCAAAGGTCTATTTATACCTCTACCCGTTCCCAATCATCAATGGGAACATATCTCTATGTATTTTATTACTGGTCTTCCGCAAGTAAAGCAATTTACAACCATTTTAGTGGTGGTGGACAGTCTTACAAAATATGCTAATTTCATTTCCTGTAAAGGTCTCCCAACCTCTGTCACCTTAGCAACTACCACCTTAGAAAACATTGTTCGCCTTCATGCACTTCCAAGAGTCATCCTCTCTGATAGAGGAACACAATTTTCTGCATGTTTTTGGCAGCAATGGTGCAAGGCTTTACAAATTAATTTATACACTAGTTATTATCCACAAATGGATGGTCAAGCAGAGAGATTAAACCAAACTCTAAAACAATACTTACGATGTTATGCAACAAAGTCTCCTAAAACATGGCTGGATCTTTTGTGGCATGCAGAACTGGTTTATAACAACTCTCACCACTCTTCAATAAACTCAACTCCTTCCTATGGTTTATATGGACGTCATCCACACATTTTGCCAGTTAAGCTACATGTTTCTACTCAAACCACTCCAGCAGTCATGGACATGTTAACACACATGAAAAAGGTACATTCACAATTGCAAACAAATCTACAAAAAGCAAAGACAAAATATAAAGTGCAATATGACAAAAAACACCAGCCTGGTCCTCAGTATACAGACAAGGATAGAGTTTGGTTATCCACGGAAAACTTTGTATTAAAAAATAAAAATATATTTCATCCAAAATTCATAGGGCCCTATGAAGTTCTGCGACAAGTGAATCCAGTAACATATAAACTAAAATTGCCATCGTCCTTGAAAATTCATCCGGTGTTTCACACTTCACTTCTTAAACCTGCTTCACCCTCATGTGTCACACAACCTGCTCCTCTATTAGTCCAAGGTCATTGGTAGTATGATGTGCGATCTATCTTAGACTCCATATATTGTGGGTCTTCCCTTTGGTACTTAGTGTCCTGGAAAGGATACGGACCGGAAAATGACTCCTGGGAACCTGCAAGACATGTCCATGCACCATGTTTGGAGAGTTGTGTAATGTCAGGTATAAAGCTGTGCGCGGTCCAGCTCCCATCCGAAATTCCGCTGCACATATTTGCGGTGCTTCATGCGCACCACTTGTCATCCCTTCCTGTTCTAAAAGTGGTCATCAGCATCACCTGCCCTGCGGTAAAACTCATGTAGCTGCAGGGTCAGGACATTGGTGGACAAGATGCACTTATCAGTGCTATTCTATGACGGGACTACAATTCCCAGGTTTTTAGAGGCAGTGACCATCTTGGGGTGTGGCAGGCCTATAAAGCCCAGCCACACCCAAGCACCTTGCTCACTATTTTGTACACTTTGATGCAGTCAGACCTCGTGGGGGTTCCTCTGAAGAAGAGCAGATTTCCTGCATGGCAGATTGACAGCAAGTCGGAGTATCCTTGTTTCCATGGTGAATTCAGATACGAGTAGGTCATACACGTAGCGGTAAGGTCTTGATTAGCCCAATCTTGAAGGAAGCTGTTTCTTCCAAAAGTACAGCAGCCCTTAGCACAACGGGCAAAGTGTTTCCAGTTCTAAGAGTAAAGCAGCCTTGGCGTGACGATCAAAGCGCTTCGGATCACAGGAGTAAAGCGCCACTTAGAAAAACGAGCAAGGCGCTTCAGTCCACATGTGTAAAGCGCCCTTGGCACAACAATCAAAGTGTTTCAGTCCACATGAGTAAAGCTCCCGTGGCACGACAATCAAAGCGTTTCAGTCCACATGAGTAAAGCATCCTTGGCATGACAATCAAAGCGTTTCAGGCCACATGAGTAAAGCGGTCTTGGCACGAGGATCAAAATGCTTTAGTCCACATGAGTAAAAGTGCCCCCTTAGTACAGCGAGCAAAGAGCTTTAAGGTACAAGAGTAAAGAGCTCTTGGTACGACGATCAAAGCATTTCAGGCTACATGAGTAAAGCAATCTGGGCATGAGTATCAAATCGCTTTAGCCCACATGAGTAAAGCGCCCCTTGACATAACAAGCGTAGCGCTTCAGACAAAGCAAGTAAAAGCGCTCTCTGGCATAATGAAAAAGGCGCTTCATGTATGATGATCAAAGCGCTTCATGAACAACAAGCTAGGCACTTATGCCCAATGAGCAAAATGCTTCAAGTTCAGTGACTAAACTTTCAGGCCTATGTAGTAGATGAGAAAACGTTTCAGAGATAAGCAAATTATAGTTTCATTGTTTTTTGGGAAACATAATATGTGAGATACATATTTAAGTCTTTGAGAATTTCTAGGCTTAGATCAAACGTTTATCTTATGAATGCATAATTGTTACATGATTGATATTTAGAGTATGACCATAGTCACAAGCTCTTGCCATCTCCAGGTTTAGAGAAGAAGGGGCTATGCCCAATTCACAAAGGGTCTCAATCTGATATCACGGAGACAAATTTATTTAGGAGTCTATTGGTGAGTTATACTGTCATGAATGAATGTATGCATATTTATTCTAACCGTTTCTTTTCAGGTCTCTCACCCTGCAGTTCCCTACCCTATTTCCCTTCCCCGCCTGGCTTCATCATAACTCTGTGCTATAATAGCCTTCTGAGTTGGTGATGCCGGGAGGTGGGCCTTTTGTTCAGCAGCGTGCAGATCCCGAGGAAAGGGCACTGTGACATATTGTATTCTACAGTGTGTGCACTACTTTTCTAACTGTTTACTTACCTGATTTTGGTTTGTGTGTATATTTTGTGTATTTTACTTACCTGCTAAGGGAGTATATCCTCTGAGATACTTTTGGCATATTGTCACTAAAATAAAGTACCTTTATTTTTGGTAACTCTGAGTATTGTTTTTCTTATGATGTAGTGCTATATGATATAAGTAGTGTAGTAGGAGCTTTGCATGTTTCCTAGTTCAGCCTAAGCTGCTCTGCTATAGCTACCTCTATCAGCCTAAGCTACTAGAACACTACTAATCTACTAATAAGGAATAACTGGACCTGGCACAAGGTGTAAGTACCATCAGGTACCCACTATAAGCCAGGCCAGCCTCCTACACAACCAAATTCTCGCTTCAACTCTAGTCCTAAACATAAAACTACCATAATCTAGGTATCCCCAGGCCTCTATTTAAACATAGCCCTGAACCTAACCCTAGTCCCAAACCTGAACCTAATGCTGAATCTAACACTCTACTAGATCCTTCCATGAGTCCCAACAATTACTCATTGCCTGCCTAAAGGCTTTCTCGGGGTGGGCATAAACTCCACTCTGCCGGCATAGTTTACCAGCATCCACTTATAACATTTTAGAAAATCCTGATCAAGTAGTGCCTGATCTAATATGGCCACCAATTAGGCCCTTCCCCTCGCACTGGTTGACTTGCACAGATCAGTGTGGTCAGTGTAGGTGCTGTCTAATGTGTCCTTTCTCAGTGTGGTCTGCCAAACGTGTCCTTTCTTACTTTCCTGCCCTGGTTTTCACCACTGTTGGCGGGGAGGTAGAGTCATCTTCATTACTCCGGAAGTCATTGGTTGAGGCTCCCACAACCTTTTGCTGTGTGAGTTTTCTTCTTTCTGTGTGCACTCAAGCAATGAGGACTGGAGATGCCCTGGTACAGCACAGGTGCAATAACAAAATGATTTGACCCACCAGTCATGAGAGTAGAAGCATCCAGGCATCGCCTGTCACTCAGGGCTCGTATGAAGCAAAAACCACTAATACATCAGCAGAAGAACAAACACTCCTTTGTGCAGGTCCAACAGAAAACGTATGCATTTGTGACTAATTGAGTCATTGCCGGCACCCCTGCTATGGCACTGTTTGACAAGGATCACACTATTTTGTGAGAGAAGCATGAAGGATTATTTTAAGGTTGGAAAAAAATCAGATATTTCATTATATTGACTTTTGGAGTACGCTCAAGAAGAACAGACGACACAGATAAAGTAGGTTAACTGTACTTGTGTGAACCCATTGAGTGGAGCCAATGTGGTGAAGGTGGTTTGACTGGAAGGAATGGCTGGCATCATTTGCCCAGCAAGTTTCCTTGCAGGCTTTCCTTGGTAAGTTTGGTTTCCCAATCACCAAGGCCTTATTATGAGTGGACTGTAAATTGCTATTTGATTGGTAACCACTGGTCTTCTGACGCACGTCATTACTAAAATCTGCAGTATTGGGAATTCCAGTTAGAGAAATATCATATCATTAAATCTGAGTCATCCATGATGAAGGCTGTGGATGCAGTGGAATTATTAGTGAAATGAAGATGTGATCTATGGCTGCTTTTCAAGTTGTTGTCCCGGGTGTATGCAACCTTTCTACCTCTAAACTGCAGCATACCTTTTGCCTCATAAAACAAGTCACATTGGGTTTGGTGCCCCCCCCCCCCCTTCCCCCTGCCCGCCATTTTAATACATTACATGGAATTACTTCATTGCTGATTTCCTGTCATTAAGGGCATATGTTGGAGGATGATTTATAGAGGCTGCTCTCTATGCTAGTTGACTTGTATTAGATTGCAGAGTATTCAAGAAGGGATCATTTGCGTGGGTCACATTAGATGTGTGATGAATGCAGCAAAAAGCAATTACAATAAGACATGAGAAACTCCACTCATCACAGTGTCATGTTCTATTTGTATTTATTACCATAATTGTGCTGTCCTTCCTGGGGCAATAAATTAGGATTGGTGAGTCCCCGAGAAGCACTCTGTATACTATGATAGGGGCAAAAGCAAGATCTCTGTTTGAGGGCTATGGGAGGTAGGGCACAAAGACATACACTTCACATGTTTGTTGAAAAGTGTTGTTCTAGTTCAAATGTTGCGGTTTTGGGAGAGAAAAACAAGAGTAAGAAAATTGGATTCTTTGAATTTTTTTGCGGGTTCTGCATCTGTTAAATGAAATGGATCTCCTGCTTGCTAGATCACTTAAGTTGCCATAGTAACTTAAATGTTGTCCACCGCACCACATTTGGATGAAAAAAACAACCGCATAAAACTATAAGTGAGCGGAACTCCATGGAAGCTCGCAGAATTCTCATGTAAGTCTGCGGAGTAATACTCTGCAAGTTCTGCCCACCTCTAATACTTTCCTGAAAATGTAAGCAATATTTTACTGATATTTTTGAGACTCCTGATGTCTTTATCCTGGTGATATTACACTCATGATAGTTTTGTAGATTGAACTTTTTCAGTCAATGTTGTGGTAATGCACCCCCAAGGATATCAACAAAAACGCGTAATGCGCCCAGTAGTGTCACACTTGCATTCACCACTCCTCTCCAAACGCTCACTCACTATTTCTTACATATGTGTGCCATATTTCTATTGGATTCCTCCTGGGGTCCCTGCAAGGAAACTGTGACATTTTTAGATAAAGATGAGGAAAAGTCAAAACTAGAATTCCTTAGGACAGTGATATTGGATTCTTGTATACACTCCAACAGAGAAATAATATCACCCACCACAACAGTATTCACACAGTAGCACTTGATAAGGTATGGGCAAAAGTTAAATTATGCTGGCTTAATTAATGTAACTTCATGAATTTCACAGTACTTTTGGTAAAAGTTCCTGAAATTATGCCATTATGTCATGTGGCCAGGTCACAAGTGGCTGTTGCTCGTGCCTCTTGTTCTTCTTGCTATTTAATTCCCCCACAAAATTCGCCCTCGCTTAAAAAATGTATGCCAGGACGTACTTCGCACTAAAATACATCACAAAATGCTGAGTTGCATTTCATTTGATCTCACATTTTTTTTTATATTTGCACAAATCCAAAAAGCAAATTTTGCAAATGTTGCACAACCCTATATTTGAAACAACCAAACTCGTATATGATCGATTATATAGAAAAAGTGTTTAATTCACAAATATCGTATGGGTTCGCCATAATATTGTGTTGGGTTAACACTTTGTAATATATATTTGCTTAATTTACCTGATAAATACAAGAGTAAATATATAAATTCTATGCTTTTACATAAGCAATCATAAAAACTATTTTTGCTGTATATGGGCGGGCAGATGTTTTTGTTTTTAATACATATCAAGAAACGTCTGGACAATAACATATTATTAAACAAGAGAGAAACTGCAAGTAATGTTTGTCCAGACAGAGATCTCTTTGAGTAAACTGGTTAATTGGGATCTAAAATAATCTAATGGGATAAGATCCCAAAGGAGCTACAGATATGGTTATAAACTGCATGAAACTCAACAGGTGTACCTTGCAGAGAGGAGCACGCTATGGTCCCACAAACAACGCTTTTTGAAAGTGTATATTGGTGCAGTGCTTAATAATTACTTTGCTCCTAAATTTGATAGTTTGTTCTCTAAAAGCATTAAGTGTTGATGATAGAAGAGCCAAGTGAAGATTGGGGCTTGTGCTTGTCTGAAATTTGTAATGTCCTTCGCACCTGGAAGCCTACTTTTCAGACCAGGTGACTCTAGTTGAGAAGAAGAAGCAATGGTCGGTGAAGGTCTGTGCTTTTATACCACAGAGAGGGATCATATGAGATGGGCTTAAAGTCACACATTCGTGACCACAGTCAATGCCTACTTCTTTCACCACATCTTGTGGGCTCTGGCTAGCCAATTTTATTGACTAACGGAAAAGTATTGGAAAGAGCAAGGTAAGAAGTTGTTTGCTCCATAAAGTCAAAGAACATGTTGTTTTTTAAATTCGAATAGTGTGTCTCAATGAAGCTCTTTCTACCATTATTTTGCTGTAGCTAACATATATTACTGTAATCCACCTCAACAGTGCTCTCTTTATTATACTTGAATAAACAAAAGGATGAGTTGGTCCTGCAGGCTTCTAAAATTGTTTCAGATGTCCGCACATACATGTGTTTCGCAAACATAGAGGCCAACATGGCCGGTTACACTTTCAAGGACTGATCTGAGCTTTTACCCAATGGACAGCGTAGTCCAACATGTCCACCACTAGATCTCCGCTTTTTACACCACAAGTATGAGCCATCTCGGCATGGTAGAATCACCAACAGATCATGTAAGTATTCCCTACCTGATTGGAGGGAAAACATATTTCCAGGACACACAGCACAAGCGTCCCTCAAGTTCCATGAGTTTTTCCCAGCATGTCATGGACACACACAGATAGTTTACCATTTTGCACAGAGGTGGAGCTACCACAATTAGTGGCAGGCCAGCCAAATTTATCACAAGTAGGACACCATTCATTGCTGTGTCACTGCTACTCAGTCGTTGACATATTGTAGAGTCATTGGAAGCCCTGCACCCTAGTCGCACCTGGTGTTTGCTTTTCTTTTTTTGTAGTAGTTTAATTGCACCCACGCTCTAAATCAGGCTCCTTGAAATGTTATCCTTAATTCTGTAATACAAACTCCGGAAGTGATGCATCAGCACGGTGTCCATTGCCTAGGCCCTTGTGTTCTCTATAAATCAATGATACATTCCGTGAAATGGAACGTTTATTAAGTATGTTAGAAAATGTAATTCTGCCAGTGAAGCTTTCAAAGTCCACAAGCTTCAATGTTGTGCAGGTTCTTACCATCACATAACTTCGCTTACGGGCACACTGTCTCACTGCACAGAAATGTTTTCAGCAAATATTATTTTGTCCTTTTTTAGGAATTCTTTCTCAAAACATTTGATAAAGAGGCTTTTTTACTCCCAGAAAAAAATGTACTGGGCCTTAGTCACAAAGGAGTTTTGGGGCAGATTTAAGAAAAATGGCGCTCCACATGCAACTTTCCTTGTGCCCCTTAGCGACCCCCTAATGCCACCATGGGTGCGCCGTATTTAAAATACAGTGCAGCATGGAGGTAGTTAAGGAACTAGCATCAAAATTTTTTAGACTAGTTTGGTGCTTTGCAGAATTAGTGTCAAACATTTCGATGCTAATCCTGCAAAGCACCCAGAGGCCAATTGAAAAGAATGGGAGCCTCATTTTAGCACCTGTTCTGAGCAGGATGTACAAATGGTAATAAAAATGATGCTAAGAATTTTTATTGATTTATTTGTACCATTTTCTCGGTTCCCCCTAATGGGGAAATGCCCCCTTTGCATACATTATGTCTGGTGCAGGCATAATGTGGCGCAAGGGCTTGCAAAGTGGCGCAATGTATGCACTGCACCACTTTGTAAATCTGGTATGCTGAAAGAGCCACTTTAGTGCTACCTTAGCATCAAAACAATTGTGCTATGACAGTGCTAAGGTGGCACTAGAGGCTCTTAAATATGCCCCTTTGTTCTGTAAACCCGTGTTTGTGGCTGAAATTGGCTACGTTTATGGAGGTGAGGCATTACCAAAAACGTATGTTTCAGGAATAAATGGTTTTACCACTATTTATTGCCATGACTGTGCACAATTAATTAATAGTAAAACCCACCAAAAAGTGGTGAGTGGGGGTTCAAGGTGTGGTTTTCCTTGAGTGTTTATGATTATCTACAAACCCCCGAGTTTATAGGCATTCACAAATGCCTTTCTGGTCACTTCCTACCCTTGAAATTGTCAGAGATGAGCTCCATCAAAGTGCTTGAAAGGAAATGGAACACCCCTATAGATCATGGAAATGGAGGGGGTGGCATTTTCTATTGAGGAAAATATTTTCCTTGAGGAGAAGTACCTCTTTTGTATCTCCACATTTATGTAATAGCAGATGCCAATTGACATCACTAGTTCTAGACTTTGTACATCGCAAGATTGTAATAATATAGCACTTAGCAAACGTTTCCTAAAAGTCATTCAGTAATGCCCAGGCTTAGGAGTACCTCTATGTGTGTAATTGCATTTTCCTTTTTATTATTTTATTTAAAAATTACAAATATAAAAATGTATAATCAGGATAGCTAATTTGGAAATAAACTAAATACATATTGATTCATTACCATATCAAAATAATCCCCACAGTCTTGTCATCCAAAAAATAATGTGCATACACCATAACACAATAGTTATCGCAAGTAATTACAACTCACGCCCTAAGGTAAATATAACTCTCGCCCCTGCCATGCAGGTTTCTCATTAACAATTTCACTGCAAATGTTGCAGTGATACTATCAATAATGTCATAGAATATGTCAAGAATGATGTAATATATTGGGTAATAAGCAATTCATGGTGAGGGTGTGAGTCATAGTTACCTTTGGGCACGTGTTATAGTTACTTTGCGGAGTAATATTCTGCAAGTTCAGCCCACCTCTAATACTTTCCTTAGAAGTAAACTCACAATGGGACGCAAATAGGTCGATGGACCTTTTGACTTGCAATTAAGATGTTCACACCATAACTCCAGTACATGCAGATCAATAATCAATCAGTAACATCAATAATCAATGATAATCAATGATATTAATAATCAGTAGAGTCAAAAATTGTCACACACCATGACCTTTCAATCATGAATAACCACACCTTTTAATAAAAGTTAAAATATTTATTTCCCTATATTAACAACGCTACGGTCACGTAAATTAATCTCAAAATCAAATTATACACATACAGAAACAACACTGGCTGTCCAAATTGTCAAAAGAAACGTAATCTAAACAAAGTTTGAACTATTACACATTTTAAGGTTACAGTACAAATCATTTACAAGAACAATTGCGCAAAATATATCACATATATTTAGATTCAGTAAGAAAAAGACATCAATGTTATTCCCTATAGCAGACTTTCGTTAGTGAGAATCCTTAACTAACACCAGATTAGCATCAGCATGTTGGACTTCATGCAAAACAATTTAGCAAACACAAATTTGGAAAACATCTAGCTATGGTTCTATAAAAGCAGTGCGCTTGGTATCTAGAAAGGAAAAGCAAACATACATTGTGAGTCACATTTAGAATTCATCTACCTCTATCGGCAAGCTAAGATAGTCTTCATCAGCAGGACATCAGTTCAGTCGGCAAGGCATCAGGATTCAGCATCAATGTTCAGAAAATACAAAGTCTTTAAGTTGTAAAGTTAAGCATGTCTCTTGTCAAGACGCTTAAGAAATTATTGACTTTTCGGCCAGCAAGAAGTTGAGCAAAATGTCTAAAATGGCCCCTTCTTCTCAGTACAGTCCCGTTAAGTTAATTTCTCTAAAACTATTTCCCAAGTCCCTGTTGGTCAAGGGATCACATGTTCACACTTTGTCCAATAAAACAAAAACTTCAAATCTATCAATTCTACCACTACTCCATTCACATGTCGCTGATTGGCTTCTCTTGCAATGTCCTCATCATCTGGCTCATCAGGTAACAATATTGTTGCAGCTTATACTCCAGTCAATGTCTTCATTGTTCTGCTCCTGTGAAAGTCAGTCTTACACATTTGACACTCATAATGTTACATTTTGCAAGAATAGCATCTTCTAGCAATCGGTTCACATCAGAAAGACTTTTAGCTACCAGCACATTTAAACAGTAGAGTGGAAAATCACAGTTTAACTCTCTGAACAGCCATTTTTTTAAATGTTAAGAAATACAGCTTGACATGAGGCCGTGTAACTTGGCCAAAACCTCCGCTAAGTTAAGGTCTACTATTAATAAAGATAATACATAGTGCATAACCCTTAATAAGACATATTACTTATTAGTCAAACATATACTCAACATCTCAAATTAATGAACCATTACAAAGTATACTTTGTGAACATTGGCGGCCACTCATCGTGATCATATTGTCAAAATGTATGCATTATTTTTTCTATATTATTGCATTTTCTACGCAAATCCATCACTCATAGTACAAGAGCACTCATTAATATTTTTACTAAAACACCTGTGCTAGCATAACTATAACTCTAACTGCTGAATTTCTATGTTTCTGTGTGTGTAAAATCTGAACCTAACTATAATGTCCCTGTAACTGAAGTTAATTTCTATTTTTTAACGCTATTTCCTAACTATAACAACCCTATAGGCTGGGTGTGTGAGTGGTTGTGTGGATGTTTCAATGGATATATGAGTGTGTGATGGGTGTACGAATGTGTATGTGACTGGCTGTGTGGGTCTGTGAGTGCGTGTGTGAGTAGTTTTGTGGATCTATGAGTGGGTGTGTGAGTGGCTGTATGTGTGTGTGAGTGGGTGTGTGAGTTTTTCAGCGGGTGTGTAATTGGGTGTGTATGTGTCTGAGTGAGTATGTGAATAGATGTGTTGGTCTCTGAGTTTGTGTATGTGTTTTGTCAATTGGGGTCAGGATCCATGGATCGGTCCGATTCCAGGAGAATCTGGGTGAATCCACAGATCCTTGTGCACTCAGATAAATGTTGTGTCTAAATTCTTGCCCACAAGTGGTCCATCACATACCCTTCTGTCAGTCCCACGGGGTCAGGGTACCTCTGACCCCTTCTTGCACTTTAAAATGTTATGAAGTCTGAATTAACAAAATGGCAGCCGCAACTTTACTCTCAGGTTGTGGCGAGCCAATCGCGGCATTGCTGTTGGCACGTGGGTCCACAAATCTACATGGATCTGTGGAAGATCTGTGGCAGATGTGAGTCTCTAGATATACATAACTATTTTCACTTTAATAAGTGCAAATCAACTGAACAGATGTACACAAAATTACAAAAAGCACTCTTTCTGGACCAAGATCTAGCTTTCTGCCAAATTATGTGTAATTTCATTCTGCGGTTCGGGCTGCAGTCTTATTTAAAAACCCTAAGGTAAATGACATGGTGAAAACACGCTTTGGAATGTTCCCTTTATCTCAGGCCCCGCTTGATGGATCACCCCGTCCATCATTTGGAAAAAAAGCATCACTACTAGGTGGGTGCCAGGGAACAAATCAAATACATGAAGTATGTAGGCTAGTCAGACTATCCAATAAAAATAAAGGCTGACACAGAAATTGTTGCTGACTTCCGAAACAGATAGTTACTACAAGCAAATGGTCAGTCTGCAAACATTTCTGTCCAACGCTTCACCCCCTGATATCAAAGAAAACTAACTACAAACGGTAACACACATCAAAAATACATTTACCAATATTAGAAATAAAATCAAGTTATCACCCTCATTCAACAAGCAGTCAGGTGTTCAATTAGTATACAAATAACAGCTATGTTAAATGAAGGGACAGATGTAGCTCAAAGGACACCACAGAGATGTACTATCCCATCAGCCAGCAGCCTCACTGCACTCACAGGAAAGAAAGAAAGAAAGAAAGAAAGAAAGAAAGAAAGAAAGAAAGAAAGAAAGAAAGAAAGAAAGAAAGAAAGAAAGAAAGAAAAGAAAGAAAGAATGAAGGAAAAAAAGAAGGAAAGTGAAAGAAAGAAACAAAGCAATCTGTACTGCATCTAATTGAAAAATGTGCAGCTTCACAGATTGCTAATCAATGAAAAGTTGACCTCGCTCTGCAGCAGTCCAGTTTCAGACCAGGTCACAGAATCATGTTTCAGGAAGACCTCTACCTCTTTATCCTTCTAGATTTGCTATAATTAAAAAAACACCAGCCTTAGCATGGCATTAAACATTATAGCATCTCTCGCAAAGATGATACTTGCATTTGATGGTGTAAATTCTTTGTGAGTGCCTGAAATATGCTAACCCAAAAAAGTGTTTTAATGGGGTGTGAGAGCATAACATAACAGTGAGATCCGTACTTTCCTCCTTACAACTTGGAGAATAATACCAATCAGCACACTTGAGCGTTACGGTATTCTGATAGCGAGTAGTTTCTGCTTTGTTAATGTTATTTCATTACTTTCTTAAGTTGCATGTCACTGTCAACGAGAAGAAATGCAGATGTTTTGAAGAATTGGAATGAGGACTTCCAGACAAAGTTGGATTTCAGGAAGACCTCAATGAAAACGAAGATCATGGACATGGCTGTTTCTATGGTGAGTATTTAATGATAAGAAAATATTCATTGCTGAGTGTGGTTTAAATAATAAAACACACCTAAGATGGCTATCGTTCTTAAGAGGTTTCAAAATCTTGCAGGAACGTGGAAACAAGTGATGTGCACCTTAAATGTCAAAGACACAACTATGCTGGTTGACTCCACCATGCTGCCATGACTGGCCCTGAATTTCAGAGGTAATTTTGAGCCTGAAGCCAATTTTGTTCAATCACTTACCAAAGCTATGACCTGGATAGCCTGTCTCACTTCTCTGCATCATGAAGGATCATTGCCAAAGGCTCATTTCATTTTTCAGCAACGTCAAAGAGTGAAAACACCCTATTGATATGATTCACTACTCCACCCATTCCTGGTCCAAACTTTTTGAAAAATATCAGGGTGAAGACTTCTGTTAATCTTCAGTTAATTTGATTCATTTTATTGAAAAGTGATTTCAGAACAAGCTAACTTCTCTGTCATTTAGAAACAAAGGGCAATATGTGTTTCACAACTGCTAATGTTACTTCATCAGGGCCAGAGAATAATTTTATACTGTTCAAAACCTGAACTTATTTGTTGACAAGGCCAATACAACAAACAGAAGATGTACTAAACCAGTAAAGGAGAAAAGAAAGAAATAACAGAACAAATACAATTTTTATTTAGGATGCAATATCTTAAAATTATTTTTATTTTTTAGTGTTTGTGACCTCAAAGTGAGGTTTGTGTGACAGTTTGAATTTTGTAGAATGTTTTTGTAAATAGATAGGTACAATCATTTTAATTGAGGTCTGAACTATGTGATCTATAGAGCCTCCTCTCAGAAATCAGAAATGACCCTATGTGATCTATTAGGTATAATATAATGATATGTTGATGTAGCTTAGCATTGTCAACAATTAGGGCAATAGATCCATAGCAGAGATCTATCAGATTTTTTACTTTTATTTAAGTAAAAACATCCACTCCACTTTGAGGGTGATAGAGATGTCTGGCTCAAACGAAAAAATGCCTTGATTGTAGTAATATGGCTGGAGCAGCAGCTTAATAGAATTCCAGGGGGATGCTATACTCATCTGATCCCTTACCCAAAGGAAGAGTAGAAGTGTCTTCCACAAGTTCTTCCATCAAAATTAAAGCAAACCTTCCATTATAGTTAACTGTTCTTGAGAAAGGAGTAGTGTTAAATTGCCATCTGGTTATGTATTTATTAGGTCTCCTTGTGAGGCCTGACCTTGATAGATATCATCCACCACATTCTATTGGTTCTTTAATGTTTTGAATTGTTTACATTTGAATTATGGGAGAAGTAGATATCAATGTTGATTCTGGATTCAGGGATGTGTATCTTTAGCAATTGAATAGCTGAGCATTCCTCCTATGATATCTTTTTATACACATCCTAAAATATGGTCACAGAAGCAGTACAATCATTAGTTAAACAAATAAATCAATATACCAATTTTGTTTGCCATCTATGTTTAGAATCTATTTACAATTCTTTAATAATGGTCCATCTTGTAGGTGTATACACTCAATTGCCACCACTCTAGAGCCAAACAATTGTGTTATGATCTGAGATACTTTTGGAAAATATTATTTTATTGTGCTGTCTTATGCAATCAACACAAGTACATTTCCTGTGTGGCCCAGCATCGACTGAATATCCTTGTTCATTCTAATGAATAAATCACCAGCCATCAACAAGAACATGCATCTCACAGAGCCTGTGAATAGAATCCCTTACATGCTATGTCCTAGATTGTGAATTGGATCCCTCTGGTGAGATTTTTTAATCAAATGAACAAATCAAAATCGCCTCCCATCCTGCCACCTATAGTTATTGTTAGAAAATCAAACATTTTTAGATCATCTATATTTGGTTCTAAAAGTGAACACATTATAAATGTTTTAAGTAATGTCTATATCTGTATACTATCTCATCTACCTGTGAATCAGAACAAATGAAGAATACATGCCAAACTTCGCTTGGCCAAGTATAGAAACTGTTCACATTGAAACATGTTGTGTAGTGGCAGCTAATACCTGATGACCAAATTGCTGTAGGGCTATTTTTATCTTTAAAATTAATATATGTTTTGTGGAGACTCAGAACCTGACCCAACAGAATTGTAAAATCTCCTTAACTAAATTTTGAAAACATCAAGGATGTCATTCTACTGATCGGAGAGTCAGTCATATATGCAACTGTCATTACTCACTTTGACACAGGAATTCAGTCTTGTGCCACTGAACTTTAGCTAGTGCTTAGCAGAAAGAATAATTTTAGGATCAAAAATATTTTACTACACCATCCATCTTCAAGTATTTATTTTGGTTACCAGCTTGAAGCCATATTCATGCTCAAACCTATCTGCATATCTCATAATGCTAAGCACAGTACCGCTCTATGTACATGGCTGACCGACTATTCTACGGCCTTAAAATCTGATGTTCTAACATCTAGACATCTACCTCACTCCTTTTCTCAATTGGCTGTTTATATCTGGAAAGCATTACATCTCAGTGGTATGGTACTGTTATCCATATTGGACTTGTACTGCTTTAGTCACTAGTTTGCCAATCCCCTTCTGTTCACATATCATCTGCCTTTTACTAAATCGTTTCACCTTATCTCAGGTATTTGAACATGTTCATTACTAGCTGGTCTAATATTTGTTTTTCTCAATTTGTAAAATTGTTTCCGTATAGGACCTACTTACAGTTTATCATATTGTTCTTTTTAGCTTGCTCTAATGCCACCTCTGGTCCTACTTTGCACTATGCAAAATTTTAAACAAATAAATATGTACTTCTAGTCTAGTTAAATTCTGCTTTATTTAACATTATTTCCCCTTGCTTGTCTGAACAATTTGTAAAGTTGTTAGAGCTGCAAGGTTCTTAGTATGTTATCACCAAGGTACACATTCACTCAACATTACACTCGCATTAGAGTATAAAAGAAATGTGACACAAACAACGACTAAACTATAAGGAAATTTGAAGGTCTCTGTCAATTTGGTTGCAGATTAAGGGAATTAGTTTCACTGATTAGTGGTGTTACATTTAAATTCTCAAAGCAATGTCTATTTTTCAATGATCCAACCATGTATTAAAGCATTTTGAGGTATGATTAATATACCTCACTTTGTCAAGTATGTAATTTATTACAACATAGTCAAATGGTTACGCCCATGTATGTAACCTAAAGATATCAGAACTGCACAATAAAGAATAATTTTCCACATGTAAAATACTCAAAGCTTACATTTCATGGTAAGTATGTGTTCCGTTGCCCTGGGTATACCAGGTACTTTTATGTATAAGTTACTTTGTTCAATATAAATCTGATATTCCTAGTGGGTAGTCTTTGGAGGTTACATGCGAGTCCCTCTGGTGAGAGGTAGAGTCAATGTTTCTGTAACTTATATGAGGTTCTGGAAGATTGCTAGTATTGTTAGATTCTGTATCTGAATCTGTTTAAATTTATGTAGAGTAGACAGTGGTAGTGTTGGGGGTTTGCATGCATTATAGGAGAAGTACCTAATTCCCATTTGTGCCTAAGTGTTGGTGTGGCTTTCAGACTTTTCTTGTAGTTAGTTAATGATGATAGCACATTGCTCTGGTGGCAGTGAGGTTCTGATTCTCGGTTTGTTACCAGAGAAGGAGCATGCATGGGTGCTTTCCTTCTTAATTCCGGGTGGAACAAGTGCACAACTTTCCTTACATTGAAGGTTTCATTGCTATATATTTTGGTGTACCCCACAAAGAGCTGTGTGTCTGATTTAGTCTGAATAGAAAATATACCTCGTGTCTGATACAGGTTTCTTTTATGGGAAGTCTGTCTAGTTTGGTCAGTGTTATGGGTGATGTGGTTATATTCTCGATCTCTTATTATGAGCCTGACTGCTGCATTTAGCATAGCCCTCATAGGTGCTATGTTGGTTTTCAGTACGCCTATGAGAGTCACATTACCATATTCTAATCTAGATAGTACCAGGTATTACACCACACTTTTTAAGTCCTCTTCCATGATGAAAGGTACCTTGAGATTTTACATGGAATCTTTGGTTGTGGAGTTTATGTGAGTCACCATGGTACTGTTTTTGTCAGGTGAGTTTTAGACACTTGGTATAGGTGATTATTGTGGGAATGCAGTTTGGACCATCTACGTGAGTGATCCAATCTTGAATTGATGCTGAGTTACCGTAAGGAGACAGTAGGAGGAATTCCATCCTTAAAGACATTATATAAATATTTTTCTATCAGTGAATTTGACTTCCCTACTTACCACTCAAAATAAGACAGATTTTACACCAGCCTGTTCTGGTCTAAAAGACTCAAACTAAGAAAATGAACAGCATATCTAAATACAAAACAATAAAAAACTCACATTGGTAGCACCTTTGATGATTCTATTTATACACCTGAGGGCCATATGAATTATGGTATGTTACTTTCAACAACCTTGCAATATGTAAAATCAAACTGTTTCGGCCTGCAAAGTTTTTCTGAGTCACAAATGTGGTGTTCCAACCCTTAATAAATCCCAATTTAGAAAGTTCTTTGTTTATGCATTCTCTCCAAGTAGTGAATCTGTAATTCTAATAGAAAACCATTAAATAGTTACTGAGTCCCAAGTTGAGGCAGTAACATATTTGCGAAGGGAAAGATTAAGCAATTAGTTGAAACACTGAACTTGCTGTCTGTTAAATCTTTTTTTCATTTCTCAGTAAGAAATAGTGAATTCCAAGCAACTCTACGAGTGACAGCTCTCAGTGCAGTGTGGTTATGGGTGGAGGAGCAAGCAGGGCAAGCAGTAGGCTGTGAACTGCAGAGGCGACAGGCAGCAAGGCAATAAGGCAGCAATGCAGCATGTCAACAGCCTGGTAGCAGCAGGGCGTCTGTGGCAGTGATAAAGTTGCAGTATATATGCCTATGGAAACCTCAGGGGTTTGGGGGAGAAGTACAATGGATGGAGAGTGGTCTCTAAGACCTGAAGTAGACTTGCAGCAGTGAGGAGAGTAGGCTTATGTCCCACTGCATTGGAAACCCTGATTTGTGGAAGCGGTTCAACCAGGTTCGGATGTGGCTTGGGGCCTAGGCGTGCTACCACCCCCACTGTGCCCACATTGCATCTTCTTTGTGACTACGCTTGTTTCACTTCTGCCTTTTTGCTAGCTTGCAGCTGTTCCTTGGCTTCCCTCTTATCTTTGTTTGCTTTACTTGTTGTTTGGACAAGTTGTTAAAGACTAAAGGCTGGACTGGATGAAAGGTTGGAGGTTGTTGTTTGGTTGGACAAAACGATGTAAAAGACATAAGTATAATGCATAAAGCACAAAGTATAAAGAAGAATACAGATGCAACAAAATATATTGTTCCTGCACAGGACTGCATTGTGCTATGCTGCCCAATTATCAACTTAGGAATAGTGGTGCACAAGGCTAAATGATGACAAACATCTAGAGGTCAATGAGTCATATTCGAGTTAGACTCATGGAAATAAAGGAGAGTGTTTTCTACTTTAATAATAACCCTGTACAACAACATTAAAAGAACCTTGTGCAACGCTTTGGTGTTGCGTTCAGGGCACCTGCTGCCTCCCCCTTTGGACTCTTGGATGCACTTTATTTTAGGGTGGTGAGGCAGTACTAGAGGAAGGTAACAAAGGCACCAAATTTATTTGAAACAGAGTTCCTGTTAACTTGAGTGTATTTTCTAGTAGCTAGTAGTTAGGGGCCCTACCTGGATTGGAGGACAAGCTTGTGCTTTTTGCAGTGCCGGCTGGGATGGGGTGTGGTAGTAACAGCAAGGTTTGCAGAGCGAGAAGGCGGCCCGTACAATTTTTGGCATGCGACTTGATCATCTACAGAGCCTAGTGCCTTCGGTTCTTCTGGAGTCCTGTACTGCTCCTGCACTTGATGCTCTGGTGCTCTGTTGATACATGTGAGGAGTGGTTTGGTTAGCAAGTGTGTAGCATGGGTGTGTGGTACTTTATTGGCTTGACCTGTGCCCGGGAGTTGGTTTGAGGAGTTACTGGGAAAACAATGACACTGATGAAACCGTGCTCTGGGGGTGTAATCTTTTCTTACCCCACTCAAAAGCCTAAATCCAAGCAATCCCTCTGTGGTAATAGAAGCTCAGAGGAGCAGCTTTAAAAATCTCAATCCTCTGTTTCCGGCTTCTTTTGGAAAATGCCTAAAGTTTACTCTCTTGTTGTGACTTCATCTGTGGGTATTCCTTCCTTGTCTGTTGCCCATTCTAGTTCAAAGCAGGCTAGTGGTCCCTTGGGGTCTACGGCAGCTGTCAGAGCCTATGAGGGCCTGGTCCTTAAGCCTACAGTACTACCCTTGGATGAAATGTCAGCAGCCTTTTCCCCTATTTTGTATTTCTTGGAGCAATTCTCCTGCCAGTGACATTAAGGAACTTCTTCTAACTCTGTCCCCCCCAGGAGGGGGGCCTCTACAGGGTCCCTCGGGCAGAACTAGAAGTTTCTTCTGGATGTGAACTCTGCAATAAAGCCATCAAAATACAAGGAGGGTTTGTTTGAGGAGGATTTTACCGTAACTGATATCAGTTTTGACTCTCAAGTGGGGGGAAAGGCAAGAGATTTCAACAGCTGTGTTCACGTCCATCTCTACCTCCCCTCTTTTGCATTTCTTCTTGTTTGGGTGGATCCCTCTCTGACCTAGATCATGATGTTTTTCTTCCAAGTTCTCAACTGAATACAGGCCAAAAATATATTAGACATTAAGTCAGACATTCTACTGGAGTTGCAGAGTGTTAATAATTCGGACCTCTCCAATTTAACATTTGTTACGAGTACTAGTAATGATAATTTAAAGTCTATGCGAAAACCAGTAAATGTGGTTCCCCATGAAGGGGTACAGGATACCTTTATTTAAGCTGGCAAGCCAAAACAGCATGTGGTGCACCCCAATAATGGGTATTCTCTTGATAATGAGAAGTAGTGCTTAAAGTTGTTTTTCAAGGAATACAATAAGCCTTTTTCTGACACATCCAAGTAAGAGATTTTCAGTGTTAGTGTTTTAAAAGGGTCTAAAAAATGCCCCAAAACCCCTGGGAAGGAGAATGGAGTAATGCCTGCCCCTGGAGTAGTGCTGTAGTGGGGCTCCAGAAATAATAGTTCTCCTATAGGGTTGCACATTTCTGTCTAGACATTATGTAGCCCTAAGATGGAGTCTAAGGCTCAGCCCTCCAAAGACAAAAATAAAAATAAATATAAAAAGATTAGAAGAATCTCCACGTGTAAAATGAAGAAAAAAAAACACTTTCCTCTTTTTTCATACTAGCAAATATGTATATTCCTCCCAGGAAACCCTTTGATGACTTGGTTAGCTCATTCTTCACTTTTGTGGATGACATTATTGTTATAGAAGATTGCCCTCTGATAATAATAATGGGTGGCCTAAATACAAAGGTATCTATTTCTTCCTCTTCCACTTTTACTAATGTTGATAAAGAAGAGGAATGGTGTATTCCGGAGATTTTGCTCCCAGAAAACATTAGAACAGATAACTGTGGGTTCCTTCTAACTGAAACTCTTGGAAAATACAAATTGCTCATTCTAAATGGAAGATCTCCAGTGGGTGAAGTCGCCTCCTATACTTTTCAGTCAGCTTCCACACAGAGGGCTTTATTATGAGTTTGGCTGCCAAAAGACCGCCATGTTGGTGGTAATCTGACTGCCGTATTAAGAGTCGAACTGTGAAGACCGCCAAAATTCAGCCAAAATTCCAACACCGCCATGACACTGGAGGGTGGGAATAGAGGTGGTCCATCCACCAGCACCACCAGCCTGACAAAAATCCACCCACCAAATTACGAGCCACAAATCACCACAGTGGTCCTTCCATTATGGAACACCATTGGCAGTGCGATCCGTTGCATTCAGAACTCACATCAGTCAAAACACCACACCACATTGGACAGTTTGAATACCTCATACCTGACACACAGCCACACACCCAACACACCTACTCAATGCACTAAATAACACACCCCTACACAACCCACATTCCTTTGCAACAAAAACGCCATTCAGAGACCCAGAAATTAAGCAATATTATAGAGGTTGCAACTTCACACAATAGGCACACATACACATCACACTCAGAACACATCCCACTTCAGCATAACTAACACAATACACACATCACTAGCACCTACAATCTGCCACAACCATCTCTCCCTCACAACGCACCACCCACACCTCACCAATTATCCAACAATTCACCCTTACACTCACAACACCCCCACACATCATCTACACAACTACTACCATGTACCCACACAAACACCCATGTTTCACTGACGACGAGTTGAGGGTCATGGTGGATTAAATTGTCAGGGTAGAGTCACAACTGTTTGGAGCACAGGTCTAACAAACGTTGATTGCCAGGAAAACGGAGCTATGGCAAAGGATAGTCAACAGGCTCAACTCAGTAGACATCCATCCACGCACAATGGAGGACATTAGGAAGAGGGTGGAATGACCTACGGGGAAAGGTACGTTCCATGGCATCATGCCACCAGATAGCCGTGCAGAAGACTGGCGGTGGGCTACCACCTCCTCCCCCACAGTTCACATCATGGGAGGAGAAGGTCATGGACATACTGCATCCTGATTGCCTTACTGTAATACCTGGGGGACTGGAGTCTGGTAAGTACCCACAACAGTCATGTCACACATTTGTCTTGTCCTGAATGCTTCCTCACCATCCAAATACTCCCTAATTAACTAACTAAATGCCCCACTACACCTCCCAACTAATCACCTAATGCCCTTCTCCTGCATGCCACCACTCCACTCTGCCCAACTGCCCTCACAGCCCTTGGCAATGGCACATTAATTATTGGCTAATCATATCACTACGACTCCCAGAATGCACTACCCCATCATTCTGAAAACCTAGAAAGTGCACAACACATCACATGTAATGCATGAATAACTAAAGTAGTAGCTACACCATCTAGATTAATCCAGTGAGGACCAGCACATGGCAATGACAGCAAGGCAATGGCACACTCACAATAGCAAACAAAGCAAAACACAGCTACAGCTAATGACCACAGACCAAATATCCCAAACCAGAAATAGACTGAACTGGGTTGGAAAGTAAGATGGATGAGTCAATGCACATGCACAACATCTAGATACAGGACTATTACTCCTGACTACTCACACACTGTGTTCCCACTAGGACACCATTGTGCATTGTGCACTTCATTGTGTGACATCAAGCATGCCTGAATATCCACTAGGTAACAGAGGTGAACAGTCATGTCAATTATCAGACAAAACCAGAACCCATCTGCGGTACAATCTGCACAAAACTTGTATAACAGCTCCCAACATGGAGTATGGAAATCAAGTCACAGAGTTGTATGTACAACAAAATGTATTCTGTGCAGCATCTGTCAATGTTAGTGCAGGGAATCATGTAAAGTCACTGTAAGCAGCTCACAAAAAGGCAACCAAACACACCTGAACATGAACTCGGTGCCTCATTCCCTTCACAGGTAACCCTGCCGTTGCACCATGGAAAGGATACCTGAGACTGCCAGTCCCCCTCAGTATGAAAGTCCCAATGAGGGCAACATACCTGGATGCCTTGACAATGATGAACAACCTGGCCCACTTTTGCCAATTTTGATAAAGAAGAGGTATTGTCTATTCAGGATATTTTTCTCCCATAAAACATTAGAACAGATAACTGTGGATTCCTTCTAACTGAAACACTTGGAAAATATAAATTTCTTATTTTAAATGGAAGATCTTCAGTGGGTGAAGTCGCATCCTTTACTTTCCACTATCTTCCACACAGAGGGCCTCATTACGGGTTTGGTCACCAAAAGCCAGTCAATGTCTCCCTGCTCTCACCCTGCCCACATCAACCCCCCAACCCCACCACTGGTGCTTCCACATCTCAGGGAACTATTTGCCCCCAAACCTGTGACCCAATGAGTGTTCAATCATTTGTGTGTCCCACAGTACAGGAACCTGAGTTGAACCTTAACATTCCTGACAATGAAGGAACTGCTACCACTGAGAGTGGGCACACTGTGCCAGGGGCACAGGCACCTAGAGGTAGCGTGTGTGGGAGGGATGCTGTAGGTCTGAGGGTGGGATGAAGAAGGAACTCCACTGACCAGGAAACCATCTCCCAAGTCTTGGAAGCATACTGAAGTCCCAGGACAGGATGGGCCAAATTATCACCATGTTGTGGGGAAATCAAAGGCTGCAGAGGGACCACCAGCAGGAAATCATCCAGCAGTAGCAGGCAGACAATACCACCATGGCTACCATTGCAAGGGTGCTAAGGGGCATCAATACCACTCTCATTGGTTTCGTAACACACCATTAGGCACCTTCCACAAGCCACGTAAAATCTGCTCCATCTACATCTGCGGCAGCTAGTAGAATGGAGGCCCTGCCAGGGGAACCACAGCCCTCACACACCCCTCCCTCTGTAGTAGAAGACCCCCCAGCAAACATCCACGTCTACTCAGACATCTTGCTGGAGCAGATGCTAAAACCAAACTCACTGCCAGGAAGTGAACCTCTCATGATTTGTCACCCTTGTGTGCCACTGAGACACCCTGTAGAGTGTTCTGAGACATAACTCCACTGTCCCATGGTACAAGGACACTGGCCCTTTGTAACCAACTGGTGTAGCAGCTACTCTGACGAATCCATCTACCAGGACCTCACTCATCACCTTATTTTTAATTTATGCACCTATATTTTGACTTTTAGTATTCTGATATGCACAATAAATCAAAACTGAACACAGGTACTGTATATGTGTCTTTTATAATACAACAACAATTGTCATGTTTGCCACCTGTGGCCTGGTCAAACCACTCTGCATCGAACAGCCAGTGTAATGGTCATCAGAGAGATGCTCCCTTAGCAGGAGACACCTGACAACAGAAATGTCATAGGATAGATGTCAGAGAGGTGGAAATCCAGGGCAACACAATAGTATAGTCAGTATACTAATCTGCAAATAGAGCTTGAGAGAGAATACCATCAAGATGGAAGGTATGGCGGCATGCAATGATTATACACAGGTGATAAAATGCATGCCCATGGTAAACTACCTACAAAGCAGGGGCACCCAGAATGGACCTACATATCACCAGGCACAGGCTCTTCACATACCCATAACATAGCTACATGATAACTTACCCAATAGAACACACAAAGAACATCACAGGGATTTTCAGTCACCTTTGTCAGTATACAGTTACCTGCACCTTCAACAGCAATGTCAGAATACAAACACAGCTAGGTCCCATGGTCATCACAAAGTACACCATCCATTGTGAAGCCAGAGGCCCTGATTCAATCATTACATATCGGCCACAAACTTCAACTGCCACATAATACACCATTTCACATCACCCCAACACCACTGGCAATAGGAAAGGACTAAGAAGTCACAACCCCACTTGTATGAAGGAAGTACTAACAAGGTACTATTCCACTGTAACTATATCCATTTTACCAGCTATCCATCAGGTACACCTCTAATGTCTGTCAGCAATTACCATTGGCTTCTAACAATGAATACCTGAAGCCTAGATGGCGGAGCCAAACACGAAATGGCAATTTCAGTGAGTGGAAGGAAAAGAGGATAGGAGAATGCACGAGACATACCTCAATACTGAGGAGTCCATTACAAAAGTGTATGTTAGGATCACATATAACAACACATGATATAGCAGACCATATTGTACAGTACACTTTACAATCTCTCCGTCTGCATCCACAACTCGCACATAGGCATTGGAGCTCATGACACACCCCACTGATGAATCAAGTCAGGAGGTATAATGGCAGCCATCTACTTCAAGTTGTGCACATTCAACACATCAAAAGGTCAGCTTCCCATACCTGTATTTCAGTGGAAGTACTGATTGATGATATCTGCCTTAATGTCACCTTCTCCCTCTTCCTCTGGCTCCTCATCACTTGCAATATCATCATTTGCAGCCACTGGTACAGCTGCCTCCCCCTCATCTGCTCTCAATGGTGTCTGATGTCTCAGGGCTAGTTTGTGGAGTATGCAGCAGGCAATGATTATTTTACAAACCTTGTGGGGTGAGTAGAGGAGGGCACCTTCAGATCAGTCCAGGCACCTGAATCTTGCCTTCAGGAGCCAAAATGTTCACTCAAGAACATGCCTTGTTCTCCCATAGGCCTCACTGTAGTGGAGTTCTCCTGGCGTGACTGAGTATATCACAGGTGTCAACATCCAAAGACGATTTGGATAGCCTGAGTCACCTGTGAGCACAATGGTAGAACAAATCATACATAGTTCCTGCGACTAGCTATAGTGTGATGACAGGAGACATAAAACACAAACACACACTACAATGCAATGCAAACTTACCAAGAAGCCAGGCCCTCTCTGTAGTCATGCCATTAGATGTCGGACATTGCTGTTCCGCATGATGTAGAAATCATGCACAGATCCAGGAATCTTGTCTGTGACCTGTAAGATATACTGCTGTGCCAGACACACCACCTGTATGTTGATTGAGTGGTAGTTCTTCCTGTTCCTATACACCTGTTCATTGGCACTGGGAGGGACCAGAACTACACAGGTGCAATCAATGGCTCCTACCATATGAGGAATGTGTACCATCTCATAAAAGTCTGCCTTCAAATAGGCCAAATTCGCTCGTTGGGGAAACCTGATGCAGCTGTCCAGGCGTTTCAACAATGCACACAGCACATCCTTCAACACCAGACTGAACATGGGCTGAGATGTCCTTGCTGTTAAGGCAACAGTATTCTGAAATGACCCTGTGGCCAGGAAGTGTAAGACTGACAATATTTGAATGATGGGAGTTATGCCATAGGGATTGCGAATGGCAGGTATTAGAAATGGGGTCTCTGGTTAGCAGTCAGTTTGCACTCTGTCAAAGCAGGGACCTTCACTCTAGTCAGGGTAAGCAAGATACATACTTAGGATAAGCCCTGCTCACCCCTTAGTAGCTTGGCAAAAGCTGTCAGGCTTATCTCAGAGGCAATGTGTAAGTTATTTGTACAATCACACACAGTAGCATGGTGAGAACACCACAAAAGAACTCAACAGCAGGTTAGAAAAATAGCCGATATTTATCTGAGAAAAAAAAGACCAAAACAACAAAATCCAACATACACAAGCAAAGTTATGAATTTTTAAATATTAAACTTCAATGTAGCGCTTAGAAACATAAGTGTTTCGATTTGGTGTTGTTTCCAACAATCTGACTCTAATGGCACTGGTCACGGAGTCACATGGACCCCCAGGTACAGTACCCTGTGTAAATGAGGAAACAAGCTGGTGCACGGAGTGGGAATCAAGGCATCACTGGATCTGTGCACTTCCAGTGGGGTCGATATGTGGCGGTCATGGTGTGGCGAAGTCGGGTTCACAAACGTTGGTGACACAGCACTTCTGGACTCACAGAGTTGCGGACTTCATTGAGGCTGTGGCGGCATAGGGCCTGTGGGGTCCTCACAGTCCAGCGAAGACCACGGTTTCAGTTGCAGGAGGCGTCACAGGACCTGGCAGCGGCATCGGTCCAGAGTCATCCGAAGTTGGTGCACTTGGTTCTTCTTGGTTTTTCACCAGCTTCTCCTTTCAAGGGCCCAGGGACTGGATTATGTACCACTTGGCAGGGCAGGAGTCTCAGCAGAGAGTCCAGGTGCTGGCAGAGGAAGTCTTTGATGGCCCTGAAACTTCAGAACAGGGGGCAAGCTCAGTCCAAGCCCTTGGAGATACTGCTCAAGCAGGAATATACCTGTAGGAAGTTGGCTCTGTATGTGCTATTTCAAAGTAAGGAATAGCATGCACAGAGTCCAAGGGTTCCCCTTAGAGGTAAAATAGTGGTAAAAATAGATAATACTAATGCTCTATTTTGTGGTAGTGTGGTCGAGCAGTAGGCTTATCCAAGGAGTAGTGTTAAGCATTTGTTGTACATACACATAGTCAATAAATGAGGTACACACACTCAGAGACAAATCCAGCCAATAGGTTTTTGTATAGAAAAATATCTTTTCTTAGTTTATTTTAAGAACCACAGGTTCAAATTCTACATGTAATATCTCATTCGAAAGGTATTGCAGGTAAGTACTTTAGGAACTTCAAATCATCAAAATTGCATGTATACTTTTCAAGTTATTCACAAATAGCTGTTTTAAAAGTGGACACAGTGCAATTTTCACAGTTCCTAGGGGAGGTAAGTATTTGTTAGATTAACCAGGTAAGTAAGACACTTACAGGGCTTAGTTCTTGGTCCAAGGTAGCCCACCGTTGGGGGTTCAGAGCAACCCCAAAGTCACCACACCAGCAGCTCAGGGCCGGTCAGGTGCAGAGTTCAAAGTGGTGCCCAAAACGCATAGGCTAGAAAGGAGAGAAGGGGGTGCCCCGGTTCCGGTCTGCTTGCATGTAAGTACCCGCGTCTTCGGAGGGCAGACCAGGGGGGTTTTGTAGGGCACCGGGGGGGACACAAGCCCACACAGAAATTTCACACTCAGCAGCGCGGGGGCGGCCGGGTGCAGTGTAGAAACAAGCGTCGGGTTTGTAATGGAAGTCAATGGGAGATCTAGGGATCTCTTCAGCGCTGCAGGCAGGCAAGGGGGGGGTTCCTCGGGGAAACCTCCACTTGATCAAGGGAGAGGGACTCCTGGGGGTCACTCCTCCAGTGAAAGTCCGGTCCTTCAGGTCCTGGGGGCTGCGGGTGCAGGGTCTCTCCCAGGTGTCGGGACTTAGGATTCAAAGAGTCGCGGTCAGGGGAAGCCTCGGGATTCCCTCTGCAGGCGGCGCTGTGGGGGCTCAGGGGGGACAGGTTTTTGTACTCACAGTCTTAGAGTAGTCCTGGGGTCCCTCCTGAGGTGTTGGATCGCCACCAGCCGAGTCGGGGTCGCCGGGTGCAGTGTTGCAAGTCTCACGCTTCTTGCGGGGAGCTTGCAGGGTTCTTTAAAGCTGCTGGAAACAAAGTTGCAGCTTTTCTTGGAGCAGGTCCGCTGTCCTCGGGAGTTTCTTGTCTTTTCGAAGCCGGGGCAGTCCTCAGAGGATGTCGAGGTCGCTGGTCCCTTTGGAAGGCGTCGCTGGAGCAGGATCTTTGGAAGGCAGGAGACAGGCCGGTGAGTTTCTGGAGCCAAGGCAGTTGTCGTCTTCTGGTCTTCCTCTGCAGGGGTTTTCAGCTAGGCAGTCCTTCTTCTTGTAGTTGCAGGAATCTAATTTTCTAGGGTTCAGGGTAGCCCTTAAATACTAAATTTAAGGGCGTGTTTAGGTCTGGGGGGTTAGTAGCCAATGGCTACTAGCCCTGAGGGTGGGTACACCCTCTTTGTGCCTCCTCCCAAGGGGAGGGGGTCACAATCCTAACCCTATTGGGGGAATCCTCCATCTGCAAGATGGAGGATTTCTAAAAGTTAGAGTCACTTCAGCTCAGGACACCTTAGGGGCTGTCCTGACTGGCCAGTGACTCCTCCTTGTTGCTTTCTTTGTTCCCTCCAGCCTTGCCGCCAAAAGTGGGGGCCGTGGCCGGAGGGGGCGGGCAACTCCACTAAGCTGGAGTGCCCTGCTGGGCTGTGACAAAGGGGTGAGCCTTTGAGGCTCACCGCCAGGTGTCACAGCTCCTGCCTGGGGGAGGTGTTAGCATCTCCACCCAGTGCAGGCTTTGTTACTGGCCTCAGAGTGACAAAGGCACTCTCCCCATGGGGCCAGCAACATGTCTCTAGTGTGGCAGGCTGCTGGAACTAGTCAGCCTACACAGACAGTCGGTTAAGTTTCAGGGGGCACCTCTAAGGTGCCCTCTGTGGTGTATTTTACAATAAAATGTACACTGGCATCAGTGGGCATTTATTGTGCTGAGAAGTTTGATACCAAACTTCCCAGTTTTCAGTGTAGCCATTATGGTGCTGTGGAGTTCGTGTTTGACAGACTCCCAGACCATATACTCTTATGGCTACCCTGCACTTACAATGTCTAAGGTTTTGTTTAGACACTGTAGGGGTACCATGCTCATGCACTGGTACCCTCACCTATGGTATAGTGCACCCTGCCTTAGGGCTGTAAGGCCTGCTAGAGGGGTGTCTTACCTATACTGCATAGGCAGTGAGAGGCTGGCATGGCACCCTGAGGGGAGTGCCATGTCGACTTACTCGTTTTGTCCTCACTAGCACACACAAGCTGGCAAGCAGTGTGTCTGTGCTGAGTGAGAGGTCTCCAGGGTGGCATAAGACATGCTGCAGCCCTTAGAGACCTTCCTTGGCATCAGGGCCCTTGGTACTAGAAGTACCAGTTACAAGGGACTTATCTGGATGCCAGGGTCTGCCAATTGTGGATACAAAAGTACAGGTTAGGGAAAGAACACTGGTGCTGGGGCCTGGTTAGCAGGCCTCAGCACACTTTCAATTGTAAACATAGCATCAGCAAAGGCAAAAAGTTAGGGGGCAACCATGCCAAGGAGGCATTTCCTTACAATACCACAAAGTCCAGTCTTTATCCCTTTTCTCAGGCAGAAGCAGCAACTGCTGGATAGCTCAACAAAGCACAGTCACAGGCAGGGGCAGCACATCTCTTTCAGCTCATCAGCTCTTCTCCTTGCAGAGGTTCCTCTTGAATTCTTGAAGTGATCTAAAGCCTGGGGTTTTGAATCAAATACTTATACCCCTTTCTGCCTTTGAAGTTGCCCAACTTCAAAGAAAAGTTTCTGTTGTTTACAGGAGCCTGCCTTGCCCAGGCCTGGCTCCAGACACACACCAGGGGGCTGGAGACTGCATTGTGTGAGGGCAGGCACCTCCCTTTCGGGAATAAATAAACACTCCTCCCTCCACTCTAGCCCAGATGGTTCATCAGGATATGCAGGCTACACCCCAGCTCCTTTTGTGTCACTGTCTATTGGAGATGCACAAACAGCCCAACTTTCAGTCTGACCCAGATAAAGAATCTACAAACAGGCAGAGTCACAGAATGGTTTAAGCAAGAAAATGCCCACTTTCTAAAAGTGGCATTTTCAAACTAACAATCCAAAAACCATCTTCACTAAAAGATGTATTTTTAAATTGTGAGTTCAGAGACCCCAAACTCCAAATTTCTACCTGCTCTCAAAGGAAACTACACTTTAAGGCTAGTTAAAGGCAGCCCCCATGTTAACCTATGAGAGAGATAGGCCTTGCATCAGTGAGAAACAAATTTGGCAGTATTTCACTGTAAAAACACACAGGTACATGTCCTACATTTAACATACACTGCACCCTGCCTCTAGGGATACCTAGGGCCTACCTTATTGGTGCCTTACATGTATAAAAACGGAAAGTTTAGGCTTGACAAGTGAGTGCATTTGCCAAGTCAAATTTGCAGTTTAAAAACTGCACACAGACACTGCAGAGGCAGGTCTGAACCATGTTTACAGGGCTACTCTTGTGGGTGGCACAATTGGTGCTGCAGGCCCACTAGTAGCATTTGCTTTCCAGGCCCTAAGTACCACAAGTGCACTTTGTTAGGGACTTACTAGTAAATCAAATATGCCAATTATGGAAAAGCCAATTACACATACAACTTCACATAGGGAGAACTTGCATTTTAGCACTGGTCGGCAGTGGTAAAGTGCCCAGATTAACAAAAACAGGCAATATAGAGTCCAGCACACAGAAACAACCTGGGAAGTAGAAGCAAGAAGTTAGGAGAGACCACACCAAGGATGCCAGGTCTAACAACAGCCATCAGATCTGGCTCCACCTGAGTAGAAAGATCCATGATGGTATGACGATTCAGGCGATATTTCTGGATGACATGTCTCTCCTCCATGGTTTCGAGGTCTGCTAGTGGACGGTACACCGGTGGTTGTCTCAGTCTTCTCAAGGCAGCATAACTATGTTGAGAGAAGACATATACCATGAGTTATGCAGTATGCTTACATCATTAACACATTGTACATCACCTGACACCTACAATCATCAGTAGAGGATGCGTAGCACTTCTGACATACACAGTGCAGCCCATAGATCTGCACCTAAATCACCCTTATTGCTTCACATTGGCTAACATGTAAATTGGATTGTACGTATGAAACTAATGTTGGTGTACATGTGTGTAAGACTTAGCTGTCCTGTACTATTGACACATATGATGTGGATTCTACCAATATCTACCCATAGCCTATGTACCTCAGAGTAGCTTTACTCAGTTTTCACCATATATACTTCCTCAACACCTCATATTGTCAATATTGGAACAATATGTAGCACAATCATGATGCCACTAAATACGGATACACAGCATTTTCAGGAAGTAAGTGATTCATGTAGATAAGTAAGCACATCCATTGATGACATGTGCCCAAAATGGCAGGCACCTGTCCTATTGTAGGTGACAGTTAGAAGTGACCTAAGTCCACCGGCGGATGTCCTCATGGCAGTAGGCGGTCGCAACCGCAGTGCAACTTGCCATTGGTTTACATTGCTGCCTTTGGGTGACTTAGGCCAATGGCCATGACTGTAGACGGCGACGGTCCTGTACATTGTGGCCGGGACCACCATTTTCTGCAGTACTGCTCACTTGACTCCTGACACTGTTGCCAGCAAGACCTACATGATGTAAGCTGCTGTGTACTACCTCTGGGAGCCATCATGCCATGTTCTGCAGGTAATAGCTCCCCTGCCTTCACAAAATTAAAGCTTGATGAGCTAGTGGAGGAGGTCCTACCCCTGTATGAACAGCTATATGGGGCACCAGAGGAGCAAGTGATTCCAATGCCCTAGGCATGTGTGTTAGGTGTTGTGTGTGATGTTGCATCAGGCATGTGAACTTGTGAGGGTTTAGATGCATGCAGATGGAATAATGTAAAGCTGTGTGAGCAGATAGGATGGGTATGTGTGCCTTCTTGCTGTGACTGATGTGTACTGACCACTCCCATTCGTATGGTGCATTTGTACATGACTTTCTACTTTTGTCTGTGTCATTCATGCAGATCAACACCCATCAGAAGAGGAGGATTTGGCGTGCCATCGCCAAGCATGTGTGGACCTTGGGGATCCATAGCCAGTGGAGCACCCATTGTAGAAAGCGGTGGCAGGACCAGAGTTGCTGGGCCAGGAAGATAGCTGAGGCCCAGCAGGGGATGTCCTCCCATTGAGGGAGGGGTGCCCATCAGACCCTGTCTCCCCGATGGCCTGTATTTTGGCAGTGGCCTACCATGAGATGGATGGGCGTTTGAGGGCAGCACAGCAGCCACAAGGGGGTAAGTACTGACTGTATCCTTGTACTTGGCTCAGGTAGTATGGTGTTAGCTGTCACACTTTAGCAGATATGACAATATAGTAGGTGCTACGTGTATGTAGACTAGTGGGAATACATAGTACTCACATTGCCTGACTAATAGATGGAGATCTGGCATAGGGATTGGCCATGTGTACGTTTAGCTCACCTGTGTCAAGGTATACCTATGACTGCATGTGGAGATGCACAATTGACATTGTCACATATGTGACTCCACCCAGCCATATATATGTATCTAAGATGCTGTTTCATCCTACCTATCTAGTATTTCCAGATCCATACATCTGAATATGTGACTATGTAGCTCTAAGGTGTCAGACCACTCCCATCTGTGTAGATCACATGTATTTGCCACTGAGTGCTTGACATATTTGATACAGGGTCTAGTTACCCAATGTCCTGGAACAGGTATTGACTCCATGTGAGACTGGCATCTCAATCAGTCAAATGATGTGGCCAGTATAGGACTGTACATATGGGTTTGTGGAGGTGTCCCCATTGTCCCTTAATTATCACGCTATGAGGTATGTGAAGGTTGTAACAGAAGGGCATCCAACTATGGCTGTCTGATTGTTAATATTTTGCCTACCCATGCATTTCCTTGCCATTGAACTGTGGGTGATTCACTATTATCCCAATGCCCTTCTTTCAGAGGAGGTAAGTGTTTAGGCTGCCCTACCCTATAACAATGTGAAATGTCCATCATATGAGTGCCAATGGCCTACCAATACTAGTGCAGCATACGGTATTATCCGCATGGATCATGTCCCAATGGTTACTTGGTGGCACAAGTTGTTGAGTGGGACAATCCTTGCTAACCTTAGCCAAGCTGCTGTGGACAGGTTAGACAGTAAATGGGGGGGACAGGATCATCATCATCATACTTGGAATCCTCCTCCAGAGGACACTCCCTGGAGGTGGTGGACCCATCTGGGACCACGCCAGCACCATCTTTGTCCGCCACACCTCCTTATTACCACCGCCCTCCCTGTAGCTCCCCACCCATTTGTCCTTGCCCACTCACCCAGAAGGGTGGGCATCTCCTTCGCCGCAGGCACCTCTGCCCCTGCCACAGTCAGCCCTGCAGCCCTCAGAGAGGAAGCTATTGGTCTCCTGAGGTTGATCTCTGTGGGTCAGTTGACCATCGTGAATGCCATCCAGGGACTGGCAACTCAAGTCCAGCAGAGTAATGCGTTCCTGGAGGGCATTCATGGTGCACTGGCTGGCCTACAGAGATCGTTTCAGGCTCTGGCCTCCACACTGATGGCAGCCAGTCACCCTTTGTCTTCGGTCACCCATCCACCTTCCTCTTCCCAATCCCAAACCCCTCTTACCCGACCTAGCCAAAGCACAAAAACAGACAAGCATGCATCCACCTCAACAGCCAAGGGTACCACTGAGAACCACAAGCACCACAAGACCCACCACCGGCATGCACATAGACAGCACCCACTTGCAGACACACCAACACTCACTACACAGAGCCGGTAAGCGGTCGATTGGCAGCACTGGACCCTTGATGAATGTGTGAGTACAGGGTGGTGCTCCCACCCGGTGCTGATAAATGCGAGTAATAATGAAAACTCGATAACAGAGAGTGTGTATACACATGGAGAACTTCTCCTAAATATACAGATGATTAGACTCCTGATTAAAGGACAGTTAGCGGAATATATGTAACGGGCAAGACAAAGGTCCTGATGAAGGCCGAGTGACCCTATGTGGCAATATCAAAACGCCCGAAACAAACATGTGGACCCTTCACAGACACTGGGGTGTACAGGTAATTAGTTCCTGATAACACCACCATTGATTATTTTTAACCCTGCCCAGGCAGCACTGGAATAAATTGTATAAAGTGACTGGCCTGAGACAGTTCTACTCTCTGTTGTTCGTCTTTGGTCCCCGTATTTTTCTGTTGTTTTTGTTTAATGTGTGTTTTCGTGTCTCCCTACCCTTTCTGCTCCACTCCGATTGGGCATTTCTCAGAGTGTGGTAGCAGGGCCCTATGATGAAGCATGCCACAAATTGTGTGTGAGGGCTGTTTTGTACACTCTGGTAATTACCCCCAGGGGGTTTCTTACACTGGTTGTCTTTCTGTCCTCTAGTGTTAGTTATTTAGTTAGTGGGAGGCCGGGCAGGAAAGCATCTCCTCTCACCCCTTCATAGTGTTACGACACCAACACTCACTACCTGGACTGACTACCCCACCACCCCGGACATCACAGACACAACACCGGACACACCTGCAGACACAACACCAACATCCACAGATCCAGCCACAACTCCTATCCTAACCACGGTCAGCACAATAGCAAACGCTCAGATATCCACTCCAGTCAGCACATCTGCAGACACCGCAACCACAAACACACCTACATGCAGCACATCCACCATGCCTGCAGTCATTACCCCAACAGACAGTCATCCATCTACCATGACATCTGACTGCACCTCCACCCCGCCTCCTCCCAAGACACATAAATGCCCACACTCAGCCATTCAACAAACACCCAGCACACATAAGCATACCTTGCATACACATGCACCCAAGACATCCACCAAAACACCTCTTACAACCACTCCCTCTCCATCCCCGTGTGTCTAAGAAATGTTTCCTATCAGAGTACCTTTTACCTACTCCTCTCCGACCCCGTGTGACCCCCAAATACTCTGTGTCCCTCCCCAAGTCCAGCCCTTCCACCTCCAAGACCTCCCCTGACTCCCCTGCAAGTACCCAGGCCCCTCCCCTGCCAAGAAGTCGACCCCTCCCAAGAGTTTCTAGCCCTCCCCTAAGCCTCTTCCTAAGCCCCCCTCCAAAGCCCAAGCCCAAACCCTTCCTCTGCCCCCCTCCCAAATCCGTGAGGTGCCTGCCTGCCCCCTTGATGCCCCTACCTGTGGAAGTTACATGGCAGTCAGGAGTCAAGTTGGGGCACTTAGAAGTGCCTTATGTGCATTTGAGTTTTGTGTGTGTTGGTTGTGCTACCAGTTGTATACAGTGACAGGTAAGTGTGTGTACTCACGGTTGCTGTTGTCATTGACGTCGCTGGTTCTGGAGTCGTTGAGCAAGCAGGAGCAGCAGGAACACGTGTAGTTCAGGTTCCATGGAGGCTAAAGACAAGCATGGCTTCCTGAAGGTTAATGTCTTCTTTTATAGAGTTGGTTTCCGCCAGGGTTTCCATGGTGGTGTGACCGTGCGCAAACCTTGGGAGTCGTAATCTGTCTGGGAACATGGTCTCTTTTGGCCTGCAGGCGGCTACCATTGCCCGTGGAGGTCTGACCGCTGTGGCGGTGCAGGCGGATAATTGGCTGTATTCTGTTAGGAATACCGCCATGGTCATTATTTGGCAGTCTTCTCAGCCAGTCTGTTGGTGGTACGACTGCCAACATGGCAGTCATCAGACCACAAAACTCATAATGACCCCCAGGGTCTCCTTGATTATGTGATAGTATCCCTTCAAATGTTTGGGGCTTGTGAGGAATTGACTGTATTTCCAACAGAGTTGAGTGATCATTGCGTAGTTGGTACAACTTTAGCCTTTAATCTCCAGGAATTTGTTCCTGGATATTCCTTTCTGAATAAGATCACCTTTAATAAGTGAAATGGTAAATCCTTTTGGGCAGCCAAGAATATTGCAACCTTAAGTGCTAAGAATAACAGAGTGTGTGCTAACCCTAAGGAATCTATGTGTGATGACCTTATATCTTTCTATGAACCCCATATGAATGAGTTTTGTAAATTGAGCTCTAGGGGCCAGATGTATCATCACGGCCCTTTGCGATTCGGAAATAGCGATTTTTAAGAAATCGCTATTTCCAACTTGCAAAGTGCCATGTATCACATTTGCGAATCGGTAATAGCGATTTCTTAAAAATCGCAAATGCTATTATGCTGTTGGCCCATATCTGCGAATTTTTTGCATTTCCAAAATTGCGATTTCTGAACCAGAAATCGCAATTTTGGATATGCAAAACCCCAGGGTGCTGGGGGGCTAAGGCCCCCTCTGCTGCACCTCAAAAGCTTTTTGGGAACATGTAAGGTGCACACATGCCAAAAGGGCATGTGTGCTTTACATGTACAATTTAAAAATGCATTTTAAATTTTTTTTAAAAATAATTTGCACATGGTTACCACCAAGTTCAACTTGGTGGTAATTAGCGATTCCTAAATGCCAAAATCGCATTTAGGAATAGCTTCATACCTGTGCTAAGAAATCGCAAATAAGGAGTCCTTATTTGCGATTTCTAATTTAGAGAGTCGCAATTTGCGACTCTCTAAACAGGGTCGCAATTTTAAGGAATCGCTATTTTAGCAATTCCTTAAAATTGCGTTCAGAATGTATTTCATACATTCTGAAATGGCATTTTGCATTCGCAAACGGGCATTCGCACCGTTTGCGAATGCAAAATGCTTTCATACATCTGGCCCTAGGTCTGTTGGCCCCCGGCTGCTGAAAAATTGCAATCCTAAATTGAATGCTTTGAATAAGGAAATAAATTAGCTGGTAAGAAAGCAGTATTTGCAGTTTTCGTCAATAAGAAAGCACAAAATTGATTGCATCAAATGTATAAGATTCCTTCAAGAATGCAGGAGGGAATGTAATCTATAATGGATCAATTTAAGAGAGGCCACAAACTCCGGGGATTTGCGTAAATACTGGAAATTGATTGCAGATTATTGTGACACCAGGATGAATGCTTATGCAATTCCCATTCCTGAAAACACCTGGGTGGGATACATCACTGGATTGTATGCAAGTAATACTGAGGTAGTTGAACCTATGGTGCTTCATGCAGATGAACAGATGTGTCCTCTGTATGGTGCTCCCTCTGTAGATTCAATTTTGGGGTACATAAAGAAAGCTAGATCTTTTGGGGCTATGTGGCCTGATGAGCTTCCCATTGTGGTCATTAAAAAGGAGGCTGCAGCAGGGGGAGATTTTCTTGGCCCCCTGTTAATTCACTGTTATTGCTCTGGAAAAATCCTTTTATCATGGAAGGTTATTATTATGGTAACATTGTATAAAAAAGGGTCCTACATTTTCCCCAGCAAGTTTCAGAGAGATAGTGCTGCTGGATGTGACTGATAAATTATTTGCCCGGAGTGTACTATTTAATTTACAATAATGGGCTCAAGACAATATCCTCAGTCCCCCGGAACAAGCTGGTTTTAGAATGAATCATAGCACTCTTGACAATATAGCTATTCTTCAAGCGATTATTTGAAAATATTCTCCCTCTTGGGGTGTGCCTGTATCTATGGCATTCATTGATAGAGTAGATCATCAAAGGCTGTGGAGAAAGCTCTCTTCCTTGGGTGTTCAGCACACTTGGTGTCAAATTTTGATGGGAGTGATGCAGGGCTTGACTTGTAAGGTTAAAGCACAAAATGGTCTGAAGCACGGCTGTTTGTTGGCTCCCATGTGGTTTTCCTTGTAAGTTCATGATCTTCCTGGTACCCTAAGTCTGGTGAAGGTTGATCCCCCAAGAATTGGGATGATGTTCATCAGTTCCCTACCATATGCTGAGGATGTTGCCACAAAGGACTTAACTCCTATTGGCTTACAGCGCCACCTTACTGCATTGACAAAGTATGCAGAAGCCCACCTCCTGAAAATAAATATATCTATTAGTAAAATCTTGATCTTTCATAAGAATATTTTAGGAATTAAGTGGAAGTTTAACTGGTATTTAGGCACGTACAAATTAGAAATAGTAGACTTGTATCTTTACCTTGGTAAGGTGTTTTCTAAGAGTGGACAGGATAATGATCATGTTATTTTTTGTTCACGTATGGCCCTCTCTCAGTCAAATGCCATTAATAGATTATACAACATATGCAAGAGGTGTCATTTTGGACATGCCCTGTCAGTTTTTAGGGTTAAAATACCCTCTTTTCTATGCTATGCTTGTTAAGTGTTGCAGAAGAGCCTTTGGCACTCCTTTGGCTGATTGAAGGACAATTCTTTCGACCACTATGTAATTTGAAAACACTGGCAACCCCTCATGCTCTCCACTTAGATTTTGGCTTATTGTCTTTTTATTCCCTCTCTTTAGCGGCTGTCCTAAAGTGTGGAAACTCGCTCCTGCAAGGAGAAGAGGGAACTCTGCGGGCATGCTTGAAGTGTGATATTTTCACTCTTCAAAAAAGAAAAGACCACCTTTTATAGGTTATTTGAGCGGGCCAAAAAAAGTTTTGGGCTTCATTTGAATGCAGACTCACCTATGCCCAAATCTTTTTTAAAGAGCTTTATAAAAACTCTTTGTTTAAAATAAGCCAGGGCAAAGACATTACTTTATGTAAGTCAAACCTGCATAACCTAGTGGTGAAGGAGAGTAACTTGGGGAATAAACATCAGCTGTATTTAACTTGGAAGTTGCCTCACAGGGTCAGAAGGTATACCCTTTTACTAAAAATGGGTTTGCTATCCCTCCCTATCATTACTGGTATCTGGGATAAAGTCTCGAAAAATGAGAGCCTGTGTGAGTTCTGCCAGTTACACATTCAAGATTTCACTCATGTATTTTTTGTTTGTCCTGTGTTACAGAATGCACATTGTCACTTTTATGGTCACTGTTTCTTAAACAAAACAAACATACTGCTTTGTAGGCCTACAAGCCTGTTATGTTTTCACCCAATGATATTTTCCGTAATAAGATTTTTCAATTCTTCAAATGTTTTTTAAACATTTACTAGTGGCTCTGGGTGCACTCTTGACTTGCTTGAGTTGTATAGTGCCATTGTTTTTTGTCAGACCGGTGTTGGTCAAGTATGATATGTTTTAATGCTCTTTTTTATTAGTCTAAACATGCAATATTTGCGCACTTCATGTTGCACTATGTATGGCACCTTTTCTAAAGTTAGTGCTTCACAGTGAACAATATATGTCGCTCGTTTCCTATGGTCCCAGTTCCCTTGATGCTATGGGAATTATTTTGTTTCATTATCTTTTAGATTTTAAATGAGTATTAACTGTATATCTTATATTGTATTATGTACGTTTACAGTATTCAAGTCAGCAAGGTTTCCATCCAATGAAATGTTCTGTAGAAAGATTTATCGACTCTCCAATACTCTCCAAACCTCTACTAGTGCCTGTGTCTCTCTGTTTCCTTTAACATTTTAAACATGCTTTATTTTTCACATTTGTTACGTAGCACTATGCACAAAGTCACTTTTCAAAGTTACTGCTCTTCGAAAACTATGATAGGTATCACGCTGGCCGGCTTATTCTTTACTTTTTAATTTATGTCAATGTTGGAGGAATTTTGGGCCAGATGTAGGAAACAGTTTGCGACTCGCAAACGGCAAAAATTGCCATTTGCGAGTCGCAAACCGGAGTTTCCTATGCAGAAATGCATTTTGCGAGTCGGAACCGACTCGCAAAATGCATTTCTGACTCGCAAATAGGAAGGGGTGTTCCCTTCCTATTTGCGACTCGCAGTGGTATGCAATTCCATTTGCGACCGCTTACGCGGTCGCAAATGGAGTCGCAGTTACCATCCACTTGAAGTGGATGGTAACCCACTCGCAAATTGGAAGGGGTCCCCATGGGACCCCTTCCCCTTTGTGAATGGACCCCAAAATATTTTTTCAGGGCAGGTAGTGGTCCAAGGGACCACTACCTGCCCTGAAAAAATTCCGAAACAAAAGGTTTCGGATTTTTTTTTAAGTGCAGCTCGTTTTCCTTTAAGGAAAACGGGCTACACTTAAAAAAAAAAACTGCTTTATTTACAAGCAGTCACGGACATGGAGGTCTGCTGACTACAGCAGGCCTCCATGTTAGTGAGTGCCCATAGTCGCTATGGGGCCGCAATTTGCGACCCACCTCATTAATATTAATGAGGTGGGTCTTTGCGACTCGCAGACGGTGTCTGAGACACCGTTCTGCATATGGTTTTGCGACTCGGAAATTGCGAGTCGCTCGGAGTCGCAATTTCCGAGTCGCAAAACCAAGTTTTGCTACATCTGGCCCTTTATTCTATAATGTTGACTTACATACTTTTGAATTATAATGCACATGTATTGCTGTTTCTTCCTTTTTATAATTGTTGTTACTGGTTATGTAGACCTGTGTCGGAGTTCCTTATCATAACCAATTTTTTACTTTGCAGAGGGAAAGGAATCCCTTTTGACCCCTTCTTCTTTGGGCATCTGGATTGTAACTTCAGGAGGAGATATTTCAGGGCATCACTGCCAACTCTCACTGGAGTTTTTCAAAGTGACAAACATTTTCTTTTTCAAATACCAATTTCTTTTCAGAAAATGTGGCAGTTTGAAATAAAGTTAGTCAGGCCATTCTGGGACACCCTGTGATACTCTATTTTGCAGCCAACCTATTAGTGCATAGGTCTCATCACAAACTCAAATTGGACTTGTAAAAAGATCAGTGTGCAAAGTGAGACTGCTTTTTGCAAATTCAGTCTCAGGACATCTGGCACTTGGTTGCAATAATGATAATATGCTATGTGATAACTGGCAGAAAATATAAGCTTGTTCTCCCTAATACATGTACTACTATGCAAAAATTGCAAAGCTGATCCCTCATTTAGTTTCCAAAATACTCCTCTTATTAGAGTTTAAAATGTAAGCGCATGAAGCGACATTCAGAATGTTTATAACAAAACGGATATTGCAAGGGGATGTTGGACGTGGGTGATGAAATAGTTAATTCCCAAGTCCTGCATCAATAGCAATGGCCTTCAATAGGCATTCTAGAATGCTTGTTTGAGGACGTCAGCTGGGATTTTCAGATATATTGACATAATGCAGCAGATAAAAACACATCAAGTGTTGTTTTATTTTCGTTGTCATTACAGAGGGTTAGTGCTCTGGTTCTTCATTTGAATGCTGCAGAGACGATGCAGAAGAACATTGACCAACTGACTGTGGGATGCATCTGTCCCTTAATTTAATTTAATATTTATGTTTGCACAACCAGACCAAGTGAGGTACAAGGGCATGATGCAAATACAAATACACTTGATGGTATCAAAGGGGCCTTCCTGTGAAGAATAGAAACAGTTTTTTTGCCTTGTTTTTAATCCCTAACTATCACAATCAGTAGGTGCTGTAGAATGTTTGTTTGTATCAGTAATTGCCCTCCTGGTTTTACCGTATCATTTACAGTCACTTCAAATGACCATGTGAAACATGTCTCTGCTAGTTCCACAAATTGATAATTTTGCTTTTTAATCTGCATTTGGAGATTATATCAATTGAAAAATTGAAAACAACATATTAGAGCACAGAGTGCATTACCTGGACCAGACTCAGGAACACAATCTTTAATGAAAATGCTTGGCCGGAGTCTATTCCTGCCTTTTACTAAAATGCTGTTTTATCTCTGCAGACAAATATGAGGCATTTTCAGAAGATAAATCAAACAAATGAATTCATCCTCTTGGGTCTGTCAAATGTCCCAGAGACCGAGACATTCCTCTTTGTGATGTTTCTGATGTTCTACTTGACTACCATCTTGGGTGATATGTACATAATAATTCTAGCTGCAATGGATTCTAAACTTCACAATCCCATGTATTTCTTCCTCACCCACTTCTCATTTGTCGACATCTGCCTTTCATCAGTCATTGTTCCTCAGCTTCTGATAAACCTCAGCTCCCGAAGACAAACAATATCTACTCCCGGATGCCTGACTCAGTTGTACTTTTTCCTATTGACTGCAAACATGGAATTTTTCCTCCTAGCTGTGATGGGTTATGATCGCTATGTGGCAATTTGCAAACCTCTGCACTACACTCTTGTGATGAGAAAGAAGGTCTGTGGCCTGCTGGTGGCTGTCTCCTGGATGATCACAGCTCTGCATGCATTGCTGTACACTGTGATGACATCTCTTCTCTCCTTCTGCTCTTCCAATCAAATCCACCACTTCTTCTGTGATGTCCCACCACTGCTCAAGCTCTCCTGTTCTGATACCTCTGGCTATCAGCTAGTAACATACACAGAAGCAGTTGCAATAATTCTTGGTCCCTTCCTCTCCATCATTGCTTCTTATACTGGCATTATTTCTACCGTTGTCAAAATCAAGTCTATGGATGGCAGGCACAAAGCCTTCTCCACCTGCTCCTCACACCTAATTCTAGTAGCCCTCTTCTATGCGAGTGTGTTTTTCATGTATTTCAGACCCCCGTTAAACTACACCGTGGATTACGACATGGTGGTCAGTGTGATTTATACTGTCATTATTCCAATGCTCAACCCATTCATTTATGCCCTCCGCAATAGGGACATGAAGAGTGCTTGGAAAAGGGTTCGATGTCTGTCGGACACTTGTATAATTTCTCAACATAAAACATGAATAGAATAATGCATTTTGTTCTCCCGGAGATGTAAATTTCTGTAATGTTATTGGACCCCTGTCAGAAACGCCCCATTGTCATATTGAAAGTAATGTTTTGAAGGGGCATACATAGCAGTTTGTTTCAGCAGCAGCTGCCGTAAATATCAAGGGGAGGTGGGATATTGGGGGGGGGGAATAAAATATAAAAAAATATTTTTATAAAACTTACCTGCTGCCGCTGGCACCTTTGCTCACCTCGATCCTCTTCCTGCGATGATGTTGGTGTCCCAGCAGTTACTGAGACACCAGCACACGCTCCCCAGTTATCCTGGCACTGCTTTTATGATATCAGAGCAGCATCAGGATTGGTCTGAGAGGCTTGGTCTGCCACTCAGACAGTGAACTGTGGTTGTGGCAGTTTCTCCAACCCATCGGAGTAACCTAAGTGCGCATGTCAGTTTGGCCGCCCTAAGACAGCTGGCCAAACTGACATGCGCACTTAGGTCCACTGACTCCACTTCCCCTCCTTCCCCCTCCCATGGACCAGCCCCACCACTCCCTGAGCCTGCTAGCTGAGCCTGCAGCTGAAAAAAATAAAACAATATTAAAATATCGTTGTATTTTTCAGCTGCTGGCTCAGCCAGTGGGGCGACGCTCCTTCGCCATTGCGAAGGAGCAGCCCCTGTTTTTTTTAAAGGGAATAATCACAGGGCCCAATTCACAAAGGCAAACATAGAACTGAAGTCTAAGTTTAAACCTGGGGTCTAATTCACAAAGGTAAACTTAAAATTCAGGTCTAAGTTTCCCTCTGTGAAATGGGGCCTTTGACTTCAGGTCTAAATTTACACTTCAGGTCTAAGTTTACCTTTGTGAACTGGGCCCACAGAGTGCAAAAGTGAGTTGGCATAGCGCGACCTCAAGTAACTTTTTTGCGCTATTAACTTCTAAGCACTGTTTTTGGCTTTAATTTTTAAAAATGTATATCTCAAATTCTACTTATTGGATTTTTGTCAATTTGGTATTGTTTTACTCAGATAAATAATCTCTATTGTTCTAAACCTATGTGGAGTCTTTTTTTAGTGTCTGTGTTGTGTTACTCTGTGTGTGTGTTGCACAAATACTTTATGCATAGCCTCTTAGGTTAAGCCTGCCTGCTCTGTGCCAAGCTGCCAGAAGGTGAGCACAGGTTAATTGAAAGTGTGTCTGTGACTTATCTTGATTAGGATTGTGGTCCCTACTTGGACAGGGTGAATAACTCTGCCAACTAGAGACCCAATTTCTAACACTGTAGATTTGTTTAAAATACATACAGCTCTTATGGGGGTCCGTAAAACAACAAATAAATTAATGGCTGATACTAAGTGCCCTCTCCCAGCCAAGTGGCTGGAGGCCACAAATGAAACCCATTTTTAAAGAGTTTGACAGGAATAATCTTAGCTGTTATCGGCCAACATATGTGCTGTACTCTACAATTAAGTTCTTAGGTAGAGTCCTTTTGGCCAGACTTGAAACATGGGGCGAACAGAATGCCATTCTTTCAGATGTCCATTATGGTTCCCGCCATGCTTTAGGGATGGTAGAACAGTCACTAAATTGGCACCTTTTATTAAATCTCTGTATTATTGGGCTGGTGGACCACCTAGCTAAATGGGGAGAGGATCTACTCTATTGGGCAAGCAGCCAATCTCTGTGATGCTGTATGTGGATGACACAGTTCTGATGGCCAGAAATGCAAATTGTCTCCAGGACCTTTTAAACTATGTTACTTCTTTTATGAATAATCTGGATCTTAATATAAATCTCGCAAAGTTATTCACTATATTTTTAGGCCAAAGAATAGAAAAAAATGCCAACCTGAAATTGAGGACTCAGCAGTGGGACTGGTTAAACTTTTACGTACATGGTATTGTTAACCTCAGATCTCTGCAATTTTGTAAATCTTTAGAGTCGATTTTTAGATTCACGCAAAAAAGTGGTCACACACCTAGTAGAGAAATGCTTACCTTGTGTAACAGCAAAATGTTTGTTTATTGCCACATATAGAGGTGGCCTGTGTGGATACGAAGAGGCAGACCAGCTGCAGAAAGTTGAGAATATTTTTTTGCAGAAATTGCCGGCAGTCACACAAGGGTGCTCTACCTACATATACAACAGTGAGTTAGGATTATCTTTTATTGCAGACGAAGCAAGGATCTGTCCACTTCCCTTGCAGGTTTCTTTGTGGCGGAGTCAGGAGCTGAGCCTTAAATAGCAGATTATAAAGGACTGCTTAAATGTGGACACCCATCCCCTGACTGGCATATGTAAAACATGCTTTTCATTTGCTGGGTTTGCCAGAGCTTTGAGTAATCCTGAAAAAGTTACATCAACAAGGACTTGGTCAAGCAACTGCAATTCGAGTCTAGAGGACACCAGGTTTGCCCAGCAATAATGTAAATCTTCAATCCGGAATAATCTTGATTTACTGACAGGGAGGGGGCGGGAGCCACACCTGTTGATGGGTATAAATCCTCCGCGTAGATGTTATTTAATTGGTTTCAGTGTCATTACTGTGTATTTCACGATTGCATTCCCCAACTGTGGTACCTTGTTTGAGAATCTCATTGAACGTTTCAGCGACAATTATAGTTCAATTACAGTTCATGGAGCACATTGCACCTTGCTATGATTTGTAAAGTCTATATTTTGCCCACAAAACACGTGATTTAAAGATAACGAGGTCAAGACCAGCACTATTTACTTTATAACAAATAGCTTCAAAACAAAATTGCTTGATCATAATTCATTTTATCCAAAGTGCTTTCAAAATAAGGAACCATTATGGTTTGGTAGCATAATGAATGATGTTTTTAAGTGCTTAAATAACTTTTTTTATACAGCTGGCCTATAAGATTTAGGGGGTTATTCTAACTTTGGAGGAGGTGTTAATCCGTCCCAAAAGTGACGGAAAAGTGACGGATTTACCACCAGCTGTATTACGAGTCCATTATATCCTATGGAACTCGTAATACGGCTGGTGGTATATCCGTCACTTTACCGTCACTTTTGGGACGGATTAACACTCCTCCAAAGTTAGAATAACCCCCTTAGTTATAGATAATTTCTAAACCACTGCATATTTACATTTCTGGTTTGCCTGAGATATTGAATACTTTTGTACTTATATGGCTGTTGTTTCAAGCCCAAAAAATATATTTTGACTGACTGACATGTCTTAGAAACGTAGGCACTTGGCATAAACCTAGATTTTACAGAGAATGGGATGGGCCTTTATTGTTTATTTTGTTAATTTTATATTACTCATATACAATTTAAGGCACAGAGTTAGTGTTCATTAATAAACATGTTCTTTCGCCTTTCCACATGCCAATTCTCTTATGGTTTTGGTAATCGCTATTGCCAATATATTTTGTTGAAACATTTTATTATTGGCATTTCATATCGATCATGGTCAGGTCTATTATGATGTATTAATAAACTATAAACAGGTGCCTGATAGGATTGGAGCTAAGGATGAGCAAAGTTTCACCAGACCACCTTTGACATTGTTTTGTCATGAACTTCTGGTTGGATCGATCATGTGCAAAAGGTTTTTGCAACATGATACTTCACAATTGATTTAAATGTGTCCTAATACTCTTGAATAATTCACTGTGGAAGACTATGTTTACCTAAAGTCAGACCTTTAACTGACAGATTCTTAAAGCCAAATATATTGTATATACTTTCTCACAAATCTAATTGATGCACCACGGCTAGTGCACATTAGTCCAACAGACTTCATTCTAGCCACGAGCATAATTAAAAGAAAAAAACATTAACATGAATATCACACGTAACAGCCTGATTCTGATTGCCGGGATAAATTCCAATCTCTTTGCAAAGAGGAGTTTGCAGTCGGAGTGGGTGATAAATTCCATTAAGATCACGCCAAATTTCGCCAAGCGACACGTGTTTTTTCTTATGCACGGCTCACCAATGGTAAGTTGACAAGCACCAGGGAGATCTGATGTCCCCTAGTGTGATTTCCACATGCTGGAAGGGCTCCCGGCGAGATTTTCTTACTGGGAACGGTCGGAGGGTTCCCCGAATGAAGTACATCTGTGCCACTATACTGGAAGCACTGGGAAGAGGAGACCTGGGCAGCCACCCAGGCACACCAGCCGACTGCAAAAGCTCAATTTGGTCTTATCACCCGACACTTGCGTTTAATTACATCAGAGAATACAGCCACCTTGGTTGTGGGTCACTGGTTGTATTAGCTTGAATATTCTTGTGTAATCTCTTCTCTCCATTACGCACATACGTCTTCCTGCAATATGACTAGAAAGTGTGGCCCTGATGTGGTCCTGATGAATGCCACACACCTCATTGTACGGTTAAGAGACTGGAAGAAACATGTTGAATCCATTATCACTCTTGGGTTGAAGTCACACTGCCCTCTTTTTTAACATATCCATTGCAGACATTCAATAAACTTCGGAGCCAGTCCATCAAGAGATAGTTAAAATCCCTGCACTTTTGTTTACTGTGCCCTCACCCACATCTCACATAGGGCTCTTCCTTTAAGAGAAGACTTCAACTGTTCTTCCTGGGTCAGCGGAGTTGTAGCCCACACCACTAATCTCCAGTAAGTAGTGTGAGGAAGAACCCTATGGTGAAGCATGCCACCTGAGGGTGGGTGGGGATTTTCATTCTAAAGGCAGGAATAAGTCACAGACAAGAGACATTCTGCTTTAAATATATCCAACTTGAGGAATTTTCTTAGATCAAATGCATTTTTTTTGGCATGTTTATATTATGTTGGGAGTAAAGCATTACTGGTCTCTAAACATCAACACTTCTGACCCCCATGTGTTTAGGTCTAATAATTCTTCCTTATACTAAACTGAGTCCCCTAGTCCTGTAATGGCTGATGCAACATTTTCTTCAGTGTTGCGGCTAACCTATCACGTCAAGCAGAATCACAGTACCGAAGTGGCCGATGGGGCAAAAAAGCTACTACGCCCAATCATAAGTTGCTATTTTCTGCCAATATTGGACTCCAACATCCATATATACCTAACTTTTTAACCCCCTCAAGCCTATCTCGAGACTTCTTTAAATGATAATTTCACTAAAACATCTAAATATTGATTATTTATAATGTTTGTTGTGGTGTGGTTAGAGGGCTTAGCATTACAAGAGAGACTGAACTGCTGATAAAACCTCAATGCAAGAAATATTTCACCTTTCATTCATAGAAAAATAGAAGCCACCTAATTATTAAAGTACGTCACAAAGCCACAGAGCGGATACATTCCATTGCTAGTTCTAGTCTTCTGTGGCAGGCAGTATCAACTGATGTTGTTTTTCCTAGGATGCCTGAGAAGCTGAATAAGAATCAAGGGATCCTGAGTATGATGCACTTCACAGAAGCAGGGCAAAGTCATTTCACAGCAATATCTGTCCCCAAACAAGACGCTAAGAAGAGGTTGGCATCCCTGGCAGGCTGAGGCTTTTTGCTTCATTCAAGAATTTAACTTTCTGTTTCTAGGGTTTAAATAGTGTTAACACTTTTCTCAGAGAAAGATTGTGGGCATTTTTGTATGTTTTTTGGTTCCTGGAGTGTGGTCTTTGTAAATCGGTTGTTTCTGTTTTATTAAGACAACAATTCTGACTCTATTTGCTCTGAATCAGTTTGAAGGTGTAGACATAATTATGATTTGTTTGATCTGTTTTAATTTTGTATTTGTGGCTTTAAGTTTATGAGGACAAAATACCAGAATCTAATAGCTTTCATAGCATTAAAGTTCAACTTTGTACAGTAAAAAACTCGCCATGTAACCACCCTAGTGAAAGAATGAATGTGGATCTGAAAGAGTTGAGCCTGTTCAGCCATTGAGGCAGCAGGCTAATTTATCAGAAACAGAAAGGAGAATTATAAATAGGGTGGCCACAGAGGGGGCTATGGTCCATGGTGCGGTATAAGCCTTTGTGAACATAGGGAACAGAATCTTAACTCCATCTTGCGAGGAGACTCCATTTTATGCCACTCAACCAAATTAGCCTGCAGAGGACAAACTTATAAAGTAAGTGCTAAGCCCTGAGTTTCAGTACATAGATTACTTACAAGGCATAGGTAGAGAAAGAACACAAACATTTCCAAGAAACCGAATGGGTTATGTTTTCTAGAAGGAGCAGAACATCCCCAGCCCAGGGAGTGTACGGCATCACTTACAAAAAAGATGGACGCTGAGAGAGCACTCACATGACTAACAGATGTGTTTGCTGCATTGTAACATGTGCATGAGGTATTGTATTCAATGCCTGTTGAAGTGTATAAATATTGAATGCAGTCAGATTATCTTTGAGACTCTCCCTTGTGTGTGACTTTGCATGCAGCATTACAGTGGGTCTACCGGCTGTTAAATAAAGTCTATCCTGAGAACCCAAGACGGAATGCTGTGATAATATCTAAGGGCAGAGGGAGAAATATTGTCCAGGATTGACACCTTCTGCAGCAAGAGGCTGATGATTGTCCATCACGTACATGGACGACTACTCATTTAGCCTCCACATGTGCTAACGCTGAGTTTTTATGAAATAATTAATGCATATTAATGTATGTTGAGTGGTGGATTTGCTTAGAAATTGTATTAACTTAGAGAAAAATAATGCATGCATTTGAAAGTGTGACCACTTGAGTGGCTGTCCGTGTTCACGAAGTGTACTTATTAATGGCTTATTATTATGGAATGTTGAGCTTCTTTGATTAATGTAGTAATACATCATAGTAAGGGTTGTGTATTTTATTTTAGCTTTATTAACTGTAGGCCTTAACTCAGCGGAGGTCTTGGTCTAGTTGCACAGCCTCATGTCAAGCTGTATTTCTAAGGCATTTAATAAAATGTCTGCTTAGAGAATTAATTGTGAATTTCCACTGTGCTGACCTAATGTGCTCATAGCTAAAAGTTTTTCTCATGAGAACTTCTTGCTAGAAGATGCTGTTCTTGCTAATGCAACATTGTTAATGTAATGTGTGTAAGACTGATTTTCCCAGAAGAGTACAATGGAGACATGGACTGGAGTATAAGCTGCAACAATATTGTTACCTGAGGAGCCGGATGATGAGAACAATACGAAAGGAGCCAGTCATTGACCTATGAACTGTGTACTAGTAACATTTGTAGATTTGAAGTTTTCGTTTTATTGGACAAAGTGTGAACATGCGATCCCTTGACCAATAAGGACTTGGGAAATAGTTTTAGGAAATCTAACTTAGCCGGACTGTACTGAGAGAAGACAATGCATTTGCCCATTTTTCTATCTTGCTGTAAGGCCATTACATTTTTCATCTTGAGAAGAGACGTGCTTAACTTTACTGCTTAAAGACTTTGCCTTTTCTGAACTTTGATGCTGAATCCTGGTGCCTTGCTGACCAGACTGATGTCCTGAGGACGAAGACTGTCACAGCTTGCTTATCCAAACTGAGGAAAGGTATATTGACTATGATGTTATTTGCTATGTCTATTTGATTTTCTTTCTAGGTACTAACCGCGTTATTTTGATAGAGCCATAGTTAGATGTTTTTCCAAATTTGTGTTGACTAAATGGTTTTGCATGACGCCCAAACATGCTATTCTAATCTGGTGATAGTTAGGCTCCTCACTAATGAAAATCAATACATGGAGTAACATTTGATGTCTTTCCTTTGCTGAATCTAAATGTATGTAATATTGTTTGTGCAGTTATTCTTACTATTAATTTGCACTGTATCTTTAGAATGTGTACTAGCTCAAGTCTTGATTAGATTGCGGTTCTTTCGATGTTTCGGTCAGTTGGTGTTGTTTCTGTATGTTTATTAATTGATTTTGAGATTAACCTACATCATATTAGCATTGTTAATATAGGGAAATAAATATTCTAATTTGTACATTAAGGTGTGGTTATTCATGACTGCAAGGTCCAATTACTGACTCCTATTGATCACTAATGCTATTGATTGTCATTGATTATTGATCTGCATGTATTGGATATATGGTGGGAACATCTTAAGTGCAGTCAAAAGGTTCATCGGCCTATTCGCGTCCCCTTGTAAGTTCATTTATTAAGGTCAGACGTGCCAACACGTGACAAGCGAGGACGCAGGGTATGGGAGGAGGAGCAGTGGTTTAGACTCAGCCTCAGGGCTGGATTACATAAATTACCATGGTGACAGGCAATTTTTGCTCCAACATTTGATCCACCTAATCAGTGTCAAAAAATTTGAAATGACCAGCTAGTTCAAAAACTTAAAATTTGCATTGGCTGGTGCAATTCTTGCTTTAGAGCTAGTGGTGCAGAAAATGCTTGACAACCATTTGCGAGTCAATCAAGACTGAAACAATGGGTAATTTCCTCTTCCCAATAAATTATAGTCACACATTAGAGGTTTTTGTGATGCTTTTCCATGAGACACGCAACAAATGGGGAAAAAGAAGCAAATCAAAGCGGGTGAGGGCAACCTTTGCACTGTGGATGCATACTTGTCTATTCTCCCGAATGATTCACAACTCTCATGTTTTTTCACTGTAGAGTTGCTGTCTGCCGATATCCCATTTTTCAAGAGCCCAAAGTGTTTCCAAGTTAAAATTCACCTGTCAAACACTTTATGTAATGTGAGGTATGAACTGAAAGGATAGACAGACTGCAGCATGTCTCTGGTCTGCCTTTCAGTGCTCCTGGCTCAGAGGTTAAGGCCAGAACACCATAACATTTTGTCAGCTGTGTTTTAATTTGTCAGTGGTAAACTGTGCAGTGCTGGCTAGCAACAACTCATTTCTGCTCGTTGGTTCACATTAAATACAAATTGGCAAACTACGTACTGCTGCTTGTTTCTGAAGTGAATGCGATGAGTTTTCACATCCTTATCTGTTAAGGTGTGTAGCCTGCGTCTGTATACTGTGTAGATTCACTTCATTGCAGTGGCGACCGGTAATTTTAGGAGGGAGGGGGGTAGGCGGGAAGCACACTCACACTCATTCATTCATTCATTCACACATGCGCACACGCACATCCATTCACAACACTCATCAAATATTCAAACATACACGCACGCAGCAAACATTCATTAAAAAAAACACACACGCACGCACACACACACACACATTTGCCTTCAGCTCTGCCTCGGGGGTCCCAGGAGGGTGGGGACTGCTGCCTTCCCTCACGGGTTGACCTTAGGTCAGCCAAAGAGGGAAGGCAGCAGTCCCAACTTCGTCACAGAGTGGGATGGGGTCAGTGAGACTGCTGACCCCACCCCACTCTGTGACAAGGTGTCACTGATTGACACTCGCCCTGGGAGCTTCAGAGCTTAAACCTGAAGCGCCCAGGATCGGAGTCAATGAGTGACGCTTCCCCTCGTCATGAAGGGGAAGGGCCTCGAGGCACCTTTGCTGAGCTGAGGAGGTCATGCCCATAGGAGCTTTGACCTCTTCAGGCCAGCAAAGTTCAGCTCAGGCAGCCAGGAGTCTGAGCAAATCGCCCATGTCTCGCTTCTGGCTGCCTGATCTGAACATGAAGAGTGTCTGTCAGGCTGACCTGTGCTCAGCCTGACAGGCACTCTTTATGAGGGGCAAAAGGTGGGGGGTCGTGGCCCTTCGGCCCTAGAGGACGGGCCGCAGTTGCTTCATTGTGAATTGTCTTAGTGGTTTACTGTTTTATTAATTTCCTATTTTTCTAGATGTTTGTAGCTTGGAGGTGATCAAGGTTTTTGTAAAACAATTGTTGCCATGTGTTGGAAAATGGGTTATTGGTAAGGGCAGGTAAGTACCTACACTTAGCAATAGGCCACTAACGTCCACTTAGGTCCAGTTAGGTCTCAGTCAATTAAACCTAGTTCAACCCTTGGTAGCTTGGCAACGAGCGACAAGGCTTAACTTAGGAGACAAAGCTTAAAGCATTAAAGCATTAAAATATCACAAAACAGTAATTAAATAAAACACAGGGAACAGTTTAAAAATCCAAAATCAATTTATAAAAATAGGAAATATTTTTTGCTTTAAAATGACACTAAAACGAATAAAATCGGATAAGGGATAAGGGGAACCGGAGGTATGATTTTTTAAAGAATTAATGCTTTCTAGCGCATAGAAACAAAAAGCCCCAATCTGATCATCTGGTCACACCTCGACTGGGGCAAAGTCAAAGTTTAAGGCCGAACGCAATGGAGCCCGGCTAGGCTACAGCCCGCGGGAGGCCTCGGTCAAAAGTCATTTTTCTGGAGATTTTCTTCTCCGGGATGAACCTGCAAGTCAGATGGGGTTGCAGTTGAGGCAAGCTGGCTAGAGTTGCTGCGGCGGATCGGTCCCTCTGTGGAGCTTTTTTTCCCAAAAGTTCTCCAAACTTCTGGATCTTCTTCCAAGGTTCTTTTGAGGTCCACAGTTCACCCCAAGGTTCCAGAAGCTCTGAGATGCTCCTTGAGGGTGCGCACTACAACTCCCAGAATGCACCTGACACAAACTCCTTTTTGGCCACTGGACAGTGGTCAGCTGGTTGGTTTCTTCAGGAGCTGGTGCAGGGGCCTCTGGTTAGCAAGTTTTCACCTGTAGCAAACAGGGAGTCCCTCCTTGAACCAGTTGAAGCGAGGCAAAGTCCTTCTTTTGGTGAAGCCCTAGTGTGCAGCTGGTGCAGTCCTCCAGAGTGCAGTGTCCAGGTGCAGGCCAGAGGTCCAGCAGAGCAGTCCTTCTTCTTCTGTAGTTCTTCCTTGTTGGAATCTGATAGGGATCTGAGGTGTGGGTGCAGGTCTGCCAGTTTTATCCTTGCTCCTGGGTGAACAACAGGGGGGTCCTGGTTCTCCAATCAGGGGCAGTGTCCTTCCCCCTGTGATGACCACTTCCTGATAAGTGTGGCAAAAATCAATCCCAGGGAGCAACATTCCTCAAAACTCCATCATGGCTGAAAGTGGTTTTTGGAGGTTACATCTGGCTGAGCCCACCCACTGGTGTGGCTAAAAATCCTAAACACACCCCTGTCCTGCCCTCTCCTAATCTAATCAAGGGGGCACCTAATTGTCTGGGTTTCTAGGATATGAGGGTGTTGCTGAGTTGCTCCAAATGTCATTCCCTGCCTTTGAAGACCAGTTTGGCAGCCCTCCCCACTTCCTGCTTCCCCATCTGCTGGGGGAAGATCTCCTCCCCCAGGCACATCTCTTTGTGTTGAGCCAGGCCACTTCACACCTCATCAAGGAAGCCTGGCCAGGCTGCTAGAGGCTGGCCAATCAGAGCAAAGCAGCAAAAACACTGCAGGGCTGAAGTTGTCAACTTTTCAGGTAAAGTTTAAAACTCTTTACCTGAACAAGTTATATTAAATCCAACAACTGGAAGTTGTGGGATTTATTATAACAATTGATTTGATACCAAACTTGTTGTATCCGTTACTTAAGGGGATTTTTAAAATGAAAATAAAGTCTCACCATTCTAGCCTATGGAGGCCCTTCACTACAGTGAGGGAAAAACGAATTTGTCTGTTTTACCTCACCAGGGATTATGAAACTATTTTTATAAGGTCCCTGCTTATAGTTACATGGCACCCAGCCCTAGGGGCACATAGGACACACCATAGGGGTGACTTATATGTAAAAATAAGGTAGTTTAAGACTTTGGAACTACTTTTAATTCCAAAGTCGAATTTGCATGTAACTTTAATTTAAAAACAGCCAGCAAGGCAGGCCTGCCTTTAAAATGACACTAGGCACCTCAGCAGTGCACCTATGGGGGCACTACCTATGCTGGGGTCCCTAATCCTCCATGCCCTACCATATACTAGGGACTTATAGGTAGGTTAATTTTGCCAATTATAATTAGCCAAATTTGCATATCCACTTTACACAGAGCACTGCCCTGGGACTGGTAAGCAGTACCCAGGGCACAGCCAAGAGTAAGTAACCACCAGTACCTGTCCAAAATTTTGGGGGTGACCAGGGCAAAAAGTAGGCCTTTCCTACACTATGGGGGTCATTCTGACTCCCGCCAGCCGCGGTAACCGCAGGGCCGGCGGGAGCCGCCAGAATACCGCTGCGCGGTCAGAAGACTGCCGCGGTTATTCTGGGTTTCCCGCTGGGCTGGCGGGCGACCGCCAGAAGGCCGCCCGCCAGCCCAGCGGGAAACACCCTTCCATGAGGATGCCGGCTCCGAATGGAGCCGGCGGAGTGGAAGGGGTGCGACGGGTGCAGTTGCACCCGTCGCGATTTTCAGTATCTGCATGGCAGACACTGAAAATCTTTGTGGGGCCCTGTTCGGGGGCCCCTGCCGTGCCCATGCCATTGGCATGGGCACGGCAGGGGCCCCCAGGGGCCCCACGACACCCCATACCGCCATCCTGTTCCTGGAGGCCGAAACTGCCAGGAACAGGATGGCGGTATGGGGGTCGGAATCCCCATGGCGGCGCAGCAAGCTGCGCCGCCATGGAGGATTCCCCAGGGCAGCGGAAAACCGGCGGTACACCGCCAGTTTTCAGTTTCTGACCGCAGCTGTACCGCCGCAGTCAGAATGCCCATGGGAGCACCGCCAGCCTGTTGGCGGTGCTCCCGCGGTCCCCAACCCTGGCGGTCTCGGACCGCCAGGGTTGGAATGACCGCCTATGTTTTTTGTTAAATCATTGAGGTGAGTGAGCCATTGAAAGCTTGGGTCATGAGGCAAATGCTTGGCTCTGGCTCGGCTCAAAGTCCTCGTGGAAAGTCAAGGCCAGAACATTCTGAGCTTTCACAGAGCCGATGTGTCTGAGTGGCCACAGCTGCTGCCAATGCAACATGGGTAACCTGATTTGAATCCCGACCTTGGCTCAATATCCTGTGAATTCCAGCAAATTACCCTGTGCAAAAAAAAATGTCTGTCTGTTTCAAAACACTTTTATGTCCTTTGTCAAAGTTTGTTTTGTACAAAACTTTCAAAACCAAAATGTGGATTCTGCCTATCACTCACGCCCTACTCTCAGCCTCCAAGTATTAAATAGAGAGCATTACCCTTTCATGTCAGAAAGATATCCCATCTGATGGATGAATTGCACAGTGTGAAACTTGGAAACTGGAATCAATCCCAGCGTTCCCTAGTTGACCATATTGTGTGATTCTAGGCAACTACTTATTCACACGCCTCCTTTAAGTTGACCATCACATATGAGAGCACCTTCAAACACACGACCTCAGGATGTGTGTTGTTCAAAAACCTCTCTTATTTTTGATTTAACAGACTACAATTTTGCTCCAAGTATTGCAGCCACATTTATGGTCACAGGACAACTGACTTGCCTCTTAAGTCACTAGCCAGGGGTTTGGGGCAGGAATGCTTCTAAATTCATATTTAAAAAATAAAAATATCTTAAACATGTCTAAATTCATGTTTAAAAACTCATGCATTTAATAAATAATTTTCAAATAGTCTGATATTCTAAGGTGAAACAATTCCATGAGTTAAAAAATGCAATGTCATTATAACATTATGGCCCTCATTATGACATTGGCAGTAAATCCCACTTACCGCCATGCTGACTGTCGCCAACTTACCACCACCGCCGCGGATATCCGTTCACCATGTTATGACACACACACACCAATCCGCCAGTATTCAGCCACATACACAAATCCTCCAGCCCAAAGGACAGTGATAAAGTGGCGGTATCAAAACCAACACTCTTACGCCAACAGAACTACGCCCATCACATTATGACCCAAGAATCAGCACGGCGGACATTCAACTGAGGTGAACCATTGGTGGTACCTATCGCTGCGCTCAAAATGGACACCCACAAACAAAACAACACCACATTGGACAATTAAAAAAACACACACCTGACACCCATACACACACCACACCCACACCACTATAAAGCACACACCCACATTACCCACAACCCTTTACCATTCCAAACCATTGCCACCAGAGAGACATCAAGACCACAGACACAATCAGTGCCACACACTACTCACACCTATACACCACTCACACACCCCATATCACACACCCCAACACATTACCCAACACACCCTCACCTACACAACTCAGACAACACCCATGGCACCACAAAGACACCCCCGCTTAAGAGAGGAGAAGCTACGGGTCATGGTGGAGGAAATCATCAGGGAAGAGCCACAGCTATTTGGAGCACAGGTGCAGCAGATATCTATAGCAAGGAACATGGAGCTATGACGGAGCATCGTGGACAGGATCAAAGCCACGGGACAGCACCCAAGAACTAGGGATGACATCAGGAAGAGGTGGAACGACCTACCGGGGAAGGTACGTTTGTTTGCAGCAAGACACCAACTCGCTGTAGAGAGGAGTGGCGGTGGACCCCCACCTCCTCCCCCACAACTAACAGCATGGGCGGAGCAAGTCTTGGCAATCCTGCATCCTGAGGGCCTGGCCAGAGTAGGAGGAGGACTGGACTCTGGAAAGTCAACTCTCTACTACTACTACCCCCCTACCTGCATGCCATCACATACCCACACCCTCTCTCCCATCACTCCACCACTTCCCACACACCCCACCATTACATATTACTCACCCCAATGCCAAGTCCTGCATGCTCTAACAATGCATGGACACCACTCACAGCCCTGCATGGACACTCATTACTAAAGCATGCACACCAAAGAGAACTAACAATCCCACCATACACCAACATACACAAGTGAAAGCTGCCAGGGCAAATACAACCAAAGAGGGGAAGCCACGGATGCACAATATGTCTGACACAGAAACTATAACACATCACTTACATCCCCACAGATACCCCAGCCAATGTCAGCGGAGAGGACGTGCCAGTAATATCCAGTCCCTCAACTGAAGAGTCCCACAGTGATGACAGCAACTCTGGTCTTCAGGATCTGGATGACCGACCTGGCCCATCAGGGACCTCTGGACAGCAAGTTACCACCACCGCAAAGCCTCCCGCATCAGGAAACACCACCACAGCACCCACCCAGAGTACCCATACCTCTGTCCCCAGGACACGTCAATCAGCAGTGTATCCACCTCTACAGGGACCCCAGGGCACACCTCGCCCCCAAGACATTCAGGGACCTGGGGTCAGTGGCAGTGGGCACACGTTCAGGGGACAGAGGCACAGGCCAGGAGGAACACTGGGAGGACTGCTGTGCGCCCGGGGGAGGACAGGCCCAGGAAACCGACTCTCCAGGAGGCACTAGCCGAGATCCTGGGAGCCTATTAACATTCCCAGGACATGATGGACCAGATCCTGGACAACGTGCAGAAGAACAGGCAGCTGCAGGAGGGACAGTACCAGGGGATCAGGGAGGACTTGCAGGCCATCAACAACACCCTGATCTCCATAGCAGGGGTTCTGGCAGACATGGCCAATATTATGAGGGAGGCTGTCACACAACAGCGGGACCCTGCCACTAGCCAGACATCTGAACAGCCTTCCACCTCCGCTGCCGTTAGTGGCCAGGAGACCCCGCCACAGGACTCACAGGCCAACAGCACCCCTCCCCCTGCAGAAGGAGAACCACCCCGCAAACGTTCCCTGCAACCCAGACAGAAGCCAGAGACACTTGCCAAGAGCCCCGCCAGGATATGAGACTCTCCTGATTGTCACCCTTGTGTACCACTCAGCCACCTTGTCCACCTTGAACTGCCATTGGTCCCCTTCCTATGTCCCCTTGGACATTGCACCTGTGCTGCAAACAGACTGGAACAGACTGGAGCAATACCCTCGAATTTCCTCCATCATCACCCCATCCCATTGTATTGCCCCTCAATATTTTATCACTTCAATAAACACCCTTGGAAAAAAAGTTTGGAGTATGTCATATTTTCCAAGTATGCATTCATTTAAACAGCTACAAACATTGCAATTCAACTGTACAGAAAATGAGCATAGATTAATGACCTGTAGCTGGCTGCAGTGATCACACCAGGAGCATATGAGAGGTCACCAACATCTGAAAAATTAATTGCCAGAGGGTACACTAAGTGGGCATAGAAGTGGGGAATAAAAGCATGCCAGTGCCACAGAAATTCAAATAAATGTAATTGAAATGTGAAGTAACACTGTCTTACCTGTGTGTCATTGGAAGTATTGTCTGATCACTGATGTTCTGTTGTCCTCATCCTCTGCCTCCTCATCCTCACTGTCCACAGGGTCCACGGCTTGCACAAGGGCATCTCCAGCCTCCTCCTCCTGCAGAAAAGGCACATGGCGTCTCAGGACAATGTTGTGCATCATGCAGCATGCCCCACTATCTGGCAGACCTTCCTGGGTGAGTAGCACAGGGATCCACCTGTTAGTGGAGGCACCGGAACCTGGCCTTCAGGAGGCCGAAGGTCCTTTCTATTATCCTTCTGGTTCACCCATGTGCCTCATTATAACATTATTCTGCCCTTTTCGTGGCATTCCTCACAGGGGTCAGCAGCCATGATAGGTTGGGGTAACCAGAGTCACCACCAAATTTTGAGGGACAAAATGTAGCCACACACTATCCCATATGGCCCACACCATACCCATACACCAACATATACTAGGTGGGAACCAGGGCTCACCTATTAGCCACACCCTGTGCCTCTGTAGTTGGCCCATCACATTTGGGATGCTGCTATTCCTCAGGACAAAGGCATCATGCACCGATCCAGGATACTTAGCATTGACGTGGGAGATGTACTGGTCCGCCAAGCACACCATCTGCACATTCATAGAGTGGAACCTCTTCCGATTTCTGAACAGCCGTTCATTCTGATGGGGAGGACAAATGCAATATGTGTTCCATCAATCGCCCCAATTATGTTGGGGATATGTCCCATTGCATAGAACTCAGCCTTCACTGTGGCCAAATTGTCAACCTGGGGAAATACAATGTAGTTGCACATGTGTTTAATCAGGAAGACAACACTCTTGTTAGCACTGTTGAGAACATTGGCTGTGACATTCCCGCTGCTAAGCCCACTGTCACTTGCAAAGAACCAGTTGCCAGGAAACGGAGCACTGATAGAACTTGCACAAGAGGGGGGATCCCAGTGGGGCGACGGATAGCAGATATCAGGTCAGGCTCCAATTGGGCACACAGCCCTGTGGTTGTGGCCCTGTCAAGTCTATAGGTGCGGATAATGTGCCTGTCCTCCATTGTTGCCAAGTCCACCAGGGGTCTGTACACGGGGGTATGTCTCCATCCTTTATTCATCCGCAGAGGTAGCAATCTATGGGGCAAAAGAGTGAGGATCCGGTCACAAACTGAACAATGGAGATACAACAGAACTTTGCATGCTGTTAACTTGTAATGGGTAAGTGTCATTTGTCCAGTATGTCCTAATGTCACCAGTGATGCAGCAAATTTCCAAGGGCTTGCCCCCCCCCCGAAATGGCATCCTCCTGTCCTGTGGGACAGGTGAAAGTGAGGTAATTACGCTGACGTTGTGCGCCGTTGCGGGAGGCGGTCGGGAACCACCATGCAACTCCTCATTGGTTAACATTGGGCCCTATGGGTTACAGTGGACAATGGAAATCTACGCCAGTGGTGACGGTATGCATCTCCACGGACTTGACCGCAATTTTCTATCTCATCCCTCACTTGCTACCTGGTCTTCAACAGGAGAGGACCTACACTGAATGTGCTGCTGTGACCTGTGTCTGGAACATACCATGGCCCGTGTGACTGGGGAAAGGGCCCCAGCCTTCACTTCGGTGGAGTTAGAGAGACTGGTGGATGGGGTCCTACTCCAGTACGGACTGCTGTATGGGCCTCCAGACCAACAGGTGAGTACACTGTAGGCATGATGCATGTGGCATGAATGCATGGAGTGGTGTATGTGAAGGCCTCGTATAAGGGGGGTGGGTGGATGTCCTCTGGGCGGCGTATTGGTTGTGTGCTGGGCTATGTGTGTGTAAATGGTGATGTGAAGGGGTATGGTGGGCCATACGTGTAACAGGCCGGACTGTTTGACTAATTCCATTTTCCTGTGTGTATTGCCTCTGCAGGTCAGCGCCCATGAAAAGAAGGGTATAAGGCGTGCCTTTGCCAAGGACGTGCGGACCCTGGGGGTCTACGGCAGGCAGAGCACCCACTGTTGCAAATGGTGGGAGGACCTGATATGCTGGGCATGGAAGACGGCGGAGGTCCAGCTGGGCATGGCCTCCCAACGAAGGAGGGGTGCCCGTCAAACCCTGACCCCCCCTGATGGCCTGCATACTGGTAGTTGCCTATCCTGAGCTGGATGGGTACTTGAGGGCATCACAGCAGCCACAAGGGGGTGAGTACTGTGCTCATCATTACAACTTACTTATGGTAGGGTGGTATCCGGGTGGGGTCCCAGGTGTGCTGCATTTGGTTGTGTGTGCCCCTCTCCATGCCTTGACTGCTAACTGTTTCTCAGGTAGTGCTATGGCATATTGCACAGGGATGTTCCCTGTGTGTGAGGGTGCCATGTATGCCAACGGTGGTGTTGATGCAGCCACTGACCAAGTGTATCCTTTGTCTCTCCCCCCCTTACTGTTTTGCCACCCTGTCCTTATGTGCATTAGCATCATCGGGCAGAGGAGCAGAGGCACCGGTGACGGAGGGAGCTGCATCCCACAGGGCCCAGGAGGCAGAGTCCACCGACGGTGAGGGCACCAGTGGGACGGAGGGCGAGTGGAGCACCACGGCAGAGACTGGAGGGGACAGTTCTGACACAGATAACTCTACCGATGGAAGCTTCCTGGTGGTGGTGGACACCTCTGTGACCACACCAGCTACAGATACAGCTGCCACCCCCGTACTAGCACTGTCCTCCCAGCAGCCCCACATCGAGTTGCCGGTGCCTGCACACCCAGGGGGGTGGGCATCTCCTTCGCCGCAGGCACCTCAGGCCTTGCCCAGTGAACACTGCTGTCCTGAGTGAGGAGGCTATTGACCTTCTGAGATCCATCTCTGTAGGGCAGTGAACCATTGTGAATGCCATCCAGGGGCTGGCAACCCAGATGCAACAGACTAATGCATTCCTGGAGGGCATTCACACTGGCTTGGCAGCCTAACAGAGATCGATCCAGGCTCTGGCCTCCTCTCTGATGGCAGCCATAGTCCCTGTTTCCACCCTCCCCCCTTTAACTTCCTCTTCCCAGTCCCATTCTCCTCAACCCTAACCCATCCAAAGCACACAGGCAGACGAGCATGCACACAAGACAACACACAAGAGTGGTACAGGTAAATTCAAGCACCACACTTCATCACGCAAACACCATCCGGATGAAGACACACCACCATCCACTATTTCCACTGTCTCCCCCTCCTCCTCCTCCTCCTCCACCTCCTTCGCAGTTCCGTCTACACTCACACCTGCATGCACTACTTCATCATCCAACACCAGCATCACCAAACCAATCCGAACGCACACTGCATTGGCAGACACCTCCACAACAGCCATGCACACGTCCCCTGTGTCCTCTGCCACTGTGTCTGTCCCCCCCTCCTAAGGTACACAAAAGCAATCACTCAGACACCCAACAGCCATCCACCTCACAACAGCATAAAGCCCATGCACCTGCCCCCAAAAGCAGCAGACAGACACCTCCAACAACCACTCCCTCTTCCTCCACTCCCATTCCTTCTCCTTCTTCCCGCCCCAATGTACCTAAAAAACTGTTCCTATCCACCATTGACCTCTTACCCTACCCCTCCCCCCCATCCTGCACGTATGACCAGGGTAGGAAGAACCCAGCCAAGCCCCTCAGTCATCCAGTCCACAAGCCCAGTCGTCACCACACCCACTTGTGGTGAAAAAGGATCCAGGCCACATGTCCTGAAGGTGAAGGAGCCTGCACCAGGCAGCCTCAGGAGAAAGGAGCCTGCCCTAGCTGCCACAAAGACCAAGGAGCCTGCCCCAGCTGCCAGTAAGAGCAAAGAGCCTGGCCCAGCTGCCAGGAAGACAAAGGAGCCAGCATCAGCTGCTAAGAAGGGAAAGGAGCCTTCCCCAGCTGCCAGGAAGACAAAGGATCCTGCAGCAGCGTCTAAGAAGGGAAAGGATCCTGCCCCAGCTGCCAGGAGAAGCAAGGAGCCTGCACAAGCAGGCAGGAAGTGCAAGGGGTCTGGGGCAGGAATGTTGACGGAGCCCCCACCACCAACCATGGTTGTGCAGCCGTCTGAGTTTGCGGGGGATGGGCAGGAGCCTCCCCCCCAGCAGCACCACCACCTCCAGTAAGCAGCCGTTCGAGGTTGCAGGTAATGGGCAGAAGCCTTCTCCCACCACCAGCCCCAACACCACTGAGCAGCTGTCACCGCCAGTGGACAGTATGTAATCCTGCCTCCATGGGCTGCTGTGCGGCCTGCCACGTGCAAATACAGTGGGTATGACACCCACCTGAGAGACTGTGACCTTGCACTTCCCAGGATCAAGAGCACAGGGCATGTCGCCCCCTCCAGAACCAGTGGGTAAGACACCCACATAGTCAAGACTCCCCAGGATCAAGAGCACAGGGCATGAGGCCCCCTCCAGAACCAGTGGGTAAGACACCCACATAGTCAAGACTCTCCAGGATCAAGAGCACAGTCCACGAGGTCCCATCCAGAACTCGAGAGACTGTGGCCTTGCACTCCCCAGGACCAAGCACAGGACATGTTGCCCCCTCCAGAGCAAGTGGGCAAGTCACCCACTGGAGAGACTGTGGCCTTGCACTCCCCAGGACCAAGCACAGGGCATGTTGCCCCCTCCAGAACCAGTGGTCTTGTTCCATCTCCCGGCTGAGGTGCCCCCCTGTCCCCCTGAGGTGCCTGCCTATTTGCCAACTGATGCCCTTGCACTGTTCGCTCCATGTTGATGCAGGTGACATGTGTGGCCTTGGACTTTGGCCTGTGGCCAAGTGGCCTACGAACATTGTGGACTGGGCTGTGTCCCTTTTTCTGTACATATGTATTTATCTATTATCTTGCCTAACTTATTTTTCTTGATATGTTGCTCTCAGTACAATCACTTTTTCAAAATAGTTTTGTCCTTGCATTATTAATCCAAATTATGGGGTAAAAATATTTTAGTAATGCAGCTGATTGTGTGTATAGTGTTCGGGGTTGGGGGGTGCATGTGTGTGTGTCACTCTCTTTTTCCTCCCTACCTCCTTTGTGTGCCAGGTGTCTGTACTCACTGTCGTCATCTTCGCCGGCGTTGGTGTTCGTGGAGGAGCAGCATGTAGAAGACATGCAGTTCGGGCTCCATGGCGGTGTGGTTGTTCCCTGTGTCTCCAATGGTGAGTCTTTTCCCTTCTAAGCTCAGTTTCTGCCAGGTGTCTTTGGTACTGCCCCGGAAAAGGTGGAGGATTGCAGTGCCTTAATATGGTGGGCGGAACATTGACTTCCACCTGGCTGTTGGCGGTTACCACCATGGTGGCTGTTGTTTCTGTCCTGGCCGTCGTTGTGGTACATTGGCTGTCTATCGGAGATCTTTCTACCATGGTCATAATTTGGCGGTAGCTACCGCCAACCTGTTGGCAGTATTACCAACACTTTAACACCAACCTCCAGGGTTGTAATGAGGGCCTATGTTTATTGCATGATTTCATTGCCAAATATTTTCAAGGCTCACCTTGTGCATTGGCTCTCAGAGCCGAAGTTATCCCTAGGTTATCTGGCACCTTTGGAAAATGCATACATAAATGAGTAAATAAAACCAGCAATGATTGCACTCATTGTTTATGATCCAGCCCTCAAGCCGTACAATGCCCAGTGCTGAATGCACGCAGAACAGAATTGTTCACTTGCTCTCAAAAGTTTTCAGCTGTAACATAGTTAGTGCATGAGCTGAAGACAGCACAATACAGACACACAGACAGCCGTTGCTCCTCACTGGCAATAAGTTTTCCGAGATGAGAGTCTCTTTACCAGAATTACCATGTTAGTGCATGTGCATGCTGTGCCATAGACAACATGTTGTCATGTACACAGCTGCACCACTGCATTCTGCATCTGTGCGAAATGTTCCTAAATAAGGCTCAGTGGTCATCTCATGAGCAGAGTGTCCCTGCTTTTAATAGACTGCTCTGTCGAAAGTGCATATTCTTAACTAGGGCATTCTCTGAGTTACTGCATAAGCTGCATTGGCACAGCTCGGAAACAGGGAGCTTTGGTTACCTGTCTCTGTTTCTATGCTGTGCTCCATGAGGCGGCCCCAAGCTGAGGTGTACAATATAACAGCCAGACAAGAATGCTTGGTGTAATTCAGCATAAAGGTTGATCAGAAATGGGGCATGGACATAACCAAAAGTGTGTGTCTATTGCTTAATTTGAGCCAGTGGTTGCTGGTGTGGGCCACCTGCACTCATTTTTGGGAACCCACACTTATTTTTCCTCTTTAGACATTTCCGGAGAGCAAGAGAGGAAAGAACACACAAAGCAGAAAGGAGGAGGAGAAAGATGGAAAAAAAGCTTCACAACGAAGAAAGCTGGAACCTACAAGAGTGAGTAAAGGTGGCAGGGAGTGTCTGGCTCCAGTGGCATAAAAAGGCCTCTGCAGCTCCTGATGTGCAGGGGCAGGGTGCAAGCTGCTGTGGGCCCCCTCAACACAGCACCTTGCCTGAGTGAGTTCCAGAGGGCCCCCCCCCCTTTTGCAGGGAGCCCCCTTCCAGTTTCCTTACGCCACTGTCTGGCTCTGAATTAAAGAGGCCTGTCAAGACTACATAGCCTTGGTATTTGGCAGGGCGCCATTTGGGGTTCCATCTGGGGTTTCTGAGGAGATGTCTGAGCACTGCCACTCATTCCTTTACAAACTAAGCCCTGTCTGTATCCTAGACAATAGGCTGCCATCTGCAGATTCAAAGCGGATGAACAACTACAAGTTGCTGTTTGGGGGAGAAAACTTACTTGAAAATTATTGTAACAAATGTAAAAAGACTTTTGATACAGCCTGCTTCAAGGACAAATATGAGACTGTAAACACAATAAAAACACTATGCTGCATGGCTGAAACATTAGCAAAGCCAACAGCTATGTCAAAAGATATCACTAACTGAAAATATAGTGCTAAAGTTTCAATAGAGGGATTGGCAGCCTTAGCCCCACAATAAATATTGTGTGCACTAAAATTATATTGGCTGAGAGCAGATTATGTAATCAGGCCTACAGTCTATGGATCTTTGTAAAGATCTCTTGATTTACTTAACTTCCAGGGGGAAGTTTATAAAAATTGAACATATGGAGCTTTACACCAACATTTCTGGATTTCACATGCGCCTGTGCAAGTGGTCACTGACATTTATCTACAGTGCTGATTTATAAAAGAATAAATGTCAGGAACAAAGTTTTGCTCAAAAGCCCAGGGCTGTCAATAAAAAAGAGTCAGAGAGCCAATAATGAAGGTCATGTTACTTGATCCCACCTTATGCCTTTTTAATCCTCCACCAGTCACCCCTGCCCCTATTTTCCTCTTACAAATTCCTTTTCATGGCCCATCCTTTTGTCACTGTTTTCCCACCTTTCTCTCCTTACTTTGTTTCTCTTTTGTGTTTTTCTCTCTCTTGCTCTGTATCAAAGTGTGAGTGTTGGTGGGCCCCATCTGCAATCACTGGCTCAAGTTAGGTACTGTGTATATAGCCTAATGAGTGCGGAAATAGCATGTGGAACTGCTTGGTTGGTTCAAATGTGAATGTCGTATTCAAACCTAACTATAACATCACTTTAGCCCTTGATTTTTCAGTGAGAATATACAGTGTGATGGGTTTACTCTGATGTCCACATTCCTTCAGTCCATCAGAGTATGCTTTTCATTTGCAGAGACAATGGGGACTCTGCAAACTGAACACCTATGATCCAAACATCTCTAAACGAGGCAAGCGGACCAAGAGTTTGATCAACATGGTACTCCGTCATGTTTTCAATGGAGTACCCTGACCACCAAACAATGATTCAGCCCTTATCTGTCAAATTAACAGGAAATGTCCTCATTGAAACATTATCTGTTTTTACTGCTACATCAGTCTTGAAAAAACACTTACCACAATGCTACAAACCTTACTTCAGGCAGCCTTACTGAAGGCAAACTCAAGTGAAAGTGCTGCTTTGTCTGAGTGTTACTACAATCTCTCTTTACCTCATTGAAATTCATACAAGCTGATGGCTGTGAAAATGTAATTTATTCTGGCTGAGCTTCAGTGGTAACATGTGCACACGGTTAAACAGTTTTAGATAAGGCTGAATGTTTTTTGCAAACCAAGGAGTAGAACATCTTTCTTTGGGAAATGCTATTCATAGACTCCAAACTGATATGGGATTCCTTTGTCCATCCTACAAGAATAGCTGACAAAGTGGAGAACTATAGTATGTAGTAATGATATCTACATTCATACAAAGAAGTCCATATTACAGGACCTTGCTTGTGTGCAAACAGGACCTTCGAGTACACAAACGCACTGTTGAGTGTGTGACATAGTTACATTTCAATGTGCAGCTCACTACTCTGATGGAAACCATAAACATGTCATCCCTTGCTACAGAAACCCCAAAAGTGCTGTGATTTTCTTTCAGAGATCTGGGAGCTGAAGGATAAGCTAAGCTCTTGAGGGAAAAGGTGAGGGAAGAGGTGTAGGGCAAATGGGCAGCAATAGGTTAAATGTAAATGGTTTGTACGTCCCACATGGTAACTTTTCATCAATTTCTGGGGATTTCATACAATGACATAGTATAAGTCTGATGCAAATTAAGGTAAGTACAAGTGGGCAGCAGTATACAATATCAAAGATTACCAAACATCAAGCTAGAGCTATGCCAATAGCATGGGCCTGAAGGTCAGGGAGGTGGTACATTTTAAGAGCTTTGAATCTCTAAGTCCCTAGGACTTGAATCATGAGGATCAGCGAAGAGAGAGGAAATGTGGCAGAGCACCTCACTGGTTCTCAGTGCAAGAATGGCAGGGGGTGGTAAAGGTGCTGTGATACCAGGTGCTGATGCAAGTCAAAGTTCATAATTCTTTATTTGCAAGCATATAAAATGTCACAGAGAATTTCTCCCAACGACTTCTGGCTTCATGATACAGCCTAAAAAAATACATTAGTCAGAGAGGGAGTGCCAAATTCCATAGTCTTTCAAAACACCTTATAACTTTTAATATTTACACATTTAAATAGCAGCATATAAAGCAGTCATTAACATCTATATATCTGATGCATTTACTCACCATCAGAGGGATCTCAGTATTCATGCTTTGTAAAGCAGGACCACAGACCAAGTTTGTTAATCTATGAGTTATTCAGTAACGTAATGCCTCCTTCAGTGCAGTCTGCAACATACACTATGGATTAATGATTCATATGCATGAGTTATTTTGCTGGGTTCTTTTCCAAACACAACTACATTCTCCAAAGCAATTACACAAATCCGAAATCCTAGATATTTGATATTAGGTAAACTGGCATTGAATCATACCTATAGTACTGTGATAAAATTAATTTACAGAATTGCAAGACAGGTAAAGGTTTTATCATCAAATGTTTACAATTCTCCCTCATGATTTAAAACCGTAATACAATCAGCCGAGATTATTTTAAATGAAAGATGTGTAAGCCCATGTCCTGGTCTTGCTGATCATTCAGGTTTGTCTGAAAAGGTCAGCCATATACTTATTTGCACTTTTACATCCTCCCAATGCATAGACTTTAAAGTGCATCCCAGCTCTTGTGCTAAATGAGCTGAGGCTGGTTCCATGCACAAGTTTGGGAGAGTATTTTGCTCCACATGGTGTAGGCAACAGCAGGGGGGGGCACCGTGGAAGACCTCAGGCCCCACAACTGTGATTTGAAGTCACAACCCACTGTTTACAGGCCTAAAATAATCAGTTCCAGAATGTACAGTCCTGTTGGAGCTAAAATGTAGTAATGGTTTTAGTGACCCAGATGTCAGCATTAGTTGACATTTATATTCATGTTTAAATGCTGAACATAGAGAGAAGCTGCATTGACACATATTTTAAAAGTGTTCACATTTTATTAAATGGTGGACATTGTGCCTACCAGAACTGACAATGTGCTAACAAGATCAATTCAAGTTTGAAGCCTATTTTATATTTGTAGTAACAATTAGGAGTGAAATTAATTTGATTTATAATGATTAATGTGATTATTTAGTATAAAGTCATGTGTGTAAGAAAATTAAATGCACTTCTCTGTCATATGTAATGTAATGCTTTTACAAAGATTGCAGTTATTAATGATATGTTTTTGCATATTCTGATGATATATTATTAATGCTGAATTTATAAATTTGCATATTATGTCTGTTTTATTAATGACAATATTAATGCATTGTAATTCTTGCGTTAGCATAGGTAGGCCTGAAGGCCTGCAGCGATGAAAAGTCTTGATGAATCATTTATTTTCCCCTAACATGAATTTTTCCATTAGGGTATTTCTCATGAATAGTAGAGTCCTATTGTTCACTGTATAAGATTTGTTTCCCAAGGACCTTGATTCTGGTACACAGAGACCTGGAGACTGAAAGCTAAAGCAGTTTTTACTGTTCATTGGAACTTTCTCATGTGAAAAGTTGAAATCATTGTAATGGGAAAATGTTGGAGTGTATCGAAAGTTGTACAAAATTGCCATTGACTGCCAGAATCAGGATGTTGCAAACTCGGTTTGTGCAAAATCCCAATTGGACATTGCCCCTTTGTGTAATGTGGACTCATCAAACTGACCAATCAAACTGTTTGGAGTACATCCAATAAGGGATGGACTGCCTAAGTTTCAGTCCGAGCCTTTTTAAATCTTGTTCTGTTAACTTGTTCCTTGTTTGGTTCCTGATTTTCCATGTGCAGCCCGTGTTCTGCATTTTCCCCCTGATGGTGCTTCTAACGGACTTTGCTGATGATCTACATGCTTTGCTGATGATTCTGAATTAAATGCTGACCCCAGGGGAGGTATATTTGATTGAAATGCAACTTTTCCCTTAAACCTGTTTTGCCCAAATAGAGTTAGCATGCTGACACCTGCCTTTTTTATTTTGTCTAGTTAGTCTGACATAGCCCGATGTTTTTCCAAATTATTTTTGTCTTTTATTTTTACTTTTGCCCGCATGTGTTAGCCTGTTCCCAAACATGCTTGTCCTAATTTGGTTAGCAATATGGAGAACCTATGTCCAAATCCTGAATTCTAAATCTTTGAAATCTAGTTTGACTAATGTCAAAACAGTCTGATTTGAAACATGTATCTGTATCACAAATAATCTCTTTATTAGTGTGTATATTTCTTCCTGAATGTTTGATGGATATGATTTTGAGTAAATTGAATCTGCTTCGTAGACTTGGCCAGTCTATGGTTTTTCTTTATTTTTACAATTTGATTCCGCATACAATTTATGTGACTTTGGCTTTGAGGTTATAAAATGAAGCTTTGAAACCTTTTAGTTTTCTTCCATGGCCAAATGGGTCATGGTGTCTTAATTTATTGTTGTTGGGTTTTAAACTGATTGTGTATGGTTATCACACTCATCACTGAGTCCAAAGATCCCATCGACCTTGGGGAAACGTTTTTGAATCCTGCAAAGGATGAGAAAAACGTGTTAGCAGACCCGATAATTTAAGTACCGGAAAAACTGGGAAACTGAATATGACCCGGAGCGATGTTCCCTCCCTGGTTTTGGTGATACTGATATGGAACTCTCAGAATGTGGTCCTCTCTATTTATCTTGTTAAATGCTAACTTAATTGCAGGCTTTAGATTCAGATTTGTTTGTATGGCCAGGATGTGTGTGGTTCCTTCATTTTAATATCAGGTGCTACTGAGGTGCATAGTAAATACCTCTGTTTCACCTTCAGTATTTCAATATCAGGTGCTGCTGTAGATTGGAGCTGAGGTGCATTGACAGGGGTTTTGGAAGGACCCTGGAGTGGAGCAGCATAGGGGATAGGGGTCAGGATAGAGTTGCACAATCATAGCTCTTTGTGTTCCAGTACTAGCAAAGCACAAGTCTGCAGGTCAGGACCCGGGAGCATTGATAGTTCTGCATGTTTCTTGTGTATTCCTTTGTGTTGCAGTGGTATTGTTCCTTACATATAGGTAGGTGTACTGAGCAAATGCAGATGAATTCAAGCACTATAAAAGATTGGGGTACTGAAGAATAGGGGTGCATCAACAGTATTGTTGTGGCCGTGTTTAGTAATGGATTGGAACTGGATACAGCTAGAAAATGATGTGTTTTTCAAGAGCTCTGCATATGGCTTTGGATTTAGGAACGAAATTATGTGTAGCGCCACATATTCAAATAGCTGGGGCGCTATGATGTGATCAGAGATGAGGTGCACTGCCAATGATGTATGAATTCAACACTGAAATAGACAGAAAGAAATTTGACAACGAAAGAGGGGAGCTGGGAAATAGTAGTCATGGGACTGTGGCTTCAGAGAAAGAACCAGCATCCATTATTTCTAAAAACACATAAATGAGAGATTTAAACTATCTACAAAAAAGGATTACATACAATATAAAAACACTATCGTAATTAAACAATTGGTGAAAAAACAAACAGTTTTGTTGATAAATAGAACAGCCTATTGGTGAAAAGCAGGCAGGAAATGACCTGCTCTTATTCACTGTGTGTCCCTGTGGAAAGATGAAACTGATAATGATGTCTGTGGAAAAATGCCTCTTCTTGCATGTTCACCCCATTTTTCTGAACTGTTGTTAGACCCCTAAAACATGACAGAATTGTCTGACTTCTAAATAGCAGATTAAACTTTCCAGTTAGGCCATGGTATATGGTGCAGGATAAACTACAGTGTCAGGATAGTTAAATATCTTATGTGGCTATACCATCCACCACACTGACCATTAAATCATGCCTACAGGCCTACATGAAGTAGTCTGACTGCTGTAGCTTTTAAACCTGCAAACAGATGTGTCAAAATAACCCCTTTTATTGAGAGAGAAAAGTACTTTTAAATATTAGGTAAGTCGCTGGTAAAAAAGGTCTTGTAGTCCATATGTTGGGGTGCTTAGTATTTAAAACTGGTAAAATGTAAGAATTTAAGTATGGCATATTTCTTACATGAGTAACATTCAGAAATGAACTCTATGAGAAAGCAAAATCATAGCTAAAGACTTGTTTATATATCACAGGGTTAGATAAAAATTTCAGAGTCCCTTCTGACAATCTTTTTAACATTTGGTAAAAATATTAATCCATGGTAAAGTTTTGGTTTTGATAAATATACAGGGCATGTGATATTTAGAAGCTGATACTTTTCATGCCTGAAGCGTAGGTTTGCTAATTAGCCTACATACAGCTGTCCTTCCTTGACAGTGCTTAACCCCCTGTGGTGTGATACTTCTCCCATAGAAAAGACTCCAAGAGGGAATTGGTTAATCTCCTGCGAGGCTTCAGGGACACCAGAAGCTAAATTGGCCTTTTCCTGGAGTGGTCAGTTGACTAGTGACAAGTGGACAATGACTGGTCTGTGCTTATGACATTTGTTGAAGTAGGACCGGGATTTTTAGTGCTGAGTCTGAGGTTCTGTGAGCCTTATATGTGATCAGGAGGAATTGCTCCAAAAACAAGAAAATGTTTGAAAAAGGTTTACAACGTGTCATTCTCCAAACGCTGACATAGGATATAATGCAATTGTTATTCAGTGGAAGGGAAATCTGGCTCATTTGTGATGGAATAAGGCCCCAATTCACAACTGTTGAACTTGGCCCTTTCTGCAGGGTCATCTCCAGACCTTTTTGCCTTCCTCCTGTTTTAGCTGAATTCATTTTTGTTGGCCTTAGGAATTAGGAAGCAGAATTGGCTGATATTCAATTGCCATCTTTCCTTTGCTTGTAAATCCATAGTAAGGTGGTACTGCACGTACCCAGGACCTGTAAATTAAATTCTACAAGTGGGCCTGCACCACTGATTGTGCAGCTCACTTAAGTAGCCTCGTAAACATGCCTTAGACCTGCCATTGAAGAGCCTGTGTGTACAGTTCTGAACTGCCATGTCAATCTGGCAAAATAAACCTTTTGCAATGCCCAAACCTTCCTTTTTATTACATAGAAGTCACCCCATGGGACCCCAGGTGACCCAGCCCAGAAGACAGGATGCAATTTATTTGAAAAGTAGGACATGTACTTTCAAATTATTCATTTCCTGCTAGTGAAAAACTCCAATGCCTACGTCTCCAATAGGCTAACTATGGAGTTAACTTTCTATGTTTTATAAATGTAATTTCATTGGAAACAGGTAAGCCCTTCATGTTTGGTGTCCATGAAATTGTAATTATAAATCCCCTTTAATGTTAAAGTCAGATTTTTCAGAACAATTTTGAATCTGCCACTTTTAGAAAGTTGCCATTTTCCTGCCCCTAGCCCTTTTTTGCCTGTAGCCTGTCTTGGGTCATATGACTGGGTGTAGCTGACAGGCTTTGTGAATTCCTCCCAAAAAAGTCACACAATAGAGGGATTAGGTGTGCCTGAATAGGCCATCTCCTAGCAGGATGGGGGAGAGCTGAGCATGGCACCAATTGCAACTGAATAGCCTGTGATCTTGCTTCACATAAAGGCCTAACAACTCCACAATTAGACTGCAGGCAGCTTGGAGCCAGTGCAGGGGAGGCTGAAGATTCCATGCACTTCAAAGACACTGTCTAGAAGATTCACCCACCTTCCAGAACCAGAGTACCAGGATATAAAAAGGGAACCTCAGACACCAACTCTTCAATACACGTATGGATCTGTGGATACTTTGACAAGAAAAAGGACTGCTGAGCTGCTACAAGATCAGCCACTCTGCTGGACTGCTGCTCTGAAGGAACTGCTGCCTTGCTGTGCTGAACTACTGCCTGCTGCCCTCTTGCCTGGGTAAGAAGAACTGGACCTGCATCACTTGAACCCAGAACCCAGAGTGACTCCAAGGGCTAGTTGGGTGGCTTCCTGATTTGAAGCCTCGGGGACAGAACAGGATTCCAGCTACCTTGCACCTGCACCTGGACTCACTCTGCAATCTGTTAGTATTCCCTGCCTAGGTATGCCACCCCAGTAGGAGGACACTTGGAAGTGGATCTAGGGTGGGTCTAGACTCTTGAAAATTGCCTAAGGAGCTTTGTCAGCCTATGTGGTTCCAGCACAACCAATGCTTCTCCTCTGCTGCATGGCACAAACCCGAGCAGAACCAATGTATCTCTGCTGCAGCTTGGAAGGGACCCATCACAAAGACTCAAATCACCTCCACAGCCCGCAATGCCTTCGGAACCACCATTGTATGATGCATCCTCGGTCCAGGCCATAACATTCCTCGTCAATGGCAGCCTCAACTATGATGCCGGGCTCCAGGTCACAGCCTTGCAGCTCTTCAGAACCAACACATCCCACGACTGTGCACTGCATCTTTGGGGCTGAAGTTTCCATTGCAAGCCCCGTTGACGGCATCCTTAATGATGACAGAGACCCTTGCATTAAAGCCTCACCGCATTGTGGAAACCAACACATCAGTGCTGCTGTGTGATGCATCTTCAACGTGAATACTCACACCACTCCACAACAGTATTTAAGGTACTTTGTTCAGTGGGCCCACTTGGGTCTCTGTAGCCAGCACGTGCTCCATCGTGATTGACCTGAACTTGTGACTTTGTTCCGGTCCGAAGTGACCAGATATCCACAGTGTCGACTTACGCCTTTTGGTGATATTTTAATTTTACATAATTGAAACTCTCCTTTTCTACTGATTAAGGGCCAGATGTATGAATCTGGCCCAGTGCGATTCGGCCATGTATCACCTTTGCGATTCGGTAATTGTGATTTCTTAAAAATCGCAAATGCAATTACCGAATCGCAAATTGCGATACAGGCCCCATTCGCAGCTATGGGCCTGTTGGCCCATAGCTGTGAATTTTTTGCATTTTCTCAAATTGCGATTTCTGAAACAGAAATCGCAATTTAGGAAAAGCGAAGGGCCAGGGTGCTGGGGGCCTAAGGCCCCCTCTCCTGCACCCCATTTTTTTTTTCCACATGTAAAGTACACACATGACAAAAGGGCATGTGTGCTTTACATATCAAATTTAAAAATGCAGTTTTACTGCATTTTTAAATTTTGCACCAGGTTACCACCTGGTTGCAGGTCATGGTATTTTGCACTTGCAAAATACCATTCTGCGAAAAATCGCAATTTGCGATTTTTTGCAGAATTGCATTGCGACCTGGATTTTGCGAATCACAAATTGCGTTTCGCAAAATCCAGGTCGCAACGCAGAAAATCGCAATTTTTGCGATTTTCGGTTTTTGGTCTGCGAATGCATTTGATGCATTGCAGACCCTGATTTTGCACTCGCAAACAGCCGCTTTCACTGTTTGCGAGTGCAAAATCAGATGATACATCTGGCCCCAAGTTCTTGTCAATTTTCTCTTGTTTTGTTTATTAAAAAATACTCTATTTTTTTAACTCTGTTACAGGCTCATTTTATGGTGTGTTTTTACTGTGGTACTGTTTGGAGTGTTGCACAAATACTTTACAGTTTGCTCCTGAAATGTCAGACTGCTCTGTGCCAAGCTACCAAAAGGTTGAGTAGATGGTAATTTAGAGTTTGCTTGTGACATTATCCTGACCACCAAATTACGACATCCCCGCCGGGCTGGCGGGGCCGGCGGCACAGTCAGTGCAGCTGACATTGGCTCCGGCTATATGAGCCTGCCAACCCAAATGTCGGCAGCACTGATTGCACAGCCAACAAGTCAGGTGCTCTTTTGCCATGATGAACTGATTTTACAACTTGATACATATGGTGATTTATTCACTATAGCTTCGCAGCGTAGAGACCTCGCTATGTGGCACCACCAATTTGTATTTGTAGCAATGCTCATTGCAAGGTCCTTGTACTACAAAAGTGGAGAACCATAGAGGTGCCCATCTTTAACAAAGGCGGAAAAAAATGAGGTTTAGGAAACAGTTCACCAGGATACTAGTTAGTGAACCTCGCCACTACAACGGGAGGCAAACACAGTTACATTGTGTTCCATTGCTCCAAAGCAAAGAAAGCCAGACCGACTGAAAGTGGAATGAAACAACTAGAACTCTGACTGTTTTTGGTGCACATTGACATAGATTTAATCATTTAGTTGCTAATTGTGGAAGACATATGTCAGGCTTCTTGGTAAGGCATCCTCTACCTGTGAGTGGAAGCACTGAACAGTTCTTAGAGAATGACCAGATCAAGCAAATGTACATTTACCATGACTGAGGTCACAGGGAGTGTGAGGGGAGGATCATGGGCCCCCCATTAATATTTATGGACTTGAACAGTTTTCCAGAAGGGGGTACCTCATATACAGGAATACTAGAGGTAAGCCATCAGGCCATTCATCCCACTGTATGTACAACATACCTTCATTTTCTTTTTGAGAATAATATACAGTCATTCAGCTTTCCTGATTACTTTGGGTGATAAGCACTAGTATGCTGCAATTGTACCTGAACACAAGTATTTGATAATTTGGGAGTCAAAAATAGGGTTGACAATCACTGATCAAAATCAAAGGCACTCTGAAGCATGGAAAACGTCCCTAAGGTTTCTCATGGCCTGTGTAACATTTATGCCTTATTGCAAGGGTGCACTTCACCCATCCTTGAGATTATGTACACTAGAACAATAACATACTGTAAAGATAACATGTATGTAACTCTTTAAAATCTATGTGAACATTCCCAAATGCACCCCTTCATTTATGATGTTCAGAGAAAGTGTTCCTCACTGTTTACCCTACGTTGTATTCTGTGATTCTATGAACATCAACACTCCCAACTTAGAATTCATCATTTGCAGCTCTAAATCCAAATTCACACAACACACTTTATTTAGAATTACTGCTCATTGTATTCCCTCATGGCAACTGAAAATTCCTAATTCCCCCAAGCACTCTCATGTCCAAAGAGGTCCAGTGAGAGTAGGGCTGTCATTATTCTCAAAGCTAAATACTAGTCTGTAATGTGTGTTCTGAGTGTTTTTAGGTTCTGGGAGAGCCAGAAGATGGCACTAAAATAACAATTGTGTAAATGTTTCTGTATTCTACTTTAAAGGACAGTTCTGGCTCTAATTTTAAGAACTATTTAGTAATTGTTTAGGCAACAGACCTGCATTCATCAGCAGGATTAAAAGAATCCCTCAAAAAACTGTTAACAATTTGTTCCACTTGGGGTCTTTCAGTTAATTCTGAGGTGTCAGATCATGGCTCCGAAGTCCTCTCTCCCCTAATAACTTTACCCACTGGCCTCACCCAATCTGGTCATACTTCTTTTAAAATTCAAAATTCACCCAGCCTCTTCAAGAATGTATAAACAAGCTTTTAACAAGAAGTAGTAAAAGAACTTCCATATACTCTTTATCTCCAAACATCTCTGTACAAAAAATGAAAACCATAACCTTTACTTGCTCCTGAGACCAACCACACATTTCCTTCTGCCCACCCTACTCAAATAGTTTACCCTCCTGTCCCCTTTTTCTAGATTCCAGACTCAAGATACCCCTGTACCCTCTTTCGGATCTCTCCACACATCATGTTACCTGTACAAGCAAGATAACATCACAGCCAGCTTCCCACCTGTTCACTGATCACCCCTACCTCCAATGAACATTTGGCAAAGTATGGACACAATCTCTAGACTTCCAACCCCACAACTAGTCCAGCTCAACTAAACAGCTTGTGACATTGATGACAAACTCCCTTTGCCTTTACCACAAATCTTTACCACTCATCTTCCTCTCCCACATTCACACAGACTACTCTACTACCCTTAGTCCTAGGAATAGAGGTCTGTCCTCCTCAATTCTCCTTAGTAGCATAACTACACAGTTGTTAGACCTGCCAGCCTTAGAGTGGTCTCCAGCCAAACTTTTTCCCCACTTACCTCCAGTTTTTGCTGAAATTCATTTTTGTTGGTCTTAGTGTTAGGACTACTGGGGACCTGTACTGCCTTCTGGCTGTGGCGGGGTGGAGTGCATCGGGGATAATATCAGACACAACGGGCAGGAAGCTGCTTGTCATTCCAGTGTTCTGAGTCAGCTGCTTCCTCCCGTTGCGTCACCTACCTTGATCAAGGTCCCTGTCACGCTGTCAGTGTTCTTGAAAGACTCTTTGTGTTGGGCTGCTTGCATTGCTCTGCGTCGGTGGCCTTTGCTTCTGGACTACATTTTCTCCTTCCGTGGAGGCTTCTTCAGAACGCACCAGCAAAGGCGAGAGAGGAAAAGAAAGAACTTTAAAGAACCAAGGCACCGCCCGATATTTTTCTCTACAAGATAAAATAAGACATAGGAAATGTATTAATAAGACTTGTTAACCAGTAATCACATTATTTCTACACTCTTTCATGTTTTCAGGCATATTTTGTTTTGTAATTTTCTTTTTGATTCTCTGAAATGGCTGTTTTATAAGTGTATGAAGCAATGCACTGAATATGTGTTTATGATGTTCTCTAAAAGTTGTTTAAAGCCATCATGTAACATAGGGGAAATGGACTGGCATTCAAGGTATGCTGTGCATATTGTGAACCCATAACTTAGGAAGGATAGAGATATTGTATCATAACTACTCTAGGTACTTCCTTTTCTTTTTTCCCATCTCTAGAAATTTGTTTTTCCATGTTGCCTGTACCCTAGACTGAAGAGGGAAACTCTGCAGGTATTAAAACATACATTGTTTAGCACACATTTGTTTTTTAGAAAAGATACTTTTTGGGTATCACTGTTTAACACCTTTTTTTTGTTAGTTGCATAGGAAGAATCTGGACAGGTTCCGATAGGCACATCTCCAGCAGAATCGACATTGGTGCACATATTGTCTTTTTTCTTTCTTCCCATCCCCGTTTCCCCTTCGGTCGAGGTAGACTTTGATCTTTGTTAGGTCATCTTCATTGATAGAGACATTGGGTTCCAACATCATGACCTCCTCTCGCTCCTGCGGAAAATCCAGGTGAGATTTACAACACTTAGGGCCTGATTACAACTTTGGAGGACGGTGTTAAACCGTCCCAAAAGTGGCGGATATACCACCTACCGTATTACGACTCCATTATTTCCTATGGAACTCGTAATACGGTAGGTGGTATATCCGTCACTTTTGGGACGGTTTAACACCGTCCTCCAAAGTTGTAATCAGGCCCTTAGGACTCTGTGAAATTTACTGCTGCTAATCAGTGCTGAAGTGCTTGTGCTCGCTCCCCTAAACATGGTTTGAGTGGCATATTCCTATTTGGCATATTTAATTAACTTATAAGTCCCTTGTAGAGTGGGATACCATATACGTTGTAAATTAAATGCTACCACTGAGTCTGCAGAATCATTGTGCCACACACTAAAGTAGCACCCCAAAACATGTCCCAGACCTGTCATTGCAGCCTGATTGCAGTGTCACACTGCCATGTCGAGTTGGCATTTAACTCCCCCTGCCAATCTTTAAACGCCCCTTTATTACATATAAGTCACCCCTAAAGTAGACTCTAGGTAACCCAAAGGGCAGGGTGCTATGTAATTAAAATGTAGGACATGTAATTTTTTGTTTTACATTTCTACATTGGTTTTTCACTACTGTAAGTCCTACCCCTCTTATAGGATGACACTAAGGATTCATGATTACATTTAATAAGCTCCAATTTCTGATTGGGACCAGATAGATATGTCATGATTGGTACCTATGAAACTGTAATGATAAACCCCCTTCAATAATAAAGTCAGATTTGTCATTACAATTTTGAAAATGCCACTTTTAGAAAGTTGGCATTTTCCTGCCCTCGGCCCTCTGTGCTTGCAGCCTGTCTTGGATCACATGACTGAGTGTATTTGACAGTTGGATTTTGTAAATTCTTCCCAGACAGTCAAATAATAGAGCAATTAGATGTGCCTCAATGGGCCAGTTGCTGGAAGGATGGCCGTTTCAGGATTTTCATCTTGAAAAGAAAAATAAATCACTGTTTCAAGACTGTGTCCTTCTGACACAGCCCCGTAACAAACAGTAAAATGCATTGACAGGACCCGCCATAAAGGTGGTTCCTGCCATTGCCATTATACATGGCCACCGGCTAAGAGGTAACTTATAAGCTTGGCTGGTGCAGTAGTGATGGACTGGTAATCGTAAAGTCCTCTGCCAAGCTAATGGTGACTACTCCATGCACAAAAAATTCAATTGGGCCCTTAGTCTGTTTTGTGGAGCTTGAACTACACCAACAGGACAGGTCCAGAAGCTGCAGCCAAGCAAAGTAGATTAAAGCAGAATACCTTGACCTAAGGGGTCCACTAAAGCCGTCTGAGTGGCAAAAAGCTCAGACCAGCTAGCCATGATCTTCTTGACTACCAAACAAGTGCCTTTTTCAAATGGCCTCTGAAGTTAGTCCTAGTCCTCTGGTGGTAAAAAATGCCTATGTCCTGACTTTTTCTTTTAATAGCCCCTCTAGATACATGTTAGGGTTTCGAAAACCTCAGGTACCACATCTATAGATCAGAACTCATCCCAGAAGAGGCCACTAGAAGGACTAGTCAAAGTCCACTTGTAACAGATCAATTGGTGACTTCCAAGAAAGGTCTCTAAAACTTGTTGTGTCCCTGTAGCCACACAGAAAGTCAACCAATTAACCATTTGAGCCCATTTTCAGTCTTGGTTACAAATTGTTGCAGATTCAACCATTCAGGTCTGCTCCGACTTCATAAACAGCAAGCATTTTCCTCTCCTGTACATCCACAGGTCCAGAGTTGATCTGAGGAAATGGGGTTGAGGTACCACTTTTATGTAATCCACAAGTCAAAGGGTGTAGTTGATTCCTTGACTAATGCAAAAATATGTTAGCACATCATGTTTACCTTAATGCACAATACCCACAGAGCACCATTCTCAGTGAAATTCCACATGGCAGAACACGGTAGGACCTTTAATCCCCTGGAGGAGGCCTGTGTCCCACAGTAATGAGCAGACCCATAAATGAAAAACAGTGGCTGAATGAACTATGTTGTTACTTCTGAGTCATGGTTACAATAATAAGATCTATTTGCACTTTAACTTTCCTCATAGAGATAGCCAGAAAATCATCTGCATAGGTCCTCACAAAACGGGAGTGGCCACAGGAAAACAGGCACTTTCCTATAGCTGATATATGTCAGCACTTGTTAATATTGCATTGTCCTACTTAATGGCATGTGCCTCTTGCTTTCTTCTACCTCTTCAAATATGTTAAATGAAGAGGGAAAAGCAAGAGGCATATGCTGTGAACCGGGGCAGACAGCAAGTCTTCCCCATCCCAGGATGACCATGTTACTGCAGCCTTAGAAGGAAGGAGGGTGGGTTGAATTGTGCACCTGTCCAGTTTTCTTTGGCTCTGACAAAAGATGATAAACATTGCTCCATGGAGAATAGGGATGCCTGTTGGCCATTTTCACAGCTCTTTGTACGTTTGTGCTAGTAATTGTCAGGCACATGTCGCAAAAGCTGAGAAATGCTCTAATGACTCTGAGGCGTGATAGGTTGTAATCTTCCTGCATCTTTCTGGAGCTTGTTTTTTGTCAATTAGGATATTTTACTCTTATGGTGTGGAAGGTTCTAATAATCTTGTAGCCTGTCATAGTGGTGTATACCACGCATTAAAGGCCCACTCCCTTGTAATAGGTGCTTACTTTCAGCTTGGATAAATTACTTTGGAGTGGGCCTTTAATGGCTGGTATAGGCTGCTCTGTTGGGCTATAAGCGTACAAGAGGACATTTTGTCTTTATAGAGCAAATTCCTCTTATACCTTTACAATATATTTTAATGGCCATTAGAGTCCATTCTCTTGTTATAAGTGTTTACCTTTAGCTTGGATCCAAAACAGTAGAGAGGACATTTACTGGTCTCTGTAGGGTCTTCTGGTGGAATATAAGGATATATTAACATTCTTGAATGGCATGGGTATTTTTAGTAATGAGGGTGGGTAACGTTATTGGGTGGCAGGGGTATTTTTAGGGTTTGACGTGGGTATGGGTATTTGGGTGTCAAGAGTAATGGATGAGTGGTAAAGGTATTGTGTGGTAATTGCCGCATTATAAAGATTGTTTCCCCTTTTTTTTTATTATTATGGAATTGAACCGAAAAAAAGAAAAAAAGGGGGCATCAAAACTTGTATCCAGAACTTAAAAAAATATATATATATATTTTAAAACACTTGCAAAGGAGCAGTCAACAGCTGGTTCCTAGCTTGTATGCTCTGCTCTTCTGCAGACACAAATGTACCACAATCCATGGTAAAAACTCAGTTTAGGGCTGAGAAAAAGGGAGGTCCCAAAATGCCAAATCTCCATGCACTTTCCAAATACTTTTTTAGGACACAATATCATAAAAAATGCTGAACTGAATAAGACCAAATTTGGCAGGAATCTTGAGCTTAGTTCAGTAGTTTTTAAGAAATTAATGCTCAGAAATATTTGTGTATTGGGATTGTTGGGTTCGAGGGACTCTCACAAGAGTCTCTCAAACCCAATTTAAAAAAATAGAACATTCTTATTGGTCTAGGGGTCTTTTATTTCCTTTGAGCACCCTGATTGGCTGGCCACAATATGTTGAAAAATGTTTGTGCAGCCATGACAGGACTCTGGACCTTAAATCCCTGCCCTGGGATTTTATTGTAACAAAAAGATATAAGGGGTCAGGGAATGGATACCCTGCCCTCTTAGCCCTTGTAGGAAGGCCCCTCAGGGACTCTCCTTGGTGCCAAAATAAAAAAAAAAGTAATTTTTTGATGATCCAATCCGGTATGACTCCCGCAAGAGTCCTGCTAGTTTCGGTTGTACGTTAAAACCATCCATGCATTTACCATGCATGCTTTAACAATGCGGTCTGAACCAGAAATGAGTCTTTACAACACATTCCTTTACCACGCAAGTCTTTACAATTACTTGCCTTAGGGCAAGCACTGGACTTTTGAATAGTAGAATTTACTATTCCAACTCCAGTCTGGCAATAGTAGGGAAAGTGTTGGACTTAAAGTCCAACATCAGTCCAACAATGCTTTCGTTGAGGCAAGTCGTTCTAACAACTTGCGTGGTGAAGGAATGCATTGTAAAGACGCATTCGGGTTCAGATTGCTTTGTTAAGGCACCGCATGGCTTAAGCATCATTGTAAAGGGTGTTTCCCACTACACTGTGGCATATAAAATAAAAAACAAAGCCACCATCTTGTGTTTTTTATTTTAGTGATTTGACCCTCTATGTGGGCCGGGGCCCAGGTTTCATCAACAGAAAATATTTGGGGAGGGGACATGAGTGGGGCCCCCATCCCCAAGCCACTTTTAAGTCCCAGGGATCCTATCCCCTGGGGACAAATATAAATTGAAGAGGAGAGGGGCATGTGGACCCCTCCATGTGGTACAATAGGCCACTGGGGCCCCCATTCCATAAGGGTGAACATTAAATAAAGGAGAGGGGGCATGCATAACCTTCCCCAAGCCACTCTTAAGTCCCAGACACCCAACCTGCCAGGGTCAATTTGTTAAAAAAAAAAAAAAAAAAAGAAGTAGGGGACATGGGCCCCCTCATGAACCTGCTGCTGGGACCCAGGGACTTGTTTCTCTGGGTCAAATAACGTAAAGAAGGGGGGAGAGGCCACATGCTTCGTTCCCCATGCAGGTATGTGCTTCGGGAAGTCCATGTCCTTGTTGCGATTCGAGAATGTGTCCTGGAGAGTCTAATCCTTGCCCGGGAGAGTTCGTGTATACCCTGCCTGCAGTCTCCCAGGCAGGGCCTGCAGCCAACCCCATACTGCCTACAGTTGATGGCCATGTTGTGGTGTGGAGTTGTTTCCCTGCGGCCAAGGGCTATGCTTAGTCGGAGTTTGGCTGACCACGGGGTTTGAATACAGGGCCTTGCCACAGGCCAGGCCCTGCGGCCAACGCTGCACCCCCCACAGTGTGGTATTTCTTGCCTGCGAGGGGTTGGACAAAGGGCCTGAACATGGGAATTCATTAAAAAAGCAAATGTTAAAGTGACATTGTAGTTAGGAATCAGAATTATATCTCACTTTTCATTAAAAAAACATAGAAAGTCTCTGAAAAAACAAAGGTTAAAGTAACATTGTACTTAGATGAGAACATCATTGACAGTGTGATGTTTTAAAATAAAAAAGTTGAAATTCACCAGTTATAGTTATTTCTAGTAACTATAGCTCATGCACTAAAGCAACTATAACTCGTGCCCCACCATGCACAGTGTTGTCACCAATTATGTCATTTCAGATGTTACAGTGATGTCATCAACAATGTTATAAATGTTATGAGTGATGTGCTTTGTTGCATAATTAAATTTCTTACCTGTAATGTGGTAACGCGTCCAGCCCTTATAAATTACCTTTACCTGGACAAGTTGGAGGTCGGTGAATCTTTTCACCGAGTCGGGCTCTACTCATCCTCAATAGTCGAGTCACTCAAATCAATAATCAATAACTGTTGTAATCGGTAATCAGTACTCAATTAATAAATCAATACAACACATCAGAAATCAATAACAGTTGGTATTTCGGTGCACCATGACCTTTCAGTCATGAATAACCACACCAGTTTATTAAAAGTTAGTGAATTTATTTCCCTATATTAACAAAGCTAGCACGATATATATGTGTCTCAAAACCAATTGATATATGTATATGAACATTACTAGCTGTCCATAACGGCGGAAGAAACGCAATCTACGCAAAATCTGAATAATGATACACTCTGTTATAGCAATGCAAATCACCAATGTGACTAACTGTATTTGACTAATTGCATACATTCGGTCAGCATAACAAGATTTCAATTCTTCATGATACATTGAACGAATACCTCGACTAACCTCTAATTAGCATTGGCATGTGGGACTTCATGCAAAACGAATTTAGTCAACACAAATTTGGAAAACTTCTAGCTAGGATCCTATCAAAATTAGCAGTTGGTACCTAAAAGGAAAAACACAATGCATAATACATTTATCCTTTCATATTTACCAAATACAATCAGCATTCAAGAAAAGTCTTCGTCCTTCAGGTACCGGTTGATCAGCATGGGGCAAATTTCAAAGGGGGCAAAGTTAAGGGCAAGCTCCCTTGCAGCGGCAAGGAGAATGGGGCAAAGTTACTGCATGGGCAAGACGGGGCAAATCAAAGTTAAAGTCTCTAGGGTGAGAATTCTTAAAGTCTCTTTCTCTCAGATAGAGAAATGGGCATCAGGGTGTCGTCCAAAATGGAGTCTGGCATCAGGCTTCAAACTGGCATCGAGGAAAATGGCTGACTTCTCTTTGTCCGGTGGGTTTAAGTAAGAAACATTCCAAATTCTGTAGGGTCTTCCATTGGAGGGTTCATAGGTTGGCTTCAAATTGTCCAATCAAAAATTGTCTTTTACTAGCGCCCATTTATGCATACACTGTCCTTGGCGCCTTGGAACACAAATTGTATCATGGTTTGCCAATTATTTTACTATCTGTACCTTCATTGTCCGCACCTGCAGAGACTGACCTTGTATCAAAAGGGATGTAACCGGCCTAGCACGAAACCTTGGAGATAAGTGTACCAGCCAGTTTCTACTGGAAAAATACAACTTCAAGCAAGAATATATGTTTCATTAGTTCAAGGAAAAAAATCACGCAGTTAGAATTTGAAACCAAGCAACTAGGCCAAAGCCTGTACTAAATTTAAGCTAAGCAAAACAGTTTTCAAACAAGAAATCATGGCATACATTTGCGATTATGACGGATTAGTACATTTTTAATACTTCATGATTAATAAAGCTCGTTTATAATGATGGCGAACTACCCCGAGGGCACAATTTCCCTCGTACATTATTTTGTTAATTTAAAATCACACTTCAATATATATGTCGGTTACACGGTGTATATGAATATATGTCGAACCTTTTTTTTCTGCGTCATCAATCCCTCCTCTGATGACTAATTATGTCATCACATCAAATCTACCCACAAATTTTATTCCATTAAAATTCTGTATAGTAATTTGGCACTTCAGTCAATTCCCTTTTTCTTTTAGTCCCTTTTGACTTCTCCCTATAAATTTCCACCATTCTGTTCTCTATTTTCTGTTCTCTTTTTCTTTTGTTCCTTGCTTTTAACATTTTGAAAGCTTTCCATGTTCCCCAAGAGCCTAATAAACAAATTAATATTATCAATATTCCCTTTACTATTTTTAGTAACAATCCGTTCCAAACGTTGCTGAGCCAATTTCCCACAGAAGCAAATCCTTTTCCAACTTTCTCCCAAACTCCGGATTCTTTCAATTCCTTTAAATCTACACTTTCTCTAGTTAAATTTGTAAGCATCGTTCTAATTTTTCCACTGTTGTCGGGTATATATGTACAACAGTGACGCGTGCCAAGCATTTTGCAAACGCCGCCATCCTTTGCTAAAAGAATGTCTAAGGCAAGCCGATTTTGAAGAGTCAAAGCTCTTTCTGCAGCGAGTTCAGCATCCATCAGGATTATAGCTCCCGAAAACTTTGTCAACATGTTATCCACAATAGTAGACAACTTTCGTATTTTGATTGAATTCAATATGACTCCTACTGAAGGAATCATAGCTCCAAATATATCTCCTACCACACCAGCAGCTGTCTCCCTTTTCTGAACACGATGTGATTCAGACAGCCTTGGAAATTTCTTTAAGTCATCTAGTTGGTAAACCTTTGGGAACAATATTCCCAAATAACACCTCCCATACCATCCTTTAGGAAGACGATAATAGGCGTTGAGTCCACAAATATAATATACTCCAGGAATAACTGGGTCTTGTCCATTCAGCATGAACGTCCACTTTTGTTGAAATGCGTATGTGTGTTTACATTCACTCGTTCCCACAAAAACTGTGTCATAATATGATGGAAATCCATGTATACAAAATCTTCCCACATGCAATGTATCTAAAGCTATTTTCCCTTGTGTCTTTATTGCGGCAAAAGCATAATTATCTACAGACGTCCTTTCGTGCAATTCCTTCTCTAATTTCTCCTTCATTTCGTTCTTTCTGTCGTCAGTGCGGTCTAAAAATTCTATTTCTACTGGTGAAAGCAAGCATGTAAGGTTCTCCCTATGTGCGTGAGCTGTGTGGAAAGGGGACATTGGTTCGAAAAATTCCCTCATTAATTTGGCAGACCAATCTCTAGCTATCTTACTTAGGTGCCCTATTATGGGGACATATGCAAAAGTAACATCGTAATTAGTATAGAAATAATGAATGTCTCTTTGAGCATAAAATCTGGAAGCTACTATACTACATGTAATTCCATACGTAAGAGGCATGCTGTGATACGTTACCCCTTCCACTACTGAGGTAGGTATTTGTGTACACACATAACAATCTTTCGCATCCATGGTCTCAACATACTCACTCAGTAAGCGATAGAAAACGTTAGATGAAAGTTCCTTCTTATCATGCAAGTGTCTCTCGTCTTGCTCGAGTCTCTTCAGAGCTGTTAGTTCAGTAAAGATAATAGGTTTAGAAGTAGAAGCATCATTCGTCTCACTCTCGCTTTTACCATGCATTCCAAGAACTATTGCTACAATTATTAGTACGCATGCGGTCAGTAAGCCTATACACATGTATTTACAATACTTCATTTTACGCCCCTGTGTAGTGAAGCTAGTCATGATCTGTATAGAATCAGAAAGCTGAAGGCACTTTATCAAAGCGTTTTTTTTTTTTTTTTTTTCTAAGTTGCAGGTATTTACAAAGCTGAACGAGTTCAATGTTCACACAGTTTCTTTAGCAGCTTAGTCTCTTATCGGTTAGCAGCGTTGCCTCAAAATCGGTTTCAAAGTCAATCAGGTTAGCAATGTCTTAGCCGGTTGAAAAGTCAATCAGGTTAGCAATGTCAAGTTAGCAATGTCTTAGCCGGTTAAAAAAAATCAATCAAGTGATCAATGGTTTCAATCAACAGAGTCCATAAAGTTTTTATTTCCAAAATGAAGTTCTGCCTCTTCGTTCTCAAGGCTGAGGGATACGAATTCGTCTGACCAATCGTTATTGGCTACGTATGCCCACTCCGGACCGGAATACCTCCTGCTCGGTATCCTTTTTCTTTTCAGTTTTGCATCTCTCTTTGATTCTTTCTCACTGGTACTTTCCTCTTTGGCCAAGTCCTTTTCTTCACTTGGTGTTGGTACCACGACAGACACTTCCTTTCTTTTCTCTTTCACTCTTGGCCCTTCACTGTCGTTCAACGTTTCTCTAGTTCTTAGTTTTACTGGTGATATGCTCGGTCTTCTCTTTGCACTGTGTCCACTTGATGGACCTGCGATCTCTTCTGAAGAAGTTTGAGCAGTTTCGTTCTGTTCTGCCTTGTCCCCTCCTTCTGGGGAGTCAATCAAGTTTTCCTTTTCTTTTTCTGTATCGTCTGCTTCTGGGAAAGCACTCCTCTGATCAGGCTCTCCTGCTTCTTCACCTCTTTCGAGCCCTTTGTCACCGTTACTTTCTTCAGGCTCTTTGTCACTTTCAGCTGCCTCAGGCTCTTTGTTACCTTCAGCTGCTTCGTCGCTGTCTGAGGCTCCTCCTTGGTCTTCCCCAAGGGAATCAGTTGCTTCGTCCTCAGAGAATATTTCTCCCTCCTCTATTTCTGCCTGTTCGCTTCTAGTTCTGGTTTGCTCTGCCTCAGCGCTTGGTACTTTGTTATCAGGTACTGGTGACTTCAGCGCTTCAACTTCCTCATCTGTGGGACACAACACCCTCTTTGTGTGACTGACGTGAATCCAGTTGGGAACTCCCGCACACTTCACAGCGGTGGTAGTCGTCAAAATCACTTGAAAAGGTCCTTTCCAACGGGGTTCCAAACACGACTTCCTCACGTGCTTCTTTATCACGACCCAGTCACCTGCTTTCAGGGTGTGTCCTGGACCTTGGATCGGTGGCAAGGTGGTTGCCTCCACCTGGTGAGAGAAAGATCGAACCACATCAGCTAGACCTTTGCAGTAGTCTAACACCATATCATCTGTAATATTCAAAAGCGCATTTGCAGGAACTGCTGGAAGTCTCATAGCTCAGCCCATGAGAATCTCGTGTGGGGACAGTCCAGTCTTTCTGTCAGGGGTGTTTCTCATTGACATTAGTACCAAAGGCAATGCGTCAGGCCATTTCAAGTTTGTTGATGCACATATTTTCGCCATTCTCGATTTTAATGTGCCATTCATTTGCTCCACTAGACCTGATGCTTCAGGGCGGTAGCTACAATGCAGCTTTTGCTCAATGTTCAGTGCTGCACAAAGCAATTTTATTACTTCATTATTGAAGTGACTTCCCCTATCTGATTCTAAAGAGATCGGGAATCCGAAACGTGGTATTAACTCTCTCAAAAGTAGTTTTGCAACTGTGAGACTGTCATTTCTGCGTGTAGGGTATGCTTCAATCCAGTGACTAAAAATGCACACAACCACCAACACATACTTCAAGCCTCCATGCACAGGCATCTCAATGAAGTCCATTTGCATCCTGCTGAATGGACCCCCTGCCCTTCCAATGTGGCTCAAATTTACTACGGTTCCTTTCCCTGCGTTCATCTGTTGGCAAATGACGCAACGGTGGCAAACTGCTTCAGCAACTTGACGAAATTTGGGGTTAAACCAATCAGTTTTAAACAACCTAATCATGGCATCCCTCCCAAGATGAGCTTGTCCATGGTAAAATCTGGCTATCTGTGTCAAAAGGCTATTTGGAAGAACGAATTTCCCTTCACTTGAAACCCATAATTCATCTAGTCTCTTTACACATTGTGATTTGGTCCACGAGAGTTTCTCGTCCTCACTGACATCATTCTGTAGGGATTTCAATTCGTCCATCGTATCTATCACCTTTAGAGCAAATATTTTGCTTGGTTCGAGTTCTGGTTCACTTATCAAATTCCATTAATCTCTAAGCAATATACAGTTCAATGCGCAAAACCTTGCGACTTGATCCGCATATCCATTTCCCAGAGAAACATAATCTTGTCCCTTCGAATGTGCACTGCATTTTACCACTGCTACTTCTCCTGGTAGTTGGATGGCATGTAACAATTCTTTTATTCTTTCGCCATTTTTCACTGGCGATCCTGAAGAGGTCATGAAGCCTCTCTGTGACCACAATTGTCCGAAATCATGCACTATTCCAAACCCGTACTGGCTGTCAGTGTAAATGGTAACTTTCATCAATGCAGAAAGTTGGCAAGCTCTAGTAAGGGCTACCAATTCTGCTACCTCTGCAGAGTAAACTCCTTGAAGCCAAGATGCTTCCAAAACACCTGTTACTGTGCATACAGCGTATCCTGCTTTCAATACACCCAGTGCATCTCTTAAACATGAACCATCAACAAAAATAATTTGATCATTTTCTTCCAATCGGGTATCTTTGATGTCAGGTCTTGGTTTGGTGCAAAATTCAGTCACCTGAAGACAGTCGTGCTCGATGTCTTCAGCGTTCTCAATTTCAGCATTTTCACTGGGAAACAAGGTTGCTGGATTCAACTTAGTGCACCTTTTCAGCTGCACATTAGGTGATCCCAGAATTATTGTTTCGTACCTTGTGAGTCTAGCACCAGTCATGTGCTGTGTTCGGGAACGTGTCAAAAGTATCTCGACTGAGTGAGGGACCATGACTGTTAAAGGGTGTAACATCACTATTCCTTCACTCTGAGTGAGGCTGATACCAACTGCGGCTACGGCGCGCAAGCATCCTGGCAGTGCTGCTGCGACCGGATCCAAAGTAGCTGAAAAATATGCTACTGGTCTGTTTACGCCACCATGGGCTTGGGTCAAGACAGACAAGGAACATGCATCACGTTCATGACAAAACAATGTGAAAGGCTTTGTGTAGTCAGGCATACCTAAAGCTGGAGCCCTGCACATGCATTCTTTCAATTCAATAAAAGCATCCATCTCTTCTCCTTTCAGCTCAATTTCATCCAATGCATCCTTCTGGGTCAGTTTCAGCAAAGGTTTTGCTGGGGTTGAGAAGTTGGGAATCCATTGGCGACAGTAGCTCACCATTCCCAAAAACTTCCTCACCTCCCTCCTCGTCTTTGGGGGACTCATTTGAAGTACACTTGTTATTCTTTCCTTCATAATTTTTCGTGACCCTTTCTCTATTTGGTGACCCAAATATTTCACTTTCTTCTGACAGAACTGTAATTTTGAAGGAGACACCTTGTGTCCATTCCTTCCCAAATGGTTCAATAGGGCAATGGTGTCGGCTGTGCAGTCACTTTCTGTCTTGGATGCAATCAGTAAGTCGTCAATGTACTGTACTAGGGTTGACCCAAATGGCAATTCCAACGCTTCCAAGTCTTTCTTTAGAATCTGATTGAAAATTGACGGTGACTCCGAAAACCCTTGAGGAATTCGACACCAACTGTAGACTCTGTCTAAAAAGTTGAAACAAAAGAGAAATTGGCTGTCCTCATGAAGAGGCACCGAAAAGAATGCTTGTGACAAGTCGATGACTGAGAACCACTCGGCATCGCAAGGGACTTGAAACATTATCACAGCTGGATTTGGTACTACAGGGCAGCATTTAATTATTATGTCATTTATTTTCCTCAAGTCCTGCACAATTCGGACCTTTCCACTTGGCTTTATTAGTCCCATGATTGGTGAATTACATGGACTGCTTAACACTTCTTTCAGTACTCCCTGTTTTACAAACTCGTCAATGAGTTGGGCGACTTTCATGAGGGTGTCTTGTGCCATATGGTACTGTGGGGTCTGGGGAAAGGTTACATTGGGTTTTACGGTCACTTTCACTGGTTCCACTCCTTTCACCAATCCCACCTCTTTTCCTGTCATATCCCACACTTCTTTTCCGACTGTTTCCTGTAACTCAGCTGGAATATCTGCTTCAGTGATCATCGGAAAAAGGGTAATCAGAGGATACTCTTCATCGACAGTTTCCATCTCATCCCCTTCTACACTGTCCTCTTCTTCCCCGTCACTGCTCGTCTGAATTCTAATTCCATCGTTCGAACACATAATCGAACATCCCAATTTGCACAATAGGTCTCTCCCTAACAGTGATATCGGGCTTGAGTCACATACCACAAAATTATGTGACCCTTGATAATTACCAATTCTGACTTGTACTGGGTCTGTGATTGGGTTCGTCAGGTACCTGTTTGCTACTCCCACTACTTGAACTGTTCTCCCTGAAAGTGGCAAATTTGGTACTTCAATGCTCCTAACAGTGGAACGTGTAGCTCCTGTGTCAACCAAAAATGAAACGCGATGACCCATGACTCTTCCCTCCACATACGGACCCTTTTGATCAACTTCCAAAGATGCTGCAAGCACACAATTTCCCTCCTCATCTGAACTTTCACTCTCCCATGCATCGTTTATTCCATTCTCGCTGTGTAGTGGGAATTGGTGTACTGTGTCATTTTGACTCATTCCCTGACCCGTGACCTGTTGAGGAAGCATTGCTTGCTGCTGATTCATTGGTGCTAAGGGTATTTGCATTTGCTGATTAGGTACCATAGGAAACTGCTGTTGCATTGGCTGCAATTGTGTCATTTGCACACGAGGCATTTGCACCTGTTGCGGTTGCATGGGTTGTAGACCCTGCATCTGGTTCATATTGTTTTGAAAATTTGGGTTCGGACCTCTCAGTTTCGGTCCTCTCATAGTCTGAAATGCATTGACATCATTGTTTTGCTGACCTACACCTTCCTGCACCATCATTGGGCACTCCCGTTTCCAATGCCCGACAATTCCGCACGTGTGACATGGCATCACCTTCTTCATTGCCTGTATACCATTTGGAATCATAACGGTATTCAAATCAGGACCATTATTCACAAAACCTCCTCGACCTCTGCCTCTCATCTGCGGCTGAAACATAACATTTCCCTGTTGCTGCTGCCGCGGCATCTGTTGTTGAAACCCTTGCAAACCTTGTAAACCTGTCTGAGCTGCTCTGAGCTGCATCACCATCACCTTTTCTTTCAATCTTTTCTGCTTCGTCTCAATCTCATCACTGCAGTATTTTGCATAATTCAACACTTCATCGATCGACTTTGACTGCCAACAAATCAAATGCGATTTAATCATCTGGCTAATTTCGGGTCTCAGCCCTTCCACAAACCTGAACACAAAATGGAGCATGTCTTTTGGTTCAATCGTTTCCGTGCCACTGTAATTTTTAAACGCTTTCAACAACCTCTCATAATACGCGTGTATAGATTCTTTAACCTCTTGACCGGTCCTGTCAATCCTTTGCCAATCCACATTTTTCGACGCAACCTTGGTTTTCAAGTGCTCGATCACCTTGTGGTACAAACTCATTACCATAGGTGATGGCGCACCTGTGTCCCTATCTCTCTCTGGTTCACTCGTCGGCCAACCTACAGCCCTTTTACAATCTTCCCACAAATCTGCCGGAACCACAATTTCAAATAAGGTATTCAGGTCTTCCCAGAGACACTTCGCGAGCTTCACAAATCTATCCGTTTGTTGATACCACTCAATCGGCTTCTCTCTCAATTTGGGAAAGTCATCCGTAAAGGATTGAATATCGCACCTGTGCCATGGTACATGCACAAGTTTTCCCCCTGCTGTCTCTCTCATTGGTAGCATGGTTATCAGATCGTCATTCTGTTGTTTTTTCTCACTTCGTTCTGAAGTGTTTTCCTTCTTTTTATCCTTTTTCTTGACCCACCTGCTTTCCCACTTGTCTAAACATCTCCAAACCTGTGCACTCTGCAGTATCTCTTTAAGGTGTGTTTTCATCCCTGCGGATCTCATGTTTTCAAAATCTTTTGTCTCGAAGTCTAACCTGTAACTTCGTTTCTGTCTGAAATTTCTTGTAACTTCTTATGTATGTTGCTCACTTCTCTTGTAATCCTAGGGCACATGTATCTTAGTTCTTCCTCTGTGTATGATTCTAATCTGTTCAAACCCATTGTTCCCTCTACCAGTTCGTCTGCCTCCATACCCAACCTTATTTTATTCAGGTATTCTTCTCCCTTCCCGCTTGATGTACTCTGTGGGGAGTTCAGGCTGTTGAACCATTGTGTCAACTGTTGCACGTTCAGTCCCATCAATGTAGCAGTTACATCAACTGCCATCAACGGTTTCTGTAATGTTTCAGTCTGTGAGGTTAACGGTACTAATAGTGGTGGGTGTGACCTTACCACGGTTGACGGAGCGCAAATTGGAATCAGACTAAATTCCGACAAGGACCCAGATCCATTTGGCAGTGCCGCTATCGGAGTTGTCTCTGGAGTGGTTTCTATGCATCTTCTTCCTGTCCCATTTTGTATCATTAACCCTTGGTCGCTGGTGCTTGAATTTGCCTGTATGTACAGTGGTACTGGTGGACCTACAGTGATAGGTAGAGATATTGCATCTGGATTCTGTCTGTTCCCCGAATTCTGTGGCATGTTAATCCCCACATTGTGGTTCATCATTGCTGGCATACCTAACTGGCTTTCTACCACTCGCACTTCTGGTGTCTGCTTTTTGGGCATCGAGAACTGTGTTGATTCAGCTTGAATCAATGTCGGTCTCTGATAGTTTTGTCCTCCCTGCGCCATTGGATCGGAAGTCATTCCCACATTATGCTCATCGCAATAGTGCCTTTGAACCTGTGGCTGATAGTTATCAGCAGGTTTCAATGTTGGCACGTCTGGATACATTCTCTGAATCCGTGGTATTCGTGGTGAGAAAGGCATGTCAGAGCTGCTCGGTCTCTGAGATACTCTCAAATTTGGTGTTACATTACCCTGTATTGGCTCTGGAGGGGCAGTACTAATGCTCGTGCCTTTTTCGCTTTCCACATATGGTGGTGGGCGATCATTCAGCAATTGTATAATGAACTCCTCATCATCTGACTCGTCTCCCCTTTTCGAGTTCCTATTGCTCTCTCCCTCCCTGGGCTGACTCCTGTTTGTCTTACAGGTGGCTTTCCTTCCTTCCATCTCCGCTTCCTCGGTAATCGCTGGAAACAATTTAATTCCCTGTAATACGTCTGATCTCCAAACCTTTTGTGTACTGTCCCATCTGGCATCTGCTAGTGTCTTTTCTACTTTTCTTATTCTTGTCTCAAATTTCTTTTGTTGTTGGTTTCTAGCTATTAGCTCCCAAATGGCTAATGCCTCAAACTGTGCCGGCCTTGGAGGTACTTTCAAGTCGTATAGCGCAAATCTCAGGTTTTCTAAAACCCTTAGGTTAAACGACCCATGGATAGGGAACGCTACACTTCCATGTTTTTCTGTTAATTTGCACCATTGTTTTAGCCAAAGACACGGCGCTACACCCTTTTCTTCAATGACGATGTAAGCTGGTGTACCCTCAGGCGGTGTTTCTTCTCCTACATTTGCTTTAATATAAACATCTCCCCTCATGGCACTCTTAAATGCTTTGAAAAATTTCATCTTTCCGTCTTTTGTTTTTCTAAAATATGTAATCAATAAGTGACTTTAATTCCCGGAATACTCTTCGCTTGCCTTTCCCCTTCCAATTGCGCTTCACGGACTGCGTCCAATCCGTGCGCGACCCTTTTCACCAACCGACCTATCCCAGCACGGCTCCTAGTGACGTCACACTCACACACTGCGGCTGACAAAGTCCCGCGGCTTGTCATCTTTTCATTCGGCTTCACTCATAAACTAATTTCTGCACTATAACGCGAGCACTTAACCAAAAGAATAAAACAGATCTGTCGGTTTACTACAGGAAAGGTAATACAATCGCTTCAGAAACCTTAGGGATTTTTCACTAGCCTCGGCAGTTATTCCATCTTTCTCGGTTTCCCACTTTCGCAAGCAAAATTTGACCCGCAAACTTTACTCTCAACTGATCAATGAACTATTCTAGTGCACTTTAGAATTCGTCAAATCTCAAAGTCGAAGTTTTCTTTCACTCTGCAACATTCATACCGACTTGTTGACCACGCCCGATCAACCTATTAAACCTGACCAGATCACAACATCAATCAAGTGTCTCATACACTTTTCAACATACTCCGGAGTCTCTTGACCTCGCAGGGCCCGTCTCAACATCAACAACCACGTGGACAATTTTTCTCTGCTCAAAGCGCTACACACACATGAAGTTCGACGACTTCCCTACTCTCACACCTTTGGAGTATCACTCCTCTAATATCTTTTAACCCCCCTTAAAATCCTCACAAACTTCTCAATTAATCTGCGGCGATAAGCTGTGCAAGCGCGAAACCCTAACTTCACTCATACCGTCACTAGAAATGCTGAGACCATTCTCATACCTCCATGTTCCTCATTCGCAAGCTCCGAGATCCCGGGAAAGTCATCGGGGACTTAGGGCATCATCATCTCTCCAACTTGTTTTATCAAAGAAAATTCTAACCTGACTCTGTCTATTGTTCGGATGAGGTCCCAAAGGGCTAAACCATCAATCTCTGCTACCATCTACTGGTAACGCGTCCAGCCCTTATAAATTACCTTTACCTGGACACGTTGGAGGTCGGTGAATCTTTAAACCGAGTCGGGCTCTACTCATCCTCAATAGTCGAGTCACTCAAATCAATAATCAATAACTGTTGTAATCGGTAATCAGTACTCAATTAATAAATCAATACAACACATCAGAAATCAATAACAGTTGGTATTTCGGCGCACCATGACCTTTCAGTCATGAATAACCACACCAGTTTATTAAAAGTTAGTGAATTTATTTCCCTATATTAACAAAGCTAGCACGATATATATGTGTCTCAAAACCAATTGATATATGTATATGAACATTACTAGCTGTCCATAACGGCGGAAGAAACGCAATCTACGCAAAATCTGAATAATGATACACTCTGTTATAGCAATGCAAATCACCAATGTGACTAACTGTATTTGACTAATTGCATACATTCGGTCAGCATAACAAGATTTCAATTCTTCATGATACATTGAACGAATACCTCGACTAACCTCTAATTAGCATTGGCATGTGGGACTTCATGCAAAACGAATTTAGTCAACACAAATTTGGAAAACTCCTAGCTAGGATCCTATCAAAATTAGCAGTTGGTACCTAAAAGGAAAAACACAATGCATAATACATTTATCCTTTCATATTTACCAAATACAATCAGCATTCAAGAAAAGTCTTCGTCCTTCAGGTACCGGTTGATCAGCATGGGGCAAATTTCAAAGGGGGCAAAGTTAAGGGCAAGCTCCCTTGCAGCGGCAAGGAGAATGGGGCAAAGTTACTGCATGGGCAAGACGGGGCAAATCAAAGTTAAAGTCTCTAGGGTGAGAATTCTTAAAGTCTCTTTCTCTCAGATAGAGAAATGGGCATCAGGGTGTCGTCCAAAATGGAGTCTGGCATCAGGCTTCAAACTGGCATCGAGGAAAATGGCTGACTTCTCTTTGTCCGGTGGGTTTAAGTAAGAAACATTCCAAATTCTGTAGGGTCTTCCATTGGAGGGTTCATAGGTTGGCTTCAAATTGTCCAATCAAAAATTGTCTTTTACTAGTGCCCATTTATGCATACACTGTCCTTGGCGCCTTGGAACACAAATTGTATCATGGTTTGCCAATTATTTTACTATCTGTACCTTCATTGTCCGCACCTGCAGAGACTGACCTTGTATCAAAAGGGATGTAACCGGCCTAGCACGAAACCTTGGAGATAAGTGTACCAGCCAGTTTCTACTGGAAAAATACAACTTCAAGCAAGAATATATGTTTCATTAGTTCAAGGAAAAAAATCACGCAGTTAGAATTTGAAACCAAGCAACTAGGCCAAAGCCTGTACTAAATTTAAGCTAAGCAAAACAGTTTTCAAACAAGAAATCATGGCATACATTTGCGATTATGACGGATTAGTATATTTTTAATACTTCATGATTAATAAAGCTTGTTTATAATGATGGTGAACTACCCCGAGGGCACAATTTCCCTCGTACATTATTTTGTTAATTTAAAATCACACTTCAATATATATGTCGGTTACACGGTGTACATGAATATATGTCGAACCTTTTTTTTCTGCGTCATCAAATGTCACTTTAAGCTTTGGTTTTTTTGTAGTGAAAATATAATATTTAGTGCGAACTGGTGGCGGCTTATCAATGCACACAGACATGAGAGGAGGTGGCGCACTGTAGAGAGCCACCCGGACTCTCCTTTAATTTGTATCAGGTTCCGCACGTCCAGACGGAACGCGGAACCGAGCTCACGTAATAAAGTTGGGGCAGCGCTAACGCAATTCCCCTTGAGACCAACACTCAAGTGCATGTGTGGTTCTTCCCTCAAGCTACGAGCGTGGCCCTCACTACCCTACATCGCACCACACAAAACTTCAGTGTTGGCACCCCCCACACCAGAAAATATATTGTTCCGGCATAATGCCCACACAGAGCCAAGGGACACAAATTTTCGGAATTGCCTGGCATCACTCAGGGAAGAGGTTACCAGATGTAAACAAAAAAAAAGAAAACTAAAAGCACAGCAGTAGTGGAACACGACTGAGTGTACAAATAAAGAAAACATGGCATTAGAAAAGAAAAGAAAAGGTTACAACTGGAGTGTGATGGGTGAAAAGGGTTGAGAAGGAATGCAGGACAAGGCAAAAGTGACAAGTGCCGCACCAAAGTCATTTTGTTGATCTTCTATGTTTAAGTGGAGCCAAGGTTCCTGAACACTCACTTTTGACCATTAATATAATCATGTGAGTGGATAATTCTCTGAGGCTATCATTCATAACTATAGTGCTGAATATCTTTCTCCAGATCTTTAACCCCTCCCTTCCTACTTCTCCATTCGCTATGTGACGAATGGATGATGGATCCTTCCTCCAATTAAAGCCACTCTGGTCCCATTAAACAGTACTCAGAAATGTTGTGTAACCCGATGCACGGTCAATAGTACCAAATAGAAACCTACACAACGTGTTGAGGTGGCAGCCTATGTACTTCTATAACGCTTATCCAGACAGGTACAATTACTCCTGACAATATATCTGTATTTACAAATATTTAGAGGGGGTATGGAGTCTTGAAAGCTTTCCATATTCTACGTGTGTGCTTAGTACACATAAATTCAAGAACTTTGTGGTTAGATGCAAAGATAATTTGTTTCTAAATATTATAAAAAAATAATACATTCTGTGGAATGACACAAGTTAAAACGCAGAACATAAATTCACCAACATTTGCCCAGAACTCTGAGCTGCACAATCTTTACCCTTTCCCAGAGCACTGGCACGCGACATCACACGGGACGTCATCACTAGAGTAATTAATCTACAGGTGAAAATGCACTATCTGGAACACTGAACTCCAAAAGTGAGACTTTTGACGAGCATGGTGTATTTATCACGGATCGAAGTGTCTTGGCCAACATTACCCTCCGGGGTCAAGGCGTTGACCTGCTCCTACTTCTCTCATCTCAGATCCAAGTCGGTAACTGTCCTTATTGCCTCTGCAGGACACATCTATATTTGTACTTGGGCTGCGCGACCACTACAATGGGCCCACAATGCAAAGGACATGACTTCGTATAAACATAAGGAGATTGGACAAATCTCGTCCTGTCTAAACCCTTTACACTGTCCTCCGTTTCAACTCCCCTTGCCTTTGGTCCTTGATATCTCATCATTAAATACCCACAAAACACAAAGGAAGCCATTCCTCGGACAAACTTCCTGAAAACTCTGCTTTTTGGGGCATGTGGACTGGTGGCGGAATGTCGCCTCGCTTTGGGACAAGCTTACGGAACCCCACCCCTGCCGCCGTCCAATCACTGCAAGTCTCTGTTCTAGTAACGTGAAGCCCGTACAGATTCCTCCATAGGTGTCCATAGCAATGGTTGCGCCGTCCCTGGCTTAGTAAGACCTTCCCCGAGGCCTCTGTCCGCGGGACGTGCAGAACCACATGGAAGGAAGCTACGCAGCAGGGAGGCCCAGGAATGAAGGGGCATGGGGTTGGCTTTCCACAGATTTGGTTTCTACCACTAGTGACCAATGTGAACAAGTCTGCACATTGGCAAAGATTTTCATGAGCCTTTATTTCACATATTGATATCTTCACAAATGTTACTTATTTATTGCATTTAATGAGACAGAATTAATTTCCCGCTGATAAACACACTGCAAGAGAAGTTCCAATTTTCAGTCCCAGAACTACATAAGCACCCTAATGATCGGAGTAAGAGGAGAGAAGTCCCACTGCTACACCTGTCCTTGTGTGGCAGGCAGTGCCTGTGCTGTGTCCCTAGAGTGCCTGACAAGCTACATAAGGTTCAGAGAAGGCACGGTGGGTGGCGTGGGGCACTTCTCAGGAGTTGGGCAGAGTCCTTTCACTGCAAAATCTGACCATGGACAAGTCTCTAAGCCGAGGTGAGACATTCTGTCGGGTCATTCACATTGTGTTTTTGGGGGGGTACTTCTCCGTGGGACCCTTCAAAGATGGGGTAACGGAAGCAAACGGAAGCAGGGAGGACATTCCTTTGCACCATAGGTGCGGCTTTGTCAATTCTCACGAACGTCTCACGACCCTCGTGTTTCTTTCAACGTACATCTGCGTCTGCCGACAACCCATCTATCGCGACTCCAAGTGTTTCCATGTTTAGAGTTCACCTTTCAGTCGCTGTATGTAATGTGAGGTAAGAACAGAAGGGAGAGACAGACTGGGGCCCGTCATTGGCGAGCTCTTCAATGCCCTTGGCTGAGCCTCACAGGCCAAGGCCGGGGCACGTTTACGTGTTGTCAGCGGTGTTTGGGTCTGTGGTGGTAAACCTTGCAGGGCTGAATAGCTCCAGATCGTTATAGTGTGTCCCTGCGCCCTGGGCCGCATTAAATACAAGCTGGCAACGCTATATACTGTTCGCTGCTCGGCTTCTGGAAGGAATGTGATGTCTTTTCACGACCTTATGGGGCAATGGAATGGTACCGTTCTGGGTCAGAGGATGTGTACAGTGAAGATGAAGTTAGGCTCAGATTTAAGAGGGCACAGAGCCATTCCAATGATATTAGCGTCATTTTTTTTACGCTAATGTGGCTTTAGAAGGTCAAAAAGGCTCCCATATTTACAAAGTGGTGCAATGCATGTACTGCGCCATTTTGTAACCCCTCGCACAACACTATGCCTGCGCCAGGCATAATGTATGCAAAGAGGGCATTCCTGTGATGGGGGGGGGGGGGGGTGAAAAAATTGTGCAAAGATATCTAAGAGGTTTCTTTGTGCCATTTTTCCTGGGATTTGTAACGCCTGCTCAGAGCGGGCATTAAAAGGAGGCTCCCATTGGTTTCAAAGGGCTTCTGGGTGCTTTACAGGATTAGCCTCATCCTACAAAGCGCCGGACTAGGGTAAAACTGTCAACTTCATACTTGTATAGCACACTACTCACCTGTTAGGGTCTCAAGGCGCTGTACACATACCACTGTGGAACCCCTCCTGGCTTTTCTCTGTGAGGTGCCCACTCATGGGCAACTTCCAAAGTGAAGCCAGGTATCTCAGCACTGTTGGGGCCATTGTGGAGATTAAGCAAACTATTGCCCAGAGTTACAAAGTGGGACCCATGAATTAGATTAGGCACTGATGCGAGAGGAAATTGAGCCCAAGACCCACCGAGGCAGGAATTGAACCCTGGTCCGGGGCCAGATTTCTGCATCAGGGTCTGCCGCTCTAACCATTGAGCCACACTTCTCCACTTTATGATGCTAGTTCCCAAACTAGTGCCATGGTGCGCTGTTTTTTAAAATACGGTGCACACATGGTAGCATTAGGGTGCCCCAAGGAGCGCAAGGTAAGTGGCGCTGAACTAGGTGCAGCACCACTTTTCATAAATCTGCCCTAAGGGCCTCCTTTTAACACCTGCTCTGAGCAGGCATTAAAAATCCTGGAAAAAATGAAGCAAAGAAATCTCTTAGATTTCTTTGCACTACTATTTTGCCCCCCGTGAACCGGAACGCCCCCCCTTGCATGCATTATGCTTGGCTCAGGCATAATGTGGCACAAGGGATTACAAAGTGGTGCAAAGGAAGCATTGCACCATTTCATTTTGTAAATATGGCACAACGTTTTTGACTGTCTAACGCCACATTAGCGTAAAAAAAATAGTTAAAAAATGATTTTAATGTAGCGTTGGAATGGCGCTTGGGGCTCTTAAATGTGGGCTTTAATGTTTTACTTTTTTCAAAAATGTCATGTATTTTTTAGTTGTTTTGTTGCATGGAGGTATTCAGAGATTTTTTTAACAATTGTTGCCATTTGGTTGTTAAATCTTACTTGAATTCGTTAGTAGTCATATTTTCCTTGCGCCAAATAAATGTTAATTGTGACCCAAATCAGTGGTGCACAATTTATTGACCTCAGGAAGAAGAAAGCCTCGTGTTGAAGGTTTCTGTCAAATAAATCTACTTTTAAAATTGAGATACCAGTAAATAGGACCTTTTCCTTCTGAATAATGATGTCACGTTAAATTACAGGCTCTCTGGGTACCTCTTCTGCTCCTGATTTCAGATCGCTTCCTAGGAAGTCTGAAATAAGAGCATTCATCTTGCTGTTTAAAGCGTGGTTTCACTGCAGAAACACGTGCTTATTTTCTGGATTGTTTAGGACATACATGAGAGCATTTTAGAAGGGAAAGTGGGATATTTAAAAATATAAAGTAATCGGGGAATGTCTTATCCCCGTTGGCTCCTAATGAAGGAGAGGCGATTTCAGGCGGGAGACATTCTGGGCTCTAGAAATCACCAGGAGCCTCCGCCTTGAATCTGGTCAGTGGGGTTGTATGGTAGGATGTAAAGTAAAATTCTATTTCTGAAAAGGCAACTTCCTCGTTAGTTGTTTAGGGAAGCTTGGGCAGCATGTGTGGGATTCTGCGAAAGCAGTCGAGCTGATGGACACAACGATCTTGAATCCTGTCTTTAAACTTATTAAAAAAACTATATTCCATTTCACGTACAGGAATACAAACTAACGGGGATTCACAAGAGATGCACAACACCGGGGAACCTGGAGCCCCAGTACAAACACCGTGTGCTTGTGCAACACTGAAGCGCGCATCTTCATTAAACCAGGCCACGCCTTCCTTCCATTTTATCCCTGATCCTCGAGTAGTGCAAAGGCCTTCATTTCTGAGGAGCGCGCATGCGCACGCTGCATTTTTCATGAGTCGCAGCACATTTTGTGAAGTTGTGCCTGTAAATTGCTTTTTCAAAAAGCTCTTAGCTAGATTCAACGTCAGTAACAGTGCATCATTTAGTGAACCTGTAATAGGCGCATCTACGCCAACCACCGAAGAGCGCAGCACCACATTTGATAGGTGTAGAAAGGACAGAAATGCGGCTGCTTCTCGAGCAATGCGCACCGGTGGTGGACCTGATGAAACATTACAACGGAGAACCCCGACACTGAGGGTCAAGGTGTGGCAGATGGGGTGGTGGAGCTTCAATTTATACATTTACTGAAAAAAGGTTTTGCAACAGAACAAGGAATGTGAAGGGCAAATGTGTTCTATCTTAATTGGGCACTAAGAAGCCGCATTTTAAAATATCTCACAAGGTTAAGGCACCTGCTGCAGAGACCTCTGTGTGCCCGGTAACTGTGAAGGGAGAATTGTGTGTTGTGTCCCATCAGTTTCGAATTCTAAAGTACTATAGACCTGAAGACAAGTTATTTCCAGGTCAAAAAAGTATTTCAAAGACACACCTTCACTAGACATCGACTGGACTTATCAATGTCTTATTTTATTTAGTCCTTTTCCATAAATGTTTTTTTAACACAGTTATCCAACACGTGTTTCACGACTTGTACAGCTAAACGTGTAGCTTCGTCAGGGCCAAAAAACCGTCAGATGTTAACGTGCATATATTCAAAATTTAGTTGAGTCACTATCGTGGTTAGTGGCTTTCCTGTCTCATGTGAGAAAATCAGTAGGATAGATATTTAATGAAATGTTGTCTTCAAAATACTTTGTAGACCTTAAAACAACTTGTCTTCAAGTAGTTCATTTAAATAGCCCTAGTGGGGATAAGCTCTATATTTGTTCCTAGAGTCAGAAAGTCTTGCATATAAACCTCGTGCCTGCCACTTCTCTTTCATTAATTATGTTGAATAGAGGGTTAACATGCCTGCTGCAAATCACATCCTATTACATGAAGATCACAGATTTGTATTTTTTGTAGCTAGGTAAATAGGCTACTGCCTTTGACATTGAGGGGCATATTTACAATGATTGACCCATCACTGCATTGCACGAGTGATCCTCAAAGTTTCTTGTACTGCGTCAAGACAGGTCATGATGTCATGGATGCATCATATTTACAATACAAGTTACCACAGCGCAAAGTCCCAAAGATAACCAGTGGGATAATCAGTGGGAAGAATGCCTGAACGCATCGGCCCCAAAAGTGGTACATTGCTGATGTAGACCTTAAGACCATGCAACTTCAGCAATGTGTCAAAAAACAGAGGTGATGCGTCAGTTCTGACTGACCCAAGAAGCCTAATGTGTGCAGATCAATGTAATAGACCAGAAATGATCGAATAGTCATCTTGTACACTTTTACATTGGTCTTGGATATAATACAGACAAGTATGAAGTATGACTATGTGTCACATTATAGCGAGTATAGTCTACTCATGTGTTCGTAGAGACCTAAGTATGTGTGTCATAGTGAGTGACACTTGAATGTGGGTAGATACCAATATATGTAGTAATTTAAGATGGGAATGCATGTGTTACCTATCTTACGTGTGTACTTACCTGTTGTGTTTTGGATTACACTTGGCTGGACTTGTGGACCCATTCCTCCATGGAGATGAGACAATCCTGGCCTGTCCCTTACATGAAGTACATAACGTCACATTGCCTTGCTGCAGTGAATGATGATATCATAGGTGTCATGGCCCTGCATTGGTCAAGGGGTCCTACAACAGGATTGTTGCATGTGTAGACCTATTACTAGTAGAGGGGATGTGTTCTAATAACTTATTTCAATGTGTTTAGTGACAACAGATGGTCAGATTCCTACTACACAGCCACTGCGTCAGTTACTACACCTGCGTTATAGAGGTGTAGGAATTTTGACTCATTCCAAGCTTTGCGAGCATGTTGGACCTGGCCCTTTTTACAGGGTCAGCCCTAAACTTTTTACCTCCTTCCTCCTATTTTTCCTGACCTGTTTTTTGTTGGCTTTAGGACTCTGAGCACATTACTACTGCTAACCAGTGCTAAAGTGCATATGCTCTCTGCGTAAATTGTACTGTTAATTGGTTTATCCATGATTGGCATATTTGATTTACTAGTAGGTCCCTAGTAAAGTGACCTAGAGGTGCCAGGGCCTGTAAATCAAATGCTACTAGACCTGCTACTGCAGTGAATGTGTGTGCAGTTTTAAACTGTAAATTCCACTTGGCAAGTGTACCCACTTGCCAGGCCTAACCCTTCTCTTTTACTACATGTAAGACACCCCCAAGGTAGGCCCTAGGTAGCCCAATGGACAGGGTGCAGTATATGGCTAAGGTAGGACATATACTAATGTGTTTTATATGTCCTGACAGTGAAAGACTGCCAAATTCAGTTTTCACTTCTGAAAGGCCTATCTCTCTCATAGGTTAACTTGGGGGCTGCCTTTAAAAATGATTAAAACATAGATTCTCTTTGGGAGCAGATAGACATGTGGAGTTTGGGACCTCTGAGCTCACAATTTAAAAATACATCTTTTAGTAATGTTGGTTTTAAGATTGTGTGTTTGAAAAGGCCACTTTCTGAAAGTGGGCATTTTCTTGCTTGAACCATTTTTGTGACTCTGCCTGTTTGTGGATTCCCTGTCTGGGTTAGTTTGACAGGGACAGGAGGTAACCTGACTGCCAACCAAAGACCCCATTTCTAACCAAGGTGTAAGAATTCTGACTCATTCCAGGCTTTGCAGAATGCATCTGAAAGAAGCACTCAACAGAGTACTCCTCACTGATGTCAAGATCAGGCTCCATCTACCAGAATTACCACGTGAGCGGGTGTGCATTCTTTGCAGGAGTCAGCATGTTTTCATGCAAACAATCATACAGCTTAATTCTGCAACTGTGTGCAATATATCTAAAAAAGGGTCGAGAGATTGTATCATAAACTAAGTATCCTCCTTTAAAGATAATGCACTAAACATACTTTTCTGAGTTAGTTCTGAGTGAGTGCATGAGCTGCATTAAGTACAACTCGGAAATAAGGAGCTATGGTTGCCAATCACTGGTTCCCTGATGTGCTATCTGGAGTTCATGAACATGCTTGGTGAATTTTCCATTTAAGAGAACGCATTTTAAACAGTGCAGTGTCTTAAAAGTGTTGCAATGCAGTGCTCTGTACCTGTGCATATGTCCATGATGCATCTAAAGGAGCTATAAAGCACAGTACACAGTGTACAACATCACCACTGCCAAAATAAACTCATGCCAAGAATACTGAGTACAGAATAATGCATTGTCAGAAATGGGGATAGGGGTTTAACAGAAGATGTGTGTTTATTGCCCAGACAATAGACTACAATCTGCAGATTCAAAACAGAAGAGTAACACGTTTTTCTTTGGGTGAGAAGACATACTGTAAAATTATTGTAACACATTTAAAAAGGCTTTTGACTAGGCCTGGGCAGAGTGAATGGAGTTCGGCTTCACAGAATTCCACAGAGTTGAAAAAAAACTCAGTGGAATTCCACGTAGCCGGAGTGCCTTGCCCTGCAGAGACCTCCTGAATGCGCCCATCTTGGAAGCGCTAAACAGGTTTGGGTCTGGTGACACAGGCCCCACCTTGCTTAGCGCTACAGAGATGGATGCATTCAGGAGGGCTGCAGACAGTAAAAGCTGCCATTTCAGGCCTCTTGTGCATGGGACTGTCGCGTGTGCAGTGCACACGGTGAAGGCCGCTGCATAAGAGGCCTGAAACTGCAGCAACACTAAATTCAGGCCGGGGCCGTAGGCAGCAAAAGGTGCTGTTTCAGTCCTTATTTGTGCACAAGGGTGCACAAACAATGACAACAAAAGAGATGAGGAATGACGTGTGTCTTCCCGGGGGCCCACCTCCCCTCGTCATCCGATGGCAATAATCTCAGTGTGGCTGCCTCCTTTCCATTCTGCTCCAGTGCGCACTGCAGCCCCATTATGGGCTGCACAGCAGTAGCGCAAGTATCTGCGCTTGCCCTCCACAGCCCACACTGGGCTGCAGCAGGCACCGGGTTAGCTCTGCCAGCATAGTGGAGCTCACTGCACACCCCTACTTTTGACACAGCCTGTTTCAAGGACAAATATGTTGAACTGTAAACCAAATTGTGCATAATACTGCTGTTTGTGGGATTGAAAGCATCCCTATGAATACCATGTACACTAACAGCCAAGCTGGTGCAGAGTCTGCGGTTCTCTGTAAGGGAGATCTCATGATTTACCTAATCTATACAATTAAACACATTTAGTTTTGCACCAACGATTCTGGATTACAGATTGCATTTTTGCCTGTTGAGTTTCACTGGCATATATAAATCCTGCTGAGTACAAAATGTACATGTTGCACTAATTTGGTCCAAATGTGAAAGCAGATGCTTTAGAATTTCATGGTCCCAAATTAATTCCCATCCAGATATGCTGGTGCCTTGTGGGTGGTACTTTTGAAACTGATTCGTGATAGAAGGGAAGCCAGTGTAAATCCTTCATACTGAGGGTGATGTGATCATATTTTGTCAGCCCTTTGACAAGTCCAGTGGCAGGGTGTAGAGAATCTTTCGGAAGTACCAGTGCAAAGAAAGAAATTATGTTGAGGATGTTTCTGCCTTCAATCAGTGGGAGCTGATGACCAGGGAATGGAGGTTCATTTCAGAAAACAACACCAGGAGGTTGAGCCTACTTTCTTCAATTGTGAAAGCTCCTGCCATACTGTGTAGAGGATGTTGATGATGTGTGACTTTGTGGAGCGGTCTGTTTTATTGGTATTTGTGGTGAGTTGAAGTGTTAAACCATCAATCAATCAATCAATCAATCAAGGAATTTGTAAAGCGCACTACTCACCCGTGAGGGTCTCAAGATGCTGGAGGTGGGGGGCACTGTTACTGCTCAAACAGCCAAGTCTTGAGAAGTCTCCTGAAGGTAAGGAGGTGCTTGGTCTGACACTGGTGGGTGGGAAGAGTGTTCATGTCTTGGCGGCAAAGTGCGAGAATGATCCGCTGCCGGTTGTAGTTCTGCAGATGCTTGGGTCAGTTACGAGGGTGAAGTCGGCAAAGCGGAGCTGTGGGGTCAGGGTGTAGAAGGAGAGCTGTCTGTTGAGGTATTCTGGTGTTGTGAAGTGCTTTGTGAGCGTGGGTGAGGAGTTTGAAGGTGATTCTCTTGTTGACGGGGAGCCAGTGCAGGTCTCTCAGGTGTCCTGTGATGTGGCAGTGGCAGGGTATGTCCATGATGAGGCGTGCAGAGGCGTTCTGGATGCATTGCAGCCTTTTCTGGAGTTTGGCTGTGGTTCCTGCGTAGAGGGCATTGCCGTAGCCCAGTTTGCTGCTTACGAGGGCTTGGGTGACTGTTCTTCTGGTTTCCCTGGGGATTCATTTGTAGATCGTTTGGAGCATGCAGAGGGTGTTGAAGCAGGAGGAGGAGATGGCATTGACTTGCTGGGTCATGGATAGTGAGGGGTCCAGGATGAATCCTAGGTTGCGTGTGTGGTAGGTGGGAGTCGGAGCGGGTCTGAGTGTGGCAGGCCACCAGGAGTCATACCAGGTGGAGGGGTGGAGCCGAAGATGAGGACCTCAGTCTTGTCGGAATTAATTTTGAGGCAGCTGTTCTTCATCCATTCGGTGATGGCCTTCATTCCTTCATGGAGGGTAGTCTTGGCGGAGTACTTGGTGAGGGAGAAGATCAGCTGAGTGTCGTCGGCGTATGAGATGATATTGAGGTTGTGAGATCGGGCAATGTTAGTGAGCGGAGCCATGTAGATGTTGAAGAGGGTTGGGACAAACTCTGGGGTACACCGCAAATGATTTTGGTGGCTTCAGGGCAGAATGGAGGGAGGTGGACTCTCTGAGTTCTGCCGGTGAGAAAGGAGGTGATCCAGTCCAGGGCTCTGTCGCAGATTCCTACATTGCTGAGGCGTGTGCGTAGGGTGTGGTGGCAGACAGTGTTGAACGTGGCTGAGAGGTCCAGGAGGATGAGTGCCACGGTTTCACCGTTGTCAAGTATGGTTCTGATTTAATCGGAGATGACAATGAGGGCAGTTTCCGTGCTGTGGTTGCTTCGGAATGCAGATTTGGAAGGGTCCAGAGTGCTGTTCTCCTCGAGGAAGCAGGTAAGTTGTCTGTTGACAGCCTTCTCAATGTCTTTTGCCAGGAAGGCGGGAAGGGGAGCAGGGAGATAGGCAGGAAGTTCTTGGGGTCCTTTGGGTCCGCCTTGGGTTTTTTGAGGAGGGGTTGATCTTGGCGTGTTTCAGCTCTCCAGGAAGGTGGACTCGAAGGAGCTGTTGATGATCTTCCGGAGTTGGGGTGCGATGACGGCGCTTGCTTTGTTTAGGATGTGGTGAGGGCAGGGATCGGATGGTGAGCTGGAGTGGATGTGTTCATGATTACAATGGTGTCGTTGTCATTGACGGGGTTCCAGGAGAGCAGAAGGTTGGTCAGTGGTGAGTCTGGGGTGTTGGTGGGTGCCGGGGGGGGGCCTGAGTGCTGAAGCTGTGGTGGATGTCTGCGATCTTGCAGTTGAACTAGGAGGCTAGGTAATCACAGAGGTCTTGTGATGGTGGGATGTTGTTGGCGTTGGAGCTGCGGTTGGAGAGTTCCTTCACGATGTTGAAGAGCTCTTTGTGGCTGCGTACGTTGTTGTTGATGCATTCTTTGAAGGCGATTTTCTTGGTGGTTCGGATGAGTTGGTGGTGTCTGAGGATGACGTTTTTGAAGGCTGTGTGGTTGTCCATTGTCTGATTATGGTGCCACTTCTCATCGAGTCTTCAGCATGTCTGCTTAGATTCTTGGAGGTCGGCGGTAAACCAGAAGGCCTTTCTGTCAGTGCATCTGTTGGAGGGATTTTTGATCAGAGAGAGAGTGTTGGCACAGGTGTCGATCCATTGCCTGAAGTTGCAGGCAACTGTATCAGTGTCGATGGGTGTGTTCCAGGAGAGGGTAGTGATTAGTTGGTCTTCGGTGACCTTGTTCCATCTGTGGTGTGGAATCTGTTGCAGGTGGTGGTGTGTTGTGGGTTTCTCGAAGGAGAAGTGGATGCAGCGGTGATCTGTCCAGTGGAGTTCGGTGGTGTGGCTGAAGGAGATGTGTTATGTGTTTTCTGGCAGAGAAAATAGGGTCGAGTGTGTGTCCTGCGGAGTAGGTTGGTATCGTGACGAGCTGTTTGAAGCCGAGGTTGGAGAGGTTGTCGAGCAGTGTGGTGATGTTGTAGTCCTTGATGTTCTCGAGGTGGCAGCTTCACGTCCAGTAGCCAATGCTGGATTTTACTAGGATATTTTTGTTTGCAAAGATCAGCAATTCAGGTTTGGGTGGGTAAGATGTTAGTAACCACGACCTCCACTTCCCCATCAGGCTGAGGCAGACCTTAGATTAATTAATCTCATTGGCAGAAGATATTTTGGTCAGCTTGTCTTATGAAGGGCTATTTGGATATTTGTTTTAAGATGAGATCGAGGCAGGTATTGATGACCTTCAGGCAACAGAGCGATATGTAAAAAAAAGCAGTGCGGTGTTGCACAAATAACTCCATATCACTAGATTTACAAAGAGACATCTGTCAAAGATGTAATCAGTGGAGATCTTGCAAAAGAAGGTTGTTTAGTGGGACACTCAGCCTTGCGCCATTGTGCAAATGTGAGTCAGTGAAGCTGCCTGCAAGATTTCTATCCAAAGGACACCTTGCAGTACACTTTCCAGTTCACAAACCACCGCTGAAGGCTAAGGCTAAGCCATCTTACATGTGATTTTCTGCATAAAGCACACATGTAATGCGTAGGGTGCCTACACGAAGAAACATGTGATTCTGGTTTTATTTGGTGTTAGGTCGTGACTGTAGGCCAGGTCATGCTATTTTATTTGATCAGCTTTTTGCCAAATTCTATGGATGTTTCAGCTGATGCAGCTCAGAAATGCCACTTGTTCAAAATTCACCTGTGGATGTTCCATTTTGTCAGTAGTGCTGGAAATTTTTTCACAGCCGAGGTGCTGCCATCAATGTAAACTCATTGAACTAATAGGGATTCTGAAAAAAACAGCCATCACCCAAAGAACAAGTGTAGCACATGTCTTCAGCAGGAGAGTAGTCAATCACAAGGCAGCACACTGTAATTTTAAGGCAGCACATTTTCCATTGAAATGGCCAGTACATTTGCACAAGCATACAGTTTTGTATAGCACACACCTGTCGAATGTTTTTTAGTGAATATGTATCATTTGTGCATCACCAAGTAAAGTGTCTTGATTTGTTTTCATCCTATTAAAGTCTTTGCTTTCATCACACATCAGATTTACAAGCAATTTTCTTAATTTTTGGTTTGTAGCTGCTGATATATTCTGTAATATTTGTACAGTTCATTAAGAGGTTTTTGAAATATGTGTAACATCCTGCAGCCTTTTCTTCCGCTCTCATTGTACCCCAGCAAGACTGGCACATAGATACCTTTAGAATTCTACTTATTTTACAGTAAAAAAAAACACCAGCCATCATGTTAAAAATAACCAGCAATTTGTAAAGACATACTCTGGTATTTGACCTCTGTCTTTATAGCACAACAAATAATGACAAAATGAAAACACACCATTTAAAGGCACCTTTATTGTCATTCACTTTCTGAACTCCAGCTTGGTTGTTTGAGGGGGGTTACAGCCCCCCCCCAGTCACTACTTTCAGCGTTTGTGACATATTGCGCCATGCAAGAGTATACACTTGCTCACACCTTAGGTTTCTTGTTCTGGATAACTATGAGCATGTTGATTTGAAATTTCAAATGTCCAATTATAGCCTGAAGGAATTTGTTTTGGAGAGCTCCTGTAATTCTGCTTTAAATCTGTTATAGTTCTGTTGTGATATAAGTATGAAGGATGCTTTTCATTTCTTTCATTTTCGGCATGCATCCGTGAAATCATGACCCATTAATAAGTCATGGTTGTCACTCAACTTGTATGTCTTGATGATTTAATATGATATTTGATTTCTCAGTTTCAGGTTTCACATGGGGTGATTGGTGTGCAATTCAAATTACTTTTTATCACTATTTGTATAAATGGAAATCTTTTTTCTATTGTGTAAATTCTCAATCAGAAATGAAGAAAAAAGTTGTTCATTTATGCATTTATTTATGTATTTACTCATGCATTTATGTATTTATTTGTTTGAAAGTTTATTGAGCATCATACAGCTGCAGGTTCACCCTTTTTTTTTTTCTTGTCCTCATAAAAGCCCATTCTTCTAAACGAAGGTCATCAACCTGTGCCCCCTTACAAAGGGGAAGGCACACATGTCCTCACCTCTCCCGGTATTATCCACACCTATGCGCTTATAAATCAACGTATGATGTTGTCCAGGCCAACCAGATAAATAACCAGATACATAAGGTTGGCCGGCTAAGAGGAGGGCAAGTAATCATTGGACCAGAGAAGAGAAAGACTCACACTGTTAAACATTTTCCCAAATTTCCCAGCAATCATCCCTTTTCTCGGGGGGCCAAGGGCCTCCAGATGGCAATAATAGTTAACCGACGTCAACCATCCAGATACAGAAGGAGGAGAAGAGGAGATCCATCAAAAACAAATTTGTCGCCTGGCTAATAAAATCAACAAAAACAACAAATCCCTCTGAGGTTTAAGTAATTTAAGCCCTTAAGGGGCTACCCCAAAGATCACTAATGTAGGAGTTATCTCTATATCAGGGTTTATCATAAACTTAAGGATAGCTCCTATATTAGACCAAAATCCTCCAAGTCTGCTGCAATTCCAAAACATGTGAATATAATTTGCTTGAAACTCCCCGCAGTGTGGGCAGCTTTTAACTGACTTCCCCAGACCTGATAATCTCTGAGGAGACCAATAGGCCCCGTTTAAAGTAAACAAGTGATTTTTCTTTAGTGGGGTTAGCCTGACAACAGACCAAAGCGTGGAACAAGATGTTTCCCATATTTTAGCCCAATCCGGGGAAAGAAGGACCTCACCCCATTTCCTGTCCACTAAAGGAAGGCTTGAGTCAGAGGCTTCCCTTAATGCCTGATACCAAACCGCAATTTCCTTGGGAACCGAGACCTGAATTAATTTCTCCTCCCAGACATTCTCCATAACCCCCTGATCCTTAAAATTTGCTACCCAACTAGACAGCTGCAAATACTTAAACTTCAAAGACCTATGTTCGGTTATTTCCTCAAACCTCTCCCAGACCACCAGGCTTGAATCCTCCAAAATCTGTCCCCAACAGTCCACCCCTCTTAACGAAAGTGATAACTTATCCATCAAGCATTCTGGAGTGCCGGGGAAATCCCACACCGGGGCCAAGGAACTATAGTACTTAATTTCTAATGCTTGTCTAACCCGCAACCACACCCTGGCAGCGTCCCTGTGGATCTTCAGCCAAATCTTTAAAAAATATTTAGGGTGGCCAAACTTATACAAAAAGTACCTGCCATCCTCTGACATCTCCTGGGTCATTCCAGACCAAAAGGCCATGTACTCTGATCTATCGCGTAGCAAAATCCGCACATTCTTCAGATGAAAGGCTAAATAATAATTGTAGAAGTCTGGGGCTGCAATACCACCTTTTCCCTTTGTCCTACATAATTTCTGCCAGGCAATCCTGACCCCCTTGGAAACCCACACAAATGAAGTTAAATCTCCCTGCAACTTTTTAAACCAACTTTTCATAAATTCCAACAGGATTGCATTAAATAAAAAGGTAAACTTTGGGAGGATAATCATTTTAAGAATATTTACCCTCCCAAGGAAAGATAATGGGAGGCCCGCCCATGTTCCAAGCAATCTACGAGTCTCTGTATACACCAAATCAAAATTTGTCTTAGCTGTTTCATGGACGTTCGCAGTAACTTGTATCCCTAAATATCTAATTTGTTGTTTAAAACCAAGGGACTATTGTACATGTTATTCAAGCACATAATTTCTGTTTCATCCGGGTTTACACAATAACCTGACACTTTACCAAAATCATTTAAACATTGTACAATTCTAGGAAAAACCTGTGTCAATTCACCAGTATAGATAATCAAATTGTCTGCATATAAAGCAACCTTTTTCGTCCAACCTTGACATTGAAATGGGGGGATCTTGCTGTCAGCTCTAATTTTCGTAGCTAACGGTTCAATATACAAATCGAAAAGAAAGGGGAGAGCGGGCAGCATTGGTGTGTTCCTCTTCCAATTTTAAATTTCAAAGACACTCTGGCCCTGATTCTGACCTTGGCGGACGGCGGAGGCCGTCCGCCAAGGTATCGCCGACAAATGACCGCACCGCGGTCAAAAGACTGCGGCAGCCATTCAAACATTTCCGCTGGGCCGGCGGGCGCTCTCCAAAAGAGCGCCCGCCGGCCCAGCGGAAATGCCCCTGCAACGAGGACGCCGGCTCAGAATTGAGCCGGCGTAGTTGCAGGGGTGCGACGGGTGCAGTTGCACCCGTCGCGTATTTCAGTGTCTGCAAAGCAGACACTGAAATACTTTGTGGGGCCCTCTTACGGGGGCCCCTGCAGTGCCCATGCCATTGGCATGGGCACTGCAGGGGCCCCCAGGGGCCCTGCGGCACCCCCTACCGCCATCCTGTTCATGGCGGGTTTCCCACCATGAACAGGATGGCGGTAGGGGGTGTCTGAATCCCCATGGCGGCGGAGCGCGCTCCGCCTCCATGGAGGATTCAATGGGGCAGCGGTAAACCGGCGGGAGACCGCCGGTTTACCCTTTCTGACCGCGGCTGAACCGCCGCGGTCAGAATGCCCTTGGGAGCACCGCCAGCCTGTTGGCGGTGCTCCCATGGTCGGTGACCCTGGCGGTCACCGGCCGCCAGGGTCAGAATGACCCCCTCTGTCATTAACCAAAATACTAGTGACTGTGGATCTGTAGATAGCCTGGACCGCACTGATGAACCTTGAGCCCAAGTTACACTTTTTCATAACATTCAATAAAAAATACCAATTTACCCTATCAAATGCATTAGCAGCATCAAAGGTTAGAACCGCCAGAGGAGCTCTGCTTGAACCGGCCAAATCTACTGCGCCTAACAAGTCGTGAGTCAGCTCATGCAGTTGTCGCCCCTTGATAAAACCTTTTTGATCTTCATGAATCAACTCCCTAATTAACCCTTGGAGTCTCTTAGACAGAACATATGCATGAAGTTTATAATCTGAATTCAACAAAGAAATTGGTCTATATGAAATACACGATGCCCGATCCTTCCCGGGCTTTAAGAGAAGACTTATCACTGCGTCATTCCATGAAGTGTGCATGTCTACCCCTTCCTGTAAAAGAAGATTAAATAACTCTACTAAAATGGGGACGATCTCCTCACAAAGTGCACAGTATAGTTCATTAGGGAGCCCATCAGGACCCGAGGCTTTCCCTTTTTTCAAGAGTTGAATTGCTGTCCTGACCTCCCCAGTATCTATTCTCCTAGTCAAATGTAGCCGTTCCACATCCGTTAACTGAGGGAGATAAACCCCTCTAGGTAACCCTTAACCAGTGCTTCCGAGCAGGGCAGGTCTTCAATGTAGAGGTCCTGAAAAAAAGCCACAAAAGCCTCTTCTATTCCGGCAGCATCTGTACATAATGTTCCGGTTATCTCTGATTGAATAGATGTAATACAGTTTTTCGAGTCATCCTTCTTAGTTTTCCAGGCTAGAAGTTTACTGCAACCTTCCCCATACTCATAATGGGCGTAACGGCTGCTATCCCAACTCTTTCTGCTTTTCCCCTCCAGAAACAAAGATAGATCTATTTTAGCAGAATCTAATTGGGCATCCAATGTATCTAACTTATTTCTCTCGCCTGTATGATTAAAGAAAACTTCCTGCAAGGATGCCACCTGAGATTCAAGTTGCTCTAACTGATTCTTTTCTTCTCTGTACTTGAAAGTAGCTAGGCCCACCAGCCTCCCTCTAATAAATGCTTTATATGCATGCCACAGAATCTGCAAGGTAGTGGAACCATAATTAAATACAAAAAAATATTTTGTATCCTTCCTCAATCCCTCAACAATCGTCTGGTCCAAAAAAAGGGTTCGATTAACTGTCCATCTATAGGGTAAAGGTTGAATTTTAAGAAAAATATGCATTCTGACTGCTGCATGATCCGACAGATGAAACGGGGCATGATCAACAAACCTCACCAAATCCCTCAAGTTATTTTGAACAAGGAAGAAATCTATCCTAGATCGGTGGCCGTACTTTTTATTATTGAATGTAAACCTAGGGCCCTCCCTACCTTTCTGATGCCGAATGTCAACCAAGCTCAAATCCAACATCGCTTGTTTTATCCACATACGAGTTTTAGGAAGGTTGACCGTCAACCTTGATGTTGACTTATCCAACTGGGGGTCTAATAAAATATTGAAATCCCCGCCCATGATAATCGGGTACTTTACCTCCAGCAAATGATTATACAGTACTTGGAAGGGGACAGGATCATCCACATTAGGCCCATAATATCCTACTACCGTAAACCACATACCTTTCAGCTCTACCTCAATAATCAGCCACCTACCCTTAGAATCTCTTATAACCTTTGCCACTCTTTCCTTTAAGGATAATCGGGTACTTTACCTCCAGCAAATGATTATACAGTACTTGGAAGGGGACAGGATCATCCACATTAGGCCCATAATATCCTACTACCGTAAACCACATACCTTTCAGCTCTACCTCAATAATCAGCCACCTACCCTTAGAATCTCTTATAACCTTTGCCACTCTTTCCTTTAAGGATTTCTTTATAACAATCGCCACACCTTTCACTGTATAAGGTTGATTTGTGCTTTCACTCAAGCCCACCGAGCCCAAGCGTTTAGTACATTTCTTCCACTCACTTTGCGTTATGTGTGTCTCTTGTAAAATAATCACTTCAGCGTCTGCCCCTTTCAGATATTCAAAATTTTTTCTCCTTCTCCATTTAACCCTTAAACCGTTAACATTCAATGAAAAGAACTTCAAACAAACATCCTCCTTAATAGCCATTATCCAAAAGAAAAAACAAAGACCAGGATACAAATAAACCCAAACCCATAACTACCCCTTCCACAATATTATTGAGGGCCTTCACATATTTTAATATTAACCCAATCTACCTCTACCCCCCAATAGAGAAAAAACCCACCAACCAAACATAAACACGCCCTCCACATATCCCCCATGGGAACCCTCCCTACAACTTTAAGGGGGTGAATATTACAACCCATATGAGCTGATTATGGTTCCGGTCGACTAATATCCAGAAAAGTCACACAGTTATGGTGGCTTTTTCATCTTTTCGGTCAAAGACTGAACCTCAGCAGGATCCCTAATATTGTACATTGTGTTATTCCACATAATTTTTAGGAATGCCGGAAATCTCATCTGCACTGTGGCACTGAAGGAGCTGAGTTTTGTCACACTGCTGAATTTAGGATGTACATATTCAAAACTATTCAGATGTTCTCTCCTTTAAGTGGATTCAAACAACATGCCCTGAACATACAATCAATGTAGTTAGCAGATGCTGGGAGATATCTGACTGTCAGTGACAGTGGTTCACACATTCCTTGTTATATTGTGCCTCTTGATGATAGAGTAAATGCCCAAACAAGCCATAAGGTCAATTACTCAGTACAGGGCTGGCTTTAGTGCTGGTGGCACATGGTGCGACAATCTTTTTTGCGTACCTCCAACGACCTCTTTCTCTATGGATTCTCTTACCACCACCCTTCAGTAGTGCTCCTCATGTCTCATAGCCCCTCTCTCACATGAATTTCATTTGTTTTATAGCATTACTCATCATACCTGTGTAGTGAGTCAGAGCACTTTACACCACACAGACGTTATACAGAGACAATGAATCATTTATGTGTAAATCAATCTATGGGGAATGTGAGATAAGACAATGAGATGTATGAATCACATGCCATCCTTAATAGAAGGCACTATATTTTTAGAGTGCTTGGTCTGGAGAAGCATAAACCCATGATTTAAAATATAACACGGTGACTGGGGTATGCTTGGCTAATAAGAATGGATGTTTACTCAAATGAAAGACTGGGGAAAACATAGGGCCTATTATGACCTTGACAGAGGGATTTCCTCCATCACAAATGTGGCGGCTATCCCGTCCGCTATATTATGATTCCATTATGTTCAATGGAGATCGCAATATGGCAGACGGGCTATCTGTCACATTTGTGATGGAGGAAACCCCTCTGTCAAGGTCGTAATAAGGCCCATAATGTTCTAACTTATGCCGTGCAGGATCTCAGTGACAGAATTAGGAACCCACTGAGCTGTACACATATAACACAATTCTGTTATCTGTATAGTATATGTTAGTTTTACATGTCCTGATAGAGCAAAAGCCCTCAAATTCATTCTTCACGACTGCAAGGCCTACCGTTCCCATTGGACAACATTGGAGTTACTGTATTACATTTAATAAGCTGCAATTTCTAAATGGGAGTAGGTAACCACTCATGCTTGGTGTCTCTGGAATTGTAATGAAAAATCCTCTCTCATGGTAAAGTCAGATGTTAAGTTGCAATTCTAAAAATGCCACTTTTAGAAAGTTTGCCTTTTTTCTCCCTTAGCTATTTAGTGCCTGTATGCTGTCTCTGGGTCATATGACTGGGTTTAACTGACAGCTGGGCTTTAATTATTACTCCTAGACAGCAGCACACAGCTTAAGTGTTCTTGGATGGGCCATCCCTTGCAGGGTAGGAAGGCAGAGCTGAGCACAGTCCTACTTAATCTTTAATAGACTGTGTCCTGCCACCACACAAAGGGCTGCATACCCCCTGAAGTTAGCCTGGAGCCAGGACAGGCAAGGCAGGATTCCTAAGGCACTTCAAAGGAAAACCTCTAGAAGTCTCTCCCACCTTCCAGAGGAAAGGCACAGGTATAATTGCTGGACCTCGGAAACCTCTGGGCCTGTGAATACTCTGCCAGGAAGAAGGGCTTTTGCGATGCTGAAAGGACTGCCACTGTATTGGCCTGCTGCTCTGAAGAACTGCTTTCCTCCTGTGCTGACATGCTGCCTGCAGCCCTCTTTCCTGGGTGAGAAGGAGTGGACCTGCATCTGTTGAACCCAGGACCCCAAAGTGACACCAAGAACTAGTTGGCTGGCCACATGACCAGAGCCTTAGAGACAGAAGGCTCCAACCACCTTGAACCCAACACCTGGACTGCCATCTGGAAGTCCTACTCTGCCAAGTGGTGCCAAGTGGTGTCACTCCAGTCCTGTACCCTTGGAAGTGAACCTGAACGTGCTCTGCCAGCCCACCTGTTTATGTAGAAGAACCAACACATCTCCTCTGCAGAGCATCTCCAGCAGAACTGGTGTTTCGCCTGTGCTGCCTGATATATCGCTTTCAGAAATGATGCATCGCCTCAGCTACAAGGATTCTTCATGACGCAAAGAACTGTGCAACAACCCTGCAGCTAAACCAGAATCAACACTGTGAGGGGACAGAGCCCCCCACCCCAGGCCAATTTCAGCTCCAGAGACCCCATTCCCCCGGTCCTGCCTAGCATTTGAAGGGGGGATGGGGATTAGCAAATACTCTCCCCGGCCATCATTCACATGCATGCCCTTACAACTCAAGGTAAGTATATTTAAGGTACGTTGAACCCATATCTATCGATCTATCTATCTATCTATCTATCTATCTATCTATCTATCTATCTATCTATCTATCTATCTATCTATCTATCTTCACTTAAAAATACAAAGGTTACAGGGATGTTATAGTTAGGCACTCATTTCTAACATACATAACCATAGAAAATCAGCAGTTATTGCTAGAGTTAGTTCAAGTAATTGTAAATCATCCCCTAAGGCAACTATAGCTTGCGCCCCCCACCTTGTACAGTTGTCTCTTCAATCATTTTACTGCAGATGTTATATTGATATTATAAATTATGTTATAGAAGATGTCATGAGTGAAGTAATATCTGGGGTATTTAGCAGTGCATGGTGAATATGCAAGTTGTAGTTACCTTAGTGCACGTGTTATAGTTAATTGAAATAACTATGGTTTTGACCTTTGGACGTTTGCAGCAGAGTTTGGTCAGCAGGGATTGGCTCTGTGGCCTACCCCATATAACCACCCAAACCCATGCCACACATCGAGAACATGTCTCCAAATCAGTGGGCAATGCGCTTGGATGGGCCTAATAAGAAAGCTGGTCCATCACCCTGGGAAAAGGGCAGGAAGACGTTGCATTTTGCATACTTGTAGTTTTTAAAAGGAAGAACTCAGTCTCTGGTCTCAGCAGCAGATGACAAGAAACAACTCACTCGTCACAGATAACTTTTCAAGGTAGAAATGCAGAGAAAACACACTTGCTTTGCCTTGGCCATGTGCAAAAAGGTAGGATGATGAGTACTTTATAAAAGTGGAGCTTTAACTTGGGCACTTGCTTTGTTGATATCTACAAGTGCTTCCTGTTGAGAGTTAATTTCTGTGAAATGAGCATCATGCCAGAATGAATCTTGCGCTGCTATGTATCAAAAAGATGTCACCATTTTATGCAACATTTCTACCCAACTGTAGTACTTTCTCCTGGCTAATTAGCAAGTGCTACCTCATTGAGTAAATGTATAGTGCATCTCCTACACTACAGCTGCGTAAGGGATGCCGAGATTATATCTCCAGTGAGGTTTTCTGTGTGCAGCTATCCAATGTGATAGGGACATTGGGGAAAGCCTCAGGGCCCCCATGGTCCCAGCTGGTTACCCATCTCCTGTGGGAGCTGGCATTGTTCCTGGCTGCAGGGAGCTGCAAAATATGCAGCTCCCTGTATGCAGGAGCAATATTTCATGTGTTTCCCTGCCCGAAAACTCCTCTTTTTATGTACCCACTTGCTGGGATCAGAGTTAGTGTTTGCTTTTCTTTGGCTGCAGCTGTCACAGCCCCCACCAAGCAAAAGCAAACAGTTTTCTCCCGAGGGTGGGTACCTCGGGAGATAGCAGGAGTAATCCTTGAGTGTGGTGATTCCCAGTGCCATTAATGGTTTCAGGAGGGGGGCCACCCCGGTCCTTTACATGGCATGGGTCTGCCCCAGGGAGGTGATGGTCCTTGGGCCGTATGTGGCCTGGGAGGGGGCCACGTGGACCCCCCCTTTAACAATTGTAACTGACCCCGGGGAGGTGGTGGTCCCCGGGGCGTGAGGGGTCCACACAGCTCTGTATTAATTTTTATGCCACCCCGGGGAGGTGTTGGTCACTGGGGCTCATTTGAACCAATGGAAGAGGGTCTGCGCAGTCTCCTCTAAAAATGATAATAAAGCCCCAGGGAGGTGGTGTTCCTGGGACTCTCAGGAGCTCCAGGGGGGTGGCCCCCCAGGGCACTCCTTTTTTTAAAATTGGTATGCCCCCTAGGACCTGACCCACCTGTGGGGCTAAATAAAAAACAAGCGCAGGAGACCGCAGTTTTTTTAATTGTTTTATTTCAGCGGATTCACAGATTCTCCATGAATTTATCCCCAAATTAAAAAAAAACATTTTCTTGTGCCCTGGTGGGGTCTCAGGAGTACTCTAGCACCAAGACTAGGGAACTAGGGTATGCTTACCCTGCCCCCTTTTCTTTTTTTTTTTACATTTTCATTTGCGCCTCGGCTGAAGCCGTTTCCCAAAATGGCTGCCAACACTTTCTGGATGAGGTGTTGGCAGCCAATCAGATCTCAGCACAAGACCTTAAGGATCCACAGAGCCTCTGCTTCCCTAGATATCTATATTTCTTCTTCCTTTAACATCTCTAAAACTACTGAACAGATTTACACCAAATCAAAAAATGCACGGTTTCTGGCCCAAAAGCTAGCTTTCTGGCAAATTTGGTGTAATGCCGTTCAGCGGTTTGGGCTGTAGTCTTGTTCAAAATCCCTATGGTAAAATGCATGGGGAAATGCATTTTGGGACTCCCTCCTTTTCTCGGCCCCCGCTTGATGAATCACCATGCTGAACTGACTGTCATATTTGTTTTGAAAATATCGTGAAGAATTGTCAAACAGCGCCACAGTTGTTAGCAAAACAAAAAACGCATTACCAATAGAAACTAAGGCCCCCAAGGCAGCTTTGGTGGCCTGGCCGCTGTCGGGTTGGCACTCAGACCACCGTATTATGAGTTATTGGGGCCTATGGAGCAAAGACCACCATGGTCCTGCCGGCAACGTCAGGCAGCAAAGATCACCGTGGTCACAAGGATGAACAAACAGGCCGGCGGAGACAGTGTTTCCACCGTACACATTATGAGGCTGGACATCGCCAATGTGACCATGGTGGTCCAACCACCACGTCTCAGCAGGCAGAAACTGTGATGTAAAGGGAGACACTAACCTTCAGGCAGCCTCACATGCCCTCTACTGCCATAGAGCCCATCATACACATCCTGTCGCTGCTGCTGATCATCGACGGAGAACAAAATCCACGCCGCTGTGGATGTAACCAACCCAAAGTACACACACCTACCTGTTTCATTACAGTCAACAACAGATCGTTGTGCCGTCAGCCACATTATATGGGGGTCACACTACAGGCACCAAGTACACTTGTGATTGTGTCCCGCATCGGAATCACACACAAAGAAGGACAGATGCACAGTCACAAAAAGCCCCTTTGAGCAGGTCACTCACACTCCACTGCAACACTACACAAAACAAACATCTGACCATCTCAGACACAGGGAAAGTGAAATATACACAACATTGTGTCATACAACACCAACAACACACCAACATCACATATACAAATACAACTCACACACTCACATTCCTCACATGCCATGGACTGTTGTCACATTCAACACACATATGTCTTGATGTTGCATGGAACACAAACACCACTCCCATTAAACAGCCCTGCAGTGGATACACACATCACCCACATTACAAGACAATGGAAGGTCAATGGAATGCACAATAGACAGAGAGACAAATATACAAAGATCACTATGTTAACAATACCTGCACAATGGGGATGGGGGCACCTGGAACACTAAGGGAAGGAGGCTGCACTGGGACCCATATCCCTTTGCATATGCCCCTCAAACAACATTTTCAAGGGACCGGCCCTACTGTTATCACAGGGACAAGCAACACTAGATCCAAGTGATATGCCTATCTGCACAATGTAGAAGTGCAAGATAACAAAGCACATACAACTCCAACTACATGGAACATACCTCTACATAAAGTAGCTGCAAGGTACACACAGCTAAATGGACACATGCACAGTCAAATGCAAACAGAGGTAGCCTAACTGAACACACTCTGGGGGTCATTCTGACCTCGGCGGTAAAAGGCCCTTACCGCCGGTCAGAAGACCGCCATAACACCGCCGCGGCCGCGGTTAACCGCCACGGTCATTCTGACCCACAACGGCCAAACCTCCAAAATTCCGTCCTCCACTGCAGGCCGCCACATCAGCGGGCAGCGATAAACTGGAGATGACCAAACCTCCACCGTCACGCCAACAGAAATACGCCCATGCCATTACGACCCACGAATCCACGCGGCGGTCATTCAACCGCGGTATTCCATTGGCGGTACACACCACCGCGGTCAGAATACACACACATCACCAAAACCCAGCCACATTGGACAATTTGAAATACACACACCTGATACACATACACACACCACTCCCACACAATCAACCAACTATAAAACACACACCCACATCACCCACAAACCCCTGTGACCAGAATTACTGAGAGAAGGAGAGAGAGACACAGCAGACAATTCAAAGCAAGACACACTGAGGCACACTACACCATCACACACACCACATAGTAGCACAAAGCACCACTCACCAACATACTTATCATCACATACACCACCCCACACCACACCCACACCACCCCATGGCACCCCAAAGGCACCCACGCTTTTCTGACCAAGAACTCCGGGTCATGGTGGAGGAAATCCTAAGAGTGGAACCCCAGCTCTTCGGCTCGCAGGTGCAGCACACCAGTATAGCTAGGAAGGCGGAGCTATGGCAGCGGATCGTGGACAGGGTCAATGCGGTGGGACAGCATCCCAGGAATAGGGAGGACATACGCAAAAGATGGAACGACCTACGGGGGAAGGTCCGATCGATGGTCTCCCGGCACAACATCGCGGTCCAGAAGACTGGCGGCGGACCCCCACCCACCCCTCCCGAATTCACATCGTGGGAGCAAGACGTCTTGAACATCCTGCATCCTCAGGGCCTCGCAGGAGTATCCGGAGGAATGGACTCTGGTAAGTCCAATCTCAACTACTATATCCCCCCCCACCCCACCAGCATGCCAACCCACACCCCCACCCTCACCCCCAACCCCCCAGCACACATCCTCCCTGACAATGTCTCACCAGCACAACCCACCCATCCCAACACCAACTCCTGCATGCCAACACAAATCATGGGCACCCATCACCTAAGCATGACCACTGCACTAACCCCCCCCCCCCCCCCTAACTACCCTCACAACACCTCCCTCAAGGGAATGCCTGCACTGGGGGACAAGGGCACCCATAACACGCACGCTATTGCACACACAGAAACAATAACCAAACTCTCTTACCCCATGCAGGACCCGAACGACAACACACCAGCCAGGAGGGTCCAGAAGTGTCCATCCCACCCCCGGAACAGGCCCACACTGAGGATAGCAGCTCTGTCGACAGTGAACCTGATGACCAGCCCGGACCATCGGGGACCTCTGGGCAGTCGGTTCCCCTCAGGCAGCCACAGGCCACACCAGACCCGACCCCCTCTGCCAACACCAGCACAGCTCCCACCCAGCGGGCCCATGCCTCTGTCTCTAGGACAGCTCAATCAGCGGTGTGTCCGCCACTACAGGGCACCCAGGCTAACCCAACACCCCAACAACAACAGGGACCTGGGGGCAGTGGTAGCGGGCACACCGGCCAGGGGACAGAGACCGGGGGAAACCGGGCAGCTCGGAGGGCTGCTGTGCGACAGGGGGGGGGAGGAGAGGCCCAGGGAACCCACTCTCCAAGAGGCCCTCACCACCATCATGGGGGCATACCACCACTCCCAAGAAACGATGGCGACGGTACTGGCCAGGTTCACTGAGATCCAGGCACAGCAGGAAGAACGCTACATGGGGTTCAGGGAGGAGCTGAGAATCATCGGGACCGCAATGGGGACCATCGTCCTGGCCCTCCACAGGATAGAGGACGCGTTGCGGGACCATGGTGCACCACACAGGGCCCCTGTCACTAGGCCGGACCAGGAACAGCCTACCACCTCCGCCGGCGCTAGTGGACAGGAGGTCCCAACACCTCGACAGCCCCCCAGAACCCCACCTCCTGCTGAAGAACAACCACCCCGAAAGAGGAGCCTGAGACCAAAAAAAAAGACAGAGTAGGATGTCAAGACCCCCGCCAGCAGGACATACCCCCTCAAGTCTTCCCACTGTCCCACATTGCCACCCTGTCCAACCATGAACTGCCTATGCTCCATCCTTCCACAGGCAAAAGAACAATGCACCTGTGAGACTGAGAACTGGACTCTGCCATGGATATTCCTCCACCCCCACCCATCACCCTTAGAATCACATGTACCGATATCTAGCACTGTAAATAAATCACATTTTGCACACAAATCTGTTTTGAGTCATGCTGTATTATTAACAAATGTATTACATATTACTGTTCAATTTCTGTTCTGTCAATTAGTCATGACAATATACCAATGTCAATACGCTGTATTTCATGGGCGAACCAAGCAGAAGTCAAGTACTGAGTCAGACAGCACTGAGAAGGGAAGGGAAAGGCAAAAATTAATGAAAAACATCTGTGGGGAACTACAGAATGTACAGATGCAGGAGGCTATAAGCAATTGTGAAATGGCATGGGTGATTCTTACCTGGGTGTTACTGGAAATACTGTTGTATCACTCTGTCCCTATTGTCTGTGTCGTCCTCAGAGTCTTGCTCCTCTTCACTCTCCACAGGCTCCACGGCTTCTACAACACCACCATCTGGACCATCCTCCTGCAGGAAAGGCACCTGGCGTCGCAAAGCCAGGTTGTGGAGCATACAGCACGCCACGATGATATGGCACACCTTCTTTGGTGAGTACATTAGGGATCCACCTGTCATTTGCAGGCACCTAAATCTGGCCTTCAGGAGCCCAAAGGTTCGCTCAATCACCCTCCTAGTACGCCCATGGGCCTCATTGTACCGTTCCTCTGCCCTGGTCCTGGGATTCCTCACTGGGGTCAATAGCCACGGCAGGTTGGGGTAACCAGAGTCACCTATTAGCCACACACGCTGTCTCTGTAGCTGTTCCATCACATAGGGAATGCTGCTATTTCGCATCACATACGCGTCATGCACTGACCCAGGGAACTTGGCATTCACATGGGAGATGTACTGGTCAGCCAAACAGACCACCTGGATATTCATTGAATGGTAATTCTTCCTGTTCCTGTACACCTGTTCATCGTCATTTGGGGGGACTAAAGCCACATGTGTTCCATCAATTGCACCAATGATGTTGGGGATGTGTCCAAGGGCATAGAAATCAGCTTTCACTGTAGGCAAATCACCCTCCTCTGGGAAAATGATGTAGCTCCGCATGAGTTTCATCAGGGCAGACAACACTCTGGATAAGATCTTGGAAAACATAGGCTGAGACATCCCATATGACATGGCCACTGATGTCTGGAATGAGCCAGTTGCAAAGAAATGGAGGACTGACAGAACCTGCACCAGAGGGGGAATTCCTGTGGGTTGGCGGATGGGGGACATCAGGACTGGCTCCAGCTGGGCACACAGTTCATGGATGGAGGCACGGTCAAGTCGGTATCGTAGTATTATATGGCGTTCTTCCATTGTCGACAGGTCCACCAGCGGCCGGTACACGCGAGGATTCCTACTTCTCATCGCTAGTCCCAGCGGACGGTGCCTAGGAAGGAGAATATGGAGTACAGAGTCAATCCACTCACAGGTACGTACAACACAGCTTGCACAGTACAGGTAAATGTATGGTTTGATATGTTTGTATGTGTGCCATTGCAAGGCCTAGGCCTGTGTGACGCATTAGAAATTAAGCCATGTGGGCCCTTGAAATGGCCGATGCCTGACCTGTGAAGTGGGACAATGGGATGTGAGGTCACTGCGCTGGTGGGGCGCACCGTGGCGGTAGGCGGTCGAAGACCGCTGTGCGAAGACGCATTGGTTAACATTGAAGCCTATGGGTTTCAGGAGCCAATGACGATGTGCGCCGGCGATCGAGGGACGCACCGCCGCGGTACGCACCGCCGCGGGCGTGACCGCCATTTTCTATCAGCTCAATCATTCGAGACCTGATCATCCACAGGAGAGGACCTATACTGCAAGTGCTGCTGTGAACTCGGTCTGGAAGTGACAATGGCTGCTGCGACTGGGGAAAGGGCCCCCGCCTTCAGTTCAGAAGAGTTGGAGAAGCTCGTGGACGGGGTCCTCCCCCAGTATGCGCAACTGTACGGTCCTCCAGACCAACAGGTGAGTACACTCAGTGCACATTGAATGGGTTATGCCTGTGTGGAGGGGGGGGGATGTAAGTTGGTGGGGTGTGGAGGGAATGGGGAGTGCAACGCACGACAGATGAGAGAATGGGAACCATGACAAGGTTGGGGAGGGGGGGGGCATGTACTCCAAACATGCAGATATGTGACGGTTTCTCTTTCCCACCCTGTACATGTCAAACAGGTGAGCGCCCACCAGAAGATCGATATTTGGCGTGCCATCGCCGAGGAAGTCCGGAACTTGGGGGTCCACAACAGACGGGGCACCCACTGCCGCAAGAGGTGGGAGGACATCCGCCGCGGAACGAGGAAGACCGCAGAAACACTGCTGGGGATGGCCTCCCGACCTAGGAGGGGTGCCAGTCGCACCATGACCCCCCTGATGTCCCGGATCCTGGATGGGCGCTTGAGGACAGCACAGCAGACACAAGGGGGTGAGTATCCGCACAGTCTCCCATCTGTATGCGCATTGGAGGCGTCTGGGGGGGGGGAGGAGGGCTGTGGGTGACATTAGGCCCGGGCGCTCTCTGTAGTGTAGTCCGCTCCCTTAGGCATGGCCCTGTGCCCCCGCCCCCCACCTCTGTAGGGTGCCAAGTGCAGCTACCCATGCTCCAGCATCACCCATGTGCGCGTGTGTTGTCCCTAGACCTGTTTGCCTAGTCAGAGGTACTGAGTAGTGTACCCCAAGTTCGCGACTTAGTGCACAAGGCACCTGTGTCTGTCCTCTCCGCAAAGGGTATTGCTAAGGCATGCACTCAACTTTGTTTAATTTCTCCCCCCACCCTAAATCTTTGTCTTCTTGTGTTTTAGCATCATCCGGCGGAGGAGATTTGGCGTCGGAGCAGGAGGGAGCTGCAGGTCACCAGGCCCCGGTGGGCACTGACACAGACACCAAGGGCACCAGTGATCCGGAGGGCGAGGGGAGCACCACAACGGGGGCCGGTGGAGACACCAGCGACACGGACACGTCCTCGTTTGGGAGCTCCCTGGCGGGGGCGGCACCATCTGTGCCCCCCGCAACAACAGGTACAGCCGCCACCCAGCGCACCAGCACCGCCCTCCCAGCAGCCCCTCAGTCTTCGCTCCGTGGCCGCTCGGCCAGGAAGGCGCGCGTCTCCTTCGCCCCAGGCACCTCAGCCCCTGCCTCTGTTACCCCTGCTGCCCTCAGTGCGGAGCTCATTGACCTGGTGAGGACGCTCATTGTTGGGCAGACTACCCTTCTGAATGCCATCCAGGGGGTGGAAAGGGAGGTGCATCGGAGCAATGCCTACCTGGAGGGCATTCATTCGGGTCAGGCTGCCCATCAACGAGCGTTCACTGCTCTGGCCTCAGCACTGACGGCAGCCATTGTCCCTGTCTCCAGTCTCCCTCTTCTATCTGCCTCCACCCTTTCTCTGTCTCCTGTACCTCAACCTATCCCATCCACACCATCAGACCAGCTGCACACACCTCAACACCCAAGGCCAGCTCATCCAAACATAAGCACCACAGAAAACACAAGCATTCACCCAAGCAACACACAGATGCAGACATATCAACAGTCACTACCACCTCTGTGTCCCCGTCCTCCTCGTCTCCCTCCTCCCTCCCTGTGACGTCTACACTCACACCTGCATGCACCCCAACATCAGCCAGTTCTTCCACCACCAGCAAACCCTCCACTACAGTCCGCACACCTGCAGTCACCACCCCCACTGGCATTTACACGTCCCCTGTGTCCTCTCCCACTGTGTCTGTCACCCCCTCTTCCAAGACACATAAACGCAGGCAGACACCCAAACAACAGCCAACCACCTCACCACAGCCTACGTCCCAGTCACCTGCACCCAAGGACAGCACACCTGGCTCTCATACAACCACATCCTCTTCCTCCACTTCTCTCACCACTACTCCTACCCCTTACCTTGGTCCCAAGAAAAATTACCTCTCCAGTTTTGACCTCTTTCCCTCCCCCGACCCACCCCCTCCAACTGGGAAAAGTCCCAAGGGCACCTCAGCCACCACCAGCCCAACTACTACAGTGCAAGTGGTGCATGGCATGTGGAGTCCACCCTTTGGCGGCAGTAACACTTCGGTGAGCAGCAAGGGGACAGCCAGCCCCCCCCCAGGCAAGAGGACCCGGAAATTGAAGGGCCGCCGTGAGCGGACAGAGACGGCTGCCCCCAAGGAGGTGACTCCGGCCCCTTCACCGACCACAGCAGCCAGGGGAGGCAAGGGCCCGAGAGCCCCATCTAAGGAGCGGAAGGACAGCAGGGCGGAGAGGACAACCACCAGGTGCGCGGAGCAGGAGGGCCCCACAAGCCCCATGCCGGCTGCAAGGGACAACACCAAAGGGCCCAGGACTCACTCCCCGAAGGGGCCTAACACAGCACGGTCGGAGGGCGACTGAGCAGGGTGTCCAGGCCAGGTATGACTCCCTTGACATACTGCAAGAGCACCGCTGAAGAGGGCCCCGCCGTGAAGACAGGTACCGCTGAAGAGGGCCCCGCCGTGAAGACAGGTACCGCTGAAGAGGGCCCCGCCGTGAAGACAGGTACCGCTGAAGAGGGCCCCGCCGTGCAGAAGAGCACCGCTGAAGAGGGCCCCGCCGTGCAGAAGAGCACCGCTGAAGAGGGCCCCGCCGTGAAGACAGGTACCGCTGGAGAGGGCCCCGCCGTGAAGACAGGTACCGCTGAAGAGGGCCCCGCCGTGCAGAAGAGCACCGCTGAAGAGGGCCCCGCCGTGCAGAAGAGCACCGCTGAAGAGGGCCCCGCCGTGAAGACAGGTATCGCTGAAGAGGGCCCCGCCGTCTCAAGCACCGCTCCGCTGGGTCCTTCCTGTCAAGCACCGCTCCGCTGGGCCCCGCCGTCTCAAGCACCGCTCCGCTGGGCCCTTCCTGTCAAGCACCGCTCCGCTGGGCCCCGCCGTCTCAAGCACCGCTCCGCTGGGCCCTTCCTGTCAAGCACCGCTCCGCTGGGCCCCGCCGTCTCAAGCACCGCTCCGCTGGGCCCTTCCTGTCAAGCACCGCTCCGCTGGGCCCAGCCGTCTCAAGCACCGCTCCGCTGGACATCGCCATGTCATGCACCGCTGCGCTGGGTCCCGCCGTCTCAGGCACTGTTTATGGTTCACTGTGCCCACCATGCCTCCTCCTTGACCAGTGGACTCTGTAATCCACCTGAGAGACTGTGGCTTTGCACTCCCCAGGATGGTACAGTGGGCAACCCACCCACTGTAGAGACATTGAGAGACTGTGGCTTTGCACTCCCCAGGATGGTCCAGTGGGCAACCCACCCACTGCAGAGACTTGAGAGACTGTGACTTTGCACTCCCCAGGATGGTACAGTGGGCAACCTACCCACTGCAGAGACTTGAGAGACTGTGGCTTTGCACTCCCCAGGATGGTACAGTGGGCATGGTGGCTCCTCGTGGATCTGGCGTCGTGGACTCATGTGGCTGTGGTGGCCACCCCTTCCCTTCCCCCTGAGGTGCCTGTAGTTTTGACATCGGATGCCCCTGCAGTGTTCTCTCCAAAGGACTCAGGTCTCGTGTGTGGGCTTTGCCCTTGTTTCGCAGAACCTTGGCCCACGGACATGTTAGATTCGTAGGATGTGCAGGACTTGTTACTTCAGTGATACACTGATGTGTATATATTTTTGGATTTTGTAAATATTTTTCACGGTTGCTCAATTATTTCCAGGTGCTTTTTTTGAACATGAAAATGTATTCAAAATTTGGTTGTGTCATTGTATTTTTTAAGGGTGTTTGTGTGGTGTCACTGTGACTTCCTGCTCTGCATTGGTGTGTACATATTGGGGGGCTTGGGGGGTCGCATATGTATATGCCCGTAACCTTTCTTCCTCCCCCCTCCCGTGTGTCGTAGGTGCAGTACTCACCGTTGACGTCTGCGCCGGAGTTCGTACTCGTGGTAGATGAGCAGGTAGACGAGAGCAGGTATGATGTTCAATTCGGGTTCCATGCTGTCCAGATTCCGCGTGGAGTGTCTCGAGGTGAGCGTTTTCCATTGGAAATGTCTGTTTCCGCCGTGTTTTTATCGGCGGTGCTCCCGCCCCGGAAAAGGTGGCGGATTGGTGGGTCGTGATGGGGTGGGCGGTACATTGTCTGCCGCCTGGCTGTTGGCGGTGACCGCCGCGCTGTTTGTTTGTTCCGCCGTGGCGGTCGGAGTGTTAATGCGGCGGGCTGTGTTGGCGGTTCCCGCCAGGGTCAGAATTGCCTCTTTTTGACCGCCGGCCTGTTGGCGGGTTGGCCGCCGCTTTATCACCGACCGCCAGGGTTAGAATGACCCCCTCTATGTCTGCACAAACAAAACTCAAGCTGCCACACATTAGAAGAATCCATAATCCTTAACAGGGGGACAAATCTAATACCAGACCTGCTCACATTGGACAACACAAGATGAAATACTTACCATAAAAAAACAGTACACAATCCCTTGACACCACCTTGCATTTACACTCACATATCCATACAGTCAACATTTGTCTTAGGGTACACGAGCTCTGCCCACAAAGTCAGATACTGCAAACAACAGCAAATGCATCAGAAAGCAGGCTGAAACACACACAACTGTAGGCACACAAAACAGGTCACTAGGGAACAACATAAAGTTAGAAAAGGAATTGCAAGGCAAATGTATTCCCCTAAAAAACAACTGGGGGTTTATTAAATGTCATTTCCTGTAAAGTCCAGGGTCATTGGCCAGTCCATATGTCCCTGCACAAGCACATCATGGTGCTGTTACTTGACTGGAGCAGAACTCAGTTACCTGTTGTCATACAATAGTATTCCAATACCAAATGCATTCCCACAGATCCCACACAAGGTCATGCTCACATCTATTTTTCACATACATAATGGCCCAACATTAAGAAATGATGCTTCAAAATCCTGCCATGTTGCAGACAAAAAGTACAGCAGCCTGGAGAAATATTCATTTCACACTGGAAGCAGTTCCACTATGCACACTTCACCAAGTAATATTTGTCCCAATAGAGTCATGGATGAAGTACTAATGTTGCTCAGACAGGCCACACATGTGGCATGGAAATAGACACGCAGACATCGTGTGCAATATGTCAGTGAGAGATGTCTCCCAAAATGTATAACACAATGATTCAACAAGCCCCAGTGTAATCACCACTAATGTCTGGCACCCCTGACCGTGACATACTCTTAGTGCATCAGTAGATGCCATTAGTCCCTTGGATGTGGGAGAGTGCCTGCGATTTGCACGCATTTGTTGAAGGCCCTCAACATGTTGCCCAATTGGAAGCTACATCATTGTCTCCCTCATGGTCATGCAGTTCCAGATGTCTGTCTTTGGATGAATGTTTGTACCCAAACACATGTGATTTCAACATAACTGCAAGTCACTCCATGATGCATGCCAACAGTCAGGTCACACACCTTACCCATTATACATGCACAGTGCACTTTGATACCTGCTGCCACATCAATGGCATAGAAATGCACATTGTGGCTCAAAACTCTAGGCCTACTTGTCATGTCCCTCATTGCTACAGAAGTTGCACATGTCAAATGACATGCTATGACGCATGAGGGAATGTGTCAGCCATTAACAATGGTGACACACTCCTGTATGTGGCACAACATGAAATGTACCCTCATTGTAAATGGCTTATTCCACACACAAGTGGACGTGCACATATATGTGAGGGATACAGACATCATCCCATCAGCACAGGTAGAACAAGCCTGTAGCCAGAAGTATATTTTTAGGGGTGCACGACCCTCATCTCTGGTCAAACATTAACGCTGTGCTCTATAGGTGCATTCCTTCCCAAATACTGGTTGTATTGCTAAATATAGACCCCCAGAATGCTTTTATACTAGAATATTGAGGACAGGTTATTGAAAGGGAAGCATAGATTTACTCTTACTAGCATACATCTACATACATTGATATATATATATATATATATATATATATATATATATATATATAGTATAGGTACATATATGTGGAATAAGTTACTTACTTACCCATCAATATTTTGGATTTGATATTCTGTGCCAACAATATTCTTGGTTCAGTGTTCTGGGTGCACACTGTGTGATTCAATGAAAAGGAATAGGTAGAATTTTGTAAGATAGATATTAAAGCACACTCAATAAATTTTACACAATCCAAATGTTATCAAATAGATGGGATTTAAAGCAGAAGTGTGTAAAGTTGTACTCTGACTCACAACTTTGTGTATTTTTCAGATTTTCAAGATTTGTGAAATGAAAAGCTTAGGAAGTTTTTTTTTTTTTAAACACAGCTAATAGCCCTCCCTCCCACAACCCTTAACTCAGACAGTAGATGTCCAAATGCTGTTCTCCACATTGTTTTGCTGTAGGATGTCCTACCTGGGACATTCTGCATAAAGAAATCATCACACCTGGAAGGTCGGAAAGCATAAACCTTATCTCAGGTAGGGTGAGGAAATTTCATCTGCTTCGTAAAGTATGGACGTTCCCAATTCCACCCGACTTGATAAGTGAAGTTTTTATTTAACTTACCCCTAATTTAAAAATACTTTATAGAGAGCTTGGAGCATACCCATCAAGAACAGTTTGGGAAATTAGTGGTAAAAAGTGTTTTAAACATTTTAGAGCTACAACAATGGTGAAAGCTACATTGAATTTAGATGTCATTTTACAAGGGCAGATCCCACAATGAATTCCAATATAAGGTAGTGACAAAAGATGGATAGCTCAATTACTTATGATTAAAACCACCAGTCAAAACTGCATGGACTTGAAGCAGGTGCTGACATTTGCATTCACCCCTCATAGTTACAGGTATGTTGTGCAAAAGATGTTGCACCAAAGGATACATTTGTTAAACATCAACCAGTAAGACAGATAGGTATGGCAAAAGATAGGTGATTTAGTGATCCTGAGATGGGTCTATCTGAGGCCTGTGACCTCAGTAAAGACACTAGTTTCATCTCCACTTTCAGGTGCCGTAGATGGGCAGGAACCAGCACTGCCTCTAAAGGTCCGAGTTGTGATTTCAGGGTTTGTACCTAAGATGTTCATCTGTGATAACATCTCTCATTGATGCTGCTTGCCTGGTACCTCCCATTTGAATGCTACAAAGACCCCCACTTCCAGAATTCTGGACAGTCTCAATTCCTTCACCTGCAGTAGATACTTTCAATAGAAACGTCAAGGCCAGGTGTATTGAGTAAAATGTGATAAACTATAAATTTCACTTAAAATCTGGAAGCATTTTTTCTCCACTTGTATCTAGCTCTCATTTTGATCCTTTAACTTATCACCTACTTTGTCTATTTTCTCCCTCTTCATGTGCCAGTCTGGGTCTCCATTGTCCCATTCAACCTTTTCCCCATTACCCCTTTCTGTTTGTTGCTCCATCTATATTCCTATTCCCGACTCTCCTGGTCTCTTGCCTTTTCTATTTACTGTTCTTTCTTTCTCTAAATATTTTCAGGTTTCCAGAACCTCTTTCCTCTCTCTTCTATCTTATCTGTACTTCTCCATATATTTTATTCTCCCTTTAGCCTATTCTCCATAGACAATTCATGGCAAATAAAACGCTCTCTTGTCTGTGATAGACCATAGCAGCACCTGCCACATTTATCTGTTGACTGTGCTTTTCACCATTCCAATGACCAGTAGTCTACCATCCTGGGAGCCTTCTGGACCTGGAGAAGTCCCAAAACAGTCATGGAACAAAGATGTTAGTGAAAAATGGCCATCATATCTCTGCAGCTTGAAGTACGTTCTTGTTAGACAGGACATCAGGGTGCATGGATTTGGGGAGTTTCAACGGCTTTAAGGCAGATGACTCGTTGACGTCCACCAACCTACCTTCATAGAGTGGTGGATTTCAACAAGTCTTTCACAGTACTGGAAAAGAAAATGTTTCTGGTAAAAACACCAGAAAAAGTTTGTTTTTCAAAATCAAAGTTGGAACAAGAGTGAAATGCATCCCCCAATTCTGTTTTTTTTTTATTTGCTGTTATGCGCAGCACGCTGTAGACGCTGACATTAGAGAGCAAAACAAAAATGAAAGGAGACCACACTAAAGGAATCTGCAGAGATGCACAAATGTCCTACCACAAGCATTCCTACACTTTTCTCGATAACCATAGCATCCCACTTGGTTGGCTGGTCTATGTCCTGTGAAAGAAAAAGATTCCCTAAACCCCCTAAGACACATGGAAACATGGGATTTTTGTCTTGCTAGTTGACCCATTCTTGTTATATGGGTAGCAGAGGTATTTAGGCCAGGGCTCTGTCTGCACCCAGGGTAACCTGCCAGGCCCAGACATTTCTGAAAACAAGACATCCAGGGTAGTCTGGTGTGGTGTGGTTGCATGGATCCCAATATCTCTTCCTACCCAGAATGCCCTGCAAACACCAAATATTTGCTAAATTGCAAATCGTAATCACTTTTCTGTGACAGCAAATTCCAAAATCTGTGAGGATCCATTAAATTCCTACCACACATTGTTCCCATACGTTTCCAATAAAAACACTAAACAAAATGTTCACGAAGTATTATGTATTTAGGGCATTATTGCATAGGACCTTGAAACAGCAATTTATGTGCAATGACCATAAATTAACATAAAGCAGAATTTTTAAAGAGTCAATACATTTCAAAAAGCAAATTCACAGTACACAGGTCTTAAATTACAATATAAAAATCAGCAAATGTTAGTCATTGTTCTGCAGGAATGTCTAGAGAAGTCAATTATAATACAAATGCTTTCAGCCTCAGATGTCTTGATTATGGTTTCCACAGTTTTTGGTTCAAGCAGCATGTTGACCCTAGCAGGATTATTTAGATATGAATCTATTTTTGAAAGATATGTAGTCTGTCATGGCAGCCATTTGCGAGATGACAGCCTATGTTGGATCATTTCAGAGTCACACTACTGCTAGTTACAGTATTTGCAGACCTCTGCAGCAGGCACATCAACCTAACAAACTGTCTGGCTCCTGCAAACAAAATAAAGATCTCTCGAGCAGATACATTATCTCAACAGGCTATATTTCACAATAGATCAGAGTAGGCTAGAGCTATGTCAGTCAAATTTAAGTCATGCCAGGCTCTTTATGATTCTGCCCCAGACCGATAGGCTGATCAAAAGACTATGCCAAATTGGAATCTGGAATTCCCTGATTGGACATTGCTTCTGAATGGTCTGTTTAATTACTGACAACCATGTATGTACCAGGAATAGGAAAGGCCATGAAAGTTGTTGGCTTAAGAACAACATGACTCAATGTCCTGTCCAATTCAATCTTTTCACATAGCAAATTCTTGTTTGACATACCATATGTGAGAGTTGAGATGGAGTTCAGCTAATGCCCATTGAATTCTTCACCTCTCAGCTGTGAGTGTGAACTAGTATTAATACCACCTTTCACATCAGCTCCTCACACACAACACGGTGGTGTCCCTCAGATGCCCATTATATCACTTCTATTATTCAATGTCCACCTAGTCCCCTTACCAAATTGGATTAAATCATTCATTTTCACCTGTTCCAGCTACGCAGATGACATCCAAAGCAATTTAAAATGTATGGTTTAGAAGACCTCCACATTTTAAAAGTTGATTGACTGCCTTTGGGCAATAAGCCCATGGATAATGAATAACCATCTAAAACTAAGTACTGCAAAATCAGCTATTATGACCAGTGGACAAAGGCATAAATGCATAATGAATGTAAGGCCCCTTCAACAAAATCAAGAAAAGTCAGAAAACTAGGAGTGGCCATGGATTCACACCTATGTATGATACCACATGTTAATAACTTCAAACAGAGTACCTTCAACACAATGAAAACATTAGGTTGCATCCTCCCATACATTGAATACCAATAGAAACATGCAAGCCATCCTCACACTTGTAATATCCAAGCTTGACTATACCAACTACATAGAACCTGGCACACCCGTGTTCATCATACACAAAGTACTACTCTTCCAAAATGCTGCTGCAGGACTTCTTTCCTGCTTTACTCAACAAAAGACATGACTCCGGTATTGCAATCACTCCACTCCCTACTTATAGCAAGACTGGCAATGTTCAAGGCATTTTGCATTGTCAATGGAGCCTCAAAGGAAAAAGCCTACTATATCTCCAAGCTTACTTCAAATAATACAAACAAAACAAGATACTGCGCTCCAGACTTACACCACTTATCATAATACCACCTTACCATAAGGAAGAGGAGAGGGATAGCTTTTTCAGTAAAATCCACCAAGCTCTAGAACTCACTACCAGACAAAATTAAAAACATTCAGAAGGATATACACTTCAGAAGACAGTTGAAAACATGGCTATTTCTAAGACAACCACATTACCAAGCATTCCGCATCCTGAAAGAATGTCACAATCTGAAGTTCAGTCTTCAACTTACAATCCACCTATTGGACCCAACGCATAGCAAACTACTTTTGATAGACAGGTACGTTAAGGATGGGGGTCACCAGGGTCTTATAGTTATGTAATTTCATAAGTAACATTTCTTGCCCACACAATTAGTATTACTATAAAACTCGAAGGTCGACAGCCCATGGAATAACTGAATAAACTGTCACACACTGCAGGTCAATCGTAAGACTTTCATTAGTCCACAACTGCAAGTCCCATATACATAAACATTATGTCAACTTCTTCACATCGCACATTGACACTCAGATATGGGTGGATAGTAACAATGCAAATCCCAGCAGATCCCTCCACTTCTCTCTCCCTACAACCAAGCAAGCTCAGGCCCAAAACTTGTCAAGAATGTTCTTGCAGGAAAAAGGACTCACCTGTACAGAAGTCCAGTACACCAGAGACTGACAAGAGCCCGAAGATATACCCATTGGAGGCGCGGAATGTCAACTACAAAACTTATGTTGACCTCCATTCTTCGCGTATTTGTAACACACTGCAACTTCTGAAATTTCAAGATGGCAGACGATTAAGGATGTCAGCGATCTAGTGTTTTGAGCATGAGCTGGATTCAGCTCATGATCCAGGCACTTGCCTTGGAAGGCGGCACACTTCAACAGATCCATTGGAGACGCTGGTAGCGTCTCTTCAGCGCATGTGTGTTTCCTCACAGAATGAAAACTTCCGTCAGTCGAAGCATCTCTGGACGTGTCCTGGTTTGTAGTTCTACACTTTGGAAGCAGTGTCTCAGAACTTCGTATCCCAAGTATTGTTTTTATCTCTATACTCACAGTTCACGAAGAGTTCAAGTCTTAGTCGGTAAATTAGAATGTCAAGGTGTAATTTGTTTTGCAAAAGACAGTCAATTGAAGATAACAATTACCAGCAGCATTGATATTGTTCACAGAAGAGTTGCAGACTGTGTATCCTGACAGGTGTTCCATTACTCAAAAGACTTAGAATATTATTCAACATTGTATAGCAATACAAAAAAGAAAAATCTATTTTACAAGACAATCCTCATATCGGATTTACCACTCACTCAAATGATACAAACTATAGTATAATTCTGTCACAGGGTTGTAACCCTCTTCATGTTAACTGTGATATTTAATTTATTAAGTGGCAGAACGCTATATGAGTCCAATAGTTTGCTAAATGGGGGTATGAGTTATTGAAGTGTACCAAATAAGAAAAGAGTTTTCCCTGACATTAGCATATCTGTTAAAATGTAAATGTTCTGTTTGTGTTTGCCTTCCTTTACAGGTAGCTGTTATATATAGTTCCAGAGAAGCAAGCAGCTAAGAATTCCCCCCGCGAGGCAGTCTCTCTTGTTCATCCTCTTTCCCTTTCCCCTCATTGATGTCTCGTGCTGACTGTATTATAAGTTGTCGCAGATATTGGTGAGGGGGTGTTGGGTACAGCTTCTACTCCTGAGGAACTCAGCTGTTCAGTCCTGACACAACTACACACAAAAATCCTGATTAGGCAACCCAGAACAGTAACTATCTAAGCAGGCTATAATCATAAGAAATATAATAAAGTGACCCGCAGAGCTGTTCAAAGTTGCCTGCGTACTGCAAAACCATAAACCGCATGTCTGTGTCTCTCACACTACATCGCCCTCCACACTGCTATGCGCTGCAGCCCATGACACGATAATCACACCTCAGTGGTCAATACCCAATCCCATCCACTTAGGATCACAAAACTAAGAAAGCACCCTTCTGACCATAAACCCTCCTATATGGCTTAGCTTGCTGCCAATGTATGTAACAGCTTCATTGCCGTACATGGTTTATCACATTTTTGAATTACAAAATGAAATGTGCTTCATTGGTGCTCTCATAACTGCTGATCAATGTTGAAATATTTGTATAGTTTGTTTACAGGTAATCAGATTATTCTGTGTATTTGAACAAATCGCCTCCCTATAGTTTTTCTTTATGCACTTTCTACATGTAGGGCCACTGGTCTGGAATTATGTGATTCTGCTGTGTTTTCTGCATAAATATCTATTTGCCACATAATCTAAACATTTTAACAAAAAATTATTGTTTCTTGCTCAAACGGATTCAAAATTACTAAAATGCGGTAATGTGCACCTGCACAGTTGGGAAGTCCTTCACAAAGATTGACTGGCCACCTTTCAGCTATTTATAGCTGTATTTGTATACGTAAATGATACTAATAAAGTTAAACTTTTCCCTAGACAGTGCTAATACGCAAACAATTGACACATAAATGAAGGGATACTATACAAAAATGTGCCCCATTGAATTCTGTTTTCTTGACACATAATTTAGTCAACCTTGCTGAATAATATGGGCCTCCCCTACCACATAATTCCAGTGGCCCTCTGGCACCCCAAATATTGTCACATTTTCCACTTTACAAAATCCTCTCACTTTGCAGTGAGAGAAAGAAAGGTAAACAACATCTCCACGTTTAAATGTATCAGAATACATAGCCGGGCATTTAAGCTCAGTCTTTGAACATGCAGCAAATATAACAAGATAAAAAAGGCATTTTTATTGTGCCTTTACCTTCTGAACATCAGCAGTTCTTTTTACAATTAAACTGTATCCATGCAACTTTGAATGCAGTTTGCTTTGTTTTATACATACTGTGCCAGCTACTTTGGTCATGTGGGGGGGGGGGCAAAGATTACTAAGGACTGGCTTGGCCTTCAAATGCCCCACTGTGGCTATGGCCTGAGGAAGACCATGCTTAAAATAGCTGATTAAAAATGTTTTGCTAATGAGAAAGAGACACATGCTGACATGTAGGCACAAGAAATGTTAGCAACAGTGATGGCACATAAAACAGGTCAATTGGCATTCCCCCCTTACCAAGGGAAAGGAGTGATCTGTAGCTGCACCCAATGTACAATGTATGCTCTGTCACATGTATGATGGCCATCTTCACATTACAGACTGCAGTGAGGCACCAGCACCCGCCATACGCTGAAGACAAGTAGCGTCTGGGTGCCAGATGCCAATATACTTATTTACCCAGACACATGGCTGAGGATGTTGATACATCACTTACTTACCCATGGCCTGTAACACTGAGCAGTAGTAGACTGTTGCATTTACACACACTACAACAATAAACAGTACTTGATTGATCATTGTAGACAGCCATATGTTGCCCCAGGAGAGCAAGTGGCTTAAGGATTATACACAGTTGTGCCCTAGGTCCCTGAGCCAATAGGCAAGGCACATCAGTATAGAACACATGACATGACTGCACTAACAATCATTCATCTACTTTGTGACACATGGCTCATCCCTAATTGTGAGGGAAAGCTGTCAGAACCTAACACATTCACTAGGCAATGAGACAGGCAGGAAAATGCCCTGTACTACTCACCCCCTTGTGGCTGATGTGCTGCCCTCAAACACCCATCGACCTCTGGGTAGGCCACTGCCAGAATGCAGGCACTTAGTGGAGTCATGATCCGACAGCCACCCTGCTCACACTGGGAGGACATCCCCAGCTGCATCTCAGTGATTTTCCTGGCCCAGCATCTCAGGTACTCCCACCTTTTCCTGCAGTGGGCAATCCGCTGGCTGTGGACCCTCAGGGTGGGCACCTTCCGGGCGATGGCTCTCCATAGTGCCATTGTTTGGTAGGCGTTGACCTGCATGGATGTAAAAGACAAATCAAGGTATTAAAATCACAAGTTTCATCACAAATGGTTGAGTCACATACCTATCAGTAACATCAAGCTAGGACTTTTCTTTTTTCAGTACTCTCCAAGTGTGACACATTCAAGTCAATAAGTATAGGGCCATGACTACAGAAATATATATTTCCATCTGCAGACTAACCCACTACCCTGCTGGTGGCCTACATAGACTCAGCAAGCTTACTGACATCAGGTAGCCTATTCTCTATCAACCTGTACTGTGATGTGAGCCACATGAAACACCACACACCTATGTGGTTTCTGAAGGGTAAACTCCGTAGGCACAAATGGACCAACACATTCACACTCTGTGAGAATGACTCACTGCTGCAGTCCATAAAGGCAACTGCCATAGTACAAACTCAAACATTACACATGAGTAACACTGAAGGGTCTGGCATACTAGGTACAGAAAGTGTCTTCCCTGTCCATGTGTAGACATGTGAACTAACAAATACAGACTCATGCCACTTCAGGGGGTCGGGTTATGTGCTACATACTTGTACCACAGAACACTCCTTGCGACATGTGTCCATTCTACATCAATGGCATCCAGAGATGGCATGCATTGTACAGTTTCTGCTATGTGACCAAGCTACCGACTCAGATATCATGGCCTTCCTGGAATGCACTGTGGGACTGTCAGTCATGCAATATGCCTGTACAGGAACAATATGACCTGTGGGAAGGTGTCAACAGAGTTGTGGGAATAAAGGACCTGTCATGAGTGTAAGACACACACTGAAAATGATGCTAAGTGCTCATATGGACTATATTAATGATTTACCTCTGTACCTATCCCTAATCTAGTCAAATGAATGAGACTTTCAGGGCAGGGTTTGCCACCAGAGCCTCATATTGGCCACATGACAGGATCTGCTGGTGCATAGGGAGTGGGTACTGTACCACAGTTGGATAGCCACAGAGACTCTCCAAAAGCCTATACAAGGCCTCATGCATGATGCATGTGACAGGCCCTGGTCTTTGCAAGCTGAGCTGACAGAACCTACATGACACTCAATTTCCATCACTTCCATGCATGACAGTACATCATGTTGCCAACAGCAATCAGGCATGATGTGTTTGTTGCAACCTGAAGGGCACAGTGACTCATGATATGCCGTCCTCACAACAGTTTAGCAAGGGCAGATATGGTTTGTAAGATCTTTGGCACTATACACATTGCTCACATGAATCGCAACTGACTCATGCAACATACATACACAGCTCATGCTGTTATATACATACATATCATCTGACATTTACAACAATCATGAGGGAAGAGTGGATGGCGGTAATGTTTCCTTACCTAGTAATGTGCATCCAACATGAGGATGATCTAGGACCCCAAAAACCTCACACACTACAATGTGGCTGATTTAAATATATGGCACTGGCTGCCAATACATGCACTTTGTTCCTCCAAAGACTGCAAGAACAGGCACACGAGTAGTCACACTGGCACACATTGGCACATTCTAGCCAGAGGAGCGAAAGGATAGTGAAGTTCAGAGAACATTCTGTACTTGAGGGACTTACCTGCTCCTCTGGTGAACCATTGAGCTGTTCATACAGGGGTAGGACCTCAGTAACTGGCCTCTCCAGCTCCTTTGGAGAGAAGGGAGGAGCCCTATCACCTGCTGGATGTGACATGATTAGTCCCAGAGGCAGCACACAACAGCTTAGGTTGTGGAGGTCTTGCTGGCAGCAGTGTCAGGAATCAAGTGAGTGAATACGCAGAACATGGCGGTCACATCCACCATGTATTCAGTCGTCCTCACAGGTAGACACAGTAATAGGCCCGCAACCGCCACTAGCAGTAACGACAGTCTATGGCTGTGTCTGCTGCGGCTGCATCCGCCTAACACCATGACGACTTCTGCCGGCGGTCATGGGCAGTTCCTAATGTCCAATGGAGTAGGTCAGGGAGCCGCCATTTTGGTGGCCTGAAATGCTGTATTGGGCTATATAAATTGTGTCACACCTGTGTATATTGTGTAAATGCATTTTTGACCTCACAAACATGCTTATCCTGTCTTGCCATGTAGGTCCTACCACTCAAACACCATTGTAGTACTTTGCACCACGCAGATGGTTTTTAACAGTGGGGAACAGTCCTCCACTGCCAGAGGTCGTTTTGGCGGTAGGGATATCCAGCCGCATTTCGAGGGGCAATTGTGATGCACATGTTTGACATTGGTCCATAAACATGTTGTGACCACATGTGTGGAAAAGCATGGTGACCACATGTGACCCTTGTGTGCTGGTGCCATGTCTATTCATTCAGAAATGCCTTGTCACATGATATTATTGACGTTCATCATGTATGTTGCTAAGGATACAATGACTAATGTTAGAAATCATGTCTTGTCATACATAGGTATCCAGGGAGAGGGAGGATGTGACACTCTCCTGTCTATCATCCACTGCCAGACCTTCAGACAACAGAAGAATGACACATCATGCTGATGTACCGTCTGAATAGGCAAACCATAGTGGATTTATGCTGCCAGTTGGAACCAGATCTGTTGCCAGCTATTAGTCATCCAACTAGCATACCACTAGTTGTACAAGCCATGTCAATATTGCCCTTCCTAGCCACAGGGTCCTTCCAATATACAGTGGCCCTAGATTCTGGTAAGTCCCAACCTGTGTTCAGACTGGTGTTGAAGGATGTCCTTTCAGGAATGTTCAAAACACCTGGAAAGCTATATCCAGTTTACCCTACATGAGGATTTAGCCCATGTGAAGGCTGACTTTTATGGTTTTGCATGCATACTACATGTGGTGGAGGCCATTGATGCCATACATCTTGGATTGGTCCCAGAACAGTGAACATGTATACCACAAAAGAAAGAACTTCCATTCCATCAATGTGCAAGTTGTCTGTCTGGTAAAATTCGACATTTCACAGGTCTGTGTCCATTATCTGGGCTCATTCAATGAATCCTTCATAATGCAGAATAGCACAATACCCCAGCTGATGTCACAGCGGTACCCAGAGAGGGCCTGGTTGGTTGAAGTCACATCTGTCCTGAGTGTGGGTGCAATGCCTGGTGGTACAAACTTGTAGTGAGTGACTCATTGTTGCACATATGTCCCATTGTTTAACAGGAGAATCTGCATATCCAAACCGTCCTTGGTTGTTGACGTCAATAAGGAATCCAACTACGCCAGGGGAGGTCTACTTCAATGAGGCCCATGAAAGAACAAGGCGGCTAGTGGAGCAGGCTTTTAGGCTCCTGAAGGCCAGATTTAGGTGTCTAGGATGGACTGGTGGAGCCTTCCTCTACTCACCCGGAAAAGTGTGTCAGATCCCTGTGGCATGTTACATGCTCCATAACATTGCCCTGCGTAGGAATATCCCATACATCACAGAGGAGGGAGAGCCTGCAGTACCACCAGGTGAAAATCCTGAAATGCCAAGTGAGGATGACAGTGGTGAAGAGGAAGGAGCTGACTTGCAGTTAGATCTCATCAACAGCTACTTTTCATGAGTGTAAGTATGTCATGTGATGTCCTGACTGTGACTATACAATGAAATGTAGTTGTGAGAATGTGTGGAGTTGACTGAGCAATAACTAGGGAGCTGATACTCTGCAATATTCAGCCAAAGGATGCTTGAAGAGTTACCCTTTGACATATCCCAACCCTGATGATGTTGCTGTTTTTGTCAGTTTCATTGCAATGTAATTACATTTCTCGATGCTTGCTATTTGTATAATAGGTATGTTTACAAGCCTGCACTCCTTGTTTTGTCTTTATACAGGTGCATTCACCATGACATCCTCATGTGGGCATTTCAGACATGTCACGTATCTGATGCTGTTCTGACATGCAAAGTGGACACACGTTGTCCCAGGTAATGTAGGTCAAAGATTTGGGATGTATGATGCCTGTGCCAATCCAACGTGCAGTGTTTGGGTGGAAGGTCTGAAGTGCAGGTTGGAGTTGTTTTGTGTTCTGTGTTGGGCCAATTGCATCATGTGTGTCACCATGTGGACATGAACTATGTAGTCATTGATTGATAGCAAACCTTTCACCCTTCACATTGGCTAAACACTCTTCTTGTATGACCTTTATGTAGCTGTAGATGTGTTTCATCATGGCAGGCTACAGTGCATGTGCCACAACACTATAGCTCTCATTACAACATTGGCGGTAAATGCCGCCTACCGCCGTGCTGACGGCTGCCAACATACCGGGACCGTGGTGGTATACTGATACGGGTATTAGGACCCTCACAGAGAAATCTGCCACTATACAGACACCCACACAAGTCTGCCAGCCCAAAGGTCAGTGATAAACTCGCGGTACCAAAACTCACACCATTACCCCAATAGAAATACACCCACAGCATCATGCCCCACAAATCACCGCAGCGGTCATTCAACCGCGGTAAACCACTGGCGGTACAGATCGCTGCACTCATGATACACACACACTAACAAAACAGCACCACATTGGACAATTCAAACTACACACACCTGACACACATCCACACACCACACCCACAACACTATAAAACACACACCCACATTACCCACAACTCTTTACGACCGATAGAATTTGACAACTGAGAGAGAGATAAGCCAGGAGCACCCACTGAATCTGAACCACAGAACACTATCACCCATACATCATCCATGCACCCCACAGCACACACCCCAACACATCACCCCACACACCCTCACAAATACCACTCACACTACACCCATGGCACCCCAAAGACACCCCAGGTTCTCTGAGGAGGAGCTAAGGGTCATGGTGGAGGAAATCATCTGGGTAGAGCCACAGCTATTCGGATCACAGGTGTAGCAGACCTCCATTGCTAGGAAGATGGAACTATGACAGAGAGTCGTGGACAAGGTCAACGCCGTGGGACAGCACCCCAGAACAAGGGATGACATCAGGAAGAGGTGGAATGACCTATGGGGGAAAGGTGCGTTCCGTGGTTGCAAGACACCAGGTAGCCATACAGAGGACTGGTGGTGGACCCCCACCTCCTCCCCAACAACTAACAACATGGGAGGAGCAAGTCTTGGTGATCATGCATCCTGAGGGCCGCGCAGGAGTAGCAGGAGGACTGGACTCTGGTAAGTCAAATCTTTACTACTATATCACCCACCCTACCTGCATGCCATCACAAACTCCTACCCTCACCCCCATCACTCCACCACCTCACATATGCCCCACTATCACAACACACCCATCCCAATACCAAGCCCTGCGTGCAACACCAATCCATGGACACCCATCACAGACCTCTGCATGGACACCCATCACCACAGCATGCACACTAGTGACAATCACTTAGCCCAGTGGTTCCCAACCTTTTGACTTCTCTGGACCCCCACTTTATCAGTACTGGAACCCGGGGACCCCTACTGAATCATTACTGGAATCTGAGGACCCCCCAGTGAGTCGTTACTGGAAGCTGGGTACGTAATCTGTTCATAATATTATATTTTATGAACAGCCGCAGACCCCGTAAGGAGGCTTCGCGGACCCCCAGGGGTCCCCAGACCACAGGTTGGGAACCACTGACTTAGCCAAACCAAGGACAACTCACACAAGCCAAAGCTGCCTTGCTAATAATAACCATAGAGGTAAACATATCCATGCACATGATGGCACACGCAGATGCAATAACACTGCATTTACATCCCCTCAGGACCCCCACTCAACGTCACCAGAGAAGAGGAGCCACCAACATCCAGTCCCCCCCAGAAGATGCCCACAGTGATGACAGCAGCTCTGCATGCCTGGATCACGATGACCAACCTGGCCCATCAGGGACCTCTGGACAGTCGGTTACCCTGCCACAGTCCAAACCCACCACAGAGCCTCCCCCCTCAGGAAACACCAGCACAGCACCCACCCAGCGGGCCCATACCTCTGTCCCTAGGACACGTAAAACAGCAGTGTGTCCACCACTACAGGGAACCCTGGCAACCCCACAAACCCAAGACAATTAGAGACTTGGGGTCAGTGGCAGTGGGCACATGGTTCAGGGGACAGAGGCACAGGACAACAGGGAAGCTGGGAGGACTGCTGTGCAACAGGGGGAGGATGGGCCCAGGGAACTGACTCTCCAGGAGGCACTCTCCAAGATCCTGGGGGGCTATCAACATTCCCAGGACACGATGGGCCAGATCCTGGAAAATGTGCAGGAGACCCAGCGGCCGCAGAAGGGACAGTACCTGAGGACCTGAAACACATTCACACCACCCTGGTCACGATTGCAGGGGTGCTGGCTGACATGGCCAACACCATGAGGGAGGCTGTGGCACACCAACGGGCCCCTGACACTAGCCACACCGAAGAACAGCCCTCCACCTCTGCCGGCGCTAGTGGACAGGAGGTCCCACCACAGGAACAACAGGCCATCAGCACCCTACCCCCTGCAGAAGGAGAACCACCCCGCAAACGGTCCCTGCGATCCAGGCAGAAGCCAAAGAACATTGCCAAGACCCCCGCCAGGAAATAAGACTCTCCTGAATGTCACCCTTGTGTCCCACTCTGTCACCCTATCCACCTTGAACTGCCATTGCTCCACTTCCTATGCCCCCTTGGGCAATGCACCTGTGACACAAATAGACTGGACTCTATCCTGGACTTTCCTCCATCAGCAACCCAGCCCATTGCAATACCCCCTCCACTTATTAGCACCTAAATAAACACCCCTGGAACAATTACAAGTATGAAGTCTGTCAACTGATTGAAATATGTATTCGTTTAACAAGCTGTACTCATTGCATTTCTAATCTACTGTAATATTAACATAGGTATAACCTGTAGTGGGCAGCAGTAAACACACCAGCAGCCAGAGTGGGGCACAGAGATCTGAAAATAGAGATGCCAAAGGGTACAGTAAGTGGCCATAGACATAGGGAAATCAGGCTGCCTTGTTCAATGTCAAACACAAAAATGCAATGGAATGTGAAGTTACAGTGTCTTACCTCTGTGTCACTGGAAGTACTGTTGAATGAGTGTACATATGTTGTCCACATCTTCTTCCTCTGCCTCCTCTTCGTCACTGTCCACAGGCTCCACCGCTGCCTCAAGACCATTTCCAGGCTCATCCTCCTGCAGTAAAGGCACCTGGCGTCTCAAGGCCAGGTTGTGCAACATGCAACATGCAACGATAATCTGGCACTCCTTCTTGGGTGAGTAGTACAGGGATCCACCTGTGAGATGGAGGCACCGGAATCTGGCCTTCAGGAGGCCAAAGGTTCTCTCAAATATCCTCTTTGTTCGCTTATGTGCCTCATTGTAACGTTTCTCTGCCCTTGTCCTGGCATTCTGCACTGGGGTCAGTAACCATGAGAGGGTGGGGTAACCAGAGTCACCTGTAAATATTGAGGGATACCTGTTAGCCACACACGTACCCTTAGGGCCAAACCCACACCCATATACCTACATCAACTGGGTGGGGACTATGGGCTCACCTATTAGCCACACCCGGTGCCTCTGGAGTTGAGACATCACATATGGAATGCTGCTATTCCTCAAGATAAAGGAATCTTGCACGGAGCCAGGATACTTGGCATTCACATGGGAGATGTACTGGTCCACCAAACACACCATAAGCACATTCAGAGAGTGAAAGCTTTCTCTATTCCTGAACACTTGTTCATTTCTCCGGGCGGGGGGACAAATGCAATATGTGTACCATCAATGGCACCAATGATGTTGGAGATATGCCCCATGGCATAAATGTCAAAGCCCAGCTCACCTGAGTCCTTGTTCAGTTCTGATGGAGGTCGAAGACAATCCGACCCCACCCTGAAACTGCTTGTTCCATCACACTAGTTTTTAAAACAGTGCACTAAGAACAGAAGCTCAAGGGAAGGGGGGAAGTGGATAAAATAAAAAAGAGAGACAACACCGTTCTTGCGTTTCCACTGTTGAAGTGCTGCACAAATCTGCGGCCCTTTCTGACTTCTGTAGAAACTGGTGCCTAATGAAACATAAACCAAGAACAGATAAGTACAACCTATTCCTAAATGGGTTCCTGACTATCCCTTTATTTATTAGAAATTCTCTTCTAAAAGTACCTCTTGGATCCTGGTCTCTAGTTTTCAGGTTTGGAATGTGTTACTGCTCTGGGATGTGCTTTCTATTGCTGTAAAGCTTCTAAAACATTAAACAAATACCGTTATCAGAATTACCAATATCAAACATTCATCTTAATATAACTAAAGCCTAAACTCCCAATAGCAGACTCACTTTTCCCATATTTCCAGAATCTTTTATAAAACAAATACTGTACTTTTACATCAAAATACAGCATGTAATTTGTGCAAGTCCTTGATTTACTGTTTGTCTTGCTGTTAATGGTTTCCACTGTTCGATTCTTAAAAGTTCCATAAAGTATTCTTGTAACAAAGAGTTTGAATCACAATGTTCGTGGAAGGTATCTTCTTTCAAATTGTCTATACACGAATCCAGAAATTGTTGTCAAAGTTCTTTCAGGTAATAAAAGTTTTGCACTTACTTGTTGCTGGCAAGAGATACTGATCAGTCTAACCTTGTCTTCTTTCTCTTTTGCAGGTTGCTTGTAGGAGAGAGGCTGAGGCAAGGAGGAACCGGAAACCGAAGGAAGGAAGAGCCAGCAGCTGCACCCATTGAAGCCAATGAAAGTCTGTAGAGAGCAGGAGTGCCAGCGCCGAGGGATCTGGTCTCAGGTAAGCGGGAGGTAGACGAGCACAAGCACTGGGTGAGGATCGGGGGCTGCCTTTTATAGACAGGGCTGGGTGTGGTTCGAAGAGCTGGGTGTGGTTTGAAGGGCTGGGTGTGGTCCTCACATGCTGCACATGTTCTTGAAAGGTGTGCAGAGCTGGGTGTGGTTTGAAGAGCTGGGTGTGGTCCTCACATGCTGCACATGTTCTTGAAAGGTGTGCAGAGTTTCAGTTATTATACAAATGAGTTGAATTAACACATGGCCTAGGGAGGAGTGTTTTAAAGAAGCCTTGGTAAGAGCAAGGCCCAATGTGTAAACAAAACAGCATATTAAACAACATACACAGAAGCCTGGGGGGGGGAAGGTGAGATAACAAGAAAGGCTTTCAATAGTAAGTTTAAAAGGGAGCTATTACAGAACCCACTAGTGCAGTGAGAGGGGACATGCTCTTTGCTGTGCACAAACCCTAACAGTTGCCCCCCTCAAAGGCCCTCCTACAGGACGGGGTTTTCCTGGATTTTTTAAATAAAACCGTCTAATCAGCTGTGGGGCATGTACATATGATGCTGGTTCCCATGAATTCTCAGATTCATCATATCCTTTCCATTCTACTAAATAAAACAGACGTCCACTAATTCTTATTGAGTCTTTTATGCTTTTCACTTCATATTCTAGATTTCCCTTAATTGGTATGGGTGGAGGTGGTGGTTCAGGCCGGGTTTTTGGGTTGTACGGCTTAAGCAAGGACACATGGAATGTAGTATGTACTGGATATTCTTTTGGTAAATCTAATTTTACTGTTACCGGGTTTACTATGGCAGTTATACTAAAGGGTCCAATGAAACGTGGTTGCAGCTTTCGGGATCCCTCTATGTTTAGGTTCTTTGTGGAGAGCCATACCTTGTCACCAATTTTATACATTGGGGCCTCAGATCTGTGTTTGTCTGCTTGCCTTTTCATGCTTTCCTTGTACTTTAATAAATGTTTCCTGGCTTTGTCTTGTATGTCACCTAACCTTGTTAGTCTATCCGTTACTGTAGGTAACAGGGAATCTTCTAACAAAATGGGTATAGCTCTTGGATGATACCCCTGCAAGAAATAGAATGGTGAGCAAAGTAGAGCTGAATGCTCAGTATTATTATAAACAAACACCGCTACAGGGAGAGCTTCCAACCATTCACTAGAATAATCAGCCAATAAACAACGTAGCGTTTGAAGTAAGGTTTGGTTCAGTCGTTCAGTCTGTCCATCTGTCTCTGGGTGGAAAGCAGTGGATAATGCCACATCTATTTTCAGTTTTTCCCATAATTTTTTCCAAAATCTAGAGTTGAACTGGCTCCCTCGGTCTGACACCACTTTGCTTGGCAAACCATGTAAACGCACAATTTCCCTTATAAAAATATCGGCAAATTCTGCCGCCGTGGGTAATTTCCGTAATGGTACAAAATGTGCCATTTTAGATAAAAAATCCACTATAACCAACACTGTTGTGAAAGATTTTACAGGTGGTAAACCTACAATAAAGTCTACGCTCACAGTGTGCCAAGGTTGTTTGGGTGTTGGCATTGGTATTAACAAGCCGTCAGGGGCCTTATGAGAAGATTTATGTCTTGCACAAATTGGACAGGTAGTAACAAATTGCTTAATGTCCTTTCTTATAGTGTCCCACCAAAAGTGTTTTTGCACATTTTCCAGGGTTTTTACCCAACCAGGATGACCTGCCAACGGTGAGGCGTGATGCCACATTATCACCTGTGTTTGTAATTCAGAGGTGGGCACTAACAGCATGTTGTCATGATACAATAAACCTCGTTGTATTGTGTTATGGGAATCCTTTAACCAATCCTGAGGTGCTATTTGCATGTGTGCATTATATAGATCTGTGATGAAATCCTTCTGTTGTACTGGTGCCAAAAACTTTTGGGGAGGAATAATGGGTTCTCCTATTTTATCTTGTTTCATGTCTGAGGTATGTCCGTATCTAGATAACACATCAGATTGAATTTGTTGTGCACCTGGTCTATAGGTTATTACAAAGTCAAATGTGCTAAAAAAAATTAACCAGCGCATCTGACGTGGTGTTAGTGCTTTAAGTGATCCAAAAAACTGTAGATTCCTATGGTCAGAAAATATTGTAACTGGGTACTTGGCTCCAATTAAATGGTGCCTCCAGTCTGAAAAGGCTACTTTGATAGCTAGTAGTTCCCTTTCAGCCACAGTGTAATTTTGTTCAGCTGGTAATAACTTTTTGGAATAGAAGGCTATAGGATGTAACTGGCCATCTACTGCATCTCGTTGAGAGAGAACTCCTCCTAAAGCTACTTGTGAAGCATCCGCTTCAACAAAAAAGGGCAAGTCAGGATCAGGATGTTTCAGAATTGGGGCTGAAGTGAATTTTTGTTTTAGGAGTTGAAAGGCGTGTGCCGCCTCATCAGTCCAAAGAAATTGTTGCCCTTTCCGCAACAAAGTAGTTATTGGGGCCGCAATGTCTGCAAAATGTGCAATAATCCTCCTATAAAAATTGGCGAAACCCAGAAATTTCTGAATATCTTTTACAGAGGATGGTTCTGGCCAATCAGCAATAGCACTGATTTTCTTTACATCCATAGTTATTCCTTGAGGTGACAGGCAGTATCCTAAAAAGTCCACCTTGCTGACATTAAAAGTACACTTTTCTAACTTTGCAAAAAGATGATTTTCTTTTAACTTTGATAATACTGCACGAAAATGTTGGGTATGTTCTTCTGAGTTCTTAGAGTAAATGAGGATGTCGTCTATGTATACTATGACACAAACGTCCAGGAATTCGTGTAGGACCTCATTTATAAAGAACTGAAAGGCCGCAGGGGCATTACATAACCCAAAAGGCATTACTGTGTACTCAAATAAACCAAACTTTGTCTTGAAAGCTGTCTTTCACTCATCCCCATCTTTTACTCGGACCAGGTGGTAAGCTCCCCGCAGATCTAGTTTAGTGTATACAGTAGAATGTCTTAACTGATCCAACAACACAGGTATTAGAGGAAGAGGATATTTATTCTTTATTGTAGCCTTATTTAGTCCTCTATAATCGATACACGCGCGCAGGGATTTATCCGGCTTCGGGATAAAAAAGAGTGGAGATGACACCGGAGATGTGGAATGACGGATGAACCCAGACTGTAGTAGGTCATCTAGGTAGGTTCTTAAGTATTTGGTTTCTTCGTCAGTCAAAGCATATACTCTGTTATTAGGTAAAGGGGCCCCTGGGATAAGATCTATACGACAGTCATAAGACCGATGTGGGGGCAGCACACTAGCCTTTACTGGATCAAAGACGTCTTTAAAGTCAGAATATTCAGGAGGGAGACTTGGTTCATCTTGTGTAAGACTAGCACAGTGTAATACTGTGCTCTGTTCTGTACCTGCTTCTTGATAGCAATTGGTTCTACAGAAAGAGGAATCCAAAGTAACAGTTCTATTCACCCAATCAATTTTTGGGTTATGAGTTGTTAACCAGGGTACCCAGAGAATCAAACCAAAATTAGGAGTATCTATCAGATCAAAGCTAATCACCTCTGTGTGCCCATTCTGACAGACCATAACAAGTGGACTTGTTTGTTTTGTGATTAATCCAGAGGTCAATTCTGACCCATCCACTGCACATACTGCTTCTGGACAAGGCTTTAGGCACATAGGAAGTCCTAAATTTTCAGCTAACTTATTATCCACAAAATTTCCTGTCGCGCCTGAGTCCAGTAGGACAGGGAGAGAATGCCTCACTTGGGTAGTAACAATTAAAACGACCTGAATTATGAAATGTCTAGGTATGTGCGGTACCATGAAGGCTGCAGCATTAGAGGTTTGATTAAGATGTTTTCTCGAACAAGTAACCTCTCCCCTTGTCGAGCTTAATCGTTTCCCGATTCAGTTGAGGAGGTGGAGGAAACAGCACCCTTTTGTGGAGTTTTAGGCTTTACTGGACATTCTCTGGCAAAGTGACCTGCCCTGCCACAATATAAACATAATTGAAGTTTTCTCTTTCTTTCTTTTTCCTCTGATGTGAGTGGACCTCTGAGTGTCCCTATTTGCATAGGCTCAGGTTCAGGGAGTTTATTATCTGAGTCTTTCTTCTCGTGTCTAATAAAAGTTAACCGTGATTCCAGTTTGTATTTATCTCCCTTTCTTTCTCCTAGTCTATGTTCTAATTTCACAACTAAATCTACAAAGTCCGGATAGTCTTTTGGCAAATCAACGATATGAGCCAGCGCGTCTTTTAACTCGTCTCTCAAACCTTTATAAAAAAGGGAGACACGCTTTTCTTCTGGCCACTGTGTCTCGGTGAGTAAACGATTAAAACTAGTGAGATAGGTCAATAAATCCTTGTTACCTTGTTTAAGATTTAAAAGCTCATTATCACTTGCCTGCATGAAAGTGTGTTTTGCAAAAAGGCTGGTCATGGTACGTTTAAATTGATTCCAATTATGGAGGATGGGATCATCTCTCTCCACGAAAGGGATTGACCAATTGGCTGCTGTGCCACCCAAATAAGACAAGACGAATGCCACTTTCGTAGCATCAGTAGGGAATTGTTGTGGCTTACAAACGAAGTGTAATTGACATTGATTGATAAAAACATGGAATTTGTTACTATCTCCATGAAAACGTTCAGGTGCTGCTAAGGGCACAGCATTAGGAACATTAACAGTAACCTCAACTGGGGGAGGCAAAGTTCTATGTTTTGATGGCGCCCCTGTCTCTGAGGAGGTTTTCAACAAAGGCGTAAAAGCTGTGTTCCACTGAGATCCCCTAAATTTATACCTGCTTAAATCCTGTTTTAAAGAGGTATTCTCCATCTTTAATCTCTCTATTTCCTCTTGCATATGTTGCAAGATGCCAGACACTGATTCATTATGAGCCAAGTCCTCATTTAGGGCCTGCGCCATATCCGTGACGTCAGTGCCCTCTATTACTTCCCCGGTATTCATCGTCCACCAGAACTGAAATATATATATATATTTTTTTTAAGGCTTGTGCTTCTGTCAAAGCCCAGCTTACCTGAGTCCTTGTTCAGTTCTGATGGAGGTCGAAGACAATCCGACCCCACCCTGAAACTGCTTGTTCCAGCACACTAGTTTTTAAAACAGTGCACTAAGAACAGAAGCTCAAGGGAAGGGGGGAAGTGGATAAAATAAAAAAGAGAGACAACACCGTTCTTGCGTTTCCACTATTGAAGTGCTGCACAAATCTGCGGCCCTTTCTGACTTCTGTAGAAACTGGTGCCTAATGAAACATAAACAAAGAACAGATAAGTACAACCTATTCCTAAATGGGTTCCTGACTATCCCTTTTTTTATTAGAAATTCTCTTCTAAAAGTACCTCTTGGATCCTGGTCTCTAGTTTCCAGGTTTGGAATGTGTTGCTGCTCTGGGATGTGCTTTCTATTGCTGTAAAGCTTCTAAAACATTAAACAAATACCGTTATCAGAATTACCAATATCAAACATTCATCTTAATATAACTAAAGCCTAAACTCCCAATAGCAGACTCACTTTTCCCATATTTCCAGAATCTTTTATAAAACAAATACTGTACTTTTACTTCAAAATACAGCATGTAATTTGTGCAAGTCCTTGATTTACTGTTTGTCTTGCTGTTAATGGTTTCCACTGTTCGATTCTTAAAAGTTCCATAAAGTATTCTTGTAACAAAGAGTTTGAATCACAATGTTCATGGAAGGTATCTTGTTTCAAATTGTCTATACACGAATCCAGTAATTGTTGTCAAAGTTCTTTCAGGTAATAAAAGTTTTGCACTTACTTGTTGCTGGCAAGAGATACTGATCAGTCTAACCTTGTCTTCTTTCTCTTTTGCAGGTTGCTTGTAGGAGAGAGGCTGAGGCAAGGAGGAACCGGAAACCGGAGGAAGGAAGAGCCAGCAGCTGCACCCATTGAAGCCAATGAAAGTCTGTAGAGAGCAGGAGTGCCAGCGCCGAGGGATCTGGTCTCAGGTAAGCGGGAGGTAGACGAGCACAAGCACTGGGTGAGGTTCGGGGGCTGCCTTTTATAGACAGGGCTGGGTGTGGTTCGAAGAGCTGGGTGTGGTTTGAAGGGCTGGGTGTGGTCCTCACATGCTGCACATGTTCTTGAAAGGTGTGCAGAGCTGGGTGTGGTTTGAAGAGCTGGGTGTGGTCCTCACATGCTGCACATGTTCTTGAAAGGTGTGCAGAGTTTCAGTTATTATGCAAATGAGTTGAATTAACACATGGCCTAGGGAGGAGTGTTTTAAAGAAGCCTTGGTAAGAGCAAGGCCCAATGTGTGAACAAAACAGCATATTAAACAACATACACAGAAGCCTGGGGGGGGGAAGGTGAGATAACAAGAAAGGCTTTCAATAGTAAGTTTAAAAGGGAGCTATTACAGAACCCACTAGTGCAGTGAGAGGGGACATGCTCTTTGCTGTGCACAAACCCTAACAATAAATGTCAGCCTTTACTATGGCCAAATCATCCACCTGAGGGAATATGATGTAGCTGCGCATGTGTTTCAGCAGGGCAAACTATATTCTGGTCAGCATGTTGGAGAACATTGGCAGAGACATCCCTGATGCCATGGCCATTTGCCAGGAAATGGAGCACTGACAGGACCTGCACTAAAGGGGGGGATACCTGTGGGGTGGCAGATAGCTGAAATCAGGTCTGGCTCCAATTGGGCACACAGTTCTTGGATTGTGGCCCTATCAAGTCTGTAGGTCAGGATAATGTGCCTGTCCTCCATTGTTGCCCGGTCCACCAGGGGTCTGTACATGGGGGGATGTCGCCATCTCCTATTCATCCTCAGCGGTTGAACTCTAGGGTGAAAAACGGTGAGCAGAGGATCATATTCACACATATGTTAAAATAAAATGCATTTCTTCCTTTACAGAAACAATATGTGAATTCGATAGTCAGTTGATGTGCCAATGTCTGCTGTGACGCAGTTAGGTGCCATGGCCTGTGCCCCCCTGAAATGGCGGCTGCCTGACCTGTGAGGAGAGACAAGTGGAAATGAGGTAATTCCGTAGGCGTTGTGCGCCGTTGCGGTCGACGGTCCATGACCGCCACGCAACTTTGCATTGGTTATCATTGGGCCCTATGGGTTCAAGGAGCCAATGGCGATGTACGACGGCAGTGACGGTACGCACCGCCGCAGACGTGACCGTCATTTTCTATCTGTTAACTCACTTGGTACCTGACCGTCAATAGGAGAGGACCTACACTGCAAGTGCTGCTGTGACCTGTGTCTGGAAGCGACAATGGCTTGAGTGTCTGGGGAAAGGGCACCCACCTTCACTTCAGAGGAGTTGGAGAGACTGGTGGATGGGGTCCTACCCCAGTACACTTTACTATATCATCCTCCAGACAAACAGGTGAGTACACTGTGAGCATGATGCGTGGGCCATGAATGTAGGGATTGCTATGTGTGTAAGCCTCGTGTAGGGGGGGCTGAGGGGTCCTGGGCAGAGTGCTGCATGTCTGGTGGTCAATGTCTGAGCGTAAGGGGATGGGAGGGATATTGTGGCCCATGAGTGTAACAGTCCGGACGGTATGGATAATACCTTTTCTGCTGTATTTTTTCTGAAGGTCAGCACCCATCAGAAAAAGAGTATTTGGCGTGCCATCGCCAAGGAGATGCGGACCCTGGGGGTCTTTGACAGGCGGAGCACCCACTACCACAAACGGTGGGAGGACCTGCGCCGCTGGGCAAGGAAGATGGCGGAGGCCAAGCTGGGGCTGGCCTCCCAATGAGGAAGGGTTGCCCATCGTACCATGACCCCACTGATGTTCCGCATCCTGGTGGTGGCCTATCCGGAGTTGGATGGGCGCTTGAAGGCATCATAGCAGCCACAAGGGGGTGAGTACAGATTCAGAATCATGACTTTGCACGTGTTAAGGTTTTACGTGGGTGGGGGATGTGGGTTGTGGGCTGTGGATGCCCCTAGGTCATGGCGAACTGGCAGGGTAGGTCCCTTGTTGGGCAGGCTCTGAAGCACTCCAAGCCTAATAGCGTAAGTGGGCATCTACTACTGGGCTAATGGTGTTAGGCAATGCACCCCATGGGCTAGTGACTAGCATTGTAACTGGTAGTGCATGGCCTAGTGCATAGGGCTGATCCCTGTGTGTTGTGTACGCCAACGGTAGTGTTGTTGCTGGCATTGACCAACGTATCATCTGTCTCTCCCCCCTTTTTGTTTTGTCACCCTGTCCTTGTGTGTATTAGAATCATCTGGTGGAGGAGCAGAGGCACCAGCGACAGAGGGAGCTACATCCTACATGGGCCTGGAGGCTGATTCCACCGACGGTGAGGGCACCAGTGGGACGGAGGCGAGGGGAGCACCATGACGGAGACAGGAGGGGACACTACCAACATCAACTCCTCCTCCGATGGAAGATCCCTGGCGGTGGCAGACACCTCTGTGCCTGAACAACGGGTACAGCCGCCACCTCCGTACCAGCAGCCCCTCAGCGTGTTTCCCATGCCCGCTCACCCAGGAGGGTGGGCACCTCCTTCACCCCAGGCACCTCAGGCCCTGCCCCAGTCAGCCCTGCTGCCCTCAGTGAGGAGGCTATTGGCGTCCTGAGATCCCTCACTGTTGGGCAGTCAGCCATACTTAATGCCATCCAGGGTGTCAAAAGGCAGTTGCAACAAATAAATGCATACCTGGAGGACATCCACTCTGGTGTTGTGGCCCAACAGAGAGCATTGCAGGCTCTGGCCTCCGCACTGATGGCAGCCATTGTCCCTCTCTCCAGACACCCCCTCCAACTTCCTCTACCCAGCCCCAATCCCCTCAACCCCAATCTATTCCAAGCACACCTTCAGACCAGCAATCACCCAAATCAACACACAGAAGTGGCTCAGGCAAACACAAGCACCACACTTCATCTCACAGGCACTCACACAAGCACCATCCCCATGCAGACACACCAACACCCACTGCCTCCACTGTGTCCCCCTCCCCGCCTCCTCCTCTTCCACCTCCCTCCCTGTAGCGTCTCCACTCACACCTGCATGCACCACATCCTCATCCACTACCTCCATCACCAGCACTCCTATCAGTACATGCCCCTCACTGGCAGTCACCACCCCCACATGCATGCACATGTCCCCTGTGTCCTCTCCCACTGTGTCTGTGACCCCTACTCCCAAAGTACACAAACGCAAGCACACACCCACCCAACAGCCATCCACCTCACAACAGCATCCAGCTCATGCACCTGCACCCAAACACAGCAGATTGACACCTCCTACAACCACTCCCTCCTCCTCCACTCCCAAACCTTCACCCTCTTCCCGCCCCAGTGTCCATAAGAAGCTTTTTCTCACCACCCTTGACCTCTTCCCTCTCCCTCCCCCGGTCATTCAGCCCGGGCCAGAGTGTCCAGAACCCAGCCCAGCACCTCAGCCACCCAGTCCACTTGTGCTGTGGTTTCTGCAGCTGTGAGAGGCTCCAAGGAGGCACCCGTCAGCCCAGCCAGGGTGCCACCAACACCTGCCAAGCCCAAGAAGGTTCCACCACCTGGCAAGGGCAAGAAGGGGACAGCAGCCAGCAAGGGAAAGGAGACACAACCTGCAAGAAAGGCCAAGTCAAAGACACTAGCTGGCAGAAGCAAGGAGGCACCACCATCTGCCAAGGACAGAAAGGGGCACAGAACACCAGCCATGGCACTTCAGCCGTCTGAGGCTGCAGGTGAAGGCCTGGAGGCTACCACCACAACCGCCAGCAGCGCCACCTGCACCATGGCCAGCACTGCCACCTGCCCCACCGCAAGCAGCACCACTGCCTGCAGCAGCAGCCCCAGTGGGCAGCCATCCGAGGCTGCAGGTGAAGGCCTGGAGGCTACCACCACAACCACCAGCACCGCCACTTGCACCGCAGCCAGCACCCCCACCTGCACCGCAGCCAGCACAGCCACCTGCACCGCGGCCAGCACAGCCACCTGCTCCACGGCCAGCACTGCCACCTGCCCCACCCCAAGCAGCACCACTGCCAGCAGCAGCAGCTCCAGTGGGCAGCCATCCGAGGCTGCAGGTGGAGGCTTGGAGGCCAACACCACAACCTCTAGCACTGCCACCTGCACTGCGGGCAGACTGTGAGAGACTGTGACCTTGCACTCCAAAACATCTACACCACAGGGCGCAAAGCCCACTCTAAAACCAGTGGAAGAAGGCATCCACTTACCCCCTCCTTGCCAGGATGAAGCACACTGGGCACAAGGTCCCCTCCAGAACCAGTGGAAGAAGGCATCCACTCAGCCCATCCTTGGCAGGATGAAGCACACTGGTCACACGGCCCCCTCCAGAACCAGTGGAAGAAGGCATCCACTAGACAAACTGTGGCCTTGCACTCCCCAGGACCAAGCAGTGGGCAAACCACCCACTTGAGAGACTGTGGCCTTGCACTCCCCAGAAACAAGCAGTGGGCAAACCACCCAATTGAGAGAATGTGGCCTTGCACTCCCCAGGACCATGCAGTGGGCTTGGAGCCCCCTCTAGGAGCAGTGGCGTTGTACCGTCTTACGGCTGAGGTGCCCCCCCCATTTCCCATCCCCCTAAGGTGCCTGTGTGTTTTCGACCCGATGCCCCTGGTGTGTTCTCTCCGTATTGAGGCAGGAGTCAAGTGTGGGCTTGGCCTACGTGTTTTGGCCCAGTGGGGCACGGACAATTTTTGAGTGGGCATTGTTCTGCATTTTGTATATATTGTATATATTGTACATACTGTTTTTGCATTATGAACGTATTTCTAAGTATTACTAATATTAAACTAAATTGAATCCATTCCTTTTGTCCTTGTGTTATTCCTGAGGGTTACGGGGTGTGTATGTAATGTTGTAGCATGTGTTTGTGTGTATGGTGTTGTGAGTGAGGGTGGGGGTGTTGCGTGTTGTGTGTGTGTGTCACTCTCTTTTTCCTCCCCCACCCGTGTGCTAAGTGCAGTACTCACCATGTTCGTCGTCGCCGGCGTTCATGCTCCTGGTGTATGAGAAGAAACACCAGCACGGGAAGAACCTGCAGCTCGGGCTCCAAGGCGTACTGGTTCTTCCTTGAGTGTCGAGAGGTGAGTTGATTCCCTTCAGAGTACTGTTTCCACCGTGCTTTTGATGGCATTGGTACAGCCCTGGAAAAGCTGGGGGATAGGCGGGTTCTGATGGAGTGGGTGGTACATTGTCTTACACCTGGCAGTTACCGCCGCTGTGTTTGTTGCTACCGCCAAGGCCGTCGGAGTGTTAAAGTGGCTGTATGTGTTGGCGGTTTCTGCAGTGGTCATGATTTCATTTTTTTTACCACCGGCCTGTTGGCGGTGTTACCGTCGCTTTAACACTCACCGCCAGGGTTGTAATGAGGGCCTATATGTATGTGTCATACAACCAGAGGCATGGTCATTGGATAATGATGGGCTTGTGATCAGGGACTGTTGTACTACCATCTGTCTGTACCTTGGATTATGTGATGTTCAATACTTTTGTGTAGTATGTGAAAAGTATCAAGTAGTTTAATGTTTGACTATTCAACAGGACAATGTTTGACAAATCCCTCCCTTCAGTAGTCTAATGGGCTGTATCCTGGAATATAAACTATGCCTCTGTATGATTCATACAATCTTATGTCACAAATGTCCAGACATATGAACAGCTTATGTACTGTACACTTGAATAAAATGTTTGCGGTGATCGGGCACTTGTACTGTGTTTGTGGGTAATTGTTGGAATCCTGATCAGGACACTGTGTACCTGTAACATATCCCTCCTTCCAAAAGTAAGTTATGTCTTTATCGTATGGTTCTCAGGGTCTTATATCTCATAGCAAAATGTTGAAATTAAGCAAGCAGGCAATGAGTTTGTGATGGGTGGATTCATTACAGCGCTGGTGCAGTAAATACAATTTGGACATAAAAAAAGAAAATTAATGAAATGAAAGGGCAAGCCATGGTGAAAGAAATTACTGGAGTAGATGCCACACCATTGGGAGTCCAAAGTCCAGAGTACTTTTCCCATTGGGACTGGTAGGTAGTTCAGAATCAGTCCACAGAGTGAATGTGTAGCACACAAAGAAGTTCCTTTAGGAAGACATCCCTTCTTGCGTGGTGGTGGGGGAGGGCTCTGCTACTACAGAGCCAGGGGTGTCTGGGGCTTGTTCTTCTGGTGAGGCCTACCTTTCAGGGGCTGGCACAGATGAAGAAGGACCTGGTGTTTATGCGCCAAAGGAAGGGGTAGAGTGGTGTTGTAGAGCCCTGCTCAGGGTGGTGTTTAATGTCCCTCATAACACCTGTTAGGGAGGCCATGTTGGTATTGTGAGCCTCCCATTGTTCATGCATGTCTCTTTGGATGTCCCTCTGCAGCTGCTAAATTTCCCAGGGTTCAGCCAGAACCATCCTCCACATTCAGCTGTCCAGGTTTGAGGGCTTCTTCCAGGGGGGTGGTGGCAGTCTCTTCTGTGGACTCTGTGTGCCCAGTGCCAGCTCGACCTGTTGATGTGAAAGATACAATGTTACAGGGTTTTTTGTGACACCTATCTCCAACAATTTAGTGTAGCATAAAATATAGACCTTGTACAGAGTATTTTGCAGATAATTTATTGTGGCAAGTACCCTTGGTTTTGGTTGTATTGGCCTGACATTTGTGCAGCATTCCAACGGAGTCAAGCAGCTGCAAAGATATGCAGGTCATAAGCCCTTGGGAAGATGGCTTGAGAACGCCATCTTGCTAACAGTACAGGCAAAACAGTGTATAGGAAAGATATGGATTTGGCCATTTTGAGGCCTCGTTGATTGCGATTTAGTCAGACACAGGAGTTTCTTGTATAGGTGACTGGAGTCATCATGTGGTCAGTAAAGTGTGAATGTGTCTTTTGCCAAAACCATCCTGGTTATACATTGTGAGGCCATTGAGATCATTGTTTTACACAATGGGTAAGGTGTCTTCCTGTGTTCGTTAGTTTCTTCTTGGGTTAGCAGGTCAGGATGGAGCAAGGTGGCCAGACACATCTCTGAGTTGAGCATGATCTGTATCTAGGTCCCTCCCAGGTGCGTAAACTTCAATAGATATCACTGACCATGTCATTAGTGATCTAATATGTAAGGTCATAAGCAGTGCATTACGGGGGGTGCAAGTTATAGTTAGCCCAGGTAACTATAACTGCTGAATTTCTATGGTTTTGTACGTGCGAAATGTGAGCCTAACTATGTCCCTGTAACCTTTGTTTTTAATTGAATTTTTATGTTTTTTAACTCTATTTCTCAACTATAATGTCCCTGTGACCTTTATTTTTTTTAGTGACTTTCTTTAGTTTTTTTAACGTAAAGTAATTTTCATTACTGTACGTTAATCCAACCACCACCACTCACAGCCTACAGCCATGGGCTGTGACAGTTGGCCAACCCCCATGGCCCCCAACCCCACCCTGCACATAGCCTTCTGCCGTGGACAGCAGGGTTGCCTGGAAGGCCTGGCTTGTGACCCTGCGGCCAACCCTCATAACCACCCAACCCTGCGCTGCAAATGGCCTTTGGCTGTGGACAGTCGGGGTTGGCCACAGGGCCTGGCCTGTGGCCAAGCCCTGTGACCAACAGCTCTAACCACTCAACCCCACCCTGCACACAGCCTTTGGCATGCACTGCAGATCCACATGCTCCACTCCCCTGGCTGATTTTGGCCCTGGGGACCACTTTCCCCGGAGCCTGCCATCTAATGTTTTTTTTTTTGGGGGGGGGAGGCAGGCTGGGTGACCACCCCCGCTTACTGATCTCGGCACTAAGAACCCCAGGCCTGACCATTTTTTCTTTTCTTTTAGGGACAGCAGGGCTATACAGCCCTCAATCCCAGGACGATCTCGGCCTTGGAGACGCCATCTCCCCCGTGGCCCACCCTAAATATTTAATTGTTCTTTTTTGCCGAGGGGTGCTGCACAGCCCAACTCCCCTGGCCCATCTCGGCCCCGGGAATGCCATCCCCTGGGGCCAGGCTAAATATTTAATCTTTTTTCATGGCCCCCCTCTCCAGGCCAATCTCAGCCTGATGACCCCATCCCCTGAAGCCCAGCCTAAATATTCATTTTTTTGGGAGGGGTGCCCCGCGGCCCCTATCCCGAGGGCTGATCTCAGCCCCGGGGACCCAAATCTCATGGGGCCCAGCCATGTGACCTGCATTCACAATGTTGGGGACTGCAGAGGGAACATGAAGGCCCCCGCTGTCCCAGCCGGCTCCCCACCATCTGTGGAAGCCGGCATAGCTGTCACAGAGAGGAAGCCCCCCGGCATTGAATATTGGTAATACACTGGGGAGATGGCGGTCCCCGGAGCTGCAGGGGGGTCAGATGGCCCCTTATCACATGGCAAAAGTAAAGGCCCACGGGACCTGGCCTACCTGAGGGCTTGTAAAAATCAAGCGCGGGAGCCCATGCTTGTTTTTTTTTTTTTTTTCATTGTCGCATATTTGCAGCAACATTTTTTTTAAATGGGTTTTGTATCTCTGGTGGGGTCTCCCTGGACCCCAATACCAGAGCTGGGAGGTCAGGGTGACTCTACATTGGCTCTTTGTCTTTTTTTTTGTTTTTTCTTGTTTGTGGGACTTGGCTTCAGCTGAGTCCCAAAATGAGTGCCAGCACTTCCTGGTTTGAAGTGTTGACAGCAAATCCAAGCTGTGAAATTACCTGCACAAGCTCATTATTATTTGCAAAGTTGTCGCTACCGCAGATATACAAACTAGGATTTCCTCTAACTTCTCCTAAACTACTGGACAAATTTACACCAAATAAATGAAAGCTTAATCTGCATACCAAAAGCTAGCTTTCTGCCCGATGTGGTGTAATACTGTCCATCAGTTCAAGCTATAATCTTGTCTAAAGCTCCTATGGAAATTAACATGGAAACTGCACGCTTTTTTACCTCCCTTTTTCTTGATGCCTGCTTGACGGATCATACAGAAACTTCCCAAATTACGAGAATTACGGGGGCACTTAAAACAAAAATGTATGTAAATGCAACCCGAGCCATGCATGGCCTTTGGACATGCACAGCAGGTATTTTAGCTGCTGGACCCGGCTTGCGAGGAGTTCCTGCAAGCAACACCCTCCCATCTACAGCCATTTGCACGCTGTGCACAGGCCTTTGTCTGTTTATGGTGGATTGTTGGCCATAGGGCCTGGCCCTGGGGACCCCATCCCCAAGGACCATTTTTTTTAATTAAAAGGGCACAACGAGGGCATTCCAAGCTATTTTTATGTCATGGGGACCCCATCCCCTGATGTCTTGCGTGCTTGTATAGAGAAAGGGCATGTGGCCTCCCTTCCCAATCTGATTTTGACCCCGGGGACCCAACCACTCGGGCCTGGCACAATTTTTATTGAAGGGGGTAAGTGGACCCCTTCCCTAGGCTGATTTCAGCCTCCATGACCCTATCCCCCAGGGCCCAGTGATATTTGTAGTGGGAGGGGGGCACACAGACCCTCACACAGACCTGATTCTGGACGCAAGCGCCTGATCCTTGGGGGCCTTGTGCAATTGTTATGGGGAGAGGGACATGCAACCCCCCTCCCAGGCTGATTTCAGCCCCACTGACCCCTATCCCCCATGGCCTGGTGTCATTTTGCAGGGGTAGGGAGGCATTTTGACCTCCTCCCCCAGGATCCCCTCCCCGGGCCCTGGCTGCATTTTGAATTGGTAGGGGACATGTGACCCCTCCCAGGCTGAATTTGGCCATGTGGATCCTATCACAGAGGCTATTTTAAAGTGGAAGGGGGCATGTAGCCTCTCTGGGGTTATTTTGGCCCCAGGACCCCATTCACCAGTGCCTAGAAGTATGGTAAATGGCGAGAGGGCATTTGACTACCCTCCTGGGCTAATTTTGGCCTTGGGTTCCCCGTGCCCCTAGGGCCCTGCAAAGTACACAAGGGAGAAGGGGAATGCAGCCCCAATCCCCAGGCCATTTTTGACCCATTTAAATGGGGAGGCAGCAATATTCTGGGCAATTTTCAGGCCTGGGAACCCATTCCCTGGGTCCCTGCAGCTATGTAAATGGGGAGGGGATACACGGCCCCCATCCCTGGGCCGATTATGAATTGGGAACCAACCCACTGGGGCCCAGCCAACAGAGACAGGTTGCCCTGGTGCCTAACCAGGGCACCCACCTTATCCTGGTTGGGAGTTGTGGGGGGTGCCCCAAAGCCCCTGCTGCCCCTGGCAGCTCCCTGCATCCATTGGGAGCTAGTTATGTTTCAGACCGGAGGGAGCAACTGAGAATACTGTTCCCTGCAGGAGAGTGCAATATTCAGATCTGTTTCCCTGCCCGTGTCTCTATGAACCGAGATACAGATCTGAAGCCTGTCCCCAGCTGACAGGAGCATTTTTAAACCTCCTGTCAACTGGGAGAAGACTTTGCAGGGACGGAACCTACTATGTTGCAGGGGTAAGCACCCTGGGACATAGCTTGTGAGCCTGCCCCAGAAGTGGGCTCTCTGGGGCAATTAATAGATTTGGGAGGGGGCCATGCAGCCCCTCTCCCAGGGGCCCTGCAAACTTCAAGAAGGGGAGCGCATACCCCCCTCCCCTTAAAAAACATTAGCCCTGGGGGTGTGCTGCCTGGGGTCTCTACTGGCTCAGGGGGTCACAAATAAATTGGTTTTCGCTCATGGGGTAGGCTCCCTGGGGCTTAAAATGTAGAAATGTGTCCCAGCCACCATTGTTTTCGGTCTTGTGAGAGTCTCACAGTATCACAGCATTGTTTGGATTTTATTTTCTTATTTGGCCCCATAGGGTCCCTCTCGGTCCCCATATAAACCACAGAGGGTCAGGGTATCCGTACCCTGGCCCCATATGTCTTTTTTTTACAGGTTTAGGACAGGGGCCTAAGTCCTTGAGTCCTGTAATGGCTGCAGGAACATTGTTCTCATGTGCGTGGCATTCAATCAGAGCACTTTCGGAAGTGAGACTCTTGTGGGAGCGAGATGGCTCAAGGTATAATAAAGTTCCCTTGGCCAATAAGAAGCTTTTATTTTTTAAATTGCCACTATCACAAGTCCCACTGACTCTTACGAGCCCAAGCATTCAAATATACAATTATTTTTTTCAAATATACAATTATTTTTTACCCTTAATTTCTCAAAAAGTACCAAATGGCTTTACACCAAATCACAAAAAGCAAAATCACAAGCACAGTCGGTTGAGCATAATCTATCTTCCGGCCGAATTTGGGGTAATTCAGTTCAGCAGTTATTTCTTTAGCTGTGTCTAAAGAAGTCTATAAAAAATGCATGGGGATTTTACACTTTGGGGACCCCCCTTTTTTCTCTGGTCCCGCTTGACGGACAACCCCGCTAATCACCCAACCCCACGCTGCGCATGACCTTTGTACTTTCCAGAAGTGGAGCTACAGCTGGGGCACCTGCTACATTTATATTTGTAAGTGCTTCCTGTTGAGGTTTAATTTCTGTGATATTAGCATCTAGGCCACAAGGACCTAGCCTATCAATAATATTTTTTTTCGATGGGGTGGGGTCCCATGGACCTTATCCCCCAGGGCCCGGCTTCACCATCTACTATTTTTTTTTTTAGCGGGGGGGGCATGTGGCCCACCTCACCTGGGTGAGATCGGCCCGAGGACCCCGTCCCCCAGGGCCTGGCCTTTTATTATTAGTTATTTTTTGGGAGGGTGGCCTTGTAGCCCCCCTCCCCTAGACGACTTCAGCCCCAGACACCCCATACCCAGGACCCGGCCTATTATTTTTTTATAATTATTTTGGGGGAGGGGCCATGCTGCCCCCCTTCCCCAGGGCCCCGCCATGCACTGGGGACCACAAGGAGATCTGGAAGGCCCTCACAGTCCTGGCCTGCTCCCCACCTCCTGCTGGAGCCGGCACCGCTTTAGCCAAGAAGGGAGCTGTTGAACATGCAGCTCCCTGTGTGCAAGAGCAATTGGTTCTTCTGTTTATCTGCTTTCATGTTTGCATGTATGCCCACACTAACCTCTATGAGAAGCCTAAGAATGCTATCCTTCGCTATTACTGAGCCAAGTGCTGAAAGGGTTGTACTTGTCACAGTTTTGATAAGACATAGTAGGATGGATTCTGGTACGAGAGCCAAAGAACCCTAGGCTCCATGTCTAAGACTGCGCAGTGAAGGCCTGGAATAGTTGGCCACACATGTTGCACCACTGCAAAATGCACACCAAGGTCAGCAAATGTAAGGAGCACTATGTGCCATAGCAATATACTAAATGCAAATATCAGAATATTACACATATGAATGATTCATAAAACCACTGTTGTGACGAATTCCTTTAGAATTATTAGCTGTTTGAGTTACTCTCAAATGCCTAATCCAATAATGTAGGAAATCTACCAACATATCAAAGCTATCACTTAGACTTTGGATGAACATGCAACTCATAACAGATTAACATAACATCTTCAAAGCACCATGTCTACACCTACTGTACCTCTTCCATAAACAAGAAAGGGACATTCACATGTAGGATGTTAATTTACAAGGCATCACTATGTATCAAAAGGCTACTCAACCTATCTAAGGTATGTTGTGTAAAATTAATTTCAGACCCCACCATACTAACAGTAAGGTGAAGAAAATTAGTGATGTGTTATCTGACCTTAGCGTCACTTAAGAGCCAGTGCTCAGTAGCACACTATTGCAACCATGATTAGAGGCTTGATGGAGGCAGCATCACTCCATGGCTAGAGAAAGTGTACCGCAAACGGATTCACCACAGTCAATGGTCAGGTAACTTGAACTGCAGATCTCTCCCATACCACTACCTTTGCAACAGCTGAAAGTATCCACCAATGACTTGCTACAGCCCCAGGAGATGACAGGATGTCAGAGCCTACAAAGGATTAAGAATATAAAATCTTGAGTGTGAGGTTACCAAAGTCATCAAATTTGTTGATTATACCACATTTTTTGCAAGGCAACCTCAACTGCTGAACTACAAAACTTATGATCTATGGTCATGATCTTTTAAAAAAAATATATAATTGTCTCAATTCAAATGCATAGTTTACAATTGACAAAGATGTTTTCAGTGGGTTCAAGACCGAGATCAGTGGCTTTATCCTCATCACTGCCTCATGCTGAGGCATGCCACCAACATCACCCTGGGGTTGCCAATGGTAATCATCACAAATTGAATGTATATTCCTCCACAGGGTTACGTTGTAAAGCATGCAACAGAGTACTACAAACTTGCAGACCTTGTCAGAAGACCACAAGAGGGCCCTTGCAGTCTTGACTAGGCATATGAACTTGGCTTTCAGGAGTCCAAACACCTGCTCAAGATGACCTATTGTTAGCAAACAGGCATCATAGAAACTGACTCCCCTTGGTTTGTTTGGTTCATTGGAGGTGTTAATAAACATTGGCATTCAGATTACCCCAGTACCCTAAAAGCATAACCACAAAAAAGTATGTGAAAAGATGCTTGAGTGGCCCATTATAACAGTTTGAATGGCACAAACATAATCGTTGAGACTTGCTTTCAAGTAAGACCCTTCTCACTACAAGGCCTGCCATCTGTGGTGGTAAGCGGCTGTTGTGTAGTGCCATCAAGTCATGAGTGAAACCTGGAAATCTTGCAAAACACCAGTAATGTAATGATCCACTATACAAACCAACTACACATTGATGGAGTGGAAATGTCTCTTATTCTGAAATATTTGCCCCCCACTTAAGAGTTAGCACCAAGGTATTGTGGGTTCCTTCTGTGACACACCCACCACATGTGGTATGGCTCCCAAGCCAAGGACGTAGCCTAGATTTTATTAATAGGAACTTTTGTGCATTTATACATGCATGTGAGTATAAGATCAAGAGCTTGGATGAGGGCAGCCAAAAAAGATCTGAGACATTCCATTTGAGTGACCCACTGCACTCGGGTTTGTACAAGTTGCACAGAAATGTAACACTGCCATAATCTCTACAACAGGTGTCATGGTAGTCTGAATTTTGATGTCCAGCAAATGTTCATATTTGTCTTTGCTGTTCCAATGTTTCTGTGATGTTGCACTTACATGTCTCCTTCTTAATGATGTGTCTTTCCTGCGTGGTCTGTAGATTTGGATGTGGTCTGTATGCACAATCATTAGATTGATGTATGCTTCTATGGCTTGGCAGGATTGGATGATGGACTTCTCTGCAAAATGTAAGTGGAATTGACAGATTGTTGAATTATACACTGAACAAAATTTAATAATGCAGATACATATGACTTGCAAAGGCGAGTACTGATGCTGCCATTACTTGCACACACATTAATGTAATATGTAAAAAGCAAAATTAGTTTAGTATCTGTCAGTTATCCTATATGCACACTCAAACTATTCTTATTTTATTTTTTAATCATTAATCTGAGTAAACAAAAGGTAAAAAATGATTTTAAAATATGAATATGTTTAATGGAAAATAATTATGCATTTATTTTTATATTTTTCAAGTAGTTTTCTACAATAATTTGTCAAACTTGAAATTACTTGGTGGCCAGTATAAATGTATTGACTTTAATTGGGATTTTCTAGTTGTTATTGAATGTATCAACGTAATAGATGATGGGTTTCTTTCATCATTTACAGACTTCTAGTCTGTAATTTTGTCAGGCATAATTTATGCTGACAATGATGATTTTTGAAGACTGACCAAACATGGTGGATGCCTGACATATCTGTCATTGACAATGGACCAGAAAGCTAATGGATTACCTACCATTTCCGGCGGGTGCAGTCCATGTTAGTTAAATGATTCCAAGATTGACAGAATCTATTTCATGCTGTATAAGCAACCATTGCCAGAAAATACGTTACATTGACATACACATTTTTCTAGCCCACATGGCCATGTCCCCGACCATCATCTGTACAAGATATTCTCAGTGGTTCCTGCTCAAGATCTTCAGCTGGGACCGATCATGGGGACATAGGATATAACGCACTTACAAGTCAGCAGATGTGATATCTGTCATGTTTGTAAAAGAGTAACTTTCCGCCAAATTCTAGATCATGCTCTATGTGTCTAGGCAATCTTTTTTTGTGTCAATCCTTTTCTCATTTTGTGCATGAAAAGTAGCATTTTAATTTGCTTGCAAATTAATATGTATACTAATATATACATGCTTAGGATAGGTAACAAGCATGAATGTAAAACAAAAAATGATTTGATATATTTTTGTGTTTAGGATACTCCATTGCAAATATGGGGCTGTATTTCAAGTGCCAAAGGTTAAAAATAAACACTTTTATTGTGGCAGATGAGATACCTGCCACATTCAACAAAGAGTATCTAGGCCAATCTAATTAGAAAACAGTTCCTCCACCAGGCGGTTAAGTATACTTACTCTCCTGTGGTGGAGGGTTATGTATGCTCCAATCTCTACAAACCATGATGTGTGTTAAAAATGATGTTGTTGGTTGACTGGGGTGTGAACCTTAGTCAAAGAACAGCCACAATCCTAGTGAAGATAAGTGTCAGGTGAACCATAAATTTACTTTTGCTCACCGTCTGGTAGCTTGTCATAGAGCAGTAAGGCTTAACTTGCACTTGCAGGCAATGTAAAGTATTTCTGCAACACTTCAAATATTAAAACAGTGAAAACACCACAGGAAAAGATACCACAACAAGTTAGAAACTTGAACAGACTTTCATAAATAAAACAAGACCAAAACTACAAATATCCAAAAAGTAGAACTCCAGATATTGATTTCTAAAGGTTTAAAGTAAAAAGAGCACTGTACAAAGAGGCTGTACTACTTATTTCCATGACAGTCCATTTAGAAGGTAGTCATAGAATTTGCATCACATTTTTAGGTGACCATGGCTCTTATTTTCTCCATGTGTGTCCATAAAATGAATCTTGAAGTTTGAACTGGTTTGACTCCACCAAACCACACGTATCAATGCATTTCAGCCCCTAACTCTCCTGGGCCTCTTCAGGACTTAAGGAAAGGTGAAATAGCCTAATAATTGAACATCAAATATATACAGTTAAAGTCAACATATAACCATATCTAGTACTGTGGACACCCAGGTGATGCCTTTATTCCTAGTGCGCAACCTGGAGGAAACATGAATTCTCACATGCCACTCTGCGTAAAGCTTGTGACTGTTTCTCGAAAATCAGACATCCCACTGTAAGCATGCTGTCCACACCATCTATTTTCATCTTATTCCTTTCTTTAGACAGATGTCTGTTGTGCATAAGCATAATCCTTGAAGCCATAAAACAAAACCTGTGCTTTCAGGACTCCATTTACCTTTTTTCCAAAGGGGAGCAATGGTATCATTTGTTGAAAACATTTCCCCACTTAACAGCTCACCTAAAAAGATTGCACCTCAATGTTAATGAGTGAAACAAACAAGCACACACAATAAATTCCCAAGGAGGAGCCGAGCACTAACGTACTCACGTATTGCAAAGTCCCTGGTCAATTCTGGAAAAAAGAAAGACAGGACCATTGTTTTAAATGTATCCAGCAAAGCAGCTTGTATTGAGAATTAGAAGGGGAATGAAGGTGGGCGATGGGTCTCTGGTGTAGCATGCATCCTCACCTTTACTCGACAAGCGCCCCATCTCATCAGTCTCTGTACATCATTTCAGGCCAGGCTAGCTATAGGGACCCAGTTAGGTCTGCTGAACAAAAGTACCATAATCCAAGGTTGCAGAGCGTTGCATGGGGATAGATCAAAGATGCGTCACTCAGCAGAGGCAATGCACCAGTTGCATGATGCGGTGAGGCTGCAGTGCGAGATCCTGATTCTTCAACTTTGAGAATCCTGTCGACGGCTTGGGATGCTCAGTCCAGTGTTGTGAATGCATTGAGCAGTCGAGAAGATGCATTGTTTTTATTGAGCAGTGAAGCTATAATTGTCAAGGCTGCCATCGATCGGGATGCAAGGACCTTGTGCTGCATGGAAGCATTGAGCAGTGCCAGTTCTAAAGGTGATGCACCAGGTCCGATTCACACAGCATCAGCAATGCATTAATTCTGCATGAAGGCGCGACGTTCAGCCGAGGCTATGCATCGGTTTGGCTTGGAGATACACCGCTTAGCAGAGGATGTGTCAGTTCCACTGGTGCAAATAACTTAGGCCCACTTCCAAGGATCCATTCTGGGATGGCATCGCTTGGCAGGGCAGGGTCGCAGATGGTAGAGTCTAGGTGCAGAAGCAGGATGATTGTAAGTTTTTTATGTCCCTGAGACTTTAGATCAAAAGGCCAGCCAGCTAGCCCTTGGAGTCACACTGGGTTCATGTGATGCAGGTCTAGTACTTCTAACACAACAAAGGGGGACATCAGGCAACAGGGAAGCACAGTAAGGCACGAATCCAGCAAAGCAGCAGTCCAGCAGAGTGGCAGCCCTTCACCAGCACAGCAATTCTTCTTCCTGGCAGAGTATTTACAGGTCCAGAAGTGTACTCCAGCACTTATACCCAGTCGGGCCTTTGTAGTGGGAGAGAATTCAAAGACAGTCATTTGACATATACAGAGGTCCTGCCCTTCCTGCCTTGGCTCCAAACGTACTACAGAGGGTTATGCAGCACTTTGTGTGGGGACAGGACACAGCCTGTTCATATGTAAGTAAGGCTGGGTCCAGCTCCACCCTCCATTCTGCCAGGATGGCTCCTCAAGTCACACCTAAGTCCCCATTGTTTGAGGCTGTCTAGACGGAATACACAAAGCTCAGCTGTCCCCTACCCCAGACAAGTAATCCGAGAGAGGCAGCAGGCACCAAATGGCTTAAGTAAAAAAATGTCAACTTTCTAAATGTGGCATTTTTAGAATTGCAATTTAAAATACGACTTCACCATAAATTGTGATTGTCAATTGTGATTTCTCTCTTCCAGATTGTGAATTACACTTATAATTTGTAATAAAATAATCCCAAAGTTCTCCTATGGGAGGAATAGGCCTTGAGGTAGTGAAAAACAACTTTGGGGTTTTCACTATTAGTATATGTAAAACCTAAAAATACATGTCCTGCATTTTAAATACATTGCTCCCTGCCCTTTGGGTTGTCCAGGGCCTACCTTAGGGGTTAGTTATATGAATAAAAAGGAAGGTTTTGGCCTGGAAAAGGGGTTATTTTGCCAGGTCGACATGGCAATGTAAAGGTTCACACATGGGCTCTCCAATGGCAGGCCTGTGACATGGTTAAAGGGCTACTTAGGTTGGTGGTACAATCAGTGCTGCAGGCCTACTAGTAGCCAGGGGCATAGCTTCAGGGGGTGTTTGGGATGTCATCCCCCATGAAATGTTTTTTCTAATAAATAGTTGGGTAGTTGGGTGCTTTCAGTTGAGTATGGTGAGATGTCTGTCAAATAATACAACAAAGGGCAAGGTGTATCAAGCTTTTTTGCACTCACAAACAGTGCGAATTGCAAAATTCAGCCGTTTGCGAATGCAAAAATGCCTTTCACAATATATGAAAGGCATTCGCAGTGCAATGTTAAGGAATCGCTAAAATAGTGATTCCTTAAAATTGCGACCCCATTTAGAGAATCGCAAATTGTGATTCTCTAAATTGGAAATCGCAAATAGAGAATTCCTATTTGGCATTTCCAAAGCACATGTAGCAAGCATTTCCTAAATGCAAATTGTGCATTTAGGAAATGTAATTACCCCAAACTAAAGTTTGGTGGTAACCATGTGCAAATTAAAAAAATGCATTATAAATGCATTTTTAAAATTGATATGTAGCACACACATGCTCCTAAGGCATGTGTGTGCTTCACATGTCTGTAAATCTATTTTTGGGGTTCAGCAGAGGAGGCCTTAGGCCCCCAGCACCCTGGGATTTGCATTTCCTAAATTGCGAATTCCTAACTGGAATTCTCAATGTGGGAAATGCAAAAACATTCGAACAGGCCTATGCGTGCGAATGGGGTGGGATTCTCTGTTTGCGATTTGGTAATAGCATTTGTGAATATTTAGAAATCGCTATTACCGATTTGCAAAATTCATACATACCATTTTGCATTTCTTAAATAGCGATTTCTTAAACTTCGCTATTTAAGAAATGCAATTTGTTTTTTTGATACATCTGGCCCAAAATGTTTACAAACTCACACACACACACAAACACACACACACACTCTCACTTTCTGTTTTAAAAATCCTAAACTTTTTAGTTATTTTATCAAGTATTATATTTTCTCTCACTGAGTACTCCTACCAATCCATACTCCTCTCCCTTTCCAATACCCCTTAGGCCCTTCTCCTGCACACTGTCTGCAGCATAATGCATTTGAACGTTATGTGCCAGTGTGATTGTTGAAAAATCCGAAGCTCAATCCCCACAATCTTACTGATCAAGCTACGCCCTTTCTAGTAGCATTTAATTTACAGGCCCTGAGCATATGTAGTATTACTTTGCTAATGACCTATGGGTAAAGTGAATATGCTAATTAGGGATAAGCCAATGTTACCATGTTTAAGGGATAAAGCACACATACCTTAGCAGTGGTCATCAGCAGTAAAGTGCATAGAGCCCTAATACCAGCAAAAACAGGGTCAGAAATGAGGTGGAGACTGTCAGAAAGTTGGGGGGAAGACCAACATAAGACTGTCAGGTCTAAAAATGTGTAACAGGATCCCTTACCCAACCAGGTCCTTGGCAAGTGCATGACACAAAGCAGGTTTAAGCATTCACACACACACACACACACACACACACAGGTTTTGTTTGATGGTTTTGCAATACAGTCCAAAAGGTTTGAGGGCAGATACTTACAATTGTGAGTGTGTGGCATGGGTTAGGACTCTACACCTTGCAGGAGATGTTTCTGCTACTAAACAAAAAAAAGTTAATGTAACATTTTGTCTTATGTGCCATAATTTTAGTTTGACAGATGGCCTAGTCCATTCCAAATTTGGCAGATCTCCTGTCCACTATATTACAAGTACAGTAGAGTAAGCCTGGGGTACTTACATTTGCGACAGAGTATTCCTACTGTCAAAAAATAAAGGTGATCTGCAGTGTTTTGGGTCCAGAAATCTGTGCTTGAATTGGCAATGTTAGCTTGAAATCAAACAAGTGAATTTACAATAAAGTGGTTATTGTGAGTTTGGCCATCCCCGGACCACCAAGCTGGCAGTGGCGGTCACGGTTGCTCCGCCGCCAGACCGGTGGAGAAGACCGTCATATTCTGACCATAGCGGTGATCAGAATGGAACACAAACAATTCACAACCAGTGCAGATGGACCGCCGCGGACGGCAGTAGGCATTGGCAGTCTATGGGGACCATGTTTCTGCTCAACATATTAGGAGGTTGCACACTGCCAGAATTTCTGGGGCAGTCACACCTCCACTAAAAGCCTTGGGGAAAACAAACAATAGAAAAGGAGACAGTTACCTGCAGGAACACAGACAAGTCCACAGCAACCATGGAACATGAACTTGAAGTCTTCCCACTGCTCCTGCTGGCCATACAGCACCAGAACCAGTGATAGCAATGAAGAAAACAACCGTAAAGACACACACCTAGCACACACTGGAGGGAAGGCCATTAGTACACACCCACACACAACACACACACCGGGCACGGATAGCGACGGCCACACACACGCGGAGACAACCATACTAACACACACACACCTACATACACACATGCACACACAAACTACACACAAGCACAACCAAACTACACACATCACTTCCAACATACATGTGCCACACACACACCACACCACACACACATACCACTGCCACTGTCAATCACATTCATACACAACACCATCCGGTCAAACAACGACATCGCCATCGTAACCACACAAACGCATTGGCATAAAGGCACACCGCACTCCTCCACATTACAACACATACTGCCTGCAACACATAACAACAGCACACAACACATCAAAACCAAAACACTGCCAAACAACATCTAAGGTCACATCCCACATCACCCCAACACACAAAGTACATCATAGATGCATCACTACACGCACGCATGTACACACCACTACCACACATTGCCACGAAACACAATTATAACGCATCACAAGAAGTTCATTGCACAAGTCACCTACACAACTCATGCTGCTACACAAATAGATCACATACACATAACACACACTCACCAAATCATACAAATACTCCACATACATGCGGAAGGAAAGGCAGGACACGTTTGTTACCCTCAACACCAACGCCTCCATGATGCAGATATATTAAACTTAAGAGATTCTGTGTGAAATAAACTATGTACAACATAGGCCTACTGGCCAGTCCAAAAGTCTATAGTGCCCCAGGAACACTGGGCAAAGTCTCTGGCCCCAACTTGACTCCAGACTGCAAAGTGGCCTCCACATGGCAGGGGCATCAATGGGGCAGGCAGACACATCAGGGGTGGGGGGCGGAGGTGGGGGCTTGGGTTTGGGAGGAGGGTCTTCTGGCTTGGGTTTTAGTTTGGGGGTTTGGGTTTTGTTTTAGGCTTTGGGGGAGGGTCCTTGGCTTTGGTTTGGGAGAGGTGACCTTGGGTTTGGGGGGGTGGTCTTTTTTGCACGGGGAGAGGCATGGGCAGTACCGAGAGGGCATGTAAGGACTTTGAGGTGGAAGGGCTGGGCTTGCGAAGGGAAACAGGGCACTTGGGGGAACCACGGGCTTTGACAGTGGGAGGGAACAGGGAAAACTGATAAAGGTACCTTTTTTAGGGGCACAAGTGTGGTCATGGGAAAAACGTTTAGCAGTGGAGGGAGAGGGAGCGGTTGAGAGGTGTGTCTTGGTAGGTGCCTTGTCTGCCAGTGCATGGGTGGAAGCTATGTGTGTGCTGGGTGTCTGTTGGATGGGTGAGTGGGGGCGTTTAGGTGTCTTGGGAGGAGGGGGAGGGAAATGAAGGGAGATGCCAGGGTGAATGTGTGAGTGTATGTTGGGGTGGTGTCTGAAGGTAAGGTGGATGTGCTGCTTTTGAGGGTCTTGGTAGTGATGGTGAGTGCGCAAGTGTAGTATGGGGTGGATGTCTGCCGGTCTGCTATTATGGTGAAGGTGGATATGAGGTGACTTGTGGCTGGATCTGGGAGTATTGATGCACTGATAGCAGGTTTGAGTGGTGTAGTTTCTGTGAGGGAGGAGGTGGCGGGGAGTCTGTGTAGGGAGTGGATGTTGTTGTGTTTGCATGTGTGTGTTGTCTGTGTGCATGCCAGTGGTGGGTCTAGTAGTGCCTGTGTTTGTCTTTGCGAACTGTGTCTGTTGAAGTGGATAAATGCTGGTCTGACTGTGTGCTCTGGATGGGTGTGGGGAGATGGGTGAGGTATTGGGCACAGGTAGCTGGAGAGGGGATGGAAGACGAAGGGACACTGGCTGCCAACAATGAGGATGTAAGAGCCTGAAAGGATCTCTGCAGGCCAGTGAGGGCACCGTGAATGCCTTCCAGGTAGGCATTTATTTGCTGCATCTGTGATGCCAGTCCCTGGATGACATTCACAATGGTTGACTGTCCCACAGAGATGGATCTCAGGAGGTCAAGAGCATCCTAATTGAGGGTAGCAGGGCTAACTGGGGCAGGGGCATAGGTGCCTGCAGCAAAGGAGATGCCCACCCTTCTGAGTGAGTGGGCACAGGCAACTGGGTAGGGAGCTACAGAGAGGGCAGTGCTGTTAAGGGTGTTGGCAGACATGGTGTTGATGCTGGGATGGTCCCAGATGGGTCTGCCATCGCCAGGCAGCGTCCATTGGAGGAAGAATGCGAAGAGGGTGTTGAACATCAGGTCTCCCCCATGGCACTCCCCTTGCCCTCCATCCCACTGGTCCCCTCGGCTCCGCTGCTCTCAGCCTCCTGGGTCCCATGGGCTGCTGCTTCCCCACTCACCGGTGCCCCTTTGCCTGATGATGCTGATGCACATAAAGACACAGGAGGAGAGGGAGGGAGGGTGGGAGAGAAAGACAGGGTAGAATGGGTCAATACCTACCCATCATTTACACAAAATAACAACTTATTACTGCTCTTATGCCATGGCAGGGCATGCCATTACATAGACATGCATACCTGTGGGAAGATATAGGGGAAACAAAAGCTATGCAGAAAAAACCTACTAATGTGAGACTATTGTCACTCATTGACTTGATGAAGGCTGTAACAATGCATAGTAGCATAGTAGTTAGCATATTCCCATGATCTTTACATATACATATCCTACAATCTTAATCCAGCTGACTTCTGCATGGTAAGGTAGCATGCCCACATATCCATTAACAATGTGGTCTTTCATTCCTTGGCCCCCTGCAGCCATCTACATATTCTGTAAATGGCAGTTGATCGAGAGCTTACACATTACCTCTGTCATAGTGGCAGACTAATACAGATGGCAATGCCCTAACACCTCTGGTACACTGATGGAAGGAGCTGAGCTCTCAAAATATGTGAACGGTGTCCAGACAAACCCAAACATAGAGTGAGTCACCTCATAAGTCACTGTCAGAATGGCATTTGCACACATAATCAATGTAAATCCTGCCAGGGTGGCTGATAACCATGGTCGATGTGCATCTACTAATGAAATACACTACTTCTTCCCACTAGTAGCCTACCCAAACCCATACAAGGCCCAACTTTAGTGAAGTTAGAGTCTGTACTTACCCCCTTGTGTCTGCTGTGCTGCACTCAAATGCCCATCCACCTCAGGGTAGGCCACCGCAAAAATGCGGGCCATTGGGGGGGTCAGGGTCTGATGGGCACCCCTCCCTTATTGGGAGGAAGTCCCCTCCTGGGCCTCAGCAGTCTACAGGGCCCAGCGTCTCAGGTCCTCCTACCACTTTCTGTAGTGCGTGCTCCACTGGCTATGGACTCCCAGGGTCCACACTTGCTTGGGAATGGCACACCAGATCCCTTTCTTCTTATGGGCGCTGACCTGCATGGGACACACAGACAGAAGGACAGAGTTATGTAGAGAAGCATCACAGCTGCACCAGCGAAGTTTACACATCTGACACATCTTATGCCCATACTAGCATGTCTTAATGGCACTAACGCACTAACTCCTTTGCCCCCTGCATGCATCCACTCTGTGTGCAGCGTCACAACACCTTTCAGCCTCACCTGCTGCGTTGGTGCCCCATACAACTGTCCATACAGGGGTAGGACCCCATCCACAAGCTTCTCCAACTCCTACTGGGTAAAGGCAGGGGCCCTATATCCTGCAGGACATGGCATGATGGCTCCCAGAGACAGTACACAGCAGCTCACACAGTGGAGGTCTTGCTTGCACGAGTGTCAGGAGTCAGGCGAGCTATGCAGCAGAAAATAGCGGTCACAGCTCCCGCATACATGACCGTCACCGCCGCCGGTGATTATCATTGGCCCCAGTCTCCTATAGGCAACAATGTTATCCAATGAGGAGTTGCACGGTGGTTGCGACTGCCTACCGCCATAACAACTAACCCCGGCAGAATGAGGTCACTTCCATCTGTCCTGTGCATGCAGGACAGGTGGCTGCCTTTTTACATGTAGTTAATGTATTGTAGGGGAACAAAAAGTGTGTCATGAATGATTTGTAGTGACATGTGTATAGATGAACTATGTTCTCCATCAAAGCTGGGTTCACACATGTGCCATACATGGACAGTGTAGTTAGATGTACTGATGACTATGACAGGACATGTGCAGTCACTTGCAGCCTCCTAGATGGCATAACCATATCTGTGTGTGAAAATGGTACATACACCTTATTACCTGGGGGAATAAGGTGTTGTTAAATGAATGTCTCACATGTTTCATGTGTGGCAAGCTGTTTGTCTGGGACGAAACAGGCAGCTAAAATGGCATACACATTTAACCTACGTGCCTCAGATGGTTTGTGTATACTTCAGCTTTGTGTCCACGGTACTATTGTGTGCTATAAGTATGGTTTTAGGTGGCATGTGAACAGTGGACATCAACTTGTGGCTTTTTCTCTCTCCTATTCCTAGATACCACGCAATGGGGAGAATGTGACATGCACCGGTGTACTGGCCCCCCCATTCAACTTGCTACCCTGGAAGAGAGACACTTAATCCAGACCTATCATCTGAACTGTCAGTCCATCATGAACTGTGTACCCAGTTGGAGCCAGATCTATTTCCTGCCATATGTAATCCCTATGCCATCCCTCCCACAGTACAGTTCTTATCAGTGCTACACTTCCTTGCCTCAGGCTCCTTTCAGATTACAGTGGGCTTGGCCGCAGGGATGTCACAGCCCATGTTCTGTCTTGTGTTGAAGGATGTACTGTGTGCTTTTCTGAAAACCTGGACAGCCAATCAGGTTCCCCCAACGTGCGTATTTGCCCACTGTTAAGGCTGGCTTCTATGATATGGGACACATCCCTCATGTGATAGGGGCCAAAGATGGCACCCACATTGCTTTGGTTCCATCCAGGGCCAATTAGCGATTGTACAGGAACAAGAAAAACTTTGACTCCATCAATGTCCAGGTGGTGTGTATCGCTAAACAGTATATTTACCAAGTGACGGCCAAGATACCTGGATCTGTGCATGACTCCTATTTTCTGAGGAACAGCAATGTCCTACACATGATGGCACAACTACAGAGAGAGAGGACCTGGCTAATTGGTATGTTTTCCATTGTATATGTGCAACTGTGATGTCATCTCTCTTCCCAATCTGCCATGTGTCTCTACCGATATTGTGACAGGTCCAACTTTTGTGCACACAGGTGACTTTGGCTATCCTAACCTTCCCTGGCTGCTGACACCGGTGAGATGGGGGAAAATCGTTTAAATGAGGCCCACGGCAGAATGAGGCATGTCATCGAGAGGACCTTTAGCCTACTGAAGGCCAGATTCAGGTGTCTGCACATCTCTGAATGTGCCCTGCTCTACACACAACAAAAGGTGTGCCAGATGGCTGCCTGCTACACAATCTGTCCCTGAGACGTCACCTACCATTAGGGTATGATGAGGAGGTGGCAGCTGGACCTGTGGCTGATGATGGTGACATATAAAGTGATGATGAGACAGATGATGATGATGCAGCTGACTCTACAACAGAGCTGATCCACCAATACTTCCAATGATATTCAGGTATGTGTTACCTATATTGTATGTTAACAGTACTCTTGTCCGCCTTGTGACATTGCTCCTCCTGGTGTGTCGTAACAGTGGAGGTGTTAAGTGCAGCTATCACTCTGTGTGGGTTTAAGGGGAAACATTAACCATCAGGGGAAGTGTTACTGTTCAAATGTCAGAGATATATTAACTAGGCAGTCGGCTAGCATCACATCTCCTAAGGATTTTGTGTGGTCTCAGTACTTCAAAGTGAACTGCAAAAGGACTACCAAACAGTTTATTTTTTTCAGTAGTACTCCTTATCCTCACTGTACACAATGGACTAATAATGACAGTGGAACTTGCCTTTTGCTGGGTAATGTCAGATGTGAGGTATCGACCATAGGGTATGTATGTTTTGAAAATGTGGAGCTGTCATGGTAATATGTGTTCAACTTACCAATTCACACTAGGGGGGATGACACTGTACTGTACTACATGTGTGTTGAGTTGCAAACACTGACTCCTATTGTGATGGTTGTCCATGTCTTGGTTTAATTGCAGGTCAGTTAGTTGGTGCTACTCAGGTTCCTGGCTTGTCTGGTGGCTCCCTTAACACAGGATTTCAGAACATGTCTATTGTACTTTCATACTTGCTGTACAACCCTCCCTATTCTGTCCATCTTACAGGCTTTTGATGGTCAATGGGTTAACTGAAATTACATTTTGTACTACAGAAATTGGTACTTGTTACAACAAAGACAGATAAGCAGTAGCTGTGCTCAATGGTGTTTATTGTGATTCTCAAGTGCAATGGGTGTTAAGTGGGGTCATGGTGGTTGAAATCATCAGAGTAGTTGGCCCAGCTGTAGGTAGTACAGGTCCAGTATTCAAGGGCCATGGGAAAATGGAGATTTGACAGTGGAGAGTCAACAGGGTTTTTAAGTGGCACAGAAGGGAGAATGTTCTGGAGAGAGTCACTCCCTGGCAGTGGTTTTGGTCTTGGCATCAGGTCCTGCAGGATGTCTGAATGGATGACCTTGTTTGCATGGGGGTTCCTTGGCTACAGAGGGAGGGGTGCTAGTGTCCTGTGGGTCCTCTGACAGGGTCTCCATACCACTAGCTGTGGCAGATGTTGAAGGCTCTGTTAGTATCTGGCTAGTGGAAGAGGCCTGCTGATGGGTGGAGGAAGATTGCAGGATGGTTGTTAGTTCCCTGAGCATCCCTGCAATGGAATCAATGGTGACATTGTGAGCCTGCCATTGCTTCATGGCCTCCTGGTGGTATTCCCTCTGCAGCCTCTGGTTCTCCTGCAAGATGTAGAGTATCCAGCCCATCTTGTCCTGGGATTGGTGGTATGCTCCCAGGACTTGGCAGATGGCCTTGTGGCCAGTCATTTCCCTTTGGGACCCCATCCCTTGGCCCACGGGTTCCCTCCCACTGCCCCTGGCCCCCTGTGCCTGTCCCCCTGGCACGGTGTGCCCACTCCAAGTTACACCAGGACCTTCATCCTCTTTGGTGTGAGGGGTAGACTCTGGTCCCTGTAATGTGAGGCACACTGCTGATTGGACAGTCCTTGGGATACAGGTCAGGAGACGAGGGTTTGGCTGTCCTGTTGTTTCGACAGGGGTGAGGGGCTTAGATGTGAGCAGGGTGAGGCTGGTGGTGGTGGTGGACTGACCAATTGTCCCAGGTGGGCCAGGTAAGTCGTCACTGTTCAGACATCCAGAGTTGTAGTCCTCACTGGGGCCTTCATCTTGGGAAGGGTTGGCTGTCTCTGGCATCCTCTCCACAGTGGCAGGGGCACCTGTGGATGGAGAGGGAGTGTGTTACATTGGAGGGTGTACTTGTTTGTATCATAGTCTGATGCATACAGTGGCTTGACCCATTGATGGCAATGACAGATACAGCATTGCAGACATTGTTTGTAGATGATGGATTGTGGCATGGGTTCCATGTTCCATTGAGGGTTGTGGAGAGTTGTCTGCATTACTGTCATTGTCATGTCGTAGTATGCAGTTGAAACATGCAGTTGGTGTAGCAGGTGCGATGGTTATAAATGCAAGTGTTCCACTGTGAAGTGGGATTAGCATCTTTTTATGTGTGGGGAGTAATGCATTGTGGGAGTTGTAGTGCTTGCCATTGTCAGTGCCAGTGATATCATGCACTAGGGAGGGACTGTGTGGGGATAGTGGCATTGGGGTGGTGTGCCATGCCAGGGAGGGGCATTAGGTGATTGGGGGGGAGAAGTGTAAGATAGGGTGACTTGGGGATTGATATGGTGGTGGGGATGCATGCTGTACAGGAATACTTGGTGCTAGGGGAGTGTTAGTGACTTAACAGAGTCAAGTCCTCCGGTTATTCCATTCAGGCCCTCAGGATGCAGGATGGCCAAGACCTTCACCTCCCACAATGTAAACTCTGGGGGAGGAGGTGGTGGCCCGTCGCCAGTCTTGTTGATGGCAATCCGGTGTCTGGATGGCATGGAACGCACCTTTACCCGTAGGTCATTGCACCTCTTCCTGATGTCCTCCCTTGTGCGTGGATGGTTATCAAGTGAGTTTACCCTGTCGATGATCCTCCGCCAAAACTCAATTTTTCTGTGTTCCAAATAGCTGTGGCTCTACCCTGATGATTTCATCGCCCATGACCCTCAACTCTTCGTCAGTGAATCGTGGGTGCTTTTGACGTGACATGGTAGTAGTGAAGTCGTTAGTGGGGGGTGTTGTGCAAAAGGGTGGGGTGTTTGGTGCTTGATGGGGTGTGTGGGGTGCTTAGTTGTGTGTGGTGGTGTGTTGTGGTGCTTGTGCACAGTAGTGATGTGTGTATGTTGCTGATGGTGGAGTTGTGTGGTGTGTGCAGAGTGTTGTGTATGAAATGCCAATGGTGTCCAACTGCAAGGTGTTTGGTCGTTGTGCTCCTTGGTTTCTGTGTTCGTAGTTGTGTGGGTGGTGTGGGGGGAGTTTTATAGTGGTGTGTGTAGGTGTGTGTGGTGTGTGTATGTGTGTCAGGTGTGGGGTATTCAGACTGTCCAATGTGGGGTTGTGTTATGGTGGAGGTGAATTTCTGACCGCTGCGGTTCACACAGCCAATGTTTTTCCACCATGCAATGACCACTGTGCTGATTTGTGGGTTGTAATCTGAAGGACGTAATGTTGTCAACATGACGGTGAGGGTGGTGAGGCCGCCTCTCTCCCTCCGTCGAGCGCCCTGGCGGTCTTGGATCTGTGGCTGTTTTTTGGCAGTCTTCAGTATGTGGCTCATAATACTGCAGTCGGATTACCGCCTCCATTGTGGTCTTTTGGCAGCCGCCAACACAGCGGTCTTCCGAAAAGACTCATAATGAGGGCCTAAGTGTCTTAGCTTCAGAATATTCACAATGAGTTGTTGTGCAAAAGACTCACAACATCTTCGTTATGTGTACATTTTGATGATTTCACTCTGTGCTGAGTGACTGATGCATGTCTGCTTTCCGTTCATTCTGGAGCAGATAAGGGAGATGCTGACCACACTTTGAGGGAACAGTATGAAGGCAACTGTGAGTCTGAAGGTAGAGCAATTGACGCAGATGGACCCAGTGGACTGAGGGGGCTGGCAGAATGCAACATCTCCATCTAACTCTGAGGCCACTTATTCTAGCCAGCCACTCCTGGTGGTAGCAGAAACATCTGAATCTGAGCCAAAAAACATCTGCTCCTGCAGCTGTCAGAACCACTGCACCTAGCATCGCACTCATTTCCTCCACCCTCTACCTGTAACCAAGCAACCACCCAGTTTGAAAACAGACTGGAGTCTCCTTTGCCTAACCGCCTCTTACCCTGCTCCCATCCCACCAACTCTGTGCCAGAGGTGACACTAGAGGTCCTTAAACCCTCACTGTGCCCAACGACCTTTAACCTCAGAACACCAACCTGCCCCTTCTGCAAAAATCCTTACACTCCCACCTGCCCAAAGAATAAGTGCTCTGATTCTCATCTGCTTTGAGAGGATGAGGAGCCCCATAAGCCAGAGTATACACAGAATGGAAGGGAAGGACAGTGGCTAGAGTCTATTCATAAATTTTGAACTGTGATAGGACACTACTCCCTTTCATGGACTTTTATTTTTTTCCTGGATATAACTTATACTGTACTCTATTTGCCAGATGATGAAGACTTGAGCTGTTATTTTTTTGTATTTTAAATAAAAAAAGCATTTCCAATGCAATGGGTCTCGCGTTTACTTGAGTTAAAGCCATTAGGTTGTAAACTCCTAACCAGACTTTTCTTTCCACATAAACTGAAAAGTAAAACAGTTTCACTTAAGTGAGCCAATGGCTGCCACGAGCAAAAATCAAACACACAAAAGGAAACAGAAGTTCGCTCACAGTGAAACGTTTCGGCAAAAGTCCAATTATCCATGTATCCGCAAAAGTGCAATTATCCATGTAACCGGCAAAAATGCAAAAATCCATGTAACAGAGTCAATGTCATGCAAAGCGCTCTACTACTGCCCAGCAAGATTGCACTGCCTACGAAATAGAGAGAGAAAATAGTGCAGAAACCATACGGAAAACATGGAGCCTTGTATGTTTTCAGTAGTTGGCCGGTGCGCTCGAGGCGGGCTAAACACTGGAAAAGGCATGACGTATGCATGCCTTTCACTAATTAAATCAAGCTATTTTCAAAAGGCAAGCCCACAAACCAACCAAATGAATGGGCTTGACATGGGTGTGGTTGAAAACCCAAAGAGAGATTACAACAGGGACGGAGCTTGTTGCGCCAAACCCTAACAATGCTAAATTGGATGGGTTGTACTGTTGCATTTTGATTGTTGTAGGTATTAGAGCGCATTACATGCACAAAAGTCTCAGCAGAGGTAATCCCTGCACTGGTAATCTCGGAGGTAGTAATCATAGTAGTGGTAACCTCAGCAGTGCCAACCCTTGCAGGGTTAATCTCAGAGGTAGTAATCACAGTAGTGGTTATAACAGCAGTAGTAATCTCAAAGTTGGTAATCACAGCAGTAGTAATATCAGTAGTGGTAATCACAGTGTTAATAATCACAGCAGTGGTAATTTCAGCAGTGGTAATTCCTACAATGGTAATCTCAGAGGTAGTGATCACAGTGAAGGTCATCTCAGCAGTGGTTATCCCTGCAGTGTTAATTTCAACAGTGGTAATCTCAGCAGAGGTAATCCCTGTACATGGTAATCTTGGAGGTAATAATCACAGTAGTGGTAACCTCAGCAGTGGTAACCCCTGTAGGGGTAATCTTAGAGGTAGTAATCACAGTAGTGATAATATCAGCAGTGGTAATCTCAGAGTTAATAATCACAGTAGAGGTAATCTCAGCAGTGGTAATCCCTGCAGTGGTAATCTCAGAGGTAGTAATCACACTAGTGGTAATATCAGTAGTGGTAACCTCAGTGGTAGTGTTGGAAAATGGGTTATTGGTAGGGCAGGTAGGTACCTACACCTAGCAACAAGCCACTAACCTCCACATAGGTACAGTTAGGTCTCAGTAAATTAATCCCAGCTCTACCCTTGGTAGCTTGGCATCGAGCGTCAAGGCTTAACTTAGGAGACAAAGTGTAAAGCATTCAAATATCACAAAACAGTAATTAAATAAAACACAGGAAACAGTTTAAAAATCCAAAACCAATTTATAAAAATAGCTTATATTTTTATCTTTAAAATGACACAAAAACGATTAAAATCGGTTCAGGGGAACCGGAGATATGAATTTTTAAAGTATTATTATTTTCTAGCGCTTAGAAACAAAAAGCGCCAATCGGGTCATCTGGTTGCACCAAGACCGGGGCAAAGTCAAACTTTCAGGCCGACCGCGATGGAGCCCTGCTCGGCTACAAGTCGCGGGAGGCCTCGGTTAAAATGTTACCTTCTGACTTAGTCTCTTTTTTGATGTTTTTCTTCCCCGGGACGAACCTGCCAGTTGGATCCGACCTCCTGGAGCCCTTGTCCGGATACGCGAAGTCGGTTTCCTCGGTGGTGATTTTTACCTTCGGACTTAGTCGTTTTTTCGAGATGAAAATCCTTCGACCGGGGTAAACCTGGATCTTGATCCGACGTCCGTGGAGCCCTTCTCGGATACGATGGCTGGAAGGTCCCGGTCAACTTTTTACGTTCGGACTTAGTCTCTTTTTCGGATGTTTTTCTTTACCGGGACGAACCACGAAGTCAGGCCGGGTCGCGGTTGAGGCAAGCCGGCTAGAATTTCCGCGTCGGGTCGGTCACTTTATGGAGCTTTTTTCCAAAATTTCTCCAATCTTTTCCAAACTTCTGGGGCTTCACCCAGATGTTCTTTTAAGGTTCTTTTGGGGTCCACAGCTCACCCCAAGGGTCCAGAAGTTCTGTGATGGTCCTTGGGAAGTGCGGACTTCAACTCCCAGAATACACCTGGCGCAAACTCCTTTTTGGCCACTGGACAGTGGTCAGCTGGTCACTTTTTCAGGAGTTGGTGCAGGGGACTCTGGATAGCAATTTTTCACCTGTAGCAAACAGGGAGTCCCTCCTTGAACCAGTGGAAGCCAGGCAAAGTCCTTCTTGTGGTGAAGCCCAAGTGTGCAGCTGGTGCAGTCTTTCTGAGTGCAGGGTCCAGGTGCAGGCCAGGGGTCCAGCAGGGCAGTCCTTCTTCTCCTTGTAGTTCTTTCTTCTTGAAATTTGGTGGGGATCTAAGGCGTGGGTGCAGGTTTGCCAGTTTTATCCTTGTTCCTGGGTGAAAAGCAGGGGGGCCCTGGTTCTCCAATCAGGGACAGGGTCGTCCCCCTGTGATGACCACTTCCTGGGAAGTGTGGCAAAAATCCATCCCAGAAGGCAACAGTCTCTAAAAATCCAAAATGGATGAATCTGATTTTTGGAGGAGAGATCTGGCTGAGCCCACCCACTGGTGTGGCTAAAAATCATAAACACACCCCTCTCCTGCCCTCTCCTAATCTAATCAAGGGGGCACCTAGCTGTCTGGGGTTGCAGGATGTGGGGGTGTTGCTGGGTGCTCCAGATGTCCTTCTCTGCCTTTGAAGACCAGTTTGGCAGCCCTCCCCCTTCCTGCCTCACCATCTGCTGAGGGGAGATTCTCTCCCCCAAGCACATTCCTTTGTGTGAAGTCAGGCCACTTCACACCTCATTAAAGTAGCCTGGCAGAAGCTGCTGCAGGCTGGCCAATCAGAGCACAGCAGCAAAAACAATGCAGAGCTGAAATTGGCAACTTTTTAGGTAAAGTCTAAACTTTTTACCTGCACTAGTTATATTAAATCCAACAACTGGAAGTTGTGGGATTTATTATAACAATCAATTTGATACCAAATTCTTGGTATGTAACATTTAAGGAGACTTTAAAATTTAAAATAAAGTCTGCCCATTCTAGCCTATGAAGGCCATTTACTTCAATGAGGTAAAAACAAATTTGGCTGTTTTTACCTCACCAGGGCTTATAAATCTATTTTTATAAAGTCCCTGCTTATAGTTACATGGCACCCAGCCCTAGGGGCACATAGGGCACACCTTAGGGGTGACTTATATGTAAAAATAAGGTAGTTTAAAACTTTGGAAGTACCTTTAATTCCAAAGTCGAATTTGCATATAACTTTAATTTAAAAGCAGCCAGCAAGGCAGGCTTGCTTTTAAAATGACACTGGGCACCTCAGCAATGCACCTAGGTGTGCACCACCTATGCTGTGATCCCTAAACCTACATGACCTACCATATACTAGGGACTTATAGGTAGGTTAACTTAGCCAATTATAATTAGCCTAATTTGCATATCCATTTTATACAGAGCACAGGCCCTGGGACTGGTTAGCAGTACCCAGGGCACCATCAGAGTCAGGAAAACACCAGCATAAAGTGGAAAATGGGGGCAAAAAGTTAGGGGGCCTCTGCAATCAGCCCCAGTTTCTCACAGGTATTAATCACAGCAGTGGTAATTTCAGCAGTGGTAATCCCTGCAGTGGTAATCTCAGAGGTAGTAATCCCAGTAGTGGTAATCTCAGCAGTGGTTATCCCTGCAGTGATAATTTCAACAGTGGTGATCTCAGCAGAGGTAATCCCTGCACTGGTAATCACGGAGGTAGTAATCACAGTAGTGGTAACTTCAGCAGTGGTAACCCATGCAGTGGTACTCTCAGAGGTAGCAATCACAATTGTTGTAATTCAGCAGTGGTAATCCCTGCAATGTTGATATCAGAGATAGTAATCACAGTAGTGGTAATCTCAGCAGTGGTAATCACTGCAGTGGTAATTTCAAAGGTGGTAATCTCAGCACAGGTAATCTTTGCACTGCTAATCTCAGAGGTAGTATTCACAGTAGTTGTAACCTCAGGAGTGGTAATCCCTCCTGTGGTAATCTCAGAGGGGCTCCTTTCAATCCAGTAGGTTCTATGTAGCGGTCTATGGACGACTTTGTGTTTTAGGTGGTGACATACAACCCTTCGTGCTCACGCACGGTGGGTGCTGGGCCCTCGGCCTGATGTGTTCATTGCATTTGTGTGTGAATAACGCCCACACATTTTCTGTTTATAACGCGCTTACCTGAAGAAAATGTTTAAACCACTTCGTCCTCAGCGAAAAAAAGGACCTCTGAACTGAGTACAGCACAGTGCCTTCCTGAGGGGCACCATCCTCATCTAAAGGTAAACATCTTCATTTGTTTAGTTTTTACTCAGCAGACTAGGGCTTTATAAAACAATGGGACTCGGATAGAATCTATTTCACAAGCATTTGTAATGCAATGGGTATCGCGTTTACTCGAGTTAAAGCTATTAGCGTTGTGAACTCCTAAACGGACTTTTCTTGCCACATAAACTGAAAAGTAAAACAGTTTCACTTAAGCGAGCCGATGACCGCCATGAGCGCAAAGCTAACACACAAAAGGAAACAGAAGTTCACTTGCAGTGAAACGTTTCGACAAAAGTCCAATTATCCATGTAACTGCAAAAGTGCAATTATCCATGTAACTGGCAAAAGTGCAAATATCAATGTAACAGGGTTGATGTCATGCAAAGTGCTTTACTACTGCCCAGCGAGATTGCGCGGCTTACGAAATAAAGAGGAAAAATAGTGCAGAAACCATACAGAAAACGTGGAGCCTCGTATGTTTTCAGTAGTTGGCCGGTGCGTATGCATGCCTTTCACTAATTAAATCAAGCTAACTTTAAAAGGCAAGCCCACAAACCAACCAAAGGGATGAGCTTGACGTGGACGTGGTTAAAAGCCCAAAGAGAGGATACAACAAGAATGGAGAGCGTTGCTCTCTACCCTAGAAATGTGAACTAAAAATGTTGTGTCTTTTTATTGAGCTCTTGGTTTTTGACAAAAATGTTAATATTTGTTTCCATATGTGATTGAATATGTAAAAAATGTTGCTTATGTTAACCAAGTTGTTCAAATATTTCCCAGGTGATGCATTGTTGGAGATATAGTTGATTCACATCCCATGTCCATTAATACAACTGGGAGTGGAGCCTTGAAGGGATGGTAGGTATGGCATACTGAGTGGAAAAGTGTATCCCATATATTTTATGCTGTTACCTGGGTAACAAAATGTTAGAATAACTTCTGGTGTTGGGAATCACATAAAGTCCATGCGGTATATCCAATGTGCATGCACCTAGGTAGCCTAAATTAGTGAAGTGTCTTGCATCTGATTGTGTATTCTGCTATTGATACAATGTCTAAGATTTAACAATGTAAAGAAACAGTGATGGGGTTTACGAACATCTTTTTGTTGTTTATGTTTTTTTTCATGTTTTTCTGTAGAGCGAGGCTAGGGCGAACATACGGTTCAAGGGTCGTCTTATATTAAGTGCGTTTTTAAATTAAACCATTTCTGTTTAGGGCCATTGCAAATCTATAGATACTTCAGTAAAAATATAAACAGGTTACTTTTAGGTGTTTGCATTAAATGTTTATTTTCCCATGTACATTTTCTAAAAAAATGTACATTCACTTACAGATTTGAGGTGGGATAGCTAAATTGGTTTACATGAGTATTTTATACGAGGAGGTGTGTGTGAAACTGCAAGGATACCCTGACACTCACGTGGGAGCAGACTGCAACTTCTCAACATCCTCCCTTGTGACAGCAGCGATGGATGGATCACACGGCAAACTGATTCAAAGTGTGGTCGAGGGCGGTTAGGGCTGGGTACTATTGATTTGATCCTGTAGAAGGCAGGAATGTGTTATATTTTTGTGGAGTAGTTTCAGCTTTATTTAAAAACGGCACAATCAAACTCACCGTTCCACTTCCTAGAGGTTACTTTGGCTTGGGGCAGAGACAGAGCATTCCAATTCCTTCCTGCGTCAGGTAGTGCGAAAAACTCAGGGAGTCAAATAATGATGGTTAAACTCACGCCTATTGGCCTGTCCAACATACATAAGTATTAATTCCCTTACCCAGAAGATCATCATTTCTGTACTTTCATGCAAGTTATTCAAAACAATGAAGTAATACATTTTCTTTCTACACACCTGGTAAACAACAGTACTAAAGAAACAAACAGCATCCTTATAAGAGTTTTTGAATTGCCTTTGCGATCTTTTGGCAAACCCCTCTTCTTCGCTTTATCATACACATTTTGTTCTGCTTTAATTTAAAAGTGTTCTTTGCGTCTTCTGAGGACGCTTTCTATATTGCAAGTCTTTTTACAAACTGTTCATCTCTAAAATTCTAGGTCCAACATCAACTCCCATACTCTCTCTTGATTCTGTGTTCCAGTTCATCACACAGATGATGATGATTTGTCAAAATATATCATTATAGTTTATTTATTTGTTACATGCCAAGGGGATTTAGACCGGATGTTTACACAGTGCTTCCAGAACTTGTTTTATAGCTTTTATTGTGTTTTAGAATATTTATTGATTCATAATATGTGTTTTTTGCATGCACTTTTATGGCAGTTGCCGAATAAAGTTCTTTGACTGACTGACTGATTTGTCAAAAACCCTTTCCTAAAACTCGTATTGACTGACCTTAGGATTTTTTGACTAAACAGCATTCTTTTTGGAATCTAGGATAATCACTAATGAACATCTCTTACCTTGCAAGACCTGTGGTAATATATCTCCGTTATTAGCTTCTATAAAACTCCTTCTCAATGTGAAGAGCTGCTGCTTCTTCCAAGGTTCTGCATTACCTGGTGGTTAGTCTTCTGCATGGCTTGCTTTTGTAGTCACCTCACCTGGCCATATCTAACTCCTGCTATACCAAACAGGATCTAAGCTGCCGTCCCAGTCCCAAATCAGGATGTTTTACTAGCTAGTTTTGGGAAATCTGATGTGTTTGAGGCAACAGAGTTTCCTGGCACAGCGCCACTTTGTGCCCTTTTGCACAATCACTACAACTGGATGAGAATGGGGCTAGGGAAGGGTCAGAAGTGGATACCCTCTCATCTGGTGCAGCAAACGTTGTAGAGCCATTGGCCCAGAAGAACCTACTGTGATGGGACCTCCATGCTGTCAGAAAAAGAGTTATTTGTCATAAGATATAATATGATATGGTGTATAGTTAAGCTCAATAACATTAGCAGTTAACATAGAGCACTTAACAAAAGTTTAAAAAGTTGTACTTGTTTTCTAATTTGGTTGTGTACAGGTTTTGGCTATTTATGCTCCCCCTGTGAGAGTTGTGGATGATGAACTGTAATGTTTATGTTGATGCAAAATAGTCTCTGATCATGGCAGGCAGGGTATTAACTTTCTATCAGTATGTCTGCCATGTTTAGGGTACACCACTAAGTCGATTTACAATGATTAGGGTACACCACTATTGATGAAGTAAGGCAAATGAGATGGAGATGGCAGATGGATGATGGACTTTTGTCTGTCAAACCACTTAAATCTAAATAGGAGGAACGGACCTCCCCTTGAGACAGGAGATTGAATAGCCAGGTTTTGACAACTCAACTACCTCCGCCAAGCTCTTGTTTAGGCTGTAAGTATGAAGGTAAACGTTTTGACAGGGTCGACCCACTGAGCTTAGTCAGCATTTGAGGCTTCACTTTTGGCCTCAACTTGCATCTAGGATGTGTTCTACCACAATCGTAGATGCTGTTCAATTTTTAAATGTTTTTAATCTTACAACCACAACACTCATTCCCCTTCTTAGATTTTAATAATTCTTATGTAATTTTTCAGTATTTTTGATTTTTAGAAATTGGCTGTGGGATTTGTATTGTGTTATTCTTTGACTTATTGTTTTTGTTCTGCTAAATAATTAACGCTTTTTCCAAAAGTTAAACATGCCTGCTTTATGCTATATGTACCGGGGGGATGAGCATAGGTTTATTTATTGCAACTGTATGTTAACCTGACAGGACTCGCATCATTCCCAACTAATAACTTGTTTTCTAACAATGTCAGATTCTGATTTTATGGAAAGAGATGCTGGATGCTGGTTTTGAGAAAGTGCCTCTTTTTTGCATGTGACCCCCATTTTTTGTAGTCTGATGAGGTTGGTTGGTGTCAGTTTTTTGACTAGCACCTAAAAGCTATTTTCACTGTAGCAAGGCTGGCTAGTCCATAGCGAAAACAGTGGGAAACAGGATGAAACATTAATTGAAGGACGTAGACTTTGACGTCTTCCGAGCGCAACTGTGAGTTTTGGTGCTAGAGGAGATCAGCGAGGAGGACGCAGAGGCCCGGTTCTCTGCTCCCCGTATCGGGCAGTTCCGGGCAGTGCCACACTGAGCCTCCAGGGGCAGCCGGGCCATGCAGTGTCAAATCAGGCAGTGCCACAGTAAGCCCTCAGCTGCACCTGCAAGCCGGACCGTGCAGTAACCGCAACCCATCACACATAGCTGAGCTCTTCCCGATTCTTGCTCGCTCAGCTGCAAGTGGGTCCAAAGTGGTCAGCGTGCGGCTTCTGCAACGGGACCAGGAGGCCCGCCGACTTGATCCGAGCTGAAGGAACTGCCTGCTACTTGTGGTGCTCGAAGCTGCACCACGGGGGCGGGTGGGTCAGCCACTGTCGGCACGGGCTCTTGTGAAGAGCCATGTGAGGAGAGGTGAGGTAAGGCTTCTCTGTGTCTGGCATTTGGAGGTGTTCTGCGTGGTGTAGCCCAGACATTGGAGCTGGGTGCTACAACGCTGGAGGCCAGAAGCTAGTAGAGGTGCTAAGGCACCGGACGCACCCTTGCTGGCAGGGAGGCTTCTGACAGGTAGACTCCAGCTTGGTTCCAGCTCAGAAGCAAGTTTTCCTAGTCGCCAGCACTAGCAGTAGATCGAGCCTCAACAGGTACAACCAGTGACAAAAGCTTGTGGCCAAGAGGCAGATAAAGATGAAGTACTCAAGTTAATGGACCTCAGGAGGTGAAAAAGGGGCTCCCTTCTGCAAAAATCCTGCAGTGGTTTACAATGGCCACAACAGGGATTTCAGCAGTGTTTGGGGAAAATCAGCTGGGTGAGATAGTTTTACCAAGGGTCAACGTGGGAGGTGACCTCTCCATCAGAGCTCAGAATCCAGCAGAACGCAGGGCAACTGCATGCTCGTACCCCTCCCCACCACCAGGGGACATCCAGAGTCACCCAGGGACACCCAGGGATACCCAGAGAGGAGAGGCGGCGCAGCTCCATTAGCACCATCCAGACGCAGAACTCAACACAAGTTGCACGCTTGTGCCCCACCCAGCCGGGGATATTCAGGGGGAGATGAGGCGGCACAACTTCCGCACAAAGATGAGCTCACTCAAGAGGCACGCAAGTCCACAAACCCGTCCTCAATCTGGTCCTAAGCCAGTTCAACAAAACCTTCACATTTCTGCACCCCCAAGGTCTCTCGAACCCTAGCCTGCCTAATCTTCAGATGCCCAGTATCTCACCAATAATATCCTCCATGCTCCAGGCCATGCCTGGCCGCATTCCCCTCCAACACTCTACCTGCACAGTGGTAGACCAGCTGGTCAGGAGGCGTTAGGGCGTGGCAGCGATTCGAACTGACTGGATACAGCGCCTGAGCCCCAGAGCCCGACGCCTGACGTTTAGTGCACAAACCACAGAGTAGACGGGAACAATAGCTCTCTAGCCGGCTCCCGAAATCCCAGCAGGAGATGCCAAAAAGGAAATACAACACACCATTCAAGGGAAGGAAGATTGCTCAACCACGCAACCTAAAAGCATGAGGGGAAACTCTTCTCCCCAATTGGCTGCTAGGTCGCTTGATGCAGCAGCAGAGTCCCCCCAGACCACACAGCAATGCAGGCTCGGCCAGAAGAAAAGGATTCCATAACCCGATTCCTCTTGAAACCAGCAGGAGAGGGTACAGCAGAGGGTTCAGAGGTGGGACAAGCCCTTGCAGGGTCAAAGGCACTCAAGGCTTCAGTCGTTCAACCCTACATCTGGGGACCGTACCTAGAACTCTGCACAGCCTCAGCAGAGACGCACACTTGCGGTCCTAAAGTGCAAAGCCCTATCACAAGCCTCGAGCTAACTGTCAGACATAATGAGCTCTACAACTTTTGTGACCCCTCCTACTCAAGCAGGGACCCTTCCACCCCTACCTTCGAACACAGAGCTTCACAGACCAGGAGCTGGGAGTACTATTCGATTAGTCCCCCAACAATATCGAGGAGAGGATTGACAGAACATTCAGCCGCACTGCAACAGCAATGATGCACTTGGGAGAGGAAGGGAGTGGATCAAATCCCCGGTGCATCACAGGCATACAAGAGCTGGCAGCGATCAGAGCATCAAAGGACACTATGACTAGGGCACTTCACTGGTAGTCAAACAAGATAGATTTGCACCTGGAACTGATCCAGTCCCTGGCTATGCACCTCATTGAAATCAGAGCAAACATTACGCACATGGAGAGCCACCTCATAGCAACTCAGAAGGGACCACAATGTCCCTACTCCCCACTGATCGACAAGCTAAGCTCCCTACCTCACATATTAAGGGCCTGATTTATTAAATGTTTGCACTGCGTTAGCATCATTTTCTTAAGTAAAAGCAGCACAAATTTACAAAATATAATTGTATTTTGTAAGCTTGTGCCGCTTTTGCGTCAAAAAATGACGCAAAGGTGGTGCAAACCTTTCATAAATCAGGCCCTAAATCATTTAGTTGGAGCAGTCAAGGTGACATCAAGAAGAGTCAAATCCACAGTAGTAACATCTTTCCCTCAAATATGCCAATTAGACCAATCAGCGCAAAGCCAAGGTTCAGATACAGTAAACCATTGGCAACATCAAGCAGCCCTTCACAAACAACTGCCATGACAAAGTGCTTAAACACAGACATTCCCCCCCTCCCAAGCAGGGACTCAAAGTCCCGTAAGTATGGAAAATTGGAACCACATGTCGAAGCAGTCACCACCCTTCAGGGCCACACAATACAATCATGTAACTCCTTCTTAACGATTCCTCAAGTGGCAACCATGGGCCTAGCTAGAAGAGCGAAGAAAAAACTAAAAAAACAAGCCCAGAAACAAAGAAATCAAATGAGACTGGACAAAAGGCACAAGATAAACTTCGCTCCCGAAGTACTGGAAGCACGTAGTACTGCAAAACTGTTTCCAATTTTTCAGACACACACAATACAAAAAGGCTTGCCAAGGACCAACTGGCAGAATTAATGTCAGCCCCCTCACAAAGGGAATGGGAACTTATACACAAAGCTCAAACACTGACACCTGGCACACTCAGGTTATCCCAATCAGAGGACCCTCAAAATGGCACACGAGCAACAAAGCTGGTACCCCACACAGAGCAGGATGCAGCAGAAACTACTGGCTCAGCCCATCAACACAAAAAGGAAAAAGAGGCCAATCAGATGACCCAGGGAGTCTGGGGGTCAGGAAACCCTCCCAGTTCACAGAACCCAAGATTCAAGGGCTTGACCAAAAACCAATCCAGTAAGGATGACACCAGCCCGTTCCCACATTGAGGGTGCAAGGGAGTACTCCAGCCCACACTGCAAACAGCGAAAACTTCCAGATCTGCAAAGTGGTACAAGGAAAGCACAACAATCACAGCTCACGGATATAGCCGGCACAACCACCTACCCGAGCAGCAGAGAGATGGCCCACTACCTGTCGGAAAACATATCTCATCAAGTCCCTTCTGACATGTACACACCTCACTGGGATAGAGACCCAAGCACTCAGCAGGGAGGCAGACTGACCCCGCTGCCCGCTGGATATGCTACATCAGAACCAACAGAACAGGACTCTATGAAACTCATATTTATCCCCCACTACACATCAAAAGGTCTCTTAGATACCTTAAACAGAAGGAACTTACTGCGGCTATTTTCTCAGGTGCCAGCACTCAGGCACATCACCTTGGAATACATAGACTGGGTTGGGTTCGAGCCACCCTTCCTTTACACAAGCTGGGAGGTCAAAAAAGCAACTTGGAAAAGCGGAGTTCAGAGGGCAGCAGTTTGGGACGCAAGAGACTCCTTCGCAGATCGGGGCATTGAACTATACATTTCTCCCCCTGACAAATACCTGTTCATCCTCCCAATCATTGACCCCTAACACATGTCGAAAACTGCCTTAAGGGGCTCAAGTGGGGGGAGGAATCACTGGACCCCTCAACAGAAGCTCAGTAGACTTCAACCATAGTCTGCGCGCAAAACAGAAGAGAGGTCCGCACGGTTACACATCTGCTCCAACAAAACCAGCAGAGGGACCGGGCAGAAATAATGATTAGGACCTAGCACTAAATGGAGCACAGAGCACAACCACTTGTGCTCACTCAAAACCCTGTCAATCCTGTCTTGGAACATGGCAGGTCTTCAGAGCACAACCAGATCCAGTGAAGCAAGGGCCTTTTTAAACTCTAATGACAAAGGCCCTCATTCTGACCTTGGCGGGCGGCGGAGGCCGACCGCCAAAGTCCCGCCGTCAGGTTACCGTTCCGCGGTCGAAAGACCGCGGCGGTAATTCTGACTTTCCCGCTGGGCTGGCGGGCGGTCGCCTTCAGACCGCCAGCCAGCCCAGCGGGAAAGAGGCTTCCACGATGAAGCCGGCTCGGAATCGAGCCGGCGGAGTGGAAGCTGTGCGACGGGTGCAGTTGCATCCGTCGCGTATTTCACTGTCTGCGCAGCAGACAGTGAAATACATTTAGGGGCCCTCTTACGGGGGCCCCTGCAATGCCCATGCCAGTGGCATGGGCACTGCAGGGGCCCCCAGGGGCCCTGCGACCCCCCCTACCGCCATCCGGATCTCGGCGGTCCGACCGCCGGGATCTGGATGGCGGTAGGGGGGGTCGGAATCCCCGCGGCGGTGCAGCAAGCTGCGCCGCCGCGGAGGATTCAATGGGGCCGCGGTACACTGGCAGGACACCGCCAGTGGTGCCGGTCCGACCGCGGCTTTACCGCCGCGGTCGGAATCCCCATTGGAGCACCGCCGGCCTGTCGGCGGTGCTCCCGCGGTCCTCCGCCCTGGCGGTCAAAGACCGCCAGGGTCAGAATGACCACCATAATCTGCATGCAAGAAACTTGGGAGTGTGCACCATCTCACTTGTCAGGCTATTATGAGATCTTTCAACCAGCCACTCGCCCAAGTATTTTTGGCCAGCCCTCTGGGGGGCCTATCGACCTTCATCAAGCACGCAGTTAGTTTGGCAGCCTCTGAGTTGACTATCAACAGCAAAATGGCCCAAGTAATCACCATTAGCAGTGCAAATATCGACAGAGAAAAGGTTGATCTGATACTAATCAACTGCTATATAAACGCCCCAAGGAAATCACAGACAGTGACAATCCTTGAACTCCTGGGGAACCTGGAAACTATTATCTTCAGTCACCTGGGCTACGAAATAGTCATGCTGGGAGACTGCAATGTAAGAGGGTTAGATGCACAATCACAGGAGTCCCCCGAGGATAGAGACCGCCAATTACTTCAAAACTTTTTTACAACTTTCAGACTCAGTTCAACCAGCCTGGGGCACATGAACAACCTGAAGGGGTGCCTCTTTCCCCATCCTTTAAAGGAGGCTCAACAATTGACTATGTGTGTCTCTGAGAAACTCATGCAAAGACTTAGGCACTTTCAAGTCACAGAGAAGGTGGAGAGCGATCACAATCCCTTGAAATGTATCATTATTCTACTCGCTCATGGAGCAGAGAAGTACACAGTGATAGGAGCTTCAACGGGCACAGAGAAATTACACTTGGCGAGAAGAGTCAGATGGAGACCAGAGCATGCATCTAAAATATCCTCATGGTTAAAATCTCAGCCTCAGGAGCCCAATCTGAGTATCGAATGGTGGGAGAAGTCAGTGGACGACCTGATGACCCTCCTGCACAGCAAGCACAGAGGTGCTGACCAACCTCGCCTTGCCCGGGGAAACACAACACTACAACTAGACAAAGACATTATCAAGGCAAGGCGGTCACTACGTAGTGTCCTACGTAAGCATAAACAACAGGGCACACAGGGCTCGGTGGCTCAGGTAAAAAAAACAGAAGATCCATTAAGAAGCAAATGTGGAAATTTAAGATGGAAAAAGATCAGAAATAATGGGAAACCATTTTCCAGCTGCTAAAGGATCCAAATCATGCTTGCTTCTGGGAGCATGTAAATAAGTTAAAGATTGGCCCTAAGACAAGGGACAACGGGGTATCAGAGACTACATGGGTCTCTCAAGTCTCCTTCTTGCACATGACCTCCATATCAAAATCAGACTTGACCATCACCAGGCTGGACAAGACTCAGCAACCTGCTCGACCATCACCAGGCTGGACAAGACTCAGCAACCTGCTCTACCTCACAGTACAGGGACCCCCCAATGGATGAAGAACAACAAGAAGACAAATCAGACCAGCCAATTGTACCTGAGGTGGCTCAGGGCATGGAGCTGAATCAGTTTTCCATTAGAAAGATAGAGTACGCAATAAAGAGTACCAGGAACGATGGTGTCCCAGGGCCAAATGGTCTTCCATCTTTTCTGTTCAAACGCTCTCCAGCAGACTGGACAGAGAAGCTATCTCACCTCTTTAATAGTGCATATCAGCTGACCATCATCCCAGACTCCTGGAGAGGGCCCACACTCTGTCCAGTTCACAAAAGAGGAGATCGCTCAGTAGCCTCAAACTATGGTCTAGTCGCTCTCCTGTATGTGAATGCAAAAATGTATGCTCAATCGCCATTGGGCCAACTAGAAGCCTGGGTACAGGAACATCAAATCCGAAGGTTTTTTCCTTCTGGCTTCAGATCTCGGGACTCAACAGTGGACAACATTGTGGTTCTCGCATACCTGCAGCGTCAAGCAGTTACCACTAATCATTTGCCACTATTTTGCTGCTTCGTGGACTACAGTGCGGCCTTTGAGAGGGTTGACCGCGATACCCTATGGAGGAAGCTGTCAGTATGGGGCATTCCCACACCACTCCCAAGGGCCATCATCTTCTTGTACACCCATACTTGGGTCCGTGCACTAACAGGTCCAAGAACACTATCACGGAAAATAGAAACCAACAGAGGCCTAAAGCAGGGCTGTGTTCTCTACTACTGTTTAATTTGTGCACTACATGCCTAGAGAAATATCTGAAGGCCAGCAGCCTAGTCCTACCAAAGATTGGCCCTACAAAGCTCCAAATCATCCAATACATTGATGACATTATGATAATGGACTGCACAAAAACTGACCTACAGTGGCGCTAAATGCCCGGAACACTTTTAACACGGATAACCATCTTCAAGTAAACCAGGCAAAAACAGAAGTCCTCAAATTTGGAAGATATAAGAACAAAAAGACCGCAACCTGGCATCTGGGAAGCCAGTCCATCAGTACACCCAGGAAAATAAAATTACCTTGGGGTGTGGTTCGCAGAGAACAACATTGCCGGGAAACAGAAAGGTGTGATCAGACAGAGAGCTGCAGCCATCACATAGGGAATCGCTCAATTGAATAATTAACTGAGAAGTGCTTCTGCAGCCCCAATATTGAGGGTAATAAAGGTGACTCTACTTCCTGCTCAGCAATATGGTTGCCTGACATTTCCTGGGTCCTTAGAATCCACCATAGAGCTAGCTCATTGCAGAGCATATCTAAACATCTTCCAACAACTGAGGTACACTTGTTGCTCTAGGCTCAGAATGGAATTAGGCCTAGTGTCGCAGCAGATAGATTGTCAAGCCACCATCCTGAAATATTATATCAGGCTCAGGAAGGCCAAAATGCCCACACTAAAACAACACTTGAAAATTATCTTTGAGGCTCCGGGCAATCCGTGGTTCAGGCAGATAAGTAAGGTTCTCAAGACCTTTGAAACGGGCAGCCCCATTCAGCTGGCAGATACTGTGCCACTCAGCTCTTGGAAAAAATCAATTCACAGAAGAGCAAAGGAAATCTCCTGGGAGTGCGACCTCCTCTTTGCCAAATCTCCATCAACAGTGCCAGCGCTAAACGATTCCTAATTGATTGGCACCCCTCAACCATACTTCCAAAAAGCAATAAATGCAGGAATTAGAAATTAGACCTTGTATATGCGAACACTAGTCCTGCCAATCAAGGACTTTCATCGCGTCTGGCCTGCAAACATCGACAAAAGACTTTGCAGGCTCTTCTTTTAGCACCAATAAAGTTGTTTACACCTCCTGTGCTGCGGCCCCACTTTAGCAGCCGATAGGAGACAGTTAATGATTCCAGCTGCTCTGGCACTGGGGACGCGGACTTGCAAGGAGACATCTAATCTCTGCTTTTCACATTCTGCCACCTGGTCCTTGGCTAGATGTGCAAAGTACATGACAACTCTAAGGCGGCAGCTTGCTCTGTCAGTGGGGATGGACAGCAAGGCTCCTACAGGGCCAAAGGAAACCTAAGTGCTTTGTTTGAAACGGAGACAAACACTAACTCCTGCTTTAAGGATTTAAAAAAAATCATTTTTGTATTTTTTTCTCTCAAGTTGTACGCAAATTTTATGTAAATATTAACAATTGTGCACTCTGTAATGGTTTTAATTTAGCAAACATTAAAGTGATACATACACATATACACTAATTCTGATATCTCTGGATTGGGAGAAGCTTGGAGCCAGGTACCTTTAGTATTTATTAAAAGCTCAACTCAATAGTGAGGTCTGATTCTTACTAAATACTAGGGTAAAGTACACTCTATATGGGGGTGAATGTTTGACATTGTTCAGCATTCCGTCCATCGCTTGTTCTTTTTGTATTTGTAGTGGGAAGAGTATGCCCAGACGTGGGTCCCGTGCTTCCCATGCCACTGGATTCAAGCTAGCCTGGCTGATGAGGGATGAAACCCCGAAACCGGTCCCAGGATGCTTGTTTCCAGTCCAGGGAAGACCTGGCCTGGCAGTTCGGGCTGGACTGTTCCCATGGGGAACAGGGTCAAAACTGATTTGCTTATTGCTGGGTCCAAACTGGAATGGCATGGGCAGCAAAAAAAAGATGGATTTAGGCCCAGATCTTTGTACTGGGGGTGAATGTTTGACATTGTTCAGCATTCCGTCCATCGCTTGTTCTTTTTGTATTTGTCACTCTATAAAATGGCCTTTTCTCTGGGTGGCACTGATGGAGGCCAATTTGCATGAGCTGTCTAGTAGTTGTCACGGGAGTGCTTAGCCTTGATGAGGTGTGAAAACTGCTCTCAGAGCAAAAACAATGGTTTGTGTGTGGGGAGGTGTTTCTCTTTCCCTGACTGGAAGACTAGTTGAGGTGTACCCGGGAATTTAAATTACTTAAAATGGGCCTTCCATGACACAAATAGATGTTAGATGGCACCTGGAAATGCCCTTGAGTGTATCCTTGTAAGGCATGCACATGGCCCAGTGAGCTGCTCCCAGAACTGGTTTGAAATGACCAAAGAAGAAAGCAATGCTCATTATCCTGACCAAGCCCCTGGGTGGGAACTCAGGCACCGCACAAGGAGAGAAGGATTTCCTCATCTTAGATTTTAGAAGTAAGGTACACTTTGGGGTTGTTACCTAGGGCAAACAGGAATTAATGAAAATGTGGGTAGGGTTACCCTTAGGAACTTATACCCACTTTTGTTACTGAGGGGCCAGAAATCATCCCTATCTACTAGCTAGTGATAGGCATAAATCTTAAATTCCGAGGCAAATTCTTTAGAATGCTTTCTGGATCCATGGACGAACAGAAGGAGACTAGACCTGTTGTCTATGACTGAAGGGGAACCCTGAAGGACTGGACCTGCTCTCCCCTGTACCTAGGACACAGAAAAGGACTTCAAAAATCAGTTAGCTGACCTCCTGTGCAGCTACAGGGCCACCAAAAGCTGCAAGAGACATTTTCCTGGGAGTTCCCAGCTGACCATTACCAACTGGCCCTGATCTGAACCCTGGTGGTTGAAGCTGCTGAAATGAGACTTGAACCTAATTGCTGTTCCTGGGGTCATGGGATCCATGGCTACCCGTACTACCTGTACTTCCCCCACCACTCCTGATAACTGGGACTTGAAAAGTGTTTGGACTTCCAGACCTCCAGGGGCCTGCGACAAACTGCCCTACTATATCTGACCAAGGCCTGACCTCGCTGGCCGCAGAAATTAGGTTTCTCCCACTCTGTGCTTCTCTGCAGCAGCAAACCTGATTCAGCAGGCCCTCAGCACATGTAGATGGCGTATGCTTACGGCCAGCATAATGATATGGACCTTTGGTTTAATCATGGCAGAGACTACGCTCTCTCTGCCATGATTCAACTCTTCCGACGGCCCTCTGGAGTAAGGGTTGTCAGAGGTAGACCTTTATTTCTACCCACCCTATTTAGATGGGTGGAATTACAGGTCTGTTTTCACTACCCACAGTGAAAGGGGAAGTGAAAACCTATGGTGAGGGGAGTATTTTCTTTTATTTTCAAAAAGAAAGTCCCATTTCTTAATTTTCCTTTTGGAAATAAAAAAGAAAACCTATTGGTGCAGGGCTCCATCATGTTGACGGAGCCCTGCACCAAACTGCAGAAGCATTGACCGGAATCACCATGACAGCAGTCGCTGGCAATGCTTAAAGAAATGATTGCCCCCTTAGTGATCATTTCAAAATCTGGCATACACTACCTCCATTAGGGTGACTAAATAATTTACTGTGTCACTCTGGAGAAGATAGTAGCAGTCCATCGGATTATAAATATGGCTCTAAGTCTGAAGGTAAAAATCTTAGAGGGATGAACCCGTCAAAAGTATCTGGCTGTTGAGATGGGCTCCAAATTTGAATTTCCCCTACTTGGCGGTTTTTCCAGCCAAGACCAATGGGTTCAGCAGTACCTCACCCAATGTCTAGGTGACTTTATGACAACTTCCTCTGATCCATCAAATTCGAACTCAGGCCCAAAGTCTCAAGTTAAAGCCTCCAACCTGGTTGAACCTGGTTGGTGTACCCAACCCACGCTGCTGTGGGCCTGAAATTCTGCCTTGATTACAGTCTACTGCAACCATTATCTACCACTGACACTTTGTGCTTTTTGGTGCTTTTCCCTTTAAATTTTGAAAAATTAATATCTCCCATTCTCTTAATGGATTTTTGTCATGTTAGTGTCATTTTGTTAATGAAATTTTACTCTATGTTTTATAAATTGGAGTGGGAATTTCATTGAGTTCTGTTAAGTTTAATGCCTTTCTAACTGCACTAATATCCAGTAAGTATCATGAGATAGGTGAAAGTGAGAGCAGTAGACCAAGCGTACATTAGGGGAGCAGTGCCTGGAAGCAAGAAGAGAGATTTGCAGATAAAAAAGGGGTGCATTGGAGATTTGCCTCTCCCTGTACCGGCAAGAGAGAGAGGGAGAGAGAGAGAAACAGAGAAGAAAGGAAAGGAAAAAAAGGCATATGATCAGGTGTGGTAGTGTGGAAAAGAGTGGTAAAAAGAGGGAAGAGTAAAAGCTGAAAGTTGAACAAATACTATGAAACCTAATAGTGTCCTCTGTTTAGCGTGCTCTGCAAAATGTGATCAGAGAGACCCACTGCTTATATCCAAGCCCTATGTAGATTTATGACAGTCATGTGTAGATGATGTTTGATGGTGTTCCACATGAGGATGGTGGGCATGGTGGTGTGAACTTTAGGGAATCTGCGTACCATTTTGTGCTAAGTGAAGAACGTTGTTAAGTGTGTTGTGTGCTGACATTGCCTTAATATCAATGTCAAGTTGGAGGAAGCAGGTCCTGAACTATTACTTGCTGTTTTGAGTAAGTTTCTCATTTTGCATAAGTGTATTACTTTTTAATAGTCACAAACATCACTTTTGTAGTAGCTTACACTTTTGTAGTAAGTCCAGCACTACACATGACCAACCACTAGGACACCCTTCCATTGAAAATAAGGGAGGTGGAGCCTTAAAATAAAACCCCAAAGGAATTAATGCTAAACTAAAGTATTTAAATAGTTAAAACTATTAATAAATATGATTTAATGTTACGAAGTGAACACAATAGTAGGTATTATTAAATTATACAGTATTTATTACCCTAGTTTGAATTTTAAAAAGAATGTAACAATAGTTACAAAATAAATACACATAAATGAATTTAAAAAAGTATAATAATAGTATCTTTATTAATTAAAAAATATTTAATAACCTATTTAGATTTGCAAAATACTGTAACAAAAGAGTTACATTATTTACTACACTTAAAATAAGTTAAGAAATATTTTATAAATTAATAATTCAGCTGTACTATTCTTGCAGATTTATAGTCCTTCTACACATGTAACATAATGATTGAATTCTTTTTGAAATTCAAACTAGGTTTTGAAATATTTATAATTAAATAATACATATGTACTATTATTATATTTCTTACATTCATTTATATTTATTTATATTTCTGACTCATTTTTTAAATCTTTGTTTTATTGATTTTCATATGAAACTACAAAACAGGCAGTGTGAAAAGTCCCCACATCAGCATGGTATGATTTTTCAATAATGAACAGTCTTGAACATTGCAAAATGGCTACCAGAAGAATGTGTTATTGTGATTAATGTTTTACATGATCCAAGTCATCGAGCTAGGGTCAAAACAGGAAAGACATCCATATCAATCTTGGCTGCCACATCCATTGTATAATGTCCCACACATTGTGCAGAAGTCACACCCCACCATCTGAGCTATCATTCAAGCTGGAATTCCACTCATCAATATATTTGTCAAGAAGAAGTGCCATGTCACAATCGTCTCCGCAGCCCTTTTATGATTGTGAGAGAGACACATATGTCTTTCCTTCACTGCGCCCCATTTGAGTAAATCTCTTTGCCATAAGGATGCCAGCGGCATTCTGGTTCCCAACCAACCAATGACTATTCGCCATTTAGGCAGCAGCGCAAGCTGGGTAAGTTTATACAAAATCTTTTACCCCCTAGGTCTTATTACACTCAAGAAGCAGGCCGGTGGGGTCAGAGGGACCGCTAAGCCTGTAGCCCCCACAATCCTAGACACCCCCTCCTCCAGAACCCTTGGACACCATTGCAGGCCCAGGCCAGATGGAAAAAAGGTGGCCGCAGCTCCATGCCTTCCATGCATCTTGCTATTCTTAAGTGGTCCATTCTGTTCAGCTGACTAGGAGTCACAAAGGTGCGATGAAGACAATGAAAATGTAGTAACTTGAATCTCTGGTTACAAGAAACCCTTCTCCCAATTTACATGCACGTGCCCCGTCCCCCTCTGTAATGGGCTCCTCCAGCTCCTTCTCCCAGGCCCATCATGCTACATAGGAGTTGCTCAGCATGTCCCCCAGGAGCGCTTTACAGAAAATGGTGATAAAATGTCTCTGGTCCCCCCATTGGAGTAAACCACCAAGAACCCAGGAGGGCTGTAGTGCTGCTGAAAAGCCAGTCCACACCTCCCTCTCCATGTGTTCTAGCATAGCATAATGAAGAAAGTGACCCGGTCCTACACCAAGGGTCTCCTGCATATCCTGAAAGGTGAGAAACGTCTTGCCACGATGTAAGTTGCCGGCCACTTGACAACATCCCACCCTCCATTGGTCAATGGACATATCCTCATCAATCACCCAGGATGGTGCAAGATCCCGGAGTTGTAACTCCCTATCCAAAGGGCCCTGCAAAGTACCTTCCCAACTACAGCCTCCCAAATTGCAGCCGTATGCCTCACAAGGCATGGGATCGGGAGCCCTGGCCTACCCACTCACATCAGTATGCACACTAAAGTGTCCTCCCCAACATGTCCTTGAACAACCTTTTCTCCCAGCTGTCAGGGTCCTCCAGCAACCATGAATCATGCTGTAAATGTGCTGCATAACAGTAAAGTTGCATGTCTGGTAGAGCAAGACCTCTCCATGTCATGTTGAAGGACCGACAGGGCTACCCTTCTAAGCTGCCCAGCCCAAGCCCGTCACAAACCAACGGAATTAGTAAACTATCCAGTTTGGGGAACAAAACTGCAGACTCAGCAGAAACATTGAACTCTGGACAAGGTAAAGGCATTGAGGAAGAAAAAACATTTTGGCTACTGCCACCCTACCAATTACAGACAGGGAGAGCCTGTACCAAAACCCTATTGAGCCCTCCAAACCTTCTATGACTCTATCCACGTTCAAATGCCTATGCACTGCTTCAGTATGTGTAACCTGGATGCCATGATATCAGAATCCCTCTGTCTCCCAACAGAAGCCCAAAAAGGGAACCGGTACCCCCACAAAACCCCCAAGGGGGAATAACAGTGACTTTAAACATTATCCTGGAGACTGGATACTGCACCAAAGCAGCCAATAAGCCCATCAGGATCGGTACTGCTCTTCTGGGGGAGTAGACATAAATCAGAGCATCATCTACGTAGATGACATGCATAGAGCAACCCACTTGAATCCCCCACAGCTCCAGCTTCCCTGCACAACAATAAGGCCAGTGGCTCAATCGCTATCGCAATAAGGAGGGGCAAGAGGGCAGCCCTGCCTTGTGCCCCTTCCAATAGACCACACCTCCAAAAGTTCACCCCACCTTGATGCAGACCAAGTGGTCAGTAGAAAGTAACCACACCCAGCTACAAAAGACTGGTCCAATTACCATCCTCCTCAGTACTCCCAACGAATATGCCTACTCCACAGTGTCAAATGCTTTTTCTAAATCCAGGGAGACGAGGGCCAACTCACAATCTAATGACTCCATCATTCCCACAGGACCCACCTCATCGCTGCAACACTCCCCTTGAAATGCTCCACAAAGGATACAGAATATCTTGCCGGCTGCTCACCAGAATGCCATCAGGAGCAGAAGGATGCAGTATAGGGGAACTCCTCCTGGAGGATCCACACTAGGAGCCGACCAGACTTGTCCCCCTCCCTGTGCAGGTGCTGACTTCTCCAAACCATGCAGGTCTACTAAGCTCCTCTCCTGCACCCCAAGCTCTGCCTACATTTCTTGCATTACGCCACAAGTGGTCCCTATTCATGCTCGTCTCATGACTGCCTTAAGGGCTTCCCAGTCAGTGACCCTGGAGGCTGCAATTCCGCAGTATATGGCTAAATAATTTGTGAGGGATGTTTCTAGTTCTTCCTGACACACTATGGGGGTCATTCCGACCCCGGCGGGCGGCGGGTGCCGCCCGCCGGGCGGAAACCGCCCAAAGACCGCACCGCGGTCAAATGACCGCGGGGGTCATTACAACTGTCCCCCTGGGCCGGCGGGCGATCTCCAAAAGATCGCCTGCCGGCCCAGCGGGAAAGCCCCTGCAAATAGGAAGCCGGCTCCGAATGGAGCCGGCGGATTTGCAGGGGTGCGACGGGTGCAGTGGCACCCGTCGCGATTTTCACTGTCTGCTAAGCAGACACTGAAAATCTTTGTGGGGCCCTGTTAGGGGGCCCCTGCACTGCACATGCCAGTGGCATGGGCAGTGCAGGGGCCCCCAGGGGCCCCACGACACCCGTTCCCGCCAGCCTCTTCCTGGCGGTCTAAACCGCCAGGAACAGGCTGGCGGGAAAGGGGTCGGAATCCCCATGGCTCCCTGGGCCAGGGGAAAACCGGGGGGAAACCGCTGGTTCCCCTTTTCTGACCGCGGCGGTCAGAATAGCCCAGGAAGCACCGACAGCCTGTTGGCGGTGCTTCCGTTGTCCTCCACCCTGGCGGTTTGAAACCGCCAGGGTCGGAATGAGGCCCTATGTCCATTAGGAGTTCAAAAGGCATCTTCCAGCTCCTCAACCGGTGTTCAGGAACAGAGATGAAAGGTCTACTGCTTGACAGCAAGACCTGCTTAACAGGTCCAGCAGTCAAACAGTGGACTGTTTTCTGTGGCTTGGCTGCAGCCTCAGAGCTGCAGCCAAGCCACAGCAAACAACTGTATTTGAGGGGTGGACACCCAGGGACACAGCAGGAGCTGGCTCTGGAGATCCCCAGATTCATTATTGGCTCCATGTGGGGGGCCGCGCAGTCCCTTTCAGACGTGCAGCTAGCCCCGGGGAGGTGGTGGTCCTCAGGGCTAAGGGGTCCAAAATGTACCCACTTTTTCATATTTTTTTTGTTTGCTCAGGGAGGTGGTGAGCCTTGGGCTGCGGCGGGGCCGTTAGGCCCCCCGTACTAGATTTAGACATTGTCCCGAAGAGGTGGTGGTCTTCAGGGCTCAGGGGCTGTCCCCCCACCTTGCATTCATTATAATTAAAGCCCCGGGGAGGTGGTGGTCCCTGGGGCTGTGGTGGAAGCCGACAGGCCTCCCCCAGAAACTTAAACCAATTTGCCCTGGGAGGTGGACGTCCCTGGGCGATGCATATATCGGGAGAGGTTGCTCTGGGGAGGTGGTGGTCCCTGAGGCCCTGGAGGGGCCAGGAGGCCTCCCCCCCACCACAGTATTAATGCCCCCAGGACCAGGCCCGCCGGTGCTTGTTTTAAAAAAAGAATTTGCCGGGAATTGGCAAACATTGCGATTTCGTGAAAGAAGAATACATTTTAAAAAATGCTTTTTTGCTTGGGGGATGCCCCTGGGACATCACCACCAGAGCTAAGTGGTCAGGGTGTCCCTACCGTAGCCCCTTTTCTTTTTTAAAATGTCTTTTTAACTGGGACGTGGCTGAAGCCGAGTCCCAAGATGGCTGCCAACAGTTCCTGGTTTGAAGTGTTGCATGCCAATCACAGCTGTGCATTTCCCTGCATGAGCTTGTCTTTTTTCGTTAATAATCACGAAGAATCCGCGTCCCTAGATATACAGATTTATTTTCCCTTTAATGTTTCCAAAACTACTGAATGGATTTACACCAAATAAGCGAAAGTGCAATCTGCGTACTGACAGCTAGCTTTCTGCCAAATTTGGTGTAATTCCATCCAGTGGTTGGGGCTGTTGTCATGTCTAAAGGTTCTATGGGAATTAACATAGGAAAAGCAACGTTTTTTTAGCTCCCTTTTTCTCTACCCTGCTTATTGGATCACCCTGAAACTTTCCATGCACAACAAGAATCACAGGCCACTTTTTTTGGAAAATTTCGGGAAGATTCGTCAAACGGTGCCAAAGATATAGGCAAGTCAAAAAAAGCTTTTTCTTTGGAAACATGGTCCTAATTCTCTCTCTCTCTCTCTCTCTCTATATATATATATATATATATATATATATATATATATATATAAAAAACACACAAACATGTCTGGTGTCATGGGTCAGCCTGGCAGTGGTCTGAGTGGGGCTCTGGTACCCCTCAAATCCAAACAAATTCCTTGTAGTTCCCCAAGGAAGATTCAGGCTCCTCAGTGGAGTGCTTAGTGTAGTTTATTGAAACTGTTTCACCAATGCTTCTCAGCCGAAGCTGTGAAGGCTACAGCAGAAAAGCATTGGTGGAGCGGTTTCAATTAATTAAACTCTGCACTGAGGAGTCTGAGGTGCTCATTCCGAGTGTAGCGGTCTTGAGGCCGCCAGACTCGGTTCGGCCATTAGACCGCCGCGGTAGTGGTGGTCTGATCCGCCAAATTCTGACCGTGGACGAAACTCTGCAGTAATACCGGTGACACCACCATGCTGGAGACGGCCTCCATCCTGGCGGTCCCGCCGGATTACGAGTTCTATTCCGCCAGCCTTTCCATGGCTGTTCACACCGCCCTGTAAAAGCTGGCAGAATGGGGGTCCCGGGGCCCCCCCTGGGGGCATGGGTAGTGCAGTGACCCCATGCACAGCCCATGCACTTGGCATGGGCAGTGCAGGGACCCCATGCACAGCCCCGTCACTCACTTCACTGCCCCGAATTATGGCCAGTGAAATGCACAACAGGTGCTGCTTCACCCACTGCACCGCCACATTGGCACCGGCTCAATTCCGAGCCGGCGTCAATGTTAAGGCCCTCTTCACCATAGGGCTGGTGGGCAGAAGCCCTGTTTCCGCCCGCCAGCCCTGCGGTGAAGTCGTAATACGGCCGGCAGTGCCCTGACGGCACCAGCTGTTAGGTGGCGGTTGAGTTTGGCAGGCAGCCTCTGCCGCCCGCCAAACTCAGAATGAGGACCTGATTATTCCTTGGGCAACTATAGTAGTACATTTAGAAAATATATATTTTTTTAATTTATTTCATTTTCATTAATTTAAAGTTATACCTTAAAATATTTCAGATTTACTGTTTTAAACTACATGATATTAGTGTAAAAAGATATTTGTTTTTGATATTTTTGTACTACCATAAAACGTATAGGGGAATGACATTTTTGTAATTGATATTTTTGACACGATTTTTTTTTTGTTCCTCAATATTGTTGGTTCCGATATTAAGTCAGTGATGCCACTTTCACGCAACGCAGCGCAGAAACTTTGCTTGCTGCCCTGTGTTGTGTGAAATATTAGTAAATATGCCCTTTGCCGTATTTGGTGCTGTTTTGTATATTCCAGGTAGGCATGCCTCATAGTGATTGCGAGTCAAGAATGTATGCAATGCATCTGTGTTTCTGCTTGCATTATATTCGCTTGATGTGTTATAGGGGTTTGGACTAGGCGTGCTCAATGTGCTGATAGATGCACTTTTATTTTTTGTAACAGACTAGTATACCGCTCCTTCTCCAAAAGTGTGTTAGGGCATTGTCTTGATGTGGAACTGCATAAGTTTGCCTAATTTTTTGGCATTTCACATAATATCCAGGAAGGAAATTACATTAATTTCGCCAAGGCCTACTTGCAAGTTCAACTCCACCAAAGACCTCAGAGAAAAGACAAGAGACACCTGTATCAAGTAATTTTTTCGTACTGTTCTTAATGGTGCACAACTTGTACTTGGAAAAAAACATTAATAGCTGGCTAGTAGATGTTCTTTGTTGAAGTGTCCAAGTATTTACTGCCCTGTGTGCTTCCTTTTTTAAACTAGAGTTGCAAGTTGCATGTTCACATAACGCACAGCACAATGCCACTATAGTTTTTCGAATATATATGTAAGATTGGCGAAACCATTAAGGCCACGACTGCTGTTGCTTCAATTCTGATACTAGGACAGCTATTAGCCTACAGGATACCTATAGAACACCTAAGTTAACCTAGACATTTTGGGCCAGATTTATGGGAAAATTACAGTGTGCATCGCTGTGCTACATTTGCCAGCTTTGCACATTTTCACAACGCAGGGATGCACCAAATTAAATAGAATACAGTGCACCCCTGTGTTGCCCCTTGTGCCGGCGCTGAATTTGCTGCTGTGTGCCAATGCAGCAACCCTTGTACAATTGTGCAAGGATGGCTGTGATGAGGAGGCAGGCTCACAGCAACACCCATTGCACCCCCCCTTTCACACAAAGAGCTGCGTGTGAAGGGGCCGTATTTACAAGGTGGTGTTAAGCCACAAAATGTGGGTTATTGCTACCTTGTAAATATGGTTCAGTGCATTGCGCAACCGGAGCATCACTAAAAGTGACGCTTGGCTTTTTGTTGGGCTCTTGATATTGTGGCGGTCAAGACTGTGCCATCGCACATTTTCTAGATGAGGTATTTTTTCCCCATTTGGTACGAGAAGCAGTCATGCCTTTAAAGACACTGAAATTTGGGATGTGGCCAATTGTCTGGCACCCACATGATGGGGAGTTCACGCCAGTTTTAACCGCTTGGGTGCTTGGGACGAGCTGGGCTCGCCCTCGGCCACGGTTCGCGTGTGCTGAGGATGAGCCCAGCTCATCCTGCACCCGGCCCACGGGGAGCTGTAGCGCTCCCCCATGGACATGCCACCCACCCCCCCATCAGGGATGGAAGTGGAATCGCTTCTCCTTCCACCCCCGAACCCCTCCAATCGCCTCCAGTGATGTCTGATGATGTCAGAAAGCGATGGCGTGCTGACCTCATCAAAGGTCCCCTCCCATTGCGCTGGAAGAGAAATGCTTAGAAATTCTAAGCATTTCTCTTCCGCTCAGGAGGAGGGGGAAGCCAGAGGCATGAAAGGAAAGGAAAGGCCTTTCCTTTCATGTCTCTGTAAGCATTTCTGCAGCCCGATTGCGATGCGATCGGGCTGCAGAAATGCCCACTAGACACCAGTGAGTTTTGTCTGTATGTTTGGACATAAGGGGAGCGGCCGATCCCCAGGGTGGCAAATAATTATTAGGCCTTTTCTGCCCCCCCAGGGGCAGATTGGCCTTCATTGAATAGGTCGATCTGCCCCCGGGGGGGGGGGCAGAAGCCACTAGACACCAGGGATTGTTTTTTTTTTGTTGTTTTTTTTTTGTTTCATAAGGGGAGCATGGGTCGCTTCCCAGGGCGCAATAATTTTATTAGGCCTATTCTGCCCCCCGGGGGGCAGATTGGTCTATATTGATTAGGCCGATCTGTCAGAAGCCACTAGACACCAGGGTTTTAAAAAAACATTTAATTGGAAGAAGGAGAGCGACCCCTTTGGCAAGGATCGATCCCCAAGGGGCAATTTTTTTCTTAGGCCTTTTCTGCCCCCCCAAGGGCATATCGGCCTATATTGATTAGGCTGATCTGCCTTTGGAGGGGCAGAAACCACAAGATACCAGGGACTTTTTTTTATTTGTTTACATTGATTAGGGGAGCTACCCCTTAGGCAAGGGTTGCTCCCCTGGCGGGGGGGGGGGGCAAATTGTTTTTAGGCCATTTCTGCCCCTCTTAGGGACAGATTGGCCTATTGTTATTAGGCCAATCTGCCCCCAAGAGGGGCAGAAACCACTATACACCAGGGATTTGTTTTACGTCAGTTTCACCAAGGGTAGCGATTCCTTAGGCAAGGGTCGCTCCCCTGGGGCAGAGCAATTTATTTTAGGCCATTTCTGCCCCCCTTGGGGGCTGGTCGGCCTATTTTAATTAGGCCGATCTGCCCCCCAGGGGGCAGAAACTACTAGACACCGGGGATTTATTTTATTTTTTTAACAGATGGGGAGCGACCCCTTAGGCAAGGGTCATTCCCCTGGGGGGCAAATTTATCTTAGGCCATCTCTGCCCACCTTGGGGGCAGATCGGCCAATTTTTCTTAGGCCAATCTGCCCCCAAGAGGGACAGACACCTCTAGAAAGCAGGGATTTTTTTTGCCCTAAATTCAGGCAATGGGAGAGACCCCTTAGGCAAGGGTCACTCCTCCGGGGCCAAAATTATTTTAGGTCATTCATGCCCCCCTTGGGGGCAGATTGGCCTATTTTTGTAAGGCACATCTGCCCCCCAAAGGGGGGCAAAACCCCACCAGACGCCAGGGAAGATTTTTTTTTCAAAAAAAGAGGATGGGGGTATGACCACCCCCCCACCCCAAATAAATGGGGACAAAGTTGTTCTCCCCACCGGTGGACAGAGGGGGCAATTACCCCTGATCCACTCTTCTGGGGGGCAGAAAGCCTACTAGATGCCAGGTAATAAAAAAAAATAGTGGGCTGGTGGCTACTAACCAGTATGGGCATGGTTACGCCCCCACGCCAACTGAAGAGGGTAACAGTCTTTCAGCTCTCCCCTGCACACTAAAACATGTTATCCCACGGCAAGCAAGAGGACGTTTGATTATTTTGGGTTTTAGTTTTACATTTGGGCCATGAAAGCTTGGCACTTTTGGGACTTTGGGACACTGCCATGTAGAAAAATCCACAAGACCTAGACACATCTGAAAACTAAACAACTGGGTGAGTCCAGGGTGGTGTGCTTCACATGCACTCACACCATTTTCTTAACCACAGTGCCCTGCAAACCTCCAATTATGCTGAAAATCACACATTTTCCCCACATTTTTGTGAACCTTCCGGAATCTGCAGGAAGGTTCCACAAAATTCCTACCACCCAGCATTGTCGCATCTACACCGATAAAAATTCTGCCCCACTTGTCAGCCTAAAAATATATTTTTTCAAACAGTTCTTTTGGATCTGCTTTGGTTCCCCCTCAATTTCAACATGTTTTTGGCTCTTCCCTGTTACAGGCACTTGGCCCACCTACACAAGTGAGGTATCATTTTTACCGGGAGACTGAGGGGAACGTTAGGTGGTAGTAAATTTGTCCCGGTGCAGTGATCCCACACAGAAATGTGGGAAAATGGCATTTTTTTGCTAAATTTGAGCTTTGCTGAGGATTCTCGATAAGAAAACACTGGGGGATCCACGCAAGTCACAACACCCTGGACTCCCTCAGGTGTCTGCTTTTCAGAAATGTTTGGGTTTGGTCGGTTTCCCTATATGGCTGCTGGAGCCCAGGACCAAAAACATAAGTGCCCCCCCTGCAAAAACAGGTAGTTTTGTATTCGATAATTTTGACGTGTCCAGATAGTGTTTTGGGGCATTTCCTTTCATCGGGCACTAGGCCTACCTACACAAGTGAAGTAACATTTTTATCGGGAGACTTGGGGGAATGCTGGGTGGAAGGAAATTTGTGGCTCCTCTCAGATTCCAGAACTTTCTGTCACCGAAATGTGAGGAAAAAGCTTTTTTGTTACCAAATTTTGAGGTTTGAACAGTATTCCGGGTAACAGAACCTGGTGGGAGCCCCACAAGCCACCCCATCTTGGATTCACCTAGGTGGCTAGTTTAAAAAAATGAACAGGTTTGGAAAGTTTCCCTAGGTGCCAGCTGAGCTAGAGGCTCACCGCTCAAACTTAGGACGGGGGAAAGTTGAAGGTACGTCCACATTTACCCATGACGAATCTCCACCTGGCAACACTAGTAACAGCATAAAGTGGCACATGTGGGTTATTGATAAAAGCTAAAAAAAAGACAGTGTAACATAATATAAAACTCTATCCATGTTTGTAATGAAATTATGTTTTCTCTTCCACAGAGATTCATGAATAACTCAAAGCAGGGAGTTCAGCCAAGTGAGTTCATTCTCTTGGGTCTGTCAAATGTCCCAGAAGTCCAAACATACCTCTTCGTGGTGTTCCTGGTGTGCTACATAACAACCATAATGGGTGATACCTACATAATGACCCTGGTAGCATTGGATCCTAGACTTCACAACCCCATGTATTTTTTTCTAGTCAACTTCTCCTGTGCCAACATCTTCTTGACAACAGTGGTTATGCCTCAGTTCTTGATCAACCTCTGCTCCAGAAAACAAGCAATTACTTTGGCTAGATGTTTTACCCAGTTGTTTTTTTACATATTAACTGCAAATTTGGAATGTCTCCTCCTGGCTGTGATGGCTTACGACCGATATGCAGCAATTTGCAATCCCTTGCGCTACTCTTTGGTGATCACCAGGCAAGTCTGCTGTAAGCTGGTAATTGCTTCCTGGGTGATCACTCTCCTCCATGCATTGCTGTTCACGGGGCTGATGACACAGCTATCCTTCTGTGCATCAAACCAGCTACACCATTTCTTCTGTGACATTCCTCCACTGCTTGAACTTTCCTGCTCCGACACCTCCACCTATGAATTGTGGGAATACACAGAGGGAACAACAATGGTTGCTTGTCCCTTACTGTTCATCATTACATCGTACTGTCAGGTTATTGCAACTATCTTGAAGATCAGGTCTGTTGAGGGCCGGCACAAAGCCTTCTCCACCTGCTCTTCCCACCTCACTCTGGTGTCTTTGTTCTACGGCAGCATTTTCTTCATGTATTTCAGGCCCACTGCAAGTTTTGCTTTGGATTACGACAGAGTGTTGAGTGTGGTCTACTCAGTCATCATTCCAATGCTCAACCCTTTCATTTACAGTCTGAGGAACCAGGATATGAAGAAGGCTTTTCAGAAGGTCCGAGGACAGATCAACACTGAGATTAGGCAAAAATTGCAAGCCAAGTAACCTATAACTATGAAGAATAAAGGAAGCATACAAAACAAAACAGCAAAGTAGAACATTCTAAAGAGTGTGCGTAAACCGCAGGAGGTACAAGAGAATCTTTTCTATAACTAAATAAAGGCGGGATTATCATCCATGAATAAAGTTTAAAATACAAAATATGAATAGTTATGCAGGGCAATATGAATATATATGTAGTCTACATAATAAAAAAACACAATAATAATAGCCTCAATAATAACACTATGGGGGTCATTACGACCTTGGCGGGCGGCTACCGCCGCCCGCAAGGCGGGAAACGCTGTGCGGCCGCCAATGCGGCCACACTCACGCGGCCCCCATTATGACATTCCCGCTGGGCCGGCGGGGATGAGGCCGCAACATAGGAGTCGGCTCCTAATGGAGCCGGCGGTGTTGCGGCCGTGTGACGGGTGCAGTTGCACCCGTCGCGCTTTTCACTGTCTGCTATGCAGACAGTGAAAAGCTGGCCGGGGCCCTGTTTGGGGGCCCCTGCACTGCCCATGCCAGTGGCATGGGAAGTGCAGGGGCCCCCAGGGGCCCCAGGACACCCCTTACCGCCAGCCTCTTCCTGGTGGTGCAAACCACCAGAAACAGGCTGGCGGTAGGGGTGTCATAATCCCCAGGGCAGCGCTGCTTGCAGCGCTGCCCTGGCGGATTATCACCGCCGGGGCTAAAACGGCGAGAAACCGCCGGCCCCGGCGGTGCGACCGCGGCGCTTCCGCCGCAGTCGTAATAGGGCTGGAAGCACCGCCAGCCTGTTGGCGGTGCTTCCGTCCTTTTAGCCCTGGCGGTCTCGGACCGCCAGGGTCAAAATGACCCCCTATGTGTCTGCTTTTTTAGGTGTAGCCATCCCCAGGGTGAGCCTGGTAATAGCATTTGGTATGGCTCGGCAATCGAAAGCCATTTGTAATAGTAATTCACGTGCTAACTAAATGGCAATGTAATACCAATGTATTCTATTTTTGCTTTTAAGTTTGGATGCAGTTCGTATTACAACTGGTTTGCTAAATGACGTTTAAGATGCAAAATAAACATTTTTTTCATGATTACTATTATTGTTATTAGTTATATATTTGATGTTATTGTAGTAGTAGTTGTAGTAGCAGCCACAGACGTAGTAGTAATAATAATGGAATTAATGATGTAGTAATAAAAATACCAAAAATAAAAAAACAACAAACAGAGGGAGAGAACGAGAGAGAGTGAGAATTTATCAGTCTTTTTCTGCTGAGTTGCAGACAGAAAAATCACATTAAGAACTCCACCCCCGCTGTAGTCACTGAAGCGGGTGGTTGATGACGACCCGTTTGTGAATCATCAGCAAGCCTGATCACTCACAACACGAAGGGCTTTCACCTCAATGGGAAGATCTAAACTGAAAACCCCTAAGAGGAATATTTATGCGTCAGATCAGTATTTCTCCCCTAACTGTACAGTCACTACATGACATGAATGGATGACTATTAAAAACAATAGTCAGGCATAGCCTGATTTACTACTCTAGTAATATTACTCTTTGCACAAGCAGCAAAGGGACAACTCTTTATTATTATAAAAAACGTAGTGAAAAAATATTTTGGAGAGCAGTGTCTGATGGGAGAATTTTCAAGATAGTGAAGCAAAGTCTAGGCTAATAAATAGCATTTTATTAAAAAGGCATGTTTGTGAGCGATACGGAAATTTAACTCACTGCAGGAAGCAAATTGCAACTGGTCACTAGTGGTTTCTGACTTCAGTAGCATTCTATCAATCAGTAAGTCCTACGGGGATTTGTCCCTATCGGTGGAAATTTCATTCTAGTGTTATACGACATGGTGGTCATTCATACTTGTTCCTATTCTTGGATCAGTAACCCAACTTAGGAAATATACAAAACTCTTGGTGTGTTTCACCAATGGTCCTATATTTAAGAATGGTGACTCTAGTCTTCGATTGGTTATGCTTAGTCAATCAAACAAGGTACCGCCAAAAATATTACTCACAAACTTACTATTTCCTACCATTCCACTACAACGAACTGTCTGTTCTTAAGAGATGTGGTGAAACAACTACACACCAGAATGTTGCCCAGTTTACTGTGGGGCTAGAGGTCTATAACCAGCCTTTGATGAAACTGATAGATACTTTATTAAATAAAATGTTTAGGAGGATTCAAGGGCCATATGTATGAACACTTTTTCCCATAGACACAGAATGGGTAAAAACCTTTGCTACATCTGGCCTCAAGTTCTTAAATACCAAAACAAGGATTAAGGTTTGCTTAGAGACCGTAAATAAGTACACTGCTAACATTAATCCAACAAAAGGGGTTAAACAGTTAGTTGGTTGACTCCCTCCATTTTAACTTTTTTATGGATCATTTCTGTACTGTACTATGCTCTGTAATATGTTGAGATCTTAATATGGGAAGGGATCAGTTTTTAACACTCCTTTATGCTGATAATAAGGTTTTCAAGTCATAGTTTTATTTCAGGCCATAGCATCTTATTATGACCTTGGCTGAGGGGGTTTCCTCCATCACAAATGTGGCGGATATCCCGTCCGCCGTATTATGATCTCATTATATTAAATGGAGCTCGTGATACTGCGCATGGGATATCCGTCACATTTGTGATGGAGAAAACTCCTCCGTCAAGGTCGTAATAAGGCCCATAGTATTATGGATCTCCAATGATTTGATAGTTAGGATATATTTTACAGAAAAATTGTTGTCAAGAAACCTAAATATATCTATAAAAAGCATGTTCACTACTGAAATGTAATGTCTTAATGAGTGCATTTTGAAAGCATACATATTATTACTAAGAATGTGTGGAAATGGCGGAGTTTCATTCCATGGAATTACATAAAAATGGAATCCTGCCAAGGGGCAGAGTGGGCACCATAATGTGCAGTGCCCACCCCTCAGTGCCCTTACATAAATACGTAAGGACACCAAGGGTATGCAGTGCACTCCAGTGCAGTGCTACCCATCCATGCCCTTACATACTTATGCAAGAAGGAGAACCTGGAGCAGGAATAGCATTTTGTACACATTTCACTGTTTTCTATGTTCATATCACAGTGTGTCTAGGGGAAAGGATTGGAGGGGGTGCTTTCCTCTCTCTATCAGCAGCTGAGAACGTTGGTGCTCTAGTCACTCAAAAAAGTGGTTATCTTCTTGCGATATATAATCAAGGATCTGAACTTTTACAAGATGCATTCAGATCTCCAGAACAGGTGCATTAAGCCTCCACGCTGCACTACTAGCCACACCCTCCAGGTCACTTTACTTCTGTCGCGTTCTTTATCTCCTAGCAAACTCCAATCCTGTATGAAAACTATGAAAGAGAGTTGCAGACACTTCTGGGCATGTGAAATTTGCAGCTATCCTGCCTAGGCTTTACTGAGCATATTTCTGTAGCAGGGGCCCCTTCCTGGGGCAGTCCCACTGCCTGGGGATGAACTTAAAGAAAAAAGAGAAAACTAATTCTGCTTTCAAGTGCTATCCTGCAGATAGCTATCACCATAATGCATAAAGTGGGCCAGCTACCCGGCACTATCACTGTTTCCATGAAGGGACCACTCAATCTACACTGCATGCAGTGGCTTTGCCATCTTTACTTGTATTGTTTTATATTGCATGCAGTGACCTTATTCCTTTAAGCACTGTCCTGCAGACACAATCAGTCTTCACTTCACTAGTGCCATGCCCCCCTGAGTTTCATGTCCCCATACTGCTGTTTAGTTCAAACCCAAGCATTGTATGTTGGCTGCTACCATTCTTAATAGTTTGGTGACTAAATCCAGTCCTGTATACATACACCTGCTCAAATATTTATCATTCACTCAAACAAGTGATGCACTCTCTCACTCACATCTGTTTACTCACTTACTTTCCCTATACTCTTTAATCCCAACAGTTAAATCGATAAATCGTCCACTCCTTTCAATGATGAAATCATAGACTCCATCTGTTTATGCATTCATTTATCTACGTTTTAACAACCATCTTCCACTCACTCATTCTACACTCACTGAATTATTACTTAATGTTGGGAAATGGGTTATTGGTAAGCACAGGTAAGTACCTACACTTAGCAATAGGCCACTAACCTCCACTTAGGGCCAGTTAGGTCTCAATAAATTAAACTCACCTCAACCCTTGTTAGCTTGGCAACGAGCGGCAAGGCTTAACTTAGGAGACAAGTGTGTCAAGCATTTAAAAATCACCAAACAGTAAATAAGTGAAACCAAAAACACAATAAAAATCCAACATCAATTTACCACAATAGGTTATATTCTTATCTTTAAAATGAAACCAAAACGATTAAAATCGGATGAGGGGAACTGGAGATATGAATTCTTAAGGAATTAATGCGTTTTAGCTCTTAGAAACGAATCTGGTCATTTGGTTGCACCTTGACCAGATCATAGTCAAAGGTTATGGCTGACTGCGATGGAGTCCTGCTCGGCTACAGCCCACGGGAGGCCTCAGTCAAAATTTTATCTTTGGACTTAGTCATTTTCTTGAAGACTTTCTTCAGAGGGACCAAGTCGACCTCCTGGAACTCTTCCTCGGATACGAGTCACGGGAGTCCTCCTTTGAGATTTCTACTTTCGGATGATTTTTCGAGAAGAAAATCCCTTGACCGGGGCAAACCAGAATCTTCATTCGACGTCCCTGAAGCCCTCTTCGGATACACTGCCTGGGAGGTCCCTGTCAACTTCCTACATTTGGACTTAGTCAGTTTTTCACAGATTTCCTTCACCGGGACAAACCTGCAAGTCAGGCTGGGTCGCGGTTCAGGCAAGCCGGCTAGAGTTGCCATGGTGGGTCGGTTCCTTTATGGCGCTTTTTTCTAAAGTTCTCCAAACTTCTTTTACCACATGTTCCTTTAGGGTTCTTTTGAGGTCCACACCCCACACTAAGGTCCCAAAACCTCCAAGATGCTTCGTGAGGGTGACAACTACAACTCCCAGAATGCACCTGGCGGAAACTCCTTTTTGGCCACTGGACAGTGGTCAGCTGGGCAGCTTCTTCAGGAATTGGTTCAGGGGACTCTGGTTAGCAATTTTGCACCTGTAGCAAACAGGAAGTCCCTTCTTGAACCAGTTGAGGTAAAGTCCTTCTTGTGGTGAAGCCCAAGTGTGCAGCTGGTGCAGTCCTTCAGGGTGCAGTGTCCATGTGCAGTCCTTCTTCTTCTATAGTTCTTCCTTGTTGGAATCTGGTAGGGATCTGAGGTGTGGGTGCAGGTCTGCCAGTTGTATCCTTGCTCCTGGGTGAAAACAAGGGGGTCCTGGTTCACCAATCAGGTGCAGGGTCCTTCTCCCTGTGATGACCACTTGCTGGGAAGTGTGGCAAAAATCAATCCCAGGGAGCAACATTCCTCAAAAATCCATCATGGCTGAAACTGATTTTTGGAGGTTACATCTGGCTGAGCCCACCCACTGGTGTGGCTAAAAATCTTAAACACACCCCTCACCTGCCCTCTCCTAATCTAATCAAGAGGGCACCTAATTGTCTGGGGTTGCAGGATGTGAGAGTGGTGCTGGGCTACTCCAAATGTCCTTCCCTGCCTTTGAAGACCAGTTTGGCAGCCCTCTCCCCGTCCTGCTTCTCCATCTGCGGAGGTGAGTTCTCCTCCCACAGGCACATTCCTTTGTGTTCAGCCCAGGCTACTTAACACCTCATCAAGCAGCCTGGCCAGGCTGCCAGAGGCTGGCCAATCAAAGTAGAGCACTACAGGGCTGAAGTTGGCAAATGTTTAGGTAGAGTTTAAAACTCTTTACCTGAACAAGTTATATTAAATCCAAAAACTGAAAGTTGTGAGATTTATCATAACAATTATTTTAATACCAAACCAGAGGTATCTGACACTTAAGGGGTCTTTGTAAATTAAAATAAAGTCTCCCCATTCTAGCCTATGGAGGCCATTCACTACAATGAGGGAAAAATGAATTTGTCTGTTTTACCTTACCCGGCCTTATAAAACTATTTGTATTAGGTCCCTGCTCATAGTTACATGGCACCCAACCATAGGGGCACATAGGGTACACCTTAGGGGTGACATATATGTAAAAATAAGGTAGTTTAAGACTTTGGAAGTACTTTTAGTTCCAAAGTCGAATTTGCATTTAACTTTAATTTAAAAGCAGCCAACAAGACAGGCCTGCCTTTAAAATGAGCCTGGGCACCTCAGCAGTGCCCCTATGGTTGCACTACCTATGCTGGGGTTCCTAAGCTTACATGCCCTACTATATACTAGGGACCTATAGGTAGGTTCACATAGCCAATTAGATTTAGCCTAATTTGCATATTTCTTTTATACAGAACACAGGTCCTGGAACTGGTTAGCAGTGCCCAGGGCACCATCAGAGTCCACTTACTGAAATGCTTGCCTATGCTTTCTGCTAGCCACTCTTTTACCCATCAGTTTACTCATGCACCCATCTTCAACTCTCATGCCCATCTTTTCACCAGTTAATCTGTCTTCCCATGCACACACATTTCCTCCCATATAAGCTCGCTGATTCATTAATCCTTCAAAACTCCACTCAAGCATCTACCAATTTATACATTTCACTGTCATTTACTTAACAATTCATCCATTCACCCTCCACCTTACCCCCTGTTTAACTCTCTGAACCATACATGCAAAACCTTGTGCATCAATAAACAGTTTCACCATTTAATAAAAATACCTATATTGCTGGTGTGTTGGTGCTGATCTTCCAGTGTAATTTAGGTCAGGACTGCTGCTGCTGTGGTGGTCTGACTGCCACTTAAAGACCCGCCAGCATGGCCGGGATCCATGATCCTGATTGCCTGGCGGTGGCGGATATCGTAATCTGCCAGAGCTGCACTGCCCTTTGGATTATAATCTCGTTCTCCGCCAACCTTTTCATGGCGATTTCACTACCATTAAAAGGCTGGCGGAGAACAGGTGCAGGGGTCCCATTGCAGACAGTGAACATTGTGACAGTGCTGGGCAATGGACCCCTGCACCTGTTCTCCGCCAGCCTTTTAATGGTAGTGAAATCGCCATGAAAAGGCTGGCGGAGAACGAGATCATAATCCAAAGGGCAGTGCAGCTCTGGCAGATTACGATCTCCGCCACCGCCAGGCAATCAGGATCATGGATCCCGGCCATGCTGGCGGGTCTTTAAGTGGCAGTCAGACCACCACAGCAGCAGCAGTCCTGACCCCCACTGCTGGGCTTGTGGTCTGAAGACCACCAGTCTTGTAATGGGGCCCCAAGTTAACAGAGGCCGATCGCAGGTTTCTTCAGAGTTTATAATGTTTGAAGAGCCTTTGAAGTTGTAGCAGGCTATTTTCATTCACAGCTTTGTAGACTATCACCATGGCCTCAAACATTATCCTTTCCTTCACTGGGAGCCAATGTAGCTCTCTTAAGGCATCACTTGTTGAATCAAATCTAGATTTATCTAAAGCCAACATTCATGCCAATTGATTGCATCCACTGAATCCTCTTAATTAGATAGTCATGTACCCCTACTAGCAGGGCATTACAGTAATCAATTCTGCTCAAAATGGTACTCTGGACAACTACTTTCCCCACTGACTAAGGTAACAGAGGCACAATTTTCCAGATAATCCAGAGCAGGGTGAAACACATGGCAGCTATCTCATTAATATGAGCTTCAATTGATAATTTGTCTCATATATATATTTCTCACTATCTGTGCTGCTTCCAAGCTATCCAGACGAATCCAAGGCCAATGTGATCTTGCGGTCCACTGGGAGATACGTAACATAAAAACTCAGTTTTCCCTCCATTAAATTTAAGGGAATTTTGTTTCAGCCAGCTGGCCACTTCCTTTAAACTTTTGTGTAGGTCCTCTACTGTGGTATGGTTGTCTTTATCTGCTTCCAGAATTAATTGCGTGTCAGATCTATAATTCATGAATCCACTCCCGTGAGATCTAATTAGTGTCAGCAGGGGACGCAGCTAAATGTTAAAAAGAATGAGGCTTAAAGCTGATTGATTAAAATAATTACATCTCGGCACACATGCGGATATGATTAAAAGTATTGTATCAAACAAGTCTGAACATGTGAGAACTAATAAGTGTCAGCAGTGGGTGCAGATAAATGTTAAAAAGAATGAGGCTTAAATCTGTTTAATTAAAATCATTACATCTTGGCACACATGCGGATATGATTAAAAATATTGTATCAAACAAGTCTACACGTGACACTAGGTACGCATTAATTTACCTATAGAGTCCTAAAATTCATTGCTTGCCTGGACCTCCCATCATGGTTTGTCCACTTCGCCACCTCCTGGTCTCCCTTTCACCCAAGGTAAATCACAATGTAAAAAACCTACATTATAATGAAATGGAACTTCTGGCAATGTTTATCTGTCCTCCAATCAAGCTTTTCCTTTGGCTTTATCTTCTGTCACAGGGGTAGGGCACAGTTCTGCAGCTTAGCTGTACAATTTAAATCTCAATTTATGGAATTTGAATGACATTTAATGACTGCATTCAGTCTATCACCAGAGGCTGGGGGTGTCATTCTTGCTGCCAGGTGTCTGTCAACAAAGTCCATTTATGCCAGGCACTGAGACAAATACTTAGCTTACTGTGGAGTCCTCAACATAGACCCATTACAAACCAAACTCTCATAGGTTTTGCTGTTTATTTTGTTTTTGGCCCAGCAAGACCATGCACTGAGCACTATTAAAGGGTATTTATAATCCCTCTTGGCCTTTCTGCAATTACTAGACAAATTATTCTTTTTTAAATCACTTGTGTTTTCTCAAAGGGTTTACACATATGTCCCCTCCCAAGCCATTTGTGATGCCACAGTGTAACCTTAAATTGGTCCTGACAGTTCTCATGTGTTCTCTGAGCTAATGCTCTGCTGGTTGCATCTATTGACTCTAAAACTGTCTTTATTTTCATGGTCACTTCAGCTTATTGCATAAGTGAGCTGCAGGCCCTCTCAGTGCATATTGCTTTTACCACCGTTTTTTCCATGCTGAGAACCAGGGAAGCTTTTTTGCCAAAAGACATGACTTCTTTTCATGTTGGGCATTCATCACTCTACCAATGTTTTTTGCTTTGCCGCACCCATTGAAAGAAAAGAAGAAACACCATTGGCTCAAAACCAAGAGAGCTTTAGGATTCTACACTGTTCACACAAAAGACCATTCTGTGGACACTCAGGACCGTATTTATACTTTTTTTGCGCCGCATTTGCGTCGTTTTTTGACGCAAAAACGGCGCAAACTTGCAAAATACCATTGTATTGGGTACGTTTGCGCCGTTTTGCGTCAAAAAACGGCACAAATGCGGCGCTAAAAAAAGTATAAATACGGGCCTCAGATTTTTGTGGGGTTTCTCTGGGGCAAAGAAAGGTCAGGCTCTTGAGAAATGGCCTCCCTCAAAGTGGATAGTCCTTTGCATTAAGATCTGCTACACATAGGCAACAATTAAGCCCCTGGAAGGACTGGGGGCCCCTTACACCAGGGCCTAAGCTTCCATCAAGGTGTAGGCGTGCCTTTCTTTGACATCAGTCAGACCGTGACGTGGGCATCAGTGCACAAGTTCATTAAGCACTAATGCCTTAGAACATGTTCCAGGTATGCTATTGTAGACTGTATGCAGTTTTTAACTTCTGATTCTACTTCGCAAAATAAACTCCTTGTCAGACCTAAAACTCCATTTTTATTACATATGTCACCCCTAAGGTAGGCCTCTGAAGCCCATAGGGCTGTGTGCATTGTAATTAAAAAATGGGACATGTACATTTGGGTTTTACATCTCACAAATGTGTTCTTTACGACTGTGAGGCCTACCTTTCCAATGGGATAATATTAGGCTATCTTACATTACATTTAATATGTGATAACATTTGCTTGGGAGCAGGTAGAAATGTAATATTTAGGCCCTCATTACAACCCTCATTACATACAACAATGCCCAAAAACTCTTTTTTTTTGCATCGCAAACGCTCAGTTTTTCGAAGGCTCACAGATGAATGAAGGGTGCTTTGGAATTGACTGGTGACCTGATATATGGGTGAAATGGCATTTTAGAATCAGATTTGATCCCTTCATAAATAGACAAATAAAAAAAGTGGAGGAATCAGAGGACATATTAAGGGACTCCCATCATACTAGTCCTGATGAAGACCCAGTCTGGAGCTGTGATGTGGCCCATGATACAGAGGGGTCAAAACGTCGACGGGTATATCATAGTTTGGATTGGTTTCTGCATAGGATCTTTGGAGGATTGAAGGAATTGATTTAGACTCTCCGAGGATCTGGAATGGAGTCAATGCAGCAAAAAAGAACCAACCGACTGTTTTTAATGTCTTTTGTATAGGTTTTTTGATCTATTTGAATATGTATTATTCTTCTTTCTATTTATCACGAGCACTTTTTGTCACACTATCTTTCCCTCAGCCTGTTGTTTTTTAGATGGGTTGTCCATAAAATATATTAAATTGATATTTATGTATAAGTAAATGAATGAATATATTTATATATATGAATAAACAGTGTGTCTGTTTTCACCTTTGTTGTTCTATGATGTATAAATAACTTGTTGGTCTTTCCCAGTTTGGACATTGTTGTATGTAATGATTATTCTCTACCCAGCCCAGTCGGGTTTTTGGGTTACCCTCTGTGGTGTAAAAGTACTCATTACAACCCTGGCGGTCGGTGTTAAAGTGGCGGTAATACCGCCAACAGGCCGGCAGTAAAAAAAATGGAATCACGACCATGGCGGAAACCGCCAACATAGACAGCCACTTAAACACTCAGACCGACACAGCGGTAGAAACAAACACCGCGGCGGTAACCACCAACAGACAGGCGGAAGACAAAGTACCGCCCACAGTATTTCAACACGCCTATCCTCCACCTTTTCAGGGGCGGAATCAACGCTATCAAAAGCTCGGAGGAAACAGTACACAGAAGGGAAAACACTCACCTCTCGACACCCAACGAGGAACCAGGACGCCATGGAGCCCGAACTACAGGTGTTACCTACGCTGCTCTTCCTCCTGCTCTATCAGGAGCAGGACAGATGCCATCGACGACCACTGTGAGTACTGCACCTACAACACAGGGGGGGAAGAGCGTGACACACACACGCAACACGCAATACCCCCACCCCCACCCTCACCCAAACACCATACACACAAATACATGCAGCAACATTACATATACACCCCCCCACCCACTGGAAGAACGCAAGGACAAAAGGAAATGATTGTAACCAGTGTAATCATGAAAAATCTGATAGTCAAAAATTCTAAATTCATTATATACAAATATGTACACCAACTACACAAGTCCGGATAGTGGACCAATCATTGTCCGTGGAGCACTGGTCCCAAAATGCATGGGCGAAGCCCACACTAGATACCTGACTGGAAATGGAGAGAACACTGCTGGGGCATCAGATCGAAAATATACAGGCACCTTAGGGGGAGGTGGAGGGGGGCACCTCAGCCAGATAAATGCACGACTCCACTGCAGCACGAGGGGGCTCCATGCCCATTGCTGTATCCTGGGGAGTGCAAAGCCACAGTCTCTCAAGTCTCTCCAGTGGGTGGTTTGCCCACTGCTTTATCCTGGGGAGTGCAAAGCCACAGTCTCTCAAGTCTCTCCAGTGGGTGGTTTGCCCACTGCTTTATCCTGGGGAGTGCAAAGCGAAAGTCTCTCAAGTCTCTCCAGTGGGGGGTTTCCCTACTGCTTTATCCTGGGGAGTGCAAAGCCACAGTCTCTCAAGTCTCTCCTGTGGGTGGTTTGCCCACTGCTTTATCCTGGGGAGTACAAAGCCACAGTCTCTCAAGTCTCTCCAGTGGGTGGTTTGCCCACTGCTTTATCCTGGGGTGTACAAAGCCACAGTCTCTCAAGTCTTTCCATTGGGTTGTTTGCCCACTACTCTATCCTGGGGAGTGCAAAGCCACAGTCTCTCAAGTCTCTCCAGTGGGTGGATTGACCACTGCTTTATCCAGGGGCGTGCAAAGCCACATTCTCTCAAGTGGATGTCATTCACCACTGGTTCTGGAGGGGGCCTGGTGTCCAGGGTGCTTCATCCTGCCAAGGACTGAGGTAGTGGATGTATCTCGCCACTGGTTCTGGAGGGGGCATGGTGCCCAGAGTGCTTCATCCTGCCAAGGATTGAGGTAGTGGATGTATCTCTCCACTGGTTCTGGAGGGGGCCTGGTGCCCAGAGTGCTTCATCCTGCCAAGGACTGAGGTAGTGGATGTATCTCTCCACTGGTTCTGGAGGGGGCATGGTGCCCAGAGTGCTTTATCCTGCCAAGTACTGAGTTAGTGGATGTATCTCTCTACTGGTTCTGGAGGGGGCCTGGTGCCCAGAGTGCTTCATCCTGCCAAGGACTGAGGTAGTGGATGTATCTCTCCACTGGTTCTGGAGGTAGCATGGTGCCCAGAGTGCTCCACGTGCAGTGTGGCCGGTACAATTCCCTCACCTGGGTGTGTGTGCCACGACATTGGTGAGGTACAGGTAGCATGATACGCCATGGAGGCAGCGACATGCCCCACACTGCTATGGCTTCGCCTTCCACCTGCAGGTGCAAACAGTGATGGAAGTCATGCCTCATGGAAGCTGTCCAGGGTCCAGGAACTCTCCTCCAGCCTCAGACGACTGACCACTGGGGATGGTAGCCATGTCAGCGGTGGTGCCACTGTCCGAGTACGTCGCAGGGCCGGCTTGCAGCGGTGTCTGTGGTGGCGGTGCTGGCAGCGGTGCATGGATCAGCACCTGCTGAGGGACACAGCAGGACGTCTCCTGTAGCCTCGGACGGCTGCCCACTGGTGGTGGTGCAGGTGGCGGTTGTGGTGGCGGGGCAGCTAGCAGTGTTTGCCACCGTACAGGTTGGTTTGGTCATGAACAGAAGGTGTGACACTGGTCCCTCAGTCGGTGCCACCATGCCCTCTCCCGGCCTGCTCTTCTGCTATTGGCCCTTCCCCACTTTTGATGGTGCCGCAGTTGTCTTGTCACTATCCCCTTTTGTTTTTGCTGAGCCCTTGGTGGCTGGTAGTTTTGGCTTCTCCCTCCGGATATGGGCACCTTTTTCACCTTGGCAGGTCGCGGAATGCCCTTGCCCTCGCTACATGGCACACTGAGAGCCCTGATGGGTGGCACACTCGATGACCCCACAGTTTCTGGCACCACTGTGTCTGGGGATTTGGTGGCTGAGGTGCTGGGCTGGGACCTGGAAAGCCTAGTCCTAGGGGAAGGACGGGGGGAGTTGAAGGGAAGAGGTCAATGTTAGCCAAGAAAACTTTTTTAGACACACTGGAACAGGAAGATGGAGGGAATTTGGGAGTGGAGGAAGAGGTAGTGGTTGTAGGAGGTGTGCGTCTGCTGAATTTGGGGTTGGAGAGGAGGACGTGGAGGAAGGGGGCACAGTGGAGGCAGTGGATGTTTCTGTGTCTGCATGGGTATGGTGCTTGAGTGAGTGCCGGTGGGATGTGTGGTGCTTATGTTTGCCATGTCCACTTTTGTGTGTTGATGTGTGTGCATGCTGGTCTGATGGTGTGCTTGGGATAGGCTGAGGTACAGGGGATTGGGTCTGGGTGGAGGGGGGAGGCTGGACACAGGGACAATGGCTGCCATCAGTGCTGAGGTCAGAGCCTGAAATGCTCTCTGTTGGACCGCCTGCCCAGAATGAATTCCCTCCAGGTATGCATTTGTTTGTTGCAAATGCCTCTCAACACCCTGGATTGCATTCAAATGGAGTTTTCCCAACAGAGAGGGATCGCAGGAGGTCAATAGCCTCCTCACTGAGGGCAGCAGGGCTGACTGGGGCAGGACCTGAAGTGCCTGGGGCGAATGAGATGCCCACCATCCTGGGTGAGCGGGCACGGAACACACGCTGAGGGGCTGCTGGGAGGGCGGTGCTGGTAGGGAGGGTGGCGGCTGTACCTGTTGATGCGGTGGGCACAGAGGTGGAGTCACTGTCACTGGTGTCTGCTCCTTTCCCCGCCATGGAGCTCCCCTCGCCCTCCGTCCCACTGGTGGCTTCAGACTCCATTGCTTCACCCTCCAGGGCCAAGTGGGTTGCAGCTCCCTCCTGCTCCGGTGCCAATGCTCCTCCGCCTGATTATGCTATTGCACACAAGAACAGGGAGACCACAAAAGGGGGGGGGGGAAGACAGAAGAAAAACATGTTCAGTGCATGCAACACAACTACTGTTGGCGGACACAACACACAGGGAGCAGCCCTCTGCACTACGCCATGCACTAACAGTTCCTAGAAAATTCACCTGACTATGGGGTACGAGGCCTAAGCCCAATTGCTGCACACCTGGAAGTCACAGGAGCCTGACTAGGTGTAGATGGCTCTTACTACTAGTGGGGTTGGGGTGCCTCATAGCCTGCCTCGCAAGGGACCTTGCCTACCAAGTTTGCCCTGGTCTAGGGGAACCCACTGCCCACCTACCCGACCCAGACACCTCGTAATGGGCACAGAGTCAGCTGAATGAGAGTGTATTCACCCCCTTGTGGCTGCTGTGATGCCCTCAAGTGCCGATCCAACTCCGCATACGCCACAGCCAGGATCCGGGACATCAGGGGGGTCATGGTGCGACAGGCACCCCTTCCCCTTAGGGAGGCCATCCCCAGCTGGGCCTCCGCCGTCTTCTTGCTCCAGCAGCGCAGGCCTTCTCATCTTTTACGGCAGTAGGTGCTCTGTCTGTGGTAGACCCGAGGGTCCGGACGTCCTTGGCGATGGCACGCCAAATACCCTTCTTCTGGTGGGCGCTGACCTAGAGGAATGGTACAGAGGGAAAGGAAATGACTCACCCATCCGGACCGTCATACTCATTGACCACCAGTTCCCTGACGCACATACACTCACCATCCGCACATGCAGGCCTCAGCCCCCCCCATGTATCTTCCATCCACACCACTCAAAGCAGGCATTGCCAATGCAGCATGCTGACAGTGTACTCACCTGTTTGGAGGACCCTACAGTTGCGTGTACTGGGGGAGGACCCCATCCACTAGTTTCTCCAACTCCTCCAAAGTGAAGGCAGGGGCCCTTTCCCCAGACACTGTAGCCATCGTCGCTTCCAGACACAGTTCACAGCAGCACTTGCAGTGTAGGTCCTCTCCTGTTGAAGGTCACGTATCAAGTGAGTGAACAGACAGAAAATGGTGGTCACGTCCGCGGCGGTGCGTACCGTCACCACCGGCGTACATCATAATTGGCTCCTGGGACCTATAGGGCCCAATGTTAACCAATGCAGAATTGCACCGCAGTCTTTGACCGCCCACCGCGACTGTGTACAACACCAGCGCAGTTACCTCAGATCCCCTTGTCCCACTTTACAGGTCAGGCAGCCACCATTTCAGGAGCCCACATGGGATGGATAAAAACTGCATCACACCTATCTAGGCTGGGAACACAGACAGATACCGGCACATTGCGGGTTAATAACATTTCTGCAAATAACACATTGTGATACATCAGTGTTGGAGGACTCTCTGCTCGCTGTTCTCCTCCATAGGGCATGTCTGCTGGGGCAGGTGATGAGATGGCGGCATCCTCCGGTGTACAGACCCCTGGTGGACCTGTCGACAATGGAAGAGAGACACATCATAATCACATACAGACTTGATCGTGCAACAATCATGGAACTGTGTGCCCAGTTAAAGCCAGACGAGATGTCAGCTATCCCCCATCCCACAGGAATCCCCCTCTAGTGCAGGTCCTGTCTGTACTCCATTTCCTGGCCAGTGGGTCTTTTCAAACAACAGTGGCCATGGCATCAGGGATGTCCCAGCCTATGCTCTCTAACGTGTTGTCCAGAGTGTTATCTGCCCTGCTAAAACACATGCGCAGCTACATTGTTTTCCCTCAGGTGGGGGATTTGCCCACAGTGAAAGGTAACTTCTATGCCCTGGGACATATCCCCAACATCATTGGTGCCATTGATGGTACATATGTGACATTTGTCCCCCCCCCCGCAGGAATGAAGAGGTGTACAGAAACCGGAAAAGCTACCATTCGATGAATGTGTAGAAGGTGTGTTTGGCAGACCAGTACATCTCCCATGTGAATGCCAAGTATCCTGGCTCTGTGCATGATGCTTACATTTTGAGAAATAGCAGCACCCCTTATGTGATGGGGCAACTCCTGAGGCACTGTGTGTGGCTAATAGGTGAGCCCAAGGTCCCAATACAGTTGACATAGGTGTCTGGGTATTGGGTTGTCCCCAAGGGTTAGTGTGTGTCTAACAGTTGTTGGCCGACATTTGCGGGTGACTCTGGTTACCCCAAACTGTCATGGCTACTGACCCCAGTGAGGAATCCCAGGACAAGGGCAGAGGAACGCTACAATGAGGCACATGGGTAAACTAGGAGGATAATCGAGCGCACCTTCGGCCTCCTGAAGGACAAATTCCGGTGCCTCCATCTGACAAGTAGTTCCCTATACTACTCACCGAAGAAGGTGTGCCAGATAATCGTGGCCTGCTGTACGCTGCAGAACCTGGCTTTTTGATGCCAGGTGCCTTTTCTGCAGGAGGATGGGCCAGATAGTGGTGTTGTGGAAGCTGTGGAGCCTGTGGACAGTGAAGAAGAGGAGGCAGAAAAAGAGGATATCGACAACCGAAACAACATCATCATGCAATACTTCCAGTGAGACACAGGTAAGAAGATGTCACTGCTTCCCTCATCTCATACTATTGTTGGAGCTAGCATGAGTCTGTCATTTTCACTCAGTGTATGTACCCTGACTTGTCACTTTCACTTTCCATTTCACGGATCTGGGTCCCACATTCTGCCCTCTTCTATGTTTACTCCTGGCCTACAGCTGTGTTACATTGGTATGTGAACAAGCAAACTGACATTGCTATATTTCATAGATATTGCAATTACACATTTGTGAAAGCACAGACTGACTCCAGATTGTTTTGTGATTGAAGTGTGTTTATTTCTGTGCAAATAAGTGGAGGGGGTTGTAAAATGGGCTGGGGTGATGGTGGAGGTATGTCCATGGCAGAGTCCAGTCTATTTGTTTCACAGGTTCATTGACCAAAGGGGCATAGAAAGTGGAGCGATGGCAGTTTAAGGATGGACAGGGTGACATAGTGGGACAGAAGGGTGACATTCAGGGGGGTCTTATTTCCTGGCGGGGTTCTTGGAAATCGTTCTCTGTCTTGTTCCTGGATCTCAGGGACTGTTTGCGGGGTGGTTCTCCATCTGCAGGGGGTGGGGTGCTGGTGGGCTGTTGTTCCTGTGGCGGTGCCATCCTGTCCACTAGCGCCTGCGGAGGTGGAGGGCTGTTCATCGTCCAGGCTAGTGTCAGGAGCCCGTTTGGTGTGCCACTTTGTCCCTCCTGGTGTTGACAAGTTCTGCCAGCACCCCTGCAATGGTGACCAGGGTGGTGTTGATGGACTTCAAGTCCTCCCTGGTCCCCAGGTAGTGTTCCTCCTGCAGCCGCTGGGTCTCATGAAACTTGGCCAGTACCGTGCACATGGTCTCCTGGGAATGGTGGTAAGCTCCCATGATGTAGGAGAGTGCCTCATGGAGAGTGGGTTCCCTGCTCCTGTCCTCCCCCTGTCGCACAGCAGTCCTTCCAGCTTCCCTGTTATCCTGTGCCTCTGACCCCTGAACCGTGTGCCCACTGCCACTGCCCCCAGGTCCCTGATTGTCCTGTGTTTGTGGGGTTGCCTGGGTTCCCTGTAGTGTTGGACACACTGCTGATTGACGTGTCCTGGGGACAGAGGGATGGGCCCGCTGGGTGGTTGCTGTGCTGGTGTTTCCTGAGGTGAGAGGCTCTGTCGTGGTTTGTGACTGTGTCAGGGGAACTGACTGTCCCAAGATCCCTGATGGGCCTGGCTGGTCATCTTGATCCAGGTGTGCAGAGCTGCTGTCATCACTGTGGGTCTCTTCTGTGGGGGGACTGGATATGTCTGGCACCTCCTGTCCGGTGACAGTGGGAATGGGTCCTATTGGGGTGTAAATGCATAGTTATTGTATGTGTGTGTGCCATCTTGTGCAATGGGTGAGTGACCCTCTACTCCTGTGCTTGCATTATTGGCTTGGTCCTTGTGTGATTGGTGGTTTTGGGGCATGAGTGAGTCTCTGTACTGGACATCCTTTGGTGATGGGTGTCCATGCATTGGTGTTACATGCAGGGCTTGGTTTTGGGGTGTGTGGGTTGTGTTAGTGGGGTATCTGTGGGTTGTTGGGGTGCTGGGTGTAAGGGTAAGGGTGGCGGTATGTGATGGCATGCAGGTGGGGTGTGGGGGATAAAGTAGTAAAGATTTGCCTTACCAGAGTCCAGTCCTCCTGCTACTCCTGCGAGGCCCTCAGGATGCAGTATTGCCAAGACTTTCTCCTACCATGTTGTTAGCTGTGGGGGAGGAGGTGGGGGTCCACCGCCAGTCCTCTGTACAGCAATCTGGTGTCTGAATACCACAGAACGTACCTTCCCCCGTAGGTCATTCCACCTCTTCCTGAAGTCATCCCGTGTGCTGGATTCTGTACCACTGCATTGAACCTGTCGACAATTCTGCGCCATAGCTCCATCTTCCTTGCATTGGAATGAACCTGGGGTTTCTTGAGGTGCCATGATGTGGTGTGGGTGATGTGTGAGGTGGTGTCTGTTGTAATGTATGAGGGGATGTGTTGGTGTGTGTTATTTGAGGTGCGTGGATGTTGTGTAAGTGATTGTGTTGTGTGTCTGTGGATGCTGGTGTCGTTTTAGGTAGTCTCTCTCTCTGGTCTTCTTTCAAAATTTTGGTAGTAAGAGTTTGTGGGTGATGTGGGTGTGTGCTTTATATTGGATTGGGTGTGTGGGTGTGGTGTGTGTATGTGTATCAGGTGGGTGTATTTCGAATTGTCCAATGTGGTTGTGTTTTTTAAGTGTGTGTGTATTTTGAGCGCGGCGGTGTGTAACCGCCAATGGATTACTGCGGTTGAATGACCGCCGCGTTGATTCATGGGTCGTGATACTGTGAGCGTATTCCTGTTGGAGTGACGGTGTTGGTTTTGGTATTGCCAGTTTATCACTGACCTTTGGTGTGGCGGACTTGTGTGGATGTCTATATTGTGGCGGATTCCGAGCTGTGGGTCGTAATACCTGTAGCAGAATTCCACGGCCGCAGCGGTATGTTGGCGGTCTTCTGACACAGCAGAAAGCAGGATTTACCGCCAGGGTTGGAATGAGGGCCTTATTGTCTAAGGAATTGTAATTTTAAATCCTCTTTAATAGGAATGTCATATTATGAGTCACAATTCTGAAAATGCCATTTTCAGAAAGTTTGCATTTTCTTGTCCTAGCCATTTGGTGCCTGCAACCTGTTTCCTTGGTCACATGACAATGTGTAGGTGGCAATTGGTCTTTGAGTATTCCTCCCAGGCAGCTACACAATAGACTGACCTTGTGTTGGGAGGATGGATCATCCAAAGCAAGATGGAAGGGGGGAGGCAGAGCTGTGCACACCCCTACTTGCACTTCAAATGCTGCATCTCAGCTCACACACAAAGAACTTCACACTAGCCTGATGTGTGCCCAGACAGACTGGGTCCAAGGCAGGGAGGCAGGACACTCCAGACACTTCTGTGGGGGGAAAACTCCAGAAGTGTCTTCCACTTCAAATTTGACAGCAGCAATACCAATTGGGCTCTCAGACTCACTTTTAATTTCACTTTTGGACAGGCGGAAGGACTCTCAAATGACTACCCTTCTGCCTTTGGCCAGCTATGCACTTTAGACAACTGCCCTGCTGCACCAGGAGGACTGCCCTGCTGCCTGAACCCTGCCCTGTGCCATTAAAGGACTGCACTCTTGCTTGAGAACTGCTTTACTGCTTGAACCCAAGATTTTCATAGAGACTCCCAGGGCTTGTTGGCTAGCCTCCTGATCAAGGCCTCAGGGACAGAAGGGCTCCAACCATCTTGAACCCACACCTGAAACCAATCTGAGTGAGTCCCGACCCTCCAAGTGGTGTCCCTCCAGTCCTGGATTCTTGAAAGTGGTGCTAGAGGAGCCCAGTAAGCCCAAATCAAAATCTTGGGTTTGAACATTTGCTCCCAAAAAGTGCTCTGAAATCATTTGCTCGCTGATCCACCCAAGGTGAATCACTGGTAGGCCTCACTTTACGGCATCTACCTCTGTGCTATTCTCTGTTGCAGCAAATCCTGTTCAGAGGTTCCTCACCGAAGGGGTATCAGGCTTCATGAAGCCCTTGTTGGCTACAGCCTGCATCTTTGTCCTGCAGGAGATTTTTGACTTCCATAAAAGAGACTTAGGGCCTAGTTATGAGTATGGCAGATGGGAGCACCCAAACTCCCAACAGGGTGGCTGCCACCACAGTGGCAACCACTACGTCGGACCTATTATGAATTTCCTGCTGTTCCGATGTTTCCGCCCGTCAGCCTAGCAGGAAGCTGGTGGCAGAATTGTCTCCGGCACGAAATCAAGCCGGCGACACTGCTGCTGCCGCAGGCGGCCCCAGCACCTTCGCAATGTTTCCTGTCTGTACAGCAGACAGTGAACATTGCGAGGGTGCTGGGCAGGGGGACCCCTGCACTGCCCATGCCAGCTACATGGGCAGTGCAGGGTCTCCCCTGTGTCCTACTGCCCCTGTTCTCCACCAGTCTTTTCATGGTGGTAAAACTACCATGAAAAGACTGGTGGAGAATGAGGTCATAAGAAGCAGAACGGCGCTGCATGCAGCGCGACCCTTGCTGATTGCGACCTCTGCCAGCCGTCAACCCGTCGGGATCACTGATCCGAGTGGAGATGGTGAAATCCTGACGTTCTGACTGCCAGGGTCTTAATGTGGCAGTCGGACCACCACAGCAGCGTCAGTCCTGACTGCCACCTCAAGGCTGGCGGTCTCCAGACTGCCAGCCTCGTAAGGAGGCCCTAAGTCAGAAAGCAGAAACCTTCAATGTGACTTCATCTAGTGGCTCCCTGATAACACCACCTCCTTCGACTCTACCGAAATAGAGATCTGCTCATCGGTACATTCAATTGTTTTCTGCTTCGCACCAGAGTACACAGAAGGAGTCAAGGAAGAAATATCAGTACGCAGGGGTGGCATTTATTTGGAGCTCCGCTCTGTTACTTCTGTGAAGGAATGAAGTCAACTCAGAGCCATGCAGCACCACCTTGTGTGACTCCACAATGACTATAAAAGCTTAAGGATCCAGTTTGGTGACACGGGGTCTTCTAAAGGTGATCAATCTGAAGTTAAATAGATTATTCACAAGAAAGGCTGAAGGTAAGTAACGTGTTTATTTGGTGTTTACTTGTCACTGCCACAACATCACACCCGTTTTAATTGTCAAGAATGTCATGCAGTGGAAAATAAAGCCTCATTCAAATTTGAAGCGTAGCAGCCTTCTTGTCCATCTATATTTGGACAAGTACATGGAAAGGCCACACATAGTTAAACGGTGCATTGATGATAGCACTGTTTGCATTGTGGACCAATTGACACTTCCTCTGCTTTGAGTTCTGACCATGACATCCTACTCAAAGGTCTCATCTTTTTGCTGAGCTAAAGGGTTTACAGTGTTTGACTACTATTTCATCTAAATAGGAGACTGCACTAAAGTGATTTCTGGTACTGGTCCCTTTTTTATGATTTTTTGATGTGTGTGATCAGAGGTATATATCCATATATATCCATGTGTGTGTGTGTGTTTGTGGTGTGCGTGTTTGTGTGCGTGTGTGTGAATGAATATCTGAAAGTCTTTCTGTGGTGTGTGTGTTTGTGTGTGTAATTGTCTTATGTGTCTGTGCATCTGAAAATATTTATGTTATTGTGTATACTTCTGTGTTTGTGTGTGTGTATGTGTAAGTTTGTGCATCTCTGAGGGTCTTTGTGTGTACACCTGTCTTTACATTCAAGTTTGTGTGTGTGCGTTTGACTGCTTCTTTTAGTGTATATATCTTCGTGTGTGAGTGTGCTTACCCATGGCCATAAATCTGCTTATTTCATTTAGTGTATCTGACTATGTGCCTGTATGCATGTATGTGTGCCTGTCTTTTTCCTTTAAAAAAAAAAAACGAGACTTTCTCCCTTTTCTTTTACTCAATGCAAAGGAATAGTCTGGAATAAAAATAAGGTGTTCGGCTCTCTTGTGTTTTATTCCTCAAGGACACCTCCCCAGAGGCTCCTGAAGCCTTTATCTATTGAAGTGGAATCCCAGGATCCATCCATTGTGTGCCAAAGGCGCCCTTCCCCTTTTTCTGCAGCATCGATTCTTCTGAGTGTTGGAACCATCTCACTGATGTCTACCGCAAGGGTAACAGGGCTGCGTGCTGACATTGTGTCGAGTGTTGGTGGCGAGAGTAGATGAGAAATGTTCTGTTACGGATCTTTTCCATTAAATATCAGTTAAATGCACTTATTCTACTTATAAGAATTTTAATTCGAAGCACTTTCAAATGCTTGATTGTTGCTAGACAGTCTTGTGTCTGCTCTGCTGCTGATGCACTTGGGTTTCTTCTGTCGATTTGGAAATGTGTCACCAAAAACGTGAGCTTTAAGGGGGTTTCTTCCAGACTTTAGTGTTTGTGTGTTCTGGAGAGTGCAGAGGCACACCAGTGCTGGTGCAGTGCCGTCCACACTCGGTAGAACTTCAATCTTTGCAGAGAGGTACCATTGCAGTCAGTCCTCCTTGGGTGACCAGAGAAAGACCTCACTCCCACGTGAACTCGGTCAATGTTAGGTAAGTCATAGACGAGACATGAGGTCCAGCGACTGCCAATAAAGTGAGATGACTGGAGAAGCCTCAGCTACTAAACCATCAGCTAGTGTCTCAACTAGTGAAGCCACAGCCTAGGCCATCGATGCCGCCAGTTGCTTGGGAAGCTCATGGTTCAAGTTGCCTTTAACAAAATCAAGTTTTTTAAGACTACCGACGCAGACCCCTTAGTGATAGGCATTAAAATGATAGCGAATTAAACATGACCGCACTGAGACAGAAACAAAGATCACATCATCTGAGATCTCTGAGCTCAGGGGCTCCCTCCCTAACCTAATCCTCCTGTGTTAGTCTGCACACATTCCCTACATTGCCAGCTATTGAGGCTGTGCATGTTTTAGATTTTGCACATTTGCCTAATAGTGGTAACACTGAAAACATTTTGGCGCACAGATGAAGATGGATTTCTTTGCTCTGATCCATGGGCTAGTATGGCAGCGATGGGACTGGGGTTTGTGGAAGTCATGCCTGTTATGTTCTGGCTCCAGTGTCTATTGTAAGCACCCATAATGTGCAGCCTTGTTCAATCTTGTGTTAAGGTTAAGTCACGATGGGTTCCATGATCAGAATGGAACACAGGAATGCTAATATAAGTTATGTGAGATGAAGTACCTGCAGATGTGCCGCATAAAGCTATTATTAGTCGCAGAGAAGTTGTGGAATGAAACTGAACAAATTATCATTGTAAGGTCTCATAACTCCCTGTGACTTGCAACACAATTTTCATTCATGGCCGTGGGTAATTAATTCCATATAACGTATGTTCCTTTTGCCTAGATTGACCACTTCACTCCATTAATTACAGACACTGGGCTTATTTATGAGAGATTTGACCAGCCGGAGCGTCCTCTATGAGGCCACGCAAAGTAATTTTGCTTGGCTTTGAACGGCCTCATAGATATGGAAAAAGGCAAAGCAGCACAAGTCGCTGCGTTGCCTTACTCTGCGCCAGGGAGGCTCCGATGGGCGTTGCGGTGGGGTTTTCCCACATAGCATTCATGGATTTTGATGCAGCCCCAGATATACTTAATCACATAAACCTGGGGAAGTGCCAAACCCTTACACTTCCTGAGGCGAGGCGTAACAATGAGAAATATTTGTATTCTTCTTGTTTGTTCCTCTTTCCATATGTGTTACATTCTGCAGGAAACATACAAAGAGGTAAAGGCCTCAGGATTTCTTTTGTGCAGGAAGTTTCCCCCATGGTACAAGGGTGCTTGCGTTGGTGCTAGGCTGCCACAGCTAGGCTAGTGCAGGGGGTAAGGACAGGAATGCACTGTATTGGATAAATATAGTACATTTTTGCACTTTCACTTTGGCACAGGGCAGCGTTGCAAGATGACTTACAGTGCGCCCCACGCCAAAACCCCATAAATAAGGGCCACCGTTTCCAGTCCTGGTCCTTGGTTTGCCAGCAGAATGCCTTCTGGGTGTTGTAGTGTTGGTTTGCTTCCATTGGACTCATCAGACGGACACACTTGATAGCAGTGATTTATAGGTGCAAAAGATCAGGACTGGAACACTCTCCCATGGCATGGAGTGAGCGGGTCAGAGTACAGCCGCCAGACTTGCTTTCCTGAGGACACTTTTATTCCCCTCTCCAGAGCCATAATTTCATGTAGCCCTTTGTCACGATAACACCTTTGGGCAGTTCTGGGACTTTAGACAAAATACACAAGGATAAAATCCAAAGTATAGATGGTGGAAGGCAACATCCTTGTACTAAATACACGACTGGTCGAAGGTTGGTAACATGACAGCGCACAAGTTAACTAAATCAGCAGAGACAGTGACTAAAGCTGTTTTTGACAAAAAGCGTCCTGTAATTTTTCTCATGAAAAATAGAAGATCTCAGTTTCACCAAGTGCTGCGGCACTAGTGGTTTTACTGTTTTTTACAGAATGACTCTATCTGCTGTTCACAAAAGTGTATTCTTGCCAGTTTGGCTTCTGTTCCCTGGGGTGCTGCCTTGGTCTGCTGAGGCCGTGTAATTCATCCACCCTGCTCTCTGTCAGGAGAAGACACCTCTCTACAGACTGGCGCCTGCACCAGGCAGTTTCTCAGCTTCATTGAGGGTCTGTGAGGGATGTACTGCACAGGCACCTGAAGGGAGCCTGTCTGCTCCTGAAAAGGCAGGTTTATGTTGTACATCATTTTTGGTTACCTTATGAAGTTTCTAAACTGCACTTACACCATCAATATGACCTTGTGGATATCACTACCATTAGTGTATTCTTCACTTTGTTGGTGCTCTAACGCTGAGGTTTGTTTTCAATTTCTGAAAAGTCTGTTTGTGACTTAGAGCCAGTAAATGTTCGTATTGCACATAAATTAGTCGAGAAATCCAGACCGTGATTGAGTGACATGATGTATCCCTTTCACAACAAAGAGCCATATTTTTCAATTTTCATATTTATGTTTATGTAGTCAAATTACATATTTGGAGTTTAGTATAGGAATCGTCGGCATACTGAAACTTGTCCTCATGATATTCTTGCCTTTGATATTTTTGACACAATAATTTGGGCTTGTTATTTTATCCGAAATATCCATTAGAGGGCTTTTTTACTGAACATCTCTGCCAGGTTTGAATGACAGTGACAAACATAGTGACCTCCTTACCCTGGGAGAAAGTTTCCATGGTCTTGGGGGTCATTCGTTTTTCATTTCTTGACAAGAAATTCCTGCATTGGGAGTCTGGTTTTGAAAATGCTTGACAGAGGCGACAATCAGACTTTTACAAGATTGACAGGAAGTGCTGAGACGGCGATTCCTGCTAATGGTAAGAGATACCTGTAGGGCCGATGGATATTTGTAAACGTTGGAGGAGGGGATGTTTGTCAGACGTGGACATACTCCATTCTACAAATTTAAAATCAGCCTCCTAGTATTCCAAAACGTTCTCAGAAACTGTGCATTCTGGCTCGACCTGCAATGTGGCACTGTAGGGAGTAAGTCCGTCACCTTTAACCTTTAGCCTACTGGCAAAAGGTTTCAACTGGGACAAGTCTTCTTTTCACATTAAACAGTGTTCGATTTATTTATGGGAATAAAAGCAACATTTGTGTGGGAACAAGGAATTGTCATTATGAAATTCATGGATATGTAATTTAGTTACAACACTCATTATATGCCTAATGCCTTTAAAATTACATCACAGTAGTTTCTGGTCTTGTTTGTTGAGGCACAATTATTTTTGTTGTTAGAAGCAGGAGAGGCTGCAGCAGTACTAGGTTTCAAAAGCAGAAACTCTCTGCCTAGTGCAACCCGCCTCAGATATGTACTAAGGGGCAGATTTATGAAAAGTAACAAAGCAGCTAGTGCAGCTCCACTTTTCTTACGCCCCTTAGCGCTACCCTAATGGCACTCCATGGCAGTAGTCAGGGGTACTAGCATCATAATCTTTGTCGCCAGCCCTGAGTTTTGCATTTTGAGGCTAATCCTGAGAAGTATCCAGGAGCCCTTTGAAAACAATTGGAGCCTCCCTTTAAAGCCTGCTCTTAGCAGACGTTAAAAGTACTGATAAAGATGATGCATTTGTGCCATTTTTTTGTGGTCCCTCTAGCGCCAGAACGCCCCTTTGCATATATTATGCCTGGAGAAGGCATAATGTGGTGCAAGGGGTTACAAAGTGGCGCTATGGTGCAGGGTTTGTGGCCTTCCAATGTAACATCAGCATAACAAATATGACGCTAATGTGGTTTTGGAATGGCGTTAGGCCCTCTTGAATCTGGGCCCAATTTTCTAGCAAAATGTAAACCTAAACAGTACTTCTGCTGGGTAATCCAAGCTGTGAAAGACACTTAAAAAAAAACCATGGTGGAAGAGGACTGAACCAAAGCCCACATTTAAAGTATTTGTTTTGTTTTGATGACATTAGCTCTGGCTGACCTTACCTAAACATAACAATCAATTATCTGACCAGCATAAGGTGGCAACACATTTCTAACTTTACAAGGTTAACAATTAGGACTTCATTATGAGGATTCTTTGTAATTCCTTTGGGGCAGCCAGCAGCATTCACCAACTCCATCATAGTTACAAGGTCCATGGTAACTCTACCAATCTGTGGTGGCTCATCAGGTTTAGAACTATCAGTTGCTCCTGGTGGCAGAGTTATCTTGGATGTAAAGGGAACCTTGTAATTAGGCCTTAGAAGTTTATAGGGTACCATACCAATGCATACAAACACAACACTTTATAATTTCTTTCACATTGCATGCTGTACAAAACAACTAATAATCACACAACCCAGCATAACACATTTCTCACAGCATTGTTCTTCTCTGCTGAACATTTTGTGGACCCACTTCTGGTTTTACGTCAGTCCTTTTCCCTCAAGACTACCTTCACCCACTACAGCTTGTACTCACTGCTGCAGATGTGTGAGTGCTGTACGTGCTGATGTCTCTTTTCAATATCGAATATATGTTTGGGCTTTTTATGTATTGGAAAGTACTGGTGTCATAGGCCATGCAGGCTTTCAATGTCTTACCCTGCTCTATTCCATTCTATCCCATTTTTGTGAAAGCAGTGATCTATGCCCTGCTACCCAAATAATAAATCCAACCACAATTACCACCTGAGCCAAAACATTTTATTCACTCTTGTGGAATTTTGACTTCTATAAATCGAGACGTCCTGTAAGTTCAGCCATGAACATCAGTATTCATAGTGTTAAAACGTCTTGCACACATGAATAATGCGTATGTTGCCATGTTTTGCACATGCACATTCCGAAATACAAATGTCGTGCACTCCGGGCAGAAAATACAACAGGAAATCCAGGTTTACAATTCATACTTACAACATGATGAATGCCAAAAAATTCATGCACATAAATTATACACAAATGAACTCAAAATGTACAAATTAATCGGCCCACCTCAAATGGTTAGTAACAAGGTGTTAGAAATGGGGTCTTTGGTTGGCAGTCAGGTTGGCCCCTGTCCAAGCAAGGACCCTCACTGTAATCACTGTAAAGTCGAAACACACCTGGTTAAACACCGCTCACCCCGTTGGTAGTTTGGCACGAGCAGAAACGCTTAACCCAGAAGCAATGTGTACCAACACACACAGTAATACAGTGAAGCAACACAAAAGGGACACCCCACAGGTTTAGAAAAATTGTAAATATTTATCTACATAAAACAAGACCAAATACAATATAAATCCACAAACACAATTAAAAATATGACTTAAGCAATTAAAAACATAAAAATAGGACCTGGAGGCACAAATACTGCAATCTGATGTTAAAGTAACATTGTGACGGAGTTGTTTCCCATAATGCTGCGACACTGGTGCCTTTTATGAGGTCACACGGACTGCCAGGTAGAGCACTTTAGCAAAACAGGTGGAAAAAAGGCCAGTTCACGGAGTCGGAGAGCAAGGCGTTGCTGGATCTGATGTGGCATTGGTTCCAATGCTGCGGGGTGAAGGAGTGGAGGTGTCACGAAGAGGCGTTGGGTCCTTGCTGCACAGCGGTGGAGGTGAGGTGTTGTCGGTTTTGAGGAGTCAGTCCCTTGGCACATCCAGCAAAGTCAAAGTCCGTCGACGTCATGATGCTGCGGGTGACCTCACAGGGTCACGATTACATTACAGGGTCACTGCCGTTGTGACAGAGTCGGGTGTCACGAACATCTGGGGTAGGACACTCCAATTCACGAGTTTCTGCAGACATCAGCAGCTGCAGCGACGTTGGGCCTATGTTGATGGTGGGGTAGTCGCACCTTGGCGAGGTCCACAGATCCAGGTGTAGGTGGCGTCGCGGGCTTCATGCAGATGCGTCCTCAGCAAAGTTGCATGGAGTCATCCACTGTTGTTTCACAAGATTTCACCAGAAATTCACTTCCAGGGGCCCAGGAACAGGAGCTAGAGTCCACAGCATGTCAACTCAGAGACTGGTTGGGGGAGCCTTTTCTGTCCCTGTCCCCAAGGCTTCAAAAACAGGAGGCAAGCTAAGTCCAACCCCTTCCAGATATGTCTCAAGCAGGAATGCACAACACCAACAAAGTCCAGTCTTTGTCCCCTTTCACAGGCAGAAGCAGCAACTGCATGATAGCCCAACAAAGCACAGTCACAGGCAGGGGCAGCAATTCTTCTCCAGCTCTTCTTCTGGCAGAGGTTCCTCTTGAACTAATCTAAAGTCTGGGGTTCTGGGTCCAATACTTATATCCCTTTCTGCCTTTGAAGTTGCCCAACTTCAAAGAAAAGTCTCTCTTGTTTACAGGATCCTGCCTTACCCAAGCCTGGCTCCAGGCACTGCAGGGGGCTGGAGACTGCATTGTGTGAGGGCAGGCACAGCCATTTCAGGTGTATGTGACCACTCCTCCCTCCAGCCTAGCCTAGATGGCCCATCAGGATATACAGGTTACACCCCAGCACCCTTTGTGTCACTGTCTGGTGGAGATGCACAAACAGCCCAACTGTCAGTCCAACTCAGACAAGGAATCCACCAACAGGCAGAGTCACAGAGTGGTTTCAGCAAGAAAATGCCCACTTTCCAAAAGGGACATTTTCAAACTAACACTCTAAAAACCACCTCCACTAAAAGATGTATTTTTAAATTGTGAGTTCAGAGACCCCGAATTCCATATTTCTAACTGCTCTCAAAGGGAAACTGCACTTTAAGGATATTTGAAGGCAGCCTCCATGTTAACCTATAGGAGCGATGGGCCTTGCAACAGTGAAAAACGAATTTGGAAGTATTCCACAGTTGGAACTTGTAAAGCACATCAGTACATGTCCCACCTTTACTAGACACTGCACTCTGCCCATGGGGCTACCTGGGGCCTACCTTAAGGGTGCCTTACATGTACAAAAACGGAATGTTTAGGCCTAGAAAGTGGGATTTGCAGTGGCAGGTCTGAGCCATGTTCACAGGGCTACTCATGTGGGTGGCAGAATCAGACCTGCAGGCCCACTAGTAGCATTTGATTTACAGGCCATAGGCACCCCCAGTGCACATTACTAGGGACTTACTAGTAAATCCAATATGCCAATTATGGAAAAGACAATTACACATACAATTTCACAGAGGGAACACATGCACTTTAGCACTGGTCAGCAGTGGTAAAGTGCCCTGAGTAAAAATACAGCACAAACAGAGTCCAGCAGACAGCAACTACCTCGGAAGTAGAGACAAAACTTTAGGGGAGACCATGCCAAGGATGCCAGGTCTAACACAGTGTGTGGTAATAAAACGTGTGTTATTTCCATTAGGGAGCTGTATAACCACAGCAGGGTGATTCCAAGTTCCTATACGAGGAACCATACCAGACATCAGAAACCTTAACAGAGTCGTTCCTACTTCCTACATGAGGAACTATACCAGACATCAGGAACCATACCAGGGTGATTCCAATTTTCTACGTCAGAAACCATACCAGACATCAGGAACCATCTCAGGGTGATTCCAACTTCCTACACAAGAACCGTACCAGACATGAACCATACCAGGCTGATTTCAATTTTCCACATCAGAAACCATACCAGACATTAGAAATCATACCATGGTGATTCCAATTTTCTACATCAGGAATGGAACATAACATTGGAAAATGCTATTACCACATTTTCCGGATTTCTTGATTCTGGTCCATTTTCTGGGCATACTTCCACTTGCTTTTTACAGCCAAATGTGTTACCAGGAATAGTGCTAAACAATAATTTCACTTACATTTTTAATATTTTAAATGCTGATTAGCCCCATGGTCAGTTGGGGGTCAATATTACTCTGTGAATTTGGGGCACTGTGAGGAATGGACTTGACAGGTGGTAACATCTGCAAATGCAGGATGATTGGCTCCAAGTAAGGTCAGTGCCAATGCAGGGTGATTGGCTCCGAGTACGGTCAGTGCTTAATTTGTAAAACAATAAGTACTGGTGCCAATTTTTTTTCTCAGAAACCCGCAGCGGGCACTGCTGAATGTCAGAGTGCCAAATTCCAAAGGTGTCAAGTCTGAACTCCATATATTCTTCTTTCATGCACCGCCCCACACTCTTTCATGTACTTTTTCTTCCCTGCTTTCAACCTTTGTCACTGTTTTTCCGTCATTCTCCTCCTCCTTCTTTCACTTTATTCTGTTTTCTCTTTCTAGTTCTTGGTGAAAGTCTGACGAATGAAAAGAAAGTCCAGGTGTTTAGCGCTATGCTCCTTGTTGTATGATGCAGCTTGACACATCTTAAAACCCTTTGGCCCATATTTATACTTTTTGACGCTAAACTGCGCTAACGCAGTTTAGCGTCAAAAAGTTTTGCGCCGGCTAACGCCATTCTGAAGCGCCATGCGGGCGCCGTATTTATTGAATGGCGTTAGCCGGCGCAAGCAGACCGGCGCTGCCTGGTGTGCGCGTGAAAAACCACGTACACCAGGCAGCGCCGGCGTAGGGGGGAAATGGCGCATGGGCGTCTTAAAATGGGGCAAGTCAGGTTACGTCGAAAAAATCATCGTAACCCGACTTGCGCCATTTATTTTCGACGCCCATCCCCCATCAACATGACTCCTATCATTGTAAAGATAGGAGTCATGCCCCCTTGCCCAATGGCCATGCCCAGGGGACTTCTGTCCCCTGGGCATGGTCATTGGGCATAGTGGCATGTAGGGGGGCACAAATCAGGCCCCCCTATGCCACAAAAAAAAAAATAATAATACTTACCTGAACTTACCTTAATGTCCATGGGATGGGTCCCTCCGTCCTTGGGTGTCCTCCTGGGGTGGGCAAGGGTGGCAGGGGGGGTCCCTGGGGGCAGGGGAGGGCACTCTGGGCTCATTTTGAGCCCACTTGTCCCTTAACGCCATGCCTGACCCAGGCGTTAAAAAGCGGCGCAAATGCGCCGTTTTTGGCCACGCCCACTCCCGGGCGTCATTTTTGCCCGGGAGTATAAATACCACGTAAAGGCCTGGGAGTCATTTTTTAAGACGGGAACGCCTCCCTTGCATATCATTAACGCAAGGAAGGGGTTCACGCTAAAAAATGACGCACACTCCGGGCACTTTGGCGCCCGAAGCGTCTAACGCCATAGTATAAATATGGCGTTAGTTGGCGTTAGTTTAGCGTCGAATTTGCGTCGAAAAAAACGACGCAAATTCGGCGCAACCAGAGTATAAATACGGCCCTTTATATTTCGAAGTAGTGGAGCACTGCACAAGCCCAATTTAGGAAATACAAAGATTTATTTGAGGCATCTGTTCTGCATAGTGGACAGAAATAGTAAACTTCAGAGAGCCTGACTTTGAGTTGGGTGCTATTTGAAAATATTATCATTACAAGAGAAAGTGCTGAATCCGAAGAAAAACGTGCTGGTGGAATTTAAAACGCCCACATAATCCAACATAATAGCAATCAATTTGAAAGTTTCATTTACCACTCAGTTCTAAATTAGGCTTCAAGAGATTTGAAGTTCTGAATTACAGAATTCTGCCTGGATGGAATGTGAAAAGTCTCAACAACTTGTTAAAAGTCTTTGTAGCTTGCCTGATGCTGTTTTCACGTGGGTAGCAAGTAACGTTTTACTGAAAATGCAACACAGTATTAGCATTACAAGGTGTAACAGAAACATGAGTGAATCAGGGAATCACTTGGTAAGATTTCCTGTCGAGAGCTGTGGTATTACAGTATTGTTACTGCTGTATATCACTAATCTGAACACCGGCCTTTGTGACAGGAGTTTGGAGCAACCCTGGCTTTGGACGTTTTGGATTTATCAGAGGTTAGGCATCAGAGGGATTCCCCCCTGAGCCATGGTGTTTGCTACATGAGCATAGATCTGCATTAATAAATAATTCAGCACTCCTGCTTCTAGTGATCGACCATGTTGCAAATATGACATAGGCAGAAGCTTCAAATCAAACACCCTTCTCCTCAGATTCTCAATTTATTTTACCACACAGTGGGAGTTGTAATTCCCTATCTTTCTCCATATATCTGTGCCTTTGTTTAGCCAGACACGTGTGCAGCTGTTTCTTTCTGCCCATTTCCCTTGCAGGCCTACCTACCGGTGGCAAATTATTTTCTTTTTCTAACACGTTTTGCCTGTTTGAGGACTGATTACCCATGATTTTTGCCTTTCAGTGTCAGTGATGACCTTCCTCTTGCTTTTCACTATCATCATTTTCACTCACCAAGCTCTACATTCATTCTCCAATCACAGCATGACCAAGTCGAAGGCCAACCAACTGCAGCGCAGCTCTTTCCATTTGCCAGCCTATCCATGCAGCCTAAATTATTACACCCACAAAGAGCAGTTAGTCCCTATCTGACTGACAGAGCTTCCCAGTACACCTCACCCCGGCAGACAATACAGTAACCTTTCAGTTTTCCAAACTATACCTAAAATACCCTTTACCAAAAAGGAAAATAACAATCACTGTCCCTGTAAATTCAAGAATCAAAACCGGATGTATTGCAGAACCACCCATGCCATTACCATGCATTCCATTACCACGCAGCCTTTACCATGCAATGCCTTTACCATGGATTACCTTTACCATGCAGGTTTTACCACGTATACATACCTTTGCCAGGCACACCTTTACAAAAAAAAGTAAGTATATACCAGGTAAGTGAAAACCCTTTTTTAATTTTTATATGCATATGTATGTATATAAATGTGTATACATATATATAATATTATTTTTCAACTAAAACAAACAATGGTTGCAGGGGCATTATAGGTAGGAAACAGAATTAAAAAAAAATGTGAATGTCCCTAAGTCCTTGCCCACCACGGGGCTTGTAAGAAACAAGTGCTGGAGTCCACACCTTTTTTTTAAAAACACATTTAAAAAACAGTTTTTTGCTCTGGGTGGACCCCTCTGTGACCCCAGTACAAGAGGTAAGGGATAAATATATATATATATATAACCTAAGGTTACAGGGACATTATTATTAGGCTCACATTTTAAAATTACAAAGCCATAGAAATTCACCTGTTATAGTTACCTCAAATAACTATAACTTGTGCCCTAAGTTAACCATAACTCACACCCTCGCCATGCTCAGTTTTTCATCAAAAACTTTACAGCAAATATTACATTGATATTATTAATGTTGCTATCAAAGATTTCATGAGTGCTGTTGTTAGACCTGACAGCCTTAGGGTTGTCACCCCTAACTTTTTGCCTTCCTCCCTCCACTTTTTGGACACTGTTTTTGCTGTTTTTTATACTCTGCGCACTTTACCACTGCTAACCAGTGCTAAAGTGCATATGCTCTCTCCCTTTAAACATGGTAACTTTTGGATCATGCCCAATTTGACTATTTAATTTACTTATAAGTCCCTAGTAATGTGCACTGTATGTGCCTAGGGCCTGTAGATTAAATGCTACTAGTGGGCCTGCAGCACTGGTTGTGCCACCCACTTTAGTAGCCCCTTTACCTTGTCTCAGGCCTGCTATTGCAAGGCCTGTGTGTACAGTTTTACTGTCACTTCGACTTGGCATTTAAAAGTACTTGTCAAGCCTAAAACTCCCCTTTTTCTACATATAAGTCACCCCTAATGTGTGCCCTAGGTAACCCCTAGAGCAGGGTGCTGTATGGGTAAAAGGCAGGACATGTACCTATGTAGTTTACATGTCCTGGTAGTGTAAAACTCCTAAATTCGTTTTTACACTACTGTGAGGCCTGCTCCCTTCATAGGCTAACATTGGGGCTGCCCTCATAAATTGTTGAAGTGGTAGCTGCTGATCTGAAAGGAGTAGGAAGGTCATATTTAGTATGGCCAGAATGGTAATACAAAATCCTGCTGACTGGTGAAGTTGGATTTAATATTACTATTCTAGAAATTCCACTTTTAGAAAGTGAGCATTTCTGTGCCTTACAATCCACGTCTGGCTGGGTTTAGTTGACAGCTCCTTGTGCATTCACTCAGACACACCCCAAACATAGGGTACTCAGCCTCACTTGCATACATCTGCATTTTGAATGGGTCTTCCTGGGCTGGGAGGGTGGAGGGCCTGCCCTCACACAAAGGACCGCCACACCCCCTACTGGGACCCTGGCAGACAGGATTGAACTGAGAGGGGACTTGGTGTACTTCTAAGCCACTCTTTGAAGTCTCCCCCACTTCAAAGGCACATTTGGGTATAAAACAGGGCCTCTGCCCTACCACCTCAGACACTTGCTGGAGAAGAAACCTGAACCAGAACCTGCACCCTGACAAGATGAACTGCCTGGCTGCCTAAAGGACTCACCTGACTGCTTTCTACAAAGGACTGCTGCCTTGCTGTTGCCTTGCTGTCTTGCTGAACTCTTGCCTTGCTGCAGAAGTGCTCTCCAAGGGCTTGGATAGAGTTTGCTTCCTGTTCTCTAAAGTGTCAGGACCAAAAAGACTTTTCTCTTGCAACTGGACTCCTTGTGTGGAGAAAAATTTGATGCACAGCTTGCTCCGCGGTGAAAAATTCACAGCACGCCGAACCGGAAAGACGCCTCGACCCCGCGAGGAAAAGATTGACGTGACGCCTTTGGTGCGACCGGAACTTCGAAACACGGCCCGCCTGGACAGCGCCGCCCAACTTCCAGAGAGGAATTCGACGCAGCGCCTGCTGTGAGGAAGAAAATTCCACGCACAGCCCACCGTGGCGTCTGAAAACCCCGCTACCCACAGAGGAGACCCGTCCGCGCACCAGAAATCGACGCATGTCTTCCCCCATGAAAAATAACGACGCAAGTCCATGTGTGAAGGGGCGAAACCGACGCGCACACCATTTTTCCAAGCATCTCCTCCTCTGCGGCCCTTTGTGGAGATTTTTCACTCCAAACCAGGTACTTTGTGCTTGAAAGAGACTTTGTTTTCTTTTTAAAGACTTAAGACACTTCATATCACTTTTGAGTGATATCTCTACAATTTCTTATTGCATCTTTTATCGTTTTGACCTGCAAATATCCAGATAAATATTACATATTTTTGTAAACACTGTGTGGTGTATTTCTGTGGTGCTATATTGTGTTATTTTATGATTTATTGCACAAATACTTTACACATTGCCTTCTAAGTTAAGCCTGACTGCTCAGTGCCAAGCTACCAGAGGGTGGGCACAGGATAATTTGGATTGTGTGTGACTTACCCTGACTAGAGTGAGGGTCCTTGCTTGGACAGGGGGTAACGTGACTGCCAACCAAAGACCCCATTTCTAACATCTGTCATTTGTGATAGTTAGCAGTGCATGGCGAGGGTGGAAGTTATAGTTAATTTAGGGCATAACTTGTGAATTTCTATATTTTTGTACGTATAGAATGTGAGCCTAACTATAATGTCCCTGTAACCTTTGGGTTTTTTCAGTGAATTTCTATGTTTTTTTAACATATAGTAATTTTCATTACTATACTTTAATCCAACCACTGCCTCACACGCCCAAAGGCTAACCTCCTATAAGCACCCAACCATACCAGGCCTTCCCCCGTGTGCAGTGGAGGTTGTCGGCAAGCCCTGGCCTGTAGCCAAACCCTGCAGACAACCCGCCTCAACTGCCCAACCCCATGCTGTGCACAGCCATTGGGCCTTGCATGGCGGGAGTCAGTTGTGGCATCTCTGGGTGTCAGAATAGGTGTGAGAGGGTGTGTCTGGGGGTCAGAGTGGTTGTGAGAGTGTCTGGATGCGAGAGTGCGTACATCAGTGATTTAATGGATGTGTCAGTGTGTGCGCTGGTGTGTGAGTGGGTGCTTGAGGGTGTCAGTGGGTCTGTGAGTGGGTTTGTGAGAGCCAGAGTGGATCTGTGAGTGGTTGCCTAACTGTCTGAGTGGGTCTGTGAGTGGGTGAGTGAGGGTCAGAGTAGGGCAGTGAATGGGTGCACAAGGGTCTGAGTGGGTGTGTGAGTGGGTGTTTAATTGTCTGTGTCCATGTGGGGGTGTGAGTGGGAGAAATAGATTGAGAGAGAGAGAGCGACAAAAAGAGAGTGAGAGGGAGAGTGATAGAGAGTTGATCACCTTTCAGTATGAGCCTTAAACATGTGAATTAAAAAAGAAAAAAACGCGTGAAACGACCAGGAACACACCTGGATTCGAAACCTCAACGCTCAGTGGGAAGGTCACCTTCCCACTTGAGCTATTTGATTTTTTTGCAATTTCTTTTAGCCCATTATTGGCTATGTGGGGCCTCAAGGCCCCCCTACTTTCACTGACTATATTTTTTTATTTATTTTGTGATATGCCCTTTACAGGCTATCTGGGACATCGTAGGAAGCCTCAAGGCCTCCGCCACAGTCCCTCACCATTCATTTAATTTATTTTAGAACATGCCATTTACAGCCTCTCTGGGACTACGGGGAGAGTCTCAAGGCCTTACTGCTGTCTTATTGCTTCAGCAAGCAAGGAGCTGCTTTAAATAGCAGCTTCATGGTTGCTGAAACAAAGCTTTTATCTCTGTTCTCTGCATGCATACCTGCGTGCAGGGAACAGAGAAAAAACTCCGCTCTCTGACAGCGGGACCTGTTTCGCAGGTCCTGCTGTCAGAAACGGGAGTGTTTGCTGTGACTTGGCAGTAGCTGTCAAAGCTTCAGCCAATCCACAATTAACAGCTATGTACCAGGGGTGGGCACCCCAGGACATAGTAGGAGCCGGCTCTGGGAGGTGGTGGCCCCACTACCATCAGTGGTTCCATGCGGGGGCTGCACGGCCCCCCTCAAAAGTGCAGCTGGCCGCGGGGAAGTGGTGATCCCTGGGGCTGCGGGGTGGGCCCAAGCACCCCCCTATACCCAATTTCTAGAATGCCCCAAGGGTGGAGGTCCCTGGGCTGTGTGGGGGCTGTGCGGCCCCCCACACATATTTAATTAACCTCTCCAGGGAGGTGGTGGTCCCACAGGTGTGGGGGAGGTCATTGGGCCTACCCCACATATTAAAAGCATTTTGCCCCAAGTGAAGGCTCCCATGGCATGGCAGCTGCACGGCCCCCAGCTCATATTTCATTAATCCCCCTGGGGAGGTGGTGGTCCCTGGGCCTGATGGCCTCCCCCACATATTACAAAAAATTGCCCCGGGGTAGTGAAGTTTTTTAGCCCTGGGGGAGTCCCTCTGGTACCCCAACATCTGAGCTAATGGGTGAGGGTATCTGTACCCTGAACCCTTTGTTATTTTTTTTTACACTTTCTTTGTGGTACTCAGCTGAGTCACAAAATGGCAGCCAACACTTCCTGATTGAAGTGTTGGCATTTCACTGCAAAGTCATCACCTCCAGAGATATACAAATTTGCATTTCTTTTAATGTCTCAAAAACTGAACGGATTTACACCAAATAAGCAAAAGATTAATCTGTGTGCCGAAAGCTAGCTTTCTGCGAACCTTGGTGTAATTCCATCCAGTGGTTCGGGCTATTAGATGTGTCTGTAGGACTTATGGGAATTAAGATGGGAAATGCAACTTATTTCACGCCTCCTTCCTTCACAGCTCACAACAAAACTTTCTGTGCACAACAAGAACCACTGCAGCACATTTTTTGAAGATTTGTCAAATGGTGACAAAGATATAGGAAATTCAAAAAACACTTTTTCCATGAAACCATGGTCCTAACTCTTACAACCTAGCACAACAAACTGGCACAGAGCACTGACGGGGTGTTAAATCCTGTATTATCATTCTGAGAAAACGTGTTTCAGCAAAAATGCCTTTTTCAATGCTCTTACCTACAACACCAAAATATTTGTCATCTGTTTTAAAAAAACATATAAACCATTCCCATTGGTGAGTGAAAACATGGCAAATGAAACAGGACTATCCAAATGGCAGTGACAGCTTTTTCCACAATATTTTCATACAGTCTCAAGTAGACCAATGTACCATATCTCCTTAGATGGATATAAAACACTGAATGGAACACGTAAGTGTTCCTCCACAATCATTAAACCCTGTATGGGCTGCAAATGGTTTCCAAGGTGTCATGATTTATGATGGTCTTGCCCCTCGTCTAACACAATTGAGATTATTTGAATCCTCACCTGAATCTGCTAAATAGCTGTCATGCTTGAATGTAATAATTGACAACTATTGTTGATCAAATTCATATTTTTTGGCGGTTCAGGCAGTGCACCAATAAAAATATTGCCACAAGCCATCCCACAGAGAGAAAGACATATACATATATATCACCTTGTGGCAGTTGCCACTAGGTAGTTATAGGAAGGGCCACATTTTTATACAAAAATCGTTTTTTTACTTGGCTATTTCTTTGGCACTGCTTGAAGAATCTTTCCAAAAACATTTTCAGTACCATCAGCTGCTGCCTAGAAAGTTTCATGGAGATCCGTACAGGAGGGTCGCAAAACACATTTTCCCAATTCAGTTTTCCACAGGGATTTTGAACAGCGATAGCACAAAAACTACTGAATAGAATTACACCAAATGTGGCAGGAAGGTAGGTCCAGGTCCAGGAACAGTGTTTTTTTTTGTTTTGAGGATATTCTGTTCAGTAGTTTTTGAGACACTAAGGTGAAAACAACTGTGCATATCTAGGGATGCGAAAGATTCACGGGTCCTAACAGTTTTGTGCTGAGATCTGATTAGCTGATAACACTTCAACAACTGAAGCCTCCAAGGGTTAAAAAACATATTTTAATTTTAATTTTATGAGTGGAGACGTGGTGGATCCGCAAACCTGCTCATAAAATGTATCAAAAAACAAGCACGTTCTCCAGCGCTTTGACAGTTTAATGCCCCCGGGTGGGCCAAGTCCCAGGTTTTTTTTTTTTAAAGCAGGGGGACCTTCTGTCCCCCTCCTGATGCCCTGGGGACCACCACATCCCTGGGGCTCATTTTTTTGGGATGCGGGGGGATATGTGACCCCCCACTGCCCTAGGGACTGCCACCTCTGAGGGCTTTAATGATATATGGGGGTCCAGTCTGCCCCCCAGGCCCCAGGGACCAGCACCTCCCTGGGCCGGTCTCTAAATTAATGCTGGGTCCCGGTGGCCCCATCACTGCCCCGGGGACTACCACCCCCTCAGAGCAACACTATGGCCCTCATTACAACCCTAGCGGTCCAAGACCGCCAGGGCTGTTTTGGCTGAAGCACCGCCAACAGGCTGGCGGTGCTTCAGAGGGGAATAAGACTGCGGTGGTAGCGCCGTAGTCGCACCGCCGGGGCCGGCGGTTTCCTGCCACATTTGCCCCGGCGGTGATAATCCGCCAGGCAGCGCTGCCCAGGGGATTACGAGTCCCCCTACCGCCAGCCTTTTCCTGGTGGTTCAAGGCTGGCGGTACGGGAAGTCGCGGGCCCCTGGGGGCCCCTGCACTGCCCATGGCACTGGCATGGGCAGTGCAGGGGCCCCCTGACAGGGCCCTGTGCAGCTTTTCACTGTCTGCATAGCAGACAGTGAAAAGCGTGACGGGTGCAACTGCACCTGTCGCACGGCCGCAACACCGCCGGCTCCATTTGGGGACCATATCCCCACTGGGCCGGCGGGCGGAAACTCTGTTTCCGCCCGCCGGCCCAGCGGGGATGTCATTACGGGCACCGCGGGAGTGCAGAAGCATTGGTGCCTGCACGGCTGTTACAACTTGCCGGACGGCGGTTGCTGGCCGCCAATGTTGTAATGACCCCCTATATATTTTTGGGGACAATGTGTCCCCTCCGCTGCCCCAGGTACCACCACCCCCTTAGCAAATGTTTACAAAAAGAAAGAGGGTCCCAATGGAAAACCTGCTCCCTGGGGACCATCCCCCGGGTCTATGTCTGGTTGGAGTGGGGCCCCACGTCCACCCTTGAGGAGCCTCTGATGGCCCTGGGGACCGTCACCCCTCCAGGGCCAGATCCTGTTATGTCCCGGGGGTGCCACACCTAGACATAGCTGGTTGCTGTGACTTGGCTGCAGCACTGCAGCTGCAGCCAAGCTACAGCAAACACTTCAGATTTTACCAGCGGGACCATCAAAGCAGGTCCGCTGTCATAATCCAAAGTTTTATCTCAGTCCCCTACATGCGTGTGGGGATAGAGATGAAATGCTTCAGCAAGCACGGAGCTGCTGTCAAAGCAGCTCCATGCTTGCTGAATCACTGGCACTAGAAGGGAAGCCTTAAGGCTTCCCTCCCAGTGCCAGGTAGCCTGTGAGGGCTTTGTTTAAAAAAAAAAAAATGAAAAAGTGGAGGGACCACGGAGGAGCCCTTGAGGGCTCCTTTTGCATTCCCACATAGCCCGTAAAGGGCTTTCTTATAAAAAAAATTATAAAAAAGTAGGGACCATGGGAGAGTCCTTGAGGGGTTTTCCCGCTGTCCCTACTTTTAAATTTTTATTTTTTTACAAAGCCCACAAAGGGCTAAGACATCCTCATGCAGCCATTCACAAACCCATAGAAAGATTGATGCACCCACTAAAACATTGATGTACGCACTCAGACAGACAATCGGACACCCACTCTCACTCCCAGATAACCCTCTCACACCTACTCTCACAGCTAGAGAAGCAGTGGCTAACTCCCGCTGTGCATGGTGAAAGTGCTGTGCACAGAATGGTTTGGGTGGCTGGGGGGTGTTGGCCGCAGCCTCTGGCTGCAGGCCAGGTCATGCCGGCAACCTCGCCTGCACATGGGTGAAGGACGTGCACAGTTGGGTGCCTGGAGGGGGTTGGCTCTGTGGCCAACCTCTGCCATGTGCGGCTGTGGTTCGATTAACCTACAGGAATTAAAATTACTATACATTAAAAAAACAAAGAAATTCACTGAAAAAAACAAAGGTCACAGGGACATAATAGTTAGGAAATAAGATAAAAAACGTAGAAATTCACCGAAGAAAACCAAAGCTTACAGGGACGTTATGGTTAGGGAATAGAATATAAAAACTGGAAAAAAGTGAAGGTTACATCTCTATAACTGGCACTCCCGTAATGCACTGCTTATGACCTCACATATTACATCACTCATGACATGATCGGTGACATCACTGATGACATCTTATATGACATCACTGATGACATCATCCACACAGTCAGACACCAACTCATTTGCTGTTACAAACTCTTGTATACCCACATACACACACATCTACTCACATACTTATTCAGAGATGCATAAAAGTAGTGATATACAGACATTCATTCAGTCAAACAGCCACTGACAGAACCACTTACTCATCAATACACTACTAACTGAGGTATTCACAGACTCATACAGTTACTTCTCACCCACTCAAACACCCATTCATACTCACGCATCCCATTAATAGATCACTATTCTAGTGACACATTCAGTTAATCAGCTCTAGTAACACTGAAACACCCACACACTCACCCAAACAGTCAGTGACAGAGTCACTGACTCATTATTACAGTCACAAACACAGTCACTCAACTATTCATACACCACCTCACTCACATGAACAGGCACTTAAATAGCCATTCAGTCACCCTTACAACCATTCACACAGCCACTCACTGACCAACACAAATTCTCACACATCCACTCACTATCCTATATAAAAACTGACTCACCCACTCAGTTTACAATACAGCTACTCAGACACGCACTGACTCTTGCATACAGTCACTAACACAGCCACTTAGTTATACTTACAACCATACAATAAGTGACCATCAAGTCACTCACCAATACAGTGACACCCATTCACTTACCCAGGCACTCACACTGACACCCACTCACTCATATATGCAACCACCCATAGACCCACTCGCTAAGTGAAATGCAGCTGCTCACACAGTCACTTGCTCACACATACAGCAACTTAAACATCCATTCAGTCTCCCCTACAGTACATGATTCAATCACTCATTCACCCATAGCCACACTCACACACCCACTCACACATCGATACAACCACTTGCACTCACTGGATGATGTCATTAGTGACGTCATATGAGATGTCATCAGTGATGTCACTGACCATGTCATGATGTGATGTGATAAGTGAGGTCATAAGCAGTGCATTACTGGAGCGCCGGTGATAGTTAGCTCAGGTAACTATAACTTCTGAATTTCTATGTTTTTGTATGAGTAAATTCAGAACCTAACTATAACATCCATGTAACTTCAGTTTTTTTCAGTCAATATATATATATATATATATATACTGAAAAACCCAAAGGCCAAAGGTTACTGGGATATTATAGTTAAACAAAAAGTTTGCTGTCACTGACTAAGGGGGTCATTCTGACCTCGGCGGTAAAAGTCCCTTACCGCCGGTCAGAAGTCCGCCATTCTACCACCGCGGCCGCGGTAAACCGCCACGGTCATTCTGACCACCAACTGTTAAACCGCCAAAAACCCGACATCCACGGAAGGCCTCCTCATCAGCGGGCAGCGATAAACTGGAGATAACCAAACCTCCACCGCCACGCCAACACAAACACGCCCATGCCATTACGACCCACGAATCCACGCGGCGGTCTTTCAACCGCGGTATTCCATTGGCGGTACACACCGCCGCGGTCAAAATACACACACCCATACAAAACACAGCCACATTGGACAATTCCAAATACACACACCTGATACACATACACACACCACTCCCACACACCCAACACAATATAAAACACACACCCACATCACCCACAAACCCCTACTACCCAAAATATCTGAGAGAAGGCGCAATACACTGAGAGAGAGCACAGGGAACACAAAGCACAATACACACAGGAACACAACATCATCACCCACACCACATCTACGCACACATCACCACGCACATCACCACAAACACCACCCCACACCTCATCCACACCACCCCATGGCACCCCAAAGACACCCCAGGTTCTCGGGCCAAGAACTCAGGGTCATGGTGGAGGAAATAATCAGGGTAGAGCCCCAGCTCTTCGGCACACAGGTGCAACACACCACTATTGCAAGGAAGGCTGAGCTATGGCAAAGGATCGTAGACAGGGTCAACGGTGTGGGACAGCATCCCAGAAATCGGGACGACATCCGAAAGCGATGGAACGACCTACGGGGGAAGGTGCGCTCGATGGTGTCGCGACACAACATCGCTGTGCAGAAGACTGGCGGCGGACCCCCACCCATTCGACCCCAATTCACAGAATGGGAGCAAGAGGTAGTAAACATCCTGCATCCTGATGGCCTCGCTGGAGTAGGCGGAGGAATGGACTCTGGTAAGTCGAATCTCAACTACTTCACCACCCCCCCAATCACCAGCATGCCAACCCACAACCCCACCCTCACCCCCAATCCCAAACCCCCCAGCACACATCCTCCCTGCCAGTGTCCCACCAGCACAACCCACCCTAAACAGCACCAACCCCTGAATGCCAACACAAACCATAGACAGCCATCACCAATGCATGACCACTGCACAGACCCATACCCCCCCCAACCACCCTCACAACACCTCCCACAAGGGAATGCTAGCACTGGGGGACAAGGGCACTGACAATATGCAGGCCATGGCACACACAAAAACAATAACCACACTATTTTACCCCTGCAGGGCCCGAACGCCAACACACCGCCACGGAGGGTCCAGATTTGTCCATCCCACCCCCAGAACAGCCCCCCAGTGAGGACAGCAGCTCTGTCGACCTAGAACCTGATGACCAGCCCGGACCATCGGGGACCTCTGGACAGTCGGTTCCCCACACACAGACACAGGCCACACCAGACCCAACCCCCTCTGGGAACACCAGCACAGCTCCCACCCAGCGGGCCCATGCCTCTGTCTTCAGGACGCGTCAATCAGCGGTGTGTCCGCCACTACAGGGCACCCAGGCTGACCCAACACTCCAACAACAACAGGGACCTGGGGGCAGTGGTAGTAGGCACACCGTCCAGGGGACAGAGGCCCGGGGAAACAGGGCAACTGGGAGGACTGCTGTGTGACAGGGGTGGGAGGACAGGCCCAGGGAACCCACTCTCCAAGAGGCCCTCACCACCATCATGGGAGCATACCACCACTCCCAGGAGACGATGGCGACGGTACTGGCCAGGTTCACCGAGATTCAGTCACAGCAGGAGGAACGGTACATGGGGTTCAGCAATGAACTCAGGAACATCTCTACCGCCATGGGGACCATAGTCCAGGCCCTCAACCGGATAGAAACCACATTGCGGGACCATGTGGCACCACAAAGGGCCCCTGTCACTAGCCAGGAACAGCCTACCACCTCCGCCGGCGCTAGTGGACAGGAGGCCCCACCACAACGTCAGGCCACCAGAACCCCACCTCCTGCTGAAGAACAACCACCCCGCAAGCGGAACCTGAGATCTCACAGGAAGACAGAGTAGGATGCCAAGACCCCCGCCACCACAACATACCCCCTGATGTCATCCCACTGTCCCACATTGTCACCCTGTCCAATCTTGAACTGCCCCTGCTCCATCCTTCCACAGGCATATGGACAATGCACCTGTGAAACTGAGAACTGGACTCTGCCATGGACATTACTCCACCCCCTCCCATCACCGTTTTAATATCATGTACCAATATCTATTGCACTGAAATCATTCAGGAGTCAGCCTGTATTATTTACAAATGTATTACACATTAATGTACAATAATGGTCAGTCAATTTATGAAGACAACATACCGATGTCAATAACCATTAGTCCATGGGCTAACCAAGCAGAAGTCACGCAGTGGGTCATACAGCACTGAAAAGGGAAGGGAAAAACCAAAATCAATAAAAAGGAACTGGGGGGAAATACACAAAGTAGAGATGCAGGAGCCTTTAAGTAAATGTGAAATGGCGTGGGTGATTCTTACCTATGTGCTACTGAAAATACTGTTGGATGACTATGTCCCTGTTGTCTGTGTCGTCCCCGTCGTCTTCCTCCTCTTCACTCTCCACAGGCTCCACAGCTGCTACAACACCACCATCTGGACCATCCTCCTGCAGGAAAGGCACCTGGCGTCGCAATGCTAGATTGTGAAGCATACAGCAGGCCACGATGATCTGGCACACCTTCTTTGGTGAGTACATCAGGGATCCACCTGTCATATGCAGGCACCTAAACCTGGCCTTCAGGAGCCCAAAGGTTCTTTAAATGATCCTCCTAGTTCGCCCATGGGCCTCATTGTACCGTTCCTCTGCCCTGGTCCGGGGATTCCTCACTGGGGTCAATAGCCAAGGCAGGTTGGGGTAACCAGAGTCACCTAATAGCCACACACATTGTCTCTGTAGCTGTTCCATCACATAGGGGATGCTGCTATTACGCATAACATACGCGTCATGCACTGACCCTGGGAACTTGGCATTTACATGGGAGATGTACTGGTCAGCCAAACAGACCACCTGCACATTCATAGAATGGTAATTTTTCCTGTTTCAGTACACCTGCTCATCGTCTTTTGGGGGTACTAAAGCCACATGGGTCTCATCAATGGCACCAATGATGTTGGGGATATGTCCAAGGGCATAGAAATCACCCTTCACAGTGGCCAAATCAGCCTCCTCAGGGAAAACAATGTAGCTACGCATGTGTTTCATCAGGGCAGACAACACTCTGGACAAAATCTTGGAAAACATAGGCTGAGACATTCCAGATGACATGGCCACTGTTGTCTGGAATGAGCCACTTGCCAAAAAATGGAGGACTGACAGAACCTGCATTAGAGGGGGAATTCCTGTGGGTTGGCGGATGGGGGACATCAGGGCTGGCTCCAGCTGGGCACACAGTTCATGTATAGTGGCTCAGTCAAGTCGGTATCGTAGTATAATATGGCGTTCTTCCATTGTCGACAGGTCCACCAGCGGTCGGTACACGCGAGGATTCATCCTTCTCCTCGCAAGTCCCAGCGGACGGTGCCTAGGAAGGACAACATGGAGTCAGGCAAACCACAGGTTCGTTCACACAGCTTGCACAGTAAAAGAATCGCAATGCATTGAAAGGCGTGTATGTGTGGCAATGCAAGGCCTAGGCCTGTGTGACGCAGTAGAAATTAAGCCATGTGGGCCCTTGAAATGGCGGCTGCCTGACCTGTGAAGTGGGACAATGGGATGTGAGGTCAATGCGCTGGCGTGGCACACTGTGGCGGTAGGCGGTCGAAGACCGCTGTACGAAGGCGCATTGGTTAACATTGAAGCCTATGGGTTTCAGGAGCCAATGAGGATGTGCGCCGGCGGTCGCGGTATGCACCACCGCGGTACGCACCGCCGCGGGCGTGACCGCCATTTTCGACATGATTAATCACTCGAGACCTGATCATCCACAGGAGAGGACCTATACTGCAAGTGCTGCTGTGACCTCGGTCTGGAAGTGACAATGGCTGCTGCGACTGGGGAAAGGGCCCCTGCCTTCACGTCTGAAGAGTGGGGGAGATACTTGTGGATGGGGTCCTCCCCCAGTATGCGTTACTCTACGGTCCTCCAGACCAACAGGTAAGTACACTGGGGGCACATTGAATGGGCTATGCCTGTGTGGAGTGGGGTGGATGTAAGTTGGTGGGGTGGGGGGCGAATGATGAGTGCAACGCACGACAGATGAGAGCATGTGCCATATGGCAAAGTTGGGGAGGGTGGGGCATTCACAACTAACATGCAGAAAATTGATGAATTATTCTTTCCCACCCTGTACATGTCAAATAGGTCAGCGCCCATCAGAAAGTCGAGATTTGGCGTGCCATCGCCAAGGAAGTCCGGGCCCTGGGGGTCCACATCAGACGGGGCACCCACTGCCGCAAGAGGTGGGAGGACATCCGCCGCGGAACCAGGAAGACCGCCGAGTCACTGCTGGGGATGGCCTCCCAACCTAGGAGGGGTGCCAGTCTTACCCTGACCCCCCTGATGTCCCGGATCCTGGCGGTGGCCTACCCTGATTTGGATGGGCGCTTGAGGACATCACAGCAGACACAAGGGGGTGAGTATCAGCACATTCTGCTATCTTTACGCGCAGTGGAGGCGTCTGGGTGGGGGAGGAGGGCTGTGGGTGACATTAGGCCAGGGCGCTTTCTGTAGTCTAGTCCCCTCCTTTAGGCATGGCCCTGTGCCCCCGCCCCCCACCTCTGTAGGGTGCCAAGTACAGCTATCCATGGTCCTGCATCACACATGTGCGCGTTTGTTGTCCCTAGACCTGTTGGCCTAGTCAGAAGTACTGAGTAGTGTACCCCGATGGCGCGGCTTAGTGCATGAGGCTCCTGTGTCTGTCCTCTCCGCCAACGGTGTTGACAATGCATGCACTCAACCTGTTTTCATTTCTCCCCCCACCCTTTTTCTTCATCTTCTTGTGCATGTGTGCATTAGCATCATCAGGCGGAGGAGAATTGGCATCGGAGCACGAGGGAGCTGCAAGTCACAAGGCCCCGGTGGGCCCTGGAACAGACACCGAGGGCACCAGTGATCCGGAGGGCGAGGGGAGCACCACAACGGGGACCGGTGGTGACACCAGCGACACCGACACGTCCTCGGATGGGAGCTCCCTAGCGGTGGCGGCAACATCCGGGCCCCCCGCCTCTACAGGTACAGCCGCCACCCAGCGCACCAGCACCGCCCACCCAGCAGCCCCTCAGCCTTCGCTCCGTGCCCGCTGGCCCAGGAAGGCGGGAATCTCCTTCGCCCCAGGCACCTCAGCCCCTGCCCCTGTTACCCCTGCTGCCCTCAGTGAGGAGGTCATTGACCTCCTCCAGACCATCATTGTTGGGCAGACTACCCTTTTGAATGCCATCCAGGGGGTGGAAAGGGAGGTGCATCGGAGCAATGCCTACCTGGAGGGCATTCATTCGGGTCAGGCTGCCCATCAACGATCGTTCAATGCTCTGGCCTCAGCACTGACGGCAGCCATTATCCCTGTTTCCAGCCTCCCTCTTCTAACTGCCTCCACCCTGTCTCTGTCTCCTGTTCCTCAGCCTATCCCATCCACACCATCAGACCAGCCTGCACACACCTCAACACCCAAGGGCAGCTCATCCAGACACAAGCACCACAAACACTCACCCAAGCAACACCCAGATGCAGACATTCCAACAGTCACTACCACCTCTGTGTCCCCCTCCTCCTCGTCTCCCTCCTCCCTCCCTGTGACGTCTACACTCACACCTGCATGCACACCACCATCAGCCAGTGCTTCCATCACCAGCACACCCTCCAGTACATTTCGCACACGTGCAGTCACCACCCCCACTACCATTTACACGTCCCCTGTGTCCTCTCCCACTGTGTCTGTTACCCCCTCTTCCAAGACACACAAACGCAGGCAGCCACCCACCCAACAGCCATCCACCTCACGACAGCCTACGTCACAATCACCTGCACCCAAAGACAGCACACCTGACTCTCCTACAACCACATCCTCTTCCTCCAATCCCATCACCACTACTCCTACCCTTTACCTTGGTCCTAAAAAAGTTTACCTCTCTAATCTTAACCTCTTTCCCTCCCCTGACCCACCCCCTCCAACTGCTAAGAGTCCCAAGAGCACCTCAGCCACCACCAGCCCAGCTTTGAGTGTCACTGTGGTGCATGGGTTCTGGAGTCCACCCTTTGGCAGCAGTGACACTTCAATCAGCAGCAAGGGGACAGCCAGCCCCCCCCCAGGCAAGAGGACCAGGAAACTAAAGGGCCGCCGTGAGAGGACTGACACGGCTGCCCCCAAGGAGCAAAGTTCGGCCACTTCACCTGCCACAACATCTAGGGGAGGCAAGGGCCCGAGAGCCCCATCTAAGGAGCGAAAGGGCAGCAGGGCGGAGAAGTCAGCCTGCAGGAGCGCGGAGCAGGAGGGCCCCACAAGCCCCATCCCGGGTGTTAGGGAGGACACCAAAGGGCCCAGGACTCCGTCACCGAAGGGTCCAGCAACAGCACGGTCCGAGGGCGACTGAGCAGGGAGTCCAGGCCAGGTCTGGCTCCCTTGACTTACTGGACGAGCACCGCTGAACAGGACCCCGCCGTGCAGAAGAGCACCGCTGAACAGGGCCCCGCCGTGCAGAAGAGCACCGCTGAACAGGGCCCTGCCGTGAAGACAGGCACTGCTGAACAGGGCCCCGCCGTGAAGACAGGCACCGCTGAACAGGGCCCCGCCGTGCAGAAGAGCACCGCTGAACAGGGCCCCGCCGTGAAGACAGGCACCGCTGAACAGGGCCCGCCGTGCAGAAGAGCACTGCTGAACAGGGCCCTGCCGTGCAGAAGAGCACCGCTGAACAGGGCCCCGCCGTGAAGACAGGCACCGCTGAACAGGGCCGGCCGTGCAGAAGAGCACCGCTGAACAGGGCCCCGCCGTGAAGACAGGCACCGCTGAACAGGGCCCCGCCGTGCAGAAGAGCAACGCTGAACAGGGCCCCGCCGTGAAGACAGGCACCGCTGAACAGGGCCCCGCCGTGCAGAAGAGCACCGCTGAACAGGGCCCCGCCGTGAAGACAGGCACCGCTGAACAGGGCCCCGCCGTGAATACAGGCACCGCTGAACAGGGCCCCGCCGGGCAGAAGAGCACCGCTGAACAGGGCCCCGCCGTGAAGACAGGCACCGCTGAACAGGGCCCCGCCGTCTCAAGCACCGCTCCGCAGGGCACCGCCGTCTCTGAACTGCTCCGCTGGGCCCTTCCTGTCAAGCACCGCTCCGCTGGGCACCGCCGTCTCAAGCACCGCTCCGCTGGGCACCACCGTCTCAAGCACCGCTCCGCTGGGCCCTTCCTGTCAAGCACCGCTCCGCTGGGCCCTTCCTGTCAAACACCGCTCCGCTGGGCCCCGCCGTCTCAAGCACCGCTCCGCTGGGCCCTTCCTGCAAGCACCGCTCCGCTGGGCCCTTCCTGTCAAGCACCGCTCCGCTGGGCCCCGCCGTCTCAAGCACCACTCCGCTGGGCCCTTCCTGTCAAGCACCGCTCCGCTGGGCCCTTCCTGCAAGCACTGATCACAGTTCACTGTGCCCACCATGCCTCCTCCTTGACCAGTGGAGACTGTAATCCACCTGATGGACTGTGTCTTTGCACTCCCTAGGATGTTACAGTGGGCAACCCACCCACTGTATAGACTTGAGAGACTGTGGCTTTGCACTCCCCAGGATGGTACAGTGGGCAACCCACCCACTGTAGAGACATTGAGAGACTGTGGCTTTGCACTCCCCAGGATGGCACAGTGGGCAACCCACCCACTGTATAGACTTGAGAGACTGTGGCTTTTCACTCCCCAGGATGGCACAGTGGGCAACCCACCCACTGTATAGACTTGAGAGACTGTGGCTTTGCACTCCCCAGGATGGCACAGTAGGCATGGTGGCCCCTTCGTGGATCTGGCGTCGTGGACTCATGTGGCTGTGGTGCCCCCCCCCTTCCCTTCCCCCTGAGGTGCCTGTAGTATTGTCATCAGATGCCCCTGCAGTGTTCTCTCCAAAGGACTCAGGTCTCCTGTGTGGGCTTTGCCCTTGTGTTGCTACACTTTGGCCCACGGACATTTCGAATTTCGTAAGATGTGCAGGACTAATTGCCTCGGTTATCCATTGCAATGTATATCGAATTTTTTTAATATAAATATTTTTGCTAGTTGACCAATACTTATCAGAGGCTATTTTGTACATAAATTTGTATTCACAATTTAATTTTGTCATTGCATTTTTCACGGGGGTTTGGGTGGTGTCACTCTGACTTGTTGCTCTGCATTGGTGTGTACATATTTGGGGTGGTGGGGGTCGCATATGTGTGTTCCCGTGACCTTTCCTCCTCCCCCCTCCTGTGTGTCGTAGGTGCAGTACTCACCGTTGTCGTCTGCGCTGGCGTTCGTACTCGTGGTAGATGAGCAGGTAGACGAGAGCAGGTAGGATGTTTAATTCTGGTTCCATGCTGTCCTCCGTCCTCGTGGAGTGCGTAGAGGTGAGCGTTTTCCCGTTCGTAGTCTGTTTCCGCCGTGTTTTTATCGGCGGGGCTCCCGCCCCGGAAAAGGTGGCGGATTGGTGAGTTATGATACTGTGGGCGGTACATTGTCTGCCGCCTGTCTGTTGGCGGTGACCGCCGCGCTGTTTGTTTGTACCGTCGTGGCGGTCGGAGTGTTAATGTGGCGGTCTCTGTTGGCGGTTCCCGCCAGGGTCAGAATTCCATTTTTTTGACCGCCAGCCTGTTGGCGGGTTGGCCGCCGCTTTAACACCGACCGCCAGGGTTACAATCACCCCCTAAGTCATGAGTGATATAATATGTGAAGTCATAAGCAATGTTTTGCGAGGGCGTAAGTTAGTAAGTTGTAGTTAGCTAACTATATTTGCTGAAATTTTATGGATTTATGTGGGTAAAATCTGAACTGAACTATAACGTCCCTGTAACCTTTGTTTTTTTCAGTGAATTTCTAAGGCTTCTTAAATTCTACTTCCTAACTATAACGTCCCTATAACCTTTGGGTATTTCAGTGAATTTCTACATTTTTTACTGCTATCTTCTAGCTATGACTTCCATGCAACCTTTAGTTTTTTAGTGATTTTCACAGTTTTGTTTACTGTAAATCATACTACAACTTCACTCATAAGTTAAATTTTGAAATATACATATTTAGAAGTTTTTTTAATACATTTTATTCATATATTCATATTATATGTTTGAAAACTAACAATCAACAAATGAAGGTAAGGGAACTTGTGTAGTCTTTCTGTAAATGTATTAGACAAAGGTTTTCACTTTTTTTAATCCTTTTATGGATCCATGGATCCATTGCAAATTGGACAGGGGAGGCCGCTCAATTACTCTATGGTTAATAGTTCCAAAGATTAAATCATGGCGGATGCGCATATTTGTCAAAGCGTTCAAAAAGAATATAAATATCATAAACAGGCTGCTCAGATTTTAACATTGACATTAGTGAAAGCAAATCCATGCTTTAATATTTGGGAGCCTTTGTGTGTTTTACAACATAGTTATTTATTTTACGAGTTCGGCGAATCCACAGATCCATCACAAAGGCACTCCGGATATGCTGCGATGCCAGGGATACTCTCAAACCTTGCTTTCTGATTGGTTGCAGTAAGTCTCCACCCATGCACATTGCAAACCACACCCTTAATCAGTCATTTGGCTTTCATATCTCTTTAGAAAACACTGAAAACCAGAACCACATTGTTTTTTGCATTCTTGCAAAACATGATTTAAAAACAAACATGTCTTCTTCAGAAGAGAGAAGGCAAGGAGAACACCGTGATGGTATGAAGAAGATATACCACCTCTCAAGAAGGAGTCTGAGGTGCGGAAGCATTTCTCCATACCGTCAGGAGAAAAAAAAGATGGCGGCTAAAATTGTGGAGTGCAACATCTGGCACAATTATTGAGTGAAACAGTGGTAAAGTATTCCCATGGTACTTCATCCATGGGGAAATATCTGAAGATGCACTTGCACACATATGGCAGGATGATGAGATAGAAGGATGGAGGAGGCGAATCATCAGTAGGTGGATTATCTGTGCAACCATCAGCACCTGAGCAAATGATTCCAACCCCTAGCTTTTCACAGAAGGTTCTGGAGATGGTCACCCATTGTGGGTAATGTCATATGCCTTCAGGACTCCATATGTCTTCTGATGCTGACTACATGGATGATTTTAACAAATGTAAGAAAACATGCTTTTTTGCAGGTTTCCTTCCACTTTTTGCCCCCATTTGGACCACGAGCTTCTGACTTATGACTCTAAGGCCCATATTTATACTTTTTGACGCAAACTAGCGCTGGCGTTGGTTTGTACCAAAAAATTGACTGCCGCTAACGCCATTCCTACGTGCCATGCGGGCGCCATATTTAAGGATTGACGTTACTCGGCGCTGAGGGCTGGTCAGAGCAACAAAAAAAAAGACTCAAACCAGGCAGCGCCGGCGTAGAGGAAAATGGGGGTTGTGCGTTCAGAAAATTGTGCAAGTCAGGTTTGAGTCAAAAATCATGGCTCAAACCAGACTTGCTCCATTTTTTGGCGCACAACCCCCATTAAAATGACTCCTGTCTTAGCAAAGACAGGAGTCATGCCCCCTTGCCCAATGGCTATGCCAAGGGGACTTCTGTCCCCTAGGCATGGCCATTGGGCCCAGTGGCATGTAAGGGGCCCAAATTACCCCCCCCCCCCATGCCACTTTAAAAAAAAAAAGAATAATACTTACCTTAACTTACCTGTACTTTCCTCGGATGGATCCCCCCATCCATGGGTGTCCTCCAGGGGTGGGCGAGGGTGGCAGGGGGTGTCCCTGGGGGCAGGGAAGGGAACCTCTGGACTGCTTCCATGGTCAGAGACCCCAGGCGTTAAAAAATGGTGCATATCAGGCTGGGAGCTGTTTTTTATGGCCCGTCCCCTCCTGTGCACCAAGCAGGAATACAAATAAGGCGCACCGGCCTTAAAGTCATTTTTTGGGCGGGAACACCTACCTTGCATGTCATTAACGCAAGGGAGTTTCCCACATCCACAAAATGACGCACACTGAGGAATTTTGACGTCCGCGAGGTTGGGCATCATAATATAAATATGGTGCACATTTTGCGCTGAATGTACGTGAAAAAATGTTATGCATATGCAATGCAAACGGAGCATAAATATGCCCCCAAATGTGCACTGGAGCCTGATAACTAGGCCCCAGGACCAGTGCAATCTACCTAAATTGGTATATGTGAATTGGCATCCCCAATTGGCAAGTATTTTAAGCCCCTTAATACTTTAAGTCCCTAGTATATGGTACCAGTTGTACCCAGGCATTGGTGTTAAATGGGTCAACTGACCTAAAGCACTGTTTATCCCACCCTGAGTGACCCAAGCAAACTACTCACAGCAGCCCTGTCATCGCACAAGGCAGGAGCAGTGCAAACTGCTCGAACTCAACTGTGCTGACACCATCTGTGGCGCAGCCCAAGCAACTTTAATATATGTCTGTCACCACTTAGGAAGGCCTCTTGAGCATAGAAGGCAGTGTGCATTATATTAAAGGTGTGGACATTTATGTGAAAGCTTATATATCCCTAGTGGTCTTTTCCATTAAAGGTTACTATAAGTGAACAACAGTTCTTAGGATAACATATGCTTTTACCAGGGCAAAGTTGAGGTTGCCACCTCCATTATGGTCCCCCAAAGTGGATCATGTTTGGTATCAAACAACATTACTTCTCACCCCTGACATGAATCTTGTGTAAAGGGCGATGTGCCAGGGTCCTAAAGACCAACTCAACATGTTGCCCAGTGAGTTGTCCCAGTTTTCCTGTGCCCTGGCGGCCAGCTCGCAGCTGCTGCCACCAAAGCAGGATTCTGGCTCACTGAGCAGAAAGGTGAACCCTCAGAGGAGTCAGGACAATGGCCTAGATGGGAAGAAGGTCACAGAGAAAGGCTAGTGAAGTGGCCCATCAAGGCAATGAGCTTGAACGAGCACATCACCTCTGATATGCAAGCAGGATGTCCCTAGTGGAGGACAAATCTGCCCCCCTGCCCCAGACACATTTGCATCCAGGCAGATGGGACAATTAGTTTGCATTCACACCTCTAGGATTGGGCAGTCTGGGCTGTACAGCTGAGGAAAACGTCTGCCATCTTGGAAAGTTGCGAAATAAAGGGTTCTGGGTAAAAAAGATGTCACAACCCACTGGGTATGGTCACCTCAGTAGGGGAGTAGTTGCTGGGGCTAGTAGCTCATTGGCTATTTGCACCCACCCACCCCCCTAATGCCCCTAAATCTAAGATTTAAAGGGCTCCCCTGGCACCAGGACTTCACATCTCCAACAAGTCGTGAAGAAAGAATGAGAAAGTAACCACATTGATGACAACAGAAATCTTCAGTAACAAAAGGTGTGATACCATGAACCTGTGGCAACCTCCTGGAACTGCTCGACTGTGGCTCATCCTGGACGAAAGACTGATTCCCCCAGTACGAGGGAACCCTTTGTGAGCGGAAGGCAAGACCAGACTCCCTTGGATTAGTGGCACTAGTCCCCTGCTTACCATGAGTAAAAAGCACCTACCATCTCTGAGGAAGCGCTGGCCATTGGGCCCCCTTGGGGAATCACCCAAGGACAGGTGAACCAGTGCATTGTGGGAAGTGTAGTCCAGCTCCCTGCCAAGTTACAACAAGCAACCTTTTTTCACTGGACCTCCGGAATGGGAGATAGCTTCTCCCCTAACTTACCACTGCCAAGACTTGTTGGTGGTCAGTCCAGTCATAACCACCAACTCCAGGGCACACTGTAGCACCTTTATCCGATATCACCTGTGGCTCCGTTGATGAATTTTTGCATCTGCTTCTTCACCTGCATGGTCCCATTAATAAAACCAGCAACTGTAGCACCCATTCAGCACCAAGGACAGCTAAGCACACCTCTGCACTGAGACTCCTAAGCTAGGTGGAGTTATTCTGCCTGGAGAATTCTGGTCCAGAGGCCTACACAAACTTAACTCCCAGTGGGCTACCACAAACTTGACCTGCAAGAGACAGAGGCCGGAATTTAACAAAAATGGCTCTGCATCCAATGCAGTGCAACTTTTGTTGTGCCCCTTAGCGCCCCCCTGCCACGACCATGTGTGTGCTGTATTTAATATACGGTGCACCATGGCGCAGGGTAGGGGCAATAGTGTCAACATTTTTTATGCTATTGATGTTCTGTGCAGGATTGGTGCCAAAATTCTGGGCTAATCCTGCAAAGTACATATGGGCCAATTGAAAACAATGTTAACAATGCCCCCTTTTAATGCCTGTTCTCTGCAGGCATTAAAAATAGCCACCAAAAATGGGGCAGTGGAATCTCTTAAATTCCACTGCACCATTTTCGTGGTCCTCCTTACAGGGGAACGCCCCCCCTGGCATACATTATGCTTGGCGAAGGCATAATGTGGGGCAAGGGGTTTCAAAGTGGCACAATGCATGCATTGCACCACTTTGTAAGTATGGCGCCATGAATTTGGCCCGTTGGGTCATATTAGTGTCATAAAAAATTATACTAATATGGCGCAAAGGGGTGCTAGGCCTGTTAAATCTGGTCCAGTGTGTCATAAATGCCATTTTTCAGCACCCGCAGCTCATGCGTTCATCACCCGGGCCACACAAGCTAGGTGATTTGGTCTGCCTGTCAAAGCTTGGTCCTGCAACTAGCATAACCTTAATTACAAGTGGGGCCTTCTGAACTCACCCCGCGAGTGGCCAAGTGTCACTAGTGATTTTTCCCATTGACTGCAATAGTAAAGTTTATAAGCTTCTAAATGTACTGATCTTATTTTCACATTAAAATCCAACTCCAATTATACATACGTGATTTTTATAAATTAGTGTCTGATTCCTTTTGAGTCATGGCAATTACTTATCGTTCATGTTGGTCCTCTGAAATGCTGAACACATGTTGCTGTAGTAAAGCCTGACTGCTTTTTGTCACACTGCCAGGACTGAGTTAAGCATTTATTATTGTGAGTGCAAAGGACTATCTTTGGGGTATAATGGGAGTATTACATAGTGAAGCCTAACCACCACCACTGCATAATAACAGAATAATTTGTTTTGTCCTAACCGTTCACATCCCATTATTCACAAAGACTTAAGCCAGTTGCTTCCTCCAAGATAGCTTCTCGTACCCCATTTACTAACCTGGTTATTTTTGTTCCCAACAAAAAAATACAAAAATAAAACTTTTTCAAAAAGTCAATCTACATAATATATAATTTATTAAAGAAGACATAGCAAATGTTTTGCAATGTCATGCAGAATAATACAATATACATGAAAGTGTAGGTGTCTCAGTAGTTGTATAAGGGGTTCTATGGGTGTGTCAGTACTTGTGTAAGTGGCTTTCTGGGTATGAGAATAGCTGTATGGGTCTATGAGTGGGTGTATAAGTGGCTGTGTGAATGAGTATCTGAGTGTCTGCATGGATATATATTAGTCACGTGAGTAGGTGTGTGCATGTGTAAATAGGTGCACTAGTTACTCGATAGGATTCTGAATGGATGTGTAAATATCTGTGTGGCTGTCAGTACCTGTTTGACTGACTATATGTGTGTGTTAATGGGCATGTAAATGTCTGTGTGGGTGCATAAGTGGGTATGTGACTGATTGTAGGACTGGTTGTTTGGGTCTGTGAATGGTGTGAGAGTGGCTGTATGAGTGAGGGAGCCAGTGTCTGAATCATTGTGTGGGTGTGTCAGTAGCTGTGTGAGTGACTGGATGGATGTTTTAGCTGGGATGCAAATATCTGTCTGGGTGTGTCATCGGGTGTGTTACTGTTTGAGTGGCTGTGTGAGTGTCTATGTAGGTCTGTGAATGGGTATATGAGTGGCTGTGTGTGTGTGTGAGCTGTTTTGTTTGTATTTGTATGCATATGAGTATCTGTGAGGGGAAAACATTTTAAAACAACCTAAAACAAAGGAAATAAGTCTGACTTTATTAATGTGCTAGTTCATGCAAAGAGCATTTGTGTGTGCTCAATTTGTATGACATAACGCTATACTCCAACCTATGCATTCCTGAGAACCTAAATGTTTGGCTTGACATACCCAATATACCCCATCAAAAATATATTGTCACTGGCCCAGTCACAGTGAACCTTCATCAGGTTGTACACAACCCCACACACATCGCTGAACACATGCTAAATATAATTCTTGCAAACCCAGAACAGGTTAGGGTTCAAAGTATCACATCGGTCACATTGTTCATGCCACCGTTCGGTAACTTTCCAACATAAAACAGCACAAATCAACACACCCAAGGCTACCTTACATACATTCACTTATCAACCAAGGAACTGAATTTTGAATACTTAGAAACACAGCTAACAGCCTAGACACTAAATTATGTTCAAAAACTTTATCAGTGGCTGCACAAAGCTTTTGATATCCTAATACCACTCAGACAAACAAAACAGGACAAAACAAAACAAGCACCTTGGAGAAACACAGACCTAAACAAGATAAAACAAATCAGAAAGCTGCAACAAACCTGGCTCAAAACAAACCACATTCATGACAAACTTAAGCTATGCAATCATAACAGAATATACAAATCGAAAACCAAAAAGGTTAAAAAAGTACTACTCAGACAGAATTCAAAATGCCATATCTGCACATAAAGAATTTTATAAATTTTTCAACTAATTTCAAAAACCTAAATGCATGGAAGGAACTCATCTCATTACTCAAGATTTCACAGACAAACTGGCGAATCATTACACAACCAAGGCAAACACATTGGACTCCTATTTAAAACAAAGGAAAACGACCAGCACCAACCTCTTTCCAAAAATCTCCCCCAAGTCTAAGTCAACCCCGCCTCTTGCACTCCTTCAAACAAATATCGCAAAGCGAATTTATGGAATTGGTCAAAGCAAGTAGGCTTTCAGGCTGCCCTTCTGACCCTTGTCCACCACACACCTTCAAGAAGATTCTTTCATCTACCTCTGATGCCACACCAGTAAGAAGAATCATCAATAATTCTTTAACTACGGGAATCTTTGCTGAAGACCTTAAAAAGGCATGCATATGCCCATTATTAAAGAAAACAAATCTGGACCAGCAACTACAGACCAATTACTGCAGGAGGATAGCCTGTGTGTAGTGGGTACCTAAGGTACATATACTTATACAAGTTCCAGTTATCCCTTATTAGAGCAATGTAGTCAGTGTCTGGAAGCCAGGCTCTCTATGGGTAGTGTGGATGAGCACCCATGGCCTAACTAGGATACATGAAAAGCTCATGCAATACCACTGTAGTCACACAGTTCTTACACACATGAAAGAAAATACTCAGTGTTACAAAAATAAAGATACTTTATTTTTGGTGACACAAATGCCAAAAATACCTTAGAGACTATACTCCCTTAGGAGGTAAGTAATATACACAGTATATACACTAGAATCCAGAATTAGCTGTAAAAACAGTTAGAAAACAGTGCAAATAGTGAAAATCACAATAGTTAGAAATGGGCTTGGGGGAACACTAACTATATACTAAAATAGTGGAATGCAAAGGTCGATTTCCAACCTACGCAAGTGTAGTGTGCAGAGGGGTGCTGGGAGTATTAGAAAACACCAAAGGTAAGCAATAGAACCCACCTCAGAGCCCAGGAAAGCTGGAGTAAATCACAGTAACTTTCCTAGAACACACAAGAACATGTGATAGAAGATTTTGCAAGAACCAGAGGAGACTGCTGGATACCAATGATGGATTCCTGGACCTGAAGACCTGTGGAAGAAGGGGACCAAGTCCAAGAAGCACTAAAGAGTCCAGGAAGAACAGGAGCCCCTTCTAACCCAGATGAAGGTGCAAAATAAGAACCACCGGTGAAGAAGAACAGTCAGTACTGCACCCTGTTCCTGGTTGGTGCAGATGATGTCCCACGTCAGATGGGTGATCGCAGTCTGGCTTGCGTTGCTGGATTCCCGAAACAAGCCTTGGCACACCCAAAGCTCACAGTTAGAAGAAAATGGCGTTACCTGGGACCAGGAGGTACCTGGAGGCCTCTAACAGGAGGGTGAGACAGAGGGGGCTCTCAGCAACTCAGAGAGCCCTCAGAAGACCATGCAGCATGCACAGGAGTCCCACAGCACAGGGACAAAGAAGGTGCTAAAGAAGGCCCATGCAGCACTACACAAAGGGATCCCTCGCCGCTGGAGAACCACGCAGGAGGCTGTGCATCACAGGAAGGAGTGCTGGGGCCCTGAGCTTCATGATACATGAAAAACTTCATGGAAGGATTCCAACAAGTCTTGGAAACTGCAAAACGTGTGGTGCATGGGGGTACTGTCTTGCGTGGGGAGGCAAGCTCTTACCTCAACCAAAGTTGGACAGCTGGAAGTCAGCACTGTCGGGACCACTTCAGTCCACCACCCGTGTTGCTGGATCCATGCACTCCTTCAGAAGAGTGGACCAAAGCCAACGGTTGTTGCTACAGAGGGGTGCCTGCTGGAGTAGGGAAGCAGGGAAGTGACTCCTTCACTTCAAGGGGGATTCCTTAATTCTTCTGGTGCAGGTGGAAGACAGGCAGGATTTACAGGATGCACAACATGGAAACAGTTGCAGTTGCTGGCAGGAGATGAAGATACAATGTTCCAGAAGTCATCTTTTTTTCTTTGTTGCAGTTGTAATGTTCCTGGAGGGCCCAGATGCAGTTTCTTAGGTAAGAAGGTGAAGTAAAAGATGCTGAGAGTTCCTTCTGGAGTCTTGCTATCCGAATCTGAGGAAACACCCAGAGGAGAGACCCCAAATAGCCCTGATAGGGGGGTTGGTCAACTAAACAGGTAAGCACCTATCAGGGGAGGGCTCTGATGTCACCTGCTGGCACTGGCCACTCAGATGCTCCCACAGTTCCCTACCACCTTGTAATCCAAGATGGCAAAACCCAGGGATCCACTGGAGGAGCTCTGAGCACCACCCCTGGGGTGGTGATGGACAGGGGAGTGGCTACTCCCCTTTCCTTTGTCCAGTTTCACGCCAGAGCAGGGACTGGGGGTCCCTGAACTGGTGTAGACTTGATTATGCAAGGAGAGCATCATCTCTCATTTCCAGAGGCTCTGGGAGGCTACCCATCCCTTTCCTGTACCACCTATTTCCAAGGGGAGGGGGTCTAACATCCCTCTCCCGAAGGAAATCCTTTGTTCTGCCTTCCTGGGATTGAGCTTCTCAAGCAACAGGAGGGCAGAAACCTGTCTGTGAGGTGGCAGAAGCTGGGGCTGCTTGGAAAACCTCAGAAGGCTGTAATGGCAGTACTGGGGTTCCTCTAGGGAGCCCCAGAGTGCATGGAATCATACAACCAATACTTGCAAAAGCCTTGCGGAATGATTCCAACATGTTTGATACCAAACATAGCCCTATTCAGAGTTACCATTCTGGAACTGTGCATAGGTAGTGACCTATGTGTAGTGCACACGTAAATGGTGTCCCTGCACTCAGGAACTCCGGGAAAATGGTCCTGCTGACGTGGGGGAACCTCTGCTAGTGGAGGCGTGCCTTCACAAATAGGTACTCTGCACCCAGCCTTCGGGGTTGGAAGGCCTGACATATGGGTGACTTATAAGTGACCAGGTGCATTGTAAATGGCAGTGAAAGGGTGCATGCACCATTTCACACAGGCTGCAATTGCAGTCTTGTAGGAGCCTTTGCATGGGTTCCCTATGGGTGGCAAAAGAAATGATGCATCCCATAGGGATCCCCTGGAACCCCAATGCCCTGGATACCTAGGTACCATATACTAGGGACTTAAAAGGGGACACCAGTATGCAAATTGCGGGTGTAATACTGGATAGCAGTATCCAACAACCACATTTAAAAGGGAGAGAGCATATCTAATGGGGTCCTGATTAGCAGGATCCCAGCACACAGTCAAACACACCGACCCACAGGCCAAAAGTTGTGGCAACCATGTTTAAAAGAGGCTACTTTCCTACAATTACAAATAGAACATTTCAGGGCAAACTGATAGAAAGAGCATCTTTCACTCAGATGTCACAATTCATTGAAGATAACTCCATACTTTCAGACTACTACACTGGATCCCGCCTAGGAAGAGGCATTGAATCTGCCCTCATCACCATCTGGGATGATCTTAAAAACACAATAGACTGTAATGGAGTTGCTGCACTACTTCTCCTGGACCTCTCAGCTGCCTTTGGCACAGTTCACCATGACATCCTAATACAAAGACTCTACGAATCCATCTTAAAGGGCTGCTCTCGACTGGATTATATGCTACCTTCAAAACAGAACTAATGTCATCCATACTCCCCTTTTTCATCTAAACCTAACTTCGCAAAAGCAGGGTCTCTCAGGGCTCAATCATCTCACCTATGCTTTTCAACATCTACATGATGTCATATTGAATTTCAACTCATATGCTACAACTATGCAGATGAGATACAAATGCTCTTTGAAGAAGAATTCCCCAAAGACATTGGAAACTCACAAATCTTCAGTTGCCTCAGGGCTATTGATCAGTGGACGACATGGGGCCATCTCAAAGTGAATGTTTCCAACATGTAAACCCTCAATTATGATGATTGGAAAAATTATGACTCACTCTGGACCAGGCCTGACGATCTGGGACCACATCCTAAAGTATCTAAAGAAATAAGAAAATTTGGAATTACCATGGACTCCAAGTTAACAATGAATGCTTAAGCAGGCAAATTAGTAAAATCAAGCTTCATCACCATGAAAACTCTGCAACGCATCTTAACCCACCTCGGATTTCCACATAAGGGGGAGGCTACTATCTCTCCTGTGCTATCTAAACTGGATTGCGCAAATGGCCTCTACCATGGATCATCTCTATCTACCATGAAAAAACAACAACAGATTCAGAACTCGGCTTCAGGGCTAGTCCTACATGTAAAACCACAAGCCCACATCTCCCCGCCTTGAGGGCCCTACATTGGTTACCGCTTACCAGTAGAGCCACCTTCAAGTTGCTTTGCATCATCCACAAAGCAATACATAGAACAGGACCAGTTTTCATCAGCCACAGCGGTTACCATTCCTCTACCATATTTTGAGCACTGCCTGACTTCCGCCACAATAAGGGCGGAAATCTGGCAGTGCTCATGGTGGTGGACGGTGGTAAGTTGGCGCTGCTACCATGATCACCACCCCACCAGTAGAACGCCGGCAACCGTATCATGATCAGTGATACAGCCTGGTGGTTTTCCGCTGGCGGGGCGTTGCTGGCGGTAGCAGCACCCTTTTCCATTCCCTGACGGAAGAGCTCTTAGACCAAGATAAGTCAGGGCTTCTGAGAGGGGAGGGTGGGTGTTGTGTGTGTGTGTCTGAGTGTGTGAGTGTGTGTGCGAATGCATCTGTGTGTGTTGTGTTGTTTGCATGGGTGTATGCGTGTGAGTGAATGCGTGTAGGAATGGTGAAGTGAGTGCGTGTCTGCATGTCAGTGTGATTGTGTGTTAGAATGTGTGTGAGTATGTCTGGAAGTATGCATGAATGAATGCGGGTAGGTCTAAGTGAATGGGTGTATGCCTGGTGCATGTGGGTGTCTGTGTGCATGTAAGTGGGGAGGGGTGTATGGTGTGAGGGGCGCTGTGACAGTAGTGGAGGTGGGGGGAGTGATGTGTGCATGTGTGTCCATGGGGGGTAGGGTCAGTTGTGTGGTATTTGCGTGTATGGGGGGTGGGTGAGTATGGATGGAGAGGGGTGGGGGCATCAGGTGAGTGTTGGGGGGTGAGGGAGCCACCTACTGGTGACAGGGAAGCAATTCCTTGTCACCAGTAGGGCCTACCACCATGGTTTTTGTGGTGTTGCTAATGGCACGAAAACCATGGTGGTAGGCCGGCTCATAATGCCATGGGCGGTACTATGTTGGCCACTGGGCAGGAGATAGATATGGCGGTATGAGTGGAGAAGTGGTGGGTTGGCTTCAGCCAACCCACCATTCTCATAATGTGGTAGTATACACCGCCAGCCTGTTGGCGGTGATACCGTCACATTAACCCTAGCGGTCAAAAGACCACCAGGGTTAAAATGAGGGCCTATATGTACATATCTAGATATATCTATTTATTTGTACAAATAAATATAAGAACTATGTTATCTTAAAATATATACATACTCTTTAGGCCTGTTTAACAATTGTATATTTTACCTATGGTTAAATGTATATATATATATATATATATATATATATATATGTGTGTGTGTGTGTGTGTGTGTGTGGGTGTACGTCCATGTGTATATATATATATTAAGTCCATATATATATATATATATATATATATATATATATATATATATATATATATATATATCACCAAAAAAGACCCCGACTTATCGAGGCTCAATTGCGGCGGTCTTGATATGGGATCAGGGAATCCCATTAATATATTATCAAGTTTTTCTCACCCACTAGGACAGAAAATCAAGACACTCGACGGACAGTTTCAAAATATAAAGCTTTACAGGAAAGCAACAGCAGGCAACAGTTTTTTAAATGCTAAGAGGGCTCACCCTCCTAATTTGATTAGGAGCTTACCATATGGTGAACTCCTGAGAGCAAGACAAATCTGTAGTACTGATAAGAAGTATCAGCAGGAATGTAGGACCATGTGTACAAGATTTAGCGAAAGAGGATATAGCGATAACATTATTTGACAGGCTGTGAAGAAAGTTGAGGGAGTAGTAAGATCAGAGGCACTGTATCGCACACATCGACACAATATGTCTGAGGAGAAGATTAGGTTTATTATGAACTACTCCAATCAAACATTTCATTTGAGACGAGCACTTACTAAAAGTTGGCACATTCTTCAAACTGACCCGGATTTACAGGAGTTTGTGTGTGATAATCCTGCACTAACTTTTCGTAGAGGTAGGTCGCTGAGAGATAATCTTAGTCCCAACATGGTGCTCAGTAACATCAAATCGGATAGTGGCAGATCTGGCATCTCAGGGTTCTATTGTTGTCACCAATGTAAAGCATGTAGATACAGCAAAGACTGTAAAAAAGTAACATGGGGTGTTGGCCAAGATGAATATGCCATTAAGGGATTTTTTACATGTAACACAGATTTCTGTGTATACTGTCTACGATGTCCATGTGATAAGATATATGTGGGCAGTAAGGATTCATAAAGCGAAAAAGAGAATGCTAGAGCATGTAAGAGTTATCCGTAATTTTGATCGCAGTTACCCGGTGGCACGACACTTCCACAAAGTACATCAAGGTGATGAAAAACAACTTACATATTTGGTCTGTGATCAAATCAAACTTAATTCACGAGTTGGGGACAGACAGAAGTTGTTAAGGATTCTTGAATCAAAATATATTATTAAATTCATGACCCTGTCCCCCAATGGGTTAAATTTAAGTGAAGAGATGAATACTCATCTTGGTAGCTAAATTATTTTTTATTGATTTTCTACTGAATTTCGGAGTTTGTGAGCTTCTTTTGAGATATAAATGTACATAATAATTTTTTGTAAACTAGAGAATTTTTGTAAATCAATGTGTTGTATATATTGTCGTATATTTCGTATATTTTTTTTAGGGGGGTTTGTGCATTTACTGTATTTAATTTTGGTACAAGACATAAAATACAATGTGGTATGTAAAGTATTTAACATAAGGGGACTTAGTTGACAAATGAGTAAGTGATTACTAGAGGTATTATGGCCTACATGACCATTATAAAATGGCGTCCATTAGTTTACTCAGTTACATATCGATACTGTGGTTTTAAGTCCTTTCTTTATGTCTATATACCTGTATTTATACTTGTTGTATGTAGTACTCCCCCACCCGTGAACAAGGCCACGGCTGAAACGCGTTGGGAGGAGGACCAATTTGCCTTTTTTCTAAATATTTTGAAACTGTCCGTCGAGTGTCTTGATTTTCTGTCCTAGTGGGTGAGAAAAACTTGATAATATATATATATATATATATATATATATATATATATATATACACATATATATTATTCTACCCCTGACATGTTCATAGGTCATTGCATAGTTTCTATAAAAGTTGTTTGATTATATGCTTATGAGTCTCTGCTTTTATTTTATTTATCACAATAGGTAAATATTATCTTAACTATTTATCTACAAGCACTTCACCATTGAAATATTGGGGAAAGCTAAAATAATCTCACAAAAAATTAACTTCAAATACTGCAGCTCTTGAAAGTCTGTGTTTGTACAATACAACTTTAAATCTCAATATATTATATTCCTTACACATATATCCCCTTACTATGTGATCATGTATCTATATATTTACTATTTTAATAAAGTTACTCTCTTAAAAGCTTTACTTTGTCTCACCGTCACCCTATACCTCTATCAATCTATCCTCTGTCTCCACCCTCTGACTCCTCCCAAACCCATTCTACTACTATGATCTCCAAAATAGCCCTCTTAGACTCTGCCCTCCTATACCCCTGATGGATCACCGAAACCTCAATTTACTGCTATTATCTCCCAAACAACCCTACCAAATTCTCCCTCATTTATGTCTCCTTTGACTCATCCCAAAGTCCATTTTATTACTATGATCTCTGTAATCCCTTTCAACAGACTCTTCCATCCTCCACCTCTCCTTTACTTATCCCTAACCTCATCTTTCTACTATGATCTCCCAGTTGACACTTCCGGATTCTTCCCTCCTCTATCCCTCTATTATTGTATTCAATCCAACTAATAGACTCACATGTCTTCTGCTCAAATTAACTCATACCTCCCTATACTAATACTAATACTGTCCTCATATGTCCCTATACTAATCTACCAATAATTCTTTCGGGTTCCAGAGTACCATGCTACTCACCGAAAAGCGCTTTGATTCCTTGTCAGGGGTAGTAAGACCTATATAAATGCATTTACCATTGCAATTCAGATCAGACCTACTGACGTTAAATATCTCTCTCTCCTAACATCTTGACAACATCCCATGTAAGTATTAATAGTTCTGAAACCTATTGCCACAAGTCATTCCATTTTTTTACACATAATTGGAAAACTTTGTCCCTATATTTTTATTTAATATTGCAGAGGAGCCTGCAAATTATTCTAGAGTTTACCAGTTTTCCTGACATAATGTTCTTTGAAATTCAGAATTTGCCATCAATTTTCAAATTTCCCTGGAAAGAACTGACTACTTTAGCATAACAAGATTTAGATCCAAACTAATTTTGGGTGCTATTACTGGGTAATATGCTTGGCTTTAAATGAGCAATATGCCAGAAAATGTCCCGCAAAATAATGTTGCTTTATGCAAATATAGCTGCATTATTTCAGCATAATGTGTGCATTTCCAAAATATTTTATGTTCAAATACTATCATTGCACTTCAATGCAGACATGTTATGTTGTGACTTAATTGTCACTTACCATTGACTGGAATACAAAATTTGCTAATTGGTCACAAAAAGTTGGGTGCCCTGCCATAATAGTGCATGTGGCTTCCTCGATCCATTTATTAGGTTACTCTTTGGATGCTCGTCGAGTTAGGCTGGCTTCACTTGGTCTTGTTAAACTACAAACATCCCCAATAGTATTCTGAAATAACACCACCAAATACCCTGACTGTCATTGACAACGATCATTAGCAAGTGCCCCCTGTCTTTGCATGCACCACCCATGAACATGGGGCTTGACCAACGATGGCAGCTTTTGTGTGATTCAGAAGGCAACTTTAGTGAACTTCATAGTGTATTTCTTTCATTGAGTAGAAGAGCTCACCATCTGTCACATTTGCTGAATGTCTTTCATAGCGCACTACTGATGTATCTTCTGTTCTGTTGTTGCAGGCACATCAGCTCAACGGAGATGGGCAACCACACCACCATGGATAACTTCATTCTGCTGGGATTATCAAATAATCCAAAGCATGATAGTTTCCTCTCTATGCTCTTCTTCATCATGTATTTTGCCTCCCTGATCGGAAACATTTCCATCATCTTGGTGATCATCAGATGTCCTCAATTACACACTCCTATGTATTTCTTTCTCTGCAGTCTGTCCACGGTGGACCTCTGTTTGACAACAGCCACAGTGCCCAAACTATTGTTTAATCTCTTTTCTGGGCGGAAGACGATTTCATTCTATGGCTGCTTCATCCAGATGTATTTCTTTCTCTGTGCCGGAGTTATGGACAGCTTCCTGCTTGCAGTGATGGCATTTGACCGCTACCTAGCAATCTGCGACCCCATGCACTATACAACGATCATGAGCCGGAAAGTGTGTGTATTACTGGTGGCTGGCTCCTGGATGATTGTGTCCCTACATGCATTGATGCATACAGTTATGAGTGCTAGTTTATCTTTCTGCAGCTCCAATGTAATCCATCATTTCTTCTGTGATGTCCCACCTATGCTGAAGCTTTCATGCTCTGCCACTTTTGCAAATGAGATGATAATTTTTACTGAGGGCTCCTTCATCATTATGGGGCCCATGATATTCATTATCGTATCATATATCAGAATCATTTCCACTGTACTTAAGATTCAGTCATCAAAGGGAAGGAACAAAGCATTCTCAACTTGCACATCACACCTCACTGCTGTTACATTGTTCTATGGTGCAATTCTCTTCATGTACTTTCGGCCATCCTCAAGTTACTCCTTAGAATATGACAAAGCGATCAGTGTTATATACACTGTAGTGACTCCAATGCTAAATCCATTCATCTACAGTTTGAGGAACAAGGAAGTCAAAGGGGCTCTTCGAAAAACCTGGATTAGATCCTGAAACTGATCATGCATAGAAATGGAGATGTTATGAGGGGTGATGCACCATGAATGAGTACCACACAAATATCATGCAGAAAAGTGTGGGTCTCAGTCTTACAGAATGTTGTAATTCTGCACCTGCAGGTCTGTCCCTTACAATCACAAAGGGTGCAGATTTATGATTGGAAAACAATTTCCATTTTCGTATGAGCAAAAATATTCGGATACATTAACATCTGAAAATCTGCAGAAAAAGTAAAAATGCTCATTGCTCTCCACGTGAAAAGTACTGCACCCCTTAGAGAGATGTTTATTAATACCCATCAATATGCACCTTTGTGGATGTGCACAGACTTACTGCACATTATTACCCTGTAACACCTACTCACAATGCGTTTCAGCAGGTTTACTCAGACGCACACACACGCACACACATCCACAAAGTTTGTGCAAGTAAATTCTTTCATGAGGCCACATCAACTTTTGGGAGAAAATAAAATGTTTTTCACACAAAAAAGTAATTTGTGTAAGTAAAACTTACACATGCAAACACCTTAGTGATTAGAAACTTGTATTCTTCAGAACGGACTGAATTTGAAATTGGTGGCAACTGTGGTTTTTTTGCAATCACATTCCTGGTTGCAAAACAATCATACATCCCCCTGCGAGTTGCTGTTAGGAAGGGATGCCTTTGGCATGCCCCTTCTAATAGCGAGTCAAAACCCCATTTTGATATTCAGTAATAGGTTACTGAATCGCAAAATAGGGTTTTGTATATAGGAAAATGCAAACAACCCGATTGTGCGAATTGGGCCATTTGTAACCAAAAACAAGCTACATGAATGTGGCCTCTGAATGGATATGGGCATGTATAGAACCAATAAGGAGGACTTGGACATTTATGGAGACCTTAATGGGTATAAAGTGACAGTGTGGGTCATACAAGACCCTAAGGGCCAGATTTAAGAAAAGTGGCGCTGCACACCGTACTTAAAATATGGTGCACCATGACGCAGGGTAGGGGGCAATAGCGTCAACATTTTTACACTATTGATGTACTGTTCAGGGTTAGCGCCAACATTTTGGCACTAACCCTGGACAGTACATAGGGTCCTATAATAAATAATGATGTGCCCCCTTTTAATGCCTGCTCTGAGCAGGCATAAAAGATGCTGCAAAAACAGCACAACAAAATATTTTGGATTTCTTTGCATAATTTTTTCCGCCCCCCCCCCCAACAAGGGAACACCCCCCTTGCAAACATTATGCCTGGCACAGGTATAATGTGGTGCAAGGGTCACAAAGTGGCGCAACGCATGCATTCCAACACTTTGTAAATCTTGTGCAACAATTTTGACCTCGTTGGGCCATATTTAACGTAAAAAAAATGATGCTAATGTGGCACAAGGAGGCACTAGGCCCTCTTCAATCTGGGCTCAAGGGTTTTCAATTGTAAAAGCTTAATCTGAAAAATCGTGACACTGCCCTTGCGATAAACTTTATTAGATTGAGCCTCACCCACCCCTGGTTCAGTTTTACATGCATGGTATTTCTGTCTCACACAGTCCCTGCTCCCCCCATCCAAGACATGGGTCCCCTGCACGAGGACTATGTTGGGCTTTAATGAATAGGTATACCTAAAGTCTTCTGGTGTTTTGTGTAATGGATGAGACTATTCACATTCAACAAGATCAACGTCAGGGATGGGATGAGACCATGAACTCCTCAGAAGATATCAATCAATCAGTCAATCAATCAGGATTAATAAAGCACGGCTAATCACCCGATAGGGTAACAGGCGCTTGCAGGCCCCGGAGGCTTATTCGAACAGCCAGGTCTTGAGGGCAATTTGGAATTCCAGAAGTGAGGATATGGTCTGTAGGTGCATGGGAAGGCTGTTCTAGGTTTTTGCTGCAATGTGAGAGAAGAACCCTCCACCACTGCTTTGCTAGATGCGGGGAGTATGGGCAAGTAAAAGGGAGAGCGAGCGTAGTCTTCTCGATGGCTGGTGGAAGTTCAGGCAGTGGTTAATGTATGTGGGTCCTCTATTGTGTAGAGTCTTGTGTGTATGGGTCAGCAGCTTGAATTGGCATGTCTTCTGTACAGGGAGCCAATAAGTTGCCTGAAGTGGGGTGTGATGTGGGTTAGTCGGGGAAAGCCGAGGTTGAGTCTGGCTGTGGTATTCTGTATGGTCTGAAGTCTCTGTAGGAGGAGCATGATGATTCCTACGTAGAGGGCATTGTCATAGTCCAGTCGGCTGTTGATGAGGGCCTGGGTCATGGTGTGTCTTGTGTGTAGAGGTAGCCATTTGAAGATCCTATATAGCTTGTTTAAAGAGAGGAAGCAGGTGGTGGAGACAACACTGATCTGTGATTTCATGGTGTGCCTTGTTGTCAATGATGATTCTGAGGTTTCTGGCATGGACGGAGGGGATGGGTGTGGGTCTTAGGTCTGATGGCCACCAGGAGTCAGTCCATGTATTGCTGCTGTTGCCCAAGAGCAGTACTTCAGTCTTGCCTGTGTTCAGCTGCTAGCAGTTGTTCTTCATCCAGTCAGCCTCACTTGTCATGCATCTGTGGAAGTTTGTTCTGGTGGTGGAGAAGTCATCGGTGAGTGAGAGGATGAGTTGGGTGTCTTCTCAGTAGGAAATTATGTTGACACGGTGGGATCTGATCCATGGGTATCTGCGGAGAAAACCAGGGAAAAGGACACCTAGGGCATGAAGAAAGAGGCGGTAGGAGATGTCCACGGGCAGGCATGGAGTGAGTCACCATCCAAGAAAGGGAAGCTAACTTTGGTAGGCCAGAGAGGCGTGCAGTGTACCCAGATACAACAAAGAGGAACTCCTGAGCATGCAGGGAATGGTGTGAGTGGGTGTGGCCATGGTACTTCAGTTCCTACTGTGCGGGCAGAATTAAGAAGGATAAACAAGTGGGCAATAGTGTGAATGCAGCCATCAGTTTTTTAATGGTGTGCTGTGCATAATACTGACCTGTCCTAGCATGAGTTCAAGGGTGAGATGTCTCTTCTTCAGTGGTAGTAAACTTCAGAGGGGACTGGGACTTATCCCTCAAATCTGTCTGCTTGCGGGCAAAGTGAATCTTGGGGCCCGTGACCACTGTCTAATGACTTCATCCAGCCACTGGCATTTGTCTAAGGGGACCCCACCTGACTATCCTCTCTGGGCAAGGGTGGAGGATCGGCAAGGTCCCAGGCCCAATTTAGTTGGGAAGGCTGCATCCAGATACCCCTGAGTGAATTAATCCTTAGTGGGTGAAGCTTCATTCAGACTTAAATGAGCCATAAGAATACATAAGGGATGACATTTTCAAATAGAGATGCATCTTGTGTGCACTGAGTTCCAAAGATCTGTCAGAGTGGCAAGTTAGAAGATTAAAGAGGGTTGTTGAGAATTATAACCTTGGGGAACCCTTTATTTGAGCAATGCAGGTTTAAAGAGGTGGATGATTTGTTGACACTGTTTTTTAAAATATGACCAGAACAAACTGAGGACTGTGTTGTGTCACAGTTCTGTCTCTGAGTATATTCAAGAGAGTATTGTGGTTCATCCTGTCCATAGCAGATTCCACATGTGAGAGGATATGGCGATAGGAGTCACCATTATCTAAACTGTGTAGAATCATCAACTATTTTTAAATCTGTAGTCTTAGTGTTGCAGCATGTCTTCACACCTGATTGGAATTCATCTAGTTGGCCATTTTCCTCAATGACATGTGTGAACTGGGTCTTCATGCAGCTGACCGAAGCAGGCACTTTCAGGCACTCATATTTTATAGATTTTTTGGATTGGTGAGCTTACACCATATTCTTTGTAGGACATATCTAATGATCGATAATATGCTTGTACCTAGGTATAGTGGAGTAACCTAAGGTATTCTCTAATTATTCCGTCAAGCGTAAACATTTTATTAATGGTTCTATTTAATTAATCACCTTTTGTGTTAAAGGTCTGTGGGTGCTTCTCTAATAAATGAATACTAATTTCCGATAATCACATACTGAAGGAAAATTGGAAAAGACATTGCAGTTTTCATAAAGGACCCCAACAACAAGTCCCCTATATAGTAGGTCTGAGGTTCCTTAACAAAATCCAGGAGTTTCAAGTTTAATTAAAAAATATAGTCTTGTTTTTTTTGCAATAGAAACATTACACCATTGTTCATATTGAGATAATAAAGATAACGCACTAATGTAACTAAAACTCACGGCCTCGCCATGCACTGCTAATTATCCCACAGATTACATCACTCCTGTCATCTTCTATAACATCATTGATAATATCACTGTATCATTTGCAGTGAATTTATTGATATGAAAACTGTACATGGTGGGGCCGTGAGTTATGGATAGCTGGTAAATGTGGTTTTTAGAGTTGAAAACATTACTTTGTTAATTAATATTTCACCTAACTATAACATACTATAACCTTTTGTTTTTTCAGTGGATTTATGGGGTTGTTTAATGTAAAGTAATATTTAATTATCATGCATTATTCCAATGGCCCAATGTGTACGGTTTCTGGCCATGCATGGTGGGTGGTAGGCTGCAGGGCCTGGCCTGCGACCAGGGCTTGCAGCCACCTCCCTGCATGTAGCCGACCTCGTTCTCTGCAGGGCTTTCGGTCATGCATGCCAGAGGGTTGGTCACAAGGCCTAGCTTGGGACCAAGCCCTGCGGCCAGTGTCCTGCATTCAGCCAACTCCATCCTGTGCATGACCTTTGGCCATGTGCAGGGGGGCTGGTCACAAGGCCTTGCCTGCAGCCAAGCCCTGTGGCCAACCCAACCAAGGGCGGCCAACCCCACAGAGCACACAGCCTTTGGCCATAAGTGACAGTAAGTTTCCCACAAAGCCTGGCCCTGGGGACACAAGGGCCTTTTTTTCAAAGATGAGGTGGCCATGTGGACCCTCTCCCCGAACCTAATAGGGCCCTGGGGGCCCCATCCCCCAGGGACACATATATTTTAATCAGAGATGGCCATACAGACCCCTTCCCCAAGCCTTGATAGACCCTGGGGACTCCATCCTCTAGGGACGCTAATTAAAACTAAAGGATGAGCATGCAGCCCCCTCTCCGGGCCAATTTTGTCCTGAGGGACACCATTTGCCGTGGCCAACTGTATTTGTTTGGAGAAGGGGGCATGTGGCCACCATCCCTGGGCTGCTCTTGGCCTCAGGGATAACAGCCCCGATGGACGCCAGGCCCCGGCTCCTTTTTGGGGGGGAGTAGCATGTGGCCACCCCTTATCAGGGCAATTTTGGCCCAGGATCCCCATCTCCCGGAGGCCACCGCTATTTTTATAGGACGCGGGCATGCGGCCCCTCTACCCAAGCCAATTTCAGCCCCAGTGACCCATCAACCAAGGCCTGGCCAAGAAAGGGTGTCTGCTCTGGTGCCCACCCAGGGCACCCCCCACACTATAATTGGAGGCTGCAGGAAGATCCCCAAGCCTGCTGCAAGGCTGCCCAACTCCCCACATCAACATGAGGGGCTTCATGTTTGCTCCTGCTTGGGGGCGATTTTAAATAGCTCCTGCCAAGTGAGAGCGAACACAGGTTCCCTTCCCATGCCAGTGTATGCAGGGAAACTGATATGTCCGAGGAGTTGGCACCCCAGGACATACCATATGAGCCTAACCTGGGGGATAGGGTACTCAATGTCATTAATGGCTCAGGGAGGGGGATTGCATGTCTTCCTGCACTTTGCACATATGGCTGGGTCCCGGGGATTGGGGCCCTCAGAACTGACCCAGTAAGGAGGGCTATGTGGCCCACTCTTCATTTACATATATAGTCAAGCCCTGGGGATGGAGTCACTGGGGCCAAATCAGCCCAGGGAAGGGGGCAATGCGCCCCCTTTAGTGCACAGCTAGGCCCTGAGGGATGTGGTCCCCAGGACCGAAATCAGCCTTGGGAGGGGTCACACGTGCCCCCCCCTCAAATATAAATATGTTTCCCCCAGGACCTGGCCCACAACCTTCAAGAAAAGGTGTGGCCACCATTTTGTGCACTAGGACTCAGTCCCGAAGAGGTCAAATAAAATGTAAAAATGATAGAAGAGTTCAGGTTAGAGGTATCCTGAACCCATGGGATTAATGGAGGGGTCTCAGAAGGACCCTTCATGGGCAAGAAATTGCCCAAAAATGTTTTTTGGGGCAAGGGAGGATGAATGGTTCTCGCACGCATGGTGCTCAGTTCAGTCCTCAGTGTGAATCTTTGATGGATCTGCAGATCCAGGCTACAAATAAAAAAGCATACTCTCACTCAGACTCACTCATACACTCACTCACACAGCACATAACCATTCACACACCCACTCAGACACCAACACCATCACTCACAGACCCACTTACCCAACGACTCACACACCCATTCACACACCAGCTCACAGAACCACAACACCACTCCTACACCCACTCACAGACCCACACCGCTGCTCATACTCCACTCACTTACCCATTCACACACCCACATACCCATTTATAAACCCATACAACCACTCACACGCAGAATCACAAAACCAGTCATGCACAAACTCACAGACTCACACGGCCACTCACACATGTTCTCACATTTGCACCCCCATAGGTACTCTCACAACCATATAGAAACTCACCCACCTACTCACAGACCCAACAAAACAATAATACACCCACTCACAGACCCACACAGCCACTCACACACATACTCACTCTAAGCCAACTTACACACCCACACAACCACTCACACACACACAGCCACACACAAACAGTAACACACCCATACAGCCACTCACAGACCCACAGTGTGGGGTTGGCTGCATGTGTTGGGTTGGCTGAATATGTAGGGATGACCATAGGGACTGACCACAGGACAGGCCCCTGTCCCACCCCCTGCTGTGGCCCCCTAAAAGCCAAGCACAGTCACAGTTGGATTAAAATTTGGTAATTAAATATTACTTTACGTTGAAAAAATCCTAGAACTTCACTAAAAAAGCAAAGATTACAGGGATATTATAGTTAGGAAATAGACGTAAAAAAACTTAGAAATTCACTAAAAAACCAATGGGTACAAGGACATTATAGCTAGGTTCAGATTTTGCAAGCACAAAACCATAGAAATTCAGCAGTTTGGTTATTATTGATGATATCAAAGAAGATGTCATGAGTGATGTAATATGTAAGGTGATTAGAAGTGCATGGGGAAGGCACAAGTTAAAGTTACCTTACGACACAAGTTATAGTTACTTGTGATACCTGCAACTGTTGAATTTCAGTGGTTTTTAGAGTTAACAACTGAACGTTTCACCAAACTATAACATTAGGTGAAATATTTTTGAGTGAATTTCTAGGGTTTTTTCTGATGTAAAGTTATATTTAATTACCATACGTGTGGCCAACCCCCCAGCATGCAGCCAACCCCATTCAGCACACAATATTTGGCCACATGCAGTAGGGTGTTTGTTCACAAGGCCTGGTCTGCCGCCAGGCTCTGTGGCCAACCCCCCCGCAAAGGCAGACTACTCCACACCAGGCACAACCTTCAGCCATGTGCGGTGGTGAGCAGGCTCCAGGGCCTTTTATTTAAAGAGGAGGGGGCCCACGGGACCCCACTACCCGAACCTATAATGGTCCTGGGGACCCCATCCCACACAGCACTATATAAAATTAAGGGGAGGTAGACATGAGGCTCTACTCTCTGGTCTACTTTTTGTCTGGTGCCCTCTCCCCAGGGGATGGGTGCTTTTTTTGGAGGAGGAGGGCAGAGGCCCCTATTTTCAGTGCTTTTGTCCATAGGGCCCCATTCTCCAGGGTCCAGAAACATATTAAGTGGGAGGGCACCATGTGTTCTCCTCCCCAGGCCAATTTCAGCTTCGGGCCCCATTCTCCAGAGCACAGCTGCATATGTGAAGATGGAGTGGGGATGTGACCCCCCCTCCTTGGACAACTTTTGGTCCTGGGGACACCATCCACCAGGTCTCAGCACATTTGTTAGGGTGAGGGTGGCATGGGGCTCCCCTCTCCAGGCCACTTTTAACCAAGAGGACCCCATCCTATGGGGCCAGCCCTAATGTTTAAGGGAAAATGTGGCCCCCTCCAGGGGATGATTTTGCCCCTGGGGACCCTTTTCCCCAATGCCCAGCCACATATGGAAAGGGAGAGGGGACACACAGCCCCCCCGGGCCAATTTCCTCCCCAGATAACCCACAAGCAAACAGGAGGTGTTTTAGACCCACCCAGGGCACCTGCCACACTTTTGTTAAGGGCCCAAGGTCCCCATGACCCTGCCTGCCCCCAGCATGGAGCAGGAGCCAGCATTGCTCCTGCCCACATGGTGCAGCTCCTTTCATAGCTATAAGTCCCTAGAATATGGTACCCAGTGAACCCCGGACGTGTCGGATAAATGACACTTGTGGCCTGCACAATCTATTGTCCCACCACTAAAATCACAATGCAAAGCCTGTCTCCAGCTTATCCCCTGCAGGCTGCATGTGCAGTTTTGAAATTGCAAAGTTGACCTGCCAAAATAAATGATTTGTCAAGCCTAAACCTTCGTTCTTTATACTTATAAGCCACCCCTAATAAAGGCTCTAAAGGCTCATAGGCTAGGCTCATGGTATTTAAAAAGTGAAACATTTTTACTTAAGTTTTACATGTCTGGCAATGAAAAATCTTCGAAGTCATCTTACATGGTAGCAAGACTGGCTGTCCAATAGAAAATTGGTAGGTTATGTTATAACACCTTATAATGCATATCTTCAGTTTGGTAATAGCTAGAACCAAGATTCAAGGATTTCAATTAATTGCAATTAAAATACTAATTTAATAGTCAAGTTGAATTTTAAATTAATATTTAGAATATGCTACTTTTAGAAAGTTGGCATTTTCCAGCCTGAAGCATCTGATAGGCAGGCACATTGCAGTCTGCTGGCCCCTACAAGAAGGTGTGAATGGCTCCCAGAAAAGAAAAGAAAAAAAAGGATCTTGGCTGGATGGGATTTGACCTCCTGACAGGATGGCTTCAAGGATATGTCCACCAACTGCACAAGAGTCAAAGGGGCATCCCTTTCATAGGCAGCTGTAACACACACCTAAGGCTACCCCTGCCATTATTTATTGAACACGTAACCAGAGTGGCACCAATCCCAGTGGGAGGACATCCTGTCCCAGAACTCAGCTCCCACTGAGTCCTTGTCCTTCAGACAGCTGTCATCAACGAGTCTCGTTTCTGGATCAAGCTAGCACCCCAACCTACCAATGACCTTGTCAATGAGGACTTTTCAACAGAAAAATGACTAAGTCAGAAGGTAAACTTTCCAATGCAATGAATCTAGTTGCTGTATCAGACCCGTGCCCCATCACAGTCAGCCTTCACTTTTTACTTTGTCCCGGTATAGTACAATCGGATTCCTATTGCTGGTGCTTTGTGCTTTTTAGTCCAAATAACACTAAAAATTATCAAAGATTTTTTGTACGTTTCCCTACTTCAGACTCTTATCATTTTGGAGTCTACTTGCTCATTAAAATATACTCTTTTTTAATACATTGAAATTGGATTTTTATTCTGTTGTGTTTTCTACTTTTTAACTGTTTTGGTACTAATAAATGCTTTACACATTTCTCCTAAGTTAAATTTTTCTGCTGAGTGCTTCCTTTACCAAAGGTTGCGCGCAGGTTTAAATTATTGAGACTTGTGTGGACCTAGTAAGGAGTAGTGCAATATTATTTGCAGAGGGCTACCATACACTTCAACCAATAATTCACTTTCTCACAGGACCTACCCCAAGTGAGCTCTGGGAAATATTGGATTGCATACTAGTGCAGGAAACACTCCTATGCACAGTGGTACAGACATGTATGATGATGAAGGATGTTATGCTTTCACAAAACTTCACCCGGGCAACAGAATAGGTAGTGTGGGCTCCATCTAGTGCATAACCTACCTTCCTCCTCCAACTCAGCAGAATCACTGCTAAAATAGGTATGATACTCAGTCGTAGGGGGAAACTTGTATCCAGCCACCATGGTTTGTATTCTGCAACACTGGTGGTCCCTATCCTTATCTACCCATGATGAAAGGTTCATTGATAAATGTGAGACAGTCTTATATGAGCATCCTATATTTAATGTACAGGATATGAGAGAGGTTTACCTCCAGTTATTTTCACAATTCGTGGCTGGTGATAACTAGAGTATGCAGTCTGATAAGGGCATATACACATTCTGTGTATATGCCCTTATCAGACTGCATACTCTAGTGCCTCAGGTAGCCCAGATTTCCAGATTGTATTATACTTGTATGTAACAGAGCATTGTATGATGATGTTTCCTTCTTTCATGTGATGTCTTTTTTATTTCCATCTCTTTCCCTCCCCTGCTTGTCCCTTACTCTTATCAATATTTTCTTACTTTTCATATCAGAATGCAATATACAAGCAAAAGTGCTAGAGTTACTATTATTATTACAGCTTTTTATTACACTGTTATAAAGTTTGGTTCTACTACTTTACATTTCCTTTCAATCTACTCATAGGAACTTTCTCATGTACTGTAGCAGTCGTTTCTGAATCTACGTGATTTGATTTATGTAGACTAGTTTAGATTATTTTTACCTACCCTGAACTGTTTCGGAAGTTCATGCCTGAGATTGGTGAACAGTGTATTCAAGTGATCCCAGTAATGCAGATGAAGACTAATAATTACCTCATCAAACACTATAAGTTGAATGAATTTAATGATGAAGAAGTTATCCAGCTTAAAGGTATTGATGGATGCTTGTCCAATTCATTCATACAACAAATGCTGAGAGAAACTCTTTGTCTGTTGATGACTGCCAGAGCTGAGGAACATGGTGAGAGAAAAGCTGCTGACATGGAGGTGGAGGTGCCCAGTGCGAGTCAGGCATGAGTGTGAAAAGTAATCTGAAGCAAAAGACTGAAGGGCACAAAGGCCCTTATTACAACATTGTCAGTAAATCCCACTTACCGCCGTGCAGAAGACCACCAACACACTGCCGCGGAATTCCGCTGCAGAATCCGCCAAAATCCAGACACCCACACAAGTCCGCCACACCAAAGGTCAGTGATAAACTGGCGATAACAAAACCTCCACTGTCACGCCAACAGGAATACGCCCACACTATCACGACCCACGAATCCATGCAGCGGTCTTTCAACCGCGGTAAACAATTGGCGGTACACACCGCCATACTCAAAATACACACACATTTACAAAACACAACCACATTGGAGAATTCGAAATACACACACCTGATACACATACACACACCACTCCCACACACCCAATACAATAGAAAACACACACCCACATTACCCACAAACCCTTACAACGAAAAATTTGGAAGAAGCAGATAGACAGAAAAGCAAGGACCACACCAGCATACAGAGGCACACAACACCATCACTCACACACATCCATGTACAAAACATCACCCCACACATCACAACAGACACCACCTCACACATCACCCACACCACCCCATGGCACCACAAACACACCCCAGGTTTTCTGAGGAGGAGCTCAGGGTCATGGTGGAGGAAATCATCCAGGTAGAGCCACAGTTATCCGGATCACAGGTGCAGCACACCTCCACTGCTAGGAAGATGGAGCTATGGTGCAGAATCGTGGACAGGGTCAATGTAGTGGGACAGCATCCAAGAACACGGGATGACATTAGGAAGAGGTGGAACGACCTATGGGGAAGGTGCGTTCCTTGGTCTCAAAACACCATATTGCAGTTCAGAGGACTGGCGGCGGACTCCCACCTCCTCCCCCACAACTAACAACATGGGAGGAGCAGGTCTTGGCTATACTGCATCCTGAGGCCCTCGCTGGAGTAGCTGGAAGAATGGACTCTGGTAAGTCAAATCTTTAACTACCATATCCCCCACCTTACCTGCATGCCAACACATACCCCCACCCTCGCCCTCACCCCCATCATTTCAATTCCTCACATATGTCCTATTATCACAAACCACACATCCCAACACCAAGTCCTGCATGCAACAACAAAGCATGGACACCCATCACCAAAGCATGTCCACACAGACCCCAAAACAATTAACACACAAGGTCCTACACAAGAATGTAAGACTGGGGTACAGGGTCCCCCACCTATTGCACACCATGGCACACACAGATGCAATAATCATGCCTTTACACCCCTGCAGGACCCCTACCCAAAGTCACCAGACAGGAGGTTCCAGACATGTCCACCCCCCTCCCACAGAAGAGGCCCACAGTGATGACAGCAGCTCTGTCCAACTGGATCTAGATGACCAGCCTGGCCCATCTGGGACCTCGGGACAGTCGGTTCCCCTGACACAGTCACAGGCCACCCAGAGCCTCCCCCCTCAGGAAACACCAGCACAGCACCCACCCAGCGGGCCCATACCTCTGTCCCCAGGGCATGTCAAGCAGCAGTGTGTCCACCACTACAGGGAACCCAGGCAAACTCACAAACCCAAGAACAGCAGGGACCTGGGGGAAGTGGCAGTGGGCACATGGCTCAGGGGACAAAGGCCAAGGAAAACTGGGGAACTGGGAGGTCTGCTGTGCGACAGGGGGAGGACAGGCCCAGGGAACCCACTCTCCACAAGGCCCTCTCCAACATCATGGGAGCGTAACATAATTCCCAGGAGACAATGGCAATGGTACTGGCCAAGTTTCAGGAGACCCAGCGGCTGCAGGAGGAACAGTATTTGGGGTTCAGGGAGGAACTCAAGTCCATCAATACCACCCTGGGCACCATTGTAGGGGTGCTGAAGGACCTTGTGAACATCAGGAGGGACACTGTGGCACAACAAGGGACCCCCGACACTAGCCAGGATGATGAACTGCCCACCACCTCCGCCGGTGCTAGTGGAAACAAGGCACCGCCACAGGACCACGACACCAGCACCCCACCCCCTGCAGATGGATAACCACCCCGCAAGCGGTCCCTGAGATCCAGGAAAAAGACAGAGAACAATTTCAAGACCCCCGCCAAGAAATGAGACCACCCTGAATGTCATCCTTCTGTCCCACTTTGTCACCCTGTCCATCCTTCAGCTGCCCTAGCTCCACTTCCTTTGCCCCTTTGGACAATGCACCTGTGAGACTAATAACTGGACTCTGCCATGGACATTCCTCCACCATCATCCCTGACAATTTTACATCCCCCTCCACTATTTAGCACTAAATTAAACACCCTTGAATCACAAAACAAACTGGAGTCAGTCTGTGCTTTCACAAATGTGTATTTGCAATAACTGAGGAAAATAACAATGTCCATTCTATTGTCAACATACCTATGTCACACAGCTCTAGTCCAAGAGGTAACATAGCAGAGGTCACACAGTGGGAGCCACATCTGTGAAATGGTAAGGCAAAGTGACAATTCAGGGTCCATACACGTGGTGAAAGTGACAGACAGATGATAGGTCTAACAAATGTATCAAATGTAGGAGGCAGTGATGTCTTCTTACCTGTGTCTCACTGGAAGTATTGCTGGATCACATTGTTTATGTTGTCTATGTCCTCTTCTTCTGCCTCCTCTTCTTCACTGTCCACAGGCTCCACAGCTGCCACAAGACCTCCTTCTGGACCATCCTCCTGCAGAAAAGACACCTGTCGTCGCAAAGCCAAGTTGTGCCGCATACAGCAGGCCACGATGATCTGGCACACCTTCTATGGTGAGTAGTACAGAGAACCACCTGTCATATGGAGGCACCGGAACCTGGCCTTCAGGAGGCCGAATAATCTTTCTATAACCCTCCTAGTTCACCCATGTGCCTCATTGTACCGTTCCTCTGCCCTTGTCCTGGGATTTCTCACTGGGGTTAGTAGCCATGACAGGTTGGGGTACCCAGAGTCACCTGCAAATGTCGAGGGACAACTGTTAGACACATACTAACCCTTAGGGACAACCCCAGACCCAGACAACTATTCACAGGGTATAGGGTCCTTGTCCTCACCTATTAGCCACACAAGGTGCCTCTGGAGTTGCCCCATCACATAAGGGATGCTGCTATTCCTCAAAATGTATGCGTCATGCACTGAGCCTGGAAACTTGGCGTTCACATGGGAGATGTACTGGTCGGCCAAACACACCATCTGCACATTCATTGAAAGGTAGCTCTTCCTGTTTCTGTACACCTGTTCACTCCTGCGGGGGGTACCAAGGCCACATGTGTCCCATCAATGGCACCTATGATGTTAGCGATATGTCCCAGGGCATAGAAGTCACCTTTCACTGTAGGCAAATCCTCCACCTGAGGGAACACGATGTAGCTGCGCATGTGTTTCAGCGGGGCAGACAACACTCTGAACAACACGTTAGAGAACATAGGCTGGGACATCCCTGATGCTATGGCCACTGTTTTTTTAAAAGACCCACTTGCCAGGAAATGGAGTACTGACAGGACCTGCATTAGAGTGGGGATTCCTGTTGGATGGCGGATAGCTGACATCAGATCTGGCTTCAACTGGGCACACAGTTCATGGATTGTGGCACGATCAAGTCTGTAGGTGACTATTACATGTCTCTCTTCCATTGTCAACAGGTCCACCAGCGGTCTGTACACCGGATGATGCTGTCATCTCCTCACCTGCCCTAGCAGACGTGCCCTATGGATGAGAACAGCGAGCACAGAGTCAGACAACAATGTGGTAGTAAAACAATAATTTGATTGCACACATTTGTCAATACGCTATGTGCATGTCTCTGAATATATGCAAGGCCTATATATGTGTGACACATAAATTGATGCCATGTGGGACAAGAGGATATGAGGTAACTGCGCTGGCGTTGTACACCGCCGCGGTATGGGGGCGAAGACCGCGGCACAATCCTGCATTGGTTAACATTGGGCCCTATGGGTTTCAGGAGCCAATGACGATGTATGCCGGCGGTGACGGTACGCACTGCCGCTGATGTGACCGCAATTTTCTCTCTGTTCACTCACTTGATACCTGATCTTCGACAGGAGAGGACCTACACTGCAAGTGCTGCTGTGACCTCAGTCTGGAAGCGACGATGGCTCATGTGTCTGGGGAAAGGGCCCCTGCCTTCACATCGGAGGAGTTGGATAAACTAGTGGATGGGGTCCTTCCCCAGTACATGCTACTCTACGGTCCTACAGACAAACAGGTGAGTACACTGTGAGCATGCTGTATGGGCAATGCCTGTTTGGAGTGGTGTGGATGGAAGATACGGGGGGAGATGAGGCCTGCATGATCGGACGGTGAGTGTATGTGCGTCAGGGCAAGGGTGGGAACGTGGGACAATGACTGTGACGGTCCGGACGGTAAAAGTTTTACATTTTCCCCTGTACTATTCCTCTAGGTCAGCGCCCACCAGAAGAAGGATATTTGGCGTGCCATCGCCAAGGACGTCCGGACCCTGGGGGTCCACAACCAGACGGAGCACCCACTGCCGTAAAAGATGGGAGGACATTTGCCACTGGAGCAAGAAGACGTCGGAGGCCCAGCTGGGGGTGGTCTCCCAACGTGGGAGGGGTGCCCGTCGCACCATGACCCGCCTGATATTCCGGATCCTGGCGGTGGCGTATCCGGAGTTGGATGGGCGCTTAAGGGCATCACAGCAGCCACAAGGGGATGAGTATACTCTCATTCAGCTGACTTTGCGTGCATTGGAGGTGTCTGGGTGGGGGAGGTGGGCACTGGGTTCCCCTAGGCTAGGGCGAGCTTTGTAGGCAAGGACCCTTTGTGAGGCAGGCTAAGTGGCACCCCATCCCCACCAGTGGTAAGAGCCATCTACACCTAGTCAGGTTCCTGTGACTTCCATGTGTGCAGCAATCGGACATAGGCCATGTACCCCATGTCCCTGTGATTAATTAGCGAACTCTAAGTGCATGGTGTAGTGCAGAGGGCTGCTGTGTCTGTAGTGTCCGCCGACGGTAGTGGTATTGTATGCACTGAACATGTCTTTCTTCTTTCTCCCCCCCCCTTTTTGTGGTCTCCATGTTCTTGTGTGCATTAGAATCATCAGGCGGAGGAGCTGTGCCACCGGAGCAGGAGGGAGCTGCATCACACATGGCCCTGGAGGGCCAGACAACAGAGTCTGAATTCACCAGTGGGACAGAGGGCGAGGGGAGCTCCACAGCGGGGACAGGAGCTGAGACCAGCGACACCGACTTTTCCTCTGATGGGAGCTCCCTTGCGGTGGCGGGCCCCTCTGTGCCCACCGCATCTACAGGTACAGCCGCCACCCCCCTACCAGCACTGCCCTCCCAGCAGCCCCTCAGCGTGTGACCCGTGGCCGCTCACCCAGGAGGGTGGGCATCTCATTCACCCCAGGCACCTCAGGCCCTGCCCCAGTCAGCCCTGCTGTCCTCAGTGAGGAGGCTATTGACCTCCTGAGATCCCTCACTGTTGGGCAGTCTACCATTCTGAATGCCATCCAGGATGTAGAGAGGCAGTTGCAACAAACAAATGCATACCTGGAAGGCATTCATTCTGGCCAGGCAGCCCAACAGCGAGCATTTCAGGCTCTGGCCTCTGCAATGATGGCAGCCATTGTCCCTGTGTCCAGCCTCCCCCTCCAACTTCCTCCACCCAGACCGAATCCCCAGCCCCTCAGCCGATCCCAAGCACACCATCAGACCAGCAGGCACACACCTCAACACACAAGGGTGGCTCTGGCAAACATAAGCACAACACATCTCACAAGCACTCACACAAGCAACATACCAATGCACACATACCAACATCCACTGCTTCCACTCTGTCCCCCTCCTCCACGTCTCCCTCCCCCTCCCTGTCACGTTTCCACTCACACCTGCATGCACTACATCTTCAGCAACTACCGCCATCACCAGCACGCCCATCACCACACACCGCTCACGTGCACTCAACACCCCCACTACCATTCACACATCCCCTGTGTCCTCTACTAGTGTGTCTGTGAGCCCTCCTCCCAAAGTACACACACGCAGTCACACACCCACCCAACAGCCATCCACCTCACGACAGCCTCCAGCCCATGCACCTTCACCCAAAGTCAGCAAACTAACACCTCCTACAACCAATACCTCTTCCTCTTCCTCCACTCCCAAACCCCCTCCATCTACCCGTCACAGTGTGTCTAAAAAACTTTTCCTCCTAAATGTTGACCTCTTCCCTACACCTCCCCCCGTCCGTCCCCTAGGGCCCGCCTTTCCAGGTCCCTTCCCAGCACCTCCGCCACCACATCATCGAGCACAGTGGTTCCAGCAATACCCGGATTTTGGAGTGCGCCAAGCAATAGGGCTGCCAGTGTCGCAAGGAGCGAGGCCAAGGACATTCCCCCACCTCCAAAACAGAAAAAGTTGCCCACATTCCGGAGGGAGAAGGCCAAAACACCTGCCACCAAGGGCTCAGGCAAGACAATTGTGGGGAGTGGCGAGACAGCTGCCCCACCATCCAAGGTGGGGAAGGGCCTGAAGAAGAAAGGCAAGTCAACGTCGCCAGCAACCTGCACGGCGGGCAAGACCACCACCGGCACCGCCACATGCACCACCGCCAGAGACACTGCCGCCAGCAGCCCAGATACTGAGCCTTTCACCAGCACCTCAGAAACTGTGCCTTTCAGCAGCACCGCAGTCAGTGAGCCAGCCACCAGCACCGCCGCTACTGACACCGCCGCCAGCACCGCGGTCAGTGAGCCAGCCACCAGCACAGCAGTCAGTGAGTCAGCCACCAGCATGGCAGTCAGTGAGCCAGCCACTAGCACAGCAGTCAGTGAGCCAGCCACCAGCACCGCAGTCAGTGAGGCCGCCACCAGCACCGCTACCACAATGACCGCCGCAAGCACCGCCGCTAATGACACCACCGCCAGCCCCGCCAGCGGACCCACGACAACCTGAGCCAGTGACACCACTGCATACATGGCTGCCATCCCCAGTGGTCATCCGTACGAGGCTGGTGGTCAGTTCCAGGGGTCTGGGCAGCTTCCATGTTGCCCCACCGTCAGTGGAATGTCACATCCACTACCTCAGTCCTTGGCAGGATGAAACACTGTGGGCAAAATGTCCCCTCCAGAACCAGTGAAGAATCTCATCCACTACCTGAGTCCTTGGCATGATGAAGCACTCTGGGCACAAAGCCCCCTCCAGAACCAGTGGAGATTCGCATCCACTAGGTCAGTCCTTGGCAGGATGAAGCACTCTGGGCACAAAGCTCCCTCCAGAACCAGTAGAGAATCTCATCCACTACCTCAGTCCTTGGCAGGATGAAGCACTCTGGGCACAAAGTCCCCTCCAGAACCAGTGGAGAAAGGCATCCACTACCTCAGTCCTTGGCAGGATGAAGCACTCTGGGCACAAAGCCCTCTCCAGAACCAGTGGAGAATCTCATCCACTACCTGAGTCCTTGGCAGGATGAAGCACTCTGCCACAAAGCCCCCTCCAGAACCAGTGGAGATTCACATCCACTTCCTCAGTCCTTGGCAGGATGAAGCACTCTGGGCACAATGCCCCCTCCAGAACCACTTGAGAGACTGTGGCTTTGCACTCCCCAGGATAAAGCAGTGGGCAAACCACCCACTGGAGAGACTTGAGAGACTTTGGCTTTGCACTCCCCAGGATGCAGCAATGGGCAAACCACCCACTGGAGAGACTTGAGAGACTTATGGCTTTGCATTCTCCAGGATGCAGCAGTGGGCAAACCACCCACTGGAGAGACTTGAGAGACTGTGGCTTTGCACTCCCCAGGATAAAGCAGTGGGCAAACCACCCACTGGAGAGACTTGAGAGACTGTGGCTTTGCACTCCCCAGGATAAAGCAGTGTGCAAACAACCCACTGGAGAGACTTGAGAGACTGTGGCTTTCCACTCCCCAGGATACATCAATGGGCATGGAGCCCCCTCGTGGAGCTGGCGTTGTGCACTCATCTGGCTGAGGTGCCCCACTTTCCCTTCCCCCTGAGGTGCCTGTTTTATTTCGATCTGATGCCCCTGCAGTGTTCTCTCCGTTTGATGTCTGGTATCGAGTGTGGACCTCGCCCATGCATTTTGGGCCCAGTGGTCCATGGACAATTATTGGTGCACTATCCGGACTTGTGTAGTTGGTGTCCATAATTGTATATACTGTATTTTGAGTTTTGACTACTGGTTTTTTCATGATTAAAATCGTTCAACTTATTTCCTTTTGTCCTTGCGTTCTTGAAAGGGGTGTGGGGGGTGTACATGTAATGTTGCAGCATGTATTTGTGTGTATGTTGTTGTGGGTGGGGGTGGGAGTGTTGCGTGTTGCGTGTGTGTGTCACTCTCTTTTCCCTCCCCCCTCCCCTGTGTTGTAGGTGCAGTACTCACCGTGGTCGTCGCCGCCATCTTTGTTGCTCCTAATAGAGGAACAGGAATACCATTGCAGGGTGTATTTGGAGTTCAGGCTCCATGGCGTCCTAGTTCCTCATGGGTTGTGTAGAGGTGAGTGTTTCCCCTTCCAAGTCCTGTTTCTGCCGTGTTTTTGTTTGCGTTGAATCCGCCCCAGAAAAGGTGGCGGATTGGCCTTTCATAATAGTGTGGGCGGTACATTGTCTTCCGCCTGTCTGTTGGCGGTGACCGCCATGGTGTTTGTTTGTACCGCCGTGGCGGTCGGTGTGTTAAAGTGGCTGTCTATGTTGGCGGTTTCCGCCATGGTCATAATTCAATTTTTTTACTGCCGGCCTGTTGGCGGTTTTACCTCCACTTTACCACCGACCACCAGGGTTGTAATGAGGGCCAAAGTGATGCCTACACATAAAAATAATTTCTGTTTTAGATGTGGATTCCACACAAAGGAAAGTGCCCTCCAATTGGACAAAAGCTGTGGGAAAGAGAATAATTTTGTGACTATGTGTAGGGTGAAGGAAAAAGTGCGTCATGGCGTGAAGACAAAATGGCCACCAGAACATTCCAGAAGCAACTTTGAATGCATGTTCACAAGGCCAAGCAGCGACATCAGTTGAGGCAAATTGATACTAATGGAATTTGATTGTCATCTAAATCATCATCAAAACAGTTCTTCTACCTCAATAACAAGTCAAAGTGAAGAAAGTGATTGTGCCAAGTTGATGGTTTCCTCAGAAAAACGTGCACATGTCGGAGTAGTCGCATGTGAAGAAAAATGTCAGTCAAAGAAAAGTTGACATGCCAAAGCAGCAAAATTATACAAACACGGTCCAAAGATTATGCTGAAAATAAATGGGTGTTCCATTCCTTTCATTATCAACAGTGGTGCATCGATAAATATAATGCTTGAAGAGAAATGCAATGAACTGTCTCCACTACCGCGGAGTACTCTGTCAAAGTGTATACTATGGGCTGGTTTATAGCGACAGTGAAACATAAGAAAACAAAAGTATAACTACCCATCCATATGCTTCAAGGCACAGCGTGAAGTGCCTGTTTACTCAGTTTCAATACAGCTGCTGATATGGGACTGATTTCTGTGTTTTACAACATGAACACAGAGCAAAGATCTATGGACTTGTTGAGTGTTTTATGAATACACTAAAGAAAGCAATACAGCATGCAACTATTGTTCAACACCCCACTTAGCCACAGGTGAAAGTCCTGCGACTTTGATATTCGGGAGAGCAGTGACAGCCAAGTAACTTGAATGGACCACGAAGAGAGATAAAAGTATATACATGATTCGAACATGGGACCTAGTTAACAAGCAAAAAATTACAGGTTATACAGATAAGAGGCGACTTGCAAAAAGCATCTCATTTAGAAAAGGAGATTCTGTGATCGCCCGACAGATGCACAAAAGAAATTCTGTTGGTCCTTATGAGTCTGAACCTTTCCAAGTGGTGTCTACCAAGAGACACATGGAGACTGGCAGTACGCCGGGAAGTCTATTACCAGAGAAACATCTCACAGTAGGCCGATGTTTCATCGGCCTTCAACCCAAAATGGTGAAACTAATGACTCTTTACCATCTTTAGCAATTTCTGACACTGAAGATGGCCATTTACAGCTTCCAGTAACCACATAAGGCTGTATAATCAAAGCGACAAGAAGACTGATCAAATAGATATAGCTGTATATATATTTCTATATGCATGTGTATGGCACCTGATTAAGTGTCTGATTTAAATTTTGGTGGACAGGTTACTCTGTCAAAGCAGTGATGGATATCCTGCCTGCCAAAATAAAAATCCCATTATTTTCTATGGGATTTGTATTTCAGCAGACAGGATGTCTGTCACCATTGTGACCTAGTAATCCTTCTGTCGAAATCTAAATCAGGCCCTTAGTGTCTTACATGTTTTAGGATGGAACCTTTATGGCTTTAAACAGACTCCATATCAGTTAGAATAGTCTTTAGAATGGAGTTTAATAAAAGCTTAGTTTAGAATTCACGGGGACACATAGAGGAATAAAAATGTGTGAATTACAGCTCTGTGTGTGGCACAGTCATTGGTGGGTACCCAGGCTGAGGAATATACTAGTCACTGCTGTCAGTTGGAGGGAGCATGAGAGGATTAGATCCAGCCCCTTTGGGGGACAGATGATAGATATTGGTGTGGATAGTGGTGAGATTTCATCCTTTGCTTGTCGTGGGACACCATTAGTCTCTCAAAGGAGACATATCTCCACCCAGACTGTTCCAACATGGAAAGCATTGCCTTCCTCTTGGCTGGGATATTTAGGCCGCATACATAAAGGCTAATTTCTTTAATGGTTATGCACTTTGGAGAGTTGGAGTGATAGTGCTGTTATGTCTCTGTGAGATAGGTGAGTGGAATTCTTGGGTAGACCTCAGGAGGCCAAGGTACAGGGAGTGTGTGCACAGCCTCTGGGGGTCATAGGCAGTTTTAGTATTAGAGAGAGTACAGTCTCTATCATTTCCGAAACTATAAAATTAACTTTAGAGCATCATGTATGTCCATTAAATCATAGAAACAGATGAAGTTGTCCAGATAGTGGGTGCAGTGTTATGGATGTGTCCATCTACTGCCAATCGGGTATCAGGAGATACAGGACTTCTCTGCCCATGGCTGTCACTGAGACAGGTAGGAAGGTGGCATGCAGGGTCTTCACTCTTAGGTCAGCCAGGGTCCAGAGCCACTCTGTCCATTGATGGTTGGTGTGTCCCCTCCCCCCCCAGGCTATCAATACCAGCCTGGTACTAGGGGTCAGGGCATAGGCCCCACAGGACCTGGTGACTCAGCACCAGTGATGCTTATGACTTCCTGTCACTGCTCTATGCCTTTTAAGTGATTCATTGCTGGGGTCATTGGTACTGTTCAGGAGGCACTGGCTACGTCCAGCTTCTTAAATTGATAGAGCCTGTCTTCCCAGTGGAAGATGATGCACAAAGCATACCCCCAATTATATGTAATAACCTTATTTCTGAGGAACTCTGTGACTTTTTGGAATTCTCTGTGCTTCTGCAGTGTTAGGGCCAAGAGGTCTTGGTACAAGACCAGCTTATGCCACCGAAAGTGAACCCAGTGGGCATCCCTCTCAGATTGCCTAATGTTTTGTTTGAGCTGAAAGTTGTGCACACACATTAATATTTCTATGGTCCACACACTGTCTCTACTCACCCAGCTCACTCTATGTGAGGTTGAGCTGAAAAGATACTGCTTCACCCAACCTCAGGGTTTGACGGAAGATGTCTTGGATGTATCGCGTTATGACCGATCCCTTTGCCCCTGATGGCACATACACTGCAGGAGCTCCCTGAATACAGTCCCATTGAAAATAAGCTTTACGTTAGTCCCCTAAGCAAAGGGGAGGGGGGGTTGCCAAATCTACAAAGCATTAGTGATTCTCTCACCTGCTCCATTACTACCATTGAAAGAGAGGTGGGTGAGTCAGTTGGGGAAGTTGGCTGAGGACAGACTGGAGGGATGCTTGCATGGCCGTCATCCAGTTTCTGGTTGGCTCCGCTTCACCCAATTTAAATACCTTTATCAAGCCTACATGACTCTTGCCCATATGTACATGGCAGGCCTTGACCCCTCTCCATCTTGCCACTGCTGCGAGGACCGGAGAGGGGACTTCTTTCATGTTGTTTGGCAATGCTAAGTTATTCAAGGTTATTGGACTGCTGTTTTTGATGTGATGTCGTGGTCGGTGCCAGGGTGGAAGCCGGCCCTAGAATCGCTCTGCTTGGCATTTTCGAGGATATGGGAGGGCATGGGTTGATGGAATGTTAGTGGGAATAGGCACATTCTTGGCCAAGTATGTCATCGCCCGCAACTGGATCTCATCGGTAACCACTTCTCCGGAGGCCTGGAAACAGGGTATAGACTGATGTGGCAATTTTGTGGCAAATTGGAGGAGACCATATATGTGGATCAAGAAATGGAGGGATGGGGCGGAATAATGGTCCAGTGTATAGCCTCCCTTATTCAATGCACTTAACAAGAGAGGAAAAAGGAGGGAGAAGTCCTAATTCTAGGGGCAAGAATCCTCACACACCCCAATGGGTGTCATGCTTCATCATCGGAATTGCTCCTCATCAGACTGGCGCTGCAATGTCTGATGGGCATCCCCCCAAAGGGGGGCTCTTTGCCGGAGATCTTTACTCGATGATGCCAAGACCCCAAAAGTGAGCTTGGAAAGAGGAGAAAGAGAAAGAGAGTAGCAATAGGGATTAAAATTGGCTCAGGACCCAACACCTAGGGATAACAATTTTATTCAACCATGGAGGGTAAAGGCCAAGATTAAAAATAATAAGGAGAGTGAAATGAGTACAATGGTCAAAATACTCTCAACCATATATAAAGGAGAAGGGAACGTATGGAGTTACGAGACAGTCCCTACAATAAGGGTCAACATGTTTTGCGTCTTTAATGGTCCAAACGGATCCAGTGACGCTTCTTCAAGACCAGGTGGAAAGTCACATGGACAGTGATGTCCTCACAAATATGAATACATTTGGAAAGAATGGTGGGCATGCCACCATTTGCTGAACTAAGAAATGTTGGGGGGGGTGTTGTATGATCGGGGGTCTAATGAAGTTGCACTCCTAATGGGTCTCCAATCAGGCTGTTCTGCTACGTGATTTGGTCTACTTGTTGAATGAGGCAACTTTTATTTTGTTATTGTGCAACATTGGAACATAATGTTGCTATAAAAAAGTAACTATGCTTGTGCATGCACCAAGATGAGAAGAAAGAAGCCAGCTACACTACCTAAATATTTCCAGATCACTACAAAAAATAAGTAAATACGCTAGAGATAACGTTCCTACCTAATTCCTAACTTGCCTTCACTAACGTTCACATACTAACAAAATAAATAATAACCATTTCTCTCTTATTTCCTTAAACCACACAGATATCATGAAGAATGAAAGAATGCACAAGAAAGCAGAGGCCAAAAAAGGAAGGGCAAAAACAAGACAACTAGCCTGAAAAGTATATTAGTACAATCATAAAAATACAAAATATTTTAAACAAAAAAACAACACCCTTAACAAATAAAAACATTAACTATATATATATAGTATATACAAAGAAGAAGAGAACTCTGTACCTGGAGTGGTAAATGCCTTTGTCATTTTACAGCTCGGCAAGGATGACACTGTGTCAAACCTATGCTTAAAGACTTTACTGTACATATGGCTAAAGACTTTGGCCCTCATTATGACATTGGCGGTCAGCTGACAACCATGCCAATGATGGTGGTAGTACCGCCGCCAGGCTGGCGGTGAAGACCGCCATATAATTACCATGGCAGTGATTCCTCCCATATACAGCCAATGCACCAACTCAACCGCCAGTGTGGTCTGGCCACCGACCACCGTGGTTGCCATCTCCAGCATGGAGGTACACCATTCACCACCCACCATATTACAACATAGCAGACCGCCAAGATTTCTGTAGTGTGACAACTGCCACGAAAAGCCTGGCGAAAATGACCCATATAAAAGGAGGCACTCACCTCCAGGGACACAGAGGAGTCCGCGGCCACCATGGAACCACAATTGGAAGCCCTGAAAATGCTGTGCCACTCAATGGGAGTACAGGAGCAGCAACGCCAACGAAGATGACAACAGTGAGTACAGCTGCCCAGTATACAAGGGAGGGAGGGGAGAGTGACACCCACACGCACAACACACACCACACACACATACCACGCTTGGAAAACAATCCGCTGAATAGTTCAACAACAATAGGAGTCAGGAGTAAAAAAAGCCAGGACAAATACCTTTGGTCCAACCACTGTAATCCGGTGGGAATAACGGAAACCAAACTATTACTGAACAATATTCACAAAGGGCCATTGGCCAGTCCAAATGTGTCCATGTCACTACTCATGGCAAAGTGAGAGGCCCAGCTTGACTCCTGACAGCCCAAGTGAATCCACTGGGCAGAGACAGTGATGTTGAAGGCAGGCCCCTCAGGGGGTCGGGGGGATTTTCTTGGAAGGGGGTCCTTGGATTTGGGTTTGGGAGGGGGTGGGCCTTTGCTCCTCTGTTTAGGGGCCGGAGGAGGGTGATTGTAGCGGGGGGTTGGAGTGGCTGTCCTGTGGCCCTTAGTGGGAGGTGTCTCAGTGGTGGAGGGACATGTGTTACACCGGGGGGCCATGAGGGGATTCTGAGCTGGAGATACTGGGCTGGAGGAGCAGGACCTTTCTTTTCCAGACTAGACGGGGTGGGTCAGGAGGTGGGAAGAGGTCAAGGGGCTCAAGGAAAAGTTTCTTAGGTACAGTGGGGCAGACTGTGGGAGGACGTTTGGGAGTGTAGGTAGAGGGAATGGTTGTAGGGGGAGTAGGAGTGCTGGACTGAGTGGCAGGTGCATGTACAGTGTGTGTGTGTGAGGTGGATGGCTGTTGAGTGTCTGAGTGGGTGTGTCTATGTTTCTTTGGAGGGGGCAGACAGAGTGGGAGAGGACAAAAAGGTTGTGTGCATGTATGTTGTGCTGGTATCTGCAAGTGAGGTGGGTGTGCTGCATGTGGTTGTGATGGTGGTGGTGGTGACTGCATGTGGTGAATGGGGTGCTAGTCTCCGTGTCTGTGTTGTGGTGACTGTGGGCAAGGCTGTGCAGGTGGCAGGATCTGGGACTGAGGATGTAGTGCTTGCAGGTGGGAGTGCTGATGTAACAGTGAGGAAGGAGGTGGAGAAGGAGACAGTGGAGGCAATGGCTGTTATGTGTGCTTCTATGTGTTAGTCGTATGTATGCTTGTGGTGTGATCTGTAGCGCTTGTGTTTGTCTTTGTGAGTCCTGTGTGTTGTCCTGGGTGCATGCTGGTTTGAATATGTGCTTGTAATGGGTGGGGGGAGAGGGCTCTGGGACTGGGAACAGGTAGTTGGAGGGGGAAAGGAAGAACAAGGGACACTGGCTGCCGTCAAAGAGGAGGCTAGAGCCTGAAACGATCGCTGTAGGGTAGCCAAGCCACTGTGAATGCCCTTCAGTTAGGCATTGCATTGCTGCATCTGGGATGCCAGCCCCTGGATGGCATTCACTATGGTTGACTGCCCTACAGAGATGGATCTCAGGAGGTCAATAGCCCCCTCATTGAGGGCAGCAGGACTGACTGGGGCAGAGGCTGAGGTGCCTGCGGCAAAGGAGACGCCCACCCTCCTTGGTGAGTGGGCACGGACAACTGGATGGGGGCAACTGGGAGGGCTGTGCTGGTACAGGGGGTGGCGGAAGACGATGTAGCTGGGGTGGTCACCACCAAGAAGCTTCCATCGGAAGAGTAGCCCTCTCTGCCTGCACTGGCAACAGTCCACCTAAGGTGCATCTGGAGCTGCACTGCGGCGGCATGTGCTTCACTTCAAACTCACTTTCTGAGCCAAAGCATGCCACTGCAGTGACACCGCCGCAGACACTACTGGCAGCTCGCAGTAGTGTTGTAATATGCCTATCGGAAGGCTGCCGGCTTGGTGGCATCCTCCTGACCTCCGTATTGGTGTTTTGATGGTCCCACTGCCAAACTCCAAATCGGGGCCTAAATCTGAAATAAATAAAATGTTCTATAATTATTCATTTAAAATGTGTTTACAAGTAAACATATTAGAACAAATACATTTTAAGTTAAACAATTTAACAATTACTAATTATAATTTAAAAAAATGAACACAAACAAAAATGTAAATAATTATTAACATTACCATACTTTTCAACTTTTTAATTTTAAAATAAAAATTCATACAAATGAAAAAACTACATTGATATATTACAATGTAGCTTAAAACATTTTAAAAACGTTAACCTAAATAACCTTTACAAACTTTTTTTTGCAAGTCTTATTATTTAGTTTGTGTGATGAGAAGAAAACAAATCAAACATTCTACAACCTCCCTCAACTTTGATGACATGTGGATACATTATACATTCAGAATACATGTAGGCACCCATGAATTGAGCCCGGACTAGACAGCAGTACAACAAATAATACTTTTCTTGGTTAATTGTTACTAATGGCCAGAACATCTCTTCTTCCCACCCACGGTTATAGTTCTAGTCTATCAGTATTAAGGACAAGCATTCATCAGTCTCCCTTTGTCCTCCTGTTCTCTCGCCTCTCTCCAGGGGCACCAAATCTTATCAAATTTCCATGGGTATCCTCACACTTGGTTAATTAGTCTCTATGCCCTCATACACCAGTCTAGGCCATTTTCCCATTCCCTCAGAGTGGGCAGTGTGGGGGCCCCCTAGTATTTCAAAATATCGCTGCAGGCTACCTTCAAGGACAGATTACAGAATAATAGGAAATAGCCGTCCAATGTTTGGTTGCCCCAGATTCCCAGGGACACCAGCTGGGTTGTGAGTCTCACTTCCTCGCCCAATTTTACAGCAAGCCTGTCACTCGCCCGCCTCCTGTAGGTCCCCGGTTAATATTTTAAAACAGGTAATTTTTTGTATTTCAATTATGTAAAATAATTAAATAAAAAATATACAATTCATATTTCACTATTGTTATCCCAAAAAAAACAACATTAGTTTTACAAATTTAATATTAAATGTTGTTAAAAAACATTGGCACGTTCTAAAATGTAAATTAAACAACTCAGCCTTAAAATAACACCCATTATTGAAAAACAGCACCTAACCAAAACCCATATAATCAAACAACCGGAAAATAAATCTTATCTTAAATTTAAATTTGCTACACCAAAAAAAAGACTAATAAAACCATTTAACTTCTTCCCATTGTTACAAAACTAAACCTTACATTTTTTATTGTTTTTAAATTTACAAACTATGTTTCAATAATTACTTTCTTGATAAAAAAAAAATGTTAAACTATTTAAAATGCTACCCACCTTAAATCCCTGTATAACCAAACACTCTGATCTAAATAAAAAAAGGGAACTCATGTACTGATAATAATCAAACTTAGAATATAATTTCCCAGAATTGCATTTTATCTTTTTAATACAATTCAAGCTATAAGAACTCAAATGAAAATATAATGCAATTATTAAAACAACCATCTATCTATGAAATTGTATATATATATATATATATATATATATATATATATATATACATATACACACACATACATATATATATATATATACACACACATATATATGTAAATATATATGTATGTATATATATATATATAACATTATTATCCTGATAACTAAAACAATATAAGTACCTGGACTGTGTTGCCTGCGCTGTGTCTAAGCACTGATATCTTCATGTATTACTGAAAATGAATGAATCTAGACATGAAACTTGCCTGGAGTGAATACGTTTTGCAGGAACCAAAAAACTGGATGTATTTTGTTTGAGCTCCACTGTGCTGACAACGTTGTCCATGTGACTTACAAAAAATAGATGGATTGGTGCATTGCTTTCCCTTGATTTAATGTCTTTCATCTCAAACTGAGGAGCTGATTACGAGACTGGTGGTCCAAAGACTGACAGCATCGTGGTGGCTGTTGGACCACCATGATTGTGTGGTTCGACTGCCACATTACGAGGTTAGCGGGCAGACCCGCCAACCTATCGCCGTCCCCGCCAGGATCTTAAATCCCGACTGGCTGACAGCAGTGCAGGTTACAATCAGGTAGTGCAGCGTTGAACTCAGCGCCGCTCTGCTTATTAAACCCTGTTCTCCTCCAGCCTGTTCATGGCGGTTTCACCACCATGTAAAGGCTGAGAGAGAACAAGTGCAGGGGGCCTCAGGGGGCCCGTGCACTGCCTATGTCTGTGGTATGGGCAGTACAGGGGTCCCCCTGCCCAGCACGCTCAAAATGCACACACATTTTGAGGGTGTTGGTGCCCCTACGGGCGGCAGCACTGTGGACGGCTCTATTACGAGCCAGCGACAATGCTCCCACCACTTTCCAATGGGCTGACCAGCGGGTCAGCCCAGTAGGAAAGTCCTTATGGGGCCGGCGGGGAGGTCACCATTATGGAGGAGACTACCCCATTGGGAGTCTGGCGGATGGGATTTCCCGTCCGCCAAACTCCTAATCAACCCCTTAATTTTTCTGATAAGACATAGAAGTGAGTGTGAAAATCAAGATTTTGGGAAAGTCCTGAATTTAGGCAGTATTTAATTTCACAGAGTAAGCATAATACCTGCTATTCTCATGAGAATTCTATGTATTTGATGAGGAAACTACTATGGGTCCGACAAAGTTTGGCGGATTGGATATTCTTGCACAAATGTGGCAGATATCCTGTCCACTGTATTACAGGTGCATTTGATCATTTGATCCTATGGAGCTTGTAATACAGTGGGCTGGATATCTGCCACATTTGTGATGGAATAGTCCATCTAATAAAATTCTAAATTCTGTCCTATGTAACTTTGTAATCCACTAACAAATTAGTGACTATACAATATTAAAGAATTATGCATAAAAACCCAACTCAGGTACATCTTTTCATATGTCCTTGGTCCTCTAATACTAATTTCTCCAATGTGTTTCTCACTCCTTTTTGAAGACCATTACTACAATGGTCAAAATTACATACTGATCATTGTTTACACTAGGGATGTGCAAAGATGTTTTACATTGTGAAATTTATATTACTTACATATTTGAGACAATTGCATGATGGAAAAAACTGCAAAATATTTCTAAAGAACGTTTAGATTTCTATGCACAACTAAATGGAAAAGGCAAGATAAGTGAGCTGATTACTGTGAAAAAAATGTGGACTGTTTTCTGTGCCGAACAATTTTTTTTGTTAGCACAACATAAGGATATATGCCCATGTGTGCTATTTATTTGTCTGAAAATACTGGTTGCAATTTACGATCACTATTTTTTGGACCATTAAAGAAATGCACTGGGTTGGATTCTGACCTATCTCATGCATTTTAATGAAGTAGGACACAAATTCTGACTCACTATAATTGGAAGCCATCACAAGGATGAAAGTCCAATATCTACGTGTAAGAAGAAATGTTTAAAAAAAACAATGTTTGTTCAAGCGGAGGCAATGGTTCTTTGACCCTTGGAGATTTAAACCAAAATGTATCTTTACATTCAGAAATATTAAGGGATTTCAAGAGGAGCTGTTCCTTTTTGTGATTGTGCTACCATCTTCTTTGAGATGTTGGTGAAAAAAAGTCAATGCTGTCACAAAACATCGATACATTTTATACTGATTCAGCATTTGGAAGGGATGCCTACAAAATGCCCTTCTAGATAATGAATTGGTATGTATTCAGCACCCCATTTTAGTAGTCAAAATAATTCCCAGGCTCCTAAAATGGGAATAGTAAAAAAGAAAACGGCTGCAAATGCCAAATCGGAGTGTTTGCTTTCAACACAATAGTTAAACATCTGGCCTATACACAGCATAAATTGTTGAAAAAAATAATTGTTTTACCCCAGATATTGGAAAGAGAAAAAAGAACAAGCTACACAAAGTTGCAAAGTGTTATGCAAAGGTTGCAAAATATAGGTTTGCACCTTGACACACCTGTTCAATGTTAGTTTTATGAAAAGATTTTTCATGCTTCTTGACACACCCTGTAATCTCTGCTTCTAAATCTGCCTTCTTCTGATGACGTAGCCTCTTCCAATGAGTTAGGAACGTGCCAGTATCCACCACTTCCCCTCCTCAGGTTCTTCCACTGCACCCACACTTCTTTAAGACAGCTCGGAAGCCCACACTTTTAATTATCTTTCTCCAATTTGCCTTTATCCTTGTAGAGACATTAAGGGGAACATTTATTAACATTTTGAGGGGTGGGTGCACCACAATTTTGGTGCAGCCAATGCACAAATTGTTATTTCTGATTTATAAAGACAGACAAGTGGGATTTCATAGGGTTTTTCCCACAAAGCTCTGCCTTACCTTACTATGCTACAGAGAGGTGTTCCATTGATGAAGCATGGGCGTTCCCATGCATTCTCCAATGGATTTTGAAATATTCCCAGATTTACAAAATCTTGTAACCCTGGGAATGTGCCAACATGCTATTCCCCCCCCTGAACTAGGCGTTACAAGGAGAAATACCTTAATTTCTTCTTTTTACTTCCTCTTTCTATGAATGTTGCATTCTATACCCAACACACAAACTATTATTTCTGCTTTACAAAGCTATAAAATAAGATTTGCATGGCTTTTCATGGGATTCTCCTCACAAACTGCCTTATGTTACTTTGCGTTACGGATGCTTTTCTTGGGTGCAGCATGGGCATTCCCAGGCATCCACCCATAGATTCGGGCACATCCTTAGATTTACAAAGACTTGAAAATATGAAAATGCATTGAAATGTTACGTCTCCCTGAACCAGGAGTTACAAGGAGAAATATCGTAATTTCTCCTTATTACTTCCTCTTTATATGCATGCTGAATTCTGCAGCACACATAGAAAGATGAAAATGCTTTTAAGTATTGTGTTTGTGCTGAAAGGTATCTACAGTGCAAGGGTGTTTTCAGTGGCTTTAGCCATCCCCAAGTGCACCAGTTTTGGGGAGAGAGCTGAAGAGTGACATGTCTTGCCTAACTTGCCTTGCTGCCCTGCGTGGCTTTAATTGTATGTAAGTAACCTCCATAGCTTCCAGAACTGGATTCAGTATGTAAACGAGCAGTCAAAAGTAATGTTTACGACGGACAAACTTTTTTCTTGTATAGTCCAATGATAATCTTTATTCAATAGTTGACTAATTCCTCATACAATAAATTTGAATCTGCAATTCTAGTATTAGAACCCTGTCTAATTTCTTTATAGTTGCCAATTTATCAAACACCCATTTACCGAATATAAAGAAAGAATGTCAGAACAGTTGCTTTCTGATGTCCCAATGCCTGCTGTCAGCAGCAAGACTAAGGACAGATAAAGTACAGAGCATTAAAAGAAACCCCTGGGCTCTGGTTTCAACAAGCCTCTTATGTCCATAGTAAAGTAAAGCATTCATGTAAATATCATGGAATGGTTCTTCCCTCCGGCTATAGTCACCCATGAGTGCAAGTATGACCACATCCCTCACCTCTTGAGAGAAGCACCCCAAGTAGCAGGGTCCCAGAATGATCAACCAATATCCTCCCACATCTGATTAAAAACATCAGGCCACTATCACCTCTTGCTCAAACAGCTCCATCTACCAGATTTCAATTCTAAGGGGCTGATCTAAGAAAAGGGTTTCCTTGGGCCCCTTAATAAACGCATTGCACCACTTTGTAAATATGATCAGTATAAAAAGCCAATTTAGCACCGTCTTGTCATCAGGTCCTTTTAAATCAGGCCCTAAATGTAACCTCTGGGCACGCTACCTGTTTCAAACTCTTGATTCCTCTTTAACAGTGCTTGTGGTTTTTAATGGATCTTTGTAACTGCATAGAGGTGCGTGTTGTTTTAATTATGCATGCATTGTAGTGAAAGATGTAGGAATTCCATCTTAGGGGTAGTATGTGGAGTTTCTTAATTTTCCAATGTGCAGTTAAAAACTCTTGTTTGTCCTCTTAGGCACCTTCTGTTCTATGAGAGGAAGAAACCAGCCTACGAGCATACCTTGCTTAATGACATCATGGTGCAGGAAAAGGCTGATAAGTAGGACAGACTCCCCATCCATAATAACTTTCCTAGGGATCAGCGTTTGATCTAGCAAGAAATGCCAGAAGACACCCCCCAACCACCCATTGGAAGACTGGATGGGCCAAGGAAGGCACATGTGTTTGAAGTAGGATTCAACATTTTAAAGAAGGGTGCAGGCAGTCTGGGGAGCATTTTTAGGATAAATCAGGAAACCATTCTGGTGGTTGGACATGCTGGGGTAGTTATACATCGTGGGTGGGCTAGATTAGGACACCAATATAGGCAGTTTGGCCAAATTGCAGAAGCCACCCAGGATTTTCAGTTTGAATAGACAAGAGGCTTCAAGCAGGGGACAAGTAAATGGCTGCTGAATGACCGCAGACCAACCACCATCCATCGCCTTCCCTGTGCCCAGAACAACCTACAACTATAAATAAAATATGAATAGGTGTTCATTTTTTAAATTCTGTTTTTTTTCAAGTTACACAGGGCTGAACGTTGTGAAGCTGTTGTCTCTGAATATCTCTAGTTTGAACATTCGGTAAACTGCACTCACCCATGGTTTCTGGCATGGAATTATTAGCACTTCTGTGCTAGTGGAAGCATTCCATATGTGAGTTTCATGAGTGGTCTCTCTATGTATATGCAACCATCAGGTTTCTTAGGCGGGTAGCGGCACACACAAACGAACTAGCCAAATAGAATGGAATTGCCTAGGACTAGATCTCAAATGCATGTTCAGCACCATCAATATCTCACAAATAAAATTGCCTTCAAAGACAAAAATCAGTTCTTCCAATCTGAACTTGGAAATCATTGTATTCACCCCTTATAATAATTGTAGATTTTCTATGATTGCATACTAATTCCACCTCTCAGCTAATCCTGCAGAGTGACCAGTTCTGTGGAGAATGAAAATTATCATGCTAAATTTCATTCTGCTGGGTCTATCAAATGATCCTTGTGTACCTTGCTACCCTGATTCGAAATATTGCCATCTCATCAGTCATCATCAGACGTCCTCAGTTACATACTACAGTCTATTTCTTTCTTTGCAATTAGTCTATGGTAGATGTCAGTTTAGCAACTATTACTGGCCCCAAACTGCTGTTTATTCTCTTTTGTGGCCATAGCACAATTACTTCATTTTGCTGTTTCATTCAGATGTACTTCTTCCATTCCTTTCAAAATATGGACAGTTTCCTCCGTGCACTAATGGCTTTAGACCACTATGGAGTAATATGCATTCCCATGCGCTACACCACCATCATGAGCTGGAGTGTCTGTACCCTGCTGGTGACCGGCTCCTAGGTGACATTGTCCTTACATGGAGTATTGTTTACTGTGATGACTGCTGGGCTATCTTTCTGCAGCTCCAATGAAATTCATAATTTCTTCTGTGATGTCCCCCCAGTGCAGAAGATTTCCTGCTCCAACACTTATGCCAATGAGATGGTCATTTTTATTGAGGGCTCTGTTATGGTCATGGGACCTATGCTATTCATACTGAGGGCATAAATCCAAATCATCTCTGCTGTACTGAAGATTCGATCATCCCAGGGACAAGGCAAGGCATTCTCCACCTACACATCTCATCTTACTGCAGTTATACTACTCTACAGCATCATCTTCATGTACTTTCGGCCATCATCAAGTTACTCTTTGGAGTATGACAGAACAATCAGTGTGATATACAGTGTGATAACTCCAATGCTAAATCTATTCATCAATAGCTTGAGGAATAAGGAAGTTAAGGGAGCCCTTAAAAATGTGGATTAAAAAGAACTTGAGAATGAGAGGCAGCAGGTGCCTTTTTGATGTTTAGATCCTCAAGAGTCAATGGCAACCCTAAACAGATTGAGGAGACACTTTAAGATGACAGAACAGGAGCCACTGTCTTATTGCTGTATGCTTCCTGAATTGGTTGAAACTGGGTGCCTTTGACTATGAACTTAAAGTCACCTTAATTGACGGGGCATGATACATGATAAAAATGCCGAAATGGTTGAACGACTTTTGGCAAGTGAAGATAGTGACTAGAAATGTAAGGAATGGGTACTTGACAGTGAAGGGTGTGGATAACATGAGCTTACAAAACCACACCAAATGCAGACAAGTCCAACCACTTGTAAAGCAGTGTCATTTGGCGTTTGGAAGTTGGTGGAGGATTGACATTGACAGTGTAGTACTTGTATCTTTTGGTGAGATAAACAGTTCATCATTGTCAGTGTGAACTAGGCAGGTTCTAGGGTGAGATAGTGGTTTGCTGTTGCCCAGAGTGGCCCCAGTCGTTTTGCTGGGAAATATTCTCCATACAAGGAATGAGTGCATCCCAATTTTGGATTGCTTCATCAGCAAAATGTCACTTCACTGAGGATGGCTTACATCCTTGCATTTATCTTCTGTGGGGGGGGAGTGTTAACTAGGGAGTCTTACAGCAACCATAGCAAATGAATGAAGAATGGAGAGAGGTTTCCTTGAATCACCCCATCTGTTGTAAATTCTATTGATTTGGCTTTGTAAAAGAACATTCATGAGCTCTTGGCATGAGACCAAGGAAGGTAAAACATGTAATCTCTCTTGTGCAGTAAGAGTCTAAACTGTCCTCACTGCAATAATAATCAAAAGAGTAGATTGTCAAATGGTGTTTCACAGGAGAGAATCCTGACAGGAAAACTGACATACTGTGAGTATTACCCTGTCAAGATTTGACTGGAAAATGGTCATGAAGTTATGGAAGTCATAATTTTAACAACCCTGTTTTAGATATAAAAAACATAGGTCCTCATCACAACCCTGGTAGTTGGTGTTAAAGTGGCGGTAATACCTCCAACAGGCTGGCAGTAAATACCACCAAATTATGACCATGGCGGTGAGAACTCAAATAGACAGCCATTTTACTACACCGACCACCAGGGCGGAAACAACAGGCACCACTGTGGTAGCTGCCTACAGCCAGGCGGAAGTCAATGTTCCGCCCACCATATTACAAGAACACAATCCGCTACCTTTTCCGGGGCGGTACCAACGACATCAAAAGCCGGGCGAAAACACTGCACAGAAGGAAAAGGAATCACCATTGGAGACACAGGGAACAACCACGCCACCTTTGAGCCCGAGCTGCATGCCTTCCCCATGCTCTTCTACGTGCTGCTCAACCACAAACACCAATGACGGGGATGACAATGACGGTGAGTACAGCCGCCTAGCACACAAGGGGGGGGGGGGAAAGAGAGTGACACACATGCAAAACACCCCCCTACCCCGAACACCATACACACATACAGCTGCAGTACTAAAACATATTTACCCCATACCTCAGATGAATAATGCAAGGACAACAGGAATTTACTAAAGTGAGTGTAATAAGATCAACACAGTAGAAATGAGAAATATGCAATATATATATATATATATATATATATATATATAATTGTACAGTTCAAGTGACACTGCCCAGTCCTCAGTGTGCGTGGGCCACAGGGCCACAGGCCAAAATCCAAGGCCCCACTTGTCACCTGCATCAACACGGAGAGATCACTGCAGGGACATCAGTTGGTAAATAGGCAGGCACCTCAGGGGGACGGGGGGGACCTCAGCCAGGAGATGAAACAAGACCACTGGTTCTGGAGGGGGCAACATGCCCTGTGCTTGGTCCTGGGGAGTGCAAGGCCACAGTCTCTCAGGTGGGTGTCTTGCCCACATGCCCTGGAAGGGGCAACATGCGCTGTGCTTGGTCCTGGGGAGTGCAAGGCCACAGTCTCTCAAGTGGGTGACTTCCTCACTGGTTCTGGAGAGGGCAACAAGTGCTGTGCCTGGTCCTGGGGAGTGCAAGGCCACAGTTTCTGTAGTGGGTGTCTCCCACACTGGTTCTGGAGGGGGCATTGTGCCCTCTGCTCTTGATCCTGGGGAGGCTGGGGTTGGTGGGTGTATTGCCCACTGGTTCTGGAGGGGGCATCCTGCTCTGTGCTCTTGATCCTGGGGAGGCTGGGGTTAGTGGGTGTCTTACCCACTGGTTCAGGATGGGGCATCGTGCCCTGTGCTTTTGATCCTGGGGAGGCTGGGGTTAGTGTTTGTCTTACACACTGGTTCTGGAGGGGGCATCCTGCTCTGTGCTCTTGATCCTGGGGAGGCTGGGGTTGGTGGGTGTCTTACCCACTGGTTCTGGAGGGGGCATTGTGCCCTGTGCTCTTGATCCTTGGGAGACTGGGGTGGTGGGTGTCTTACCCACTGGTTCTGGAGGGGGCATCGCACCCTGTGCTCTTGGTCCTGGGGAGGCTGGGGTTGGTGGATATCTTACCCACTGGTTCTGGATGGGGCATTGTGCCCTGTGCTCTTGATCTTACGGAGAGCAAGTCTCTCAGGTGGGTGTCATACCCACTGGATTTGCATTTGGCAGGCCGCACAGCAGCCCATGGAGGCAGGACTACCTACCGTCCGACGGCAGTGACAGCTGCTCAGTGGTGGTAGTGGTGCTGCAGCTGCTGGTGGGGGGAGGCTCCAGCCCATCCGCTGCAGCCTCGGATGGCTGCCCACTGGTGGTGGTGCTGCTGGTGTGGGAGGCTCCAGCCCATCCCCTGCCACCTCGGATGGCTCCCCACTGGTGGTGGTGGCGCTGCTGATGCTGGGGGGGAGGGAGGAGGATCCAGCCCATCCCCTGCAGCCTTGGATGGCTGCACAACCATGGTTGGTGGTGGTGGCTCTGTCAGAATCCCTGCCCCATGCCCCTTGCCCTTACTGCCTGCTGGTGCTGGCTCCTTGCTCTTCCTGTCAGCAGCTGGGGCATGCTCTTTGCTCTTTCTGGCTGCAGCTGGGGCAGGCTCTTTGCTCTTCCTGGCAGAAGCTGGGGCTGGCTCCTTGGTCTTCATAGCAGCAGCTGATGCAGGCTCTTTGCTCTTCCTGGCAGCAGCAGTGGCAGGCTGCTTGCTTGTCCTGGCAGCAGCTGTGGCTGGCTCCTTACCCTTGAGGCTGCCTGGTGCAGGCTCCTTCACCCTCAGGACATGTGCCTTGGATCCTTTCCCACCACGAGTGGGTGTGGTGAATTCTGGGCCCGTGGACTGGGTGGCTGAGGTGCTTGCCTGGGTTTTTGCAACCCTAACCAGACGTGCGGGACTGGGGGGAGGTGTAGGGAAGAGGTCAATGGTGAGTAGGAAAAGCTTTTTAGGGACATTGGGGCGCGAAGAGGGAGAAACTTTGGGAGTGGAGGAAGAGGGAGTGGTTGTAGGAGGTGTCTGCTGATTTTGGGTGCAGGTGCATGGCCTGGATGCTGTTGTGAGGTGAATAGCTGTCGGGTGTCTGAGTGCTTGTGTTTGTGTATTGAGGAGGGGTGACAGACACAGTGGGAGAGGACACAGGGGACTTGTGCATGGCTGTTGTGGAGGTGTCTGCCAGTGAGGTGTGTGTTCTAGTAGGTGTGGTGGTGATGCTGGTGGTGGATGATGGTGTAGTGCATGCAGGTGTGAGTGTTGACTGAACTGGGAGGGAGATGGAGGAGGAGGAGGAGGGGGAGACAGTGGAAATTGTAGATGTTGGTATGTCTGCATCTGGATGGTGTTTGTGTGAGTGCCTGTGGGATGAACTGTGGTGCTTGTGCTTGCTTGTGACATTCTTGGGTGTTGTCTTGTGTGCATGCCCGTCTGCCTGTGTGCTTCGGATAGGTTGGGGTTGATGGGAATGGGTCTGGACAGAGGAAGTTGGAGAGGGGATGGTGGAAACGGGGACAATGGCTGCCATCAGAGAGGAGGCCAGAGCCTGGACCGATCTCTGTTGGGCCGCCAAGCCAGTGTGAATGCCCTCCAGAAATGAATTAGTCTGTTGCATCTGGGCTGCCAGCCCCTGGATGGCATTCACAATGGTTGACTGCCCTACAGAGATGGATCTCAGGAGGTCATTAGCCTCCTCACTCAGGGCAGCAAGGCTCACTGAGGCAGGGCCTGAGGTGCCTGGGGCAGAGGAGATGCCCACCCTCCTGGGCACGGGCAACTCAATGAGGGGCTGCTGGGATGGCGGTACTGATACTGGGGGTGGTGGCTGTACCTGTAGCTGGGGTGGTCACAGAGGTGTCCGCCACCACCAGGGAGCTTCCATCAGAGGAGGTATCTGTGTCCAAACTGTTCCCTCCAGTCTCCGCCGTGGTGCTCCCCTCGCCTTCCTTCCCACTGGTGCCCTCAACGTCAGTGGACTGTGCCTCCTGGGGGCTCTGTGGGATGCAGCTTCCTCCATTGCCGGTGCCTCTGCTCCTCCGACAGATGATGCTAATGCACATAAGGAAATGGTGACAAACCAAAAGTGGGGGAAGAGATAAAGGATACACTGGGTCAATGGCTGCACCAACACCATCGTTGGCGTACACAGCACACTCACACACAGGGTACAGGTCCACGCAATATGCATTGCACTACCAGTGATATTGCTAGCCACCAAGGCATAGGGAGGGGCACACACCGCCAAATGCAGCACACCTGGGACCCACGCAGCCCTGACCAGTAGTGGATACCTACGAGCTTGGTAGCAGGATTATCCCTTCAGGAGCCTTTCCACCAATGGAACTACTCTGCAATGTGAAGCCTGGCCTAGGGGCACCCACTGACACACATCCCCAACCCAGATACCACCCTACCATGCGTACTTTGTGATGATGGGACTGTACTCACTCCCCTGTGGCTGCTGTGATGCCCTCAAGCGCCCATCCAGCTCAGGATAGGCCAACCCAAGTATGCTGGCAATCAGGGGGATCAGGTGTCACTGCACTCAACTACAGGTCTTTCTTATGTGCTAATTTACTGTACAGTTGAATTGAACTGTTGGTACCTGTTTAAATTAATACATACTTGAAAAATGTGACATACTCCATACTTGTATTTTTTCCAAGGGTGTTTATTGAAGTGCGAAGAAAAAGAGGGGCAAGTGCAATGGGATGGGGTGATGATGGAGGAAATTCCAGGGTATAGTACCATTCTGTAACACACGTGTACTGTCCATGGGGACATAGGAAGTGGAGCAATGGCAGTTCAAGGTGGACAGGGTGACAGAGTGGGACACAAGGGTGACAATCAGGAGAGTCTCATTTTCTGGCAGGGGTCTTGCAAATAGTCTCTGGCTTCTGCCTGGATCGCAGGGAACATTTGTAGGGTGGTTCTCCTTCTGCAGGGGGAGGGGTGCTGGTGGCCTGTGAGTCCTGTGGCGGGGACTCCTGGCCACTAGCGGCAGTGGAGGTGGAAGGCAGTTCAGATGACTGGCTAGTGGCAGGGCCCGCTGGTGTGAGACTGCCTCCCTCATAATGTTGGCCATGTCTGCCAGCACCCCTGCTATGGAGACCATGGTGGTGTTGATGGCCTGCAAGTCCTCCCTGAGCCCCTGGTACTGTCCCTCCTGCAGCCGCTTGCTCTCCTGCACATTGTCCAGGATATGGCCCATTGTGTCCTGGGAATGTTGATATGCTCCCAGGATCTCTGTGAGTGCCTCCTGGAGAGTGGGTTCCCTGGGCTTGGCCTCCCCCTGGCACACAGCACACCGTCCAGTTTCCCTGTTGTCCTATGCCTCTGTCCCCTGAGTCGTGTGCCCACTGCCACTGACCCCAGGTCCCTGATTGTCTTGGGTATGAGGTGTGCCCTGGAGTCCCTGTAGAGGTGGACACACTGCTGATTGATGTGTCCTGGGGAAAGCGGTATGGGTATGCTGGGTGGGTGCTGTGGTGGTGGTTCCAGATGGGGGAAGCTCTGTGGTGGTGTGTGACTAGGCTTGGGTAACCGACTGTCCAGAGGTCCCTGAAGGGCCAGGTTGGTCATCCAGATCCAGGCGACCAGAGTTGCTGTCATCACTGTGGGCATCTTCAGTTGGGGGACTGGATATTGCTGGTGCCTCCTCTACAGTGACATTGGCTGGGATACCTGTGGGGATGTAAATGATGTGTTATTGTTTCCGTGTGTGACATATTGTGCATCGATGGGTTGCCCTCTGGTTGTATTTGCCCTGGCAGCTTTAACTTGTGTAAGTTGGTATGTGGTAGGCTATCTGATTCTCTCTAGTGTGCATGCTTTGGTAATAGGTGTCCATGCAGGGCTGTGAGTGATGTCCTTGCATTGGTAGAGTGTGCAGGGCTTAGCATTGGGATGAGTGAGATGTGATGGTGGGGTGTGTGGGAAGTGGTGGAGTGATGGGAGTGAGGGTGAGAGTGGGGGCATGTGATGGCATGCAGGTAGGGGGGTGAAAGTAGTAGACTTGACTTACCAGAGTCTACTTTTCCTCCTACTCCAGCCAGGCCCTCCGGATGCATGATTGCCAAGACTTGCTCCTCCCATGTTGCTAGTTGTGGGGGAGGAGGTGGGGGTCCACTTCCAGTCCTCTGTACAGCGAGTTGATGTCTTGCTGCTATGGAACGTACCTTTCTATGTAGGTTGTTCTACCTCTCCCTGATGTCGTCCCTAGTTCTTGGGTACTGCCCCACGGCATTGACAGTGTCCACGATTCTCTGCCATAGCTCCATCTTCCTTACATTGAATGCTGCACCTGTGCTCCGAATAGCTGAGGGTCTACCCTGATGATTTCTTTAACCATCACCCTTAGCTCTTCTCTGAGAATCAGGGGTGTGTTGGAGGTGCGATGGGTGTTGTGTGGGGTGTGTAGGTGAGGGTGTGTTGGGTAATGTGTTGGGGTGTGTGATGTGGGGTACATAAGTTGTGTATAGGTGTAGGTAGTGTGTGGCTCTGGTCTTGTCTGTGGTTGTGGTGTCTGCCTCGTGCCAATGGTTTGTAGTCATAAAGGGTTGTGAGTAATGTGGGTGTGTGTTTTATAGTGGTGTGGGAGTGGTGTATGTATGGATGTCAGGTGTGTGTTGTTTGAATTGTCCAAAGTGGTATTGTTTTGTTTGAGTGTGTATCTTTTGAGCGCGGCGATATGTACCGCCATTGGTTTACCGCCACTGAATGTCCGCCATGGTGATTCGTGAGTCATAATGTGATGGGCACAGTTCTGTTGGCGTAACGGTGTGGGTTTTGATGTCACCAGTTTTTCACTGACCTTTGGTGTGGCGGAATTGTGTGTGTGGCTGAATGGTGACGGACTGGTGTTTGTGTGTCATAATATGGTGAACGTATATCTGCTGCAGCGGCGGGATGTTGGCGGCAGTCAGCATGGCGGTAAGTGGGATTTACCACCAATGTCATAATGAGGGCCATAATCTGTACTTGGGAAGGATGAATTTTTTGTTCTTGACTTCAAATATTGCTACTCATTCAGTTCATTACAGTTAATGACCCAATCACAGTCCTAATCTTCACTTGAGAATGAGTCAAGAAGGTTGCATTACTTCTGAAAGTTTCAGTTACCACTAAAAGGGCAATTAAAGAATTGACTACATTGCCAGAGGGAGAAAGTTAGACATGCTGACCAGGAAGAGACTAAGGAGAGTTTAGAGGCTTATTTGCTGCTTTTGTGATTTGGCTATTTTTCCGAATGACGCTAGCTATCAACCTGACATTTTTTCAGATATTCAGTTGATCATCCTATTTCCTTAACCTGATGGCACGCCAATGCAAGAGTAAAGCCTTATACTTTTCATGAAGCGGCACACAATTAGAAAAGCACATACAAAATGCCCTGTAAAGTAAAGTTTCAGCACAAATCTAACCATAATGACCCGCCTTGCAAAACTTTCTATGTCGATGGGGACTAGATATACTCTGCCTGAAATAGCAGGGCATTTCTTATGTTGGAAGCTGCTGATCTGGCTTACTCAATACAACTCTTTGATTGGTGGAAAAGGCTAAGAGGGTTGTCCGTTTAATAGAGGTTAATAGAATCATTTAACAGTCACGTTGTCCTATATGGCGGATGAACCTCCAGATACTGATACCCTGAACACTGTGTTATGTAAGATAGACCATTGCTAACAAGGAGCCACCTCACCCACATGCTAGTGCCTGGCATAAATGTGATATCCCCAATACGGACTTTCTCAACCTGAGGAATGACAAAAGTCTGAACTGGCTGTCTGTAACCCGATAAGAGCCCTGAAAGACTGATCCTCCTCTCTCTAGTACCCAAGACAAAAACGTGTACTCCAAGGGTCATAAGGCTGACATCCTATTTAAGCTACAGGGACACAACTAGCTTCAAGAGGCCTTTTCTGCAACTGTCTAGCTGATCAATTCCAACTGGGCCTGCCCTGGAATCTGCTGGTGGCCTCTGCAGGGGAGAGTCCTTAACACGACGTGCTGATCCTGAGATCCTTGAATCCTTTTCTGTGTCGGGCTGAACATAAACTTTACCTAACACTCCTGAAAACCTGGGACTTAAAAAATCTTGACTGTCAAAATCTCTAGAGGATAGGACAAACCTTGCAAGTCAATCTGGCCAGGGTATGCTGTCACTGGGCTGAAGATTCAACTTTTTTCTGGTTTTCTGTTGGAACCAATTTGTATCTGGTTGGTGAGACCATAACCAAGCCAAAACAGTCTTCGGTTGTGTATGTTCTAGTTCGGAGAGGACCTGACTTGGCAGGTCAGGTTGGACTGTTCTGATTGAAGCATGTCAAGGCTGATTTGCATATAGCTTGGTCCAAACTGAGGTGACATGGTGTGCAAAAAAACAATGGATTGGGATGCGGCCACAAGTAATTACCAGTGGCTCAGATTAATTCTCACATTCCATCCCTCACTTTTTTGTACACTTGACTGTGTTTTTCCACAGCAGCAAATCTGTTTCAGCAGGACCTCACAGAGAAGATATCCAACCTTGTGGAGCCCTATTTGACTACATCCTTCAGCCTTGCCCTAGAGGAGGAATTGAAACTCAAAGAACGAGGCTAAATGTGAACAAAGAACTCTTGAGGGTGAAGGTGCCAAAAATAGCCAGGCCAGAAAGAGACCTTCTCTTGTGCAAAATTCAAATTTCTCCCATTCAAAGCTTTCCTGCTAAAAACAAACAGCTTCACAGCAAACATGTTCAACAGCTATCTGACCTTATGGAGCCCTCCTTGGCCACAGCCTGTTTACTTCCCCACTGGAGATTCTGGGTTTCCATTTTTGAGAATAAGTCCCAAGGTAAAACTTCTAACTAGGTCAAACCTGGATTTTGCACCCGACTTTAAGTGTCCCATGGAATTCACTTAAGGTGGGATTGTCAAAAAAATGAACCACAATAACCTACTATTGGGACTTTGGGCCTGATTTAGAGTTTGGCAGATGGGTTACTCCATCACAAATGTTGACAGATTTCCCATCTCTATAGCCTAATATGGGATCGTAATACGGCGGACGGGATATCTGTCACGTTTGTAATGGAGTAATCCCTATTGGTAAATGCTAAATCAGGCCACTTGTTCTCTAAGGCCCAGGCCACCAATCCATAAGGTAGTCTATATATACAATATGAAAGTGGCCAAACTGTTAGCGTTTGACCTCTTCCCATATCCTGTGGTTGTAGGAGAGGAATATATGGAGGCTCTCCGTTCACAATGTGGTGTATCAATCCACACCTATTTATCAACAGTCTCTATGCCATAGCTGTACCAACAAATGCTGGAAGTGGTTGCTGATGCAATGATGCACCGCATTGATTTTGTTTTCACTAACAATGGCAATAAGAATGTCAAAGGAGATGGAGAATACTTCAGAGTACTGTCATGTGTTCATTGCTTTAACCTAGGAGTGCAGAGCATCTTGAAAAATTAATATGTAGTCCAAGGCTTTCTGGCCACCTGACGCTGAATATACACTCATAACAGCCATTCCTTCAATGCTCAGAAGCAGTTTCTTGTTCATTCAGTGTGCCAATAGAACCCACGTAAAAGCCTTCCCTCAGGAGGACTCAACTCACCTTCCACATATTGCAACATGTGTTTGAGCAGTACAGAGCTATAAATGATTCTGCACTACAAAGGAGAGTGTATACAACTAACAAAATAATGACACAAATGAAGACATCTTGAAGATTGCGATACACAAATGGGGCCTAATTGAGTGGCTAATGCAAACACCGATGTCTTTTTTGGTTTTGACGAGGGAAAAGAGGATTGATTCATGAGTCAAACTATCCCACTGTGGAACATTCTGCAGGCCCGTTTGCCTAGGGTGAAATTAACATATACTAGTGTTAATGAAGAAGCAGCTCGGTTGGTCACCATTTTATCCCTTTATATGGATACAAAGATTAGGCTGATACAAGAAATTGTCTCCTGTAAATAATACATCTGTGCCACTAAACTGGTTCCATGGTATAAAGATGGACAATCTACACTCATTCCTTATTTTGCTTAGGATGTCTCCATGTACAAGAGCTGAGTTGTCAATAAAGAGTTTGACCTGGAAGAAGAAAGCCAGCAAATTTGGGGACAAAGACGAACTGAGGTGTTAACACCACCTATTTCTGGTTAGCACAGTGGAGACTTAAATTTTAGACATATGTTACTACTGCAGCACCTACCAGTGATAAATCAATCACCATTCCAAGATGCACTTGCTACTATATCAATAACACCAACAGCATCAATTTAGTGAACCGCACAATGGGTTGTGGTTTGTCAGTTTCTGGACTTAATTCAGACAGGTGCAGGAAACAAAGACAATAGAGAAAATGTCACTAGTCTATTTGGATGAACAAACAGAATGTGGATCAAGAGACAATTAACTGTAGGAAGAGAAAACCAGTGTATCCTTTCAGCAGGTTTTCAGTACTGCTGGTGTAGTTGTATTGGTCAGAATGACCGGTCTCTCTCCAGGAAACTCGGAGAGGCTGAGAGCGATAAAAAATAAACAATTCATCCTTTAGAATGTTCAGGCTCCAGAAGATACAATAGTGGATAAGGGGGGATTTTAAGGCATCGTAAATGTGGGGAGTATCATGCTCTAGACGGAACCCCTACATTTTATGATGAATTCTTCATTCTGAACTAAAACTATAATACACAATTAACACAACATAAATGCATGCTGTAAAAAAAGCAAAAAATTGAAATAAAAACACAGTTTCTTTTTTTTATATATTTATAGTGTGAACCTAGCATGGATTAGTATGCAAGGTACAAATAGATACTCAGGGGGTAAATAGACCTTTTGGCCTGGCGATGACTAAGTAGAGGCAAAGGATGAAAACTAACAGAACAGTCAACCGGAGATTTTGCAATGAGCAACGGTGTCTTCAGCAGAGATGCCTCCCATGCCTAACCTTTTCTTATTATGCTCTATTTTCATTGAAATTTCAAAGGATTGCATCGCCTATATGTGTCACTTCCATGCAAAAAGAGACACATAGATACCACACTTGGAACTGGTGACCTGTATTGATCAACAAACGTCAAATGATTATTAATGTGATAGATGGGAGGGGGTTAGGTAATCTTTGTATTTTTTATACTTCGGTGCACAATGTAGCTGAATACATTTACGTGTTTCAGAGACTGCTACTTGATTTTCTTTTTGGTAACCACACATCTGCATCTCTTGATTCTTCTGAGACCACTCAGGTTACTTTGCCTTTAAATCTCATTTTCCTGTTAAGCAGGTGTGCTTCCTATAGAAATAATATAAAATCTGTTTGTGGAATCAACAACATCCAGGAGAAGGACTTATCTCTATACCTCAAAGAGGCATACTGCTATGGTCTTTAAAGAGTTGATTTCTTTAGAATAATGCTGACTAGTGGTTGGAGTGACACATCCTAAGTGGCTAATGTTGTGGTCTAAACTTGACATTTTGGTGTTTAGTGATCATACACTCAGGATAAATGCACCTAGTTATCTGGTTGTCTGGGATTAGCAGTAGATTGGCCTTTTGTTAATGGTACTCCAGTTCATGTCCTTGCCCACCATGATCTTTCCCTCTCTAATCCTGTTTGTTCTCATTCAGCAGGTCTCTTCTGCAAGGAACCTCCATGGCACTCATATTATTATGTTTAGGCATAACATGTATTCCATTTCTTCTACTTGCTGAATCTTCCATCATAATTCTCCTGTTAGCAATTACGAACAACCTGCCTAGCCTGAGGAAACCTCTAAAGATGCCTCTCCTCACCCTATGGTCGGAACATTTAACTTTGCATGATCCAACACATCTCTCATTTTCTGTTTGTGTTGAGGGCGTATATGAGGCAGTTTGGCATTTTACGGTAATAGTATGGGCTATTACCTCAGTTGCACGCTGATGTGGTCCGATAATCAATTCTGCATCAAAGGCTCACACCCAAAAAAAAGTCTAATCTTCATATTTCTCTAGACTCCTAGTCAAAATACTCTACATGAAACTCTTATTAAAATAGAAATATAACAAATATCAATCACACAAACGTGTTAATTCCATCAATATGTGAATGTTTTAAGGAGCACCGGTGGTCTTCTCAGGACAGCACCTAAAGCACATGCCACACCTGATCATGGCAGGGCATCTTTCAAGAGCTCTATCCAATTCATATTAACACATTGTTTTTCTTTTTTCTTCCAACATTTTATTGTCTGCTCGCACTGTTATAGAAGCCAACATCTTTTTGTTTGCTCAATGAATGTTAGTGCTGCCCTTTAAAATGGGGATATTGACATCTGCATTTCAAATGCAATCTCTATCCTGCGACACAATGGGCTGCTTAACCCTTGATTGGTTACAAGAAATAAGGGAGAAAGTCAAGAACTAAATTTTGCTTTGTATTTCACAAGTCTGCCAATTTGGGTCATGTTCTAGTCGCTTGGAAGATTCTGGAAGTTTCCATCACAGAAATGTGGGGAATATGTGTGACTTCAGGCAAAGTTGGAGATTTGCAGGGCATTGTGGGTAAGAAAATAGTGTGGGGTGCATGTGAAGCACACCACCCAGATGTCTAGTTTTCAGAAATGCCTGGGTTTGGTAGGTTTTTCCAGGCGGCAGCCTACCCAAGCCTAGAAACTGCAGCCATTCACCATTGCAAGTGGGACAACATATGGAGTTAGCCAAGCTCTCATGGCCCATTTACAAAATATTCAAATATTCTCTGGCTTGCCATTGGGATGAGATGCTTTAGTCTGCAGTAGGAGGAGAAAGACTGTTTCCCCTCTACAGTTGGGGTGGGGGCATAACCATCCCCATGGGTGTGGGCAGCCCCCACCCCTCTTTTTTTTAAAAACTATTCCCTGATGTCTAGTGGGCTTTAGATCTGGGGGTAATTACTCCATCTGCCCCTGGGGAGGACAGAAAGACTGTACCCATTATTAGGGGGTGGGGGCATTGCCAGGGCCAATCTGGGCAGCCCACACCCCGAGACTGTTCTTAAGGAAGAAACAATCCCTGGTGCCTAGTAGGCTTTCTGCCCCCCAGGGGCAATTACCCCATCTGTCCATGTGGGGGACAGAAAGACTGTGCCCATTTTGGGGAGGTGGGGGCATTGTCATGCCTCATATGGGCAGCCACCACCCCTAGACCTTTCTTTAAAAAAATCTGGGTGTCTAGTAGGGTTTTTGCCCACCCTGGGGTGGATTGGGGGCTATTACCCCCAGCTGCCCTCCAGGGAGGGCAGAAAGACTTAGGACCAATTTATTTTGGGTGGGACATGGCCATGCCCATTGAGGGCAGTGCCCACCCCTCTTTTATATAAAAATAATTAGGCTTTCTGCCCCCGGTATCAGATCGGGGGTAATTACGCCCATCGGCTCCCCAGGGTGGGGGGCATAGAAAGACTGGGCCCATTCATATCGGGATGAGAGCATTGGAATGCCCATTTTGGGCACCCCCTGCCTCTATACATTGTAAATGAAAGTAGTCCCTGGCACCTAGTAGGCTTTCTGCCCCTCCAGGGGGACAGATCAGGGGCTTTTGCCCCTTTCTGCCCTCAGAGGGGGATAGAATGACTGAATTGTGACAAAATAATTATAGGGGGAGCAAAATCCCTTGCACAAGGGGAGGCTCATCCTCCATGGTGTCTAGTGGAATGGATCCCTGCATGGGGATTGCCCTACTTGGGCAATCCCCAAGAAGGGAACCAGTTGGAAGGGTACCATTGGAAAGTGAAGATTCTCCCCTTACCAATGGTAACTCTCCCCCCTGCCTCGGTGCTCAGGGGCTGAAATAGCCTCATGAGCACAGAGGCAAGGAAGGTGAAATGAGTCGATCATTCACTTTCGTTTTCATTGAAATTACATCAGCGCGCTGCTCATGCTGATCGTCATTTCAATGAAAACAAAGAAAAAGCCTTGGGAGATGCAAAAGCTCTCCCCCAAATCCTGAGGCTGTTTCTTTGTAAAAGTAATCCCTCTGGTGCCCACAGCCGAGTGATTTCTAGTGCCATGTGCACAGACAGCCAGGAGCTGTCCGAAGAACATGAGCACTGTTGCATCGGATGACTCCTGGCTGTCTGATGCACCGAAATGATTAAAAAGTTTGAATGCCTTATATGTCCTTTCTTTCTGTTGTATGACCAAACATCATCTACAAAAGTACTGTGGCACAGTAATATTGTGTCAAAAATATTTTCAACAAAAATATCGAGTTTATATTTGTGGGAACTGCACCCCAATATTCAGTTGCACCCCATTACCCCAATATTCTAAAAGACTTCAAAATTTACCACAGGAGTTCCACTCCAGCATCCTTGATCTACAGTTAAGAGTCATCATACTTTTCATCACTGAGGTCTATAAAATTACACTGCGAGCGCGAATGATGACTAGGACCACTCAATAACTGTGTACCATATCAAGTTTGCAGAGTACCTAATTAGAAATCAGAATAAAAACCTGCAATACAGCAGACTCAATAAGACATGATTGGACTCCTGTGTAAAATAGAGAAGTCTTATCTACATTATCCCAAGTAGCAAGAAAGAACCCTCTAACAAATTGGTCAGAGCCCCTGGAGAACCTTGGAAAGTCTGTCAATAGACAGAGTCTTGGGAGAATTAGGAGATTTGTTAGAAATTGGGTTTCTGGTTGGCAGGTTTGCATCCTGTCCAAGCAGGAATCACAATCCTAATCACAGTAAGTCAGATACACACAAAAGGTTAACCTGGGCTCACCCTCTGGTAGCTTTGCACAGAGCAGTCAGGCTTGACTTAAGAGGCAATGTGTAAAGTATTTGTGCAACACTTCAATCAGTAAAACAGTGAAAACACCACCCAAAAAGACACCACACCTGGTTGAAAAAAAGAACTTCATTTTATGAGTAACACAAGACCAAAACAACTAAATTTCAATAAGTTGAAATCAAGATATGAATTTTTAAAGAATAAAATGCAGTATAGTGTTCAAAAGCATAAAGAAATCCAAAGTTCAGGCCAACCGAGATGGAGCACAGGTTGGATTTAGTCCCAGACAAATCCTGCTGATGTTTTACCTTCTCAAAATTGACCCAAGAGTCCCGCTTGTGAGTAAGAAGATCACTGGGTGCCAGGAGAGCATCTCTGGCAGTGGCCTGCGGTCTTGAGGAGTACTCAGGGAGTCGTGGAAGGGTTGGCTGGAGCCCCAAAGCCACAATGCCAATAACTTGATTTCAGAAGCTGCAAAACCAAACCACTTTCAAGGGTCCAGATCTGGAGGGGGGCCTCAGAGGGTCAAGAGCTGGTTGGAGATGAGTCCAGGAACTGTAATAGGTGTGTTAGAACTCTTTGGTGTCCCTGAGATTTCAGAAAACAGGATGCAGGCCAGCAAGCCCTTGGAGTAACTTTGGTTCTGGGATGGAGAGATGCAGGTCCTGTCCTTCTCACTCTCAGGCAGGAGGGCAGCAGGCCAGCTCAACCAAAGCAGGAGTTAGCAGAATAGCAGCTCAGTAGATTAGCAATCCTTGCAGCAGCACAGCAGTCCTCCTTCCTGGCAGAGTATCGACAGGCCCAGAAGTGTACTGAGTTGGTGGTGGCAATGGCCCAGTACTTATACCGAGTTGTGCCTTTGAAGTGAGGGAGACTTCCAAGAAGGGTCTTTGAAGTGCTCAGAAGCACCCCCTTACTGCCCTGGCTCCAGACTCACTACAGGGGTGTATGCAGCTCTTTGTGTGTGGCAGGGCACTGCCCTTTCAGGTGTGTCAGCAACTCCCACTCATCCTGCCCAGAATGACCTATCAGGATGTTTATGGCCTATCAGTCAACCTAAGCTCCCTTTGTGTGTGGCAGTCTAAAGGGAATGCATAACCCCATCTGTCATCCCAACAGACGTGTATTGGAGACAGGAAATAGTCACCAAATGGCTAAAGTAAGAAAATGCTAACTTTTAAAAGTGGCATTTTCAGAACTGCAATTTGAAATCTGACTTCACCATCAGTTGTGATGTTATATCGTGATTCCAGAGACACCAAACCTGACAAACTTATAGCTTTCAGATTGGGATTTACACTTACAAGATTTAATAAAATAATCCCAATGTTATCCAATAGGAGAGATAGGCGTTGCAGTAGTGAAAACCACATTTGGGTGTTTTTTGCTACGGGGACATGTAAAACTTAAAAGTACATGTTCTGCCTTTTAAGTACATGGCACCCTGCTCTTTCGGTTACATAAAACTTATGTTAGGGGTGACCTACATGTACAAAATGGGATGTTTTAGGCCTGGCCAGAAGTTTATTTTGCCAGATCGACATGACAGTGCAAACCTCCACACACAGGCTCTGCAATGGAAGTCTTGAGACATGGTTAAGGGTTTGCTTATGTGGGTGGCACAATCAGTGCTGCAGGCCCACTAGTAACATTTAACCTACAGGCCTTGGGCACATAGAGTGAACTTTAATAGGGACTTATAAGTAAATGAAATATGCTGATTGGCTCAGAGTCAAAGTTACCATGTTTTAGTGGATATAGCACAAGAGCTTTAGCACTGGTTAACAGTGGTAAGGTACGCATAGTTCTAAAGCCAACAAAAGCAAGGTCAGAAAAAAAGGAGGAGGATGGCAGGGGAATTTATACACATTTTCACTGTAGCTAGTAGGGCATAAACAGCAAATTCTGCATGGCATAATCACAGATATCACAACATTAACATTTACAAATAATCATGCCACAAACTTATAATACAATCTCCCTTGCCGCTCTCTACATGCGAGATCCCATTGTTTCCGTTCTTTCCTGTAGCTGCCTGGAGAAAGGTGGCTCTCCATGGCTTAGTAAATCTGACTTAATCCTTTGCATTGCCTTGTGTCACCTTGCATGATGTAAGAGCAATCCAAGGGCTTCAGTTTTCAACTAACATGAAATGGTTGTCAGTGAGCAAACCATTGAGCACATACTTCCAGTTTGCAACTTAAGTACCAACATAGGTGCACAATCCAAAATCAAAGGCCTAGTAAGAGATGGGAGGAGAAATATAGGGCTCACCATCAAGCCGTGTCTGGCACAGACCCGAAAAGACCGTCAAGTTGATGGTCTCCCACCCGCGATATTTAGATCTGTTCGGGCCGAAGACCATCACGACAGAGTCCACTCCATCGCACAAGCTGCATCCTGCAGCCGATTCACCACATTTCAATCCCGACGAGCAGGCCTTTCGTAGCCACCTTGATGGTGGGATCCCGCAGAGCATATTTAGATCACACAGTTGTGCTGGGAGTGTTTCAGTGGCAGGCCCATGATGTCAGGAGTCTTTTGCAGAACCCATTCAGTATAGTACTATGGCTGTGGCCATTGATTGGATGCCAGCGGCCCACACCTGTCTTAAATTGGACAATTGTGAACACCTGCAAAAGACACTATAAAACACACTGTATTGGGGGAGTGGCCAAGGCGGCGAACGTAATGGTAGCTCAGCTGTGAAGTTCCGTTGGCAATTCACGCTGAGCCACGGAGAATGGGCTGACCGAGTCAGCGTTTTGGGCGTAAAATGTCACCCGACCATATCTGGAGGCAGGTGAGTGTGGGGAGAGCCACAACAATTCCATTCCTGCGGCAACAGGTGCTGCAATTCCGGAGCCTGACTGCATTCGGCCTGAGTGCCTCAGAGGCCCTTGTGGCGACAGGGGCCCCGGGGGAGCCTGAGGAGCGTAGTCGGTCAGGCAGCTTGGGACAAAGAGCTGTTGGTGCCCTTCCCCTCCCCTGCCCATCACAAGCAAGAACTCCTCATCCTGTGGGCTGGAGGTAGGAGGTTGCCGGACGTCTTTGAAAGTCAGCGGTCGGACGGAAGATGGTTTCCTGGGCTCTGTGCTTGTTGCCAGAGCATTGAGCACTCCAGCTACCCCACATGTGGTGCAGCTCTGGGGTGGCTCCGGGCAGGCGCTGAGGGGCCCATTGGAATAAAGGCCATTAACTTTCAAGAAATAAATGATTGTAGGGAGGGAGTTATATATGCATATCGTCTTTGAGGGGCTTTTTAACACCGGGCACTACTCATCTCAACACCTATACTTCTGAAGCCCATATAGACCACATTATTAGCTATGCTGCACAAGAGTGTTCACCAATCCGGCCTGGGTAACATGGACCCTTCTGGCGCAGGATACAGGCGACTCGTTAAGCTGCGCTCTTGACCGCTCCACGGGCCATCTATACTGGACAGTTCTGGTCCACCATTGCTGCGCTACTTGACCTGTCACTGCATGGTATCAGGGACTGTCGCCAACCTGATATTCTTTTGCGCTGCTGGCTTGTGTCCCTCTTAATGCCAGCATGGTGTTTGCTCTGTGACCACTTGCATTACTCTGTAGTGACACCATCTGATCCGTGATATTGGAGGGGGAGGGTGTGTGGGGACCCCAAACAGCGAAAAATTCCCTTTGAAAAACTGACTTCATTAGAAACAATTGCTATGGCTCCACTGCCTGAGAGGGGAGCCACTGGCGGTTCAGCTAGATCGGGGATGGTGATTTGACACCCTAACCGCCAGACTGGATGCCATTGAGGAATGTCTTGACAGACATGGAACCCGACTTGAGGATGTCGAGGAACGCATATTGGGACTGGAAGAGGGGGCCACAAAAACTGTGAAGAGTCTAGAAAAGGTGGAGACCAAGCTGCGGACAGTAGCCATTAGGAACAAGGACCTAGGGGGTCATTACAAGCTTGGCGGGCGGCTACCGCCGCCTGGCAAGCGGTAACCGCCGTGCAGCCGCCAATGCGGCCGCACTCCCGCGGACCCCATTACGACATCCCCGCTGGGCCGGCGGGCGCAAACCAAGTTTACGCCCGCCGGCCCAGCGGGGATGAGGCCGCCACATAGGAGCCGGCTCCTAATGGAGCCGGCGGTGTTGCGGCCGTGCGACGGGTGCAGTAGCAGCCGTCGCGCTTTTCACTGTCTGCTATGCAGACACTGAAAAGCTGCCCGGGGCCCTGTTAGGGGGCCCCAGGACACCCCTTACCACCAGCCTCTTCCTGGCGGTGCAAACCACCAGAAACAGGCTGCCGGTAGGGGGGTCATAATCCCCAGGGCAGCGCTGCCCTGGCGGATTATCACCACCGGGGCTACAAAGGCAGGAAACCGCCGGCCCCGGCGGTGCAACAACGGCGCTACCGCTGCGGTCGTAATACGGGTCTCCGTACCGCCAGCCTGTTGGCGGTACGGACGCCACATTACCCCCCTAGAGGCCACAGAAACATCTTGTGTATTACCGGTATCACAGAAACTACAAACACCGGCAGGATGGACCTCTTTGTGGAGGGCCTACTTGCGGATCTCCTAGGCCACTAAAATTTCACTACAATGTTCGTTGTCCAGAGAGCACACCATTCGCTGGGGCCACGACGTGTGCTTGGGGCTCCGGCGCAGCTTGTTATAGAGCAGTTCCTTACCTACAGAGACTGTGACACTGCGCTCCATCTTACTAGGGAGAAGGGACCCCTAAATTGTCAAGGCATGCTCATCTCTCTCTTCCCAGTCTGTACCTCTGCTGTCCAAGTGACCAGGTGGAAATTCACAGTTGCGAAAAAGGCACTACAGAAACTGGATCTCCGCTATTGCATACTCTGTCCGGCCAGTCTGCGGGTTGATGTGAATATATTGACAATCTAGCTGATGCCATAACTTTCTGCAAGCAATACACCAAGCATGGCAATGCAATCCAAGCCTCTGCACCCGAAAGCAAAACTTCTACCATAGATCCTTCCTCCAGCATGGACCTCTTCCCAGCAGATTGAAATTCCTGCCTCTGCCTTCAAGGATTTGTAGGAGGCTGGCCTGGTTTGTAGTGGGTACCTATGCTACTTACACCTTATACCAGGTCCAGTTGACCCTGATTGGTGAAACGTAGGCAGTGTCTAGAAGCCAGGCTCTCTGGAGGTAGCTGTAGCTGAGCAGCCAAGGCTTATCTAGGAGACATGCAAAGCTCTTGCAATATCACTGTAGTCACACAGTACTCAAACAGATGAAAGAAAACACTAAGGGTCTCATTACGACTTTGGTGGAAGGGATAACTCTGTCCCAAACGTGATGGATACCCCGCCCTAATACAAGTTCCATTATATTCTATGGAACTTGTAAAATGGCGGACGGGATATCCGTCCCTTTTGGGACGGAGTAATCCCCTCCTCCAAGTCGTAATCAGGCCTTCAGTGTTACAAAAATAAAGGTACTTTATTTTGGTGACACAAATGCCAAAAATACCATAGGGACTGTGTTCCCTTTTGAAGTAAGTAATGCTCAAATGATATTCCAAAGTTGGACAGTAGAAAATCAGGACCATCAGGACCACTTCAGTCCACCACCCATGATGCAGGATCCATGCAGCTCATCAGGAGAGGGGATCCACACAGCTGGTTGTCATCACAAAAGGTGCCTGCTGAAGCTGGGGAGTGACTCCTTCACCCCCAGGGAGATTCCTTCGCTCTTCTGGCGCAGGCTGAAGACAAGCTGTCCTCTGAGGATGCACGACTGGGAAACAGTTGCAGTTGCTGGGAGGAGCTGAAGATACAATGTTGCAGAAGTTGTCTTTGCTTCTGTGTTGCAGTGTGTAGAGTTCTTGAAGGGTCCAGATGCAGTTTCTATGTTGAGAAGGTGAAGTGGAGGATGCAGAGGATTCCTGCTGGAGTCCTGCAATCCTAATCCAAAGAACCACCCAAAGGAGAGACCCTAAACAGCCCAGAAAGGTGGATTGGTCACTTAAACAGGTAGGCACCTATCAGGGGAGGGCTCTGACTTCACCTGCTGGCACTGACCGCTCAGATACTCCCAGAGTTCCCTGCCAACTTGGAATCCAAGATGGCAAAACCCAGGGACCCTCTGGGGTGGCGATGGACCGGGGAATGGTCTTTCTCCTTTACTTTGTCCAGTTTCGCACCAGAGCAGGGACTGGGGGGTCCCTGAACCGGTGTAAACTGGATTATGCAAGGAAGGCACCAACCTGTCTGAGAGATGGCAGCAACTGTGGCTCCCCGGAAAACCTTAGAAGGCTCTAATGGCAATAATCGGGGTCCTCTAAGAAGCCCCGAGTGTGCATGGAATCATACAATCAATGCTTGCAAAGGCCTTGGGGTGTGATCCCAACATGTTTGATACCAAACATGCCTATGTTTGGAGTTACCATTATGTAGCTAAACATAAGTATTGACCTATGTCCAGCACACGCGTAAAATGGCATCCCTGCACTCACGAAGTCCGGGACAATGATCTTGGAGGTCGTTGGGGCATCTCTGCTAGTGCAGGGGTGCCCTCACACACAGGTACTCTGCACCCTGCCCTCAGGGCTGAAGGGCCTGCAATAGGGGTGACTTATATGTGACCTGGTGCAGGGTAATTGGCAGTGAAAGGGTGCATGCACATTTTCACACCAGTTGCAATGGCAGTCCTGCAGAAGCCTTTGCCTGGGCTCCCTATGGGTGGGAAAAGATATGATGCAGCCCATAGGGATCCCCCGGAACCCCAATGCCTTGTGTACATAGGTACCATAAACTAGGGACATATAAGGGGGCACCAGTATGCCAATTGTGGATGAAATACTGTGTTTACCAGTATGCAACAACCAAAGTTTAAGGAAGAGAGCATAACTACTGGGGTCCTGATTAGCAGGATCACAGCAAACACAGTCAAACACACTGACAAACAGGCCAAAAGTGGGGATATCCAAGCTAGAAAGAGTCTACTTTCCTACAGGATTCCATTCTATGGTTCTATAATTTGGTCCAGTTGAATCATAAAAACCTTACCTTTGACTGTTGATCGAGCTATTTGAAATAAAGCCGCCTAATACTGATATCCGCTGATTGTTATTCCAATAATCTGTTGAACCAATCTTTTCTTGTTTCTTGGGGCGATACCACAGTTTTTATCACTCCGTTGGGGAAGTTATTCAGTTGGAACTTATGGGATTCACCTAGCAGTTCCTCGCTGGGTGTGGGTGGGGGGGTTTCCTTTCTATGGGTTTGACAGTGTGAATGCATACTTACTATTGTAATGCTTACTATTTCCATTGACTTGCCCACTAAAATGTCACAACATACTCTATCAATGACGGGTACCACATGTACTTGAAGGTGGTCAGCAGAGGTGACTTTCATGTCCTAGAACATACAAGGCCTTAATAACCCTCATAAGCATAAGCAGGTGCTGCAATGCCTGTCTAGGCACAAGGTGCAAGTTGTTTTTTTACAAGAAGCGCACTTACCTGCGGGCACCACGCACTTCTTTGCTTTCACATGGGGTCCGCATTGCTACTTTGCTAATTACAGCATGTGCTCTCTTACAGCATGTGCACCTCCCCTTTGTGTGCTCCTCCTCTTCGGATAGGAGGGCAGATTTATTATATTTGCAGGTACACTTGCGGGTCTTAAGGTACTGCTCATTACTGTTTATGCACCAAACATCGACTCGGCTGATTTCTTTCAGGATTTACAAGCCCACATGGACAGCTTTGAGGCTGATCATCTACTCTTGAGGGGCGACTTTAATATCGTGTTAAACTCATCGCTTGACATTATTTCCAGTCCCTACCACTAAACCCCGTTCCCTCTGACTCTTGCAAAATATCTGCAAAACAAATCTATTGCATGACGCATGGTGCCTCCACAATACTGATACAAGAGCCTATGCATTTCATTCAGCACCCCAAAGCACCTGGACGCGCATAGATTACTGGCTCCGAACTAGCCCGATTATCCAATTGGTCGCCACCATCAAGCACCTTCCACGTACGTTATCTGATCATTCACCAGTGTTGCTCACACTTAGCATTCCAGTACAAGGGGGTGTTGTGAGGTCTTAGCTGACAGAGGCCATAGTCGAGTATTTCTGGCTCAATGATGGCTCTGTGAGTATGCATGCCATTTTGTGGGATGTATTCAAGGTGTATACTAGGGGCATTTGCATCTCTAAGCACTCTGGATTGCTGTGCGACATTAGCAGGTGTAGGCGCAGCTAACGGAGATTGAGAGTGCATCCTTGGGGTCTGATATTGAATCCCACCTCCACCAACGTAAATTGCTTTTGGATGAGTTTCACAATCTAGTGGAGAGAGAGGCATTTCTTTTGGGGAAATATGGTAGAGCCTGCAGATATGGTGAGGGAGTGCTTTCAGGACGAATGCTAGCCCAACTTCTCCACACCTCGTACTCATCTGCATGCATATTAGATCTCAAGAGAGAGGACAGCACACATGCTGTGGGCCCCTAAGAGGTTAAAGGTCAAATTGGAGTTTTTTGATTATTACTCCCGATCCTACACTGCCCCATCTGCCTCTTCTCACGAGGCTCTGCAGACATACCTTGATGAGGTTGCGATGGAGTGGTTAACCACTGCCCAACAACAATTCCTCAGTGGGCTATTTACCAATGAAGAAATTATCTGTGGCAGATGCCATAGAGGGTACATGTGACCCTGGATTAGATGGGTTCACAGGGGTGTTTTATAAAAAAGTATGAAGAACTTTTGGTGCCACGGCTTCTATCTGTGTAAGCGGAGGCGGGAGAAGCTGGAGTGCTTCCAACAATGTTTACGGGAAGCGGTCATTACTCTGCTGCCTAAGACTGGTAAGGACCCACTTGAGTTTGGCTCTTACAGGCCCCTCTCTCTTCTAAACTTTGATAACAAAGTCCTAGCAAAGTAGACAGCCATATGTCTCTCACTTCTCTTAGACCAAACCATTTCCCCAGCTCAGTCGGGCTTTGTATCACATTGTTCCACTTCTCCTAACCTCCGCATGGTGTATTTGGTGCTAAACAGAAAATCATCCACAAACCCCAGCAGCCATAGCACTGCTGGACTTGGAAAAGGCCTTAGATTCCCTTGCTTGGCCATTCCTTCATGCCACTCTACGAAAGATCGGATTCCCGCGGGCCTATACTGATTTAATTTCACCACTATACTTGTAGCCCAAAGCCACTATTCAGATTTATGGAACACTGTCCCCCTCCTTCCCATTGAGAGGGTTACTCATCAGGGATGTCCGCTTTCGTACTTACTTTTCATTATAGTGATGGACCCTGTGGTGCGCCATATGCAGGAAAAGCATATCCAGAGGTTTACAACAGTGGACCACATCTCATATCGCTACATTGGACGATATTTTATTGTTTGTGCATCACCCTGTCCCATTTTGGACAAAATAGTCTGCATTGGGGCATTTTCAGGGTTACACATCAACTAGGAAAAATCGGAGCTCTTTCCACTCACGGATTATCGGATTCGGAGTATCTTTTAAAATGGTGCAGTGAATCGACAAAGTATCTTGGCGTTCAGATTTATAGGGATGAAGAAAAGATTATAAGGCTTAGTTATGGAGCCCAGAAACAAAGACCAGGTTCATTCCTTTTTAGGCCTATGTAAGTACTATGCTAAATTTGTCAAAAAATGTTGCGATTTAGCTATGCCTTTACGTGTATTACTTAAGAAAAATGAAACATTTAGGTGGTCTAATGATCAGGTTGATGCTTTCAACAAGTTAAAGAAGTCTATTGTAAATTCGAAACCACTTTCTCCATATTCTGGTGATGCAGTAAATGTTATTACTGTGGATGCAAGTTCAACAGGATTAGGAGCAGTATTAACTCAAGTCAAAGGGAATGTTGAACAAACCATTGCTTTTGGTTCTAGAGCATTGTCAGAAGCTGAGTGTGGGTATTCAACTATTGAAGTGAGGCACTTGCCTGTGCGTGGTCTGTTGAATACTTTAAAATGTATATATGGGGGAAACATTTCAAATTGAGAACTGATCATAAACCACTGATAGATTGATATGCTTGGGTTCTTCATAGCGGATATCAAATTTTTAAACAGGTCAATAATTGGAAAAGTATATGTTGCCATTGATGAGTTACATGTTATTGGTTGGCGTCATCAAAAGAAAATGGGAATGGTGCTCAATCCAAATGCCAAGAATCCAGTGTATCTGTCTGATAATATACAGTCTGTCCAAGTTTTGAACACAAGTACAGATAAGTTGGAGTTGGAGTTGTTATTAGACAAATTAAAAAATTTGTTTAGCAAAGAGTTAGGTAAGGTGAAAGGATTTTCACATCACATTCAACTTAAATAAAATGCTGTTCCTATCAAACACAAATTAAGGCATGTTCCACTTTCGGTCAGTAAGGAGTTATCTGAGATGTTAGTCAGAATGTGTAAGGAGGATATTATTGAGGCTGTTGATGCTGCAGAATGGGTTTCCCCAATTGTTCTGGTGCGGAAAAAATCAGGAGATTTGCATTTGTGTGCTGATTTATGATCTGTGAACAAGCAAATTTTGGTGGATTGTTATCCACTTCCACGCATTCAAGAGCTGGTTTGGCATCAGCTGCTTCTGTTTTTCAAAAATTGATGCATTGTTTATTTAAGGATGTTGGGAATGTCATTGCTTTTCAGGATGATATTTTGATCTACACAGCTACAAAAGAGGAACACTATACGAAGTTGGACAAGGTGATGTCAATCCTAAGTGATAGGGGTATGACGATTCATTTCGACAAGTATACATTGTTAACTAATGAAATAGACTATTTAGGTCATTCTATTTCAGGAAAAGGTATCACACCTATTACGAATTCTCTACAGGTGATACAAAACATTGAGGAGCCCAGAAACAAAGACCAGGTTCATTCCTTTTTAGGCCTATGTGAGTACTATGCTAAATTTGTCAAAAATTTTAGCGATTTAGCTATGCCTTTACGTGTATTACTTAAGAAAAATGAAACATTTAGGTGGTCTAATGATCGGGTTGATGCTTTCAACAAGTTAAAGAAGTCTATTGTAAATTTGAAACCACTTTCTCCATATTCTGGTGATGCAGTAAATGTTATTACTGTGGATGCAAGTTCAACAGGATTAGGAGCAGTATTAACTCAAGTCAAAGGGAATGTTGAACAAACCATTGCTTTTGGTTCTAGGGCATTGTCTGAAGCTGAGTGTAGGTATTCAACTATTGAACGTGAGGCACTTGCCTGTGCGTGGTCTGTTGAACACTTTAAAATGTATATATGGGGGAAACATTTCAAATTGAGAACTGATCATAAACCACTGATTTCTTTATTATCTAAAAATGGCATGGGTAGAGCGTCTTCAAGACTCATACGTATTCTAGCAAAATTGTATGAATACAATTTTACAGTGTCTTATTTGCCAGGTACAAGGAATACCAGAGCGGATTGTTTATCGAGATTATCTGGCAGTAAGGAAATGTCTGCAGATTCTGAAGTGATTGAAGAATGTGTTGTTGCAAGTGTGAGAGATGCAGTATTGTCGATTTCCGAAGTCATTTCAGAAAAAGAATGGGTTTCAGCATATGACAAAGATGAAGTTCTTGGAATTGTGAAGGGTTTTATCATAAAAGGTTGGCCACGAGAGAAATCTTTAACAAAGGATTTACAAGTTTTCTGGAAAGTTAGAAATTAATTGTCCATAGAAAATGATTTGTTACTTAAGGGTGAATGTTTTGTACCTCCTACAGAAATAAGAAGAAAGTTGATTTCTATAGCTCATATTGGACATTTGGGACAATCTGGAACTATTAAAAAATTGAGAGATCAGTTTTGGTGGCCGTACATGGATTCAGAGGTAGTTGTTTTCATTAAGAATTGTTTGTTGTGTCAGGATTCTGATAAAGTTTTGAAGACACAGAAAACTGAGGTTAATGTATTACCGTTTCCAGAACAACCATGGAAGGATTTAGCTATGGATTTACTTGGTCCTTATGAAGGTATTAGTTTGGAAAAAGTGTATATATTGGTTATTATTGATTATTTCTCCAAATGGGTTGAGTATAAGTGGATTGAGCGACCCAGTACTGATGAGGTAATTGAGTTTCTAAACAATTGTTTCAGAAAATAAGGTTATCCTGATAGTATCACTACTGACAATGGTACACAGTTTACTTCTTCTAAATTACAAGATTTCTTGTCTAATTTAGGAGTTAAACATAAACAAACTGCTTTATATGCACCCAATATGAACGGTTTAGTTGAAAGATTCAATAGAACTTTAGTAGAGGCAGTACAACTGGCTCTAAATGCTAAGATTAATGTTAAGGAACATGTTGCACAAATGATTTGGTCTTATCACTGTACACCTCATTCTTTAACTACATTTTCACCGTTTATGATGTTGAAAGGAAGGAAACCAAGACTAGGTCTAAATCCATATTGGTTGCAAAACAATGTACAGATTTATGATATGAATAGGATATACAATGAGGCCAAGGTGAATGTTGAGTTTAAGAACAAAAATAATTGCAAGGAAAATGGACAAAGGAGTCTAAGTTTAAATGTTGATGATTGGGTTAAGATCAAGCTTCCCACACATGTCAGAAAGGGAGAATCAAAGTATTCAAAACCTTGGAAAGTTATTAGGGTTGGGAGGTCTTCAGCTATGTTGAGTAATGGTTCATGGTGGCATTGTTCCAGATTAGCATGTGTAAACTTTGAAGGCTGTCACAAATTAAGTCATCTATCTGATCCTGATTTTGGGTGTGAATCATTCAAGGCTTATTCAAACAGTAGAACAGGTTATACCGACAATACTTTGTTGGGTCATCGTGAAGAATATAGTTCTTCAAATGTTAATATGAATGAGTTTGGTGTCAGGGCCAGCAGACATAAAAAATTACCAAACAAATACAATGATTACATAATGTATTAGACAACATTTATTTAGGTATAAAAAAAACCAAAATCATATTACGAGGTCTTATCTAATGTAGGAACGTATATTACAAAGTTTATTGCAGTTTTTATTTTTTATTTGTTTTGGTTTTATTCACTTGTTTATTTTATCTTGTTTGCTTGAAAAGAAGGAGATGTGTAATAGTGAATTTAGATTTTAGAATCTTGTGAATGGAACGTTTTCTGTCGGTTTACGATCAGAAGCGTTTTGTTCGTTAGGAGCGTGTGTGAGTGCTCCAATAAAGGTCACTTGCTCAAGGACATCGTTGTTCCTGGTATCATTAATTACAACATTTTGGCGACAAGGAAATTGACAAAGAACCCTATATTCCACCTGATTGTGAAATCGTCATTGATGGATTGAATGTGAAAGTTTTGGCAGATTCTGGATCACCATATACTATCTTATCAGATCAGTTTTTTAATGAAAACTGGGATGATAAAAAGTTAGAACCAAATGATGTCAAAGTATATGGTTTTGAGGGCAAAGAGATTGATATGCTTGGGTTCTTCATAGCGGATATCAAATTTGTAAACAGGTCAATTATTGGAAAAGTATATGTTGCCATTGATGGGTTACATGTTATTGGTTGGCGTCATCAAAAGAAAATGGGAATGGTGCTCAATCCAAATGCCAAGAATCCAGTGTATCTGTCTGATAATATACAGTCTGTCCAAGTTTTGAACACAAGTACAGATAAGTTGGAGTTGTTATTAGACAAATGTAAAAATTTGTTTAGCAAAGGGTTAGGTAAGGTGACAGGATTTTCACATCACATTCGACTTTAAAAAAAAGCTGTTCGTATCAAACACAAATTAAGGCATGTTCCACTTTCGGTCAGTAAGGAGTTATCTGAGATGTTAGTCAGAATGTGTAAGGAGGATATTATTGAGCCTGTTGATGCTGCATAATGGGTTTCCCCAATTGTTCTGGTGCGGAAAAAATCAGGAGATTTGCGTTTGTGTGCTGATTTAAGATCTGTGATCAAGCAAATTTTGGTGGATTGTTTTCCACTTCCACGCATTCAAGAGCTTTTCACAAAGTTAGAGGGTTCTAAATTTTTTTCAAAGATTGATCTGAAGGCAGCATACCACCAAGTAGAGTTAACTCCCGAATCTCGTTGCATTACCACTTTTATTACTCCAGATGGTGCTTTTCAATATAAACGCATGCCTTTTGGTTTGGCATCAGCTGCTTCTGTTTTTCAAAAATTGATGCATTGTTTATTTAAGGATGTTGGGAATGTCATTGCTTTTCAGGATGATATTTTGATCTACACAGCTACAAAAGAGGAACACTATACGAAGTTGGACAAGGTGATGTCAATCCTAAGTGATAGGGGTATGACGATTCATTTCGACAAGTGTACATTGTTAACTAATGAAATAGACTATTTAGGTCATTCTATTTCAGGAAAAGGTATCACACCTATTAAGAATTCTCTACAGGTGATACAAAACATTGAGGAGCCCAGAAACAAAGACCAGGTTCATTCCTTTTTAGGCCTATGTGAGTACTATGCTAAATTTGTCAAAATTTTTAGCGATTTAGCTATGCCTTTACGTGTATTACTTAAGAAAAATGAAACATTTAGGTGGTCTAATGATCAGGTTGATGCTTTCAACAAGTTAAAGAAGTCTATTGTAAATTTGAAACCACTTTCTCCATATTCTGGTGATGCAGTAAATGTTATTACTGTGGATGCAAGTTCAACAGGATTAGGAGCAGTATTAACTCAAGTCAAAGGGAATGTTGAACAAACCATTGCTTTTGGTTCTAGGGCATTGTCTGAAGCTGAGTGTAGGTATTCAACTATTGAACGTGAGGCACTTGCCTGTGCGTGGTCTGTTGAACACTTTAAAATGTATATATGGGGGAAACATTTCAAATTGAGAAGTGATCATAAACCACTGATTTCTTTATTATCTAAAAATGGCATGGGTAGAGCGTCTTCAAGACTCATACGTATTCTAGCAAAATTGTATGAATACAATTTTACAGTGTCTTATTTGCCAGGTACAAGGAATACAAGAGCGGATTGTTTATCGAGATTATCTGGCAGTAAGGAAATGTCTACAGATTCTGAAGTGATTGAAGAATGTGTTGTTGCAAGTGTGAGACATGCAGTATTGTTGATTTCTGAAGTCATTTCAGAAAAAGAATGGGTTTCAGCATATTACAAAGATGAAGTTCTTGGAATTGTGAAGGGTTTTATCATAAAAGGTTGGCCACGAGAGAAATCTTTAACAAAGGATTTACAAGTTTTCTGGAAAGTTACAAATGAACTGTCCATAGAAAATGATTTGTTACTTAAGGGTGAATGTTTTGTACCTCCTACAGAAATAAGAAGAAAGTTGATTTCTATAGCTCATATTGGACATTTGGGACAATCTGGAACTATTAAAAAATTGAGAGATCAGTTTTGGTGGCCGTACATGGATTCAGTCTGATAAAGTTTTGAAGACACAGAAAACTGAGGTTAATGTATTACCGTTTCCAGAACAACCATGGAAGGATTTAGCTTTGGATTTACTTGGTCCTTATGAAGGTATTAGTTTGGAAAAAGTGTATATATTGGTTATTATTGATTATTTCTCCAAATGGGTTGAGTATAAGTGGATTGAGCGACCCAGTACTGATGAGGTAATTGAGTTTCTAAACAATTGTTTCAGAAAAGAAGGTTATCCTGATAGTATCACTACTGACAATGGTACACAGTTTACTTCTTCTAAATTACAAGATTTCTTGTCTAATTTAGGAGTTAAACATAAACGAACTGCTTTATATGCACCCAATATGAACGGTTTAGTTGAAAGATTCAATAGAACTTTAGTAGAGGCAGTACAACTGGCTCTAAATGCTAAGATTAATGTTAAGGAACATGTTGCACAAATGATTTGGTCTTATCACTGTACACCTCATTCTTTAACTAAATTTTCACCGTTTTTGATGTTGAAAGGAAGGAAACCAAGACTAGGTCTAAATCCATCTTGGTTGCAAAACAATGTACAGATTTATGAAATGAATAGGATATACAATGAGGCCAAGGTGAATGTTGAGTTTAAGAACAAAAATAATTGCAAGGAAAATGGACAAAGGAGTCTAAGTTTAAATGTTGATGATTGGGTTAAGATCAAGCTTCCCACACATGTCAGAAAGGGAGAATCAAAGTATTCAAAACCTTGGAAAGTTATTAGGGTTGGGAGGTCTTCAGCTATGTTGAGTAATGGTTCATGTTGGCATTGTTCCAGATTAGCATGTGTAAACTTTGAAGGCTGTCACAAATTAAGTCATCTATCTGATCCTGATTTTGGGTGTGAATCATTCAAGGCTTATTCAAACAGTAGAACAGGTTATACCGACAATACTTTGTTGGGTCATCGTGAAGAATATAGTTCTTCAAATGTTAATATGAATGAGTTTGGTGTCAGGGCCAGCAGACATAAAAAATTACCAAACAAATACAATGATTACATATATGTATTAGACAACATATATTTAGTTTTTTTTTTTTAAATTATATTACGAGGTCTTATCTAATGTAGGAACGTATATTACAAAGTTTATTGCAGTTTTTATTTTTTATTTGTTTTGGTTTTATTCACTTGTTTATTTTATCTTGTTTGTTTGAAAAGAAGGAGATGTGTAATAGTGAATTTAGATTTTAGAATCTTGTGAATGGAACGTTTTCTGTCGGCTTACGATCAGAAGCGTTTTGTTCGTTAGGAGCGTGTGTGAGTGCTCCAATAAAGGTTACTTGCTCAAGGACATCGTTGTTCCTGGTATCATTAATTACAACATTTTGGCGACAAGGAAATTGACAAAGAACCCTATATTCCACCTGATTGTGAAATCGTCATTGATGGATTGAATGTGAAAGTTTTGGCAGATTCTGGATCACCATATACTATCTTATCAGATCAGTTTTTTAATGAAAACTGGGATGATAAAAAGTTAGAACCAAATGATGTCAAAGTATATGGTTTTGGGGGCAAAGAGATTGATATGCTTGGGTTCTTCATAGCGGATATCAAATTTTTAAACAGGTCAATTATTGGAAAAGTATATGTTGCCATTGATGGGTTACCTGTTATTGGTTGGCGTCATCAAAAGAAAATGGGAATGGTGCTCAATCCAAATGCCAAGAATCCAGTGTATCTGTCTGATAATATACAGTCTGTCCAAGTTTTGAACACAAGTACAGATAAGTTGGAGTTGTTATTAGACAAATTTAAAAATTTGTTTAGCAAAGGGTTAGGTAAGGTGACAGGATTTTCACATCACATTCAACTTAAAAAAATGCTGTTCCTATCAAACACAAATTAAGGCATGTTCCACTTTCGGTCAGTAAGAAGTTATCTGAGATGTTAGTCAGAATGTATAAGGAGGATATTATTGAGCCTGTTGATGCTGCATAATGGGTTTCGCCAATTGTTCTGGTGCGGAAAAAATCAGGAGATTTGCGTTTGTGTGCTGATTTAAGATCTGTGAACAAGCAAATTTTGGTGGATTGTTTTCCACTTCCATGCATTCAAGAGCTTTTCACAAAGTTAGAGGGTTCTAAATTTTTTTCAAAGAATGATCTGAAGGCAGCATACCACCAAGTAGAGTTAACTCCCGAATCTCGTTGCATTACCACTTTTATTACTCCAGATGGTGCTTTTCAATATAAACGCATGCCTTTTGGTTTGGCATCAGCTGCTTCTGTTTTTCAAAAATTGATGCATTGTTTATTTAAGGATGTTGGGAATGTCATTGCTTTTCAGGATGATATTTTGATCTACACAGCTACAAAAGAGGAACACTATACGAAGTTGGACAAGGTGATGTCAATCCTAAGTGATAGGGGTATGACGATTCATTTCGACAAGTGTACATTGTTAACTAATGAAATAGACTATTTAGGTCATTCTATTTCAGGAAAAGGTATCACACCTATTAAGAATTCTCTACAGGTGATACAAAACATTGAGGAGCCCAGAAACAAAGACCAGGTTCATTCCTTTTTAGGCCTATGTGAGTACTATGCTAAATTTGTCAAAAATGTTAGCGATTTAGCTATGCCTTTACGTGTATTACTTAAGAAAAATGAAACATTTAGGTGGTCTAATGATCAGGTTGATGCTTTCAACAAGTTAAAGAAGTCTATTGTAAATTTGAAACCACTTTCTCCATATTCTGGTGATGCAGTAAATGTTATTACTGTGGATGCAAGTTCAACAGGATTAGGAGCAGTATTAACTCAAGTCAAAGGGAATGTTGAACAAACCATTGCTTTTGGTTCTAGGGCATTGTCTGAAGCTGAGTGTAGGTATTCAACTATTGAACGTGAGGCACTTGCCTGTGCGTGGTCTGTTGAACACTTTAAAATGTATATATGGGGGAAACATTTCAAATTGAGAACTGATCATAAACCACTGATTTCTTTATTATCTAAAAATGGCATGGGTAGAGCGTCTTCAAGACTCATACGTATTTTAGCAAAATTGTATGAATACAATTTTACAGTGTCTTATTTGCCAGGTACAAGGAATACCAGAGCGGATTGTTTTTCGAGATTATCTGGCATTAAGGAAATGTCTACAGATTCTGAAGTGATTGAAGAATGTGTTGTTGCAAGTGTGAGAGATGCAGTATTGTCGATTTCTGAAGTCATTTCAGAAAAAGAATGGGTTTCAGCATATGACAAAGATGAAGTTCTTGGAATTGTGAAGGGTTTTATCATAAAAGGTTGGCCACAAGAGAAATCTTTAACAATGGATTTACAAGTTTTCTGGAAAGTTAGAAATGAATTGTCCATAGAAAATGATTTGTTATGTAAGGGTGAATGTTTTGTACCTCCTACAGAAATAAGAAGAAAGTTGATTTCTATAGCTCATATTGGACATTTAGGACAATCTGGAACTATTAAAAAATTGAGAGATCAGTTTTGGTGGCCGTGCATGGATTCAGAGGTAGTTGTTTTCATTAAGAATTGTTTGTTGTGTCAGGATTCTGATAAAGTTTTGAAGACACAGAAAACTGAGGTTAATGTATTACCGTTTCCCGAACAACCATGGAAGGATTTAGCTATGGATTTACTTGGTCCTTATGAAGGTATTAGTTTGGAAAAAGTGTATATATTGGTTATTATTGATTATTTCTCCAAATGGGTTGAGTATAAGTGGATTGAGCGACCCAGTACTGATGAGGTAATTGAGTTTCTAAACAATTGTTTCAGAAAAGAAGGTTATCCTGATAGTATCACTACTGACAATGGTACATAGTTTACTTCTTCTAAATTACAAGATTTCTTGTCTAATTTAGGAGTTAAACATAAACGAACTGCTTTATATGACCCAATATGAACGGTTTAGTTGAAAGATTCAATAGAACTTTAGTAGAGGCAGTTCAACTGGCTCTAAATGCTAAGATTAATGTTAAGGAACATGTTGCACAAATGATTTGGTCTTATCACTGTACACCTCATTCTTTAACAACATTTTCACAGTTTTTGATGTTGAAAGGAAGGAAACCAAGACTAGGTCTAAATCCATCTTGGTTGCAAAACAGTGTACAGATTTATGATATGAATAGGATATACAATGAGGCCAAGGTGAATGTTGAGTTTAAGAACAAAAATAATTGCAAGGAAAATGGACAAAGGAGTCTAAGTTTAAATGTTGATGATTGGGTTAAGATCAAGCTTCCCACACATGTCAGAAAGGGAGAATCAAATTATACCGACAAAACTTTGTTGGGTCATCGTGAAGAATATAGTTCTTCAAATGTTAATATGAATGAGTTTGGTGTCAGGGCCAGCAGACATAAAAAATTACCAAACAAATACAATGATTACATAATGTATTAGAAAACATTTATTTAGGTTTTTTTTTAAAAAAATAATTATATTATGAGGTCTTATCTAATGTAGGAATGTATATTACAAAGTTTATTGCAGTTTTTATTTTTTATTTGTTTTGGTTTTATTCACTTGTTTATTTCATCTTGTTTGTTTGAAAAGAAGGAGATGTGTAATAGTGTATTTAGATTTCAGAATCTTGTGAATGGAACGTTTTCTGTCGGCTTACGATCAGAAGCGTTTTGTTCGTTAGGAGCGTGTGTGAGTGCTCCAATAAAGGTTACTTGCTCAAGGACATCGTTGTTCCTGGTGTCTTTAAATACAACAGAGGCTCCCACTGACTATGGCGGGCCGAATAGCTCTCATTAAAATGAAAGTGCTTCCGCAGTTTCTTTATTTATTTTTAAATCTTCCTCTTCTGCTCACTATTAACTTTTTCGACATGCTCCGCAGCTTATTGACTCGACTTGTTTGGGTTGACAGGTGGCCTGATATTTGGTGGGAGGTTCTCACTCTTCCATATGAGCTGGAGGCTTCGGAGTGCTCCATAGGAGGCTCCATTTCCTAGCAGCACAGCGTTCTCATGTCACTGGTTTCATCTGGATGAGCGCATTCCATATGCGATTCTAGAGCGGGACCTTGCTACCCCAGGATCTTTGCGTACTCTGTTACCCTGGGGCATTCCACTGGACCCCAGAGATGTTTAAAAGTTATCCACTCCCAGCTGGGCATGGTGTAAACTTACACAAGTGCTAAGGTGTGACTTACTTTACTCTGCCAGAACGGCATCCCCTAACAGTCCATATTTTCCTATGACGTAGGAAGCATGAAACAGTGCATGCCACAAACATATATTATTCACACACTAGGTGATGTGTTTCTAGATAATCATGTTCTCTCCCACACTGAGGATACACGTTTTACTGTCACCACTCAACTTGAGCACTTTGTGCTATGCCGCTTGGAGAGCGATCTCCGTGCTCGCTTCCCTTCATACCCACTGGTCCCTGCAGATTTCTCTCCCCTCACGTTAGTCATTACAGCAGACTTTTGCACATCTTGTCTCCAGACTATACCAAGTGAGCATTGCTTTTTTACCTGCCACTGATGCAGAGCTTAGAGAGGCTTGGGAGTCGGACTTGGGTCGAACCCTATCAGATGTAACTCGTTATGTGCCCTTTAACCACAGACACAAGCTGTTGTATTTTTTTTTTTTTGTGTAGGGCATACATAACACCTAGTGCTATAGCCCTCATGGATCCCTTTGGATCCTCTTCCTGCCCTAAATTCCCTGCACTACTAGCTGACTTTCCGCACAACACATGGACATGTCACCTCATTCATTTTTATTGGCGCAACGGGTTTAGCCGGCTGTCAGTAGTGATGAGCACAACTCTTAACCCTGACCCACTGATGGGCCTGTTAGGGTAAATGGGCGATATTCCTGAAAGCCTTAGGCGTTACGCCGCTATCGCACTCTTACTGGCCAGTGTGACAACACTAGCAAGATTTATGCATCTCTCCAGCCACTAGCATCTCGACAGCGGGATAGTTGACAGCAGCTCAGAGATTATCTGTGCACCCTTGACACTAATCGGTCCATTTCCCCACACCACGCAGACATGTGTTGATGTGTGATATTTGTGATGCCGCGGGTGTCTGCTGTGTCTTATTCTTAGCCCTCAGTGGCGTCAGCAGTCCATTTCCCAAGCCACCTGGATCAACGAGGGCCACCTGCTCAGCTGCAGCACATCTTGTTGTCCCCGGTGAGGTCAGGTGGCCCAAGGTTGGGTTTCAGGCCTAGCTGCGTTCAACGTGCGGCCTGATGTTGTACCACAAAGGTTCCCCATGGTCCCCCTATTTTTTATACTTATGTCATGCCTTGGTTTAGGGGCTCTTTATTCCTTTTCTTCTTTCGGGCCATGTTTCTTCTTCCCAGGATACCGTTCTCTTCCCTGCATGCACTGGTTTATTTTTTCTTTTCCTTTACCAAGATGGTGTCTTTTCTCCAGTTATTCCCATGGAGCATTCCCAATTCAAGATGGCATTTGTCTTTCTTCCTGCATGTCACTTCCTGTCCATTGGTATTTACGGAGCCAGATTTTTGTTTTCCTTGTATTGCAACACTTCCTGTTGGTGATAGTCCTCATTCCTGCTTGCTATTCTTGTGGAGTTTTTTTTTCCTGCTTGTTGTTTCCTGCAGCATTTGGAGTTTCCAGCTCTTGAAGTCTTGTTATCATGATGTTCACCTTTTTTCTGTTTCTGGGAGTTCCTGCGAAAGAGTTTTTTTTCCCTTTTGGGTTAATTGTCTGGGACTCCTTCTGGGGGGCACAGACTGCTAAGGTGTTTTCTTGTCGGCCGAACTGTGGCCCCTATTTCAGCCTGACCAGAATGTACAAGAACTGAGGTCGCACTCCAGTTTCATCTGACCAGGGCAGTAAGCGAAAAGCTGATTGTGACAGATTATGAAAGATCCATTAGAGGAACTTGTGGAGATGGCCCAGCTGCAAATCTATACACTACAAAAACAAGCCCAGGAAAGACTACAGCTACATGCTGAAAAATGTGGCTTTATGAGAAGCTTTGGTTTTAGAACCACAGATGTTCCAACCGTCTCTGCTACTACACCACATTTCTCTGGGGATCCTAATAAGTTAAGAGAATTCCTTGACTCTGACTGTATATTTTGCATTTTGACCTTCCCAATTCACTAAGGACAAGACCAAAGTGGGATATTTCATCAGCGCCTTGTCTGGTCCAGCTTTGGCTCGGGTGACTCCGTTGGTAGCAACAGGTGATTCTCGGTTGTCTACCTTTACCGCCTTTGTTGATGGCTTTGAACAAATGTTCGAATGACCCGGCATGGAGCTTTCTGCAGAAGAAGCCTTATGTAGCATCCATCAGGGTAACCAGAATGTCCTACATTACGTCACACGTTTGAGGCAATTGGCAGCAGAAACCACTTGGGTAGAATGCACCCTCATCACCCTTTTTCGTAGGGGACTCCATAACGAAATAAAGGATGAATTAGTACATTCTCCTCAAGTGGATGAATTAAATGGACTGATGACTTAGCATTATCCATAGAATATTGCCTTTGTGAACGTAGCTTGGAGAAAGAGAAGGGTTGTGTTCAATCACAGACTGGAACCACACATACAGTTGTTCATTGATTAGAAGAGAATATATATGAGGCCGAACATCTTCTGAAGATGAACCCATGCAAATAGACATGGCTCGTAGACCATTAATCAAAACTGAGCGTGGAAATAGACAACAGAAAGGGCTGTGCCTTTACTGTGGCAATTCTGGTCATCTGATTAAACACCAACTCAAGTCCTCTGTGAGAAGGGAAAGGCGAGACGTTCAGAGATACCTTCTATATGTTCTTCCAAAGAAAACACAACAGCACTCTTTCTTTTGCCCATTGTGTTGTAGTTAAAAGATAGCAGGGAAGAAAGACTATTAGCATTGCTTGACTGTGGTGCTAGGAGACTAAGGCGGTCATTACAACATTGGCGGTAAAAGCCGCTTACCGCTGTGCGGAAATACGCCACAGCTATTATGACCCACATCTCGGAATCCGCCAAAAGTCAGACACCCACACAAGTCCACCACACCAAAGGTCAGTGATAAACTGACGAAAACAAAACCTCCACCGTCACGCCAACAGAAATACGCCCACACTATCACGACACACGACTCCATGCGGCGGTCTTTCATCCGCGGTATTCCATTGGCGGTACACACCGCCGCGCTCAAAATACACACACTCTTACAAAACACAGCCACATTGGACAATTCAAAATACACACACCTGATACACATACACACACCACTCCCACACACCCAATACAATATAAAACACACACCCACATCACCCACATCACCCACAAACCACCATGACAAAAAATTCCGAAAGAAGGCCAGAGAGAGACACCACCAACAAGAACAACAGCATCCATAGGCACACTACACCATCACCCACACAACTTCCACGCACCTCACACAACACACCACTACATATCACCACACTTATCACCACACACTCCACCCCACACAACACCTACACCACCCCATGGCACGGCAAAGACACCCCAGGTTCTAGGAGGAGGAGCTCAGGGTCATGGTTGAGGAAATCATCCGGGTAGAGCCACAGCTATTCGGATCAAAGGTGCAGCACACCTCCATAGCTAGGAAGATGGAGCTATGGTGAAGAATAGTGGACAGGGTCAACGCAGTCGGACAGCACCAAAGAAATTGGGAGGACGTCAGGAAGAGGTGGAACAACCTACGGGGGAAGATGCGTTCTGTGGTCTCAAGACACCACCTGGCGGTTCAGCGGAATGGCGGCGGACCCCCACCTCCTCCTCCACAACTAACAACATGGGAGGAGCAGGTCTTGGCGATTCTGCATCCTGAGGGCCTCGCAGGAGTAGGTGGAGGAATGGACTCTGGAAAGTCAAAGCTTTACTATTACATCCCCCACCCTACCTGCATGCTATCACATACCCCCACCCTCACCCCCAGCACCCCAACTCCTCACATATGTCCCAACATCACAAACCACACATCCCAACACCAAGCCCTGCATGCAACAACAAAGCATGGACACCCATCACCAAAGCATGCCCACTGCACATACCCATACACCCCCCTAAACCATCATCACACAAGCTCCCACACAGGAATGCTAGCACTGGGGTACACGGTCACCCACCCATTGCACACCATTACACACACAGATTTAATAGACATCCTTTTATACCCCTGCAGGACCCCCTACCCAACGTCACCGGACAGGAGGGTCCACACATGTCCACACCACCAACAGAAGAGACCCACAGTGATGACAGCACCTCTGTCCATCTGGATCTAGATGACCAGCCCGGACCATCGGGGACTTATTGACAGTCGGTTCCCCTCACACAGGCACACGCCACCACAGACCTTCCCCCCTCTGGAAACACCAGCACAGCACCCACCCAGCAGGCCCATACCTCTGTCCCCAGGACACGTCAATCAGCAGTGTGTCCACCACTACAGGGAACCCAGGATAACCCACCACCCCAACAACAACAGGGACCTGGGGGCAGTGGTAGTGGGCACACTGTCCAGGGGACGGAGGCCCAGGAACACAGGGGAACTGGGAGGGCTGCTGTGCGACAGGGGGCGGACAGGCCAAGGGAACCCACTCTCCACGAGGCCCTCTTCTCCATCATGGGAGCCTGCCACCACTCCCAGGAGACAATGGCAACGGTACTGGCCAAGTTTCAGGAGACCCAGCGCATGCAGGAGGAACAGTATATGGGCTTCAGGGAGGAACTCAGAACCATCAGCTCCACCCTGGGCACCATCGTAGGGGTGCTGAAGGAACTACTCAACAACAGGAGGGACACTGTGGCACTACAAAGGGCCCCTGACACTAGAATAGACGATGAACTGCCCACCACCTCCGCTAGCGCTAGTGGACAGGACTCCCCACCACAGGACCACCACACCAGCACCCCACCCCCTGCAGATGGAGAACCACCCCGCAAACAGTCCTTGAGATCCAAGACAAAGTCAGAGCACGATGCCAAGACCCCCGCCAAGAAATTAGACTACCCTGATTGTTATCCTACTGTCCCACTTTGTCACCCTGTCCATAATTAAACTGCCCCAGCTCCACTTCCTATGCCCATATGGGCAATGCATTTGTGAGACTAATAGACTGGACTCTGCCATGGACACTCCTCTGCCATCACCCCTCACCATTTCACTACCCCCTCCAATAATGAGCATTTAAATAAACACACCTAAAGCACAAAACGATCTGGAGTCTGTCTGTGATTACGAAATAGTGTATTAGCAATTACAGTGACAAAATGCTCTTTCAATTGTAATGTCAGCATACTTATGTCACACAGCTCTAGTCCATGAGGAATCTAAGCAGATGTCACACAGTGGGACCCACATCTGTGAAATCGTAAGGGAAAGTGACAACTCAGTGACCATACACTGGGTGAAAACGGCAGTCAGGAGCGAGGTAGTAGTGTCAAAGTACATGTAGTAGGCAGGTTTGGATTCCTACCTGTGTCTCACTGGAAATATTGCAGGATCACTGAGTCCCTGTTGTGCATGTCTTCTTCCTCTGCTTCCTCCTCATACTGTCCACAGGCTCCACAGCTGCCACAACACCGCCATCTGGACCATCCTCCTGCAGAAAAGGCACCTGGCATCGCAAAGCCAAGTTGTGAAGCATACAGCAGGCCACGATGATCTGGCACACCTTCTTTGGTGAGTATAATAGGGATCCACCTGTCATATGGAGGCACCTGAACCTGGCCTTCAGGAGGCTGAAGGTCCACTCAATCACCCTCCTAGTTCGCCCATGGGCCTCATTGTAGCGTTCCTCTGCCCTGGTCCTGGGATTCCTCACTGGGGTCAGTAGCCATGACAGGTTGGGGTAACCAGAGTCACCTGCAAATGGCGAGGGACAACTGTTAGACACACACTAACCTGTAGGGATAACCCCAGACCCAGACAACCATTCCCAATGACTTGTTTCCAGGTGTTCACCTAATAGCCACACACAGTGCCTCTGGAGTTGACCCATCACATAAGGGATGCTGCTATTCCGCAGGATGTAGGCATCCTGCACTGAGCCAGGGAACATGGCATTCACATGGGAGATGTACTGGTCTGCCAAGCATACCATCTGTACATTCATAGAATGATAACTCTTCCGGTTTCTGTACACCTGTTCACTCCTGTGGGGGGGGACCAAAGCCACATGGGTCCCATCAATGGCACCTATGATGTTGGGGATATGTCCCTGGGCATAGAAATCACCTTTCACTGTAGGCAAATCCTCCACCTGAGGAAAAACGATGTAGCTCCGCATGTGTTTCAGAAGGGCAGACAACACTCTGGACAATACGTTGGAAAACATAGGCTGGGGCATCCCTGATGCCATGGCCACAGTTGTTTGAAAAGAGCCACTTGCAAGGAAATGGAGCACTGACAGCACCTGCACTTGAGGGGGGATTCCTGTTGGATGGCGGTTTGCTGACATCAGGTCTGGCTCCAACTGGGTACACAGTTCCTGGATTGTGGCACGGTCAAGCCTGTAGGTGATAATCAAATATTGCTCCTCCATTGTCGACAGGTCCACCAACGGTCGGTACACCGGAGGATGCCGCCATCGCCTCACATGTCCCAGCGGACAGTGCCTATGAAGGACAACAGCGAGCACAGAGTCAACCAACTCAGAGGTACGTACCCACAGTTTACACAGAACACCATCCATACACAAAAGGTGGCCTGTATGTGTGTTGAGTCTAGGCCTAGGTATGTGTGACACAGTTGAAAATGAAGCCATGTGGGCCCCTGAAATGGCGGCTGCCTGACCTCTAAAGTGGGACAATGGGATGTGAGGTAACTGCACTGGCGTTGTACACCGTCGCGGTAGGCGGTCGAAGACCGCGGCGCAATGCTGCATTGGTTAACATTGGACCCTATGGGTCCCAGGAGCCAATGACAATGTACGCCGGCAGTGACGGTACACACCGCCGCGGACGTGACCGCCATTTTCTATCTGTTCAATCATTCGATACCTGATCTTCGACAGGAGAGGACCTACACTGCAAGTGCTGCTGTGACCTCGGTCTGGAAGAAACAATGGCTCGTGCGTCTGGGGAAAGGGCCCCTGCCTTCACATCGGAGGAGTTGGAGAAACTCGTGGACGGGGTCCTCCCCCATTACCAGCTACTCTACGGTCCTCCAGACAAACTGGTAAGTACTCAGGGAGCATGTTGTATGGGCTATGCCTGTGTGGAGAGGGCTGGATGTAAGAAGGAAGGGGGCAGAGTGCTGTGTGCATGAAAGACGATAAATGCATGTGCCACATGGCAAGGGTAGGGATGGGGGCCAATCACTTTGACGGTGCAGTTGGTAATGACTTCTCTTTTTCCCCTGTACATTTCATGTAGGTCAGAGCCCACCAAAAGAAAGATATTTGGCGTGCCATTGCCAAGGACGTCCGGACCCTGGGGGTCTACCACAGACGGAGCACACACTGCCGGAAAAGATGGGAGGACATTCGCCGCTGGAGCAAGAAGACGGCGGAGGCTCAGCTGGGGATGGCCTCCCTACGTGGGAGGGATGCCCATCGCACCATGACCCCCTTGATGTTCAGGATCCTGGCGCTGGCCTACCCGGAGTTGGATGGGTGCTTGAGGGCATCACAACAGGCACAAGGGGGTGAGTATTCTCTCATTATGATGACTTTGTGTGCAGTGGAGGTGTCTGGGTGGGGGAGGAGGGCTGTGGGTTTCCCTCAGCCAGGGCGAATTCAGTAGGCAAGGCCCCTCCATGAGGCAGGCCAGGTGGCACCCCACCCCACCTCTGTAGAGTGCCAAGTACAGCTATTCATGCCCCTGCATCATCTATGTATGCAGATGTCATCCATAGCCTTGTAGGCCATTTCCCAGGAATTGAATAGTGGAGCCCAAGAGCGCGGCGTAGTGCAGGGGGCTTCTGTGTCTGTCGTGTCCGCCAACGGTAGCGGTAATCCATGCACTCAACATGTCTTTCTCCTGTCGTCCCCCACCTTTTTGTGGTTTCCCTGTTTTTGTGTGCATTAGCATCATCAGGCGGAGGAGCAGTGGCACCGGAGCACGAGGGAGCTGCATCCCACATGGCCCTGGAGGGCAAGACTACGGACTCGGAATTCACCAGTGTGACGGAGGGCGAAGGGAGCTCCACAGCGGGGACAGGAGCTGACACCAGCGACACGGACTCGTACTCTGATGGGAGCTCCCTTGTGGTGGGTGCAACATCTGTGTCCCCCGCATCTACAGGTACAGCTGCCACCCCCCCTACCAGCACCGCCCTCCCAGCAGCCCCTCAGCCTTCGCCCCGTGCCTGATCACCCAGGAGGGTGGGCATCACCTTCGCCCCAGGCACCTCAGGCCCTGCCCCAGTCACCCCTGCTGCCCTCAGTGAGGAGGCCATTGACCTCCTCAGGTCCCTCACTTTTGGGCAGTCTACCATTTTGAATGCCATCCAGGGTGTAGAAAGTCAGTTGCAATGAACAAATGCATTCCTGGAGGGCATTCATTCTGGTCAGGCGTCCCTTCAGTGAGCTTTTCAGACTCTGGCCTCAGCAGTGATGGCAGCCATCGTCCCCATCTCTAGCCTCCCCCCTTCAACTTCATCCACCCAGACCCAATCCCCTGTACCTCTGCCTATCCCAAGCACACCATCAGACCAGCCTGCACACACCTCAACACACAAAGGAAGCTCAGGCAAACATAAGCACCACACATCCCACAGGCACTCACGCAAGCAACACACACATGCAGACACACCAACATCCACTGCCTCCACTGTGTCCCCCTCCTCGTCGTCTCCCTCATCCCTCCCAGTCTCGTCTACACTCACACCTGCATGCACTACCTCTACAGCCACTACGTCCCTCACCAGCACACCCACCAGCACACCCCGCTCACGTACAGTCACCACCCCCACTACCATTCACACATCCCCTGTGTCCTCTCCCAGTGTGTCTGTGACGCCCTCTCCCAAGATACACAAATGCAGGCACACACCCACCCAACAGCCATCCACATCACGACAGCCTCCAGCGCATGCACCTTCACCCAAAGTCACCAAACGTACACCTCCTACTAACACCACCTCTTCCTCCACTCCCAAACCCCCTCCAGCTACCCGTTCCAGTGTGTCCAAAAAACATTTCCTGTCCACTCTTGACCTTTTTCCCACACCTCCCCCACCCAGTCCATCTCATAGGTCCTGAAGTTGCACCTCAGCCACAACATCTCCGGGACCAGTGGTGCCTGTAGTCACCGGTATGTGGAGTGCACCAGCCACCAGGGCAGCCAGTGTGGCACGGAGCCACAGCACAGACAGTCCCCCACCTGTGAAGCATCAGAAGTTGGCCAGTGCCCGGCGGGAGAGAGGGAAGACTCCAGCCACCAAAGCCGCTCCCAGGGGTCTCGTTGGGAGTGTGGAGTCAGCTGTGACACCTTCCAAGGTGGGGAAGGGCCACAAGAAACACGGCAAGTCTGGGAAGAGCAGCACGGGGGAGAAGACCGCCATCATCCCCACTGCCCAGGAGGCCACCGCCAGCCCCAGCCCAGCTGCCCAGGAGGCCACCGCCAGCCCCCGCCCAGCTGCCCAGGAGGCCACCGCCAGCCCCAGCCCAGCTGCCCAGGAGGCCACCGCCAGCCCCAGCCCAGCTGCCCAGGAGGCCACCGCCAGCACCAGCCCCGCTGGGCCATGAAGGACCACCAGCACCAGCCCCGCTGGGCCATGAAGGACCGCCAGCACAAGCCCCGCTGGGCCATGAAGGACCGCCAGCACAAGCTCCGCTGAACAGGGCACCGCCATCTCAAGCCCCGCTGAACAGGGCACCGCCATCTCAAGCACCGCTGAACAGGGCACCGCCATCTCAAGCACCGCTGAACAGGGCACTGCCATCTCAAGCACCGCTAGCCCATGAGCAGCAGGGGCACTGACGCAACTGGGTCCGTCACGGGGTGAGTGATGCACTCTGGGCACCAGTCCCCCTCCAGAACCAGTGGAGACTGTCATCCACTACCTCTGTCCTTAACAGGATGAAGCACTCTGGGCACCAGTCCCCCTCCAGAACCAGTGGAGACTGTCATCCACTACCTCTGTCCTTCACAGGATGAAGCACTCTGGGCACCAGTCGCCCTCCAGAACCAGTGGAGAGATCCATCCACTACCTCTGTCCTTCACAGGATGAAGCACTCTGGGCACCAGTCCCCCTCCAGAACAAGTGGAGACTGTCAAACACTTAAGAGACTGTGGCTTTGCACTCACCAGGATTGAACAGTGGGCAACCCACCCACTGTAGAGACTTGAGACACTGTGGCTTTGCACTCCCCAGGATTGAACAGTGGGCAAGCCACCCACTTGTGAGACTTGAAAGACTGTGGCTTTGCACTCCCCAGGATTGAACAGTGGGCAAGTCACCCACTGTAGAGATTTGAGAGACTGTGGCTTTGCACTCCCCAGGATTGAACAGTGGGCAAGCCACCCATTTGTGAGACTTGAGAGACTGTGGCTTTGCCCTCCCCAGGATGTAACAGTGGGCATGTGGCCCATTCATGGATTTGGAGTCGTGCACTCAAACAGCTGAAGTGCCCCCCCTTTCCCTCCCCCTGATGTGCGTGTGTTCTTGCTGTCTGATGCCCCTGCAGTGTTCTCTCCGTCATGGTCGGGGATCTTGTGTGGGCCTCGCCAATACTGTGTGGTCCCAGTGTTCCACAGACTTTCTTTGTGAAGTACCTGGACTACTATGCCTGGTATTTATTTTGTACATTGTGTATATATATATATTTCTGCCTACTTGTTTTTAATATATTCCGATGGTTACACTCATTTTCTTTGGTCTTTGCATTCTTCCGAGGGGGTTTGGGGGGTGTAACTGTGATGTATTGATATGCATTAGTGTGTGTGTTGTGGTGGGTGAGGTTGGGGGTGTTGCGTGTGTGTGTCCCTGTTTTTTGCCTCCCCCCTCGCCTGTGTCGTAGGCGCTGTACTCACTGTTGTCTTCGCCGCCGGCGTTCGTGCTCCTGGTAGAGGAGCAGGAAGACTATCACAGGTAGAATTTGGAGTTCTGGTTCCATGGTGTCCTCGTTTCTCGTGGAGTGTGTAGAGGTGAGCGTTTTCCCTTCGGAATTCCAGTTTCCGCCGTGTTTTTATCCACGGTGAATCCGCCCCGGAAAAGGTGGCGGATTGGTGGGTTGTAATAGTGTGGGCGGTACATTGTCTCCCACCTGTCTGTTGGTGGTGAACGCCAAGCTGTTTGTTTGTACCGCTGTGGCGGTCTGAGTGTTAAAGTGGCTGTCTTTGTTGGCGGTTTCCGCCACAGTCGTAATTACAATTTTTTTACCGCCGGCCTGTTTGTGGTCTTACCGCCGCTTTAACACTGACCGCCAGGGTTGTAATGACCACCTATATCTTGTTGAGAAATGGGCTAAGGAGAAGGGGATTCCTTGTATACCAATGGAAGCACCAGTGCAGGTCCACACGGATGACGGTTCCCCTCTTGCTTCAGTTTGGGAAACATCAAGAGTGCATTACCTTTGACCTGATTTCTTCACCTGATCATATGATAATATTAGTCATACCCTGGCTCACATGGCACAATCCCTATATATTAATTGGGAAACAAGAACAATATCATTCTTATCACAATTCTGTCAACAAAATTGCTATCCTTCAGAAACCTATTGGTCCCCAAAGAGTATGACGTTGAAGAATAAGGAGGTGGCTGTCTATCAATACCGTGCAAGGGTACTTAGCCATTACCTGGAATATTCAGACATGTTTCAGAATTCAGAGAGGCCAGTTTTGCCACTGCATAGAGTATATGACTGTGTCATTCCTTTGCAGCCCGAGGCGGTGATTCCTTTTGAGAGAATGTACTCACTTTCTGACCCAGAAAAAGAGACACTTAAGGAATATCTAGAGGAAAACCTATGGAGTGGGTTCATTACCCCCTCCTCATCACCTGCTGGGGCTCCTCTTTTTTTCATACCTAAAAAGACAAAGGATCTACTCCCCTGCATAAACTTTTGCAGGTAGAATAAAATCACCATAAACAACAGGTGTCCTTTACCCCTTATCAGAGACATCTTGGAAGCTGTTAGAGGATCACAAATGTTCACCATATTGGATCTCAGGGAAACCTATCATCTCCTATGAATCAAGAAGGGAGATGAGTGGAAAACTGCCTTTTGATCTAATTTGGGTCATTTTGAATACCGGGTAATGCCTTTTGGCTTAACTAATGCTCCATCTATTTTTCAGAGGTTCATGGACTCTGTATTTCCTGATCTCCGAAACCAAATTGCTGTTATATACCTAGATGACATCCTGGTGTATTCCACCCACCCAGAACAACATACAACACATATAGCTCAAGTCCTGGAAAGAGTGCGGCAACACCAATTGTATTTCAAACCAGAAAAAATGGGAATTCGACAAGACCGAGGTGGAGTACTTTGGTTATCACATCAACCAGATTGGTATTGCTACGGATCCAGAGAAAGTTAAAGCTATCCTAGACTGGCAATCTCTTTCCTCTATAATGGAGACCCAATGCTTCTTAGGTTTGGCCAATTTCTATTGACAATTAATAGCAGACTTCGTTGAACAGACAAGTCACATTACTCAGACTCTTAAGCTGGTTTCAGCTGGAGAAAGACTGCAGAGACAGCTTTTCAGGATCTGAAACATGCCTTTACACAAGCTCCAATTCTATGGCATCCTGATACCACAAGAACATTTATTCAAAGAAAAGACGATGGATTAGAATATCTGGTCTTCTATTGTCACATGTATGGACCGATTCAGAACGCAATTCCGCTGTATTCAAACAAGAACTATTTGCCCTGAAAACAGCCTGTAATGAATGGAGGCAGTTTCTATTGGGCACCAGAGAAACCTTTGAATTCAGAACAGATCATCGAAATCTGCAATGTCTTTGAAATTTTCAATGCTGAAATAGTCGTCAAGTCCGGTGGTCCTTCTTTTTTAGTCAATTCATCTTTTTCATTACCTATATACCTGGGTCTCAGAACATCGTGGCAGATCCCTTATCACATTGTTATCCTGAAAGTGCCATTCTTCCTTCACAGAATATAATAGAACCATACTGAATCATTGGGGTAGTACAATCCTTCCTTGACAGAGTGAAATCAGAGTATATGTTCCTCTCAAGAGAAGAATGGGTTGCCTTGAATCCTCATCTATGTAAGGCTAAGGAAAATGACTATCATGAAGATGCATTGTTCCTCCCTACCAAGAAGGTTCAAACAGAAGCATTACAGAGGTGTCACAACTCACCTATTGCTGGTCATTGTGGAGTCAAGGCAACTCAACCCTCTTTTTGATGGAGGTCTAATTTTAAATAGATCTTCTCTACTTAAATGTTTTTCTGAAATTGTGCATTTAAGGCTAATTGAAGGTAATGATATCAAGCTGGTTTCCTTATTGCCCATAGGGCCTGGTTTTATATCTAGGGTAACCTGTCACTCTAAATTCACTGCAAATATGATATTAAATAATTCAGAATGTTTGCAATGTAGGGGGATTCATGTTATTCCGTTCATGGAAGATGAGGGGAGGCAGACCTCTGTTATGGCACCCTATGGGTTTAATGCAATGGGCAAGGGGCAGTCCCTCCCCCAGGTCCCCTCTCGTAGTAAAAGGCCTCCGTCAGGTTATAAGGGGCTGAAAGTCCATCTAGGTAATCATGGTAGACAGGAATCCTTAGGGATTTCTCTAGTTCTTCTTCCCCAGTAGTGCATGAAGGTTAATTGCCTAGATGGGATAGGTTGCCAGGTGCCCTATCCAGTGCCTCCCAGAGTGGGCGCTTGCAAGGTTCTTATAACTAGCAATGAGTTAAAAGTCTTCTCTTGGAATATAGCCAGAGTAAATAACAGCTGGGAGAAGCTGCAACTTTTGTCATCATCAAATACAGATGTATTATGTCTCCAGGAGACATTGAGTGTTGGGGGTCTAGTCTTCGATATTTCTTTACCCTGGATTGTGAAGCAAAGCCCTCAAGAAGGGGGCACGCAAAGGAAGGGGTGGCGTGTTTGTTGTTTAACAAGCTTAAATGGAGATATGAGTGCTATGAAGATCCTTATAATCTGTTTTAGGCATTAACTTTGTTTAATTCTGGACATAAAAGACTTTACCCCTATAGCTGATAAATGCATATATCCCACCGACATTATTTGTGATGAGCTCCCGCATAAGGTTTTTTCTTATATTAGAAAAAGTTGAACCTCCACATTTTATTCTGGTAGGAGATTTAAACTGTAAGATATCTAATTCTGCCCTAGATCATTCTCAGAATGCTGTAAAAGAGAAAGCCTTGCAGATCCCTCCCGCTATCTTTCCTTCGAATATAAGAGCAAATGAGAGAGGGAGAGTGCTGTTGACTCAGTTAGAAAAAGGCAACAGTATTATTGTTAATGGGAGGTTACCCTCTGATTCTCCAGCAGCATTCACTCATAGAGCACCTTGGGGGGAGGTCCATCTTGGATTACGTGATAGTAAACTGTTCTGGATTTTATCTTTCGGGTGATCTAAAGGTGGAAGATTCCCTGCTTAGTAACCATAGTCTGCTAGCTTTCTCCTTGAACACCAAAATATTCTTTAAGAGTCATTGGAAAGTGGATAGATGTGCTTTAAGCCTTAATAAGAAGTCAGGGTGGACTCACTCGGATTTAAGGGCAAGTAAGGGTGGAAAGTCAAATTAGAAGCCACGCTTGCATGTTAGGTAATTGACTAGGGAACAAAATTGAAAGTTTTAATAAGTTTATGAAGCAGATAGTAAATGATGCTAAACAGAAAAACTAATTGAATCGCTCTAAGCTGACCCCATTTCCTCTTCTTCCCCTGAATAGGGAAATAAATGCACTCATCAGGGAACAATATTTGGCTTTTGATATTGAAAGGGAAGTGAAGGTGCATGTATTAAAGAGGAGAAGGGTGCAATTGAAAGCTTGTCTAAAAAGAGAAGCATGGGATAAACTCTGGATCAAATTGAGGGAGGCTGTAGTTAAAGACAAGTCCCTGACCTTTTGGACGTTAGTTGGAATTGGTTGTGGGCAAGAGATAGATATTTTGCTTTATCCATAAATGAATAAAAATGAGTCCCCTTTATTATGGGTCTTTATGTGGTGAATATGGGGGAGACTAAACAATATGTGGCAAAGAAGGACTTGCTCCTGTATGACCCCGCGTCTGGAGCAGAGACTATGACTGCAATTCAAGGAATGCACACCTTGGCTGCAATGGGGCCTGACGGGATCCCCATCTCTGTTCTAAAACAAAATCCATTACTTTGGAGTAAAATTCTCTATCTGTTTTTTTTTAAATGTTAAAAAATCATTAATTCCCCCATATTGGACAGGGAATATTTTAGTCCCTCTCTTCAAGAAGCTCGATCACAACTCGCCAGAAAATTATCGTCAGATTGGCCTTCTTCATGCAGAGCATAAAGTTTTTGCCAAATGTGTATTGGCCCAAATCAATGTATTGGGTGGTAGAAAATAGAATTCTCCTTATAGAACAAACTGGGTTTAGGAGTAGGCACGGAAACCTTGATAATATAACTGCCCTTAAGGCTTTAACTGAAAAATATGTGGAATTGAGGGGTGGGGTCCTATAGGCAGCTTTTATAGATTTTTCCACAGCTTTTGACAAAGTAGACCATTTTCTGCTGTGGAATGAGCTGTTAAAATTTGAAATGCTAGGCCCTCTCTTAAATGTAATGATTGCTCTGCATTCAGATACCTGGTGTATGGTGCTTATGGGTGGGTATAGGGCCTTGTCACAAGTTATTCCCACTCTTAATGGGTTAAAACAAGGCTGCCTACTTGCCCCGCTCCTCTTTTCCTTTTACATCCATGACCTTCTGGACTACCTTTCTCAAAGCAAGGGTATTGCCCCATTACTCGGGGGAAAGGCTATTGTTTGTCTACTTTATGCAGCTGACATAGTCATTTTTGATTTAACCCCTAAAGGGTTAAATTGTCACCTGCAGACTTTACAACTATTTGCAGACACACATTTCATGAAGATAAATGTAAGTAAAAGTATAACAATGTGCTTCCGCCTCCCTGTTGTATTGTACAGAATTAATTGATGTTTCTAAGTGGAGCTTTCTAAGTACGATAGAAGGTCATATTCTTAGAAGTTTAATCTCAGTAGATTCAGCCTCTTCCGTAGTAGCTCTACGATTGGAATTTGGATTGAGAAGTGCCTTTGTTCAGGGCCTCACGGGGGTAGTGCACTGGGCCGCATATCTTGCAAATTGTGATGATGTCTCATTAAGATCTTGTATAAAGAAATATATCTTTGGCAGTTTTGAAGATAAGTCATCAACTCAAGGAACTTTGTGGCAGCAACAGAGATGTTCCATTTGGATTCTATATTAGTTCTCTCACTATCAACACAGCAATTAAAGATTAGTCTATCACCAAATGTTCAGGGCTTTTCCCATTACATCTGGCCCTGTCTGTGGTCCCTCAACATCTGGGACAATTACACCACTGCCAGCCTTGGGATTTAAGTTTCCATTTGGACAGAGAAGCATGCACTAAGAAAAGGATTAGTCAAACTGACCCTTACTCGGTAAACAAAATGCAATCCTACGCTTATTGGAATTTACCTCAGAGCCTGAGAAGCCTCTGGTGCCTTTTAAGACAGGGCTTGCTCCCATCAAACCCCTTGCTGTCTAGATTGGTATTGGCATATCACCAACTTGTAATTGGTGCCAAAGGGGCGTTTAGGAACTTAATCATATCCTTTTTATATGCCCCGCTCTGTTACCTTGCCAGCGGAAGTGGTTGAGGCCTATTTGTTTGCTGCGATCATTTCCTTCTGCTTTAAAGCTCTTAAATGCACTGCATACCCCGCCAAATGAAATGTTCTGTTTTAGAATTTCTTAATTTTTTTCATTGTTTCTTAAAATTATAGTAATGATGTCTGATTTAATGTTTAAGTTATGGTTGTTAGGAACGTGAATTTGCTTTTAGTTTGTTTATTTTAGTAATCAAATAAGTCTTATGATGCTTCTTATCCCAAATTGAGATATGACTATTATTTTCCTTTTTATTGTGTATGTGCAATACTTTTTATTCTTCTGGGAAATTGATTTGATGTTTTTTCGGGATAGCTAAGATGAATTTGATTATTTTGTAGGTATATGTTTTTGATTTTTTTATGTGTACCTCCTTTAAGTGCCACAGCATAATTAAATTAAATTGAATTAAATTGAATTGACTCCACAAAATATATCGTGTCATACCAATTACTAGCATCATGGTTGTAGCTCTCCTTTTAACAATGTGGAATATGTATTTGCAGATTGTGTTTAGCTCCGCATGGAACATCCCTTGCATTGGCTGTGCCCCTTGCTTTCTATCAATGTTTGTTGCTGTTCTTCCAAAAAGAGGTCCAAAACTACTACATTTGCACAGGAAAGTATAGTATTTCTAAATGGTATTTTCTCTTATTCACATCATACACATATGTGTGTACATTTTGCAAATGTGCGTTCATCTCCAATATAGTCATTGGAAGTGATATGTATAACTTACTTTTCAAACAAGTATCGCCTACAGTGTCCAATGACTACAACTACTATGGTGCTCTGTTTTTGGATCTGAAAAACAATAGTGCAATGTTACATTGTACAACTGTCCTTTACTTCCATATGCTCATACATTTAAAAAACTAGTACATTTGACAGACATCATGTCATGCTGTGGTTTAAAATGTCACTTCTTGTGTAGCTCAACCATGTTGACACCTTTTTATAGCTACATTGAATTGATGAAAATGCTTACATCATTCATTGTCTTTTGAATACAAGATTTCAAAAAAGTGTGTTGTGGCACGCTGAATAGAAGTAGTAGCCACACACATGTCAATTTGCACTGTCAAAATGATGACCAATTACAGTTTTCTCTGTAATATGAACCACTTAATCCAATGTGTTGCAGCCTGCTAGGCCTTGGAATGATCCACTACTCCAAACTGCTTGCCACTGTGTTGGGTTGAATGTCTGCCACACACAATGTACAAATCTGAAATAACACTTTTGCACTTCTTGACATTGCTACAAGGTCAGCACCAGAGTTGTAACCTGTGTAAATTAGGCTGCATCTGTAAAATAATGAAAATCACACAAAAGCCTAATCACTCTCTTTCTAGTTTTTAGCTTGGCCATTTTGCACAGCAAAGACACATAAAATGCACAAACTATATATTAATTACATATTCTTTGCAACCTTCAGAGGCCCAACCACCCGGCCCAGTGGACCATTGTCTGGCAGCCAAGACACGACCACTCCAGCCCAGGAGCAAGCCTTCAGTGAGGACTCCTCTCCTGTAAGTCTGGATGATCAGGAGTGAGCTGGTCCATCTGGTCTGTATGACCAGACAGCCCCAGTGAGTTGCACTCAGCCCATGCCTCCCACCACAGCTGCAACACTATCTCAGCAGGAGGACACCTCCACTCCCTGTGTATCAAGGAGATACATACCAATCCTGTGCCCTCCAGTCCTGGCTGCTGTTGAGACAACAACAACACTGTCTCCAGTTATGCAGGACTCAGTGGGATGGGGCACACTGATTCAAGGGTACAGGCTAACATAGGTAGTGGTCATGGGAGGGAATCTGTGGGCCAGCCAAGTGAGGCCCCTGGGGTCTTTGTCAGACAGACCCAGTTGTGGTTCACAGCATGTGAAAGGGGTGGGTGGCGCACGGGGGGGGGTGGGAGGAATAAAAATTAAATGAATTAAAAAATATAAACACATACATTGCTCACCCCACCACACCAGTCCATCTGTTTCTCTGCTGCAGGCTCAGGCTCAGAGCAGTGTCAGGACTGGCTGGGAGCACCCAGCCAGGGCACTCCTCGGCAAACTGAGAGCATGTGCATGGTCTCTCCAGCCCAGCAACTGTGTTGCTGGGCTGAAGAGAGCCTACTGCGCATGTGCTTTTGGCAGGCCCGAGACGGCCGACCAAACATAGATGCTCTCTGAGGGAGAGTGCTGTTCACTCCCACTCACTGCTCGTCACCCCCGTGGCCCCACCCCTTTACAAGAAAACAATAATAAACACTCTTTATTATCGTTTTCTTGTGAATGTTTTGCACCTGAAGCTGCTTGTGGGGGTAAAATGGGGTGGGAGGGGGACAACGCTCTTCCTCTCTAACGGAGGAGCAGTCCCTGCCAGACCACCATTGACTAAGTCTTGGGTGTGGTACAACAGTCCCAAAATGTGATGGGCCAGGTTGTAACTGACCTCTGAGCAATTAAGAAGCTGCAGAGGGAGCACATCTTGGAACTCAGCAACCACAATGAAAGAATGAGCTCCCTGACTGGGGTGCTTTTTGACATCTATCGCCAAATGTTCAGGGCTTTTCCCATTACATCTGGTCTTGTCTGTGGTCCCTCAACATCTGGACCAATTACACCACTGCCAGCCACACAGTGAGGCCCTACCTCACAAGGAGCCTGCTCCTCCCACCCCAGTCCCTGCACATGTGCTCCCCTCTCCCCAGAGGGGACAGTCATCCAGACCAGCAGGAGAGGATGGCAAGAACAACACCACCACCTCCAAGAGACACAGATCTAATTTCCTCTGATGCATGTCCACCATTCACTCTGTGCACTATTTCATGGACGCATATACATTTTCTGAGGACAGTTGTGTTTTGGACATTGGACTCCAAACTGTTTTTGGCTCTACTACCATACTTCCTTGCACCACATTAGACTTTTTCATTTATTTCATCATTTTTGATTCCCCTTTCTGTTATTTTGTGTCACATAAATAAATGGTATGGACACAGTCCACAAGACTCTTGATAGATTATTTGCAGCCTTTCATTTGTCATGTCCGTCTTCCACCATCATGTTGTCAATTCTTTTGAATATTCATTTGCCAAAGAAATTCAGAAATGACAAAGAGGTAAAGTGTTATCTTATTTATGAAAAAACAAACTCAAATCATAATGTATTTCAAACTTACATATATTGTCAACAAATCTGTGAAGAAATAAAATCATGGTTTCAATATATTAGGCTTAAGCATAGTAGTCTTTGTCATTCAGGGTTATATGCTCCACAACCTTGACATCATGGAGGAAAAGGAATATGTAATAGGATCAAATTAAATAGGCATACTGTCACTGATGTATGACCTCAGTTGGAACCATACATTCTGCCCTCACAATATGAATCCTAGATCAAATACATCAATAGTCTATATCATGGCAGTAACATTTGAGGCCACATGGTCATTACAGGCCCTGTGGCAGTATCTGGTACTACCTCACAGTCACCATTCAGTGGTGTGCTACTAAAAAGTTCTATGGACACATCAACAGCTACTTACATTGTCCACAAATTAAAAAAGTAGCCAATGTGAAGGAAGAACAGTATGCTAGGTGTGACATATACATGGATTTGAGCAAGTCAAGGGACACATATTGCCTTGATGGCAGCATCCCACAGAAAAAGTTCTGATACAATCTTCTGAACTTCCATACTATCAGAGTGCAAGTTGTCTCTGTAAAAGATTTGTCCATCCCAAGTGGGTGTCTGTCCCAGGATCAGCGTATGTTCACTTTGCACTTTCAAACAGCAACAAATTACTGCAAATGTCACAACTTTGAAAAGTCCAAATGAAGGTGACATGGTGCAGGACCCTGAAACAGAATAACAATGGAAAATGAGTTTTATCACATATTAATCTAACTCAAATGACAAGATATGGGGACACATAGTTAGCACAAGCAAAGTTCATCTCTGTCAATGACCGCATCACTCAATGTAGGGAAACTGATCCACTAACATCTTAGCTTTGGACTTTCCTGCACTGACCATTCCTAAAAAATTACCGTAGAAGACTGATATTTTCCATATGTCACAAGTTGTTCTGACATTGGAGGTTACAGTTTGTAAAGGTAAACTTACACTCAGGTGAAGAAGTTGTCAATCACATCTTGACGTAAATCAACTCCTTCTTCTTCACCACTGTCATCAAAATTGGGCTTTTCAAAATCCTCACCTTGGGGCTCATCATGGTCTCCCTCCTCTGCAATCACAGGGATGATCCTCCGCAGGGCAATTTATGGAGAATGCAGCAAGCAACTCCGATTTGGCTCATCTTATCGGGTGAGTAGAGGAGGGCTCCAATGGTCTTGTCCAGGCACCTAAACCTTTCCTTCAGGAGCCCGAATGCCCGCTCCACTGGCCTCCGTGTTCTTCCATTGGCCCCACTGAAACAGCCTTCCCCTGGCGTTGTTGGATTACTCAGCGGTGCCATGGAAGCAACACATATTATGGCATTGCCCCTTCCTATGCTAAGATTCAGACAAAAAATCATCAAGTCATATTGTACTTACCAAGAAGCCAAGCCTTCTCTGGTCCATCTGCACGGGATATGGTGCTGTTCCATAGTATAAATGAATCATGTGTTTACCCAGGGAAGCATGCACACACACTTGAAGTGTATAAGTCAAGCAATCAGGCAAATTGCACATTGATTGAATGGAAGTTTGTCCGATTGAGGTAGACCTGTTCCCTCAAGTGTGGAGGCATCAAGGCAATATGTGTGTGATTTATTGCCCCAACCAATGGGGGTAGTCCACACAAAGCATAGAATTCTCCCTTCGTGGTGGCCAAGTCCTGTGGACGTGGGGATTGGGTGTAGCTGTTGATGTGTCTCATCAAAGAAGCAAGGGCTTCCTGTAGCACACCACTGAAAGTTAGCTGAAACATGCCCCTGATATTGCAACATTGTATTGAAAAGGGCAAGTGGCCACAAAATGCAGTACTGCCATGAATTCACTATTGGTGTTATGGCTGTTGGATTCATATTGTGAGGCAAGAGATCAAGCTCCAACTGCTAACACAAATCCAGGATAGTTTGCCTTATTAGCTGATATGTCTTGATGACATCCCTTTTCTCCATGATGGCAAGGTCTAGAAAGGGTTGGAACACATGAGGGTGTCATCTACCACCCATGGCTGCATTCAGATGTCTGTATTTATGGAAAAGAAAATATCACCTTAAATGGTCACACCATACTTTTAATGTCAACACATATCTGAATTATTGTTAATTGTAGAAATGTCATTGTGCAATACATGTACACACATTAACATCAACTTTTTGGTCAGCAAAAATTATTTTCGTTTTTTTTTCATTATATGCAAATACATTTGAAATGTATTATTTCCATGTTTTTTTTATTGTAATTCTTTCTTAAAAATACAGTTGACGAAGGTATTAATTTCCCCTTGGCACTATTAGTGTCAAACACAGTCACAGTTCATATTTTATTGTGTCATATCTTGCCAAGAACTGTGTTAACAATTAAAAAATGCACAGCTTCAAACCCCTAATGGCATCTCTCTGACCTTGCTGTCAGGGTACTTGTGACCCATGGCTGTCAGCAGAGGTTGCCCACATAGTAGGTGGTGCACTCCATGACTGCCCATGCCGTAGGCTAACATGTGTGATGGCTATGCACGAAAGCCAATGGCTGTGTCTGTGTCTGTCTCTATCATGGATCACGTCTGCCTGGATTTGTATACCCTATTGTGAAAAAGGTTCACATGCCTTCTAACACTGCAGCCAGCAAGGTCTCCTCGTTGTTTTGCTGCTGTAACTGACCTCTGGGTGGCCGAAGGCTGGGCAAAGCAGAAGACTGTGCCTCTGCCCTCAGCATGGAAGAGCTGGATCTCCTTGGCACGTAGGTCCAGTCCCTGTACAGTCAGCTATATGGGACCCCAGATTAACAGGTGCATGTCTGATTGGGGAATGTCTGACTGATTAACCTCTGATTGATCTGTAGGCTATTTTGTTCCTTTTTGTTAATGGAGGGAGTGTTGTGATTTGAGTTCACAGATTATATTAGCTGGGAAAGTTTTTGTTTTATTGCCACTGTCTGAAATGTCTGTTTATGAGAGTGTTAATTCACCTAAAATGAAAAGCTTTAATATGTGTCCATGTAACTCACACTTTCTGTTTCATCAGACAAACTGCAGGCCACTGACTATCAGTGGCCAGTAGACAGTTTACTCATACTATGAGTGACAACATACAGCCAATGTTCAAATTATAGTGATGTGTAAAAAATAATTTGAAGGTCTGAAATTGTCTGATGTTGTCCTGTCAAGTGGGATTCCACACCATACATTGTAATAGGGTGCTCTGTATGGTTTCAATATATCATGGAGTCACATATGGATAAAAGTATTCCCTGTGTTGCAAGCTCAGATGACAGTGGCTCATAGTCATCCATATCAGTATGTCCCAATATACACTTGTTCATACAGCCCCCAAATTCCTGTTCTCACTGACACATAGCTTCCCTTCTATGTTGCCCTCAGTCCCTGTCTCTGACGCAGATCATGGGGACTGACTCTGGGAATTTTAGGCATGCATCCAATGTAACTGAGTGTGGGGTTATGTGCATGGATTTCACAGCTTGTTGAGCCTTTAGTAGTTCACACTGACTGTGAGCAATCAGGGGTGGCTCTTACAATAGAACAGGTTTCATTGTTTTGGCCTAGATGATGTAGCAGGCCTGATTTGGTAACATGAGGAGCTAGAAAGGGTTGAAGGTGCTCATAGGATTCCTGTGACTCAATATTTCAAAGCTAAGTCTAAATTGTTTTGAAGAGAATGAAGTCAATGTTTGGTGAATGCAACGGCAACTACTTATGTCACGGCAGTACTGCCAAACAAAATCACTCAAAATTTCTCTTCTTGTTCTTTTCTGTCATTCATACAGGTCAACACTCATCAGAAGCATGAGACATGGTAGGCCATCACAAAGAAGGTGTGGGCCCTGTGGGTCCACATGCGGCGCATTCTGTACTGTCGGAAGAGGTGGGCGGACCTCCGTCAGGCAACTAGAAAGTCTGCTGAAGGCCAAGTGGGGGAGTCCTCCCAGTGATCCCGGTGGGCTCACCGCACCCTGACCCCTCCTAATGGCCTTGCATCCTTGTGGTGGCTTACAGGGAGCTTGATCGGTAGTTGGGGGCCCAACAGCAGCATCAAGAAGGTAAGTCATTATTTTCTAGATACTGTTGTTATCTAACCTTTTTTAATTTCAAGTAATTTTGTATGTCATCAATATTAAGGTTGACACATCTCCAAAGCCCATGATGATTTCTGGATGTGTAAGTTAGTCAGGAAGTGTCTGATTCTGTGTGTGGTATATTTGTTTGTGCAGACGTTTGCTAATAGATACCTCATCACAAGGCAAGTACTGTTGTGAGCAGATACATGGGTGCATGCAAAAAATGGGGTACCTGCATTTTCTCAATGTCTTGAGTGACAGCTGCAAAACATGCCCAATGTTATGATGGGGTCAGGTGGGATGCTCCATCACAAGCGTGAGGTGGTAATGTTGGCCCCATTACTGCTGACCATGGCAAACTGTGCATTTATGATGCAGTGATACATAAGACATTACATAGGTAAGTTTGTGCTATGACAATATGAGAATGTGGCTCTGCACCAAATGGACTGGAAGTCTGTGTACAGTGGCAAAGTTCATAATCTGTTACATCTTTGAAACCAGTTTGTCTGGCAAACTTCTAGTCAGTTCAGATGGAGAGTGGCACGTTGACCTGAGGCCTTCATCCTTTACAAATGTGCATGTAAGTCAGTCTGTGTCAGACAACATGAATTTGTATGCCAAACTGCATTAATTGTAATTGACAGGACTGTATCCACATTGGTGAGAGAGTCACACGTCCCCCAAACAACATTTTGGTGTCCTTAGTTTGGTCCAGAGCAATTAATGATGGAGAGCAATGTGATATTTAAAGGGACATTTGGAAATGGAAAGTTAAATCACATAGATGTTGTAGTGTCCCATCTTGAGAGGTCAATTTCTAGCCCAACACCTTGCCCTTTCTGAAATGTGATTAAATGTTAGCTGTGTACTGCAGTGGTTTAGAGATGTCTGAAGGCCTATATGTTTACTCATGCTTTCAAAACCCTTTTCATGGAGGACCCTACAAGTATATAACTGACAAAGGTTGATATGGTATGGGAGCTAGCATGGGGGTTTACTGTACTTTGCGCAAATGTTGTGTGTTGAACATTAATGTCCAATTGTAGTTGCACAGATACCCTCAAACTGTTTTATCTGTGTTTACAGCATCATCTGGGCAAGCCAAACGTGACAGTGGTTACGTTGCCACTCCCTCTACCTCCCGACCTCAGTTCCCTCCCGAACACCCTACCTCTTTTCCTTAAGAAGACTTCATGTTAGCCCTCGCCATGATCCCTTCCTTATCCCAGACGACCCCACCCAAACATCTTCGTACCCCACCCAAATACAAACCCACTCCTCCCAAACCCAAACCCACCCCTCCTAAACCCAAAGCCCCCCTTCCCAAATCCAAAACCACATCCCTAAACACCAGGACCCTACCTCCCTACCACCACTTAAATCATTGAGGTGCACGCTCTCTAACTCATAGATGCCCCTTCCAGCAGAGGTTTATTTTGGCAATGGCATTAGGAGGCAAGTTGTGCGCAAACACCTATATGATGGACCCATGGCCTAGTGACTTTGTTTATTTGTTATTTTCTTGATTTAATTTATGAGAGAGGTATCTCATTTATGTAAATAATTTTTATTTTGAAAATACTTTTGTCCTGGCCTTATTCTGTGATTGTTAGTTGGTGTTTGCTGATTATGTTCTTTCTGATAATGTGTGTGCAATGCACTTACTCTCATTTGTGACAGTGACAAGCTGAGGTTGTATATTTTAGATTTTGTTTCAAAACATACATTAGTGTTGTACATTTGTGATGGACATATTAATTTTGTTGCAAGCATTCATCTTCTTACTGGTAATTTACACCAAAATTATACATGTTTCTGCTTTTGTGACTGGCGAAAGCATGTGTTTATTTTTACCTGATGTGTGAGTAATATGCACATACGTATTACACAGGGACCCTGGCACTTTACAGTTAAATAGGACCTTATGTTTGTGATATATTGCACACACCAAGGAGACATGTGACCTACATACATCTCTGCCATGCTTGCAGTTTGCCAGTAAAATTGGTAGTACATTCTGTATACACCCACCTGTTGCACTTTGTAGTGCAATTGCTACATTAGCTTGGGATTGTTTGATTCAGATTGGGTATACTGTTTCAGTTGATGCTTTCGATATTTTTGGGGCACACATTTCTATTTGTGATTGCGAGACTTTTTGTGTATTGTCCATTGCTATGAACGCAGTTCATACCATGCTGGGGGCTGCTAGTTATATCTTGAGATCTGTTCGGATACATTTTCTGGCTACAACATTACACGCTTAAGCATTGCTCATCAATATGGTGGTGTTTGCACAAATTATTGAGCCATGCACCAGTCCAGTATTGCTGTGCAGCTACAACTCTGTGGACAACAAGAATGGCTGTGACTTGTCTTCTGTCCTGGCGATGACGGCATTCCTTTCCATTTTGGACCTGACCCAGCAGCAATGGCAGGACTGGTAGCCACAGGTTCATGGCAGAAGGAAATGTGGAAAGTGTTAAAAAGGTGAGTTTGGTACCTATACAGATCCCAATTCGCCAACTCAGGTGTGGAGGTTTAGCCGCCACAGTTGCATTGTCAGGAATGCACATTGTGATTTGCTTGCCTGTAAAAGGGGCTGGTGTCCTGCTGCCAGATGCTTTTGCCTATGGCATCATTGACATGGGTGAAGATTCTTGGCAGTGACAGTTGGCTTAGGAGGTCTTTTGCCTCTGTTCCCACTGACATCTACATAGGGAGGGTGGACCATAAAGGCGTTGGATGGGTTTTGAGAGGAAAAGTCAACAGTGGCCCATAGTCACTAATTATAAGGAAGGGAGAAGAGCCATAAGCAGCGCATCAAGTAAGAGAATAAAGTCAGACAAGTTGGGGGATACACAGCTTGAACAAAACATGTAAGAAATGAAGACAATAAATCTTGGCAAGTCATATTTGTTTTTACATGTTTATTACTTTTCTAGTTCCACCACAAAGTACATGGTACATGGTGTATCCAAGTATTCTTCCCAATATAAATCAGTTGTGAAAAAGAAAACACCTTCTTTTGTGCCATCACTGTGGTGTTTCGTATTCACCCTCTTAAATAAAAGTACACTCCCATTAGTGAGGGCATAAGATACAATTCAAAGCGCTTGTGGGACCTGTACTGATGTTAAAAAAAACAGGTCTAGGTTTAAAAACCAAACTTATAGTTAAGTAACTTTAAAACATAACAGTCACTGGTAGTAGGTGTCTTGCAATTCAGTGTGTGTTATCCTATGCCTCATTCTGTGATTTACGGGTTTGATTTACAGGATTCCTGCTCTTAAGTCTCTAAATGATGCCTTCAATTATTGAGGCTTTTAGACAGTATTAGGGCCAAGCCTATTAAGTTATTACTTGCCCTTTTTGCTTTAAGTGAAGATGTGATACTTAACAAACCTATCTCAGGGCACAGCGGGTTTCCCTTCCAGTTGCCTCGCCTACTGCCTCTATAGCCTTCCTCCAAAACTATCATGAAATCCCATATCTTATGTATGAAATCAGCACCCGGTAGGTGGCAACATGGACAATTTTGTATGTCCATTCCAAGCATAAAATTCAGATGCTTGGGTATTAGATATGTCAAATGTAGATAAGTGAACTGTATATATTTAAGCCTGGCATTGTCAGAAATCTTTTGTGTGTATTCTGTGGTCTTCTCCCATTCCTTGTCTGTGAGTCCCCTATTCATATCACTTGGCCTGAATGGGTTGCACGTCTTTTCAAAACATATGCATCAGGGTCTAATAGAACCAAGTTACTACAATACAAGTGTACTGCCCCTCCTCCCATACTAAGTAGGAGCTGTAAGGCTTCATGCATTTGAGGTTTATTGACTCAGGCATCCTTCACAATTCTTTCAAGTTTTACATAAATAAGAAACTGTGAGGGGGCAGCCCGAATTCCTGTGCCTTTGAAGGTCAGGAGGGCTGCATGCAGCCCCCAAGCTGTACTTTGAGTATCACTGTCCTTTCTCATCACCAGTTGTAGCATGTCTTCCCCAGCCTGGATAGCTTCAAATTATTAGGCCACACAGAACTATATATCATATATCTTTATTACTCTGTGTGTCCCTATGAACTCCAACAGTCTAAACCAAGCCCTCATCATATTCTATTCTAGTGATTATATCACACTGATACAGAGTCTGCTGGGAGCCAGAAAGCTTCTGTTCTAAATCATGCAAGGCACTACAATACTCACCTCACACTTCTAGTCTCTTCATGTTCAATTGTGACCTTTCCTTCTCCATCTAGTCTCCCTCTCTACTGCTAGTGATATTCTTCACTTCACTGCAGACTCTATTTCTCCCTTTTTACCAGCATCCACCCATTTCTCCTTAATCCCAACTTACACCATACCTATGTTCTCACTTGCTATATTATTTCTCCACTCTCTTCTACAAAGGCATTTACCATAACACTCTTCTCACGTCCTTGTTCAGCTCTGAATGGTGTCCAACAAGTATGCATTAAATCTACTTAGTCCTCTCTTGCGGGACACTCTGGTATCACTCAGAGAGCCTCCAACTCAACCTTTTGTTCTATTGCCACATGTGGACTCTTTTTTTACTTTCTAGTACAATCCCAGGTCGCCCCTTAGATGTAAATAGTTTGCACAAAGAATGAATTAATTGGACTTCAAAATCAGATTACCACAGTGTGTCTAAACTTGTGGAGACATGAAAGAGTAAAATAACTTCAAAAGCACTCCACTGGCTCTCAGTGGAGGACCACAAACAATTCCAAAAGATCTATGGAACAAAAGGCCTGCAAACATACAAGGTTGGCCTCTTCTTAACAGTGCCATTAGATACCTTCAATAAACGTCCTCACAACAGATCCTTCAACACCCATTGAATTGCAAGAATCACACCATTGGAACTGTAGCAGTATAGGGTTCCGAAACTTAGATCCATGGCTCAGAGAAGAACCAACTATGGGCCTTATTTAGAGTTTGGCGGATAGGGTACTCCATCACAAATGTGGTGGATGTCCCTTACACCATATTAGGAGTGCTTTATATCCTAAGGCACTTGTAATATAGCGGACGGAATATCAATCACATTTTGACAGGATATCCTTTCTGCCAAACTCTAAATAAGACCCTATAACAAATGCAGGAAACGCCCCAAAGCTGATCTATTTGGGAGATTGCTTGACTGAAAAATTGCTCCTCAGCCATTGATTGAAGAATGTCAGGTAGAGATTCCTCAATTATCCTGCTGAATGTAGATTATCTTTGTTTATTTTATTTCATGTTTTACGTTGAAATTATATTGTAGTGCCTCAATGCATTATAAGTTGACATCTGACACATAACAACGAACAAAGTATATGAATCGAGAAATTAATGAATAGCAGTGCAAGAACTCTGGTCATCGCAACACACAGTGGCGGCTGGTTTATGTTTACCGCCAGAGGGTGGGGGAGACACAATATTAATAATTTTAAAAAAAAGTAAAAATAAAAAAAGCCCCTTACATGCAGGGGTCTTCCTCAGGGCATCCTCTTGCTCCTGGAAGCTCCAAAGCGTTGGACTAGGAAACACCACTAACCAATCCGGACGCTGCCTTCATGCTGGTAATCAGCATGAAAGCAGCGTCAGGATTGGTGGGAGCAGCCTCTCTCAGCACTCAGAAGAGCGCTGGAGGCCTGTGCTTTTAAAGTGTGCATGTCAGGGTGGCCGTCGCAAGACGGCTGGCCAAAGAGACATGCGCACTTTAAACAAGTGCGTAGCTCCCTGCTGCCAGTCGGCAGCAATAGCCCCTTCCCGTCCTGACACTCTATTCAGGACAGGGCACTGAAAAATAAAATGGTAATAAACAAAATTTAGCATCATTTTATTTTTCAGTTTTTGGGGAATTCGTTTTTATGAGGCGACGCTCCTCCTCTCACATGGAGGGGCCACCCCTGCCACCAACACAGGCTATCTCAGAGTTTTGAGGATCTGTCAAGCAGGTGAGATGAAATTACCAAACATAATGGTACAATGTTATTGACCTGCATCATTCTAAATTGGTGCAAGTGGGCCAGTGAGATAAGCTTGCTCTTAAAAAGAGCATGCCTAGATGAAGTTCATTAATTGTGTGAATTTCACATAAAGCAAATTTCACAAAACTGAATTTCATGACATTTCCCAAGACTCCATAGGCACAACACTGTGCACTGTTTTTGTTGCACAAGACTGATTTGATTGGATAATGTGGTACAGAAGATGTTTGGAGGCAGGTTCAAACAGAAATGGTGCTGCAGGTGAAATTTTTGCCCTTGATCCGGTCCTCTCAGGAGGCCAGGTCATGGGCAAAACATGTCTCTCGTGCCTACAGAATGCCTGGTTTCCCTCACATTTAGTTTTCACGCAAAATACAGGCAAGTGACGTTTATGCCAGAAACGTTATGCTTTACCACAACTCTATAAAAGAGTTTCTGTACAAGTACTTATATTTGTTTGAGCGCAAGTATTAGGTGTAAGCACTTGATATGTTAAATAAATAAACATACAGAGGGTTTAGTTCTGTACTCAATACATTTATGTTTTGTAAGACTTTCCTAGGACACCAGTTACTGTACTCTGCACTGCTGGTCAGAGTGAACAGTACACATGAAGGAGGGGATAAATACACAACAGGAAACTAGTCTTGTCCTGACAACTAAATGATTTCTAGAGTTGTGTTCCAAGTGTGTCCAAGACCTTTTCATTTTTGCTCTTCTTGTCCAAAACACACTTGGAAGACTTTAGTGGAACACAATGGTGTGGAGCAGGGTGAGCGTTGATAGGGCTGCAGGAATTATTTGGGAACAGTGGATCATATTATGAATCAGACTTAAATAAATTATTCAACAAGAAAAGTCACATTATGTGGTGTAATGACACTTTCTTTGTCAGTATCTGTGAGAGGATGGTTCTGACTATCTTGTCCACCCAGATTGTTTGCTTTTGGATTACCTGGTTTGTTACCTTTTACTGTGAGGGAGCCTCATAGTTTGGGACTCAGCCACAGTAAAATCATGGTAAAATGGATTGCTGTGCTTACCATATGTGCACCCATGTGGAGGCTGCACAGGGAGGATTCCTATCTTGCACAGCCCAATAACTGCACCTAGGTAGCCTGGCTCAGAAGGGACAATGCAAATTGGGTGGTGACCTGGAGCAGGCCTTATGACATGGGTGTACAAATGTAAGGGACAGTCAGTGTGCTTACTGTCTTCATTGTAGTAACACTCCATTATTAATGGGAAAGGCTGGCCTAGGGTGCAACTTCAGTTCCCTAGAGTCCACATACTCCAGAGTCGCACCAATGTACACTATATGAAAAGAATAATGCAGTAGGTTACCCAAACATATATGTACAGCTTATGGGTCATCCAGAAATGTCATCTTTCTCTGACTCAGCTCAGGATTAGGGCCAATTGATCTGTCCAGCTTCAGGAGCTGTCATTCTGTGTCGGAAGCATGCCTGCCCCAGATCCCTCAAAGACGAGAGGCTCCTTGGAGAAATTGCTGGGAGATGCCCTGAGAGGTATGTCAGATATGAGGAGCTGAGTCTCTCAGAGCACATGTGGCAACTGACTCTTGGATGACACCATTTTGAGCTATCCCAGAAGACTATGCAGGAAGGTTGGGACAGGGGTGGAGAAGTGATGTGGCACAACAGGATAGGCCAGAGGCGCAGCCCTGCTGGACACTTTCACCACACTTAAAAGGTCTTACACTGGGGAGAGAGCTCTCTCCTGGATGTGCTTCTCTGAAGAACACAGGGACTGAAGACGTCATAGACAACTGGAAAGAAGAACTCCCTGACCGCTCACTGAGACAAGGACTCTACCCCTAAATTACCTCAGACCCACTGGGGCACACCCCAGGACCAGGTAAGCTGGTCCCCTTACTCCCTGTGAAGATCAGCTGGGGGAAAGACTGTGCTCTGATGCAAGGAGAGCACGCTGCTCAGAAGAGAGGAAGGTACCCAAATGAAAGGCTGGTGCAGGAAATCAGTGGGACAGGCTCCCTATAAAGTTGGGAAGCTTCTAGGCCGGGAGGCCTACAGAAAGTGCTCCAGGTGGCAGGGGCTCATCACCAGGAGCAAAACGAGATGAAGATCGTCAAAATTGGCCACTGGGGCCTGCGATATTCCTGAGGGAAAGTGCAAAACCTTTGATGCCTAGGGCGGACTAGCAGTGAAGAGGGTGGGGCTCTGATGCCAATTCCAATGTTGCCCCCTAGGTGGGCCAGGATCTGGGGTCTGCCCCAAGAAGATCCACAAGTTTAGGGGTGCTGTTGACCCCATCTCTTGGCCCTCAATCAGGAAAATGCAGTAGGGGAGTGCAGGTGTGCACCCCGTGAAAAATGGCCCAAAGTCAAGTCGGGGAGCACCACTTATACTCCCTGTGAAGAAGAGGAGGGTGAAGCCAAGGACTGCATACCTAGTCCCCGTGACCATTGCTGAAGCTGAGGATTGCCGTCGCAATCCCCACAAATGTTTTCCAGGGGAGTCAGGACCCAATCCCTGTCGCACTCCCCCATGGGGCTGCCAGAATCTCGTCTGCCCACAGGAGTATGCAGACAGAAGAAGACGTAGGGGATCACCGGCACACCTCCCCCGCACGGCTGCATCCTCCTGGTCTGCCCACAGGAGTGAGCGGACCGCCAAACACCTCATAAATGTCTGCCGCTGGAGCGGCCAGACCACAGCAGAGTTCTGGCTCCTGCAACAACACTCGAGTGTGCTGACCACACAGTAAGCCGGTGGGAGCGGACGGGTGTGGGCTCCCTGTGCTGCTCCCCCACAAGGCATACCTGGTGTGGGGAGTGTCTGGGTGGGGCCGGACACCCCCAAAGAGGAGGCATCCACAAAGAGGCAAGCAAAATGGCTATCCAAAGCACAGCGCGAAAGCCAATAATGAAATATGCAGAAAATCATGAGAGGCACGCCCCATAATGCCCTGCATGGTCCAGCCTATGGTGTTGATCTAAAATGGCTTGTTTTAGGTTTGTGGTGGCCCCAGCAGGATGGGGTCCCCACCAACATACAGCCAATGGATAGGGGGCTGTAGGAGGACCGCGGCCTCCCCCCAAAAAAGTAACTAAATGGCTCACCAGTTTCAGAATACTTGGAAATGCTAGCCCCTCAAGGGTTGCAAAGTGTTTTTGAGCCTAGTCCTAGCTGGAACTTTTGTACAAGGTGGTATATCTGTGCCCCCTAGGGGTGAAGATCATGGCTGCAGACCTTGTGGCCTGAATGGTGATAACAATGGATGGATTGTTACAAAGGTGAACACCCTCTAGTGGTGAAAGGCTGTAATTGCAGGAGTTTTTACAGAAATTGAGTCCTTTAGCGATTGTGGTCAAATGGTAACATTTTATGCTGAGTGTGATTACTACTGTATCGCTGCAGTGTTCTGGCCAATGATGTGCCATGTGTATGATGATAGGAAAAGGCACCCCCTGAGGGGAAGATTGTATTACGCAACCTTTAACAACAAGTATAATGTCCTTTAGGGACTGTGCTAACTGTGCATCATTTTTATGTTGAATGTTTCAACGTGGAATATGATGAACATTTGCCAACACTCTTTAGGGGTATGGTTAGGATGTGTAAATCATGCTGAGAGCAATCATAACAGCACATATCATTCCAACATGCCTATACATGTTTCTTGTTGATGCTTATTTGCGTAATGAGATTGACAGCCACTAGTGATCAAAGTAGATGTACTTTAATGCCGGTATTAGGTTCTCTCACTCCACGTTTCAGTCAAATATTGCATTGGAATACAAGTGAATGTTTTGCCATGTGGGTTGTTGGTTTGTATCTCCATTTGGGAGAGACAAGAATGACTATGCAATGTCATCCAGAAGTAATTCCATCAGCTTGCATAGTTTCTAAATTGTTGCATAGTATATAGTTGTGTGTTTAATAAATGGTCTTTTAATTTATCAAAAGAAAAAGCACAGACTGGACAACCATTTATAAAGTGTTATTCTTGTGTGCTTGTGAATGGTGATTACGAGCCCACACCACCTCCCTTGAACAAGTCTTGAACTGCTCTGCAACGCTACCTTATGAGAGTCAAGCACTGCAATGGGGTGATTGGTTCCCAGTGGTGGTCGAGTGTTGTCCAATTACTTGTGAAGGCCAGACAACTAATGACCCACCCTCCAACAGTATCATATCACTAACCATTTTGCAACCCCTTGTGCCACATTATGCCTGTGTCAGGCAAAATGTACGTAATGGGGGTGTTCCGATACAGAGAGGCCTGAAAAAATGGAACAGTGAAATTTACAAGATTTCACAACTCCATTTGTTCCATCATTTTTAACACCTACCCAGAGCAGGTGTTAAAATGATGCACCCATTTTAATTAATGGGCCTCCCTGTGCTTTGCTGCACTAGCGTCAAACTTTTTGCTAATAGTTCAGCAAACGGCCACAACAGCATCAAAAAATATTTATGCTCTTTTGGTTATGACTGGCATGGTGTGCTGTATTGTAAATATGGCCAACTATTGTGTTGTTAGGTGGGGAACGGGAGACACACAAAAAAGTGATGAATCATGTCCGACGTGCCACTTTCTTGTAAATATGCCCCTTAAATCATGAAAATTCAGTTTCGGCAAAACTAAAGCACTGTGGTTGAATCATTTATGGCCATCCATCTTTTCTTCACATGCTGTTTAGACGCCATCTTGGTCCAGACATAATGACCCAGATCCAGCTGCAAAAAATCTAGGCACTTCAAGCTGCGTTTTCTTTAGGAAAGCAGATTAATCATCATGCGTCCTCCTGTTTTTTTTTTTCCTTTAGGATTCTAAGCAAGATCCCACCTCTGCTTCCACAGTCTGTCCACTGTGTGTTGATCCAGATGACTATACTGAGCCGGCTGGACTATTGTTATTCTCTCTTTTTGGGCCTGGCCATTGGCCTTGTGCAAAAGTAACAAAGGGTTAAAATTGTAGCATTTCAACTTGCCCTCAGTCTACCACATTTCTCCTCTGCTGCCAGTAGCATTCTCCACTGGCTTCTTCTTGAGAAAACAATTGTGTTCAAATCGCTGTGTCATGATTTTAAAACTGCACACCACAGCGGTCCTCAATGTAGGAAGCTGGCTCTGTATAAACTATGCCAAAGTGAGGTATAGTGCGCACAGAGTCCAGGGGATCCCCAGAGGGTTAACAGAGGCTAAAGTAGATAATACTAGTCTTCTCTTTTGTGGTAGTGTGGTCGAGCAGTTAGGCTTATCAGAGGGTAGTGCAAAGCATTTGTTGTACACACACAGTCAAGAAATGAGACACACACTCAATGACTAACTCCAATCCAATGTTTTTATATCGGAAAAATATATTTGTTACTTTATTTCTAGAATCAAAAGATTCTTGTTGAAGGTAAGTACAGTTGTAAGTATGTATCAAGCATATGTATCAAATGCAATTTGTTTAGGTTTGGCAAAGAAATAGTGTACAGGCAAGTAACACTTTTCACTTTCAAAAGTTGACAGTGCAATTTTCAAGACAGTCCTGGGGGGGAAGCGTTAGTGCAGTTTTGCGGTAAGTACTGGACTTACAGTTTCAGTCTCCAGGGGTTAGGATGTCCACCGGTAAAAATTCAAGATGATCCTAAATATGTACCACTAGCAACACAGGACTGGCCGGGGGCAGAGGTCAAAGTTGGTGTTGGATTTAGAATGGGATCCTATGGAGACTGGTGGCACTTGGAAACCAATATGCTGGCAGGTAAGTACCTGTGACTTCGTAAGGCAGATCTGTGGGATTTAGATAACCACCAGGGTGCCAAAGGTCAGCACCAAGCACACACACCCAGCGGCACAGGGGCAGCCAGGTGCAGGGTGCAAACACAGCATCAGGCTGCCAATGCTTTTCAATAAGAGGATCTTTGGGGGTCACAAAGATGCTGTAGGCTGGGTCCAGGGGGTTGGTTCCGGAAAACCAAAGGCTGTACAAGGAGGAGGGCCGCCTGCTGAACGTTGCTTCACTGTAGTTCTGATTCCCCAAGGCCATGGGGCTGCAATTGCAGGGGTACCTTTGGCCGTTGGGTATCTCAGTCTGGTTCTCTCTGGGGACCTCCGGATTAAGGCTGCAGGCGTCGTTGTGTTGGCCACGAGGGGTCCACCCAGGGTGGACACAAGGTCAGAATCACCTGGGGACCTGCTCTGAACTGGTGAGCCACCAGGACGCGGGCTGTGGGCATCGGGTACAGAGTGGGCAGGACTGGCGGATCCGGGGCGGTTCTGTAGTCCTTTTTGGAGTTTCTTGTGGCCAGGGATGCAGTCCTCAGGAGTTCTTGGTCCTCTGGTGGGCAGGCAGTCCTTCGGGGTTTGAAGAGGTCACTGGTCCTGCAGGATTCTACATCTTCTTTTTGTAGCAGGGCTTCTGAAGCTGCAGACAGACCGGTAGGGTGGGGCCAAGTCAGTTGGTGTCTAGAGTTTTCTCTGCTGAGGTCAGCTTAGCAGTCCTTGTTCTTGCTTCTTTCTTCTTGAGGTCACCAGGAGTCTGGTGAACTAGGTTCAGGGGTGCCATTAAATCCTAGATTTAAGGGTGTTTCAGGGGTTAGAGGGCAGTAGCCAATGGCTACAGCCCCTAAGGATGGCTACACCCTTCCTGTGCCCACTCACTTTGGGAAGGTGGGAACACTTCTAACCCTATTGGTCCCTGTCCTCCAACCCAAGATAGAGGAATCTGCAGGGAGGGGATCACTTCAGCTTTGGACACCTAAGGGCTGGTCCTAGCTGGAGTGGTCACTCCTCCCAGTTTTACCTAATTGTCCCAGAGTACTTGCTGCCAAAAGTGGGGCTTCATCCAGGGGTGGGCATCTCCACTAGGTGGAGTGCCCTGGGACACTGTAACAGGAGGCCTGAGCTTTTGAGGCTCACCTCCAAGTTTTACAGTTCCTGCAAGGGGGGAGGTGTGAAGCACCTCTAACCAAAGCAGGCTTTGTTCCTGACCCCAGAGAGCACAAAGGCTCTCACCCCATGGGATCAGAAACATGTCTGTTAGTGGCAGGCTGGCACAGACTGGTCAGCCTTACACTAAAGGATTGGGTAAAATGCAGTGGGCATCTCAAAGATGCCCCCTGTGTGTGTTGTACAATAAATCCAATACTGGCGTGAGTGTGGGTTTATTGTGCTGGGAAGTTTGATACCAAACATACCAGTCTTCAGTGAAGCGATTATGGAGCTGTGGACTTCGTAATGACAAACTCCCAGCCAGCCCACGTACTCAATATGGCCACACTGCACTTACCTTACAATGTCTAAGAATGTACGTAGACACTGAAAGGGCATTTTGGTCATGCAGCTATGCCCTCACCTGTGGCACAGTGCACCCTGCCTTATGGCTGTAAGGCCTGCTAGAGGGGTGACTTACCTATGCCACAGGTGGTGGTCTGTGGGCATGGCCCCCAGAGAGGGATGCCATGTCGACTTTACCTTTTTCTCCCCAACCACATGCTGCAGTGGCAGTGTGCATTTGTTTGGTGAGAGGTCCCTTAGGCTGACACAATACATGCTGCAGCTCTAAGGACCGTCCCTGGTCTCAGAGCCCTTTGTACCACTGGTACATTTTACAAGGGACTTGGCTGTGTGCTAGGGCTGTGCCAATTGTGGAAGCAATGGTACAGTTAGGGAACGAACACTGGTGCTGGGGCTTGGTTGGCAGGATCCCAGCACAGACTCAGTCAAGTTATTTGAGGAAAGTATATTTAAGTTCCAGCATGCCCTCTTTGTGGAAAGGAGGCCTTTGTACCCACTATTCCGTAAGTCAAGCCGGCTCATTAAGGTGGCCAGTCATTTTCAGATACCAAAAGCTCTCACTCATCTCATTTCCCTTTTAGCACCAGGTTTTCCTTTGATGGGTTAAAAACTTTTTCCTCACGTAGAATATGATTGAAACTTCAATCAGGTCGACTCCTGAAACTATTTAAGAATGGAAGTGCTTTTCATCTGCTTTTTTTTTTTTAATATGTGTTTTGTGATCCTGTTGACTCATGGTTGTGAGACTGAAATACGGTTTTCAGAAAATCGTCTGACACGAAGTTAGTGTCCTAAATATTATATGCGAAAATATGGTCCGTTGGAGTTTATAAAGTCTATACTCAATGGGATGATATTTTTGTAAACATTATTGTGACATACATCCGACATTGGTAAATGAAGTTTACCTTCTTAAACGTCTTTGGTGCTTCAGAACGTTTTGTCCATGCCAAACTAAGAAACAATCTTGATTTTCCTGCTTGGCAAGAAGGCTCTGGCTTGGACTGGCTTCCTCAAACCCGGACACTTTACAGACGCCATCTCAACACCTGTCTATTTATCTGTTGAAAGATCACATGCATGGATGGTGCTTCCTGTTAAACCTTCTCCATTATCCAGTAAAGCCCTATGCAGCTTCAATGAATATTGCTCAGCCATATATTACACATTCACGTGGACCACACACACATTGTGCTGACACAATGGCATCACCTTAGCCCCCCTTCCTCTGCTCTGCCAATCAGATAGCAGTGAATGAGTAGTAATTGACTCACAACAGATATCATTAGCTTCCCAAATCACCCCACCTCCAGAAAAAGCTTCAGTCGGCTGTGCTTGGAATGCCTTACACTCCTCTGTCCCTGGTCTGTGATTCTCCACTTCCTGTTCATCAGAACCTCTCACACGTCCCACAAATCAAACCTTCTCTGAGGTTCTGCTTCCTATAGCGAAAACCTAGGAACATGTCCCCTTTCTTTTCCTCTATAAGGTGCTGAACTTGTCACACAGATTTTGCTAGTGCAGAAAAGAAACCTGTCACTGTTCTGTGGCTCCATAGCCTTGTGGTAGATGTAGTCCCTGCTCTTTAAAACCTGTGTTGGTGCTGAACATCAGCGATGTTTTTTTTCAATTCCCCAATAAAACTATAATCGGAAAACTACAACAGCAGGAACCTCATTCTGTCCGGGTTTGTTACCTTTAACAGTTGTAGTTTGTAAAAAATACAACTGCTTAATTTCAGGCTCACACTTCAGCTGCCACTACATCTCCTCTGTCCTTAACATACTGCCCTGTTTCCTACTGCAAGAAAATAATAACTTCCGGCCACTCCTTGTTGCTCATTGGGTCTGCTTCGACCACAGCCCGCCTTCCTGTTTTTAAGAAATTGATCCAGCTAACAGACAATTTCTTTACTCTCTTCCAGAGACAAAAACGCAAAATGATGGGCAGAATGTGATGGGGAGACATTGAGTGTTCCATAGCTCACCGATATTCACTGGCCTTGGGCTGAATAGGGCCCTCTTGAACGGATTGGGCTCCCTTTGAGGGTTGCCACCCCGCTACACCGTAGGGGCTACAGTGGCTTGGGTTAAAACCCCGACCCGCCCGTCCACGCCGTCTTCTTCCACACTCTCCATCCTACACGTAGACAACGGAAAAAACACATCTGGTCGTCCTTTGTCTATTTTGGTGGCCGCTGTCGTGCTCACACTCTCTCCACACTAGGCTACAAACTCTCATCATTTTAGGGCATTGTCCAAGAATGTGCTCACTCTGTAATTCCATGAAGCATAACTTCAGTTGCTTTCTCTTCAGCGACGCAGCACCACGCCCTGTGATGCGCCCAACTTCTTAAAGATATATTTGCATAATAATCTTCTACAAACCGCCTATATCACTTTATTCCTAACCCTGGATATACATTTTCTTTTATTAATGCTAATAAGTGTGTTGTTATAAAAATCTATAATGTATATGTCTGCTTTATTAAAGTTGGAACGGCTGTGGCTTTACGTATTTCTGCGTGTTTTGGAAACAGCAAACATGGCTCAATATCGATTCTTCAAAAACTAAGGCTAGGTCTGGGATAAAGACAATATTCTCTTCTCTTCTGGGTTTTTTTATTCCCCAAGGACAGCTCCCTGGAGGCCCCCCAAAGCCTTTATCTGCTCCCGCTGCAGTAACAGGCTCCATCCTTTCGGGGGGAAAGGACTGTCCTCCGCTGCTCCCGGTCCCGGGCCGCAGCAGGGGTTGGAGGCCTTCGTCTGAGGGGAGACAGGACTAAAGGTGATTTTTTAGAACATTTCATAAAGACGACGGTGTGGTAAATGAGAAATCTACTGTAGTAAATGTTTGTCATTTATTTTTCAAGTATAGAATCTGAAATTGAATTATAAGTGCGTAATTCCAAAGGTTCCGAGGCGCTGTGTTGACGGTGGGAAGTCTTATCTTTGGTGATGTTGGCCACGTGTGCCCGTATTGTGTCCGATAGCTTTGTGTGGGATGTTAAATTTAAACTGACTCTTCGGGGTTGCGTGGCTCTCGGTTGGTGTCTTCCGGACCTCAGTGTTGGCCTGTTTGGAAGACGTTGCGCCACAAGTTTTAGTGAACACAGCGGTGCCACATGTGTTGTTTAGTGTCAGTGGCACCGGTATCAGCACAGGTGTTTAGGGAATGTGGTGTGTGACACAGGGTGTCATCGGTAGATCCCACGTGTAGCTGGACCTGAGTCCAGACACTTTGGATGCCCCCAAGGCGGGCCATTGGTGGCAGTGTATAGTGCAAGACGGGCCACTGGTGGCAGAGTGTAGTGCATGGGTATAGTGCAAGGCGGCCATTGCTAGAAGAGTGTAGGGCACGACATGCCACTGGTGGCAAAGTATAGTTCAAGTCGGGCCACTGGTGGCAGAGTGTACCTCAAGACGGTCCACTTTTGGGAACGTATAGTGCATGATGGCCCAACGGCGGCAGGTTATAATGCACTGGATTAAACACAATCACTGTGCCAGAAGGGAAGTGAAACGGGGGATCTGTTGGAATACCAGAGTCAGGATCTCCCGTGGACGGATTAACTGGCTGTAAAAGTGCAAAAAGCTGCAACCGCACAGACTGAGCTAAATGATGCACTGAAGTGCTGGCTTTTTTTTCGCAATGAGTTTAGTGACTCTCACCATTACTGTTGCTTAATTGCAGCATCATATATAACGCAGCTGAACTATCGAAAAGTGTTTTTTAGGCAATATATTCAGAGTTTGCAAATTGTTGAAAAAAGCACGTTTGCCGTTTTATTACTCAAACGTCCAAAAATTCTGATTTACATTTTTCGGGGATTAATTAGTCAAAAGAAAAAAAACTTTGACTTCAGCCTCCAAATATGCAGCTAATGCAGAAATGCGGTGCTGGCAGAGCGCTGTTCACAGCCGGTGGGACATATTCAGACTTTACTAAGTTTTTTATGGCACTGAGCCTTCCTCAGCTCGCCACAAAGGGACACGTAGCTATGGTAACCCAGTCCACCCTGAATGACAATGTAGTTTAGTTTTGCAATGTGTGTGTGTGTGAGGGTGTTTCTGTATGTGTACGTGTTTGTGTGTGTGTGTGTGTGTGCATGGCCGGCCTTAGCGCTGGTGGCGCCCTCCAAATGACCACCTCTGACACGGATTCCCTCACTACCACCATTTAGCAATGTGCCTCAAGTCTCCATAACCACTCTCTCTCAGATGCATTTCATTCGTTTTTTAGTGCCACTCATAGCAGTGTAGGGTGTCAGGGCACTTTACGTCACACTCATATTACACAGAGACAATCAATCATAAGTGTGTAACTCAGTGGATAACAAGTTTTACATACGACAGAGGACTACGAGGTGTAGGAGTCACGTCATTCATACAGGTAGGCTGTACAGTTTGAGTGAATGGACTGGAGAAGCACAAGCAGAATTTGAAATGTAACACCATGTTTGTGGGTTATCTTTAGTAAGGATTGATTTCTACCCAAATCAACCCTTTTTTCAACATTAGGATAATGAAAGACTGGGAAGAAAATCCTAACACTCTATTGGATACCTTGCAGTATGCATGAAGTTCTTTGATGACAGTTAGGCCCTCATTCTGACCCTGGCGGTCTTTGACCGCCAGGGCGGAGGACCGCGGAAGCACCGCCGACAAGCCGGCGGTGCTTCAATGGGGATTCCGACCGCGGCGGTAAAGCCGCGGTCGGACCGGCACCACTGGCGGGGTCCCGCCAGTGTACCGCGGCCCCATTGAATCCTCCGCGGCGGCGCAGCTTGCTGCACCGCCGCGGGGATTCTGACCCCCCCTACCGCCATCCAGATCCCGGCGGTCGGACCGCCGAGATCCGGATGGCGGTAGGGGGGGTCGCGGGGCCCCTGGGGGCCCCTGCAGTGCCCATGCCACTGGCATGGGCATTGCAGGGGCCCCCGTAAGAGGTCCCCTAAATGTATTTCACTGTCTGCTGCGCAGACAGTGAAATACGCGACGGGTGCAACTGCACCCGTCGCACAGCTTCCACTCCGCCGGCTCGATTCCGAGCCGGCTTCATCGTGGAAGCCTCTTTCCCGCTGGGCTGGCTGGCGGTCTGAAGGAGACCGCCCGCCAGCCCAGCGGGAAAGTCAGAATTACCGCCGCGGTCTTTCGACCGCGGAACGGTAACCTGACGGCGGGACTTTGGCGGGCGGCCTCCGCCGCCCGCCAAGGTCAGAATGAGGGCCTTAGTGTCTTGGGGCCATATGTACCAAAGCATTTTCCCATTGACACAGAATGGGTAAAACCCTTTGATACATCTGGCCCTTAGTGTTCTAAATTCGGATTTTAACTTATAAACTGCAAATAACAAAAGGACCTCTTTGACAGAAGCAGTAACCTATGGACCTATTTACATTATATGTAATTTGTGATCTGCATGGTACATATTCTTTACAGCAGGCATATTAACCCTCCACGCTATCTTAAAACGTTCACTACAAAGAACTCCATCTCAGGCAGAACATTAATCATCAGAGTTTTCTTGACATTTTTATTGTTGTCTGAAAAATACTTGAGGCAAGGAATGCTGCAGCAGGTGCATTTAAAACCATAATGTAGCTGCAAACTCGACACCCCCACCCGAAGTCAGGGCCCGGTGCGATGGCAGCGATCGCACCGTCCTAGAGCCCGCCCTGTGTGTGTAAACTGTGTGTGGCTCTTGGTGGGAGCGGCATGCCATCCAAGTAAGTGAGAGAAGAGTTTGCACTCCAAGTACCTGGCACATTTTCAATACACAGGTGAGAGTAAGATTGATACAGTGGTGCTGGAGCAATTTTCAGAGTGGAGTGCTGCGTGCTACAATTAGTATGACATCAATAAAGTCATAGGGACTGTGGAAAATCTACAGTCACACAAGTGAAAATAACAAGTGTAGCAAATGAGCCACGCCCATCCAGCAGGAGAGTGGTAAAAGTGTAGTATTTAGCTGGTGTTGCGTTCAAGAATACTCTATCACAAATATATTAATAAAGCATGGTATGGTAACCACTGTCATTTATAGAAAGCTCATTTTCCATTGCATGGCCACTATATTTGCACAGACATACAATTTTGCTAATCAAATGAAACAGCACACTAACGAAAATGCACAGATCATCTGTTTCAGTGAAAATATATCATTTGTGCATCTCCAAAAAACTTTCTTGATTTGTTTTGTTCCTATTGAAATCTTTGTCTCAATCACACTTGAGATTCAAAACTGTGCTTCATTTGTGCTTTCTTAACTGCTGAGCTGTTTGGAATATTTGTACAGTTCTTTGACAGTTAGTTAAATGCTGTGTTCTAGAAAAAAAATATCCTACACCCTTTCATTTCACACTCCATGTGCCCCTGCAAGATTGTCACATAATTCCGTTCACAAAATCCTCACTTGGCAGTCAGAGAACCATAAACACCAATCTCATTGTTAAGAGAATAAGCAGCAATTTGGCAGAAGATATCGCCTGACATTTGTCTTTTGTCTTTAAAAACACAGCAAATGAGACAAGACACCACTTAAAAGCATCCTTATTACTCAATCACCTTCCAAACTCCAGAATATTTATTTTGGGTGCTTCAACAGCTCTCACTGCAACTTTCAGTGCCTATGGATGGTTTTCAAAAATGTCCTGACATTTTAAGCAGTTAAACCCGTTTTTCAGTGCTTAGTGATTTGTGAGGAAATGTGTTCGATTTTACATACACAGTGTTTGCCGGTCTATGCATACATACAGTGCAAAACTGCACATTTCCAAGTGGCATACACTTGAAGGTACTCACCTGAAGTACTGCATTAGTGTACTTCACAGGCAAGTATGTACTGAGAAGGTGAACAGAGATGTTTCAGGCGCCTCTGGAAATATGCAGACAGAACACTAAGGGCGTCATTACGAGTGTGGCGGAGGGGATTACTGCCTCACAAATGTGACGGATGTGACGGATTCCACATAAGTGTGGACTTATACGGGTTCCCCTATCTATCAGTTCTGATGAAGACCCGCATGGAGCCGATATTTGGCCCAAGAGTGTGAGGGGGTTGAAACGTCGACGATATTGCTCAAGCCTGGATTGGGTTTACTTTTTGAAGAGAATTGGAATTGGAGGATATAATTCTGTTTGAAAAAATGATATTTTGATTTGATGTGGTTTAATGACTAACCAACAGGCTGTATTTTATAATGTATATGTTTTTCTTAAGAGAATGATTTCTGGAATGGTTTGATGAGAAAGCTATTACTTTTCATTCTTTACTATGAACACAAGCACTTTATATCTTTTGCACTTGCTTCACTTCTAATTCTTTTTTGTTGTTATATGATGGGGGATGTTATAAATTGTGTATAAAGAGAAATATATATTTGGTATTTGTAATAAATTATTTTTGTGATAAATGAAGGGTAATGATGTGTTTGTACAGATGAGGATTGCATGGTTGGGAGTTATTGTTCCTAGGGGTTTTTGTTGTTTTTGTAATCACTGATTCGATCCCAGCATTACAAATGGGGCACAATGGAATGGATATAGACCTGTTATACTAGCTACTCGTCAATGAGGTGAGAGGGAGAGGACCAAACCTAACCTGCATATACAGCTTTCTGTCATTCGGCACTGTAATGCTGCTTAAAAAAGGCTCCAGAGACCTAATAGACTTAACATTCAAAAATTCACTTGTAAGCCTATCTTTGGAGAGAGAAACAGACTCAGTTAATGCTACCCATTTTCAATAGTGCGACTTCACTGTATCTTTGGGGGTATGGGCCCTGATACAGGACAATCCCACACCTCTCCTAGCCCAATAACAGACAAGAGGTTCTTCACTTTGCTTATCCATGCAATCTTATTGGACTTGTCCAAGAAACAAACTTCTCTAAGTGCATTTGCATAAGAAGACAATTCAGGCATTGCCATAATTCTCCTCCATAACAACAACGGTCTTAACTTGGCTTTGTCAGTAGGTTTAGGGAGTAAAGGAGAGTACCTGAGGGAAAAGACACAACCTTCAGCAAAAAGCTAGTGTTCAGTGCTGGTAAGCTCACTTAAGTTTTCAAACCGCTATAATGCAGCTCAACATAGAGCTGATCCGACTGCTCTCAGGGCATAACTGACTTGTTAGAGCTTGGTCACAACAAAGGTAGGCCTCCTCTAATAGGATTTATGGGGATTGATCACCATAAATTTTGTTTTTGCTGTAGTGATCTCAAGACCTCTTAACGTGCAAAAATCTTCGAAACAATTTAATAGTATCTGAAGACCCATCTTGGGTTTTTGACACCAGTAAGGTGTCATCAGCAAATAAAAGTGTTGCTGTTCTGTCCTTCCCAAGCACAGGAGCATCAGCAGTCTGGGATGAAATACATTGAACAACATTGTTTATGTACAATGAGAAGAGGGTTATTGCCAGTACGCACCCCTGATGGACACCCCTCTTAACATTAACTGGGTCTGTTAAGTGTCCTTGCTTCCCTCAGCGTATTTTACTTACATTTGCTTCAAGGAGGTGATTAACTAGGCTAAAATCTCAGGTGGCATTCCCATTTCATACAGCACTTCCCAGAGTTTGAGACGAAGTCAAAGGCCAAATTTAGATCTATAAAAGCCACACAAAGGCTTCCCTTCCCAGTCACAACTATTTTCCATAACACAAAAAGAAAGCAAAAAACCTGATCAATTGTGCTTGTCTTTCTTCAAAAGCCAGCCTGATATGGGGACAGAATACCTTTGTCAGTGATCCAATCCTGGATCTTAGAAAGAAGGGCTTGGCAGAACACATTCTGTATGGAATCAATAAGGCTTATAGGCCTATAGTTGATGAGTGAGGACCTGTCACATTTCTTAAATAAAGGAATAACATCTGCACCCCTCCATGACCCAGGAACTGGGGTACCCCTCACAACAGCATTAGACAAAAGCAATATATACTGTGCCCACTTTTCTCTCTCATACAGAAAAAGATCACCTGGGATGCCATCAGGACCAGTGGCCTTGGATCATATTATAGACTTAATGGAAGCATGTATATCACCCAAATCAAACAGACTATTACTGGGTAAGATTAAAAGAAGCAGAACAGTCACTGAACTGGCTATTAGCACAGTAAGGAGAATTAAAATGGTGAAACCAGTCGGATGCCTATATGTGATTTTTAGGGGGAGTAGCCACCCAGTGTGCTCCATTCGTGACTAATTGCCAAAATTGTTTAGAGTGAATGCGCTCATAAGCTTCCTTAATTGACCGCCATCTCACCTCTTCCCAATCTCCCTTCACCTTAATATATGCCTATTTTAGTCTGGATTGTCCTAGACAGTTGTGCTCTTGCCTGCCTACACTCATTATTGAACCACTGACCAACCCCTCTATGGATTAGCTTAGAACTGGACTGTGACACAGGCACAGCAAAGTACGATTCCAACCTTTTCAAAACAGGAATGCACATGGGGAATCTCATAGAACCCATTGGCCTCTTTATTCAAAGCATCTAAAGATAACATGAATTGCAGCACATCTTGATCAATGCACCGAAGAGTGGCTTCTTGGATGGCCACCTTACACCACTGTAGGTGACGTTTCTAATTAGTGGAGATTACCTCCCTGGTTGTGTGACATGAACCATGCATGTGCTGAACTCTATCTCAAGGTGACAACGAAATGAGGCACAATCTATTGTGGCCCTAATGACAATATTGTCTACAAAGTACCAAAGCTTTAAGTCAATCAGGATGTAGTTGATTCAGTTCTTCCGCCATGGACTAAGAAGGGTAAAGGCACCCTGCTTATCACAGTATAGGCATATTTACAAGAAAGTAGCGCATCAATCCTGATGCGCCACCTTTCTTATGTCGTCCCTGCCCACTTAATGACATCATGGTTGTGCTGCATTCACAATACGGTGCACCATGGTGGTCATTAGGACAATACTATCAAAATGTTTGATGCTATTGTGGTGCTTTGCTGCACTAGCATCAAAAACCTTGATGCTAGCAAAGCACAGGGAGGCCCATTGATTAAAATGGGTACGTAATTTTAACACCTGTTCTGAGCAGGAGTTAAAAATGACAGAAAAAATGGTCCAGTGAAATGTTGTAAATTTCACCTTGTCCTTTTTTTGGGCCTCCCTGCCTTGGAATGCCTTCCTTGCACACAATGGCCGTCTTTACGAGGCTCAGGGTCATGAGACCGCCAGCCTCGCCGTGGCGGTCCTTCCACCGCGGAGCCGGTGGTAAGGACTGCCACATTAAGAGTTGCAAAGCCTCCACAACCCTCACTGGCCCGCCGGTGTGGTTGCACCGCCGCAGCCGGCGGTGAGCACCTCCAACCCGGCGGCAGACCTCAGCCTGCCAGTCGGATGACAAGGCTGCAAACCAGCAGGCTTTCCGGGCGATCACCCAGCCATGAAAACCCTGGCGGTCACGCACCCGGTGACAGGAATCTTCATTCCTGTCGTCAGCATACACATGCACACACCACCCCTCCCGTTCACACACTCACAAACACCCCCCACCCCTTCACACACGCAGGCATTCACATACACACCCATTCAGTATACATGTACTCTGACACCCCCACTCACTCACATTCATCAACACAGACACCCCCAGGCACGCACACATACATGCACACAGACATTCACATTCACTCACATACATGCATGCATTCACCACCCCCTACCCCCTCTACAGTATAGACACACGTACCCACACACACAGGTGGACGTCCAGGTCTTGCATTGCCAGCACCACCATGGCGGCAGGACTCCGCCAAGCTGTATTATGGCTTGTAATACTTCAGGTGGAGTAGTGCTGCTGTGGCGGTGCTGTTGATGCCCCCGCCTCTGCACCAAAGGCCGCCACCACGACCTCTGGTGAATTTCCACCACAAAGATAGCAGACAGCTGCCAGCACTCGTAGTATGGCGGTAGGCAGACCGCCAGCACTGATGGTCTGGTGGCAGGTATGGCTTTAGCAGTCAGGGAAATCGACCAGCAAAAGTCAAAATGAGAGCCATTATGCAGGCATAATGTGGAGTAAGGGGTTGCAAAGTGGTGCAATGCAAGCATTGAGTCACTTTGTAAATATGATGGGGGGAAAAGCCACATTAGCACCGCCTTAGCTTAAAAAAAAAAAGACACTTTGGTGGCGCAAGGTGGAGCTAAGAGTTTGTAAATATGCCCCTTAGTTCTTCCATTAATGGCCATTACCCCTAACCCAAGCAACATGGTGTTCAACTGGAGAGAGAGTTGTAATCACTTTTCACCTGGGGTATATCTAACCTGTGTATGTGCCAAAGGTCGTCCTCCTCCAAACGATCACCCACATCACTTCTATCAAGGGCTCTAAAAGTGACATTGAAGTCCCTTCCTACAATCAGAAAATGGTTACAACACCTCTCATCCAAGAGGTTCTATAGCTTTTGCAGAGTAGCAGATTGTTTGACCCCCCCTTGAGTTTCTAGCGTAAATGATGTCAATTATGATATTATCAGGGCCCTTAAGGCAAATACCCAAGATGTCAGGACAATCAGTATTTAGCTGTTTTAATGTGCACATAAGGGCAATATTCACCCAAATAATTAAGCACCCTGATTGGTGCCCTAATTTGCTTGAGACAGCCAGGAGGTGGCAATTTTCATACCCAGGTCTAAATACTGGCTCAGTGATCCAGGTTTCCTGCAAAATGCAAATGTCAAAAGCATCCATAAATGTATTCCGATGGGGCAGGGGCAGTTTGAACTTCGCCCGCACCACATTGCATTAGACGATATAGATTTTGGAAGGTGCACTCAAGGAATTTATCAAAGCGGGAGAGTTAGAAGCTGAATCAGGCCGCAATACTAAAGATCTACTAACAACACTATGGGCAGATGTAACTGCCTTGAGTGGTTTATAGGGGGGCATGCATCACACTGGGGACCTTTAATAGCAAATGTATTGCTCCTGTTCTTACAACATCTACTAAAACACCTCTCAGGCCTAAAAGTACTCCCCTTTGCTGAAAAAACCTGTGCGTTCGGCTTCCCAAAGTCAATCAATCATATTCAGGGTAGACCTACCGCCTTGCTGGGGGGAGAGAGAGTGAGGCAGTGCTACCTGATTGGGAGGCAGATAATACTCAAATTCAATACCAGACACTACAGGAGGATTAGTTCTTCCATCCAACGACACTAAACTGTCAACTAGGTGCCCATCTGCCATGAGAAGTTTGACACAATCAAAAGGAGAGGCAAGTTATTGCAACAAATGTTTCTTATTGCCAAAATATCTTATACTGAATTCCTTAGATTCTGAATACATAGTCATAATAGTGTCGGTTTATTGACTCCCGACGTATCCACCAAGTTCTAATGATATAACTGCAGTGCCAGGTTTACAGAATAATAAAAACGAGGTTTTAACTTAAGTATGCAAAAGTACTACTGTGAATCCATAACTGATTGGTCCGGATTAATTGAAATCAAGATCAATGGATGTTTGTGCCTTGGTTATACCTACAACTGCCCAGAATCAATTAGGTGATATTACACAATCATATATTTGGGAATTAATTGGGAAAATCTTTGTTATGTGGGAGCAGGAAGAATGTGATCATGCTAGAAAAAATATAAAGCTGGAGGTTACCGATTTTCACACACTTTCCAGGTATAATTTCATAGCGTGTGTAATTGCACTTACAATGGTTAAAGTTTACATTTCAGGTTGTAAAATTCCCCAAACACTTCCAAAAGTTCAGGGTGTCTTTGGGAAGTGATAATGGGCCTGATTTAAATCTTGATGGATGAGTTACTCCATCACAACGTTGATGGCTATCCCGTCTGCCGAAATAGAAATCCTATAGCATAATGGGATTTATATTTCAGCAGACGGGGAAACCGTCACCGTTGTGATGGAGTAACTCGCCCACCAAGATCTAAATTATGCCACATTAAAAAATATTTTTCACTTGGAGGACAAAATGGGGGCAAAGTGATGTCTCAACATCTACCTCCATTACCTTAAATATCTAAATAAACTAAGGGGCATATTTATACTTGTTTTGCCTCAAATTTGCAACATTTTTTAAATGGAAATTCGGTGCAAAACTAACTCCATATTTATACTTTGGCTCTAGACCCATCTAGCACCACATTTATGGACATAAAGTCATTTTTTGGACGTGGAAACCTACTTTGCGTCAATGAGATGCAAAGTAGGCGTTCCCATGCAAAAAATGACTCTATGGCCTTAGCGCCTTATTTATCCCCCAGTGCTAAAATCACGCATGGGGGAGGAGGGGTCAGATAATGGTGCAAAGCTTGCTTTGCACCATTATCTAACATCTGGGTCAGGGAAGGCGTCCGGGGACCTGCGGGCCTATTTTTATGGTGGAACATCATGAGATAAGCCCACAGGTACCCTTTCCAGGCCCCAGGGACACCCCCACCCACACTAGATGGACAGCAGAGGATGGGGGACCCCATCCCAGGTAAGTATATGTAAGTGCAGGTAAGTATTTATTTTTCTTTTAAAGTGCCATTGAGGCCCCTGAAATGGGCCCCCCTACATGGCACTAGGTGCAATTGCCATGCCAAGTGGACCCTGGTCCTCTGTGCTGGCCACTGGGGCAGTGGTCATAACTCCTGCCTTTTCTAAGACAGGAGTCATGTGGTATGGATGGTTTTGCTTCAGAAAATGACTCTAGGCAAGTTAAAGTAATTTTTTTAATCTAAACTGCCTAACGTCATTTTTTGGTGCAAAACTCCATTCTTCCCTACCGCCAGCCCCACTCAAATAACGTCTTTTTTTTTTTACCCTAGCTTACCCTTTGCACTGGCTTGCACCATTCCATAAATATGGTGCCCGGCTGGTGCACAGAAATGGTACAAGCCAGTGCTAAACGTTTTGGTGCAAAACTGGGTTAGTGCAAAATGGAATAAACCCCACAATCAATATGACTCTACCAATGAGGATGCTATTATTTGGACCTTTTGCTTGTCTTAATAATTGGAGATTTATAGGACCTAAAGAAGTTTACTCAAGTACACACCTAGCCTTAAGGAATGCTGATATCTGCCATAATAGGAATTACTTCCCAGATCTACTGGGAGCATGTACTCAACTACTTGCAGTAATTAAGCATCCCTCTGAAATTAGATGACTCAAAAGAGACCTAGAATGGCACTGACATCACTGCAGGCCTCCCAAAGATTAAAGGAAGGGTCAATTTCATGTTGGCATTGGTAGAAGTAAGAAAGCGTTCAGACTAAATTATTTGCGCCAACAGCACACGACTCAGCTTTCATACTGAAAATGAAATATAATACAAACCCTAGCAAATGTTAAATCAAGGCTTACTCCAAATCAAGCTATTTGTACCCTGTCCTACCAATTATATTTCTGCCGAAATGTCTTGTTAAAAATAGCAACTTGCATTGTATTGTGAATGTAAGTTCCTATATACTTACAGATAAGTATATATATGTGGGGGTATTGATAGATAGATAGACCCACCTACCTTTAATGGACATGAGTGGGTGACTTTTTTTAATGTTACTAAGGCATTGTGTGGAAGCACACTGTCATTTTCAGACAGCACATTTTCCATTGATATGATATTAAATCTGAACAAACATTCAGACCTAGATTTAGCATTATGTGAAGCAGCTCAATGCAGCAAGACAAAATGCAGTATTGTGCTGAGTGAAATGGAGAGGGCAGGGGTGTGCTATATTTATCAAGAGATGGTGCATTCCCGCTCTTTCCTTATCTTGGCACACGGGAATCTTCCTAGCGCTAATGCAGGCACACTTGCATCATGGTGCAGGGATGCCTGTGTTGCAGACAGGATGGTTTTGTGCAGGCAGGAAAGGACACCTTCCTGCACAAAAAACGATTCTTTAAGGCATTTGCCTCTTTCTAAGTGTGCTGCTGAACACAATACACTTCGAAAGAGGAAGCAACAAGTCAAGGAGAAATCACTTTATTTCTTTTTATTGAACCATTATCAGGAAGGCATAAGATTTTGATGAATTGCCAGGCTTACCAGTCCTGGTAAATCTGGAAATGTGCTAGAAAGCATGGGTGGATATGTGTGGGAACACCCACTCTCCACCCATTCAGCACCTTCCAGGTGCAGAATAACGCTGGCGGAGACTTGTGCTGGCTTGTATTACTCCAGATATACCAGGTGTTAGAATTTGGGTCTCTAGTTGACAGAGGTGTGCACCCTTTCCAAGTAGGGACCACAATCCTAGTCAGAGTAAGTCACAACACAACCTAAATGATCCTGTGCTCACCCTCTGGAAGCTTGGCACAGAGCAGGCAGGCTTAACCTAGAAGGCAACGTGTAGAGTATTTGTCCAATAACTTTTACAGTAACACAGTGAAAATACCATAAAAAGTACTCCACACAAGTTTAGGGAAATAGATATTTATCTGAATATAATAAGGCCAAAATGACAAAAACCCATTATGGCCAAGTCAATATATCACTTTTTAAAGGTTTAAGTAAGTCTTAATCCACAGTGGTTTTGTCCATTTAACACACAGTACCTGGGATGAGTCAGAAATAACGACGTAGAGGGTCCGCAGAGAAGGAGATACGTCAGAAAAGAAAGTGATACATTTGTTTTTCTGACGCAGCAGAAGTGACGCATTGATTATTTACATGTGGCAAGGGGATGCATTGATTTCCAGGAACCCAACCTTGGTACCTCACTGCAGTGCGGGGGTATTTTGATGCCAAGGGATGATGCGTCTGGTAGGAAGGAGCAGGCACTGAGTCAGTCCGGTAGGTGATGCTGTGATATTTCAGCCACCAGCCAGGCGTTGTATTGAATTGTGTAGCGTTGCGCAATTTTCTGATGCGCTACGTTTTCTTCTCTTTTGTAAAGTCCTTGAGACTTCAGAACAGGAGGCAAGCTCAATCTAAGCCCTTGCAGGCACTTGTGGAGGATGGCTGAGTCAAGCAGGCCAACAGTCTTTCCAGCAAAGCAGTCCAGATGAGTCCTTTGGAACAGCCAGGCAGGGCCTCTGACAGACTCAAATTGTAGGTCCAGAAATCCCTGATTTGGTAGGGTCACAGACCCAGTATTTATACCCAAAAGGCCTTTGAAGTGGAGGAAACTTCAAAGAGTGGTTTTGAAGTGCACATGTTCCCCTTTCAGCTCAGCCCTGTCTGCCTGGAGCCCTGTAGAGGGTTGTCAGTCATTTGTGTGAGGGCAGGGCACTGACCTTTGAAGTGTAAGAGAGAGACCCTCCACCCTTCCTGCTCAGGGAAACCCATCTGAATGCAGGTAAATGCTGATGCAACTGAGTGTCCTGTGTTTATGGCTGCAAGGGTGGAATGCACAAGGGGAGCTGTCAACCAGCCCAAACAAGACGTGGATTGGAGACTGGCTGTAAGGCACCGATGGCAGTGAGGGCAGACAAATGCCTACTTTCTAAAAGTGGCATTTCTAAAATAGTCATGTAAAATCCAACTTCACCAGTAAGTAGGATTTCTCACTACCATTCCAACCATACCAAATATGCAAAGGCTACAAAGGCTTAGATCAGAAATTACTACTTAAAAGCATAAAAGGGAATTTCTAATGCTGGCCTATGATAAGAACAGGCTTCTCACAGTAGTGAAAAATGACTTTGGGGGGTTTCACAACCAGGACATGTAAAACTGATAAGTACATGTCCTGCCTTTTACTTAAATAGCACCATGCCCTATGGGCTACCTAGGGCCAACCAAATGGGTGACATATGTAATAAAAAGAGAGTTTATGGCTTGGCAAGTAGTTTTAAATGCCAAGTTTAAGTGGCACTGAAACTGAACACACAGACCTCGCAATGGCAAGCCTGAGACATGGTCAAGGGGCTACTTATGTGGGTGGCACAATCAGTGCTGCAGGCCCACTAGTAGCATATAATTTACATGCACTGGGCACATGTAGAGCACTTTACTAAGCACTTACAAAAATACACCAATGGGGTATGAGCCAATGTTACAATGTTTTAGGGAAAAAGCACATGCACTTTAGCACTGATTAGAAGTGGTAAAGTGCCCAGAGTCCTAAAGCCAACAAAAACGAGGTCAGAAAAAGAGGAGGAGGAAGGCAAAAGATTTGGGGTGACCCTTCAGAGAGGGTCATTTTCCAACACCAAGCAACACATGACCATGCGGTTGGTAAATCTGACTTAAGGATTGTGTTGCCCTTGTGTCACCTTGCGTGACAAAAGGGCAACACAATCCTTTGATAAATCTGGCTCACAGTTTTAATGATAAAACTATATAGCACACAAATGATAATGTGTGCAAATCAGGTTTCTGGGAATATTTTTTGTTTGTGCATCACTATGTACAGTGTCTTCCTATGTTTTTATCCCACACAGCATCTCAATATAGGGGTACCACTTCAAATAAAGCAGTCCAATTGGCTTTGTCAAGGGGTCACTACATTAAAATATAAGGCAAGCCTATTGGCTTTGCCAATGTTCACCACATCAATATATAAGTCAAGTTATTGGCTTTGTGAAGGGGTCATCACAACAATAATATAAGGCAAGCCTATTGGTATTGTGAAAGGGACATCAAATTAAAATGCCAATACAAACATAAAAAATCATTGTGATATCACTGGAATCAGTAATCATGTTTCAAGGCAATCATTATTACCAACAAAACCATTGCAAAGATTTTTAAAAATCAAAGTGAGCAATACATTGATGAGAACCCCTTTTAAATTACAAAAACCTGTCTAAATCTTTTTTTGTGCCACTTTAGACCACACAGAATGCAACCATAAGACCAAAGACTAGAGGTACCTGCACCCCATACACCAGTGCTTGTAATATTTAAAAGCACTGATAAACAGCACGGGGATTCATGCCTACAATAGCCTCAAAAAATTAAGGTAAGTTTTCAATTTTCTTTAAGAAAGAGGGAGCAGCTGCACTGAAAAAGTGTTCTGAGAGCGGGAGGAGACTAGGGGCAACCTGCTCACCTATCCACCTGAGGTGCATCACCGGTCGGATTGACTTTGTGGCTTCTCAAACTGCATTTTTCTCCAGAGCACCAAATCTGTTTCAGTGGTCCTTTGAAAAAGGGATATCCGACCTTGTAGAATTGTCTGCAGCTACAGCCTTTTGCTTCAACTCACTGGAGTTTTTCAATTTCCATTTTGGCGGCAAAGTCCAAACTTAGAAATCTTCACTGTGGTTTCAACGTAAGGCCATCCAAAGACAACGCTCTGTCCTCAGACGCTTCCTATGGCCTTGCCTACTAAAATTTACCTTCTCAGACATTTTCTTCAAAAACATTTCTAAGCCCGAAGGTAGGTGCTGACCGAGCCCAATCCACTTTTTCTACCCAAACTTCATTCCATTGCGGTCAGCCTTAACTTTCTACTTTGCCCCGGTGTTGCATAACCAGATTTCCGCAGTTGGTGCTTTGATATTTTAGGCACTATTTTGAACCTTAAACTTTAAAAATTCTTAACTCCAGTTCCTCTGATTGGGCTTTTGTTGATTGGTGTGAAATAATTTATTAAAATGTTCTCTGCTTTTCTAAACTGGTTTGGGATTTTTCTTGTGTTGTGTGTCTAAGTTAAGCCTGACTGCTTTTTGTGCCAAGTTACCCAGGGTTAAGCACAGCTTACTTTAGTGACTTTTTGTGGTACACACGGAAAGGGATTGTGGCTTTTGCTTGCCCAGGGCTCACACCCCAGTCAACCAACAGCCCAATTTCTCATGGTAGGGCTCATACAGGGTCTGGCAGAACTTCGCAAATGACTTCATAGGCATCCAAAGTGTACGGTGCCAGTAAGTATGTAGTTTAAATTTATTGTTTAGTTACTGAAAACCATAACAATGTGGAAAATATTATAAAATACATTTGCAGACCTGATGAGTCAGTATTTGCAGCCTTATTGATTTACCCATACTCCTATTACTTATTTATATATTCCTTTTTAATACATATAAAAACACAATGTGGTGACTGAATCAAGCTGTCCAATACCCAACAACAATTCATTTGTTTCTTAAAAACATTGCTCATCCTAATTACACATACATAACATCTCTTGATACCATTGGATACCTAATATCAGAGCAATTAAGCTAAAAGATTTCATCTTACAATTTCACCCAATCTTCCCATTGCCCCACCTCTTTCTTAATATGCTGTAATAAGCATTGCCACTTCATTTCATATGAACAGCACAGACACAATTGATAATCCTCATTGTTGATTCAGAAATTCTTGCACCCTTCCAATACTCTGTGATGTTATTAAAATACAAATGTCTAAAAAGTGCTAAGTGCATACGATTTCACTACTTAGACGAGGTCCTCTTCAGGACTTTATCTTCTTTCTTCAAAAGTTATCAAAATGTTACAAATAACTAAGGATTTGGCCCACTTAAACATATAACAGTTGTACTCTAACATTTCCCAATCCCTAGCGTGCAAACACAGGAGTCAGCCAGTAGCCTCTCAGTCACAATCAACAGATGCCCAGAGATGTTACTAAGATGCAAACATCTAAAAAGTGGAGAGTGCATAAAAATTAAATACTTACTCAAGGTGTGACCGTCCCATTCAACAATTTGCCCACTTCCTTGAAACATTTAAAAAATCCTAAGGATAACTGGGGATAAACACCACTTAAACATGTAACAACTGCACTCTGGCACTTTCTAATCCCTGCATTCGGAACACGGGAGCCAACCAAAAGGCTCTCAATTGCCTCAGTTCCTTACAGACGCAGACTATATGCAGTAATGATTCAAATGTATATTTGCATAATCTACAGTGCAAATCTTCCGAGCCCTTCAATCAGCCATATTGGTAGGCTTTTAAGGGTATAATTCCACAACTCAGTCCGATTAGATCTTTTTTTCCAACCAGCTTTTACAGGGCTCGATAGATAAGGTGCCCTCTCAGGAGACTGATGAAAAGTGCTGCATAAATCAGCGTGAGCCTTTGTGGCCAGCTCCAGTCTATCTTCCTCTGTGGATCTCAACCTTTCTTTTTTATTTGCAACTTAGCTTATTGACTTAGAATAAGATTTAAGCTAATAATTTAATTGACTCCTGCAGCAGAAATAGATTTGTTTTCATATTCTATCAATGCCAACTTGATATTCTGCATGCTTCACTAGATCAAACTTCTCAAAGAGCCAGGGGGAGTTGCCTTAAACTTTGTGTAATCATTTAAAAATCTAGTGTCCTCCATGATTTCTTTTCTTTCTTAAATTAAATTCTAATCTAATTTGAGAGGGTGGTGATACTTCTGGGAGCTGCAATAATCGTCTGCAGCATCTGCACAGTGCCTTAATTAGCCAGGAGTCAAGCCTACCTTTAGAGATCAACAAGCCATATGCCAATGTTGGAATAAGCTTCACATCTATTACTATGCATATTGCAGTCAAATGATCAAAGGCCATCTTGGTATGCTTCATGAAATATAACAGAGCATCACGGAATGATTGCTGAACAAATCCTGGATCACCTCAAAATCACTCACTGGGTGACCCTAAAATGTAATCTATTAAAGATAAATTTATTTGCGACCTGCAATTGCAAATGGGAGGGATATCCAGAATATTTCTGAAGTCCAGCGCCCTCATACCAAGTTAGTTAAACAGTGTGGCAAATCTCTTACCAACAGCATCCTTTTTGATCAAGCTGGGATTAGTCTGTGTCAAGAAGAAACACATAAAAATCGTCAGCCATTATCCACATGGCTTCCAAGTATAACTTCGTAGAGATCTTACAGTATTTGCCACTTCAGGTAAAGCATTTATTTTCTTTTGTTTTTTTGGGTTAAGGTAGATTAACCCTTATATTTTGTAGATTGACCCTTATAATCTGCAACTGGCCCCTCAAATTATTGTTGAAAGTGGGAATTAATTTGACTATAATGTAAGCCCCCAGGCCACTGGCCAGAGCAACCCCACTTGCAGCTAAGCATTTGTGAATTAAGACAGAGACCCCACCTGAGGGATGTCCACCTTTCATAGATGGCTCAACAGGAGCAAGGAATTGAAGACAGTCCGGCCATATTGTAGGGTGAGTCTGCCAGGTTTCCTATAGGCAGATTATTTCGTTTTTACTTCTGATATGAAGTACGTCCTCATTGGCCAGTAGAAAACGTAATCCCAATATATTCCTGGAATAAAACTGCAGTTGAGTGACTGCTGGAGTTGAGGAGTACCAAGCTGGTTGACAGTCAACTGTTATTCAGCACGATTTGCTTATCATCCAGCATTCCCTTTTATTGCTTGTAAGATCTTTTAAAACCTTTAATTGCTCAGCTCCCGACTTTCTGTCTTTGGCGCCTTTTGAACTATGGTGTATGGACTTCTTATAAAAGGGGGTGGCCTGGGTTTTGGCCAGAATCCTGCAGTATTTTAGAAGAAATGATATACTAAGTAAAATATCGCATTGTGACAGAACGTTTGCATGAGCTTCAATTTTTCTTTTTTTTAAATTTAATTGTGAAATTTTACTTTAGAGGCCTCTCTTGGATTATCATTTATTGGCTGGGACAAAGGCTTTGTACTCAGTCTCTTTAGAATTAATCTGATCCATGCCAGATAGGGCCAAAAATAATTTTAGAATATTCCCATGATTAAGCACATCTTCATGGCCTCAAGATGTATATTACGGGTGTAATATTAGTATAGTGCCCTTGTGCTCTGGATTTTCGGGGGGAGGAGGGGGCAATCTCACTCACAGAATTGCGACAAGTTCCCCCACCCTGGGGTATCTTTGGCTCAACTGAGATTCTGTGATCAGGACAGTCCCTTGTATGAGAGCTTGTTAAGGACTCTTTACCTGGCCCGGCCAGCTCACCCACTTTCCAACTTTCATTAGGACGCTGAGTAATAGATATTCTTAAGTCAACATGTCTTATACCAGTCAGTTTCTCCAATACACATAAGGCTGGGGGCTGGTGTCGGAGGTCGCTTAGCATGACTTTGGGTGCTTCATTTGAAATTCTTTGACTAATCTTGGAGGCTGCAAAGAGGTTTGATCCCAGCATGCATGTCTGAGGTCAGGCATCCTTTAGATGATCTTAAGGCTCCATTCCGTGTTGCCATTCAAATTATGACTTCTTCTTCTCAGTCCTGCTGACACTGATGCTACAATGGGATACCTGAAGTCATCATGTGAAGGACCCAATTTCTCTTTGTCTATCATCTCCACTGATGGTGAATACTTCACTATTGTATCAGGAAAGGACCTAGAAAGCCTACGGTGCCAAGCTAATTAACTTGGTACTTCCAGTTAGGAATAAGCAGATCTATCAGAATGTGTATTCTTGGATTCCAATGTCGTGTAGGTGTTGAATGAGGATATGGTGGGTGCCCGTGTCAAATGCTGCAAAGACATCCAGAAGGATAAGGGCAGCTGTGTCTCCTTTGTCCAGAGTAATGCAGATGTCATCTATGGTGGTGAAGAGGACATTTTCCATGCTGTGGTTAGGTCTGAAACCAGACTGAGTAAAGATGAGGACCTGCGGGTCATTGAGGTATCCGGTGACTTTCTCTGAGTCCTTGGCTATTGATGGTAGCAGGAAGATCAGTCTGTAGTTGGTGAGCACTGAATGATCTTCAGTGTTTCTTCAGCAATGAGAGGGCAGTTGTGAATTTCTAAACATTTGGAAAGTTCGCAGAAGAGGTGGAGATATTCAGAATGAGTGTGGGCATGGTACTGACTGGTTGCAGTACTCTGGAGTAGATGTGATGGGGACAGGAGTCCGATGGGGCCCCTGAATGGATGGACATCGTGGCTGTGGTGGTTATTTCTGGGGTGGGGACATGCCATGTCATTAGCATTGTTTCTTAGGACAGGATTGGGGGTCATTTGTAATGCCTGTTAGGTCCAGTTGTGGTTTGAAGTTGCTGTAATTGGTGGTGATTTTGTTGCCGAAGAATTGAGAAAGGTTTTTTAAGAGGCTTTGCTAGTGGGTGATCATTTTGGAAGAGGCTGCTGGTGAGGTGAAATTCTTTACAATGGCAGAGATTTTGTTTCTTCTGTTGGTGTTGCCATGGGTCACAGCGGTGCGTTTGGTGGGCCGGACCATTTGGGGGTAGTGAATCAGGTCAGATTTGAGCCTGCTCCTGACTGTTTCGTCCTGGCTCATTTTCCATTAGGGCTCCAGTTGTTTGCTGTGGTGTTTCATCAGTCTGAGTTCCTCTGTATACAACTGGCCTGGGGTCTAGACCTTATTGTATTGCTGCGTTTGAAGAGTCAGTACAGGAGGTGATCCAATTTTGAAATTCTTGATGGCTTTGGGGACAATGTTGCTGCGTGCAGGTTGGTGGGAGTTGAAAGCATTGTTCCAGTCCCTGTCAGTGATGCTGTTCCAGGTTTGGCAGGCTGGTCTGCTGGTGGTGTATGTGCTTTGGATCAGAATTGGGATGCTAAACTTGACAAGGGCCTCATCCTTCAAGGAGACTAATGTGGGCTTGTTGACACTGATGTTGACTAAGGTGTTGAAAGTAGGGTCCAGGAGGTGTTCTGCGATGTGGGAGGTCTCTTTACTCATTGAGTGAGGTCTAGGTTTCCTAAGAGCTCAATTAGTACTTTTCAGTTGGGGTCCGCATGGTCTTCCATATGAAAGCCCAGATCTCTGAGTAGGATGTAACTGCTAGCATTGAGGGTGAGTGATGCGATTACGTCAATAATGGTGTCTGTGAAGGTGGTGCATGGTCCCGGTTGTCTTTATATGGGAGTGCTGCTTAGGGTCAAGTTGGCTGTGACATGGAGCTTGATAGACAGGTGTTCCACTTTGGAGGATGACATGTCCCTGGAGAGGTGTGCAGCTGATGGTGTTCTTGTGAATGAAGGCAATTCTGCCTCCCAGCTTGTGAAGTATATCTTGACTGGCAGTCTTGTAGCCAGAGGATGGCTGTCGTGATTTCAGGTATCAATGCAGTATTCTGCCAGGTTTCCATTAGGAAAGCTCGTCCATGGCATTGGAGAGATCTTCACATGGTACAAAGCTGAAATTCAATATGGCGCAGCGGAGTTGCTGGTCAGATACTTTCACTGGTTGGTATAGATTAGGTTCTGGATCCCCATAGCAAAAGCTTTTCAAAGTCTCCAAACTTTGTTCTGGTGCCCAAACAACCAAGGGAGTACACTCCTAAGGGTCCCAGGTCCTCAGGGGAGAGCACTCAGAAACTCTGAGTGTATAATGCAGAGGCCAACATCAAAGTCCAGTTCATATCCCATTGTCATTGGTCTTTTGAGCACTGAAGCTTTCTGTGTCCTTTTAGCCCCACAGGGGGACAGCCAACTGACCCATAAAGTCCAGTTCCTTGTCCTGGATACATGATGGACCTGTTCCAGCCATTGAGGCCTCTCCTCAGGTCACCGACAGCAGGTTCAGCCCACTTTTGTTCTTCCACAGGTCAGGAAAGTGTTACTGCATGCCCCCTGCATGCATTCTGTGGTCTGTTGTGCCTTGGGGTGTCCCATTTATGCTTGGCACCAGCTAGTGGGTCTGGTTGACTACTCGGCACACACTAACCAATAGGATAAAGGTTACTGTGAGGAACCATACCAACATTTTCAGTTGCACCTGTCTGTCTTACCACAAATAGGGCTGAAATACCATATCTCAGGCAATTTTCAAGATAATGAACATTTTCCACCACACTAAGCTTTGGCACTGGCGATATGAGGTTGTATTGTGTGCAGTATGGTAATCAAAAATTGTCCACCAAACTCTAAAACTAAAATCCATTCCAAAGCAGGCACTCTACTCGTGACACACCCAGAGACATACATCTGGTAGGACAAAAGCAAGGTCTTTCAGCAAACAGAGAGGGGCTACATAAGAATTGTCTTGGCATCCTGTTCTTTCCCATTCAACTGTGCCGAAGTGTTTCCTGTCAGCAGGAGTTGACACTGTGGTCTCAAAAGGATGCCCACAGTCACCACTTTTGAAATGCTATTGAGCTCAGAGGAGTCATCCCTGCTGAGTCTGGTCAACCTAAGGTGTGCTTCTTGGATGAATTTCACACCTGTTTGACACTTCTTTTCAGGATGAGAACAGGCTGCGAGCTTCTGAAGAGTTAATACGAATTAATGACTTTTTGGGCCTTGTCACTATAGGTACATGGTAATATTAATTTTCTAACTATCCCACTTTTAAATACCATGCACCCTGCCTTGGGGCCACATGGCCTATATAGGGCTACCTATTAATATTTTAAATGGAGGTCTTTAATTGTCAAAAAGGGTTTGTTTGAGAGGTCTCACTGAAGGTGTTATACTGCACCAGTCAGGCTACATATGGTAGACCTGCAGGCATGTTTGCCAGTGCTACTATAGAGAATGGCACTATAGGTGATGCTGTCCACATATGGCATTTAACTTCCAGGCACTGGGTGCACTTTCTACACCACATTCTGGAGACTCACAGGAAGATGAAATGAGACATTTACAAATAAAACAATTTTACCATGTTCAAAGTGGGAGCACTGCCACTTTTTTCCTGGTTTGTAGTGGTAAAGGGAACAGAATTCTAAAACCAGCAACAATAGATTCTAGAAAAAGTTGAACCCAAGGGTGCGTTAGGCACAGGACCTATCTGCAGGCCAGTACCTGCAGCCGCCCCATGCAATACAATGCTTTTGCTGACAAAACCAAAGGTTTAAGTGATGTTATAGTTGAGCTTTGTAATTATATAAAAAACTGAAAAACACTGAAACTCATCACTTTAACTTTTCTGACTTAACTTATGCCCCCCATGCACTGCTTATGACCTCACATGTTACATCACTCATGATATGCTAAATTACGTGGAAGATGACATACCAGGCAACATCTCAAATTACATCATTGATGACATCACTGATGGCATCATCCAAAGGATATGACAGTTTTCTATATGTTTTTCATAGTGGAAGATATTCAGTAAGGTACACATAGACCCTGTATTTCAGAATATCCATAGTACTAGTGGATCCATCCTTTTGCAACAAACAGAACAAGATGCAAATCAAGCTTAGCTTTGAAATCAACCAGAGTAAGTATATATTAGGCTCTTTTCAGTAGTATTGAGGTACATAAGAAATGGAATTGCTCTGTAGACATTAATAACATAAGAAGCTTATTAAGACTTAAATACTGTTCAAAAACAAAGTTTGTTTATTATTTACCTTAATGAGATGCGTATGTTAAATATCTCATCTGACATAGAATTTTAAGTCATCAACTTCACTTCTATATTTGAGCCACTTAAAGGCATACACTACCAGTTCCGATGGCCAACCCTCCTTATTATGAATAAATACCTCACATTTATTCATGAAATGAGAAGAATGATGTATGCCATTTTAACAACTTAGAATAATATTGTTATTTGAACTACCTGTAAGTGAGACACCCATACATTATACAACAATGTATATTTCTGAATTTTCACCAAACGTTTGAAAATAAATATCTGTACTTTATAGACCTCAACATTTTATAGATATTTTCTATAGAACTACATGACAACTCCTTAAAGTCAACATGCACACAGACATTGATGGGGGAATGATATATTGTAAGGAGAAGCTTTCATTTTTCTCAATTTGTTTTAGTAGCAGGCCTTAGAATTCAGGTCTAGTTTAGAACATGGACGAAGAAGCAAGACCCTGAACACCCCCACACATCTGCTCAATGCTTTAAATTTCTTGCCAGAACAACAGAAGGAGATTATGGTGGTCATTTTGACTTTGGGGGTAAAAACTGCCTACCGCTGTAGTGATGGCTGCCAAAACACTGCCACCGCGGCTACCGTCCGTCCGTCATATTATGAGCACTGCTCGACGTCCACCACAAGAGGGGTGGAAATCCGGCAGTGGTCATGGTGGCGCACGGTGGTAAGGCGGCACTGCTACCACTAGCACTGCCATGCAAGTAGAACACCACCAGCCGTGTCATGACCTGTGATACGGCCTGGCAGCGTTCTGCTGGTGGTGCACTGCTAGCAGTACCAGTGCCCCTTCCTGTTCCCTGCCAGAAGACCTCTTCGACAAAGGTAAGTGGGGCTTCCAACAGAGGAGGGGCGTGGGAGGGTGGGGGGTGTTGTGTGTGTCTGAGTGAGTGCATGATTGTGTGAGTGAGTGTATGAATGCATCTGTGTGTGTTCTGTTGTTTGTGTGGTTGAACGCATGTGAGAGAATGCGTGTAAGAATGGTGAAGTGAGTGCGTGTCTGCATGTCAGTGTGATTGTGTGTAAGAATGTGTGCGTGCATGTCTGGAAGTATGCCTTTATGAATGCTTGTATGCCAGTGTGAGTGATTGGGTGTATGTGTGGTGCCTGTCTGCAGGTGTATGCATGTATGGGGGCGGGGGGTGAGTGAGAGGATCGGGGGTTGGAGGGGTGAATGTCAGGGGTTGGGGTGGTTAGTGTCTGTATGGGGGGTAGGGCTTTGGATGGAGTGGCGTGAGGGTGTCAGGTGTGTGTTGGGAGGTTTGGGGAGCCACCTACCGGTGACAGGGAGCAAATTCCCTGTCACTGGTAGGGCCTACCGCCATGGTTTTCTTGGCATTGCTAAGGCCACGAAAACCATGGTGGTAGGCAGGCTCATAATGCCTTTGGCGGTACTGTGCCGGCCGCCGGGCTGGAGATTGATACCTCCGGCCTGGCGGCTGATGCCCCCATGGCGGTATGAGTTGAGAAGTGGCGGGTTGGCTACAGCCAACCCACCATTCTCTTGTTATGGCGGTATGTACAGCCAGCCTGTTGGCGGTACTACCGCCACATTTACACTCACTGCGGGGGTTGCAATGACCCCTCATGTGTTTGATTTAGATTTCTACAAACTGGTTCCTCCATCACCAAGGTGACGGATATCCCATTTGCCAAAATATAAATCCTGTAGGAAATAATGGGATTTATTTTTCAGTGGATGGGATATCTGTCACCGTTGTGACGGACTAACCTTTCAGCCAAAATCTAAATCAGTCCCTATATTTTTGTCTATCGTTGTCTTGATTATCTATACCCATTGCTTTATTACAGAAATAGGGATCCTGTTTCCTAACCTGGTCCATGGGATAATTACACACTCTTTCTCTTGAGAAGGCTGCTTGCTGAAGGAGCCTCTTTCAAGAGGATATCGATCAAGAAGCTAAATACGCCCCAAGAACAGGAGTAATGCTTATTACAAAAACCCTGATCAAAGAAGACTGTGTTCAGTAGAACCATTTGAAGAGATCCACAGACTAATTAGACTTTGATAAAACTGTGTTTACCCTTTTGAATCTTGGAATCAGCAACCACATCCATTAATAGCCCACCTCACCAGATTTAAGCTTCAGCCTGAAGAAAAATGCTTAACTCAGTCAGAGCCCTCTAGTCACTGCTGCCCCAGCTACATCAATAAAGTAAATCCACAGATAAAACTGTGTTTACCCTTTTGAATCTTGGAATCAGCAACCACATCCATTAATAGCCCACCTCACCAGATTTAAGCTTCAGCCTGAAGAAAAATGCTTAACTCAGTCAGAGCCCTCTAGTCACTGCTGCCCCAGCTACATCAATAAAGTAAATCCACAGATTTAACATCTTTGAACCACATATCGAGACAGAATGGTGGCTCAGACTTCAATGGTCTTCAGTGCTACTTTGAAGGACAGGGCATTTGGTTTGCCCAGCATGGCATGCAACTGTTTTGAGTGGGTCCTGCAGATGAATTGAGTTCTTCAGGGTGGAGCTCAACTACGTGTGGGCTTGGGTCACTGTGATATTGAGGTAGCAATGCCTGTATCCAACTATATAATGGCAGACATCATCTGACGTTTCAATGCCCAGTGTGCTTTGGATGGAGCTTGATGGATTTTTATTATATTTCAATGCCAGTTGATAAGCATTGTAACTATTTTGTCCAAATAAATTAAATTCATGGATTAGGTTTTTTGTGTTAAATGTGAATATTTACATGTGGATCGAGATAGTCGAAAAATAGCAGGGTGCATGAATACTATGCTGAAAACCTGAATGAACAAAAGTGAATCAGTGTGGTTTGTGTGAAATATGTGTTTTTACAACACTAGCAAATGAACCATTTAATAGCATTGTAAACTGGCGAATCTGGCTAGGGCGGAAAACCAGTTTTTAAAAATGATGCTAAAGGTTCCATCGAGTACCCCATCCTTGCCCATTCACCTGGACCTAAATCTCTTTTCAATCTCACAGATTGCTGCCCTAAGGCCCCTGCTGTTTTGGATTCGGCTGTGGACAACTGATGCCCTAACCCCTTTTCGGTGTGGCCTCCTAAATGTGGTGGGCCGTGATTCTAGTATTAAACCTAAATGGTGTGTTTTTGTTGAACAATCTTTTTCCCGTCTGGGGTTAGGTTCCTATTGGCATGATCCTATTTCTATTCCTAAAAATGCTGCACAGCTGTTAAAGGATGCTTACTGGCATAATGTTCAGGTTGGACAATATGCTGGTTCTATTCCATCATCTATGTCCGACAATTTCTTACTTGTTAAATGCCATTACGAATTTGAGCCCTTTTTGGATGCAAAGTTATCTCCATTTGCTCGTGCCCTCTTTATTAGGTTTAGGATTGGGTCTCTCCCTCTGTGCTGCCTTACATACAAATGGTCCAGTTCAACTAATAGATCTAAAGGTTGCCCGATGGGTTGCAAAAGTGAAGAAACTGTTCCACACATTTTCTTCCACTGTCAAGCATATCACAAACAAAGAGCACTTTGGCTCATCCCGCTCTTCAAACAATTAGGAGTTAGATCCTGTCTCCATGCTGAGAGAATTTTAAAATGCGACCCGTCTGTCCAGATAGCTCTACCAGTGGCAAGTTTTCTTGAGTCTATCTGGAGGTTGAGATTAGCAAGTTTCAGGGACAAAATGGTGTAGTTACTGTTTAGTTTTATCTATGTATATTTATTTGTCTTGGATGTATTATTGTAGCTTGCTTTTTCTTGTACAGGACATGGAACTTGATTTGGTTCCTTATGGATTACTCATAGACCTACGGAACTGTTCCCTCATTTTATGTTGTGAGAATTTGAAAGCGAAAATCACCCACCCAGGCAGTTTTTTAATGGGGGGAAAAAGGGTAAAATTCTTGCATTATTTTACATCTGAGATCAGCAATTTCAAGGCACAAGAGTGGGGAATTAATTTTTAGATTTATCTATTTATATTTATCAATTTGGATGTGTGATTGCTCCATAGTATACAGATATTGGTGTATTATATTTTTAACTAGTGCTGATTCATAGAATTATTCTCATTTTTGGGTATTGCTTTTTATTATATTAAGTGATGTTTATCTGACTGCTTATTCCTTGTTTGTTTTTAAAACTCGTCTTGTCCCTTTTAACTGTACTTTTATCTTATTTTTTTTTAGTATTTCCCTGTTTTTAGAAGTCCTCTCTTTCTTTGTTGTGTATTGTACTTTAATGGTTTGTTTTTACTCACCGAAATAAAGTAATTGATGATAATAGCTTTAATTGTGGATCTTACCCTATCCTCATAGGCATCTCAGAGACACATTATTTTCAGTGATCACCGCTGTTACACATAACAACTCATGCATTTTCCTTGGAGACTGAATTACTGTTCCACTTAAGCTATTACAGGTGAGTAGTGGTTTCTGAAGGCAAACTTGTTTACCTCTGGGCTGAATTGTTCATCTTAGCCCAATCTCCATATACTCACATTGGGCTGCAGAGAAACAAGGGGAACAACCAGATGTATCACAGCTAATAGTGTTTCTTGTAATCCCTTTTCTGCAACCATCTATCAATTGCCCGAAGCATATGAAGCAAACTAGTAGTGTAATCAAAGAGGCTTGAGGAGACAGGATGGCCGATGACTCTTTCAAAAACCTTTTCTATAGATTGACATTGTTCATTGGCCCCCATCTTAATTCAACTGTGCATTTAAAATGTTTTACTTAGTAAAAGTGCTTTAGTAGCCACTGAGGGCATAAATCAACCCAGGAAGTTCTAGGATTTTTTTCATTGTGTCTGTCCTGTCAATCACTTCTGTATTAAATGAAGTCTTCTAGCAGCTCCAGCAGGAAGCCCAGACTGCTTGCCAAACTAAATATAGGAGAGACAGGAGTTCAAATGGAGCATTTGCTAATCTAGTGAGAGTACAGTAGTACCTACTTACCTCAGGGGTAAATGATTCCTAATACTCACTGTGAATATTGAACCCATTAGCTACAGGTAAGCTTCACTACCCTGAATCATGTGCTCCTCATGAGGGGACACAAGACGTGCCATGCAAGGAAGTCCATTTATATGATAGGCAGCATGGGTCAGGCAGAGAACTTTCAAATGAATCTTTAGATTGATATGTAGACAGCAAAGAGTGCATCCTTCGTGGGAAACATATCCGAATTCCATATAACATTTACTAGCCTGACGGCCATATTGTAGAACCATTTTAGCTTGGAAATGGCTTTATCCAGAGGGCCCAGGTAAAGCATGTTACAGTAATCTAGGTTGGGAAAGATAAGCAATCCAACTGATTAAACACTTCCTTTAGATTTTTTGTTGCACCAACCAAAGCATCCACAATGTTGGCTTTGTGGGTGAAAGGAAAACTCCTGATTTAAAAGGGCTCCTGGATTCTTGACATGCTTTGCTGAGACAGGTGGGGACTGAGTAATGCGGGTCATAGATGGGTACCCCAGGCCTCCAAGTCCCTATCAGTTATCAGTAGCTCATCCTTGACTATGTTCATTTTAAGGAAATTGATTACAATGTTTAGTATGAACCCATAATTAGCATAACATTATAATACAAATTCAATCCTTGTATGATGACAAATTCAATAAAAACAATGTTCTTCTAGTCGGGATGTCTTTTAGCTTTTAAATGCAGTTTATTCTTTTTATTTTTCCAAATTAATTTAAAATTTCACATCCAATCAATTTATCGGTAACTGAAGAGTTTCATCCACACTGGGACAAGGCTGTGAATGATAAATATATGCATATAACAATCAAATTTAATATAATAAATCCAAAATAATATTATAAAAACATCCTATTGAATTAAAACATAAATAGAGCTTCTCAAATTCCAGGGTTCTCATTTTGGGACTGCTTCATCACACCGAAATTCACATACATATATGAAAGAAAAGTATTTGCAATATTACAAAAATTAAGTCAACATCATAACCTATAAATCCATATTACTAACTTGTTCTGTTTTCCATATTCATATCAAACTTATGATGTGTTCTCAATTAATATACCCACAACCCAATTATATAAAACTCAATCAACTGTGGGAGACACCTATACAATCATTTAATAATCCTGCCCGTCCTAGACCGTTCAATTTATAGTACTAATGTATGAGCTATATCAACGTTAACTCATTTAACCATTAAAGCCCAATTGCTTACCAAATATATCAATATTAAGAGCCTGATTTAGATGTCAGTGGAGGGACAAATGTGATGGATATCCCATCCACCTTATTATAATCCCCATAGGATAGAATGGGATTGTAATATGGAAGACAGGATATCTGACACAATTGTGACAAAGAATTCCCTTCCACCAACTTCCAAATTATGCCCAAAATCTTCCAATTCGTTCAGGTTCATGGTAAATCTCTGAAATCAATCATGCCCAATATCCCTGTTTATGATTTGTATACGGATTAAAGGTACTAGGAGAGGCGGAAAATTCAATTCCGCTCACCTAATTGACAGAGGTATGGTTACACTGTATTACTCCATAAGGCACAGTTCTGGCCAAATTCAGCAAATCTTCGTCTGGTGGAATTTATCTCCCATTCCAACACAATGACAACGGGAACAATGAGAGCCTCTGGCAAGCAAGCTAGCGGGTGAGGATTCCTCCCAGTGCAATTTACAGTTATCAGGAAGCCTTCTAGTGCCAATTTCTAATATGGACCTTCGCAAGCAATGCCGTTCAGAGGAATGCTTCTCAAGTGGATTTCTACTTGAGAAGCAGCAAAATTGACTCAAAATTGGATTTTGGAGCAAATATTCTGCTCAAGGAGACAGTTTACACCGTTTTGTAATGCAAAACACATTTTTTCATTTTTAGTTTTTGTTAACAGGAAGGAAGAGCCATGGAGGCTCCAGTTTCCTCTTCCTGTCCAGAAGGATCCTCCCAGTGCTTTGTCCATCTCTTGGGCACTTTTCATTTGGATTTTGAGTGGAAAGGATTACTCTATTCTTTGTCTGCAATCCCTGCTACATATACCATTGGATTTTCAATGTTATTTTATTTTAGGAATCAAGTAGGAAAAATAACTTTTAGATATGTTTGTGGTTAGATGGAGAGCAGGCACCAGTATTGATTTACCTTTTATGTTTTTTCTTCAATTTTTTTAATTTTGGTGGCCAGACTTTGCAGTAGAGGCTTATTTTGCATTACCTTTTTAGTTGTTTTCAAACATTTGCACAGGTTTGTGAGGGCTGGGGGACTGCTTTTAAAACTTTTAAAGTACCTTTTCTCCATTTTCTTGTGTGTTGTTTTGGAATTTTGCACTAATATTTTGCTCATTTTAGTGTGTTGGCTAGTCTGCCCATGCAAGGGGGGCATGGCCAGTCAGCTAAGATTGGCATTGGTGATATACTTTTTTAAACAGCTATTAGTTTAGGGACGTCCTTGGATTAAATGAAAAATGTGTGTGTTTTTTTGTATTTTACATTTTTCTGTAAATTGAAAAATTATTTTGGTGTGATAATTTTTCATGTCTTCTTGAAATGTTTGTGGTTGGTAAATTATTAGAGTTGACAGATTTTTTTTTTTTTTTACCAAGTCTGCTTTTTGTGCTTGCCAAGTGGCCATTTTTGGTGTGGCCATTCTGTGTGTGTGTTTGCCATAGCCCACTATTTTGTCTTTGTTCTCCATGCCATGTGGTAGGGTGGCCATTTTGTTTTGTATAGTCAGTGCACTTTGATTTTTCCATAGGCCTGCACGTGTTCTTTGTTGTCCATGCCTTCACCATTGGTGGTCATGTGGCTGCTGGACAATTTGTTTATTCAGTGTGCTTTTGCCATAGGCCTGCATGTTTTTTTGTTGTCTATGCCTTTGCCCTTGGTAGCCATGTGTCCAGCAGCTATTTTATAGTCAAGCGTGCTTTGCTTTCTCCATAGGCCTGCATTTATTCATTGTTGCCTATGCCTTCTTGTTTGTTGATAGGAACATGTGGCCAGCTGCCATTTTGTATAGCCAGTGAATAAATCCTTTTCTTCCACTTTTCAAAGCCATTTTTTCGGGACATTGATAGAAGAGGCCAATGTCCTTATGTTTTTTTGTTTCTTTGTTCTTTTTTCCCTGATGTAATTTTCATGTGGTTGAGGAGGATTGTAGTATCGATGTACAGGTGTTTTATGTGTTTTTTTCCTTTTCCCCTGCACCTCATTGCCTTGTCATAGGATTGCTCATAGCCTCTAGGAGACCACATCAATAATTTGTTTTCAATTATTTGATTTTTTAAAAATACATTTAATTGACATTTCCAAATCAGCAACAGAACACTGACAGTTTCTCCCCTCATTCGAGTATTTGATTTCTTCATGCACCTCTTGCCTGCGGTTAGGATCACATCAGCAATTATTTTTTTAAGGATTATTCCATTTTCCCCTTGTCTGACCTGCACCTGCCACCTGCCAAAGGCCTGAGGCGCACACCAGCAATACATTCTTCAAGAATTATTCAATTTTTCCCTGCCCTGCCTCCGCCTCCTGTCATGTGCGTCCACTAGCAATATTTTTGTAAGTATTATTTTGTTTCCGCCTTACCTGGCCTTGCACCTGGCGCCTGCCATTGACCATAGGTGCACACCAGCAATAATTGTTTTTAAGGATCATTATAAAATTTTTCCTTGACCTGCCTTGCACACACCAGCAACAACATGTTTTTTGGATTATTCGTTTTTCCCCTTGGCCTGACCTACACCGGCTGCCTACCACGGGCCATAGGCGCACACCAGCAAAAATAGTTTTCAAGGCTTATTCAATTTCCCCCTGGCCTACCCTTCTCCCACTGCCTGTCAAAGGCCATAGGCACACACCACCAATAATTTTTTAAAGGATTATTCTATTTTCCTGTGGCCTACTCTGCACCGCCACTTGCCATAGGCCTTAAATACACAATAGCAATCCATTTTTTAAGGGTTATTCCATTTGTTCCTGGCCTACCCCATTTTTCCTTGACCTGCCTTGCACATGCTGTCTGCCACAGCCCATAGACACACACCAGCAATAATATGTTTTTTGGATTATTATTTTTTCCCCTTGGCCTGCCACTACACCTGATGCCTATGACAGTCTATAGGCACACACCAGCAATAATAGTTTTTAAGGATTATTCTATTTTCCTCTGGCCTGCTCTGCACCGCCACTTGCCTTAAATGCACTATAGCAATCTGTTTTTTAAGGATTATTCCATTTGTCCCTGGCCTTCCCTGCACCCTATGCCTGCTATGGGAGAGAGGCGTACAACAGCAATAATTGTTTTAAGGATTGTTATTCCAATTTCCTCTGGTCTACCCTGCACCCACTCTCGGCCTTAGGCCATAGGCACACACCAGCAATAATTTTTTTAAAGAATCACTATTCCATTTTCCTCTGGCCTGCACTGCACCCACCACCTGCCATAGGCGCACACCGGCAATATTCTTTTTAAGAATTATGCCATTTTTCCTTGCCATGGTCTGCACTCACCACCTGCCATCAGTCATAGTGCACACCAGAAACTTTTCTTAAGGATTATTCTGGTTTTGCTGTTTGCCCCCTGCCTGCCACCAGGAGCCTCATAGGCCTTAGAAGCACTTAAAGTAAACTTTTCAATATGTATTTTATTGAAATATAATGTGATTATGGATGGATATGCTCTTGTTAATTATTTGTGATCTCAATAAAGTATGTAGTCTGTAGATTCAAACTGCAAATGCCACCTTTTACAGATTATTTTTGTTGTTTATTTGCTTTTAGGTGCACAAGAGACATCATCACACACAGTATAGTCAGACCGGGAATGTGGTATACCTGTTGCTCACTCCTGTGGGCACCAAACAGCTGGGAGAAGCACTCCTGTCTCATCAACGACACCACCTCAACCTAAGGTTAAGCCCAAGCCCATGTCTATAAGGGATGCAGCCACTGGAGTCATGGCAAAAAGCAGCGAGTCTGAACTGGATTTCTAACAGCCGCAAACTAGTATTCAATGGTGGCAGGATAGAGGACAACAGGAGCCCCAGCAACAGTTCTTCTTGAAGTAGGAGCGGGACAGGTGTTTGAGCTTTTTGGTGAGCAAAATGTGCGCTTCAATCACTGGCTTCACAATCTCAAGCAAGAAAAAGAAAGGGTACTCATTCATCTTCACCAAGCCCCCTTTCTGATAATATGGACATGGATTGGACCTCAGCCAAGTCAGAAAACCGCCTGAGAGACAAAGGAAAAGGAAAGTTCTTGAAACCCTTAGAATTATGGAAAGTGATAGTGATGAGGATGAGCCAGTGCTTGTCATTACGGATGGTGGCTCACAGGACACCAAGATGACCCCTGCTATTCATCCTACTCAGAGGGATGTGGTTTCTCCACCACCAGCTTCCATATTTGTAAGACTCCCATCGAGATTTGCTACCACAGTTGATGTCCGCACTACAGGAAGGCAAATGACACAACCACTTACCTCCAGTTTTTTAGTCATTGGTAGTGGCACAGTAAAAAATGTCTCCTAACCAAAGTTAGGAATTCTTTACAATTAGCAAGCAGGATGATAAGAATGCAATATGCTCTATTTGCCACACTAGTGTTTGTCAAGGTAATCCAGGTTTGCACCATGGTACTGGAAGTCCAGCATCCCATTTGAGAAAATATCACACAATCCGGTAGGAGGAGCACCTTAAAAAGTTGGTGGTGGTTGTGTTGATAAAAGAGGGGAAGCAGTTGAGTGCACATGACAAGAAAAGGGTGGTCATGAGGAAGAAGAGGATGATAGCATTACTCTAAGCATCCCTGTCACTTGTAGTGTGTCAGCATCACCTGTATTAGCATCCTCCAAATGGTACAAGACTCAGATGCACACACCTGTGCCACATACATTAATTCTCCTAAGACATACATTGAGTCTTCCACTTGCTGGTTCTCCCTGGAGGTACCCTGTGTCAGTGGCACCACAAAAGAAAAAACTTCAACTGCTATTACGGGCATGCTTAGGCAGGGGAGGTCCTACGAACACAACCACCCAATGGCACGTTTGTTCAATAGGGAGCTGGCTAAAATGTTAACAATGGACCGCCTTCCTTTTCATTTGTGTTGGAATGGGATTTTTAGAATGTGATGTGGCCACCTGCCCAAAATGTAGGGTTCCCAGGGGGTCCTATTTTGCCAAAGTTGTTGTTCCAGCGCTCCATCATGATGTGCTGAAATTGTTTGGCTAAGATGTGCAGCAGTGTTCTTCATACTATCCATCTCATGACAGACATGTGGACTAGTTGTCAAGCAAATGATTTCCTTTGTATCACTGCACACTGGTTCTCTGTTGTGAGTGTTGCGCAACAGCTATCTGCAGGTCTTGGAAGAATGTTTTAATAGTGTTCAAGGGCATGCAACAGCAACGATGTTCGCCATGGAGAAATCCTATACAGCTGCAAACATCTTGGAAGTCTTTAATAGCAAGGTGTTCGCAGGGATTTGACCCAGAAGTTTCAGAATTAGATTTGTTGCCACAGACAATAGCAGTAATATAGTCAAGGCCATGGCAAATGGTGGATATTTTATAGTCTTGTGTTTGGCTCATTGCATCAACTTGATGCTGCAGGACTTTCTCAAAATAGAAGACCATCGGCCTGATTTAGATAATGACAGATGGGTTACTCCATCATAACGGTGATGGATATCCCATCCAACGAAATCTAAATCCAAAACGACATGATGGGATTTAGATTTTGGCGTATGGGATATCTGTCACCGTTGTGATAGAGTAACCCATCTGGCAACATCCAAATCAGGCCCATAGTCAGCAACAAACTGGCCATCTGCTGAAGAATCTCCACTCATTTAGCCAATCGTTTACAGCTCAGAAGCAGTTGAGAATCATCCAGGGTGCTAATAGACTATCAGTTAAAGCCCTTATACAAGAGATGCCAAAATGTTGCAACACAACATATTACATGTTGCAACGTCTGCTTGAGCAGTACAAACTGATAAACCAACTATGTCCTTCAAAAAGGAGGGGATGCAATTGGGAAAAGCATGACCATGGAGATGCACAAATGAGGGCTAGTCATATGCCTGACACAAACGCTACTTCCTTTTGAGGTTTTCACATGGGAAGACAGCAAGGAGGACAGTACAATGAGCAATCCAATTGTTGCATGTGCTACAGAACCAATCGAAAAAGGTGATGCAAATGTTCACTGGTGTGAGCTCAGAAGTATATGAGTTGGTTCATGGCTCAATACTTCTCCTGGCTGTTAATACAAGGCTGCAAAGAGAAATCGTGTCCTCCATTGAATAGATATGGGCCACACTAACACAGTACAAAAAAATACTGGTGACTTTTTCAGAAGGGGATGTTCCACAGTACAAGACTTGGGTTGTTGACCAACTAAGAGACCTAGAAGAAGAATGCTCAAAGTTAGAGACCCGGGCAATAGCTACACCAGCAATCGAAGAATCTGACCCAACCTCTGCAATGGCTTAGTTTCAAGTGGCAGGACTCAATGAATTGCAGATGTGATGGTTACAGAGGTCAAGCAAGTGGCAGCACTACTGACCATTCAGAGGCTTGTCCAAGATTATCTGTATGACCCAAAAAGAAGTCCACCTGAATGAAAACCCATTGGTCTATTGGTAAGGGAAGATACAACTTTGGCCAGAGCTCAGTATCTAGCTTGTTAACTCTCCAGTGTGTCTTCTGAGTGCATTATTAGTGCAGGGGGTGCAGTTGTCACATTCAGAAGGATCAGTCTTTCACTTCTAATGGTGGAGAGATTCACCATGATAAAACTGAACCAACAATTCATACCACAAGATTAAACTGTTCCTGAATTAGCACAGGAGGAGGTTGAGGGTGACTGGTTTGACTCAAGTGCATTAGCTGTTTCTAGTGTACTCCCTGAGCTTTAGGACAAACTCTACTTCCATGACTAAGTAGGCCACAACGGATCTTTCATATATTTTGTCAAACTGCTTTGCAAAAAAGAGGGATATATGAGAACATTTATATAGTTAGTTTCCGACATATGCAGCCCCATTTATTCCCATGTATGGAGTGGACCAATGTGCACAGAATAAGCCTCCCCATTCACTTAAAGGACATGAAGACATGAAGACATTGCCTCTCAACACTATCTTTCTTTGTTTCATTCCCTAGCTGTGGGAAAAGTGAAGTTACAATAGACATATGTGCAGTGCACCACGCTTGGAACAGGTGACTGTGCGCCAAGGAGTGATATATTGACACATATCAATATAATTTTTACATGGTCCACTCCAGTTCTTTCCTGTTCCTCTTTTTCCAGGTTTTTCAGAGACCAGTCAGTTTAGCTACTAAAAGTACACAAAATTCTCAAATGATTTTACTCTTCTTGTGCATCACAACTACTGGTTTATCTCAATCAGGTCAGGAGGGGACTCGCACTCGGAATGGTCATAGGACTTCCCCAACAGCCAGAATAAGGGAAGTTACAAACAACGTCTTTCAAAAGCAAGGTGCATGACCCAAAGACAGCTACTCCTGTGGACTTAACAGAGATGCGCTGATTTGGAAAATGCAGAGTAGTGTGCTGGCTCAAATGTCAGTCAAACTTAAATTTGTGGGCTGGAGGGACTGTCACTGGACACGTGGCCCATGATGGACACACTTTGATATCTGTCTGGGATTGGTGGTAAAATATTGTTCTCACTTCTGAGCTAATCAGCCATGACTGCACCAGCCTATACTCTGCCCTCTTGATCATCATCCACCATGAAGTTTAGCTTCTCCTTGATTCTGCAACACTGACGTACTTTTTTACATTCCACAGGCCTTCTCGTCTCCTGCACAGACGCTACATAACAATTCTGCATACCAGACCAGTTCAGCTATGAATCCAAGAAGGCCATTCCGAGAAGAATGAAGATGCAACCTCCATTTTGGCATGTATAAATACAGTATCATTTCCCTTTTTTCCAACTGTACTATTTTGTAGAACTGTGTGGATTCTCCATATTTTGTATTATTTTCCACCTCAGGTAACATAAGATAACTTGGGACTCTCGGGCTGAAGGACTTTTTGCAATGCATTTGGTAACTGAACTGTGCCATTCGTTCCACAAAAATTTAATGACTTGATGAATATGTGTTTGCCTTTGTCTCACCTTTCCTCAACTCCCCCTTCCCATCCATTCAATACACCCCTAACCATCTTCCCCAGGTTGTATGATCTATTGAGTTGTGAACTAATAACTGACACTATGAATGGATCACACATTTGGCAGGGCGGATATGGTAAATGTGAGGCATAATAACTATTACAGAATCTTGTGAACAATTCTAGCCCACAACAGCCCTACTACTACCACCCAGGCATGAAAGGTTCATCGTCATCAGGGTGCAGAGTCTTACTTAAACAATTTCTGTACCAGGTAGTATTAGTGTACTCTATGGCCTGATTCACAATGGTAAAGTTACACTTTTGGTGCACGTTTACTCATGCAGTGTAACTGTACTGAAAGACTGTAACTTTGGGAGTAGTAACTAATTACTAGTAGTTACAGTAATTCCTTTTAAAATGATTGAAGTTACTACTCACAAAGTTACTACTCATCAACTTAAGTTACTAATGGAAAAGTTTCTAGACATAAATGTACACTTCAAAATAACATCAAAACCATAACTTACTTTATCTCTGTGAATCAGGCCTTGTGTAACTTACAAAATCTGTGCAACATGCAGTAACCTTTGCCTGAATCCTGACTCAAGGTTTTTGTAAGTTTAGTTTGAATTTTTTAAATAAATTAAACAGTTACTAGCTTCCCTGGTTAAAAGAAGTACTACTGCTAGTTGTTTTTTTTATGATGTTTTTGTCAGGCTATTCTCTCAGTCTTGGATTACCAAATTACTCTGTGTTTTCTTTTAGTCTTGTTGCCTGTGATGGGTAATCCATCTGAATAATCCTACAGTTGGAGTTCACCTCACAAGCATCCTTCGGAATGGTGTGAGTGGGACCTCGCTTTGTGAATATATTCCCTGTTAGAGCTAGCCCACTACCACCACCAGTATTAAGAAGGCCCTTTGGGAAACCCTCTCATAACATTTGAGAAGATCGAGAGAGGTAGCAGCCATTGCTTAATCCATTCAGGTAAGAACTAAGAAGTAAACTACTTAAGAACTGATTACTAAAGTTGTTCTTGGGAAACAATGATAGATAAGTAAGATTAAGATTTTTGTATATGTTGTTGGCATACTTCCCTAGTGATCAAGAGTTATAGAGGGTACTACAAGGGTGTTAACCAAGTAGTATACACTTTGATAGGTGGCTGGGTCCTGCAAAACCTCATCAAGCAATAAGTCAAACAGAACCAGTCTGTTCTCACTCTGGTAGTGGGGTATACTGGACTGCTGGAAGGGGTAAGTAAAGTAGCCTACTGAAGAATAAATGCATGGCAGGAAAATGTCTAGGGAAAAAGTGGATGGGCAGTATAATTTGTGACAATTTCAGAGGACAGCTTCTTGTCTCACTCTTGTCAACAAACCACAATGATGACTAGCAACACAAAGACAAGACAGATAGCAAAGGATGTGTATAAAGAACATATATTTTTTTCATAAGGAAACCCACCCTCTCCACCTACAACAGGCCCAATTTTCTCCCCAAGCTAAATCCCCAAACCTCCAAAGTCCAACCCTTTCCCCAACTTTCCTTATCAGTTCCTACCCTCTCCACCAACAACACAGTCCCTGCCACTGAAAAAAGTTCAGTAAAAAAGGGCCTAGAGGGCACCCATTTTGCAATTTAGGTGGGCCATGTCCCGAGCCAGGTTCTGCAACTGTCTGTTAATGACAACAGTGAGGGGAATGGTGGTGTTCCGCTGGGCAGCAGAGGACCCCGCTGCAGGAGCCTCTGTCATTGGTGCTGGTGGGATGGAGAAGGGCCAGGGTGGTGGATAAAGTAACTGGGGGCAGGTGTCTCCTCCTTCTCCTCCTCCATGGCCACAAGCTGGCATCTTCCCCAGGCAGTATGCGGTGGCCATGGCCTCCAGCCTCTGGTACCGCACCCGGGCATCTATCTCTTGCTATGATGGGTGACCTCCAAGAGCAAGAGTAGCTATATCAAGAAAAATATGAATTGTAATGCTCAGTGCAAACACTTGTGTGTACTATAGTAGTGCCACAAGACAACATTGCTAGCTGCTTGGGCCATTGAAAGTTTTGATTTGACTAGTCACAGGGCCACGGTTTTACATCACATGTATTACATAATGCCATAGCACTGACTACAAGGAATTGAGCCAGAATACCAACATAATCAAGATGTGTTTTTCATCTAAAGAATTTCATGCTGAAACTGAAAAGACACTTTAGACCTCATTACGAGTTTGGAGGTCCTGTGACCACCATATTGGCCTTGGCAGTCTGACTGCCAACAGGCTGGCAGAGATGACCGGTAAATTATGATTATGGCGACGGTGAATAAAGAAGACTGCCAAAGCACTGCCAGCACTGCCAGACAGGACAGACTGCCGCGGTCGAATGGAGGCACAAACAGGCCGTCGGTGACCATGTTTCCACCAGATCCATTACAAGGGTGCACACCACCAACAATACCGCTGCAGTTAAACCACCAAGGAACACCAGGCAGAAACAAATAGTATAAAAGGAGACACTCACCTCCAGGGATCCATACATGTCCAGAGCTGTTATAGAACCACAACTTTACATCATCCTGCTGCTCCCGCTCGCTGAAAGACAACAGAATCATCGCCGATGAGGACGACAACAACCATAAGTACACACACTCACCTGTTATATTTGTAAATTGTCAAAATGTGTACATTTACATAACACACCGTAGGGAGGGGGTGCGAGGGCAGCACAAAAACAAACACATATCAACACAGACACAACACAATAGCATGACAACAACATATTTTTCTACATATACATATCCCATCACACAACACATGCCCAATCCCTGGGGGATATAAGCACTGCACACAACCTCATATACTGCTCTATCAATACATGAAGCACAAGCAGCACACACAGATTCAGACAAAATACCAATGAAAGCCAGGAACAACCCAAACCTAGGAAAGCAAATGCAGGACAAATATCTAACCAAAAGACCAACAACTGGTTGGCTTTCATGTGTTCAACTTGCAATAAATAGGAATGTCCAGGGCCATAGGCGAGTCCATAGTCCACATGATCAGCACCAAAGGCACATAATGGTACTCCTACTTGACACCTGACTGCCATGTAACCTCCACAGGTAAGGCCATCAATGGGGCAGGCAGGATCCATAGAGACTCTTGGGGGCTGGTGGGGGAGGGGAGAGGGCTTGGGCTTGGGTTTTAAGCTTTGATTTGGGAGGTGGTTGGACCTTTTTGGGAGGGGTGGACTTCTTTTTGGTGGTGGAGGGGCATAGGTGCTGGCAGGGGGGTAGGGGACCCCTTGGAGGTAGTAAGGATGGCCTTGAGGAGGGTCAAAGATCATTTAGGGATATCACAGGGGAAGACTAGGGAAAAGGCCAAATTCACATCGAAAAACTTTCTTCGACACACAGGGGCGGTCATCTGAAGGGGTTTTTGGTGTGGAGGGTGAGGGAGTGGTTGTTTTAATGTTTATGTGTGGATGTCTTGGGTGCATGTTTGTGGGAGGTGTGCTTGTGGGTGGTGGGTGCCTGTTGGGTGGGTGAGTGACAGTGTTTATGTGTCTTGGGCTGAGGGGGTTGAGGTGCTGGGGGATGCTGTGGTAGGTGGGTTGCTGTCTGTTGGGGCAGTGACTGCAGGTATGGTGGATGTGCTGCATGTAGGCATGTCAGTGGTTGTGATGTCTGCAGGTGAGGTGACTAAGGTGGATGTCTGAGGGTCTGCTGGGGTGCTGTCTGCAGATAGGATATGTCTGGTAGCTGGATCAGTGAATGTTGGTGTGGTGTCTGCAAGTGTGTCAGGTGTTGTGTCTGTGGTACTGGTGGTAGTGTGGGTGTCAGGGTGGGTTATGACTATTGCTGTGTCTGCAGGTGGATGTTGCCTGTGTGCATGCCACTGGTGTGTCTTGTGGTGCTTATGTTTGTCTGTGCTACCCTTGGTTGTTGAGGTGAATGCATGCCTGTCTGTTTGTGTGCTTTGGCTGGGTCAGGGAAGAGGGATGTGGACTGGGAAGAGGAAGGTGGAGGGGGTTGGTAGAGAAAGGGGTGACTGGCTGAAGTCAGTGTGGAGATCAGAGCCTGAAATGATCTCTGTAAGCCAAAGATTTCACCGTGAATTACTCCAGGAATGCATTGCTCTTTTGGATCTGGCTTGCCACGCCCTGGAGGGCATTCACGATGGCCGTCTGACCCATAGATAAAGACCTGAGGAGGTCAATAGCCTGCTCACTGAGGGCAGCAGGGCTAACAGAGGGTGGGGCAGAGGTGCTTGCAGCAACGGAGGCGCTCACCCTCTTGGATGGATGGGCACGGCCAACCGGGTGGGGAGCTACAGGGAGGTGAGTGATAGAAAGAGGGGTGGCAGAAAGAGATGGTACTGGGGTGGTCTCAGATGCATCCGTCGCTACTACGATGTGGCCACTGGAGGAGGATTGTGAAGAAGATGTTGTGGATCCAATCTCCTCTGTGGCACTCTCCTCGCCTTCCGGGCCTCTGGGTCCCTCAGTGAGTGTGGTGTCGTGACTGGAGGTCCCGTGGCCAGAAGCTTTCGCACTCGACTGTGCCCCGTCTCCTTGGCCCGCTGGTGCTGAAGTAGGGTCATCACATTTACAAGATAACACTACCCCGTACATTACACATAAGTCTCATAACGTTCTGTTCACTAACACCCTCAGTAAGTGACAGTATAGTCCCAAGATCACCTCACAACAAAACATAATGTAAGTTGGCAATAAGGTGTACATAACAAATGGAGTACTGTACTGTCCAGGAAGGTGCAAACCAAACCTAGGTAACTAAGTAATTATTCCATCAATAGGCCGCTGACCGAGTGACAACATCACTACCCACACATCAGACATGGCAAGCCGTACATCTGTCTGGAGGAATCCTAGAGCCAAAGCAAATATGATGCTGACATGACTGCTAAAGCAACCATGATGCAAGCCAACAGCCTGGAAACACTTACCAACCTACTCACAGGTACATATTAACTACCACAACTGCAGCAAATAGGTGTAATGGCAAACATGAGGTTCCAAAACAGCCTGCCCTCATTTGACATATGTTTCATTGTACCAGCAGGTACACATAACAAATACCGATGTTGACTCATGACTAAACCTTTCCATTGACCCATGATGTTGACAAATAACCGTCTGGGCCATAAATGCGAATAGGCTACCATTGCCTGTGTATCATACCTACAACAGTATGCCTATGGACAAAGCAGTGTGGCCACTTTCTACTATCAGAACAGTTGCATGGTGGTAACATTCCTACATCTGATACCAATATTTGTGCCTACAAAATATTGCAACACCTAAATGGTATCCAACGCGCATGTTGTCTACTCTGATCACACATGTCCATACACATCTCTCACTTACCAAGGGGGATTACCTTGCTACAGGTGTGAAGATGTCAACCTTTTATGTCATGTAATGTATCAGATGGACATCACAACCGCACATGATGCTGTTACTTCTCAGAAACCCTTTGAAAACTAGAGACAACTTCAATATGTTGCACATAGACATGAATCTTGAAACATTGCAGAGGACAGAGAGCAAGGACCTACACACCTTACTATTATGGCACTGTGGGGATTTACCAGTTAGTGGGAAGTACCAATCACCTGGGTAGAAGAAGCCGTATATAAGTACACATATGACACAGTCATATGTCCACTATTATGTGTCATTGTCCTGAGGGGACAACATATTAGAGTAACATGTCTCAAAACACATTTGAATGTGCACACTTGTGTGCTATAGATGGCTACTGTACATCAATGTGTTCACAGGAGATCTGTGAATCTTTGCACTCACCATGTTGACAGAGCTAACATTCTATTACATCACTCAATCACCTGCTAAAGGAGCAAACATATGTTATCTCTACACTTATCCCCTTGGGCTGCTGTGCTGCATTCCAACGCCCATCCAAATCAGGGTAGGCCACTGGCAAAATGCGGGCCATTAGTTGGGTCAGGGTCCAACGGGCACCCCATACTCTTTGGGAGCTGAGCCCCAGTGGTCTTCCAGCCCCAGCGCCTCAGCCCCTCCCACCTCTTCTGACAATGGGTGCTCCACCACCTGTGGACCCCCAGGGTCCACACTTTCTTAGTGATGGCATGCAAAATCCCTTTCTTCTGATGGGCATTGACCTGCATGGATGGCATAGACAATAAATAATGTCATGTCCAGATGTATCTCACTAAAGTAGGCAGAGTTATCTATAACCTAGTGCAGAAAGCCAAACACAGACTGTCTTGTACATCTTCACCACTGATAGAAGAGCATATATGGTGAGGACAAATGTGAGTGCGAAACAGGCAGACAACATGCTTCTACTACACCAGCAGTCATGTTATCGCATTTGACCAGACAGCAAACACATATGAAGATGGGATTTTTCAGGTAGAGTATGGCATAAAAACCTCCAGTAACCATGTGCAACAGTCACAAGGTGGGTCAGGTAACATACACAACACACTTTCCACAATGGCTCAGGACTAACTCTCTCACCAAACATAAGTACATGGCCAGGAAGTCACCCATTCTAGCACAAAGTTTGCACCCAAAAGCCTTTAAGGACACAATCAGGAGCATTGTCCATCAGCCTTTGCTTAGCATATCAAAGAATAATCAAGCTAACTTGACATATGTTCACATATTGTACTTACCTGCTCCTCTTCTGTACCATAGAGCTGTCCGTACATGGATAGGACCTCCTCCACCAGCTTTTCCAGCTCCTCATGTGAGAAGGCAGGGGCCCTATCACCTGTAGGATGTGGCATGATTGCTTCCAGAGGCAGTACACAGCAGCTCAGGCCATGGAGGTCTTGCTGGCAGCAGTGTCAGGAGTCAAGTGAGAGATGAAGTATGAGATGGTGGTCACCGCTGATAGACACTGCCATTGGCCCTAGACCGCCAAAGGCAGCAATGCATTCCAATGGCAATGTCCACCGCGGTAGTGTCCGCCTACCTCCATGGTGACTTCCACCAGCGCTTCCAGGTTGTTTTCTACTGTCCAGTAGAGGACGTCAGGCAGTCACCATTTTAAGGCCCCTAGACGGTCGGAAAAGTTAATTTATTGACGCGTCACAAGATGGGAAACATATCTACTGTATAATCTTTAGTGCTGGCATTGACCAACTATGTATACATTGTCAGAATGAAAAGACATGTTGTTATGTGGATAAAATACATGTAAGGTATCTTTAGTGGCACAGTCAGCATTCTCTTGGCAATTGGATAGATAGTTTTTGTGGATTTTTAATGAAAAGCATAGGCAGATGTCAATATCACAGAGAATTGTTAAGGCATGCGCTTCCATTTCCATGTTAAAATTGAGGGAAGGGGATGAGATTTTACCAATATGCCATTATTCCCATAGACATCTGCTGTGTGCCATTTTTCTACTGTATCGTATGGCATGTCTGATCATTATGTGAGGCATGTGTATTTTGTCACTTACAAGGGACACAATGACTCATAGACATACCTTCTTATTTCCTCTCACATAGTTACCCTGGAATGAGAATGAGCAGACAATCTCCAGTGTACTGTTCACTAGTAGACCTGCATACCATGGAGGATCGACTTGTCATTCATATCTACTACCTGGATATGAATACAATCATGGATCTCTGTCGACAGTTTGAGCCCTATCTGATGTCTGCTATTCGTCATCCAACTAGCAGACCACCAATTGTACAAGTCATCTCAGTGCTGCACTTCTGGCCACAGGCTCCTTCCAAAATACAGTGGCCCTTTTTGCATGGATGTCCCAGGCTATGGTCAGTCTGGTCTTGAAGGCTGTACTTTCTGCATTGTTGAAACACCTGGACAGCTACATCAGATTTCCAAAACGTGAGGATCTGGCCCATGTGAAGGCAGATTTCTATGGATTGGCACATATCCCACATGTAGTGGGAGCCAGAGATAGTACCCATGAAGCCTTGGTTCCCCCACATGGCAATTAACAGGTGTATCGGAACAGGAAGAACTTCCACTCCATAAATGTTGAAGTTGTCTGTTTGGCGGACCTCTACATTTCCCAAGTATGTGCACGGTACCCGGGTTCAGTCCATGATGCCTTCATTATGCGGAACACCACTATCCCACAGCTGTTGACACAACAGTAAACAGATAGGGCCTGGCTGGTTGGTAAGTCATGTATGTCATGTGTGTCAGTATCCTATGTCTGCTGCCAAATGTAAGGATGTCCAAGATTTATATTTGCACACATGTAATGATTCCTTACAGGGGATTCTGGCTACCCAAATTCTATCTGTTTGTTGACACCAGTCAGGCACCCAACCACACCAGCGTAAGTCGGCTTCAGTGAGGTCCATGGAAGGGCATGGGGTGTTGTGGAGCTGACATTTGAGCTCCTGAATGCAAGATTCCGTAACATTGAAAAGTCAGGTGGGGCCCTCCTCTAATCACCCACCAAAGTGTGTCAAAACATTGTGGCCTGCCTGCTGCATGCTCCACAACCTCGCTCTGAGACATCAGATCCCATATATCCCAGATGAGGGGGACCAAGCAGTTACACCGTGGAAGAATGTAGAAATGCCAAGTGAGGATGACAGTGATGAGGATGAAGGTGGAGATATCCAGGCAGAGCTCATCAATCAGTACTACAACTGACTGTAGGTATGTGTTGTTCTGTAAAATGATTGATTCATTGGAGTATTGGGGGGTTAGTGATGTTTGAGAAGGTATTTGTATGACCATCAGCCATGTTATTAGTTGCTTAGTAGTAGATAGCTTAGGTTTCCATGCAAAATACAACATGGAGTTGTGACAAACGTGGTGATCTCCTTTGTCAGTATTTGTCACAATGCATAATTAGAGTTACCATTGTATTTGGGACATGTATTTCTAGGTCATATTTAGCATTACTTGCTTAAACCTATTGTTCTACATTTTTACTTTCCAGATTTGTTCACAGTCATCCTCACGTGGACATTTCTGAACTGTGTCACTAGCAGATGGGTTTAGCAGGTTTGACATGTGAAGTGGACATGGATTGATCCAGGTACTGCATGACACTATAATGGTGGTGTCTGAGTGTCATGCCCAGACTGTCATGACAGTGGGATGGCAGTGTTCTGTCCCACACAATAGACCTGTTTGTCATGGTATGTGGGTCCAATGGTGCCTTGTGTGTGGTGTTGTGCCAATGACACATGTCTTCCTGTGGAATCCATTCCCTCATCCTTCTCATTAGTTTGATTATGATGAAAACGTGCTTGTATGTAACTCTCACTCTGTTTCCTCATTGCAGGCCACTGTGCATGTGTGTCAAGACTGACATAGGTGAGTAGCATGCATACTGATACCTGACCATGGTAAGTGGAAGGCTCCCTGACTGGGGACGGCTGCACTGACCTCTGTCTGCATTATGGGCTATGTTTATTTGTAGGTATAGGCATGTGATAAAGGGTTAGCTGATGACACATTGCACTAATCTGTGTGCCTATTCAGATAGATAAAGTCTGACATATCTCTTACTTCAGTGGTCTGTGGGATGTTAGTTGACAACACCACAAGCACCCCCACCAACACAATCACACACCACAACAACCACACCACTCGCAACCATCTCAGTTGCCTGCTACTAAATACCCGTTCCCTGCACAAACATGCCATAGAACTCTGGGACCTCATCACATCACACTCACCTGACATCGTCTTCCTCACAGAAACCTGGACAAACCTCTCATCCGAGCCAGATATAGCCACAGCCACCCCGGAGGGCTACAAACTCCAACGCAAAGACCGCCTTAACAAACCAGGAGGCGGCATCGCCATCCTTCACAGAGTCTCCATCAAGGTCACCACCAACACCCTTGACACCCTCAACAACGCAGGACACATGCACTTCCTTATCCACATCAACAACCCCACCACCCTCAGAGGTACACTCGTATACAGACCCCCAGGACCACGCCCCCCTTCTGTGACACCATCGCTGACACCATCAGCATGCACGCTCTCATCTCCACAAACTACATACTCCTTGGCGACTTCAACTTTCACCTGGAAAACCCTCACAACCACAACTCCTCCTCCCTCCTAGTCAACCTCACCAACCTTGGACTCAAACAACTGGTCACAGCCCCCACCCACTCGGCTGGACACACACTCAGCGCAATTTTCACCTCAAGCCAACACGTCACCTACACCCACACCACCAAACTCCAATGGACGGATGTAGGAAAGTACCATCTTGCCTGGCATGTTACCCCCATATTTCACTGTATATATGTTGTTTTAGTTGTATGTGTCACTGGGACCCTGCCAGCCAGGGCCCCAGTGCTCATAAGTGTGCCCTGTATGTGTTACCTGTGTTATGACTAACTGTCTCACTGAGGCTCTGCTATCCAGAACCTCAGTGGTTATGCTCTCATTTCTTTCCAAATTGTCACTAACAGGCTAGTGACCAATTTCACCAATTTACATTGGCATACTGGAACACCCTTATAATTCCCTAGTACATGGTACTGAGGTACCCAGGGTATTGGGGTTCCAGGAGATCCCTATGGGCTGCAGCATTTCTTGTGCCACCCATAGGGAGATCTGACAATTCTTACACAGGCCTGCCAGTGCAGCCTGAGTGAAATAACGTCCATGTTATTTCACAGCCATTTACCACTACACTTAAGTAACTTACAAGTCACCTATATGTCTAACCTTTACCTGGTAAAGGTTGGGTGCTAAGTTACTTAGGCGGTCATTCCAACCGCGGCAGGCGGCGGTAGCCGGCCGCCTGGCGGGAACCGCCGAATGACCGCACCGCGGTCAAAAGACCGCGGCGGCCATTCTGGCTTTCCCGCTGGGCCGGCGGGCGACCGCCAAAAGGCCGCCCGCCGGCCCAGTGGGAAAGACCCAGCAACGATGAAGCCGGCTCCGAATGGAGCCGGCGGAGTTGCTGGGGTGCGACGGGTGCAGTGGCACCCGTCGCGATTGTCAGTGTCTGCAAAGCAGACACTGAAAATCATTATGGGGCCCTGTTAGGGGGCCCCTGCACTGCCCATGCCAGTGGCATGGGCAGTGCAGTGGCCCCCAGGGGCCCCACGACACCCGTTCCCGCCATCCTGTTCCTGGCGGTAAAAACTGCCAGGAACGGGATGGCGGGAAGGGGGTCGGAATCCCCATGGCGGCGATTCCCTGGGCCAGGGGAAAACCGGCGGGAAACCGCTGGTTCCCCTTTTCTGACCGCGGCTTTACCGCCGCGGTCAGAATGGCCCAGGAAGCACCGCCAACCTGTTGGCGATGCTTCCGCGGTCCCCGGCTCTGGCGGTCATGGACCGCCAGGGTCGGAATGACCCCCTTAGTGTGTGGGCACCCTGGCACTAGCCAAGGTGCTCCCACATTGTTTAGGGCAAATTCACTGGACTTTGTGAGTGCGGGGACACCATTACATGCGTGCACTATACATATGTCACGACATATGTATAGCGTCACAATGGTAACTCCGAACATGGCCATGTAACATGTCTAAGATGATCCCCCGAGTCTCTAGCTCAGACCTGGGTACTGCCAAACTACCTTTCCCGGGGTTTCACTGCCGCTGCTGCTGCTGCCAACCCCTTAGACAGGTTTCTGCCCTCCTGGGGTACAGCCACGATTGGCCCAGGAAGGCAGAACAAAGGACTTCCTCAGAGAGAGGGTGTTACACCCTCTCCCTTTGGTGTCAGGGCTGGGGAGGAGTAGCCTCCCCCAGCCTCTGGAAATGCTTTGATGGGCACAGATGGTGCCCATCTCTGCATAAGCCAGTCTACACCGGTTCAGGGATCCCCCAGCCCTGCTCTGGCGCAAAACTGGACAAAGGAAAGGGGAGTGACCACTCCCCTGACCTGCACCTCCCTGGGAGGTACCCAGAGCTCCTCCAGTGTGCTCCAGACCTCTGCCATCCTGGAAGCAGAGGTGCTTCTGGCACACTGGGCTGCTCTGAGTGGCCAGTGCCGGCAGGTGACATCAGAGACTCCTTCTGATAGGCTCCTTCAGGTGTTGCTAGCCTACCCTCTCTCCTAGGTAGCCAAACCTCCTTTTCTGGCTATTTATGGTCTCTGCTTTGGGGAATTCTTTAGATAACGAATGCAAGAGCTCATCAGAGTTCCTCTGCATCTCTCTCTTCACCTTCTGCCAAGGAATCGACTGCTGACCGCGCTGGAAGCCTGCAAAACTGCAACAAAGTAGCAAAGACGACTACTGCGACCTTGTAACGCTGATCCTGCCGCCTTCTCGACTGTTTTCCTGGTGGTGCATGCTGTGGGGGTAGTCTGCCTCCTCTCTGCACTAGAAGTTCCAAAGAAATCTCCCGTGGGTCGACGGAATCTTCCCCCTGCAACCGCAGGCACCAAAGAACTGCATCACCGGTCCTCTGGGTCCCCTCTCAGCACGACGAGCGAGGTCCCTTGAACTCAGCAACTCTGTCCAAGTGACTCCCACAGTCCAGTGACTCTTCAGTCCAAGTTTGGTGGAGGTAAGTCCTTGCCACCCCACGCTAGACTGCATTGATGGGAACCGCGTGTTTTGCAGCTACTCCGGTTCCTGTGCACTCTTCCAGGATTTCCTTTGTGCACAGCCAAGCCTGGGTCCCGGCACTCTAACCTGCAGTGCACGACCTCCTGAGTTGTCCTCCGGCGTCGTGGGACCCTCTTTTGTAACTTCGGATGAGCTCCGGTTCACTCCACTTTGTAGTGCCTGTTCCGGCACTTCTGCGGGTGCTGCTTGCTTCTGAGAGGGCTCCTTCTCTTGCTGGGCGCCCCCTCTGTCCCCTCACGCAATTGGCGACATCCTGGTTCCTCCTGGGCCACAGCAGCATCCAAAAACCCTTACCGCAACCCTTGCAGCTAGCAAGGCTTGTTTGCAGTCTTTCTGCACGGAAACACCTCTGCACGACTTTTCACGACGTGCGACATCCATCCTCCAAAGGGGAAGTTTTTAGCCCTTGTCGTTCTTGCAGAATCCACAGCTTCTACCATCCAGTGGCAGCTTCTTTGCACCCACAGCTGGCATTTCCTGGGCATCTGCCCACTCCCGACTTGATCGTGACTTTTGGACTTGGTCCCCTTGTTCCACAGGTACTCTCGTCAGGAAATCCATCTTTGTTGCATTGCTGGTGTTGGTCTTCCTTGCAGAATTCCCCTATCACGACTTCTGTGCTCTTTGGGGAACTTAGGTGCACTTTGCACCCACTTTTCAGGGTCTTGGGGTGGGCTATTTTTCTAACCCTCACTGTTTTCTTACAGTCCCAGCGACCCTCTACAAGGTCACATAGGTTTGGGGTCCATTCGTGGTTCGCATTCCACTTCTAGAGTATATGGTTTGTGTTGCCCCTATCCCTATGTGCCCCCATTGCATTCTATTGTGACTATACATTGTTTGCACTGTTTTCTATTGCTATTACTGCATATTTTGGTATTGTGTACATATATCTTGTGTATATTTGCTATCCCCATACTGAGGGTACTCACTGAGATACTTTGGCATATTGTCATAAAAATAAAGTACCTTTATTTTTAGTATATCTGTGTATTGGGTTTTCTTATGATATTGTGCATATGACACTAGTGGGTACTGTAGGAGCTTCACTCGTCTCCTAGTTCAGCCTAAGCTGCTCTGCTAAGCTACCTTTTCTATCAGCCTAAGCTGCTAGACACCCCTCTACACTAATAAGGGATACCTGGGCCTGGTGCAAGGTGTAAGTACCCCTTGGTACCCACTACAAGCCAGTCCAGCCTCCTACAACGGACCACCATTGCGTCCACTTCTACAACAAACCACCCACACACCACCACCAACCCACCACCCCCTACCGCATGTGGGACAAGATCCCTACAGAGCGCCTGAACTCCCAACTGACACAAACCCCCCCCAACACCACCGACCCCAACACTGCCGCACACAAGCTCAACAAATGGATCACCACCTGCGCAGACTCTCTTGCGCCCCTCAGAAAAAACACCACCACCCGCAACATCAAGAATGCCCCATGGTTCACGGCTGAACTCCAAGAGTCCAAACACAAATGCCGCAAAGCAGAGAAAACTTGGAGACAAGAACCCTCCACCACAAACTTCTCCGCCCTCAAAACCACCACACGCAACCACCACCAACTCATACACACCCCCAAAAGAGCACCCTACAAGGAATGTATTGAAAACAACTCCCAAAACAGCAAAGAACTCTTTACCATCATCAAAGAGCTCTCCAAACCCAAAGCCAGCAACCTAGACCCCACGCACACACAAACCCTCTGCAATTCCCTCTCAAATCATTTTCACCACAAAATCCAGGACATACGCAACAGCTTCATACCACACACACCCTCCACATGCAACCTCCACCCACCCAACACAAACCCACCACACACACCCCCCAACCTACTCACCACCTGGGCCCCCACCACTGACGAAGAAACTGAAAAGACAATGAACTCCATTCTCTCTGGCTCCCCCTCCGACCCCTGTCCCCATCGAATATATAACAAGGCCAGCCCCACCATCGCCCCCAAACTTCGAGCCATAATCAACAGCTCATTCAAAACCACCACCTTCCCAGACCACTGGAAACACGCAGAAGTCACTGCTCTCCTAAAAAAGCCCAAAGCCGACCCAGACGACCTCTCCAACTACCGCCCCATCTCCCTCTTTCCTTTCCCAGCCAAGGTCACGGAGAAACTAGTCAACTCCCTCCTATCCCACTTCCTCGAGGCAAACCACACACTCGACCCCTCCCAATCTGGGTTCCGCAAGAACCACAGCACGGAAACCGCTATTATCGCATGTACCGGCGAAATCAGATCCAGAGTCGACATGGGCGAGACCATTGCACTCATACTCCTTGACCTCTCCGCAGCCTTTGACACTGTCTGCCACCACACACTCCGCACACGCCTTCACAGCGCTGGGATCCACCACAAAGCCTAAGACTGTCTCACCTCCTTCCTCACCGACAGAACCCAAAAAGTCTGTCTCCCACCCTTCCAATCCTCCGCCACCAAAATCACCTGCGGAGTCCCACAAGGCTCCTCCCTCAGCCCCACACTCTTCAACATTTACATGACCACACTAGCCAACATCCTCAAACATCACGGAATCACCATCCTCTCATACGCTGATGACACACAAATCATCTTATCCCTCACCCGCAACCCCACCACCGCCAAAACCAACCTACACGCTGCACTCCTTGACACCATTGCCTGGATGACAGCCAACCACCTCAAACTCAACTCCAACAAAACTGAGATAATCATTTTTGGTCCACACAAAAACACTTGGGACTCCTCCTGGTGGCCCACCACTTTAGGCCCTGCATCCACCCCCGCAAACCACGCACGCAACCTCGGCATCATCCTGGATCCCACCCTCTCAATGGCCCAACAAATCAACGCCGTCACCTCCTCATGTTTTAACACACTCCGCACACTGAAAAAAACATTCAAATGGATCCCCACAGAGACCAGAAAGACCGTCACCCACGCACTCATCAGCAGCAGGCTAGACTACGGCAACGCCCTCTACGCCGGCACCACACTCAAACTTAAGCTCAAACTACAGCAAATCCAGAACTCAGCAGCACGCCTCATCCTCGACCTCCCCCGCCATGAACACATCTCACCACACCTCAAATCCCTCCACTGGCTCCCCATAGACAAAAGGATCACCTTTAAGATCCTCATCCACGCACACAAATCCCTCCACAACACCGGCCCAACCAACCTCGACGAAAGAGTGACCTTCCACACTCCCACACGCCACCTCGCTCCGCCGACCTCTCTCTCGTCACAGTTCCCCACATCAAACACACCACCACTGGAGGCAGATCTTTCTCCTATCTGGCCTGGAACTCCCTCCCCACCCACCTCCGCAAGACCCAGGACCTCCAACTCTTCAGGAAGGGCCTTAAAACCTGGCTTTTCGAACAGCGATCTCCCGTCCCCTCCAGTCCCCAGTGCCTTGAGACCCTCACGGGTGAGTAGCGCGCTCTATAAGTTTCTTTGATTGATTGATTGATTGATTGAATGCTGAAGCACAAAGTTGTGGAGATGTACTTCACTGTGTAATCATTGGCATGTGGTCAGCCTATCTGCAGCACTGTGCTATAAATGGGAACTGATGATTCTCCAGTTGTATTATTGTGTATGCACTGAACCCAGAATCAACAGTACATGTGACCTCTCCCTTCCCACATTTGCTACATCGGCGTATATCATGTGTGAGTGAGAAATTTCACAGTTAACTTTTCAAAATAGATGAAATATGACTGTTTTATGTTGTGGTTTATTTGTGTTTACTTACAAGTGCACAGGATAATATTATGAATGGGATCAAAGCAATAAAGTGCAAACAGTGAAGGGTTCAGTCATGGTGGATGTAATTATCAGGGTAGCTGCAGAAACATTTGGAGTCTCAAGTCCAATGTCCAAGTATCCTTGAAAAATAGACAGTGTGGTAGATGGCCACGTTTCCAGGGGGGGGGGGGGTCTTGAGCTACAGAGGCAGGGGTGTCTAAGGCATATCCTTCCCCTATCAGAGCCTCCATTCCACTGGCTTCCACAGATGTAGAAGGGGCTGCTGTTACATGGCCAATGGAAGGGGTCTGGTGTTGTGGACATACTCTGCTCAGGGTGGTGTTAATGTCTCTCAACACCCCTATTAGGGAGGCCATGTTGACATTGAGGACCTCCCACTGCTGTATGACTTCCTGGTGGTTGTCCCTCTACAGCTGCTTGATGTCCCCCATCATGGCAAGTACCTGGCCCATCACGCCTTGGGACTCTTGGTAAGCTCCCAAGACTTGGGAGATGATGTCCTGGCCAGTTGTATCCCTAGGAGCCTCAAGCCTCTGGCCCACACTATCCCTGCCATGCACCCTACCCTTACGTGCCTGCGCCCTTGGCACAGTTTGCCCACTCCCACTGGTGCCAGGTCCTTCATTGGCAGGGTTTTCTAGTTGTGACTCTAGAACCTGTACTGGGGGCACATGATGGTTGTAACTGTCTTTGGGACACAGGTTAAGGGGCAAATGGTTGCTTGGGATGTAGATGCAACAGGTCTGGGAGGAGTCGCTGTAGGCAGGGTGAGGCTGACATTGTCCACACATCCAGGAGTACTCTCCTCACTGAGGGCTTCTTCCGGGGGGGAGCGTCTATCTCAGGTGTCCTCTCCATGGCCCCAATGGCATGGAGACCTGTTGAAGAAGTGGAACAGACAGTTACAGATTGTAATGCAACATGTAGTTACACACTTTGACAGGTAGATATCCATTGAGCCATGTACAGGAAGGCTTAGCCTTTTCCCCTGATATAACAATAACACCTGCTTTCAATTCTGGGGAACAGCTATGTAGGATACAGGGATTTCCTATCTCATACACCTTGCTATAGGATGTTAGAGTATCTTGGCAGTTGGATGTCTATTCATAGACTCATATATTGTCTGCTGTGTAGCTGTCTACTTGTCATGTTACATCCCAGTTAGCAGTAATTCATCATTGAGTCACCAGACAGCTGCACAATTTAAAGTGGATACTGACCTGTCCATCAGTTTAGGAGTAACCATTCCACCTGCCCATATGAGTGAGGTTACAGCAAGTACAACGCACTGCATAGGTGTGTGTTCCCCCAGGTGATTATACTTCAATAGGTGATGGGAGGCTGTAGGGCCAGTTTTAGCTGAGGATAAAGCTATAGCTGTGTGTTGGTGCTATTATACTACCAGATGCCCATTGCATTGCTGTCATTACCATAGACTGTACAATTGTGGAGCATTCAGGTGGGTTTTGTTGATTGTTTAGTTGACATACGAGGCAATTGTCATTGTGGGACACTGTTCTGGTTTTCTTAAAGGTGGTACAGTGCCTGCTGGGAGCTGTAGTGCTGTCAGTCCCTGTAGCATCCACTCCATACACAGGCACTGTGGCCCCAGGTGAGTTTAGTTGAAATGGGATGACTGAAAACAGTAGTCAGACAGTTGGACAAAGGGATGGTGAGTGGGTTAGCTGTTAAGATATCAAAAGTGTTAGACCTGGCATCCGTGCCTCTGCTTCCTATGTTTTGACTGTGTGCTGGACTGTGTTTTTTCTGTTTTTGACATTGTATGTCTAATTGACTTTTCCAGGATTGGCAGATTTGATTTACTAGTAAGTCCCTAGTAAAGTGCACAAGAGGTGCCTAGGACCTGTATATCAAATGCTACTAGTGGGCCTGCAGCACTGGTTGTGCCTCCCACATGAGTAGACCTGTAAACATCGCTCAGACCTGCCACTGCTCTATCTGTGTGTGCAGTTTTGAACTGCCAATGTGACCTGGCAAGTGGTCCAAACTTTCTCTTTTTATACATGTAGGTCACCCCTAAGGTAGGCCCTAGGAAGCCCCATCGGCATGGTGTAGTGTATGTTAAAGGTGGGACATGTACTGATGTGTTTTACATGTCCTAATAGTAAAATACTGCAAAATTAAGGTTTTCACTGTTGCGAGGCCTATCTCTCTCATAGGTTAACATGGGGACTGCCTTTAAATATATTTTAAGTGTAGTTTCCCTTTGGGAGCAGATAGAAATTTCGAGTTTGGGGTCTCTGAACTCACAATTAAAAAATACATCTTTTGGTAAAGTTAGGTTTTGAATTGTCAGTTTGAAAATGCCGCTTTTAGAAAGTGGGCATTTTCTTGCTTACACCATTCTGTGACTCTGCCTGCTTGTGTAGTCTCTGTCTGGGTCAGACTGACAGTTGGGCTGTTTGTGAATCCCCTCTAGACAGAGACACAAAGGAAACTGGGGTGTAGTCTGCATATCCTGATGAGCCATCTGTGTTAGAGTGGAAGGAGAAGTGGTCACTTACACCTGAATGGGCTGTGCCTGCTCTCACACAATGCAGTCTCCAACCCCCTGGTGTGTGTCTGGAGCCAGGCCTGGGCAAGGCAGGATCTTGTGAACAATGGAGACTTTCCTTAGAAGTTTGCCTACTTCTAAGGCAGAAAGGGTTATAAGTAGTGGACCCAAAACCCCAGATTTCCAGATTACTTCTGGAACCAAGAGGAACGTCTGCCAAGGAGAGGAGCTGAAGAGCTGGAGGAGGAGTACTGCCTCTTTGACTGTGACTATGCTTTGCTGGGTTTGCCTGCAGTTGCTGCTTCTGCCTGAAAGAGGACAAAGACTGGACTTTGTGGTATATTCCTGATTGTGAAGAATCTCCAAGGGCTTGGACTGAGCTTGCCTCCTGTTTTGAAGGCTCAAGGCCATCAAAGACTTCCTCTGCTAGCACCTGGACTCTCTGCTGAGACTCCTGCCCTGCCATGTGGTACCCTATCCAGTCCCTGGGCCCTTAGAAAGGTGAAGCTGGTAGAAAAAGGCTGAAATCCATGCACAGGATGGCGTGCAGGGAAAATTTCGATGCACCACTTGCACTGTGGCTGTGCAAACAATGTGCCACCCGCCTCACGGCTGAAATCGACGCACCACCTGCTTCGTAGCTGGGAAAGCGATGCTTCAATTGCATTGCGGCTGGAGAAAAAATGCAACTCCTGCTTGTTCCTCCTGAAAACAATGCAAACCCCACGAAGCGCGGGTTTCCATCACTGTGCTGCTAGATTTCTCACCCATCATTGCTGGGTGCCAAATTCAATGCGAACCTGTGCGGATCTGAGGTGACCAGTCATGAAAACGACACATCGCTCTCTTGCGGGAGAGAAAAACTATGCACTGTCAACCTGACCGGAGAAGAAACGACACTCAGCCTCACTTGTGACTAAGGAATCGACCCATCAGTGACTTCTTTGATGCACGCTCGCCCGTGCGGCTTTATTTTGACGCAACCAGGTAACAACAACATTTCCATTGTTTTCTATGGCATAAGACTCTTTTAACTTCAAAAATTCATAACTTGACTTGTGTATGTGGGATTTTTGTTGTTTTGGTCTTGTTTGATTTAGATAAATATTGGCTATTTTCCTAAACTGGCGTGGTGTCCATTTTGTAGTGTTTTCACTGTGTTACTGTGTGTGTTGGTACAAATACTTTACACATTGTCTTTAAGATAAGCCTGACTGCTTCTGCCATGCTACCAAGGGGGTGAGCAGGGGTTATCTTAAGTTTTTATCTCCATAGCCCTGACTAGAGTGAAGGGACCCTCACTCTTGGACAGCGTGTAAAGTGACTGCCAACCAGAGATCCCATTTCTAACAAAAAGATGATCAGTGAGCGTGCAAGGCAAAACTTTTGGGTACCATTTTTGTTGTTGTGACTTACCCGACTCCACTCCCCCAGGTATTGCTGTGAAGCCCTCAGGATACAGGATGCCCAAGACCTTCCCCTCCCATGATGAGTATGTTAGGGGCCCACCTCCAGTCTTGATGACTGCCGAGCTCATGCTTGGCAGCCATGGAATGGACCTTCCCCCTGAGGTCATTCCACCTTGTCCTGATGTCCCTCCTTGTGCATGGATAGCTGCCTACAGAATTTACCCTGTGAACTATTGTTTGCCACATCTCCATTTCCCTAGCAATAGAAGTTTGCTGTACTTGGACTCCAAATATGTGTTACTCTACTCTGATGATTTCGTCCACCATGATCCTCAACTTTTCATCAGTGAAACAGGGGTATTTTTGTGGGGACAAGGTGGTGGTGGTGGATGACAGGTAAAGGTAAAAAAAACGGGTGATGACGTATGGGTGCTGTCTTGTGAGTGGGTGACGGTTGGTGTCTGATGTGTAAGGTACTAATTTGAGTATTGTGTATGTTGTGCAGGTGTGGGATGAGTGGTATTTAAACTGTAGAAGGGTGCGTAATCTATGGTTTTTAATTTATATTTTCAACATCTACCCTACTGTGTGTGTTGTTCTGGTTGCAAAGAATTGTAGTGTGTGAAGGTGTGTGTTTTATAATGCAGTTTGTAGGTGTGTTGAGTGTGTGGACGTGTGTCAGCTGTGTGGAATTTAAAATATCCAATGTGGTGTTGTTTCTTACTGTCATGACTGCCAACTGCCATGTTCCGCACCTCCATTGGTTTTCCACCATGGAATAACCGCTATTGTGATTTGGGGGTCATTATAGTTAAGATGGATTATTGACAGGCTGGCGGTGCTGGTGGTGGAACCGCCTCTTTCCCACCCTTAAAGTCCTATTGGTGTTGGAATTTAGACTGGCTTTTGGCAGTCCTCGCTGTGTAACTCATAATACAACGGTCTGCATGTCCACCAACATGGTGGCTGCCACCATGGTGGTCTGACTATCAGACCACCAAAGTCGTAATGCGGCCCTTTGTGTGCTCTGAATTACTTCTTATTAATGATCAGGGTGTATATGCTCCACAAATAATAATATGCTTGACTATAGTGTATACGCAACATCAATGGGGGCACACTTAGCGGGTCTGCTACTCTGCAGCCTGTTTTTGGGGAAGCTGTAAAGGCATCATTATTTATTAACTTATTATAATTCATTTCAGTGGCCCTGCTTTTCACTGACTACCTCATCAAATCTAGCCTGACTTTACACTTAGGTGCAGATTGAAAGCTTCATCTCTCTTGTGATATATAATAGATATCTCATCTGCGTAAGTAGACAGTGCACAGATTATAAAAGATGTAGAAGGAAAAACTGATTAAGTGAAATACTAGTAGAAGTGACTAAGTGGGCACTGGTTAAACACCTTGTGTTAGGTTTGCATGCATTGCAAACTTTGTAATGCAGCGCTGTTTACTGAAGCACGTGTACATTTCACCACCTACACTGCACAGCCAAATCAAACCATGCTGTAGTTTTAGGGGAAGAAATGCAGTGGAAAGAGAAGTGGTTGCTGCAATTCCTGCCCGCTTAACAAATACAGTATTGTCAATAGGAAAGCAAGGTGACTTACCAATTGTCCCTGACACCCCTAGGACTTCTCCCCCTTGACCCAAATGGGTCTCCTCCGTTGCTGACAGCTGGCACTAGTGGTCTGTGCGCCTAGATAAAAATCATATTGCACCCATTCTAGATACTAAATTAGCCACCTAAGTAATTATTTTATTAAAAGCAACACAGAACTTTTTGTGGCGCTCCGGTGGCAATGTGCACTGTGCACTGTGCCATATTTACAAGGCAGCTTTAAGCCAACTTTTGTGTCTTAACACTACTTTGCAAATAAGGGCCCTTCACACACATCACTTTGTGTGGAAGGGATGTGCAGTGGGTGTTGCTGTGGGCGTGCCGTTTGTCCCTCGGATGCTCTCTTGCCCTTGGGTGCTTATGAAGGGAATACGAAGACTAAAAAACTTGATTAATGGTACTCTCTACAAAAAAACATTTTGACAGGCTTAGCATTGTCCTTTTTAAGTCAGATAGCCTATTCCTAGTTACCTAACATAAAATTACATTTTGAAGTACTCATGCATTGAAACAAATGATCTTTGCTTCTCCGGCCCTATTTGATGGGTCAAGTCAGTCTCCCTTTGCATGCTGCACATCAGGGAAATTGGGACTGTATTAGTAGGAGTATGAGACACAGAGAAGAATGTTAACACCCATAGTTTGCTACTAGGTAGTTATAGTTAGGTCTGCTTTTCCATAGAAAGATTATTTAAATTGCTAATAACTTTGGCCTAATTTTGACAAATTATCACAAAGCTTTCCAAAAAAAGTTAATCCACTTCAGCATCTTCCTGGAATGTTTCAGTGTGATCCATCCAGCGGGGACTGAGAAAAAAGGAGGATCCCAAAATGCAAAATCCCCATGTGTTTTCCATAGACTTCTTTCAGATATGCTACAGCAAAAATTACTAATTGGATTTATGCCAGATTCAGCCGAAAGGCAGATCTTGGTTGGCAGATTGTGCTTTTAATGATTTGGTGTAAATCTGTTAGTGGTTTTCAAAAAATTAAGGATAAAAAATAATTCTATATTTTGGCAGTTGGGCTCACAAGAGTCACCAAGAATCTTGTGGGATCGCCAACTTAAAAATAGAGTTATATGATTGGCCCAGGGAGCTTTATTCCTTTGGGCCACCTCGCTACCAGGAAGTCACACTCCTGTGAGAGCAAGCTCTCTGATTGGTTGCAATCAACATTTTTCTCCCACAACAGGACTCGGGTACTTAGAGTCTGGTTTGGATATTGGCGGATGGGTTACTCCTTCACAACTGTTATGGATATCCTGTCTGCCGAAATCTGCATCCCATAGGAAATAATTGGATTTCAATTTTGGAGAACAGGATTTCCATCACCGTTGTGACGGAGTAGCCCATCCACCTCCATTGAATCAGGCTCTTAGGCCCATATTTACAATTTTTTAGCGCCGTATTTGCATCATTTTTTGATGCAAAAGCGGTGCAAACTTACAAAATACAATTGTAATTTGCACATTTGCAACGCTTTTACGTCACAAAGTGGCACCAATGCGGTGCTACACAAGTATAAATATTGGCCTTAATCTCTTGACTGGAAGTTGTTAAAAAAAGATATATGGGGGCAGAGAAGGGATACCCTGAACACCTAGGCCCATTAGGGGGACCCAGAGGACCCCCCAAACCGCCCCTACGGGCTGGGCCAAAAAAAGAAAAAAACAAATTGCAAGAAAAGCCAGGAGCAAGCGAGAATCTCAAAGGATAAAAAAAATGGCAGCTGGGAAGCATTAATTTACTATAAGCCCTGGTGAGCCTACACATGGGCAAAAACTATTTTTTATGGGGAGGGATGCAGGGCCCCCTCCCCAAGCCTCGAGAGGCCTCAGGGTGCTTTTTTTGTTTTCCCTATAACTTTGGCACTGTTTGACAGATATTCACAAAATGTTCAAAACAAATATGATAGTTGGTTTATCTGCTATGCAGAAAGTTTTAGGGTGGTCTGTCAAGCGGGGGCTGAGAAAAAGGGGGGTCCCAAAACACGGTTTCCCCATTTTTTTCCCTTAGGGTCTTTAGATACAACTACAGCCCAAATGGCAAATTTGTCAGGAAGCTCGATCTTGGTGTACATTTGGTGATTTTGTGTAACTCTGTTCAGTAGTACTGGAGATATTAAAGGCTGGAAAATGTAGCTATCTAGGGATGCAGATCCTCCGTGGATCCAACAGTCCCTGTGGTGATATTTGATTGGCTGCCAACACTTAAACCACAAAGTTCTGGAAGCTTTAGCTGACGTCCAAACCAAAACATGAAAACAAATTAAAAAGGGCAAGGTACAAATATCCTAATCCCTTAGACTTGGTCCTGGGGTCCTCCACGGACACTGACAGGGCAAAAAAGTAATTTAAAAAAAATGTTCTGCAAAATCCACAGTTGGATCCCCAGATTTTGCTGACAACATAAAGAAAAGCATGGGCTCCTGCGCTTCTCATTAAAATGACCACCTGGGTGGGCCAGGTCCCTCGGGCATTCACAGCATAGTAAGGAGGGGGTGCACGGGTCACCCCTCTAGGGCTTTTAAAAGCCCTGTGGACCTCCAACTCTCCGGAGCTACTGAAAAGAAATAGTTACGGGGTCCGGGCAGACTCCACGAGGCCCCAGGGCTATATTTAACAAAAATACGAACTGACTAGACCACCTCCCCGGGGCTATATTTAATGAAAATACAAGGGAGTGTGCAGACCCCCCTCGAGCCCTATGGACTATCATCTCCTCGGGGCTACATGGTAAAAATTGATGGTGGGGCAGCACAGACTGCCCGGGCCCAAGGGACTACCACCTCCCAAGGGCTACAATGTAATTTAAAGAGTGGGTCTAAGCAGACCCACCCAGCCTTGGGGACCACCATCTTCCCAAGGCCAATTTCACTTTTCAAAACATATAGGGGGGCCACTTGCTCCCTCCCTTGGAGCCATTTATGATCCTGGTGACCGCCACCCCCTAGGGCTGGCTCCTGCTAGCTCCGGAGGTGCCTGCCCTCTGGAGGTAGCTGTTTGCTTTTACTGAGCAGTAGCTGTGACAGCTCCAGCCAAACAAAAGCAAGCACTCCACTTCCAGTAAGCGGGAGCTGTAAAAATGCTCCAGCTGGCTGGAAGCTAGATTTCATCTCTTTCCCTGCCCGCAGCCATGTGGGTAGGTACGTAAGAGATGAAAGTATTACTCCCACAAGCAGGGAACTGCACTTCCAGCAGCTTCCTGTTTGCAGGAGCAATGGTGGCTTCTGCTGGAGGCAGGGAGCATGCTAGGACGCTCCCCCTGCGGTCCCCAATGTTTATTTTGAAAAAAAAAGACTCATGCCCTGCGCATTTATAGTGGACGCGCAGACCACACACTGGGAGGCTTCGACCCCACCCCGTCACAAATTTGTGGCAATTTATTTTTTTTTAGGTGCTTTTTAGCCCTGTGGGGTTATTCTAGTACCCCACCACTAGAGCTGAGGGGTCAGGAAGTCCGTACCCTGGCCCCTTTTCTTTTTTTTTAACATTGTTTCTGGGACTCAGCTGATGTCGAGTCCCAAAATGGCTGCCAACACTTCCTTGTTGAAGTGTTGGAAGTCAATTAGATTTCAGCACAAGATCGGCAGGGATTGAGAATCCTATATGTCCCTGTATATACAAATTTGGATTTTCTTTAATTTCTCTAAAACTACTGAACAGGTTTATACCAAATAACAAAAAGGGCTCTTTCTAGAGCAAGAGCTACCTTTCTGCCACATTGGTGTAATTCTGTCCAGTGGTTTAGGGGCTATCTCTGTTCAAAATCCCTATCGAAAAAAGAATGGAGAAAAAGTGTTTTAGGACACCTCCTTTTTCTCAGCCCTCGCTTGACGGATAACCCCGAAACTTTCCAGACATGCTGAAGTGAGCGTCACATTTTCTTTAATAATTTTGTGAAGATTCATCAAATGGCAGCAAAGTTATTAGCAAAACAAAACACATAGGAACTAGGTCCTAATTAAATAACTATAACTACCTAGTGGCAAATGTATATATATATATATATATATATATATATATATAACCTACTGGCTGTTGCCAGTGGGTAGTTATAGTTAGGATCTAGTTTCCTTCGGAAAAGCATTTAGTTTTGCAAATAACTTTGACCCCGTTTGACAAATCTTCACAGATTTTTCAAAACTAGTACAACAGTCAATTCAGCAGCTGCATTGAATGTTTTGGGTTGGTTTATCAAGCGGCCCGGAGAAAAATGGGGTGTCACAAAATACATTTTCCCCATGCATTTTCCCACAGGTTCTTTAGACACAACTACAGCCCGAACCGCTGAACGGAATTAAACCACATTTGGCGGGAAGCTAGATCTTGGTGAGCAGATTGTGCTTTTAGTTATTTAGGGTAAATCCACTCAGTAGTTTTGGAGTTATTGAATTGAGAAGAAGGATAGATATCTGGGTGAAGAATAAGCACAGATCTCATAGTGAGATCTGATTGTCTGTCAGCACTTCAACCAGGAAGTGCTGGCAGCCATCTTGGGACCAATATACATGCTAGCATCCCATTGAAGTGCATTATAGTAAATGGCAGGTTTGGAGGATCACAAAGAGGAGAAAGTATAAAGGGTGATTACAGATTTTAGTTACAATATAAATCATTTGTTGATGGTACCATACTAGGTTTTGGAATAGTGCTGCGTTCTAATGTGATTTAACCCTGTGAAAAAGCCTGATGGGACTCCATGAATCATGTTTGCTAGAAAACCTTTTCTTATGATGTTCCCATAGAGGTTATAGAAGGTGCTCCAAAAGCTAAAATTAGAGCATATTTTCTGTAAATTCGCACTGTCTTTCTAAGACATATGAGAATTAAGTCTGGCATTCTCAGTACAAAATGTACTTCCAACAGGAGCAACCTGTCATTTGATTCCCTAGTGTTCTCTTTCAGCCTCCCGGAGTGTGGCATACCTGAAGCCATCTTGATTGAATCAAACGTAAGCATTTCATTTTGTAAGGAACAAAATGAAGGGGTTCATTTTGTCATAGAAATTATGGTTAGTGCTGTAGAAAGAAAAATTAGGACATGTCTTAAGTAAGTTCACAAATATCTTCCTCTTCTATTTCATCAAAACATTCTGACATGCAGACTGAAACATGCACTGTCGAAAACCAGCAGCAGACTGTCAGGTAATTCCCTAGTAATCACTCAAGCAGTTCAGGAAGGACCTCAAGACCTGGCTCCTCGATTGAGCAGCACGCCCACAAACAGTGCCTTGAGACCCCATGGGTGTTTAGCTGCGCTTTAGAAATGATTGATAGTAATCAGCAGCTTCTGTACAGAGTTCTAATGTGCAACTAGAGTGTTAACAATCTGAACCTATGCCAAAAGTGTTGCATATCTAAATGCTATCTTGATGGAATCGAAGTGGAAAACTGAAAGCATTTTCTACTGAGGATACTGTAGTAAATGAGGAAATTAGGCTTCATAACAAATATGTCCCCCAAGAAGGCCACCAGAGAAATAAGAGCCCGAATTTAGCACAAATATCACCCAAATGTAGCCCAATGATAGGTGTGCAAAACATTTGGGGCCTCATTTGCAAGAATCTGGTGCATCGGCTATGATGCACCAGTTTTTCTTGCGTCGCTCTGTGCCCCTCTAATGTGGCCATGGTAGCACTGTATTTATAATACAGTGCACCATTGCGCTCATTAGCACAACTGCATCCACATTTTTACTGCAGTTGTGGCACTTTCCTGGACTAGCGTCAAGAAGTTTGACACTCGTCCAGCAAAGCTTGTGGAGGCCCATTGAAAAGAGCCAAGCGTCAGTTTAATGCTTGCCCTGAACAGGCGTTAAAAAATGACACTAAAATGGTGCAGTGAAAACTTGTAGATTTCACAGCACCATTTTCTTTTTGGCCTCCCTGCGGGCAAATGTCTCCCTTGCATACATTATACCTGGTGCAGGTTTACCGTGGTGCAAGGGTTTACAAATTGGCACATTGGTGACATTGTGCAAGTTTGTAAATACGGCTCAGATTGGGGGGCTGTTTCGCGCTGCTGTAGTATAAACAAATGATGCTATGGTGCAGCAAGGGACTTGCAAATGAGCCCCTTATTTGATAGGTACCCACATAGCCCTTGTATCCCCAAGAGTAAATGAACAGGTGTTAAGAAACCATAAAAGCTTTCACTCCATGAATGTCTAATTGGTGTGTACTGCTGATCAGTTCATTACTCATGTCAATGCAAAGTTCCCGGGATCAGTCCATGACTCCTTTGTCCTGAGAAACAGCAGTGTGCCACACATGACAGGCCAACTACAGGGGGACAGAGCTTGGCTCATAGGTGAGTGTGTATGACACTGGATCAGTTACATAGCTGACAGGCAGGCTGTTTGGAAGTAGATAGTGTGAGTTTCAACCCTCTTTCGCCCACTTTTACAGGGGATTCTGGCTACCCAAACATGCAATGGCTCCTGACACCTGTGAGGAATCCCAGGACAGATGCAGAGATCCATTATAATGAGGCACATGGTTGCACTAGGAGGGTGATAGAGAGGACCATAGGACTTCTGAAGGCAAGATTTTGTTTCATCTATCTCGCTGGAGGATCGCTGTGCTATGTGAGTGACAAGGTGTGTCAGATAGTGGTGGCCTGCTGCATGCTGCACAATTTGGCTTTAAGGAAAGCTATCCCACTACTGGATGAGGAGGATGCTGTCCAACAACTCCTGCCAGCTCAGAGGATGGATGAGAGTGATGGGGAAGTGGAGGGGGAAGACATCAACTCCTGGACCCAGCTAATCCTGCTATACTTCCAATAACTCTCAGGTTCTGTTCTATGATGCCAATGGGTTTACTGCATTGTTTCAGGGTGACATGTGCAAAGTGCTTTGGTGTCCCTTACCAGTGATGTGGAACCTTCATGAATGAAGAAGGAGATGTGTGTTACAGCAATGGAATGTACAGTGTGACATACTTCAAACACTGCACTCTGTTAGACCCCCTCATGCAATACAAATGGCATTATGATGGAAACAGGCAAATATATGCACATTTACATTTGATTGCTCATATTGATGAAGGACAGATATCTTGAGTGCAGAAGTGTATTTATTAACAGTCAAAACATCCATGAATGATGGGACAGTCGAAGGGAGTGGGCACATGGTGAACAATATACTCAGGTACATTTCCACATCTGTTGGTAGCACAGGGGCATAGTCCATAGGCCCATTGGAAGATGGTGAAATGGCAGCAGCATGTCGACAAAGTAGCTCAGTGGCACACAAGGGAGAGAGTTCAGAGCAGAGTCACTTCCTGGCAATGGGCTTGGTCTTGGCTGGTGTTTCACAGGGATGTCTGAGGCCACGTTTGCAAGGGAGAAGCTGGGCTCCAGGGGAAGGGGTGCTGGTGTCCTGTGTGTCCTCTGGCAGTGCCACCAGTCCACTAGCAGCTGCAGATGTGGATAGCAGGGCATTGTCTTGGCTAGTGGAAGGGGCCTGCAGGTGGTGTGGTTCTAAAAATTCTGGACCCATGTAATTTACTTTGCCACAGCAGTACGATTTTAGTATCAAAAGACCGATAATGACTAGTACACTAAGCATGAGCATTTTCGCTCAATTCCAGCAGCGTTTTCACCTCGAAATCGCCATTTTCGTCCTGCACTCATGGCTCCCATTTTATACACGGCAGCCATTTTTTAAAGTTGCCCTCACATAGGCTTATAATACAGTCAGATTTGATTCCAAGGACACGTACACCTTGATTGACTTTTCTCTGACCTGGGCAAGCTGGAACCATTGCCTCAGGCCAAACCTGTTTGGTCAGTCCCTCTCCCAGTGGCCGAATCAGATAGCATCAAGGCACACCAGGCCATAAAACCCTTATTATCGCTCACACACCCTGCCTAACTTGCTCACACCTGCACCTGCTCTTTTCTTCTTCTTACTTTACGAGGGGGAGGTGCCCGTTTTTATTAGGGGTCCACACTTATCTGATGTAAAATACTAGGCCTTGCCGGGTAATTTATTATGGGTTGGATGACATGAAATATAAGGTTTCATCATGACACTGTTTTTTCCTTTGTAGTGAAAACATGTGAATGACCAACCAAAATGTCAAGAATGTTTGCCTGAAGCTTAAAAAACTGTATATAAGGAAACCTGACTTTGCATTGAAACACAGTCTCCTGAGAACATACAAATCGTGCTGTTGTACTTCTAGGACACTTGTCAATTGGTTGCAGCCAATAAATTCGATCTTTGACTTCACCTAGAAGACTCTGAGTTTCTGTAGTCTGAATCAGGAAAGTACCCGAGGTCTTTGGGTGTACCCTGGCACCGCTGGGTTACCGGATCAGTACCAGTTCTGAAAAACCCAGTACCTCAGTGGGTGGAGGACTCAGGCTGGCTGTGGTACTGGCACTGCAGAACCCCTGCAATGGTGGCCATGGTAGCATTGAGCCATTTCCATTGCCCAGTGGCCTCCTGGTGGTGTGCTACATGCAGCCTCTGATTCTCCTCCAGTGTAGCCAGGATCTGGGCCATCCTGTCCTGGGAATGGTGGTATGGACCCATGACCTCACCAATGGCCTCCTGGGCAGCAGCATCCCACTGACCCACTGCTCCCCTCCCACTCCACTGGCCTTAGCCCCCTGTACCTGTGTCTCCTGCACAGGTCTGGCAGTCTCACTTGCACTGGGCCCTACATCATCCTGCCTGGTGGTGGGTGGAGACTTGGGCCGCTGTACTTGTGGGCAGCCAGTCCGTGGCCTGTAGACACTGGTGTGGGGGCATTGGGCCAGAGCTGATGGTGGTGGCTGAGTGGTAGGAGTGTCAGCTGTATCCCTGGTTGGGGCTTCTGGAGGGTGACCGTCCAGGGCTGTGGGATGGGCCAGGGATTTCCTCTGTGTCCAGACATCCCTCTGCACTCTCCTGAGTGGGGCCTTCATCTTCAGGTCTCCGTCCGGGCGGCATGGCTGGTGGTGCCTGTGCGTGAGAGAATAGAGATGTGGGTGGCCTGCACTTACTTGTGCCTTGCAGCACTGCTTACGTGTTATTGGTGGTTCCATTCCCAAGTGGTAGCATGCTGGGTTCCTTGGTGTTCATTTGGATGCATTTAGTGAGGGTGTGTTGCATTCTGGGTGTTGTAGTGCTCCTGCCATTTCATGCAAGGGTTGATGACTGTGCACAGGGGGCTGGATGGTGATCCATTGGGGTGATTGTGGGCATGCAGGCAACATGGGTAGGAGTGTCTGGGTGTTGTTGGTTGGGTAGTGATTGGGGGCATGATGGTAGTGAGAAGGATGTGGTGACTTACCCAAGGCCAGTCCTCCAGGGAGCCCCGTGCTCCGGGTGCAGGATAGCCAAGGCCCTCTCCTCCCAGTCAGTGTATTTAACCACCCTCAGTCTTCTGTACGGTGACGCTGTGTCATGATGCCAAGGAATGCACCTTCACCCGCAGGTAGTTCCATCTCTTCCTGATGTCAGCCCTTGTTCATGGATGAATTCCCACTGTGTTGACCTTGTTGACAATCCTCTGCCATAGCTCCATCTTCTTGACCAAGCGTGTCTGCTGCACCTGTGCCCCAAATAGCTGCGGCTGTACCCTGAGTGTTTTGAACACCATGGTGCTCAGCTCCCTGTAGGTGAAGCAGGGGTGCTTAGGGGGTTGTTTATGTGTAAGCATGTTGTGGTGTTGATTTTTGAGGTGCTGTTGGCAGTGCAAAGGATTGTGGGTTGTGTACGTGTGTGCTTTATGGTGGCATGGATATGTTTCAGGTATGTGCTTTTCAAATTTGCCACTGTGTACTTCTGTTGTTAGCAATTCCCATTTCTGTCCGTGGCGGTCGTTACAACCAATGGTCGTTCGGCGTCTACTGTCCGACGCGCTGATTTGTGCATCATTATTTGGTGGGCGGGGGGTTTGTGGGAATGGTGGTGTACTGCCTTTCCACCATCGTTGGCCCTGGCAGTGAGCGGAGGTTGAAATTTTTTGGTAGTATGGGCCAGATGTAGGTACATTCTGAATTACGACCCGCAAATTGCGAGTCAGAGCGTCTCGCAATTTGCGAGTCGCAATTCAGAATGTTGGATGGTGTCCCTGACACCATCTGCGATTCGTAGGGGGGTCACAAAGGCCCACCTCATGAATATTCATGAGGTGGGTAGCAATTTGCGACCCCCTTGCGAATGGCGGCCCTCACAGAGGTGGTGGCCTGCTGCGGACTGCTTTTTATTAAAGCAGTTTTTTTTGTTTTGTAATGCAGACCGTTTTCTTTAAAGGAAAATGAGATGCATTACAAAAACGAAAAATGAAACGTTTTTGTTTCATTTTTTCAGAGCAGGCAGTGGTCAATAGGACCACTGCCTGGTCTGAAAAAATGTTTGCAGTGCCATTGTCATGGGGAAGGGTTCCCATGGGGACCCCTTCCCTTTTAGGAATGAGTCACCACCCATTACAAAAGGATGCAAACTGCGATTGGTTTGCGACCGCGTTCGTGGTCACAAAGCAATCCTGCATTGCACTGCGACTCGCAGTTAGGAAGGGAACACCCCTTCCTAATTGCGACTCGCTAACCTGTTTTGCGATTTGGTAACCATGGTTGCGAAATCGCAAAACGAGGTCTGTGCAGTGCATTTTGCACATCGCAAACAGTGAAATTCGCTGCTTGCGATGTGCAAACTGCTTAGTAAATCTGTCTCTATGTGTTTTTGGCATCTTTATTCAGGGGTGTGCAGTCCACCGCCTCTGGCGGTGTTTTGTTCATCGTCACCATGGAGGTCGGCGGTCATTACCGCCAAATTCATAATGAGGGCTTATATGTCTATCCGCTGCCCCCTCAAAATGATCAATTATTCATACAGAGTACAGAAGCGTGCTCACCCTGTTGTAGGATTACGAAGATTCCTATCTTCGATAATAATCCAACAATGACATTAGCAGTTGTTATTACGCTTGTATATACCTCATCAATTTAACTAAACCTTATTGTTGGATTATGTTAAAGTATGAACCTGGAGATAACATGTAAATTATTGTAAATATTGTAATTTGCAATTGTTCGAGCACAAGAGTCATTTAAAGATGGCCAACACTTTTTTGTTAAATTTGCATGGCTATGAATTCAAAGTCTGTTTTCAGTGTCAATTGTTGTTTGGTGCAGTCAGCATTTAAGGTAACTATAACTCGCTCCCCCGCCATGCAGTTTTTTCTTCAAAAATGTTACTGCAAATATTACATTGGAGTTATCAATGATGTTATTAAAGATGTCATTAGTGCCTTAATATGTAGGATAATTGGCAGAGCATGGCAAGGGCATGAGTTATACTTATCTTAGGGCATCAGTAATAGATACTTGAGATAAAGCACAATCTGCGGAACAAAAGCGAGGTTTGGTGTAATTCTGTTCAGCAGTTTGGGCTGTAGTCCTATTGAAAACTCCAATACGAATTAACATGGGAAACACATGTTATTTGACCCCCCCCCCTTTTTCTCAGCCCCCACTTGATGGATCACCTAGAAGCTTCCTATGTGCAACAAGAATCACCGGCAGACTTTTTGTGGGAAAATTTAGTGAAGATTAATCAAACGGTACCAAAGACATAGGCCGGTCAAAAAATGCCTTTTCTGTGTAAAAATGGACCCTCATTAAGAGTTTGGTGGGTGGTGGAGGCTGCCCGCCAAACTTTTCCCACCTTCAGACCACCTGTGCGGCCTGAATCCTGCCGGTCCTAATAGGACTTCACCGCAGGGCCGGCGGGGCAAAACAGTGTTTCTGTCCACCGGCCCTGTGGTGAACAGGGCCTTAACATTGACACAGGCTACTAATGGAGTCGGCGCCAATGTGGTGGTGCAGCAGGTGCAGCAGCACCCGTCGTGCGTTCCACTACCCATAATTCAGGCACGATGGAGCTGTGATTGGAGGCCCCTGCACTGCCCATGCCAAGTGCATGGGAAGTGCAGGGCCTCCCAGGTGCCCCCCAAGTGCCCTATTCTGCCAGCCTTTCATGGAGGTGTAAGCAGTGCTGCCCTGGGGCATGAAAACTACCGGGACCGCCAGGCTGCTGGCTTGTGGCAGCCTGGCGGTGTCGGTAGTCCGACCATGGTGGCTTTGCCACGGTCATAATGTGGCGGTCCCACCACCAACCTGTTGGAGGTGGGACCGCCACCGGGGGTCCGACTGCCAGACTCGTAATGAGGGCCATGGTCTTAACTTTAATTACCTGGTGGCGACAGCCACGAGGGAATATATATATATATATATATATATATATATATATATATATAATTACTTAAACAACTAAAGGTTACAGGAACGTTATAATTAGGTTCACATTTTGAATGTATGAAACCATAGAAATTCATCAGTTATAGTTAAAGTTAACTCAAGTACCTAGATCTCGTGCTCTAAGGCAACTATAACTCACGCCCCGCCATGCACAGATTTTGGTCAAAAATTTTAATGCAAAGATTACATTGATATATCAATGATTTTATCAAAGATGTCATAAGTGCCGTATTTTGTGGGGTCATTAGCTGTGCTATAGTTTCATACATTTAAAATGCAAGCCTAACTATAACGTCCCTGTAAACTTTGTTTTTTTTATTGAATTCCTATGTTTTTTCAAAAGTTTATTTCCTAACTATAATATCCCTGTAATCTTTGTTTGTTTCAGTGAATTTCAAAGTTTTTTTAACGTATAGTAATTTTAATTACTATGTGTTAATCCAACCACCGCCACACACGCGGTTGGCCACAGCGCCTGGCACCGGCCAGGCCCTTAGGCCAACCCCCTATAAGCAATCAATCTTGCAACATGCATGGCCTTCACCTGTGTGCAGGGGAGGTTGCCCGCAAGACCTGGCATGCAGCTAGACCCTGCGGCCAACCCCCCTAACCACCCAACCCTATGCTGCGCACGGCCCTTTGTCCATGTGCGATTGGAGTTGGGTGCGGTCTCTCTGGGTGTCAGATTATGTGTAAAAGGGTTTTTCTGGAGGTGAGAGTGGCTGTCAGACTGCCTGTCTGGGTGTAAGAGAACGTAATTCAGTGTTTTAGTGGGTGTGTCACTGTAAGCGCAGGTCTGTGAGTGTGTGCATGAGGTTGTCAGTGGGTCTGTGAGTGGGTGTGTGAGGGTCTGAGTGGGTCTGTGAGTGGGTGCAAGAGGGTCTGAGTGGGTCTGTGAGTGGGTGCTTGAGTGTCTGAGTGGGTCTGTGTGTGGGTGCATAAGTGTCTGAGGCCATGTGTGAGTGGGAGAAATTGATTGAAAGAGAGTCAAAGAGAGAGAGAGAGAAAGAAAGTGAGAGGGAGAAAGTTAGAGAGTAGGCTTTGATGTATGATACACTTAGAATGAGATATTTCTCTACAATTTAAAATAAAAATTGTATTTCTCAATTTTACAAATAAAACTAATTTATACTTAAAAAAAAAAAAAAGAGGGAAGCGAGTCCGGCTGGACTGGCCTGAATTCAGGCCAGGGCCACAAACAGCGAAAGCTGCAGTTTGAGGACTCTTGTGCACCAGTATGCACTGAAGAAAAACAAACAAGGACTTACTTGGGTCCTCCCAGTGGGTCCTCGTTCCCAGCGGCCTGGCTTTTTGCCACCATCTTCCCCGTGCTCCCGGGCTGCTGGTGGAGGGAGGCCTGGATCCAGAGCTGGCAATGGCAGCAGCTCCATGCCTCTGACATTGGGCTGAGAGTGTGCAATACAGCCCAGTTATGGGTCACACAGCCGAGGCACAGACTTTCTGTGATTGTGCTGTGTGGCCATAACTGGGCTGCAGTGAGCACGCAGTGAGCTCTACTCCACTGGCGGGGGAAGTGGAGTTTTTGGTCGAACTCCGCACTCCAAGCGAAGTGAGATGTGCTGAAGCGCGGAGTGCCAAAAACTCAGTTAGCTCTGCCAACAAAGCGGAGCTCAGCGCCTACCACAAATATATATATATATTATTTTTTTTCACTGAAGAAAACAAAGGTTAAAAGGACTTTATAGTTAGGTTGACATTTTTCCCATACAAAACTATAGAAATTCAGCAGTTATAATTATATCTTAAGAAACTATAACTTACAGCCTAAAGTTACTTAATCGCACAAGTTTTTCAGTTGAGTACAACTATAACTATAACTGCTGAATTTCTACGGTTTGTATGGGTAAAACGTAAACCTAACTATAAAGTCCCTGTAGCCTTTGGTTCTTTCATATATTTGATCAACCTTCACGTAAACTTAACTTACCTGTGAGTGTGATCATGCAGCTTAAAAAATCAATTTTTAGAAAACAATAATATTAATTACCGAGCCCCGAAACTTCAACACCTAGCAGGTCGAGTAGGTCCTGTTCCCATTCAGCGGTGAGTCAGCTGCTGCTGAGTGCGCTGCATTCCTGTGCTGTGGCACACACACTGCTGCACTCCCCCAGAGCAGCCGATACTCACATAGGGCTTAACCTTTACCGGGCATGCCATCTACTGCCACCATGAGGGGGAGGTGGCACTGCACCCAAATGATTAGTGCAGCCAGCTCTGTCTCGCTGAAAATGGTGCACAGTTGTGTGCTTGTGCGCTTTGTGGTGCTGTTTTGTGCTGAATGTTCGGTGCAGAACACTACTGGCAGGAAAACCTCAGCACGAGTAGCACAATATTTATTTGTCTGCCTGTTTGCCAGCCTCAGCTGCTGTATATGGCTGTGAGATGCGTGGCCCGCCTGTTTATGGGAGGGTAGAGAGAAGAGCGGGAGAAATAAAGAAGCAACTCTGAACACAAGGCCAGGCTGTTCCATTTAATTTAAGTCTGAAGATGCCTTATGGAAGTGAATACATTTGTGCCAGGCTAAAGTTGCAGTTCTCTGTTTCCTTTCAGGCACAAGCGATGGTAATTAGGTCAAGTGTGAGGCAGGCCCTTGTTTTAGCCACTTCAATCTTGATTGCCTCCGGTGCATACTCATCTGGCCCAGGCTGGGTCAGCGAAGTTCCATTGAGGATCAAGAGATCGCGCAACATGGACTAGCTGAGTCCGGTAGGAGTTGGTGGATTTTAGCAGTTGGCTCCTCTCAACCTGACATTTTCATCAATGATGGCAGGTAGAAGTCAACAGGAAAGCTAATATGTGATTCTCGTATGTTCTTCCCTCAGTCTTTTTTTGTACTGGTCTCGGTACGATTGCATCTTTTAGAACGTCTGTGTGAGGGTGATGTGGTCATCCAGTTCACTGCTGCAGAACAGGTTCTATTTCCCCCAAATGACTGCAGCACGCAGTGCAACAAGGTAACACTAAACAGTGCTGCTTCAGTCTCAGCATCTGCTCAACGTCCTGTAATTATATCACTTAGGGCCAGATGTACAAAGCTTATTTCTTGCTGCAAATAGCCCGATTTGCAACAAGAAAAAAGTATTTCCCAATGTACAAACCCAATTTTGCAATTCGGTAATCTATTTACTGAATCGCAAAAAGGCTTTGCGAGTCACAATTAAGAAGCGGCGTTCCAAGGGTGTCCTTCCTAACTGCGAGTCACAGTGGTATGTATGATTGTTTTGTGACTGTGAATGCGGTCACAAAGGAATCACAGTTAACACCAATTCCAAATTGGTGTTAACCCATTTGCAAAAGTGAAGGGGTCCCCAAGGGACCCCTTTCCCTTTGTGAATAGAAGTAAAAATATTTTTTTAGAGCAGGTAGTGGTCCCATGGACCACTGCCTATTACGAAAAAAATGAAAAGAAAACTTTTAATTTTTCTTTTTGAATTTGCATTCCATTAAAAAAAAAAAAAAAAAACTGCTTTATTGAAAAACAGTCACAGACATGGTGCTCTGCTGAGCCTAACAGGCCACTATTAATGTGAGTGTGGCCATTCCCAATGGGGTCGCAAATTGTGACCTACCGCATGAATATTAATGAGGTACGTCATTTACTACCACTTTGGGAATCACTAAATGTGTCTGAGACATCTGTAAATTTCATTTTGCGAGTCTCTAATTGCGGTTCGCAATGAATCGCAATTAAAGACGTACAAAATTAAATGGTCATACATCTGGTCCTTAACCTCTCTTACCTAAAAAATTAGTTTACTTTTGTGTAATGTAGGTTGCGCACATGTAAAGCTTTCCAGTACCCTCAGGTGGCTGACTGGCATTGAAATGAATGTGTTTGTGCACATGCACGTTCCATCTATACAAATAAAGCGCTGAAATAATGTGGAGTTATCATGTACAGTTCAGCTTTCCTGGTGACTTAAGCCCCTCCAGTTTCTTAAGTCACCAGCCGCCACTGTTGTTTGCTGAACTCTGCGGAATCTTGCAGTTTTTTTATAACTCTGTGGAATTCAGAAGAGTGAAATTCTGTGAGTTCAGTCCAGGCCTAATAAATACCCTGTTAAAAATGGCAAATAGTTAAGTCCAATTAATTCTTACTATTGTTCATATTTGTTTTCTATCCTTAAGTCATCATATAAATGAAACTTTTCTGTATTTCACATATTAAAACAGGGATCTCATCTTAATATTTATTGTATTTGATGTCTATTGGAGCTGAATAGCTACCATTTTGCCATTCTTTTACAAAATAATCTAATTATCCGTGACATTCTAAACATACTGTTTTTATTTCCACACCACATGTGCGTTACATTGGCCGCCGTGTGACAGAATGACTCAAAACTCGATCAATTCCTTCTCATCTCAATGGGCACTCATTGTAATATCCCCCTCAATGCTGATATGTACATTTTGAAAGAGGATCACTGTTTGGTCTATAATCTAGACCAGTGCATTTTAGTCATATTGCTGAAGGTCGCCATATTAACACATCCTCATTACTAGTATATATAAAATATTCACTCTAGATCAAGATAACCATTTAATTTAAACCTATATGGTATATAGTACCAGTCCCATTTCTGCATAGTCAATGTATTGCCGACATAACTTGGTCCATACTAAACTTAAATTTGTTGGGAACCTACCATTTTGGAATAGGTAAGGGATTTACAGAGGCTAATCCCTTAGTGAATGCACCAGCCTGGGACTTTGCAGATGGGGTTGAATGCAGCATTTGAAGGATATTGTTTGGCATCCGTTTCACACAGTCTTTCACTGTGTCAAGGCAGTTGGATGAGGATTGATCAGACTAAATCAGCAGCTGAGTGTCATCTGCAAACCTGAGTGTTGCAAAGCTAAAAGACCTGATCAGACTAGAAAGGGGTTGGAGGTTCACATTTAATAGAAGAGCGGGAGACAAGGAAGATCCTTGAGGAACTCCACACAAGAAGAAGGACTGAGAGTACTTGCATTACTAATTGAGAGTGGCTTCCTATTTAGTATTCAGTATCTCTGAAGTCACTGCATACAAAGCCCAAACCTGGCTAGTGCTCTAAATTCACTGCCAGTGACCGCAGCACTACAGACACTGCTGCATGTGTGATGCTAATCCTGCTAGTACTAATGTGATCATCATCTGTCAGAGAGCAGGGGCTGTGGTCCTGATTAGGGGACTGTTCTTCACTGGTGCTGCACAAGCCTACTGTGCATCTTCCTGTCAGCAGGTTGAGTTGTTAGCCCTGAATGCATCACATGCCTTATTCAGCTCACAAAGGCGGCTGCAGAGGCTCAAATATCGCTGAGCCCTACCTTGTCGGTTTGCAGAGTGGTGCTAGCTGGGGCAGAGTAGATGCCACATGTGCCCCTTTCACCTGAAGGATCACTAAGGCATATGAAAGGCTTGAAGGCTATCTGCAGCAACTTCATGGACACTGCATCAGCCACAGCCCTCCCATGCTCTACCGTGCCAGAAGCAGGTTTACCACATCATTCTGTCCCAGGCAACAACAAGAAGAGCAGTGAGGGGTGAGGCACTGAGGGAAAGGCCACACAGAGGGGAGAGATATATCAGAGCCCCAAGGAGTGCTGGCTCATCTTCTGCTCAGTGTGCTGTGCAGCAGGCTACTTGGCCCTGGTGACACACTGCTCTGCAGCAACTGATGAGATGCATTGGGAAGATTAGTGTTGCATCTTTCAAACTCAAAGGTACTGAGGGGCATATTTATACTCTGTTTGTGCTGTATTTGTGTCATTTTTTTATGCAAATCCGGTGCAAACTTAACTCCATATTTATATTTTGACACTGGACCCATCTACCATCAAAATATTGAAGTTAACATAATTTTTTACTGTGAAAACCTCCCTTGTGTCAATGAGATGCAATGAGTACTCTAAGGCCTTAGCGCCTTATTTATCCTCCCGTGCAAAAATCACGCACGGGAGGAGGAGGGCCTTAAATAATGGCGCTAAACTAGCTTAGCGCCATTATTTAACGCCTCTGTCAGGGCAGCAGTTAGGAGACCTGTGGGCTCATTTCCATGGTCAGAGTCCATGGAAGCAGCCCACAGGTGCCCTTCCATGCCCCAGTGAAACCCCCACCCACCCCTACCCACACCTGAAGAACACCTAAGGATGGGGGGACCCATGCCAGGTAAGTCCAGGTAAGTTTTATGTTTTTTTTTTAAAGTGCCATGGGGGGCAAAACTTGGGCCCCCCTACATGGCACTGTGCCCAATGGACATGCCCAGGGGACATAAGTCCCCTGGGCATGTCCATTGGGCATCGGGGCATGACTCCTGTCTTTACTAAGACAGGAGTCTTGTCTATGGGGGTTGTGCGTCCAAAAATAACGCTAGTCAGGTTTGAGCAATTTTTATGACTCTCACCTGACTAGCACCATTCTTTGACGTACAACCTCCTGTTTCCCCACGGCTCCCTCACCCGGCTAGCATCATTTATTTTGATGCTAACCGGGCCTTACTGCTGGCTAGCGTCATTCCTTAAATATTTAATATGACGCCCGGCTGGTGTCCAGGAATGGCGCTAGCTGGCGATAAACTTTTTGACCCAAACCTGCTTTAACGCAGGTTTGGGTCAAAAAGTATAAATCAGGTTCTGAGTTGGTGGTCAGATGTTTCACAGCAGCCTCACTCTCTGACCTCCGGCACGGATGCAGGAAAACAGCATGATCGTTATCAAAAGAATGTGCATATGAATGCATTCAACAAATCACATTTCAGACGAGAACTACTCCCAATAATATGTAATTGTAATGCAAACTGCATTGCTGATATGTTAACATCCACTAGTAATTGTGGGCAAGTTCCAAATCATGAGGCGCAAACCAGCAGGTCAAAGCTGATGTGGCCTCACTCAAAAACGCCAATTGCAGAAGGAAATTCTTTCTCTGTATTACGTTTTGTTATTCTTTATTCAGAGTATTGATGATAGGTCAATCAGACATCTAAATATGCCTTTTTCCTTTATAGGTCTTGGAATTCTCCAAACTAATGACGTTGGCCGACGTTAATACTCTTGTTGGACAGTAACATTTTAACTTGGACTCTCATAAACTGGGGAGAGGGGGAAATCAACAGTATTCCGAAGTCAAAGAATGATTCAGCTTAACAAGTATCTAAAGATAAAGGGCAAAGTGATAAGACCTACACATATTTAAAAGGACCAGCCAGTGTAGAGAAAGAATCTGATCCATTCTCCCTGTCCTACAGCTCAAACAATCATAGCAGTATGCATTCTAGAATATTGCTTTGTTCGAGGAGGTCAGCTGGGGGTTTGAGATGTACGGTGACATCATTTAATGGATAGCCCGTTTAAAGATCACTACTATGACACGGATTGCTACGCTCAAAACTCTGACTTTCAGTTATCAAGGTCTTCTATGCTCCTAAGGGTACAGTGTAGGAAAATAGGTTTTAGCCCATTTAACCACAGGATTTTTAATTTGTCTACCAGTATTTTTTAACACAATGTAAGTAAGTCTCACCGGGAGCTGGGAGTGCTTGCCGTCAGTGCCTTCCTTTCAAAATAAGGTCTGAGGTTGTGAAGCTGCAGTAAGAGATTCTAGGTCGGCCGGACATGTGCTCACACAACTGTCCAAATGTGTGAGGGCTGAGGGAGTGGGAGAACTGTGAGGCTCAGCTGGTATCTGCACACAGGTAGCCTGTTGCATAAAGGTGCCTTTAGAGATTGGGGATGACTTGGAGTAGGCCTTACAATCTAAGTGGGCATGCATAGGGTAAGTCTGTAGTGCTTCACTGAAATGGGTATATGTTTTACTTTAATATACATTATGGATGAAATCTGCAACAAAGTACAGTTCCACCATAGTTAGGTTTTGTGACTACCATGATGCACCAAACATATGGTAAACAATAAAGATGGATCCTGAGTGCAGATTCAATGCCACTGTTGTCCTTCTATCTTGATGCCTATGTTGCCACCTACATTCACACCCATTTTTCCCTAGAGGCCGATGAAATGCTTAACCTGGCTGACAAAATGAAAGCTCCGAACTCTTCAACAGATTCATGCTCAACTAAGTGCCTTACACAACTCCATTGTGCGCCTTCACCTGTTATTACAAAAATGATAAATGCCTTGCTCTGATTAGAACTCATACCTGACACTCAATAGCAAGCCATTATCATCAACTTTTGAAAAAAGCAAATGTAGAACCCAAGAGCTTGACTACCTGCAGGCCCTTATCTAACCTCATTTTCCATAGTGAGAAGCTGGAAAGGGGTCTTCTGGAGTATACAGAACTAAACTAACTCCTTCATGACCACCAGTCTGCATTTAGTCTCCCACGAGGCATCACAAAATCAATAGCTGACATAAGGGTTGAACTCGTTCTCTCAATGGATGAACACTAGTCCTGTGTAAAAACAAAATTATGCTTAAGAGATGTGGGCAATTTGTAAATTGTGAATTGAATGAAATCCCACAATTTCACACAATTCATATTGCATAGTTTTGAGATACTTTCTGCTGGATCTTGTCTCCTGCTAGCAACCCACATGACTTCCGCTGACAAGGACAGTGTTTATTACTCTCACCCCTCTTAACTAATAACCCAAGTTCTTACTTTTAGTTCTACCTGATAATCGGTGTGACGTAATGGGAGTTTTTGAGGATTACCTAGAGAAGGACATTTATCCCTTAGAGCCTTGCCTTACATGTGGAGAAAACAACTCTGGGTTAAAGTGCAGACCCACATTTTATTTAGACGTAAAAGTGCAAACTTTCTAAAAGTCTTGTTTTCGGATTATTAACTTGAAATTTGACTTTACCTTTAAAGAAGATTTTAAATTACAATTCAAATGAGTGGAAGAAGCAATTCTTTATCTGTTCTCAAACTGAATTTATCAGTTGTTAATTGTAATGAGGATACTTGAGCCCTCATTACAACCCTGGCGGTAAATCCCGCTTACTGCCGTGCAGAAGACCACCAACAAACCGCTTCAGTGGCGGAAATCCGCTATAGCTATTTCGACCCACAACTCGGAATCCCCCAAAATCCAGACACCTACACAAGTCCGCCACACCAAAGGTCAGTGATAAACTGGCGATAACAAAACCGACACCGTCACGGCAACAGGAATACGCCCACACTATCACGACCCACGAATTCACACGGCGGTCTTTCAACCGCGGTATTCCATTGGCGGTACACACCGCCGCGCTCAAATTACACACACATTTACAAAACACAACCACATTGGACAAATCGAAATACACACACCTGATACACACACCACACCCAATCCAATATAAAACACATACCCATATCATCCACAAACACTTACTACCAAAATTGTGAAAGAAGGCCAGAGAGAGAGACACCACCAGAAACAACACTAGCATCCGCAGACACACAACATCATCACTCTCACAACATCCACGCACCTCAGACAACACACACAAACACATCCCCTCACACATCACAACAGACACCACCTCACACATCACCCACACCACATCATTGCACCCCAACAACACCCCAGGTTCTCTGAGGAGGAGATCAGGGTCATGGTGGAGGAAATCGTCCGGGTAGAGCCACAGCTATTCAGATCACGGGTGCAGCACACCTCCATTGCTAGGAAGATGGAGCTATGGCGCAGAATCGTCGACAGGGTAGACGCAGTGGGACAGCATCCAAGAACACGGGATGACATCAGGAAGAGGTGGAACGACCTACGGGGGAAGGTGCGTTCAGTGGTCTCCAGACACCAGATTGCAGTACAGAGGACTGGCGGTGGACCCCCACCTCCCCACAAGTAGCAACATGGGAGGAGCAAGTCTTGGCAATACTGCATCTAGAGGGCCTCGCAGGAGTAGCAGAAAGAATGGACTCTGGTAAGTCAAATCTTTACTACCTTATCCCCCACCCTACCTGCATGCCATCACATACCCCCACCCTCACCCCATCACTCCAACACCTCACATATGTCCCACTATCACAACCCACCCACCCCAACACCAAGCCCTGCATGCAACACCAAAGCATGGACACCCATCACCAAAGCATGTCCACAACAGATACCCACACAGACCCCAAACCAAATATCACACAAGGACCTAGACAAGAATGCAAGCACTGGAGTACAGGGTCACTCACCCATTGCACATGATGGCACACACAGATGCAATGATCATGCTTTTACACCCCTGCAGGACCCCTACCCAACGTCACCGGACAGGAGGTTCCAGACATGTCCCCTTCCCCCACAGAAGAGTGCCACAGTGATGACAGCAGCTCTGTACAACGGGATCAAGATGTCCAGCCCGGCCCATCTGGGACCTCAGGACAGTCGGTTCCCCTGACACTGGCACAAGCCACCACAGAGCCTCCCCCCTCAGGAAACACCAGCACAGCACCCACCCAGCGGGCCCATCTCTCTGTCCCCAGGACACGTCAAGCAGCAGTGTGTCCACCACTACAGGGAACCAGGCAAACCCACCACCCCAAGAAAATCTGGGGCCTGGGGGCAGTGGCAGTGGGCAGATGGTTCAGGGGACAGAGGAACGGGAAAACAGGGACAGCTGCACGACAGGGGGAGGACAGGCCCAGGGAACCCACTCTCCACGAGGCCCTCTACAACATCATGGGAGCGTACCATCATTCCCAAGAGACGATGGCAACGGTACTGGCCAACTTTCAGGAGACCCAGCGGCTGCAGGAGGACCACTATCTGGGGATCAGGGTGGAACTGAAGTCCATCAACACCACCCAGGTCACCATGGTAGGGGTGCTGCAGGACCTTGTCAACACCAGGAGGGACATTGTGGCACAACAGGTGTCCCCTGACACTAGCCTGGCTGATGAACAACCCACCACCTCCGCCGGTGCTAGTGGACAGGAGGCACCGCCACAGGACCACGACACAAGCACCCCACCCACTGCAGATGGAGAGCCACCCCGCAAACAGTCCCTGAGATCCAGGAACGAGACAGAGAAAATTGCCAAGACCCCCGCCAGGAAATGAGACCCCCCTGAATGTCATCCTTCTGTCCTACTTTGTCACCCTGTCCATCCTTAGGCTGCCCTAGCTCCACTTCCTTTGCCCCTTTGGACAACGCACCTGTGAAACAAATAGACTGGACTCTGCCATGGGGATTCCTCCACCATCACCCCTGACCATTTTATAACCCCCTCCACTTATTTGCACAAAAATAAACACATATCAATCACAAAACAATCTGGAGTCAGTCTGTGCTTTCACAAATGTATATTTGCACTAACTATGGAATATAGCAATGTCAATTTTATTGTCAACATACCGATGTAACACAGCTCTAGTCCATGAGGAAATATAGCAAAGGTCACACAATGGGACCCACATCTGTTAAATGGAACGGCAAAGTGACAAGTCAGGGTCCATACACTGGGTGAAAGTGACAGACTTATGATAGTTCAAACAACAGTATGAGATGTGTGAGGCAGTGATATCTTCTTACCTGTGTGTCACTGGAAGTACTGCTGGATAACGTTGTTTCTGTTGTTGATATCCTCTTCTTCACTGGCCACAGGCTTCACAGCTGCCACAAGATCTCCAGCTGGCCCATCCTCCTGCAGAAAAGGCACCTGACGTCCCAAATCCAGGTTGTGCAGCATACAGCAGGCCACAATGATCTGGCATACCTTTTTTGGTGAGTAGTAGAGAGACCCACCTGTCATATGGAGGCACTGGAACCTGGCCCACAGGAGGCCGAAGGTTCTTTCTATAATCCCCCTAGTTCGCCCATGTGCCTCATTGTAGCGTTCCTCTGCCCTTGTCCTGGGATTTCTTACTGGGGTCAGTAGCCATGACAGGTTGGGGTACCCAGAGTCACCTGCAAATGTTGAGGGACAACTGTTAGAAACACACTAACCCGTAGGGACAACCCCATACCCAGATAACTATTCACAGGGTATAGTGTCCATGTCCTCACATATTAGCCACACACAGTGCCTCTGGAGTTGCCTCATCACATAAGGGATGCTGCTATTCCTCAAAATGTAAGCGTCATGCACTGAGCCAGAAAACTTGACATTCACATGGGAGATGTACTCGTCGGCTAAACACACCATCTGCACATTCATTGAATGGTAGCTCTTCCTGTTTCTGTACAACTGTTCACTCCTGCGGGGGGTGCCAAGGCCACATGTGTCCCATCAATGGCACCTATGATGTTGGGGATACGTCCCAGGGCACAGAAGTCACCTTTCACTGTAGGCAAATACTCCACCTGAGGAAAAACGTGTAGCTGCGCATGTTTTTCAGCAGGGCAGACAACACGCTGGACAACACGTTAGAGAACATTGGCTGGAATATCCCTGATGTAATGGCCACTGTTATTTGAAAAGACCCACTTGCCAGGAAATGGAGTACTGACAGGACCTGCACTATAGGGGGTATCCCTGTGGGATGGCGGATAGCTGACATCAGGTCTGGCTCCAACTGGGCACACAGTTCATGGATTGTTGCACGATCAAGTCTGTAGGTGACTATTACGTGTCTCTCTTCCATTGTCGACAGGTCCACCAGCGGTCTGTACACCGGAGGATGCCGCCATCTCATCACCTGCCCAGCGTACATGCCCTATGGACAAGAACAGCGAGCAGAGAGTCAGCCAACACTGAGGTATCACAAAATGTCATTAGCACACATTTATTAATCCGCAATGTGCCTGTTACTGTGTGTATGCAAGGCCTAGATAGGTGTGATGCAGTTATTAATATTGCCATGTGGCCCCCTGAAATGGCGGCTGCCTGACCTGTAAGGTGGGACAAGGGGATATGAGGAAACCGCGCTGGCGTTCTACACCGTCGCGGTAGGCAGTCGAAGACTGCGGCGCAATCCTACATTGTTTAACATTGGACCCTATGGGTCCCAGGAGCCAATGACGATGTATGCCGGCGGTGACGGTACGCACCGCCGTGGACATGACTGCCATTTTCTGTCTGCTCACTCACTTGATACCTGACCTTCAACAGGAGAGGACCTACACTGCAAGTGCTGCTGTGACCTCAGCAGGGAAGCGACGAAAGCTCATGTATCTGGGGAAAGGGCCCCTGCCTTCACTTCAGAGGAGTTGGAGAAGTTAGTGGATGGGGTCCTCCCCCAGTACACGCTACTCTACGGTCCTCCAGACAAACAGGTGAGTACACTGTGAGCATGCTGCATGGGCAATGCCTGTTTGGAGTGGTGTGGATGGACGATACATGGGGGGGACTGAGCCCTGCATGAGCGGACGGTGATTGTATGTGCGTCAGGGCAAGGGTGGGAATGTGGGCCACTGACTATGACGGTCCGGACGGTTAAAGATTTTCATTTTCCCCTGTACTATTCCTCTAGGTCAGCGCCCACCAGAAGAAATATTTGGCGGGCCATCGCCAAGGACGTCCGGATCCTGGGGGTCCACCACAGACGGAGCACCCACTGCTGGAAAAGATGGGAGGACATTCGCCGCTGGAGCAAGAAGACGGCGGAGGCCCAGCTGGGGATGGCCTCCCAACGTGGGTGGGGTGCCCGTCGCACCATGACCCCCCTGATGTTCCGGATCCTGGCGGTGGCGTGTCCGGAGTTGGATGGGCGCTTGAGGGCATCACAGCAGCCACAAGGAGGTGAGTACAGTCACATTTATCTGACTCTGCGCGCATTACGAGGTGTCTGGGTGGGCGAGGTGGGCAATGGGTTCCCCTAGGCCAGGGAGAAGTTGGTAGGCTTGTTCCCTTGTGATGCAGGCTATGTGGCACCCCAACCTCACCAGTGGTAAGAGCCATGTACACCTAGTCAGGCTCCTGTGACTTCCATGTGGGCAGCAATTGGGCATAGGCCTTGTACCCCATGGCCCTGTGAATAATCTCAAAACTATAAGTGCATGGCGTAGTGCAGAGGTCTGCTGTGTCTGTAGTGTCCGTCAACTGTAGTGGTATTGCATGCACTGAACATGTCTTCCCCCCCCTTTTTGTGGTCTCCCTGTTCTTGTGTGCAATAGCATCATCAGGCGGAGGAGCAGTGGCACCGGAGCAGGAGGGAGATGCATCCAACTTGGCCCTGGAAGGCAAAACAACGGAGTCTGAAGCCACCAGTGGGACGGAGGGTGAGGGGAGCTCCACGGCGATGACAGAAGGTGACAGCAGCAACTCCTCCCCTGATGGGAGCTCCCTTGCGGTGGTGGGCCCCTCTGTGCCCCCCGCATCAACAGGTACAGCCACCACCCCCCTGCCAGCACCGCCCTCCCAGCAGCACCTCAGCGTGTGTCCCATGCCCGCTCACCCAGGAGGGTGGGCATCTCCTTCGCTCCAGGCACCTCAGGCCCTGACCCAGACAGCCCTGCTGCCCTCAGTGAGGAGGCCATTGACCTCCTGAGATCCCTCACTGTTGGGCAGTCTACCATTGTGAATGCCATCCAGGGTGTTGAGAGGCATTTGCAACAAACAAATGCATACCTGGAGGGCATTCATTCTGGCCAGGCAGCCCAATAGAGAGCATTTCAGGCTCTGCCCTCAGCACTGATGGCAGCCATTGTCCCTGTCTCCAGCCTCCCCCCTCCAACTTCCTCCACCTAGACCCAATCCCCTGTACCGCAGCCTATCCCAAGCACACCATCAGACCAGCATGCACACACCTCAAAACACAAAAGTGGCTCAGGCAAACATAAGCACCACACATCCCACAGGCACTCACACAAGCATCATACCCATGCACACATACCAACATCAACTGCCTCCACTGTGTCCCCCTCCTCCAAGTCTCCCTCCTCCCTCCCAGTCTCGTCTCCACTCACACCTGCAGGCACTTCATCCTCAGCCACTACCTCCATCTCCAGCACGCCCATCACCACACACCGCTCACGTGCACTCACCACCCCCACTACCATTCACACATCCCCTGTGTCCTCTACCAGCGTGTCTGTGAGCCCTCCTCCCAAACTACACAAACACAGGCACACACCCACCCAACAGCCATCCACCTCACAACAGCCTCCAGCCCATGCACCTTCACCCAAATTCAGCAGACATACACCTCCTACCATCACTACCTCTTCCTCCACTCCCAAACCCCCAACATCTACCCGTCCCAGTGTGTCAAAAAAACGTTTCCTGGCTAATATTAACCTCTTCCCTACACCTCCCCCCACCCATCCGTCCTCAAGGGCCAGGCCTTCCAGGTCCCATCCCAGCACCTCAGCCACCACATCACCAGGCACAGCTATTAGAGTGCGCCAAGCATCAGGTCTGCCAGTGTGCCACGAAGCGAGGGCAAGGACATTCCGCCACCTGCAAAACTTAAAAAGTTGCCCACATCCCGGAGGGAGAAGCAGAAAACACCTGCCACCAAGGGCTCAGGGAAAGCGAAAGGGGATAGTGGCAAGACAGCTGCGCCACCATCCAAGGTGGGGAATGGCCAGAAAATGGATGGCAGGTCAGGAGAGGGCATGGTGGCACCGACTGAGAGACCAGTGTCACACCTTCTGTCCACGTCGACACCAACCTGTACTGCGGAGAAGACCGCCACCTGCACCGCCATCTGCACCGCCACTGAGCCCGCCACCAGCACCGCTGTCATTGATCCCGGAACCAGCACCCCTGTCATTGAGCATGCCACCAGCACCGCAGTCACTGAGCCCGCCACCAGCACTGCAGTCACTGAGCCAACCACCAGCACCGCAGTCACAGAGCCCGCCACCAGCACCGCCGCCGCAAGCACCGCTGCCACAGAGCCCGGCGCCAGCACCGCTGCCACAGAGCCCGCCACCTGCACCGCAGTCACAGAGCCCACCACCAGCACTGCAGTCACTGAGCCTGCCACCAGCACCGCAGTCACAGATCCCGCCACCAGCACCGCCGCCACAGAGCCCGCCGCAAGCACCGCTGCCACAGAGCCCGCCGCAAGCACCACTGCCACAGAGTCCACCACACGAATCGCTGCCACAGAGTCTGCCACAAGCACTGCCGCAACTGACACCGCCGCAAGCACCGCCAGCAGACCTGCGACATCCTGAGCCAGTGGCACCACCGCAGACATGGCTGCTATCCCCAGTGGTCGGTCGTCTGAGACTGGTGGAGAGTTCCAGGAGCCTGGGCAGCTTCCATGATGCATCACTTTCAGTGGAGAAAGGCATCCACTTCCTCAGTCCTTGGCAGGATGAAGCACTCTGGTCACAAAGCCCCCTCCAGAACCAGTGGAGAGATACATCCACTACCTCAGTCCTTGGCAGGATGAAGCACTCTGGGCACAAAGCCCCCTCCAGAACCAGTGGAGAGATACACCCACTACCTCAGTCCTTGGCAGGATGAAGCACTCTGGGCACAAAGCCCCCTCCAGAACCAGTGGAGAAAGGCATCCATTTGAGAGACTGTGGCTCTGCACTCCCCAGGATAGAGCAGTGGGCAAACCACCCACTGGAAAGACTTGAGAGACTGTGGCTTTGCACTCCCCAGGATACAGCAGTGGGCAAACCACCCACTGGAAAGACTTGAGAGACTGTGGCTTTGCACTCCCCAGGATAGAACATTGGGCAAACCACCCACTGGAAAGACTTGAGAGACTGTGGCTTTGCACTCCCCACGATACAGCAGTGGGCATGGAGCCCCCTCGTGGAGCAGTGGCGTTGTGCATTCATCAGGCTGAGGTGCCCCCTCTCCCCCTCCCCCTTAGGTGCCTGTTTCATTTCGATCTGATGCCCCTGCAATGTTCTCTCCGTTTAGAGTCTGGTATCTAGTGTGGGCCTCGCCCATGCATTTTGGGCCCAGTGGTCCCCGGACAATGATTGGTGCACTATCCAGACTTGTGTAGTTGGTGTACATAATTGTATATACTGTATTTCGAGTTTTGACTACTGGATTGTTATTGATTACAATCGTTCAACTCATTTCCTTTTGTCCTTGCGTTCTTCCAGAGGGGGTGGGGTAGTGTACATGTAATGTTGCAGCATGTATTTGTGTGCATGGTGTTGTGGGTGAGGGTAGGGTGGGGGTGTTGCTGTTGCGTGTGTGTGCCACTCTCTTTTCCCTCCCTCCTTCCCCGAGTTGTAGGTGCAGTACTCACCATGGTCGCCGCCGCTGTCGTTGGAGCTCCTGATAGAGGAGCAGGAAGACCAGCACCGGCAGTATATGCAGTTCAGGCTCCATGGTGTCCTGGTTCCTCGTGGGTTGTGCAGAGGTGAGTGTTTTCCCTTCTGTGTACTGTTTCCACCGTGTTTTTGTTCGCGTTGTTTCCGCCCCGGAAAAGGTGGCGGATTGGCATCTTGTGATAGGGTGGGCTGTACATTGTCTTCCCCCTGTCTGTTGGTAGTTACCACCGCGTTGTTTGTTTGAACCGCTGTGGCGGTCGGAGTGTTAAAGTGGCTGTCTATGTTGGCGGTTTCCGCCGTGGTTGTAATTCCATTTTTTTGCTGCCGGCCTGTTGGCGGTCTTACCGCCACTTTAACACCGACCTCCAGGGTTGTAATGAGGGCCTTAGTGTTCTTACCATGCACCCTGCCCTAAGAAGCTTTAGGGCATACCTTAGGAGTGATTTAAAAGTATTATAAAGGAAGACTTAGGTGTGACATAATGTTTATTTTAAAGTCTAAATGGCAATTTTAAACTGCACTACAGGGGATAATGACAGGCCTGAGAAATGCTTTACAGTGCTACTTTGGAGAGTGGCACAATGAGTGCTTCTGCCCTCAAGTCACATTTTATTTCTAGGCCCTGACTACATATAGAACCTTTTTTATTGGGGATGATAGGTAAATGAAATGTGCTGCCTAGGTGTAAACTGATGTTATCATGTTTAAGGGACATAGCACACGCGCTTTACAAGTGGTTATCTGAGGTGATGTGCACAGTGCTAGTGCCAAACAAAAACAAGATCAGTAAAACTAGGGAAGGGAAGGCAAATAGACCTGACATCCTTGGTGAAATGTTCCTGCAGGCTAACACTAAGGAAAGCCATTGTCATATCAAGCCTGGAATATTGGCAAAATTGTCCTCCGAATCCACAAAATACAAATTTTCAGGTTGCAAAAATTACAAAACCAAGCAGCCAGAATGTGCCCTAGTCAACACAAACAAGCCGACATGAATCTCGCAGTGAAAGCACACCACTGACTACCATTTGAAACCAGGAGCAAATTCAAGTTTTTCTGGGGTGACCACAACGTCTATCTGGAATGTGACACAAAATATTTGCAAAAACTAGCTCCAGCAAAAAACATCAGATCACTACATGATAACTTGATCCAGCAATAGTAGTGTAAACCCTTTTCCTATACCTTAGGCAGCACAAGTCCAATGTGTCACTTTTTAAAACCAGAACGGTTCTTTGATGCAGCAATTTTGGAATTCAACTGTACTTCACAACATGTGTCACATCACATTTGTCTAGCCATAACATAGTTCCCGCGTCTCTTCCAAATGCCAATTTAATCCCGTCCAAGAATTTCTCATGACCATGGTACTTATTAAAACTATTGTTACTTGCAGCTGACAATACTTTATTTCAGTTATACAGTGTGATAGTACATGAAAGAGGTAGTTACTGCACAAACGGTACTATGTGGCACAGCAAAGTAATGTGGTCGCCAGAAGGCAAACTGAAAAGTAAATTTGTATTGAGTAGAAATGCAAGGGTAGGGGCTGTAAAAGAACCAGACAGCGATCAATAAAAAACTAAAGAAAATGATTTGCCTGGTTACTGTGAAGGAGATTTGGGCAAGCAAGAGGGCTCCTTTTAGTTGACTTGGATCACCAGGAGTGTAATTTTTTCTGTGCTGTGAGCAACAACTCAGTAAATGTGTACAGTTTAGGATCCATTAGTACTGTAGCAACTGAAAACAACAAAAATGCAAACACTTGCACTGTGCTGTCTGACGTGTTGCTTGTTGTGGCTTCAATCCAAACTGGTATTGTCCATGGCCCAGATCCCTGGTAAGGTCACTCATTTCTCCAAACCAACAACAATACCTGATATTCTACCTTGGACCCAGAGAAAATACTTGCCACATCTATGGCCACAGCAGCAAAGTACCCTTATAAGTCCAATCCAGCGTTTCCTGTTTAGTGTTGACAATACCACAAGCCCAAGTTGGAACAGTGATGATCGGCAACTCTTCTGATGTTCTTGAAGATCTCACTAACATTGATGATATTCCCTTATGAACTGCAAGTATTGGGGAATTCTGGAAATTCCATATGAAGGGCCACCATCTTGTACATGGCTTTGAATAAAGGTTACAAGCAGCTAGAAAAATAAACTCACATTTAGTGTTTCTCAAGAATGTGGTAGCTCTTTGGCTCCACCATTTGATTCCAGTTCCTTGACCTTTCATTTTCTCATTTCACTTCTGGACTTGACCTGAAAGAAGAAAGGACAAACACAATGCATTGAACCATAGGTACTGCTATTTCACATTCTGACTGAGCTCCCTCCTTAGATTTCTTGAGCTCAAACCTGTGATTATTAAAGAAAGGACAGCAGAAGTTTCATGTGTGCTACGAACATAGGGGGTCAGTATGAGTTTGGTGGATGGTTTTTACCATCCGCCGTACTTCCGATGGGGAGTTTGCCGCCACAGAGGCTACCTCCCGGCCGGCCCCATTAAGAGTTTTCCATAAGGTCAGGGGGCGGATCCCTGAGTTTCTGCCCACTGGCCTAATGGGAAACAGCCTACCGCATTGTCTCTGGCTTGTAATCGAGACGCGGCAATGCTGCAGCGAGCCGGATGTACTAGCACCCTCACAATGTCCACTGTCTGCAAAGCATTGGGACCGTCACCACCTCCAGACACCTGGGATCTCTGATCCTGGCAGAGCTGGCAGTTCTGTGGCGGCCCAACCGCCAGCATTGTAATGTGGCACTCAGACCGCAGCATTGGCAGCAGTCCGACCTCCATCCGTGACTCTGGCGGTCTAGTAACTGCTAGACTCGTAATGAGGCCCATAATCTTCAGGGCCCTAATTCCTCCTTTTTTCACTCCAGGGGTGATTGCATCATCTTAGTGAAGTGCATGCCCTTCTTTGACCATACAGTCTGCATCAGTATGAGAGGTACTGATTATGGCATTTGTATATTTGTATGTGATAGGTGGTTCACCACACAAAGAGGAAGAGTTAGTTCATCTTAACTTTGCTGGTGTAATTCTCTTATTAAGCAGCCTGTAGCACTGTAATCCAGAGGAAGTGACTCTGATGGAGATGCTAAAGTTCTGAAGCAGCAATCCCTCATCCTCTACTCCTTTCTCCCTATCTTCCACTTGCTTGTGCTAACTTCCAGAAATCCTACTGGTAGGTTGCCTCAAGCAAGAGGGAGCTGGTTGAGATTCATGCCGCTCCTAAAAAGTTCCAGACAAGCGTTTAGTCAATAAAGATCCACTGAAATACCTGCTATACCTTTACAAAATCATAGGAGTTTGTGGACTTCAGTGATTGCATGATCCAAGCTTACAGCACAAAATATCATTGTGTTTATCTTGTCAGACTGTTATTTTTTGGCTGTTTGATTCCCTTAAGTCCTGTCAGGGTCACATTGGTAAATCGCATGCTCAGAGAAACTCTTCTGCTTCAACAATTAAGTCTAATATAACCTACATTAAAAGCAATAAAGCATAATAATAAGCAGGCAGCATGGCTCAAGTGTTGTTTTTTACTCTCTCTCTCTCTCTCTCTCTCTCTCTCTCTCTCTCTATATATATATATATATATATATATATATATATATATATATATATATATATATGTATATAGTAGTTATGGTTCGGTCTGCTTTTACATAGATGGAGCGTTTTTTGGATTGCTAATAACTTTAGCCCAGTCTGACAAATCTACATGAAACTTTTGAAAAAAACTTCCTCCACCTCAGCTCCTTCCTGAAAAGTTTTGGGTGATCCATCAAGTGGGGGCTAAGGAAAAACCGGGGTCCCAAAACATAAAATTCCTATGCATTTTCCATAGACTTCTTTAGTCAGGGCTAGAGCAAAAACTATTTAATTACACCAAATTCAGCAGGAAGAAAGACCTTGGTCTGCAGATTGTGCTTTCTGTGATTTTGTGTAAATTCATTCAGTAGCTTTGGAGAAATTAGGGTGACAGCTGGTCTTGCAAGAGTCTTTCAAGTCCCCACAAGAACGCAACTCAAAAATCGAGCCATGAAGTTGGTCAGGAGGCATGTTTTTCCTGTGAGCCTTTATGCTCTCATGGGAGCAAGAAGCTCCTGTGAGTCCTGCAAGAGTGATTGCTCTGATTGGCTGGCTTTTAAAATGTTAGAAATGAGATGGCTGCCATTATTGTTTACTGTGAACAATTCGAGGTGTTGTGGAAATGAAATAAAAAAGCTGTATAAGAGGGAAACAGAAGAGTATGCTGTTCCCCTAGATTTACGAATGAGGTTTCTAAGGAATAACTAATGTGAAGAAAAGAAATCTCTACAGTTTTCAACTATTTTTACGATTTTATGGGACTCTAACAGGACTGTGAATAGTAAAAGGGCGTAGATGAGTTCTCAATACACTCTATTACTAGGCATGCATATTGTGGTCCTTGTTTTTGAGACGAAAGGCCTAATTTAGGACTTGGAGGACGGATTACTGCATCACAACAGTGACAGATATCCCATCAGCCAAAATCTTAATCCCTAAATAGGTTTAGATTTTGCCAGACAGGATATCTGTCACCGTTGTGACGGAGTAACCCATCCGCCAAGTTTTAAATCAGTCCCTAAGTGTGTAAGAGATATGTAGTGTGATGAGTACATAGTTATTTCTTGTTTTAAAAAAATGTTACGCTCTGACAAGACTCTCGCAGGATCATGGAAAGTAGAAAGCGTAGGTGATCTTTGAATATACAGTAGTATGCACACTTGCTACCATCAGAAGGAGTCTTACATGAGATGGTGTTTATCACAGTCTACTATTTATGCCAATAAGCCTAGTAATAGTTGTGAGTAAGGTACAGTCTCTTCCCACACCCTACGATGCACACCCATTATCAGAGAGAGGGGGTGTTATCAGGGAGGAGAGTCCCTGGACACAGCATACTATGCACACCTGTCACTCAAGAGAGAGATCTCAGCGGAAAGGCCAGTCTCCCTCCACACACCCTACTACAAACACCCGTCATCTGAGAGAGAGGTCTGAAAGGAGAGGCTAGTCCATGCACACACCTTACAGTGCTAACACATCATCTGAAAGAGTGGTCTGACAAGTGAGCAGTCCATGTACACACCTGAATACGCCCACCAGTCATCTGTGAGAGGTCAGACAGGAAAGTGCAGTTACTCTCCTCTCACTACTATGCACACCTGTCACCTGAGAGAGTCTCTCTCCAACCACTCTGTTACACACACTAGTCATCTGAGATAAATCTGGAAGGAGAGGCCTGTCACTCATCAACCTTACTACACACACCGGTCATCTGGGAAAGAGCTCTGACAGGAGAAGCTAAGCCACATACACTCCCAATTATGCACACTGTCATCTGGGAGTGAGGCCTAAAAGAAGAGCCAAGTCCATGTACTCACTCTAATATGCACACCCGTCATGTTAGAGAAAGGCCTGAGAAGAAAGGGCATTCTTACAGTCATGCACATTTGTCATCTCAGCATGAGGTCTTAGTGGAAAGGCCAGTCTCACGGCACACACCCTTCTATGCACTTTTGTCATCTGAGAGAGAGGTCTGAAAGAAGAGGCCAGTTCATGTGTGCACTCTACTATGCACACTCATTATCTGGGAGGGGTCTTAAAGGAGAGGCCAGTCCATTTACACACTCTACCATTGACAACTGTCACCTGAGAGAGGGGTTTGAAAGGAGAAGCCAGTCCATGCACACACCCTACTAATCACACCCGTCATCTTTTAGAGAGACGTCTGAAAGGAGAGGCCAGTCTATGCACACACTAGGGGGCATATTTATAGTGCCCTAGCGCCACCTGCCACCTGCCACCATGTTAATGTAGCCCAACGAGGCCGAAATCCCCACACTCTGGAACTCTTTGCGCTACATCATGCTTGCTCCAGGCATAATGTATGCAAAGGGGGCGTTACCCCGTTAGGGGAGCCGGAAAAATGCCGTAAGAAAATCTATGAGATTTCCTTACATCATTTTTTATGGCACTTTTAATGCCTGCTGAAGAGCAGGCATTAAAAGGGGCCTTCCATTCTTTAGAGTCATTAAAAATCACGCTATTGCCCCCTGCGCCATGGTGCACCATATTTTAAATATGTCACACAGATGTAGGGGGCTGCTAAGGGGTGCAGGAAAAGTGGTGCTGCACTCGGTGCAGTGCCACGTTCCATAAATCTGCCCCTTACTACGCTACGCTAACCCGTCAACTGAGAGAGAGATCTGAAAGGAAAGGGAAGCCCTTCTTCACTCACTACTATGCACACTTGTCATTTGAGAGAGAGGTGTCAGCAGAGATGTCAGTCTCTCTCCACACACACTACTATGCACCCCCATCATCTGAGATAAGTTTCGAAGGAGAGGTCTGTCACTTCCTACACCTTACTATGCACACCAGTCATCTGAGAGAGAGGTCTGACGGGAGAGGCTAGCCATGTACACACCCTGCTACACACACCTGTCTTCTGAGAGAGAGGTCTCACAAAAGAGGTCAGTCTCTCCACACACCCTACTACGTACTCCCTGTCATCTGACAGGGAGGTCAGGAACAAGAAGCCTGTTACTCCCTACACCTTACTACCCACATCTGTCATCTCAGTGAGAGGTCTGACAGGAGAAGCTAGTCCATGTACACACCCTACTAAGCACACCTGTCATTTGAGAGAGAGATCTGACAGAAAAGGGCAGTTCATGTACACACCCTAATACACACAACATTCATCTGAGAGAGAAGTCTGACAAGAAAGGGTAGTCACTCTCTGCTCACTACTATGCACACCTGTCATCTGTGGGAGAGATATCAGTGGAGAGGCCAGTCACTCTCCACACACCCTACTAGGGACATCTGACATCTGAGAAAGAGATCTGACAGGAGAGGGCAGTCCCTCCCAACACACGACTACATGCAGTTGTCATCTGATAGAGAGGCCCGAGAAGAGAGGACAGTCCTTCAACACACACTAAGATGCATACTTATAATTCGAGATAATTTTGAAAGGAGAGGGTAGTCCCTCCCCACACACTAGTATGCACAGCTATTATCTAAGAGAGGGCTGTCAGTGGAGAGGCTAGTCCCTCACATATACTACTATTTTGCTGAAATTGTGTTGCGATCTCACAAGAGACTTGTGAGTGTAGCACGCAAGCATGGAGTTCATTCACTTTCGTAAGCCTGTTGCAAAAACTGGCAATTATGATGGCCTACTCTGGCTCTTGTCAGAGTCTTGTGAAAGATATTAAGGAGGGAAAAAAGGTAACAATAGTACAAATAATATAGATCATGAAAGTAGAAGGTAGCTGTGAGAAGAGCTGGTTTTGTTACGTTTTCAACAATATCATGAATTTTTGTGTTTTCAAATATTTATTTTTTTGCATTTTTCTCATAGGTTAGGACAAAAACATACAACTTGAGGTGTTAAACAAACACAAACAACATCTCTTTAAAGACAAAAAGGAGAACATTTTGCAAAAACTGTTAGAAAAACGACTGTTTAAGGGGTTGCCTCCTTGTCTTTATTGAAAAAATTATCTGCTTACAGAAGCGGCAAAATAGCATTGTATTCAGGTAAGCAGGAGTATTGCCAGCTTCTGCACCTAGAGCCTGCACAGGCATACTATCTCCTGTAGCAAATGATGTGTTAGCCCCTATAGAGTTTTCTAGCTCTGCAGCACGAGCCAACTCTGACTGTGCAAGCCTTCGCAGATGCAAAGACCTGACGTGTCTCAAGATGCCTGAGGTACTCAGACTATCCTGTTTATTTCTTCTCCCCCAGATGAACTCCTTTTTGCAAAGCTTACAGATGACACACTTCGCAGAAACATTCTTGCCACCTGGCCTCATGTCAAAGACTTGCTACACCAAGGATTCCTTGAAAGGCTAAGATGGCTGAGCTGGTGCAGGTGCCCCTGGAAGTTCATCATAATCTGATAAAGACATCTTTCTGCCTGAATGGCAAACGGGAATGGAGAGCAAGCCAAATATGTCTACTTTCACCGAAATCCAATAGTAAAATAAAGCAAAAAGGATGAAATCTTCTATATAATGACATATATAAAGACAGCCACTTTAACTAATCACAATCCTTTCTTAGGGTGTGTTTCCTCTCCTGGAACTCTTGCAAGTGTCTTGCGAGACTGTAACAAAATAGTTGCTTTATATCTTCAAAAGAACAATACATAATTATTTTTTCTAACTTAACTATTTTCTTCGAAATTACAGTGAAACGCTGTGATTAACTTAATTCTAAATGTATGAGCATGTAAGTGCTCCTCAAGAGCCGAACAGAAAGTTCAGCCCCCTCGGAGTCCACACAGAGGATTTGGCATCCAGCTCCCACCAGAGTCTCACAAGAGCCATTACTTTTAAAAAAAAACTAACTATCTGTTATTCACTACTATATTATAGATTAGCACTAAATAATAACTGAAAACATGACTAAAAACGGTATACAATAGATTACAATGAAATTTAGAAATGTACAATATCACAAATGTCCCACGAGCGTCTCATGAGGCTCTTGCAAGAATAATGACACCTCAAAAAAGATTGCTGATTGCATGTCTCGATATCAGACTTACAAGAAATGAACAAATACACATTTTTTACTGAAACATTGAATCTTTATCTGTTTAATACTTGAACATATTTCAGAAACATTTTGCAAACTGTGAACCATATACTGGTATGTTACAATAAAGAAAAACATACTTTTCCAAAAAATGTCTGCACACAACATATATTATAAAATCATTCTTGTTACATACACTCACAAAGTAACTTAAATTACTTTAAAAAAAAAAAATAGAAATCCACTGGAAAAAACACAAAGGTTAAAGTTACATTATATTTAGGTGAATTTCTCTCTGGCAACGTTAATGTTTTGAAACAAAAAAAAAAAAATTCAGCAGTTATATTACACCTGACAATAACATTATTTTAGCTTTTGCTTTTTCAGTGAATTTTGATTTTTTTTAAAGTAAAGTAATTTATTCAAATTCTAATCTATAACAGAGTAGTGAATAAAACATGGTTGGATATATATATATCTTTTTATAGTTGTCGTGAGGCGCTCGCAGGTCTCACGAACCACTTGCGAGATTGTACATTTAGAAATAAGTTAATTACAGTGTTTTCCTGCAATTTTTAACAAAATGGAACATTACACTGGTTGTCTAAGGTAGAAAAATGAATTGCGTACTGCACTACAGAAGATATAAAGGAAGGATGTGTACATACGCTGGCCAATCTTTTAAGACCTCTCTGTCACAGATGACAGGTGTGTGTGGAGAGAGAATGGCCACTCCAACGAGACCTCTGTCTCAGATGACGGGTGTGCTTGTAGGATGAAAAGAAACTGGCCTTTCTCCTAAGACATCTCTTTGAGAAGATGAGTGTGTGTATTAGAATGGACAGCCCTCTCCTTGAAAGACCTGTCTCTCAGATGGCAGGAAGGAATATGAGGGTATGTGCATGGACTGGCCTCTTCTGTCAGACCTCTCTCTCAGATTAGGGGTATGTCTAGTAGTGTGTGTACATGGACCAGCCTCTCATTTCAGACCTCCCTCTCTGATGACCGGCATGCATAATAGGGTTTGTGGAGAGAGACTTCTCTCTCCCCTGAAACCTCTGTCTCACATGACAGGTGTGTGTAGTTTGATTTGTTAAAAAAGACTGTTCTCTCTGCCGAGATATCTTTGTGTGTATTAGAATGTGTACATGGACTGGCCTCTCCAATCAGACCTATCTCTCAGATGATGGGGTGCATAGTAAGGTGTGTTCATGGACTGCCCTCTCCTTCCAGATGTAATTCTCAAATGAATGGCTTGAGTAGAAGGGTGTGTGGAAAGAGACTGGACCCTCTACTTAGTCCTCTCTCTCAAATTATGGGTGCACGAATTAGGATGTGTGCATGAACTGGCCTCTTCTGTCAGACCTCTGTCTCTGATGATGACTGTGCATAGTACCGTTTGTACATGGACTGGCCTCTTCTGTCAGAACTCTGTCTCAGATGACATATTGAGATCACTCTCTTGGATTACATTTGTGCTTAGTTTGCTCTGATAAGGAACTGTCTTCCTTGCTAACACCCCTCATTCTAATAATGGGTATGTATAGTAGTGTGTGGGAAGAGATTATATTTTACTCACAACTCTTTCAAAGCTGATGGGCATAAATAGTAGACACTGATAAACACCATATCCTGTAACACTCCTCCCCAGAGTAGCAAGTATGCATACTGCAATGTATTCAAAGATCACCCACTACTTTCGGCATTTCACAATCACGCAAGAGTATCACAAGATCATAACATTTTTTTAAAATAAGAATTAAATTATCACAGCACTTATCTCCTATACAATTCCAAAATATGCATTCCTACAAATGGAGTATATTGATGACTCATCTACCTCTTTTTACTACTTGCGATCCGTGAGAGTCCCGCTAGATCATAAACATGACTTAAAAACAACATACATGCATTTTCTTCACGGTAGTAATCCCTTAGACACCTCCTCTCTAAACTTAGAGGGACAGCAGGCCTTTCTGCTGGCCACTTATACAGCTTTTTTACTTCCTTTCCACAACACCTCCAATTTTTCACAATAAACAGTAATGACAGGCATTTAGTTTCTGACATACGAACAGCCAGACAATAAGAGAGCTTGCAGAACTTGCAGGAGCAAGAGCATGAAGGCTCAAAAGAAAAAAGGGGCTCTCGACAAAACACAGGGCTCCATTTTTAATTCTGGGTTCTCAAGGCAGGCTTGCACGACTTCTGCAAGCCTAACTGTCATAATAAACAATTATTTTTTATCCTTTTTTTCTCAAAAACTGCTGAATGGGTTTACAGCAAATCACAAAAAGCACAATCTGAGGACCAAGGTCTAGCTTTCAGCCGAATTTGGTGTAATTGCGTTCAGCAGTCTTTTGCATAGCTCTGTCTAAGGAAATATATAATATTCATTTTGGTTGCTTTGTTCCCCCACACTTAGACTGACTGCTGTAATTCAAATTACTTGTCCTTGCCTTCACGATGACCCTAATTTGGTTGACGACTATAACAATAGGAACTGATTAGTTTTAAACGCTTGTGGTATTTGAAATTTTGGGACCCAAAATATAAATATGTATATGTAAAAATAATATTGTTCTTTTGTATTATACAAAATGCTGCACTGTACAATGTTTTTCACTCATTGCGCGGTCACTGGAGCACTAAGCACTTTATCAAGCTGTGGAATATATGAATGAAAAGTTTACAAGTGGAACCTATTTTCATTAATTGATGTTTTGGAATCTTTACATTACTTACATATTTATTAACCAATCATTCTAATCTAATTGAGTACACCACAAGTAGCCTTTTGTTTCCCTTGCAGTTAGTGATGATGACAGCACCTCATATTATTATGAAAATCTGATGTTTTCAAAAAGTTCCATACGGGTGTAATCCTGAGCACATTTTGAAGTTCAGATTTAATGGAATAATAATAGTTTTTATGACTGTGTATCAAGGATGCAGGCACTGTTCTATGTTTTTGGCACCAATGTGGTTCTTTTGTACATGGGGCTATAATAAAACCTCTGGTTCAAACCCGATTGGCAAGTTGAATTGTGAATAACATATTAGAGTGAATCCACACATGGCATACAGGTCAGCAAAATAACAGGTTCATAGGTGATAAATCATTTAACTTTTTTAAATTCTTTAACTGTATACAGTTATTTTATTTATCCAGATTATGCCCAAAAAGTACACAATTTGTTCCAGCTAATAAGCGTGTGGTTTGGATCCACCAACATTCGAGCTTCTTCAAGGCTTAGACATTCAATTTCATTCTTGCTCTAAATCTATGATGAGGAAAACTAACGTCCGATGTGCAGTAGAGCTCCAAGATTCATAGCAATATGTCACACTGAAAGATGAAGCAAGAAATGAAGGTGACCGACACATCAATGTGACTTACTGCGGTATGGGGCACTCCTATACCTTAGATGTCAGGAAAGATGGGTTGGATTGTCTTTGTGGTGTAGCATGTGGATTTTCTAAAACTGAGTGATTTGTAGAATCATGGATATGTGCTGAATCCATGATTCCTAACCTCAATGGAGGTCCATGGCATTCCCAGGTATTCAGTCAACTTTAGTAGCAGACTTTAGTTTTTCCCTTAACTGCAATTTTGGATTCCTGTCTTTGAGGTACTGAGTTTGTGGTCACCCTCAATCATCCATTAGTGAGTATCTTTTGAGGCAGTCATCCATACATATAAAATATGCAGAATCAAAACCAGCTATTCCCAAACCATATTTTATATTAAAGTCACAAACAGGAGCGCACCTGCCTAACATCCCAGCAATTAATCTGCCCCATTGCATCATGGTAGATGTAGTTTCTTCAAAAAACGAACTCCATTAATTTTTAAATATTTCACCTCTAAGTAGGTACAGCCTTCACTGTGCATCTCTGGACACATGTGTTTCTGGGTTAATCCCTTCTTCAGCAGAGAACAAATTTGCGGGGTGCTGGAAATGCTGCCATTAATCACCCGGTTTCAATATCTCTTCACTGGCATGCTGGTGCCTGCTCCAGAGCTCGTCAGCCCAGTAGCTCAAGGGAGCCTTTTTAAAGTCACAAACAGGAGCGCACCTGCCTAACATCCCAGCAATTAATCTGCCCCATTGCATCATGGTAGATGTAGTTTCTTCAAAAAACGAACTCCATTAATTTTTAAATATTTCACCTCTAAGTAGGTACAGCCTTCACTGTGCATCTCTGGACACATGTGTTTCTGGGTTAATCCCTTCTTCAGCAGAGAACAAATTTGCGGGGTGCTGGAAATGCTGCCATTAATCACCCGGTTTCAATATCTCTTCACTGGCATGCTGGTGCCTGCTCCAGAGCTCGTCAGCCCAGTAGCTCAAGGGAGCCTTTTTAAAGTCACAAACAGGAGCGCACCTGCCTAACATCCCAGCAATTAATCTGCCCCATTGCATCATGGTAGATGTAGTTTCTTCAAAAAACGAACTCCTGTTTGTGACTTTAAAGGCTCCCTTGAGCTACTGGGCTGACGAGCTCTGGAGCAGGCACCAGCATGCCAGGAAAGAGGTACTGAAACCGGGGGATTTATGGCAGCATTCCCAGCACCCCGCAAATATGTTCTCTGCTGAAGAAGGGACTAACCCAGAAACACATGTGTCCAGAGATGCACAGTAAAGGCTGTACCTACTTAAAGGTGAAATATTTAAAAATTAATGGAGTTCGTTTTTTGAAGATACTACATCTACCATGATGCAATGGGGCAGATTAATTGCTGGGATGTCAGGCAGGTGCGCTCCTAACTGTTTGTGACTTTAAAGGCTCCCTTGAGCTACTGGGCTGACGAGCTCTGGAGCAGGCACCAGCATGCCAGGAAAGAGGTACTGAAACCGGGGGATTTATGGCAGCATTCCCAGCACCCCGCAAATATGTTCTCTGCTGAAGAAGGGACTAACCCAGAAACACATGTGTCCAGAGATGCACAGTAAAGGCTGTACCTACTTAAAGGTGAAATATTTAAAAATTAATGGAGTTCGTTTTTTGAAGATACTACATCTACCATGATGCAATGGGGCAGATTAATTGCTGGGATGTCAGGCAGGTGCGCTCCTAACTGTTTGTGACTTTAAAGGCTCCCTTGAGCTACTGGGCTGACGAGCTCTGGAGCAGGCACCAGCATGCCAGGAAAGAGGTACTGAAACCGGGGGATTTATGGCAGCATTCCCAGCACCCCGCAAATATGTTCTCTGCTGAAGAAGGGACTAACCCAGAAACACATGTGTCCAGAGATGCACAGTAAAGGCTGTACCTACTTAAAGGTGAAATATTTAAAAATTAATGGAGTTCGTTTTTTGAAGATACTACATCTACCATGATGCAATGGGGCAGATTAATTGCTGGGATGTCAGGCAGGTGCGCTCCTAACTGTTTGTGACTTTAAAGGCTCCCTTGAGCTACTGGGCTGACGAGCTCTGGAGCAGGCACCAGCATGCCAGGAAAGAGGTACTGAAACCGGGGGATTTATGGCAGCATTCCCAGCACCCCGCAAATATGTTCTCTGCTGAAGAAGGGACTAACCCAGAAACACATGTGTCCAGAGATGCACAGTAAAGGCTGTACCTACTTAAAGGTGAAATATTTAAAAATTAATGGAGTTCGTTTTTTGAAGATACTACATCTACCATGATGCAATGGGGCAGATTAATTGCTGGGATGTCAGGCAGGTGCGCTCCTAACTGTTTGTGACTTTAAAGGCTCCCTTGAGCTACTGGGCTGACGAGCTCTGGAGCAGGCACCAGCATGCCAGGAAAGAGGTACTGAAACCGGGGGATTTATGGCAGCATTCCCAGCACCCCGCAAATATGTTCTCTGCTGAAGAAGGGACTAACCCAGAAACACATGTGTCCAGAGATGCACAGTAAAGGCTGTACCTACTTAAAGGTGAAATATTTAAAAATTAATGGAGTTCGTTTTTTGAAGATACTACATCTACCATGATGCAATGGGGCAGATTAATTGCTGGGATGTCAGGCAGGTGCGCTCCTAACTGTTTGTGACTTTAAAGGCTCCCTTGAGCTACTGGGCTGACGAGCTCTGGAGCAGGCACCAGCATGCCAGGAAAGAGGTACTGAAACCGGGGGATTTATGGCAGCATTCCCAGCACCCCGCAAATATGTTCTCTGCTGAAGAAGGGACTAACCCAGAAACACATGTGTCCAGAGATGCACAGTAAAGGCTGTACCTACTTAAAGGTGAAATATTTAAAAATTAATGGAGTTCGTTTTTTGAAGATACTACATCTACCATGATGCAATGGGGCAGATTAATTGCTGGGATGTCAGGCAGGTGCGCTCCTAACTGTTCATATTTTATATTAGCCCATGGTTAGTGCTGACAAGCATACAGATAGGCAAGGAATGTCCGAATGTCTACACTTAACCTTAAGTGTGGGTAAGGCTTTAAGAAGAAGAAGAAACAGAAAAGGCAACGCAAAGTGCGGGCATACATCTACAACTTCATACATTTCAATATTCATTTAATTAACAACTCTAGAATTCACAATACATGTCTGTCCTTTCCAGTGTTAGCAACACAAAAGGATGATGGACGGAGTGCTGAAACTGTTCAAACACTCATCTCCACTCACAGATTTGGGTTTAATCCATTGATCTTTTGCTCACCATTCCACCTCTGGTTGGATCCAGCCACATACAAATCAGTCTTGAGCATGCTCCCCATGGGAAAAGCCTAGCCCGAACCGCCAGGACAGATCCTCCCTGGACTGAAAACAAGCATTCTGGGAGGGCTTTTGGGGTATCACCCTTCATCAGCCAGGCTAGCTTGAATTCAGTGGCACAGCAAGCATGGACCCATGTCTGGGCATACCCTTCCACTTAGGATGACTTTAGCAACACAAAAGGATGATGGACGGAGTGCTGAAACTTTTCAAACACTCACTCCCAGTCACAGATCTGGGTTTAATCCATCTCTCTTTTGCTCACCATTCCAGCCCAGTTTGTACCCAGCCATATGCAAATCAGTCTTGACCCTGTTCCCCATCGGCAAAGCCCAGCATGAAATACCAACCTTGGTCCTCCAAGGACAGTAAACAAGCACCCTAGGATGGTTTCAGGGTATCACTCCTCATCAGCCAGGCTGGCTTGAATCCTGTGGCACAGAGAGCATGGGACCCACTTCTAGGCATACCCTTCCCACTTAGGGTGAATTTAGCAACACAAAAAGATGATGGATGGAGTGCTAAAACTTTTGAAACACTCACTTTCAGTCACAGGTCTGGGTTTAATCCATTGTTCTGTTGCTCACCATGCCACCCCAGTTTGGATCCAGAAAAGTTCAGCCCAAAAGGTCCTCCCTGGACTAGAAACAAGAATCCTGGGACCGGTTTCAGGGTGTCGTCCTTCATCAGCCAGGCAAGATTGAAACCAGTGGCACAGTGAGCATGGGACCCACATCTGGGCATACCCTTCCCACTTGAGGCAAGTTTAGCAATATTAAAGGATGATAGATAGAGTGCTGAAAATTTTCAAACACTCCTCCAGTCACAGATCTGGGTTTATTTCACCAATATTTTCCTCACCAGGCCACCCCACTTTGGACCCAGCCATATGCAAATCAGTCTTGACCCTGTTCCCCATGGGAATAGTCAATCTCTAACTGTCAGGCCAGGTCCTCCCTAGACTGGAAACAAGCACACTGGACGGTTTCAGAGTACCACCCCTCATCAGGCAGGCTAGCTTGAATCTAGCAGCACAGTGAGCATGGGACCCACGTCTAGCATACTCTTCCAACTTAGGGCAACTTTAGCAACACAAAAGGATGATGGACAGAGTGCTGAAATCTTTGAAGCACTCAACCTCAGTCATATATCTGGTTTGAATCCATCATTCCTTTGCTGAACATGCCACCCCAGTTTGGACCCAGCCATATAAAAATCAGTCTTGACTCTGTCCCCCATGGAAACAGTTCAGTACGAATTGCCAGTCCAGATCCTCCCTGGACCGGAAACAAGCATCCTGGGATGTTATGGCTTGATTGGAATTTGTGAATAGCATTTTGTAGTAAGTTTTGTAGAACTACTGTAGTATTCCAAAAGGTACTACAAAGTGCAATTTCTGAGTCAAGACATTAGGTTGTGTACAAAGTTTTATTTTCACCTGCATTCATGTTCCTTGAATATTTGAGACATAATTACATGATGAAAAATAAGAGCAGACATCTTCTCAGAATGCTTAGGTCACGGAAATGTTTTCTATGAACAATGAAGTGCCAAAGGGAAATAACCTGACTTGTGTTCTTTGAAGTACATCCCTGCAGAACCACTCTTTTAGCACTAAATAGAAAAAGATAGAAGATAAATTGTAGAAAAAGTTACTGGTTTGGTTCCATGCCCAAATAAGGCACACATAAACTACACGCAAAGGTTTCCAAAGACCAACCTAAAACTTACAAAAAGCAAGTTTTGCAACTTCGCACACCACTGCTCAACACTAGCTCTATGACAAGATATTTAATAGTTTCTGCTGAGCCTGGGCCCCTCCATTCTCACTCTGTGACCTCTGTTTCTACAGCTGCTTCCCACTGAAAGATGCAACATCTTCTTTTGAGTTAGGGAAGTGCAAGTATCCTTCAAATCCCCATCCTCAGCTTTCTCCACTGCATAGGTATTGAAAGTAGATATGGGGGGATGGCCGCAAGACACCCAAGATAACCATGCTGGAGTTCAGAGGGTGAAGACAGAGTCACCTGAGAATTTGCTGCTTAATATTTTAACATGGGGATTGGTGGTTACTTTTCTTTCTCTGGCTACAAAGTGAGAGGATTTAGTGAAGTGAACTTTGTGACTATCTTGCTGTTACACAGGAAGTTTGAAAGGAAAGGCTTTAAGATGTAATTTTTTTGCTAACACTCAACACAATGTAAATACTTGTTAATGAACTGTGTAGACATTTTAAAATATTTTTTGCAGTTAGTAAAGCACAAATGAAGCACGTTTTTGTATATCTGAAGTGTGATGGAAACAAAGTTTTAATACAATCGAAACAAATCAAGACACTTTACTTGTTGATGAGCATAAGATAAGTACTCGCTGAAATCCTACACTTTATGTATTGTCTGTTGCCTATATAGTTTTATCAGTAAAACTGCATGTCTGTGCAAATTTGGTGGTGATTTAAATGAACAAAGTTAAATCTGTAAATGAGAGTTCGCTGTTACATCATGCACCACCAGCTAAATTCTGCGCCCTTACCACTTTCCTGCTAAATGGTCATATCTCAATTGTTACGCTTGTTCTCTGTGTGATGCTTGGATTTTTCACAATTCATATGACTTCAGTGCTGCAACATTGATGGCAGCACCCCCGTCTGAAATATGTTCAATCACCACTGCTCCATTGCACCCACCCTTCTTTCAGTTATCTTGGAAGGGCACATATTTGATGATCTTTCTGAAATCTGTTTATACTCGTCTGACGACGTCAAAACATGAACAAGTACAGCTCATACTCTTTTCATCAAGTAGTCCTGTGATAATCTCTATCTGATGGTGGACTGATAACTTTTACATTACCCTCATTTCCTGGTGCATCTACCACCTGTACAACTGTGTCCCCAGACGTTTTAGTAGTAGCTGGAGAGTGCTGTAAGAGGCAAAATGCAATTTTGTCTGGGGAGCCGAAAATCCTTCCACCGTTCCATGGCCCTATTCCAGGAAACAACTCCAATTTTTTTAAATCATGCGCCATTGTGTTTTCTTTCTCTTGATTATGCATCATGAACCTATTTTATACTCCAGTTTCACAGCAATGGCATTTGTGAGCCAATCGAAGGGGATCACAAAAGATTCCAATTGATATGAAATTCAAACACCAACGCAAGGCAAATAAATAGAATGTCCAATAGAATGTTATTATGAAATGTAGTCAAACTATACATTTACCATGAACTGCTTAATTTTTTTTCCTTTTTAAGCCATAAATTTGATGTTTCATTCAAAGAATCAGGGTAATAAAATGTCCATATACAAATACTAATGATGTAAACACTTCTTTTGAGGGAGATAAAGGGTAATTCTAATACGAAATGCAGACATGACCAACTTCCTTCAAAATTTTAGGTACAGAGTAAGCAAGATAAAGAGGATCTGGTCAAATTTGCACTTAGAAGATCATGGGTCATATGTACTCTCCATTTTGGTGGTCAGAACTAGCCTGACTAGGCCGTTTTCAATTGCAAAAATGTTTTTATATATCTGCAGATGCCAACAATATGACTCAGTAACTTGTTATCGAATCACAATTTGCTTTAGTAATTCAATTTTTTTGGGAAAGGGAATGTTTAGGGTTTCCCTTTCAAAAACGTAATTGCTGTAGTATGCATAACTGTTTTGTGACCAAATCATGGGCTCAAAACATACATTTTTTCCAACTACTAAAAGGTAGTGCTAACCGTTTGCAAATGGGGCCCACAAGGGGCCCTTTCCCTTTTGAGAATGTAAACAAATATTTAAGAGCAGGCAGTGGCCAAAGGCCCACTTTCTAATCTTAAAAAAATGAAAATTCTAAGTTTCATTGCTTCGTTTTAAACTCATCCAGTTATCCTTTAAGGAAAATGTTTTTTTTTTTTTTAATGCTGTATTAAAATGCAATCACAGACGTGATGAATATTGTTCTTAATGGGTTGCAAATTGAGACCTCTACCACCTCCTGCTGAGGGCAACAAAGAAGACAGCCATATCCACATGTACTGAAGCCAGCGCTAACAACACCAAAGAGCTTTTCAACTTCGTTAAGGAATTTTCCAACCGGGCTGTCATGAAAACAACATCACACCCTCACAGGAGCTGTGCAACAACCTAACTAACTTTTTCCACAAAAAGATCGCAACCATATTCAGAAACTTCGAACCCCAACCCACACCTACAGGTGACCTTGACAGATACGTTACCACTGCACCCAACATGAACCACAGATGGACCACTTAGAACCTCCTCTCCACCCATGATACTATCTCCACCATGAAGTCCATCAACTCAGCAGTCCCACAAACCCATGCCCACACCACATCTTCAAACTTGCCAGCCAAAGGATCAGCCAGGAACTCACCACCCTGCTCAACACCTCTATCATCACCACAAAACCAACTGGCAAAATGCCAAAGTCAGACCACTGCTCAAAAAATCCTCTGTCAACCCAAGCAAACTCAGCCAATCTCCTTGTTCCTATTCCCAGTGAAGGTACTGGAAAAGATAATCAACAAGCAACTCATGACGACCCTGGAGCAGAACTAGCTACACAACGCCTGCCATTCTGACTTTCGCAGCAACCACATCGCTAAAACTGCCCAGATCACAGCCACCTATGATATCTGAACCCTCATCGACCAAGGAGAAACAGCAGCTCTGATCCTCTCAACCTCTAGGCAGCCTTCTACACTGTATCCCACCACTCGCTGATAGAAAGACCCCACCACATCGGCATCCATGGGGCGCACTCCAAAGGATCACCCCCTTCCTCACTGGGAGAACTCAGAGGATCCACCTCTCACCTTTCACCTCAGATCCCAAAGAGATCACCTGCATTGTCCCTGAGGGCTCATCCCTCAGCCCCACGCTCTTCAACACATATATGACCCTGCTGGCCAACATTGTCAGATCCCACAGTCTCAACATAATTTCCCACGTAGATGACACCCAACTCATCCTCTCACTCACTGACAACCCCACCACCACCAGAACCATCTTCCACAGATAAATGATAATCATTGGCAACTGGATGAAGAACTATTGCCTGCAGCTGAACACAGACAAAATGGGAGTACTGATCTTTGGCAACAGCAGCAACACATGGAAGGACTTTTAGTGGCCATCTGACCTAGGACCCGCACCCACTCCCTCCGACCACGCCAGAAACCTCGGAATCATCTTTAACAACAAGCTCATCATGAATTCATAGATCAAAGCCTTCTCCTCCACCTGCTTCCTCTCTCCGCATGCTATGTGAGATGCTATGTAAGGATACCCCTACACATGAGAGGCACAGCGACACAGGCCCTCATCACCAGCTGACTGGACTACTGAATCACCCTCTATGTAGGAATTGCTGCAAACCTTCCACAGGGACTTCAGACCATACAGTGTCCCACAACCAAGCTCATCCTTGGCTTCCCTGACAAACCCATATCACACCCCACCTCAGGCAACTTCACAGGCTCCCCTTACAAAACAGATGCCCCTGCACACAAGGGTCTACACAACCAAGGACCCACCTACATTAACCACTGCCTGAACTTCCATCAACCGTCATGAAGACTATGCTTTGCCCCCCTTTCTCTTGTTCACACTCTCTGCTCCTACCAAGGCAGAATTGGAGGAGGCTCCTTCTCCCACATCACAGCAAAGACATGGAACAGTGTCCCCATGCAACTCTGGACCATCAAATCATTTCTGGAATTCCTAATGGCCCTCAAGACCTGGCGATTTGAATAGGCCTCTGGGAACTGCAAGCACCTGGATACACTATCGGGTGATTAGCCAATCTCATCAATATTCATGAGGGAAGGTTGATTTTAGACCCATTAGAAATCGCTATTCAAAACTTGTATGTTTTTTACATTACGAAGTGCAATTTCCTAATTCACATTTCTAAATTTTGTACATGTGGCCCTAACTGTCATATAGCGCCTAAAATTATTGTTTAGTTACAAGGTATAATCTGATAACCAGCCTTAGCAGCTGCCTCCACATCCTCAAAAATAAAGGGAAATTCCCTGGTATCTTGTGATCCAGTCCAACTTTCTTTATTCCTTTTTTATGTCTTCAGCAATTCATGAGTTAGAGTGACTATTAGGTAATGAAATTTGAGGCTTCTTGGATAATGAAATCTCGTAGTTTGATTGTCAAAGAAATTTGAAAATATACCATTTCGAACTTACACCTAACAATATATTTTCAGATTTCCAAGATCCTTAAAGGTGTTTCAGAGTACTCATAGAAACGTGTGGCAAATAGCTTTCCACTTGAAATTGGGAATACCTTTGCAAATTTCTCTTTACTCTCATGCAAAATAATTTCAGCATGAGTAATTTACATCGTGCACAATTGTGCCTGAAAAAAGTATTTTGCATTTGAGCAACTGCAGTTTTATTTTTCTTATTTTGTTTTCACCATTTTTCCTTGTAGATACATCCGTTTTCAAACGCCCTTACATTGGAGGTTTACCCTTCCAAAAAGGACGTGCCCCATACAACTTTGTGACTCAGGCTCTACTTGGCAGCCTTTCAAAGTAATAGTACATTGCTGTGTGGGTACATCTATGAAGTTTTCTAATCAATACATTGCATTGGATTTTTCATAGTGTAATATTGTACGGCATTTTCAGAACGTTCTGAGTTCCTTTTGAAGTGATGGAGGTCAGATGAAAATTTAAGCTGTGTGAACCAGACAAGAAGCAAGTCCAGGCAGCCGAACCGCTGGTATTTGTAAGTGATCATTGACTAAATTTTTCTTGTAAGATCTCGAGCTACGCTAGTTCTATGTGGGACTAAATGATCTGAAAGAGTGAATCTGAACATTCTTATAATAGTTTTTTCAATAAAGTCAATATCTACTTTAGGGAAGTAGTTAATTTTGTGCAGAAAGGAACCACCCAGTGGGTCAGTTTCACAAAGTTTTTACTGTGAGTAGCTGGGACTTATTCTTACAGTACCTCTATTTATTTCTTTATTTTTTTATCGAGGGGCATAAAGTAGCCCAGAAAACAATCCCCAGCGTATTGCTTGACTTAAATAGAGAAATAAATACCCTGGTCAGGGCCCAGTATTTAGTTTTCTCAGATGAAAGGAAAATCAGGGTTGTCATATTAAAAAGGAGAAAGAAGCGGCTGAAGACTCGTCTTGCAAAAGAAGCGGCGGACAGGCTCTGGATCCAGCTCCGGGAAGCCGCTACAAAGGGTCAGGCAAGGCGTTTTTGGGCCTTAGTGGGTGAAGGTTGTGGGTCAAGAAATCGTCCCTCCCCTGCTGCAATCACTGAAGCCCGCTGGTTAGAATCCATCTCCTCCCTGTATGCCTCCAATGGGGTTGCACCCTTCCGGCTCCCAGAAATTCCAGGAATTCTCACTCTCTCTCCCCCGTCAATAAAAGAGATCGACTGTGCTATTAGTGAGATGCGTTGTTCCGCTGCAATGGGGCCAGACGAACTTCCTTTATCAGTCATAAAACAGGACAGGAGCCCTTGGTCTAAGATCTTATACGTGGTTTTTAGAAGATGTTTCCTCTCTAGATGTATCCCTCCCTCGTGGGTTGGTAGCATAATTATACCCTTATATAAAAAGGGCGACCGATCCTGTCCTGGTAAGTATCGTCAGATTGCCCTCCTCAATGCGGTGGGAAAAAGTTTCACCAAATGTCTGCTCTCTAGACTGATGTCTTGGGCAGAGAAGAATAACATCATCCCCTTGGAACAATCTGGATTCAGGCGCAAACATAGTACCCTAGATAACATCATGGTGCTTCAAACTATTACGGAAAAATATGTTAAACTGAGAGGTGGGGTGTGTTTATGCTGCCTTCATAGACTTCTCCACAGCCTTCCATAAAGTAGATAGAGATCTTCTATGGTCCAAGTTATGCTGCTTGGGGATACCTTTACCCCTCCTGGAGTTAATAATAGCTTTCCACTCCAATACCTGGTGTAGAATCCTCCTTGGGGGTGATAGAGGTTTATCCCATAAGATTTTTACATCTAACAGGTTAAAACAGGGCTGTCTACTGGCTCCCCTGCTTTTTTCCATTTACATCTCAGATCTTCCCTCCTTTTTGTCTAAGGGTAATGGTTTTCCCCCGCTAGTGGGTGGGCGTCCAATTTGCTGCCTGTTATACGCTGACGACATCTTAATTTTTTATTTAACCCCTATAGGCCTCCAAAATCGCTTGCAGCGTTTGTCAAAATACTCTGACTCTTATTATCTGAAGATCAATGTATCCAAAAGTAAGGTTCTCTGTCTCTTGGGAAAAAAAGCCTATCTTCACCAATTATCGTTGGATATTGGGCAATCAAAATCTTGAAATCGTGAAATCTTATTCCTTTCAGGGAAAATCGTGAGCGGGAACCTTAGCGATGTTGCCCACATCGCCTCTAATAAAGCAAAGGCTGAAGGTCAGGCAAGAGGTATGGGGGCTCTATAAACAGCTACGGGGAGAAGGCATTTCCTTTATCAGCGTATCGAGTTAAAATTCCTGCATCTCTGTTATATGGGGTGGAACTCATAGATATCTCTAAATGGGGGTTCTTAAATCAAGTAGAAGGTAAAATTCTCAGAAAGTTATTATTTGTTAACACGGCAGCCTCTGTGGCGGCTTTGAGGCTGGAAATGGGGCTTAGAAGCGCGTATGCTCAAGGATTAGCGGGGGTTATACGATTGCCCCCCTCAATCTTAAAGAGCAAAGAAAACACTATAAGATCACTTTTAAAGAAAGAGCTCTTTTTAGATAACAGTAAGGCTAAATTCGCCTTTTGTAAGAATCTTTCCATTGCTCTGGAAAGGTTGGAGCTAGATTGTAGCCAACTCCTAGAATTTTCTCCTTTGCAATTGAGGGCGATTTTGAAGAACGCTTCGTGGACCTTGAGCTTCCGCCAAGACTTGGAGAGCTGTAAAAAAAGAAGCTCCTTTGCGAACATAGTTAACACTCTAGTAATAAAAAAATCACAACCGTATCTCAGTTGGAATATCCCTCATAGCGTTAGGCGCTTTTGGTTGCTGCTTCGACAGGGATTGCTGCCTTTGAACACCTTACTAGCAAAATGGTATGGTACCGCAAAGGAGTGTACCTTTTGTCAGGCAGAATCTCAAGACATACGTCATGTATTCTTTCTTTGCCCTTCTCTTGACCCTTTTCGGCATAAATGGTTAAAACCAATTTGTCTTCAGCTCTCTCTGCTGTCAGTGTCTGAGTTTTTCCAAGCCCTGTATGATCCTCCGAATGAAAGATTTTGTTTTAAAATATTTAATTTTTTCAAATGTATTTTAAACTTACTTTAAGAAATTTGTGCAGCAGGGTTAGTCAGGTGGCTTGGTTAAATAAATTAATAGGATCACTGTTTTTAATTGGTTCATAATAATAATAATAATAATATTACTATGATTTAATATGTGGAACTGAAGAAAGCAGGCCCCTTCTGATAGAGCGCAAGATTGGATTGTGAAAACGCTGTTTTTGTACAGGTATATACCACCAATACTATATTAACGCGGCTCTGTCTTTTGACAGTCCGGTTTTCTTACCTCTTTTGAATTGGAGTTTCATTGAGTGTGAATATACAAAGTCGGTACCTATGATATAGGATTTTGATGTAATATTTTATTGCATATATCCTTTAATTTTGACTTTTTGTACCTGATTGGTTGTAAAGTATAAATAGTAATTTCGATTCTTGGCTTATTTATACAATAAACCTTTATATGGTTTTCAGTTAGAGGTAAAGGGTACATTTGATTTTTTATTTGGCTGTAATACAAATTCTTTTTTCCTCTTTTTTTCTTTCTTTCTTTTGTTGTTCCCCTTTTTATGTGGACCTCAGTGGAGATCCAAATCATAAATAAAAAATAAATAAAAAATTACATTACCTCTAGTTACTCCCAAATTCTAGAAGTAAGCCAGGAGTTCTCATGGTGCTTACATGAAGTGTACCTGTGGTGCAAGAGGCATGTGTGACCACTTTCTGCACAACTGGGGCACTTTGGCATGACAGAAGGGACCACAAACACTCGTTCGGTGCCTTCTGTAATTCAGATATCGCCAGTGCTACGTGAATGCTCCGCTGCCTGATTTGAATGGGGACAAAGTCGTATGCAAATGAGGGAAATACTTTGCCTCTGTGCGCGGGCTATATTATGGACATGGATGAAGAAGCAAATAGGTCATCAGGTGATGCATTATCTATGCAGCACAAAGAGATGGGAACAGTCAGTGCAACTCCGAGGGCAGCCCTATGGAGTGGGTAAAAAGAGTTTGGTGGATCCTTCATAAGGCACCATGCATGAGGGTTTTCACTCACTGCATCCCCCTGCTGGAGAATCTCTGCTGCATTTGCAGTGCAAAAGACGGTTCACTATTCACTAATATGCTGCCTTAGGGAAGCTATGAGTTCATCCTGCCCTTGGGTCAACGCATTGGTTGTAATAGGTCCTATTTGATGTGCCACAGTGCAGACTGAGGCAGAGAAATGTTCTATCATACAGCCCTGTTCTGTTTATGACATGTACAAATGTCAGGCGTACTCTAAGAATATGTCACAACTAAATCTAGTTGAATTGAACCTAATATGTTTTACCTTGAGCAATGTACACTTTGTCAGCAAACTCCCTATGCCTCAAACCAATTAGAACACCATCAAGAATTGAGTCACTGCCCTTCAGGGAAATGGTCAAACAATCATGAGACTTAAACCTGACCAAAGAAAGATATGAAGGATGGAAAAGTGTATGGGTTGCAACTGTCATTCTAAATATTAATGTATTCTCGATCTAAAGAATCTTTGGCCCTCTTTATAAGTGGACATGTTAGTCCGATTTTATTAGAAAAGCAAAGTTATTCCCCATTCTGGGCCAAGTACCTCATGATATGCGGTAGGAGGGATAGAGGAACTCACTGCATTTGGTTACTCTGGGCCTAGCCTCCCCTCTTCAATTTAATGGCCATATTATAACAGCACCGTTGTTCGGGAAAAATACTGCTAAAATGCCCAAGAGGAAAACAACCCACAAAAGGAGCGGGAACTGATGCGCAGACACCAGTTTATACAGTAATTCCTCTTTCATAAGTGAAAATATTAGAATACGCTGGCAATTCTGCACGTGGACATTGCCATATCCTGTGCTTTTGTTATTTACTGGTGTAGAATTACGAGGCACTACAGAGGCAGTTGTCCCTCGTCACTTTTAAAGTGGGACTTAATGTCACCAGTGTCCTAAAAGTTTGTCATTTATTATACTATGGACAGAAATGACTATATACGTAATAATGTGCATGGAGAATGCCTTCTATACACATCTCTTAATGTTGCATCTATTGTGTATTTAATTGGCGGTTTGCAGATGGCTACATTCAGCTGTGTGACTCCTGTACTGCTGCTCTGGGGTACAGAAGTCAATGCACCTTAGGAATGTGTCATAGTGCTTGAATCAAAGTATCAGTAAATACAACAGCTCCTCCTCTGGGTTTTAGCTTTGCCAAGCTTTTTATGTTAACGTTAAGTGACTGCATGCATGTGAATGTCATGGAGTGTGGCTTCCCTCAGACTGCAGTCACCAATGGCACAAGCATGAGCAGATCGCACACCTGTATCAACCTGTTTCCCAAGAAGGACAAAAGAAGTAGCAGGGTTTCAGAATGATCAACCAGGGTCCCTCTACACCTGAATACGACTATCAGACCAGTACCACTTATTGCTCAAGGGTGCAGGCAGTCTGAGGAGAATAGTCAGAATCACCAAGGAAACAGGTGGTTGGGCATCCTGGGGTTGTGATACAGTGGGGCATCCTGGGTTTGGGACGTACTGTGAGTGGACCAGAACAGGGCACGCCTTAGTGCAGTTTAGGCAACCTGCGCAAGCCAGCCCAGATTATCAGTGTCGATGGGTGAAAGGCTCCAAACAGGGGACAGGAGGATGGCTTCTGAGTACCAGACCAATCACCCATCATCCCTCAGCACCCTCCCTCTGTGCATAGAGAAATCCCTCACTATATTAAAAAAGTGTGTATAAGGGGGCACTTTTTAAAATCTGTGGTTTAAAAAAAACAATACACAGAGTTGCATGTTGTGAAGCTTTGCAGCTTTGCCTAACCATAGTTTGAACATTCAGTAAACTGGAGTTCCTGATGATTCATAGCATTGATCTGTTAGATTTTCTGTGCTTTTGGAAGCCATTCATACATGAGTTACATGAATGGTCACTATAAGCGTATGTGACCACCAGGATGCTTGGGCTGGTACTGGCACACCCAAGTGATCTACGATGAGTTTTTAGCCTGTAACAAAGGGGATGTATTTCCATTGCAAGTAGAGTGTTATGTAGGTGGAACATGGCTCAAAAAACACAATGTAAATGCCTTTGCCTGGTTCTCAGATCTACACTCAGCATTGGCTCCTTTTCTCAAATAAAATCCCATTCAAAGCACCAGGACATTGAGATCAGCTAAATATTCACTTCTCCTGCACTGAACTTTGGAGGCATTGACCTTACCCTTTGTAATAGTCGTGTTTTTTTTTATCTTTGCAGACTAATGATTCTGCCTCTGTTTTAATCCTGCAGGGTGATCGGCTCTATGGAGAAGGAAAACCTAACAAATATGCCCAACTTCATTCTCCTGGGTCTATCAAATAATCCTCAGCATAACAATTTTCTGTCTGTGTTCTTCTTCATCATGTACCTTGCTACCCTGATCGGAAATGTTGTCATCATATCAGTCATCATAAGAAGTCCTCAGTTGCATACCCCAATGTATTTCTTTCTTTGTAATCTGTCCACGGTGGACATCTGTTTGACAACAATTACAGTCCCCAAACTGCTGTTCAATCTCTTTTCCGGCCGAAAGACAATTTCTTTCTATAGCTGTTTTATCCAGATGTACTTCTTCCATTCTGTTGGAAATATGGACAGCTTCCTCCTTGCACTGATGGCATTAGACCGCTATGAAGCAATCTGCAATCCAATGCGCTACACCACCATCATGAGCTGGAGAGTCTGTGTCCTGCTGGTGACCGGCTCCTGGGTCATAGTGTCCTTACATGGAGTATTGTTTACTGTGATGACTGCTGGGCTATCTTTTTGCAGCTCCAATGAAATTCATCATTTTTTCTGTGATGTCCCCCCAATGCTGAAGCTTTCCTGCTCCAACACTTATGCCAATGAGATGGTCATTTTTATCGAGGGCTCTGTTATCGTCATGGGACCTATGCTATTCATACTGATATCATATATACGGATCATCTCTACCGTACTGAAGATTCGATCATCCCAGGGACGAGGCAAGGCATTCTCCACCTGCACCTCTCATCTCACTGCAGTTACACTGTTCTACAGCACCGTCATCTTCATGTACTTTCGGCCATCATCAAGTTACTCTTTGGAGTATGACAGAACAATCAGTGTGATATACAGTGTGGTAACCCCAATGCTAAATCCATTCATCTATAGCTTGAGGAATAAGGAAGTTAAGGGGGCCCTTAAAAAGATGTGGATTAAATAGAGCTTGAGAATGAGAGGCAGCAGGAGCCTTTTTGATGTGTATGTCTGCAAGAGTCAAAAGGCAACCCTACACAGAATGAGGAAGCAATTGGAGATGACAGAATAGGAGCCACTGTCTTATTGAAGTACGTTTCTTGAATGGGTTAGCCTCGGGTGCCTTCTGTGTACTTACAATGGCCTTCAGTGACAAGGAATGATAAGTGATAAACAAATGCTGAAATGTCTGAATGTCTTGTGGCAAGTTAGGTTGATGACTATACATGTAAGGAAATGAATAATTGACAGCAAAATGCATGGGTGACCTGGGCTTAAAACAATCCATCAAAATGCAGATGAGTCCAACCACTTGTGAGGTAGAGTCAGGTGGCATTTAAACGTTGGAGGGCGTTGGGCCCTAATAGAGGGAAACATGCATCATTTAGTTAGAAAAAAAATATTCATCATTGCTGGTGTGAAATAGGCAAGTTCTAGGGTGAGATAATGGTTTACAGGTGCCTAGAGTGGCCCCAGCCTTTGAATTTAGACATTCACCGTACAAGGAACAAAGTGTGCCTCAATTCTGACTCCGATTGACATCACCAGTACAATGTCTCTTCACTTGACGATGGCAAACATCCTTGCATTTATAATGTGTGAGGTGAAGGTGTTAACTGGGGAGTGTTACAGCTACCATAGCAGTTGGATGGAGGTTTCCTTGAAAGAAACCAACTGTTGTCATTTCATCAATTTGGCATTGTGCAAAGAAGAATCCATGATATCCTGGTAAGTGGACAAGAAAGGTACTGAGTGTAGTCTCTCCTGCTCAGTGAGAGCCCAGAGTACCATCACTTCAAGAAAAATCAATAGAAAAGGTTGTGAAAAGAAGGATCTCGATCACAACCCTTGTCTTCATTTGAGAGTGAGTTAGGGAAGTTGCAGCATTTTTGAAAGATTAGGTTACCAAATGGTGATTACAAAATGTACTACCTTACCAGAGGAGCAGATCAGGCATGCTGAAGGAGGAGATTCTAAGAAACAGTTGTAGGTTTTTTGGCAGTTTTGTGGTAATTGGCTAAACAGTCTTTGGCTGTTACACTGACATTTTTCAGCTATTCACTGTATCATTGATCACCAATTCATCATTCGATTTCCATGAACAAATGGCACATTCGTGTAATGATGCATCCTTACACATTACAACATGTTTCATGAAATTAGAAAACTGAATGCAAAACAGATTTTAGTTAAAAATGCAGAACACGTAGCACATTGATGGAATGTTGGCATATATGTTGGACATCAGACACTGATGTCCTAAAAACCTGGTATTTTAGCTAAAACGGTTTACAAACAGAGGCAAAGGAAACGAGAAGAAATTCGAGATTTACCACTTTCAGGTCATATCATCCCTAACACAAACAGGACAATGAGTTATGCAGATCAGAAGTATAATGGTAGCTGCACAGCCAGGTAACTAGGACAACCATCTTTCTAAATCCATGCTGGCAGAGATGATGGCCTCAAATCTTTGTGCAGGGTGCGTGGTCTTGTCTTACTGATGGATGTTTGCATGGGTCCAGAATATAGTTTATTCAATAATAGCTGATGCCTTTATCTGTGGAACTCCCCCCACTAATTTCCCTGCCACTGATGCTGCATATAAGACAGAGTTGCAGCATTTGCTTCAACATTATGGGTATATAGTTAGTTCAAGTCTTTTTGTCTGTTTACACAGCATCCTGCTTCATACTCGCACCTACGGAGTCCCCCTTCATTAGGTTTCAGGGTCAGCTTTAGCTGTCTGTTGTTCAAACACCTATTGTGTAAGATACCAGCTGTCTGCTGCCCAAAAACCTATTGCGTGCAAAACCAATATTCACAGTGGGCTTTGGGTTAGATTTAATTTTTGCTTCTTACTTGATAGCTTTCCTTCTTTTTTGTGGTTGTCTCTCTGCTGGAGCCTAGCTCCTTTATCATATTTTTAATTGGCAGATTGTTTCCTCCACTGCTCACAGTGAGGGAATTACTTATCTTCTTGTCCTTTTTCAGCGATTCCTGCTCCACGACGATAAGTGCATTTGATGTATTTTTCTTTTAACTCATTTCTATCTTGCCCATCAGGGACTATTTTCACAAGGTATTTCCAGCTTGTTTTATTAACTGACAATACTTTAGTAATCTGTGTTTCTAACCTTTCGTCTAACTTTGATAATTCAGGCATGTTTTTTTGCCTTTTCCTGTACAAAATGTCAGTTTGCTGCGAAAGGCCCTGTAAATTCATTCGAACCCAACGTTTTTACTGTACACTGCAGTGATGAGTTTTGGCATCCCTCGTCTTCTCTTTCTATTTTTCATCCCTCGTCTTCAACGCCCTTTCTTTTAAATTGGCTAATTGGCTCAAGCTTATTTGCAGCTTCATGTTATTTTAAAAAATAGCTGATATTGCCAAGACATTGAAGTATGTCAAGGCATTTCAGTAGTTGCTTATTTCATGTGTGTGTCATTTCACTGCATGCTTTGTTAACTCTGTGACGTTCTGTTTCCACTTGCTTGCAAACTATCTTTAGTACACACCCCTATGCTCAGTGATCAAAATGTAGATGTCCGTTTCAAAAGTTAGTAACCATTAAATATACTTTCATTCATACATCTTGGCATGGCTCCTGAGCGTGACACACTTGGTGTTGGGTTCTCTATTCCTGAACAGTATTAACAAAACCAGAAAATGAGAGCTACTGGCATTTCCAAAGATGCTTCTTTTGTACTTGTTGCTATGGGTATGAAGTAACTGGAACGTTGCTCGGTTTCTCTCCACTTGTACGAGATTAACTCGACCTAAATACTACCAAAAATGAATAACTATAAAAAAGGATGATTATTATGTGTAACATAAGTGTATAAAACAAACCGATCTAATGAGAACTGAACATATGCCTTCTCATAGTCTGCTATCCTTCTAAGAAGTAATGCTAGTTAGCTTCTGTCAAATATTTAAGAACTGGCTGTCAAACTATATAAAAAGTGGTCCTGAAGATTTATGGATAGCTTCTATTCATCCTTCTCCTGAACCACTACCTAATTCTAAAGGCTCAAAAACCACAAAACCAGCACTAAAACCCCTACAACGGTCACAGCCCACCCAAAAGAAAAGCAAACACCATCTAGCTCCACAACAGCATCTCGCTTTGGCTGTATAATGAACCTCACCTCTCCAGGTTGAGACTTCTTTAAACATAGGTTGAAAGAGGATCACATTGAAGATTGCACAGTTTGTCATGGGGAAGTAAACTGTGCAAGGCCAATGTGACATTACAGGGGCCAATTGGCATATATGAGAAATTAACATCCACCACTGTGTGAACAGCACCTATGAAAGCTAGCTGTTGCTAAAAGAGGAGACTGAACTCATAGAAGAAGGTGCTGATGATGAAGATGTTATCAGGATATGTTAGTCCTGTCACTGATTGTGTGTACTCTTTACCTGTCGCAACCATGCATTGATACAAGGCAAAGAGAGATGCTCGAGTTACCTCAATGGCCCAAGTACCCTACCCTCACAGAGGTCACTTGAGGTGAGAGGGGGTAAAGAGGTTGACCTGGAAGGTGAAAGACTGTAACTGAAGCTCCGTCTCCACTAACGTCTGTGGAACACAGTGGTGACTCTGATCCTGGAAGCATGGCATAAGTGCATCAGGAGCACCCACCAGTGATAAAACAATCACCATTCAAGGATTTACTAGACTACCAAATCAAAAACACCAACAGCATCACTTGAGTCAACCTCTGCAATGGGTCGTTCTTTGGCCTTTCCAGGATTTAAATTAGGCACGCAGAAACAGGCATCTCAGAAACAACAAATGTCATCAACTATGACAATAGAGAAGATGTTACAACACTTCCAATACTACTTGAATGGCTGAACAAAATTTGACATGAACCAAGAGCCATTGATCGGTTGCAGCAGTGTAAAATTTGCTAGCACCAAGTTCAGTTACAATAGAACAGTTAGAAGGGAAAGGGTAACAGTGGTGAAAACACAGCAGGCTGGAAATAGGATATCTAGCATATCTTGTATTCGTTGTATCCTCTGAGGAGGTTTTCAGTAAAGCTGATGCAGTTATTATGGTCAGAAGGATCAGTCTGTCTCCGGGAAACTCCGGGACGCTGATAATGATCAAAATAAAAAAAACATTTAATTCCCAAAAATGATCAGCCTCCACAAGACACAGCAGTGGATGATGCTGATTTTTCAGACTTCTCAAATGTGGGGAGTCTTGTCCTCTAAACAAAGTTTCTGTGTTTTAAGATGAACCCTACATTCAAGACACTAATAAAACAACTGAAATGTGTGTTGTAAGAAACAAAAAAGAAAAGGAAAAAATACATTTTTTATTTTTACTTTTACATTTGGGTTTTCAAGAAATGAAAATACACCTATGTGGAGCATAATGCGAGTTACAGACAGATAATAAGAGAGGATGCAGCCCTTTTGGCCTGATGACTAAGGGCCTCATTATGAGTCTGGCAGTCGGAAAACCCAACCGCCAGACTCACGGTGAGGAGACCGCTACGGTGCTGCCGGTCTCCCCACCAAACCCAATACAAGTTTACCACAGGGCTGATCAGCAGAAACCAAGGTTTCTGCCAGTCAGCCCAGTGGAAAACATGCGGTGGCATTGGCGAATGGAGCCGAGGCCAATGCTGTCGCACAGGGGGGCTGTCCAGCACCCTCAGAATGCACACTGTCTGCAAAGCAGACAGTGTGCATTCCAACTGTGCTGGGCAGGGTGGACCCTGCACTGCTAATGCCATGGACATGGACATGGACATGGGCAGTGCAAGAACCCCCTTGTGGCCCCCGGCACTGGCTTTCCACAAGCCTTTTCATGGCTGTCAGACCGCCATTAAAAGGCTGGAGGAAAGAGGTGTTGTAATCAGCCAGGCAGCGCTGACTTCAGCGCTGCCGTGTCACGTTACAATCCCAACAGCCGTCTCCCCGTCGGGATCTTGGATCCTGGCAGAGACAGCGGTCTGTTGGTGGTCCACAGCCACAACTGTCTGACCGCCACCGCGAGTCTGGTGGTCTTGTGACCGCCAGACTCATCATCAGTCCCTAAGTGTAGACAAAGAAGGAATCTAACTGAACCCAATTGTCTCCTATAAGGTTTGCGATAAACAACACTGTTTGCAATGGACACTTCCATTTCTCAAAAGAACATGATGCCTCCCATGCCTAACCTTTCATTCCAATGCTCAACTTTCAGTTAAGAATCAAAAGGCCGCACTGCTTATGTGTGTCACTTCAATGCACAAAGAAACACATAAACATATATCACACTTGGAACTGGTGACTTGTATTGAATAATGATAATTCATGTAATGGAGGAGGGATTTAAGTAAACTTGGTATTTTTAAATGTTTAGGTGACCATTCCTGCTTCACGCTTCTATGTGTCTCAGCAAGTGTTACTTGAATGGCTTTCCGTTAACTGCACACCAGTATCTCTTGGTTCTTCTGAGAACCCTCAGTTTATTGTGACTAAATCCCAATTCCATAACATTCTATTGTTAAACAGGTCTGTGCAGAGAAGGGCCCATCTCTAAATCTATGGGAAAAGACTCAAAGAGGCATAGTACTATGGATTGTAAAGAAAAAAACATAGAATAATGCTGACACGTAGCTGGAGTGGCAAATCCTAAGTGATTAATTTAAGGAAGATGGGCATAGCTAAACTTGACTTTTTATTGCTTCATGATCAATCACTAAGGCTACAGGCAGATAGTTGCCTGGTTGTTTCGGATTGGTACTGGATTACACTTTAATCAATGGTACACCAGCTGTAGTCCTCGCACACCAAGTTTACCTTGACTCTCTAAAACTGTCCCGTGTTTGCCATTCAAAAGGTTTTTTCTTCTGCAACAAATCACCATGACAATCTTGCTCTGCAATTCAGATTCATATTGTGAAATAAAAGTGCCAAAATAAATTCAGCCATTAGATTATTACACTTAGGCACAGTACGTATTCCACTGCTTCTACTAAGTGATTCCGCAAACATAATGCTAGTATTAGCACTGTGGAGCCATCCAGTCCATTTTAAAATCTGCTGATTTCACAAACAAAACAAAATGTAAACTCGATTCTCATATTTTGTGAGGGCTCACACTTTCATTCACATCATTTAGGAAAATAAGCATTGGCAATGGGAATGGTTTTATTTTATGTGTGGTGGGGAGTTTAATTAGTAGTTTCACAAATGAACAAAAGCACAACATGGGCAGCAGCAATGCAATCTAACCTAACACAAACAGTAAGTGAAGCACAGGTGACAGAAGCAGGAAGTATATCACACCATTTTCTCGCAAATACAGAACAGGTGCATCACAAGTATCTAATATCCTAAGGAGGGAGCCAGAGGATTTAAAGGACTGTTGAAGGGTATATGCCAACAGACATAGACATACAAGAAGTACAACACTCCTGAAAAAAAATACAGTCAAACCTCTTATGGAACTATCATCACATGATGTACTCACATAGAACTCTGAACACTCTCCTATCTAATATGGTATTCTTCTTCAATGGGTTCCACACCTAACACTGTGACGCAAGAGTAGTACTTTCTACTGATTGTGCAGCCTAAAACCTATAGGCTCCCTAATCTGGATGAGAGTATATCCCTCAAGTCGACATTTATGTTCTCTCTTTGTTAAAGTGTCAGGCATACATTAAAATTCAGTAGGCGTGAACTAACTGGTTTTTACTGGTGCCTTCCTTCTGACAGTTTATAAACAGGAGGGCCAAGCAGTAGACCATTTTTTGCTTTTCATTTGTTGTCTTTTGGCACTCATGTATTGTCCCTGTAGGGTAAGAGCCATTCCTCACATCAAATATTGTGAAAAGGTTCCTGATTCATAGTTTGATGTTATGCAAGTGCATTCAATATACTATATATTTTATTTCATAGGATGGGCCAACAGCAGTAAAAACAACCCTTCTATACTGATGAAGTACCCCACTCACACCCTTTGGCAGCAGGGATGGTTTTCACAATATTCAACAAGATCCTAACAGGATAACTAAGTTAAAGAGCATTTGCTTTGTTTTTTTATTGTTATTTTCTCAACGATTCAACAAAAGACTCTTATGTTTAGAGACTGTGTCAAAAAGCGAGGTATGAAAGGTATGTAAGGGCATTATGAGTGATTAACGGCACGGATGCCACTTTCTGCTCCCAGAGGGTCAAGGATCACCAGAGGTGACTGCGGGCAGAGGTGCTAGCAAACTCAGTCAGTAAGGTATCACTTAGCTGGACCATTAATCTCTCTCTGTTTGGTCTGTCAAGGTATGGGGCAAAAGTGAGACCATTCAACAATCTGCAGGGTCCTTTATGAGTCAGAGATTATTTAGATCAAGAGAAGGAGGGAGGGGCAGTCAGTTAATTATAACACAACCATAACCAAACCTTAACAGTGTTAAATTTATTTTATTATTCTGTGTATTAATTACAAGCACTGACACTACATTTTTAATTTTTATAGTTACAACTATAGATGCACTTTACACTAGAAAGTAGGATTTGATTTTAAAATAAAGTCATACCAAATAGTTATTGTGCATAATCAGGAGTATGTTTATTTAAGGTGAAAAGAAGTTTGGAATCTGCTGTTATCACAGTGAAGTTCGCAGGTCTGTTGGTCTACCTGGAAATTATAACTCTTGTGTATGTGTAATAGTAATATGATGGGCTGCATTGTATGGGTCCTCTTTCTCAAAATTAATAATGTGACTGAGGACCTGATTTATATTTAGCCGAACGGGTTACTCCATCACAATAGTGACAGACATCACATCCACTGACATATAAATCCCATATAAAAATAATGGGGTTTATAGTTTGGCAGACAGGATACCCGTCGCCGCTGTGACAGAGTAACCTGTCTGTCAAAATCTAGGTCAGGCCCTGAGTTTGTATTTACTGAAGTGTTGAGAGCTCCCAAAGTAGGACAATGATCTGGAACAGAAAACATGAAATGCATTGCATCCCTGAAGAAAGGACACTAATTGGAGAGAATTAATATTAAACTCTATAGAATTACTGATTGATCCTATTCACCTAAGTGAACCAAATTGAGTTGAGGATTCCTTGTAAGTGACTCTCATTAATTAATCCCAAGGCTGATTTCTATGAGGCATGGCCTGTTGTAGCTTAGTTCAGAGGTGGCATAACTCAGGTGATTTGCTGTGGCTTGATTACATAAAATACAGCAAGATTATGCAAGATTACATGGAATTAAGCAAAGGAGTGTAACCCAATATTTAGCACTATTTTCCCAGCACAAAATGCACCCTGGTATGCAAAATGGACCCAATCTGGCCAAAGCTCATTTTGGGTTGTTCAATGAGGACCCATCTTGGCAATTAAGCCTGGGTTGTTCCTAATGGATCTGAACCAAGGCTGATTTGCATATGGTTGATATAGCATGATGGGCAAATGAATGATGGGTTGGAATGCTATCTTGAGTAATTGTCAGTGATTACAATTATTGCAGGAATTTTCCCATCACCTTTTATGTGGTTGGCGACACTTTGACATCACGGATGGCAGGAACCCCAAAACAGTACACATATAATGCAGTCAATTCTCAACATAAACAGAGGATGGCCGAACTGTTTTTTGTCATCATCTTATTCTAGCAGATCTTCTTGACAATGAATGTAATGTTCACTTCTGAACAAATGTTACCTTCTTTGCCAAGGTTGCAAAAGCTAAGGACGTAAAAGCTAGGAACACTCATTCCTGTTGCAGAGTGCTTGCATATCTATGTATTGCTATATTTATTGTGAACCAAGAAGTATATGCAGCATTTTCATCACTGAGTGTATCTTCTTCTAATTACTGGAATGGTGCTTTCGGTGCCAAACTAGAGTCCCCTTGCCGGAGGAAAGTAGAGATAGAGGGATTCCTGCAGTTAAGTATTCCATATAGTAGCTTAAGTGGCACATGCTCAAAGACCAATGAGGGTGCACACAGCCTGTGAGTAAGCCCAGTCAGACTCTAGGAGAGGTCCTTCTGCAGTAAATGTTGTTTGTTCAGCACTGGTGTGATCTGCCAAAGAGTAGAGAGGACAGCAAGTCTTGAAGGTAAATGCATTTTACATTGAATAGAACTGTGTGGTGTGGGCTTCTTCGCCATTGTTTAGGAATCAGGATGTACTGCTGCCAACCATAAGTAATCCTTATCATAGGATTAAATGTAATATTTGGCCACTAAGAACTATTATTCAAGGTCTAGGATTGGAATTTTCACATTGATACTGTATTGTGAATCAATTAATTCAGGGGAATTAATATATGTGTGGAATGATAACTGCTGATTTATATAATGTGGCCCTGATGAAGCGGAGTCTTCTGTGAAACACCTGTTGACTGTTTTTATGATGGAATCTACGTTTATTTATAAACCTAATGAAATTAACTTTTAATTTCCAATAAAACATTTACAGAAGATTTCCAGAAGCAGGATTGTCCTTTCTACAAGATAATAACTGCTTAAGAAAAACATTGATTGAATGAACATTAATTTACTACAGAGCTAATATCTAACTACCTCCAAAACTAGAGTACTTACAAAGTTGAAGTTAAGAGCATTTTACATTAAACATATATGTGCAGTGTGGACTTCAGTTAGATAATGTCTTTATATTTGGAGCTAAACCCATACACATTTAACTTGCACTATGTACTGTAGGAAATAAACATCCAATGATATACAAATGACTCTGAGGAAAGAAACACAGGAAAAGTTCCATAAGCAAAACAATTCAACCCGAAGGAGAAGACCAAATTTTAAGATCCTCCAAAAACTTCTCCATAGAAAACCTAATGCTTGAACCTATCTCTCACCCTATCAGCTCCTTGTCCAACACCCTTCTGAACAATTTCAACACTTTGTGTTAAAATACTATCTGAACATTCACACAAAACTAAAACCTTGCAAGTGCAAGCCAAAGCTTTCAACACCCTAGTACGCCAAAGACCTTGTTGACATAATAAACCATCTGTAGGCTCTCAAATACTGAAATTCCTCCATGCAACAAGCATACCTCCTATCACATTATCCAAAGCAACCTTACCTACAGAATCAATGTATCCACCAACAAAAGCAGAACACTTTTCAAGATGAACAATGCATCAACTCCCTGTCCTGTTCCTCAGACATCAGAAAAGTTCAATGCCATCAATCTCTTCTTGAGTGCAACAATACAGATGAACCAACAGCACATTGACAACAGCAGACCTGCTTAAGCCCGCCCCTTCCCACAGACTCATGCCTCATGCAATCCTCAAAGCCTTACCTTTCACAGATCTCGCTGACACTCAACTTCTGTTAAAGATGGTATCTTTCCCTTTGTTGGAAAATGGGTTATTGGTAAGGGCAGGTAAGTACCTACACTTAGCAAAAGGCCACTAACTTCCATTTAGGTCCAGTTAGGTCTCAGTAAATTAAACCTAGCTCAACCCTTGGTAGCTTGGCAACGAGCGACAATACTTAACTTAGGAGACAAAGCGTAAAGCATTCAAATATCCCAAAACAGTAATTAAATAAAACACAGGAAACAGTTTAAAAATTCAAAACCAATTTATAAAAATAGGATATAATTTTAGCTTTAAAAACGACAGCAAAACTAATAAAATCAGATAAAGGGAACCGGAGATATGAATTTTTAAAGAATTAATGCTTTTTAGCACTTAGAAACGAATAGGGCCACTCTGGTCATCTGGTCGCATTTCGACCTGGGCAAAGTCAAAGTTTGAGGCCGACCGCAATGGAGCCCTGCTCGGCTACAGCTCGCAGGAGGCCTCGGTCAAAAGTTTACCTTGGGACTTAGTCATTTTTCATGGAGATTTTCTTCAGCGGGACCAAGTCGCCAGTCCAATCCGACCTCCTCAAACTCTTCCTCGGATATGCATCGCGGTAGCCCTCAGTGGAGATCTTTACCTTCGGACTTAGTTGTTTTTCGAGATGAAAATCCTTCAACTGGGGCAAACCTGAATCTTGATCTGAAGTACTTGGAGCCCTCTTCAGATACACTGCCTGGGAGGTCCCCGTCAACTTCCTACATTCAGACTTAGTAACTATTCAGAGATTTTCTTCACCGGGACGAGCCTGCAAGTCAGGCCGGGTCGCGGTTGAGGCAAGCCGGCTAGAGTTGCCGCGGAGGGTCGGTCCCTTTATGGAGTTTTTTTTTCAAAAGTTCTCCAAACTTCTGGATCTTCTTCCATATGTTCCATTAATGTTACTTTGAGGTCCACAGCTTGCCCCACGGTTCCAGAAGCTCTGAGAAGCTCCTTGAGAGTGCAGACTACAACTCCCAGAATGCACCTAGCACAAACTCCTTTTTGGCCACTGGACAGTGGTCAGCTAGTTGGTTTCTTCTGGAGTTGGGGCAGGGGACTCTGGTTTGCAAGTTTAAACCTGTAGCAAACAGGGAGTCCCTTCTTGAACCAGTAGAAGCCAGCCAAAGTCCTTCTTGTGGTGAAGCCCAAGTGTGCAGCTGGTGCAGTCCTCCAGAATGCAGTGTCTAGGTGCAGACCAGGGGTCCAGCAGGGCAGTCCTTCTTTTCCTGTAGGTCTTCCTTGTAGGGATCTGAGGTGTGGGTGCAGGTCTGCCAGTTTTATCCTTGCTCCTGGGTAAAAAGCAGGGGGGTTCTGATTCTCCAATCAGGTGCAGGGTCCTTCCCCATGTGATGACCAATTCCTGAGAAGTGTGGCAAAAATCAATCCCTCAAAAATCATAGCGTAAAATTATTTTTGGGAGGTTACATCTGGCTGAGCCAACCCACGTGTGTGGCTAAAAATCCTAAACACCCCCCTCTCCTGCCCTCTCCTAGTCTAATCAAGGGGGCACCTAATTGTCTGGGTTTGCAGGATGTGAGGGTGTTGCTGGGTTGCTCCAAATGTCCTTCCCTGCCTTTGAAGACCAGTTTGGCAGCCCTCCCCCCTTCCTGTTTCCCCATCTGCTGAGGGAAGGTCTCCTCCCGCAGGCACATCTCTTTGTGTGGAGCCAGGCCACTTCACACCTCATCAAGGCAGCCTGGCTAGGCTGCCAGAGGCTGGCCAATCAGAGCCAAGCAGCAAAAACACTGCAGGGCTGAAGTTGCCAACTTTCAGGTAAAGTTTAAAACTCTTTATGAACAAGTTATATTAAATCCAACAACTGGAAGTTGTGGGGTTTATTATAACAATTAATTTGATACTAAACTTGAGGTATCTTTTACCTAAGGGGACTTTTAAAATCAATATAAAGTCTCACCATTCTAGCCTGTGGAGGCAATTTACTACAATGAGGGGAAAACTGATTTGGTTGTTTTACCTCACCAGGGCTTATAAAACTATTTTTGGAAGGTCCCTGCTTATAGTTCCATGGCACCCAGCCCTAGGGCATATAGGGCACACCTTAGGGGTGACGTATATGTACAAATAAGGTAGTTTAAGATTTTGGAACTACTTTTAATCCCAAAGTCGAATTTGCATGTAACTTTAATTTAAAAGCATCCAGCAAGGCAGGCCTGCCTTTAAAATGACACTGGGTACCTCAGCAGTGCACCTATGGGGGCACCACCTATGCTGGGGTTCCTAAACCTACATGCCCTACCATATACTAGGGACTTGTAGGTAGGTTAATTTTTCCAATTATAATTAGCTTGATTTGCATATCCACTTTTCACAGAGCACTGCCTCTGGGACTGGTAAGCAGTACCAAGGGCACAGCCAATAGTCAGTAACCATCAGTATCTGTCCAAAACGTTTGGGGGTGACCAGGGCAAAAAGGAAGACTTTCCTACACCCTTGTCCTTCAGCAATTATCTTTCTGTTGCACTCCCCTTCCCTTTCGTCCCTATTGCCAATGCATCTCTTGTTCCAACAATTCTCTTACTAGGGCACTCTCCCTCACCTCTCTTCATATTTTGCCAATGACTACCTCATTCCAGACAATTCACCAGAATCTTTCAAGGCAAGCCAGAACCTCTCATTCCTATCAAACCTTATGCCACGCCTTCATGGTCGCAGCAACTAGTGGCCAATCATTCACATGCCATTTGTTGGCTAGATAATTAGAAAAGAACTGTATACTCAAATTGAAAATCAGCAAAGTCCTTCATTTGTTTTCCGACTACCTTTCTGGCCAACACCAATTTATTCACATGGGCACCTCTAGGTCCCAAAAGATCTCTATCACATGCAGAGCCCCCTAGAGTTCTTTACTGTCCCAAGTCAACTTCAACATTTACACTGAGCCACTTGGTGGTCTACTCATAGATAATAGCATCAAGATACAGCAATTCACAGATGATACACAACTCTGCTTGAAACATCCAACAACTCAAGCACTGACTGGACATCATCCAGACCTGGATTTCCAACACCTACCTGATCCTCAACACAAACAAGACAGGATTCCAGTTATTTGCCAAGAACAACAAACAAGAAACGGTGCAAGCCTGGCTCAATGTCATGAGCCTTGATAGTTTGAAATCAAACAAGCCACTTGGATTCACCAGTGGCACCAGCCTCCTCCTCAAAAAACACATTGCCAAACAAACAAAGACAGCCTGGTGCTGGCTCTCTCTTATAAAGAAAGTGGAACACTTTGTTCCAGAAACTGCTGTTCAAATCCTCATACTTTTGAATTGTGTATGCTGCAGCGCGTTTCATCCAGTGTTTTAAGGAATATGATCACATCACCCCCATCCTGAAAGAACTCATTTGGTTCCACTTGCCAGCATATACCATCTTAAAAATCTTGCATAATTAATTACAAAACCAAAACAACTAGCCCTGCTGTTTATCTTCCACACAATCTTTCCCCTCCCCTCTGGAGCACGTCTTAGTGTACCCGCAGCCAAGACAGCATCAGACTGCAGATTAAGAAGTGTAAAAAAGAAAAAAAAACAAGTCAGAAGGTCTTTTCCACCTATGCACAACATCATGGCATCGATTCAGCCACATTCGCAAACACCGGAAAACATGCCATTGTCACTCCCCTGATCAAGAAACCATCCACTGACCCTGCCACACTTTCCAACTACATATGCCTTTCTTTCCTATCATATTCAGCAAAGGTTTGGGAGAAATGAATCCACCAATGCTTCCCCAGTCCATTCAGCAATCACCTACTCCTTGAAGCCAGGTAGTCCGGATTCATGTCCAACCACATACCGAAACTGCACTTGTTGCCACCAAAGGTGATATCTGCATGATTCTTGACAAAGGAGACATGGCAGCCCTCATTCCCCTAGATCTCTCTGCACCTTTCCCCTATGGTCTCATACCCCTTCCTCATTGAGTGTGTGCTCTAGGTTGCGTCCAAGAACCTGCTTGTCGCTGTATCTGCTCCTTCTTAACAGAGAGAACATAAGCTTTCAGCCTGGCACCTTACTCCTCGGAAGTCTGTAAATACATCTGTGGAATACCTCAAGGTTCATCGCTCAGCCCCACCCTCTTCCACAAATACCCAATCCCTCTGTGTAATGTTATCTGTGCACACAACATCAATACCCTCTCCTACGCTGATGATACACAACTCATAATCCCCCTCTCGGACAAGACCCCAAACACAAGAAAGAAGTTCTCCACCTGCATCTATGTCACTAAATGGATGAAAACAAACTGTCTCAAGCTCACCAAGGACAAGACAGAAGCAGTGATGTTCAGCAAGAACACCTGGCCATGGGGCTCCAACTAGTAGCTGGACAAACTCAGACCCAAACCTAGCATCCATGCCAGGAACCTCAGGGTCATCATTGACAAAAACTGCTCGAATGCTGTAAGAAATTGAGTTGTTGGTAAGGGCAGACGGAAGACGGAGCTATATAAAAACTCTGTGAGATTCCGCAGAGTTCCGCCCAGGGCCCAAAGTGTTCCTTTGCCCCATCGTAAGGAGATTTTGTAGAATTGTGGATCAAAGGGTTCTGAATGGAGGCATGTTTTAGACACACTAGAGAGGGTCCTTAAACACATCTATCCATCGGTGTGAAGACAGGCCTCTCATTTTTGCAGTTTAGCAGCAAAGCAGACATCTGACATACACCAGTCCAAATAAGCAAAACATATGCTGTTTAAAAGCAGAGCTATTTTTCCTCACTTTTTCTAATAGTAAATATACAAGCAATCCTTTTGTGGTAAATTGTCTGGATGGTATATGGAGGGGGGAAGAAAGGCACTCAGCCTACACAAGTGGTTAAAAAATATGAATGGGAGCCTCTAATTCTCCACCTGGCTCTCTCAAATGTTCCCTCTTCAAGCCTACGGGAGCTCTAAATGTAATTATGAATTTGCACTTGATTGTTAGCCATATGTTAACACTAACTATATGTGAGACAGAGCAGCAGAGTGACATGCTGGTACAGTGCTTTGCAAGTTTTGCAGACAGGCCTGCAATCAAGTATAGTCCAACATAAGCGATGCAAATGGGCTATTGAGAAAATAAATATCCCCACTGAGTCACGGTTCCATCTGCCCGCCCCTCTGCCCCCGAGGCCTACTCACCTGCCGCTCCCTCCACTGCCACCAACTGGCCCCGTTCCAGTTGCTCCACTCACACTGGCTCATACAATCCTGGTATATGGGCTACCTGTCCCCATGGGAGGTGCCGGCCACCCACGGAAGGAGCAGCATCAGCGCTATGTAGGCTGTCATCTGCCCCCAGGGTGGAGAAACAGAAAGCGATCTTCGGACCCAAAGGGGGAGCAATAACAACATCACACTGGAAGCACATCAACCTGAAGCACCCCTAGAAAAGCATTCTATCATGCATGCACTCTTGGAGTGTCTTCCCTCACCTGTAAACAAGGAAACAAGCCACATCCCAGCCTTTAATTAGAAAGCAGGCCCTAATATCAGTGCTATGCAGCCACAAATCAACAGTTTAGAGTGAGTGCAGCACTGAAACTTGCGCCGTAAGAAACAAGTTTTTAGGAGGAGTCAACATAGATGTCAAAGCCTCTACATTCAGGGCACATGGCTTATAGAAATTATGCATATTATATAGGTATGGGGTCACTGTGCGGGTAAACTCCTTCACGCAGCGGTGGTGGAGTTTTTGACGAGCTCTGCGCTCCAAGCAGAGCACAGAGTGAGCAAACTCTTCCAACTTCGTCAGCAGGTCCACCCCTAGTTGTTAGTTGACTGGGGTGTGAGCCCTGGTAAAGCAGCAACCTCAATTCTTGTCAGGAAAAGACACAAGCAAACTTCAAATTAACCTGTGTTCAACCCTCTGATTGCTTGACACAGAGCAGCCAGGCTCAACTTAGAGGCAATAGGTAACGCATTTGTGCAACACTTCAACCAATAACACACTGGAAACAGACCACAAAAAAAGCCCACAACAGAGTACAACATTTAGATTACATTTGAATAAGTAAAACAATACCAAAATGGCAAACATCCAACTAGCAGAAATGAAGATATTGACTTTTAAAGTTTGAAATAAAAATAGCACTAAGAAGCAAGCAGAACTATTAGGGGTAGCAGATCACGTCAAATAAGGAAAAAGTCACAAGTTCAGGTGGACTGAGATGGTGGGCAGGCTAGCTACCGGGATGCAGTTAGGCCAGCTTAACAAAGTACCTTAAATCCGGGTTACAGAGAGCTACGTGGCTTTGCGTTCCAGATGCGTTGTGCAGCCGAGGCGATGCGTTGTTTCTGAGAGGTGACAACGCTGCCTTGCGAGATCCTATTGGGTTGGCGTTGAGGATCCCTGTCGACAGGACTTGCATTGTGAAAGCCAGTGTCGGGGATGAAAGGGGAGGCTGTGACGCAGAACTTTTGAAGTTGTCATTGGGGCTGCTGTCAACAAAGGACAAAAGAAGCACCTGAAAGAGCCTCAGACAGTGGCTGTTCCTAAAGCAATGCATCGGTACCAAGATGTGGGATGCTGTGGCTATACGCATCTTTTGTGATGGGTCCAATCCACACAGTATCAGCGATGCGTCAGTTCTGCTCTGGGATGCGCCAAACCATAAAGAGATACGTCAGTTCTGCTCGAGGTGGACTCACAGATGGCAGAGTTCAGATTCAGAAGCGGGGTGGTCGGAACTCTTTTATGTCCCTAAGAGGAGGCCAGCCAACTACCCTTTGGAGTCACTCTGGGTTCAAGAGATGTATTTCCAGTCTTTCTCACCCAGGCAAGGGGGCAGCAGGCGGCAAATCAGCACAACAAGCAGGAGTCCAGCAGAGTGCAGTCCAGCAGAGCAGCAATCCTTCAGCAGTACAGCGGTCCTACTTTCATTGCAGAGTATCCACACATCCAGTTGTGTCCTGAACAGTGGTGCCTGAGGTCCATTTCCTATACCCAATGGTGCCTTTGAATTGAGGGAATCTTCAAAGACATGCCTCTGAAGTGCCCTGGATCCAGACTAATTACAGGGGGTATACAGCCCTTTGTGTGGGGAAGGGATACAGCCTATTCAGGTATAAGTGAGGCTGGGTCCAGCTCCTCCCTCTTACCCTGCTAGGACGGCTCATCAAGCCACACCTAAGCTCCCATTGTTTGTGCCTGTATGTAAGATTGTTTCACCATCTGGATATTTAAAACTAAATATGTACATGTCCTACTTTTTAGGTACATTTCACCCTGCTCTCTGGGCTGTCCAGGGCCTATCCTGGGGCAACTTATATGTATTGAAAAGGAAGGCTTGGGCCTGGAAAAAGATTTTGTCAGGTCAAAAAGGCAGTTTAAAACTGCACAAACTGTCTCTGCAATAGCAAGCCTGAGACAGCTTTAAAGGGCTGCATAAGTGGGTGGCATAATTAGTGCTGCATGCATGTTAGTAGCATTTAATTTACAGGCCTTGGACACGTGTAGCACACTTTACTAGGGGCTTATAAGGAAATTAAATATACCAATTGGCAATAACCCAATACTACCAGGAGAGCACATATGCTCTTTAGCACTGGTTAGCAGTGGTGAAGTGCTCAGAGTACTAAGGCCAACAAAAATAAATTCAGCAAAAATAGGAGGAAGGCAACACACATATTCAAGTCACTACACAACTTAGGCCCCACGTACCTGAACAGCCCATCTCTTTTAACTAATGTCTCAGACCTTTTCCACAGGACACCTGCTTGTACACACCCTACACAAAAACAGAACCAGATCAGGAGGACAGGCATTCTCTTGCATTGCTCCTAAAATAATGAAAACGCCTTCCACTCCACTTTAGAATCTCCTCCTCTCTTATTAAATTCTGGAAGAAGCTGAAGACCTGGCTTTTCAAATACCCAACCTACCAGAGGCAAGGCTAAGCACAGACACGCCTGCTCAGTAGCTGCATAGTGTGCTGCACACATGCATATAACATATCCATGAGGACTGCCTAATGTTACTCTAATTTAGGAAAGAGATGAAGACACACCTCTTTAAAGAATAGTACATCAGAGTGATTTACTAATCTAAACCAACTTTTCACTCATTACTTTATGCTTGTCTTTTACCCGTTACAACACTCTGCTGCCTATTGGTTTGGCTTGTGCCACATATATACATAAAACATTAAGTAAAGTTTCTATGGTCACTCTGGATCTCTGACCTTCTAAAGGCACCTTTTGAGATCAACTACATCTTCTGAAGAAGATAAAACATGTAATATCAAATGACTATTACAAGTAAGTGGTTCAAGCATTGGTACATTCTTACCTGGATAATAGGAATGCCATCCTGGAATCCTACCCAAGACCTACATATCCCCCCAAACTGCAACAATGCATGTAGCTAGAAGACTGACATAAAGAAGTGAGACCTCATTAAAAGAAATGATTAATTTTATGTACAGAACCTACTTCACTACCAACCTTCTGACAATGACACTAAACTTGTTCTTGTGTTTACCTGCCTGCTCTGCTCTCAAAGTGCAAACCTCATCATATGTAAAAAGTGCTTCTTTCTTTGTTTTTGTTCAGAAAGCTCTCCAAATGCAGCTAGTCTGAAAGTTACTCATGTTCAGCTGTTAACCATGCCCATATGATAAGGTTGCTGCTGATTTTAATTTAGATGATGAAGCATCAACTCAACTCAACCCACCTAAAACAGAGTTCCTGGTGATCTCTCTTCCTACAAGCAATGTACCAATCCACTCCTGGCTGAAAACGTTTTGAACTGTTATCCCCCCATATTGGATGTACTGAATGTCTTGGCTTCTTCATTGAAAAGAACTTGAACCTGAAAACTTACATTCATTTCTTGGCAACACGGGCACATGTCACCTAAGACTATCAGGAAGTATAAAATTCTTCATTTCAGTAATTGAAAAAGTGACTCAAGTCCTCATACTATTAAGGGTGGATTATAGAAACTCACTGGTCATAGAAATCCAAAAAGTCCTGCAGCCTGATTGTATCTGTAAAGACCCCTTTTGTGCTCTTAGAAAGACTCTGGTCCCTTTGAGAACGGAGTGAGACACTAAATGGGTTTCTTTCTCTTTTCCTGTGCTTACTTCAGAGAGCGATTTCACATGCCTTCTCCCCACCTCCCAGATGTTTTCTGTGGCACCTCTAGGTTTATAACATAACTATGGGTGGGTGGTGAGCTCCACTCCGCTGGCAGAGCTAATGGCATTTTTTGCACTCCGCACTCCGCTTGGAGTGTGGAGTTTGGTCAAAAACTCTGCTAGCCCCACCAGCGGAGCGGAGTTCACACTGTGTGCACTGCAGCCCAGTTATGGGCCACACAGCGCAAGCGCAAACAGTCTGTGTTTGCGCTGTGGAGCCCATAACTGGGCTTCAGTGTACACTCACCCCACATCAGTCGCGTAGAGCTGCTTGCTGGCGGCCCAGCAGCTCCAGATGATCCAGGGAGGCAGAGAGCTAGCCAGGCCGCTGGCAATGAGGACCCCCTGGGAATGAGGACCCAAGTAAGTCCTTGTTTTTTTTCTAGTATGCACACACTGGTGCACAAAAGACCTGAAACTGCAGCTTTTTCTGCCTATGGCCCTGGCCTGGGGTGGAACTCCGTCAGCTCTGCCTACCCGTAAACATAGCTGCCTCTGATGCTCACAGACCTGCTAACTGGCACAAACACATGTATGTTTGACAAGTAAAGAAACAGATGCCTGCACACATGCACATACACATACATCAATAGAACACACACAAATTCAAACACATACACTTTCACAGACATATATTACATTTGTATTACACAACATACTATTCATAATTAGTAGGCTTCACAATGTCACCCACTATACTAAAATCTGAGCTGCCTCCGAGTGGATGGTTGCAAAACCCCAAAATGGCTAAAAAGGAACATTAGGAAATATAGCATTGATTAGGGGTTCCCTAGCCTGGACCACCTGGTTCAAAGATTTTCTGAATTGGTATGCATTTAATGTTCCATGAAAAACCTTCTAAACTAAAATCTTCCATACGGAGGGCAGACCATTCCAGTGACAGTCTCCTGTGCACTCAATGATCCAACGCCTTCATTGGATTTCTTTCTGTTCAGAGCCACCACAACTTTATTCCCTTTGGATTTAAGGATGCAGAGTTGGTGTGTGAGTTTGCTGACACCTAAACTAGACCAGCTACAGGAAATGCTCTATTGGCATGATCCAGGATTTTAAATTTGTCTACGGTTGACAGTGGTAGCCAATGCAGTTGTACAATGACTACAGTGATCCAGTCCCTTTCTACAGAGCTACTGGGCACAATGACCCCACTTTTATTAGAGGGAGGATGACATGTACTGGGGAGCCTCCAAACAGGAAATTACCCTGTTCAATCCAGCTCTGGACAGGAACCCTGGTCAATACAGTCACCTTAAAATGATAAGACTGGTTGTGTTTTTTCCAGCAACAGGTGGAAATTACAGGACTCCACAATTTTCTGAATCTTTTCTTCGTAAATATCTGCTAGGTTATCACTATGGGGGGAAAGGGAGAGGTCCCTGAAAAGCTACACATGGAAGTCTTGCTGGAGTCCTTGATCCTACTTACAACACGTCTGCTTTGACCCATTCAATGACACTTTGTTATATTATCCATCAGGTTACTCATCCCCACTCCCTAGCCTCACCACTACTGATCATGCACCTATTTAACTGCAATCTCACAGTTGTACAATGGTTCATTATTGTTGCTTGTTTCTTTCATAATGCATTTTAATCTTTATGTTGAAGCACTATTGTTTGTTGTAAGATGTTGGGTGGGTATTCATCTCACATAATGCTCATGAGAGGAAGCATGTTGCGCGACAGCAGCATCAAACAAAACAACTAATTGAACTAAAGCCCTAGGGTGTTTTATGTCTCCCTCCAGTTTTTAGATTCCAACCTAGTTAAAGGTTCTAATTGTTCTTCCATCTGTGCTTTCTGGCACACAGGAGAGGAGTGAGGCTCCCAAGGCACCAACAAGCAGCTTAAAGATCCTTGCCCGCCTGCATTGAGAGCTGTGTCCTTGCACAGGTGCCAGAAGTCACCACGCCCGATCTCAGCTCACCTCAAATTGTGTGGGAGAAGGGCCAGAGCAGGATATGTATATGAGGCAGGGACCAATGTGTAAGAGAAAGGGAATGGAATATGTCTTCTGTTTAGTCCCATGATGTTCTTGTCAATGCATGTTTTAAACATTTCTAATGCTCCTCCTACATGCACTATCCATTTCTCTGCAGTTTCAAAGACATGCAGTTCTCATAGAAGCAGTTATGCCCCTGGCCACTCTAGAGCCCTGATTACTAGTTCTACCATACTGGCAGGATCCAAACAACTGCATGCAGACTTTATTTTACCGTACAGTAACACCATGCCAGTACTATGCAAATAAGAATTAGATCCCATGGAATGAGGAATAACTGTGTGGGACCAAGTTTACTGCTTGTAAAAGTAAATGGAATTCCCAATTGTGTGTTACCTTTGCCTTTACTATCAGTTCTGAGCAGGTGATAAGTGTAGACCGCGGCCTCTGTGTGGGGTGGACATTGATCTCAAAAAATGTTTTTTAGGCAGCGGCACACACCGTAGCAGATTTGCCTGTCATCTGTGCTTCTTACATGTGTGAAATCTGGCAACACTCTACAACATCTAAAGTCTAAACCTGTCCTTCTTATCTGTTGGTGATTGACATCTGGCCCTTGGGACAACAGTGCTACCTCTAGATTTCAACAAGAAGCATAGCTGCCATTTTTCCTGCTTGCCTATGGTTGACATTTCCAAGTTCACAGTGTGCTTATGGGTGACATTTCGTTGCCTTAAGTGTGAATCTGTAAGTGATACTTTATCTCGCATAGAACAAAGCAGTTATGTCCATATGATGACACACATTACAGAAAATACCTACTTCTGTGAAGAGTGACAGCCTAGAAAATGCATTAAACAGCTGTGAATCTCTTCAAATTCATTTGCAAGTATGCAAACCCACTTTATTACTGACATGATTGTCCTGAAATGTTAGTAGAGTCATTTTAAAAATTGTACAGAAAGAATATACAATGTCTGCTTCCAAACAAATTTGTGAGGAAAAGAGGAATGAAGACATGCTGGATTTATTTGGTTGCACTCAACTTGCGTTTCACAAATGAGTGCCCGTTGCAAATGACGGGTTGTATATACTGGTAGGAAAACCCAGATGGTTAATCCACTTGTGTGAACTCTAGTCATTTACTGTCAGTATTCAAGTTTGCTTAAATTCATGTTGTTGACAAAATATGCTTCACTTTTTTTCAATGCTGGAAAGTTTGTGGTTTTCTTCTGGAAATGGATGGATGTGTATGTTTAGTCAGTAACTGAAACACGGACCCATTGAAAGATAACTTGTGGCAGTGATTGCTCTCTTCCCTACGAGTAGTGGTACAGTGTTTTTTTTAATTGCACCCTTTCCAATTATGTGTGTGGAAATTGCTCTTGGGAAAGCGGACTGTATTAGACCAGAAATGGGAAGGGTGTGCACAGTATAAAAAGGGACTATGCAGAGCTTACTGAATAATCGAGAGGAATATACACTGATTTCATCCCTTAATAGTAAACTCAGGGCCGGCTTTAGGGAGGTGCGAGCGGTGCGGCTGCACCGGGTGATGACCTGGATTAGGGGGCACTCACCTCAGGGGGGGGGGCTGTGTTTAGCAATGACTTAGGAAGTTTGTAATTTCAAAACACCTGGTGAAAAGTCCCTTGTGCGTCCAGCCTCCAGGAAGCAATTAAAATGTCAAGATGACAGCTTTGAGTCGCCATAAAGTAGCATGGAGGGTTAGTATGCCTGCAAATCTGTTTTTCACTGAAATTAAACCATAAAACATTGGGATTCACATGGCCAAAACAGACCAACATACATTCTGAAACGACCAACCTCTGCCTCTGGGGCTGCTGAAGTGCCTGGTGGGGCTGCGAGTCTTGAAAAAACACCTTGCCTTAGTGACAGGAAGCGCGACTATGGCGCAGCCTCTTTTGTGGTCGAGCTTAGATAAAAGGTGCCACTCTGGAAGCAGCGAGCTAGTGCAACAGGGAAAAGCAAAGCTTGCACCCGCTGCCTGAGAACTCCATGGATGTCATTTCCTGGTTGCCAGCGGTCGCAACTGCTCACTACTCCCTGCTCTTGCGACCCCTAGCCTTAGAGGTCGCAAAGGCAACAGCAGCCACAGAAGAGCTGGACCCTCTGAGATTGCTTCATTTACTTTTCGTTTATGTAAAAATATAAGCAGGAGCTCCAAGCTGCTGCTGGCTAAGGGACAGGAAACAGATAAAACTTGTTATTGTTACAGTTTGTCAGCCTTGCAGGCCCCAAGCTCCCCTAAGCACTGTGTATGTTTTTCCTGCAGACGAGGAATTTTGATGTTATTTCGCCACTGGATGTTAGTAGAACAGGTATGAATGAGATGGACTTGTATCTTCAGCAGGCTTTCCTGGTTTTCCTCTTCTGCTGGAACCTGTCACTGTTGGCTTGTGAGCCGTGCTGCCAAAAATAAGAATGCATCATTTTCAACCTGAAAACTATTCCAGCATTAAAGACATTCACAGTTAGTACTTTTGTTTGTACATTTTCATATACTGTAGTGTTAATTTATGTTACCTCCTTCAGTACTACATATTTGTCAAGCATTCTTCACTTTGTTACTTGTCATGTTTTCTTATTTTCAATTTGCTCAAGTGTGAGGTTTTAATGCCTTCTACGCGAGGTCATTGACATTACATGGCAATAGAAAATCAAATTTCTCAACGTAGTTGACGAAAGTATGTGGCAAGAAAAGGCAAATTAAGCATCATCATATGTGCTTGTAATGTGGTAGAATTGGTTCTCCAATTTGTAATTCTCATATAGGTTAAGCAACATTTTATTTTAATTGTAATTACATAGCCCTTTGTATACCTGAGGAGGAGCCGAAGCATATTAGTGAATGGATAGTATGGTTCACACTGCTAGGAGTACTTGATTGAAACAGTGGTCAATTGCTATGTGCCTTACGTGGGAAATATTTTTGTGTTCTGTTGGTGGGCCCAGGGTGGTGCTTTCTCAGGGGGTCAGTGAAATTCAGTGTCACAGGTGTGGTAATGCCACTTCCTGTGATGTCATGGGGTGGAAAGTCACATGATCCCAGTTGCGCTACCCCTGAAATTTTTGTGAATCGATGCCCACACGCTACTGTGGGTGCCACTGGTACACTGCATGCTCACAGTGACACCTTGCTGTAAAACACAAGGCAAGGCACCGCCTCCTCAATCCGCGCAGGAGCACTGCCTGGTCCAAATTGTCATATTATTTCATTTTAGAGGTGGGCAAGCCACCTCTAAAACAGGGAGACCCAAGTCAGAGGCACCCCAAGAGTCTGGATGGGATCTTAGAGCCCATGCACTAGTGGCATGTAAATCATATAACAACGTCTCCTCAAAATTCAAAGTGTATTTCTTTAACATAGGGAAGCTTTGACATTAATAGGGCACATTATAGCACAGCTGTGACAAGTTCTTATTAAAAGTGATAGTTCTGAACAACTGGTAATCTGAAATCACATATTTGAAAGTGCTTTCATAGGCGAAAGAAGAAAGAATAATTTGGTGAAATAAATCATTTGCCTATGTTCACACAAATTAAGAAGGGAAGCTGCAATTTATACAGACTATCTGGTTTCATTTTGTGCAAATCAGACAGTAAATGAGCATCTAGTTGTCTTCCCCTATGTTAAGGCTTTGTGTTAAATTCTTGGTGCATTTTTGACACATAGTGCAAACTCGACCCAAAGGTATTGAAGCGTTTTACATGAGCGCAACTTATATTACGCAAAGTCATTTGCATTGTTTATAAGTGTGGGGAGAATAAGTGATTCACCCACAATCACGGAATGTTGATCCAATGCAGTGACTACAGCCGGGTTCCCCAGTTTCACAGTCTGATGCTCGGGCCATAAAGCCACATCCTGGGCAGAGGGAGGAAGGCAGGCAGAAGCCGTATTAAAGCTTGGCTTGTTATGGGCTCAAGGTTCCAACAGAACCTCGAGCTGAGCCAGAACAAGGCTTCAGAACCGAGCCCGGCTCGAGCTTTTGATGGCTTGCCCACCTCTATTTAATGTATGATCATGACACCAGAGCTGACTGAGACAGCATGGCATTCTCAGAGCAGGGCTCTGCTTGATTGTGGGTGTGAGAACCGTGCAAAACACAGTTCATGTCTGATGATGTGTGAAAACTCTCACACAGTGAATAAAAAGTAAACAGACTAAGGGCCTGATTTATTAATTTGGGGAGAGGGTATTGGCGAGAAGGAACAGTAAAATCCTTAAAATGCCCCACTACCATGGGAAAAGACTCTGGCGTAACTCTATAAGGTATGCTATCCCATCCACAGGTGACACGAGTGAACTTGATTCAAGTGCACGAGTCATGAATGTAATAGACAGAATATTGTAGCCCTGCAAGATGCTATTCGATGTGTAATTGATACAGAAGTATTGCTTTTGGGTTACTAACAATTCCATACAGGGATCAGGCGCACCAATTAAAGAGGAAGAAACCTTATTTGATTATCACCTTATCACACATACTGTACTAAGAAGAATGAACAGCTCTACATTAAAAATATCTATTACTACAGGAGCAGTCTATTTCTCAGTACATCTAAAACAACTTCACAGACAGGGGCGGCTCCTCCATTAGGGCGGAGGAGAGTTGCCTCCCCCCACCAGCAGCTGCAGCTGTAAACATTTTTACCAAAAAACGATAATAACCTGAATGAACTGAACAGTACTGAATCTCAATTTGTGTTCGCGATTTAGTATTTGGAAGGGGGGTGTTTAGGGCGCCCCTTCCAAATACTGACTCTAAATGGGATGTATGCATGTTTTGCAACCGAATTACGGTTGCCAAAAATTTCTATTTTACCAACTCCTTGAAGGATTTGGTAACCCATTCACAAATGGATAGTGGTCCCCAAATTACCCCTTATCCTTTGAAAAGGGAAAACAAATATTTTTAAAGAGCAGACAGTGGTCCCATGGAGCACGGCCTACTCTTAAAAATTAAACTTGAAGTTTCATTTTTTTCTTTTTAAACACATTCCACTTTCCTTCAAGGAAAACAAGCGTGTTAAAAAAAGAAAAGATTACTTTATTTAAAAGTAATTACAGACATGGTGGTCTGTTGACCCCAGCAGACCACCATCCCTGTGATGGCTGCAAAACCTAATGGGTCGCAAATTGCGACCTACCTCATTATATTCATGAGTTAGATCCATTTGCAATCTACTCGAAATCTCAAATGAAATTCAAAAGAATGTCATACATTGGATATAGCAAGTTCCTTTATGCGTTTTGCAGGAAATTGCAATTAGGAAGTGTCAAGGTGAATTCTCTGACTGGGTGAACAGGCCGGTGTACCTGACACACTCTCCATCATGTCCTGCTTGAAATCATGCTAGACCCCAGTCTACCACAACCACCATTGTCACATAATTCTTTTGGCATAATCTGTCCTTAAGTTTCCTAAATTACAAATCTCTGGCTCCAGTTTTAGTTGCTTTAGAGTCATATTGTCTATTACATTTTGCTCTATTATCCTAATTCAGAGTGGGATTTTAATTGTGTTTTGTTTCTGCTTTTTAACTGTTTAGTTGTTTTGCACATTTTCTTTAAGTTACATCTCTGCTCTGTGCCCTAGTCACCATGGGTTGAAATCAGATTTAGATCAGTGGAACGTTTGACTGGACCTAACTAGTTAGTGACTCTGGTCCTGGCTGAGATATTTGCAACGTCTCAACAGGTATCAATAAAGCAACAACTTAATGCATTGTGAATATGGAACATGACAGGAAAGCACCAAGTAGATTACTGTGTTTAAATTATCAAATCAGTCAACAAGAGAATATATTGTAGCATCAACATTTATCAACAATAGGTGCGGTGCATAAAGACAAGTGAACACATAGCCGCCCGCCAAGGTTGGACCGCCGGGCGGCCGCCAATGCATCCGCACTCCCGCTGCGGTCATTTTGAGATCCCCGCTGGGCCGGCGGGCGGAAACCTGGTTTTCTCCCGCCTGTCCAGCGGGGATCACAGCCGCAAAACAGGAGCCGGCTCCAAATGGAGCCGGCAGTGTTGCGGCTGTTCGATGGGCGCAGTTGCACCCGTCGCGCTTTTCACTGTCTGCATAGCAGACAGCGAAAAGCTGCACGGGGCCGTGGCAGGGGGCCCCTGCACTGCCCATGCCAGTGGCCATGCGACTCCCTGTACCGCTAGCCTTTTCCTGGTGGTTCAAAGCCTGGCGGTAGGGGGACTCGTAATCCCCTGGGCAGCGCTGCAAACAGCGCTGCCCTGGCGGATTAAAACCGCTGGGACTGAAGTAGCGGTAAACTGCCGGTCCTGGCGGTGCGACCGCGACGCTTCCGCCGCGGTCGTAATACCATGGGACGCACTGCCAGCCTGTTGGTGGTGCTTCCGTCAGAACAGCCCTGGCGGTCTCTGACCGCCAGAGTTGTAATGACCCCCATAGTGTTCGTGAACCAGTGCCCTTGAACGGTGCATGTAAAAACAGATTAAAAAAAAAGAAGACAGCATGTAGGGAAAAATTATACAATTTTAGTACATGAACTTGATAGTGAAAAATGAAATGCATAGAGTACAATGTATTAAATCAAAAGACAAGTGCATTATTGTCCTGATGATGACCCTAAATAATTGGGGTTGAAACACCATCAACATCTGATACAGCAAAACTTGGCTTTCAATTTAATACATGATACTCTATGATTTTCCTTTTTCGATATCAAGTTCATGTACCAAAATCATATATTTTTTCCTACATGCTGTCTTCCTTTTTCTTTATCAGTGTTTTTCACATGCACCATTCGCGGGCACTGGTTCACAAGCAGTATGGCCGTCATTATGACTATGGCGGTAAATCCTGCTTACCGCCGCAGTGAGAGCCGACAACATACCATCGCGGAAGCAAACATCCATTTGCCATATTATGACACACACACACCAAACCGACAGAATACTACCACAAAGACTTATCCGCCAGACCAAAGGTCAGTGTTAAATTGTCGGTACTGCCACCCATACCGTTATGGCAACAAAACAACGCCCACTACATTATGACCCACAAATCACCACGGCGGACATTCAAAGGCAGTAAACCATTGGCGGTACACACCAGCGCGGTCTGAATGGCCACCCAAATACAAAGCCACACAACATTGGCCAATATCAAAAACACTCACCTGACACTGATTCACACACCACACCCACCCACATCACTATAAAACACACATCCTCATTACCCACAACCCTTTATCAACACCAAAAATTGCCACAAGACAGACACGAATATCACATAGACAACTACACACACACACCACAAACACCCGTTCATCCGTCAGGCACCGCACATCCCACACCCCACTACATTACACAGCACTCTCTGCACAACACACACACCACACAACACCCATTTCCCCACTAGGGCACCCCATTTTCACTGATGAGGAGTTGCGGGTTACAGTACAGCCACAGCTGTTTGTAGCGCAGGTACAACAGATATCCATTGCCTAGAAGATGAAGTTATGACGGAGGATCATGGACAGGGTGAACGCCATGGAACAGCTTCGAAGAACAAGGGATGACATCAGGAAGAGGTGGAACGATCTACGGGGGATGGTACTTTCCGTGGCAGCAAGGCACCAGCTCGCCACTCAGAGGACTGATGGTGGATCCCCACCTTCTCCCCCACAGCTCACAGCATGGGAGGAGCAAGTCTTGGCAATACTGCATTCTGAGGAATTTACTGGAGTAGCCGCAGGACTGGACACTGGTGAGTCAATATTTACTCCTTATCACCCCCAATATCGCCATGTCATCTCACCACCTCACCCTGACTCCTATCACTCCACTCCATCCCAACCAGTGCACCTACACATGTGACCAACCCCAATGCCAAGACCTGCATGCCATACCAATGCATGGACAGCCCTCCCAGCCCTGCATGTACACCCATCACCAAAGCATTCAGAGCATGGAGTACTAACAATCACACAATACATCACCATACAGAAACAAAGATGGCAGGGCAACATCAACTATAGAGGGGAAGCTAGGGATGTACAATATGTCACAGACATGAAGCATAATACATCACTTTCATCCCCACAGGTGCCCCACCCAATCCCAGCGGGAGTAGGTGCCACAAATATCCAATTCCCCCAAGAGAAGATGCCCCTAGTGATGACAGTAACTCTGGACTGAACTTCCTGGCCCATCAGGGACCACTGGTCAATCGGCAACCCCAGCCCACTCCCAGTCCACCACAGAGCCTCCCCCCTAAGTAGCCAACAGCACAGCACCCACCCAATGTTCCCACACTTCTGTCCCCAGGACATGTCAATAGCAGTGTGCCAACCTGTACAAGGACCCCATTCTACACCTCACACCCAAGACAAACAGGGTCCTGGGGTCAGTGGCAGTGGGCACACTGTTCAGGGGACACAGGCGGACAGGGACACTGGGAGGACAGCTGTGCACCAGGGGAGGACAGGCCAAGGGAACCGACTCTCCATGAGGGACTCACGAACATCCTGGGGGCTTACCAACAATACCAGAACAAGATGGGCCAGATCCTTACCAACATGAAGGAGAACAAGCGGATGCAGGAGGTACACCATCAGGAAATCAGGGAAGATTTGCAGGCCCTCAACACCACCATGGTCTTCATAGCAGGTGTCCTGGCTGATATGGCCAACATCATGAGGGAATGGACAGCACACTGGCAGACGCCTACCACTAGCCAGTCTACTGACCAGCCCTTCACATCTGCTGCAGCTAGTGGACAGGAGGACCTGCCACAGGACCCACAGGCCACCAGCACCCCTCCCCCAGCAGAAGGTTAACCACCCCGCAAACATTCCCTGCGACCCAGACAGAAGCCAGAGACACTTGCCAAAACAAAGACCATCACCAGGAAATGAGACCCTCCTGAATGTCCCCCTTGTTTTCCACCCTGTCATCTTGTCCACTCTGAACTGCCTTTGCTCCCCTTCCTAGGGCCCCTTGGACACTGGACCTGTGCCACAGCAGACTGGAACAGTACCCTAGACTTACCTTTACCATAGCCCCATTCCATTGCACTTTTATGTCTATAATTTACACTAAAATGAACACCCTTGAACACAACTTGAGTGATAGGGTTTTATGTGATGAAAATGTGCAATTATGGAAACAATCACATCTTGTGCAAATGATCTGAACACTGTGATAGCAAATAAATAATGACCTGTAGCTGTCTGTAGTCATCACATCAGTACACAGTTGTTATAACACCAACATCTGCAAAATGAGAAGGCATAGGTGACAGTACGGTGAAATGCAAAGGAAGTGAATGCCATCCTGCTACAGCCACACAGAAAACATCAATAGTCAGAGGAATGGTCAGTTCCACTGTCTCACCTGTGTGCCATTGGAAGTACTGACGTATCACTGATGTTCTGTTGTCCACATTCTCATCCTCTTCCTCCTCATCCTCACGGTCCACTGCAGCCACAGGGGCATTCCCAATCTCCTCCTCTTGCAGATAAGGCACATGCCGTCTGAGGGCCAGGTTGTGCAAAATGTAGCATGATACTACTATCTGGCAGACCTTCTCGGGTGAGTAGCACAGGGATTCACCTGTCAGATGGAGACATCTGAACCTGGCCTTTTGGAGGCCAAAGGTACGTTTGATGTTCCTCCTGGTTCACCCATGTGCATCATTATACCGATTCTCAGCCCCTGTTATGGCATTCCTCACAGGAGTAGGAGCCATGATAGGTTTGGGTAGCCAGAGTCACCTGCAAGTATTGAGGGACAAACATTAGCCTTACACAATGGTAGAGGGATAACTCCTGAAGGCATACACTGACATACATTGTGTGGGAACTCAGGCTCACCTATTAGCCACACCCTGTGCCTCTGTACTTGTGCCATCACATTTGGGATGCTGCTATTCTTCGAGACGAAGGCGTCATGCACCGACCCAGGATATTTGGCAGTGACGTGGGAGATGTACTGGTCAGCTAGGCACACCATTTGGACATTGAGTGAGTGAAAACTCTTCCGATTCCTGAACACCTGTTCATTGTGCCGGGGGGGACAAACGCAATATGTGTTCCATCAATCGCCCCAATAATGTTAGGTATATGTCCCATTGCATAGAATCCTGCCTTCACAGTGGCCAAATCTTCCACTTGGGGAAAGCAATGTAGCTGCACATGTGTTTGACAAAACCCTTGTCAGCACGATTGAGAACATTGGCTGTGACATTCCTGCTGCCAAACCCACAGTTGCCAGGAAAAGGAGCACTGATAGAACTTGCACAAGAGGGGGATCCCAGTGGGATGACAGATAGCTGATATCAGATCAGGCTCCAATTGAGCACACTGCTCTGTGATAGTGGCCCTATGCAGACTATAGGTGAGTATTATGTACCTGTCTTCCAGTGTAGCCAAGTCCACAAGAGGCCTGTACACTGGGTTTTATCTCCTTCTCCTATTCATCCGCAGTGGTAGGTATCTAAGGGACACAAGAGTGAGTAGTGTGTCACCATTTGAACAATGGAACCACCACCTCAGTATACATAGAGCATTAATGTGATGGGACAATGGGAATGGCAATGTATGTGCAATTTATATCAATTACTCAGTTCTCGATTATCTGAATGTTGTCCACCACCATAAAATGGTGACCACCTGTCCTGTATGTAGGGACAGGTGGAAGTGAGGTAAGTACACCGGCGTTGGGTGTCAGGGTGGAAGATGGTCTTTCACTGCCGTGCTATTCCTCATTGGCTAATATGGGGCTCTATGGAGTACAGTGGGCAGTGGGGATCACTGTGTACACCGTTGCGAATGTGACCGCCATTTTCTGTCTATAACCTCACTTGATTCCCGACTTTCCACAGGACAACACCTTCACTGCGAGTGCTGCTGTGACCTGTGTCTGGATCCTGCAATGGCCTGTGTGACCAGTGAGAGGGCCCCTGCCTTCATTTCAGAGGAGTTGGAGCGCTTGGTGGATGGGGTCCTACCCCAGTATGGACAGCTGTATGGGCCTCCAGAGCAACAGGTGAGTACACCTTGGAGACGATGCATGTGACAAGGTTGCATGAAGATGTGTGTGAAAGCATTGTGTCATTTGGGGGGGTGGTAGGTCTGGGGGTAGTGTGCATGGTGGGCGCTGGGTGATGTGTGTGTCAATGGAGTTGGAAATGGGATTTGTGGTCCATATGTGTGACAGACTGGATTGTGTGTGTAATGGTGTCCTCCTGTCTGTATTGCCTCTGCAGGTCAGCGCCTATCAGAAGAAGGGATTGTGGCGTGCCATCGCCAAGGATGTGCGGACCATGGGGGTCTACAGCAGACCAAGCACCCATTGTAGGAAAAGGTTGGAGGACCTGAGAGGCTGGGCCCGGAAGACTGCAGAGGCGCAGCTGGGGTTGGCCTCCCAACGAGGGCGGGTGCCTGTGGGAACCTGACCCCCCTGATGGCCCACATACTGGCGGTGATATACCCAGAGCTGGATGGGCACATGAGGGCATCACAGCAGCCACAAGGGGGTAAGTACAGTGAGCGTAACAACAGTTATTGGTAGGTGGCTTGGGATCCTGGTGGTGGGTTTCAGTTAGTGGGTGCCCCTTAATGACAGGTCAGACATTTGATTGCGATCCAGATCGAGGGAAATGGGTGTATTCCAACATCTGGCAACCTAGCTATGTTGCATTCCATGTCAGACAGGGCTTGGTGGTTGCCAGAAGAGGTGCAGTTGGCAGTGGTTGGCTCTCATCTTGCTGTGGCACCTAGCCAATTGAATGCCAGTACAGTGCATTGTGCACAATCCTGATACCTGTGTGTGATGGTAATGTGTCTGCCAACTGCGTTTTTGGTGCTGTAATTGACCCAGTGCTCCCTTTCTCCCCCCCATTTTTTCTTCTGTCATCCTGTCCATGTATGCATTAGCATCATCTGGTGGAGGATCAGGGGCACCGGTGACAGAGGGAGCTGCATCCCACATGACCCAGAAGGCAGAGTCTACTGATGCCGAGGGAACCAGTGGGACGGAGGGCGGGGGGAGCACCACAGCGGAGACAGGAAATGACAGCACTAACTCTGATTCCTCTTCCGATGGAAGCTCCCTGGTGGTGACGGGCACCTCTGGGACCACCCCAGCTACCGGTACAGCCGCCATCCGTGTACCAGCACCGCCCTCCCAGTAGCCCCCCACGGAGTTGCCTGGGCCCACTCACCCAGGTGGGTGGGCATCTCCTTCATCACAGACACCTCAGGCCCTGCCCCAGTGAGCTCTGCTGCCATTGGTGAGGAGGCTATTGACCTCCTGAGATCCATCTCTGTAGAGCAGTCAACCACAGTGAATTGCATCCAGGGGCTGGCATCCCAGATGCAGCAATGAATTCCTGGAGGGCATCCATGGTGGTTTGGCAGCCCAACACAGATTGTTTTAGGCTCTGGCCTACTCTCTGATGGCAACCAGTGTCCCTGTTCCACCGTTTCCCCTCCAAATACCACTTCCCACTCCCAGTTACCTCAACCCCAACCCATCCCATGCACAAATACAGACAAGCATGCACACACAACATCACACAAGAGTGGCAGAGACAAACAGAGGCAGCACACTTCTGGCCACAGGCACTCACACAACACCAGACAGTTGCACACACAACAGCATCCACTGCCTCCATTGTCTCCCCCTCCTGCTTCATCCCCTCCCTCACAGTCACATCCGCACTCACACCTTGGGTCACTAGTTATACCCCTTTCTACTTTTGAAGTAGGCAAACTTCAAAGGCAAGTCTCTGTTGTTCACAAGATCCTGCCTTGCTCAGGCCAGGCCCCAGACACACACCAGGGGGTTGGAGACTGCATTGAGTGATCGCAGGCACAGCCCATTCAGGTATAAGTGATCACTCCTTCCTCCACTCAAGCTCAGATGGCTCATCAGGATATGCAGACTACACCCCAACTCCCTTTGTGTCACTGTCTAGAGAAGGTTCACAAACAGCCCAACTGTCAGTCTGACCCAGACAGGGAATACACAAACAGGCAGAGTCACAAAATGGTTAAAGCAAGAAAATGCCTACTTTTTTAAAGGGGCATTTTCAAACTAACAATTTAAAAAACAACTTTACCAAAAGATTTATTTTTAAATTGTGAGTTTAGAGCCACCAAACCCCACATTTCTATCTGCTCCCAAAAGGAATCTGCACTTTAAGAATATTTAAAGGCACCTCCCATGTTAACCTGTGAGAGAGATAGGCCTTGCAATAGGGAAAAACAAATTTGACAGTCTTTCGCTGGCTATGGACTTCAAGAAGACTTGGAGGGACAGAGTTAGATTTACTGGCTTTGGGTGTTTGCAGAAAATAATGGTATTAACACATCTTTAGGCTTTTCAAATGTAGGCAACACTTACGTTGTTATTTGGTATGAAGAGGAATGATATACTAGAATTGTTGCAATCCATGTCTGATTGTCTGTCACTTGATGCTCTCTTGATTCATTGTGGAGGGAATAGTTTAGGTCATTGTACTAGACTGAACCTGAGTATTAGCACAAAAGAAACCTTTAGAGAAATCATGTCAGTTCACCCTGTAACTAAAATTGTGTATCCAAACATTACCCAAAGGTAAGCATGACTGTGGATCATCAAATACATTCTTCAATTTGAAAAACCCCAGAAGGTCAAAGGTCAATAAGGCTAGTTATTCATTCCTCCTAGACCAGTTAATTCCATCTAGCTATTGTCACATTACTCTTAAAAGATGGAGTCCATCTCACTGATATCATGTGTTCCTGACTAACATCCAGGATTGTCTTCTACAACTCATTGTATAAGATGCACAATACACACTTTATTCTAACTGCTCTTTTCAGAGCCAACCTCGATTGAATGCACATCACATATGTTTAACTTTGTCTTTCTCTTTTTTGTTAAATTTTTTAATATGCAGCTTATTTCTGAATCGCAAATCACATTCCATTGAAGAATTTGATTTTCATTTTGGGCCATCAGACATGTGACTGTTCTGCCCTTGTTATTTTACATGCTTTCCCTCTCCCTGGCCTTGTTTAATAATTTACAGATTTTGCTGTGTGTTTTTAATTTTTTTCCTTTGTACGCAATCCAGTGTCGACTTGTGACTTTTGTTGATGTGTAATTCTTTAACTCTCCATGTTAGCTTTATAGAGGTGACCATTATAACACTTAGGGCCAGATGTACGTCGCCTTTTGCGCCTCGCAAACAGCAAAAACGCAGTTTCGTGAGGCGCAAAAGGCCTCACGCGATGCAGAAACACATTTTGCGAGTCGGTACTGACTCGCAAAATGTGTTTCAGATTCGCAAATAGGAAGGGGTGTTCCCTTCCTATTTGCGAGTCGCACCGCGATGTAGAGTTGATTTGTGACTGCGAAAGCGGTCGCAAATCAACTCGCAGTTACCATCCACTTGAAGTGGATGGTAACTCATTCGCAAATGGGAAGGGGTCCCCATGGGACCCTTCCCCTTTGTGAATGCTAACAAAATTATGTTTTTCAGAGCAGGCAGTGGTCCTATGGACCACTGCCTACTCTGAAAAAAAAACGAAACAAAAAGGTTTCGCTATTTTTTCTATTTGCAGCTCGTTTTCCTTTAAGGAAAACGGGCTGCAAAGAGAAAAAAATAATTCTTTATTGAAAAGCAGTCACGGACATGGTGGTGTGCTGTCTCCAGCAGGCCACCATCCCCATGAGTGCCAAGATTCGCTATGGGGTCGCAAACTGAGACCCACCTCAATAAATATTTATGAGGTGGGTCTTTGCGACCCCATAGCGAGTCGCAGAAGGTGTCTGAGACACCTTTCTGCATCGCGAATTGCGAGTTGCAATTTGCGAGTCGCTTTGACTTGCAAATTGCAAGTCGCAATTTGTGACTTACCTACATCTGGCCCTTAGTTTTTATTCATTTCAGGTTGGCTTGGATGTATTTTATCACTCCAAAGCTGTAATAGCGCGCCTGCAGTGATAAAAGACTTTTGTCATTTTTCATTTTGCCGTGGATGGCACTCTGCTATTCCTATGCTTAAAGACTTCTGCTAGAAAAAAACCCATTTCAGGTGAGAAGATTAAGAGTGTCAATGGTGTTGTAGGATGCTACACATAAAGAGGCTTCTCTACCTCAACTTGGCAACTATCCAGAGTTCCCTGCTTTTTGCATAATTTATGTGGCATGCTAATATTGTCTTAACTTATACCTGGTGCCCCTTTGTGTTCAGACAAACTATACCACTCTGATGAACTTCAACTAAAGAAAAACACATTATCAGGGATTGTTTTTATTTATGCTAGGTTGGCTTGGATGGTATGTTGCCACTCCAATGCTGTAATACTGTACTTGGAGTGGTAAAAGTATTTTGTCATTTTCAGCTCAGTATGAATGGAAGTGTTCTATTAAAAGCTTTGCTGTAACAATTAAAGGACTTTGTCCCAAGTCTGTTCCGTTTGTGATTCAGGATACTTACCGTGATCCATGGACTAGTAAATAACAAAAATGTCGCACAAACTCAGGTCACTACATAGACATCAGTTGACTATGCCCACTGTAATGTGGCTCACAGCCATACTTCATACATTACCTGTTACGTCCTGGATCAAGGTAAAAGTGTAGAAGTTGATATTCCTCCATTTTACAGTCTTTTACATTGGTCTTCACACATTAGGCTCCTTGCATCAATCTAAACTGTAGTGTCGCCTTAGATTTTTAGCGCATTGCTGAAGTTGTGTCAATTCTGATGCCAACTCAGCAATGCATCAGATTTTCAGTGGATGTCTAGTGTGATCCTACCCACGGATGTGTCAGTATTTCTGATGCATCGGGAACCCTACGCCATGGAGCACCATATTGTAAACAGGACTCATCCATGGCATTGTAAACTTTATTGCCGCAGTCCAAGTTGTTTTTGATGCATCGATGCCACAACGCAGAGATGTGTCAGTTCTTGTACATGAGGCCCTGTCGTTTCATTTTGGTTAAACAACCAGTCAGTATAAAACGACAAATCAATTACTGGTGAGGTACATAAGCGATAAATGTTGAAATTGCAGGCTATCAGTGAATATGACCAAGTGTCCGAAAAATCAGACAGTGCAGTGTGAAGAATGCATTAACAACACGGTATGTTGCATTTCTACTATTTTTCACAAAAAGCCAACCCCAGAGGCCCAATGTACAGCTTTCCTGTTAATGACAGTGTACGGAAGCATGGGCAGGGTCTTGCATCACTTCTCTCAGCACCAGTCCTCACATCAGGCATTTGGACACTCGCTCCAGTAAGCACATGACCTAAACTAGGTAATGCCTCTATAACGTGGCTCCGCCTGTTGCCTCATCCCCAGTGTCTTCACTGCATGTGTGCACTAGGAATGCCCAATAAAGGGCCCCAAATATCCCTTGGAGGATTGCAAATGTGCATGAATTCATGTTAGGTATCTGTTTGAGTATTAAAGTACGTCTTGGCAGTATGTCATTCTTGTAATGTGGGGAGGGGCCCTTCATCCAGTGCAGTGCTATTCTACACCATGTCAGTGTAGGAAAGTACCATCTTGCCTGGCATGTTACCCCCATATTTCACTGTATATATGTTGTTTTAGTCTATGTGTCACTGGGACCCTGCCAGACAGTGCCCCAGTGCTCATAAGTATGTGCCCTGTATGTGTTCCCTGTGTGATGCCTAACTGTCTCACTGAGGCTCTGCTAACCAGAACCTCAGTGGTTATGCTTTCTCTGCTTTCCAAATTTGTCACTAACAGGCTAGTGACTAATTTTACCAATTCACATTGGCATACTGGTACACCCATATAATTCCCTAGTATATTGTACTGAGGTACCCAGGGTATTGGGGTTCCAGGAGATCCCTATGGGCTGCAGCATTTCTTTTGCCACCCATAGGGAGCTCTGACAATTCTTACACAGGCCTGTCATTGCAGCCCGAGTGAAATAACGTCCACGTTATTTCACAGCCATTTACCACTGCACTTAAGTAACTTATAAGTCACCTATATGTCTAATCGTCACCTCGTGAAGGTTGGGTGCAAAGTTACTTAGTGTGTGGGCACCCTGGCACTAGCCAAGGTGCCCCCACATCGTTCAGGGCAAATTCCCCGGACTTTGTGAGTGCGGGGACACCATTACAAGTGTGCACTGTACATAGCTCACTACCTATGTACAGCGTCATAATGGTAACTCCGAACATGGCCATGTAACATGTCTAAGATCATGGAATTGTCACCCCAATGCCATTCTGGCAGTGGGGGGACAATTCCATGTTACCCCGGGTCTCTATCACAGAACCTGGGTACTGCCAAACTGCCTTTCTGGGGTCTCCACTGCAGCTGCTGCTGCTGCCAACCCGTCAGACATATTTCTGCCCTCCTGGGGTCCAGGCAGCCCTGGCACAGGAAGGCAGAACAAAGGATTTCCTCTGAGAGAGGGTGTAACACCCTCTCGCTTTGGAAATAGGTGTGAAGGCTGGGGAGGAGTAGCCTCCCCCAGCCGCTGGAAATGCTTTGCTGGGCACAGATGGTGCCCATCTCTGCATAAGCCAGTCTACACCGGTTCAGGGATCCCCCAGCCCTGGTCTGGCGCGAAACTGGACAAAGGAAAGGGGAGTGACCACTCCCCTGACATGCACCTCCCAGGGGAGGTGCCCGGAGCTCCTCCAGTGTGTCCCAGACCTCTGCCATCTTGGAAACAGAGGTGTTTGTGGCACACTGGACTGCTCTGAGTGGCCAGTGCCAGCAGGTGACGTCAGAGGCTCCTTCTGATAGGCTCTTACCTCTCTTGGTAGCCAATCCTCCTTCCTAGGTAGCCAAACCTCCTTTTCTGGCTATTTAGGGTCTCTGCTTTGGGGATCTCACCAGATAACGAATGCAAGAGCTCACTAGAGTTCCTCTGCATCTCTCTCTTCACCTTCTGCCAAAGGGTCAACCGCTGACTGCTCAGGACGCCTGCAAGACCGCAACAAAGTAGCAAGACGACTACTAGCAACCTTGTATCGCTTCATCCTGCCGGCTTTCTCATCTGTTTCCAGGTGGTGCATGCTCTGGGGGTAGCCTGCTTCCTCTCTGCACCAGGAGCTCTGAAGAAATCACCCGTGGGTCGATGGAATCTTCCCCCTGCAACCGCAGGCACAAAAAGACTGCATCACTGGTCCTCTGGGTCCCCTCTCAGCACAACGAGCGTGGTCCCTGGAACTCAGTAACTCTGTCCAAGTGACTCCCACAGCCCAGTGACTCTTCAGTCCAAGTTTAGTGGAGGTAAGTCCTTGCCTCCCCACGCTAGACTGCATTGCTGGGTACCACGTGATTTGCAGCTGCTCCGGCTCCTGTGCACTCTTCCAGGATTTCCTTCATGCACAGCCAAGCCTGGGTCCCCGACACTCCTTCCTGCAGTGCACAACCTTCCGAGTTGTCTTCTGGCATCGTGGGACTCCCTTTTGTGACTTCGGGTGGACTCTGGTTCACTTTTCTTCTAAGTGCCTGTTCAGGTACTTCTGTGGGTGCTGCGTGCCCCCTCTGTCTCCTCATCCAAGTGGCGACATCCTGGTCCCTCCTTGGCCACAGCAGCACCCAAAAACCTTTACCACGACCCTTGCAGCTAGCAAGGCTTGTTTGTGGTCTTTCTGTGTGGAAACACCTCTGCAAGCTTCATCGCAACGTGGGACATCCATCCTCCAAAGGGGAAGTTACTAGTCCTCTTCTTTCTTGCAGAACTCCAAGCTTCTTCCAACCGGTGGCAGCTTCCTTGCACCCTCAGCTGGCATTTCCTGGGCTCCTGCCCACTCTCGACACTGTTGCGACTATTGGACTTGGTCCCCTTGTCTTACAGGTACTCAGGTCCGGAAATCCACTGTTGTTGCATTGCTGGTGTGTGTTCTTCCTGCAGAATCCCCCTATCATGACTTCTATGCTCTCTGGGGGTCGCAGGTGCACTTTACACCTACCTTTCAGGGTCTTGGGGTGGGCTATTTTTCTAACCCTCACTGTTTTCTTACAGTCCCGGCGACCCTCTACAAGCTCACATAGGTTTGGGGTCCATTCGTGGTTCGCGTTCCACTTTTGGAGTATATGGTTTGTGTTGCCCCTATACCTATGTGCTCCTATTGCAATCTACTGTAATTTTACACTGCTTGCATTACTTTTCCTGCTATTACCTGCATAATTTTGGTTTGTGTACATATATCTTGTGTATATATCTTATCCTCATACTGAGGGTACTCACTGAGATACTTTTGGAATATTGTCATAAAAATAAAGTACCTTTATTTTTAGTACTTCTGTGTATTGTGTTTTCTTATGATATTGTGCATATGACACCAGTGGTATAGTAGGAGCTTTACATGTCTCCTAGTTCAGCCTAAGCTGCTTTGCCATAGATACCTTCTATCAGCCTAAGCTGCTAGAAACACCTCTTCTACACTAATATGGTATAACCGGACCTGGCACAAGGTGTAAGTATCTCTGGTACCCACTACAAGCCAGGCCAGCCTCCTACATTGGTTGTGCAGCGGTGGGATAAGTACTTGTAACTACTTACCACTTTGTCATTGTGTACTTTTCATAAGAGAATAATACACAAAACACGTTCATTGTATGTACACCTAACCAAAAAGTTTTGCTTTTCTCCTCTTAAACTTTTTACTAAGTTCTGAAAAGTACTCTAAAACTTCTAAAAGTTTCTAAAAGTTAGAAAAAGTTTTTTTCTCTGTTCTTTAAAATGTTCTGAAACTTTTACTTCCTTCTCACTTTCTCTAAACCTTTGCTATCATGTCTGATGTAGAGTCTGCTCTTAAAATGGTCAATACTACTTATGACAATTTGAATTACAAGAGCCTAAGGAGTCTCTGCTTAGATAGAGGTTTAGTGATAGGAAAGAATCCTACAAAAGAATTTCTATATAACATGCTTATTTTGAATGATGAGTCCCAAGCAGGCACTTCAAATGAGAGGTTAATAGAAGGCTCCCATTCTGACTCAGGGGATCTCCTTGAGGGAGGTGGGGAGGGTTCTGTTCCAAATCTGCCCCTTAGCAGGACACCTAGTAATGTTGGTAGTAATGGAGGTTCTCATCATAGTAGGGGAGTATTTATTCCTGGAGGTCAAGTTGTCAGGGTTCAGTCAGTTAGGGACAGATCCCCCTCTGTTGTTTCCAATTTATCTTCTGTGTCCAAGCATTCCCAACCCACCCTCCCTGAAGACAATATGTTAGAAAGGGAACTTAAAAAGTTAAGAGTTGAAGAGACCAGACTGAAGCTTAAACATCAAACAGCTGGCCTTAGATAGGGAATCCTTAGACCTGGAGAAGGAGAGACAGAGATTGGGGTTAGGACCCCATGGTGGCAGCAATAGCAATATTCCTGATAGTAATCCTGTTAGAGAACATGATTCCAGGAATCTGCACAAGATAGTCCCCCCTTACAAGGAGGGGGATGACATCAACAAGTGGTTTGCTGCACTTGAGAGGGCATGTATGGTACAGGGGGTCCCTCAAAGGCAGTGGGCTGCTATCTTTCAATGGAAAAGGTAGGGATAGGCTCCTTACTGTTAGAGAAAGTGATGCTAACAATTTTTTAAGGATGCACGCTTGGATGGATTTGGCTTAACCACTGGACAATACAGGATTAAGTTCAGAGACACCAGAAAAGAGTCCTCACAAGACTGTATAGACTTTGTTGACTGTTCAGTGAAGGCCTTGGAAGGGTGGTTACATGGCAGTAAAGTTTCTGACTATGAAAGCCTGTATAATCTTATTCTGAGAGAACATATTCTGAATAACTGTGTGTCTGACTTGTTACACCAATATCTAGTGGACTCAGATCTGACCGCTCCCCAAGAATTGGGAAAGAAGGCAGACGAATGGGTCAGAACAAGAGTGAACAGAAAAGTTCATACAGGGGGTGACAAGGATGGCAAGAAGAAGGATGGTAAGTCTTCTGACAAGGGTGGGGACAAACGTAAAACTGATTCTTCATCAGGCCCACAAAAGTTCTCTGTTGGGGGGTCCAAATCCTCTTCAAATCAAGTTAAAAAGCCTTGGTGTTATTTGTGTAAAGTCAAAGGCCATTGGACAACTGATGCCAGTTGTCCAAAGAAAAACACCAAACCTCCCACTACCACAACCCTACTGCTAATTTTAGTGCCCCTAGTAATAGCAGGGGTGGTGGGAACAAACCTATTAATAACCAATCCAAGGGGGTAGCTGGGCTCATTTTTGGTAATTTAGTTGGGGTTGGTCTTGTTAGGGAGACCACAGAGGCCAGAGGCTGTGTTTGTCTCTGAAGGTGCCATTGATTTGGCCACCTTGGTTGCTTGTCCCCTTAATATGGATAAGTACAAGCAACTTCCCCTAATAAATGGTGTTGAGGTTCAGGCCTACAGGGACACGGGTGCCAGTGTTACCATGGTGATAGAGAAACTGGTACACCCTGATCAACACCTACTTGGTCACCAGTACCAAGTGACAGACGCTCATAACAACACTCTTAGCTACACCATGGCTGTTGTGAATCTCATCTGGGGGGGGGAGGATACTGGTCCAAAGAAAGTTGTGGTTGCCTCAGATTTACCTGTAGACTCTCTACTAGGGAACGATTTAGAGACATCAGCTTGGGCAGAAGTGGAGTTGGAGGCTCATGCAGCAATGCTGGGCATTCCTGGGCATATTTTTGCTTTGACAAGGGCTCAGGCCAAAAAGCAAAAAGGACAGGGTAATTTGGATCCTGGAACAATGGACCAAGTGCTCCCTAAAGCTAGGGGTAGCAAGGGTAAATCCCTACCCACTATCCCTTCCTCTACAGATGATTCGCCTTCTGAGGAAGAAGAATTTCCTCCCAGTGCAGAACCTTCATCAGATGAGCTGGCAGCAGACACTGCTGAGCTTTTGGGTGGAGGGGGGCTGCCAGGAAAGAGGTGAGTGTGGCACAGTAAACCTGTCCCACATTAGAGGGTCTCAGACAGCAAGTTGTCAAGCAGCAAAATGGGGATGTCAGTGACTCACATAGAATTTACTGGGAGGACAACCTCTTGTACACAGAGGCAAGGGACCCAAAACCTGGAGCAGCCAGGAGATTGGTCATCCCCCTGCAGTACAGAGAGTTCCTCCTAACTCTGGCACATGACATTCCTTTGGCTGGGCATTTGGGACAGATCAAAACATGGGAAAGGCTTGTCCCCCTGTTTCACTGGCCTAGGATGTCAGAGGACACTAAAGATTTTAGCAAGTCTTGTGTGACCTGCCAAGCCAGTGGCAAGACTGGTGGCACACCAAAGGCTCCCCTTATTCCACTACCTGTGGTTGGGGTCCCCTTTGAAAGGGTAGGAGTTGACATAGTTGGCCCCCTTGACCCTCCTACTGCTTCAGGCAATAGGTTTATCTTGGTGGTTGTGGACCATGCCACATGATATCCTGAAGCAATTCCTCTAAGGACCACTACAGCACCTGCAGTGGCAAAAGCCCTCCTGGGAATATTTTCCAGGGTGGGTTTTCCAAAAGAGGTTGTATCAGACAGGGGTAGCAACTTTATGTCTGCATACTTGAAAGCTATGTGGAAGGAATGTGGTGTAACCTACAAATTCACCACTCCTTATCATCCACAGACTAATGGACTGGTAGAGAGGTTTAATAAAACTTTGAAAGGTATGATAGTGGGACTCCCTGAAAAACTCAGGAGGAGATGGGATGTCCTGTTACCTTGCCTCCTTTTTGCTTACAGTGAGGTACCCCAGAAAGGAGTGGGCTTCAGCCCCTTTGAACTCCTCTTTGGGCACCCTGTAAGAGGTCCACAAACACTTGTGAAGGAGGGTTGGGAACAACCTTTAAAAGCTCCTAAACAGGACATAGTGGTCTATGTATTTGGCCTAAGATCCAGAATGGCCGAGTACATGAAAAAGGCCAGTAAAAACCATCAGGCCAGCCAAGAGTTCCAAAAGCAATGGCATGACCAGAAGGCTGTTCTGATTCAGTACCAACCAGGGCAGAAGGTGTGGGTTTTGGAGTCTGTGGCCCCAAGAGCACTCCAGGACAAATGGAGTGGACCCCATCTAATTGTTGAGAAAAAGGGTGAGGTACCTATCTGGTAGACCTGGGCACTGCCAGGAGTCCCCTTAGGGTGATTCATGTCAACCGCCTAAAACCCTAATACGACAGGGCTGATCTCACCCTGCTCATGGCAACAGATGAAGGACAGGAAGAAGAGAGTGACACTCTCTTTGATCTCTTCTCCTCCACTGAAGAGGATGCTTTAGTGGATGGAGTAGTTTTGGCAGACTGTCTTATTGCAGAACAGAAAGACAACTGCATAAATCTCCTTGGACAATTTTCTGAACTCTTTTCAACTGTGCCAGGCACCACATCTTGGTGTGAACACACAATTAATACTGGAGGCAGCATGCCTGTCAAAAGTAAAATCTATAGGCAGCCTGACCATGTCAGGGACTGCATAAAACAAGCGGTTCAGAAAATGCTTGCTCTGGGAGTGGTTGAACCTTCTGAAAGCCCATAGGCGAGTACTGTGGTGCTTGTACCAAAGCCTCACTCAAAAGATGGACAAAGGGAGATGAGGTTTTGTGTAGACTACAGAGGTATCAATCAGGTAACAAAAACTGATGCCCACCCTATACCCAGGGCAGATGAGCTCATAGGTACACTGGCATCTGCCAAGTATCTATGCACCTTTGATTTGACTGCAGGGTATTGGCAGATCAAATTGGCTGAGGATGATAACCCTAAAACTGCATTTTCAACTATAGGAGGGCACTCCCAATTTACAGTGATGCCCTCTGGTTTGAAAAATGCACCTGCCACTTTTCAGAGGTTGGTGAACACAGTCCTGCAAGTGCTGGAGGCTTTTAGTGCAGCATATCTAGATGATATAGCTGTCTTTAGCTCCACCTGGGATGAGCACCTGGTCCACCTTTGGAAAGTTTTGGAGGCCCTGCAAAAGGCAGGCCTCACTATCAAGGCCTCAAAGTGCCAGATAGGGCAGGGAAAGGTGGTTTATCTGGGACACCTGGTAGGAGGAGAACAGATTGCACCACTGAAGGGGAAAATCCAGACAATCATGGATTGGGTTCCCCCTACAACATAGACCCAAGTGAGAGCCTTCTTAGGCCTCACTGGGTATTACAGGAGATTCATTAAAAAGTATGGCTCCATAGCAGCCCCTCTTACTGATCTCTCTAGTAAGAAGATGCCTAAAAAGGTATTGTGGACACTTCTGTGTATTGTGTTTTCTTATGATATTGTGCATATGACACCAGTGGTATAGTAGGAGCATTACATGTTTCCTAGTTCAGCCTAAGCTGCTTTGCCATAGCTACCTTCTATCAGCCTAAGCTGCTAGAAACACCTCTTATACACTAATAAGGGATAACTGGGCCTGGCACTAGGTGTAAATACCTCTGGTACCCACTACAAGCCAGACCAGCCTCCTACAGTCAGTAGGAGCCCTAAAGTGACTAGCCACCTACATGTCTTCAGGACATCCCTGTCATAACCCAGTAGCGCTAACAGAGAAGTGTACGCTATGTTTTCACTTGTGATCTCCTGTAGCTCTGGAACACCCAAGCCAGTAGTGCTGAACGCCTGGGGAAAACTATAAGACATGTTAAAATCCAGCATCATCCCTACCACACAGCGGACAGCCGGAATCATCATATTGACCATAGCAGAATATCCGAGCCAGGGTGTACTACACCCAATGAAGATATTTGAAATGTACTAAATGTTGGCGGCCATTCAAGGAGATTGAACGATCTGCTGAGCAGCAGCAAGCCCTCTGTTTATCACTGATGACTATATTTAAGTCCTCTTGGTAATCCAAGAATGCCTTAGGGACATCAGGTCACCAGGCCACTGGAAATAAGGCATATAGGGGCAGATTTGAAAAAAGTGCCTCTGTACCAGTGCTGAGCCACTTTTCTTGCGCCCCTTGGCGCCCCACTACCGCCACCATGTGTGCGCTGTATTTAAAATATGGAGCACCATGGCGCAGGGTAGAGGGCAATAGCATCAAAATATTTGATGCTATTGATGTACTGTGTAGGGTTAGCGCTAAAATTTTGGCTCTAACCCTGAACAGTAAATAGGGACCCATAGTATCCAATGGTGTGCCCCCTTTTAGTGCCTGCTTTGAGCCGGCGTTAAAATTAGCTGTGAAATCTCATAGATTCCACTGCGCCATTTTTACGGTCCCCCTAATGGGGGATCGCCCCATTTGCATACATTATGGATGGTGCCACTTTGGAACTATGGTGCCGCGATTTTTGAAGCCCAATGCCAAATTAGTGTGAAAAAAGATGCTACTGTGGCGCTAGTGCTTCTTAAATCCAGACCATAGTTTGGCAATTACTCATAGTGGTGCAGTCGTCTGCAGCTAAAAAAGTCAAGGCAGGTAGTTCCAAGCGTTCCGCTAGGGCCTTGCCCGGTAGGACCCGCAGTGTGTGGAGAGCATGATAAAAATGAAAATGTATTATTATTGTAGATGCATCAGTCTGTGCTCCTACGTAGCCCCAGTTATGCAAGACGCATACTTCAAAAAAGGTGCCCATGTATCATATAGCAAGCTTGTGTAAAGCATTCACCACCGATCTGTGTCCTGCACCAGCGAGAACCAACACCAGTCAAGGGGTGAATACCAGGGGCCTGGCTTGCAGAACTGCTGATTTGTTCCACAGACAATGTGTAATATCAGATGGATCCACAGTATGAAACCGAGGCACTGGCTAGCTAAACAAAAATTGAGGTAGTAATAGAGAAAGAGTGGCATTCAAGGTAGAGGTGTAGAAAATCCACTGGCCCATGCAATAAAACGTGGGCAAACACACACTGTACAGCCCTATAATAAGCCTTGAGGTCTGGTGTGTATGGGAGTGTGTCCCACCATACCTGCGGCTGCTTACCTAGCTAGCCAGCGGAATAGGAATGTTGACAAAAAAAATAGAAAACGAGGCAGCACCATCATCTTCATGAAGGCCATGCGTCCACATAGGGAGAGGGATAGATGGATCCAGTGATCTATTGTCTCCATCAGGCGCTGTATCCCCTCTCATAGTTCTCTAACATGACTTTCTCTGGGTCCATGTGGAACTTGATTCCCAAATATTGCATCCGGTCTGTTGTCCACTGCCTCACGGATAGGTGCAGACTTCCATGATCTCTGTACCCGAGAGCCACGCCTGACCCAAATTAGAAAGCTGAGGGCATGAGTAGTAAAGCCCGATGCAAAACGAATTACCTTCTTGCGCCTCTTGATAAGCAACCCACTATCAAGATCCATGTGCGTCTCCTGCAGAATAGCAACATCAATATTGTGATGCTGTTAATACAATCCTACTTTACAGATCTTTCTACCATCACTCAATCCTCTAACCTTCCATGTAATAAAGTTTAATTGTAGTGGGCGCCTCCTGGTATCTTCAGCAGCCGTTCCACTCCCAGCCGTACCTGTGCTGCGTTATGGTAAGATACACATATATCTATTATATTCTCTAATTATCAATTTCAAAAGTGGTTGCTTAGTTGCCAATGGAGATAGAATAAAAATGTTATCATTTTTTGTACTAAAAGATACATGTGTTTAAGTGCAGACAGAACATCCCTGACATAAGTTACATTATTTTTAGAAAAATATGCATTTCTTAAGTTTTACTATTCTTGGAGCTTTCTGCTTTAGAGATAGAATATGCATTCCTTCATGTAATAAGACAACATTATTTGATTAGTATATAGAACATATTTTAAAAATGGTTTTGTCTCAGCCTTTCGGGTATATGTTTCAGGGACAGTACAAGGAACAAGTGAGCAACAATGCATCTCCATTATGGCATCAATTGTAAAAAAGGACTAATGCAACAGTGGACAGATTACACCAGTCTACATAATTGTCCATTAATAGAGAACTGTTTTTCGTTTGCAGATAACCCAGTGATATATACATGGAATGTGTCAATCAGTCCTTCGTTACTGCCTTCATCCTGGCGGGTTTTTCTGAGTTTAGCCCATATTTGCAGCACATACTTTTCATGATCCTCCTTGTGGTCTATGTTGCATCGTTGACGGGCAATATGATGATCATTATCCTAGTATCAATTGACTCCATTCTCCAAACACCAATGTACCTTTTTCTCCGGAACCTTTCTTTATTAGAAATTATTTACATCTCCATTACGGTACCAAGATCTTTATTTGGCTTCCACCCAAGTACCGCTAAAATTTCATCTGAGTCCTGCGCTGTGCAGATGTTTCTATTTTCTTCAATGGGGAGCACAGAGTGCCTTTTTCTTGCAATGATGGCATATGACAGACATGTAGCCATTTGTAACCCTCTACGATACACTGTGATCATGAGGCCAAGAATATGTACTGCTTTGATGATTTTTTCTTGGTTGTGGGGTGCAGTGATATCAACAGCGCTAACCGGCTTCACCTTCAGTTTGCCATACTGTGGGTCTAATGTAATCAACCACTTCTACTGCGACATAACTGCAGTGATGAGAATGGCCTCCGTAGATACCTTCCAGAATGAGGTTGGATTGTTTACTGCTGCCATGGCTGTTGGCATTTGCCCCTTAATGTTGATCATTTTTTCATATGTGGGTATCCTTGTCACCATCCTCAGGATGAAGAGTGCAGCCGGGAGACGGAAGGCTTTCTCCACCTGTGGCTCTCACCTCTTTTCGCTCACTCTTTTTTATGGCACTAGCATGTGCACGTATCTCCGGATCGGGCCCAGTGACTTCCAGGAGCGTGACAAGATGCTCGCCCTTCTCTACACTGTGGTGACACCCATGCTGAACCCAGTGATCTACAGTCTTAGAAACCGGGATGTTAAGATTGGTTTGAATAGACTTGTCAGAAAAATCACTTAGCTTCAACAAAACATGCAGAACAAAGGCAGAAGAAAGCTTTTATGAAATATAAATACCTAGGTTCTGTTATTAGGTTTTGACCCTTCATTTCTCTTTTGTTTGAGTTCTGTTCCCCCTCACAATTGCACCATGCCAGAAATTAAAAAGCTAGAAACAATTATGTGTTTTGTAAAATGGCTCAGCATCCATTATCAGTTGTTGCATGCAGATTGGTGTATGACCCAAGGATAGACTACAGCTAACAAAGGGATTTTTGTCCACACAACGTACTGGCGTAGTAAGTACTGTATTGCAATAAAGACAGGCTGTCCACCAGACGTGGGTCCCATGCACACTGTTTCACTGGAGACAAGCTATACCTGACTGATGAGCTCATAACAAGGGTGAAACTGGTCCCTGAGCAATTATCAGTTGGCTGAGATTAAGTCAAGCATTCCATCAGTGGCAGCTCCTTCGCAATGGTGGAGGAGCATCACCCCACTGGCTAAGAGCCAGCAGCTGAAAACAAATAAAATATCTTATTATCGCTTTATTTTTCAGCTGCTGGCTGAGCCAGTATGTGCAGGGAGGGGCGGGCCATGGGAGGGGGAAGGAGGAGTGGAGTAGTTGTTTGCACTTAAGTGCACAAATCAGTTGGCCGTCTGTTCTAGGCCTGCCAAACAGACATGCACAGTTAGGTTTCTCCACCCCAGCTGTATAGCCCAGACTCCCTGTGCCTGAGCGAGCGGTAAACCAGCCTGCTCAGGCCAATCCCCGTGCTGCTCTCATGATTGGTAATAGCATGAGTGCAGCACAGGATTGCACAGGGAGTATCTGATGCTGTTCTATGGACTGCTGGGATGAGGAAGCAGAGCAGCACGAGGATGCTGGCAGCACCAGGTAAGTGTTTTATTTTTTTTTATTAATAACCCCCATGTGCTCTTGTTAGAAAGGGGGTCTTTGGGTGACAGTCAGGCTACCCCCTGTTCAAGCAAGGACCCCCACTCTAGTCAGGGTAAAAGAGAATCACCCTCAGCTAATCCCTGCTTACCTCCTTGGTAGCTTGGCAGAGCAGTAGGCTTAACTTCACAGTGCAAGGTGTAAAGTATTTGTGCCAACACACACAGTAACATAATGAAAACACTACAAAATGACACAAGACAATGACAAAAATCCACAATACACAAGTCAAGTTATCAATTTAAAAAGCAAAATGAGTCTTCATGTAGTTTAAAGCACACATTAACACTCTTAGCATGAAAATGTACCTTGGGTGCATCAAAAATAACCCGCACGGGTGAGTGTGCGTCAAAAAGGGCTTGCGGTGCGTTGATTCCACTCACGAGCGGGACCTGGCATCGTTTCTCCTTTTGTCGGGTCGGGGTGTGTCGTTCCTTCTCTCTGCAGGCGAGCAATGCGTCGATCCGGTCAGCACTCTCGGGTCCGGGCAGCCTTGCGTTGTTTTTACACGCCCAGCGGTGCTTGCATCGGAAATCCGCTGCACAATGATCCAAAAACAACGCAGCGCGGGTTGCGATATCCCAGCTTCCGTCAGCAATGCTGCACGTCGTTTCTCCACCTCCGTGCATCGATTCTTCAGTCGCGTTTCAGGCGAGTGTCGATTTTCAGCCATGAAGCCAACGCCACGTCTTTCTTCAGCCGCAGATCAGAGTCGTGACGATCTTTTCCCTGCACAGTGCTCTGTGCATGGATTTCCTCCCCTTAGGCTGCCAGCGTCTCCTTTCTGGGTCGCAGGAACTGGATGGGCACCACAGGGCAGAGTAGAAGTCTCTCCAGAGACTGCAGGTGCTGGCAGAGAGATGTCTTTGCTGTCCCTGAGATTTCAAGCAACAGGAGGCCAGCTCTAAATCAAGCCCTTGGAGATTTCTTCTCAAGATGGAAGGCACACAAAGTCCAGTCTTTGCCCTCTTACTCTGTCAGAAGCAGCAACTGCAGGATAGCTCCACAAAGCAAAGTCACAGGCCGGGCAGCTCTTCTTCCTCAGCTCTTCAGCTCTTCTCCAGGCAGAGGTTCCTCTTGTTTCCAGAAGTGTTCTAAAGTCTGTGGTTTTGGGTACCCTTCTTGTACCCAATTTCTCCTTTGAAGTAGGCCTACTTCAAAGTAGATTCTCTTTTGAATGTGAAATCCTGCCTTGCCCAGGCCAGGCCCCAGACACTCACCAGGGGGTTGGAGACTGCATTGTGTGAGAGCAGGAACAGCCCTTTCAGGTGTGAGTTACCACTCCTCCTCCTCCCTCCTAGCACAGATGGCTCATCAGGATATGCAGGCTACACCCCAGCTCCATTTTTGTCACTGTCTAGTGTGAGGTGCACCCATCCCAGCTGTCAAACTGACCCAGACAGGGAATCCACAAACAGACAGAGTCACAGAAATGGTATAAGCAAGAAAATGCTCACTTTATAAAAGTGGCACTTTCAAACACACAATCTTAAAATCAACTTTACTAAAAGGTGTATTTTTAAATTGTGAGCTCAGAGACACCAAACACCATATGTCCATCCGCTCCCAAAGGGAATCTACACTTTAATCAAATTTAAAGGGAACCCCTGTGTTAACCTATGAGAGGGACAGGCCTTGCAACAGTGAAAAACGAATTTAGCAATATTTCACTGTTAGGACATATAAAACACTTTACTCTATGTCCTACCTTAACCATACACTGCACCCTGCCCTTGGGGCTACATAGGGCCTACATTAGGGGTGTCATACATGTAAGAAAAGGGAAGGTTTAGACCTGGCAAGTGGGTACACTTTCCAAGTCAAAATGTCAGTTACAATTGCACACAAAGACACTCAAATGGCAGGTCTGAGACATGATTGAAGAGCTACTCATGTGGGTGACACAACCAGTGCTGCAGGCCCACTAGTAGCATTTGATTTACAGGCCTTGGCACCTCTAGTGCACTTTACTAGGGACTTACTAGTAAATCAACTATGCCAATCATGGATAAACCAATCAACAATACAATTTACACAGAGAGCATATGCACATTAGCACTGGTTAGCAGTGGTAAAGTGCTCAGAGTTAAAAAAAACAACAGCAACATGTCAGACAGAATAGGAGGCAGGAGGCAAAAAGATTAGGGATGACCCTGCATAAGCAAAAACAACAGCTCCCCTCTATGTTCTACTCTCTCACCCCCCCCGCATCCCCTCCACCGGCGACACCACTTTTAATTTGTGTCTGCCACCACTATATTCCATCCATCACTTTTTGTATACTAAAAATGTGGATAGCCCCACTAATAATGACTGGAACACTGCTCCCAAGACCCATCGACCTGAACATAGCAATAGCCACCACAAAGCCATCAAGAATTTCAGCAATTGGATCATCTTCTGCACTGACTTCCTGGAACACCTCAAACATAGCAATGCCACAAGATCTTGAACCCAGGCCAGTGGGTATACAGAAGAACTCAGGCTGCTGAAATGCTGCTATATACAACTGGAATGCAAATTTGAGAATGAGCCTCATATGACCCCTACCTCCACCAATCCTACTCCAGAGCACTGCAACCAATCAGTGCCATGCTTACACACTTTCTGAATGTCTCTTTCATGATGTTCCCAGATGCCTCAAAACATACAACTGCCCTCAACTGCTGATGAAACCCTTTGCAAACAATTGAATGCTCCCCAGCTACAGACTGATCTCCCAGCTACCATTCCTGGCCAAAGTCTTGAAGACAAACATCAACTCCTCAACACCACTCATTCTGGTTTCAGGCCCAACCACAGCATGAAAGCTGCCCACATCACCATCAATCTCATCTGCAGAGTTCAACAGGGATATTTCCTGAGTCTGACTCACTTCAATAGGTGCATGGTTCCTACAGCCAGCTTTCATGACATCAACATCTTCTCCTATGCTGACAATGCACAACTCATTCTCTCCCTAATGGACAAGATGCCCAGTACCTGAAGCAAGTTCAATGCCTGCATGACTGAAATCATCCTATGGATGAAGACCAACTGTCTCAACCAGAACCCAGAAAAGATCACGATTGTGATCTTCGGGAAGAGCATTTTAGTGTGGGACTCCACCTGGTGGCCAACAGAGCAAACTCAAAACAACTGCCCAAGTCAATGCTGTGACCACCTCAAGCTTCCATATCCTTAAGATGCTAAAGACGATTTTCAAAAGGCTCACTATGAGCACCCAGAAAACAAGCAAACTGGAGTACAAGAACACACTTGTGAGAAATTGTTGTTCGTTGACTTTGGTGTGCTCCCTGGTCAAGCAACTACCACAATCCCATGCAGGGTGAACCATAAAAAGTCACTAAATTAACCTGTTTCTAACTGTGGGTGGCTTTGCACAGATAGCAGTCACACTTAACTTAGAGGCAATGTTTAATGTATTTATGCAGCCCACAAAAAGCAATAATGTGAAAACACAACACAGGAAAAATCCCACACCAATTGAGAAAAATAGAGCAAATTATTTGATACTAAAACTACATAAATCTATTCAGTAGAACCAGAGGTATCATATTTAAAAGTTTTTAGTGAAAACTAGTGTCTAAAAGATCAAAGCACCAACCAAAGACATCTAGCGGGGCGAAGCTGGGTCAAAGTCAGAAAATATGGCGATAGTGATATAAGAAGTGGATTGGGCCTACTCAGCGCTTACCTTCAGACGTAGATTAAATTTTTAGAAAAGTGTTCTGAAAAGGTAAAGTTCAGGGAGCAAAGCTGCAGGAGGTGTCCATGGAGGGAGTGTTGTCATCAGATACCCTTAATTGAAGCTGCATGAAGATTTCTACGTCCAAACTTAGAGGCATATTTCCAAGAAAGTGGTGCATCAGTCCCGATGCACCCCTTTTCTTGCGTCGCCCCTGTCCCACCTAACAACACCATGGTTGCACTGTATTTACAATATGGCGCACCATGGCAATCATTAGGACAATATTGTCAACATTTTTGATGCTATGGTGGAGCTTTGCTGCACTAGCGTCCACATTTTTGATGCTAGTGCAGGAAAGCACAAGAAGGCCCATTGGTTCAAATGAATGCGTCATTTTAACACCTGCTCTGAGCAGAAGCTAAAAATTATGGAAAAAATGGAGCAGTGAAATGTTGTAAATTTCACTGCACCATTTTTTCTGGCCTCATTGCGTGGGAACAGCCCCCTTGTATACATAATGCCTGATGCAGGCATAATGTTGCGCAATGGGTACAAGGTGGCGCAATGCAAGCATTGTGCCACTTTGTAAATACGGAGTGTGGAAAAGCCACCTTAGCAATTAAAATTCCACTTTCAAGGCACCATTATTCCTCAACAATCGCCTCTGATTTGACAAACCTTCCGGAGACCCCTTCTAGTGCAGACTTCTACTTGAACGCATCCCAATTATATGGAAAACCAATTCAAGCAGTCAAGCCTTCTCCTATATCACTTCTAAAGCACAGGGTGACTTGCTACTGTACAAAATAGCTTACTCCTTATTTCTTTCATTCCGTAAGAAGCTAAAGATCTGGGGTTTTTTTAGCAATCCACAAATCTGCATTACATTACTACATAACATAAGTTGTTCAGGTCCTCAAATTCAGCATTGTATTTTTTGAAGGAGAGGTGTAATCTGCCCCACATTCAGACTGTCAGGAATAATTCTTGTGATAATGAGACTCTACTGGTATTTGCAAAGAGAGGGGAGAAAGATGTACTGATGTCTTTTCATTAGTTTGGCTGCAAAGGGGTTTGTAAAGTGATTGGACGGTTTAAGGTGACTGAGTGAGTGAGTTATTCAGTTGAATGATGGTCATCTTGTCGGAGGTTGGTTGCTAGCTAAGTTGTAATTGTGACAGTTATTGATTCGAGAGACAACTTGATGATTTTTATTTTGTTGTCAAAGGATATGGAGACTTGTTTTTAGGACTTTTGGCATTTGAGATGGGTGGAGCAACGTGTTAGATTTCTGACAAAGTAAAAATATTTTTAAGGTGATTTTAAAGGCATTAATTTCTGATATTTTGTCCTTGACTTTGGATTCCAAGATGTATTATTTTATACTTTTTAGGCTCCACGTCAAGGGATTTTTTGCACCATAATCGATCTGTTAGACTAAAGGCAGACAGTTCCTCGAGGGCGTACCGGCTACATAGAAGAGGTTTACTGCTTAGTCAATCCAACTTGGGCATTATGAAGCAGGCCTTCCTTGTGCAGAAAGTTGATCCTCTATTGTAGCAGTTTATGGATGTCTTAGAGCCTGTAAATGCAAGACAGCTCTATCTTCAGTTCAGATATGGGACCCTTCCTCTTGCATTTTTCACTGCCTGGTAGGACCAACCAGATAATCATCCAAATGACCACTGCCCATTTTGTAATATTTGGCAAGAAACCTTAAGCAAGTTTTATTTCTTTGTCCCATCTATCACAGCATGGAATTAAATGGTTGGCCCCACTCTGCCGTAGCTTTGGTGTAAGGGAGTTCAAAGTAGCCCTAAGAAACCAGTCCAACTGTTGTTTTTGTAGTGCTGAGTTCTTTGTTGGCGATGTGGAGGATTAGACAAAGAGCACTTTGACGGGAATAAAGCAATGTACTTTTGAGGAATTTATTCAATTGTCTTAACTTGATTTTATTTCTTTTTTATTAATTGTTTCTGTATTTTGTATTGTATTTTATCATATGATATGCTATGGATTTTATTATGTTTATATCATATCAGAATTTTGTTTGTTTGTATTTGTTTTTTTAAATGTCAATTAATGGCGAGATTTGCCGAATAAAGATATTGGTAATCATCGAGATGGTGTTGGAAAACCAGATTGTGACTTTACTTATCCCTGCCTTTTCTGATTTCAGGCATGGACATCATTTCAAAGTTGCCAGAGGTCACGCTTGCCACCTTCCTGTTTTTTTTTTTTTTTAAATAGATTTTCTTTATTACTCTGTGAATACTAATATATTTTTGCACTATTCGTGTAATAACAATGGAGTGCTAATAGCTGGAAAGTGCCCTTCCATGGCAGCTGAGTTACGTAAAAACATGCTTTAAAATGTGGGTTGTGTGCACACGTGCAGGTGAGAGTGTGTTTATGTGAGATATGTGTGATAGTGTGTGTATGTGTAAGGATGAGTGTGAAAGGGACCTAATGGTCAAATGGTATGTGATGTCATTTGCGCTGCCCCTGGCATTTTGGTGAATCGGCGTTCATGGTTTCAGGGGAGTTATTTTATGTGCCCCCACTCGCTTGGCTCTCTTTAGAATGGGCATTAAAATAATGGTGTGCTACTACAGTGAGATGATGTGTTTATGTGTATTGTACTTTTATGGTCACATCTTCACCATAAAATCGCCAAACCTTTTGCTCAATCGAGGTGACTATCACTGGCACAAAATGGTACATATGTGGTAAAAACACACCAAGCCGGTTTAAAGGGGAATGGTAACAAATCAACAATTACACATTCTTTTAGCAAAGCTCAAGTCCCAAACCAATTATTTGGTTTGACCGGAAGGACAGGAACATTGAACACCCCCCGTTTTATCGAATGAACAGCTAGTGAGTAGGAGCATCCCCGCTTACAGCGTCCCCACTAGGGCAACCAGTTCAATGTTAGGGACACACTCATTTTCTATGGCAAAGAGGTTATCAGAGGCTTTTAAATGTGCTCGTCTGTGTTTTATTCTATGCACAGTAAAACTGTGAGCCCGCTTCACGAAGGTATTTTCAGGCCATAAACCCATGTTTGTGCCTGAAACAACATCATGCCTGCCAGGGATTTGAAAAAGGACTTTTGTAGGCAACTATGCTCTTAGTTCTGCAGATCTTTCTTTTAAGAGTTCAGACAGATTAGCAGTCGGAGCTCCGCACAAGTGGTGACAAGTAGACATTAAAAGGCCAGGTTCGCCTTGCAGGTTTTTGCACACGTTTTTGGGAGCCCCAAAACGTACTGTTTTTGGGTTTAACAAACTGAAATCCACCCTTACTTTAGACATGAACATACATCCATTCACATTCCAGGTTGGAAAGGGGAAGAGATCACTCATAGATTTTCTGGGGTTATAAGGAAAAGTTTCATCATGGGAAAAATGTTTTCTCTGCGGGTAAAAAAAACTGAAATGTGCGTTTGCATATTTGTTTTTTTCTTTCCTACTGTGTGATATTGTACACTACGGGGGAATCAGCGGCCTTCATAAAGTAACATGACATGTATCATGGGATGCTTCGTCGTCTGCGCCTGGCATGGAATACTACCGATGGCTGGAGAGATAAGGATGGTGTTTGTGCTGTGCAAACTTGGCGCAAAATCAAGCCTCCGCTGTGTGCACTGTGATGGACCTATGTCTCGAACTGAGGCTAAAAACATAAATTCAAAATCAATTTCATCACAGTGAAGCAGATTATGTCCCACTGTAATGACAGAGAGAAATCTGGGGTTGAAAATTATGAAGGTTTTCTGCAAATTAGTGAAGTCACAAATCAGTTTCGAACACATTTAACCATACATCAATAATAGTGTAACTAAATACAGCATATAAGAATGTCATTCTGGCAAGTCAAATCGGCAAAAGCAAGAACAAATATAAAAGTCAAAATATGCTAGCGCAAAGCAAAGGTTTATTCCCATACAGGAAAACTTCCTAAAACTGAACCTAGGTTGCGGGCGAGTCAGGAATGTTAGAAAGAACTAGTGTCAGTAGAGATAGCATTGAAAGTACAACCAAATGGTTCAAATCAAGAATCGAAAAAGTCTATGAGCAAAACAATATTAGAAACATTAGGTCTTAGAGAGATAGTCGCGTCAACCTACAAAGGTGGGCGGGGGCAAGTTATCCAACCAACTAAACAGTTTTACACCCTTAAAACAAGAAATTTAGTCCAAAAGACACATCTCACAGGTTCCCAACGAGTGAGAACAAATCAGAAACCAGTGTTCTATCTGTGTGTGGAGTTGGACTCCTTCTCAGGGATAGTACAATGCCAGCTTCTCCCATCTTTGCGGCATTCACAATACCTCACAAAGGGGTAGCTGTCTCCTCTTCCTCCAATCCAGGGCTGGTTCTGAGAATCAGAGCCCAACCAATTAATTGATGCAAAGTCTTGACCTTCATACGGTAACCTAACAGAAAACAATTTGATATGTGAACACAATTCTTGTGCCAGAATCAAAAAGAGAATTATGCACAGCAAGCAGAAATACAATGTTTATTTCAAAAATGGCCTGGGCACCTAAACACACTCATTTCAACTTCAAAATGCACATATAATACCTAGGGTTACCCAAAAATATATAAACCACTAATTTCACTGAATAAACAATAATGTGTGCACACATAGAGGCAATTGTTAAACACACCATAGATTAGCATATTATATAAATTGGGTCTCTATTTGGTGGAAGTATGCACCCTGTCCAAGTAGAAATAGCATTCCTAGTCAGGGTAAGTCGGATACACAGCACAAATTAACCTGTATTCACCCTCTGGTAGCTTGGCACGGAGCAGTCAGTCTTAACTCTTAGAGGCAAAGTGTAAAGTGTTTGTGCAACACTTGATTACACTAACCCAGTGAAACACCACAAACACCAGTGTAGGAAAATAAAGCATCCTTATCTGGTTGAAATAGGACCAAAATGACAAAAATCCAATCAATATTTCTCAAGTGTTATTTAATTAAAACAGGTATGCAATCATAGTGCTTTAGAACAGATGCTCTTCACTTAAGGTTATTATGGTAATTGTAGTCCAAGTACACCAGTCTGCATCAGGGGATCAGAAAGCGGCACCCCCAGTGAGGGGGTGCAAGAAAGGCAATGATGTTTCAATAAGCCTTCCCATCTGCCATGACACACCGATCAGTAGCAAGGACCACACAACCCCTCAGTACCTGAGTTCTGGTGGGAGCAACAAGGGTGTTGGTTTCCTGGGTCAGAGCTGGTCACACAGCAATCTCCTTTAGATGAGAGATGGCCTGACGACAGCTGTATAAGCTGGCAGACTCAAGGCAAACAAGCCCGACAGCCCAAGTGAGATGCAGGGTCCCGATGCAACGATCTTGGTCATAGCTGGTCCTGCTTTCCTGAGCATGACTGGCACTCCATCATGGAGGGGATCCTTGGTTGTCAAGGTGATGCTGGGGTTTGCACTTGAAGACTTCCCTCACCGCTGCGGTGTCAGCTCACACACAGGATGGAAGGTTACAGTCTGTGTAGAGCTCGGGTTGTTGTAGTTTGTACTTGGAGGACAAGCAGCAGACACTGGAACTTTGCAGAGCAACATGCTTGATCTGGTGAAAACGAAGTCTTTCATGGCCCTGAGGCTTCAACAACTGGGGGTGAGCCAACAAGTCACTGGAGTTCTTGGGTAGCAAAATGGTTGTAGAGGGCAGTTTCAATTGCTGCAGAGCTTGGGTCGTTGTAGTTTGTACTTGGAGGTTGAGCAGCAAACACTGGACCTTTGCAGAACATAGGGCCACATGTGCGAAGCATTTTTCAAGTCGCAAACGGCATTTGCGACTTGAAAAATGCAATTTGGGATGTACAGACCCATTTTTGTGATTCAGTAATTTATTTACCGAATCACAAAAAGGATGTGCGAGTCACAATTAGGAAGGGGTGTCTCTTTCCTAATTGCGAGTCCCAGTCCCATGTATGATTGTTTTGTGGCCGCGAATGTGGCCACAAAACAATCGCAGTTAGCACCAGTTTCAAACTGGTGCTAACCCATTTGGACCCCTTCCCCTTTTTGAATGGCAGCGAAAATATTTTTTCAGAGCAGGCAGTGGTCCTATAGACCACTGCCTGCTCTGAAAAAATGAAAAGAAAACTTTTCATTTTTTGTTTTTGAAATGCATCTCGTTTTCCTCTAAGGAAAATGGGCTGCATTTTAAAAAAAACTGCTTTATTTAAAAGCAGTCACAGACATGGTGGTCTGCTGTCTCCAGCAGGCCACCATCCCTGTGAGGGTGGCCATTCCCAATGGGGTCGCAAATTGTGACCTACCTCATGAATATTGACGAGGTAGGTCATTTGCGACCCCATTGGGCATCGCAAATAGTTTCATTGACACTGTTGTACATCAGGTTTTGCGACTCGCAATTTGCGAGTCCCAAAACCTGAATTTCGTACATGTGGCCCCTAGTGCTTTATCTGGTGAAAACAAAGTCATTTATGGCCCTGAGACTTCAACAGCTGGGGGTAAGCCGACAAGTCATTAGAGTTCTTCGGTAGCAAAAAGGTAGTGGAGGGCAGTTTCTATCTCCCAGAGGTAGCAGGCAGCAGGCCAACACAGCAGAGCAAGTTGCAGAGTGGTGTTCCATTCTGACAACACAACAATCAGCAGGCATCAGGCCAACACAGTAAAGTAAGTAGCAAAGTGGCAGTTCATCCTTGCAGCACAGCTCGTTTTCTTGGCACTCTCCTCCAGACCCAAAGATTAACTGAATTGCGGGTACCATGGGTCCAGTACTTCAACCCAAATGTGCCTTTGAAGTGGGGTAGACTACAAAGAGGTCTTTGAAGACCACAAGGTAACTGCCCTTCCTTCTCTGTCTCCAGACACTCTACGGGGGTATGCAGCCCGTTGTGTGAGAAGAGACAAAGCCCTATTCAGGTGTAAATGTCAGCTCCTCCATCCCATCTAGTCCAGGAAGACCCGTCATCCTGGTCATGGGCCATAAGGATGCAAATGTCACACCCAAGCTCCCTTTGTGTGTGACTATCTAGAGAGAATGCACAAATCCCAGCTGTCACCCACCCCAGAAATGTATTCAGAGACAGGGAGAGGCACAGAATAGTTAAAGTAAGAAAATGCCAACTTTCTAAAAGTGGCATTTTCAGACTTATAGTTTAAAATGTGACTTCACCATAAGTTGTGATTTTAAATTGTGAGTCCAGGAACACCAAACTCCGAATTTCTATCTTTCTCTGATTGGAAGTTACACTTAAAGGTTGTTTCAAGGCAACCGTAATGTTAACCTATGGGAGAGATAGGCCTTGCAGTAGTTAAAACAGAATTAATATTTTTTCACAACCAGGACATGTTCAACTTAAAAGTACTTAGGGACTACCTTAGGGATGACTTACATGTAATAAAAAAGGAAGGTTTGGGGATGGAAAATGGCACTTGCCAGGTCAAAATGGGAGTTTAAAACTGCACATACAGGCTCTGCAGTGGCAAGCCTGAGATATGTATACAGGGCTCATGTACTGGGTGGCACAATCGGTGCTGCGGGCCCTAGGCACATATAGGTGGTCATTCTTTGACCGCCAGGGCGGAGGACCGCGGGAGCACTGCCGACAGGCCGGCGGTGCTCCAATGGGGATTCCGACCGCGGCGGTAAAGCCGCGGTCGGACCGGCACCACTGGCGGGGTCCCGCCAGTGTACCGCGGCCCCATTGAATCCTCCGCGGCGGCGCAGCTTGCTGCACCGCCGCGGGGATTCCGACCCCCCCTACCGCCATCCAGATCCCGGCGGTCGGACCGCCGAGATCCGGATGGCGGTAGGGGGGGTCGCGGGGCCCCTGGGGGCCCCTGCAGTGCCCATGCCACTGGCATGGGCATTGCAGGGGCCCCCGTAAGAGGGCCCCTACATGTATTTCACTGTCTGCTGCGCAGACAGTGAAATACGCGACGGGTGCAACTGCACCCGTCGCACAGCTTCCACTCCGCCGGCTCGATTCCGAGCCGGCTTCATCGTGGAAGCCTCTTTCCCGCTGGGCTGGCTGGCGGTCTGAAGGCGACCGCCCGCCAGCCCAGCGGGAAAGTCAGAATTACCGCCGCGGTCTTTCGACCGCGGAACGGTAACCTGACGGCGGGACTTTGGCGGGCGGCCTCCGCCGCCCGCCAAGGTCAGAATGAGGGCCATAGTGCACTATACCAAGGACATGCAAGTAAATTAAATATGCAATTTGGGATAAGCCAATATTACTACATTTTAAACAGAGAGCCCTTGCACTTTAGCACTGGTCAGCAGTGGTAAAGTGCTGAGTCTTAAAGCCAACATAACCAAATTCAGCAAAATGTAAAGGGAAAATGCAAAAAGTCTGGTGATGACCCTGCAGGAAGGGCCAGACTCAGTAGCATATCATTAAGTACAAATAAATGATGATGACCTTTCTTTATCACTGTTACACCTCCTTTGTGAAATTGACTAAAGTCTAAAAGTAGATTCAAGTAAAGCATAGTATTCTGTGTTTATTTTACACTTCTTTTGATCAACCAGGCTTTTTAGAACAAGAGTCTATTACTGATTGTGCCATCTATTAGATGCCTAGTTGAACTTGGTAAAGGGAATTAGGTAAGGTCTTGGCAGCGCGCGGATTTCAGAGTTCCCAATATTGGTCATTATTTCACTAAGTCTATTTACTTAACTTGCTTGTTTCTGGACCAATTGTTCTGCTGATTTCAGATTTCTCTTGTTAGTGCTTTCTGTTCTCTATTCTATATTTTTATTCAGTACATTTATATTCTCTTTTGTGTTTCAAATTAGTGACTTGGCTGAATTCAATATTACACATTTTTAAATACTTGTGAAATACTTGACCAAGCACCACTAACAATATATGCCTGGTAGCTATAATACAAATCTCTCAAACCTCCTGTCAACATCTTAAGTACAGAAAGCAAGACGTAGACAGCTGCTAAACTTTCTGGCATGTCAAAATCCACACAGCATGAACTACATTCATCTCAGGATGGTATCTTATCTATAACTGAAGAGTTCTTAGGTCACAAAACTGCTAAATGCATTAGTGGCCACAGCAAGGGACTTTATAGGTATGCATTAGACTTGCGAGAAGGTTTGGGTTACGCTTGTCAGGGAAAATACCCCAAATTATGCCAATATTCCATGTTGTGTTATTACTTGTCATTCGTGGTAAAACGTTATAGCGAATATTCTATAGTATTCATGGGAAAAACTTACCATAAACACACGTGAAAAATAGAACATGAGCAGCTGTTATTCACAGTACATTTATTTTTGGCATTTTGCATAGAAAAATTCACAAATTGGTGTTATGGCACATTTCATGAAAAATACAGTGCTAAACGACATATTGCAGAAATCACAGGCTAACTTATTTTAAATTCACATTGTAGGTAACAGCTCATTGAATCATTGTTTCTAAGTGTCTAAATCCTCAAGAACTTCTCTTTGTGGTGAAGGTCAAAGGGAAGGGCCCCTTTCCTAGACTTGGAGGAAGATAAGCTGGGATGCTACTCACCAATACAACTCTTTTGGTTTCAGAAGAGAGTTGTTATGCCAGTTCTAAAATCTATTCAGCTCTAACAAGTCTCAGGCAATTCATATACATGAATGTGTATTTAAATAAAAGCTGCCTAATTTTAAGTAGCATTCTCTGGATCTGGGGAGCCTAAGCAGACACCGATAGGAACTGCTCTTAAAAATCTGAGAAGTTGGGACTTAGAACATTTTTGGACTTTTAGGATCCCCAGATCTTCAGTGGGATCTTGCGGCCATGGTGCCCAATTTCGATAGGACTTCTTTGCATAAAGCTTTGAGGCTTGTATCGCTGGAGGATTCTGAGCTCCAAAACAGAGACCAAGTCTTAAGATAGAAATTATGACTCAGCAAATTGCAAAAAGTATCCAACATAGAAGGGGACTTCAGCAGTCACAATATTTTCATTTTCCCATGCAGTTTTCAGCTACACCCTCTGACTTCAGTGGGACCCTGTCCAAAGGAAATGCAACTTTGAGGGGACTTTAGGTTATCTTATGTTATGTTGATTTGTATAGTGCATTAATCACCCGTCAATGGCAGGTGTATTTGTGAGTGGTTCCTTCAGTGTTAGTCAAATAGCCACATCTTCTGAAGATCTCAAGCAGAAAGGAGGAGGCTCTGATGTGTTGAGGGAGGTAGTTCCAGGACATGGGTGTGACGGAGGAGAATGAGTGACCTCCTGCTCTAGTTTTGTGGAAGCGAAGGATATATGCAAGTGAGAATTAGGCAGTGTGTAGGTGACTGCCAGGCTGGTGCAAGTGTATGTGGCTGTTGGGGGAAGGCTGGCTCAGTGGTGTGTAAGGCTTTGTATGTGTGTGACAGGAGTTTGAATTGACTGCGCTTTTAAATGGGGAGTCAGTAAAGCTCCGTGAGGTATGATGTGGGTGCACTGTGGGAAGTTGAACTTAAGTCTTGTAGAACCATTCTGAATGGTCTGGAGTCTATGTAGGACTTGCAGTCCGGCCTTCTAGTAATGAGCGCCTGTGTGATGTTCCTTCTGGTGTTCTGCAATAGCCACTTGAAGATCTTTTGTAGCATGCATATGATGTGGAAGAAGGAGGAGCTCCCTGCGTTGACTTGTTCTGTCATGTTGAACTTTGAGACAGCTATGATTGGATGCTTCTCACCATTCCAAATCTTTTGGTTTCAGAAAAGAGTTGTTCTTTCTCTTGTCCAGGATGATCCCCAGGTATCTTGTGTAGTCAGTTGGTGTTTGTTGTAGCTCCATGAGGAAGGAGCAGATACAATTGAATGCGGTTCCTTAAAGGCCAATCTTGTGGCACCTTCTGATGAGAGTGTTCTCGGAGACAGTGTTGAAGCCTAGATGGTACTGATGTCTTTGGTTGCTCGAAAGAGTGCTGCTTTGGTGCTATGGTTCTTTCTGAAACCGGATTGGGTATTGTCAAGCAGGTAGTGAAGCTTAAGGATGGTTGAGAGTTGCTTGTTGGTGGCCTTTTCAATCACCTTGGCAGGGTAGGGGAGCAGGGAGATTGGTTGGAAGTTGTTGAGTTGGTTTAGGTCGGCTGATGGTTTCTTAAAGGGCCATTGACCGGCATATTTCCAATCATCTGGTAATGTGGGGGGGTGTTGGAGGTGTTGATGATGTGGGTAAAGGTGGAGCTCAATGGTTGTGATCGCAGATTGTGAATGTGGTGGGGTATGGATCTGTTGGCATCCCTGAGTGGATGGTCTGCATGATTGTCACTGTGTCAGCTCTGGTGAGGGTTGTCCATTCGGTCAGGTGGCTGTGTTGGTTTGCAGAAGGTTCATTGGCGATGAGCTTGTTTTGGGTCAGGTTGGTGTTACAAATTGATGTAGATATGTTTAATGTTGCTGTGGAAAAAAGTTTGACAGGTTGTTGCAGAGTTCTTGGGGTGGGCTACTGGTGAGGTTGACTTGCAGTGTGTTGATTTGGAAGCGGATGATGAAGTGGTGGATCTATGTGAGCTGTAAGGTGGAGTTGTATTTGATGCTGTCACCAGTGGTGAAGATGGGGTCCAGATTGTGTGTTGGTCCTCAGGTGAGTTCAACATCGCCCAGGCTTTTGAGGAGAGCTGTGGATTGAGGTTCGACCTGTCTTCCAAGTGAACGCTGAGGTCACAGATGAGTAGGTAGGTCTTGGACTTGATGATGAGTGGGATGACAAGGCCAGTAATGAGGTTAGTGAAGAATGTATGTGATCCTGGTAGTTGGTAAGCGTGTATTCCTTTTAGGAGATTTGCAGCTTAAAGTGCATATGTTCCAAGAATGTGGTGTGTTGTCCGTGGATGTTCAGCATTTAATGAATTCCTTCTAGATGATTGCAAGTCCTCCTCCTGGCTTGTGAAGGTGTTCTTGTTGAGTGATCTTGTAGCTCACTAGGATTGCCCCGGCGATGTCAGAAGCTGATGCACGGTTGAGCAAGGTTTCTGTGACGAAGATGTAGTCTGGTGCCTCACTGTTTAGCAGTTCCCAGATTTCAGATTCATGCCTGCTGAGTGACCATATCTTGAGTAGCATGCAGGTGACTGGGTGTTGTTGCACGAGTTTGCTGTGGCTTGTGATGTCTGGTGGGGGTATTATTGGAGTTGCTTGTGTTTGAACAGGGTGTGTGGGTGGCGGGTGCAGGAGAACTGGCAGTGGGTACTGGTGAAAGCTCCTACCATGGTGCTGTGTGCAGGGCTGCAGCAGTGGAGGGATCATTGTCCTAGCTTGAGTGACCTAAGGAGTGCTGCGGTGGATTGGTGAGGGTGATCGGACCAGGTTTTCCGGCACTGGGCATGGTCCAGTCACAGATAGGCACAGATAGGCTTTCCTTTGGCATGCCAGTGGCACGCGCCTCTGAACAATCATGCAGCAGCCAACATTATGTAGATCTTGGGAGGAAATGGCGTCAGCAATGGTGAGGTATTCCCAGGGGAGTTATTACTCCCTAGATTGACAAAAGGTGTTGTGCCTAGATTTGTGGGGGAGAGTGAATAAATGGCTTGCTTCTGATAAAAGGTATTTGAAAATGCACTCAGTGGTCAGGCAGCACCATGGAGCATTGTTATGGTGGTTGGTGTCTCCAGAGGGGAGAGTTACGACCCTTGATGTGGAGGCAGCAGAGTCACACAAACACACATGACAGATTCAGTACTCAATAAATTGTGTCTCACTCCTGAAGAGCACCATAAATAATCCAGATGCACACACAAAGAACAGGTTTGGAATTACTTCATAGTTTTCCCACTGAAAGCATTAAAGGGTTAGGTTAAGGGCAGGGAAGTGATTACTCATGAAAGACTATACCCTTTGATAAGGAAGGAGCGCATCTTGAATGTGAGGAAATGGGTTGTTGGTTGAGGGGAGTGTCAGCAATATTTACAACAGCCTCAGTCCTTTTCAGGGTAAAACACAAAAATCTCTAAATTAACCTGTGCTAATGCTCTGGTAGACTGGCACTTGTGTAAAGTATTCATCCAGTACTTAAACAATAATAAAGTGAAATTACAGCAGTAGAAAAATCTCATACTAATTTAAAAATTTAGAGTAAATTGTAATACACTCTTTGATATCAAACAGAGAAGTTAAATTAATAGAACTGAAGATATTAATTTTTAAAGTTATTAGTGCAATCTACTGCCTAACAGATCAAATCGAGCACCATGGATATCTAGTTGTGTGAGAACGGGGCAAAGTCAAAAGTTATGGCCAACTGTGATGGGGTGTGGTTTGGATACAAGAAGTGGATTTAGCTCAGTCTTTGCTTACCTTCAGACTTAGAAGAAACAAAAAAAAATATCTGAGAAGGTTTTGTTCAGTGGGTCAAGGCAGCCGGTGGTGTCAGAGAAGGCGTTGTCATTGTCAAGGAGCTGCTAGATGAAGCTATGGTTAGGATTTCTATGTTTGGTTATTGTCCCTTTTTTGGAAGCCAAACATCTCCAGTGTAATATAGGCCCTCATTATGATCTCTGCAGTTTTAACCGCCAAGATCTGCATTGGCAGTCAATAGAAGACCACCAGCGCGACTAACCCCTCCGCCGGCCACATAATGTTTTCCCCGCTGGCCGAGCGGGGAAAGGGCAGTAACATTGACAGCAGCTCCAAATGGAGCCATGTCCAATGTTGGTGTGCGGCGGGTGCAGCTGCACCTGTCACGCGGATCAGGCAGTGACCTGAGTGATGGTGCACTGCACAGGGGTCCCTGCACTGCCAATGCCAAGTGCATTGGCAGTGCAGGGGCCCCCAGGGGGACCCCGAGCGCCACTTCTACCAGTTATTTTCTGTTGGGTGAACCGGCCAGGGAGGTGTCAGAAGGGATAATTATCCGAGGGGCAGCGCTGCTTGCAGCGCTGCCCTGTCAGAAAATGATTCCCTCCACCGTCAGGCTGCCTGTCGGCGGCAGACTGGAGGTGGAAGAGGGCTGTCATAGGCGGCCCACAATGTGTTCATTATATGGTGGTTCAGACCGCCATGCCGGTGGTGGTTGTTGCACCCGTCGCCGGCATGGCGGTCTGAACCGCTGGGGTTCATAATGAGCCCCATAATCTGGATGCTGTATCCAACAAGGCCTTCAGGAGGCCAGATACTCTTACTGAGATGAGCAGCTGAACTGGATTTGCTGTAGAGGAGAAGAACAGATTGGGAGAAAGCACAATGTGAGTCCAACCGGCAATGCACCTCAGGCAGATGGTGATCAGTTACGTTCATTCCTTTCTCGATTTTCAGCCCACTTTTTGGCAGAAAATTATCTATGCTATATGTTTTAGATTTTGGCTGGCTGGGGAGCCTTAGCACCACTTCCAAGGGTCCAGGATTGGAGGGCACCAATTGGAGGGTCAGGACTCAATTCAGATTAGGCCCAGGTGCACTTTACGAACTGGAGCTTTTTGTGTCCTTGTAGCTCTGAACGGGAGGCCAGCAAATTAGCCATTGGAGTCACTCAGGTGGTCCTGGTTTCCAGCATAAAAGCAGGTCTCAAGCAACAGGGCAGTCATTTGAGGATGTAGGGCAGGCTTCAGGCAGCAGGGCAGTCCTGATTATGTAGCAGGACTTTTTATGTCTGAAAAACACAGCAGCACTCTGGCAGAAGGGCAGACCAAGGAGAGTTCTCTGCAAGTCCTTAGGTGAACTGAAGAGTGGGTCTAAGGATCCTATCTTTATATGTGATGCTAGTTTTGAAGTAAAAGTCACTTATGGAGTTTCCCCCTGACATATGGTTCTGAAATACCCTGCCTTCTTACCCAGGCCCCACTGGGTTTGGGTGTCACAAAAGGCTAGTGTGAAGTTCGATGTGTGTGCTCAGAGGACTTCCATCCTGCCATGCTTTCTCAATATCTGGAAGGAATGCACAAAGGTCAACTGCCAACTACACCTAGCCAGGTGACCTACCACAAAGGCTGCATGCACTAATTGTTTAGGACAAGAAAATGCCAACTTTCTGAACCTAGGACTTCCAGAATTGTAACATACAATCCAACTTGGCTATTAAGGATTATTTTAAATTACAACACTTTTGAGACAAAACTTACCATTTCTACCTGTTCCCAATCAAATGTTAGCTCCTAATAAATGTAATAATGTAACCCAATGTTATCATATGGAAGAGGTAGGCCTCACAGTAGTACAAAATGTTTTGGGGATTTTATCACCATCAGGACATGTAAAACAGAAAGGCATATATTACCTTTTAAATGCAATGCACCCTGCCTCTGTGAGCTGTTTAGGGCCTACCTTAGTAGTGACATCTACATTACAAAAGGAGGTTTAAGCCTGGCACAGGTTTATTTTGTCAGGCACAATTGGCATTTTAAAACTGCGTACTGGCTGTAATGCCATGTTTTAAAATGTGCTTAAGTGGGTGGCACAAGAAGGGATCATATCCAAGATGGAGGTCTGGACAGACATCTAAACTCTGAGCTCCAACTCGCTGAGGTAATCTATCTGTTTTAATCCCCCTTTGCAGGACAAGGGTATGGTGTGTGAGTCACTGCGCCCCATTCGCAAAACTGGGGGCGTACTCACAGGCACCAGCTATTCCTGCCTACGAGCCCGGTGAGTGTGTATGAAGTCGCAGCCTGTGCTGCTGTCTGCATCTCATGGGCTACGGCTTCCGGCTGCTGGAGCTAGGTGGCCAAGAAATGAAGACTCCATTTGGCTGACCACCATTGGAGCAGCGGGACCAGGGGACATTGTAGACGCCTATAGTGTGAACATATGGCCAGGCCTGCAGAGACCGCCGTGGCAGTGACAGGTGGCATGGAATGCAGCCAGAGGCCGGGAGGAAGTGAGTGGGGTTTCCCCTCATGGGGAGGATCGACCAGTTGAACCGGCGGGGGTGCCCAAATGTAAATGGGGATTCTACGTGTGGGATATACTGGCCAGGGATGACCATTACCTTCACTGCATTTGACAGGATGTAGGTCTTTATCACCTCTACACGCACTCCTCCCATGTCTGAACAGTATAGGAGAAGCCCACTTCTAGTGTATCAGGAGGCCAGGGCTTGGCCCGATAAGCTAGCTGCATGTTATCCTGATGTACTTTCACACCTGGCCCCAACAAGGGTGTGAGTGCAACCCCTGTGTGACTGCTTTGGAGAACAGGGACTCATGCTGCTCTCCGGCTTCCCTTTGTACTTTAGGGGTGGTACTTGCAAGAACTGCAACCTATAACGAGTGCTACATTGTGAGGGCCAGACTCTACCTGATACCTACCCTGTTGCCTGGCAACCTCCAAGCGCACACTACACGTGATGCTTCCTTTCCGGCTGCACAGCGCCTCTAGCCCTCCTGGGTTAATTCAAGATGGCCAAAGTGAAGGTAGGGAAGAGAGGAGACGGATGGTCATACACAGAACTCCGCCGACCCGTCGCTGGGCCGCATAGGCTGCATAGGGTGCCTGGTCATTGTCCTGCATCATGTGCGCCACCGAGGCCAGCGGTAGTGAGGATATTCAATTTCAGAACTTGGGACAATATATTGCAACTAGCTTGTGCTGAGAGCCCCCGGTATGTTAACAACAGCACTGTTCACATCTTTCTGGACTACACCATAGATGTCCAGAGACAACAGAATGTATTTTGCGATGTGAAACAGCATTTACACTCCCTAGCCATCAAATACGCCCTGTTATTCCCAGGGAAATTGCAAGTCATTCATGGTGCTGAGACACTGATCTTCACAATACCTAAGCACTCGTGGTCCTGGCTGGAAACAAGAGAAGATCACTGACTTTCATCTATATCTTTGAATAGCAGGACTGGGATACTCTGCCAACACAGGAGGCATCTGTGGCAGACCTACTCAGGCACTGGCAGTGCAGGGAAGAGTGGAGGTGCTGCTGACAGGGGAACAATCCTCCCTGTCTGGTCAGTAGGGCAGTGACTCTGATGGCGACAATGGGACTCAGCTATAGAACACACCAGTGATTGTACTGACGGAGGAGCTACAGGGTGGCCCGCAGATCACCCCTATGACTGTAGATCTGTTTCAATCTACTTGAATATCCACTGTGGTTCCTTTCCTTTTGTATGGTCTGTTGCACTGAGTTTGGCGGGGGCAGGAAGTGTGGAGTGTAGAAAGTACAATGAGAATATTCTCCAGTGTGGGTGAATATTTCATGTGTTCTGTTGGCAGAGGTTGGGATTGTGGGATTTGTAAGAGACTGACTTGGATATCGGATAGACTTTCTAATAGTTGCAACATCATTAATTGCACTAAGTGGCTGTGACTGAGGGTATGGCTGGGGTGTGGGATTTAATGGGTTTGTTAATACTGTTTTATTGTATGGCTTATTTGACACATTGCTTGATTTCCCTGTTACCATATCTGCTCCCTGCCCTGTGTTTAGCAGCAGTTGCGGCTCACTACACACAACTCATATGGCGACCAGGGACTATACTATATTAATGTGGTATGTGAGGGGTAAGGAAAACTATAGTAAATTCCACAGGACTTACTCATACTTCAGGAGGCACAATGTTCAGTTTGCGTGCCCTCAGGAGACTCATCTAACTGCAGGAGAACTCACCAGGCTACATAGGCGTTGGTGGGGCATGGTATTAGCACCATTTATTCATCTTACACTAAGGGAGTTTACTCTGGGTGGCCCCTGGTGTACCTTTCACTTCAGAGCACACATTAGTGGATCCGAAGGGTCGCTTTTTCATTGCAAAAGGCACACTAGATGGTGAACCCCTCACATTTGTGGTATAGAATGCCCCGAATGTGAGCCAACCCTTATTTTTCAGCTCACTCACACCGGTTCTCCTCTGTTCTCTGCAGTCTCTGGCATTTTTGTGTGGAGTTTTTAATAGTACTCCAGATCTTGCATTAGATAAGTCCACCCTCCCCGCCCTTCCAGTTCTGGATGCACAAGCTCATCTTAACACTTGACAGTTACATCAATGGGCTATTAATATGCAGGCGTCTGAGATTTGGCACTTCCAATTCTTATTTCACTGTGAATATTTGTGCTACTCTCCCATACATGTACACAACATAAGAATAGATCTGATATACTGTAGTAGGACACTGATTTCCAACTGTGAGAGGGTAGAATATTTGGCCAGAAAATTGTCTGACCGCTGTCCGCTGCTGGTGAACTTTCAGAGGGGGTAGACCACATTTGGTGGTCCCCATCTGGGGGCTCCAGCCACGGGCACTGACAGATACTCTATTTTGAACCCATGTGGGTAAACAGATTGAGATATACTTCACAAATAATGAGGGTACTGCCACAAACTAAGGGATTGAATGGGATGCGTTTAAGGTGGTGTTACGGGGGACTTGTAGGTCTACACAGTTTGGTATGAAACAGACTCTTCAGAGGGAGATGCTTCATTTGGAGGACTGACTGTGGTCAGCTAAATTGGATTGAGTGACAAACCCAGATGGGATCTGCAAATTGGAGGATATTCGTTCATGTTATAGGGAGGCCTCCCGGTACTTAGCCACTTTTGATTACAAAGAGTACACCAAATGTCAACATGACTTGTGGGATAAAGCCAGTAGCTTACTGGCCTGGCTGCTGCATTCTGACCCACCACAACATCATAGGTGCCATTTGCACACCCGCGGTATGTTAGTGAACTCTCAACTGGCAATCTATAAGGAGTTTGAGATCTATTTTAGGGCACTTTACGAATAGCACCTAGGTGTCCATCCGAATGTGATTACTGCATACCTATGGACGCTTGTCTTGCCCCCCCTAAACCCACTGCTGAGGCAGGAGCTAAATGCCCCCTTGACGCTTGAAGAAGTCGAATTGATCATCAAGCAGATAGCTAGGGGTAAAACTCCTGGTACTGATTGGCTGCCCATAGAGTTGTATGCTTCATTTCAGGCCTTCTTTGCCCCGACTCTTAGAGATATGCTGGAAAGCCAGAGACCAAGACTACTTAGCAGACAGCTTTCAGGTAGACCTGATAACTATCTTCCCGAAAACCGGTAGAGACGTACTTAAGGTAGCTTCCTATAACCCCTTTTCTTTACTTAACCTTGATTACAAGGTGCTAAGTAAGGTCCCAGCGAATAGATTGACCCCCATGGTCTATTCAGTGATCCATTTGAAACAGAATGGGTGCATACTGGACAGGAACACATTTTTGAATCCCTGTCAGTTATTCAGAGTTATGGATTGGGCATGTTATACAAATACACAAGGGAGGGTGGCATCACTAGACATCGAAAAGGTGTCTGATACCTGGGGTGGAATTATTTACAGGTGGTACTGGTGAAGCTAGGGGTAGAACCTGAGTTCTACAGATGGGTACAAGTCCTTTATGAGTGCCCTGTGGCAAGGGTGTACACAAGCAGAGAAATGTTTGATAGTTTTGCTACTGAATGGGGCACTAGACAGGGGTGCCCCTCTCTCCCTTGCTGTTCGTCTTGGCCATGGAGCTGTTGCCATGTATATTAAGGGAGAAAACAGGTATATGGGGTTACCCCCTGGGAGATCATCCTGATATAATCTCAATGCATGCTGATGATACTTTGATATATCTATGGGCAGACCCCACGATGCTACCACACGTTATGTTAGTGTTAGATGCTTTTGTCCAGATCTCTGGGCTACGAATAAAATGGGGGAAATCCTGTGTATTTGCTTTGTTATGGAGACCATAACCCTTGTGCCACCCTCTTGGGAACACCACGTTACCGTGGAAATATGACACCTTCAAGTACTTGGGAGACCAAACATATCACTCTTAACAGGACCTAGTGGAGCAGAACTTAGGGAAGCCCTTTGGCTCAGCCCAGCAGTCCAGCAGTTGCTCCCCTTCTGGACACAGCTACCGCTATCTCCTATAAGAGTGCCTTTTGTCAAAATGTTGGTTCTTCCTCGACTCCAGTATTTTTTTGCAGCACTACCAGTGATACTAAAGAAGTATTTTTCCTAGATTTCCAACACATACTGGCATCACTGATCTGGACTCAGAGTTAAATTAGATACTTTGGCACAGATTTAAGAGGGCCTTGCGCCATTCCAACGTCGCATTAGCTTCATTTTTTTACGGTAATGAGGCATTGGAAGGCCAAAAACGCGTGCCATATTTACAAAGTGGTGCAATGCTTGCATTGCACCACTTTGTAACCCCTTTGGCAACATTATGCCTGCACCAGGAGGGCATTCCAGCACTAGGGGGCCGAAAAAATGGCAAAAAGAAATCTAAATTTGTATTGCATTTTTAATGTCTGCTAAGAGCATGTGTTAAAGGGAGGCTTCCATTATTTTTAATGGGCCTCTAGGTGCTTTACAGGATTAGCATCAACATTTTTGACGCTAATCCTGCAAAGCGCAGTACTAGCATAAAAAATTATGACACTAGTACCACTGACTACTGCCATGGTGTGCTGTATTTTAAATACAGCGCTCACATGGTTGCGCTAGGGGTGCCGTAAGGGTGCAAGAAAAGTGGAGCTTCTTAGGTGCAGCACACTTTTCATAAATCTGCCCCTTTATCTGCTACCCTGGAGGATGGAGGGTTGGTAGCTCTCCATTATGAGTTTATTATGCTGCCGCTCCACTTCAGTGGCCTCTTAGAAGCTTGCTGGACTTGAAACGGAGTGACAGGGTGAAGATTTCGGGGACACCCTTTTACTAGAGTGGCTCTCGGACTCCCCTTCACATGTACTATCCCCAGTGCTTTGTTGAAAGTGGCAACATGGTGTTGGAAGAAATATATACACCGGAGTAAAAGAACAATACCTTGTGCACCTATTCTCCCCCAATGGGCACCCCTGCAGGGTATGCAGCTGCGTGATGTCTATCAAGTAGATGCCTGGACTTGAGGGGACATAGTACCGGAGGACAGACTTTGCATTTTTGTGGACCTGACGGAAGAGGGCATATTGGACCCGGGACAGTTTCTTCTTTACTCCGCATTACGGGGAGTGTCAGGGAAACTATGGAACTTAGAAAGGGGCCCTGTGAAGGTAGCTGATCCATTGGAGTTGATGATGACCTTGACAGGATCAGGGGAGATTTTTTGCACATTTATGAAGCCTTACAAAGCGATGTTTCAGGCATTGGGTTCCTGGCTCTCAAGGGTTGGTGGGAAGAGAAACAGTCCATGAATATAAGGATGCCATGTGGCAAAGGTTTTTTGGATCTCTTAGAACGGTACCATGAAATGCCCTCTTTAGGTTCGCACAATGTAATTATTTACATAATACTTTCCCCCAACAGAATTGTAGTTGATGGGGCAATATGCCCCTGATGTCAGCAGGCGGTCGCAGATTGTCTTCACATGGTGTGGCTTTGCCCTGTAATAGTGGACTTTTGGCAAATTGCCACTGCCTGTATATTAGATATCACTACCTCCATTTTGCCATGTGACTCTGTGCCCTGCCTTCTCCATTCTGGGGTAGTGACAAAACGATTGAAACGATTAAGGGTGTTTCAGGGTCTGGCACTTGTACTGGCACAAAGACGTATTGCCAAGTCCTGTAAGGCAATGACTCCAAATCTGATTACCTTATGGCAGAAGGATGTGATTCATTGGGTATCTGCAGAGCTTTCGGGTTCAAGCAGATATCAGAGCAAGGGGTATGAGGTGTAATTTTATGGAAAAGTGGAATGAGTATATGACTGAATTGAATGCAATACTTACCCTTCCAGAACAGACTGATGAGACCCCGCCATGACATCGAATGTTGTTGTCTTTGAGGCACTATGATCTGCTGCATGAGTGATATTTCTTTTATTTCTCTGGAGATTGGGAGACGGGAGGCAGGTGGCGGGCGCTGGGAGATGAGCGGTGTTGTTTGTATTGTTGATCATTGTTTTTTTCTTTCTTCAGTTACACAATGTTGATGCTTGTATTACTATGGGATGATGTCTCTCATTCAGTATTATATGGATATGTTAATGTAAAGGACATCTGGGCCAGATTAGCCCACACAATAGTACTGCCATATCTTTCCATAAAGGGTGTACATTATGAGTAATATCAACAAAATTATCATTTTAAAAAAGTGGGTGGCGCAAAGAGTGCTGCAGGCTCAAACATAGCAATTAATTTACAGGCCCCAGGTACATATAGTATCAATTTACTAGGGACCTATAAGTAAATACATTATGCCAATCATGTGTAATCCAATTTAACAATGTTTTATGGGATGAAAACAAGCTCTTTAGTACTGGTTAGCAGTAGTAAAGTACACAAAGTCATAAAGAAAAGAAGAAAGAATCTCAGCAAACAGGAGGGAGAAGTCAAAATGTTTGGGGGAAGACCACACCAAAGGCTGTCTAACAACATGATATTACATGACATAATACTTTTGAAACAGTTGATTGGATGGCAGGGGCATTACCACAAATGGGCATTAGCAAAATACCTAACAAATGGGCCCAAGTGCTTAATGGAGCCAAAAAACCTCATTATACATTCATTACGCAAAGACATTGAAATAGACAGACAGAGAAATGCATATTGGTAAATAATTACTCCAGTGGTCTTAATGGAATCAAATGTTATGAATCCAAAAACTGGCACACATTAAACTCCATGTAACTAGTCAATACAACAGGAAAAGCAGCTAAGGTACACAGAAATTCACAGTAGAACTTAAACCTAAAAATGTATGGTAATGATACATTCTGACAGTACAGCCAATAAAAAGGGCCAACAGATACATCTCAGTCTATTAGTTCTATACAGCCCTGTTTCTGAGTTTCAATTGTAAGAAATGTGATTGCTAGTTGATGAGTCCTGGTCAAGCAACAGCTACAATCCATGGCAGGTTGAATCACAAAAATTAACTAAATTAACCTGTGCTCAACCCTAGTTAGCTTGGCACAAAAAGCAGTCAGACCTACTTTGGAGGCTATGTAAAAATGTTTTGTATCATACAAACAGTACTAAAGTGAAAACACAACAAAATAAATACTACACCAATTTAGTAAAATAGAGTACATTTTAATTAATTATTTGCACCAAAATGACAAAAATCCAATCAGTAGAACTGAAGTTGTGAATTTGTAAAGGTTTTTAATAAAAACTTGCACAAAACCAGAGACATTCAGCAGTTATAGTTAGAGTGATTTCAAGTAACTATAATTTACGGACTAAGATAACTATAACTTGTGTCATCACCATGCATTGCTATTGAAGATAAAACTGTGCCTGGTGGAGGCCGAGTTATAGTTACCTTGGTCTGCGAGTTATGTTTATTTGAGTTAACTCTTACTGCAAATGCTGAATTTCTCTGGTTTTGTGCGAGTAGTTTCAGAACCTAACTATAACGTCCCTGTAACCTTTGTTTTTTTACTTAATAGACTCTATAAATATATTTATATAAACACAACACACACTTTTATGTGCATGTATACATATGTATCTATATGTCTATATGTATGAATGTATATGTGTATATATATATATATATATATATATATATACATATATATATATATATATATATATATATATATATATACATATATATATATATATATATATATATATATATATATATATATATATATATATATATATATATATATATATATATATATATATGTATCACAATTTTCCTCTTGGTTAAAGGAAAGCCAGGACACCTCCAAAATGCTGACAGTATAAATAAAAGTTTGTTTGGAAGAAAAGACTCCAACGCGTTTCAGCCGTATAGCCCTTGGTCCCCGGATGGAGTATGTATGTGAGCCACCCCTATAAATATCACCAAATATAAAAAACTGACATACATCCAAATCTCAGTGTTAACACTCCCACAATGGTGGTCATCTTCGAGTGGTGTGGTATTCTTTAATCATCCATATTATTGTTCTCTTTCATACATGAAACATTAATCTTACATGAATGTATTTCTTTTGTCTTTATTATATAACAATATATTATTATAAATCTGTGTTTACTTATGTTATTTTTATATATCTCATTCTGTCAACCCCATTTTTTTCATTTTTATATGATAACATATTGATATATATCTTAATTTATCAGTATTGTTATTGTATATCTTTCTATTATGTATACCAGTTAAATTATAAATATGTATATACATATATACATATATATATATATATATATATATATATATATATGTATATATATATATATATATATATATATATATATATATATATATATATATACACACACACATATCCATCCTGTTCTTCCCATTCTTATATTAGGTGACATTTTATGTTTTTATACATTATAAGAAAAAAAACATCAAGCCCCTGTGGGCAAAATCCCATTTAATGCCATCAATCAATAATCAGTTTTTCAATTCTTAATTCAACCTGGTGACCATAAATCTTAAGTACACTTTAACCGGAGTACTAAAACTCAAAGTATATCTCATATTCCATTATATGAAACACTCATGTCAATATTACCCACACATCTCTGTCTTAACTTGGTGTAAATCCGCCTAACTTTAAATAATTTATAAAACTAATAGTGAATCAAAAATGTAAAAAAACAAAAAATATCCACAAACCTAAAATTAATGTGAATAAAATAGTAAAATATACATACCAAAGATGCTCGTATCTTCACAAATCCTGTTTTTCTATCCCAAACGTATACTAATTTCTTCACTGGAATTCAACCCTAGAGGATCAAGTGTGTCAAATTCTATTATATATTTAGATTCCAAAATCCGTAACTCTTGCTCCCTATTTCCTCCTCAACAATTCATTTTCACCTGATCAACCATTACAAACTGAAGTAAATTTTCATTTCCAAAATGTTTATCATGAAAGTGTCTGGCCACTGGGAAATGTTTATCATAATTTCTAATGCTCTTCTGTGTTCTAATACCCTTTTCTTGGCACTGTGAATTGTGCTGCCCACATATATCCTCTGAAAAGGGCATATTAAACAATATACACAATATACTGTGTTACAATTGAAATGTCCTTTGATAACATGTTCTCTCATTGTACTTGTCACTTCTATTTGTTTGCAATTTCCACTGTTCCTACATTCTTTACATTGCATGCAACAATAAAAATCCCGATGGCATCAGATTTGTAATTTCTTTCTCTTGCTCACACGTCACAGATTTATGACACAGATCCTCTCTCAGGTATCTGTTCTTTTTTAAAGGGATTTGTGGTGAATCTCTTATAAATTTGCCTAGCACTGAGTCTGTCTGTAAAATGTACCAACTATTGTTCAAAATATCTCTTATATTGTAGGATTGGTTACTGAAAGTTGTGATGAATCTGACTGTTTCTGTTTCTTCCTCCTTGGGACAGACCTTAAATAAAAGATTTTCCCTACAAATCTGATCCACCTTTTGTTTTGCCTGTGTAATGACCTTCATATCATATCCTCTCTCCCTAAACCTTTTACACATAACTTCACATTCATCTTGATAATCTGATGTGTCACTGCAAATCCGTTGTGCTCTTAATAATTCCCCATAGGGAATACTTTGAACTAAGCTAGAGGGATGTGCACTTTGAGCATAAAGTAAACTATTCCCCGCTGTCTGTTTCCTATGTAGTTTGGAGGTAAGAGCATTATTTTTAACTACCACCTCAACATCTAAAAATTCACTATTTGTTGTACTATGCTGTTCAACAAACTTCAAATTATAATCATTCTGCTTTAAACTTTGAACAAAACTCATGGCCGATGGCACATCTCGTCTCTAAATCACAAAAAAATAATCGATATATCTGCACCACAAAATCACTCTTTCATCAAACTCCCTGATCTCAATGGAAATCTGCACCTCTCACCAGCCCAGGAACAAATTTGCATAGCTAGGGGAAAAGCAAGTTCCCATTGCAGTTCCTTGCAGTTGTCTATATATTTGTTTATCAAAGAAAAAGATATTATTTCTCAACCAATAACTTATCATGTCACATAGCATTTCAGAGTGTAGCAATAGTGAAATAGATCTTGCTCTCATAAAGTGGCTAATTGCTTTTAAACCCAACTCATGATTAATGCTATTGTAAAGACTCGCAACATCTAATGTTAGCAACAAATAGTCATCATCCCATTGTATGTTCTATATAATTTTCAAGAAATGTGTGGTATATTTCACATATGAGGGTACTGTCTCCACAAATGGACGGAGAAAATAATCAGTATATTTTTAGAATAATTCTCCAAAAGGGAACCCATAGCTGACACAATTGGTCTTCCCGGTGGATTCAATTTGTCTTTATGCACCTTAGGTAAAAGGTATAATATGGGGATCTTTGGATAATCTCATTTTAGGAATGAGTATTCTTCCCATTCTATCAGACCCATTTCTCTCCAATCAAAAAGCATTTCAAAATATTGTTCATTATTTCTCTTAACCTCATCTCTATTAGACTTCAAATAGCAATTTTTGTCACTTAACTGTCTTATTCCTTCTGCCAAATATTTATCAACATCCAAAATCATTCCCATCTTTATCAGACTGTCTGATAATAATGCTTTTATCTTGTTTTAAACTCAATAAAGCTTTTAATTGTGATTCCGATAAATCCCTTTTCTTAACATTTCTCGGTTTGTATCTAATTCTCTTCAATTGTTTAATCACATCTCGTTCAAAGACTTCTTTTGCATCACAATGTAAAGATGGTAAGAATGTAGATCTGGGCCTAAAAGGACTTGGGCATGTTGCATCCACCACCAGGCCCAATGACTCCAAATTCATGGCCGGGTTTTCATGTGCTACAAAACCATCATGCAAATTTGTCAATATATGTAAAATATCAATATCAGAAATACACAATTTACTCAATTCCGAACTTTTTTTTCAATTGTGAATATTTCTTATCCTTTGTCCAATACAATTTTTTGAGCTTCAACTTCCTAATAAACTTAAACAAATCATTTATAGTCTGTGTAGAATCAAACCCACTACTGCGGCATAAGGAAAGGCCTACAGATAGAAGGCTCTCTTCCACCTCAGACAAGCCTCTCTTGGAGAGATTATTCACATTCATTATGTTTGTTTGCGAACCCTTGTCACTATTACAACTGGCCTTGTGTCTTCTATTGTATCAAATCATTTTTGCTTGCCTGTTCCTCTTCCTTTTCCTCTCATTCCTCTCCCTCTGCCCCTCTGAAAATAAGGCTCTCTGCTTTGTTCTGTCTTCCCCTGGTTTAGGAGTAGAAATTGCTTCAGAACATTTGTTCTGTCTGTAGCCTTGTCTGATTCCAATCCCTTAGACAAAGTTTAATCTGATACATCCGAGAGATTGCTAACTGAACCATCACTTTCTTCTTGTTCCCTTGATGATAAGCCTTTCCTTCAATATCTTGTAATGCTGATCCCACTGACTCTTCAGTACACATATGGTCATATTTGTGGTGAAAAGTTAAAATTCTACCACCTTGATAATCTTTGAAATCTCATATACATTTTCTTTGTTTTTTGTGCATAATTTCTTCTTCAAACTTGGAGAGTTTTTTATCCATAGTTTTTATAAACTCATCCAATGTGTCTTGTGTTATTACTGTTAACAACTCCACATTGATTTGTTCAATATCCCCTAAAATCCTAGCTCTGTCTTTCACCGCATATGTTATCAAAATCCTCATCATATTCAGGGAACTCTGTTTTGAATTTTCCGCCCATTCCTCTAACATCTCAGGGTCAGGATCCTCATAAATTGGGATTGTATAAATTTGTAAACCCCTAGGTACTCTTTCAACATCAATATATATTTGTAGGGATTCAATTTCCCACTACTTTGAAAGTTCTTTTTTACATAATCTCTCTAATTTTTCATACAAAAATTGTGTTTTGACTCCAATCCTTCTAATACTAGGACCTGGTTAGACTTTTCCTTGCGACGGAAGCCATATTTCTCCAAATAGAGTATATCAGACATATATATATATATATATATATATATATATATATATATATATTCAGCAACTCCAATGGATGTGGATATACAGTACATTTATATTTCATATAATCCACTCTGTTGCTGCTTATCCATATGTGGATGTAACTGTTATGATCTAGATAGATTTTTTATGTGTACATTGGTAACAGCAATTCCCCACCATAAAAATGGTTACATCCTCATTTAATTCAATCCACTCCATGACTATCCCTCTTTAATCATTCCTTTTAATCATCATTTATAAAGGTTTTAGTTTATCTTCACAAGCCATGCTCCAAAAACATATATATTGTGCACTTGCAATATTTATAATCTGTATATAATGTGCACTTATCCTATTTGTAGTATGTACATCCGACCGTTTCATCAAAAAACCAACAAGTGCACACTGAGAAGTTAAGATTGTGTATATGTACTCTTAGGATATCCTCTGTATCAAATAGGCGTCACTGCAAACATTTGTACATACAATTCGTAACATGTGCACTCAGAGCTGGTATGACCGCGAGTATCTACTCCTCGAATTATTGAACACTCTTAGGGTTACCTTTATATCGAACAGACACTATTATCAACATTTATATTTTTATATATATATATATATATATATATATATATATATATATATATATATATATATATATATATATATATATTTATTTAACTCTTACTATAACTGATAAATGTCTCTGTTTTTTTTGCGAGTACTTTCAGAACCTAACTATAACGTCCCTGTATCCTTTGTAACATTTGTTTTTTACTTAATTGACTATATAAATACATATATATATATATATATATATATAAACACACACACACACTTATATGTGCATGTACACATATGTATGTATATGTCTATATATATGTATATATATGTATATGTGTATATGTATGTATTTACATAGAGAGACAGAGAGAGGACCCAGGAAAAGTGTTTTTATGTATTGCCATTAACATGCCGCTGCTTGACAAATCTTCATAAATGTTTTTAAACTAGTTTGCCACTCACCTCCCCTGTACAAGGCCAAAAATAAAATACCAGTGGAGGGGGGCTGCAAGGACCCCCCTTCCTCCAGGGCCCTTCACAGCCCCAGGAACAACCACCTCCCCGGGGCCAGGTCAAAAATAAAATATTAGGAAAGGGGGGCACACATACCCCCCTCCAGAGCCCTTTAGAGACGAAGGGACTCCCCATCATGGGCCATATGCAGCCCAGGGACCACCACCTATCCAGGACTTGGCCAAATTTAGAATAGGATGGTGGGGCCACACGCAATAACAAAGGAGAGGGGTGCACATTTGCCACCTTCTCTGAACAAGTGGTAAATGGAAGCAAAAGCCATTGCATGGAGTGGGGAATGTGAGGGTGGATGGCGGAGAAGTGGGGGAACAAATAGTACATTTATTTCAGACTGGGAAAGCATTCTGTGCCAGCATTGACAAACCTAACTAGTAGTTCAGGCGTAGTAAGTCGCTTGATCTACAAATTGATTTTTTAAACTTCTTAAGTTGTCTTTCTCCTTGTGTGCCATCTAGCCAATATTGGCGTCTACTGTTCTGCTGTATTGTTTGTTCAGGTCCTTTTTGAGGTATGAGAACTCAAACTGCTGCCCATCTTCATTTTTTCCTTAACAAAGACTTGGGCCTATATTTATACTTTTTTAGCGCCGGATTTGTGTCATTTTTTTACACAAAAGCGGCGCAAACTTGCTAAATATAATTGTATTTTGTACATTTGCGCTGTTTTTGCATAAAAAAAATGGCACAATTGCATCGCTAAAAAAGTATAATATGGGCCTTCATTTATGCAGTCCATTGAACAAAGGCTGCATTGGTACATATTCAGGTGAGAACCGAAGGCTGAAAGATTGAGTATCTCCCATCTCCTGGCAGCTATGGGTGGCCTTGGCAATCTCATGACCTGATAAAGACATTGGAATGGCCAGATAGTCAGACCATATAAAAGAAATAGGAGAGTCTACCAGAAGAAGAAGGAGATTAGTAAATATGGGATTGCATTTATGCCCTGCTGCATAGTTTGGATTCGATACTAAGGGTCTGTTTTAGATGCTGGGTGAGGGAAATACTCCATCAAAAACATGATGGATATCCTGTTCACATTATTACGATCCCATGATATCCAATGGAGATCATAATAAGATGGACAGGATATCAGTCCTGTTTGTGACAGAGTATACCCTCCACTAAGATCTAAATCCGGTCCTAATAGGGGCCGACCCAGATCTTGAAACTGGCAGCAAATGCTGATGCCACTATTAGAGTCATCAAAATGAATATTAAATCTCACAATATGCTAAAACTGACATATTTAATTTGAAATATAAAACCTCTGCAATAGTGTTTCTGGAGACATCAGTAAAACAGGCAGGATTCGCCAATTGAACTCTGCTTGTCCAGTGTGCTGGAGTTCTTTTGGTAATTCTGAGGCTCCACCACTGCAGAACAAATATAGAGCCACCATTTTTGCAGAACGGGGAAATAATCAGGATAAGAGTGTTGAAACTAATAGCATTTCTACTGATAATGCACTCATTGCTTTACTATGTGATGACCCAGGAGTGAAATTTATTGTTGGAATAGCATGAAAGTAAACAAGACAATGCAAGAATGAAAGCGTGGAGCAGCAAGTATGGCATGGATTGTGTGAATACATCCCTATACCTAAAAAGGTGAAAAGTAGTCACAAGAACCAGTATAGAATCCATGATATCTGAAATGTTTAAAGAGAGAGGCTTGATAAAAAGAAACAACCAGTTAGCAATGTTATGAGGTATTCTTATGTGCAAGAAAGGGTACCGGGCTCATGGCACAGTTATTATTGGATCCATTTTGCAGTTCCATTTTAACACAAAGGACATAACCCATATTCTTGCATGGTGGTGTAATTTATCAAGACACGTAAACAACTTTTATATTCTTCACATGTCTGGTTATTATTACCTCCCTATGGTACTCAATAATGTTTTTCACCTTTTTATTTTCCTAGATTATGTCAAGTATGGAAAAAAACCATCAAAACTACAGTAAGAGAATTTATTCTTCTTGGATTTTCCGACCTCGGTGAAAATCAGAAATTCCTCTTTTGCATCTTTTTGATCACATACATCCTGACACTGTTTGGAAACATTGTCATCACCTCATTGATTGTAAGTTAATCCCACCTTCACACCCCCATGTACTATTTCCTCTGCTGCTTGTCCATGCTCCTCCACTACTATACCCAAACTTTTATTTGACCTCCTTCATGAAACTAAGACCATTACTTTCTTGGGTTGTTTGGAAAACCTTCTCATGGCCATGATGGCCTATGATAGGTATGTGGCCTTCTGCCGACCACTCCATTATACCAGGGTGATAAGTACAAAGGTCTGCTTTCTTCTGGTATCCGTATCTTACATAATCGTCTGTCTGCATTCATTGCTGTACAGATTGTGGTCTTCCACATTCACATACTGTGGATGACGGCAAGATCCACCACTTTTTCTGTGAGATCCCACCTCTCTGGAACCTCTCTTGCTCGGGTCTCACAATTGCTATGCTCATAGGTTTACTAGAGGCAGGTATTATAATGTTTGTCCCATTTCAAGGCATTTTCACCTCCTGTGAGCACATCATCAATACTATAACAAAGATAAAAACTGCTGCAGCAAAGCTTAAGAGCTTCTCCACCTCTTCCTCAGATATTATGGTGGTCATGTTCTTCTATGCATCAACAGCTTCAATATTCATACAACCAAACCCACACAAGTAGATTCTTCATGACAGGATAGTAAGTATAATGTACATTTCCTTGACCCCGCTCCTGAAACCTTTCATTTACAGTTTTGGAAATAAGGATGTTAAAGATGCCTTGAGGAAAGCACTTGGTAGACAGACAAACTGAACTTTGACCGGTCAGTACGCCGGTTTCATAAGAATATTTGTTCAACAGTAAGAAGTGCCTCTGAGATGGTTGCACCATGGAACACAAGATGGGGGTTCATCCTTGAGACGAACTCTCTTCTATTGATCTTTGACCTACAACCTGGCGCATAGAGATGCAGTGTGTTACCATTTGTAAAACCTCCCTCACAAAGCCACGTAAGTCCGAATTGCGTGGCTTTGCAAACTAGAAATAACATTTTGCTTGGCAGCAGTGCCAACAAAATGGCAATGCTTAAAAAAAACACTGTTATCAATCAATCAATCAACACAAGCTTTATTCGGTCACAAGTAACCATCAAAGCATAAAAACCACAGTAATCCAAAAATTACAAGCATGATAAATAAATATATAAAAAAATTTAAAAACATCAATCACTGATTTGATACGCTTTTAAAAGACAGGTATGTATGTGCCATGTGGCCACAAGGAACTTGCTAATGGCACAATTTAAGACAAGTGAAGTATCGCTCCTCAATATCCTAAGGGCGACACTGCATTGTCTTTTGCCCATATTCTGGCAAACTGGACATATCCATTTACCCGGGGAAGTGCATACGCTGGACAAAAAAACATAAAATGTGCAACAGATTTGGAAACATGATTACAACCAGGACATAGATTGAATGTTGGTAGTGGTCCCCTTCTTCCGATTAAAGACATTAACGATAAGCACCCGAATCTAAAACGAGCAAACAGGCTCTTACCCAATAGATCAGAGATAAAATCTAAGTAAGATTCAAACTGAGAATACCATTTAAAATCAAATAATTCATTGGGCAATCGTCTGTGTGATGTACATAGGGAATAATTATTTCTGACATAAGACCAATAAACAGATTTCAGAAATTGTTTCTGACCTTTTCCCAAATTCTGAGGAGTCCCAGGGTACGAAACCATTTAGACACAAACCTGAGCCAAGGGATGGAGACTGCATTGGGTTTATTTAGAATGTCTAAAAGGGAGTCCCTATAGACAGCAAGCTCTGGTGTGGTCCAGATCCTTACCCAGAAGAGTAAGGGTCTCAGGGCTATCACATCAGAGATGCGGTTAAGCCCAAGATCCAAAAAGACCGGAGTCAGGGGTGTACTACGTGGACATGCAAGTAGAGCTCTGGCAAAATTATTTTCACCCACAGACAATTTGTTGATATTAGAAGAGCCCCACACCTCAGTGCCATAGGCCGCAGCGCTCTGCGCTTTTGCCAAATAGATCTTAATAGTCGGGGAAACAGCTTTCATGGCAGTGCTATTGTAGAAGCACAGAATGGCGCCTGATCTGTGCTGAAGAAGTAAGACACTTTTACTAATCTGGTCCTCCCAGTTCATGTTATTTGTAATTCTTACTCCCAAATAATCTTGTGAGCAAACCTTACTTAAGGGAGCCCCATTTAAAGTAATAGTACATTTCCTAACTGGTCCTGAACTGAGTACCATCAGTTTAGTTTTACTGGCATTAAGTTCCAGGCCATGGTCTGCACAGAAAGCATTAAAGCTATCAACAAGGATCTGAAGACCCATAGGAAAAAACAATACAGTCTTCATGGCTAAAAATATCCGTTCCTTGATCAGCAGGCTTATGACATGTTTTAGCCAGCAAAGGGAGGGGTTCCTGCATCACAAGGATACTAAGTGGTGCAAAAAGTTGGGAAAAGTACTCCACCCAGCTTTCAGGTTGGATGTATGTACGAATTGTACAATCGCCCCCCTCCATGTCTATTCGACAATAACTTCCAAAATGTCCCATTGTCATTAAGTTTGATTGCATCAATTTCTGCCAAGTTATATCTTCCCAACTTCTCTTTGCCTGAGTTAAGATTTTATTATAAGCAAGTCTTGCAATTCTAATCTCCCCCTGTGAGCGAGTCATAATAGCTGATTTTAGAGCTAATTTGGCATTAGAACAATCCTTGTTGAACCACTCCCTAGCTTTAAAATTATCAGAGGATTGCTTGGTAGTAGACTTCCTATAAAAGATATCCTGTAAATTCCTTACCATTTCTTCATGAATGCTAAGGATTGGAATGTCGATAACCTCATGCTCCTCATAGCCGGCCATAACATCTAAAAAAAATTGATACATTTTCCGAATCAAATAGGAATTAGACATTACTTTTGGCCAACTAACACGGGTATGGCTATTGTTCAGGAGATGCCCTGGAACCACGGTAATATGGATATTCTGCGATCTTCTGAATACGTTACTGTGTAAAGTAAGAAGCAGGGGCTTATGGTCACTCTCATTACGAAGATCCACCTTTGTTTCTATTGACAATGACCAAAGCCTAACATCCACTAAGAAATAGTCAGTGACACTGGAAAACAGCCCTCGCTTAAAAGTAGGTGCAGAATTCGAATCAGAACAAGTGTGTCAATTGCATGCTCTTAATGGATGTTTAAAACAAAGGGAAGTCAATTGTAAGGCAGCACTTGAGCCAGTACACTGTGTATTTTTCATCAATTGAGGGATACCCCAAAGTTCATCCACTTCAGCCGTCAAATCACTATTTAAACAAAGATGTTCAAAAGGGCAGTTCTTGTCCCCTGCAACCACTAGTTTGGTTGAGGGATGCAAGGTGTCCATATATTCAGACAACTGAACCAGTGTCTTAGACCCTAGTCCCCTAGAGACCGTCCTGGCATATATATTGATTATAGTCATTTTAAAATCAGGGTCAAATATAAGCTGAACACCCAATAAATCGGGAGAATCTATGTTTAAGGCAAAATGATCACACTGTAGGTTCTTATTTAACAATATTATAAGTCCCCCAGGTAAATCAGGTCTTCAGCCCAGGTTTCCTGGAACACGCATATGTCCTGCTTATTAATATAATTAACCCACTCAGGGTCTCCCAACTTCTTGCTTAGCCCAGCCAAATTCCAAGACATAATGGAGAGTTCTGAACTAGTTGTCCAAACACTAGGGCTAAAGCACAGAGCTTCCCCAGAATTTACTCACCCCTCTCAAGAACTAGTTCCAAAAAATGCAAGAGGGGAGGTTGAGGGAGGAGTGATAGGTAGTCAGTCTGCTTCTGGTGGTGAATGAAGATCGGTGGCTACCAGGACCTGAGTACACCTTTGACCAGAATCCCATTCCCCACCCCCTTGGCCATCGTAGCGAATTGGGAATCTGCCAGAGGATGGATGGAGTTTGAGTCTAATACCAACCCCCCTGGGGTTCCTGAGATGACAGGTACGTAGTTCAAAATCAATGAGGTTATCCACAAGCAGCCTATCAGCAAGACTAATAGAGATAAAATTGAGGTTTGAACCTAACTGACTGTGTCTGTCCACCTCAAGGATATCTGCACAAATAATTGAGAGCCAATTACGCTGAGCTCGCAACCAATAAATGACCTTATTTATGAGGGAGTTCTGGGTTTCCCTAGAGCCAGTATGTAGCTTTGATACCCCAACCATGTAAATAGTACCTCCTTTACTCCACAATCCTCGACCCACATTCTTAACAACAGGTCTGCACATTCCAGCCCAATATAAAGCATCACCAAATGGCTTGAAAAAATCAGTAGAGGGAATAGTTAGTCCAGCTTGCACCAATAATCCCCGAGAGCAATTAACTAGATCAACAGAGTGGGTTTTATACAACCCCTCTGGCCCACATGAGTTCCTGTCCTTGAATCCACAATTGTACCTCCGGCTGGCAAGTGCTGATACAACCGGGAGATCCTCTACACGGGCAAGCTACCGGGGGGGGCAGTAGTAGTCGGGACCTGAGGAGGCGTGCCTGCTTGAGTGCTAAATTCGGTCACAAGGGGAACAGTGGGCAAGCCTCTCGGGGCAGGCAAAAGCCCACCCCCATTTGCACACAGACACTTGCACGCACCCCTCTGTGCTAGTCCTCTCATAAATTTATCCATCAATAGTAACAGCAAGCTCTTTCGTTCATCTAATTTCTGAAAGATGGGGGCCAGATCAAATTTCCCACAGGGCTGTGACAGTCTGTCCAAATTCAAGGGCGAGCTGGTCGCAGCATTTTCTTCTTTACAAGCTTCAGGATGTAAAAGTGAATCACGGTCATGCGACCCCCCCAATCTCCGACAAAGGCCCATAATGGTTAAAACATGGAATATCAGAAGACACCAAAACCTCAGGACTTAAAGGGGGATGGGGAGCCTTTCCCCCAATTGGAGAACACCCTATAGGAGCCAGATGACTGTGCAGGGGGATGCTTAATGCAGGAGGAGAAAATTGTCTCAGAACTTGAGGTGCCTTATTTAATTCATCCTCTACGGGGTATTAGATAATTGTGGCTTTTTCTTGAATATATTGGGAATCTTTTTGGCAGAAGTAACAACAGTACCATGACACGCAGATAGAAAAATTTAATTGCTTCTCAAAATTGCTTCCACCTCTTCAAATAAGGTATCAATGTCTTCCAAGGGATTGCTTCCTTTATTTAAATGGCCACTCAGTTTGCTATTAGACGCTTTTTAGATTTTTTAATACCGCTGGGATGTGCGGGTACATCCACTGCCTTGCGTTATCCCATGTCTGTTCAGTCAGAATACAAGAAACAAAAGCAAAGCCAGGGCAACTTCCTTAAACAAAGACTTACTTCCCAAGGGTTAGATGGTACGCCCAGCCCAGCCTCTGTCGGGCGATGACAGGCGTAGATGGGCCCGTCTTGGCCTAGTCTTGGCCCGGTCTTTGCCCGGGCACTTCCCACGCTGTATGCAGCCTGCGCACTTATAAACACCTGAAAAAGCAGAGGAAGCTGGGGGATGTAGTCCCACCCTAGGAATGCCGGTGCCAGTATGGAGGTGCCCAGGAAAACAGCGCATCCCGTGCTGCGTGCAGCCTGTGCACTTATAAGTGCCTGAAAAAGCAGAGGAAGCTGGGGGATGTAGTCCCACCCCAGGAATGCCGGTGCCAGTATGGAGGTGCCCAGGAAAACAGCACGTCCCATGCTGCGTGCAGCCTGTGCGCTTATAAGCGCCTGAAAAAGCAGAGGAAGCTGGGGGATGTAGTCCCATCCCAGGAATGCCGGTGCAGGTATGGAGGTGCCAAGTAAAACAGCGCACCACTGTTATCTATACGAGTTCTAATGGCAGTTTTTTAGTTGGAAGTATTATAGGGCCGGATTTATCAAGGTTTTACGTCACCCTTGTGTCACGCAAGGGCAACACAAATCCTAAGTGAGATTTATTAAGTCATTCAAGGCTATCTTGCGTGGCCCTGCATGACTTGATAGAATGCAAGGTAGTGCAAATTGCTGCCTTGCATTACTATGCTCCAGGGATGTGTTCCATGGATGGAGAATGGGTGTTGCTATGCATCTACCCATGGATTAATGGTAGACTTGGGAATGCATCAAAATGCTATGCTTCCCCGGGTGAGGTGTAACAAGGAGAAATAGCATTATTTCTCCTTGTTTCTTCCTGTGTGCTGCATTCTGCCATGGTAATGTCACTACAGTCAAGACATTAAAGCAGTCTGACTATCCCTTACATGTGTTCACCCACATCATAAGGCCTCTTCCAGGTCACCACCACTCTGCTTCCTGCGTGCAGTTCTTGGGCTGCGCCTGACAGGATTATTCCCCACACAGCCATCACACGGATGCACATGCCTGTGGTCACATGTCACCAGCCATGGGCCTGTTACTCTTGCTGTGTGCAGCAGCCTTGTCTTAAAAGGCAGCACTGGCGGTAAACACGTGCAATCCACTTTACCATGAATTTACTGTGGGTGAGTCCCAGTCTATTAGGCTCCCTCCCAGTAAAAGGTAAAAAAACGGCTGATCGAAAAGCAAAACAATTGGGTAGATCAGATAGTCAGAACTTCCCTCTCACAATATGTGACTGTTTACTTTCCTCTGAACTGTGGGCCAGTGCAGTATTAAGGGTTGCCCAAAGCCCCATATGCACCCTTTTTATTGCTTTAACCCTAAATCAGCACAGGAAACCACTGACTACAGTCATACTGATGTTCAAGATCCAATATTGCAAGGCATCACAACTTGCACTGCTGAGAAAGACTCTGCCTTAGCTTAGGTCAAACTAGAACAGTCCCTATTTCTTTCTAGATTTCCCCTTCCATTCATTCATTTTAAAGATTATAGTACCCTGTTATATGTTTAGTTTAATGTTTATGTCTAGTTTATTGTATTTGTTATTGATTATCACGTATGTGTCAAGACATTAACTTGGTTGGGCACTCATCTCGCTGAGCATTACATAAAACAGAGGAAGTTAAGAAAAGCCCTGGGGGTGGCCTGTGCCTCATTTCATGTCCTAGACCGCAAAATTGCTAAACAAAGATGTTTGGAAGTTGCTAATTATTCTGCCATCTGTGTCTCCTATGCACACCGAAGGCTTCTGTGAGGAGCAATGGAGCTCCAGAGGCCCTAACAAGCTGTTTAAATACCCCATCATCCTGCAGCCAAAGGGCTGTGCTCACAGCTGTGCCAGAAGCCACCACACAGGCTGGCAGCTCAGAGTGAACAGGAGAAGAGTGTGAGCAGTGAATGTATGAGAGAGCTGGTGTTACATACTACTTAACATTTTTTGTTATATAGATTTAATATGTGTCTATATTTATGCTGCTGTTACTGTTCCAAACATTTCTAATGTGTGTAGCTCCCATTGAGTGCCCACAGTTTCTCATGATTTGGACATACATTTCTCAGATGCCAGTTCTTTGCCATCAAGCCTGTAGTAGATTTGTTATTTTTTGCTAATGCAGTCCGGTAACAAATGTTGCTGCACTGTGTTGTGCAGTGGCCATATTTACTAAAGTAATTCCTGCTGCTGCTCTCACCCCCTTTTGTGGTGGGTCAAACAGGCAGCTGAAAACAATGCAAAACATTCACACCACGGCACCAAGACTTGTGTGTGATGTCTAGCGTAGGTTTTGTACTGGAATCCTGCCCTTCCAGGACGTGTTGCCATGCCTAGACAAAAGGTAAAACGTTCCTCACATTGAATTGACGTTGTTCAGTGCAGCACACATGCAATGTGTAGAATGTTGGGTGAAATTAAAACAAGTTAGCATCTGCTTCAAGAAGGATTTACACGTTGATGCAGTCTTAGTCCGACTGTCTTAGTAGATCAACCTTGGCATCAAATCTATTGGTGCTTGTTCTGTTAAGCCCAAGCTGCACCCAAAAAGGCCCTCCGATACAAAGTGGTGCACAGAGTGCTGCTTGTGCTGGAAAAAAAGAGCCTCTTTCCAGCCAAAACCCCTTTTGCACAGTAAATGAAATACCCTGGCTAGAGTTTTTGCAGATTTGCATCATGTTGTGTGACTTAGCACAAACCCTTAAAAAATGTGGCTTCGTGCTTCACTCTTAAAAAGCTGCGGTTGGTCTTGCTTGAACATCCAAAGGTGAATAACTGAGTGCACAAAGATGGTGTTGGAACCGCAGCCATTCTCGGGTTTTTCATAAATAAGACGCGACAGCTGCTGCAACCCCCTACTAAACGACCTACGTCTGGAGATTATTCACATGGTACCACAGATGCCTTTTTTCTGTGTAGCCTACCTCAGGTGTTTGTAGGAGCTCCCACAAGTACAAGGCAAAGAGGAAAGTTTGGCGCACAGAGCACGTTTGATGATGTCAACAGGATCCCACATTGTCCACTCCCAGGTAAGGTTTAGTAGTGTTTGGCTGCCTGGCTGAGAATGAATGCATCAATCTCTTGTGCTTGAATATCTGCCCAGAAAAATACGTGAAAGAGCGGAGATTATAGTTTAAGAGAATCTGAATGCAAAATACAAACCTTCTAAAGGCTTTTTTTGGTTAGCTGTCTCATATTCCTAGCTTGGCACCATAGCACGAGTGATAGAGAACCTCTTGGCTCACAGAAGTAGAAATGTCTCTTCAGAGAGAGCATCAAAGCCAACCAGAAGGCTCAAAATGTGATGTTAAGTACTAAAGATATTTCCTTGTGTTCTGAATTCAGCATAAGTCTCAAACAGGAACATGAAACAGATGGGTACAGCTGACTTGTGTGCCCAGCAAGGGAGCGATTGTCTCTGTAGCCTTAATGAAAACATGAAAAGTTAACAACTGTTACTATACCACTGAGGAAGTATTTTCTGCGCCATGAATTCATCATTGTTGTTGGACACTTTGGGGGTGATTCTGACCTTGGCGGGCGGCGGAGGCCGCCCGCCAAAGTAACCCCGCCAGAACACCGCACTGCGGTCGTGAGACCGCTGCGGTGATTCTGAGATTTGCCCTGGGCTGGCGGGCGACCGCCAAAAGGCCGCCCGCCAGCCCAGGGCAAATCAACCTTCCCACGAGGACGCCGGCTCAGAATTGAGCCGGCGTAGTGGGAAGGTGTGACGGGTGCAGTTGCACCCGTCGCGTATTTCAGTGTCTGCAAAGCAGACACTGAAATACTTTGTGGGGCCCTCTTACGGGGGCCCCTGCAGTGCCCATGCCATTGGCATGGGCACTGCAGGGGCCCCCAGGGGCCCCGCGGCACCCCCTACCGCCATCCTGTTCATGGCGGGTTTCCCGCCATGAACAGGATGGCGGTAGGGGGTGTCTGAATCCCCATGGCGGCGGAGCGCGCTCCGCCGCCATGGAGGATTCTCTAGGGCAGTGGTAAACCGGCGGGAGACCGCCGGTTTACCCTTTCTGACCGCGGCTGAACCGCCGCGGTCAGAATGCCCTTCGGAGCACCGCCAGACTGTTGGCGGTGCTCCCGTGGTCGGTGACTCTGGCGGTCACCGACCGCCAGGGTCAGAATGACCCCCTTTATTCTTATTTACTCCCTTTCTAGATGGTAGTAGACACTGCTAATGCCCTCACCCGATAACAATGATGTAAAACGTTTGAACTCACATTTACAAGAATCTCTTAAGAACTTGCTACCCTAATACCTAAATGAGATGGACATTTGTTTTGAATTGATTATGACTTTAAACGAGGGCTGCAAGCAGTGCCTAATTTGAGGCGGTGTTTGCCGGGGAGGTTAGCTAGCACACATTTTTGGGGACCAGCACTTATTTTTCCTCAACTGACATCCACCCAAAACAAGAGAGAGAGAGAAAAACACAAAATGGGAATGGAAGAGATAGACAGACAAACCGTGACAAAGGGGGAAAGCAGGATTGAAAAAGAACCTTCAAGAATGAGATAACGAGGAAAGGACAGTCTGGTGGTGGATGAAATAAGCATGGGGTGGAATCAAGACTACTCAGCCTTGGTATTCAACAACCTCAGTATCCATGTGCTGGCCATGGGCCTATGAGCAAAACATTTGGCCCGACTTGCATTGCTCCGCTTTGCAACTGCTTGCGCCACATTATGCTTGCGTCAGGCATAATGTATGCAAGGGGGGCGCTCCCCCGTTTGGAGGCCTGAAAAAATGGCACAGTGAAATCTACAAGATTTCACTGTGTCTTTTTTCCGGCATTTTTAACGCCTGCTCAAAGCAGCAGCAGCAGCCAGTGTAATCACTGGGTATCCCTGTGCTTTGCTGCACTAGCGTCAAAACTTTTGACGCTAGTGCAGCAAAGCGCCACACAAGAGTAACAAAATATGACGCTATTGTCCTAACGACCGTCATGGTGCACCGTATTGTAGACACAGCACACCCATGGTTTTGTTAGGTGGGGTACAAGTGATGCAAGAAAACAGGCGCATCAGAGCTGCCCCTTAATTTTTGTTAACCCTTTCACGTAAATCACACTGAGTTGCAGTAAAAAGGTTCACAATAATAACTGGCGCACCTATTGTTAAGGTTTCATCTACCTCCCTTTACAGATTGTAGAACCGCATTTGCAAGATTGAGTGCTGCACACAGAGGACGACAACAGTCCCATTTCTTCTTTCCTGTTCTTTGTTTAGGTACTACACTGAAATGTTTGAAACTGACTGATCCCCAATAACTGTTTAAGGAAGCAATTGGGGCCCCTGTCTGATTGGATGGAAGATACCAGGCACTACATGACAGGGGGCATCTGTCTAACTATCTGGCTTGGGAAATATATATTGGAGCTGCCATTTAGTGCTCAGTTATATAGATGTACACAGAGTGTGGGGCTATTTGCTAACATTCTCCTGACTAGGGCAACTTCTGATGGCCCTCTTGAAGCTTAGCCCTGTTGCTCTTGCAGCATTGCATCTGTGGATATCTGGAGCCTCCCCAAGGACATTAGATAACTTAGCAAGTGCCTTCAAGTCCACTGTGCCATTAATCACAAGATCAAAGGTGGACTGCTGAACAATCAACAGTGAGTACCACACATATTTGCAAACATACCCCAGGGTCTTGTTAACTTCATCAGACAAATCAACTGCCACCTATGGAGGATGGATAGGTGATGACTCTGTCTGACATGATTTTTCATTTTTTACCCTTTTCTGCAGAGTTTGATCACACCCACTTGGTAGCCAACTAACTGGATCCACAAACTCATCATGAACTGAATGCACCTGGTGTGCTTTTTCAGGTGATCCCCTGTGTTCATCTTGAAACTCTAAGGTCTGTGTACCTCCCTGGTGTTTTTTAAGTTATACATTCACATGCAAACTCCAAGGCACTCTTCTGCTCTTCTGGAGGTACCTCTGACACACCAGATGTCATTGTGTGCTTTGTACTTTTTTTTTTTTCTAATACACTTTGTCGGCTTTTCCCAAAAGGTGATCAATACAGTAGTCAGTGCATTGTCTCCCAGCCCCAAGTCACAAAGGATGTTGATGCTAGAAAAAACAGTGATAGCTCTTCCAGGCAATGATGATGTGATGTGAATCTGTGTTGCTGCTCAGGTATTTCCCCTCCTGATCTCCACCCCACACCACTGCATCTGTAGTGGTCAAAAGTGTTAACCACCCAGACATTCCCTTTAGGCTTCCCATAGAGCAGTACAATGCCACTAAGATATGGATCGGGTACTCTCTTCCCTTGTGGTGGCACCCTTTCTGGTTGCCTAATGCTACAAACACACACTAGGACCATAGTGCAAATGAGTCTTCTCAGTTCCAGCACAGTTTAAATACACGTTTAAGCTTTTACCACATTGAATGTGTCCTCTTTAAGTGCAGCTTAAAAGCAAAGTTAGAAAAAGTTCGAAGAAAAGGAAATGTCTGTACTTCTTTGCAGTTGCCTCAATGAAGGAGATTTTTTTGGCACAAAGCCCTTTCTATAAAGGTTAGTGGAAGATACTTTGCATTAAAAGCCATGGGTCGTTGCATTGAAACACCCATGCATCACTCATGGGATGCCCCTTTGATGCAAGTTAGTACAGAGCAGTTAGAACTTCACAAACTTTAGAGCCTCACAAAAATTACGCAAAGTCTTCAGCCAGAGGTCCTTGTTTCATTACTGCATAGTAATAGTCCCTTCTGCTTTGAGAAGTCACAGGTTTCCATTCGAGACTCCTGTTTTCATTGTGAGATACTGGGATTATTGTATCATTATTCTTTTACATTTGTGTATTGTGTTGGTTTGCTTTCTATTCTCTGGTTATTTATTTATTAACAGACAAGGAAACTACGACCAGAGAAACTGTAAAGACATTTAATAGAACCAGTAGTACAACCAGAGCCAGTATAACTACACTTTATCTGCTACCAATAAAACATGAGTAAGGACTCAATCTAGGCAGCAGATAACCAAATAAATTCTGGGGGTCATTACGACCCTGGCGGAAGGCGGAGAACCAGCGGTAAGACCGCCAACAGGCTGGCGGTCTCCCTTCATGGAATTATGATCATGGCGGTTACTGCCATGGTCTCTGCCGGTTCTCCGTTCCGCCCGCCGTCACTATACCGCCGGCGGTATTTTGACCCAGCTTACCACCGTGGATTTCCTGCGGTTTGAACCGCCATGAAATCCATGACGGTAAGCACTATCAGTGCTAGGGAATTCCTTCCCTGGCACTGATAGGGGTCTCCCCCACCCCCCACCCCTACCCTGACTCCCTCCCCTACCCCCCCACCATCCCTGCCACCCCCCAAAGGTGGCAGGGTCCCCCTCCCCACCCCGACACCCAACATCACATCACTCATACACACACGACACACACGCAGGCACCACCTACACACTCACACGCACACACGCCAACATACATGCCTACATACACACACAGAGGCAGACACGCACACCCACATTCAAACATTCACGCACACATCCATACTGACATACCCACAGACATACACGCACTCATTCCCATACACACAACACCCCCGCAAGTATACACACACTCACAGCCCCCCTTCACATATACACACGCATACCCCCATGCACGGACACAACAACACCCAACACCCCCCCACCACCCTCCCCTCACGGACGATCGACTTACCTGGTCCGACGATCCTCCGGGAGGGGACGGGAGCCATGGGGGCAGCTCGGCCGACACCACACTGCCAACAGAACACCGCCACGGCGAATCACAGGACGTGATTCGCTGGGCGGTGTTCTGTTGGAGTGGCGGTGGAGGTGGAGCTACCTCCACTTCCCTGCCTCCCGCCAGTATGGCCGTTGGCGGCTCTCCATCCGAAAAAGGAGGGAGAGCTGCCAACGGTCATAATAGGCCGAGCGGAAAACCGCCACCACCGGCGGTCTTCCGCACGGCGGTCCCTCAGCGGTCCTTCAAAAAGACCGCCAAGGTCAAAATGACCTGTCTTTTGAGATCATTAATGACCTGTGTTTTCTGGAGGAAAGTAATTATTGTTTATCCATGAAAAATATCATAGTCAATTAATATCAAACCACTCACTCCATTCCAAATGGTCTTTAGTCAGTGTTAATCTTGTAATTCATAGTTCATGAAATAACAGTGTATGGAGAGTCAATCCGTGTTGGCGGTGAGGACACTGCTTCTTCAGGGCTCTACAACCGTCTTGAAATTCTATTAATGATTTGATGTTAATTGACTGTGATGTTATATGATCTAATGACATCTGCTCTACAAGACCCCCATTATCTTACAAGAAGAAAAATAATGTGAATTCAGGGTATGAGGATTATTTTGATGGTTGTGTTGAATATGTTATCACTTCCCACATCCCTATTATTCTTGTTTTGCTTCAGGATTTCAGCCCAGAGGGGTAACTTGCCTAGTGGGTAGAAAGTGCAGGGCCAAAATTTCAGTTATCTTCAATATTCATGACATATTTTATAGTGGTCTTGGTAAAGATTTAAAATTAACTGGCATTATTCACTTAACTTCGGACATTTTTCATTATGTGAAATTTCTGAAATTACATCATTATGCTACACTGCTTAAATATGCCCCTGTCTGTTGCAAAATTATAGCACAGGAACAACATGTATAATCAGAACACAGGTGTTGTTTTATTCACACTATTTGGTACTGCAAAATGGAAAGCACTTTGTACTGATTGGGAGATAGACAACAGCACCAACAACTCTAAGGAAATCTTCCCCATAGTTAAGGAATAAACCTCACCTGCCACCAGCTGCACTACTATTTCCCCCTCTCAGGAACCACTTCTCTTAGCTCGTTCTCTATTTACATGGCAAGATAAACAGTATCTACGACAACTTCACACCCCAAACAAAGCCTTCCAATCTGGTAGTAATACTTCAAAACATGACAGCACTCCAGGAACCTCCCTGACCTGCTGGCCCATAATCAACCACACAGAAACCTCTGGTTCCATGGGCTTCTTCTATTCAAGAGCCCCATCAACCTTATGCCCACACTTCACCTTCACTAGAGGATTCAAGCCCATCTACACCACCCTCATCCTGATTAATAATGACTCCCTAACTATGCCAACCTTGCTGGACTGCTGAAAACACAACTTTGCTACCCTTCCCAGTGAAAGTCCCAGATAAACTCATTCACGAGAGAGGAGCCTAGCAAACCACCTCAATGACTTCCATCTCCTGAACCCAGACTAAATCATAGCACCAAAACCATCCTTATTGCCACAACTGACAAAAAATGAACCATCATGCACCAAGGAAAGACAGCGGTCCTCATTCTCCTTAACTTCTACAAGGCTTTTAATATTCTCTCTCACCTGATCCTCATCCAACACCTCCGTGAGTCAAAAGTTCAAGGACCAGCACGTCAGTGGATCAGCATCTTCCTCACATGACACATGCAGAAAGTCAGCCTAGCCTTTACACCTCCAAACTCATCGAGCTGAACTACAGAGACACTCAGGGATCATCACTCAGCCCCACACTCTTTAATGTTTACATGGCCCTATTTTCAACATTGTCTAAATCTATGGACTAAACATCATTTCAGAAGCCAACGACACACGACTCATCCTCTCCAAGGACACCACCACAAAACAAGCTAAGTTTATTGAGTATATGTCAGAAGTCCCCTTCCAAATAAAATCCAACTGCTTAAAACTCAGCTCAGATAAGATGGAGGTGGTACTCATTGGGAAAGAGACAATATCTTGTCCTTGGCCTGACGGCCATCAAAACAGGTACTCACTCCCATCCCACGCACCAAAGCCAGGAACTTGGGGATCATGGCTGGCAACTGTTTGAAATGGCCATGTTTTGCGTGGTATTCTCCCAGCTTTTCACTTTCTGTAGCTGAAAGCATTTTTGTTGGCATTAGGACTCTGTGCAGGCTACTCGTGACTACCAGTGGTAACGTGTGTGCTCTTTCCTTTAAACATGGTAAAATTGCATCCACCTGATTGGCACATTTAAATTACTTATACATCTCTAGTATAGAAAACAGCCAGTACTAAAGGCTTGTAAATCATATTTTACTAGTGAGCTGCACCACTCATTGTGCCACTCATTACAGTAACTTCTCATAACATGTCTAAGGCCTTCCATTGCAGCTTGTGGTATATTTTTAAACCATCAATTTGACTTGGCAAATAACCCCTTTGCCAAACAAAGCATAGCCCTTTCTCTTTAAAACGTGTAAGTGACCCCTGTGGTAGGCTCCAAAGGCTCATAGTGCAGGGTGTATAGTATTAAAAAGTTGGACATATATTTAATCTTTTACTTGTCCTGCTGGTGAAAAACATCCAAAGTGCTTTTCACTACAGTAAGGCTGACCTCCCATAGACTAATCCTGGTCTAACTCATTACATTTAAAAAATGCTAAATTCGGTTTAGAAATAGCTAGAGAAATACTTCCTCCACTCAATTTAATTGTAATTTAAAATCCTCCTTAATGATAAAGTCGTATTTTAATTTTAATTTTTGAAATGTCACTTTTAAAAACTGGGAATTTATCTGCCTAGCGTTTCTAGAGCCTTTCTGTGAGTGGCCAGTTGCTCTTGGGCTGGTGATGGCTGGGACATATGTATATGGGACAGACAGTGAACAAAGGGGCCTGGGTATAGAAGGGCGTATGTCTACTTGATAGGATGGCTGTGGAGCAACTTTTCCATTCAAATTCGATTCAAAGGAACCTGCCCTGGCACACACAAAGGACCCTCATGTCAGGCATGCCCCTGCCTTTTGTCCCAGTAGCCAAGCTGGAACCAAACCGGTGGAAAATGTAAATCTGGCCAGAACTAGTTTAGGAGTAGGTAACGTATTGCCCCCACAAGCAGGCTGGAACTAGGCATAAAAGTCTCAACAAAGAATTTGAAATCTTAACTCTCCTGGAACTGAGATGTTTCAGAAGAAGGACTGCCATATGGTCTGAAGAAGGAAGACTGGGCCTGCTTGCCTTGAACTCAGGACCCCAGAAGTACTACCAACAGAACCTGATCTGGTTCCCTTTGCTGGCTTATGTGGAATAAGTCCTAACCACCAAGCGCTGTCCTCAAAGTCCTGACCTCTTGGCTAGAGCCTGAGTACACTTCTCCCTGCCAAACTGAAGGATTCTCATGCAGAGTCTCGAAGAACCTTGCAGCTTTCAACCAAGGACGTCACTGGCAGTGGTGGTCACTGCAAATATCAAGGGGGAGTGCGGGAAAACCCTGACCGGCTGCCTCACTCCTCTTCTCTCCTGATGGTGACCCAGCAGTGCCTGGGACACCAGCACAGGCTCCTCATGCAATCCTGGTGCTGCTCTCATGCTATACCTAGCATGAGCGCAGCACCAGGATTAGTCTGAGTGGCTTGGTCTGCCACACAGACAGTCAATTGGAGTCTCTCTTGTTTCTCCAACCTGACTGTGGAACACAGTTGGGTTGGAGAAACCTAAGTAGGCATGTCAGTTTGGCCGGCCTGAGACAGCCGGCCAAACTGATGTGCATACTTAAGTGCACTCCACTACTCCTCCTTCCCCTCCAATGGCCCAGCCCCACCCCTCCCTGAACACGCTGCCTCAGCCATCAGCTGAAAAATAAAACAATAATAAAATACTGTTTGATATTTCAGCTGCTGGCTCTTAGCCAGTGGGGAGACACTTCTTCACTAGATCTGATGCTAAGCAACACAAAGTCATGCCACACAGATCTCAACTTAAAGCTTACCTGGATCCAACACAGAGTGACACTGAGACCCCACAGGGCTGTGCAACTTCTACACAAAGCCTTCATCAGATCTGACACCAAGCGATGCAGAGCCACACTGCACAGCTTCTGACTGAAAAAGTCACCTAAACTAATGCCGAGTGACACAGAGCTATTCACACACACACACACACACATTAAAAGCACTACACACCCTAGTTATTACTTACCTGAACAGCCACATCTGCTTCCATAGCACCACAAAACACCTCTGGTCAGCCAACTTCTGGCTTGCAGCTGCCTCCCACATCCAAAGCGTCAGAGCGGGAAGCCACCCTTTATCATAGCTGACTCTTAAAGCCCATAATGAACTCCATCTTCGCATTAGTGCCACCAGCTCAGTCCTAGAATTCTGAAAGAAACTGAAAAATTGGCTATTTATATTGGCATCAGCCAGGGCAGCAACACCATATCCTTTTCACCAGCTCCAGGATAACCTCCCAAGTGCCAAGCACATTAAAAAAATACACATAAGATAGCAAAGCAATGCATCCTTGCACCAAAAACTGACATAAAGATGCATTTCAACTCGTATGAGATTTGCATTTTGCACATGTGTAATTTCATGTTATTTCCCTGCAATTTTGCAGAATATAATAGGAGCAAAATTTGCACCTGAAATTTGCTGTCCATTCGTCATCGTGCCCGTAGTTTTTTGAAGAAAGAAGTGGATAAGAATAAACTATTGTTAGACCTGGCATCGTTGGTGTGGTCTCCTCTGTCTTTTCTGCCTCTGCTTTCCATGTTTTGACTGTGTGCTGGACTCTATTTTTGCTGGTGTTGTTACTCTGGGCACTTTACCACTGCTGACCAGCGCTAATGTGCAAGTGCTCCATGTGTAAATTGTATGTGTAATTGGCTTTTCCAGGTTTGCCATATTTGATTTACTAATAAGTCCCTAGTAAAGTGCTCTAGAGGTACCCAGGGCCTGTAAATAAAATGCTACTAGTAGGCCTGTAGCACTGATTGTGCCACCCACATGAGTAGCCCTGTAACCATGGCTCAGACCTGCCACTGCAGTGTCTGTGTGTGCAGTTTTAAACTGCCAATTCGACCTGGCAATTGTACCCAATTGCCAGGCCCAAACCTTCCCCTTTTATACATGTAAGGCAACCCTAAGGTAGGCCCTAGGAAGCCCTAGGGACAGAGTGCAGTGTATGGTAAAAGTAGGACTTATACTGGTGTGTTTTAATGTGTCCTAACAGTGAAACACTGCCAAATTTGGTTTTCACTGTTGCAAGGCCTATCTTTCTCATAAGTTAACATGAGGGCTGCCTTTAAATAACTTTTAAGTGCATTTTCCCTTTGGAAGAAGATAGAGATGTGGAGTTTGGGGTCTATGAAAAATACATCTTTTAGTAAAGTTAGTTTTTAGATTTTCAGTTTGAAAATGCCACTTTTAGAAAGAGGTGTTTTCTTGCTTAATCCATTCTGTGACTCTGCCTGCTTGTGTATTCCCTGTCTGGGTCAGACTGACAGTTGGGTTGTTTGTGAATTACCTCTAGAAAGTAACACAAAGGCAGCTAGCATGTAGCCTCATATCCTGATTAGCCATCTGAGCAAGAGTGGAGGGAGGAGTGGTCACTTACACCTGAATGTGCTGTTTCTGCCCTCACACAATGCAGTCTTCAACCCCCTCGTGTGTGTCTGGGGCCAGGCCTGGGCAAGGCAGGGTCTTGTGAATAGCAAAGACTTTCCTTTGAAGTTTGCCTACTTCAAAGGCAGAAAGGAGTATAAGTAGTGGACCCAAAACCTCAGGTTCTTAGATTACTTCTGAATTCAAGAAGAACCTCTGCCAAGGAGAAGAGCTAGAGAGCTGGAGAAGGAGTACTGCCCCTTTGCCTGTGACTGTACTTTGCAAGCTTGGCCTGCAGTTGCTGCTTCTGCCTGAAAGAGGACAAAGACTGCACTTTGTGGCATATTCCTGCTTATGAAGTGTTTCCAAGGGCTTGGGCTGAGATTGCCTCCTGTTTTGAAGTCTCAGGGCCATCAAAGACTTCCTCTGCCATCACCTGGATCTGCTGAGACTCCTTCCCTGGACCTGGACTCTCCTGAGACTCCTGCCCACTCCAGTCCCTGGGACCTGGAAAGGTGAAGCTGGTGGAACAAAGACCAAAATCCACTCCCAGGAGCCATTTAGGGAAACGTTTGATGCACCACCTGTAACACAGCTGTAAAAATGACACACCACCTGCATCACAACTGAGAAATCGATGCACCACCTGCATCGTGGCTGGGAAATAGATGCATCACCTGCATTGCGGCTGGAAAAACGACGCAACACCCACTTGCGGCTGCTGAAAATGATGTAACCCCCACACAGTACGATCCTCCATCACTGTGCGCCTGGATTTCACATGCGACATCGCTGGGCGTCAAAAGCAAGGTGAGCCAGTCCGGATCAGAGGTGCCTGTCCGGAAGTCGAGGCATCGATTTCTTGCGGGAGAGAAAACGACGCATCGCCTACCTGACCGGAGAAGAAACAAGGCACGACCTCACCTGGGAGTAAGGAATTGACGCATCGCTGACTTTTCTGACTCACACTCACCTGTGCGGCTTTATTTTTTACGCAAACTAGGTATTTTGTCTAACTACAACGTCTCCATTGTTTTCTGAGGAGTAAGTCTCTTTATTTTTAAAAATGCATAACTTTACTTATGTATGTTGGATTTTTGTTGTTTTGGTCTTGTTTGATTTAGATAAATATTAGCTATTTTTCTAACCTGGTGTTGTGTCCTTTTTTAGTGTTTTCACTGTATTACTATGTGTGTTTGTAGAAAAGCTTCACACATTAACTTTGAGATAAGCCTGAATGCTTGTGCCAAGGGGATGAGCAGAGGTTATCTTAAATGTGCACCCCCATTGCCCTGACTAGATTGAGGGTCCCTGCTTGGACAGAGTGCAAACTGACCGCCAACCAGAGACCCCGGGCCAGATGTATGAAGAAACAACTTTGCAATTCTCTAATAGCAATTTTGAAGAAATTGCTATTTCTGATTCACAAAATGGTATGTATCATATTTGTGATTCGGTAATAGCGATTTCTCAAACATTGCAAATGCTATTACCGAATCGCAAATAGCGATTCTGAGCCCATTCGCACCTATGGGCCTGTAGGCCCATACTTGCGAATGTTTTGCTAACTGGAATTCGCAATTTAAGAAATGCAAAACCCCAGGGTGATGGGGGGCCGTAGCCCAAAAAATATTTCAGTACGTGTAAGGCGCACACATGCCAAAGGGGCATGCGTGCATTACATGTCAATTTTAAAAATGCATTTTTAAAATTTGCACATGGTTACCACCAAGTTTTACTTGGTGGTAATTGCGATTCCTTAATGCCCAATTCGCATTAAGGAAAAGCTTGATACGTGTGCTTAAGAAATCGCAAATAAGGATTCCTTATTTGTGATTTCTTATTTCTTATTTACAGAATCGCAATTTGTGATTCTCTAAACGGGCTCGCAATTTTAAGGAATCGCTATTTAGCGATTCCTCAAAATTGAATAACGAATGCCTTTCATACATAATGAAAGGCATTTTGCATTCGCAAATGGCCATTTGCACCGTTTGCAAATGCAAAAACGCTTGATGCACGTGGCCCCCCCATTTCTAACATAGATTGTGTGTATTTTATTCATTTTGCAAGCAGACAAAAGAAATTAGGCCCGGTGGGCCAAAACACGGTCAAACAATGATCAGGGACACTGTATGGAAAAGGAGGGTGACAACCTGCACTTATACATCCCATTCCATTGCACCTCCCACCGTCAGTAATGACACACAGTGTATTCCTGACACAAACCAGCTGCACACCGCACTCCTCCAGTACACTCCTATCCCTTAAAAGTCCAGATTTCTTCTTGAATCATTTGTACTTTAGGTCTTGGGGAGCTCCAACTCTATGCCCCTATAGTCTAGCCACCTCTGCCACATTTTATAGTGTTTCTAAGGGCAACTCCTAGTCTTGTATACCACTTTTCCAATCACATACAATTATCTAGTCCCTTCTTCAAAAATGCCAGGTATAGGGAGGCCTCAGGCTGCCATCCTCACACTATGTTGCATTTGGCCAAAGTTAGCCGAAAGATAGTAAGGGTTGTCGAAACCTGTTACCCCCAAAGCCAACTGTGAAATGCAGAAACTTCAACTTAGGGTCCATCAGGACCCCTGAAAAGATAACTTCTCCTAGGCAGGCCGTCACTCCCCACCAGAATCCCTGAAACTCAGGATAGCTCCACACTGTATGAATAAAGATGCCCTCATCTACACCACATAGTGCAAGACAGGGCGATGAGGCAATCAAGCCCATACGCCATATCAACCTGAGTCAGGCTGCAATGGTGGCTGTCCGAGGCACTGCCAGTGTCTCTGTCCAGTCTTCATTCTCCAGAGTCCCCACATCTGTCTTGAAGGGTTAGGAAGGTGTCTGGCTGGTTTGAAAGAAGTATTTGGTATATCTTAGCGTCTTTATGATCAACCAGAAGGAGTTTGTCCTCCGAGGGATTAAACTCAGGGATGTCAGTCAAGGCGTTAATATACAGGGTCAGAGCATGGCAAATTTGAAGGTATCTAGGAAATTAGCTGCAGTGCAGCTGATATTCTAACTCTAGGACCTAAAACAATTGCAATACTTTACCCTGCATAACATCTCCCAGGGCAGAAATCCTATTTACAAAAGCTCCCTAGGATAATTATTTATTGGATGCATAAAATAACAAAAACTATGAATTTTGCCCTCAAATTGTAGCATATGTTGGCATAATTTTGAAGGACTTTTTCACCTGGTAAATGTGGGCAAGTTTGACCTGCCAAAACGAATTGGGTGCAAATCTATCTGTTGGAATTTTCCAGAGTAATCATAGTTACGAGGACCCTGAAACCAGTGGTTTGCACAGGAGTCAGAATGTTATGAGGAACACATAGCAGGCCAAAAGGCCCTCATTTCCAAGCAAGTTTCAGTTTGTGGTGTGGCCTTACTGTTTAGTAGCTGTCCTTGGTAAAGAAGACCCATAATATCAGGGCGTGGATGATTATGAACAATTTCCATCATTATGAATCGGACCGCACTGGGTTCACTGTAAATTCACATGCAACTTTAGTGTTACCGTGCAGTAAATCCACCCCATGGTGGTGCAGAATTCCATGTGTTAATTCCACTCTGCCTGACTTGTAATGAGGTCCACTATGGTAAACAACCATGAAGTATGTTCAAATACCAGTTACTAAAATTACCAAGTGAAAGGCCAGTACATCTTAGGTAGGTATTTACATTTTATTGTGAACACCTGCCTAGAGTTAGACTGTCTGAAGTTGGACTTTCAGTCAATCATTAAAGGGAGACTTGTGCTATAAGATTGATGACCATTTATAAAAGAAGCACAGTCAGAATATATATACTTTTCCATCCCTCATAAACAATACTCAGGAGAGATTGACTTGTGCACAGATGGAGGGCCACCTGTGACCATTAACTGGCCACTGGAAAGCTACTACTAGGGATTCCTGAAGGCAGATAAGCCTTTGACATTTAATTTCTTCCTTTTCCTTCTTCAGTGGTTGAGTTTAGCGCATACAGGGATTACCCAGGATTATATTTTGATAAACGTATCCTCTGCATCTTTGACTATCATGTGAGCCATGGTTATGTGATGATCACATTAAGTTACACTATAAATGTATATGAGAAGAGACAGAGACCGGAGCACTAACAACTGTAAGAGATAAAAAAGAAATACTGAAAAGCAGTTAGGAATGTGGGCTAAGAAAAGGAAAAGACATGTTATTAGGAATATGGGCTAAGGAAAGGAGGAGATATACGTTATGTTATGTTCTGTTCTTTTATGTTCTGTTCTGTTCTGTTATGTTAATAATTTTAAAAAAATAGGAATGAAACTGAAAAGAGATTGAAAAACAAAGAGACTTATCAAGTGGTTTTTTAAGGCCTTCCAGAAACACAATAGATCATGGATTTTCCACAGTGTCACTGGAAATGCATCCCGCATCTTAGCAGCTGCTACTGAAACATGTCTGCCTTCTATGCACACCTGACTCAACCTTGGTACTACCACCAGAGAAGCATCAAGAGATTGAAGAGTGTGACTAGAAGCATAGGGGCTAAACATCTTTCTGAAGCAAGTAAGTTCTGTATTGTACAACGCTCTTTGAGCAAGTCACAGGGATTTTAAACTAATCCTTTTGGCCAGTGGAAGCCAGTGTAATGAGTCCATTGCAGTAGTGGCAGAGGCTTAGCAAGGTAAACCAGGAGCCAACTTAGCAGCCACATTTTACATGCCTTGAAGCCTTTTCAGCAGACCTGTAGGCGCACCGAGGAAAAGAACATTTGAATAGTCCAGGTAACTCAAAATAGTCGCTTGGATCACCATGGTGAACACACAATGTGGGCGATGCCGAAGGATTTTCCTCAGCATCCGAACCAGAAAAAACGTAGACACATGGTTTACCTGTTCCCCAAAGACAGATCAGTCTCCAAGTAAACATTCCTGCTGGGCAGGAAGGGTTAGACCCGAACTGGGGCCAAAACACAGGAGGGACCAAGCAAGCAGTTTAATTGTTACTGATCCATAACATCTCCATTTTATTGGAAATACATTTCAAGCATTATTCTTCAGTCAGGTGGTATTTTCATTCATGCTCTGATGAGAAACCTTCATGGGGACACTCTCCAACTGATCCACGGCTATTATTAGCAGCGTATTGTCCATACAGTTCATACAGCTGAGACCAAATGATCTCACACGTTTAGCCAATGGGTCAATATAGAGGTTGAAGAGAGTGGGGCTGAGAGCCAATCCTCGAAGCACACCCTGGTTCAGTATCTTAAATTTTGAAATAAGAGGAGAGGAAACAACCTGACCATTGCAATGCTGACACAAAGACTCCGGCCACTGTCAGTCTGGTCAGCAAGTTTGAACGCAAGTGTGTGCTGAATGTGGCAGACACACCCAGTAGCATCATGGCCACAAGATGTATTTGTCTGCTGACATTTGAAGGTCATGAGGAACCAACACCAGTGATATAAGCTGGATGAAAACTAGACTTTAGAGGCTCAGAGCTCTGATACTGCTCAAACAAACCCGAGGTCATCCGCTTAACAAGCTTTCCAATGATTTTTATTGGGAAAGGCAACCATGAAATCGGCTGAAAGAATAGTTTTGCCAGCATTGGGTTGGGAATATTTAAAGGCTTTTTCCAATTCTCTGGAGCCCAGGTATTGGTTAAGAAGCTATTACACACATCCAGCAGAGGTTTAGCTAGCTCTGAATATCCTTCTTTCTAGACGTTAGGAGGAATGGTGATCAAAGGAGAACTCAACATAGTAGTGTAGATAATATTGTTCAACTTTTCCATGGTGAGAAAATCCAAATAACCTGGAGAAGAGGTCTCTGGTATAACTGTATAGACATACAAGAGTTTTCATTCAAGGCCCTAGGTCTGAGGTACTGAGATTCACATGGGAAAGGAAGTTAATGGTATGTAGGCATTAAACAGCAATCTGGGAAAATATATACAGATTTTGGGCCATATTTATACTTTTTGACGCAAAACTGCGCTAACGCAGTTTTGCGTCAAAAAATATAGCGCCGTCTAACGCCATTCTGAAGCGCCATGCGGGCGCCGTATTTATTGAATGGCGTTAGCCGGCGTTAGCCGACCGGCGCTGCCTGGTGTGCTTGAAAAAAAACGACGTACACCAGGCAGCGCCGGCGTAGGGGGAAAATGGAGTATGGGCGTCCAAAAATGGGGCAAGTCAGGCTGAGGCAAAAAAATCGCCTTAACCCGATTTGCGCCATTTTTTTACGACGCCCAACCCCCATTAACATGACTCCTGTCTAAGCAAAGACAGGAGTCATGCCCCCTTGCCCAGGGGACTTATATCCCCTGGGCATGGTCATTGGGCACAGTGGCATGTAGGGGGGCACAATTCAGGCCCCCCCTATGCCACAAAAAAAAAAAAAAAAAAAAAAAAACCTGAACTTACCTTAATGTCCCTGGGGTGGGTCCCTCCATCTTTGGGTGTCCCACTGGGGTGGGCAAGGGTGGCAGGGGGTGTCCCTGGGGGCAGGGGAGGGCACCTCTGGGCTCATTCTGAGCCCACAGGTCCCTTAACGCCTGCCCTGACCCAGGCGTTAAAATCCAGCGCTAATGCAGGGTTTTTTGCCCCGCCCACTCCCGGGCGTCATTTTTGCCCGGGAGTATAAATACCACGCACATGCCTGGGAGTCATTTATTTAGACGGGAACGCCTACCTTGCATCTCATTAACGCAAGGAAGGTGTTCACGCCAAAAAATTACGCTAACTCCATGAACTTTGGCGCTAGACGCGTCTAACGCCAAAGTATAAATATGGAGTTAGTTTTGCGTCGAATTTGCGTCGAAAAAAACGACGCAAATTCAGCGCAAACGGAGTATAAATATGCCCCTTTACATGGAGAACATAATATAAAATCATCGGATACATCCAGGAAGTTGAGACTATTGGTGAGGTGTTCAAGAAAGTTTATCAAAATTGGGTTTGGGATGGGGAGAGGAAGTGATCTATGTTTTTTTATCTTTGGTGAGAGTGGATATGGAGGAACTGTCTGCCAATGTGCACCTCATTTAGAGAATCTGTCTATCTGAGAGTAGGGATGGATGACATAAAAGTCTGATTAAGAAGGCTCATCAGGACGATGCATTCCATTCAGAATTTTTAATACATTATGGCAAGAGCTGACCTTTTAGGTTTTTCGAAAATCAAGGCTTTTAGTTTTTAAACAAATATCTTAAATATAGATAAAAACATACATGTGCGGAGAAGCATTCATTCCCATCTTGTTATGCACTGATCTGTTGCAAAGTCTTTCACATTTTGTTTCCACTCCCCACCCTATACAGCATGGGACAATGGATCAACAGCCTTCATCCAGGTGGTTGACTTCAGTGTTACTGAAGTTTATTTGATTAAAGAAAATCCAATTCAAACTACACTGGCTCTAACTTGAACACGTTTGAATGAGGGAGTTTTTTCTCCCATTATGCACTGTGGATTTGCAAATCTGGCTGTGTGTTTGTGAATCTGCTGCACTAAAATTGCCTGGCCAACACAGAAAAATTTCCATTGCAGCTGTTATAATCCAACACTTTCACTTTGCTGGGAAAAACACGAAAAACATGAAATAAGTGAACATTGTGAACAAGTATAACCCCCGTAATGAAATAATTATTGGCGAAAATATGTTATTGTGGCAGAATTTGTAAAACCTGAACCCAGGGAGGGGAAGACCTCTTGCAGCAAGGGTGGGCTGAACATGGCACAATTGTTCCTGGAGGCCAACCCATGCTGCTCAAAGTTAAAAGTCTTGCGCTTTGCACATGTCGGCCCCCTGCGGTGGTCTGGCTGAAGGCCCAGCAGCGTGGTCCACCCTCGCTATGCGCATCCAAATGTCAGGTGCATTGAGGTTTAAACCCAGTGGAAGACTAGGTAGGCAAGGGCCTGCCGGCAGGCCACCACTTTCACCAGCCCCCACTGTGCACAACTGAAATCCATGACCAGCTGGGACTGTTTGCTCATGGATGGTTGAGCTCTGGCAATTGGAGCATTTGGCATATGATGAAAAAATAATAATAATACAAACAACAAAGGTAAAAGTGAAGTTGTGTTAGCTTTGATTGTAACATATTAACATATATTTTTAAAAATAAACTTACATAAACAAATTAAAGTGCAATCATGGTTACGAGTCAAAACCGAAAAAGTCAATGAAATTCACAGGTTATGTTTAGAACCAATAGTAACTAACAAAACTGCCATGCAAACCATAATTTTACAGAAATTCAAATTTGTGTAACCTCACAATGTTTATACCAGTAAATAAAACCAAAGAGCAAAGTGTAATTAAGCAACATATCATTATTAAAACAATAGATGATAGTACATTCATAGATGTTTCTTTCAAAGTGGTTAGGGTAATGTGATATGTAATCTCACCTGTATGGTGATTTACATCATTAGTGCAAACCTTACAAAACGAGGGTCCTTCCAAGACATCTTATATCTAACTCCATTTGAGGGCATCCTTCAAAACGAAACATGGCTGACAATGATGAAGTATTTCCTCTTTTCAATATGGCAGCCTATAAAAAGAGAAGAAGCTCTTGACACTAGCCGCTGCTGCTGCAGTCTTGAAACTCCTCAGTAGCAGGGGGCAATGAAACAATCTATATTAAAACATACACGAACTGCTGTAAAAGTAAGCAGGCTAACTGGTGAATAGCTACTAGGCTGAGACAAGTGTTGGCATCACACTCTGGTTAGTGTTCACAATGCAAAATGGCTTCCCACTGTCATCCAGAAAAATATCTACTGGAATGGATATAACAGAAGAGGAATAATTTCTTGCTGTATCTGTGTGGTGGAGGAGGGGTGAGGACTGTATTCGTCCTTCCACAGCATATCTAAAAGGTGTATGAAATTCATATAATTTGATTGTTTTGTATTTACACAAAATCTTGCAAAAACTACACGAAATTATGCTAAACCAACATTTAGCACTATATTTCAGGAAGAGGTGCGCCTTCATGTCCATTTTGGAACCAAGGATTCATTTTTTCGCTCAAAGTAGTGTAAAAAAACACTAGCGCTGTGAAACACAGATGTTTGTGTTTTGTTTTGCATGCATGAGTTCAGTGTTTTTATTTCAAAACAGGTTATGTCCTACTTGAATTGGCACTTGTACCAACTTGTAATCAATGCAGTACGGATTTCTAAAGAATCAGCCATTATCCAGCAGGGACATATTCCACTGTGCACCTCTGCATGTCTGTTAGGAGGATAAATGAAAGGGCTCTTTACCAGCTTCCTGAGCGTAGGAGGGGGTTGTGGTTTCCAGTGACGGAGGTGACAGCCAGTAAGGTCAGTATCTATCACCACAATTGAGTGGACACTTCTGGGATGCCTGAGACATCATCCAGTTTCACAGACAAATGAAAAAAGGAAGGACTGCAGGCAGTCAGTGTATCCCAAGTGGTAGACCAATATCCTAAGTGAACTGAGCAGGAACCGAAAATGAGACAACTGTCACTGTCTGCCAAGCCATATTTCCCAACATGAGGAGTACAGTGCCAATTGTGTAGGGCCTGGTAAAACGTAAGGTTAAAATTGATTTCCTGAACCATGGTCATGTGAGACCAAAAGGGAGGACCAGTCATTACGCAAGAGAGAGAAGCTTGTAAGAAAATGGATCTCACCTACTGTGGGTTTGGAGAGCATCTTTGTTATTATTACATTTCAAAGCCCAAACTCTACCCCTCAGTGTATACTCCATATTATAAGACAGAGCAGACAGGGGAGTATGGTATCAGTGGAACTAATGCTTCAGGCAATGCATCCATTGTTGTAAGCACCAGCTCCCATCTTCTCCCAGGTCATATTCAATACAAAAGTTTTCAAAAATGCAAAACACTCAGTTAGTCCTCAAGTGGTTGAGCACTTGTCAGACCACATTTTCCAATGAATAAGGTAACTGCAAATTTGCAACGTTGCACTGTGCCAAATTGGTGATCTACTAGTTAGTCAATCGATTTGTGAGTAATGTATGGTTGATTTGTAGCACGCTGCTTGTCTCTTGTGAGGGTATCCAGGCGCTGCATAAGGACATCCGGGATGATGTGCATATTGTTAGTAAGGAGTGAGTCATGGGTCCCAGGATGCAAGACTACAGGGATTTTGCAGCATATTGCCTCAATGAGTGGTGTTGCCATTTATGTCCAGGTTGCCCAGACAGGGGGAGGTGTTATGAGTACTGATTAAAAAGCAATTTTGACATATTTTGGACTTTATGGTAAGTTTCAATACGGAGTAATCAGTTTTCCTTGCCGAACTGTTTAGATTAAATTTTATTGACAGTACTCAAGGTCTACCACCGTTCAAGAGGAAGATCTTAATGTTCTGATCGATCCTCTACAAGAGGCACTGTACTACAAAAAGAGACAGCATTTTCAAGACTTTAACATAAGAGGCGATCATCATCTTCATCACCTGAAACCTACCCCATAACTAGAGTCCAAGTGCAGTCCACCTGTGGAGGTCAGAATGTAATTTTTAAATCAACTGGTTTGGAATGTTAGTAACTATGTCAACAAGCCCAATGTTTTTTAAGATATGAAGATATTGCTTTTCGACTATTTCATTTAATATCTCGAAAATTAATGGAAGGTCTGATGATAGCCAAGAGGTCTCATTGTGAGGTCTCATGGTTCTGTTAAGGGAAGCATGGTGTAATGAACATATAGGGGGTCTTATTCTCCAGAGTGCATTACACTCATTGCAGTTGTATCACGAGTGCTAATAATAGCAGTTTCAAAGGGTAAGAGGAAACAAAAGGGACACAAGGAGCAGTCTTGCCATGTTCCTCCATCAATGGGAGTCATTTTTGACAGAAAGCCACCGCAAACTACTTGGGCCAGGGTCACTGTATACCAAATGGATATTCGATTTGAAAGAACTTGCTAAGTTGAATTGTAAAAGGACTCTGGAAAAGTAGCTTCACACCACTCAGTAGAAAGTATTTTCCACATTGAGGAATAGGGCCATTGTTTCCTTCAGGTAATCTCTGGAGGCTCATGGTAAATGTGGCATTCTCAGAAGATGAGAGAAGCCTAGAGGAAAAGTGAAAGAAACCCATAACCTCTGCATCCTTGAAAGCAGCATGCAACATCTGTGCTAGGTGAGGTAATCCAATGTTGTAAAAGTCACCAGGGAAGCCCTCTTCACCAGGTGACTTAGTGGTAGACAGATCATTCTCAATTACTACTCTCTCTTTTTCTGACAGACTGGGAATGAGAATCCCATGAGTATTGTTCATTGCATGTAATGTTTGAAACGGGTGTGGTGTAAAAATCATCTTTAACTTTCACTGATTAAGAAAATGGAGTGAGACTAATTGATCGAATGGAATTTCATGGTGAAGGCCGTTGTCTCCACATTCACTAGGCACACAAATGTATGCAGGAGGGGTACATTGTCGTAAACCCACAACATAACTCTAAAGTTGTGGGAATTTACGGGTTCTTTCATTATACAGCATTGCTACAGCACTGCCAATATTTTTTCAGATTCATGTCTTTTGCTTGGTAATTAATTACTTTTTGTACATGATTTTGGACCTTATTTGGGTACCCAGAACACGGGGATTAGTGGCAGGGACTATGTAATGAAATTATTGTGTGTGCGCTATTGTGTGTGTTACACGCCTCGTGGGAGCAGCTTGTCCATAGTGTAATACACCAAACACTGGTTTGATTTTTAAAAGAAGCTGTGCCTTTCAAATCACAAGCCCACGGGTTAATGCCAGCTGTAACCAGAACAAATCACCATGTTTTTAATTTCAAATGCACACAAGTCGAGATTGAAATGTAGAAAGGCTGTCCTGACCTCGGAATTAAAATTAGTACTTTCTATCACCTCTGATATAGTGTTCTGATATAAACACTATGCACATTTTCATCTGATCATTGGCACGAAATGCCTTAGGTATATGGTATATGCACTTCAGATCCTCTACAAAAGCCCTTTTAATTCCGCATTACATGGCTAGAGGGTGGAAGGGCCAGCCACCTACACTGCGACTGCAGCTACTGATCACAGCAAATGGTGCACCCTTGCGGGGTGCAGCAACAGTTAAACAGTATTAGTGGAACTAGTATTTTCTTTGATGCCAATGTGAAAGTTGACATCACAGGGGTTTTAAGGAGACATAACAGCCTTGCACCATTTGTAGGAAAGTACCCTCGTGTTCCCACATTTTCTGCCTGATGTCAGTTTGCTTGACTGTGTTCACTGGGATCCTGCTAACCAGGACCCCAGTGATTATGCTCTCTCTCCTCTAAATGTGGTTGTTGCATACTGGTAACCCAGTATTTCACCCACAATTGGCATACTGGTGAACCCTTATAAGTCCCTAGGATATGGTACTTAGGCACCCAGGGCATTGGGGTTCCAGGGAATCCCTATGGGCTGTAGCATATCTTTTGCCACCCATAGGGAGCCCATGCAAAGGCTTCTGCAGGACTGCCAATGCAGCCTGCGTGAAAAGGTGCATGCACCCTTTCACTGCCATTTACACTGCACCAGGTCACTTATAAGTCACCCCTATAGCAGGCCCTCCAGCCCTGATAGCAGGGTGCAAAGTACCTGTGTGTGAGGGCACCCCTGCACTAGCAGAGGTGCCCCCACAACCATTTTCCCGGACTTCGTGAGTGCAGGGATGCCATTTTACGCATGTACTGGATATAGATCACTACCTATGTCCAGCTGCATAATGGTAACTCCGAACATAGGCATGTTTGGTATCAAACATGTAGGAATCATACCCCCATACTTTTGCAAGCATTGGTTGTATGATGCCATACACTCTGGGGGCTCCTTAGAGGACCCCCGATACTGGCTTTACAGCCTTCTGAGGTGTTTCAAGCAGCCCCAGCTGCTGTCACCTCTCAGAAAGATTTCCGCCCTCCTGTTGCTCGAGCACCTAGAGCCCAGGAAGGCAGAACAAAGCATTTCCTTTGGTAGAGAGGTGTTACACCCTCTCCCTTTGCAAATAGGTATTACAGTCTTGGGAGGGATCGCCTCCCCAAGCCACTGGAAATGCTTTCAAGGACACATTTGGTGCCCTTCTTGCATTATCCAGTCTACACCGGTTCAGGGACCCCCAGTCCCTGCTCTGGCGCAAAACTGGACAAAGAAAAGGGGAGTGACCACTCCCCTGTCCATCACCACCCCAGGGGTGGTGCTCAGATCTCCTCCAGAGGGTCCCTGGGTTTTGCTATCTTGGATTCAAGGTTGGCAGGGAACTCTGGGAGCATATGAATGGGCAGTGCCAGTAGGTGACTTCGGAGCCCTCCCCTGATAGGTGCTTACCTGGTTAGGTGACCAATCCCCCTTTCAGGGCTATTTAGGGTCTCTCTTTTGGGTGGTTCTTCAGATTCGGATTGCAAGACTCCAGCAAGAATCCTCTGCAACCTCCACTTCAACGTCTCACTGAAGAAACTGCATCTGGACCCTCCAGGAACTCTACAAACTGCAACAAAAAAGCAAGGTGCCTTCTGCAACATTGCCCCTTCAGCTCCTGCCAGAAACTGCAATTGTTTCCCGGTCATGCATCCTCTGAGGACAGCCTGTCTTCAGCCTCCACCAGAAGAGCGGAGGAATCTCCCTTGGGGTGAAGGAGACACTCCCCTGCATCAGCAGGCACCTACTGCAACGACGTGCGGCTGCATGGATCCCCTCTCCTGCTGAGCTGGATGGATCCTGCATCACGGGTGGTGGACTAAAGTGGTCCCGACGGTCCTGACGTCCTACTCTCTAACTTTGGTGGAGGTAAGGCTTTCCTCCCCACGCAAGACAGTCTCCCGTGCACCACTTGTTTTGAAGTTGCCAAGGCTTGTTGGCATCCTTCCACAAACTTCTTTGTGCACCGTGCAGCTCCGGCCTCCAGCACTCTATCCTGAGATGCACATCTTCCTGAGTGGTTCTCCGGCGGCGGGGGGAGCCTTGTCCTAGTGCTGCATGGGCCTTCTTTTGCACCTCCTTTGCCCCTGTGCTGTGGGACTCCTGGTCATGCTGCCCGGTCTTCTTTGGGCACTGTGAGTTGCTGAGAGCCCCCTTTGGCTCCCCCTCCTGGGTAGAGTCCACCTGGTCCTTCCTGGTCCCGGGCAGCACCATTTTCTGCTAACAGCAAACTTTGCGTGTGCCAAGGCTTGTTGGTAGACTCCAGCGACTCAAACCAGACTGCAATTCTCCATCCGGTGTGGGACCCTATTTGCACCAACCAGGAACCTGATCCGTCTTCTTGTGTGCAGTACTGAATGTTCTTCTTCATCGGTGGTTATTCTTTTGCACCATCATCCGGGTTATCCGAGGCTCCTGTTCTCCCTGGAGTCTTCCATGCGTCTTGTACTTGGTCCCCTTCTTCCACAGGTCTCAGGTCTAGGACTCCACTGTTGGTGTCTTGCAGTCTCTTCTGGTTCTTGCATAATCTTCTTTCTCGTGTTTTTGTGTGTTCTGGGAAAATTACTGTTATTTACTCCTGCTTTCCTAGTCCCTGGGGTGGGTTCTAGCACTTACCTTTGGAGTTTTCTAGTACTCCCAGGGGCCCTCTACTCACTACACTTGCCTTGGTGAGGAACCGACATTCCCATTCCACTTTCTTAGTATATGATTTGTGTTCCCCCAGGGCCATTTCTAACTATTGTGATTTTCACTAATTGCAATGTTTTCTAACAGTTTTTATGCCTATTTCTGCATTTTAGTGTATATAATTTGTGTATTACTTACCTCCTAAGGGAGTATAGTCTATGGTATTTTTGGTAATTGTGTCACCAAAATGAAGTACCTTAATTTTTGTAACACTGAGTATTTTCTTTCATGTGTGTGAGTACTGTGTGACTACAGTGGTATTGCATGAGATTTACATGTCTCCTATATAAGCCTTGGGTGCTCAGCTACAGCTACCTCTAAAGAGCCTAGCTTCTAGATACTGCCTACATTTCAGTAATAAGGGTTAACTGGACCTGGTATAAGGTGTAAGTACCTTAGGTACCCACTACAAACCAGGCTAGCCTCCTACACCATTTCAATTAGAAACATCTTTTATTATGCAGGCAATTATCAAAGTAGCCTGTGAACTGTTTTTGGATGAAACAAACGTCACCACCACATTATTTTGACTCAAAATTTAAAGAGCGCAACATTTCTCTAGACAAAATCTGATGCACGGAGGTAGCACTCACTTATCCCATGTAGGGCATGAACGACAAGCAGCTCATCTCAGCACAGACTATGTAAGTTTGTGTGGCCAATCATTGTGTACTTTAAAATAAAGCTGCACCATAATTGGCCATGTTCTATTCACTCCCCACCCCTCGCTGTCTGACTCTACAGTGGCTGGGCCTGTAGGGTGCTTTGTTCCAATGAGCCAATGTTGATGTTGCTCCTATGATATTTATTATATTTAATAGCATGAGAGCTGCCCTGGGATTGGATGTGCAAGGCAACACAGAGCACCAGTGGAGATAAAGAGGGAAGTGTTAGCTGACCCACTCCCTGTGCAAAAACAAAGTGGCTTTGGACAGAGAAGCCTGAAGGATACATGTCAGGATGGCCAAGTCCAGAGTTCGGTCAGTCTGTCACCTACTTTATTTATACAACACCGAAGCTCTTCATGGCAGCACCCAAACCCCCTCTCTCCCTGTTGGCATGTGACATGAATAAAAGTAAATGCAGCCCAGGTGCGGAGCGAATCCTCACTAAATACAAATTTAAAGAACGAGCAGAAAAAAATTAAGAATTCAAACTGCTTTGTTTTCAAGGGGCTGGAGATTCCAAGTAGTGGGGCGATTCTCTTCTGCCCCTGTAGAGGAGCCGCCCCTGAATTTGTTGATGCTTGGCAGAGTGTAGGTGTCACAATTTCTTTCCGTGTTCATAGTTGAAGTAATGTAGCCGGCACAAGGCATGTGCTACTCTGTCTACAAATGACAAATGTGGGGAGAGTGTTTAATTTTACAGTTCCCTTAGCAGGCTGGCTTCAGGATAACAGTTGTAACATTTTGTCAAGTCCCTAGAACAGCATGTGGAGCTAATATGCACTTCATTGACTCTCCGGGGCCAAGGCATTGTCCTTCATTAACATACATCTCTCTCCTGCCTATCCCGCTGCTCATAATGTCTGGGAAGATGCAAATGGGAGCCAAGATTTTCCTTTCTTTGAAAAATTTAAATTTGGAGGTCAGTTGACACACCCTGCCTAGTTTGAAATTACATTCTCTAGAATCTTGCAAAACATTTCCCTAGATGATAGTGCCCTAAATGCCCAGAAGAAATTAATCCAAGAGATTTTTTTCAAGAGGACCATGAGAGGAGACTGACATGCACCAGTGAATGACCCTGTTCAATATCAGTCAACAAAGTCCAGTCAGAAAATGTCCCTCTGTGTAAGAATTGGGCCTAGATTTCAATCACCTATTACAGGTGTGTGAGTGAAGTCAAAGTCTATCAGAAGTTCATTCAGAATTGTGTAAAAGAGGTGTCAGAGGAATTTGTGGCATACAGTGACCCCATATCTGATTAGGACCTCATCAAATATCTTCAGTGTAGCAAAGAAGATATAGTAGCCCTATTGACCAGGTCTTTAACAATTTGAATGCAAGAGTGTAACAAATTGGATTACAAGGTGAGGGGGTGAACCCTCACTCAAGCAATAACCTCAATCCCTGTCATGGTGAAGTCACAAGCAAACCCCAAATTAACCTTTGTGGAATCCTGTGATACCTTGGCACAAAGCTGTGAGTTACACCTAGTCATATGACCCATGGACAGGCTACGGTTTACAAATGGCTAGGACAAGAAAATGCCAATTTTCAGAATAGTGAAATTGCAGTTCTTTAGAAATCAAGCTCAACTTTTCCAACTGCACCCAATTGAAAGGTATCAATTATTAATTGTAACCCAGTGTTACCTATGTGAGATGTAGGCCGTACAGTACTGAAAAATGAATTTTGGGGATTTTCACAACCAGGAAATATAAAACTTAAAAGTACACAACCAACTTTTTAAGTACACTGCACCCTGCCCTCTGTGCATTTGGGGTCTACCCTAGAGATTACTTACATGTACTAAAATGGAAGATTTGGGACTGGCAAAATGTGTATTTTGTCAGGTCGAAATGGCAGTTTAAACCTAAACTGCAATGGCAGACCTGCAAGATATCTAAAAGTTCCCTTAAGTGGGTGGCACAATAAGTTCTGCAGGTCTATTAGTAGCATTTGATTTACAAGCCCTGGGTATATGTATCAGCACTTTATTTGGGATTTACAAGTAAACTAGGGCCCAGATTTAAGAGGGCCTAACGCCATTCCACTGACTCATTAGCACTATTTTTGTTATGCTAATGTGGCGTTGGAAGGCCAAAAACATGGCGCCATATTTACAAAGTGGTGCAATTTGCATTTTGCCACTTTGTAACCCCTTGTGCTACATTATGCCTGCACTGGGCATAATATATGCAGGGGGGCATTCCGGCGATATGGGGGCGAACAAATGGCACAAAGATATCTTTAGCACAAAGATTTCTTTGTGTCATTTTTATCGGCATTTGTAATACCTGCTAAGAGCAGGCATTAAAGGGAGGATCCTATTGTTTTCAATGGGCATCTGGGTGCTTAGCAGGATTAGTGTCAAAACTTTTGACGCTAACCCTGCAAAGCGCAGGACTAGAGTAAAAAATGATGATGCTAGTACCTCTGACTACCGCCATGGTGCACCGTATTTTAAATACAGCGCACACATTTTGGTGCTAACGGGCGCAAGAAAAGTGCACCAAGTGCAATGCCACTTTTCATAACCCTGCCCCTAAGTATGCCAATCGGGTACAAGCCAATTCTGCCACATTTAAAGGGGGCGAGCACAAGCACTAGCCACAGTAAAGTGAACAGTGTCTTAAGACCAACAAATCAGAATTCAGAAAACAATAGGAGAATTAAAGCCAAATTGTTTTGGGGAGGCCATCTTAAAGCTGAAAGGAGTCTTTCTGTAGCCACACCAAAGGGTTAGAGTCAGGGTGAGGTGGGTCTTATGTAGAAATACAATGTTTGCATGTTTTATAGAGAAATACTAGAGGATCTTTCTCATATTGAGGGGTTGCAAAATTTGTGTAATTTGCTTATGTACAATTAATAAATTATTTAGTAAAATAATGCAAAATGTGTAATTATATGAAATGCAAAACTGGTATTTTGCTTTATATTTTAGCACAACATTTGTCCTTTTGGATATGAGGGCATTTTTGGTGCTATATAAAAAGTACAAGAAACTCAAGTGCCACTGATATAAGCCACTCACATTCTGTTCATTTGCATTTTCCTGTGTGCTAACATTTTGCCATAATGAATGCATGACTATACAATGTGGTGCAATAGCTTCTTTTTGGAATTCAACATAATGTGAAATTATCAAAATTATGCAAGAGAACTCCAGTAGGGAAATTTTGCCCATGGTTAGTGATGTGAATGTGCTACATATGTGTGCTGATAGTGTCATTTCAAAGAAGACGCAGGCCTATTTTTAAATGCAGTTTTGCACCAAAACGTTTAGCGCCGTCTTGCACCAGCTGGGCGCCATATTAATGGAATGGTGCAAGCCGGCGCTAAGCTTGGGCTAGCATCAACTAAAATGATGCTAGCTGGGTGGGGGTGTTAGGAGAGGAGATGGAGGTTGAACATAAAAAAATAACGCTAGGCTTGTTAGAGGCAACAATAATGTCTCAAACAAGCCTAACGTCATTTCCTGATGCACAGCCATCCATAACACATGACTCCTGTCTCATAAAAGACAGGAGTCATGCCCACCACCCCAATGGCCAGAACAGGGGACCAGTGTCCCCTGGGCATGATCATTGCACCCAGTGCCATGCAGGGGCCCCTTGTTAGTGCCCCCAAGGGCACCTTAAGATGAGAACAAAACATACTTACCTATACTTACCCTACTTACCTGGGATGGGGTCCCCCATCCTCTGGTGTCCCTCTGGTGTGGGTCCTGGGGCTTGAAATGGGCACCTGTGGACCCATTCCATGGTGTTTGTCCATGAAAATGGGTCCACAGGTCCCCTAACACCTGGTCTGACCCAGGCGTTAAATAATGGTGCAAAGCACACTTTGCACCATTATTTAGCCCCTCCTCCCACTAATGCATCATTTTAGCATGGCAGGATAAATAAGGGGCAATGTGGATAGCACAATTTATTAGATGGGAATGCCTACCTTGCATCTCATTGACACCAAGGTAGGGTCACACATCCAAAAAATGGTGCTAACTCCAAAAATGTGACGCTAGACTTGTCTAGCATCAAAATATGAATATGGAGTTAAGTTTTTGGCAAATTTGCGTAAAAAATTATGCAAATTTGGTGCAAACAGAGTATAACTATGCCCCTCAGTGTATATGACAGAGTGTACAAAAGTACTGGGTAAAGATTGCAAGAAATGTTAACAAATCTTATGCATAAATAGTATGAGCAGCTTATCCGGGGCACTCTGATCCACTGAGAAGAGGGTCTCAAGCCAGCAAGAAGACACTCAAGAGGTAAACTCATTAGTGGACCTATGCACCTTAATAGCCTTCGACAATGGAAAACAATCTAGTGGGATACCAAAGGATAGAGCAAATTCAGGGGGCACTGCAAAAAGGAGCGGAGCTTCCAGACAGGTGCCTGCATGGGAAGATATAAGGGTCATGGAATACCTTCAACAGCAATAATAGCAAAGAGAGCTATGATGAGAGGTGTGCAAAATTCACAAAGTTTGATTTTATGTAATTACGTGGAATTTGTGCAAAATGATGTGTTATTATGCAAAGGCAAATCCAACATCATCAAATGTGTCATTACATCAATTTTTAACTTGAGAACACATTTCAGATTTAAAAAGCATGTAAACACAAGTGTCACAAGCAATAGCCGTTCACATTCTGGCCTTTTGCTTTGTTCCCAAGTGTTTGTGGTAATGTTTTGGGCTGATGGCAGGAAATTAGGTGATGTGGTGTAATGGGATAATTTCTGTGTTATTGTACAAGGGGGATGCAGAAGTCCTGAAAAAATCAAATTATGCTGCTGTCCTTTACATTTTGCATAGCCCTACCTATGACAAGTGGGAATTTGGGACTGAAGGGGAATGAAAGAGCACTTTGTGGAAGTGATGTTGGGTTCAACTACTTAATCTGGTGTCCAACACTTCAAATCACAGCTGACTGTCTTTATAAAGCTATGCCACCAAAGTGACAAATATAGGGATCGCTGTTCTTATAATATCATTAATGTCATGGGCCGGATCAGCATCAGGCTAGACATGTAATTCCACAGATGGTGGGGTGCTTTCATCTGAGGTATTCTGGGGACTGCTTGGTTTAAAGGTAGTTTACAAATGAGCAGTAGAGCATCAATAAGAGGTTGGGGGGAGGCATGGGGCAAGGGTTGCTAAATAAGGTAAATCAATACCAACAGTCATTAATATATCACTGTAAAAGAGAGACAATTACGAGTTGGTTTGATTCCCATGGCTGTGTGGGGTGGAAGAAAAAATCCAGCCATGCTGAATTCAGGAGGATCAGTAAAGGCTTCTGAATCAACGTTCTCTGGACCCAGTACATCCAGCATGCATTTCTTAGGAGTCTGACAAGTCTCTTATCCATCCACCTATTGTACCACGCATTAGTGTTGGTTGAGTAATCAAAACGCAATGCCCTTTCTTTGCAAGTAGGCTATTAACATCAACATTCTACATTTTTGATGGTCTTGCGCAAGAAGTCCTCCACACTATGTATCCAGTGACCCTTGAATGAGTACAGGTCATATATTTTCACAGCCTGTATGATCTGCCATGCCTATTGGTGGTAAAGAAAATATTGGGTCAAGTTTTTTAAACGTATGTGCTTTCCTAGACTAATGTAATGGTCAGTGGGGAAAATATAGCAATCATCCTGTCCAAAGTCTAATAGATAGTCAAATTGAGTCTTCTAGTGGGTCTATACTTTTTTCAGAATGATCAAGGGGAGCTTGGATGCTTGTCAAAGCTGTCTAAGTGGAACATACTTCTGAAGACATTTATCCCAGTTTATTTTCCAAGATACCTCTCAAGGTGCCCACAGCTGTGATCTGCTTTCTGGTCTTTAAAAATAATATCTCACAGGGTTTGAGAGTCTCTAAGGTTGCCCCTGTTTCAACAAGGAATCCATCTCCAAAAATCATAGTAGCTTGTTAGAAGAGTTGTTAGTCAAAGTAGGTGGGTCAAGAGGGGAAAAGTTCCTTGAGAGGGTTGAATGACCTTTTTTCATGAAGTTTAGGTTGCAGAGTGGCACTCATTTTTATTTGGTGTGTAGTCCAGACAAGCACACTGATGCCTTTTCAGTATTAGGTAAGGTGCCTCACCAACATAGTTACTAACATGCTATGAATCACAGGAAGCCGAGACCAGTAGTGGAGGTGAGCCACAATCACAAATGTGGAGAGCACAAGTGAAAGGCAGACATATATACTCCACAGGCTTGGCCATGCAGATGCCTGCCGAGATGGACCCAAGGATCTAGGATCATAAAGTCACACTATGCAAGCAAGCTGATATAGATAATTAGGCCTTAAAGAACCACAATGCACCAGAGGGGGTTGACAGGATACTTTAGTTGTGAAATTGAAATTCAAGAGTGGTATTTCTAGGAATCAGCTGCAGTAGGTTTTAGTACAATGTGAACCGCACTGTCAGCAGTGATGCGATTGAACCTGTACTTTTTTATTAAATATATTTTATTCTGAGGTACAATCAAATTATCCTTGATCATAACAACAGATACTGTACTACACATATAGTACAGGTTTCATAAGTTTAATAGAAATACACATATTGAACAAGGCACAGCTCATGTCCATAAAGCGCAAAAGAGATAAAGTGAGACATGTTATTGAATTGTAGAAACAGATTGATCCCCGAGTTTAAAATGGTTTTGACTAGTGCCAGACCAGGCAGCATATACATTCTCATGTTGTCTTACTCTGTGGATTTTCCTAATCTTATCTAAAAAAGAGGAGATGAATTCAGTCTTCTACTTTTGTAGTAATAACAATCTTGCTACCAAGATTGCCATATAGACCAATTTTTGCCATCTCAATGAGATCCTCTGCATTGGAAAATAGCCCAGCGGTGGTATGATAGAGTTTTCAAAAATTTGAATCTGCAGTTAAAAGTTTACGTGCTGAAATATTGAAGAACAAAAGTTATTTAAACTGCAGAAGGCTATTTTGCTACATCACTTACATTTAAAGAAATTGTAGGTAACACTCCGAATGTATTTCTTTCAAATTCTGTGTGGTTAGGTAAATCAACAATTTCAAATAAAATAGCATTTTTAAAAACTCTGCACCTCTTTAAACACAGACATTTGTGATCATTAATTTTATTCCAAACAACTGGAGAACAATTTCTTTCTTTCTGATGAGCCCATTTACTAGAGATTAAAAGTAATGCATTAACTTGATTAATATTTGTGAGATAATTATTCCAGTTCCTTACATTTCTCGTACTGGGTATTTGATTACCTTAATAGCCATCTCCTTATTAATATGAATCAGACTTGGATCGATATTTGTCAGTGCAAGGAGCATAGCCTTATATGACCTCCGTAACAAGATTTAGGGGGTCATTACAACATTGGCGGTAAAAGCCGCTTACCGCCGTGCAGAAGACCGCCAATACACCGCTGCGGCTGCGGAATTCCGCCACAGCTATTATGACCCACATCTCGAAATCCGCCGAAATACAGACACCCACACAAGTCCGCCACACTAAAGGTCAGTGATAAACTGGCGAAAACAAATCCTCCACCATCACGCCAATAGAAACACGCCCATGCTGTCACGACCCACGAATCCACGTGGCGGTCTTTCAACCGCGGTATTCCATTGGTGGTACACACCGCCGCTCTCAAAATACACACACATCTCCAAAACACCGCCACATTGGACAATTCAAAATACACACACCTGATACACATACAAACACACACCCACATCACCCACAAACCCCTACCACCAGAAATTTTGAGGAAGCCGAGAGACAGAGAGCACAGCAATTGAGAACCCCACCACACAGAGGCACACAACACCATCACCCATACAACAGTCCACGAACAAAACACCACACACCACTACACATCACCACACACATCAACACATACACCACCCCACACATCACCCACACCACCCAATGTCACGCCAAAGACACCCCAGGTTTTCCGAGGAGGAGCTCAGGGTCATGGTGGAGGAAATCCTACGGGTAGAGCCACAGCTATTTGGCTCACAGGTGCAGCACACCTCCATAGCCAGGAAGATGGAGCTATGGTGCAGAATCGTGGACAGGGTCAACGCTGTGGGACAGCATCCAAGAAATCGGGAGGACATCAGGAAGAGGTGGAACGACCTACGGGGGAAAGGTGCGTTCTGTGGTCTCCATTCACAACATCGCGGTACAGCGGACTGGCGGCGGACCCCCACCTCCTCCCCCACAACTAACAACATGGGAGGAGCAAGTCTTGACCATCATGCATACACAGGGCCTTGGAGGAGTCGGTGGAGGAATGGACACTGGTAAGTCAAATCTTAGCTATCATATCCCCACCATACCTGCATGCTATCACACCCCCCCACCCTCACCCCCTCCCCTATCACTCCAACTCCTCACTAATGTACTAAGAACACAAACCACCCATCCCAACACCAAGCCCTGCATGACACAACTAAGCATGGTCACCCCTCACTAAAAGATGCTCACTGCACATACCCATAACAACCCCCTAACCATCATCACACAAACCCCCACACACGAATGCTTGCACTGGGGTACACGCACACCCACGCATTGCACACCATGACACACACACATGCAATAATCATGCTCTTATACCCATGCAGGACCACTACGGAACGTCACCACACAGTAGGGTCCAGACATCTCCACTCCACCCACAGAAGAGGCCCACAATGACGACAGCAGCTCTGGCCAACTGGATCCAGATGACCAGCCCGGACCATCGTGGGCCTCGGGACAGTCGGTTCCCCTTGCACAGGCACAGCCCAACACTGACCTTCCACCCTCTGTTAACACCAGCACAGCACCCACCCAGCGGGCCCATACCTCCGTCCCCAGGACACGTCAATCAGCGGTGTGTCCACCACTACAGGGAACCCAGGATAACCCACCACCCCAACAACAGGGATCTGGAGGCAGTGGTAGTGGGCACACGGTCCAGGGGACGGAGGCACAGGAACACAGGGGAACTGGTAGGGCTGCTGTGCGACAGGGGGCGGACAGGCCAAGGGAACCCACTCTCCACGAGGCCCTCTCCTCCATCATGGGAGCATACCACCACTCCCAGGAAACGATGGCGACGGTCTTGGCTAAGTTTCAGGAGACCCAGCGCATGCAGGAGGAGCAGGATTTGGGGAGGAGCTCAGAACCATCAGCTCCGCCCTGGGCACCTTCGTAGGGGTGCTGAAGGACATACAAAAGACCATGAGGGACAGCGTGGCACTCCAAGGGGCCCCTGACACTAGCATGGACGATGAACTGCCCACCACCTCCGCTGGCGCTAGTGGACAGGAGGCACCGCCACAGGACCACCACACCAGCACCCCACCCCTTGCAGATGGAGAACCACCCCGCAAGCGGTCCCTGAGATCCAGGAACAGGACAGAGCAAGATGGCAAGACCCCCACCAGGAAATGAGACCACCCTGATTGTCCTCCCACTGTCCCACTTTGTTACCCTGTCCAGATTGGAACTGCCCCAGCTCCACTTCCTATGCCCATATGGGCAAAGTACCTGTGAGACGAATAGACTGGACTCTTCCATGGACATTCCTCCACCATCCCCCATCACCATTTTACAACCCCCCCTCCATTTCTGAGCACTTAAATAAACACCCTTGAAGCACAAAACAATCTGGAGTCAGTCTGTGATTTGGTAAATTTGTGTTATCAATGACAGTGTCAAAATGCGTTTTCTGTTGTAATGCCAACATACCTATGTCACACATCACAAGTCCATGAAGGATGCAAGCAGATGACAGACGTTTGTAACCACACCTGTGAAACTGTAATGGAAAGGTACAACTCAGTTACCAAATACTGCTACTAAATGACAGACAGGAGAGAGGTAGAAGTGTGGAAGTGAATGTAATGGTAAAAAAAAATGCTCTCACCTGCGTGTCACTGGAAATATTGCTGTATGACTGACTGGTTGTCTATGTCTTCTTCCTCAGCTTCCTCCTCATCACTGTCCACAGGCTCCACAGCTGCCACAACACCGCCATCTGGACCATCCTCCTGCAGAAAAGGCACCTGGCGTCGCAAAGCAAGATTGTGAAGAATCGAGCAGGCGATGATGATCTGGCACACCTTCTTTGGTGAGCAGAATAGGGAACCACCTGTCATATGGAGGCACCTGAACCTGGCCTTCAGGAGGCCGAAGGTGCGTTCGATCACCCTCCTAGTACGGCCATGGGCCTCATTGTAGCGTTCCCTGGTCCTGGGATTCCTCACTGGGGTCAATAGCCAGGACAGGTTGGGGTAACCAGAGTCCACTAATAGCCACACCCGGTGCCTCTGGAGTTGACCCATCACATACGGGATACTGCTATTCCGCAGGATGTAAGCGTCATGCACTGAGCCAGGGAACATAGCATTTACTTGGGAGATGTACTGGTCTGCCAAACATACCATCTGTACATTCATGGAATGATAACTCTTCCGGTTCCTGTACACCTGTTCACTCCTGTGGGGGGGGGGGGACCAGAGCTACATGTGTCCCATCAATGGCACCTATGATGTTGGGGATATGTCCAAAGGCATAGAAGTCACCTTTAACTGTAGGCAAATCCTCCACCTGAGGGAAAACGATGTAGCTCCTTACGTGTTTCAGCAGGGCAGACAACACTCTGGACAATACGTTGGAAAACATAGGCTGGGACATCCCTGATGCCATGGCCACTGTTGTCTGAAAAGACCCACTTGCAAGGAAATGGAGCACTGATAGCACCTGCACTTGACGGGGGATTCCGGTGGGATGGCGGATTGGTGAGATCAGGTCTGGCTCCAACTGGGTACACAGTTCCTGGATTGTGGCACGGTCAAACCTGTAGTTGATGATCAAATGTCGCTCCTCCATTGTCAACAGGTCCACCAGCGGTCGGTACAACAGAGGATTCCGCCATCTCCTCACATGTTCCAGCTGACGGTGCCTAGGAAGGACAAAAGCGACCACAGAGTCAACAAATTCCCAAGTATGTACCCACAGCTACACAGAACACAACACCAAATACAAAACTCTTCCTGTATGTGTGTCGAGTGTATTCCTAGGTATGTGTGACGCAGTAGTAAATGAAGCCATGTGGTCCCCTGAAATGGCGGCTGCCTGACCTCTAAACTGGGACACTGGGATATGAGGTATCTTCGCTGGCGTTGTACACCGTCGCGGTAGGCAGTCGTAGACCGCGGCGCAATGCTGAATTGGTTAACATTGGACCCTATGAGTCCCAGGAGCCAATGATGAAGTGCGCCAGCGGTGATGAGATGCACCGCCGCAGACGTCACCGCCGCGGACGTGACCACCATTTTCAATCTGTTAAATCACTCGATACCTGATCTACGACAAGAGAGGACCTACACTGCAATTGCTGCTGTGACCTCGGTCTGGAAGAGACAATGGCTGCTGCATCTGGGGAAAGGGCCCCTGCCTTCACTGCTCAGGAGTTGGAGAAGCTCGTGGACGGGGTCCTCCCCCAGTACACGCTACTCTACGGTCCTCCAGACCAACAGGTAAGTACACATGGAGCACGTTGTATGGGCTATGCCTGGGTGGAGAGGGCTGGATGTCAATAGGAAGGGGGCTGAGGTCAGGGAACATGAAGGACTGTGAATGCATGTGCCACATGGCAAGGGTAGGGATGGGGGCAACCCACTTTGACGGTGCTGTTGTTAATGACTTCTCTTCTTCCCCTGTACATGTCATGTAGGTCAGCGCCCACCAGAAGAAGGACATTTGGTGTGCCATCGCCAAGGATGTCCGGACCCTGTGGGTCCACCAGAGACAGGGCACCCACTGCCGGAAAAGATGGGAGGACATTCGCCGCTGGAGCAAGAAGACGGCGGAGGCTCAGCTGGGGATGGCCTCCCAATGTGGGAGGGGTGCCTGTCGAACCATGACCCCCCTGATGTTCAGGATCCTGGCGGTGGCCTACCCTGAGTTGAATGGGCGCTTGAGGGCATCACAGCAGACACAAGGGGGTGAGTACACTATCATTCAGCGGACTTTGCGCACAGTCGAGGGGTCTGGGTGGGGGAGGAGGGCTGTGGGTTTCCCTAGGCCAGGGCGAGTTCCGTAGGCTAGGCCCCTCCATAATGCAGGCCATGTGTCACTCCACCCTACCTCTGTAGAGTGCCAAGTACAAGTATACATGCCCCTGTGTCATCTATGTGTGCAGATGAACACCATAGCCATGTAGGGCAGATCCCAGGAATTGCATCTGTAGAGGCCAAGAGCATGGCGTAGTGCAGGGGGCTGCTGTATCTGTATTGTCCGCCAACGGTAGCGGTAAGCCATGCACTCAACCTGTCTTTCTTCTGTCACCCCCCCCTTTTTGTGCTCTCCCTGTTCTTGTGTGCATCAGCATCATCAGGCAGAGGTACAGTAGCACCGGAGCACGATGGAGCTGCATCCCACATGGCTATGGAGGGCCACACAACAGACTCTGAATACACCAGTGGGACGGAGGGCGAGGGGAGCTTCACGTCGGTCACCGGATAACCAAACAGCGACACGGACTCGTCCGCCGATGGGAGCTCCCTTGTGGTGGCGGCACCATCTGTGCCCCCCACTTCTACAGGTACAGCCGCCACCCACCCTACCAGCACCGCCCTCCCAGCAGCCCCTCAGCCTTCGCTCCATGCCCGCTCACCCAGGAGGGTGGGCATCACCTTCGCACCAGGCACCTCAGCCCCTGCCCCTGTCACCCCTGCTGCCCTCAGTGAGGAGGCCATTGACCTCCTCAGGTCACTCACTGTTGGGCAGTCTACCATTGTGAATGCCATCCAGGGTGTAGAGAGGGAGTTGCAACATGGTAATGCATTCCTGGAGGGCATTCATTCTGGTCAGGCTGCCCTTCATCGAACCCTGCAATCTCTGGCCTCAGCACTGATGGCAACCATTGTCCCTGTGTCTAGCCTCCCCCCTCCAACTCCCTCCATCCAGACCCAGTCCCCTGTACCCCAGCCTATCCCAAGCACACCATAAGACAAGCATGCATACACCTCAACACACGAAAGTAGCTCAGGCAAACATAAGCACCACACAACCCACAGGCACTCAAATAAGCACCACCCACATACAGACACAGCAACATCCACTGCCTCCACAGTGTTCCCCTCCTTGTCGTCTCCCTCCTCCCTCCTAGTGTCGTCTACACTCTCACCTGCATGCACTACATCTACAGGCACTAGGACTTGCACCAGAACACCCAGCACCACACCCCGCTCACCTGCACTCACCACCCCCACTACCATTTACACGTCCCCTGTGTCCACTCCCAGTGTGTCTGTGATGCCCCCTCCCAAAGTACACAAACGCGGGCACCCACACACCCAACATCCATCCACCTCACGACAGCCTCCAGTACCTGCACCTGTACCCAAATCACCTGAAGTTACACCTCCTACAACCACCTCCTCTTCCTCCACTCCCAGGCCCCCTCCAACTACCCATCCCAGTCTTCGTCAGCAACTCTTCCTCAGCAACGTTGACCTCTTTGCCACCCACCCCTCCAATTCATATGTCCCGTAGTAGCACCTCAGCCAAAAAAAGTCCAGTACCAGTGGTGCGTGTTCAAGGTGCGTGGAGTGCACCGGCCACCATGGCAGCCAGTGTGACACGGAGCCAAAGCATTGCCAGTCCACCCCCTGTAAAGCACCTTAAGTTGGAAAGTGGCCGACGGGACAGGGTGAAGACTCCTGGTGGCAAAACTGCTCACAAGGGTCCCAGGGGGAGTGCCGAGTCAGCTGTGACTCCTCCAAAGGTGGTGACGGTCCAGTAGAAGTCTGCACAGTCTGGGAAGAGCAGAACGGCGGAGAAGGGCGTCATCCTCCCCGGCGGCCGGGACGCCACCGCCAGCACTGTCGTCACAGGTCTGGAGACCACCGCCAGAGTCAGTGCCCAGGAGGGCAGCAGTATTGTCACTGGTCAGGAGACCACCGCCAGAGTCAGTGCCCAGGAGGGCAGCACAATCGTCACTGGCCAGGAGACCACTGCCAGAGTCAGTGCCCATGAGGGCAGCACAATCGTCACTGGTCCGGGGGCCACCGCCAGAGTCAGTGCCCTGGAGGGCACCAGTATCGTCACTGTTCCGGAGACCACCGCCAGAGTCAGTGCCCAGGAGGGCAGCAGTATCATCACTGGTCCGGAGACCACCGCCAGAGTCAGTGCCCAGGAGGGCAGCACAATTGTGACTGGTCCAGAGACCACCGCCAGAGTCAGTGCCCTGGAGGGCACCAGTATCGTGACTGGTCCGGAGACCACCGCCGGAGTCAGTGTCCAGGAGGGCACCAGTATCGTCACTGGTCCGGAGACCACCGCCAGAGTCAGTACCCAGGAGGGCAGCAGTATCGTCACTGGTCCGGAGACCACCGCCAGCGTCAGTGCCCTGGAGGGCCTTGGCAGCCACAGCCCCGCTGGGCAATGAGGGACCGTCATGCCACACACCAATGCACAGGTCAGAAACTGCAAAGGCAAGCACCGCTGAACAGGGCACAGACCGCCATGGCAAAGCACCGCTGAACAGGGAAAAGACCGCCATGGTGAAGACCGCTGAACAGGGCAAAGCACCGCTGCACAGGTCAGAAACTGCAAAGTCAAGCACCGCTGAACAGGGAAAAGACCGCCATGGTGAAGACCGCTGAACAGGGCAAAGCACCGCTGCACAGGTCAGAAACTGCAAAGTCAAGCACCGCTGAACAGGGCACAGACCGCCATGGTGAAGACCGCTGAACAGGGCAAAGCACCGCTGCACAGGTCAGAAACTGCAAAGTCAAGCACCGCTGAACAGGGCACAGACCGCCATGGTGAAGACCGCTGAACAGGGAAAAGAGCGCCATGGTGAAGACCGCTGAACAGGGCAAAGCACCGCTGAACAGGTCAGAATCTGCAAAGGCAAGCACCGCTGAACAGGGCACAGACCGCCATGGCAAAGCACCGCTGAACAGGGAAAAGACCGCCATGCTGAAGACCGCTGAACAGGGCAAAGCACCGCTGAACAGGGCAAAGACTGATATGGCAAAGCACCACTGAACAGGGAAAAGACCGCCAAATCAAGCATCGTTAGCCCATGTGCAGCTGGGACAGTGACGGAACAGGAACTGTCACGGGGAGCCTGATGCAGTCTGGGCACCAGTCCCCCTCCAGAACCAGTGTAGACTGTTATCCACTTGAGAGACTGTGGCTTTGCACTCCCCAGGATTGAACAGTGGGCAAGCCACCCACTGTAGAGACTTGAGAGACTGTGGCTTTGCACTCCCCAGGATTGAACAGTGGGCAACCCACCCACTGTAGAGACTTGAGAGACTGTGGCTTTGCACTCCCCAGGATGGTACAGTGAGCAAGCCACCCACTGTAGAGACTTGAGAGACTGTGGCTTTGCACTCCCCAGGATGGTACAGTGGGCAAGCCACCCACTGTAGAGACTTGAGAGACTGTGGCTTTGCACTCCCCAGGATGTAACAGTGGGCAACCCACCCACTGTAGAGACTTGAGAGACTGTGGCTTTGCACTCCCCAGGATGGTACAGTGGGCAACCCACCCACTGTAGAGACTTGAGAGACTGTGGCTTTGCACTCCCCAGGATACATCAATGGGCATGGAGCCCCGTTGTGGATCTGGCGTGGTGCTGTAATCCTGCTGAGGTTCCCCCTCTTCCCTTCCCCCTGAGGTGCCTGTTGTATTTCTATCTGATGCCCCTGCAGTGTTCTCTCCGTTTGTGGACAGGTATCTAGTGTGAGCCTCACCCATGCATTTTGGGCCCAGTGGTGCACGGACATTTATATGTGCATACCTGCACTACTAATCGTAATGTATCAATTCTGGAATGCGTATATATATATATATCTGTATATATTAGCTTACTGTATTTTTATACATTACAATGTTTGAACTGATTTCCTTTTGTCTTTGCATTCTTCCGGGGGGTTGGGGGTTGTTACTGTGCTGTTTGGACATGCATTGGTGTGTGTGTTGTAGTGGGTCAGGGTGGGGTTGGGGGTGGGGGTGTTGCGTCTGTGTGTCCCTGACTTTTGCCTCCCTCCTCCCCTATGTCATAGGTGCAGTACTCACCGTTGTCTTCGGAGCCTACGTAGATGGTGATCGTAGAGGAGCAGAAAGTCAAGCGCAGGGAGTATTTGTAGTTCGGGCTCCATGGTGGCCTCCTTCCTCGTGGAGTGTGTTCAGGTGAACGTTTTCCCATTGCAAAAGCTGTTTCCGCCGTGTTTTTATCCACGGTGAATCCGCCCCGGAAAGGGTGGCAGAATGGCGGGTTGTGATACTGTGGGCGTTACATTGTCTTCCGCCTGTCTGTTGGCGGTGACCGCTGCGCTGCTTGTCTGTACCGCCGTGGCAGTCAGAGTGTTAAAGTGGCTGTCTAGTTGGCGGTTTCCGCCACGGTCATAATTCCTTTTTTTTTTCCGCCGGCTTGTTTGCGGTATTTCCGCAGCTTTAACACCGTCCACCAGGGTTGTAATGACCCCCTTAATCTATTGCAACTAACATCTCTGTATCTGCCTGGGTTTTCCATTTATCACCAATCAAAAACAATAAGTTAATTTTGAAAAACTATGGGCCTAATTACAAGTTTGGTGGTCTCAGGTCCGCCATGTTGGCGGTTGTACGCCAACAGGCTGGCAGAGAAGACCACCAAATTAACACCATGTCAGTATTCCCAACAGAATACAGCCAAAGCACCACCAGCACCGCCACTGCGGTCAAGCCACCACAGATGACGGTAGCCACTTACAGGCTGGCAGAGACCATGTTTCCCACAGACAGAATATTAGGTTGCACACCGCCAAGGTTTCCGCCCCAGTCGCACCACCACGGAAACCCAGGTGGAAACCCACTGTATAAAAGGAGACACAAACCTTCAGGAAGCCATACTCTTCTGGAGCCACCATGGAACCAGAACTACACGTCTTCCCGCTGTTCTTGCTCGCTCAACATCTTCGGAATCTGCAAAGATGATGACAGCAACCATAAGTACACGCTCTTACCTGTTACTTTTGTAGATTGTCAATTTGTGTGCACACACAACATACATTCGGAAGGGGGTGAGACGGCGACACTCACACGTAACAGCACACTAACACGCACACTCACATACAGCCACACACACACTCTCATATACACAACAAACATGCCACGGCCACCAAACACAGACACACATACACACGTCAAAAACACCTACAAGTACATTTGGAAACAGTCCACAGGCCTACATTCACACAATACCACACAATACCCAACACATCACAACCACAACACAACCGCACCATCTCCAATCCTTGGCAGGGACCCACAGGGGACACTACCTAGGTACACATCACACATGCATCACAACGTAACCCCAACAAGCAAACATACAAATACACAGTCATACTACTTACTGATCAACTTACACAAGACATCGTATCAAACATTTAATGCACATAACACGCACAGAGTCAAAGCACACAAAGCCACACCAACAAACATGTCAACACAAACAACACACACTACCAACACAACAAAAAATCTTGAACACACAAATGTCCATCACACAACACACCGTACCACTTTCAGACCAAAGCACTGCACACAACTTCGCCTACAGCCTAAACAACATACGTAGGCCAAGCAGAACACACACCCATACAGACAGACAACTAATGTCAGCCAGGAACAACTTTTCAGTAAAATTATTGACAACAAAAAAGGCCATTGGCCTGTCCGTTATTGAAAAGTCTATAGGCACACAGTACACAGATGTGTGCCCCAAACTTGACTCCTGACTGTCATGGAACCTCCACAGGTAGGAGCATTTGTGGGGCAGGGAGGCACCTCAGGGGTTATCTGTTGAGGGGCAGAGGCGGAGTTTGGGTTTAGGTTTTGGAGGGAAGTGTTTGGGATCTGGCTTGGGGGTGTTGGTTTTGATTTTAAGTTTAGGGGAGATTTGGCTTTTTGGTGGAGGGGTTTACTTCTTGGGAGGGTCATGGGCACTTGCAGGGGAGGTCTTGGAGGTGGAAGGGCTGGACTTGGGGTAGGACACAGACCATTTAGGGACATCACAAAGTGGGAGAGGCGTAGGGAAAAGGGCAAACTCTGAAAGGAAAGACTTCCTACAGACATGGGGAGGGTCATAGCAAAAGGGTTTAGGTATGGAGGGAGAGGGAGTGGTTGTCTGAGGTGTTGGTGTGGTTCTCTTGGGTCCATGTTTGTGCGAGGTATATTTGTGGGTGTCAGGTGTCTGCTGGGTGGGTGAATGCGGGCCTTTATGTGTCTTGGGAGGAGGGGGGGAGGAGGTGCTGATGAATGCCATAGTGGGTGGGGGTGGTGACTGTAGGTGTGGTGGAGGTGGTACATGTAGGCATGTCTGTGGTTGTGGTGTCTGCAGGTGTGGTGACTGGGGTGGATGTCTGAGGGTCTGCTGTGATTTTGTCTGTGGGTAGGACAGGTATAGTAGCTGGATCTGTGGATGTTGGTGTTGTATCTGCAGGAGTGTCAGGTGTACTGTCAGTGATGTTAGAGGTGGTAGGGATGTCAGGGCAGGTTGTGACTGTTTCTGTGTCTGCAGGTGTATGTTGCTTGTGTGCATGCCGGAGGTGTGTCTTGTGTTGTTTATGTATGTCTGCGCTACCTTTGGATGTTGAGGTGGATGTATGCTTGTTTGTCTATGTGCTTTGGCTTGGTCAGAGAAGAGGGTTTTGGGTTTGGGAAGAGGAAGGTGGAGGGGAGACAGGAGACAAAGGATGACTAGCTGCCATCAGCGTGGAGGCCAGAGCCTGAAAGTGTCTCTGTAGGCCACCCAGTGCACTCTGAATACCCTCCAGGAACGCATTACTCTGATTGATCTGAGTTGCAAGTCTCTGGATGCCATTCACGATGGTTGACTGACCCACAGAGATGGACCTCAGGAGGTCAATAGCCTTCTCACTGAGGGCAACAGGGCCAAGAGGAGCAGGGGCAGAGGTGCCAGTGGCAAAGTAGACGCCCACCCTCTTGGGTGAGCGGGCACGGCCAGCTCGATGGGGAGCTACAGGGAGTGTGGTGGTAGTAAGGAGGGTGGTGGACTTAAATGGTGCTGGGGTGGTCCCAGATGGGTCTGCCACCGCCTGGGAGTGTCCACTGGAGGAGGATTTCAAAGATGATGAACTGGATTGTGTCTCCACCATGGCACTCCCCTTGCCCACCGGGCTACTTGGACCCTCGGTGCCGGTGGTATCTTGATCTGGGGACCTGTGGTCAGCAGCTTCCCCACTCAGCTGTGCCCCATCTCCTTTGCCTGATGATGCTGAGAAACAGAGAAAGGTAGGGTCATTACATTCTTTACATACATATACATTACACCATACACAACAGTAGCATCACATATATGTCTAAGAATGCCCCAGGTGGGAACCATATAGAGACTACATCAAGTCACAACTACATACTTCCAACAATCCAATATGACAACAGTCTCACCCACAACAGAAGCCAAGCATCTGATCACTATATCCCCATCCTATCAATTCAGCTGTAACACTAACTATTCAGCTCAAGATTGTTAGACCTGAAAGCCTTAGGGTAGTCACCCCTAACTTTTTGCCTGCCTCCCTCCACTTTTTGGACACTGTTTTTGCTGGTTTATAGATTCTGCGCACTTTACCACTGCTAACCAGTGCTAAAGTGCATATGCTCTCTCCCTTAAAACATGGTAACCTTGAATCATACCTGATTGGACTATTAATTTACTTATAAGTCCCTAGTAAGGTGCACTTTATGTGCATAGGGCTGGTAAATTAAATGCTACTAGTGGGCCTGCAGCACTGGTTGTGCCACCCACTTAAGTAGCCCCTTTTTCTTGTCTCAGGCCTGCCATTGCAAGGCCTGTGTGTGCAGTTTCACTGCCACCTCGACTTGGCATTTAAAAGTACTTGCCAAGCCTAGAACTCCCCTTTTTCTACATATAAGTCACCCTTAATGTGTGCCCTAGGTAACCCCTAGGGCAGGGTGCTGTGTAGGTAAAAGGCAGGACATGTACCTGTGTAGTTATATGACCTGGTAGTGTAAAACTCCTAAATTCGTTTTCACACTACTGTGAGGCCTGCTCCCTTCATAGGCTAACATTAGGGCTGCCCTCATACACTGTTGAAGTGGCAGCTGCTGATCTGAAAGGAGCAGGAAGGTCATATTTAGTATGGCCAGAATGGTAATACAAAGTCCTACTGACTGGTGAAGTCGGATTTAATATTACTATTCTAGAAATGCCACTTTTAGAAAGTGAGCATTTCTTTGCACTTAAATCCTTCTGTGCCTTACAATCCACGTCTGACTGGGCTTGGTTGACAGCTCCTTGTGCATTCACTCAGACACACCCCAAACACAGGGTACTCAGCCTCACTTGCATACATCTGCATTTTGAATGGGTCTTCCTGGGCTGGGAGGGTGGAGGGCCTGCTCTCACACAAAGGACTGCCACACCCCCTACTGGGACCCTTGCAGACAGGATTAAACTGAAAGGGGACCTAGTGCACTTCTTAGCCACTCTTTGAAGTCTCCCCAACTTCAAAGGCACATTTGGGTATAAAACAGGGCCTCTGCCCTACCTCATCAGACACTTGCTGGAGAAGAAACCTGAACCAGAAACTACATCCTGCCAAGAAGAACTGCCTGGCTGCTCAAAGGACTCACCTGCCTGCTTTCTACAAAAGACTGCTGCCTTGCTGTTGCCCTGCTGCCTTGTTGAACTCTTGTCTGGCTGTGAAAGTGCTCTCAAAGGGCGTGGATAGAGCTTGCCTCCTGTTCCCTGAAGTCTCAGGACCAAAAAGACTTCTCTCTTTTACTTGGACGCTCCGTGCGCTGAAAATTTCAACGCACCGCTGGTTCCGCGGCGAGAAAAACGCCGCACACCGACGCTGATCAACGCGACGCTCTTGGGACGATCGAAAATCCGACGCACGGCCTCGCATGGACAACGCCGCCCGACCTCTAGAGGAGAAATCGACGCGACGCCTGCCGTGAGATCGTAATTTCAACGCGCAGCCCCGCAGATCGACATCCAGAGGAGAAATCGACGCGACGCCTGCCGTGAGATCGTAGTTTCGACGTGCAGCCCCGCAGACCGACGCGCAGCCGGAGAACAAGCAGGAAAATCCACGCACAGACCCGGGACATCTGGTAATCCCCGCGATCCACAGAAAGAGACTGTCCGAGCGCCGGAAAACGACGCCGACTTCCCCGCGTGGAAAATAACGACGCAAGTCCGTGTGTGCTGGGGAGAAATCGACGCACACACCCTTTTTCCACACACCTCTTCTCTTGTGGCCCTCTGAGGAGATTTTTCCACTCCCAACCAGGTACTTGTGCTTAAAAGAGACTTTGTTTACATTCTAAAGACTTAAGACACTTTATATCACTGTACTGTGATATTTCTACAATTTTCCATTGCAACTTTATTCTTTTTGACCTACAATCATCCTGATAAATATTATATATTTTTCTAAACACTGTGTGGTGTATTTTTGTGGTGCTATATGGTGGTATTGTATGATTTATTGCACAAATACTTTACACATTGCCTTCTAAGTTAAGCCTGACTGCTCGTGCCAAGCTACCAGAGGGTGGGCACAGGATAATCTTGGATAGTGTGTGACTTACCCTGACTAGAGTGAGGGCTTTTGCTTGGACAGAGGGTAACCTGACTGCCAACCAAAAACCCAATTTCTAACATTGGTGATCAGCCGTGAGGATAGGACTTGTATTTGTGCAGTGACATACAGTAGCTAAGTATTTCACTACCTACCCACAGTTGAAGGTCAACTTGGTTTTTATCTCTTTTTGAAAACCCGATTCTTTTCCTGACAATTTTCAAAAACTAAATCCTCACTCAACATGTCTCTGACTGGGTCTCAGACAGGGGACTTTGACCTAGTCCAGTTGGATGCATATACGGTCAAACAACTAAGAGGATTCTGCAGGGCATTGAGGGTACCCACCCAAGGGGCCTCCAGAAAGGAGGACTTTCAAGTGGCGCTGAGGGCCTGGGCAGAAGCCCATTTAGAGGATGATGAGGAAGAGGAGCCAGAACATGGTCCCTCAGAGGAATTTTCACTATTGGTAGATGGTGTTACCACTGCAATTGTGCACCCTTCCAGACCAGGGAGCGGTGTCTCCATGCAAAGCCTGACCGCAGGGGAAAGGAGAGAGGAAAGGGAGTTCCAATTGCAAATGGCAAAACTGAAAATTGAGGCTCAACAGGAGGAGAGGAGGGCAGAGAGAGAAGCCAAACAAGCTGAGGTTGAAAGAGCAGCCAAACAGATTGAAGCTGAAAGAACAGCCAAACAAATTCAAGCAGAAGCTGAGAGGGCAGCCAAACAAGCGGAAGCTGAAAGAGCAGCCAAACAAGTGGAAGCTGAAAGAGCTTTGGCTGAAAAGAAACTATTGTTGGCTCATGAACTGAGTCTCAAGGAGCTGGAGATCAAGGCAAGACAGTCTGAATCCAGCAATAATGGTGGCAGCATACAGACAGGACCTGCTGGAGAAAAGAAGGTTCGTATACCCAAAAATGTGGTGCCCAGTTTTGTGGTGGGAGATGACATAGATAAATGGTTAGCTGCTTATGAAGTTGCACTAAGGGCTCATGAGGTTCCTGAAGGGCAATGGGGGGTAGCTATGTGGGGTTATGTGCCGCCATTGGGGAGGGACACACTTCTCACATTGGATCCACCGGATCAAAACACATACCCACTTCAGAAAGCCACTTTACTTGCCAAGTTTGGGCTGACCCCTGAGGGATACCGTCAGAGGTTCAGGGACAGCACCAAACAAACCACACAAACATGGGTAGATTTCTTTGATTTCTCCAGTAAGGCACTGAATGGATGGGTGCGGGGCAACAAAGTAGCAGATTATAAAGGTTTATATGACTTGATTCTGAGAGAGCATATGCTTAATGTTACTTATACAGATTTGCGCCAGCACCTAGTGGATAGTAAGCTGACTGATCCCAGGAAGCTTGCTGAGGAGGCGGACCTCTGGGTTAGCACCAGAGTGTCCAAAAAGGTACCTGGGGGGGACTCCCACAAAGGTGGGCAGGGTTCCCAACAGAAGAAAGAGGGGGGAGATAAACTTACAGATAAGGAACTCTCTAAAGGCCCCCAAAAGAATTCCCAGGGAGGGGGTGGCAACCCTTCCTTTTCCAAATTTGGGAAAAAGCCAGGGACATTTGACAAGTCAGGGAAATCTAGCCCCAAATGCATGGAGTGTTACCAGTATGGTCACTACAAAGGCGATCCACAGTGCCCCAAGAGGGCACCGTCCACTACCGGACAGGCACCTGGGTTGACTAGTGTAGCACTCGGGGGGGAGATGGACCCAACTAGCTTTGGGGAGCAGGTAGAGATTTCCCTAGTGTCCCTGGGAGAAGGAGAAATGGTGCCCAAGGCCCACATGCCCAGAAATACTTCCAAGTACTGGCAGTGGGTCACCATTGATGGGCAGAGGGTGGAGGCTCTGCGTGACACAGGAGCCAGTATGACTACTATCAAGAGTCAGCTGGTGTCAACAGAGCAGATAGTACCTAATACATTCCACCAGGTCAGAGTCGCTGACAATCGCGAGAGTCACCTACCGGTGGCTCTGGTTCCCTTTGAGTGGGGGGGGGTCTCTGGTACTCTGAAAGTAGCTGTGAGTCCTGCCATGCCTGTAGATTGTCTGTTAGGCAATGACCTTGAGCACACTGCTTGGAAAGAAGTGGAGCTCAGGTCTCACCTGGAGATGTTAGGGTTACCTGAGTGGGTCTGCATGACCACACGGTCCATGGCTGAACGAGAGGGAAGTCAAGGGCATCTGGAGCCTGGAACGATGGCCCAGAGAGCTGCCAGGAGGAGGGACCAGGGGTGCGGGAAACCGGCCCCAGCTGTTCCCACAGTGGCTGACGGGGCTCCGGAGGAGGAGGCTCCCGAGCCAACTGGGGAAGACATTGCCGCCCTAGGTGACTTACCGGAGCTTGCTGGCTGGCAAGTTGAGGGTGGACCCACCAGGGAGGAATTCTGCAAGGCGCAGAAAGAATGTCCCACTCTGGAAGGTTTGAGGAAACAAGCCTCAAACCAGGCAGCAGGCGACGCCTCTGGCGATCACCACCTATATTGGGAGAATGACCTCCTCTACAGTGAGCCTAAGGTTCCGGGCTTTGGGGCAGCACGTATGCTGGTGGTCCCCCAATGTTACCGAACCTTCCTACTGGGTCTGACTCACGACATTCCCCTGGCAGGACATTTGGGGCAGGGCAAGACCTTTAACAGGCTTGTCACCCACTTTTATTGGCCCAAAATGAGGACACACTCAGACAAGTTCTGCAGATCCTGTCCTACCTGCCAGGCCAGTGGTAAAGCAGGAAAAAGGGTTAAAACCCCCCTAATTCCACTTCCTGTCGTTGGCACCCCCTTTGAAAGGGTGGGCATCGACATTGTTGGTCCCTTGGACCCCAAAACTGCCTTAGGCAACAGGTTCATCCTGGTTTTGGTGGACCATGCCACCCGTTACCCAGAGGCAATCCCTCTGAGGACAGTAACTGCACAGGTGGTGGCCAGAACCCTGATGGGGATATTTACCCGTGTGGGATTCCCCAAGGAAATAGTGTCTGACAGAGGCACTAACTTCATGTCTGCATACATGAAGTCTCTGTGGGATGCGTGTGGTGTAACTTACAAGTTCACCACACCCTATCACCCCCAGTCGAATGGTCTTGTGGAGAGATTCAACAAGACCCTGAAAGGCATGATTGGTGGCCTCCCTGAGGCCATGAGGCGTAAGTGGGACGTCCTCTTACCATGCCTTCTCTTTGCTTACAGAGAGGTCCCCCAGAGAGGGGTAGGGTTCAGTCCCTTTGAACTTCTCTACGGGTACCCTGTCAGGGGACCCTTAAGCATTGTCCAGGAGGGATTGGAGAAAGCTCCAAAGACACCCCCTCAGGATGTGGTCAGCTATATGTTGGCCCTCCGCAACCAGATGACCCGCTTCTGGAAAGAAGCCCAAGATAACCTTGAGGCCAGTCAAGAGGTGATGAAACAATGGTATGACCAGAAGGCCACCCTGGTAGAGTTTCAACCTGGAGACAAAGTGTGGGTAATGGAGCCAGTAGAGCCCAGAGCTCTACAGGACCTCTGGTCTGGCCCATTTGAAATAAAGGAGCGGAAAGGGGAGGCCACTTACCTAGTGGACCTCAAAACCCCTAGGAATCCCCTAAGGGTGCTCCATGTGAACCGACTAAAAGCTCATTTTGAGAGGTCGGAGATCAACATGCTTCTGGTCACAGATGAAGGAACGGAAGAGGAGAGTGAACCTCTCCCCGACCTCCTCTCTGCCCAAGAAGGTGATGGGTCAGTAAGCGGGGTCATTCTGTCTGACTCCCTGACTCTAAATCAGAAAGGAGACTGCTATGAGCTGTTGGAGCAGTTCTCTCCCCTGTTCTCCCTTACTCCTGGACTGACCCACCTCTGTGTTCATGATATTGACACTGGTGACAGTCTCCCTGTGAAAAACAAAATTTACAGGTTGTCGGATAAGGTGAATGCCAGCATCAAGGAGGAGGTCTCCAAGATGTTGACTCTAGGGGTTATTGAGAAATCCAGTAGTCCCTGAGCCAGCCCAGTGGTATTGGTCCCTAAGGCTACTGCCCCAGGTGCGAAGCCAGAACTCCGGTTCTGTGTGGACTACCGGGGTCTCAACTCAGTCACACGGACTGATGCTCACCCCATCCCCCGAGCTGATGAGCTCGTGGACAGGCTAGGCGCTGCCAAGTTCCTGAGTACGTTTGATCTTACTTCAGGGTACTGGCAGATCGCCCTAACTGAGGGGGCCAAGGAAAGATCCGCATTTTCAACCCCAGATGGCCATTACCAGTTCCGGGTGATGCCATTTGGGTTGAAAAATGCCCCCGCTACCTTCCAACGGTTGGTTAACGGGGTCCTAGCTGGCAAGGATGCCTTCTGTGCAGCCTACCTGGATGACATAGCTGTCTACAGTTCCAGCTGGGAGGAACACCTGCTTCACCTCAAGGAGGTGCTTCAGGCCCTGCAACAGGCAGGCCTGACCATCAAGGCCAGTAAGTGCCAGATTGGGCAGGGTTCCGTGGTGTACTTGGGACACCTAGTGGGTGGTGGCAAGGTGCAGCCACTCCAGGCCAAGATTGAAACTTTCAAGGCCTGGCAACCACCCCGAACGCAGACTGAGGTGAGAGCCTTTCTAGGCCTCACAGGATACTGCCGCCGATTTGTCAAGGGCTATGGTACCATTGTAACACCCTTGACAGAACTCACTTCCAAGAAACAACCTAGGTTGGTGAATTGGACAGAGGCTTGTCAGAAAGCCTTTTACGCCCTGAAGGAAGCCATGTGCACGGCCCCCGTACTCATGGCCCCTGACTACTCCCAGGAATTTATCGTGCAGACAGACGCTTCAGAGCATGGCATAGGGGCAGTCCTAGCACAGCTAAATGAGGAGGGCAGAGATCAACCGGTAGTCTTTATAAGCAGAAGGCTATTACCACGGGAACAGAGGTGGAGTGCTATTGAACGAGAAGCTTTTGCTGTGGTCTGGGCACTGAAGAAGCTAAGACCCTACCTGTTTGGGACTCACTTCCGGGTTCAGACAGACCACAGGCCCCTCAGATGGCTCATGCAGATGAGGGGTGAGAATCCAAAACTCTTGAGGTGGTCCATTTCCCTACAGGGGATGGACTTTATGGTGGAACATCGCCCAGGGGTTGACCACGCCAATGCTGATGGTCTCTCCAGGTACTTCCGCCTTAGCGATGAGAGCTCCCAGGAGGTCGGGTAGCTCTCCCCACTTTCAGCTGGGGGGACACATGTTAGACCTGACAGCCTTAGGGTAGTCACCCCTAACTTTTTGCCTGCCTCCCTCCACTTTTTGGACACTGTTTTTGCTGGTTTATAGACTCTGCGCACTTTACCACTGCTAACCAGTGCTAAAGTGCATATGCTCTCTCCCTTAAAACATGGTAACCTTGAATCATACCTGATTGGACTATTAATTTACTTATAAGTCCCTATTAAGGTGCACTTTATGTGCATAGGGCTGGTAAATTAAATGCTACTAGTGGGCCTGCAGCACTGGTTGTGCCACCCACTTAAGTAGCCCCTTTTTCTTGTCTCAGGCCTGCCATTGCAAGGCCTGTGTGTGCAGTTTCACTGCCACCTCGACTTGGCATTTAAAAGTACTTGCCAAGCCTAGAACTCCCCTTTTTCTACATATAAGTCACCCTTAATGTGTGCCCTAGGTAACCCCTAGGGCAGGGTGCTGTGTAGGTAAAAGGCAGGACATGTACCTGTGTAGTTATATGTCCTGGTAGTGTAAAACTCCTAAATTCGTTTTCACACTACTGTGAGGCCTGCTCCCTTCATAGGCTAACATTAGGGCTGCCCTCATACACTGTTGAAGTGGCAGCTGCTGATCTGAAAGGAGCAGGAAGGTCATATTTAGTATGGCCAGAATGGTAATACAAAGTCCTACTGACTGGTGAAGTCGGATTTAATATTACTATTCTAGAAATGCCACTTTTAGAAAGTGAGCATTTCTTTGCACTTAAATCCTTCTGTGCCTTACAATCCACGTCTGACTGGGCTTGGTTGACAGCTCCTTGTGCATTCACTCAGACACACCCCAAACACAGGGTACTCAGCCTCACTTGCATACATCTGCATTTTGAATGGGTCTTCCTGGGCTGGGAGGGTGGAGGGCCTGCTCTCACACAAAGGACTGCCACACCCCCTACTGGGACCCTTGCAGAAAGGATTAAACTGAAAGGGGACCTGGTGCACTTCTTAGCCACTCTTTGAAGTCTCCCCCACTTCAAAGGCACATTTGGGTATAAAACAGGGCCTCTGCCCTACCTCATCAGACACTTGCTGGAGAAGAAACCTGAACCAGAAACTACATCCTGCCAAGAAGAACTGCCTGGCTGCTCAAAGGACTCACCTGCCTGCTTTCTACAAAGGACTGCTGCCTTGCTGTTGCCCTGCTGCCTTGTTGAACTCTTGTCTGGCTGTGAAAGTGCTCTCCAAGGGCTTGGATAGAGCTTGCCTCCTGTTCCTGAAGTCTCAGGACCAAAAAGACTTCTCTCTTTTACTTGGACGCTCCGTGCGCTGAAAATGTCAACGCACCGCTGGTTCCGCGGCGAGAAAAACGCCGCACACCGACGCTGATCAACGCGACGCTCTTGGGACGATCGAAAATCCGACGCACGGCCTCGCAAGGACAACGCCGCCCGACCTCTAGAGGAGAAATCGACGCAACGCCTGCCGTGAGATCGTAATTTCAACGCGCAGCCCCGCAGATCGACATCCAGAGGAGAAATCGACGCGACGCCTGCCGTGAGATCGTAGTTTCGACGTGCAGCCCCGCAGACCGACGCGCAGCCGGAGAACAAGCAGGAAAATCCACGCACAGACCCGGGACATCTGGTAATCCCCGCGATCCACAGAAAGAGACTGTCCGAGTGCCGGAAAACGACGCCGACTTCCCCGCGTGGAAAATAACGACGCAAGTCCGTGTGTGCTGGGGAGAAATCGACGCACACACCCTTTTTCCACGCACCTCTTCTCTTGTGGCCCTCTGAGGAGATTTTTCCACTCCCAACCAGGTACTTGGGCTTAAAAGAGACTTTGTTTACATTCTAAAGACTTAAGACACTTTATATCACTGTACTGTGATATTTCTACAATTTTCCATTGCAACTTTATTCTTTTTGACCTACAATCATCCTGATAAATATTATATATTTTTCTAAACACTGTGTGGTGTATTTTTGTGGTGCTATATGGTGGTATTGTATGATTTATTGCACAAATACTTTACACATTGCCTTCTAAGTTAAGCCTGACTGCTCGTGCCAAGCTACCAGAGGGTGGGCACAGGATAAACTTGGATAGTGTGTGACTTACCCTGACTAGAGTGAGGGCTTTTGCTTGGACAGAGGGTAACCTGACTGCCAACCAAAAACCCCATTTCTAACAAAGATGAATTAGCAACATAAAAAGTCTCCCCCTATAGAGATAATCACTGTGTGCCAACAACTCATCCTTAGCAAATGCTGTTAACTGACAACACAATATCATGCCTACCCCTAATCCACACTTGCCCTGTCCATCATCAGTAGTCATGTTCCATGAACATATACTCATCTCACTTCAACTACAACACAGAATGTTGCTTTGCAATAATATACCTAACATGTAACTGTGTCTAAGACATTCACAATGGCAAATACCTCAGATGCACTTACTCCATTTGGTATATCCAAATGTTGAGTATGATTGACTCCTAATCCATGTCAGCAACACATATATTAAGGGCCTCAATCTGACCCTGGCGGTCCTAAACCGCCAGGGCCGCGGGCAACGGAAGCACCGCCAACAGGCTGGCGGTGCTTCAGTGCCCATTCTGACCGCGGCGGTAAAGCCGCGGTCAGAAAAAGGGATCCAGCGGTTTCCTGACGGAATACCCCTGGCAGGCCTGAACTTCTTGCAGCGCCGCCATGGGAATTCCGACCCCCTTTCCGCCATCCTGTTTCTGGCGGTTTTTACCACCAGGAACAGGATGGCGGGAATGGGTGTCGTGGGGCCACGCAGGGGCCCCCTAACAGGGACCCAGCATGATTTTCACTGTCTGCATAGCAGACAGTGAAAATCGCGACGGGTGCAACTGCACCCGTCGCACCCCTGCAACACCGCCGGCTCCATTCGGAACCGGCCTCTGTGTTGCAGGGCCTTTCTCGCTGGCCCGGCGGGCGCTCCTTTGGCGGGCGCCCGCCGGCCCAGCGGGAAAGCCAGAATGGCCGCTGCGGTCTTTTGACCGCGGTGCGGCCAAATGGCGGTAACCGCATGGCGGGCGGCTACCGCCGCCTGCCGCGGTCAGAATGACCGCCTAAATGTGCTTAGCAAAGGTTTAGACAGACATTCTGGACCTACTCATCTCAGTCATTATCACATACACAACAAAGTCATGTATAGCAATAGGGACCTACTTAGCTCTCAGGATACACCCACAGACAAACACAGGGAGCATACCAACACCTTCAATACAATGGACACCAATCATGTGCATAAAGGCCACATACAGTTCGACTATTTATGCTGAGTAGAAACCTCTACATGACTACATCAGAAAACCCACATCACTACCAAATGTCCAGACATGTGTAACCTAACATCGTAGGGCTAAAGTAACACTGCCATAAGACACTTCTAATGTAACCATGATTGACACATACACGTAGAGTCCAGCAAATTGACTGACAACATATCCCATTGCACTACCAAGTGTATGTCAACTAGAGCACATGCTACACTAGTAAGTCTGGGTGAAATGAGATGATCAATTACAAAATCTGTCTAAACAGCCTCATATTAGAAAAGGTAAATATGGCAAAGTAGGGTCCTAACATAAATAAAGGCACGAAGTACCAATTGACACATGATGTAGCAACAAAACAGTGTATGTTACCTTTATAGGTACAGTCCTGCCCTATGTAGCCTGGACAAAATACATGGCCTAAGGGATCAGCGGGCTAGACACTTACCTTCTCAATACCATATACATGGCACACATGGTCTGAAAACACATGTCAATGATATGTCTTGTAGTGTTAATGTATTATTACCATCAAGCTTTTCACTATGTAGGATGTCCACCCTGGTTAAACGTCACTTTTGCCAATGGATAGTTCAGACATAGCGATGGGGACACCTCCTCACACCTCAAGGGAAGTGTAGTAAGTATGCCATGTCAAATTCCTGATTGGGTTTACACTCTTACATGAAGTTTCCATCTATTTCAGAACACAGGAATATTTGGCACTGTTACTCATCTGTCAGACCCAATGTTGCACATAGAGCTGGATCCAGTGAAATAGGACTGGTCAGAGACCAAAGAGCTGAACAACTTACCAATTTGGTATATGGACTGTGAATCAGTAGGTGGTAAGAATGACACAGCAGGTTACACATATGTATAGCAGTGTAGAGGTACACATATGACACAGTCACATGTGAATCACCAGATGCTGTCATACAATTTGGTTAACATACGTGAGTAATATGTCTCTATACACAATGTCCACATCTGTGTATCAGTGTTGGCAATTGTAATACTATGTCTTCCTAGGATACCCTTTACCTGTAGCACTTACCACAGTGTCACAGCTGAGATACTTAGACATCAGATACTTAACTGGCAGAGGGATTTTAATGTGTTTAGTCAGTACTTACCCCCTAGTGGCTTCTCTGCTGCCCTCAAATGACCATCCAACTCAGGGTAGGCCACTGCCAAAATGCAGGCCATTAGGGGGGATCAAGGCCTGACGGACACCCCTCCCTCATTGGGAGGAGATACCCAGCTGGGCCTGTGCGGTCTTCCAGGCCCAGTGTCTCAGGTCCTCCCACCGCTTCCTACGGTGGGTGCTCTGCCGGCTATGGACCCCCAGGGTCCGCACTTGCTTGGTGATGGTAGGCCAGATTCCCTTTTTTTGATGAGCGTTGACCTGCATGGATGACACAGACCAAAGGAAAAAGTAATGTCCACATGCACCATACCAACTCAAGTGGACAGAACACTTCAGTTACAGCAAGTAGGCACACATTCCCATCCTCTTAATTCACACTCATGCACAATTTAGCATCTGCATGTAGCAAAATCTTCACTACTTAACATTTCAGGGACACCATCATACAACACACCTTTCACACATTGGTATGCCATTGGACTCACCTGCTCCTGTGGTGCACCAGATAGCTGTTCACACAGGAGTTGGACCTCCTCCACGAGCAGGTCCATCTCTTCTGGGGTGAAGGCTGGGGCCCTATCACCTGCAGGACGTGGCTTGATAGCTCCCAGAGGCACTACATAGCAGCTCAGGTGGTGGAGGTCTTGGGGGAGAAGTCTCAGGAGTCAAGTAAGCAATACTGAGGAAGATGGCGGTCACGTCTGCCATGTACAGGACCGTCACCACCAGCAGACATTGCCATTGGCCCAAAACCGACAAAGGCAGCAATGTGTTCCAGTGGCAATTTCCAACGTGGTTGTGACCGCCTACCACCATTATGACATCCAGAGGTAGAGTTAGGTCACTTCCACAAGTCCTGTACAATAGGTCAGGCGGCTGCCATTTAGAGCACATGTCATGTATGGAAAGGTTTTGGAATCTGCATCATTAACAATTCCCTGTATTGTGCCAAATATCAGTAAGTACTGCCTTCAGGTTTAGTGGTCTGTGCATGAGAGCAGCTAAAGCTGTGTAACAGAGGGATTTGTGGTGACAGAAATGTACATCTATTTAACATCCTATGTGTGTCGGTAATGTAGAATCGGTGCTACAAAATGTGTTTCACATGTAAAGTCAGTTGGACTATCAAACACTGACAGTCACGGATAAATACCCATGTATAGTACATTAGATTATTCAAGTAATGTGCACCAAGGGGAGTGCCAATGGATGCATAGCAATATGCTCTTGTGTAGATGTCAGATGTTGTAACTGACCTCGTGTGACTTGTATATGGACATATTCATTATGTGTGCATTGTTCATGTCAAATATAATATTTTCATGTTTCCACATAGTTACCCTGGCATGAGGAAAGGAAGACAACCTCCAGTGTACAATTAACTAGTATACCTGCACAGTATGGAGATGAGACATACTATACATCCATTTCCTGAATAGGCATACAACCATGGATCGTTGTGATCAGTTGGAGCCATACATTATGCCTGTCATTCTTAATCCCTATAGCATACCTCCCATTGTTCAAGTCATGTCAGTTCTAAACATCCTCGCTACTGGGTCCTTTCATAATACAGTAGCTCTAACTGCAGGGATGTCTCACCCCATGTTCAGTCTGGTTTTGAAGGATGTACTTTGTGCATTGTTGAAACACCTGGACAGTTACATCAGGTTTCCCCAATGTGTGGATCTGGCCATTGTGAAGGCACATTCCACATGTGGTTAGAGCCATAGATGGCACTCATGTAACCGTGGTTCCCACTAGTGCCAATGAACACGTATATAGGAACAGGAAAAACTACCACTCCATCAATGTTCAATTGGTGTTTGGCACAAGAGTACATTTCACAAGTCAGTGCACAGTATCCAGGATTGGTCCATGGTTCCTTCATCATGCAGAACAGCAATATACCACTGCTGATAACATGACTCTACACAGAGAGGGCCTGGCTGGTTATTAAGTCAGATTTGCATGTATGTTTGCAAAGTGTATCTCCTGCTATCACAATTGAGCTTGTCCTAGATATATGTTTGTGTTGTTCTAACTATTTCCTTACAGGTGACTCTGGCTATCCAAATGGTCCTTGGTTGTTGACACCAGTGAGGTACCCAACCACGCCAGAGGAAGTCTGCTACAATGAGGCCCATGGAAGGACAAGGGGTGTTGTGGAGTGGACTTTTGGGCTCCTGAAGGCAAGATTTTGCTGTCTGGACATATCAGGAGGAGCCATCCATTACTCACCCAACAAGGTATGACAAATAATTGTTGCCTGCTGGATCCTTACAATCTTGCCGGAGCCGTCAGTTACCATTCCTATCTGATGTGGGGGAGGCAGCAAAACCTGTGGGTGGAAATGCAGATTTGACAAGTGATGATGAGCCAGATGAAGCTGGAGACTTCCGGGCAGATCTCACCAATCAGTGTTTCAACTGACTCAAGGTATGAGATGCCTTCTTAATGATGAGATTTCATTTTGTAGCCTAGAGTTGATGGGTAGCATGTCACCTCCTTTTTACCATCATCTATGAGGTTTTAAGTAGCTCCAGTGCCAATGAGTGAGTTGTGCATGCAGATTTTAATTTGGTATTGTGTACAGAATAGAATGGTCTGTAGTGTCATGTTTTGTTAACGTACATGCAAGGGCACACTTGTGAACATGACTTGTCTGAATTGAGGAATGTTTTCTGCTATGCCCTATCCCTTATCTCTGTCAATCACATATTTGCTGAGTTCCAGTATTGATCATCATCTTTGACAAGTCACAGAAAGTGTCAGAAGCAGATGGGAATGGCAGGCAGACATGAGAAGAGGACATGGCTGAAACCACGCACTAGTTGCCATGAATATGTGAAATGTAACTAACATAGCCAGACTATCAGGACACTGTAGTGAAATTGTGTTTTCCCATCAAGATAACCTGTAGGGTACTAGAGGTGGTCAAATGGTGTCATTTGTGTGTCCATATGTGTCTGACACGTGAAAATGTTGAACCCTAGACTCTACCACCACAATGGTTTATTTGTGTATGTTATCTACCTTCTACATAGCTGTCAGTGTGTTCCTGTTAGACCTGGCATCTTTGGTGGGGTCTCCCCTAACTTTTTTTGGGCTCTGCTTCCCAGGTTGTTGCTTTGTGCTGGACTCTGTTTTTGCTGTTTTTGTTACGCTGGGCTCTTTACCACTGCTGACCAGTGCTAAAGTGCAAGTGCTCCCTAAGTGAAATTATATGTGTAATTGGCTTTTCAACAATTGGCATATTTCATTTACTAGCAAGTCCATAGCAAAGTGCACTAGAAGTGCCTAGGGCCTATAAATCAAATACTACTAGTGGGCCTGCAGCACTGAATGTGCCAACCACGTGAGTAGACCTGTTAACAATGGCTCATACCTGCCACGGCAGAGTCCGCATGTGTAATTGGCTTTTCAATAATTGGCATATTTGATTTACTAGCAAGTCCATAGCAAACTGCACTAGAAGTGCCTAGGGCCTATAAATCAAATGCTACTAGTGGGCCTGCAGCACTGATTGTGCCACCCACGTGAGTAGACCTGTTAACAATGGTTCATACCTGCCACTGCAGAGTCCGCGTGTGCAGTTTTAAAACTGCCAATTCCCAAACCTTCCCTTTTTATACATGTAAGGCACCCCTAAGGTAAGCCCTTGGTTGCCCCGTGGGCAGGGTACAGTGTATGTTAAAGGTGGGACATGTGCTGATGTGTTTTGCATGTCCAAACAGTGAAATACTGCTAAAAAAAATTTCACTGTTGCAAGTCCTATCTCTCTCATCGGTTAACATAGCTGCCTTTAAATAGCCTTAAAGTGCAGTTTCCCTTTGAGAGCAAACGGAATAGTGGAGTTTGGGGTCTGTGTACTCACCATTTAAAAATACATCTTTTAGTGAAGGTGGTTTTTGGATTGTTAGTTTGAAAATGCCACTTTTAGAAAGTGGGCATTTTCCTCTTAAACCATTCTGTGACTCTGCCTGTTTGTGGATTCCCTGTCTGGGTCAGACTGACAGGTGGGCTGTTTGTGAATCTCCTCCACACAGTGACACAAAGGGAGCTGGAGTATAGCCTGCATATCCTGGTGAGGCATTTGGGCTAGAGTGGAGGGAGGAGTGGTCACTTACACCTGAATGGCCTGTACCTGCCCTCAGACAATGCAGTCTCCAACCCCCTGGTCTGTGTCTGAGGCCTGGCTTACGTAAGGCAGAATCCTGTAAACAATAGAGACTTTCCTTTGAAGATTGCCTACTTCAAAGGCAGAAAGTGGTATAAGTCGTGGAGCAAAAACCCCAGATTTTAGCTTTCTTCTGTAGGAGGCTGGGTTGACTTATAGTGGGTACCAATGATACTTACATCTTATGCCAGGTCCAGTTATCCCTTATTAGTTGGGTGTAGTAGTGTTCTAGCTGCTTAGGCTGATAAAGTTCGCTATAGCAGAGCAGCCAAGGCTGAACTAGGAGACATGCAAAGCTCATGCAATACCACTTGTATCATATAGGTACTATATCATAAGAAAGACAATACTCATAGTTAAAAAAAAATAAAGGTACTTTATTTTAGTGACAATGTGCCAAAAATATCTCAGAGGATATACTCCATTAGGAGGTAAGTAACATACACAAAATATACACAACTAACCAAATCAGGTAAGTAAAACAGTCAGAAAATAGTGCAAACACTGTAGACTACAATAGGATGCAATAGGCCTAGGGGCAACATAAACCATACACTAAGAAAGTGGAATGGGACCCACAAATGGACCTCTAGGCAGGTGTAGTGTGTAGAGGGTCACTGGGAGTGTAAGAAAACACTAAGGGTGTAAATGAGACCCCACCCCTAGACCCTGGAAAGTAGGAGTAAAGTACTACTATTTCCCGAAAAACACACTAAAGTCGTCATAAAGGATTTTGCAAGGACCACAGACCTGCAACGGAAGAGGACCAAGTCCAAGAGTCGCTAAAGTGTTCGGGGGGCAGGAGCCCAATAAACCCCAGATGAAGGTGCAAAATGTCTGCCTCTGGTTGGAAGAAGCTGCAGAGTTTGCAACAACAAAAGGAGGTAGGAAGTTTTTTTTGCGCAGAAGATGTCCCACGGTGTGCTGGAGGATGTAGAGTTGTTTCCTTGGGAAAATACCACAAACAAGCCTTGCTAGCTGCAAGAGTCACGGTGGGAGAAAAAGGGTGCTGCCTGGGCCCAGGAAGGACCAGGATGTTGCTACTTGGGAGAGGAGACAGAGGGGGCCCTCAGCAACATAGAAAGCCCATGGACAAGAAGGAAGCACCTGCAGAAATCTTAGAACATGGGTTCAAGAAGACTGAAAATGGCAGTCATCTCAACACTGCAAAGAGAGGTCCCACAACACCGGAGATCAACTCAGGGAGCTGAGCATTGCAGGACAGAGTGCTGGAGACCTAGGCTCAGCTGTGCATGCAGGATTTCTTGGAAATATGCACAGAAGCCCTTGTAGCTGCAGATCACACAGTGCACAGGATTACTGTCTGGGGAGGGGAGGCAAGGACTTACCTCCTCCAAATTAGGACAGTTGGACCACTGGACAGTCTGGGTCACTTCGTGTGTTCCAGGGGCCATGCTCTTCAGGATGAGAGGGGACCCAGAGTACCGGTGAGGCTGTAGTTTGGTACCTGTTGAAGCAGGGGGAAGATTCCATTGACCCACGGGAGATTTGTTTGTGGCTTCCAGTGCAGGGTGAAGGCAGGCAGCCCTCAGAGCATGCACCACCAGGAAACAGTCGAGAAAGCCGGCAGGATTAGGCACTACAATGTCATTGGTAGCCTTCTGGCTACTTTGTTGCAGTTTTGCTGGTGTCCTGGAGCAGTCAGCGGTCGATCCTTGGCAGAAGTCAAAGAGAGAAGTGCATAGGAACCCTGATGAAGTCTTGCAAGTCGTAATCTGAGGAAAAGCCCACTGGAGAGACCCTAAATAGCAGGATCCCAGTGAGACAGGCAAAAACATACTGACATACATGTAAAATTGGGGGTAACATGCTAAGAAAGATGGTACTTTCCTACATCTTCCAAATCAATCTGGATTCAAAAGTAACCTCTGGCTAGGAGAAGAGCTGAAGAGCTGAGGAGAAGTGCTGTCCCTGTCTGTGACTATGCTTTGTTAGGATATCCTACAGTTGCTCCTTCTGCCTGTGAAAGGAGACAAAGGCTGGGAATTGTTGTACATTCCTGCTTGAGAAGAATCTCCAAGGGCTTGGACTGAGCTTGCCTCCTGTTTGGAAGTCTCAGAACCATCAAAGACTTCCTCTGACAGCACCTGGACTCTCTGCTGAGACTCCTGCCTTGCCAAGTTGGTCCCCATCCAGTCCAAGGGCCCTTGAAAGGTGAAGTTGGCAGAACAAGGACTGAAATACACGTACATAACACCGTGCAGGGACATTTTTGGTGCACAACCTGCAATGCATCTGAAAAATGATGCGCCACACGCTTTGCAGCTAAAATCAATTCCCTGCCTGCATTGCGGCTGAGAGATGGATGCATCGCGGCTGGAGAAACGATGCAACACCCGCTTGCGACTGCTGATAATGCTAAAAAAAAACACACAGCGCAGTTTTCCAACACCGTGCAACCGGATTTCTCATGCATCATCATTGGGCATCAAAGTCATCTTGAACCTGTGCAGATCTGAGATGCCCTGTCTGGAAATTGACGCATCGCTCTCTTGCGAGGAGGAAAATGACGCATCACCAACCCAACCGGAGAAGAAACAATACATTGACTCACTTGCAAGTAAGGAATCAATGCATAGCTGACTTTTCTGGCACACGCTTGCCCGTGTTGCTTTAGTTTTGACACAAACCAGGTACTTTGTATAACAACAAAGTATCCAGTGCTTCTTATGGAATAAGACTCTTAGGGTGTCATTACGACCGCCAGGGGCTAAAGTGGCGTCCGTACCGCCAACAGGCTGGCGGTACGGAGACCCATATTCTGACCGCGGCGGTAGCGACGCGGTCGCACCGCCGGGGCCGGCGGTTTCCCGCCGTTTTAGCCCCGGCAGTGATAATCCGCCAGGGCAGCGCTGCAAGCAGCGCTGCCCTGGGGATTATGACTCACCTACCGCCAGCCTGTTTCTGGCGGTTTGCACCGCCAGGAAGAGGCTGGCGATAAGGGGAGTCCTGGGGCCCCCTAACAGGACCCCGTGCAGCTTTTCACTGTCTGCATAGCAGACAGTGAAAAGCACGACGGGTGCTACTGCACCCGCGCACGGCCGCAACACCGCCGGCTCCATTAGGAGCCGGCTCTTATGTTGCGCCTGCATCCCCGCTGGGCCGGCGTCCGTAAACTAGGTTTGCGCCCACCGGCCCAGCGGGGATGTTGTAATGGGGACCGCAGGAGTGCGGCCGCATTGGCGGCCGCACTGCAGTTACAGCTTGGAAGGCGGCAGTAGCCGCCCGCCAATGTTGTAATGACCCCCTTATTCTTTTAAAAATTCATATCTTGACTTGTGTATGTTGGGTTTTTGTTGTTTTGGTCTTGTTTGATTTAGATAACTATTACCTGTTTTTCTAAACGGGTTTGGTGTCCATTTTGTAGTGTATTCACTGCATTACAGTGTGTGTTTGTAGACACATTGCCTTTAAAATAAGCCTGGCTAAGCTACCAAGGAGGTGAGCAGGGGTTATCTTGAGTGTGTAACTTCATTGCCCTGACTAGAGTGAGAGTCCTTGCTTGGACAGAGTTCAAACTGACTGCGAACCAGAGACTCTGTTTCTAACAGTTCCTACTTTGCAGACCAATGTGCATGTATCTGTAGACTGACATAGTTGACTGGCAAGCCTACAGGCATGTGACCAATGTAAGTGAAAGATTCCTGGACTGGGGGCATCCATACTGATCTCTGTCTGTACCATGGGGTCTGATTTTTAGGAACCTACGGTATGGGTGTGTGATAAGACTTTACCAGCTGATACAAAGGACCAATCTGTATGCTTCCTGGCTTGTAAGAAGACAGACATGTCCCTAACTTCTGTATCCTGTGGTTTAGGAGTGTATGACACCTTAGCAAACATCCTGATGTTACTATCAGTTATACTTTATGTGCTGTTTCCATTTCTAGCAATAAATGTGTGTAGATGTAGTATAATTCTTTTGTGGAACCTGTCCATGTTACAATCCCAATGTAATCAGTCTCCTGCTGATAGAGTCCATGTGTGATGTCCATAACAAAGGTTGTATAATACAGAGGGACATATTGATACTAGAGTTAGCATACATAACAGTTGTACATGGTTGATAAATGACACCTAAGTGTAATTTATTGCAAACAGTAAAACAATATGTGTGATTAGTAACTAAAAAACACAAAGTAAACAGTGAAGGGTTCAGTCATAATGGCTGAAATCATCAGGGTAGCTGCTACACTTTTAGAAAACACAAGTCCAGTGTCCTTGCACCATAGGAAAATGGAGATAGGTTTCAGAACAGTCAACAGGGTGTATCTGTGGCACACAAGGGAAGCCAGTCAGGAGAGGTTCACTTCCTGGCAGTGGGTTCAGTCTTGGCATCTGCTCCTCTTGGATGTCTGGGGGTATGTCCGCGTTTGCAGGGTGGGGGGATCCTCTGCTACAGAGGGTGGGATGTATGAGGCATGTCCTTACCCTGGCAGGGCCTCAATTCCACTAGCGGCTGCAGATGTTGAAGGACCTGAAGAGTCATTACTTGTGGAAGAAGCCTGATGTTGTGTGCCAGACCTACTCAGGGTAGTGTTGATATCCTTCAGCACCCCAGCAATGGAAACCAGGGTGGCACTTTGTGCCGGCTACTGCTGCAAGACTTCCAGGTGGTTCTCTCTCAGCGGCTTTTAGATTTCCTCCATCATGGTGATTACCTGGCCTATCATGTCTTGGGAATTTTGGTAGGCTCCCAAGACTTGGGAGATGGTTTCCTGGTCAGCATTGTCCCTTGGAGTCCCCATCCTCTGGCCCACAGCATCCCTCCCATGCACCCCTCCCCCATGTCCCTGTGGCCCTGGCACAGTGTGCCCACTCCCAGTGGTGGCAGGACCATCATTGTCAGGGATGACAAGTGGATACTCAGGTATCAGTACGGTAGGACACATAATGGATGAGACAGTCCTTGGGACACAGATGTGGGGGCAAATGGTTGCCTGTGTTGTTGATGTAACAGGGCTGTGAGGAGTGGATGTGGGCAGGGTGAGGCTGAGGCTGACAGTTGTTAACTGACCAGGTGTCCCTGATGGGCCAGCTTGGTCGTCAGTGTCCAGACATCCAGGGGTGTTGTCCTCACTGGGGCCTTCATCCAGAGGGATATTGACAGTCTCTGGTATCCTGTCCATGGTGACAATGGCAAGATTACCTTTGGGAGAAGTGGAAGACAGAGTTGCTGTTACATTTAGGGTATTATTGATGTTGTGTGAGACGCAGACAGTGCCTTAACATGATCCCCAAAAATGACAATGATACTTAGTACAACATGAGACTTCGTAACTTCAATACTACACACCATGCTTAAAGATGTCAAAATATGTTGGTAGTGATTGGACTGCTGCTACCATCTTATGTTGTCTAATTACTGACGTGGATGTTCATCTTTGTTGCCTAGTGAAGTGTCTGGCATGATACATGACATGAAAGAGCAGTACAATGCACAATAGTGTCAGTATAGGGACACAGTATGGGAGTAAGCAATAGACACTGACCTGTATCTGGATGTACTGCATGTGCATCCACTTTGCCATCTAGACTTTAGTCTTAGGAATCTTTATTCTAAGGGCATTAGGATTGGGTACTTAGCTACAGCTATGTTTTGTTTGTGATGAAAGTGGGAGTGGGCCATTACATTGCTGTCATTGGCATTAACTGGTTCACACGTAAACATTCAAGATTGGTAGTTAGTTTCACATTCATGAGATCTCACATTTGGTGCACTGGTCAGGTTTTCACAATGGTGGGATATTGCATTCTGGGAGTTGTAGTGCTCTGAGTTGCCAGTACTTCATGTGCCATTTCCAAAGGGCTGTGGAGCCAGGTGAGTTTAGAGGACATGTGGCATGCTAGAGAGGGGTATTGGGTCACTTGGACAGAGGTGTAGTTGGTAGTATGATAATTGGGGTGGGGTAGGCTGGTGAGGGAGCATGCGGAACACGACAATTGAGTGATAAGGAATTTGTTGGGACCTACCTGACTCCACTCCCCCATGTATTCCTGTCAGGCCCTTAGGACACAATGGGCCTGATTTATGAAAAGTTTGTGCCGTCTTTGTGTCATTTTTTGACGCAAAAGTGGCGCAAATTTACAAAATATAATTGTATTTTGTAAGCTTGTGCGGCTTTTGCATAAAAAATGATGCAAAGGCGCCTCAGCCTTTTCATAAATCATGCCTAGTATGTCCAAGACCTTCTTCTCCGAAGATGTGAAAGTAGTGGGAGGAGATGGGGGCCGACCACTAGTCTTCATTACCGCCAGCTGGTGCCTGGATGTCATGGACCATGCCTTCCCCCTGAGGTCGATCCACCTCTTCCTAATGTCCTCACTTGTGCGTGGATAGCTGTTTACAGAATTGACCTTGTTGACTATTCTTTGCCACAACTCAATTTTCCTGCCAATTGATGTTTGTTGGACCCGTGCTTTGAATAGGTGTGGCTCTACCCTGACAATATTGTTCACTATGACCCTCAACTCATCATTCATGAAACATAGGTGTTTTTGTGGGGACATGGTAATGGAGGTGAAGATGGTGTGGTAGTGTTCAAAGAAAAAGGCTATAGAAAAATGTAAATGATGAGGTGTAGGTGCTGTAATGTGAGTGGTTTATGGTTGTTGTGGATTGTGTGGGGTAGTAAAATGTATGTTTTGTATGTTGTGCAGGTGTGGGATGTATGTGTGGTGAAATGTATATGGATGGCTATTGTTGGTTTCCTATATCTGAGAAATACTTTGCTTGTCTCAGGCTGTGTGTGGCATTCTGTTTGCAAAGGATTGTTAGTTGTGTAGGGATGTGTTTTATAGTGCAGTGTGCAGGTGTGTGGATATGTGTCAGATGTGGGGTATTCGAAATATCCAATGTGGTGGTGTTCAATGAGATGTGAGTTCAGACGGCGCGGTTCGCACCGCCAATGGTTTTCTGCTATGGAAGAACCACTGCCGTGATTTGTGGATTGTAATCTAATGGGTCGAATATTTTTTGGCTGGTGGTGCTGGTGGTGAAACCTCCACTTTTCTGTCCTCCAGTGGCCTGGCTGTTTCAGAAATTTGGCTGTTTTTTGGCAGACTTCACAGTGTGACTCTTAATACTGTGGTCAGATTACCGCCAACATGGCGGCCTTTTGGCAGCAGCCACTGCGGAGGTCTTCCCAAAAAGACCACTAAATGTGTAATGACCCTCTATATGTCTTCCACTTAATTATAATTGCTTGATCAAAGGCAGAATCCTTTCCAAGTTCAACATTAGTTTACAATATTAAAGTAGGAAATTAAAAATGTTCTATAAGGCAGGGATTTCCTCTTAAGGGACCAATGTGTTGTACTGAACTTTCTTGAGATATTTTATTAATCTAAGACTATATTTGATACTATTATCTTTGATATGATTTTCATTATTTCATAATGAAATATGCATAAGAAATTAGCACTTATCTGGCTGTAAAAGAACATTGTGCAAAATCAACACAGTGACAGGTTTTCATATTCTAATGTGCTGATCTTTCTTCTAAAATAAACTGCTATGAAGTTCTTAGTGACCATTTAGGGCTTGAGTCTTACCATAAGAATGACTTCACCATAGACTCTTTTTTAAGTAAAATATAAAACACAAGCTGCAGGTACAAATTAGTAAATAAGAGAAGAATTGGCATTTTATTTAAGGTTAAGTAAGAAGTAGAGGCTTCCATTTTCACCTGCTTTAACAGTATCGTAAAGATCATCTATATCACCAGATTATTTAATTCCCTGGCAGCATTTCTGCTAATCATAAAACACCTTTGTCGCTCATGTAATACAATTTCTGGAGGACAAATACATGAAAATATTTTGATTTCAGATGTATTAACTTCATATCCTCCAAGGTTCTGGAAAAGAGAAAAAATCTCAAAAACTCTCTGCTGTATTCTCTTGCTTTTTAATACTACCCATCTTTAGGAGTGGTGCACACATCATGTTCGCACTTTGAATAGCTATAGGTAACAGCTCCTTAAAAAGAGAAAATAAAATTGGAGAGAGATGGCCTGTTTGCCTAGTACCACATTGAACTTTAAAATCACCTTCATCCAACAAATATCGAATTAAGCTAGCCTTTGCCTTGTTATACAAATTATGTATGACCCTGGAGATCTGGGAGGGGGATTCCAAGTTATTCTAAAACACAATTTTAATCTTACAGGCCATGATGTAAAAAGCCTTATTGGCATCAAGTAAAAGAACTATAGCTGGGATTTGTTTTATGATAAAAATGTCCATGGCTTCAGTTAAATAACTTATAATTATAAATAAGTGACAGCACAATATGAAACCATTTGACCACCTTAAGTAGATTAATTTATATCCTATGTTATTAAATCTATTTCTAATTCATTTCATAAAAATATTATAATTTAAAAGAGAGACTGGCTGATATGAATTTGGAGCTTCCAGATTTTTACCATTTGTTGGCCCACACATATTACCAAAAGGTAAGCTGGCAATTAGGTATCTTCTTGTGAAAGTTGAGGAATACAAAGTTTGCAGGAAAAAAAATAAAAATTGATTCTGATCAACTGCCTGGCCATAATTATACATATATGTTGTAGTGCTCTAAAAAATATCAAATATATTTTCTCTTGAGTTAAATTGAACACCAGATCACAGCCATCATTAGGGTGTGAATAGTGCTTTTAGATTTTTATTTTTATTTTTATGTGAACTTTATTTCCTGCAGTTTAATGTGCACATTATGTTTATTTTTATTTTTAATGCAATATTTGTTTATTGGTTCGAAGCTCGTTGTGCTTGTTCTTTCAATTTTTCTGTACCAATTGTTTAATGCACTTTACTGAACATGGGTGAAATGATAAGTTGTTACTTTGTTTCTTTAGTCTCTATAATTCACAAGTCACTTTGCTCTTGTAATTTTCTATTTTTTTGCTATTTGTTTAAATCCCCATCGCTTCATTGGTCAAATGTTGTATTAAATAAAATGTTGGGAGATCAATTAGGGCCAAGAGAATACATATCAGATAGATTCAAGATTTTCTTAAGCAATGCAATGGTTTAAATAATGAAAGGGGAAAACATGTCATTAAACCATTGGCTCTGACTCACAATGCATCAGGTATTCTGCTACAACAGACCCACGTTCCATCTACCAAATTTTCTAAATGTAGAATGATTAAATCATGGTTGGGCTTTAAATGTTTTTGCCTTGTGTTAAGATTCTTAACTTTAAATTTGGCAACATGACAGTGAAGTCTATTGGTGCTGGGTTAATTGTGCTATTGAACTTTCACTTTACTTAGTTTGTATGATTCAATTGATGGCAATCAAGAACCTTTTATTATCCCTTTTCAATTGCTTCTTGTGATTTCTGAAGAATTGTTATTGGAGGGGATATTAATTCCCTGCAAGCACAAGATGTCACAATGCCTAATAGGAGGCACCAGAAGCCTCAGATAGCAAAGCTAATGAATAATTATCAGAAACATCTGATACCAGTGGATCTGTGGGAAATTGCTTCCCAGACCAAGTGAAAATACTCTGGTATCTGAGCTAGATTTAATTTCCCCACCCATATTGATTTCAAGTTGATATACTCCATAATGAGGTCTTCGCATTTGCCAGGGCTTCCAAATGCTTTTTCTGCCCATTAAGCTCATGTGCTCCAGATTTTGGGGTTTACCAGATCACATAATCCCAGAAAATGGGTATTTAACCAGTTATATTTAGAAAATTACATTTTTCAAGGAATAGGGGCACCACTAGAGTTGATATGATTTGGGATGTTCTAAACACATCCCTCATGAGCAAAGATAGTTTGTAACTCTATTGCCTCAAATTATTAAAGAAGAAAACCTTGAGCTTGAAGCACAGGTCAGAAGGGCTTATGAACATTTTCTGTTACGGAACACAAATAAAAATGAAATGACTCCTGAAAACTCGAAATCTTCTTTACATAGGCATTACTATGCTGAGAGGCATTAAACAATTACATATACTTCCAGAAAGTAAACAAAGAGATTTAATATACAATTTGATTTAGGGCTGTCAGACACAGGGAAAAATATCTAAACAAACCTGTATTTCAGAAGATTAGTCAATTGTTTGGCTTCCCAAGAATATTTACTCATTGATGTGCCCACTTATAATTTCCTTATTTCCATGCACCCAGAATTATTGTTAGCTGGTTTCACAGTAATTTCAGGGGCAAGAAAATAACTGGGATCACAAGTATTTGGGGAATAACATGCTGAAATTTGGTGTTTTTGTAACAATTCCTCCATCATGTTTCTGGTATTTCACACTGATATTTCAGTTGCCAAAAGCAATGGTCTCTGAGGAAACTATTCTGTTTGTGCCTAACTACCAAGGGTAAGCAAGGAATTCCTCCAAGAAATAAGTTCCTTCATTAGGTGTAATCTTATGAGATGACACCACAGCTTCTGTCAAGATTACAGCATTTCTCTCTTTTAGTTTAACATAGTAGTTCCCTAAAACCACGAATGAGGCATGGATTTCCCTGCAGTTTGGTTGGAGAAGAATGTTAATCACAAAACATGTAGTTGATGACTTTGCCAATGTGTGCATGGAGCGAAAATGCAAGGTAGAGATAAGGAAATGGAATATGAAGTGAAAGAGATATTGAATGTATATAGAAAGAGGTTTTTTTAAAAGGAGACCATAGCGAGAGCAATGCATTTGCAGCATCCCATGTTTTCATGAAAGGAAACATGCTTATTCAACAATAATTTTAGTACTTTACACAGTCATAAAGGATGTATCCTATATTTGCACCCTTTGAAATGTCTTATAAGTATAGAGATAAATATTAAATTCAACCACATTATAGTTACTTGACATCCATAACTAATTATATTTTTACCATTCTCTGTGTTTATAGAGTATATTAATTATGGATAAAGGCAATCAAACTACAGTGACAGAATTCATCCTTGTCGGATTTTCTGACCTTGGTAAGTATCAGAAAGTTCTCTTTGTACTTTTTTTGATCACATACATTACAACAGTTTTTGGAAACACTATTATCATTGGATTGATTGTCAGCCACTCCCATCTCCACACTCCCATGCACTTTCTCCTCTGCTGCCTGTCAGGGATAGATATCTGTTTTTCCTCCACCACGATCCCCAACCTGTTAATTAATCTCCTTTGTGAAAATAAGACCATTTCATTTGAGTGCTGCTTCACTCAGATGTTCTTCTTCCACTCCATTGGTAACCTGGAAAGCTTCCTCCTGGCCCTGATGGCCTACAATAGGTATGTGGCCATCTGCCAGCCCCTCCATTACAACCTGATGATGAGTAGAAACATCTGCTTACTCCTAATATCTGGATCATGGGTCATCGTCTGTCTACATTCATTGCTATATACAGTGTGGATCTCCCTGCTAATATACTGTGGGTCCAACAAGATCTATCACTTCTTCTGTGAAATTGTACCAATCTTCAAACTCTCGTGCTCAGACCTCAAAATTATTACACTTGTGGAAATAGTAGAGGCAAGCATAATTCTATCTATTCCTTTAACCTGCATTGCCATCTCCTATGGTCACATCATCACCACCATAATGAAGATGCCAACTGCAGTAGCCAAGCGCAAGGCCTTTTCCACCTGTTCTTCTCACATTATTGTTGTCACACTTTTATACGGGCCAGCACTTTCAGTATATGTACGGTCTCCTACAGCTATGTCAGTTTCCTCTGACAGGATCATAAGTATTTTCTATATTGTGGTGCCACCTCTGATGAACCCTTTCATCTACACATTGAGAAATAAAGATGTTAAAGGAGCCTTGAGGAAAGCACTTGTTAGGTAGATATTAGGGAACAATAGGTTTAACACAACTGTTGTGTGGTTTTATTTGTGGTTTTATTTTTACCATCCCAGGCATAGCAGCAGAAAGTGAAATATGAATGTCAATGCTCTGGTTTTATAAGAATAATTGGGTGACAATGATCTATGACCTGTGGAATGGCTGTATATATATAGCATATGATAGTGTGTTTATACTATTTTCCATATAAATGAATGTCTTCCTAAACTCTTATTATGATTGAGGATGATGCAAATAAACAGGCTTTTCCTGTGCACATGTGCTTCTTCCTGTGCATCTGTTATTGGAACTGGTCAAAACAAGTATCCAGGTATAATATGACAGTCATGCAGTCCTTATTTGGCTGCAAGCTATAAAAGATCAAATAAACAAAACTCATAAAATACAAATGATCATCAATATGTTCTATTTTGGGGCAATGAGATTTACTCCTACATCAGTGACAAAGAGGGCACAAACAGACTTAGTTCAGTCCAGTCCTTATAAGAACACTGAGGTGTACATGAATTGTCTGTCCTGTAAAGACACTTTGCATTTTTTGACAGAATGTACCCCTTACTTTACTGTTCTTGAGAACGTTTTACAGTTAGGTCTGGTTGTCAAAAGAGAAAGGGCTGTCTTTAAAGCATGAGGTTTTTGTAAGTAATGTATTTGTATGTGTTCCATGATAGGCCTGGACCTCACTCTTTAGCCAGAAAGTGCTGGTTTAATGTCCTCCCTTACCATTCCCTCACCTAATCTACAGAACACAACATATACAGTTGCTGAATCCATACATGAAGATTGTTTCTTGAAGATGCAGAGATGGGTGATGTCTTGTGAATTTCAGATCAAGGTATATTTACATTATGTTCAAGAAGCATCAAAACAAATTGAAACCATGCTATTCAACACACACTGTTGTTCCATCGTCCTTGACTGATCTGTATAGTTAAGCATCCTGGGAACTCCGTCAAAGCAGCATAACAAAGAAATCTGCACTTGGTTGCCAGAGACTTCAAAGAGATCAAAGGATTTGTTCATATAAGATTATTGCAACCCATACCTCACTTATATTAAACATTCACTACAGAAGATGTTTTTGGATATTGATCTGAGAGAGTTGTACCACAATGTAGAGTTTTAGATATGGCTGTGTCATAATATTGACTCCAGAGTATCCACTACTACAACATTGTAAATATAAGTATAGTTTTACCATTATTAATTTCACATCTATGTTCTTTCATGAAAAAGAGATATATTTTATAACTCAATATTGTGATCTGCTTTCTACTTTGAGAATACCATAATCCCTGATTCATTGACTGGAGTTACAGACTGGATAATAAATTAGCATTTTCCTAGAAAAATCATTGCTTACTGTATTTTCACTAAGGAATTTCACATACTAAAAGTAGGCAAAGCGCTTAAGGTAATAGGGCTATGAAAATTTGCAAGAGTCTGTGAAACTAGATTGAGTAATAATGTTTATTTGATTTCTCACTTCCATGATCCCACTACCTGGAATTACCAAGACATTAGATATCAGTACTTTCAGGTGCATGAATACCTAAACGGGAGCTATGCAAAAATCCCAACTGGGTCATTTGTGCTCCAACCACTCACTTCCTGTGTTTCTTATTCAGATTATAAATGTATTCAGGTAAGTGGTTACCACATTGTTACTATTTAATTGGATGATCACCCTTATGAACTACCCCCGGTAACCAGCATTGAGATTATCTGGATAACTTCAAGTCCCTGATCACAAATACTTTGAAATTTTCTATGTATAATTTTTTTTTACATGGCGTTGATGGTTGTTTTCGTGTAGTGTCAATATTTGCATTTGAAAGGCAATCAGCCCACTCCACCTTCTTGACAGATTATCATTAAATTGCCTCCATTTCATTGTAAATGTAACAATAAACACTGATAAGTGTTTTACTTTTTAAACTATCTAATGATAAATGGAAAGGATATTTTATGGACTACAGACTGTAAATGAAAGAAATATGTTTTGTCAAATCTTCATTACAGGTTTTAATATGCCAATAGAAATGAAAGCATTATGCATTATTGTGGTAGACTTTCAAAAGGCCAAAATTGTCGCTAGATTATCTCCTAAATAGCCTTTTTAAGTTCAAGAATAAAAACAATTGATATAAAGTATGACTCTTACCATTTTCTCCCTCTACCACATACCATTACTTACTCATGTCATTCACTATGCAAAATAAGATATGAAGTAGGCATGGTTCGCAGAGCCATGGTCACTTGTAAATCCACATTAGAGCCCATAAATGTTCTGATTCTGTGTGGAAGGCATTCACAAGAGATGTCTTGCACTTGTAAATCCATTTACTGGCAGGTAGAGTACTCAAGAACACCTGAACATTATGCAGAAATAATTCCAAAGGTAAAGGTTGGGAATGGGCTGTGAAACTGTGAACGTCTGCAGAAACGCTAGTTTGCAGGCAGTCACTGACACACCAATGCTACATTCCCTTTCTGCTCCCTGGAATCACAGTGATGTTTCCTACTGCCAAGTGTGCAGTAAATCCCTTGCCAATGTGGGAAAGGCAAGAAAATACCCTCATACTTTGTAGGGTTGAGTGTAAGAGGTTAATCCATGGTGAAAAATATTTTATCACATGAGAAAATAAAAAAAGAAAGAAAGGTACACTTGTTCAGAGACATTGGCTTTCGCCAGTGTGGAACTGAACTAAGTAGACAATGTTATATTTTGGAACTATCGGAGCAGTTTCTATTTTAAGGAAATCAACCTTTCCTGTGTGGTCTCCCCATAATTTTTGCCATTTTCTGGACATTCCTATGCTCACTATAGAACTTTGAGTTCTTAACCCCTTCTAACTAGGAGTAGAATTCCTGTGCTCAACTGTAAAACATGGTTAAATTGGGTTATTTATGATTGACACATTTGACTTGCCTGTTAGCACCTAGTATATTTTGTAGAAAACGCACTCCAGCCCTGGAAGTTAAACTTATGAACTGCAGCACCTACTGTTCCTTCGAGTACAGCAGATGTGCAAACATAGGTAAATGCCTGCCCTGTGTAGCTTGACTGCTGCATTGTGAAACCTACAGTGCAACCTGTCAAAGCTACCTTTTTTCCTCACAGGTAAAGACCACTCTTTTAGATATTAGTCACCCTCTATCGGTCTTGTAGCCGACAATATAGGGTTTGTTGTTTTAAAAGTGGGACCTAGAGAACATTAATATTACCATGTCCCTACAGTGGCAAGGTACAAAAAACCATTTTGTTGTGGTATTCCTACCTGTCCTGTGTGGAAAATTAGAGTATAGATTAAAATATGAATTCTGCATCTTGAGAATGAGACTAAAAAATAATTAAACTACTCCTTTGAATAGTTAATAAAAATCCAATTCAATGGTGAAGTCGATTTTTAATAATTATTGATGAAAAGTAACTTTTAGAAAGATAATGTTATCCTGCTTAGCCTCTTAGAGGCTAATTTGCTCTTACTCTTTAGGTAGTGTGTATTTGAAAATAACAATGCATTTTAGAACTTTTTTTGGTTTGAAAATAATTTGTCTTTTCTATGTTTTGTATGATTTATATAATAGTTTGAGAGCAGTTACGTTTTCCTCTGATATGCTGTTCAGTGGCCTCTTTCATGTGGTAAATTTTAAACGTTAGGAAATATGCAATATTGTAATTATCCCACTCTGAATGCAACTGTATTATTATATTGTGATTTTACCACTCTGAATGCAACTGTATTATTATATTGAGATGAATTATTTTCACTTTGAGTGATTTTATTGTGTTATATTCTTCTATGGCACAGAAATAGAGTTAATTTTAAAAATGATATATTTCACATTTTTGCATTTTTTTTCTACGCCGAAGTCAACGCCCTCCTAAAGAAACCCACGGCTGACCCGAGCGACCTGAAAAACTTCCGCCCCATCTCTCTCCTGCCTTTCCCAGCCAAGGTAATAGAGAAGACCGTCAACAAACAGCTGACCACCTTCCTGGAAAACAACAACCTGCTCGACCCTTCACAAACCGGATTCCGAACCAACCACAGCACGGAAACCACCCTCATCTCAGTCACAGACGACATCAGAACCCTGATGGACAATGGTGAAACAGTCGCCCTCATCCTCCTCGACCTCTCGGCTGCCTTCGACACCGTCTGTCACCGCACCCTAATCACCCGCCTCCGCTCCACCGGGATCCAAGGCCAGGCCCTGGACTGGATCGCCTCCTTCCTCTCAAACCGTTCCCAAAGAGTTTACCTCCCACCGTTTCGCTCAGACCCCACCGAGATCATCTGCGGCGTACCTCAAGGCTCATCACTCAGCCCGACACTCTTCAATGTCTACATGAGCCCCCTCGCCAACATCGTACGCAAGCACGACATCATCATCACCTCCTACACCAACGACACCCAACTTATACTCTCCCTCACCAAGGACCCCGCCAGCGCCAAGACCAACCTACAAGAGGGTATGAAGGACGTCGCAGATTGGATGAGGCTCAGCCGCCTAAAACTGAACTCTGACAAAACGGAAGTCCTCATCCTCGGCAACACCCCGTCCGCCTGGGATGACTCCTGGTGGCCCACGGCCCTCGGCACCGCACCGACCCCCACAGACCACGCCCGCAACCTCGGCTTCATCTTGGACACCCTTCTCACCATATTAAACAGGAAGGCCAACAGCACACAGAATATAAAGTTCAATAGTGTTGCAGGGATAGGTATCCCTGGTGGTGGGTTGTCGAAGTGAAAGAGTTGAATGGAGTCTCAGGTCTGGTTTGCAGATGGTGTCTTTAATTGTGGCAACTATAAATCAGAGTGCCATCAACGAGATACAGCCAACACGTGTTTCGTCACACAAGTGACTTTATCAAGGCTGGGCCATGCGGCCAGAATGGTACGTAGGCAGGGTAAGTAATGTGGGTGCCCCGTAATCAGTTGTGTGAGCTATTGGAAGGTCAAATGAAGCTTTTAGGAGTGAGCCATTTGAAAGTATGGCTGAGTGGGGTCATGAATATGAAAGAAAAGGCAGGTGTAGCAGGCCTTGACAAGCCTGTGGTGATAACCTGTTAAGACGCGTAGTAGCGTGTAGCACCAAGTCTTCGGATAGTGTAAGGATAGTGATAAAGTCACTTGTGTGACGAAACACATGTTGGCTGTATCTCGTTGATGGCACTCTGATTTATAGTTGCCACAATTAAAGACACCTTCTGCAAACCAGACCTGAGACTCCATTCAACTCTTTCACTTCGACAACCCACCATCAGGGATACCTATCCCTGCAACACTATTGAACTTTATATTCTGTGTGCTGTTGGCCTTCCTGTTTAATATTTGTCCTTGGGTACTCTGTTGCCCATTTTTGTGCCTAATGGGTAGTAAGGCACTTGGCCACATTGCACCAGATTCTATGTTTACTTGGATATTTGTCTCAAAATCATTGTTTTACTGTTTAGATGTGCAGCGTCCTTTCACCCTTACTACCCCTTCTCACCATGACCAAGCAAGTCAATGCCGTGTCCTCCGCCTGCTTCCTCACCCTTCGCATGCTCCACAAGATCTTCCGCTGGATCCCCGCCGACACTAGAAAAACCGTGACCCACACCCTCGTCACGAGCCGCCTGGACTACGGCACCACCCTCTACGCTGGGACCACCGCCAAACTCCAAAATCGCCTGCAACGCATTCAAAACGCCTCGCCCGCCTCATCCTCGACGTACCCCGCAACAGCCACATCTCCGCACACCTGAGACACCAGCATTGGCTCTCAGTCAGCAAAAGGATCACCTTTCGACTTCTCACCCACGCACACAAAGCCCTCCACAACAAGGGACCGGAATACCTCAACCGACGCCTCAGCTTCTACGTACCCACCCGCCTCCTCCGTTCCTCTGGCCTCGCGCTCGCTGCCGTCCCTCGCATCCGCCGCTCAACGGTGGGTGGGAGGTCTTTCTCCTTCCTGACAGCCAAGACCTGGAACTCCATTCCCACCAGCCTCAGGACCACCCAGGACCACTCCACATTCCGGAGACTCCTAAAAACCTGGCTTTTCGAGCAGCAGTAACCCCCCCACCCCCTTTCCCCTAGCACCTTGAGACCCGCACGGGTGAGTAGCGCGCTTTATAAATGTTAATGATTTAATTTACTTATAATTATGTATTTTTTTAAATGTTAATTATAGTTCCAGGTATGAAGACATTTAATTGAAATGTAGGTTTCTTAAAGTTTTTTTAATTTACATTTTTGAAGTACTTTTTAATCGAGTAATAAAGTAGTGAATTCGACCCCACAGCAGCATATGTATTTTTTACAATAGGATTAGAACCATAAATCTAACACTTTTCCCAATGTTGAATGGACTGAATTGCAATAGGAAATTGCCTTCTTCTAGCTATAAGCTTACGCCAAAGTATATTAAACTAGAGATGACACCTTCAGTGTTTGCATTCTCCAGAAGGGTTGTAGGGCTAGAGTTAGAATAGTAACATTAACACCCGCCCCAATGTTTTTAATTTCCCTAATATTTGTGTGATTAACATTTGAATAAGAAATTTGATGGGACCACGTATGCGCTTTCCTACCCTATTAGTGTAGTGATTCCATCATCTCTATACCTCTATCTCTCTCACTTTATTACTCACGAGCACTAACACATCTCATTATAGTCATGAACCTTACTAATAACTGAATACTGTTTCTCACTTTTGGCCGTACTACTAATATCATTTTTAACATGGCCACCGTTCCATCCCAAGTAACGCCCCCTTTGTATCTTTTCCTCTCCAACAGTTTAATATTTGTTTCTCCTTTCTTCTTTCATAAACCTGACTGAACTACTCGCATATAAAATGGGTGATTTAAAGGTTTGACAGTAACAATATTTTAGATCAATTTCTGAAATACTATCAAAGATTTATCACCTTTTTTTGCACTCTGATATGAACATTGCTGCATTCAATCAGTCATGTGAATACTCTTTACATGGTTACCCATCTCTTTCAGAGTTCACCCCCTTTAAAATAATTAGAGTTCTATAATAATGCGGGAATTATGTCAATGACCAATTAGATCTTTTGAAATATGCACCAACTAATTATCTAACACCATGTACATTATTTTCACCTATTGAAAATGGCTGATCTCACATTCACTTATCCCATATGACCCCCTGCTGGCTTTCTGACTCCAACTTGTGCTTCCTTATGTTTGCAACCCACCCATTTCCATCTTATTTTGCTAAATGAACAATCAGGATGAAACACTGTTTTGGACCACAGCGGTAAACTTTCAAACCCTTTCAACTGATTGGTAAGCGCTTTGGATTGCTCATTTTTCTTTTCTTTTATTGTGTTGTGACTGCTGCTGTAATTACCAATCTGACTCTCCATCTTTCCTTATGAACAGAATGTGCTTCTTGGCTAAGCCCACAGGACTTTGAGTATGATAACCATAGCATGCATTGACATGACCAACTTTACCACTATTACCTCACCCCTACCTACCAACTTAATATGGTTTTATTTCTCTGCAGTCCAATTGCTAGCACTCACAAGATCGTATTCCTGATAATATAGAACCTCATTTGTTTTCTCTGGTAAGGCTCTATCTTCATTATCAGATTGTCACTTTCCTGGCCTCGGTCATTGACCTGAATCGAACTTTGAGAGTGATATAGCAGACTACCACCAGTACCTGTTTATTTAGCCTCTAGCATGCTGTTCTTTATGAGCAATGTCAATTTACTTAGTTGAATTCACTGCTGAATTTACTGAGCTAAATTTTCCTAAATAAAATCCCTTGTAGGCACTCTGACCTGTTATACTATTAATACTCCAACCACACAAGGGTAGATCGGGTTCTCCTTTTCTATTAGTTCTTTATGATCTAGCATCTCACCTATCTATACAAGGACACCCCAAAGACTACCCATTCACAGGTATGACTGTGACTGTATTTAAAGTGAAATCACAAAAGAGTGAAAAAGCACAACACTTCCTTTTATTTGTATGACTGTGAATTCAACATAGCAATGATTATTTTGTTTGTTTCTCTTTATCTCCCCCTTCCTTCTTTTTATTTTATTCTGTGTACCTGTGATGTCTATGTGTTATAATTTGGCCATACGTGTTGTCTCAGTTACTGCATGTCTTTTTTAATTTTACTTGTGATATAAGTTATTGCATTGTAAAATACACACAACCTTGAAAAAGCCACAGGTCTTCGTTCCACTTAAGGGGCAAAACACTTGTTGACTGGCTAATCAACCATTAAGGAACCCTGAAATTTGTAGAATAAAATCTCACCTCTTTCATCATGAATGTATTCCTAACAACAGTTTTACTTTTATCAAATATTGCTAAAACTGTCTCCACTCTACATATTGAACACAATTCTGCCCTTCCTTCTTTGGCTGTGGTATGAAGATGGCTACCCTGGGAGGGTGTCAGCTGAAATGTAGTAAAGTTCTATAGATAAATTAATACTCCAAAGAAATCAAATGGTTTGTTGTATAAAGTTTGCTGTAGACTATCAAAGGTTGGTTGACATACATTTTCCTGCAGATGCTCTCCTTACATTAAACACATATGGTTGACATGTGCAGTCAGGAATGTAGGAACTCAGTTATTTACTAATGAACTAGTATTGGATGATGCCCTCTCTTGAACTGAGTGTCGAGTCCTACAAAACACCTTGTCAGTTTCAAACCCCTGCTTACACTCAAACTCCTTGCAACGTTTGAGGCAATGGTCCTTAGGCATGAAACAATTCAAGCCATGGGCACTCTGTGGCTCAGCCACCAGATTGCATCAGCGTTTGTACAAATAAAGTTCTGTAAATGCCTTTAACAATGAGGGGAAAAATTACATTTTGTGCTGGTTTGCATGTTATGTGTATTCGTAAATAAAATCACACACAAAAGTATCCTTGTGATGCAAACTGGTGCAAAACATTTATTTAGAATTTACTTTGTAAAGTTTCCTGGATGTAACACAAGTCAGTGCATTACTTTGCATCAAGGGGGCATTCCATGGGTGGTACCTGGGTTCGCCAGCAATCACTCGTAGGTTTTGAAGCAAAGCACTATCAATAAGCAGAGGTAGATAGGGTTTTCTAAAAAGAAATAACACCCCTTTCAAACAGGCATTAAAAAAATAAATGAATTTATTTCTCCAAAGCCTTCTGATGTTCCATGTGCACTGTACAACTCACATTGAAAATGGGGAAATGTTTTAAAGTTTGTCAAGGCATAGTATTTTGTACTTGAAGGACTACCTTCCACTAAAAACAAATGCTTGATATGATTCAGAAATCTTTGTGCTCTAGTGCATAGGTGTGTGTATGGAGCTGGCAAGCGACAGCCCTAGGAAGAAAGGCAATGTTTCATTATGGTGCTGTCCTACTTTCTCCCTCTTGCGCAGCTTGCTGCTGTGCTGTGTTGGATGAGTTTTTCATAAATCAACAACTATGTATTCATGTAAGACTTCAGTTAGTATTTTGCTGGAGTTTTCCCACTAGCAGGAAGCCGGAATGTGCCTGGGACCTGTTTTCTCGTTTAAGAATATACAGTGTAATTTCAGGATACGGGAAACCTCATCTGACCTTTATTTTTTTAAATGTGTGCAATTTTTACTTGTGCTGTTGGGTTTTGTGACCCGTAAACTGAAACATCTGTTTCAGCTGTCTAAGGCACAAACAACACATGTTGGAGAGATGATGCAGGCACAACTCATGAAATTGAGTCGCTGAAAGGATCCATTCAGGAAATGGGTGCCATCGCAGATGTTTGTGACTCCTCAGACATGTTTGCTTTTACTAATGCTCTACAGCAAGATCTCTAGATGGGAGTGTTGCCAGCTGTGTCCTGGACCTTCATTGTTCTGGGTGATCTAAGGGATTTTATTTTCCATATTTTCTTCTCTTTTTAGGTTTTACTTCATTAAAATATCAGTTTTTTGTGGTAGCAACATGTATGGCCCGGTCTGTCTTCCCTCTCATGTCTGCAGTTGTGGAATTAGGGTTGCTCCATCTTCCCTTTGTGGTTTCACCTCCCTCACGTTGTTTTTGTCTTTTAGGTATGTTTTTATTGCTTGTTATGTTTATTTGTATTTTAATGTTTCTTTTTATATTGTGCTATGTTCTTTCTCTCCTTCTCCTTTTCTTTTTCTTTTTTCTCCTCTTATCCTTTTTCTTTCTTTACTCTTTCCTGTTCATATTTATTCTCTTTTTCTCCTGTACATCATTAGGTTTCTTTTGGTTCAATTTATCAAAATAAATAGTTGGTTTATATGCAGTATTTCATGGTTATGTCAACATCAGGGCAGTGCGCGCTCTACAGGCGACTAGAATGCAAAACCCCAGCACTCTCAAGATAACGTAATTTATGCATTGGGCTGATATGCTGTTGTTTAACCTTTTGCATTGCAGAGTTTAATCCTGAAGACTTATGTTCAAGGTGCATCTAAATACTGTTCATTTGTAATGTACTTCTGCAGGCTTTCAGAGTGTGTCAGGGTGTGGTCCCTTTCCAGGGCCTTTTAGAAGCTTTCTCTGCAGCATGCCTGGGTGTGGTTTGTGGGCTGGGCCAAGACTCTATATAAGGGAGCCAGCCCAGCTCCACGTTCTCACTATTCAGAGGTCCTGGTGCAGAGCAGCAGCAACTTCCTGAGCTCCTGTTCCGGAGGCCTACTTTGATCTTCCAGACCTCGCCCTTTCACTTTGTTCGATGATTCTTGATCAGGGCGGTAAGACGGAGGTCGGGCTGGGCCCCGATCCCGTTCTCGAAGGATTTCGAGTTCTTGGGCCTAATTAGCATGATAAAACTATTTTGCTCTTGTGCGTGTGAATGTGCGCTTGATGTTTAATGGCATTTACTTGCTGGCATTCGAATCCGCAAGACACGCAATTCTTTTCTTGTGTACAAATCTTGATATTCATTGTGCACTACCATTTTATGGCATTTACAAGGTAGCATCCGAATCGGCAAGACGCTTGATTCTTTACTCGAGTACAAATTTTGATATTTATTGTGCGCTACCATTTTATGGCGTTTACAAGGTAGCATTCGAATCGGCAAGACGCGCGATCCTTTATTCTAGTACAAATCTTGATATTCATCATGCGCTACCTTTTCATGGCATTTACAAGGTTGCATTCGAATCAGCAAGATGCGTGATTCATTTCCTGTGCTTAATTCATGTTACTCATTGTACGCTACCATTTCTTGGCATTCACATGGTGGCCTTCGAATCGGCAAGACGCGCGATTCATTTCTTGTGTTTAGTTCATGATATTCAGTGCGTGCTACCATTTCTTGGCATTCACATGGTGGCCTTCGAATCGGCAAGAAGCGTGATTCATTTCTTGTGTCTAATTCATGATATTCATTGTGCGTTACCATTTCATGGCATTCACAGGTTGGTATTCGAATCGGCAAGATGCGCAATTCCTTTCCTGTGCTTAATTCATGATATTCAGTGTGCGCTACCATTTGTTGGCATTCACATAGTGACCTGCGAATCGGCAAGATGCGCGATTCATTCCTTGTGTTAAATTCATGATATTCAATGTGTGCTACCATTTCTTGGTATTCACATGTTGGCCTTCGAATCGGCAAGACGCGCAATTCATTTCTTGCGTTTAATTCATGATATTCATTGCGTGTTACCACTTCATGGCATTTACTTGGTGACCTTCTAATCGGCAAGACGCGCAATTCATTTTCTCGTGCCTAACTCATGTTATTCATTGTGCAAAATCATTTCATGGCATTTATAATCCTTTGTGAAAATCTGCAATGTGCGCAATTCATGTTCCTGCATTTTAAGAAAACTAAAGTGTCAGAATTCTAGATGTTATATTGTATGTGCATAATAAGTTCCTCAAGTACAATTCATATGGTTTTATAGAAATCTTTCAGGTTATTTGCTGGTCCTCATGCAAAAGACTATTCTTGAATTTGAAAGTGTACTGCTAGAAGGTTCTGATGTTTCTAATCCATGTGTAACATTTCATTGAGAGGTTCATTAGAAAGTTGTACTAATCTTTCTTGATTCCCTCACAGGTATCCAGACATTTTGAGGCCTAGTTATTTAAGTCCATGCTTAAGTTATCCATGTTTCCAGTATGACAATGCTTAGAGTCATAGCCTAGTAATGATTAACATGATATAATCTTGATATTGTGTGTTTTAACCTTTTGCTTTCTACAGGTCTCCTTCCCAGCAGTTCCATTCCTAATCCCCTTTTCCCCACTTGGACTCTCTTAGACTCTGTGACATTCTAATCAGAGTATTAGATCTGTCTTGTGGTGGACGTGTTGGGAACGTGCACAGACCCCAAGGATCTGGTGACTCTGACAGGTTGTATTATATAATTTACATTTTTAAATGACAATTAGATTTATTTCATGGAATGTTAAAGGTGTAGAGTCTCCAATAAAGTGTTAAATAGTTCTAACGCATATTTTAAAATTAAAAGCTGATGTTGTCCTGTTACAGGAGACTCATATCTCCGATAATAAAGCAGCCAAACTGAAAAGGCAATGGGTAGGGCCTATTTTCTCATCTCCTGGCACGGGAAAAAGTGAAGTAATTATACTGTGTCATAAAGTCTTGAATGTTTCTGTTGTATCTCGAGAATTCGATCCAGTGGGCAGATGGGTTACTGTTTCGTTATGTATTAATAAAGTACCTTTAACTATATTTAATGTCCATGATCCTATCCAACCTGATAAACCATGTTGGAATGAAATATTGGCAAAGCTCATGAATCTTTCAGATGAATATTTAATTTTTGGGGGATTGTAATATGATTATGGACCCTTTTATTGATTGTATATCTAATTCTAGATTGATAACATCCACCATATTTTTACAGTTTACCTCTACGATGAAGCAAAGAGCGTTAACGGATGTTTGGAGATTGTGTAACTCCACATTACAGGAATATTCTTTTTTCTCCCCCATACATTCTTCTCAATCTAGGATTGATTTTTTATTTGTCTCACAACATCTTGTACAACATGTTTTGGGTTCGGAAAATGGCTCTATATTAATCTCAGATCATGCTCCAGTGAGAATGGATCTCGATCTTATAACACACAACCAGTCAAATAATAGTTGGAGATTTAATAATTCTTTACTGCTTGATACAAATTTTTCTCAACTTTTTGAAAAGTTTGCAACACAATACTTTTTAGCCGATGATAGCCCTCAGTTATCTGTTCAACTTATTTGGGCTACTTTCAAAGCAGAGTCTAGAGATTTTATTATTTCCTAGGTTGCCAACAAAAAGAAAACTGCTACTAAAAAAATATTTCAATCCATGGAACGAATCAAAGAATTAGAATATTTATATTATACTTCCAAATGTACAAGTTGTCTTCAACTGAGCTACTTCAGGAAACGTTTACTTTTAATTAGAGGTGGTGGTCCCCGGGGCTCTTTTTGTTGGAGGGGGGCTGCATGGCCAGCAGGGACCGAGGGGGGCCTTCAGGCTCACCCCAGGGTTCCCAACATTGTGACTGGGTTCCCTGGGGGCAGAGGATGGGGTCCCCCGGGCCGTGATCAGCCTGGGGAGGGGGGCCAGGCACCACGCAGGATCTACAAAGTGGCACAATGCATACATTGTACCACTTTGTAACCCCTTGCATCACATTATGCCTGTGCCATGCATAATATATGCAAAAGGGCATTCCCCCGTTAAGGGGACCACAAATAAGGCACATTGGAATCTATGAAATTCTGCTGCGCCATTTTTGCTGGCTATTTTTAACACCTGTACAAAGCAGGCGTTAAAAGGGGGGACACCATTGTTTTCAATGGGCCCTTATGCACTTTGCAGGATCCTCCAAAGTACAATAGCATCAAAAACTTTTACGTTATCTTCACTAGCCTGCACCATGGTGCGCTGTATGTTTAATACAGAACACACATGGTGGCATAAGTGAGCGCTAAGGGGCACAAGAAATGTGGCGCTGCATTATTTGCAGCACCATTTGTTTTACATTTGGCCCCAAAGGTTACAGAAACGTTATAATTAGACTCACATTGTAAACAGACAAAATCATAGAAATTCACCTGTAATTTCAAGTAACTGTAACTGGTGGAACTATAATTTGCGGCCTCACCATGCACAGTTTTTTAATGAATAATTTTACAGCAAATGTTTCAGTGATATTATTAATGATGCTATAATAGATGTCATGAGTGCTGTAATATCTGGGGTAATTAGCAGTGCATGGTGACGGAGTGAGCTATAGTTACTTTAGGGCACAAGCTATGCTTTATTAATCTTCCTGTCTAAGAGTATCTATTGCAGGATTTGCTTTGTATTTGTGATGATGGATAAGACCTGGGTAAGTAATGTTTATTAGTGGAGGAGAAGACTGGCAGAGGGATGGGTCCTATTAGGTAGGTGAAGTAGATGATATATAAAAACACGGAAGTAAAGCTGCACTCCGTATTTATTAGTCAAGATCTGAAGGAGGAAAAGAAACTCCAGCCACTCCTGCTCTGCTCCTTCGCCAACTGCCAACTCTCCACATTCCAGGCAGTACTGTTGTTGGAGCAGGGCCAGCTGGAAGATACCATGTTACACGACAAAAGTAAACAAAGTGCAAGGAAAACAAAAGTACAATTACACAAATTATCTGATACATTTTAAATACATTAAAGATTTTTTTCCTTTCTTATTTTTAACACAATACCACACCAGGCTAAAACTTGTTCCATTAAGGAGTGCCATAGTTGGAAGGGTTTATTTCACATTTGAAAGCCTGCTTAATTTTTATAGCTGTATGACATAGTTGAAAATTGGGGAAGCTAACTAGTTGTTGTAGGCATACTCTTAGGTGGCCACCATTTCAAATGAACTCTTTTTCTTTGAAGAATTATGGATCTAGTGTTATAGGAAACAGAGTGATGGGTTATATGATTTTGAATGTTGTGAGAAAACAGGGCTGATTGCAGTGGCCCCCTAACCTTTTGCCCCCATTGTTCACTTTTTGCTGGTGTTTTCCTGACTCTGATGGTGCCCTGTGTTCTGCTAACCAGTCCCAGGGCCTGTGTTCTGTGTAAATTCAGTATGAAAATTAGGCTAATTATAATTGGCAATATTAACCCATCTATAAGTCCCTAGTATATGGTAGGGCATGTAGGTTTAGGGACCCCATTATAGGTAGTGGACCCATAGGCGCACTGCTGAGGTGCCCAGTGTAATTTTAAAGGCAGGCTTCCTTGCTGGCTGCTTTTAATTTAAAGTTACATGCATATTCGACTTTGGAATTACAAGTACTTCCAAAGTCTTAAACTACCTTATTTTAATATATAAGTCATCCCTAAGGTGTGCTCTATGTCCCCTAGGGCTGGGTGCCATGTAACTATAAGCAGGGACATTATAAAAATAGTTTTATAATCCCTGGTGCGGTAAAACAGCCAAATTAGTGTTTCCCTCACTGTAGTGAATGGCCTCCATAGGCTAAAATTGGAGACTTTATTTTAATTTATAAAGTCTCCTTAAGTGACAGATACCTCTGGTTTGGTATCAAATTAATTGTTCTAATAAATCCCACAACTTACAATTGTTGGATTTAATATAACTTGTTCAGGTAAAGAGTTTTAAACTTTACCTAAATGCTGCCAACTTTGGCCCTGTAGTGCTCTTCTCTGATTGGCCAGCCTCTGGCAGCCTGGCCAGGCTGCTTGATGAGGTGTGAAGTAGCCTGGGCAAAACACAAAGAGATGTGCCTGGGGGAGGAGATCTTCCCTCAGCAGATGGAAAGGCAGGAAGGGGGAGGGTTGCCAAACTGTTCTTCATAGGCAGGACATTTGGAGCAACCCCACACCTCCCTCACATCCTGCAAACCCAGACTTTTAGGTGCCCCCCTGATTAGATGAGGAGAGGGCAGGAGAAGCGTGCATTTAAGATTTTTTGCCACACTAGTGCACCCAGGGCTCAGCCAGATGTAACCTCCAAAAATCACTTTTAGCCATGATGGATTTTTGAGGAACGTTGCTCCCTGGGATTGATTTTTGCCACACTTCTCAGAAAGTGGTCATAACAGGGGGGGGAGGACCCTGCACCTGATTGAAGAACCAGGACCCCCCTGTTTTTCACCCAGGAGAAAGGATATAACTGGCAGACCTGCACCCACACCACCAGATTCCAACAAGGAAGAACTACAGAAGAAGAAGGACTGCCCTGCTGGATCCCTGACCTGGACACCTGATCTGCACCTGGGCACTGCACTCTGGACGACTGCACCAGCTGCACACTTAGGCTCCACAACGAGGAGGACTTTGCCTGGCTTCAACTGGTTCAAGGAGGGACTTCCTGTGTGCTACAGCTGACAAATTGATAACCAGCGTCCCCTGCACCAGCCTCTGAAGAAACTGACCAGCGGACCACTGTCCAGAGGCCATTTTGGAGTTTGTGCCAGGTGCATTCTGGGAGTTGTAGTCTGCACCCTCAAGGAGCATCTTAGAGCTTCTGGAACCTTGGGGTGAGCTATGGACCTCAAAGGTACCTTAAAAGAACATCTGAAAGAAGATCCAGAAGTTTGGAGAAGTTTGGAGAACTTTTGGAAAAAAAGCTCTATAAAGGGACCTACCCGCTGGAGCAACTCTAGCCGGCTTGCCTGAACCGTGACCTGGCCTGTCTTGCAGGTTCGTCCCGGTGAAGAAAATCTCCCAAAAAGTGACTAAGTCCGAATGTAGAAAGTTGACCGGGACCTCCCAGGCAGAGTATCCGAAGAGGGCTCCAAGGACTTCGGATCAAGATTCAGGTTTTCCCCTTTCAAAGGATTATCACCTCAAAAAAACGACTAACTCCGAAGGTAAAAATCTCCACCGAGGGCTCCAGCAATGAGTATCCGAGGAAGAGTTTCAGAAGGTCGGATTGGACTGGCGACTTGGTCCCGCTGAAGAAAATCTCCAGAAAAACGACTAAGTCCTAAGGTATATTTTTGACCGAGGCCTCCCGGGAGCTGTAGCCGAGCAGGGCTCCATCACGGTCGGCCTCATAACTTTGACTTTGCCCCGGTCGAGGTGTGACCAGATGACCAGATTGGAGCTATTTGTTTTTAAGCGCTGAAAAGCATTCATTCTTTAAAAATTCATATCTCCTGTTCCCCTTATCCGATTTTATTTGTTTTGGTGTAATATTAAAGATACAAATATAATCTTTTTTTATGAATTGGTATTGGATTTTCATTTTGTTTTGTGTTTTACTTATTTACTGTTTTGTGATTTTTAAGTGGTTTACACAATTGTCTCCCAAGTTAAGCCTTGTCGGTCGTTGCCAAGCTACCAAGAGTTGAGCGGGGTTTAATTTATTGAGACCTAACTAGACCTAAGTGGAGGTTAGTGTCCTATTTCTAAGTGTAGGCTCTTACCTGCCCTTACCAATAACCCATTTTCCAACAAATGTGAACATATTTTTAAGGTTTCCAGTCTACCCTCTACCGACCATGATAGGTTTATTGGAGTCAAAGTTAATGTCCCATATTTGATGAAGATTGATTTTTAGTGTTTGAGGGATTCCCTTTGAATTTAAATGTTACTACGTGGCTTTTTATACAGAGTTTGTTTGACTGTAATGCTTCTGTCCAATGATTCTTGCTCCTTATTCATAGAATTTTAGCCCATAACACTCCTCCCATACATCTGGCTCTCTTTGTAAATACCCTATTGTCCTCCTTTTTATTTTCAGTGCTATTCAATCAGCCCCATGTTGTTCTTCTAGTCAACTATTCACCATTGTTTAAAATAAATAAAAGTATTTTGTTCTAAATGTCAAAGATTTAGTTTTACAAGTGTCAATGTCTGTGATGTCACACAGGATTGATGCCACTCTCTTTATAGCCGTTTTCCTCAAAAACAGAAAATGTACGTATTGATTATTCTCTTAGTTGGGGCACTTCTTTAAAACATCTGTGTACAAATGCACCTTCTCTGCACTGTGTTTCATAACAGTTATTTGGACACAAAGGGGCTGATTTAGAGTTTGCTGCAGAGTGTACTCCATCACAACAGCAACATAGTACCCTCTCCATGAAACTTTTCTGCATTAACAGGAACTGAGTTCTTGGCAAACTTAAAGGCCTCCAAAATGACGTCTGCATTAACTCTTTCCACTAAACCCTGAATCATGCCCAAACTTTTAGAAGAAAATGACAATTTAATCTATTCCTAGTATATACAAGACAATGGCATTTAAAAAAATAATTCAGTAGCTTATTCATAGAAACATATAGGGCCTGGTTACAACTTTGGAGGAGGTGTTAATCCGTCCCAAATGTGACGGATATACCACCAGACGTATTACGAGTTCCATAGGATATAATGGACTCGTAATACAGCTGGTGGTAACTCTGTCACTTTACCGTCACTTTTGGGACAGATTAGCACCTCCTCCAAAGTTGTAATCAGGCCCTTAGTATGTTTGACTTTCTAAGGTGTTAATTTAGAGTTGAATGGTGCTGGAAAAATAAATAACTTTCTTGGCTCTGAAGAGTATGTACCTGTTGGTTGTGTTCCAGGTTTGTGAGGCTTTGAATCCCACAATATAAATTCATATTTTGAACTATTCTAAATAATTGAATATAATTTTATATCATCATTTATAGGGACTTATTTAAGTCCCTACATGTAGTTTTTATATGGGAGGGTGTTGCAGTTCCAGTAAGCAGCCATGTCTGGTGCTGGTCATATGACAGCCTCATTTTTAGTAGTAATAACTTACACTCATAAATGTGGCTACACCCCCTGTTTAAGGAGATGGAGACATGCAGGCCCACACTTCAGTGTAAATTTACACTTGTGATGAAAGGGCAAAAGTAGTAAAGATACTCAAAAGTGTAAGTGTAAATTTATGTGCGTAATTTACTATCAACTCTGAGTTATCTTTGTGAACAGCACCCTGAATTCTTGTGCCATACTTCCAAGTCAAAGATCCTCTTCCCTGGACCAGGGCCAGAAGCAGCTTCCTACTGGAAATGAGCCTTATTTCATTTGGAAGTATAGAGTGGTAATTTATAATTATTCTGTAGTTCTAAATCTGTCGTTTTCAGTACCACCTTTATTGGTAATAGTAGGTGCAGGGGATTGGCGGCTTGTAACAAGGCCATTTTGGTTCCATATTTAAGTCACAACTTTGCAGTCTATTTCCAGTGACAAAATAGTCTACAACTTCTTAGATGTACTCTAAAAAAAGGTAGCAAACTTTCAAAGCACACTAAAGACTGAACATTCAAAGTAATTTTACTTTCAAATGAAAATGTGTGTGGCATGAAGAACATGGCCCTCTGAAAGGTCAGCCATCTGGTATTAGTTTATACTTACAACATATAATGAACAAAAAGAAGAGACAATTACTGGTAGCAGTTAAAATATTGCCCCCCCCTGCAGAATGTGATGACTAGCCCCTGAGTCTTCCATTTCTCCCAAATGGTCATTGGCCTTGGGCTGAATTGAGCTCTCTAAAATGTTGACCCCTTCCCCACATTGCACTGCATGGGCCTGTGTTTCACCCCTGCAGTGGATGATTTACAGAGGGCCATGCTCTTGATGGACATTCAGAAACTCAGCAGAACTCCTGTAGCTTTTGTGGCTCCTATTATACTTTTGATTCATGTGTTTGCCCAGTTTGACACTAATGATAGCAAAGTTTAGATCAGAAGCTTTAAAGCTGAGCTGGAAATCACCAGGCTATATTTAGGCTAGATCTAGCAGCCATCTACTTAATGAGAGTAGTTTGCAGGTGAGAAGTGAGGTTTTTTGTCAGCAATGAATGCAGAATAATCTTCCACCACCCCCAGATTTGGAACACAATACACAATTGTTCAACACTTTTCTCAAACACCCAGGTGCACTGCTAGTGAAGGATATCAATCTTTTCTAAATGATGTAAAATAAATGTCCACCTTTATCACTCAGTTTGTTTGTTTTTACTTTGTTTGGCTTGGTGCCCACAATATCATATAATTAATCAACTTTTTTATGGGCTATGTTTCCTGATTCCTTAATGTAAATGCAGATCGATTTTATTCAATTTTTGCTGATTATTGGATAGAAAGATGTGAAGCATGTTTACCTGTATTATGATAGTGTGCTTTTAGTTCAAATGTCTATGTAATGTGAAGTGTTTTCTCTATAGCAAGCAAGAACCCCAATGAGGTCCTTATACTTTAAATTACTATTTAAATTGTACTTGTGTTTTCAGGTGCTCACAGCAGTATTTAGGGGCATATTTACAAGGAACTGGTGCATCAGCACTGATGCGCTAATTTCTTGCTCTTCCCTGCGCCCCCCTGAGAACAGCATGGTAGCGCTGTATTTACAAAACAGTACACCATGGCTTTCATTAGCACAACATCACCAAAATTTTGGTGAAATTGTGGTATTTTGCTGGACTAGCGACAAACATTTTGGCGCTAGGCCAGCAAAGCTCAGAGAGGCCCATCAGATATAGCACTAGCATCAGTTCAATGCCTGCCCTGGACAGTCATTGAAAAATGACTCTAGAATGGTGCAATTACATGTTGTAGATTTCACTGTGCCATTTTTTTGGGAATCCCTTCAGTGGAAAGCTTCCCCTGCATACATTATACCTGGTGGAGGTATAATGCGGTGCCAGAGTTTACAAATTGGCTCAATGGTACCATTGCACCACTTTGTAAATAGAGCACAGGGTGAGGGCCTGTATAGCGCCACAGTAGCACCAAAGCAAAGCAAATGACGCTACAGTGGCGCTAACGGGCTCAAGGGGCTTGTTAATATGGCCCTTAGTTTTAAACACCAGCATGCATTTTTTCAGAGTTCCTCACATGATGAAGCTGTGGGTCTATACTTTTTTAAGAACACGTGAGTTGAGTGATTAACTGTTTAATATACCTTTCAAAACATGTTAAGGCGATGCTTACCTGAGGCCTGCAGCCTGTGCCCTTTCTCCTATATATGTGCTCTGATTCCATTTATTGTTTTTCAACTGGGATGTTTTCATTTGCCTGACCAGCTGTGATTCTGTGAATGCTTTGTTATTATTTCTGTGAGTTACATTTCACAGTGTACCTCAGTCAAAGTCTGTCAAGAACGGTGCAAGATAATCCAGCTAACATTGTCACCACTGCAGTATGTAAACAGTCCAACACTGCACATCTGCACATCAGGCCTATTTCATGGAATAAAAATATGTTTCTTATAAAAACATTGCACAGATCAAGAAAAGCAGGATATCTATCCATGCTGCATGCCTTTGACTGCTGACCTCAGCCCTGTCTCTACTTATTGTAGATTGCAGTCATTTCAATAAATGTATTGAAAATCATTGTGCATCTTTTCTTCGGCCTATGTGTGTGTATGAGACCTTTGCTAAGGAGAGAAAGGGGTAAGATTTGTCGATAATGACTTACCCTGAAAAGTCACTGAGTGTCTTGCACTGAGCTGCCACAAATCACCTTTGCTTTCCATGTTTTGGTGAGGTGCTGCTGGCTAGACGAAAGGGTTGGGCCGACGGCCGTCTAGATGGTGTGGGATTGACTCAGCCACCCATCAACATGGCGTCACCAATGTTGGAGAGGCACTAATTATGCAGGTCCCTTGAGAATCTCTGTCTCACGCACTCTAAAGGTACCCTAAGTACAATTATAAGGAGACGTCGGTGGTCTTAGGGAAAATTCTTCTCAGGTGACTAGGGTGCACCTATCTAAACTGTAAGTTGTTCAAGCTTCACCTTCCCACCTTTGCACTGACCACAGACTCACATACATTCCATTCATACAGAAAAGCCAATGTAGCACAACAATACAAAAAATACCAATAATTAGACATACCTTTAAACTATCAAGAACACCAATATTCGTTTAATTGTGCCCTGCAACATGTAATACAACCTATTAGGTTAGGTCCTTTAAGCAATGATGGACTAACCTCGCCAACAATGTCCACATAAACATGACATCCCAATGTGCATGCTATGCAAGTAGCTGAAGTACGCACATTATACAACGAGCTAGTAGGAATATACAGACACTTAATACAATTTTTAATGCAGACGTTAAACACTGCCCCAGTGAGGGCTGTTCCAGCTATAAATCAATAGGCCAAAACAGGGATAACCCCACAAACTGTTGATTCAATAATGGAAAAAGCACTCACTGAGTGGGAGAGGATTCTGTTCTGGCCCGCACAAAAAAACAAACCAGCTGGAAGCAGTGTCTCCCCATATGGAACCCCAAGATAAACATAGAATTCTCACAATGTGCTTGCTATTCAGAATGGTTCCCTCAATAGAGGACTACACCACTTGGGGCACAGTCTTTTCTGCAATATATACCACTACACATGGTACACAACACTTGCAAATTTACCAGAAGTGTTGAAACAAATTCAAAATGAACATTTGCAGCCCTGAGCCTGGGATGAAACTGATGAATTTTGACACAGTGACCTCAATATTTTTTTTAGCAATATTAAAGGGGAAGCAGCAGCACTGGTGATTCACAGGTGGCTCTGAGAGGTTCCTCAGCTGAATCAGGAGCATGAGCTGCCAAAGATTATTTCTGAAACTTATACTAGTATTGGTCGGGATAGTCTGGGGGACAGTCTAACTGAACCTCTACTACAGCGTACTTCCACTATGCAGAGTACTAAGCAAGCACAAGAGAGCTCTAAAAAGTGCTGGGATAAACAAAAAGAAAACAAAGAAAAGAACACAAAGAGGAGAATCTCCATCACCGGAGAAGTCAGAGAAAAGATACACCCTTACAAATAGGGAAACTTTAAAAACACCAGATAGATATCAATATACTGACAGTTGCCAATCTCGTTCCTTCCAGGACACAACAGATAAACGGAATGACAGAGGAGGGCAGTCAGAACACTAAAACGACTACGTGAAGCCAAAAAAGGACTCACAACTTCCTCAGAAACTCTCACAGAAAAAGAAGAGAAACTTTCACAGCAAAAGCCCCAATTTAAAAAGAAAAAGGTGGTAGCAATATCAGTCAGAGATGTCACTCGTATTGAAAACGTAAATAACAGGACGCTGCTAGACAGCGTGGCAGAGGTCACATTATGTCACCAAAGACTTATTGATCTTCTGGAAGTGACACCAACTAACAACTTTCTTGAAGTCAAAACAGCAGACAGGTGCTTCTCCGTACCCAAAAGAGTATACAGATTAAATATTCATATTGAGGGAGACATAGCGCATATTAATAAAGTTATCTTTTGAAGCACCTTAACACTAAATTATGATGTTTAGTTGGCAGACAAAATTTGCCATCTGAATTTGTCCACATGCTCCCACCAGGGAAAGATGGAATTTTGACTTCTCTATCAGTCCTATTTCCAGGAAGCTTATGCTGCTGTTTGGGCCTTGGCAAAGGCTCCTGCGCTGTATCACAACCACATAGGATGAGAAAGACATTCCCCCACCACATAATATCAATTAGATCAACTCCATAAATCCAGCCTCAATATCCAATTAAACATGAAGCTAAAGCACCCATGAGAAAGATTCTCACATAATCTGAGTACCAGGGATTAATGTAATCCTGCGCCTCTGCAATGATTAACCTGTTCTTCTCTGTAGCAAAACCAAATCATTCATATAGAATAGTCTTAGATTACAGACATACATGCACATTTTCAATTCAAAATGCACACAGCACAACAGTTAACAACAATGTTGTGCGTATAAAATACAAAACAGCCCTGGACATTTTCAATGTTTTTTCTGCCAAAATCTAGTGCTTGAAAGCCACGATTTAAGCACCTTCAGTGCGCTTGACTCTCAGAGGCTCTTTTATTGTTTACCTCAGGGGTGTAAGAACAGCCCAGGGGTGTTTTCTGCTGGTGTAACATCAATATTACATGCTATTGAGCCCAATACTTTGTCTTATGTGGATGACATCTATCTCACAGATTACCTCAATGCACATTTGGCCCGGGTGGATCACATTGTTTTAGGATTTGCTGGCCAAGGTTATACAAACTTTCTAATGAGGGTGCCTAGCCCACACTTTCTAGAAAAATGCGCTTAACTTCATCCTTCAAACACCATCAAGAAACTGCAGTAATTACTAGGTTTCTTTAATTTTGTCAGAACATACATTCCTGACTATGTACAATGCATAACACCACTTTATGATTTAATTACTACAGATTTTTCAGGCACACACTGGGCTCCAGAACACACACACATACTCACAACAAGATATGCTAAAAGCATAACATTTACACATATGTGACAAAATAAAAGTGTCATCAGAATAATTCCTGGTGTCATCTGGATCACCTATGAGGGTGACATGGTACCCATACAATACAAATCACATTTGTACTCTAATGCAGAACAAAGCTTTGCACCAACAGAAAAAATACTGACTGCATTACAGATGGCTGTTAATAAGGAGAGGCCACTTGCCCAAGGGAGCTAGCATTCCAAATGGGAAAGCATTACATTCATGTTGGATTCAATGGGCAACCTCCTTGACTGCCACGGATGTAGATTATGTTTTCGACTCCAAACTACAGACCCAAGAATTTCTACAATATGAACTTGAGTACCCAATGTCTTCTAACATCATGTCTCTTGATCACTACAGAACTTTAATTTACACCGCTGGTTAGGCACAACCAGCTGAAGGTACAAAACATCAATACTCGGTTGCTTGCGCAGCTGTTAGCGGAGTAATGAGAGATAGTACCTCCCACCCTCAACATACGCAGACGTAGGGGGCTTCACTGTAAAACATGCAGAGCTTAAGGTTCTAATTTTGGCACTGGAACATATAGATCACGAACAGTCTACATTGATTGTGTGTGATTCACACTACTTTGTCCAGTCCTACAATGACTACATACCTCATTGACACGTGACCGGGTTCAGAGACTCAACAGGGAACACCATCAAACATGTAGGGAAGCAGATCTTAAGGACAGACTACAAAGAGCTCATGTATTTCACATATTGGGCCATCACTGTGTATGAGTACACATTGTGGGAAATACTTTGGCTAATGAAGCTGCCAAATCTGCAGTAGCTGCGACTTCTGGTGCTGCAATTACTCATTGTCATACGAGATTGGATAATGAGATATTGGCTGCTGAGAAAGCTTTGCCTGACAACAAGCCTTTACCAAAAGCATACCCTGTTAAATATACCTACCACCTCATTGCTCAAAATATTACATTTGCAACTATCCCAGGCCTGGGTGTTAGTGTGATCCCCATCCAGGATCAGAGATCAGATCCCATTAAATCAGTGTATGAGGATGTTGCTTCTACCCATGCTGGTGTGGCAGCTACTATTTCCCTGCTATAAAAATGGTATTGGTGGTCTATACAGCTCTATACAAACAGACCAAACAGTATATCCTTTGTTGTCATCTGTCCACACATTAAAGGGTCAACCATCAAACGCCCACTGCAGAAACCCCTCTTAGTGTCCAACAAACCACTACAAAGTGTGTATTTGGACCACTGTAGTCCCTTACAACCTGATGGTGCATACAAATACATCTTAGTCACTGTTGATTCATGTTCTAGATTCCTTTGGGTGTGGCCACAATGATCAGCTGATGTTCAAACTGTTAATAAAAGATTTGCAAGTCTTCATCGACACCTTTGTAGTTGCAGCATTCCACTCTGCCCAGGGCCCTGCCTTTGCCTCCAGGGCATTCAAGGACACCATGGCAATGATGAGTGTTCAACTCCATTTCTTTTCTCCATATCATCCTGAGGGAAAATCTGTTGTGGAGCGTAAGAACTGAGACTTAGCGCAATCCTCAACAGCAAGGGTATTAGGTTCTGAATATAGCTGGCTTCATCACCTATGTAGGGTCCAGAAAGAATTAAATAATCTACCCAGAAGGTACTTGGGAGGACACACCCCTTACGGGGTCCTGTTTGAGATACCTATGTATGTTCCCAATCTTGACGCCCCTGGCGTGGTGGCGGCAGAAACACCTTTTGACATAAATTAATATATTGCTGTTTTACATGATGAAAATTAATCTGCCTATGCCGCCACCTTGGGAATAAGGGATTTGCCAACAACTTCTACCAGCTGGATTCTTAAAGTTAGGGAAATAGTACGAGAAAAGTTTTCTGTGATAAAGGAGTTTGGCCCCTTATTTAGAGCATCGGTTCCGGTGCCATCATACCATCGCTGCCTGGTTTTAAGGAAAACTGTTTTGTTTCAATTCAAAACATCAAATTGCACCATGTAGCCGATCCTGCACTGTAGACCACGAGGATTACTGGATAGTTCCCGAGCTTCCATCACTACCCAATGGGATATATCTCTTCAATCACTCAACAATGCTTCTGCAAGCACCAATGTAGAGACAATTGTCACACCAAGCTTGGGGAAGCGGAGAAATGAACATTTGCTACTTCCTGTCACCACTACACTGACAAGAAACATCCAAAATATGGATCTTTACTATTCCAATTCAAGACAAATGGATTACATTGTTTATTATGAACCACCACTGATAGGTCCATCTACCAGTTCTGCAATGGCTCCTTCTGGTTATTTTGTCAACGTTGATGACTTTTTCTCAGATTTCTCTGCATCTGCGACTGCACCTGTCTCAACAACACATAAGCTTTATAACCGGCTTAAAAACAATTATTTGGTTCGTCCATGGTACTATCTATGGATACTACTGACATTGCTTGCTTTCCTGTTTGGACTGGGTTTGCCATCATTTTCTTTTTACTGATAAATGGTCACTATCTTCCTGAAAACTTTGCTGTTGAACTGGTGGATGAGGTTTTCATACCTTACCTTGAAAATTGTCCCTTGTGAATATTTCAACTGTTCTGATTCCTGTCCGGATAAAGTACCACATGATATATTCAGACCTACTGAGGCCATTTAAAATCCATATGTCTTCAAAGTTTCAATGAATTATATTATTACAAATGGGGTTGTTTCTGATGACAGGAATGTTAAAACAGTTGACTCCATGCTTTCTGAGCTTGATTATTATAATGTATTTGAAAGTAAAGATGTATATATGAACACAGCAAATTATGGGGAGATGTTCATCATTATGAACTTTACTTTCTGCACCGAGCTAGTGCACAAGATCCATCTTTAATTACACACAATGGGAGCATTGTCTGACTCCACCAGTGGGGAGTTCCAAAACATATCTAGAACATTTTGCATATTTTTCTGGGCATGATGCTAAAAATGTAGAGTCATATTACTTTAAATGACCTCCTTCTAAAGTGAGAAAGATATTGCTAACCTACACAAAATTAATCCATTCAAATTTGTATGTTTCCTGGTTGGCTGTTGAGGGCTATGAATTTTGGAAAAAGTCTGTTGATTTGAAGAGTGAATGGGGGATATATGATGGGCAAATACAGGGTAGGAAAGCTTTATAAGATTAAGCCTTATTCACTTACAAATGATATTTTTAAATGGCACAGTTCAGCAGACAACCTGCGTGGGGTTAACAAATACACGGTAAGGATGTTTTATTTAGAGCATGCTTTATTCCTTTACAAATTATATTTTTAAATGACACAATTCAGCAGACAACCTGCCTGGAGTTAGCAAAAATAAAAGAACTGAATGTGCCCAGTATCACGACACCAGCTAAGTTTAAGAATTGGCAGACACTTCTAAATACCATCTAAGAACAGTTCACTAGTCGGGTTCAGGTTGGTACCTTTAATTCCTCGCTTTCATCCCAGAGAGAGGTTATTGTGGCCAGTGGACACAAATGGTTGTCAGGCACATAGTGGACACAAATGGTTGTCAGGCACATTTTATAAATGTGCCTGACACAGAGCAAGCCGACTAGACCCTCGCTACATCACAGCTCAACATTCAGATATCATTACAACATATAGTGTGGGTAAACTTTGCCAACAGTGGTTACGTTCTTTCACATTTGCTGCTGTCAAAGGACACCTTAGTCTCCTTTAAGAAAAGGTAAACTTACAGGATTTCTTGTTAGGCCATGTTCATTGCCCTAATAATTGCAGCTCATATATTTTATCGTAGATTGCAGTCCTTTCAATAAAAGTATTGAAAACCATCCTGCATCTTTTCTTTGGCCTATGTGTGTTTATGAGACATTTGCTAATGAAAGAAAGGGGTAAGATTTGTCCACAACAACTTCCCCTGAGAAGTCACTGAGTGTCATGGGTCAGGCTACCACAAATCACCTTTGCTTCCTATGTTTTGGTGAGGTACTGCTAGCTAGCCAGAAGGGTTGGCCCAACAGTTACCAAGACGGTGTAGGATTGACTCAGTCACTTACAAATGGTGGTGCTGCCACCCCAAATCCAGTAGTCTTGTTACAATAATGAGAGTCCTACGACAGACCCTCAGGCCATCCTTACAGCTTAAAGTCACCATGAATAGTTCAAAATGTCACAGTTGTTTGAGTGTGTTCATAGGTAATGCTGACACTCAGAAACAGTTTAAGGCATAGGCAAAGTGGGCACCTGTATAGGACCACCACCTTCCAAGGAGCCCTAGAAAAGTGAAATTCCTCTGTACCTCCCATCTGTTTATTTGTCCATCTCAACCTTTAACATGATGATCCATATTGTTTGACACTAAAGGGTTTGAATTAGCAGAAAAAGGGCAATAAAATAATAAAATTCCCAGGCCCTAGGGTATGTGTTTCACCTGGAACACAAAATCCTTAAGATGACACTGCTGGCACTGACATCCAACAACAGCTATGTGGTGCCAACAACAGTGGGTGTCAGTGAAATACCTTGGGCCCGGCACTTATCTTTTTTTACAAATTAAGCACTGCATTTAAATCATGCCTCATAAGAACACTTCCTCATAATAACTCTGGGTAGCAGTAGCAGCACAGTGTGTTCACTTTATTCTAAAATTGTGCACTTCCGAATCCAAACAGCTTATTTTTCCACCATCAAGAAAGCTGGCTGATAACAAGGTGGTTCTCAGGAACACAGCCTGCCTTGAGTGCACAGGACATGTTTACCATTCTGAACAGGTATGCCATGATGTACTGCACTCATGTCAATGGCAGATTTTCAAAACTAATTCCAAATAGAAAAATAAGGCCTTTCGTCTGTGACTGTCAACTATCCTTTGAACTGTGGCCAATGCAGTATTAGTACTGTTCAATGTTACATATACACTCTTTGATTGCATTAACCTTTAATGAGCACAGGAAACCACTGTCTAAAGTCATACTGATGTTCAAGATCCAGTATTGCAACACATCACAACTTGCACTGCTGAGAAAGATTCTGCATTACCTTAAGTCAGATTAGAACAGTGCCTACTTCATTGTAGAATTCCGTTTTCAATCTTTCATGTTAAGAGTATAGTTCCCTCTTAAATGCTAATTTTACTGTTTGTATCGAGTTTCTGGTGTTTGCTAGTGAATACCGAGTTGAGGAGGTAACTTGGTCAGGCACTCATCTCCCTTTAAGGCTCCTGGGAGGTAAAATCAGGCACAGTAGAGGCAAAAAAATAAAGCAAGGGAAATGAGGAAAAGTCCTGCGGGTGGCCTGTGCCTCATTTCATGTCCTAGACCACAACATTGTTAAACAAAGATGTTTGAAGGTACAAATCATTCTGCCGGCTGTGTCTCCTCTTTGCACTGGAGGTTTGTGTGATGAGCAATGGAGTCCAAGGCTATTAGGTTCCCTCACAGTAAAAGGTAAAAAACCGGCTGATCTAAAAGCAAAACAATTTGGTGGATCAGATAGTCAGAACCTCCTTCTCACAATATTTGACTGTCTACTTTCCTTTGAACTGTGGGTCAATGCAGTATTAAGGGTTGCTCAATCCACATATGCACCCTTTAATTGCTTTAACCTTAAATCAGCACAGGAAACCACTGACCACAGTCATACTGATGTTCAAGATCCAATATTGCAAGGCATCACAACTTGCACTGCTGAGAAAGACTCTGCATTAGCTTAGGTCAGACTAGAACAGTCCCTATTTCATTCTAGATTTCCCTTCCAAATTCATTCATTTTAATGATTAAAGTACCCTGTTATCTGTTTAGTTTAATGTTTATATCCAGTTTTTGTATTTGTTATAGAATATCATGTATGTGTCAAGACATTAACTTGGTTGGGCACTCATCTCCCTGAGCATTAAATAAAACAGAGGAAATGAAGAAAGTCCCTGGGGGTGGCCTGTGCCTCATTTCAAGTCAAAATTGTTAAACAAAGATGTTTGAAAGTCACTAATTATTCTGCCTTCTGTGTCTCTTACGCACACCAAAGTCTTCTGTGATGAGCAATAGATCTCCCAAGGCCCCAACAAGCTGCTTAAATACCCCATTATCCTGCAGCCAGAGGGCTGTGCTCACAGCTGTGCCAGAAGCCACCACCCAGGCTGGCAGCTCAGAGTGAACAGGAGAAGAGTGTGAGCAGTGAATGTATGAGAGAGCTGGTGTTACATACTACTTAACCTTTTTTGTAAAATAGATTTAATATGTGTCTATATTTGTGCTGCTTTTACTGTTCCAAATATTTCAAATGTGTGTAACTCCCATTGAGTGCCCCACAGTTTCTCAAGGTTTAGACATACAGATTCAGAGGCAAAATGTTGCTGCACTGTGCTGTGCAGTGGCCATATTTACTAAAATAATTCCTGCTGCTGCTCTCACCCCCTTTTGTGGTGGGACAAACAGGCAGCTGAAAACAATGCAAAACATTCACACCACGGCACCAAGACTTGTGTGTGATGTCTAGCGTAGGTTTTGTACTGGAATCCTGCCCTTCCAGGACGTGTTGCCATGCCTAGACAAAACGTAAAACGTTCCTCACATTGAATTGACGTTGTTCAGTGCAGCACACCTGCAATGTGGGGAATGTTGGGTGAAATAAAAACAAATTAGCATCTGCTTCAAGAAGGATTTACATGCTGATGCAATCTTAGTCTGACTGTCATAGTAGATCAAGCTTGACATCAAATCTATTGGTGCTTGTTCTGCTAAGCCCAAGCTGCACACAAAAAGGCCCTCCGATACAAAGTGGTGCACAGAGTGCTGCTTGTGCGGGAAAAAAGAGCCTCTTTCAAGCCAAAACCACTTTTGCACAGTAAATGAAATACCCTGACTAGAGTTTTTGCAGATTTGCATCATGTTGTGTGACTTAGTACAAACCCTTAAAAAATGTGGCTTCGTGCTTCACTCTTAAACAGCTGTGGCTGGTCTTGCTTGAGCATCCAAAGGTGAATAACTGAGTGCACAAAGATAGTGTTGCAACCGCAGCCATTCTCGGGTATTTCATAAGTAAGACGCGACAGCTGCTGCAACCCCCACTAAACGACCAGGTCTACGTCTGGAGATTATTCACCTGGTACCACAGCTGCCTTTTTTCTGTGTCGCCTACTGCAGGGGTGTGTAGGAGCTCCCACAAGTACAAGACAAAGAGGAAAGTTCGGCGCTCAGAGCACGTTTGATGGTGTCAACAGGATCCCACATTGTCCGCTCTCAGGTAAGGTTTAGTAGTGGTTGGCTACCTGGCTGAGAATGAATGCATCAGTCTCTCGTGCTTCAATATCTGCCCAGCAAAATACGTGAAAGAGCGGAGAGTATAGTTTAAGAGAATCTGAATGCAAAATAGAAACCTTCTAAAGGCTTTTTTTGGTTAGCTGTCTTATATTCCTAGCTTGGCACCATAGCACGAGTGATAGAGAACATCTTGGCTCAGGGAAGTACTTATGTCTCTTCAGAGAGAGCATCAAAGCCAACCAGAAGGCTCAAAATGTGATGTTAAGTACTAAAGATATTTCCTTGTGTTCTGAATTCAGCATAAGTCTGAAACATGAAGCTGAAACAGATGGGTACAGCTGACTTGTGTGCACAGCAAGGGAGTGATTGTCTCTGTAGCCTTAATGAAAACATGAAAAGTTAACAACTGTTACTATACCACCGAGGAAGTATTTTTGCATGAGTTCAGAATTGGTGGTTGGGCACTTTATTCTTATTTACTCCATTTCTAGATGGTAGTAGCCACTGTTAATGTCCTCACCCGATAACAATGATGTAAAAAGATAGAACTCACATTTACAAGAATCTCTTAAGGATTTGCTACCCGAATAACTAAATGAGATGAACATTTGGTTTGAATTGATTGTGGCTTTAAACGGGGGCTGCAAGCAGTGCCTAATTTAAGGTGGTGTTTGCAGGTGATGTTAGCCAGCACTCGTTTTGAGGGACCAGCACTTATTTTTCCTTATCAGACATCCACCCAATACAGGAGAGAGAAAAACACCAAATGGAAAAAAAGCTAGACAGACAAACAGTGACAAAGGGAGAAAGCAGGATTGAAAAAGAACCTTCAAGAATGAGATAAAGGGGAAAGGACAGTCTGGTGATGGATGAAGGATGCATGGGATGGAATAACGACTACACAGCCTTGGTATTCAACACCCTCAATAGCCATGTGCTGGTCATGGCCCTCTGAGCAAAACCTTTGGCCCAAACACTTATCATTTTACAAATTATGGACTGGCTATAACCAAACATATTTTTTCCAATCCTTCCACATTACAATAGAGAGCAATGGGATTCAAACTTTTTAATTTCAAATGCTCCAAAATATTAAACATTTTTATCACATCCTCCAAAGACAAATATTTTATTGGGCCTTGCAAAATGACAAAAAGACAACCATCAAAGAAAGACATTTGTAAATATTGTGATCAAGCTTGAGAATTTTGATGGGCTTCATGGTACATTGTTTAACATAGACAGAACTGATATGATATAGAGTTTTTCAGTTTATCACAACAAATATATGTGTCTAAATTTAGCCAAACATTTCAAGTGATCGAGTGGTGTGGGGAATAGTAGTCATAAACCAATAGTCTGTACTATATTTACGCAACAGAAAAATCACGCTTGTGGTATTCAAAATATAATGTAAGCAAATGAGACAGAATTTGTGAGGGACGTTGGAGACTGTTAAAGTAATTGTTTGCAAAAATGTATTTTCAGTCTTGGTTTATGTCCATTATATCATGCCTGTATGAAAGCTGACTTTTTGTTATGTGTGCCACCGTCAAACAGTTCTCTTTTATTCCAACAGCACTTTGAATGCAAGAATTTTTTAGAGAATCTAGTAGCACATTGACATTGAGGGACTGCACATTTTCCAATGACGACTAAATTTGCACATGCCTGCATTGTTGTTGATAAAACGATATAGTACAAAAATGAAGGGGGTCATTATGAACATGGCAGTCTGGGCTGCCATGGCGGCGGTGGCGGTAATTACCGCCACCAGCATGGTGGCCCAGACCGCCATATAATGGACATGGCAAAACCACCACTGGCGTAACTCCGCCACTGCCAAACTTCCGCCGCCAGGCAGCCTGCCTGCCGGATAATGTACCTGATACCACCAGCCTTTCCCTGGCGGGGTGAGGCTGGTGGAATGGGTGCCTCGGGGCCCCTATGCACAGCCCTGTTGCGCAGTGATATGCGCGACAGGTGCTGCTGCACTCACCGCACTGCTACATTGCCACCGGCTGTCAATGTACAGGCCCTGCATTCAGCTGGGCCTGCTGGCGGAAACACTGTTTCCACCCACCGGCCCAGCAGATTGATCATTATGTGGCTGGTGGGATCTTCAACATGCTGGCGGTCTTTTCTAGACCACCAGCACCGAACACGCGGGTTTTCCCGCCGAGTTCTTAGTGAGCGCCAAAGTGTTGGAAATCAAGTTTCTTCCTAGAATCTCTGTTTCCAGCACACTTCGGAATTACAAAAAAAGGTGCTTTATTTTTGCTTCTCATGGGTTAAATGCATACAGTTGATTTAGAGGTATATACATTTTGTTGTGTGTTGCAAAACAACTACATCATACACCCTTTCCTTTCACACTCCCTTTTTTCCAGCAAGATTGTCATAGAATTCACTTTAAAAACTCCTCTCACTTTCCAGTCAGAGAAAGAAAAGTAAACAAAACCAGGTCTCCTTGCATAAATAGAAGTTTAGACAGATGACCAGGCATAGCCCCCTTGGTGGTTATTTTTTTATGAATTTAATTTTTGAAAGTCCTTGCACGAACATCACAGCAAGTTGCAATAAAAAGGTTCACAATAATAACTGGTGCACCTATTGTTAAGGTTCCATCTACCTCCCTTTAAAGATTGTGGAACCGCAATTGCTACACATAAAGGACAACCCCATTCCCATTTCTTCTTTCCTGTTCTTCTTTCTTTAGGTACTACACTGAAATGTATGAAACTGACTGATACCAAACTCCTGTTTGAGGAAGCAATGGGGCCCTGTCAGATTGTCTGGAAGACTTACCTGTAATGTTGCATCAGTTACTACTTAACAGGGAGAATCTGCCAGCTGCCTGTTCTATGAAATATATGTTGGAGCAGCCCTCATGTACTTGGTTGTATAGATGTGTGTCGAGTGTGAAGATATTTACTAACTATTTGCGAAAGCCCTCTTGAAGCTCAGTCCAGTTGCTGCATTGCGTGTGTGGATACCTCGAGCCTCCCCAAGAAGATGAGAGAATTTAGCAAGTGCCTTCAAGTCCACTGTATCATTCATCACAAGATCACAGGTGGACTGCTGAACAATCAACAGTGAGTACCACACATAATTTTCAAACATTGGCCATGGTCCTCTTAACTCATCAGACAAATCAGCTGCTACCTATGGAGGATTGATAGGAGGTGACTCTGTCTGTAATTATTTTTCAGTTTTTGCCCGGTTCTGCTGAGTGTGGTTACACTCACTTGGTAGCTAACTATCTGGATTCACAAACTCATCATGAACTGAATAAGCCTGGTATGCCTTTATTCATGTGGTCCCCTGTGTTCATCTTGAAACTCCAAGATCAGTGTACCTCCCTGTTGTTTGTAAGTTATACACTTACATGCAAACACCAAGGCACTCTCTTGCTCTTTTGAAGGTACCTCTGACACACCAGTTGTCAATGTGTGCTTTGCAGCTTTTTTATTATAAACTTTATGGGCATTTTCCTTAAAGGTGATCAAAACAGTAGTCAGTGCACTATCTCCCAGCTCAATGTCACAATGGATGTTGATGCTAGGAAAAACAGTGACTGCATCTGCCAGGCAATGATGATGTGATGCAAATCTGTTTTGCTGCTCAGGTATTCCCGCACCTTATCTCCACCTCACACATCTGCATCTCTAGTGAGCAAAAGTGTTAATCACCCAGACATTCCGCATAGGCTTCCCATACAGCAGTGCAATGTCATATTTACTAAGATATGGAGGAGGTACTCTCTTCCCATGTGGTGGCACACCTTCTGGGTGACTCATGCCACAAACACACATCCTAGAACCATTGTGCAAAGGAGTCTGCTTAGTTCTAGCACAGGTTAAACTCACATTTAAGGGACCACATTGGATGTGTCCTCTACAAGTGCAGCAAAGAAGGAAAGTTAGAAATGTTTGGAGAAAAGAAAATGCCTGTACTTCTTTGCAGTTGCCCTTAAGGAGGAAGAATGGTTTGGCACAAAACACTTTCAACAAAAGTTAGTAGAAGAGACTTTGCGTTCAAAGCCATGGGTCATTGCATGGAAACACCCATGCATCTCTCATGGGATGCTCCATTGATGCAATATAGTACATAGAAGTTAGAACTTCACAAACCTTAGAGCCTCACAATAGTTACACAAATTGTTTAGCCAGATCCTTGTTTTATTGATGCATAGTAATATTCCCTTCTGCTTTAAGAAGTCACAGGTTTCCCCTTCAAAGTCCTGTTTTCATTGTGAGATTATGGGATTATTGTATCATTATTCTTTTACATTTGTGTTTTGTGCTAGCGTGCTTTCTATTCTCTGGTAGACTAGGCAACTATGACCAGAGAAACTGTAGGACATTTGATAGAACCAATATTACAACCAGGTCCAGTCTAAATACACTTTACACTCTTTACCAATTACCAATATAACATGAATAAGAGATCAATTGGCAGATAGCTAACACAATTCTGTTCTTTGAGATCATTAATGACCGGTGTTTTCAGGTGGAAAGTAGTTATTGTTTATCCATGAAAAATACCATAGCCAATTAACATTAAACCAATCACTCCATTATAAATGGTCTTTAGACAGTGGTAATCTTGTAATTCATATTTCATGAAATAGCAGCGCATGGAGAGCTAACTTGTGTTTGGTGGTGAGGGCACTGTTTCTTCAGGGCTCTGCGACCGTCTCGAAATTCCATGAATCATTTGATGTTAAATGACTATGATGTTTTTACTGGATATATGATCTAATAAAATCCTCACTAAGAGACCCCTATTATCTTACAAGAAACATAAATGTGAATTGAGGTAATGGAGATTATTTTGATGGTTGTGCTGAATATGATATAACTCCCAACATCACTATAATTCTGGTTTGGTTCAGTATTTCAGCTCAGAGGGGTATCTTTCCTAGTGGGTAGAGGGTACAGGGACAGTAGTTCGGTTATCCTCAGTATTAATAACATATTCAATAGAGGTCTTGATAAGGATTTAAATTAGCGGGCATCATTCACTTAATTTCAGAATTTTTTCATTATGTGAAATTTCTGAAATTACATCATTATTCTACACTGCTTAAGTATGCCACTGTCTGTTGCAAAATGATTGCACAGGAACAACATGAATATTCACAACAGTTGTGTTATTCACACTATTCGGTACTGCAAAATGGAAAGTGCTTAGAACTGATTAGAAGATAGACCACAGCCCCAACAACTTTAAAGAAATCTTCTCCATAGTTAAGAGATAAACCTCACCTGCCCCACAGTACTATCTCCCCTCTCAGGATCACTTCTCTTAGCTTGGTCTCAACTTACATGGCAAGATAAACACCATCTATGGCAACTTCACATTCCAAACGAAGCCCTCCAGTCTGGTATCAATCCTTCAAAATGATGACAGCACTACAGAAACCACCCTGACCTGCTGACCCCCCATCAACCACATTGAAAACTCTGGTGCCATGAGCTCCTTCTACTCAAGAGCCCCATCAACACTATACCCACACTTCACCTTCACTAGAGAATTCGAGCCCATCTGCACAGCCCTCATCCTGATTCCCAATGACTCTCTAAATATGATTACCTTACTGGACTGCTTTAAACATTAGACCAATTACTTTGCCACCCTAACCAGTGAAAGTCCCAGAGAAACTGACCCACAAGAGAGGGGCCCAGCAAAGCACCTCAATGGCTTCCACATCCTGAACCCTGACCTCATAGCACTAAAACCATTTTATTGCCACAACTGGTAAAAAATGAACAATCATCCACCAAGGAAATGTAGCGGTCCTCATTCTCCTCTACTTTAACAAGGCTTTCAATATTAAATATCATCTCTCACCTGATCCTCATCCAACACCTCATGAGTCAGACGTTCAAGGAACAGCACTTCAGTGGCTCAGCATCTTCCTCACTGGACGCATGCAGAAAGTCAGCCTAGCCCTCTACACCTCCGAACTCACAGAGTTGAACTACAGATACACAGAGGGATCATCACTCAGTCCCACACTCTTTAATGTTTATATGGCCCTATTTTCAACATTGTCTAAATTTATGGGCTAAACATTATTTCAGATGTGACACACAACTCATCCTTTCCAAGGATACCACCACAACACTAGCAAAGGTTATTGAGTATAAGTCAGAAACCCTCTCTAAATCAAATTCAAGTGCTTAAAACTCAACTAAGAGAAAATTGAATCCACCTAATTGTCACATTTAAATTACTTATATATTTCTAGTATAGTACTGCCTGTACCAAAGGCTTGTATATTATAGTTTACTAGTGGGCTGCACCACTCATTGTGCCACTCACCAAAGTAACTCCCTATAACATTTCTCAGGCCCTCCATTGCAGCCTGCAGTATAGTGTTAAACCATCAATTCAACTTGGCAAATCACCCTTTTGCCAAACAAACCATAAACCTTCCTTTTTAAAACTTATAAGTCACCCCTAAGGTAGGGTCCGATGCCTCATAATGCAGGCTGTATAGTATTAAAAAGGTTGGACATGTACTTAGGCCCTTGTTATGACATTGGCGGTAAATCCCACTTACCGCCGTGGTGACAGCTGCCAACATACCGCTGCGGTGGCGAATATCTGTTTGCCACATTTTGACACACACACCAGTCCGACAGAATACAGCCACATACACAAATCCGACAACCCAAAGGTCAGTGATAAAGTGGCAGTCCCAACACCCATACCGTTACACCAACAGAACAACGCCCATCGCATTATGGTCCACGAATCACCATGGCAGACATTCAAAGGCCGTAAACCATTGGCAGTACATACCACCGCGCTTAGAATGGACACCCAAATACAAAACAACACCACATTGGCCAATACTAAAGACATACACCAGACACTCATTCACACACCACACCCACACACCCACATCACTATAAAACACCCACCCACATTACTCACAACCCTTTACGAACAACAGTTATTGCCAGGAGATTGACACAAACAGCACAGAGACAACTTGACACACACACCACTTACACCCATACATCCCTCACGCACCCCACATCACACACCCCAACACATTACTCAACACAATCTCACCAACACACACCACACAACACCCATGTCCCCACAAAGGCACCCCTGTTTCACTGAAGAGGAGTTAAGGTTCATGGTGGAGGAAATTGTCAAGATAGAGCCACAGCTGTTTGGAGCACAGGTACAGTAGATATCCATTGCAAGGAAGATGGCGCTATGGCGGAGATTTGTGGAAAGGGTGAACGTCATGGGACAGCATCCAAGAACTTGGGACAACATCATGAAGAGGTGGAACAAACTACGGGGGAAGGTACGTTCCATAGCAGCAAGGCACCAGCTTGCCATACAGAGGAGTGGCGGTGGTCCCACACCTCCTCCCCCACAGCTCACAGCATGGGAGGAGCAAGTCTCAGCATTACTGCATCCTGAGGGACTCACTGGAGCAGTCAGACGACTGGACACTGGTAAGTCAACAATTACCACTTACCACCTCCCATACTTGCACTCCATCTCATACCCTCACCCTCACTCCCATCACTCCAATTCATCCCACATACTGCACCTACACATATGACTAACCCCAATGCCAAGCCCTGCATGCTATATCAATGCATGGACAGCCCTCCCTCCCCTGCATGGATACCCATCACCAAAGCATGCACAGCATAGGGGAACTAACAATCACAAAATACATCACCATGCACAAGCAAAAGGTGGCAGGGCAACACCAACGATAGAGGGGAAGCCAGGGATGTACAATATGTCACAGACAAGAAGCATAGTACATCACTTACATGCCCACAGGTACCCCAGCCAATGTCAGCGGAGAGGAGGTGCCACGACTATCTAGTCCCCCAACAGAAGATGCCCCCAGGGATGACAGTAATTCTGGAATTCAGGATCTGGATGACCTACCTGGCCCATCAGGGACTACTGGACAGCCAGTCACCCAAGCCCACTCACAGTCTACCACAGAGCCTCCCCCATCAGGATCCAGCACCACAGCACCCACCAAGTGTACCCACACCTCTGCCCCCAAGACTCATTAATCAGGAGTGTGCCCACCTGTACAGGGACCCCAGGCCACACTTCATACCCATGACAGTCAGGGACCTGGGGTCAGTGGCAGTGGGCACACTGTTCAGGGGGCAGAGGCACAGCACAACAGGGACACTGGAAAGCCTGCTGTATGCCAAGGGGATGACAGGACCAGGGAACCAACTCTCCAGGAGGTACTCTCTGAGATCCTGGGAGCCTACCGACATTCCTAGGACACAATGGTCCAGATCTTTGACAATGTGCAGGAGAACAGGTGGCTGCAGGAGGGACAGTATCAGGGGATCAGGGAGGACTTGCAGGTCATTAACACAACCCTGATCTCCATAGCAAGGGTGCTGGCAGACATGGCCCACATCATGAGGGAGGCAACAGCACAACAGCGGGCCCCTACCACTATCCAATCCATTGACCAGCCCTCCACGTCCACTGCAGCTAGTGGGCAGGAGGCTCCACCACAGGACCCACAGGCCACCAGTACCCATCCCCTGTAGAAGGTGACCCACCCCGCAAACGTTCCCTGCAAACCAGACAGAAGCCAAAGACACTTGCCAAGGCCAATGCCAGGAAATGAGACTCTCCTGATTGCCCCCATATTTCCCACTCAATCACCTTGTCCACTTTGAACTGCCTTTGCTCCCCTTCCTATGCCCCCTCGGACACTGCACCTGTGCAAAAAACAGACTGGAACAATACCCTGGACTTTCACCCTATTCCATTGCACTCTCCCCTCTCATTTCTTAGCACTACAATAAACACCCTTGAAGTTGACTGCCAGTGTTTTATGTATTGAAAATGTGTATTTCTGGAAACAGTCACATCTAGTGCAAATGAACTATACACTGTGAGAGCACAGAAATAATGACCTGTAGCTGGCTATAGTCAGCACATCAGTACACAGTTGTTATATCACGGACATCTGTAAAATGATAAACCATAGGTGACAGTAAGTCGAGATGGAAAGGAAGTTAATGCCATCATGCTACAGCCACACAGAATACACAAATAGTCATAGGAATGTGCAGTTGCACTGTCTCACCTGTGTTTCATCGGAAGTACTGACGGATAACTGATGTTCTGTTGTCCTCATCCCCATCCTCAGTTTCTTCATCCTCACTTTCCTCAGGGTCTACTGCTGCCACAGGGGCATCTCCAGTGTCCTCCTCCTATAGAAAAGGTACATGGCGTCTGAGGGCCAGGTTGTGCAACATGCAGCATGCCATTGCTATCTGGCAGACCTTCCCGGGTGAGTAGCACATAGAACCACCTGTCAGAGGGAGACACCGGAACCTGGCGGTCAGGAGGCCGAAGGTCCCCTTGATGATCTGTCTGGTTCACCCATGTGCCTCATTCTAACATTCCTCAGCCCCTGTCCTGGCATTCCTCACAGGGGTCAGCAGCCATGATAGGTTTGGGTAGCCAGAGTCACCTGCAAATATTGATGGACCACATTTAGCCTCACACAATCCTATGGGGTTAACACCAGAAGCCATACACTAACATACAGTGGGTGGGGACAAGACTCACCTATTAGCCACACCCTCTACCTCTGTAGCTGGGCTATCACATTTAGGATTCTGCTATTCCTCAGAACAAAGGCATCATGCAACGACCCAGGATACTTAGCATTGATGTGGGAGATATACTGGTCCACCAGGCACACAATCTGCACATTCAGGCCCATATTTATATCTTTTTAGTGCCGCATTTGCACCGCTTTTTGACACAAACACAGCGCAAACTTAAAAAATACAATAATATTTTGTAAGTTTACGCCGTTTTTGCGTCAAAAAGCATCGAAAATGCAGCACTAAAAAAGTATAAATATGGGCCTCAGTGAGTGGAAACTCTTACGATTCCTGAACACCTGTTCATTCCGTCCCGTCAATCGCCCCAATAATATTGGGGATATGCCCCATTGCATAGAATTCGGCCTTCACAGTGGCCAAATCTTCCACCAGGGGGGAAGAAATGTAGTTGCACATGTGTCTCACCAGAGCAGACAAGACTCTTGCCAGCAGGATTGAGAACATTGGCTGTGACATTCCTGCTGCTAATCCCACTGTCACTTAGAAAGAACCAGTTGCCAAGAAATGGAGCACTGATAGCACTTGCACAAGAAGGGAGATCCCAGTCGGATGACGGATGGATGAGACCAGGTCTGGCTCCAATTGGGCACACAGCTCCGTGATTGTGGCCTTGTCCAGTCTATAGGCCAGGATAATGTGCCTGTCCTCCAGTGTAGCTAAGTCAGCAAGGGGTCTGTACACAGGGGTATGTCTCCCCTGCCTATTCATCCACAGTAGTGGATATCTAATGGACACAAGAGTGAGTAGGCTGTCACAATTGGAACAGTGGAACCACAACTTTAGTATACTTGGTGCTCTCATGTAATAGGTCAGTGTTAATGCGAGGTATGAGCTAATCTAATCTGTGACACAGTTAATGTCGATATGACTGCCCCCCCCTGAAATGGCAACTACCTATCCTGTATGTGGGGACTTTGAGAAGTGAGGTAATTCCACCTACTTTGAGTGTTGTGGCGGAAGGCGGTCTTGCACCACGGTGCAATTCCTCATTGGATAATATGGGGCTCTATGGAGTACTGTGGCTAATGGGGATCTGCGCCAGCGGTGATGATGTACATCGCCACGTACTTGAGCGCTATTTTCTATCTGACAGGAGAACAACTACACTGCATGTGCTGCTGTTACCTGTGTCTGGAACCCACCATGGCCTGTGTGACCGGAGAAAGGGCCCCTGCCTTCAGTTCGGAGGAGTTGGTCCTACCCCAGTACGGACTGCTGTATGGGCATCCAGACCAACAGGTGAGTACACATTGGGCACGATGCATGTGGGAAGGATGCATGGGGATGTGTGTGCAAGCATCGTGTCATCGGGGGCGGAGGGGAATGTATTGTGTTGGTCTACATGGTATGTGCCGGGTGATATGTGTGCCAATGGTGATGGAAATGGGTATGGTGGTCCATTTGTGTGACAGGCTGGACTGTTTGTTTAATGGTGTCCTCCTGTCTGTATTGCCTCTGCAGGTCAGCTCCCATCAAAAGAAGGGATTATGGGGTGCCATCGCCAAGAATGTGTGGATCCTGGAGGTCTATGGCAGGAGAAGCACCCACTGTCGGAAACAGTGGGAGGACCTGAGACACTGGGCAAGGAAGACTGCGGAGGCCCAGCTGGGGATGACCACCCAACGAGAAAGGGGTGCTTGTCTGAACCTGACCGCCCTTGATGGACCGCATACTGGCAGTGGCCTACCCTGAGCTAGATGGGCACTTGAGGAAATCAAAGCAGCCACATTCCAAAATTTGGCAGGTGGGGTGGGATCCGGGTGGTGGATGCAAGTTAGTGGGTGCCCCTATGGCCAGGCCAGGCCTTGTAGCATGGGTCAACTCTAGGGTAATGGGTGTATATCAAATGCAGGTAACCTAGCTTGTTAGCATTCCATTTCAGCCAATGCTTTGTGGGTGGAAGGAGGGGTGCATTTGGCGGTGTGTGGCCCTCATTTTGCCTTAGCATCTAGCCATATCACTGGCAGTGCAATGCATAGTGCTTAAGCCTGGTCCCTGTGTGTAATGGAGCTGTGTATGCCAACTGTGGTGTTGGTGAAGTCCTTGACCCAGTGTTTCCTTTTGCTCTCTCCCCCCTTTTTTGTTATGTCATCCTGTCCTTGTGTGCATTAGCATCATCTGGTGGAGGAGTAGGGGCACCGGTGACAGAGGGAGCTGCATCCCACAGGACCCAGGAGGCAGAGTCCACTGACCAGTGGGACGGAGGGCGAGGGGAGCACCACGGCGGAGACAGGAGGTGACAACTCAGACTCTGATACCTCCTCCGATGGAAGCTCCTTGGTGGTGGCAGATACCACTGTGACCAGCTCAGCTGCAGGTACAGCCGCCACCCCCCATACCAGCACAGCCCTCCCAGTAGCCCCTCAGCGAGTTGCATGTGCCCGCTCACCAAGGAGGGTGGGCATCTGCTTCGCCCCAGGCCTCTCAAGCCCTGCCCCATTCAGCCCTGCTGCCCCGAGTTAGGAGGCTTTTGACCTCCTGAGATCCATCTCTGTCGGGCATTCAACCATTGTGAATGCCATCCAGAGGCTGGCATCCCAGATGCAGCAATGCAATTCATTCCTGGAGGGCATTCACTGTGGATTGGCAGCCCAACAGGGATCGATTCAGGCTCTGGCCTCTTCTCTGATGGCAGCCATTGTTCCTGTTTCTACCATCCCCCCTCCAACTACCACTTCCCAGTCCAAGTCTCCTCAACCCCAATCCATACCAAGTGCACATACTGATGAGTATGCACACAAGACAACACCTAAGAGTGGCACAGGCAAACACAAGCACCACACTTCATCCCACAAGCCCTCACGCAACACCAGACAGCTCTGAGTATCTGGTAAACATAGGCATGGAACTCTGGGTGGGGCGAGCAACATGAGAAGGGGTTTTTGGGAGTAGGGGAGGCAAGGAGAAAGTAACTTTTAGCAGGGATGAGCATTTCATTATGCTTCCTCTGTCTGAAAAATAAAAGTGATTAAGGCTTGGCAGCTGTTTCATCCCAAGTCTCCTGCAATTGTTTTTCAACTGGATTTCCTGCTGGAGAAACAGGTATGGGTTTCTTACACCCAAAACAAATGGTGTATAATCAGGCAGAGAGGAGTTCCATGTGTTAATTCCACTCTGCCTGACTTGTAATGAGGTCCATTGTGCTGTGCTTAGTATATGTAAACAACCATGAAATATATTTGAATAACAGTTACAAAAATTACTAAGTGGAAGGCCAGTTCATCTACTTGAGGGATTTCATTTTTATTGTGAGCCTATGTCTAGAGTTAGACTGTCTGAAGTTTGGAGGGGCAATTTAGCAGCCACATGTTACATGCATTGAAGCCTTTTCAGCAGACCTGTCGGTGCGCTGAGGAAAAGAACATTTGAGTAGTCCAGACAACTCAGAATAGTCATTTGGGTGGGTGGAGGTGTGTGGATAGCTGTGGGCGAAGATGGCCACGTGAGAGCGCAGTGCTGACACCTGGCTGCACTTCCCTTGATTAATCCACACCATAATCTGTCCCCGGGCGCAATGCAATATTGATTCCGAACCCAGAGGCACCCAGTGAGCCCCACGTGACCATTTAAGACAATGATGTGGAGAAGCAATGTCGCTGTGGCGTAGGGACGAGTAGAAGCCCAAGCCGCGATTTGCAGCATCTCCGAGGGCATGCCACCATGCCGGGGTGTGCAGTTGTCGCTGGAGGCGCCCTTTTTCAGCGGCTGTGGAGACCAAGGCCTGCCAGACTGGTGGAGACAGAGTGGTGGTGAGTGCTGGCTTCTCCCCCCCTTGAAAAGAGCCAGGATGTGGCTGCGCTGATGACAGGAAGCGGCCTATTGGACTAGTCGAGCGTGATAAGGCCTGAAGTGAAGGGCTGCTGGGGCCCCCCCATATAGTGGCCAGGAGGCAGGGGCCCAGAGACAGCTGGAGAAGTGTTGAGCCCGTCCTGGGGCCTCTCATGCCCGGATTGTGCAGGGTGAGGCAGAGGCAACCCGGCAGAGGGAGAGAATACGAGAGGCATACAAGACACAGGCACTTAAGTAGTGGCCTCCCCTGGATGCCCCAGGGAATCATGCTGGACCAGTGAGTCGACATTGGTGACTCAGCATCCCTGTGGGGAGTTGAGTAGTGCTGTTTTTGCGAATATCACCATCCCAGTGCAGGCGGTGCTCTAAGCCCATGTTGGGATGGGAAGATCCCAATTGGCTTGAGGTGCGAAGGGCACTACCTTGGGGGGAAACACGACAGGCCACGTGTGGTGCGTAGGCACACTCAGACATGTGGCGGTGACTATCCCCGTAGCATTGGTGCCTGACTGGTGCCGCACCTCCTAATCCAAGATGACTGGTGGCAAGAGCCCACGAGGGTCCGAAAAAAGAAGTTAGACAAATTTGCAATGCCCAAGGAATCAGGACCAATAACCGAGCCCCTGGATTGGACACAGCCTACAGGTCACTTGAGGCAGGCTGGAGAAGCGTTGACTCTGCAGGATATCATGGTGGCGATCCAGGAGGTGCACTCTTTTTTGTAGTCATACATCGACTCGGTTACAACAGAGGTGTCACTGCTGCAGGCAGATCTTTGTAATATGAGCTCCAAAGTCAAGGAAGTAGAGGAATCCAAGGCCTGCCTTCATCAGGACACCGCAACACTGCAGTCACAAGTCAAAGCCCACCAGAGCGCAAACAAAACTACGGAAGCCCATCTGGAAGACTATGAATCCAGGTCTAGGCAAAATAACATGAGCATTCTAAGAGTCCTGGAGAGTGTGGTGGGGCAGATGGCAGACCTCTTCATTGAGAACCTGATACTTGAGGTACTGCAACCCCACAGGCTGTCCAATTATTTATTGGTGGAATTAACCCATTGGGTCCTTGGCGGACGCCCGGGGCCCCTCCATGCCCATTAATTCCCCGGATCTTCAACTTCCGCAATAGAGACTTGATACTCCAAGCAGCCCGCTGTGCTCCCACAACAACATACAAGAATGCAACAATAAAAAAAATTCCTTTAACTTTACCCTTCAGGTCCAGAGAAACGTTGCAGCTTCCAAGCAGTAAAAAGCGAACTGAGAAACAAAGGCTTGAAGTATTCCATACTCTTTTCTGCCTGGTAAAGACTGGAGGCTGGGGGCAAACTCCTGTTCTTCGCCACTCCAGAAGAGGCTTGGGAGTGTCTGGAGGCCTGGTAAACGGTGGGTAAAAAAAGACAGAGCAAAACGGCAACAGCGGGGCGGCATCCCTCTTATGATGCAGATGCAGGCCAAAGCCCAGATCCTGATGAATTAGACATGCCGCCACAACATGCCATGTAGAACTTCCACAGTAAGCTGAACTACTGCAGGGTGGTCAGCTGGGGTTGTAAGTGACATCTGGAGGGACAGAGATGGTCTACTTCTTATGGGAGCAAACACTGTAAGTGGGCTGGGCAATGTTCCATATCTGCGAATCACCTACACAGGATGTAAGTGCTAAGTTGGGGGAGATGGCTTCTGAAAACAAGCAGACACATGGGTGCAGGCATGAGAGTCTGGGCACTACTTAAGTTTCGTGATGAGGGTACGGGGTTGGCAAGCGCCAACTACACTCCCTACCAAGTTTGTGTTGAGGTGGGGCGGCAGGCACTCTGCAGAATTTAGGTGGGCGGATGTTTCTAAGGTTTGTCATGCAGGGCGGAAGGCTTGGGCGGACCTTCTTTAATGATACAGTTACGCTTTGTTTACTGGGGGGGGGGTTGAAGTTGGGTATATTTCATTGTTGCAGTTGTCCTAGTTCACATATTGGAAGGGTACCACCTTTTGATTACCACGCAACCCAATCCGGCCTAGTTGAGGGTAACTGAGCCATGGTTGGAAGGGTCACTGTAGGAAAGTAGCCTCTTTCTGACTTGGTTCCCCCCAATTTTGGCCTGTTTGTCAGTATTTGACTGTGTCTACTGGGATCCTGCTAACCAGGACCCCAGTGGTTATGTTTTCTCCCCTAAATTTAGTTGTTGGTAACTGTTATCACTGTATTTAATCCCACAATTGACACACTGGTGCCCCATTATAAGTCCGTAGTATATGGTATCTTGATACCCAGGGCATAGGGGTTCCAGGGGATCCCTATGAGCTGCAGCTCATTTTTTGAAAAGGGTGCCCAAGAAAAGGGTTCTACAGGACTGCCATTTCAGCCTGCGTGAAAAGGTGCAACCACTTTTCACTGCACCAAGTCACTCTTAAGCCACCCCTATAGAGGGCCTTCCAGCCCAGAGGGCAGGGTGCAAAGTACCTGTGTGTGAGGGCACCCCTGAACTAGCAGAGGTGCCCCCACAAACTTCAGGCCCATTTTCCAAGACTTTGTGAGTGCGGGCATAACATTTTACGCATGTACTGGACATAGGTAAATACCTATGTCCAGCTACATAATGGTAACTCCAAACATAGGCAAATTTGGTATTAGACAAGTTGGAATCATACCCCAATGCTTTTGCAAGCATTGGTTGTATGATTCCCTGCACTCCGGGGGCTCATTAGAGGACCCCCAGTATTGCCATTTCAGCGTTTTGAAAGTCCGCCCAAGCTGCTGCCATCTCCCAGACAGGTTTCTGCCCTCCTGTTGCTTGAGATGCTCAAGCACAGGAAGGGATAACAAATGATTTTCTTTGGGAGAGGGGTGTTACACACTCTCCCTTTGGAAATAGATGTTTCAGGGTTGGGAGGTGGTAGCCTCTCCAAGCCAATGTTAAAGCTTGGAAGGGCACATTTAGTGCCCTTCTTGCATAAACCAGTCTACACTAGTTCAGGGACCCCCAGTTCCTGCTCTGACGAAAAACTGGGCAAAGGAAAGAGGAGTGACCACTCCCTTGTCCATCACTACTCCAGGAGTGGGGCTCTGAGCTCCTCCAGAGGGTCACTGGGTTTGTCATCTTGGATTCAAGGTTGGCAGGGACCTCTGGAAGTATCTGAGTGGCCAGTGCCAGCAGGTGATGTCAGAGCCCCCTCCTGATAGGTGGTCACCCAGCTAGGTGACCAATTCCCCTTTCAGGCCTATTTAGTGTCCCTCTCTTAGGTGGTTCCTCAGATTCGGATTGCAAGACCTCAACAGGAATCCTCTGCACCCTCCATTTTGACTGCATCTGGACACTCCAGGACCCGGCAAACTGCACAAAGAAGCAAGACATCTTCTGCAAGATTGAATCCATGGCTCCTTCAAGGAACTACAACACTTCCCTGGTCGTGCATCCTCTGAGGACAGACCGTCTTCAGCCTGCATCAGAAGGAAGAAGGAATCTCCCTTGGGGTGAAGGAGTCACTCCCCTGCTTCTGCAGACACCATCTGCAACGACAACCGATTGCGTGGATCCCCTCTCCTGCTGAGCTGCATGGATCCTGCATCACAGGTGGTGGACTGATGTGGCACTGACAGTCCTCTCTTCCAGCTGTTCAACTTGGGTTTAGGTAAGCCCTTGCCTGCCCACGCAGGACAGTACCTCCATGCACCAAATCCTTTGAAGTTGCCAAGGCTTGTTGGTATGCTTTCCAGAAGATCTTCAGGCATCGTGAAGCTCCAGCCCCCAGCACGCCTTCCTGGGACGCACAGTCCCTGAGTGGTTCTCCAGCAGCGTGGGAGCCTTTTTCGTAGTGCTGGGGGGCCTCTTCTGCAACTTTCCTGTCCCCATCCTACGGGACTCCTGTGGGTGCTGCCTGGGCTTCTGTGGGCTCTCTGTGTTGCTGAGGGCCCCCTCTGGCTCCACCTCCTGGGTAGAGTCCATCTGGGCCTTCCTGGTCCCCATCAGCTTCACCTTCCGCTGACTGCGAGTTTTGCGTGTGCCAAGGCTTGTTGGTGGATCCCAAAGATGCAAACCAGACTGAAATCCTCCTTACGGCATGGGACATCACCTGCATCCTCCAGGAACCTGACTTCTACTTCTTGGGTGCAGTGCTGACTCTTCTTCTTCACTGGTGGTTCACCTCTTGCACCTTCATCCTAGTGGGTAGGGGCTCCTGCCCTTCGTGGACTCTGCTGTGCTTCTTGGACGTGGCCCCCTCCTTCCACAGGTCATTTGAGGGTATAAAATGGTGGTCTACGCTAGACTCAAAACTGGTTCTAGAGGGGCAGAAATACAACTTAAGAAACAGCTATCTCTAACAATACATCAGACTTGGACTATTCTACTGGGTAGATATGCTGCCCTGGTGGGGATGTGGGAGGGTGAAATGGTGAATATCCTGTCTGTTTACGTCCCACCAACCATGCATGAGGGTCACCTTGACTCAGCTGCTTGAGCTCCCAGAAGGGGAATTACTAATGGGAGTGGATTTTTAATATGACACTTTGTGATCACTGGGATTGTTTGCCCCCGCAAAATGGCGACCTACTCCTGCACCCAGCTAGCGACCTTTCTTTTGGCCATGGCACGTGTGGATATCTGGCGAACCCAAAATCCGGTGATGCAACACTCAAATTTCCACTCAGGAGCCCACGGTAGCCTCTCCCATGTTGACCTTGTCCTCACATTTGCAGATTGCATCTCCTGCTTCCGATTTGTGTGCCATATAGCTAGGGAATCATCTGGGCAATCTATGTCCTGGATAGATTGCAAACTCATACAGCCATCACTATCAGCCTGTGGTATCTTAAAATCCCAAGGCATTCGAGAGGGCCTGGTAAAAACAAAAGAACAATACTTTAAAGGTAATGAGGCCTCAGGGGAGTCCTCTTGCACCCTTTGGGAGGCTTGTAAATTTTTTATTAAGGGCCATGTGTTGTCACTCACAGTGGGACATCAAAAAGAGGTGCAGGCTGTGGTGGAGAGACTCGAAAGTGACATTCTTGCCTTTAAGTGGCAGCTTGAAGTAGACACCACTGGGGACAAAAAACATATACTATGCCTCAAACAACAAGAGTATAGGGACCTAGGCCCTCATTACAACCTTGGAAGGTGGCGGAGGCCGCCCGCCAAGGTTTTACCGCTGAGCGGGCACCTATGCGGCCGCAATCCTGCCGGCCGCATTATGACATCCCTGCTGGGCCAGAGGGCGGAAACTATGGGGATGTCGGGCGTAACATTGGAGCCGGCTCCTAATGGAGCCGGCGGTGTTGCGGGTGTGTGATGGGTGCAGCTGCACCTATAGCGCTTTTCACTGTCTGCTGAGCAGACAGTGAAAAGCAGGGCGGGGCTGTGCCTGGGTCCTCCTGCACTGCCCATGCCAAGTGCATGGGCAGTGCAAGGGCCCCCAAGGGCCCTGCGACTCCCCTTCCCACCAGCCTTTCCATGGCGGTCTCTACCGCCATGGACAGGCTGGCGGGAAGGGGAATCGTAATCCCCTGGGCAGCACTGCAAGCAGCGCTGCCCTGGCGGATTAAAACTGCCGGGACAACCATGCTGGGAAACCGCTGCGGTCGTAGTACGCCAGATTATACCGCCAGCCTGTTGGCGGTACAATCGCCAAAACAGACCTGGCGGTCTTTGATCGCCAGGATTGTAATGAGGCCCTTAGTGACGAAGGCAGCCAAAAACAGCTACTGTGCAACGCATCAAGTGCATGAGGCAGGGAATTAGGCAGGGAAGCTTCTAGCATGGTTAGACAAAAAGGAGAGGTCCAGCTTATGGGTCCTGAGCCTCTTCCCAGATGGGGATGACCCCATAACAGACTCCCAAGATATACCTTTGCAGATTACTATGCCCACCTCTACTCCCCGGTCTATATTTCCGCAGCGGCCGACTCCCACATTCTACCTCCAAGACTTGCATTTTCTGACCCATTCAGAGGAAGACAGGTCATTCATGGATAGTGTTAGACTTTTCATCCTTGGCGTGCTCTCCCTTAACTTTTTACCTCTGTTTCCCAGGTTGTTGATGTGTGCTGGACTCTGATTTTGCTGTTTTTGTTACTCTGGGCACTTTACCACTGCTAACCAGTGCTAAAGTGCAAGTGCTCCTTTACAAAATGTGTATGTAATTGGCTTACCCATGATTGGCATATTTGATTTACTAGTAAGTCCCTAGTACAGTGCACAAGAGGTGCCCAGGGCCTGTAAATCAAATGCTACTAGTGGGCCTGCAGCACTGGTTGTTCCACCCACATAAGTAGCTATGTAATCATGTCTCAGACCTGCAACTGCAGTGTCTGTGTGTACAGTTTTTAACTGTAAATTCGACGTGGCAAGTGTACCCACTTGCCAGGCCTAAACCTTCCCTTTTCTTATATGTAAGGCACCCCTAAGGTAGGCCCTAGGTAGCCCCAAGGGCAGGGTGCAGTTTAGGGTTAAGGTAGGACGCATAGTAATGTGTTTTATATGTCCAGACAGTGAAATATTGCTAAATTCATTTTTCACTGTTGCAAGGCCTGTTCCTCTCATAGGTTAACATAGGGGCTACCTTTAAATCTGATTAAAGTGTAGATTCCCTTTGGGAGCAGATAGACATGTGGAGTTTGGGGTCTCTGGGCTCACAATTTAAAAATAACTCTTTTAGGAGAGTTGATTTTAAGATTGTGTGTTTACAAATGCCACTTTTAAAAAGTGAGCATTTTCTTGCTTAAACCATTTGTGTGACTCTGGCTGTTTGTGGATTCCCTGTCTGGGTCAGTTTGACAGTTGGGCTGGTTGCACCTCTCACTAGACAGTGACACAAAGGGAGCTGGGGTGTAGTATGCATTTCCTGATGAGCCATCTGTGCTAGGAGGGACACAATGAAGTCTCCAACCCCCTGGTGAGTGTCCGGGGCCTGGCCTGGGCAAGGCAGGATTTCACAATCAAGAGAGACTTTGCTTTGAAGTAGGCCTACTTCAAAGGAGAAAATGGGTATAAGAAGGGCACCCAAAACCACAGACTTTAGAACACTTCTGGAAACCAAGAGGAGCTTCTGCCTGGTGAAGAGCTGAAGAGCTGAGGAAGAAGAGCTGCCCTGCCTGTGATTGTGCTTTGTGGAGCTATCCTGCAGTTGCTGCTTCTTTCAGAGTAAGACGGCAAAGACTGGACTTTGTGTGCCTTCCATCTTGTGAAGATCTCCAAGGGCTTTATTTAGAGCTTGCCTCCTGTTTCTTGAAATCTCAGGGACAGCAAAGACTTCTCTCTGCCAGCACCTAGAGTCTCTTGAGAGACTCCTACTCTGTCAAGTGGTGCCCATCCAGTTCCTGGGACCCTGAAAGGAGAAGCTGGCAGCCTAAGAGGAAGAAATCCATGCACAGAACGCCATGCGGGGAAAAGATCGACGCAACTCCGACCTGTGGCTGAAAAGTCGACGTGCTGCCGGCTACGCAGCTGAAAATCGACATTTGCCTGCAATGCGACCCGAAGATTGATGCTCGGGCTGGAGAAAGGACGCACAGCATCGCTGAAGGAGGCTGGTGAGATCGCAACCCACGCTGCGTGGGTTTCGGATCATCGTGCAGATGGATTTCCGACGCAAGTACCACTGGGTGTGTAAGAACAACGCAAGGCCTGCCCGGACCAGAGAGTGCTGACCAGATCGACGCATCGCTGTCCTGCAGAGAGAAGAAATGACACACCGACCTGACGAAAGGAGAAACAACGCAAGGTCTAACTCGTGAGTGAAATCGATGCATAGCAAGCCCTTTTTGACGCACACTCGCCCATGCAGAGTTATTTTTGATGCACCCAAGGTACAGTTTCACGCTAACAGTGTTAGTGTATGTTTAAAATTACATGAAGACTCTTTTTGCATTTTTAGTGATAACCTGACTTGTGTATTGTGGAATTGTGTCGTTTTGGTCATGTTTTGTTTAGATAAATATTCTCTATTTTCTTAACCTGTGTTGTGTCATTTTATAGTGTTTTCATTAAGTTACTCTGTGTGTTTGTACAAATACTGTACACCTAGCACTCTGAAGTTAAGCCTACTGCTCATGCAAAGCTACCAAGGAGTAAGCAGGGGTTAGCTGAGGGCGATTCTCTTTTACCCTGACTAGAGTAAGGGTCCTTGCTTGGACAGGGGGTAACCTGACTGCCAACCAAAGACCTAATTTCTAACAGATAACATCCTAACACAGGAGGAATTAGCCTCAGCAATTTGTACAATTAATTCAAGAAAAGCAATTGGGCCCAATGGACTCCCCATTGAATTGCTTAAACTTACCATACCCCCAGTAATACCGTAACTCCTAAAGATGTATAAGAAGAGTTGTAAAAAGGGTATTCTCCCCAGTGAAAAGAGATTGGACTCTATCATTGTATGCACAAGGGGGGGGGGGTAGGCCACAGGAACACTGCTTTTCCTACAGACCAATCTTGCTTATCAATGCAGATGCCAAAATCCTGGCCAACATACTGGCTTCATGTCTCATACAGATAATTACCAAACTAATCCATCCCGATCAATCTGGCTTCATGCCAAGCAGAAATACAGCCCTGAATCTTAGTCAACCCCACAGAATATTGGGACTCATTGGAAGAATCCCTGAGAAAGCAGTAATCCTGTCATTGGATGCCCCCATGGCCTTTGACTCCGTTGAATGGCCATACCTCTTTGCCAGGACAGCCCCTACTCTCATACCCTACTTTCTCCGCCACCATACACCAGTCCATGTCACGCTTCCAGTCAGTTAGGGTCGGGCCAACTGCACACCCCATGCTCGGGCTATGTTTCGTTTCAGAATTATAAGCCCCAAGGTGACCCAAATCTGCTCCATGTGGCCCAAGTCCGTGGCCTCCCACACATTCCGAAGACACCATTACAGCGAAGAAACATATCTCCACCACAAAGAATAATAACGCATGCCACCACTGCTCTCCACAAATGCTAGCTCCTAGGACAGTCCCATATGATGTGGCCATACCTCTTTGCAGTATTAGAACGCATGGGCTTCGGCCCCAAATTTCTTGTCTGGGTGTGGATGCTGTACACTCAATCCCTATGACAGGTGCTTGTAAACGCAAGAATCTCTCAAGTATTCCCTCTCAGGCAGGGTGCCAGACAAGGTTGCCCGCTATCGCAACTAATCTTTGCCCTAATACTGTAACCACTATTCCCACACTGCCAATTACAAGTTGAGTCTGATCTCGTGCCGGTTTTGACTAGGGTAGTACAGGAAAGGTACACTTGGTGCATAATTTTGACCTGTACCTATCTAAATCTTGCTCGGATTCCTACCTCTTTTGGGGAAGACAACGCTTCAGACCATTCCTCATCCATCAAGTCTCACAGATCAGTCTCATATCAACGGCATAAAGGAAGCAGAGCAGCTAGGGCATTGTTAATTAACCTTTTATATGTTAGGAAGATTGCCTTCCGGCTCATGTTATCATCTAAAAGTCTATCCTCCAGTGGTGAGGTTTTTGGAAGTTCCTCCTTTTTACGGGTCACTGCTTGGAGAGGATGCCGGATCTACAGATACTGAAAAGTCTCAGAAGCAGCAAAATCATACACCCCTACAGGTCAGAGAATGAGAGAACTATGCCATGTGCCCAGAGATTTCCTTTCTTGGAAATGCCAATCAAGTCCCACTTGTCAAATCCGGGCTGTAAACCAAACCAACCAACTTCGCTGGGTCGCACAGTGGTGTGGTCTGGGTGAACGTGTCTCCCCACCTCAATAATTTCATTCCAGTGTGCCAGATCTGTACTGTGAGGGCTGTTGGCCCTGTGAAGGTTAAATGTTTCAGAGGAGTGTAGAGTGCTTGCCGGTAGCCACCCTCGCCCAGGGTATAGTGGTCCATACGGTACGCCGGTTCATGCACAGGTTGATGAATCCATTGACTAATGACTAGTTGTACTGTGCAATAATACTGCTGGATCTCTGGTAGGGATATCCCTCCATTGTTCCAGTCACATGCCAATTTATTATGCGCTATATGCAGGGCACCCCCGTCCCACAAGAGAGCTTTAACTTTGTTCTTGATAGTCTTAAAGTAAGCTACGGCGACTGGGTATGTTGTGTTTTGCAATACGTAAAGGAATCTTTTGTTTGCCATTAACTGGTCCCAGGATGCTTGTTTCTGGTCCAGGGAGGCCCTGGCCTGGCAGTTCAGGCTGGACTGTTCCCAAGGAGAACAGGGTAAAGACTGATTTGCGTATGGCTGGTTCCAAACTGGGGTGACATGGTGAGCAAAAGAATTGATGGATTAAACCCAGGTCTGTGACTGGGGGTGAATGATCGATTGGTTCTGCATTCTGTCCATCATTTGTGATTGTTTACTTTTGTTGCCATCAGTGCACCTGGTATGCCCAGACGTGGGTCCCGGGCTCACAGTGCTCCTGGATTCAAGCTAGCCTAGCTGATGAAGGGTGATACCCTAAAACCAGTCCCAGGATGCTTGTGTCTGGTCCAGAGAAGACCTGGCCTGGCAGTTTCAGCTGGACTGTTCCCATGGGGAACGGGGTCTCAACTGATTTGCATATGGCTGGGTCCAAACTGGGGTGGCATGGTGAGCAAAAGAATTGATGGATTAAACCTAGAACTGTGACTGGGGGTGAATGTTTGATTGGTTCCACATTCCGTCCATCATTTGTGTTTGTTTACTATCATTTTAAACAAGGTCGCCCACTCTAGCAGGGCGAGTCGAAGTGCTCCCCAGTGCTGTATGTCTCCCTTGAGATGGTGTAAGGGGCCCTGTAGGTTAGCTGAGTGTGGTAACATATACCCTAAAATAGCAGAACCTGTCAAATGCTACCCGCGCCTCAAAGTTTAATGGCAGATTTGGGCCTTGTCCATTAAAGACATACACTATGGATTTGGACGAATTAATTGCATACCCTGAAGTTTTACTGAAACTATAGAGGATATCCAAATCTAATTAAGTGTGGGTGTACTTTACTGGGATAACATTAGGCGCTCTGGGTATTCAGGTAAAAATCACAAAAGTTATATCTTTTGATGGTGCACCCTTGAAAGACCCCACCCCTGGGTCTTGATATGTGCAAAAGCAGTCCTAAATACCATTAACTACAAGAGGCACTCATATACAGTATTCCGAATTCAATATATATTTTTTTTTTATAAATTCGAATAGCAGTACTCATGAGAAGGAAATCATGTGATCATAGTTGGATTTATGTATAGTTACAAGAAAAAAGAAAAAATAATGTTGTTCATTATGTATATCAATGTCCTCCAAATAAGTGTCAATGTCCAAATTCAAAGTAACCAAATAATCAAAATCTTGTTGCTCCCAGCTTCTTATATTATCTTATATTGCAAGGTCAAAGTTCAAATACCTTTGATCCAAATTATATCATATACCTCAAAATTATCTTGCAGTCTGTATTGATTCCTGTGAAATACCTAATACCTATAGGGGCAATCCCTGTGCTGCTCCTTTGATGTTGGTCCTGAACCTTAATACACGGACACCAGAAAATGGAGTACTGACATGTTAGAATTGTACCTATACAGGGATGGTGCTCATGGGATAGACCAGTGTACCTTCGGTAACTGTAATGTTTTTTTAATGACAAATATGTACCCAATAAAAAGATGTTATAAAAAAATACTAAATAATTGGTTGGATCACAAAAGGGCACACACAATGTGGGAGAAGCTGAAGGATTTTCCTTAGAATCCAAACCAGGAAAACAAGTGGACACATGGTTTACCTGTTTCCCAAGAGACAGATCAGTCTCCAAGTAAAAGCCAAGATGCCTCACCATTCCTGCTAGGCAGAAAAGGTCAGATCAGAACTGGGGCCAAAAGACAGGGGGAAACAACCAACCAGATGGATTGATATTGATCCATTACATCTGTTTTATTGGAAACAAATTGCAAGCATTATTCTTCAGCCAGGTGGATATGTCATACATGCTCTTATGAAAAGTCTTCATGGGTGCACTCTCCAGTTGATTCATGGCTATTATCAGTAGTGTATCATCCACAATAGTTAATAGAGATCAAATGATCTCACAAGTTTAGCCAACTGGTCAATATAGAGGTTGAAGACAGTGGGGCTGAGATCCTATCCTCGAAGCACACCCTGATTCAATATCCTAAATTTTGATAGAAGAGGCAGGGAAACTGCATGGCCATTACAATACTGACACCCAGATTCCGGCCATTGTAAGTCTGGTCAGCAAGTTTGATGAAGCAGAAATTGAAGGTTTTACATTTATTAATGCGTAAACGTAGTGTGAAATAATCATGTGTGACTTTAACCGAACTAATAAAGATTGTACGGGGACAAAATGTGCCCTCAGAGTAGTTTGCCAACATTTATAAGCGTGCTTTATATAACGTGATGTATTAGAATTGCACTAATCCGACATAATTATAAACGTGTGCTATGATTTGCTTGTTTGAAATGTTCTAGCTTAGCATAACTTTAGCGGAGGCTTTGGCCTAGTTGCCTGGTCTCACGGTTTAGATGCTCGTATTTTTCCAATGTGCTAATAAACGTGTATTTTTGCTTGAAGCTGTACTTTTCCACTGAGATCGTTCACATGCTTATCTTAAGGTTTCGTGCCAGCCTGGCATATTTTCTCTTTACTCCAAGGTCGATCTGCAGGTGCGGACAATGGAAGCTCTGAAAGTGAGTTAATTGGTATAAAATGTTGCAACTTGCGTACCCATCTCCAAGGATAATGTATGCTTAAGTAAAAGCTTGAGAACTGTCGTTTTTGATTGGACAATTTGAAGCTAACCTATGAACCCTCCAATGGAAGACCCTACTGGATTTGAACTGTTGTCTATTTAAACCAGGTGCACGAGAAGAAAGCAGCCATTTATTGGACTTCGCCCATGCCCGCCATTTTGCAGGACATTGCAGCTATTATGGCCCACTTTGCTGCGACGCCATTTTGAAAGAGACTTTGATGCTTTCTCTAATCGAGAGAAAGAGACTTTAATGATTCTTGCCCTAGAGACTTTAACTTTGACCCCTTTGCATGAAATAGTAGTTTTACCTTGCCGCCGTGAGGCAATTGCCCCGTCCACCCCTGCCCCTTTGCCCCGTCCCATGCTGATCGAAACGGTACCCATGCTGACCGAAGAACGGTACCTGTGAGACGAAGACTTCCTTGTATGCTGATCGTAATTGGTAAATATGAAAGGAAATTGAACAATTGCATTGTGTTTCTTTTAGGTAACCAACTGCTGATTTTGATAAGAGCCCTAGTTAGGAGTTTTTCTAAATTAACGTTGCTAAATTGTTTTTTGCATGAAGTCCCACATGCCGATGCTAATTTGAGGTTAGATGAGGATTCCTTATGTCGCACGATGCAATTTGAGATCTTGTTATACTGACTAAATGTATGCGATTAGTTCGTTACAGATTATCGTATTAGTGATTTGCATTGCTATTATCGAATGCCTTGTGATTCAAATGCTACATAGATTGCACTTGTTTCGCCGCTACGGACAGCTATTAATGTTCATTTATGTTTATCATCTGATGTTGAGACACATCTATATTGTGCTAGCTTTGTTAATATAGGGAAATAAATTCACTAACTTTGAATAAACTGGTGTGGTTATTCCTGACTGAAAGGTCAGGATCCGCCAAAATGTATTCTGGATTAATTGTTAAGTGTTATGTTGATCAAGGTATTGCTTATGTTCGTTATTGATTATTGATTTAAGGAAATTGATCGATATAGAGTACGGAGAGTTCCACTTAGTCAAAAGATTCATCGGCCTAAAGAGCGTCCAAATACAGGTAAATTATTACTACGGACCGCTCTATCAAGTTCGAACGCAAGTGTGTGCTGGATGCGGCAGACATTCCCAGTAGCATGACAGCCGCATGATGTCCTTTATCTGCTGACTTTCGAAGGCCATCAAGAACCAACACCAGGGATGTTTCCATGCTGTAAGCTGGATGAAAACTAGACTGCTGAGGCTCAGAGCTCTGAACATGACTCTCAATTATTTTTATTGGGAAATGAAATCGTCTGAAAGTTGGAAAGAACAGTTAGGCCAGCATTAGGTTGGGCATAATTAAAGGTTTTTCCCCATTCCTCTGGAACCCAGGTATTAGTTAGGAAGCTATTACACACATCCAGCGAGGTTTAGCTAGCTCCGAAAATGCTTCTTTACAGAAGTTAGGAGGAATGGTGATCGAAGAAGAACTTGACAAAGTACTGTAGATAATATTGTTAAACTTTTCCGTGGCAAGCAAATCCAAATAACCTGGAGGAGAGGCCAATGTTTAACTCCAGCAGACATAGAATGGTTTTCATTCAAGGCCCCTAGGTCTGAGGCACTGAGAGTCGAATGGGAAAGGCAGTTAAGAGTATGTAAGCATTTATCGGAAAACTGGGAACATATATGAAAGGTTATAGGGAGAACATCATATGTAATCATCTGATACATCCAGGCAGTTGAGACTATTGTTGAGGTGTTCAGGGCATTTTATCAAGACCGAGTTTGGGATGGGGAGAGGAAGTGATATGTTTGCTGTTCGTTGGTGGGAGTGGGCATGGAGAAACTGCCAGTCACTATTTCACCTCCTTTGGAGGATCTGTCTATCTGGGAATAGGGAAAGATGAAATATAAATTCAGATTAAGAAGCCTAATCAGGATGATGCATTCCATTCAGAATTTGATAATACATTATGTCAAGTTAACTTTTAAGGCCTCTCGAAAAACAGGACATTTACTTTTTAAACAAATATCTTAAAAATACATGAAAAAGTACATATGTGGAGATGCATAGCTCTGGTTATGCATTGGTCTGTTGCAGAGTCCTTCACATTTTATTTCCACTACCAACATTATCAATATGGGACAATGGGTCAACAGTCTTCATCCATATGGTTGACCTCCGTGTCAGGAATGTTTATTTGGCTAAAGAAAATCCACTTCAAACTAGACTAACTATAATTGCACACCACTGAATGAGGGAGTTTTTTCTCCCATCATGCACTGTGGGTTTGCAAATCTGGCTCTGGATCTGCGAACCTGCTGCACTAAAATTGCCTGACCAACACAGAGGAATTCCTGTTGCAGCTGATATAACCCAACACTTTAATTTTGTTGGGAAAAACGAGAAAAACATGGCATAACCTATTATAACCCCCGTAATAAAATAATTATTTAAAAAATCTATTTTTATGACAGAATTTGTAAAACTAAGACCCAGGGAGAGGCACGGATTCGAAGACCTCTTGCAGCAAAGGTGGGCTGAACATGGCACAATGGTTCCCTGAGGCCAACCCAGGCTGCTCAAAGTTAAAAGCCTTGCACTATGGGGCTTGGCTACATGATGCAAGTTGGATGCAAGTTAGATGTCGAAGCTGCGTGCAGCCAACGCTCACTGCGCATTAAATGAAGTCATGTTTGAAGTGAGAAGGTTGGCTTCTGCGGTGGTGTGGCTGAAGGCCACGCATCATGGTCCACCCTTGCTATGTGCATCCAAATGTCATGCGCAGTGAGGGCTGAACCCAAAGGAGGACTGGGCAAAGGGCCTGCCGGCAGGTCACACCCTTTCACCGGCCCCCACTGTGCACAACTGATATCCATGACCAGCTGGGACTGTCTGCTCATGGATAGTTGAGCCCGGAGGACTGGAGCATGTGGTATATTTTAATGAGAAAAAAAATCAGAAAACAAAAATGGAGAAAGTGAAGTTATGTTAGCTCTGATTGTAACATATTAACATTTATTTTTAAAAATAAACTTACATAAAACAAATTAAAGTGCTATCATAGTTACAAGTGAAAACTGGAAACGTCACTGAAATGAACAGTTTATGTTTAGTATCTGTAAGTAACAAAACTGCCATGCATACCATAATTCACAAAGACATTCAAATGTTTATGGCCTCACAATGTTTATACCAATAAGTACAACCGAAGAACAAAGTGTAATTAAGCAACATAACCTAATTAAACCTATAGATGTTAGTACATTCATAGTTGTTTCTTTCTAAGGGGTCAGGGTAATGTGACATGTAATCTCATCTGTATGATGATTTACAACATTATTACAAACCTTACAAAACGAGGGGCCCTCCTAGACATCCTATATCTAATCCCAGTTGAGGGCTGTATTAAAAACCAGCAATGTTGACTTTGATGGATTATTTCCTCCTTTAACTATGGCAGCCTATAAAAGGAGACGAGAAGAATCTCTTGAACCTAGACATGGCTGCTTCAGTGTTAAAACACCTCAGTGGGAGGGGCCAATGCAACAATCTACAGTAAAATATACAGGAACTTCTGTAACAGTAAGCAGGCTTAACTGGTGAATGGTTAATGAGCTGAGACAAATGCTGGCACCACACACTAGTTAGTGTGCATAAAGCAAAATGGCTTCCCACCTTCATCCAGCACGATATCTACTGGATTGGATATAAAAGAAGATAAATCATTTCTTGCTGTATCTGCCTGGAGGAGCGGAGTGAGAACTATATTCCTTCTTCTACAGTATATTACAGGTGTATGAAATTCATATCATTTGATTGTTTTGTATTTACACAAACGTCTGCAAAAACGACACAAAATTATGCAAAACCAGCATTTAGCGCTATATGTCAGGGTGAGGTGCGCCCTCATGTCCATTTTGAGACCAAGGATTCATTTTGTGATCAAACAAAAGTTGTGCAAAAACACTAGTGCTGTGAAAAACAGCTGTTTGTGTTCTGTTAGTTTTACGCATTGCTCCTATGAAAAACACAACATTTGTGAAACTTCACAAGAGTAGATCAGCATAATGGAAATTACACACAAGCTTAAATGTATCCCAACTCTGGAAGTGTTTACAAGGGTCAGACGAGTCACCACTGGGACCTATGTTGCTGAAGAATGGCATCTAGAAGAAGGACCAGCCAACCAGTGTCCACTGGAAATTTGTGGAGTCTAAGGTTAGATGATTTGTTGAGTCTTCCCCCAGCTGCTGAACTGTAGGCTGGACATCGGGCATCTCCTGCACCTTATTGGGCACATTTTAATTATTAAGTTCTTCAGCATCTTCAATAAACTTGGATGCTTCCCTGTGGGAAGAAACAGAGGTAGAATGGTCTGCCCTTCCTTGGAGGACCAGAAGGATTTTAAACATTTGAGTATGGCAGACTGAAAGGTTACTGGTTGAACATTCTGCTTGTACCATTTTTTCTTCACTTTTTGATTGAAGAGTGTCAATCTGCAGCCACTTCTAATAATTCAAATGGACTACCATTCACTTTGACACCTCTCTTTTTCCTTGGAACTTTTTTGCTAAATAATCTTATGGTTTTCACAAATTTTAACATCATTTTCTGTTCCTGAAGCAGTAATGGAGACATTGTCACATACTAATGATCACAGCAGCTTTTATTGAGGAGCTGTGGTTCTGTAAAATTAGGTATGTCATAGTCGTACTAAACTTTAAGTAGTGCAGGAAATTTAATTTAAGCCTTTGACTTCACTGGTTTCAGACCATCAGTCTGTTTTTCTAGCTCAGATTGTCTATCTGATAGTAAAAGGATCATCTTTCACTTGTAGTGATTTAGATTTGGACTTAAGCGCAATACCTAACAACATTTCTTTCATAAGATGTTCCTTGTTTTTTCCATCCCAAATCATACTTAGAAGGATCAAAATGCACCATCCAGAACTAGAGGAGGTAGATTAGTTTATCTTGTACCTGAAGACCATTAATAAGATTTAAGTTTTTTCCATCTTGAAAAAAGATCCTGAAGACAAGCTCAATCAATGGCATTAAGATAATGCAGCTCAAATGCGATTTTAATTGACAAAATGAAAGGCAAGACGCGTTGGGCAAAACAGGAACAATATCTTTAATTAAACCTTACGGACAGGAGAACAGTTACAGAAATGGGATCTGAGGACTGTCTCAAAGTACAATTGATCTGATCTGTGTTTTATACATTTCTCTGGGTACCATAAACAGTTTCAGTATTACTTATTTGGTATGGAATGTGGGTCATTTTTTAGGAATCCTAAATAAGGTCCTCATAATTAAACCAGGTGGGCCTCAACCTTCTGCGGACACAAAGAAGGCCAGTGGGTAATGTGTCCAGATGTCTGGCATGAGCAGGCGGAATTGCTGTGTGTTACTGTGCGTGCTGCATTCTGATTGGCTGAGTGTTCCTAACTGCATGTGGCATCGGACTTTATGGTGTCTTGGGAATGCATGCACCCCTCCGGCCTTGTGGGCTTTATTGGGGCCACTTTCCCGGGACCACTGTGGTATCACTCTGCCTATCAGTGGGGCTGATCGAGTTTCCTTTTTGCACATTTCTCTGCCAACTAAGTGCCACCCCACCTGTGATAAGTATCCTCAGGCCTAGGTCTCATAGCCTGCCTGAACATGTACTTTCTGTGTTCGGGCTGATGGAGAGCTCATGTCAGGTGAATTCAGCACAAGTGATGCAATTTTGTTTTTTTATATGTGAACATCTCATAGTGCGCATCAACATTGATTTTGACAATATTAACATTAATATAAAAAATACAGTAGAGGGGAGGGTTCCCCAGGGATGAGTGCAACTGGTGGGAAGCACAAGGGAGAAAAAGACAAAACACGTTAGTCCTCTAGCAATTTTAAAATAAGAAATGTGACTGAGGGGGTCATTACGACTTTGACGGGCGGCGTAAGTCCCGCCGGCAGAATACCGTTGCGCTGTCAAAAGACCGCTGCAGTTATTCTGAGTTTCTCGCTGGGCTGGCGGGCGACCACCAGAAGGCCGCCCGCCAGCCCAGCGGGAAACCCCCTTCCATGAGGATGCCGGCTCCGAATGGAGCCGGCGGAGTGGAAGGGGTGCGACGGGTGAAGTTGCACCCGTCGCGATTTTCAGTGTCTGCATGGCAGACACTGAAAACCTTGGTGGGGCCCTGTTACGGGGGCCCCTGCAGTGCCCATGCCATTGGCATGGGCACTGCAGGGGCCCCCAGGGGCCCCACGACACCCCATACCGCCATCCTGTTCCTGGCGGCCAAAACCGCCAGGAACAGGATTGCGGTATGGGGGTCGGAATCCCCATGGCGGCGCAACAAGCTGCGCCGCCATGGAGGATTCCCCAGGGCAGCGGGAAACCCGCGGTACACCGCCGGTTTTCCGTTTCTGACCGCGGCTGTACCGCCGCGGTCAGAATGCCCATGGGAGCAACGCCAGCCTGTTGGCGGTGCTCCCGCGGTCGTTGGCCCTGGCGGTCCATGACCGCCAGGGTCAGAATGACCCCCTGAATGTCTTTAGATACCGCTTAAAAATGGATTGTTAAGATTGAGAGTGAAAAGAGGTTGGAGCAAATTGTGTATCTTACCATGTAATGTAAAGAAAGAGTAAACAAAATGCAACCTTTAATTATTCAACATCGTAGAGACCATTACACATCAATAATGATTTTCCAGGCAACCCATTTATTAAAAAATGATTTTATGGCACTTCTCAACAAGGAAAATTGGAATCTGCGAGTAGTCAGCACACACTATGCCTATTGACCATGTCAGGTATTTAACAATTTGAATGCAAGAGTATAAGAAACTGGGTTACTAGATGATGGGGTGAACCCTCACTCAAGCAACAACAACAGTCCTTGTCAGGGTTAGGTCACAAGCAAACCCCAAATTAACGTTTTCTTAACCCTGTGATACCTTGGCACAAACCTGCGAGCTACACATAGTCATGTGACCCACGGTCATGCTACAGTTAACAAACGGTTAGGACAAGAAAATGCCAATTTTCTAAGGGTGCAATTTTCAGAATAGTGAAATTGCAGATCTTTAGAAATCAAACTCGACCTGTCCACCTGCACCCAACTGAAAGGTATCAATTCAATTAATAATTGTAACCCAATGTTATCCTATGTGAGATGTAGGCCTTACAGTACTAAAAAATGAATTTAGAAATTTTTCACAACCAGGAAACCCTCTGAGCATTTAGGGCCTACCCTAGAGATGACTTAAATGTACTAAAATTGAAGTTTTGGAAATGTCAAAAGCTTTATTTTGCCAGGTCGAAATGGCAGTTGAAACCTAAACTGCAATGGCCGACCTGAGACATATTTCAAAGGAGACTTAAGTTGGTGGCACAATGAGTGCTGCAGGTCTACCAGTAGCATTTAATTTACAAGCTGTGGGTATATGTAGCACCACTTTATTTGGGAGTTAGAAGTAAACTGTGGCCCAGATTTAAGAGGGCCTAGTGCCATTCCAGTTTCACATTAGCGTAAATTTTTACGCTAATGTGGCGTTGGAAGACCACAAATGCTGCACCATGTGTACATTGCGCCACTTTGTAACCCCTTGCACTACATTATGCCTGTGCTGGGCATACTGTATGCAAGAGGGCATTCCTGCACTAGGGGGGGCAAAAAAATGACGCAAAGAAATCTAAGAGATTTGTTTGCATCATTTTTATCTGCATTTTTAACGCTTTCTAACAGCAGGCATTAATGGGAGGCTCCCATTGTTTTCAATGGGCCTCTGGGTGCTTTGCAGGATTAGTGTCAACATTTTAGATGCTAACCCTGCAAAGAACTTATGATGCCAGTACCCATGACTCCTGCCATGGTGTGCCGTATTTTAAATACGGCACACACATGGTGGCATTAGGGGTGGCACTAAGGGGTGCAAGAAAAGTGGCCCTAATTCTGCCACTTAAAAGAGGAGAGCACAAGTACTGGCAACAGTGAAGTGCACAGTATCCTAAGACCAACCAATCAGAATTCAGCAAACAGCATGAGAATTAAAGCCAAAGAGTTTCGGGAAAGCTCACCCTAAAGCTGATAGGTCTACAAAAGAGTCTTTCTGTAGCCACACCAAAGGTTTAGAGTCAGGGTGAGGTGGGTCTTATGTAGAAATGTGATGCACGCATGTTTTGTAGAGAAATATTGGAGGATCTTTCTCCTATCGAGGCGTTGCAAAATTTGTGTCATTTGCAAATGTGCAATTATAAAAACAAATCAGTAAAATAATACAAATGTATGCATAATTATATGAAATGCAAAACGGGTATTTTCCTTTATATTTTAGCACAAATGTGTCCTTTTGGATATGAGGGCATACTTGGTGCTAAAAACAAGCACATGAAACTCTGTGCCACTGATACCATCCACTCACATTCTGGTCATTTGAATTTTCCTGTGTGCTTGTGCTAATTCTTTTCCATAATGGATGCATGATTATGCAATGTGGTATAATAGCTTCATTTTGTAATTTAGCGTGATGTGAAATTATCAAAATTATGCAACAGAAACCCAGTAAGGGAAATTTCACCCACAGCTAGGCATGTGAATGTGTTGCATATGTGTACTGATAGTGTCAGATCAAAGGAGACAGTCTATATGACAATGTGTACAAAGGTACAGACTGCAAGAAGCTTTCACAAATTGTAAGCATAAAAAGTATGAGCAGCTTAAACGGGGGTAGTCTGATCCACTGAGAAGAGGTTCTCAAGCCAGCAAGAAGGCACTCAGGAAATGAACCCATTAGCTGACCTATGCACCTTAATAGCCTTCGCCGATGGAGAACAATCTAGTGGGATACCAAAGGATAGGGCGGATTCAGGGGTCACTGCAAAAAGGAGCAGAACTTCCAGACAGGAGCCTGCATGGGAAGATATAAGGGTCATGGAATACCTTCAACAGCAATAGTAGCAAAGAGAGCTATGACGAGAGGTGTGCAAAATTCACGTATTTTGATTTCATGTAATTATGTGGAATTTGTGCAAAATTATGTGTTATTATGCAAAATGCAAATCCAGCATTATCAAATGTGTCATTAAGTACATTTTTAACATGAGAACGTATTTCAGATTAAAACAACATGAAAACACAAGTGCCAGAAGCAACAGCCGTTCACGTTCTCGCCTTTTGCTTTGTTCCCAAGTGTTTGTGGTGACGTTTTGGGCTAATGGCATGAAATTAGGTGATGTGGTGTAATGGCATAATTTCTGTGTTATTGTACAAGGGGGGAGCAGAATTCCTGAAATAACCAAATTATGCTGCTGTCCTTTAAATTTTGCCTGGTCCTACCTAAGACAAGCGGGAATTTGGGACTGAAAGGGAATGAAAGAGCACTTTGTGGAAGAGATGATTAGTTCAACTAGTTAATCTGGTATCCAACACTTCAAATCGGCGCTTACTGTCTCTGTAATGCAATGCCACTAAAGTGACAAACATAGGGATCACTGTTCTTATAATATCATTAATGTCAAGAACCGGATCAGCATCAGGCTAGACATGTAATTCCACAGGTGGTGGGGTTTCTTTCACCGGAGGTATTCTGGTGACTGCTTGTTTTAAAGGTAGTTTACAAATGAGCATTAGAGCATCAATAAAAGGTTGGTGGGGGAGGCATGGGGCAAGGGTTGCCAAATAAGGTAAAGCAATACCAAGAGTCATTAATATGTCATAGTAAAAGAGGGATAATAGGTACTAGTAAGTACAAGAAGGATAACTGGCATGAAATAGAATGCAACAGTGAGAAGGAGATATTAGCAAGATCGCGTGACATCCCCAAGTGACATTAGTTTAGTATGTGTCTTCAGTTCAATCTACATTTGTCTCTTTCAAGAACCAGTGTTTCAACCACTCAATAAAGTCCTTCCTTGCCAGAGGACCTGTAGAAAGAGTTGGTTTGACTTTCATGGCTGTGTGCGGTGGAAGGAAAGGTTCAGTCTTGCTGAATTTATGAGGATCAGGAAAGGCTTTTGAATCGACATTCTCAGGAACCATTACATACAGCAAGAATTACTTAGGAGTCTGACAAGTCTCTCGTCCATCCACCTATTGTAACAAGCATTAGTGGTGGTGTGAGGAATTAAAACACTATAGCCTTCATTACGAGACTGGTGGTCATGAGACCGCCAGCCTCGCTGTGGCGGTCTTACTGCCGAGGAGCCGGCAGTAAAGACCGCTGCATTAAGAGTTGGGAGGCTTGGCATCTGCCAAGCCTCCACAAGCCCACCTGGTCCGCCGGTGCAGTCGCACCGCGGTGGCCGGCAGTGAGCACCTCTAAACCGGCGGCAGGCCTCAGCCTGCTGTCTGGATTACGAGGCTACAGACCACCAGACTTTTCGTGACAGTCACCCCACCACGAAAACCTTGGCGGTCATGCACCGGTGACAGGAATCTCCATTCCTGTCATCGGCACATAAATACACACATTTCCCCACACATGCAAACATCCCCCCACCCATTCACCCCCTCACACACACCCTCACACCCCTTCAAGAACGTATGCATTCACATACACACCCATTCAGTATACCCATACAGGCACTCAGACACCCCATTCACTTGCAGACATGCAGACCCCCCCCATTCACACACAGACCTGCAGTCATCCCCGTTTATGTGCACATACACGCAGACTAACATTCACATTCAAACACATACACGCACTCACACTACACACCTTCCCCCTCCGCATTAAGGCACTCATAGTACACCCCCCTCTGCATACATGCACTCACAGTACCCCCCTCCGCATACTCGCACTCATGTAATCCCACATGCATTATTGGTGGTAAAGAAAATAATGGGTCAAGCTTTTTAAACTTATGTGCTTTCTGAGACTAATCTAATGGGCAGTCGGGAAAAGATAGCAATCATCCTGTCCACAGTCTAATAGATTGTTAAATGGTGTCTTCTAATGGGTCTGTACATTTTCCAAAAATATCAAGTGGAGCTTGGATGCTTGTCATAGCTGCCTAAGTAGAGCATACTTCTGTGGACATTTATCCCAGTTTATTTTTCAAGATGTCTCCTAAGGCACCTACAGCTGTGATTTTCCTTTTGGTCTTTCAAATAATAGCTCACAAGGTTTTACAGTCTCTAAGATTCCCGCTGTTTCAACAAGGAATCCACCTCCAAAAATAAAAGTAGCTTGTTAGAAGAGTTGTTAGCCAAAGTAGGTGGGCCAAGAGGGGAAAGGTTCCGTGGGAGGGGTGAATGACCTTTTTCATGAAGTTTAGGTTGCAAAGTGACACTAGTTTTTATTGGGTGTGTAGCCCAGACAAACACTCTGGCACTTTTTCAGTATTAGGTAAGGTTCCTCACCATAATAGTTGTTAAAATGCTATGTATCACAGGAGGCCGAGACCTGTAGTGGAGGGGAGCCACAATCACAGGAGTGGATGGTACAAGTGAAAGGCAGACATACACTCCACAGGCTTGGCCATACAGATGCCTGCCAAGACGGACCCAAGGATCTAGGATCATAAAGTCACACTATGCAGGCAGGCTGACAGAGATGATTAGGCCTTAAAGAGCTAAAATACACCAGAGGGGGTTCACAGGATACTTAAATTGTTAAATTGAAATTCAACAGCGATATTTATCGGCAACAAGTGCAGTAGGTTTTAGAACCACACTGTCAGCACTGATGCGATCAAGCCCACAATTATCTAGATATGCCACATGGTTGATGTCAGGGGACCTATGGGTCTTTATGAAGAGACATTTAGTGAACCATTACTTTTTTTAAATATATTTTATTCTGAGGCACGATCAAATGATCCTTAATCATAAAAACAGATACTGTACTAAACATATAGTACAGGTTTCATAGAGTTCATAGAAATACACACATTAAACAAAGCACAGCTCATGTATTAATAGCAATCGTGCTACCAGCTTTCACATATAGACCATTTTTTGTCATCTCATTGAGATCCCCCTCATTGTAAAATACCCCAATGCCGGTATGATAGTTTTCAAAAATGTGAATCTGCAATTGAAAATCTATGTACTGAAATATTGAAGAACAAAAATGATCTAACCTCTAGGAGACTTACATCTGAAGCGATATTAAGAACACTGAGTTCATTTTGTTTAAAGCTTACAGTGTTTGGTAAATCAACAATTTCAAATAAAATTGCATTTTTCGAAACTCGCCACAGAAATATTTTTCCTCATTATTTTCGTTCCAAACTCCTGGAGAACAATGTATATCTTCCCAATGAGCCCTTTTACTAGAGATTATTAGTAATGCATCTAGTTGATTAACATTTGTGAGATATTTCTAGTTCCTTACATTTCTCGTACTGATTATTCGATTACCTTAATAACCAGCTGCTTCTTTCTGTGAATCAGACTTGGATCGATATTTGATATTCGATATGGTCATAGAACGCTATGTGCAGTATATAGCAGTTATATGAACAGTGTAATCAGTTTTTACCCATTCCAACTAAAATCTCTATATAAGCCCAGGTTACCAGTCTATCACAAATCAAAACAATCTGTTAATTCTCAAAAACTATATGCCTCCCACTTAATTATAATTGCTTGATCAAATGCAGCATGCTTTCCAAATTCTATATCGTCCACGCCCTCCTCAAGAAACCCAAGGCAGACCCCAACGACCTCAAAAACTCTTGCCCGATCTCCCTCCTCCCCTTCCCGGCGAAGGTCATCGAGAAGATCGTCAACGCTCAGCTCACCCACCACCTCGAGGACAACTCCATCCTGGACCCCTCCCAGTCCGGTTTCAGACACAACCACAGCACCGAGACTGCTCTCCTCGCCGCCACAGATGACATCAGACAGCAAATGGACAACGGAGAAACTTCAGCCCTCATCCTCCTGGACCTTTCCGCAGCCTTCGACACCGTTTGCCACCGCACCCTACTGACACGCCTCCACGAAGCCGGAATACAAGAAAAAGCCCTCCACTGGATCTCCTCCTTTCTCTCCGGCAGAACCCAGAGAGTCCGACTTCCACCATTCTGCTCCGATGCCACCAACATCATCTGCGGCGTACCCCAAGGCTCCTCTCTAAGCCCGACGCTGTTCAACGTCTACATGGCCCCCCTTGCACCACTGGCCCGTCAGCACAACCTCAACATTATCTCCTACGCTGAGAACACCCAGCTCATCCTCTCCCTCACCAAAGACCCACACACCGCCAAAGCCAACCTCCACAAGGGATTGAAGTCCATCGCCGAATGGATGAGAAATAGCCGCCTGAAGTTGAACTCCGACAAGACGGAGGTCCTCATCCTCGGAAGCACCCCCTCGGCCTGGGATGACTCCTTGTGGCCCACCGCGCTGGGACCCCCTCCAACGCCAGCCAACCACGCACGCAACCTGGGTTTTGTCCTCGACTCCGCCCTCACCATGTCCAAGCAGGTCACCGCAGTTTCCTCCTCCTGCTACAACACCCTCCGCATGCTCCGTAGAATCTACAAATGGATCCCGACGGAAACCAGAAAAACGGTGACCCAGGCCCTCGTCAGCAGTAGACTAGACTACGGTAACGCTCTATACACAGGCATCCCAGCGAAAGACATCCGACGACTCCAGCTCATCCAAAACGCCTCCGCCCGACTGGTCCTCAACGTACACCGCCGATGCCACATCTCCCACCACCTGAAAGACCTCCACTGGCTCCCCGTGGACAAGAGGATCACTTTCAAGCTCCTCACCGACGCTCACAAGGCTCCCTACAACGCCGGACCATCCTACTTGAATAACAGACTCAACTTCAACGCCCCCTCCCGCCAACGCCGCTCCGCCAACCTCGCCCTCGCCATCGTTCCCCGCTTCCAACGCAAGACCTCCGGCGGCAGATCCTTCTCCTACCTCGCCGCAAGACCTGGAACACCCTCCCGACCCCCCTGCGACAGACCCAGGACCTTCTCACCTTCAGGAGACTCCTCAAGACCTGGCTCTTCGACCAGTAGCAGCAGCCTCCCCCCTCTCAGCGCCTTGAAACCCTAACGGGTACGTGGTGCGCTCTATAAATATTGTGATTGATTGATTATCGTCAAGATTAGTTTCCATTATTAAAGTAGGAAAATAAAAAAAGTTCTATAAAACTGGGATTTCCTCAAAAGGAACCACTGTAATGTGTTGTACTTCACTTTCTTGAGATTTTTTATTAACCTAAGAATATATTTGGTATTATTAGCTTTCACATCATTTTCATTATTTCGTTATAACATAAACAGAAAAAATTAGCACTTTTCTGTTTGTAACTGAATATTGTACAAAATGAACACAGCAAAAGGGTTTCAAACTAGAATGAGTTGGTCCGTCCTCTAAAATAGGTTTATATGAATTTCTTAGTGACAATCTATGTCTTGAGTCTCGCCACAAGAAGGACTATTTTTTTTAAAGAAAGTAAAACATAAAACACAAGCTGCAAGTTCAAATTACTAAGTAAATAAGAGAAGAATATGCATTTTATGTAATGCTGAGGAAGAGTGTTGGAAATGGCCTTTCTGCAGGGTCACCCCCAAACATTTTGCCTTCCTCTTTTTCTGACTTTAGGACTCTGCACACTTTACCACTTCTAATCAGTGTCCTGGTAATGTAAAACTTCTTAATTCTTTTGACACTGCTGTGAGGCCTTCTCCTTTCATAGGATAGCATTAGGGCTACTCCCATATATTGTTTGAGTGGTAGATCCTGATCTGAAAGGAGTAGCCAGGTCATAAGGCCATATTTAGTATGGCCAGAATGGTGATACAAAATCCTGCTTAATGGTGAAGTTGTATTTTCTATTTCTATTTTAGAAATGCTACTTTTAGAAAGTGAGCATTTCTATACACTTAAATCCTTCTATGCCTTCCAATCCACGTCTGGCTAGGTTTAGTTGACAGCTCCCTTGTGCATTCACTCAGCCAAACCCAAACACAGGATGCTCAGTCACACTTGCACACATCTGCATATTAAATGGGTCTCCCTGGGCTGGGAGGGTGGAGGGCCTGACACTTACATGTCAAAGGACAGTAGCATGCCCTCACACAAAGGACTGTCACACCCCGTACTGGGACCCTGGCTGACAGGATGGAACTGGAAGGGGACCTTGTGCACTTCTAAGCCACTCTTTGAAGTCTCCCCACTTCAAAGGCACATTTGGGTATTTAAGCAGGGTCTCTGATCCTACCAACTTAGACACTTCTGGGGTAGACACTCTACCTCACAGACACTTCCTGGAAAAGAACCTGCACCAGAACCTGCAATCTGCCAAGAAGAACTGCCTGGATGCCCAAAGGACTCACCTGACTGCCTTATGAGAAGGACTGCTGCCTTGCTGTTGCCCTGCTGCCTTGCTACCTTGCTGCTCTCTGGCTGTGCTGAGAAGTGCTCTCCAAGGGCTTGGATAGAGCTTGCCTCCTGTTCCCTGAAGTCTCAGGACCAAAAATACTTAATTCCTGCAAGAAGAACTGCCTGTGCAGCGGAAATTGATGCACAGCCTGCAGAAAACGACGCACTGCCTGCTTCGCGGTGAGAACATTACTGCACGCCGAACGAGAATGACGCAGCCCGACTTCGCAAGGAGAAGATCGACACAGCGCTAGCGAAGCAACTGGAAATTCAACGCATAGCCCACTGGATCGACGCAAAGCCGAGCCCAAACGACGAAGCCTGATCTCCTGAGAGGAATCGATGCAGCGCCTGCCGTGCTGTAGAAATTTCCACCCAACACCCACCGGATTGATGCAGCCCCTGTGACTTCGTCCTGCAAGCACTGGATTTCAACACATTGTCCCCGGGCATCCAAAAACCCCGCAACCCAACGAGGATCCAAGAGCGCACACCGTAAATCGACGCAAAGCCTTCCCAGCATGAAAAGTAAACAACGCATCGCTATGTGCGGCCTGAGAAATCGACGCACACCTCCCTGTTATCCACAAATCTCCTCGTCTGTGGTTCCTTACAGAGAATTTTGAACGTAAACCAGATACTTTGTGTTTGCAAGAGACATGTGTTGCTTTTAAGAGACTAAACATACTTTATATAATTTCTACAGTGATATTTCAAAATATACTTATTGCACCTTAATCGTTTTGACCTGCATTTTATCAGATAAATATTATATATTTTTTTAAACACTGTGGGGTGTATTTTTGTGGTGTCTTACCGTGCTATTATATGATTTATTGCACAAATACTGTACACATTCCCTTCTAAGTTAAGCCTGACTGCTCAGTGTCAAGCTACCAAAGGGTGGGCACAGGATAATTCGGATTATGTGTGATTTACCCTGACTAGAGTGAGGGTCCTTGCTTGGACAGGGGGTAATCTTACTGCCAACCAAAGACCCCATTTCTAACAAAGAGGTAGAAGCTTCAATTTTTGTAATAGCACTTTCACCTGCTTTAACAGTATCATAAAGTTAATCTGTATCACCTGTTTATTTAATTCCCTGACAACCTTTCTGCCAATCATAAAACACCTTTGTAGCTCATATAATAATTTTCTGGAGGCCAAGTACATAGAATTATTTTGATTTCAGATGTATTAACTTTAAAGCCTCTGAGAATCTGGAAAAGAGACAAAATTTCAAAACTCTCGATATTCCCATTTCTGGGCGTAAAAATATGATTACATTGTCTGAATAAACTTTAATCCTAGCCATCTTTAGTAGTGGTACAAACATTTTGTTCCCACTTTGAATAGCTATAACAAACAGCTCTATACAAAGAGCTAATAAAATTGGAGAGAGAGGACCTATATGCCTAGTACAAATTGAACTTTAAAATTATCTTTATCCAACAAATTTGAAATTAACCTAGCCTTTACTTCTTGATACAAATTACGTATGACCCTGGAGATTTGGGAGGGGATGCCAAATTACTCTAAAATGGAAAAAGAATCTTGCATCCCTCAGGGTCAAAAGCCTTCTCAGCATCAAGTAAAATAACAATAGCTGAGACTTGCTTTATGGTAAAAAGGTCCAGGGTTTCAATTAAATAACTGCTATTTGTAAGTAATTGAGGGCACAATATAAAACTATTTGACCCCTAACAAATTAATTCATATCCTATGTTATTATACCTGTGTGAAAATAATTTCATAAAAATATTATAATCCGAGTTTAAAAGAGAGATTGGATGATGTGAATTTGGATCTTCCTGATTTGTACACTTTTTTGGGCCACACACTTTACAAGGTAAGCTGGCAATTAAGTCCTCCAATTCCAGCATAGCAAGAAAGAAGTATTGTTAGAAACTGGGTGTATTGTTAGAAACTGGCTTTCTTGTTGGTTCAGGTATGCACCTCAGCCATGTAGAACCATCCATTCTAGAAAGGGCAAGTAAACTACACACCAAAGATAACTTGTGCTCACACGCTCGTATCTTGGCAAAGAGCAGTCAGGCTTATTCCCAGAGGTCATGTTTAAAGCACTGCATAACACACTTGCACCAGTGACACAATAAATAGACCACAAAAGAGACTCCACAATGGAATATATAAAAACAATATTTTTATGTTGTATATACAGGGAGTGCAGAATTATTAGGCAAGTTGTATTTTTGAGGATTAATTTTATTATTGAACAACAACCATGTTCTCAATGAACCCAAAAAACTCATTAATATCAAAGCTGAATATATTTGGAAGTAGTTTTTAGTTTTAGCTATGTTAGGGGGATATCGGTGTGTGCAGGTGACTATTACTGTGCATAATTATTAGGCAACTTAACAAAAAAAAATATATACCCATTTCAATTATTTATTATTACCAGTGAAACCAATATAACATCTCAACATTCACAAATATACATTTCTGACATTCAAAAACAAAACAAAAACAAATCAGTGACCAATATAGCCACCTTTCTTTGCAAGGACACTCAAAAGCCTGCCATCCATGGATTCTGTCAGTGTTTTGATCTGTTCACCATCAACATTGCGTGCAGCAGCAACCACAGCTTCCCAGACACTGTTCAGAGAGGTGTACTGTTTTCCCTCCTTGTAAATCTCACATTTGATGATGGACCACAGGTTCTCAATGGGGTTCAGATCAGGTGAACAAGGAGGCCATGTCATTAGATTTCCTTCTTTTATACCCTTTCTTGCCAGCCACGCTGTGGAGTACTTGGACGCGTGTGATGGAGCATTGTCCTGCATGAAAATCATGTTTTTCTTGAAGGATGCAGACTTCTTCCTGTACCACTGCTTGAAGAAGGTGTCTTCCAGGAACTGGCAGTAGGACTGGGAGTTGAGCTTGACTCCATCCTCAACCCGAAAAGGCCCCACAAGCTCATCTTTGATGATACCAGCCCAAACCAGTACTCCACCTCCACCTTGCTGGCGTCTGAGTCGGACTGGAGCTCTCTGCCCTTTACCAATCCAGCCACGGGCCCATCCATCTGGCCCATCAAGACTCACTCTCATTTCATCAGTCCATAAAACCTTAGAAAAATCAGTCTTGAGATATTTCTTGGCCCAGTCTTGACGTTTCAGCTTGTGTGTCTTGTTCAGTGGTGGTCGTCTTTCAGCCTTTCTTACCTTGGCCATGTCTCTGAGTATTGCACACCTTGTGCTTTTGGGCACTCCAGTGATGTTGCAGCTCTGAAATATGGCCAAACTGGTGGCAAGTGGCATCGTGGCAGCTGCACGCTTGACTTTTCTCAGTTCATGGGCAGTTATTTTGCGCCTTGGTTTTTCCACACGCTTCTTGCGACCCTGTTGACTATTTTGAATGAAACGCTTGATTGTTCGATGATCACGCTTCAGAAGCTTTGCAATTTTAAGAGTGCTGCATCCCTCTGCAAGATATCTCACTATTTTTGACTTTTCTGAGCCTGTCAAGTCCTTCTTTTGACCCATTTTGCCAAAGGAAAGGAAGTTGCCTAATAATTATGCACACCTGATATAGGGTGTTGATGTCATTAGACCACACCCCTTCTCATTACAGAGATGCACATCACCTAATATGCTTAATTGGTAGTAGGCTTTCGAGCCTATACAGCTTGGAGTAAGACAACATGCATAAAGAGGATGATGTGGTCAAAATACTCATTTGCCTAATAATTCTGCACTCCCTGTATCAAAAGACCAAAACCACATAATCAAAAAAACTGTGCACAGCATATCACTGAAGTAGTACTCCTTGTTCTGGTTAAAGCAATAATTGACAGTGACATAAACCAAAACACTAATGAATACTCACAGCATAAAAATGCGGAGATAGGACATATGAGTCATACATATTATGTATATGAAATAGTACACTGTACCAACTACATATACCAGCAGGCATGTTGCCAGTAATGAAATTCTAGGGGAAACTTATAGGCGGCAATGAGACATGGTTGATGTGCACTGTGGCGGAGGCAAGCCCATGGCTTATGTGACCAATCAACACGGTTTCCTGCTCAGTTTCAGTAGTGCACAACTAGTACTAGAAGAGGCCTTGCTAAATAACCATGGAGCTTCCTAACGCCTGCTCTCTTACTGGACTCATAAGGTTCCCCCCTGAGCACTGCACCCTGGAATGGGGGTCGAAACAATGTCTCCTACTTGTAGGGGACCCCAAAACAATTTGTGGCTGTGGGGTCGCATCTTCTAGTTAGAATGCCCCACGTAGGTTCCCCTTTGCGAAAGGCACACACATTGCAGATTTTGGTGGAATGACCTCGCAGGGTCTCCCGCTCAGTGTATGAATCACACCGGCTGCCCGTGAACACCTGATACAGCTGTGACCGGCAACCTTGAGGACTAAGGGGGTGATTCCAACCCTGGGGACCGCGGGAGCACCGCCAACAGGCTGGCGTTGCTCCCAAGGGCATTCTGACTGCGGCGGTATGGCCGTGGTCAGAAACGGAAAACCGGCGGTTTCCCGCCGGTTTTCCGCTGCCCTGAGGAATCCTCCATGGCGCCATGGGGATTCCGACCCCCTCACCGCCATCCTGTTCCTGGCGGTTTTGACCGCCAGGAACAGGATGGCGGTGAGGGGTGTCATGGGGCCCCTGGGGGCCCCTAAAAGATTTTCAGTGTCTGCCATGCAGACACTGAAAATCGCGACGGGTGCTACTGCACCTGTCGCACCCTTCCCACTCCGCCGGCTCCATTCGGAGCCGGCTTCCTCGTGGGAAGGGGTTTCCCGCTGGGCTGGCGGGCGGCCTTCTGGCGGTCGCCTGCCAGCCCAGCGGGAAACACAGAATAACCGCGGCGGTCTTCTGACCGCGTAGCGGTATTCTGTTGGGGGAACTTTGGCGGGCGGCCTCCGCCGCCCGCCAAAGTTGTAATCACCCCCTAAGTCTTCCCTGATGTCAGGTTCCCTTGCTTGGCTGCCATAGTGGCAAGGAGACCGGCAAGCCATAGTGGCTATACCTTGCGTTGTTGGCAGTCTTGGCGGTCCGCTGGCTGGTATGCAGGTCTCCAGAGTTCTGCTCGGTGGAAGTACAGTCCTTGGCTCCTTTCGTTCAATGCTGCATTTCCCTTTTTTTTCTGGAAGCATGCAAGGCCTGCTCTCTGCATCTCTCATGTCAGAGGGGGCCTTGCTAAGGGGGTTATCTGACAGCCAAAAGCATGTTAGGTGCAAGGATAGACAGATGCCACTCTCCTTTTGGTGCCTACAGGTGGTGCCTTGTGTGCGTGTCGGTGGGAAGCACTCCCCAGGTGCTAACATAAATAAAGGGAAACTCTCCTCATGCCCTAAGAGGCAGATAAAGCACTCACCAAATGCTAAGTAGAGGGAAAATACAAAAAGATGCTCTCACCAGGAGCTAAGGCACATAGCAAAATGAAGATTCTCCTCATGCACTAAGATGAAGACAAATCGATCATCATGCGCTGGGTTTGAAACAAAGTCAACGAGCAGAGAACAGTGCTCCACTAGCGCTATCGTCGCAGGACCAGGGGCAGCAGATGAACAACAGTAATCCCACCCTGGCCCCTGGGAGAACATTGAAGGGGACACAAGGCAGGCCGCAGTGACAGTGAGACCAGCACAATATGACACTTAATGATGGTTTCTCCTGGCAATCAGGCAGTGCCTAAGTCGTCCAGAGGCAGGGAGCAGCTAGCTTGCAGGGCAACAAGAAAAAACGCTATCAAGATGATTCCTTTGTGCCATCCAGCAGACACCAGGCAGCAGGGCAATAAGAGAAGAGCATTCCAGATGAGTCCAGTTTGCAGTCCAGCCGTCCTTCTGGCAGAAGTTCAGACCCAGTTCCAAAAGTGCATCACAAATCATCGGGCCAGAGCCTCTGTATTTATACCCTGGTGCCCTGCTTCTAGAAGGTGGAACAAGTTTCCAGCAATGTCTGACCAGTTCCAGGAGTTTCCCTCCTCCTCTCCTCTGACTGCACACATCAATAGGGGGAAAACAAGGTCAAGACATCGCCTATACAAGTGTAAAGTGTGAACACCCTATGCCTCTCCGAGCCCCGGAAGACTATCAGTATGTAGATGAATTCAGATGCAACTCTGTCACACCTAACCGTCCCTGGTTGACTGCTGACTGGAGAGTATACTCAAAGTGGAGCTGCCACTCTGCCCCAGACTTGGATTGGAGTCAGACTGCAAAGCACTAAAGTTATAAGTACAGAGAAAGGCCCACTATCTAAAAGTGGCCTTTCTAAAATAGTAATGTAAACTCCACCTACACCAGTAAGCAGGATTTCTTACTACCATTCCAAACATGCCAAACATTTCCATGCTACTTCTTACAGATCAAAAATCACCACTTAGACAGTTATACAGGAATTTGCAATGCAAACTCATAAGAAGAACAGCACTTACAGTACTGGAAAACGAAATTGACTGTCACTACTAGGACATTTAACACATAAAAATATATGTCCTAAGTTACCTGCACAGCATCCTGCCCATAGGCTATCTGAGGCCTACCTTGAGGGGTGACCTAGGTGTAGTAAAAAAGGAGTTTAGGCCTTGGCAAGCAGATTGACTTGCCAAGTGGCTGCAGTGGTAGGCTTGAGGCGAGTATGAAAGGCTAGTTTTGTAAGTGGTACAATCTGCCCTGCAGGCTCACTAGTAACATTTAATTTAAAGGCCCTGGGTATATGGTATAGCTCTTTAGAAGGGACTTACAGGTAAATTAAACAAGCCAGACAGGTATAAGCAAATTATACTAAGTTGTAGGGGAGAGAGCACTTTAGCACTGATTAGCAGGGGTAATGTTCCCAGGGTCCTAAAGACAACTTAAAGATGGTCAGAATAATAGGAGGAGAAAGGCAAACTTTTGAGGATAACCCTGCAGAAAGGGCCATTTCCAATGAGTATCTTCTTGTGACAGTTGAGGAATACCAAGTTTGCATGAAGAATTCATTTATTTTATTCTGCTCAACTGTCTGGGCTTAATTATTTTACATATTTGTTTTCCTTCTCTAAAAAAAGGTCAATTATATTTGAGCTTGGGTGTTAAAGTGAACACCAGATCACAGCCATCATTAGGTGCTAATAGTGCTATGAGACTTTTTTCATACATATTTATGTGAACATTATTCATGCACTCTTATGTGCACATTAGGCTTAGTTTACTTTTTTAATGCAATATTTTTTTATTTGTTCAGAGCTGATTGTGCTTTTTCTTTGAACTTTGGTGAATTTTAGTTTGTAGCAATTTCTTAATACATTTTACTGAATGCGGATGGCACAGTAGGTTTTTATTTTGTTACTTTAGGATCTATATCTGACAAGTCACTTTGCTCAGGCAGCTCACTATTTCCTAGCTGTTTGCTGAAATTCTTATTGCTTCATTATTTAAATGTTGTCTTAAACAAAATGTTGGGAGATCAATTAGGGCCAATAGAATAAATATCAGATAGGTTCAATATGCTCTTATACAATGGCATTGGGGAAGGATTGTTATTGGAGGTGATTTTAATTTCCTGCAAACATCAGATATTGATGTCATAATGTCTAATAGGAGGTATCAGAAGCTTAAGGTGGCAAAGCTAATGGTTAATTATAAGAAACATCTGATGTCAGTGGATCTTTGGGAAAGTGCTTCCCTGACTAGGCGAAAATACTCTGGTATCTCAGCTAGAATTAATTCTCCCACTCATATTGATTTCAATTGGATATACTCATAATGAAGTCTGAGTATATGGCAGTGCTTCCAAATGTTTTGTTTCTGACAATTCAGCCCATGAGCCCCAGATGTCAGTGTTTAAAATATCACATAATCCTAGAAGATGAGTATTTAATCAATAATATTTAGACATTTAAATTTTTCAAGGAATCAGGGCACCACCAGAGTTGAAATGATTTGGGATGTTCTCAATGTATTCCCCATGAGCACAGATAATTTGTAAATGTATTGCCTCAATAAACATTATTAAAGAGAAAAGCTTGAGCTTGAAGTATAGATCAGAGTTAATTAAAAATGTCTGTAACAGAACACAAAGGAAAATGAAATGACTCTAGAAACATCTAAAACTTCTTTACATGAGCATTACTATACTGAGAGGCATTTAAACAATTACACATACTTCCAGAAAGTAGAGGAAGAGAGTGAATATGCGCTTCAATTGATGGGCTGCCAGATCCATGAAAAAATATCTAAAGGACCTATACTTCACAAGATTAGTCACTTGTTTGGGTTCCCAAGATGATTTACTCATTATAGTGTCCACATATAATTCCCTTATTCCCACAATCCAAAATTACTGTTACCTGGTTTCACAGTAATTTCAGGGACAAGAAAAACATTAAGGCCCGTATTTATACTTTTTTAGCGCCATTGTATTTTGTAGGTTTGCGCCGTTTTGCGTCAAAAAGCGGCGCAAATGCGGCGCTAAAAAAAGTATAAATACGGGCCTAAAAGTGCTGAAAAAAATGGTGCAAGAAAATCTCTTAGATTTGCTTGCGCCATTTTATCGCCCCCCCCCCCAATGTGGGAATGCCCCTTTTGCATACATTATACCTGGTGTAGGCATAATGTGACACAAGAGTTTACAAAGTGGCGCAATGCATGCATTGCACCACTTTGTAAATATGCTGCCTGTAAAAAGTCACTTTAGAGCCACCTTAGCGTTAAAAAAATGACACTATGGCAGCGCTAAGGTGGCTCTAGGGCCTCTTAAATCAGGCCCTTAGTGTTTTACACAGTCACACAGGATGTAATCTATATTTGCACCCTCTGTGATGTTTCATAATTATTGAGATAAATATTAATGGCAACCACTTTATATTCCCCTGACATCCGTAACTAATAATATTTCTTACCATTCTCTGTCTCTATAGAGCATATTAATTATGGATAAAGGCAATCAAACTACAGTAACAGAATTCATCCTTGTTGGATTTTCCGACCTAGGTGAGTATCAGAAATTCCTCTTTGTCCTTTTTTTATTCACTTACATTGCAACAGTTTTTGGAAACACTGTCATCATTGGATTGATTATCAGTGATTCCCATCTTCACACTCCCATGTACTTTCTCCTCTGCTGCCTGTCAGTGCTAGATATCTGTGCACCCTCCACTATCATCCCTAACCTGTTAATTAATCTCCTTCTTAAAACTAAGACCATTTCATTTGCGGGCTGCTTCACTCAGATGTTCTTCTTTCACTCCATTGGTAACATGGAAAGCTTCCTACTGGCCCTGATGGCCTACGATAGGTATGTGGCCATCTGCCGGCCCCTCCATTACACCCAGATAATGAGTAGAAACCTCCTCTTACTCCTTATATCTGGATCCTGGATCATCGTCTGCCTGCATTCATTGCTGTATTCAGTATGGACCTCCCGGTTAACATATTGTGGGTCTAACAAGATCTATCACTTCTTCTGTGAAGTTGTACCAGTTTTCAAGCTCTCATGCTCAGACCTCAAGTTTATTACACTTGTGGAAATAGTAGAGGCGAGCATAATTCTATCTATTCCTTCAACCTGCATTGCTATCTCCTATGGTCACATCATCACCACCATCATGAGGATGCCAACTGCAGTAGCCAAGCTCAAGGCCTTTTCCACCTGCTCTTCTCACATTATTGTTGTCACACTTTTATACGGGCCAGCACTTTCAGTATATGTACGGCCTCCCACAGCTGTGTCAGTTCCCTCTGACAGGATTGTAAGTATATTGTATATTGTGGTGCCCCCTCTTGTGAACCCTTTCATCTACACGTTGAGAAATAAAGAAGTTAAAGAAGCCTTGAGTAACGCACTTGTTAGGTAGATATTTAGGGAACAGTGGGTTTAAACACAACTCTTGTGTGGTTTTATTTTTACCATCCAAGGGCATGGCAACGGAAGGTGAAATTTGAATGTCAAAGCTCTGTTTTTATAAGAATAGTAAGATGACAGTGATGTAGGAACCATGGGATGACTGTATATATAGAGCATATGATAAGGTGCCCATACTCTTTTCCATATGACAAATGTCTTCCTAAACTCTTATTATGATTGAGGGTGGTGCATATGAACAGGCTTCTTCCTGTGCATCTGTGATTGGAAATGGTTGCAAATGTTATCCAAGTAAGTTATGTCATTCATGCAGTCCTTATTCGGCTGCAAGCCATAAAAGATCAAATAAACCAAATTCATAAAATACAAATGATTATCAATATGTCAGTTTTCAGAGCAATGTGATTTACTCTTGCATCATTGACAAAGAGTGTACAAGCTGACTAGGTTCAGTCCAGTCCTCATAGGAACAATGAGGTGTACACGAAGTACCCATCCTATAAAGTCACTTTGTATTTACTGACGGAATGTTCCCCTTACCTTATTATTCTTGAGAATGTTTTACAGTTAGGTATGGAAACAAAAGAGGATGGGACGTTTTTAAAATGGAAGATTTTTTGTAAGTATTGTATTTGTATGTGTTCCATGACAGGCATGGACCATGCTCTTTAGCCAGAAACTACTGGTTTAATGTCCTCCCTTACCCACCTAAACTACAGAACAAAATATCTACATTTGCTGAATCCATACATGGAGATTGTTTCTTGAAGATGCGGAGAAGGTGGATGTCTTGTGAAGTTCAGATCTGTACATGTTTATATTATGTTCAAAAGGCATCAAAACAAACTGAAACCATGTTATCTGACACACACTGTTGTTCTATCTTCTTTGACTGATCTGTGTAGTGAAGCATTCTGGGGATTCCTTAGAAGGGGCATAATGAAAAATCTGCATTTGTTCACCAGAGATTTCAGAGAGATCAAAGGATTTGTTCATAAAACGTATTGCAATCCGTTAATTTATTTTCTTAAACATTCACTGCAGAAGATCTTTTTGGACTTTGTTTTGAGAGAGTTGTGGAACAATGTTGAGTTTTAATCATGATTGTGTCTTAACTCCAGAGTACTCGCTACAACAATATTGTAACCATAAGTATTTACAGGTAAGTATAGTTTTGCCATTGTTAATTTCACATGTATGTAATTTCATGATATATATATATATATATATCATCACCCAATGTTGTGCTCGGCGTTCGACTTTCGGAATCCCATAATCCCTAATTCACTGACTGGAGTTACAGGCAGGATAGTGAATTAGCATTTTCAAAGTAAAATCATTACTCACTGTATTTTGACCAAGACATTTCACCTACTTAAAGCAAGAAACACACATAAGGGAAAAGGGCCTGTGAAAAAATGCAGGAGCCAATGAAAAAAGAATGAATCTTAATGTTTATTTGATTTCTCACTTACATGATCCCACTACCTGGAATTACCAGCACATTGGATATCAGTACTTTCATGTGCAGGAATACCTAAATGGGAGCTGTGCAAAAATCACAACTGGGTCATTTTTGCTCTAACCACTCACTTCCTGTGTTTCCTATTCAGGTTATGAATATCTTCAGCTAAGAGATTACCACATTGTATACTATTTAATTGGGTGATCACTCTGTTGAACTACATCCACTAACCAACATTAAGATTATCTGGACAGCTTCAAATCTTTGATCACAAGCACTTTGAACTTTTCCAGAGATACATGTTTTACATGGGGGCTGCTGGTTGTTTTGGTGTAGTGTCAAAGTTTGCATTTTGAAGGCAATCCCAGCCCACTCCATTTTGTTGGCAGATTATCATCTGATTGCCACCATCGCATTGTAAATGTAACAATCAACATTGATAAGTGTTTTAATTTTTAAACTATGTAATGACAAATTGAAAGCATATTTTTGCGACTACAGGCTGTAAGTGATAGAAATATGTTTTGTCGAGTCTTCATTACAGGTTTAATATGCCAGTAGCAATAAAAGCATTGAGAATGACTGTTTTATACTGTCCAAAACTCATCATTTTGGCTAGTTATCTCTTAAATAGCCTTTTTGAATTTAAGTATGAAAACAATTGATCTAAAGTATGCTTCTCATCATTCCTGTGAAGAGGTTTTCCCCTCTACCACATATCATTACGGACTGATGACATTAAGCATGCAAAGTAAGAGATGAAATAGGCATGGTTGGCAAACCCATTTTCACTTGTAAATACAACTTAGAGGTGTAAATGTCCCAATTCTGTATGGAAGGCACTCACAAAAGATACCTTGCACTTGGAAATCCATTTACTGGCAGGTAAAGTACTCAACAACACCTTTTGGGTGTTGGATGTGCAACTGTGAATGTCTAAGACATGCTTGCTTGTAGGCTGTCAGTGAAATTCCAATATTGCATTCCCCCTGTGCTGTCTGGAAATTGTATGATGTTTCCTACTGTCAAGTGTGCAATAAATCCCTTGCCAATGTGGGGAAGGAATGAAAATACCCTCATACTTTGTTGAGTGAAATGGAAAAGGATACTCCACAGTGAAAAATATTTTCTCACATTTGTTTGAGGAAAGCAACCTTTTATCTACGAGCACCCTAGATTTTTGTCCTTTTTCTGGACATTCTTTTTGTTTGCCATAGAACTCTGCCTGCTTACCAGACATAAATGTCTTGTGATCAACCTTAAAACATGGTTAAATTGGCTTATTTTTGATTGGCACATTTGAATTATCTGTTAAGTCCTAGTATATGTTGTAGAAAGTGCACCCAGGCCCTGGCCCTGGTTGTTAAATACCACTTGTGGACTGCAGCACCTATTGTTCTATCCACTACAGTGGAAGTGCAATCATAGGTACATGCCTGCGCTGTGTAACTTGACTGCTGCATTGTAAAACCTACAGTGCAAGCCGTGAAGGTTACTCTTTTTCTTTACAGGTAAAGGCACACCTTTAGATTTTAATTAGTCACCCGCTGTGGGTTTTGTAGCCCACAAGATAGGGTGTGTTGTTTTAAAAGTGGGACCTGTAGAAAATTAATATTACCATTCCCCTACAGTGAGAAAGCACAAAAAAACATTTTCGTTGTGGCAGACCTAGCTGTGCAGGGTAAGAAATCAGAGTATAGATTAAAATAAAAATGCTGTATCTTGGGAATGAGACTAGAAAGATAATTAAACTACTCCTTTTAATAATTATTAAAAATCCAATGCAATGGTGAAGTCGATGTTTAATAATAACTGATGAAAAGTAACCTTTAGAAAGAATCCTTTACCCTGCCTATCTTCTTAGAAGATAATTTGTTTAAACACTCTAGGTAACAAACTAATACATTTCTAAATGATTTGGTTTGAAAATAATTTTTCATTATTAAAGTAGAACTTTTTATCGTTTTGTGTGACATAAAGTACTTTGAGAGCAGGTACATTCCCCTCTGATCTGCTGCTCGGTGACCTCTTTTAAGTTGTCGGTTTTAAAAATTAGTAAACATGCAATACTGTAATTATCCTACTCTGAATACAACTGTATTAATATATAGTGATTTTATCACCCTGAATTCAACTGTATTGTTATATTGTGATGGATTGTTTTTACTTTGGGTGATTTTACTGTGGTTTATTCTTTTAAGGCACAGAAATGTGGTGAATAAAAGTATATTTGACTTGACTTTGACTTGAGTAACAGAGTTAATTTTTTAAATGATTTATTTAACATTTTTGGATTTTCTTTCTACTGATACATTTGTATTTTTGTCAAATGCTAATTATATTTCCAGGTTTTAAGATATTTAATTGAGGGTTAGTATAGTTTTTTTTATTTAAATTTCTGGAGTACTTTTTAATCAAAACTTGCTTCATTAAGAAATAGTAAATTTGACTCAACTTCAGCATATGTATTTGTTATAATAGAGTTAGAACACTATATCAAACTCTTTTCCCCCAAAGTTAAATGGACTGGAATTTGAATAGAAAATTGCCTTTTCCTAGCTGTACAGTATACTGACACCAAAGTGTGTTAGACTAGAAGTGGCTCCTTCAGTGTATGCACTCTCCAGAAGGATTATAAAACTGGAGTTAGAATAGTAACATTGACACCCACCACCAATGTTTTTAATGTCCCTAATGTTTGTAAGACTAACATTAGAATAAGAAATCTGATGGGACCATGTATGCACTTTCCTACCCTATTAGTGTACTTATTCCATCATCTTTATACTTCTATCTCTCCCACTTTATTACCGACTGGGATTAAAAACTAAGGTCACACACCCCATAGCCATAGCCATAAACCCCAGTAATAATTGAGGATACCATTTTACACTTTTGATCATACTACTAACATTATTTCAACATGGCCATTGTCCCACCCAGAGTAAAGTTCCCTCTGGATCTTTTCATCTCCAACAGTTTAATAATTTCTTTCCTTTCTTCTTTCATAAACCTGACTGGACCACTTGCATATTAAATGGATGATGTACAGGATTGATTATGACAATATTTTAGATCAATTGCTGACAGACTACCAAACATTTTTTCACTTTTTGTTTGCACTGTGATATGGCCATTCCAGTATTCTATCTGAAATGTGAATAATCTTACCAAGGCCTCCATCTCTTGCAGTGTAGACCCCCTTTAAAAAAATTAGAGTACTATAATAATAGGGGAATTATGACAATGACCTATTAGATCTTTTGAATTATGAGCTAACCAAATATCTAACACCATGTTCATTATATTCACCTACTCGAAATGGCCACTCTTGTATTCATAAATGTCATGTGACCCCAGCTGGCATTCTGACTCTAACTTATGCTTTCTTTTTCTTGAACCCACCAACTTCCTTCTTGTCTTTCTACATGAACCACTGGGAGGGAAACACTGTCTTGGACCAAAGAGTTAGGCTACCACACCCTTTCAACACTGATTGGGTACAGGCTTTGAATTGTTCTTTTTCTTTTCTTGTGTTGTGACTGCTGATGTTAGACCGATCTGACTTGCCATCTTCTTTCCCTTACGAACAGAACATTCTTCTTGGCTAAGCCCACAGGACTTTGAGTATGATAATTATAGCATGCATTGCCATGACTAACTTTGCCACTATTGCCTCACCTCGGCCTAATAACTTAATACGTTTTTATTTCCCTGCAGTCCAATTGCTAGCACTTTCAAGATCGCATTCACAATAATGCAGAACCCCATTTGTTTTCTGTGGTCTGGCCATATCTCAGTGGTCTCCAAACTTTTTAATGCCACGCCCCCCCAGTTGAAAAATAAAAATCATTGTCCCCCCTCACAATTTTTCAAAATTATTTTATAAAGAGGACAATGTTTAAGTATGTCTATACCTATTTATTTAAACATTGCATTTAAGTACTGTTACCTTTTTAAAAATGCAGTAAAAAGCTTCTGCTTAAAACAAAGGCCTGATATCTGTATAATGCTTCTTTTGGCCAGAGTCTGGAGCACGCCCTGGGATCTCTTGAGGCCCCCCTAGGGGGGCCTGCCCCCCAGTTTGAAGAATATCTTCATGAAGTCTATCTCCATTATCGGATTGTCACTCTCCCGGCCACCGTCATTGAACTGTATCTAACTTTGAGAGTAACATAGCAGGCTACCACTAGTCCCTTTTTAACGAGCCTCTAGCATGTTGTTCTTTATCAATTTACTTAGTTGAATTTACGGCTGAATTTACTGAGCTAATTGTTCCTAAATAAGATCCCTTGTAGGCACTCTGACCTGCTATACTGTTAATACCCCAAGCCACAAGGGTATATTGGATTTCCCTTTTCTATTAGTTCTTTATGACCTTGCATCTCACCTATGTTCAGATGGACACATCAATGACTACCCATTCATAGATATGACTGTGCGTCAAGGATTGCAGTGAAATCACGCAAGAGTGAGAACAAAAACAACACTTTTTTCTATTTGTATGAATATCAATACAACATTGTAAAGAATATTTTGTTTGTTTCTCTTTATCTCCCTCCTCCCTCTTTTTATTTTTTGTCTGTGTACCTGTGATTTCTATGTGTTATAATTTGGCCATACGTATTGTCTCAGTTACTGCATGACTTTTTAAATTGTTACTTGTGATATAAATTATTGCAGTTGTAAAGTACACGCAATCTTGAAAAAGCCTAAGGTCTATGTGCCACTTAAGTGGCGACGTACTTGTTGGCTGGCTAGTCAACCATTAAGGAATCCTGAAATTTGTAGAATAAAATCTCACCTTCTACATCATGAATGTATTTTTAATAATAGTTTTACTGTCATCAACTATTGCTAAAACTGTCCCCCCTCTTCATATTAAACATATGCTGCCCTTTCTTCTTTGGCTGTGTTATGCGGATGGCTACCCTGGGAGGGTCTCAGCTGAAATACAGTAAAGCTCCATTGGTAAGTGAATACTCCAAAGAAATAAAAGGTTTGTTATAAAAACAGACTGTAGACTGTCAAAGGTTGGTTGACTTACATTTCCCTGCAAAAGCTCTCCTTGATTTAAACACATAAGTTCAACATGTGCAGCCAAGAATGAAGGAATTCAGTTATTTACTAATGAACTAGGATTGGATGATAACCTCTCTGAAACTGAGTGTCGAGCCCTACAAAACACCTTGTGAGTTTCAAACCCCTGATTACACTCATACTCCTTGCAATGTTGTAGGCAATGATTCTGAGGCCTGAAACAATTCAAGCCATTGGGCACTATGTGGCTCAGCTACCAGATTACTACAGCTTTTGTTCAAACAGCGATCTATGAATGCCTTTTACAATGAGGGAAAGAACAACATTTTCTGATGGTTTGCATGTTGCGTGTATTTGTAAAATCACACACAAAAGTATCCTGGTGATGAAAACTGGTGAAAATCATTTATTTCAAATTTACTTTGTAAAGTTTACTGGTTGTAACACAATTCAGGCCAGGGCCTAGGGTAGTGAAAGGTGCCAGACCCCTCGTGCACTGGCCTGTCCAATTTGCAATGCACATGGGACAGGCTGGAGAACAAGAGGCCTGAAACTGGGCCGTAGGCAGCAAAAGCTGCTGTTTCAGCCCTTGTTTGTGCACCAGGGTGCAGAAACAACGAAAAAGAAGAGATAAGGATTTACCTAGGTCTTCCAGGGAGTCCTCCTCTCCTCAGCGTCTGACAAGTCCGCAGCAGCTGCCTCCCTCTGGCCTCTGCTCCCAGGCTCCAGGTGTGTGCTGCAGCCCAGTTATGGGCTGCACAGCGCAAGTGCAGACTGCGCTTGCGTGTGCGCTTGCGCACTGAATGAGCTCCGCTCCGCTGGCTGGGCTAGCAGAGTTTTTGGATTAACTCCCCACTCCAAGAGGAGAGTGGAGTTCCAAAATTTCTGTTAGATCCACCAGCTGAGCAGATCTCCCCGCACACCACTACTCAAAACGAAATAACACCCCTTTAAGCAGGCATAAAAAACAGAGAAATGTTATTTCTCCATGGCCTTCTAATGTTGCATGTGCACTGTACAACACACATAGAAAGTGGGGAAAAGTTTTAAAGTTTGTCAAGGCATAGTATTTTGTAATTGAAGGACTACTTCCCACTAGAAACATATGCTAGATATGATTCAGAAATGTTTGTGCTATAATGCAGAGGTGTGTGCATGACACAGGCGACAGCGTTAGGAAGGAAGGCACTATTACATTATGGTGCTGCCCTACATTCTCCCTCTCGCTTGTTCTTGTGCTGGAAGGGTTTTTAGTAAATCAACCTTTAGGTATTTATGCAAGACTTCAATTATTACTTTGCTGGAGTTTTTCCCCACCAACAGGAAGCTGGACTAAGCCTGGGATATATATGCTCTTTTGAAAATATACAGTTGAATTTCAGGACACGATAAACCTCATCTGACCTTTGATTTTTTTTAATGCAGGCAATTTCTACTCGTGCTGTCAGGCGTTGTGGTGCGTAAACATCTGTGTCAGCTGTTTAAGGCACACAAGGCATGTTGGTGAGATGTTGCAGGCAAAACTCATGTAAGGGAGTCGCTAAAGGATCTATTCAGGAAAATGAGTGCCATTGTTAACGCGTCCCTTTATGTCAATTTTATACACATTAGGACTCGTTTTAGGCTGATGAATCTTTTGACCCAGTGGTGAGACACCGTAGAACGAGATAACTGATCAGTATGTCAAGCAATATGTCAATGACGTTATCAACATATATCACCACAATATACCTTACTTTGGATAAAGACATTGATTAAACAGTCAGCGCAATCATGACCTTTCAGTCATGAATAACCACTCCTTTGATTGAAGTTTTGTGAATTTTATTCCCTATTGGTTACAATCTAGCAATAAAAATATCAATCTCAAAACCAAGAAGCAGAAGAGCATAGTCACGATATGGCAACTGTGATAAGATTTTGACAATGCAAAGATCACGAACATAAAAGCACCGATGTAAGATAAACATAGGTTAGAATACATATATTAACATATACATCTCAGTTCAGCACAGTACAATGTCAGTCTCGTCTTTGCGTCAGTCAGGATGATCACCTAATCTAACCACTAATTAGCATCAGCATGTTGGACTTCATGCAAAACAATTTAGAACACCAATTTAGAAAACATCTAGCTAAGGTCTCTATCCAAAAATACAGCAGTTGGTACCTAGAAAGGAAAAGCAAACAGACAAATTACAATAGTATTGTCATAATTACCCTCCTCGGTATAAGTCAGCACACAGGATCAGTCTTAGTCTTCAGGACATCAGTTAGATCGCCGACAGTCTATTAGTCTAAGGGACAGGGGACACTTCCCTCATAAGGAGGAAAAGTGTAATGGGGCAGTCTATGGATGAGGATAGTTTATTTAAGTCTCAAATCACCAAACAGAGTGACAGAGTTTCTGGATGCAATCGATATCATTCCCTACCTAATTCTGATGACCCTTCTGTGTCATGAGCTTTTATCCCTTTTTCACAATACATTCCCCCAAAATTCTATTGGATAATCAATATGCCCCACTATCTTTAGCCTATCAAATTATACATTAGGTAATTCAAATTGTCACCCCACGATAAATTATAACATTTTTATTGGTCTCCATAATTGACGTCTTCGTAGGTGGCACATCCGGGGTTACTTCTTTCTCTGGTACATTCTTCAGGTCAAAAGTTCTCTTTTCCATGGCATATCGTCCTTGAATGTTTCGAATATTGTTGCAAAACGTATAAAACTTATACTAAGGCAGCTAGCATGCGAATGAGAAAATTTTAGCATTGTTACATAAAGCGTAGAAGAGAACAAATGCTGGGTCATGGCCCTTTACAAGTCAGCACACTGGAAAACAGAAAAATATGCTTTAATATGAGAGCTACACGGCTAAGTCTTCGGCTCACGCTAACTTAAGGCCTATTGGTTCTAATACAAATGCAATCTTCATAGGTGTTATCATACTCAATTAATCATAATACAAGCAATTATTTCTTACAGTCGACATTAGTCTGTGTGCACGATAATAACTTCACACTTATAATCATGTTAGGAATACATTTAAGCAAATAATATTTTATGATCGTTTTTGTATGCAGCATTGTTAGATATAAGTATTTCACATCTAATATGTAATATTTAAACTACGCTCTCTCACCATCATAGAGGTTTGTGACTCCTTAGACATGTTTGCTTTCACCAATGCTCTACCGCAAGATCTCGAGATGGGGTGTTGCCAGCTGTGTCCTGGACCCTCTTTGTTCTGGGTCATAAGTGTTTTTGAAGGTCTAGCCTAAGTCACGACCTGTTGATTGCACTCAAATTATATGTATAATATACTTACTTACAGTGGCTTCCAGCCAGCCCTATTCATCCACTCGCCTTCTGTGTCATTCTTTTTTATCCAATCTGCAACAGCATAGGGCAACAGGCCTGCCCACTTCAGCCATTTTATAACATCACTATGAGTGACAGCAGTATCCCCATTCACAAGGAACACATCAACAATCAAAATAATACCCCTCTGTGCCAGAGACTACCGCGGCAAGGTGTGTTTTTGATTCCTAAAATAACATCTTTTTCTTTTTAGCACACTCGATTTTTTTTCATGAACATTAGCATTATGATCAAACCATCTGCACCTCAAAAGCTACGTCTGTTCCCTCCTTGACATGCCTAATTAATCGTTTACATCCTTTTTCGATATGGATCCAGCAATCAAGTTTAAAAAGAGCTTGGCTTCAAAACAGGGATATAAACCAATGGGAAGATGTATGTCTTTTGTGAAAATATGCTTGAAGGTTCAATTAGTCCTGGAAACGTCTAATAAAATGATCCATTGTGCTGTGCTGGTAAAAACCTTACACTCTTCTCGACATATTCTCTCACAACATGTTCTTGAGATGTCCAATAAAACAGCTCATTACAGTGTGCGGAGTGTGCAATTCTTTTGTTGTGCATCCTACTGCTCTTAGAATCTTTGCTCACACAGAGGAGGAAAGGGAATTGTTCTCAGTGTACGGGGGTCGTGCTTTCCAGTTCTCTTAAGAGACAGGAACATTACTTATTTGCTTTAGGATAGTCAGTAACTGAGCACTGGGTAAACAATACACTTGGGATATTTATCCACCTCTCATTGACACATTACATATCAAAGGTTTGTTCTCACCTCAGTCTTTTTCTTATAACGTGTCTCATATATTTGATCTCTATTACTATTTTCAACCATTACAAAGTTTTGTCTGCCAAGCCTGTGAAACTCAGGGGCAGATTTAAGAAAAGTGACCCTACACCCAGAGCAGCGCCACTTTCCTTGCGCGCCTTAGCGCCCCCTACCACCGCCATGTGTGTGCCATATTAAAAATATGGCACACTATAGAGCAGGGTGGGGGCAATAGCGTCAGAAATCTTGATGCTATAGATGTACTGTTCAGGGTTAGCCCTAAAATATTGGTGCTAACCCTGAACAGTACATAGGGGCCCAATGTAAAGAATGGTGTGCCCCCTTTTAAAACCTGCTCTAAGCAGGAATTAGAAATGCCAAAAAATTGGCGCAAATAAATCTTTTAGATTTCTTTGCACCATTTTTTCGTCCCCCCTACCGGGGAATGGCCCTCTTGCATAAACTATGCCTGGTGCAGGCAAAATGTGGTGCAAGGGGTTACAAAGTGGAGCAATGCATGCAGTGGGCCACTTTGTAAATTTGACGCAGCGATTTTGGCCTCGGGCCACATTAGCATAAAAAAAATGATGCTATTATGGTGCAAGGAGGCGCTAGGCTCTCTTAAATCTGGGCCTCCATTTCATGGCAGCAGCCTTTTTTGGGGGGGGTGATAAGTGGTTTGGCGGGCGCATTCTACCATATTAATGCTTGCCACTCTAAATGCAACTGGCAGCAGACAGGGCGGGCCGGTCAAGAGGCTGCTTTCCAAACAACAGCTTAGCTCATGTTAGCACTTACTTCCTCTCTGAGTACTTATAGCGTGAATGGTGCAATTAAGAACCTGCACTGCAGTGTGAAACAAACTTCAACCCATTCCTTTAATTTTCATGATATCATTGGAACTACTTTTGCACGAAAACTAGCAAAATATGCGGAACAGTCATCATAGTAAACGAGTACCTGAAATGTGTACAGCAACAATATGTATGTTTTACATTTTTTTAAGTTGGTTTCTCTGGCTAACCAAATTTTTTTTTCTAGCTACTCTTCCTAAATCATCCTCATCCCGATCCATTCTCTGGATTCTAAGATCTGTCATCCATTTTCACCCTCAGCCCCTAGGGATCTTCCAATCTGTTCATACTTCGAAATAGTCTAGCATGGTGAAAGTACTTTATAAGCCAACTATTGCATTGTGTGGGACACTCGGGAAAGTACATTGCACGGGGGGGGCACACTGACACTAGGAAACTGACACAGTGGCACCAACAGGGACAAACAGGCACTGACAACTGACATACGGGTATCAACACTATCACCGGCACACTGCCACAGGAGCACTGACATGGGGAAATTGTCATGGATACAGTGATAAATGGGCACTGACACTAGGACACTAATAATGATACACTAATGATGCAGAACTGCCAAATGGGCATAAACTAGCATACTGACACAGATACATCAGTACTCATAATAGGACACTGGTACAGGGGATACTGAAATAAGAGCACTAATACTGACATGGGAATAGATAAACTAAAACACTATCATAGGGAACAAACATGAATGCTGGGACACAGACATAGGAGGCAAACGACACAATAATACTGACAGTACAATAGTGACACTCAGACACAGTACCAGGACAGTGACACAAGATGTGGACACTGATATTCAAGGACTGTGTGGAGGAGCATATTACTACTGCACTGACATAAGGATACTGACAGAGGGCAATGAAACAAGGACATTGACATGGAGACACTGGCATTGCAGGTGGGACAAGAGGATGGTAACAATAGAACGTGGACCTGGGCCTCAAACAAATAAACTAGAAAACTGTAACAGGGACATCAAAACTGACAATAAGACACTGACACTGCGGCACCTGCGATCACACAGGGACACCAATACAAGGTAACTAACACTGGTAACCTTTCACCATGCCATAGATTCTGTGACACTGACATTGTAGTATCAACAGTGAGATGAAGCTATTGACTTGAGACTTGTGTGACTTAATGGAGAAAGAAAACTAAGACACCACCTTGGAGGAAACCAACACATGGAAAACCAATTTTAGGCATAGAAAGGGATTTTTCAAGTTCAGAGAAGGTTGGAGTGTAGGGATGGTGAGGAGCTTCTAGGGTTCGCAAATGAGTAATGTTTAGGTGTGTAAGGTGTTTGTAGGTTTCATGGATGGGTAGAGTATTAGGCTGTTAATGGGGTTTAGGGTTCATGGATGGGGGAGTTTAGCGCTTGTGAGGGTTTTTAAGGTTTAAGTGTAGGTAATGGGTGGGGTGGTGAAGAATTTTGGGGTTTCAGGATGGAGTGGAGTTTAGGGTGGTGAGGGGTTTTAAGGATTCAGGGATGGGTGGAGTTTAGATGTAGAAAGGTTTTTTTAAGTTTCATGGATAAATAGTTTATGGTGATGAGGCATTCATTTAGGTCATGGATGACTGGTGGTTAAGGATGGTGACCATTTTTAGGGTTAAGGGATGGGTGGATTGTGGGTTTGTTGAGATGTTTTAACGATATGGGATGGGTGGGGTGTAAACGTAGAAAGGGGGTTTTAGGGTTTATCAGTGGGTGGACTTAGGGGTAGTGAGTGATTGTATACTTCAGGGATGTTGACATTTTGGGTTAGAAAGAGTTTTCAGTCTTCAGAAATGAATGCAGCTTAAGTGTGTCTTCATTTTCTTCTGCTACCTTCCCCGAAAGCTGGAAACACGCCGAAGTCAACGCCCTACTAAAGAAACCTATGGCTGACCCAAGCGACCTGAAAAACTTCCGCCCCATCTCGCTCCTCCCCTTCCCTGCCAAGGTAATAGAGAAGACCATCAACAAACAGCTTACCAACTTCCTGGAAGTCAACAACCTTCTCGACCCTTCACAAACCGGATTCCGAACCAACCACAGCACTGAAACCGCCCTCATCTCAGTCACAGACGACATCAGAACCCTGATGGACAACGGTGAAACAGTCGCCCTCATCCTCCTCGACCTCTCGGCTGCCTTCGACACCGTCTGTCACCGCACCCTAATAACCTGCCTCCGCTCCACCGGGATCCAAGGCCAGGCCCTGGACTGGATCGCCTCCTTCCTCTCAAACCGCTCTCAAAGAGTTTACCTCCCACCTTTTCGCTCAGACCCCACCGAGATCATCTGCGGCGTACCCCAAGGCTCCTCGCTCAGCCCGACACTCTTCAATGTCTACATGAGCCCCCTCGCCGACATCGTACGCAAGCACAACATCATCATCACCTCCTACACCGACGACACCCAACTTATACTCTCCCTCACCAAGGACCCCGCCAGCGCTAAGACCAACCTACAAGATGGCATGAAGGACGTCGCAGATTGGATGAGGCTCAGCCGCCTAAAGCTGAACTCTGACAAAATGGAAGTCCTCATCCTCGGGAACACCCCGACCGCATGGGACGACTCCTGGTGGCACACGGCCCTTGGCACCGCACCGACCCCCTCAGACCACGCCCGCAACCTCGGCTTCATCTTGGACCCTCTTCTCACCATGATCAAACAAGTCAACGCCGTGTCCTCTGCCTGCTTCCTCACCCTCCGCATGCTCCGCAAGATCTTCCGCTGGATCCCCGCCGACACCAGAAAAACCGTGACCCACGCCCTCGTCACGAGCCGCCTGGACTACGGCAACACCCTCTATGCTGGAACCACCGCTAAACTCCAAAAACACCTGCAACGTATTCAAAACGCCTCGGCCCGCCTCATCCTCGCCGTACCCCGCAACAGCCACATCTCCGCACACCTGAGACACCTGCATTGGCTCCCAGTCTGCAAAAGGATCACCTTCCGACTTCTCACCCACGCACAAAAAGCCCTCCACAACAAGGGAACGGAATACCTCCTCCGTTCCTCTGGCCTCGCCCTAGCTGCCGTCCCCCGGATTCCGCCGCTCCACGGCAGGTTGGAGGTCCTTCTCCTTCCTGGCAGCCAAGACCTGGAACACCCTCCCCACCAGCCTCAGGACCACCCAGGACCACTCCGCATTCCGGAGACTCCTCAAGACCTGGCTTTTCGAGCAGCAGTAACCCCCCTTCCCCCTAGCTCCTTGAGACCCGCACGGGTGAGTAGCGCGCTTTATAAATGTTAATGATTTGATTTGATTTGATTTGATTTTAGTGGGCAGGGATTGATGGTGTTTAGGGGTTGTGAGGGGTCAGTGATGGATGGTGTTCATGTGTGGTGATGGGTGAGTGAATTAAAATCATCCAAAGTCATTGTTTCATAGTGTAAATTATATAAATATGAAATATTGTGCACTGAAGTAAACACTGAAATAAATATCTCAGGCAAAACTCTTTCTGAAAGTAAGACCTGCAATCATTGTGTTCACACTTAAAACATAGGTTTTCAAAAGCAAACTTTGCCCAAAAAGATATTCTATTAATTGGTTTCCAGGACAAGATAAGTGCCATTCATTCTGAAAATTTCCATTAAGCAGTTTAGATGAAAGGGGTTTTCAGCAATTTTATTCTATGACATTTTTCTTCTATGAAACCACGTACAACCATGTTAGTGTTGTTTCTTTCGTTTCACTATTTAAGAGATGTTTCCAAGCATCTCTAGCTTAGTATAAGTATCCAGGTTTGCTTGTATCAGTTTCCCAACATCAATATATGTTCAGTCAATCAGCATTTCAGTGTCAGTGGCCCCAAGTCAATGGTTGTGTGTGGAGACACAATGTTGAATTACTGGCCTCTATTTACTGACATAGGGATACTGACACAACGATACTGACATGGAGAAACTGATAAATGGACACAAGTATTGATAAAGACACTGGGAGACTAACATGGGCATTGGTTGTTGCGACCTGCCAATGATTAATCCTACATTGACTCTGCTTCAGAACATAGACACTGACTCCAGGACAAGAGGTCACTGGCTGAGAGACACTGATGGAAACATTCAGGTTGCTAATATTTGCTCATTGGCAAGACATGGCAGAACTACCTGAGGACTTTCACACTGGTATTGTAATAATGGTGCACTGACACCTGGCTATGGTTAGATTGTGAAATAGAGACAAAATAGGGACAGTGGCAATGATAGTAGAAGTCCCACAAGTGGATACAACCAGTGGGACACTGTCAGATATGCGCTAAAACAGACATGGGCACAAGGCCCCAAGGACACTGACAAGTCTAAAATTACTACTGCTAAAACAGTAACACAAGAACACATGCACTGGGATACTGAGACAGGAATGATGCAACACATGAATAATTATACTAGGAATGAATTAATGACTATAGACTTGTAACGTGCACAGCTACTCAGCAAAGTGTCCTGGCGCACAAGACAACAGGTCAGGAGAAGCACAGACAATTAAATCTGATTAAAAAGCCACATTTTCAACTGTTTTTAAAAGTTGATTGACAAAATACGGCTTGTAATTTTAACGGGAGCTTATTCCAGGCCGGGGCGCCTATGAAAGCTGCAGATCTGTCAACAGTTCACACCTTCCACTCTCCAGGAGTCACTGCCAGATATTTATTGGCTGATCTCAGATTGCAGGAAGGATGGTGAAAGCTGAATCTGCTTCTCGGAAATTAGGCCCCAGATTGGTGATGGGCCCCAAGCCTCAGCACCTACGCCTTGAACATGAATCTTTTCCTGATCAGCAGCCACTGGAAATCATGCAGGTGCGAGTAAATATGCAGTCTCACAGGTAATCTGAGAAGGAGGTGAGCTGCTTTGTTCTGCACCACCTGTAGCCTCTCCAGGAGATATTCCGGCAAGCCAAATAAAGCACATTGCCATAGTCCAATCTTGATGCTATCAAAGCCTGGATGACTGTTTTTTAGCTGAAAAAGTAGATGTAAAAAAACGTTTTCAGTGAGCGCAACACGCCAAAACAAGTGCACACCGTTGATTTTATTTAAGCTTAAAGGATAGCTGATCATCAAATTTCACCCCTACATTCTTCACAATGCTATCTTGTGGGCCCGGGGAAGAGGCATTTTCTGGCCAAAAGAATTGTCAGCAGTTAGGTGGTATATCATCAAAAATATATTTACAGTCTTCTCTGCATTACACTTGAGCTGATGTTTAGACATCCAGTGAAACACTGCTGTCAGACAAACTTTAGTCAAGTTCGTCGGAAGCTCACTGCCCTATCTCTAGAAAGTAACATAACACTAGGACACTAACATGGAGACACTGACACTGGGGTGCTGACACTAGAGCACAAGCATTAGCATAGGGAGCTGCTTGAAAGACACAGATGGTCTTCCCCCCGTCATAATATCGACACTGCCGGATTTCTGCCACAATTAGGGCAGAAATCCGGTTCTAGCCATTCTGGAGGGTGAGGCGCCTGGGCGGTGCTACCACCTGCACCTCCCCGCCAGAAGGACGCTGCCAGCCTTATTATGGCCATTCATAAGGGATGGCGGTGTCTTGCTGGCAGGGCACTTCTGGCAGTAGCAGCTCCCCTTCCCATTCCCTGCTGGACAACCATCTCACAATACAAGGTAAGTCAGGCGTCTATCAGGAGAGTGGGGTGGGGGATGGAAGGTGTTGTGTGTGTGTGTGTGTGGTGTCTGCGTGTGTGTATAAATGTGTGTATGCATCTGTGAGTGTTGTGGTATATGCATAGTTGTATGCATGTGAGTGAATGCATGTATGAATGTCACAGTGAGTGCGTGTCTGATTGTCAGTGTGTATGCATGTGAGTAGGTGTGAGAGAATGTGTGTGGATGTGTGTGAGTGAATGCGTGTATGGAAGTGGTGGTGCATGGGTGCATGCGTCATGCATATGGGTGTGTGTGCATGATTGCGGGGAGGGGGGTGGGGGTTGGCAGATTGCTGTAATTCTAGGTGTAGGAAAGTCCTCCTTTTTTGCCTGATCACCCCCACACTTTTTGGATAGGTACTGGTGGTTACTGACACTTGGCTGTGCCCTGGGTACTGCTTACCAGTCCCAGGGCCAGTGCTCTGTGTAAAATGGATATGCAAATTAGGCTAATTATAATTGGCTAAGTTAACCTACCTATAAGTCCCTAGTATATGGTAGGGCATGTAGGTTAAGGGACCACAGCATAGGTGGTGCACACCTAGGTGAACTGCTGAAGTGCCCAGTGTCATTTTAAAAGCAAGCCTGCCTTGCTGGCTGCTTTTAAATTAAAGTTATATGCAAATTCGACTTTGGAATTAAAAGTACTTCCAAAGTCTTAAACTACCTTATTTTTACATATAAGTCACCCCTAAGGTGTGCCCTATGTGCCCCTAGGGCTGGGTGCCATGTAACTATAAGCAGGGACTTTATAAAAATAGATTTATAAGCCCTGGGGAGGTAAAAACAGCCAAATTCGTTTTTCCCTCATTGAAGTAAATGGCCTTCATAGGCTAGAATGGGGAGACTTTATTTTAAATTTTAAAGTCTCCTTAAATGTTGCATACCAAGAATTTGGTATCAAATTAATTGTTGTAATAAATCCCACAACTTCCAGTTGTGGGATTTAATATAACTTGTTCAGGTAAAAAGTTTAGACTTTACCTAAAAAGTTGCCAATTTCAGCTCTGCATTGTTTTTGCTGCTGTGCTCTGATTGGCCAGCCTGCAGCAGCTTTTGCCAAGCTGCCTTGATGAGGTGTGAAGTGGCCTGGCTTCACACAAAGGAATGTGCTTGGGGGAGAGAATCTCCCCTCAGCAGATGGTGAGGCAGGAAGGGGGAGGGCTGCCAAACTGGTCTTCAAAGGCAGAGAAGGGCATCTGGAGCACCCAGCAACACCCCCACATCCTGCAACCCCAGACAACTAGGTGCCCCCTTAATTAGATTAGGAGAGGGCAGGAGAGGGGTGTGTTTATGATTTTTAGCCACACCAGTGGGTGGGCTCAGCCAGATGTAACCTCCAAAAATCAGATTCAACCATGTTGGATTTTTAGAGACTGTTGCCTTTTGGGATGGATTTTTGCCACACTTCCCAGGAAGTGGTCATCACAGGGGGACGACCCTGTACCTGATTGGAGGACCAGGACTCCCCTGCTTTTCACCCAGGAGCAAGGATAAAACTGGCAGACCTGCCCCCACACCTCAGATCCCCACCAACTTTCAAGAAGAAGGAACTAAAGGAGAAGAAGGACTGCCCTGCTGGACCCCTGGCCTGCACCTGGAACCTGCACTCAGAAGGACTGCACCAGCTGCACACTTGGGCTTCACCACAAGAAGGACTTTGCCTGGCTTCAACTGGTTCAAGGAGGGACTCCCTGTTTGCTACAGGTGAAAAATTGCTAACCAGAGTCCCCTGCACCAACTCCTGAAAAAAACAGACCAGTTGACCACTGCCCAGTGGCCAAAAGGAGTTTGCGCCAGGTGCATTCTGGGAGTTGAAGTCTGCACCCCCCAAGGACCATCACAGAACTTCTGGACCCTTGGGGTGAGCTGTGGACCCCAAAAGAACCTTAAAAGAACATCTGGGTGAAGCCCCAGAAGTTTGGAAAAGATTTGATAATTTTTGTAAAAAAGCTCCAGAGAGGGACCGACCCGCCACGGAAATTCTAGCCGGCTTGCCTCAACCGCGACCCGGCCTGACTTGGTGGTTTGTCCCGGTAAAGAAAAACCTCCGAAAAAGAGACTAAGTCCGAAGGTAAAAAGTTGACCGGGACCTCCCAGCCATCGTATCCGAGAAGGGCTCCACGGACGTCGGATCAAGATCCAGGTTTACCCCGGTCGAAGGATTTTCATCTCGAAAAAACGACTAAGTCCGAAGGTAGAAATCACCACCGAGGAAACCCACATCGCGTATCCGGACAAGGGCTCCAGGAGGTCGGATTCAACTGGCAGGTTCGTCCCGGTGAAGAAAAACTTAAAAATAAAGACTAAGGCCCTCATTCTGACCTTGGCGGTCGGCGGAGAGGCGGCGGTCGGACCGCGAACAGACCGGCGGTAAAAAAAATGGCATTCTGACCGCGGCGGTCACCGCCGCGATCGACCACCACTTCCCCACTCCGACAGCCACGGCGGTCATGACCGACGGGCTGGAGTCTGCGCACTCCGGTCCGGCGGTCGACCCAAGACCGCCAACGGTATCATGACCCTGCTTACCGCCGCGGTTTCTGGCGGTCGGGAACCGCCATGCGAACCATGGCGGTAGGCACTATCGGGGCCAGGGAATTCCTTCCCTGGCACTGATAGGGGTCTCCCCCACCCCCCACTGCCCCCGAGTCCTCCCCCCACACCCTCCACCCCCCTGCCACCCCCCAGAGGTGGTACGAACCCCCTCCCCACCCCCACCCCGACATGCACATACACGCACCCCGACATGCACACACCCCCAACATGCACATATACACACCCCCTACACACACACATACACAACGGGGACACATACCCGCACACATACATGCCGACATGCGCACCCGCCGAACTACACACATTGCCCATAGGCACAGCAGCACTCCCCGCCCGCATGCACGCACTCACACACCCCCTCTACACACTCACACGCACACCCCCATGCACGCACACATCACACAACACCCCCCCACCCCCTCCCCTCACGGACGATCAACTTACCTTGTGCGTTGGTCCTCCGGGAGGCGACAGGAGCCATGGGGAGGTGACCGCCAACAGAAGACCGCCAACAGAAGACCGCCACACAGAAATGTGGGTCGTAATTCTGTGGGCGGTGTTCTGCTGGCGTGGCGGTGGAGGTTGACCAGTCTCCACTTTCCCGCCGACCGCCAGTGTGGCTGCTGGCGGTTTTCCGGCGGAACGCTCCCAGCGGTCAGAATGCGCACAGCGGCATACCGCCGCGGTCGGCGCTCTTCACCGTGGCGGTAACTCGGCGGTCTTGCGAAAAGACCGCCAAGGTCAGAATGACCCCCTAAGTCAGAAGGTAACTTTTTAACCGAGGCCTCCCGCGACTTGTAGCCGAGCAGGGCTCCATCGCGGTCGGCCTGAAACTTTGACTTTGCCCCGGTCGAGGTGCAACCAGATGACCCGATTGGCGCTTTTTGTTTCTAAGCGCTAGAAAAATAATAATACTTTAAAAATTCATATCTCCGGTTCCCCTGAACCAATTTTATTCGTTTTTGTGTCATTTTAAAGATACAAATATAAACTATTTTTATAAATTGTTTTTGGATTTTTAAACTGTTTCCTGTGTTTTATTTAATTACTGTTTTTGTGATATTTGAATGCTTTACACACTGTCTCCTAAGTTAAGCCTTGACGCTCATTGCCAAGCTACCAAGGGTTGAGCTGGGATTAATTTACTGAGACCTAACTGTACCTAGGTGGAGGTTAGTGGCTTGTTGCTAGGTGTAGGTACCTACCTACCCTTACCAATAACCCATTTTCCAACACTAGGGGGGTGAGAGAATGGGGGCACTGTAATTCTAGGGGGGTGGGAGTTAGGTGATTGCTGGGAGGTGGAGGAGCATTCTACCGGTGACAGGGAAGGAATTCACTGTCACTGGTTGCCCTACCGCCATGGTTTTCGTGGCAGTGGTACCACTGCAAAAACCATGGTGGTAGGCCAGCTCGTTATCCCGCTGATGGTTATGTGTGGACCGCCGGCTTGGAGATGCACATCTCTGGCCCTGCAGTTCATACTGCCATGGCGGTATGAGGGGTGATGTGGTGGGTTGACTGCGGCCAACCCGCCACAGTCATAATGTGTCGGTATACACCGCCAGCTGGTTGGCCGTGATACCATCACATTAACCCTAGCCGTCAAATGTCCGCCAGGGTTAAAATGAGGGCCTTATTCTCCCTGTGACTAAAATTAAGAATTGTATTTGTGAAATCCTCACTCGATGTACAGAATCTTGTAGATCGTTTCAAAACTCCATAAATACTTATACAAAGATACATACACATATACAGACAGACATACTGACAGTTGGATACTCACATAATGGCACTGACATAGATACATTGACAATCCGCAAGATCCGCAAGATCTTCCGCTGGATCCCCGCCGACACCAGAAAAACCGTGACCCACGCCCTTGTCACGAGTCGCCTGGACTACGGCAACACCCTCTACGCCGGGACCACCGCCAAACTCCAAAACCGCCTGCAACGCATCCAAAACGCCTCGGCCCGCCTCATCCTCGACGTACCCCGCAACAGCCACATCTCCGCACACCTGAGACACCTGCATTGGCTCCCAGTCAGCAAAAGGATCACCTTCCGTCTTCTCACCCACGCACACAAAGCCCTCCACAACAAGGGACCGGAATACCTCAACAGACGCCTCAGCTTCTACGTCCCCACCCGCCCCCTCCGCTCCGCTGGCCTCGCACTTGCTGCCGTCCCTCGCACCCGCCGCTCCACGGCGGGTGGGAGATCCTTCTCCTTCCTGGCGGCCAAGACCTGGAACTCCCTCCCCACCAGCCTCAGGACCACCCAGGACCACTCCGCTTTCCGGAGACTCCTAAAGACTTGGCTGTTCGAGCAGCGATAACCCCCCCTTTCCCCCCTAGCGCCTTGAGACCCGCACGGGTGAGTAGCGCGCTTTATAAATGTTAATGATTTGATTTGATTTGATAGGAACACAGAGATTTTAATTGTGACACTTGAACACTAGCACTGACATTGGCGATTTGTCGTCAGTCAATGGACACAGTCTGAGATAAAATAAGACAGTATTATTTGGTCAGTTACACCAACAGTGGGACACTGAGAGTGGAATGGGGGCACTAGAACAATGTGAGAGAGAGAGAGACAGTTCTTTATTTGTTTAACAATGCATGACCATAAAAAAAATAAGAACCTACAAAATAACATAAACACATACAGCACCATACATATCGCTCATTAAGCCAAATACACTTTTTAAACAGTTAAAATATAATAATATACTCATAACCATAAAAAAATTGAGGCCCAGATACAGGCATTATTCACCCAACATGCATGCAAGGGAATTATTGCCCAAGCCCTCACAACTTAGACAGTAGCCCATGTGTACACAGCTATGAATCTCCCCCAACACAAGAAGAAACAGCATTGTTGGCTTCACAGTTTTAAAGTGGACTGCCCATAATACAGGATTCAGAAAATAGAGAATAAAGTAGAGGACAATACTACATGGGTGATAGTCTGAGCTGAAATGTTATTGCACACACATGGATCTAAGGAGCCATTAGCAGCCCAGTCTTTTGGAAAGCTAACTAGTTGGAAGAAGAAGTTCATTCTAAACCTGGTTAGGAGCTGTCAGTGGTGAATGTTAGTAGCCCAAGTCGAGTATGGTGCAATTAAATAAAGTGGTTTTGTCAAGTAATAAGACCAGACAGCTGATTTCTGCATTTCAACACCCTCGCTAACAATACAGAGTCACTGAAGGAAATTCAGTCAATGTTTGACCCTTGACATGTTATTGTTAATACAGAAGCGTTTGGTACAGGTGCCATCTTCCCTGAATCTAATTGAGGCAGACATATCCACATGGAGGTCTGCCAAAAAGGAAACCAGGTCTCGTTCTACCCCTAAAGCAACAACAATGACCACACCTTTGACCAATTCACCCAGTCAAAGGATGAGGAGAGGTCCATACATCCCAAAAAACAGAGAAGCCCTTATAGTCACTGTATATTTCTGAATCAAAAGGTGTAAGGTCAGACATTGATCAATAGTGCCTAATCAGGGCCTAAAACCATACTGGGAGTCGAAGATTATGTTATTCTTTATTGCCCTATTCAACATTCTCCTTAGGGCCACCTGCCCTAGGACCTTGACAGTGGTATAAATAAGTGATATGGGCCAGTAACATTTAGGATCGCACCGGTCACCCTTCTTAACCCCTTCTGTGCCTTGGACAAGATGATCTCGTCCAAGGCTACAGTTCCCCTGTGCCTTGGACGAGATCATCTCGTCCTAGGCACAGGGGAACTTGGGGGCGCGCTAGCGCGCCCCCCCGTGCACCCCCCTCCCCCCCCAAGTCGGGGATGGAAGGGGAAGACCTTCCCCTTACACCCCCGACCCAATCCCCCACCCCCCCCCTGTGACGTCAGCGCGCGCGCTGATGTGTCACAGGGGCCTCCCTAGTCGCGCTGGAAGCTCTGCTTCCAGCGCGATTGAAAAAGAAATGCAAAAGCATTTCTTTTTCAATCACTGGGAGGCCCGGAGGGGCTTCAAAGGGAAGGAAAAGTATTTCCTTCCCTTTGAAGTCCCTCCGAGGGTTTCAAAAGCTGGATTGCTTGCAATCCGGCTTTTGAAACCCCACTAGACACCAGGGATTTTTATTTTTTTTATTGTTATTGACAAAAGGGAGCGACCCCTTGGGCAAGGGTCGCTCCCAGGGGGGGCATATTTTCGGGAAGGCCTTTTCTGCCCCCCGGGGGCAGATCGGCCTACTATTAGGCCGATCTGCCCCCAGGGGGGGCAGAAACCTCTAGGCACCAGGGACCTTTTTTTTTGTTTTTTGTTTTTTGTGTTATATTTTTTGTTTTTTGGTGGGGAGCGACCCCTTAGGCAAGGGTCGCTCCCCTTGGGGGAAAATTATATTTTGGCCATTTCTGCCCCCCTTGGGGGCAGATTGGCCTATTTTGATGAGGCCAATCTGCCCCCAAGGGGGGTAGAAACCACTAGACACCAGGGAGTTTTTTATTTGCGTGAATTTCACGCAAAGGGAGCGACCCCTTAGGCAAGGGTCGCTCCCTGGGGGGGAGGGCAATTTATTTTAGGCCATTTCTGCCCCCCCCTGGGGGCAGATCGGCCTATTATTAGGCCGATCTGGCCCCAGGGGGGGAAGAAACCTCTAGGCGCCAGGGCAATTTTTTTTTTTGTGGTTTTTTTTTTGGGTTGTTCCTTTTTTTAGAGATGGGGAGCGACCCATCAGGCAAGGGTCGCTCCCCTGGGGGGCAAATTGTATTTAGAACATTTCTGCCCCCCTGGGGGCAGATTGGCCAATTTTAGGTCAATCTGCCCCCAAGGGGGCAGAAACCACTAGGCACCGGGGATTTGTTTTTTGGCGCCAATGTCACGCAGGGGGAGCGACCCCGTAGGCAAGGGTCGCTCCCGGGGGGGGGTGGGGGTTGGGGGGGCAAATTTATTTTAGGCCATTTCTGCCCCCCCCGGGGGACAGATCGGCCTATTATTAGGCCGAACTGCCCCCAGGGGGGGGCAGAACCCTCTAGGCGCCAGGGCAATTTTTTTTTTTGTGTTTTTTTTTTTGTTGTTTCTTTTTTTAGAGATGGGGAGCGACCCATCAGGCAAGGGTCGCTCCCCTGGGGGGGGCAAATTGTATTTAGACCATTTCTGCCCCCCTGGGGGCAGATTGGCCAATTTTAGGTCAATCTGCCCCCAAGGGGGCAGAAACCACTAGGCACCGGGGATTTGTTTTTTGGCGCCAATGTCACGGAGGGGGAGCGACCCCGTAGGCAAGGGTCGCTCCCGGTGGGGGGGGTGGGGGTTGGGGGGGCAAATTTATTTTAGGCCATTTCTGCCCCCCCCCGGGGGACAGATCGGCCTAATATTAGGCTGAACTGCCCCCAGGGGGGGGGCAGAACCCTCTAGGCGCCAGGGCAATTTCTTTTTTTGTGTTTTTTTTTTTTTTTGTTTCTTTTTTTAGAGATGGGGAGCGACCCATCAGGCAAGGGTCGCTCCCCTGGGGGGGGGCAAATTGTATTTAGACCATTTCTGCCCCCCTGGGGGCAGATTGGCCAATTTTAGGTCAATCTGCCCCCAAGGGGGCAGAAACCACTAGGCACCGGGGATTTGTTTTTTGGCGCCAATGTCACGCAGGGGGAGCGACCCCGTAGGCAAGGGTCGCTCCCGGGGGGGGGGTGGGGGTTGGGGGGGCAAATTTATTTTAGGCCATTTCTGCCCCCCCGTGGGACAGATCGGCCTATTAGTAGGCCGAACTGCCCCCAGGGGGGCAGAACCCTCTATGCGCCAGGGCAATTTTTTTTTGTGTTTTTTTTTTGTTGTTTCTTTTTTTAGAGATGGGGAGCGACCCATCAGGCAAGGGTCGCTCCCCTGGGGGGGCAAATTGTATTTAGACCATTTCTGCCCCCTGGGGGCAGATTGGCCAATTTTAGGTCAATCTGCCCCCAAGGGGGCAGAAACCACTAGGCACCGGGGATTTGTTTTTTGGCGCCAATGTCACGCAGGGGGAGCGACCCCGTAGGCAAGGGTCGCTCCCGGGGGGGGGTGGGGGTTGAGGGGGGCAAATTTATTTTAGGCCATTTCGGCCCCCCCGGGGGACAGATCGGCCTATTATTAGGCCGAACTGCCCCCAGGGGGGGCAGAACCCTCTAGGCGCCAGGGCAATTTTTTTTTGTGTGTTTTTTTTTTTGTTGTTGTTTCTTTTTTTAGAGATGGGGAGCGACCCATCAGGCAAGGGTCGCTCCCCTGGGGGGGGCAAATTGTATTTAGACCATTTCTGCCCCCCTGGGGGCAGATTGGCCAATTTTAGGTCAATCTGCCCCCAAGGGGGCAGAAACCACTAGGCACCGGGGATTTGTTTTTTGGCGCCAATGTCACGCAGGGGGAGCGACCCGTAGGCAAGGGTCGCTCCCGGGGGGGGGTGGAGGTTGGGGGGAGAGAAATTTATTTTAGGCCATTTCTGCCCCCCCTGGGGGCAGATCGGCCTATTATTAGGGCGATCTGCCCCCGGGGGGGGGCAGAAACCTCTAGGCGCCAGGGCAAATTTTGTTTTGTGTTTTTTTTTTTTTTTGTTTGTTTGTTTTTTTAGAGATGGGGAGTGACCCATCAGGCAAGGGTCGCTCCCCAGGAGGGCAAATTGTATTTAAACCATTTCTGCCCCCCTGGGGACAGATTGGCAGAGTTTAGGTCAATCTGCCCCCAAGGGGGCAGAAACCACTAGGCACCGGGGATTTGTTTTTTGGTGCCAATGTCACGCAGGGGGAGCGACCCCGTAGGCAAGGGTCGCTCCCGGGGAGGGTGGGGGTTGGGGTGGCAAATTTATTTTAGGGCATTTCTGCCCCCCGCCTGGGGCCGGCTGAGCTACAGGCCAAACACCACAGGTAGGCACCTTGCAAAAAACACCTCTGTTTTCTGTGAAAAAATATGTTGTGTCCACGTTGTGTTTTGGGCCATTTCCTTTTGTGGGCGCTAGGCCTACCCACAGAAGTGAGGTACCATTTTTATCGAGAGACTTAGGGGAACGCTGGGTGGAAGGAAATTTGTGGCTCCTCTCAGATTCCACAACTTTCTGTCACCGAAATGAGAGGAAAAAGTGTTTTTTGGGCCAAATTTTGATGTTTGCAAAGGATTCTGGGTAACATAACCTGGTCAGAGCCCCGCAAGTCACCCCATCTTGGATTCCCCTGGGTTACTAGTTTTCAAAAATGCACTGGTTTGCTAAGTTTCCTCAGGTGTCGGCTGAGCTACAGGCCAAAATCCACAGGTAGGCACTGCTTTTTATAAATAAATGTGATGTGTCCACGTTGTGTTTTGGGCCCTTTCCTTTCGTGGGCGCTAGTCCTACCCACACAAGTGAGGTATCATTTTTATCGGGAGACTTGGGGGAACGCTGGGTAGAAGGAAATTTGTGGCTCCTCTCAGATTCCAGAACTTTCTGCCACAGAAATGTGAGTAACATGTGTATTTTTAGCCAAATTTTTAGGTTTGCAAAGGATTCTGGGTAACAGAACCTGGTCCGAGCCCCGCAAGTCACCCCTCCTTGGATTCCCCTAGGTCTCTAGTTTTCAGAAATGCACAGGTTTGGTAGGTTTCCCTAGGTGCCGGCTGAGCTAGAGGCCAAAATCTACAGGTAGGCACTTCGCAAAAAACACCTCTGTTTTTTTCCAAAATTTAGGATGTGTCCACGTTGCGCTTTGGGGTGTTTCTGTCGCCGGCGCTAGGCCTACCCACGCAAGTGAGGTATCATTTTTATCGGGAGACTTGGGGGAACGCTGGGTGGAAGGAAATTTGTAGCTCCTCTCAGATTCCAGAACTTTCTGCCACAGAAATGTGAGGGACATGTGTTTTTTTAGCCAAATTTTGAGGTTTGCAAAGGATTCTGGGTAACAGAACCTGGTCCGAGCCCCGCAAGTCACCCCTCCTTGGATTCCCCTAGGTCTCTAGTTTTCAGAAATGCACAGGTTTGGTAGGTTTCCCTAGGTGCCGGCTGAGCTAGAGGCCAAAATCTACAGGTAGGCACTTCGCAAAAAACACCTCTGTTTTTTTCCAAAATTTAGGATGTGTCTACGTTGCGCTTTGGGGTGTTTCTGTCGCCGGCGCTAGGCCTACCCACGCAAGTGAGGTATCATTTTTATCGGGAGACTTGGGGGAACGCTGGGTGGAAGGAAATTTGTAGCTCCTCTCAGATTCCAGAACTTTCTGCCACAGAAATGTGAGGGACATGTGTTTTTTTAGCCAAATTTGGAGGTTTGCAAAGGATTCTGGGTAACAGAACCTGGTCCGAGCCCCGCAAGTCACCCCTCCTTGGATTACCCTAGGTCTCTAGTTTTCAGAAATGCACAGGTTTGGTAGGTTTCTCTAGGTGCCGGCTGAGCTAGAGGCCAAAATCTACAGGTAGGCACTTCGCAAAAAACACCTCTGTTTTTTTCCAAAATTTAGGATGTGTCCACGTTGCGCTTTGGGGTGTTTCCTGTCGCCGGCGCTAGGCCTACCCACGCAAGTGAGGTATCATTTTTATCGGGAGACTTGGGGGAACGCTGGGTGGAAGGAAATTTGTAGCTCCTCTCAGATTCCAGAACATTCTGCCACAGAAATGTGAGGGACATGTGTTTTTTTAGCCAAATTTTGAGGTTTGCAAAGGATTCTGGGTAACAGAACCTGGTCTGAGCCCCGCAAGTCACCCCTCCTTGGATTCCCCTAGGTCTCTACTTTTCAGAAATGCACAGGTTTGGTAGGTTTCTCTAGGTGCCGGCTGAGCTAGAGGCCAAAATCTACAGGTAGGCACTTCGCAAAAAACACCTCTGTTTTTTTCCAAAATTTAGGATGTGTCCACGTTGCGCTTTGGGGTGTTTCCTGTCGCCGGCGCTAGGCCTACCCACGCAAGTGAGGTATCATTTTTATCGGGAGACTTGGGGGAACGCTGGGTGGAAGGAAATTTGTAGCTCCTCTCAGATTCCAGAACTTTCTGCCACAGAAATGTGAGGGACATGTGTTTTTTTAGCCAAATTTTGAGGTTTGCAAAGGATTCTGGGTAACAGAACCTGGTCAGAGCCCCGCAAGTCACCCCTCCTTGGATTCCCCTAGGTCTCTAGTTTTCAGAAATGCACAGGTTTGGTAGGTTTCCCTAGGTGCCGGCTGAGCTAGAGGCCAAAATCTACAGGTAGGCACTTCGCAAAAAACACCTCTGTTTTTTTCCAAAATTTAGGATGTGTCCACGTTGCGCTTTGGGGTGTTTCCTGTCGCCGGCGCTAGGCCTACCCACGCAAGTGAGGTATCATTTTTATTGGGAGACTTGGGGGAACGCTGGGTGGAAGGAAATTTGTAGCTCCTCTCAGATTCCAGAACTTTCTGCCACAGAAATGTGAGGGACATGTGTTTTTTTAGCTAAATTTTGAGGTTTGCAAAGGATTCTGGGTAACAGAACCTGGTCCGAGCCCCGCAAGTCACCCCTTCTTGGATTCCCCTAGTTCTCTAGTTTTCAGAAATGCACAGGTTTGGTAGGTTTCCCTAGGTGCCGGCTGAGCTACAGGCCAAAATCTACAGGTAGGCACTTCGCAAAAAACACCTCTGTTTTTTTCCAAAATTTAGGATGTGTCCACGTTGCGCTTTGGGGTGTTTTCTGTCGCCGGCGCTAGGCCTACCCACGCAAGTGAGGTATCATTTTTATCGGGAGACTTGGGGGAACGCTGGGTGGAAGGAAATTTGTAGCTCCTCTCAGATTCCAGAACTTTCTGCCACAGAAATGTGAGGGACATGTGTTTTTTTAGCCAAATTTTGAGGTTTGCAAAGGATTCTGGGTAACAGAACCTGGTCCGAGCCCCGCAAGTCACCCCTCCTTGGATTCCCCTAGGTCTCTAGTTTTCAGAAATGCACAGGTTTGGTAGGTTTCCCTAGGTGCCGGCTGAGCTAGAGGCCAAAATCTACAGGTAGGCACTTCGCAAAAAACACCTCTGTTTTTTTCCAAAATTTAGGATGTGTCCACGTTGCGCTTTGGGGTGTTTCCTGTCGCCGGCGCTAGGCCTACCCACGCAAGTGAGGTATCATTTTTATCGGGAGACTTGGGGGAACGCTGGGTGGAAGGAAATTTGTAGCTCCTCTCAGATTCCAGAACTTTCTGCCACAGAAATATGAGGGACATGTGTTTTTTTAGCCAAATTTTGAGGTTTGCAAAGGATTCTGGGTAACAGAACCTGGTCCGAGCCCCGCAAGTCACCCCTCCTTGGATTCCCCTAGGTCTCTAGTTTTCAGAAAGGCAAAGGTTTGGTAGGTTTCCCTAGGTGCCGGCTGAGCTACAGGCCAAAATCTACAGGTAGGCACTTCGCAAAAAACACCTCTGTTTTTTTCCAAAATTTAGGATGTGTCCACGTTGCGCTTTGGGGTGTTTCCTGTCGCCGGCGCTAGGCCTACCCACACAAGTGAGGTATCATTTTTATCGGGAGACTTGGGCGAACGCTGGGTGGAAGGAAATTTGTAGCTCCTCTCAGATTCCAGAACTTTCTGCCACAGAAATGTGAGGGACATGTGTTTTTTTAGCTAAATTTTGAGGTTTGCAAAGGATTCTGGGTAACAGAACCTGGTCCGAGCCCCGCAAGTCACCCCTTCTTGGATTCCCCTAGGTCTCTAGTTTTCAGAAATGCACAGGTTTGGTAGGTTTCCCTAGGTGCCAGCTGAGCTACAGGCCAAAATCTACAGGTAGGCACTTCGCAAAAAACACCTCTGTTTTTTTCCAAAATTTAGGATGTGTCCACGTTGCGCTTTGGGGTGTTTCCTGTCGCCGGCGCTAGGCCTACCCACGCAAGTGAGGTATCATTTTTATCGGGAGACTTGGGGGAACGCTGGGTGGAAGGAAATTTGTAGCTCCTCTCAGATTCCAGAACTTTCTGCCACAGAAATGTGAGGGACATGTGTTTTTTTAGCCAAATTTTGAGGTTTGCAAAGGATTCTGGGTAACAGAACCTGGTCCGAGCCCCGCAAGTCACCCCTCCTTGGATTCCCCTAGGTCTCTAGTTTTCAGAAATGCACAGGTTTGGTAGGTTTCCCTAGGTGCCGGCTGAGCTACAGGCCAAAATCTACAGGTAGGCACTTCGCAAAAAACACCTCTGTTTTTTTCCAAAATTTAGGATGTGTCTACGTTGCGCTTTGGGGTGTTTCCTGTCGCCGGCGCTAGGCCTACCCACGCAAGTGAGGTATCATTTTTATCGGGAGACTTGGGGGAACGCTGGGTGGAAGGTAATTTGTAGCTCCTCTCAGATTCCAGAACTTTCTGCCACAGAAATGTGAGGGACATGTGTTTTTTTAGCCAAATTTTGAGGTTTGCAAAGGATTCTGGGTAACAGAACCTGGTCCGAGCCCCGCAAGTCACCCCTCCTTGGATTCCCCTAGGTCTCTAGTTTTCAGAAATGCACAGGTTTGGTAGGTTTCCCTAGGTGCCGCCTGAGCTACAGGCCAAAATCTACAGGTAGGCACTTTGCAAAAAACACCTCTGTTTTTTTCCAAAATTTAGGATGTGTCCACGTTGCGCTTTGGGGTGTTTCCTGTCGCCGGCGCTAGGCCTACCCACGCAAGTGAGGTATCATTTTTATCGGGAGACTTGGGGGAACGCTGGGTGGAAGGAAATTTGTAGCTCCTCTCAGATTCCAGAACTTTCTGCCACAGAAATGTGAGGGACATGTGTTTTTTTAGCCAAATTTTGAGGTTTGCAAAGGATTCTGGGTAACAGAACCTGGTCCGAGCCCCGCAAGTCACCCCTCCTTGGATTCCCCTAGGTCTCTAGTTTTCAGAAATGCACAGGTTTGGTAGGTTTCCCTAGGTGCCGGCTGAGCTAGAGGCCAAAATCTACAGGTAGGCACTTCGCAAAAAACACCTCTGTTTTTTTCCAAAATTTAGGATGTGTCCACGTTGCGCTTTGGGGTGTTTCCTGTCGCCGGCGCTAGGCCTACCCACGCAAGTGAGGTATCATTTTTATCGGGAGACTTGGGGGAACGCTGGGTGGAAGGAAATTTGTAGCTCCTCTCAGATTCCAGAACTTTCTGCCACAGAAATGTGAGGGACATGTGTTTTTTTAGCCAAATTTTGAGATTTGCAAAGGATTCTGGGTAACAGAACCTGGTCCGAGCCCCGCAAGTCACCCCTCCTTGGATTCCCCTAGGTCTCTAGTTTTTAGAAATGCACAGGTTTGGTAGGTTTCCCTAGGTGCCGGCTGAGCTACAGGCCAAAATCTACAGGTAGGCACTTCGCAATAAACACCTCTGTTTTTTTCCAAAATTTAGGATGTGTCCACGTTGCGCTTTGGGGTGTTTCCTGTCGCCGGCGCTAGGCCTACCCACGCAAGTGAGGTATCATTTTTATCGGGAGACTTGGGGGAACGCTGTGTGGAAGTAAATTTGTAGCTCCTCTCAGATTCCAGAACTTTCTGCCACAGAAATGTGAGGGACATGTGTTTTTTTAGCTAAATTTTGAGGTTTGCAAAGGATTCTGGGTAACAGAACCTGGTCCGAGCCCCGCAAGTCACCCCTTCTTGGATTCCCCTAGGTCTCTAGTTTTCAGAAATGCACAGGTTTGGTAGGTTTCCCTAGGTGCCAGCTGAGCTACAGGCTAAAATCTACAGGTAGGCACTTCGCAAAAAACACCTCTGTTTTTTTCCAAAATTTAGGATGTGTCCACGTTGCGCTTTGGGGTGTTTCCTGTCGCCGGCGCTAGGCCTACCCACGCAAGTGAGGTATCATTTTTATCGGGAGACTTGGGGGAACGCTGGGTGGAAGGAAATTTGTAGCTCCTCTCAGATTCCAGAACTTTCTGCCACAGAAATGTGAGGGACATGTGTTTTTTTAGCCAAATTTTGAGGTTTGCAAAGGATTCTGGGTAACAGAACCTGGTCCGAGCCCCGCAAGTCACCCCTCCTTGGATTCCCCTAGGTCTCTAGTTTTCAGAAATGCACAGGTTTGGTAGGTTTCCCTAGGTGCCGGCTGAGCTACAGGCCAAAATCTACAGGTAGGCACTTCGCAAAAAACACCTCTGTTTTTTTCCAAAATTTAGGATGCGGGCGCTAGGCCTACCCACGCAAGTGAGGTATCATTTTTATCGGGAGACTTGGGGGAACATAGATTAGCAAAACAAGTGCTATTGCCCCTTGTCTTTCTCTACATTTTTTCCTTCCAAATATAGGAGAGTGTGTAAAAAAGACATCTATTTGAGAAATTCCCTATAATTCACATGCTTGTATGGTCACCCCGGAATTCAGAGATGTGCAAATAACCACTGCTCCTCAGCACCTTATCTTGTGCCCTTTTTGGAAATGCAAAGGTTTTCTTGATAGCAATTTTTTACTCTTTATATTTCAGCAAATGAATTGCTGTATACCCGGTATAGAATGAAAACGCACTGCAGGGTGCAGCTCATTTATTGGCTCTGGGTTCCTCGGGTTCTTGATGAACCTACAAGCCCTATATATCCCCGCAACCAGAGGAGTCCAGCAGACGTAACGGTATATTGCTTTCCATAATCTGACATTGCAGGGAAAAGTTACAGAGTAAAACGTAGAGAAAAATTGATGTTTTTTTACCTCAATTTCAATATTTTTCTTTTTCAGCTGTTATTTTCTGTAGGAAACCCTTGTAGGATCTACACAAATGACCCCTTGCTGAATTCAGAATTTTGTCTACTTTTCAGAAATGGTTAGGTTTCTGGGATCCAGCATTGGTTTCATGCCCATTCCTGTCTCTGACTGGAAGGAGGCTGAAAGCACAAAAAATTTCAAAAATGGGGTATGCCCCAGTAAAATGCCAAAATTGTGTTGAAAAATTGGGTTTTCTGATTCAAGTCTGCCTGTTCCTGAAAGCTAGGAAGCTGCTGAGTTTAGCACTACAAACCCTTTGTTGATGCCATTTTCAGGGGGAAATCCACAAGCCTTCTTCTGCAGCCACTTTTTCAATTTTTTTTAAAAAAAACGAAATTTTCACTGTATTTTGGCCAATTTCTTGGCCTCCTTCAAGGGAACCCACAAAGTCTGGGTACCTCTAGAATCCCTAGGATGTTGGAAAAAAAGGACCCAAATTTGGCTTGGTTAGCTTATGTGGACAAAAAGTTATGAGGGCCTAAGCGCGAACTGCCCCAAATAGGCATAAAAAGGCCTGGCACAGGAGGGGGAAAAGGCCTGGCAGCGAAGGGGTTAAAGACTGCCACAATGATGAATTGGGACCAGGAACTGGGGGGTCTTGTTGACACCGCTGCATTTGAAATATAGGTCAGCAATGGTGCCCAAATAGCTATGCTGCTCTTAAACAGGTCAGCTGGAACACTGACGGGTCCAGGGGCCTTATTGCTGTATAGGCTTCTAATTACACAAGTAGCTTTAGCAGTACAAAAAATGAGGCAAAAGGCACTCCTCCTCTGTGGATATTTATGAGGGGTGCAAACCTCCTTCAGGCCATTAGTTTGGGAGTCGCTATCAAGCCTATCCTCCAGAGAGTAGATCTGTGAGAAATGCTCAAAACATTTATCTTCCAGAATTACAGTAACCATTTTTGACACAGTATCCTCATTGGGAAAGGGGTGGTTTAGGTCTCTCCGAAAGGCTACACAATCCGTTGATTCACTGGCAGGGACTAACTGTCCCCAGCTTCATCCTTAAGGAAATCCTTTCTATCCTTCAACACTTTCATGTAATGAGATCTTAATTCCTGCATTTTCTCCCTGTAGAGACCGTTTAAGGGCTGATTTTAGAGCAGGTAGAGCTTTAGAACATGCCACATTAAACCACTGGGGGTTATTCTGGGTGGGAGAACCTCAGCAGGGGATGATAAGGGCACGTCTCACCCCTAAACAAAGGGCAGTAAAAGTGGTCAGGACCTCCTTTCCTGGGATGTTGGGGTTAAAACAGCTTTCTAACTCAGGGCCCAACTGACTGAACAGGGACCCACAAAATTTCATCTGGATTATTATTGACCACTTCTGTGCTCTCCCCTGGACTGAGGGAGTCAAATGTTGCAACTGACACTGGCATTTTAGCAGCAACTTCAATGGTTTATGATCACTCCAAACCGCCCATTTGACCTGATATCCCAACAGGCAGCACAATGGATTCCGCTCCGCTACCTATATAAGTGGAGGCTACCTGAGTGCTAGGTATAAACAAATTCTTCAAATGAGTCAAAAGGTTTAACTGGTTCCCTTGAGAAGAGTGTTCACAATAGGGTCATAATGATTCATCATAATCTAGGGGGTTATGGACAACAAAGCAGGGTCGGTAACACCGGTGAATATTAAAGTCACCCATGACCACAACTGAAACCTTGCTGTTTGGACCAAAACCTGGAGACAACAAGGTGTTTGTAAATTGCTCTATGATGCCACCTAATTCTCAAAAAGTCTCTGAGTAAGGAGAATAAACATTGGGATTAGAAATGTTGACAATCAGAAACAGGGATTTGTCCAAAAAAATTAGTGGTACTCCCCTACATAACAACAATATGTCTCCACCTGGGCCATTAGCTAATTCAAAGCTAAAGAGATTAAAGTGCCTAACCCTGCCTTAGCTTGCCCGACAGGTGTAAGAGTTGCTTGCCAAAAAAAGTAGGCATAACCATCCAGGAAAAGAGTGGTTTTAAGAGAACCAGTTTACTGAAAAGCTAGAATATGGAACGATTAATAAAATCAAGCCAGTGTGGATCACTAACCTTAGGGACCAACCCAGCAACATTCCAGGAAAGAAACCTCATCTGATCTCTGCTATGTAAAACTAAAAAGCAACTCTCCAATTCCTCTACTGTTGATTTTGTATCAGGCCCAAAAAGGGGTAGTCAATCTACTTCGTCAAGGGTATCAAGAATTTCAAACCTGCTAAAAGAAGAAACAGGGGCCATTGTCCCTAAGGGTGGATTGCTAGGCATCCGGCCAGAACCTTGAGGGGAACCATGAGGTTGGGGACAGGTCCCCCCTGAGCCATGGTGAGCAGGAAAAACAGGCGACTCACTACTGATTTTATCTTGTGCATGTGAGGCTTGGAGGGTCTGACATGCCTGGGATTAGAGGGGACCATTCAACCCAGAACCAAACCCTGGCTTATAAAAGAAACCAAGGGATACACCCCTAAACCTGATCTCTCTGGGCCTGAGATGGAAGCCAAAATTCTAGCAGCAGCGCATCTGTTGTTAAAATTCACCACAACACAATCACCTTTTAACAACTCAAGGCCACGACCAAACCACCCCACCCTATGTACAATGTTTATCTGTATGTGGATATTAACATGTGCTCCCACCCTCATGGACAACCAGTGAGTAGCTTTATTCCTAAGTTGGTGAAAGCCTTCATGAGTGTTCCCTCCCATTAGAGGAGCATCCCCTAACACAACTACATATCGGGTGCAGTCTGGAGGGAGATCTAAACAATCGTGTCTGATGGGAAATCCTAGACTGAGACTCTAACAGGGCTACAGGTTTGGCTTCAGTAGGAGTCTCCATAACAGGGTGCATGACACTAGCCATTCTGGAGGGCACTACCTGCGAGTGCAGGGGGATAATAAGGTTATCCATATAGAATTGTGTGGTATTTGTGTTCCCACCACGTTGGTAACCCCCTTGCTTTGTAGATAAAAGAGATAGATCAGGACCTGCAACAGGCAACTGTAATTGGACACTGGCAACAACAGGGTTTGAACAGGGCTCTCTTTCCCTTAGTTTACCCATTAAATCATTGTTAATTCCAATAAGATCCAACACCTTTGTATCCAAGGACAAAACTACTTCTTTGACAACCTTGAGTTCAGTACTAAGCTGTACAACCATATTCTTAATATCGTCCATGCAGTCAATGTCATTGACTTGACAAGTCAGTGACGGAGGATCCCTGATGAGATGAGGATGAGGATAAAACCATAGCACCTTGAACAGCTTCTGCCACCCACTCAGATGGACCAGTGATGATGGTGGATCTGACATTGAGGAAATATCAGAAATGCCTCTTTGTGGCTCCACGTTAATCGCCGTCTCGAGGGGAGTGGCTGTGACACCAGAGTGGGTGCCTACGAAGTGACCTGACTTCTGTAAAACTTTGGAATCTATTGTTCCATCTCCTGGATGTAGGCATCAGTCTCCCTCTACTAAGCATGTCTTCAACCTCAACTATCAGGTCATCAATTACTTGAAGGGCACACTTCTATGCTGCTTGGCGCCTAGCAGATTTCAAAACCTTCCCTGCCCCCCAGGGTAATCAGAAGCCATCTATTTCGCCATATCAGATAGAAGTTAAAAAGTGGTTGGAGTCGGAAATCAAGAAAACCCATGCGGAGAGCAGAGTTCACAAAAAAGCTCACACCCTCACTCCAGCCGTTCACAGAGTCAGTCCAAGGAATCAACAGCCTCACGAGGAGAGGAGCAAAACAATGAATTCAGGCTTACCAGATAATATCCTCCTGAAACCCTAAGCATAGCCAAGAAGAGTGGCCCTGCCATGCCTCTTCCTGTTGCTGACGGGCGCAGGAGAGATCCGCTCTTGGCCTCGGTATTTTTCTGGGGCCATAGCGCGTGCATCCCATGCCAGGGAACAACAAAGTGCACTTTATAGTGCTATGCGGAATCACAGCTGCAGGCAATTTCTTGGGAGTCGCAAGGGCTGTCTCCAGGAGCCCTGATGATGATGGGACTTGCAGTCCCACTGAGAAGTGCCTCTTGCGCCGAAGTGCGCTTTATAGCGATATGCAGCGTCACCTTTACAGGCAATTTCTGGTGAGCGTGGGCAGGGGCAAGGAATCAGATCGAGAATCCCGGAAGATGATGGGACTTGCAGTCCCGCAGAGAAGTGCCTCACGCGGGGGGGGGACAATGAAGTGCTCTTTATAGCTTTATGAGGTGTCACAGGTGCAGGCAATCCCTGGTGAGCGTAGGCAGGAGCAAGTGTTGCCTCCAGGAGCCCTGAGTATAACAGGACTTGCAATCCCACCCAGAACAATGACAAAAACACTGCTAGGGATATTGAAACTCAGACACTTCCAAACAAACAATGAAACTGGGGAAGTGACATGTGGGTATGAGCACATTGATGATGATAAGATGAACTTCCACATTTGGACATTAATATGGATACACTGAGAGACCAACATTATGACTGACACTATAGGAGACTCACACTGCAAATTTGACACATGGATTTGGGTAAACGGGGTACATGGTCACTGACACGTGTGCTAAAACTTACACAAGATCACTGACGTTGTAGCAGGCGGACACAGGTACACTATGGCATGGACATGATGGCAAGGCCAAGGAAACAGACGGGAGACCACAACACTGATCTTAAAAATATGAGCAAACAAATCTGTGGTTCCTACTAAACAGCAATGGGCACTAAACCCAAAACTAAATTCGATCTTAAATATAATTTTACAGCCAAATGTGTCTTACTTTAGACTTCCAGGAATTCTCAAAACATTTGAGGCAGACTGGAGCTAATTTAAGATTACATTGTTTTGTGCAATGGGCGCAACGTTATCTGTACCTGTAGATTCCACTCAAGGGGTGGAAAGTGGAAGTTTCAAATAAGACTGTGGACATTTTGCATTATTTGCTTGCACATAATTTCGTAGAATTTTTGGAAAATGACGTGGAATTACACGTAATTATGCAAAATGGAGATATGTTTTGGACATGAAGATGCATTACTATTAATTTGCAATCTCCTCTATCTCAAACACAACTTTATTTTTCTCACATGATTTAGCTCTTGAACCATTCTCTATCATTCATTCTCTTTCCTCCCCTTACACACACATGCTCAAGTCAACCTCCTGTTCCTCATCCATCTGGCTCCTTCTCCTTTCTCACATGGCGATGAGTCACTCAGCTGCACTGTGTACACCAGGCAGGCCTTTTGGTGGAGGAGCAAGGGGTGTGATTCATTGGCGCACTCTGGTACATGTGACCAATTAGTGGCAGGAGGAGTAGAGTGTGAACATAGTCATCAGGATAACCATACAAAACATCAATACAAATAAATACACAAGCACTGGAAAAGCCAAAGCAAAGAGCTCTGGCTGTGGCAACTGCCTTTCAGCTTTGTCAATGCCTGTGTTACATTTCATGTTTCTATATGAGTTGAGCTGGCTTGCCCTCTTCAATTAAAAAAATACAAATTGACTAGAAGGAGAAATATATTGTTTATTCTCACTAAAGATACATTGCCGTAGGAGTCCCTGGCACTTTAGAAAACTGCTTTGTGTGTGGACGTACTCCTGGTGAAAGGCAATCGAGGTTAACCAGTGGCTTAAGTGGCCTGGCCCGCTGCTTCATGCTGTGTGATGTGGTGGGAGGAAGAAAATTTGGATGACACAATAACATACCAATAGAAGACAAGCGTTTGCTAACAGCCCTTATAACTAGGTACGAATAATATATACATGTTGCTGCTTCTAGGTAGTTATAGTCAGGACCATATTTCCATTGAAAAAGCATTTTTTACTTGCCTACTGTATATATATATATATATATATATATATATATATATATATATATATATATACAGATTTACAAGACTACATCAAAATTAGGACATAGCAGTACGGTTGAAGGCTTTAGTCCTAATTTTTTGCATCTCAAAATCTGGTCACTACTTGTGGCACAGCCATGGGAAGGTTTTCTCGCACATTAAAGTCCCTTACGGCTTTTAGCATCATCATGGGAATTATAGAAACAGTTCTGCCATCTGGCAGTGGCCTTCTTCCAAGGGTCAATTGCAAACCCCGAAATACTAAAATCGTTTGGCTTGAAGTAAGCATCATTACAGAAAGAAAAAAGAAAACAATTAACCCGATTACTTCGAGACATCAGTGAAAAAGGGTTAATGCCTTTCTTTCACTAGAGCACCATATGCCAAGACCTGGAGAAGACGCACAACAGTTCTGGTCACTGAGAATGTATTTAATGGTGGTAGCAGATGTACAGTCTTTCTCACCTCCTCCCTTATTCATCTACTCACTCACCTAATGACTCACTCGCTCACTTACCCCAGCACCTACATGTGCACATATACTCATAATATTCACTTACTAACTCACAAACAGTAATTCCATGGACTCACTCTCATACACTCAAACACTAGCTTAATCACTCTATCATTAACTCATTCTACAATTCACTCAATGCAGAAAGTCTGTGAACTATGGCCAAAGATACAAATAAGTTTGCAAAGGTTGCACAGTGGAGGAGATACAAAATATACGATAAACAAGTCAGCCTTAAACTGCGTTGTCATATTTGCCATGTTTGACGTTTGTGATGTTTCCTGCAATGCTTTCTTAAAAGATCTTCATTCATTCCCATGCCTTAAAGCACATCCTTAGAAAACTCTGAATCTTGGTTGGGACTAATAAAATGGCTCTTCCAATCAGCACATTCTATTTACTGTTCTGACTGGAAATACACTTGGGGGCAGATTTAAGAAAAGTGGCGCTGCACCCAGTGCAACACCACTTTTCTTGCGCCCCTTAGTGCCCCTCGACCGCCACCATGTGTGCGCTGTATTTAAGATGTGGCGCACCATGGCGGTAGTTAGGGAACTATCGTCCACATTTCTGACCCTAGTTTGGCGCTTTGCAGGATTAGTGTCAAAAATGTTGATGCTAATCCTGCAAAGTACAGTGAGGCCCATTTTAAATAATGGTGTGCCTCCTTTTAATGCCTGCTCTGTGCAGGCGTTAAAAATGCCACAAAATGGCACAAGGAAATATTTTAGATTTCTTTGCGTCATTATTTAGGCCGCCCGATGGGGGAACGCTCCCCCTGCATACATCATGCCTGGTGCAGGCATAATGTGGTGAAAGGGGTTACAAAGTGCTGCAATGTAATTATGGCACTGCGTTTTTGCCAAAATATCGCCACATTAGAGTAAAGAAACAACACTAATGTGGCGATATATGGTGCAAGGCCATCTCAAACCTGGGTCTTGGTCTTTGATGTTTATAGTATTTCAATTACCTTTAAATTGTAATGAACATTCTGGCATTACAAATACTTAGCTTTAGTACAGGGAGCAGGTCTTGCGGCATGTGCTCATACTGCCATCTCGTGGCTATTATAAAAATTGCAGTTTGTTTAAATGATCTGTCAAAGCTTAATTGATGAACAATAAGGTATGCAGCATTGATAGTTTTGTAGAACACACTGACTTGATGAGTTGTTCAGAGTATGGACTCTGCTCAACAACTGTGACCCCAGTGCCCCTGCCTGGTTTTGGCAGCGCACCAGGGTGCTGTGCTGCAAAGTTTGGGAACTACTGCCTGAGGGGATTGTATCTGTGATGGCATTAATGATGACCCATATATTTCTGAGCTATTTTGCAGTTATTTCATAGCCCTAATGCCGTAACTGTTTATAGAACAATTTGCTAAATTTAAGAAAAGTGACGCTTCCTCAATGTCTTTTCTTGCATATTTTGAATATACAGCGCACTATGGGGTAGGGTAGGGGCAATAGCGTCAACATTTTTTACGCTATTGATGTACTGTGTAGGATTAGCACCAAAAGTGAAAGCAATGGTGTGCCCCTTTTACCGCCTGGTCTGTGCAGGCGTTAAAAGTAGCCGCAAAGAATGACGCAGTGAAAACTCTTAGATTCCAGTGTGCCATTTTTGCGGTCCCCCTTGCATACATTATGCCTGGTGCAGGGTTAATGTGGTGCAGGAGTACAAAATGGCACAATGCATGCATCGTGCCACTTTGTAAATGTGCCGCAGATAATTTGGCCTTATTGGTCCACATTAACGTCCATCTTAAATTTGGGCCAGTGTTTGCAAAAAGTAGTTTGGATGACATCATTAGAAATGCCATAAATAATGTCATAGAACATGTCATGAGTGAAGTAATATGTGATGTCACAAGCAGTGCATTGCGGGGTTGCAAGTTATAGTAGTATGCATTGTGTCACTATAATTGGTGAATTTCTGAGTTTTTTCATTCAAATCATTAATGTTGTCATTTACCTAGTCTCCTTACTATAACATTACTTTAAACTTTGGTTTCAAATATGTATTTATATATTCACGTAGAAAACCAAGGCCCAGATTTAAGAGGGCCTAGTGTCTCCTTGCACCACATTGGTGTAATTTTTTGTATGCTAATGTGGCCCAACAAGACCAAATTCGCCATGCAAGATCTACAAATGCATAGCGCCACTTTGTAAACCCTTGTGCCACAATATGCCTGCGCTAGACATAATGTATGCAAAAGGGCATTCCCCCATTAGGGGGACCACAAATAAGGCAGATTGGAATCGGTGAGATTCCACTGCACCATTTCCCCTGGCTATTTTTAAAACCTGTACAGAGCAGGTGTTAAAAGGGGACACACCATTGTTTTCAATGGGTCCCTAGGTACTTTACAGGATCCTCCAAAGTATAACAATAGCATCAAAAACTTTGACGTTATTGTCCCTAACCTGCGCCATGGTGGCATAAGTGAGCGCTGAGGGGCACAAGAGAAGTGGCGCTGCATTATGCAGCACCATTTCTCTTGCATTTGGCCCCAAAGGTTACAGAAACAGTAGAGTTAGGTTCACATTTTAAACATACAAAACCATAGAAATTCACCTGTTAGAGTAATTTCAAGTAACTGTCACTGGTGCCCTAATGCAACTATAATTCACGGCCTTACCATGCACAGTTTTTTAATGAATAATTTTACACTAAATGTTGCAGTGATATTATCAATGATGCTATAAAAGATGCCATGAGTGCTCTGATATCAGGGGTAATTAGCAGTGCATGGTGAGGGTGTGAGTTATAGTTACTTTAGAGCACAAGTTTTGTTTTCTTAATCTTTCTGTCTATGAGTGTCTATTGCAGGATTTACTTTGTATTTGTGATGATGGATAAGGCTTGGGTAAGTAGGAGAAGATTGCCAGAGGTATGGGTCCTACTAGGTAGGCTAAAACTTGTTCCATTAAGGAGTGCCATAGTTGCAGGGTTTGTTTCACATTTGAAAGCCTGCTTAATTTTTATAGCTGTTTGACATAGTTGAAAATTGGGGAAGCTAACTAGTTGGTGAAGGGATACTCTTAGGTGGCCACCATTTCAAAGGAACTCTTTTTCTTTGAAGAATGATGGATCTAGTCTTATAGGGAACAGAGTGATGGGTTATATGATTTTGGATGTGAACATATTGTTATGGTTTCTAGTCTACTCTCCATGATAGGTTTATTGAAGTCCAAGTTAAGGTCCCTTATTTGACATCTTTTTGAATGTGAGAATACATTTTACTGGCTGCAGTGAAGATTGTTTTTTAGTGTGTGAGGGATTCCCTTTGAATGTAGATCTTGCTACGTGGCTTTTGATACAGAGTTTGATTGACAGTAATGCTTCTGACTTATTTTCATTACGTGTATATTCTGATATGCTGACATTGTTTCCACTTGCCTTTATCAAATTGGGAAGAGATTGATCTGCTCCACCAAAGAAGAAGATAAAGATTTCATCTGCATAGGCCTCTAATTTGAATTTGTAGTGTTTGAAATGAATACCTTGTAAATTGTGATTATTTTATAACTTGTGTAAAGGAGATTCTAGTGTGAGGAAGAATGGGATACAGAAGACAACATTGTTTTGTCCCTCTCTCCAATTTAAATGCAGGTGTCAGGAGTCCCTTAAGTAATGAACTACTTTTCAGATGTATATATACATATTTGTTAGATCAATTCTTTTTTGGAGAGGAGCATGGTGGTGGAGGCTAAGGTTATCCATTTTCAAAGCCCATTAAATCTACTTCAACTATTGTAATGTTTTTCTTCTAGTTTTGAGGTTATACATTTTTTAAATATAACGCAATCTGTATTCATTAAGGAAATTGTTCTTTCGTTTTGTTTGCATACTGTGGGGCTTTCACTCACCACCTTGTCCATGTCGAGCTACCCCAGGGGTTGATGTAAGAATCAACTGTAAGCATATGTCTACATCATCTTATCACTTGGCAACTCTAAGTGGAACACAACTCCCTTCAACTTTTCAGCCAATCATTCTTTACCTTACTTTTAGCCCATTGCACTCCTTCTCTGCACATGGCTATCTTTGAAAATACCCCATTGTCCTCCTTTTTATTTTCAGTGCTATTCAATCTGCCCCATGTTGTTCTTCTTGTCAACTATTCACTATTGTTCAAAATAAATAAAAGTATTTTGTGCTAATGTCTGTGATGTCACACAGGATTGATGCCACTCTCTTTATGACTGTTTGCCTCTGAAACAGAAAGCCTACATATTGAATATTCTCTTAGTTGGGGCACTTCTTTAAAACGTCTGTGTACAAATGCACCTGATCTGCACTGTCTTTCATAACAATTATTTGGACACAAAGGGGCTGATTTAGAGTTTGCTAGAGAGTGTACTCCATCGCAATAGAGTACCCTCTCCATCAAACTTTTTCTGCTTTAACAGGAGCTGTGTTCTTGACAGAATAATAGGCCCCCACCACGATGTCTGCATTAACTGTCCACAAAACTCTGAATCATGGCAAAACGTTTAGAACAAAATGACAATTTAATCTATTCCTTGTATACACAATACAATGGCATTTAAAAAAAAGAATGTGCTAGCTTATTCATAGAAACCTATAGTATGTTTAATGTTCTAAGGTGTTAATTTAGAGTTGAACGGTGCAGGAAAAATAAATAACTTTCTTGGCTCTGAAAAGTATGTACCTGTTGGTGGTGTTCCATGTTAGTGAGACTTTGAACCCCACAATATGTATTTATATTTTTAACTATTCTAAATAAATGCATTTTTTTAAATAATTTGCTATGGGGCTTTATTTAAGTCTCTACCTGTAGTTTTTATATGGGAGGGTGTTGTAGTATCAGTGGTTAGCCACGTGTGGTGCTGAACATACTACTGCTCATTTGTAGCAGTAATACCTTGCACTCATATCTGTGGCCCCACCCCGTGTTTCAGGAGATGGAGACATGCAGGCCCACACTTCAGTGTAAATTTACACTTGTGGTGAAAAGCCAAAAGTAGCAAAGATACTCAAGTGTAAATTTATGTGCGTAATTTACTACCAACTGTAAGTTATATTTGTAAATAGCACCCTAAATTCTTGTGCCATATTTCCAAGTCAAATGTCCTCTTCCCTGGACCATGGTCCAGCAACAGCTTCCCGATGGAAAAGAGCCTTATCTCATTTGGAAGTGTAGAGTGGTAATTTATAATTATTCTGTAGTTCCAAATCTGTCATTTTCAGTACCATCCTTATTGGTAATAGTAGATGCAGGGTATTGGCAGCTTGTAATTAGGTCTATTTTAGTTCCATATTTAGGTCACATCTTTGCAGTCTATTTTCTGTCACAAAATAGTCTACAACTTCTAAGCTGTACTCTAAAAAATGTTAATACACCTTCAAATCACACTAAAGAATGAACATTCAAATTAATTTTACGTTCAAATGAACATGTGTGTGGCATGAAGAACATGGCCCTCTGAAAAGTCAGCCATCTGGTATTAGTTTAATCTTACAACCTATAATGATCAAAAATAAGAGATGATTACTGGTAGCATATAAAGTATTGCCCCCCTACAGAATGTGATGAATAGCCCCTGAGCCTTCAACATCTCTCAAATGGTCATTGGCCTTGGGCTGAACTGAGCCCCCTAAAATATTGAGCCCCTGCCCCCCCCCATTGGTGGGGGTCCTGTGTTGCACCCCTGCAGTGGATGGTTTACAGAGGGCCATGCTTTTGATCAACAACCAGGAATTCAGCAGAACTCTGCTCCTGTAGCTTTGTGGCTCCTATTATACTTTCGATTAATTTATTTGTCCAGTTTGACACTGCTGATAGTGAATTTCAGGGTTGCAACGTTAAATCTGAGCTGGAAACAACCAGGCTATTTTTAGTCTAGATCTAGACATTTACTTCATGAGAGTAGTTTGCAGGTGAGAAGCAAGGTTTTTTGTCAGCAATGATTGCAGAATAATCTTTCCACTACCCCCAGATTGGGACACAATACACAATTGTTCAACAATTGTCTTAGATACACAGGTACACTGCTGGGGAAGGATATCAATCTATTCTAAATGATGTAAAATAAATGTCCACCTTAATCACTCAGTTTGTTTGTTTTTACTTTGTTTGGCTTGGTGCCCGAAATATCATATAATTATCCAACTTTTTTATGTGCTATGCTTCCTGATTTCTCATTGTATATGCAGATCGATTTTATTCCATTTATGCTGATTATTCTATAGAAAGATGTGAATCATGTTTACCTGTATTATGATATTGTGCTTTTAGTTCAAATGTCTATATAATGTATAGTGTTTTCTCTTAGATTTAGTGATTTTTTTTGACTAATGCACACAAGAATTCCCATGAGGTCTTCGTCATTCTAAATGACTACTTAAATTGTACTAGTGTTTTCCGGTGCTCACAGCAGTATTTAGGGGCATATTTACAAGGAACTGGTGCATCGGCACTGATGCGCCAGTTTCCTTGTGCTTCCCTGCACCCCCTAACAACACCATGGTAGCACTGTATTTACAATACAGTGCACCATGGCTCTCATTAGCACAAAGGCACCAAAATGTTGGTGTACTTATGGTGCTTTGCTGGACTAGCGGCAAACATTTTGGCGCTAGTTCCGCAAAGCTCAGAGAGGCCCATACGATATAGTACTAGCATCAGTGCAATACCTGCCTGCAGGCATTAAAAAAATTACGCTACAATGGCACAACTAAATCTTGTAGATTTCACTGCACCATTTTTTTGGGCCTCCCTGTGGGGGAAATCTTCCCCTGCATACATTATACCTGGCACAGGTATAATGCGACGCAAGGGTTTACAAAGTGGCACACTGGTACGATTGCGCCACTTTGTAAATAGGGCACAGGGTGAGGGCCTGTATAACGCCACAGTAGCATTAAAGAAAATGACGCTACAGTAGTACTATGTGGTGCAAGGGGGTTGTAAATATGGCTCTTAGATTTAAATACCAGCATGCATTTTTCAGAGTTCCTCACATGACGGAGCTGTGTGACTATACTTTTATAAGAGCACATGAGTTGAGTGATTAACTGTTTAATATGTCTTTCAAAACATGTAAAAGCTCTGCTTACCTTAAGCCTGCAGCCTGTGCCCTTTCACCTACAAATGTGCTCTGATTGCAATTATTCATTCTACTTAGCCTGCTTTTCAGCAGGGATGTTTTCATTTTCCACACCATCTGTGATTCTGTGAATGCTTTGTTATTATTTCTGTGAATGGCATTTCACCATGTACCTCTGTCCAAGGCTGACGATAACAGTACCAGATAATCCAGCTAAAATTGTTGCCACAAGAGTATGTAAACAGTCCAACATTTAGGCATATTTGCACATCAGGCCTATTTCATGGAACAAAAATATGTTTCTTAAAAAACATGGTACAGCTCAAGGGAAAACAGGATGGTCATTCCGGCCAGGATATCCATCCATGCTGCATGCAATTCATTGCTGATCTCAGCCCTGTCTCTACTTATCGTAGATTGCCGTCCTTTCAATAAATGTCTTGAAAACCATTCTGCATCTTTTCTTTGGCCTTTGTGTGCATATGAGACCTTTGCTAAGGGGAGAAAGGTCTGAGATGTGTTAACAATGACTTACCCTGAAAAGTCACTGAGTGTCTTGCATCGGGCTGCCAAAAATCACCTTTGCTTTCCCTGTTTTGGCGAGGTCCTGCTGGCTAGCCGAAATGGTTGGCCCGACAGCCGCCAAGACAGTGTGTGATTGACTCAGTCACCCACAAACAAGGCATCGCCACCGTTGGTAAGGCACTAATTATACAGGTCCCTTGAGTATCTCTGTCTCAAACACACTCAAGGTACCCTAAGTACCATTATTAGGAGAGGTCCGTGGTCTTATGGAAAATCCTCCTCAGTTGAATAGGGAGCACCTATCTAGGCTGCAGGTTGTTTAAGCTTCTCATTCCCACCTTTGCACTGAACACAGACTCACATACATTTGATACATACAGAATAGCAAATGTACCACAACAATACAGAGAATACCCATATTTAGAAATACTTTTAAATTACCAAGAGCACCAAGATTAGTTTAATGGTGCCCTTCAACATGTAATACAACCTATTAGGTTAGGTCCTTTAAGCAATGATGGACCATCCTGGCCAACAATTTCCACATAAACACCATATCTCAATGTGCATGCTAAGCAAGTAGCTGAAGTACGCACATTATACAACGGGCTAGTGGCAATATACAGACGCTTAATACAATTCGTAATGCGGACTTTAAACACTGCCACAGCGAGGGCTGCTCCAGCTATAAATCAGTAGGCCTTTACAGGGATAAACCCACAAACTGTTGATTTGATAATGGAAAAAGCGCCCACTGAGCGGGATAGGATTCTGCTTTGAGTCGCACAAAAAACAAGCCAGCTGGAAGCAGTGCTTCCCCATATAGAACCCCGACATAAACATAGAATTCTCACAATATGCTTGCCATTCAGAATGGTTCCCTCAATAGAGGACTACATGTCAAGGAGACCAGAACCTTCGGGGCTTTCGCATGTTCCCAACATGTCCACGTCTTGGCAGCTCCAAACTCCACTAGTTATTATAGCACAGAGTTAAAGAATGGCCAAGTGGGGGAATGGGTTTTGGGTTGGGAACAGTGGGGAAGGAGACCTGTGGAAGCAAGAGCACACACTGATTCATACATCAAGAATCAAAGGCCATGAAATGATCGCGCACCCTGTCGATCTGAATGCCAAGAGTTAAATGACAGGAATAAATCGCGCACACTGTTGCCGATTCAAACTTCACGATGCAAATGCCATGAAATGATCGCGCACACTGCCGATCTGAATGCCAAGAATTAACTGCCAGGAATAAATCGCGCACACTGTTGCCGATTCAAACTTCACAATGCAAATGCATGAAATGATCGCGCACACTGCCGATCTGAATGCCAAGAATTAAATACCAGGAATAAATCACGCACACTGTTGTCGATTCGAACATCACAATGCAATTGCCATGAAATGATTGCGCACACTGCCAACCTGAATGCCAAGAGCCAAATGCCAGGAATGAATTGCGCACACTGTTGCCGATTCGAACATCACTATGCATTTGCCATGAAATGATAGCGCACACTGCTGACCTGAATATCAAGAGCCAAATGCCAGGAATGAATCGCACACGCGATTTTATGTTTAGGCCCAAAACTCAAATGTCACTGGAAATGGAGTCGGGGGCCTAACTCGACCTCCGCCCTACCGCTCTGCTTGAAGATCACCAAATAAATGAGGGCAGGCCTGGAAATGACTTGATAGGCCTCGGGACAGGAGCTCAGGAAAATGCTGCTGCTCTGCACCGGGACCTGTGAATAGTGAGCACGTGGAGCTGGGCTGGCTCCCTTATATAGAGCCAAGCCCCGCCCATGAGCCACACCCAACCATGCTGCAGGAAAGGCTTCTAGAATGTCTTAGAATAAGGACCACACCCTGTAATCCTGCAAACAAGCCTTGCAAATGAACAATGTATTACAAACAGCATTAATGACTTTTCGAGGTAAAAGCTCTGCAATGCAAAAGGTTAACATACTGCATAGAAACACAATGCATGAAATATGCCCTTGCATAAGGGCGGGGTTTTTGCATTTACGTCGCCTATAGAGCTCGCACTGTCCTGATGTTTACACTACACCACTTGGGGCACAGTCTTTGCTGCAATATATACCACAACACATGGTACATGACACTTGCAAATTTACCAAAAGTGTTGAAACAAATTCAAAATGAACATTGGCAGACCTGAACATGGGGATGAAACTGATGAATGGCCTCAATATTTTAAAGCAATATTACAGGGGAACTGGAGATTCACAAGTGGCTCTGGGAAATTCCTCAGTTGAATCAGAAGAACAAGCTGCCAAACATTATTACTGAAAATTATACTAGTAGAGGTCGGGATAGTCTGGGGGACAGACCAACCAAACCTCAACTGCAGAGTACTTCCACTATGGAGAGTATTAAGCAAGCACCAGAGAGTTCTAAAAATGCTGAGATAAACAAAAAGAAAACAGGATGTGGGCAGTGACTCTGCTAGGCAGCATGGCAGAGGTCACATTATGTCACCAGAGTCTTATTGATCTTCTGGAAGTGACACCGACTAACAACTTTCTTGAAGTCAAAACAGCAGACAGGTGCTTCTCTGTACCCAATAGAGTATACAGATTAAATATTCAGATTGAGGGAGACATAGCACTTATTAATAAAGTTATCTTCTGGAGCACCTTAACACTAAATGATGATATTTTGTTTGCAGAAAAAATTGCCACCTGAATTTGTCCACGTGCTTCCACAATGGGAAGATGTAATTTTGCCTTCTTTGTCAGTCCTAATTGCAGTTGTAGCAAAGGAAGCCTACGTTGTTGATTGGCCCTGGCAAAGGCTCCTCCACTGTATCACAACTACGTAGGATGAGATAGAGATTCCCCCTACAATGTAATACCAATTAGATTAACTCTATATATCCAGCCTCAATATCCAATTAAACATGAAGCTAAAGCACCCTTAAGAGAGATTCTCACATAACTTGAGTACCAGGGAGTAATGTAACCCTGCGCCTCTGCAATGAATGACCTGTTATTCCCTGTAGCAAAACCTGATCATTCATATAGAATAATCTTAGATCACAGACATTTAAACAGTGATACACACACATTTTCAGTTCAAAATGCAGACAGCACAGCAGTTATCATCAATGTAGTGTGTAAAAAATACAAAACAAACCCAGACATTTCCAATGTTTTTTTCTGCCAAACTCTAGTGCCTGAAAGCCATGATTTAAGCACCTTCAGTGCGCTTGGCTCTCAGAGGCGCTTTTGTCGTCTACCTCAGGGGTATAGGAACAGCCCTAGGGTGTTTTGCTGCCGGTGTAGCATCAATATTATATGAGATTGACTCCAAGACATTGTCTTATGTGGATGACATCTATCTCACAGATTACCTCAATGTACATTTGGCCTGGGTCGATTGCAATGTTTTAGGATTCGCTGCCTAAGACTATACAACTTTCTGATGAGGGCGGTCTAGCCCGCACTTTCTACAAAAATGCAATCAACTTCATCCTCCAAACACCATCAAGAAATTGCAGTCATTACTGGGTTTCTTAAATTTTGGCAGAATATACATTCCTGACTATGTACAATGCATAACATCACTTTATGATTTAAATACTCCAGATTTTTCAAGCGCACACTAGACTCCAGAACACACATGCATACTCAGAGATTTACAACAGGACATGCTACAAGCACAGCATTTACACACATGGGACAAAAAAAATTGGTCTTCAGAATAATTCCTGGTGCCATCGGGATCACCTTTGAGGGTAACACAGTACACAAAGCATGCAAATCACATTTGTACTCTAATGCAGAACAAAGATTTGTGTCAACAGAAAACATACTGACTGCTGTACATTTGGCTGTCAATAAGGAGAGGCCACTTGCCCAAGGGAAACTCATTGTTGTTGCTACCCCGATGCAGGTCCGTGAGGTGGTTACCAAAGCTAGCATTCCAAATGGGAAAGCATTACATTCATGTTGGATTCAATGGGCAACCTCCTTGACTGCCACAGATGTAGATTATGTTTTTGACCCTAAACTACATACCCAAGAATTTCTACAATGAGAACCTGAGTACCCCATGTCCACTAACATCATGTCTCTTAATCAATACAGAACAATTATTCACAGCAATGGTTCAGGACAACCAGCTGAAGGTACAAAATATCAGTACTCGGTTGCTTGCGCAGCTATTAGTGGAGTAATGAGGGATGGTACATTCCACCCTCAACATACCTAAATGCAGACCGTTGGGGGCTTCACTATGCAACTTGCAGAGCTTAAGGCTCTAATTTTGTCACTGGAACATACAGATCATGAACAGTCTGAATTGATAGTGTGTGATTCATACTACTTTGTCCAGTCCCACAGTGATTACTTATATCATTGGCATGTGAACAGGTTCAGTGAGTCAAAAGGGAACACCATCAAACACAAAAAGTTGTGAAGACACCATCAAACACAAAAACTTGTGAAGTAGGATAGCAGATCTTAAGGACAGACTACCAAGAGCTCATGAAGTTCATACATTGGTCCATCAATGTGTAGGAGTACACATTGTAGTAAATACTTTGGCTGACAAAGCTGTCACATCTGCAGTAGCTACAGCTTCTGTTGCTGCAATTACTCATTCTTATACGAGATTGGATAATGAGACATTGGCTGCTGTGAAAGCTTTGGCTCCCGGCAAGCCTTTACCAAAAGCATATCCTGCTAAATATACCTACCACCTCAGTGCCCAAAATATTGCATTTGCAACTGGCCCAGGGGTGGGTGATAGTGTGATCCCCAACCAAGATCAGAGATCAGATATCAATAAATCATCTCATGAGGGTGTTGCTTCTACCCATGTTGATGTGATAGCTACTATTTCTCTGCAACAAAAATGGTTTTGCTGGCCAGGTCTATACAAACCAAACAGTATATTCTTTGTTGTGACATCTGTCAACACATTAAAGGGTCCACCATCAAATGCCCACCGAACACAACCCTCTTAGTGTCCAACAAACCACAACAAAATGTGTATCTGGACCATTGTGGTCCCTTACAACCTGATGGTGTATTCAAATACATCTTAGTCACTGTTGATTCATGTTCTAGATTCCTGTGGGTGTGGCCACAATGATCGGCTGATGCTTAAACTGTAAATAAAAGATTTGCAAGTCTTCATCAGGACCTATGTAGTTGCAGCATACTACTCGGAGCAGGGCCCTGCCTTTGCCTCCAGGGCAGTCAAGGACACCATGGCAATGATGGGTGTTCAATGCCATTTATTTTCTCCATATCATCCTGAGGGAAATTCTGTTGTGTAACGGAATAACTGAGACTTAAAGCAATCCTCAACAGCAAGGGTATTAGGTTCTGGTTGTAGCTGGCTTCATGACTTATGTGGGGTTCAGAGAGCACTAAATAATCTTCCGAGAAGGTACTTAGGAGGATGCACCCCTTACACATTCTTGTTTGGGATACCTATGTATGTCTCAGATCATGATGGCCCGGCGTGGTGGCGGCAGAAACACCTTTTGACATAAATGAATATATTGCTGTTTTAGAAAAAACACAACAATTCCATGATGAAAATTAATCTGTCTATGCTGCCACCTTGCGAATGAGGGATTTGCCAACAACTTCTACCAGCTGGATTCTTAAACTTGGGGATCTAGTACGAAAAACGTTTGTGGTGAAAAAGCAGTATGGCCCATTATATAGATCACTGATTCTGGTCCTGGGAATACACGGTCCCAGAACTGCCATCATACCACTGCTGCCTGGTTTTAAGGAAAACTGATTTGTTTCCATTGAAAACATCAAAGTGCACCATGTAGCCAATCCTGCACTGTAGACCACGGGGATTCCTGGGTAGTTCCCGCGTCTCCATCACTACCCAACGGGATATGTCCCTTCAAGCACTCAACAATGCTTCTGCAAATACCAATGTAGAGACAATTGTCTCCCCAAGCTTGGGGAGAGTGGAGAAATGAACATTTGTTACTTCCTGTCACCACTACACCGACAAGAAACATCCAAAACATGGATGTTTACAATTCCAATTCAACACAAATGGATGACATTGTTTATCATGAATCACCACTGATGGATCCCTGTACCAGTTCTTCACCGGCTCCTTCTGGTTATTTTATCAACATTGATGACTCTTTTCAGGACCCTCTGCATCTGTGACTGCTCCTGTCTCAACAGCATGTAAGCTTTATAACTGGCTTAAAAACAATTATATGGTTTGTCCATGGTACTATCTATGGATACTACTGGCATTGCTTGCCTTCCTGCTTTGGACTGGATTTGCAATCATTTTGTTTTTACTGATAAATGGCCACTATCTTCCTGGACACTTTGCTGTTGAACTGGTGGATGAGGTTTTGATATGTTACCTTTCTTTCTATAAGGTCCGAATAGAATTGTCCCTTGTTAACATTTCAGCTGTTCCGGTTCCTGTTCGGATAAAGTACCACATGATATATTCGGACCTACTGAGGCCTTTCAAATTCTAAAAACAGTTGATTCCATGCTTTCTGAGCTTGAATATTATACTGTATTTGGAAGTAAAGATGAATATGTGAATGCAACGAAATGTGGGGAGATGTTCTGTTATCCTCATTATGGACATTACTTTCTGCACCGAGCTAGTACCCAAGACCCATCTTTAATTACACACAATGGGAGCATTGTTTGACTCCATCAGTGGGGAGTTCCAAAACATATGTAGAAAAGTTTGCATATTTTTCTGGGCATGATGCTAAGAATGTAAAGTCATATTACTTTAAATTACCTCCTTCTAAAGTGAGAAAGATATTGCTAACCAACACAAAATTAATCTTTTTTGGATTCTTATGTTTCCTGGCTGGCCGTTGAGGGCTGTTGATTTGAGGAGTGAATGGGGGATATATGATTGGGAAATACAGGGCAGGGAAGCTTTATTAGATCAAGCCTTATTCCTTTACAAATTATATTTTTAAATGACACAGTTCAGCAGACAACCTGCCTGGGGTTAGCAAATCAAGGTAGAGAAGCTTTATTTAGAGCATGCCTTATTCCTTTACAAATCATATTTTTAAATGACACAATTCAGTGGACAACCTGCCTGAGTTAGCAAAAATAAAAGAACTGAATGTGCCCAGTATCACGACACCAGCTAAATTTAACAATTGGCAGATAATTCCTCAGTTTCATCCAGGAAAATAGTTATTGAGGCCAGTGGACACAAATGGTTGTCAGGCACATTTTATAAAGGTGCCTGACACAGAGCAAGCTGACCGGACCTTCGGTAAGTCACAGACCAACACTGAGATATCATTACAACATATAGGCTTCATTACAACTCTTTTTACAAGACTGCCAAACCTGCGGGTGCCAGGAGACCACCATATTACGAGTACTGCAGAATTTCTGCCACATTTTGGGCAGAAATCCTCCAATAGTTGTGCTGGAAGACAGAGGCACATGGATGGTTCCACCACTGGCTCCGCCCCACCAAAAGAACTCCACCAGCCGTATCATGACCTGTAATATGGTCTGGTGGTGTCCTGATGGGGCGCTGCCAGTGGTGGAAGCGCCTGTCCCATTCTCTGCCAGACGACCTCCTCACAGGAAAAGGTAAGTCGATCGTCCGACAGGAAAGCGGGGTGGGATGGAGAGGGGTGTTGTGTGTGCATGTGTGAATGGGTGTTGTCTGCGTGTGTGAATGTAAGTGTGTATGCATGTGTGCATGGGTGTGTGAATGTGTGTGTGATTGTTGAAGTTGAGTGTGTGTATGGATGCTTGTAAGTAAATGCGTCTATGGATGCTTGAAAGTGAATGCATGAATTTAAGTGTTGGTGAATGAGTGTATGCAGGGTGCGTGAATGAGTGTATGCGGAGTACGTGAATGCGTGTATGCAGGGTGCATGAATGAGTTTATGCTGGGTGCATGTGTGTGTCTGTGTGTGTGTATGCGGGGATGGGGGACTCTGTTCTGTTAGGGGTGGGTGGGGGTTCTGCTATGGAAGGGGGGCTGGGGTTGGGTATGGGGTTTGCAGACAGGTGTGGGGAAGTTGTTTGCCGTTGACAGGAAAGACATTTCCTGTCACCTGTAGCCTTTCTGCCAGGGTTTTCGTGGCAGTGGTACAGCCACGGAAACCCTGGTCAAAAGCCAACTCCTAATACCGCTGGCAGTCTTCATTGGACCGCCGGGTTGGAAATGCTAATCTCCATCCCGGCGGGTCCAACCGCCCTGGTGGTACAGGCGGGGGTGTGGCAGGTTGGCCTTCATAGTGTGGTGGTCTTTCTTCCTGTCGGCGGTGAGACCATCAGCGTGGCCCTGACGGTCAGAAGACCGCCAGGGTCATAATGAGGGCCATAGTGTGGGTAAACTTTGCCAACAGTGGTTAAATTCTTTCACATTAGCTACTGTCAAAGATCACCTCAGTCTCCTTTCAGAAAATGTCAACTGACAGGATTTCTTGTTACGTCCTAGAAAGCCACGTTCATTGCCCTAATAATTGCAGCTCATATATTTTATCGTAGATTACAGTACTTTCAATAAATGTACTGAAAACCATCCTGCATCTTTTCTATGGCCTATGTGTGTGTGTATGAGACCTTTGCTAATGAGAGATAGGGGTAAGATTTGTCTACAACGACTTACCCTAGAAGTCACTGAGTGTCATGGATCAGGCTGTCACAAATCACCTTTGCTTCCTAAGTTTTTAGTGAGGTACTGCTACCTAGCCGGAAGGGTTGGGCTGACAATTACCAAAACTGTGTGGGATTGACTCAGACACCTACAAATGGTGGTGCTCCTGCTCCAAATCCAGAAGTCTTGTTCCAATAATGAGAGTCCTATGACAGACACTCTGGCCATTGTTACAGCTTGAAGTCATCTTGAATAGTTCAAAATGTCACAGTTGTTTGAGTGTGTTAATAGGTAATGCTGACACTCAGAAACATGTTAGGGCATCGGCAAAGTGGGCAACTGCACAGGACCACCACCTTCCAAGGAGTCCTAGAAAAGTGAAATTTCTCTCTATCTGTCTATTTGTCCATCTCAACCTTTAACATATTGTTCAATATTGTTTGACATCAATGGGTTTGAATTAGCAGAAAAAGGACAATAAAATACTAAAATTCCCAGGCCCTAGGGTAAGTGTTTCACCTGATCACAAAATCCTTAAGATCACACTCTGGCACTGACAGGCAACAACAGCTATGTGGTGCCAACGACAGTGGGCGTCAGTGAAATACTTGGGCCCCGCACTTACTATTTTTACAAATTAAGACCTGCCCTAAATCACGCCTCACAAGAATACTTCCTCATAATAACTCTGGGTTACCAGTACAGTGTGTACACTTTATTCTAAAATTGTGCACTTCCGAATCCAAACAGCGTATTTCTCCACCATCAAGAAAGCTGCCTGACAACAACCTGGTTCTCAGGAAAACAGCCTGCCTTGCGAGCACAGGACATGTTTACCATTCTGAACAGGTATGACATGATGTGCTGCACTCATGTCAACGGCAGATTTTTAACACTAATTCTTAATAGTAATTTACGGCCCTTAATCTGGGACTGTCAACTATCCTTTGAAGTGTGTGCCAATGCAGTGTTAGGACTGTTCAATGCTGCATATACACTCCTTGATTGCATTAACCTTTAATGAGCACAGGAAACCACTGACTAAAGTCATACTGATGTTCAACATTCCGTATTGCAAAGCATCACAACTTGCACTGCTGAGAAAGATTCTGCATTTCCTTGGCTCAGATTCGAACCCTGCCTACTTTAATGCAGCATTCCCTTTTCAGTCTTTCATTTTAAGAGTATTTAGCTCCCTGTTAAATACTTATTTTATTGTTTGTATCGAGTTACTGGTGTTTGATAGTGAATACCGTGTTGAGGAGGTAACTTGGTCAGGCACTCATCTCCCTTCAGAGCTCCTGGGAGGTAAAATCAGGCACAGTAGAAGCAAAAAAAGATAAAGCAAAGGAAATGAGGAAAAGCCCTGGGGGTGGCCTGTGCCTCATTTCATGTCCTAGACCACAACACTGTTAAAAAAAGATGCTTGGAAGGTACTAATTATTCAGCCATCTGTGTCCCCTCTGTGGAGTGGAGGCTCCCGTGAGGAGCAATGGAGCTCCCAAGGCCCCAACAAGCTGCTTAAATACTCCCTTATCCTGCAGCCAGAGGGCTGTGCTCACAGCTGTTCCAGAATCCACCACCCGAGCTGGCACCACAGAGTGAACAAGAGAATGTGTGAGCAGTGAATGTATGTGAGACAGACTATGAGAGTGCGGGTTGTACTGTATGGCCTGTTTATGTTTTTGTTACATAGATTTAATATATTTGCCTATATTCATGCTGCTGCAACTGTTCCAAACATTTCTGCTGCTCCCACCTCCGAGAGCGCCCCATACTTTGTTCAGGCTTAGACGTGCGGTTCTCACAGAAGCCAGTTTCTCAGCATTGAGCAAGTGGCAGATGTGTTATTTTTTTGCACAATGCAGCACAGCAACACATTGTGCTGTGCTGCATTGTGCAAGAGAAAGAAAGCAGCATATGGCCATATTTAATAAGATGTCCTGCTGCTCTCACCCCCTTTGGTGGTGCACACATAGGCAGCCGAGAACAACCGACAACATTCACGCATGGCACGAAGGTTTGTGTGTGAGGTCCAGCGTGGGTTATGTACTGGTAGCCTGCCCTGCCAGGACGCAATGCCATGCCTAGTCAGAACGTAAACGACCCCTCGTTGGATATTTTGTGTGTAGTGAATCACACATGCAATGTGTGAAATGTTTGGAGAAATAAAACCATTTCTCCAGATTAGCATCTGCTTCCAGAAGGCATCACATTTTGGTGCAAACCTAGTCTGACTGTTTTAGTAGATTAGGCTTTGCATCAACTCTATGGGTGCTTGCACCTTGAGTCCAAATTCCACCTAAATAAGGCCCCCTCCTCTTGAAGCAAAGTGGTGCAAATCAGCACAGAGTGCTATTTGTGAAGGGAAAAAGAGCACCTTTGTGGTGCAAAACGCACATTGCACTGGAAATCAAATCCTTCAGCAAGAGCTTTTCAGCTTTGTATCATGATGTCTGATTTAATACAAACCTTTAATATATCTGGCTCCATGTGTCATTCTTATACCGCTGTGGCAGCCTTGCTTGAACATCCAAATGTTAATAACTGAGTGCACAAAGATGGAGTTGGGCCCGCAGCAATTCTCGGGTTTTTCAAACAGAAGACTTGACAGTTGCTTCAACCCTCAGGGGGTAGCAAGTTTGGCTGTCTCTTTTCTGTGTAGCCTACAGCAGGTGTTTGCATGAGTTTCCGCCAAGTACAAGGGAAAGAAGAAAGCATCGGCACTCAGAGCACTTTGGTGGTGTCAACAGGAACACACATTGTCCACTCTGAGGTAAGGTTTAGCATTGGTTTAGGGGTTGGCTGCCTGGCTGAGAATGATTGTATCAATTACTAGCGCTTGAATATCTGCCCAGGGAAGAGGTGACAGGGCAAAGTATATACTTTAAGAGAATATGACTACAGAATACAAAAATTCCTAAGGCTTTGGTTTGTTAGTTGTTTTATATATTGAACTGGTCTCCACAGCACAAGTGATGGAGAACCTCGTAGGGCGTGGAAATATGTTAACCTTCAGAGAGAATTTAAAAGCCTGAATGTTCAAAATGTGGTTTTAAGTAATGAAGAATTTTCCCTGCCTTCTGGATTCATCAACATTTTAAAGCAGGAACATGATACAGATGAGTATAGCTGATCTGTTTGAACAGCACAGGCGTGATTGTGCTTATAAATAACTCTAGGATTTCTCAAGCCAAGCAAAACACTTGTGAGGGTCTCAAGGCGCTGAAGTTTGGGCACGGGGAGATTAAGTGATTTGCCCAGAATCTCTGGTTGTTGAGCGATTGCCCAGACTCATGACTCCAACCAGGTTCTCCCACTCTGCTGTTTGGGCTGTTACACCACATCCTCTCCTTGTCCTTCTAGCCTTATTTTATTTTTTATTTATTTATTTTTTTCATATCTTTTTATTTAGCTTAACAAATGATACACCAACTTAACCATGCAAAAGAGCATCAAACCAGTACCTCTGGACTTAAATGATTTGGATTACATATTATCTGAGGGGATGCTAAATAACCACATTTCAGGTATACATAAAAATTGTCACAACTGAGCTCCGGGGATATATAGAAGCACACAAACATTCAGTAGGAGAACAGTGAAGGTAGAGCTGGGAGCTCGGTTGAGAATATGAGGGTAAGAGTGTCTCTGAGGAGAGTCAAGCCGGGTTAGGACTGTTATCTGTTGGACCCAAGCGTAGCGGTCACAGGGGTCGGTCCGCGCATACCACATCGTGGTGCCAAGCGGCAGATCTTGATGTCAGGTAAGGGGTGTCTCAGTACAGCACACAAATCACTCAACAAACTCTTATACTGTCTAAGAGGAAGGGCAGTTCTCATCATTAAGCACGGGTAGGTGACAATTTTCCTTGTAGCCTTAGTGAAAAATTAAAAAAGTTAACAGCTGTTCAATACCAGTGATGAAGTGTTTTCTGCTCTTGGAGGTTCATAATTGTTAGCTGGGCTGTTTATACTTATTAACTTTCTTTCTAGATGGTATTAGCCACTGTTAATGCCGTCATCAGATAACAAGGATGCCCAATTGATGAAAAAATGTTAAACTCAAATCTACAAGAATCTCTTCAGGAATGGCGAAACTAGCAACCAAATAAGCTAAACATTCGGTTCACATTGATTGAGTTTGACTTAATCCTTAGGCCCATATTTATACTTTTTAGTGCCGCGTTTGCGCGGCTTTTTTACGCAAAACGGCGCAAACTTACAAAATACAATACTATTTTGAAATATATTGTAAGAAAATGAGGCAAAATTCGTGAGACATGTTAGAGGCTGTTAAATTAAATTTTAACAAAAATTCCTGTTCACTCTTGATTTTGTTTCCACATTATCATGACAAGCCGAAAATTGACCTTTTGTTATGTGGCCACCTTCAGCCAGTTTTGGTTTTTCAGCCAACATAATTTTGCATGCAGGAATTTTTGACATATTTTCACAACCCACCTACCTTTAATGGATATGAGGCGAGGCGATTTTTGAATGTAACTAAAGCATTGTTGCGTCATTACAGTGCTAGAGTGCTCTCTTTTGAGTGAAACGGGTGCAATTTCCCCTTGGTGGTGGGGGTCTTGCTAGGGCATTCACAGTTCCCCAAAAAGCGCTGGTGTTTGCTTGTTTTGAACTATAAATAAGCTTTCCCCAAAAGACCTCCTCCTTGTTCTTTTGATCTTCCCAGACCTATTTTTTACCTTCCTGATTTTTAGGGTCGAGCATGCGTTGCATGCGCTTGCGCATGCGTATGCAGCAAGACTCTTTTGTATTTAGAAAAGGGCTCGGAGCCCTGTCAACTTCACGTCAGTGTTTTTTATTGGTTGGTGGGCTTCCCTAATAAAATCTGCTTGCTTTCATTAGTCGAAGTCACGCATATGTCACGCCTTTTCCGGTGGCTAGCCCTCCTCGAGCGCAGCGACCAAGTACAGAAAACATGCGAGGCTCGCTGTTTTCCATTGGGCTCGTGGACTTTTTTTTCTCTAATTTACGAGCGCGATCTCGCTTGGCAGAAGGCAAGCGCTTTACATACTTGATTTCACTTTTTCGGGTTATGTACATAAATGCACTTTTGCCCGATAGGTGAAAAGGCGGGTTAGGAGTTTACAACGCGATCAGCTCTAACATGAGCAAACGCGAGACCCGTTGCATTGTAAATGCTTGTTTCTATAGTTATCTGCGTGCTCCACAGTGAAGTGTTTCTGGGTCTATACCATGACTTCCCAGAGATGTTCCCTTACCATGCGTTGATATGATGACAGCAAGGAGACCACAGAGTAAGGAACAACGTGGGCTCACTGCACAGACAGAAGGTGTGACACCGGTGAAGGGTTGTTTCCCTGTACATTTAAATCCTATACAATAACTGGGCGCTGATGCTTTCCCCAATGTGCTGACTTTATACACATTTCCATATACATTTTAAAAGTCTTACTACACATACTGCACACCGCAGGCCTACTTTCCTGCAGGGAGTCCGATATGGTGCCAGTGTAATGGATGTGTGCCGTGCCACTTAATACATTGAACATTAAGCATTAATAGGCATATCCTAATCCTCACCTGGAGTCCAGAAGAGATCACAGACGGTCAGTACATACTGTGCTATGGGCAGGAACACAGTGGGTGGCAGAGATGGGTTGATCACATCTGAGCTGTGATATGGAAATCAGAGCATATCTGGAACGTTGATGGTGCTGGTGAGAATTGATTTTGGGGTGACATGAAAGGATGATTGTATCACATCTGGGATATTCATATGTGTGGGTAATTAAACTTGTTAATTTCCGGATCTGACAGATGCGATGAATTAGAGAATATTGAGACTAATGTGAGGTGTTAGTATTTATATGTCTGCTCTGACACGAGTAGGTGATAGATATGAATTATTAGAGCATTGTTGTGATACTCGTAGGTCTGGATATTTATATGCTAGTTCCGATATTGGGAGATGATAGATATTATCTTCTAGAGCATACCTGAGGGATTGATACATTCAGGAGATTAAATGTTAGTTCTGATATCAGTGTTTGATACAAACAAATTATTAGAGTTTTTCAGGGATACTGACAGACGTGCACATTGAAATATCACCTGCGTTATGGATGGGTAATAGATGTGGTTACTAGAGCATATCTGAGATATTGATTGATGTATGTAAATAAATGTTTGCTGTGATATTGATGTGTGACAGATGTAAGTTTTAGGGCATATTTAGAATAAGGATGTGGCTCAGTAATTAAATGCCTACTCAGATATCTATGCGCGGAATATGTGAGTTATAATAGGATATCTGAGATTGTCAGCTGCGATAACAATTGGTGATCAAGGTGATGTAATATTAGAGATCTATGATATGATATTGACAGATGTGTGTATTTAAAGGTTAGCTGTGATAATGGTAGGTTATAGATGTAACTTGAAAAAATATATCTGTGATATTGTTGGGTGTGGCTAGGAAATGTGTGATTTTGGTGGGTAACAAACTGTTGTTGGCAGGTAGCACTTGAGTAACACAAAGCACATCAAGGGAACCGATGTGTGTCCATAGTTAATTATCAACGGTAATATATTTGTGTTGTAAGTGTGCATCGTTAGAGCATATCAAGGATACTGACTGACAAGTGTAGGCATTGAAATTTCATTCACCATATTGCCAAATTATGGATGCAAGTTATTAAAGCATATCTAGGGTACAACTGGGTGAGAAATGAAAAGTTATCTCTAACGTTGATGGGTGATATGTGTGAATTATTAGAGCATTTCTGAGGCAATGACTGATTAGGGTGTTTCAATGTTAGCGTGGGTATTAGTGCATGACGGGTGTTAGTTATTATAGCACATCTGGATTTATTAGTGGGTAGGAGTATTGAAATGTTGGCTGTGATAGATGTGGGTTATTAAAGCACATCTAGGATCGTAATGGGTGTGGTTAAATACATGATAACTGCGGTGTTGATGGGAGATAAATGTAACTTATTAAGGTGCATTTAGGATATGAATGGACTGTGGCTAAATGAATGCCTTCTCGGATATCAATGGGTGATATAAGTGAATTCTGTTAGCATATCTGGATGTGGGTAGTGAATAGTTAGATGTGATATGAGTGATTGACAGATGTGATTTAATATAGCACATCTGTGATATGATGAGTGAGGGTACATAAATGTCAACTGTGATATCAATGATATTAAACCATATGTGGAAAGTTGATTGGTTTGTATAATATATGTAGAGCATATTTGAATAATGTGGGTGTGAGTTATCAAATGTTGACCTACCTGTCATTTGACGAGTAGAGGTATTAGAGCATATCTGGCATACTGATGAGGGTAGGTGTTAATAGACTGTCAGCAATGTCAGTGAAGAATGGATGTGAAGTAGCAGAATACATCTGGGACATCCAAATGGATGTGGTAAAGTGTGGCTTGTGAATTTCGGGATGATAGTTTATCAATATGCCTGGGATATAGTAGAGAGTAGGTAATTAAATTGGTACTTGTGATATCAGAGGTGACAGAAATATTTCTGCAGTATGGATGGGTAATACATGTTGAATGTGATAGGGGTATATGACAGATATAGCCTATCTGAAAATACTGAAAGTATTAATGGTTGTGGGCAATAAAATGTTAGCCCTGACATCTGTGGGGACAGGTGTGGTTAAATGAAGCAATTCTGGGCTGCAGAGCAGCAAGTAATGCTTGCCATGATAGTGGGTGAGGGATATAGGTGACAACAGATCGCTGTGTTGTTGGGCTTGGCTTGAGGAGGGTAGCATTTCTAACTGGGTGTAAGCCCCTGGATACAGTGCCATTTGTTGTGGCTGGTTGGATTCCTGAAAATAATCACTGTATGTCCTATGTGTAATGCCCAAACTAGTTAATTTCAACACTAGAACCTTGCTGTTCTTTCAAAGGGACTGAAAGGATGTCTTAGATTAGTTATTTGGTTCTGGAAATATCCAAGTGTTCCATCAGATTCTGGGGAATATCAGCCAGGGAGTCTGACCCCATGCCGATCGGCATTCAAACTGCACTCAAACACTGGTGTTCAGCTGTGCCAGTCGTTGGGCTCATGGTAGTATAACAAGGCAGTAAAGGCTCATGGTCCACCCTCTGCCCAGCCCTGCCCTTCAATGCCCTTGGAGTACTTTCCATGGGTCACTGCTCGGAGGTGCAACAGCCCCTAGAGAAATAAGGGTCGTGCCAGATGACCTCTCACTTGCCCTGCAGAGAGAAACAGAGAGCAGGTTGTAGAGGGCATTTTAACACCAGAAGGGGCATGAGATGGTGGTGGGCATGTCAAGACAGCTACTTTCCAGGCATGGGCCACCTCGTCAACTCCCCATTTTTAAGGTGATTTTCCTTTTATGTATATAAAAATGTTGCTATTTCTTGTTTTGATCACTTTATCTTTCCTTAATCACCTCAATTCTGATACCTTATTGTGGATAAATGTATGTTGGGTACGACTCTTGCTTCTCCATTCTAGCTGTACATTCAGTCCCTCTGATGTCCCCTTTTTATGGGCCAAGCCCAGGACACGTCAGTCACTTTCATTGGTTCCTGGGCTTGCTCTTTAAAATCTGCTTGCTTTCATTTGTGAAAGGCATGCATACGTCATGCCTTTTCCGGTGTTTAGCCCACCTACACAGCACCGGTAAAGAACAGAAACCATTCGAGGCTCGATGTTTTCAGCTTGGAGTCCAGACTACTTTATCTGCTTATTTTCCCGGTAGCGCAATCGCGCTGGGGTTTACATAGTGCGATCGCGCTCCGTTTTTACGTTTTCAATATCAGCGCGATCGCGCTGCATTTTACATAGCACGATCGCGATGTGTTTTTTTTTCTTTTAATTTATGTCAAGAAAAGTCCGGTTTGGAGTTTACAATGCAAATAGCTCTAACTCGAGCGAATGCGAGCCCCGTTGCATTGAAAAGCTTGTTCTTATTGTCTCCCATGTTGTATAAGCGTTTGCTTTCCTTAATGCGCTAATTGCCCTTCCAAGCTCCCTTTAGTTTGATATGCTTTAAAGATAGGCTAGTTAGAAGCCTATGGTTTTTTCGAGCCTTTTTTACTGGAGAGGCTTGCAGGAGTAACTTTAAACAGATGCTCCAACATTCCTCGTAGCTGTTCGTTAATAAGCGTTCAGCTTCTAGCAGATCTTTTGCTAAAGTAGATTGGTTGCCTATAGAATCAATAGACCACCTTAATCTTCTTGAGCTGGTGCTTTTGAGGGAGCCAATGTCAGCCCTTGCCTGAGTATGCTTAGGGAGGTTTTTACTTAGAGTCATGTGATAGTAAGCAGGTCAGTTAAGGTGGTATCTTATATTGCAAATCTCATTCAGCGTCGCATTAGGGTTAGAGAAAGGACTGTAAAATTTTAGAAGGATCGTGTGGTTGCACCATAATAGGTGTGACTTGGAGGAGTCTAGTGCGGTAACCTTCCGTTTATTACTCTCAGACCTAAATGCTCTAAGGTAGTAATAAGCCGCTCCCCCTTAATGTTGCAACGATTTAGTGGTGGACAGTGCTGCGCCCGCACATTCCAGAATGCATTGTCTGCCAGGTTATCATCCTCATCTGAAGTGTGGAAAATGTTTCCATTAAAGTCACCAATCAAGATCATCTCCCAAGTTGGATGTGCAACTCTTAACTCTACTATTATAGTCATTAGATATGTGTAGAGGTTTTGCTTCTCCTCTTCATTAGGATGTGCATATATGTTACATAGCACTATAGGGTCTGTTTCAACTTCCTTCCTATTGCTTACTTTTTATGATTTGGATGCCGGAGTTGGAAAACAATAGCTGTTAAGTAACAACATTGAGTGATAATGAACTGTAAAGTGCGAGCCCTCCATTTGGTCTCCCACATCAATGTGGTTTTTCAGCATTAGTATGGTAGTGTATATATCCTATCAATGGGATTGGATCCAATAGCCAGGTTTCTTGCAGTGCGATAATATCATATGATTGCTATTCGTGAGGGGGCACACCTTCATGAAGAACTAATTTAGCCCCAGCTATGTTCTATGAAAGAGACAGAGGGAATCTACTGGCCTTTACGTGGGGGTGGTGATCTCGTGATCACCCTCTATTCGGTGCATCTAAAGCTGAAGCTAGCCAGCTCCATTGATCTTGACTGTTCTTGTTAGCTGATTTAATATCACCTTCTGATGTTATCAAGGGTTCCCTGGATGGCTGCAAGACAGAGTGTGCTAATTCTGTTTTAGTCATTTTGGGCCCTGGTGATTGTAGTCGGGGGCTTGGGTAGAGACGTACTTTATATTTTAAAAGCACAATGCCCCAAGCTTCGAATACCTAAGCACATCCCAGTACTGATTGTGCTATACTTTAGGACTGCCATTTTGTGAACATCTGCTCTGCAGAATGAGGAACTTCACTTGGGAAAAATCTAACTTGAAACCAGGTCAGAAGATTTCAAATGCTTCAGTGTTGAAATGTAGGTCATTAGCTGAACGATGTTCCCTCTGTTAAAGTTATCTTGAGGGCTCCTTGAAATGTATTCCAGTGCAAATAGAATACAGGCATTACGATCCATCATCCTTGAGGAGCTGTCCATGCTTGATGTTGTCTGTCGAGGCTTTTGTTTTGGGTTGCTCAAGGTTAAGCCTGTTTTTTTCTCTATAACTTTATTCACTGAACACTTGTTCTCCTTCTTTTCATGTCTTCCTGGTTTCCCTTTTGCGACTCTGTGTTGGTGCCCTGAATAACAGCGATGCTTACAAACCTTCTAGTTGTGCCCTTTGATGGTTGAGATGCTGTGTCTACTTGGATCCTTAGCTGAACTTCATCTTGATCGCTTTCACTTGATCTGGATGCTGTTAGTGACTTATGTACTGCACTTGCTTTTAATTCTCTAACTGATTTAAGGATCTTGAGGGTTGTTTGGGCGACTTGCCTTTGTGACTGTGGTTCATTAGGAGCAAATATGTCATAAGTAGCAGAAACTACTGTAGGTTCTTTTAATATCGTCATTTCTGCATTTGAGGGTGGAAAATCTGTTGGATCTATCAAGTTTTTTGGATGATGAGATTTTGGCTCTTGCTACTCTTTGGCGTATGTGCTCTTTGCCAGTTCCCTACTTTTGTAATATTCCGATCAGATGTTTGGGCTAAGAGTTGAGATATTGTCTTGGTAATGGTTCTTTTGGAGGGTGCTGGAGTTTGTTCCTAGCCTTCTTGGCCTGCTTCCTTTGACGCTTGGTTTGCCTTTCTGCGTCTGACACATTTTGGCCATCAGGGCTTTTTGCGAGCTCTACTGCCCTCTGGACTATATCTTCAGGTTTTTTTTAGATGCAACTGTAAGCTGATGGTATATCTTACCTGGAACTGCTGATATGTGTTGAGTTGTAGCAGCAAAAGGATTGCTTACTGCTGAAGGTAGTTTGAGTGTTGCTAATGGTTGAGATTGAATTTCTAGTTCTTGATGATTTTTATTGATGCCATGTTCGCTTAATGCTACTTGATTTCCTTGGATCAATGATACTTGTTAAGACTGCTGGAAGGGTCCTTAAAACAAACAAGTAGTTTGAAAAGAAGGATTACTGGATTGAGCTCTTGTTATTAAGTCTGTAAGATTTTACATTTGGCACTTATGTCAACGATATGCTAAGTCATAACGTTCATAAGATCAATTTACATTTCCAGCTTGTCGGATTGCATGTTAAGTGCCTGTATTTATGCCTGTATTATTCCTAGTAGTGAACTGTAGAAATTCAATAACCTCTCCAGATTTGCACTGATAGGGCCCTTTGTGGTTAAACTGTGTCTTCAATGGAGCACTCACCTCCACGCATATTTGGTTTTCTTGCCTGGCATTGTTAATTTTTTCCGCATGGTCTATCATATTTTCATTCTGGGTACTGTAGAACAATATGGGGAGCTCTACTTGGTCTCCCTTTGCTTTAGAACTTCGCTTTGCATTGGCTGGCTGATTATGCTCTGTTTGGTCTCCCTTTATAATGGGGCTTGGTAAGGATGATTGAATATACTTAGTAGAGGAGAGATCCAAAGTGATTGTTTGTACTTCAATTGCCTAAACTGATCTTCATTATTTGAGAATGAAATGGCGTGTAACCATGAAGCATCTGTGTCTCCTTGATGGTCAGGGGAATCATCAGCCATCATAACCTAGTTTTGATTTTGAAGGATTGAGTGATGGTTCACCAAGTGGGGTTCACTGTGGGCTGTATGATGCATGTACACGAGCCTGCACTTCAATTTTTTTAATGCAGATTTGTAGATTGGTGAGGTAATTGCGGTTGTTCCCAAAACTGCCTCCATGTGGTGCCCTTGCATTGAGGTTAAAATGAAATCAATGGCTTGCGGCATGAGCGGGGCTGGTAGGCCAGTTATATTTCTAGTTGCTGAATAAATAGATGCCCCAGGGGCCTTAATGAAGGAAAACTTCTGGTTGTAAGCAGCACGGTTACCAAAATAGTTTTGTATTGATGTATTGTAGGTGCTTCATTATGGTTCAGCATATTTGCTGCCTTAAGATTTCTTATGGTCCTTTTTTGACTCATGCATTTTATTCGTTTTGGGGGGGACTGTTGCCTTTTGTGTCCTGATCTCTTTTTCCCACCACAAGTATAACAAATAAAGTGATTGCATTGAATTGTATTAAGTTTCTTAAGGTTATTATTTATTTATTGTTTAGCTGATTATATTGTATTGTGTTTGGACTAATTTGGCACAATGTTTGATGAGCATGTGATTAGTCACTTGCCATCCCCTTGTGCTGCCAATTTCAGACTGACTGAGTGACTCTCATTATGGCCTGCAGTTGACCTGCAGCTGGAAGGAACAGCCAAGAAAGGAAATGACAAACATCAGACATTTAGCATGCTCCTAAAGATTGTGTTAGTTATACAGTTGCAGCTCCATCGCTACTCCGTCTCTTCTTGAGCTCCCTTGTTACAATTAATTTATTCCAAAATAATCCTGATGCTCCTTCTGTCTGTTATTGCTGTGTGCTGCCAAGTTTTCCTAGGGCCGCTAAGACCACCGAGGGTCTCCTAGTCCCTCAGCTCGCCTCTCAGCTCTCCCCTATGTTCTGAGGCAGTTCTTTAGTCTGAACTTTCCTAATGGGACAGGGCGTACGTCACACTGCTGAGGTGGCTAGGTGTCTTGCTGATCTTGCTGGTGTAGGGTGGATAGGCAGATGGGTTAGTTGTGTGAGTGTGGCTCAGCAGGCCGTCTGCAAGCTGCACCCAGACCTAGCTGGGCTGCTTCTGCAATAGGCCTGGGCTCATACTCTGCAGCAGCCAGCTACGACTACTGCACTCGCTATACACGCTGCCCTGACACTCCATGCCTTATGACGGCCTCCTAGAGGTAGGCAATGCTGTGTTGGGCTGCGCTATGCCCCTTAGCCACAAAGAAATCAGTGCGGACTGGCTTTGCGTGAGGGTAGGCAGATGAGTGTGTATGCAGGGGGCTGGGGATGAGATCGGGTGGGGGAAACAGGGGATCCCAGATCCTGGGTGTTAACACCCTCAGCATCACCACTTACCATTGGATTTCTTGCCAGACTTCTTGCCAGGGTTCTCCCATCAGTTGCTCCTGTCCCTAGTTGCTTCTCCGCTCTGCTCACTGCTCTCCGCTCCTGCACGCCCACATCTCGGGTCATGTCAGCGTATTGCATCTTCTGTACTGTTTAGCTCAAAGAAAGCCATGATGCAGTTGATGCATACACATTACATTGCGTTGTGTGCAAAAAACAATGTCAAAGAGCTTTTACTTTCACACTTCCTGTACTCTAGCAAGATTGTAATATAATTCACTTTAAATACTCCTTTCACTTTGCAGTCCCAGAAAGAAAAGTAAACACCAATACTCATGTTAAAAGAATTACCAGCAATGTGTGAGATAACATAGGCTGACATTGGACCTCTGTCTTTAAAGCATTAGTAAATGTTACAACATAAATACAGAGTTTAAAGGCATGTTTATTTATTGCTTGGGCTTGCCTGCCCCACCAAAAATCAGCTCCCAACTGAATATAATATTTTATGGGGACTGAGACTTGACATGATGCTCTCAGACAGGACATGACTGACAAAAGACATTACTGTTTGTCCATTGCAGAGTGGCTTACATATGTTTTGTTTTCTTCCTTTAAATTATATCATCGTTTTACAGCATAAACTTTGTGTGACTTCCACAGGGACAAAGTGAGTACTCCTCTTGCCCAGATCTTCAGGCCCCAACATACCCCTTAATGGATTATCACAGGGGACTGCCTTGCAGTTTCAAGATCACTGACACAGAGGGTGTGCCATTTTGGAAAAGAGAACCACTCCACTGCCTGGAGGATTCAACATTCATGAAGGAAAATGGCCTGAGGATCTGTCACTGCCGCTTGGCTTCACAAAATGTCCATTGTGTAAAGAGTTTACTGTTCTTGAAAAGTAAAGAATTTGTGTGTTCAGGTATTCAGTTTTTTCTCTGCAGACTTTGTGAAGATTTCTTCAAAACTTGGAAAGCTTCACAACCTAAATTTAAATTACGATAACAAAATTTTGGAAAATTGGGTTTTTCATTAAAAAAAATCTCACTTTTGTGGAAGGATTATCTCACAAAAATAAAGCTTTATCTCACAAAATAAGGTTTTTCATAAGTGAAGTTGTGCAAAGTTTACAACACTTTTTTATTCTGTGCAAAATAAACATTTGTATAGTTTGTAAACTTTTAAGAGTCCTACTTTACCACTGATGTACGCTGAAGTTGACAACTTTAAAGACACAAGACACAGGCCCAGATTTACTAGATTGTCACATAGCACAGCGTAGCAGGCAAAAAATCTGTGTTGCTCTGCCCGAGAAGGAGAGAGAGAAGGAAAGCACCATATTTAGAGTGAAATGGCACTCTCCTCCTCTCTCCTTAGCCCCAGCGCTGATTTTAGTTGCTTTGCACCACGCACACACCTTAGCCCCATAGTGCTACGATGAGTGTGTCTGCGTCTAGCATAGGCTTTGTACTGGAAGGGTACCCTTCCAGTAGAAAATACTATGCATAGATACACTTTAAAACTTTTCCTACATTGAAAACATTTATTCCTTTTAATGCCTGCTTTCATATGGTGTTACCTTTTGGCACAAAACCCTGTCTACTATTTTGCATCAAAAGGCCTGGGTGGTTGCATAGGAACGCTCATTTACCACCCATCTAATGACCCCTTGGCGCTAAGTATTGTAAAGCAGCATTTGCGCTGCTTTGCATTACTTTTCATTTACTTTTCAGTGCTAAACAAGTTTTGCCCTGGAAAGTAAATAGGTAAAAAAAAGATTTGGCGTCGATTTGCATCACTTTTGTGACGCAATCACAGTGTTAAATTGTAGTAAATTTACCCCACAGTTTGTAAAATATTTGGACATAAATAGGATTGGAAAGGAAGAATGTTGATTCTGTAGAAACCATTGCACAGATATTTACTTGGCTAACAAAAAGAGGTTCAGTGATATTTGGAATATTTAATCCCTCAAGTGTCCTGCATTTGCAAGAAAGGATGGAAGGGGTGGATGTGAGGAAATGTATTATACAATTTTTCTAAAAAACTTACCAAAAATAACTAAGTGACACTTTGATAGCTATATTCTAGGAACAGATTATTTACAATTTTGGCCGGCCAATGCAGGTCAGAATATGATCAGCCTAGAATAATTTTAATGGTAGTCTGGGATTTTTTGTTACTAAACTCATTGATGCCTATTCTCACCTGCCAGTTACAGTCACTTACTTATTTTGATCGCCTTTTGCTATGCCTCGTTTGAATACCAGTGATATGTCTTCAAACAATTGAGCTTCCCCAAGGTCAGGTTACACAACTCTTCTTCCAGCTTCTTTAAAATGAAATATTGTGAAGTACTGTGCAGGGATCAACATGTGTAAGACCTGTGCCAATGTTGTGCCTTCCCCTCCATAGGTCGTTGCATGGAAACACCCATGCGTCACTCAAGGGACGTCCTTTTGATGCGAATTAGCACATAGCATTTAGAACTCCATAAACTTTAGATTCAAGAACATTAGTGCCTTGCAACGATCATGCAAAGTGTTTACAGACAAGGGGCCAGATGTATCATCAGGGCCCATTGCGATTTGGAAATAGCGATTATTAAGAAATCGCTATTACCGACTCGCAAAGGGACATGTATCACATTTGCAAATCGATAATAGCGATTTCTTAAAAATCGCAAATGCTATTACCGAATCGCAAATTGCGATACCGGCCCCATTCACAGCTATGGGCATGTTGGCCCATAGCTGCGAATTTTTTGCATTTCCAAAATTGCGATTTCTGAACCAGAAATAGCTATTTTGGAAATGCAAATGCCAGTGTGCTGAGGGTCTAAGGCCCCCTATCCTGCACCCCATTTTTTTTTTTTTTTTAACATGTAACGTACACACATGCCAAAAGGGCATGTGTGCTTTACATGTTCAATTAAAAAATGCAGTTTACTGCATTTTTAAATTTTGCACCAGGTTACCACCTGGTTGCAGATCATGGTATTTGGCATGTGCAAAATGCCAATCGGCGAAAAATTGCAATTTGCGATTTTTTGCAGCATTGCCTTGTGACCTGGATTTTGCGAATCGCAAATTGCGATTCGCAAAATCCAGGTCGCAACGCTAGAAATCTTTTTAGAGATTTTAGCGATTTCTACTTTGTGGTCTGCGAATGCCTTTCATGCATTGCAGACCACTATTTTGCACTCGCAAACGGCCGATTTTACCGTTTGCGAGTGCAAAATATTTTCATACATCTGGCCCAAGGCAACTATGACCAGGGAAGCTGTAAGGACATTTGTTATAACCAATAGTACAACCAGGACAAGTATAAAGACACATTACCTATAATGAATACAACATGAATAAGAGATGAATTGGGGCAGTATATAACCAACAAATTTCTGACATTTAATATAATTTATGGCCGGAGTTTTCAGGAGGGGGTAATTATTATCCTGGAAACGTGTTCAAGATGTATAAGGTCGTATTAAAAGGGCTGTGTAACACGTAACAAAAATTGTGCATTAACACTTTATTGCAGCAGTGATAATTGTGCTGTTCTATACCTAGAGTGACCCCACACACCTCCCTGAAGTTAAAGTAAGGCTGCTGACCAATGAGCAGCGAGAGTCAAAGATTCTAAAGTGAGGCACATATTCTATATTAGAACATTGGAATGCTGGGGGCTCCATTGAAAACAATGGAGTTCTGCGGGCTTTTACTGGCCGGTAAAAGCCCGCAGCGCCAACATTCCAATGTTCGCTTTGTTCACAGCAACAGCTGTGAACAAAGCCTCACGGAGCCCGAGGGGATTTTAATCCCCTCGGGCTCCGTGAACATTTTTTTTTTTAATAGAACATTCTGCCCTGTGTGGCAGAATGTTCTGATAGCCTTAGAACCCGCCGTAGCGGGCTCTACCGGCTATTAAAGTCCCTCTCCCTTGTTAAATGCCCTCGCCTTCGGCTCGGGCATTTAACGCGGGGAGCGGGCCTTTAATAGCCGGTTGAGCCCGCTACGGCGGGTTCTAAGGCTATAGTGGTCTTGATTAGGATTGAAATTACACTGGCAAATTTTGGTAATTTTTCATTATGTGAAATTTCTGAGATTATTGTATTGTATTGTATTGTAATAGTATTTATATAGCGCTTACTATCCCTGACGAGGCGTCGAAGCGCTTTTTGGCGATTAGCACGCTAATCCGGAACCCAACTAGAATTAGTGATGGATTAGTATCGGGAAATATGAGTACAGTTTTAGTATTATTATGAGTTAATTTGAGCCGTGGATATGAGAGTTTGTTAGTTAGACTGACAGGAGTAATGGAGGGGTGGAGGAGGAAAGAAATCCAGAAGTGGTAATTTGGAGTATATCCCTCATTTACTCATCCCAGGGGCTTGGGATGAGTAAAGTGGGATGGAGGAGGGAAGATTCTGTGGATGGGTTAGGAAGATCATAGTAGCAGGGTGAGATAAATGAGGGCGAATTTAGTAGGGTTGTTTGGGAGGTCATGGTAGTAGCACGTGCCCGTCATCACTGAAGCACAACTAGTACCCTTATGAACTAGGTAATGGAAGAGAGGATGATTAGTCCTGGGGTGGCAGGTAACCAATCAACATTGGGTTCACTCTGAACATTTTAAGAAGTGACTAGATGCTGTATAAATAAAGTTGAACTTTTATTCCACTCAGTTACAACAACCCCTGGCATGTCAGACATAATATCATTGTTCTCTTCTCCTCACCTCCATCATCATTGCAGAATCTTCCCCCAACATTTTTAAAAGTCATCCTTAACCAGCCTCCACCCCTATCATTATGCTACAATGCTTAATTGTGCGGCTGTCCGTGGCAAAATTATACTGTGGGAACCACATGAATAATCTGAACACGGGCATTGTTGTTAGCAGCAATTGTGTTATTCCCACTCTTTTATAATGCAAAATGGAAAGCACTCAGCACTGACCAAGGAGATAGATAAGAACACTAATAACTCTAAGGAAGTCATCTCCATAGTGAAGGAATTTGCCTTATCTACCACCAGGTACACTACCATCTCCCCCTCTAAAGAACTCTCCTCTTAGCTTGTTCTCTAATTACACAACAGGAAAAACCCCATCTACAACTTCACACCCCAACCAAAGCCCTCCACTCTGAGAGCATCCTTTCAAGATGTCAGCAGTGAACTAGAGACCCAACACTTTGCTACCCTACCCAGCGAAAGTCCTCAAGAAAGTCGTTAACAACAGTGGAGCCTGGCAAACCACCTCAATGATAACTACCTCCTTGACCCATCAAAATTAAGTTTCAGACAAAATCATAACAGCAAAACCATCCTCATTGCCACAACTGACAAAATCTGGACCATCATGCACCAAGGCAATACCGCAGTCCTCATTCTCCTCAACTTTTCCAAGGTTTTCAATATTATTTCTCACCTGATTCTCATTCAAAACCTCCATGAGTCAGGAGTTCAAGGAACAGTAGATCAGTGTCTTCTTAATAGGGCAAATGTAGAAAGTCAGCCTAGCCTTCCGAACCCACTGAGCTGCACTACAGAGACACTCAGGGTTCATTTCTTGCTCCCCTTGCTCTTTTATGTTTACATGGCCTCGTTTGAAGTCATTGTCTAAACCTATCGGCTTAACGTGAGCTCATATTCCAGCAACACACAAATCACCATCTCCAAGGACACCACCAACACAGAAACATATATGTCAGAAGTCCCCTTCTAAATAAAATCCAACTGCCTAAAACCCAACATGAATAAGACAGACGTGGTACTCATTTGGAAAGAGACAATACTCTGGCCCTTGGCCGGCTACATTTCTAGAGCCTTTCTGTGAGTGCCCATTTGTCGTTGAACTTGTGATGACTACCTTACTGGGATGTGTAACTGGGCCAGACAGTGGGCAAAGGGGTCTGTGTGTAGAAGGGAGTAGGTCTTCTTGACAGGATGGCTGGGGAGGAACCTTACCATGCCCTGATTAAACTTGAAAGGAACCTGCCACAGTCAAATCATAGGACTTTAACTCTAGGTCAGTCCTTGACTTCTGTCCCACTAGCTAAGCTTGAGCCAAACCCATGGAAGATGGAAGACCTGGCCAGAACTATTTTGGGAGTAAGCAAGGTATTGTCCCCCACCCATAGGCTGGAACTGAGCATACAAGTTGCAACCAAGAATCTAAAATCTGAACTCTCTTGAACATGAGAAGATTTAGAATAAAGACTGCCCTGCTGTCTGAAAAAGGAATACTGGACCTGCTTGCCTTTCACCCAGGACTTTAGAAGTACTCCAATGGTCATTTGACCTACTTCATGTTTAAGCTACAGGGACACATAAAGCTTCCAGAGTCCTTTCCTACTTTCAAGCTGACCACTACAGACTGTACCTGGCCTGGTTCACTCTGCTGGCCTATGTGGGAGTAATTCCTAACCTCAAAGTCCTGCACTCTTGGCTGGGATCATAGTGCACTTTTTCCTGCCAAAATGAGACTTCACTGGATCTGATGCAGAGCGACACAGGTCCTTGAAGAACCACACAGCTGCTAACTGAAGGCCTCACCAGGTCTGACGCCAAGCAAAACAGAGCCATGCCACACAGATTCACCTGAAAGCTTAACCAGGTCCAGCACATAGAGACACTTAAACCCCACAGGGCTGGGCAGCTCCTACCTGAAACCTTCAGCAGATTCGATTTCAAGCAATGCAGAGCCACTCTGTGCAGCTGTAGATGGAAAGCTTTACCCAAAATAACACCATGTTACACAGAGTTCCCGGAAACAGCACCGCACCTGCCCTACATCGAAGTGAGAAGGTGACACCCTTAGCAGGGACAAACTAGGCCCTGATCCAGATGAAGCTCCATCACAGTTGGCCTGAAGTAATGACTTTGCCCTAGTCCTCTGCGATCAAATGCCTGCTGCTGATGTTTCTTTCTCTTGGTGCCATTTTTACCCAAAAATCTTTACTCTGATCTACTGATTGGATTGTTGTTTCTTTAGTGTTATATTATTTATTAAGTATCCTCAAATTTTCTAAATTGGTTTGAGTTTCTTTCTGTGTTGTGTTTTCACTTTATTGCTGTTTGAGTACATTATAAGTGCTTTAGACATTTCCTCTAAGTTAAGCCTGCCTGCTTTGACTTAGCTAACAGAGGGTTACACATAGGTTTATTTATTGACATTTGTGTTTCACCCTAACAAAGATTATTCTTTAAAGTAGGTTCTCACCACCTTTAACAATTAACACAGTTTCTTCCAGCAACCAACTATAGATATTCAGCCAAGTCAAATTCATTACTATCAATCAGTCAATCATAGCATTTGTAAAGTGCAGCACTATCACCCATAAGGGTGTGTGGGCACTGAGGGTGCCATGTCTCCGCTGATAAGCCACATTTTGACTCTCCTTCTGAAGTCCTCAGGGAGGGGGCTGTTCGGAGGTGGAGAGGAGGCTGTTCCAGGACGTTGCTGCTGTATAGGAGAAGGAGCGGCCTCTGCTGTGGCTGAGATGGATGCAGGGGGTGTGTGCAGAGTTTCGCGAGGTGGAGCGTAGTCTTGCTGGGTGAAGTAGGATGGCCCTAGGTTGTGGAGAGCCTTTTATGTAAGTGTAAATGTTTTTGAATTGGCATCTCTTCAGGATGGGGAACCAGTGGAGTTTTCTGGGGTGTGGGATCATGCTTCAGTGCTTGGGGAGGTGGAGGATGAGTCTGGCTGCAGTGTTCTGTAGAGTCTGGAGTCTTTTAAGTAGCTGGGAGGACATTCCAGCGTAGAGAGTATTTCCATAGTCGAGGCGGCTGGTGACCGGGGCATGCATGGCTGTCTTTCTGGTGTCGGAAGGGATCCATTTGTAGATTTGGTGGAGCATACGGAGTATGTAGAAGCAGGAAAGGGCAACTGAATTTACTTGTCGATTCATGGATAGTTGGCAGTCGAAGATGATGCCGAGGTTTTGGTGTGGACTGATGGATAGGGCATTGGTCAGAGTTCTGCTCTGAGTTCTGCTTTCACAACCTCAAGACCCAAATCGAAATATTCAGGAGGGTCCTTCTCGACAGTCACCTAACAATCACCCAGACACTTATCACCATCAAGCTAGACTATGGAAACACTCTTCATGTCAGAATCTCGGCTAAACTCACCAAAGAGCTCCAGGTCATCATGAACACTCAACCTCCCAACTCTCACCCACCTATCCACTTAATTCAGAATTCTCAACTTGCTCCATATCTACATGTGCACCTAATTGAAACTCCTCACACACACATTAAAAGCACTACACAACCTAGGTCTTACTTACCTGAACAGTCACAGTAGCTTTCACAGCCCCACCAGACACCTCTGGGCAGCAAATTTGTTGCTCATTTCCCCCCCCTACATCTGATGAGTCAGACTGGATGTCCACCCTTTCGCATGTCTGTGGGAAAACTGGGCTGACTGCAGAAGCCCCCTAAATTTTTGCCCCCATTTTTCACTGATACCGGTGTTTTTCTGAATCTGACTGTTTAGCAGTTCCCCTGGCACTGCTAAACAATCTCAGGGCCTGTGCTATAAAAGTAAAATTGATATGCAAATTAGTCTAATTATCATGGCTGTACCAACCTACCTAGAAGTCCCTAGTATATGGTAGGGCATGTAGGTTTATGGCCCCCAACTTAGGTAATACACCCTTAGTTGCACTGCTGTGGTGCCCAGTGTCATTTTAAAGGCAGACCTGCCTTGCTTGCTGCTTTTAAATTAAAGGTAACCCAAATTCAACATTGGAATCAAAAGTACTTCCAAAGTCCTAAACAACCTTATTTTTACATACAAGTCACCCCAATGGTGTGCCCTAAGTGACCCCAGAGTTGGATGCAGTGTAACTATAAGCAGGGACTTTATAAAAGATGTTATATAAGCCCTGTTGAGGGAAAAATAGCTAAATTAGTTGTCCCTATTGTAGTGAATGGACTCCATAGGCTAACATGAAAATAGTTTATTTAAAAAAAATAATGTCTTATTTTCCATAGGAAGGAGCTAGATATGGCATGTTTACTACTGAATTAAAAGTTATAATAAATCCAACAACTTTTCCCTGTTGAATTTAATATGACTTGTACCTAGGAAGAGTTTTAGAACTCTTACTAAATGTTACCAACTTCAGCCCTGTAGTGCCCTTCTCTCATTCGTCAGCCTCTGCCAGCCTGAGCCAGACTGCCTTGTTGCGGTGTGAAGTGACCTGGCTGAAACAAAGGAAGCATCTGGTGGGAGAGGAGCTCTCTCAGCAGATGGTAGAACAGATAGGTGGAGAGCAGCCAAACTGGCTTTCAAAGAAGGGAAGGAGATTTGGGGCAGCAACTGAACCTCCTTCATTTACTGCAAACCCAGACAGCCAGGTGCCCCCTGATTAGATTAAGGAAGGGTGTGTTAAGGGAAACGTAACCACACCAGTGTGTGGGCTAAGCCAGAGCTAAAGCTTAAGATTGAATTTTTGGGAAATTTTGCTCCCTGGGATTGATTTTTGCCACACTTCTCATGAAGTGGTCACTCAAGAAGGTGGTGGCCTACAAGTGATTGGACAGAGCCCCTCCCCTGCTTACCACCCTAGGAGCAAGGATAAAATTGGCAGAGCTGCACCCCACCTTAGATCCCTACTGGAATGACACAAGAAGAAGAAGATCTTTCCTGATATCCTGGTGGTGTACCTCCTGCAGCTGCTGGTTCTCCTGCATGATGTTTAGAATCTGACCCTTCTTGTCCTGGGATTGTTGGTAAGCCCCGAGGACATTGGTGAGTGCCTCCTGGACAGTCGGTTCCCTGGGCCTGTCCTCCACCTGGTTCACAGCTGTCCTCCTACCGTTCCTGTCCCCTGTGCCTGTGTCCCCTGAACGGTGTGCCCACTGCCACTGACCCCAGGGCCCTGATTGACTTGGCTGTGGGGTGTGGACTGGGGTCCCTGTACAGATGGGCACACTGCTGATTGATGTGTCCTGGGGACAGAGGTGTGGGGGTGTTGGGACGCTGCTGTGGTGTTGGATACTGAGGGGGGAGGCTCTGTGGTGGAGTGGGTGTGGGCTGGGGTTGCCAACAGTGGTCCCTGATGGGCCAGGTAGTTCATCCAGATCCAGAACTCCAGGGTTACTCACATCACTGGGGGCATCTGTGTAGCCGTGGTACCTCCTCACCGCTGAGATTGGCTGGGGCACCTGTGGGGATTTAAGTTTAAGTGGTATATTATGCTACATGTCTGTGACATTTCCTGCATCCCTAGCTTCTCCTATATGGTTGCTGTTGCCCTGCCACCTTTGTTTGTGTATTGTGATGCATTGTGGGATTGATAGTTCTCAATGCTGTGCATATATTGGTGGTGGGTTTACATGCAGGGCTGGGAGGGATGTTCATGCAGTGGGCATGGCATGCAGGGCTTGGCATTGAGGTTAGTCAATTGTGGTGGTGCACTGTGTGAGATGGAGTGGAGTGATGGGTGCCAGGGTGAGGGGTGGTGGTGACATACAGGTATGTGGGGGGATAGGTAGTAAATTTTGACTCACCAGTGTCCAGTCCTCCGACTACTCCTTCAGGATGCATTATTGCCAAGACTTGCTCTTCCCAATCTGTCAGCTGTGGGTGGGTGGGTGTCCACCGTCAGTTCTCTGGATGGCGAGCTGGTGCCTTGCTGCCATGGAACGTAACTTCCCCTGTAGGTCATTCCACCTCTGATGTTGTCCCTTGTTCTTGGATGCTGTCCCATGGCGTTCACCCAGTCCATGATTCTCTGCCAGAGCTCCATCTTCCTTGCAATGGCGATTTGCTGTACCAGTGCTCCAAACAGCGATGGCTCTACACTGACTATCTGCACCATCATGACCCACAACTCTTCATCTGTGAAACAGGGGTGCCTTTGTGGGGACATGGGTGTTGTGTGGTGTGTGTTGTGCAGTGGGTTTGTATAATGTGGTGTGGTGTGGGGTACGTGGCGAATGAATGGGTGTTTGTGGTGTGTATAGTTGTTGCTGTGGTTTGGTGGCTATCTCTTGCCTATTTTTCATGTTCGTAAAGGGTTATGGGTAATGTGGGTGTGTGTTCTATAGTGCTGTGGGTGCTGTTGTGTGTATCAGTGTCAGGTGTGTGGTTTTAGTTTTGGCCAATGTTGTGTTGTTTTGTATTTGGGTAGCTATTCTGACCACACCGGTGTGTCCTGCTAATGGTTTACCACCATTGAATGTCCGCCAGGGTGATTTGTGAGTCATAATGTGGAGGTGTTGTTTTGTTGGCATGACGGTATGGGTATACGTACCAACACTTTAACACTTACCTTTGGTATGGCAGATATGTGTTTGTGGCAGTATTCTGTTGATTTAGTGTGTGTGTGTCATAATTTGACGAACTGATGTTCGCCTGCGTGACTGTATGTTGGCGGCCATCACTGCAGTGGTAAGCAGGATTTACCGCTAATGTCGCAATGAAGGCCATTTTGCCCACAAAGTGACAAAATGGTGTGATTAATATAGGTGTTTTAAGACATGATTGTTGTGTGTTGTGGTTGAAAGTCAGTTGTTTATGATTGTGGAACTGAGGGTTGTGGTACTAGTGCTTGAGATATATTGATTTTTGTGATGTAGAGTGATTGACTTGGTGGGTGAACATTGTTTGAACCCATCACTGCGGCTTTCACATACTGCTGATGTGTTTAAGGATATGATTGAGGCCGATGCTGTGCTATAATTCTTGCTACCTGATGAGGAGGGCATGGTATTATATATAGCCATATTGCCTGGAATCAATATTGATTCATTAGAGATTAATAAGATTCATTTATGTGTATTTTCGGGACTTTACATAAGTTTGATGAGATGTGGAAGTGGCAGTACTTATCTAATTGAGAACTCCCTCATAAACAGAATTTTGAGATGTTAGTCACATAAATACTTTTTGTGAATTAAGTATTAAGTATTAGTGGCACTCTTGAGGTATGCCTTTTTAAATATGAAAATCAATTCATTTGGACTCTTGAAATATATCAACAAATGTTTTTGATTGTTTACTTTAAAATTAAAGGTGTGGTTGTAAAACCCTCTGTCAAACTTTCAGACAATGAACAAGTATTCACATAGTTTATTAACAATTGTTTGGTGGAATGGAATTTATTGGTTTATTATTTTTTGTCACATGATTATGGGTACAAATAATTAAGATGAATGATATTTAGGAAATATGTTTTAAAAAAAATGTTTAGTCCATTTATTTACTTTTTGGTAATGGAGCCATTAGTAATATTTTCCAATAGGTTGGGATGGGGGTGAAGATTTGTTATTGAATTTAATATTTTAGTGTAAGATATCTGTATGTATGTTTATTCACAGCCTTGATGAAGTACTGTTGAAGGGACGAAATGCTTTGGCTGGGCTGAGAAATTAAAGGGAGTGTTTTGAAGAATAAAGTTCTATATAAACATTTATCAGCTTTGCTGACCTTAATGGACTGGTTGAAGAATCGTTGTATATATGGACTTTAATGGGACTCATCCTGTTTGATATTAGGTTCATGTAGAGTATTTTGACTTTGTGTGTGTTCCCCATTGCAGTGTGTTTTCTTGGATTTTATACAGAGGGTCTTCTGGCAGTTGGATCCTAAGGGAGAATGCATGCTATTTATCTATTTAATGGATTAGTCACTGGTGCTGTAACTTGGGCCATTACTGCTCTTTGGTGTCAGTTTCATTTATTTGGACAGGAGAATCCTCCCAAAGAAGAATATAGTTCAAAAATTAAAAAAGCCTTCTGAAGCCTTTTTTAATATCGGTTTAGGCCCAGTAAGCCTGCAGGTGTAGGGGAAGGCATATAGGTGGTCATTACAACTTTGGCAGTCTTTTTCCAAGAGCGCCGAAGCCGCTGCCGCCAAAAACTGCCATATTTTGATTTAAGTAGGATTTCTGCCCGTTTACAGGCGTAAATCTGACCCCCGTCATCCTGGCTGATGGAGGAAGAGAAGCGGTTCAACCACCAGCACTGTCACCCCAACAAGATTCCGCCCGGCGTATTACAATACAAGATACTGCGTGGCGGAGTTCTGTCAGCGGCATAGTGCTGGTGGTGGAAAACGCCACAACCATCCCCTCCTGGAAGACCACCTCGCTGGAAAAGGTGAGTTGATCATCCGAATAGAGGGAGGGGGTTGGGGCGGCGTTTTGTGAATGTGAGTGGTGTCTTTGTGTGTGTATGAATGCAGGGGCAAGGGGGTGTCTGTGTGTGTGAGTGCTTGTATATTTCAATGCGGGGGCAAGGGGTTATCTGTGTGTGTGTGAGTGTCTGTATGTTTGTGTGAATGCGGGCGGAAGGGGGTGTGGGTCTGAGTGTGTGCATGCAGGTGAATGTGTTTGAGTGCATGCATGCGAGTGAATGGATGTATCTGAGTGAGTGTTTGGGTGCGAGTGAGTGGGGGTGCATGTATATAGGTGTGTGGTTGTGTGGGATATATCTGCTGCAACAGGAATGGAGATTTCTGTCGCCGGGTGCATGACTGCCAGCATTTTTGTGGCGGTGTGACCGGCACAAAAATGCTGTCGGTCTACAGAGTCGTGATACCAATGGCGGTATGGTGGCTACCGCCTGGCTGGTAATATGGTGCTCTTCACTGCCGGACTGGCGGCGGACTGACTGACCACTGCCGCCATGCATTACGGAGAGAAATGTTGTATCATTTTAGCCTGGAAAGCAAGGGTAGATTTCAATAGGAATCATATTAAAGAAGTTTTAGATAATACTACGAGTTCAACATTTAAGGGAAATAATAGTCTTAAAATTGGAAGACAATGTGTAATAAACTTCTGATGATACTTAACTACTGTTCTCGTGGCATGAAGCGACCATCGGTGTAATTTTAAAACCTAATAAACCTCCCAAAAACTAAGGTCTTGGTCAATGATAACCTGAAGAAAGAAGAGAGGATAAAGAGAGAGACTAGACAATGTTGCTCCATCCCATTTCTTAATCAGTTAGTACATAAAGTCAGTTACAAAAAGCCTTGGGCAAAACAATAATATAGTCACCTCCATCAGAAATGGTTTTACAAAAAAATAGCTCTACAGTGTGATGATCTAATATTCTATATGTCAGATGTGAGCAATGTTATCACTCAAGGTACAAACCATATCAGTTTTTGGACACTTCTCAGGCAACCAAGTGAATTTCTATGTGATCTATACATCAGATGTTACCATTTTACTAATTTAATGGGTTGTATATCATTGATTGTGAAAGGACGGAAGGCTGAGCCAGCCTTGCATGGTTTTAACTCATGATTTTCAGATCAGTGTTTTTCAGCACTGACCAAAGAGCACAGTTAGATCAAATATACATTTACATTGTCTACTAACACAAATATCGCTACATCCATACATACCCCACATACACCCTTTCACAAACGTTGGAGCCAATCCATGGCCCATCTCACATCTTGCTGGAATAAATTGCGAAATGTCAAGCATATTTGCTTTGATAGATGCTGTTTTTTGGGCCCAGCTTTGATTGTCCCATGAGTTTTGTTTTCACACCTATTTTGGAGCAACTATGGGTGATCTTTCAGATTATGCTAAGGAATGGAGCCACGGACTCTGCCTTTAGTTTTCTCAATTTGTATTCTTTAGGAAGCAGACCATGTAATGCAGCAGGAGAATCCACTTGTAGCCCTCACAGTTTAGTTGTTTCTCTTGGTGTCATGCCTCCGACCTTTCCATAGTTCTGCAGACCCTCATAGCAGTGCGACAAACAGTTGAAGACTAGAGCTCTAATTTTTATCCAAATTGAAGATTCAGGGAATCATAAGTAGTTTTCGATCGTGCAAAGGAGTCAGAATCTCATCGAAAAACTAAGAAAGTCATCAATTAAAGGTTGACTAGCATTACCAGGCTTGCTGTTACATTGGTCCTTTTTAGTTAAAGAACTGTAGGATGTTGCCTGCAATGCCAGACTCAAGCGTAATTGGAGATTATTGAAACACATGACTGAAGATTTACCTAAATTGAACTTTATTTATGAATTTAAATCACCTAGAGTGGTTTTGAAGGTTAGAGATTCCACAGTCTGTGGCTAGAATATGGTACGAGATTGGATGAGTTCTGGGTATTACATATCAAATTATGCTTGCCCCAATCAGGGACTCCTAAGTTCCTTAGTTATAAGTTATCTTTCCTATCAAGCAAGATAATATTGAGAGATGGCGACCTACTGTTCGACGGTAAACCACTTTCTTGGAAATGCTGAAGGGAAAGAATAGAAGACCATTCTCCAAATTTAAATATATACCAATAGCCTTGGTGAAGGCTGGAACAAGAAAGAAACCTGCCAGATCGAACAAGCCTTGCAGATCACTCGTTGTAAGAACAAAAGGCGTTTCTGCACCTGGACACAGCCATGGATGAGAAACCGAAAGCAACACATGGAATCTAGAAGAAGGACTTGCCTCAAGCAGAGATGGAGAATTTACGGCAAGTATCCTTGAAGTTAATGTTTAACATTGTTAAATCTGCTCCACTAAGAAGTATCACCTCTTAATTCTCCACAGATGATATTGGAAAAAAGTACACATGGCAAAGTTTAAGATCAATGAGGATGCTAAGTATGAAGATGTGGCTTGATGGATGTCAAAGGTCTTCAACATGTTTTAGTCAGTTGTTGGTCTCCTTCTTCAACATGTGGGTAAGGTTTTGACAACAATTCTAGTCTGTGAAATCCAGGTAAGCCCTATTAGAATTAAAAATAATGAAATATAAAGATGTACTTTACTCAGATCAGAGAAAGATTTTCTTTTATCAGACTTTGTTGGCCATGTGGGAAATCTGTAGAAAGTAGATACAACTGATCCCCCTTCAGTAGTAGACTGGTTAGATTCTGCATTTTGGACAGAGTAAATACAATGACCCAATAATAAACATTAAAGGTATCCTTTGAGCGATGGTGGAACAAAGGTGAACTACTTCAAATGACCCGATCACTCATTTGATTTTCTGCAATAAGAGGTCGGAAGCCTACATACTGGATAGGTAAACCATACATACGGATGTAGGCCAGGATTAAATATTTGTGGAGATGCTCTTCACAAAACGAGGGTTGATGGCATATAAGGGGTGATAGATGACCAACATAAACATTATAGAAGAGCTAACAATGGACATTATAAACTCTTTGTTAAGAACAACCCTCCCAAAGCTGGGCCAACAGAGGAGGGTAGGGGAAAAGGGGACAACGGTGAGGCAAAGATAAGAGGGGATGATATGCATATGTAGTCAGTGTTTGGGGATTCAGGTAGGATAGGAAGATGGTGAGTTTCATCATAGATCCAAGGCTGAGGCCCCAATTAATCCCTGGATGGAGGAGGAAACTATTTTTTTGCAGGGTATCAAACATATATATATATATTTATATATATATATATATATATATGTATATATGGTTCTGTCTCCTCTGTCATATTTTCTGTTGCCAGTAATGTTCCCCGACTTCTTTCTGCTGTCTCCTGGATGGTCTGGAGTCCTAAACTGTTGACAACACTCTTGGGAACATTCAAAATAAATAGACCTTAAGTATTGGATTCTCCTATTTCCAATTGGTGTTCCTTCACCTACACTTGTGACAGTAAAGAAGAATGAGCGGCCTTCACCAACATCAGGTGAGCAGGTGTAGATAATGCCACACAAATTAAGAAGTGACGTGCCCGTTTCACTTCCCTGTGCTCTCTGTGCTATTTAAGCTGGTTCCGCCTAACAACCAGGCTCTAAGAAAACCTGAAGTCACTTACCTCTGTCCAAGACTCTGCTTGAGGGCTGCAGCAGACACAATCTCCATGCCCTCTCTTTTGGGCTGTTGTTTGTAGGAGGCTGCACCTCCCACTCAGCTCCTGCTTCCACATGGTCCTCCTTTGAGTGCTAACATCTGCCATGTTTCTCCTTCTGTAACAGTGCCATAGGCCTTGGGCCTCACCCACCCTGATCTCCCCTCAGACCCCATATCTTCACTTCCTCTCCTTCTCCTGCACACCTCTAGTGTCTGTTGTCCCGCTATTGCTACCATCTCTTCTTGCTTGTCCCCCTTTTGTGAGGAGCCATGCCCTCCAAATTCTGGACCTTTCTTTCTGATTGGTGGAGACGGTGGGAGCACCAGAATGCTGCCCTCCTCAGCCGTAGATATTTCTGCCATGGTCATGTTAGGTGTCCAGTCTAACCTGGGATTACAGCATATCTCCCAACATGAGGAGTGCAGTACCAATTGTTTAGGGTCTTGTAAAATTGAAACTTAAAACGTGATTCCCAAACACCATGGTCATGTGAGTCCAAAGGGGTAGACAAGTCATCATGCAGGTAATCAAGAGAAAGAGAAACCTGCCATGCAAATGGGTCACATCTAGCGCATGTTTGGAGAACACCTCTGTTATCAATGTATTTAAAAGCCCAAACACTAACCCTCATTGTATACCCCATATTGAACGATAGGTGCAGATGTGGGAAGTGGACAGTAGTGTAACTAATGCATCCACGCTGCATCTCAGGCAATGCATCAGTTGTTGAAACACTGGCGCTCATCTTCTCGCAAGTTGCAGAGCATTCAGTCAGGTATCAGGTGATAGAGCACTAGTAACCCATTGTCACACCAGGCCTTCCAATAAATAAGGAATTTATTACCAGTAGTGCCCAGACAGGGGGAGGTGTTACTTTGTACAAAGTTAAACACAATTTTAAGATATGTTGAGCTTAATTTTAAGTTTCAATAAGGAGTAATCAGGTTTCCTTGTCGAAGTGTTTAGATGAAATTTTATTGGCCGCACTCAAGGTCTATCACCATTCAAGAGAAAGATCTTAATGCTGGGATAGATCTGCCACAAGAGATGCTGTTGCACAAAAAGAGAGAACAATCTCGAGAGCTTAATGTGATGGGAAATAATCATCTGGATCACCTGAACTCTACCCCACACATACAGTCTAAGTGCAGACCATCAGTGGAGGTCAATGTATAATTTTTAAATCAGCGGGTTAAGATTGTCAGTAACCATGTCAACAAGCCCAATGTTTATTAAGATACTGCATTTCAGATACTTAATTTTATATCCTAAAAAATGAATGGAAAGTCTGGTGAGGGCCAAAGGGACAGATATAAGTTTCTATGAGGGGAAACATGATATAATCAGCATATAGGAGGGGCTTATTCTCCCCAGTGCAATAGACTTATTGCTGCAGTATTACAAATGCTGACAATACTAGGGTTATAAGGACTAAGAAAAAACAAAAGGAATATAGGGGGGCGTCTTGTCACACACCTCTGGTATTGGGAACCCGTTTTGATGAAAAGTCACTGTATAACAAACTGATCTTTGGTATGAAAGAGCTTGCCAAGTTGGACTTTTCAAGGACTCTGGAAAAGTAGCCTCACACCTCTTGGTAGAAGGTATTTTCCACATTGAGGAATATGTCCATTTTTGCCTTCAGAGAATCTCTAGAGGTTTACGGTAAGTGTGACAGCCTCTGAAGATAAGAGAGGCATAGAGAAAACGTGAAAGAAACCCATATATTCAGCATTCTTGAAAGCAGCATGCAACATGTGGGCTAGGTGATATAATCTAATTTTGTAAAAGATACCAGGGAAGCCATTCTCCCCATGTGACATGATGTTAGACAGATCAGGAATTACAGCTTCTTTTTCTTGAACAGAAATGTCACCCTCCATTACTTGTCTCTCTTGTTCCGACAGACTGAGAATGAGAACCCTGTGAATATTGTTTACAGCATGCACCATGGATGGGAGTCCATTTGTTTATTTGTCAATTATGGGCAGCTTAAAGGTGTCCCGATTTCTTTCCTTGTTCATAGTTAAAATAATTTAACCTGCATAAGGCAACTTCTACTCTGTCTGTAAATAACAAGTTTGGGACAAGTGTTTCATTTTCCAGTTCCCTTAGTAGCCTGATCAAGGAAAAACAGTTGGAACACTTTGTCTAGTCCTTATGTAGCATTTGAGGTTAATATGCACTTCATTGACTCATCAAGGCCAGGGTATTGTCCTTCATTAACAAGCCTCTGCGCCTTGCCATTCCCACTGCCCATATTGTCTAGAGAGATGCAACTGGAAGCTGAATTTTTCCTATTCTTTTGGAAGTTTAACTTTGAAGGTGTTCAAACAATAGGAAATTATCATGTGTACAAAAGCAGCCAGGCGAATCGCACTGATCTTATATGACTTTAAATGCGAGAAACATGTTGACCTCATTAATAGCTGTATAGGGATTTCTGTACTGTCATTCCAAAACATTCTCTGAATTTAGGGAGTGTAAACTCAACTTTAATTCTTTTCTTTTGAGGATGGATTAGACATTAATACTAATCATTTCCCCACATTACTGTTTTTAATCATGACAGGGGTCTGATTTTGATTAAATATAAGCTTTGTAGGCCCCTAGCTATTTTTAACCTCACACACTCATACCATTCTATACCAATCCTACATTCCAGCACTCAATGACTGGCACCTCTATATCTAAAAAGATCTCCGGCAAAGAGCCCCCGTGAGGGGCCCATCAGGCATTGCAGTGCCCGCCTGACGAGGAGCAAAAGCCCGATGATGAATCATGTCACCATTGGGTGAGTAAGGGCTCTTGTTCAAAAGAAAGCAGACTCACAGGACCTATCTCTTATTCATTGTATTTATACATTATTTTTTGTCTGGAACTGTGTACCCTTTTGGTTCTTTCTAGAATCAGAAAACCACATTTTTCAAAACAATTTTGGCATTTTACTGGGATATACCAAATTTTTACTATTTTTTGTGCTTTTAGCCTCCTTCCAGTTACTGACAGAAATGGGTGTGAAACCTATTCTAGATCCCGGAAAAGTAAACTTTTCTGAAAAGTAGACTAAATTCTGAATTCATCAAGTGGTAATTTGTGTAGATCCTATAAGGTTTCCATACAGAAAATAACAGCTGATATTATTATCGCTCCTTGAAACTCAGCCATCAACTCTCTAACACCCTTCTGACTGTAGCGTCAAAGTTTAGTTAGAAATGGATCTCTGACATATTTTTGAATTGTTCCTATCAAGTTTTTACAAAGATTCCAAGTGGAACTCTCAGGACGCTGCTAATCGCCTTCAAACCTTTGACGACTTTACATCGTCAAGAATTATCTGAGACTTACTTGAATTGTTTGTTAATTCTTATGGACTACGGGGCCTTCACCAATAACTTTTAACTCAGGGTTCCTGTGAACCCAGTTGGAGTGTACAACCCGATTGTGGAAGAGCAACACAAGAACGGTAACTTGTGCCTCTCTCTGTGCAATAACTAATATAATTCAACACAATACTTCATAATAGGGATGCAGTCTCTGCCACTGTGGATACCTTTTGAATTGCAATTATTTTGCTCTTCTCCCACTCTTTACGGGAGTCAAAGCATTGCAACTCAGGAGTTTCTTGAGAGTTGACCCCTGTTAGGAATCCAAGAACAGGTGATGAAAATCGGTACAATGAGGGACATGGCCGTACCAGAAGGGTTGTAGAACGCACTTTTGTCCTACTGAAAGCCAGTTTCAGGTGCCTCCATTTGACAGGTGGGTCCCTATGCTAAGCCCCTAAGAAGGTCTGACAGATTCTGGTGGCATGCTGTACAATTTGAACCTCAGACGCCATGTGCTCCACCTGTAGGAGGAGGGGGGTGAAAATGCACCTGTGGCAGCAATGGACACTGAGGACAGTGAGGAGGAGCAGGATGTGGACAACAGGACAAATATCATACAACAGTACTTCCAATGACACTCAGGTAAGACTGTAGATCTGTTTTTTTCTCCATTTCTGTTGAGTGCTGTGTTCCAGCTCTGTTGCGCCAATGACTGCATTACCCTTCAATTTACTGTCACTTATGCCTTCCCTTTTTGCAGATGTTGGTGTGATAACAACAGTGTACTGATGTGATAGCTAAAGACTGCTTTACAACATTTGTTTGATGGAATCACATTTTACAGGACATTTGCACAGGATGATACAGTCCAATAAATTGCACATTTCTGTCTGATAAAGCAATATCCCTCCAGTTGTGCTCAAGGGTGTATAATGAAGTGACAATAATGAAGAGATAGTGCAATAGAGTTGGGTGATGGTTGAGGTAAACCACAGTGTAGTGGTCCAGTTGTTCTGGAGCACAGTACAATGTCCATGGGGCCATAGGATGAAGAGCAATGACAGTCCAAAGTGAACAAGGTGACTCAGTGGCACACAATGTAGGAAAGTAGCCTCTTTCTAGGTTGGTAACCCCCCCTTTGGCCTGTTTGACAGTGTGCTTGACTGTGTCTACTGGGATCCTGATCATCAGGACCCCCGTAGTTATGCTCTCTCCCTTAAATTTTGGTTATTGCATACTGGTAATCCAGTAATTCACCCAAAATTGGCACACTGGTGTCCCCTTATAAGTCCCTAGTATATGGTACCTAGGTACCCAGGGCATTGTGGTTCCAGGGGATCCCTATGGGCTGCAGCATTTTTTTGCCACCCATAAGGAACTCATGCTTCTACAGGACTGCCATTGCAGCCTGTGTTACAAGGTACATGCACCCTTTCACTGCCATTTACACTGCACTAGTTCACTTATAAGTCACCCCATAGCAGGCCCTTCAGCCCTGAGTGCAAGGTGCAGAGTACCTGTGTGTGAGGGCACCCCTGCACTAGCAGAGGAGCCCCCACGCTCTCCAGAACCATTTTCGCGGACTTCCTGAGTGTGGTAAAGCTATTTTACACATGTACTGGACACCTATGTCCAGCTACATAATGGTAACTCCGAACATAGGCATGTTTGGTATCAAACATGTTGGAATCATACCCGAGGCTTTTGCAAGCATTGGTTGTATGATTCCATGCACTCTGGGGGATCCTTAGAGGACCCCCAGTACTGCCATTCCAGCCTTCTGAGATTTTCCAGGCAGCCCCAGCAGCTGCCACCTCTCAGACAGGTTTCTGCCCTCCAGTTGCTTGAGCAGCTCAAGCTCAGGAAGGTAGAGCAAAGGATTTCCTTTGAGAGAGGGGTGTTACACACTCTCCCTTTGGAAATAGTTGTTACAGGCTTGGGAGGGGTGGCCTCCCCAAGCCACTTGAAATGCTTTGAAGGGCACAGATGGTGCCCTCCTTGCATAATCCAGTCTCACTGGTTCAGGACAGACAAAAGGGGAGTGACCACTCCCCTGTCCATCACCACCCCATGGGTGGTGCTCAGAGCTCCTCCACAGGGTCCCTGGGTTTTGCCATCTTGGATTCCAAGTTTGCAGAGAACTCTGGGAGCATCTGAGTGGCCAGTGCCAGCAGGTGGCATCAGAGCCCTCCTCTGATAGCTGCTTACCTGTTTAGTTGACCAATATCCCTTTCAGGACTATTTAGGTTCTCTCTCAGATTCAAATTGCAAGACTCCAGCAGGAATCCTCTTCATCATTTAGTTCACCTTCTTACTGAAGAAACTGCATCTGGACCCTCCAGGAACTCTAGAAACTGCAAAAAAGAAGCAACATAGTATCTTCAGCTCCTGCCAGCAATTGCAACTGTTTCGCTGTCATGCATCCTCAGAGGGCAGCCTGTCTTCAGCCTGTACCAGAAGAACAAAGGAATCTCCCTTGGAGTGAAGGAGTCACTCCCCTGCTTCAGCAGGCACCTCTCTGCAATGAGGACCCGCGGTGTGAGTCTCCTCTCATGATGAGCTGTGTGGATCCTGCCTCACGGGTGGTGGACTGAAGTGGTCCTGACAGTGCTGACATCCTACTGTCAAACTTTGGTGGAGGTAAGAGCTTGCCTCCCCACGCAAGACAGTCTCCCCGTGCACTATGTTTTTTGCAGTTGCCACGGCTTGTTGGCATCCTTCCATGAAGTTCTTCATGCACCATGCAGCTCCGGCCCCAGCATTCAATCCTGTGATGCACAGCTTCCTGAGTGGTTCTCCAGCGGCGTGGGACCCTTTACCTCCTTTTGTACCCTCTTTGTCCCCATGCGGTGGGACTCCTATGCACGCTGCCTAATCTTCTGAGGGCTCTCTGAGTTGCTGACAGTCCTCTCTGACCCACCTCCTGGGTAGAGTCACCAGGTCCCTCCTGGTTCCAGACAGACCCATTTTCAACTAAACCGTGAGCTTTGCGTGTGCCAAGGTTTGTTGGCGGAATCTAGTGACGCAAACCAGACTGCAATCTTCCATCCACATACATCTTCTTGGGTGCAGTACTAACTGTTGTTCTTCACCAGTGGTTCTTCTTTTGCACCTTCATCCGGGTTGGCAGGGGCTCCTGTTCTTCCTGGACTCCTCTGTGCTTCTTGCACTTTTTCCCCTTCTTCTGGATTCTTCAGGTCCAGGAATCCACTGTTGGTGTCTTGCAGTCTCTTCTGGTTTTTGCATTACCTTCTTGCTTATGTTCTTGTTTGTTCTAGGAAAGTTAGATTTACTCCTGCTTTCCTGGGCTCTGGGATGGGTTCTATTACTTATCTTGGTGTTTTCTAATACTCCCAGCACCCTTCTACACAGTACACTTGCCTAGGTGGGAAACCGACATTCGCATTCCGTTTTCTTAGTATATGGCTTGTGTTTTCCCTAGGCCCATTTCTAACAATTGTGATTTTCACTATTTTCACTGTTTTCTAACTGTTTTTACATCTATTTCTGCATATTAGTGTACATAGTTTGTGTATTACTTACCTCGTAAGGGAGTATAGTCTCTATGGTATTTTTGGCATTTGTGTCACCAAAATAAAGTACCTTTATTTTTTGTAACACTGAGTATTTTCTTTCATATGTGTGAGTACTGTGTGACTACAGTGGTATTGCATGAGCTTTGCATGTCTCCTAGATAAGCCTTGGCTGCTCGGCTACAGCTACCCCTATAGAGCCTGGCCTATAGACACTGACCTACATTTCACTAACAAGGGATAAATGGACCTGGTATAGGGTGTAAGTACCTTAGGCACCCACTACAAACCAGGCCAGCCTCCTACACACAAGGGGGACCTTCTGGAGGGGCTCATTTCCTGGCGGTGGTGTTGGTCTTGGCAACAGTCTCTGGTGTCTCTCTGGGTCGCAGGGAACGTTTGCGGGGTGGTGCTTCTGCTGCAGAGGTTGGGGTGCTGCAAGCCCGTGGGTCCTGTGGCAGGTCCATTATACTAGCTGCAGCAGATGTTGATGGCTGCTGAGTGGAGTGGCTAGGGGTAATGGGCAGCTGCTGTGCTCTGTTCTCCCGCATGGTGTTGGCCATGTCACCCAGCACCCCTACAATGAAGGCCATGTTGGCATTTATGCCCTGCAACTGCTGTTTGACCTCCTGGTGGAATACCTGCTGCAGCCTCTGGTTCTCCTGCATGATCGGGATGACCTGGCCCATCCTGTCCTGGGATGTTTGGTATGCCCCCAGGACATGTGTGAGTGCCTCCTGGGCAGTCGGTTCCCTGTGCCCCCCGGCACACACCTGACCTCCCACTGTCCCTTGCCCCCTGTGCCTGTGTCCCCTAAACTGTTCCCACTTCCACTTACACCTGGACCTTCTTCGACTTGCCTGTGTGGTGTCGACTCTGGTCTCTGTACAGGTGGGCACACTATTGATTGACGTGTCCTGGGGACAGGGGATTGGGCGCGTTGGGTGGCTGCTGTGGTGTTTGAGTCGGAGGGGGCCCCCTGTGGTGGACTGGCTAAGGGATGTTGAAGCCGACTGACCTGTGGTCCTAGATGGGCCAGGGAGTTCATCCAGATCGGAACATTCAGAGTTGCTCTCATCACTGGGGTATCTTCTGGTGAGGGACTGGGTTGCTGTGGCACCTGCTCACTGCTGACCCTGCCCGGGGCACCTGTGGGGATGTAAGTGATTTGTTATGGCTCATTGTCTGTCACATTTTCTGCATTTCTACCTTTCCCTATAGGTTTGGTGTTGTCCTTCCACCTTTGGTGGTGTATGGTGTTTGGTTGTGTGATTGGTAGTCGTACATGCTGTCCATGCATTGCTGGTGGGTGTGCATGCAGTGCTGGGAGGGATATGCCTGCAGTGGGTAGGTCATGCTGGGGTACATATTTACATGTGGTCATTGGGGTGGTGCACTGTATGGGATGAAGTGGGGTGAAGGGAGTCAGGGTGAGGGGGTGACATGCCATGCAGGTATAGGTGTTGGTGGGTAAGTAATGGTGACTTATCCTTGTCCAGCCCTCCAGTGACTCCAATGAGGCCCTCAGGATGAAGGATTACCATGACTTGCTCCTCCCATGCTGTCAGCTGTGGCGGAGGAGGTGGGGGTCCACCGCCAGTCCTCATGATGGAGACCTGATGCCTTGATACAATGGAACGCAACTTCCCCCATAGGTTGTTCCACCTCTTTTGTATGTCGTCCCTTATGTGTGGATTTTACCTTGTCCACCATAGCTCCATCTTCCTGGCAACGGAGATCTGCTGGACCTGTGCACCAAACAGCTGTGGCTCTACCCTGATGATTTCCTCAACCATGACCCACAACTCCTCATCTGTGAAACAGGGGTGCTTTTGTGAGGACATGCCTATTTTGTGTTGTGCGTGTTGTGCAGAGGGTGTTCTGTGCGGTGTTGGGCAGTGTGTGGTGTGTGATGCGTGACATATGTATAGGTGGATTTGGTGTGCGTGTGTGTGTGCAGTTCTGTAAAAGATTGGCCTGGCAACGCGTGGCAGTCTTTTTGTGTTTGCAAGGGATTGTGGGTTGTGTGAGGGTGTGTTTTATAAAGCTGTTGGGAGGTGTGTAGGGTGTGTTTATGTGTAAGGTGTGGGCTCTTTGAACTGGCCAATACTGGTTTGTAGTGGTGATTGGTGCACACTTCCGTCACAGTGGTGTGCCCCACCAATGGTTGACTGCCGTTGAATGTCCGCTGTGGTGATTCGTGGGTCGTAATTTGGAGGGCGCTGTTTTGCTGGCATAGCGGTGTGGATGGTGAGTTTGAAATTTTTTCACCTTAGTTAGGTCTGGCGGACTTGTGGTTGCAGCAATTTTCCGTCCGTTTTGTGTTTGTGTGTCATAATCTGGCTGGCAGATTACCACCTCCCTGGCGGTCTGTTGGCGGACATAACCAAGGCGGTCTTCGGAATAGACTGCCAATGTCATAATGATCACCTATATGTGAGTTTTAACAGATCTCATCCACAAATAGTATGAAAAGCTTGAAAGTGAGGAAGGGATCTCAAACCAGAGAGTCTGAAGAAGAAGATCTCAAGCCTGACAGAAGGCACTCAGGAAGTGGACTTATTAGCAGATCTATGAACTTTAATAGCCTTCAACAATGGAGAACAATCTAGGAGTATACCAAAGCAGAAGCAGGGGCCACTGGAAAAATGAGCAGGACAGACAGACAGGAATCCTCATTGGAAGGTGTGAGGAACATGTAATACCTTAAACAGCATTGGAAGGAAAGAGATCTATCACTAGAGGTGTGCAAAATTCACATGATTTGAATTCATGCAAATATGGGAAATTTGTCCAAAATCATGCAAAATGCAAATCCAACTTCTTCAAATGTGTCATTGTGTCAATTGTGAGCATAAGAACGTATTTCCTGCTTAAAAAGCATTTAAACTCCATGTGCTGCAGGCAACATCTATTCACATTCTGCCTACTGGTGTTGTTCCCAAGTATTTGCTGTAGATTGTTGGGCTAATGGCCTGAAATTACTCAATGTGGTGTAATGGCATACTTTCAGGAATCTTGTTTGGCAAGTGTGATGCATAGATCCTGAAATTACACAAACTATGATGCCATAATATAGATTTCGCCTGCTCTTATCTATGACGATTGGGAATTTGGGGCAAAAGGGGAATGTAAGAGCATTTTGTGTAAGAGATGTTGCATTCAATTACTTAATTTGTTGGCCAACACTTCAAACCAAGGCCGACTGTCGCTTTGGTGGCATACCATTAGAAAGACAAATATAGCCTCAGGCTAGACATGTAATTCCACAGAAGGCGGGGTTCTTTCATCTTAGGCTTTTTGGAGACCACTTGGTACGAAGGCTGTTCACAAATGAGCAATAGGAGGCAATTGGGACAGTAAATAAGGGCTGCCAAATAATGTAAAGCAATACCAACAGTCATTAACATGTCACTGTAAATGAGGGACAGTAGTGCCTACCAAGTACAAGAAGCATTTTTGGTCTGAAATAGAATGCAACAATGAGTAAAATATAAAAGTAGGACCATGTGACAATCTCAAGTGGCATTAGTTCGATATCTGTGTTCAGCCTAACTTACATTTGTCTCTCACAAGAACTAGTGTTTCAACTACTCAATGCAGTCCTGTTTTGTCAGAATGCCTATAGAAAGAGTTGGTTTGCCTGTCATGGCTGTGTGGCATGGAAGGGAAGGTCCAATTTTGCTGATTCATAAGGGTCAGTTAAGGCTTCTGAGTCAATATTCTCAGGACCAAATACATCCAGCAATTGTTCATTGGGGTCTGACAATTCTCTGGTTCTTCCACTTATTGTAACAGTGGTGGTTTGAGTAACCAAACTGTAAATCGTCTTTTGTAAGTGGGATCGTAACATCAACATTCTAAGTTTTTCATTGGTCTCAAAGGAGAGGTCATCCAAGATATGTATTCTGTTACCTTCAAATGAGTACAGGTCATGTTTCTTCAGTGTTGATTATCTGCTATGACTCTTGTTGGAAAAGAAAGTAATGGGTCAATCAGGTTAAATTTATGTGCATTTCGAGGCTGACTGTTATGGCAGTTTAGAGTTGGGAAAAGATGGCAATCATCCTGTTCACAGTGTTATAGATTGTCAAATGTAGTCTTTTAGTGGGTCTATACATTTTTGAAAAAGGTCAAGTACAGTTTTAGAAGCTTGTCATAGCTGCCCGAGTGGAGCACACTTCTGCAGACATTTCTCCCAGTTTATTTTCCAGGACAATTACCAAGGTGCCCACAGATGTAATCTCCCTTATGATCATTTCCAATGATATCTTATATGGTTTACAGTCTCTAAGGTTGCCTATTTTTCAACAAGGAATCCTCCTCTAAAAATATTAGTAGCCCGACCGATCAGTTGTTAGTCATATTAGGTGGATCAGGAGCGAAATGGTTCCATAAGAGGGTTGGATGAGCATTTGTCATGCAGGTTAGGTTGCAGAGTAGAACTAGTTTTCAGCTGCTTTGCAGCCCAGACAAACACTCAGCACCCTTTCAGTGTTAGGTAAGGTGCGTTACCAACCTAATTATTACCATGAGATGTATTATAGGATTCCGAGACCAATAGTGGAGATGAGCCACAATCACAGGTTGAGGGTACAATTGAAATTGAGACATATACTCTACAGGATTGGCCATGCAGATGCCAGACAAGACAGACCCAAGGAACAAGGATCATAAAGTCACACCATGCAGGCAGGGTGATATTGATAGTTCGGCTCTAAAGAACCAAAATGCACGGGAGATCACAAGATAGTTAAATTATCAAATTGAAATTCAGCATAGGCCTCCATAGGCAAGAGATGTAGTAGGTGTTAGTATAATTAGAACCCCACTGCCAGCTGTGATGCAATCAAGCCCACAATGCTCCAGATAGGCAATGCATAGTTGTCATGGACTATGTCAGGGGAACCCTAGTTCTTCATGTAATGGCATGTAGGGTGCCTGTACTTCTATTTTTTATTAAATTGTTAAACCTCTCAGCTTTAGGATGGTCTTTCTCCAATCTTGTTGCCAGTTTGCCTCACATTTTTGCTGTATCTTTTTGTTGGCTTTAGGACCATGGGCGGCTCCCCCGCTATGGCAGAGAAGCATCGCCCTCCCCCAGTAGCAGCTGCAAAACTTTCACTATAAAATGCTAATAGACTATGTTTATAAGCATTTTATAGTAAAAGGGGTGGGGCCTTGGGGGTTTGAGGGAGACTAGGGGGAGTGCACAGCACTCCCCGTTTAGTATGCATGTATGTTTGGCTGGCCGTCTCGGGCCGGCCAAACACACATGCACACTGGGCTCTCTCCAACCCAGCAATGCAGGGTTGGAGACAGCAGGCAGAGACTTCCACTGGCTGGGCACTCCGTCCAATCCTAACTCTGCTTTACGCAGGGAAGGCTGGGTGCCTATTACTGCAGTCCAGTCGAGGAGCGGATCAGAGCGACGAGGCTCGGCACATCACGGAAAGGTGAGGTTTTCTATTATTATTCTGTATATTTTTTTTCCCGTAGTGCCCACCCATCCCTTTTCCCTCCTGCGATCCGACACTCCTTAGGACTCTGATCACTTTGCCTCTGCTGACCAGTGCTAAAGTGCATGGGCTTCTCCCCTAAACAAGGTAATATTGCTATATACACACGTGAAATATTTAATTTAAGTCCCTTGTAAAGTGGTATGCCTTATACCCAGGGTCTGTAAAGTAAATGGGCCTGCAGTATGCCACCAACTTCAGTAGCCCTTAAACATTGCCATTGCAGAGCCTTTGTGCCGTTTCATCGCCACTTCAACTTAGCATTTAAAACCCCTTGCCAAATCTTAAACTTATCTTTTATTATATATATGCCACCTCTAAGGTAGGCCTTAGGTAGCTCATAGGTCACGGTGCTGTGTAAGTAAATGGTAGCATATATACTTTTGAGTTTTACTTGTCATGGTAGCGAAAAACTCTCTAAGTCATTTTTCACTAGCTTGAGGCCTACTCCTCTCATACGCCAGCATTGGGAATTCCTTAATATATCTTTAAGTTGCAATTCCTGATCAGAAAGGAGTAGCTATATCATGTTTCATATATTCTGGAATCGTGATGATAAATCCTCTTTACTGGTGAAGTTGGATTTACCATTACTATTTTAGAAATGCCGTTTTTAGAATGTGTTAATAGAAAGGGACAACCCAATATGCCTTTGTGAGCTTGGGTGTAAAATGATAAGGTAAAGGTTCAAACAAGGGTCTTATTTAAACCAACTAAATCTAAATTAAATCATGAATAATTTTAATATGTTCAAATCATTGTAACATCTATATAAAATTAAACTAGTAGCGATTCGGTGTGATCAAATCACAAAGGAATAAAGACGCAGGTGTACACCCCAAAAATATTTTTTATATTTTGTGCAATCAAACAATACGTCAATCATTAAACAAAGAGTTTGCAGGGGTACATAAACCAAAACATATACGATTACAGAGGCATGGTGGGTTTAGCTTTATCAATATTGCAGTTAAACCATAAGCCCAAGTAACAATCACCCATTCAATAAGAATGTCCATGAGGATTATTCATGCAGTGATGAAACAAGATTCCACATTGGAGAATTTAGAGATGAGTTGGGTAACACGTCAACGTTTCGGTCTCAATAGTGAATGTCAGTGAGACCATTATCAGGACTTGCATTTGACGAACACATAAGGAATGTTCCCCTGTTTATAACAGAATGTCCAAGATTTGGCACCTTCGAATATGAAATATAAAATATGCACCTGCACACATTAAATAAAAGCAAGAATAAAAGGCCATCACCAAGAGAGATCAAAAATAAAGAATGGAAAAATATTGAGAGGAGTTCATAGAGAGTATAATACACCCCAAGAAATTAAATAGGAAAACAGAAAATGTTACAGTGATACATAGGTCCCCCATGTGAAGTAAGTAAGGCCAACCGACTTAATGTATACTTAAATTATGCACTTCCCACTGTAAAGTTTCTGTCATTTATGGAGCCAAGAAAAGATCTAAGACATATGAGGCAAACCAATCAACAAATGAAACTGGGGTAACAAGTAGTGAGCAACAGCCAGCAAAGTTAAATAAATACTTTAAAAAAACTTAAATAAAGCCCTTAACACATCGTGGTCTAAGCAATTATACATAGTCTGTGTCAGAGATGCAGGTCAAGTCAAAAGATCTATGAAAGCTTTACAAACATACACAGATTCCAGTGGATATTTGAGAAATCGTGTTATAATCCTAACATGAGCAAATAAAGGCAATACATAGTGAGTGAAATGTTATACTCTGTACAGGTCTCAGAAGTCATCAATTCATTCAAAACTGTGTGACTAGCTCTACACGTTCATCTCTGAATCCACAAATCAAAAGCACACCGCCATCAAATGGTGCTGTAGGACAAATAGAGCAAAACCAGCCTGGAGCTCATTAATTAAAGTCAGTACACAATTTCTTTTGTAAAGACACAACTTAAGATTTATATATCTGTTGACAGTACAGGCAAATATAAGCAATACCTGGAAAAGTGTAATACTCTATTACTCTATACAGATCTCAAAAGTCACTACTTCGCTTAAAATTGTGTGATTAACTCTACACCTGCAAATCCGAGTACAGAGAGCCACATCACCAAATGGTGCTGTCGGGCACATAAAACAAAAGCCACAAGTTAAAAAATTCATGCTGGTACACATGGTTTTTCTAGTCAAAACATAATACTTATATATCTAATGACAATGCAGGCATTGCCTGAATACATCAAAGGTGAAGGGATACAGAGTTTTTTAAGCATGCAAGCAGATGTCCTGCAGACTGGTCAAAACTAATCAAGTCCACGCATCAGAGTCAACCCTGCAATATGAGCAGGACGTGCATGCAAAAGCTAACACGCTAGCCTGTAGAACCCATCTTAAGAATAGAAAAAGAACAACGTCACTCTGCATAGGTGTTAGACGTGACAGCCTTAGGGTGGTCTTCCCCCAACTTTTTGCCTGTCTCTCTCCATATTTTCTGATTTCCTTTTTGCTGATTTATGATTCTGCGCACTTTACCACTGCTGACCAGTGCTAAGGTGCTTGTGCTCTTTCCCCTAAACATAGTAACATTGGCTCAAACCCAACTGGCATATTTAATTTACCTATAAGTCCCTAGTAAAGTGCACTAGATGTAACCAGGCCAGTAAATTAAATGCTACTAGTGTAGGACATGTACTTAGAGGATTTACATGTCCTGGTAGTGAATAACTCCCAAAACCATTTTTCACTACTTTAAATCCTAATTCTCTCATAGGCCAGCATTTGTAATTCCATTAATTGCTTTAAGTGGTAATTTCTGATTTGAGAGGAATGGACTTGTCATATTTGGTATGGTTGTAATGGTAGTGAGAAATCCTACTTGCTGGTGAAATTGGATTCTACCCTACTATTTCAGATATGCCAGTTTTAGAAAGTAGGCATTTCTCTGCACTTACTGCTATCTGTGCCTTACAGCCTTTTTCAATCCACGTCTGGCCTGTGCTGATTGACACCTCCCCTTGTGCATTCAACCCAGACAGCCATAAATACAGGACACTCAGCTGCATCTGCATTCATCTACATACAAATAGATTTCCCTGGACAGGAAGGGTAGAACGGTTCTCTCTTACACTTGAAAGGCCAGTGGCTTGAACTCAGACAAACACTCAAACAAAGGACTGATATCCCCTCACAGGGCTCCTAGCAGACTGGGCTGGGTTGAAAAGGGAACAACCTGTGCACTTCAAAACCACTCGTTGAAGTTTCCTCCACTTTAAGGGCACTTTTGGACACATATACTGGGTTTGTGACCCCATCAAATCAGATACTTCTGGACCTACAACTAGACTCTATCATAGTGACTGTCTGGCTGCCAAAGGACTCTACAGGACTGCTTTGCTGGAAAGACTGTTAGCCTGCTTGTTGCCCTCCTGCTTGCTGACCCCTGATTCTGCTGCAAGGACTCTGCCTTCCTCCTCAAGTGCTCTCCATGGACTTGGATGAGCTTGCCTCATGTTCTGAGGTCTCAGGGCTATCAAAGACTTCACCAAAGATGAAAATCCAGCGTGTCAGAAAACTGACACAACGTCTTCAAAATTCGAAACCATGCCTGCCGGATTGACCCAGCACCTGCCTCGTGACTGAAAAATCACTGCATTGCCTGCCGGATCTATGCAGCGCTTGTTGCCACTGCTCAACGTGTTCTGGGTTTCCCGCAAATCGTCCCTGGGCATCAAAATATCCCCGTGAGGATCCAAGGCTGCCTTACTGGAAACTGACACATCGCCTTGCAGTGTCGAAAGAAACATCACATTGCTTTTGATGCTCAGGAAAAATCTACGTATTGCTTTACTTTTGACACATCTCCTCCTCTGCAGCCCCTCTGCACCTTTATTTTTTATCCAACTCAGGTTCTTTGTGTTAAAAGCATACAGCCACTGATTCTGAAGGACTGAGACTCATTTAAACCTCTAAAAAGTGATATCTTGTTTTTTTGTCATTTTGAATTTATTTTATTCACCTAAACATTATCTATTTTTCCAAAGTGGTGGTGAGTATATTTTATTGTGTTTTCACTGTGTTACTTTATGAGTTACTGCACAAATACCTTTTACTCATTGCCTTCTAAGTTAAGCCTGCCTGCTGTGTGCCAAGATACCAGGGGGTGACCACAGGATAATTTAGATGGTGTTGTGACTTACCCTGACTAGGACAGTGTTCCCTATTTGGACAGTGTGCATACCTCTGACAATTAGAGACCTAATTTCTAACATTGGTGGCAGGGGTGGGATAGGATTTTTATCTCTGCAGTGCCATACAATAGTCATGTGTACACTACCTACCAACATTTAAAGACCATTTTGACTTTTCTTCCTTTTCTGCAATTTTTCCCTGCTTCACATTATTTAATTCATCATATACATTATGCCTCTGCTGGTTCTGCTAGTGGAGCCATGGAGTTTGAGCTGCTTAAGCTGGAGGATTGCAGTGTTAGCCAGTTGAAAAACTTCTGCTAAGGGATGGGGGTACATTCCGAAGGAACCACCAAGAAGGTGGAGTTCCAGAAGGTGCTGAGGGGCTGGGCGGAGTCTCGCACCCGGAGATGATGGGTTGGAGGAGTCTATGACTGGCTCTTCTGAGGAGCTACTTGCAGCAGTGAAGGGGGACACCCTTGAATTTGTGCTAACTAGGAGGGCAGGGAGCAATGTCTTAAAACACGGTCTGACTACAGAGGAAAGGAAAGAGGACAGAGAAGTTCAGCTACAGTTAGTAAGATAAAAAAACGAGGCTGAGAGGGAAACCAGGCAAGCTGAAAGACAGTCTGAAGGAGCCTTGGCAGACTTCACTTTACATTTCAGTTTTCTGTTGGACATTGTACATGGCAGCCTGATTTCCCTATGTCTATCGCCCCTTACTGTATGCTTTGGCATCTCTCTTTTCAGATCTCTGCTGCCCACTCTGGTTCCTGGTATGTTTACTGCTGTCCACTAAAGGTCATACCAATGTATAAATAACTGTACATATGACTTGCAATGTTTTCAGAATGTTGTACTAATACATAATCATTTGACAGACTCCAGATTTGTATTTGTTCCAAGGGTGTTTATTTAAGTGCTCATACATAGAGGGGGATGTGCAATGGGCTGGGGTGATGGTGGAGGAATGTCCAGTTAGAGTCCAGTCTCTTGGTATCACAGGTGCATTGTCCAATTGGGCATAGGAAGGGGAGTAATGGCAGTTCAAAGTGGACAGGGGGACAGAGTGGGACAGAAGGGTGACAATCAGGAGAGTCCTATTTCCTAGAGGGGGTCTTAGCAATGTTCTCTGGCTTCTGCCTGGATCGCAGGGACCATTTGCGGGATGGTTCTCCTTCTGCAGGGGTTGGGGTGCTATTGGCCTGTTGGTCCAGTGGAGGGCCTCCTGTCCACTAGCGCCGGCGGAGGTGGAGGTGGAGGGCTTTTCCCTGTTGTCCTGTGCCTCTGTCCCCTGAACCGTGTGTCCACTGCCACTGACCCCAGGTCCCTGATCGTCCTGTGTTTGTTGGGTTGTATGGGGTCCCTGTAGTGGTGGACACACTGCTGATTGACATGTCATGGGGACAGTGGCATGGGCCCACTAGGTGGGTGCTGCGGGGGTGTTTCCTGATGGGGGAGGCTCTGTGGTGGGTTGGGACTGTGGCAGGGTAACCAACTGTACAGAGGTCCCTGATGAGCCAGGTTTGTCATCATGATCCAGGCGTGCAGAGCTGCTGTCATCACTGTGGGTATCCTCTGGGGGGGACTGGATGTTGCTGGCAACTCCTCTCCGGTGATGTTGAGTAGGTGTCCTGTGGGGAAGTAAATGCAGTGTCATTGTATGTGCGTGTACCATCTTGTGCATGGGTTTGTTTCCCTGTATGGTTGGGATAGCCCTGGCAGCTTAGGCTTGTGTGCGTGGTGATTTTGTGGACTAGGTGATTCTCTCTAATGGGCATGCTGTGGTGATGGTTGTCCATGCAGGTCTGTGATGGGGGTCCATGGATTGGTGTTACATGCAGGGCTTGGTTTTGGGATGTGTGGGTTGTGACAGTGGGGTATATGTGAGGTGGTGGAGTGATGGGGTGAGGATAGAGGTAGGAGTTTGTGATGCATGCAGGTAGGGTGGGGGATATAGTAGTAAAGGTTTGACTTACCAGAGTCCAGTCCTCCTGCTACTCCTGCAAGGCCTTCAGGATGCATCATTGCTAAGACTTGTTCCTCCCAGAGGAGGAGGTGGGGTCCAACGCCCCTGTCCTCTGTACAGCTACTTGGTGTCTTGCAACCACGGAATGCACCTTCCCCTGTAGGTCGTTCCACCTCTTCCTGATGTCATCCCTTGTTCTTGGATGCTGTCCCACGGTGTTGACCCTGTCCACGATCCTCCACCATAGCTCCATGTTCCTTGCAATGGACGTCTGCTGCACCTGTGATCCGATTAGCTGTGGCTCTACCCGGATAATTTCCTCCACCGTGACCCTTAGCTCCTGCTCTCAAAACCTGGGGTGTCTTTGGGGTGCATTGGATGTGGTGTGAGTGATATGTGTGAGGATGTGTGGGGTGATGTGTTATGGTGTGTGCTGCGAGGTGCGTGGATGGTGTATTGGTGATGGTGTTCTGTGGCTCAGATTAAGTGGGTGCTCCTGGCTTGTGTCTCTCTCTGTTGGCAGTCTTTTTTTTCATTGAAAGTGTTGTGGGTAATGTGGTGTGTGTTTTATAGTGAATTTACACAATTGCACACATGAATAGTAAAACAACATATCTAATTTCTTAAGAGTATTCGAAATATATTATATTTATACAGAGTATTAACAAACATAAATTGGAATAGTATAGTTCATTCTTAAATCAAATTCCTCCTTAACAAACATAAATTGGAATAGTATAGGTCATTCTTAAATCAAATTCCTCCTAAAATATAGGTTCCAAAAGATTCAGTCCAATTACTCAGCAAGTTCAACGTTCATTATATATTCTCCTCCACAGTCCGAAAGTAATATCCACAAGTCCAATATGTGTATCCTACGTCATTGATCCCAAAGTTACCAATTCAGTCCAGCATCTTCGTCAACACGTGTTTCATCCGGGGAGTACCCCTGGATTTCATCAGGACCTCCTATAATAAAAGTTCCATAAATGGTGTTACATAGTATAGATATTGCATATTAAAAACACTTACAAATTTATTCTATTGTGACATAGTGAAATATTTGGCAGTGAGAGCCCATAAAAACCTATTATCATTAATTGTGACAAATCCAAACCGACAATCCAGAATTCCAAATCAGACTATTAAATATGTTATGAGTGACTAATTCCTACAAATATACATGCACATCCCCTATATAAACCCCTGTGCTCATAATATATTTATATAAGATACTACCCAAACATATCCAAGATGTGTAATCTATAGTCCAGCTAGTCCTTCCTCCAAAATATACTTGATTGCTAGATACGCTCCATAGTATTGTCTATGAATGCCCAGTCTATTATTATGTCCTGCTGAAACACAGGTAAAAAATCGCAAGTATTTGGTAACAGTTTCCTTCCAAACACTATCTTAGACTATTCTTATTGTGGTATACATTGTATTACACTCACCCCATACATCTGTGTCTTCCATTAACCTTCAAATGTTTTTTGGTATTCTATATAACCCTGTAGAAATTGCATTGAAAGTATAGTATTCAGGATTATTAATCCTTGCATCGAATCATCCTCACGATGTAAAGCTTAAATATAACAGTTTCCCCATAATTACATGCTTACCGGCTGGTCTAGTTCACACGAACGAGTACGCTTCCGATTATTAAAGCTGAGGCTCTGTGACCTCTGACTATTTGAGCATCTCTCTTTGTGGCAAAAAGAGAAAACGGACTGCACCAAATACTATCCCCATTTCCGGGATGGTAGAAATCAACAACAGACTACATTTCTGTAATTGTACCCCAGCCGGTACATTTCCATTAACTATCAACACTCCAAGTTTTCTAAATTTATGTTTATCTATGCAATGGGTCATTATCTTTCATGAGTACCCAAAATAGGAACAGAACAAGTCTGTCCCTTATAATACACAATGTTGTATTAGTGGGAAACCAACAAAATTTACATACGTGTGTTAGACTTTTCAGGGCAAATCTCAAATATTCCTGAGTGTCTTATAAGGTAAGGTCAAATCCCCAAAGCACTATCCAAGTTATCCGAGATAAGCATTTTAAAGGTGTCTCACTTGTACTAAAACACCATTATTTAACTCCACATCCCTAAATGTCCACTCCTCTATACTGGGCTATTTGTCCCCTAAAAAATATTCCATTTCGTAATCCGTATTTAGACCCTGTTCCACCGCTCCTAATCTCATAATCCGTCTAGATTCTCTTCTCTGTAAGGCCAACTCTCTATTGCCCCCTCGTGGATTTATCTCACAGTGATCAAAACCTATAAATTTAAACATTTTATGGACGCCCTGTGCTTTACATACTTTCATATGGGATGCTATAGGATATCGTTCATCCTCTTGATTAATCGCCCTCCAGTGTTCTAAAATCCTTACTTTCAAGGGACGAATCGTACTGCCTACATATATTTTATCACAAGTGCATATGAGCATGTAAACAACAAATTTTGTATTACAATCTATGTGTGATCTTATAGGCACTTTATTACCTCTTATGTCTTCTAATTCCTTTTTGGGTTGCCATGCCCATTTGCATACTGTGCATGACCCACACTTATAAAAGCCCAAATTTCGCTTAGTAAGCCAATTCTTTTCAGTCTCATCTACCAGATAACTTGGACTAAGAATATTATTAAGGGTATTACCTCTTCTATATACCACTTCTGGTCTTTTACCTATGAATTTCTTGAGTGTCTCATCCCGACTCAATATGGACCAGTGCTTACTCATGATATTGATTAGTTTTTGAGAATTTTCCGTGTAGTCTAAAATAATTGTAATTTTGTGGTCCCTATTCCGCATGTTATCCTTCCTCTTACGTATACTTGGATCCAATGTCTACATACAAGGCATATTCCACACCTTATGAAGAGATTTACGTGCAACTGTCTCTGAATAGCCTCTGGCTATAAATCTCTATCCCATATATTTAATTTGTTCACGAAATTCTCCATTCTTACTGCAATTTCTCCTAGCTCTTATCATCTCTCCTAATGGTATAGCCTCAATCTGATGTCGAGGGTGAGCGCTTGTAGCGTGCAACAAAGTATTACAAGCAGTTGGTTTACGATATAATCTACTTTCAATTTTATCATCCTCAACATATAGTTCCACATCAAGGAATTCCAAATGAGTCTCACTATATTTGTATGTGAAATTGATATTCACTTCATTTGCATTGAGATACTTGCAGAAATCATGTAATGTTGATTCATCTCCTGTCCACAACATGGAACAATCATCACTGTATCGTCCCTAGTATAAGATATGCGTATGCCATCTCGCTGCACCCGGGCCCCATAGCCATGTTTCTTCCAACCACCCCATAAACATATTAGCGTATGAGGGGGAAAATTTTGACCCCATCGCCACGCCCTGTTTCTGTTTGTACCATTCACTCTTGAATAGAAAATAGTGTGTTGACGAAGATGCTGGACTGAATTGGTAACTTTGGGATCAATCACGTAGGATACACATATTGGACTTGTGGATATTACTTTCGGACTGTGGAGGAGAATATATAATGAACGTTTAAGTTGCTGAGTAATTGGACTGAATCTTTTGGAACCTATATTTTAGGAGGAATTTGATTTAAGAATGAACTGTACAATTCCAATGTATGTTTGTTAAGGAGGAATTTGATTTAAGAATGAACTATACTATTCCAATTTATGTTTGTTAATACTATGTATAAATATAATATATTTCGAATACTCTAAGAAATTAGATGTTTTTTTACTATTCGCGTGTGCAATTGTGTAAATTTGTAATTTAGATAACATTATGTTGTCGTTTTGGGGGATATAGAGGGTGTGACCCCAGTCTGTTGCACCGTGCATTATACTGTGGTTTAACTTTATAGATTTAGAGTGGGAGCGCCTATTACTCACTAATCACCCCCATAATTGATGTGTGTTTTATAGTGGTCTGAATGTGTGGGTGTGGTGTCTGTATGTGTGTCAGGTGTGTGCTGTTTGAATTGTCCAATGTGGTGTAGTTTTGTAAGTGTGTGTGTATTTTGAGCGCAGTGGTGTGTACCGCTAATGGTTTACCATAGTTGAAAGACTGCCACGGTGATTCGTGGGTCCTGATACTGTGGGCGTATTCCTGTTGGCCCAACGGTGTGGGTTTTGGTACCGCCAATTTATCACTGACCTTTGGTCTGGCGGACTTCTGTGGGTGTCTGTATTGTTGCAAATTGCTCAGTATGGGTCATAATACCCGTAGCGGAATACCACCGCAGTCACGTTATGTTGGCAGCCGTCAGCATGGCGGTAGGCTGCGGTTACCGCCAGGGTTGTAATGAGGGCCCTAAGATGTCTTTTCTGTGTGTCACTGGAAGTACTGCTGTATTATATTACTTCTATTGTCCACATCTTCTTCCTCCGCCTCCTCTTCCTCACTGTCCACAGGCTCCACCGCTGCCACAAGACCATCTCCAGGCTCATCCTCCTGCAGAAAAGGCACCTGGTGTCTCAAGTGTAGGTTGTGCAACATGCAATGATGATCTGGCACACCTTCTTGGCTGAGTAGTACAGGGATCCACCTGTCAGATGGAGGCACCGGAACCTGGCCTTCAGGAGGCCAAAGGTTCTTTCAATTATCCTCCTTGTTCGCTCATGTGCCTCATTGTAACATTCCTCTGCCCTTGTCCAGGGATTCCTAACGGGGGGTCAGTAGCCATGAGAGGTTGGGGTAACCAGAGTCACCTGCAAATATCGAGGGATACCTGTTAGACACACACTAACCCTTAAGCACAACCCCATACCCAGACACCAACTTATACTGGGTGGGGACCTTGGGCTCACCTATTAGCCTCATCCCGTGCCTCTGGAGTTGGCCCATCACATATGGAATGCTGCTATTACTCAAGATAAAGGCGTCATGCACAGAGCCAGGAAACTTGGCATTCAAATGGGAGGTGTACTGGTCCACCAAACACACCATATGCACATTCATAGAGTGATAGCTTTTTCTATTCCTGAACACTTGTTCATTTCTCCGTGGGGGGGGAACAAATGCTACATGTGTACCATCAATGGCACCTATGACGTTGGGGATATGTCCCAGGGCATAAAAGTCAGCTTTCGCTGTCTCCAAATCCTCCACCTGGGGGAATACGATGTAGCTGCGCATGTTTTTCAGCAGGGCTGACTACACTCTGGTCAACACGTTGGAGAACATTGTCAGAGACATCCCCGATGCTATGGCCACTGTTGTTTGGAAGGAACCACTTGCCAGGAAATGGAGCACTGACAGGACCTGCACTAGAGGGGCGGTACCTGTGGGCTGGCGGATAGCTGACATCAGGTCTGGCTCCAATTGGGCACATAGTTCTTGGATTGTGGCCCAATCAAGTCTGTAGGTTAGGATAATGTGTCTGTCCTCCATAGTCGCAAGGTCCCCCAGGGGTCTGTATACCGGAGGATGTCACCATCTCATATTAATCCTCAGCGGTTGAAGCCTATGGAGGAGAACAGTAAGCAGAGGGTCATATTCACACATCAACTGAAATAATGATGCATCTTTTCCTTTACAGAACCTGTATGTGAATCTGAGAGTCAGTTGCTGTGCCAATGTCTGCTGTGACGCAGTTAGGTGCCATGGCCTGTGCCCCCCTGAAATGGCGTCTGCCTGACCTTTGAGGAGGGACAAGTGGAAATGAGGTAATTCCACTGACATTGTGCACTATTGCGGTAGGCGGTCGACAACAGCTGCGCAGCTTCGCATTGGTTAACATTGGGCCCTATTGTTGTAGTTTAGCAGCGATTAGATTAAGCATTAGCAGAAGACATCTTGTATTTAGTAACTATTGTGAACATTTCGCGGAATCCATTTTGTATTCATGGCAGCCATTTTCTCTGCCACATGCTGCCATGTGCTCACCATGTGCTCTGTCCTACCTTTCTGTTAACTACTCTTGAAAATCTGCCTAGTGACAAGTTATATTTAGCATCTCCCACTTTCACACATGGTCAGTAAGGTCTGCAGCTGTTAGTCCCTGAAAACTGTTAGCCCCTCCTACCTGTCGACTGTGCATTTCCACATGACCTTACATGTATGCAAGTCTTGCTTCTATAACTGTACCACCTCCTTTTAGCCCCTGCCTGGGTATAAAAGGACCATGCTCTCTCAGTTCAGTGTGCTACTTCAAACATTACCGAAGGGTGCTGTTTGAACTGTAGTACCACCTCATGAGGTTTAATAAACTTTGGGGATCATTACAACCCTGGCGGACGGTGTTAAAGGTGCGGTAATACCGCAAACAGGCCGGCGGACAAAAAATGGGAATTATGACCCTGGTGGAAACTACCAACAAAGACAGCCACTTTAACACACCGCCCTCCACGGCGGTACAGACAAGCAGCGCGGCGGTCACCGCCAACAGACAGGCGGAAGACAATGTACCGCCCACAGTATCACAACCCGCCAATCCGCCACCTTTTCCGGGGCGGATTCACCGTGGATAAAAACATGGCGGAAACAGTAGCTGCAATGGGAAAACGCTCACCTGAACACATCCCACGAGGAAGGAGGACTCCATGGAGCCGTAACTCCAAATCCTACCGGCCCTTGTATTCCTACTCATCTACGAAGACCAAAGCCGGCACCGGCGAAGACAACGGTGAGTACTGCACCTACGACATAGGGGAGGGGGGAGGCAAAAGTTAGGGGGACACACACGCAACACCCCCACCCTCACCCCCACCCTCGCATAGTACTACACACACACCAATGCATTCACAAAAATCTCAGGAACAAACCACAACACCCCCGGAAGAATGCAAAGACAAAACGAAATCAGTTCAAACATTGTAATGTATCAATATACATGGCTCAAATATATACAGATAGATCATTAAACCAGTCAAAAGTATGTACATTACGAGAAGTAGTGCAGATATGCACATATCAATGTCCGTGCACCACTAGTCCAAAAATGCATGGGCGAGGCCCACAAAACATACCTACCCACAAACGGATAGAACACTGCCGGGGCATCAGATGGAAATACTGCAGGCACCTCAGGGGGAAGGGAAGTGGGGGCACCTCAGCTGGATGACTGCAAGCCAGATCCACGTCGGGGCTCCATGCCCATTGATGTATCCTGGGGAGTGCAAAGCCACAGTCTCTCAAGTCTCTACAGTGGGTGGCTTGCCCACTGTTACATCCTGGGGAGTGCAAAGCCACAGTTTCACAAGTCTCTACAGTAGGTGGCTTGCCCACTGGATCATCCTGGGGAGTGCAAAGCCACAGTCTCTCAAGTCTCACAAGTGGGTGGCTTGCCCACTGGACCATCCTGGGGAGTGCAAAGCCACAGTCTCTCAAGTCGATAACAGTGGGTGGCTTGTCCACTGTTACATCCTGGGGAGTGCAAAGCCACAGTCTCTCAAGTCTCTACAGTGGGTGGCTTGCCCACTGGACCATCCTGGGGCGTGCAAAGCCACAGTCTCTCAAGTCTCTACAGTGGGTGGCTTGCCCACTGGACCATCCTGGGGAGTGCAAAGCCACAGTCTCTCAAGTCGATAACAGCCTCCACTGGTTCTGTAGGGGGGCTGGTGCCCAGACTGGATTAGACTCCCCGTGACAGTTCCTGTCCCGTCAATGTCCCAGCTGCACATGGGATAACGATGCGTGAAGTGGCGGCCTTTTCATTCTCCCCCGGTGCATGCCCTGTTCAGCGGTGCTTTTCCATGGCGGTCCCTGGACTGTTCAGCTGTGCTTTTCCATGGCGGTCCCTGGACTGTTCAGCGGTGCTTTGCCATGGCGGTGTCTGGACTGTTCAGAGGTGCTTTGCCATGGCGGTGTCTGGACTGTTCAGCGGTGCTTTGCCATGGCGGTCCCTGGACTGTTCAGCGGTGCTTTGCCATGGCGGTGTCTGGACTGTTCAGCGGTGCTTTGCCATGGCGGTGTCTGGACTGTTCAGCGGTGCTTTGCCATGGCGGTGTCTGGATTGTTCAGCGGTGCTTTGCCATGGCGGTCCCTGGACTGTTCAGCGGTGCTTTGCCATGGCAGTGTCTGGACTGTTCAGCTGTGCTTTGCCATGGCGGTCCCTGGACTGTTCAGCAGTGCTTTGCCATGGCGGTCCCTGGACTGGGCATTAGTGTGTGGCATGACGTTCTCTGGACTGGGCATTGGTGTGTGGCATGATGTTTTCTGGAATGGGCATTGGTGTGTGGCATGACGTTCCCTCATTGCCCAGCGGGGCTGTGGCAGCCGGGGCCCTCCTGGGCACTGACTCCAGCGGTGGTCTCCTGACCAGTGAGGATACTTGGGCCCCCCTGGGCACTGACCCCGGCGGTGGCGGTGGTCTCCTGACCAGTGACGATACTTGGGCCCTCCTGGGCACTGACTCTGGCGGTGGTCTCCTGACCAGTGACGATACTTGTGTCCTCCTGGGCACTGACTCCGGCGGTGGCGGTGGTCTCCTGACCAGTGACGATATTTGGGCCCTCCTGGGTACTGACTCTGGCGGTGGCGGTGGTCTCCTGACCTGTGACGATACTTGGGCCCTCCTGGGCTTTGACTCCGGCAGTGGCGGTGGTCTCCTGACCAGTGACGATACTTGGGCCCTCCTGGGCACTGACTCCGGTGGTGGTCTCCTGACCAGTGACGATACTTGGGCCCTCCTGGGCACTGACTCCGGCGGTGGTTTCCTGACCAGTGACGATACTTGGGCCCTCCTGGGCACTGACTCTGGCGGTGGTTTCCTGACCAGTGACGATACTTGGGCCCTCCTGGGCACTGACTCTGGCAGTGGCGGTGGTCTCCTGACCAGTGACGATACTTGGGCCCTCCTGGGATATGACTCCGGCAGTGGCGGTGGTCTCCGGACCAGTCCCGATGGTGCTGGCGGTGACGTCCCGACCGCCAGGAAGGATGCCGCCCTTCTCCGCCGTGATGCTCACACCAGGCTGTGTCTGTAGTAAAGGAAGCCCCCCCCACCACCGGTATCGTGGGTGTGGAGGGGGTCGGAGGTCCAATGACTTACTCAGTGGATTGTGAGGCTGCTCTTCTCGAGGAGCTGTCTCTGGGCTTGCCTCTGGCACAAACACACACACACAAAAAAAAACACCTCTTGTTTGTGCTGCAGTTGTCACTGTTGTGCCACCCTAAAGTGGGTACGTGAAGGTGTTTTTTTGGGATGTGAGAATTAAAGTTGCTCTTCCTTACCATATTTAATGTGACGTTGCCTCGGCTTTTAGGCATAAATGTTTGCAAAGCTCCTGTGGCTTTAGCCTTTTCATTTGCTTTTTCCATGCCCCCTGCTCCTTAAAAACTACAATTCAATACAAAACTCACTTACTAACCCTGTGTGATGCAGTGGGGGCAGCTTGCGTTGTGTTTGCCTTAATGCACAAGGGTCTCCAGAAGTAATTGAAAGATCAGACAACATGCATTGCAATGAATGGTTGTATTCCCCTTCCTGACAACCAGTCAACTTCCCTATGGACTTACCGTTGTCCTGTCCCAGGATCAGGTTGTACATGCTGTGAAGGCCAAAAACATTGAGAAAATACCACGAGGCTGAACTTACCCTGAAAGGAAAGAAATGAGGCATCTTGATGAATTTAACATATAGGAGCACAGACAGATACAGAAGGGTGTAGATGCAGCTCCCATATAGATTCACAAATAAACAGTGCCACAACGACCGTTAGGCCTTTCTAGTTCTCAATGTTGATCCACCACAGCACAGCTCCTTCATGGTGTCTAGCTCTGGCCATAACATTGTTTTACTGCACTTTGTCCCACATTGCAGTACATCTTCTGCCTTAAACACAATTATGATTCTGCCAAGGCTGCTCACTTCTGCCCTGGAACTCTTTTCACAGTCACAAAGACCTGGGATAAAACTCTGACCAGCATTTAGACACACAATAGTCTGCTAGTACAATCCAGCCTAGGAATGAATAATTGGTAAGGGCTATTTAATAAAAACAAGTTTAGCTATTTAATAAAAACAAGTTTAAAAATTAAATAAATAAAGGAAAACGTATCTCCCCTCCAAAACAATGCAATGCCCCATAACGTAGTAGAGGAAATATAGTCAAAGGAGATAATATAATAACCCAATGTGTCACAAAAACCCTAGCCTCCAGGAGTCTTAACACGGTCCTGTCAGCCAATTTCAGAGCCTTTACAGGGGGTGGGCTGCCAGTGCCTTGGCTCCGGGTCACACTGCCTGCCCTGGTGGCCGGTGCACTCAACACATCTTGAACAGGCACCACTGGTACTGTAGGCTTTTTGGCTGAGGTGCTACGACAGGACTGATGAACTGGAGGGGGGGTGGGGGCAAAAAGGTCAATTTTACAGAGGGACAGTTTCTGACGAACACTGGGATGGGTAGTTGGAGGGGGTCTGGGACTGGAGGAAGAGGAGGTGGTTGTAGGAGGTGTCACTTTAGGTGTTTTGGGTGCAGGTGCAGGTACTGGAGGCTGTTGTGAGGTGGATGGATGTTGGATGTGTGGTTGCTGGCGTTTGTGTACTTTGGGTGGGGGCGTCACAGACACACTGGGAGAGGACACAGGGGACGTGTAAAAGTGAGTGGAGGTGGTGAGTGCAGGGGAGCGGCTTGTGGTGCTGGGTGTCCTGGTGCGATTCCTGGTGCCTGTAGATGTAGTGCAGGCAGGTGAGAGTGTAGACGACACTGGGAGGGAGGACGCAGATGACGAGGAGGGGGACACAGTGGAGGCAGTGGCTGTTGGTGTGTCTGCATGTGTGTGATGCTTGTTTGAGTGCCTGTGGGTTGTGTGGTGCCTATGTTTGCCAGAGCTTCCCTTGGGTGTTGAAGTGTGTGCATGCTGGTCTGTAGGTGTGCTTGGGATGGGCTGGGGTTCAGGGGATTGGGTATGGGTGGAGGAGGTTGAAGGGGGGAGGCTAGACACAGGGACAATGGCTGCCATCAGTGCTGAGGCCAGAGATTGCAGGGTTCGCTGAAGGACAGCCTGACCAGAATGAATGCCCTCCAGGAATGCATTACCGTGCATGGGGTGACTGGGGCAGGGCCTGAGGTGCCTGGGGCGAAGGTGATACCCACCCTCCTGGGTGAGCGGGCACGGGGCGAATGCTGAGGGGCTGCTGGGAGGGCGGTGCTGGTAGGGGAGGTGGCGGCTGTACCTGTAGAAGTGGGGGGCACAGATGGTGCCGCCACCACAAGGGAGCTCCCATCGGCGGACGAGACCGTGTCGCTGGTTGGTGATCCGGTGGCCGACGTGAAGCTCCCCTCGCCCTCCGTCCCACTGGTGCATTCTGAGTCCTTGGTGTGGCCCTCCATGGCCATGTGGGATGCAGCTCCATCGTGCTCCTGTGCCACTGTACCTCCGCCTGATGATGCTGATGCGCATAAGAACAGGGAAAGCACAAAAAGGGGTGGGGAAGACAGAAGAAGAACAGGTTGAGTGCATGGCATACCGCTACCGTTGGCGGACAATACAGACAAAGCTGCCCCCTGCACTACGCCGTGCTCCTGGCCTCTGCAGATGCAATTCCTGGGATCTGGCCTACATGGCTATGGTGGACATCTGCACACATGGATGCCACAGTGGCATCTATACCTGTACTTGGCACTATACTGCGGTGGGGTAGAGTGCCACATGGCCTGCATTACAGAGGGGCCTAGTCTACGTATTTCTGCTTGGCCTAGGTACACCCACAGCCCTCCTTCCCCACCCAGACCCCTCCACTGTGCGCTAACTCCGCAGAATGAGGTAGTACTCACCCCCTTGTGTCTGCTGTGATGCCCTCAAGCGCCCATCCAACTCAGGGTAGGCCACCGCCAGTATCCGGAACATCAGGGGGGTCATGGTGCGACGGGCACCCCTCCCACGTTGGGAGGCCATCCCCAACTGAGCCTCCACCGTCTTCTTGCTGCAGTGGCGAATGTCCTCCCATCTCTTCCAGCAGTGGGTGCCCCGTCTCTGGTGGGCCCCCAGGGTCCGGACGTCCTTGGCGATGGCAACGCCAAATGTCCTTCTTCTGGTGGGCGCTGACCTACATGACATGCACAAGGGAAAAAGAGAAGCCCTTACCAACTGCACCGTAGATGTCAGTGTCCCCCCTCCCTACCCTTGCCATTTGGCACATGCAATCATGTTCCCTGAACTCTGCCCCCTTCCCTCTTACAACCAGCCCTCTCCACCCAGGCCTAGCCCATACAACGTGCTCCCTGTGTACTTACCTGTTGGTCTGGAGGACCGTAGAGTAGCGTGTACTGGGGGAGGACCCCGTCCACTAGTTTCTCCAACTCCTGAGCAGTGAAGGCAGGGGCCCTTTCCCCAGATGCAGCAGCTATTGCCGCTTCCAGACCGAGGTCACAGCAGCACTTGCAGTGTAGGTGCTCTCCTGTCGAAGGTCAGGTATCTAGTGATTGAACAGATAGAAAATGGCGGTGACGTCCGCGGCGGTGACGTCCGCGGCGGGGTGCATCATCACCACTGGCGCACCTGTTCATTGGCTCCTGGGACCCATAAGGTCCGATGTTAACCAATGCAGCATTGCGTCCCAGTGTAGAGGTCAGGCAGCCGCCATATCAGGGGCCCACATGGCTTCATTTACTTCTGCGTCACACATAGCTAGGCCTACACACAACACACATGCAGGAAGGGTTTTGTGTTTGGTGTCGTCTTCTGTGTAACTGTGGGTACATACCTTGCTAAAAATTGACTCTGTGGTCGCTGTTGTCCTTCCTAGGCACCGTCAGCTGGGACATTTGAGAAGTTGGCGGAATCCTCCGGTGTACCGACCGCTGGTGGACCTGTTGACAATGGAGGAGCGACATGTCATCGTCACCTACAGGTTTGATCGTGCCACTATCCAGGAACTATGTACCCTGTTGGAGCCAGACCTGATGTCACCAATCCGCCATCTCACTGGAATCCCCCCTGATGTGTAGGTGCTGTCAGTGCTCCATTTCCTTGCAAGTGGCTCTTTTCAGACAAATGTGGCCATGGCATCAGGGATGTCCCAGCCTATGTTTTCAAATGTGCTGTCCAGAGTATTGTCTGCCCTGCTGAAACACGTAAGGAGATACATCATTTTCCCTGAGGTGGAAGATTTGGCTACAGTTAAAGGTGACTTCTATGCCCTTGGACATATCCCCAACATCATAGGTGCTATTGACGGAACCCATGTAGCTCTGGCCCCCCCCCACAGGAGTGAACAGGTGTACAGGAACAGGAAGAGTTATCATTCTATGAATGTACAGATGGTCTGTTTGGCAGACCAGTACATCTCGCAGGTAAATGCTATGTTCCCTGGCTCAGTGCATGACACCTACATCCTGCGGAATAGCAGCATCACTGATATGATGGGTCAACTCCAGAGGCACTGTGTGTGGCTATTAGGGGACTCTGGTTACCCCAACCTGTCCTGGCTATTGACCCCAGTGAGGAATCCCAGGACTAGGGCAGAGGAACGGTACAATGAGGCCCATGGGCGGACTAGGAGGGTGATCGAACGCACCTTCGGCCTCCTGAAGGCCAGGTTCAGGTGCCTCCATATGACAGGTGGTTCCGTATTCTACTCACCGAAGAAGGTGTGCCAGATCATCTTCGCCTGCTCGATGCTTCACAATTTTGTATTGCGACGCCAGGTGCCTTTTCTGCAGGAGGATGGTCCAGATGACGGTGTTGTGGCAGCTGTGGAGCCTGTGGAGCCTGTGGACAGTGATGAGGAGGAAGCTGAGGAAGAAGACAACGACAACAGAGAGTCAGTCATACAGCAATATTTCCAGTGACACACAGGTGAGAACAATTACATTTTTACCATTACATTCACTGTCACACGTCTTCCTCTATCCTGTGTGTAATGTAATGGGATTATTTGGTAACTGTGTTGTACCTTTCCATTACGGTTTCACAGGTGTGGTTACCAACGTGTGTCATCTGCCTGCATTCTTCAAGGACTTGTGATGTGTGACATAGGTATGTTGCCTTTACAAGTAGAAAAGCTTTTTTACACTGTCCTTGATAATACATATTACCAAATCATAGACTGACTCCAGATTGTTTTGTGGTTCAAGGGTGTTTATTGAAGTGCTCAAAAATGGAGGGGGTTTGTAAAAGGGTGAGGGGTGAGGGTGGAGGAATGTCCATGGCAGAGTCCAGTCTATTAGTCTCACAGGTACACTGCCCATATGGGCATAGGAAGTGGAGTTGGGGCAGTTTAAGTATGGACAGGGTAACAAAGTGGGACAGTGGGAGGACAATCATGGTGGTCTCATTTCCTGGCGGGGTCTTGCCATCTTGCTCTGCCCTGTTCCTGGATCTCAGGGCCCGCTTGCGTGGTGGTTGTCCGTCTGCAGGGGGTGGGGTGCTCGGGGGGTGGTCCTGTGGTGGGGCGTCCTGTCCACTAGCGCCGATGGAGGTGGTGGGCAGTTCTTCGTCCTGGTTAGTGTCAGGGGCCCCTTGGAGTGCCACGGTGTCCCTCAAGGTCTGCTGTATGTCCTTCAGCACCCCTACGATGGTGCCCAAGGCGGAGCTGATGGTCCTGAGCTCCTCCCTGAACCCCAAATACTGGTCCTCCTGCAGGCGCTGGGTCTCCTGAAACTTGACCAGGACCGTCGCCATCGTCTACTGGGAGTGGTGGTACGTTCCCATGATGGAGGAGAGGGCCTCGTGGAGAGTTGGTTCCCTTGGCCTGTCCGCCCCCTGTCGCACAGCAGCCCTCCCAGTTCCCCTGTGTTCCTGTGCATCCGTACCCTGGACCGTGTGCCCACTACCACTGCCCCCAGGTCCCTGTTGTTGTTGGGGTGGTGGGTTTTCCTGGGTACCCTGTAGTGGTAGACACACCGCTGATTGACCTGTCCTAGGTACAGAGGTTTGGGCCCGCTGGGTGGGTGCTGTGCTGGTGTTACCAGAGGGTGAAAGGTCAGTGTTGGGCTGTGCCTGTGCAAGGGGAACCGACTGTCCCGAGGCCCACGATGGTCCGGGCTGGTCATCAGGATCCAGTAGGGCAGAGCTGTGGGCCTCTTCTGTGGGTGGAGTGGAGTTGTCTGGACCCTCTGGGGTGGTGACGGTCCTTCGTGATCCTGCAGGGGCATAAGGGCATGATTATTGCATGTGTGTGTGTCATGGTGTGCAATTGGTGGCTCACCGTGTACCCCAGTGCGAGCATTCCTGTGTGGGGGCTTGTGTGATGATGGTTGGGGGGGTGTTCTGGGTATGTGCAGTATGCATGCTTTGGTGAGGGGTGACCATGCTTAGTTGTGTCATGCAGGGCTTGGTGTTGGGATGTGTGGTTTGTGTTATTAGTACATTAGTGAGGAGTTGGTGTGATAGGGGAGGGGGTGAGGGTGGGGGTGTGTGGAAGCATGTGGGTAGGGTGGGGGATATGAAAGTTAAGAATTGACTTACAAGTGTCCATTCCTCCACCGACTCCTCCGAGGCCCTCTGGATGCATGATGGTCAAGACTTGCTCCTCCCATGTTGTTAGTTGTGGGGAAGGAGGTGGGGGTCCGCCGCCAGTCTGCTGTACCGCGATGTTGTGCCTGGAGACCACGGAACACACCTTCCCCCGTAGGTCGTTCCACCTCTTCCTGATGTCCTCCCTTTTTCTTGGATGCTGTCCCACAGCATTGACCCTGTCGACTATTCTGCGCCATAACTCCATCTTCCTGGCTATGGATGTGTGCTGCACCTGTGAGCCAAATAGCTGTGGCTCTACCCGTAGGATTTCCTCCACCATGACCCAGAGCGGGGGTGTCTTTGGTGTGACATGGGGTGGTGTGGGTGATGTGTGGGGTGGTGTATGTGGTGATGAGTGTGGTGATGTGTGGTGGTGTGTGGTGTTTTGTGCGTGGAAGTAGTGTGGTTGATGGTGTTGTGTGGCTCTGTGTGGTGGCATTGTCTAATCTGTGCTATCTTTCTGGCCTTCGTCTCAGATTTATGGTCGTAGGGGTTTGTGGGTGATGTGGGTGTGTGTTTTATATTGTATTGGGTGTGTGGGAGGGGTGTTTGTATGTGTATCAGGTGTGTGTATTTGGAATTTTCCAATGTGGCAGTGTTTTGGAGATGTGTGTGTATTTTGAGCGCAGCAGTATGTGACTTTGTTCAGAGAAAGGTGAACCCCTTGCACTAGTAGGCCTTGCTGAGGTTTACTTCAACACTATGGGTTGCAGGAGCCAATGGCGATGTACGCCGGCGATGCGCTCACTTGCTACCTGACCTTCAACAGGAGAGGACCTACACGGCTAGTGCTGCTGTGACCTGTGTCTGGAAGTGACAATGGCTCATGTGTCTGGGGAAATGGCCCCTGCCTCCACTGCAGAGAAGTTAGAGAAACTGGTGGATGGGGTCTTACCCTCGTACACGTTACTCTACGATCCTCCAGACAAACAGGTGAGTACACTGTGAGCATGATGCGTGGGCCATGAATGTATGGATTGTTGTGTGTGTAAGCCACATGCGGGTGGGGGCTGAGGCATCCTGGGCAGGGTGCTGCATGTTTGGTGGTCAATGTATGTGCGTCAGGGGATGGGAGGGATCTGGTGGGCCATGAGTGTGAAGGTCTGGACGGTTAACTAATTGCCTTTTCTGCTGTCTTTTCCATGCAGGTAAGCGCCCATCAGAAAAATGGTATTTGGCGTGCCATCGGCAAGGAGGTACGGACCCTGGGGGTCTTTGACAGGCCGAGCACCCACTGCGCCGCTGGGCAAGGAAGATGGCAGAGGCCCAGCTGGGGCTGGCCTCCCAACGAGGAAGGGGTGTCCGTCAGACCCTGACCCCCCTGATGTTCTGCATCCTGGCCGTGGCCACTTTGGAGTTGGATGGGTGCTTGAAGGCATCACAGCGGCCACAAAGGGGTGAGTACAGATTCAGATTCATGACTGTGCACACGCTAAGGTTTACCTGGGTGGGGGATGTGGACTGTGGTTGTCCCTAGGCCAAGGTGAACATCGCAGGATAGGTCCCTTGTTAGTCAGGCTCTGAAGCACTCCACCCCCAATAGCATCTACTACTGGGCAGGGTCCTGTGGGTTTCAGGTGTGCAGCTAATGGCGTTAGGCATTGTACCCCATGGGCTGGTGACTATCTTAGTAACTGGTAGTGCATGGCCTAGTGCATCGGGCTGCTCCCTGTGAGTTGTGTCCACCAACGTAGTGTTGTTGCTGGAATTGACCAAGTGTGTCCTCTGTCTCTCCCCCCCTTTTTTGTTTTATCACTCTGTCCTTGTGTGCATTAGCATCATCTGACGGAGAAGCAGAGGCACCTGCGACGGAGGGAGCTGCATCCCATATGGGCCTGGAGGCCGAATCCACCTACGGTGAGGGCACCAGTGGGACGGAGGGCGAGGGGAGCACCACGACGGAACAGGAGGGGACACCACAGACACTGACTCCTCCTCCGATGGAAGCTCCCTGGAGGTGGCGGACACCTCTGTGCCCACCCCAACAGCAGGTTCAGCCGCCACCCCCCTATCAGCACCGCCATTCCAGCAGCCCCTCAGCGTGTTTCCCATACCCGCTCACCCAGGAGAGTGGGCACCTCCTTCGCCCCAGGCACCTCAGGCCCTGCCCCAGTCAGCCTTTCTGCCCTCAGTGAGGAGGCTATTGACCTCCTGGGATCCCTCACTGTTGGGCAGTCAACCATACTGAATACCATCCAGGGTGTCAAGAGGCATTTGCAACAAACAACACTCTGGCATGGTGGACCAACAGAAAGCATTTCAGGCTCTGGCCTCAGCACTGATGGCAGCCATTGTCCCTGTCTCTAGCCTTCCTCCTCCAACTTCCTCTACCCAGTCCCAATCCCATCAACCTCAACCTATCCAAAGCACACCTTCAGACCAGCATTCACCCAAATCAACACCCAAAAGTGGCTTAGGCAAACACAACCACCACACTTCATCTCACAGGCACTCACAGAAGCACCATCCCCATGCAGACACACCAACATCCACTGCCTCCACTGTGTACCCCTCCTCCTCATCCTCCACCTCCCTCCCAGTAGCATCTCCACTCACACCTGCATGCACTACATCCTCATCCACTACCTCCATCACCAGCACGCCCATCACAACACACCCCTCACTGGCAGTCACCACCCCCACATCCATGCACACGTCCCCTGTGTCCTCTCCCAGTGTGTCTGTGACCCCTTCTCCCAAAGTACACAAACACAAGCACCCACCCACCCAACAGCCATCCACCTCACAACAGCATCCAGCCCATGCACCTGCACTCAGCAGACACCTCTTACAACTACTCCCAAACCCTCTCCATCTTCCTGCCCCAGTGTCCCTAAGAAGCTTTTCTTGGCCAATTTTGACCTCTTCCCTACCCCTCTCCCCCCTTCCTTCCCCTCGGGCCAGGGTGGCCAGAACTGAGCCCAGCATCTCAGCCACCCAATCGTCGTCCGCTGTGGTTCCTGCAGCTATCAAAGGCTCAAAGAGGGTGCCCGTCAGCCCAGCCAGTGTGCCACTAACCCCTGCCAAGGCCAAAACCATTCCGCCACCTGGCAAGGTGAAGAGGGGGACAGGATCCAGCAATGGGAAGGAGCCACAACCACCCAGCAAGGCCACGTCAAAGACTCCAGCTGCCAGACCCATGGTCACACCACAATCTGCCAAGGTGAGGAAGGGGCAGAAAACACCAGCCAAGGCACTTCAGCCGTCTGAGGCTGCAGGGGAAGGCCTGGTGGCTACCAGCACAACCGCCAGAACCGCCACCTGCACCACTGCCAGCACCGCCAGCATCCCTGCCGCTAGCACCGCCTCAAGCACCGCTGCAAGCCCTGCCACCTGCACTGCCACAAGCACCACTACTGTCAGCAGCAGCAGCCCCAGTGGGCAGCTGTCCGAGGCTGCAGGAGAAGGGCGGGAGCCTCCCTCCACCGCTGGCAGCACCTGCACCACGGCAAGCACCACCAGCTGCGCCACCGCTAGCACTTCCGCAAGCACCGCCACCTGCACAGCTGACAGTAGCACCACTACCAGCAGCAGCAGCCCCAGTGGGCAGTCGTCTGAGGCTGCAGGAGAAGGGCTGGAGCCTCCCTCCACCACTGGCAACACCCCCCCAGCCCTAACATCAGTTTGCAGCCATAGCAGTCGCTGGATGGAGTCTAGCCCTGCCTCCATGGACTGTCATGCAACCTGGTCCCTGCAAATCTCATGCCTCTGACATCCAGGTGAGGGACTGTGAACTGCCACATCCCAAGTGTTGCATCACTGGGCACAAAGCCCCCTCCAGAACCAGTGGAGATATGTATATACTTACCCTATCCTTGGCAGGATGAAGCACACTGGGCACAAAGCCCCCTCCAGAACCAGTGGAGATGTACATCTACTCACCCTATCCTTGGCAGGATGAAGCACGCTGGGCACAAAGCCCCCTCCAGAACCAGTGGAGATATGCACCCACTCACCCTATCCTTGGCAGGATGAAGCAAACTGGGAACAAAGCCCCCTCCAGAACCAGTGGAAGAAGGCATCCACTCACCCTATCCTTGGCAGAATGAAGCACACTGGGCACAAAGCCACCTCCAGAACCAGTGGAGATATGCATCCACTCACCCTATCCTTGGCAGGATGAAGCATACTGGGCACAAAACCCCCTCCAGGAACAGTGGAAAACCTGCACCCACTAGAAAGACTGTGGCCTTGCACTCCCCAGGACCAAGCAGTGGGCAAACCACCCACTTGAGAGACTGTGGCTTTGCACTCCCCAGGACCCAGCAGTGGGCAAACCACCCACTTGAGAGACTGTGGCCTTGCACTCCCTCGGACCAAGCAGTGGGCAAACCACTCCCTTGAGAGGCTGTGGCTTTGCACTCCCCAGGATCAAGCAGTGTGCAAACCACCCACTTGAGAGACTGTGGCTTTGCACTCCCCAGGACCAAGCAGTGGGCAACCACCCACTTGAGAGACTTTGGCCTTGCACTCCCCAGGACCAAGCAGTGGGCAACTCACCCACTTGAGAGACTGTGGCCTTGCACTCCCCAGGACATCGCTGTGGACATCTCACCCACTTGAGAGACTGTGGCCTTGCACTCCCCAGGACATCGCTGTCGGCATGGAGCCCCCTCCAGGAGCAGTGGCGTTTTACCATCTTCTGGCTAAGGTGCACCACCCTTCACCCTCCCCCTGAGGTGCCTGTGTTTTTTCGACATGGTGCCCCTGCAGTGTTCTCTCCATATTGAGGCAGGAGTCAAGTGTGGGCTTGGCCTATGAGTTTTGGCACAGTGGCCCACGGACATTTGGTGTAGACAGTATACCGCCTTATGTACATATTGTGGGCCGTATTTATACTCTGGTTGCGCCGAATTTGCGTTGTTTTTTTCGACGCAAATTCGACGCTAAACTAACGCCAACTAACGCCATATTTATACTATGGCGTTAGACGCTTCGGGCGCCAAAGTGCCCGGAGTGTGCGTCATTTTTTAGCGTGAACCCCTTCCTTGCGTTAATGATATGCAAGGGAGGCGTTCCCGTCTTAAAAAATGACTCCCAGGCCTTTACGTGGTATTTATACTCCCGGGCAAAAATGACGCCCGAGAGTGGGCGTGGCCAAAAACGGCGCATTTGCGCCGCTTTTTAACGCCTGGGTCAGGCATGGCGTTAAGGGACAAGTGGGCTCAAAATGAGCCCAGAGTGCCCTCCCCTGCCCCCAGGGACCCCCCCTGCCACCCTTGGCCACCCCAGGAGGACACCCAAGGACGGAGGGACCCATCCCATGGACATTAAGGTAAGTTCAGGTAAGTTTTTTTTTTTTTTTTTTTGTGGCATAGGGGGGCCTGATTTGTGCCCCCCTACATGCCACTATGCCCAATGACCATGCCCAGGGGACAGAAGTCCCCTGGGCATGGCCATTGGGCAAGGGGGCATGACTCCTATCTTTACAATGATAGGAGTCATGTTGATGGGGGATGGGCGTCGAAAAAAAATGGCGCAAGTCGGGTTACGACGATTTTTTCGACGTAACCTGACTTGCCCCATTTTAAGACGCCCATACGCCATTTTCCCCCTACGCCGGCGCTGTCTGGTGTACGTGGCTTTTTTCCACGCACACCAGGCAGCGCCGGTCTGCTTGCGCCGGCTAACGCCATTCCATAAATACGGCGCCCGCATGGCGCTTCAGAATGGCGTTAGACGGCGCAAAATTTTTTGACGCTAAACTGCGTTAGCGCAGTTTAGCGTCAAAAAGTATAAATATGGGCCTGTATATTTTTGTAAATACTGTTTTTAAAATTCTTACGTATATCTGACTATTTCTAAAATATCACTGATTTGACTCTATTCCTTTTGTCCTTGTGTTCTTCCAGGGGTTTGGGGGGGTGTAAATGTAATGTTGATGCATGTGTTTGTGTTTATGGTGTTGTGGGTGAGGGTGGGAGTGGGGGGTGGCGTGTTGCGTGTGTGTGTCACTCTCTTTTTCCTTCCCCCTCCCCTGTGTACTACGTGCAGTACTCACCGTGGTCGTCGCCACCGCCGTTGGTACTCCTGGTCAATGAGGAGGTAGACCAGCATGGGGAGGACCTGCAGCTCGGTCTTCATGGATCCCTGGTTCTTCATTGAGTGTCAAGAGGTGAGGTTTCCCTTCCAAGTACTGTTTCCGCCATGCTTTTGATGGCGTTGGTACCACCCCAGAAAAGCTGGTGGATGGGCGGTTTGTGATTGGGTGGGCTGTACATTGACTTCCACCTGTCTGTTGGGGGTTACCACCGTGGTATTTGTTGCTACCACCGTGGTGGTCGGAGTGTTAAAGTCGGTGTATGTTTTGGCAGTTTCCGCCGTGGTCATGATCCCATTTTGTTTACCGCTGGCCTGTTGGCGGTATTACAGCCGCTTTAACATCGACCACCAGAGTTGTAATGAGTGCCTATGTCTGAGTCATGAACTGAGTCTTAAAGAGCTGGCACTCAAGGCGAGGCAGGTGGATTCCAGCAGTCATGGTGGCAGCATATGCACAGTACCTGATGGAGACAAGAAGGTTCGTATACCCAAGGACTTGGTGCCCAGTTATATGATGTCAGATGGCATTAATAAGTAGTTTTCTGGTTATGAATTTGCACTGAGGGTAGATAGGGTTCCTGAAGAGAACCGGGGGAGGTCCTGTGGAAACACATGCCAAAACACTGGGGAGGAACACACTTCCAACACTACAGGTTGGGGCCAGACCAAGGAAATCCATTTTTTCTTCCAAATTTTGACTGACCCCTGAGAAGTATCACCAAAGATTCAGGGACAGGAACTCCCCAACCAATCCGGGGAAGATTTCCTATAACTCCAATAAGGGACTGAATGGCTCGGTGCAGGTCAGCAAAGTCAGTGATTATGTTGGGTTGTACAATTTAATCCTGAGAGAGCACCTGCTCAGCATTTGTTTTACAGAATTGTGCCAGCACCTAGCTGACACTAAGCTGACTGATCCCGGGAAGCTTGCTGAGCAGGCAGACCTCTGGGCTAGCACCAGAGTATCCAAAAACATATCTATGGAGACACCCACAAAGGTAGTCAGGATTCCTAACAGAAGAAAGAAGGTGGACAAAAAATTGAAAATAAGAAGTTCTTTAAAGGCCCCCAAAATAATTTCCAAGGGAGTAGTGGTAACCAGCCCCAGCCTGATCCTAAACAGAAAGGGTTCCTTGATAACAAGACAGGGAGGTTTGTACCCCAATGTGCACAGTGCTCCAAGTATGGAAACTCTAAGGGTGACTCCAAAAGCCTCAAAAGGGCACAACCCCCCATCGATGGGCTAACACCTGGGTTGGCTATTGTAGTGCTTGGAGAGGAAGTAGTCCCAGGTAGTTTTGGGGAACAGATAGAGGTAACCCTAGTGTCCCTGGGGGATGCAGATATAGTGCCATTGCCCACATCCCTGCCAATATGTCTAAGTATAAGCAGTGGGTCACCATTAATGGGCAAAAGGTGTAGGCTCTGCATGACACAGGAGTCAGGATGACAACTGTGTAGTCTTAGCTGATGTCAGCAGAGCAGGTCCTACCAAACACATTCCACCAAGTCATAGTTGTCAGCAATTGTGAGAGCCATCACCAAGTGGTCCTGGTTGCCCTTGGGTAGAGGGGGGGGTCTTTGGTACTCTGAAAGTAGCTGTGAGCCCTACCATGCCTGCAGATTGTCTGTTAGGCAAAGACCTGGAGCACACTACTTGGAGGGAGCTCAGGTCTCGCTTGGAGATGATGGGCTTGCCTGAGTGGGTCTGTATGATCACACAGTCCAAGGCTGCCCTGGAGGGGAGTTAAGGGCATCTGGAGCCTGGAACAATGACCCAGACAGCTACCAAGGTGGGGACAAAGGGTGCAGGAAGTTGGTCCCTGAAATTCCATGGTGAAAGACGGCAGGGTCCCTGAGGAGGAGGCCCCTGAGCCAACCCGGGAGGACATTGCTGCCCTAGGTGACCTACCTGAGCTTGCTGGCTGGAAAGTTGAGGGTGGGCCCACCAGGGAGAAGTTCTGCAAAGCACAGAAAGAGTGTCCCACTCTTGAGATTACAGGCCTCAGCCCACACAGCAGGTGAAGCCTCTGGGGATCATCTAATCTATAGGGAGAATTATCTCCTAGATAGCTAGCCTAACGCACCAGGTGATGGGGCTGCATATCTGCTGGTGGCTCCCCAGTGTTACTGGGCCTTTATACTGGGTTTGGCTCATGACATACACCTGGCAGGACATTTAGGGCAAAATAAGACCTTTGCCAGGGGTGTCGCCCACTTCCATTGGCGCCGAATAAAGACAGCTTCAGATACATTCTGCAGGTCCTGTCCTACATGACAGGCCAGTGGGAAGTCAGGGGAAAAGCTGAAAGCTCCCCTGACCCCACTTCCCATCATTGGAATCCCCTTTGAAAGGGTGGGCATCAATGTCATTGCTCCATTGGATCCCAAGACAGCCCTAGGCAACAGGTTTCTCCTGGTCCTGGTGGACCATGCCACACGCTACCCAGAGGCAAATCCCTTTGAGGATGGTGACTGCACCTTTGGTGACCAGAACTCAGATGGGGATCTTTACCTGTGTGGGGCTCCCCAAGGAGATAATGTCTGATAGAGACACTAACTTCATGTCGTAATAGAGTTGCTACATAGAGGTTTAAATTCTCAGTGGAATTGTTAAACATAGCAGCTCTTTAGATTCTGTAGACACCGCATGCCACTTCTGGATGTCGTACATCTTACTTGTATCCGTCGACTGCCAGACATTCTGTACGTACTGCATGTTATGCATCAACCCTATTGATGACTTTGTTTTTAATGTTATGGGTTCTTTTCTTATGTAACAACTTGCATTTTGTTCTTATTCACTGGTTTCTATAATGTTCAACATTATTTATATTTAGCCACAATATGCATTGATATGCTTAGATTGTTCTGTGTATATTACGACGTACTCTTAATTGTCCTCTCACATGTTGGCTTTCAATTTACTTTCAGAGACGGTGAACTGCCTTCATTCTCTCTATATTTTTCATTTCCACTTGCCTACGCACAGTGATGTTGTTATTATTCTATTCTTAAGAAGGCGTCTACAGTTTTGTGTGCTAGCTTTTGCACACACTTCCAGTTTATATTGCAGGGTCATCTCTGATGCGTGGACTTCATTAGTTTCAAACAGTCTGTGGGATGCCTGCTCGCATGCTTGGGAAACGCTTAGGGGGTCATTACAACATTGGCGGTAAAAGCCGGTTACCGCCGTGCAGAAGACCACCAAAACACTGTTGCGGCTGCGGAATTCCGCCACAGCTATTATGACCCACATCTCGGAATCCGACAAAATTCAGACACCCACACAAGTCCGCCACACCAAAGGTCAGTGATAAACTGGCGAAAAACAAAACCTCCACCGTCACGCCAACAGAAATACGCCCATGCTATCATGGCCCATGAATCCACCCGGCGGTCTTTCAACCGCGGTATTCCATTGGCGGTGCACACCGATACGCTCAAAATACACACACTCTTACAAAACACAGCCACATTGGACAATTCGAAATACACACACCTGATACACATACACACACCACTCCCACACACCCAATAAAATATAAAACACACACCCACATCACCCACAAACCCCTACGACCAAAAATTCCGAAAGAAGGCCAGAGAGAGACACCACCATCCACAAACTAGCAGCCACAGGCACTCAACACCATCACCCACACTACTTCCACGCACAAAACACCACACAGCACTACATATCACCACACTTATCACCACATACACCACCCCACACATCACCTACACCACCCCATGGCACGGAAAAGACACCCCAGGTTCTCGGAGGAGGAGCTCAGGGTCATGGTGGAGGAAATCGTCCGGGTAGAGCCACTGCTATTTAGATCCCAGGTGCAGCACACCTCCATAGCTAGTAAGATGGAGCTATGGCGAAGAATAGTCGACAGGGTCAACGCAGTGGGACAGCACCGAAGAAATCGGGACGACATCAGGAAGAGGTGGAATGACCTACGGGGGAAGGTGCGTTCCGTGGTCTCAAGACACCACATCGCGGTACAGCGGACTGGCGGCGGACCCCCACCTCCTCCCCCACAACTAACAACATGGGAGGAGCAGGTCTTGACTATTCTGCATCCTGAGGGCCTCGCAGGAGTCGCTGGAGGAATGGACTCTGGTAAGTCAAATCTTAACTATCATATCCCCCACCGTACATGCATGCTATCACAGACCCCCACCCTCGCCCCCTCCTCTATCACTCCAAATCCTCACAAATGTACTAATAACACAAACCACCCATCCCAACACCAAGCCCTGCATGACACAACAAAGCATGGACACCCATCACTAAAGCATGCCCACTGCACATACCCGTAACACCCCCTTCAACCATCATCACAAAAGCCCCCACACAGGAGGTACACGGTCACCCACCCATTGCACACCATGACACACACAGATGCAATAATCATGCTTTTACACCCCTGCAGGACCACTACCCAACGTCCCCAGAAAGGAGGGTCCAGACATCTCCACCCCACCCACAGAAGAGGCCCACAGTGATGACAGCAGCTCTGTCCAACTGGATCCAGATGACCAGCCCGGACCATCGTTGGCCTCGGGACAGTCGGTTCCCCACACCCAGTCACAGGCCACCACAGAGCTTCCACCCTCTGGTAGCACCAGCACAGCGCCCACCCAGCGGGCCCATACCTCCGTCCCCAGGACACGTCAATCAGCTGTGTGTCCACCACTACAGGGAACCCAGGATAACCCACCGCCCCAACAACAACAGGGACCTGGGGGCCGTGGCAGTGGGTACACGGTCTAGGGTACGGAGGCCCAGGAACACAGGGGAACTGGGAGGGCTGCTGAGAGACAGGGGGCGGACATGCCTAGGGAACCCACTCTCCACAAGGCCCTCTCCTCCATCATGGGAGCATACCACCACTCCCAGGAGACAATGGCAACGGTCCTGGCCAAGTTTCAGGAGACCCAGCGGCTGCAGGAGGAACAGTATTTGGGGTTCAGGGAGGAACTCAGAACCATCAGCTCCGCCCTGGGCACCATGGTAGGGGTGCTGAAGGAACTTGTGAACACCAGGAGGGACACTGTGGCACTCCAAGGGGCCCCTGACACTAGCATGGATGATGAACTGCCCACCACCTCTGCCGGCGCTAGTGGACAGGACGCCCCGCCACAGGACCACCACACCAGCACCCCAGCACCTGCAGACGGAGAACCACCTTGCAAACGGTACCTGAGATCCAGGAACAAGACAGAGCACGATGCCAAGACCCCCGCCAAGAAATGAGACCACCCTGATTGTCATCCTACTGTCCCACTTTGTAACCCTGTCCATATTGGAACTGCCCCAGCTCCACTTCCTATGCCCATATGGGCAATGCACCTGTGAGACAAATAGACTGGACTCTGCCATGGACATTCCTCCACCATTAACCCTCACCATTTTACAACCCCCTTCAATATTTCACACTTCAATAAACACCCTTGAAGCACAAAACAATCTGGAGCCAGTCTGTGATTTCGAAAATGTGCATTAGCAATGACAGTGACAAAATGCGTTTTCAAATGTAATGTCAACATACGTATGTCACACATCTCAAGTCCATGAGGAATCTAAGCAGATGGCACACGTTGGAAACCACACCTGTGAAACCGTAAGGGAAATGTACAACTCAGTTACCATATACTGGTTGAAATCGACAGACAGGATAGAGGTAGAAGTGCGAAAGTACTTGTAGTAGGCAGGAATGTGTTCTCACCTGTGTGTCACTGGAAATATTGCTGGATAACTGAGTCCCTGTTGTCAATGTCTTCTTCCTCTGCTTCCTCCTCATCACTGTCCACAGGCTCCACAGCTGCCACGCCACCGTCATCTGGACCATCCTCCTGCAGAAAAGGCACCTGTTGTCGCAAAGCCAAGTTGTGAAGCATACAGCAGGCCACGATGATCTGGCACACCTTCCTTGGTCAGTAGAATAGGGAACCACCTGTCATATGGAGGCACCTGAAACTGGCCTTTCCGGAGGCCGAAGGTGTGTTCGATCAAACTCTTAGTCCGCCCATGGGCCTCATTGTAGCGTTCCTCTGCCCTGGTCCTGGGATTCCTCTTTGGGGTCAGTAGCCATGACAGGTTGGGGTAACCAGAGTCCCCTAATAGCCACACCCGGTGCCTCTGGAGTTGACCCATCACATAAGGGATGCTGCTATTCCGCAGGATGTAGGCATCATGCACAGAGCCAGGGAACATAGCATTTACCTGGGAGATGTACTGGTCTGCCAAACATACCATCTGTACATTCATGGAATGATAACTCTTCCGGTTCCTGTACACCTGTTCACTCCTGTGGGGGGGGGCCAGAGCTACATGGGTCCCATCAATGGCACCTATGGTGTTAGGGATATGTCCAAGGACATAGAAGTCACCTTTAACTGTAGGCAAATCCTCCACCTGAGGGAAAACGATGTAGCTCCGTATGTGTTTCAGCAGGGCAGACAACACTCTGGACAACACGTTGGAAAACATAGCCTGGGACATCCCTGATGCCATGGCCACTGTTGTTTGAAATGACCCACTTGCAAGGAAATGGAGCACTGACAGCACCTGCACTTGAGGGGGGATCCCTGTGGGATGGCGGATTGCTGACATCAGGTCTGGCTCCAACTGGGCACACAGTTCCTGGATTGTGGCACAGTCAAACCTGTTGGTGATGATCAAATGTCTTTCCTCCATTTTCGATAGGTCTACCAGCGGTCGGTACACCGGAGGATTCCGCCATCTCCTCACATGTCCCAGTGGACGGTGCCTAGGAATGACAACAGCGACCACAGAGTCAAACAACTCAGAGGTATGTACCCACAGTCGACACAGAGCACCATTCATACACAAAATCTGGCCTGTATTTGTGTTGTGCGACAAGGCCTAGGTCTGTGTGACGCAGTTGATAACTAGGCCATGTGGGCCCCTGAAATGGTGGCTGCCTCACCTCTAAAGTGGGACAATGGGATGTGAGGTAACTGCGCTGGCGTTGTACACCGTTGCGGTAGGCGGTCGAAGACCGCGGTGCAATGCTGCATTGGTTAACATTGGACCCTATGGGTCCCAGGAGCCAATGACGATGTACGCCGGCGGTGATGGTACGCACCGCCGCGGATATGACCGCTGCGGACGTGACCGCCATTTTTTAGCTGTTTAATCACTCTATACCTGATCTTCGACAGGAGAGGACCTACACTGCAAGTGCTGCTGTGACCTCGGTCTGGAAGAGACAATGGCTCATGCGTCTGGGTAAAGGGCCCCTGCCTTCACTGCAGAGGAGTTGGAGAAGCTCGTGGACGGGGTCCTCCCCCAGTACACGCTACTCTACGGTCCTCCAGACCAACAGGTAAGTACACAGGGAGCACGTTGTATGGGCTATGCCTGTGTGGAGAGGGCTGGTTGTAAGAAGGAAGGGGCTACAGTTCTGCATGCATGAAGGACTGTGAATGCATGTGCCACATGGCAAGGGTAGGGATGTGGGCCACTCACTTCGACGGTGCAGTTGGTAATGACTTCTCTTCTTCCCCTGTACATGTCATGTAGGTCAGCGCCCACCAGAAGAAGGATATTTGGCGTGCCATCGCCAAGGACGTTTAGACCCTGGGGGTCCACCACAGACAGAGCACCCACTGCCGGAAAAGATGGGAGGACATTCGCCGCTGGAGTAAGAAGATGGCAGAGGCTCAGCTGGGGATGGCCTCCCAACGTGGGAGGGGTGCCTGTCGAACCATGACCCCCCTGATGTTCCGGATCCTGGCGGTGGCCTACTCTGAGTTGGATGGGCGCTTGAGGGCATCACAGCAGACACAAGGGGGTGAGTACAACATCATTCAGCAGACTTTGCACGCAGTGAAGGTGTCTGGGTGGGGGAGGAGGGCTGTGGGTTTCCCTAGGCCAGGGCGAGTTCCGTAGGCTAGGCCCCTCCATAATGCAGGCCATGTGGCACCCCACCCCACCTCTGTAGAGTGCCAAGTACAGGTATACATGCCCCTGTGTCATCTATGTGTGCAGGTGTCGACCATAGCCATGTAGGACATATCCCAGGAATTGCATCTGTAGAGCCCAACAGCGCGAAGTAGTGCAGGGGTTTGCTGTGTCTGTATTGTCCGCCAATGGTAGCGGTAAGCCATGCACTCAACCTGTCTTTCTTCTGTCGCCCCCCCCCCCTTTTTGTGGTCTCCCTGTTCTTGTGTTCATCAGCATCATCAGGCGGAGGTACAGTGGCACCGGAGCACGAGGGAGCTGCATCCCACATGGCAATGGAGGGCCACACCACGGACTCAGAATACACCAGTGGGACGGAGGGCGAGGGGAGCACCACGGCAGTCACAGGATCTGCAACCAGCGACACGGACTCGTCCTCCGATGGGAGCTCCCTTGTGGTGGCGGCAAAATCTGTGCCCCCCACTTCTACAGGTACAGCCGCCACGTCCCCTACCAGCACCGCCCTCCCAGCAGCCCCTCAGCCTTCGCCCGTGCCCGCTCACCCAGGAGGGTGGGCATCACCTTTGCCCCAGGCACCTCAGCCCCTGCCCCTGTCACCTCTGCTGCCCTCAGTGAGGAGGCCATTGACCTCCTCAGGTACCTCACTATTGGGCAGTCTACCATTTTGAATGCCATCCAGGGTGTAGAAAGGGAATTGCAACACACAAATGCATTCCTGGAGGGCATTCATTCTGGTCAGGCTGCCCTTCATTGAACCCTGCAAACTCTGGCCTCAGCACTGATGGCAGCCATTGTCCCTGTCTCTAGCCTCCCCCCTCCAACTTCCTCCACCTAGACCCAATCCCCTGTACCCCAGCCTATCCCAAGCACACCATCAGACCAGCCTGCACACACCTCACCACACAAGAGAAGCTCAGGCAAACATAAGCACCACACATCCCACAACCACTCACGCAAGGATCATGCACATACAGACACACCAACATCCACTGCCTCCACTGTGTCCCCCACCTCCTCGTCTCCCTCCTCCCTCCCAGTCTTGTCTACACTCACACCTGCATGTATTACCACTACAGCCACTACGTCCTGCACCAGCACACCCACCACCACACCCCGCTCACGTGCACTCACCACTCCCACTCCCATTTACACTTCCCCTGTGTCCTCTCCCAGTGTGTCTGTGACTCCCCCTCCGAAGATACACAAACGCAGGCACACACCCACCCAACAGCCATCCACCTCACGACATCCTCCAGCCCATGCACCTTCACCCAAAGTCACCAAACGCACACCTCCTACAACCACTACCTCTTCCTCCACTCCCAAACCCCCACCAGCTACCCGTCCCAGTGTTCCTAAGAAACTTTTCCTGGCCAACCTTGACCTCTTTCCCACCACCCCCCCTCCAACTCATAGGTCCCGTACTAGCACCTCAGCCAAAAAATCTCCGGGACCAGTGGTGCCTGTTATAGGTATGTGGAGTGCACCTGCCACCAGGACAGCCAGTGTGGCACGGAGGCACAGCACAGCCAGTCCCCCCCCCCCTGTGAAGCACCAGAAGTTGGACAGTGCCCGGCGGGAGAGGGGGAAGCCTCGAGCCAGCAAAGCTGCTCACAAGGGTCCCGGGGGGAGTGTCGATTCAGCTGTGACTTCTCCCAAGGTGGGGAAGGGGCAGAAGAAATCTCCAAAGTCTGGGAGGAGCAGCACGATGGAGAGGACCGCCATCATCCCCGCTGCCCAGGAGGCCACGGCCAGCCCCATCATCACTGGCCAGGAAGCCACCGCCAGAGTCACTGCCCAGGAGGCCAGCCCAATCGTCACTGGCCAGGAGGCCACCGCCAGAGTCACTGCCCAGGAGGCCAGCCCCATCGTCACTGGCCAGGAGGTCACTGCCAGCCCCAGAGTCACTGGCCAGGATGGCCCCGCAAGCCACAGCCCAGCAGACCCATGAAGGCCCGCCAGCCACAGGCCTGCTGGGCAATGAAGGACCGCCTTGGCAAGCACCGCTGAACAGACCAGGGACCGCTGAACAAGGCAAAGACTGCCATGGAATGCACCGCTGAACAGGTCTGACACTGGTAACGCAAGCACCGCTGAACAGGCCAGGGACCGCTGAACAAGGCAAAGACCGCCATGGAATGCACCGCTGAACAGGTCTGACACTGGCAACGCAAGCACCGCTGAACAGGCCAGGGAACGCTGAACATAGCAGAGACCGCCATGGAATGCACCGCTGAACAGGGCAAGCACCGCTGAACAGGTCAGAAACTGCCAACTCAAGCACCGCTGAACAAGACAAAGACCGCCATGGAATGCACCGCTGAACAGGGCAAGCACAGCTGAACAGGTCAGAAACTGCCAACTCAAGCACAGCTGAACAGGGCAAAGACCGCCATGGCAAGCACTGCTGAACAGGGCAAGCACCGCTGAACAGGTCAGAAACTGCCAAGTCAAGCACTGCTGAACAGGGCAAAGACCGCCATGGCAAGCACTGCTGAACAGGGCAAAGACCACCATGGCAAGCACCGCTGTACAGGGCAAGGACCGCCGAACAGGGCAAAGACCACCAAGGCGAGCACCGCTATCCCATTAGCGGCAGGGGCAGTGACGCAACTGGGACCGTCACTGGGTGAGTGCTGCACTCTGGGCACCAGTCCCCCTCCAGAACCAGTGGAGACATGCATCCACTCCGTCTGTCCTGCACAGGATGAAGCATTCTAGGCACCAGTCCTCTTCCAGAACCAGTGGAGACATGCATCCACTCCGTCTGTCCTGCACAGGATGAAGCACTCTGGGCACCAGTCCCCCTCCAGAACCAGTGGAGAACAGCATCCACTCCCTCTGTCCTGCACAGGATGAAGCACTCTGGGCACCAGTCCCCCTCCAGAACCAGTGGAGACATGCATCCACTTGAGAGACTGTGGCTTTGCACTCCCCAGGATGGTACAGTAGGCAACCCACCCACTGTAGAGACTTGAGAGACTGTGGCTTTGCACTCCCCAGGATTGAACAGTGGGCAACCCACCCACTGTAGAGACTTGAGAGATTGTGGCTTTGCACTCCCCAGGATGGGACAGTGGGCAACCCACCCACTGTAGAGACTTGAGAGACTGTGGCTTTGCACTCCCCAGGATGGTACAGTGGGCAACCCACCCACTGTAGGGACTTGAGAGACTGTGGCTTTGCACTCCCCAGGATGGTACAGTGGGCAACCCACCCACTGTATAGACTTGAGTGACTGTGGCTTTGCACTCCCCAGGATTGAACAGTGGGCAACCCACCCACTGTAGAGAGTTGAGAGGCTGTGGCTTTGCACTCCCCAGGATGGTACAGTGGGCAACCCACCCACTTTAGAGACTTAAGAGACTGTGGCTTTGCACTCCCTAGGATGGTACAGTGGGCAACCCACCCAGTGTAGAGACTTGAGAGACTGTGGCTTTGCACTCCCCAGGATTGAACAGTGGGCAAACCACCCACTGTGGAGACTTGAGAGACTGTGGCTTTGCACTCCCCAGGATACATCAATGGGCATGGAGCCCCCTCGTGGATCCGGCGTCGTGCACTCATCCGGTTGAGGTGCCCCCCCCTTCCCTTCCCCCTGAGGTGCCTGTTGTATTTCTATTGGATGCCCCTGCAGTGTTCTCTCCGTTTTGATCAGGTATCTAGTGTGGGCCTCGCCCATGCATTTTGGGCCCAGTGGTCCACGGACAATGAATGTTGCATTACCTGCACTACTAATCGTGGTGTATATTTTGTTTAATGTGTATATATATATATATATATATATATATATATATATATATATATATATATATATATATATATATGTATTTATATATATATATGTATATATTTGGTTACTGTATTTTGATATATTACAATGGTTACACTCATTTCCTTTTGTCTTTCCATTCTTCCGGGGGGGTTGGGGGTTGTTACTGTAATGTTTGGATATCCATTGGTGTGTGTGTTGTAGTGGGTGAGGGTCGGGGTTGGGATGTTGGTTGTGTGTGTCCCTGTGTTTTTGCCTCCCACCTCCCCTATGTCGTAGATGCAGTACTCACCGTGGTCTTCGCCGCCGGCGTTGATGATCCTCATATAGGAGCAGGAAGACTATTGCTGGCAGAATATTGAGTTCCGGCTCCATAGTGTCGACGTTCCTCGTGGAGTGTGTAGAGGTGAGCGTTTTCCCTTTCAAATGGCTGTTTCCGCCGTGCTTTTATCCGCGGTGAATCCGCCCCGGAAAAGGTGGCGGATTGGTAGGTTGTGATACTGTGGGCGGTACATACTCCTCCGCCTGTCTGTTGGTGGTGACCGCCGCGCTGTTTGTCTGTACCGCCGTGGCGGTCGGAGTGTTAAAGTGGCTGTCGTTGTTGGCGGTTTCCGCCACGGTCATAATTCCAATTTTTTTACCGCCGGCCTGTTGGTGGTTTTACCGCCGCTTTAACACCGATCGCCAGGGTTGTAATGACCCCCTATATCTCTTCACCATTGATTTATTCAGGTAATGCCTACATTGTCATAAGATATAAAAGTATAATGTTGTGACTCTATAAAATACATACGTGCTGGCATGAATTTTTAAACTTGTGGCTGGTTGTGTTCTGCGTGCCCAACAGCACCATTTGGTGACGGTGCCCTCTGCTGACTTGACTTCTGGGCTTGGATATGAATATGTAGAGTTAATCACACAGTTTTAAGTGAAGTACTGACTTTTGAGGTTCGTACAGCGTATAATACTTTTCTCACCTGCTATTGCATATATTTGCCTGCACTGTTGAGAGATATATACATATTATCTTATGACTTTACGAAAAAGATGCACACTGACTTGAATTTCTGAGATTGTGGTTGATTTTGTTCTATTTGTCCTACAGCACCATTTGATGGATTTGTGCTTTTGGTATCTGGATTCAGAGATGAATGTGTAGACCTAGTCGCACAGTTTTTAATGAATTGATGAATTCCGAGACCTGTACAGCATATAACACTTCCTGCACTAGGTATTGCCATTATTCACTAATGTTAGGATTATAACACTATTTCTCGAATATACACTGGAATCTGTGTATATTTGTATTAAGCTGTCATCTCTCACTCAAGGTTAATTAATGGTGTACATACATCTTTTGACTTGACCTGACCTTGACTTGACCTGCATCTCTGAGACCAACTATGTATAATTACTTAGACTGTGATGTGTTAAGGGCTTTATTTAAGTTTTTGTTTAATGTATTTCTTTTTAACTTTGCTGGCTGCTGCTCTCTACAGACTACCCTGGTTTCATTTATAGGTTGGTTTGCCTCATATATGTCTTAGGTCTTTCTTGGCTCCATGAGTTGATGACAGAAACTTTAAAGCAGGAAGTGCACAATTTAAGTATAAATTAAGTAAGTTGGCCTTAGCTACCACCATGGGAGATTTATGCATCATTGTGTCACTTTCCATTTTACTATTTCATCAATTAGGGCGTATTATGTTCTCTATGAAAACCTCTCAAGATTTTTTTTATTCTTTATATCTGATCTCTCTTGGTTATAGCCTTTTATTCTTGTTTTTATTTAATGTGTGCAGGTGTATATTTTATATTCTAAATTTACAAATGCGATTTGATCACACTGAATGGCTACTAGTTTAGTTCTATATAGATGCTACTAAGATTTGAACATCCCAAAATTATTCATGATTTCATTTAGATTCATTTTTAGAAAGTGGTAACTTCTCTAATCCTACTGCTCTGTGTGCCTTGTAGCCTGTCTCCAATACATGTCAGGTGTGGGTGACTGCTACACTTTGTGCATTCCCCTTAGACAGCCACAAACACAGGAAGGTCATGTGTGTCTGAGCACTCATCCTCATTAATCTGCATTCTGATACCTCTTCGTGGGCCAGAACAGTGGAGAGAAACTGACACTTACACTTGAATAGCCTGTCCTCACACAAATGGCTGATTACCCCCCTACTGATAGTCTGGAGGCAGGGCTGGGATGAAGGAGGGCCTGTGCACTTCAAGGAGCTGCTTTGAAGTCACCCCTACTGCAAAAGCACAGTTGGGTATTCGTACTGGGGCTCTGACCCGACCAAATCAGATCACTACTGGACCTGTGAAGACCTCTGCCAAGAGGACGGGCTGTTGTGCTACAAGGTTTGCTCCTCTGCTTGACTGTTCTGAGGAACTGCTTCACTGCTTCGGTGCTTTTATGATCTGTCCCTGCTGCCTGCTGAACTCTGCCCTGCTGAGTACAAGGACTGGATCCATCTCACTGGCTTGCCCCCTGTTCTCCTGCAGTCTCAGGGACATTAAAGACTGCCCTGCCTGCAACCCTGTTCCAGCTGCTGAACTTTGCCGTCTGTGAATCCTAGCCTTGCTAGAGGTGGCAACCCAGTCCTGGGCCTCAGAAATGGGTTTTGCAGCTGTTTCTCTCCAAGAAGTGATGCAACCGAGCCGTTGTGGCACTCGGAACTGGTGCAGTGATTATTGATGCTGATGCAGGGCTGATTCAACAATGATGTGGGACTTGATTGTGAGGTTCGACTATAATGCAGAGCTGATCCGAGGACATCTATGTGTGGCTCGCCCTGAAAGCATCTACCTGACTGTGGAGATCAGAACCGTTGCATCGAGCCTTTGATGCCAACACTTGCTCCATGCAAGGTACTCTTTCAGTGTGATCTGCGTGATTTCTGCAGCTGGCTTGCCCTTCATTGGGGTCAGCCTGACCTTTGTATTTACTCCTGTCTACCGCAGCCTCAAGTAACCTTTTAGCGCTATTGACCTCTCACCACTATTTTTGGTTTATTCTTGAAAAATTCATATCTTGGTTTATACTGAATCGATGTATGTTGTTTTGGTCTAAGTTTACTCAGATAAATATTCACTATTGTTCTAAACTTGTGTGGAGTCTTTTTGTAATGTTTTCACTGTGTTACAATTGGATTCCTCTCTTTCCACTGACCCTTAAGTCCCCTCTGCTTCTTATATAATGGGGTTTAACACAATGTCCCAGCGTTATTGTTTGGAAATCTGAAGCTCACCCCTGCGCCCCAATCATACTGATAGAGCTACGCCCCTGACTATTGCATAAATTAGTTGCACTTTTGTTAGTTTTTATGGCCTCATTGATGACAGTCCAGCACCTTCTATTACCTTTTTCAATTGCTTCCAATGGATTCTGGAAGAATTGTATTGGAGGGAATTTAAGTTTCCTGCAAGCTCCAGATATCTATCCACCTGTGCCTAATAGGAGAAATCAAAAGCCTAAGGTAGCAAACCTGGTAGGTATTTACCAGAACCATCTGATGTCAATGGATCAGTGTGGGATTGCTTCCCTGACCAAGAGAAATACTTTTATATCTCAACTAGATTTAATTCTACCACTTGTACTTATTTCTCTATAATGAGGTCTAAGTATTTGTCAGTGCATTTAATGATTTTCTCACCATTCTGCCTATATTTATGGTAGAAAAAGATCACTTAATCCCAGAAGATATGTAGTCATTCAATTATGTTAAGAAAATAAAAGTTTTCAAGGAATAAAGGCTCCACAAGTGTTGACTTGATTTGCAATGCTCCAAAAGTATTCCCATGAGCATAGATAGTTTATAAGCTGTCTGAGAAAAATAAAGCAGAACATTTTGAACTTGAAGCACAAGTCAGAAAAGCTTAAGAAAACGTTCTGGTTATAATGTAAAGGAAAATGAAATAACTCAAGAATCTTCAAAATCTTCTTTACATGAGCATTACTAGGCTAAGAGGTATTTTAAAAAAAATCCACATACTATTTGAAAGGATATGTAGAGCGTGATCTGCAAGTTGATTTAAGGGCTGGCAGAACCATGAACAAATATTTAAAACAAACTGTACTTCACAAGATTAGTCACTTGTTTGGGTTCCTAGAATGGTTTATTCATTACAAGTGCCCACATATAATTCCCTTATTTCCGTGTATCCAGAATTACTGTTAGCTGGTTTCACAGTAATTTCAAGGGCACATAAGTAACTGGGATAACAAGTATTTGAGGAATAACATGCTGAAATTGGTATTTTGTGCCAGTTCCTCCATCGTTTACCTGGTATTTCAAAAAGAGATTTAAGCTGCCACAAGCAATTGTCTCTGATGGAATTAGTCTGCCTTTGCCCAACTACCAAGTGTAAGCACAAAATCGCTGAAAGAATTATGTTCCCTTACTAGTGTGAGATTGTGTGAGATGAAGTCACAGTTTCTACTAATAATACAGCCTATCTTGCTCTTGGTTTAAAATGATGGTTCCATACAATCTCCAATAAGGCATGGGCTTTTCTGCAATTTGTGTAGGGTGGAATATCCATCATGAAGAGATGTAGTTGATGATTGCTCCCCTGTGTGCAAGGAGAGAAAGTGCTAGGGAGTGATAAGGAGTAGGGAGTGAAAGAGGTATTGAATGCATATAGAATAATATTTTTAAGAAACAAGATTATAGTTAGAGCAATGCTTTTGCAGCATCCTATGTTTTCATGAAATGAAAAAAGCTACCAAACATCCATTTTAGTGGTTTATGTGATCACAAAGAATGTACCATATCATTGTGCACTTTGTAACGTCTCCTAATTGTCAAGATGTATTAAATGCTTACCATAAATGGCTGTTGCAAAAACTATATAGTTATCTGATTCCATAACTAATAATATTTTCTACCATTCTCTGTCCTCATAGATTATATTAAATATGGATAAAGGCAATCAAACTAAGGTGACAGAATTCATCCTTATTGGATTTTCCGACCTTGGTGAGGATCAGAAATTACTCTTTGTCCTCTTTTTAATCACATACCTTACAACAGTTTTTGGAAACACTGTCATCATTGGATTGATTATCAGTGATACTCATCTTCACACCCCCATGTACTTTCTTCTCTGCTGCCTGTCAGTGCTAGATATCTGCGTTTCCTCCACCATCATCCCCAATCTCTTAATCAATCTCCTTCATGTAACTAAGACCATTTCATTTGTGAACTGTTTTACTCAGATGTTCTTCTTCCACTCAATTGGTAACATGGAAAGTTTCCTCCTGGCCCTGATGGCCTACGACAGGTATGTGGCCATCTGCCGGCCCCTCCATTACACTCTGATAATGAGTAGAAAGCTCTGCTTACTCCTGATGTCCGGATCATGGGTCATCGTCTGTCTGCATTCATTGCTATATGCAGTGTGGACCTCCAGGCTAACCTACTGTGGGTCCAACAAGATCCACCACTTCTTCTGTGAAATTGTACCAGTCTTTAAGCTTTCCTGCTCAGACCTCACAATTATAACACTCATAGACATAGTAGAAGCGAGCATAATTCTATCTATTCCTTCAGCCTGCATTGCCATCTCCTATGGTCACATCATCACCACCATAATGAAGATGCCAACTGCTGGAGCCAAGCGAAAGACATTTTCCACCTGCTCTTCTCACATTATTGTTGTCACACTGTTATATGGGTCTGCACTTTCGGTATATGTACGGCCTCCTACAGCTATGTCAGTTCCCTCTGACAGAATTGTAAGTATAATGTATATTGTGGTTCCCCCTCTGATGAACCCTTTCATCTACACTTTGAGAAATAGGGATGTTAAAGGAGCCTTAAGGAAAGTACTTTTTAAGTAGATATTTAGGAAACATTGGGTTTAAACACAACTCTTGTGATGTTTTATTTTTACCAGGCAAGGACGAAGCAATGGAAACTGAAATTTAACTGTACATGCTGTGGTTCAGTAATAAAAGTAGGCTGACAGTGATGTCTGACCTATGTAATGACTGTATATATAGAGCATATAATAGGGTGTCAATACTCCTTTCCATTTGAATGAATGTCTACCTAAATCCTTATAATGATTGAGGGTGGCACAAATAAACAGACAGCACAACAATTGCCTTCTTGTGTATTTGTGATTGGAACTGGTTACAAATAGTGTCTAAGTATGTTACGTCAGTCATGCAGTGTCTATTTGGCTGCATGACATAAAAGATCAAATAAATAAAATTCATAAAATACAAATGGTCATCAATATGTCTCATTTCGGAGCAATGTGACAGACTTATTCCTTAATCGGTGCAAGAGGGCACAAACTCAGTTAGTTCAGCTTAATCCACATAGGAACAATGAGATCTGCTCGAAGTGCCCATCCTGTCAAGACCATTTCATTTAACACCGGAATGTACCCCTTACCTTATTGTTCTTGATAACGTTCCATGATTAGGTGTAGAGTCAAAAGAGAATGCCCTGTATTTGAACTGTAAATTTGTTTTGTAATTTATGTCTGTGTATGCATTCCAATATAGGAATGAATCTCACTCATCAGCCAGGAAGAGCTGGTTTAATGTCCTCCATTACCAACCCTACAACTAAACTACAGAACATATATATAGAAACATTTGCTCAATCTGCACATGGGAACTGTTCCTTTAAGATTCAGAGAAGGGTTGGGACTTGTGAATGTTAGATTGGTATAAATTTGCATTCTATTTGCGAAGCATTTAAACTGATTGAAACCATGCTAATAATTTGACAAACACTGTGGCCCTTCCTTCTTTAACTGTTCTGTGTAGTTGAGCATCGTGGGAACTTCTTAGAACATAACATCTCAATTTTATCGCCAGAGAATTCAAAAAACGAATCAAAGAATTTGTTCAAAAAAGCTTATTGCAGAGCATCAATCACTCAACTTAAACCTTCTATGAAGAAGTTCTATTTTAACTTTATTCTGAGAAAGTTGTAGCACAATCTGGAGTTTTAAATATGGTCCTTTCATAATATTGATTCCAGAGTATCCACTACCACAATATTGTAACAGTAAGTACATAGAGGTACGTATAAGTCTGTTATTGTTAACTCTGCGACTACATACCATGATGATATAGATACATTTCATCATCCAATAATGTGTTCTTCGTTTAAAAAAAAATAATACATTTTAATATTTTTTTGATTTGAAAATAGTTTTTCCTTATTCAATTAGATCTTTTCTAAGGTTTGTGTTGTTTAGATGGTAGTTTGAGTGATTAATTTATTTAGAAAATTATTTATTTATTTAAATTTAATTTAAATTTAGATATGTATTTAACAATTTCAACATTTGCTTTATACTTATATATTTGCATGTTTTTAATATTTTTTCAGGTAGGTTTTGAGATATTTATTTGAAATGTAGGTTTATTATTACGTGTTATTTAAATTCCTGAACTAGTTTTTAATGGAAGCTCACATTATTTGGTTGGAGTGAATCGCACCTCATGTCAACATATGTGTCTCCTCAGTATTTGTTTCAATAGAGTTAGAACAGTACATGAGACACTGTCCCCAATGTTGAATGGAGTGGGAATACAACAGTAAATTGGGTCCACCTAGCTGTACACTTACCCCAAATTGCGTTAGCCTAGAGATAAAACAGTAAATCTGACTTCTCCAGTGTACGTACTCTCCACAAGGGTTGTAAGCCTGGACTTACAATGATAAATTTAACATCTGCTTCCAATGTTTTCAATTTCTCTAATGTTCATAAGACCAACATTAAAATAAAAAAACTGATGGGACCATGTATAGCCTTTACTCATTGCTTCTTTGACAGGAGTTTGGGTTGTAAATGTGACCCCTCCCACAAATGCACTTTCACCAATATTTGATAGAATAGAGTTAGAAGAGTCAATCTGCACCTACACCTAATTTACACACTTTCCCCAGCATTCCTCTGATTGGATTTAAAATAGTACATTTGATCCTCCCACACATTTGCTCCAATTTTTGGTAGACTGGAGTTACAACAGTAAATCTGGCATATCCAATGTGTGCACTTTCCCTAATAGTTTTTAGACTGGAATTAGAATAGTTTGACATGAGAATAGTAAATCTGATACCCCCATGTAGGCACTTTTCTCAGTGTTAGAATAGGACATATGACCACTCCAGATTTATTCATTTTCCCCAATGCTTTTTGGACTGAGTTTAGAAAAGTGAATTTGTTCCTCTCACAAATGAACTTACCCAGAGCTAAATTTGTGCCAGTGCCTGCCGATGCCCAGCATCAGCACTCACTTTTAAATATGGGCATATATTTAATAAAGTCCACCCTAAACATGAAGTGGTGCCAATGTCTGTCTGTTCACTCACTAATTACCACAGACTGCACACCTGGCAAATTTTGTTAGAAAACTTTGGCCCACATTCTAATTTCCAAAAAGCTAACCTCATTCTCTCCCATTTGTGATAATTCTACTTCCGACCATTATATTATACGACCCTCTAGACTTCCAACACATCACCTCTTCTTTTGTCTTGAGACACGAATATTCTTCAGGCTACCTCCTTGCCTTTCTGGACTGAATCCATGGTAATTTTAAAACTCTGCGCTATACTACATATTTTGAACAATCCAATACAACCCTACAACATGCTTTGGATACATACTATACATTTCACACATTTTACCTGCTACTTTACCACCACTACCATGTATCACGATTGAAATACAAACTTTTAGAGCATGGATGAGAATGCTTCACCACAAATGGCACCTTAAATGCTGCTAGCAAGCCTTAATTATTCTATCTCTAATGTTACCTAACTTCAGATCTACCTACTTTCTAAACATTATTACTTGATTGCGGTCATTTACTCTGCCATAATTTAACAGAAATATATTTTCTCTAACATACATACATATCTCTCTCTATTGAATCTTACCCCAGGTCTTTCTCTCATATTTTTCTTCCAATATCACCACCAGAAGAGACTCTTTTCCCACTCTGCTTACTGTCTATCGTCCATCTTAACTCTATGCCCAACTATACTGTTGGGCTTTGCTATCATTTTACCTACTAAAATTATCCCAATACACAAATCAAATCTGAAAATCCATCATGCACATAATCTTTGCCTTTACAGTCCTAAAACTAGAAAACCTTCACTTCAAAGGACTTTCTTGGTGGAGCTTCTCTTTTAGACCCATTGCAGACCCTGCTCCTCCTGCTAACTACAGCCCAATGTAACAGTTTCTGTTTTTCTCCTGTGTATTGGAACTCTTAGTTTTTATCTATCTCACTATGTAACTTTCTTATAACAATCATCTCGATCTTCACCACTCAGGTGTCCTTGCACTTTTGTCAACTTCAACTCCTTGTCACACCACACTCACTTATTGTCCATTCATATACTCCTTGTTCTGTGTGTATCATTTGTCACCCTTGATCGTCATTTCTGCACACCTCTACAACAGGATGGCATACAGTGTTTCTCCTTGTGCCTGTGGAAAAGATCATTCTCTAGGCATGGGGCTTCAAGCTGTCCTCATCCACCTCTATTCTCGTTCGTATCCTGCAAGACTCAGTTCTAGGAGTGCTCCAATTCTCTAAATGGAACATCCTGTTGTGACATTATTTTATTTCTATTTCTCTGTTTTAAATAGTGCATGGTCACCAAGAATTATAAGAGTACTTTACATAGTAACAGGCAGAAGAGGGTCTCACAGTAACCAAGCAACAGAACAAATGAGGGAAGGAGTGAGTAATAGGAATAGAAGGACACTGAGAAGACTGGCTGGAAAGGATGAAAGAAGGTGTAAAACAGGAGTAGAGGGTAGAAAAATAAGTGCTCAAATGGGAGAAGGAGCTGATGTGGGGACATTGTGTACAGGAGGAGAGAGAGATGAACAGTAGAGTAGAGGAATGGAAAAGAAAAGAGGAAAAGGGGTCTGTGACTGCTTACAAAATTAGCTAATAGCAAATTAATGAAGGGTATAGAAATAAAGTGGCTAAATGTACAATTTACATTTTTTAAACATACTTCAGATTGTTTGCAGGTGCATCAAACAGAATATGTTATTGGACGATGTGTGGCATTAATTGAACTTAGAAAACTTTCAACCTTCCTATTAAAGTTAAAGAAATATATATATTTTTTGCAAATTAAATAAATGTGTTATCATTTGTGTATGTGTTTGATGGAATGCTTGTTCTGTGCATTGTTTTGTGTTTCAAATCATTGACAATGTTTAGGCCTGGGTCCCTGGATTCCAGTGATGACTTAAAGTAATAACTCAGAGGGGGTCCCCGGATTCCAATAATGATTCAGTGTGGGTCCCCGGGTTCCAGTAATGATAAAATGGAGGTCCACAGAAGTCAAAACGGTCGGAACCACTATATTAGATGTTTGTCTGACACTCAACAACACCTCCGTACAAAACCTATTCACTCACTCAGTTTGTTACTCAACAAATCTGCATGCCATTTTATGTATCTCTACATCTTTTTTAGTTTGAACTTTGAGCTGCTATCCATTTTGCTTGTTAATCCACATATGGGGCTGCTTAGGCGTGCTGTTGTAATGTAGGGTATGTTTTTGAATTCACACCACATCAGGACAAAATCACATTTTTAAGGGTGCTGTGGAATATTATTTGTTGACAATTTCTTAACTAAGTTGAAGATGTCAAAGTTATACTTTATTTAATTTCATTCAGGGCCAATTTTCTTATTGAAAATTAAACAGAGGCTAAACCCCTTCTGAAGCTTTACCTGTAATTTGCATTCTCAAGAAGTTCAATGTGTCTCAAATCAGCTACAAACAGATAAAACTATATAAAACACAATCTGATACACAACGCTGCAACAGCAGAGGAGTAAGATTCCAGAGATATGCTATTCTTAAATGGCTATGTTGTAAAGGAAACAGTTGTTACCCAAAGGTGGGCCATACCTCCTACGCCCAAAGAAGAAAATGTAGTTAAATATGTATAAGGTAGACAGTTAAGGCGCTCTTTGGTTACATTAACACTACTATTAGGAACACACTCATGATGGAAGAGGCGAGATTTCATTGTACATATTTCATGATTTATTAATGGTTGATTAGCCAGCCAACATGTCTTTCACCCCTTTAGCGATGTACAGGCCTGGGCTTTGTCAAGGCTGTGAGTAATTAAGGGAGTTGCAACTGCAATAATTTGTAATACAAGTAGCAATGAAAATAGTCATACAGTAACAGAAGCAACATGTATGGGCAAAATATAATACATAGAAATTGCAGTCTACAGACAAGAAAATAAAACAAGGGAAGAGGGAGATAAAAAGAAGAAAACAAACTAATCATTATGGAATTGTATTGATATTAATACAAATAGAAAGAAGTGTATGTGCTGTTTTACTCTTGTGATGATTCCAATGTAATCCTTGATCCTACGTAGGGGGTGGGGTGCCCGTGTGTAGATAGGTGAAATGCTAGATCATAAAGAATAGTGTTCTAGAGGCTAGTTGATCAGGGATTGGTGGTAACCTGCTGTTTTACTCTCAAAGTTAGAAATAGATCATTCAGTGCTGTGCAGGAAAATGCAAATTTGATAGTGAAGATAGAGTCTTATGTAAATCCTAGTTGCGCTGTCAGGTTTTGTGATACGTCAACTACAACATACATTTCAGGTGTCAAAGGCACAGACTATGTATGTTCGGGAGATGATGCAGGCACGACACATGAAAGTGAGTTGCTGCGAGGAATCGACTGAGGGAAAGGGGTACTATCACATTGCTTTGTGTCTCTTCATACAAGTTTGCTTTTCCTGCTGCTGTGAGAAATTGGATTTCTGGTTGGCAGAGGTATTCACCCTATCCAAGCAAGAGCCATAATCCTAGTCAGGGTGGGTCACAAACACACCCTAAATTACCCTGTGCTCACCCCCTGCTAGCTTGGCACAGAGTAGTCCCAGGCTTGTCTTAAGAGGCAATGTGCTAAGTAATTGTGCAGCACATCAAACAGTAAAAGAATGAAAATGCCATACAAAAAGATACTGCACCTGGTTAGGATAATAGTGCTTAATATAATAAACAAAACAAGACCAAAATGACAGAAATCCAATTGTTAGGATTTAAGGTATGAATTTATAAAGAAAAAACTTAGTTGTAGTGCTTAGAAGCCAAAAGGGCTAACCGGGGCCATCTGGTCATGCGAGACCGGGTCAAATCTGAAAAGTTAGGCTGTGATGGAGCGAGAGTCAGATAAAGGGACCAGTCTCAGCCCGCTGAAAACAGTGCCCTGGTTCTGGGTTGCGTCGACAATTAGAACAATATGCGGGGAGTGAAGGAGGTGATAGTCTGGTGTTAATCCCGCAGTTGTAGGTGATGGGTCGGCTCAGAACCACCCAAAGTTGGAAGTGAGTCAGGAATGGAGGCGAAGCATCATGTAGTCAGCAATGCGGTGGTCCAGATTGCGCAGCAACACCGATGCACCATTGTGGCTGATGATACGTTGTCCTTAATTCTTGCAGTAGCTGTGATGCATCGGTGCAGGATATGTGTCAGTTCTGAGCAGCACAACAGCGTTGACGTGTTGGATTTTGGACTAGAGCAGCAATTAATACACACTTCCAAGGACCCAGGAGTGGATTGGCACAACTTGGCAGGACAAGACCTGCAGAAAGCAAAGTCCAGGGGCTGTAGGTGATGGGTTGGAAGTCTTTTACGAACCCTGAGATGTCAGAAGAACAGGGGGTAAGAAAGCAAGCCTATGGAGTCACTAGGAGTCACTTTGGCTTGGGTTGGAGAGATTTAGGTCCAATCCTTCTCACTACCAGGTAAGGAGAGCAGCAGGTCAGCAGAGTAGGTCAGCAGAACTCCAGCATATTGTGTGGATATAAGCAGGAATCACTGTTGCGTGTAGTCTGCTTCCTCTGCAGTGGCCTAAAGGATCTAAGGCGCTATTGGCCAAAACCAATATTTCTCCACTTAGGAATAAGGCAAGGTAAAACAACGATAATATTGTGCCTGAGTAGGGATAATGTATAGCTTTCATCTAGGATCTTGAAGTTTTTGAGGGACACCTATGAGATGTTTAATAAAGGAAATTGCCCCAGGAAAAATTTGCAATATTTTGCTTTAAATGTTATTTTAAGATTAGTTTGTTGCCTAATGCTTAATGCACTTTACCAACCCATTTTAATTGTTTTTGTCGCCCAGTTAGATTTTTGGTGATAACTGCACCTTAGCCAGCATCAATGTACAGTCTTCTTTTAGGAGTCCTCTAATGTATGTAGGAGGTCCATTAGTTAATCAACAAGAAAGAAGTTTGTGGACTAAGTGGTGAATGTTTTGTTTATCTGGTTATCTTAAGAAAAGTATTAATTTCCAAAATCACAATGCACTTTGAACTGTTTTAGCTGTGAATGCTTTGTATCTTTTGTTATTTTGAGAATAATCCTAATATTAAATAACACATTAAATTCAGTTGGCTCTTAGAGCACAATGCTTTTCTTTCACAGGCTTCGATTGATGCTCGAGATAAAATGTTGATTTTGAGACTAATTCGCTCTTGTTTTCATTTTTTTCATTGACACAATCACATTTTATATTTTTGTAAATAGTCATGGTTTTAAATAACTGGACACAAATAATCTTACTTACTTTGTGACTGTTAAAATACTCAAATTGGATGAATACTTTTTGAGCCTTTAGTTGTAGTCTTTTTCATGGAGCTCAAAATCCTCCAGCTCTGCAATCCTGAAACTGTATCTGATGAAGTCTATTCAAAATCAGACACATTTGTTGCAGGGCTGCTGACACTCTGGAGGTCTTGGTGGTCTGAAAATACTGTAAGCCCCAATTTTTCAGACCTTCTGGTGCAACTCTTCCAGGTCACGTCAGTACCTTAGGGACAGTGCTTAGCGGCTAAGACTCTCTCCAGCAGAGGCTTCCAACACAGTCCAATTCAGGTCAAGTTGCTACTGGTCAGTAGGGCACTTCAGGTGAAAGACCTTTTGCAGCTTGGTCTCTCCCTGTAGTCACACTGCAGGTCAGCAAACTGACCCTTGTTAGTTCTGGGTGTAGGTGGGAGCAGGTCCAGCACTTCAGGTTTCTACATAGTTCTCGCACAGCAAGTCCCACCATGACCTGTTCATCCACAGAGAGAGGAGACTGCAGTAAATGTTCTGATGAGCTGTGAATTTGTAGGTTTCACTGGTCAGAGGGTATGGGTGAGTCCTGGGCACTCCCTATCCAGTGAGAAAAATGTTTCTAGGGACAACTATTTTGACTTTTTTCAGCACATCCTGTTTGTCTTACTGCAAACTATCTGACAGTGCACTGGATTAAGGTGAATTCAAGATGGCAGCACCTTTCTGATGTTGCAGTCAAGGGTGTGTTTAGGGAAACAAGAAGTCCATTCCTCTCCAGCTACAGCATACTGTTTGTGGGACCAACTACCACTCCTTTTGGTTTATGCCAAGCCAGCTACAGAGAGATCAGGAAACAAAAGGCTTCTCTTTACCAGGTCTCCCTTTACAATTAGCTGTTAATAGAAAGGCCTCTCCCTGATCCCATTGAAGATAATGAGGTTCCTGAACAGTCCCATGCTGGCTTCTCTGAAGTGATAGGAGACATATACTTCACGCCTAGGGCTATGCCATTGTTCCTTCTCTGGGGGCAGTTTTCACATCTCCTTAAGGGTAAGCACTGACAGGGGACACTGCCTTGATTACACTTCGAAGAGCCCTGCCTTTCACACTCACAAAGGAACTCAAACCCAGACCTGCCCAGGCTCTTGTCACCGTAGACCATTTGGAGTCAGGACTAGGAAGGGGAAGAACTGACTAGAACCAGTTTTGGGGGTAGGTCAGGGAATTCCCCCATACAAAGGCTGGCAGCAGCTGTAAAAGTGGCACCTTCATATCCTCTAGTCAGAACATTCTTGGCCTGATGAAAGTTTGAGAAGAAGGAATGCCCTGCTCTCTGAAGACACTGGGCCTGCTTGCCTTGATTCCAGGGTCCCCAGAAGTGATGTCACAGGTCAGTTGGCTAACCTCCTGTTTGAGCTACAGGGATACAGTAAACTCCCAGAGGCCTGCGTGCAAATACTCAGCTGACCAACATGAACTAGGCCTGTCTCAGCCCTGCTGCTGGCCTCTGTAAAAGTGAGTCTTGATCCTCAAGAGGTGTCCTCCAGTTCCTGGACTCTTGAGTTGCATCCGAGTGTACACCTTCTAACAAAAAGGTGAAGATAAAGAAGATTTGGGCTCCTCATATCACAAAGACCAGATAATTACAAGTGGTTCTTTGTGCTTTTTGGTGTCATTTTCACCTAAAACTTTAAAGACTTATTTCTCTGGTTCTAATGATTGGATTTTAGTCATTTGGTGTCATTTAATTTATCACATTCTACTATATTCTTCCAACTTGGATTCGATTATTGTGGTGTTTTTTTATTACTGTGGAAGTGCTGCATAAATACTTTTCACATTGCCTCTACATTAAGCTGATTGCTTTGTGCCCAGCTACAAGAGGGTTTAGTACAGGTTTAATCAGTGTCTTTTGTGGTTCATGAAACACACGAAAGGTGATGGGGTAATGCTTGCAATTTGTCTAACCACTGGCAATTGATATGGGTAGCATCCCAACCCATTGACATTTGTCTCACTATTGCCACCTCAGTTCAGTTGCAGCCATATCCAAATGAGTTGCATCATGGGAATAGTTTAGCCAGAACTTCCAGGCTAGGTCCTTACCAAAGCAGAACACAAGCAAGCTAAGGCCTGTTTTGCCCTGATAAGGACTCGTTCCAATGGTACAGGGAGCACAAGACCCACATCTGGGCATACCTTGGCCACTTAGGACAGTACATGAAACACACAAAAATGATGGGAGGAATGCTTGCAATTTGTCTAACCACTTGCAATTACTCTGGGATGCCAATGGTTAGACAAATTATAAGAATTCCTGCCATGACCTTGTGTGTCTTTTGTGGTTCACCCATACAAGTATTGTTTGATTATTTGAGCTGAACTTCCACCCCTCTCAACTATTAACCCAATTTCTTACATTCAGCATAAGATGATTGAATTGTGACATAGGTTTAACACATTAGAGTGCAGGAAATTTCTGGCATTTACTAAGTAATGTAAAGATCATTTTGCGTGGCTGTGAGTGGTTTCGTAGATAGAAAGCACCACAATGCAGCACATAGCACTGCCTTACGTTATCTTGCTCCAGATAGGTTTTACATGGGTGGTGCAAAGGCATTCCCATGCATCCACTCATTATTTTGATGCAAACCCAGATTTTCAGGGATTCGTAATCCTAGGTTTGTGCCAAAATAGTGCGCCAACCCTAAAGCTGCTTATCAGAGAATCCCCTTTTTACAAATTGTATAAGATGTTTTTATGTTTATTGATGCACTCGTGATATAATGTGTATAATAGTTTTGTGGCCACCATAACTACTTCGCAATGTCCCCCAAAGTCCCGTCCCCCAACCCCCTCGATCCTTTTACAGCTGCCATAATAGAGATGCAGATGTAATTGTACGTTTTTTGTTTTTTCTTGTTGTTGGGCTCCAATGTATTATAAACTTCAATAAAAAAAGATTTTTTTTAAAAAAGCCTAAAGAGGCATAACAAGGAGAAATATCTTTATTTCTCCTTGTTAATTTCTCTTTCCTTGTGTGCTGCATTCCTCTGCACATATAGGAAGAGGAATATACCTCCAAGGATTGTTTTTGTGCTAGAAGGTGCCCCGTCTTCACAAAGCCAACCCTATCCATAATGCAGGCACCCTTGCACCATGGTGCAAGGTTACCTGTCTTGGCACTAGGCAGTATACACTGCTGCATTGCAAGACAAGAGCAGAAATGCTCCATATCTTTGTAAATATAAAGCATTTCTGCTCAATCCATTTCACACAACACAGCACAGCAAGTTCCCTTGATGCACCACATTTCATGAAATATTAGTAAAGGTGCTCCACAGATTGTAATGCAGTATCATCTAACACCATCCTAGCACTATCTCCTCAATAAACGTTAAACAATACCTTTTGAGTTAATATCATCAGATGTGACAGCAAAAATGTACTCACACTCAAAACAATGTCAGACTCGTAATTAATAAGCTTTCTGGAGCAGGCAGGAAAAGGCCTTGAACAGTTACATTTTAATGGAAAAAGTCTTCAGAAACAACAAAAACAACACAACAACAAAGTATTTCATCTGCAAGTTCTGCTGTTTGTGGCAACAAAGTGAGACAAAACATGGATGGAAACAGAATTCTCGTTTTTGGTGCAAATTATTCAGTTGATTAGCCAAACATTTCCTTATTAATCAGCAATATCTTCAACACTGGAGTATATGATATTGATGTGAATATTATAATGATGGTGGCTAGCCTACTCCATCATGAGAGGCTTAGCCGAGACATGGATCATGACCCTTTTTTAAATCTATCAATCAATAGGACAATCAACTTTAAACATGATAATCATCTTCAAGTAAAAAGGCAGAAAATCACAAATATGATGCATTTTATTGTTCACTTAAAAAAGTTTGATTCAATGCAAAATCAAACGTAAAATAGATTCACATATTTTCTGTGAGTGCACTCTCCCGTTATAAACATGCACACATTAAAACAAGCTTTATGTATTCATCAAGCCATTACTAACACAGGTGTGCATGCCTGTTTGTGTGCACCTGTTTGTGCGTGTATGTGAATGTGTGTTTGTATGTTCTAACAATAATCAAAAAGAGTATGTATATATATATATGACATATCTGCCATCTAATAATTATTTGCTATGCTCAGAGATGACAAATATTGACAAGGATGGAGAGAGTGCTTTGTACTGTAAAAGTATGCTTCCGGTTCTCAGCCTTCATGCACCTCTGAACCATGTTGCAAAGGGGGGGTGCGGCACGAGGCCATTTTTAGTAACTATGAATCAGTGCTGCTATCTCCCCGTTGCACAATGCAGCACAGCAACATTGGTAGCTGTGTTGCACTAAAAAAGATTAAGGCCCTCATTACGACCTTGGCGGGTGGCTGAAGCCCCCCGCCAAGATCGGTCCGCCGGGCGGCCGCCAATGCGGCCAACCTAGTTTCCGCCCGCCGGCCCAGTGGGGATCTCGGCCACAACACAGGAGCCGGCTCCAAATGGAGCCGTTGGTGTTGCGGCCGTGCAACGGGTGCAGTTGCATAGCATAGCAGACAGTGAAAAGATGCACGGGGCCCGGTCAGGGGGCCCCTGTAATGCCCATGCCAACGGGCAGCTGCCCCAGGGGCCCCCGACTCCCCGTACCGCCAGCCTTTTCCTGGCAGTTCAAACCGCCAGGAAAAGGCTGGCGGTAGGGGGACTGGTAATCCCCTGGGCAGTGGTGCAAGCAGCGCTGCCCTGGCGGATTACAATCGGCGGGGCCATTGTGTTGGGAAACCGCCGGCCCTGGCCGTGCGACCGCGGCGCTTCCGCCTCGGTCGTAATGCCTTGGGAAGTACCGCCAGCCTGTTGGTGGTGCTTCCTCTGAAACAGCCCTGGCAGTCTTGGACCGCCAGGGATGTAATGAGGGCCTAAATCTGCCTTTTTCTGTGCATTCCTGGCCTGCTCAGCCCTACCCCTCAGACACTAAGGCAATTGATGGCAATTAATCTAAAAAATAATCTTTGTGTCATTTCTTTCATCTTTATTCACTACACCATCTCTACCTTAAGCCTATTGATTAACCACTCTTTCTCTCTCTGCTTCTCTATGTACATTTCTCCTCTCTGTCTGAGTTTTTTACCACTCATTCTCTACTTTGCCTTTCTCTCAATATATTTCAGTCGACCTTATCTCCTTCTATCTTCATTTTATGACCTTGCACCCACTATCATTCTTTGTGCATATATCTATCTCTGTCAATCTCAAACCCTCTCTCCCTTAACTCTCTCTACCTCAACCCTTTCTCTGTACCTCACAGCATGTTTGTTTTCCATATGACTTCCTAGTAGCTACTTCACTTGTCACTCAACCTTCTTTGTGTATTTACCTCACCTCTCTCTCTCTCTTTCTACTAGGTTACCTCTCTCTACCTCTTTCTCTCAGCCCTTTCTCCACTTCACCACTCCTCCACCTCTCTTTTTCATGTCTCACTCTACCTCACAGCTTCCTCACTAGTTCACTTCTTTGTACCTCGCAGCTCTCTCTCACTACCTAGCCTGTCACTTACCTTGCCATTAAATAATACCTCACATCTCCTTCTCCCCTTTCTCTTGTTCTGTCTCAATTCCCTCATTTTCACCTCTGTAATTATATAATTTATTTCTGGCTACATCTATATCTTCACCTCTACCTTTTTAACTCTTTCATCAACTCCTCTCTTGCTCTGTCTCTTTCTCTCTCACACAAATGGCCTCAATAAGAGTTTGGGAGACGGAAAATTCCGTCTGCCACACTCCTGACAGGGTGACCTCTGCGTACGCTGCGACCTCCCCACTGGAGTAATTAAGAGTTTCCGGCTAGGTCAGCAGAAGAAAAGCTAAGTTTCCACTTGCTGGCCTAGCGGGAAACAGACTACAGCATTGTCTCCAGTTCGTAATTCAGCCGGTGGCAATGCTGTAGCAGGCAGGGTGCACCAGCACCCTCACAGTGTACTCCATCTGCAAAGCAGACAGTGGACATTGTGACGATGCTGGGCAGGGGGGTCTCTGTACTGCCCTTGCCAAGTTTGTGGCCAGTGCAGGGGCCCCCCTTTGTCTCCCTACACCTGTTCTCTGCCAGCCTTTTCATGGCAGTGTTACTGCCATGAAAATGCTGGAGGAAAACAAGATAGTAATCCGCAGAGCAGCGCTGCCCAGGCAGATTAGTATCTCTGCCACCGCCAGATTGCTGGGATCCAAGATACCTGTGGAGCTGGCAGTCAGACCGCCAGAATTGTTATGTGGAGGTTGGAGGTCACAGCGAGTATGGCAGTCGGAAGACTGCCACACTCTTAATGAGGACTAAAGTCATAACTCTCTCTGGACCACCTTCTTCAGTTCAACTCACTCACTCCTCCCTAACTATCTCTCTCAACATCTTTCTTTATAAAACTCTCTGCCTCATCATCTCCTCCTCTTGCAGGTCTTTACATCTGTATAAACCTCAACTCTTTTTCTCAATTTCACGTCTCTCAATAAACTCTCATTGCTCCACTCCACATTTCTTTTTCTAGCCTCCAAATAATGTCTACCTTTCTCTCTTCCCCACAAGTTTCCTTACCCGACCTGTTTATCTATGCCTTCTCTTGCTTTTCTCTCTCTCTACTTTGCACCTCTTTGTTTTTCATTGTCTCTCTGTCTACCTTTGCTGCTTTTAAATCTCTTTCTAATTCACCTCTTTTCCTTCATTATGGGCCAGATGTATCATTTTTCCTAATAGCGATTCCGTAATTGCAATTTTCTGCAAATCGCAATTAGGCAATCGCTATTTGAATGTGTGAAACTCCAGCAGTTTCATTTAGTGATTCCTGACATCTTTCAAATCGATCTACCTCATTAATATTCATGAGGCAGGTCGCAATTTGTGACCCATTGTGAATGGCCACAATCACAGGGATGGTGGCCTGCTGGGCTCAGCAGACCACCATATCTGTGATTGTTTTTAAATAAAGCAATGTTTTATTTTTTAAATGCAGCCCGTTTTCCTTAAAGGAAAAAGAGATGTGTTTAAAAAGAAAAATGAAAAGCTTTCTTTTCATTTTTAGAGAGAAGGCACCACTGCCTGCTCTTAAAAAGTATCTTTGCATGCATTCACAAAAGGGAATGGGTTACCCCCTACTTGCAGTAATTGGTAAAATGCGAATGTCACAAAACCTCTGCGATTCGGTATTAGGAAGGGACACCCTTGACACGTCCCTTCCTAATACTGAATCGGTTTGTAGACGCAATTCCAATTTGCAATTCGGTAACAAGTTACCGTTACACAAATTGGGATTCATACATAACAAAATGCATTTTTGCGATCGCAAAAATGCATGATACATCTGGTCCTATGTCTCTCTCCAGCGATGCCCTACTTCTCTTTCTCTTCCTACATCCTCCTGTTCATTCCTCTCTTTATCTCTACCTCTGGATACCACGCTTTTCACTATTCCCTTTACATCTTCACAGTTCTCTTGATATCTTTCCAGCTCATTTATCATGTCTTAAATCTGTTAGTCAGCAGGGTAACAAGCAACTGACCAGCCAGAGTCGTGCACACACATAAAGACGAGAAGAGGGACATAGACTCAGAAATGAGGATAAATGTATTATGATTTAATAAATTGAATAGTCAAAACTATCAGAGCAGCACCTTCACTGTTAGAACAAGAACGTCAGAGGTGAAAGGGGTATTTGTGATTACGTACATTAATTAATAAGAGCTACAATTTCAACCAGTATGTGCCTGCATTTCATTTTATTATTATGCACTAGTCCACTAACCATCTACAAAGTCACCCTTAACATGCTTTCCATGCAATTGGAATAAGCAGCCACCAAATCCCACATAAAATGTTAGTGATGAAAGTAAAATAATCCTAGATCTAAACTCAGAAACAAATGGCTTTATCAACGCTTGCTACAGCTTTAGTTTCGTACTATTGTACTGGTGGATAACAGCCAGATTTCTCTTTCGGCTGTTATTTTTGTGCACCCATTTCTTAAGTTTTAACTCACTAGGGAGGTAGCATGTGGCGTTACAGGAGCATTAGATGAAGAAAAGCCCTTGCGGGTAGTCAATGACTCTTTTCAATTCCTAGACCATAACATCGTTATAAAAAGATGATTGTAAGATCCAAATTATTCTGCCAGCTGTGTCTGATTTGCACACAGGAGACTCCCGTGACAAGCACTTGAGCTCCCAAGATCCTAAAACATCTTAAATACCCCACGTGCTTGCAGCCAGAGGCAGTGCTCTCCCACAGCAGTGCCGGAATCCACCAACCACTGAGAAATGCCAGAGCAGTGAGTGTGTGTGAGCCAAAGCGTGAGTGCAGGGGATGGGAGTGTGTAACTAGTTTGCTTTTTGTATTTAATGCTATTATGTTCATGATGGTGTAACTGTTACACACATTTCTAATGTTCGTTCATTATGCAAAGCCCCTTTCCATGTACATGCAGGCAGGCATGCAGTTCTCACAGGGACCAGGGTTTCACCACCACGTCATTTCCTGCTTATAACACTATGGTTGATTGTGCTTTGATATCTAATGTTAAATGACTGACTGGACACTAAGCAGCACCACCCCCCACTAAAGGACCAGTGCTACTTCTGGAAGTGACATAGCAGGCACCATCGCTTCGCTGGAGCGATAGCAGGACTGCTTGGCTTTTATCTGGCTGGCTACAGCAGGTGTTTGTATGAGCTTCATCCAAGAACAAGGAAAGGAAGAAAGCATTGCACTCAGAGCACTCTTGGTGGAACAGGAACACAGTGATCACACTAGTGAGGGAAGGTTTAGTATTAATGCAGGGCAGTGTTTAATTTGCAAATGAAAACGTGCCGGTGCCCAGCGTCCTCCTCTGAAATACACGGCTGCTGCATTTAAATGTGTTAGTACGGAATACTGAGGCAGCTTAATCCTAAACCCACTTCTGGTCTTTTTAATCAATTTTACAGGCACTCCCTGCACCTTCAGCTCACTCTTGCAGCTTTCTGATTTCTCCCTTTGTGACACATTTTCGTTTGTCTCTTTCTCCTTCTTTCCCATATGTATCTTTTGCTCGCAACAAATGCTTGTTGCAGAAAAATAAGTGCTGGGCTCCAAAAGTAAGGACCGGTGCCCCGCACCAGAAACCACTGGCTCAAATTAAGCACTGATGCAGGGGCTGACTGGCTGACCTAGAAGGATTTTATCTCTTTTTTGTGCTTGAATATCTGCCCAGGAAGCAGGTGAATGAGCTGAAAGTAGAGTTATGCGGTGGCAGCTACCACTGAATGGGGGTGGTGAAGTGGGACAGGGTGGGGATAGAGCAAAAAAAAGTTTTAAAACAATGCTTACCTTCTCGGGGAGACACATTTGTCTCCCCTCTTCTCGGCTGCACCACACACAGGCTCCCAGCCAATCACGACCCTCAGATTGGCAGTGGGAGCCTGTCCATTTTCTCCACTCGGCTGTATTGGGCCGGCCAAACAGACATGTGCACTTGTGGTGCAAATACCCCTCCTCCAGCCCACCTCCGGCCCCCTCCCTCTAGCTCAGCCCTGCATCGCCCCTTCTCCCAGGTTAAATAAAATGATAATAACGTAGCATTTTTTTCATTTTTTTTTCCTTTTTCTAAAATTCAGTGGGGGGCGCCCCTCCGCCTTAGCGGAGGAGCCACCCCTGGAGTTACTGAAAATCTGAATCCTGAAAGCAAAAGACCCTAAAGCTTCAGTTTGTTAGCTGTCCTATATATTGCAACGAGCAGCACTACAGCATGAGTAATAGAGAACCTCTCTGGCTTAGGGAAGTAGATAAGTGTTAAAGATATTTTCCTGCATTCTGAGTTCAGAAAAATGTCACAAGCCAGAATATGAAACCGATGGGGCAGCTGACTTGTTTACCCAACACAGGCATCATTGTGAGAATAAACTCATTAGAAACAGCTGCTGAGAGTTAGCAGCTGTTAATTTATGTTTTTATACCACTAATGAAGGAGTTTCAGTGCTTGAATTCATAATTGCGGGTTAAGCAGTTTATACTTATTGACTACTTTTCTAGGTGGTATTAACCACTGTTAATGCCCTCACCAAAGAGTAATGATGCTCACTTGATGCAAAAAGATTACTTTAAAATTCATAAGACCCTTCTGCATATTGATTACCCTATCAACTAAGTGAGCAAAATGTTTTTTTTGTGTTGATTGAATTTGACTATAAAGAGGGTCACAACTAACCAGTGTTTTCAGTGCTCCATATTTAATAGAGAGCAGAGGTTTTCATTTTTTTTAAATTTCAGGTTCCCTCACTATAAAATAGTTTTCATCAAAGTTTTTTCCAATAATGACAAATATTTTATAGACCCCCTGCAACAAAATACCAAAGAACAGTCATTAAAGAAGCAAAATATTGTAAGTAAGCTATAGAATTTTGGTGTGGCTCGAGGATAGACTGTCTAATAGAGATCTGATATTCCACAATGTTTTTCAATTTATTGCACTAGGTATATGCAACGCACCAATTACATTGTGGGGAGGTAGTGGTCCAAAAAGCAATATTCTGTGGTATTGTTTACAATAAATACCACACATGATATTACAAATAGATTGTAAGCAAACAAGTCCAAATGTGTGAGGGGCTTTAGAAGGCTTTCGAGACATTTTTCAGAAATTCATAAGCATTCTTGCCTTTAATTTTGTCACAAAAATTCCCGATCTGATAATTGGCCTTAAGTTATGTGGACCACATTCTGCCACAACTGGCATTTTATAGGACAGCACTTTGGATGCAGGAATTTTTCACCCTCTAACAATATTATTAAAAGGGAAACTACAAGTCCCAAAATGCAATGCAATGTGAGCTAAGATGCCATGGCTGGCTGCAGGTGTTGCATGGGACATAGCACTAAATGGCAGCTAAGGATATATTTAAACTTACTCACAAAGCAAAGATGTTCAGTTATTACATGTAAAACACCACTGAAGTTCATGACTGACAACATAGAACTGGAAGAATTGTCACCTTAAAAACATCTACATTGTGGTATTTTATTAGGAGGGAGACTTTGAGTCAGTGAATGGTATTTGCACACATAGGGCTTGATTTCTATCTTGGCGGTAATCGTCCCATCGTTGGTTTTCCGATGGAAATCCCATCCGCCGCCTTGGCAGTCCACCCTCTCTATTAGATGTTGGTGGGACCATAGCCAAAAGACTGCCCAAGTCTCGCCAGCTCTGCCCAAAAACTTCACCCGCGTCACTGGCATCAGTGGAAATAATGACTGGCAGCTACTTTTCCTGCCAAGCCAATCACAAAGTGCTTTCCCACCAGTGGCAGCCAAACCTCCACACCTGAGCTGACGGATTGGAAGGGAATTGAAGTAAAACTTCACTTTATTGCCCATTTCCACTTCCTTTTTCGACTACATCTGTCTGGACGAGACCTGCCATTGCTGTTGCCACTGGACCACGGAGGACACACATACCCATTGTCACCAGATTCGAAGGTAAGCATTCCAGATTACCATTGTCTGTGGTTTGGTCATTTCACATTAGCTCGGGGCAAGTGCAGTCATATACATGTCACAGTAATGTTTTAAAATACTACTTGTGACATGCATATGTCTGCAAAACATCTGTGTCAGACATTATTGGAGACACACCTGTAGATGAAACAATTGATTAGATACTCACTTTTAATTTAGTTTAAGTATTCATTACCAAATATATCCTTGAGCCAAAACAAAAATAATAGCACAATTGTAAACTATGTCTATGTGTGCACTTTGAAATCGGACCTGTAACAATGTGAATACAGTTGTGTATGTGGGTCACTACATGTATGTCACTGGAGCAATAGTGCCATTCCAATGACACAGCGATTTGTACAGGAATACACAAAGTAGGGCACACTGTGTGAAAGATGGACCCAAATCATCATACATGTACTTCTATTCTCATGTATATTATTGTTGGAAAGTATACCATATGTGACAGTGAAAAATGTTTGGATGGTGCAATTTCCCCTGGATGCGTTACTCTTCATTTGTCTCCTGCCTAGAGTCTAGGGGTGCCCTCCCTCTTCATGTATGGGCATCTAGTGGGCACATATCTGGCACCTCACAGCTTTTATTTGGGAGGGGTGTGAGTGGATTGGCTGTTTGGGATTGAGGGAGCTGGAGTGGTTGATGTGATTGCATCTGTATTTTTGCCACTTGCATTTGGGTATGATGTTTGTTGTGTATGTTTGGTTGTGTGTTGTCTTGCTGTGTGCAACGTTCAGGTGAGTGGTGTTGGGTTGTGGTTGTTGTTGTGATATGTGTAGTCGTGCTTTTCTGTGATTGTATTTGTGTCGATGAGTGTGCCTTTGTGTTGGCAGTTGTGGTTCTGTTGTATGTGGCTGTAGTATCAATAGTGTGTGTATGTTGTGTTTTACGATGTATGACTTTGTGTGTTTTCTTCATATACATGTGGTGTTGTAGTGGACTGGCAAAGAATCATGGTGTGTCTGAAGTGTGTTTTGTAGTGTGTAATTCCGGTGAACTTATATGGCTAAAGTAAATGGGTTGAGTGTTACTTGCCTTTTTACCCTGGCCACTGCCATTGTAAAATGTACATTGGCTCCTGCGATGGTCTCTCTCTGTCAGCAATCTGCCACCAGAACAACACCTTCAGAACTGCAACATCTCATTATGGCTGGCAGGAGCCTGCCAGCTTGACAGCTAGGAAGATCACTCAGTCGAGAGGGTCGGCGCGTCAGGCACAATACATCTAAATACTGTGGTTAGAACTCCATAAGCGTGGCTGAGTACATGAGACCACCAGTGGATAGCAGTAATTCCATCAAGATCTAAATCAGGCCTATAGTCTTTGATATGAACAGTGCTCTAAACGAGTCTGCCTCACAGTTTGAATACCACTGAGATAGAGGGTGTGACATTTTGGAAACTCAGAGCCAATCAGGTGGCAAGATGATTTATCACTAAGAAAAGAAGAAAGACAGAGAGGTTTCTTAGTATGTTACGCTAGATAAATTGAGTAAATAGGAGAGAAGTTAGGCAGAAGGTTTCAGCACGTAAAGCCTCTAGAGGCAGATTCAAATAAAGATTCAGTCAAGTAAGGGTGAAGGAATCTGCCCAGGAGCCTAACTCTTTCAGGCAAGAGCAAAAAAAGTATCTCTTCTGAGGGGAGTGGAAAGGGCATCTGAACTGACTAACTCTGCAATGCATTGTTAAATTATGGCTTCCTTGACAGTTTCCATTCCCTGCAATTACCCTGGAAGAAAACCAGTCGGCATTGAACATGTGATAATAAAGGTTTCAATCTTCTTCCGAGCTGTTGTACAATGAAGTCTCTACTGCATGACCTTCAGCAGTATATCTGTAGCTGGCTGGTATAGTTTGGTCAGATAGTTCCCATTTGCAGTTATGGGGCTCATTATGTTCCTCTCCAATGAATATACAAAGAAAAACATTCAAATGAGAATAAACAAGAAAACACATTTTAATTAATGGTGTTTTGTAGAGCTTGGCTCCTGCAATATAAAAGAGAAACAATATAGGGCAAGATAATTTAACATGAGCTGTTTTAAATTGACACCTATACTAACTATGGTCAACCTAATGTGAATATATCACAGTGCATACGTATACATGCTGTAGATTAATGTAAATATGTGCAAAAGCATGCAAACATAAAATCTCCATGACACACACACACAAAATCCTAATCACTGTCCCATTCCTTTTCATTTATCATCAACACACTAGTTGTGCATATGTGCTGTACACTCTTTGACTGTTTGAAAAATATTACAATTACAAATCTTAATCAGTCCTTAAAAGATACAAAAACAGTAATCCTTGCTTGCAGGAAGATTGTAACCGTCTGGTTAAAGATTTACATTCATTAGGGGTTTGTGCACATTGAGTTTCTTAGTCCATACTACATGACCTAAATTGTGTATCTTTCTATTCCAGGTGCATTTACAGCTTCTTGAACTTTGGAGTTTTTACTAAAATGAGAGTCTCACAAAAAAATATAGGAGGTCGTTATGACCCCGGCGGCCAGTGGAAATATGGCGGTAAATACTGCCAACAGGCTGGCGGTACGTACCGCCATATTATGAAATGTACCACTCCAACCGCAATGGCGGTGACAGCCGCCTGGCTGGAGACAGATATCGGCCATCATTGTTCCACCCGCGGGATTATGAACCCGCCTACTGCCATGGTTTTCGTGGCTTCTTTACTGCCACGAAAACCATGCGGTAGGCACTATCAGTGACAAGGAATTCCTTCCCTGTCACTAATAGGGGTCTCCTCCTGCCCCCCTCCCTCTCCAGTTACCCTCCCCACCTCTCCAAAGTTACCCCACCCCTCTACATTCACACTCCCTTCACACACACACACACATTCCCACAAACATCCATGCATCCATACATCCGTTCACACACACATCCACACACACTTACAAACATGCACGCAAACACGCATTCACAAAACATAACATACACACACTCACACCTTCATACATGCACACTCACATCCATCAAGCAACACACACCTGCATACAAGCACATACAAACATAAACACACACACAACACCCCCCTTCTCTGTCGGAGCACCCACTTACCTGTGTGCAGGGGGTCCTCCTGCAGGAGATGAGACGGGCGCTGCTGCCAGCAGCAGTGTCCACCAGCAGAACACTGGCTTGTGGTGGTCTACTGGCGTGGCGCTGCTGCTGGCAGCAGAGCCACCTTACCGCCATCTGCCGGCATGGCCACAGCCAGATTTCCGCCATCCTGCTGGCAGAAATCCGTCTGTGGTCATGTTACAGCAGATGGCTGGTAGCCGTGGCGATGGTCTTTTGGCAGCTGTCGCAGCGGCGGTAGGTGGTGTTTACTGCCAGTAACATAATGAGGGCCATAGTGTGTTTCGCCAGGATTGTTAATTTTATTGCTGTGTAGTGTGTTTGCCCTCTGGTTTATTTGGTTACTGGGTTCCACATCAGAATTCCATTCTCATTGTTATATTACTGTTTAATCGTATAAATGTGCCATTATTTGGTCACATTTCCATATAGTGCTTGTGTGCTGTGTGTTTTTTTATAACCAGTTGTGTGCCCTAGACGAGGTGGTCTCGTCCTTGGCACCGGACGAGACCACCTCGTCCTGCTAGGGGCCCCCGGTGGAGGGGGTCAGAGAAGCCTGGAAGGAGAGGAAAGGCCTTTCCTCTCCTTCCAGGCTTCTCTGAACATTTCTGAAGCCCGATCGTGATGTGATCAGGAAGCAGAAATGTCACTAGACACCAGAGATTTTTTTTTTTGTACATTTCAATAAGGAGAGCGGTCCCTTGGGCAAGGGTCGCTCCCCTGGGGGCAAAATATTTTCTAGGCCATTTCTGCCCCCCGATCAGCCTATTTTTATTAGGCCAATCTGCCCCCAAGGGGGGCAGAAACCACTAGACACCAGGGATTTTTTATTTTTTTATTTACTAAATATGGAGAGCGGCCCTTGGGCAAGGGCCGCTCTCCAGGGGGGCAATTTGTTTTTTGGCTGTTTCTGCCCCCCCGGGGGCAGATCGGCCTAAAATTATTAGGTCGATCTGCCCACAGGGGGGGGAAGAAATCCACTAGACAGCAGGGGAAATGTTCTTTTTTTTTGTATGTTCGGGGAGCGACCATGTTTGGGCAAGGGTCGCTCCAGGGGGGGGCAAATTATTATTAGGCCATTTCTGCCCCCTCTGGGGGCAGATCCGCCTTGCGATCTGCCCCCAGGGGGGACAGAAACCACTAGACACCAGGGAATATATATTTTTGAGGGCTATTTGAAGTAAGGGGAGCAGCTGCTTGGGCAAGGGCTGCACCTCGGGGGCAAATTATTTCTGGGTCTTTTCTGCCCCCCTGGGGACAGATCGGCCTAATGTTATTAGGCCGCTCTGCCCCCAGTGGGGGCAGAAATCTACTAGACACCAGGGAATATTTTTTTGTGTGGGCTATTTCAAGTAAGGGGAGCGGCCCCTTGGACAAGGGCCGCTCCTGGGGTGCAAATTGTTTGATTGGCCTAATAGTATTAGGCCGATCTGCCCCTGGGGAGGCAGAAACCCCAGAAAACCACTAGACACCAGGGATAAAAAAAAATTGTTTACTTTTATTTTTATGTTTGGTGAGCGACCTCTTAGGCAAGGGTCGCTCCCGGGGGGACAAAGACACCAGTTTTATTTTTTATTTTTTATACTAACGCATAAGGGGAATGGCCCCTTTGGCAAGGGCCACTCCTGGGGGGGGGGCAAAATATTTTTAGACCTTTTCTGCCCCCCCTGGAGGCAGCTCGTACTAATATAATTAGGCGGATTTGCCCCCGGGGGGGCAGAAACCTCTAGACACCAGGGATATAAATATTTTTTTATTTACTGTATGTTGTTATGTATGGGGAGCGACCCCTTAGACAAGGGTCACTCCCCTGTGGGGCAAATTGTATTTAGGACATTTATGCCCCCCTTGGGGGCAGAACAGCCTATTTTTGTAAGGCCAATCTGCCCCCTTTGGGGCAGAAACCTCTAGACACCATGGATTGGTGTGTGTGTATGTGTGTGTTTTGTTTGGAGGGGGCAGCCCCTTGGGAAAGGGTCTCTCCCCATGGGGGCACATTACTGTTGGCCATAACTGCCCCCCCTGGGAGCAGACTGGCCTATTTTGGAAGGCCCATTGGCTCCCAAGGGGGGCAGAAAGCCCACCAGACACCAGGGAAGATTTTTTTTTTCAAAATAAGAGGTTGGGGGTATGGCCATACCCACACCCCAAATAAATGGGGCCAAAGTTGTTCTACCCACCAGTGGGCAGATTGGGCAATTACCCCCGATTCACACCCCAGGGGGACAGAAAGTCTACTAGATGCCAGGGAATAAAAAAAAAAAAAGAAAATAGTGGGGTGGTGGCTACCAACTGTTATAAGCATATGAGTATGTGAGAAAAAAAATATACCACAAGAACAATGGTATCCAGCAATGTAGGAACATATTAACCTCTACTGTTTTTGTAAATAATGTATTATATATATATATATATATATATATATATATATATATAAATACATATATATATATATATATGTATTGTGATATATATTAACTTTTACAGTAGTACACATTTAATGTAACTATATATATATATATATATATATATATATACTATGGTACACTCCTACTTACCTTAGAATGTTGGTCATTGGACCAGCCGGGAGTTTGCCATAGAATGTTGGAAATGCTTAGTTGGTCAGATTCGTTGTGAGGAATCTTGAATAAACATCCTCAAAGCTTCCTGCTTCGTTGTGATTACTACAGTATACTTATTTTTGGTGACGAGGATGGGATGTGATGAAGGAGCTGTGCAGGGGCAGCGGGATTCCTCACCCCTGAGCTCGGTGACATTTTGACTGCTGAATTCATGAGTATTGTGTTGCTGCGGGCATTAGCGGACTCGAAGCTTTCATTCTCCTGGGAGACCCCGCGAGTGCAACCGTGCTTAATTCTGGAGCTGGTGGCGCGGTATAGTATATGCGCTCTGCGAAGTGCTTGTTGATGAAGTGAGGAAAATCGGCACGGACACAGTACCGCAGGTGGTTCCGTTCCCTTAGCTCCTGTGAAATTTATCGGAGGAAGTGCGCGGCACAGCGGGGACCTGCAGCGTTTCTCCCAGCAGAAAACCTTTCTTTCAAGGTCGAGGCTCCGTGCCGGGTGTTATTGAAATGTCCTCCTCCATTCGGAAGCTTCTATTGGCTTCTGAGTGAACTTTTTATCGCTCAGCTGTTCAGTGTCTAAAGCCACAGGAATGAACCTACTGTGTCGAATGTGAAGAAAAAAAATATATATATATTAATAGTATATGAGGATAATCTTTGTAGTGTATAATCTTTGTAGTGTGCTGTGCTTGTACTAGTGTGAAGCAATGTACAAAGTAATTGTAGATTGAGTTGTTTATTGCACCCCAAAGATATATAGATATATATAAAAAAAAAAGGTATACATTATAGATTATTCTTAAATGAAGTAGGAGAACCCAGTTTGCTGTGTAAGGACTGGAGGCGTTTGTTTGAATCATATCTTATAGCAATCGGCGGGGAGAAGTTCTCTCCTCTAAGGAAGCAACATATTTTATTGCATAATCTGGGCATACATGGATGTAAAGTCTATGATAATTTGACAGATCTTGGGGAAGAGGAGGAGGAGGATGAAGGAGAAGAGCTAGATGTATATGAAGAAACTCTTAAAAAGTTAGAGAGACATTTTGGAGTAAAGGTAAATGTGGTCCTTGAGAGACATACATTTTTCAGTAGGGCACAAGGTAGAGACGAGAAAGTCTCCAGTTACATTGCCAGTCTCAGGGGTCTTGCCGCAACTTGTGATTTTGGTAGTCTAGAAGATTCTCTAATTAGAGATCAATTAGCGAGGTGCACCAACAACAGCAAAGTACAGGAGAAGTTATTAATAATAAGTCCTTCATTATAAGAAACCGTCGAAGTAGCCAAAGGCATTGAGCATATGGCAGAGTGCATGAGATTGTTAAAAAGTACCGCCATAGTTGATGAGGTAAAAGAAGTCAAGGCTATTCCGAACCAAGAAGGCAAGGAACCCAAAGGGGAGGAGGAATTTAAAACGCAAGAAATCACTCGGAGGAAAAGTGCAACGGGAAACATTAAAAGTAGGTGCTATAGGTGTGGGAATGTCAGGCATCTGGCCAACAGTCCTGAAAGCCCGGCCCGGAATTGTATATGCAGAAAATGCAGAGACAAGGGGCATTATGCTAGGGTATGTAAGGGAGAAAAGAATGAGAATTATGGCAGGAAAGTAGTGCACAAGGTGGAGGATTCTCAAGACCTTCACAGTAAGTTTGTGTTGCAGGTAAAAGGGAATAATGGAAACACAGACCAGAACACCATTTATCCATTGTGTGACATAACCTTAAATGGGGAACATGTACGAGTGTATGCCGACTCGTGTTCTCCTTTCACCTTTATAAATGATAGCATATTTGAGAGTAAGTTCAAAGGGAAAGGGTACAATTTACAATCAGCAGATATCTCTCCTGGGAGATACAATAGTGATCCTATACCCTTGAAGGGAATGATGACCATGCACATAACTTCCAAAGAAAGATCAACTACGGGTAAGGTATACTGCCCCAATAAGGGCTCCAATCTGTTAGGATGGGAACCTCAATGTGAGTTAGGTATACGCCTAGAACCTAGCAGGGAAGAACCGTTGTTACTGGTAGAAAATCCGGTTAATGATAATGCAATATGCAATGAGTTCCCTAGTCTTTTTGAAGATAAACTTGTCCGGTTAGTTAATTATCAGCATAAGATCATGGTTAAAGAAGGAACAGTTCTCATTTCGCACAAAGCTAGGCCCGTACCGCTTTTAATGCAGGAACCTCTGAAACAAGAGTTACGTCGGTTAGAGCAGCTGGGAGTTATTGAGCCAATCGATAGTGCTCTATGGTTAGCACCGGTGGTGGTTACCAAGAAGTCTGGAGGAAGAGGTATACGTGTTTGTGTAGACTTGAGGGACCTGAATGCTAACATTTGGGTAGAGAGATTTCCATTACCCAGATTCAACGAAATGTTGAGTACCATGGGACCTGCCAAAATCTTTAGTGTCATAGACCTCTCTTCGGCGTATCATCAGGTTGAACTTCATCCCTCCTCGCGTTCCCTCACCTCATTCATTACACCTTTTGGAGCCTTCAGGGACTGCAGTATGCCGTTTGGCCTGGCATCTGCAGCAGCTGTGTTCCAACGCATTATGCAGAACATTTTGCAGGATGTGGAACACGTTCTATGCTTGCAAGACGACGTTTTGATTTATGGGGACAGCAGGCCTGAGCATGACGACACCTTAAGGCAAGTGCTCCAAGTCTTATGCAAGGCAGGAATGACAATTAAAAAAGAAAAGTGCCAATTTGGTGTGACATCGGTAGAGTACCTGGGGCACAAAATCACGAAGGAGGGTGTCCAACCTAAGAATGACCTTGTAAGGGCTGTGAAAGATGCATTAGCCCCTTCTAACAAACAAGAACTCAGATCCTTCTTGGGTCTGGCTGAATACATGGCGAAATTTGTACAGAATTTTGCCATGGTCACAGCCCCCATGAGGACACTTTTAAAGAAGGATGCTCTGTTCATATGGAGTAGTGAATGCCAACAAGCATTCTGTGATATCAAAGAAGCTATCATTCATTCCCCACATTTAGGGCAATTTGACCCTAAACTGAAAACGTATGTGACCACAGACGCCAGTGGCAAAGGCTTGGGAGCAATGTTGTCTCAGCAAGCTAATGGGCAAGAAAGAATTGTGGCCTTTGGTTCAAGAGCGTTGAGTGAAGCAGAAGGAAATTACTCAACAATTGAGAGGGAAACTTTAGCTTTTTTCTGGGCCATAACACACTTCAAATTTTTCTTATGGGGTTTACCCTTCACGATTAAAATGGACCATAAACCCTTAATCAACATCTTCACTACACAAGGCAGGGAACGTGCCACTCCACGCATAGCCAAGTGGATGTTAGGTCTGGAGGGGTATAATTTTAACGTATGTTCCTGGTAACAAAAACAATGTTGCTGATTTCCTATCCAGATCCACCAGGCATAACAGGGTAGAAGAAGGCAGTCAGGAACAAAAAGAGGAATTGCGGATGTACGAACCTATATTGTGGGTAGATTTAGCTAGCCTCACAAAGAAGGAATGGGTGGAGGAGACTGAAAAGGATCAAAAGTTGCAACTAATTAAAGATAGGATTGTCAGAGGGTGGCCTGATAAGGTAAAAGATGTGGAAGAAGTTCTTAAAGGTTATTGGTACGTCAGATTAGAACTACATATTTCCAATGAATTAGTGATGAGAGGTGAAAGAATTGTACCTCCCTGCAAATTATGGGGCAAATTGGTGGAACGTGCACATGAAGGACATTTGGGGCACAGCCTCACGAAAAACAAGTTGCGTGTCACGTATTGGTTCCCCCAGATGGATAGTGTGGTGGAGAAGGTTGTGCAAAAATGCTTGGCGTGTGCAGTGAGTGATAAAACCAACTCAACGTGCAAAGTTTTGTTGTCACCTGTAAACATCCCGGTGAAGCCCTGGGACAAGCTGGGGCTTGACATTTTGGGACCTATAAGTCATCTGGGGAGCAAGGGTCATTACATGTTTGTCCTAGTTGATTATCACTCACATTGGGTTATGTTTAAGATAGTGAGTCAAATGACCACAGCAGACGCTATTAAGTTTCTAGCGGAGGCATTTATGAAAGAAGGAATTCCAACCACCTTAGTGACTGATAATGGTGTGCAGTTCACTTCTGATAATATGAAAGAGTTCCTCAAGAAGTGGGGTGTTCACCATTTTAGAACGGCGTTGTGCAACCCTAAGGCAAACGGATTGGTTGAGAGAATGAATAGGATGTTGAAAGAGTGTATTCAAAGAGCTAGAGTATCGGGAATGCCGAGTGAAGTAGCGTTAAATCAGATGTTGTGGTCATACCACACCACTGCACAGGATTGTCACCTTTCCAATCATTAAAGGGAAGGCAACCTGGCACCAAATTAAATCCAAATTGGTTAAGGGGTGGTGAACATGTATGTGAACAAAGAGGTGTGTCCGCAGAGTATTTCCGGCAGACACAAGAAAAATATGTGAAATGGTACAATAACAAATTTGGAACCAAAGATAAGTCAGGGTATGTGGGGCAATGGGTCAAGGTCAGACTTCCTACTTGTACACAAAAAAATTATAGCAAATTTTCTGAACCTATTAAGATTAAAGAAGTATATTGAAATGTGGTTAGGTTGGAGGATGGTAAAATTTGGAGCATGGACCGTATTGTGCCCCATTGTAGAGTAGTTGACAGGTGTGAAGTTGATCTAGCTGCCACGGACAACACTGAACACGCTTCCGGTACACCTCAGAGAAGGTGGAGTTTCCGTACACGGAGAGTACCGAGATGGCATAAGGAATTTGTATTTTCTTTGTAAGGGAAGGAGATATGTTATAAGCATATGAGTATGTGAGAAAAAAAATATACCTCAAGAACAATGGTATCCAGCAATATAGGAACATATTAACCTCTACTGTTTTTGTAAATAATGTATTATTATATATACATATATATATATATATATATATATATATATATATATATATATATATATCTCTGTATTGTGATATATATTAACTTTTACAGTAGTACACATTTAATGGAACTATATATATACTATGGTACACTCCTACTTACCTTAGAATGTTGGTCATTGGACCAGCCGGGAGTTTGCCATAGAATTTTGGAAATTCTTAGTTGGTCAGATTCGTTGTGAGGAGTCTTGAATAAACATCCTCAAAGCTTCCTGCTTCGTTGTGATTACTACACCAACCAGTATGGGCCTGGTTATGCCCCCACCCGAACTGAAGAGGCTAACAGTCTTTCAGCTCTCCCCCGCACACTAAAACATCTTATCCCATGATAAGCAAGAGGACATTTGATTATTTTTGGTTTTTGTTTTACATTTGGGCCATGAGAGCTTGGTAACTCTCAAAATCGTCCCACTTGGAATGGTGAGGGCTGCACTTTGTTTTACTTTGGGACACTGTCATGTAGAAAAATCCACAACACCTAGACACATCTGAAAACTAAACATCTAGTTGATTCCAGGGTGGTGTGCTTCACATGCATCCCGCACCATTTCCTTACCCACAATGCCGTGCAAACCTGCAACTTTGCTGGAAAGCACACATTTTTCCCACATTTTTGTGATGGAGGTGTGGTATTGTTTAACTTTAACATTCCTTTGTTTATTGTAATTTCTCAATGTTTATTGTTTGTATATATTTTTCTATGTTTTCCTGGTTATTTATTATTCTCCTCCCTCCCTTTCATGTGTGATGGTTCTTCCCATCCCCCCCTGCTCCAGTCATTGTGCCTGGCTGGAATGCTCTTAACATTCTGAGCAGTTGCAGGGAGCCGGTAAAGGTGGAGGCTGGAGTTTTTATTGTGGACATCTTACTTCAAGAAATAATGAATATCTTGCATTTCTGAACATCTTGGTACATGGCTTGTTCTTCACATTGGCAACGAAGGTCCCACGAGCCTTTCTGGAGTTTACTACAAGGAAATTTGGTTTAAAGCTTTACTGGTGCTACAACTTCAACTCCATTGTTTCAAACTGCACTTCATCGAAGCTCGTGGAAGCCATTCACTTTGCAAGTATTTCTACAGTGTGATTGCTTATTTCCGATTTGTTTTCCTTTTCTCTACAAATAATTTCTATTTTCGGAGCCCTATTATTCACAAGCATTAGCGCGTGGACGCGTCATTGGGTTGCCAGGCCAACGCCGCCTTGTTTAAGTGTCGTGCGCTCTCGCACAGAGCGTTGCTAGGAAATTATTCCTAAGTGCGGTTTGAAGCGCCGCTTCCTCGCGCATCATTAAACATTACTGACAGTGTTGTTATCCAACCTCAATTGATCGATCTCATAACACGATTGAAAGAATTTGAAAGAAGTAACAGCATTGTTGTACAGCTTTAATTGATTGCGCTCACAACTTCGTTGAAGCGCCTCTATTACCAAACAAAACGCTTCCTTCTTGCAACTGTATATTTTATAGGAAATGTTGCAGATCAACTTTATTTGATTGCGTTTCTCTATTTCATTAGCAATCTCTAAGCCCTGCAGTTTAAATGCTACTTTAAACCGATGGAATTTTGGAACATTGTAAAGAAACATTTGGCTTTAAGTTAAGTACAGTCTGAGACTCTCTACATGTTACACTTTCATGACAATCATTGGAAGTATGGCCATCTAGTGTGTTATCTATTTTATATCATTCTTTAGACTTGTGTTGCCTCACATTGTATTTTCTTACATTTATAAGTGTGGAAGCATGCAAAATATTTCTCCTCCTCCATTTTTTAAATCTTTGTCTGGAGAACCTCCCATTCAATGGAGTAAATAGAAGAAGGTTTTTCTTACCTATATTCGCGTTTGTGGCAGCAATTTATCTGCAGAAAGGAAGAACTCCATATTTCAACATTGTCTGGGCGCAGAGGGACAAGACATTTTAGAAAATGTACGTGTTATTAATTCTCCTGATGGCGCTGAGGGAGATACCAATTTGAATGAATTTGAATTGACTCTTTTAAGGTTAGACAGACATTATCTCCCAAAAGTGTCAATCATTTTTCAACGATATTACTTTGGGAAATGCAAGTAGGGTGAAACAGAGTCAGTTGAAGATTTTGTGACAAATTTGCGTAAATTGGCTTCCCAGTGCAAGTTTGGTGATGCTTGGGAAGAACGTATCAGAGATCAGTTTATGTTGGAATGCAAAAGTGACAAAATAAGAGAAGCCTTATTGTCCAAAGGAGATCCAACGTTAGAAGAAGATTTATGTGTGGCGAAACAGATTGAACACTCTGAACTTTGCATTGAAGATCTCAGGAAATCCAAAGACACTTCAAAATTGATTCAATCTGTGAAGACTAAACCTTCAACGAAACATGTGTCTTCAGGGTTGAAACCTAAATTGTTGTGTTAGATATGTAATTCTTCTTCGCATTTAGCTAACAGCAAAGATTGTCCTGCAGTTAATATGGTGTTTAAGAAATGTGGCAAGAAAGGTCATTTCGCTAGATGTAGCAAGTCGGTGGGAAAAAATTTGGTGAGGCTGAATGAAATTGAATGTGATGGAGCGGATGATGATGATAAATCTTTTATTCTACAAACTGTGAATGATGTGAATTGCATAACCGAATCTCGTTGGGAGTACCCCATTGATATAGTAGAGGTGAATGGGGTTGAAGTTTCCATGATGATGGATTCTGGTGCTAAGTTGACTCTAGTCTCAGAATCCGATTTTTGAAAATGCTTCAAAGACAAAGGCCCATATTTATACTGTTTTAGCGCCGCATTTGCGCTGCTTTTTGATGCAAAAACGGCACAAACTTGCAAAATACAAATGTATTTTGCAAGTTTTGCCATTTCTGCATCAAAAAATGATGCAAATGCGGCGCTAAAAAAGTATAAATATGGGCCAAAGTGTCTCTTCATCCTCCAGATGTTACTCCTTTTAGTTATGGTGGGAAACCAATCGGTTTGAAAGGATATTTTAATGCTAAAATAGTGTTTAACGGAAATTTCATTGAGGGAAAGGTATATATCCCAGTGGTGGGTGGTACTATCCTTGGGTGGCCTCATCAAAAATGATTGAATATTGTGTTAAATCCCAATGTGGTTCCCCAAGTACAGGTGCAGAAGGTGTGTGATTGGGGGGAAAATCTCATTTGTGATTACCCAGAAGTTTTTTCGGACAAAATTGGTTGTGTCAAAGGTTATAAGCACTGCATTGTTTTGAAGAAGAATGCAATACCGATTACTTGCAAAGTTAGGAATATACCTTTCAGTATGAGGGACCGAGTGAAAGATGAACTCCAGAGGTTGGTGTCTGAAGGTATAATTGAAAAAGTTGAAGCAGCAGAATGGGTCGCACCTATTGTTGTTGCAACCAAAGCTAATGGGGACATAAGGTTATGTGTGGATTTGCGTAATTTGAACAAAGAAGTAATTGTAGACAAGTTTCCACTACCTAGTATCACTGAGATGATGAACGCTCTGGGAGATGTTACTTTTTTTACTACGTTGGACCTCAGTTCGGCCTATCATCAGGTTCAGTTGTGCGAGGAGTCCAAAGTTCTTACATCTTTTATCACACCAGTTGGTGTGTTCAAGTTCAACAGAATGCCTTTTGGGTTGTGTTCGGCTGCTTCGGTTTTCCAGAGATTGATGAATGAAATGCTTGGGAATTTGTCAGGGGTGAAATTCTTTCAAGATGACGTTCTTACATTTTCTAACACTTTAGAATGTCACAAAACTCTAGTCAGTAAGGTTCTAGATATCTTTAGCACCAAGGGAATAACTTTGAAGAGTGGTAAATGTAAGTCCTTCCAGAAAGAAATATCTTATTTAGGATATGTGATAACTTTGTGACAGGATCAAGCCCAAAGAGGAACTCATAAGATCTGTTATTAATTTGTCTGCACCACATAATAAAAGTGAGGTTCAGACTTTCTTAGGGATGGTTGAGTTCTATGCTAGATTTGTTCCAAATTTAGCCATGAGAAGTTGTGCAACTTGCTTAAGAACGGTACCAGTTTCTCTTGGGATTCAGATTGTCAAAAAGAATTTGATGATTTGAAACATAGCTTGTCATCAGCTCAATCTCTAAATAGTTTCAAACCAGGACTTCCTTGCTCCATAACCATTGATGCTTCAGAAAAGGGGTTGGGTTGTGTACTTAAAAAATACAACAATAACATTACTAACACAATTGCTTTTGCTTCACGCAGTTTACGTGGAGCAGAATACAAGTATTCTACTATAGAGAAAGAGGCTTTAGCCATATACGGGGCAATACGAAAATTTCAACAATTTCTATGGGGAGCCAAATTCGAAGTGTGCATGGATCATAAACCTCTCCGTGAAATTTTTGAGAAAAAGGACTTGATAATGTCTCGAGTCGCACTTGCAAGTGGATAATTAGCCTATAAGACTACCATTTTAGAGTGAAGTATGTGCCCGGGTGTGAAAACAAAGCTGCAGACTGCTTGTCCAGACTAATGGTTGAAGTGTCACCTGATTCGGATGCTATTGATTCTTGGTGGGTGGATGAGGAAGTCAAAGTCTGTGTTGTCATGGGAGGATGTATCACAGAAGAAGAGTGGAAACAGGAAGTTGATAATGATAATGATCTGGTACGTCTCAAGGAATTACTTTCTGCAGGAAGGTCACCAGATCATACGGAAAGTTTAGGGATACAGTATAAAAGAAATTGGCATGAGTTGTCCATTTAGGGTAGCATGGTTTTAAGAGGGGTAGATTGATTCCTCCCAATAAGTTACGTGAGCGCATTATGGAACTTGCTCGTACTGGACATCATGGCATATGCAAAACCAAGGAAAGGCTAAGAGGGTTATATTGGTGGCCTGGTATGGATCTAGCAATTGAGAGAAAGGTGCAAGATTGCTTGGAGTGCAGTGTAGCTGATAAATTGTTAAAAATTAGGATGCAACCTATGATCCTGAAAGAGGTTCCCAAAGAGGTGTGGAAATCTGTCTCTATTGACATTCTAGGACCAATTAGTCATAAGTCTCATTCTAAATATGTGATGGTTCTCATGGATGAGTTGTCCAGATGGCCTGAAATCATGATTACCCCTGAAGTAACATCCCTGGGGGTGGTTGAATTTCTGACAGATGTTTTTAGTAGGGAAGGCAATCCTAAGACCATTTTGACAGATAATGGGGTACAATTCATGTCCAAGAACATGTGTGACGTTTTGAAGAAAAGGGGCATCTTACACAAAAAATGTGCTCTATACCATCCAGAAACTAATGGCATGATTGAACGCTTCAACATGACGTTAAAGGAAACTGTAGAGCTAGCAAATCAATTGAAGTGTGATTGGGAGACTATGATCAAAAAGAAAGTTGAAGAGTTATATTTACAGCCCACTCGAGCACTGGTCAATCTCCTTTTGTTATTTTCAAAAAACCCATTCCTCACACAGTGGTAGATCCTCCATGGGTCAAGAATTGTACCAAGAAATATTTTTATTATGCAAAACAGAGAGAGTCTGCTGTGAATAAACATGTGTGTTGTCAGGAAAAGAGAAAGCAAACATATGATTTGAGAAAATCTGTTAAGGAAATGCAAGTTAATGTGGGAGATTCTGTCAAAGTCAAGTTGCCTGGGAAACCTTGTGGTGGTCAGTCTCATTACAGTAAAATTTTCAGAGTTGTCAAAATATTTAAGGGAACTGTTAAATTAGATGATGGACGCATATTGAATCTCAATAGAATTGTTAGAATTAAGTAGTTGTGTGGTATTGTTTAATTTTACCATTCCTTTGTTTATTGTAATTTCTCATTGCTTATTGTTTGTATATATTTTTCTATGTTTTCCTGGTTATTTTTTATTCTCCTCACTCCCTTTCATGTGTGATGGTTCTTCCCATCCCCCCCCGCTCCAGTTACTGTGTCTGGGTGGAATGCTCTTAACATTCTGAGCAGTTGCAGGGAGCCGGTGAAGGTGGAGGCTGGAGTTTTTATTGTGGACATCTTGCTTAAAGAAATAAAGAATATCCTGCATTTCTGAACATCTTGTTACATGTCTTGTTCTTCAGAGGAACCTTCCGGAATCTGCAGTAATCCATAAAATTCCTACCACCCAGCATTGTCTCATCTATACCGATAAAGTTTCTGCTGCACTTGTCAGCCTAAAAGTTTTTTTTTTTCAAACTGGCCTTTTGGACCCACTTTGGTTCCCCCTCAATTTTGACGTGTTTTTGGCTCTTCCCTGTCACAAACACTTGGCCCACCTACAAAAGTGAGGTATCATTCTTAGCGGGAGACTTGGGGTGGAAGGAAATTTGTGGCTCCTCTCAGATTCCAGAACTTTCTGTCACCGAAATGTGAGGAAAACGTGTTTTTTTAGCCAAATTTTGAGGTTTGCAAAGGATTCTGGGTAACATAAGCTGGTCAGAGCCCCAAAAGTCACCCCATCTTGGATTCCCCTAGGTCTCTAGTTTTAAAAAATGCACAGGTTTGGTAGGTTTCCCTAAGTGGCGGCTGAGCTAAAGGCCAAAATCCACAGGTAGGCACTTTGCAAAAAACACCTCTGTTTTCTTTGAGAAAATGTGCTGTGTCCACTTTGTGTTTTGGGGCATTTCCTGTCGCGGGCGCTAGGCCTACCTACACAAGTGAGGTACCATTTTTATCGGGAGACTTGGGGGAATGCTGGGTGGAAGGAAATTTGTGGCTCCTCTCAGATTCCAGAATTTTCTGTCACTGAAATGTGAGGAAAAAGTGTTTTTTTAGCCACATTTTGAGGTTTGCAAAGGATTCTGGGTAACAGAACTTGGTGAGAGCTCGACAAGTCACCCCATCTTGGATTCCCCTAGATCTCTAGTTTTAAAAAATGCACAGGTTTGGTGGGTTTCCCTAGGTGGCGGCTGAGCTAGAGGCCAAAATCCACAGGTAGGCACTTTGCATAAAACACCTCTGTTTTCTTTTTAGAAAATGTGATGTGTCCACTTTGTGTTTTGGGGCATTTCCTGTAGCGGGCACTAGGCCTACCCATACAAGTGAGGTACCATTTTTATCGGGAGACTTGGGGGAACATTGAATAGCAAAACAAGTGTTATTGCCTCTTGCCTTTCTCTAAATTCTTCCTTCCAAATATAAGACAGTGTGTAAAAAAGACGTCTATTTGAGAAATGCCCTGTAATTCACAGTCTAGTATGGGCACCCCAGAATTCAGAGATGTGCAAATAACCACTCATCCTCAACACCTTATCCTGTGCCCATTTTGGAATTACAAAGGTTTTCTTGATACCTATTGTTGACTCTTTATATTTCAGCAAATGAATTACTGTATACCCGGTATAGATTGAAAACCCACTGCAAGGTGCAGCTCATTTATTGGCTCTGGGTGCATAGGGTTCTTGATGAACCTACAAGCCCTATATATCCCTGCAACCAGAAGAGTCCAGCGGACGTAACAGTATATTGTTCTGAAAAATCTGACATTGCAGGAAAACGTTACAGAGTAAAACGTAGAGAAAAATGGCTGTTTTTTTCACTTCAATTTCTATATTTTTTTTATTTCAGTTGTAATTTTCTGCAGGAAACCCTTGTAGGATCTACACAAATAACCCATTGCTGAATTCAGACTTTTGTCTACTTTTCAGAAATGTTTAGGTTTCCGGGATCCAGCATTGGTTACACACCAATTTCTGTCACTGACTGGAAGGAGGCTGAAAGCACAAAAAATTGTAAAAATGGGGTATGTCCCAGTAAAATGCCAAAATGGTGTTGAAAAATTGGGTTTTCTGATTCAAGTCTGCCTGTTACTGAAAGCTGGGAAGCTGGTAATTTTAGCAAAGCAAACCCTGTGTTGATGCGATTTTCAGGGAAAAAAACACAAGCCTTCTTCTGCAGCCCTTTTTTCCCATTTAAAAAAATAAAAGTTTTCCCTGTATTTTGGCTAATTTCTTGGCCTCCTTCAGGGGAACCCACAAAGTCTGGGTACCTCTGGAATCCCTAGGATGTTTGAAAAAAAGGACGCAAATTTAGCGAGGGTAGCTTATGTGGACAAAAAGTTAAGAGGGCATAAGCGAGAACTATTCCAAATAGGTAAAAAAAGGCCTGGCACAGGAGGGAGAAAAGGCCTGGCAGCAAAGCGGGTGTACTGAGACATCTTTTGCATTCACATCTTTGTCTAGGAAGGATTTTGCTAATCCTTTCCGGGACAATGTATATTTGATATAAGCAAAAGCTTTGTATTCTCCTTAGATTTGAACCATTTGGAAGGCAATGCATATCATCAGTCATCTATTTACAGATCCTTTGCGTGAAATAGATTTCTAGATCCGTTAACTATTGTGCAAAGTTCTTTGTGTGGATCAAAGCTACCAGCAACTCACTAACTCAGCATCAAACAGACTGGAAACATTCCTTCCATTGCCTACAAAATAACTTGCAAGAATCTGAAGAATTCCTACCTCCCTTTGTCTCTGTACTTGTCTCTACCTGACCTGCCAATTTCTCATCTGAAATTAAAACAGCTGATGAGCTCTGATACAAAGTACTTAGACACAGATTTATCAAACTTGCAAATGCAGCACACGTAAGCAGGAGAAAAAAAATTAGGAGAAATAAACATATTTCTTCTTGTTATACCTTCCCTGAGAAGGAGTACATTTTGACACATTCCCAGGTCTACAACTCCTAGTAAATCTGGGAATGCACCAAGATCCATTGGTGGATGTGTGGAAACATCTGCTCTCCACCCTGGGGATTCACATCTGGAGCAGAGTAATACAGCACATTGACTTGCGCTGCTTTGCATTTCTCCATTACCAAGCACAGCAGAGCCACACAAGGTGGCCCTGCTTTGCTTGGCAAATCAGAATTTAGTGTTGTGTTGCCCTTGCATTATGTTGCGTCACACAAGGGCAATGTAACACTATAGTAAATCTGGCCAATAGTAATTAGGTAAACTCTATTGGTTATGCCATATCTCCAGGGGACATTTTTCAATTCACGACCTCAAGATTATTTTGTTACCTTATAACCATGTTGTTAATGGCAGCTTTTCTACTGCTGCATAGTTCATGGATTCACTTAAACAGTGTACATGTGTCACCATTAATCATTCAGCAATAAAACCAATTTTGTTTGAGAAAGTTGTCAATATATAACCATGGCCTGTAATAATGCTCTTACTTTCATAAAGATCTTGTACTCTTGAATTCAACAGTGGCTAATATGAAACACTGACACCCATATTTATGGGCTCTGTGGCACAGGGCGGTGCAGCAAGACACCTTGCTATGCTGTGTCACAGGGAAAGGGCAGGAATGTGCTGCATTCATCCATTAGGGTGATTCCTGTTCTTTCACCCTGCCCTGGCACCCTTTTCCCAGCCTGGCGCCAACACAGGCACCCTCGTACCATAGTGCAGGGTGTCTCTATTGCATGTAGGATTATTTTTGCGAAAGAAGGGGAACCTTCCTGCACAAAAACAATCCTTAGAGGCATATTCCTCTGTCTATATGCACACATAGAAAGAGAAAGTAAAGAGGAGAAATAAAATATGCCTCCTTGTTATGCCACTGCTGTTGAGGTGTATCTTTTTAGTGGATTCCTAGATTTACAAGGTCTAAAAGCATGGGAGGTGCTTGGGAACACCCACACAACACCCATGAAAGCCTCACTTGTGCAGAGTAATGCAACGCAGCGATTTGTGCTGCCTAGCCTCACTCCATGTTTTTGAGGCCACTCAAAGCCACACAAAGTGACTTTGCATGGTTTCAAAAATATGGCTTAGTGGTTTGCACCACACATGTACCACGTTGTGAGGTGCAAGCATAGTGCAAACCACTAATGAATTTGTTCCTGAGTCTTTACCTGGTTTCAAGAATATTATGCTATTCCTCTTTGAAAATGGTGGGGGAATTTACTACTTTGTATTATATCCTTGAAAACTATGCTTTAAACTCGGGTTCAGCTGATCTACATACATTTTGTGTAGCGCATTTGCGAAGCAGTTCTCTCAAGGGTAATAGTGGTTAGTAAAGATCTTATGGCTGACTGAGCATTGTCTTTTTTAATATGTTTAATTTAGGACTGTTGTGCACCAATTAGTAACTTATCCAGGTCTGCCTGAGATAAAAATATTTGGATGTCTGTTTCAAAAGGAGTCATCTTTTCAGAATGAAAGTCTTGAACGTATTTTGTAATTACACACAATTATTTCTGGGTGTGAGTGTAAGGAGTGTCCCAAAACAATATAGAAATATCTATCTTTTCAGACATCCTCAAACACATAGAGCTTCTCTCTGAAGCAAGTTACATACCTTGCTACCATTGGCCATGAGACCATAGTACGTTGTCCTAAATTATAGAGGTCAAGAACCAGTCGTGGTTCGTGGGAGTTTCCAGAGGCCGGGCAATGCGCAGGTGGTGGTGGAATTTTGGAATATAAATGATATTTTTAAAAAAACTTACCTGCACGCTGCGCTTCAATCAATCAATCAATCAATCAATGACACTTATAAAGCGCGCTACATACCCGTAGGGTCTCAAGGCGCTGGGGGGGGGGGTGTGCCGCTACTGCTCGAATAGCCAGGTCTTCAGCTTCTTCCTGAAGGAGAGGTGGTCTTGGGTCAGGCGCAGGTCGGGAGGGAGGGAGTTCCAGTTCTTGGCGGCCAGGTAGGAGAAGGACCTTCCTCCTGTAGTCGCTCTTCGGATGCGGGGGGCGGCGGCGAGGGCGTGGTTGGCTGATCGGAGGTGGCACGTGGGAGCGTAGAAGTTGACTCGGCTGTTGAGGTAGCTCGGGCCTTGGTCGTGTAGGGCTTTGTGTGCGTGGGTGAGGAGGCGGAAGGTGATTCTCTTGTTGACGGGGAGCCAGTGCAGGTCTCTCAGATGTCCGGAGATGTGGCTGGATCGTGGGATGTCGAGGATGAGTCTGGCTGAGGCGTTCTGGATCCGCTGGAGTCTCTTCTGGAGCTTGGCGGTGGTACCGGCGTAGAGGGCGTTACCGTAGTCCAGTCGGCTGGTGACGAGGGCCTGGGTGACGGTCCTCCTGGTCTCGGTGGGGATCCACCAGAAGATCTTCCGAAGTGTGCGTAGGATGTTGAAGCACGCCGAGGAGACGTTGTTGACCTGCCTGGTCATGGAGAGGGAGGAGGCCACCGATCCTTCATCTAAGCTTGAGAATAGGTCAGCTCCTAACATCTGTTTACACCCACAAATGGACAGTCCACCATAAACTACATGGTTCCACTCACTGAGTTGCCATACACAGGCAGAACTGCTCACTCTCTGAACACTACAAATGAAGTTGAATCTTTCTCGTCTCTTCCTATTCCTCTTTTCGCAGCATGGTTAACCTTGCCGTCGAATTACCTTTGGGTATTTATGTGGGAGTAGCTGGCAGGGGAATTGCAAAGAAATCTCTTATCAAGCATCAATCTTATTTCTGCAGTTCCCGACTAGCAATGATGGCTAAATCTTTATACCAAATCATCTTTGAGAATGTACTTGTTGAGTATATTTATACGATTTTTAGTAATAATAATACATGGCCAATCAGTAGCTGGGAAACAATTTTGGCTTCAATGCATTTTGATGATGTTTAGAAATAGTTAATCTCCCCTGGCTCATATATTGTTTACTGGTTTATTCTAATGGACCAGGGTTCAATTCTTTCCAGCAGCATACTCATGTATAACTCTGTTTCAAAATCTTCTTGGATCTTCATGGATAACAAGCGTTTTAACTGATACTTTTCTTCCTTCTTTTACCCACAGTAACAATGAATGGTGTGGCAGCATTGTGAACCACTAGACTCTTTGAACTCTGAATTTTGGGCTATGACTTTCTCTTAAATCACTGGTCACAAATGTGGCAGGTAGTAGGTTAATGATAAGTTATTTGATTATCCCTGGTTTTGATAACCAGGTTGTTTAATTTAGTTATTTATTTTGCATCTGGCATTAAGTAGTGACTATGGCACAGGGCCCTCACTTGTAGAGTAGCCATCCTTGTAGACACCTCGAAAGAAGGTAATACAGACCACAGGGTAACACTTCTCCCATTAGGTGCATATCTATTGGATTTTAATTTTGAGTTTGAAAAGAGGATGCTGTAGAATCCCGTTTTTTCTTGAGCACTGTTCCCTATAGTCTTTCTGCACAGTGGTGAAGTGTATGCAGTTGGGAATATTGTCTGTGAGCTTTGTATTTTGTGTTTTTTAATTTTGTTGTAGAACATATAGAAAGATGTAGTTGAGGCTACCCAACCCATGCAATAGTGGTGAGTAACTGCAGAGGTGGTGCTTACTCACTGAAACTATCACAGTATTGGTCCTTAGGTTTCTCCACTCTCTGTTTCTTATGTTTGGAGGTGTGGTAGTTGGAGGACAAAGTCCTGAGGAGACCCCTTTACTAATTTGGGATTGAAAAGGCTACACTCTGCCCTGATTGGTTGACATCTACAATTAACAAAAAGGAATTATGAATTTATTGGAACATACCTATGCCTCTCTGCGAAATGGCACTATATAACCATTGAGGCTTGTATAGTGTCTTTGTGTATTGCTTGTTGTAAATATGATAATCTTGTGAGCACTGCATCTTATGCACTATATTCACATATTTCCCACCAGATTGTATATGTATGAATACAATACATGTATGACAGAAATTATTACTTTGTCTATAGCTGTACTGTTTCTATCTTAATATGTTTTATATGAATGTTTCTACACAATCAAGTTGCATTGACATTTTGTTAAATATTAGATAAGATAGAGCCCTCTAATGCATGGACGAGGTCTCCCTCTGTTTGCATGGATCCCACCTGACATTTTGTTTAGATTTACATGACTTTAAATTGTAGCAAGCTGCACATTCTTTTGATTTGTTTGCTAAGTTTGGGTGCAATTTGTGTAACAGATTAATCCATTTGTAGTTTTTCACAGCTTTGCTTTTCATAACGCGTTTATACAATTATAGGTGGTATACTGTGTTTTGCCTCATGTGGATTGGAAAGCATTGTGCCATCCTTCCGTTGGTTTCTTCAGCTTCCTGTGCCAAGGAACTGTCATAGAAATTCCACCAAGGAATTTGGGATGGCATCTGTGTCTCGAGCAATGTAGTCATCCAACCAGAGTTTCTTCAAAATAATCAGTTGGGGGTTAGTTTGTGTTCATTTTATTCATTTTGTTGTTAAAAAGGACTTTTTGTTCATACATTGTAGGGGTTAGGTACATCAGTGACAGGGACATAGGCTAATGTGTTTTTGAAGAGCATTAGCTGGTTGTAGAATATTGTACACTTAGTGCAGATTGTCAGAGGTGTCTTCACATGTTCTGATTGAGATGGTAGTAACAGCCTTATATAGATGTGTATGGGTAAGTGTTTTAAATGGAATGAACCATTGCTTGTTCAAAGCCCATGCTTAATATTTGGGGGTAAGAGTTATTTTTTTTATGTTAAACATGGTTTAAGATTTTGTAGCAAGTGATACACTGTTTTTTTTGTAATGAGGCATACTCATGTATAAAAGGGATACTCGTGTTTTGATATTTCCCATGTATGGTGTAAATCTGAGTGAGTGGGCTAGGACACATTTTGAAAGTCCTATCCATCATCTAGGTTTGACAGTGGCTTAGTTTTAGTACATTATCTGCTGTAGAATTTATTAGGATTCATATAGCATTATTTAGGTTGTCATATAACAGGAAGGGTTCCTCCCTATGTGTAATTTGTAAGTGTACACGTATTTATTTATATTGGTACCCTCTAGGGAAGTGGTCTTCAAACTGGGGGGCCTCAAGTGATCCCAGGGGGGCCGCCAGGCTCTGTCTAAAAGAAGCATTACACAGATAACAGTGTTTTGTTTTAAGCAGAAACATGTTATTGCATTTTTAAAAAGGCAACAGTACTAAACTGTAATGTTTAAATACTTCTAGACATATTTAAACATTGCTATTTTTATACAATTATTGTGAACATTTCTGATGGGGGCCCAATGATTTTTATTTTTCAACTGGGGGGGCAGTGCATTAAAACGTTTGGAGGCCACTGCTCTAGGCGCATGAGGAGTATTGCTGGTGGCTTTTGTAGTTTGTGCAATTAAATGTTTTAAAGTCGATATAGGTGATAGTTGGCCGGTGATATTTTTGTGGACTTTAGCAAGCAAATCTTTTAGGATACATTATTTAATATTTTTGTGATATGTTTAATGTAAAAGTAGCTGCTAATGATAATCCAATTATTTTGGCACTACTATTGGAGTCGACATTGTGGGGGGCATTATGTTTGACATATCATATGTTCATTTAAAGGTAATGATAATTTTGTTTGTGATATTTGTGTTTTCTATGTAATTAAAAAATTATTATTTTTAACAATGATATTTGTTTTCCCAACATTTCTGGATTTTTTTAGTTAAGTATAGGAAGATGATGGTTTTGTTACCAGAATTTATTTTCCAATATTTTTGTGCTTTGATATTGCATGTATCTATATTATGTCAGTGATTTGCAATGGGCTGTGTCAAACGATACAACAGGAAAAAGTGCACACATGTGTATGAAGATCATTTCGGATCACACTTCATCGATATTGCTTTCTGCAGAATTTCTTCCTCAAAGCCATATTCTCTTGAAAAAGACCAGGATAGTGCAAGGAAGGGCAGAAGGAGTAAGTTTGTGAAATAGAACTCAGTGAGCATTTGCTATTGTTATGGCTCTTAGTTGCCGTCTTTGTTCTTTCAATATAGATTCTCTGATTACTGTTTCAATTATATGTTCTGGACTTATGCTGACTTCGGCTTGTTAGGGAATGCCTACAAATCTCAGATTCAGTTGTCTAGATCTATTCTCCACATCATAATTTTTTTCATTGAAGTATTTTTAAGACAGTGTTTGTTTCCCATTTGTAACTTTTTATAAGCTTCCTCATCTAGACTGGATATCTCTTCGACCTTCAGAAGAAGTTGTGTGAATGCTTCAAGTTTCTGATTGGCATTCAATATCTTATCTGATAAATCATACCTCTTCACTGGTATCTTGTTTTGAGAAGTTTGATCTTGATACAGTTGCAAAAATTTTATACAATATGTCCTGGGTGCTGTGGTGTTTCCTTTTGCTTTCTGCTTTTCTGTACTGCAGTCATTCCAGCATTGTTGAGGCTTACATTTCGTGGTGGTCTTTATCCAGACTGGACTCAGAACCTGTTTCAAAGCAGTCAAATTGACTGGAGGTCTGTTAGCTCTGTAAAGTTACTAATTTATGTGCTGGACAAGTCTTTCTCCTTCTTGTTAAGATTATTAGCATCTCCTTGTAGTTCTTCAGATTTATATTTATTTGATGCCCCATGGTTCATTTTACTGTCCGAAGATGATTGTGATTTAAGAGTGGTATTTTGAGCACAATCACTAACTGCGTTCAATCATGCTGCAGCTTGAGAATAATAATCTTCCTGTTTTCTGTAACACCTGCAGTACCATAATACTTACTTCAGTCTCTGCTCTTCCCGCCTGGCATATCCTTTGCTTTTCATATCAACCATATACTCATTCAAAGATGGATCCTGACTAATCTCTAAATGAGTTATAGAATCTTGATATGGTAGAAGGGTGAAGATCTGCCTTTGACTCCACTCCAGGGTAGGATCAACCACTAGGAATTTGGACAGGTGTCAGGAGTGGCAGTAGGATCAAGGTGATTATTTATATTGCTTTGATATTATCCGGTCTGTGTCTAATAACCTTTAACACCTTCCTGATAGCTCCCTTCCATAGATGAATCAGGTGAGACTTTAGCCAAAGTGAGCATCATTATAAGCTCAATGCCAGGTGTGATAGAGGTGGCATTTGGTGAGTCTCTATGAGTTTTGTAGTATGTGGGCTGTTTCTAAGTCCTTTTATTATTGATACCAGATTTAGGTGGACAAACACTCTTACATACCTTCCCTTTCTCCCTCTCTAAACCCATATCCAACTGGGTCAATTGATTTTTTTAGTAGGCCTGTCAGTACCACTAGGCACATGATAGAACAGCTAATAGAGTTTATTGGAGTAACACTTAAGTCATTTCTCTTGAAAATAACTGAAGTTACACATGTACTGCTGGGCAGCATGCACCAAGACAGTCAAGAGTTCTCACTAGCCCCTTTAGATACATTATCTCACAATGGCTCTATAAAAAATGAATGCATGGTTATTGATAACATTGCATACTATCAATGAGTGATAAAAGTTGCAGTTGGTAGTGGATTCTCAATTCATTGTGATGTAGGAGTCATGTCATGATAACACATTCTAAACATATATCTTCAGTTGTGCTATCAGACACATAGACTCTCCACCTGTCTCCTATCCAACTTCCTCCAGCTGATCATGGAGGTTCAGCCAAGATGCATCCAAGACCCTCCTATGCAGTGGTGTCAGTAGAAGTGTTGTAAAGGTGGCAGGGAGGATAACCCCAGCACATTCCGTGCTTTTTGGTGTTCCCAGTGCCAGAGTTTCTCCCAGTGCTATTTGTACTCTGTCTGCTGGTGCTGATTCCAACTGCACTGTAGAGAGTGGCGATGCTTCTCCATATCTGGGCATGCACTGCATTTTCTCTTTTTTCGGACCACCATAAAGTTTAGGGAAATTTTGGGAGTCCCTCACAAATACTCTCCAATTCTTCCTTTGCCAAACTGAGGGCCCTCTCCTGATGTTCCTCAGCCATTGTGCAGGATTCTACTACTAAAGGAGTATCAGGCTATTCCTGGAGGTACATTTATGTTGCAGAAGGCAACTATCTCCACCCAAGTCTGGAGATCTCCACAGTCATAGCAGAGACAAATAAATTAGTATGGGGTTTACTACAGAATATGTGTGAGTACCTTTAAAGGCAAACAATGTATGATTAGCCAATAATGTATTGACTGTGAACAATATGCAATAAATAGATGTATGTGCAAGAGAGTGATGTATTAGTGTCTACATATTATATTTAAACTTGCTGTTTTAGTTGTGCAACATGTTTATACAAATGTGTTGCCTCAGGATGGTATAGGTGAATGGTGTAATGGTCCACCATTCATCACTGTCCGGACACTGTTAACCCACAGTAATGCAGCAGTCAAATTAGCAACTGAGATGAAAAATGAGGCCACCACTAGTTGATCATGCAGCTTCATACATGACCGCTGGTCATCTCCCTCCCTGGGAACCTGAATACGACATTAGTTCAGGGATTATGTCAACATGTGAGCCGTGGCACATAGTGAAGTTGGGCAACACTCAATAGGCAACACCCCTTCTTGTGAAGCTATGTGTGTGTGCCCTATTGACCTCTGTTGAGATTGTGATTTGGACGCTGGAATGAGGTGAAGAGCCGGCCCTGGAGAATTTTACAATATTTCACACAATTTCAGGAGTTCCATGTAACATTTGTCAAGTGAAATTCCCAAAATTATGCCATTACACCACTTTTCATAATTATGCATAAAAATGTTATTCACAGACACAGGGTAACAACAGAACATGGCAAGCTGCTGTTTGAAGTGCTTATGTTTTCACACTATTTTGTTAGCTGGAAATGCATCCACATGGATGCGTTTTGTACTAATATATGTCTATAAATGATGGATTTGCATATTGCATAATTATGAACAAATCTCCATATTTTCCACCATTTTGCACAATTAACCAAAAAAAAAATCATGTGAATTCCACACACCCCTAGTAAAGAGGTGTGCAGAGAGGGCAAACCCAATTTCACTTGCAACAAAGGTGTAAATTGTCTGTTAAGAATAAATTTGTCTTTAATTGTACTATATTATCCATACATTCTTGCATTCACTCATAGTATGATGTCTGTCTGTTATGATGTGGTGAAGTATTATAGAGCTATGTTTTAGATTCAATCTCTCAAATATACATGGAGTACCAGTCTGGGTAAGTTTAACTTACCTAGAAGTAAAAGTGTACCTTCCAGAAAGCAACTTCAAAACTGTTATTCAGGTGTTAATATTCATACACCTAAATAGTGATAAGGTACGCGCCATGGCCTCCCAGATTCCACAGTAGCACCAGTAAGGACATCGTACATGCTGCAACACAAGTCATAAGGGCCGGAAGAAATATGATCACATCACCCGTTCATGATGGAACTCCATTTGTTCCCCTTGCCAGTCTGCACCATTTTCTAAACTAGCTCCATAATTTACAAAGCCTTCATGACCAGCACTCCCTGCTTATTTTGCAGCCAAGCTTTTCATCTTTGGTGGTTTCCTGAACACCCAAGGTCAGAACACCATCAGACTGCAGACTCAGTCCTAGAGGTTGATGGACCGAGTAAAGACAGCGAGTGTGTTGGAGTTCATTATGCCTGCTACCCTGCTTTTATTGTGGCTGAAAGATTTAGAGTTCACATCTCGTCCCTTGATGAACTATGTGGGTTTGTATGAACCGCCATCACTGTGGTTCATATAGAACCATTTTAAAGTTTGGTGTGAGTCCATCATTGGTGAAAGACACTTGCACCATTCTTTTTAAAGATTTACTTTTCCAAACACATGGAAAGTGGGAGTTTATTTTGGAATTGTAACAACTATTTTTCACTCATGGTAGTTGGGTAACTATTTATTTTTACTGTCCCTCGCTGCCAGGATGATTCTGGTGGTGGCGAACAGTAAAAAAAATAAACAACCTTCCATTCTAAATATGGTAGACTGTTAAGCGTGTTACCTCTGATGGCCTGTGCTCCCTTTTGCTGTGGGAAGAAGGTTTACAGCTGTGGAGTAAAGTTTACTCTCTCAGTGTAAATCTTGCATTGCACCTGAGTCAAAATTGCTCAGGTGGATCAAGCGTTTGGCAGACAGGGTATTCAGTAATAGTTTGTTGAAGTACCCTGTCTGCCAAACTTTAAATCAGGTTCTACAAATGTAAAATAGAAAAAATAAGGCAGCAGGAATTTTCCATCTATGCACTCAGGATCTGAAACAACATCCACACACTGATTTGGATGCTGGTCCAATTTAGGGAAGAGTAGAAGATGCACTTCTTTAAAGGAAACTACATCACAATGCATTGACAGCCCACAGCAGTCTACCTCTATCATTCATTGACTTCAAGTTTGTCCTTGACCTTGTGCAGCACTCCACTGTTTTTTGGCTAGGTTCATGTTATAGAAACATGACATACATTCATACATGCATACATACATACACACATAGATACATACATTCATAGACACATAACAAATGAATATCACTCAAGCATGTTTCAAGAAAATGTGTTGGACTTAGCCCTTTCTGCTTTCAGATTTTAAGTTACTATTCTGAAAATGCCACTTTTAGAAGATTGGCATTTTTCTGTCCTAAACCAAGTGACAGAGAATGGCTCTGCTGTTGTGAACTGTGTATTCCTTCCAGACAGTGAGACAAAAAAGAAACTAGATGAGCCGAGATGAGAGGGAAGATGCTCTTCCTCAAAGGATGGTTAGGGATGTTCTGTGCCCTGTCCTGATTATATTTTAAAGTACCCTGCCTGCAGCACACACAAAACAACCTGACACAAGGCCTGCCTTTGCCACCCTAGACAGTTTGGAGCTAAACCCAGGGGGAGGGGAAGAACTGCAAAGAACCATTTGTGGGGGTAGTCCAAAGAATTTACCACGCAAAGGCTGGCACCAGCTATAAATACGGCATCATCAGACCTTTCCATCAGAACACTCCTGGACTTTGGAAGATTCAGACGAAGGACTTCCTTCCTGCTGGAAGGTTTGTCTTGCTGTGTGAAGAAAGAATATTGGACATGCTTGGCTGTATTTCAGGCTACCCAGAGTGATGTCAAGGACCAGTTTGACCTCCTGTGTGAGCTACAGGGACACAACATCGTTCCGGAGGCCTCCGTACAGCTGCTTTTAGCTGACCATCACCAACTCGACCTGCCTGGATCTGTCTGAGCCCTGCTGATGGCCTCTGCTGGAGAAAGTCTGGTTCACCAAGATGTGCCCCATGAGTCCTGGCCCCTTGGCTAGCATCAGTGAGAATCGTTACACAAGACAATGTTAAAATCCTGAAGTGTGGGTTCCTTGAGACCTCTAAATTTATTTTTGTTGAGAATCGACTGCCCACAATGACTGCCAAGGCCAAGCTCCAGAAATGCCAGCCCTTTGCATCAACAGTGACCATCCACTACGACCATCAATCCGAGACCTATGCTTCACTGTCAGTGACCAGATGTGACGATCAACCAAGGAAAGCTTCAGGGACGACCAACCGTTCGCACTGCAGCAACAACGGTCTGCAACACACGTCCTTCTCACGCCCTCAGCTTACTCCTTGTGGCCCCCACCAACATAACTGGAACTCTTAGAGCCAGACTTGAGAAGGTAACTCTTTAATGGGACCAACTTGTTCCTGTAACTAAACTGCGCTGTATTGCAGATGGAACTTGTGACTTTATCCCAGTCAAGTTCAATCAGATAATCCTGAGTGGAGCTTTGTTGATCCTGGTGCTATTTTTATCTAATATTTTTTACATTATTATTTCTGATTCTATTGGTTGGATTTTGTCATTTTTGTGTAGTATTATTTATTAAAATGTACTCTAAATTGTCACATTGTTACTGTTTGTGTGCTCCATAAATACCTTACAAAATGCCTCTAAGAAAAGCTTGTCTGTTTTGTGCCAGGCTACCAGAGAACTAAGCACAGGTTTATTTATTGACTTCTGTAGTTCACCTTGATAAGGGCTGTGTTTATTACGTGAGTGGGGCTTCCTTCTCTCTCGCCCAATAACCCAATATCTTACAACCCCTACCCTCTTTTCCATACATGGGTCTTCAGCAAACAGTTGGTATTGTGAAAGATTGTTTGCAAGATCATGATTTGCTGGGTCTTGCTGAATCCATACCTTGAAAACATTCTCATTCTGAAATACTTAAAATATTAAAGCACTGTTTTTTTAGAACAAAATGTAAACAGAATTAAAAACACCTAATATATAAATGTTTAAAAGGGCAGGACGTTCTGTAACAGCCTATGACTTTACATAGAATTTCTCAGAAAATCAGGGCTCACAAATTGCCTTTGTGTAAATCATTCTATTAAATTTTAATATTATTTCAAATATGTGCATTTATCTTAAACGTTTGGAGTTCATTTAGAGTAAATAATGTTTTACGCCACAAATCCCTTTGCATGCATACAATGACAAACATGAATCATAAATCAGGTACAACTGAGAGAATGCCTCTGTTTTTTAGTCTTGTTAGGTTTCTGCCATTTCTCCCATACAATGTGCCTGCATCACAAGGATCACTGAAGAATAAACATCTCAGCTGTCCTATGGAAATGACTTGGTGAGTATTTCAGACCAGGGTGTTATACAGAGTAAACTGAAAGACGAATCTGTCATTGCCAAGGAAAACCAGTCTGTCTTAACTTGAACTCTTACCCAGAAATTCTCACGAAACAACGTTTTGGTGATACCAACCAAATGCTGATATTCTACACTTGCTGCCATCACACGACCCATGGATTGTAAAAAGCTTTCACCTCAAAGCTCACACCCAAGCTTGGACTAAGGGCTAGATTTACAACCCAGTAGCACAACGCAGCACACCACCAAAAGCTGCTGGGCTGTACTGCGTGGCAGGGAGGGAAAAAGTGCCATACCTACAGAGATATGGCACTCTTTTTCCTTCTCCCTAACGCACGTGAAGATTCAGGCCCCCGCGGGCCACACACACACCTTTGCACTACAGGGCAATGGTGCCTGTGTGAGTCCAGCATAGGTTTTGGCCTGGAAGGGTACCCTTCCAGTACACAATACTATGCCTAGACAAACTGTAAAATATTGTGTGCTGTACAGTGCAGCGCACAAGCAAAGTTTGAAAAGAAAGGAGAAATACCATATTTCTTCTTTTAACGTCTGCTTCAAAGTGGTGTTATTTGCTGGCGCACATCCCTATCTTCTATTGTTAGTACATAAAATCTAGAGTCCAAAAGCATGGGTGGTTGCTTCAAATTGCTTTGCATTAGTTTCAGGCAACTTTCAAGCAGAAAGTAAATTTAAAATAAAGTTTCTGCTGATTTTCGACACTTTTGTGAGGCAAGCACAGCACACAATGTTTGTAAATCTAGGCCTACATGTGCTGTATTTCAACTCCCAAAGGTCAAGTGTTTGAAACGCACAGAACCTCCACAGGATTTGAAGCAAGTGGTTAAATAGCTTGGCCCGTTCACTCACCTTTCAAAAAGATACTTGGGCCCAGATTTATCCATTTTTGACAGTGCAATGCAGCAACACAACTTGCTGCGCAGGGCTGCGTCAAATGGAGAGGGCAAGAATGCACCAAATTTACTAAGATATGGTGCATTCCTGCTCTCTCACTGCGTTAGCACAGTATGAGCTGCCATGGTACAATGTGGCCTGTAGTGCAGCAAAGATTGCAATAAGGAGAAAAAACTAATTTACCTCATTGATCCTCATTTGGAAAAGGCATACCATTTTGATGCACTCCCATGCTTACTTGTGTCAGTATATCGGGGTAAGTGCCAAAATACAAGGACGGATGCTTGGGAACACCCATTCTCCACCCATGTAATGACTTCTTGGTGCAGAGTAAATCAAGGCAGTAATGTGTGCTGCCTGACATTCCAGACTTACCAAGGCACACAGCGCCATTGAAAGTGACTTTGGGGTCCCGGTAAACCTGATTTAAGGATTACATTGCCCCTTACCAATTTACCAAGTCACGCAAGGCCACATTGTGTGTGGCTCCTCGTGTGGCCTTGTATGGCTCGGTAAATCTGATTTAGGGTTTGCTTCGCATTGCTGGACCAAGGTTTACAGCATGTGTATGCAAATATGTGTTGGCATTTGTAGAACTCAAACTCAGCCCAAGTGCTTGGGGCACGAACCTCAAACATTCTTCTTCAACACTGGCTGCCAGGTTTGATTAATATAAAAAGACATAATTATTCCTGCATTTACTACCTTTGCCTTCCTTATATGCCTCCCAAGAAAGCACATACTGCACTCACAATGCTTTAAACCTCGTAGATGTCTCGCTCATAGTTTACTTATAGCTTCAGGCTCGTCTAGCCTGCATTAGAAAGGCACAATACCTCACCACAACTCCTCGTCTTAGGAGAAGACCACACTATGCAGATGATTATCGGATAATGCACCCCGAATCTGGAATGCTCTGCCTCCTCAAATCAGGAAAGTTCTTCTTAACTGATCTTCAGACCAGTCCTCAGTAACTCGCTGCTTTAATCCAACTTTATAAGCCGTTGCTTCCTGTCCCTGTTATTTAGTAGTTTCGGCTTTCCTCTGTTTTCGATGACTCCATGATGACATCATGCCATCTATTCTTTGTCCATATTTCTTACTCAGCCAAATGGGTATCTCACATCCTTGAAGCATTCACATTGTTGTGTGTTTTCAATGTGTCACAGCCAGTAATTGAATGCCTTTCTGCGCCAAGAAGCAATATAGCAGCTCGCAAGCTCTGGAATTATTCACCAGACGGACTAAAGTGATCAAGGTCATCCAATGCCTTCCTGCGCATATTCTGCATAAAATTGTGATTGTTTTGATTAAATGTTGCCACTGTCGATAAATGATTGGAAATGTTTGCTCTCTATTTTCGGAGAATTTATTTGAAGTTTCAAAATACGATAGAAAGACATATATGTGATCAGTCATATATGAATAAACCACATGTCTTTAACTATTTCTACATGACTAGTAGATGCATAGCTATTAAGATAAAAACAGTTTTCAAATATAACGGAATAAGGGTAAGTCGTACAGCCTTGTAACAGGTGAAAAAAGATTTAGGGAGGAGAGAGTAGGATATAATCTACATTACACCATTCATTTTGTCGTCAATTGATCAAACTAGTATCTGCTAGGAGTAGTAAGGTAAGGTAAGGTAAGGTAAGGTAAGGTAAAGATAGAAGAGTACATTCAAGTGCTTCCATCGGTTCCACGAGAATGGGTGGCCTCCAACAAAGGGGTGTGATGTAACAATCAGGTCACTAGCAGACTATTGACCTTGTTGCTAGGTGAGGCACTATTTAATAGTAATATAATGTAATCGGTATATGTTACATACATGACCTCATGTTCTGACATGGTTGTCATGTGTCTTCATTGGTTCCATATCCCTTTAAAGATTTCCATTTGGTCATTGACCCAGCAAATAACCCGTTCGGAAGAGGGTGATCTCATTGTATGAGCCATCCATTCATTCTCCTTAGTAGTCGTGAATGCTCTGGAGAGTCTCAATATACAGGTTTTTACTGCAACTAGGGCCATTCCATTCCATCGGTATTAATGTTTGGATATGCCTGTGACATCTACTGTGTCATGATGCATGGCTAGGGCAAAACATTTTCATTTGCTGCCCTAAGTGTGCTGAGTACGCCGAGGCGTGGGTCTTGTGCTTACTGTGTCACTAGATTCTAGCTAGCCTGGCTAATGAATGGTGATAGGCTGAAACCTTTCCCAGGATGCTTGTTAAAGGTCCAGGCAGGACCTGGTTTAGCAGTTTGGGCTGGACTTTTCCCAACTGTAGCAAGGTCAAGACAGATTTGCATATGGCTAGGCCGAAAATGGGTTGACATGGTGGGCAAAAAAGCAATGGATTGAGATGTGGCCCAAGTAAATGCCAGTGTCTGAGATTAATTCAGGCATTTAATCCACCACCTTGTTGTTTTTGCATTTGCCCACTTAAGTGCACAAGGTATGCCTGGGCGTGGGTCCCAGGCTCTCTGTGCCACTGGATTCAAGCAAGCCAGGCTGAGAGGTGATACCCCAAAACTGGTTCAAGGGTGCTTCTGTTCCGGTTCAGGGAGGATATGGCCTGGCAGTTTGGGCTTGATTAATCCCACAGGGAGCAGGGCCAGTACTGAATTGTATATGGTTGGGTACACACTGGGGTGCCAAGGTGGGCAAAAAAATTAGCAATTGGGATGCGGCCCCTAGTGATTGCCTGTGGCTGAGATTAATTAAATCATTCCATCTATTACCTTGTTGATTTTGAATTTGCTGTCCTAAGTGCACCGGGTATGTTCATACGTGGTTCCTGGGCTCACTGTGCAACTGGATTCCTGCTAGCCTGGCCTATAGAGGGTGATACCCCAAAACTGGTCCCAGGATGCTTGTTTCCAGTCCAGGAAGGACCTGGCCTGACAGTTCAGGCTGGACTGTTCCCATTGGTAGCAGGGGCAAGACTGATTTGCATATGGCTGGGTCCAAACTGAGGTGGCATGGTGGACAAAAAAACAATCAAGTGATTGCCAGTGGCTGAGATTAATTCAAGCATTTAATCCATCACCTTGTTTTTGCATGCTGCCCAGCTAAGCACACAAGTAAGGGAATTAATAGTCCACTAATGTTGGGCATTGTGGCTAAATGTTCGTCCAGTACAAATATATTGTTGTACATCTTCAGAATATATGGAGCATATCACAGTCCAGCCAACAACATTCCAGCATTTAGGAAAACATAGTAGATCAGTCTTCTATAGTTTAAGCAGGGAAGATTCTTACAATTCCATTGGGAAGGAGCACATACAGTTCCATGTCCAAAGCAATAATTGTTCATTTTGCCATATGCCCTTCCTGCCTCAACTAACCTCATTAAACATGGCTTTGAAACACATGTAAATGGATGTAGCAAAATTGTGCAAAAATCTAGCATAATTATGCTAAATTATGTGTAATTATTCAAAATGCATCTTGCATTCAAAATGTTACCTGAATGTAATATAATTTTGAGTTGATTTAAGGTCAGTTGCATTCAAAAGACTGCCGCTCACATTCGGATTTGCAGGCTTGTGCTCCAAAATTACCCAAACTCAGTTAAAAAAATCTGCCCCTCCAGTTTTCTGAATTTGTTGATTTGCATTGAGACTCGGTGTTCTTTACCACTGCTAACCAGTGTTTAAGTGCTTGTGTTCTCTCCCCCATTAACATGGTAAAATTAGCCTACATTTAATTGATACATTTAATTTACTTAGAAATACCTAGTAAAGTGGTAAGTTAAATGCTGCTGGTAGGTCTGTAGCATTCATTGTGCCACCCATTAAAGTAGCACTTTTAAAAATGTCTCAGCCTTGCCATTGCAACCTGTAACACAGGTTTAAGCTGCTGATTTGACCCAACATATCAAGCTTTTGCCAGGCTTAAACTTTCCTTTTTAAGACATATAAATCATCCTTGATGTAGGCCCATAGGGCAGAGTGCATTGTATTTAAAAGGTTAGACATGTGGAGTTAAGCTTTACATTTGCTAGTAGTGAAAAATACCTACATTCTTTGTTTACTACTGTGAGGCCTTTTTTCCATTGGAAAACATTGGTTTAGATTATTGCATGTAATAGTGCTAACTTTTGATTGAGAGCAGGTAGAAATATTATGATTGAACTCAAATGAATTGTAATTTAAAATCATCTGTAATGATAAAGTCAGATTTTAACTCACAGTTTTTAAAATGCTACTTTTAGAAAGTTGGCATTTGATTACCCAAACTGCAGGGGGCCTGCTGCCAGTGTCCTGGGGCACAAGACTGTGAATCATCCTCCAGTTGGGGTTTGTGTATTCCTGCCAGACAGTATGACAAACGGGATTGAGGGTAAGCAAGATGGGCCAAGATGGCTGGGTGTGAGCTGTTCCCTGTCAGACTCACACATGAAAGGACTTGACCAAAGCACACACACAAAGAAACCTGACACCAGCCTTTTGTCACCCTAAAGTCCTTAGAGGCTTGGCAAGGGAAGGTAGGAACTTTCCACTTCAAAGGATGGCACCAGCTATAAAGATTGGAAACTCAGAACACCTCTTCATTACACTCCTGGGCCTGTGGAAGATTTTAGAAGCCTGCCTGGGCAACCAGAGGGCAGCCATGATGCTATCAGAGGATGAACCTGCTTTTTGAAGGCCTACCTTGCTGCTAGAACTGTGCCATCTTCTTGAAATCAGGACCACCAGAAGTAACAATAGCTGGCTGGCTGGTCACATTTGTGAGCTACAGGGACATAACAAACTCCTGGAGCCTTGACCCATGGACCTTGCATCTGCTGGAGTAAGACCTAGTCCCGCAAGTGAAACCTCCCAGGCCCTGTATCCTAAGTAGTGATGTTTGTGGTACTCTTCCAAAAACCTGGGACTTAGGAATTTTTTCACCAAAAAGTGCCCTGAGAGCCGAGAGAAGACTGGGACCAACCTGCCAGCCAATCCAGTCCCCCTGACTTTGCGGTAGCTCACACTATGTTCTTCTCCAAAGCAGCAATTTCTGTTCAGCAGAACTTGTCAGCAACGTAAGTAAACTTATATTGTTTCCTGTTCTTTAAAATTATAACAATTTAACACCTCAATCAAGAAAAATAGCCATAAAATCACATTGTCCAATCCATGTAATTGAATTTTATTTACTGACATTTACTACAACTATACAGTTACGGTACAGCACTGCTATTTAACCGTTCAGCTGCTACTTGTCCAAAAACGTTATCTATAAAAAACTCAAAATTAAATACTTATTACATATGAGTAAAGTGCAATGTGTTACAAACTTATTTGATCTCTACATTGTATGGAAAACACTTGGAGCATGGTATACTGATCTACTAACTCGGCCATTCCCCATCAACAATTGGGAGCAGCTAGATAAAATACCTTATTCCTCTGGTATTTTTTAGAGTTCTTTAAATTACGGTATCGATGAAGCAATAGCAATCTAATATCTAGTGCTCCAACCACCCTACATCCATTAGGGTTCAACAATTCTAAAGACTTAATGGGTAATCTCCAGTTAAAATTAATTTGTTATTTAATCAGCAAACAACAAGCCGTTAAACAGGTTAATAAAGAGGGCTATGCAGTAAACAGCTGAACTATTCTGGAGCTAGGAATGAAGCCTAAAAGAAATTGGTAACGCAAATTAAGGAAGAAGCAGAAAGGACTATTGTTATTGTTCTTGACCTAGTTCAACTGAGTTTTCCAACTGTATCCAGAAACAGCTTGCATTCATCATAGATTAACCCCACTCAAGAACATTGTTATACCTGTTTTGCGTTGCTATAAATTAAACCCAGGTGGTGAAATACTGATTTTAGCCAGTAACACCTTAAGCCCTTCAGGTTAATGCAAAGACAAACAGCGTACAATAACACTTCTTGTTTATAGTCACACAATCTACACTTGTGAGAAACTGATCCTTTCAAGTGCCCATATTTGTTAACTTTTAAAGGAATGAATCCACATCTCAGTCTCATAAATTCTTTTTTATGAGCTAAACTCAAAAGGGCTGGATAGGTAAGTAGCCTTCCCCAGGTTTTGATAAAAAGTTACACACAGATCGGCATGTGCCTTCAGTGCTAACTCCTGCCGATCTTCCTCACCAGAATTTATTTTTGATTTTTTTGGCAAGGATTTTGGCACACAATTTCAGCAGCAAATTTCGGTCAATAACACTTTGGGCACCCAAGACTTCTATTGAGTCCTTCACAAAGGCCTCCCATTGGAGTGTTTTGATGCAAATGCTTGACCTTATCATTTCCTTCAGAGATCCCGTGGGAGCCATCTCAAGCTTGAGACAATATCCCAAGAACCTTGCTTTGACCATAGCTGATTGCTTATAAGGACTAAATTCAAGTTATATTTGAGAAGAGGCAGTGGCATTGGGCAGTTGGAACAGACCTATGCATGATCAGGTTTGAGCTTTATCCAGTCACATTGCTAGGCAGTCCCTAAATATCAGTCAACCACTGGCCAAAGTAGGCATAAACTTGATTCCAGTGAGATCTTGGCCTCTCATTTTTTGTAACAGTTTTTGAAAACTGATGATCATAGATGTAAGAGTTCCTTTCAGGTCTGAGAAATGAGCTTGATGCAGAGTCTACCAAATTAAGTGGGCACCCAGATACTTCATACTTAAGACTTGCTCTAATTTTACATGACCACAACAAATTTAGCTTTGTTAACAAATCTGGTTCCCCATACCATGATTTTTGTTTTAGACAGATTAATCAATAACTTATTTTCATTGCAATATAGTGATAGGGTCCCCAAGGATTGTTGCAGGGCAACTGCTGTGTGGGTGGATATAATCATATCATCTGCATACTGTAGGCATTGAGGGCCTCATTCAAGAGGAAATGCCACAGTATGGCACTGCAAGCCAGCCTGCTGAGCAGTGCTGCGTCATTTTGAAAGTCCATGGATGCGTTGTATTTAAAGAAATATGATACATCCCTGTACTTTCCTCAGTACTGGTGTACAATCTGCTGCCTAGCACCATGGTGCAAGGGTACCTGCATTTCAGAAATGATTGTGTGCAGGAAGGGACACCTTTCTGCACATAAATGATCATTAACAGCATTTTCCTCTTTCTATGTGTACTGCTGAATGCAGCACATAAAGAAAGAGGAAAAACAGAGAGAAATAATGTTATTTCTCCCTGTTGCACCACTTTAATGCCACCCCTGAGGTGGCATAGGAATCTGACGCATTCCCAGCCTTGTTAATCTGGGAATGCGCCAGGAACACCCAAAAGCAACAGCCATGGAATGCCTCTTTCACTCAGAGTTATACCTGAAAGGGGGCCACTTTGACAAGGCCATGAAAAGCCACGTAAGATGGCTTCGCATGGCCTTGTTAATATGGGCCCACACACGGCGCCACTGGAGCCTCAAGAAAATGAAGCTTTGGTGGTGCAGTGGGCCGCTAGGGCCTTCTAAATGAGGCCCTGAATGTGGGTGCTTTAAGCTTTGGTGGAAAAGCTCTCACATTGATTAATGCACAGTTTATATCTGTCAGATACAGGCTAAATAGTAGGAGGGGCTAAAATGCTCTGTTTTAGACTTGCATTTTTCCAGATATTCTGTGATGTAACTCTATTGGCAGACATTTTAACTCTCACCTTGGTGTTTACACAGAGAATCTTTATAGCTGTCAACAGATTCACCAGAATACCCCAACTCTGTAGCTTCAGCCAAAGCCCAGCAAAATGAACTTTGTCAAATGCCGTGGAGTAGTCAATATATGCTGCACAGAGTAGAGGGGCATCTTTAATGTTTGCGGCTTCAATCAGGGAGGCAAGAATATCCAGATTGTCCTCAGTGCTGTGACCCCATCTAAACCCTGATTGAGTGAAAGGAATTAATGCCTTCAAAGTCACCCATTCATTTAGCGCTTCATTCATGGCTATGGTAAAGCATTTACCTTCAACATAGAAATGGCAATCGGCCTAAAATGAGCCTCTATGTTAGTTATACTTTTTTTGTGTAAGGGACTTAGGCCCTCATTTTGACATTGGCAGTAAAACCGCCGACTACTGCGGCCACCATATTATGAGCACTACTGGACTTCCACAAGAAGTGTGGAAATCCGGCAGTGTTCATGGTGGTGGTCAGTGTTAGGGTGGCGCTGCTACCACCACGCCAGTACAATGCCGCCAGCCGTATAATGACAATTCATACCACCTGGTGGTGTTCTGCTGGTGGGGCGCTGCTCCCTGCCGGAAGACCTCCTCGCTCAAGGTAAGTTGGGCCACTGACAGTGGAGGGGAGAGGGGGGTGTTGTGTGTGTGTCTGAGTGTGTGAATGTGTCTGTGTGTGTTGTGTTGTTTGCGTGGTTGTATGCGTGTGAGTGAATGTGTGTAAGAATGGTAAAGTGAGTGCGCGTCCACATATCAGTGTGATCATTGTAAGAATGTGTGTGATCATGTCTGGATGTATGCGTGTATGGATGTGTGTATGCCAGTGTGTGTATGAATGCGTATATGCCAGTGTGTGCATGAATGCGTGTATGCAGGTGGGAGTGATTGGGTGCATGCTTGGTGCGTGTCTGCAGGCATGTGTGGGAGGTGACAGGGTGTGTGAGGATCAGATGGGGTGGAGGTGTGTGTGTGAGGATCGGAGGGGGTGGAGTTGGGGGTGTGTGTGTGTGTGTGAGGATCAGAGGGGGTGGGGGTGTGTGAGGATCAGAGGGTGTGGGGGGTGTATTTGAATATCAGTGGTGGGGAGTTAGTGTGTGTTTGGGGCAGAGGTGAGTTTGGATGAAGGGGGTGTGGTGGGTGTCAGGTGAGTGTTGGGGGGTGGAGGAACGGCCTACTGGTGACAGGGAAGTAATTCCTTGTCACCGGTAGGGCCTACCACCATGGTTTTTGTGGCATTGCTAATGCCACGAAAACCATGGTGGTAGGCAGGCTCATAATGCCTTCAGCTGTACTATGCCGGCCACCGGGCTGGAGATATACATCTCTGGCCCGGCGGCTCATACCGTCATGGCGGTATGAGTGGAGAAGTGGCTGGTTGGCTGGGGCCAACCAGTCAATCTCATAATGTGGTGATATGTACCGCCAGCCTGTTGGCGGTTCTAACATCACATGAACACTCACCACCGGGGTCATAATGACCCCTTTAATATGGAACATCTCCAATTATCCCATATAGCACTTGTTAAAATGCAATTCTTTAACGATGGCTTAATAAAGAGGCCTATTGCTCTATTGCAGATTTGAATATACTAGTGGGGAGATCATTTGGCCCCGGTGCACCTGCCGGACGAAAAGAAGCAAAGATATCCAGCTGCATTAAGCCCTTCTTGGCTACAGCCTGTGGCTTCATTCTGCTGGAGATTCTCACCACCCAGAAAGTAGCTAAGTCTGAAGGTAAAAATCTTTCTTGTGGCTATGTCCAGTTGCTTCTTCTCCTCGGACACCATCTGCTGCCTTGCCCTACTGAACTTTTATATTCTCTGCAACTTTTCTTCAAAATTTCTACTAAGTCTGAAGGTAAGCCGAGACCTGGCCTGACCCACATTGTGTATCCGCCCCATCACTCCATCACAGTCAGCATTAACCTTTGACTTTGACCTGGTCTCACACGACCAGATATCCGTGGTTGGCGGATTAATATTTTAGGTGCTATTTTACTTTAAAAACATTAAATTGTCATAATTCATTTTTTACTATTTGGATTTAATTTGTTTTTGTGTCATTTTATTAAACAAAAGTGCCCCTATTGTTCAGAATTGGTCTACATGTTTTCAGTGTTTTGCTGTGTGATGCTGCATAAATATTTTACACAGTGCCTTTAAGTTAAGCCTGACTGCTTTTGTGCCAAACTACTAAAGGGTTCAGCACAGGTTTTAGCGACTTTTGTGATCCACCCTGTTCAGGATTATGGTTGTTGCTTGAATAGGATCAACCCATGAACCAATAACCCAGTTTCCTAAATATTTGCACTGTGGTGCATATCTTATTGATTATGATGTTGTTTTTTCACTCTCCCTTTGATACAATGCAACACTGAAACTTAAGTTGCTCTACTGTGTCATGTCATATTTTAGGAAATGTCCCCATTTGTCTGCTAACAATAGGCAAAGGCCTAGATTTACTAACACTTTGTACCAGGTTTACTTTACTTGTGCATTGTAGATTTGTGCCAATACACGTATGCCTCACAGATGCAGGTGTAACTGTGGAGCAAGGTTTAAAACTCCCCACATTTTTCCGTCTTTGCAAGCATGCTGCACTGTGCAGCACATAAACAAACTAGTGGAAGTATTTAAGGACTGTTTTTTGTATTGGAAAGTTCACTTTTCAGAACAAAACCTATATTTGATAGAACACACACAGCCATCCACTATAGTGCAAGGGTGCATGCTTTGGCGCAATGCTGCCTAATGTTTGCCAGCCCAGGGAGAGATGAAAACAGCACCATATTTTGGTAGATATTGTGCTGTTCTGCTCTCTCCCTTTCACACAACACAGCAATTTTGGTTGCTTCAAAGGCTTGAGTAAGAAGTTAGTAAATCTGCACCTAATTCGTCATCTTCATTGATCTAAAACATTGCTGGGGCAATTGTAATGAAAGCCATAATCTCTGGCAACAAAAGCATAGAGGCTGTTGTCAGCATAACAGCAAGGACCACAAATTGAGATCAACACAATATCAACTTGTGTAGGAAGCCCCATGTGCGAAATTGGGTTGTTGGTAACTGTCCCTTGCAGGGTGAATCAGAAAAAGTCACTAAAGTAACCTGTGCTTAACCCTGCAAAGCTTGGAGCAAAATGCAGTCAGGCTTAACTTAGAAGTGATATTGAATGTATTTATGCAGCACCCACACAGAATTAAAACGACAACACAATACTAGACAAAACCCATACCTATTAAGAAGATTGGAGTAAATTTTAATAATTTTTTTGACACCGCAACAACAAAAATCCAATCACTACAACTAGAGTTATGACGTTTTTAGTAAAAACTAGCACCTAAAAGATCAAAGTGCAAAGTGCAGAAAAACACAGCTGACTGTGATGGAGAGCGGTTCGGATACAAGAAGTGAATTGAGCGTGGTCAGCGCTCACCTTCAGACAGAAGAACTTTTGAGAAAAATATTCTAGAAAGTTTAGTGAGGCAAGGCTGCAGGAGATGTCTGAGGAGAGAGCGTCATCACCAGGGAGCTGTGGGTCAAAGCCGCAGTGAACATTTCTACGTTCGGACTTTGGGCCTGCTTACAACTTTGGAGGAGGGTGTTAATCTGTCCCAAATGTGATTGATATACCACCAGCCGTATTACAAGTCCATTATATCCTATGGAACTTGTAATACCGCTGGTGGTATATCCGTCACATTTGGGACGGATTAACACCCTTCTCCAAAGTTGTAATCAGGCCCTTTGTCTCTTCCTTGCAAGTCAGAAACCTCTAGCAGGACGATGCAGAAGGCTGCAGCCGAAGGCAGTTCCAGGGGCTCAGACATTCCTTTGGCAAAGGGGAACTGAACAGGATTTGCTGCAGAGGAGAACTTAGAGGTCGAAGCCGCAAAGTAATTTTGACTGGCAATGCACCTCGGGTGGAGAGGTGAGAAAGTTGGTCCTGGTCTCTTCCTGTTGGTCACGGTCTCTTCCTGTTTCTCAGATGTTCTTGGCCAAACATTTTCCAAGTCTTCAGTTTTATGTTGTGGCCTTCTGGGCACCTTTAGCACCACAACCAAGGTCGAGGACTGGTGGGACACTACTTGGTGATTCAGGACTCACTCAGGCTGGGTCCAGGTGCCGGTTCAAGATGGTGGGAGCCTTTTGTGTCCCTGTGGTTCTGAACAGGACGGCAACAAAATAGCCCATGGAGTCATTCTGGTAGTCCAGAGTTCAGGTGAAGATGCCAGGCTCAACAGCAGGGCTGCCTTCTGAGGGTTCAAGGTAGGCTTCATGCAGCAAAGCAGTCCTTCCAGGTACAGCAAAGCAGTCTTGCAAAGTGTGCAGCAGGTGAAAGCACCTAGCAGTACTCTGAGAGTCCTACAGTGGTTCAAGAGTGAGCTGTAGAGTGGGTTTGAATGTCATATTTTTATACACTGGTGCTCTTCCTCTCGAAAGTGGGAGAAGCCTCAAGAAAGATTTTTTATGTGCATGTAACTTACTGACTGTGAAGGTAATAAGTAATTTGTGTGAAGGTAGAGGTTAGCCTATTCAGTTGTAATAGTCATGACCCAAGATAGGCTGCAGACATCAATGGGCTAAGAGCAGTAAAATGTCAACATTTGGCATTTTCTAAATTGTAATTAATAATCTGATTTAACATATATTAACTATTTTATCTACAAGTTGAAATATTGCAGAATATTTAAAAACATATATATTTTTTAAAATCTATTGAAATACACAACTAAATTGGCTTTAAGTACATCAACACTTGAAAGTCCGAGTTTATATACTACAACTTTATATCTCAATATATTATCTTTCTTATACATGTATACCCTTTATTTGCAGTTATGCATCTATCTATTTATTACTTTACTCCTACTGTACAAAGCAAAAAAACAAAAAAAAACTAGGGGCCAGATGTACCAAAGTATTTTGCGTTTGCAAACAGTGCGACTTGCAAAATTCCACCATTTGCAAATGCAAAATAGCCTTTCCGAATGTATGAAAGGCATTGGTAGTAGCATTTTAGGGAATCACAATAGTTTGCAATTCCCAAAAATTGTGACTCAAAATAGGGAATCTCAATTTGCGATTCCCTAAATATGAAATCGCAAATAGGGATTACCTATTTGCGATTTCATAAGCACATGTATCAAGCATTTTCTAAATGAGAACTGGGTATTTAGGAAATTCTTTTACCACCAACTGCAAATTGATGGTAACGATATGCAATTTAAAAAAAATGTTCCATGTAGCTCATACATGCCCCTTGGTCACACATGTGCACAATTAAATTTTGGGATGCATCAAAGGGGGGCTTAGGCCCTCGACACCCATGGTTTTGCATTTCCTAATTTGTGATTCCCTAATAATAAATCGCAAATTAGGAAATGCAAAACCATTCTCACCTATGGGCCTGGAAGCACATAGGAACGAATGGAGTTGCATTTCTTATTAGCGATTCCATAACAGCGATTGTGACTCCATGGGAATCATCATTAGGGAATCGCTATTTTCTTACATGCCATTTTGCATTTCTTAAATAAAGATTTCTTAAAATTCACTATTTAGGAAATGCAAAACAGTACGTTGGTACATCTGACTCTATGACTCTCTTCAATGCACTAATCTATGTCTCAACCTATACCTCTCTCAATGTATTCTTTACCTCCACTCTTTGAATGATCCCAAACCTTATTCTACTACTATGATATCCAAAATAACACTTTCTAGACTGATCCCTCATATATCCCTCCTTGGCTCCCTCAAACCTCATTTTAGTACTATGATCTCCTAAATAACCATTTCTAAATTGATCCCACATATATCCCTCCTTTGACACATCACAAATCTCATTTTACTACACTAATATGATCTCCCTAATCCCTTTCTGGACTATGCCCTCCTCCATCTACCCTTTCACTCATCTCAAACTTCATTGTACTACCATGAGTTTCTAAATAGCACTTTCTAGACTTTTACCTCTTATATCCCTCCATTACCCTATTCAATCCAACTAACAGCCTTGCATTTCCACCACTCCAACTAACACACATTCCCCTATACTAATCCACAACTAATACTTTTTGGGTTCTAGAGTCGAGTGGTACTTACCAAAAAACACTTCAATGCCTCTTCAAGGATAGTAAATGCTATATAAATACAGTTACAACTACAATTACAATTAAAGAGGACTTTTCATTACAATTATATAGACACCAAACATGAACTGGCTGCCTGGTTCTCATAAAAAGTTAGCATGTATTAAATATAACAAGGCAACCCAATGTTATCCTACAGGACAGATAGGTCTTACAGTAGATAAAAATGAATTTAGGAGTTTTTCACTACCAGGACATTTAAAACTTAAAGTACATGTCTAGCCCTCTAACATAAATCGGAGTAAGTAGGCAAACAGTTTGAGAGAAGGCCAACCTAAGGCTGACAGGTCTTAAACCCCTCATGTCTTAGAAACTTAGGGGCATATTTATACTCCGTTTGTGCCGGAATTGCGTCGTTTTTTTTTACGCAATACCGACGCAAAACTAACTCCATATTTATACTTTGGCGTTAGACGCGTCTAGTGCCAAAGTCCATGGAGTTTGCGTCATTTTTTACCGTGGACACCTACTTTGCGTTAATGATATGCAAGGTAGGCGTTCCCGTCTAAAAAATTGACTCTGAGGCCTGTGCGCCGTATTTACACTCCCGGGCAAAATTCACGCCCGGGAGTGGGCGGGTCAAAAAAAATGACGTGCGGCCGCTTTTGCGCCGTTTTTTAGCGCCTGGAAAAGGCAGGCGTTAAGGACCTGTGGGCTCGGAAGGAGCCCAGAGGTGCCCTCCCATGACCCCAGGGACACCCCCTGTCACCCTTGCCCACCCCAGGAGGACACCCAAGGCTGGAGGGACCCATCCCAGGGACATTAAGGTAAGTTCAGGTAAGTATTTTGGGCATGGCCATTGGGCAAGGGGGCATGACTCCTGTCTTTGCTAAGACAGGAGTCATTTCTATGGGGGTTGGGAGTCGAAAAAAATGGCGCAAATCGGGTTGAGGCGAAAAATTTGCCTCAGCCTGACTTGCCCCATTTTTTGACGCCCAAGCTCCATATCCCCCTACGCCGGCGCTGCCTGGTGTACGTGTTTTTTTTCCACGCACACCAGGCAGCACCGGCGGCTAACGCCGGCTAACGTCATTGATTAAATACGGCGCCCGCATGGTGCTTCAGAATGGCGTTAGCCGGCGCTAATTTTTTTGATGCAAAACTGCGTTAGCACAGTTTTGCGTCAAAAAGTATAAATATGGCCCTTAGGCCCTCATTACAACCCTGGTGGTAAATCCCACTTACCGCTGTGCTGACGGCCGCCAAGATACCATGCCCGCGGCGGTAATCCGCCACAGGTATTATGACCCACACAGAGAATGTCGCCACAATACAGACTCCCGCACAAGTCCGCCGGACCAAAGGTCAGTGATAAACTGGTGATAGCAAAACCCACATCGTCACGCCAACAGGAATACGCCCACAATATCACAACCCACAAATCAACGTGGCGGTCTTTCAACTGCGGTAAACCATTGGTGGTACACACCGCCGCTCTCAAAATATACACACACTTACAAAACTACAACAATATGTAGTGGCACACGTTTATATCAAATGATAATTGCATAGTATTAATTCAAATCAAAATAGAGTCCATGGTATAATTTGTTCCATAAATTGAAAAAAAATGTATTCTAAAAGGATTGATTCCATCTCTAATGTTAAAAAAAAGCCAATGTTCCAAATGAAGTTCACATATCAAATCCTCAAAAGTGATTCCAAATTTCAATGATTCTTCAAATGACAATCACATTCCCATTTCCATAATCCTACTCGTTCATCAATCCTGCTTGCTTGTCAACACGTGTTTCGTCAGGGGATTACCCCTAGACTTCCTCAGGACCTCAATTATTAAATAAAGTTCATTTTTTACATCTGCTAGCCAAAGCATGTATCTGTTGACCTGACCGTAATAAAGTCTCAGCTCCTCAGATATATTATATCAGGACGCCATATGCAAAAATCAGCCAGCGTTTCCTGTACAACTCCTTCCCAGTCTACCAAAGCCCGATAGCGCTTTTCCGCGAGTACGCCGGATCGCATCAGGACTGAGACTTTATTGAGACTTAGCAGCCAAGCTTGTCTGTTTCATGTTGGCCACCATAAATAGGACTTTAGCAGCACCTGTTTTGCCACCTTCAGCTGGCGAGCTTATGCCATAAAATATGCCTCTGTAAACAAGGCCATGATAAGTTCTGCTCTTACATACCACAAGACACTTCCATGCGTATGAAGGGAGGCACATTGGCAAACATGAAACAAACAGAAAATTCTGCCTGAGTGAAAACCAGCAAGACTTTGACTATGGACCCACTTGAAAATGGAAAAAATATTTTTACTACTTGAACTTGTGACCTGATGTCTAAGAAGACTCTCATGACAATTCAATAATTTTTCAAACATCAAGGGAAATATTATGGGGCTTTTGAGGAAAATCCATACTTTTTACACTTCTTACACATTTGAAGGAGCTTTACTTAGTACCAAGGCCATTTGACAACTATCTGAGCTCTACAAATAAGGTTTACTGGTTTGTCTCATTCTGAGCTTCTTGCTGCAAACCAGGGCGATAGAGATGAGGTATCTGAACTTCTGGACCCGTGCTCAGGTGCAGCTACCCGCTTTTCCCTGCTAATTTCAGACACTGGGACCAGGAAAACAATGCATCTGACCTTGTGTAACCCTACTAGGTCTTCTTTCTCTGTCTTGGTCTTTGCAGTGGACCTTTTACTTTCCTAAATGTGACAACGAGAGAAGATAAAACCTGCGATGAACCACAAACCTTTTGCCCAAGGATTCTTCATTGTTGATCGTCTACCTAGGGTGTTTTAGTAATAATGCTTCATGTCTCCTGACCAGAGCAAGCTAACAATCTGTATCAAACCTCAGTCCATTGCTGATCAGCCTTTGAGAATGCCTATGTCCCTGTCAACTGCATCTATTTTTCTTGCTTTGGAGTTTTTGCTAGAACATTGGAAAGTTTAAGTTAATTGTCAAAACATTTTATAACTCCTAATCCCTATGTTCTATTCTCATTGGTGTGTTGTCTTTTTAAACATTTATCTTCATTTTGTTAACTAAATTAGTTTGGGAATAATAAACTATATATTTTGTAATGGTAAAGATGTTTGGTGATGCTGCTCATGTGTCACATGCAATTGTCTTTGAGTTCAGCCATTCTGGTTAGGCTAAACTACCAGCAGTATGCAAGAGATCCCTCACAAAAATCTTCTCCTTTAATAGGCTGACTATGAGATCAAAGCAGCAGCTCATTACAAAAATGAATGCCCTGCAATAACTACAAGGTGTTCCTTAGTTTGATTGGGAGAGGAATGGCCATCATGATGTCATGAAGTCAATGACTGTGCAATATGTGTTTGAAGTGAAAGAACATGGGAGCAATACAAGAAAGACGTGTAAAGTCAGAAAGGTAATGAATGAGGAAAATGGAGGTTTAAAAAGGAGATAACAGGAACTGGAATGCATTAGGGGTACCTCAAGCTCTCAAGGAAGGAATCATGTTTATTCAAGATCCATTTTGGGGCTTCATGTAATTGTGAAGGAGTTAGCCTAAGTATTTTTTTGTAATATTTAGTAGTACTGAGATCAATATTATATGCTTACTTTGTATATTTCAGCCTACCACATTACCATAACTGATATTGTTCTGCCATTTCCTATCTTTAGAGAGTACATTAAGCATGGATGAAGGTAATCAAACTACAGTGACAGAATTCCTCCTTGTTGGATTTTCAGATCTTGGTGAGGATCAAAAACTCCTCTTTGTCTTTTTTTTTATCACATACATTACAACACTTTTTGGAAACACTGTTATCATTGCATTGATCATCAGCGACTCCCACCTTCAAAACCCCATGTACTTTCTCCTTTGCTGTCTGTCAGTGGTAGATATCGTCGTCACATCCACCATCATCCCGAACCTCTTAATCAACCTTCTACGTGAAAATAAGACAATATCCTTCTTGGGGTGTTTCTCTCAGATGTTCTATCATGCTATTGGTAACATGGAAAGCTTCCTCCTGGCAGTAATGGCATATGATAGGTATGTGGCCATCTGCCGTCCTCTCCATTACACAATGGTGATGAGTAAGGATCTCTGTATCCTCTTTGTATCTGGATCTTGGGTCATTGTCTGTCTGCACTCATTGTTGTATGCAGTGTGGACCTCGAAGTTAATTTATTGTAGGTCCAACATAATCTATCACTTCTTCTGTGAAATTGTACCAGTCTTCAAGCTCTCCTGTTCAGACATCACTGTTATTACACTTGTAGACATAGTAGAGGCAAGTTTCATTTTAAGTATTCCTTTATCTTGCATTACCATCTCCTATGGTCATATCATCACCACAATAATGAAGATGCCAACTGCTGGAGCCAAGCGCAAAACCTTTTCTACTTGCTCATCACACATTATTGTTGTCACACTTTTATATGGATCAGCGCTTTCTGTGTATGTACGCCCCCCTACAGCCACATTTGTCCCATCTGACAGGATCATAAGTGTAATGTACATTGTGGTGCCCCAGATGCTGAACCCTTTCATCTACACGTTCAGAAACAAAGAGGTCAAAAGAGCCTTGAGGAAAGCACTTAGTAGATAGATATTTAGAGGAAATACTGTTTAAATGAAAAACTTTGTAGCTTTGTGTTTACCAGTCAATGACTAAAGAAACTCAAATTTCACATGCCTATAAGCTGGCTTTCAAGAACTAATCGGATAAGAGTAATGCAAGTCTATTAGATGACTGCATGATGCAACATGTGGTGCAGTGTCTATCATTAAGGTGCACACTTGTTCATTGTAATAAACATCCACAAAAAATTATAGGAGCCCTGCACACCATTACATTTTGAATGTACAATAATCTTTGAACTATATGTGCCCAATGTCATTACACAAAAAGCCAGGTCTTCAGCTTCTTGCAAAAGTCAGGAATTGAGGGGAGTCTTTAGGATTAATGTAGGAGAAGGCCTGACCGCTGGATCTGCTTTTCTGAATGTATGGGATGTGTGAAAGTAGAAGTCCGGCTGACCAGAGTTGTCTTAAGATTTTGTAAAAGCAGATGCAGTTGTTGAGGTATGCTGGGCCATAGTTATGTAGTGCTTTGAATGTGTGGGTGAGGAGTTAAAATTGTGCTCATTTGTGTATGTGTAGCCAGTGTAGCTCCATGAGATGTGGTGAGATGTGCGTGTGACATGGAAGGTTGAAAGTGTTTCTGGCCACTGAGCTATGAATAGTCTGCAGCATACTGGTGAATTGTTTGTTGACACTTCCCAAACTCAAGCATGCTGGTGACAAAGATGTAGTTGGCAGTTTTCTGGGGTATTAGTTGGGAGTCATTTAAAATGTGTCCTCAGCATTTTCAGGGTGTGGAAGCAGGAGGCACTGATGATGTTTATTTGGGCAATTAGGTAGATTTTGTAGTCACTGAAGATCCTGTGGGAAGTGTTGGCTCTTTGGATGAGGTCATGAGTTAATTGTTGAGGTCTGTCAGGTTGGATTGGGTGTTGAAGTAGTTGTATACTGTGGTAATTTTGTTGCTGAAGAATAGAGAGAGGTTGTTGCAGAGGCCCTATAAGGAGATGGTTAAGTTGGAGGCAGAAGCTGGTGAGGTAAAATCTTTCACATTGCCATAGATTGTGGTCTGCCAAGGTGATGCATTTAGTGGTCTGGATCAGTTGGTGGTAGTGTCTCAAGGAAGACTTGAACGTGCTCATACCTTTTTTATTTGTACATTCTCCAGCTGTGCTCCAGGTGTTTTCAGTGGCTCATCATCACCCTGACTTCCTCTGTTTACCAATTGGATTGGGTCTGGAATCTGGATCTCGTCATATTGTTGTGCCTGAGGGGTGCAAGGCCATTGGCACATGAGGTGATCCAATTGTTGCAATTTTTGATAGCTTCATAGAGGGTCCTTGGATGTGAGGATGTAAGGAGTGCGAAAAGCAGGAAGCACCAGAGCGGGATGCGAGACAGCAGAATAAGGCAAGAAGCACTATGGGGGAAGAAAAGAGCAGGAAAAACAAAGGGCAGTGACAAAGAGAAATGACACAAAGGACAATGATGCTGTGGAAAAGGCAGAAAACAAAGAGAGAAAATGCAAAAAATGAAAGGATGTGACAGAGAAATCACACAAACAAATGGAACAAACACATGGCAATGAGGAAAGAGAAAAGGGACAAATCAAAGTAGAAAGGCACTAACATGGGGTAATGGCAGTGATAAATGGCACAAATCAAAGAGCAGTGCAAACATGAAAGGCACAAACAAAGGGTAATGACAAAGAAAGAGGCACAAACAGATCAAGATAACAAGTGAGTTATCGAGATGCGAGAGAGAAAGAGGGAGAGAGAGAGAGAGACAAAGGAGGGGCAATGCAGGAGCCTCAACATGCAGGAACAGAGTCCAAAAGGGCCCTGCCTTGATAGGAGTCAAGACACAGGTACGTCCTAGAGGTGGGCTAATAATGTTACTTGTTTAATGGCTGGTATGCACTTTGTCCACCTTTAAGTAGGTCCTGGGATTTGGGGGGGCAGTTGGCGGGTTGTGAGATATTCTGGAGGAGGGAAGCAGGAGAGTAGGAAACTGGACAGCAGGAAAAGGTTAGGGGTGCGGGGGGAGAAGAAAAGAGCAGGAAAAATGAAGGGCAGTGACAAAGAAGAATGCCATAAAGGGTACAACCACATGCCAAATGAGAAAAGGTACAAAACATTGAGAAAAGACACTAATAAAGGGCAATGCCAACGAGGAATGTGTGTCATGTCAATAACAATTATTCAGTCAGGAGTTCTTCAGCTTTGTGTTGCACAAAATCACAGGCCAATGAAGATTGTAGACAAAAACTGCCACTCAGAGAGTCACACATAAGACCAAGAAATGTCACACATAAGCACCTTTCTGAAAACTTGCCAGCTATGTTACTATAAGGATTGTGTGGGATATGGTAAATCAGTCATTTTCCCAACTAATTCATTGGAGAGTCAGATTATCTGTTATAGATATTTGATGATTTGCCAGTGGACGGTTTCTTTGGGCATGGTTGTGGTAGTAAACACATCCACAAATTGACATTGACCAATTCTTTAAACTAATATAAGCAGTAAACATATGTTTACAGATGAAAGCTGCTACATTTACACCTGCCAGAAGATCACAGAGTAAACGCTTTTAACCATGTGGATTTTTATGTCATGAGAATGGAGAAATGTGCAATAGCAAACGTCATGCCAAGGGAAGGGCTGAGGGCATAGTTTCCCTTGAAAGTTTGTAAACACTCAAACAAACACTTGTGAGTTTGTTTGCATTCACAAACTTGGATCACCCATTCCCTGTATCAAAAATGTGGAGGTTTTGTGCAGCAAGGGTGTGGTGTAATAATGTACTCCAAATTTAGATGGCATCTAGTAATAGGTTCTTCATAGGCAAAATATTTTCCCTGTGGGAGGAAAAAAGAAAAAGAAAAAAATCCACATATTCAGATTTTGGTGCTTTTTTCTATTACTTAATTGTATACTATGTACAATTAGTCAGTGGGAAAATTGGATCTCAGGGAACCTCAAATGGTATTCTCGCATGATATTGTCAGTAGTAATCCCAAACACTGCACCTGAAACAGATTCTCAGGCATACTACTGGAAGTGCTTCTGAATTTAAAAAAGAAGTAAAGCTTGACCCATCCATAGGAGTAATGCTTTAAATTCAAATTTCTATGTTTCCATTTGATTCAGGTTCATGACATATTTATCTTTGGATCCCTCTTACTATCCCTCAGTATTTTGCATCAGTTTTGAATTTTGAAAATGTGCCATATGTAACCCTGTGTGTGAGAGATGACATGGAGTTTGCAGAATGGTAGTTAGCTCTGGAAGTGCCTCCACAAAAATGTTATCAACTTCTGGTTGAAGAACCATTTAGTAGCAGCAGTTTTCTTAACAAGCAATGACAAAGCCAATAGGTCTAAGCATTAAAAGGCAAAGCTATTGGCTCTGCCAATGCCTTTTGGCTTTTACATGCATTCACACACCTACCTGTCAATCTTGAAATGTATTTTATCCTAAAAGCAACTCATTCCAAGAAGGCCACCAATGTACATACGTACATCATGATGCCTTCATGTGGCTAGATGCATGGCCAACATTTTTAATTTACCATTTAAACATAGTAAATGGCCAGAGGCTCAACAGCAATTTGCATTTTCTAAGCCCTTGAAAAAAAGTGAAGAAACATTTTTGAAATATGCAATGGAGAATAGGAATTAATGCACCTTCAGAATTTGGAGTACTGACATTTGGGAAAAAATATAAACAACACACATGGAGCAGGGCACTGCGTGGGGAAGGCAGCACTGGTGGGGGCTGAAAAGATATCACATCATGGGGTTTGATATGCTGTCTTAGGCAAAGGAAGCGCAAGGTAAAATATTTACTCCCATGGAGTGGTGATTAAAAAAAAGAAAGAAAAAGCGTCCCTGAAGGTTTGCATCCAACCCACTGGACCAAAAGGCAGTGAAGTGATCCTGGGTGCACCACAAAGAATAGGCTGGAATGTCTTTGATTCAACAACAAGCAACCATGATAAACTTTATAGCCATCCATTCACAAAGAAGGGACTGACCCAAAGCCCTCTCTAACTATCGGCCTGGTTTTGATCTTGGGGGAGGGAATATTCCCTCTGCCTTATTATGATCTCCATAGGATATCTTTGGGTTGTAATATGGCAGATGGCAAATCAGTCATGCTGATATGCCCCAATATGTTTTGTATAGATAAGAATATAGGTCTTGCCAGCAGACTCTTAGGCCCTCATTACGAACTTGGTGGTTTGGCCCGCCATGCCGGCAGTGGTGGCTGAAGCCGCCAGCCGGCATGGCGGGCCAAACCGCCGTATTTTGAACAAGGTGAGGGCCACCAGCGGCAGCCCTCACCCACTGCCAGGCTCCCGCCATTAGGCAGCCTGGCGGCGAATTCAAACACCATCCGCCAGGGTAGCGCCGCTACCCTGCGGATAATGTTTTGTTTCCCGCCATCCTTTTCCTGGCAGGATATCCCGCCAGGAAAAGGCTGGTGGAGGGGGTGCCCGGGGGCCCCATTGCAGAGCCCCGTCGTGCAGGTCACTGCCCGATTTTCAGGCAGTGATCTGCGCAACAGGTGCAACTGCACCTGCCGCACAGAGGCATTGACGGAGGCTCCAAATGTCCTGGCCGAGCCTTTCTGTGTGCCGGCCGGCGGAAACCATGTTTCCGCCCTCCGGCTAACAGAAATGTTCATTATTTGGCCGGCAGGGTTCCGGGGTCACTGGCGGTCAGTGTTGTGACCGTCAGCATGAACATGGCGGTTGTTTCCCTCATGTTCATAATGACCACCTTAATCTGTCAGTTTCCTTTAGTCTAAAAGAACATCAAAAACAAGAGAGAAAATAGATTTTTGTTTTACATTTTTACAGCATGGTCCAGATCATTTTGCACAAGCAAAACCAAAAGAAAGCCCGATTCACATATATTGTCAGAAAAGTCTTTGTCATTAAATGCTGCATAACATAAGCTTCATTTCTGAATTAAGTTCAGTTAGGGTTGTAAAAGCACTGCAGTTGTGCATGTCTACCTCCAGTCCCAGAAAGATTAGAAAAAGTGTTTTTTTTTGGAGGGGGAGGGGGAGGGGCTGGGGAGTAAAATGTACTATTATATCTCCAGTCCCACAAACATTGAGTTGAGGAACATGCATGAACTGTAGGAGGGTCATATTCAGTAATCTAACTCCAATCCCACAAATATGAGGGAAAGTGCATAATTCAGGATGGCGTGATTTAGTAATCTAACTCCATCCCTCAAACATTAGGGAAAGCACATAAATATGTTGTGGGCGGTCATATTTACTATTTTATTAGTTGTCCAAAAAACATTGTGAAAGTTAGTGTGTGAGGGGTTGAGATCTACTAATCTAACTGTAGCAGCACAAGTACTGGGGCAGTGCATCAATTAAGAGAGTGGTCAGATTTCCAACTAACATTAGGGAAAGTGCATAAATGAGAGGGGGTAAGACTATTTTTTCTTAGACAAGTCCCACAAACATTGAGTGAAGTTATTAAACTTTGCACCTGCACTATTTACTAGTCTAACTCTAGTCCCACAAACATTATAATAAAGTACATGAATTGGGGAGGCATTCATTCTAATACTTGTCCCACAACCACTGCGTAAAGTGCGTAAATCAGGCTACGGAAAATTTATAAGTCAGGGTGTTGTGATTTACTATTTGAACTCCAGTCCACAATCACTTAGGAAAGTACATAAATTGAGTGTTTGAGATTTAATATTCAAACTCATGTACCACAAACTTTGGAGGAAAGACATTCATTGTATGTGGTGCGGAATGGTGGGAGTTACACTTACTATCCTACTTGAACTCAGAGAGTCTTTGGAGATAGATAGTCATAGTTGAGGGAACAAATTGTGTGTGCAAAATTCATGTAAATTGCTTTCATAAAAATCACAGCAAAATTAAACATAATTAAGCATAATTACGTAAAATACAAATCATTCATTTCATGATATATTTTAGCATGAAATGCATCATTGTGCCAATTTTTGATACAAGGGTCACAGCATGAACAACAGCTTGCAGCCAATAACTGTTATGCACATCCTTTTGCTGTGCATTCCCAACCCACATTATTTTCTCCTTTTTTGTCATATTTTTACCATGAGGAAGAAGCTTGTACAGTGGCTCCTACAGGGGGAATAAGCTTCCTCAGCCAATCAGAAGGCTCTATTTTTCATTTTTTTTTCAGTATCATCAGACTTCCGTGGGACCAGCCAATCAAAAATACCTAACTTTTTCTTAGCACTAGCCTCTTCATGCCTGTTAGAAAAGTGGTCTCTAGTTGGCAGTGGTTTTCACCCTGTCCAAGTAGAGACCTTCACTCTAGTCAGGGTAAGGGAGTCACAGAGCTAAGATGACCCCTGCTCACCCCCTTGGTAGCTTGGCTCAAGCAGTCAGGCTTATCTCAGAGGCAACGTGTAAAGTATTTGTACACCCACACACACACACACACATGCAGTGAAAACTCCACAAATGTACTCCACACTAGTTTAGAAAAATAGCCAACATTTTTTCTGTGTAACACAAGACCAAAATAACAAAAATCCAACATACACAAGTAAAGATATCACTTTTTAAAGGTTTAAATGGGTCTTAAGACAAAGGAAACAATGATTGTATCTTTTTAACACACAGAACCTGGGATGCATCAAAAACAGAGATGATGTGGGTCGCCGAGAAGGTGAGGCACCAAAAAGCAAAGTGATGTATCAGCTCCTTACTGAGCAGGGGCGACGATGCACCAATTATTTCCTCCTAGGTGAGGCAATGTGCTGGTTCCTTGCTGGTAGGGGAGGTGATACGTCTTTCCATTCCTCGCAGCTGAGGCAATGTGTAAGTTCCTTACTGGCAGGGAAGATGATAGATCGATTCTGTCCTCACAGGTGAGGGGACATTGATTCCTTACTAGCAGGGGAGGTGGTGCATCAATTCTCTACTTGCAGGAAAGGGGATGCATTGATTTCTGGTCACGCAGCCTTGGTTCCTTAGTGGGGTGCAGGGTCGATGAGAAATTGATGCCCCGGGATGATGTATGGAAAATCCCGATGCACTGTAATGATGGAGCTGAGGTGGAACAGGTGCTGCGTTTATTCTGAAGGGGCTGCATTGATTCTTCCTCTGCAAGGCAGTCGATTTCTTGAACTGCAGGACAGGCACTGCGTCAATTTTGTCGGCCTTGCATCGATTTTAATCTGCGGCTCATTGGTGCATGTATTTTCTCCCTCCGGTCACCAGTTTCCCCTTTCAAGAGCCTAGGGGCTGGTCTAGGCACCACTTGGCAAGTCAAGACATTCAGCAGACGAGCTCAAACACTGACAGATGAAGTATTTGATGTCCAGTCCTTTCACTACCAGGACAGAGGCAGCAGGCATCCACAACAAAGGAACAGGCAGAGTGGCAGTCCCTCCTACAGCAGCCAACCCTTCTTCTTGGCAGAATGTCCTCAGCTCAGAAGTGTTTCAACTATGTGGGATCAGAGGTCTAGTACTTATACTCATTTCTGTCTTTGAAGTAGGTAAGCGTCAAAGAGAAGTCTTTGTAGTGCACAAGACCCTGCCTTTCCCTGCCCTGGCCCCAGACACACTCTAGGGGGTGCAAGACTGCTTTGTGTGAGGACAGGCACAGCCCTATTCAGGTGTAAGTGTCAGCTCCTCCCACCGCTCTAGCTCAGGAAGACCCATCAAGATATGCAGGGCGCACCTCAGCCCCCTTTGTGTGGCTGTCTAGAGTGTCATCCTGACCCAGATGTGTTTTCAGCAAACAGGCAGAGGCACAGAATGGTTAAGCAAAAAAATGATGACTTTCTGAAAGTGGCATTTTCAGTCTCACAGTTTGAAAATGAAACTTCACCAAAAGATGTATTTTTAAATTGGGAGTTCAGAGACCCGAAACTTCCTATCTCTACCTGCTCCCAGGGGAACATTCTACTTAAAAACAGTTTCAAGGCTTGGCCTCTGCCCTGTATGAGGCAGAATCATGGGCCTGCTTTCATTTAGACTGTTTTACAAGTGTGGAAAATAAATGTATTCTCAACCTTGTTTCCCCTTCTCCTAATACTACTTAGTTCCAGCTTGGGCATGATATGGGCATGAAAGGAAAGCTATAGGGTAGAGGTGGATGTCTTTAGGAAGGATGCCTCTTCTAGACTGTCCTGTGACTTTACTGATTTTAAGCCTGTGAGTGCATATAAGTTGTTCTGCGATCTGATAACCGTCACTCTGTACCCCAAGTTATGCTTCCAGTTCTGAGTGGCACTTTACCTGTGAGATCCCTCACCGCAGACTGGGCTGCAGGGCCAACAGATGTATGTCTGGCCTGTTCTCTTCCTATGGAAACTGTTGCTCACATTTTTTTCGTCTGTCTATTGTATGCTGCTCCATGTAGTCAATGGTTAGCTCTCACCCGTAGACATTTGTGTATGCATAGCAACTCAGTTGCATTGCGAATTCTGAGATCAGATTTGGGTCCCATGCTAGCAGTCCCAGTGGATATATTTTTAGGTGCAATGTGGAAGCTTCGAAGATTGATGTGCTAATGTGGCCTGTTCGCTTATGGTGTAATATAGATGTGTTTTATTTATATGTTTGTTTTATAATTTTAGGTGAAATGTACAAGTTTTAATTGTTTATATTGTTTTATATTGTGCTTTTAGACCCGTTCTGCCAATATAAAACTATTTTGATGGTGATTATTTTAAGGCAATCGCCATTTCACCCTGTGGGAGAGATAGGCCTTGTAATACCGAAAACCAAATTTAACAGTACTTCACTATCAGAACATTGAAAACACACCTGTCCGTGTCCTACATTTTCAATAAACTGCACCCTGCCGATGGTACTGCCTTGAGTCTACTTCAGGGGTAACCTATATGTAGTAAAAGGGAAGGTGTGAGCCTGGTATGTGGTTGCACTTGCCAGGTCAAAACTGCAATTTAAAACTGCACACACAGACACTGAAATGGCTGGTGTGAGAAGTTTACAAGACTAGATTTGTGGGTGGCACAATCAATGATGCAGGGCCACTGATAGCCTTTGATTTACAGGCAATGGACACCCAGAGTGCACAATACTAGGGACTTACTAGTAAATCAAAAATGCCATTCGGGGATAAATTAATCACCAATACAATTTAGACATAAATCCTATGTACTTTAGCACTGATTAGCAGTGGTAAAGTGCACAGAGTCCTAAAGCCAACAATAACAGGTCAGAAGAAACAGGAGGAAGATAGTGAAATGTATGGGAATAACCCTGCAAAAAGGGCCCTGTCCAACCATGCAGAACCCGAGCCCCTCTTTAAATGTGAATTTTTCAAATATGACTGACTTGATTTACACCAAATCACAAAAAGCAAAGTAAAGTTCTAACTTTTTGCCAACTTTAGTATAATTCTGTTACTGCCTTTTTTTCTGTATCGCAGAGCAAAGTTTTCCATGGAAATTAATATGAAAAATCTAAGTTTTGAGGCCACTAATTTTTCTTGGCCACCGGTTAAAAGATCAGCAGGAAACTTTCCACGAAGAAGCCATGTAGAAAAATCTTTTTTTGTAAAATTTAGTGAAAATTTGTCAAACATTGCCAAAGTAGTTAGTGGGGAAAATAGTGCTCTTCCTTATGGAAATTATGAGGTTACTGTAACTACACAGTAATGAGCGCCACTGTGCAATGTATTTGAAGATATATACCAAAGCTCTCCAAATGGCAGAAATCAGCACAGATCACCAGTTCTGTCCTTCATGTAAAGTTACAGGGTGATCCATCAAGCTGGGACTGAGAGAAGCGTGTATCCCAAAACATTCTTCCAAGCTAATTCCCAAGGCTAAACTCAGCATGGGGTTGGCCACAAGCACTGGGGTTGGGTGCAAGGCCTGGTCACAGGCCAGGCCCTGCAGGCAATCTACTGCTATGTAAAACATTTAGTTCAGTGGGGGGAGTTGGGTGAATATGATAAAAAAATAAATTTACTGAAACAAAGTTAAAAGAACTGTTACTGTATGGCATGGTAGTAAGATCTTAAATGACATTTAAAAACAACTCCATATACTCCACATATCCTTTACCTTAGTGAATCAGTTGTCTGCAGTACTACAAAATTTAGATTTCACACAGACACTGATGCGCATATACTCAATCTATGCTGCATAAGTTTGTGAACCCTTTAGTAAATACTTTTGTTTTTTAAAATAATCTAGAGGCTATTTTGTAATTTGAGGAGTGGTAGCTGGGACGATATAATCAGTGATAACATAAAGGATTTCATTTACCATGTCATGAATTCAGTGTCTTATTCAGTGAAACCAATGAGTGGGGTTCTCGTGACATTTATTATAAAGCAAAAGGATAAGGCCATCATTACAAGTTTGGCGGTCAGCATACAGCCGCAGTAGAGTTGGCGGCCACACCGCCGCGGGCCCAGCGGTGAAGACCGCCATATTACAAGTCCTGGAAAGGTACCTGCAGAACACAACTGTCACTGTTCGTCGCACCACAGCGGAAGTGCTGGGGCGCCAGGCAGCAGCCATCTCCAGCCTGGTGGACAGGCAGCATCCCACAACCATATTACGAGGTTGCACACCATCAGAATTTCCGGGGCGGAACCACCACCACCAAAAGCCTGGAGGAAATGAACAATATAAAGGGAACACCCACCTTCAGGAATACAGCCATGTCCGTAGGTGCACGGCATGCGAATTGCAACTCCTTCCAGTCCTCTACCAGGCCCTGCAACTCCCGGACCAGCGACAGGGACCAAGTCACCAACCGTAAGTACACCAGCCTAACACACACTGGAGGGAACGACGTTAGTACACACACACACAACACATACACACAACACGGGAAGCCATACCCACACATAAACGCAAACACCCGTACCAACACACACACACCAATACCCACCACCACCACACATACATGGTGAATAAAAAACAGGACTAGATAGGTAACAACGACACCAATGGTGTAATGTCACATGAGATCCATATATTGCAACAACAAATGTACATAAAGGCCCAAGGGCCAGTCCAAATTCCATAGTGCCCCGAGCACATTGGGCACAAGATGACACTCCTACTTGACTCGTGACTGCAAAGTGCAGACCTCCACAGAGCAGGGCATCAATGGGGAATGCAGGCACCTCAGGGGTGAGGGGTGGGTGGGGGTGGGAAGGTCCTTGGGCTTGGAGGGGGGTCCTTCCATCTGGGAATGGAGGGGGGCCCTTAGGGGTGCCCTTAGATGGGGGTTCCTGGGCTTGCCCTTGGATGGTGGGGGTTTAGCAGTGGGCTGCGGTTTGGGCTTGTCCTTGGATGGTGGAGTCTTAGCAAGGGTGTTGGCATGGGCTTGGCTTTTGAAGTGGAGGGAGTGGCTTGTCCTGGGAAGATGCTGGAGTGGGCTTGAGTTTGGGTTTGGCAGCATGCGCACTGGATGTGACAGGGGCAGAAGTGGCAGTTGGTAGAGTGGCATGGGCAAGGGCACCAGCAGACTGGGATGCGGAAGGCAGGGGCTTTGGAAGGGTAGCAGGGCGCTTGGTGGGAACAGTGACTGGGTGGGGAACAGGGAAAATTCATGCAGGAATTGTTTTTTGGGTACACATGGGAGGTCACTGAAAAATCGTTTGGGAGTGGAGGGAGTGGGTATGGTTGTGAGGTGTGTATGTGAATGTGCCATGGGTGCTGGTATGTGGGTGGATGAAATGTGTGTGCTGGGGGACTGTTGGGTGGGTGAGTGTGTACGATTAGATGTACTGGGAGGAGGTGGGGAGGAGATGCAGGGAGATGGTGGTGGAAGTGTGAGTGAATGTTGGGGTGGTGTCTGCAGGTATGGTGGATGTGCTGCATGTGGGTGTGTTGACAGTTGTGGTGTCTGCGCCAGTGGTGTACGGGGTGCATGGATGGGTGTCAGAAGATGTGGTGACGGTGTCAGTGAGGGCACATGTGGCAGGAACAGTGCCTGATGTTATACTGACTGCAGGTGTGAGTGGTGTGTCGACTGTGAGGGGGGAGGTGGATGGAGAGTCGGTGCAGTGTGTGGATGTTGACATGCCTGCATGGGTGTGTTGAGTGTATGCATGGCAGTGGTGGAGTCTGTAGTACTTATGTTTGTCCTTGTGTACCGTGTCTGTTGATGTGGATGTATGTGTGTCAGTAGGTGTGCCTTGGATGGGAGAGGAATATGGGATTGGTAACAAGTAGCTGGAGGGGGGACGAAAGAAGAAGGGACACTGGCTGCCCTCAATGAGGAGGCCAGAGCCTGAAACGAACTCTAGGCCAGACAAGGCACTGTGAATGCCTTCCAGGAACGCATTGCAGTGTTGCATCTGGGATGCCAGTCCCTGGATAGCATTCACAATAGTTGTCTGCCCCACAGAGATGGACCTGAGGAGGTCAATAGCCCCCTCATTGAGAGCAGCAGGGCTGACTGGGGCTGAGGTGCCCGCAGTAAAGGAGATACCCACCCTCTTGGGTGAGTGGGGACAGGCAACTGGGAGGGGAGCTACAGTGAGGGGGTGCTGGTATGGGGGGTGGCAGAGAAGGACGGTGTTTTGGTGGTCCCAGATGGGTCTGCCACTGCCAGGGAGCAGCCATCGGAGGAGGAATCTGAAGATGTAGTAGTCAATCCTGTCTCCCCCGTGGCACTCCCCTTGCCCTCCGTCCCACTGGTCCCCTCGGCTCCGCTGGTGTCAGCCTCCTGGGTCCCGTGGGCTGCAGCTTCTCCACTCGCCAGTGCCCCTCTGTCCCCAGGACACGTCAATCAGCAGTGTGTCTACCACTACAGGGACCCCAGGCAATCCCAAAAACACAGGATGATCAGGGTACTGGGGTCAGTGGGCACACGGTTCAGGAGACAGAGGACAACAGCGAAGTTGGGAGGACTGCTGTGCAACCGGGGAAGGACAGGCCCAGGGAACTGGCTCTCCACAAGGCACTCACCAACATCCTGGGAGCATTCCACCATTCCTAGAAGACAATGGGCCAAATACTGGCCAAGCTGCTGGAGACCCAGCGGCTGCAGTAGGGACACTCCCCGGGATCAGGGAGGACCTAAGGGACATCCACACCACCCTGGTCACCATTGCAGGGGTGCTGGCAGACATGGCCAACACCATGAGGGAGGCAGTGGCACACCAACGGGCCCCTGACCCTAGCCACACCAATGAACAGCCCTCCACCTCCACTGACGCTAGTGGACAGGAGGCCCCGCCACAGGAACAACAGGCCACCAGCACCCCTCCCCCTGCAGAAGAATAACCACCCACCAAACGGTCCCTGTGATCCAGGCAGAAGCCAGAGAACATTGCCAAGACCCCTGTCAGGAATTAAGACTTTCCTGATTGTCACCCTTGTGTCCCACTCTGTCACCCTGTCCAACTTGAACTGCCATTGCTCCACTTCCTATGCCCCCTTGGACAATGCACCTGTGATACAAATAGACTGGACTCTATCCTGGGCCTTCCTCCACCATCACCCCAGCCCATTGCACATCCCCATTATATTTTCAGCAAGTAAATAAACCAACATACACTGGGTGTGGACCATGGGCTCACCTATTAGCCACACCCGGTGCCTCTGGAGTTGAGCCATCACATATGGGATGCTGCTATTCCTCAGGATATAGGCATCATGCACAGACCCAGGATACTTTGCATTCACATGGGAGATGCACTGATCCACCAGGCACACTATCTGCACATTCTCAGAGTGAAAGCTATTCATTTCTCCCTGGGGGAACAAAGCCAAAATGTGTACCATCAATTGCCCGAATAATGTTGGGGATATGTCCCATTGCATAGAAGTCACCATCACTGTGGTCAAAACCTCCACCTGGGGGAAAACAATGGAGCTGTGCATGTGTTTCATCAGGGCAGACAACACTCTGGTCAGCACGTTTGAGAACATTGGCTGGGACATTCCTGCTGCCATGGCCACTGTCACTTGGAAGGAGCCACTCTCCAAGAAATGAAGCACAGATAGGAATTGTACGAAGAGGGGGATCCCAGTGGGCTGACGGACTGCTGAGATCAGGTCTGGCTCCAATTGGGGACACAGCTCTTGGATTGTGGCCCTATCAAGTCTGTAGGTGAGGATAATGGGCCTGTCCTCCATTGTTGCCAAGTCCACCAGGGGCCTGTACACGGGGGATGTCTCCATCTCCTATTCATCCTCATCGGTTGTACTCTAGGGGTCAGAACGATGAGCATCTGGTCAGTTCTTAACATTTCCTCAATGTATAATGCATTGCATGTTGTGACAGAAACAGTATATTTATGTTTATTCCAAAAATGTGCTTATGATTGCTGTGACACAGTTAGGTGCCATGGCCTGCCCCCCCCCAAAATGGTGGATGGCTGTCCTGCATGGAGGGACGGGTGGAAATTAGGTAATCTCGCTGGCGTTGTGTGCCGTTGCAGGAGGCAGTCGAGTACAGCCGTGCAACTCCTCATTGGTTATCATTGAGCCCTATGGGTTACAGTGGCCAACTGTGATGTACGCAGGTGGTGACGATACACACCGCCGCAGAGGTGACCGCCATTTTCTATCTGTTCACTCACTTGCTACCTGACCTTCAACAGGAGAGGACCTACACTGCCAGTGCTGTTGTGACCTGTGTCTGGAAGCGACCATGGCTCAAGGCACTGGGAAAGGGCCCATGCCTTCACAACTGCAGAGTTGGAGAAACTGGTGGCTGGGGTCCTACCCCAGTACCAATTGCTTTGTGGGCCTCCAGACCAACAGGTGAGTACACTGTAGGCACGATGCATGGGGCATGAATGCATGGTGTAATGTGTGTGAAGGGCTCATGTAAGGGGGGTGGGGGAGGGGTCCTGGGTTGCAGGCAGCATGTATGGTGGTCAATGTATGTGTGTAAGGGGATGGGAAGGATATGGTGGGCCATGGGTGTAACAGGCCGGACGGTATGACTGATCCCTTTTTCCATTTTCATTTTTCTGCAGGTCAGCGCCCATCAGAAAAAGGGTATATGACGTGCCATTGCCAAGGACGTGTGGACCCTGGGGGTCTACAGCAGGCAGAGTAACCACTGTTGTAAATGGACCCTGGGCAAGGAAGATGGTGGAGGCCCATCTGGGGATGGCCTCCACATAAGGAAGGGGCGTCTGTCGAACCCTGACCCCCCTGATGTTCTGCATACTGGCGGTGGCCTAACCGGAGCTGGATTGGCGCTTGAGGGTATGACAGCAGCCACAAGGGGGTGAGTTCAAAATCTGTAAATTGCGCATGGTGGGGTGGTCACTGGGTCAGGGATCTGGGCCTGTGGGTGCCCCTAGGCCAGGCCGGACATTGCAGGGTAGGTTCCATGTTGGGCAGGGGCTGATGCACTCCACCCCCAAACATGCTAGTGGGCATCTACTACTGGTCAGGGATCTGTGGGTCTCAGGTATGCTGCTATTGGCGTTAGGTATTACTGTCCATGGCCTGGTGACTAGCATTGTGAGTAGTAGTGCATCGCTTGGTGCGTAGGGCTGTCCCCTGTGTGTTGTGTACGCCAACAGTGGTGTTGTTGCTGGCATTGACCAAGTGTATCCTCTGTCTCTCCCCCCCCTTTTTGTTTTGTCACCCTGTCCTTCTGTGCATTAGCATCATCTGGCGGAGGAGCTGAAGCACCAGCTACGGAGGGCGCTGCATCCCACATGGCCATGGAGGTGAAATCCACTGACCATGAGGGCACCAAAGGGACGGAGAGTGAGGGGAGCACCATGGCGTAGACAGGAGGGGACAGTTCTGACAGTGATACCTCCTCCGATGGAAGCTCCCTGCTGGTGGCGGACAGCTCTGTGGCCACCACAAGTACAGGTACAGCCACCACCCCCGTACCAGCACCGCCCTCCCAGCAGCTCCTCAGCGAGTTTCCTGTGCCCTCTCACCCAGGTGGGTGGGCATCTCCTTTGCACCAGGCACCTCAGGCCCTGCCCCAGTTAGCCCTGCTGCCCTGAGTGAGGAGGCTATTGACCCCCTGCAATCCATCTCTGTTGGGCAGTCAACCAAAGTGAATGGCATCCAGGGGCTAGCAGGGCATTAGCAACATACAAATGCATTCCTGGAAGACATTCATTCTGGCGTGGCGGCCCAACATAGATCATTCCAAGCTCTGGCCTCCTCCCTGATGGCAGCCATTGTCCCCGTCTCTAGCCTCCCCCCTCCAACTTCCTCTACCCAGTCCCATTCCTCTGAGCCCCAACCTATCCCAAGCACACAATCAGACCAGGATGCACCCAAGACAACACACAGGAGTGGCTCAGGCAAACACAAGCACCACACATCATCCCACAGGCACTCACACAAACACCATCCAGAAGCAAATACACCAACATCCACTGCCTCCACTGTGTCCCCTCCTCCTCATCATCAACCTCTCTCCCAGTAGTGTCTCCACTCACACCTGTATGCACTACATCCTCATCCACTACTTCCACCACCATCAAGGCTATCACTACACACCCCTCACTGGCAGTCACCACCCCCACGTCCATGCACATGTCCCCTGTGTCCTCTCCCACTGTTTCTGTGCCCCTCCTCCCAAAGTACACAAACGCAAGCACTTAGACACCCAACAGCCATCCACCTCACAACAGCATCCAGCCCATGCACCTTCATGCAAATACAGCAGACAGACACTTCCTACAACCACTCCCTCTTCCTCCACTCCCAAATCTTCACCCTCTTCCCGCCCCGGTTTTCCTCTCCACCCTTGACCTCTTCCCTATCCACCCCCCCATCCTTCACTTCGAGCCAGGGTGGACAGAACTCAGGCCAGCACCTCAGCCACCCGGTCCACGGCCACTGTAGTTTCGGCAGGCACTGCAGGTGTGAGCGGCTCCAAGGAGACAACCATCAGTACTGGCAGTGTGCCTCCACCAGCTGCCAAGGGCAAGGCCAAGTAACACCCACCAGCTGCCAAGGGCAAGAAGAGACCACCAGCTGCCAAGGCCAAGGATGCACCACCAGCTGCCAAAGGCAAGAAGGCACCACCAGCTGCCTAGGCCAAGGATGCACCACCAGCTGCCAAGGGTAAGGAGGCACCACCAGCTGCCAAGGCCAAGGATGCACCACCAGCTGCCAAGGGCAAGGAGGCACCACCAGCTGCCAAGGCCAAGGATGCACCACCAACTACCAACTGCCAAGGGCAAGGAGGCACCACCAACTGCCAAGGGCAAGGAGGCACCACCAGCTGCCAAGGGCAAGGGCAAAGGGCCTGCCCCTGACGGCGCGAGGGACAGGAGGCCTGGTGTTGTGATAGTTTCTGAGCCACCACCACCAACCATGCCACTTTAGCCATCCACGGCTGCACAGGAAGGGCTGGAGCCTCCCCTCACCACTGGCAGTACCGCCACCAGCACCGCCACCGCCACCAGCACCACTGGCAGCACCAGCAGCCCCAGTGGGCAGCCGTCCGAGGCTGCAGGGAAAGGGCTGACGCCTCGCCCACCACTGGCAGCACCAACACCAGCACCGCCAGCAGCACCGCCACCAGCACCACTGGCAGCAGCCCCAGCGGGCAGCCGTCCGAGGCTGCATGCTAAGGGCTGGAGCCTCCCCCCACCAATGGCAGCACTGACACCAGCACCGGCACTGCCACCACTGTACAGCCATCCATGCCGGCTGATGGACTGTAGTCCTGCCTCCATGGAGTGTCATGCATCCTGCCCACAGCAAATCTCGTGGATCTGACACCCAGGTGAGAGACTGTGAGCTTGCAATCCCCATGTGCTGCATCACAGGGCACAGAACCCCCTCCGGAACCAGTGGAAGAAGGCATCCATTCACCCCCTCTGTGTCAGGATGAAGCACACTGGGCACAGAGCCCCCTCCAGAACCAGTGGATGAAGGCATCCAATCACCCCCTCCTTGCCAGGATGAAGCACACTGGGCACAGAGCCCCCTCCAGAACCAGTGGAGAAGCCATCCACTAGAGAGACTGTGGCCTTGCATTCCCCAGGACCAAGCAGTGGGCAAACCACCCACTTGAGAGACTGTGGCCTTGCATTCCCCAGGACCAAGCAGTGGACAAACCACCCGCTTGAGAGACTGTGGCCTTGCAATCCCCAGGACCTAGCAGTGGGCAAACCACCCACTTGAGACTCTATGGCTTTGCACTCCCCAGGACCAAGTAGTGGGAAAACCACCCACTTGAGAGACTGTTGCCTTGCACTCCCCAGGACCAAGTAGTGGGAAAACCACCCACTTGAGAGACTGTTGCCTTGCACTTCCCAGGACCAAGCAGTGGGCAAACCACCCACTTGAGAGACTGTGGACTTGCACTCCCCAGGACTAAGCAGTGGGCAGACCACCCACTTGAGAGACTGTGGCTTTGCACTCCTCAGGACCTCGCAGAGGGCATGTAGCCCCGTCCAGGAGCAGTGGCGTTGTACCATCTTCTGGCTGAGGTGCCCCCCCTTACGCTGCCCCCTAAGGTGCCTGTGTATTTTTGATCTGATGCCCCAGCAGTGTTCTCTCCGTATTGAGGCAGGAGTCAAGTGGGGCCTTGGCCTATGTGATATGGACCTGTGGCCCACGTACATTATCGACTGGGCAGTGTCCCTTCATTTGTATATCTGTATATTTGTTTTGATTTTTGAGGACTTATTTCTGTATTTTATATTATTACACTCACTTTCTTCCAATTATTTTGTCCTTGCATTATTCCTGAGGGATGGGGGGTGAATATGTAATGGTATTGCATCTGTTTGTGTGTATGGTGTTGGAGGTGGGGGTGTTGCTTGTTGCGTATGTGTGTCACTCTCTTTTTCCTTCCCCCTCCCCTGTGTGCTAGGAGGAAGTGCTCACCGTGGTCGTCATCACCGGCGTTGGTATTCCTGGTGTAGGAGGAGGTAGACCAGCATGGGGAACACCTGCAGTTAGGACTCCATGGTGTTGTGGTTCTTCCTTGAGTCTCCAGAGTTGAGTCCTTTGCCTTCCCTGTACTGTTTCTGCCGTGCTTTTGATGGCATTGGTACTGCCCCGGAAAAGGTGGCGGATTGGTGTCATAATACAGTGGGCGGAACCTTGTCTTCTGCCTGGCAGTTGGCGGTTACCGCTGCGGTGCTTGTTGCTACTGCCGTGGCGCTCGGTGTTTTAAAGTGGCTGTCTGTGTTGGTGGTTTCCCCCATAGTCATAATTCATTTTTTTTTACTGCCGCTTTAACTCCGACCACCAGAGTTGTAATGAGGGCCATAATGCCCACCTCTGAACATCCTACTACTTGGTGACACCATGGGGAAAACTGCAACAATGCATATGTCGTCCGCTGATGGTCTGACTGAGGCATATCTCTACATGAGGAGTGTCATACCCGCCACACATGGCCAGTACCTGCCCACACTCATGACCGTTGAGGCAAGCATGCAAAGGCCTGGGCACCCAAGAGGATCCTGCACGGCCAGTTGGCAGGCCCCCATGGCTAATGTTAAGAAGCACTGTCACTACTTTGTGCCCCCACCCCACCATACATGCAGTGTCTGTCAGCTGGTTGAGGACATGGATACACCCCTGGCACAGTGGTTGGTTAGGACCAATCATAATGCCCTTACATCCCAGCACTGAAGATCCAGTTGCCATGTGCTGGTAAGCAGGTCTAGCAAGTAGGTGGTCACACAGTTTGAATTGAATGAGTCTGCCCGCTACCACCCACTGCATGGCATTACTTACACCTGTGATTTCAATCCTGCCCAGATGGACACAACCCATGGTGGACATCAGTGTACCTAGCATCCACGCCACAGCTCCCCAATGATGCCCACCCAGAGCCACGCTGTCAACACATGTCACAAGTGAGAGTGAGTAGTCACCCCCATGTGGCTGCTGTGCTGCCCTAAAGCGCCCATCCACCTTAGGGTAAGCCACTGCCAATATGAGGGCCATTAGGGGGGTCAGGGTCCAACGGGCACCTCTCCCTCATTGGGAAGACATCCCCAGCTAGGCCTCCGCGGTCTTCCTGGCCAAGCATCACAGGACCGCCCACCGCTTTCTGCAGTGGGTGCTCCGCCGGGCATGGACTCCCAGGGACTGCACTTGCTTGGTGATGCCACGCCAAATTCCCTTCTTCTGATGGACGCTGACCTGCATGGTTGACACAGACAGAAGAACACAGTTATGTAGGGTGGTATTACTGGGACAGTAGTGGACAGCACACATCCCACTACCACAGCCACACGTCGTCAGCCAATGTAGCCCATGACCCCTCACCCATGTCCATGCCCCATTCACACTGCCACCTACCAAGGCCCCCCACCCCATGCACACAACTCACACACAGGACAATGATAATGGACTCACCTGCTGCTCTGGTACACCACACAACTATCCATACAGGGGCAGGACTCCATCCACAAGCCGCTTAACTCCTCCTGGGTGAAAGCTGGGGCCCTGTCTCCCACTGGACGCGGCATCTTGGCTACCAGAGTCAGTACACAGCAGCACACGCAGTGGAGGTCTTCAGTGCACGAGGTTCAGGAGTCAAGTGAGTATGAGCACATAAAATGGCGGTCACAGTGGCGCAGACATAACCGTCACCGCCAGTGACGCACACCATTGGCTCCTACCTCCCACTGGCAACAGTATGAGCCAATGGTGAGTAGCACGGCGGTCATGACTGCCTACCACCATGACGTGTTATGCTAGCGGGATGATCTCACTTCCACCTGTCCCATGCATGCAGACAGGCGGCAACCATTTCACATTTAGAATGTGTGATGTGTGTGAAATTTTGTGTGTCATACGTCGATGCTGCACGACATGTTAACACCTCTACCCTGTTCCTAGGTACTATGCATGGTTGAGGATGAGGAATGCATCAGTGTACAGGCCCCTGGTAGACCTTGCCACCCTGGAGGAGCATCAGATCATCCAGACCTATCACCTGAGCCGTGTGACCATGATGGAACTAGTGACCCAGTTGGAGCCGGATCTGTTGCCTGCCTTACGCAATCCCAATGCCATCCCTCCCACAGTGCAGGTGTTGTCAGTCCTCCACTACCTTGCCTAAGGCTCCTTCCAGGTCCTAGAGGGCCTCGCACAGCCCATGTTCATTAACGTCCTGAGGGATGTACTGTGTGGCCTGATTAAACATATGTCCAGCTGAGGGAGGCTGGCCTGGCTTATAGTGGTTACCTGATGGTACTTACACTTTGTGCCAGGTCCAGTTATCCCTTATTAGTAGATTAGTAGTGTTCTAGCATCTTAGGCTGATAGAGGTAGCTATAGCAGAGCAGCTTATGCTGAACTAGGAGACATGCAAAGTTCCTGCTATACCACCTAAATCACATAGGTACAATACTCAGAGTTACTAAAAATAAAGGTACTTTATTTTAATGACAATGTGCCAAAAATATCTCAGAGGATATATTCCCTTAGGAGGTAAGTAAAATACACAAAATATACATACACACCAAAATCAGGTAAGTAAAACAGTCAGAAAGTAGTGCAAACGCCGTAGAATACAATAGGATGCAATAGGCCTAGGGGCAACAAAAACCTAAGAAAGTGGAATGCAAATCATGAATGAACCCCTAGGCTAGTGTAGTGTGTAGAGGGTTGCTTGGAGTGTAAGAAAACACTAAGGACCTCATTACAACCCTGGCGGACGGTGCAAATAGGGCGGTAAGACCGCAAACAGGCTGGCGGTCATTACCGCCCTATTATGTCATTGCCGCCAATGCCCCGCACCGTCTGCCACGTTGGTAATGACCGCCAGGCTGGAGACAACGGTCTCCAGCCCAGCGGCTGTCACTGGTCCGCCAGCGGTATCAGGATTTCGCATACCGCCATGGATTTTGTGGGGTTTTCAACCGCCACGAAATGCATGGCGGTGTGCACCATCAGTGCCAGGGAATTCGTTCCCTGGCACTGATTGGGGTCTCCCCCTCCCCTGAGTCCATCCCCAACACCCACGACCCCCCTACCAACCCCCAAAGGTAGTAGGACCCCCGACCCCCATGGAACCCTCAAACATACCCCCCACACCTCCCTACACGCACGCTCACACCACTCACACACATGCACGCAGACCTACAAGCACAATTGCACACATACATACATGTTACATTTCCCCTACACACATTACACCCCCGCATACATACACGCACTCACACAACCCCTCTACACACTCACACCCCCATGCACGCACACACCACACAACACCCCCATCACCCACCTCCCCTAACGGACGATCGCCTTACCTGTTGCGGTGATCCTCCGGGAGGGAACTGGATCCAAGGGGCTGCTCCGCCGCCACCACCCCGTCACCAGAACACCGCCTCGCTGAATACTGAGTCATATTACAGTGGGCGGTGTTCTGATGACGTGGCGGTGACGGAGGAGCACCCTCCACTACACCGCTGACTGCCAGTATGGCTGCTGGCAGCTCTCCGTCCAAAAAAGGGCGGAGGGTCACCAGCAGTCATAATATGGTTGGCGGAAGAGCGCCAACAGTGGAGGTCTTCGGCCCGGTGGAACCTCGGTGGTCTCTGGAGGAGACCACTGAGGTTGACATGAGGGCTTAAGTGTGTCCAAGATACCCCACCCCAAGACCCTGGAAAGTAGGAGTAACATACTACTATTTCAACAGGAACACACTAAACTTGTGATAGAAGATTTTGCAAAGACCACAACAGACTGCAAAGCACTGAAGACGGAGTTCTGGACCTGAGGACCTGCAAAGGAAGAGGACCAAGTCCAAGAGTCGTGAAAGTGTCCGGGGGGGCAGGATCCCACTGGATGAAGGAGCAAAATGGCTGCCTCCTGATGGAAGAAGCTGAAGATTCTGCAACAACGAAAGGTGCTCAGAACTTCTCCTTCATGCAGAAGATGTCCCACAGAGTGCTGGAGGATGCACAGTTGTTTCTTTGGAGAAAAACTGCAAACAAGCCTTGCTAGCTGCAACAGTTGCAGTTGAAGAAAAAGGGTGCTGCCTGGGCCCAGGAAGGACCAGGGTGTCGCCACTTGGGAGAAGAGACAGAGGGGGCCCTCAGCAATGTAGAGAGCCCATGCACAAGAAGGTAGAACCCACAGAAGCACTTGAACATGGGTTCAAGAAGTTTGAACATGGCGGTCACCTCAACACTGCAAAAGAGGGTCCCACGAAGCCGGAGATCAACTCAGGGAGCTTGGCATTGCAGGACAGAGTGCTGGGGACCTGGGCATGGCTGTGCACAAAGGATTTCTTGAAAATGTGCACAAAAGCCATAGTAGCTGCAGTTCACGTGGTACTGTCTGGAGAGGGGAGGCAAGGACTTACCTCCTCCAAATTTGGACAGTTGGACCACTGGACAGTCTGGGTCACTTGGGTCCACCACCTGTGTTCCAGGTGCCATGCTCGTCAGGATGATAGGGGTCCCAGAATACCAGTGACGCTGAAGTTTGGTGCCTGCTGGAGCAGGGGGAAGATTCCGTCAACCCACGGGAGATTATGTCATGTCTTCCAGTGCAGGATAAAGGCAGGCAGCCCTCAAAGCATGCACCACCAGGAAACAGTCAAGAAAGCCAGCAGGATTAGGCGCTACAATGTCGCTGGTAGTCTTCTAGCTACTTTTTTGCAGTTTTGCAGGCGTCCTGAAGCAGTCAGCAGTGATCTTTGGCAGAATTCAAAGAGGGAGGTGCAGAGGAACTCTGGTGAATTCTTGCAAGTCGTTATCTGAGGAAAAGCCCACTGGAGAGACCCTAAATAGCCATCAGAGGAGCATTGGCCATCTAGTCAGTTACGCACCTATCAGGAGTGGTCTCTGACGTCACCTGCTGGCACTGGTCACTCATAGGCCTCCAGAGTGCCCTCACCCCTCTGTATTCAAGATGGCAGAGGTCTGGGACATACTGGAGGAGCTCTGGGCACCACCCCTGGGGTGGTGATGGACAGGGGAGTGGTCACTCCCCTTTCCTTTGTCCAGTTTAGCGCCAGAGCAGAGCAGGGACTGGGGGTTTCCTGAACTGATGTAGACTGGTTTATGCAAGAAGAGCACTATCTGTGCCCTTCAAAGCATTTCCAGAGGCTGGGAGAGGCTACCCCTCTCCAGCCTTAAACACCTATTTCCAAAGAGAGAGATTGTAACACCCTTTCTCAAAGGAAATTCTTTGTTCTGCCTTCCTGGGACTGGGCTGCCCAGACCCCAGGAGGGCAGAACCCTGTCTGTGGGTTGGCAGCACCAGTAGCTGCAGAGAAAACCCCAGAGAGCTGGTTTGGCAGTACCCAGGGTCCATGATCTCAGACATGTCACATGGCCATATTCGGAGTTACCTTTGTGAAGCTACATATAGGTATGGACCTATATGTAGTGCACACATGTAATGGCATCTTCACACTCACAAAGTCTGAGGAAATGGCCCTTTACTATGTGGGGGCACCTTTGCTAGTGCAAGGGTGCCCTCACACCTAGTAACTTTGCACCTAACCTTCACCAAGTGAAGGTTAGACATATAGGTGACTTATAAGTGACTTAAGTGCAGTGAAAAATGGCTGTGAAATAACGTGTGTGTTATTTCACTCAGGTTGCAGTGGCAGTCCTGTGTAAGATTTGTCTGAGCTCCCTTTGAGTGGCAAAAGAAATGCTGCAACCCATAGGGATCTCCTTGGAACCCAATTCCCTGGGTACCTAGGTACCATATACTAGGAAATTATAAGGGTGTTCCAGTGTGCCAATTAGAATTGGTAAATATGGTCACTAGCCTATAGTGACAATTTTAAAGGCAGGGAGAGTATAAGCACTGAGGTTTTGATTAGCAGAGCCTCAGTGACACAGTTAGTCACTACACAGGTAAACACATTCAGGCCACAAACTATGAGCACTGGGGTCCTGGCTTACAGGATCCCAGTGAGACAGGCAAAAACAAACTTACATACATGTACAAATGGGGGTAACATGCCAGGCAAGGTGGTACTTTCCTACACCAGCTACATCCGGTTCCCCCGACTTGCAGATTTGCCCATGTCAAGGCTGCATTCTATTGTGTGGCAAACGTCCCACATGTCATAGGTGCTGTTGACGGCACCCACATTGCCCTGGTGCCACCCAGGAGTGAACAGGTGTACAGAAACCGCAAAAACTTTAATTCAGTCAATGTGCAGGTGGTTTGCCTCGCGGACCAGTACATCTCCCATGTGACGGCCACTTACCCAGGCTCTGTGCATGATTCCTACATCCTGCGGAACAGCAGAGTCCCACTCATGATGGCACCACTCCAGAGTGACCGTCCATGGCTCATCGGAATGTACACCTGCATATGTGTGCCCCTCAGCTCACTGCACCCTTGTGCCCCTGTCCTATTGCCCTCCCAGTCCTGATATGCCTCTTCCCTCTATGCACACAGGTAACTCTGGCTATCCCAACCTGCCCCGGCTCCTGACACCTTTGAGGCGTCCAACCTCAGCTGCAGAGGACCATTACAATGAGGCCCACATGCCTACCAGATGGGTCATTGAGAGATGCTTTGGTCTGCTGAAGGCCAGGTTCCGGAGTTTGCATGTCTCCGGGGGTGACCTGGTCTACAACCCACAGAAGGTGTGCCAGATCATTGTGGCCTGCTGTATGCTGCACAATCTGGCCCTGATGCGTCACATCCCATTGCTGGATGCAGAGGAGGGGGTAGCTGTGCCAGTGGCTGATGAAGGGGACATGGGGAGTGATGAAGAGGAGGATGATGAGTATGCAGCAGATTCCAGGGCGGAGCTGATTTGACATTACTTCAGCTGAGATGCAGATATGTGCAAACTGTGTGGTATGTGTCCACTACAACTGTTTGCCTTGTCCCGGGTGCCACCTGTTGTCTGTGGCCACTGACGGTGATTGTTGCAGATCTGACTCTGGGTGGGTTGGGGGGGTGTCACATTTGCCCATGATTGAGGTAGTCACAGTGTAGAGGTCAGGCCTATGGTCAAGCAGGTGTTGTGCTGGTGCACTAGTGTTATCAATGTGTAAGTGCAATGTTTCCTGAGTTGCCACTACAGGTGCTATGTGTGTGGCACACAGGATTGATGCATGTGTGTGGCATCCATCCTGGGAGTCGACATTGGGTGGCAGTGCCACATTGTTGTTGGTGGCAGTGGGTATCAGGCCAGGTCTGGTGCTGGGCGATGTGAGGGAGGGACAATTGGGTTGGTATGTTTGGTATGTGTTGTATATGTGTGTTGATACTGGCCCTATGGTTGTGGATCTGCCTTGCATATCTGACCTAGATACCTGTTCTTACAGTGCATTTGTGTGGATTTGGCATCTGTGTCTCCTACAGTGATTGCCTGTCTTGCACTCCTTTCAGGACAATGTTGTGGTGTCCTGTGCTCCCTGCCTTGGCTGTTGCCTCAATTGACACATATGTCCAGCAACTGCCTGCTCCACGATCGACCTCCCGCCATTTTGCTCCTGCTGCTGTCACCCTCCCATGAATGTGCTGGGCGATGGGTTGCCACTTGTACATGTATTGGCAGTTCCATACACACTCATGGCAAATAAACACATAGACATGGACTGTGCTCAGTTTTAGTTTATTTGTGATGCACAACTGTGAGAGGTGATGATTGGGGCCATGACGGCGGTAATCATCAGAATGTTAAGGCCAGCTGTAGGTAGTCAAGGTCCAGTCTGCTGGCCATGGGTAGATGGAGATATGGGAGTGGACAGACAACAGGGTGTCACTCACAAGGGAGAATGTTCAGGAGAGGGTCACTTCCTGGCAGTGGTCTTGGTCTGGGAATGATGTCCGGCTGGATGTCTACTTGGACGTCCTCATTTGCATGGGGTTCCTCATATTCTGGGGTAGGGATTCTGGTGTCCTACGAGATATGTGGTAGGGGCCTTCTGGTGGGTGGTGGATTCATGCATGACATTGGTCAGGTCCTTGAGCACCCCTAAAATGGAGGCCTTGGTGGCATTGTGGGCCTGCCACTGTTGAGTGGCCTCCTGTTGGTATTGCCCCTGCAGCCGTCAGGTCTCCTGCATGGTGGCGAGGATCTGGTCCACTGAATCCTGGGTGTGCTGGTAGACACCGAGGACTTGGTTGAGGCCTTCCTGGGCAGTCAGTTGGTGTGGCTGTCCTGACCCTTGAGTCACAGTTCCCCTCCCACTGCCTCTGGCCCCCTGTGTCTGTGCCCTTGGCACAGTGTGCCCACTCCCAGTAGCATCAGAGCCATCATTGTCTGGGGTGGGTGCCCTTGACTCTGGCGGATTTACTAAAGGGCACAACTCAGATTGATAAGTCACTGGGGCACAGATTTGGGGTTCTGGGTCTGGCTGTGGTAGTGTTGCCACATGGGTAGGGTCTTCCGGTGTGTTCAATTTTGGTGTGCCACTGGTGGACTGACAAGTGGCCCCAGATGGCCCAGGCAAGTCATCCTCATCTAGATATCATGTGGGGCCTTCATCCTTGGGAGGGCCGTCTGAGCCTGGAATCCTCGGCAGGGTGTCAGTGGCAGGGGTACCTGTTGATAGATTCTATAGATGTTAGTTGTGTGACTTTTGTTGTTGTGTCCCTGTTGTGAAAGCATGCAGTGGCTTGACTTGTCTCCCAGTGTTAGCAGTAACATCTGCTGCACTGCAGACATTGGTTTTGATTGGATTGTGGGAGCTGTGGTTCTTCACATTGTGGTTGGCATCCGTGCATTTGGGGTGTGTGAATAGCAGTGGTGGGAGGGGGTGCCGAGGTTGGGCATGGGGTGTTTGAGACATGGTCAGTGGGGTGGGTTGCAGTGGGTTGGTGAGTGGTGGGTGGTGAGGTTGCATGCTGGGCATGTGTGATTGGTGCTTGGGGGGTATTGCTGATTTACCAATGTCGAGCCCTCAGGATACATGATGTCCAGGGCCTTCTACTCCCAGAGTGTCAACTGGAGGAGAGGTGGTGGGGGCCCACTGCTGGTCTTGTTACTGCCTACCCTCTGTCTGGAGGCCATGGACCGAACCTTCCCCCTGATGTCGTTCCACCTCTTTCTGATGTCCTCCCTTGTGCGTGGGTATGTGCTGACTGCGTTGAATGACCCTGTCAACGATCCTCTGCCATAACTCTGTCTTTTTAGCTATTGATGTTTATTGTACTTGGACCCCCATGAGCTGTGGCTCTACTCTGATGATCTCGTCCACCATGACCTGCAACTCATTGTCAGTGAACCGTGGGTGCTTCTGGCGTGACATGTTGAAGGGTGGGAATGTGTTGTGCGTGTCGGTTGGAGTAAGGGGTGTGTGGTAATGTTTTAAAGATTAGTAAAGTGACTGTACACTATTCAGGTAGCACCTATGTAAGGAAATGCCTCCTTGGCATGGTTACCCCCTGACTTTTTGCCTTTGCTGATGCTATGTTTTGAATTGAAAGTGTGCTGAGGCCTGCTAACCAGGCCCCAGCACCAGTGTTCTTTCCCTAACCTGTACTTTTGTTTTCACAATTGGCACACCCTGGCATCCAGGTAAGTCCCTTGTAACTGGTACCCCTGGTACCAAGGGCCCTGATGCCAGGGAAGGTCTCTAAGGGCTGCAGCATAGCTTATGCCACCCTGGGGACCCCTCACTCAGCACAGACACACTGCTTGCCAGCTTGTGTGTGCTGGTGAGGACAAAACGAGTAAGTCGACATGGCACTCCCCTCAGGGTGCCATGCCAACCTCACACTGCCTATGCAGTATAGATAAGTCACCCCTCTAGCAGGCCTTACAGCCCTAAGGCAGGGTGCACTATACCATAGGTGAGGGCACCAGTGCATGAGCACTGTGCCCCTACATTGTCTAAGCAAAACCTTAGACATTGTAAGTGCAGGGTAGCCATAAGAGTATATGGTCTGGGAGTCTGTCCAACACGGACTCCACAGCACCATAATGGCTACACTGAAAACTGGGAAGTTTGGTATCAAACTTCTCAGCACAATAAATGCACACTGATGCCAGTGCACATTTTATTGTAAAATACACCCCAGAGGGCACCTTAGAGGTGCCCCCTGAAACTTTAACCAACTACCCGTGTAGGCTGACTGGTTTTAGCAGCCTGCCACACTCGAGACATGTTGCTGGCCACATGGGGAGAGTGCCTTTGTCACTCTGTGGCTAGTAACAAAGCCTGCACTGGGTGGAGATGCTATCACCTCCCCCAGGCAGGAGCTGTAACACCTGGCGGTGAGCCTCAAAGGCTCACCCCCTTTGTTCCAGCACCACAGGGCACCCCAGCTAGTGGAGTTGCCCGCCCCCTCCGGCCACGGCCCCACTTTTGGCGGCAAGGCCGGAGGAAATAATGAGAATAACAAGGAGGAGTCACTGGCCAGTCAGGACAGCCCCTAAGGTGTCCTGAGCTAAGGTGACTCTAACTTTTAGAAATCCTCCATCTTGCAGATGGAGGATTCCCCCAATAGGGATAGGAATGTGGCCCCCTCCCCTTGGGAGGAGGCACAAAGAGGGTGTACCCACCCTCAGGGCTAGTAGCCATTGGCTACTAACCCCCCAGACCTAAACACGCCCTTAAATTTTGTATTTAAGGGCTCCCCAGAACCTAGGAACTCAGATTCCTGCAACTTACGAAGAAGAGGACTGCTGAGCTGAAAAACCCCTGCAGAGAAGACGGAGACACAAACTGCTTTGGCCCCACCCCTACCGGCCTGTCTCCCTCCTTCAGAAGAAAACTGCTCCAGCGACGCTTTCCCCAGGACCAGCGACCTCTGAATCCTCAGAGGACTGCCCTGCTTCCTAAAGACCAAGAGACTCCCGAGAACAGCGGCCCTGTTCAACAAAGACTGCAACTTTGTTTCCAGAGGAGCAGATTTAAAGACCCCTGCAATCCCCGCAAGAAGCGTGAGACTTGCAACACTGCACCCGGCGACCCCGACTCGACTGGTGGAGAAACACTGCTACAGGGAGGACCCCCCGGCGACTCCGAGACTGTGAGTAACCAAAGTTGTCCCCCCTGATCCCCCACAGCGACGCCTGCAGAGGGAATCCCGAGGCTCCCCCTTACCGCGACTACCTGACTCTAAGAGCCCGACGCCTGGAAAAGACCCTGCACCCTCAGCACCCAGGACCTGAACGATCGGAACTCCAGTGCAGGAGTGACCCCCAGGAGGCCCTCTCCCTGGCCCAGGTGGTGGCTACCCCGAGGAGCCCCGCCCTTGCCTGCCTGCATCGCTAGAGAGACCCCTTGGTCTCCCATTGAAACCAATCGAAAACCCGACGCGTGTTTGCACACTGCACCCGGCCGGCCCAGCGCCGCTGAGGGTGTACCTTCTGTGCTGACTTGTGTCCCCCCCGGTGCCCTACAAAACCCCCCTGGTCTGCCCTCCGAAGACGCGGGTACTTACCTGCTGGCAGACTGGAACCAGGGCACCCACTTCTCCATTGAAGCCTATGTGTTTTGGGCACCACTTTGAACTCTGCACCTGACCGGCCCTGAGCTGCTGGTGTTGTGACTTTGGGGTTGCTCTGAACCCCCAACGGTGGGCTACCTTGGACCCCAATTTGAACCCCGTAGGTGGTTTACTTACCTGCAAGAACTAACATTACTTTACCTCCCCCAGGAACTGTGAAAATTGCACTGTGTCCACTTTTAAAATAGCTCTATGTGTTTTATGTACAAAGTATATATGCTATTGTGATTATTCAAAGTTCCTAAAGTACTTACCTGCAATACCTTTCAAATGAGATATTACATGTAGAATTTGAACCTGTGGTTCTTAAAATAAACTAAGAAAATATATTTTTCTATAACAAAAACCTATTGGCCTGGAATTGTCTCTGAGTGTGTGTTTCTCATTTATTGCCTGTGTGTATGTACAACAAATGCTTAACACTACTCCTTGGATAAGCCTACTGCTCGACCACACTACCACAAAATAGAGCATTGGTATTATCTCTTTTTGCTACTATCTTACCTCTAAGGGGAACCCTTGGACTCTGTGCATACTATTCCTTACTTTGAAATAGTGCATACAGAGCCAACTACCTACAACCTATAATATAACCAATGCAGTCAGGGCATTGACAGTGTATTCCATGCTGTATACTTCAACATGTGTGCACTGGGAACAAAAATGTACATTTCTATCTGTGCCTGACAGAGACCCTAAACACCAAGGGCCATATGTATGAAAAAATGGCCTTGCGAATCGCAAATAGCAATTTTTAAGAAATCGCTATTTCCGAGTCTCAATAGGCCATGTAACAAAATTGCGAATCGGAATTAGCGATTTCTTTAAAATTCGCTATTTGTGGTTTGCGAGGCCCATTTACCGAATCGCAATTTGCATTTTCGCAATTTGTGATTTTTTTACTGAATCGGTAAAAAAATTGCAAATTGTGAGAAATTTTGAGAAAGCACACCTGGAGGAGCCTGATGATATCATTGCAGGAAGTGAGTCATCCCAGGCAGTTTCAGGTGCCACACCCAAACCAGCATCCAGAGAGAGAGCAGCCCAGCCACACTGAGCAACATTCTGAAGGAGGCAGGACACCTGAGCAAGGATGGACACCTCAGCCCAAGGAAAGGAGAAGGGAGAGAGAAAGAGGAAGCTCAAATTCAGCGAGCAAGAGCTTGAGGTGCTGACAGAGGAGGTGGTCAGGAGCCATGACCGCTTTTTTGGCAAAAGCTCACTCCAGGTGCCGGAGAGTGAGAAAAGGATACTCTGGGCAGATATTCAATCCAAAATCTGCACAATTGGAGTGGCACATCGCTCGGTCGACGAGATAAAGAAGAGGTGGTATGACCTGAGGTCCCGTGCGAAGGAGAGGGTGGCAAGAAGACTGCAGGAGGCCAGGGGCACAGGAGGCGGTCCACCCACAGAGGCACTATCCACCCCATTAGAGGACCTAGTGGAGTCGACACTCCTCCCTGAAGCTGTGACTGGGGTGACAGAGATAGACACCTCCGGCACAGCAAGTACCAGCCAAGGTAAGTGCAATATTGAATTGTAACCCCATATGTGTATGCACAAAAGCCCCTTAGGAATTAGCAAGTAATGTAAAACATTGGGATAAGTAGTCCATGCCACATCTTAGAAGCAGTACAACAATGCATTATGGGAGTGCCAGTCCACAACCCAGAGCTGAAAGTAGCACATACAATCTATTTAAGTAGAGGGACACCCAGAGGAACATAACACCCACAACACAGTGAAGAGAGGTACCTGTACCTTTATTACCATTGTGTGACCTTACTTGCAACAAACATAACTGACATGCTGCATATTGTCGTTGCAGGTGGGCCAGGCCCAACAGCCACAGCATCAGCAAGCGTAGGCGAGACTGACACCCATCCAGCCTCTGATTCCAACACAAGTGGGTCTCTCACCATTGCGCCTGTCCAACGCAGGCCCAGGGCACTGCCAGAGCTCAGCCAAGACTCAGATGAGCAGCAGGAAGGGCCAAATACACCATCCCCAACAGGCAGGCGCAGCCAGATGCAGGAGGCCAGTTGTCAGCAGACCACAGCACCCCGCAGGATGGTGACAAATGCTGGTGCACAGCAGACTGAGGCAGGTGAGGGTTCCTCCTTCTTTGGTGGGCTGGAAGCTGCTATGTTGCAGCAGCAGTGCCTACAAAATGAAAGGAACCTTGGATTACAAAAAAAATTTGCAGCAACATAACACCAACATGGGGGGCCTGCATTGCCAGCTTGAGTCCCTCAATTCTAACATAGAACTGCTGCATGAGGGTCAGGTGCAGGCATCACAGGACAACAGAGAGCTCACCTGTGCTGTGCCTGAATTATGCCTTGAGCTGCGCCATGAGAAGGTGAGCCACCGCAGACAGGAGGGCAGATTCCTTAACATGTTCGGGGGCTTCTGTCACTCTGTGAACAGGGTGGCTACTGCAACGTCACTGATTGCACGTCGTGCAGTGGCTGCACAAGTGGAGGCAGCACACAGCAGCAGGGATGTGGCTAACGGACTGGTACAAATCACTAATGTGATTGATAACATCCTGGGACAGAGGTCAGCCACACCTAGTGAGCTTCCACTGGGGGACACAGAGGACAGTTCCAGCCTCAGCAGTGTAGCTGTACCAGCATTGGACACCAGATGGCGCAGTGCCAGGCACAGCACTGCCACTGAGGCGGACAATAGAGGTGCCAGTGAGGTAACTGGGCACCCAAGTGGTGTGCGTGGGCGCAAAAAATAACTGTAGCGGCCAGAGGGGTAATGTGTTCACTATGACGTAATAGTGCATTACTCTAGACTTCTATTGTCTCTAGTTTTTCACTTCATTCTTTTTGCTATTCGTAGAGCGAACATTACCTGACATTAAGGTAATACATTTAATTCACTACAGGTACAGTTGTCAGTGCATTTGTCTTATTCATACTTACATCTGAAATGGTTGTGTGTGATGTCAGCACGCCTTTGCCTTCCCTCTGCTGCACTGCTCCTGTATGCTGGATGTAGGGGTGGTATGGGATCATCATCCTCATCAGATTCAGATTCACATATTTCTACAGGTATGCCCCTGGTGGTAGCTATATTGTGCAAGATTGCACAAGTAGCCACTATTCTACATGTGGTCTCTGTACTGTACTGTAGTGCCCCTCCACTTTTGTGGAGGCACCGGAAGCAACTCTTCAGCAGTCCAAATGTGTGCTCCCCCACATTGTGGTCGCCCTGTGTGCTGCATTGTATCTCCGTTCAGCAGGTGTTGCAGGATTGAGGTAGGGCGTCATCATGTAGGTGCGCACTGCATAGGCACTGTCTCCTGGAAGGGACAGAGGGTATGATGAGTAACTGAGCCATCTGACATCAGCACACAATTAATGCACCATTGTATAGAGGGACAATACCTAGTAGATATCCTTCTCCAAACTCCCCAGCTAGCAGTCTTGTGTGTATGCCGCTATGGCGAAAGATGTACAAATCATGTGTGCTCCCTGGGTACCTGGCCACGAGATCAGTAATGATGTAGAAAGCATTGCAAATCACCTGTATATTCATTGAATGTTGGTATTTCCGGTTGCGGTACACATACTCTGTGGCTGATGGTGGACAGATTGCAACATGAGTCCCATCTATGGCACCTAGGACGTGGGCGAACTGTGCTATCTGGTAAAAAAACAAATTTTGTCTGCTGTATTTCCTGTGTGGTGTGGGGGAATCTGATGTACTGGTGAGGTTTGCTCAGCATGGCGTTGATATATGCATTGATAAATCTGGAGAGGGTACTCTATAAGACCACTCCAGCTGTTGCTATGACCCCTTGATAGCTCCCTGAGGCGAATAGGTGGAGGAAGCATAATACCTGCACATGGGTGGGTATGCTGTGAGTCCTTAGTGTTCTGCAGTATGGATTGTAGCTCAGCTATCAGATCAAGTATCATGGCTGAGTTCAACCTATACCTCTCATATATTTCCTCCTCTGTCAGGTTAAAAAGTGTAATGCGCACTCTGAAAATGCGCTCCTGTCTCCTCCTCCCTCTCCGCAAACCTGCCAAGATCCTCATCCTCCTCGCCATGACGTAGAGTGCAGCCATTGTGGAAAAGAGTCTGATGCATTCTGGGGCTCTTTATATAGGTTGCACCTGGTTACCTGTAATATCAATATAAGTGCACTGTTCCACAAGAGAGAGAGAAAACAAGAGAACCAATTAAGTTCTGCGAAGGCGAGTCTATACTGAGTGTTTTTGGAGAGCCCTCAAGCACCCACTTGGGTGACAGGTATCATCATCGGGCTTACTCCTCGCCAGACTGGTGCTGCAATGCCTGGCGGGCCACCCAGCATTCTGGGTGGCACTCAACCATTGTTAAATTGCTAGCAACAAAAGTCTGGGAAAGAGACTGACTAAGAAACGGAGAGTGTGAAGAAGAGACAAAACTCTTAAAATTAGCTCTGAACCTGAGCCATTATTTTAATGTGTTAGAAATTAGGTCCAGGCCAAGATTAAAAAACGAGAAAATAGGAGTGTTACTGGAAATAATGTACCGTTACACTCTCTAATTAGGGAAGGTAGTTTACCTAATCCTACATGGTCAACATGTTTCGCGTCTATGGTCGGTCACAGAGTGATCCTATGACGCTTCTTCAGGACCCACGAAAAAAACTTTGTTATTAAACTACTTCTCCTATGTGTCAACAATTAATCAAGTGCACGCAAAGTCACTTACAGAATAGAAGACAGAGTATGTCTAAGTCAGTTGGTCAGTACAGTCGCCCTGCATAGAATCAAAAAGACACAAAACAATTAGTGCCAGTGATCAACACAGAAAAACAATTATAGTGACAACCACCCTCAGTCAGTGTATAATAAATAAAAATGAATAGGTTTCTTGATGCTTACCATCCCATATTAGAGATTGGGCTCCCTAGGTCTGCGCTAGCATCAACCAAGGAGATCGTACTAGATAAAAATAATAATATGTAATAATATAGCACCGCAAAACAGTACATAGTGACATGACATTGGAAAAGTCTTAGTATTTCCGTCTGGATTAGATCACTGAATTAAATATTAAACAGACTGGTGCAAAAAGATGTATGTACATATATATAGTGTTTGTTAAAAATCAATTATATGAAAAGGAGTGGGTTATTATGAGCTCTATGGCAATGTAGTTAACATTTAAAGTGTTGCTGCCATGTAACTGCTCAATCATCTCAAAAGCAAACCACCTCGTAAGTACTTTTTGGTCATATTACAAAAAAACAGACCTTATTCATCTTTGGCCCAAAAAAAACGCTGTTACGAAAATAGAAATTGCTTATATGCTCTAGAGGGACTAGTATGTGTTACCACATGCCCATTCATTACTCCAAGTAGAAACCAAGGTATATTGCCGGGTCTTAGTGCACCATGACGGTCACCCGGTTAATATGGCAAAGAAAATACCATGGAAACAGTGAAAAAAATGAAAGAATTGAAAAATGAAGAGTCTTAAAACGGGGACGGAGGAAATACCTTCCGTGGCCCCGTGCTTACTTGGATTGCTCCTCGATGCATCCGGAAAACCTGCCCCGTGCCGCGCACCTGAAGACGACGTGCCGGTGCGGCGGGAGGTTATTTAAGCAGGCGCTGTTTAGCGCGTGCATGCCGGAACAAACCAGCCGGTTGTTCCGGATAATAAAAAAATAGAGAAAGGACCAAAGTATCTAATATCAGCGGCCATCTTGGAGTCATCAAACAACATCGTGTTGTTGTGAAAGAGTACTGTTCCTGCCAAGGCCAAATAGGGGTCACAGTGGGGGGCATCTTACGTTAGAAAACAGTGCCGGAAACCATTTGATGGTGCTGAAATGACAAAATAACCTGGGGCACCATTCTTTTTAATAAAAACGATGTTAACAACAAGAGTGTTTCCTTTTCATGGGAGCAATAAAGAGAAAGGAATAATCAATGCAGAAGAAGGTATTTCCCGGTCTATTAGGATCACTTAACTGAATATGTAGAAATGCATGTCAATTCAGTTAAAAAAAGGGGTGGGGCGGCAGCTGGTCAATATCAGTCTGTCAAAGATGTACATAATGTATTGAAGAAGGATATAATGACCCTTACTCTTCCAAAGATTAAGATGTTAAAAGATTCCAAGGTATGTCATCACTCAGTCCTTCTTTGTGGGTTTTCAATCGAAAAACCCATCTCCCGCACCTGGTTACCACCTGGTTTCACTTAGTGGTATTTTGCATGTGCAAAATGCCATTCTGCGAAAAATCGCAATTTGCAAATTTTTGCAGCATCGAATTGCGACTTGGATTTTGCGAATCGCATTTTTCGCCTCCCAATTTCCTACTGGAAATACCGAATTGCAAAATGTGACTCGCAAAACCAGGTCTCAACGCAAAAAAATCACAATTTTTGCGATTTCTTATTTTTGGTCTGCGAATGCATTTCATGCATTGCAGACCACATTTTTGCACTTCCAAACGGCCGATTTTTGAGATTCACACCGTTAGCGAGTGCAAAAAAGTTTCAAACATATGGCCCCAAATTTGTATCTGCTCCCAAAGGGACTCTGTGCTTTAATAATAGTTAAAGGCAGCCCCCATGTTAACCTATGAGAGAGATAGGCCTAGCAAGAGTGAAAACCGAATTTGGCAGTATTTCACTGTTAGGACTTATAAAACACACTAGTATATGTCCTACCTTAAACATACATTGCACCCTGAGCTACCTAGAGCCTACCTTAGGGGTGCCTTACTTGTACAAAAAGGGAAGGTTAGACCTGGCAAGTGAGTACACTTTCCAAGTCGAATTGGCAGTTCAAAACTGAACACAGACACTGCAGTGGCAGGTCTGAGTCATGTTTACAGGGCTACTAATGTGGGTGGCACAATCAGTGCTACAGGCTCATAGCAGCATTCGATTTACAGGCCCTGGGCACCTCTGGTACACTTTACTATGGACTTACTAGTAAATCAATTATGCCAATTATGGATAAGCCAGTGTACACATACTATTTCTACAGGGAACACTCACACTTTAGCACTGGTCAGCAGTGGTAAAGTGTCCAGAGCAAACAAAAACAGCAAAAACGGAGTCCAGCACACAGAAGCAACCTTGGAAGTAGAGGCAAAAAGTTAAAAGAGACCATGCCAATGATGTCATGTTTAACACACTGTATATGTTTCACTGTTGTATTGGTATGTGAGGTAGGAGTTAATGAGATGAGGTTGGCCATAGGTTGTAGCTCATTTGCAATTGGCTTTACATTTCTTTCATATACTTGGGTTACTTTTAAAAGGATACTCTTTACAAGTAATGAATGTCAGTGATTTCTGCAAATTTTGCATGTTTTATTAAAGCAAGTGCCTAATTTTGTGCAAAGTAATTTTCGAATGAAGAACGTTTGTACATTAATTTTATGGAGCTTTCTTCATTTCAGTGCAGCAAGCTCACACTGAGCAGGGCTCCACTGTCTTGGATGGTGGGCCTGGAGCTCATAGTTGTGGTATTTTAAGGGGAACATTTCTTTAGTAGTAATATAACACACCATTACTGAGTGTTGAAGTTGCATTCTTGGTTAGTGCAGTCTTGGGCTTCATTCCATTTGGGTTTTGGGAAGACCAATCCAGAAAGCAGAGCTCTTTCAGTGTTTAGCATGAAAAATCAGTTTAATATTTATGCATGTACCACTGTTTACTAGAGGTGGAGCAGATTTTTTATACATTATAATATAGCCAAACTCTGTGTTAATTTTTGTATAAATGTGGCCAAATATCTATACTGAAGCTACACTTTGTATAGCTGAGTATAGTCATTAGTTCTAACACATATTCATGCTCAACAAAATGTATTTTCTTAAGTTAGCTAGAGTGACAGTGGACCTCAAAAGATTTTTCATGTTAAATGAAAACATTCCTTGTTTTTGCTTTCACGTTTTCTTTTCATTCCAGGAGTAATGTATCATATGTTAGTTAAGAAGAATAGTTCATTGTTTGTCATTAGCAAAAGTCGTGGTGGAACAAAGGTTAAAATAAATTGAAGTACGATTTGATTTACACCAAGTGGGGGATGAGAAGCACTCTTGTGTGCCATCCTGTCTAGACTGGTTATATATCCAAGGTTGTGCAGCTGCGGGCCCCTATGTTTGATGATAGGAAGGAGGCGAGTTTACCTGCTCCAAGAAGTCTCTGTATTTTGATTGCTCCCCTTGTCTGGGACTGTATATTTATTGTTCTTGAATTAAACTTTGAGAACATGCTTTCGTTATTTTGAACATAGATTTTGTTCAACTTTAGAGATTTATTGTCTGACACCTTCTGATTAGGCTCCCCAGTGTCCCGTTAGACAGCCTAGTTTAGGATTAGAGAAGATCCTTTGTGAAACTGAAACTGTCTTCGTTTTGCATGTAAAAGTCTCTAAGAGTTTGTGCTTATATTTACTTATTGATATTCTGCTTGGGTTGATAAAATTTGCTGATTTGTAAGATTTCTGACTAATTATTGACTGATCAAATACATTTGCAACTTGACTAATCAGTTCATATTCCTTCATTTTGAAAGAATAGATTAGTTTCTATCATTTTTGTGGAACCAAATAGGTTTCGATGCAACTTGAAATTATATTGATTTTATGTTTTCCAGTTCACACAACTCTGTTGAAAATCAATGGTACATTCGAACATAGTGCATCCAATATGAAGGAATGTACTTGAGGCTCTTTAGGTGAAGAATATTGTCATTTATCGCCAGCATCACAATTAAAAAGTGGACTAAGGGTCTGATTCAGGTTTTCATGGACGGGTTACTCCATCAAAACGATGACGGATATCCGATCTGCCGAAATATAAATCCCACAGGAAATAGTGGGATTTCTATTTTGGCAGACGGGATACCCATAATTGCCCTAAATCTTTCAAAGTTGTTTGGTATGCAACCAGGCACAGGGCTTACAGCATTGTACGAGGGAGGGTTTTGGCAACAAGGGGTTTCACTGTATTTCACTGGGGCCCAGATTTACAAACACTTTGCATCGGGTATGCATAATTTCTTTTTTAGCTCAAATCCGAATCAAAGTGTTAGCTTGGGTTTTGCAAACAATAAAAGTTGCAATGTGCTACCTTACAACCTCTTACATAAAGAAGGCTGATATGAATTCTGGTTCTCCAACAAAGAGCTGCAGAGGTTGGCTTTCTAACCCTCTGATGCAAAAACCGAGTTCAATGCACCAAAACTGAAACCTGCTGAACCACAGCCCTGACACAGACCGCGCTGAGCAATTTTGTGCAGGTAGTGTTTTCCGGTTACTATGAGGCTTACTCAAGTTTCAGGGATGCAGTGGCAATCCAAACAATCTTTCATAGATGAACACACTCAAAGATGCCAACCTCCATCACTAACTTCATCGTACCATAGTCTCTAGAACCTACATTCTCCTTTGGGACCTCAACTTTCACCTGGAAGACCGAAATGACCCCTGTGCCACAGCACTCTTCGAAAGCTTGAGCAATATTGGACTCACCCAGCTCATCTCAGAAACAACGCATACCACAGTACACACACTGGACCCCATTTTCACCACAAGCGACAGTGTCAAATACAACTCCGCCACGCCACGTATATGGACTGACACTCCATCAACCACTTCCAAATGAACACACCTCAAGTCAACACCCCTACCAGGTTCAGAAATCCAAGCACCAGCTGGGGCAAAATCACAGAAGCAGACTGGCAGCGCCCTCAGCACAGATCAACCTAGCCTCAGAGACAAGGACATCAACAACTTCAACAACTGGATCAAGAACTGCACAGACTCCCCCACAGCCATCATAACCAACAAGCATAGTAGTTTAGACAAGTAGGACAGCTGGTACACAGAAGACGTCTGAGACACCAAAGTAAACTGTAAACAGCTAGAAAGGAAATGAAGAGCCAGCCACAACACCACTAACAGAGCTACCAACAAGGCTGCACTCAGATGCTAGCACCACCAAATAAGAGATACCAAGAATAAAGCACTAGTGGACTGTATCAAAGAAAGCTCCAACAGCAGCAAGGAGATCTTCTCTATCATTAAGGATTTCACCTCCCCCTCAGCCACTGTCACCAATATCGCTGCCACCAAGCAACTCTGCAACAATGTGATCAACTTCTTCCACTAGAAAATCACAAGCATCTACAGCAACTTCGCACCCCAACCCAACTCCAGAAAACTCATTGCTAACTTGTCCACCACCAACCAAGACAGACATCTGACTGAATGGACTACCCTCGCTAGAAATGACACAGCAGCAATCATGCAGATCATCCTCGCAGGGGCCCCAATGGACCCATGCCCCCCACCACAAACTTGGAACATTGCCAATCAGCACCACCATGACCACATCATCAATTCCTCCATCACATACTCCACTTTACCGAATGACTGAATATTTCAGAAATCACTGCCCTCCTCAAGAAGCCTAAACCCAACCCGAATTAACTAAGCAACTTCCAGCCCATCTCCCTGAGAAGTGATTGAAAAGGCCATCAACAAGCAACTCACAACCCACCTCTAGTTTCACTTCTTCTAGACAACACTGAATCAGGATTCAGAAAGAACCACAGCACTGAAACAGCACTTATCATGGTCACCAATGACATTTGAATCATCCGGGACTGAGAAGAAACAGTGGGCCTCACCCTGCTCGACCCCTCTGCGGCAAACTCTTTACTATGGAATCTCCAAACCACTCCTACATAGTTTCCAGACCATCCAAAACACCACTACAAGACTTATACTCGACCCCCCACCCCACACCCACATCCCACTGCAAATCAGGAAGCTTTACTGACTCCCCATTCACAAACATAGCCAGTTCAAACTTCTCACACACATATACAAAGCCCTACACAACACAGGACCAGAATACCTGAGCAGCCCAATACACTGTCACCAACCCACCAGATATCTACTCTCTGCCTAGCTCCCTTGCACACATTCCCCACATCCACAAAAGCAAAACTGGATTTTGCTCATTCTCCTATATCACACCCAAGACATGGAACAATCACCCTCAACATATCAGAGCCTCCTCCTCACTTCTTGAGTTGCACAAGAAGCTGAAGACATGGCCCTTTGTATAAGCCCCTTGGGACCAGAAACCTACACACTTACCCAAGTGCCTGGATACCCTCTTGGGTGATTAGTAAGCTATATAAATCAATATAACATAACAACATAATATAACACAGATAGCCACAAAGGATAGCAAAACAAGAGCAGTTAGACACGTCAGCGATAACAGACAGAACATATTTAGCATTTTAGTGAGCTAGAAGTAATGTCTTAAGACTATTTTTAAGTTGTCACATTGCTGATGCTGAAAGTGACCACACATGTCTGCTTAGACACAGGCAGCCATAATGCACTCTGCATTTTGTGTGTGCTGTTATGCACTTCATTTCTTTTGCAGATAAAAGACTGATGGCAAGCCTTGAAGGAAACTGAAATGGAGACTATGATGGTGTCCACAATAGGGCTTTCGGTGTGTGGTGCTTGGACATTCCTATGCAACCAACCATGGGATTTGACACAAATCCCTATCAGCAAAAAATGGAAGATAGGTATTTTCACCAAATTCCTGCACCTCTCTGAGACAGGTTTAATGAGGGGAAATAATCCAATGTCTTCTTGTTCCTTCATCTTTGCATGTATGCTCCATTCAACAGCACATGCACAAAGAGGGAAATGCCTTAATGCATTGTTTTTGTACAAGAAGGGACCCCTTTCTGCCCAAAAAGTATCCTTAAAACAATGAAGGCACCCTTGCACAAGGGAGTCTGTATGCAGTGGCACATGGCAGATTAAAGTGCCAGCAGTGCAGGAAAAGACCAGAACAGTGCCACATCTCATCATATGACTAGCAAAGCAGCACAACAACATTACCTGCTGCTCTCTGTTGATTGATGTCTTTATAAACCTAGGCCTAGGATTCTCTGCTAATTTTGGGTTCCATATCTACAATTCTAGATAAGCACCTGACACTTGATGTTTCTGTGAAATCTGTATAGGGAAGCAGTCAGAGTTCACCACTGTCCAAGGGATGAGGAGAAGAAATTGATAATTTTGGATGTAATGGCCATCACATTCCAGCAGTGGTCTGGTGTCAAAATGTTGCAGTTTGGGCAGGACTGTTCCTATTGGAGCAGGACCAAGGCTGATTTGTATGTGACTGGGTCTAATCTGAGGTGGCATAGAGGACAAAAAACTATGGGTTGGAATGCTACCCCAAACAATTGCAGTGGTTAGACACATTAGAAGCCTTCCTCACATCACCTTTTGTGCATTTAGTGCCAAGAAGAACAGCATATACATTTTCATGATCAATGGAATTCCCAGTTCTTTGTCTAGAACCAAACATTATGCAAGGATCGTAGGCTTAACATTAATTTGGTAGATGTGAGTTGCCCAGCTGTTGGTTCAGTACTTCTAATTTTTCCTTAGCCATTTAGACCAGTTTAACATATCTGAAGCGTGAGAGATTAGGTTTTGATAGCCAAAAATATAGGCTAAATTTCTTCAGAACTCCAATATACAATGTGACAGATGTTTATACTTTAAAAGAGAAACTTTCTGCTCACTCAATGTCCACATGGTGTACCTTGCTGACCAGTACATCTGCCACGTCACTGCCAAGTATCCTGGGTCGGTGCATGATGCCTTTGGCCTGAGGAATAGCAGTGTCCCACAGCTGATGGCACAACTACAGAGGCACAGAGTGTGGCTTAATGGTGAGCCTGAGTCACCACCCATTGTATGTCAGTGTATGCCTCCAGGAGTAATACCCCATTCCATTGTGAAGGGCTAATGTGTGTCCCTCACTTCTTGCAGGTGATTCCGGCTACCCAAACCTGTCTTGGCTCCTGACCCCTGTTAGGAATCCAAGAACAGAGGCTGAGATTAGGTACAATGATGCTCATGGGCATACCAGGAGGATTGTTGAAAGAATCTTCAGTCTCCTAAAGGCCAGGTTCAGGTGCTTTCATCTGACAGGTGAATCCGTATGCTACTCCCCTAAGAAGGTCTTCAGGATTGTTGTTGTGTGCTGCATGTTGCACAACCTGGCCCTCAAACACCATGTGCCCTATCTTCAGGAGGAGGGGGGTGACAATGCAGCTGTGGCAGCAGTGAACTCTGAGGACAGTGAGGAGGAGGATGTGGACAACAGGACACATATGATTCAGCAGTACTTCCAATGACACTCAGGTAAGACTGTTGAACTAAATATTTCTCCATTTCAGTGTTGTGCTGTGTGGCTGTAGCATAATGCCAGTCATTACCTTTGCATCCCAACTGACTGTCACCTATGCTTTCCCTTATTGCAGATGTTGCTGTGGTTACAACAGTGTAATGCTGTGATGTCTACAGTCTGCTGAGACACATTTGTAGGATGGAGCAACATATTACTGGACATTTGCACAGGACCATGCAGTTCATTACAGTTCAATACATTGTACATAATACTTCTGATAAAGCACTATTACTCAAGTTGTGTCCAAGGGTGTTTATTAAAAATTGGTATACAATGGAAAGTGTAATAGCGTGGGGTGATGGTTGGGAAAAGTCCAGTGTAGTGAGCCAGTATGTTTGTTGCACAAGTCCAGCGTCCAAGGGCCTATTGGGAGGGGAGCAATGGCAGTTCTTAGTAGACAAGGTGACACAGTGTGACACAAAGGGGACATTCAGAAGTGGCTAATTTCCTGGCGTTGGTCTTGCTCTTGGCAATTGTTTCTCGTGTCTGTCTTGGTCGCAGGAACCGTTTGCGGGGTGGTTCACGTTTTGCAGCAGGAAGGGTGCTGGAGGCCTGTGGGTCCTGTGGCAGGGCCTCCTGTCCACAAGCTGCAGCAGATGTGGAGGGCTGGTCAGTACACTGGCTAGTGGAAAGGGCCCGCGGGTGTTCTGTGTAGTCCCTCATGATGATGGCCATGTCAACCAGCATTCCTGCAATGGAGACCATGGTGGTATTCAGGGCCTGCAATACTTTCTTGATCTTCTGGTGGTGCTCCTCCTGCAGCCGCTGGTTCTTCTGCATGATGTTTAACACCTGACCCATCTTGTCCTGGGATTGTTGGTAAGCCCCCAGGACATTAGTGAGTGCCTCCTGGGCAGTCGGTTCCCTGGGCCTGCCTTCCCTCTGGCGCACAGCTGTCCTCTGACCGTCCCTGGCCCCCTGTGCCTGTGTCCCCTGAACAATGTGCCTACTCACACTGACCACAGGAGCCTCATTGTCTTGCCTGTGAGATGTGGACTGGGGTTCCTGTACAGGTGGGCACACTACTGATTGACGTGTCCTGGGGACAGAGGTCTGGGGACGTTGGGTGGCTGCTTTGGTGTTGGATTCTGAGCGGGGAGGCTGTGTAGCGGACTGGGTGCGGGATGGGGCAGGGAGGTCATCCAGATCCAGTGCTCCATAGTTGCTTTTATCACTGGGGGCATCTTCTGGTAGGGGACTGGTTAGCCGTGGCACCTCCTCACTGCTGAGATTGGCTGAGGCACCTGTGGGGATGTAAGTGGTGTATTATGCTACATATCTGTGACATATTCTGTATCACTAGCTTCCCCTATATTATTGCTGTTGCCCTGCCACCTTTGGTTGTGTATGGTGGTGGATTGTGGGATTGTTAGTTCTCTATGCTGTGAATGCATTGGCGGTGGGTGTACATGCAGGACTGGAATAGTTGTGCATGCAGTGGGTATGGCATTCAGGGCTTGACATTTCATTTTGGTAATTGTGGTTGTGCACTGTGTGGGATGGAGTGGGGTGATGGGTGTCAGGGTGAGGAGTTATGGTGGCATGCAGGTATGGGGGGTGATAGGTAATAAATGATGACTCACCAGTGTCAAGTCATCCGGCTTCTCCAGTGAGTCCCTCCGGATGAAGGATTGCCAAGACTTGCTCCTCCCATACTGTCAGCTGTGGGGGAGGAGGTGGGGGTCCACTGCCAGTCCCCCTGATGGCGAACTGGTGCCTTGCTCCAATGGAACGCACCTTCCCCAGTAGGTCATTCCACTTCTTCCTTATGTCGTCCCTTGTGCGTGTATGTAGTCTCACAGTGTTCACAGTGTCTACGATCCTCCGCCTTAGCTCCATCTTCCTGGTAATGGATATCTGATGGACCTGTGCGCCAAACAGCTGTGGCTCTACCCTGACTATTTTCTCAACCATGACCCGCAACTCCTCATCCGTGAAACGGGGTGCCTTTGTGGGGACATGGGTGTTGTGTGGTGTGTGTACGTTGTGCAGAGGGTGATGTGTGATGTGGTGTGGTGTGTGGTACGTGTCATATGAATTGGTAGTTGTAAAATGTGTGTGCAGTTCTCTTTTGGATTAGCATCGCAAAGTGTATCCGCCTTATCGTGTTAGCAAAGGATTGTGGGTGATGTGGGTGTGTGCTTTACAGTGCTGTTGGTGGGTGTGTGTGGTGTGTGTATTTGTTTCAGGTGTGGGTTTTTTGTTCTGACCAATGTTGTATTGTTTTGTATTTAGGTGGCCATATCTGCCGCTGCAGTGTTCACTGCCAATGGTTTACCGCAGTTGAATGTCTGCTGTGGTAATTCATGGGTCATTATTTGGTTGGAGTAGTATTGGTGGCGTAACAGTATGGGTGGTAGCACTGACAGTTTATCATGTTCAGTGTGTCTGGTGGATTTGTGGTTGTGGCTGTTTTCTGTCAGTTTTGTATGTATGTGTCATAATCTGGCAGACAGGTGCCTCCGCAGCATTATGCTGGAGGCAGTCAGTGCGGCGGTATTCGGTATTTACTGCCAAGGTCACAATGAGGGCCATAGTGGACTTTACTAGGAAGTTACTGGTAAATCACACATTCCAATCATGGGGAGCTCAATGTTACCATGTTTTAGACATAGAGCACATGCACTTTAGCAGTGGTCAGAAGTAAAAAAAAAGTGCACAGAGTCCTGACCACAGCAAAAAGGAAGCTCAGCACACAGTCAAGCAGGAGGCCAGAAAGCAAAATGTCGGGGGAACCCATGCCAAAAGATGCCAGGTATAACATGTGTCACCCCCAGCCCCCTGGCACAAAGTGGGTAGAGCTACCCAACCCTTTGATATTTCTCTTCTCTAAGGTGGAAAAACCTAGAAAGACCATCAGCATTGGTGTGTTCTGTTCCAGGACCGTGCTCCACCGGAAGTTCATTCCCTGCAGGGAGATGGACCACCTCAACAGTTTACGATTCTCACTCCTCGTCTGCATCAGCTATCTGAGGGGCCTATGGTCGTTCGGAACCCAGAAGTGAGGAGTAGTTGAGGGAGGGAGCCCAGTGGTCATAGCCAACTGCTGTGGAGTGTGTGCCTAGGCCCCCTACAGAAGGCGCTCAGTTAGTCCTGGTGCAGCTTGGAGGGGGTCTGCTCTGCCCCGCCTGCTGTACCTCTTCCATCAAATCACCATCTTTCTGCCAGACATTTCTAGTCCCCTGCACCATATGACTTAGACCCCGTACCCCAGGGGTCGCTTAGCACGGCAGTCACAAAAGAGTAGAGGCGGAATAGATGCTCTGTGGTGTCCTTGGTGTTGATTTAACGGTAATCGTAACAAGGAGTACTAAGGAGTACTGAGGAGCAACAAGGAGAAATGAGAGGTAACAATTGGCATCAAGGGGCATCAAGGGGCACCATGGGGCTATGAGGTAATTTGGCACAGCTTAGCATACAATGCAAGCAGCAGGAGACTTAGTTAAGAGCTCAGCAGGATAACTTTTGTTAATACCAGGACAGTGCTGAAATACCACAGTTATTAAGATATTGGTTGGTACATGGGGCTTGTAGTGGTCTCAGCACATGAACATCGTAATTACATGTCCAATTGATTCAATCCATCTGAGTCAACCTAACTGGTTGGAAAATTAGATCAGTAATGTAAGACAGCAAGCACCACCAAAACTAGCTAAATGCATTAAATAAAAAGGGAACATATAATATTTTAAGGCAGAAAATGTGCTGAAACCCAATGAGACAAACCTCCTGATATTACCTGAAAAGATACACCGATGTCGTTTTCTGGGTAACAACGCCTTAGTTTATTTCAGTTCCAAAGATACAACCAACCCTGGCAAGATCTTAGTCCCAACTGCCAACAAGCAGCTTTAACATTCCAGCTTCTCCCCACATTGCTAAGCAACAACATGTCATCACATTCTAGTATGTCATCACATTCTAGTATCTAACACATCTCCCCCTTTTACCCCACAAAAGAAAATGATTAAAATTAACCTACCTATATAAATACATAAATAACCAACTCTATACGAAATAACTAATATGCAAAATACATTCTTTCAAACTAATTTCTCTACTATCCAACAGACCATCTTATGTTACATAATCCTTCAAATACAAGGGTCTATTCACCAGTCTCCTTCCCTTGCACACCTCACTGCTCATACCCATCTCTCTCCCCTTGCTATCATCCCTCAACTCCTTCCACTTCCGCAACTTTGCTTCATTACATTTCGTTGTTTTGCTCACATTCCACCTCTTACCATCCTCCAACTCCACACTATGTTCGTTTACTTTTACCACTAATTTAGGGATAGACCATTTAGACACACCTTTTTTTTTATTCCATACTCTAGTCCTCACCCAATCACCAATTTCCACTTTTCCCATCCTCCAACCCTCCTTGTTCCTTCCATCATACACCACTTGCCTCTCCCTCACTCGCTCCAACACATCCTCCTCGTTCACCTTTTCCCTTCCCGCTTTGCCCATCCAACCAGGTACAGCCTTGGTGCATGGCTTTCTACCTTTTAACAATACAAATGGGGTCTTCAACGTGAGAGAATGTGGCGTAGTTCGATAATTCCACAATAGATTCTTTATTTCCTTTTTCCAGTTCAGACCATTTTGCACTGACAATTGTATATTTTCACTTATCACTCTGTTGAATCTCTCCACTAGACCATTTTCCCTAGGATGGGCTACAGCAGTTCTAATGTGTCTTATTCCACATCTTTTCAAATACTCACCAAACTCATCAGATGTAAATTGTGGACCATTATCCGTCACCACCACTTCTGGATAACCTTCTCTCCTCCACACCTCTTCGCAAAATTCTATCACTGCACTTGACCTAACATCCCTTACAACACTCACCTCAGGCTACTTGGAATGATAATCAATCATTACCACAATAAAAACCTTGTCATTAGTATTCAGTAAAAAAGGACCACATATGTCCATTCCTACCTTCTGACAAGGTTTGTCTGGAAATGGAAATGGAATAACCGGTGTCTTCACACCCACATGGGATTTATCGCTACAGGCACACTCTACACAGTTCCTTACAAACCTCTCTACATCACGGTCCATTCCCGGCCACCAAAAGTCATCCCTTGCTTTCCTTTTCATTCCTGACATACCACCGTGACTTTCATGTAAAACTTCCAACAACCTCCCCCTCAGTTTACATGGAACAATTAGCCTGTCACCCCGTCTCAACAACCCACCCTGATTTGACAATTCTGACCATACACTCTTAAAATTTATCACCTGATTAGCACGATCTCCTAATTCGGACCAATGCATTCCCAAATATTCCTTCAGCAATTGTAACTCCTTATCTCCATTCACTGTCTCGCGCCAAAGTTCCTCACTGATTGCATCGGTCCCTACATCTCGGACACTTGCGACCATCCACTCTTCTTCTTCCTTCTCGACATGACTCTCAATAGGCAACCTGGATAAGCAATCCGCATTCACATTCTTTACCCCTGGTACATATTTAATAACAAAATCGTATTCCTGAAGACTGTACAGGGAGTGCAGAATTATTAGGCAAGTTGTATTTTTGAGGATTAATTTTATTATTGAACAACAACCATGTTCTCAATGAACCCAAAAAACTCATTAATATCAAAGCTGAATATTTTTGGAAGTAGTTTTTAGTTTGTTTTTAGTTTTAGCTTTGTTAGGGGGATATCTGTGTGTGCAGGTGACTATTACTGTGCATAATTATTAGGCAACTCAACAAAAAAAAATATATACCCATTTCAATTATTTATTATTACCAGTGAAACCAATATAACATCTCAACATTCACAAATATACATTTCTGACATTCAAAAACAAAACAAAAAAAATCAGTGACCAATATAGCCACCTTTCTTTGCAAGGACACTCAAAAGCCTGCCATCCATGGATTCTGTCAGTGTTTTGATCTGTTCACCATCAACATTGCGTGCAGCAGCAACCACAGCCTCCCAGACACTGTTCAGAGAGGTGTACTGTTTTCCCTCCTTGTAAATCTCACATTTGATGATGGACCACAGGTTCTCAATGGGGTTCAGATCAGGTGAACAAGGAGGCCATGTCATTAGATTTCCTTCTTTTATACCCTTTCTTGCCAGCCACGCTGTGGAGTACTTGGACGCGTGTGATGGAGCATTGTCCTGCATGAAAATCATGTTTTTCTTGAAGGATGCAGACTTCTTCCTGTACCACTGCTTGAAGAAGGTGTCTTCCAGGAACTGGCAGTAGGACTGGGAGTTGAGCTTGACTCCATCCTCAACCCGAAAAGGCCCCACAAGCTCATCTTTGATGATACCAGCCCAAACCAGTACTCCACCTCCACCTTGCTGGCATCTGAGTCGGACTGGAGCTCTCTGCCCTTTACCAATCCAGCCACGGGCCCATCCATCTGGCCCATCAAGACTCACTCTTATTTCATCAGTCCATAAAACCTTAGAAAAATCAGTCTTGAGATATTTCTTGGCCCAGTCTTGACGTTTCAGCTTGTGTGTCTTGTTCAGTGGTGGTCGTCTTTCAGCCTTTCTTACCTTGGCCATGTCTCTGAGTATTGCACACCTTGTGCTTTTGGGCACTCCAGTGATGTTGCAGCTCTGAAATATGGCCAAACTGGTGGCAAGTGGCATCGTGGCAGCTGCACGCTTGACTTTTCTCAGTTCATGGGCAGTTATTTTGCGCCTTGGTTTTTCCACACGCTTCTTGCGACCCTGTTGACTATTTTGAATGAAACGCTTGATTGTTCGATGATCACGCTTCAGAAGCTTTGCAATTTTAAGAGTGCTGCATCCCTCTGCAAGATATCTCACTATTTTTGACTTTTCTGAGCCTGTCAAGTCCTTCTTTTGACCCATTTTGCCAAAGGAAAGGAAGTTGCCTAATAATTATGCACACCTGATATAGGGTGTTGATGTCATTAGACCACACCCCTTCTCATTACAGAGATGCACATCACCTAATATGCTTAATTGGTAGTAGGCTTTCGAGCCTATACAGCTTGGAGTAAGACAACATGCATAAAGAGGATGATGTGGTCAAAATACTAATTTGCCTAATAATTCTGCACTCCCTGTACATCCATCTTGCTATTCTGGAAGATGCACGATTAGCACCCTTTGTTGTGAAAACATCAATCAGTGGTTTATGATCCGTTCGTAGTTCAAAGTTCCTTCCCCATACGTAGTTTTTAAAATACTTGACACCCCACCAACAAGCAAGGGCCTTTTTCTCAATGGCGGCGTATGTTATTTCAGCTCCCTTCAACGTTCTAGAAGCGAAGGCTATCACACGCTCTTTTCCCTTGTGTGACTGCATTAATACTGCACCCAGTCCATGCATACTAGCATCCGTAGACATAATGGTATGATCTTCTGCAACAAAAGGTTTTAGTTCAACCGCATTAATAATACAACGTTTTAAAATAGAAAACGCTTGATGGCATTCCTCCGACCATTCAAATTTCAGAATTTTTTTCATTATGGAAAGCAATGGTTGGGCCACATCAGCAAAATTTCTCACAAATTTGGCGTAATATTCTGCTAGACCCAAGAATGATTTTAGTTGATCCTTATTTGACGGAATTGGTGCTTTTTCAATTGCTTCCATTAAGTTCATTTTCGGCTTTATACCTCCTCCTGATACTGTGTGACCCAAATATTCGACAGACTTACATTCAAATTTGCACTTCTTCATTTCCACAGTTAGTCCAGCCTCTTCCAATATGGAACATACCTTTCTTACTAACATATCATGTTCCTCTACATTACCTGCCCATACCAACACATCATCTTGGAAGAATTTTACATTTTTAATTCCACCCAACAAACCTTGCATTACCCTTTGGAATACCGCTGAAGCGGATGCCAAACCAAAAGGCATGCGTAAATACCTAAATGCCCCTTCCGGAGTTATAAAGGACGTTAGATGTTTCGAATCAGGATGTAGCATGATTTGATGGTACGCATTGGACAAATCAATAGTGGAAAAAACCTCACCACCCAGAATACTTGACAACAGCTCGTTTATGTTAGGTATTGGGTGTCTATCTATCCAGATATTTTCATTTAGGTCTCTCAAATCCACACACATACGGATCTTACCATTAGGTTTGCGCGCCAAAACCACCGGACTCAGCCATTCCGAAGACTCTACCTCCTCTATCACCCCCATTTCCAACAGTCTCTTCAGCTCACTTTTCAGAGCTTCCTTCAGCACTACCGGAACACTTCTCACTTTGTGCACCTTAGGTACAGCCCCTTCCTTCAATATGATTTTATGTTGGAATCTTTTCAAACACCCCAATTTCTCACTAAATAACCTGGGAAATTCTGACTTCCATCTAACTTGGTCCTTAACTTCACCCTCCACCAGTAACACTTGTTCTTCTGTGTTAGGATTCAGTATAATCCCTAAAGCTCTCTGTTCACTCTAGCCTAACAAACATCTTCCACTTTCAACCACATAAATGTCACTAGAGATCTTATTTTCCTTGAACTGAATTTCTCCTTTGAAATAACCTAATATTGGTATTCTGTTTCCTCCATAACCTATCAGACTTACATTGGATTTGGATAACTCCATCTCACCCATTCTTATCCACGTTTCTTTATTCACCAAGGTATGTGGGGAACATGAATCCGCCCACATTTTCACTGGTATTCCATTCAGTCCCACTACACATTTTGGAGGTTTATACTCATCGTTACCAATCATCCACACATCACTAAATCTAGATGTGTTTTCTGATACTACATCTTGAATCATTAGTACCTCAACTTGTTCACCACACTCACCAACATCTGAAGAACTTTCCTCACATAAATAGTTAACATTTTTCTTGTTACCTACTTTCTTCTGTGTACATACTTTAGAAAAATGCCCTATCCTATTACATTTGAAACATTTGCTGTTCTTGGCTGGACAATTCATCGAGAAAGCTAAATGCTTTCCACTGCCACACCTGTAACATTTTTTTCCATCCTTCAATTTATCGCTTCCACTCTTAATTTTATCCACCTCTTGAACATTCATACTGTTTTCATCTACGCCATTTTTTCCTAATTCTTTGATATATTTAGATGTCGCTTCTATGCGCCTTGCTGCCGACAATGCTTCATCTAACGATGGATCTTTAAGAGATAACAATTTTTCTTGAATTTTTCTGTCCTTGGTATGACATATTAATTGATCACGTATTATTTCTTCATGTAAATCTTTAAATTTACATGTATTGGCTAATGTCCGTAATGCACACACATACTGATCTAGCGATTCGTTTGGAAATTGGATTCTTGAAAAGAATTTATGCCATTCTACAACAATACTAAATTTCCTACAATAGTGATCTTCAAGAGCTGTCATAGTTCTTGCGTACACATCGTCACTCTCATCTTCCTTGTCTGAAACATCCCTATTAGTTACTGTCTCTTCATTACTAGGTAATGCTTTCAATACTTTCCTTCCTTCAACACCTAAATTATGTTTGAGCAAAGCCAACTTCCTTTTATCTGTAAATATAGCCCCACCCAAAGCTTCCAGATATGTCTCGAATGCTTCACGCCAATCCTCCCAAGGCATGCATGGTTCACCTGGCATACTTAAAAATACCGGAGGTGGTACTATTGATTGCATGTTTCCTTGTTCTCTCACAGTTGACTTACAGTCTTCTCGTTTTACCTTTCCTTGTTATTATCCCCTTCTTGCTACAGCTGTACAATTTTCCAAATGTTTTATGCAAACAACAAAAATGTTCTTTCTTTTTTTCTATTTTTTTTTTCCAAGAGAAGATTTTCCAAGGTGAAATATCGAAATTAATTGTCCAAAATAGGATTATATACCGTCCCAAAGTCACTCACAAGTTCACAATGGTCTTAACCAGGCGTGGATTTCTCCTTTTTTTTTTTTCTTATTAACACCTTCACTTAATACGTGCGCGTTGACACATGGATCCGATCCGCTGCGCTATGCGCTCCCGATCAAGTTTACACGTTGCCAAGGAGATGCTGCCAAGGAAACGCTCGATATCCGCGTGCTTCGTCAGCGCACGTTATACAAAAAATTTGATCCACGCGCTCACACACAGCCGCGCCACTCAACGGCTGCTGAATTGAAGGCAAATAAACAATATATTTACCTAATGTGCTTCACCCTCGTAAACACTGGGTATGACTCGGTTATGTAAACAAATATACTCGCATTCCTTTTCAGCACATCGGTGCTCCCACGCCTCCAACAAAATGTGCTAAAGACCTCTTCAGCTCTTCAGCGCTGCCGCGCCCAATTTTCCAAATGTACACACGATAACAAGCGTCAGTCCAGTCAGCGCTCGATCCTATACACTTCCAAAAACGTGTCACAGACCTCTTCGACACCTCTGCGCTGCCGTGTTAGATGACAACAATGTTCCACGCTGATCTTTATATTGCCAGGGTTGGTACGCTGTATACATCTAGTGATCCCATCCTCGTCGCCACTGAAAAGATACACCGATGTCGTTTTCTGGGTAACAACGCCTTAGTTTGTTTCAGTTCCAAAGATACAACCAACCCTGGCAAGATCTTAGTCCCAACTGCCAACAAGCAGCTTTAACATTCCAGCTTCTCCCCACATTGCTAAGCAACAACATGTCATCACATTCTAGTATGTCATCACATTCTAGTATCTAACATTACCAACACAAAAATATTTCAGCAATGGGTCCATCAATCAAAACTTTACCTTTCTCAAGGACCGGGCGGCAGCTATTCACTCAACAACCTAAAAGGCTACCAGCCTCCCATCACCCCTCACACCACAAATTATGGGCCCATGCCCAGTTTCATTGCAGGGACCCCATAGGGTTACAGGTATAGATTTAATTGCAACCATCTTGCCATCTAACAAAAACCTCATTGCGCCTTTGCTAAAAACAATTTAAGTACAAACCCAGGTACACACCCCATGTAGCCCATATTCAACTCTAATAGGCAGCCCTTTACATAGTTCACCAGTACTAAGTTTAGGCTCGACAGTGGGCATCTGCCACATTCACCAATGGGAGGTAGATAACTCTTGGCTACACTCCATTTCATTCTCGAACAACGGCGTTTTGATTAAGACAATGAAAGTTAAAACGATTAACCTGGATCTTACTCCCAACACTCGACAGCAACCAGCAATCGCATTGTCAAGCACTGCCCCACAGAGAGTTCAAGTAGAGCCCCATATATTACTGACTGCATTTCACCAAAAGATCTATAGGAATACGTGTCAGATTTAGTTAAAATATTCACTCCTCCTCGTGCTTACTTACATTTAAGTGGGGGAAGGCGATCCCTTCTGCCGTCACAAGATCAACAATTACATGGGTCTAACAGAGAAAACTTGGAGAGTTTATGAAAATTTTATAGCCAATTAGTAGTCATCATTCAAACATCAATCCAGGTGCTAAATATGAAGTCAGATAAGTTGGATATTCAAATTGATCTTATGAATGTAATGGCATTGCATTTTGTGGACAGAAGCGCTAAACGGGAAAAATTAACAGACTTAATAGCACAGGTCCAAGGCAGCAACCCTTCTCTTCAATTTTCCTGCTCATGTGGCCTGAATATTGCTAAATTAAATACTTTACCTGCAATTTTAGCATGTTTCATCAACCAAAGAAAATTATCCACATTCAACAAAGTCATCAGTGGTAATAAAACTCAAGAGCGGACCATACAAATCCAAATGCCAACAGTCAACCGACAACTTCCATCAGAAATCAATTAATTTCAAACGGTTATCCCCCAAAATTCCAATGACATAGTTCAGACTGAAACTGGTTACCAATTAATACTGTTGACCACAACGCACCCAATGCTGAATGGCAAACTAAGCCTCAGAGGAAGTGAGCCAGGAAGGCCAGGAATGATTCTCTGCACCTGACTAAGGAAGCACTAACAAGAGTATACCCAATTTTCACGGCAAAGGATAAAAGAAAAACAACTCCCATTATACTTAGTCAAGCAGAATCCTACATGGGGATAGGATTGGCAGAAGACTCCTTGGTTATAATTGAACAGCACAAAGAGGTGAAATTGCTTCCAACAATTCCAACAGAGGCTGCAATTTCTTGTGCAGCTATTGTCTACCAAAAAGAAATTTGGAGTGACCCCAGCAATCAAGATTCACACCTCTCATGAGAGCCACAGAGTTTCAAGCAAACTGTGTTGGTACATAAGAAAAACAGGCCGAAAGCTCTAGAAAACCCTAAAAATCATGTGGCTTTACAGAGCTCCCACAAAGACAGTTTGGATAAAAGTATGTATACCACAAATCATCTACAATTCATCCTAAATGGAGAAAGAACAGACAGCCCAGCAAACATTGTTAGTGATCAGTCTGCAAGAATGGAAATACAACATAGTGGTCTTGCACAACAAGAAGCACCTTTAGCAAATCAAGCAAACAGTCAACCACAATTAGCTGCATCTCTTATTTGAAAAATTACCACCACTGGCTCTAATCAGGATATTCACAAGGTTCTGCAATGGAGGAATTGGGAAGTCCTCCAAATTGAAGATAAAGTGAACAAAGGGTCAGTGCCTAGAACTATGGAGGTTAGTACAACACCCAACCTGAGATGTTCGAAATTAAGATCACAACAATTAACATTGAGTGTGGACCATTCGCCCTCGATGGTGAATCCCAAACTCTGCATCTTATTGAAACCTGAATACACTTTGCAGGGGCATCAAGATATTCTGAGCAGAGGCAATATCATGCAGCTTCTTGCTGAAATTCCAACCTTGAGGCACCTCAAGTCTTCTGACTTGGCATCTGTCAGATTTTGTCCAAGTGAAGACCCCTACTCTCTTGAACAAACTCTCACACAATGGCAAACTGAAGGTATAGCACACTCAATTTTAGAATGTATTGATCAATTTGAAGTTTGGGGCATTGATCTTTCAGAATATAAAGTGCCTCACTATCCTGTCCCTCTTCGTGACCTGCAGAAACTAAACATGCCTGCAACCTTAAGCCAGTCTATTCAGTTCAACTGTCAGCCAGGGGACCATCGACAAAATGGAAGGAAGGTGTAGCAGCTACAGGTAGTAAGCCTTGTCAAGACCAATAGGCCTGGCTAGCCTCAGCACCGAACGCATCAAAAAGAGAGTGACCCTGAACACAATGGGAAGAAAAAAAAAGTCAGACCATCTCCTCTCATGGAACATTGCAGGGGCCAAAACAGTATTTCAAGGTGGATTGCTGCCTCAGAAGTGGCCGACATATGATATCATTGCTCTGCAATAAACTTGTTTAAAGGAGCCTCTGTCATTGGTTGAATGTATACATTATCATCTTGAGGCTGAAAAATTGCAAAGAATTGGGAGACCAAAGGGAGGGCTTGTGGTCTTTATGGCAACATCATTAAACATCACCGCAGAGCAGCTGCCGTCTCCAAACTCTGGCATTAAAATGATAAAATACAGCAAATTGAAGACCTTTTCAAAACCCCAGTGGTGTTATGTAATGTATATGTGCACCCCAACGATGAGGAGAAACAAATGATCTACGCAAATTTGATGTCCATAATAACAGAGATAAGATTTGCAAACCGCACATAGGAGCTAACCTTGACTGGGGATTTTAATGCTCACTTATTTTACAGTTCAGAGGGAGATGACAAATTAACAGTAGACAACGCATGTTAGATTGTTCAAGTACAGCACCGCACAGCAAGAAAATGCCATGACATTAAAGGCGAGTGGCTCGTTACTGCTTTGGAGCACCTAGACCTGAGAGTAGTAAACAGCAGGACGCATGATGACTCTCATCCTAATTGTACTAATCACGGTGCAAATGCACAATTTGTTATAGATTACACAGCCCTATGGGCCAGATGTATGAAACTTTTTTGCACTCACAAAACGGTGCGAATCGCAAAATTCAGCCGTTTGCGAGTGCAAAAAAGTGGTCTGCGATTCATGAAAGGCATTTGCAGACCAAAAATAAGAAATCACAAAAATTACGATTTTTTTGCGTTGCAACCTGGTTTTGTGAGTCGCAATTTGCGATTCGGTATTTCCAGTAGGAAATTACGAGGCACAAATTGCGACTCGCAAAATCCAAGTCGCAAAGAGATGCATAAAAAAATCACAAATTGCGATTTTTCGCAGAATAGCATTTTGCAACCTATATAAAGAGGCACAGAATGCCTCAGACTCTTTTCAACAATGGCTGCACTCTACGTCATGGCGAGGAGGATGAGGATCTTAGCAGGTTTGAGGAGAGGGAGGAGGAGACAGGAGCTCATTTTCAGAGTGTGCATTACACTTTTTAAGCTGGCAGAGGAGGAAATATATGAGAGGTATAGGTTGAACTCAGCCATGATACTTGATCTGATAGCTGAGCTACAACCCATACTGCAGCGCAGAACACTAAGGACTCACAGCATACCCACCCATGTGTAGGTATTATGTTCCCTCCACCAACTCGCCTCAGGGAGCTATCAAGGGGTCATAGCAGCAGCTGGAGGGGTCTCACAGAGTACCCTCTCCAGATTTTTCAATGCATTTATCAACGCCATGCTGAGCAAACTACACCAGTACATCAGATTATACAGGAAATACAGTAGACAAAAATTGAATTTTATCAGATAGCACAGTTCCCCCACGTCCTAGGTGCCATAGATGGGACACATGTGGCAATCTGTCCACCATCCGCCACAGAGTATGTGTACCACAACAGGAAATACCAACATTCAATGAATATACAGGTGATATGCAATGCCTCCTACATCATTACTGATCTCATTGCCAGGTACCCAGGGAGCACACATGGTTCGTACATCTTTCGCCACAGCGGGATTCACACACGACTGCTAGCTGGGGAGTTTGGTGAAGGACACCTACGAGGTATTGTCACTCTATACAATGGCGCATTGATGGCGTGCTGATGTCAGATGGCCCACTTCTTATCATACCCTCTGTCCCTTCCAGGAGACAGTGCTTACGCAGTGTGCACCTACATGATGACGCCCTACCTCAATCCTGCAACACCAGCTGAACAGAGGTACAATGCAGCACACAGGGCAACCCGCAATGTGGTGGAGCGCACATTTGGACTGCTGAAGAGTCTCTTCCGGTGCCTCCACAAAAGTGGAGGGGCACTACAGTACAGTCCAGAGACAACATGTAGAATAGTGGCTACTTGTGCTATCTTGCACAATATAGCTACCACCAGGGGCATACCTGTAGAAATATGTGAATCAGAATCTGATGAGGATGATGATCCCATACCACCCCTAAATCCAGCAGACAGGACCAGTGCAGCAGAGGGAAGGCAAAGGCGTGCCAACATCACACACAACCATTTCAGACGTGAGTATAAATGACACAAATCCTCTGACAACTGTACCTGTAGTGAAATACATTTATTACCTTAAGTCAGGTAATGTTCGTGTGAGGAATAACAAAAAAAGGTTAAGTGAGAAACTCAAAACAATGAAGGACCTGAGTAATGCACTATTACTTCATAGTGAAAACAGAAGTCCACTGGCAGCTAGAGTCATTTTTTGAGCCCACGCACACCACTCGGGTGGCCAGTTACATCACTGGCACCTCTAATGTCAGCCTCAGTGGCAGTGCTGTGCCTGGCACTGCGCCATCTGCTGTCCAATGCTGGTACAGCTACACTGCTGAGGCTGGAACTGTCCTCAGTGTCCCCCAGTGCAAGCTCACTCGGAGTGGCTGACCTTGGTCCCATAATATGTTCGATCACATTGGTGATCTGCACCAGTCCATTCACCACGTCCCTGCTGCTGTGTGCTGCCTCCACTTGCGCAGCCACTGCACGACGGGCAATCAGTGCAGTTGAATTTGCCACCCTGTTAGATGAACGACAGAAGCTGCCAAACATGTTCCGAAATCTGCGCTCCTGTCTGCGCTGGCTCACCCTCTCATGGCGTAGCTCCTGGCAGAGGTCACGGACAGCACTTGTGGGGTCTCTGGTGTCCTGTGATGCCTGCACCTGTCCCTCACGCAGCTGTACTATGTTGTTATTGAGGGAGTCAAGTTGGCGATGCAGGCCCACCATGTTGCGGTTATGTTTGCACAAGTTTTTTTCTAATCTGAGGATACTGTAGCAACATAGCAGCTTCCAGCCCAACAAAGAAGGAGGGACCCTCACCTGCCTCATGCTGCTGTGCCCCGGAATCTGTCGCCATCCTGCGTGGTGCTGTGGTCTTATGACACCTGACCTCCTGCATCTGGCTGCGCCTGCCTGGTGCTGATGGGGAAATTGGCCCTTCCTGCTGCTCATCTGTGTCGTTGCTGAGCTCTGGCAGTGGCAGTGCCCTGGGCCTGCGTCGGACAGTCGCAATGTTGAGGGACCCACTGGTGTTTGAATCGGAGGCCAGATGGGTGTCAGTCTCGCCTACCCATGCTGATGCTGTGGCTGCTGGGCCTGGCCCACCTGCAACGACAATATGCAGCATGTCAGTTATGTATGTTACATTTACGGTCAGACAATGGTAATAAAGGTAGAGGTACTTCTCTACACTGTGTTGTGTGTGTTGTGTTCCTCTGGGTGTCACTCTACTTAAATACATTGTATGTGCTACTTTTAGCTCTGGGTTGTGGACCGCCACTCCCATAATGCATTGTTGTGCTGCTTCTAAGATGTGGACTGGACTACTTCTCACAATGTTTAACATTACTTGCTAATTCCTAAGGGGCTTTTGTGCATACACATATGGGGTTGCAAAACAATATTGCACTTACCTTGGCTGGTACTTAGTGTGCCGGAGGTGTAGATCTCTGTGACCCCTGTCACAGCTTCAGGGAGGAGTGTGGACTCGACTAGGTCCTCCAATGGTGTGGATGGTGCCTCTGTGGGTGGACCGCCTCCTGTGCCCCTGGCCTCCTGCAGTCTCCTTGCCACCCTCTCCTTCGCACGGGACCGCAGGTCATACCATCTCTTCTTGATTTCTTCAACGGAGCGCTGTGCCTCTCCAATTGCGCTGATTTTTTACTGTATATCCGCCCTTAGTCTCCTCTCCTCACTGTCAGGCACCTGGAGTGAGCTTTTTCCAAAAAGGCGGTCATGGCTCCTGACCACCTCCTCAGTCAGCACCTCAAGCTCCTGCTCGCTGAATTTTAGCTTGCGCTTTCTTTCTCCCTTCTCCTGTGCTTGGCCTGGGGTGTCCATCCTTGCTCAGGTGTGCTGGCTCCTTCTGAGTGCTGCTCTGTGTGGCTGGGATGCTCTCTCTCAGGATTCTGGTTTGGGTGTGGCACCTGAAACTGCCTGGGATGACTCATTTCCTGCTGGTGATGTCATCAGGCTCCTCCAGGTGTGCTTTCTCGAAATTTCTCGCAATTTGCGATTTTTTACCGAATCGCAAAATAATCGCAATTTGCGAAAATGCAAATTGCGATTCAGTAAATGGGCCTCGCAAACCACAAATAGCAATTTTTAAGAAATCGCTTATTCCGAATCGCAATTTTGTTACATGGTCAATTGCGACTCGGAAATAGCGATTTCTTAAAAATCGCTATTTGCGATTCGCAAGGCCATTTTTTCAGACATATGGCCCTATCTCTCACTTTAATTCCACATCTAAGCAAATTTGCAGTTGCTCACAGAACATTAAGTGACCACGCATATCAGCAAATCACTTTCACTATATGTGAGCCAAAGCACGCACAAGCAGCAATAGATGCTGGACTCCTTAAAACCACCAATCTAAGAATATTAATGTGGACCAGTGATTCAATAGTTGGTCTGTCAAGTTGGGTCAAGAACCTACCAGAAGAAACTTGTTCATTAACAGTCAGCCTCAATGAATGCTGAAACATCTTTGTATTGAAAATGTTATCACATGCTACTTCTGTAAAAAATGATCTGCAACCCTGCAGACGTATAATGAGCCTCTCACAATAATGTACAACCTTAAAGAAGGAGCTAAAAAAGGCAATCAGCAAATCAAAGAAAGCAAACGCCCAACCACCTTCATTGAGGACAATAAAAAAGCTGAGGAAGCAATGTAAAAAACAGGTCTGGGAAGATTAGAAGTTCAAGAACAAGGCATTCTGGAGGAAGCTCATTTATAACTCAAAAAAAGCAAACAATAGCTCCTTTTGGGAGACTGAAAATGCTCTTGTAATACCCACCCAGGTAATAAACAACTCAAATGTGTCAGAGGAGTCTTAGTTATGCATTTGACTGGTGTATTTAATAGTAATCCTCCCCTTGGGCTTCTGAGGACACCAAAACAACAAAACTCCGCAACCAAAGATAGCCTATTAGTGGCTAATCTTTGCAGACAGACAACTGAATTAACTGCTTTACCGGAAACACAGAACTCCTTGGCAAAAAATCACTGACCAACAGTCCACATGACATTTTTTCCATTACTCTTGGTTGTGGTAAAGCCCTTTATCCTCCTTAAGAGGTGGAAAGGATGATAACAGTGAGGCAGAGCGATGGAGCCCCTTGACCAAATGGCATTCAACAGGCTATTTTTAAAATGGATCCTCAATATTGGGCAAACGTGTTATCCCCTTTATATAGAGAAGTCAAATTTACGGGCACCATATCAAAGAGCTGGAGATGGTCAATAGTACACCCAATCTTCAAAGGCGGAGACCGACCAGTCCCAGCAAATTAGAGGCTCATAGCATTAATAGACACTGAAGTGAAGTATTTTGCCCCTCTAATCCTACAAGAAATAACTAAGTAGTCGAACATAAACAACTTAGTGCCAGTCAATCAAACAGGTTTCAGAAGGGGAGTCGGCACAGACATTTTGGCACAAACTGTATTAGTGGACAAGTGTAAGTAACTAAGGAAAAAAATAGTACCTCTGTTTCATAGACTTCAAATCTGCATTTGATTGTGTTGATTGAGGAACACTGTGGCACACGTTAAAGGAGATGTGCATGCCAACCACCCTTCTGCAAGCCATTGAAGACCTTTATACAAACATTTGGATCCAGGTTAAACTGGGGTATGGCTCAAGGCTATCAAGAAAGATTCCAACAGAAAAGGGGTTGAAACAGAGGTACCTTCTGGCTCCTCACCTTTTTAATCTGTTTATGGATGATCTATCCAATGGCCTAGACTGTATAAACTCACATCCCCCAATCTTGGCTCCTTTAAACTTATCGTCCTCCGCCTGCTTCCTCACCCTTCGCATGCTCCGCAAGATCTTCCGCTGGATCCCCGCCGACACCAGAAAAACCGTGACCCACGCCCTTGTCACGAGCCGCTTGGACTACGGCAACACCCTCTACGCCGGGACCACAGCCAAACTCCAAAATCGCCTGCAACGCATTCAAAACACCTCAGCCCGCCTCATCCTCGACGTAACCCGCAACAGCCACATCTCCGCACACCTGAGACACCTGCATTGGCTCCCAGTCAGCAAAAGGATCACCTTCCGACTTCTCACCCACGCACACAAAGCCCTCCACAACAAGGGACCGGAATACCTCAACAGATGCCTCAGCTTCTACGTCCCCACCCGCCTCCTCCGCTCCTCTGGCCTCGCACTCGCTGCCGTCCCTCGCATCCGTCGCTCCACGGCGGGTGGGAGATCTTTCTCCTTCCTGGCGGCCCAGACCTGGAACTCCCTCCCCACCAGCCTCAGGACCACCCAGGACCACTCCGCTTTCCGGGGACTCCTAAAGACCTGGCTGTTCGAGCAGCGGTAACCCCCCCCCCTTTCCCCTAGCGCCTTGAGACCCGCACGGGTGAGTAGCGCGCTTTATAAATGTTAATGATTTGATTTGATTTGATTGCATCTTGCATATGCAGACGACGTAGTATTGTGGAGCTTAAACAAAATTGGCATGCAAAGATCAATCTCTTAATTAAACAAGTATGTCACAGCAAACAAACTTGAAATAAATACCACTAAAACAAAAATAATGACGATCAGAAATGGAACCGCACAGCCTACCAACATCCACTTGGATGACGTGCTTTTAGAGGATGTAAACAGCTACAAATACTTGGGAGTCTATTCAGATAATAAGGTAAATTTTATGGATCGTAAACATTACATAAGCAAGGAAGCAAAGGTGCTAATCCATGCATTTTCTGTCCTACGTAAAGAGCTGGACAGCCCTCTTTTAAGCCTTTACTGTCAATACTAGCTGCTAAATTTCTTACAGCAATAGCATATGCAAGTGTCACCCTGTACAGAAAGGATACACTGCTTTTGGACAAATTGCAAATCAATATGTTCAAGGCTGAATTTGGTCTTCCAAAAAACGCCTCTCCAGCACAAATTCGCTTGGAATTTGGCCTTACAATCCAGCTGTTGGGAAGAAAATACGCCGAAATAAAATCTTGGTATAAAATCAGAGTGACCTAGGGTAATTCGTTAAATACCGCTTTATGGTTCACCTTGGTTAATGTTAATTTCTCTAGCCATCATAAATATCTTTACTCTGGGCTGAAACAAACAAATATGGTAGAACTCTGGGAAAAGAACTTGCCCTTCTCAACCTTTAAGCAAGTGGATAATATAGCTGCAAAACTCCATTCTGTCATCTATGATAAAAACATCAGCAATTAGTTGGATGCTTGGATGGTCATTATCAATTATGACAGGATGAAAACAGCTTATGTTTATCCCAGACATTCTCAATCTATATCCAGCAACATGGCCAAATCCAAGTACTAGCAGGCCTTCCATCATGGAAATACAAGGGTTCGATAACATGTAGATTATGTGGATGTGAAAAAGAAGATTTTATACATCTAATCTGCATCTGGCCTATGCTAATGCAAGCCCGCGTCACCGTATTTAAAAAAAGCTTTTTGACCAGCAGTATTTGCAGGTCAGCAATAATTAGAGCCTCAATCCGGATGACATTCAAATAAACTGCAAATTGATAAAAATTTTGCTGAAAATGTCATGAAAAGCAAGCAGGAATAATTGAACCTGAAAAGAGGTACTTGAACAGTTTGCATGGTGGGCTTACACAATTTGAGCGAACTCAGTTACAGACGAAAAGGCTGAGAATAGTAAGTAGGAATAACACAAACTGAAAACAAACTGCTGGAACAGTTATCATGATGGTCCTAGGCACCATGATGTCTATCAAATATATCTTTTTAGCGAACAAATGAAATAATAAGTAAGAGAATTATGAATGCTTGTTTGACTGAATAGTTTGATGCTTTTTAATTGCCAATTTCACTCCCATATGATAGCTGAATTAGTAGATATGGTTTTATAGAATATATTGATTTTGTAATATTATTCTGGTTTTAATTAACTAAACAATAAAGATTTCATTCTTTCATTCAAGGAGACTCTGGCCCTAATTATGACCTAGGCGGTAAATGCCGCCTACCGGCTCGGCAACGGCCTCCAAAAGACCATTGCAGTGGCTACCTACCGTCTGTCATATTATGACCGTAGTCAAAATTCAGCCAGAAGGCTGGCAGAATTCCGTCTACGGTCATGGCGGCGGACGGCGGTAAGGTGGCACTGCTGAAACATGATGTGGCCTGGCGGTGTTCCACTGGCGGAAGCTGCTGCTGCCAGCAGCACTGCGTCCTGTCTCCTGCCGGAGGACCCCCTTCAGGCAGGTAAGTCGGGTGCTCCAACAGGGGAGGGCGGTGTTGTGTGTGTGTGTGGGCGCGTGTGTGACTGTTTTTGTGTGCACGCATGCCGGTGTGAGGCGTGTGTGCATGAATGGATGTGAGTGTGCGTATATATTGTGTTGTGTGAATGCGTGTGGGCTAGGATGTATGTCAGTGTGTGCTGATGCGTGTGTATGAATGTATGCATGCGTCGGTGAATGTGGGTATGCATGTGTGTATGCGTGTGTATGTCTGTGCGTGTAGGTGTGTGTATGTTTGGGGGGTCAGGAGGAGGAGGGTGAGGGCGGACTCTGGGGAGGGGGGTGTGGGAGACCCCTATCAGTGCCAGGGAAGAAATTCCCTGGCACTGATAGTGCCTTCTGCCATGTTTTTTGTGGCGGTAAGATTGCCACGAAAACCATGGAGGTAGGCGGGGTCATAATCCTGAGGGTGGGACTGTGACGGCCGCCTGGCTTGAGACTGAAGACTCTGACCCGGTGGCTGTTACCGCCCTGGCGGACAGAGTGGTATATTGACGGTTTGGCTTGAGCCAAACCGCCAATGTCATATTTTGGGCAAAGGTACCGCCAGCCTGTTGGCAGTACCTTTCTCCAAAATAACGCCATCCGCCAGGGTCATAATGAGGGCCTCTGTATTTCCTAAGAAACCCCCCATTAGTGGCCCCCTTACAGGGGTAGCCAATGTGGCCTTAGTGGGAGATAATCCCCACTGGCAGGTCATAAACCATGCCGCAATCTCCCTTAGTTGGGAGGTGAGCTCAGAGGTTGATTTGGTGATCCCAAAGGGTGGGAGCCCTCACTTCCACCAGGTAAAAGTGGAGGGTGTCCCAGTCAATGATCTGAGGGACACCGGAGGTAGCCGGACCATGATTGTGAAAGGGCTAGTTTCCCCAGAGCAGTGCACCAGCCAGGCATGTCGTGACTCCAGCCCATGGGCAGGACTTTTCCCACCCTGTAGCTCTGCTGTCCCTAGAGTGGGGTGGTGACCTAGAGAAGGGTCATAGTTAGTCCCCAGATTCTCATAGACTGAATTCTAGGGAAGGAATTGCCCCCGGTGTCAGGGTAACTAGGAGGGGCAGCCGCCAAGGGCACTCTAACAGTTCAGTTTTCTGGAGGTATCACTGTAGGAGGGGCGGCCACCAAGGGCACTCTAACAGTTCCATTTTCTGGAGGTATCACTCCAAAGCAGAAGGTACAGGATCCCAGCAAGAGAGACAGGAGGAGGGATAGCCCACCCTGGTCATCTGCTCAGTCAGAGGTACAGACCCAAAGTTGGGTGACCAGTCTCAGGTAGCCCCTCTGAACTGGTGGGAAGTGAAGTGGAAAAAGAATGAGTGACACCTGTGGCTACTGCCCCCCACTTTCCAAAACCACAGAGGCTAGAGACTCATTGATGTCCTGGGTCCTGGCCCTTGACCCTGACAGCTATCAGTGGCCTCTGTTGATTGTTGTACCTGGGTTGGGACAAAAGTCAGACCAAAGGGGTGGAATGGGCTACATCACACTGTTGGCCCTGGTGGTACTGGATGGATCTGTGAGCAAGGTAAGGTTAAGTGCTGCACAGATGGAGTCCACAGATGAGGAGAAGGGTTCCCCCTGGATTAGTTCAGTGGGCCCTGAGAGTATAGCCAGAGGGATCCACCTGGATTTAGAGAGGCGTAGAACTGGCAAGAACCCCTGCAGTAGTGGGCCATTGTCCAGGTTCTATCGTCTTAAGCAGGGAAGTCCAGTAAGGTATTGATTGGCCTACCCTTTCTTTAGGCTGGGAGGGTGTTGTGCTTTACATTACCCTTTTTGCAGGGTTATCCCCAAATGTTTGCCTCTGACCATTTGTTTTTGACTGTGTGCTGCATTTCTTTTTTGCTGGCTTTAGGTCCAGGGCACTTTACCACGCTGACCAGTGCTAAAGTGCAACTGCTCTCTGGCTAAATTAAATTGATGATTGGTTTATCTATGACTGGCATATTTGATTTAGTAGTCAATCCATAGTATAGTCCAGGGTGTGCCCAGGCCCTGTAAATTCAATGCTACCAGTGGGCCCAATGGGCAGGGTGCAGTGTATTTAAAAGGTAGGACATGTACTGGTGTGTTTACATGTCCTAATAGGGAAATACCACTAAATGTATTTTTCACTATTGCAATGATTAGCTCTCAGATAGGGCCACATGGGGATTGCTTTGAAATATCTTTTTAGTGTATTTTCCCACTGGGAGCAGATGTAGATGTGGAGTGTTAGGTCTCTGAACTCACAATTTAAAAATACATCTTTTGGTGAAGTTGTTTTTTAAACTGTAAGTTTGAAAATGCAAATTATGGAAAGTGGGCATTTATTTTGCTTAACCATTCTGTGCCACTGCCTGGCTGTGGAATACACCTCTGGGTCAGGATGACAGTTGGGTGGGTTGTGAAGTGACTCTAGACAGTCACATAAAGGGAGCTGAGATGTGCCTTGCATATCCTGATGGGTCTTCCTGGGCTTGAATGGTGGGAGGAGCTGACACTTGCACCTGAATAGTGCTGTGCCTATCATTACTCAAAGCAGTCTCCAACCCCCTGGAGTGTGTCTGGGGCCAGGGCAGGAAAGGCAGGGTATTGTGCACTGCAAGGGCATTTCTTTGAAGTTTGCCTACTTCGTAGGCAGAAATGGATATAAGTATTGGACCTCTGACCACACAAATGTTAGAACACTTCAGGGCTGATGACATTATGCCAGAAGGAAGATCTGGATGCTATAGGAGAAACTGAAATGCTGCCTGTTGCTTTCATGTGCTGGTCATCTGCTTGCTGCTTCTGTGGTGGGAGTGAAAGGACGGGGCTTTTCTTTCTACATCCTGCCTTCTAATTTTCTTCAAGGGCTTAAACTGAGCTTGAATCTTGTTGAAAAGTCTAAGGGACATCAAAAACTTCACCTGCCCATGCCTGGGCTCTTCTGCTGAGAGTCCTGACTTGCCAAGTTGTGCCAAGTCCAATCCCTGGCCTTTGGAAGTGTAACCCGATGGCCTGAAGGAGAAAATCCATGCACAGAAGTGCAGCAGCAGCAAAAATGATGCAGCGCATGTCACGCAGCTGCAGAATCAATTCAGTGGCTGTCTTGCAAAAGAAGAATCGACACAGCCCCTGTCTCCCCGCTGCTCCATCAACACAGAGCATCTGGATTTTCCACGCATCGTCCCCGGGGCATCAATTTCTCATCAACCACACACCGTAGTGTGGAACCAAGGCTGCTTGTCCGCAAATCATCGCATTTCCTTTCATGCAAGGGCAGAATCAACACCTCACCTCCCCTGCCAGTTAGGAACCGACACATTGTCTCCCCTGCGAGCAGTGAGGAACTGATGCATTGCTTTGCTTTTCGGTGCCTCACCTCCCTTGCGACCCACATCGTCTTTGTTTTTGATGCACACCGGGTACTTTGTGCGAAAAAGATATAACCATTGGTTCTTATGGATTAAGACTCATTAAAACCTTCAAAAATGTATATCTTTACTTGTGTATGTTGGATTTTTGTTGTTTTGGTCTTGCTTTATTCAGCTAAATTTCGGTTATTTTTCTAAACTGGTGTGGAGTTCTTTTGTAGTTTCTTCACTGTGTTAATGTTTGTGTGTACAGGTTGAGCAGGGGTTATCATAGCTGTGTGGCTTCCTTACCCTGACTATAATGAGGGTCCCTACTTGGACAGGGTACAAACCGCAGCCAAGTATAGGCCCCATGTCTACCACTGATCAACTCAAGGTCAATGAACACTGAATCTATGACCTGCCAGTAAAACATTTATGATGAACTGTACTGAAGCCCTTGTGAGTGCTTTGAAAAATAGTTGCCCCATCATTTAGTGCACCTCTGAGTACTAGTTGGTTCTTTATCTTGAAGAAATAAATCTTCCATGCAGCTGTTATTTCGCTAGCATGATATCCAGAGAAAATGTTTTGGGATATGAACATATCAATACATTGCTGTTGTGCACTTTATTTGGGTTTGAGGCCTTTGTGTTGGAATAACTCATATATTCGGAAAGAAGTCCTCTTTAATGTACGAATAATAATTGCCAAAGATAAGGAGTTGAAACCATATTAATAGACAGTCCTTTATTTATACTTACATTTGATACAATTTATGTGAGAGCAACAGTTCGGAATAAGAGAAAAAGGCCTCCTTCGACTTAATGCACATTGTGTCTGTCCAATGCACTGAAGTGTTAGAGCCAAATCTAGGGTTAGTGTCTGACAAGTTCCAAGGAGTCAGTGAGTGTAATCAGAGGTTTAATGAGGCACAGGTGCTCTTTTTGAAGTCATTTGTGCGTATTTCAAGGGGGGGGTTTCATCAAGTAGTAATCAGCGACCAGTGGATTTGCTTTATCTTCAAATCAGTTCCTAGAACGCTTTACAGTTTGAAAGAGGTTTTCAACACACAAATATTTCCTAAGGAGAGATGCTGTCAGAGGACCACCATTATCAGGGCTAAGGACAGCTTTAGGTATCAAGTATTTGAGCTCTTTAGTTTTTTTTTAGTTGTCTATTGAAGATCTGAGTCGAATACCATGTGAAGGAATGCCAGGTTGGTCAGGTGAATCACTGCATCAGTAAAGAATGGCCATCAATTCATGCCCTATATTTTCTGTGTATATTTAAAATTTTCTTTCAGATTTCCCTTGTTAATCTCTCCATGGCCACCTTCCAAGTTCATTATATTGTTTTGCATAAAGGTGAAAATGGGAGATAGTATGCCCCATTGCTAGACACTGGATACGGTGTAGTATTGTATTTTGCTTGAAGGGTACTTTTCTATCATCCTATTAGCCTTTTAAAGTTTTTTTTCTCTCATTACAACTATCCTTCTATAATCCTTGGCTTGTGGAGAAGGCTTAGGTTCCCTGATGTCTATCTAGAAAATGCTTTCTTCAAGGCCACTTTGACCTCCTTATTTCTCAAACTGTAGATGAAAGGGTTCAACATCGGGGTGACCACAATGTATATTACGCTTATGAACCGGTCAGAGTCAAGAGACCTTGTTGATGGGAGCCGTATATAAACTGCAACTGTTGACCCATAGAATAGAGTGACAACAGCAATATGGGATGAACAGGTGGAGAATGCCTTGTGTTTGGCAACAGCAGTTGCCATCTTCATTATGGATGTGGCAATGTGGGCATAAGACACTGCAATGCACAGGAATGGTAAACACAACACAATGCCTCCTTCTATTAGTTGTGTGAAGGTAAAAATTGTGAGGTCTGAGCAGGAAAGGTTGATGAGAGGTGGAGCATCACAGAAGAAGTGATTGATATTGTTGGACCCACAGTATTTGAACTTGGATGTCCACAAAGTGTACAGCAATGAATGAAGACAGGCTATGACATATGATCCAGTTATGAGGAGAGAGCAGAGCTTTTTACTCATGAGCATGGTGTAATGGAGAGGCTGGCAGATGGCCACATACCTATCATAGGCCATCAGTACCAGGAGGAAGCTGTCCATGTTACCAATGGAGTGAAAGAAGAACAACTGTGTGAAACAGCCTCCAAAGGAAATGGTCTTCACTTCATGAAGGAGGTCGTATAACAGTTTGGGGATGGTAGTGGAGGTGAAACTAATATCTACTACTGACAGGCAGCATAGGAGATAGTACATAGGGGTGTGGAGCCGAGGGTTGCTGACAATCAATGTGATCAATACAACATTTCCAAAAAGTGTCAGGATGTACATGATAAGAAACATGACAAACAGGGATTTCTGATGCTCACTGAGATCAGAAAATCCAAAAAGAATGAATTCCGTCACTGTACTTTGGTTGCCTTTATCCATCCTTAATATATCCTAATAATGGAAAAAAGTAGAAAAAATGTACGTCATAGTACAATGAGTGTATAAAACCATACAAGATAAGGCTATGTGCCAGCTGCCTTAGTTATCATAATCAAAACACAAGGTTGCATGTTCAGCTTATATCACTTGTGATAAACTGGATCCCAAAGTGGATAATTGCCATACTATGATCTGGTGGATACTTTTTCCCATGGAATCTCAAGTCACTCTTGACACATTGCTTTTCCCCTTGTTACATAGCTAACATCTACCGCCTTACTCATTGCAAATCTCTTAAACTGAATACTCCATTCTCTTATCAATCCTTTACACATGATTATTGGCATGTGAAGGTTTCCATCTGATATTGTCATTCTTGAATATCTAGAGAGATTTATACCACAGTTCCTCAATAAGCGTTCTTGGGTATAAATGTACTTATTTGGTCATTTAGAGTATGGTCAAGTGGAAGCTCTGCTGTAAACCTGCTGGCCACCTCCACCCCGACCATCGCCACCGTTTTCCTGTGCTATTTTAATTCAGGTGGAGTGATGTGTTTCAGATGGTAGAACCCCAGCTGGCTCCACTGCCAAATCATCTGAACTGACAGCAGGTTCATTGGGTCATAGTGACAATAACTCTGCCTTACTTGGTTTTCCTGCCAGGGACCAACACCCGGGGCAAGGCTGTCTCAGGTATGGAAAACACACAGTGAGCCCCTTCCCTACACACTGATGTAATTGTTTTGTTTAAAAAAAAAAAAAACTTGCTTTGCTAGTTTGTTTATGGAAAATAATAACGTTTCTGAGTGGGCAAAAAACATGGGCCCTCATTACAACCCTGGCAGACGGTGTAAAAGCGGCGGTAAGACTGCCAACAGGCCAGCAGTAAAAAAATTGGAATTACTACAGTGGCGGAAACCGCCAACAAAGACAGCCACTTTAACACTCCGACCACCACGGCGGTACAGACAAACAGTTTGGTGGTCACCGCAAACAGACAGGCGGAAGTCAAAGTACTGCCCACAGTATCACAACCTACCAATCCGCCACCTTTTCCGGGACGGATTCACAGCGGACAAAAACACGGCGAAAACAGGACTTCGAAGGAAAAAAGCTCACCTCTACGCACCCCACGAGGAATCCGGACGCCATGGAACCAGAGCTGCACATTTTTCCAGCCCTCATCTTCTTGCTCCTCTACCAGGAGCACGAACACCGGCGGCGAAGACAACGGTGAGTACTGCACCTACGACACAGGGGAGGGGGGAGGGAAAAACAGGGACACACACACGCAACACCGCCACCCCCACCCTCACCCACTACAACACACACACAAATACATATTTATACATTATAGTTACACACCCCAACCCCCCTGGAAGAATGCAAAGACAAAAGGAAATGAGTGTAACCATTGTAATCTAATAAAATAGAGTATGCAAAAATATATATATATACACCATAAACAAAATATACACCAATCTTAGTAGTCGAGGTAGTGCTCCAATGAAGTCCGTGGAACACTGGGCCCACACGGTATGGGCGAGGCCCACACAAGATCCCCGACCATGACGGAGAGAACACTGCAGGGGCATCAGAGAGCTAGAAAACAGGCACCTCAGGGGGAGGGAAAGGGGGGGCACCTCAGCTGGTTGAGTGAACAATGCCAAATCCACGAGGTGGCCACATGCCTACTGTTCTATCCTGGGGAGTGCAAAGCCACAGTCTCTCAAGTCTCTACAGTGGGTGGGTTGCCCACTGTTCCATCCTGGGGAGTGCAAAGCCACAGTCTCTCAAGGCTCTACAGTGGGTGGCTTGCCCACTGTTGCATCCTGGGGAGTGCAAAGCCACAGTCTCTCAAGTGTCTACAGTGGGTGGATTGCCCACTGCTGCATCCTGGGGAGTGCAAAGCCACAGTCTCTCAAGTCTCTACAGTGGGTGGGTTGCCCACTGTTCCATCCTGGGGAGTGCAAAGCCACAGTCTCTCAAGTTTCTACAGTGGGTGGGTTACCCACTGCTGCATCCTGGGGAGTACAAAGCCACAGTCTCTCAAGTGGATAACAGTCTCCACTGGTTCTGGAGGGGGCCTTGTGCCCAGAGTGCTTCATCCTGCTAAGGACAGAGGTAGTGGATGTATCTCTCCACTGGTTCTGGAGGGGGCCTGGTGCCCAGAGTGCTTCATCCTGCTAAGGACAGAGGTAGTGGATGTATCTCTCCACTGGTTCTGAAGGGGGCCTGGTGCCCAGAGTGCTTCATCCTGCTAAGGACAGAGGTAATGGATGTATCTCTCCACTGGTTCTGGAGGGGGCCTGGTGCCCAGAGTGCATCATCCTGCTCGTGACTGACTCAGTAGTTTCAGTGCCCTTGGCGCTCATGGGCCAGTGGTGCTTGTGGCGGCGGTGCTCTGTTCAGCGATGCTTGGAGCGGCGGGGCACTGTTCAGCGGTGCTTGGCGTGGTGGGGCCCTTTTCAGCGGTGCGTGGAGTGGCGGTGCCCTGTTCAGCAATGCTTGGAGCGGCGGTGCCCTGATCAGCGGTGCTTGGAGCGGCGGGGCCCTGTTCACCGGTGCGTGGAGTGGCGGGGCCCTGTTCAGCGGTGCGTGGAGCGGTGGTGCCCTGTTCAGCGGTGCTTGGAGCGGCGGTGCCCTGTTCAGCGGTTCTTGGAGCAGCGGTGCCCTGTTCAGCGGTGCTTGGAGCGGTGGTGCCCTGTTCAGCGGTGCTTGGAGCGGCGGTGCCCTGTTCAGCGGTGCGTGGAGCGGCGGTGCCCTGTTCAGCGGTGCTTGAGGCGCCGGTGCCCTGTTCAGCAGTGCTTGAGGCGGCGGTGCCCTGTCCAGCGGTGCTTGAGGCGGCGGTGCCCTGTTCAGCGGTGCTTGAGGCAGCGGGCTCCTTTGCAGCGACTCAGCTGCTGGCGGTCCTCTCTGTCCCAGTGGGGCTTGTGCTGGCGGTCCTCTCTGTCCCAGCGGGGCTTGTGCTGGTGGTCCTCTCTGTTCCAGCAGGGCTTGTGCTGGCGGTCCTCTCTGTCCCAGTGGGGATGATGGTGGTGGCCTCCTGGGCAGCGGGAATGATGGCAGTGGCCTCCTGGGCAGCGGGGATGATGGCGGTGGCATCCTGGGCAGCGGGGATGATGGCGGTCTCCTCCGCTGTGCTGCTCTTCCCAGACTTGCTGGGTTTCTTGTTTCCCTTCCCCACCTTGGAAGGTGTTGCAGCTGACTCCACACTCCCACCGGGACCCCTGGGATCTGCTTTGGTGGCTGGAGTCTTCCCCATCTTCCGCCGTGCACTGGCCAATTTCTGATGCTTGACAGGTGGGGGACTGTCCATGCTGTGGCTCCGTGCCACACTGGCTGCCCTGGTGGCCGGTGCACTCCAGATTCCGGTGACTACAGGCACCACTGGTCCTGGAGATGTTGTGGCTGAGGTGCTAGGTTGGGACCTGGAGAGTCGGGTCCTAGGAGACGGACGGGGTGGGGGAGGAGTGGGAAAGAGGTCAAGGTTGGACAGGAAAAGTTTATCCGAGACACTGGGATGGGTAGCTGGAGGGGGTTTGGGAGTGGAGGAAGCGATTGTGGTTGTAGGAGGTGTTTGTTTGGTGATTTTGGGTGAAAGTGCATTCGCTGGAGGCTGTCGTGAGGTGGATGGCTATTGGGTGGGTGTGTGCCTGCGTTTGTGTATCTTGGGAGGTGGCGTCACAGACACACTGGGAGAGGACACGGGACGTGGGGATGGTAGTGAGGGTGGTGACTGCACGTGAGCGGGGTGTGGTGGTGTGTGTGCTGGTGATGCAGTAGTGGCTGTAGATGTAGTGCATGCAGGTGTGAGTGTAGACGAGACTGGGAGGGAGGAGGGAGACGAGGAGGAGGGGGACACAGTGGAGGCAGTGGATGTTGGTGTGTCTGCATGTATGTGATGCTTGTGTGAGTGCCTGTGGGATGTGTGGTGCTTTTGTTTGCCTGAGCTTCCCTTGTGTGTTGACGTGTGTGCATGCTGGTCTGAAGGTTTGCTTGGGATAGGCTAGGGTACAGGGGATTGGGTCTGGGTGGAGGAAGTTGGAGGGGGAGGCTAGAGACAGGGACAATGGCTGCCATCAGTGCTGAGGCCAGAGTCTGTAAAGCTCGCTGAAGGGCCTCCTGACCAGAATAAATGCCCTCCAGGAATGCATTTGTTTGTTGCAACTGCCTTTCTACACCCTGGATGGCATTCAAAATGGTAGACTGCCCAACAGTGAGGGACCTGAGGAGGTCAATGGCCTCCTCAATGAGGGCAGCAGGGGTGACTGGGGCAGGGCCTGAGGTGCCTGGGGCGAAGGTGATGCCCACCCTCCTGGGTGAGCGGGCACGGGGCAAAGGCTGAGGGGCTGCTGGGAGGGCGGTGCTGGTAGGGGGGGTGGCGGCTGTACCTGTAGATGTGGGGGGCACAGATGTTGCCACCACCACAAGGGAGCTCCCATCAGAGGACGAGTCCGTGTCACTGGTGTCAGCTCCTGTCCCCGCCGCGGAGCTCCCCTTGCCCTCCGTCCCACTGGTGAACCCCGAGTCCGTAGTCTCCCCTTCCTTGGACATGTGGGATGCAGCTCCCTCGTGCTCCGGTGCCACTGCTTATCTGCCTGATGATGCTAATGCACACAAGAACAGGGAGACCACAAAAAGGTGGGGGGCGACAGAAGAAAGACATGTTCAATGCATGCATTACCGCTACCGTTGGCGGACACGACAGACACAGAAGCCCGCTGCACTACGCCGCGCTCTTGGGCTCCACCATTCAATCCCTGGGACATGGCCTACTAGGCTATGGACGACATCTGCACACATGGATGACACAGGGGCATGACTAGGTGTACTTGGCACTCTAGAGATGTGGGGTGGGGTGCCACCTGGCCTGCCTTACGGAGGGACCTTGCCTACTAAACTCGCCCTGGCCTAGAGAAACCCGCATCCCACCTCCCCCACCCAGACACCTCCACTGCACGCTAAATCAGCAGGATGAGAGTGTACTCACCCCCTTGTGGCTGCTGTGATGCCCTCAAGCGCCCATCCCACTCCGGGTATGCCACCGCCAGGATCCTGAACATCAGGGGGGTCATGGTGCGATGGGCACCCCTCCCACGTTGGGAGGCCATCCCCAGCTGAGCCTCCGCAGTCTTCTTGCTCCATCGGCCAATGTCCTCCCATCTTTTCCGGCAGTGGGTGCTCTGTCTGTGGTAGACCCCCAGTGTCCGGACGTCCTTGGCGATGGCACGCCAAATATATTTTTTCTGGTGGGCGCTGACCTACATGATTTGTACAGGGGGAAGAGAAACTTGTTACCAACTGCACCGTCACAGTCATTGGCCCTCATCGCTACCCTTGGCTTGTGGCACATGCACTCACCATTGTTTCATGCATGCCGCAATCTCCCCCCTTCCTTCTTACATCCACCCCTCTCCACACAGGCATAGCCAATACAGCATGCTCCCAGACTACTTACCTGTTTGTCTGGAGGACCGTAGAGTAGCGTGTACTGGGGGAGGACCCCGTCCACGAGTTTCTCCAACTCCTCTGATGTGAAGGCAGGGGCCCTTTCCCCAGACACTTGAGCCATAGTCTCTTCCAGACCGAGGTCACAGAAGCACTTGCAGTGTAGGTCCTCTCCTGTCGAAGATCAGGTATCGAGTGATTGAACAGATAGAAAATGGCGGTCATGTCCGCGGCGGTGCGTACCGTCACCGCCGGCGTACATCGTCATTGGCTCCTGGGACCCTTAGGGTCCAATGTCAACCAATGCAGTATTGCGCCACGGTCTTCGACCGCCTACCGCAACGGTGTACAACGCCAGCACAGTTACCTCACATCCCATTGTCCCACATTAGAGGTCAGGCAGGCGCCATTTCAGGGGCCCACATGGCTTTATTTGTAACTGCGTCACACATACCTAGGCCTAGACTCAACACACATACAGGCCACTTTTCGGATTATGATTCGTGTTCTGTGTAAGCTGTGGGTACGTACCTCTGAGTTGGTTGACTCTGTGCTCGCTGTTGCCCTTCATAGGCACCGTCCGCTGGGACATGTGAGGAGATGGCGGCATCCTCCTGTGTACCAACCATTGGTGGACCTATCGGCAATGGAGGAAAGACATGTGATCATCACATACAGGCTTGACCGTGCCACAATCCATGAACTGTGTACCCAGCTGGAGCCAGACCTGATGTCAGCTATCCGCCATCCCATAGGAATCCCCCCTCAATACCTTTTTAGGCATCTTTTTACTGGTGAGATCATTAAGAGGGGCTGCTATGGAGCCATAGTTTTTAATGAATCTCCTGTAATACCCAGTGAGGCCTAAGAAGGCTCTCACCTGGGTCTGTGTTGTAGGGGGAACCCAATGCCTGATTGTCTGGATTTTCCCCTGAAGTGGTGCAATCTGTTCTCCACCTACCAGGTGTCCCAGATGAACCACCTTTGCCTGCCCTATCTGGCACTTTGAGGCCTTGATAGTGAGGCCTGCCTTTTGCAGGGCCTCCAAAACTTTCCAAAGGTGGACCAGGTGCTCATCCCAGGTGGAGCTAATGACAGCTATATCATCTAGATATGCTGCACTAAAAGCCTCCAACTATTGCAGGACTGTATTCACCAACCTCTGAAAAGTGGCAGGTGCATTTTTCAAACCAAAGGGCATCACTGTAAATTGAGACCTCTGTAGTCTACACGAAACCTCATCTCCCTTTTTCCATCTTTTGAGTGAGGCTTTGGTACAAGCACCCCAGGACTCTCCCATGGGCTTTCAGAAGGTTCAACCACTCCTAGATCAAGCATTTTCTGAACCTCTTGTTTTTGCAGTCCCTGACATGGTCAGGCTGCCTATAGATTTTACTTTTGACAGGCAAGCTGTCTCCAGTATCAATTGTGTGTTCACACCAAAATGTGGTGCCTGGCACAGTTGAAAAGAGTTCAGAAAATTGTCCAAGGAGATTTATGCAGTTGTCTTTCTGTTCTGCAGTCAGACAATCTGCTAAAACTACTCCCTCCACTAAAGCATCCTCTTCAGTGGAGGAGAAGAGATCAGGGAGAGGGTCACTCTCTTCTTCCTGTCCTTCATCTGTTGCCATGAGCAGGGTGAGATCAGCCCTGTCATAGTAGGGTTTTAGGCGGTTGACATGAATCACCCTAAGGGGACTCCTGGCAGTGCCCAGGTCTACCAGATAGGTAACCTCACCCTTTTTCTCAACAATTAGATGGGGTCCACTCATTTGTCCTGGAGTGCTCTTGGGGCCACAGGCTCCAATACCCACACTTTCTGTCCTGTTTGGTACTGGATCAGAACCGCCTTCTGGTCATGCCATTGCTTCTGGAGCTCTTGGCTGGCCTGAAGGTTTTTACTGGCCTTTTTCATGTACTCGGCCATTCTGGATCTTAGGCCACGTACATAGTCCACTATGTCCTGTTTGGGAGCTTTTAAAGGTTGTTCCCAACCCTCCTTCACAAGTTTTAGTGGACCTCTTACAGGGTGTCCAAAGAGGAGTTCAAAGGGGCTGAAGCCCTCTCTTTTCTGGGGTACCTCCCTGTAAGCAAAAAGGAGTCAAGGTAACAGGACATCCCATCTCCTCCTGAGTTTTTCAGGGAGTCCCATTATCATACCTTTGAGAGTTTTATTAAACCTCTCTACCAGTCCATTAGTCTGTGGATGATAAGGAGTGGTGAATTTGCATGTTACACCACATTCCTTCCACATAGCTTTCAAGTATGCAGACATAAAGTTGCTACCCCTGTCTGATACAACCTCTTTTGGAAAGCCCACCCTGGAAAAGATTCCCAGGAGGGCCTTTGCCACTGCAGGTGCTGTATTGGTCCTTAGAGGAATTGCTTCAGGATATCTTGTGGCATGGTCCACAACCACCAAGATAAACCTATTGCCTAAAGCAGTAGAAGGGTCAAGGGGGCCAACTATGTCAACCCCTACGCTTTCAAAGGGGACCCCAACCACAGGTAGTGGAATAAGGGGAGCCTTTGGTGTGCCACCAGTCTTGCCACTGGCTTGGCAGGTCACACAAGACTTACAAAAATCTTTAGTGTCCTCTGACATTCTAGGCCAATGAAACAGGGGGACAAGCCTTTTCCATGTTTTGATCTGGCCCAAATGACCAGCCAAAGGAATGTCATGTGACAGAGTTAGGAGGAACTCTCTGTACTTCAGGGGAATGACCAATCTCCTGGCTGCTCCAGGTTTTGGGTCCCTTTCCTCTGTGTACAAGAGGTTGTCCTCCCAGTAAATTCTATGTGAGTCACTGACATCCCCATTTTGCTGTTTGACAGCTTGCTGTCTGAGACCCTCTAATGTGGGACAGGATTGCTGTGCCACACTCAGCTCTTCCCTGGCAGACTCCCCTCCACCCAAAAGCTCAGCAGTGTCTGCTGCTAGCTCATCTGGTGAAGGTTCTGCACAGGGAGGACATTCTTCTTCCTCAGAAGGAGAATCATCTGTAGAGGGAGGGATAGTGGGTAGGGATTTACCCTTGCTACACTAGCTTTAGGGTGCACTTGGTCCATAGTTCCAGGATCCAAGTTACCCTGTCCTTTTTGCTTTTTGGCCTGAGCCCTTGTCAAAGCAAAAATATGCCCAGGAATGCCCAGCATTGCTGCATGAGCCTCCAACTCGACTTCTGCCCAAGCTGATGTCTCTAAATCGTTCCCTAGTAGACAGTCTACAGGTAAATCTGAGGCAACCACAACTTTCTTTGGGCCAGTAAACCCCCCCCCCCCAGTTGAGATTCACAACAGCCATGGGGTGGCTAAAAGTGTTGTTATGAGCGTCTATCACTTGGTACTGCTGACCAAGTAGGTGTTGTTCAGGGTGCACCAGTTTCTCTATTACCATGGTAACACTGGCACATGTGTACCTGTAGGCCTGAACCTCAACACCATTTATTAGGGGAAGTTGCTTGTACTTGTCCATATTAAGGGGACAAGCAACCAAGGTGGCCAAATCAATGGCACCTTCAGAGACTAACACAGCCTCTGTGGTCTCCCTAACAAGACCAACCCCAACTACATTACCAATAGTGAGCCCAGCTACTCCCTTGGATTGGCTATTAGTAGGTTTGCTCCCACCACCAATGCTATTACTAGGGGCACTAGAATTTGCAGTAGGGGTTGTGGTAGTGGGAGGTTTGGTGTTTTTCTTTGGACAACTGGCATCAGTTGTCCAATGGCCTTTGACTTTACACAAGTAACACCAAGGCTTTTTAACTTGATTATTGGAAGAGGATTTGGACCCACCACCCCCACCAGAGGATTTTTGAGGGCCTGATGAAGACTCGGTTTTACTTTTGTCCCCACCCTTGTCAGAAGACTTACCATCCTTCTTCTTGCCATCCTTGTCACCACCTGTATGAACATTTCAGTTCACTCTTGTTCCTACCCATTTGTCTGCCTTCTTTCCCAGTTCTTGGGGAGAGGTCAGATCTGAGTCCACTAGATATTGGTGGAACAAGTCAGACACACAGTTATTCAGAATATGCTCTCTCAGAATAAGATTATACAGGCTTTCACAGTCAGAAACTTTACTGCCATGTAACCACCCCTCCAAGGCCTTCACTGAACAGTCAACAAAGTCTATCCAGTCTTGTGAGGACTCTTTTCTGGTGTCTCTGAACTTAATCCTGTATTGTTCAGTGGTTAAGCCAAATCCATCCAAGAGTGCATCCTTCAAAACTGCAAAATTGTTAGCATCACTTTCTCTAACAGTAAGGAGCCTATCTCTACCCTTTCCATTGAAAGACAGACACAATATAGCAGCCCACTGCCTTTGAGGGACCCCCTGTACCATACAGGCCCTCTCAAGTGCAGCAAACCACTTGTTGATGTCATCCCCCTCCTTGTAAGGGGGGACTATCTTGCGCAGATTCCTGGAATCATGCTCTCTAACAGGATTACTATCAGAAATACTGCGGTTGCTGCCACCATGGGGTCCAAACCCCAATCTCTGTCTCTCCTTCTCCAGGTCTAGGGATTCCCTATCTAAGGCCAGCTGTTGCTGTTTAAGCTTCAGTCTGGTCTCTTCCAGTCTCAACTTTGTGAGTTCCCTTTCTAACATGTTGTCTTCAGGGTGGGTGGGTTGGAAATGCTTGGACGCAGAAGATAAATTGGAAACAACAGAGGGAGATTTGTCCCTAACTGACTGGACTCTCATAACCTGGCCTCCAGGAATAAATACACCCCTACGATGATGGGAGCCTCCATTACTACCAGCATTACTAGGTGGCCTGCTAGGGGGCAGATATGGAAGATAACCCTCCCCACCTCCCTCAAGGAGATCCCCTGAGTCAGAATGGGAGCCATCTATTAACTTCTCATTTGAAGTGCCTGCTTGGGACTCATCATTCACAATAAGCATGTTATATAGAAACTCTTTTGTAGGGTTCTTTCCTATCACTAAACCTCTATCTAAGCAGAGACTCCTTAGGCTCTTGTAATTTAAATTGTCATAGGTACTATTGACCATTTTAAGAGCAGACTCTACATCAGACATGATAGAAGAAGGTTTAGAGACAGTGAGAAGAAAGAAAAAGTTTCAGAACTTTTTAAAGAACAGAGAAAAAAACTTTTTCTAACTTTTACAAACTTTTAGAAGTTTAGAGAAACTTTTCAGAACTTTGTAAAAAGTTTTAGAGAAGAAAAGCAAAACTTTTTGGTTAGGTGTACATACACTGAACTTGTTTTGTATATTATTCTCTTATGAAAAGTACACAATGACAAAGTGGTAAGTAGTTACAAGTACTTATCCTACCGCTGCACAACCAATGTAGGAGGCTGGCCTGGCTTGTAGTAGGTGCCAGAGGTACTTACACCTTGTGCCAGGTCCATTTATCCCTTATTAGTGTAGCAGAGGTGTTTCTAGCAGCTTAGGCAGATAGAAGGTAGCTATGGCAAAGCAGCTTAGTCTGAACTAGGAGACATGTAAAGCTCCTACTATACCACTGGTATCATATGCACAATATCATAAGTAAACACAATACACAGAAGTACTAAAAAGAAAGGTACTTTATTTTTATGACAATATGCCAAAAGTATCTCAGTGAGTACCCTCAGTATGAGGATAAGTTATATACACAAGATATATGTACACAAACCACAATTATGCAGGTAATAGCAAGAAAAGTAATGCAAGCAATGTAAAGTTACAGTAGATTGCAATAGGAGCACATAGGTATAGGGGCAACACAAACCATATACTCCAAAAGTGGAATGCGAACCACGAATGGACCCCAAACCTATATGAGCTTGTAGAGGGTCGCTGGGACTGTAAGAAAAAAGTGAGGGTTAGAAAAATAGCCCACCCCAAGACCCTGAAAGGTAGGTGTAAAGTGCACCTACTACCCCCAGAGAGCACAGAAGTCGTGATAGGGGGATTCTGCAGGAAGAACAAACACCAGCAATGTAACAACAGTGGATTTCTGGACCTGAGTACCTGTAAGACAAGGGGACCAAGTCCAATAGTCGCAACAGTGTCGAGAGTGGGCAGGAGCCCAGGAAATTCCAGCTGAGGGTGCAAGGATGCTGCCACCTGTCGGAAGAAGCTTGGAGTTCTGCAAGAAAGAAGAGGACTAGGAACTTTCCCTTTGAAGGATGGATGTCCCACGTCACGATGAAGCTTGCAGAGGTGTTCCAACGCAGAAAGACCACAAACAAGCCTTGCTAACTGCAAGGGTTGCGGTTAGGGTTTTTGGGTGCTGCTGTGGTCCAGGAGGTACCAGGATGTCGCCACTTGGAGGAGGAGACAGAGGGGGTGCCCAGCAACGTAGGGAGCCCTCACAGAAGCAGGCAGCACCCGCAGAAGTACCTGAACAGGGACTTCGAAGAAAAGTGGACTGGAGTCCACCCGAAGTCACAAAAGGGAGTCCCACGACACCGGAGGACAACTCGGAAGGTTGTGCACTGCAGGAAGGAGTGTCGGGGACCCAGGCTTGACTGTGCATGAAGGAAATCCTGGAAGAGTGCACAGGAGCCGGAGCAGCTGCAAGTCACGCGGTACCCAGCAATGCAGTCTAGGGTGGGGAGGCAAGGACTTACCTCCACCAAACTTGGACTGAAGAGTCACTGGACTGTGGGAGTCACTGGACAGAGTTGCTGAGTTCCAGGGACCACGCTCGTCGTGCTGAGAGGGTGCCCAGAGGACCGGTGATGCAGTCTTTTGTTGCCTGCGGTTGCAGGGGGAAGATTCCGTCGACCCACAGGAGATTTCTTCAGAGCTCCTGGTGAAGAGAGGAGGCAGGCTACCCCCAGAGCATGCACCACCTGGAAACAGTCGAGAAAGCCGGTAGGATGAAGCGATACAAGGTTGCTAGTAGTCATCTTGCTACTTTGTTGTAGTTTTGCAGGCGTCCTGAGCAGTCAGCTGTGGATCTTTTGGCAGAAGGTGAAGAGGGAGATGCAGAGGAACTCTGGTGAGCTCTTGCATTCGTTATCTGGTGAGATCCCCAAAGCAGAGACCCTAAATAGCCAGAAAAGGAGGTTTGGCTACCTAGGAAGGAGGATTGGCTGCCAAGAGAGGTAAGAGCCTATCAGAAGGAGCCTCTGACGTCACCTGCTGGCACTGGCCACTCAGAGCAGTCCAGTGTGCCACAAACACCTCTGTTTCCAAGATGGCAGAGGTCTGGGACACACTGGAGGAGCTCTGGGCACCTCCCTTGGGAGGTGCAGGTCACAGGAGTGGTCACTCCCCTTTCCTTTGTCCAGTTTCGCGCCAGAGCAGGGCTAGGGGATCCCTGAACTGGTGTAGACTGGCTTATGCAGAATTGGGCACCATCTGTGCCCATCAAAGCATTTCCAGAGGGTGGGGGAGGCTACTCCTCCCCAGCCCTAACACCTATTTCCAAAGGGAGAGGGTGTTACACCCTCTCTCAGAGGAAGTCCTTTGTTATGCCATCCTGGGCCAGGGCTGCCTGGACCCCAGGAGGGCAGAAACCTGTCTGAGGGGTTGGCAGCAGCAGCAGCTGCAGTGGAGACCCCAGAAAGGCAGTTTGGCAGTACCCGGGTTCTGTGCTAGAGACCCGGGGGATCATGGAATTGTCCCCCCAATGCCAGGATGGCATTGGGGAGACAATTCCATGATCTTATACATGTCACATGGCCATGTTCGGAGTTACCATTGTGACGCTGTACATAGGTAGTGACCTATGTACAGTGCACGCGTGTAATGGTGTCCCCACACTCACAAAGTCCGGGGAATTTGCCCTGAACGATGTGGGGGCGCCTTGGCTAGTGTCAGGGCACCCACACACTAAGTAACTTTGCACCCAACCTTCACTAGGTGAAGGTTAGACATATAGGTGACTTATTATAAGTTACTTAAGTGCAGTGGTAAATGGCTGTGAAATAACGTGGACGTTATTTCACTCAGGCTGCACTGGCAGGCCTGTGTAAGAATTGTCAGAGCTCCCTATGGGTGGCAAAAGAAATGCTGCAGCCCATAGGGATCTCCTGGAACCCCAATACCTTGGGTACCTCAGTACCATATACTAGGGAATTATATGGGTGTACCAGTATGCCAATGTGAATTGGTAAATGTAGTCACTAGCCTGTAAGTGACACAGAGAGAGCATAACCACTGAGGTTCTGGTTAGCAGAGCCTCAGTGAGACAGTTATGCATCACACAGGGAACACATACAGGGCACATACTTATGAGCACTGGGGCCCTGCCTGGCAGGGTCCCAGTGACACATAGACTAAAACAACATATATACAGTGAAATATGGGGGTAGCATGCCAGGCAAGATGGTACTTTCCTACACTGTTCAGAACAGGTTTGAATTTATGGTTCAATTTCAGCTCTTTCGTGCCCTCTTTGGATATTCTACTGACAGCACAGGAGTAATCATCCAAATTATAAATGTGTTTATATCTAATATTCAGGAATAGTGAAATGTGCAGTAGTTCTCTAATATTACTTCAAATAATCTCTGTTACACTATCCCATTGCTCATATATGAGATCCTATTGTGATCTAAAAGAAACATTTGTTAAAAAGATGTTGCATGAAAAACAAACACATTTCTCTGCAAAATGCCTACTAGCCTCTCACACATCACCCACAGTAAAAAGAAATTAAAGGAAAACTGTATTGAAAAAAATCTGTTTAAGAATTATCCAAGGTCACTAAGTAGGACTCTCTGCAGTACAGACAGCGGCGACTACCGCACATCTCAATGGGAGGGGCAAGCGGGGGGAAGGGGAAATACAAAAATACATTTAAAAAAACATACCTTTTGCCGTCGCCGCCGCCTCCTGCTACGTTGGTCCTCTTCCCTCAATGTAGCGTACCAGCATTCACTGGGACACCAGCACAGGCTCCCCAGGAATCCTGGTGCTGCTTTCATACTAAAGCTAGCATTAAAGCAGCTCCACAATTGGTCTGAGAGGCTTTGAGTGCCACTCAGATACAACCCTGGGGTCTGTCCAGTATCTTCAGCCCGGCTCCAGCCCAGCAAAGTGTGCATGTGTGTTTGGCCGTTCTAAGACTGCCAGCCAAACACACATGCGCACTTATGTGCACTCTCTCCTCATCCCACCTCCCGTGGCCCAGCCCTACCCCTCCCTGAACATGTTGCTGGCTGAGCCAGCAGCTGAAAGATAAAACGATAATTAAATATCGTTTTATCTTCAACTCCTGGCTTACCCAGGGGGGCGACGCTCCTTCACCATTGTGAAGGAGCCGCCCCTGAGAACAGAGCTGCCTCTATCGGGGGGGGGGGGCATTTGAAAGGCTGGGGTCCTGGGCCAGAGCCTGTTTTGCCAATGCCTTAAAACACCTCTGGTTTAGTCACTTGCTCACTCGCTTACTTGGGTCTCTCTTCACAGTGCCTTAGCCACAAGCGTCCCTGCATTCAAGCTGATTTTTACCTTATTAGAGAGAAGGTGCAGTTTCCTGTTGACTCCTTGTGAAAACCGTGTGTGCTGGTACTTCCTTCATTCCACTAGTCCTGGTCGTGCATACGAATACAAGGACCTTAAACGTCATTTATCTCGAGTGATATCTTACACCCGGCTGATTGTCAGACCCTGTGGAAAGGGCCAGAACCTGAACAAAAAAATCCAAATGTATTCAGAGATGTAATGTTTGTAGAGAAACTTCAGGGAGCCACGAAGGCTTTCGAAATGTATCACTCCTCAGGGGTACTCCAGCTGTCCCTTCAGTTGATGCCAGTCCAACTACGAAAAACGCATGTCAAACATTTAATATGAAAACCCGCTTTTATTATCCCATAATTCCATTTGTAACCCACGAATCTACGACCACGGTGATGTGTTATTTTATTCATTTTACAAGTTTATGTGTTATTTCATACATTTTACACGTGTGTATTATCGTGTGAGGCGATGTCAACAAACACACTAATTTTATTCGCTCAAAAAGCTTGAAAACGTAAGTGTTTTGACGAACCCGAGCGTCACAGACTAGACAGTGAGCCGTGCTATTCCCTGTGCAGAGGCAGGGGGCTGCCTTCAGAAACTCTAGATCAGCACTGATGTCTCGCAGAAGCTGTCAAGCTCAGCGCATAAGAATACAATTTAGATGTGTCTGTTCAGGTTTCAATAACGTCCAGTCGTCCATTTACTATCGGGTGGTGAAGAGAAGCTAGTCATGGCATCCTAAGAGTGTAACATGGCTTGCTAGCAGAAAGTCGAGCACCCCAGGGGTGGCATGAGATTCACATGTCCATAGCTGTGTAGAGGATTGGGCAGTGCATGAAAGGTGAGCATCTGTGGAACAAAGGCATCAGCAGGAACATCATAGCGCCAAACAGATGACATATTATCCAGCTGCGGCTTCCTCAGACTCTGGTTCACATGCATGCCCTTCCCTTGTACAACCAGAGCTTCACTGATAACAGGGATGTGGATTCAGAGACCTCTGTAATTTCAGAATTAAGGCTGCAGGCACAGGGGTATTTAAGCTGTTTGATACGGCCTTGGGGACTTCATTGCTCTACAAGCCCCCTCGTGTGCATGGAGACAGTGATAGGAGAACAATTAGGACGTCTGGAGCATCTACGTTTTGTTTTGTTGTAGGATCTGGAATGAGACACAAATTACTTTTGAGACTGGGTCACTTTAATTTATTCTGTTGAATGTTTAAATCCTACCACGACTCCTAGATTGTATGAGTGCCCAATTATAGTAACAAAAAATGCCTGAGTAAAAAGATTAATGACAGAAAAATACATCTTCATGATTGGGAGGAACAAGTGTTTGGGAATTAAATAACTAAATACTTAGGGGGTCATTCTGACCCTGGCGGTAAAAGGCTCTTACCGCCGGTCAGAAGACCGCCATCATCCCTCCACGGCCGCGGTAAACCGCCACGGTCATTCTGACCCACAACTGCCAAACCGCCAAAAACCCGACATCCACTGAAGCCCGCCTCATCAGCGGTCAGCGTTAAACTGGAGATGACTAAACCTCCACCGTCACGCCAACACAAACACGCCCATGCCATTATGACCCACGAATCCACGCGGCGGTCTTACAACCGCGGGATTCCATTGGCGGTACACACCGCCGCGCTCAAAATACACACACCTTTACAAAACACAGCCACATTGGACAATTCGAAATACACACACCTGATACACATACACACACCACACCCACACACCCATCACCATATAAAACACACACCCACATCACCCACAAACCCCCACAAATCGAAATTCAGAGACAAGGCGCAATACACAGAGAGAGAGCACAGGGAACGCAAACCACAACACACACAGGAACCCAACATCATCACCCACACCCCATCTACGCACAAAACACCACACACCATCACACTCATCACCACAAACACCACCCCACACCTCATCCACACCACCCCATGGCACCCCAAAGACACCCCAGGTTCACGGACCAAGAACTCAGGGTCATGGTGGAGGAAATAATCAGGGTAGAGCCCCAGCTCTTCGGCACACAGGTGCAGCACACCACAATAGCCAGGAAGGCGGAGCTATGGCAAAGGATCGTCGACAGGGTCAACGCTGTGGGACAGCATCCCAGAAATCGGGAAGACATCTGAAAGCGCTGGAACGACCTACGGGGGAAGGTGCGGTTGATGGTGTCAAGATACAACATCGCTGTGCAGAAGACTGGCGGCGGACCCCCACCCACTCCACCCGAATTCACAGCATGGGAGCAAGAGGTCTTGAACATCCTGCATCCTGAGGGCCTCGCTGGAGTAGGCGGAGGAATGGACTCTGGTAAGTCTAATCTCAACTACTTCACCCCCCCCAACCACCAGCATGCAAACCCACACCCCCACCCTCACCCCTAACCCCCAGCACACATACTCCCTGTTAATGTCTCACCAGCACAACCCACCCAACCCAACCCAAACCCCTGAATGCTAACACAAACCATGGACACCCATCACCTAAGCATGACCACTGCACATACCCATCCCCCCCCCACAAACCACCCTCACAACTCCTCCCACATGGGACTGCCAGCACTGGGGGACAAGGGCACCCACAAATCGCACGCCACGGCACACACAAAATCAATAACCATATTCTTTTACCCCTGCAGGGCCCGAACGCCAACACACCGGCCAGGAGGGTCCAGATTTGTCCATCCCACCCCCAGAACAGGCCCCCAGTGATGACAGCAGCTCTGTCGACCTAGAACCTGATGACCAGCCCGGACCATCGGGGACCTCTGGACAGTTGGTTCCCCTCAGTCAGCCCCAGGCCACAGCAGACCTACCCCCCTCAGGAAACACCAGCACAGCACCCACCCAGCGGGCCCATGCTTCTGTCTCCAGGACAGGTCAAGCAGCGGTGTGTCTACCAGTACAGGGCACCCAGGGTAACCCACAACCCCAACAACAACAGGGACCTGGGGGCACTGGTAGTGGGCACACCGTCCAGGGGACAGAGGCCCAGGAACAAAGAGGAACTGGGAGGGCTGCTGTGCGACAGAGGGAGGACAGGCCTAGGGAACCCACTGTCCAAGAGGCCCTCACCACCATCATGGGAGCGTACCACCACTCCCAAGAGACGATGGCGACGGTCCTGGCCAGGTTCCAGGAGATCCAGGCCATGCAGGAGGGCCAGTACATGGGGTTCCGGGAAGAACTGCGCAGCATCAGTTCCGCAGTGGGTACAATCGTGGTGGCACTCAACCAGATTGTCACCACATTGCGGGACCATGTGGCCCCCCAAAGGGCCCCTGCCACTAGTATGGAGGAAGAACAGCCCACCACCTCCGCCGGCGCTAGTGGTCAGGAGGCCCCGACACAACAGCAACGGCCCTCCCGGACCCCACCCCCTGCAGAACAAGAACCACCCGCAAGAAAGGCCTGAGATCGAGGAAGAAGACAGAGTAGCATGTCAAGACCCCCGCCATGCACGGAAACCCCCGGATGTCATCCCACTGTCCCACTTGTTTACCCTGTCCAACCTTGAACTGCCCCTGCTCCACCTTCCACAGGCATATGGACAATGGACCTGTGGGAACGACAGTCTGGACACTGCCATGGACATGCCTCCACCATCACCCTGTTTGCACTATACACCTATTTTAAAACTTCAATAAACACAATTATTGCACATTAACCAACTGGATTCTGCTATCTATTTATTTAAACCAAATGTATTCGATATAACCAACAAAACATTTCTAGTTACATTGTGATGACAACATACCAGTGTCACACAGCGGTAGTCCATGGGGAAAAAAACCAGAGGGCACTCCGTGGGGATCAGATCACTGAAATAGGAAGTGATATACAAAACTAAGTTACCATACATTGGGGTGAAAGGTCAGACAGTAGAGAGCCACTACAGTTACAGATATAATACAATGCAGGAGTAGATTATTACCTGTGTGTCACTGGAAATACTGCAGTATCACTCTGTCCCTGTTGTCTGTGTCGTCCTCTTCGTCTTCCTCCTCTTCACTCTCCGCAGGCTCCACAGCAGCCACAACACCACCATCTGGACCATCCTCCTGCAGGAAAGGCACCTGGCGTCGCAAAGCCAGGTTGTGAAGCATGCAGCAGGCCACGATGATATGACACACCTTCCTTGGTGAGTACATTAGGGATCCACCAGTCATATGCAGGCACCTAAACCTGGCCTTCAGGAGGCCGAAGGTCCGCTCAATCACCCTCCTAGTCCGCCCATGGGCCTCATTTTACCGTTCCTCTGCCCTGGTCCTGGGATTCCTCACTGGGGTCAATAGCCAAGGCAGGTTTGGGTAACCAGAGTCACCAATTAACCACACACGGTGTCTCTGTAGCAGTTCCATCACATAAGGGATGCTGCTATTTCGCATGATGTACGCGTCATGCACTGACCCTGGGAACTTGGCATTTAAATGGGAGCTGTACTGGTCAGCCAAACAGACCACCTGGACATTCATCGAATGATAATTTTTACGGTTCCTGTACACCTGCTCATCGTCTTTTGGGGGAACCAAAGCCACATGGGTACCATCAATGGCACCAATGATATTGGGAATGTGTCCAAGGGCATAGAAATCACCCTTCACTGTAGGCAAGTCACCCACCTCAGGGAAAATGATGTAGCTCCGCATGTATTTCATCAGGGCAGACAACACTCTGGACAACACCTTTGAAAACATAGGCTGAGACATCCCAGATGAAATGGCCACGGTAGTTTGAAATGATCCACTTGCCAAAAAATGCAGTACTGACAGCACCTGCACTAGAGGCAGAATCCCTGTGGGTTGGCGGATGGGTGACATCAGGTCTGGCTCCAGCTGGGCACACAGTTCCTGTATAGTGGCACGGTTGAGTCTGTAGGTGAGTATGACGTGTCTTTCTTCCATTGTCGACAGGTCCACCAGCGGTCTGTACACGGGAACATTCCTCTGTCTCCTCGCAAGTCCCAGCGGACGATGCCTAGGAAGGACAACATGGAGCACACAGTCAAGCAACCCACAGGTAAGTGCCCACAGCATGCCCAGTACACGAATCTCTCGGGATTGAATGGCTAGTATGATTGTCGGTGCAAGGCCTAGCCATGTGTGACGCAGTAGGAATGAAGCCATGTGGGCCCTTGAAATGGCGGCTGCCTGACCTGTGAAGTGTGACAATGTGAAGTGAGGTTATTGTGCAAGCGTGGCACACCGTGGCGGTAGGCGGTCGCAGTCCACGGCGCAAAGCCGCATTGGACAACATTGAACCTTATGGGTTTTCAGGAGCCAATGGCGGTGAGCGCCGGCGGTCGCGGTAGGCACCGCCGCGGTACGCACCGCCGCGGCCGTAACCGCCATTTTCTCTATGCTTATTCACACAAGACCTGATCATCCACAGGAGAGGACCTATACTGCAAGTGCTGCTGTGACCTCGGTCTGGAAGTGCCCAATGCCTGGGCTGAGTGGGGAGGATGTACGATGGAGGGGAGGGCAGCGAATGACGAATGCATGGCACGACAGATGAGAGCACGTGCCACATGGCAAGGTTGGGGAGGGGGGGCCACTCACATCGAGCATGCAGAAAAGTGATGATGTTTCTCTTCCCCCCCTGTACATGTCACATAGGTCAGCGCCCATCAGAAGAATTGACATTTGGCGTGCCATCGCCAAGGATGTCCGGGCCCTGGGGCTCCACACCAGAAGGGGCACCCACTGCCGCAAGAGGTGGGAGGACATCCGCCGCGGGAGCAGGAAGACCGCGGAGGCTCTGCTGGGGATGGCCTCCCAACCTAGGAGGGGTGCCAGTCGTGCCTTGACCCCCCTGATGTCCCGGATCCTGGCGGTGGCCTACCCCGATTTAGATGGGCGCTTGAGGACATCACAGCAGACACAAGGGGGTGAGTACCAGCACATTCAGCTATTTTGCGCGCAGTGGAGGTGCCTGGGTGGGGGAAGAGGGCTGTGGGTATCCCTAGGCCAAGGCGATTTCTGTAGGATAGGCCCGTCTGTGCCCCGCCCCCCACCTCTGTAGGGTGCCTAGTAACGCGATTCATGGACCAGTGTATACTGTGTCGGCAGTTGTCGCCCATAGGCTTGTAGGGCATGTCCCAGTGAATGAGTAGTGTACCCCAAGTGCGCAGCGTAGTGCAGGGGGCTTCTGTGTCTGTCCTCTCCGCCAACGGTGTCCCCAATGCATGCACTCAACTTGTCTTTATGTTTTCCACCCCCCCCATTTTCTTTGTTTCACTGTGAATGTCTGCATTAGCATCATCAGGCGGAGGAGAAGTGGCATCGGCGCAAGAGGGAGCTGCATCTCACATGGCCCCGGAGGGCCATGCAACGGACTCCGACATGACCAGTGAGACGGAGGGCGAGGGGGGCTCCACCACGGGGACCCGTGGAGACGGCAGCGACACCGACACGTCCTCGGAAGGAAGCTCCTATGCGGTGGCGGCAACATCCGTGCCCACCGATCCTACAGGTACAGCCGCCACCCAGCGCACCAGCTCCGCCCTCCCAGCAGCCCCTCGGCCTTTGGTCCGTGCCCGCAAGGCCAGGAAGCCGGCCATCTCCTTCGCCCCAGGCACCTCAGGCCCTGCCCCAGTCACCCCTGCTGCCCTCAGTGAGGAGGTCATTGACCTCCTGAGGACCATCATTGTTGGGCAGTCTACCCTTTTGAATGCCATCCAGGGTGTGGAGATGGAGGTGCATCAAAGCAATGCATACCTGGAGGGCCTTCATTCGGGTCAGGCTGCCCATCAACGATCGTTCAACGCTCTGGCCTCAGCACTGACGGCAGCGATTGTCCCTGTCTCCAGCCTCCCTCTTCTGACTCCCTCCACCCAGTCCCACTCCCCTGTTCCTCTGCCTATCCCATCCACACCTACACACCAGCCTGCACACACCTCAACACCCAAGGGCAGCTCATCCAGACATAAGCACCACAGGACACACAAGCATTCACCCAAGCAACATCCAGATGCAGACATGCCAACAGCCACTACCTCCTCTGTGTCCCCCACCTCCTCGTCTCCCTCCTCCCTCCCTGTGACGTCTCCACACACACCTGCAAGCACACCACCATCAGCCATTGAACCCATCACCGGCACACCCTCCACACTAGTCCGCACACGTGCAGTCACCACCCCCACTGCCATGTACACGTCCCCTGTGTCCTCTCCCAGTGTGTCTGTCACCCCCGCTTCCCAACCACACAAACGCATGCAGGCACCCAAACAACAGCCATCCACCTCACGTCAGCCTCCTGCCCAAGCACCTGCACCCAAAGACAACACACTTGACTCTCCTACAACCACATCCTCTTCCTCCACTCCCATACCCACTCCAGCCACCCTTCCCATGGCTCCAAAGAAAATTTTCCTCTCTAAAGTGGACCTCTTTTCCTCACCTGACCCACCCCCTCCATCCTGTAAGAGTTCCACAAACACCTCAGCCACCACCAGCCCAGCAACTCCAAAGAACGTTGTGCCTGGTTTTTGGAGTCCGCCCTTTCCTTGGGCTGGGACATCGTCCAGCAGCAAAGGCACAGCCAGCCCCCCCCCTGGGAAGAGGACCAGAAAACTGAAGGGCAGGCGCGACAGGCCTGATACGCCTGCCCCCAAGGAGGGTAGCCTTGCACCGTCATCTGCCACATCGGGTAAGGGAGCCAAGGGCCACGGACAGTCTGCCAAGGAGGGCAAGGGCAGCAAGGAGCAAAAGGCAGGGAGCAGCTGACCTGGCCATGAGGGCCCCACCAGCCCCATTCCGGGGGTATCGAAGGAGAGCCAGGGCCCCAGGACTCCATCACAGGAGGGCCCCGCAACGGAAAGGTCCGATGCAGACTGAGCGGCAAGTATTGGCCAGGTGTGGTTCACTGGAAACACAAGACAGGCACCGCTGAACAGGGCCCCGCCGTGACCAGAACCGCTGAACAGGGCCCCGCCGTGAGAAGCACCGCTGAACAGGGCCCCGCCGTGAGAAGCACCGCTGAACAGGGCCCCGCCGTGAGAAGCACCGCTGAACAGGGCTCCGCCGTGACCAGAACCGCTGAACAGGGCCCCGCCGTGAGAAGCACCGCTGAACAGGGCCCCGCCGTGACCAGAACCGCTGAACAGGGCCCGCCATGACCAGAACCGCTGAACAGGGCCCCACCGTGACCAGAACCGCTGAACAGGGCCCCGCCGTGACCAGAACCGCTGAACAGGGCCCTGCCGTGAGAAGCACCGCTGAACAGGGCCCTGCCGTGAAAAGCACCGCTGAACAGGGCCCCGCTGTGAGAAGCACCGCTGAACAGGGCCCCGCCGTGAGGAGCACCGCTGAACAGGGCCCTTCCTGTCAAGCACCGCTCCGCTGGGCCCTTCCTGTCAAGCACCGCTCCGCTGGGCCCTTCATCTCAAGCACCGCTCCGCTGGGCCCTTCCTGTCAAGCACCGCTCCGCTGGGCCCTTCCTGTCAAGCACCGCTCCGCTGGGCCCCGCCGTCTCAAGCACCGCTCCGCTGGGCCCTTCCTGTCAAGCACCGCTCCGCTGGGCCCTTCCTGTCAAGCACCGCTCCGCTGGGCCCTTCCTGTCAAGCACCGCTCCGCTGGGCCCTTCCTGTCAAGCACCGTTCCGCTGGGCCCCGCCACCTCAAGCACCGCTCCGCTGGGCCCTTCCTGTCAAGCACCGCTCCGCTGGGCCCCGCCGTCTCAAGCACCGCTCCGCTGGGCCCTTCCTGTCAAGCACCGCTCCGCTGGGCCCCGCCGTCTCAGGCACCGCTCCGCTGGGCCCTTCCTGTCAAGCACCGCTCCGCTGGGCCCCGCCGTCTCAAGCACCGCTCCGCTGGGCCCTTCCTGTCAAGCACCGCTGGCCCATTGGCAGTCCCGGTTCTGTGTCGGGCAGGCCTTCACAACGCACTCTGCCCACCATGCCTCCTCCATGACCAGTGGTCTCTATAATCCACCTGATGGACTGTGGCTTTGCACTCCCCAGGATGGCACAGTGGGCAACCCACCCACTGTGGAGACTTGTGAGACTGTGGCTTTGCACTCCCCAGGATGGCACAGTGGGCAATCCACCCACTGTAGAGACTTGTGAGACTGTGGCTTTGCACTCCCCAGGATGGCACAGTGGGCATGGAGGCCCTTCTTGGATCTGGCGTCGTGGACTCATGTGGCTGAGGTGCCCCCCTTCCCTTCCCCCTGAGGTGCCTGTCTTTTTATTTTAGTGATGCCCCAGCAGTGTTCTCTCCAATGGACTCGATCTCGTGTGTGGGCTTTGCCCATGTGTTGCTGCACATTGGCCCACGGACATTTGGACTTTGAATGACTGGGCCGGACTTTTGCTACTTGTATGGATAGAGTTCTAGATGTGTATTCATTCTTCATATATTGCTAAGGTCGCTATACTTTATTGTTGCAATAATATGGTTCTACTTTTACATTCATTGCCTTTTGTCTTTGTTTTTGGGGGGGGTTGGGGGTGTCACTCTGACTTTTTTATCTGCATAGGTGTGTAGGTATTTTGGTGGGGGTGAGGGTGGGGGTGGGTGTGTGGCGTATGTGTGTGCCTGTAACCTTTCCTCCTCCCCCCTCCCCTGTGTCGTAGGTGCAGTACTCACCGTTGGCGTCTGCGGCGAGGTTCGTGATCCTGGAAGAAGAGCAGGAAGGCAATGGCTGGGAGGATGTGGAGTTCGGGTTCCATGCTGTTCCGATTCCGCGTGGAGTGTGTCGAGGTAAGCGTTTTCCATTGGAGATGTCTGTTTCCGTCGTGTTTTTATCGGCGGGGCTCCCGCCCCGGAAAAGGTGGCGGATTGGTGGGTCGTGATAGGGTGGGCGGTACATTGTCTGCCGCCTGCCTGTTGGCGGTGACCGCCGTGCTGTTTGTTTGTACCGCCGTGGCGGTCGGAGTGTTAAAGCGGCGGCCTGTGTTGGCGTTCCCGCCAGGGTCAGAATTCATATTTTTAGGCCGCCAGCCTGTTGGCGGGTTGGCCGCCGCTTTAACACTGACCGCCAGGGTCAAAATGACCCCCTTAGTCTTTACTGTAATGTTTAAAAGGTTGTGATCCCTTAAAGGGTATTTTGTGCCACAGTGTCACAGTGTATTCGTTTTTTCATTTGCATATGGCTTCCATATTTTGAATTCAATCGTTTGCCCCTACTGACCATTCCAACCCATACATTTCAAAAAGACACTTAGGCCCATATTTATACTCTGTTTGTGCTGGATTTGCATAATTTTCTTTTACGAAAATCCAGCGCAAACCTAACTCCATATTTATATTTTGACGCTAGACCCATCTAGCATAAAAAATATGGAGTCAGCATCATTATAAGGATGCGTGAAACCGCCTTGCGTCAGTGAGATGCAAGGTAGGTGTTCCTCTTCCAAGAAATGATTCAAACACCTTATCCCCATATATATCCAACAGGGCAAAAATGACACACAGTGGGATGTGGACCCAAAAAATTGCACTAAACCCGATTTGCGTAAAAATGTAACGCCTGGGTCAGGGCAGGCATTAAACTGAGGAAAACACACCACCTCTTCAGGAAAACACACACAAGCAACATCACAGTTCAACAGGACAACATAGAGGTGCTACTGATGCAGTTTGCAAGACGACGCCAAGCACATGACTAACAACAGCAGCCACCACCACCCCAACGCGGCCCGCAAAGGCAATGCAGAAGGCAGGAAAGGGTCTTCAGGAACAGGACAACCCTCCATGGCCTCAGGGAAAAGGACATCATCCGGAGGTATCGACTGAACTGGGAAGCCATACAGCAGCTGCTGCGCCAAATTGAGCCACAAATAACAACTAGCGTGCAGACATCACACAATATACCACCGGTGACCAAGCTGCTAGCTGTCCTGCACATGTTGGCAAGTGGCTCCTTCCAAACAACGGGTGCCCTGGTCACAGCCCTCATTCTCTGCCTTCCTGCCCAAGGTCTTAATGCCATAATCTCCCTCACAACCTGCCACATCTGCTTCCCCAACACCCAGCAGAAGCAGCAGGAGATAAAACAGGGCTTCTACCAAATACATGGCTTCCTGCATGTGCTCAGTGCAATTGACTGCACCCGTGTCCAGATCGTACCACCTTAAGCAACAGAGTATCTATTCTGGAACAGAAAGCACACGCATTCCATCAATGTGCAGGCCATAGTTGACCACCAGGGATTGTTCAAGTATCCTGGGAGTGCACATGACTCCTACATATTCCGGCACAGCACGATCAATCAAAACAAAATCATAGATCCCAGGTCAATGAGCCAAACACAAGTTGTCATGTCAAACAACCCACTGCAGCAAAAACCTCACAGAAGCCCAGGATCTCACACAATACCACAAACACATATGAGTCACAGACGACACAAGATATCAACTGCCATGCTACATGACATTCCTGTTGCAAGCACTAACAAAATACTCACTTCTATTATCTTTTGCAGCGGATCAGGGTTACAGGATCCAGCCATTGATCATGACCTCATTCCCCAACCCAAGCACAGCAGCAGAGTGTGCCTATAATGAGGACATGAACCATTGTTGAAAGGACCTTTTGCATCCTGAAGTCCAGATTCAGGTGCCTGGACATCACAGGAGGCAGCCTCCTATATGCCCCATACATTGTTTTCAAAATCATACTTACATGTGCTATCCTGCAAAACGTTTGTGTGAGGAGGAACATCACCCTACATGAGCCAGAGCAAGAACTGCCTGAGGAGGAGGAGGAGGACGAGGAAGATGGTGCCAGGGAAAATGAGGGGGAACAGCAAAACACAGCTGCAGGAATGCGCTGCAGACAGCTAATCGCACAAAATGTTTTCAAACAATAGTCACTCTACACACCTTGTTAGGATCTGTAAATAAACACCTTACTTGATCACACAATCCTGCTCTGGTTTCTTCTTTCTCCATCACATGTTCTTTAGGAATGTGAGTATTACCTCAGGAAGCATGTTACAAAGACAAATCTGACTACTTCTGCTGCAACATCACATGTGATGTGTATGATTGTACAGCAAACATCACACACATATAAAAAATACTCATCTTTTGAATTTCACACATGAAGGACAAAGTCAATGGACCACAACATATGACACACATCCACGTTGCCAACATGGTCAGCTGTTGCACATGACACACAACTATGACATCTCCAATCATAAGGTAAATAAGTGCCCCATACAAGAGGCAGTGGAGGTGAAATATCAGTGGAAACAGGAATGCATGAACAGACCCCTGACATTAGTAAGTGTGAGATTTGCAATCTCTGCAAGGAGCTTGTGTGAAAAGGGGGGCATCATTTGTGAAAATGGATAGCAGGAGTGTCCCAGGTATAACAAGCAACGTTCACAACACATGCCCTGCACAGTCCATCCCTGGAAATCAGTCCTGCCACTGCCATGTGTTACGTGTTTGCTTTCCCATCTCTAGGGGGCGCTGTGAACTGACTATCTGTACCCTGGGAATCATCATGAACACTCACCCAGAGTCCCTTTCTGACTCCTGTTTGCTTCCCTTTTTCATATGGCATGCTATAGAAGAACTACATTTGTTTGCATGGACCTCAGGTCCCTTACAGCACTGCCTGGTAGTTGGTAAGACCTGTAATCTTCTGTCCTTTGCTTCCTATGGGAAAAGTCCGGTTGTCCCTTTATACTGGATTCTCTCCTCCAGGACTTGTGAGAGACTGAAGCTGCACACACCTGTGACCTCTCTTGTGCAACCTAGCCATGTGATTCTACCCTGGCCTTGATGCTGCCTGGAACTGCTTATAAGCTGCCATTCCCTGAAGCTCCTTGTTGTGCATTGGAGTACGATTCCTTTGTGTTCCAGACCCCTTGTTGGATTGCGTTACAGTCCTGATTCAGCCTGAACCTGCTCTCTGTTTACCCAGTCCTGTTCCTGCTTGTTCCAGTCAGAGTCTGCTCCCTGTTTCTCAGCCTTGTTCATGTTTGTTTCTGCCAGAGCCTGCTTTCTGTTTCCCAGATCTGTTCCAGCGTTTGCGTCAGCCTGAGCTTGTTCCCTGTGCCTGGCTTTGCCTCCTAGTTGGTTCACTCACTTTCTGTTTCCTCTTGGGTTATCGTGTCTGGTAAGTGTCCCATCAGTCCTCACCTGTCTAGAATTGTTTTCCTTTGTATTTGGGCTGGTACCTGGTTTCCAGGAGGCAAATCCAGCCCCCATCCTTTGTCTAGTGTTGCATGTAGTCATTAGTGCCCAACAGTGACATTGTGCTATGGTTGTACTCCAGGAATTACCACAGTGCTTCCTGGGCTATTCTGACCGCGGCGGTAAAGCCACGTCAGAAAAGGGGAACCAGCGTTTTCCCGCCGGTTTTCCCCTGGCCCAGGGAATCCTCCATGGCGGCGCTGCTTGCAGCGCCGCCACGGGGATTCAGACCCCCTTCCCGCCAGCCTGTTTCTGGCGGTCTTCACCGCCAGAACCAGGATGGTGGGAACGGGTGTCATGGGGCCCCTGGGGGCCCCTGCACTGCCATGCCACTGGCATGGGCAGTGCAGGGGCCCCCTCACAGGGCCCCATACAGATTTTCACTGTCTGCTTAGCAGACAGTGAAAATCGCGACGGGTGCCACTGCACCCGTCGCACCCCTGCAACTCTTCCTCGTTGCAGGGGCTTTCCCGCTGGGCCGGCGGGCGGCCTTTTGGCGGTCGCCCGCCGGCCCAGCGGGAAAGTTGGAATGGCCACCGCAGTCTTTTGACCGCGGGGCGGTCATTCGGCGGTAACCGTATGGCGGGCGGCGACCACCGCCCGCCGCGGTCAGAATGACCGCCAGAATCTCTTCTACTGCCTCCTTTCTATGGGGCTTGCGTGGTGATTATCTGTAAGATTAATCTGCACAGAGGCGCTGACGTTACCTTTTGCTGTGGAAAATTCTGAGCCCTACCCTGTGTACAATCTTAGTGAGAAGCCCTGCATGTTTGTCCATTACTGACCTGTTCCATATTTGTTCACACTAAGGTTGCTCTGCCTTCACATTTCTGTTTTCTCTACCTTACCATAGCTGGCCTTTCCCCTTGTATGCCTTGAGCTGCTTTTCTGCATTGGTACACTACTTCCTTGCGAGATACTCTGTGAACTCAACGGTGCCCCTAACAGAGTCCTGACTAGACCCGTCTGAAACCAAAACACCATGGAGCCCAATCCTGACACAGGGTACACATGTCCACACACTTTAACTGGACACTTCTGTGGAATGCAAATCTGAATATATGTTAACACATGCAGCCAGGGCAGCAGGTCCACTACAGCAACATAAGTAACATAGGTAATTCTTATGAGTCAAACTGACGTGTACAAAATATTTTATGGGTGGAATTAAGGCACAATGGGCCTGATTCTAACTTTGGAGGACGGTGTTAAACCGTCCCAAAAGTGGCAGATATACCACCTACCTTATTACGAGTTCCATAGGATATAATGGACTCGTAATACGGTAGGTGGTATATCCGCCACTTTTGGGACGGTTTAACACCGTCCTCCAAAGTTAGAATCAGGCCCAATGTCTCAAACACAGTACGTACCAAACATGTTCACATGGCCGACATATGTGTAGTTCACTCACAAGTCACCATGAAGTCGTAACCAGCAATTAATGACATATAACGGGTAACATATCTTACATAGCACTCATCAGCCATCCTCAATCATCCCTGAGTTTTGTTTGTTATGTGAAATGTAATGTCCCCAAAGTCAAACAACTACACACATCACATGAGTCAACACATATTAGAAACACATATCATGACAGTTGCAGGTCGCTGATTGCCATCAGATGTAGATACCCATTTGGAACACATTCATACATGAGCATTACGTCCAATGTATTGTATGCCGTTCCTTCAGAAACACACATATTGTTGTTACAGATCATTCACACACAAAACACACGGTTGCAAGCTCTACCGTATGTGGCCAACCACTACACCAAACACTGCAGGCCATACCATCCTATCTTCATCTTGATACAGGGTGCATGCATGTTAAATAATTGAAAATCACGCAATCACAGTTTGAGTCAAACATTTTGACGCAAACGCTAACCAACCATACATGGGCCCTTAGCGTTAATTCCACCTGCGGATATCCATTGAAATTAAAGTCTACAGGTAATGTGTGGTATTTTGCTACACATGTAGGTTACACGTAGAAAATATTCATGCAAACATAGTATGCGTCAAAAATGCACGTATGACGGAAAATGGCCCTCACAGGGGACTGGAACTGATGTAATAGGAAATCCTGTTTACAGGCATGGTACAGTGGGTGTACTTTCACTTTCACTTTACATTCTGTTTTTTCTTGACTGTGTGGCTGTGTCTCGGTGTTGCTGGTGTTTGGATTGCGTTTCTTGTATCTTGTAGTCTTTCTCTTGTCTCTTTGTGTATTCTGTTATTTTATTGTACCTGTGTATGTGCTTTTGGGCAGTTTAATGTCTTTTTGATTGTATTTGTACTGTCAGGTTAGATTAGTTGGGTTAGGTGGGGTTCTTAGGTTTGGGCCATAAGTTTCCTTTTTTTATGTTTATTTTCCTTCTTTTTTACACTTTTTCTGTTTTGCTTTGTTGTGCAAGGACATTTCGGGAAGAGCGAGGCTGACCGGCACTGGGGAGGAGGAGCGTGGGGCTTTGTGTGGCTGGTGTGCCACTTCCTTCCATTGATGCTGGAGATGAGTGGGTGTGTGATGAAGGGGTATCAAACAGAGGCAAGGTGGCTGCGGTGGGGCAGGGTGCTATTCCACCTCAAAACAGTATACCACACGAGCAGGAATGAGCACCAGTTAAAGCATCGCTGGGCTGACCTGGTGGCCAGAGATCAGGATATGCTGGACCACCTGGGTGTGGTGATCAGTGGCCTTGTTGGTGAGTATCACATTGACAAATGTGTACAGTAGGATGCTCCTGAGTGACATTAGCAGATGTCTTGACGTGTTGCATGCAATGTTTGTGGCCATGTTGAATGCAAGCAGAATAAACAGTTTGTGTCCCATTACTGAGATTTAGTCCACATGTCTAAACATGTTAACAATGCAGTCCTGAGGTTTGTTGAGTCATGTACAACTATCACTTAGGGCCACATGTACCAAGCTATTTTAAATTGTCACAAACGCCCTAGTTTTCAGATTTTGTGTGTTTACGTCAAGAAAAATGTTTATTCCAACACACATACCAAATTTTGCCATTCTGCAATTACATTGCCGAATCACAGAACAGGGTTTGCTGGTGGCATTTAGGAAGGGCTCTTCCCTTCCTATTAGTGAGTCGAAGTCTGCTGATTGATTGGTTGGTGACCGCAAATGCTGTCACTAAACAATTGTAGTTACCACGAGTTTCAAGTTGGTACTAACCCATTCGCAAAAGGGGAGGGTTACCCATGGGATTCCTTCCCCTTTGTGAATGCATGCCCAGAGATTGTTTCACAGCAGGCAGCAGTCCCACAGACCACTGGCTGCTTTAAAAAATGATTTAAAATATAATATTGGCATTTGACAAGCTTTCCGTTTACCCTTGATGAAATAAGCCTGCATTTAAAAAAACAAAATATATACATCTCTATCTGAAAGCAGTCAGACATGATGGTCTGCTGAGCCCAGCAGGCCAGCATCCCTGTGAGTGCCTCCATTCCCAAAGGGTTTGCAAAATGAGACCTACCTCATTAAAAATCATGAGGTAGTTCAGTTGCTACCCCATTTGTGATTTGCAAACAGTGTCATTGACAGTGTTGTACCTCAAATCACAAGTTGCTAATACTCGCAATGTGTGACTCACAAAACCTTATCTTCGTACATTTGGCCCTTAGTCACACATTTCAGGTGCAATGACAACACCTGTGCCCATGCATTCTGTCAATGATGATCAGGTAAGACACTGTCAGCATACCACATTTCACTGTATCAGGACAGCAAAGTGGGCAATCCATGTTTAGCGCTACATTTTCATCATTACACACACATGATCCCTGCCATTATGTGGGCAAAGGGGGCATACACTGCATAGGGGAAACTGGCAATGGGGCATTTGTTACCTGCATTACAACTGTGCCACATCTGTCATGGACCACTGAATGCATGATAATTGCAGACTGATAATTGAGCCACATGTCCATCACACAGTAACTCAGTGTCCCTTGTTGCGCAAGCCACAATACCTGAGTCACTAGTATTGCAGTGCACCAGGGAAGTGCCATTGGAATTTTCACCCAAATACAAATCATGACGTTGAGTACAATCTGAAATGGATTAGCCACAAATGTTTGAAGTCAGGTTTATCACCGCATGATTGTTAGGCCCAGTGCATGTGTGCAGATGTGCGTCTACAACTCACTGGAGTGTCAGTGTCATTGTGAGTTTGCAGTGGTATGTCTATTGGAGTGTCTACATGGAGGATCACCAGCTCACTCATGTAAAATGCTACACACTGTGATATGTTTTCCACACGTTTGTACAGTGATTTGACATTGAGCATATATTTCCTTTCCATTTCTTACAGGTGGACCTGCCCCCTAAACCATTGGGGAAGTGGCTCGATTTCAGGACCCAGACGTGTCTGTCCTGTGTAGTGATTGCAGATGTTGTGTGAGTGACTATTGTGTGTTGCACTCATTGCAAGATATGATGAGCTGGCACGCAATCTGATATTACTTGACTGGATGTTGACATAGTGTTCCGTGCAAGGGTTAGACATTCACAGGCAGAGAGTCATATCTTGGGAGTCTTGTGCTGCGCAATAGGAAGCAGCGTGTGACCAAGGTAATTACTAGCCACATGTAGGCCCACATGTGACTTGAAAGTGCTCCAGTGTCAGTATACTGGCACTGGGTCATACCCTCATTCTCATGCATCAATTGTTTGCACAAAATTGTGCATCCCTGTATTGTAAGGTATATTTAGGAGTGTATGCGTAACTGTCCACCAGCATCTAGCCCCATACGTTGTACTCCATTTACGTGACACTTATGTGGTATGCAATAGGTGTGCATGCAGGTCAAGGCCAGACGTGTGCTGTCATCAATGCCGGTGTTTTGTGAATTATTTAGGTAGATCAGGTGTTGATGGTTGTCCACAACTGGACACATGAATGTAGATGTGAATGACCTATGGATACCTTATTCCTAGGTGGCAGCCCCCTCACATGTGTTTCACTCACTAAATCCATGTACAAGTTGACATGCCTTCGTAGTTGTCCTTGACAGTTGTGATGATTTATTGCATGCCCATCCCCCCTGAAGCACAGTGGTAGGGGAACAACATATATGTAGGTAGATGTGATGGTCACAGTGTAGATGACAGTCATCTCATTCATGCCAACATGTGTCCCAAACAACACTGATCCCTTATGATTAGCAACTGCATACCATCCTCCCAATTACTGTACATCTACAAGTCACTGATCTTGGGTGCCTTGAAGTTGACTCAGATGTTAAAGATTAGTCAGCCTGGCCCATGTGAAGTAGTTGCTGCCTTTGCATTGTGACACATTGCTCTACATCAATGCACAGATCACTTTATTTGGTCCAACACTTCTTGTGCTTTGCTGTGGTGTAAAAGACATGATGGGTAGGCAGTGTTGCCATTACATTCATCATGGAAATTATATCATCTGGACTGTGTTTTGGACTGCATGTACAAATTGAGGCAGAGTGTTAGATTATAATTTGTACATGCATCACACAATGATGACACTGATGGTTGCCTGTCTCATTTTTACAGCTGCCAACATGGATGTAGCGGAGATCAGGGCTTTCCAGAAGTGGGCATTGAGATACAGACAGATCCTGGATGTGAAGTCTGGGTACCGAAGGATGGCAAGATGCTATCAGAGAAAGTGAGCCAAGGAGAATGGAGTACTTTCAGCCAAGGGGGACCGGCATTGGCCACAAAGGTTGTTGCCACCACTACAACTGCACCCAGTACCACAGCGGCCACCGTGACATCTGCCCTACCTGCGGCACTGTCACCCTCAGCACCACCGACCACCACACCTGCACCACCATCAACGTCTGCAACACAGACCACCACACCTGTTGCAATGGGCATGGCCGTAATTGCTGAGGTCCAGAGGGACATGAGGAAAGTGTTAAAAAACCTTGAAACAATACAGAAGGATGTAGGCAATTACAAAGACACTGAGAAGGGCAAACTTGTTAACTCTTGCCTCCCCTCGCCCCTAATTCAGTCCCCTCCCTCCTCATTCCTCATTCTGTTTTGCAGTGGGTTTAAGGGGTTTAGTGATAGGTTAGAGTAGGGTAGTTGTTTAGAGAGGATAAGTAGACTTGGGGAGGTTTCATATTATTACATGTTTGTTTGTTATTAATGTTGGGGCTTTTGTATATTTAAAATAAATAAAATACAAAATAAAATACAAAAAATATATATTTGTTTAGTATTATTAGTATATGTTTAGATTGGTATATATTGTCCTACATGTGTCTTGTCATATAAGGGGGGCAAATGTTTAGAGTGTGTTATTAAATGTGGTAAGTAAGCTTAGCATAGGGTAGTTAGGGCCAGTTGTGGGTAAAATATAGTTAGGATAGATTAGGTTAGTATAGGTATGTTACATAGTTTTAAGTTCTGTTTCGCACATAGTTATTAAAGATTTAGGTACTCCCTTATTGCATGTGTCATATGCTTGGGGCTCAGGGTCTTTGCATGAGTGTACAGTGGCAATTGTCTGTTGGCCTGTGGATTCCATACTGCATCCACATCCCTCTCTTGACATGTTAATTCCCAGTTCCAACTGAGCTGTCACATTGGCATCTACAACAAATCTAAATCTCAATGCATCTGCCATCCATTGTACCCACCACTCAACGCGATTATGGTTCCCATGTATTGGACAGGTAGGTGTGCTTTTTAAGTTGTAATTGTTTTGATCCTGTGTCGTATGTTGGGCACTGTGGGACGTCTGCCTGCAGCCTGAAGTTCATGTCAACACTGCTAAACTAACTAGTGCCAATTTCAGATGAGGTCAAGTATCCAAATTTCACGCTATTGTGTTTTACTTGTACTCCCAGCTGACCTTATTGACCAAACACTCTTACTCAGCCATTCCTGCTGCATGTTGTGGGTGAGGCATGTATGTTTTAAAGCAAATGTCACATACACAACTTGCTTGTAGGGAATGTGGCCAGGATTGAATTTCATCTTGTAGATACCTTGGCCCTGACTTATTCTTTTTTTTGCACTGCATTTGTGTCATTTTTGCAGGGAAAAGCAGCGCAAACTTACAAAATCCAATTATATTTTGTAAGTTTGCGTCACTTTTGGGTAAAAAATGACGCAAATGCAGCACTAAATAAGTATAAATCAGGGCCCTTGTGCGTAGATATCTGCCCACATTATTTCTGCACTCTGGTATTGACACTCTCTGACCATAGACATGTTACAGGCATCACAAATCTCCAGCAAAGTAGATGTGTCACATTACCCAGAGACAAAGTGGGTGTGTAGGTGCTGTTTATTTTAAAGTGCTGTAGTGCAATATTTACATAGTCCAGGTCTTTGACCACATTAGTGTAAAGCATTCTATTGTGAAGCAACACAAGTGCAAGGTTGAGGGACATGTCATTGGACATGCTGAGATGAAGTGTCGTTCAGTGCAGAGGAACATGTATTGCCAATGGAGTAGTGAGAAACAATTGCAGTCCATAATGGAAAGGTTAACAGTGTGTTGGTGAAGAGTGCATGTCGCCAACTGTAGCAACACAGGCATGTTGTCAAGCACAGGACAAAGGAAAATCAGTGCCCATGTGGCATGGGCTGCTGCTACCGGGTACTCCTACCGGTGAAGATAACCTGTTCCACATCTTCATCCTCTGATATGTGTGTCGTCTCCTCTGCCTTTGATGGTGGTGCTGGTGGGTTTGAGGTGGCAACACACACTTCAGTAGCTGAAGAAGTGGACACCCAATTCCCTGCAGCTGCCATCTGTGGAACTACATATGGCATCACTGCAGCAAGGAGGAGCTGCTGATTATTGAGTATGGCAGCAACATTCCTGTGGTAGGCAGCCCTGTCTGCTCTGAGGGAGACCAGTTCCCGGTGTATGGGGTCCAGCTTGTTGTCATGCATGCAGCAGCAAGACTGGGAGGGCAGGTGTTGTGGGAACTCCCTCACAGCAGTTGTTAGGTCCCCCACACACTGTTGGACTCCATGCAGCAGGGATTGTGTGACTTGTTTGGCTGCTGTCTGTTGTGCAGACATCATCATGTACATGTGCATCCCCTCAAAGCTGGCTGCCATAGTTTGCATCCCCACCCGCACTTCCTTGGCCAGCTCCCGAGACTGCCCTCTCAGAGGTGGTCCCTGTGTCATCAGAGTCCTCATCTGTGTTTGAGCTGGCATGGTTGTACTATTGGGGTGGTGGGTGGGTTCTCTGGAAGGGCTGCTACATGCATGCTCCTCCTTGCGACTGGAGGTGGTGTCTTGAGGGTTCCCAGGACATCTTGGAGGGTTTCCTGGCTGATGGTTGTCAGCTGATCATCCAGGTCATCAGGGTAGTCCAGGACAGGCAGATCTACAGGAGAACAATCGTCCTCTGCAATGAGATATTGTACAATTAGTGTGTCTGTGTTGTCGCAGTTGTAATGTGACGTCACTGACTTCCTATTGGTGGTACATTGTCATGTTGGTTCCCATGCATTGTTCCTGTCATTAATGTTTGCAGAATCTCAGCCCCATGCCACACATGCATGTCACATGTAGTGTGGGCAGTTTCGGCACATCTTCCAGGTGTGGGATCTGTCCAAATTGTGGCTTGCCACCTTCTTGTTCTCATCAACACTCCCTCTGCTTCTATTTGCATGGTCAGGCCTTGCAATGATTTTTGGTGTGCTGATGCTACAGCACCACACATAACAATATGGCGCTGTCCCAGTCTATAATTTTTCCCATACACCTATGCGGTGCTGAGACCTATCACCACACCATGTATGGAATTTCAATGAGACTCAATAACCATCAGGCCCATTCCTGGGCTTACCCCTGTGACACAGGAACAGGGGTAAACCCAGGAATGGGCTACATGGGTATGAGATACCACTGTGTACATCATTATGTATGTGACAGCGCCTGATGGTTATTGAGTCTATGGACATGAGCAGTTGACAGGAGTTGCACTTGAATAGGGATTGATGGGGATTGATCACGTAGTCATACTAAACCCTCATTTCAAGTGTGTTTTTGCCATGGGCACCTAACTGCCATTTCCTAATTGACCAGCACACACAGCACAGGAAGTAGTGACAACTTTTGTCAATGGTGAATGCCGCTTGAGCCAATGGCCTGAGACTGGGCATTGTCCTCTAGTTTACATTCTGACAATACCAGCTGGCCTGTTACACCAGACCAGTTTTATGTTCTACCCTACTCGCCTGGTCTGCTTCAGCATTTCCAGAAGCCCTGGCATGGCGGTGTACCCCCATGGAAAGGGTGTTGGTGTTGTATTGTTCTGTGCCCCTGAATGGACCTGCACAGCCCATGCACCTGGCATTGGAAGAGCAGGGAGTCACGTGCTGTGCCCCTTTGCCCTTTCCACTGCCTGATTTTATTAAGGGCTGACATGCATTGCGTAGTAGGTATGTGCCTCCCCCTTCTTGCACTTGACAGTTAGGCATTTTGGTCCCCCATGCAACTTACCCTGTTGTTTCCTGGTAGTCTGCGCTGTCCTGTCCTGCGATACCAGTGACAATTTCCTCCAGGTTGAAGGCTGCAACCATCTCCTCCATCTCGTCCAAGTCCTCTTGCAGTGCTGGACTCCCACCTCCGGTCTGCAGTGCTGTCTTTCTGTTCCTTGCCATTTTTTCCTTTGTCCTGCGCTTGCAGTCATGCCAGTGTTTCTTGTACTCAGTGACAGTTCTCCTGACCTCTGCCACACCGTTAATCTTGTCCACAAACTGTTGGCAAATTGCCTTTCTCCTCCCATTTGGCAATTAAGAGGTGATGAAGAGTTGATGCTGGTGCTCCGTCACCTCTCTCACCAGAATTTCATGCTCCTCTGCGATGAAGCAACACTTCCTCTTCTTCTTGTCTTTCCCCTGAGTCTTTTCGGTGTCCTCCTGGCTGGTTCCTGATTGTGTGGGGTCTCCCTGGGGTCTGTCCTGGCTTCTGGGATCCATTTTGGGGCTCCTTAGCACTGTTTGCTCCGTTTGCGTCACTTTTTGATGCTATTGCAGGGGAAAATAGCGCATTTCCATTTTGCAATGTTTTTCTATGTCATAAACCGGATTAGAGTCATTTTTCCTGCGTTAAAGTCATTTTTCCTTACAACAAGGCGCAATGGTTAGCATCAGGAAAAATGACTCTAACCTATTCTTAGCGCCACCCAGCGTCAAAGTATAAATTTGACGCACAGGTGGCATTAAGAAATGGGGCTAGCCTAAATCTGGCCCTTAAAGAGCAAATAGTGAAAGTAGACTGTTTTGGATTATTTTCATCTGCTTATTCCCAAATTATTTAATTTTGATACAGTATAATCTGTATCTGGGGCCATTTAAGACTGCTGTTTTATGAATGGTGGAAAGATTCAATGTTACAGTGAATCTCCCAGAATCATTTTTGACCTTCTGAAGCTAATGTAGACCCTTTACAGTTCTTCCAGTTAAACTGATCAATTGAGATCGAACCTAAATATCAATATGGGGTTTTCAATGATTCTAAAAGACACTAAAAAGGCTGCTCCGATTCCACTGCACAGACTATATATTTCAGAAGATATTATACAGTAAAAGTCGATGGGCGCAATTAAATTCAGTGCTGGTCCGCCAATGTTGGGGGTTGTCCCAAAGAATGGAGCTACTCGAAATGGAAAGACACATTAAGGAGTACATCAATCTGTTAGATTTTCAAGAGAAACTGAATATCCCTCAGCCCAGTTTGAAGCCAAGCAATTGATCAAGTCCTATTGAAAGTCTACCACTACTCAGCCATTCTTGAAACACTTAGGTGATGTTATTGTACGGAGTGAATTCAAAATTCATGCTGTATTTTAACATGGTACATTTGAAATAGAATTTGATACGTGAAGCTAGTGGTAACATTAGGTCCGTTGTAGAAGTAGTGACATTTAGATACAAAGTTTGCAGATAGCTAGTAATCAAATTGAGGTCAATTGTAAAGAATTGGTTGATTGGGCTATGACCTACATTGAGTTGAGGAATCCCTCCTCACCTTGTGTAATTTGACCTCAAGGGTAAGCAGAAGCATTTTGAGAAACTATGTGCTGTAACTATGGCAAAATATATGTAACTGGGGGGGCGTGGCTATGACTGCAATGCAGCTAGACATGTCAACATGAGCTGCTGTGGTACAGCCCCAACTGCCCACTAATCTTACCTATAAGCAGGCCCCTGTGCCCAGACAGGGGCACAGAGGGGTTCGTCAGCAGCCTGAGAAGCACCAGCGTAGCCCTCCACAGGACCAGGAAGAGCAACCGCAGCAGCTCAAAGTAGCAGCCTGAGCAGACACGGCACAATAGAACAGTGCACCTGCATCGGGACATGGCTTGGGCCTGGAGCAATGGTCCTGCACCTCATCCCTTTGCAGACAGCTCACCCAAAGAGGGGAGCTTTGGCTGTGACAACCAATCTATGTGGGACCACTGCCCATGATCAGCGTAACAGCAGTCTCAGCTGCAGCCTACTGGCTCCTGAGTGCTGGATCCACTTGGATTTGCATCTCGAAAGAAGGACTCGATGCGGACGACACAGTGGGCCCATGGGATCATGACCTCTACAGCTGAAAAGTGAGGAGACTCAACCATATATTCTGGGCTCCACCTCCTCTATGATGTTGTATGTGCAACAGGGGGTGCCCCTCTCACATCAACCCCAATCATAAATGCAAGAGCTGAAGGCCACAGAGTGTGTGCACAGTGGAGCCCTTGTGCTCCACTGGATGGGATATGAGGTGCTGACTGACTTGTCTTGAGCAGTGATCCACAGGACAGTGAGCTGGGCTCTGCAGCCTGATGATATTGCCACAGAAAAGCTAGAACTAGAGCTGCTTGCACCCTTCCCCGTGGCCTGGCTGGAACTAAGAGCTGAACTCCATCTGGGGCCACAGATCACAGGGAAGGACATAGAGACCCGAAGGACAATGTCCCCACCAAAAAATGGAGGAGTAACCGCCACCAAAGAGAGTCCTGGATAGTGTGATAAAATAAAAAAGAAAGGAGAGCACTGGACACACACCATGGCTAGCCTGCAGGATGGATCACGCTGTGTTACTTCCAGGAAATGATCATGGGGAAGCCTAGGGCAGACAAACCCATACCTTCTACTGAACCTTGCCAGACTCCATCCCTAAGAGACGGCCCTGCCGAACCCACCATTAGAGCTCTAGGAGCAGCCCTTAATGGCCAGGTGAAACAGTTTGGCAAAATCCTGGGGGTGATCTCAGAACTGAGAGGCACTTTGGAAGCCTAGACTAGCAGTGGACATGGGTCTCTTCAGGATGGAAAGGGTGACAATGGCAGAGGTATAGGTTGCGCAAATGGTTCCAGTCATTGAGGACATGAATGTATAACTCCAGAAGCTGACAGAAACAGCAACCGATCTATGGAAACAAGTAGAAGATTCAAAGGGCCATTCTCAGTGAAACAATCTTAAAACCATAGGCCTTCCAAGGCATGCTGAGGGAAAAAGAGCAGAACTGTTCATAGAGCAATGGTTCATTGAATACATCTATGATGACTACCCCACAATCTTCTTCACAGTGGAGAGGGCACACTGGATCCCTGGCCACCCTCGGCACTGTGGCCCCCACCTAGGCCTTTAGTTGTAAGTTTCCTGAACTACAGGGACAGGGATCATATTCTCCAGACCACGTGGGTGCATGGCCCATAGACAGTAGAAGGCCACAAGGTGAACCTGTTCACCGACTTCACAAACCTTATTCAGGGGAAGAGGAACTCCTTTCTCCAGGTCAAAGCAACACTTCACCAGCAGCTATGCACTTCTTTATCCTGGGAAGTTGTGCCTGGAAAAGGACAATATCACCCTCTACTTCATGACGGTGGAGGAGGGTTGGCTGTGGCTGGAGCGAGATGGTGAAACTAGAATAGAACCAGATGAGTGGCCAATGGTGGTATCGAGATGGACAGCACACCACAAGTACAGAAACCCAGGAAAACTGACAAACCACAAGGCAGAAACAGTAAGGGCTCAGCTGGTAGCAGAGATAACAAACTATACAGATTCACAGGAGATGGAGTCCTGGAGAAGCCCAAAGCACAATCGAGTTGACCTAGACTGGATACAGATGCAGATCTGCTTCTGATATGGTGAGCTGGAGCTGGGTTGACCCTTCTTGGAGATGCAGGGATGCAGAACCGATGTCAGACCCATGGCAATAAGGTAACAAGCACTGGCTTTCGGGGCAGGAGTTCTCGTTTTGAACACTGCAAGACTTTTTTTTGCACCTATCAAGAAATCACCTAGGCAAGTGTCAAATGGTCTGAGTATCCAAGACTTAACACTTAGCTACTTGTTGTATTGTTCTTTCCTACTCGTTAATAGGGAAATGGAGTGGGGTGGGCGACAGACCTTACCTAAGTTGGAGGGCAGGCACAGTTTGGCTTATGTCCAGGAAACATGGAAGGGGGTGGATGAATTCAGAAATCATGTTTTTGCATATGGTGAGTGAATGCCAACAGCCTGGAGTGGGTACCCAGAGGGGGGAGGTGGAACTGAGGACTGAGACCGAGCAGGGGGGCCCAAGGATGTCATGTGAAATGTTCATGGATTATGATAGATCAAGGGGAGAGAGGCCTCAAAAGTCTAACGTGAAACCAGAATGGCATGGGGAGAAAAATCAAATATGGAGTGGTAGTGCAATACATCAAGCAAATAGCCCCCAATATCATCTTTCAACACAAAACCCAGCTGTTGGAACAGACAGTACATTTCTGGGATTTAGACAATATGGTGGTCATTCTGACCTCGGCGGTAAAAGGCGCCTACCGCCGGTCAGAAATCCTCCATAATCCCGCCGCGGTCGCGGAAACCCGCCACGGTCATTCTGACCCGCAGAAGGCAAACCTCCGAAAATCCGACCGCCACAACAGACCGCCAGACCAGCGGTTGGCGGAAAGGTGGAGGTGACAAAACCTCCACCGTCACGCCAACAGAAATACGCCCATGCCATTACGACCCACGAATCCACGCGGCGGTCATTCAAACGCGGTATTCCATTGGCGGGACACACCGCCGCGGTCAGAATACACACAAACGAACAAAACTCAGCCACATTGGACGATTTGAATCCCACACACCTGATACACATACACACACCACTCCCACACACACAATACAATATAAAACACCCACCCACATCACCCACAAACCCCTACGCTAAAAAATTCGTAAAGAAGGCAAGAGCGAGACACCAGCATCCAAAAAATAACAGCCACAGCCACTCAACACCATCACCCACACACTATCCACACTCAAAACAACACACACCACCACACTAAACTCACTTAAATACACATACTCCACCCCACACATCATACACACCACCCCATGGCACCCCAAAGACAACCCCGCTTCACAGACGAAGAACTCAGGGTCATGGTGGAGGAAATCGTTCGGGTAGAGCCCCAGCTGTTCGGCACACAGATACAATACACCAGCATTGCCCGGAGGACGGAGCTATGGCAGAGGATTGTCGACAGGGTGAACGCAGTGGGACAGCACCCCAGAAATCGGGAAGACATCAGGAAGCGATGGAACGACCTACGGGGGAAGGTGCGTTCAATGGTATCCAGGCACAACATCGCCGTGCAGAAGACTGGCGGAGGACCCCCACCTCAACCCCCACAATTCACATCATGGGAGGAGGAAGTCTTGAACATCCTGCATCCTGACGGCCTCGCAGGAGTCGGCGAAGGAATGGATACTGGTAAGTTGAAGCTTCAATACTGCTTCCCCCCCACCTGCATGCCAAATCAGACCCCAACCCTCACCCCCATCCTCGAACCCCACCCTCACCCCCACCCCCATCCTCACCCCCACCCTCACCCCCACCACCATCCTCACCCCCACCACCATCCTCACCCCCACCACCATCCTCACCCCCACCCCCAGCACACCTATTCCCCGCCAATGTCTCACCATCACAACCCACACATCCCAAAACCTAGGCCTGCATGCGTCCACTAAGCATGGACACCCATCACCAAAGCATGCCCAATGCATATACACATCCCCCCCACAAGCCACCCTCACCAAAGCCCCCACACACGAATGCCAGCACTTGGGGACACGAGAACCCACAGATACACCCATATGCCACACATTGAAACTATAACCATACCTCTATACCCCTGCAGGACCCGACCGTCAACACACCGCCGCGGAGGGGCCAGAATTCTCCACACCCCCCACCCAAGAGGCCGTCAGCGATGACAGCAGCTCTGTCGACCTGGACACCGATGACCAGCCCGGACCATCGGGGACCTCTGGACAGTCGGTTCCCCTCACACAGGCCCAGGCCACTACAGACCCAAACCCCTCTGGGAACACCAGCACAGCTCCCACCCAGCGGGCCCATGCCTCTGTCTCCAGGGCGCGTCAATCTGCGGTGTGTCTACCACTACAGGGCACCCAGGATAACCCACCACCCCAACAACAACAGGGACCTGGGGGCAGTGGTAGTGGGCACACCGGCCAGGGGGCAGAGGCCCAGGGAAACAGGGGAACTCGGAGGGCAGCTGTGCGACAGGGGGGGGAGGAGAGGCCCAGGGAACCCACTCTCCACGAGGTCCTCACCACCATCATGGGAGCATACAACCGCTCCCAGGAGACGATGGCGACGGTACTGGCCCGGTTCCAGGAGATCCAGGTACTGCAGGAGGAACACTATCGGGGGTACAGGGAGGACATCAGAGCCATCAACACCACCCTGGTTACCATGGTAGGGCTGCTGCAGGACCTCGTCAACAACAGGGCGGACACTGAACAACACCCAAGGGCCCCTGCCACTAGCCTGGACCAAGAACAGCCAACCACCTCCGCCGGCGCTAGTGGACAGGAGGCCCCCGCACAGCAGCAGCCCACCAGACCCTCACCTCCTGCAGGAGAAGAACCACCCCGCAAGAGGGCCCTGAGATCTCGCAAGAAGACAGAGTAGGATGTCAAGACCCCCGCCAGCAATGGATACCACCTGATGTCATCCCACTGTCCCACATTGTCACCCTGTCCATCCTTGAACTGCCCATGCTCCATCTCTCCACAGGCCTCTGGACAATGCACCTGTGTGACTGTGACTCTGGACTCTGCCATGGACATTCCTTCACCATAGCCCCCACCCACTTGAAACCACCCATCCCATTTTGAGCACTTCAATAAACACCTATTTTGCACCAAAATATCTGGAGTCTGGCTGTGATTTCAATATATTGTAATTGACATGAGAGTGCAAATATGTCCTTGTACATGGTGAAGTCAACAAACAGCTGCCACAAAGCTGTAGTCCATGGGGAAACGAAGCACAGGACTCGTAGTGGGGACCCCAGATCTGAAATAGGGAGGGAAAAGCCAAAACTCAGTCATCATACACTGGGGCAAATAGACAGGCAGCAGAGATGCTGGAGAGTAGTTAACATTTACTAAATTATCTTTGAAATGTTACCTGTGTCCTATTGGAAGTACTGTTCAATGATTCTGTCCCTGTTGTCTGTTTCAGCCCCGTCGTCTTCCTCCTCGTCACTCTCCTCAGGTTCCACCGCTGCCACAACACCACCGTCTCGACCATCCTCCTGCAGGAAAGGCACCTGGCGGCGCAAAGCCAGGTTGTGAAGCATGCAGCAGGCCACGATGATGTGACACACCTTCTTAGGTGAGTACATTAGGGATCCACCTGTCATATGCAGGCACCTAAACCTGGCCTTTAGGAGGCCAAAGGTGCGTTCGATCACCCTCCTAGTACGCCCATGGGCCTCATTGTACCGTTCCTCTGCCCTGGTCCGGGGATTCCTTACTGGGGTCAGTAGCCACGACAGGTTGGGGTACCCAGAGTCCCCCACTAGCCATACACGGTGTCTCTGTAGCTGTTCCATCACGTAAGGGATGCTGCTATTCCTGAGGATGTAGGCGTCATGCACTGACCCTGGGAATTTGGCATTTACATGCGAGATGTACTGGTCAGCCAAACACACCACCTGGATGTTCATTGAATGGTAATTTTTTCTGTTCCTGTACACCTGCTCCCTGTCTCTTGGGGGAACCAAAGCCACATGGGTCCCATCAATGGCACCAATTACGTTGGGAATATGTCCAAGGGCGTAGAAATCACCCTTCACTGTAGCCAATTCGCCCACCTCAGGGAAAATGATGTAGTTCCTCACGGATTTCATCAGGGCAGACAACACTCTGGATAACACCTTCGAAAACATGGGCTGAGACATCCCAGAAGCAATTCCCACGGTTGTCTGAAATGACCCACTTGCCAAGAAATGGAGTACTGACATGACCTGCACCAGAGGGGGAATCCCTGTGGGTTGGCGGATGGGGGACATCAAGTCGGGCTCCAGCTGGGCACACAGTTCATGGATAGTGGCACGGTTAAGACGGTAGGTCAGGATAATGTGGCGTTCTTCCATTGTCGACAGGTCCACCAGCGGTCGGTACACGGGAGGATTCATCCGTCTCCTCGCCCAACCCAGCGGACGGTGCCTAGGAAGGACAACATGGAGCACACAGTCAAGCAACCCACAGGTACGTACTCACAGCTAGCACAGTATACGATTCTCTATGCAGTGAATGGCGTGTCTGAGTGGCTATGCAAGGCCTAGGCCTGTGTGACGCAGTTGAAATTGAGCCATGTGGGCCCTGGAAATGGCGGCTGCCTGACCTGTGAAGTGTGACAATGGGATGTGAGGTCAATGCGCTGGCGTGGCACACCGCGGTGGGCGGCGGGCCAAGACCGCGGTGCAAAGCCGCATTGGTTAACATTGAAGCCTATGGGTTTCAGGAGCCAATGGCGAAGGGCGCCGGCGGTGGCGGGACGCACCGCCGCGGTACGCACCGCCGCGGACGTCACCGCCATTTTCTATCTACTTATCCACTTGCGACTTGAACTTTCACAGGAGAGGACCTATACTGCAAGTGTTGCTGTGACCTCGGTCTGGAAGGGACAATGGCTGCTGCGCCTGGGGAAAGGGCCCCTGCCTTCACTGGAGAGGAGTTGGAGAAACTTGTGGATGGGGTCCTCCCCCAGTATGCGCTACTCTACGGTCCTCCAGACCAACAAGTGAGTTTAATTCAATATGGATTTGGGGCCACTGGCTGGCTTGGGGGCCTGGCGGGGGGCCTGGCGGGGATGGGGGGGCATGTTGGGCCTGGCGGGGGGCATGGCGGGGGGCCTGGCGGGGATGGGAGGGCATGTTGGGCCTGGCGGGGGGCATGGCGGGGGGCCTGGCGGGGATGGGGGGCAAGTTGGGGCTGGCGGGGGGCATGGCGGGGGGCCTGGCGGGGATGGGGGGCATGTTGGGCCTGGCGGGGGCCTGGCGGGGGGCCTGGCGGGGATGGGGGGCATGTTGGGGCTGGCGGGGGCATGGCGGGGGGCCTGGCGGGGATGGGGGGCATGTTGGGGCTGGCGGGGGGCATGGCGGGGGGCCTGGCGGGGATGGGGGGCATGTTGGGCCTGGCGGGGGGCCTGGCGGGGGGCCTGGCGGGGATGGGGGGCATGTTGGGGCTGGCGGGGGGCCTGGCGGGGGGCCTGGCGGGGATGGGGGGCATGTTGGGCCTGGCGGGGGGCCTGGCGGGGGGCCTGGCGGGGGGCCTGGCGGGGATGGGGGGCATGTTGGGGCTGGCGGGGGGCATGGCGGGGGGCCTGGCGGGGATGGGGGGCATGTTGGGCCTGGCGGGGGGCCTGGCGGGGGGCCTGGCGGGGATGGGGGGCATGTTGGGGCTGGCGGGGGGCATGGCGGGGGGCCTGGCGGGGATGGGGGGCGTTGGGCCACTCGCAACGAAAATGCAGACAAACTTGAACGTGGTATTTCTCCCTCCCTGTACGTGTCACATAGGTCCGCGCCCATGAGAAGATCGGGATTTGGCGTGCCATCGCCAAGGAAGTCCGGACCCTGGGGGTCCACCATCGACGGGGCACCCACTGCCGCAAGAGGTGGGAGGACATCCGCCGCGGGACCAAGAAGACCGCCGAGTCTCTGCTGGGGATGGCCTCCCAACGTAGGCGGGGTGCCTGCCGTCAACTGAGCCCCCTGATGTTCCGGATCCTGGCGGTGGCCTACCCTGAATTGGATGGGCGCGTGAGGGCAGCACAGCAGACACAAGGGGGTGAGTACAAGCATTATCTACTCTGTTGTCGCGCAGTGGAGGTGTCTGGTTGGGGGAGGAGGGCTGGGGGTCCCCCTAGGCCAGGGCGATATCTGTTGGCTGGGCACCCCCGTAAGCCCCTGTGTCCCCAGCCACCACCCTCAGTAGTTTGTCAGTACAGCCATCCCTGGGCCGTGTCATCCATGGGTGCAGTTGTCAACTCTAGGCGTGTAGGGCATGTTCCACGGAATGCGTAGCGGACCCCAAGTGCGCAACTTAGTGCAGGGGGCATCTGTGTCTGTCATGTCCGCTAACTGTACCGGAGATCCATGTACTCAATATCCCTTTATTTCTCTCTCCCCCCCCCTTTTTGTTTGTCTTTCTGTGCTTGTGTGCATCAGCATCATCAGGCGGAGGAGAAGTGGCATCGGGGCAGGAGGGAGCTGCATCTCACATGGCCCAGGAGGGCCATGCCACAGAGTCAGACTGGACCAGTGAGACGGAGGGCGAGGGGAGCTCCACGACGGGGACGACTGGACCCTGCAGCGACACGGACACGTCCTCGGAAGGGGGCTCCCTTGCGGGGGTGGCACCATCCGTGCCCCCCGCCATTACAGGTACAGCCGCCACCCAGCGCACCATCTCCGCCCTCCCAGCAGCCCCTCAGCGTTCGCCCCGTGCCCGCTCTGCCAGGAAGCCGGGCATCTCCTTCGCCCCAGGCACCTCAGGCCCTGCCCCTGTTACCCCCGCTGCCCTCAGTGAGGAGGTCATTGACCTCCTCCGAACGCTCATTGTTGGGCAGACTACCCTTTTGAATGCCATCCAGGGGGTGGAGAGGGAGGTTCATCGCAGCAATGCGTACCTGGAGGGCATTCATTCGGGTCAGGCTGCCCATCAGCGATCGTTCCAGGCTCTGGCCTCAGCACTGACGGCAGCCATTGTCCCTGTCTCCTGCCTGCCTCTACTAACTCCCTCCTCCCAGTCTCCTGTTCCTCTGCCTGTCCCACCCACACCATCAGACCAGCCTGCACACACCTCAACACCCAAGAGAAGCTCATCCAAACATAAGCACCACAGATCACGCAGACATTCACACACGCAACATTCCGATGCAGACATGCCAACAGTCACTACCACCTCTGTGACCCCCACCTCCTCGTCTCCCTCCTCCCTCCCTGTGACGTCTACACTCACACCTCCATTCACCTCACCATCAGCCAGTGTTTCCATCACCAGCACACCCTCCACTCCAGTCCGCACACGTGCAGTCACCACCCCCACTGCCATTTACACGTCCCCTGTGTCCTCTCCCACTGTGTCTGTCACCCCCTCTTCCACACCACACAAACGAAGCCACCCACCCACCCAACAGCCATCCACCTCACGACAGCCTATCCCTCCTGCACCTGCACCCAAAGACAGCAAACGTGACTCACCTACAACCACATCCTCTCCCTCCACTCCCATTCCCACTGTACCTACCACTCTCCATTGTCCCAAGAAGCTCTTCCTCGCCACTACTAACTTCTTTCCTGACCCTGAGCCCCCCCCTCCTTCTCGTCGGGGTAAGAAGAGCACCTCAGCCACCACCAGCCCTGCAGCCCCCTTGACAAGGGTGCAGGGGTATTGGAGCCCGCCAGCCCGCATGTCTGGTTCTTCGCCCAGCAGCAAGGGGACAGCCAGCCCACCCCCTGGGAAGAGGAGCAGAAGGCGGAAGGGGCGCCGCAGGAGCCCGCCTTCTACATCCCCCCCGGACACCACCCAGAGACAGTCACCAGCCACAGCTCCAAAGGGAGGAAAGGGCCACAGGCCCACGACTAAGGAGGGCAAGGGCAGCAAGTCGGAGAGGTCAGGCAGCAGGCCTGCTGCCCAGGAAGAGCCCACAACCCCCATAGCCGCTGCCCCGGGAGGAACCGGCACAGCTGCCCCGGGAGAGCCCACCACCCCCATAGCCGCTGCCCAGGGAGGACCCAGCCCAGCTGGCCAGGAGGGCCCCACCACCCACAGCCCAGGTGGGCAGTGAAGGAGCACCATCCCCGCTGCCCAGGAGGGCACCACCAGGCAATTAGCAGTTGGCCATAGACCGGCCGCCGTCTCAAGAACCGCTGAACTGGGCCCTTCAAGGCAAGAACCGCTGAACTGGGCCCCGCCGTCTCACGCACCGCTCCGCTGGGCCCCGCCGTCTCAAGAACCGCTGAACTGGGCCCTTCAAGGCAAGAACCGCTGAACTGGGCCCCGCCGTCTCACGCACCGCTCCGCTGGGCCCCGCCGTCTCAAGAACCGCTGAACTGGGCCCTTCAAGGCAAGAACCGCTGAACTGGGCCCCGCCGTCTCACGCACCGCTCCGCTGGGCCCCGCCGTCTCAAGAACCGCTGAACTGGGCCCTTCAAGGCAAGGAGCGCTGAACTGGGCCCCGCCGTCTCAAGAACCGCTGAACTGGGCCCCGCCGTCTCACGCACCGCTCCGCTGGGCCCCGCCGTCTCAAGAACCGCTGAACTGGGCCCCGCCGTCTCAAGAACCGCTTAACTGGGCCCTTCAGGGCAAGGACCGCTGAACTGGGCCCCGCCGTCTCAAGAACCGCTCCGCTGGGCCCCGCCGTCTCACGCACCGCTCCGCTGGGCCCCGCCGTCTCAAGAACCGCTGAACTGGGCCCCGCCGTCTCAGGAACCGCTGAACTGGGCCCTTCAAGGCAAGAACCGCTGGCCCTTTGGCAGACGTGGCAGGGCAGGATCTATCTCGGGCAGGGCTGCAGGATGTCCTCTGGCCAACTTGCCTCCTCCAGTGGCAGTGGGGTCTGTTATGGACTGTATGGACTGTGGCTTTGCTCTCCCCAGGATGGCCCAGTGGGCAGGCCACCCACTGTATGGACTGTTTGGACTGTGGCTTTGCTCTCCCCAGGATGGCCCAGTGGGCAGGCCACCCACTGTATGGACTGTATGGACTGTGGCTTTGCTCTCCCCAGGATGGCCCAGTGGGCAGGCCACCCACTGTATGGACTGTTTGGACTGTGGCTTTGCTCTCCCCAGGATGGCCCAGTGGGCAGGCCACCCACTGTATGGACTGTTTGGACTGTGGCTTTGCTCTCCCCAGGATGGCCCAGTGGGCAGGCCACCCACTGTATGGACTGTTTGGACTGTGGCTTTGCTCTCCCCAGGATGGCCCAGTGGGCAGGCCACCCACTGTATGGACTGTTTGGACTGTGGCTTTGCTCTCCCCAGGATGGCCCAGTGGGCAGGCCACCCACTGTATGGACTGTATGGACTGTGGCTTTGCTCTCCCCAGGATGGCCCAGTGGGCAGGCCACCCACTGTATGGACTGTTTGGACTGTGGCTTTGCTCTCCCCAGGATGGCCCAGTGGGCAGGCCACCCACTGTATGGACTGTTTGGACTGTGGCTTTGCTCTCCCCAGGATGGCCCAGTGGGCAGGCCACCCACTGTATGGACTGTTTGGACTGTGGCTTTGCTCTCCCCAGGATGGGCCAGTGGTCATGGAGTCCCCTCGTGGATCTGGCGTCGTGTACTCAAGTGGCTGAGGTGCCCCCCCTTCCCTTCCCCCTGAGGTGCCTGTCCTATTTTCTTTCTGATGCCCCTGCAGTGTTCTCTCTGTGGAGTTCTTGTCGTGGGACTGGGCCTTGCCCCTTTGCACAGGACCCCTGTGATCCACGGACAGTGGTTGGACTACATTTAGTAGCTGTATATATTTTGTACATAGTTTATTTATTTATTGGGATTACTGGTGAACATATTTCAATATATCTGCCCGTTTATGATCTCTTCTTTTGGTCTTTGCATTATTTCGGAGGGGGGTGGTTTGTGGGTTGTGACAGTGATCTGTGGGAATGCATTGATGTGTGTGTTGTAGTGGGTGTGGGTGGGTGGGTGTGTGCCGGTAATCTTTTCCCTCCCCTGTGTCGTAGGTGCAGTACTCACCGATGTCTTCCGCGCCGCCGGGCGTACTCCTGGTATATGAGCAGGAATAGGAGTGCGGGGATGACCTGCAACTCTGGTTCCATACTGCCGGAATCTCGCGTGGAGTGCGTAGAGGTGAGCGTTTTCCCGTTCGTAGTCTGTTTCCGCCGTGTTCTTATCGGCGGTGCTCCTGCCCCGGAAAAGGTGGCAGATTGGTGGGTCGTAATAGGGTGGGCGGTACATTGTCTGCCGCCTGGCTGTTGGCGGGAACCGCCGCGCTGTTTGTTTGTACCGCTGTGGCGGGCGGAGTGTTCAGTTGGCGGGCTGTGTTGGCGGTTCCCGCCAGGGTCAGAATTGCATATTTTTGACCGCCGGCCTGTTGGCGGCTTGGCCGCCGCTTTATCACCGACCGCCAGGGTCAGAATGAGGGCCTATGTGTCCCTTGGACCTGAAGGATTCTCCCAGGGATCCAGAGGAGAGACTACATTGGTGAAAAAGACTCCCCAATTCAAAACCACTAGAGTGTGGACAGATGCAACAGGGACTGTCCTTGGTGTACAGGGAACCAGAGGCACACAGGGATACACCCTCAGCAACATTTACGCTCCTCTAGCTTACAACTTGACACCCTGGAGAGAATAGGGCTGATAATACTGGAGGCAGGCAGCACATTGCCAATATTGAATAGGCACTTCAATGACATAGGATTTTGACAGGACAATGCCATCATTGAGAAGAGCTCCACAATTCACCCCACTATCCTAGTTTGCTAGGGCAGTGAGAGTAGCTGACCTACAGAGGCTCCATCACCCTACAATAAGAGTCTACTCACTCGACTTCAGGGTCAGAGGGTCATTCTCAAGACTGGACTACCGATTCGTGTACATGGGAAAATACCAAGCTCTACGGGATGCAGAGTATCTTGCATCAGCATTTCTGAACACTTGCTGTTGCTGGGAGGATGATGTAAGAGGGGGCTTTGGAGACATAGGTCCTGATTTAGAACTCGTGGACAGGATACTCCAGCACAACGGTGATGGATATCCCATCCGTCGAAATCTAAATCCCATTCTATTCTATGGGATTTAGATTTTGGCAGATGGGATATTCGTCACCATTGCGATGGAGTAACCCGTCCCCTGATTTTTAAATCAGGCCCTTCATGTCTGGGAAATCAGGGACCCAGACATTGTCAAGCAACTCAGACTGAATTCAGAGATATATTTTGAGGAAAACAAAGACTCATTGGAATCACCAACTAGCGTGTTGAAAACATATAACTTTGTCAGATTATATACATTGGTGGCACTGAAAATAAATGCAACGGCAGACTGACTAGTCACCCTTGAATGCCATATCCTAGCACTGGAACACTGAGTGCTAAGCTGACTGAGGTAGGTGCCCCCCAGAAATTGAATGATGCTAAGGTAGAATACCACAACAAGGTGGAAGCTGTGGCCCACTGTCACAACCTGGCAACTCAGAGGAAACGTTATGATGTTGGGCACAAGGCTGGATGCCTATTTGCCTGGCTAAGCCATAGAGAGGAAGAGGCAAGATGGGTAGTGGAAATCATTACCCAGACAGAGGAGACCTTAACCAATAGAAGAGGCATAGCCAGCGAATGTGCCAGACACTACTGTGTGCTATACACAACACGACTACAGGCAGATGACCAGGAGTCAGAATGTATCCTGGCCAAGCTTCATCTTCCGACCTTGTCACAAGATGACATAGAAATCCTAGAAGGTGAATTCACAATTGAGGAGCTTGTGGAGGTGCTCACAGCAATGCAGAGCAGTAAGCTATAAGGGCCTAATGGGCTACCTGAGAAGGTGTTCAGGAGACTGGCAGGGTTGGTGGGACCACACTTCTGCAAATGTTTGAAGAAGAATCATGCAGGCAGGGAAAGCTACTGCCTGCCTTTGACACATGTTAATTGCAGTAAAATATAAGGAAGGTTAGCCTACGATGGACCTAGCACTTACCACTCAATCTCACCCCTCAACATCAAGATCAAATTGTTGGCAGCCATGCTGACTCATAGGCTTAACACAGTTGTCATCACTCATCTTGTGAACTAAAAAGAGGCTATCTACATGGCTTGCTGCAGCATGCAGCACAAGGGGTAGACCCCCCCCCTGACCATAATCTCTACAGATGAGTCAAACTATGAGTCAATGGTAAATGGAGAGATTAAGGTACTTTCCCTTCAAAACTCTTTTTGGGGGTTGCGTAGGTCTCCCTTTCATACTTAAAAATAGTGACTCACCTTCACATTCATATCAAATTTCATCCCTATCACTCATACTTACTATATCATTTTATTAATCTCAAAGACTAATTTGGGATGTAGGTTCTCCATGGCACTTTTTCTATTTCCAACACACTTTTGGTGCAGGTTGACTAACTGTGATCCTTTCTTTAGTCTTTGGAGTTGTTTTTCAGATTTTGTATTTTTAAATTATTAAATTAATGAAACATTTTTGAATTATGATTTATCAGCCTTGAAGAAGTCAAATGTGTGGACGAAACACGTGTCGGCTGATGTTACATGTGGATTAGACAAAATATAATCCGGTCCTTTGACTCATAGTTTATTTCTGTGTTAGATTATGGACTTTTATTGTATCTATTTACATTATGTCTTTTATGTTGGTTGGTTGTCTACTGTAGGGGTTTAGTGTTGTATGTTATTCATCATTGTCACCAATTTTTGAAATAAATATTTTTATTATATAAAATTATGAGAACCTACATTGCTTGAGGTTAATAATATATGAATGTATATGGATTGTGGACAGTCTATCACAATTTACTAATTATATAGTCATATTTGACTTTTTGACTTTTTGATTATCAATACTTTAGAAAAAAGAAAGAAAGAAAGAAAAAAATTGTTGTGCTCCGCTACTACATTTTGTTTAATCACTTCATGTTTGGTGTTTTTGTAATTGTAAGAAAACATCCTCTCTCATGGTGGAGTCGATTTTTAATTTACAATTTTGAAAATGCCACTTTATAAATTTGGCACTTTCCTGCCTTATCCATTTACTGCCTGTATCCTGTCTCTGTGTCATATGACTGGGTGTAGCTGACAGCTGGGCTTTATGTTTTCCTCCTAGACAACCACACACAAGAGAGAGTTTACGTGTGCCTGGATGGGCCATTACTAGCATGATGGGAGGGCAGAGCTGGGCAAGGCCTACTCACACTTCAATGGGCTGTGTCCTACCTCCACACAAATTCCTGCATACCCCTGTAGTTAGCCTTGAGCCAATGAAGGCAGGAAGCCTATGCCTTTTAAAAATAAATTCTAGAAGCTTCTCCAACCTTCCAGAGGAAGAGCACCAGGTATAAATATTGATGCTCAAACACCACCTCTTCAGAACACTTCTGGAACTGTAATAGTCCACCAGGAAGAAGGACTGCTATGCCCCCCAAAACAGTGCCAATCTGCTCCACTGCAGACCTGCTGAACTACTGCCTTCCTGGGCTGCTGCCTTGCTGTGCTGACCTGCTTGCTGCCTGCTGCCCACTTGCCTGGGTGAGAAGGACTAGACCTTCAGTTGGACTCAGGTCTCCAAAGTGACTACAAGGGTTAGCTGGCTGGAATCCTGACTAGAACCTCCGGGACAGAAGGCTGCAACATCCTTGAACCCAGGACTTGGACTCTGCCATCTGTGAGTCCTACCCTGCCAGGTAGTTCCACCCCCGTCCTGGACCCCTGGATGTGGCCCAAAGGGCCTCTACCTGCTCATCTGTGGATCCAGCAGAACCAATGTATCTCCTCTGCTCTGTAGTGCAACCTCAAGCAGAACCAACACATCTCTTCTGGTGAAGGTTCTCCCTATGCAAGAGCGCTGCATCAACCTCACAGCCTGCATCGGAACCACCACCTCGCAAAGCTTTCCCGATCCAGACTCCCCATTGCAAAACCCTTATTGACTGCAGCCTCAATGACAATGCAGTTTCTGTTATTGCAGCTTCACAGCTAGGCAAAACTGATGCATCGCCTTGTCTACAAGGTGCATCCCCAACACTGGACTTCACATCGCAACCCCTCATCGATAGGATCTTCAACAATGACGCAAGACCTTTCATCACAGCTCTGCAGCACCTCCGATCTGACGTATTGCTTTAGCTGTGTGACACATCCTCTGTGCTCGAGTTCACAAACCTCCACAGCCAGACCTAAGGTACTCTTGTTCAGCAGGCCTAACTGGGACTCGGTAGGCAGCCTACGCTCGACTGTGATTGGCCTGAACTTGTGGCTTTGTACTGGTCTGGGGCGACCAGATATCCATAATTGCCACTTTGTGCTTTTTGGCATTATTTTCACTGAAATCTTAAAGCCTGCATAACTCCGGTTTTAACAGTTCAGTTTTTGTCATTTTGGCCTTTTCTATTGGCTAAAAAATACTCTATTTTCTAAATTGGTGTTGGGTTGCTTATTTGGTGTGTTTCCACTGTGTTACTGTTTGAGGTGTTAAACAAATACTTTACACTTTGCCTCTAAGTAAAGCCTTACTGCTCTGTGCCAAGCTACCAGGTGGTTGAGCAGTGGTTATTTTGAAGTTTGCTTATGATTTTATCCTGATCAGGATGGTGGTTTCTCTTGATAAGGGTTTCACGTCTGTCAACCAGCAAACCAGAGTCTTACAAGCTAAATCAATTCTTTACCAACTGCAGTAAAAATTTCAGATAGAGTCTGTTCTATCATCTACAGGCTCAATTGCTTGCTGTGTACCCCAATGATCTTCCCTGACATGCCTAATAATTAATATTTACATATTTCCCTTAGCAAAGCCACTACATTAATGTTCCATGGATTTTCGCATGTACGTAAATTATATGCAAACTCATTTAAAGATAATTAAAAAACATGATAATTCAATCTACATTACATTGTGTTAGAATCATGTGCTCGTCTGGATGAAGAAGAGCTGTTCCAATTCCAGTCGAATGATTTGTTGACAGTGTCATTTAAGTCATGATGTACACGGGTTACTTGTTTTCGTCATCTGGGTGCATATGAGCTTTTGGTTCCTTCACAGGACTAAACCGTTACTGATAGTCATGGAGAAATCATTGTCTGGAGTTGTCTGGTCACCTCCCTTTCCATTGCCTTGCTGAGGTATGGAAGGTTAGCAATGAAAGGGTAGTTAGCCATTTCCTTCCAATGCCTTTATGCTAAAGTAAGTCATGGTAGCATGGTACAGATTCTAGGTGGGAAAGTGAAGTTTATTGTGTTTGTTACATCTATTGTGATTGAGGATATCAGATGTTTTAGGTTGAACAGGAGTACGCATTTGTAATGGAAGCTTTTATCTCATCAGCCTGGCTGAACTGCTCATGATTCTCACCAGTCTCAGTAGGTCTGAATATGTTGAAGACAGACTAAAAATGTAGATAAATTGCGAAGTTGTCATTATTTAGTAAGAGATGACATATTGGTAATTTTTTATTAAAAAAGACAAGTAGATTTCCACAGTATTGGTGGATTACAAGGGTTGCTTTTTCTCTGGGCCAGGTTGTGAAATATATCAATGATTTCATTTTGATTGGGTGCTTTGATGATTTGTGTGGTGAAGGATGTCTTTTTAAGGCTCTTTTATTGTTTTCTGTTATCTTTTTTCCATGTATTCTTTTTTAAATTTTGCAGACTGAGATGTCACTGTCATTGCTCCAATGTTCTGATAATGCAACTCAGCTCTGCTAGGTTTCTGCAAATCATTTGTTAATTATTTTGATCACCAACCCTGAATTTTCAGATTTAGCTGCTGTTAACATTTCGAAGGAGGAAGATTTTGATTCAGGTTAATCAATATCTATTTAGGGTATGTTGAGTCTGAAACATTGGTTGTGAACATGTTTATTGTGATTCAAAATCCTGACTTAAACTCCTATAATGATTAAGTTTCTGAAGCAGATGGAATAGTAAATGGAATAGGCAGGCCAAGTATTACTGCAGTTATGGATAATGGTTTCATTCACTAGGATTTCAGAGAAAATAAAAATGACTTTTCCTATTTGCTATTGCACAGTCTGGTTCACTGTTTCAAGGTCAAGGTCATGGTTGAATATCAGGTAAATTGAGTTGCGGACTGACTGTACTGAATCAACCACCATTGCTAGGAGCTGATAGTTTTCAGCTCCTGGATAACATTCCCTCAATCAGGCTCTGCTATTCGCTCAAGTTTGAGATCCTTTAGTTAGAGCAACTCATATGTGTGGCTAATTTTGGTGCTTTCTGTCTTTCCAAGCCCAGTGTCACCTTATTGACTTTATTGCAAACATTCTGTTATCCTGTCAAACTCAATTTCCAAAGCATTGGATGACAAAAGTCAAACTTTTAAGTATTCTTTTCACAAGTTCCCCAAATGTCTACCCACAAAGCATTTTACTCAAGGATGTCTTGACCTCCTTATTTCTTAAACTGTAGATCACAGGATTCAGCATTGGTGTCACTGCAATGTACATTATACTTATGTACCTGTCAGAGTGAAGAGACCTTGCTGAAGGAGGCCGTACATAAACTGCAACTGTTGACCCATAGAAGAGTGTGACAACAGCAATGTGGGAAGAACAGGTAGAAAAGGCTTTGTGCTTGGCTACAGCAGTTGGCATCTTCATTATGGTGGTGATGATACAGCCATAGGAGATAACAATGAACAGGAATGGTCCACACAGAATGAGGGTTGCTTCTACTAGTTCTATGAGGGTGAAGATTGTGAGGTCTGAACAGGAGAGGTCAAAAAGTGGTGCGATTTCACAGAAGAAGTGGTAGATACTGTTGGACCGACAGTATGATAACCTAGAGATCCACACTGCATACAGCAATGAATGGAGGCAGACGGTAATCCATGATGCAGTTACGAGGAGAAAGCAGAGCTTCTTACTCATGACCACTGTGTAATGGAGAGGCCGGCAGATGGCCATATACCTATCATAGGCCATCAGTGCAAGAAGAAAGCTGTCCATGTTACCAATAGAATGGAAGAAGAACAACTGTGTGAAACATCCCACAAAGGAAATGGTCTTAACTTCATGAAGGAGGTCGAATAATAGTTTGGGGATGGTAGTGGAGGTGAAACAAATATCTACTACTGACAGGCAGCGTAGGAAATAGTACATTGGGGTGTGAAGGCGATGATCACTGACAATCAATGTGATGATTACAATATTTCCAAGAAGAGTCAGAATGTAGATGATAAGAAAGAGAACAAACAGGGATTTCTGATGCTCATTTAGGTCAGAAAATCCGAAAAGAACGAATTCTGTCACAGTACTTTGATTGCTTTTATCCATCCTTAGTTTATCCTAAAAATGAAAATAGTATAAAACATTAAAGTCATGGTAAAATGATTGTATTAAAATTAAAACCATAGAAAATAAAGCTATGTTAGTTGCCTGTGTTATCATAACCAACATCAGAAAATCCAAAAAGAATTAATTATTTCACAGAAGTTTGATTATGTTTATTCATTCTTGATATGCACTAAAACAAAGAAAATTGCTGAAAACATTACCAGTCATAGTAAAATGGTGTATTAATATAATTGGTTAAATCTATCATAGTTTGAAGTTGTGTAATTTTTTGTACATTTAGCTCTAGGCTAACATAACATAACATGACATAAGACACATAGGATAACTTAAGCACGAAAATTATCCCATTTGTCCTCACTTCTCTTTCCTCTGGCAACTGTCTTCAGTGAGTCTTTATGAGACAAGAGGTGTTATTTGGGACCACATCTGCTTTGAACCAAATTAAATTATGAATCCAGCTTGACAATTGTTCAAAACTATGGCGACGTAGATAAGACAATACCTGAATTGGATAAGCTCAAATTCAGTTATAAGTGAGTAATGTACATTGTTAGTATTTCCCTCATTTTTATTAAATGTATTCACTTTTTCAATCTTTCCTATGCAATTCAGTTACATCTAAGTTCCACTGTTCTCTCTGCTTGGGTAGATTGTATCTATGTATGATACTGCTGCATAAGTCAAGTACACTCGTCTATGCTACTCTTAATACTACTAATGAATTGCTTCTAGGATCATATTTGTTTTGTGCATCCTTGAAGTAAGGTCTTGCAGCGCATAAATCAGGGTTCCACCTCCTTCTGTAGCTCAGAGGCAGAGCCTTAGTCCTAGACTGACCTTCATTGCTTAGACTTACATAAGAATGCTTTTGTAAAAAAAGAAAAAAGAAAGCCTACCTCAGGAAATAATAACACTAACTAGTAAGGATGAACCCTGAAGTATGAGTCACTAAATTAACCTGAGCTCTACCCCATAGTAACTATTTCACAGAGCAGACTGGCTTAACTTACACAATATGTAAAGTATTTTTGCAGCGCCAAAAAATTATAAAGGTAAAAACACCAACAAATTAACCCACCAAACCAAATTAGAAAAATAGAGTACATTTTAATTAACAAATGACATAAAAATTACAAAAATCCAATAAAGGAAACAAGAGCTTTGAATTGTTGAAGATCTACGTGACAATAGTGCCCAAAAAGACTAATATAGGATATTCTATGGAAGTGTAACCACAGGCGCAATTTCAGGCTGACTGCAGGCTGAATACACCACAAGAGTTTTCCCCTGTTAAAGATTTTACCTTCCAAGTAGTCTATTTTTAGAGCTGAAAATCCTCCAAAGTAGCAAATCTGAAGTTGTGTCTGATGAAGTTGCATCAGAATCAGATACTTTTGCTGCAAGGTCCCCCTGATGCGCTAGAGGTGTTGGAAGTTCAAAACTTTTCCAAGTCCCAAAGTGACAGGGTGTCTAGAGCAGGGCTTCCGAGAATAGTAGTTGACGGGCGGGGTTACTCGGTAGCTTGCCCGTCGCTCTTCCTCTGGGCATGGCAGGTCCCCCCTCACTGGCAGGCGGCTAGGGGGATATGCGTCCTTGGCTCATCGGCGTGGCAGGTGTTAGGGGAGTGGGGGGGAGCAGGAGGGCCTCGGGCGGCAGGCAAGGTCAGGTGAGTGCTTCTTTGTTTCCCAGGGTAGTCTCAGCGGTAGGGTAGAGTTTGGCGCCGCTCGTTAGACACAGTCTCGGATAGTCTCTGGTGTTATATCCCGGCCCCAGCTTCCCTCCTCTTCTCCTGGCTGGGGGGGGGAGCAGGGTTAAAGGAGAAGAAGGGATGGGTGTGACAAGGGTCTCACCTCCGGTTTCCGCACCGCTCCCACACGGTCTGCCGCAGGAGTGTGTACCCCTCCAGAGTCCTCAAAGGATCTTTCTCACCACCCTCCTGTCGGGGGGGATCGAGCGTTCTCCGGCCGATCTCTTGGCTCGTTCCGCCGCGGTTTGCGACTCGTCATCGCGGTCGTCAGGGGCGGAAGATGGGGGGGCTTTCAGGCTATCCCCAGTAAGGGGGTGGGGAGATGAGGGCGCACTCCCCGGTTTGATCTCCACGCGCCCGGTTCAGCGGTTCAGTGGCCCCCCTGTCCATCGTTGGCTTCCGATTTGATTTCCGATTTGATTCCCCTCTCTCCCTGGTCGTGGGGAGCCGCAGCAGTAGGCGGGAAGGGGAGGGTGCAAAGGTGCTACAAGGGCCCTCCCTCCAAGTCCAGCCGTCCGTCGTCTGTCGGTTGGCCGCGGGGGGGAAGTGTTACTCACGGGGCGGTTCCCCTCCTGCACTCGAGGCCCCGGCTTCTTGTCTCGCCACAGGCCTCGACTTCTTCCTCCGCTCTCCTCAGCATGTCTACGATGAGCGTGGGTCTCCCGATGGCTCTTGTGGCCCTTCCCAGCTGTCGGTCCTTTGCCCCAGGGTTGGCAGGGGATGGGGGCCTTCAGAGCGCTCCCGGCCTCGCCACTCTCGCCGTGAGGGGGGGTAGTGCGTGTCTTTTAGGCGGCTCTTCCGCTGGTCCTGCCACGTGTCGTGGGGAGCCGCGGCAGTAGGCTAGGAGGGGGAGGGAGGGTGCAGAGAGGGGCCTTCAACTGCTAGGCCCAGGCCTCCTGTACCAGCACCCCTGGTCTCCACAGTAAACTTGTTGGACTTGTTAGTGGTACCACTCTCAACCATCCAAGTGGGGTGGCCGAGCATGGATCACCAACACGAAGGAAGTCAGAGAATGCCTGCGGGCATCACAATGTCGACTTGTTTGAGACATATTTCCAGAAGACCCTGGCAAGGAACAGTCAATGCTTGTTTTATCTAATTCACCACTTCGAGTAGGCAGCTCTTATACTCCGTACACATTTCAGTGGAGTAAATTGATATTCATGGCGGTTTGGTGATCAGTTTCAGGGAGTTGCTTAGCTTCCCAGAGATGTAATCCAGATGAAGAGCAATCCTTGCTTGACATTATCCTGTGCAGTAATATATTTTGTAAATGTATTCACGCAGCTATTATTCTCTCTGAAAGTAGGGCACATAGAGCAAATGGTGCATTTTAGCATGGTTAACTGACATTTAAATGCACAGAGGTTCCCCGCGGAATAAAGACGTTGAATGCATTGCATATTTTCTTCTTGCATGTATACTCAAGAGATTACAATAGTAGCGATGCCAAACAACAATGGAACAAGGAGAAGAAACATCTGAATATCCTGCTTCACTTTCAGGACAGCATTTTCTTCTTGCACTCAACGGAGCAAAAGACCATCCCCTCTATCGGCATGAACTTCTGCCCGGTCAGGGACTTACTGCAGCAGGAGCACACAAAACATTCTTCCGTAGCATGCCAGTGGAAGTTGTTGTTGTAACTCATGCGTTGCGTTTCCGGGTCAATAGCGTTATGACAACCCTGGCACACCGCTGCATGGTTCTTCACATAGCATGGTTTACAGGTCGGCTTGTCATTCACCATGACGTAGATCTCTCCAGCCAGGACACAGTCACAATCAAAACAGCGAAAGTGCTTCACCTGCCAGTTCTGGTCTTCTGCCTGAGTATACTCGTTAGTACCTCCCTCCAGGTCCCGCCATCCGTCATCCGTCGACTGGCCGCGGGGGGGAAGCGCGTCTCTCGGGGTGGCCTCCCTCCTTCACTCGAGGCCCCGGCTTCCCGTCTCGCCGCTGGCCTCGGCTTCGCCCCCCGCCCCCCTCGGGTTTTCTACGGGGAGCGCGGGTCTCCCTTTGGGTCTTGTGACTCTTCGCCGCTGCTGATCATACGCCACAGGGTTGGCGTGGGATGGGGGGCTTTCAGAGAACCTCGAGCCTCGCCTCTCTCGCCGTGTGGCCCGCCGTCCTGCGGAGCCCTTCACTTAGGCAGCCATCATTAGTCGTGGCCAGACCACGCCCCCCACTTCTCAGTTTTGTTTACAAGTAGGAGAAGGTCCAGCACTTCAGGTCTCACATAGGTCATAGACAGCAGGTCCAGACTTCTTCTTATCTTCCACAGGATCAGAAAGTGTTCTGATGATACATGGGTGAGGTGACAGCTTTGTAGGTTGAATTTGCCAATGAGTACCTCCTGGACACTCCTTATCTTATGAGAAAGAAATTCCCTGGTTCAAACCTCTGCACTTTTGCAGCATTTCCGGTTTGTTTTATTGCAAACTATCATACACTGCACTATTACAAGGGCAAACCAAGATGGCAGAAGCATTCTACCCTGGGAGTGAGCTTGTGCGCCAGTCAGGAAGAGTTGTTTAGGGAAAGGACCCCACCTCCTATGCTACACCAAAATCGTTCTGGGATCAGCTTCCCCTCACACTGCGAAGTAGTTAGGCTCACTACTATATATCTGAAGATTAAAGAGTTTTATCTTTCCAAGTATCTACTTACATGAAAAAATAAATGGGCTGGCCTCACCGCTAAGCCTTTTCAATTAAGGAATTTCCTGATACCTCCCCAGCTGCTGTTTCTGAGTTCTTAGGGATCACACACCCAACACCCAGTCCATCCTCTCACAAGGTTCAAGCCATTATTCTGTTTTGGGAGGAGTTTTCACACCCCATTCAGGTCAGCCACGGGCTAGGCATCTCCTGGTAGGCTAATACAAATTACGCAATGAGAGCACCAGGCAGGGAAAATGTAACTTTCTAAAAGTTAATTTTCCTAAATATTTATTAAAGTCTAACTGAACCAAGGAATTGCATTTTATTAAAAATAAAATATAGACTTTGAATCACTATTCTTGGTGTTTCCTGCCAAAACTTACAGGTTAAAGTTTTTCATTTTTACTTTGACATTTTTCAGGATCCACTTGCAGCCCTGACATTAAAAGTAACTATTGGGGGCTAGTCACTGGATGAACATACTGACTTTAATTTCACAAATGTTACACTTTTAAATATCAGGAATCCCACCATGTGCGCAATAAGGTGTATCCACGGGTGATGTATTAATATTTAAAAGCAGGATCAAGCTTACACTCTGGGGCCAGGATAGCAGAGCCCCACTGTGTAGGATTAAAAAAAAAACAGCAAAAATATGAGCCAGAAAAAAACAAAATACCTGGGGTAAACATGCTGAAGAGGCAGCTTTGCGATAGTTTCACTGGACATTTGAGATTAAACTTATGCCAAGGGAGGATACTCTGGACATTTAAGGCTAAACAAATGCTCACTGAGGCTTCATTGGGAAGTTCAGCCTTTATTTTCCCATTGTAATAGGTTTAAGGCTTTGAGTGTATAGTGATGTATTGTGAAGCCACACTGGAAGGTTGAGAAAGATATATGCATAGATGGTTTACATTGTTCATTTGAGGACTTACCTGTGTATTCTCAAGAGACACTCAGTGGTGCATATTAACCTTATATTCAGGGAGTCTGCATTGAATTTTTGAGGATACATTAGCATTTTCTTAGTATAACTATTCAACAAGCCACACTTCTGCTAGTTCATCCATCCGTTCACTCTGTGTTTTGTCCACTAATAAAAAAAAATACATCTCTCTATACACTCCTATCAAAACAACAGTATAGCACCACAAATGTGAATAATGCCTTTAAAGCCATACAAACCCGATTTGAGAAGGTTTTCTAAACTCTAATGACTCCAAAATTAATATATTGTACTCTAAACCTTTCATCTTATTTTAGGTAACAGGGAGTCAAGGAAGGAATATGTAAAGTGTGTGCAATTTTTAATAAAATCATCAAAATAGACTTAGAATTCAATTAAATCCAATTTTTATTTCTCAAAATATAATTTTACAAAATACATGCAAAACATCAAATATACAATAATTGATCATTATATAAATTTGAAGTGGTGCTCAACAACACTTTTTGCGCTTTTATGATTTCATATATAAAGTACACTTAAATAAAAAGTGACCACCAGTTTTAGGTACAAGATGGCACTGAGATAGTAATCCTTTGAATTATTTTTAGTCCGTCACAATTTTGCTAGGAGCCATAGCCACTGGACGTCGGGGTACAGCACCCCCAAAATTATTATGATGGAATCAAGAAGGTAAATGAGCAATAAAGATGCCTTTAATTTGAGTTTTATGTTGTAACATTTGGTGAGATGAAATGTCAGGCTTTGCTAACTGATGAATTGATGCTTATTCTTTTAACATGGCAAACAGTGGTTAATTTACTTTCTCTAATGCAAACACAAAACAGATTTTGTAAAGTGAACTATCTGACAATCTTGCTGGGATAGAGAGTATGGGAAAGGATGTCGGGTGTAAGTTGTTTTCTAATACGCAACATCGAAATACCTGCAAAATATGTGTACAAATACTTCAAAATATAGCAGTAGCAGTACATTTTTGTAATTCTGAAGTGTAATAGAAACCAAAGCACAGATTTATCAAGCGTTGGTGCAAGGTAACGCAAGCCCTTAGGTAAGATTTTGTAAGCTGCGAAGAGCCACCTTGGATTGTTCAGTGTGACTTAGTAAATTTGGAGTAACTCAAATGCAGTGCAAGTTGCTGATAACATTACTCTTCATTGGGATGGCCTTTCATTTGTGGAGTTTGGGTGTTACCATTCAGCAGGAGAGTCGTAAGGATGTGGTATGTAGCCAGTAGTGCATTTTGGACAAATATATTACTAAAGTATGGTGTGGTAGTGAACAGTTATTTGCAAGCAGCACATTTTCCATTGAAATTGTCACCAAATTCCCCTCATTTGGAAACTGGTTTTCATCACGTTTTTACCATTTCACATCACCAAGTAAAGTGACTTGATTTCTTCTGAACCTATTAAAATCTTTGGCCCAGATGTATCAATATTTGGTGCAATGCAGCAAGACAACTTGCTCCTCTGCATGAAATGGAGAGAGCAGGAATGTGCTCTATGACTAACAGATTGTGCATTCCTGCTCTTTCTTTGTCCAGGTCCACTTGAGGTTGCCAAATGCCAACACGGGCACCCTTGCGCCACAGTGCAAGGGTGCCTTTGTTACAGGTAGGATTGTTTCTGTGCAGAGTACCTTCCTGCACACAAATAATACTCAGAAGCATTTTCCTCTTTCTATGTGTGTTGCAGAATGCAGGACACATAGAAAGGGGAAAAAACAAACATAACTGAACATATTTCTCCTTCTTACGCCTCACCTAGGAAGGGTAAGGATGTTGACACATTCCCAGGTTTGCTAGTCATAGTAAATCCATAACTGTGCCAAAAAACTCATAGGTAGATGCCCGAGAGCACCCACGATCTACCCATGGGATGCCTTCTCAGTGCAGAGTTATGCAAGGCAGTGACTTGAGCTGCTTGCGTTACTCCACATCTATTAAGCCTCACAAAGGCACAGCGGTTCTGGAAGTAGGGGTGCAGGGTTCAAATGGTGAATGAGCAATAAATATTTTATCTTGACTAATTTCCTGTGTGTTCAAAGTCAAATGGCAGGTAATGTACTCTGTCAAATCGTTGCTTACTCCTTTACCAAGGAGATTTGTGTTTACTTGTCTTTCTCTGAAAATGGAGAGGCTTTTGTAAACTGAACTATAAGACAATCTTGTTGGTGTACAGGGAGTGTGAAAGGATAGGCTGTAGGATGTCATTTTTTAACACACAAGATGTAAATATCAGTCAATGAACTGTGCAATTATTTTAAAGTACTTCAGAAATTAGGTGAGCACAAATGAAGCACATTTTTTGTAATTCTGAAGTGTGATGGAAGAAAAGATGTTAATAAGATCAACAAATATCAAAACATTTTACATGGTGATGCACAATGATAAATATTTAAGAACCCCAAATTCCACATGTTAAATTTTGTGTGCTGTATTTTATCACTACAACTGTATGCTTGTGCAATCTGTGTCAACTTTAATGGAAAATGTACAGACTGTAAATGACAGTGTGCTACCAAACCATGCTTTAGTAATATTATTGTGACAATGTGCTCCAAAATGCACCACAGTCTACATCCTTCACCATTAAAACTCTCCTAGTGAGTGGCCGGAGCTCATTTGCTACACTTATTCTTTGTATGGCACTTGGATTTTAACAAGCACTATGACCTCATTGGTGTAACACTGATGTCAGAATCTCCACTCTGAGAATTGTTCCAGCCCGGCTACACACATATGTCCAGATCTACTTTAAAATGCACTTTCTTCTGGACACTTTCCCCTCACATATTACTTCACCTCATTTATTAAAGCAATTTTAACTTTCTTCCCTCCACTTTGTTTCTTCAGCTGTGCCGCCATTAAACGCTAAGTTATCCGCTACACTTGCAACCTCTTCTTCATCCAAATTGTTATCTTTTCCTGCTGTTGAAGGTACTTGAGATACAAAATATGTTTTCATGCCAGAATATGTTATGGTAGGTGTATCCTTGCAATTGGCAGAAACTAAATATTTTATAAATTTTGCCTGCTTAAAAATTACGGATTTTGTTTTGATGTTTTCCCCCATAAATATAAAATGTGTCAATTGCCCTCATGGCTGGTCATACTCCTCGTGATGACTGACACACAAAACTGCCTTGTTTTCACTTGATTGAGAAATTATCTTAGCCCGTGTGCACATGTTAACGTACATTGACATTAAGGGGGTGATTCTCAACCTGGCGGGCGGCGGAGGCCGCCCGCCAGAGTTCCCCCCTCCAAAATACCGCTCCGCGGTCGAAAGACCGCTGAGGGTATTTTGCCTTTTGCACTGGGCTGGCGGGCGACCGCCAAAAGGCCGCCCGCCAGCCCAGTGCAAAAGACCCTTCCCACGAGGACGCCGACTCAGAATTGAGCCGGCGGAGTGGGAAGGTGCGACGGGTGCAGTGGCACCCGTCGCGTATTTCAGTGTCTGCAATGCAGACACTGAAATACAAAGTGGGGCCCTCTTACGTGGGCCCCTGCAGTGCCCATGCCATTGGCATGGGCACTGCAGGGGCCCACAGGGGCCCCACGACAACCCATACCGCCATCCTGTTCCTGGCGGGAGAACCGCCAGGAACAGGGTGGCGGTATGGGCTGTCAGAATCCCCATGGCGGCGCAGCGAGCTGCGCCGCCATGGAGGATTCTAATGGGCAACGGAAAACCGGTGGTTTTCCGCATCTGACCGCGGCCAAACCGCCGCGGTCAGAATGCCCTGCGGGGCACCGCCAGCCTGTTGGCGGTGCTCCCGCCAACCCTGGCCCCGGCGGTCGATGACCGCCGGGGTCCGAATGACCCCCTAAGTATGTTTCCATGTATGCTGCTAAATGTTTTTTTTATCATTACCTGACTCTACATGGTAGATGTTTTGAACAAAAACTCCCAAGATGATATTTTGCTTCAGAATTTCTTGACAATTTTATTATAATGTTCTGTATATCATATACCATTCTAATCGTTCTTATAATAGTGGGCTTCAGTGTTCCTGTATAGTTTGATAATAAATGTATTTGATTTTCATGCCCTTCTCACAAATACTGCGTCTTAAATATTGTACTTCCCATTTCAGCAATTCACATTTTAAGAAAGATTACAACACATCGGCCCTCATTACAACCCTGGCGGACGGTGCAATGTGGGCAGTAGGACCACAAACAGGCTGGCGGTAATTACCGCCCCATTATGACATTGGCGGTTTGGCACATGCCAAACCGCCAAAGTCCCACACCGTCCGCCACAGCGGTAATGACCGCCAGGCTGGAGACAACGGTCTCCAGCCCAGCGCCCATCACTAGTCCACCTGCGGGATCATGACCCTGCATACCTCTATGGATTTCGTGGATTTTTAACCCCCACAAAATCCGTGGCGGTAGGCACTATCAGTGCCAGGGAATTCGTTCCCTGGCACTGATTGGGGTCTCCCCCCCTCCCCAGAATTCTCCCCCAACACCCACAACCCCCCTACCACCCCACAAAGGTGGTAGGGCCCCCTCCCCACCCACTCCCCCCCGACCTCCATAGGCCACCCTAAACACACCCGCCACCCCCCCACTCACCCATGCACACACCACTCACACACATACACACGCACATACAAGCACACATGCACACATACATACATGTTACATCACCACTACACACATCACACCCCTGCAAACATACACGCACCCACACACCCCGTCTAAACACTCACACCTCTATTCATGCACACACCACACAATACCCCCCACCCCCCTCCTCTGTCGGATGATCACCTTACCTGCTTCGGTGGTCCTCAGGGAGGGAACGGGATCCATGGGGGCTGCTCCGCCGCCAGCACCCCATCACCAGAACACCGCCACGCCGAATACTAGTACGTAATTCGGTGGGCGATGTTCTGATGACGTGGCGGTGACGGAGGAGCAGCCTCCACTACACCGCTGACTGCCAGTATGGCTGCGGGTGGCTCTCTGTCCAAATAATGGCTGAGGGTCTTCACCAGTCATAATCTGATTGGTGGAAGACCGCCAACACTGGCCGTCTTCTGTCCAGCTGGCCCTCGGCGGTCTTTGAAAGAGACCACCGAGGTCAAAATGAGGGCCATTGGCTCTCCACAAAAACAGGATCATGTCTGACACCTGCCTAAAATAAGGTATGGGAGCATCACATAGCACACACTAGGCAGGATTGCAGGAAGTCGTATAACAGTCAGTGGTGGCTTGGCACAGGTGGAGACAGGGTACAGGCCGGAAAGACTAGTATGTCATGATTGCAGTACCTGGTCATCAGGAGAACACCTTTTTGTGTCCCTCACCTTTGTTTTAAGTCCACGTCTCTGGCAGCCCCTCCACTATGGTGGTGGAGCATCACCCTACTGCTGAAAGGCAGAAAAATACAAGAATAATAAAAGTACTTTATTATCATTTTAATTTTCCACTGTCTGAAAGGCGGGGCCAGCAAGACTCACGTCACCAGGGAGGAGCAAGTGTCTAGATTGGAAGGAGATGCACCAAGTTGGCGGGAACACAGAGGTGGCGTCCGGCAGTGCAGTTAAGTTCTATTTTTTTTCTCTTTATTATCCCCCAACATCCCCCACCACCTGCCACCCACAGATCCATGCGCTGCCCTCCGATCCTCCCTGGCAGTGGCCACCACTGGTCTCTGGTCCCCTTAGGTCAGATTTCCTTCATTTTCTTGTAGCATGCGTTGCTCCCCTCTTGCGTACCTGACTTTGCGAAGTTTACTGGACTCCATTTTCGTTCCTGGGTTAGTACACAATGTTTTTCCGGGGGCTAGTTACAGCCTGCTACACCTGCAAGCTGTTAAGCTGCTCATTAGCATTTCGTTATACCTGATTTCCTTTAAAAATTGTACTAGCATTCAAAATGTTCACGTATATTACAAGCAACATCCACGGCTTGTGATAGTGCTGATCAAACTCTTAAAGGATTTAGCTGGCCTGAGATACAGCAGAGTTTGTCGTGTCTGCTCTTTTTCTCTTTGTGGTCTATCTGATCCCTGCAGTTTTAACTGAGGTACCGGTTGCACCTCATAAAGAGAGCTGGAATAACATCAAATCACACTTCTGTCAGTTCACATTTGAAACATTTCCTCATTTATAGAGCTATGCTGCTCTTTACATTTTGCAAGGCACTTTTCTAAAGCCTTTCCGTGTGTTAAAGTATCCCTGAGATGTACTCAAATAATCACCTCGACAGACATCACTTAGTTATCATCTTTCATTAAATCTGGCAAGCGTTTCAGAAAGTCTGCATCTTTCAGATTCTACTACAGAATACTGAGGCCAGGAATTTTGTGACACATTAATATTGTGTACAAAATATCGAGGTACAGAATATCAAAAGGTAAGTGCATGTAAGGAAGTCTAGATTTACTATTCTTATCTCCACATTGCTGCACACACACATATTTAAATACATACATATATACATCGTTTTATAAAATGGTACCTGTTAGACTTGGCATCCTTGGCGTGGTCTCCCCTAACTTTTTGCTTCTGCTTCCCAGTTTGTTGATGTGTGCTGGACTCTGTTTCTGCTGTTTTAGATACTCTGGGAACTTACCACTGCTATCCAGTGCTAAAGTGCAAGTGCTCCTATGTAAAATGTATGTGTAAATTGGCTTATCCATTATTGGCATATTCTATTTACTAGTAAGTCCCTAGTAAATTGCACTAGAGGTGCCCAGGGCCTGTAAATCAAATGCTACTAGTGTGCCTGCATCACTGGTTGTACCACGCACATGAGTAGCCCTGTAAACATGGCTCAGACCTGCCATAGCAGTGTCTGTAGGTGCATTTATTACCTGCCAATTCGACTTGGCAAGTGTACCCACTTGCCAGGCCTAAAACCTCCCTTTTCATACATGTAAAGCACCCCTAATGTAGCCTCTATGTATCCCAATAGGAAGGGTGCAGAGTATGTTAAAGGTAGGACTGATGTGTGCTACATGGTTACATGTCCTAACAGTGAAACACAGCTAAATTCAGTCTTCACTGTTGCAAGGCCTTTCTATCTCATAGGTAAACATGGGGGGGTGCCTTTAAATAATATTGAAGTGCAGATTCCCCTTGAGAGCAGAAAGAAATTTGGACTTTCAGTGCCTTGAGACCCTCACGGGTGAGTAGTGCGCTTTACAAATTCCTGATTGATTGATTGATTGAGTTTGGGGTCTCAACTCACAATTTAAAAAAACATCTTGTAGAGAAGTTGTTTTTTCGATTATTAGTTTGAAAATGCCACTTTTAGAAAGTTGGCATTTTCTTGCTTAACCCATTCTGTGACTTTGCCTCTTTGTAGATTGCCTGTCTGGGTCAGTTTGACAATTGGGCTGTTTGTGAATCCACTCTCTACACAGTTTGACAAAAGGAGCTGGGGTGTAGCCTGCATATCCTGATGAGCCATCTGTTCTAAAGTGGAGGGAGGAGTGGTCACTTACACCTGAATGGGCTGTGCCTGCCCTCTCACCATGCAGCCTCCAACTCTCTGGTATGTGCCTGGGGCCTGGCCTGGGCAAGGCAGGGTCTTGTGAACAACAGAGACTCCTTTGAAGTAGGCCTACTTCAAAGGTAGAAAGGGGTATAAGTATTGTACCCAAAACCCCTGAAAATTAGATTTCCTTCAAGATCACTTATGGATGCAAGAGGAACCTCTACCAAGGAGAAGAGCTGAAGAGCTGAGGGGAAGTGCTGCCCCTGCCTGTGACTGTGCTTTGTTGGGCAATACCAGCAATTGTTGCTTCTGCTTGTGAAAGGTGACAAAGACTGGGCTTAGGGGTATTCGTGCTTGAGAAGAATCTCCAAGGGCTTGGACTGAGCTTGCCCCCTGTTCTGAAGTCTCAGAGCAATGAGAGACTTCCTCTGCCAGCCACTCCTGCCATGCCAAGTGGTGCCTAATCCAGTGCTGGGGCCCTTGAAAGGAGAAGCTGCTGGAAAAAAGAACATCCAACAAAAAGTGACTTCGGAGAACTCCGGACCGACGCCACTGCCGAATCCATTGACACAGCATGCACCGAAGCTGTGATCCTTGCTGGAGTGTGATGACATTGCAGGTCCGATGCAGCTGCAGCCTTACTGAAGTCCGCGACTCCGTGGAAGTCACTGCACCACACCAGAAGTGTGCGGATTCAATATTTTGCACCGATGATGCTCCACCTCCACCGCTCCGCAGCAAGGACCCGTCGCCTCAACCTGGTGTTGAGGCATTTTGTAGTGTTTTTAGTATACTACTGTGTGTGTTGGTACCAATACTTTACACATTGAATATGAGTCTAGCTTGTCTGCTCGTGCAAAGCTACCAAGGGGGTGAGTGTGGGTTAACCAGGTGTGTTTCTTCTTTGCCCTGACAAGAGTGAGGGTCCTTGCTTGGACAGGGGGTAACCTGACTGCCAGCCAAAGACCCCATTTCTAACAGTATCGTATATAAAATCTATGCTTACCCTTTTGGTATTTTGTCCTTGGATACTGCGCCCATGATATTTGGTGCCATGGAGAGTCCTATCTCAATATTCCAGGGGAACATCACCGTACACCAGGTAAATTAAAATTCCTGAGCAATATATGTTGTAAAATCTCATGAATCCACAGGTAGTGTGTGACTTAGCGATACGCTTTGTTGTACGTCTTGGGAACTGAACATTTCATATTCACCCAGTCTGGTCATCAATTAATTAAAATTTGGAAAGGTATTACAAACCATGAGTATATTTTAAGTATATTCCTGGCGGATCCATTTAATTTTGGTTTGCCACAAGTTGAAGGGATAATTTCTACTGAACTACTTCTTTTTTACATGGGTATGTTTTAAACTTATCCTCTTCCCCAATATGGTGACTAAATAAAGCCACAACAGTGTGGCATAGTTATTTATGGAGCATAACAGATACATATTTACTAATACCTGACTCATGCTAGTGCCCTTCCATAACCATCTTACTTCAATTCCACTAGGACATTCAAAGCATGTGCAACTGATGAATTGCGACTTGCATCAGCAACCAGTATACACTCATGTGGGGATTCTGAAGGTGATATTTAGAGTTTAGTGGATGCGGGAGAGCCTCTAAAAATGGCAGATTTCCCATCCACTGTATTGAAAGTGTGTACATGGCTATACACTCTAAGTTGTCCAGGTGGAACTTCTACCACGGTTCATCAGGTTCTCCACATCCAAGTAAAAATTATAGCAAACTGTAACCCCTGAGAAAACTCAGTTTCTATATCTACCTTTGGTATCCTCTAATCACTTTTATTTATAGATACTCGAGACCAGAAAGCAATACAGCCTTCTCACTCACTCACTCACGTCCATAACTAGTAAGTGAATACTAATATGGCCAGCTCTCAACATTCCTTCAAATTTAGATACTAACAAGTACCTCTCCATTAATGCTGGTCTTACCTCATTCATGTGGACATTGCTGGTTTCTGTTTACTCCTGTTTAAATCGTCAAGAGAGCGTGTTTTCTTCACTTCCTGGTGTTTGATAGAAACTCAAACAAATGCTTGCTATGGACTGCATAGCTTAATAGCAGCGTTAACTAGGCGGAGTCATGGTACCACTTAGAGGAACTCTCGATGAAGTACAAATTATGTAGATGAGGGAAGTAGATATCAAGTCTCAAGTAAAATTGTTTTTCCCTTTTCAAACACCACAAATGTCGACTCAGCCACTCACCATTAGTTGTCGGAGCTAGGACAGCCATGGTGGTGTTAGAATGAAATATGGCTTCTTGGCTGGACATTACCTGTTACAAATTAGTCACCCAAGTGAGGCACCTGTCCATAAGTATGCAACGACCAGGGTGCTGCAGATAGTATGATCACATGAAATATGTTACCAGATGTATCTCTTTGGTCATCTTGCAACAAGATGGTACTATGCTCGCTAGACTGCATAACTGGGTTCACGTACATACATTGCTCTTGCACATATCCTATATACGCCGAGTTGGGCTGATATCGTGGGTAGATAATTCAGGCAATTGTTGCGTGTATCGAGTTCTGGCTGTAATATAAGGGGTTTTAAGCTGCTTGTAATGAGCCTTGGAATCTCCTTTCCTCTCCACCGATGTCCCCTGTGTGCAGACAACAGAATACTTATGACCTTGAAACAACTACATTTAATAATGCTGTAATCTAGGACTTGACATCAGATTTGAATCACCCTCAATGTTTTGCTCCATTTGCTTTGTTCTAATTAACGCTTTTTCTTTTTTTTACTCCACATGGTGCCTTTAACCGGTTTCAGGATGAGTTGAATGCTCTACCAATTAAACATTGTAACAATTCTAATAGCAATAAATAGCGTCTGTATATGAAGAAAAAGATTAACTCATACACAACAGAAAACAAAACAGCAATGATAAATGTATAAGAGTTTGGAAAATAAATGGTTCTGTGATGTTTCTGTGTGCTGATTAGAAAGGTTTGATACATTTTAAATGGTGCTTTTGACCACAGTAGTAACATCTGGTTCCTTGTGGCGCTCATTCGGTGAAGTATGAAGAGATGGACAGAAGATGTCCTTTGCTCACCTTGGGTAATATGGTTCGTACGGCAAATCTGTACTCTATGGGGAAGTTTGTGTGTCACGGGTCTCACAATGATGCAGCAATACGTGCCAAAGAAATGAAGACCTTCAAGGTACAAAACAACATCAGAAATCTTTAAGCAACTAAAACATTCAAAACCTAATCGGTGCATGAAAAGATACTAATCATTAAAACCTGTCCAAAGGTAAAAAACGAATGCAACTGATACCTAGTAGGAAGGGCTTTGAGGTCAAGTCCTGAATCCTAAACAGCTCTGTTGTGGAAGGTTAACTGTATAAAACCATTCTTGAATCATTCTCAATTGATGTCTAACTTGTGTTTTGAATTTATTTTGCACTAAGAAAGGAGTTCTTGAGCATAAGCGCAAGGGTTGAATCTCTGTTGGTGAGATGTGTGGGAAGTTGATGAAGATATTTGAAAGTTCGATTCAACAGTTCCTTCCGGTTGCAGTAATTTGATGAGGCAGCATCAAGCTCTGCTGCAGCGACTTTACAAACATTTTAAAAAGGCCTTATGCACAGACTTATAGGTGAGTCTAAAAAAACACTCACGTCATGGTAAATAAGAATAGGGATCTCTGTTATTGCACTCAGTAGGCATCTCAGACAGATTTTAGTACTTAAGACTCCTACATCCTAAAGTCAAAGTCAGGAGGCAGCTTTTGGAGTACAACTTCTTTCATTTCTTTCTAAGTTCCAAGTTAGTTATGAGTAAAAGTATAATAGTTTATCTGGCATTTGAAAGGTGCAAGTGCATAGTGGATACCTAATACTAGCAACATTTAAACACCAACATTTACTACGCATTGATATATTATTCAAAATTTACTATAAATTGATGTTTTATTTAACCTGCCACAACTACTTGTACAGAAAATCACAGGAAACATAGGGCCAGATTTACAAGGACCTAAAGCCTCCTTGTGCCACATTAGCATCATTTTCGGTGCACCATATTTACAAAGTGGTGCAATGCATGCATTGCACCACTTTGCGATCCCTTGTGGCCTGGCGGTGTTCTGCTGGCAGGCGCTGCTGGTGGTAGCAGCGCCCCATCCCGTCTCCTGCTTGAAGACCCCCTGGATCCAGGTGAGTCAGGTCTCCGACAGGGGAGGGGGGAGTATTGTGTGTGTGTGGGGGGGGGGGGGTGTGAATATATGTGTAAGTGTGTGCGTGAATGCGGGTGTGTGTTTAATGTTGATTGCGTGCGTGAATGTATGGAAGTGTGAGTGCGTGTATGTATGAAAATAGGAATGCTTGTCTGAGTGCATGTTTTGAAGTGTGTGCAGATCTGTGTGTGAATGAATGAATACATGCGTTTATGTATGTGTGTCTGCATGTGTGTGTGTGTGAATGGGGGGGCGTGGGTGTATGGGGGTGTCTAGAAAGGTAGGTGTGGTGCGGGAGTGTTTGGAGCGGTAGAGGGGTGGGGGCCTCCTATCAGTGACAGGGAAAGAATTCCCTGTCACTGATAGGGCCTATCATAATCCTGCTGGAGGCACAATGGCGGCCGCCAGGCTGGAGCCAACCCACCAACGTCATAATGTGGCGGTAAGTACCGCCAGCCTGTTGGCGGTACTACCGCCACATTAACGCCGCCCTGCTGGGTCCTAATGATCTCCATAGTGTTGGTAGGTGGGGCAAGGGCATCACAAGAAAAGTGACACATCAGTAATGATTCCCCACACTCTTGTAAATCTTGCCCATACTGTGCAGCAGGGGACCGGAAATTTGAGTTGGGCCTTAATTTTTTTTTCCCATTGCCAATCTGCACAGGAAGTGACATCACTGGATTTCCCATCATCCAGCTGCACAGAATGAGACATCACTGGTTTCCTGCACACGGATTCCTGTGCTCCCCTTCTCATCCAAGACCTATCTAAGGGTGACTGCAGTGCTACCACTCATGTGTGTAGGTGAAACCCTTGTATACAGACCACCAGAACCTGCACCAATTTTGCCAGTGACATTACAGACTTAATTGCACCCCACATCATGAATGTCGGCACCTTCATCCTCCTTAGAGACCATTACCTTCACCTAGAAGACCACACTGACCCAAACTCTATGGGCCTTCTAAAAAACCTTGACCTTACGCAGCATGTAAACCTACTCACTCTACCAGACACCTATTGGACCCAATTTCCTTCTCAATCAGCAATATCATAATTGACAGGACATCAACTATGACCTGGACAGACCATGCCCTCAACAGTTTCAACATACCCATTCTGCACCACCACAGGCCTACCACCACTTGAACCGCCTGCGGAACCTGGAAAACCATCACAGAAGAGAAGTGGGCTTCCTCTTTCTCCGCATACTAGCCCGTGTACACCAGCAACTTTCCAAAAGACATGAAGAACCTCACCAGCTGGATAAACCCAACATCCTGAATCCTCTCAAGTGGAACACAACGCAAGAGCCCGACCACAGACCAGCTGGTACATAGTGAAACTCAGGCTGACAAAACACCACTGCAAGCAGCTGCAGACACCACAAATAAAGGCATCTTCAAATCACTCCTAAGATGTATTCAGCAGTAGATACAAAACAACAAGCTCACAGCTCTTGCAGACTGCTTTGAGACCAGCACTAACAGTAGCCAGGAAATAGTCACCATCATGAAAGATTTCACCATGTCTCATGTCACCTCAATCAGCACCACTTCCTCACAAGACCTTTACAAATAGCTCTTGAAATTGTTTTGTAATAAAACCACCTCCAGATACAGCAACTTTGACCCTTAATTTTGCAACTGAACTTCCCATAACAGCTGAAAAATGAACTGGTGGCCTGCCATTGGCATCTTTAAAATTGCTGAATCCATGAAAAACATCCACTTGGCCACCATCTAACCCTTGACCCCACCACACCTTCACAAAATAATTCCTACTGATCAGCAAAGCACTAACACCCATTCTCAATGCCTCTATTGGCTGCCACATTCAGAGACACCTGGAAACATGCACTCATCATGCCCCTGCCCATTAAACCATCTGCTGACCCAACCACATTTTCCAATTACCGACCGATCTCCCTCCTCCCATACTTGGCAAGGGTCTTGAAAAAACTAGTCTACTGATGCCTCTCCGACCACAGTACAGAAACAACACCGGTCTCTGTTAAAGTCTGCTTGATAATTGACAGAGGGACACAGCAACTCTCATTCTCCTGGACGTCTCTGCAGCATTTCTCACGGTCTTATCTTACACCCCATCTTCAACTGGTGACTGTATACAATTGGCATTGAAGGATCTGCTCATTTGGATCTGCTTCTTCTTAAAGAAGAGGACAGTAGCTGTCAGCTGGAAGCCTGCAAACTCATTTGTGGAATGCCTCAAGGTTCATCTCTCAGCCCCACACCCTTCAGCGCTTGCATGCTCACTCTGGCCAATGTCATCCATGCACACAACATCCTCTCCTACCCCAATGACAGGTAGCTTATACTCTTGTTCTTGGACAGGATACCCAAAACAAGAAATGAGCTCACCACCTGCTTTTCCAAAGTCACTAACTTGATGGAGAGTCAACTGCCTCAAGCGCAACACCAACAGGACAGAAGTAGTGATCTTCGGCAAGAGCATCTCACTGTGGGAATCCAGATGATGATTAAACAATCTTGGATCCACACTCAGCAAGCACAGCAGGCAATATTCATCAACAGAAAACTGGACATGACTGCACAAGTCAGTACCTTGCTGCTTTTGGAAGCGCGTGGGCATCCGTTATCCAACCCAGATTAGGAAAAATCAGCGCATGGGTGAGAATCAACACCCTGTCCCTCCCAACCAGAAGTTGATGGACCTTTGGGCTTAGTGAGAGACAGGATAGTCAGATACATCTAACCTAAACCAACAAACACATTCATCCAAACACATAAAACACAATAACCAACTCAAACTCTAAATCACAACTACAACCAAATCAAGTTTCAAAACGTTATTACAACCGCAAAGCCAACATTATGTAAATAGTGTGCAACACTAAGTTATAAACATACATGAAGACCATAGGCTGACGGAAACGTCTAAAGAAATTTAACCTACTGAACATTCATACAATTAAGCATGCTAATAATATAACCGAAATTAATAACATACTACTGTGCACAACAGAAATTGTTTTCAAAGCAGATGATGGTGATATCAGTCAGTAATCAAATTTCCAAATTCACAGAGGGTGGTGATTTCATTCAACATCTCACTCTAGAGGATGGTTTGATATCAGTGATTAATACATTCAGTTTGGAGGATTGTTTGAAAACAATGATCAATACATCAATTTTAGAGGATGGTTCAATATAAATAATCAAGTTTAGAGGGCGATTTAAAGGATCATTAATCATTCAGCAATGTACAAAATAAGAGGATATTTATCTAACAACCTTTAGAGGATGGTTCTTTACGAAGCGATTCAACACAGTTTCCATCGGGTCATCCCTATTACTATCACAAATTTAGACTTGCATGTGTGGGGCCAAACTAATCACATGCGGACAAAACAAAACAAAAGAAAGAATGCAAACATATTTTGGAAAAATTAGAGCAACTTACTATCAAAATTACCACTGGTAAATATCATCTAAGCTATAAGGGAAACAAGGAAAACCACATTTCAGTGATACCTCTCCTCATGGACAGAAATCAGTCAAAATTCTTCAGCGGAGCACAATAGAATCTTCAGCATCAGGATTCAGCAGCATCCAGGGCAGTGCAGAACACAGGCTGCACAACGGGGCAAGATTAGTTCAGTTATTAGTTGGGCATATTAGTACTGAACAACATAATTATGTGGCAGATGAGCTTAAGACTAAGGATGGCAAAAGTCTTGATGGGAACAGACAGTGACAGGAATGGATTATTCCAGGACAGCAGGAAGAGGACTCTAGAAGACTGAAGACGGAACTAACTCTAAGTTTCAGAAGTCTCTCCGTAACTAGAAATGACCACGATGACTTCATTGGTTTACAGAGTGGGCATATTTGTTGTAATTCGATCAACATCCAATTTGAATCATAGGCATCACCAAGTTTGCAACATGTCTGTGTTTTCTCATAGAAGAGGTGAAGTCATCTCTCCTTCCGCATGACACCAGTCATAAAGTGTAACTCTGTACTTTTTTTTAAACATGAAAAATCTTCCCAGGCACATTTACAGTTTTCTTCCTCTCTTGTGAGACCAAGCATTTTAAACAAAGGAGTCTGTTTCAATTACCATTTCTCCAGTGCTCTCGAAGCACCAATTTCAAGGTTGGAAACATGCACATAATACAATAGAACTCTTTGCCAAACATATGAGACCATCATAATGGAAAAATTCAAGTTAATGCAAGAAATAATTCAGCTTTTTCATTAATGCAGTGAATACAAAACTTCAAGCCTAGTCTGGCTAATAAAGCCTAAATATATTTAAATGGAATTAATACATATAAATCATGTTGTACACCTCACATTTAGATCAAATATGCAAAACAAATCAATTAATCACAATCATTGTTAATATTTAGTTCATGAACACAGTTTAAACATGCATGTATTTTTCTGCACGCATCTATCCATATTAATAAAATTCGTAATAAATCATTAAAGCATTATTAGATCATATTTGTTTACCACACATAACATACTTTTATATCCAATTTGTTAATTGTTAAATTACATGTTAATATTTGTTTAATATGACATCTGATACTTTAACTCACAATGTTAAGACAAGTGGTGGACACCATGTCGGTCACATTTTTTAAACATGCAGAATTATACATCTTGTGTTAATGCTTTCTGTTAGGCTTTAAATGAAGATTATAAAACACCATATGCTGATTTCTATGTTTCTAATTCATTAGAAAGAGTTACGCTCTAACACTTTCACATCCTGAAGATGCTGAAGAAGATCTTCAAATGGCTCCCAAAGCAACTATAGAAACACTGTCACTCACACCCTAGTCACTAGCAGGTTGGGCTACAGGAACACCCTCTATGCCAAGAGCACCAAGCAACTCACTAGAAGACTACAAAGCATCCACAATTTAGCAGCTAAACTCATCCTCAAATGGTGTGCAACACACAAGATTCACATCACACCACATCTCAAGCACCTCTACTGGCTCCTGACACACAAAACACGCTCTCTTCAAACTCCTCACACTCATTCAAGGCACTACACACCTTAGGCCCACCTACCTGAACAGCCACATCTCCTCCCACCAACAACCCAGACACATCTACTCCTCAGAACCCCTACATCACCCAACCCATGCATACACAGAATCAGATCAGGAGGACAGGCATTCCCCTACATCGCTTCTAAAGCATGCACCAACCTCCCACCCCACATCAGATCCTCTTACTCTCTTATTGAAGTCTGCCAGAAGCTGAAGATTTGGCTTTTCAATTAATAAACCTACTATAGTCATGGCTAAGCACACAAACCTGCTCAGCGCCAGGATACCCTTGCTGGTGTTAATGTGCTTTGCAAATACAAATGACAACAACAAAAACAGAAAAGCAGTGACTCATGTATACAGTTTAAAGAAAAGTACTGGGCCTCTATGCTGATCCAGGCAGAAGATTAGCCTTAGTCAGTCTTCCTGGGAGATGCCAAATTTCCCACTCAAATCACTTGTAAGTTTTTGTTTTTTAAATCAAGCTTTTTTCTCACAGACAAAAAGGATAGTTTATGTTAATTCACATTGGGGTGGGAAATAAGCATGGTGGACCAGATCCTCAAAGAATTTGCTGTGACCTTCTTTTGTAGCATCCCTTACTTCTGAAGTCCAAGAGTGGATTAAGTAAAAATATTTGTTCTCATATTGCATGTAATTGCCACATTCAAAGCAGGCAAAAATAAAAAGGCAAACCTGTATTCCAAAAATGGATTCTGGGTATGTATAGAAAATAAAAAAATCCTTGTTTCCAAGGATTCATTTAAGTAGAATATTCATACTTATTAGCATATACTAAGTGCATTATCCAATGTATATTTAGTAGTTGGCCTAGGGAGTAAAGATGCCAACTATAATGATCAACCAAACATTACATATAGTCACATGTAAGGATGCCCTGTTCTGCGGATTGAGGGGCAATAAGGCACTGGAGTAGATGTGTACATCGATCGGGCTCCTAGTTGAATAGCCAGGTCTTTAGTTTACTGTAACCTCGAGTAGAGATGGGTAGCTCCTAATGTGGTGTGGCAGGCACTCCCAGATTTGGCAGCGGTGTAGATTGAAGGAGAATCCTCATGATTTGCTCCTGCAGATACACAGTATTTGCACGAGCTGGAGTGTGGCTGAGTACAGTCATCTGGTGGGTTGGTGAAAGTTGAAGCTGTGGTAGAGGTACGTAGGTCCATCATTGTGGAGGGAATTGTATGCAGGGGTGAGCAGCTTGAACTGGCATTGCTTCTGGATTGGTAGCCAGTGTAGCTTTCTATGGTAGGTTCTGATGTGTCCGCTGTCTGGGATGTTTAGGTTGAGTCTAGCTGCAGCAGTCTGGGAGGTTTGGAGTCCTTGAATGTGTTGATTCGTAATGTTGGAGTAGATTGCGTTGCCATCAGGGCCTAGGTGACTATGCATTTGGTGTCAATGGGGAGTCACTGGAATATTTTACTAAGCATACATAGTACGAAGGAGCAGGAAGAGGTGACTGTGGTCACTTGCTTGGCTGTCACAAGTCTGCCATCTGGAAGATCCTGAGCTTTTGCCATGGTGAGTGGGGGAGCTCCAAGGTCTGATAGTCAACAGTGGAAGTCCCATGTACAAGTCTTGTTCCCGAAGGTCAGGACTTATGTTTTATCTGTGTTGAGTTTTAGGCAGTTTTGTTTCTTCCAGTTTGCTACATTCGACATGCAGGTGGTGAAGTTGGTTGCTATGGTGTGGTTGTTGTCTGTGAGGCATAGCAGACAATGTTGATTCTGTGGGATCTTATGACGTGTGCGAATGGTGCCATGTAGACATTAAAAAGGGTAGGACTTAGGGATGATCCTTGAGGGACTCGAGATATCATGTTTCTGGGTTTGGAAGCGTAGGGAGGGAACATTACTCACTGAGTCCTGTTCGAGACCCAACATTATTTTCTTGTTGTAAAAATGTCTTATGTATTTCACAAATAATAAACATTCATAAATGTAAACATATATATATATATACATATATACATATATACATATATTACCTAGTGGCGGACCTAGTTTCTACCGAAAAAGCGTGTTTTGACTTCCCTGTGTCTTTGGCACAGCTTGATGAATCTTCAAAAAAATTTACCAAGAAATTTGACAGTCATGTCACTTGCTGTCTGGGAAGTTTCAGGGTGATCCTTCCAGCGGGGCCAAGAATAGTGGGGCTCATAAAAGGTGTGTTAATGTTAATTCCTATAGGGATTTTGAACAGGTCTACAGCCCAAACGACTGGACGGAATTACACCAATTTGGTAGAAAGGTAGCTCTTGGTCCACAAAGTACCCTTTTTGTTATTTTATGTAAATCCATTTAGTAGTTTTTGACAAATTAAAGAAAATCCAAATTTGTATATCTGTGAACGCAAAAGCTCTGCGAACCCTCCCGATCTCGTGCTGAGATCTGACGACTGGCTGCCAGCACTTCAGCAAGGACTTGGCTTCAGCTGAGTCCCTTAAAACAATGATGAAAAAAAACAAACGGTGCCAGGGTAGATTCGCCCTGACCCTTTAGCTCTGGTGCTGGGGTCCTAGAGGGACCCCAAGGGCTTAAAAAGCATTTTGTTTTTAATGGCGGGCTCCCATGCTTGTTTTGTAAACAGCCATTGAGTGGGCCAGATCTGGTGGGCAATTTCCCCCTCGCAGCCCCGTGGACCACCACCTCCCCAGGGATTTTTAAAAAGTGGATGCGGGGGGTACGCCCAGCCCCCCTGCAGCTCCGGGGACCGCCACCTCCCTGGGGCACAATTACTAATTGAAAGTGGGGTGCTCGGTCCCCCAATGGCCCCGGGGACTGCTACCTCCCAGGTGCACAAATTAAAGTTGAAGGCTGGGGGCCGCATGGCCCCCCTGCAGCCCCGGCGACCGCCACCTCCCTGGGGCTAATTTAAAAAAAGATAGGGTGTCTATTTCGGACTCTCAGGCACCGGAGATTACCACCTCCCCAAGGCTATTCATTGGACGGGGGCCTATCAAAGCGCCATAGATGGCCCTGGCGACCACCACTCCCCAAGGCCGGCTACTGTTACTTCCCAAGGTTCCCACCCCCTGGACAAAGCTGTTTGCTCTGACTTGGCAGGATCTTTGACAGCTCCCACCAAGTCAGAGCAAACACTCCACTCACAGCAAGTGAGAGCTGTCAAACAGCTCTCACTTCCTGCGAGTAGAGGTTTCCTCTGTTTCCCTGCCCACAGGGAAACAGCGGAAAGATTGCTCTCACAGAGAGGGAGCTGCATCTTTGGCAGCTCACTCTCTATGACAGCACTGTTGGCTCCCGCAGGAGGCGCAGCGTCACCTGGGACTGTGGGGGCCTTAAAGGCTCCCCCTGTGGTCTCCAACCATGACTGGGCCCTGGGGGATGGTGTCTCCAGGGGTGAGATCGGCCTGGGTAGGTGAGCCATGCAGCCCGCGCACCCCCCCCAAAAAAAGTATTTAGGCTGGGCCCTGGCAGATCGGGTCTGCGGGGCTATCAGTCTGGGGAGGGGGTCCATACAGCCACCCTCCCCCCAAAACAATATGGTGGTCATTACGACCCTGGTGGTCTGTGACCGCCAGGGCTAAAGTGGCGTCCGTACCGCCAACAGGCTGGCGGTACGGAGACCCATATTTCGACCGCGGCGGTAGCGCCACGGTCGCACCGCCGGGGCCGGCGGTTTCCCGCCGTTTTAGCCCCGGCGGTGATAATCCGCCAGGGCAGCGCTGCCCTGGGGATTATGACTTCCCTACCGCCAGCCTGTTTCTGGCGGTTTGCACCGCCAGGAAGAGGATGGCGGTAAGGGGAGTTCTAGGGCCCCTGGCATGGGCAGTGCAGGGGCCCCCTAACAGGGCCCCGTGCAGCTTTTCACTGTCTGCATAGCAGACAGTGAAAAGCGCGACGGGTGCAACTGCACCCGTCGCACGGCCGCAACACCGCCGGCTCCATTAGGAGCCGGCTCCTATGTTGCGGCCGCATCCCCTCTGGGCCGGCGGGCGTAAACTAGGTTTGCGCCCGCCGGCCCGCGGGGATGTTGTAATGGGCACCACGGGAGTGGGGCCGCATTGGCGGCCGCATGGCGGTTACAGCTTGGCGGGCGGCGGAAGCCGCCCGCCAATGTTGTAATGATCCCCTATATGTTTAGGCTTGGCCCCGGGGGAAGGGGTCTCTGGGGCCGAGATCAGCCAAGGGATGCCACAAGGCCCCTCCCTCCAAAAAAATAAAATCTTTAGGATGGGCCCCACGGGATGGAAAGGGGGGCACATTCCTCCTCCCCCCAAAAAAAGAAAATTTAGGAGTCAGGACACTGCGGTCCACGGAGCCATAATGAGCCGGTGAAAGATGGCCATGTGGACCTGCATCCAACCATTGCAGCACATGGTCAAAGGCTGTGTGCAGCACTGGTTGGGTTGTGGGTGGTTGTAGGGTTGACCACAGGCCACGCCCTGCGGATGACCCTGAAGGCCATGCACAGCGCGGGGTTGGGTGGCTGTAGGGGTTGACCACAGGCCCTGCGGCCAGCCCCGCAGCGCACGACAGAAGGCTGTGCGCAGCTTAGGGTTGGGTGGGTATAGAGGTGAGCCACAGAGCCTGACCTGGGGTTATGGTTGTTTTAACATATAGTAATGAAAATGACTTTACATTAAAAAAAACATAGACATTCAGTAAAAAAAAAACAAAGGTTTCAGGGATGTTATAGTTAGGCTCACATTTTACACATACAAAACCATAGAAATTCACGTTATAGTTGGAGTTATTTCAAATATCTATGCATATAACTTGCATCCTTGGCATGCCCTGCTAATTACCCTACAAATTACAGCACTTGTGACATCTTTGATAACATCATTGATAATCTCACTGTAACATCTGCAGTAAAATTATTGATTATATAATTGTGCATGGTGAGGGAGCGAGTTACAGTTACGTTAGGGCGCAAGTTAAAGTTACATCAAATAACCCTGTGACCTTTAGTTTGTACATACATACATATATACATGATGAAGCATTAGAGGATTTACAGACAATCCACCATTGAAACTGGCCCAGATGCCTATTGTCCTCCTGAATTAAATCAACCCCTGCTGACTTCTCTGGCCTCAGTCCCGACAGGAGGAGGTGGGGAACCTAGTGACCATTTTGCCCATTTACCTGCAGCACAATCAACCATATTTATGTGCTAATTCATGTGCTCATTCATGTGTAGCCACTTCCTGGTTGATGATGGTCCTTCTGCATATAGGCAGTCCGAACAAGATCAATGGCTTATGGCATAGATGAGATCTAATCCATGCAGGTAGACATTAAGGGCCTCATTTCTAGTTTGGAGGAGGCATACAAACCATCAAAAAACATCTGTTCTCTCGTCCTCTGCCATAACTTATGTTCTTCCATGTTTGGAATTTCAGCAGAAGAAATTCTGTCTTTTATCTCCATGGTAGCATTACTCATTCTACTGTGGAAATGCAGTAGCACACAAGATGAAATTTTAGAAATCCAACACACCTTCCACTGCCTATAAAATTTGGTGCTTTGAAGGACAAAACTCTGCCATATGTTCACCACCTCTGATGTAGTTTACTTACTTTGTTAATGTGGATCCATAGAAAAAAAGCAGATGATGGACTGACAGAAAGGTAATACTCTGTCCTCCATTTTTAGTTAGACATCCGTTGGTGGAAAAAAGGCAGTCAATCCTCCACACCTCTGCTGCAGGAACAAAAGGAATAGACAAACCCTCCACAAGTTCCACATAGCCTAATAAAACCCTATGTCCCTACTTCTACAGACCTTCGGATTCCATCTGGAAATGGTGGTGGGCCAGCTACATAATGCTCTACAAAATAGAATGTAAGCAATTTTTTTTTGTTTTTAAGCACATTGCTAATTGGCAATATCGCTAACCATAGTTCTAAATGCGCCAAAGTATGTCTAGCATCAACATCCACTGTTTCCTAACCATATAATACACTTAGGTGGCATAATTGTTCTCCCCAAATTCCTCAAAACTGTAAGGCAGTGCACAATATTTTAAAATGTAAAATATATGCACATAATAAGACATAAGAGGCATGTAAAGCACACCTAACATTAGACTCTCTTGCATTACTGTCTACACATTTACCTCACACTACTTAAACATATTAAGCACCCACATACGCCAAATAACATTGCCACAATCCTCAAACTGCAATATGCTCAAGACCCTATTGCCAAGGGCAGACTTGACACCAACGCTGCAAAAACATAGGGAAGTTTGGTGTACACTGAATTTATAACATGTATTCTACATGAACACCAACAACTGAACTACCCTTCACACCAATGCTCCCAGTGCCACTTCCAAACAAGGGGAAGGGAATTACCTACATCTCCCACAAAGAAACATGCAGGAAATCACAACCCCTGAAAATGGAATCGACTTCTTAACTTGAGCAACATATTGAAATACACTGTCGCATTTATTCAAAAAACATTTTCTTCAAGATTCAATTACCTAAAAATAATAGACTCAAAAGTTGAAAGTTTACAAAATATAAAGCAAGGTCTCAAAGAAGACGGTAAAACAATATCAATACAAAAACAAAAGTCTAGTGGGTGAGAGTGTGCTCTATCCTTGTATAAATAAAGAGGGTAGAAATGTCTGGCATTGCTTTTAAACAATAATGAAGGTCTACAAACGGCTCCAACCTGGGTTGCTGCCTTCCAGGGCATTGATATTACTCCTTAGAGGGCTATTCCATCCTATTCATCAAATGATGTACCGAGCTCCTACTTTTTGGATGGAGTGGGACAGGACCAAAAGTGAAAACATTCAAAGGATCCAGATCTTGGGACAGGAATCACAGAAGCCTAAAGAGCCACTACCACCCACAGAATGTCTCTGTGAGGAAGACAGTACAGAGCGCAGCACACGTCCCCCCTTTGCCCATTGCTGTGTCCAGTCGCTAACCCCCTCTGCATCACAAACATACTCTGCAGTAACTCCAGTGCCTAAATAGACACCAGTGTTTCTGGGATAGAAGGAGGGGGGAGGTGACCGGTGGAAGGAGATCCTAGTTCTAGATCTTCAGTTAAGGGATGGCTCAGTGTCACAGGGCAAGAGTAAGGTTTGTTCCAGCGGCAGCCACAGGCTATGATATAGAAACTGCTGTTTTAGTCACCACCAAAAGAGGCTGGGCAGAGTTGTATTTCTCTGACTTTGTATCAGAAGTGGGCTCATGGCTTGCTCCCTTACCCTCAGTGCCAATAGGTCCCGCAGGGGTGGTCTGTCCATACTCCTGTTCAACCCCGAATGCTGTCCGGTGTCTCCCTCACTTACATCAAAGGAATTTGAAAGCAGACATATGTAAACATCAGTTATACATTTCAGAGTGAAATATCGATATGTACATATAACAAAATAATCCTGACTCATTCTAACGTATGTTAATTGTCTGCAGAAAGAACAGGTAATTTGACATCACAAAAAAGTCAACTAACAGTTAACAAATCAATCTAACTGTGTCAATGGTTGTATAATTAGGCCTGATCGAAATATAATGTTATTAATGGCCCTGGGGACCGTCACCACCCAGGGCCAGTTCCTGCTATCGCCCTAGCTCCCCACTCTTGGGTAGTTAGCAGTTTACTTTCACTTGACAGAAGCGGTGACAGCTCCTGCCAAGCTAGAGCAAGCACTAACTCTGCACTCAGCAAGCAGGAGCTGTAAAACTGCTTGTGCTTACTGTGAGCAGAGTTTTTTTCATCTGTATCGCTACCCGCTGTCATGAATGATTGCTCCTGCAAGCAGGTAACTGTGTTTTTTTGCAGCTGTGTATTTTTCAGGAGCAATGCCAGCAATGTCAGATCCCGCAGGGGATGTGAAGCCAGCTGGGACTGCGGGGTCTTTCAGGCTCCCTCTCGGTCCTCATTATTGCACACTGCATGCCCTGGGTGGGGTCAAGGCACCCAGGTAGATGTGGCCGCAACACCGGTGATGGAGTCCCTGGGGGCAAAAAACCATGGCGGTAGGCACTATCAGTGACAGGGAATTTCTTCCCTGTCACTGATAAGGGTCTTCCCTGCCTCCCTCCCCCTCCCCTGGTTTCCCCCCAACCCCCTCCCCCTCTCCAGACCCCCTTCATTCATGCACCTTCATTCACACATGCACACATGCATTCACACACTCATTCTCACATTCAGGCATACATACACACAACACAACACACACACAATCACACACTCACACATCCATACATGCACACACAAACAACACTCAACACACACCCGCATTCATACATGCAGACATACACACATACCCCCCCACACACACACAACAACCCCCTCCCCTGTCGGAGTACCCGACTTACCTTTTGTGAGGGGGTCCTCCAGCAGGAGATGCGACGGGGCGCTGCTGCCAGCAGCAGCATCCGCCAGCAGAACACCACCAGGCCGTATCATTGTCATGATACCGTCTTCGGCGGTCTACTGGCGTGGCGTTGCTGCTGGCAGCAGCGTCATCTTACCAACATCCTGGCAGGAGGATGTTGGAAATCCAGCTGTGGCCATAATATGGCTGATGGGTGGTAGCCGTGGCGACGGTCTTTTAGCGGCCAACACCGCAGCGGTAGGCGATATTAACAGCCAATGTTATAATGAGGGCCTAAATGTGTGGATGTGTTAATCACCATGGTTTAATTTGCTATTCATATTAATTTTGGTGCAAAACATCTCATAAATAAAGTGGCCACGTGCATTTCAATAAAAGTATTATACACTTTTCATGGCCTTGGCAAAACTTGCTTCACCATTAATGGTGCCACAAAAATATAGGCCCTCATTATGCCGCCCACCAAGATCTGATCACCGGGCGGCCGCCAATGCTGCCGCACTCCCGCTGCGGTAATTATGAAACCTGGTTTCCGCCCGCCGGCCCAGCGGGGATCTCGGCCGCAACACAGGAGCCGGCTCCAAATGGAGCCGGCGTTGTTGCGGCCGTGCGACGGGTGCAGTTGCACCAATCGCGCTTTTCACTGTCTGCATAGCCTGTACCCATTCTCATTATCAGGTTTGATTCCACTCTCCGTATGGTGTGCTCTCTATCCCCCCCCTATGATGGATATTTAGTTGTTTAATGCTGTAATATTTGAAGATACTCAAGGATCGATCATGATAATGCTCAAAATGGCATGCAAAAGGGTAGTTCTTATCACCATTAATGATCGCTCGTATATGCTGGAGGATTCTAACTTTTAGTTTCTTTGTCGCGTTCCCCACATACAGTTTATCACAACTGCATTGTAAAACATATATCACATAATCTGAGTTGCATGTAATCCTTTCATTGATTTTGATTTCCAGACCCTCAAAGGTCAAGTAACTCTTACAATTAAGTCCATACTAACAGGCCTTACATGAGGTATATTTAAAGAAACCTTGAGATCTCTCTTTTAACCAAATTTTGCTAACCACTTCTTGATCAAAATAACTTGAGATCAAAATATCTCCCAATGATCTTTTTTTCTTAAAGGTTATTCATGGGCTGACCTGTACAATATCCTTCAAATGTTCATTGCTGTTTAACATATGCCATTTTTTGTGCAATATCCGCCTGGCACTAGACTGAGCCACATCTTATTTAAGTAACAATCTCTTCACCTCATTTCCCCTCTTACTCCAATCATTAGTCTGTGGATACAACAATTGTTCCCTAGATTTCTTGCTGGCTCTATCTTTTGCATCCTCCAACGCACTCCTAGGGTATCCCCTCTCAATGAACCTCTTGAATATGTTAGATAATTATTTATCATACTCCTTTCCTGTTGAGAACACTATTTTAGCCCTTAGAAGTTGTGCACAGGGGATACTCTATTTCAATGTCCCTGGATGGCCATTATTGGCCTGTGACAACAAATTAGTAGCTGTTGGCTTTCTGTGGATTTTAGTAATGTCGGTCATTTTCCACATTCATTTCTACATCCAATAATTCACTGTGAGTCCTACTGCATGAACTCATAAACCTTAAGTTCATCTTGTCTACAAAAGAGCATAACTCAATTTGGCCATTCTCCCATAGAATAAATAAATCATCAATAAATCACATCCAAGTTGCTATTTTCTGAATTTTTGTCCATCATTGTCAGCCCAGGTAGCTTCTTCTCCCACCACCCATGAGCAACTTCATGTAGGTGTGGCCGAAGAGATTGCCATCACCATACCTTTTTCCTGCAAATAATACTTTTTTGTTGAATACAAAAACATTATGGGTGAGACAGTACTTGAGCATCTCAATCAACATATGGGTATGTTCCAAAAGTTCTATAGGCCTGTCCTCAAAAAGTATTCATGTGCATGGATACCCTGATCATGATTAATGGGTGTATATAAAGATGTCACATCCAAAGTGGTCATTATATACTCTGACTTCCATGAATGCCATAGAGTTTTTTTTTTAAACTCAATCAAATCTTTTGAATATGAAGGTAAGTTAATAGCATATTCCTGCAAAGACAAATCCAGGTATTGTGAAGTATTTTCTAATAAGGGCCCTATTGAACTCACAATCGGTCTTCCTGGTGGTGCTCTTTTACCTTTATGGACCTTAGGGAGATAGTAAAGTGGTGCCATCCTCGCATGTCCCACCTTTAAGTATTGATACTCCTCCTATTCGGAAAATTCAGAATCAAACCATGATTTTAGTTTCTGATGATATTCCTTTTCCAGTTCTTGTATCGGATTCCCTGGGAGACATCTAAAGTGCATATTGTTGCAAAGTTGTCTTTTGACCTCTAGTAAGTACAAGTTTAAATCCACTACCACAATGTTCCCCTCTTTATCTTATGGCTTAATGATCAGAGAGGGTTTGTTCTTTAAATCAAGTCAGGGTAAGTCACTCGCAATCTAAATTATCCTGTGCCCATCCTCTGGTAGCTTGGCACTGATCAGTTAGGATTGACTTAGAAGGCAATGTGTAAATGATCTGTGCAAAAAATCATAGAGTAACACAGTGAGAACACCAGAAAAATATTCCACACAGGTTTAGAAAAATAGATAATATTTACCTGAATAAAATAAGGTAAAAGTGACAAAGATTCAATAAGCACATGTTGAAATATCACTTTTGAAAGTTTTAAAAAAGTCCTAATCCTTGGAAATAAACAATTGTCTCTTTATTACACACAGTACCTGGTATGCGTCAAAAATAACAACGTGCAGAAGCTGCAGAGTAGGAGATGCACGGAAAAATAAGGTGTGCATCTGATTTTCAGTCTTGGTTCCTTATTGCGATGCGGGGAGATTTTGATGTCCACGGACAATGCAGGGAAAATCCTTGATGCGATGGAAGAAGGTACGAGCACTGTGTCGATCCGGTGATTCATCAAATTTACCATTACACGGCAGGCACTAAGACGAATTTCCACTCGGAAAGTCGGGATGCATCGTTCCGGTCGGCTGTGTGGGAATTTCTCTGTCATAATGCAGGTTTCACGTCAATTTCAGCAGGGGAGGGGGTTGGCAGTCCATTGTGTGAGGGCAGGCCACTAGGCTTTGAAATGTAAGTGTCAGGCCCTCCACCGATCCAGCCCAAGAAGACCAATTCAATATGCAGATAAGTGCAGGTGTGACTGAGTTTTCTGTGTTTGTGGTTGTCTGGGTGAATTGCACAAGGGAACCAGCCCAGACGTTGATTGGAGACATGCTGTAAGGGATAGATGGTGTTTGAGTTCAGAGAAATGCTCACTTTCTAAAAGTGGCATTTCTAAAATAGTAATATGAAATCTAACCTCACCAATAAGCAGGATTTTCCATTACCATTTTGACATTACTAAATATGACCTGGTTACCCCTTTCAGATCAGAATCTACCACCCAAAAAGTATATGAGGGCAGTCCTATTGCTAGCCTATGAAATGAGCAGGCCTCACAGTAGTTGATAACAAATGTAGGACTATTTCACTACCAAGACATATAAAACACATATGTACATGTCCTGCCTTTTACCTACATAGTACCCTGCCCTACGGGTTACCTAGGATCTACCTTAGGGGTGATATATACATAGAAAAAGGGGAGTTTAAGGCTTGGCAAGTACTTTTAAACACCAAGACGAAGTGGCAGTGAAACTGCACACAAAGGCCTTGCAATGGCAGGCCTGATAAATGGTTAAGGGGCTACTTATGTGGGTGGCATAGTCAGTGCTGCAGGCCCACCAGCAGCTTTTAATTCACGGACCCTGGGCACAAGTAGTGCACTTTACTAGGGACTTATAAATAAATGAAATATGGCAATTGGAAGTGAACCAATGTTACCATGTTTAAGAGAGAGAGCATATGCACTTTAGCACTGGTTAGCAGTGGTAAAGTGGGTAGAGTCCTAAAACCAGCAAAAACTGTGTCAGAAAAGTGGAGGGAGGTTATTGGGAAGGACAGGCAGGTACCTACACTTGGCAATATGCTACAAACCCCCACTATGTCCCATCAAGGTCTCTGTAAATTAATTCTTGCTCCACCCTTAGTAGCTTGGCCCCAGACAGTTAGGCTTAACTTAAGAGACAGGTGTGTAAAACATTTAATATCAACAAAACAGTAAATAAGTTACACAATAGCACACAATAAAAATCCAATACCAGTTTATAAAAATAGGATTTTTTTTATCTTTAAAATGAAACCAAAACAACAAAAATCCAATGAAGGGAACCAATGAATGTTTAAAGATAAAACTAGCGTTTGGAAACAAATAGCGCTTAAAGGGTTAAAAAAGGTCTCACTGGACAGGGACAAAGTCCAGAGTTCAGGCCACCCATGATGTAACACTATTATACTTACTTTCAGATGTGTTTCTTGATTTAGGAAAGTGGTACACAGCACCAACCAGGCCTTCAGAGGCTTTGGTTTGCCTCTTGAGGTCTTGAATTACAACTGCCACAATTCACCTCTTTAACTTATGGAGCTTTTTACAACAGTTGCTTCAAACATCTCCAACCTTCTGGATCTTCTTTCAGAGGTCCTTTTTGGGTCCATGAATGTCCTTTTTGGGGACTTGAGTCAAGGTTCTAGAAGCTCTGAGTTGCTCTTTGGGAGTTGGGACTACAATATCCAGAATGCACCGGTTCGGAATCCTCAGCTGGGCTCTTCTTGCAGGTCCTGATGCGGGGGACTCTAGTCAGCTCCTTTGTACCTGTAGCTTACAGGGAGCCCACTCCTAGAGTTGCAGAAGCAAGGCAAAGTACCTTTTTTGGTGAAGCCCAAAGTGTGCAGCTGGGGCAGTCCTTGTGGGTGCAGTCTTTCAGGTGCCAACCAGGGGTTCAACAGGGCAGTCCTTCTTCTCCAGTATCCTCTTCCAGCAGAGATCTGAATTGTGGGAGCAGCTCTGCCATATTTATCCTTGCTCCTTGATGGGGATGCAGGAGGGTACTCCTATCCAATGGGGTGCAGGCAGCCACCCTCTGGGGTGACCAATTCCTGTGAAGTGTGGCAAACATCAATCCCAGAAAGCCACAATCTCTGAAAATCCAACATGGAGAAAAGTTCTTCTTGGAGGTTAGATCTGGCTGAGTCCACCCACTGGTGTGGCTAAGTCTCCTTTGCACACCCTTTCCAGCTGCTCCCCTAATCTAATCATTGGAGCTCCTGTCTGTCTGGGGAAGCAGGAAATGGGGGGGGGGTCCAGTTTCTGTCCCAAGTGGCATAGCCTCCTTTGAAGACCAGTTTGGCTACTCTTCCCCCATCCTGCTCTGCCATCTGTTGCAGCAGTTCTCCTCCCACCAGAGGCTTTGTCTCAGCCAGGCCACTTAACACCTCTTTCAGTAGCTTGGCTCAGGCTGACCAATCAGGAAAGAACACTACAGGGCTGAATTTGGTAACTTTCAGAAAGAGTTGTATAACTCTTTTGCTGTGCTAGTTATGATATATTAAACCTTGTCAAGTTGTTAGTCTTATTATAACATTAAAGTTGACACAACTTTTGATTTATTTAGCTCCTCTCGGTCAGAAATAGAACTTTATTATTTTAAAATAAAGTCTCCAAATGTTAGCCTGTGAAGCCCATTGACTACAATGGGGAAAACAAATGTGGCTTTTTTTCCCTCAAAAGAGCTTATAAAACATCTTGTATAAAGTCCCTGCCTATATTTATACTGCACCCAACACTTGGGGAAAGTAGGACAGAGCTTAGGGGTAAGTTATATGCAAAACTAAGGTAGTTTGACACTTCTGAAGTACTTTTAATTTCAAAGGATGAATTTGGAATACATTTTTACTTAAAAGCAGCCAGCAAGGCAGGCTTGCCTTTACAATGACACTTGACACCAAAGTAGTGCACCTATGGGTGCACTAACTATACTGGGGCCCCTAAGCCTACATGCCCTACCATGTACTAGGGACTTTAGGTATGTTGTCAGAGCCAACTATAATAAGGCCTAATTTGCATATACCATTTTAAACAGAGCACTGGCCTTGGGACTGGTATAGCAGTGCCCAGGGCGCAGTCAGAGTCAGAAGACACCAATATCAGCTAAAAATTGGGATGGGGTAATAAGTGTGGGGGCCTTTGCAATCATCCCAGTTTTCCCCCCCACACACACACACACACACACCCACACACACACGCACATATATATATATATATATATATATATATATATATATAATGTATATATATTACCTCACCACTGGATAGCCACAGTTAGGACCATAGAAAAAGCATTTTTTTACCCTTTTGACTTGCCTCTATCTTTCACAAAATAAAAAAAGTGTGCTGGTGATTCTTGTTGCTCATGGGAAGTTTCGGAGTGATCTGTCATAAGGGGGTGGGAAAAAGTGTGGTGGAGGGGATCAAAAAATGTGTGTTTCCCCTGTTAGTTTTTGAGATATTAAAGGAAAAATACATTTGTTTATCTAGGGCCGTGGATCCTTCCAGACAAATTTGCAAATAAGAAGAGCTTGTGCATGAAGCAGCAGAGCTCTGATTGGCTGCCAACATTTCAAACCAGGAAGTGTTGACAACCATTTTGGGGCACCTTGACCCCTTAGCTCTGGTGCCGCGGTCTCAGAGGGTCCCAGCCATGGCACAAAAGCACTTTAAAAAAATGATCTTATGAATTTGCCACAACGTCGCAAATTCACAGCAAAAAAGTAGAAAAAAAACAAGCGCATGATCCCGTGCTTGTTTTAGTTGAAGCCCCTGGGTGAGCCAGGGCCCGGGGGCATGTTCAAATGAAAGAGGGGGCTCCCTCCTATGCATTTTTATGCCCTGGAGACCACCACTTCCCCAGAGCTTTAACTATACTGAATTCAGGGGGTGACACAACCCCCCTGCAGCCACCAGGGCTGCCACCTCCCCTTGGGCATTAAACAGATATAATGCAGGGGCCAGGTGTCAGTAGGGTGAAGGTTCAAATGCTAGTATCTCATTGCAGTGTATCTGTTTATTTTCTAGTGTTTTGACTGTTAAACATTCCTAGTGATGGAACACTTAAGTATTTTTCCCCTCAAAATCTGTGGGTTGAATGTCATAACTAAGTCTGAACAGACCATAGTAAAGAGGCCCTGCTGGTCTAGTGGTTAAGCTGTCAGACCTCCACACTAAATGTTAAGGGTTCTAGTCTAGGTGAGTCTGTGGTCATCTCCTACTTTTGTGTCTTTTCTACCATACCTATTTAGGGTTACATACTGAAAGGTGACCTCACTCTTTTTAATTGACAAAACCATTTTCCTTTCCAATTTTTCCAGAAATATCTCCATCTAAGTATATAATCATCAAACCCTAAATCTCTCTCAATCACTACTATCGCTCTCTCTCTCCCAGAGTTGGGTGGTTAGGGAGGTTGTCTGCAGGAACTGGCCACAGTGTCCAACATGTATTTTATTGTACGGTTGGAGGTATATTTTTCTCCTTCACATATGTGGTCCATAAGGTACTGTGGGGCCCTAGGTGGATGGAGCATATTCTTCTTTCAGTTTTCATGATATGTGAAAAGGATAAATCTTCACACTTTCAGTCAAGTAGTTTTTAGCTTTATTTTGATTCGCTGGCCCCCATTCCGCATTGCAAAATACAACGACTTGTTTCGACCTTCTATGTCGGCCTATGATTTCTTGAAAGGTCTTCTTCAGAACAATGTGCAGGTTTATGGAAAGGCAACACTTGGGCTTTGTGAGGTCCTTAAGATCCTCAGGACCTGAGGGCACAGGTTGAATCTGTACATTCGGCCATGGATCTTGGTTCCTCCTGAGATTAGTCACAATATTGATAAAGTGGCAGGAAATGCAGACAGTTCAAACAGGGGATCCTTATTTGCAGGCTAAAACAAGCGCTGGGCTCAGGCTCTGATATTGTGGCTCTATCAGTAGGCTTCCTGAATTAGCCTGCATGGCAGATCCCAGAATTTAGTTTGTAGTGTGGAGCTCAGTTCAATCACTCCTAATTCATGTCCTGCAGATGTGATGTCAGTTGTATCAAATTTGAAGTCTTCTTAACTGTGTATAAGTCATTATGTACCATACTGTTTTTTGACTGCAGTCTTGTGGAAACAATCCACCACAAAGAAACTTTGGTGTGTATTTTTCATCCACACAAATAGAAGTTATGTGGGTACCAAATACATAATAGTAGGAGGATATTCCTTAACTATAATATCATATGGAAAGAATACATAAAAATAATGATGTTGAGAGGCACCATGTAATTAAGTGGCTTGTGTAAATAAAACATATCATCCATGTTGTAATCCATTCTGTAGGGGGTACTTTTGTAAGCTGATTTATTTTTGGATCCCTCCCCTACTACATTAACAGAATCATTCCTCATCATGACAAACCACTTTTAGAAAGTTGTCATTTTCCTGTTTTAGCCCTTTAGTGGCTATAACCTCTCCCTGGGTCACATGACTGGATCTCGCTGACAGTTGAGCTTTGTGTATTTCTACTAGGCAGTCACACACATAGAGAGCTTTTGTGTGCCTGGGTGGGCCTACACTGGCATCATGGGAGGGCGTAGATGGGAACAGCCCAACTTAAACTTGAATAGGTTGTAGCCTGCCTCCACACAAATGGCTGCACATCCCCTGTAATTTAGTCGGAAGAAATGGCAGGGCAGGCTAGAAGGCTATGGACGTCAATCAGTAAATCTACAGAGTGCCTCTTGTCACCTGTAATGCTATACAAGCGCTGGAAGGGTACAGTTGGTTAACTGAATAGCCTGGTCTTCAGGGACTTTTGAAACTCTGGAAGAGATGGGGAGGTTAGTGGGTGTAAGGGTAGCTCATTCCATGTCTTAGCTGCTAGAGAGGAGAAGGAGCAACCTCCGAATCTGCTATGTTGGATGTTGGGGGTGAGGGTTAGAGAAAGTGATGCAGAGCGGAGATGCCTGGTGGGCTGATGGAAGTTCAGGCCGTGGTTCACTGTTGTGGAGGGCCTTGAATGCAAGGATCAGGAGTTTGAAGTGGTATCTTTAATGTACTAGGAGCCAAAGGAGTTGCCTGAGGTAGGGGGTGATGTAAGTTCTTCCAGGGAGATCCAGGACATGTCTAACTGCAGCGTTATGTATGATCTGTGGTCGTTGGAGGGGGTGAGCTGCGATCCCTGTGTAGAGAGTGTTGCTGTAGTCCAGTCGGCTGGAGATGAGGGCCTGAGTGATGGTGCATCTGGAGCTTTGGTTTAGCCATTTGAAAATCTTATGAAGCATGCAGAGGATGAAGAAGCAGGAGGAGAATGAGTTCACCTGAGTCCCCATGGTTAGCTTGTTGTCCAGAATGATGCCTAGGTATTCTGAGTTGGCGCTTTGCGCTTTTGGGCACTATTTTCACTAAATAATTTTTAAAAAATCATATCTCTGGTTCTCCTCTGTGGATTTTCGTTGTTTTGTCTTGTTTTATTTATTAATTTACTTTTTATTTATTAAAATTTGCACTACTTTTCTAACTTGGTATAGAATCTTTTTGTGTGGTGTTTTACTGTTTGAATTTTTGCACAAGCACTTTTAGGGTGAATCATGAGTCTCTTATGGATTGCTAACTTATGTAGAATTGCACAGGTAGCTTTTCTTATGTAGCACTTTGCAGGATCATTCTCTAGGACAACTTAACAATGAAGTCTGATCTTAAGTAACACAAATATGTGTAGAATGCAGCACACATAGAAAGAGCATAAAACGAGGAGAAATGAAAGCATTTCCCCTTGTTGTGCAATGCTAATACCACCCCAGGGGTGGCGTTAGATTTTGGCGCTGCCTCGGGTTTATGAAATCTCATAAATCTGGAGCAGCGTCAGAATGTGTGCTTATATGTTTTCGATTACCTATAGTTAGGTTATGAGCATCTTAAAATTGACATGAGTTGACCTAGGTCTTCCATACTGAAAAAAACAACTCTCTTTCTGTTCCATGCACCATAGATACTGTGTTCTCATTAATTGTATTATGTTTTCTGTGTGAAGGTTTTTGTTGTAATTATTTGGTTGGACAATGATTCTCAGCGCCTGCATGGGATGAGAGGCAGAGGAGATGGATATTCCTCTCCAAAATATCGTGAAGGCTGGGATGATGTAGGAATCTGGCATTGTATTAGGTCCAAGAAGAACGCTGGCACCAAGTACTGTGGGAACAGTGAGTTTTGATTGGTTCCTACTTGGTGAGAACCTGTGGAATGTATCTATTAGACTTAAGTTCAAGTTTTAACTTTGTAAAGATGATTTCTGAATTAGTCAGAACTGGCCCGGTCTACCTTTGCAAGTAGATGTCATCTCCCTCTCTCTCTCTCGCTCTCTCTCTTTTCCCCTCTCTATTGAGACTCAATGATTTTTATGTTTCTGCTCATAGGCTTAGTTTCTTGAGCAAGTATATTTCTCCTTTTCTTGATTGTAACCTTTATTTGATTCTACTTTCGATGCTATTTTTGCAGACACCAATAGCTTCAAGTTTTCTAACTGTAGACATAAAGATACTACTCGTAAATGCCCTTTGTGAATTCCCAAAAATCGCAAAGTAAGTTTTGACCAAACATCTAGGTTTACCTCTGTGAATCGGGCCCCTTGTCTTTAAGATGATGTGGACTCTTCGGGGTGGGGTGATATACCAATGTTTGTTCAGCACTTAGACAAGTGTGTTGGTGGTGTCATAAATGCTCTTAATATGGCCATCTGGATTTGTGGTCATCAGTGAGTAGGATATTACCACCATTCAGGGAGAAGTGGAACAGCACAAAGACTTCACTTTTGTAAGTTACTGTTTACTTCATAGAAGTGTGAGCTAGTAAGAATTTGTCTGTCATTTTCCTGGTAAAATGTGTGTGTTTTTTATGGACTCACCAACAATGGGGATTCTAAATGACTGATACTGATGGAGAGTTCGGGACTAAATCCAACCTGTTTTAAGTTAGAATGCTATTCCAGGATTTGAGATTGGCTGGTGTAATTGACAATGAAAATTAATTTAATTTTAGTCAGGTTTATTTTGATGGATAAGCACATGCGGTATTTGGACTGATTGATCCCTTTTAGAGTGTAGATCTCCAGGTAGAACCAAGAATGTAGGATTATTTCTGTATTTTGATCACATAGTTGACAACAAACAAATTTGGGAGGCTCCATGTAATAGCTGAAGATTACTTGGAAGAGGATGGATGCTTGCGGTACTCATTATGTAACTAATATCCACAGGTGTATGCATTTGGCAATTTGAACAGTATTATATTAGTCACAAAACATGAGGAGAACCAGAGAATAAGCCTTGAAAGCCAGCAGTATCACAAGCTCCTGGGAAGTCAAGCAGAAGCAGAGTCAATTTTGTCATTAGTGATATGAGAGCATTCTCTGCTTGGATGACGGATGTATTGGTGCTTTATCACAAACCTAATAGTGGATGATGTGCATGTGACAGATTAATTTATTATATGATGTGCATTTAAGTAGCACTGGGTATCACTTTCTCAAATGGCTTTCAGCAAAGTACTTGGTGTATGATGGATTGACAGAGGGTGTGTGAAGAATTAATTATTGTGCACCTCTCATTGGTACAGGGCATGATCCCAAATTTGTATGAGGGAGATTTAGGAGCAGTGAGAATATGTGTGAGGTTTTGGAATCAGAATGGTTTAAAGTGGGAATGTTGGGATCTGGACACTTGGTGGTTTCCTTGGGGCTTCTGCTTTGAAGTTTGATAATTGCTATTTTATCTGAAATGATGGAGCTGCACTTGTTGAGGACATCCTGAGTATGGGAGTGAAGTGATATAGTATTCTCAATGTTGTGATGAGGCCTTTCTTTTGTTGGGTCTCACTCATATGGTTGCTTTGTGATAGGTTGCTTGACCATTGTGGTAATGCTTATGCACCAGAAAGAACCATTTTAGTTACATTTGCTGTTTTGATAGTTTGTTTTTGTATTAGCGCAATTTGTTTACTCTCAATGGTGTGCTGAGTGCATCAGAGAATAGGAGGCTTTGGTTTGTAAAGCAGAGTTTCAACAGGAAAAGTATGTCCTCATTAGTTCTCTCGATGGAGCTGAGTGATTCTAGTCATTGGTGTTAATACTGAGTGTGAATTCATAATTAGGATTGTTCGGAAAATGTCTTGAAAGAGCTAAATATTGGTTTGGAGGATTTGGTTAACTGTGGAGAGTGACTGGTAAGTGATGAAGGAATACCCGGAGGGGGAATGCATCTATTCAACCCAACGGTACTGGGAGATTACATGTTTGCTGTGTTGGGTATTTGTTTATCCAGCTATAATTTGATGTTTATGGTATTAAGGAACTCACACTTTTTTGTAATGGTGGGAGGAACTTGTGGAGTTGTACTCTATAGAATTCCTTGGAGTCACCTAAAAACTCAGTGGGATTCTGCAGAGTTCTGGGAACTGCAGACTTCGCATCCTAATACTGATAGATACAGCCCAGCGAGTTGCATACACAACCTCATAGGATACATACAGACTCAAGCAGGTTGCGTGCTCCTGGGAGTTTACCCACTCAGCCCAGAGAGTTACACACACACACACACAGCAGTTTGCAGGCAGACACGAGGAGGTGGCACATGTACCTGACCAGATTGCACACACCCTGACAGGTTCCACTCGGCCCCCAGCAAGTTGCACACACTCCAGTAGGCTGCACACATAGCCCATTTGGCTGCACTAAGACCCAAGAAGCTCACACACCTACACATGTAGCACCCAGATGCAAGAGGGTCACACACAGACTGAAGGACGTGACTGCATGGCGACTCCAGAATTATATATAATGACCAGCATTTTAGACACACACCCAGGCAGATGGAACACAGTCACCAGCAGGCTGCACATAAAAGCCATACATTTTATATACACACAGTTTATCAGATTAAGCACACCTCCACAGATTGCACACACACCTGCAGCTTGCACATTCCTCCGCAACTCTCCGAGGGCAGCTTGAAGATGCCTCAGCAGCTTTCACTCACACCTGCAGCTTGCACACACACACCTGCAAACTACACTCACGCACACACAGCTTGAATACACACACACAGCTTACATACATCTCAGCAGCTTGGCACAAACATGATGTTTGCACTTAGCTCTCTAACTTTCACACACATCAGCACCTTGCAGAAAGACACACATGCAGCATGCACACAGGTAGCTTACAAACACCTCAGCAGCTCTCACACCTAAGTGGCTTGCACGCACACATGCACACAGCTCACACACATCCCAGCAGCTTTGCTCACACATGCTGACAGAGGGTTCCCTGTGTTGATGACAAAAAATCATTCTGTGTTAATGCTAACAGAACATAATTCCTTGTGTACTGCTGTCATGCAGTTTCATGCACTGCTGTGGACTCGGCAGGCTTATTGTGCAACTGAAATGGTGGTAATTAAGGGGCTGATGAGATCAGGGCTTTCCTGTGTGATGATTTGAGTGCTCTTGAAAGTGGAGGCTGTGTGTGTTGTTGACTTATAGCTTCTGTGCTGCCCCTTACAACGTGCTTGCTGCTGATCTGTAAACTGCTTTACACATTGTACTGTACTACTAGGAAGATCTCCATTTGCTAGGAGTAAAATCTGATGTGCATATAAGGGTTGTTGGTGCGTTGCAGACAGTGAGGTTTTTGGCTGCTGCTGACACTGGGATTCGTATACTGTTGCAGGCATGAGGACTCTCAGGGCTGCCACTGACAGGGGGCTTTCTGTACTAAAAGAACAGAATGACTTCCTAACAGGCTGTAATCTAGCAGGCTGCTGCCAGGGGTCTCACTGAGTCATCACTGAAAGGATGGGAGGAGGCCACAGAAAATTGATGCTGAAGGACAAGCTCTTGTATGAGTTCTGCATGTCTCTACATGGAGGCCTTGGTAGCTGCTGCCCCACTGCCCACCCACCACACGGCTGCACACAGAGCCCGGACCCAGCCTGGGTCTAAAGCACTTCCCATTGTAATCAAAGAGCTGAGCGAGCACAAGCAGGAGAGTGGGTCTCGCCAGCATACACATCAAGTGCTGTTACCAATTGGTTCCAAAAACAAACAGGCTGCACCATTGGTTGAACCATGAAGTGGCACATCATTGGCTAAAGCTCTTATAGAGGCCAGAAACTACTGTGAGCCTGCAAAGTTTCCATTGGTCAAGAAATGATCTGCCCTGCTCAGGCTGCTCACACACAACACACTGACCCTCTAGAAGGATGGCTTGCAGAAGGTGCTATTTACAATTACCATTTTCCTCTGTGTCTCTGGGTGTCTATAGTGTATATCACCCCTGCTTTTTTGGGTCTGGGTGTTCCGTAGACGAGCTTGAACTTGAGTTTTTAGGAGACAGACAGAATGAAACGTCACTGAGGAGTGGTAGAGGGTTCATCTCAGACTCCTTTATTTGGTGTATTTAAATGAGGGGTATGATTTTGAAATTCTTGTGGCAGTCAATGTTTATCCAGGGAATAGACATTACCATAGAGCACCTTCCTGGAACAAATCACAAAAATATAGATGAACCTTCCAGTTTTTATGGCTAGATAGGTTAAAATCAACAGGAACAGATTAGGGGCATGCTAGGAGCATTCCTTGTTATGAATGCTTAGCCTGGTTGTCTGCTTTCCTGGGCACCTGGTTGTCTGCTAGAGTCTATTCTGCCTTTCAGCATTCCTTCTGTAGCACGGGGCTGGTGTGACATGTTCTTATATGCTAGATAGTGGGCACTGATAGGTACCAATTATTCATAACTTCATCCCCACCTACCTCCGCAAGACCCAGGACCTACTACATTTCAGGAAGAGTCTCAAGACCTGGCTTTTCGAACATTGATTCCCCAGCCCCCTACCCCTTTCCCACCCCCCCAGCGCCTTGAGACTCTCACAGGTGAGTAGCGCGCTCTATAAATCTCTTTGATTGATTGATTGATTGATTGATAACTGAACAAGTACAAGGTTATATAGAGAGCCATATGGTCTAATTGCTAACAGAACATTCATGGCAAAGACTTAATATCGCTTATGTGAAAAATGTAACATAAACAGGCCTTGCTGTGACAAACTTAGGAGCTATGTACATTTTTCACCCAGATATATGAAGTATATTTGTGTCACAGATTTATTGGTTCTATATTGTGGAAGATGGTAAAATTAGCCTCATGTAGAGATTTAAAGTTCTGTATGTGAAGGCTCAATTCAAAGATGGATTTTGATATCATTCACTGTTTAGACACCATCAGATAATATTTGTAATATTTTCCATGCCAGTGTGGATTAAAATATATAACAATTTCTGTCACTGTAAGAAAACTTGACTAAATAATGTAAACGCTCCAAGTGGACCGGTTGGCATGTATCAGCAAGCCTTATTAAGGCTGAGGAATGTTTGGGATAAGAGGGGAAAGGCGACTAAAGCCCTCTTTGGTAGTGGTCACTTAAAATCCCTGAAATGTTCCCTCACATGTTACCATTATCGAGGGTTCCAGTAATTCCGAGGCCAGGGGAAATAAAAAGAATTATAAGACTTTTAAAAATAATGTGTTAGAATCTGTGCATCCTTGCCAATTCTTGTTGGTTTTTCTGCAGTATTTTGGGTAGATAATCCGGCGACTTTAGCAACCACGATCTCCATGCAAAACAGAAACAAGTTATAGTTCTGATGACCATCAACTACTGTAACCAGGTCCATCAGAAATAAAGGGCTGTGCACAATGATTCTTTAGTGTTCGTTAAGTGTATAAAGTAGGTGCTGATGTTCTTGTCTGTCATATTATTACTGAAGGTACAACCCAGACATTTGGGCTCTTGATACACAGCATGAGACCTATTTTCACTAGTAAAGGAAGTGTTAAGATTATCTATGTTCTTTGTGCATCACATTAAGCAAATGCAGGGTGGGAGGTCTGAGGCATGTAAGAGGCTCTCATGTAAGGACCTGATGCTCATACCAGGTTAGGTATTTTTCTCTCAAAAAGAGCCTCTTGTCGATTTGCACACACAAGCCAATTTTGGGATAATTTCATAGAAGCCTTTAACCAATTTTCCCCGGTTTTCACATTCTGATATCTTGGTTTGGACCATGCTTCCTGAAAATTATGGATTTGAATGGAGTGGGATGTGGAAGAGAAGGGAGGAGCTCTTGTTAATGAGCTGTTTCCTAATGTTGACATTTAGAAATATTGGAGTCTGCAAACTTGTGGGTGAGCTATTTCTCACTGAGCTACCTAGAACATGAAACATTTGGACCAAAACGCACGCTTTCTTACTGACTAAAAAGTGTTTTGAAAAAATATCTGAAATTACTTTTCAAGATCTGAGAGTTTGTATGGACTTGAATTCCTGTAAGAATAAAGAGTCACTTTTCAATGTTTTATCATGTTGAGCTTGAGATTTATGCATCATCTTGGGGACAACAACAGATAATAACTCCCTCAAAATTGCAACTCAAACAACAGTACCTAACTCTACAGTCAATGCTCTAGTTTGAATATTTGAATGTTAATCATCCTCACTGCTGGAAAATCTAATTACTCAAATTGTCCACAACGGGCTTTTACGTGGCTCAAAGGATAAGACCCAACTTTCCTTACTCCACTTTCATTCCTGGACATTTGCACACATTCCCGTATGGTTCCTGTGTCTGATTTGAACTATTATGTTGCATCAGCTTCCCATAATCTTCACAACTGGAAGTTTGACTCAAACACCGCTTGCCTGGTAAGATTTGCACGAAGATATGTCAATTATTTGAGGTGACTGTTTTTGCCCAGTCCCTCCTTTTGAAGGAACAACTTTTTCCTACTTCTTTTATTCTCATGTGGCCAATTTTGATGTCCAGTTACTCTTGATGCAGTGATTCAATTTAAATTGGTTTTAGTTGCTTGATAATCATTAACATTATCACTTTTTAGCTTAACTAGATTTTGAATGTCAATTTTTTGTATTATTTACACTAATTGTGGCATAGGTACCTCCTAACTTTCCAACAACATGTAGATGTTCTCCACAATCTATGTTACTTAAGTAAGGAATAGCTGGTAGGAATATCTGTTTACTTTGTAGGCCACAGACTGCAGGACATAGCCCTATCACCAGCAGCCATCGTACTCTAAATGGTAACCACAACCTCTTCAGAAATACATTTCACCACTAACTTTAACCACCAATTTCTTTTTAAGGTTTATCATATCTAAATACACCATAGGTTTTGATGCTCAAACAAAACATAAAAAGACAACAGGATTTGCTTATCGTAATCAGACCTCTGCTAGAACTTGGGATATATGTCTGCTCACACGGGTGCAGTTCTTGATGAAGGACATGCAGGTCTTTTTGAAAGCAGTAAGACTGAGTTTCTTAATGTCTTTAGAGTGACTGAGTCTCTCCTTTGAGCAGCTGTCTATGGTTTTTGAGGCAAGCTTCTGTATTGGTAAACTGTGAGTGAACTGTATTGGAGCATCACCTGTGACCTTAAACTGTGCTTTCAGCTGAATATCAATGTATTAATAACAGCTGCTTATTATAACATGTTCCTCATTATTATTGTTGGAAGGTGGTTTAATAGTAGGGGTTTGTAGGTACCCACCACTAGTAATAAATCACAATCACAATGTAAGGCTCAGTCAAGGTTTCAATAACTTATCCCCTTGCTCAGTCCTTGGTACCTGGCAACGAGCAGGCAGGCTTTACTTTGAAGACAGATGTGTAAAGCATTTAAAAACACCAATGCATGAAATAAGTAAGACACAACACACAATGAAAATCCAACACAAATTCATAAAAATAGGAAATATTTTTATGGCTGAAATGACACCAAACAACAAAAGTCCAGTGTGGAGAACAAGCGACATACATTTTTAAAGATTAAAAGTAAACCTAGCGCTTAGACGCAAATAGTGCTCAAAGGGTTAAAAAAGGTTGTGTTCGACCAGAACAAAGTCAAGAGTTTGAGCCTCTCAGGATGTAACACTTTTACACTTACTTCCAGAAGTGTTTCTTGAAGCACAAAAATGGTCCACGGCACCAGACAAGGGCTCATAAGCTCTGGTTTGCCTCTTGTGGTCTGGCACTACAACTCCCATATTGCACCTGGTCAATCCAAGTAAAATCCAGTTGAAGCTTGTCAGCTGGAGTTGGCCTTGTTGCTCATGTTGCAGGAAACCCTTCCAGCACTTTTCTATCTGTTGCTGATCAGAGAGGCCACTCATTATCCTTTAAGACAGGCAAAGGCCCTTATTATGAGGCTGGTGATCTCAGGGCCACCAGCCTCACAGAGGCAGTAGGACCGTCGCAACTGTAGCAGCCCGGCCACCACATTACAACCCTGGTGAGCAGAACCGCAAGTTGACCGCCATTCCTGCCAGGATCATTGTTCCTGATGGGGACCCCACCATGAAAAGGCTGGTGGAAAGCCAGTGCCAGGGGCTACGGGGGGCCTGCACTGCCATTGGCATGTGCAGTGCAGGGGCCCCCCTGCCCAGCACCATCGGCATGCGCACTGTCTCCTCTGCAGACAGTGTGCATGCTGATGGTGCTTGGGGGTCGCCTGTGCAATGGCACAGGACACGGCTCAATGTGGACCTAAGACCAATGCCGCTGCACAATTTCCACTGCGCTGACTGGCAGAAATCTTGGTTTCCACCAGTCAGCCAAGTGAAAACCTCTGCGGCGATCTCATCCCTCCAGCTCTTGCGGTTGGCTTTTCCAACTGCCAGACTAGTAATGAGGCCCAAAGTCCTTTTGTTGTCAAGCATTGTGAGTGTAGCAGGTGCAGTCCTTGTGAGTGCAGCCCTCTCTTGTGCAGTCTAAGGCTCCAGCAGGACAGTCCTTTATCTCCAGTTGTTTTTTGAGTCTTTGGGGGTCCAAAACACCAATCCAAGGCTCAAGAATCTCTGAGTTGCTCCTTGGAATGTTTAGACTATAATTCCCACAATGCACCTGGCAAATCCTTAAAAGTCCACAAATGCTGTCCAGCTGGACTCTTCTGACAGGAGTTGATACAGGTGACTTTTGGAAGCTGCTTTATACCTGTTGCTTACAGAGAGTCTACCCCTGAATCTTTTAGAAGCCAGGAAAGGTCCTTTTTTTGTGAAGCCCAGAGTTTGCAGCAGATGCAGTCCTCTTGAGTGCAATCCTTTGGGGTACAGACAAGGGATCCAGCAGGGCAGTCCTCCATCTCCTTGTAGTTTCAGGCAGGGATCTTATTTGCTGGTCTACTCTTCCATATTTATTCATTGTTCCTGGTCGGCAAGCAGGGGGGCACCACTGACCAATGGGGTGGAGGGTGACATCCAAAAGTATGACAACATCCTCCAAAGTGTGTCATATTCTTGTCCCAGAAAGCACTATTTCTTCAAAATAGAAAATGGAGAAACTCTACCCAGGAGTTTAAGATCTGGCTAAGCCATCCCACTGGTATGGCAGAATTTCCCCAACACTCCCTTTCCAGCTCCTCTGCTAATTTAATTACTGGTGCTCTTATCTGGCTGGGGTTGTAGGAAATGGGAGTGAGCCTGTGTCATGTCCTGTCATTCCCTCTATGAAAACTAGTTTGGTTATTCAGCCCCCTTCATGCCTTTTGCTCTGCAGTTTGAAGATCTCCACCCACCAGATGTCCTTTTTTCTCAAAGCACGCCACTTCACACCTCATTTATACTGCTTGCCTCATCCTGGCAGGCCAATCAGAAAAAAGGGCTTTTGAAAGGCTGGATGTTGGCTAATCGGAAAAGCAAGTTCTATGATTTCTTTGCTATTATAGTTATTAAATGTCACAGGGGCAAGTTGTTGGATTTATTTTAACTATCATTTTAAGTCCTTGGATGATATTTGTAGCTCGTTTCTATCATATTTATACTTTAATTAATAAAATATTCCTATTTTAGCCTTTTGAGCTAATGCACAAGTAACTTTGCTAATCGACAGTTATGTGCCACTAGGATCATATGGTTGTGGTGATAAACAGGCTCATGGGGGTAAGTGAATGACGTCAACATTTGTTAGCTGAAGATGAAGCTGCTGAAGAATAAGCCATGGTACAGACACCTTTTAGGAAGGTTGACAACCTCTATCCATAACAGAGAGAGCTTCTAAACTCTTGTTTTTTCTATTCAAACTTATTGCATTTTGTTCTGTTAAGGATCCTTTTTAGTTTCTTTAAAAAGACAGCAATTATAGTTCTTTGTCAGATATATAATAAGATGGTATAATCTTAGATCATTCATATCACCTTGAAGCTACAGCAAGGCAACAAGTGGTCAATATGAACATTAAATTAAACAAACTAAATGAAACAAAGACTTGATGTCGTTTTTTCTCCCTTCATTTCTTAGACTGCGACAATGATAAACAAAGGTGATGTAAACATGGTAATTGTTCTTCCAATTGTGTTTCCTCTGGTCACAGGAGGCATCTGTGAAGAGGAGTGTAGTTCCCAAGGCCCCAATAAGATGCTTAAATAAATTCCCTGGCCTGCAGCCAGAGCTCTGCACTCGCACTGCTGCCTGACTACATCTCCAATCCTTTCAGTGCAGCTCAGGGTGTACAGAAGGGCCGGGCCAGTGTATGCATGTGAGCCAGAGTGTGAGAATGCAGAGGAAGGAGCTGCTGACTCAGCTCTTCCAACAACCCAGAATTATTGTAATTTTGATAGTAACCTGAACAATACTCTGTACAGTGAAAGACCTCCGGGTCTCACGGGGTTCATTTTGTCCTTGTGACTTCTAAAGGTTTTACCCTCAAACTATTTTCAGCATTAAGCCACAATTGCTGGGTCTTTTCGACATCCAAAGTGATTTACTGAGTGGACTTGGTGATCTCTAAGCAGGCACCAGATGCCTTTGTTACTGCCCTGAGACAGAAGTGTTGCCTCTGGAGTTCATTGAAGCAGTACTGTGCCCTTACACATCAATCACATGGCGTGCTGTTGTTAATCTGTGCATCCCAAGGCAGGGATTCGTATACACTCCCAGAAGGCACAAAGGAGTGACGAAAGCACCAGCACTCAGTGCCTCCTTAGTGTAGTCATCATGAATCGTCTTTAGAAAGGTAGGTTCAGCATTAATGCAGGCACACTTTATATATGTATGCAATGTTCTTGTATTAGTATGTATTAGTATGCAACATCTCAATAGACAGCTGTGATCAGTGAGGGAGTGAGTGACTGAATGGTCAACTGAGTGACTGTGTGGCCAACTGAGTGATTGTGTAAACCACTTACATTTCTTCAAGGTCCCTGTGTATCTGTCAGAGAAATTGCTGGGTGTACATTATGAGGATATTGAAAGTCACTGAGGAGTTACATAGCCATATAGAGGAACGAGACTGAAGGTTGAGTTCCTTTATAAGGTTATGGAACTCTGATATGACTTTCAATATCCTTATCATGCACGCCAGGGGATACTTTATTCCATATAATACATGGCCACGACATCGCTTTTCCCAATAAATACTTAAAGCCTTGCTGCATGGCTCTGTTGTATGAATGATTAAGCATGCTGGCAAACATGAAGAGTACAAATAAAATCTCCAGTGCAAAATTAAGTACATCACAAACCTGTTAGATATTTGTTGTAAACAGATATTTGAAACAGTTTAAAAAAAAAGCTACAGTACCTCCGAATGTGTTGGAACATGGAGTATGATTCTAGCGATTCTCAAAGGAGTGCAAAACATACACATATTCTCTCTGCTTGTCATTGTAAGCTATTAAGATAGGGCAGAAGAAATAAAAGCTACCTTCTGAGTTTTATTTGCTTTAAACAGCTGCTTCAATTATTCTCTGTGACCTGAGCTGCCTTTCACCTGGGCTTCTGACTCTGGCAGCAGGCATTGTTATCTCAGAACTCGACTGTAATAACTTATAATAGTCGAGTTCTGATGTCTTTTCATTACAAAGGGTGACAGTTTGTGCTCCATCTTAGGTGCGTGCTCGAGCACCCTCGCACGTCATCCTTCTGCCAGTCAGAAAGATTCCAGGAGCAGACATTCAAATGTCAAAAGCTAAATGTTAGAAGCTTGGGGAAATCAATTGTCACTCTAAATGGGCCAATTCACTTCACTAAATGATTAAACACTTGGAGGGCAGCTCTCTGCTGGTTTGAAGCTACCTCCTTATCAGGCCTCAAGATAACACATGCTTAAATGTCATGCTATTGTGATGCAGCCACTGAGCCCCCTTGGCAAGTTTCAACTTCCGTGTGCGGGAGCCCATTCCATATCAATCTCTTTCGGGGACATCAATACCTGTGAAGATTATGTTATAAAAATTGCTCAAACGCACTTTAAGGTCTCTTCAGCGAAATAACTGTCATAGGCATTGTTGTATTTGGTTGTTTTTCTCACCTCTCTCTTCCATTGAGCCTTTACGGTCTTTGGTAATTTTTACTGTGTTCTGTGCTGTTACTCACTGTTAATTGTACCTCCCATTTTCAGTTCAGTGCACAGTCTTCATTTGTTTCTTACATGTGTCATTGCTAAAAGTATAGCACCACAAAAATATTTACTTTATGTCTTCAATAAAGTTTAAGCAACTTATAAACATAGACATTATTTCTGAACGTAAAATGTTTACATTTAATGTATGAAAAGATGTTGAACAGTCTTCCCTAAAAGAGCATGTTGTATTATATTTCATAAATTAGCAACACAAAAACTTTTCAGAAATGTTGATTGAGCCAGAGAGCAAAAAATAGATTAGTTTGTACGGATGAGAAAGCACACAAATCCAGTAAATCTGAACTTAGTAAACTGTTGCAATGGCTAAATAAAAAAATAAACAAAATAAAAATATTATCACAATCGAATGGAATTAATTGCAAATGTCACAAAAATAAACAGAAGAAAGAAGAAACTCCACCGAAGCATGACAGCCATATGATTGCAATAAAAAAATTAAAATAAAAAATGAAAATAAATGTAATTGAGCAGTACTGTTGTTTTCTTGCAAGAGACCATGTTAGCTTTATTGTACATGACCATAAAATATGATTCTTATTTCCACAAAAAATAAGACCTTTGGGTTTGAATTACTGTACCTGAATGTCAACTTTAAACACACAAGGATGACTTGAAAACACAAACACAAGGTAGAGAATGGAAAATAAAAAAACATTCAGAAATAAAGTGTTGGCCCACCATCCTTGCCACTGAAGTGCAATTCTTTTTAGGAGCGAAATAGGTTAACCGGAAGTGCTATTTGCTGTATGCTGTGGGAAGCAACATGTGATTGAGAGCTGAACAGACCAATTGATGAAGAGGGCGATCAAAGAGTATACTACGCTATGTTACAGTTTCCTACAGCACATGTGCATCAACGTTTTTTGATCTTATAGCAACCTAAGTGATCCAGAGACAGTTGCAGAAGCTAATTTATGAATAAGACTGTTTTAAAAGTTTCCTGAAAATGATTGAAGGTTCCGAGTGAATGGATAAGGGTCGGCAATTCCGCTTGTGGCAGCCGCTGTTAAAATGACAACGTTTCGGAAGATGACAGTTTTAGTTGTAGGGATTATGAGAAGAAACCGATCATTCACCCTGGGTGCCAAGATAATTTACCAGTGGGAGTGGAGAAGGTGCGCAGCCCTGATGGACATGTGACCATTTGTTTTTATGGTTGGTCTGATTTGCTCTAAGGTATATATAAAAATGTACTCTGTGCAGACGGCTTCACACATCAAGCTCATATTATCACCTACTTACCCTGCACTAATGTTGACAGATGTTGGGGTTCAACTATTGCTTGGCTTCTTTTACAGACCAACCCAATATATTAAAAGTATGTGATTTTTTCTCGGAGTTGCTGTACTGTTCTCTAGGTCCCTGATTTTTCGATGTGCATGGTCAATTGGTAGTAACTGCAGAATTCTCTTCCAAACATATCATTCTGCTTAATTTGAATACAACCTCGCAATGATTCCAACTTTCTTTTGACAGAGCGCTCTATAATGCTCTCCTGGCATTCAATAGTGCGGTAAATAACAGTTTAATCAGCCTGGATACAGTAAGGGATTGGTGACCCACATTTATGACAGTGGCAAACCTTCTAGCCCACTGAGGCATCCTTTACATGCTGTTAACTGTTATTTGCCATTTACATAGTGTTGAATTGCCACTTGTTTTGCCTTGCCCTGCTTCCACTTGCATCATGCATGAGAGCCCTCTGCTTCTCATCACTCCACGGTGGCTCATCACAACTCTCTGTTGCGCTCACTGTCTAGAAGTGTGTGCACACGAAGATGCAGTTGCCAAACAGAGAATAATAATTAGAGGGAACATTGGTCACAAGCTGTCAGTTATGAAAAAATAGGCGACTCCGGTTCATAAGAAATTGCAGAATCCTTATGTATTATGAATAAATGCAAGCATTGTCTTCACTTATGTTTAGTGAGGCATTAGTAGGAGGTGCATTGTCTTCACTTATGTTTAGAGAGGCATTAGTAGGAGGTGCATTGTCTTCACTTATGTTTAGAGAGGCATTACTAGGAGGTCCATTGTCTTCACTTATGCTCATGAGGCATTAGTAGGAGGTGCATTGTCTTCACTTTGCTCATGAGGCATTAGTAGGAGGTGCATTGTCTTCACTTATGCTCATGAGGCATTAGTAGGAGGTGCATTGTCTTCACTTATGCTCATGAGGCATTAGTAGGATGTGCATTGTCTTCACTTATGCTCATGAGGCATTAGTAGGAGGTGCATTGTCTTCACTTATGCTCATGAGGCATTAGTAGGAGGTGCAGTGTATTTACTTATGCTCACAGAGGCACTAGCAGCAGGTGCAGTGTTTTCCCTTAGGCTCATGCAGCAATTAGTAAGAGGTGCTCATGGAAGACGTATTTGAAGGTGCGTTGCTTTCATTTATGCTCATGGAAGAAAGTATGAAATGCATTGTTTTCATGTCTGCTCACGGAGGCACTAGTAGCGGGCATTAATAGGAGGTGCATTGTTTTCATTTATGCCAATGGAGGCACAACGGAGCAACATTATTTTCACATATGCTCAAGGAAGCATTAATAGGAGTAGCATTGTCTTCGTTTGTGCTGTTGTAGACATTAATAGGAGGTGAATTGTTTCAATTTGTGCTCATGGAAGAAATAGTATGAGGCGCATTGTTTTCATGTCTGCTCACGGAGGTACTAGTAGTAGGCATTAATAGGAGGTGCATTGTTTTCATGTATGCCAATGGAGGCATTAACAGAAGGTGCATTGTTTTCATTTATGCCAATGGGGGCACAATAGGAAGGATATTATTTACACTTATGCTCAAGGAGGCATTAATAGGAGGTTCATTGTTACAGTTTTATCAGTCCTTGTAGACATTAATAGGGTGTTTTCATTTATGCTCATGGAGGAATTAGCATGAGGCGCATTGTTTTCATCTATGCTCATGGAGATAATAATAATAGCAGGTTCATTGTTTCACTTAATCTCATTGAGGCACTAATAGCAAGAGCAGTGATTTCACATATGCTCATGCAGGCATTAGATTGAGGTGCATTTTTTTGATTTATGGTCATGGAGACAATATTAGGAGGTGCATTGTTTTCACTTATGCTCAGGAAGGCATAAGTAGGAGGAGCATTTATTTTTACATATGCTCATTGAGGCATTATTAGAAAGTGCATTTGTTTGTATTTATGCTCATGGAGGCATTATTATGAGGTCCATTGTTTTCACCGATGCTCATGGAGACATTAGTACAAGTTGCAAGTGGATCACTTAAATTCATTGATCCATCTGTAGGAGATGCATTTTTTCACTTATGCTCATGGAATGATTAGTAGGAGGTGCATTGTATTCACTTATGCTCATAGAGTGATTAGTAGGAGGTGCATTATTTTCACTTATGCCCAAAGACGTATTAGAAGGAGATGCCTTGTTTTCAATTACTTTTGCTTTGGCATTTGTTCCACCATCTATCAATGGACAAGCACTGCGGCTGAACACCTGGGCCAGCTCCTGCGCCCCTTAGTACCCACTGGAGCAGTTGTCCTCCCAAATGGTTGTAAGTATTTTGAGTGTCACACTACAGATTGACAAAAGGAGAAGCAGTGAGGCACCTTGTATTTCCAACTTTATATAGCCTGTATGCAAATAGCCCTCGCATTCAGACTTGCAAGACACAGTTGAAAGTAAACTGTGCACACTCTTGAAATGTACAATGTCTCTATAATTGTGTTACAGCAGCTGCAAATTAAAAAGCTGGAGCATTATTGAGTGTCCTGTCTCTGTGCAGCAGAACATCCACGAAGGAGAACATTTTCATCTTTCGTCTACTGTCTACTTGCAACAATCTGTACTGTCTACCTTCACTGTAGATAACCATGCATACTGGTGCATCCATGGATTGTATAGGACCTCTCCATGTGCATGTGATGGCTGCATCTCCAGAATGTGATGTTAACAAACAAATGTGTGATGGAAGCTGTACAGGGAGGTAACCTCTGTTGGGTCTCTTGTGGCTGTGCTGGCTTTTATCAGGTAGTTGAAATGGCTGATCCTATGTGGCTGTCATGGAAGCCAAAGGCTAAATCAGGGAGTTGCAGCCAAGGACCCAGAGGGTATGAGTGGACAAACATTGCATGAAATCCTTCAGCTCCTAACTTTAATGCTGTAACAGGAGAGGAGAGCGGATGTTGACATTTACCTCCCACCTGTCTCCTCATTGACTCCAAAGCAGGACTCATGGTAAATCCGCTTTTTTTTATTTTTTATAGGGTACTCCACTGTTTATTGCACTGCACTTTGTCAGGTTGTAGGGTATGACTATATTTCTACTTTGGCTGGAAACATTTGGTTATTACAGTAACATATATAACAACAAGTGCTCCATAAGTCTTGTATAGCCAGCAGAACACAAGCTAATACATCATGAAGTATCACGCTGTGATTAAAGTTGGGATTACGTATATAGAAGTTTCCCATCAACCAGAAAACACCACAGGAAAGATTTCATATAGCTGTCATGTCTTTGCAAGTTATGTTTTATATGCGGTGACCATGAAACTTTGCAGGGCCAGTCATTGTTCTCACGGATGTTCTTTACTCTTCCATAATGTCCTATGTTTCAGGTAATTGTCTCGTTGGTGTGTCTGTGCAGGGACCTCTCTTCTGGGAGCCCTTGTGCAGACGTGGAGTCTACTTTCTACAAGGTATGATCATGAGCATGTTCTGCTCTTCTTCTTGTCCCTTTACCCTTTTACGTCATGTTGCTTTTCTTACCAATAGCCTCCTTTCCTGGCTCAAGAATGCCCCTGTGTGCTGAAAAATCTAGTTACCTTTCAACCCCATGCAGGCCTATTTCTTCATTTTATTCTCGTCTTTGGTTAGGAAGCTTCAGTACACAGACTGGGGCAACAGAGAAACCTCGTTGTTGAGTACCCGCTTTTTTTTTAGATAAGAAGTTGGGCTTGGCCTCAAAGAGGAATTGAAATGGGGAGTCTTCTGAATTCCTTACAAGTCACAAATCTACAACTCATAGATATCCAATTTCATTCCATTTAGGTTCCACTTGCAGCCCTTAGAATTAATTTGGGCTCTTCTCTCCCTATGTGTGTCTTTAATGCTTGCAGATTTTCACACAAAGGCCCCCCCCCCCCCCATCCAGAACAGAATTACATGTACGGAGTAGCTTTTGTTTCGTTGCTTCACCACAAAAACTTAAAAGTTTGCTCAACCCTACTGTACATACATCTTCCATGTGACTCGCAAAAATCCAAAAGGGTGCCCCTTGAAGCATCCGCAGATTTTACATTTGCATGTGTACCATGCTGGCCTACACTCACTCTTGTGAATAGTCCATCTGGGTTGTTGCTTGAGTGAAGGGTGTCAGCTTTATTGAGAAGTGATTGTTATGGAGGACATAAAGGGGCTGATTTTTTACTAATGTGGCCCAACGAGACCAAAATCGCCACGCATTGCACCACTTTGTAACCCTTTGTGCTACATTATGCCTGCGCCATACTGTATACAATGGGGGCGTTACCACATCAGGGGTTCTGAAAAATTGCTGCAAAGAAATCTAGAGATTTCTTTGCAACATTTTTTTGGCACTTTTAATGCCTTCTCAGAGCAGGTATTAAAAGGAGGCACATCATTGTATACAATAGGCCTCAATGGGCTTTGCAGGAGTAGCGTTAAAAGGTTTTATGTTAATTCTGCAAAGCTTGAAACTAGCATAAAATATTGTGATGATAGTTCCCTAACTATCGCCATGGTGCGCCATAGCTTAGATACAGCGTTCACATGGTGATGTTAGGGGGGTGCTAAGGGGCGCAAGGAAAGTGGCGCTGCACTGGGTGCGTCGCAACTTCTCTTACATTTGTCCCATTGTGTCACAGTGCAAGGGCCTGATTTCTTAAGTCTGTTTGTGCTATGCTTGCTCACATGGCTTGGTTCATTGTGGATATTAAGGGGATGGTGTGCAATCTGCTTTGGTGGCTGAAAGGTGTCCTAAAAAGTGGAGTCCACAGCTCTTTTTTGAATCAGTATTTGTTTCTTTGGATAACTAGGGCAAAACCAGTCTTGGGTTGCTAGTGTTCCGGTTCAGAGAGGACATGGCCTGGCAGTTTGGACTGGAATGTTTGCATGAGGACCAGGGTCAAGACTGATTGGCATAGAGCTGGGCAAAACTGAGATGGCATAGTGGACAAACAAATGTTGGCTTGGGATGTGCCCCTGAAGGATTATCAGTGGCTGAGATTAATTCAAACATTATCAATATATCAATCAATCATTCATTACTTGTACAGTGTGGCTTATCAGCCGTGAGGGCATCCAGGTGCTGAGTTACTGTGTTTAGATGAAGAGCCAGGTCTTGAGTTTTTTCCTGAAGTCCATCAGCGAGGTTGATGTTCACGGGTGGAGGGGAAGGGTGTTTTAGGACTTGGCAGCGAGGTGGGAGAAGGAGTGTCCTCTGCGCAGTGTCTGTGCCAGGGCGGGAGAAGTAGTGCAAACGTTTCTAAATGGCTGGTGGAAGTTCAGGCGGTGGCTCACGTATGCTAGTCCTAGGGTGTGGAGGGCTTTGTAGGCATGTGAAAGTAGTTTGAATTGGCATCTTTTCTTGATGGGGAGCCAGTGGAGGTCCCTCAGCTGCTGGGTCACGTTGGACCATTTGGGCAGGTTAAGGGTCAGTCTGGATGCAGAATTTTGTATCATCTGGAGCCTTCCCTTGAGTTCAGTGGTGGTTCCTGCGTACAGTGTTTTGCCATAGTCCCTCCACCACATTTTTCTTTTTGGATGAATTTATGTAGTATATTTATTGAATATGTGTGATTATATGTGAAAGGAAAAGATCAGGATAAAATCAGTCTTGCATTTTTGCACTGGACCTAGTCCTAAATTACAAGGCCACTCAAATAATAACCTCTTGTGCTTACCTCCACCGACATCAAAATCTCAGTGCCAGGGTCACTGGTCGTTGTTCTGCTGTGCAGATAGAGTTGAATCTGAGCCTAATCTCCATAAATTTGGAAATGCAATTGATGCATTTTGATTGTCTGCATGAAGTAATGCATATGCACTTTGATGTGTAGGTGTGACAGGGAGAACCTCAGGACACAAAGCACAGCACCCTTTTCGTTGAGGATTTAGGTGATGCAGTTGTGTTTCCCAGCTTGCAGTTTCCAGGAACAGTTCTGAGAATGTGATGGAGAATCAGAGCTACTCAGTGGGGCTCATGCTAGGAGAAGAGAAGTTCATTATTGATTTTACTGAAAACTGTTTCTGGTCGGTCTGAAGACTAAAACCTTTTTGAGCAGTTGAGCATTTTGTTTCAAATAATCCTGACTTAGAGGAGTCACTGGTCTTCTAGTATTTTTGAGTGGTACTGGAAATTGGTAATAGGATAGGAGATGCCAGACAACATGTGTGTCTGCAGTGGTGTCATAAGGAGGCCTTGCTAATTTTATGTTGCATTGGATCATGGGCCCTCCTCTAGAACAGGTACAAGTTCTGCTTTTCTAATTGCCAAGAGTTTGAAATATTATTTATTGAAATGTGATTCTAATACATTGGGCTCAGCTTCAAGTATAATATTCCCTTATATGCTATGTGCACATACCTCTCATTGTTGCACCATTTCTACAATAGGGTCAGAAAAGGAAATGTTAGCACCATAAGCAAATCATTATCATGTAAAATATTGTTAATGGTGCAGCAGTCTGGTTTGTAGCTATGCACCCACTATGTATGCCTGGATACGGGGTTTTCAAGGCACCTAACGGAGAAGCAGCATTTTCCCTCTCCTCCATGAGGGTTTTCTTCAACATCACAAGCTCTTAGGAGGGACTAAAGGCTCCACAAAGTAGTTCTCCTTGCTGCACTCTGTTACGTTGAGTCAATTAACTCGTTCCTGGCATGGTTTGCCCATCCTCATATGCCATCTCCAATGCTATTTGCCCCTTCAGTACACCTAGATTTATTGCTTTTCTGATCACCCTGTTTTTGGACTTTATACTGTGGGTGAGTCTCACTACTGGTGTCTCACCCACTGTATTCAAATGGCAAAGATAAGGCCGCTGCGACAGAGCAAGGGTAAGGGGCAGTGGGATGGTTAGATGTGAAAACATGTGCACATGGATGTGCACGCGTGTGTGGGCTGTATGTGGGAGACTCTTGTTGTGCACCCTCCAGTGACAGCGCACAGGTAGCCTTGCGCAGCAGGGACACTGCAGGATTAGGTATTCACATGCGATAGGCCTTACAAAGGTAGTCTACACTAAGACGGAAAATCAGTGTGCTTTACAGCTTTGTCTATAGTGACACCCCATTATACACATGGGAAGGGAACTGTCTTAGAGTGTAGTTTTACTCCCCCTTGGACAACGGAGACGATTAACATCTTGAATTGAAGTGTAACCTGCTTGAGAAAAGGAAATATGAAACTTCCAAAATGATAACTGTGCATCTTATGGGTCATCCAGATTTTCCATATTTCCCTGGCTCAACTAAGGATCAGAGCCCAGACCTTGTGTCATCCTGCTGTGTCCAATTAACTACATTTTGTCCACCAGCAGGAACAAAGGCTGCCCTACACAAAAGGAGCAATTAGCAGTACTTCTCCCAGCGCCTGAGGAGAAAAGGGGTGGGGCAAAATGATCTGCATCAATCACCCAACTGTCACACTGTATCAAGAATGGGCCTGCCCAATCTGACTGAACAAAGGAGAGTGCCCAGAAGAGCTGGAGCCAACCCATAGAGCATCTCTATTTGAAATTCCAGTGTCCAAGTCATTGGCAGTGATGCCAGCAAGAGGTGGAGCCTAGACAGCAGGAGCTGATGTTTACCAGTGGCTCCTGGATGACACCACTTTGGACTGTGCAAACATGCTGTGCAGGAGAGTTGGGACAGGGATGGAGAAGTGATAAGGCACTCTAAGATTGGGCCACAGTGCCTGTCTTCTGGAAGCTTCCTCTCCCCTTCAAAAGCTCTTGCACAAGGGAGAGCCTCTCTCTTGCTGTGAATTTTGTTACATTCATTGCTGAATCCTAGGACCACCATGGAGAACTGGATGGAAGAACTGCCTGACCCCCACTATGTCTCCGGGGAGTGGGAAGGCAATTCAAACTGTGCACATCTGACAACAGTGAAGATGCTGGTTCCTGCTGCAGCATATGGGAGTGCTGCTGGACCAGCGAACCGGCGAGGGCAGCCGAATGTAAGCTCCCCAACCTGCCCTCCTTTGAAGATAACTATGTGGGGTGCCCAAGTGGGACTGGGCGCACCCCAAGAAGTAAGCATGTGGGGCGAGGCTGCTAAAACACAAAGAAACTTGATACAGCTCTCCCAGTGCAGCAGCGGTGCCACTGCTAAGATGTGAACGATCCCTGTCAAAATCATCCCATAGTGCCTTGTGGGGCCTTAGTGTTTGGCCCACATTTTCACCCATATCTCCCTTTGTGGTGGTCCCAGGAAAAGACCACCATCAATCAATTTAGCAGGATTCTGACTTTCCCCTGCATGGATCTCTCGAGTTCTTACCCTAAGCTGGGGGATCCCAAAATTATCACCTCCCCTGGATTTCTGGCACATTTTCAAGAACCTCTATAGCTGGATCCTTTGCCCTGCAGCTGGGAGTGTTATGCCCTTGTGGGGCCATGCGTTTCTGGTGACATTCAGGAGGACCCGGAAGGCATAAAATGGCATCAATGTGATGTTGATGTTTTTACACCCTCTAGGGACCTACTATTTGGTTGTAATGTAATGCTATCTCAAAGTCATGTTCTATAAGGGCTGTTTGTACTATTGTAGTTTGCTATCAAATGCAATGGTATCTCAGTGTGATGTTCCCTAGAGGCTGTTTGCAAAGCTGCAATTTGGTATCAAATGACTGAAAAATAATCTAACACAGGGTTTAGTTCTCATAAATGCTTTATTGTTTACCATAATGATTGTACATATCCTATTGGTACGCTATAATGCATCATAATGCCTTGTTGATCACTGCAATAATGACAATGATTCCTGCAAAATGTATCTAAATGTGTTTCATTACGAAACAAAGTGATTAAACTCACTTCAATCAATACCAATACTTTATTTGATCACTAAGAACCAACAAAGCAGATAAAACCACAAGGACAGTAAAAACATTTTTTCATTATAATATTCCAAGATTGAGAGCCAGGTAAGACCTATGCTGCAGGAGCAGCAGTGTGCTTAGGATTGCAATGTCCGTAATACTGGCTCTGCCCTGCAGCAAAGAAGACTGGGGGGATGTAGTCCCACCCCTGTCCTAGAAGAAAAATGTTGCAGGCAAAAGGATTGGCTAGCCAGGTAAGACCCCAAACTCACTTGATATGTTTGGGTGACCCCTCCAGGGGGGTCACCAGTGATTACACAATGTCATCTATGGTATGTTCCATCTGCCAATGTACATATTTGTAAATTATTGTGTAGTATTTAGTAGTGTGTGTAATAAATGTACTTCTTTATCTAAAGAAAAAGTACTGATTGGACAATAATTTATTGAGTGTTCTTATTGTGTGCCAGTGACTGGTGATTACTACCCCAAACCCCCTGCTTTGAGTAGGCCTTGGACTGCTCCACTCCTCTACCCTGTGAAAGTCAAGCACTACAATGGGGCATTTGGTTTCCACTATGGGCAATTGTGGATTAGTTACTTGTGAAGGCCACACAACTAATAGCCCAGTTTCCAACATCTGGCTTTACACTTCAGCATCCCAAGTTTTGTGAAGTCATTCCCATGCCTACGTTTCCATTACCTAGTTTATGATGAACATTCATGGACCTTGAGCACTCACAACCCCTGTGTATGAACCAATGATAGAAAATGTCCCATTAAATGGGTTTTCTTGAAGATCATGCCTGTGCATACTTTTCGATAAAATGACCATGCTGCCTGGGCCATGAAATCTTCCTCGAATCTGTTATAAATAAATGCTCTAAAAAATTTCAAAATAGACCAGTAGTAATATTTTTATTTGTGGGCTCTATAGGCTGCTGTACTTCTTTTTTGAGTACTTGAGAGTGCTGAGAGTCTTGGAAAGAAAGAGTCAGGTTTGGACGAAAATAGGGGTTGTTAGAGTTTGGTCGATGAGATCAAAGCCTTGTCTTTTGTTTTTCAGTTGTAACACTTTTTTGTATAGAAAACATTTGTAGAAACATTCTAAATAGTTATTTCATAAAGGTTTCTTTAGGTTGGATTGAGGGTGTTCTCATACCTAAGACCCTGGACGACCAAGGAGAGACCTACGTGTTTAAACTTTTCAAAGGGGCATTGGGTATGAGGTGTGCAGTGATTCAATGAAGGTTTTGGACTGCTGAACAGAGGAGATCTATGTAATCAATAGATGTTGTAATGCAAGCCTTGTGGACAATCACAAGTGCATTAAATCTAATACTTTCAATCATTGATGTTTTTGCAAACATTTAGGTTCATTTTGACTGCCTGGCTTTGCAGCTCTCAGACCATCTCAATGAGTTTCTTAGGGGTCTTCAGGAGATGGCACTGTAGGATTCAGTGCATCCCAAAATCAGCCCTCTCCTGGGCTTCACTGTAGTGGAGAAAGAATTGTAAAGACCCAATAGAGTTGCACATTACTGCTATGATTATTGCTTTGATTTGAAGATTGAAATATAGCTCAGCGCAAATGTACATCGATAATGAACAGCAAGTGAAAGAGAAGTGATCAAGAGAAAGAGAAATGATTCATGGGCTATACGGCATGACACTAATGGCCAGATTTATCAAAGGATTGAGTTGCTCTTGCATCACGCAAGGTGACATAAGGACAATGCAATACTTAAGTCAGATTTACCAAGCCATGCAAAGCCACTTTGTGTGGCCCTGCATGGCTTGGTAAACCTGGAGTACTGAAAGGCAGCACAAGTCATTGCCTTTTATTAGTCTGTACCGGGAATGCGTTACATGGGTTGAAAGTGGGTGTTCCTATGCATCCACTGATGTATTTGGCATATTCCTAGATTTAACAAGGCAAGTAAACCTGGGAATGCGTCAAAAGTGTATGCCTTCCTGATAGAGGCGCACCAAGGAGAAATATTGTTCTCTGTTCTTGTTTCTTCCTCTTTTGAGTGGTCTGCCTGTTGCAACACACTCAGGAAAAGGAAAACACATTTAACATTTAAGGAGTATTTTTGTACAGGAAGGTGTCGCTTCCTAAAAACAATCCTGCCTGCAATGCAGGCACCCTTTCACCATGGCGCAAAGGTACTACGTTGGCGTTAGGCAGCACACAATGTGCCAGCGTAGAGAGAAAGTAAGAATGTTTCTATATGTTAGCAAATATGGAGCATTCTTGCTCTCTCCATTTGACGCAGCAAGTTGTCTTGCTCTGATGCTCTGCATCAAATATTGATAAATGTGTCCCTAAATGCAAACATCATGACACTGAATTGAGTCAGAGAATAGATGATTGTTTGCAAAGATCTTCGGGACTGATTATTGTTTGTTTAGGAGTTGGGGGACAAGGCTGTGGTCTAGGAGGCCAGGAACAACTCCCTTAGAACAAGCATTTTCAATGCAACGGGGCTCGCATTTGCTCGAGTTGGAGCTATTTGCATTGTAAACTCCTTACCTAACTTTTCTTGCCACACAAATTAAAAGAAAAAAAACACAGCACGATCGCGCTTTGTAAAATACAGCGCAATCAAGCTGAAATTGAAAATGAAAAAATGGAGCGCGATCGCGCTATGTAAACCCCAGCGCGATCGTGCTGCAGGGAAAATTAACAGATAAAGTAGTCCAGAAACCATGCTCAAGACATCGAGCCTCATATGTTTCTAGTAGTTTACCGGTGCTGTGTAGGTGGGCTAAACACCGGAAAAGGCATGGTGTATGCATGCCTTTCACAAATGAAAGCAAGCAGATTCTAAAGAGCAAGCCCAAGAACCAATGAAAGAGACTGACGTGACCTTGGTGTGGTTTGAAGTCCAAAGAGAGATTACTTTATGGACGGAGCGCTTTGCTCTCGCCCATAAAAAAGGGCATATGTCATGTTAGTAATATCTCCTATAAACAACGTGAACATATGAATAATGTACCCGGAATTATCATAGCATGGTAATTCACATCTCTTCCCTCCTTATTTGTTTTTTAAAATTAGATATTTTTCATGTTATGTTGCTATCTAAAATTTGCATATTTTTGTTTAGGAAAATACAATTTTTGCATGTGTTACCCTAACATGGAATAGGTGGCTTGAAGTTGGTTTCTCCGTGTCCTTTGTAAAACTGGCTACAATAGGCTTTTCGCAAAGAAGCAGTTTCCCGAATTGAAAGCTCTTATTAAAAGAAACTTTAAGAAACATTAGTTTCTACAAAGGATATAAAAATAATGTACAAAGTATAATGCGTTTGACAGTAGAAAGCCTCCTCTGAATGACCATACAGGATCTAAAAAAAGACGTGGAGCAAAGTCATTGACATTTTCACTCACTATCAAAGCTTATAGTGAAGTTGGCAAAGGTTTGTAAAGGCCCTGATTTTCGTTAACTTAACAAAGCTTGCCATTCCACAGTATCACTTTTTTAAGAACCAAGGCGACATAATTTTCTTTCTTATTAATCTAATTGAAGCTGAAAAAAGTAAGCAGACATTTTGGGCCTGATTAAGGCAGGCAAGATATCCCTCACTTTTTGATGGAGTATCCCATCCGTCTACAAACTCCATTTGCTGAGCTTTTTTATGCTTAGTTATAAAAACTCTCTCTCCAATTTCCCCTTTTGCTTTTTTGTGCACAGTGGTCTCCAGCAGTAGGAGTGCACATAGAAAGAAGAAAACGCCTTCCTGGATTTTTTTCGTGCAGGAAGTTGTCCATTCCTGCACAAACCAGTGCTGCATGTACAAAGGTGCCTGCATTGGCGTGAGGCAGCCAAGTGTGCACCCGAGCAGGGGGAAAGGACAGGAATGCACCGTAAGTTCATAAATACGGTGCATTCTTGCCCTTTTACACTGTGGTAGGACAGCATTACAAGAAGACTTGCGGTACTGCCCTTTGCCAATTCCCCATAAATATGCCCGACATTTGCAGATCCCTTTTATGCTGAATTATAAAAAAATGTTTGAAAATTCCCCTTTTGCTTTTTTGTGCACAGTGATCTCGAGCAGGAGGAGAATATTGGGTGTTTTCTGTGAGGCAGATCTTACTATGAAATATATTGTTAGTGTTAAATAAGGATCTATGCGGTATAAATTGTAAATTTTCGCGCAAATGTGGCAAAGCAAATGAAAGTGCATCCTTTGAAAACGTGTTCATAAAACTGTGGAAGAAACAGAACTTTCTCGACATTACACACCCCTAATTGTGGTCACAGTGAAATTTCAGATGAGGCTTACTGTACATATGTTAATTTCCTTCTGCCCATGTTCTTTATCCCGATTTGTTGCTTTTTAAACCTTAGAATACTTAGCTGTGCTCATGCCAAAGCCCATTTGAAAGTATTTCATTCATGACATTGTTCCGCAATGACACTCCAGACTAGTGGTCAAGTTTTACAGGTTGACACAGCTTTCTTTATCTCCAGGACAGTCTACAATTTCGATGATCTCCGGCAGGAGATAGATTCTCAAGCATCTTTCAACATGCAGAAGGGAATCTTCAGCAGGTCGCCCTCTTCAGTGTTTTGCAGAAAATTTCAAAGGTGAACTCAGTTCCCACAACGCCATAGCAAATTTTGCTACAGTTCTCCTCGTTCTTTCCTGCCTACATATTGCTGCAATGTCACCCGCTTTCTGACTCACAAATGTGCCTTCCTGAAAAGGGGATCACATAATACTTGTGCTATAGCCCACAATCTCTTTCTTTCTCTGCAAACATTAAGGGTGGGTGGAACTTGGTGAGTTTCGCTTCATGGGATTCTGTGGAGTAAAAACTCCACAAGATTCAGCCGTGCTCCACCAGGGGAGGACTAGGTATGTCACACTGATTTTTAGTGCCAGGAGCTTGTTTCACGCATGAGAAATCAGCTCGAATAGCACCTTGTGATGCACCAAAGGGCACTGACGCTCAAGTTGGTCTTACTCCTGCTCAAGTATATTTTCTACTTGAGCTGCAGCTTTCCCAACACAAATCGTTGTAACTGCCTGTCTTGGAAAATCTTGCCGAGGCCTTACTAGTGTCTGAAAATCACCCTAGGGGACGCCAATTCTCATTCATGCTCTTGAACGTACCAGTAGAATTTGGCCACAACTCTGCATTATGAGTGGCCTAAACTGTGCAAACTCTGCAGTCAGAGTGGAGTTTATTGGCCACCTGTAGCAAAAATGCTGCCCAAAGCCAGATTACTTCTGCCTCCAAAGGATGAAAGAAAAGTTCTATCCGTCCTGAACATCTCTACTTCCAATCCATATTGTCAAAGGCTGCTTCGGCACCATAAAGCCCTGTTCACACAGAGTTAACAATTGTCATGTGTCCTTTGCACAGCTAGGCCAGGGTGTACCTGAATTGTCAGGAAGCACATTGTGCTGAAAAGCACTTGATATTTGACCTCACTTCAGGAATGATGGGTCAAGGCAGTTTTCAGAGTGAAGGCATTAAGATATCTTGGTCATCCTGGCTACATTTTTAAATAAGTAATATTACAGTTTAGCTAATAATTAAAAACACAATGACTCATTTGATTGTTGGTACTTACCGCCATCCTGTAAAAATGACATTTAAAGGAGTTTCTTATCAGAAGATAAAAAACTTGTGTTATCTTCTTAAATGTAAGTGTGATTAAACAATTATGTTTACTTTTCAGAATTGTTAAATCTGGGTTAATAAAAATATATATATATTTCAACTTCTCCTTGTCACACATATCACAATAACATGTCTCTGTGTGTGAGGATTTGCTCTGTAAACTCAAACAATGAAACAATGAGAACAAGTGTTGGTGCCAAGAAAGGAATATTCCCAAACAACCTCATTTGTTTACAATTAACATCAGCTGATGAAATACACATTGCAGTTGTGCATGAGCGCATGTGTGTGACAGTTCAGTCACAATCGTTTTTTACTTTTTGTTCCGCATTTTTGTGACAATCATTTCTACTATTCAGTTCCTACTTGACATTACTTAATGAAAGGTTGTCTGATATCGTGTGGGAAACAGCAGCATCATTTAGTAGATAAGATATATCGTATCCTTATATCATCCAAGCCTGACACCAACACATGTACAAAACAGTTAGCTGTGGGGTAAGTGTGGAATGTGAAAAAGGTAGGAGAGGATTCTGCCAGTCATGTATCCCATTAAACCTTCTCGTGTGAAGAGTAATGGGATTCATTCAGGCCTAACACAGCCCCCATCAAATGAGAGACGGTTTATTGGCTAGCATATAAGAAACATTGTATGAATACGTTATTGCCTTACCAAAGGTACAGCTGAATTTTTTAATGTAGGAACAAACTAAGGACCATGCAACTCGGGAAAGCAACAACATTTGTTGCACTACATTGCACAAAGAGGAACAATGTCTTATGGCTATGTTTGCTAGAATTGAACTGTTGCTGCTATCTTCCCATAAGCTGATGTTGTAGCTAAACTGCATTTTGTGACACAATAATATATACAATAGTGCAGGGGCAAGTGTTTGCTATTACCATAGGACTTGTACTGGAATCGTAGACTTTCAGTACATATTCCTATGCCTGAACAAACTCTGAAGAATCCAAACCATTGCTTGTATGATGTGTGCTGCAGCATACATGTTAGGCACGTGTTTTGGGAAAAATAACATGTGTCCCCCTGTTAAACCTGCTTCAAAGAGGTGTTAGTTTTAGAAGCGAAGCCTGGTCTGATTCTACTCATAGATTTGGTTTTGCTTCAAAACCTGCGGGTGTTTGCGTTCATCCACTCCAGCAACACCCCAGTAACCCTTTCCTGATGGAGAGTGATGCAAAGCAGCTTATAGTGTGTTATGTGCTGAGAAAACACACCTTTCCACTGCAAAATACCTATTGTGCTTTAAAGTTAAAGTTATCAGTGCATCACTTTGAAATAGCTCAAAGCCTTAATAAATCTGGTCCCATATGTTTATTCACTAAACAATTCTGTAATGCAATACGTCTGCTAAATAGATATGATAATGCAATCATTTAGTTACACTAACTAATATTTACCTAGTATTAGGTACAATGTTTGTAAGAATCTAGACCATTCGACCTAGATTTACTATTATTTTGCATCAGGGTTGCATCACTTTTGGGCACAGCACCAATGCAAAATAGTTTTCAAAATCTCTTTGTGTTGATTTGCATGATTTAGTCAATACAATGAAAAGCAACAATACATAGTGCTGCTCTGAGTTACTTTGCTTCGGGTAGGCATTACATAGGTCTTCTGATACATTAACCCATGTATTTTGACACAAACCCAGATTTACAAAGACTTGTAAGCCTTGAATTGCAACAAAATGGTGCACTTGCTCAAGAAATGTGAAACGAGGGAAAATATCTTAAATTCTCCTCGTTACTTCCTCTTTCTATCCTGCTGCATTCTTCAGCACAAATAAAAAGAGAAATATGCCTGTAAGGATTGTTTATGAAAAACATTCCTGCCAGTAACAATCCTGCATATGTTTGGATTGCGCTAGGCAGCACAGAGTGCACCAGCACAAGAAGAGCAGAAATGCTCCAATTATTTGCAAACTTGGAGCATTTCTACTTGCTTCTTTTCACGCAATGCAGCAAAGCACAGCAAGATCCCTTGCGACACTTCTTTGTGTGAAGGGAAAATAATAAAGTGGTTATATTTATATAATCTATATATATGTATATAATAATCTTCACAAAACTTTCCAAAAAATGTTGCCAGTCATGTCAGCTGCTGTTTGAAAAGCTTTGTGGTGATCCATCCAATGTTGGAAAGAAAATGGGGGGTGGGGGTAGGGGGAGTCCCAAGACACTTTTTCCCCATTCATTTTTCCATTGGGATTTGAACAGCGATAGTGCCGAATTTACTTGATGGAATTACACTAGATGTGGCAGAATGGTACGCCCAGGTCCAGAAAGTGACCTTTTTTTCTATTGACGTAAATCCATTCAGTAATTTAAGAGAAATTAAAGAAAATCCAGATTTTATATCTAGGGATGCAAAGGATTTGAGACCCTTCCCGATCAGAGATGTGATTGGCTACCAACACTTCAACAAGGATGCCGTTAAAATGTTGGCAGCCATCTTGGAGTCTGCAAAGCAAATAATTCATAAAAATGCATCACCTTAGGGCCTGTCTGGTGCTTCATCTTTCTTCTGTCAGCAAGTCATTGACCCCTTTCAACCGCAACGAGAAAGAGAGATTTTCACCCTCATGGGAAATATATCAGACATTTGACGTCTAAATCCTGATTGAGGTTTCTGAATCTCCCACTGTCGACCTGGGTCACTTATATATTTTAAACAAACGAGGAAGGAGCTTTCTGGAAAAACCCCTCCCACTGCACAAGAAGTATTAAAAAATGCTGGCTTTTTTAGGTAAGCTTTGAAAGAAACATGTCGGAACTTGGCCAAAATGATTCCAGGGGGTGCGTTTCGGAGCCCCTTCAGCCCCGGGGATCACCACCTCCCTGGGGCTATGATTGTTGGATTCACTGATGGCCCTGGGGACCATCACCCCCTAGACTGCCTCCTGCTATGTCCCGGGTTGCTTTGCAGCTGCAGCCAAGCCACAGCCAACATTTCAGTTTTTCACAATCGGACCTGTCAAGTGAAGGTATAGTTACCTTAGGGCACAAGTGATAGTTACTTGAAGTAACTCTAACTATAACTAGTAAATTTCAATGGTTTTGTACATTTAAAATGTGAGCCTAACTATAAAGTCCCTGTAACCTTTGTTTTTTTTAAGTGAATTTCGATGGGTTTTTTGTAATTCTATTGGCTAACTATAATGTCCCTGTAACCTTTGGTTTTTTTTCAGTGAATATATATATATATGTGTGTGCGTGTGTGTATATATATATATATACATATATATATATATATATATATATATATATTTATTCTTATATTGTACTTCCTCCAACATCTTACCACACCTAGATTTGTAACTAGACTACCTAGCCATAAGGCATCGCCTCTGTTTGGGGTATGGACAAGTCGGCTTGCCAGATCCTCTAAAGCTACCAGGAACCCAGAATAATTGTAGAAAAGTTGTGAAGTGAAGTTGATGTAGCAGACTCTTTGTTTATCCTCATTTCATCTAAATCTTCTTTACTCACCTCCTTTATGACTGGTGGGTTCATGTATTTATGGCTGTAGCAACAGTAGATGAATGACTAGTAAGACTGTTCTATTGATTCCCCAAAAACGTGTTTAAAAAAGAGGTTCTAAAACATTCTAAAAATTATCTTTTAAAAGGATTTATTTTGTAACTAATCATGTTATCGAAAGGGAAACTTTATTTAGAGTTTCTCATTGGCTTCCCAAACATGTCTTTCTTAAAGATATATTGCATTCTCTAAAAAGCTACTCTAGGGTGTCCAGCAACCCTGCAAGAGAAGGAGGTATTGTGAATAAATCAAAATGTGTTCAACCACAACATATCAAAGCTAACGAATAGTGGGTTAAATATTCATATCATATGTGAAGTTATAAATCATAACATACTAGACAACATAACCTTCTGATTATTGCAACTTTGACTTACATAACAGAAAACATATATCATAATAAGCACTGGGTTTTAAACTGGAGGGGGCCCCCCTTTCAAAGAACGTGGAGCGGACCCCCCTCCAGCCATGTGCTGTGCTGAGGGGGTGACCTTGGTGTTCAGGGCCCCCCACATCATGGGAACTGTGGTGGCCTTTGCTATGCCCCTAGTTACATTGAAGCTTGCATGTGTGCATTGTATGATCTTAAAAGAAAACATACTGAGCATATCTCGCCCAGAGGAGGTTTCTCCCTGAGAGCGGGGGAGCGACATCTCCCCGCCTGCTGCAACCCACGCTAGATGTGAAGAATAAATTGGCAATTAAATGATTTCATTGCCATTTTATTTTTCACATGGTGTGCCACAGCTGTTAGCCTACCCTGGAGCCAGGATAAATAAGGGGCATGTCCTCCTTTGAATGTAGGACTACAGCAGTGCTGGACAGACACTGCCTAGTGCGCATGTGAGTTTGGCCGGCAGACTTCCACCGGCCAAACTCACATGCGCACTTTGAAGCTTTCCACCCGACTGCCTTCGACAGCTGGGTGGGGACCAAGCACAGGTCTAAAGGACCCGAAAGAGCACCTGGCCTGCCCGCTCCCTCCAATCATTGTGCTGCTCTCATGCTGGTTAACAGCATGACAGCAGCACCAGGATTGCTTAGGGAAATTTCCCATTTCACTTCTGCTGATAGGAGGCACAGACGTTGAGGATGCAGCCAAGGTAAGTACCTTTATTTAATTTCTCATGTTACTATAATGCATGCAAGTATTTTTATTTTGGATGCTCATGTTCGTTTTTGGATGCTAGGGGACACTTCGCTCTCCCCACCACTTTTATATATTACCAGCTGCTGCTGATCTCACCTTGCCTATATTCAGTAGTTAGAAAAACAAGGGAGCCTGCACCAACATGTTCCTTATTTCTAAATATTCCTCGTTTTTTCATTTTTTTAAAATGTACATTCAGTGTATTTCTTACAGTCCCTTATCCGCTCACCTACTGTTGTCTCTGAGCTTACCCATTTAATAATTGGCCTTTTCCCTGATAGTATCAATGGAACGGTGTGGTTCCCACTAGACACAATTTATGTATAGGTGTGACTTTAAGCCTGACAGAATGTTCGGTACTACCGCATTATGTCTTACCAGTACTTCACCATATGAGGGCCACCCCAAAGCACATGATAGAAAAAACTCTATTTAACAAAATTTGAGAGACTTAACTCTGATTCTGTCCATTCTGTACTTCATAGTTAGTATTGTGTATGACATGTCTAGCATCTGGAAATGGGACCACGTAAACCTAGAATTACTATATGACGTAGCTAACTTGCTGTCTATGTGTTATACTTTTCTGAAATATGCTTTTGTGGCAAAACACCTTTAACCATACACCTATGTCTGTTCATCCATATGCCCTTGAGATATTGTGTTCCAGATGTGTGTGCAGAAAACATCTCCTGCCTGCTTGCATATGAGATTTGGCCTTTGTGTAGCTGGCAGCACTTGTTGAACATGACTAATGACTTATCAAAGAATGAAATATACCAATTAAAATAGAAATGTATTTTACAAAAGTCAGATTATCTCAGTTAAAAACAAAAAGGTTTTGAAAACGTATCAGTGAAAAAAGATGGATTTTTTCTACAAAGTAAATACTTCTTGCATGATTTAAATTCCTGCACTGGAATAATAGGCCACCAAAATTGATGCACCTTTCCTTCCATAATGTTACAATCAAATGCACAGTGTAGCCTCATAATGTACAGGCAAAGGTTTAAATGGAGTACCTATGTGAAAGCACAACCTACAAATGCCTTAATTTAGTCTTCAGTGCACAGTACGATAGTCCCACTTGTCCAGTGCAGCTTTCCAATCTACATGGTTTACCTCAAACGCCCAGGATTATGGAGCCAAAGAGATTTTTAATGTATAAGGAGAGAATGTTTGACAATGGGGCAACATGGAGAGTAATGTGTCTTGGGTGCTTTGAGTGTTGAAGATTAAACTATACTGACCTTGCCAGTGAGCATCCACTTTGGACTTTCATGCATTGACAGGCAAAAGTTTTTCCTTTGGCTGCAAAGTCGGGTGAATTTGGATACTTTGCATCAGTTAAGCACAGCACATTTTCTGGCTTTTCCTAGCTTGACTGATGGAAAGATTCCCGGCCTGCAGCACCAAACTACTAAGCTGTTTTTCAGCCTCAAGGCAAGGTATCAGCAGGTTGCAAAAAATGCCCCGCAGCATCAGATATGCTGTGGGACAAAAGGAATGCTGGTGCTTGGGTGCAGTGGATTGGGGGCTCCTTAGGTCTGGCAGGATATGTTCACTGGTGATAGTAAAGGGCTGCAAAACTGTAACTATTTTTTAAAAGCTGAAGCTATTCAATTTAAAAAATAACATTGTAATGTTACAGTAGTACATACTGTGCAACTTTACACAACCCTGGTTCCAAGTTATGAAGGACTTACTTCACACTCTTAATCTTCATATCACTGCATACAGCCATGTATTATATTTTTGTCATGCGTTACTGACACAGCTTAATTTCCTTAATTGGTAATGGTTTTTACCATTTATTATGCATTCAGGGTAAATCAAAAATGGATATGGACAAAGGCAATCAAACTACTTTGACTGAATTCATCCTTTTGGGATTTTCTGACCTTGGTGCACATCAGAAGTTCCTTTTTGTCATTTTTCTCATGATGTACATCCTCACACTCTGTGGAAACATTATTATCATCACTCTAGTTGTCAAAGACTCTCATCTTCACACCCCCATGTACTATCTTCTCAGCTGCTTGTCAGTGGTAGATATAGGTTTCACCTCCACTACCATCCCAAAACTTTTACTCAACCTACTTCTTGGAGCTAAAATAATCTCCTTCACAGGCTGTTTCACACAGATGTTCTTCTTCCACTCCATCGGTAACATGGACAGCTTCCTCCTGGCACTGATGGCCTATGATAGGTATGTGGCCATCTGCCGGCCTCTTCATTACACCATGATGATGAATATAAAGCTCTTATTGCTCCTAGTATCAGGATCATGGGTGATTGTGTGTCTGCATTCATTACAATACACGCTCAGGACCTCCAGATTAACATACTGTGGGTCCAACAAGATCTACCACTTCTACTGTGAAGTTGCACCTCTCTTCAAACTTTCCTGCTCAGACCTCAAGATTATTACACTCATAGTAACGGTAGAGGCAGGCTTCATTCTGTGCATACCAGTTCTGTGTGTTGTCATCTCATATGGGCACATAATTAACACTATAATAAAAATGCCAACTGCTGTTGCCAAGCTCAGCACTTTCTCCACCTGTTCTTCACACCTTGCTGTTGTCACACTTGCGTATGGGTCAGCAGTTTCAGTTTATGTACGGCCTCCTTCATCTACATCTGTTCTTTCAGATCGCTTCTTAAGTATGATGTACAATGCAGTGACTCCAATGTTGAACCCTTTCATCTACTGTCTGAGAAACAAAGAGGTTATAGGGGCTTTGCGGAAAGCACTTGGAAGGTAGACTTTGTGGTCCACAAGCTAATGGATGTCTTTTACTGTCAGTTTAGGACCTAAAAAACTGTTGGGACTATTTAAGAAGAGATACCCTAATGATAATAGAGTGGCAGTATGCATTTAGTGATTGCATGACACAGCGCAAAATGTGTTGTTTGTCAATGAGGTATACTTAGTTGGTTCAAAGAGGCATGCTGTCCATCATTGTGCCAGGCCCTGTTGCACAGTGATGAATGAATAATTTGTTGTGCAATTAGTTAAAATCGTTAAAATTATAAGCATACACAAAAGATAAAAACGTGCAAACTATACATATAGACTTTCACATTTGTGTAATGTTATATTTCTACCACCAATTGACATTCATTGATGCACAGTCTTCTCATCATAGATGTTATTTCACATGTTGCAGTGATGTAATCAGTGATGGTATAGAATGTGTCATGAGTGATGTGATATGTGGGGGTAATTAGCTGTGCATGGCAAGGGTGCAATTTATAGTTATCTTAGGGCACAAGTACAGTTACTAAAGATAATTATAAATGGTGAGGTTCAGTGTTGTTTTTTAGTTTAAAAAACTATGTTGTCACTGGAATTTTCGCCGGAGACCAATTCCCCACACTCAGCCAACTCCACCTTGGAGTGGAGTTGTCTGCACAACATCTGCCACACCTGACACCCGCAGGCAGCCAACCCCAACCCGCAACGGCCTTAAGCCGTGCACAGCATGAGGATAGCCACAGGGCCTGGTTTGTGGTCTGGCCCTGCATCCTACTCACTGTCCCAGTCCCCCTCTCCAAGCCACTTTCGATCCTGGGGACGCATGCCCTGATGCATTTCTTTTTCAATGAAGGGGGCGTGCTGCCACTTTGTTTTATTTAAGGGGAGTGGGGACAAAGGGGTAGGCTTCCAAGGACAAAGTAATTTAGGCATTACTGGAGAATGGTGTCTTTACAGGTTCATGGAGGTAAGGCATTTAGTCCAGGCCAATGGGATCCCCTGAGCCTCTTTTGGAACCTTTGGCTTTCGAGGATGGGATCCACAGGACCCAATATTGGCTCAGGAAGGTCAGTCATGTGCCACTCTCCCATTCATTAGCCCATTTGGCTCCACTCACTCCCATCCCCAAAAATAAAAATATAACTTTGAAGGCCTATGGGCCCTAGCCCACTGGGGGTCTTATTTAAATATAATTAAAACTCCTACAGCCCTTTGTTGTTATTGTTATTAAAAAAAGTTGTGATCCTGCTGGAGTCCCCTGGGATTGTGACATTTTTATTTTTATTTAAAAAGCAATTATTTTGGTACTATGTAGGGCCCCTCTCTCCCTCAACAAAGACTGGGGGTGCAAGATATCCCTACCATGCCCCTTTATATTTGTAATCATAAAATTACACACAGAACAGTGGACTAAGGGCCAGATGTAGGAAAGGATTTGCCCCTCGCAAACGGCGAAAAACGCAGTTTGCGAGGCGCTAAAGCCTCTCTGCGATGCAGAAATGCATTTTGCGAGTCGGATCCGACTCGCAAAATGCATTTCCGACTCGCAAATAGGAAGGGGTGTTCCCTTCCTTTTTGCGACTCGCAACGCTATGCAAGTTCCTTTAAGGAAAACGGGCTGCAGATAGAAAAAACAAAAAACTGCTTTATTAAAAAGCAGTCACGGACATGGTGGTCTGCTGTCTCCAGCAGGCCACCATCCCTGTGAGTGCCCATACTCGCAATGGGGTCGCAAACTGCGACCCACCTCATTAATATTAATGAGGTGGGTCTTTGCGACCCCATTGCGAGTTGCAGAAGGTGTCTGAGACACCTTTCTGCATAGCAAATCGCAACTTGCTATTTGCGAGTCGCACGGACTCGCAAATTGCAAGTCGGAATTTTAAACCTACCTACATCTGGCCCTAAGTCCCTGAGTCCTGTAACAGCTGCCTGCAACATTTTGCTTCATGTTGCAGGCAGCCAGTCAGAGCGCTCACTCCCACAGAAGCGTATCTCCAATGGAAGGAAAAAAGTCCCCTTGCCAATCAAAACATTCTATTTTTTAAAGTTGTGTTTGACAGACTCTTTTGAAATTCCCTTGAAACCAACTGCCCGAATATAAAACATTTTTGATAGCAAATTTCTAAAGAACTACTGAACAGATTTAATCCAAATCACAAAAAGCACGTTCTCCGGACCAAGGTCCTGCCATATTTGGTGTAATTCCATTTAGTAGTTTTTGCAATAGCGCTGCCTAAAAAGGTCTGTGAAAAATTAATGGTGATTTTGCATTTTGGAACACCCACTCAATGTACGAATGAAACCATGTATCCAGTACTGGACTTTCATTTCAAGCTAATCAGAGTGTGTAAATCAGTGTGACATACAGGGGGTCATTATGACCCCAGCGGTAAAAACCGCCTACCGCCGCGGTGACGGTCGCCAAAAGACCGTCGCTGCGGCTACCAGCCATCCGCCGTATTATGACCACAGAAGGATAGCGGAAATCTGGCTGTGGCCATGCTGGCGGATGGTGGTAAGGTGGCGCTGCTGCCACCAGCAGCGCCACACCAGTAAACCGCCGCCAGCCTTATTATGACCCATAATATAGCCTGGCAGTGTTCTGCTGGCGTGTGCTGCTGGCGGTAGCAGTGCCCTGTCCCGTCTCCTGCCAGAGGACCCCCTGAACACAGGTAAGTGGGTGCTCCGACAGGGGACGGGGGTGGGGCTGTTGTGTGTGAATGTTTCTGTGTGTGTGTATGCTGGTGTGTGTTCCATGCTGAATGTGTGTGCATGTATGGATGTGTGAGTGCGTGTATGTTGTGTTCTGTGAATGCGTGTCTGCGTGTATGTATGAAAGTGTGTGCCGATGTGTGTGTGAATGGATGCATGCATGCATGGATGATTGTGGGAATGAGTGTGTGTATGGGTGTGTGAAGGGAGGGGCGTGAATAAAGGGGGGTCTGGAGAGGAAGGGGTGGGGGGAATCTGGGGAGGGGGTGGGCAAGACTTCTATCACTGATAGTGCCTACCGCCATGGTTTTCGTGGCGGTAAGGAAGCCATGAAAACCATGGCGGTAGGCCGGTCACTATCCCGCAGGCGGTACAGTGACGGCTGCCGGGCTGGAGATCGATATCTCCAGCCCGGTGGCCGTTGCCGCCGTGGTGGTCGGTGTGGTACATTGGCGGTTTGGCTTCCGCTCCCCCTAAAAACTTCACCTACATCTTGCCCGGCCTGAGGCTGCTGAGCACCACTGCATCCCGCTAGAGCAAACCCAGAGCACCTGGAGTCATGAAGCCCTCATCAAGCCAAGGATTAAGCAGTTGGTGTGCTGGTCTTGACTATGCTGAGCCAGCTGAGCCCATGGGGAGAAGAGGTGCAGGCCCTCCAGAGTGAGCAAGTGAGTCCAGCTTCGGATGGGCTTCTGATGCACCAAGGCAAGTTCAGACCTTGGGTTAGATCAGCCTGTGCAGGCTTCCACCTCCCGGCCTCTGTGGTTGCTTCAGGCCCCTAGGTGGTAGAGGTGGGTGGAGCCGGGTCAGCAAAGTGGCAAACCGGCATGCAGGCATTCTGAGGTGAGGCAAGAGTGGCTGCGGCGTTAGAGTCACAGCCCTTGGGCAGAGCCGGAGTGGGGCGGACGTAGCCAGGCTAGTCTCCTGGTGTGGCGTGCACCACCACTCTGTGTGCTCCCCCTCACTCAGTCCTCTTGGAAGCCAGCCTACAGTCTATCAATCCACCAGCAGCAACTTAAGCAAGAAGTCATTGCCTCTCTAATCTCCTTCTTCCTGGGACTTCTGACTACACCCATTTTCCTCAATACCCAGCAGTGGAATCAACTGTTCTCGGAGCACCTTGCTGAGAGAGAACAAAGGCTGAGTACCACACAGAGCTATCCTGCAAAGAAGAGTGCAGAGTCCTAAGTGGAGTGTTGGGGTTCAAGTGCGGCACCAAGGAAAAGCCCTAGGGGCTGTGGTGTACTGTCCTAGGGCGCGAAGGTGGACGGTTATTCAATCAGTGTGTTTTGTGCCCTCCCAGTGCATAAATGTTCACATGTGTAATCTTTCAATATGTTCCCCACACCTATATGCTTGGCTCCAGTGCCCATCGACATTCATCTGCTCCTATTTGTGCAACTCATCCCTCCTGACCTACAACCGGCTGGGTCTTGCCAGTTTTTCTTGGCTTGCTCTTGCCATTCTTTCCAGGCACCAGTCTTAGCTTCTGCTCAGCACCAGCTTACTTTTCGTTAAAGTATCCTCCCCTTGCTCTCAACTGCCGGTAGCATGCACAAATAAGTATATCATGACTCATTAAGTCAGTGAATATAATATGAGATTTGGCAGAATAACAAGGCCCCTCCCAGTGACGTGGCCAAAAAGGGAGCATGCCACAACTGGTGGTGCAATAAAAAATGAGGTAGCCATTGCTGGTCTGGCAGGCCACTTGGGTCCTGATGCAGACATTTGGTCCTTGCTTAAAGTGCCATTGAACCACCCTACTATGGAGGGTGTCCCCTGTCAATAAAAGGGTAGAAAATATCACCCCCAAAATTCATACCAAATTCTTTTATCTAAAAGACCAAGCATCAGCTATTTTCACATCAAATGCAAACATTCCTGGCTGCCATCTCCCTTGTAACCAACTATTACTTAACAAATTACCTCATTTGGTCTTTCACAAGATGTCTCTGACTGGTCTGACTTAAATCAACCTACACCCAGTAATTCATCTAACAGTAATGGAGAGCAACAGGCAACCAGTATACCAACCACCAATGATCAAAACATCATGCACACAATCACTACTTCTAACCCAGAGTCCCTAGGGTTAGAAAAAACACATTTGTGACTCAAAAATCATTGTGATGGAGGGGCCCCAGCACTCACTGTCACTGCTCAAGTACACATAGGTGCTGTGAATAAAGATGTCTCGATGCACCTGTCTGACTGCGAAAACCTCTCTCTCATTGACAAAGCCCTAGAAAGCAATAAGAATCAACAAACATTTTCTACCCTGAAAAACTGCTCTACAAAAAGGCTCTGGCACAAGAAACTACAGCGTAGTTGCCTCTCCACCAGTCAAGCATACTCCCCCAGGACCAAAACTAGCAGTTCTTTTTTTTTTGCAAGTCCACCAAAATCAGCATCCCCTAATAGACTATCAAGTCACATTACATCTTCTCTTACTTCAGCTGAATGGGAAGCAATGATGGTGGTACCCACTCAGTTAGTTCTAATATCACTCAAGCCGAGAATTAAGGACAATGCACAGCCAGCACCATCCAGAATGTGACAGAGACTGAGAACATCTGGGCAGTTCTTCTATGAACATTGTAGTCGACCGCCGAGGCCCTCAGTTATCAATCTATGAAAGTGGACACATAGATTACACTATGGAACACCATGTGAGTCTTTGGTTCTGGGATCGACACTAAGATTGCGAACCTAAAGAGCCTCAAAATCAAAGCTCAAAAGACAGCAAGAACTATACATCCTATCTGTATTTGCTTCCCAATTATGAACAAATTGGAATCACTAGTCAAAATCCTTGATGATATCATCACTGATCTGAAGAAGGTTCTGCAGTGTAGTAGTCCAGCCAGGTCTTTTAAATTAGACACAACCTTAGCCACTCAAGCTTCAACAGAACCTTCACAGGCTACTCCCCCTGCGGCACAGGTGACCCCAGAGTACACGCTCAAGGGCCTCCTGGCACCTAAGAATACAAAGTGCACTTTCAAGTACTGCGAGAACACCTTCTGCACCACAAGTTCCTGCAAGTATCACAGCCTTGTCAAAGACTATCCATCCTGGCAACACTAATAGATCACACCTCTGCCATCAGCTCCACTGCTGGACCCAAAAGTAACACCACAGAGGAAAGCCAGGACCAACAATTAGCTCCTGTTTTGATGTCTGAATGTTGTTGTAAGAAAATGTGACATAAAACATGAAAGAAGAAAGCCAATTTTTTTTTCAATAATAATATTTATTCTTTCTTCACTAACTTTATTACAAATTTACAGAGAAACATTGCAGCAGAGGAGCAATCACATGATGTCGACCCTGGTCTTGACCGTCAAATTTCAACTCAAAAAGGAAACTCAAAACTCCATGGAGGGCAAAGCAGAAATAAAAGGCCTCTTTTGCACAGATAATTGACCAGAATCACAAACAGAAACTAGCCTTCTCCATCAACAGACACAATCTCAACAAAATGGGCAAATCACCTGGGCCCTTAGATTACCCATCCAGACAGCTGATTAAAAGTTCATCAGTCAATGACCATGACGAGCTGGGTACCTGGTGACTTGAGCAATTCTAAAAACAATTATGAACTGGTCCTAAGGCAGCAGCACCAGTACTGTCAGCAGATAATCTTAAAATCTGTTCATGGAACATCAATGGCTTATCAGACAAGTAAGCCAACAGTGAAACCCTGGGATTTATGGTGTCATACCAAATAATCGTATTACAAGAAACATGGGTAGAGAGGGCCCTTCAATTCTGGGTTCTATCTCCTTTTCAGTTCCGGGAAGAAAAGAGGCCATCAATGGCTCACATTGTGAGGGACTGGCAATCTATATACAGGCTGCCTTGAAAAGCAGCCACACAATGAAACCGTCAGCATAAAACAGCGTGAAAATAGCATAAACCACTTTCAAACAAGGATGAAGACACTTAGAGCCTGATATAGATATTGGCGGTGGGGTTACTCTCTCGCAATGGTAATGGATATCCCATCCGCCGAAAACTAAAACCCTTTGGATATTATGGGATTTAGATTTTGGCGAATGGTATAGCTGTCACAATTGTGACAGAGTACAACCTCCGCCAATATCTAAGTCAGGCCCTTAATTGGTGCTCAGGAATATTTATGTACCACCCAAAGCAGCAAATAAAAAACAGCCAACACAGGAAATATGCAATCTCCAAGGTGGGCCCTAGTTGACTGAAATACTTCTTCTCTGGGAGTCTTCAACATGAACTTGTTGGGGTCCCAGCAAGACAAGGAGAGTTTATCCATCCAGAAGCATTTTAGTTGGTTCCAGAACAAACTAAAAATTTGGCATTTAAACATGAAAAGAAGGGCAGGGAACTTATAAAGTAACTAGAGTTTTTCAATTTATTAGTTATCAATGGCGGCTTCCAGCCTGACCCAACCCCCTCATTTACATTTCAAAATCATAAAACCTGCTCCTCAATAGACTTCACTGTGCTTTCCTCCCTTCTCATTCAGCTTTTCTCTACCTTCTCATTTACACCAACGGCAGAAAACAACCATCTACCACAGGAACTATGTCTCATCTTTACCCCAGACAATCTTTCACTAGATAGAGTTAAGCATGGTAGTGCTCACATGATAAATAGCAAGTGACTAAAATGGTCTTCTAGTAAAATCCATGGTTTGTGGGAACTAGCAAAAAGCACATTCTCATGTCTTTTGACAGAGAGGAGTGCCCTCCCATAGCACATAGGATCCATTCACTGCCTAATTAGTTACCCGATGCTCAACCCTGGAAAGAAACTCTAGTATCCAACAAAGAAGAGCACAGACCAATGCTCATAACAAAAAAAAAAGGAATAAAGTGCTCTGTAAACCACACCCTTCAGGCTTACAAGAAAGCCCCAACTGACAATTTCTTGAAAGCCAAGCTGATAAAAACGAAGTCTGCCTACAGAAAATTCAGGTGAGATCAGAAAAGGGAGGCCAACAACAATCTCTGTGCCAAGCTCTAATATGATTTGAATGCCAACAAACCTGAGAAGTTTTGGAAAACATTTAACAATTTAAATGACTTGTCAAAAATCAAAGCAAAAGTTGATATTCAAGAAGAGAGCTGGAACGTGTATCTCTCAAAGCACCTTTGCCAGCCTGAGAGCATGGTGCAGCTGGAAAAGGCCACTGCTTCTTAAATAAAGACCATGCAGGTGTTATAGATTCATTTTATAGTCTGCTTGGGCACAGATATTTTAGCTTAGTCTAGGCCTGTGCCCTTTAACCTACATATGGATTCTGATTTCATTTATTCAGATTCATTCATTTTTACTTATCCTGCTTTCAGCTGGGATGTTTTTATTTTCCTAAACAGCCCTAATCTTGTAATTCTGAGAACGCATTATTATCATTCCTCTGTGCACAAAAGTTCACTGTGTTCTCTGCACTAAGGCTGACAAGAACAGTACAAGATAATACAATCAGTATTGTCGCCACAAGACTGCATAAACAGACCAACACTTAAACGCATGCCCCCTTCAGGCCTTTTCTTGGAACAGATATATGTTTCTTATAAAAACACTGTATAGATCAAAGGGCAATAGGGAGGTAATTTCCAGCCAGGATACCATCCATGCTGTTTGCCATTACAATGATGACCTCGGCCCTGTCTCTACAACCAACTCAGGAGACTACAGGCAGACCCCTGTCTCTCAGGTAATGGTTATGGGTACTCCTCTCATGAACTAAGTATGGACAAACTGGGTGATCACCAACATGCTCTCGCTTAGGAGATAAGGATTGATAATTGCAGCGCATATATTTTATCGTAAATTTCAATAAATGTATTGAAAACCATTATGCATCTCTTTCTTTGGCCTATATGTGTGTATGAGACCTGTTGCTAATGAAAGAAAGGGGTGAGACTAATCGACCCTGACTTCCCTTGAGAAGCCTAAGAGAGTCATGTTTCAAGCTGCCACAAATCACTTTTTCTTTCAGGATTGGGTGAGGTGCTGCTAAACAGCTGAAAGGGTCGGACAGACAGCTGCCAAGAAGATTTAGAATTTACTCAGTCACCCATAAACAGTGGTGCTGCTGCCCCTGATCCAGGAGTCTCGTTCTAACAATGGGAGCCCTATGATATGGTGCCACCAACGTTGATTGGACACTAATTATACAGGTCCCCTGAGTATCTCTGTCTCACACACACTAAAGATACCCTAAGTATCATTATACAGAGACGTCCGTGGTCTTAGGGATAATCCTCCTCAGCTGAATAGGGAGCACCTATCTAGGCTGTGGGTTTTTCAAGCTTGAACCTTAATAGGATTTCCCTATTGGTATTGCTGACTCTGATACCTTTTCCTTAATATGGCACAACCAGTAAATATTTGAGAGAACTGTAGACAACCTGTCACACAGTTCCTATTAGCTAACAAATTAACAAATGAGGTGGGGATGTCACATTCATAGTTGAAGCTCAAGATGCTTACAGAACACAAATATTCTATTCATGGGTCACCTTCCCATAAATAAACGCTGACTCCAACACATTTCATTTATACAGATTAGCAAATGTACCAGCACAGAGCATACCAATATTTAGAAATACCTCTAAATTATCCAGAATACCAAGATTGGTTGAATGTCGCCCTTTCACATATAATACAGCCTGTCAGGCTAGGTCCTTTAAGCAGTGACAGTCCAACGTGGCCAGCAGTGTCCACCTACACACCACATCCTGATGTGCAAGCTCTACCACTGGCTGAAGTACGCCCATTCTACAATGAGCTAAAGCAATTTATAGATGATTAATACAATTTGTAATGCAAACTTTAAACACTGCTCCTGTGAGGGCTGCTCTAGCTATCAATCAATAGGCAGTTACAGGGATAAAACCACAGACTGTCCATTCAATAATGGGAAAAGTCCCTACTGAGCGGGAGAAGATTTTGTTCTGGGTGGCACAAAAAACAAATCAGCTGGAAGCAGTGTTTCGCCATATGGGACCCCAAGATAAACATAGAATTCTTACAATGTGCTTGCCCTTTGGGATGGTTCCCTCAATAGAGGACTGTGCCACTTGGGGCACAGTCTTTGCCGCAATTTATACCACTGCACATGGAACACCGACACTTGCGTATCTACCAACAAAACAATTAAACTATTTCAAAATGAACACAGGACAGCCCTGGCCCTGGACTTGGGGATGAAACTGATGTGCAATTTCGACAGAGTGTCCTCAATAATTGTAAGTAATATTAAAGGGGAAGCAGCAGCACTGGCGATGCACGAGAGGCTCCGGGTGGTTGCTCAGAGGGACCAGGAGAGTGAGCAGGCAAAGATTATTTCCAAAACGTATACTAGTATAGTTTGGGATAGTCTGGGGGCCAAACCAACTAAACCTCAACTACAGAGTCCTTCCACTAAGGAGAGTATTAAACAAGCAGATAGGAGCCCTAAAAAACAGAGAGAGAGACAAAAACAAAATAAAGATAGAAGAATGCAAAGAGAAGAATCTCCACCACCAGAGACCTCAGTAAAAAGATGAAACTTTAGAAACAGGGAAACTTTAAAAACACTAGGTAGAAATCCATAAACTGACAATCGCCAATCTTGTTCTTTCAAGGACACACCGGACAAACCGAGTGACAAAGGAGGATGGTCAGAACACCAAAGCGACTACATGAAGCCAAAACAGGACTCACAATGCTCCTAAGAGACTTTCACAAAAAAGGAAGAAAAACTTTAACAACAAAAGACCTAATTTAAAAAGAAAAAGGTGGTAGCAATTTCAAGTAAAGAAGCCACTCATATTGAGAAGGTCATTGGAGAATAGGATGTGGCCAGTGACTCTGCTAGACAGCGTAGTAGAGGTCACGATATGTCATTAGAGTCTTATAGATCTTCTGGATGTGCCACTGACTAGCGACTTCCTTGAAGTTGAAATAGTGGACTGGCACGTCACCCCACCTGACAGGGTGTATAGATTAAACATGCAGATTGAGGGAGACACAGAGAGCATTATTAAAGTAAACTTCTGGAGAAGGTTTACACTAAATCATGATTTTTTTATTGTCATGCCCGAGTTTGTCCGCGTGCTCCCACAAGCGGAAGATGTAATTTTGGCCCTATTTCTCTGTCCTTGTTCCAGACGTAATAAAGGAAGCCTACGCTGCTGATGGGGCTTTGGCACAGACTCCTGCTCTCTACGGCAACCACATAGGGTGGGGCATAGATTCCCCTTATCATGTAAAACCAATTAAATTTACTCTACAGATCTAGCCTCAATACCCAATTAAACATGAAGCTCAAGCACCCGTGAGAGAAATTCTCATACAACTGGAGTACCAGGGAGTAATAGAACCCTGCGTCCCTGTAGCAAAACCTGACCATTCATACAGAATAGTCTTAGATTACAGACATTTGAACCTTTATACATGCACAGTTACAATAGAAAATGCACACAGCACTTAACAATCTTGGACTCTTCCAGTGTTTTCTTCTGCCAAAATCTAGCACCTGAGAGCCGGGATCAAAGGGCCAGATGTAGGTAGCCGTTTGCATGATGCAAACTGCGAAAATCGCAGTTTGCGCCATGCAAACAGCCTAACGCGATGCTCATTCCCAAATTGCGAGTCGGTACCGACTCGCAATTTGGGAATGCGACTCGCAAATAGGAAGGGGTGTTCCCTTCCTATTTGCGACTCACATCACAATTCAGAATTGCTTTGTGACCGCGAATGCGGTCGCAAAGCAACTCGCAGTTACCACCAGTGTCACACTGGTGGTAACTCATTCGCTAAAGGGAAGGGGTAACCATGGGACCCCTTCCCCTTTGTGAATGTCGACAAAAATATTTTTTCAGAGCAGGCAGTGGTCCTGTGGACCACTGCCTACTCTGAAAAAATGAAACCAAATGGTTTCGGTATGTTTTTCATTTTGCAACTTGTTTTCCTTTAAGGAAAACGGGCTGCAAAATGAAAAAAAAATGCTTTATTTAAAAAGCAGACACAGATATGGAGGTCTGCTGACTTCAGCAGGTCAACATCCCTGTGAGTGCAGGGACTCGCTATAAGGTCGCAAAATGCGACCCACCTCATGAATATTGATGAGGTGGGTCTTTGCAGCCCCATAGCGAGTCGCAGACGGTGTCTGAGACACCGTTCTGCATCCGAGATTGCGACTCAGAAATTGCGTGTCGGACAGACTCGCAATTTCCAAGTCGCAATCTCGGAGTTTACTACATGTGGCCCTAAGTGCCTTCAGTGCATTAGGCTCTCAGAGGTGCTTTTGGCACTTGCCCCAGGGTATAAGGACAGCCCGTGGTGTTTTCTGCCCGTGTAACATCAATATTACATGATATTGATCCTAAGGCATGGTCTTATGTCGATGACATCTACCTTACAGATGACGACCCGCATATTTGGCCCCGGTGGATAGATCATTATAGGATTCCCTGCCCAAAGCTACAAATTCAGATACGGATTTAGGAAAAAGAATTGCTTTCCTTAGTTTCCTGTTTTTAGGATGAGAATTATCTGATGAAGCCAAAAGCCTATCCCTATACTTTCTAGAAAAGTGCATTTAAATTCAACCTCCAAAAACTATCAAGAAGCTGCAGTCATTACTGAGTTTCTTTAATTTAGGCAGAACATACATTCCAGACTATGCACAAGGCATAAAACCACTGTATGATGTAATTTGACCAGATTTTTTAAGCAAACACCGGACACCGCAACATACACGCAGACTCAGAATCTTACAGCAAAACATGCTACACACGTGTTACAACAATTTGGTCATCAGAATAATTCCTGGTTCCATCGGGTTCACCAATGTAACATTTAATGCGGGAGACACTGTACCCATAACATACAAATCACACTTGTACTCCAATGCAGAACAAAAACCAACAAAAGAATACTGACTGCTGTACAGATGGCTGTCATTAAGGAGAAGCCACTTGCCCCAGGGAAACACATTAGTGTTGTTGCCCAGGTACCAGCCCTTGAGGCAGTTACCAAAGCTACCGTTCCAAATGCAAAAGCGTTACATCCAAGTTGGATTCAATAGGCAACCTCCCTAACGTCCACTGATTTTGATTATGTTTTCGACCCTAAACTGAAGACACAAGAATTCCTACAATATGAACTTGAGTCCCATTGACCTGCAACATCATGCCTCTCGATCATTACAGAACTATCATTTACACTGATGATTCAGCACAACCAGCTGTAGGTACAAAATGTCAGTACTCAACTGCTTGTATACCTGTTAGTGGAATAATGAGGGATGGTAGATTCCACCCTCAAAATACATACACACAGACCCTAAGCGACTTGCAGAGCTTAAGGCTCTGATTCTGGTACTGGAGCATACGGATCCTGAACAGTCCACATTGACTGTGTGTGATTTGTACTACTGTGTCCAGTCCTACAATGATCACTTACATCATTGGCACCTGAACGGGTTCAGAGACAGAGAAGGGAACATCATCAAGTACAAAAGCTAGTGGGGAAGGGTAGCAGATCTTAAGGACAGACTAACAAGAGCTCATGTAGTTCATACATTGGGCCACCAAAGTGTAGGAGTACACGTTGTAGGAAACACTTTGGCTGATGAAGCTGTCGTAGTGACTCCTGTCATGGTAACAAGACTGCTGGATTTGGATGGCAACACCACCAAGCGTAGGGGACTGAGACTGAGTCTGAGTCTGTGCCGTGTGACAGCTGTCAACCTAACCCTTCTGGCTAGCCAGCTGCACCTCACCAGTACCCAAGAGTAAATGTGATTTGTGGTATCCCTTCGCATGACTTCATAGATTTCTCAGGGAAAACGTGGTGGAAGAGATCTTACCCCTTTCTCTCAGTTATGTATGTCTCAATCATGCAAAGACAAACAGAAGCAGGTCTAGGTTCAATAGGTTTTATTGAATCAACTGCATTCTACATAAAAAAAGGCATGTTTTGCTATTATAAGGATGATAAAATACAATAAAAGTAAAGCAGTGACTAGGAAAGCGAAACATAGGAAAAATGTGTCCTACTGTCACAGTAATAGTTCTATATCCCTACCCGCACTACTAAGTTCTATACAGCAGCATGGCAGTGTAAGCTGTAATGTTCCCATCAGGCCCTCAGGAAGGAACTCATCCCCCATATCTGTGTTTTTAGATAAGAAGAGGTCTGTTAGTCTACTGCAAGTCCTCCCTCATGGAAGCATAGAAGACGACAGGTCTCAGCAGGAACTGGAAGGACAACACACAGTATGCGATGGCTACGGGATGGAATTCTCCTCTAATGTAAAGGGGGCAATGAGGTGTTTTGTAATAAAACATCAGATGTTCTGAGAAGCGTCCCTGATGTGACAACACATATATTTCTGTGTGTAGGAGTTAGGGACACAATGAACGCTTTGTGTTGGAAATAATCAATAAGCTTATCATGTTCAGCCTTGAATAAAGCACAGAGTGAAGATGTACAAGAAAATGAATGACAGAATTCTGTGTAAAAGGGCTGCTGGTAAAATAATAAAAACTTCTTCTCTAAAATAAAGCCTTTGCTAAAATATTAAAAGAAATAACATGCCATGTATCTATGTTAAAGGGCACAAGCTGCAGGCGTACGCTTAAATAATTCACCCATGTAATTCCTAAAGTAACCTCACAATAAAGCCACCAAATCCACAGTATCTATGGCTTCTGTTGCTGCAATTACTCATTCTGACACAAGACTTAATAATGAGACATTGGCTGCTGTGAAAGCTTCGGCTGATGGTAAGCCTTTACCAAAAGCATACCCTACTAAATATACCTACCACCTCAGTGCCCAGTACATTTCATCCACAACAGTTCCGGGGGTGGGTGAGCGTGTGATCCCCATCCAAGATCAGAGACCAGATCACAATAAATCTGAGAAGAGGTGCAGGCCCTCCAGAGTGAGCAAGTGAGTCCAGCTTCGGATGGGCTTCTGATGCACCAAGGCAAGTTCAGACCTTGGGTTAGATCAGCCTGTGCAGGCTTCCACCTCCCGGCCTCTGTGGTTGCTTCAGGCCCCTAGGTGGTAGAGGTGGGTGGAGCCGGGTCAGCAAAGTGGCAAACCGGCATGCAGGCATTCTGAGGTGAGGCAAGAGTGGCTGCGGCGTTAGAGTCACAGCCCTTGGGCAGAGCCGGAGTGGGGCGGACGTAGCCAGGCTAGTCTCCTGGTGTGGCGTGCACCACCACTCTGTGTGCTCCCCCTCACTCAGTCCTCTTGGAAGCCAGCCTACAGTCTATCAATCCACCAGCAGCAACTTAAGCAAGAAGTCATTGCCTCTCTAATCTCCTTCTTCCTGGGACTTCTGACTACACCCATTTTCCTCAATACCCAGCAGTGGAATCAACTGTTCTCGGAGCACCTTGCTGAGAGAGAACAAAGGCTGAGTACCACACAGAGCTATCCTGCAAAGAAGAGTGCAGAGTCCTAAGTGGAGTGTTGGGGTTCAAGTGCGGCACCAAGGAAAAGCCCTAGGGGCTGTGGTGTACTGTCCTAGGGCGCGAAGGTGGACGGTTATTCAATCAGTGTGTTTTGTGCCCTCCCAGTGCATAAATGTTCACATGTGTAATCTTTCAATATGTTCCCCACACCTATATGCTTGGCTCCAGTGCCCATCGACATTCATCTGCTCCTATTTGTGCAACTCATCCCTCCTGACCTACAACCGGCTGGGTCTTGCCAGTTTTTCTTGGCTTGCTCTTGCCATTCTTTCCAGGCACCAGTCTTAGCTTCTGCTCAGCACCAGCTTACTTTTCGTTAAAGTATCCTCCCCTTGCTCTCAACTGCCGGTAGCATGCACAAATAAGTATATCATGACTCATTAAGTCAGTGAATATAATATGAGATTTGGCAGAATAACAAGGCCCCTCCCAGTGACGTGGCCAAAAAGGGAGCATGCCACAACTGGTGGTGCAATAAAAAATGAGGTAGCCATTGCTGGTCTGGCAGGCCACTTGGGTCCTGATGCAGACATTTGGTCCTTGCTTAAAGTGCCATTGAACCACCCTACTATGGAGGGTGTCCCCTGTCAATAAAAGGGTAGAAAATATCACCCCCAAAATTCATACCAAATTCTTTTATCTAAAAGACCAAGCATCAGCTATTTTCACATCAAATGCAAACATTCCTGGCTGCCATCTCCCTTGTAACCAACTATTACTTAACAAATTACCTCATTTGGTCTTTCACAAGATGTCTCTGACTGGTCTGACTTAAATCAACCTACACCCAGTAATTCATCTAACAGTAATGGAGAGCAACAGGCAACCAGTATACCAACCACCAATGATCAAAACATCATGCACACAATCACTACTTCTAACCCAGAGTCCCTAGGGTTAGAAAAAACACATTTGTGACTCAAAAATCATTGTGATGGAGGGGCCCCAGCACTCACTGTCACTGCTCAAGTACACATAGGTGCTGTGAATAAAGATGTCTCGATGCACCTGTCTGACTGCGAAAACCTCTCTCTCATTGACAAAGCCCTAGAAAGCAATAAGAATCAACAAACATTTTCTACCCTGAAAAACTGCTCTACAAAAAGGCTCTGGCACAAGAAACTACAGCGTAGTTGCCTCTCCACCAGTCAAGCATACTCCCCCAGGACCAAAACTAGCAGTTCTTTTTTTTTTGCAAGTCCACCAAAATCAGCATCCCCTAATAGACTATCAAGTCACATTACATCTTCTCTTACTTCAGCTGAATGGGAAGCAATGATGGTGGTACCCACTCAGTTAGTTCTAATATCACTCAAGCCGAGAATTAAGGACAATGCACAGCCAGCACCATCCAGAATGTGACAGAGACTGAGAACATCTGGGCAGTTCTTCTATGAACATTGTAGTCGACCGCCGAGGCCCTCAGTTATCAATCTATGAAAGTGGACACATAGATTACACTATGGAACACCATGTGAGTCTTTGGTTCTGGGATCGACACTAAGATTGCGAACCTAAAGAGCCTCAAAATCAAAGCTCAAAAGACAGCAAGAACTATACATCCTATCTGTATTTGCTTCCCAATTATGAACAAATTGGAATCACTAGTCAAAATCCTTGATGATATCATCACTGATCTGAAGAAGGTTCTGCAGTGTAGTAGTCCAGCCAGGTCTTTTAAATTAGACACAACCTTAGCCACTCAAGCTTCAACAGAACCTTCACAGGCTACTCCCCCTGCGGCACAGGTGACCCCAGAGTACACGCTCAAGGGCCTCCTGGCACCTAAGAATACAAAGTGCACTTTCAAGTACTGCGAGAACACCTTCTGCACCACAAGTTCCTGCAAGTATCACAGCCTTGTCAAAGACTATCCATCCTGGCAACACTAATAGATCACACCTCTGCCATCAGCTCCACTGCTGGACCCAAAAGTAACACCACAGAGGAAAGCCAGGACCAACAATTAGCTCCTGTTTTGATGTCTGAATGTTGTTGTAAGAAAATGTGACATAAAACATGAAAGAAGAAAGCCAATTTTTTTTTCAATAATAATATTTATTCTTTCTTCACTAACTTTATTACAAATTTACAGAGAAACATTGCAGCAGAGGAGCAATCACATGATGTCGACCCTGGTCTTGACCGTCAAATTTCAACTCAAAAAGGAAACTCAAAACTCCATGGAGGGCAAAGCAGAAATAAAAGGCCTCTTTTGCACAGATAATTGACCAGAATCACAAACAGAAACTAGCCTTCTCCATCAACAGACACAATCTCAACAAAATGGGCAAATCACCTGGGCCCTTAGATTACCCATCCAGACAGCTGATTAAAAGTTCATCAGTCAATGACCATGACGAGCTGGGTACCTGGTGACTTGAGCAATTCTAAAAACAATTATGAACTGGTCCTAAGGCAGCAGCACCAGTACTGTCAGCAGATAATCTTAAAATCTGTTCATGGAACATCAATGGCTTATCAGACAAGTAAGCCAACAGTGAAACCCTGGGATTTATGGTGTCATACCAAATAATCGTATTACAAGAAACATGGGTAGAGAGGGCCCTTCAATTCTGGGTTCTATCTCCTTTTCAGTTCCGGGAAGAAAAGAGGCCATCAATGGCTCACATTGTGAGGGACTGGCAATCTATATACAGGCTGCCTTGAAAAGCAGCCACACAATGAAACCGTCAGCATAAAACAGCGTGAAAATAGCATAAACCACTTTCAAACAAGGATGAAGACACTTAGAGCCTGATATAGATATTGGCGGTGGGGTTACTCTCTCGCAATGGTAATGGATATCCCATCCGCCGAAAACTAAAACCCTTTGGATATTATGGGATTTAGATTTTGGCGAATGGTATAGCTGTCACAATTGTGACAGAGTACAACCTCCGCCAATATCTAAGTCAGGCCCTTAATTGGTGCTCAGGAATATTTATGTACCACCCAAAGCAGCAAATAAAAAACAGCCAACACAGGAAATATGCAATCTCCAAGGTGGGCCCTAGTTGACTGAAATACTTCTTCTCTGGGAGTCTTCAACATGAACTTGTTGGGGTCCCAGCAAGACAAGGAGAGTTTATCCATCCAGAAGCATTTTAGTTGGTTCCAGAACAAACTAAAAATTTGGCATTTAAACATGAAAAGAAGGGCAGGGAACTTATAAAGTAACTAGAGTTTTTCAATTTATTAGTTATCAATGGCGGCTTCCAGCCTGACCCAACCCCCTCATTTACATTTCAAAATCATAAAACCTGCTCCTCAATAGACTTCACTGTGCTTTCCTCCCTTCTCATTCAGCTTTTCTCTACCTTCTCATTTACACCAACGGCAGAAAACAACCATCTACCACAGGAACTATGTCTCATCTTTACCCCAGACAATCTTTCACTAGATAGAGTTAAGCATGGTAGTGCTCACATGATAAATAGCAAGTGACTAAAATGGTCTTCTAGTAAAATCCATGGTTTGTGGGAACTAGCAAAAAGCACATTCTCATGTCTTTTGACAGAGAGGAGTGCCCTCCCATAGCACATAGGATCCATTCACTGCCTAATTAGTTACCCGATGCTCAACCCTGGAAAGAAACTCTAGTATCCAACAAAGAAGAGCACAGACCAATGCTCATAACAAAAAAAAAAGGAATAAAGTGCTCTGTAAACCACACCCTTCAGGCTTACAAGAAAGCCCCAACTGACAATTTCTTGAAAGCCAAGCTGATAAAAACGAAGTCTGCCTACAGAAAATTCAGGTGAGATCAGAAAAGGGAGGCCAACAACAATCTCTGTGCCAAGCTCTAATATGATTTGAATGCCAACAAACCTGAGAAGTTTTGGAAAACATTTAACAATTTAAATGACTTGTCAAAAATCAAAGCAAAAGTTGATATTCAAGAAGAGAGCTGGAACGTGTATCTCTCAAAGCACCTTTGCCAGCCTGAGAGCATGGTGCAGCTGGAAAAGGCCACTGCTTCTTAAATAAAGACCATGCAGGTGTTATAGATTCATTTTATAGTCTGCTTGGGCACAGATATTTTAGCTTAGTCTAGGCCTGTGCCCTTTAACCTACATATGGATTCTGATTTCATTTATTCAGATTCATTCATTTTTACTTATCCTGCTTTCAGCTGGGATGTTTTTATTTTCCTAAACAGCCCTAATCTTGTAATTCTGAGAACGCATTATTATCATTCCTCTGTGCACAAAAGTTCACTGTGTTCTCTGCACTAAGGCTGACAAGAACAGTACAAGATAATACAATCAGTATTGTCGCCACAAGACTGCATAAACAGACCAACACTTAAACGCATGCCCCCTTCAGGCCTTTTCTTGGAACAGATATATGTTTCTTATAAAAACACTGTATAGATCAAAGGGCAATAGGGAGGTAATTTCCAGCCAGGATACCATCCATGCTGTTTGCCATTACAATGATGACCTCGGCCCTGTCTCTACAACCAACTCAGGAGACTACAGGCAGACCCCTGTCTCTCAGGTAATGGTTATGGGTACTCCTCTCATGAACTAAGTATGGACAAACTGGGTGATCACCAACATGCTCTCGCTTAGGAGATAAGGATTGATAATTGCAGCGCATATATTTTATCGTAAATTTCAATAAATGTATTGAAAACCATTATGCATCTCTTTCTTTGGCCTATATGTGTGTATGAGACCTGTTGCTAATGAAAGAAAGGGGTGAGACTAATCGACCCTGACTTCCCTTGAGAAGCCTAAGAGAGTCATGTTTCAAGCTGCCACAAATCACTTTTTCTTTCAGGATTGGGTGAGGTGCTGCTAAACAGCTGAAAGGGTCGGACAGACAGCTGCCAAGAAGATTTAGAATTTACTCAGTCACCCATAAACAGTGGTGCTGCTGCCCCTGATCCAGGAGTCTCGTTCTAACAATGGGAGCCCTATGATATGGTGCCACCAACGTTGATTGGACACTAATTATACAGGTCCCCTGAGTATCTCTGTCTCACACACACTAAAGATACCCTAAGTATCATTATACAGAGACGTCCGTGGTCTTAGGGATAATCCTCCTCAGCTGAATAGGGAGCACCTATCTAGGCTGTGGGTTTTTCAAGCTTGAACCTTAATAGGATTTCCCTATTGGTATTGCTGACTCTGATACCTTTTCCTTAATATGGCACAACCAGTAAATATTTGAGAGAACTGTAGACAACCTGTCACACAGTTCCTATTAGCTAACAAATTAACAAATGAGGTGGGGATGTCACATTCATAGTTGAAGCTCAAGATGCTTACAGAACACAAATATTCTATTCATGGGTCACCTTCCCATAAATAAACGCTGACTCCAACACATTTCATTTATACAGATTAGCAAATGTACCAGCACAGAGCATACCAATATTTAGAAATACCTCTAAATTATCCAGAATACCAAGATTGGTTGAATGTCGCCCTTTCACATATAATACAGCCTGTCAGGCTAGGTCCTTTAAGCAGTGACAGTCCAACGTGGCCAGCAGTGTCCACCTACACACCACATCCTGATGTGCAAGCTCTACCACTGGCTGAAGTACGCCCATTCTACAATGAGCTAAAGCAATTTATAGATGATTAATACAATTTGTAATGCAAACTTTAAACACTGCTCCTGTGAGGGCTGCTCTAGCTATCAATCAATAGGCAGTTACAGGGATAAAACCACAGACTGTCCATTCAATAATGGGAAAAGTCCCTACTGAGCGGGAGAAGATTTTGTTCTGGGTGGCACAAAAAACAAATCAGCTGGAAGCAGTGTTTCGCCATATGGGACCCCAAGATAAACATAGAATTCTTACAATGTGCTTGCCCTTTGGGATGGTTCCCTCAATAGAGGACTGTGCCACTTGGGGCACAGTCTTTGCCGCAATTTATACCACTGCACATGGAACACCGACACTTGCGTATCTACCAACAAAACAATTAAACTATTTCAAAATGAACACAGGACAGCCCTGGCCCTGGACTTGGGGATGAAACTGATGTGCAATTTCGACAGAGTGTCCTCAATAATTGTAAGTAATATTAAAGGGGAAGCAGCAGCACTGGCGATGCACGAGAGGCTCCGGGTGGTTGCTCAGAGGGACCAGGAGAGTGAGCAGGCAAAGATTATTTCCAAAACGTATACTAGTATAGTTTGGGATAGTCTGGGGGCCAAACCAACTAAACCTCAACTACAGAGTCCTTCCACTAAGGAGAGTATTAAACAAGCAGATAGGAGCCCTAAAAAACAGAGAGAGAGACAAAAACAAAATAAAGATAGAAGAATGCAAAGAGAAGAATCTCCACCACCAGAGACCTCAGTAAAAAGATGAAACTTTAGAAACAGGGAAACTTTAAAAACACTAGGTAGAAATCCATAAACTGACAATCGCCAATCTTGTTCTTTCAAGGACACACCGGACAAACCGAGTGACAAAGGAGGATGGTCAGAACACCAAAGCGACTACATGAAGCCAAAACAGGACTCACAATGCTCCTAAGAGACTTTCACAAAAAAGGAAGAAAAACTTTAACAACAAAAGACCTAATTTAAAAAGAAAAAGGTGGTAGCAATTTCAAGTAAAGAAGCCACTCATATTGAGAAGGTCATTGGAGAATAGGATGTGGCCAGTGACTCTGCTAGACAGCGTAGTAGAGGTCACGATATGTCATTAGAGTCTTATAGATCTTCTGGATGTGCCACTGACTAGCGACTTCCTTGAAGTTGAAATAGTGGACTGGCACGTCACCCCACCTGACAGGGTGTATAGATTAAACATGCAGATTGAGGGAGACACAGAGAGCATTATTAAAGTAAACTTCTGGAGAAGGTTTACACTAAATCATGATTTTTTTATTGTCATGCCCGAGTTTGTCCGCGTGCTCCCACAAGCGGAAGATGTAATTTTGGCCCTATTTCTCTGTCCTTGTTCCAGACGTAATAAAGGAAGCCTACGCTGCTGATGGGGCTTTGGCACAGACTCCTGCTCTCTACGGCAACCACATAGGGTGGGGCATAGATTCCCCTTATCATGTAAAACCAATTAAATTTACTCTACAGATCTAGCCTCAATACCCAATTAAACATGAAGCTCAAGCACCCGTGAGAGAAATTCTCATACAACTGGAGTACCAGGGAGTAATAGAACCCTGCGTCCCTGTAGCAAAACCTGACCATTCATACAGAATAGTCTTAGATTACAGACATTTGAACCTTTATACATGCACAGTTACAATAGAAAATGCACACAGCACTTAACAATCTTGGACTCTTCCAGTGTTTTCTTCTGCCAAAATCTAGCACCTGAGAGCCGGGATCAAAGGGCCAGATGTAGGTAGCCGTTTGCATGATGCAAACTGCGAAAATCGCAGTTTGCGCCATGCAAACAGCCTAACGCGATGCTCATTCCCAAATTGCGAGTCGGTACCGACTCGCAATTTGGGAATGCGACTCGCAAATAGGAAGGGGTGTTCCCTTCCTATTTGCGACTCACATCACAATTCAGAATTGCTTTGTGACCGCGAATGCGGTCGCAAAGCAACTCGCAGTTACCACCAGTGTCACACTGGTGGTAACTCATTCGCTAAAGGGAAGGGGTAACCATGGGACCCCTTCCCCTTTGTGAATGTCGACAAAAATATTTTTTCAGAGCAGGCAGTGGTCCTGTGGACCACTGCCTACTCTGAAAAAATGAAACCAAATGGTTTCGGTATGTTTTTCATTTTGCAACTTGTTTTCCTTTAAGGAAAACGGGCTGCAAAATGAAAAAAAAATGCTTTATTTAAAAAGCAGACACAGATATGGAGGTCTGCTGACTTCAGCAGGTCAACATCCCTGTGAGTGCAGGGACTCGCTATAAGGTCGCAAAATGCGACCCACCTCATGAATATTGATGAGGTGGGTCTTTGCAGCCCCATAGCGAGTCGCAGACGGTGTCTGAGACACCGTTCTGCATCCGAGATTGCGACTCAGAAATTGCGTGTCGGACAGACTCGCAATTTCCAAGTCGCAATCTCGGAGTTTACTACATGTGGCCCTAAGTGCCTTCAGTGCATTAGGCTCTCAGAGGTGCTTTTGGCACTTGCCCCAGGGTATAAGGACAGCCCGTGGTGTTTTCTGCCCGTGTAACATCAATATTACATGATATTGATCCTAAGGCATGGTCTTATGTCGATGACATCTACCTTACAGATGACGACCCGCATATTTGGCCCCGGTGGATAGATCATTATAGGATTCCCTGCCCAAAGCTACAAATTCAGATACGGATTTAGGAAAAAGAATTGCTTTCCTTAGTTTCCTGTTTTTAGGATGAGAATTATCTGATGAAGCCAAAAGCCTATCCCTATACTTTCTAGAAAAGTGCATTTAAATTCAACCTCCAAAAACTATCAAGAAGCTGCAGTCATTACTGAGTTTCTTTAATTTAGGCAGAACATACATTCCAGACTATGCACAAGGCATAAAACCACTGTATGATGTAATTTGACCAGATTTTTTAAGCAAACACCGGACACCGCAACATACACGCAGACTCAGAATCTTACAGCAAAACATGCTACACACGTGTTACAACAATTTGGTCATCAGAATAATTCCTGGTTCCATCGGGTTCACCAATGTAACATTTAATGCGGGAGACACTGTACCCATAACATACAAATCACACTTGTACTCCAATGCAGAACAAAAACCAACAAAAGAATACTGACTGCTGTACAGATGGCTGTCATTAAGGAGAAGCCACTTGCCCCAGGGAAACACATTAGTGTTGTTGCCCAGGTACCAGCCCTTGAGGCAGTTACCAAAGCTACCGTTCCAAATGCAAAAGCGTTACATCCAAGTTGGATTCAATAGGCAACCTCCCTAACGTCCACTGATTTTGATTATGTTTTCGACCCTAAACTGAAGACACAAGAATTCCTACAATATGAACTTGAGTCCCATTGACCTGCAACATCATGCCTCTCGATCATTACAGAACTATCATTTACACTGATGATTCAGCACAACCAGCTGTAGGTACAAAATGTCAGTACTCAACTGCTTGTATACCTGTTAGTGGAATAATGAGGGATGGTAGATTCCACCCTCAAAATACATACACACAGACCCTAAGCGACTTGCAGAGCTTAAGGCTCTGATTCTGGTACTGGAGCATACGGATCCTGAACAGTCCACATTGACTGTGTGTGATTTGTACTACTGTGTCCAGTCCTACAATGATCACTTACATCATTGGCACCTGAACGGGTTCAGAGACAGAGAAGGGAACATCATCAAGTACAAAAGCTAGTGGGGAAGGGTAGCAGATCTTAAGGACAGACTAACAAGAGCTCATGTAGTTCATACATTGGGCCACCAAAGTGTAGGAGTACACGTTGTAGGAAACACTTTGGCTGATGAAGCTGTCGTAGTGACTCCTGTCATGGTAACAAGACTGCTGGATTTGGATGGCAACACCACCAAGCGTAGGGGACTGAGACTGAGTCTGAGTCTGTGCCGTGTGACAGCTGTCAACCTAACCCTTCTGGCTAGCCAGCTGCACCTCACCAGTACCCAAGAGTAAATGTGATTTGTGGTATCCCTTCGCATGACTTCATAGATTTCTCAGGGAAAACGTGGTGGAAGAGATCTTACCCCTTTCTCTCAGTTATGTATGTCTCAATCATGCAAAGACAAACAGAAGCAGGTCTAGGTTCAATAGGTTTTATTGAATCAACTGCATTCTACATAAAAAAAGGCATGTTTTGCTATTATAAGGATGATAAAATACAATAAAAGTAAAGCAGTGACTAGGAAAGCGAAACATAGGAAAAATGTGTCCTACTGTCACAGTAATAGTTCTATATCCCTACCCGCACTACTAAGTTCTATACAGCAGCATGGCAGTGTAAGCTGTAATGTTCCCATCAGGCCCTCAGGAAGGAACTCATCCCCCATATCTGTGTTTTTAGATAAGAAGAGGTCTGTTAGTCTACTGCAAGTCCTCCCTCATGGAAGCATAGAAGACGACAGGTCTCAGCAGGAACTGGAAGGACAACACACAGTATGCGATGGCTACGGGATGGAATTCTCCTCTAATGTAAAGGGGGCAATGAGGTGTTTTGTAATAAAACATCAGATGTTCTGAGAAGCGTCCCTGATGTGACAACACATATATTTCTGTGTGTAGGAGTTAGGGACACAATGAACGCTTTGTGTTGGAAATAATCAATAAGCTTATCATGTTCAGCCTTGAATAAAGCACAGAGTGAAGATGTACAAGAAAATGAATGACAGAATTCTGTGTAAAAGGGCTGCTGGTAAAATAATAAAAACTTCTTCTCTAAAATAAAGCCTTTGCTAAAATATTAAAAGAAATAACATGCCATGTATCTATGTTAAAGGGCACAAGCTGCAGGCGTACGCTTAAATAATTCACCCATGTAATTCCTAAAGTAACCTCACAATAAAGCCACCAAATCCACAGTATCTATGGCTTCTGTTGCTGCAATTACTCATTCTGACACAAGACTTAATAATGAGACATTGGCTGCTGTGAAAGCTTCGGCTGATGGTAAGCCTTTACCAAAAGCATACCCTACTAAATATACCTACCACCTCAGTGCCCAGTACATTTCATCCACAACAGTTCCGGGGGTGGGTGAGCGTGTGATCCCCATCCAAGATCAGAGACCAGATCACAATAAATCAGCGCATGAGGGTTTTGCTTCTGCCCATACTGTTGTGGTGGCTTCTATTTCCCTGTTACAAAAATGCTATTGGTGGCCAGGTCTATACAAACAGACCAAACAGTATGTCCATTGTTGTGACATCTGTCAACAAATAAAGAGGTCCACCATCAAACACCGACTGGAGATACCCTTCTAAGTGTCAAATAAACCACTGCAATGTGTTTTCTTGGACCATTGCAGTCCTTTACAACCTGATTGTGCATGCAAATACACCTTAGTTGCTGTTGGGTCATGTTGTAAATTCCTGTGGGTATGGCCACAGCCACCAGCTCACACCCAAACTGCTCTTCTTCATCAGGACATAAGCGGTTGCAGCACTCCACATGGACCAGGTTCCTGTCTTTGCCTCGAGGGCATTCAGGGACACCACTGCAACGATGGGTTTTCAACTCCAATAAATCTCACCCTACCATCCTGAGGGATGTTCGATTGTGGAGAGGAAGAACTGAGATATAAAGAAATCCTTATCAGCAAAGATATTACGTTCTAGTTGTAGTTGGCTTTATCCCCTATATAGGGTCCAAAGAGCACTAAATAATCTGCCCAGTTAGGTCCTTGGGAGGATGCACCCCTTACGAGGTCCTAATTGAGATACCTATGTTGATAACCTCGACACGGTGGTGGCAGGAACACCTTTTGACATAAATGAACGTGTCACTGTTTTGCAGGAAACACAACAATTTTGTGATAAAATTCATCTGCCTATGCCACCACCTTGGGAATAAGGGATTTGCCAACAACATCTACTAGCTTGATTACTAAAGTTGGGGATCTAGTATGAGAAATGGTTACTGTAAAAAAAGGAGTTTGGCACATCCTATAGAGCACCAGTTCCAGTCCTGGTAATACACAGTACCAGGACTGGCACTGTACCACCACTGCCTGATTCTAAAGAAAATTGCTTTGTTTCAATTGACATTGCACCATGTAGCCACTCTTGCACAGCAGACCATGAGGATTTCTGGGTAGATCACTAGCCTCCCTCACTATCTAATGGGATATACCTCCTCAAGCACTCAACAATGTTTCTACAAGTACCAATGCTACAGTTGTCTCCCTGAGTTTGAGGAGGGCGGAGAATGAACTGCTACTTCCTGTCACCAATTCACCAACAAGAAACATCCATCCTACGGATCTCTACTACTCCAATTCAACCCAGACAGATGACATTGTTTATTATGAACCACCACCATTGGGTCCATCTACCAGTTCTGCACCGACTTCTGTCTTTGCACAAAGAGCTTCTGGTTACTTTGTCAACATTGATGATTTTTCCTCACATTCCTCTGCATCCGTGACTGCACCTGTTTCAGCAGCACACAGGCCTTATGACTGGCTTAAAAACAATTGCTTGGTTCTTCCATGGTACCATCTATGGATACTATTGACATTGCTTGCCTTTCTGCTTTTGATTGGGTTTGCCATTGTTTTCTTTTTATTGATAAATGGTCACTATCTTCCTGAACACTCTGCTGTTGAACTGGTGGATGTGGTTTTTGACACCTTATCTTTCTTCCCATAAGGTCCGAAGAGACTTGTCCCTGGTGAACATTTCAGCTGTTGGGATTCCTGATGGGATTGTGTTGGATAAAGTACTGCAAAATAAATTCGGTCCTACTGAGGTCATTCAAATTCCATATATTTTCAAAGTTTCTATTAATAATGCTATTTCACCTGGGGTTGTTTCTGATGATTAGGATGTTAAAACAGTTAGTTCCATGGTTTCTGAGATTGAATATTATACTATATTTGAAAGTGAAGATGTATCTATGAATACAGCGAGTTACTGGGAACTGTTTTGTTACCACCATTATGGACATCACTTTCTGCACAGAGCTGGTACACTAAGACCCGTTTTTAATTATACTCAAAGTAAACATTGTCCTGCTCCTCTAGTGGGGAGTTCCAAAACATAAGTAGAAAAGTTTGCATATGTTTCTGAGAATGATGCTAAAAATGCAGAGTCATATTATTTCAAATTACCTCCTTCTAAAGTGAGAAAAATATTGCTAACCAACACATAATGGATCTACAGTATCTAGATTCCTTTGTTTCCTGGCTAGTCATCAATGGCTATGAATTTTGGAAAAACATCACTGAAGAACAGCTTTCTAGTTAGATTCAGAATCGTACCTTTAATTCCTCACTTTCATGTCCTGACAGGGGGTTATCAAGGCCGGTGGACACAAATAGTTGTCAGGCACATTTTGAAAATTCTATATGGGGTTTCAGAGCAAGCCAACTGGACCGAAAGTATGTCACAGCCCTACACTCAGATATCATTACAACATACAGTGTGGGTAAACTTTGCCAACAGTGGTTAAGTCCTTCCACATTAGCAGCTGTCAAAGAACACCTTAGTCTCCCTTCAGAAGAAGTTGACTTACAAGATTTCTTGTAGGGACCTAGAAAGCCACACTCCAAAACTTCATATGCCATATACAATCACATTTGGAAACTTTCACAAAAGTAAGCTGCTGCACCTTTGAGGCAAATTGATGAAGAAAATATGGAAAAGGCTTTAGCCATTGTCGATAATGATGTGAACACATTTTCAACCGCATTTACACTCTAAATAAAATTGTGTCATCCTCAATAAATATTATTCAGAATATGTCATTTTTACATTATGAACAGAGTCAACTTAGGTCCATCATGCAGCTGCATTGGACACTGCAGGTTCTCAAAAGTGTCTGTGTGCCTTGGCAGCATGTCAACTCTACTGAGTTATTTGCATTCTTTGATTTGACCAAACAGCAACAGATAATGGCTAAAAAAGAAGCAAGCTACAAAATGCTTAACATTGAAAGATTGGAAAAGTTGCCTTTTACAGTAGGGGAAATTCCATCAGCAGTACGGCTACCATATGGGGTAATTAATCTGCCCACTTACGCATTTCAGTTTAGCAAGTTTTTGAAACAGTTTGCAGTTGGCAGGTTTGAGCAGTTAGGGTACATCCATGAGGTGTGGGAGTTGCCTTTCGATTACAAGTGTCTGAAGGGTGAAGCAGAGGCTTTTCTTAGCTGAAGCAAATGTGAGATGGCTGTTAGTCATTCTATGATTTGCAAGCAGATGTCCTTGCATGGCATTTGTAATGCTGCCATAGCAAATTTGGCATGTTATCTGAAATGTGCTCCCATCTCTTTGATTCACCCAGTATTTCGAACACTTTCAAATGGAAAGGTATGTGATGCTGAATAGTGAAGGCTGTTGCAGAATTAAGCCTGGAATTGCATTTTTTCAAATAGTAACTTGCTGCGGCAATGTGTTATATCCACACAGATTAAAGATAAGGTAGCAGAAATGTGGCCAAACAGTGCTACTTTCAATGTAAATTTTGACAAGCTGAGCAGACTAAAGTTGCTATTATTTCAAAAGCATGTGGCTCTGACATCAGCCAGAGAGACCCATGACCTCCAACTAGCAAGGTAATTGGCAGAGATACAGTCCTTATGAAATACCGACTTCCCCAAACATTTTAGAGACTTGGTGAGCAGGATTTTCAATGCATTTATTAGTGCAGGAATTGTGCACTTTTTTAAGGCTGTCGGGTCTGGATTTATTAGCACCTTCCAGACTATAGCTGGAGTGATACCTTAAGCCATCCGTTCACTATTTTTAAGTGTCTTTGGTGGATTCCCAATAAATCTGGCTTTGGTTGATGGCACTTTGTGGTTGCTATTTTTGATAGGCAATGGCTATCCCATCTCAGCAAAGTAGAGTGATGGAACTCTCACCAGCTAAAATATGGACATGGATCTGTTAATGTCCTAGTTGAGGGCTCTCACGGACGTGTAAATTGAGACTGTGGATGGTACACAAGGTATCCTATGAGCCACCACTTGTGGATTTTCGGCCTCCTACTACATCTGCTGCTGCCAGGAATGTGGCCCCCTCAGATGGTTCTATGTTTGAGGCTTCTGCACACGTATGCTCTGTGGTTCCTTCTGCTAACATGCAGGTCAACTTATCGCCTGCCGAGGTGGAGTCCTTCTTGCCTTCCATCACCATTGAAGACATCGGAGATTTCCTGCAGGTCCATCATTATTGTTGAATTAATTGATTGGCGTTTTTTATTAGACTACTTGCCCTTTGGATTGGTCTGCCTGTTGGCTTGCCTAACTTGTCACCTTCGACATTCCTATCTCTTTAAGTGTATTTTAATATGCTTCTAGTGTTTTGAGTTTTAGAGCATTTTAGTTTTAGCATTACACTCTTGTCCCGACGATGGGGAGGGTGTTGAAGGTTAATTTTATATTCTGCTTTGGCACACATATTTTAACTTATCTTAGGCCTGCAGTCTGTGTCCTTTCACCTCCACATGGGCTCTGATTTAATTTATTCACTTTCATTCATTTTTAGTTAGTCTGGTATCAGCTGGGATGTTTTTATTTTCCTAATCAGCTGTAATCCTGTGATTCCATGAACGTAATTATTATCATTACTATGTGCACAACATTTCTCTATGTTCTCTGCACCAAGGCTGACAAGAACATTACAAGATAGTCCAGTCAGTATTGTCACCACAAGACCAGTTAAACAGACCGCCCATGTCAGGCCTTTTCAAGGAACAGAATTATGTTTCTTATAAAAACACTGTTTAGGCCAAGGGACAATAGGGAGGTAATTTCCAGCCAGGACAACATCCAAGCTATTTGCCATTTCATTGCTGATATCGGCCCTGTGCCTGCAACCAATTTAGGAAACTACAGGCAGACCCCTCTCTCTCAGGTGATGGGGGTAGGTGCTCCTCTCATGGACTAAGGGGCATATTTATACTTTCTTTGCACTGAATTAGCGTCATTTTTTTTCTACGCTAATTCAGTGCAAACTTAACTTCATAACATAATTTTTTGAAAAGCGTAAAACCACCCTGCATCAATGAGATGCAAGGTAGGCGTTCACATCCAAAAAATGACTATAAACCCCTAGCGCCATATTTTCCATCTGTGCAAAAAAGATGCACGGATGGAAGTCGGACACAAAAAATTACGTTAACCCCGTTTTGCATCACATTTTAATGGCTGGGTCTGATCAGGTGTTAAAATAAGGCACATACACCACTACATAAGGAAAACTCACCAAAGGAACGTTTGCCACCTCCAGGACAACATGGAAGTCGTACTGCTCCAGCTAGGCACATGCTGCATATGTCCGCAACGGCAGCTGCTCCCTCCGCCTCCGCAAACGCAATCCCAAACACCACAATGGCACCCATAAAGGCAACGCAGGAGGCAGGAGAGGATATTTAGTCAGAGGACAACCCTCCTTGGCCTCAAGGAGCAAGGCATCATCAGGACCTACCATCTCAACCGGGAGTCCATACTACGCCTGCTGAACCACATTGCACCAGACATTACAGCAAGGCTGAAAACTCCCTACATCATACCACCCATCACAAAGCTCCTCACTGTATTTCTGGATTCTGGATCATTCCAGACAACACGGGGGCTAGTGGCTGGTGTCTGACACCCACAAATATCTGTGTACCTGCCTAAGGTCCTAGATGCCATCATCCGGCTCACACCCGACCACATCTGCTTCCCAAACACCCAGCAACTGCAGCAGGAGACGAAGCAAGGATTCTATCTGATTGCTGGGTTTTCGCATGTGCTAGGTGCAATGGACTGCACCCAAGTGTGACTGGTGCCACCTGCAGCTACAGAACATCTATACAGGAACAAAAAGCACACACATTCCATAAATGTGCAGGCCACTGAAGACCAACGTGGACTCTTCACCAACATCTCAGCCAAGTACCCTGGCAGCATCCATGATGCATACATATTCCGGCACTCCACAATCATCCAGCGGTTCCAGGATTGACAATATGGCAATGGCCTATTTGTGGGTAAGTCAACCAACCAAGCAATACACACACAACACACCAACCTTGTAGGACAAACAATATATACCCAATAACAAAGAAGCATGGGACCACAGACTTACTGGCAACAAAACATACGCAACATGCTACATACACAACAATGATTGGACATCACAAACTCAGACACACACATGTACCTAACACAGCCACAAACTAACAGCTACATCATGTGAAGGACAGGAAGAGATTGTATGCTTTGCATTCAGAAGAGACCACAAACCACTACAAGTGTCCACTGGTTGACTTTTCACACACATAAGATCAAACTATCAATATCTCTGCCATGTCAATGGCCTATTGCATGAGCATGGAAAGAAAGTCACACCTAGGCACATCCCCACCTCATTCATGGTGTGCAAGACTCAGGCACAACCCACATCAAACCACACCCAAGTGGTGCAAACCACAACTACATCCGATCTACTCTTGCCTGACATACTTGTAGGCTGCACATACATCTGTCAAATGCATTCCATTGTACACATTGGAAGACTAATGTACCTGCCATTATAGACAATGGGGTAGAATCATGAGAAATGGTGACACAACTACTCAACTGACACTTCACATGCATGTGTAGTAAGTCTGACAGAAAATCTAGTTACTTTGAAGATAGCACATACACCGGTACCAAATGTGATCATAATGTCAAAATATGATATACACCCTTAGACACCTGGACACTAATCATGAGTTTGTTGACTGGCAGAGGTTGCTTGTCAAACTTCCACCACATTAAGACCGCCATTGTGGTCTAAACCCTGCTGGCCTAATTAGGAGTTCACTGCTGGGGCTGTCAGTGGAAACATAATTTTCCGTAGCCAGCTGGAAAGGAGCCAAAAACATTTCAGCCAGTTATGAAGTGATTAGGCTGCAATGTAGTGCCATGGTGGGTGCAGCAGCACCAGTAGCGGTCATAACTGCATGTAATTTGTGTATTGGAAAGTGCTACAGGACTGTCCATGTGGGACCCGCCACTGCCCATTTCAAGTGCATGGCCAGTGCAGGGGCCTCCAGGGGGCACCTGACAACCCCATACGGCCAGCCCTTGCATGGCGGTAGAACTGCCATGCAAAGGCTGGCAGAATCTGCAGTCCAAATCCGGAGGCCTGCACTGCTTGTAGCGCTGCCCTGGCAGATAAAGGCTGCTGCGACTGCCAGGCACCTGGCGGTGGCAAACTGCCAATGTTGGTGGTCCAAACGTGGTGGGTCCACCACAGTCATAATGTGGGGGCCCTACTGTCACAACTGCAGCGGTCCAACTGCCACTGTGAGTCTGGCACACTCGAGAACACTGCAATGCGGGCCAAGATGGTTCACACAATAACCATCTGCCACTATGGCCCCCTAAGTGTTGCATTGCATGTGTAATGCCACATGACGACATTGAAGGAATAGACTGGCTTTATAGGGCAACTATGCTGGCCACACATCAAACACCAACATGCTGCAAGGAGGTGATAGCCTTCATCTAATATGAGAACCCTGCTACTGAAATGGACTACACATAAATTGTAACATAGTTGATGAGCACACGTATTGCAATACATATGGTCACATACAGGTCCTTGAGGCAGTACCCCCCAATGGCATGTACATCAACACAGTCAAAATGTACCATATCACGAGACCTGGAATATACACAACCCCAAAAAGACCTCTGAGTCACCATTCAAATGGCACCCGACCACTGCCATGGAATATTCATGGTCCCTCTCAACTCTTCATTAAATATCTCCCTCTTTTGTTTGCAGCTGACCAAGATTATGGCATACTGCTGTGGGTCATGACCCCATTTGCTAATCCAGATACCAATGAAGAGTGTGCCTACAATGAAGCACACCGGAAGACATGCAATGTGGCAGAGAAGAGCTGTGGCCTTTTCAAATCCCAGTTCCGGTGCTTGGACATGACAGGAGGAAACCTCCTGTAAGCACCCCCGTTGTTATGCAAGATCATACTGGTATGTGCTATCCTGCACAACATGTGCGTCAGAAACAATATCCCCTGGGATGGACAAGTAGATGTCCACAATGAGGAGGAGGAGGACCTTGAGGGGGACCTACCAAACACAGCAGTAGGAGTCCACACCTGACGGACAATTGTTGATTTTCTATATATAGTCAACCAATTAAGTACTTTGAAACTACCTGAAATACATTTTCTTCAACATCACAAATATTGGTCTCCTCATCGTCCAATATATATGTTGTTGGAATGTGAATCTAACCTCTGGGAGTGTGTCAGAAACACAGAAACAACAAGTATGTTATACACATCTTTGGTGATGTAGGAGGTTCTACAGACTCCAATTCACATATAAGTGACGGCTAAATCCCTAGCATGTGACTTCTGAAGGCCAAGATCCATGCACCACTACATATATTGTTACATTATGTGGGCAATGTGCAATTCCATGGCCCATTCACCAACACAACACCATCCCTAACAGGTAGCATGCAAAGGGGTCACACATAAGGTAGGGACTGTCAGGAAATGGAGGTAAAGTAATGTCAGAACTGAACACTGTCACAACACTGTGTGAGAGCAGCTTGGCCTGCACCTTACATGTGTGTCAAGGGGGGCATCATAGGTAATGTTGCTCCTTCAGTAAATTCCCATGGTAATTATTCAATGTTGGAAGCTGAGACTGCACAGTATGTCCATGGGAATATGTACTGGCACTAGATTAGGCCACATCCCCGACACAATGAGGACTGTAAATCATGTGTGGCACATAAACATTGGCTGGGGATTTGTCAATGGCTTGGCAGTGACATGAAGCAATTAGGGGTGTTGAATCCACATACAAACACATAACAGATTGTATGGATCATGATTTACAATGGGAGAATGCATCTGCCAAATGATAGTCTGGCTGGAATGTAGGCAGAGTGTGTGACACACCCATCTACATAGGATGTACAGCGGTCACACAAATAGGCTTGATTCACACATGCCCACTGCTAAAAATGAGAAATACATGTTGACAAACGTATGGGTGTCCCACCTAGGTAGCAACGCGTATGCCATTGTCCACAATGAATGACCTCTGTCTGAATGTGTACACAGTATGCCCCGTACAACAACATAACACAGCACACTGCAACACAAAGCATTCATTGTCACTTACATGACAGATCCATTGCATGGTATCAAATGTAACTAACTTGCTCATACATTTAATGGCGCCCAATTTCACAATCATTTGTGGCATGTGTGAACATGTGCAGCATTCTCCTATACAGTCATGGACCCACATCACACTGAGTGGGAGTTGACACAGCTATATTGTCATCATCTTGCAAAGGATGAATACAGCACTAAGGAGATTATACACCTCAACATCAGTCAGTCATGGTAACAGTCAGCTAGGTTGTGGCATGCCGGGAGAATTGCATTGCCATGTTCAACTGTGGATGTGGATGGACAGCTCTGAGATACCCACAAATTTGTACTGACACTACATGTCATGTCACATGGAGACTACTCAAGTGCTGTGGCATATGCAATGTCATGTGTGTTTGGCACTCATTCCATCTCACTAATGATGCCAATGGGACAATGACAGCTGGGTTGACAGTTGTAGGAGGAGAGAATATTCCCATGTGACATAAGTCACATGTAGTATCCCGTCCTACTATCACCTGACAATGTTGCTGTAGAAGATGTGTACAAGGTGCTAGCAGAAAAAAGACTGGGAGCAATGGAGGAAACAAGCATACCTCACCAGTCATGGCAGACAAAAGGGATAATGACCAGACAAACACCAAAACCAACACTGTTAAACACCAGTGTCTACATGTCAAACTCTAACTGATGAACAGAAAGGGTGGGCATGTCAGTACATGGCCAAGACATGTGTGCCACCACCATACCATGGTAATTGCATTTCTCGTGGTACCAGAAGAGGAGACATTCACATACAATTCAATCCAACCATATCATTTGTCCAACCTTTATGTCACAGCAGCCGTGCAACCCCAAGCAGGGTGAACATGGACACAAGTTTGGACTCCTAAACATCCATATTTGTCCTGCATGTGTAAGAACACGGCCTCTGTACCTGAGAAGGGCAGGCTGACATCTTGCACTGCATTGGAATTTATCACAGCCAGGGCTGTATGTCCACAATTGTGAATGTCTCCATCCACTAGGGTGAGTGCGCAGGCTGGAAATTAGACATCATAAATGGTGGAGATACCAGCTCAAGAAACCCACACACCACTGCTCTGACAACATCAACATATGATCATGTAAAATGCTTGATGAACTTGCCCAGGGGGCAGGGTGGAGTGGACAACCATCAACTTGCACCTCCACATGCAACCATGGGTTTGTGTTGCCACACATACTCACATAGTGATATAGATGGGTAGGCCTGCTATCTATGCTACACTGCAACACTGTCACACAGTGGTATGGCATTGCATGTGACAGTCATGACTGACATGATGTTGACAGTTCATAAACCACAAATGGAGGCAGGCACACATATCCCAAAGATCTCAATACACATGTACCATTATAATGGGTCTGCCATGGTAATGTGAATGGATTCACTACAAAAGATAACCTAGCAGCAACATCATGGCATAGGTGTCACAAATCCTGTGATGGTATGAATGTACCCATCAGTTATGCACTGACATACAGTACATATATGCCAGTGATGTGACTATACTGGCAATAGTGAAAAGGACAACTTCTGTCTCTGCTGGTAAATGTAAATGTGAGCTTGCACATCCCCTGACACAGCAATGTCATGATGTATGACACAAACAACACTACAAATGTCCATACTGACACATGGCATATAGCATTCTCCACCAACATACGTGTCCATAACATCTGCAGCAACTAAGAAGCATAGGAAAATACATGGCACATGTGTAGCTGTCCTACAACTAGCTAATTACGATTAGTAACCAGTGAGTAGACACACATGCACACTCAACTTGACAGGGGATATGTGATGTTGATGCAGTCCCAGTCCACTGCATACTCTGAGTATATGATGTAATGGTTGACTCATTCCTTAGCATGTGAATGACACAGGGCCATCATAACAATTTGTATGTAGGTATGTAGACACATATTGCCCACAGACATAACTATGTACTCCACCTGCCACTCACTAGTCATACACATATGTGAACACATAGCACACGTGTGCCAACATACATGTGGATACAGTGTAGGACACATGAACATATGCCCAAATTATGAGTGAGTGCCTTCAGCTGCGTGATGATAACACGTATTGGTTGCACATACCAAGGACAGCGCAAATACATTCATGCTTTTTAGCAAGAAAACATATACTACATAGCAGTACAGGCCATGTCACATGTGAAATTACTCAGGGTGCATTCAAGGTCTTTAATGGAAAAAATGACGCAATTCCAACATGCGTCACAAAAATTACGCTAATGCATCAACACCACACCGCAATGTTGCAAAAATGACGCTTAGGCCATGAGCCGCAATTCAATGTTACCACTACGCTCAATGTACCATGTAGAAAAATCAACGCATGACTCCGATGTGTTGCTGTTGTATTTATTATAAATGTACTTCTCTTTGTATTATTGGTGTACTGTTTATTGTCATTGTATTGTGGGATGTCAGTTTGGGGTAGTTTAGTTGTAGTAGTTTTGGGTGATTGGGGTAGTTTTAGGGGTTAAGTTTCCTTTCTCCTATTTGTTTTAATTATATTTTTTTATTTACATACTGTCCTCTTTTGTTATGTCTGGAAAGTGCAGGATGGGGAGAATTTCTCTGGATGAGCTCTGGTGGTTCATCTGGTTGGTGGGCCATTAGTTGCCCCTCATGCTACAACTGGGTGGCTGGCTGATCCTGGCTATCCCACCAAAGCAAGGCATCCGCAGTGAGGTAAGGCTGTGTACCATCTGGGGAGGATCTTCAACAATGGACGTAATGAGGACGAGCTCAAACATTGGTGGACAGATCTAGTGACAAGGGAGGAGGATCTGCTGGACCATTTGGGGACAGAAATTGGCTGAACTGTTAGTAAGTCACCCATTTCCATTCAATTGCCTGCATGTAGCATTTGACTGACATTAGCAGATAAGTTGGAGTGCTGCTTGTAATGGTTGTGAACATGTTGCATGCAACCTGTATGACGAGACTTTGCCCCACTTGAGGCCTGCAGACCCTATGTCATATAATTTAGACCGTGCAGCACATGTATAACCATCACAAAGGGGCATATGTGAGTGCCCCTAGCACAACCTTTGCGCTGCCATAGTCTCATGTGATTGACGATAATGTAGCACTGACCAACCATTTTGCCCGTGTAGTCTGTATAAAGTGGTGCAATGCATGCATTGCACCACTTTTGCAAGGCTTAACACACATCATGGCTGTGCCAGCCACAAAGTATGCAAGGGGGTCATTCCGGAGCAAAAGGGGCCTCCATACTAGCCAAGAAAACTCAATAAGATGGCTGCACCCCATTAGTGGCGGATTACCTATTGCCTCCTCATTGCTGCCATTAAAAATAAGTTCCCATAATGATCAATGGGCCCCTGGGTGCTCAGCAGGACTTGGGTATATGAATAATGATGATGTAAATCCTGCAAAGCACCACACTACTGTCACACATTTTTTATCCTACTCCCCCTAACTACTACTATGGTGCACAATCTATTGGAGACGGCACACACATGGTGGTATCAGGAGTGCGCTAGGGCTCACACTTCAACTGGCCCAGCACTAAGTGCTGTGCCACTTCCATATCTTTGGCCCAAAGTGTTGTGATGCATGAACAATTCAACTTTCCAATTATACACCTAGGAATGACGCTTGTGTCACTAATAAGGCATGAAAGGGTGTGCAACAATTAGTTAGGGAGAGCAAACCCAGGCCTCAGTGTCACAACAAATGTTCCAAAGTATGATTTCCAATCATTCTGTAGGGCTGCTAAATGTAGATGTGAAATCTGTGCATAGAAATGCTTGAGAAGGGCCCCTATGTACTCAGCAGGTGGATACTTGATCCATAGCAGCTCCTGCTGAGTGCATCATTGGCCTTCACTTGTAAACATGATGTTGGGCCACACTGCCAACATGCTGTTACTTAATATTGATAGCGCACACACATTGATGTGAGTAAGGGGTGCACTAAGGCCCACAGGGACAGTACAGATGTAATAGGTGCTGCAATACAGTAGTGCTATCGGCCTCTTGTTGTAATTTAGCAAGGTCATGTTATGGACCGTGACCATGCACAGGGTCCAGACTACTGGCAGTTCCATTTGACCTGCGCATTGTGTACCAGAGTTAGTATTGTACACTAAACTATGGTGTCCATTTGCATTAGGTAGGATTTACACTATGCAATGTTCTACATACATGTCTTACCGGTGGACCTGCCCTTTATGTCACTGGAGAGGTGGCTAGATTTGAAGACCCCAGTGCATCCAGTAAGTGCCATTTAGTAGCTCCTGTTAGCCACTCTAGGGTTTGTTGTGAGTCAGTCAGAAAAGTGGAATGCAATGAGTGATGTTGTTTTATGGACCAATGATAAGAAATCATAGGAGGATGGATGGTGACATCATGGGGCATGTGTAAGAGGGTCAACCACCACTGCAGCCCTAATATTTGAGAGTATCCGGGGACGTTATGCCCTGCACCATGTATACATGGTGACCTTAGTACAAATTTTGTGGCTTCACATCAACTTGTCAGTATGGCCCTGTGGCAGGTCGAACGGTATAAAGACAACGGAGAGAGATTGTGGTGACCAGGTAAGTGGTTTATTATTAAGTGGGCGGGTAGTATGTTTAGTGTCCGTAAGTTTACAGGGATTTTAAAGTCTTTAGTGGTCGTCTTCCAATCTTCTTATTGGGGTTTTATTCTCTTCTCTTTTTCTCAGTTTGGCGTCCCCTCTGTCTCTCGGTGGGCTCCAGCGAGGATGGACCGGAAAAGAAGGAAAACGCTACGGTAAGTGGGGCGTTTAACTCTGTAGGTAGGTTTTTTATACTAAAGGGGAAGGTGGAGAGAAGGTTAGGGTGGTGCTGGTAGTGAGGTAGGACGGGGTGAAATACCAGCTTTAAAAGTGCACGTTTTGTGACTTAATGTGGGGTAATAGGTGCTCTCTACAATCCCTCCCAGCCCTCCCTTCACTCCTTCCCAGGTCCCTTCCCCAGTGCCCTCTTAGTCTATATAGTGCTTTTACTGTCCCAAAACGACTGTACCTTAGAAAGCCACGACCCTCCTGGGCCGTGGCTGGCTCCTGCGTGTCCCGTCAGCTGGGGTTCACTGAGGTTAACCTCCTTCTCCAGTGCATCGTCGTGGGTCGGTGTCGCGATGCTTCTCACTCGTCCTCCTGTTCGGCTCTCTTTTCTGTCGTCCCTCTCCTCACGGCTTCTTACTCCCTCGTCCTGATCGTCGGGACACACCCCTTTATTCACGGCCGCGGCCTGGACATCCTCCGGCGTTTCCACGGCGTCCAGGTGACGTGATCCGTTGCCAGGGAGCATTCCTATGGCAACGCGAAGACGCTGAAGTGACGTTTCGGAACCATCCGACACGTCAAGGAGCCTCGGCGCCGCGGACGAGATCGGGACTGCCCGATCACAGGCCCCTTCATATGCAGTACTTTGCGTGGAAGGAGGTGCAATGGGTGTTGCAGTGGCTGTGTCATAGCAACATCCATAACAATAAGACGGTGTCCCATACCTACACATTTCCGAAAACTGGAGGCTGTAGCAAATCCTGGAAACACACCAAGGTGTGGGTTTAGCAGGCCACAACAGGCTAACATATATGTTGGTGTGCCTTCCAAAGTTTGCTCTTTCAATGGGTGCTGCATTTGGCAGCAAACATAAAAAGTCCAGAGTCACTTTGACGAATTAGTATGTGTAGGAAAGACTATCCCCCCTCAACGCAGCCAGCTAAGCACCATAGGGTAAGGGTGGCTAGTTCAAGTACTGGAAGCAAGATTATTGCCAGTGTTAGCACATACTTACTCATATCAAGGTAGAATCAGTTGTACACGTGGCCACAGCATGAGAAATGCAGCTGGAACCCAGCTATATAGGCTTAGGTCAGGTTTTACACCTAGACACATGAATGTAGATGTACTACAACATAGCATACCAGCTTTGTAGTTGGCAGCCCCCTTAACAATTGGCCCACTCATACACTCCATGATGGGTGCTCAGGCCTTGGGGTATCACCAGGGGTGTTGAGCTAATGGATTGCATGCCAACCCCGCTTCAGCTCCGGGAGACAGGAAATCCATACTTGTTGAGACATCTGATGCTCAAAGTATAGATAAGAGTGATGTTTGCCGGTCCATAGCAGCTGTGGGTCATCATTATTTCCAATGGATTGACGTCATCCCACTGACATGTACAAGATACGGGTGGTGTATGGTTGTATATTGAGGCACACGAAGTGTAATACAATTTTTTGGGGGCATGTGTGTATGACTGTATGTGTACTCAGCTGTAGCATTGCAAGTTATAAACCCGTACATAATCCACCCAATGCTGATACTGATGGTTGCTTGTGCTCATTTTGCAGCTGCCAACATGACCAGTGAGGACTGGTGTCAGTTCAAGCTCTGGTCAGAAAGGTACCGCCACATCCTGGAGGTCCACGCAGGTTACAGACGCATGGCACTCCGTTTCCATTCAGAGAAGGCAACTGGGGAATGGCAGGCATTCCCACACGGGGGACCCACTCACCCACCCAAAGCAAAGGATTTGAGCAGGGCCATCAACACAGCAGAGGCTCCCAGCTGCACCCACCCCATCCACCTCTGCAGTACCAGTCATCACCCCTACACCAGTTTTGCCACCACCACCTGCTGCTCCTTCACAATTGGACATAGAATTGTGTCAGGACATGACCCTCATCCTGCAGCACTTAGACAAGTTGGAGGAGGCAGTGGCAGAGAACCAAAAACTCCTCAGATACATTAAAAATAAGTTTAAGAGGTCACACAAGTGAACATGTACAAAGATGGACCACCTCTCAGTTCCTTCCCCTCCCTTTTAAAGTTTTACCATATTTTAGTGTGGGTTTCACATAGTTAGTGGTAGGTTAGTGTAGTGTAGCCATTGGTTAGGATATGTGTAGTTGGGGAGTGGGTTTCTATTCTTAGGTGTTTGTTGGTGGGTTTGTGGGTGGGGGGTCATGTTGGGGTTTATGTGTGTTTTAATAAAAAAAAGTATTAAAAAATATATATATTTGTTTAGGTGATAGGTTTAGTTAGTACATGTGTAGTTATAGTCATTGTTGTCCAATTTGTTTCTTGTTTCTTTAGGAGGGTGGGAGGGCAATGTTTAGAGTGTGGTGTCTTATGTGTACGTTAAGTTTAGCATAGGTTAGATAGTTTAGGTGTATGATAAGTATAGTTAGTATAGGTTAGTTTAGTTTAGGGTAGGATTTAGTGTTTTTTTGAGTAGATCCTTTTTCAAATAAATATCCAGTTATCATTGCAACCTGTTTGTGTAATTAGTGTGAGTCTCAGGGTTCTCCCCATGTTTGTACTGGTCAAATTGGGGAAATGGCCTATGGAAGCCATCCTGCCTACGGAAGCCTCATTTAGCATGTGCACTCCCTATAGACAACAGAGCTGTCACATTGATTGAAACATCACATCTAATAGTCGATGTATCTGCCATTCAATGCTAGATGACTATGTATACTTTGTATTGTACAGGTAGGTCTGGTAGTTCAGCTGTCAGTGTTGGGGTCATGTGTAGGCATGTCAGAAACTGTGGCACATCTGACAATTGCCTCAATTGGACCTCTGTCCTGCAAAACTGACTGGTGGCCATCACTAATGAGGTTAGCTACCTCTGTATCACACCAATGAGTTTGCCATAGGCTTGATTTTCAGCCATACCTGCTGTGTATGGTGAGGGTACCATATATGTGTTCATCATATGTCACATACTCAATGAACTGCTTGTAGGTGATAGGACCAGCATACACATTTGTTATTTCAGGAACCTTGTGTGTAATTTTGTACTCCCACAGTCCTGCACTCTTGTACTGACAGTCTGTAACCAATGACATGGATTAACACATTACAATAATTTAGTTGATGGATCCCAATAGTCGTAGACATGCTGATTGTGCAGTCAAGTGTTTATTTACAAATGGAAGTGTTGTAGTGACAGACAATATCCAGGTCAGTGACCCCATTTGTGAAATCCATACATCTGTGACACAACAGAAGTCCAGGGTTGAGGGACATGTCCTGACACGTGCTCCAGCGTCGTGTCAGTCAACGTGGAGCAACAAAAATTGCCAGTTGGTAAGTGAGAGACAATGACAGTCCATAGGAGACAGGTCAACAGTGTGTAGGTGAAGAGGTCATATGTCCTACTGTGATAACACCTGCATGATCTTTAGCACTGAACTAAGGAGAATACTGATCATGCAGCATAGGCTGGTGCTACTGGGTACTCTTCTGAGTAAAGGTGATCTGTTCCACATCTTCATCCTCCGATGTGTGAGGTGTCTCCTGTGCCTTTGGTTGTGGCGGTGGGGAAGTTGCGGGGGCCACACACACTTCAGTAGTTGAAGATGTAAAATCCCAATTCCCGGCAGCTGCCATTTGTGTAATGACATATGGCATCACTGGAGTAAGGAGGAACCACTAGTTTTTCAGGATAGCAGCAACATCCCAGTGGAAGACAGCCATGTCTGCCCTGAGGGAGGCCACTTCACGCTGAATGGAGTCCAGCTTGTTGTCTGTCATGCTGCTGCCAGTTTGGGTGGGCAGTTGTTTTGGCCTCTCCCTCATTACAGCAGCTATGCCCTTCAGACACTGCTGGACTCTGCGCAGTGGGGAGTGTGGGCCTCGTTTGGCATCTGTGTGTCCATTAGCTGTCACGAAGCACGTGCGCATTCCCTCTAGGTTGGCTGCCACAGTCTCCATCCCCACTCGCACTGGACTCCTACCACTGTCCTCTGAAAGCTTGTCTCTGGGTCCTTAGAGTCCTGAGCTGTGTGGGTGCTGGCAGGTTGTAATATTTGGGTGTTGGGTGGGTCATCTGGGATGGCTGCTACATTGATTGTCCTCCTTGCAACTGGAGGTGGTGCCTGGAGGGATACCAGGACTTCCTGAAGAGTCTCTTGGCTGATGGTTGTCAGCTGGTCATCCAGGTCATCGCAGAACTCCAGGACAGGCAGATCAGCAGGAGAGCCGTCATCCCTGTAATGAGATGGTGTAAAATCAAACTCTCTATTTTGTGGCAGTCCACATGTCACATTACCTTTTTGCTTTTAGTGGTTCAGTGACTACTTAGAGCCCACACATTGTTCTTGTACATCATGGGTGCTATTGCTCTGCCCTTTACCCGACCTGAGTGTCATGTCATGGGATGCTCAGGTGGCGCATTTGGCTGTGTCAGATTTACAAGGTGTGATGCATTTCATTTCGGTGGCTTGACACCATCTTGTTACTGTGGGCCCTTCCTATGCATCCATTTGCAATGTTGGGCCTTGCAATGGGTGTTGCAGTGGTCAGGCCACAGCAACACACATTGTAATTTGCCCCTGTCCTAGTTTCCCTTGTTTTTCATACACCAGGGCCGCACCAAAACCTTACCCCACCCCAGGAATGGCATTTCCAAGGTGCTACATTATTGTGTCCTTTGCTTACTGCTCATGTTGATTTATGTGTATGTGTGCTACATTGCACAGCACACAAGGACCTAGCAGATTGCCATTTCAGTTTCTGGTTGTGCAGAGAGGTGCTCCACCCTACACAACTATAGTCTGCAACTCAATGCAGCCATCCTTGCTCTATGGTGCAAGAGGTGCAGCATTGTGGCAGTGCAGCTAATTTCACAGTGGCGCAGGGGTGAACCCAGGGACAGGCAGCATGGGTTTCATTTGTTGATGTGAACATCATTTTCTACATGACAGTGCCTGATGCCACAAAATAATGGACATAGCCAGTTGACTACTGTTGAACTTAGATCAGGGTCTCAAGCTAGTTGGAGATTTAGCAGGTAGTTGTACTGGTGCATACATGGACCCTCATTACAAGTCTGGCAGTCCTATGACCACCGGACTGCCGTTGGCAATATGGCCACCGCCAACAGGGCAGGTGGAAGTGGAATGCCCCATGGGCCAATGGCCTGGAACTGGCAGGTTGCCGGCAGCTTACAGACTGGCAATACCACCTGTCTTGTGACCCCAGACCAGTATTACAATCAGCGCTACCCTCCAGGTATGTTCCTGCTTTTCCACCAGCCTTTGCATAGCAGTCATACCCCATGCAAAGGTTGGTGGTTATGTGGTGTGGTGTGTACCTGGCATGGGCAGTGCAGGGGGTCCCATGGGCACGCCCTTTGCACTTTACACTGCTTGATTTGAAGTGACATTTGCAGCATGTCCTGTTACACCAAATACACCCCAAGATTGTCACTAACTCCATTTGATCCATCAACAATGTTGTGGTGACTGCCCCACAGAGCTGTCATGAGGATACAGATTTCCACCCGCCATCCCAGAGTGTTACCCATACTGCCAAACTGGAGGGTACATTGCACTAGCATATAGGTTTTATATATATATATATATATATATAGATATTCGCCACAGTTCTCTTGCAGTTGCAACTTGCGTCTTCAAAGCAATGCACATACTTCAACTGATGCGTTTCAACTGTAGCTTTTATGCAGCAATAAAAAAAGTCAAGTAACTCTTGTGATTATGTTTCTGATAGAAAAGGAGCTGACTTCTGTCTAGTGGCAGTTTTGATGCCATAAAATAGCGCAGAAGGTTCATATGCCTACTGAAAGGATCAAAACTGTATTATATTTGAATAGCTGAGTGGATTAGTAAAGCCACCCATTACCTGGGCTATTAATACAAATTAAATGTATGTGCGGGGGCTATGAGGAGATGAAGGGCACTTTTGCTAGGTGCTAGTGAGGGAATCTGAGGAGGAGGTCATGTGAGTGGGAGCACCAATGATTGTTGAATTGGGTGCTGGAGGCGCTAAAGACTGTGACAATTGGTATGTGACAAGGTGAAGTAAAAGTGTGTCTTCTTTGTTTTTTTGAGTGTCTTGAAAGAACATGCTGATTGAGGGAAGAAGCGAAGGTAAGGTCACCTCTACTGTTGCAGGTATCACACACACACCAACCAGCAATTTTGTGACTGTCTACATAGGCTAGTGTTTTAGAGCAACAGTTTAGCCAGCAGGAGAGATGGCATCTGGTTGGATGACTGCTGCTCAAGCCCTAACTTGGGTTATAGAGGACAGCTCTGACGTAGGATCAGAGACTGAGACAGCAGATACTGAGAGAGCATCTGAGGGATAGGGCAATGGCACAGACTCTGGGAGTGATTTTTCAGTTAGAGGAGTGCCATTCGATAACTCCTCTTCTAGTGATTATGAGGGAGGTGATGAGGACAGTACTGCTGTCCCTTTGCAAGCACAGTCTGTGCAGCAGGACAATAGCGGGTGAGCCCAACCAGAGAGCAGGTGCATGCAGGAGCTCCCCAATTTAGTTCAGCCCCAAATTCCACCGCCCAAATCATGTTGTGGAGACATCAAAATTATCTATCACAAAACAAACTGGTTTTGTAAGGCAGGCACCTGCGTTTTTGGTCCTGGCCTCGGTGGCCATATAGGGAAACATACCAAACCCAGACATTTCTGGAAACTAGACATCCGGGAGAGTCCACAGAGGTGTGACTTGTGTGGATTCCCCAAAGTTTCTTACCCAGAATAACCTACAAAGCTGAAATGTTGAATAAAAACTCTATTTTTTCCTGCATTTCTGTTACACAAACTACAGGAATATGCTGGGATCCACAAACTTCCTACCACCCAGAGTTTCCCCACCTCTCCTGATAAAAACGCTACCCAACTTGAGTGCCTGTACCTTGTGCCTGCGTCAGGAATGGATCAGCCCAGGGTCAACAGTTGCCCTCATGTAAGGACCAGCATTGACCGTTGTGTGATCTATTCCTGTCGCGGGTACTAGGCCTGCCCACACAATTGAGGTACCATTTTTATCGGGAGACTTGGGGGAATGCCAGGTTGAAGGAAATTTATGGCTCCTCTCAGATTCCAGAACTTTCTATCACCAAAATGTGAGGAAAAGGTGTTTTTTGGGCCATATTTTGAGGTTTGCAAAGGATTCTGGGTAACAGAACCTGGTGAGAGCCCCACAAGTCAACCCATCCTAGATTCCCCTAGGTGTCTAGTTTTAAAAAATGCACAGGTTTGGTAGGTTTCCTTAGGTGCCGGCTGAGCTAGAGGCCAAAATCAACAGCTAGGCATTTTACAAAAAACAGATCTGTTTTCTTTGGGAAAATGTAATGCGTCCACGTTGTGTTTTGGGGCATTTCGTGTCGTGGGCACTAGGCCTACCCACACAAGTGAGGTACAATTTTTATCGGGATACTTGGGGAAATGCTGAGTAGAAGGAGATTTGTGGCTCCTCTCAGATTCCAGAACTTTCTGTCACCAAAATGTGAGGAAAAAGTGTTTTTTGGGCCAAATTTTGAGGTTTGCAAAGGATTCTGGGTAACAGAACCCGGTAAAAGCCCCACAAGTCACCCCATATTAGATTCCCCTAGGTTCCTAGTTTTAAAAAAATGCACAGGTTTGGTAGGTTTTCTTAGGTGCCGGCTGAGCTAGGGGCAAAAATCCACAGCTAAGCACTTTCCAAAAAACACATCAGTTTTCAATGTAAAAATGTGATCTGTCTATGTTGCGTTTCCTGTCGCTGGCATTAGGCCTACCCATGCAAGTGATGTACCATTTTTATCAGGAGACTTGGGGAAAGACAGAATAGCAGAACAAGTGTTATAGCCCCTTATCTTTCTCTACATTTTTTCCTTCCAAATGTAAGACAGTGTGTAAAAAAGACGTCTAGTTGAGAAATGCCCTGTAATTCACATGCTAGTATGGGCGCCCCGGAATTTAGAGATGTGCAAATAACCACTGCTTCTTAACACCTTATCTTGTTCCCATTTTGGAAATACAAAGGTTTTCTTGATTCCTATTTTTCACTCTACATATTTCAGCAAATGAATTGCTGTATACCCCATATAAAATGAAAACCCATTGCAAGTTGCAGCTCATTTGTCGGCTCTGGGTACCTAGGGTTCTTGATGAACCTACAAGTCCTATATATCCCAGCAACCAAAACAGTTCAGCAGACATAACAGTATATTGTTTTAAAAAATCTGACATTGCAGGAAAAAGTTACAGAGTAAAACATGGAGAGAAATTGAAATTTTTTCACCTGCATTTCAATATTATTTACTTCAGGTGTTATTTTCTGTAGGAAAACCTTGTAGGATCTACACAAATCTCCTTTGTGAATTCAGAATTTTGTCTACTATTCAGAACTGTTTAGCTTTCCGGGATCCAGCATTGGTTTCACACCCATTTCTGTCACTAACTGGAAGGAGGCTGAAAGCGCAAAAAATAGTAAAAATGGTCTATGTCCCAGTAAAATGCCAAAATTGTGTTCAAAAATTTGGTTTTCTGATTCAAGTCTGCCTGTTCCTGAAAGCTGGGAAGATGGTGATTTTAGCATCACAAATCCTTTGTTGATGCCGTTTTCAGGGAAAAATCCACAAGCCTTCTTCGGCAGCACTTTTTTCCTATTTTTTAGAAAAAAATGAAACTTTTACTGTATTTTGGCTAATTTCTTGGTCTCCACCAGGGGAACCCATCAACTCTGGGTACCTTTAGAATCCCTAGGATGTTGGGAAAAAAAGGACGCAAATTTGGCTTGGATAGCTTATGTGGACAAAAAGATATGAAGGCTTAAGTGCGAACTACCCCAAATAGCCAAAAAAGGGATTAGCAGTGTGTGTGTGGGGGGGGGAGTCCCAGCAGCTAAAGGACTAAGCACAGTTTTACCAATAAGTGGCTAAAACATTTTTTATTATGGAGTGATCAAAAATATTGGTGTGCAACTTTGCACGACCAGTAATTTTTCAAGATATATATAGCAATTAACAGTATTTATTTTGACCTCCTCCTTCAAGTAAATTTCCACTTATGTGAATGGAGAAAGCAAAGACAATACAAGGCAAAGCTAATGTCATGTTACCTGCTCGAGCAGACTTGCTGCCACCCAGGTTACAAGCTATAAGAGTTTCAGAAAGAAGACACGTTAAACGATTCTAACAGTTAGGCCTCATCCAACAGCTGTGATACCATCTTTTTTAGTGTATATGATCGCATGCTTTCATTTAAATCATGCATTCATTCTCACTAAAATAACAATATATGAGTGTTAATGTAATTCAGTGATTGTTGCCCCAAAGATCAATTTTCCAACTTCAAAAAATTTGCAATCTAACCCAGTGTATTTACTTCACAGTAATCAACTCAGTTTCCCAAATGCTGTGGCCCCCTTCACTTGTTCGCCGCCAGCCTTTTCATGGTGGTCATACCGCCATGAAAAGGCTGGCAGAGAACAAGTTTGCAAACAGCAGGACGACGCTGATTACAACCAGTACTGACACCAGTCCATAGGGATCACTGATCCTGGTGGGGATAGTGGTAGATTGGCAGGTCTGCCCACCAGCCTCATAATGTGGCGGTCGGACCGCCACAGTCACGGGGTCTGAAGGTCTTCGGACCACCAGCCTTATAATATGGCAGTGGCCCTTAGTCCATAAACACCAGCTTGTCATTTGTAGTCCATGTACTATTGTCATACATGATCAGAATCTGCCCTGCTTGACCATGGATCTTCAGCACATCAGAAATGCCAATCCTCTGCCTGGTATTACCACCATTGTGCACTGATTGGCCATAATTATACAAGGGAGGCCCACAGTGTGTGAAATGTGGGCACCAATACGGCTGGGGTAATTGTTATTAGAGGGACCGAACCATATGTTATGTTATGGTACATTATAGATACCTTTTGTATATTTGTTTAAACTAGATTTCATGGTGTTGAAGGACCAAGAGAAACTGTCTACTGACTGTCACCCACAATCCAAATAGACAAGCTATAACAATCAATATCCCCTGTATTATTTTAGACAATAACCCATGCCAAATGTTGCTAAGCCAATTCCCCACTGAAGCAAAACCTTTTCCAACCTTTTCCCAAACACCAGGTTCTTTCAATTCCTTCAAGTCTGTACTATCCTTAGTCAAGTTAGTAAGCATACTTCTAATCTCATTACTATTATCTGGTATATATGCGCAACAATGACGCTCATTAAGCATCCTACAAACTCTGCCATTTTTCGCTAAAAGAATGTCTAAAGCAAGCCTATTTTGAAGATTCATAGCCCTCTCCGCAGCAAGTTCAGTATCCACTAGGAGTATAGCTCCTGAAAAGTTTGTCAGCATGTTATCCACAATAGGAGACAATTTTCGAATCTTTATGGAGTTCAGAATAACTCCCACTGAAGGAATTATCGCCCCAAATATGTCTCCCACTACACCAGCAGAAGTCTCTCTCTTTTGTCTAGTACGATGTAATTCAGAAAATTTCGGAAACTTCTTTAAGTCATCAAGTTGGTATATCTTTGGGAAAATTATCCCCAAATAACAAGTCCCATACCATCCCTTTGGAAGACGGTAATAAGCATTAGGTCCACATATATAGTAAATCCCTGGGAGCGCCGGATCCTGTCCATTTTTCATGAACGTCCATTTACTCTGAAACACAAACACATACTTGCATTCACTCATTCCCACAAACACATTGTCATAATAGTTAGCTTGGTAGCCATTTTGAACTCATATCTACTGGACAGGGAGCGAAGACCCGGAACCGGAAATGTCGTCCTGCATTCGGGCGAAGCCTTGCCTGGAGATTCGACTCACCTCGCCTGTGTCAGCCCGCATCAGGGTTGAAGCAGAGTGGAGCGGAGCAGTGCACGCCACCGCAGTGCCTGCTGCCCGGACCTTGGACCCCAGAATCGAGTGCTACAGCGGCGGTGAAGCAGTTGCGGCATCCATCCGGCCGGTCCCCTGGTCTCCCGGTGTGAGTAAGGCACGAGTAAGGGGGTTGGGTGCACTGCAGGAGCAGCCTGTAGCTCCCCCCACTGGACCCCTAAGGAAGCGGCGTGACCGGGTGCGGCTTGTGGGGGGATGAGTGGGGATCGGCCACCACCAAAGCACCACCGCAACCCCGCCACAACAGCCAACAGCCACTGGAAAGAAGCCCCGCCTCCTCAAGAATTCCGAGGAATGGTGGAAGCGGTGGAGGCGTGGACCAGACAGGACCCAGGACCCACCACGGTTGCTGGTGTAGCAGCTCAGCAGCAGCGGCACAGCAGTAGCCCCATTCCCAGCGCAGAATTCACGGATAAATCAAGGAGCGTCAAACACACGGCTAGGGGACAGAGCACAGGAGTGTTTAGGGAGAGGGTGTGGTCCCCAGCACACCGAAGCGCACCGAGACGCCAGCAGGAAACGAGTAGTGCCCAAGCCAAGCCCAGCCGAAGGCAAGCAGGAATCAAACCAAGGACGCTCAGCGGCAGGGGCAAGGGACAAGCAGAGTGTGAGGTGCTGCTGATACTGCTATCAAAGCTATCAAAGCAGTAAGGAGGAGGAGCAGGAAGGAGGACCATGGCAGTAGTGAGGAGGTGAGGAGCAGAGAGGCAGGTTGGGGGGTTCGGTAAGAGGAGAGAGACTGAGTGATTGACCCGCCAGCCTCCCCCCATCCCCAGCATCACAATATATCATATTCAGCAGACAACCAACCACACAATCCGGCCACCTCCACAAGAAAGTGGGATAGGCAGCACGGCAGTAAGGAGCACAGTGGCAACGTTGGTACAGTTTTGCAGGTGTTCTAGTGGGAGTACAGCGTGATTTGCCTAGGGTCAGGATACCACGAGAGGAGAGTGGGACGTCACAACCAGAATTAATTGAACAACAGTAAACAACAATAGCTCAGCCCTCAAAATGAGGTCAGGACGTAAAAGACAAGGGACAACAAGAGCAAACAAGTGGAGAGGGATGCAGACGGGGCAAACGTCGAAGAAAGTAAAGGCAAACGCAGCAAGGGAAAATACAGCACTAATATCTCCTGTCGCGAGAATGTTTGACAAACTACAGAAAATCCCAGAAAATGTAATTTCCTAAAGGACCCAGTAGGGATAATCTTCTCCACCCCAAAGGATACAAACTTACTCACTGCTCCAATTACACCAATAAAATCCAGCCCCGTTAAGGCGGAGGACCTACAGATCAATGTAAGAGAGAACTCACAGCAAAGCAAGCTAGAATGTCCTGCAAGTAAGCGAGAACATTAAAATAAGGCGAAAACGGAAGACAGTGCAATGCTAGGGTTGGGGTCGGTAAGCAACACAGATCTTTTATCAATTCTGCCAGAGTCCCCATTCCAGCAAAATGGCAAAAGGGAGAATAAAAATGCCCTGCTGAGAAATGGGCAGCCAGCGCCAATAGAAGAAATTGTGGAAGTGACTGGAAACAAAATAGGGGAAACAAAGGGACAAGTATGAAAATCAGAGGGAAAGGATAATACAGAAATAATTGAAATGAAAATGGAGGGTGATGATAAAGAGATGGGAAAATATGTGCCCCACCAAAATAGCACGAAGTCTAAAGTTCAACAAACGACACAGCTCACACACGTTAGCCAAGAAAACCCAAGAGACGAACAACTGACACTTGAGGCACTAACATATCAATCAAAAAAAATGGATGTCCAGTTAGAACTATCAAACATAATAGCAACTTCAATATCAGGTATTGACCAGAAATTGGTGGATCTAAATAATTTGATTATTCGAGCACAAACCTTGGCAGAAACAACAAATATAGAATGTGCGTGTGCCCCGATAGTGGAAAAATTGAAACAAATTCCTGAAATCCTAAGTACTATTATAGATGATATAAAAAAGATTAATCTTACAGGGCGCAGTAAAAAAATAGAGAATCAAAGGGACACGTGTTACAACCCAAGGAGGGAAGACCATGAAATAAAAGTTAATGAAGTAACAAAAGGTGTCGAAGAGGACTCCCCTGGACATCTCAATGTAGGTGTTAAACAGAGCATTATAGGAAAAAAGGAGAGCAACAACCAAAACGACGAGGCAGAAAATCCGGAAAAAGCCACGGTGTTCAAGCAACAAGGAAAAAAACATGCACCGGCAGGGGGTACAACAAAAAAACAGAGGAAGAAACTGCATAAAGCAAGAAGAAAACAACAAATAGGCTCAGCAAAATTAGAATTCCTAATCGCAAGGCAAAAGATGGAAAAAAACAGTGAGCCAACAATAGAAACAGCGAAACAGGAGAAAGAACAAACAAAATCTTTTCCAATCTTTCAAAAGCACGATAAGGGAAATGAGTATAACACCGGAAGGATAGCAGATGTAAAACCAACTAGGGGAGCAAATCACGCAAAATCCACAATGAAAGCAGAGAAGTCTCTCATTACAATTCCCGCAAGCGACGGGGAGAACTCAATTTCTGAACTGAGCCCACAAAAACAGAAGCTAAATGAAACTCCCATAAATATGGGAATTACAGGGAATAAAGGAATTAACTACCAACCTCAGCATATATACAGCGAGGGGAATAATAAGGACAGGAATAAGCAACCTCCAGCCTTAAATGAGTATGCGTCAAAAGTGCAAGGTATAATTGGGAAAGACATGATGTGCCGACTACCGGATTATGAAGAGGAAGGAAGCAGGAAATGGGAAAAAAGAGGCGGGACTAAAGCTAAAGGAAGAAGTTCAAGGGGAAGAGAAGACCAGAACACTAACATAGAAAGCCCGAATGTTTCAGATAAACGAATGTTTATTCCCACATATAAATCTAGAGGTGCACACGACATTTTCAACAGGGGTAATATATTAAATTTACTGCATGAAATTCCAGCACTGACAAACATAACATCGTATGATATAGTGTCAATTGAATTTCTGGAACTTACAGAGGGGAGTGTACAGGAAGCCACTGTGGCATCATTTCAAAATAGCTCACTGGCCCAGGTAGTGATGAGAGAAAAATCTATATTTGCAGCCTGGGGAATACAAGTATCAACAGCCATAAAAGATATGTATCCAGAACCGTTTATGATAGTAAGATCTAAGAACGGGGGAGGTCAATCATACTCAGTTCTTAGAGAGGTGAAAGGAAGGATGGAAAAGCCAGATGAGAGTCAAGACGTATACACCAGAGAGGGAAAGGAAAGCCCAATAATAGTAAATGCAGGTTGGATTACTGAGGTACTACATGGAAAGTGTAGGACATGATCTATTGGGTACAGCGGGGAAAGTAGACGGAACAACGTTTTAGACATTAGATCATGGAATATAAACGAAGCACAAACTAAGTCCCAGAAGAAAGATATAGCCGTGATGCTAGAAGGAAGTCAAATGATATGCCTCCAAGAAACATGGGTAACTGAACCCTTCGATATAGTAGGGTATGCAGGATATTATAGACCTGCAACAAAAATTAAAAAACAGGGGAGACCAAAAGGAGGCTTAGCAATTTTTATAGAATTACCGCTCAGAATAGAAGCAGTCCAGGTACCTATAGCAAATAATAATACCCTGATACTTAAACTAAATAATTGGAGGGAAGATACACAAATTCCTTTATATATAATAAATGTGTATTTTCCCCCAAACGATAAAATAAAGTCTACAATAGTGAACGAGTTACATGAGGTTATAATGGGCGTACTACAGGAACAAAATGTACCAGACATACTATTAACAGGAGATTTTAATATGGACTTGATGCACAGTGTGAAGAGTTAGCAATCCAGCACGATTATGTATGGTCGATTCCCCCCCCAACGGAATAGGGCGCACTGTAGAAGAACATATGATAAAAGGGTAAACTCCTTAATAAAGGACCTGGAGTCCCTAGGGATGAGAACCCTAAAAGGGAGATTTCCCTCAGATACTCCTCCGGACTGGACCTATTACTCACCCTCCGCTTGCTCCATAATAGATTATACGATAGTGACGCTAAATCTCTGGGGAAGGATAAAATCCTTCAGTATAAAAAAACATCAAGTAGCGTTCATGGACAACAGAAAATGGTGCTTGCAACACAAATACAATATCACCAACAGTTACCCTTGTGGGCAAGGGAACATGGCCACAAGGTTAAATAGTGGTGGAATTTCCTTAATAGTATAATAGAAAAGGGAGTTGCAAAGAAGCCCCTTAGGGGTCAGCGAGGAAGATTAGAGGTGGAGAACCGGGGAAGAATAAAATTATCCATAGCCGTTCAGAAGTTAAAAAAAGAAAGGAATAAACTGCAAAGGAAAATGATGAAAGACCCACAAAATAAAGAACTACAGCATAGCTTCCGGAAGGTAAAAAAGAGTTTGCAAAAACTAATCTGGGAAGAAAAAAGGGAAAGAAATAATGAGCTCTGGACAGTTTTGGAAAACAGTAAATTGAATCAATCGGCCTCAAAGACCAGTAGTAAACTCCAATATAGCAGAACAGAGATGGGTTCAATTTTTTAATTAAATATTCAAACCAATAACAATAGGGCATAGTAAGGGAAAGTCAAAAAGCGAAGATATCAGGAATGGGGGCATAGAAAACAAAGATAGCATTATAGACAGCTTCCAAGATAATCAAATAAGAGAAATAGTATTAAAGTCCAGGAAGGACGGTGCTTCAGGACCAAATGGCCTTCCTCAAGCTTTGTATATGTCAAATACAGATTTATGGATACCAGTACTAACCACGGTTTATAACTGTGTGCTACAACTACAGATAGTACCAGATTCATGGCGGGGGTCTATAATAAACCCAGTTTACAAGAAAGGCAACAGAGATGCACCAGAAAATTACCGACTAACTACATTACAAGACAAAGAAGCAAAGTATTTTGCTGGTCTACTTCTAAATGAACTAAGAGAATGGGCAACAGATAGAAATATTGTCCCTCTAAATCAAACTGGATCCACACAAGGAGTAGGAACAGAAACTAACATACTAGCATTATCCATGTTAATGGATAAACAAACTCAAAAGAAGTTACCAATGTATCTCTGCTTTGTTGATTTTAAATCAGCCTTTGACTCTGTAAATCGAAACTTGTTATGGAGGAAGCTTACAGAATTGGGCATTCCATCTAGTCTTCTTAGTGCTAAACAGCTCCTGTACACTGACACTTGGGTGAGAATACGGATAGGGGACGGGTCTGTCTTGTCAAGAAAAATAGATACCTTCCAAGGACTAAAGCAAGGCTGTGTCCTCGCACCCTATCTTTTTAATTTGTTTTTAGCAGATTTATCAGAAGAACTAGAAGCAGTAAACTCACACACACCGAGTTTAGGCCAGACAATGATATCTAATCTGCCATATGCGGACGATGTAGTTCTGATATGTCAAACACAAGTCAGGCTTCAAAGATTACTGGGAGGGCTAGCAAATTATTCAAAGCAAAATGGTTTGATAGTAAATTTTGAAAAGACGAAGGTAATGGAATGTAGCCGTAGGATAAAAAAATATATAGATGGTCCTTGAATGAAGAACAGGCAGAATTAGTCCATTCCTATTGCTACCTGGGAGTGCGGTTTGATGAACGGGGGTGCTTTACCCAATATAGGGAGGAGTTAAAAAGGAAAGGTCTAACACTGCGCATTGCGCTGTCAAAACTAAAAAGAACCTTGAATGGCCCGAGCATTACACCATTACTGAAGGTGATATCAGCCAAATTGGCACCTAGTTTAACATATAGCAGTGTTGCACTGAGAGGATGCAATGAACTATGTTTAAATACAAGTATAACAAGAACATATAGACAGTTATTTTGCATTCCTCCAAATGCATCACCAGCACAGATACGATTGGAGTTCGGGCTAATAAATCAAACAATAGAAAGGAAAGGGGCCTATATGAAAACTTGGCACAGAATAAAAACCAATAAGAGGAATGACCTGTGTCAGGTTTTGTGGCAAGAACTCCAAAAAAATGGTGAGCATCCGGCTGTGCTCTATCTCAAAAAGGCAATAAATTAATGAGGGCTGCAAGAAAGCTGGGACTGCAACCTAACTGTAGCATGTTTCAAAAGAGTAGTAAAGAACAAAACCAAGATATTATCTCTACTGAAGGATAAAAAATATTATCGAAAAGATCGCATACTTGGGGGGTATTAAATGAGTATAAATGTCTACGACAGCAGCTCTATTTCAAAGAAGGCTGGTCCCCTGCTCTGAGAATTGAATTTCTGCATATCCGACTAGGGAAGTTACCTGGTGATGAAAAAGATTATGTGGGGGGAAGGAGAGCCCTAAGGTAGTGTGTAGGTTATGTAATAAGGGTAAGTGGTATATGATTCACCTTTTATGTCTGTTCCCCGACCTAGAGCAAGAGAGGAAATGCTTGCTAAAAGCGCATTTTAATCAACGTGGCATAAGGACATGCAGACAAGCAGTAATAGCATGCCTAAAACCAGGGGAACCAATATTGAACTCACATATGGTGAAAAATTTAAAGAAGGCTGAGAAGAAATGTTTAGGGAAATTAATAGAATGGTGAGACAGGAGCGGGACAAACAAGAAAAAGGCGCTGTATAATTTTTTACCCTTTTAAGTCATATTTATTAAATGTAATAGTTATGTATTTTTATATGTAATAAATTCTCAGATTTTATGCTGACAATATTCTGCACATCATTGTAATGGTTTTAACTAACTGTACAATAAAGATTATTCATTATTCATTCATTGTCATAATATGATTTCGGCCTAGATATACAAATCTTCCCTAAGTGCAATGCATCTAAAGCTAATTGTCCCTGCTCTCTAATAGCACCATAAGCTTCACTACCAGGAAAAACTTGCTGTTGTAATCCTTTTTCTATTTTACCCTTTAATTCTTTCCTTCTATCATCCGTGTGATCTAAAAAGCTTTTCTCTACAGGTGTAAGCAAGCATGTCAAATTATTGCGGTGAACATAAGATGTACTAATTGTCAATGTCGGCTCAAAGAATCCTTTAACTAACTTTATACTATAGTATCTAGCTACATCACTCAAATCCTCTATTATAGGCACATAAGAAAACACTAAATCGTGATTAGAGTAGAAGTACTGGACCTCCTCCTGGTTATAAATCCTTGTTAGCAACAGACTACAACTTATCCCATATGTTAGTGGCAAGCTATGATAGGTAACCCCATCTTGTACCGAAACAGGAATCTGTGTACACACAAAGCATTCCTTTGCATCCATTGTGTCAACATACTCGCTCAGCAAACAATAGAATACGTTATTAGAAAGTTCCCCTTTTGCATTAGTTCCCTCATGTAAGTATCTCTCATGCAACTCAAACCTGTCCCAAGCTATTAGTGCAGTAGTAGTTTCAGGCACTGAAGCATTATTAGTCCCACTCTTATCCATTAGTGTTATACCCACAATCACAACCACAATGAAAATCACACACACAATACCTAAACCAACACCCAATTATTTACAATCCCTACTCCCTCTATTCTCCTGCCTAGTATTAGCCATGACCTGTAAAGAATCAAAAAGTGAAGGATGGTTATTAAAACAACAACAACAAAAGATGGTTAATAATTTTCTCCCGCAGCAAAGTCAAAACAAGCAAAATCTTCTTTCAGCAATAATTTACAGCTTTCAATGTCACTCCCAGGATCTCTTGTCAATTCAGGTTAGCAGCTTGTCAAAATCGGTTTTCAAAAGTCAATTTAGGATCTCAAAGTCTCATCCGGTAATTCTCAGTCTCTTTTCTCAATTTCAATTTTTGCTCAAAATCTTTAGACCAATTCAGTCTCTTCAGCCAGACTTAGGTGCCAAAGTATTGACCTGGGACTTCTTGATGAAAACAAAACGTCAAGAACTGCTGTTGCCATTCAGCTGTAGTTGCATACGCCCATTCAGGACCTGCGTACCTTCTATTTGCTACTCTCTTCCTTTATAACATGCGATCAACTTGCAACTCTCCTTCACTTAGATCTTCTCTCCTTGTTGTGTCTATTTCTTCCTCTATTGCATCTTCGACAACCACTTCTCTCCCTTTTACTTGTGACTCTGGCCACTTGTCTCCTTTCAGCATCTCTCTTGTCTTTGATCTTTCCTGTGGCAACCCTTCTTTCTCTCTTTGCTCTATGGTGTTTTTGCTTGATGGACCTGTAATCTGCTCAGGAGGAGTCTGGACACTTTGACTCTCCTCCGCCTCAACTCCTTTGCCTTCTGGGTCTGTCAAGTGCTCTGGCTCATTCTCATAATCATCTGCTTCTGGGAGAGCCTCCCTTTCACTAGGCTCCCCTGCTGCCTCAGTTGAGATAGGCTCACCATCACCCCTCAGGACCTCTTCTCCTTCGTTGCTTACTGTAGTGACCCAGCCGTCCTCAACGGGCTCTCCATCTGTCTCAGGATACTGACTTTCACCCAGCGACTGACATAATGGAACAATATACTTACATCTTGGCTTGTTATATCTAGGACATATGAATAAAAAGTCTCCTTCTGTTTCCTAAGTGTTCAGGCAGAAAGTGCATCCGCCCCCATTGTATCTGTATTCTAGTCCCAGATAACTGTAAATACCTTTAAAAGCAGGATGCCAACTCTAAAACAAATATAGAGGATCCTAGCCTTGAAAGGACTGAATCCATCCAGGAATAATTTAAAACTGGGACTGCATTCTGAGATAAAAATGTGTCAAAGGCCTCCTTTCACATCACACGCCCAGAAGAATATGGTCTCAGTAAATGCCTTTAACCCATTTGGCGGTGCTTGTCGCCATTTTAATTGGCTCATTCCATACTACCTCTATCTTTAACATCCCACACAGGGCTTCACAAGCCCTCAGCCATGATATAGAGCAACTCCTATCTCAAGAAATTAGCTCGTCAAGAGCAGCTCCATAGGAACCCAGATGGAGAGCTGTCCAGGTTCAGACCCAGTAGTTCAAAACGCTTAAATGAGCAATATTATCTGATCTTTTCAGGTTCAAGTCCCAATTTACAGGTATTATAGGTGTACTATTTGGTAAATTTAGGAGGGATCTTAGAAATTTATTTTCCAAATGATTCAACTGGGTGGCATCCCATATTCCATTATTTCTGCCCCGTGCAAGGCCTCTCCATGGGCCATAGCTCTGTATAATTTAAGGACTGGAGAAACAGTCCTTCTTGATTTTGACTTAAACATTTTCAAAATGGATGGTGTTCTGTGCTGGAGAATGACTTTATTTTTTCAATCTGATGATCCCCAGTGAGATTACCAGTACACCTGACTTCTACATAGTCAAATCTCTTTACTTTCTTAATAGGAGGCCAATCCACAACCATTTTGATCTTGAATAAATAATGAGGGTTTAGAGCCATGAACTTGGATTTCCTGATCTGATTCCTCGGCTTCCACTTTAAAAAACCTTGTAAGTTGATCTAGCAATTCCTGTAGTCCTCTTGGAGGTGCGTGGTAATAGAGTATTGTCAGCACACAGTAGCACCAGAGTGCTGATGTTTTCTAACTTTGGGGAATCATGCTGGCATTTATTCAACCACTTCACTACGCCATTTATGTGTAAACAAAACAGGGTGGGGAGCAGAACATTCCCTTGCCTGCTTTTTATGGGGATCCTGTTCAAAATGTTGATTTAACCAACATACACACAGGCTGCAATGGCAGGCTCGAGGCATGTTTAAGGGGCTACTTACATGGGTGGCACAATCAGTGCTGCAGGGCTACTAGTAGCATTAATCTACAGGCCCTGGGCATGTGTAGTGTTACTTTACTAGGGACTTACAAAAATCCTACCTATACCATTTAAGGAGTGAGCACTTGCACTTTAGCAGTGGTTAAAAGTAGTAAAGAGTCCAGAGTCCTAGGGCCAGTAAACAAGGGAGGAGGAAGCACAATTTTGGGAAGAAGATCACGCTAAGTCTGACCAGTCTAACACCATGCATAACTCAACCATGCTTTCCTCACCTGCCTCCTCTTCTGTTACAGCAGTACCTCCAGAAGCCCTACAATATGCAAAACACCAGTCTCACAACTTAGTTGTAACAAGGCAGGGGTGAAAACTAAATTAGGGGAAAACAGTGGAGTAAATTTATTGATGGCCACAGCATTTCCCTTTTTCAAGAGACATGGGTAGTGGAAATTGTCTACAGGAATAGTTATGCAAGTTTTCTTGTTGCAGTGATAAGTTCTCCTGTGTGTGGGGGGGAGGAACACTCAGGAGGCTTGTTAATCTGGTTAAACATTGCATTGAAATGCACAATCTTAAAGTTGTCATTGCCTTACCACAACATACAGGGGCTTGTTAATCACAACCCACTAGTAGTTTAATTCTATTAATTAATATCTGTATTAGGAATAGAGTTAGGCAGGAAGAATCAAGAATTATTATTAAAATATTAACCCCGCATATGGCCACTCAAAATGTCATCAGCACACGGAAATTAAATTTAACCTTGGAGTTGGATGGGCGCTTGAGGGCATCACAGCAGCCACAAGGGAGTGAGTACAATCTCATTCAGCTGACTCTGCACGCATTACGAGGTGTCTGGGTGGGGGAGGTGGGCAGTGGCTTCCCTTAGGCCAGGGCGATCTTTGTAAGTAAGGTCCCTTGTGAGGCAGGCTATGTGGCACCCCAACCCAACTAGTGGTTAGTGCCATCTACACCTAGTCAGGCTCCTGTGACTTCCAGCTGTGCAGCAATCAGGCTTAGGCTTTGTACCCCATGGGCATGTGATTAATCTAGGAACTATAAGTGCATGGCGTAGCGCAGAGAGCTTCTGTGTCTATTGTGTCCGTCAACGGTAGTGGTGTTGCATGCACTGAACATGTCTTTTTCCTGTCTTCCCCCACTTTTTGTGGTCTCCCTGTTCTTGTGTGCAGTAGCATCATCAGGCAGAGGAGAATTGGCACCGGAGAAGGAGTGAGCTACATCCCACTTGGCCCTGGAGGGTGAAACAACCGAGTCTGAAGCCACCAGTGGGACAGAGGGCAAGGGGAGCTCTACGGTGGAGACAGGAGCAGACATCAGCGACAGCGACTCCTCCTCTGATGGGAGCTCCCTTGCGGTGGCGGGCACTTCTGTGCCCACCACATCAACAGGTACAGCCGCCACCCCCCTACCAGCACCACCCTCCCAGCAGCCTCTCAGCGTCTGTCCCGTGCCCGCTCACCCCGGAGGGTAGGCATCTCATTCGCCTCAGTCATCTCAGGCCCTGCCCCAGTCAGCCCTGCTGCACTAAGTGAGGAGGCTATTGACCTCCTGAGACCCCTCACAGTTGGGCAGTCTACCATTCTGAATGCCATCCAGAGTGTTGAGAGGCATTTGCAACAAACAAATGCATACCTGGATGGCATTCATTCTGGCCAGCAGCCCAACAGAGAGCACTTTGGGCTCTGGCCTCAGCACTGATGACAGCCATTGTCCCTGTGTCCAGCCTCCTCCCTCTAACCTCCTCCACCCAGACCCAATCCCCTGTACCTCAGCCTATCCCAAGCACACAATCAGACCAGCATGCACACACATCAACACTCAAGGGTGGCTCAGGCAAACATAAGCACCACACATCCCACAGGCACTCACACAAGCATCATACCCATACACCCATACCAACATCCACTTCCTCCACTGTGTCCCCCTCCTCCATGTCTCCTTCCTCCCTCCCAGTCTCGTCTCCACTCACACCTGCATGCACTACATCCTCAGCCACTACCTCCATCACCAGCACGCCCATCACCACACACCGCTCGCGTGCACTCACCACCCCCACTACCATTCACACATCCCCAGTGTCCTCTACCAGTGTTTCTGTGAGCCCTCCTCCCAAAGTACACAAACGCAGGCACACACCCACCCAACAGCCATCCACCTCACAACAGCCTCCAGCCCATGCACCTTCACCCAAATTCAGCAGACGTACTCCTCCTACAACCACTACCTCTTCCTCCACTCCCAAACCCCCTCCATCTACCCATCCCAGTGTGTCTAAAAAAATGTTTCCTGTCAAACCTTGACCTCTTCCCTACACCCCCCCCACCCGTCCTTCCCCTAGGGCCAGGCTTCCCAGCTCCCAGACCAGCACCTCAGCCACCACATCCCCAGGCACTGCGGGGTCATGGAGTGTGCCAACCATCAGGGCTGCCAGCGTGCCACAGAGCGAGGGCAAGGACATTCCGCCACCAGCCAAGGTTAAAAAGGTGCCCACATCCCGGAGGGAGAAGCCAAAAGCATCTGCCACCAAGGGGTCAGTGAAAACGAAAGGGGATAGTGGCAAGACAACTGCGCCACCATCAAAGGTGGGGAAGGGCCAAAGACTGAAAGGCAGGTCAGGAGAGGGCATGGTGGCAAAGACTGAGGGACCAGTGTCACACCTTCTGTCCACGTCCACGCCAACCTGTACAGCGGAGAACACCGCCACCTGCACCGACACCAGCATCGCTACCTGCACCGCCTCCGGCACGTCGACAGCCGCTGCGACAGTCCCCAGCCTCTTCCCCGGTGGGCAGCTGTCCGAGGCTGCAGGAGACATCCTGCTTTCTCACTCAGCTGGTGCAGACACATGCTCCGTCGCCACTGACCCCGCTGCCAGCACCGCCACCACAGACCCCGCCACAAGCACTGCCGCCACAGACCCCGCCGCCAGCACCGCTGCCACAGACCCCGCAGCCAGCACCGCCGCCACAGACCCCACCACCAGCACTGCCGCCACAGACCCCGCAGCCAGCACCGACACCACAGAACCCGCTGCAAGCACCGCCACAGCTGACACCGCCGCAAACACTGGCAGCGGCCCGTGACGTCCTCAGACAGTGGCACCACTGCAGACATGGATACCATCCCCAGTGGTCAGTCGTCCGAGGCTGGTGGTGAGTTTAAGGATCCTGGGCGGCTTCCATGAAGCATCACCGTCATAGTAGTTGTCACCTGCATATGGAATGCGAAGCCGCAGCAGTGTGGGGTATGTCTCTGCCTCCATGGTGTATCATGCTACCTGTACCTCGACAATCTCATGGCACACACACCCAGGCGAGTGTATTGATCCGGGCACACTGCACGTGGAGCACTCTAGGCACCAGGCCCCCTCCAGACCCAGTGGAGAAATACATCCACTACCTCAGTCCTTGGCAGGATGAAGCACTCTGGCCACAAAGCCCCCTCCAGAACCAGTGGAGAAATACATCCAATACCTCAGTCCTTGGCAGGATGAAGCACTCTGGGCACAAAGCCCCCTCCAGAACCAGTGGAGAAATACATCCACTACCTCAGTCCTTGGAAGGATGAAGCACTCTGGGCACAAAGCCCCCTTCAGAACCAGTGGAGACTGCTATCCACTTGAGAGACTGTGGCTTTGCACTCCCCAGGATAAAGCAGTGGGAAAACCACCCACTTGTGGGACTTGAGAGACTATGGCTTTGCACTCTCAGGATAAAGCAGTGGGCAAACCACCCACTTGAGAGACTTGAGAGACTGTGGCTTTGCACTCCCCAGGATAAAGCAGTGGGCAAACCACCCACTTGAGAGACTTGAGAGACTGTGGCTTTGCACTCCCCAGGATAAAGCATTGGGCAAACCACCCACTGCAGAGACTTGAGAGACTGTGGCTTTGCACTCCCTAGGCCCAAACTGTGGGCATGGAGCCCCCTTGTGGAGCAGTGGTGTTGTGCGTTCATCAGGCTGAGGTGCACCCCCTCCCCCTGAGGTGCCTGTATATTTTCTATTGATGCCCCTCCAGTGTTCTCTCCGTTTGGAGTCAGGTATCATGTGTGGGCCTCGCCCATTCATTTTGGGCCCAGTGGTCCATGGACTATGATTGGTGCACTATCCGGCTTTGTGTAGTTGGTGTAGATAATTGTATATAGTGGATGTTGAACTTTGATAATGATATTTCACATGATTACATTTGTTCAAATAATTTCCTTTTGTCCTTGCGTTATTCTTGGGGGAGTGGAGGGGTATATGTAATGTTGCTGCATGTATTTGTGTGTATGGTGTTGTGGGTGAGGGTGGGGGTGGGGGTGTTGTGTGTTGCGTGTGTGTGTCGCTCTCTTTTCCCTCCCCCTCCCCTGTGTTGTAGGTGCAGTACTCACCGTGGTCGTCGCCGCCGTCGTTGGAGCTCCTGATAGAGGAGCAGGAAGACCATCATCGGCAGTATCTGCAACTCGGGTTCCATGGCGTCCTGGTTCCTCGTGGGGTGTGGAGAGGTGAGTGTTTTCCCTTCTGTGTACTGTTTCCGCCGTGTTTTTGTTCGCGTTGGTTCTGCCCCGGAAAAGTTGGCGGATAGGCCTGTTGTGATAGGGTGGGCGGTACATTGTCTTCCGCCTGTCTGTTGATGCTGTCTGCCGCGCTGTTTGTTTCTACCACCGTGGTGGTCCGAGTGTTAAAGTGGCTGTCTATGTAGGCGGTTTCCGCCACGGTCGTAATCCCATTTTTTTCTCCACCGGCCTGTTGCCTGTTTTGCGCCGCTTTCACACCGACCCCCAGGGTTGTAATGAGGGCCATTGTCTTTTACAACTGATTATCCCAAATTGCGAGAGAAGCCAGTCGAATGGTATCAGCAGACTGAGAGGTTTCTGAAACTCTCTAAGTGTTTGTGGGAAGACTTGAATACCTTATTCGAGATAGTTTTGCCAGCCTATTTGTGGGTCGAGTGTAAGAGGGCAGTAGACTGGCCAACAAGTGAACCTGAAAAAAACAAGATTACAGGTGCACCATCACCTGAGGTAATGAAAAATTATTATAAGGTGATCGAGTTTCTGAAAACTAGAATTTCGCCAAAAAAAAAACATTGATTGGCAGAGGATTGACAGGACAGTCCAGGAAACGAAAGAGTCAATACACACTTATTAAGAAAGATTGTTAAAGGCTTTCAGGGAGTACAGTGGCAAGGAAGCGGTCAAACCAAAAGACATGTTGTATTTTGTGTTCAGATTTGTTGAAGGATTTTGACCTGAGGTAGGGCAGATGATTAAGAACCATTTGATTTGCTGGCAGGCAAAGCCGATTGATGAGGTGTTGCAGTATGCTAAATATTTAAACAATGAGATTGAATTGAAGCAAAAGAAATTGAAGGAAAAGGCAATGGTGATGTAGATTAAGGCAGCACAATCAGGAGTACAAGGAGCTTTAGTGCCGCTGATGCCGCCGCAGCAGAAAACTGTCATGTTTTAACCTCAAGTGAGGGGTAGAGGACATGGTATGGATATAATGCGTGGTCCAGATCTAAGTACTGTGGTTGTTCAGAATGACATGCAGGGTATGAAAAGGATGTTGCCATGTCATTTGTGCGGAAACGTGGCACACTGGAAGCGGGAGTGCCCATTGATGGTGAGGAATGGTTCAGCAAAGCGATGTTGGTTCAGTTCAAACTGTAAGAGTCCCTAGATTGAGAGGCATAGTCCCGAATGCACAAAACCGAGGTCAGAATTTCTTGCTTGTACAACAGTTGCAGGTGCCTCGAGCACAATTTACTTCTTTGACACCAGTACAGCAGCAGTTTCCTGTGGTGCCTAGACAGCAAATGCACATACCCCAAGCCCCGATGGAGCAGCAACAAGTTATGCTTACTCAACAGGTCACAGGTCAGAGACCAGATAACAGTAACAATACAGTACACCAGTTCCCATTTCACAGTGAGGATGAAATAAACAATGAATGAATGAGTGACAGTTCAGATGAAGGAGCTTGTATACTTGCCACATCCCTAGAGGTAGATCAGAAAGGGCCTTTTGTGAAGGAAAAGGTAATGGGACATAAGGTCTCGTTCCTAGTTGACACTGGAGCTACGTGCTCCACAGTGATGAGTGTGGAAGTACCAGATTTACCCCTTTCCGGAAAGACATTTCAGGTTGTGGGAGAGGAGAATAGGCAGTTAACGAACCCTATCACAGAACCAGTGCAAATTGAAATCGGGAATTATTTGGGACTGCATAGATTTGTAGTATGCGATTCAAGTCCTGTGTCTTTGTTGGGCAGAGACTTATTGTGCAAGACCAAATGTTCCATAAATTGTACAGATGCAGGGATAGAAGTCCAGACAAACAGTGATGATGAAGAGGAGCAGGCGTCAGCCATGGTTCTTAATAAAGCTTTAGAAGAATACCCATTGATTGAAATTTTTCTGATGTTCACACTGAAGGACTTGCATGCAGACTTACAGGGAACAGTAAAAGAGAAAGTTTGGGATTTGACATGGAAAGAAGTGGGATTGATCAAAGGAGTGGAACCTATCAAAATCACTTTGAAGCCGAATGTTGAGTTCCCAAAACTTCCACAGTATAACATGGCGCAGGATTTAATGATGAAAGTGGCGCAGATAATTGGAGATTTCCTGAAGCAGGGAGTTCTAAGGGAAGTGTTGAGCAGCCCATGTAATTCACCGATAATGGGATTGAAAAAGCCTTGTGGGAAAGAGCAGGTTGTGCAGGATTTGCGAAAAGTGAATGACATGATGGTTAAGTGTTATCCGATTTTGCCCAATCCAGCAGTGATACTGCGAGGCAGAGTGGTTCACTGTGGTTGATCTGTCACAAGCTTTCTTTTCAGTGCCACTTCATGAGGATAGTCAGTTTCGTTTCAGTTTTTAATTCCTAGATAAAGTCTACAGCTGGTGCAGGCTTTCACAAGGGTATACGGAGTCACCATCCTTGTTCAATCAGATTTTGAAATAGAATTTGGAGTCATTAGAATTACCTTGCCAATCGACTCTAGTTCAGTACATTGATGACTTATTGATTGCTTCCAGTCAAGGGACGGGTGTAAGCACGACTCGATTGCCCTGTTGAATCATATGGGAGACTTTGGACACAAGGACTCAGCTGCAAAATTGCCGTATTGTCAGAAGTCTGTCAAACACTTGGGTCATCAAATTGAGAAAGGGCTGAGAAGAATCTCCCGAGAGAGGATTACAATGATTCTGCAGAGAAATCCCCCGACTTCCAAGAAAGATGTGCGCATGTTTTTGGGAATGGCAGGGTATTGTAGACAATGGATTCCGAATTTTGCTGAGATAGCAAAACCCCTACAGCAGTTGACACACAAAGGAGTTACAGATCCCATTAGTTTAGATGAAGATTAGATGAGGGGTTTCACTGAATTGAGAGAGAGTTTGTGCAAAGCTCCAGTGTTGGGAATGTCTGATTACACAAAGCCTTTCACATTGTTTTGTCATGAACGTGATGCTTGTTCTTTGGCTGTTTTGACACAGGTCCATGGAGGTGCTTATCGCCCAGTAGCTTATTTTTCAGCTACCTTGGACCCGGTTGCAGCAGCTTTACAAGGTTGTCTGCGAGTAGTAGCCGCAGTTGGTCAAAGCCTTTCCCAATGTGAAAGGGCAGTCATGGGAAACCCAGTGACGGTAATGGTACCACATTCAGTTGAAATCTTACTGACAAGAACGAAAACACAAACATTTGACGGGGCCAGACTGACAAGGTATGAGACGAGCATATTGGGAGCTTCAAATGTAACTCTGAAAAGATGTACAGTATTGAATCCAGCAACGTTATTGCCAAGTGATACTGTTGATATTGAAAAAGAGGAGGACATAGAACATGATTGTCTTGAAGTGAAAGAATTATGTACAAAGCCTAGACCTGAAATCAGAGATACTCGATTAGAAGAAAATGACCAAATTGTTTTTTTGATGGTTCATGTCTCAGAGATGGAACAGGCACGTTGAGAGCAGGATATGCTGTATGTACTATTACAGGAACCCTAGAAGCATCTTGGCTTCCTGGTGTATATTCAACACAAGTGGCAGAACTGGTGGCTCTTACTAAAGCATGTTATGTTTCTACCAGGCTGCGAGTGACAATATACACTGATAGTCAATATGAATTTGGAATTCTTCATGATTTTGGTCAATTGTGGTCGCAAAGAGGGTTCATGACCTCAAGTGGAACTCCAGTACGAAATGGTGACAAGATAAAAGAATTACTGTTTGCAATACAATTACCTGAAGAGATTGCTGTAGTGAAATGCAGTGCACACCAGAAAACGTCAGACTACATTTCCCTGGGAAATGGGTATGCAGATCAGGTTGCAAGGTTTTGCGCCCGGAACTGTACATCGTTTAAGGATAAATGGGAATTCATGCCAGAAGAAGAGACCAGTGGTGCAAATTTTGCATTGAAAATAATTGACACTCTATAAGAATTGAAAACATTGCAAGTAAATGCAGACAAGGAAGAGTAAAAGCTGTGGGTAAAGCTGAAATGTATACAGAGACCAGATGAGATCTGGGTATCTGAGGAGGGTCAGATGGTATTGCCGAATTGTCTGTTGTCTCAGATGGTTCGGTATTACCATGGTCAGGCACACATTGGAAGGGATGCCATGATTAGGTTGTTCAAAGTTGATTGGTTATTTCTGAAATTCAGACAAGCACCTGAAGTAGTGTGTCACAAATGTGTAATCTGTCAGCAACTAAATGTGGGAAAAGGGACAGTGGTAAATTTTAGCCACATTGGAAGAGCAGGAGGGCCATTCAGCAGAATGCAATTGGATTTAATTGAAATGCCTACATGTGGTCAATTGTAGTACGTGTTGGTGATTGTGTGAGTGTTTAATCATTGGATTGAAGCATACACCACATGTAGCAATTATAGTCTCACAGTTGCCAAGCTACTCCTGAGAGAACTGAAACCAAGTTTTGGATTTCTGATCTCTTTAGAATCAGATAGGGGAACACACTTCAATACTGAAGTGATTAAGCTCTTATGTGCAGCACTAAACATTGAACAGGAGCTCCACTGCACCTATCGTCTAGAGGCATCAGGACTTGTAGAGAAAATTAATGGTACCCTGAAATCAAGAATTGCCAAAAGTGTGCTGTCACAAATCTGAAATGGCCGGAGGCATTGCCTCTAGTGTTGATGTCAATGAGAAATATACCTGACAGGAAGACAGGATTGTCCCCACATGAGATTCTTATGGGGAGAGCAATGTGATTGACAGCAATACCAGCCAATGCTCTTGTCAATATTACAGATGATATGGTGTTGGACTACTGCAAGGGTCTAGCTGATGTGGTTCGATCTTTTTCTCAGCAGGTACAAGCCGTTACCCTGCCACCTATCCATGACCCAGGCCACAATCTTAGAGCAGGAGATTGGGTCATGATCAAAAAGCATGTGCGCAAAACTTGCCTAGAGCCAAGTTGGAGAGGTCCATACCAAGTGGTGCTGACAACTACAACAACTGTGAAGTGTGTGGGTTGGCTAACTGGATACATGCAAGCCATACAAAGAAAGTGGTGAGTCCTCAGGATCATGAAGAAGTGTTGCTGAGAAAGCCAGCAGCTGCAAAACGAATAGTTCTACCTGAACCAGAACCAGAGCAGATTGAGCCGGAAGTGGACCCAGAATTGGCAGAAGAAGGATCGATCACCCCAGTAAGAGACGAGGGTGTGGAAAATCAGGAGGCAGAACGAGAGATCAATGCAGCAGAACTGACAAAAGATCCATGCACAGGAGAGGTTCTCACAAAAGCAAAAGGTGCTGAAACGCAAGGAGATCAAGTGCCAGAACCTGAGGGGGAAAGAGTTGAGGCAGGTCAAAGCAAAGGTGCTCTGATTCCTCCTGAACTCGTTGCAGGTCTATCAAAAGAAGACACTTCAGGCAAGGTGAAGGAGAGAAGTCCGATCTTGAAGAGATTGTTGAGAGAAGGAGTGAGAAAAGGAGATCATTGGACCTGAGTCTCAAAAAGGCAAGAAAAAGGACTTGGTAATAAATGAGACAATAGAGGAAGAATTAGACACCACAAAGAAAGATGAATTGAGTGATGGAGAACTAACAGGAGAAAGGATGTTGAAAAGAAAGAGAGTGGTAAGTCGAAAATATGCGGGACCAGAGTGGGCATATGCTACAACAAGTGATTGACAAAATGAGTTTATGTCCTTTTGTTTTGATAGAGAATTCCAAATCAGTATTTTGATGCAACCTGAAGGAGAAAATCAAATAGACTGAATCGTGGAGCTAAAGAAAAAGAAATTGAAATTATTGATTTTACCGGAAAAGACACTGATAGCCTGATATGACACTTAGAAACCTGGAGATGACCAGGTGCTAACCGATTTTGACAAAGGAGGTAAAGGGCCCTGTTGTGTGACGTTGAAGCATGAAGAAAGAAGTATATTTTTTATTTTTTTATTTTTATTTTAGATTTTTTTGTGTTGCATATTAAGTAAGAGTTAAATTCTGCTTTCTGATTCTTTACAGATCATGGCTGGTTTAGATAATAACGTTAGGCACATTAGGTATTGTAGATATTTGAGTGTAGGAATGGCGATTGTGTGTAGAATATTGTTTATAATAATGATTGTGGGAATGTCAATTCATGAGGTGAGAGAAGCAAAGGTTACATCTGTTCATGAGACTACTACACTAACAGCTATAGAAAAGTTTAAATTAGATGAGCAATATTTGTATGATTATACTAACGCAAAGAGAGAGTTGTCTTCTAACGTCTTTTATCCTTTATTGAGTGAGTATGTGGAAATGATGGATGCAAGGGATTGTCTTGTGTGTACGCAAAACCTTCCTCTGTGGAAGAGGGGGTCACTTATCATAGTCTACCTCTGACTTACGGAATACCTTGTAGGTTGCTACTAACTGGATTCTATAACCAGGAATATATTCAGTATTTCTATTCCAATTATGATTTAGTGTTTTCCTTTGTTCCTATAATTAGATATTTGAGTAAGCTAGCTAAAGATCATGATATAGTATTAGTAAGAGGATTCTTTGAGCCTACACTGACCTTTGGCACGGCTTATGCGTATAGTAACAATTTGACTTGCTTATTAAACCTATGGAAAATAGTTTAATTGGGCATTCTGACGACAGGAGAAAAGCACTAAAAGAAAAATTAGAAATAGGGTTAGAGAAAAGAACTTACAAGAATGATTATGCTTACACTGCTATTAAAACACAAGGGAAATTAGCTTTAGATGCATTACATGTAGGGAAGCTTTGTATATATAGGCCAAAATCATGCACTGACACTTTATTTGTGGGAACGAGTGAATGTAGGCATGTGTTTTTGTTTCAGAGTAAGTGGACATTCATGTTGAATAGTGCAGACCCTGTGTTTCCTGGAATTTATTATATTTGTGCACTTAATGCTTATTATCGACTACCTAGGGGATGGTATGGGACATGTTACTTGGGGATAGTGTTTCCTAAGATTTATCAAATAGATGATTTGAAAAAGATACCGAAAATGACTGAATTACACCAAAAGAGACGAAGGAGAGAAACGGCCTCTGTAATAGTGGGGGATATTTTTGGAGCAGTAATTCCTTCTGTAGGAGTTATATTGAATGCAAACAAGATTCGAAGCTGTCAACTATAGTAGATAATATGTTAACTAACTTTCCAGGAGCTACACTTTTACTTAACACTGAATTAGTTGCGAATAGAGCTAAGACGCTTCAAAATAGGCTTACTTTAGACATAATATTGGCGAAAGACAGAGGAGTCTGCAAAATGATTAATGAGAGGCCCTTTTGCTCATATATACCTGAAAATGAGAAAGAGATAAAAGATTTGCTTACTAATTTAACTAATGCAAGTAAGGATTTGAAGGAGCTGAAGGAACCAGGAGTGTGGGAAAAGGTTGGAAATTGATTTGTCACAATAGGTAATTGGTTTAGTCAAATTTGGGGGGGACATTGTGGAAAATTGTTCAGGGAATATTGATTGTGATCATTGCTATATTAGGATTATGGGGGGCATGTAAATTATGGCACAAAAGTAAACTGAAAAAGGCTACAAATAATCAGAGGAGGGAAGATCAACCCAAAAGAAGAATCTATAGGGAAAATATAAACAGAAGAGATCCAAATGTAGCTGAGAGTAATTTGCAATGATTGACAAGGGAAAGGTGTGATGACATATTTAGTCATCAGAGGAGGGACTGTTGGAGCAGATATGCTAATAAGAAAATATTCTAATGATTTGCGTATACATACTAATGAGAAATAATGACAATTGAAACTAATAATTGAAAAAAAACGTGTAATGTGCAAAATGTGCCCACGTGGTGTGGTCACCGTCTGTGTTAACAGTACTAAAATAATGTGAAATTATAAGAATTATGTATTAATATGTCATAACTGATGATATAACCTATGTTTTATGTTGCTTCGTATCCTTAACTTAGCCGAACTAGAGGCCTAGTCGGCACTGGGCCTTGTTTGTTTAAACGTGGAGACGCAATGAGCTGCTGAGGATTGGAACTGGAGAAAAGGACCTTGAACTGTACAGAGTTCAAAGTAGCTCTGCTTGAATTTTCTGCAATGTACCAGCGGACAGGAGATGATCAGAACAAATTGATACAATTATGTAGGCTAAATGTACTTTCACAGGATTTGAACAATGGGAGCACTGACTAAGAGACAGTGGGCAACAATTTTGTTACCTGAAGAGCCCAATGATGTTCTCATCGACGAAGGGACCAATGATATTAATGGAACTTGATGCTTGAATCGACACAAACAAGTGGTAAACAAAAACTATAGGTTAGAGTCATAACCCCTGATAAGGTTGACCAATTAGCAATTTGTGGGACGGACTGAGAGACCCTAAAAAAAGTCATGACACGAGAAGGGAAATCAGAGTGGAGAGGCAAAAGTTGATGATGTCAGGAGACGCTGTCCGTAGTGCTGAAATTTGGGCTTGCTCCCTGTGAGCCCGAGCCTTGCTGATGACTGATGACCTGGAGACGAAGACTGACTCGTTGCTGATCTATCTTGGATAGGTAGCTATAAATGTTGACTGACTAATGTGTGCTTTTTCCTTCTGGGTACCAACTGCGCTGCTTATAATGTTTTTCTCTCTTAGTTAGATTTTTCCAAATTAATGGCTTTTGACTAAATTGTTTTTCGCATGAAGACTTACATGCTGATGCTAATCTGAGATAGGTAGACTGACCAGGGCGACTTAATGGTGACTTTGACTGACTGACTTGCATTGCTGAATTATTCAAATGTTTTAGAATTTGCCCACATAGATTGACGTTGTTTTGCTTATTAATAAAATCTTGATGAATTATTGCTCATGATACTAAAAGAAGTTGATTAACCATGGATTCTCGAAAATAAAGATTTTTGATTAGAGTTGTAACTAATAGGGAATAAAACAAATTAACCTTCTTGAGAGTGATGGTATTTTCTTATTAGTCTAGGTTTTATGGTATTATATGGTTGGGTTTAATGTTATTTGATGTTCCTCTGGTCACCACTTAACTAGGATACTATATGCGATCCAAAAGATTCATCGACCTATACGCGTCCTCTTGTAAGTTTACTTACTAAGGACAAGGTGCGCTAGCAAAAGCATACAATTCCTATTAATTTAAAAAAAAAAAAAATGTTCTTAACAAGGTCTCTTTAGATCTTTGATCTTTAGATCTTTGTCTAATGATTGTTTCAAAGGTAATAATTTTACGACCTGAAGAAGTACCTACAGTTTTACATTTTGAAGCTCTGTGGGATCCTCATGGCATCTCAAAGATATTTTGAAAATCTTGTTGAGTCTGAGCTTCCTATAAAGTCCACAGTGCTCTGTGGGAAGTCAGTGTATGGAGAACATACTAAACCTTGACCTTTAGTAAGCCAAACGATCTCCAACCCACTCATAAGAGTTGCGAAGGGACTGATAATTGAGCACAGATGTAACACCCAATTAATGTATTATCATCTCTGTCATATCTGTCAGCGGTTCATGAACTTCAAATGTTGCCCTCAACATCTGCCCTGATAATCCGCCTGGAGAAATTAACAAATTGGTAGGAATTGCCTTTTTTAGAACTGTATCTATTGGAACAGCAACTGATGTGTGGGGCCATCTGATCAGTTTCCTTAGCACTATTTGAATTGCAAAGAATTTGATTATCTAAGCTGCTCAACAAAGAATCTTTTCTTGAAGGATTGTCCTGACTGGCACACCTGTATCTGCTGTTTATTAAGTAATATTTTACTACTGTTGCTCCCCGTATGCTGAAAACATTGTTCTTCCTCAATGCCACTGTTTACATTGATGGTACGAAAACAAGTACAGAAGGGAAAGTGATTTGTGATTGGTTTCTACTTGGTGAGAACCTGTGGAATGGATCACTTAGACTTAATTTTATGTTTTAACTGTGTAAAGCTGATTATAGTTAGCCGACGTCCTCTCTCTCTCTCTCTCTCTCTCTCTCTTTCCACCGGTCCCTCTAACTCTTTCTCCCTCTATATCTCTCTCTTGCTCTGTTCTCCCCCTCTCTATTGAGTCCCAATGATCTTTATGTTTCTTCTGATAGGCTTACTTTCTAGAGCAAGTAAATTTCTCCTTTTCTTGACTGTAACCTTCTTTTGGTTTTACTTTAAGTGCAATATTTGCAGGCACCAGCTGCTTCAAATTGTTCAACTTTAGCACAACTTTAGCTTAGCAGTAGTGTCTTTCCCTTTATGGGAATGGCATTTTGTCTTACTTTCTATATGCTATCTTTATTAGCGTGTACTGCATTTGCCAAATTGATTTGCCTGGATTATATTGATATATGCTGTATTCAGGTGACTACTGATTAATGCTTAATTAATTGGATCTGTGACAGTAACATTACTAACTTGTAAATAAACCTTCATAGTTTGCAAAGTACTTTTTCTGTCATTCCTACAAAGCAAATTCAGCTTCATTAACATTGCTATATTGCTGAATTTAGTTGCATTACAAGTCCAACCCCATGGACATAATAATTTGAGTTTCACCTAGTTTTCATAGTGCAAACACCACCCTTATTTTGCACTCAATCAGTAGTGAATATTTACTATTATGAGTAGAACTCTGGTGAGCTTGATGACAATGCACAGTATGGAACATCTTGTTGTGTGTACGATATGTGTTCTTTTGAGGGTTGTTCTGCATAGCTCTGCCAATCCAAGAGCAGCTCTCTGAGGTGTGCATCAATGTGTGTACTGTTTATTATTGTGTGTTGCTGTTAGCTCGTTGACACCCAATGCAATGGACTATTAAAGCTGATGAGGATAGGTCATTTGAGAAACAACAAAATGATGATGACTGTATTATTATAAATGTCAGATACCCAGCCCTGAGTCAAAGTCTCCTTTCTACCTATCTCCCTGCTGTATTTAGACCTGGTACAATTGGTATGGTCCCTTTGGGTTATTTTTATGACCACATGCGATTGAGTGCCAGGGGTGGTTTCGGTTTCTGGTAGGTTTCCCCCCCTGGGTCAGAATAGTCACAAGGCAACCAGCAAAAGAACTGTCACTAACAGTAATCTATCCTTGGAAGGGGTGGATTGACAATGCGCGAAGACCCTGGCTATACGGGAAGAGGTGCCCCCACAGTGTAAACTTATCTCATGGAATACTGCGGGCTAAGATGCTAAGTTATCCGATAAGGCGTGGATTAGGTCTGTGACTAATTTTGATGTGATCATGCTTCAGGTAACCTGTCAGAGGGGTTGTCTGTGTGGGATGGGTATAACAGATTTGCAATTCCAGCTGTGAAGTCTCTTGGTGGCCGCTCAAAAGGTGGCTTGGTTACCCTAATTCGCCTCTGTAAGATAGTGTGTGCATTTCAAATTAACTGCAATCACCAAGGTATATTGCTGGTATGGGTAATTTTCTCTAATAATTTTAATATTTTACTGGTTAACTTTTATAACGCTGTGTGGGATATGGGATGCCAAATTGGGGCCCTGTTTTCCGTTCTTCAGGTTTTGAAATACAGAATGGAAGAGATGGGGTTAGAATTCTGTGCTATTGTCTCTGGAGACTTTAATGCTAAGCTGGGGAGGCTCAGTACTGTGGTTAATCCCTTTATTTTTGAATGCAAGGATTATTCAGTGGATGGTCTGCAGGACTCCAGAGGCAGGGTTCTATTCAAGGAACTCAGGAAGATGGGCCTTCTGAATGTGTGTGATATAGAAGCCGTAGGCACTCATCAACTCCCAACCTATGTGGGAAGAGGATTTGAATCCACTATTGACTATGGGGGTCATTCTGACCCTGGCGGTCATCGACCGCCGGGGTCGACGACCACGGAAGCACCGCCAACAGGCTGCCGGTGCTTCCTTTTGTATTCCGACCGCCGCTGTGAAGACAGTGAAAATCGCGACGGGTGCAACTGCACCCGTCGCACCCCTGCAACTCCGCCGGCTTCATTGTTGCAGGGCCTTTCCCGCTGGGCCGGCGGGTGCTCCTTTGGCGGGCGCCCGCCGGCCCAGCGGGAAAGCCAGAATGGCCTCCGCGGTCTTTTGACCGCGGAGCGGCCAAGTGGCGGTTCCCGTTTGGCTGCCGGCTACCGCCGCCAGCCAAACTCAGAATGAGGGCCTATATCTTTATGTCTCCACCTATGAAAGACCTGGTGACTGGGGGGGAGGTGATGGGGGAGAGTTTCAGTGACCACAATCCCCTTATAGTATCCTTTAAACTCCCTGGGGCCCTTTGTAATTTAGGGCGAGGTAGGCCGGTAGTAGTGGAGATAAAGGACCAGGGTAGGCGGCTTGGGTGGAAGCAAGTGGATTCCCTAAAAATTGTAGAAAGGGTGGTGGGGAAAAATGTACATCTATTTATGGACACACTCTTGACGGAGGCTCCTAATCCTAAAACTGTTATGAATGCAATAACAATAGTAAATGCAGCAGTGAGAGACTGCCTTTTTTCAGTAAGCAGCCAACCTAGTAAACGTAATTGTGGTTGGTACGATAAGATCTGCTATGTTGCAAGGGCAAACCTGAAGATGGCCACTAAGAAACATCCTAGAGATTGGGTCCTCGTAAAAGAAGCTAGAATGAAATATAAGAGGGCCCTGAGGGATAGCAAGATAAAACATAAAGATAAAGCCTGGGATGAGTTAGAACATGCCATAGCTCTGAAGGATCCTGGCCTGTTTTGGAGAGTAGTAAATATAGGTTCCTTTGGAACAGACACATCTGAGGGCCTTGGCTGTAACATCGCCCCGGAAGCATGGGTAATTCACTTTTGTAGTATTTTTTAGGGTTCTCCCCTAAGAAATAGCCACGAGAATGAGTATGAGATGGCTCCCAACCTAGCAATTAGGTTTTCGCTCCAGAAGGTTATGGATGCGATACAGAGTAGTGCGAGCAATAAAGCTCCGGGCCCGGATTCGATCCCTATGGACTTGTATAAAGCGAACCCCCAGTTATGGGCACCTGTTCTCTTAAATGTCCTTAATGCAGCAGTTACTGTGGGTATCCCTGCCTCTTGGAGACTGGCATGTATTGTCCCAGTGTTTAATAAGGGCAACCAAAATGATCCTAAGTCCTACCGCCCTATTTCTCTACTGGACTCTTCGGTGAAGATTCTGGGACGGATTATTTTAAGGCGCCTGGAGTCCTGGATGATAGGGAATGGTATCTTAAGCCGGGACCAATATGGTTTCAGGGAAGGCCTTGGCACGCGAGATCAATGTCTCAACCTATTGATGCTGATCGGCAAATACACGCAGGCTAGGAAAGGTACGCTCTATCTTGCTTTTATGGATCTTAGCTGTGCCTTTGATAAGGTGAACCGATCTATATTATGGGAAAGATTAAATCAGCTAGGGCTGGATCCTAATATTGTAGAGTTGCTCCGATATTTACATTCTGGGACGGTTGCTAATGTGAGGGTGGGGTCGAATGGGGAATGCTCAGAGGCCTTTAAGCTTTCAAGGGTTGTGCGCCAGGGGTGTGTTCTGGCTCCTACTTTGTTTCTTCTATATACAAATGGATTGTCTGATTTTCTGATGAAACATTGTAGGGATGTTCCAAAGGTGAATGGTACTGATATCCCTGTACTAACGTACGCGGATGACGCAGTCCTCATGGCCCGTACTATGAATGGTCTCCGGGAAATAGTTAGAACTTATGCCTCCTTTATGTCAGCTTTGGGTTTAGAGGTAAATTTTAAGAAATCTCATTTTAGGGTGTGTGGAAGACCCCTGAGTAGGGTGGGGGAGCTAAGGGTGGAGGATCAAATTATTAGTAGGGTCCATGAGTTTCCATACCTAGGGATTATTTTTGATGAGAAAGGATCTTGGAAACCTTGTATTGCCAGAAGGGGTGCGCTTTTTCATGCAGCAGTTGGCGCAACTTTTGACTTTGCTGTAAGGGTAGGTAGTAAACCCATCAAGCCTTTGCTTGAAATTTATAGGCGGAAATGCCTCTACGTCCTGCTGTATGGTGCTGCACTTTGGGGGTATAGGGACTCCCGAGCCCTTACGGTGGAAGAAAATCGGTTCTGTAGAAGGCTATTGGGAGTTGGACAAAATATCCCTGGTTTTAGCCTTCATTTGGAGCTGGAGCTTGAGTTTGTCCAGGACACTATTCAGTTGGCTCCCCTTCTGCTATGGATTTCAATTTGGACTCACAAACATGCCACTCTGAATAGGGATATCTTAAAGGATTGTCTGGCTTGTGACAATGTAAAGAATATTCCCTGGTTGATGCACATAAGGAAGATGGTTCATGATTTGGGGCTGCCTGATTTGGTTGATTATCCTGAAGGCCTGACCAGGTGTGATAAGAAATGGGTTAAGGAGAATTTTTTAAGAATCCAGAAGAACAGGAGGGAGGGGGAGGCCTTAGGGAAAAAATCGATCAGGGATTTCATTATGTTAAAGCCATCTCTTAGAGATAAAGGATGTGAGGGAAAGGTCTCTCATAACCCGTTTCCGTTTGGGGATCATTAGAAGTAATTTGTGTTTCCCGTTAGGTCAGTATGGGGACAAATGTATTAGACCCTGCCCCTGTGATGGGGTGTCCCAACAGACCTTGCCCCATTTTACTTTGTTTTGTGTTTTTTATGCACCATTCAGAACTCATTTTTTATTACCTCTCCTAAGGCCCAAGGGTTTTGTGCAATATCGTCCGGCTTTTATGTGGCTGCAGATGGCCTCTGATGTATTGGTGTGGAAGGGGCTGGGATCATTCCTGAAGGGAGCTATTACTTGGCGTAACAATGTAGAGTTTTTAGAATTAATTTTTCTATTTTATTGTTTCTATGTATGTGGTTATATATGTTTTTATTCCTGATGGGTGTTCTTATTATCTATGGTTTTATTGCTAATTTTAACAAATGTATTGAAGATTATTTATTGTAATGGATGAATTTTTTCATACCGAATAAAGTTATTATTATTATTAAACAACAAAATAATGCTTTGGTATGAAGAACTTTAACATGACAACCAACCAATGTCTCTTCCACAGACCAGCCATTGTAAAGAAGAATTAGCAAATATTTAAAGAAACCCCTTCAGGCTCCCCCTAGATATCTGACTTAAGCACTTCTGACTACCAACATCCTAGGGGAGCACCAGCCAAACATGATTTCAATCTGTAAAACTTACCTTTTTGTAAAGCCAGCAACACTGCCAAGTGACAGCTTATATTAGTCAAATAGATAATTAAAAATGCATTCTCAGTAATTTGGAGTTCGGGGATGAAAAGGAACAGTAAATTGAGAAGACAACAAAGGATTAATGCTTTGCGGACAGCCCAAATAAAGTGATAATGTTCCACTGGTTTAAAGAATATTAAAATATTGACACTGTTAGTTATCAGGTCATATTTTAAACTCTATATGAGGCCATTTTTCCTCAGCCTTTCAACCTTAACTCTATATTTCCGATAAGATTGCTTCTTTTTACTTAACCGAACAACACATCTTTATGGCATCGGTAGGCAGTCCTAACTTTTTTCCATCAACAAATATTTCCCAAGGTTTCCCTAGAGCCCGCAGAGTTGCGACTCAACACAACACAGCCTAAAAACAAGTACTAACAAATTAAAATGTTTAGTAGGAAATTAGACTACCCTAACTTGACAGGTTGCTGACAAATTGTGGAGCAATAGACATTGGAAGATATATCAAATACTACTACTACTACTCAGATCACCAAAAGCTGGGAATTGCTTTTCACATGGACCACTGATTCACCTCGTAATCAATAATGTTGTTACTGGCATCAATTAGGAGCTCTCCATATGCCTCAGAATTCTCCCTGTCCTACAAACCACCCATCTGATTGAACTTCCAAGAAAGCTGGTCACGGGTTATCCAGATTATTATAAAATAATACAAAATACCTCAAGAAGAAGCTAAACACAAACCCCCAAAGGCTCCATAATCAAAGGCCAGCAAGATGTTCCTGAGATAGCAACAGTACAAACATGCCAAACAAGCTATCTCAACACTTTATTGGCCACAGGGGCCTGCTAAAATTAAATTGAGCACACTGTGCATTTGTCATAAAGCCCACTGAAATATTGAATCAATACTCCTCCAAAAACTAGCTCTACACTACTTTCCCAAAAGGAAACGTTACTCTGCCTCCCCACAATGAATCAAGAAGTAAAAAAACAGTGGCTTATGAAGCTTTCTGGATCTGCAAGTCAGAGTTGAACCCAAATGCATTAAATTCAGCAAACCTCTTAACACTGAACTGTTCAAGAAATAAATCAACCAAATGAAATCAAATGGGCCTCACCACCAAATAGTGTGCACTGATGGTTTTTAATTCTTCCTTCTGAACTTTGTCACATTGTCTACTGCAATCGTCTTTGCCATTCTATTCCATAAGTAAAACAAAACCATTAGCAAGTAGCACAAGATGACAATTAGCACTATACAGCTCTCTTAACTAAATAAATACATTCTCCTTAGAAACTATAACCCTCCTTTACATAATTACAATATAGTCTACTTGATCCTCAAGATTATTGGTAAACAGGAATAGCTGTGTGCCATTGGTAAATGGGTTGTAGTGGATATAATATAATATTCCCTGGTCAGCACCATTAATAGGGATACGTTGGGTTTATCTACAATGGGAAGCAATGTGAGATGGAGAGCTTCTATGTGATTGAGATGATAGCCTCAAAGACCAATCTGAGTGATTTGTTCTAAGGCAGTGGCAGGGTGGCTTGTTTCCACATTGATGCTGTTTCTTATCCTTGGTGTTTATAATAGGAAGTCATTTCCTTTTTTTCTTGATTTTAAGGCCCATATTTATACTTTTTAGTGCCACATTTGCGCCACTTTTTGACACAAAAATGGCGCAAACTTGCAAAATACAATTGTATTTCAATTGGATTTTGCAAGTTTGCACCGTTTTTGAGTCAAAAAGCGGCACAAACGCAGCGCTAAAAAAATATAAATATGGGCCTAAGTGTTTTGTCATTATAAAACTTTAAGTTTACTGGTCTATTGTTGTGGTTAGTTCTTTTCATCTGGGTAGGTTGGTGTATCAGTCATTACTTTCTTATAGTTGATGCACATTGTAAGATAATGTGGACCTTTCAGGGTGGAGGTGGCATAATGTTTTTTCAATACTTAGACAAGTGTGTTGGTGGACGGTATTATCATAAATGTCCTTGGTATGACCAATCTGAATTTTTGTTCATCAGTGAGTAAGATGTCACCACCATTCAGGTAGGAGAGGAACAGCAGGTGGACTATAGTTTTGTGAGGTAGAACTGAGAATGTAGGATCATGTCTGTATTTTGATCACATAGTTGACAACAAACAAATTTGGGAGGCATCATGTCCTAGCTAAAGATTTCTTGGGAGAGGATGGATTCGTGAGTTAGTCATTAGGTAACAAATAGCTACAGATGTATGCATTTGGCAATTTGAACAGTACAATATGAGTCACAAAAACAAGTGTGTTGGTGGGCGGTGGTATCATAAATGCCCTTAGTATGATCAATCTGGATTTCTGGTCATCAGTGAGTAGGATGCTATCACCATTCATGTGGGAGTAGAACAGCAGATGGACTTTAGTTTTGTGAGTTACTGTTTTCCTAATAGAAGTGGGAGCTGGCAACAAGATGTCTATTGTTTTCCTTATGAAGTGCGTGTTTTTTACCGTCTCACTATCAATGGGGATTCTAAGTGACTAGTACTGATGGAGATTTGGGGACTAAACCGATCCAGTGTTAACTTAGAATGCTATCCCACGGTTTGAGATTGTCTGCTGTAATTGACAATGAAAATGAATTGAATTTTAGTCATGTTCAGTTTGATGGATGAGGGCATACAGTATTTGGGCTGGTTAATAACTTATAGAGTGGAGATCTTTGAGTAAAATTGAGAATGTAGGATTATTTCTATATTTTGATCACATCATTGACAACAAACAAATTTAGAAGATTGAAGATTACTTGGGAGAGGATGGATTCTTGAGAATCTCATTAGGTTACTAATAGCTGCAGATGTATCAATTTGGAAATGTGAACAGTATAATATTAGTCACAAAAGCAGGAGGAGAACCAGTGAATATGCCTTAGTAGCCATCAGTATCACAAGCTCCTGGGAATTCAAGCAGAAAGCAGATCTGATTTCTTCATTGCTGGTGTGAGATCCACAGTCTGCGTAGATGGCTGCTGTCTCGGTGCTTCAGCAAAAACTTAAGACTGGATGGTATGCATGTAACAGATTCATTTATTATATGATGGTGCATTTAGGTAGCACTGGGTATCACTTTCTCAAATGGCTTTCAGCAAACCACTTGATGTATGATGGGTTGGCAGAGGATGTTTGCGGAGTTAAGTCATCTGCAGCTTTCATTGGTGCATGACATGATCCCACATTTATATGAGGCAGATTTAGGAGCAGTGAGGATATCTTTGAGGTGCAGAATTCAGAATGTTTTAAAGCAGGAATGTTGGAATCTGGATACTTGGTGGTCTGCTTGGGACTTCTGATTTGAAGTTTGAAACTTGCTACCTTATCTAAAAGGATGGAGCTGTACTTGTAGAACATGTGTGAGGGAGTGAAGTAACATAGTACCTCAAAGTTGTGATGAAACCTTTGCTAATGTTGGGTCTCACTTCTATGGTTATTTTGTAATAGGTTGGTTTGACCAATGTCTTAATGTTTATGCAGCAGAAAGAGGCATTTTTAGTTACATTTGATCCTTTGATAGTTTATTTTTGTTTTGGTGTGATTTCTTCACTTTCAATGGTGTGCTTGGTGCCTTAGCAAATAGGAGTCTTTGGTTTGTAAAGCAGAGTTTCACTAGGAATACTATGTACTCATTAGTTCTCTTGATGGAACTAAGGGATTCTAGCCATTAGTGTTGAAACTGGGTGTGAATTCCTAATTAGGATTGTGAGGAAATTATCTCAAAGAGCTAAACATTGGTTTGCAGAATTGGTTGACTGTGATGATTGATTAGTGAGTGATTAAGGAAAACTTGGATGGTGAACACATCTGTCCAATCCAACGGTGTTGGGGGATTACATGTTTTATCTTATTGTGCATTTGTTTATTCAGCAATTATTTGATGGTTATGGTATTGAGGAAGACATTCTTTTTTGGGTTTGGGTGTTCAGTAGTGAGTTGTGACTTGACTTTTTAGAAGACAGACAGAATAAATGTCACTGAGCAGAAGTAGAAGGTTCATCTCAGACTCCTTTATTAAGATATATATTGAGGGTATAATTTAGAAATTCTTGTGACGGTCAATTTTCCTACGGGGAATAGTCTTTGCCATAGAACACCTCCTTGGAACAAATTGCACAAATACAGATGGGACTTCCAGTTTTTCTGCCTAGATAGGGAAAATTCAACAGGAACAGATAAGGGGCGTGCTAAGAGTATTCCTTACTTTGATGCTTCACCTGGGTAGCTGCTTTTCTTGGTGCCCACGTTCCTGCTTGTGTGTATTCTGTCTTGGGTCTATTCGGTCTTTCATTTGTAGCATGGGGCTGACGTGACATGTTTTGATATGCTAGATGTGGGCACTGATAGGTACTAAATACTCATAACTGTACAAATATACTGTAATTTAGAGAGCTATATGGCCTAATTGCTAATATAACATTAGTTGTAAAGCCTGAATATCTCTTCTGAAAAAAGTCACATAATCATGCCTTGTTGTGACAAGCTTGTGGGCTGATGCTGTGGACGTTTCATTTATTCCCTTAGGAAGATGGAGTGTAATTGTGGCACAGAATTATTGGTTCTATGATTGTGACATATGGTGAAATTTGTGTCATGTAGGGATATGAATAGACTCATTTAGATTTCAGTGGATGGGTAACTCTGTCACTGCGTGACAGAGTTACCCACATTTTAGTTACTTCTTTTATTCCCATGTGGCCAAATTTTATTTTCAGTTACTCTTGATGCACTGACTCAATTTAAATTGGTTTTAGTTGCTTATTAAATATGAACAAAATCACTTTTTCTCTTAACTTGATTTTGAATTTCAAGTTCTTTGTATTGTTTGATTCTACTGTTACACTAATTGTGAACCATGTACCACATAACTTTCCAACAACATGTAGAGGTACTCCTTAAGCTATGTTACCCATGTTGAGTAAAGAATAGCTGATAGGAATATCAGTTTACATTGTAGGCCACAGACTGCAAGACATAGCCCAACCTGCAAACTCTATAACCCACATCACCCCCATCGCCAGCAGCCATCGTACTCTAAATGGTTCACCACAACCTCTTCCTAAATACATTTCACCACTGACATCAACCACCTTTTTCTTTTTAAAGTTTAGCATATCTAAATACACCATACATTTTGATGTTCAAACAAGGCAGTAAAAACCCCAACAAAAATGGCTTATCACAGTCAGACCCCTGCTAGTACTTGGGATATTTGTCTGCCTCACACAGGTACGGTTCATGCTGAGGGACATGAAGCTCTTTCTAAAAGCAGGAAGACTGAGGTTCTTCTTAATGTCTTTAGAATGTCTGAGTCACGACTTTGAGCACCTAGCTATGTTATTCCAGGCAACCTCCTGTATCGGTGAACTGTGAGTGAACTGAATTGGGACATCACCTATGACTGCAAACTATGCTTTCAGCTGCAAGTCAATGCATTGTCAACAACTGCTTATTATAACCTGTTTGTTATCACTGCGTGCCCCTCTTCCAATACAAACATACAGAACCCATGAATAAAGTCATAGGTGTCCTCAGACACTGGTACTTCAGCACCTTGTAGCTGGCACTGCTGAGAAAGATTCTTCATTAGCTCACCAAGCTCCAAATCAAAGTCGCCTGGGTCACCTGTAATATTAATCCTTTCATACATACCGTCATCGATAGATGACTCCAAGTGCCATTTACAACCATCTAATTAATCTCAGTGTAATTATTAAGTATGGTAATGAAACATGTCCTAGAAAAGTAAGGGGCATATTTATACTCCCTCTGCGCCGATTGTGCGTCCAAATTTTTGACGCACAATCAGCGCAAACGTTGCCCCGTATTTAAACTTTGACGCCCGAGCCCGCGGATGAAAAAATTCCGCCGTGTGCATAATTTTTTGGATGCGGCAAACCGCCTTGCATTAATTATATGCAAGGCAGGCGTTCCCGTCCAAAAAATGGCTTAATGGGCCGTGCGTCGTATTTATGCTTTCGGGCAAAAATGATGCACGGCCGGGAGGTGGAGCCAGAAAATGACGCACAGCCCGATTTGCGTCAAAAATTAACGCCTGGGTCAGGGCAGGTGTTAAAATGGGGCAAACACACCTGTATTTAATCAGAACATACAGAACAAACAGCAGAGCAGCAACAGGGAGCCATGGAGGTGATTCTAATCCAGCATGCACGCGGACGCAGAGCCCAGCAGCAACAACAGCAGCTACAACAACACCAGCAGGGACCCCTAAGGCAGCGCAGAAGGCAGGAGAGGATATTCCGCCCAAGAACAACCCTTCAGGGCCTCAGGGAACACGACATCATACAGAGGTACCAGTTGAACTGGCAGGCCATTCAGCAGCTGCTGCGAAACATTGAACAGCAGTTGGCCCCCACTTTGGTGACACACTGCACCATCCCAACAGAAACAAAGCTGCTTGCCGTACTTAATATGCTGGCAAGTGGCTCTTTTCAAACAACTGGTGCCCTGGTTGGCAGAATATCACAACCATCATTCTCCGCCTTTTTGCCCAAAGTACTGGACGCCATCATTGACTGACACCCGCCACATCTGCTTCCCTAACACACTGCAGAAGCAGCAGGAAACAAAACAGGGGTTCTACACAATCAGTGGCTTCCCACACGTCCTTGGTGCAATCGACTGCACAAATGTACGCCTTGTGCCACCTGCTGCAACTGAACACCTCTACTGCAACAGGAAGCACACATATTCCATCAACGTGCAGGCCACAGTCGATCACCAAGGATTGATCACCAACATCGTGGCTAAATATCCTGGGAGTGTACATGACTCATACATCTTCCGTCACTGCACCATCAATGAACACTTCCAGGATGGACGGTATGGCAATGGACTACTTGTTGGTAAGTACAAAAACCTACTTATTTACACACTGCACAGCAACCCTCTAGGACACATAACACATACACCACAACAGCAACATGTCGACAGGAACACACTGAGGTCGTGACATCGCTAGCCATGTTTCTTAAGTCACCATTGAACCTGTCACACATCGGAATTTACTTTACAGCCTAATGTGAATACGTCAATGAGTGTGGTTGCCTAAATGTCACCTTGCAAATTGTAAGTGTCCCAATGACCTTTACATTAATACATTGCCTAAGTCTAAAGGTATGGGATGTCCAGGGTACTTTCATATGAACGTGTTAACAACACTTTCAATTTTAACTGTGCATGGAACTATCATCTCACCCCCAGTGAAGACACAAGGACACCTGTATCACAAGTCACAATGCTAGGGAGGGCACACTGTACTGCAAATCCCAAAACATACTGCCGACAAACGGTTAGCAGACAAACACTTGTTCAGCCAAGGAAACAACACAATGCAGATGGTATAGCCTACAAGCATAGGATGTCACATTAGTACACAAAAGAGTCACAGACAACACAAGACAACTACTGCCATTAAAGGTCTTTTCAATAGTGCCATCTACATCAACATGATCCCATTCATTTTCTCTTGCAGCTGACCAGGGGTATTGCATCCAGCCATGGATTATGACACCATTTGGCAACCCGAGTACAGCTGCAGAGCGTGCATACAACGAGGCCCATAGTAGGACATGCAGCATTGTTGAGCGGACCTTCGGCATCCTCAAGTCAAGGTTCCGCTGCCTCGACATCACTGGTGGTAGCCTCCTATATTCCCCCGAGATTGTCTGTAGGATCATCCTCACATGTGCAATATTGCACAACATTTGTATCAGAAGAAACATTCCCCTCCTGGAACCAGAGCCACACATGCCTGAAGAGGAGGAAGAGGAGGATGCTGGCCTGCAACAGGAGGGGGAACTACAGAACACAGCTGCTGGTATACGCAGGCTGCAACAGATCTTAAATAATTTATTCTGAATATGATCACCTTCACCACTTTAGTTAACAAATTTAAATAAACACCTATTCTAATCACCATATCATGGTCTGGCTATTCCTTTTTGCACACCTTCATCTCTACTTATCAGAATAAGAGTGTTGCCTCATGGAGCATTGCTGAGATACTGAGTAGGACATGGAACATCCCAGAGCCAATGTGATGCCTAACATACAATGGTCACATACACACACACTCTTAATGAAATATATCATGTACATATCTCCTTTGAAGGCCTATTGCAGAGGACCACAACTATTTCACACATACATGTTGAAAGCAAGGTCCAACGCAGCATATGGCACACAACTATGACACCATCACTCAATAAGGGGAAAACAAGCCTCAAACATGAGGCAGTCAATGTGCTTTGGCATCACTAACAGGAATGTCTGACAAGACCCTTGACAGCAGTTAGTCCAACTGCATCCAATATTTGCAAGGAATATCTGTGACTAGAGTTCCATAGAAGCAGAACCTAGACAGCACAAGTGCCACACATATGACATGCATTGCACACATGACATTCCATGTACATGTCAGCCCATTTCCTAACTCCTGACACACCCATGCACCTGGTCACAACCCACCTGTCGTAAGAGGTCCCTGGAATACTAAGATGTGTACCCTGATAATACCTCCTCTACAAACACAGACCAACATTAGCAAACCAGTGTGCTACACCCTTTCCTAAGGTATGCCATTGTCAAAGAACATCTGACTGCATGGACATCAGGTCAATTTATACACTGTCTTCTAGTTTCAAAGCCCTGTTAGCACATGTAGATTGCTTCCCCTTGTGAAAATGTCTGTTGGCCCTTAGAATGCAAGTCTCACCTACAGGACTGGTGAGAAACAGATGCAGCCCACATCTGTGATCACCTCCGTGCACACCACCCATTACAAAAAGCACTGCCCCTGATGATGCCTGGAACAGCATAGGAGTTGCCATTATGTCAAATACATCGTCAACCATTGATAGTAATTAAGCCGTGTAACACAGTCCTTGGGTTCATTTGTCACCTTCAAAAACACAGGACGTACACAGATTGACATGTCAACTGTCTAGTTTGTCCTCCAAACAGTCTCAGTCAGACCACTGATTATGTAACTTGTCCAGTAGCTGGCTCCTGAATCATCTTGCATTCTGTCAGCCTGACTGGCAACTGTCTGTGCGTCACACTAAAGTATCCCTGTGTCTACATATGTACCACACTTGCGTTAGCAAACCTGCCATTCATCAGGGGGCATTGGGCATGGGCTTCTACCATGCATACACAAATACATTGTATAGCATCATCTGCCTTTTAACTGTACCATTTGAGTTAAATCCTCTTGGAAATACAAAATTCATGGCCCATCCCTTGTCTGGGTTGCATTTATGCATGAATAACAAAGTGTGACAGTGTCCCAGGGTCATAGGCAGGGATTGGGTACGGGGCTTTCAGCACAACCAGCAACCTCTGATAATGTACATGACTAATACACAAATGTCAGAACCATGACAGTTCACAAACAGCATCACAGTGCGCACAACATAGTGATGGGCCGTGTGTGGTGAATAGCTGTGAGAATAAACAGCACAGAGGCTATGATGTTTCCAGATGCAGTGGGAAGTGCAGAGGCCAACCTGTGTGCAAATGTTGTAATGACACCTGCCGGAACATTACAATTGAGACATTATCTCACTCAGCACACCAAGGTTGCCCTGTTACCTGTCTCATTACACGTCTTTAGTGACATGGTGGGACCATCCACATGTTGGTTCACATGTCCACATCTACTTTACTCACATTGATCAACAAAGGATACTCAGTAGTTACAGGAATAGGTGCCACTGACTCATGATGAGTCCTGGTCCGAACTGTGACAAATTACATCCCAAAAAAATCTACAGGATCATCATTGGACCACACACATGAACAATACACCTATGTGCAATTGATCACTGGAAATATGTGGACACGTGCTGTCTTGTATACTGGTCCACCACAGCCACTTGATAGTTGGGGCTTACTTCTATGGCCTCAACTGTGGTGTCATCATACATATGAGATTGACCCTTGTCTGTCTGTGCAAACAACATGGTACCCACTTCCTCAATGCATGTGTATGACTCACTGTGGGATTCATCAACTAGTGCCTAGGAAGCTCTTACCAATACTCTAGGACATAGGATGTAGAAATTGTGGACCTTTGACATGAACATGCGTCTGCCATCCATCTGGTGCATGCTATATCACATGTGGTGTCTACGTGACCCTAAAACTTGGAAGTATACTTTGCGGGTGTTGTTACATGTATGACTACCACATGCCCTTGCTCATTCCAATTTGTACTTGCATCTTAGGGTTGGACACATGGACGTCACATTCATACAACCATATGTACAATAATGCTTCATGTGATGTACACACACACTTGGTCAACCAACACATTAGTTGTCAAAGCACACACTTTGAGCCAAAGGCAATTAGGTATTGTACATATGTGCGTCACATTGCTATCCTCTCCTTATGGCAAACATGCACAATTTGTGCCACACATATATGTAGGCCACACTTATGACTATCTATGACGTCAGCCAACTGTAAACATACTGTGAAGGGTGTAGTGGATGATGTTCCGCTGCAGTATGATGTCACACATGTGAACATACACCATCAACACCATACTGTCTTCAATTAGCCAATCTCTGATGTGTTCCAAATGTACAATAACCAAAAAAGAAGTAAAAATGCCCCAAACCAGTTAATGTATTGTAATTTTGACGTCCCTAGCGGTGTGCAACATTTTTTGTTTTTTTGTTCACCAAAACTGTATGTGCGTCATTTTGTTTGACGCACAGGAGTGAAATTTAGCCCGCATCCTGATATTTGTACAGTCCATGTATCATTATGTGGATGCGGGTTAATATTCACGTCTGTGCGTCCAAAAAATGACGCAAATACAGTTTTGTGCAACAAAAAATGACGCATAACGTGAAAAAAGCGGGACTTTTCATACAGGAAGTGATGTAATAGTATATCCTGTTTACAGATCATGTACAGTGGGTGTTCTTTTACTTTCACTTTGCAGTCTATGATCCTTCTAGACTGTGTGGCTGTGTAGAGAGTGTTGTCCAGAGAATTTGTGCTGTATTTGTCCTGTGTGCTATCTGTAAAGTCCTTTTGTGAAATACATTTTGTTTGTGTATACTGTAGTACTGTGTTTTGTCTACATTTGTCCATTTATCTTGTGTATTTCTTGATTGTGGGAGTCTGTTGTGGGTAGTGTTAATTTGGGGATAGTTGGGCTCTTTTAGTGTTTAGGTTTACTTTGTTTCTGTCTTTTTACCCCTACTTTCACCCATTTCCCCTTTCTATTTCTTTTACCCCTATTCCTTCTCTTTAATTATAAGTATGTCTGGTAGGCCACATCTTGGCAGGATGGGGGAAGAGGAGTTGGGGGGCTTCATCTGGCTGGTGACACATTTCTTGCCGCTCATGATCCAGGCAGGGGGCAGGGTCATACAGGGGTACCCGACAGAGGCGCGCAGAATCCGGTGGGGAAAGGTGCTGCATCACCTGCAGCGTGTGTATGCCAGCCAGAGGAGTGACCACCAGCTGAAGCACCAGTGGGCTGACCTCATCACCAGGGAGCAGGATCTCTTGGACCACCTGGGAATCATGATTGGTGGCCCTGTTGGTTAGTACGACTATTGTTATTGTGCACAATTAAATGCTCTGCAGTGACATTAGGGGATTAGTGCAATGTCTGCCAGCTAACTTGATGACTGTTTGTAATGCTGGGGACATATAAGGGGATCATTTATGCACTATGGCAAGGATCACAATTGCTAGCTGTCAGGTAGCACGTGCTCAGCAAACTTACAGGTAATTTTACCATTATTGAAATTGGTGCGGCCTTTCTGTCAGCACAGCTAACAAAATAGGAGCCATTCATGTCTATATAGGGTATTATTGACAGAGAAGTACAGATGTACCAACATTTAGGCCAACTATGTTGACGCAATTGCTAGACTGACTTTAGAATCACTACATGATGCTGAAAATGAGTGGTGCCTTCACGTCAATTTATAATAGCAAAGTGGCTCAAACATTGGTCTCATGTGAGTCTGGTGAGTGTGGAAGGAAAGCGTTCACAGAAGTACTATGAATGTGTGGGATTATTGTGTTTCTTAATCTTTTTGGCTAAATGTCAGTTCATGATTTGAAAACATCGTGAAAAGGTGTAAGGTGCCCTCAGCTAACATCGTGAGATGTTTGTTGGAATCGGTTGAGCCACAATCCAAATATGGATGGCAGTCCAAGTGTATGCACATGGCTTTACATCTCCATGGTTGGTGCAAATCACCATAGCTGGGCCACATCAATTGACTATACTGTAACAACAGGATGGCTTACAGGAGTCCCTGCCCCTCCCTCTGTACATTGGGCCTATGTGCACTAAATGTGACATGGCCACAAGGCATGTTTGACTGGTAATGCAGTCCTCAAGTAACCAGGCGTTGGATGTTTCTCTTGGATGCACATGATGAGACAATTACACTCCATTTTTTTAGTGCTCACCAATTATGGGGCAAGTTTGCAACCACATGATAGTTAGGGCCAATGTATGTGTGCAGATATGTGTGTAACTGTCACCGGAGACCCATGCTATGTACAAGTTGGCCGTGAAATATCAGATGCAGTACCATCATGTCTGAATGGCTGCCATTTACTTATTCAGCCTACACATTGTAAATGATACTGAAAATTTTGCACTGTGCACAGATTTTGAGCACATTTCTTCCTTCCATACCTTACAGGTGGACCGGCGCCCTACACTGTGGGAGAGGTGGCGACATTTGAGGACCCCGATCACTACAGTAAGTGTTGATATGTCTGTTATGTGTTGTGTTTGCTGGTTATGGACTCATGTGAGTTGGACGCATAGCAAGGTGTGATGCTGTGAGCAAGTTGTTCACTTGTTCCATGAGTGGGAATGCAATTCTATCACAGGACCGGAGGCGAGGATTATGCAGATCTTTATGCAGATCTTTCTTCACTTTTAATTAAACAGCAAGTTCAAAGTAAAACAAAACATGAACAAAAAAAAAAAACTACAAGTTCCATGAGCCCGCCGCCATGGTAACGAGTATCCAATGAGGTGCACTCCTTCACGTTGGTATAAATATCCCGAAATGCGTCACACTTCCTCTTTCTTCACTGCTGTGAGCCAGATAAGTGCCTTTCTGCCTCCGGTTCGGGGGTTCTGTTTATTGCTTTGGCGCGTCTCTGCTACATTGTATTGTCTGTATTATTTCGTTCGCCGGAACGAACGTTCCGCTCGAGTGTTTTTTCATTTTCCTTTCCTTCGGCGTGTTTAAATACACGTCGGGCCCACTAGAGGGCGCGCGCACGCTGTTTTTTTCGGGGAGCATGTAGCTCTCAGCGCTCGGCGCTCGCGCCTCGCGTTTGTTTTCTTTTCTTTCCAACTTGAGGATTTTGTCCTCAATATCACGTTTGTACCTTCGGTACAGTTTTATCCCTACCTGTGACACCCATTTGGGTAAGGTTTACCCCATTAGGGAAGACATTATTTTTTTTTTTGCACTTACAGTGACAGAGTGGGTAGGGATTTACCCTATATATCATATTTTTTGTTGGGTGTACACTCTGTCCAAGTCCTCATTATGCACTCCTCTCAAGAGAATGAACCTTTTCCCAACATGTCCCCAGGTGAGGGTTCCTCTCACCGTACCCTCCCCCCCGGGGTGGACACTTTGTTTTCAGCCTACGGCCATACCACCCTGAATGCGCCTGTTCTCGTCTGATCTCAGAAGCTAAGCAGTGTCACAGGCTATTTCCCACGCTTTAGCCCCTCTTAGGGATACTGTAGCTAAACTTACTGAACAGGTGTCCAGAGGTACGGGCATGTTTGGTGTGACGGGAGCGGAGGGTGATTCCTCTACCCTTTCGGCTCCCAGGAAACTGTGCAAGCGCGACGCGGGGCACCTGGAGGAGAGCGAGTTTTTTTCCCATCCCGAGAGTGCGCGCGCGCATACGCGCTTACCCTCCCGGGAGGGCTGTTTGCCCGGGGTAATGGGTGACAAGCTTCACCACCTATGGAACCCTGATTTGGAATCCCCCAAAGGCTTCATGGGAGGTTCAGATGAGGACTCATCATCTTTGGATGACGACTCAGGTCGCCCTTGGCGCCCTGGGGCTACCCTACCAGATCCTTCGGATCGCGCTGATTCTGACTCCGATATGTTTGAGCCGGAGGGTATCTACCATCCACGTTCTTCGGAGTGGCGCCCAGACCACAAGGTGGCTGAGTATGTCGCCAGCAAAATTAGGCAACCTCTGGACAAGGAGGTGCGGGCCCGGCTACGGGCGGAGTGCCCACGCCCGTCTTTATCGGATAAGGTCGCTTTTACACCTGATATTGACCCTAAAATGTGTACGTTTTTTGCCAAGTATACCAAGGATCCCAAAAAAGGGATTGACCGCTCCTGGCGAGCATGTCAAGATAAACTTCTTGACGTCCTTGGTCCCCTCACACAGATTATTCAATTGGCGGAGCGTGCCAGGCAAGCAAACACTCCCCTACAGACGGACATCATCGCAGGATGGGCTCAGAGAGCTGTTTGTCTCCTGGGCAACGCGAACTGTGCCATCTCTGCAGAAAGACGCAGGTCTTTATTGATCAAAATTGACCCCAAATTAGGGGAACTATCTAACTCGGAGGCAGGGGCTGTTGCCCAAGGCAATTTATTTGGCGACCCTTTTGTCAAAGAATTAGGGAAATTTGTGGCTACGTTTTCGGCTTTGGATAAAGCGCAATCTTCCATTAAAAAGATTTTTCCCAATAAGGTTTTTGGCGGGGCCGGGCGAGGCAGGGGTCGCTCTTCCGGCCGTCCTTTCCAGCAAGGCCCCAGTTCCTTCCGGAACAACGGTTGGAGAGACGGCAGACAAGGAACTTTCTTCCCCAACAGAGGCAGGGGAAGAGGCTGAGGGTCCAGAAACACGCGAGGAGCATCTAACGCCCCTGGAGGTCCCTCTGGTGAGGCTTATCCCTTTTTCCCCAAAAAATTTTGGAGGGAGATTGAGGTTTTTCAAGGACAATTGGAGGCGCATTACCTCCGACGCATGGGTTCTCCAAACTGTCTCAGGTTTTCAGATAGAATTCTGGGGTACCCCACTTCAGGAGAAACTGCCTCCGCCCATCGTGTTCTCGGCAGAAAACTCAGAGCTCATAGAGTTAGAGGTTCAGGCCCTTCTCCACAAGGGAGCCATTTCCTTCACTTCCCTTCACCCCACAGGTTTCGTAAGCAACATCTTTTTGGTGGAGAAGAAGGACAAGGGGTTTCGTCCCGTTATCAACCTTCGGGCATTCAACGAATGGGTGGTTTACAGACATTTCAAGATGGAGGGTATTCACATGCTCCGCGACCTCCTCTTACAAGGAGACTGGATGGTTCGTCTGGATCTAATCACGAGAGACAAAGTCTCATGTGTTGTTCTACTACGGATGGACAACGTATCGGCGGTACAATACATAAATCGCTTAAGGGGAACAAGATCAAGAGCCCTAGCGGAACTGGCGAAGAATTTTTGGCATTTTTGCCTTCAACGCCAAATCTCAGTCACAGCAGAGTATCTTCCGGGAACCCAGAATGTATGGGCAGACTGGAATTCTCGGTTTCTCCAGGATCCCAGCGATTGGCGACTACATCGCTCGGTTTTTTCAGCCGATCATGGATCGTTGGGGTCCCTGTTCAGTGGATCTCTTTGCGTCTCGTTGGAATGCTCAACTTCCCCTATACTTCAGCTGGCGGCCGGATCCGGGAGCGGCGGCAGTAGATGCGTTTCTCCAACATTGGGGTACCCTTCAGGGTTATGCTTTTCCCCCGTTTCTCCTTATTCCGCGGGTTGCGGCTCAGGTTCGCCGCCAAGAGGCGACGGTGGTTCTGATAACCCCCTGGTGGAGGTCACAGCCGTGGTTCCCGACCCTGTTGGAACTCTCGTGCGAGTGTCCTCTTCGCCTCCCGCATTTTCCCTCAATACTCCTGGATCCGTCGGGGTTCTGTCACCCTCTAGTCCTTCAGGGTCATCTTTCCCTCATAGCTTGGAAGATTTCCGGCATTGTTGGCAAGACAACCGACTTTCGCAGGAAGCTAATAACTTCATCGCACAGGCCTGGGCCCCTGGTACATGCAAACGATATAGATCTGCATGGAACAGATGGTCTCGTTGGTGTGTGGGCAAACACTGCGATCCCATGGGGGCCAGTGTTACCGACATCATCAATTTCCTTGCGGAATTAGGGGAATCTGGCTTAGCGTATCGCACTATCAATTCTTTTCGTTCGGCCATCTCGGCGGGCCACCCGCCCCTTAACAATCTCCCGATCGGGGAGCATCCCTGGATTTGTAAACTTCTTAAGGGTATTAGACTCTCCAGACCTCCGCAACCCAGATATTCGGAACTCTGGGACGTGAACTTAGTTCTTAATCTCTTGTCCTCTTGGCGGGACAACCAATCTTTGTCACTGAAAGAATTGTCAGCCAAATTAGCCATGCTTCTCTGCCTCATTTCCTGTAAGCGAGTGTCCGATGTCAGAGCATTGGATATTTCCGCTCGTGTCTTTACTCCAGAGGGAGTCACGTTTACTATTGCAAGGAGGACAAAGTCTAATACCAGGTCGGTATCCTATCCCGCTTTTCCTGATTCCCCGAAGCTATGTGTGGTTCGATGTCTCAAAGTCTATGAGGAAGTAACCAGTTCTTGTAGACCTCCAGGTGTCAAGCAATTATTGATTTCTATAAACCGTTCAAGGCGGTTTCTTCCCCTTCCGTTGCCAGATGGATTCGATGGATTCTCTCTGAGGCAGGAGTAGATGTTCAAGTTTTTGGCGCCCATTCTACTCGGGGAGCTATGGCTTCCAAAGCCATACAAGTGGGGGGCAGATTGGAGGACATCATGCATGCTGCTGATTGGTCTTCAGAATCTACTTTTAAGAAGTTTTACTTTAAACCAATTCATGAAGCAGCCGCACTTGTGGTGAGTAAGCTTTAAACTTGCATAATCCTCGCCTCCGGTCCTGTGATAGAATACGAAATTTCCTAGCTATCGTGAAGGAAAGTTTCAATTCTATTAAGGACACGGAGGCGAGGATTATCCCACCCACATACATTACGCTGGTATGTCCCCTCCCGATTACATCTACCTGCGTAACAAGGTAGTATACTTGAGTTTGTACATTTGTTTATTGTTATTCTGATCATATTCTAAATACATCATGTAGTACTTGTTTCAGATGTGATCACATTCTATTTAGAGGTATTTTAAGGCTCATGACTTTATTGCAGTCGGTATGTATCTGTGTTTTATCGGATTTGCATCTAATTATACCTCTTTTGGTAGGTTCCGAAACTACGACCAACTGACTCTACCAGGATTCCTTCCGCAGTGAAGTCGAGGAAGTGTGACGCATTTCGGGATATTTATACCAACGTGAAGGAGTGCACCTCATTGGATACTCGTTACCATGGCGGCGGGCTCATGGAACTTGTAGTTTTTTTTTTTTGTTCATGTTTTGTTTTACTTTGAACTTGCTGTTTAATTAAAAGTGAAGAAAGATCTGCATAAAGATCTGCATAATCCTCGCCTCCGTGTCCTTAATAGAATTGAAACTTTCCTTCACGATAGCTAGGAAATTTCGTATTTTCACATGTTTTGAGTTAGCCAATGCGTATCCAATGGTATCATGTGGGGATTGCAGGACATCCCTGTAGGCCCCACTGTGAGTACAGGGGATAGTCATATGTATGACACTTGTATCACCAAGAGTCGCAATAGAAGTCAGCCCCTATTTAGTCAGCCTGTCAGACCCACATTCTCTAAGATTGGTGGAGCTAATAGCTTCCCAATAGACATCTGCTTCACTATTTACCCACGTAATTTTGAAACAGTAGGTAGAACCTCCTAGCATCATGTACTTCCACATGTAGTGCATCAAGTCTGTGGAACCTGAGTGTAATGGCCTAGGTGTGCATGCAATTCATGATCATGGGTGTTCTAGCAACTCTGTGTCTGATGTAAGTCAGGCCTCACTGGAAGTATATGTTGTGTACTAAGTTCTGATTTTCCTGACATGTCTGACCCTATGAGTGCTCTAGGGTTTGCTGACTCCAAAATGTAGATAGACCTTACCTGTGGTGTGTCTGTAGAGACAAACATGTGTGGATTAGCCTATACACTCCTCGGTGTACATGTTGTTGGCAAATTATAGTTGTGCATCCACCGCCCACCCTCAAACACGGCCATGGGTTTGTGAATGGGGTACCAAGTATTGATGCTACTAGTATGTTACACATACCTGTGAATAAGTGACGGTTTGGTTGCATACTAGTATACACACTCAGGTTTGGCACTTGGTACCATACTGGAAAGTCCAGTTACAACTTGCAGACCATGTGGCTTTAGTTTTGTTTTCCGTACACTGACATTTGTAGCCCAGCTCTTGGTGGAGGATATGCAGCATGATTCTTAGATGTTAACTGTCAGAACTCAGATTGCAAGTCAAGGCCAGTTGTTACCCATCTTGTGGGTTATGAATGTGCTTTGTGTGATGTGACCTTTGTTGTCTGGCCTGCCATGTACTTCCTCAGGGACATTCGATGCTCTGCATCGTGATATGAGCTGTTAGAAGTACAGTAGATGTAATGTCTGATTAACTTGCTGTGCTGTTTCACACAATGCAGTTACTAATGTGGCATATCTGCATTTGTCTTCACAGCAGCTAACATGACTCCAGACCAGGTCCGTGAATTTTAGCGTCGGGCCATGAGATACCAGCACATCCTGCTGGTGGAGTCGGGGTTCCGGAGGATGGCCCGGCGATATCGCCATGAACGTTGCTCCCGGGCATGGCGATCCTTCCCACAGGGTGGGCCTACTGTGCCCACCACAGCCACCACAGAAACAACCACCAATCAGAGCCAGGTGGCCCCACCCACAGCTGCCTATTTTAAATCTACATCTGCTGGACTTCCTGGCCCCAGCATTGCCACCGGTGCAGGACAGCCCACACAGACCTCCTCCACTGGTACCCAGGCTGCCACTGCTCTAGCTGTTGACCCTGCAGCCTTCAATAGACTTGAACACAAGATGGACAAAGTGCTGCGCAAGGTGAGCCACGTGAGCCGGGACGTGCAGCCCATTAAACGGCGGGTCAAGGATATCAAGAGGACCCTCTGGAGGGACAACCTCTAGACAGTTGAATAGATGGACATGATACCCTCCCCTCCCTCCTCTTTCCTTGTTCTTATACTTAGTGGGCTTAGGGGGCTTAGTGTTAGTATAGGCTGTTAGTTTAGTCAGTGTTAGTGTGTGGGGGGTAGGGGGTCCTGCTTCTTTCTTTTTTGACTTATTACATGTGATGGGCTATGTTGGGGTTCTTGTGTGTAAAAAAATAAAAATAAAAAAATAAACATTTAAAAAAAAAAATTACCAAAAAAAAATATATTTGTTTAGTATAGTATAGTATGTGTTTAGGTTAGTATGTGTTGTCCTCAATGTGTCCCGTCTCATAAGGGGGGTGGGGGGTAGATGTTTAGAACGTTTCATTACATGTGATAAGTAAGTGTAGCTTAGGTTAGTTAGGGACAGTTGTGGGTAATGAGTAGTCAGGGTAGATTAGGGTAGGTAAGATTTTTCCTTCAGTTTCCTCATCTATGGTTAGCTTTTAATAAATATTTGGTTACCCCTTAATAGTATGTGTTGAATGGTACTTGATAGTGGGTTTGGATTCCGTGTACATCTCTTTTGTACTATAACATCTGTGTCCAATGCTACAAACAAATCCCAACTGATCTGTACGATTGGCAGCTAACCCAGAGCTACCTTGCAAAGTGTCTACCCTTTGTTGCAACCACCAATCACAGTTAATATGGATGACAATGTGTTTCTGTTGATAAGTGTGTTTTCAAAGTCACTAACAGTGCTTCCAGACTTGATATTAGGGAAACAGTTTTAGGTCTGACTGCAGTGTGATGATCATGCACACCCTTATAAGATGAGTTCTCATTGGCAATCTTGTATTCTTGTCTTCATGACTCTCATACATCATTTGTGACACAGTTCGGCATGATTACCTATTTGTATGTTAACTCAGACACCTTCATTTGTGCAGTTTTTTAGTGTTTACTTAGATTAGTGTGGCATGTTTATTGTGTTATTTTTGCACGTTGACAACATTTAGCGGGCACTATTTGATGACTTAGTTATCCCCTGAGGAAGCATTCTTCTGTCCAACACAGCATGGTGGTGTATGGTTTCTCACTTCATCAGATTATTCCCTCAGGATGGGCAGAGTATGATGCAATCATGGTCACTGTGCAGATTTCTCTAACTACATAATATCTGGACAGTTGTATTGACAAGCTACGTTATTTGACAGTAGGGACATTTCAATTATCTACTGCGCAGTTGATATGTCACATTACCCAGAGACAGATTTGTTGTGTACGTGCTATTTATTGAAAAGTGCTGTAGTGCTATATGTACATTGTCCATGATTGTGAGTCCATTATAGTGATATCTTCCATTGTGATCCAACACAAGGGTTTACCTAAATGCTTTTGTCATGCTGGGGTTGCTGTTTCAGGCAGTGCAGAGGGACAGACTTAGCCAATGAGTAGGAGAGAGACAATCACTGGGCTAGGTGACAAGTTATACAGTGGTTAGCAGAACAGTGCTTGAGTACAGTTGTTGTAAGACTGTCATGTTTCAAAACACAGGACTTTGGTAATAGTTGGCCATGTGGCAGGGACTGGTGCTTCCGGGTCATTTTCCTTGTGAATGTGATCTTCTGATGTGTGTGTGTGCCTGCTTTGTCCTTGTTGTTGGTTGTGAAGGGGCAACACACACCTCAGTATTGGAAGACGTGGAGTCAGACATCCCAGTCGCTGCTCCCTGTGAAGGTCTTAAGGGCAGTGCTGCTGCAAGGAGGGCCTGCTGGTTCTTGAGAATAGCAGCCACATCACGATGGTAGGCAGCCAGGTCAGCCCTGAGGGGTTCAATGTTGCATTCGTGCACGCGTTGACAGGATTGCTGTTGTAGGTGTTGGGTCAACTGTATTACAGCTGTGCTGATTTCCTTCTGGGTTTTCTGCAGTTCCTGCAAGATAGATGTTAGGGCTTGCATAGCTGCTGCCTGATCTGCAGATGACATCATGCACGAACGCACCCCCTCAAGGCTCGCTGCCATATTTTGCATCCCCACCCGCACCTCCTTGGCCAGCTCCCGCTGTACTTTAACTACAGTTCTCTCAAAGCTGGTTCCAGTGTCGTGTGAGTCCTCAGCTGTATTGGAGCTGGCAGGTCTTACAGTTGGGGTGGTGGGTGGATCCTCTGCGATGGCTGCTTGTTCTGTGCTCCTCCTTGTGACTGAAGGTGGGGCCTGGAGGGTTTCAAGGACCTTTTGGATAGTCTCCTGGGGAATGTTTATCGGCTCGTCATCCATGTCATCAGGCATATTGGCAGGAGTTCCATCTTCCTCTGCAATGAAACAGGGTACAATTAGTGTGTCTGTGTTGTGACAATTTTGACGTGACGTGCCTGCCTTTTGATGAATTCACTTTGTGATCTTGTTTTATATTAATATCTGCAGTCCTTCACATGGGCATTGTTTCAGGCCTATGGCCCACCTGTGTGTCACATGTATGTTATTGAGTTATCAGACTTGTCAGCCTCATCTCCTCTAGGTGTTGCTTTATGCCAAATAGATAATTGCCACCTTCTTTTCCTACTCGACCCTCCGTGTATATCCATTCTCATGGTGAGACCTTTCACTGGCTGTGGGTGTTCTGATGGCCCTGGCAGCACACTTAACTATCAGGACCGGCCCCAATCCTTGATCGTTCACATCAACTTAAATGTAATTGACATGTTGCATATCCTATGCATGGCAATATTATGATCTGATATGGATGTTGACATTGTTAATGGGTCCTGCTGATGTTGGGTAATGTGTGTTACATTGGATTGCCCTGATAGTCGTATCAGTGTCCTATTTCGTCCTCTGACTGTGAAGGTGTATTTCAGTGACCAGTTACATGTGTCCCCTCCTCAATGCTGTTGTCTGAGCAGTATGACATTTGTGATGTTGCCTTGTTACCCAGACACAGGATGGACCCTGACATATGCAGCATGGGTGTGTCCTTAGTGCTGTGTCGCTCCTATTGTTGTTTACTTTGGCTGATGTTTGTGACAACTATGGGCATTGACATTTGAGTGTACTGGGGCCTTTGTCTTGTTTCAGGAGATTGTTGCAGATGTCATCCTCACCCCCTAATTTAGGTATGTATGTTCCATGGGGAGGTTACTGCCAATGGATACTTGAGCTGCACAACGATCAGAGTTGGTAGTGGCAACTGTTGTCGCAGTTACATTGCAGTTGTCGGTTTGGCTAGAGGATTGCTAATAGGGCCCTAGTTAATGTAGGAGGTATGTTGGCTGACGAGTGCCAGGATGTCAGTATGACGTAGTGGCCTTCCCTCCTGTTGTGGCTTTCCCTTTGCTCCATCGTTGGCATGACAGCATGCCCCCATGGGACTGTTCTCGGTGTTGTGTAATGGTGTGCCCCAGGTCTTCTCAGAACGGGCCATGCCCCCCTGCCGTGCCCCTTTACCCATGCCACTCCATGTATCTGATGACTTACATGCAATGTGTAGTAGGTATTTCCCCCCCAGTTGCAGTTGACATTAGTGCATTTTAATTCCCCATGCAACTTACCCTGCATGTGCGTTGTGTCCTGGTAGTCTGCGCTGTCCTGTCCTTGAATCCATGTGACGATCTCCTCAGGGATGACGGCTGCGACCATCTCCTCCATGTGGCCCAGGGCCTCCTGGTGTGCTGGACTTCCCCCTCCAGTCTGCAGTGCTGCCTTCCTGTTCCTTGCCATCTTTGCCTTGGTCCTGCGTTTGCAGTCATACCAGCGTTTCTAGCACTCGATGACCGTTCTGCGTACTTCTGCCACACTGTTAATCTTGTCAACAATTTGTTGCCATATAGCCTCTCTCCTACTGAATGGCAACTTTGATGTGACAAACAGTTGGTGCTGGTGTTCCGTCACCTCTTTAACCAGAATTTCCTGCTCCTCTGCACTGAAGTGACACTTTCTTTTCTTCTTAAAAGTGTCCTGGTTCTTGTGTGGGTCCTCCTGGCTGGTTCCTGGTCTGCTGTCATCTCCCTGGGGTCTGTAGTGGCATCTGGGATCCATTTTGGCTCTCCTCTGGTGAAATGGCTGTGTTCGCTGTGATTTTTGACGCTATTGCATCAAAAAAAAGGGCGCATATCCGGTTTGCGGTGTCGTAAATCGACCCACAGTCATTTCCACCGCATTAACGTTGTTTTCCTTTACGACTTGACGCCGCGGTGTGCGTCAAAAATAATGACTCCCACCTGTTGTTTGCGCCGCCGTGCGTCAAAGTATAAATATGACGCCCGCACGGTGCACCAAAATGGCGTTAGCCGGCGGTAATATTTTTGACGCAAAACTGCGCCGCAGCAGTTTTGCGTCAAAAAGTATAAATATGGGCCTAACTTTGCTGATCATCCTTTATGTGCCACCAAGGCCATAGTGGGCTGATCTACAGGCTCATGTTGGCAAATGATGGATGTCAACATTTGTCAGCTGAAAATGTACCTTTTGAAAACTAAGCCATGGTATAGACCAATTTTAAGAAGGTTGACAACTTCTAGTCATCACGGAGAGAGCTGAAAGATTGTCTATTTTATTCCTAAACTTTTGTTTTTGCCATGCCATTCATACTTGTTGCATTTTGTTCTGCTAAGGATCCTCTTTAATCTTTTTTAAAAGGCAGTTATTATAGCTCTTTGTTAGATATTTAATGAGATGTGAAAATCTTAGATCATTCATATCACCTTAAATCTAGAGGAAGGCAGCAAATGTTCAATATTAACATTAAATTAAACAAACTAAATGAAACAAACACTTAAGTTTTTTTTTGTCTCCCTTCAACTCTTAGGCTGCAACAGTGATAAATGTGTTTCAAACATCACAATTGCTCTTCCTCCTGTGATTCCTCTGGTCACAGGGGGAACCTCTGAAAAGGAATATAGCTCCCAAGGTCCCCAGTAAGAAGCTTAAATACCACCTCACCTTCAACTAGATCTCTGCACTCACACTGCTGCCTGACTAAATCTCCAATGCTATCAGTGCAGCTCACGGTGTACAGGAGAAGGGCCACAGCAGTGGATGTATATGAGCCAGAGTATGAGAGTGAAGGGGAAAGAGATGCTGATTCAGCTGTTCCATAGATTTATAATTATTGTATTTCTAACAGTACCCTGTATAATACTCTGTACAGTTAGAGATGACCAAGTCTAACAGGGCCCATTATGTTTTTGTGACTTCTAAATGTTTCATCAACAAACTACTTTGAGCCTTAAACCACCACTGCTGTTTTTGGTACTCCCCCCAGACATAAGTGCTACCTCTGGAGTTCATCGGAGCTGTATGTGCCCTTACTGAGACAAACACAAGGCACGCTGTTGTTAATCTGTGCATCCAAAAGCAGGGATTCTTATGCACTTGCAGCAGGCACATAGGAGTGAATACAGCACCAGCCCTTCCTGGCCTCTTAATAGAGTCATCAGGAATCCACTTTAGACTGGTAGGTTCAACGTTCATGCAAGCACACTTTCTGTATGTAATGCTCTTGTATTAGTATATAATAGTACGAAACCTCTCAGTGGACCGCTGTGAACAAGTGAGTTAGTAAGTGAGTAACTGAATGGCCAACTGAATGACTGTGTGACCAACTAAGGGATTGCATAAAATACTAAATTTCTTCATTCTCCTTTTGTATATGTCAGAGAAATTTGTGTACCAAAAGAATAGTTATAGATAATAATAAAAACACAATAAAAGGGATCAAATACCCCCTGTTGTACATTGTAAGGATATTGCAAGTCACCAAGTAGTTAAATAACCATTTAGAGGAATGAGACTGAAGGTAGAGTTCCTTCATAAGATTATTGAATTAAGAGGTGACTTGCAGTACCACTATCAAGTAGCCAGGCGGTATTTTATCCCCTATTATACATGGTCACAATATCACCATTATCACAAAATACTTAAAACCTTGGTGCATAGCTCTTTCATATGAAAGAGCAAGCATGTTTGCAAACATGAAGAATGAAAATAAAACTTATAGTGCAAAATTAAACACTTCATAAATCTGTTAGATATATGTTGCGAACAGAAATTAGAACCAGTTCAATTCTAGTCAGTTTAAGCAATGAAGCTGTAGTAGCTTGGAATGTGTAAAAACATGCAGAAAGGTTCTAGCTTTTCTCTAAGGCGTTCAAAAGATAGCATCTTCTCTCTGCTTGTCATTGTAAGCTACTCAAATAGAGCAGAAGAAAGAAAATCAGTGTTCTGTTTCCATTGCCTTAAACAACTACTTCAATTACGTTTGGTGAGCTGACTTTCCTTTCATCTGGGCTGCTGGCTCCGGCAGCAGGCACTGTAATGTCAGAACTCAGCTGTAATAATGTATAATGGTCCAGTTCTAATGTCTTTGTTTATAACTAGGGACTGTGTGTGCCACAACCTGTGCTCCCTCTTCGGTGCACGCTTGAGCGGCTGAGCATGGTTTCCCGGTGCTATGCACAAAGGTTCTGAGAGCGCGCACTTAACTGTCAAAGTTACATGTAAAAACTCGGAGAAAATCATTCGGGGCTGAATGTGCCATCAACTTCACTTCAGTAAACTAATGAACACTTGAGGGCAGTACAGTGCTGGTTTACAGCTGCCTCACACTCCTTGTCAGGCCTCAAGATAAACAAATGCTTAAATAAAATGCCCTTGGGATGGAGGTGCTGACCCCTCAGTGCCAACATTTAACTTTCATGTGAAGGACCCGTGCCAATCTCTGTCTGGGACACAAATCTCACTGAAGATTCTGTCAAACAATGGCTAAAAGCACGTTTTAAGCTTTTATGGACATTGTTCTATTTGGTTGTTTTTCTCACCTCTTTCTTCCATTGAACATTTGCTGTCTCTTGTAACTTTTATTGTGCTCTGTGCTGCTACTCACTGTTAGTTTTCCTTTCCATTTGCAGGTCAGTGCAGTGTTCATTTGCTTCTTGCATTTCATTGCGAAATGTATAGCACCACAGTAATGCTTTATCTTCAATAAAGTTTAAGTACATTGTAAACACAGGATCTATTTCACAATGTAAAAACTCTACATTTAATATATGTAAACTTGTTGAAGCTTTCCTTAAACGTGCTTGTTTTATTCCATTTCATAAACTGTTTCAATAGCACAAACACCTTTCAGAAATGTTGATTGAGTCAGAAAGCAAAAAATACATTATTTTGTTCGGATGAGAAAACAGACACATCCAGCCGTTCTTAACTCGGTAAACTGGTGCAATGGTTAATTTCTGGAAGAAAAAAAACATTATGACAAGCAAATGCAATTGTAAATGCCACGTAAATAAACAGGAGAAAAAAGAAACGCCTCCTAGTCATGGCAGCCATACTACTGCAATAAAAAAATAAAAGTAAAAAAATGTATTGCATATCATTTTAATTGAATAGTACTGGTATTTCCTGGCAAGCAGTGGACATAGCACAGGTTAGAGATCCTTTTTAGTTTTTATTTACATGACAAGAAAATATGATTCTTATTTGCATGAAGATAATAGATGTTTGGATTCGAATTACTGCATCTGAATGTAAACTTTAATCACACACGGATGACTTAAAATCACAAAAGCAAGATACATCATGGAAAATATAAAATTATTAGGAAGAAAATTATTGGCCCGCCAGACTTGCCACTGAAGTACCCTTCTTTATGTGAATGTGCACGTATGAGTATGCAAAATGATGTCCAAACACAGTGCAAGTAAGCCAGTGGCTGAAGTGGACTGATTCAATGCCATCTGCTGTGGGCTTTGGTGGGGAAATCAACATGTGAATGAGAGCAGAACAGACCGACCAATTGATAGAGAGGGTGACACAAAGCCAAAGTATGTTATGGCATGTTATGGTTACTTATGCAGCACATGTACATCAACGTTTTTCAGTGTTATAAAAATCTAAGTGTACCAGTGGTGGTCGCAGAAGCTCTTTTAAGAATAAGATTTTTTTTAAGTTTCCTGAAAATGACCGAAGAGTCCAAATGCATGAGTGAGCATGGACAATTCCACTTCATAGATGTCGCTGTTAAAATGACAAGGTTTCCGAATATGACAGTTCTAGTTCTAGGGACTGCGAAAAGAAACAAATCATACAAACTTAGTTTGTGGTGAACCCAGTGCCAAGAGAATTTACTGAATGGAAGTGGAGAAAGTATGTAGCCCTGAAGGACAGCAGAATTGAGTTGTGGATACATATGTGTATGGAGGGTGTGCCATAATATGATGTGTGTATTTTGATTTAGTATTGTGACTTGAGGCTAGCAAGACAAGACAAGCTTGCTCTAGGCCATATATAACAAATGTAATCTGTGCATAAAACTTTATGCATCAAGATTATATTAGTAACTGCTTACCCTGCATTAATGTTTACAGATGATGGAGGTCAACTATTGCTTGTTGGAGTTCAACTTTTGCTTGGCTTCTTTTGCCGACAAACCCAATATATTAAACATCTTTGACGTGTTTTTGGGTATCCATGTGTTGATTATTTCTAGGATTGCTGTACTGTTCTCTAGGTCCATGATTTGCCAATGTGTAGGGCATCTTTGATCTTGAAATGGGAAAGTCAACATAACTCTCTAACTTTGGTTAGTTGGTAATGTCTAGAATTCTTCTACAGAACTTACCCTTTGAATATCATTGTACTTAATTTGAATGTAGCCTCACAATGACATCAACTTTCTTTTGACAGATCACTTTATAAAACATTCCTGCCATTTGCTAGTGCTGTAAATTGGAGTTTATTTGGCCTAACTTTGCTCACCATTTAAATCAATGGCAACCATTTAGCCCAATGAGACATCCTTTGCATGGTGTTAACATTGGCATTTGCCATTTGTATACTGCTTGTTTGCCACTTGTGGCGCCCTGTTGTGCTTCTACTTCAATTATGCATGATAGCACTCTGCTTATGATCACTACATGGTGGCTCATCACAACTTCCTATTGTGCTCACTGTCTAGAAATGTGTGCAAACAAAGGTGCTGCTGAAGCACATGGAGAATAATATTTAGAGGGAACATAGGTCACAAGTAGTTGATTGTAAATAAATTAGTAACTGCTGTTTACACAGAGATTACTTAATCCAATGAATTATAATTAAATAGAAACATTGTTTTCACTTATGCTCACAGAGGCATTAGTAGGAGGCACTTTGTATTTACATATACTCACTGAGGCATTAGTAAGATGTGAATTGTTTTAACTTATGCTCTTGGAGGCATTAGAAGGAGGCACATTTTTTTCACTTGCCCTCATGAAGGTATAAGTAGGAGTATTATTTTCACTTATGCTCATTGAGGCATTGTAAGGAAGTGCATTGTTTTCATTTACGCTCAGGGAGGCATTAGTATGAGGTGTATTGTTTTCACCTATGCTCATGGAGGCATGAATAGGAGGCATAATGCTTTCACTTATTATCATGGAGACATTACTAAAAGGTGCATTATTTTCACTTACGCTGTTGGAGGCATAAGTAGGAAGCACATTGTCTTTACTTATGTTTACAGAGGCTTTAGTATGAGGTGCATTGGTTTCACTTATGCTCATTGAGGAACCAGTAGCAGGTGCAGTGTTTTCACTTATGTTCTTGCATAATAGGCATTAATAGGAGGTACGTTATTTTCATTTACGTTCATGAAGGCATAAGTAGGAGAAGTATTGTTTTTACTTATGCTCATTGAGACATTGTTAGGAAGTGCATAATTTCATTTACGCTGATGGAGGCATTTGTATGAGGTGCTTTGTTTTCACTTATGCTCATAGAAGCATTAGTATGAGATAAATTGTTTTCACTTATGCTTACGGAGGCATTAATAGGAGGCACATTGTTTTCACTTACTCACATGGAGGCACTAGTAGCAGGTGCAGTCTTTTCACTTATGCTCAAGGAGGCATTAGATTGAGGTGCATTGTTTCCACTTACGATTGTGGGGGCAGTAGTAGGAGGTGCAGTGCTTTCACTTATGCTCATGGAGGCACTAATAGCAGGTTCAGTGTTTTCACTTAAGCTAATGAAGGCATTATTATGAGGTGCATTATTTCACTTATACTCATGGGGCACTAGCAGGAGGTGCATTATTTTCACTTATGCTAGTGGAGGCATTAGTATGGGGTGCAATGTTTCCACTTAAGCTCATGGAGCTATTAGTAGGAGAAGCATTGTTTTCAATTACATATGCAGTGACATTTGTTCTACCACCAATCACTAGACAAGCAGTGCGGCTGTACACCTGGGCCATCTTTCGCTCCCTTTAGTGCTCACTGAAGCAGTAGTCATCCCAATTGGTTAGAAATATTTTGAGTATCATGCAGCAGAGTGACAGAAAGAGACACAGTGAGGCATGTTGTAACTCCAATTTCACATAGTCTATATGCAAATAGCCCTTGTCATTCTAATTTGCAAAATAGAGTTAAAAATAAACAGTGGGCAGTCTTGAAATGAACTATATTTCTATAAATTGTTACAACAGCTGCAAAATAAATACCAGGAGTCTTATCGAGTCAGTCCTATTTTAATGTAGCTGAACATCCATGAAGGAAAGCATTTTGCCATCAGCGGCCTTCAACACGGTTGACCACAAGCTTCTTCTGAACTCCTTCAATAGATCGGAGCAGGGGGAATGAGTCTGCAGTGATTGTCATCATTTCTACATAAACACTCTCAACAAATGAAGATAACAAATGTGACTTTAGATACATTTGCTATATCCCGGGGTGTCCCGGAAGACTCAGTCCTCACACCTACACGTTTCAATATCTACAATGAGCCCTTCACCTTCATACTCAAACAAGCAAATATTCCCTACCACCTCTATGCAGAAAACACCCAGCTATAACTGGAAGTATCCTCAAAAGTTGATGTATGCTGGCTAAATTCCACTCTCATAAAAATCGAAAACTGGTTGTCACATAACCACCTTAAACTCAACCAACAGAAAACAGAAATTCTTCTCCTGACCAACAACAGACAGACCCCCTAGATCCAAGAGTGGTGAAATTACATTACCACTCTAAAATGCAATCTGTCTTAGTCTGACTCTGCCAAATTTCTGGGAATCACACTGGACTCAAGCCTGTAAATGAGCTAACACATCAAGAATACAGCAAAGAGCGCCTTCTACAACCTAAATCTCCTGAACAAAATCAAGCCTCTCCCCACCTAAATGATCTCAAAACTGCCACACAAGCTCTGGTTCTGTATAGAGTGGATGATGGGAATGCCACCCTCACAGACACTGCAAAATCTCATTCTGCCCCCCCTGCCCTAAGAGCCACACTCAATGCAGCAGCAAGGTTGGTCACCAGAATCAGAAGACACAATCATGTCTCCTCTCCCTGAAAGATCTAAAGTGGCTCCAGATTGAAGCTCATTGCTGATTCAAAACTGTTTTTCTCGCTCACAAAGTCCTTCACACCACTAAACCAGCCCACCACGAGGACAAACTCCCAAAGGCTGTCCAGATAAGAGATCTAAGAAGCACCAACACCCTGCTTCTCATCTCCTCCAAAAACCATTAACAAAAAGCCCTGGCAGATTCTTTCTCAGAAAATGCCCCCAAACTTTGGAACTCCCTCCAGTTTTTATCAAGAGTAACCACTCCCTTTAACAGGAGAAGGAGTGGGGACCTTGATATTTTCCTCTCACTTGTCTTTACACTGACAGCTAAAGCGGGAATCAGCGTAAGTGAGACAAATTTTGCTTTTGTGTGTTTTATAGGGTATTCTGTTGTTTATGCACAGTTTAGAAAGAATTGAAATTCACTCTCTCAAGCTGTAAGGTATGGGATTATAATGATGTGTTGTGAACTGTTGAACCACATGTATTGTGCAGCTTTTGTTTCTTTGCTCCACCACACAAGTTCCACAGTTTGGTCCTTCCTACTGTACAAGTATCTTCCATGTGTGCACATTAAACTGCCTGCATATTTTAAATTTGCCTGTGTACCATGCTGATCTACACTCACTCTTGGAAATAGTTCCATATGGGTTGTTGCTTAGAGTGAATGGTATCAGCTTTATTGAGAAGCGATTGGTATTGAGGGCAGGTAGGGGCATATTTATATCAGTTTCAAATTCTACGTGGACATGGGTCAGCTGGTGATCCTGATTTACATTTTTTAAGTTCCTCAAAAGAAACTTCATCAGGAATTTCAAGGAAGTTTGATAGTTCATATTTATGAGTTGTTACCACCACTATCAATGTCTCTGTTCCAGGGCTTACCAGCGATATATCATAGATTTTTTTAATTATTTCATCAAAAATAGTGATGGGTCATCACACAGTTCCCTAGAAGAGCTAAAATTGCTTTTCACAGCCTCCGGGGAAAGAAAGGAATAAACAATTTTTGATTCTTCCCAAGAAGTGTTAGGTGCCATCAAAATTCTAGAGACAAAATATTCTCTCTGCACTTCACTGGTAGTTTTGCAGAAGACTCTCAATGCTTCCTTGCATTGGATCTTTGCTTTTTCATCCACAGGCTTTCTTGATACCTGTCCTAGCTTTTTACAGTGGCTTTTTTCTCACAAAGTTCAGGCGACAACCATGGGGCCAAAGCTTTGGTCCTCTTTACTTTTAGAGGTTTTAACTGTGCTATCGAGTCCAGGGCATCGGTTAACTATTTATTAAACCTGGCCACGTCCATATCCAGATTCTCAGTTAACAGGGGTGTTGGAAAATGGGTTATTGGTAGGGCAGGTAGGTACCTACACCTAGAAACAAGCCACTAACCTCCACATAGGTACAGTTAGGTCTCAGTAAATTAATCCCAGCTCAACCCTTGGTAGCTTGGCAACGAGCGTCAAGGCTTAACTTAGGAGACAAAGTGTAAAGCATTCAAATATCACAAAACAGTAATTAAATAAAACACAGGAAACAGTTTAAAAATCCAAAACCAATTTATAAAAATAGTTTATATTTTTATCTTTAAAATGACACAAAAACGATTAAAATCGGTTTAGGGGAACCGGAGATATGAATTTTTAAAGAATTATTACTTTTCTAGCGCTTAGAAACAAAAAGCGCCAATCGGGTCATCTGGTTGCACCTCGACCGGGGCAAAGTCAAACTTTCAGGCCGACCGCGATGGAGCCCTGCTCGGCTACAGGTCACGGGAGGCCTTGGTTAAAAAGTTACCTTCTGACTTAGTCTTTATTTTGAAGTTTTTCTTCACGGGGACGAACCTGCCAGTTGAATCCGACCTCCTGGAACCCTTGTCCGGATACGCGATGTGGGTTTCCTCTGTGGAGACTTTTACCTTCGGACTTAGTCGTTTTTTCGAGATGAAAATCCTTCGACCGGGGTAAACCTGGATCTTGATCCGACGTCCATGGAGCCCTTCTCGGATACGATGGCTGGGAGGTCCCGGTCAACTTTTTACGTTCGGACTTAGGGGGTTATTCCAACTTTGGAGGAGGTGGTAATCCGTCCCAAATGTGACGGATTTACCACCAGCCGTATTACGAGTTCCATAGGATATAATGGACTCGTAATACGGCTGGTGGTATATCCGTCACTTTTGGGACGGATTACCACTTCCTCCAAAGTTGGAATAACCCCCTTAGTCTCTTTTTTGGATGTTTTTCTTTACCGGGACGAACCACGAAGTCAGGCCGGGTCGCGGTTGAGGCAAGCCGGCTAGAATTTCCGCGGCGGTCCCTCTCTGGAGCTTTTTTCCAAAAATTCTCAAATCTTTTCCAAACTTCTGGGGCTTCACCCAGATGTTCTTTTAAGGTTCTTTTGGGGTCCACAGCTCACCCCAAGGGTCCAGAAGTTCTGTGATGGTCCTTGGGGGGTGCGGACTTCAACTCCCAGAATGCACCTGGCGCAAACTCCTTTTTGGCCACTGGACAGTGGTCAGCTGGTCGCTTTCTTCAGGAGTTGGTGCAGGGGACTCTGGTTCAGCAATTTTTCACCTGTAGCAAACAGGGAGTCCCTCCTTGAACCAGTTGAAACCAGGCAAAGTCCTTCTTGTGGTGAAGCCCAAGTGTGCAGCTGGTGCAGTCCTTCTGAGTGCAGGGTCCAGGTGCAGGCCAGGGGTCCAGCAGGGCAGTCCTTCTTCTTCTTTAGTTCCTTTCTTGTTGATTTCTGGAGGGAATCTGAGGCGTGGGTGCAGGTCTGCCAGTTTTATCCTTGCTCCTGGGTGAAAAGCAGGGGGGCCCTGGTTCTCCAATCAGGGACAGGGTCGTCCCCCTGTGATGACCACTTCCTGGGAAGTGTGGCAAAAATCCATCCCAGAAGGCAACAGTCTCTAAAAATCCAACATGGATGAATCTGATTTTTGGAGGTTACATCTGGCTGAGCCCACCCACTGGTGTGGCTAAAAATCATAAACACACCCCTCTCCTGCCCTCTCCTAATCTAATCAAGGGGGCACCTAATTGTCTGGGGTTGCAGGATGTGGGGGTGTTGCTGGGTGCTCCAAATGTCCTTCTCTGCCTTTGAAGACCAGTTTGGCAGCCCTCCCCCTTCCTGCCTCACCATCTGCTGAGGGGAGATTCTCTCCCCCAAGCACATTCCTTTGTGTGAAGCCTGGCCACTTCACACCTCATCAAGGCAGCCTGGCAGAAGCTGCTGCAGGCTGGCCAATCAGAGCACAGCAGCAAAAACAATGCAGAGCTGAAATTGGCAACTTTTTAGGTAAAGTCTAAACTTTTTACCTGAACTAGTTATATTAAATCCAACAACTGGAAGTTGTAGGATTTATTACAACAATTAATTTGATACCAAATTCTTGGTATGCAACATTTAAGGAGACTTTCAAATTTAAAATAAAGTCTGCCCATTCTAGCCTATGAAGACCATTTACTTCAATGAGGGAAAAACGAATTTGGCTGTTTTTACCTCACCAGGGCTTATACATCTATTTTTATAAAGTCCCTGCTTATAGTTACATGGCACCCAGCCCTAGGGGCACATAGGGCACACCTTAGGGGTGACTTATATGTAAAAATAAGGTAGTTTAAGACTTTGGAAGTACCTTTAATTCCAAAGTCGAATTTGCATATAACTTTAATTTAAAAGCAGCCAGCAAGGCAGGCTTGCTTTTAAAATGACACTGGGCACCTCAGCAATGCACCTAGGTGTGCACCACCTATGCTGTGGTCCCTAAACATACATGCCCTACCATATACTAGGGACTTATAGGTAGGTTAACTTAGCCACTTATAATTAGCCTAATTTGCATATCCATTTTACACAGAGCACAGGCCCTGGGACTGGTTAGCAGTACCCAGGGCACCTTTAAAGTCAGGAAAACACCAGCAAAAAGTGGAAAATGGGGGCAAAAAGTTATGGGGCCTCTGCAATCAGCCCTGTTTTCTCACAAGGGGCATCATGGATTGTAGCTTTTGAGAAAGAAATGTCTCTGTGATTTATGCCTTGCTCTGGAAAAGGACGGAGGAGAGATCGCTTTCTTCTGATTCACTATCACCTCAAAAAAATCAAGGGATTGAAAAGTGGTCGGACAAAATAAGACAATTTTGCAGGAGAAACTTGTAGATTATCAATGTTAAAAAAATCAGGTCAAGGGTGTGTCCTGCCTTATTTGTGGAATTTTAAACCCTTTGAGGGATGTTCAAAACTGCCAAGGTAGCACTGTAGTGTATGGCCTGCTAGCATTTCAGGTAATCCATGTGTACATTAAAATCCCTCTCATAACCATGAAATTTACATATTGCATGGACAGTTCAGCAATCAGGTCGAGACTTTTGGGAAAGCCCTTCTTTGAGCAGTCCAGGGGCCTATATGACGAGTTGCCTGAAAAGGAAAAAGAGGGAACTAATTTAAAACTAAAAATCAGACAGAGTCTCAATAACATGTTTTTACTCTAGTGGGGTGGAGGTGCCCTCAAAGGTATCTCTAAATATATCAGCGACCCGCCCCCTACTTTTTTACTTACACGATTGACAAATAGGATACAATATCTTGTGGTAATAGCTAGTCCTAAGTCAGGAGCTGATGATTCATTCAGCCATGTTTCTGTTAAATACATGAAGTCCTAAATGTTGTCAGAGAGTATTTAAACACCTCAAAGGATTATTTGGAGGGAGATTCACAGCCAATGCATCAGACTCTGTAGGTAAGACCAGTTTCCTGTGGGGTATTCTCAGCTTCACATGTGAACTCATTCAGGATCAGCCCACAGCTATCGAAGGCACACTGCTGATTAAAGACTTGCAGTGTGAAATATCCACCTTTACTTAAATTAAAAAACATCTACCTAATGAAAGATCTTACCTGGGGTAAGCCTGTATCAATTTGAGCAGTATGACTAGCACTGGCTGTGCTCTGGACGCGGATGGGCTATGATGAGTTTGCATTTGTCATGCCAGCAGATCACCCGCTGCATGTCTCTGGCATGAGCAACTTTTGACTCAGGCAAGAAGTGGGGAAAAAGGAGGAGGGTCGCCCTGTCTGCTCAACCACTGGAGGGCTAGCAAACAAAATGGTGTCTCTGTGGTGGTGGTGATAGAGTAGAAATGTTGGTCCCCACTAGAAATTAACTGGTTTTTACTAGCTGCAAGAGTATGTGCAAAATGAGCAATTATGATATGGTACAGGGGTTCCTATGTTGGTGCTAAGCAGCACAAGGAGAGAGCAGAAATGCTCCATTTCTTAAATATAGAGCATTTTTGCCCTCTGCCTTTCACATAATGTAGCGTGGCACAGCAAGAAGTTCACTGCACTGCTTTGCATGAAATAATTATATATATATATATATATATATATATATATATATATATATATATATATATATATATATATATATATATATAATATTCACTGGAAAAAACAAAGGCAACAGGGTTGTTATAGTTAGGAAATAGCTAAATAGCTTAAAAAAACATTAGCATTCACTTAAGAATCCAAAGGTTAAAGGGATGTTATGGTTAGGTTCTGAACTTACTTGCAGAAAACCATAGAAATTCAGCAGTTAGAGTTATTAGAAGTAACTATAACTTGATCCCTAAGGTAACTATAACTTGCGCCCCTGCCATGCATAGGTTTTCGTCAATAATTTGACTGCTAATCTTTCATTGATATTGTTATTGATGTTCTAAAGGTTGTCATGAGTGCAGTAATATCTGGAGTAATTAGCAGTGTATTGTGAGATTCTGAAAAAAAGACCTTGGGAATTGATTTTCCCATTGACTTACATTGAAAAAGAGGCGCTTTTAGGCAGGAGGCTGATAAATGAAAGTACTATTGGCCTTTAAAAAACATCATGAGTCTCCCGCTGAATTGGGTCTGTTGGCAAGTATGGTTGTCCTGCCTCTGCCTCTTTCTTCTGCCCTCAAGGGTCTGTTATATTGCCACATCTTCTCTTGCCTGTCCTGCATGGTTGGTTTGTTGCCCCTGTCCCCCTTTTCCCTGCCCTCCAAGGTCCGCTTTACTGCCACTGCCTCTCCCGCCTGGCCAGCGTGGTCAGCTTTTTGCCTCTGCACCCGCCTCCCTGCCCTCAATTATCTGAGTCCTTGCCCCTGGCCTCTACCTCGCCACAGTATTCTAATGAATAACTAGATTGCTAAGATTCTATACTTATTACAAAAGTGTGGCACTCCTGATGTAATCAAACTGTAATACCTAAAGAATTTTCATTAGAAATTATTAAAATGGGAAAATTATTCCCATCGAAATTATGGTTAGTGCTCTAAAAAACTAAAATGAAGACCTATTTTCTAAGTTCTCAAATAGCGACAAAGCACTTTTAAATTATTTGTTATCATTGCGTACCAAAATTAATGTGTCCTTGCGTGATGTAACTGATGCTTATATAAAGCATTCCATTGCCTTTGGGTGAAGTCTACACTATAGAAAACTGTATAAAAAAACTTTTAAAAAATTGTGTTATGCACACGTCTGTCATTGGGTTACATTTGGGCGGTAAGTGTGACACATTTGGACTCTTTTTTCTCTGGTGGCCATCTTGGGAGATTATTTGTTTTGAAGCTCCCTAAATTCCTTATTTACTGCAGTATCCTCCGTAGAAAAGGCTCTCAGTTTTCCACTTCGATTCCATCAAGATGACATTCAGTTGTGCCACATTTTTGGCACACATTCTGAATGTTAGCACTCTAGTTGGTCATTAGAACACAGTAAGCTGCTGACCACCAGGGATCTGACTGGAAGTCTGCTGTTGGTGTTGAAAGTGTATGTTTCAGTCTGCATGTCTGAATCATTTGATGAAATAGAAGAGAAAGATATTTGTGAACCAACTTAAAACATTTCCTAATTTTTCTTTCTACAGTGCTACCCACAATTTCTAAGACAAAATGAACCCCCTCATTTTGTTCCTGTCAAAATTAATGTTTTAAGTTTTACCAGTTTGATTGAATCAAGATGGCTTTAGGTGTGCCACACTTTTGTCATGAGTAAGACTGTTAGCGCTCTAGTTGTTCTTAAGAACACTCTGGGAGTCTGCAGTAAAATACAAGGGAATCAACTGACAGGCTGCTCCTGTTGGAACTGAGTATGTCAAACTTAATTCATATGGCTGAGAAATATAGTGTGACTTTACAGAAAATATACTCTCATTTTGCCTTCTGGAGCACCTTCCATCACCTCTATGAGAAAACCATGAGAAAACATGATTCATGGAATCCCAGCAGAAGACTTTTTCACAAGGTTAAATCACCTTAGAACACACCACAGTTCCTAAAATTAGTTTGGTGTCATCAACATTGCTATGAATATGTTAGTGTATGACGGACCTCCAGGAAAACCAGTAGAGGTTCCTGTCCTCTCTAAATAGAATTGATCTTCCCACTTAAAATAGCTGTGATAAAGGCAGGAATGAAGTACCTCCAATAAGAACACTTTGTTCACTCGAATATCGGGCATTTGAAGTAGAGCCCATTCTACTGCTTCCATTCCTTTTTGGTGTGGAAAAAAGGTGTAAAGTGCAGTCATATCAATTGTACACAAGAGAGGAGAGACTTCATCTTGCAGTGTCACAATGTCACAATGCAAGTAGTTTGCAGGTCGTTTGTAGAGAGACATAAGGCATGCTTTGATAATGATGCATTATGTTTCTATCATATCAGGTCGAGTAATTGTTTATATTTGAAGACAAGGTCAAAGCGTGCCTCGTATTCACTATAGCATAGCAGATGAGTTGTTGATACATAGTCACAAAACTTGTGGGCTAGTTTGGCATGCAGCACTTTATTGGTGCAGAACCAAACTACGGGGCTGTTTATGAGGCTCAGGCCAAGCCATCAACAGGCTGCCAAAAAAACACCACAGTATCAGGAATTCTGCAGGACAACACGGATGCTGGTGCTTGTGTGTGATTGATTAGGGGTCACTTAGGTCTAGCAGGATATGTCTCTAGTAGCTGCAAAGAGCAGCAACACTGTGACTATTTTTTAAATGCTTAAGCTAATTTTGTAAAAACAACGTTGTGATGTTCCAGAAGTACATATTGTGCAACTATACACAACCCTGCTTCCAAGGACTTACCGTACACGTTTAACCTTCTTAATATCATTGTATACAGCCATCTACTATATTTTTATCATGCGCTACTGAAACAGCTTCATTGCTTAGATTGGTAATGGTTTCTGCCATTTTCTATTTATTTAGGGTATAACAAGTATGGATATGGATAAAGGCAATCAAACTACTTTGACTGAATTCATCCTTTTGGGATTTTCTGACCTTGGTGAGCATCAGAAATTCCTCTTTGTCCTCTTTCTCATGATGTACATCCTCACACTTTTTGGAAACATTATTATCGTCACACTGATTGTCAAGGACTCTTGTCTTCACACACCCATGTACTATCTTCTCAGCTGCTTGTCAGTGGTAGATATAGGTTTCACCTCCACTACCATCCCTAACCTTTTAATCAACCTCCTCCTTGAAGGTAAGACAATCTCCTTTATGGGCTGTTTCACACAGATGTTCTTCGCCCACTCCATCGGTAACATGGATAGTTTCCTTCTGGCACTCATGGCCTATGACAGGTATGTGGCCATCTGCCGGCCTCTTCATTACACCATGATGATGAATATAAAGATGTTATTGTTCCTGGTATCAGGATCATGGGTGATTGTGTGTTTGCATTCATTACACTACACAGTGAGGACCTCTAGATTAACATACTGTGGCTCCAACAAGATTTATCACTTCTACTGTGAAATTGCACCTCTCTTGAAGCTCTCCTGCTCAGATCTCACCATTATTACACTCATAGTAATGGTAGAGGCAGGCTTCATTCTGGGTGTACCATTCCTGTGTATTGTAATTTCCTATGTGCACATCCTCAACACCATAATTAAAATGCCAACTGCCATTGCCAAGCGTAAGACTTTCTCCACCTGTTCTTCACACATTGCTGTTGTCACACTCTTCTACTGGTCAACAGTTTCAGTTTTTGTACGGCCTCCTTCATCAACATCTGTTCTTTCAGATCGTTTCTTAAGTTTAATGTACCTAGCAGTGACTCCGATGTTGAACCCTTTCATCTACAGTTTAAGAAACAAAGACGTCATAGGGGCTTTACGGAAAGCACTTGGAAGGTAGACCTTCGTGGAAGACAAGCTAAGTAGTATCCTTTACTGCCAGTTTAGAATCATGAAACGGTGTTTGGCCCATTGAAAAAGGGATACCCTAAGGAGAACAGGGTCACAGTGACACAGTCCAAGATGTCTTGTTTGGAGTAAATAGGCATGCTGTCCATTATTGGGCTGGTTCTACCCTGCAGTAAATTAATGAAGGAATACTTTATTGTGTTATTAGTTACAATTATTACCATACACAAAGGATAAAAACATGTATAAATAGATAGATTTTAACATTTGCGCAAGGTGTTGATCTAACAATCTAACAATTGTCATTTATTGTCTGATATATTATATAAATATATATATATATATATATATATATATATATAAATGTATATATATATATATATATATACACACATACACATTGACTCGCGCCCGCCATGCCCAGTCATCTAATCAAAGATGTTATTTAGCATGTTGCAGTGATGCTAGCAATGATGGTACAGAACATGTCATGAGTGATGTAATGTGTGGAGTAACTAGCTGTGCATGGCAAGCGCACAATTTATAATTACCTTAGGGCACAAGATACAGATACTAGACATCCTATAATTGGGAATTTTCAGTGTTTATTTTTTAGTTTAAATGTTATGTTCACTGAAATGTACACTTGAGGCCAAAACCCCACAGACAGCCAACCCCACAACCAAGAGGAGCTGGGTGCAGGCCAGGCCCTGCTTCTAACCCCATTGGTCAGCCAAAATCATGCTAGAAAGGCTTTTGGCCGTGCACAGCATGAGGTTGGATTCAGGGCCTGGCTTGTGGCCCTGCCTTCTCCCCAAGCCGCTTCAGGCCCTGGGACCCCATCCCCTGGGGCCTTAGTTTTTTGGGAGGGGAGACATGGGGGTGGGCTCCCTGGCACACAGTAATTGTACCAGCCCCATGGAATTGGGTCAAGGAGTGGGGCTGCATGTCACCTTCCTCTTTTGTAAGGCATTCAGCCTGGGGTAATGGGGTCCAGGGAGCTTCACTGAGGTTAGAGGCCGAACACCCCTCCTTCCTGTTTTTTGCACGTTCTCCATGGGGGATGGGGTCCACAAGGTCCTTTTTTGCCTAAGCAAGGAAGGCCATGAGCCACCCTTCCCTTCATTGGCACAATTGGCCCCAGGGTTTGGGGTTCCATTGTTGCTGACTAGCTCGGGAAGGGGGATCCACTCACTCCCCGCCCCAAAAATATAAAGACACGTGGGTTCTGGGCCACTGTGGCTGTCTAATTTAATTAGAATTAAAACTCATAGAGCTGTTGTTTTAAAAAAAGAACTTCAATCCTGTGGGAGTCCCTGGGGGTTGTGACGTTCAAAAACAATTAAATAATAAGTTGGGTTACCTCTGGGCCACCCCACCTCACAAGGCCTAGGGGTGCAGGATAACACCACTGTGCCCCATAATGTTTATATTTTTAAAATTAAACTCAGGACAGGAGTCTAAGTCCCTGAGTCCTCTAATGGCTGCCTGCAATATTTTTCTTCATGTTGCAGGCAGCCAGCCTAAGAGCATGCTCCCACGGGAGAGTGTCTCCCATGAGAGGTAATGGGCCCAAGGGCAAAAAGCCCCACAATCAGAACACTCTATTTTTTTAAATTTTAAACATCACACAAAGGACCTTGTAAATATGGCTCCACATTTACAACTATGTAGGACTAACAATGCACTCATATTGCAACAAAGGATCTTTGCTTCTCAACTAACTTTGATGGGGCGACTCAGACTCCATTGTTTTTTCAGTGCATAGATGCATACATTCTTATTCTCTGTCTGCATTGCTTCTTAAATAATCAGCCCAAATGCATGCCCACAAGTACAATTAGGAAGTGCTGACTCACCTGGCTAACTCAAACTGGATCACATAATAAATATTCATCGTAACGTAAACTTAACTTACCTCTGCCAGTCAGCACTCCTATGGGAAGAAAATTGCATTGTGGAATGCACACAACAAATAAATAACTATTACTCATCGAGCCATGACACCTCCACACCCAGCAGGTTAAGCAGGTCCTGTTCATCGTCAATTATGTCCACCCAACAGTGCATCAACTGCTGCTGGGTGTGCTGACCCCACTGTGCCAACAAACCAACTGGAGCACCCTTCTCCCAGCAATTGATGCTCCCCAAGGGTGTAACCACTCCCAGGCCTGCTGCCTGTTGCCAGCATGGAGGTGGAGGTGGTGCTGCACAAAAAAGATAAGTGCTGCCACCTCTGCCTTGGTGAAAATGGAGTGGAGCTGCACCCCTTGGCGGCTCTGAGAGCCACAGTGTAAGCGACTGGCAGCTGCATCAGTGCCACCACTCCCTCTGCTGTCGTCTGCCATGGAGCAGAGTTGGAAAAAGAAAGGGGAAGAAATAAAACGAAGGAAGAAAAAAATATAGAAAAAAGGAAAAGGAAAAGCAAAAAAAATAAAGTATTCAAACTGTCACAAAAGCACACTAAAAACTGACAGAAATATAAAGTACACAAACACATATACACACGATGATGAAATAAAGGATTATGAGGGGTGGATAATTTAGGAAAGGGTGGGATTGAAAAGATTAAGGGTGGATTAAGAGTAAGGCCCAGCACCATGCACAGAGACAGAGAAAACAAAATGGCCATACCCATGCAAATCTCGTGGTGCAGATCGGAAGATATTTGCAGTGCGATCACACTTCCTAACAAGAAAAACATAGCATGAATGGGCGCGCCAATCAACTCTGCCCACTTGCAGAATTACACAGAGCTCATGGAGTTTTTTTTTAACCACTTAAAAACAAGGACTTCCTCTACTTCTACTCCTCCCAATCTCTTACACATTCTTCTAACTACTAATCCTAAAGCCTCTCACATATATCAATATCTACATTCTCCCACAATGGAAAGAGGTACAACAAACACTGAGATATCTTGGGAATGTGATTTAGAAAAAGAGTGCTTTGTCAAGTTTTCAACCAAAATGTGGTCTAAATGTGGAAAATCCTCTACAGCGGCAAACAACACACAAACGCTCTTCTATATATATAAAACAGACCTCCTATTTCGTGAGACAATGCACAAGCATTATCCAGTTCTCCCCAACACTAGAACATCATTAGAACATGCTGATTTAAAACACTTAGGGCAGGATTTACAAGGCCCTAGCACCTCCTTGCACCACATTTTTACCCAAATGTGGCTCAACGAGGCAAAAATCGCTGCACCATATTTACAAGGTGAAGCAATGCTTGCATAGTGCCACTTTGTGACCCCTTCTGCCACATTATGCCTGTGGCAGGAAAATTGTATGCAAGGGGAGCATTCTGGCGTTATGAGACCCACAGAGAATGGCGCAATGAAATCGACACGATTTAATTGCACCATTTTTGGCGTCTTTTTTAGCACCTGCTCAAAGCAGGCATTAAAAGGACGCGCCCATTGAAATTTCAGTGGGCCGCCTTGCACTTTGCTGCACGAGCATCAAAATTTTTGATGCTAGTGCAGCAAAGCACCACAATAGCATCAAAACTTTTAATGCTATTGACCTAACGTGCACCATGCTGCGCTGTAATGTAAATAAGTTGCACCCATAGTGTCAGTAGGTGGCGGTGGAGAGACGCAATAAATCTGGGCTTTACATTTTCCTTGTCCTGATGTTCATGATTTGTGGACTCAGGTTAATTTTTAAACTGAATTTTTCACTCTACAATACCTTTCTCAATTATTAACATCTTCTTAGGAAGCTTATTTGATACCTGGGCCACATACTAATTTGCTACACGAATATTAGAGCAGTTGTGTTTTTAACATCTCACAAAAAATTGTAAGGACCTAACCAAATTATCTTTCCTGGTGTGGTTGTATGCAATGTGTTACAATTATAGATTGGATATTGCATATATGCATCTTGTATCACTTGTTTTGAAACGCTCAATTTTGTGGTATCCTGTTATGAATTTTTAAGACAGGCATACAAAGCGAACTTTTGCACATACACTAGCTCAACAAGACATTCTTTGACCTTCTCTTTTTCTGATAATAACAATACCTTCTTTTACTTACAATTTTTTCTGTACAGTGTACTAAACCTTTCTTTCTAATAATTAGACTGTTCCTATTTCAAACAATGTATAGCTCCCTTTCCCCAAATTATCATTCGCTCTTCATAATTTCCAATATGTTTATTATATATTGTAATGCATTATTGTTAGAAATGGGGTTTTTGGTTGGCAGTTAGGTTGCCCTCTGTCCAAGCAAGAACCCTCACTCTAGTCAGGGTAAGTCACACACAATCCAAAATCAGCCTGTGCTCACCCTCCGGTAGCTTGGCACGAGCAGTCAGGCTTAACTTAGAAGGCAATGTGTAAAGCATTTGTGCAATAAATCATACAACACCATAGTATAACACCACAAAAATACACCACACAGTGTTTAGAAAAAATATAGAATATTTATCTGGATAATTGTAGGTCAAAACGATCAAAGTTGCAATACGAATTTGTAAAGATATCACTGAAAAGTGATATTAAGAGTCTTTAAGTCTTTAAAAAGCAATAAAGTGTCTTTCAAGCACAGAGTACCTGGTTTCTGGTGGGAAATCTCCTCAGAGGGCCACAGGAGAAGAGATGCGTGGAAAAAGGGGTGTGTGCGTCGTTTTCCGCTCAGCACACACAGACTTGCGTCGTTCTTTTCCACGCGGGGAAGTCGGGCGTCGTTTTCCGGCGCGCAGACAGTCTCTTTTTGTGGATCGCGGGGATTACCAGATGTCCCGGGTCTGTGCGTGGGTTCTCCTGCTTATTTTCCGGCTGCGCGTCGTTCTGCGGGGCTGCGCGTCGAAGTTTCGATCTCACGGTAGGCGTCGCGTCGATTTCTCCTTGGAAGTCGGGCGTCGTTTTCCTTGCGAGGCCGTGCGTCGAAATTTTGGTCTCACGGCAGGCGTCGCGTCGATTTCTCCTTGGAAGTCGGGCGGCGTTGTCCTTGCGAGGCCGTGCGTCAAAGTTTCGCACTCACGGTAGGCGTCGCGTCGATTTCTCCTTGGAAGTCGGGCGGCTTTGTCCTTGCGAGGTTGTGCGTCGAAGTCTCGATCGTCCCGAGGGCGTCGCGTTGATCAGCGTCGGTGTGCGGCGTTTTTCTCGCCGCGAAACAAGCTGTGCGTCGAAATTTTCGGCGCACGGAGCGTCCACGTGAAAGGCAGAAGTCTTTTTGGTCCTGAGACTTCAAGGAACAGGAGGCAAGCTCTATCCAAGCCCTTGGAGAGCACTTTTACAGCCAGACAAGAGTTCAGCAAGGCAGCAGGCCAACAGCAAGGCAGCAGTCCTTTGTAGAAAAGCAGACAGGTGAGTCCTTTGAGCAGCCAGGCAGTTCAGCAAGGCAGCAGGCCAACAGCAAGGCAGCAGTCCTTTGTAGAAAAGCAGACAGGTGAGTCCTTTGAGCAGCCAGGCAGTTCTTCTTGGCAGGATGTAGTTTCTGGTTCAGGTTTCTTCTCCAGCAAGTGTCTGATGAGGTAGGGCAGAGGCCCTGTTTTATACTAAGTTGTGCCTTTGAAGTGGGGGTGACTTCAAAGAGTCTCTAAGAAATGCACCAAGTTCCCTTTCAGTTCAATCCTGTCTGCCAGAGTCCCAGTAGGGGGTGTGGCAGTCCTTTGTGTGAGGGCAGGCCCTCCACCCTCCCAGCCCAGGAAGACCCATTCAAAATGCAGATGTATGCAAGTGAGGCTGAGTACCCTGTGTTTGGGGTGTGTCTGAGTGAATGCACAAGGAGCTGTCAACTAAACCTAGCCAGACGTGGATTGAAGGGCACAACAAGTTTTTAGTGCAAAGAAATGCTTACTTTCTAAAAGTGGCATTTCTAGAATAGTAATATTAAATCCGACTTCACCAGTCAGCAGGATTTTATATTACCATTCTGGCCATACCAAATATGACCTTCCTGCTCCTTTCAGATCAGCAGCTGCCACTTCAACAGTGTATGAGGGCAGCCCCAATGTTAGCCTATGAAGGGAGCAGGCCTCACAGTAGTGTAAAAACGAATTTAGGAGTTTTACACTACCAGGACATATAACTACACAGGTACATGTCCTGCCTTTTACCTACACAGCACCCTGCTCTAGGGGTTACCTAGGGCACACATTAGGGATGACTTATATGTAGAAAAAGGGGAGTTCTAGGCTTGGCAAGTACTTTTAAATGCCAAGTCGAAGTGGCAGTGAAACTGCACACACAGGCCTTGCAATGGCAGGCCTGAGACAAGGTTAAGGGGCTACTGAGGTGGGTGGCACAACCAGTGCTGCAGGCCCCCTAGTAGCATTTAATCTACAGGCCCTAGGCACATGTAGTGCACTCTAATAGGGACTTACAGGTAGATTAAATAGTCAATCATGGATAAACCAATCAATAGTACAATTTACACAGAGAGCATATGCACTTTAGCACTGGTTAGCAGTGGTAAAGTGCTCAGAGGTCAAAAGCCAACAACAGCAGGTCAGAAAAAATAGGAGGAAGGAGGCAAAAAGTTTGGGGATGTCCCTGTCAAAAAGCCAGGTCCAACATGACCCCCTACCAGCCTAAAGCCAGGGGAGAACAATCACTATCCTGATGTACTTCCCTGTTTGAGGCGACAGAACAAGGACCCAGGCCCACAACAGCAGGGGCATGCTCCAGTTCTTCGCCTTCCTGACTCCAATTGGATCCCTCTGTCCATACTCTCAGGGCCCACTAAGCCCATCCATGGGGAACCTTTCTCCTTTCCTGCGGATCCCATCTGTGCAGCACCTAACCTTACTTTGCTCACAGATGTATCCCAGGAGCAGGATAGTACCCCCATGACCAACATAGTGGTGTTGCCCACTCTACCCCTGGGGTGTGACACTTGTCCCCTCCCCAGGGATAACTCTGTCCACCCGGACAGCAAGCCACAGTGATTACTGACAGCTGCCAGGGATGAGAGCCAGGCCCCAGGCCTCTCAAAGCTCTCCAACCACTGTGGCTGTGGAGAGTGGGGGGCGGTAGCCCCAGGTGCTGGGCACCCTTTAACCACTCTCCCTTCCACCAGGTCAGGGATGACAGCCTGAACCTGGTCCTCCCCTCTGGGGCTTTGTACCCTCCTTCCTGGAGCGGTACCCCCAGAGTCCAACATGGCCAGGGGGCTTACAGAAGTCGCCCTGTACCATTCCTCCACCAGTGCAGGGCTGTTAACCTGCCACTGGCCCTCCAACCTGGGGTCTGTACCTTCAGGTGGGACTAGGGCCCGGGGTGAGGCTTCCCTCCCCCTGCCCTCCCTTCTGGGGTCCAGCACCCTCCAACTAGGAGTGGCCTCCTCAGAAGACAACATGGTAGGGGCACTGTTATCAGTAGCCCCTCCCTCCAGGTCCAGGGGGACACCCTGAACCTGGTCTTCCAGCCCAGGGTCTGTACCCTCAGACTGGATCACCGCCTGGCAAACCAGGACTTCCTGGGGGGCACGCCTACCCCCCACCAGGTCAGAGTTTAACCTTTGCACCTGCCCATTCAACTCAGAGTCACCACCCTGAAGTTGAACAATTGCCTGGCACGCCAGGACTTCCTGGAGGGCACACTGACCCTCCACCAGGTCAGAGTTTAACCTCCGCATCTGACCATTCAACTCAGAGTCACCACCCTGAAGTTGAACAATTGCCTGGCACACCAGGACTTCCTGGAGGGCACACTGACCCTCCACCAGGTCAGAGTTTAACCTCTGCACCTGACCATTCAACTCAGAGTCACCACCCTGAAGTTGAACAGTTGCCTGGCGCACCAGGACTTTCTGGGAGGCACACCTACCTCCCACCAGGTCAGAGTTTAACCTCTGAGCCTGGTTCCCCAACCCAGGGTCACCACCCTGAGGTTGGGCAATTGCCTGGCACGCCAGGACTTTCTGGGGGGCACACCTACCCCCCACCAGGTCAGAGTTTAACCTCTGAACCTGGTCATCCAACCCAGAGTCAACACCCTGAGGTTGGACAATTGCCTGGCACAGCAGGGCTTCTTGGGAGGCACACCTACCTCCCACCAGGTCAGAGTTTAACCTCTGAACCTGGGTATCCAACCCAGAGTCAGCACTCTGAGGTTGAACAATTGCCTGGCACGCCAGGACTTTCTGGAGGGCACACTGACCCTCCACCAGGTCAGAGTTTAACCTCTGAACTGGGCCATTCAACTCAGAGTTACCACCCTGAAGTAGAACAATCGCCTGGCACGCCAGGACTTCCTGGAGGGCACACTGACCCTCCACCAGGTCAGAGTTTAACCTCTGAACCTGGTTCTCCAACCTAGGGTCACCATCCTGAGGTTGGACAACTGCCTGGTACACCAGGGCTTTCTGGGGGGCACACCTACCCCCCACCAGGTCAGAGGTTAACCTCTGAACCTGGATATCCAACCCAGAGTCACCACCCTGAGGTTGAACCATTGCCTGGCAGGCCAGGACTTTCAGGGAGGCACACCTACCTCCCACCAGGTCAGAGTTTAACCTCTGAGCCTGGTTCTCCAACCCAGGGTCACCACCCTGAGGTTGAACCATTGCCTGGTATACCAGGACTTTCTGGGGGGCACACCTACCCCCCACCAGGTCAGAGTTTGACCTCTGAACCGGGTTAGCCAACCCAGAGTCACCACCCTGAGGTTGGGCAATTGCCTGGCACCCCAGGACTTTCTGGGAGGCACACCTACCTCCCACCAGGTCAGAGTTTAACCTCTGAACCTGGCCATCCAACCCAGAGTCGACACCCTGAGGTTGGACAACTGCCTGGCACGCCAGGACTTTCTGGGGGGCACACCTACCCCCCACCAGGTCAGAGTTTGACCTCTTCACCTGGTAAGCCAACCCAGAGTCACCACCCTGAGGTTGAGCCATTGCCTGGCATTCCAGGACTTTCTGGGGGGCACATCTACCCCCCACCAGGTCAAAGTTTAACCTCTGAACCCGGTTATCCAACCCAGAGTCACCACCCTGAGGTTGAATCCTTGCCTGGCATGCCAGGACTTCCTGGGGGGCACTCTCACCCCCCACAAGGGACACGCCGTCCCCAAGGGCCACACAAGAGTCTGGTTGGTGCAGGTCTCCCGACCTCTGCCCATCCGGCAGAGTCTGGGTTTCCCCCAAACCAGAAACGGTCTCACCTGGGTCATTCCTGGGGGGCTCTGCTCTCAGAGCTGACCCCTGACTTTCAAGATCCTCCACTGGGGTCTGCCACCCCCTCTCAACCCTATGTCTGGACTTCTGCACCCCCTCACTAGGAGTGGTACTGCCAGACACCAGAACTGTTGGGATGCTGTCTACAGTCATCCCCCCAAGTTCTTCTGCCACTGCGGGGCTTCCCTCAAAAGGTGGCCCTACGGTACAGGTTAGGCTCTGAGACCTACCTGGGACACTACAATCCTTTCCCACCTCACTTGGTCGGGAACCACCTAGACCACTCCCTTCAGGAGCACCCCCAAATGCCTCTTCAGACTCTCTGGTACTCACCCAAAAGTCTGCCTCCACTGTAAGTTCCCTGGGGTCAGAGAACTCACACTCCACCTGGTGTTGGCGTAGCTCTGGAAAATAAGGACCAGACATATGCTCTCCAGCAATTACATCACTCTGCCCTTCACATGTATTAACCACAGTACCCTTCACCCAACCACCTAGTAACTCAACCTTGGAAAAGCACTCTACTTCACCCTCCTGAGACTGGTGAGACAGTATCTGTCTGTCCCTGACACTCAACCCAAACTCTTCTGGGATGTCTCTACACTCTATATCCAGGACGTCCACCAGGGGGGAACCCTTTTCTCTGTCACTCTCTGCTAGAGTCAGTAAAGTGTCCCTCCCCCCAGTAGGAATATGACTCCCTGTGCCAGTTCCCCAATCCTTCTCAGGGACCCTGTGCATAACGGGAACTACCTCATACCCTTGAACCGCCTGGGGTGTGTCAACTCTCTTCTTCAAGTTGGGTACCACATCTCTGGGCTTGTGCCCTTCTTCAGCAGTACTAGATGCAAGATTTTTGCTGCCACCATCTGAACTGGACTCAGCCCTTCCGGCCTCCAGTTTCAGCTCTTTACAGCTCAGCTCTTGAGCTGCAATCTTTTCTTCTTCCAGGGCTAAGAGACTTGCTGCCTCAGCCCTTTCAATAAACTCATCTAGCTCTTCCATCCACCGTGCTTGAGCCATGAGCCATTCTTTTTTCACTGGGTCTCTTTCCTCATCTGAGTCGTCCTCCTCCTCCTCTGAGGGGTACTTAGTCAATTGGTTTCTTGCTGCCTCTCTCTCTGCCCATCTGTCTTCCTCCCAGACTATGTAGGCACGTAGCATCTCTGCTTTAGTAGATCTCTTTGCTACAGGAAGGCCACATTCTCTGCAAAGCTTCCTTAGGTCAGCCTTAGTGAGGTGGTCAGTAGGCAAAAAGAATAAGTAGGTAAGCGATCCCATTCTGATAGGATCTTACCAGCAAAAACCAAAATCCAAAGTCCAAAATATCAATAGTATATCCAGGAGGACATCAGAGACCAAAAGTCAAAAAAGAGATACAAAATCAAGTTGACCTTCAACTGTGGGTAGGTAGTGAAATACTTAGCTACTGTATGTCACTGCACAAACACAAGTCCTATCCTCACCGCTGATCACCAATGTTAGAAATGGGGTTTTTGGTTGGCAGTTAGGTTGCCCTCTGTCCAAGCAAGAACCCTCACTCTAGTCAGGGTAAGTCACACACAATCCAAAATCAGCCTGTGCTCACCCTCCGGTAGCTTGGCACGAGCAGTCAGGCTTAACTTAGAAGGCAATGTGTAAAGCATTTGTGCAATAAATCATACAACACCATAGTATAACACCACAAAAATACACCACACAGTGTTTAGAAAAAATATAGAATATTTATCTGGATAATTGTAGGTCAAAACGATCAAAGTTGCAATACGAATTTGTAAAGATATCACTGAAAAGTGATATTAAGAGTCTTTAAGTCTTTAAAAAGCAATAAAGTGTCTTTCAAGCACAGAGTACCTGGTTTCTGGTGGGAAATCTCCTCAGAGGGCCACAGGAGAAGAGATGCGTGGAAAAAGGGGTGTGTGCGTCGTTTTCCGCTCAGCACACACAGACTTGCGTCGTTCTTTTCCACGCGGGGAAGTCGGGCGTCGTTTTCCGGCGCGCAGACAGTCTCTTTTTGTGGATCGCGGGGATTACCAGATGTCCCGGGTCTGTGCGTGGGTTCTCCTGCTTATTTTCCGGCTGCGCGTCGTTCTGCGGGGCTGCGCGTCGAAGTTTCGATCTCACGGTAGGCGTCGCGTCGATTTCTCCTTGGAAGTCGGGCGTCGTTTTCCTTGCGAGGCCGTGCGTCGAACTTTTGGTCTCACGGCAGGCGTCGCGTCGATTTCTCCTTGGAAGTCGGGCGGCGTTGTCCTTGCGAGGCCGTGCGTCAAAGTTTCGCACTCACGGTAGGCGTCGCGTCGATTTCTCCTTGGAAGTCGGGCGGCTTTGTCCTTGCGAGGTTGTGCGTCGAAGTCTCGATCGTCCCGAGGGCGTCGCGTTGATCAGCGTCGGTGTGCGGCGTTTTTCTCGCCGCGAAACAAGCTGTGCGTCGAAATTTTCGGCGCACGGAGCGTCCACGTGAAAGGCAGAAGTCTTTTTGGTCCTGAGACTTCAAGGAACAGGAGGCAAGCTCTATCCAAGCCCTTGGAGAGCACTTTTACAGCCAGACAAGAGTTCAGCAAGGCAGCAGGCCAACAGCAAGGCAGCAGTCCTTTGTAGAAAAGCAGACAGGTGAGTCCTTTGAGCAGCCAGGCAGTTCAGCAAGGCAGCAGGCCAACAGCAAGGCAGCAGTCCTTTGTAGAAAAGCAGACAGGTGAGTCCTTTGAGCAGCCAGGCAGTTCTTCTTGGCAGGATGTAGTTTCTGGTTCAGGTTTCTTCTCCAGCAAGTGTCTGATGAGGTAGGGCAGAGGCCCTGTTTTATACTAAGTTGTGCCTTTGAAGTGGGGGTGACTTCAAAGAGTCTCTAAGAAATGCACCAAGTTCCCTTTCAGTTCAATCCTGTCTGCCAGAGTCCCAGTAGGGGGTGTGGCAGTCCTTTGTGTGAGGGCAGGCCCTCCACCCTCCCAGCCCAGGAAGACCCATTCAAAATGCAGATGTATGCAAGTGAGGCTGAGTACCCTGTGTTTGGGGTGTGTCTGAGTGAATGCACAAGGAGCTGTCAACTAAACCTAGCCAGACGTGGATTGAAGGGCACAACAAGTTTTTAGTGCAAAGAAATGCTTACTTTCTAAAAGTGGCATTTCTAGAATAGTAATATTAAATCCGACTTCACCAGTCAGCATGATTTTATATTACCATTCTGGCCATACCAAATATGACCTTCCTGCTCCTTTCAGATCAGCAGCTGCCACTTCAACAGTGTATGAGGGCAGCCCCAATGTTAGCCTATGAAGGGAGCAGGCCTCACAGTAGTGTAAAAACGAATTTAGGAGTTTTACACTACCAGGACATATAACTACACAGGTACATGTCCTGCCTTTTACCTACACAGCACCCTGCTCTAGGGGTTACCTAGGGCACACATTAGGGATGACTTATATGTAGAAAAAGGGGAGTTCTAGGCTTGGCAAGTACTTTTAAATGCCAAGTCGAAGTGGCAGTGAAACTGCACACACAGGCCTTGCAATGGCAGGCCTGAGACAAGGTTAAGGGGCTACTGAGGTGGGTGGCACAACCAGTGCTGCAGGCCCCCTAGTAGCATTTAATCTACAGGCCCTAGGCACATGTAGTGCACTCTAATAGGGACTTACAGGTAGATTAAATAGTCAATCATGGATAAACCAATCAATAGTACAATTTACACAGAGAGCATATGCACTTTAGCACTGGTTAGCAGTGGTAAAGTGCTCAGAGGTCAAAAGCCAACAACAGCAGGTCAGAAAAAATAGGAGGAAGGAGGCAAAAAGTTTGGGGATGTCCCTGTCAAAAAGCCAGGTCCAACAATTATCTATTTATGTTTTAACTTATTCTCAATAAACTTTTAAACCGGGTAAGAAGTTTCTGTCACCTCTCTGCAACACTCAGGGGCATATTTAAGAAAAGTGGTGCTGCACGCAATGCAGCGCCACTTTTCTGGCGCTCCTTAGCGCCCCCCTAACGCCACCATGGTTGCTCCGTATTTAAAATACGATGTACCATGGCGGTAGTTAGGGAACTAGGGTCATATTTTTTTACGCTAGTCCGAAACTTTGCAGAATTACCGTAAAAAATGTTGACGCTAAACCTGCAAAGTCCATTGAGTCCTGTTGTAATCAATGGTGTGCCTCCTTTGAACGCCTGCTCTGAGCAGGAGATAAAAGTGCTGAAAAAAATTGTGGAAACCCCCCTTTGCATACATTATGCCTAGCACAGGCATAGTGTAGGTCAAAGGGTTGAAAAGTGCATGCATTGCGCCACTTTGTAAATATGACGCAGGGACTTTGGACTCGTTGGGCAACATTAGCGTAAAATAAATGCTCCAATGTGGTGCAAGGAAGCGCTAAGAGCTCTTAAATATGCCCCTCAGCTCTCTAGGGTTTCTCCACCATGTTCAGAATCACATAAAAGGAAACCCATATAAAAGCTGGACAAAAGAGCCAGTCTCTCCTAAAATGCCCACAGAGTTATTGCCGGCACTAGCAATCTCAAGCAGGAAAAACTGCATCCAGAAGGCTGCAGACAGCTAAAGGTCGGAGATGGAGGTGGAAACATTTCCTTCCAGCAGTCCCCCTCAAGAACTCCAGCGTCAGCATATGGAATTTAACACTTCCCTTTCTACTTCTGGCACGACCCAAGCTGTACAGCAGGACACCTGGAAGTCTGAGCTAGCTTTCAGTATTAACTGACAATAAAACCAGCACATTTTGTATACAATTAACAGACCTGTTAGTGGGCGTCTCTCTCTAACCTAATCAGCTCTGTGGCCAACATGGGTTTTCTGGGAGAGGCCAGCTAGCCCACTTGGAGCTTTTTTTGTTATTTAATTAAGTTTCCTTTTTTAGAAAGAATTATTATTTTATTGTAAACACAAATAAACTATTGTAAATAGTTTTTTTTTCTCGTGTTTCCTAAAAAGTTTGAGATGATCAACATCCATTTTGGTTGTTTGTTCCAATGCAGGACTAAATAGCTGTATGTGAATGTAATCCGATTGTTCACCGCCATCATAAAAGCATCAATTTATTGTAATAAATAAATATTGCATAATTAGGAGAAGCTGCAGCATTTTCGGTCAGATTATACAACATTTTTCACTGAGAAGGCATATCTCTTCGGCACAACTAATGCATTAGTAGATACCAGCCTAGCTGACCTTCTATGCCTACACTGGTTATGTTGTGCAAATTTAGACCAGATTTATCAGTCTTTCATGCAATGCAACACAGCAAGACCTAGACTGGGTGAAATCAGAAAAGTTAGGCCGACCGTGATGGAGTGCGGGTTAGATACAGGGACCAACCTTGTCTCACTGAAATCACTCAGGTGTCCTGAACCTGCGTTTGGGGATGTGTGGACATCGAGGAGCGATGTGAGGAGCAACCATGTTGATGCATTGTCCATCTTGGTGATCTAGGCAATGGAACGGTACGCAGCTGTGCAATCGGAGATGTGCCAATGTCGAACCCCTTCGATGCAGGCGATGCCTTGTCACCGAGGATCTCAGCTGGTGATGCAATGTCTCCTGCGTGTGCGATGTGGCAGCTTTGGAGGAGATGCATTGGTTCCGACCTGTGCATCTACAGTGATGGTAGGAAACAGAAAGTAAGGCCAGATGACAGTCTCCAGAAGCTATGGCAGGGTTGTAGGAAATCTTTGATGTCCCTGAGACTGCAGAACAGAAGGCAAGCCAACAAGCCCTTGGAGTCACTTTGGTTCTGGCCATGTAGAGATGCAGGTCCAACCCTTCTCATTCCCACGCAAGGACAGCAGCAGGCAGCAGGGAAGGCACAGTAAAGCAGGAGTCCAGCAAAGTCCAGCAGAGTCCAGGAGAGTGACGGTCCTTTCAGCAGCACAGCGGTCCTTTGTCCTGGCAGAATGCCCTCAGGTCCAGAAGTGTACTAATTTGATAGGGTAAGAAATCCAGTGTTTATACACAATGGTGCCTTTGAAGTGGGGGAGACTTCAAAGAGAGGCCCTTGAAGTGCATAAAGTCCTTTCCCTTTCTTCATTGGCTCCAGATATACTACAAGAGTTATGCAGCCCTTTGTGAGGACTTAGGACACAGCCCATTCAGCTGTAAGTGTCAGCTCCTCCCTGCCATCCTGCCCAGGATGGGCCATCGACATGCAAATGGTCACTCAGTCACACCTAATCTCCCTTTGTGTGTGACTGTCTGGGGGGAATGCACAAGACCCAGCTGTCACCCACCCAAATGTTTATTCAGATACAGGCAGAAGGCACTAGATCGTTTAAAGTAAAAAAATTCCAACTTTCTAAAAGTGCCATTTTCAAAGTTTCAATTTAAAATCCAACTTCAAAATATGTTGTGAATTTAAATTGTGATTCCGGAGACACCAAACTCGTGGGTCCCATTCTTCCCAATTAGGAATTACACCTATGAAATGTAATAAGCCGGCCCCAATGTTAATCTAAGGGGGAAATTGGCCTTGCAAACGTGATAAACACATTTAAGAGTTCTTTACTACATGGACATATAAAGCTACAGTACATGTCCACTTTTTAAAGTACACTGCACCCTGCCTTTGGGGCTGTCTTAGGTTACTCTGGGGTGACTTCTATGTATTACAGTGGAACGATTTGGGCCTGGCAAGAAGGTTAACTTGCCAGATCGACATGGCAATTCAAAACAGCACTTACAGGCTATGCAATGGCAGGCCTAAGCTATGTTTGAAGGGCTAAAGCTGTGGGTGGAACAATCAGTGCTGCAAGCCCATATGTAATTTACAGGCCTTGGGTACAAGTAGTGCACTTTACTAGGGACTTTTAAGTACATTAAATATATCAGTTGTGGAAAAGCCAATGTTATCATGTTTTGGGGAAAGAGCACGTGCTTACAACTGACCAGCAATAGTAAGGTGCCCAGAGCACTAAAGCCAGCAAAAATGAAGTCAGCAAACAGGAGGTCAGAAGGTAAAAAGGTCAGCAGAGGCCGTGACAAGGATGCCAGGGCTAACATATGTCCGCCTGAGCTGAAAGTGGGGAGAGCTACCCAACCCCTTGGAAGTCTTCTTCACTAAGGCTAAAGAGCTTGGAGAGACCATCATCATTATCATGGTCTGTCCCAGAATGGTGTTCCCCCATAAACTCCTTTTCCTGTAGGGAGATGGACCACCTCAACAGTTTGGGATTCTCACCCATCATTCGCATAAATCATCAGAAGGGCCTGTGGTCTGTCTGAACCCAGAAGTGAGTGCCAAACAGGTATGACCTTAGCTTCTTCAGTGCCCAGACCCGACATAAACTGCAGCTGTTGACCCGTAGTAGAGTGTGGCAACAACAATATGGGAAGAGCAGGTGGAAAAGGCTGTGTGCTTGGCTACAGCAGTTGGCATCTTCATTATGATGATGATGATACAGCCATAGGAGATGACAATGAACAGGAATGGTCAACACAGAACGAGGATTGCTTCTCCTAGTTCTATGTGGGTAAAAATTGTGAGATCTGAACAGGAGAGGTCAAAAAGTGGTGCGATTTCACAGAAGTGGTGGATACTGTAGAACCGACAGAATGTTAACCTAGAGATCCACACTGCACACAGCAATGAATGGAGACAGACATAATTCATGATACAGGTATGAGGACAATGCAGACATTTTTACTCATGACCACAGTGTAATGGAGAGGAGGCAGCAGGCCACATACCTATCACAAGATATCAATGCAAGAAGGAAGCTGTCCATGTTACCAACAGAGTGGAAGAAGAACAACTGTATGAAACATGAAACAATGAAGGAAATGGTCTTAACTTCACAAAGGAGGTCAAATAACAGTCTGAGGATCGTAGTGGAGGTGAAACAAATATCTACTGCTGACAGGCAGCGTAGGAAATAGTACATAGGGGTAAACATGATGATCGCTGACAATGAATATGATGATTGCAGCAGTTCCAGTGTCAGGGTGTAGACGGTAAAAAGGAGAACAGTCAGGTATTTCGGATGCTCCCCAATGTCAGAAAATCCAAAAAATATGAATTCTTTCACAGTGGTTTGGGGCTAGGTGTATCAAAAATCCGATTTGCATTTCTTAAATAGCAAATGTTAAGAAATCGCTATTTAAGAAATACAAAATGGTATGTATGAAATTTGTGATTCTGTAATAGCGATTTTTTAAAATTCAAAAAAGCTATTACCAAATTGCAAATAGAAAATGTGACTCCATTCATCCTTATGGGCCTGTAGGCCCTTAGGTGCGAATGGTTTTGCATTTCCCAATTTGCAAATTCCAGTTAGGAATTCGCAAATTAGGTAATGAAAACCCCAGGGCACACTTGCCCTATGGGCATGTTTGCGCTACATGTCATTTTTAAATATGCATTTATAATGCATTTTTTAAAATTAGTAATTGCATTTCCTAAATGCCCAATTCGCATTTAGGAAATGCTTGATACCTGTGCTTTGGAAATCGCAAATAGGGATTCCTTATTTACGATTTTCTATTCAGAGAATCACTATTGTTGCGATTCCTTAATATTGCACTGCAAATGCCTTTCATACATTGTGAAAGGTATTTTTGCATTTGCAAATGGCCGAATTTTGCGATTCGCACTGTTTGCAAATGCAAAAACGTTTGATACATCTGGCCCTTGGTTATCTATATTCATTCTTGCTATACACTAAAACAAACAAAATTGCAGAAAAAATTGCCAGTCATAGGAAAATGGTGTATTAATCATTTTAGTTAAAGCTCTCATAATTTTCTGCTGCTTTATTCCATTAGTCCTCACTTTTCTTTCTTCTGGCAACGGCCTTCGGTGAGTCTTTATGAGAGAAGATGTAGTATTTGGGGCCACATCTGCTTTGAACCACTGTAAATTTTGAATCCAGCTTGAGCATTGTTCACAAATTACTTGAAAAGGATAATATTTAGAGTGGATAAGTTAATGATCAGCAAGTAATGTACATTTTCATGTTTTTCCATTGTTTTTATTTACTGTATTCACTTTTTCAATCTGTACTATACAGTGCAGATACATCTAACCTCCACTGTTTGCTCTGCTCGGGTAGATTGTATCCATGCATGATCCTGCTGCATCTGTCTACTCCATTCAGCAATGCTACTCTTAATACTACTTGTGAATTGCCAGCCATGAGGTAAAATGTCCTCCTTCTCACAGTTCATAAACGAAGGCTCCAATCCCTCCTGAGCTTAGAAGCAGAGCCTTAGTTCTAGACAGACCTTCAATGCATAAACTGCCATGAGAAGGCTTTTGTAAAAAAAACAAAAAGCCAACCTCAGGAAATATGAAAACTTGTCAGGATAAATACCACTAGTCACTATATTAACCTGAGCTCCAGCCCATGGTAAATATGGCACAGAGCAGACAGGCTTAACTTAATGTAATGTATAAAATTCTCATGCATTGCCAAAACGCATAAAGTCAAAACATTAAATAATGTAAATCCCAAACCAAATTACAAAAATAGATTAATTTGTAATTGAAAAAATTACACCAAAGTGACAGAAATCCCATAGAGGAAACCAGTGATATGGATTTTGTAAAGATCTAAGTAAAAATAGAGACAAAAAGCACTAACAAAAGGATAGTCTATGAAAGCATAGATTACAGGTGCAATTTCAGTTCGATTGTAATGGAGTGTGGGATGCATACATCAAGTGAGTTTGTCCCAGTCAAAGATTTTACCTTCTGATTAGTCTTTTTTTATGGAGCTCAAAATCCTCCAGCGGGGCAAGCCGGAAGCTCTGTCTGATGAAGTCGCATCAGAATCAGACACCTTTGCCGCAAGGTCTGGCGGACACTCCAGAGGTCCTGGAAGTCTAAACATTTTCCAGGTCCCAAATTTTCAGATTTTCTAGAGCAGCTCCCATGGGTCACTTGTAAAGCTCCCAGGACCTCTGTGACAGCCCTTACAGGCTACTATTCAATCCAACAAAGGCCAGCAGTCCAGTTTACATCCATTTGTTTGCTAGCCAACTGGTCACTTAAGAAAAAAGGCCTTTTGAAGCTTACTGTGTAACCACACAGGAGGTCAGGCAACTGCCCCTTGGATTCCACATCTCAGTCCTCGGTATAAGTGGGAGCAGGTGAGCACTTCACATCTCACAGGTAGTAGACAGCAGGTCCAGACTTCTTTTGATCATTCAAAGGTTCAGACAGTGTTCTGAGGAGATGTGGGTGAGGTGATAGCTTTGTAGGGTTAGCTAGCCATTGGGTGCATCCTTGACACTCCTTAAGACATGAGAAAAAAATCACTGGGTCAAACATCCACACATTTGCAGCACATCCTGTTTGTTTTACTACAAATAATCTCAAAGTGCACCATGTCAAGGGAAAAACAAGATGGCAGAGCCCTTGTACCATTGGAGTGAGCTCGTGCACCAGTCAGGAGGAGGTGTTTAGGGAAAGGACCCTACCTCCATAGCTACACCAAATTGGTTCTGCAATCAGTTTCCCCTCCCACTGGGACAGAGTCAGGCTGACTTTCATATGTCTAAGAATTAAAGAGCTTCACACTTCTAGGTCTCTCCTTGCATGGGTGAATGAATAGGCAGGCCTCACCACTGACCCTTTCAATTTAAGGGTTTTTAATCCTTTCCGAGCTGCCATTCCTGATTTCATCCTGTCACCCAGTCCATCCTGTCACCAAGCCTGAGGCATTATTCCTGTCTAACCAGTTCCTCTAATCACCAGGCCTAAGCCATTATTCTGCTCTGGGAGGAGTTTTCGCATCTCATTAAGGTCAGGGACTAGGATGCTAGACTGTTCCCTTGAGGAGCAGGGTCAAGGATGATTTGTATATGGCCTGTTCCAAACAGAGGTGACATGGTGGTCGAAAACGATGGATTGAGATGCAGCCTGAGCAATTGCCAGTGGATGACATTAATACAAGCATTTCATCCTTCACCTGGTTGTTTTTGCATTTGACACCCTAAGTGCACCAGGTATGCTCGGACATGTGCCACTGGAACCAGGGTATACCTGGTTGAAGAATCATCACTTTGTTGATTTCACAATACAACACTACACCCCCAAGGCCACCCAAATGGGAACTGGTTTTCAGCAAGTATTTAACATTGGCAGATCACCAAGTAAAGTATCTTGATTTGTTTTAATACTATTAAAATCTTTGGGCCAGAAAAATCAACATTTTGCACAATGCAGCAAGACTACTTGCTGCTGCACGTCAAATGGAGAGAGCAGGAAAGAACCATAGTTACTATCCTATGGTGTATTTCTGCTCTCTGTGCTGGTACCCATGTGTGCCTACATTTCAGGTAGGATTGTTTTTGTGCATGGTACCTTCCTGCACAAAAACAATCCTCAGAGGTATTTTCCTCTTTCGATAAATGTTGCATAATACACACATGTGAAAAGAGTAAATTACAAGGGGAAATTAACATATTTTCCTTCCGATGCCTCACCTAGGAGGGTGAAGTATTGTCATGCATTCCCAGATTTACTAGATTTTCACAGCCCAAAGTAGCGTAAGGAAGACGTGTGCTGTTTGTGTTGATGCAGAATTATTAAGCCACGCAGAGGCACATCAGTGATAGAAGCAGAGGTGCAAGGTTCAAAAGGTGAATGAGCAATAAAGATACCTTTTATCTTGACTCATTTCATGTACATTCAAATCTCAAGGTCTTTTGGCAGACAATGTAGTCTGTCTGCTTACTCTTTTAACAATGAGATTGGTGATTACTTTTCTCTCTTTGAATCTTGCTGGGGTACAGGCAGTGTGAAAGGACAGGCTGTACAATGTCATTTTTTGACACACATCAAAATGTATCTATAAATGAACTGTGCACATATTTCAAAATATATCAGAAATTATGAGGGCATAAATGTAGCACGGTTTTTGTAACTCTGAAGTGTAATGTCAAAACTCATTTTAATAAGATAAAAATAAAACAAGCCTTTTAACTTGATGATGCACAAGGATATATATTAACAGAACTGCAAATTCCACAAATAACCTTTTGTGCGCTATATAATTTTATCAGTACAACTGCAGGTTTGTGCAAATTAATCTGCAATTTCAAAGTATAATGTTCTGCCTGTAAATGACAGAGCGCTACCACACCATGTTTTAGTAATATATTTGTGACAATGTGCTCCAAAATGCCATATACCTACTGCAACATTACAACTTTCTTAGTGATGGGCAGGGCTCATTTGCTACACTTATTCTTTGCTTGGATTTTCACAAGCACTATAACCTCATTGATGTAACATTGATTCCATAACCCACTCTCTGAGAATGGTTCCAGCCCGACTACACACTTATATCCAGATCTACTTCAAAATACACTTTCTCCTGGACACCTTTTCCCCCTGTCACTTCACCTAACTTATTACCGCATTTTTAAATTCTTTCCTCCACTTTATTTCTTCAGCTTTGCTGCCATTAAACACTAAGATATGCACTACTCTTGTAACCTCTTCCTTTTCCAAATTGTCCTTTTCCTGGTTTACTCGGGATAGAAAATATGTAGACATATTTTCACACCAGCTTATGTTCTGGTAAGTGCTTCCTTGCAATTATGCTAATATTCTGGGCACAAACAAATTACTCCATATATTTTGCCTATTTAAACATGTTTGTAAGTTTTTTTGCTCTTTTCTCCATAGGTATACTATGAATTTGTCAATTTCCCTGATGGCTGGTCATACTCCACTTGATGAATGACACACAAAACTGTCTTATTTCCCCTTGAGTGAGAAATTATCCTAGCCCGAATGCACATGTATTAATATATATTGCACGTTTTGTTTGTCTATTAAAAGGTTCAAAAGACTTGACATTAAGTATGTTGCATGTATGGTCATTATCTGATTCTACATGGTAGATGTTTTGAACTAAACTGTCCAACATTTGTTTTGCTTCAGAAACTCTTCAGTTCAATATAATATTGTTTATGTTCTCTAACATTCTTGCCCTTCTCACTAATAAAACAATGTCCTAGATATGCTACTTCCCATTTCACTAATTCACGTTTGTCAGGAAGATTACAGCACATCTGCCCTCATCAAGAAAAGGATTATGTAACTCATCTGCTTACAAGAAGGTATGTGAGTGTCACAGAGCACAGACTAGGGAGGATTGCAGGAAGTGGTAGAATAGTGTGAGCACTGAAATAATTACTAATAAATATTTCATTTATTCTGTATTTGATTCTGCATAAGAAAAATAATTAACATAGATAAAAATGCACTGCTCGAAAATGTGCCCACTTGAATGGCTGCCACATACTATGTAATGTTTTATTAAAAGTCCATTGATGTTTATTCGGAACATATATGAATGTGATAATTATAGTAGTATGCTATACTTACGATTAAACGCTATGTATTTGCTTAATTAACCGTAGGCCTCAAGTTAGCAAGGTCTGGGCGTTAGTATTGCACAACCTCATATTGAAAAATGCAATGTCAGATTAAAACATGATCTAATGCTTAGTGAATAATAAAGATGTATTGTTCTAAGTGAAGGTTGACCGAACAGTAGCAGTAGCAAAATGTTTTTTCGTGAGGACATTTTTGTAGAAACCTGAATGTTCTAAACTGTTACAAATGTTAAATCGAAGCGTGAGAAAGTGATGTTCCCAGGAGCTAACAATGGATGTAATGACAGAGGATAGATGGCTACTAAAATCGTGTTTTGATTAATTGAATGATGTGCGTAGAAAAGAGGAGCCAATCATCAACGTGTGAAAGACTGTTTAGTTATATCCTAGATTCGAAATACAAATTTTATTGGACTAATTACTATCGCACCATTCTTTGACCAATAACGACATGGGACAACTTTAACTTAACCGCACTGCAAACCGAGGATAGGGACATTCTACTTCCATTCTTCATCCTACACCACTTGCTCGTATTTTATGCTATTGATCATTCATGCTGAAGGAGCTGTTGAGTTCCTAGAGACTTGTATTGCTTAAGTTTGATTTGGATATTGGTCCTTAGACTTTGCTTATAATGGTTTGGGTTGCTTAGAGTCTGCCTACCAAACTATTCCCTTTTCTAGCCCAGTTGCTGATGCTAAACGAACTGATATCTGCATGAGGATGATTATCACAGCCTGCTTACCTTAGGGACAGGTATATTAAATTGCTAATGTCTTTATTGTTCATTCATGTTGACTAAATCCTTTTTGCATGAAGCCCAAACATGCTAATGCTAATCTGAGGGTAGTGAGTACTCCTCCATCCAACTAAATTGCTATTTGATGTTACTCAATTGTTGAATTCAAATATTTGCTATTTCTATTGAGCAATTACTCTTATTCTTGTACTTTGGCTTTAGAGGGATTAGTTAATCAAGTTTAGATTCTTTAAACGATTCGGTCACCCAGTGTTGTTTTTAAACTTATGTCATGTGGCATTGAGACTAATTTACGTGATACTGGCATTGTTATTCTAGAGAAATAAACATTCTAATTTTTACTAAAGGTGTGGTTATTTGTGTCCAAATAGGTCATGGTGTGTGAAAATTACTGACTCTAACAGAATTTAGGGTTGGATTTGATGATATTTATGTCATGTATGGAGTTCGGGCGTGAACATCTTAAATGAGTCAAAAGGTTAATCGAACCTCTAACGCGCCCCCTTATCAACCCATAAGTCAAATAAGGTCATATGCGGTCCCAACAGCCAGTGCTGGATGGGCATAGGTGAAGGCAGGGTACAGACAGGAAACACTGATAGGTCATGGTTGCAGAACCTGGTCATCAGGAGAAGAGAATTAACAAACCTTTCACTTCTACTAGTAACTTGGATCTGGTAATGTTTTTTCTTTTGCGGACTTTTGCTGCTGTTTCCAGTTCACACCCGTTTTGTGTCCATCACCATAGCTTTGTGCCCAAATTTCTGGTCTCCTTAGCTCAGGTTTCCGCCATTTCTTGCTGCATGCTTTTGTGTACCTTACTTTGCAGAGTTTACAAGACTCCAGTGTCAGTTTCTGGGTTGGTACACAATGTTTTCCCAGGACTAGTTACATCCTACTCCACCTGTCAGCTGCTCGTTAGCATTTCGTTATACCTGTTTTCCCTTTAAAATTGCACTAGTATTCAAAATGTGAAAATATGTCATATGTTACAGGCAACATCCACGGCCTGTGATACTGCTGATCAAACTCTTAAAGGGTTTCACTGGCACTGAGATGCAGCAGTATCTGCTGCGTTCACGCTTTTTTCCTTTGCGGTCCATCTGTACCTTCAGGTTTTAACCCAGGTACTGACTGCACCTCGTAGAGAGTATCAGGATATCATCAAATTCAACTGCCAACAGCTTGTACTTGACACATTCCTTCATTTATGGAGCCGTACTGCTCTTTACATTTTCCAAGGCACTTTTCTAAAGTCTTTCCATCTGTTAAAGCATCCTTGGTATGTATTCAAATAATCACCTGGACAAATATCACTTAGTGGTCATCTTTCATTAAATCTGGCCAACTTCTCAGAAAGTCTGAGGAATTCAATGTCAATTCACTTACCATCTAATAGTTTGCTATGAAATATCAAGGCCAGGAATTTTGTGATACATTAAAATTGTGGACAGAATACCGAGGGACAAAACATTGAAAGGGAAGTGCATATAGAGGAAGGTGATGTTTGGTGCCATGGAGATTCCTACCTCAATATTTCAGGGTAACTCCTCTGTACGTTATATAAATTAACATTTCTCAGCAATATATGTTGTAAAATCTCATGAATCCACAGGTAGTGTGTGACTTAGTGATAGGCTTTGCTGTAGTGCAGGGGACTTAACATTCCATGTTCATCCATTCTGGTCATTATTTAATTTATATTTGGAAAGGTGTTTCAAACCATGAATATACTATAATTATCTACTCTTAAAACTGCTGCATTCATTTTTTGTTTGCCACCAGCTAATGGAACAATTTCTGCTAAATTACTTCTGTTTTTGCACATAGGTTTTAAACTCATCACCAGTATGGTGCTCAAAGATAGCCTCAACAGTGTGGTTCAGTTAGTAATTTATTGAGTATAGGCCGATACATATTTACTCATATCCGACTCATGCTACTGCCCATCCATAATCATCTTACTTCAACTCCTCCTGGACATTTAAGCATGTGCTACTGATCAATTGCAACTTGCACCTGCATCCAGTATACATTCATGTGGGGATATTGAAGGTGTTATTTAGAGTTTATTGGGAGCGGGAGCTCTGCAAAACTTCTGTGAAATGTGGGGGAAGTTGATGAAGATATCTGATTCAACATTTCCTTCTGGCTGCAGTAATTTGATGAGGTAGCAGCAAGCTCTGGTGCAGTGACTTTACACACATTTTAAAATGTCCTTATGTACAAATGCAAAAACACTGAGATCAGAGGCAGCTTTTGGAGTACAACTTCTTTTATTTCTTTTCAAGTTCCAAGGTAGATATGACTAATAGTAGAATAGTTTTTCTGGCATTTGAAAGGTGCAAGTGCGTATGGGATACCTAATAATAGCAACACTTCAACATCAAAACACACCAACCTTTACTACACATTGCTATATTTTTTATACTTTCTACACATTGATGTTTTATTTACCCTGCCACAACTACTTGTACAGAAAATCCTAACAAATTGGGGGAAAGCACATTGGATCAGGGCCTCCTCCATCCCCTGAGGAGTCTTCCTATTTGTTTTTTGCACCTCAAGAACAAATATAGGCCCTCATTATGAGATTAGCGGCAATTGCCGCCTACTGCCACAGCGATGGCCCCCAACATACAGTCGCCGTGGCTACCGACCGTCCATGCCATTATGACCGTAGCCGGATTTCCACCAGAAGGCTGGCAGAATTTCGGCGACAGTCATGGTGGCAGACGGCGGTAAGGTTGCGCTGCTGCCAGCAGGTGCGCCACACCAGCAAAACACCGCCTTCCATATCATGTTCCATGATACTGCCTGGTGGTGTTTTGCTGGAGGACGTTGCTGCTGGCAACAGCACCGCATCCCATCTCCTGCCAGAGGACCCCCTGCAAGCAGGTAAGTCGGGAGAGAGGGGTGGGAGGGTGTTGTGCGCGAGTGTGGGGGTGTGTGTGACTGTGTTTGAATGCGTGCATGCGTGTGTAATGTGTGTGTGTGTACGTGCAAGTTGTGTTGTGTGCTTGCGTGTGTGCCTGGATATATTTTTGTGAGTTTTGCTGTGAGTGTGTATGTATGTATGCATGCGTAGGTGAATGTGTGGATGCGTGTGTGTATGGGTGTGTATGTATGCGTGTATATGTCGGGGTGGGGTTGAGAAGGGTAGGGTAGGGGAGGTCTCTGGGGAGGGGGAGTGAAGCGGGGGAGACCCCTATCAGTGTCAGGGAACGAATTCCCTGGCACTGATAGTGCTTACCGCCATGGTTTTCGTGGCGGTATAGACACCACGGAAACCATGGTGGTGGGTGGGGTCAAAATGCCATGGGCAGCTTAGTGACAGCCGCCGGGCTGGAGACTGTACCGCTGTGGCGGGAAGTGTGTTAACTTGGCGGTTTAGCTTTGGCCAAACCACCAATGTCATAATAGTGGAGGTATGTACCGCCAGCCTGTTGGTGGTAATACCTCCACTATTACACTGACCGCCGGGGTCATAATGACCCACATAATCATCCAAGTTCCCTGTGTATTACAAACAGGAAACCTACTGTGCAGCAGAGGACCAGGAATCTGAGTTGGGCCTTCACTATATTTTCCCATTACAAATCTGCACAGGAAGTGACATCACTGTTTTTTCCATCATCCAGCCTCACAGGAAGGGACATCACTGGTTTCCCAAGCATTGCACCCTGTGCTCCCCCTCTCACCCACGACCTACCTAATGGTGGCTGCAGTGTGAATGTGCAGCAACATTGGGCTGGTGCGAGAAAGACAGCTCTATTATTCCTATTCATAGGTGAAACCCTTGTATACAGACCACCAGGACATGCACCACTTTCACCAGTGACATCACAGACTTCATTGCACACCTCATCATGAATGACAGCACCTTCATCCTCTTTAGAGACCTTAACTTTCACCTAGAATGCCGCACTGATCCAAAATCGATGGCCCTTCTAAACAACCTTTACCTCATGCAGCACAATACCAAACCCACTCACTTCAGAAGACACCTATCGGACCAAATTTCTTTCTCAATCATCAATATAATAATCAACAGGGCAGCAATTATGAATTGGACAGACTATGCCCACATCAGTTTCAGCATACCCATCATGCACCACCACATGTCTACCACTAGTTAAACCGCACTCCGAATCTGGAAAAGCATCATGGAAGAGGAGTGTGCTTCCTCCCCCTCCTCCCACACCAGCTTGTGCACACCAGCAACTTTCCAAAATACATAGCCCCATGTACCAGCATCCTGAATCCCCTCAGGTTTAACCCAACAGCAACAGCCTGACCACAGGCCAGCTGTACACAGTGAAATACAGGCTGACAAAACATCACTGTAAGCAACTGGAAACACCACAAATAAATGCATATTCAAATCTGTTCTAAGATGCATCCAGCAACAGGTACAAAACACCAAGCTCTTGCAGATCTCATTGACACCAGCACTAACAGTAGCAAGGAAATATTCGCCATCATCAAAGATTTCACAATGTGTCCTGCCAACTCCATCAATGTCACCTCCTCAGAAAACCTTTACAAATAGCTCTTGAAATTGTTTTATAATAAAACCACCTCCAAATACAGAAGCTTTGACCCTTAACGTTGCAACTCAACTTCCAATAACAACTGAAGAATTCATTCTGACCTGGTGGCCTGCCACAACCATCGTTAAAATTTCTGCAACCATGAATACCATCCTCTTGGCCCACATCCAAACCTTGCCCCCCACCATACCTTCACCAAATGACTCCTACTAATCAACAAAGCACTAACACCCATTCCCAATGCCTCTCTTGACTTTGCGACATTCCTGGACACCTGAAAACATGCAGTCATCATGTCCCACTCATTAAACCATCTGCTTACCCAACCATGCTTTCTATCTGCAGACCCATCTCCTTCCAGACTTGGCAAAGGTCTTAGGAAAACTAGACAACTTATGCTTCCCTGACCACCTCAGAGGCCACCAGCTCCTTGATGTCATGCAGTCTGGATTCAGGCCCACCCACAGTACAGAAAAAGCATAAATCGCAGTTACAGAAACAATACACATGATAATTGACAGAGGAGACACAGCAACTCTCGTTCTCCTGGACTTTCCTGAAGCATTTGACAAGGTCTTACACCCCATCTTCATCTGGAGCCTGCACAAGATTGGCTTTGAATGATCTGCTCTCATTTGGATCTGCTCCTTCTTAAAGGATAGAACACTAGCTGTCAGCTTGGCACCTTAATCCTTAGAAGCACAGAAACCCATCTGGGGAAGGCCTCAAGGTTCAACTCTCAGCACCACCCCCTTCAACGCATGCATGCTCACTCTGGCCAACATAATCCATGCACACAACATCAACATCCTCTCCTACCCCAATCACAGGTAACTCATACTCTTCCTCTCGAACAGGGCACCCAACACAAGAAATTAGTTCACTGCCCGCATTCCCAAAGTCGCTAACTTGATGGAGAGACAACTTCTTCAAGTGCAATGCCAAAAGGACAGAAGTGGTGATCTTCAGAAATAATATCTCACCAAGGAAATGCAGCTGGTGAGCAGACAAACTTGGACCCATATCCAGAAAGCCCACCAGACAATATTCATCAACAGCAAACTGAATATGACCGTACAAGTCAACACCTTGCTGATTTGACATCCTGAAGATGCTGAGGAGGATCTTCAAATAGCTACCAAGCAACTATAGAAACACTGTTACTCACACCCTAGTCACTAGAAAGTTGGGCTATGGGACAACCCTTTATGCCAAGAATACCAAGCAACTCACTAGAAAACTACAAAGCATCTAGAACATAGCAGGTAAACTCATCCTCAACCTCCTACACAGAACTCACACCACACCACACCTCAGGTACCCTCACTGGCTCATTACACACAAACCATGCTCATTTCAAAGTTCTCACACACACACATGTTCAAGGCACTGCACGCCTTAGGCCCCACCTACCTGAACAGCCACATCTCCTTCCACCAACCACCGAGACACCTCTGCTCCTCAGGACTCCAACATCACACAACCCTTACATACACAGAATCAGAACAGGAGGACAGGCATTCCCCTACATCACCCATAAAGCATGGACCAGCCTCCCACTCCTCATTAGAGCCTCTTACGCTCTTCTTTAAGTCCACCAGAAGCTGAAGACTTGGCTTTTCCACTAATCAATCAACGATAGACATGGCTAAACACACACAGCTGCTCAGCTCCAGGATACCCTTGCTGGTATTACTGTGATTTGAAAATACACACAACAACAAAAACAGAAAAAGCAGTGACTCATGTATTCAGTTTTAAGAAAAATACTGAGCCTCTACGCTTACCCAGACAGAACACTGGCCTTTATCTGTTTTCCTGGGAGAAGTCAGATTTCCCACTCAAAGCACTTGCAGGATATGTTTTTATAAATGAAGGTTTTTACTCATGGACAGAAATGATAGTTCATGTTAATTCACTTTGGAGTAGGAAATAAGCATGGTGGACGAGATCGGCAAAGAATTTGCTGTGACCTTCTTTTGTAGTATCCTGGCTTACTTTTGAAGTCCAAGAGTGAATTAAGCAAAACATTTTTCTCATATTGAGTGTAATGGCCTCATTCAAAGCAGACAAAAACAACAGGCCAAACCTCTGTTCCAAAAATGGGTCCTGGAAATGTGGAGAAAATTAAACACCCCTTGAGTACAAGGATTCATTTAAGTAGAATATTGAATCTTTTTTGCATATACAAAGTGCATTATCCAAAGTATATTTAGTAGTTGGAGTAAAAATACCAACTTTAATGATCAAACATTACATATAATCACATCTAAGGAAGACCTGTTCTCTTAAGTTATGCAGATTTGTATAGTGCACTTATCACCTGAGGGGTATCTAGGCACTCGAGTAGATGTGTAGGGCGGTCAGGCTCCTAGTTGAACAGCCAGATCTTTAGTTTATTGTTATCCCACAGTAGGATTTGGGAAGTCCTAATGTGGTTTGGCACCTCATTCCAGGATTTGGCAGTGGTGTAGAAGGAGCATTCTCCTGATTTGCTCCTGCGGATGCACAGTTTTTGTACGAGCTGGAGTGTGGTTGAGTGCAGTGGTCTAGTGAGTTGGTGAAAGTTGAGGCTCTGGTTGAGGTAGGTAGGTGCAGTTTTGTGGAGGGCTTTGTATGCAGGAGTGAACCGCTTAATTTAGTATTGCTTCTGGATTGGTAGCCAGTGTAGCTTTCTGTGGTGGGGTGTGATGTGTACACTGTGGGGTATGTTGGGGATGAGTCCGGCTGTGGCATTCCGGGATGTTTGGAGTTTTTGAATGAGTTGATTCATAATGCTGGAATGGAGTACGTTGCCATGAGGGCCTAGGTGATTGTGCATCTGGTGTCAGTGGGGAGTCATTGATATATTTTATGAAGCATACGTAGTATGAAGAAGCAGGAGGAGGTGGCTGTGTCCACTGGTTTGACCATCATAATTCTGTCATTCAAAAAGATGCTGAACTTTTATTGTGGTCTGTGATTGTGGGAATTGGTCCAAGGTCTGATAGTCAACAGGAGGAGTCCCATGCACAAGTCTTGTTCCTTAAGATCAGGATTTATATTTTATACATGCTGAGTTTTAGGCAGTTCTGTTTCTTCCACTTTGCTACCTTTGACATGCAGGTGGTGAAGTTGGTTTCAAGGGCGTAGTTATTGTCTGTGAGGAAGAAGATGAGCTAGGTCTCATCTTATAATGTATGTGAATGGTGTCATGTAGACAAGGAAACGGGTAGGGCTTACAGTGATCCTTCAGGGGACTCTGCATATGAGGTTCCTGGGTCTGAAGTGTAGGGCAGGAGCATGACTCACTGGGTTCTGCTGGAGTCCTGAGATTCTTTTCTTGTTGTAAAAAGATCTTAAGTATTTCACAAATAACAAACAATCATATATGTAAATAACGTGTATTAACATACACACACAAATAGATATGATGCAGCAGTAGAGGATTTACAGACAATCCATTATTGACATTGGACCAGACGCCTACAGTCCTCGAGAATGAAACTAACCCCTGTTGACATCTCTTGCCTCGGTCCACATAGGAGGAGGTGACATCCGACACACCTTCCACTGTATTTAAAATTTGGTGGTTTTAAAGACACACATCTGTCATCTGTTCACCATCTTTGCTTCATTTTACTTACTTTTTTAATGTGAGTTGTTAGAAATAGGGTCTTTGGTTGGCAGTCAGGTTACCCCTTGTCCCTGCAAGGACCCTCTCTCTAGTCAGGGTAAGTCGTCACACACAATCCAAATTATCCTGTGCCCTCCGTCTGGTAGCTTGGCACTGAGCCGTCAGGCTTAACTTAGAAAGCAATATGTGAAGTATTGGTGCAATAAATCATGCAATAACCCAGTAGAACACCACACAGTGTTTAGAAAAATACTTAATATTCAACTGGTACGATGCAGGTCAAAACAATCAAAATGCCATAAGTATATGTTGAGATATCACTGTAAAAATGATATAAAGTGTGTTTAGTCTCTTAAAAAGCAACAAATGTCCCTTGCAAGCACAAAAGACCTGGTTTGCGTTCATATTCTTCGCAAGAGACAGCAGATGAGGAGATGTGTGGAAAACAGGGAGGTATGCGTCGATTTTGCTGGCACACACAAACGATGCGTTGTTGAGTTTTCATGCAGGGCAGGCTTTGTGTTGATTTTCCGGCGCATAGACTGAGATCGTCTTTGGCTTGTGGGGTTTTTGGACTCCCTGGGGATGATGAGTTGAAATCTGGTGCTTGCAGGACGAAGTCACAAGGGCTGCGTCGATCCGGTGGGCGTTGGTGGAAATTTCTACCGCCCGGCAAGTGCTGCGTCGATTCCTCTCAGGAAGTCCGGCTGCGTCGTTCTGGCTCAGCTTTGCGATGATCCAGTGGGCTCTGCGTCGAATTTCCGGTCACTACGCTAGTGCTTTGTCGATCTTCTCTTTGCAAAGTCGGGTTGCGTCTTTCCTGTTCGGCGTGTTGTGATTTTCTCACTGCGATGCAGGCTGTGCGTCATTTCTTGCAGGCTGTGCGTGGATTGTCGCCGCACAGGGAGTTCTCTTGCAGGAATGACGTCTTTTTGGTCCTGAGACTTCAGGGAACAGGAAGCAAGCTCTATCCAAGCCTTTGGAGAGCACTTCTCAGCACAGCCAGAGAGCAGCAAGGCAGCAGGGCAACAGCAAGGCAGCAGTACTTCTCAGAAAAGCAGTCAGGTGAGTCCTTTGGGCAGCCAGGCAGTTCTTCTTGGCAGGTTGCAGGTTCTGGTTCAGGTTCTTGGTAGGGGCAGAGACCCTGCTGAAATACCCAAATGTAAATTTGAGGTGGGGGAGACTTCAAAGAGTGGCTTAAAAGTACACAAGGTCCCCTTTCAGTTCCATCCTGTCTCCCAGGGTCCCAGTAGGGGGTGTGGCAGTCCTTTGTGTGAGGGCAGACTACTGTCCTTTCACATGTAAGTGTCAGGCCCTCCACCCTCCCAGCCCAGGAAGACCTATTCAATATGCAGATGTGCGCAAGTGTGACTGAGCATCCTGTGTTTGGGGTTGTCTGAGTGAATGTACAAGGGAGCTGTCAACTATCTAGCCAGACATGGATTGGAAGGCACAGAAGGATTTAAGTGTAGAGAAATGCTCACTTTCTAAAAGTAGCATTTCTAAAATAGTAATAAAAAATCAAACTTCACCATTAAGCAGGATTTTGTATCACCATTCTGGCCATACTAAATATGACCTGGCTACTCCTTTCAGATCAGGATCTACAACTCAAACAGTATATTAGGGTAGGCATAATGCTATCCTATGAAAGGAGCAGGCCTCACAGCAGTGTAAAACTACTTTAGGAGTTTTACGCTACCAGGACATATAGAACACACATGCTCATGTCCTGACTTTTACCTAAATAGTTCTCTGCCCTATGGGCTACCTAGTGCCTACCTTCGGAGTGACTTATATGTTGAAAAGGGGGAGTTTAAGGCTTGGCAAGTTCTTTTAAATGCCAAGTCGAAGTGGCAGTGAAACTGCACACACAGGCACTGCAATGGCAGGCCTGAGGCAAGGTTAGGAGGCTACCTATGTGAGTGGCACAACCAGTGCTGCAGGCCCACTAGTAGCATTTAATCTACAAGCCCTGGGCACATTTGATGCACTTGACTAGAGACTTACAAGTACATTAAATAAGCCAATTGGTTATGAGGCAATGTCACCATGTTTTAAGGAGAGAGCATATGCACTTTAGCACTGATTAGAAGTGGTAAAGTGCACAGAGTCCTAAAGCCAGCAAAAATGAGGTCAGAAAAAGAGAAGGAGGAAGGCAAAATGTTTTGGGGTACCCTGCAGAAAAGCCATTTCCAACATGAGTCCATAGAATGAAGCAGATGGACTGACGCAAAGACAATTCTAAGTCCTCCATTTTCAGTTAGTCATCAGTTGGGGGAAAAAAGGCAGTCAATCCTTCACACCTCTGCTGCAGGAACAAAAAGATTAAATAGGCAAACTCTGTCCACAAACTCCACACAGCCTACTGAAACCCCATGCCCCTACTACTACAAGGCTTCAGAACCAATCTGACAAAGGTGGTGGAACAGCTACGTAATGCCCAACAAATTTGAATGTAAAGACGATGTTTATTTTTTTAAGCACAATGCCAATTGCCATTATTGCTAACGTAGGTTCTAATATCCCAAAGTATGTCTACCATCAATAACCCCTGTTTCCATATCTAGCCACATGCCTCACACTACCCACCCTTATAAAAACTTAAGTTGCACAATCATCCTCCCCAACCCTTCAAATCAGTTCTCAATATTTAAAAATGTGCATGGGAAATGTCTGACATACGTTTTAAACAAAAAGAAGGGTCTGTGAAAGGCTCCAGCCTGGGTTGTTGCATATCAGTGCATCAATGTTACTCCTCGGAGGGCTTTCCATCCTCTTCACCAGATGATGTCCGGAGCTCCTACTTTTGGGATGCAGTGCGAAAGAACCAAAAGCGACAGAATTCAAGGGATCCAGATCTTGGGACAGCAATAACAGGTGCCTGAAGACCCACTACCACCCACAGGATCTGTTTGTGAGGCAAACAGCGCAGAGCGCAGTACACGTCCCCCTTTCCCCCATCACTGTGTCCAATCGCTAATGCCTTCTGCATCACAAACATAGCCTGCAGTGACTCCAGTGCCTCCATAGACACCAGTGCTTGTGGGATAGAAGGAGGGGACAGGAGGAAGAAGATCCTAGTCCAAGGTCTTCAGAAGGGGACTCGCTCAGTGTCACAGGAGCAAGAGTGAGGGTGGTGCTAACAGCAGCCACAGGCTATGATATAGACACTGCTCTTTTAGTTGCCGCCAAAGCAGGCTGGGCAGAGTTGCATTTCTCTGATTTAGAATCGGGGGCTCATGTCCAGCTCCCTCACCTCAGTGCCTCAGTGACAAAGGAACCCAGGGTATTAGTCTGTCAATACTCCAATGCTGGCTGGCATCGCCCTCATTTGCATCAAAGGAAGCTGAAAGCAGACATATGTAAACATCAGTTGTACAATTCAGAGTGAAATATCAATATGTACATATAACAAAGGAATCCTGACTCATTCTAACTAATGTTAATTGTCTGAAGAAAGAGCAGGTAAATTGACATCAGAAAATATGTAAACTAGCAGTTAACAAGTCAAGCTAACAGTGTCAATACTTGAATAATTGGGCCTGACAGAAATATAATGTGCCATTTGATAATAGGGATTCAAGATGCAGTGTATAGAAATACAAAGACAGCATGCATTGACTCTTAACATACTCCTTCGGCTTGCAATGACTTACAGACCTCAGATTCCTGAACACAGAAAATATATGGTCAAATCCAGTGGCAACTGCTCCATCATGAAGTGTTAATCAAAAGTCTAATAATTTTGACGCAACTAAGCAAAACGTTCATCCACAATGTTCTTAACATTGCACTGGGACATTATAAAAGGAAATGTACATTTGAATTGCTAACTTCACTCAAAAAACAGACATAGAGTTTCTCATCTGTCAAACCATTAATATGGCCAAATATCCATTTTGCAAATGGAGCCTTATATTCTTTTTCAAATAATAATGTGCAATTATACATTTACATTTTGGAACGCTCACTCTCACACAACAAACTATACAGAAGTTTGGATTTATGCACATGATTATTAGAAGCATAAGCAAACACCTACTACTACACACTGATATTTAGTGCAATATACTGAATCTTAGTTAAGCATGGTGAGGATTCTCACACAAAGCTTGGTGAACACACATAGGGGGTTATTATGACCCTGGCAGTCACTAGACCGCCAGGGTCATGGTCAGACCACCGCCAAAGTGGTGGTCCGACCGCGACATTATGACCATGGCAGAGCCGCCATGATCCAACCGCTGACATCGTCAGGCTGCCGCCAGCCTGCAGCCTGGAGGTCCCGGCCATTGTAATTCACCAGGGCGGCCCTGGGGATTACAACTCCCCATCCACCAGCCTGTCCATGGTGGTAAACACTGCCATGGAAAGGCTGGTGGAATGGGGGACTTGTGGGCCCCGGGGGCCCCTGCACTGCCTATGCACTAAGCATAAGCAGTGCAGGGGCCCCCATGCATAGCCCCCTTGCGCTTTCCACTGCCTGAATAACAGACAGTGGAATGCGGGATGGGTGCTGCTGCTCCTGCTGCACCTCCGCATTGTGGCCGACTCCATTAGGAGCCAGCTTCAATGTTAAGTCCATGTCCCCCACTGGGCCGGCGAGTAGAAACTCTATTTCCACCCACCGGCCCAGCGTGGAAACCATAATAGGGCCGTCGAGGTTCAGGCTGCACTGGCGGACGGCGGATGAGGGCCATAGTTGGTAATGAGGAGAGCTGCCTTACCTCTTCATTGTTTGAGGTCTCCAGGTTGTACAGCTTCCCTACCAAGTCAGGATAGGCCACCCCAATGATGTGGCAGATCATTGTGCTCATTGCGGTCACACTTGTTTTTTCTTTTGATAGAACCTTCCTAGCTGGTGCAGTATTATTTTGCATGTCCACCTTCAAATAGTCTTCACTGTATACTGCAGTGGATGCTGTCTGTATGAATCCAGTCAGAACTACTTCAGACATTACAGGCATGTCACGTCACTGGTGTAGTGATCATTTATGTTTAAAATGTGTTTACAACGTGGTAATACAATGTGTGCAGCAATATCACCTAAACATTTTACTTAATTTTGCAGAAATATCCATCAACCAGCCTTGGCAAGACGAACAAGGATACATCTAAAAAATTACCTTTTCTACAGACCATGTTTTTATCCATAAACTATGCAGGAGAGACACAATATTAGGTTATACAGGCTTGGCAGAAACACCATTGAGGCATTACATCAGCAAATGAACTGAGAACTCTTGCCTGGCATCCATACTGCGATCCCATCCCTAGTGAAGATCATGGCTCTGTTACATTTCTGTTGAGTTTGTGGTAGGAGACTCAAATGGGTTGTCTCAACTACCTTCCACACATGTATTAGTACATCCAGTTCATTGTGGATATGGCAACACTGACCAACATCAAGGCATGGTTTATGGCTTGGGAGGAATACAGTTGATAGTACTCGTGTTGCATGGGCGCAACCTCATGACCAGGAAGGTTTAGCAAAATTAAAACATTTCCACTCCATCAATGTGCAGGTGGTTTGCACTGTGGACCTTTACAAAGCCAGTGTCTATGCAAGATTTTCTGGTTCTATCCATGACTACACAACAGCAGAATACCACAAGAGATAGCAGGCCTTGCACTCTGTGGGCCTGGCTTGTTAGTAAGTGTTATCCATTATGTTTCAGCCATGTTAACTGGTATAATGTGGGCAGCCATGCACCAGATGTCTAATGTAAATGTCCATGTTTATGTTTTTTCAGTAGTCCAGGGTATCCCAGTGATAACTGGCTTTTGACACCTTTGAGGAACCCGAGAACACCAGTGGAAGTCTGCTTAAGGGATTCCCATCTGCAAACCAAGGTACCTATGGAGCAGATGTTTGAGTTCCTGAAGGCCTGGTTAGGACATTTGCACAAGAACAGAGGGCCTGCCATGTACACCGTGACAGAACCCATTTGCATATCTACGCTGTTCATCATGCACTTGCTTGCAAACTATTATATCTCTTTGTATTGGGAAGCATTTGATTTAGACATGCAGGAGTGTTAACATTGTGTCCGCCTCCTAGCTAGCCTGAAGTATTTTTGTTTTTGAGCTCTGCCATGTCAATATGGATGTTTACAGTGGTGGCTATATTTGTCTACATGTGAAACAAGATGACACATTTATTGCCATACTTATTTTCAGAGACATTAAAGTTTGAAAAAGAGCTACACCTGCTGAAAATAAAATCTTGTGGGGAACAAAAAACCACCACACATAATCCTGATTGGCTGGTAACATGGAACTCACACAAAACTAAGTGATTTGATTGGCTGGTTGCAGCATGAAGGAAAATGTAGCATGATTGAGATGCTCAGACCCCATGGCCCTTGCAGGGGTGGTCCTACCAAAGGGGCCAAAAAGTAAAACAAATATTTTATTGGGTAGTGCTTGGCCATCACAGGCCCCATTGGGGCACCACAGGAGTCCAATGGGAGACCTGTGGAACAATTTTTTTAACTATGTGGTAGGTGTCTGTGTTGTGGCTGGTTATCCCCTTGTTGACTGCAGATCGTGTGTCTGGGGGTTTGCAGCCCAAAATGGGCCGGTGATAGTGCCTGAGCACAAGCCGTGCCCTGCAGCCAAACCCCCACTGGGGATGGACTTGGGATTGACTACCCATGGATGGTTGGGTGCAGGCCCTGCGGCCAACCTACATTGTGCATGAGCGAAGGTTGTGTGTGGCGGGGGTTGACCACCTGTGGTGAGTTGGGACCAGGGCCGGCCTGACGCACTTCAAGTCAGTGTAATAGGGGCAAAACTGTTCTTGGGTTGCTTGTGTTCCATTTCTACAGTGCAATACTACTGCTTGAAGAAATGTGTGGCCTATAATAGCACCACGGAGCACAATTGTTTATTCAAAGCACAACAGTCGATTTGCTATTTTATCTAAGACTGGAGACTGATTGATGGGTAATTATGCTGATGTAAGATTGAATTGGTCAAATACACAACATTAGAGCAAGCCAATTATATACTGCTTCACTGAATGAGTTTTTAATGGCCCACAGAGGATATGCACACAGCAAGCTGACTAGCGAAACCCAAAATACATTGCTTGACGTTCACCCTTTGTAGCATTTAAGATGTAGTCTCACAAAGTAATCTGTGGTTCCAAACAGAGGCTTTTATCAATATACCACAGTAATCAACAATAGTCCAACAAATACATACATCGCCCAATGTCTGCTTTGACCTGAGTCCAATCTTTCCGTTGTTTTCTGGACAATCCAGCCATGAAATCTGTCATCTCGCACCCTGCCGAGTGAGCACACATTTTAGTGGAATTGTTTTCAACCGCTCAATGTCTCGCTGATGGTTTTTGTTTCCTGTGTAGCAGCAATACAGGTGAAAAGTAGCAGTTTGCATGTGAGCGCATCCACACATGTGCGGAAAAAGCACACGAGGCCAGAACACATTGTATCCAAAATGCCAGCCCAGATTTTGGGTCAACAGAGTTCCCTCCACTTGCTAATGCTTCATTGTATTTTAGTGCACTGTGAAAAAAATAATGCTAATGTATGCAGATATTTCATATCTATACAAAAATATTGAGAAACACCGTAAGAATGCTCTTCCTTTCCGTGTTCAAAAGCTAATTATATTTTTTAAGTAATGACAGCCGCTGAACACAACTATCTGAATCATGTTAACCCATTTAGTGCATGTAACAGCCAAACTGACGGGAGGGTTTAAAAGATTTCTTGGTAAGGTCTGCCCCCACGTCCGTTGGGGTTTTGAGGGGGGTAATTGCCCCTATGTTTGTTGTAGCCATCGCTGGAAAGGGGAGAGTCTCCCCTTTCCAGCTATGCCTCTCACAAACAGATTCCTGGATGTGGATCACAACACGCCATGATCCATTATCAGAAATCCTACTAGCCCACCAAGGAATTGACAAGGAGGGGCTGGCCACCCGGTGTCATATAAAATCTTTAAAAATACGTCGTTTTTTTCCAATGGGGGCTCGATGCCCGGGGATAATATGAAATGGAAAAAAGGCGGGGTTTGGCCCTACAATACACGGGCCAACCCCCTCTGGTATTCTAGATGTTCCAAGGTGGATTACTAGTAGGGGTAAGTAAGCACCTACCACTAGTAATAAGGCCACAAACACAATAAAAGATTCAGTCAAGGTCTCAATTCATTAACCGCTTGCCCGACCCTTGGTAGCTGGCTGTGAGCAGGAAGGAATATCGCAGGAGAGAGGTATTGAAAGAATTTAAAAACACTAATAGATTAAGTAAATAAGACACACAACACACAATAAAAATCCCACACCAATTTATAAACATAGGAAATATTTTCATCTTTAAAATGACAAAAACCCAATATAGGGAACCAAGAGATATGCTTTTTTAAGGATTAAAGACTTTCTAGTGCTTAAAACCACATAGCACCTACTTGGGACATCGAGTCATGCTGGACTGGGCCAAAGTCAAAGTTTGAGTCTAACTGCAGTGGAACCCTGATCAGATACACAAAGTGAGAGGCCCCGGTCAAAATTTTACCTCCAGACTTAGAAACTTTTCTGGAGGATTTTCTCTCAACGTAATACAGTCCCCTCCAGCAGGTAGATGTTGGTGCAACATCATCGGATTGTTTCTCCGCAAGGCCTTGGTCAAATTCTGGAGGTCTGGAGCTCCAGAGCTTTCAGCAGGACGAACCTGAAATCCAGGCTGGGTCACGGTTAAAGGTATTTGGGTTGAGTCTTGACGTCGGGTTAGTCCACTTATGGAGCTTTTACCAAAAGTTCCTCCAAATTTCTAGAACTTCTTCCTGAAGTTCCCCTTCGAGGGGTCAAAGCATCCAAAGCACAAATCTAAGGGTCCAGAAGCTCTGAGATGGTCCTTGGAAGTGTAGTCCCAAAATGCTCCTGGCCAAATCCTTAAAAGTCGACCGGACGCACTCCAGGCTGGGGCATCTTGGGGGTAATGGTACAGGAAAGCTCTGTTAACCAGTTGCTTTCAGGGAGTCCACTCCTTAATCCTTTTGGAAGCATAGCAAAGACCTCAGGGCTGTAGTGTCCAGTGTACATCAGAAGCAGTCCTTCAAAGTGCAATTCTTTGGGATGCAGATTAGGGATCCAGCAGGGTAGTTCTTCTTCTCCTTGTAGTTTCAGGCAGCAGATCTGAGTTGTTATGCTGCTCTCACATATTTATTCATGACTTAGGGAGTCAAGCAGGGGCCATCCCTGTCCACTGAGATACAGGGTGCCATCCAAAAGCATGACACCTTTCTACAAAGTGTGGCAGTCTTATCCCACAAAGCACTGCACTTTAAAAATTCAAGATGGGGAATTCCTCTTCTGGAGAGCAAGACCTGACTAAACCAACCCATTTCCAGTAACACTCCCCCTCCAGACCTCTGCAAATTCCATTCCTAGGCCTGCCATCTGGCTGGGGAGTACAGGAAGAGGGGTAGGCCTGGCTAGCATTCTTACTGTCCTGCTGTGTTTGAAACCCAGTGTGATTTACCCATCATCCTTTCTGGCCTGTGCTCTGCAGCTGTAGAGCTCCCCGCACCAGGTAACCTCTGCTCTATGCAGGCCACTTATCACCTCATCAAAGCAGCTTGGCTAAGCCTCGAAAAGGCTGATCAATCAGGAAAGGCTGTTAGATGGCAGGATTTTGGCTAACAGAAGAGAAAGTCCTATATATTCTCTTCTGTATTAGCTATGATAAATTCAACAGCAGGGTTAGCGTTATCATTACCAATTTTTTGAGTCTTTGAATCACATATTTAGCTCCTTCCTAGCAATATTTATACTTAACTCAAATATTCCAGTGTTAGCCTATGGAGCTATGTATCTACAGTGGGGAAAAATGAAATGGGCAGTTTTGTCCTCACCAGGACATATAAAACATATTTTAGAATGCCCCTGCTTATAGCTACATGGCACCCCAACCATGGGGGGGACCATTGAGGTGACTTATACATAACCAAAAGGTAGATAACCACTTTGGAAGTACCTTTAATTTCAAAATTGAATTTGCATATATTTGCAAAGATGGGCTGCCTTCAAAAATGACAGCAGGTGAAATAGTGCAAATTCCAGTGCAGGAAATCTATTGGGCCTCTAAACCTCCCTGACCTGTTACATACTAGGGACTTATAAGTAGTTTGAATCCCCCTGGCCTTATTATATACTAAGTACTTACAGGGGTCTATCATTGCTAATTGTATTATACTTAACTACCACATACCTTTTTTATCAGAGCATTTGCCCTGGGCCTATGTAGCAGGGCCCAGGGCACAGTCAGAATCAGTTACCACCAGTATCAGTCAGAAAAGATGGGGGTGAAAGGGCTAAAAGGATGACTTCCTCACACTGGGTAAGATAACTTTGGGAGATCCACACAAACAATACCTCCCTGGACTCCCCTTGGTGTCTACTTTTCAGAAATGTCTGGGTTTTGTAGTTTTCCTTACATGGTTGCTGATCACAGGACTAATTATTGCACCCTGGTTAGTTATCATTATCACCACAATACATTTTTGGGGCCTTCCGTGTTGCCGGAACTTCGCCCACCCACACAAATAAGTTACCGTTGTTTTCATGAGACTTTTGAGAACATTGGTGGTAGAACATTTGTGACTGGCTGCAGATTCCAGAATTTTCCATCACAGAAATATGAGGAAAATATGTTTTTTTTAGGGAAGTTTGAGGTTTGCAAGTGATTCTGGGTAAAAAATGTATAGAGAACCAGGCAAGTAAGCCCACCCTGAACACTCCTAGGTGTCTACTTTAAAAAAATGTACAAGTTGGCAAGGTTTCCCTAGGTGCCGGCTGAGCAACGGTCTAAAATCTCAAGCTAACCACTTTGGGAAAAAAGGGTCAGTTTTCAGTGGGAAAATGTGCTGCGTACATGTTGCATTTTGGAGTGTTTCCTGTGGTGGGCTGCAGACCTACCACAGAAGAGAGGTACCATTTTTATCCAGAAACCTGGCTGAATGCCAGGTAGAAGGAAGTTTGTGTTTCCCTGCAGAATCCAGAGCTTTCCATCACAGAAATGTGAGGAAAATGTGATTTTTTTAGTGAACGTTTGAGGATTGCAAGAGATTCTGAGTAAGAAAAACCTGGTGAGAGCCATGCAAGTCAGCCCATCTTCGATACCCCTAGGTTTCTAGTTTTAAAAAAGCACAGGTTGCCCAGGCTTCCCTAGGTTTGGCTGAGCTAGGTTTCAAAATCTGGAGCTCCCCGTATTGGGGAAAAAAGGGTCAGTTTTCGGTGGAAAAATGTGCTGCATCCACGAGGGAATAGTTGGTGGAATGAAGTTTGTGGGCCCTGCAGATTCCAGAACTTTCCACCACAGAACTGTGATGAAAATGTGTTTTTAGTAAAAGTTTGAGGTTTGCAAGGTATTCTGGTTAAAAATTGTGGAGAGAGACATGCAAGTCAGCCCACCCTGGATACCCCGAGGTGTATAGTTTTAAAAAATGTACATGTTGGCTAGGTTTACCTAAGTGCTTGCTGAGCTAGGGTTCAAAATCTTGAGCTATCCACATTGGGAAAAAAGGGACAGATATCAGGGGAAAAATGCACTACATCCATGTTGTGTTTTGGGCAACTCCCTGTCACGGGCTCTTGGCCTTCCCACACAAGTGAGATACCATTTTTATCGGGAGACCTGGGAGAATGCTGGGTGGAAGGAAGTTTATGCCTTCCCCCAGATTTCAGTACTTTCCATCACAGAAATGTGAGGAAAATGTGTTTTTTTAGTGAAAGTTTGAGTTTTGCAAGGAATTCTGGGTAAAAAAACGTGGTAAGAGTCATACAAGTCAGCCCACCCTGGATACCACAAGGTGTCTAGTTTTTTCAAATTTTAAAAAAGTAGAGGTTGGCTAGGTTTCCCTAGGTCAGTTTTCAGTGGAAAAATGTGTTCTGCTCATGTTGCATTTTGGGCCATTTCTCGAAAAAAAGAACCGCTCCAACAAAAGCGTGCACTCCAAATGGACTTCAATCCCAGTTCCATAATTCGTAAATGGGTGCATTCTTTTTTCAGCATCAGCCTTGAATGGTGCTTCTGCAATCCACAGAGAGTAAGTACAACCACACAATGTGGAATAGTGCATCCCAATATTAAAGGGTCCAATGATCAAACTGCATTGCAATATATTCAGTTCCTATATTTCATCAACACAGCACGAAAAAAGCCAACTCGTTTTGTTAAAATTGTTTGAACTTCATCATGGCTCTTAGCATGGATAAATATTGCTTTTTGACGACCAAATTAGCTCATTACTTTGTAACACAATATGGGAGCTTGGGATTCGCTCCCCAAAGTGGACACCAAAATCCATATCTGGCCAATAGTCCAGTCTCTATCCTCACAGTAGGGTCAAGGAGAATCAGACAAAAGGAAAAATATTCTGTGTCCACCTTGCGTTTCGGGCCATTTCTTCTTGCGGGCACTAAGCACATCCACTCATGTGAGGTGCTATTTTTATGGGGAGACTTGGGGAAATGCTGGGTAGAAGGAAGTTTGTGACTCCCCTTAAATTCCAGGGCTTTCCATCACAGAAATATGAGGAACCTTGAGGTTTACAAGGGATTCTGGGTAACAGAACCTGGTGAGAGTCACACAAGTCATCCCATCCTGGATTTTCCTCAATGTGTAGGTTTAAAAAATGTACAGGTTTGCTAGGTTTCCCTACGTGCTGGTTCAGCTACGTCCCAAAATCCACAGCTAGCCACATTGCAAAAAAGGGTCAGTTTTCAGTGGAAAAATGTGATGTGTCCACATTGCATTTTGGGCCATTTCCTGTTTCAGGCACTAGGCCTACCCACACAAGTGAGGTACCATATTTATCTGGAGACTTGGGGGAATGCTAAGTGGAAGGAAGTTCGTGACTTCCATCAGATTCCAGAACTTTCCATCACTGAAATGTGAGGAAAATGTGTTTTTAGACAAATGTTGAGGTTTGCGAGGGATAGGAGAACCTGGTGAGAGCCATACAAGTCACTCCATCAGGTATTCTCTGGGTGTCTGGGTTTCAAAAACATACATGTTTGCTAGGTTTCCCAAGGTGCCAGCTGAGCTATGGCCCAAAATCCACAGCTAGGCACATTGCAAATAAAGGGTCAGTTTTCAGTGGAAAATTGTGATCTGTCCGTGTTGTGTTGTGGACCATTTCCTGTCCTGGGCACTTGACCTACCCACACAAGTGAGATAAAATGTTTATCAGGAGACTTAGAGGAACACAGAATAGTAGAACAAGTGTTATTGCAGTTGTTTTTCTCTACAGTTGTGCCCTTCCAAATCTAAGATAGTGTAAACAATAAGTCATTTTGAGAAATGCCCTCTAATTCACATGTTATTATCGGTACCCACAATGTCAGAGATTTGCAAATAACCACTACTTCTAAACCCCATATGTTGTGCCCATTTTGAACACACATAGATTTCCTTTACTTTTTATACTTTACTAAATACATTGCTGTATACCCGGTACACGATGAAAAAATATTGCAAGGTGCAGCTCACTCTTTGGCTCTGGGTACCTCGGGTTCTCGGTGAACCTATAAGCTTTATTTATCCCCCAACTAGAAGGATCCAGCAGATGTAATGGTATATTGCTTTTGAAGATCTCTCATAGTTAGGAGTTACAGATGAAAATGTAGACACAAATTGCTGGGTTTTTTCAACTCAATTTCATTATTTCTTCCTTTCAATTGTTACTTTCTAGAGGAAAACCTTGAAGGAGTTACACAAAAGACCCCTTTCTGAATTCAGAATGTTGTCTACTTTTTAGAAATGTATATCCATCATTGGTTTTACACCCATTTCTACCACTAACTGAAAGGAGGTTGAAAGCACAAATAGGAAAAGTGTCCCAGTAAAATGCCAAAACTGTGTTGAAAAATGTGTTTTTCTTATTTAAGTCTGTCTGTTCTTGAAAGCTGGGAAGATGGTGAATTCAGCACCAGAAACCATTTGTTGATGTTGCTTGCAGCATTTTTTTCTATTTTTCCCAAACAAACCCACAATTTAGCTGTATTTTGGCTAATTTATCGTTCCCCTCTAGGGGAATCCAAAAACCCTGGGTACCTTCAGAATGCCCAGGATGTTGGAAGAAAAGGATTACCAAAAATTGGCATGGATACCTTATGTGGACAAAAAGCTGTGGAGACCTAAGCACAAACTACCCCAAATAGCCAAAAAGGCCTAGCACAGGGTGGGAAAAGGCATAGCAGTGAAGGGGTTAAACATTTTGAGCAGACTGAACTAAAGATCTGTTGAAGAGGTAGTGGTCTTCGGCTTGATTCAGTTAGTCCTTTTCTCTTCATAACACTACTCACTTCAACAGGATCTGGCTTAAACACTTACACCCTTTACTTCTTGATATCCTTCTGAAACCTTCCATCATTTCACTTCCTCCAGTATCAGCTTGCTTGCATCTCCTTCACTTCACCACACTCCACACACCCAAAGCACCCACTCACTTGTGGGCACTGCACATCCTTTCAACTTGCACCCTGTCAGTATTTCGACAGCTGTGGACTCCTTCACACACTTTCACATAGAATCACAATTGCAATTGGCACACCTGAACTGCTCTCTCTTTCTGAGATGCTGGACCCCTAGGGATAAATGTTTCTATGCTGCCTGGAAATGCTGCTCAATATACGCATATTGGGTACAAGTGTTTACAAGGTGATCTAATTGGGCCAGAGCCCACTAGGGTCTGCCAAGACCGGAGCCTGGCAAAGTCCAAAAATGGCTTTTGAACAGGGCCTTAAGGAGTCTTCTATTTCTGTTATTCACAAGCTGACATGCCAGTGCTACAAAACAGTGTCCCCAGAAAACCCTCCTAGTGGTTACTTTTGTTTGTCCTTGGTGTTCCAGGGTCTGAAACATTATTTTATTCCAACTGAGTAACTCATGTATTGCCCTTACTTTTAAACTTGCCATAACAAGTTTTTTAATGCATTTTTTACACTAGATAAATGTACTATGTAAACAGTTAACTAACATGTCCTGATGGCTTTGCTTATGCTTTGTCCAGCTAGACCTAATCTATGATTCTGTCAAAGTATTATCTTTCACATGTAAGGATTACATAGATCACATCTCATGTACACATTTCTCACACCACACGTTTTGGGGGCCACAGCACCTTTATCATTCCACTTAAAGCCCAGGTTTACCGAATTGAATATCTTGCTGAAATACATCCTCTCTCACACTTTAGTGTTTCCACTGATGGGTTTTGTAGCGGAATGGTCGAATAAAGACCCACCCCTAGAATAAAGGACCGAATAAGAGATTTGGAGCAAGGTTACGATCACCTGAAAGATCCGCCACTCTACTTCTTTCAAAGGCACGACCAAGGGAAGATGGCGCCCCCTGGGGTAATACCTGCATAATAATCTCAACAGTGTGAATTCATGATGGACCTGGGCAATCTCAAAACTATCGAGGATCAGTTTCTCAATAAGGGCATGATACAGGTAAAAGTAGTCAAAATACCATTGTATATGGCTAACAAAGCCTATGCTGTAATGTATTTCTAAACCACACAAGGTAATATGTTCTGTGAAGCAAATATATGGATATGTTTACATAGACATAAAGATTTTGTAAGATCTACCAATGATGTAAATTTATGTTCGAATTGTTGTGAATGTAAGTTAAAGGATAAAATAACAGATTCAAAAATAAAAGAGTGATGACTCGCTGTTGGGAAGAAATAGTCTTAAACTAAGGCTTAGTAACTAAAACACTGGCCAACAAGTTGATGCAACTTGCATAAACTACAAAGACAAAGATTGTAACAGCTCCTGTTAGAAGAGCCTATGCTGCCTAAGTGTGCTTTGAGAGAGTTCTATGAAAACACCCACCTTATCACTCGCAGGTGGCAGGCTCTTGCAAATATATGTTTTTCCTAAAGAGTAGTGAGATCCAGAACCAGCAGTTTAAATAATTCATAGAGTGCTAAGAGTTCAGTCTTGTGAGAATGGTATGCCTGGAGTGCGACTCAAAGAAAATAAAATGCATACTAAGGCACCATGTTACAATTCAGTCTGACAGCAACCCAAGGCTATATCGATACACATGAAATAGAAATATTAATTTAAATATCAATATGAGCTAATTTACCAAATCAAAAAGCAGGCCTGATGGACCACTAACACAATTTAAGCAGCTACAACTACCCGCAAATAAAGAAAAACAGACAAATGAAGAGAACAGAGAATATCCTGTTTTGTGAATCATTGGCACACATTGCTCATCAGCATCTCTATGTATACAATTACCAAAACCCACATTTAAGTCAGTACGTGGCCCCCAAAGGCAGAGATTGTTTCCAAGAATGGAACGACGGGTAAAAGACAACTAAAAAACATACTGTAAAGAGTGCTTGTATGTAACGAAACTGGCTTGAAAATGTTGACTACATTATAGTCTAGTTGACATTGTTGCGTAATAACGTTGTGTCCTTCAGTACCACCTATGCCAATTTCAAAAGGGTGGAATTTTAAAAGTCTTTTTTCACAAGTGTCCTTTAATTTATCTTACTATACTCCATTAACCACGTAGTACACCTTTACGCTTCCCATAGATGAACCCTTAAAACCCTGATTTACCCCTTAATCCCACCTTTCCCTTCCCTGAACCCTAAAGCCCTTTACTTCATCTTGTTGCCGTCCTTCCCAGAACCCTAAAAATCCTTTCTATTCCTTAAGGCTACTCTTCGCTGAGCCATGAAAACCTCTTACTATCCTTATATGCTGTCCAACTCTTAGCCCTAAAACCTCTGAACATGTCTCAATTGCACTGTTTCACAAACTATAAAAACCCTTACTGCACCTTAACTCTACCATTCCCTAAACCATAAAAGCCTGTAACTTCCTCTTTATGATACCAATCCTTGAATCTACCAACCTCTTACTACCCCTTAACATTACCCTTCAGCTCCCCTACCCTGAATCCTAAAAAGCCGTTACTAAAGGTTTTAGCCTTAGGGTATTCTGCCCCCAAACTTTTTCCTTCCATCTCCATTTTTGCTGATATTGTTTTTTCTGGCCTATGGATTCTGCTTTTCTGCTGCTAAAGAGTATTACGTGCATATTCACACTTTTTAAAACATGGTAACAATAGCTTATACCCAATTTGCATATTTGATTTACTTGTAAGTCTCTTGTAAAGTGGCACTAATTGTGGCCAGGGCCTGTAAACTAAATGCTACTAGTGGGCCTGCAGCACTGACTACGCCACCTACTTAAGTAAAACTTTAAACATGTCTCATGCTTTCCATTAGCAGCCTGTGTATGTGCAGTTTCAAACTGTCATTTTGACCTGACGGAATAAACCTTTTGCCAGGCCGAAATCATCCTTTTTAATACATATAAGTCACCCATAGTTACGCCCTGGGCAGTCAAGATGAGAAGGTGCAATGTATTTAACACGTTGGAAATGTACATTTATGTTTTACCTTCTCTGTAGCGAAACACTCCTAAATTCATTTTTCATTACTGCAAGGCCCGCCTCTCCCAAAGGATAACATTGGATTTACCTTATTACCTTTTACAAGTGCAGTTTCCAAATAGGAATAGGTGAGCAGTTCAAGTTTGGTATCCCTGGAATCCTATTTTAAAATTCTAACTTATAATGAAGTCAGATTTTAAATTACAAGTCTGAAAATAACCAAGCCTGAAAATGCCACTTTTAGAAAGTTGGCATTTTTCTGCTTTCCCAATTTAGAGCCAGTAGCCGGTCTCTGGTCACATGCCTAGGTCTATCTGACAGTTGCTCTTTGTGCATTCCTATTAGACAGTCACACAGAATTGGGAGCTTAGGTGTTCCTGGATGTGCCATCACTGGCAGGATGGGAGGAAGAAGGTAGGGGTGGGCACAGCCCAATAAACTGAATAGGCTGTGCCCTCCCTCCACACAACAGAATGCACGCCTCCTCTAGTTGGTCTGGAGCCAGGGAAGGGAAGACAGGGTGCCTGGGAACTTCAAAGGGATACCTCTAGAAAAGTCTCACCCACTTCAAAGGCTCAACTCGGTAAAAACACTGGACCCCAGACACCATCACTTCAGTACACTACTGGGCCTGTGGATACTCTACCTTGAATTAGGACTGCTGTGCTGCTACTAGACTGCCACTCAGCTGGACTGGTGCTCTAGGGGAACTGCAGTCCTGCTGTGTTGACCTGCTGCATTCAGTCCTCTTGCCTCGTGAGAAAGAACTGGATCTGCAACTTCATTGTGAACCCTGGAGCCCATAGTGAATCCAAAGCCTAGTCTGCTGGCCTTCTGATCTGAGCCTCAGGGTTTCAAAAGGCTCATCAACATCCTGCACCAGTTCCTGGACTCAGCCGCAGTGTGTTTCTGACCCCCAAGTGGTGCCTCTCAGGTCCTGGGCTGTTGGTGTGGCTTATGGGTGTGAAATCAAGCTTTTGTGCATTGACTGTTTGCAGGTACCGCACCACTGACAGGCTCTTCGGGCGTCACTGATAGCCTCCCATGATTCTTTCCCTGCTCCTCGTGGTCCTCTGCAATGCAAACGGTAGTCTTGGCACAAATTTTAAGGAAAACTTCAGTGGGCCTAACCTGATAACTGTATCCAACCTGCATTCTATTGCGGTCAGCATGACAGTGTGACTTTGATTCTGTCCAGTATGAACAGATGTCTTGAGCTGGCACCTTGTGCTTTTTAGTACTATTTTCACTAAATTATTTTAAAAAGCAGATCTGTGTTTCTACTGATTGACTTTTTGTCGTTTGGTCCTGTTTTATTTATGATATTTTCTTAACTTCACAAGGAATCCTTTTGTCTGGTGTGATCACTGTTTTTCTGTTTGAAGAGTTGCACAAATACTTCACACATTGCCTCTCAGTTAAGCCTGACTGCTCTGGGCCAAGATACTAGGGTTTGACCATGGCTTAATTTGAGGTCTGCTTGTGCCTTACTCTGACTAGGATAGTGGTTGATGCTTAAACAGGGCTTACACCCCAGTCAATCAATAACCCAGGTGCTTATATTGATATTCAGCAGTGAGGATCAGGACTTGTGTTTGTGCAGTGCCCAATCAATCAAACAATCAATCATATTTATAGAGCGCAACTACTCACCCGTAAGGGTCTCAAGTCACTGAAGGGGTCGGTCCTCTATGCTTAAATCAACAAGCCAGGTTTTAAGGTCCTTCCTGAATTGAGGCAACGATGGTGACTGCCTGAGGTGAAGATGCAAGGTGTTCCAGCTCTTTGCAGCGAGATAGGTGAAGGATCTTCCTCCGCCCAAGGTCTTCCATATGTGGGGTATGGTGGCTAGTGCTTGTTGAGCAGAGAGTTCTGGTGGGGGACTAGAAGGTGATGTGGTGGTTGAGGTAGGTGAGTCCTAGGTCTTAGAGCACCTTGTATGCATGGGCGAGGAGTTTAAAATTGATCCTCTTCTTGACGGGAAGCCAGTGGAGGTCCCTTTGGTGTCTGGGGACATCTAGGATGAGTCTGGCAGAGGTGTTTTGGATGAGCTGTAGTTTCTTCAGGTTCTTCTGGTTGGTGCTGGCATAGAGGGTGGTGCCATAATCGAGTATGCTGGTGACCAAGGAGTGGGTTATGGTTTTGTGGCAGTCATTTGGGATCTATTTGAAGATCTTCCGGAGAAGTTGGAGCGTGTGAAAACAGGAGGATGTGACTGGGTTGGCTTGACAGGTCATGGTAAGCGATGAATCCAGGATCACCCTACCATCTCTGTCACTGTCTTCTAATCCCAGGCGGCTAAATTTGTTTTTAAGTTACTCTTGATGCATTTATCCAATTTAAATTGGTTTTAGTTGCTTATTAAATATTAACAAAATCTATTTTTATCTTAACTTGATTTTGAATTTCAAGTTCTTTGTATTGTTTGATTCTACTGTTACACTAATTGTGGAACATGTAATACATAACTTTCCAACAACATGTAGATATACTCCTCAAGCTATGTTACCCACATTAAGTAAAGAATAGTTGATAGGAATATCGGTTTACTTTGTAGGTCACGGACTGCAAGACATGGCCCAACTTGCCAACTCTATAACTCACATCACCCCCATTGCCAGAAGCCATCGTACTCTAAATGGTGCACCAAAACCTCTTCCTAAATACACTTCACCACTAACATCAACCACCAGTTTCTTTTTAAAGTTTGGCATATCTAAATACACCATATGTTTTGATGTGCAAACAAAGCAGTAAAAACCACAACAGGATTGGCTTATTGCAGTCAGACCTCTGCTAGTACTTGGGATATTTGTCCGACTCACACAGGAGTGGTTCTTGGTGAGGGACATGAAGGTCTTTCTAAAAGCCGTGAGACTGAGGTTCGTCTTGATGTCTTTAGAATGTGTGAGTCACTCCTTTGCGCACCTAGCTATGTGCTTCCAGGCAACTTCCTGTATCGGTGAACTGTGAGTGAACTGAATTAGGGCATCACCTGTGACTGCAAACTATGCTTTCAGCTTCAAGTCAATGCATTGCGAACAGCTGCTTATTGCTGTGTGCCCATCTTCTAGGACAACCACACAGAACCTATGAATAAAGGCATAGGTGTCCCCAGACACTGGTACTTCAGCACCTTGTAGGTGACACTGCTGAGAAAAAGTCTTCAGCAGCTCGCCAAGGTCCAAATCAAAGTTGTCTGGGTCACCTGTGATATTAAGCCATTCATACATACTGTCATCGATAGATGACTCCAAGTGCCATGTACAAGGCATCTAATTAATTACAGTGTAATTATTTAGTATAGCAATTAAATATGTCCCAGCAAAGTAAGTTTGCTGATCATCCTTTATGTGCCAACAAGGCCATAGTGTTGGGCTGATCTACAGGTTAATGTTGGCAAATGATGGACGTCAACATTTATCAGCTGAAGACGAACCTTCTGAAAACTGAGCCACTTTTAAGAAGGTTGACAACTTCTAATCATCAAGCAGAGAGCTGAAAGATGGTTTATTTTATTCCTAAACTCTTGTTTTTGCCATTCATACTTGTTGCATTTTGACCTGCTAAGAATCCTCTTTAATCTTTTTAAAAAGGCAGTAATTATAGTTCTTAGTTAGATATATAAAACGATTTGAAAATCTTTGATCATTCATATCACCTTAAATCTACAGGAAGGCAGCAAGTGGCCAATATTAACAAGAAATTAAACAAACATACGTATTGAAACAAACACTGGACTTGTTTTTTTTCTCCCTTCAATTCTTAGACCGCAACAGTGATAAACAAATGTGTTTCAAACATTGCAATTGTTCTTCCACCTGTGATTCCTCTGGTCACAGGGGGCACCTGTGAAAAGGAATGTAGTTCCCAAGGTCCCCAGTAAGAAGCTTAAATACCACCTCGCCTGCAACTAGATGTCTGCAACTAACATTGCTACCTGACTACATCTCCAGTGCTATCAGTGCAGCTCACTGTGTACAGGAGAAAGGCTGGAGAAATGTATGCACATGAGCCAGAGTATGAGAGTGCAGGGGAAGAGATGCTGACTCAACTGTTCCAAAGATTTATAATTATAGTATTTTTGTCAGTACCCTACATTATACTCTGTACAGTTAGAGATGAGCAATTCTCACAGGGTCTTTGTGACTTCTAAATGTTTCATCAACAAACTACTTTCAGCCTTAAACCACCACTGCTGTTTTTGGTACGTCCCCAAGACATAAGTGCTACCTCTGGAGTTCATCGGAGCTGTATGTGCCCTTACTGAGACAAGCACAAGGCACGTTGTTGTTAATCTGTGCATCCAAAAGCAGGGATTCTTATGCACTTGCAGCAGGCACATTGGAGTGAAGAAAGCACCAGCCTTCCTGCCCTCTTAATAGAGTCACCATGAATCCACTTTAGACTGGTAGGTTCAACGTTCATGCAAGCACACTTTCTGTATGTAATGCTCTTGTATTAGTATATAATAGTACGAAACCTCTCAGTGGACCACTGTGAACAAGTGAGTTAGTAAGTGAGTAACTGAATGGCCAACTGAATGACTGTGTGACCACCTAAGTGATTGTGTAAAATACAAAATTTCTTCATTGTCCTTTTGTATGTCAGAGAAATTGATTTGCGTACCCAAGGACTAGTTATAGATAATAATAAAAACACAATATAAGGGATAAAATACCCCCTGTCGTACATTGTAAGGATATTGCAAGTCACCAAGTAGTTACATAACCATATAGAGGAATGAGACTGAAGGTAGTTTTCCTTCATAAGGTTATTGAATTAAGAGGTGGCTTGCAGTACCACTATCAAGTAGCAAGGGGTATTTTATCCCCTATTATACATGATCACAATATCACCATAATCACAAAATACTTAAAACCTTGGTGCACAGGTCTATCATATGAAAGAGCAAGCATGTTTGGAAACATGAAGAATGAAAATAAAACCTCTAGTGCAAAATTAAACACATCATAAATCTGTTAGATATATGTTGCGAACAGAAATTAGAACCAGTTCAATTCTAGTCAGTTTAAGCAATAACGCTGTAGTAGCTTGGAATGTGTAAAAACATGCAGAAAGGTTCTAGCTTTTCTCTAAGGCGTTCAAAAGATAGCATCTTCTCTCTGCTTGTCATTGTAAGTTTCTAAACTAGAGCAGAAGAAAGAAAATCACTGTTCTGTTTTCATTGCCTTAAGCAACTACTTCATTTATGTTTGGTGAGCTGACTTTCCTTTCATCTGGGCTGCTGGCTCCGGCAGCAGGCACTGTAATGTCAGAACTCAGCTGTAATAATGTATAATGGTCCAGTTCTAATGTCTTTGTTTATAACTACGGGCTGTGTGTGCCACAACCTGTGCTCCCTCTTCGGTGCACGCTTGAGCGCCTGAGCATGGTATCTGGTGCTATGCACAAAGGTTCTGAGAGCGCGCACTTAACTGTCAAAGTTACATGTAAAAGCTCGGAGAAAACCAATTATCTCTCTGCTTTCGGGGCTGAGTGTGCCATCACCTTCACTTCAGTAAACTATTAAACACTTGGAGGGCAGTACTCGGCTGGTATACAGCTGCCTCACACATGCCCTTGGGATGCAGGTGCTGACCCCTCAGTGCCAACATTTAACTTTCATGTGAAGGGGCCCGTGCCAATCTCTGTCTGGGACACAAATCTCATTGAGGATTCTGTCAAAAATGTTTAAGCTTTTATGGACATTGTTCTATTTGGTTGTTTTTCTCACCTCTTTCTTCCATTGAACATTTGCTGTATTGGTAACTTTTATTGTGCTCTGTGCTGCTACTCACTGTAAGTTTCCCTTCCATTTGCAGGTCAGTGCAGTCTTTATTTGCTTTTTGCATTTCATTGCGAAATGTATAGCACAACAATCAATCAATCAATCAAGGCATTTATAGAGCGCGCTACTCACCCGTGAGGGTCTCAAGGCGCTGGGGGGGGTTACTGCTGCTCAAAGAGCCAAGTCTTGAGGTGCCTCCTGAAGGCGAGGTGGTCCTGGGTAGTTCTTAGGTGAACGGGAAGGGAGTTCCATGTCTTGGCTGCCAGGTAGGAGAAGGATTTACCTCCAGCGGTGGTTCTGCGGATGCGAGGGACGGTGGCGAGAGCGAGGCTGGCTGAGCGAAGCTGACGGGTGGCCGTGTAGAACGAGAGGCATCTGTTGAGGTATTCGGGGCCCTTTTTGTGGAGGGCTTTGTGTGCGTGGGTGAGGAGCCTGAAGGTGATCCTTTTGTTGACAGGGAGCCAGTGCAGGTGTTTCAGGTGGGCGGATATGTGGCTGTGGCGCGGTGTGTCGAGGATGAGGCATGCGGAGGCGTTCTGTATGCGCTGAAGACGATTCTGTAGCTTTGCGGTGGTTCCTGCGTATAGGGTGTTTCCGTAGTCCAGACGGCTTGTGACGAGGGCGTGTATAACGGTTTTTCTAGTTTCGGCGGGGATCCAGCGAAGATTTTTCGGAGCATGCGAAGGGTGTGGAAGCAAGAAGACGAGACGGCGTTGACTTGCTTGGTCATGGTGAGGAGGGGGTCCAGGATGAATCTGAGGTTGTGTGCGTGGTCTGAAGGGGTTGGTGCGGTGCACAGGGCCGTGGGCCACCAAGAGTCGTTCCAGGCGGACGGGGAGTGTCCGAGGATGAGGACCTCCGTTCTTGTCAGAGTTCAGCTTCAGGCGGCTGAGATTCATCCATTCTGCAACGTCTTTCATTCCATCCTGCAGGTTGGCTTTGGCGGTGGCTGGGTCTTTGGTGAGGGAGAATATCAGCTGGGTGTCATCGGCGTAGGAGATGATGTTGATGTTGTGTTTGCCACAGTGTTTGCCACAGTAATGCTTTATCTTCAATAAAGTTTAAGTACATTGTAAGCACAGGAACTATTTCACAATGTAAAAACTTTACATTTAATATATATAAACATGTTGAAGCTTTCCTTAAACATGCTTGTTTTATTCCATTTAATAAACTGTTTCAATAGCACAAACACCTTTCAGAAATGTTGATTGAGTCAGAAAGCAAAAAATACATTTTTTTGTTTGGATAAGAAAACTGACATATCCAGTAGTTCTGAACTCGGTAAGTTGGTGCAATGGTTTATTTCTCAAAAAAACATTATGACAAACAAATGCAATTGTAAATGCCACAAAAATAAACAGGAGAAAAAGGAAACACCACCTGGTCACGGCAGCCATACTACTGCAATAAAAAAAATAAAAGTAAAAAATGCATTGCATATAATTTTAATTGAATACTACTGGTATTTCCTCGCAAGCAGTGTACATAGCACAGGTTAGGGACCCTCTTTAGTTTTTATTTACATGACAAGAAAATATGATTCTTATTTGCATGAAGATAATAGATGCTTGGATTCGAATTACTGCAGCTGAATGTCAACTTTAAACACACACGGATGACTTAAAATCACAAAAGCAAGATACATAATGGAAAATATGAAAGTATTAGGAAGACAATTATTGGCCCGCCAGATTTGCCACTGAAGTACCCTTCTTTATGTGAATGTGCACGTGTGAGTATGCAAAATGATGTCCAAGCACAGTGAAAGTAAGCCAGTGGCTGAAGTGGACTGATCCAATGCCATCTGCTGGATGCTTTGGTGGGGAAAGCAACATGTGAATGAGAGCAGAACAGACCGACCAATTGATAGAGAAGGTGATACAAAGCCAAAGTATGTTATGGTATGTTATGGTTACTTATACAGCACATGTACATCAACGTTTTTCAGTGTTATAAAAACCTAAGTGTACCAGTGGCGGTTGCAGAAGCTAAGTTAAGAATAAGAATTTTTTTAAGTTTCCTGAAAATGACCGAAGAATCCAAATGCATGAGTGAGCATGGACAATTCCACTTCATAGATGTCGCTGTTAAAATGACAAGGTTTCCGAATTTGACAGTTCTAGTTCTAGGAACTGCGAAAAGAAACAAATCATACAAACTTAGTTTGTGGTGAACCAAGTGCCAAGAGAATGTATTGAATGGAAGTAGAGAAAGTATGCAGCCCTGAAGGACAGCAGAATTGAGTTGTGGATACATATGTGTATGGAGGGTGTGCCATAATACGATGGGTATTTTTATTTAGTATTGTGACTTGAGGCTAGCAAGACAAGACAAGCTTGCTCTAGGCCATATATAAAAATGTAATCCATGCATAAAACTTTATGCATCAAGATTATATTAGTAACTGCTTACCCTGCATTAATGTTTACAGATGATGGAGGTCAACTATTGCTTGTTGGAGTTCAACTTTTGCTTGGCTTCTTTTGCAGACACACCCAATATATTAAACATCTTTGACGTGTTTTTGGGTATCGATGTGTTGATTATTTCTAGGAGTTGCTGTACTGTTCTCTAGGTCCATGATTTGCCAATGTGTAGGGCATCTTTGATCTTGAAATGGGAAAGTCAACATAACTCTCTAACTTTGGTTAGTTGGTAATGTCTAGAATTCTTCTACAGAACTTACCTTTTGAATATCATTGTACTAAATTTGAATGTAGCCTCACAATGACATCAACTTTCTTTTGACAGAGCACTTTATAAAACATTCCTGCCATTTACTAGTGCTGCAAATAGTAGTGTGATTGGCCTCACTAGACTAAAGGACTACGGATCGCCATTTAAATCAGTGGCAACCATTTAGCCCAATGAGACATCCTTTGCATGGTGTTAACATTGGCATTTGCCATTTGTATACTGCTTGTTTGCCACATGTGTGGCCCCGTTGTGCTTCTACTTCAATTATGCATGATAGCACTCTGTTTATGATCACTACATGGTGGCTCATCACAACTTCCTATTGTGCTCACTGTCTAGAAATGTGTGCAAACAAAGATGCTGCTGCAGCACATGGAGAATAATATTTAGAGGGAACATAGGTCACAAGTAGTTGATTGTAAAGAAATTAGTAACTGCTGTTTACACAGGGATTACAGAATCCAATGAATTATAATTAAATAAAAGCATTGTTTTCACTTATGGTCACAGAGGCATTAGTAGGAGCACTTTGGCCCTGATTTATACTTTTTGACACAAACCTGCGTTAGTGCAGGTTTGCGTCAAAAAGTATACCGCTGGCTAGCGCCATTCCTGGAGGCCAGCCGGGCGTCATATTTAAGTTATGATGCTAGCCAGCGGTAAGGCCCTGTTAGCATCAAAATTATTGATGTTAACCGGGTGGGGGAGGCGTAGGGATAACTGGAGGTTGTGTGTGAAAGAATGACGCTAGTCAGGTTAGAGGAAAAAAAAATACGCTAACCTGATAAGTAAAGACAGAAGTCATGCCCCCCAGCTCAGTGGTCCTGCCCAGGGGACTTGTAGTTGTAGTTAGGCCCCCCATGGCACTTTGCAAAAAAAATAAAAACACTTACCTGGACTTACGTGGGGTGGGTCCCTCCATCCTCAGGTGTGGGTGCGGGTGGGTGGGGGTGTCCCTGGGGGCATGGAAGCACCTGTGGGCTGTTTCCATGGTCTGTGACCATGGAACATGGCCTAAAGGTCCCCTAACGCCTGCCCGTGACCGAGGCGTTAAATATTGGTGCTAAGCAGGCTTAGTGCCATTGTTAAGGCCCTCCTCCTCCTGTGTATGATTTTTGCACAGGAGGATAAATAGGGCGCTATGGCCTTTGAGTCATTTTGTGCCCAGGAACGCCTACCTTGCAACTCATTGAAGCAAGGTAGTTTTCCACAGGCACAAAATCACTTTAACTTCAATATTTTGGCGATAGACATGTCTAGCGTCAAAATATAAATATGGAGTTAAGTTTGTACCGGAAAAAAAATAACGCAAATCCAGTGCAAAAAGCGTATAAATATGCCCCTTTTGTATTTACTTATACTCACAAAGGCATTAGTAAGATGTGCATTGTTTTCACATGCTCTTGGAGGCATTACTAGGAGGTGCATTTTGTTCAGTTATGCTCATGGAGGCATTAGAAGGAGGCACATTGTTTTCACTTACCCTCATGAAGGTATAAGAAGGAGAAGTATTATTTTCACTTATGCTCATTGAGGCATTGTAAGGAATTGCATTGTTTTCATTTAGGCTCAGGGAGGCATTAGTATGAGGTGTATTGTTTTCACCTAAGCTCACGGAGGCATGAATAGGAGGCGTATTGCTTTCACTTATTATCATGGGGACATTACTAAAAGGTGCATTAATTTTCACTTACACTGAAGGAGGCATAAGTAGGAAGCATATTGTTTTTACTTATGCTTACGGAGGCTTTAGTGTGAGGTGCATTGGTTTCCCTTATGCTCATGGAGGAACCAGCAGCAGGTGCAGTGTTTTCACTTATGTTCTTGCACAATAGGCATTAATAGGAGGTACATTGTTTTCATTTATGCTCATGAAGGCATAAAAAGAACTATTGTTTTTACTTATTTTACTTATGCTCATTGAGGCATTATTTTTAACTGTGTTTTACAAATTAGAATGAAAAGGGCTAGTTGCATACAGACTAAATGAAATTGGAGCTACAACACACAAGAAGTGTTAGGTGCCATCAAAATTCTAGAAACAAAATAGTCTCTATGCACTTCACTGGTAGTTTTGCAGAAGACTCTCAATGCTTCCTTTCATTGGATCTTTGCTTTTTTATCCATAGGATTTCTTGATACCTGCTATAGCTTTTTACAGTGGCTTTTTTCTCCCGTAGCTCAGGCGACAAACATGAGACCAAAGGTTTGGTCCTCTTTACATTTAGGGGTTTTACTTGTGCTATTGAGTCCAGGGCATCGGTTAATGATTTATTAAACTTGTTCACGTCCATATCCAGATTCTCATTTAACAGGGGAATAATGGATTGCAGCTTTTGGGAAATAAATGTCTCTGTGATTTAATGCCATGCTCTGGAAAGGGATGGAGGAGAGATTGCTTTCTTCTGATTCAGTATCACTTTAACCTGTTGCCTGCAATGGACGTAATGGTTACGTCCATTGCTGCGCCGCTCAGGCGCCACAGACATAACCATTACGTCCAGGTACCATCCCTCAGGGGAATCAATTCCCCTTCCACCCCTGACCCCTCCAGTGACGTCTGATGACGTAAGCACGCGATCGCGTGCTGACCTCATTAGAGGTCACCTCCCAACGCGCATGCTTCCAGCGCGAGGCAGGAAGAGAAATGCTTAGCATTTCTCTTCTGCTTGGGAGGAGGGGGCCGGCAGAGGCATGAAAGGAAAGGAAAGATCTTTCCTTTCCTTTCATGTCTCTGCAAGCATTTCTGCTGCCCAATTCCGCTGCGACCGGTCAGCAGAAATGCCCACTAGACACCAGGGATTTTTTTTTTGTGGTAATTGTCAAGAGGGGAGCTGCCCCTGAGCAAGGGACACTCCCCAGGTGGGCAAATCATTTTTGGTTCATTTCTGCCCATCCTGGGGGCAGATCAGCCTAATATCCCAGGGGTGGCGGAAAACCCCTAGACACCAGGGATAACCAAAATGTTGTTTATTTTTTTCTTTTATGTTTGGGGAGAGACCCCTTAGGCAAGGGTCGCTCCCTTGGGGGACACATTGTTTTTTCCGGGGGCAGAAACCACTAGACACCAGGTAATTTTTTTTATTCTACTTAACCATAAGGGGAGCGGCCCCTTGGCCAAGGACTGCTCCCCAGGGGGCCAAATTATTTTTAGGTCATTTTTGTCCCCAGGAGGGACAGAAAACCCCTAGACACCAGGGCTAATATTTTGTTTTTCACTTTTTTTTTTTTATATCTGTGGGGAGTGAACCCTTAGGCAAGGGTCACTTCCCGGGGACCAAATTATTTTTAGGCCATTTCTGCCCACAGGGGGGACAGAAACCACTAGATACCATGGATTTTTTTTTTTATATACTTACGTATAAGGGGAGCGGCCCTTTGGGCAAGGGCCACTCCCCGGGGAGGGGCAAAATATTTTTAGCCCATTTCTGCCCCCTGGGGGCAAATCGGCATAATATAATTAGGCCGATCTGCCCCCAGGCGGGGCAGAAACCCCCTAGACACCAGGGATAACCTTTTTTTTCCTTTATTTTTTTTATATGTGGGGAGCGATCCCTTAGGAAAGGATTGCTCCCCGTGGGGCCAAATTATTTTTAGGCCATTTCTGCCCCCCCGGGGGCAGATCGGTCTAATATAATTAGGCTGATCTGCTCCCGGCGGGGGCATAAACCACTAGACACCAGGGATTGGTGTGTGTGTATTTGTGTGTTTTGTTTGGAGGGCAGCCCTTTGGGCAAGGGTCGCTCTTTATGGGGCCACATTACTGCTGGCCATAACTTCACCCCTTGGGGGCAGATCGGCCTATTTTTGGAAGGCCCATCTGCCCCCAAGGGGGTCAGAAAGCCCACCAGAGACCAGGGAAGATTTGTTTTTCAAAATAAGAGGGTGGGGGTATGGCCATACACCCACCCCAAATACATGGGGGCCAAAGTTGTTCTGCCCACCAGTGGGCAGATGGGGCAATCCCCGATCCACACTCCGGGGGCAGAAAGTCTACTAGATGCCAGGGTATTAAAAAATAAATAAAAAATAGTGGGTGGTGGCTACCAACCAGTATGGGCATGGTTATGCCCCCACCCCAACTGAAGGGGCTGACAGTCTTTCAGCTCTCCCCCGCACACTAAAACATCTTATCCCACAGCAAGCAAGAGCACATTTGATTATTTTGTGTCCCACTTGGAATGGTGAGGGCTGCACTTTTTTGACTTTGGGACGCTGCCATGTAGAAAAATCCACAAGACCTAGACACATCTGAAAATTAAACATCTGGTTGATTCCAGGGTGGTGTGCTTCACATGCACCCGCACCATTTTTTTATCCACAATGCCCTGCAAACCTCCTACTTTGCTGGAAATCACACATTTTTCCCACATTTTTGTGATGGAACTTTCCGGACTATGCAGGAATACACGAATTTCCTACCACCCAACATTGTCTCATCTATACCGATAAAAATTCTGCTGCACTTGTCACCCTAAAAATGATTTTTTTTTAACTGCCCCTTTGGATCCACTTTGGTTCTCCCTCAATTTTGACATGTTTTTGGCTCTTCCCTGTCACAGGCACTTCGACCACCTACACAAGTGAGGTATCATTTTTACCGGAAGACTGAGGGGAACGTTAGGTGGTAGGAAATTTGTCCCAGTGCAGTGATCCCACACAGAAATGAGGGAAAATTTGATTTTTTGGCTAAATTCGAGGTTTGTGGAGGATTCTGGGTGAGAAAACATTGGGGGATACACTCAAGTCACACCTCCCTGGACTTCCTTAGATGTCTAGTTTTCCGAAATGTCTGGGTTTGGTAGGCTTCCCTAGATGGCTGCTGAGCCCAGGACCAAAAACACAGGTCCCCCCACCCCCGGCAAAAGCACGTAGTTTTGTATTTGATCATTTTGATGTGTCCAGATAGTGTCTTGGGGCAATTCCTGTCGCAAGCACTAGGCCTACCCACGCAGGTGAGGTAGCATTTCTATCCGGAGACTTGAGGGAATGCTGGGTGGAAGGAAATTTGTGGCTCTTCTCAGATTACAGAACTTTCTGTCACCGAAATGTGAGAACAAAGGGGGTAATTCTGACCCCGGCGGGCGGCGGTCGCCGCCCGCCTAGCGGGAACCGCCATTTGGCCGCACCGCGGTCAAAAGACCGCTGGTGCTATTCCAACTTTCCCGCTGGGCCGGCGGGAAAGAAGCCTGCAACACTGAAGCCGGCTCCGAATGGAGCCGGCGGTGTTGCAGGCGTGCGACGGGTGCAGTTGCACCCGTCGTGCTTTTCACTGTCTGCTAGGCAGACAGTGAAAAGCATGCTGGGGCCCTGTTAGGGGGCCCCTGCACTGCCCATGCCAGTGGCATGGGCAGTGCAGGGGCCCCCAGGGTCCCCTAGACACCCGTTACCACCAGCCTCTTTCTGGCGGTGACAACCGTCAGAAACAGGCTGGCGGTAAGGGGTTCAGAATCCCCATGGCGGCGCTGCTTGCAGCGCCGCCATGGTGGATTCGCCCAGCTGGGGTAAATCCGGCGGGAAACCGCCGGACCCGGTTTTCTGACCGCGGCTTTACCGCCGCGGTCAGAATGGGCAGGGAAGCACCGCCAGCCTGTTGGCGGTGCTTCCGTCGTTCGCGGCCCTGGCGGTCTATGACCGCCAGGGTCGGAATGACCCCCAAAGTGTTTTTTCCCCCCATATTCTGAGGTTTGCAAAGGATTCTGGGTAACAGAACCTGGTGAGAGCCCCACAAGACACCCCATCATGGATTCCCCTAGGTGTCTAGTTTTAAAAAATGCACAGGTTTGCTAGGTTTCCCTATGTGTCGGCTGAGCTAGAGGCCAAAATCCACAGCTAGGCACTTTGCAAAAAAACAGCTCTGTTTTCATTGGGAAAATGTGATGTGTCCACATTGTGTTTTGGGGCATTTCCTGTAGCAGGCGCTAGGCCTACCTACACAAGTGAGGTACCATTTTTATCTGGAGACTTAGGGGAATGCTGGATGGAAGGAAATTTGTGGCTTTTCTCAGATTCCAGAACTTTCTGTCACCAAAATGAGAGAAAAGGTGATTTTTTTTGGCCAAATTCTGAGGTTTGCAAAGGATTCTGGGTAACAGAACCTGGCGAGAGCCCCAAAAGTCACCCCATCTTGGATTTCCTTAGGTGTCTAGTTTTCAAATATGCACAGGATTGGTAGGTTTCCCTAGGTGCTGGCTGAGCTAGAGACCAAAATCTACAGCTAGGCACTTTGCAAAAAAACTCGGATTTCAACATAAAAATGTGATGTGTCCATGTTGCATTTCCTGTTGAGAGCATTAGGCCTACCGACACAAGTGAGGTACCGTTTTTATTGGAAGACTTGGGGCAACACAGAATAGCAAAACAAGTGTTATTGCCCCTTGTCTTTCTCTATATTTTGTCCTTCCAAATGTAAGACAGTGTGTAAAAAAGACGTCTAATTGAGAAATGCCCTGTAATTCACATGCTAGTATGGGGACCCCAGAATTCAGAGATGTAAAAATAACCACTTCTTCGAAACACAATATCTTGTGCCTATTTTGGAAGTACAAAGGTTTTCTTGATACCTATTTTTCACTCTTTCTGTTTCAGAAAATGAATTGCTGTATACCCGGTATAGAATTAAAACCCATTGCAAGGTGCAGCTCATTTATTTGCTCTGGCTACCTAGGGTTCTTGATGAACCTACAAGTCCTATATATCCCCGCAACCAGAAGAGCCCACCAGATATAACAGTATATTGCTTTGAAAGATCTGACATCACAGGAAAAAGTTACAGAGTAAAACATGTAGAAAAATTGCTGTTTTTTTCACCTCAATTTTAATAGTTTTTTATTTCAGCTGTTATTTTCTGTAGGAATCCTTGTCGGATCTACAGAAATTACCACTTGCTTAATGTTGGCTTCTTTTCAGAAATGTTTAACTTTCTGGGATCCAGCATAGGTTTCACACCCTTTTCTGTCACTAACTGGAAGGAGACTGAAAGCACAAAAAATAGTAAAAATGGGGGATGTCCCAGTAAAATGCCAAAATTGTGTTGAAAAATTGGGTTTTCTGATTCAAGTCTGCCTGTTCCTGAAAGCTGGGAAGATGGTGAATTTAGCACTGCAAACCCTTTTTTTTTAGCAAAAAAAAAAAAAAAACCTTCTTCGGCAGCCCTTTTCTTCAATTGTTTTAAAAAAACAACATTTTTGCTGTATTTTGGATGATTTTTTGGTCTCCTTCAAGGGAACCCACAAAGTGTGGGTACCTCTAGAATCCCTAGGATGTTGGAAACAAAGGATGCAAATTTGGCAGAGGTAGCTTATGTGGACAAAAAGTTATGAGGGCCTAAGCGCGAACTGGCCAAAACAGCCAAAAAAAGGCTTGACACCTGAGGGGGAAAAAGCCTGCCAGCAAAGGGATTAAATAATGGTCGGAACCACATAAGACAATTTTGTTGGGGAAACTTGTAGGTTATCAATATTTAAAAAAAATCAGGTCAAGGGTGTGTCCTGCCTTATTTGTGGTTGTTTAAACCCTTTGAGGGATGTTCAAAACTACCAAGTTAGCACTGAGATGTCTTGCCTGCTAGCATTTCAGGTCATCCATGTTTACATTAAAATCCCTAATAACCATGAAATTTGCATGTTACATAGGCAGTTCAGCAATCAGGTCGAGGGATTTGGGAAAGCCCTTCTTTGAGCAATCCAGGGGCCTATATGGAAAGGTGCCTAAAAAGGAAAAGAGGGAACTAATTTAAAACTAAAAATAAGACAGACTCTCAATATCATCTTTTTACTCTAGTGGGGTGGATGTGACCTCAAAGGTATCCCTAAAGATATAAGCGACTGCCCCCTACTGTTTTACTTTCACGATTGACAAATAGGATACAATATCCTGTGGAAATAGCTAATCCTAAATCAGGAGCTGAGGATTCATTCAGCCATGTTTCAGTCAAATACATGAAGTCCTAAGTGTTGTCGGAGAGTAATTAAATACCTCAAAGGAATATTTGGAGGGAGCTTTACAGCCAATGAATCACGCTCTATAGGTCAGACCAGTTTCCTGTGGGGGATTCTCAGCTACATATGTTGACTCATTCAGGATCAGCTCACAGCTATCGAAGGTACACTGCTGATTAAAGACTTGCAGTGTGAAATATCCACCTTTACTTCAATTAATAAGCATCTACCTATTGAAAGATCTTACCTGGGATAAGCCTGTATCTATTTGAGCAGCATGGCTAGCCCTGTCTGTGCTCTGGACGTGGATGGGTGATGATGAGCTTTCATTTGGCATGCCAGCAGCTCTCCCGCTGCATGTTTATGGCATGAGCAACTTTTGACTCAGGCAAGAAGTGGGGAAAGAGGAGGAGGGTCACCCTGTCTGCCCAACCACTGAAGGGCTCACAAATAAAATGGTGCCTCTGTGGTGGTGCTGATAGAGTAGAAATGATGGTCCCCACTAGAAATGTACTGGTTCTTACTAGCAGCAGGACTATGTGCAAACTGAGCAATTATGATATGGTACAGGGGTGACTACATTGGTGCTAAGCAGGACAGAGTGCACCAGCACAAGGAGAGAGCAGAAATGCTCCATTTCCTAAATATGGAGCATTTTTGCTCTCTACCTTTCACATAATGTAGCGTGGCACAGCAAAAAGTTCACTGCACTGCTTTGCATGAAATAATAATACATATATATATGTATATATATACATATATATACACATATATATAAATATAAATATATATATATATATATATATATATATATATATATATATATATATATACATACACATATATTTTTTCTTTTCTTTTTTTTTCACTGGAAAAAACTAAGGTTACACGGATGTTATAGTTAGGAAATAAATTTAAAAAACAGACATTCACTTAAGGATTCAAAGGTTAAAAGGGCATTATAGTTAGGTTCTGAATTTACTTGTAGAAATTCAGCAGTTAAGAATTATAGAAGTTATTTTAACTTGATACCTTGCGCCCCTGCCATGCACAGATTTTCGTCAATAATTTGACTGCTAATCTTCCATTGATATAATAATTGATGTTATAAAAGTTGTCATTAGTGGAGTAATATCAAAAGTAATTAGCAGTGTATTGTGAGATTCTGAAAAAAAAAAGACCTGGGGAATTGATTTTCCCCATTGACTTACATTGAAAAAGAGGCGATTTTAGGCAGGAGGCTGGAGGCCGATAAACTAAAGAACTTTTGGGCTTTAAAAAAACATTGGGAGTCAGCCGCTGAATCGGGTCTGTTGGCAAGTATGGTTGTACTGCCTCTGCCTCTTTCTTCTACCCTCAATGGTTCGTTATATTGCAACAGCTTGTCTTGCCTGTGTCCTGCATGGTTGGTTTGTTGCCCTTGTCCTCCTTTTCCCTTCCCTCCATGGTCCACTTTACTGCCTCTGCCTCTCCCACCTGCCCAGCATGGTCAACCTTTTGCCTCTGCACCCTCCTCCCTGCCCTCAATTATCTGAGTGCTTGCACCCTGACCTCTACCTCGCTACAGTATTCTAATAAATAACTAGATTGCTAAGATTCTATATTTATTACAAAGGTGTGGCACTCCTGATGTAATCAAACTGTAATACCTAAAGAATTTTCTTTAGAAATTATTAAAATGGGAAGATTATTCCCATAGAAATTATGGTTAGTGCTCGTAAAACCAAAATATAGACATATTTTCTGAGTTCTCAAATAGCGAAAAAGCACTTCTTGCGTAAAAAAATGAATGTGTCCTTGTGTGATGTAACTGATGCTTATATAAAGCATTCCAATGTCTTCGCGTCAAGTGTGCACTATATAAAACTGTAAAAAAAACTAAAACACTGTGTTATGCTCTTTTTTCTCTGGTGGCCATCCTGGGAGACTTATTTGTTTTGAAGCTCTCTAAATTCCTTATTTACTGCAGTATCCTCAGTAGAAAAGGCTTTCAGTTTTCCACTTCGATTCCATCAGGATGACATTCAGTTGTGCCACCTTTTTGGCACAAATTCAGAATGTTAGCACTCTATGTTGCTCAATAGAACACAGTAAGCTGCTGACCACCAGGGATTTGACTGGAAGTCTGCTGCTGGTGTTGAAAATGTATGTTTCAGTCTGCATGTCAGAATCGTTTGATTAAATAGAAGAAAAATATATTTGTGAACTCACTTAAAACATATCCTAATTTTTCATTCTACAGTACTAACAATAATTTCTATAGCAAAATGAACCCCCTCATTTTGTTCCTTTCTAAATTAAATGTTTTAGGTTTTATCAGTTTGATTCAATCAAGATAGCTTTAGGTGTGCCACACTTTTGTCATGACTAAAACTGTTTGCACAATAGTTGTTCTTTAGAAAACTCTGGGAGTCTGCAGTAGAACACAAGGGAATCAATTGACAGCTGTTCCTTTTGGAAGTACATGTTTTACTGAGTATGTCAAACTTCATTCTCATATGGCTGAGAAAGATAGTGTGAATTTACAGAACATATACTCTCAGTTTGTCTTCTGGAGCACCTTCCATCACCTCTATGATAAAAGAGGATTCATGAATTCCCTGATATCCCAGCAGAAGTCTTTTTTCACAAGGTTAAATCCCCTTAGAACACACCACAATTCCTAAAATTAGTATGGTGTTATCAACATGGCCATGAAAATATCAGTGTATGATAGAGCTCCAGGAAAACCCATAGAGGTCCCTGCCCTCTCTAACTAAAATTGATCTTCCCACTTAAAATATCTGTGACAAAGGCAGAAATGAAGTACCTCCAATAAGAACACTTTATTCACTCGAATATCGGGCATCGGAAGTAGAGCCCATTCTTCTGCTTCCATTCCTTTTGGTGTGGAATAGAGGTGTAAAGTGCAGTCACATCAATTGAACACAAGAGAGGAGAGACCTCATCTTGCAATGTCACAATGTCACAATTCAGGTAGTTTGCATGTAGTTTGTAGTGAGACATAAGGCATGCTTTGATAATGATGCATTATGTTTTTCTAGTATAATGTCGAGTAATTGTTTATATTTGAAGGCAAGGTCAAAGCGTGCCTCACATTAACTATAGCATAGCAGGTGAATTGTTGATACATAATCACAAATCTCGTGGGCTAGTTGGGCATGCAGCACTTTATTGGTGCAGAACCAAACTACTGGGCTGTTTATGAGGCTCCAGCCAAGCCATCAACAGGCTGAAAAAAAAACACAGTATGAGGTATGCTTCAGGACAACATGGATGCTGGTGCTTGTGTGTGATTGATTAGGGGCCACTTTGGTCTAGCAGGATATGGTATCTAGTGGCTGCAAAGAGCAACAACACTGTGACTATTTTTTAAACGCTCAAGCTATTTGTCTAAAAACAATATTGTGATGTTACAGAAGTACACATTGAGCAACTTCACACAACCCTGCTTCTAAGGATTTACGGTACACGTTTAACCTTCATAATATTGTTGTATACAGCCAACTACTATATTTTGATCATGAGCTACTGACACAGCTTCATTGCTTAGATTGGTAATGGTTTCTGTCGTTTTCTATTTATTTAGTGTATATCAAGTATGGATATGGATAAAGGCAATCAAACTACTTTGACTGAATTCATCCTTTTGGGATTTTCTGATCTTGGTGAGCAACAGAAATTCCTCTTTGTCCTCTTTCTCATGATGTACATCCTCACACTTTTTGGAAACATTATTATTGTCACACTGATTGTCAAGGACTCTTGTCTTCACACACCAATGTACTATCTTCTCAGCTGCTTGTCAGTGGTGGATATAGGTTTCACCTCCACTACCATCCCTAAACTTTTAATCAACCTTCTCCTTGAAGGTAAGACAATCTCCTTTTTGGGCTGTTTCACACAGATGTTCTTCTTCCACTCCATCGGTAACATGGATAGTTTCCTCCTGGCACTCATGGCCTATGACAGGTATGTGGCCATCTGCCGGCCTCTTCATTACACCATGATGATGAATATAAAGATGTTATTGTTCCTGGTATCAGGATCATGGGTGATTGTGTGTTTGCATTCATTACAATACACAGTGAGGACCTCTAGATTAACATACTGTGGCTCCAACAAGATTTATCACTTCTACTGTGAAGTTGCACCTCTCTTGAAGCTCTCCTGCTCAGATCTCACCATTATTACACTCATAGTAATGGTGGAGGCAGGCTTCATTCTGTGTGTACCATTCCTGTGTGTTGCCATTTCCTATGTGCACATCATCAACACCATAATTAAAATGCCAACTGCCATTGCCAAGCGTAAGACTTTCTCCACCTGTTCTTCACACATTGCTGTTGTCACACTATTCTACGGGTCAACAGTTTCAGTTTATGTACGGCCTCCTTCATCTACATCTGTTCTTTCAGATCGCTTCTTAAGTTTAATGTACATTGCAGTGACTCCGATGTTGAACCCTTTCATCTACAGTTTAAGAAACAAAGACGTCATAGGGGCTTTGCGGAAAGCACTTGGAAGGTAGACCTTCGTGGAAGACAAGCTAAGTGGTATCCTTTACTGCCAGTTTAGAATCATGAAACGGTGTTTGGACCATTAAAAAAGGGATACCCTAGTGATAACAGGGTCACAGTAAGGCATGACTTCAGTCATTGCATGACACAGTGCAAGATGTCTTGCTTGGGGTAAATAGGCATGCTGTCCATTATTGGGATGGTTCTACCCTGCAGTAAATTAATGAAGGAATACTTTTTTGTGTAATTATTTACAATTATTACCATAAACAAGAGATAAAAACATGTATAAATAGATAGAGTTTAACATTTGCGCAAGGTGATAATCTACCAATTGTCATTCATTGTTTCATTTATATATATTGACTCGTGCCCGCCATGCACAGTCATCTCATCGAAAATTTTATTTAGCATGTTGCAGTGATGCTATCAATGATGGTACAGAACATGTCATGAATGATGTAATATGTGGGGTAATTAGCTGTGCATGGCAAGCGCACAATTTATAGTTACTTTAGGGCAGAATATACAGTTACTAGACATCCTATAATTGGGAATTTTCAGTATTTATTTTTTAGTTTAAAATGTTATGTTGTCACTGAAATGTACACTTGAGGCCAAAACCCCACATACAGCCACCCCCACAACCAAGAGGTGCTGGGTGCAGGCCAGGCTCTGCTTCTAACCCCATTGGTCAGCCAAAACCATGCTAGAAAGGCTTTTGGCTGTGCACAGCATGAGGGTGGATTCAGGGCCTGCTTGTGGGCAAGCCCTGTGTCCTACCCAATGGCCCTGCCTTTTCCCCAAGCCGCTTCAGGCCTTGGGACCCCATCCCTGGGGCCTTAGATTTTTGGAGGAAGGACATGGGGATGGGTTTCCTGGCACACAGTAATTGTGCCAGCCCCAAGGAATTGGGTCTTTACAGGCTCAAGGAGTGGGGCTGCATGTCACCTTCCTCTTTTGTAAGGCATTCAGCCTGGGGTAATGGGGTCCAGGGAGCTTCACTCAGGTTAGAGGCTGCACAACCCTCCTTCCTGTTTTTTGCATGATCGGCCTTGGGGGACGGGGTCCACGAGGTCCATTTTTGGCTCAGGAAGGACGGCCATGAGCCACCCTCCCTTTCATTGGCACATTTAGCCCCAGGGTTTGGGGTCCCAGTGTTGCTGAGTAGCTTGGGAAGGGGGCTCCACTCACCCCCTCCCCAAAAATATAAAGACACGTGGGTCCTGGGCCACCAAGGCTGTCTTATTTAATTATAATTAAAACTCCTATAGCTGTTGTTTAAAAAAACTGCAATCCTGTGGAAGTCCCTGGAGGTTGCGACTTAAAAAAACAATTAAATAAGTTGGGTCCCTCTGGGCCACCCCACCTCACAACGCCTAGGAGTGCAGGATAACTCCACCATGCCCCATAATATTTTTATTTTTAAAATTAAACGCAGGAGAGGATTCTAAGTCCCTGAGTCCTGTAATGGCTGCCTGCAACATTTGTATTCATGTTGCAAGCAACCAGTCAGAGAGCTTGCTCCCGCGGGAGAGTGTCTCCGATGAGAGGTAATGGGCCCAAGGGCAAAAAGCCCCCAATCAGAACACTCTATTTTTTAAAATTGGGTTTGAGAGACTGTTTTGGGGGGTCCCTCAAAACCAACTTCCTAAATACAGAAATGTTTTTGATCCCACAGATCTAAAGAACTACTGAACAGTTTTACACCAAATGAGATAACACAAGATCTAGATTCCTGACGAATTCGGTGTATTTCCATTCACAATTTTTTGCGGTAGCGCTACCTAAAAAAGTCTGTGAAAAATGGATGGGGATTTTGCATTTTGGAACACCCCCCCTTTTCTCGGCTCAACCGTTAACTGATTGCCTCAAATCTTTCCATGCTCAAAGTAGCAGAAAAAATAGGTACTTTTTGGGAGAGTTTCATGGTGATTCGTTAAACAGTGCCAAAGTTATTAGCAAAACAAAAACGGCAGTGCCTATGGAGGCCGACGTAACTATAACTACCAAGTGACGATTGCTACTGGGTAGTATAAGCAAGTCATAACTCTATGGTCACTTCATGATGAAAAAGACTCAATGTACTATTTGAAACACGTTGGGTCCACGTACCATCTCTAAATGCTCCTGCAGTAACACTTGTGTGAATATGTCCATCTGTTATAGAGTTCCAACTTGTTTCTCATTTTTGCTTGAACCCCGGATCTGTGGTTGCACCCTTTTGGGCTTGTGGCAGGTAGTATTTTAAGAGAATGTGTGCTACTGAATATATGTATTCATATAAATTAATTTATATCAAGAGACTGAAGGCTCAGTGGCAGGTAAATGCCAGAAAACCCAGAGAGAAGAATATAAAACATATTACAAAAGTTAACCGTTATTTATTTCTATATCAAATGTTTAGATCGTTTGTTACGTTTTGTTCTAAACTTTGGAGAGAGCTCGCCAATGTTTCCAGTGTTTTCCAAATGAATGAACATTAGTGAATGTGAGTTTTAACACTGTGAACAGTTTTCCTGTGCGCATACAGAACATTGCCTGTATTACTGTTTGTTTTGTGCACTGATATTGATGTACATACTGTGTGTATGCGGTTCCACATGTCTCAAACATCCCATGATAGTATGGTAATCCCTAAAATCACCTTCCCATGTGAGCTTAAACCAACCTGGCAAAAGGGGAAACCAGGAGATTCTCTTCTAGTAAAAGCATCCCTGCTGTGCTGGCGAGGGAATTCGAAAGTCATCGTATTAGTGCAACAGGAGGTTAATTTTACGCATGGTTACCATATCTCTCAGTGTAGAAAGGACACCATGTGTTCAGTTCTGGGCTTCCATTTAAAGAAGCAGAGTGTGTGAATCACTGTGACATACATTGTGCTAGAAGGAATATTTGTAAAAGAACAACTTGACCCATATGTATTTGGAATAATCTCACTTGTGGTAAAGAAAGTGACTGTGAGATGCGCTATTTCAATGTAATATTGGCGAGGATGTGAATTAAAGAACTCTGGCAATTAGAAGGTCTGTTGTGCTGCTAAAGAAACATTTGAAACTAAGCAAACAAAAGCTAAGTAGCAAAGATATCGTTTGGAGCAGCAATAGAAAACAAGCGTTGCAAATCCAATAGTTCTTACCGCAGTGTGCTAACTCACAAAAAAGCCTCCCAGGGATGCTCCAGGTTGCTAAGAACCTGGCCTGATGCAGAGTTCAAAAAGCTGCTCGGTCTCAGACTTGCCTCAGATGTACAAATCCGAGTATGACGAAAAAGCCATGGCCTAAGTAAAGTAGCAATAACATGGTTCTCTGAGCTAGCATGTCAGTGACAGACGTAAATGTTTAACCAAGATCAGATCATTATATATTCAGGAGCCCGCTTTGAAAAACACTTTTAAGGCACAAGGGGGCATATTTATGCTCTGTTTGCGCCGAATGTGCGTCAAAATTTTTGACGCACAATCGGGGCAAACCCTGCCCCATATTTATACTTTGACGTCTGACCCCGCGGGCGTCAAAATTCCACCATGTGCGTAATTTTTTGGAAGGGGGAACCAGCCTTGCGTTAATTATATGCAAGGTAGGCGTTCCCTTCCAAAAAATTACTTTAAGGCCTGTGCCCCTTATTTATACTCTGGCATCATTTTGACGCACAGGAGGGGGTGGGCCTTAAAAAACGGCGCACAGCCTGATGTGCGCCGTATTTTAACGCCTGGGTCAGGGCAGGCGTTAAGGGACCTGTGGGCTCGGAAGGAGCCCAGAGGTGCCCTCCCCTGCCCCCAGGGACACCCCTGCCACCCTTGCCCACCCCAGGAGGACACCCAAGGATGGAGGGACCCATCCCAGGGAAGTAAAGGTAAGTTCGGGTAAGTATTTTTTTCCGATTTTTTTTGTGGCATAGTGGGGCCTGATTTGGGCCCCCCTACATACCACTATGCCCAATGACCATGCTCAGGGGACATAAGTCCCCTGGGCATGGCCATTGGGCAAGGGGGCATGACTCCTGACTCAATGGAGGTTGGGCGTAAAAAAGAATGGCACAAATTGGGTTTGAGGCCTGAATTTTGCCTCAGACCTGACTTGCACCATTTTTTGACGCACAACCCCCATTTTCCCATACGCCGGCGCTGCCTGGTGTGAGTCATTTTTTTTTACGCACACCAGTCCGCAGCGCCGGCTAATGGCATTCCATTAATAAGGCGCCCGCATGGTGCGTTGGAATGGCGTTAGCCGGCGGTAAAACTTTTGACGCACAACTGCGTTGGCGCAGTTGTGCGTCAAAAAGTATAAATATGGGCCAAGATGTTTCTAAGAAGTTGGCATTTTGTGAAATGTACTCAGTAAATTAGTCCAGTATTTTTACAGGTCATTAAACAGCGAGTTCAACTGCAATCAAATTGACCAAGCTCTTCATTGAAACTTGAATGGTTTGCCTTCCCTATCCCAGTCCTGATACATATTTTATAGTCCCTTTTTTAAGAATGTTTCAATTTGCACTGTGGGGGAAGCCATTTAGAACAGTGGTTCCCAACCTTTTAACTTCTGTGGACCCCCACTTTATCATTACTGGAACCCAGGGACCCCACTGAATAGTTATTGAAATCTGTGGACCCCCACTGAGCCACTATTGAAAGGTGGGGACCTAATCTGTTAATATTTAATTTTCGAAGCAGTCGCGGACTCCTGAGGAGGCTTCGCAGACCCCAGGGGTCCCCATAACACAAGTTGGGAACCACTGATTTAGAAGATTTGGGAATACCTTCAATTGTATCTCTCACAGTGTGATCTTTGTTACGCACCCTTGAGAAATGTAAGTGACCAAGAAAGCTCTGATAGTGGTCCACGGAACACCATTGTCAATTGAAATGTCACTGGTTTTGCTGTACCAGCACAGTGGCCCTCAAATGAAATAGCTGAATAGATAATTGGTGTTCCTTTGTTATCTGCATTTCAATTGTTTTAAATATCTCAATTAATTATCGTGTGATGGCTTGTGTTATATATAAAATGTACAGCTTTTTTTTCTTTTGTGTTTGTTTCATTTGAGCATGTAGTTCTCACGATCCAAACTCTACATCGATGTCAGGTAAAGATGGACAAGGGAACTGCTGAATTGGAAATACCTGGCTCTGGCTTTATAGAGGCTGAGTCATCCAGATTCATGAACCTGTGGCTAATGATTCAAGATATTACTCTAGCAGTGAATGGTTTAACCAATCATCTATGAACAGATAATGCTCACAATGTCTCAAGGTGATCTCTTTGGATGACGTCACAAGGTGGAAACCCATTATCAATACTTAATCCCATTTGCTCTGTGACAGAAGAATGTTAAGATACACATAATAATTGCTGTTACGTTCCTTACCCTGGAAAACACACGGGTCAGACGTCCTGGTGAATGAGATGTGGGTTTTTCTGTGCTTTATTGCCTACTTTCTGATATAAATAACTGTAGGAAATTAGGTAACAGGTTGAAGGGGCTGATACCCTTGCTCAAGCAGCATTCACAATCCTTGTCAGGGTGAGGCACAAGTAAACTCCAAATTAACCTGTGCTCATCCCTCTGGTAGCTTGACAAAGAGTAGTCAGGCTTTACTTAGAGGCAATGTGTAAACTATTTATGCAGCACCTCAAACAGTATTAAGTTAAAAGTGAAAACACAACACAAGAAATAAATAAATGAAGACCAAAATGGCAAAACTCCAATCAGTACAACTGGAGATATGAGATTTTAAAGACTTCATTGGAAAAAGCACCAAAAAGCACAATGCACCTAGTGTAGTTATCTGGTCGCGCTAGACAGTGACAAAGTCACAAGTTCAGTCCAACCACGATGGAGCGTGGGTCAGCTACAGAGACCCACTTAGGTCCACAGACAGAGTACCGTAATCCTGTTGCAAAGACATGAAGGGGCATATTTCCAAAAAAGTGGCGCATCAGTCTGATGCACTACTTTTCTTGTGTTGCCCCTGCCCCACCTAACAACACCATGGTTGTGCAATATTTACAATATGGTGCACCAAGGCGGTCGTTAGGACAATAGCATCAATATTTTTGACGCTATGTTTGCACTTTGCTGCCCTAGCGTCAAAAAGTTTTATGTTAGTACAGCAAAACACAGGGAGGCCCATTGATTAAAGTGGCTGCTCTGAGCAAACCCTAAAAATGACGGAATAATGCCACAGTGAAATGTTGTAAGTTTTACAGCACCATTTTTTCAGGCCTCCCTGCGTCAAAATGCAAGCATTGTGCCACTTTGTAAATACAGCGAGGGAGAAAGGCCTCCTTCACGCCGCCTTAACATAAAAAAGATTATGCTTGTGCCGTGCAAGGGGGCGCCAAGGGGCTTCTAAATATGCCCCTGTTAGAAATGGTGTCCTTGGTTGACAGTCAGGTTACCCCCTGTTCAAACAAGGACCCTCACTCTAGTCAGGGTAAAAGAGAATAACCCTCAGCTAACCCCTGCTTACCCCCTTGGTAGCTTGGCAGAGCAGTAGGCTTAACTTCAGAGTGCTAGGTGTAAAGTATTTGTACCAACACACACAGTAACTTAATGAAAGTACTACAAAATGACACAACACAGGTTTAGAAAAATAGAGAATATTTATCTGAACAAAACAAGACCAAAACAACAAAAATCCACAATACACAAGTCATCAATAAAAATGCAAAAAGAGTCTTTATGTAGTTTAAAACACACACTATCACTCTTAGCATGGAAATGTACCTTGGATGTGACAAAAATAACCCTGCATGGGTGAGTCTGCTTCAAAAGGGCTTGCGATGCGTCGATTTCACTCACGAGCGAGACCTTGAGTAGTTTCTCCTTTCGTTGGTTTGGGCGCGTCGTTTATTCTCTGTGCATGAGAGGTATGCGTCAATTCGGTCAGCACTCTCAGGTCCGGGCGGGCCTTGCGTTGTTTTTACATGCCCAGCGGTACTTGCGTAGGAATTCCGGCCGCAAGATGATCCAAAAACCACGCTGCGCAGGTTGCAATGTCCCAGCCTCTGTCAGCGATGCTGAGTGTAATTTCTCCAGCCTGGTGCCTCGATTCTTCGGTCGCATTTCAGGTGACAATCGATTTTCAGCCGCGGAGCCGGCAGCGCGTCGTATCATCAGCCGCAGATCGGAGTTGCGTTGATCTTTTCCCTGTACGGCACTCTATGCTTGGTTTCCTCCTCTTAGGTTGCCAGCTTCTCCTTTCAGGGTCCCAGGAATTGGATGGGTACCCCAGGGCAGAGTAGGAGTCTCTCCAGAGACTCCAGGTTCTGGCAGAGTGAAGTCTTTGCTGTCCCTGAGACGTCAAACAACAGGATGCAAGCTCTGAATCAAGTCCTTGGAGATCTTCACAAGATCGAAGGCACACAAAGTCCAGTCTTTGCCCTCTTAATCTGACAGAAGCAGCAACTGCAGGATAGCTCCACAAAGCACAGTCACAGGCAGGGCAGCTCATCTTCCTCAGCTCTTCAGCTCTTCTCCAGGCAGAGGTTCCTCTTGGTTTCCAGAAGTGTTCTAAAGTCTGTGGTTTTGGGTGCCCTTCTTTCTCCTTTGAAGTAGGCCTACGTCAAAGCAAAGTCTCTCTTGAATGTGAAATCCTGCCTTGCCCAGGCCAGGCCCCATACACTCACCAGGGGGTTGGAGACTGCATTGTGTGAGGACAGGCACAGCCCTTTCAGGTGTGAGTGACCACTCCTCCCCTCCCTCCTAGCACAGATGGCTCATCAGGAAATGCAGACTACACCCCAGCTCCCCAGCTCCCTTTGTGTCACTGTTTAGTGTGAGTTGCAACCATCCCAACTGTCAAACTGACCCAGACAGGGAATCCACAAACAGGCAGAGTCACAGAAATGGTATAAGCAAGAAAATGCTCACTTTCTAAAAGTTGCATTTTCAAACACAAAATCTTAAACATGTCCATCCACTCCCAAATGGAATCTACACTTTAATCAAATTTAAAGGTAGCCCCCATGCTAACCTAAGAGAGGGACAGGCCTTGCAACAGTGAAAAATGAATTTAGCAATATTTCACTGTTAGGACATATAAAACACATTACTACATGTCCTACCTTAACCATACACTGCACCCTGCCCTTGGGACTACATAGGTCCTACCTTAGGGGTGCCTTACATGTGAGAAAAGGGAAGTTGTAGGCCTGGCAAGTGGGTACACTTGCAGAGTTGAATTTACAGTTAAAACTGCACACACAGACATCGCAGTTGCAGGTCTGAGACATAGTTACAGAGATACTCATGTGGGTGGCAAAACCAGTGCTGCAGGCCCACTAGTAGCATTTGATTTACAGGCCCTGGCACCTCTAGTGCACTTTACTAGGGGCTTACTAGTAAATGAAATATGCCAATCATGGATAAACCAATCATTAATACAATTTACACAGAGAGCATATGCACTTTAGCACTGGGTAGCAGTGGTAAAGTGCTTAGAGTTCAAAAACCAACAGCAACAGGTCATTAAAAATAGGAGGCAGGAGGCAAAAAGATTGGTGAATACCCAATAAGCAAGAAAATACAACAGCCCCGAAGAGTCCTCCATCTCCAATGCAATGAATAGCAGAGGAGACATGAGGTCTGTGCGAGGAGATGCATCACACAGTGGCGGCTGTGGGAAGATGCAAAGTGTGTGGCATTGTCCTTGCAAGGAGACGCATCACGCTGTGATATTTCCGGTGGACTGCATTGGGAGAAGCTATGCCCTTGTTTGGAGATGTGTCGCGCAGCAACGGTTCCGATGGGCTACCTTGAGCAATGAGATGTCCTTTGCTTGGAGATGCATCTCACAGTGAAGGTTCCAATGGGCTGCTCTAGGCAATGTGGGATCCTTGTGTTTGTGAGGTCTATGCAGCAGAGGTGATGCACTGGTTTTGAGGGTGATGAGTCAGGAAACAGAGGTGATGTGCTGATTTTGTGGGAGGTGAGTCAAGCTGCAGAGGATATGCATAGCTTCTGCTGAATCCAGAGATAGGCTGGCAGAGCACCATTAGGCCCACTTCTAAGGGTCCAGGACTGAGGTGCCACCAAATGGCAGGGTAGGGCTCACAGTTGCAGAATCTAGGTGCTGGTTACAAGAGACTTGAACATTGGAGTCACTTTGGGGGTCCTGGGTTTAGTTTTCAGATTCCAGTCCTCACAAATAGGGCAGCAGGGCAGCAGGGCAGCACAGCAGGGCAGCAGTACTTCATGACGGCAGTCCAGCAGAGTGGCAGTCCTTTCAGCAGCACAGCAGTCCATCTTTCTGGCAGAGACCACAGGTCCAGAAGTGTAGCAAAGAGTTGGGGTCTGAAGTCCAATATTTATAATTACTTCCCACTTTGAAATTTGAGAAGCTTCTAGAGGTTTCCAACTCCTAAGGTATCAGGCATCCCCTTCCTCCCTGTCCTGACTCCAGCTGGTCTGGGGTCACAAAAGACCAGTGTAAATCTCTTTGTGAGAGTCCTCAGAGTCCTTGTGATGTGCAAGTGTGGTAGGTGACACCTTCTCCCCCTTGTTAAATCAAGTGGCCCATCCTGCAAACACTAAGCTTCCCTTTGTCTCTTTGTCCAATACACAAAGACCAACTGATAGCTACACCTAGTCATGTGACCTAGGAACATGCTGCAGCCATTAATTGGTTAGGACAAGAAAGTGCCAACTTTCTAAAAGTGGCATTTTCTGAATTGTGACTAAAAGTCCGACTTTGCCATTAAAAAGGGATTTTAATTACAATTCTTTAAACATTAAATTTGAGCTGCTGCCTACCTGTTCCTAATTGAAAGTTGCAGCTTATTAAATGTAATAAGGTAACTCCAATGTTATCCTATGGGAGAGGTAGGCCTTGTAGAAGTGAAACAAAATGTAGGAGTTTTTCACTATCAGGACAAGAAAACTTAAAAGTACATGTCCAACTTTTTAAATACAATGCACCCTGCCCTATGACTCTTTATGGCCTAACTTAGGGGCGACTAATATGTATTAAAAAGGAAGATTATGCCAGGTCAAAATACACACACAGGTTGTGATGGCAGGCCTGAGGCATGTTTAAATGGCTGCATAAGTGGGTGGCACAAAATGTTATGCAATCCCACTAACAGAATTTGATTTACAAGCACTGGGTACAGGTAGTATGACTTCAAAAGGGACTCACAATTAAATTAAATAGGCCGATTGGGTGTTAGCCAACTTTACCATGTTTAAAGGAGAGAGCACAAGCACCTTAGCAGTGGTTAGCAGTAGTAAAGTATGCACAGTCGTGAAAGCCAACGAAAACGTGTCCAGGAAACAGGAGGGGGAAGGCAAAACATCTGAGGATGTCTCTGCAGAAAGGGCAAGCCCAACACTGACATTATTATTACACTAGCATTTTCACCGGTGGGGATCAAGGCAGGATTGTATTGCAGTTTAGGTTTCCACAACACAATTTTCATCTATTATTGAAGACATTACTTACGAGCGCTGCATTGATTGTCGTCAGGTTACTAAGAATAGGGTAGATAAACAAAATCATGTTAAATTGGTTTGAACAATAGATATGATCCTGCACAGAGCTCCAATGTCCTTTGGCTAGGTGTTCCCTATATAAATGCCACAAAGATAAAGATATATCCTAGAGAACTATTTAAACATAATCACCAGTATTATCTGGAATACTATGAAAGTGATGGGGTTGAAATAGTCATCCTGAACTGCACCCAATGAATGTGCGATGCCAGGCTGACTTCCACCAGGGGACTTGTATGACATTAGAAGGCTATACCACCAATACATTTTGGGAAAAAGGCCAAAGATGTGTTTCACATTATGTTTACCCCTATATGTTGACTAAAGACAGAGATTGTGAAAGGTCACTCGCATAACGCAACAATGTTCTCCTGTGAAAACCATAACTGATCCTGCCCAAAAGTGCTTATTCTTCACATTTCCCAAGAAAAATCCAAAACTGTGGGTACAAAATATTACCTTTTCAAAGCACAGTTTTACTAATAAGTGGCTAAAACATTTTGTATTATGGAGTGATAAAAAAAATTGGTGTGCAATTTTACATGGCCTTTAATTTTTCAAAACATAGGTAACAATTACCTGTATTTATGCATTCTACCAGCCTCTATTTTTATATCCTGCTTACAAGTACATTTTCAGTTATATGAATGGACAGAATAGAACAATACAAGGCCGGGCTAAAGTTATGTCACCTGCTCAAGCAGATGTGCTGCTGTTCAAGTTGCAAAGATGTAAGAATTTTAGACACAAGTCAAGTTGAATGATTTCCAAAGCCAGGCCTCATCTAGCAGTTGTTATAATGTTATGCAATGCTTTCATTTTCAGTTTTTATGATCACAATCTTTCATTTAAATCATACATCAATCATCACTAAAATAACAATATATGAACATTTTGTAATTCAATCATTGTTGCCGCAAAGAGATCAAGTTGCCAGCTTCAAAAATCCACACAATTTGCAATCTAACACAATGTTTTAATTTTGAATTAAGTAACCCCATTTCCCAAATGCTTGCAACGAGTTACTCTATGTATTTCCTGAAATAAATTTGATCTTTAGTGTTTAAGAACTATTGTTCTATTTACTTTGTCAAGTGATCAACCCTTCATTGGTTTTCTGGATTGGTAGTGGTGCAGAACCTTTTCTGTATTCAAAGATGTACGCTATTGCCACAATCTATTGCTCTGAGATTTAAGGCTTTAACTAAGGAAATGTGATAATGGGGGGGGGGGATAGTGAAGGCAAGAGGCAGTTTTTGGGGCAAGCTGTGGTTTGAGGAACAGCATGTCATAGAGATGAAGATCCAAGTTCAGAAATGATTTACCTGGAGTGGGGTGACAGCTCATTGGTGGAGCCCCAGTGCAACAAATGTGAGCCATTTAACAAGATTTCTGTTTTAGTGGGATTATGCTTTAAACATTTTGCCAATGTCATCCAGAGTACTGCTGATGGACAGGTCACCTAATGAGACAGCGGATTTCCAGGCTGAGAGCCAGGGATTGCTTTAGTGCTGGTGGCACCTAGTGTGAAAAAAACTTTTTTGGCACCCCTCCCCAATGCCCTAGTATTATAATTCCCCAACTACCACCCTCCAACAGTGCCCCTCATCTCAGCAGGCACATTAACCCTCTGCGCTACTTTATGATGAGTCAAAACTGTGACTACTCAAAACTCCCATCTTTCTCTAGCAGAAACATTAATCATCATTGTTATCTTGACATTTTTATTGTTGCCTAACAAACCATGGACACACAAGGAACTCTGTAGCGTACAGAGCCCTGCTTTGCTTGGTGTGTCTGAGCATGAGCTGTGTGTCAACTTGAACAAATGTAACCGTACTCCATGGGGATACAAAAGTTGCACAAGTGTTTGAATACAATGGTTAAGTAGCAGAATGGAAAGTAGTTTGCTGACCCCATTTCAAGCCGCAAGCAGAAAATGTAAAAGAGGTTGCAGACAACATTTGTGTTCTGGTGATCATGAAAGATGCCAGTCAATTCTACATGTCTATGATGCTCAAACATAAACTACCATCAGCCAAGGTCCTGCACATTCCTAGAGACGGGCACTGTCGTGGTAATGAAATCCACAGGCAGAAGGCATGGCACATTGACTGTGAAACACATATGTTAAAGTCAAACGACATTTAGGAAAGTTTCTTTTTAGCCTCAATTAAAGCCTACAGGTTGGATTTTTAAGCTAGATGTGCAGAGCAATTTTCAGGCGGCAACTGGACTGATTTGAAAAATCAGACCGTTTGTGACCACAAAAAAGCTTTGTCAAATGTACAAAATTCAAACTACATTAAGGCCCTCATTATGACAGTAGTGGTAAAAACCGTCTACTGACGCATTGATGGCCGCCAAAAGACTGTCGCCGCAGCTACCAGCCGTCTGCCATATTATGACCATAGCCGGAATTCCGCCATACTCCACGCCAGTAGACCCCTGCAGACGTATCATGACCCATGCTACGGCCTGGCGGTGTTCTGCTGGCGGACGCTGCTGCTGGCAGCAGCGCTCCATCCTGTCTCCTGCCAGAGGATTCCCTGCGATCAGGTAAGTTGGGTGCTCCGACAGGGGAGGGGGTGGGGGTGTTGTGTGGGTGCGGGGGGATGTATCGAATGTTTGTGTGTGAGTGAATGCGGGTGTGCTCTGGGTGTGGATTGTTGGTGCATGTGTGGATATGTGAGTGCGTGTATGTTGTGTTCTGTGAATGCGTGTGTGCTTGTATGTATGTCAGTGTGTTTTGATGTGCGTGTGAATGGATGTATGCATGCGTGGGTGCATGTGGGTATGAGTGTGTGTATGAGTGTGTGTGATGGTGCGTGAAGATGCGTGTATGTTGGGAGGTTAGTCTGGAGAGGGAGGGGGGAAACCTGGGGAGGGGGCGGGGAAGACCCCTATCAGTGACAGGGAAGGAATTCCCTGTCACTGATAGTGCCTACCGCCATGGTTTTTGTGGCGGAAAGGAAGCCACGAAAACCATGGCAGTAGGTGGGGTCATAATACCGCAGGTGGGCTAGTGACAGCCGCCTGGCTGGAGACTGAAGCCTGTTACCGCCTAGGCAGATGGAGTGGTACATTGGCGGTTTGGCTTGAGCCAAACCGCCAATGTCATATTATGGGGAAAAGTACCGCCAGCCTGTTGGCAGTACTTTACTCCATAATACCGCCGTCCGCCAGGGTCGTAATGAGGGCCTAAGTATTAAGTAGCAGAAGAGAAAGTTTGCGCTGGCCCCATTTCAAATGCAAGCAGAAGATGTAAAAGTGTTTTCAAACAACATTTGTGTTCTGCTTTTCATGAAAGATGTCAGTTAATTCTACATGCCTATGATGCTCAAAACATACACCACCAGCAACCAAGGTCCTGCATGTTGCAGGAGATGGGCACTGTCATGGTAATGATATCCACAGGCAGTAGGCTGGCACATTGACCGTGAAAGCATACGTTAAACTCAATAGGTATTCAGGAGGCCTATTAAAGCCTACAGGTTGGTATTTTAGGCCAGATGTACAAAGCAATTGTGCAGTGGCAAACAGCCTGATTAGCAAAATCAGACCATATGCAACCACAACAACGCTTTGTCAAATGTACAAAATGCAAAATTAAATTCAGTAATTTTTTACTGAATCTCTCTGTCCATTTGCGATTCGGTATTTGGAAGGGGCGCGTTTTGGGTGCCCCTTCCAAATACCGAATCGGTATGTTAATTATTACTGTTTCCGACCAAATTCTGGTTGCAAAATAGTAATAATTTACCACCAGTTTAAAGTACTGTTTCCACAGACTACTACCTGCTCTTAAGAAAAGAAACTTCCAAGTTCCTTTTTTTTCATTTCAAACACATCATTCAAGCAATCTTTGACATGGTGGTCTTCTGACCTCAGCAGGATACATCCCTGTGAAGGCTGTGATTCATAAAGGATCACACATTGCAATTTACCTTGTTCAGATTCATGAGGTAGATAGATTTGCCACCTACTAGGAACCAATGTATGAGAATAAAAGTACTTCATACACTAGCAATACCGATTTCCTAACTATAATTTGGAGGTAATCTCAAATAGGAAATTAGTATTCCTAATTTTGTATATGTGGTCCTTAGGGCTTCATTATGATTGTGTCAGTCCAAGGACCCCCACACTAGCTTTGGCAGTCGGATCGCCAGACTTCGGGCAGCCCGACCGCCCGATTACAACTTGGTTCCCGACAGCTTTCACAGTTGTACTCAGCCAGGGTGGCGCTAAACTCAGAGCCACCTGGGTGATTACAACTCCCCTCACTACCAGCTGTTCCATGGTGGTTTCGCCGACATGGAAAGGCTGGAGGTGAGGGTGTGCTGGGGGACACAGGGGCCCCTGCACTGCATATGTCATGGACAGTGCAGGGCCCTCCCTGCCCAGCACCATCAGACTGTTTTGCAGGCAGTGTGCATTCTGAGGGTGCTAGTCGGCCCTCTCTGTGTTACGAGATAGCATTCAGCTCCCTTAAAGGAGCTGAGAGCTATCTCTTAGCACTTTTCCTGCTGATCTGACTGGCGGGAACACTCTATTGCCATGTCCCCAGAGGTCAGACCAGCAGGAACATTGTAAAAGGGTGGGGGGGCACGCCACCGCTATGGAGGAGGCATCCTCCCCTTGAGTTTGGTGGACCTGCGGTGGAACCGCCAAACTCGTAATGATGCCGTTAGTTTTATGTTTTATGGATTTTCATAGATTACCTTGGTAGTGTTTAAATGTTGGTTACCTCCTCAGACAAACAATAATTCCACAAGATTTGCACTCTGGAACTACTTCTTAAGGACTGCTAGGAGAGATAATATTTTACTTTGCCAACTATAATATATTTGCAATTGTAAGACTGTTTGCCTGATAGTTGCCTTGAGGGAAAGCTCATTAGGCCTCAGTTGGTTACGGTGACAACCCAATGATAACAGCTATAGGATTCATTGGTGTGCAGGGAAATATTATTCCCAATGTCATAGGTCTGGTCTATATTTATGAAAGCTTGTTACAAAGGCAGTAAACCTGACTTATTTATTATGAAAACCATTTGGTAAATGGATTGTTATCACATTATGTTACAGGCAGTGGAAAGATATGCTGTTACATGTAATCTCACAAATTACCATAGTAGGCAAGGTTTTTTTTGTTCATCGCCCACTCTAACAAATCCAAGGACTAGAATTTCACTGTGATGATTCTTGTCATGCCATATTGCGAGCGGTTGTATATTGTTTTGGCAACTGTAATTTTGTACATATTTGCAACTTGGAACATATAAATATATGCCTGATGGTTGCCAGGCTAAACATTTCACCCACAAATAACCGATTTCAGGCGTGTTATTCTAATTAGTTTAGTGAAAGAATAGCAAGACTTTAAAACACAAAAAGCATTAGGTGATCACATAAAAGTCTAAGATTGGAAACAGTGTTGGGGGGTAGGAGGAGGCCATCACTTTAGTACCGAACAATATGGCTTGATTTTGAATGTAGCCCCCATTGTGATGGCTGGGGGAAGCCACTGTGCTGCATTTATACTGTACAATTTTGGAATTGCATATTCAGTGCCTAATCTGATTCAGGAATAAGGTCTTGCATTGGCTTCACTCCAAAAATGGATTTTGCCTCCTCAAATGCTCCTGACATTCTGATGGTTAGCAGGGTAGGAGGGGTGGGTCGATTAGAGGAAACCCTAGAAGGGGATTGTATTATCTTCGTGCAAGTGTTAAATATAAAAATATATATATATAGTTCCAAACTTACTGCATGAAGCAAAGCGGTCACAATTTGTAAATGTTAGAATCAGCTCCCAGCCCAGCGCAGCCTCTTCTGGGCTTTCACGAGCATGGATGGACACGCCATTGGCCCAGAGTTCACTTGGGCGCTGCCCACGCATGTCCCCTGCTGCAGTGGTGGGGCCTTTCCTTTGAAGCAAGGGTCTCTTGTGTCCCTCCTCCTCAGGGTTAAGTTAACTTAAGGCACCCAAGGTTTGCACAGTATTTATTTCTCAAGTGCAATCAAACTGGTGTATACGATGGTAGTATAAAGCTATCCCCCTACTTTTTTTTTCTGTTGTCTTCCCCATTACATACTCCTGAATAAATGCCTGAATCAAGGGTCTTATGTTAGCCCAAATTCAAATACCCATTGGTAATCATGTTACGACACTTGCCAGTCTGACAGAGAACGGTTGACTGCCTCTTGATGATGGAGTGCCGGCATTAGGTACTACTTCCCCCTGGGTTTGGCACAAGAAAAGGGACACAAATGTATACCTTCCTCTTAAAGAACTTAAAACAGATCCTGTATTCCCTATTCCACCACTTGCACAGAATAACCTGGTCTCAGAATTCGCTTTGCCCTTTAATGGTCAAGATGATTCTGGCACTTGCTTTAAAGTTTGTGTGGAAAGTAATCCGAACTAAGACATTTCTAAATTGCATGGAGTGTTGGCATTTAGAGTTAAAACTTGATGACTACTAGTCTGTGAACCAGATGCAAGGAGTTATAGAGATCAAACCGTCCTTCTTTTTATTCTTTTATATAATTATGCAGGAATTGCAGGAGCCACTTATAAGAAATTGGGTTACTGGATGTGGGAGTTGAAACTCTTCTCAAACAGCAACCACAAATCTTCTCAGGGAGAAGTCATGAGCAAATCCTAAATTAACCTATGCATGGCCCTCAGGTAGTTTGGCACTGAGCAGGCAGGCTTAAATCAGGAGCTGTGTGTAAAGTAATTTTGCAATACTTCAAACAATAACACAGTGAAAACACACCACAAAAGGAGCCCACAACAGCGTTAGAAAATAAAATAATTTCTGATAAATAAAACAGGACCAGAATGATAAAAATCCAATTGGTTGAACTGGAGATATTCTGCTTTAAAGGTTTTAGTAAAAATAGAGCTAACAGTTGTAAAGCATTAACTGTGGGTATCTGGTTGCGCCAGACCTGGGCAAAGTCACAAGGTCAGGCTAACCGTGATAGGGCATTGGCTGCTACAGGGACCCAGTTAGACCCACTGAACAAAGTATCTTAAATCCTAGTTTGTGGAGCATTGCGAGGATCTGCATCAAAGATGCGGTGCACAACCAATCGATGCATCATTTCCGAGATTCGGTGTGGCTGCGATGTGAGGGTCTGCATCATCATAGAGAATCTCAATGATGGGGCTTGCGTAGCAAAGTCTGGCGTTGAGGATGCACCATGCAGTTCGGAGATGCTTCAATTCAAAGAGCTGTGAAGCTGCTAAGTGGAGTCTGGCACTGGCATCAAGGCTGCCTTTGATGAGGGATGCCAGGGCCTGCAGCAAAGATGCATTGTGCAGTTGGGGCAATACAGCACTCCCAAACCGTTGTGATGCAAAGTGGGTCTTTGTGACGGGTCCAATCCTCACACCAGTGGAAATGTGTTCGTTCTGCCCGGGTTTGCGCTGCACAGCAGAAACAGATATGTTGGTTATGCTGGATCCACAGGTTGGTAGACATCATAAACTCACTTCCAAGAGTCTAGGACCGGGATGGCACCACTTGGCAGGGTAGATTCACAGACAGCATAGTGCAGGTGCAGGTGCAAAATTGTTTGAAGCCTGTTATGTCCCTGAGGCTTTAGATCAGGAGGCCAGCCAAGATGCCCTTGCAGTCACCCTGGGTTCTGGGTTGAAGAGATTCATGTCCAGCCCTTCTTACCCAGGCAAAAGGGCAGTAGGTCAGCAAAATGAAGAAGCAGCACAGCAAGGCAGTATGCCATCACAGTGAAGTGCAGCAAAGTGGCAGTCCTTCAGCAGCACAGCAATCCTTCTTTTCAGCAGATTATCAACAGATCCAGAGTTGTACTGAAGTGGTGGTGTCTGCAATTCAATATGTATTGCTAGTTATTCCCTTAGAGTGGGGGAGAATCTTCTATAGGTTTCCATTTGAAGTCCCCAGGCATCCTGAGTTCCCTGTCCTGGCTCCAGTTTAACTACGAGGGGTATACAGTCCTTTGTGAGGAGGAAGGGCATAGTCCATTCAGGTATAATTGGGTCTGTGCCCAGCTCCTTCCCATCCTGTCAGTGATGGCCCATCCAGGCACACCTGAGCTCCCTATTGTGTGTGACTGTCTGGGAGGAATACATAAATCCCAACTGTCAGCTACAACCATTTGTGTGACTAGGAACAGACTACAATCACCAAAAGGATATGGCAGGAAAATGCCAACTTTCTAAAAGTGGCATTTTCAGATTTGCAATTTAAAGTCTGACTTCATCATCATTTTTAAATTTTAAATTATGATTCAAGAGGCACCAAAAGTAAACTGATTATCTCTTCTCATTTAGAAATCACACTTATAAAATGTAATGCTGTAACACCAATATAGGCGTAGGCCTTGCAGCATAGAAATAGAAAATATAGAAGTAGGCCTTGCAGCAGTGGAAAATACATTTACGAGTTTTTCCCTACTAGGCCATGTAAAACTTAAAAGGACATGTCCTACTTTGAAAATACATTACACCCGGCCTCTGGGTTGTCCAGGGCCTACTATAGGGGTGACCTATATGTATGAAAAAGTAATGTTTGGCCCAGGCAAGAGGTTTATCTCTCCAGGTTGAAAAAGGCAGTTTAAACTGCACACACAGGAATAAGTGCTGGAGGCCCTCTAGTAGCATTTAATTTACAGTCCTTGGGCACATGCAGTGCCACTTTTCTAGGGACCAACAAGTAAATTAAATATGCCAATTTGAGATATGCCATATTACCATGTTTTAAACAGTGAACCCATGCACTTTAGCAGTGGTTAGCAATAGTAAATTGTGCAGACTCCTAAGGTCAACAAAAATAAGATAAGTAAAAATGGAGGACAAAGACAAAAAGTCAGGGAGAGACAATCCTAAGGTTGAAAGGTCAAACTCCACTCATACCATAAGTCCCTCAACTGCATCCTCTTCTGTTACAGCAATGCTACCAGAAGTCCCTGCCACATGTAAAACATCAATCTCACTACTTAGTTGGAACATGGCAGGGATTAAAATTAAATTAGGGGACAACAAGTGGGGTAAACCTTTTGATGGCCACAATGTATGCCTTTTTCTAGAGACATTGGCAGTGAAAAATTACTACAGGAATGGTTACAAAAGCTTTCTTGCTCCAGTGATAAGTTCATCTCCGGGGAGACCATCAGGAGGCTTGTTATTCTGGTTAAACATTGCTTTGAAATCCAAAATCCTAGAGTTGTCATTGTTTTCCCCAGACATCCAGGGGCTTGTTATATTGCAATCCACTAGAACATGCATTCTACTAATTAATATCCATAATAGAAGCACAGGTAGGCAGGAAGAATCGAGAACTTTTGTTCTCCTAAATGAGACAATAACACTACAGGTGGCCACTTATTATGTCATCATCGCAGTGGACTTAAACTGAACCTGTAAGCCTAATACTCTATCATATGATTTGTGTACAGAAGAGGACACGGTTTGGAACATCTCTGAGTTGACGTTCCCCTCCTAGGAGATATATGTCCAGGGCTACCTTGCAGAGAGTTTACCTTTTCCTCACCTACATATTACACACCTGTAATGGCTGCTCTGTCACAGACACAACCCCTGCCCCCACATTTCCTGCAGGTGATTACACCAGTTCATTGACTATATTCTTTTAGATTTGCACATATGGGGAACTATGGTGGACATGGTGGTCTGCCAGAGAGTTGAGAGCGACAATGACCTCTGATTCTAATTTTATGTCCTACACAATGTTGGAAGCACTAATGCCCAGTGGAAACAGCCTGACTTTAGCCAACAACTGAAAGAATGTTAACCGGAATGCAGTTTGTTCCTTGAGAATGTGATTTTTAGCATCTATAACACTGTGGCTACCCACGTGAATATGATACTTGACAACTGGTATTGTCCAAATTCCATCCTCCAGGAACTTAACTATTTATTTTAGAATCTTACAAACCACTATTCAAAGGGATTCAGGAAGGCTGTTTAGAACCCAAAATCCCAGGAGTGGTTTTCACCCTATTCTAGGGAGACACGGAAAACCTAGTTACCACCCTAAAGCTAGACAACAGAACTGCAATAAAGGATTCCAGAGAAGCATTTAGGGAGGTCACTAGAATGACTAGGGTGATTTGGGAAGGAGCAATTTCGAAGACCTTCTAGAAGCCTCAATAAAGAAACACTCAAAGAGATAGTGAGCCAGAGCGCCAAAGATCGAGTCTATCAAACCGAGGCATCTATACAGCCAAGGGTGTGGGAAGATCACATTATATTGCTCTGCTGTCATTCTGCCCAGCCACCCAAGGGGTGGTCCCCCAACCTTGACGGACATGCTGTAATTCCCCATTTCGAGGGTATTCACTCAAGTTCTTCCTTGACAAAACATTGGCTGCAAAATAATCTATAATAATTACCTTAACCCCTTTCTTCATAGCATTGAAACAGTGACAGCAGTTTGCTCTCAGGGACAGGGGAAGGCCTCAGGGCTGGACAAGATTCCTTCTGACATGTTTAATTCTAACCTTCCGTTCCCGGTCCCATACAATAATAACGTATCAAATGCAATTGCTGCAGGTGCTCCCATGCCATCTAAGTGGAAAGACTCAGAAATTGTGCCAATCCACACAAAGGGCTTGTGTAACCGTTCAAGCAATTACCATCCTATGAGGTTGCTTCATTGTAAACTTGCAAAAAACTTTCTGGGGCACCTAACATCTTGGCTAGAATGTCATTTCCCATCTCCAAGCAGGATTTAGGCCAAAAACTGAAAGCATTGACCAGACTTCCAGGTTTCTTATGGTCAAACGAAGATGGTGACTTTTGGAGGTAGTATGCTTTTCACCTCCTTTATTGACAAGCGAGCAGCATTTGATCTGGTCCCTAGGGCAAAATTGAGGGAGGTACTTTCTGAAATAAGTATCCTGAGCAATCTGTTGAACATCGTCATGCATCTGCATGAGGGAACTAAGCTAGGATTCAATTGGGCACCATTGGGGAACTAATGGATAAGATTGGCATAGCCAAAGGAGTCCACCAAGGCTGCATCTCGCCTCCCGCCCTTTTCCTTTGGTTGAGAATTTCTTGTGAAATTGTATTAACAATAAGAGCCAGATTTCTCAAAATGCCTCTACAGATAGTTTTTGTGCCAGAAGGTGTCCCTTCCTGCACAAAAACAATGGTGCCTGCAATGTATGGCTCAAGGGCGCTTGCAATAGCGCTAGGCAGCTACAGGTGCACCAGCGCAGAGAGAGTAGGAATGTACCATATGTTGGTATATTTGGTGCATTCCTGGCCTCTTCATTTAACACAGCATGGTGTCTTACTGTGTTGCTCTGTGTCAAATTTTGATAAATCAGGGTCTCAATACATCTCTTGACCTAGGTTGAGACTTAACATTGCTTTCCAGAGAAGGGACTGCTGTAATATCCTATTTCTGTTGTGTTACATTTTGGAGGCTTATGTAGCAGAATGGCATTCTCCGGTTAATCCCAACCTCTTCTTGTGACTAGCCATAAGTATTGAAACTATATCACTAATTTTAACTCCTGGCATGGACCTGTAATGGGAAGTTCAAGCCTCTTCCAAAAAAACAGCTGCATATCAAGAGAAAAATCAAAATCTCAGTGTATTCTCTTACATCATCTCTTCAAGAAAAATTCTAGCACATCATATCTGAAGCAACAATCCTTTACACAGCTACCAATCACATTTTCATATGAATTGTAATACATAGATGACCACCCTGAAAATATTAGATAATGCTCTGAATATTGTTGTGAGAAAACAGGGCTATTGGTGATACCTCGCTCTTATTTTGTAGAGACCGAATCATCCTGATTCTGGGATCTATTGCTAATGTGTGGTTGTTTTGCATCTCAAAGATTTACACTATCAGTGAATGCTACAACAAATCACCCATGTGCATATAATGCTCATATATGTATCAAGGTATTCTCTTTGAATGACATAACAAGGTAAAAATACTTTATTCACACTTAATCCCATTTGCTCTGTGATAGAAGAATATTCAGACAGGCGATAGAGTTGCTGATATCTTCCTTACTCCTGGAAGAAATATCTGTGATGATCACAAGTCCTGTTGAGTGAGACATGGGTTGTTTCTGGTCTTCAAAGTGTTGGCCCTACATTAATAACATTCAAATTAAACAATAGCAGTCATCTACCGGAGCCATTGAGTCAGTCTTTTAAGACAACACTTACCAGCACTACATTGATTTTGACAGGTTTCTAAGAGTAGAGCAGTGAAGTAACAAAATCATATCAAATTGTACTTGAGCATAGTTGAGACCCTCAACATAGTACCAATATCTTTTGGCTAGGGTTATGTAGTAAAAATGCCACAAACAAATTGTAAATGGCTGGATGTAGAAAGCTCTTGAACTATCTAGCCCTGGTCTCCCAGAGGATGGAATAACACTTCCCATTATCCATAATACTCCCACATGATACTAATCACATGTAAGAAATAGGTGTCTGGAGAGATCAGCTGCCTAAAAGGGGGAAAAAGCAAAATGTCATAAAAAACCTCCAGGTGCAAAAGCTGTAGAAGAAATGTTAGCAGAATTGAGAGGTAAGGTCCCAAGGACTAATTACCCAGCAGGAGTAACTAACCACATTTGTTTCAGAAGAAACAAAGTACTGTAATCAATGAATTCCAGCAGACAATAGACTATAAAAGGATTCCAACTGTGTTGAGACACAGAGGATAGCAGATTCTGCTTTCTTTTATAGAAGAAGAACCATAAAGAGGAATAGGAACCTGAAAAACCAGGAAGTAGTGCCATCTTGTGTTAGTCAGTTACACTTCCCTTTATGATGGAAGTTGTTAGTTCTGTCTGAGATCAGAAAAGATCAGATGCTTTTGAAGCACTATGGGCTGAAACATTGTTGAGGCTAGATTATAGGGCATCTCACCATGCTCCACACTGCCCCAATGAGATCACCGCTGCTCGTAACAGTCCAACACCTCATGGTGAAAAAACAAAGATGTCGCACCAGCAGCACTTCTAAGTGGGGGAGGCCTTAAATACAACTCACCGCATCCCGGTCGGGAGGCCAGGAATGCATAAATTTAAGGCATGTGACTGACGGTGTAGGATGCGCACCAGCACCACTTCTAAGCGGGGGAGGCCTTGACTACAACTCCAAGCATCCCGGTCAGGATGCCGGGGATGCACAAATTTAGGCCTGTGACCCGCAGTGTGGGATGTGCACCAGCAGCACTTCTAAGCAGGGGAGGCCTTGACTACAACTCCCAACATCCAGGTCAGGAGGCCGGGGACGCATACATTTAGGGCATGTGACCCGCTGCATGGAACTTGCCTGACCACGGCTCGGGTGAAGACCGGGCCAAGAGCGGGCAAGTCTGCGCCCGTCCACGACCAGCCAAGGCTAGGCTGGGCCCCCCCAAAGCTGCTTACTTTTCGACTCCTTGACTTAGTTGCTTTGCACAGGGTTGATTGGCACCCCTTTTTATTTTAAATAGTGAGTGGGAGTCTGGATTCAAAGCTAATTTAGAGTGCAAGTAATTTGATTATTTTCTGGTGAGGATTTAGGGGTGGAGTGCAATTGGAAAGAAAAGGCCATTATGCAGTAGAAACCAACCAGTGGGTGCCAAGGAGCCAATTAGTTCTACGCTTTACTCTTTTTTGGCCTGAGCTGTTGGGATGGTATCTAAGGAAATAGTGTTGACCGAGAGACACCCTTCTCCGGAAATGAACGATTGCCCATGAGCACCCACCCACATAGATGATTCTTTGACTACTGATATGGGAGATAACATCTCAGTGGCACCACAGGACGATCTGCATAGGTCCCCTTTGGTGGAAGCAACTAACAGTGTATCCAGGGGAGCCTTTGTTTGTGGTATTGGGAACATTTCTGACTCTTTTGCCATGCTCCGCTCCCTAGCTTTAGTAGTCCGCCAAATAAAAAGAAAAAGCCACTGAAGAAAGCTGGGAGAAAACCTGTTAAACCGGTCCCCACAGCTCCAACTGCCCTTTCTTGTTCCTAGGGTTTTTTTTTGCTTTGGGTAGGACCAAGTCTTTTGTGTAGACAAGCTTCTTGATCAAATTAAAGATCTGGTGGAAGCCTGCCTGCCGCCTTTGAAGAATAAATTGCATGCTCCCTAAATAGGGAGGTGATGCGAGACTGCCTGGCTTGTGATCTCGGCCAAGCCTTCCTTTGGTTACAATATATCAAGCAAACTGCTACGCTGTTGGTTCATCCAGAGACTTTTAATGCCCCACAATGTTTAAGACAATTCGATAAGCGGTGGGTTAAGGGGGAATTCAACAAACTTATGAAGGATAATAGGGAATCTGTTGAACTAGTGAAACCATCTGTGAGGGATTTCTTAATGTTAAAGATGCAGACAGGGCCTGAGTCTTCGGTGATCCACAATGTATGAGAAAGGACGCTTATTACTTTATTTTATTTTGGCTCAATAAGATATAATATGTGTTTTCCGCTTGGCCGGTAGGATCCAAAAACTATCCTTATTTGCACGTGTAATGGTGCTTCTCCACAGACCCTACTCCATTTTACTTTTTTTTGTGAGATTTATGCCCCTTTTAGACAGAGGTTTTTGTTGCAGATATCGAAGACCAAAGATTTTGTGCAATGTCGTCCAGCTTATCTTTATTTGTGCATGGTACCTAATTGTTAGAAATGGGGTCTTTGTTTGGCAGTCAGGTTAACCCCTGTCCAAGCACGGACCCTCACTCTACTCAGGGTAAAGGAGAATCACCCTCAGTTAACACCCGCTCACCCCCTTGGTTGCTTGGCACAAGCAGGCAGGCTTAACTTCAGAAGCAATGTGTAAAGTATTTATACCAAAACACCCAGTAACTCAGTGGAAACACTACAAAATGACACAAAACAGGTTTAGAAAAATAGGTAATATTTATCTAAACAAAACAAGACCAAAAACACAAACATCCAACATACATAAGTCAAGTTATGAATTTTTAAAGAATAGGAGTCTGAAATCCTTTCGAAAACAGTGAGAACACTGTTAGCGTGAAAAAGTACCTGGGTTGCGTCAAAATAACACTGCACGGGCGAGTGTGTCAGAAAAGGCCAGCAATGCGTCGATTTCTCACTTGCAAGCAAGACCGTGGGTCATTGCTCCTCCGGTCGGGTTGGTGTGTGTAATTTTTCCTTTGGATGCGTCAATCTGGACCGGTACCTTGGTTTCGGGCAGGCTTTGCATTGTTTTTCCGCGCCCAGCAATGTTACCTTGAAAATCTGGTCACACTGTATCACCAAACCGTACCACGTGGGGTTTGCGTCATTATCAGTCTCTGTTAGCGGGTGTTGCGCGTCGTTTCTCCAGCCGTGCTGCGTCGATCTTCCAGCCGCAATGCAGTTGGAGCGTTGATTTCAGCCACGAAGCAGGCGCTGCGTCGTTTCTCAGCCGTTTCATGGAAGGTGCGTCAAAAATTTCCCCACACCTCAGTCTGTGCATGGATTTTCAGTCTTGGTCTGCAGATTCACCTTTCAAGGGCCCAGGAACAGGATAGGGCATGCTTTGGCAGGGCAGGAGTCTCAGCAGAGAGTCCAGGTGCTGGCGGGGGAAGTCTTTGATGGCCCTGAGACTTCAACAAAAGGAGGCAAGCTCAGATCAAGCCCTTGGAGATTCTTCACATGCAGGAATGCACAACAAAGTCCAGTCTTTGTCCCCTTTCACAGGCAGAAGCAGCAACTGCAGGATAGCTCCTTGGCAGAGGTTCCTCTTGATTCCAGAAGTGATCTAATTTTCAGGAGTTTGGGTGCTTTTCTTATACCCTTTTCTGCCTTTGATGTAAGCCTACCTCAAAGGAAAGTCTCCCTTGTTTGTGAGATCCTGCCTTGCCCAGGCCAAGCCCCAGACAAACACCAGGAGGTTAGAGACTGCATTGTGTGAACGCAGGCACAGCTCTTTCAGGTGTAAGTGACCACTCCTCCCCTCCCTCCTAGCACAGATAGCTCATCAGGATTTGCAGGCTACACTCCAGCTCCCTTTTTGTCACTGTCTACACAGAGGTGCAAACAGCCCAACTGTCAAACTGACCCAAACAGGGAATTCACAAACAGGCAGAGTCACAGAATGGTTTAAGCAAGAAAATGCCTACTTTCTAAAAGTGGCATTTTCAAACAAACAATCTCAAAACCAACTATACTAAAAGATGTATTTTCAAATTGTGAGTTTACAGACCCCAAACTCCACATGTCTATCTGCTCCCAAAGGGAATCTACACTTTAATCATATTTAAAGGCAGCCCCTATGTTAACCTATGAGAGACATAGGCCTTGCACAGTGAAAACCGAATTTGGCAGTATTTCACTTTCAGGACATATACAACACATTAGTATAGGTCCTACCTTAAACATACACCGCACCCTGCCCATGGGGCTACCTAGGGCCTACCTTAGGGGTGTCTTACATGTAAGGAAAGGGAAGGTTTAGGCCTGGCAAGTGGGTACCCTTGCCAAGTCGAATTGGCAGTTTAAAACTGCACACACAGACACTGCAGTGGCAGGTCTGAGACATGATTACAGGGCTACTCATGTGGGTGGTGCAACCAGTGCTGCAGGCACCATTGATTTACAGGCCCAGGGAACCTCTAGTGCACTTTACTAGGGACTTATTAGTAAATCAAATATGCCAATCATGGATAAACCAATCAACAATACAATATAGACAGAAAGCTTAAGCACTTTAGCACTGGTTAGCAGTGGTTAAGTAAATGCCCCGAGTCCTAAAGTAAACATAACAGGTCAGACAAAATAGGAAGAAGGAGGCAAAAAGATTGGAGATTACCCTGCAAAAGGGAAAAAGTCCAACACTGATGAATTTGTTTGAGATGGAGTCGGGTCTTTTCTCAAACTTAAATGTGCCATATGTTGGCACAATAGCATCAATATTTAATATTTCATCTTCTTAGTATATATTTTAATCTAGGATTTATGAGTATTTGTACTTTTTAAACATGTTTTACTGTTGTTATTATATGTTTTATGGTTGTATTGGTATAACCGAATAAAGATGAGCACACACAAAGAAAGATGTCTTCCACATCTCCTATGTGATGCACAGTCTGCCCACGGCCCAGCTCTAAATGGGAAGACAAAAGAAAAGGACTTGGTACATGCAGTACTTACCTGATGGCTCTTTATTGCTGCTGACCGTAGAGTGTCCTGTCCCCACGACCCAAGTATATGTAAGTGCTCGGAGAACCATGCGGAGGACACCACAGGGGCAGAAAACTTACATGTATACATACCAGAGAACTGGATCAACATATTGACCTATATCAACTGGAATATTTAATAAATGAAAATAAACAAAAACAGTGGGGTATTAAAAGTAATCCTACATTTTTGCCAAACTGGCATCCTCCAGGGTAGGGCAGTGTGTGGTTATCCCACAAACACACTTTGGTAAAAAGGACACTCATGAAACTAGCCAATACATTCTTCTTGTGACAGCTTTGATTCCCCCAAACGTGTTTAGGCGTCGCATTCACCTAAACAATTTTAAAGCACTGGGTGCGAAATAGTACCTTTTCAGAAGAATTTCACTAATAAGTGGCTAACAAAATAATCGTGCATCGCAATTTTATATGGCGTACGGCTTTTCAAAATAAAAGTAGTATCCTACTGGACATATACATTCTTTAGCTTTTATTTTCCATCATTCTCCTTGTGAGTACTTTTTCAGTTCTATGAATGGGCAAGGCGAGAAAAATACAAGGCAGAGCTAGAGTTATCTTAGGTGCTCCAGCAGCTGTGCTACTGCTCGAGTTACAGAGATTTAACAGATGGAGATGGAAGGCAAGTTACATCATTTGTACGGTAAGTGCTCATCCAGCAGTAGTGATAACATCATACAGGGCTTACTTTAACAATCTCAGCAATGTTTTTGGTAATCAAACGTGTTTTTGGTAATTCAGTCACTGTTGCCCCAAGATCAATGAGTCAACTCCTGAAAATACACACATTTTGCGATGTAATGAAACCGTTTTATTTTGCATTATTAAACTCAATTTCCTTAAAGGCTTGCAATTTATGTCCTAAAATAAAAACTTTTCATTTTTAGTACACTTTTTTCTCAAACATGAACTTTCCATTTTAGCACCTGTACTAGTGACATACATGGACATGTTTCACCAAAACAAGCCAAAAATGCCCATCGTCTGACAGGTATTGCCACTATCATGCGAAGGCTTGCCGTAGGTATACCAGGAATTCCCTCAATGTGTTTAATGTTGACACCATTAAACCAGGATATTTGTTATTAGAGGGATTGGACCATGTTTTATTTTATACTATAGGAACGTGTTGCTTTAAAGTACCTAGATTTACTGGTGGTGAAGAGCCAGCGTAGGAAGTCTAGTGATCATGAGAAAGGAGTGTAACTGTAATGTATAAAACCAGACCATTAAATGTTTTCTGCAGACAGTAGGGGAATATTGATAACTTAAATAGAACGTTGAGCTTTCCACTGTGTAGCTGGCGTCAGAGAGAAGCATGTGCCTTTTGAATGAACATTGAGCATAGCTTCACCATGGGACAGTGAAACATTGGCTGATCTTAAGTAAAGTAGAGACCCAAAAGTCAGGGGATACAGTGTAAATAACTTCCCTTGCACAGACATTGCCAGTCTCTATTTCACATTTAGATCAGTAAAGAATGCATATCTCACAATAGCACGGGGACTCAAAAACAGATGGCCATTGCCAGAAAATGTTCCAAAAAGCATACTGCCATGTGAGAAACAAGGAAATATGATTCTTCTGTAATATGTAGCTTCTCAGAGAGAGGAGAGAGGCAGAGCTTAGAAGGGAAGGGCCTTAGAAGGAATAGGGGAAGGTATAAATGTTGTAGCTTAAAGAAGAAAGAAAGCAATGGAACAATGAAGTTATTTTCATTAATGATTAGGTTGACTCAATGGACGGAGGTGTAGAAACATTCCACAGCAACTGAGGGAGGAGAGCTTGGTCAGCCATAGAATGATAATGACAGAAGACTACATATGGCCATTGTACTTTTTAGAGCAGTTTGTTTTCAACCCTTCATTAATTACCCCCACATTACATAATTGCTAATTGGAATGAGAGAGGTGCATGCATTTACAGAAAGTTCATTGTAAGTTGTACTGTTCTAGAGTCTCACTTAAAGAATAATGGTAAGCGGTCTTCCTCCATAAGTCACAGAAATTCAGCGACCCCCTCAGTGTACTACTGTCCAATTGTGGAGAAGGTGGAAGGTTAACGGATTTGATGGTGGGGTCTCCACTAGCTCAGCCATCTTCTTGGCCGTTGCTGTGATCCAAACTCCCATTATAAGGTGACCAATCTTCTCCCATTTTCATAGCAGTTAACATGGATTGACTGTAGATTTGACTTATAGATAGGTGCCGTTAACATACGGAAATTAAGCTACTGGCCTGCCAGAAAAAAAAAATGTGATGAATGGCAATGTAACTTCACTTTTAGGTACGTTCCCAATACCCATATATAATTCTGACAGGTCTACCATTGCTGTCACACAGCTTCCCGCCTGAGACAGTTCCCATAATGGGAATGGAAGCAACATCAGGAAAAATAACTCAGCAGCCATGATTGCAATCTGCTATTATGGCAGACATTCCTAAGCCACTAAGTGTGATGGAGGTGCTATATTGTCCCCTAGTGAGGGTTGCATTCACAGTTAAAATCTTTAAATTAGCCTGAGGAGTTGCAGTGGCCTGCTTAAGTAACAAGAGTGAAGGTACATTTACATAGATTTTACTTATGATAACATTTTGAGCACTGTTGTCTGTATTTATCATGGAAGGAATATAATTTTATTTAATTGATGTTGGTTTAGCACTTTAAATTACATATTTGAGTTTCTTTTCAGGGTGTTAGTAAGCAACACAACCCTTCTTTGAAGAGTAGCATCTGTTGAATTAGGCCTTCTTATGAAATTCTTCTCTGCAGAATACTTTTCTCAGTGCTCCCTTTATTGCTTCATTTCTCAAGCCATATATAAAAGGGTTCATCATAGGTGTTAGCATGGTGTACATCACTGTCACCAGCCTATCCTTCAGAAGGGAGGCGGTCGAGGCTTGGGAGGGTCGGAAATAGATAGAGAAGATGGTCCCGTAAAACAAAGTTACCATGATGAGGTGAGAGGAGCAGGTGGAAAATGTCCTGGACCTCCCTTCCTTCGAGCGAATCTTCAAAATGGTTGCAATTATGTGAATGTAGGAGACGACTATGCACAAAAATGGGACCATGACAGAGACTGCCCCTTCAGTGAAGATTGCCAGCTCATTGGCAGTGATATCCGTGCAAGACAGCTTGATTACTAGAGCAATCTCACAGAAGAAGTGATTGATGGTATCATGAGCACAGTAAGAGAGTCCGGCTGCCATGATAGTGTGAAGCAGGGAATGTAGGCAAGCACTGATCCATGAGGCAGCTGCAAGTAGAATATAGCATTTCTTGCTCATCACTGTGGAGTAGTGCAAGGGATTGCAAATGGCTACATATCGATCATAGGACATAACACCTAAAAGGTTACTCTCTGTGTTACCCAGAGAAATGAAAAAGTACATCTGCACCAAGCATTCTTGAATGGAGATGGTCCTTTTCTTCAATAGTAAATCTGTTAACAGCTTGGGGATTGTGACAGAAGTGAAGCTAGCATCTGCTAATGAAAGGTTACTAAGGAAAAAATACATAGGGTTGTGCAGCCGAGAATCCATCACAATGCTGTAGATGATTATGGTATTTCCAAACAAGGTAAGAAGATACATGCTAAGAAACACTAAAAAGAGGACTAGCCATTGGTCTGGAAGATCTGAAAACCCCAAGAGAAAGAATTCTTTCACTGATGTCTGATTTTCATCTCCCATGTTACTTTTTGTCCTGCACAAAAAAGATGACAGCATTAATATATCAATACCTGGGTCTGTTTAGGAGCAAAAGTCCTAGACTTTGATAGAATTAGTTGAGCAAAATATGATGGGATTTCTCATGGATGTCTAATTAAGATGAGAAAGTTCTTGGAATGCAGACTAGACACCAGTGGGTGATTGATGCAGAGAGAGGTGTTATAGAAGTTTTCACTGATAGTGGCATCCGACATTGCATTGTGAGCAAAGAACCATGTCAGATTTTAAAGGAATGACTATATCAGTGCTCTTTAGAATAATTGGGCTGATTATTCAAATTATTCAAAAGAAAATAAATCCTCTTTTAGGTCTCCAACCTCCCATGGATGCATATTTTAGATGTATTGGAGTTCACATAGATTTTCCAGCAGGACAGATGGAAGTCTGTGACTGTAAAAATATTCTGCAGTTTCAATTTTGCATGGTACTATTGGAAAGGCTTAGTAAAGGTCATTTTTGAATAGGAAAATATGCACAGTTATAGTTTTAAGCAAAAAAAGCTAAATGTACTCTAACATTTTTGGTGGTGTGAAAGAATACCAATCTCGAAAATATAACCAAAATATTATTCAACATATTATTAACAACTACTAATGTAAAGTACAAGAATATCGGCTAACACTTTTTTCACTGAATAAATCAAACATTAAATAACATTTTACGGTAAAAACGAATGATTAAAGAACAAAAAACTTCATAAATTCACCACTTTTAGTTTTTACTGAGCTAACTATAACTTGCTCCTCTGCCATGCACTACTGATGACCTCATTTATTACATTTATATAGCACTTACCATGATGGGCAGTGTTTTGTTCTTGTTTAGATCCCATGTTGAAGTGTTTCCATGTTCCATGTTGTGTATGATATCACAAATGAGCTGTTATCGTACTATGGAATGCAGTGGTTCGCATGGGATGATGAAGTGTAAGAAAGGTCTGATGGTTATAGTTTTCAATAAGGTCTTCAGTAAGCTGTAAACATTTACAGTGTTTTTATGATCATAGGGGGTGATTCTAACCCTGGCGGTCGGTGTTAAAGCGGCGGCCAACCCGCCAACAGGCTGGCGGTAAAAAAAATGGGATTCTGAGCCTGGCGGGAACCGCCAACACAGACAGCCACCTTAACACTCCGACCGCCTCGGCGGTACAAACAAACAGCGCGGCGGTCACCGCCAACAGATAGGTGGCAGACAATGTACCGCCCACACTATTCCAACTCACCAATACGCCACCTTTTCCGGGGCGGGAGCACCGCCGATAAAAACACGGCGGAAACAGACTACGGACGGGAAAACGCTCACCACTACGCACTCCAGGAGGAAGGAGGACAGCATGGAACCCGAATTAAACATCCTACCTGCTCTCGTCTACCTTCTCATCTACCACGAGTACGAAGTCCGGCGCAGACGACAACGGTGAGTACTGCACCTACGACACACGGGAGGGGGAGGACGAAAGGTTACGGGCACACACATATGCGACCCCCCCAACTATGTACTCACCAATGCAGAGCACCAAGTCACAGTGACACCACCCAAACACCCCTGAAAAATGCTAGGACATAATCATATTTGGAATAAATATTTATGTACCAAAAAGCTCCAGAAAATTATCGTACAACCATGAAAGATATTCACAACAAAACTAATGACATACACATCAGTGTATAACTGAAGTACCAAGTCCTGCACATCCTACGAATTCAGCATGTCCGTGGGCCAAAGTCTTGAGAAATAAGGGCAAAGCCCACACAGGAGACCTGAGTCCTTTGGAGAGAAAACTGCAGGGGCATCAGATGTAAAAACTACAGGCACCTCAGGGGGAAGGGAAGGGGGGGGCACCACAGCCACATGAGTCCACGACGCCAGATCCACGAGGAGCCACCATGCCCACTGGACCATCCTGGGGAGTGCAAAGCCACAGTCTCTCAATGTCTCTACAGTGGGTGGGCTGCCCACTGGACCATCCTGGGGAGTGCAAAGCCACAGTCTCTCAATGTCTCTACAGTGGGTGGGCTGCCCACTGGACCATCCTGGGGAGTGCAAAGCCACAGTCCATCAGGTGGATGACAGTCTCCACTGGTCAAGGAGGAGGCATGGTGGGCACAGTGAACCATAAACGGTGCTTGAGACGGCGGTGCCCAGCGCAGCGGTGCTTGAGATGGCGGTGCCCAGCGGAGCGGTGCTTGAGAGGAAGGGCCCAGCGGAGCAGTGCTTGAGAGGAAGGGCCCAGCGGAGTGGTGCTTGAGACGGCGGTGCCCAGCGGAGCGGTGCTTGAGAGGAAGGGCCCAGCGGAGCGGTGCTTGAGACGGCGGTGCCCAGCGGAGCGGTGCTTGAGACGGCGGTGCCCAGCGGAGTGGTGCTTGAGAGGAAGGGCCCAGCGGAGCGGTGCTTGAGACGGCGGTGCCCAGCGGAGCGGTGCTTGAGACGGCGGTGCCCAGCGTAGCGGTGCTTGAGATGAAGGGCCCAGCGGAGCAGTGCTTGAGACGGCGGTGCCCAGCGGAGCGGTGCTTGAGACGGCGGTGCCCAGCGTAGCGGTGCTTGAGAGTAAGGGCCCAGCGGAGCAGTGCTTGACACGAAGGGCCCAGCGGAGCGGTGCTTGAGAGGAAGGGCCCAGCGGAGCGGTGCTTGAGACGAAGGGCCCAGCGGAGCGGTGCTTGAGACGGCGGTGCCCAGCGGAGCGGTGCTTGAGACGGCGGTGCCCAGCGTAGCGGTGCTTGAGAGGAAGGGCCCAGCGGAGCGGTGCTTGAGACGGTGGTGCCCAGCGGAGCCGTGCTTGAGACGGCGGTGCCCAGCGGAGCGGTGCTTGAGAGGAAGGGCCCAGCGGAGCGGTGCTTGAGAGGAAGGGCCCAGCGGAGCGGTGCTTGAGACGGCGGTGCCCAGCGTAGCGGTGCTTGAGAGGAAGGGCCCAGCGGAGCGGTGCTTGAGACGGCGGTGCCCAGCGTAGCGGTGCTTCAGAGGAAGGGCCCAGCGGAGCGGTGCTTGAGATGGCGGTGCCCAGCGGAGCGGTGCTTGAGACGGCGGTACCCAGCATAGCGGTGCTTGAGAGGAAGGGCCCAGCGGAGCGGTGCTTGAGACGGCGGTGCCCAGCCGAGCGGTGCTTGAGACGGCGGTGCCCAGCGTAGCGGTGCTTGAGAGGAAGGGCCCAGCGGAGCGGTGCTTGAGACGGCGGTGCCCAGGGAGCGGTGCTTGAGACGGCGGTGCCCAGCATAGCGGTGCTTGAGATGAAGGGCCCAGCGGAGCGGTGCTTGAGAGGAAGGGCCCAGCGGAGCGGTGCTTGAGACGGCGGTGCCCAGCGGAGCGGTGCTTGAGACGGCGGTGCCCAGTGGAGCGGTGCTTGAGAGGAAGGGCCCAGCGGAGCGGTGCTTGAGAGGAAGGGCCCAGCGGAGCGGTGCTTGAGACGGCGGTGCCCAGCGTAGCGGTGCTTGAGAGGAAGGGCCCAGCGGAGCGGTGCTTGAGACGGCGGTGCCCAGCGTAGCGGTGCTTGAGAGGAAGGGCCCAGCGGAGCGGTGCTTGAGACGGCGGTGCCCAGCGGAGCGGTGCTTGAGACGGCGGTGCCCAGCGTAGCGGTGCTTGAGATGAAGGGCCCAGCGGAGCAGTGCTTGAGAGGAAGGGCCCAGCGGAGCGGTGCTTGAGATGGCGGGGCCCTGTTCAGCGGTGCTCTTCTCCACGGCGGGGCCCTGTTCAGCGGTGCTCTTCTCCACGGCGGGCCCTGTTCAGCGGTGCTCTTCTGCACTGCGGGCCCTGTTCAGCGGTGCCTATCTCCACGGCGGGCCCTGTTCAGCGGTGCTCTTCTGCACCGCGGGCCCTGTTCAGCGGTGCTCTTCTGCACCGCGGGCCCTGTTCAGCGGTGCTCTACTCCATGGCGGGCCCTGTTCAGCGGTGCTCTTCTCCACGGCGGGCCCTGTTCAGCGGTGCTCTTCTGCACCGCGGGCCCTGTTCAGCGGTGCCTATCTCCACGGCGGGCCCTGTTCAGCGGTGCTCTTCTGCACCGCGGGCCCTGTTCAGCGGTGCTCTACTCCACGGCGGGCCCTGTTCAGCGGTGACTATCTCCACGGCGGGCCCTGTTCAGCGGTGCTCTTCTGCACCGCGGGCCCTGTTCAGCGGTGCTCTTCTGCACCGCGGGCCCTGTTCAGCGGTGCTCTACTCCACGGCGGGCCCTGTTCAGCGGTGCTCTTCTCCACGGCGGGCCCTGTTCAGCGGTGCTCTTCTGCACCGCGGGCCCTGTTCAGCGGTGCCTATCTCCACGGCGGGCCCTGTTCAGCGGTGCTCTTCTGCACCGCGGGCCCTGTTCAGCGGTGCTCTACTCCACGGCGGGCCCTGTTCAGCGGTCCCTATCTCCACGGCGGGCCCTGTTCAGCGGTGCTCTTCTGCACCGCGGGCCCTGTTCAGCGGTGCTCTACTCCACGGCGGGCCCTGTTCAGCGGTGCCTATCTCCACGGCGGGCCCTGTTCAGCGGTGCTCTTCTGCACCGCGGGCCCTGTTCAGCGGTGCTCTACTCCACGGCGGGCCCTGTTCAGCGGTGCCTATCTCCACGGCGGGCCCTGTTCAGCGGTGCTCTTCTGCACCGCGGGCCCTGTTCAGCGGTGCTCTTCTCCACGGCGGGGCCCTGTTCAGCGGTGCCTATCTCCACGGCGGGCCCTGTTCAGCGGTGCTCTTCTGCACCGCGGGCCCTGTTCAGCGGTGCTCTACTCCACGGCGGGCCCTGTTCAGCGGTGCTCTACTCCACGGCGGGCCCTGTTCAGCGGTGCTCTTCTGCACCGCGGGCCCTGTTCAGCGGTGCTCATCCAGCAGGTCAAGGGAGCCAGACCTGGCCTGGACTCCCTGCTCAGTCGCTCTCGGACCGTGACGTTTCTGGACCCTTCGGGGACGGACTCCTGGCCTCCTTAGTGTCCTCCTTCCCAGCTGGGATGTGGCATGTGGGGTCCACCTTCTCCGCGCTCCTGCTGCCCTTCCGCTCCTTTGATGGGGCTCTCGGGCCCTTGCCTCCCCTAGATGGTGTGGGTGGTGAAGTGGCCGCACATTGCTCCTTGGGGGCAGCCCTGTCGGTCCTCGCACGGCGGCCCTTGTTTTTGCGGGTCCTCTTGCCGGGGGGGGGGGCTGGACGTGTCCTTGCCGCTGATCGATGTGTCACTGCTGGCAAAGGGTGGGCTCCAGAACCCAGGCACAACAGTGACACCCGAAGCTGGGCTGGTGGTGGCTGCGGTGCTCTTGGGACTCTTTGAAGATGGATGGGGGAGCTCATCGGGGGGAAAGAGGTTAAGATTAGCCAGGAAAAGTTTTTTAGGGCCAAGGTAAAGGGTAGGAGAAGTGGAGATGGAAGTGGAGGTAGAGGAGGTGGTTGTAGGAGAGTCAGGTGTGCTGTCATTGGGTGAAGGTGCTGGTGCTGTAGGCTGTTGTGAGGTGGGTGGCTGTTGAGTGGGTGTCTGCCTGCGTTTGTGTGTCTTGGAAGAGGGGGTGACAGACACAGTGGGAGAGGACACAGGGGACGTGTAAATGGCAGTGGGGGTGGTGACTGCACGAGTGTGGACTGTCCTGGAGGGTGAGGTGGTGATGGAAGCACTGGCTGATGTTGGGGTGCATGCAGGTGTGAGTGTAGACGTCACAGGGAGGGAGGAGGGAGACGAGGAGGAGGGGGACACAGGGGTGGCAGTGGCTGTTGGCATGTCTGCATCTGGGTGTTGCTTGGGTGAGTGTTTGTGGGATCTGTGGTGCTTGTGTTTGGATGAGCTGATCTTGGGTGTTGAGGTGTGTGCAGGCTGGTCTGATGGTGTGGATGGGATAGGCTGAGGAACAGGAGACAGAGAAAGGCTGGAGGCAGTAAGAAGAGGGAGGCTGGAAACAGGGACAATGGCTGCCGTCAGTGCTGAGGCCAGAGCAGTGAACGCTCGTTGATGGGCAGCCTGACCCGAATGAATGCCCTCCAGGTACGCATTGCTCTGTTGCACCTCCCTTTGCACACCCTGGATGGCATTCAAAAGGGTCGTCTGCCCAACAATGAGCGTCCTTACCAGGTCAATGAGCTCCGCACTGAGGGCAGCAGGGGCAACAGGGGCAGGGGCTGAGGTGCCTGGGGCGAAGGAGACGCACGCCTTCCTGGGCGAACCGGCACGGAGCGAAGACTGAGGGGCTGCTGGGAGGGCGGGGCTGGTGCGCTGGGTGGCGGCTGTACCTGTAGAGGCGGGGGGCACGGATGTTGCCGCCACCCCTAGGGAGCTCCCATCCGAGGACGTGTCGCTTTCGCTGATCTCACCAGCGGTCCCCGTCGTGGTGCTCCACTCGCCCTCCGGATCACTGGTGCCCTCGGTGTCTGTTCCTGGGCCCACCGGGGCCTTGTGTCCTGCAGATCCCTCGTGCTCCGATGCCAAATCTTCTCCGCCTGATGATGCTAATGCACACATGCACAAGAAGATGAAGAGAAAGGGTGGGGGGAGAAAAAAGAAGACCAGGTTGAGTGCATGCAATGTCAACACCGTTGGCGGAGAGGACAGACACAGGTGCCTAATGCACTAAGCCATGCATTCGGGGTACACTACTCAGTACTACTGACTAAGACAACAGGCCAAGAGATGTCAAACACGCACATGGGAGATGCTGGACCTTCAATGGCTGTACTTGTCACCCTACCGAGGTGGGGGCCGGGGGCACAGGGCCATGCCTAAGGGAGAGGACTACACTACAGAAAGCGCCCTGGCCTAATGTCACCCACAGCCCTCCTCCCCCACCCAGACGCCTCCACTGCGCAGAAAGATAGGAGAATGTGCTGATACTCACCCCCTTGTGTCTGCTGTGATGTCTTAAAGCGCCCATCCAATTCAGGGTAGGCCACCGCCAGGATCCGGGACATCAGGGGGGTCATGGTGCGACTGGCACCCCTCCTAGGTTGGGAGGCCATCCCCAGCAGTGTTTCTGCGGTCTTCCTTGTTCCGCGGCGGATGTCCTCCCACCTCTTGCGGCAGTGGGTGCCCCGTCTGTTGTGGACCCCCAAGTTCCGGACTTCCTTGGCTATGGCACGCCAAATCTCGATCTTCTGATGGGCGCTGACCTATTTGACATGTACAGGGTGGAAAGGAGGAAATCATGAATGACCTGCATGTTAGATGTGATTGGCCCCCCCCACCATCTTTGCCATATGGCACATGCTCTCATCTGTCGGGCGTTGCACTCCTCATTCGCCCCCCACCCCACCAACTTACATCCACCCCAATCCACACAGGTATAGCCCATTCCATGTGCACCCGGAGTACTCACTTGTTGGTCTGGAGGACCGTAGAGTAGCGCATACTGGGGGAGGACCCCATCCACGAGCTTCTCCAACTCTTCAGACGTGAAGGCAGGGGCCCTTTCCCCAGTCGCAGCAGCCATTGTATCTTCCAGACCGAGGTCACAGCAGCACTTGCAGTATAGGTCCTCTCCTGTGGATGATCAGGTCTCGAGTGATTAAGCAGATAGAAAATGGCGGTCACGCCCGCGGCGGTGCGTACCGCGGCTGTGCGTACCGCGACCGCCGGCGCACTTCGTCATTGGCTCCTGAAACCCATAGGCTTCAATGTTAACCAATGCGGCTTTGCGCCGCGGTCTTCGACCGCCTACCGCCACGGTGTGCCCCGCCAGCGCATTGACCTCACATCCCATTGTCCCACTTCACAGGTCAGGCAGCCGCCATTTCAAGGGCCTACATGGCTTAATTTTGACTGCGACACATAGGCCTAGGCCTTGCATTGCCACACATACACGCCTTTCAACCCATTGCCATTCTTTAACTGTGCAAGCTGTCTGTACGTACCTGTGGTTTGGCTGACTCTGTGCTCCATGTTGTCCTTCCTAGGCACCGTCCGCTGGGACTTGCGATGAGAAGGAGGAATCCTCGCGTGTACCGACCGCTGGTGGACCTGTCGACAATGGAAGAACGCCATATAATACTTCGATACAGACTTGACCGTGCCACTATCCATGAACTGTGTGCCCAGCTGGAGCCAGCCCTGATGTCCCCCATCCGCCAACCCACAGGGATTCCCCCTCTGGTGCAGGTTTTGTCAGTCCTCCATTTTTTGGCCAGTGGGTCATTCCAGACCACAGTGGCCATGTCATCTGGAATGTCTCAGCCTATGTTTTCTAAGATTTTGAGCAGAGTGTTGTCTGCCCTGATGAAACTCATGCGGAGCTACATCATTTTCCCAGAGGAGGGTGACTTGCCTACAGTGAAGGGTGATTTCTATGCCCTTGGACATATCCCCACATCATTGGTGCCATTGATGGGACCCATGTGGCTTTGGTACCCCCAAAAGACGATGAGCAGGTGTACCGAAACAGAAAAAATTATCATTCGATGAATGTCCAGGTGGTCTGTTTGGCTGACCAGTACATCTCCCATGTAAATGCCAAGTTCCCAGGGTCAGTGCATGACGCTTATGTGATGCGAAATAGCAGCATCCCCTATGTGATGGAGCAGCTACAGAGACAACGTGTGTGGCTAATAGGTGACTCTGGTTACCCCAACCTGCCGTGGCTACTGACCCCAGTGAGGAATCCCCGGACAAGGGCAGAGGAACGCTACAATGAGGCCCATGGGCGTACTAGGAGGGTGATTGAGCGAACCTTTGGCCTCCTGAAGGCCAGGTTTAGGTGCCTGCATATGACAGGTGGATCCCTAATGTACTCACCAAAGAAGGTGTGCCATATCATCGTGGCGTGCTGTATGCTTCACAACCTGGCTTTGCGACGCCAGGTGCCTTTCCTGCAGGAGGATGGTCCAGATGGTGGTGTTGTAGAAGCCGTGGAGCCTGTGGAGAGTGAAGAGGAGGAAGACTCAGAGGACGACACAGACAATAGGGACAGAGTGATACAACAGTATTTCCAGTAACACCCAGGTAAGAATCACCCACGCCATTTCACAATTGCTTCTAGCCTCCTGCATCTGTACTTTCTGTAGTTCCCACCAGATATTTTTGGGTAATTTTTTATTTTCCCTTCCCTTCTCAGTGCTGTATGACGCAGTGCCTGACTTCTGCTTGGTTTGCCCATGAACTACAGCGTATTGACATTGGTATGTTGTCATCACTAATTGACAGAACAGATATTGAACAGTAATATGTAATACATTTGCTAATAATAGAGCATGACTCCAAACTGATTTGTGTGCAATATGTGATTTATTTACAGGGCTAGATATTGGTACATGTGATTATAAGGGTGATGGGTGGGGGTGGAGTAATGTCCATGGCAGAGTCCAGTTCTCAGTCTCACAGGTGCATTGTCCTTTTGCCTGTGGAAGGATGGAGCAGAGGCAGTTCATGGTTGGACAGGGTGGCAATGTGGGACAGTGGGAAGAGTTCAGGGGGTATGTCCTGCTGGCGGGGGTCTTGACATCCTACTCTGTCTTTTTTTTGGATCTCAGGCTCCTCTTACGGGGTGGTTGTTCTTCAGCAGGAGGTGGGGTTCTGGTGGCCTGCCGTGGTGTTGGGGCCTCCTGTCCACTAGCGCCGGCGGAGGTGGTAGGCTGTTCCTGGTCCGGGCTAGTGACAGGGGCCCTGTGTGGTGCCACATGGTCCCGCAACGCGTCTTCTATCCTGTTGAGGGCCAGGACGATGGTCCCCATTGCGGTCCCGATGATTCTCAGCTCCTCCCTGAACCCCATGTAGCGTTCCTCCTGCTGTGCCTGGATCTCCGTGAACCTGGCCAGTACCGTCGCCATTGTCTCTTGGGAGTGGTGGTAGGCCCCCATGATGGTGGTGAGGGCCTCTTGGAGAGTGGGTTCCCTGGGCCTCTCCTCCCCCCCCTGTCGCACAGCAGCCCTCCGAGCTGCCCAGTTTCCCCCGGCCTCTGTCTCCTGGACGGTGTGCCCGCTTCCACTGCCCCCAGGTCCCTGTTGTTGTTGGGGTGTTGGGTTAGCCTGGGTGCCCTGTAGTGGCAGACACACCGCTGATTGACGTGTCCTAGAGACAGAGGCATGGGCCCGCTGGGTGGGAGCTGTGCTGGTGTTGGCAGAGGGGGTCGGGTCTGGTGTGGCCTGTGTCTGGGTGAGGGGAACCGACTGCCCAGAGGTCCCCGATGGTCCGGGCTGGTCATCAGGTTCAGTGTCGACAGAGCTGCTGTCCTCACTGTGGGCCTGTTCCGGGGGTGGGATGGACATTTCTGGACCCTCCTGGCTGGTGTTTTGGCGTTCGGGTCCTGCATGGGGTAAGAGAGTTTGGTTATTGTTTCTGTGTGTGCAATAGCGTGCGTGTTATGGGTGCCCTCGTCCCCCAGTGCAGGCATTCCCTCGAGGGAGGTGTTGTGAGGGTAGTTAGTGGGGGGGGGGTAAGTGCGGTGGTCATGCTTGGGTGATGGGTGTCCATGGATTGTGTTGGCATGCAGGAGTTGGTGTTGGGATGGGTGGGTTGTGCTGGTGAGACATTGTCAGGGAGGATGTGTGCTGGGGGGTTGGGGGTGAGGGTGGGGGTGTGGGTTGGCATGCTGGTGGGGTGGGGGGGATCTAGTAGTTAAGATTGGACTTACCAGAGTCCATTCCTCCGGCTACTCCTGCGAGGCCCTGAGGATGCAGGATGTTGAAGACCTCTTGCTCCCATGATGTAAATTCGGGAGGGGTGGGTGGGGGTCCGCCGCCAGTCTTCTGGACCGCGATGTTGTGCCTGGAGACCATCGATCGGACCTTCCCCCGTAGGTCGTTCCATCGTTTGCGGATGTCCTCCCTATTCCTGGGATGCTGTCCCACCGCGTTGACCCTGTCCACGATCCGCTGCCATAGCTCCGCCTTCCTAGCTATACTGGTGTGCTGCACCTGTGAGCCGAAGAGCTGGGGTTCCACTCTTAGGATTTCCTCCACCATGACCCGGAGTTCTTGGTCCGAAAAGCGTGGGTGCCTTTGGGGTGCCATGGGGTGGTGTGGGTGAGGTATGGGGTGGTGTATGTGATGATGAGTATGTTGGTGTGTGGTGCTTTGTGCTACTATGTGGTGTGTGTGATGGTGTAGTGTGCCTCAGTGTGTATTGCTATGGATTGTCTGCTGTGTCTCTCTCTCCTTCTCTCAGTAATTGTGGTCGTAGGGGTTTGTGGGTGATGTGGGGGTGTGTTTTATAGTTGATTGATTGTGTGGGAGTGGGTTGTGTATGTGTATCAGGTGTGTGTATTTGTAATTGTCCAATGTGCCTGTGTTTTGGTGCTGTGTGTTTATTTTGACCGCGGCGGTGTGTACCGCCAATGGAATACCGCGTTGGAAAGCCCGCCGCGTTGATTCGTGGGTCGTAATGGCATGGGTGTTTTTCTGTTGGCGTGACGGTGGAGGTTTGGTCATCTCCAGTTTATCGCTGCCCGCTGATGTGGCGGCCTGCAGTGGAGTTCGGATTTTTGGAGGTTTGGCCGTTGTGGGTCAGAATGACCGTGGCGGCTTTCCGCGGCCGCGGCGGTGTTATGCCGGTCTTCTGACCGGCGGTAACCGCCTTTTACCGCCGAGGTCAGAATGACCCCCATAGTCTACATAGCTGGTTGCTTCACTGGGTTTTCCATTCTGAGGTATTTTGTTTATGGTCCTGAGCAGGCATAGGTGGTCATTATGAACACGGTGGAAACAACCGCTGTGTTCATGCTGGCGGTCAAAACACTGACCGCCAGCGACCCCGGAACCCTGCCCACTAGATAATGAACTTTTCTGTGAGCCGGCGGGCGGAAACCTTGTTTCCACCCGCCGGCTCACAGAAAGGCTCGGCCGGGACATTGACGGCAGCTCCACAAATCGGGCATTGACCTGCGCGATGGGGCTCTGCACCGGGGCCCCTGCACTGCCCATGAAAAGCGCATGGGCAGTGCAGGGGCCCCCAGAGGTGCCCGGGTGCACCCCTCTTCCAGCCAGGAAAAGGCTGGCGGGAAATGAAACATTATCCGCAGGGTAGCGCAGCTACCCTGGCCAATGGTGTTTCAACCCGCCGCCAGGCTGCCTGATAGCGGGAACCTGCCGGTGGGTGACGGCTGCCGCTGGCGGCCGTCGCCATGTCCGTTATATGGCGGTTCGGCCCACCATGCAAGCTGGTGGCTTCAGCCGCCACTGCCGGCATGGTGGGCAAACCTCCATGATCGTAATGAGGGCCATAGTTTGGATGGGGGATTTTATTAACATTTCCCCCTTCTTTACTTTATGGGCAGCACTCTGCTTCAAAATCCAAGATTAGTGTTTTTTTCAGTTGTCATTTTTGTTTATTGGGATTAATATTTTGATATGAATTAATCATACCATGTGCTTGCTTCGGTTTCTATGTAGTAGTTTAGATTTATATGACTTTGATGTGATTTTTAGTGGGAGGTGGTATGTGAATTTATGCAAATGGTTGGCAGTAACAGATTAGCAAGCGAAGATTGGTAATTGGTAGGTTGTAGTGTATTACTTTTGAAGGATAGCTTGTGAAATTTAAAATGATGTGCAGGCACTTTGAAGAAATACAGTAATAGGTATTAAGGCAAACATGCATGTGACTTAAAGTAGGCTGCTCGCAAGGAGAAGAGGCATGCATGGAATGGAAACCAGGTGGAGGAAAAGGAGAGGAAAAACATTGGAAGTTTTAAGTAAAGGTCATATTTCTTATGAATATAGAGAAGTATTTTTTTCAAATGCATGGACTCTGACGAGACACATCTGTAGAAAGAAACAATATTAACTGCATGTGAAAGAGTGCGATATTAGGTGCTTTTGATAAGCTCTAGAATGAGGGAAACACTCCATCCTCTGAAAGGCTACCCCAAGACCACCACAATCATTGAAGATGATATTCTGCAAATGCTGGATTGGAGGTCTTCTGATGTTTACATTTACAGTTTGGCTCAGAATATTAATTAGAAAAGTGAAATGGGTTCCATGTTGGATTCTCTGGTTGTGGCATGGCACAAGATGTTTGGGAGGATAGCTTCCTCGGACAGTGGAAGCTTATATTGTGCGCCTGGAGGCCGGTGACCCAGGCAACAAATTGAGGAGGATGTAGGGCTACTTTTCGTAATTTCATTTATTTGTTAGCAAGGGAGTGCTGACTAGTTTCTTCCTGAGCAGAGGTATTTGTTTTATTGTAGGGTGAGAAGTGGGATTGCAATTTCTATTCATCAAGGTGAGGAAGTTTCTAGGCCTGGCCTGCACTTTGTCAGTCCCAAATCACTGATTAAGAAAGGTTAATGTCAGTCAGGGGCAGAAAATATTCAGTTCTCCTGTTTGAAGCTAGCACACTTGCTATGTGCTGTGAAAAGCATCACTTTACACAGGCCAGGAGCCCAAAAAGGACACTGGAAAAGAATCAAATTGTTTCCACAATCTCTCAGTTAAACATTGCTTAACAGCTAAGCAGCAGGTTATGTGCATGTTTTAGGAAATTATGAATAATTTGACATTTATATATTCAGCTCATGGCAATTCTAAGCGACAATTTTCATCTTCCTGGGACTGATAGCATGAGCACCAGTTAATCAAGTAAAAGCTATGGATTTTCTTACGTTTGTGGTGTGTGCAAAGGTAATAGAAACATTACCACACAACTGCTAAGATTCTAATCCCAGAAAACTGAGTTTGGATAATTTGTGAGATGGGTGCAGTGAGACACACATTTACAAAGCTGCTTGCACAAGGGTGTCCATGCTCTGGAACCTCTGCCTTGACCAAACACAAACGCCCGTGATCCTGTCATGCTCTGCAAGACATATGAAACATTCCTGCCCACTTTCCCCCAAGTCCCAGTCCCAGAGAACATCCGCAGCTCAGAAACAGGCAGTGCAATAAAACAATTATCCTCATTGCAGGGGCAGTGTCAATGGTTGGCCGCGCATGGGAAATGGCACTTTGAAATGTTAGCATGCAGTGCCATAGATTAACAGTGGCTTGGGATGAGAGGTGCTAGCTACTAAAAATATTTTAATGTTAAATAATAATGTTAATTCATTATATTTATTTATTTTAAATGTAAAGCACAATAAAAAATACTACAGCACAATTAACTTTATTATGAATTACGGCTTCAATTAATTGAAAGATATTAACTTGAATAAAGATTATTTTTTCAAGATTAAATCAAAAAATAAAATCTAAATCAACAGTAAATCAAAGATTGTTTTTATGCATTCAGAATGATCAAATTCATGTTTAGAAGTAAGTAAATGTATTTTTATTACATCATTAACACAAATTAATGTTGCAATAATTTGTAAATTAAAAAATATTGTTAAATATTTCATAATTAAATAATAAATATGCTTTAGTCTTAGATTTTTAACACTAAATAATAATTATTTATATTTTAACTATTTTAAATAATGTGATTGAATTTAATTGACCTTATTTGCTATTTTATGCCTCCATTATTTTCTCTGGGAGGATGGTGCAGTGATTGGCCATGTATGGTGCTGGATGTACTACTGTTTTTCTGGCAGTAGTAGCTTACACTTATAATTTTGGCTCCACCCCCTTTTCGTGGGGATGGAGATGTGTAAGTGTACAACTTTGAGCAACTTTGCACTCAGATTTTGTGATTAGGCAAATGAAGTAAAGTTATTCAAAAGAATAAGAGTAAAATACACGTGTAAACTACACACAAATGTATGTTACTTTTGTGAGTAGCTACAATAGTTTGTCCATGCAAACACAGCCAATCTCTTCTCAGAAGAAGCAGCTATCTACAGCATGAGTCTGATGAATACTGAAAATCAGAGGTTCTCCACAGCGCTGTTGGGTTCAAGAAGCTGTCCAACCCAAGTGGCCCAAACATTAGAAGAGTTTGTCCTTAAACCTGAGTGAACAGCAGGACCAGCAAAAAATTTGTAATGGGTTTTAAAAAACTGTCTGTTGTCAACTTTTGTCTTGGAGCTGCATCCTTGCTCTTTAGCTAGCAAAATATGAGCCTTTTGTATTTATGAGTCTTTATTTAGAGCCAAGAATCCACTCTCTGGGTGGTGGTCGCCTACTATTAGAATATTATAGCCAGGGGCAGCTCCTCCGCTAAGGCGGAGGAGCGTTGCCCCACTGGATTGTGAGGAAAGGAAAAATAAAATGATGATAATGTTCTGTTATTACCATTTTATTTTTCCTGGGAGAAGGGGCGTGGTGGGGCTGGGCTGGAGGGAGGGGGCTGGAGGAGGGCTTTGTCCACACAAACTGTGCATGTCTGTTTGGCCAGGCATGTTGGGCCAGCCAGAAAGACATGTGCACTTTGAAGAGAACATGCCCAGGCTCTCATTCCTAGTCTGACCAGCGAAGCAGGCTGCTCAGACCAATCACAATGCTGCTGTTCCCAGGGTATTGAGTTGCCCCATTTTTTCAAAATAATTCCTTGGCAGAGCAGGACTGCGAAGGCTTTTTCCGAAGGTTATTGTGTTTGGAACACAATTTAGACTCTTTGGGTTCTTATAGAATATGTCTGATAAATATACATTATCCTATACAGAGGATTATATTGATAGGCTTCTAAAAGGTGGTGGAAGCCTCACAAGATAAAATTACTAAGTTAGAAAGAATCAATAAAAAGTTTGTGAGAATCCAGTTAGATGGGCACCTGGTGAAAGAATATTTGCGATCCAATGTGATTCCGGTGGGTTTACAAGTAAGGAATGAGCCAGCAATATTTATTGAGGATCCTAAATATAGGAAGAATTTCAGCTTTGTAGTCAACCAGTGTTCAAGACACTGGATGGTTTTAAGTATCGATACTGCATTGGAACATAAAATCAAATTAGAAAAAGCGATTGAGGAACTCACAAAGGAGACTCTAAATGACACTGCACTGACAAAAGCTAAGGAGGCATTAGAGGCCCTGAAAAAAAACATCGGTTGAGTTTACATATATTACTCAACAGAAAAAGCTGGACAAGTTAGCCAAAGATCTGGCCAAGTACGATAACAAATTGACACATTCATACATAGATGAGGACTATTATAAACAGGATGACAGTGGCAAATATATTAATAAAGGACAAGGGGGTTACAAGAAATACATCACTTTCTCAGACACTTCAGTCCCGGATAGCTCAGACTGTGAATTACCTGGCCCCAGGACAGGAGGAAACCAAGGAGGACTAGGAGGCCCAATGGACCCTACTGTTTTTTAGGAAAGGGCCGGGGAGAGAGGTGCCACCAGAGAGAGAGGGGTGGGAAGGGCAGAGGCCGAGGCAGGAACAGGGGATGTGCCTATTATCAGAGTGACACAGGGAACAACAGACAAGATGGCAACAATACTCCTAGTAGGTCAACCAAACCTTACTGTACCCACACCAGAGGATAGCTCCTCTCACATGAAAATACAAACTAAAGCTACAGCTAAGCCCTCTGCTTCCATCAATACTTATATGGCTCCAATATTCAATCTATCAAGACACAGACTGACCCCTGATGAGATATCTGTTCTGAGCAAGGTACTTTCATTTGTCCTTATAGCACCTCCTAATTGTTTTAAAGTCAAACTTGAACTGCAAAGGTTCTTTAGGAAGATAAGATTGAACCACTTCTTCATAGGAAACCCCCAGAGTACCAATTTTGATTTGACGGGATTAAGATTACCTTCTACATTTACACCGCCCTCCCATATGATGCCAAGCGAGGTCCTGTCCTTTGAAAAAACGGTTCTGAAAGACATTGACAGTGTAAGCAAACAAAGAAAATACATCAAATACAATCTCACCTATAACGAGAGCATGGTCATAAAAGATCTAAAAAACAATACAGAGATTGTAATAAAAGCAGGAGACAAAGGTGGGGGCATAGTGATTCAAGACATTTCTGACTACCGACAAGAGATCCTTAATCAATTAAAAGATGTAGGTTGTTATAAGAAACTGAAAGGAGATCCCACTGGTACCCTTAAAAAGGAGACAAGGGCGAGACCAGGGTTTTATCAGCAAGAATGAATATTTATTCCTCAACAGGAAACATCCAAGGATGCCAGGAATATATACCTTACCCAAGGTACATAAAAGATTAGACAGCCCTCCAGGCCACCCTATTGTATCTGGATGTGGCTCAATTTTGGGACCATTATGCTAATATGTTGATTTTTTTCTAAAACCTTTTGTCCCTAAAACCAGATCTTATATTGGAGACAACATTCAATTCATAACAGACTTTGAAGGTATGACATTCCATTAACCAATGGACCTACTAGTTACCATGGACAATCAGTCTCTGTATACCAGTATCCCACAAACTACGAGTGGTAGAGGAAATATTGGGATGCCATATGCAACCTGTACAAGTACCCACCTGGTTCATAGTAGAAATGATGAGAATTGCAATGACTAAAATCTATTTTCAATTTGAAAATTATTTTTAGGGAGTGGCGATGGGAGCACACTTTGCACCGGACCTAGCTAACCTCTATATAGCTGACTTTGAAGCACAACATATCTTTTCTCCTGATAATCCGTTTGGAGAACAGATAAGAAAATGGTCATGTTGTACAGATGACTTTTTTTTTATTTGGAGGGGCACAGCCTCTGAACTACAGTCCTTCCATACATGGCTCAAAATGAGATCAGCAGATATTACATTTACAGTTAAATACAGCAAAACAAGTATCCCTTTTTTGGATTTGATGATAATAAGAATTATGTGTCCATTTATAGGAAACCCACAGAGAGAAACACCTTGTTACATTAAAACAGCAATCACCCTAGAAGTTTAAAAGATATTATACTATTTGGTCACTTTTTACGCATTCATAGAAATTGTACCATGAAGAGTGATTACTTTAGGGAATCAGGGATACTCATGAATAGGCTTGTACAAAGAGGGTACCTTAAAAGACTGCTGAAAAGAGCTACAAAAAGAGCATGATATAATCATAGGGACATTTTATTGCAACCAAATCAAAGAAAAGAAGAGTTGAACAGTTTAGTTTGCATGACCGCTTTCACCCCTGACAGAAATAAAATAAGAAAAATCATTGAACGACATTGGGGTATGTTAGAAGACCATCTAAACAATAAAGAACTACCGCTATTTTCATTTAAGAGAGAAAGGAACTTGAGGGATGCCTTATTGAGAGCTAAATTACCAAAACCACCTAAAACAACTCTAAATGCTTTGTGGGGTCTCAAAGCAGTGGTTGGACACTATAAGTATGGGAAGTGTCTGGCTTGTAAGTTTAGTTTCAACACCAATGATTTCATTCATGATAACATTGTGAATAATTTAAATACGCTTACGAATTGTAATATGAAAGATGTTATTTATGCTATATGGTGTCCATGCCAACTACTGTATGTAGGAAAAACCACACAAAAACTGAAATGTAGAATTTTCCAATGGACGATCAAATGCTGGACCATTGGAACACCTCTTGTGGAACATTACCAGAGCCTACAGCATAACAATGATGACATAAAGTGGCAAGTGATTGAACATGTCAGGATAGGACCAAGAGGAGGCGACATTGAGGTTCTTCTATCCAAGAGAGAGCCCTATTGGATGGAGAGGTGCAACACAATTTCATGAGGATTGAACACATTGGAGGATTGGAGACAAGCTTCTGCTACTTAACAGGATCATGGACTTTATCACCTTGGCTTGTGAGAAGAGCCTTGACTGTATTTTCGTTATAAGTACCACTGCTTTTGACTTTATTGAGTATAACAGAAGGAACAAATTCATATATTATGAAGATATAAGCACGTCTTTTAGAGGGATCTACAATGGGAACTAGGAATACAATATTTCAATCAGGTCCTCATTATCAATTCAAGGGCTCCGTTTCTGTAGCATTATTTGATAGCAAATACCCACATATACTGTGAACAAATTATATGTCCACGTCTACTACCTGATGGGACTTTTCATAAGAGGTTTTCAAGCTAAAAATATCTTTAACAATTACCCTGGCCTTAGGTTATTTATTATTCTCACAAACAAATTATTAAGGGCCATCACAGCTTGGATGAAATCACAGTCAGTAATCTATACAGACAAAACCTTAAAATGCATTCATGAAAATGGTTCAGTATAGAATCAAAACCTGGATTTACATAGAAGGTTATATTCTATCATTACATCATTTTATTTTTGCCTTCACTGTCTTTTTGGCCCAAGTAAAAGAATTCTTATTTTGTTTTTCGTAGACTAGTAAAAGAATAGCCATTATAATACTAGACTTTCCTCATTGAATAGAGGAACAATCTATTTCTTAGCCATTAGATGGCAGCAGAGGCAAATCTTGTGCACGTTACGTAAGGTTGGCTATAAATAGAATGAGGTAGGCAGCAGGCTCTAATGGATTCACCATGCTGCTGAACTACCAGCCAAGGAAGTAGATCGAATCAACAGGATTGCTGCAATTTTTAGCTGGCACAGACTCATTTATCTGGCTTCATTACATTTTGTTTACTTTCTTCCCAAAACTATAGCATTCATTCTGATTAATTCAGGACTGCAGATACTTAACCTTAACATAGGACCACGCCAACATGTTTTAAAAAGGACTTTAAACAATTTCCTCATTTTCATGGAATGATCTAAGACCTTCCTGAAGCCATTAGATATCAATAAAGCCATTTTCAGGTTTATTTTCAAACCCTATACAGTTGCCTCGACCTTGGAAACAACAATAACACAATTAAATGTATATATATACATTTTTTTCTCTAGATGGTAAAGTAAAAAAGTGGTATTATTAACAACACACCAGGGTGTATTGAAAATAGGTATGTTTGACCACTGACTTTGTGTTGCACCAATTTGCATATTAGTTGTTCAGAGTTCACCAGTTGCAGATTACATTTTGTATTCATTTTAGCTGCCTATTGACTTCATCGTGGCGTTAGACATTGCAGGTGAGACATTGCAGTTGAGCTGTGTTTTTCCACATGGTAAACTGTGCTTGTTTTTCATATTTCCTTCTAACCGAACAGTTAGTCAGTCAGCATTATAAGAAGGTATATGTTTTTTCAGTGCAGGGAACGGTGAGGCATGGAGGAGAGCCTTGAAATGTTGGCCAGTTTTCAAAAAATTTCTTCCAACTCTGACCTACAGTAGCCAGAATGTTTGAATATTTCTCTTTCATGGGTGTTTTTGTTTTCCAGAAAGCCCTTTCGGTTCCTTAAGGTATAAAAAAGGTGGCCCTGCTTAGTAGTAGTAGGGAATTTCCAAGACCTCGGTGAAGACTGGTCGTCAAATGCCTGACACTTGTCCTGTGAGTGTGGATATTTCTTTCTTGCAGTTGAACAGGGCCATCTTCTTGCTGGCATAAGACAGATGAAGAGCTTGACAGGCCCTATGGTGAGGAATGTTTACTTTATTCTTTGCTTTGCAATTATGCTATAATATTACCACATATATTTTCTGTGTACATTGCAGTTGAGAATCATTTTGATATATTTTCCTTTAATTACCGTGACTATTTTTAAATGTGTGCTTTCTTAATCTCTTTCCAGGAACCTCTGTGGTGGAGTAATAATAAATGTCTTCTTTGAACTAAGAAGTGCATTCCAGAGAGTTTTGTCAGCTCGGTCATTAGTGAAAGCAAAACACAGGGCTACCTGAAATGGAAGGCGAATTGGCAAAGTTTTATTGTTAACACGTCTAGGATGTGTCTAAGTGCAATCAAGTAGGGGTGAGTATGTCTTCAAATTGGTTTGTTTTCAAAATTAATTAGGTACATTTTGTTTCTATCTTTTAAGAGTTCGACTAACTATCAAATAAAGAAGTAGTGACCTCATGTTTCACATGGATTTGAAAATATAACCATATCTGATGTTGTACTGTTGAATTATTAGATGCTGACCAGATGGAGGGCAAAGTACTGATACATGCTTCCTGTATTGTATTCTGGGTGCTTCCTATATCAGTATTGTGTCCTGACGACGACCCGCCTGAATTTATTTATTTTATTAGGGTTGAAAGTCGACATTATATTTGAAAATGTGGATTGGCTTTTGAAATATTCAGCAGGCGCGAAGTACCTATAGTTATAGGTGCTTATCTGAGACCTCATGCTTTTAACTACAGTTTGGTTTTAGTCTTCATGTAAATAGCACTGCAACACTTATACTAACACATAATTCGCTCACACTGCACCATTATACAGTCGATTACTTTACTTTAAATTGTGGAATTTGTGGAATTTAAGTTTCTAATAAATGTGAAATATTACACACAAATTTCATCGGTACAGAAAGTTCTTTATGGTACAACCACTATCGTGGACGCTAATTCATATCCTTCCCCCAAAGGGAGCAGAACATTTTTCAGTTACATTATTCACCTACCCAGGTCCAAAGGGTACTGGGTTGCCCCATTTTTTCAAAGTAGTTTCTAGTAACAGCAGCATCGTGATTGGCTGGGAGACTGGAAACAGGAAGCGGAGGAGGACGAAGGGGAGGTGAACGCATCTCCCCTAGAGGTAAGCTTTAAAAAAAAAAAATTCAGCCCCACTCCACCACCCCAGATCTGTATCTCCCCCCTGCCCCACCACTCCCATTGAGTGGCAGCCGCCACTGATTATAGCATAACATACTGTTAAGAGAGGTGATGAGTCATCACAGATAGGCCTTCAAATCTAGAGATTGTTAATCATGAGTTGCCTTTATAAGGCTATGGGAAGAATATCTGTATGGGAATCAGGCAAAGAAGAGGCACTTAACAGGCAGGTACAGACAACTCTTCTTAGCGAAGTATCAGTCGGGAACAGGCTGCGAGTGAGATGGACCCTGCAGGGTAAGTCTCCTATACACAGAGAGTATGCACTAGTTATGAGCAACTGTGTGTTCATGATTTTGTGTGTGCCATATGACTGTCACATTGATGGATTCTATTTTATACAATATGTGTTCATTTAGTCAAAGTGTGTAGCTTTAAAAGAACATAAACAATTAGTAATGTCATTATATTGTTCGCTTCAGTATTGTGTGATAATACTACTTGCTTGAATGCATTGTTTAAACATTAGTTTTAGAATAACTTGATGGTTTGATTCCCTAGCTATTATTCTTAAATAATCAAGAAGGTTTCATAAAACCTAATCCCTTGATTTCCTGACAGTCATCATCAATACAATAAACAATGTTTCATAAAAATAAGTAAGTGAAAGTCGAGAGGAGGTCATATATTGATTTCTTATTTTTTACAACATTCAGCACTGTTCAGATAGAAGTACATATGTTTTGTTAATGCATTGTTGGCTAGAAGAGGGCTTCGTTGCAGAGACATCGGGCCGGACGCTGAGAGTTGTGTAGTCAAAAGCCAGGTTGTGAACACCTCCACCTCTCAAAGGCTGTTAAAAAAGGCACATGGAAGGCACATTATCTCTCCAGGTAAGTTTATCTGCTTGCAGAGGACACTAGAATTTGCATTGAGACAGTTGTCTCTCCCCGGTAACACTGCTTCTGTTGCTTCTAAAAAGGTGTGCATGTGTAGAGAAGGCTATCTAGTAAACTCAACAGTCTCCCTCTATTGCTAACATGAACTTACTTAACCAAGGGAGACATTGACATGGTAATGTATAATGTACATTTTTTATAAATTATTGTCATCATGGTACAATATTGTCTATTGTTCTGCCTCTCAGTGCACATTGTTGCCATTATCTTGTTTATTTTCTTAGTAACAACTATTCATTTTGTTGGCACTAGGATACATTTCTGATTTTAATAACATCATAAAATGTATTATTTGCGTAAATTCCTGACTGTGTCTACTTATGATTAAAGCAGATGTGGAGCCATCAAATATTCACTGTGACGTCCCACAGGACTGATACTCAATACTCAACTCACTCATGTAATGCTCAGTGGATGCAGTCCACTGAATCCTCTATGTCATGTAGGCAGTCTGACTAAGTCTTTATTGCCAGAGGGTCTAGCACACCCCTTCCTGGGCCATGTTTTGTCTACCAGAAAGACATAATAACACCAAAGATAAAATTAAGCTGAACCAGCTACTTACTAATGTGGCTTTTCCAGTGACTCCTTCCAGACTGTATTCCATTTCACACAACAGCCAAATGCATCAGTGTAGCAGAATGTAAGTGGATTGGCACATTTGGGTGTGGGTCCCATCAGCCACTAGTTAGTTTTTGAGTGGACATGAGTGACACCATCACCTGACTGGACTGGTGGCCACACATACCATGTTACAGTGCCCTGCATGTCTTGCAAAGTTGCTGCAGAATAACTAGCTATGAACTACAGAAGGTGCATATAGGTGGATCTGTGGAAACACAGGTTCTTTGTGCCGGGTAGCAGGTGACTGTGATCTGATCTAACACCATTCTTCCTTGCTGATGAAAATGCAAGCAGTTGCTACAAATAGGGAGGCTCATTGTTGGTGGGTGAGAGGAAATTGAAAAGTATTAAAGGAACTGAAAAAAATGAATTTAATGAGGTAACAGGGATTTATGAACTTGATGGCATTGAATGGGAGCTCATACCCTATGTCAAATGTCCCACCCCTCCCCTGCTCATTGTCTCCATATCTGAGTAATCAACCTAACTCTACATAGTTTTCTGAAATCATGATTTTTCTTTTTCTCCTCAGTTCCTCTAGTGTCCCCAAATGAGCACAAACAGGAAAAAACTCAAGTAACATTCTCCAGAGATGAAGGACAATGTGGAGCTGAAGAGGTGATTGGCAATTGGGAAGGGGTGGTGAGCCTCATCAGCCAACCAGGGTATAAACTTTAGCATCTGTAATGCTCCAAACAATATAATTTCTTGAACATCATACTCTGGGTGCCCTTGGACCATAACGGACAGTGGTTCATAGGGGAAATGATTATAATTATGGGTAATGAATGGCTTGCTTTGGGAAGAATGAAAGAATGAATGAATCTTTAAAGTGTATTTGTATTTGTATTTGGTATTTATAAAGTGCATTCCGGCCGTGGCATTGAAGCGCTAAATTGAAAACAATAAGGCCCTCATTATGAATTTGGCGGTCTTACTAAAAGGCCGCCGAAGCTGCGGGTGCCACTATACCGTATACTCTATATTGGTGGCTCCCTGTTATGACTTTTTTGCTGGCCCAGCAGAAAAGTCACATCAACATTGCAGCTGGCTCATAATAGTGCTGGCAGCAATGTTGATGTGCAGCGGGTGCAGCAGTACCCGTCGCGCATTTCACTGCCCGAAATCCGGGCAGTGAAATGCTTGACGGGGCTGTGCCTGGGGGATCCTGCACTGCCTATGCCAAGTGCATGGGCAGTGCAGGGGCACCCTGAGTCCCCCTTACCGCCAGCCTGTCCATGGCGGTGTTTACCGCCATGGACAGGCTGGAGGTTGGGGACTCATAATCCCCCAGGCAGCGCTGCTTGCACCGCTGTCCTGGGGATTATGACCACCTGGCGGAAGCCTGGCGGTCAAGTGGAGGGACCAGCGGTATGGCCGTGGCTAATGTGCCATGGTCATAATAAACTGCTGGTACACCGCCAGCCTGTTGGCTGTGTTACCGCCAGTGTACCGCCGGCCGTCAGGGCCGCAATGAGGCCCTAAGTGTCAAGTAGCAAGAGGAGGGCAAGAAATAAGAAAATTACTGAGGAAAAAGCCAGCTTTTTGCCAACCTCCTGAAGATCATAAAATTATGCTCCTTCTTAATGTCCAAAGGAAGCGAGTTCCAGTGCTTAGCAGCAGCAACCGTGACAGCCTTATCTCCCCATCTAGCTCTACGAGTACGACAAACTTGAATCAGATAAGTCTCTTTTGATCTAAGTTGCCAACTAGGCCTCTACCAGCGTAACTTAGAAGCTAAATAGTCAGCTCCGCCTCCATGTATAGGCTTACAAGTTAGACATGGACTTTTAAATATAAGCCGCTTAGCGACCGGAAGCCAATGCAATAATTACAAGCTATTGCTGGCCGAGGCCGAGCAAGGGAGATCTAAAACCAAGCTGGCCACTTTATTTTGAATCAGCTGAAGCTTTCTAAGTGACAATTTATCCAGATCAAGCAGCAAAGAGTTGCAGTAATCAAGTCTAGACATTACTAAAGCCAGGATGACCGCAACTCTCTCCTCCATCTGCAAATAGGGAAGTATTTTTTTCAATGTTTTTAAAATCCAAAAACTTGTTTTGACAATGGAGTTCACTTGGGGCTGAAAGCAAAGACGGTTGTCAAAGATGACTCCCAGATTTCTGGTGGCAGTAATAGGAGTGGGAAGCTCACCACACTCCGGAGGCCACCATCGAGAGTTCCACAGCTCTTTACTGGAGCCGAACAGCAAAATTTCTGTTTTGGCACCATTCAACTTTAGCCAGTTCTGACCCATTCAGCGATTAATCTCTTGCATACAATTGCAGAACCAGTCTGCCACTTCCTCCCTATTTTTTCTAGAAACGGAGATGATCAGCTGGGTATCATCAGCATATGAAGTGGGCATAAAACCATACGAACGGATCAGTTTGGCTAAAGGGGCAACATAGACATTGAACAAGGTGGGGCTAAGAGCAGAGCCTTGTGGAACACCACATGGCAAACGAAACGCCGTGGCCTGAAGATCGGCCCAGTTCACCATAATCGGTCTATCACCTGAAAAAGATTCCAAAATCTTAAAAGCAGAATCTCTAATCCCTGCTTGAAGGAGGCAAGATACCATATTCTGAGGTGAGATGGTATCAAATGCAGCAGATAAATACAGTAGGACTAGAACTGCTCCCTGCCCCTCATCTAGCAGCCTATGTATAGTGTTTGAAGTTGTAATGAGCACAGAATCTGTACTGTGGGCCTTCCTGAACCCATGTGGAGACTGGTCTCAGCTGCCTGAGTCAGGTAGAAAACTGGCTAACTTTGTATTAATATGTTTCTCGAAGACCTTAGCCTGAATAGGGAGAAAAGAAATAGGCCATATGTTGCTCAAATCATGTGAGGCTCGGTCCGGTTTCTTTTTCAGAGGAATTACCGATGCTTCCCTCCAAGATGGAGGTAAGACTCCTTGAGATAGAACCTTCTGAAAAAACGGAACAAGAGCCGTAGCAACTAATTCTGGAAGCTGCTGTAGGATATGCGAAGGGCAAGGATCATTCAGGGAACCCGACTTAATTCCCATTAGAATTTCTTTGATCCTATCAAGAGAAAATGGCTGAAAGTTGGTAAGCAATGAGGTGTTGTTGTCTGAAGTGGTATTCAAAAAATTGGGAAGACGTAAAGTCTCTTCAGAGTGACAAAAGCTTGAATGCCAAATTCAACTGAAAGGCCACAGAATTTACCTGATGATTTATCACAAATGGACCAAAAATTGTGATCATCATTTAACTGCTAATATTTGGACCAGAAGGAAAGGAAATGTCCTCCTGGAGCAAAAGAAGTAGAATTGAGTTTACTGTAACCATCGTCGTGCCACATGAATTATGCAGAAGGAGGATGAAATTATGTGGCGGGCATCTATATTATGAAACATAATCGGGCACATTTTGATGACAGCACTAATTTATTATTTTGTATTTGTACACATGCTAACACTGTCTCAGCAAATGTTTCACCTCATTAGTATAGGTTTGACATTTAAATATTGAAATCACCAACTGAAAGGTGGCATGTTTTTTGTTTTTAACGTGCCTTCCATTACACAGTAAGATATAGGAATCTTCACCCCATCTTCATCCAGGGGCTCCCCAACGATGATGCTTCCTTCTCATACACCACCTGCTGCCTTGTCCCCCATCCCTCCCCCCATTGCAGTTCAGATGCGCAGACATTTTTCTTCAAAACGTCCTCTAAGTCCAATTGACTTCTTTTACCCAGACTGCAGTCCATTTCAAGGTCCATTGCGGTCAAGATAACTTTCGTTATTGCCCTGGTCTCGCACAACTAGATTTCTTTGGCTGGAGTTGTAATATTTTAGGTGCTGAATTACACTGAATTGGTGTGGCTTTTTCTTGTGTTAAATTTCACTTTATTATTGTGTGAGTGCTGCATGAATACTTTACAGTGCTTTTGTGCCAAGCCACCAAAGGTTAAGCACATTTTAATTTAGCAACTTTTGCAGTTCACCCTGAAAATAATTGCTGTTGTTGCTTCAGAAGGGTTTTCACCCCCTCAATCAAAAGCCCACTTTCTCACATGACCAGTTACTGAGCCATCCTGCCTTTCTCTAGGAAAGACTGAACTGGTTCAACAATTTGCTGCAAGGACTTTACTGGCTGATCATAAGTTAATGATGATTCAGAATTATGGTGGCATTGAACTTTTTATTTACCAAGACATTTTTTGAACCAGGTATGCAGTTGACAGTAAACTATTACGGTGCTGATGAAAATGCTTGCCCAGCTTGTTTAGTTTGGGATTGAAGATCAGAGTGAGGTTCTCACACACCACTTGCGTTGAAAGCTAGTAGACAAATTTTAGCTCACTTGTTGAAAGTTTCTGTCCCATCTTTATTGTGGAATTGCAGGTGGTATATGTATATTTCCACAGTCTGCTCTGAGACAGGATCTGGGCTGTTACACCCCTTTTTCTTTTACAACTCAAACGGATCCAATGGTGGTCATTATCACGAGGAACCCAAATCTAAGGTACAAAAAGCAAGAAGTCTGTTCCACCTAACTAGCTGTTAGCCTTTGGGGTAGCCCCTCAAAAGAGCAATGGACCAATGAAAGGAGGGGCCACGGGGGAAACTCACAATGTCAAATGGACCATTTCTTTCCACTTCTTCACATTCAGTTCTTTGATCCGTCACAAAGGATACTTGGAATATCCTGGCAGATCTCTGCAGTTCACATCTGCTCTCTGGTCCCCTCCTCCCATCTATGCTAAGTACTACTTGGAGGTAACAGATATAAGATGGATTCCAGTGTGGCTATTGATACATACATCATACAGAGTCCACACACTTCCTCTGCACACTCAAAAGCACACTACTAGAGATTTACATGGTAAATGGTATCACTGTCCTCAGTGTCAGTCCTCTATAGCCTGGCGAGCTGAAAGTAGTCATGGTCAAAAAGTGGGGTCACAAGATATCCCTTACGAGACCACGCAGACCTACTGTGGGGCTCAATCTGTGCACCAGAAATACATCCAGCTTGTGTCTGTATCATTCTGTTATGTTGTCAAGTGTTGGACAAAAAAAGCTGCAGCTTGCTATCATTAACTTGAGGAAGGGATGAATATTTCCAGTCCATGCTGGGAACATTTATCCATCCCAACAGTGTTCTACCAAAATAGCAATTATTTTTTCAACCAGCACTTGCCTAAAGTTCACATTATCGACTATGTGCAATTAAGAATGGTAGATCTACACTTCTTTTTATGTGCTTTCCCTGATGATTTGTAGGTAGTTGATATTCTGAAGTGCATAGCTATGCAGGTTATTACAATTGATCACAATATTTTGGAATGTATGTCCAAATGAGCAAGAAGAAAAGTGTGAAGTTTGAAGTGGTAGCAAAGTCTTTTACTCTTGGAAATGCACAGGATAACACAGATTGCGGAATCATGCCAGTACCATTACTTTGTAATGTAATGCTTTCCCCATAATTCCCTCTTTTTATATTGTACACTCAGCAAAGAGAGAGCACTAGCTCACCAAATATATGTTACACTGAATATCCCTGCCCCTACCTTACTGTAAGCTTAATGCCCATTTAAATTGTTATTTCACACAAAAATGCAAATTGATGTAAAACTTTATCTCATGATTGGTATTCATAAGTACTGTTGGACAAGTAAGACGGAGCAGAGAGGCAGAATGTTTTCAACAAATGGTGACAGTCGGTCAAAGCTCTAATGATGCACATGATCCAAAGGAGCATAATGTGACTGTTCAAGATCTGGGTGCCCGGTTGTTACTGGATTCAAGGGTTGGTGGACTACACCATGCATTTGCCAATATTTAACTGTATTTATGTGATAATCCAGGAAATAACAAACCAATGCTGACAATAAGTGCTGCACTTGCTCCTTCATATGGGGAAGCATGGAGCGCCGGACAGTCCCTTTTTCCACCGGTGATTTGCCCAGGGGCTGGAGCACTTGGAGGCTGGTTTTGAAAGCCAAGAGCCGATCCTGATGCCTCTGTCACTTTTCCAGCTCCCTGAAGTTAATTGCAGCTGGCACAGTGAGGCTTCAGAGAAAGAGCCGGGAAGAGGGAGGGAGGGGAAGGTAGTGGGAAAGTGATCAGAGAGTGAAAAGAGAGACAGAAGAAATAAAGCAAGAGAGAATAGATGGATGGAAAGCGAGATTATGTCACAAGATGAAGGAAGGGCTGGTCTGAGCATTTTTGCCAGGACTGTGTTGGTCCCCCTATCTAGCCCTGGAAGCAACAGACTCATAGTCACACACTAACTTTGTTTATACAAGTTTACTTGGCATTGAGATTGGCATTGGCATTTAACTATCTTTTCTTATGCCGATGACACTCAACTTATTTTTTCACTCTCCTCCAAAGAAACCGTGAATCCTCCCTCTTTGCAAATAGGACTATCTAAGATAGCCAATTGGATGCATTCTAATAAACTCAAACTTAATGGAGAAAAGACAGAACTCATCATTTTTGGAAATAAAAAATCTCTCTGGGGCCCCCAACATTGGCCCTTGGAATTGGGTGCCCCCCCAATTCCTTCCCTCTCAGCACGTAACCTGGGCTTCTTGATTGATGATCAGCTGATTATGAAAAAACAGGTGACCAAAGTAGCTTCTACCTGCTTTGCTATCTTGAAGTGGCTTCGTAAAATTCTCTGGATGCTTCCTGTGGCCGCCCAGAGAACTGTGGTCCAAGCGTTGGTTATTTCTAGACTGGACTACGGAAACGTGCTTTACTTAGGTGCGAATAAAGAAGCTCTTCACAAATTGCAGGTTGTTCAGAACTCGGCGGCCAGGCTTCTTTGCCAACTTCCTAGAATCACGCCTACTTCTGGTGCACTTCATGAACTTCATTGGTTAAGAATTGAGAACTGTATCAAATTTAAAGCCCTATGCTACATGCATAAAATTAATACGGGCTTAGCTCCCAACTACCTTAAAATCTTGGTCCAACAATATCGGCCCTCTCGTTCTCTTCGATCTTCTAATCAACTAAAATTCCAGGTGCCCAAATTCCGACGTGCTAAGATGGGGGGACGCTCTTTTGCTTTCCTTGCTCCCTCTCTCTGGAATTCTCTTCCTTCTTATTTACGACATGAAAAGGTGTTCATCAGATTTCGAAAGGAGTTGAAGACATGGCTCTTTAACCAGTAATTGCCGAAGCGGCTCGTTTGACCCTGCCTCTGTCATGCACTGTTTTTAGCGCCGGGAAACCTTCGGGTAGCTGTGCGCTATATAAAATCATTAAATAAATAAATAAATTGAGGCAGTTTCTGAGCCAGTCACTTCTAAGCAAAATTCTAATGGGATACTATCTCTAGAAAGGAGAGTGACTGAGGTGGCTACTGAGAAATGCCCCAGTCTCAAATTGCTATGTAAAAGAGGCAAAGATAGTGTTGCGTGCATAATCTTCTACCAGGACCCTCAACTATTTAAAGGAGGCAATCACCTTGAGCTGACCAAAACATCACCAGCTAAATTAAGAATGAAGCGTATCTGTGCTGTTCATTGTGTTGTTCATAAGATCTTGATAATTGACAATCAGACAGCGTTTTTTGCTTGAGGTTTTGACTGTTTTTTTGTAATTTGGCCGAATCTTTAGAAGCTATAAAATCGCAAAATGGGACTTAGACCACAATAAGAATGCCTTACCCATGTGCAGTTCATACGATGAAAGGTGGATGGCTATGCAAGCATGGAGGGAAGGGAAGACATGTCAGGGAGGAGGATTACAAGGATAAACGACTGGATCTTCTATATTTGTTATAATTTACAAGATTATGTTGGTCCAAACTTCAGCCAACAAAGCAAAGATCTATTGAGATGCTTTGCAAAGCCAACAGGTTAGAGATTGATCAAAAAAAGCACTTGTGGTACGTCAATGTCTGTCATCTGGAGAAATGAGAATATTAGACCTATCTAATCACAGAGATTGATGCTGCACTGAAATGGATGCTTGTTTGTGAAGATAAGGGATGGCCTTCTGCTTTACGGTACTAAATTGCCTTAATCTCCAAAATGGTGGAAATGCCATCAATAATTGAAACTTGTTTTTATACAGGAGTTTGCATCTCACTTTTGTTGCTTCTGAGTGTTGTAAAGATCCACTGTTACCATTATTGAATTTAGAGATACACATTTAGCTAAATACGCCAGTAGTTGCTACCTGTTGTGCAGGTCGCTATAATTGAGGGAGGATTGTGGTTAAACATTAAGCAGAGCAACTCTATCTCCTTTTCTGAAATCACACTGGAGCAGGTGTTGATTCTCATTAAGGAACATGTTCTTGCAGGACTCTGGTATGTCAGAGAGCATTCTGATTTTAAAAAGCGCTGGCAGCGGCTGTGGTCCATATAACGTGTCTTTCGAGAAAAATAACTTGATTTCATCTGAAACGCAAGGACACAAACTGGAACCTCTAGGCACTTAGAAAACAAGAGGTATGGAAGGGTGTTCTATTAAGCATTTCTTGAAATCAAAAAGACAAACTAATCTAAACAAGTATATTTCGAATACGGTGTTTGCATTTAGCATTGTAGTTATATTGTCCCAACGCAACAGAAAATACACCACATTTCATTGTAAGGAAGGAAGGCCCCCCCTGACACCACTGAGAAATTGAAATGTCCATCAGGGAGTCTTTCGCCCATTCCTGCTCTAAAAACGAATTGCATGTCTTTGCGACAAAGAGATTTAAGGAGAGACGTATTGGAAGTTACCAGATCATTCAGTAGCCTGACCTGAAAATCATTGCCAAATGTCCAGGACTTCTCATTATTTCAAAGTTAGTTACTCCTCACTCCCATTACAATTTGATGACACTTAGGGACCATTTTGATTCTCTTACTTCCAAACAAAATAATGACATAGCCCACATGGCGGTACCCACCTTTGAAGAGGTAGCGTAGTCAGAGTGTCATAGGCCCCAGGACAAGAAAGGAAATGCGCCCCCTATCTGCAGTTCGAATTATAAAATCCTGCAATAATCATGGGTCAGTGGGCGCCCCCGGTCTCTGGCTAACTTTCCTTCCACTCACCCTCTGCGCCAATCGAAGCTACTCCCCGGCTTTGAGATGTGACAAGTGGCCTGCACATTTATAAGCATCAAACTCTCGAGGGGATCCGTCCCAGCGGATAGTTGTGCTGGCAGAGATAACAAACTGACTGACTTTTACATCCTTCACAGGGCCTTACACCACAAGGGAACACCTGTTGAATTCAGGCAGAAAGAAAGGAAAACTGGCACTCATTAATGTAGTACCCTAATTACTGGGAGTACTCTCAGGAAAATGTATTTTTCTCGTGTTAACACCAACAATGTCCATATATATATATATATATATATATATATATATATATATATATATATATGTTGCTCACTGCAGAAATTAAAAAAAATCTCCCGGAGCCTGTAAATTGGGGATCAATGTGGGGCAGGGGAAAAGGGTGGAGTCATGGGGATCACAGCCATGAAAAATGGACAGTCAAATTACACATTACTTTTGAAAAAAATCGGCTGCAAAGAAATTGGCAAGAAGGACAAATGTCACAAGTAAATCTGTTCTAGTTTACTTCGCATTTCACAAATAGGCTGCTTTGTAAATTATCTTCAAGGGTTGAGGCACTCGCTGCAGAGATCTTTTTGTGCCCAGCAATTTTTAGGGCATTACAATACTGGTAAGATAACTTTCATGACTAATGCAGTTGCAAGAGACTTCTGTATTTGGCAAAAAGAACAGATGATGGACAGAATGCTGAACAATGCAGACATTCCTTCCCAGTCACAGAGGGTTTAATCCATTGTTTATTTTGCCCATCACGCCACACCAGTTTGGCCTCAGCCATATTCAAATCAGTCTTGATCCTGCTCCCCATTGTCCTCCCAGTCATGCCAACTAGATAGCTGCGAGTGATGCTTTGGGTGATTTTGCTGCTATTTTCCACTTAAATCTTTATGAATCCATAACTCCAGTTCTAATGATTGTATTTTTGTAGTTTACATCTACTCTCGTTTTCCAAATTGGTGAAGGATTTTTCTTGTGTTGTGTTTTCACTTTATTGCTGTTTGAAGTGCTGCATATATACTTTACTCATTGCTTCTAAGTTACGCCTTACTGATCTTTGCCAAGCTACCACAGGGTTGAGAACAGATTAACTTGGGGTTTGCCCAGGCCTCACTCAGATAAGGATTGTGGTTGCTGCTTAACCTGATAGGTGCGGGCGTCGGCCACTGGGGGCGATCGGGGGCCAGAAACAGTTTGAGAAGGCCTCGTAAGAAAGGGGGAGAGTCTCCCCTTTCTTACGAGGCCTTCTCAAAGTGTTTCCTGGCCCCCGATCGCAGCACAGCTGCGATCGGGGGCCAGGAAACACCACTAGACGCCAGGGATTTCACTTTGGGGGGGCGGCCCCCTCGGAAAACGGGCCGCCCCCCCCCCCGGGGGCATAATTAATAAAAATAAAAAAAGGTAGGTGCCCCCTGGGGGGGGGGGGGGCGCGATCGCGCCCCCCTCCCCCCAGGGGATTGTTTTTTTGTTTTTTTTTAAATCATGAAAAAAAAAAAAAAAATGACAGGGGGTCGCCCGTCGGCAGGGTGACCCCCTGTGGGGGCAATTTGTTTTTTAGATGTTGTAGGGTTTCCCTGGGGGCCATTTTGGCCCCCAAGGAAACTATACAACAACTAAAAAAAATAGATCTATATATAGATCTATATTTATATATCTATGTAGATAGATATATCTATGTACATGGATATATCTATAGATATATCTATGTACATAGATATATATATATATATAGAGGTAGATCTATATATACCAAAGAGATTTATAAAGTGTGCTACTCACCTGTGAGGGTCTCAAGGCGCTTGGGGGGGGGCGGGGGGAGGGAAAGGGGCTGGGAGGTTCACTGTTCGAAAAGCCAGGTTTTGAGGCCCTTCCTGAAAAGAAGTAGGTTTTGGGTCTTGCGAAGGTGGGTTGTGAGGGCGTTCCAGGTTTTGGGTGCAAGGTAGGAGAAGGATCTGCCCCCGGTGGTGGTGTGTTTGATGCGGGGGACAGAGGCGAGAGAGAGGTCAGCTGAGCGGACGTTTTGTGTGGGGGTGTGGAAGGTGACTCTCGTTGAGGTAGGCAGGGCCTGTGTTGTGGAGTGATTTGTGTGCGAGGATGAGGATCTTGAAGGTGATCCTTTTGTCAATGGGGAGCCAGTGGAGGGATTTGAGGTGTGGAGAGATGTGTTCGTGTCGGCGGAGGTCGAGGATGAGTCGTGCTGCTGAGTTCTAGATGCGTGTAGTTTGCGCTTGAGTTTTAGAGTGGTGCCGGCGTAGAGGGCGTTTCCGTAATCAAGCCTGCTGCTGTGTGCGTGAGTGACAGTTTTTCTGGTCTCTGTGGGGATCCATTTGAATGTTTTTCAGTATACGGAGTGTGTTGAAGCATGAGGAGGTGAGAGCGTTGATTTGTTGGGTCATCGAGAGGGAGGAGTCTAGGATGATGCTGAGGTTGCGTGCGTGGTTGGCGGGGGTGGGTGCAGGGCCTAGCGTGGTGGGCCACCATAAGGGGTCCCAGGTGTTTTTGTGTGGGCCAAAGAGGATTATTTCGGTTTTGCTTGACTTGAGTTTCAGGTGATTGGCTGTCATATATATATCACTTTTGTCAATATGTGTGTGGTTTCCCTGGGGGGAAAAGGGTCCGACTTGTCTAGTGGCAGTTTTAGTGCCATAAAGAAGCGCAGAAGGTTTATATGCCTACTGCAAAGAGCAAATCTGTATTTTATGTAAATAGCTGAGTACATTAGCAAAGTCTATGGAGAGATGAAGGGCACTTTTGCTGGGTGGTAATGAGGGAATCCGAAGAGGAGGGAGTGGGAGCACCAATAATGATTGTTGGACTGGGCGCAGGAGGTGCTAAAGACTGTGACGAATGGTATGTGACAAGGTGTTTTTTGAGTGTCTTGAAAGTACGTGCTGATTGAGGGAAGAAGCGCAGGTAAGGTGGCCTCTACTGTTGCACGTATCTCACACACCATCGATTTTGTGACTGTCTACGTAGGCTAGTGTTTTAGAGCAACAGTTTAGCCAATAGCAGAGATGGCATCTTGATGGATGACTGCTGCCTACACTCGGGTTATAGAGGACCGCTCTGACATAGGATCAGAGACTGAGACATCAGATACTGAGACAGCATCTGAGGGATAGGACAATGGCGCAGACTCTGGGAGTGATTTTTCAGTCAGAGGAGTCCCATTCGATAACTCCTCTTCCAGTACATTATGAGGGAGGTGATGAGGACAGTCCTGCTGTCCCTTCGCAAGCTGTTTGTGCAACTGGGTAATAGTGGGTTAGGTCAACCCAGAGAGCAGGTGAATGTGGCGGCAATCAGAGAGAGAGTGCTCTCTTGGGAGCTCCCCAATTTAGTTCAGCTCCAAATTCCACCACCCAAATCATATTGTGGAGACATCAAAATTATCCATGGCAAAACAAACTGGTTTTGTAAGGCAGGCACCTGTGTTTTTGGTCCTGGATTCGGCGGCCATATAGAGAAACACACTAAACCCAAACATTTCTGGAAACTAGACATTCGGGGGAGTCCACAGAGGTGTGACTTGTGTGGCTTCCCCAAAGTTTTCTTACCCAGAATACCCTGCAAAGCTGAAATGTTGAAAAAAAACTAAATGTTTCTCGCATTTCTGTCACACAAACTACAGGAATATGCTGGGATCCACAATATTCCTACCACCCAGTGACTCCTCACCTGTCCTGATAAAAACACTACCCCACTTGAGTGCCTACACCTAGTGTCTGTGTCAGGAATGGATCACCCCAGGGTCAACAGCTGCCTCACGTAAGGACCAACATTGACCGTTGTGTGATCTATTCCTGTCGCAGGCACCAGGCCTAACCACACAAGTGAGGTATCATTTTTATCGGGAGGCTTGGGGGAACGCTGGGTGGAAGGAAATTTGTGGCTCCTCTCAGATTCCAGAACTTTCTGTCACCGAAATGTGAGGAAAACTTGTTTTTTTAGCCACTTTTTGAGGTTTGCAAAGGATTCTGGGTAACAGAACCTGGTCCGAGCCCCGCAAGTCACCCCTCCTTGGATTCCCCTAGGTCTCTAGTTTTCAGAAATGCACAGGTTTGGTAGGTTTCCCTAGGTGCCGGCTGAGCTAGAGGCCAAAATCTACAGGTAGGCACTTTGCAAAAAACAGCTCTGTTTTCTGTGATGTGTCCACGTTGTGTTTTGGGGCATTTCCTGTCGCGGGCGCTAGGCCTACCCACACAAGTGAGGTATCATTTTTATCGGGAGACTTGGGGGAACGCTGGGTGGAAGGAAATTTGAGGCTCCTCTCCGATTCCAGAACTTTCTGTCACCGAAATGTGGGGAAAACTTGTTTTTTTAGCCACTTTTTGAGGTTTGCAAAGGATTCTGGGTAACAGAACCTGGTCAGAGCCCCGCGAGTCACCCCATCTTGGATTCCCCTAGGTCTCTAGTTTTCAAAAATGTACAGGTTTGGTAGGTTTCCCTAGGTGCCGGCTGAGCTAGAGGCCAAAATCTACAGGTAGGCACTTTGCAAAAAACAGCTCTGTTTTCTGTGATGTGTCCACGTTGTGTTTTGGGGCATTTCCTGTCGCGGGCGCTAGGCCTACCCACACAAGTGAGGTATCATTTTTATCGGGAGACTTGGGGGGACGCTGGGTGGAAGGAAATTTGAGGCTCCTCTCCGATTCCAGAACTTTCTGTCACCGAAATGTGAGGAAAACTTGTTTTTTTAGCCACTTTTTGAGGTTTGCAAAGGATTCTGGGTAACAGAACCTGGTCAGAGCCCCGCGAGTCACCCCATCTTGGATTCCCCTAGGTCTCTAGTTTTCAAAAATGTACAGGTTTGGTAGGTTTCCCTAGGTGCCGGCTGAGCTAGAGGCCAAAATCTACAGGTAGGCACTTTGCAAAAAACAGCTCTGTTTTCTGTGATGTGTCCACGTTGTGTTTTGGGGCATTTCCTGTCGCGGGCGCTAGGCCTACCCACACAAGTGAGGTATCATTTTTATCGGGAGACTTTGGGGGACGCTGGGTGGAAGGAAATTTGAGGCTCCTCTCCGATTCCAGAACTTTCTGTCACCGAAATGTGAGGAAAACTTGTTTTTTAGCCACTTTTTGAGGTTTGCAAAGGATTCTGGGTAACAGAACCTGGTCAGAGCCCCGCGAGTCACCCCATCTTGGATTCCCCTAGGTCTCTATTTTTCAAAAATGTACAGGTTTGGTAGGTTTCCCTAGGTGCCGGCTGAGCTAGAGGCCAAAATCTACAGGTAGGCACTTTGCAAAAAACAGGTCTGTTTTCTGTGATGTGTCCACGTTTTGTTTTGGGGCATTTCCTGTCGCGGGCGCTAGGCCTACCCACACAAGTGAAGTATCATTTTTATCGGGAGACTTGGGGGGACGCTGGGTGGAAGGAAATTTGAGGCTCCTCTCCGATTCCAGAACTTTCTGTCACCGAAATGTGAGGAAAACTTGTTTTTTTAGCCACTTTTTGAGGTTTGCAAAGGATTCTGGGTAACAGAACCTGGTCAGAGCCCCGCGAGTCACCCCATCTTGGATTCCCCTAGGTCTCTAGTTTTCAAAAATGTACAGGTTTGGTAGGTTTCCCTAGGTGCCGGCTGAGCTAGAGGCCAAAATCTACAGGTAGGCACTTTGCAAAAAACAGCTCTGTTTTCTGTGATGTGTCCACGTTGTGTTTTGGGGCATTTCCTGTCGCGGGCGCTAGGCCTACCCACACAAGTGAGGTATCATTTTTATCGGGAGACTTGGGGGGACACTGGGTGGAAGGAAATTTGAGGCTCCTCTCCGATTCCAGAACTTTCTGTCACCGAAATGTGAGGAAAACTTGTTTTTTTAGCCACTTTTTGAGGTTTGCAAAGGATTCTGGGTAACAGAACCTGGTCAGAGCCCCGCGAGTCACCCCATCTTGGATTCCCCTAGGTCTCTAGTTTTCAAAAATGTACAGGTTTGGTAGGTTTCCCTAGGTGCCGGCTGAGCTAGAGGCCAAAATCTACAGGTAGGCACTTTGCAAAAAACAGCTCTGTTTTCTGTGATGTGTCCACGTTGTGTTTTGGGGCATTTCCTGTCGCGGGCGCTAGGCCTACCCACACAAGTGAGGTATCATTTTTATCGGGAGACTTGGGGGGACGCTGGGTGGAAGGAAATTTGAGGCTCCTCTCAGATTCCAGAACTTTCTGTCACCGAAATGTGAGGAAAACTTGTTTTTTTAGCCACTTTTTGAGGTTTGCAAAGGATTCTGGGTAACAGAACCTGGTCAGAGCCCCACGAGTCACCCCATCTTGGATTCCCCTAGGTCTCTAGTTTTCAAAAATGTACAGGTTTGGTAGGTTTCCCTATGTGCCGGCTGAGCTAGAGGCCATAATCCACAGGTAGGCACTTTGCAAAAAAACAGCTCTGTATTTTGTGAAAAAATGGGATGTGTCCACGTTGTGTTTTGGGGCATTTCCTGTCGCGGGCGCTAGGCCTACCCACACAAGTGAGGTATCATTTTTTTCGGGAGACTTGGGGGAACATAGAATAGCAAAACAAGTGTTATTGCCCCTTATCTTTCTCTACATTTTTTCCTTCCAAATATAAGAGAGTGTGTAAAAAAGACGTCTATTTGAGAAATGCCCTGCAATTCACATGCTAGTAAGGGCACCTCGGAATTCAAAGATGTGCAAATAACCACTGCTCCTCAAAACCTTATCTTGATCCCATTTTGGAAATGCAAAGGTTTTCTTGATACCTCTTTTTCACTCCTCATATTTCAGCAAATGAATTGCTGTATACCCAGTATAGAATGAAAACCAACTGCAGGGTGCACCTCATTTATTGGCTCTGGGTACCTAGGGTTCTTGATGAACCTATAAGCCCTTTATATCCCCGCAACCAGAAGAGTCCAGCAGACAAAACAGTATATTGCTTTCAGAAATCTGACATCGCAGGAAAAAGTTACAGAGTAAAACATAAAGAAAAATGGCTGTTGTTTTCAGCTCAATTTCAATATTTTTTTATTTCAGCTGTTATTTTCTGTAGGAAAACCTTGTAGGATCTACACAAATGACCCCTTGCTGAATTCAGAATTTTGTCTAGTTTTCAGAAATGTTTAGCTTTCCGGGATCCAGCATTGGTTTCACACCCATTCCTGTCACTAACTGGAAGGAGGTTGAAAGCACCAAAAATAGTAAAAATGGGGTATGTCCCAGTAAAATGCCAAATTTGTGTTGGAAAATGTGGTTTTCTGATTCAAGTCTGCCCGTTCCTGAAAGGTGGGGAGATAGTGATTTCAGCACCAGAAACCTTTTGTTGATGGCATTTTCAGGGAAAAAACCACAAGCCTTCTTCGGCGGCCCTTTTTTCCCATTTTTTTGGAAAAAAATAAATTTTCACTGTATTTTGGCTATTTTCTTGGTCTCCTCCAGGGTAAACCACAAACTCTGGATACCATTAGAATCCCTAGGATGTTGGAAAAAAAGGAAGCTAATTTGGCGTGGTTAGCTTATGTGGACAAAAAGTTATGAAGCCCTAAGCGCGAACTACTCCAAATAGCCAAAAAAGGGCTCAGCACTGGGGGGGAAAAGGCCCAGCAGCTAAGGGGTTAAGTAGGGTTTCAGCCATTCCCTCAACCAGTAACTCAGTTTCTTTCAGGCGGTGCATGAATGGCACACCTTATAGCCCTCATCTTATGTAACATTTCCTGTGCATTAATGCACACACATGTATGATTTATTGTCATTCTGTGTGTGATGTAAAGCTCTCTGATACCTTACAGATGACTAGTGCTATAAAAATTAAATATAAAATAAATGTGTTAGTATCATTCAAATCGCTATTTGTATAATTAAACGTAGACAGAGATGCATCTGGCATTCTTATTGTGCATGCACATCTCTTACGTAGAAGGAGTGAGCAAACTCAAAAAAACCTGCTTCCAAACCATAGTTTCTCTAAAGTACTGAAATGATAAATGTTGTGCCTTTGTTTCCTTCCACTGAATTGGCTTTTAGGTTACAGATGCCTCTCAGCCAGGATGATACTCCAACAAAATAAAAACTGATGGTTGCTTTTATTTTAGACCCAGCAAGAACTGAAAATAAGAAAGCCACCTCCTGCTAGTAAGTTGAAACTCCAAACAGAAAGCAGGCAACCGGTGGGTGCTGCTGAATTACGTCCTGTATTGGAAAATTTAAATAGGACAAATTCACTACATTTCACTGGGTCAGTAGGATCCCAGATCCAGCTCAGAAATGGCTGTCAGAACAGGAATCTTGCAAGATCAGCCTTAATTTCCTGAATTTATACAGAAGGAATATGTATTTTTATTTGTGTAGCACAAATCCTACCACGGACAACAGGGGGCTGTAGAAGACCAAAGGCGAATATTAAGATCGCTGATCAATTGGAAACTGAGGCCCAGATTTGCATCATTTTTTTACGCAAATCCAGCGCAAACTTAACTCCATATTTATATTTTGCCACTAGACATGTCTAGTGCCAAAATATTGGAGTTATAGTCAATTTATGCCTGCAGAAAACTACCTTGCGTCAATGAGATGCAAGGTAGGCATTCCTGGGCAAAAAATGAATGTAAGGCCCAAGCGCCTTATTTATCCTCCCATGCACAAATCACACACTGGAGGGAGGCGGGCCTAAATAATGGACCTAAGCTTGCTTAGCGCCATTATTTAATGCCTGGGTCAGGGCAGACGTTAGGGGATCTGAGGTCCTATTTCCATGGTGGAACACCATGGAATAAGCCCACAGGTGCCCTCCCCAGGCCCCAGGGTCACCCCCACCCACACCAAAGGGACAGCGGGGGATGGGGGACCCCATCCCAGGTAAGTAGAGGTAAGTAGAGGTAAGTATTTTGTTTACATTTTTAAAGTGCCATTGGGGGCATTGAAATGGGCCCCCTCCATGGCACAGGGTGCAATGGCTATGCCAGGGGACTCTTGTCGTTATAGTAGGTTTACGTCAAAAAGTATAAGTATGGTCCTGAATTTGGCAAAGGAAGAGGAGTTTCTTGTATGACAAGATGTAGTGTTATTGGAAGAGGTTTATCTCCAGCTTTTTCTGAACTGAAAGAGGATTGTGATTTGAGGCAGGAGCACATTGGTCATGATTTTGCAAGTCTCTGGTGAATGGACCTTCAGCTTCAGGGTCAGCCACTACTGTTCACGCCGATTGCCAGCTCCTGATTGTGATCACAAAAGAGACAAAATATTGGCCTCCTCTGAAGGACTCTTTTGCTCTTGAAACAACAGAGACTGTAGTCATACCCTCCACCAAATGGCTGCACTCAGGAAGACTGGTCAGCAGCTCTTTGTATCAAAGGGTCCTTTAAAATTGTTAAAGGAAAGCCTTCCTCCTCTTTCCCTCTTCACTGTCTAGATCCTCCTTTCAAGTTTCTTGGATGGAAGCAATACAGTTCCACTAGCTGGGAAAGTAAATCACACATCCACCTTGTGCACGTGAACAGGTCAGAAATTCCCAAAATGGAACACACAGACCACCTTCATTCTGGTTCTCTCAGACCCACATAATGCATGCATCACATCAACTACAGGCATACTTAAATACACACATGCACTGGCATACTTAAATACACACATGCACTGGGATATTAGTGCAGTGATGAGTCTAGCTTGTAGCAGAAGAACTTTACACAAGTGGGTCAAAAGGCCGACACTTGTGACACAGATTAAAAAGGTCTACTGCCACGAGCTCCACATGCTTACTGCTGTGACACAGACAGCAGTCTTTTGTCATTTGAGAGAGCATGCTTGATGCGTCCCTCCATGTCCTAAATAGGTCTACAGTAAACCTATGTCAACATATACTTACTTTGCCTCGTGATATTCAAATAGACAAGATTGTGGCAACATATTTTTGCATGAAACTATTTGTAGCTTGATGATCTGGTAACATACCTTATCAGCCACTCAGGAACCTCCATTTGTTCTCACAAAAATATCAATCCAATCCACCCAATTTAGAGTAAATGCATCGTCAAAGGTAGCTTCTGAGCCAAGGAACTTTTTTTTCTCCCTGAACCTCTAACTCAAATAATACTTTCACAAATGCATTATTGATTTGAGAACAATTAAGGCTTATTGTTATTGAAGTGTAGGAACTGTATAGACCAATTTATAAACGTCCATATGTGACCACCTCAAGAATGGATGGATGTAAAATATATAATACAAAGCTGCAACTCAATGTCCCCTAAAGTAATATGATAAACACAAATATACATAATTTGATAGTCCCCTATTGTTGGATGTGATTTTATTAGGAAGGTTTCATAAAAACTCTTGCCTTATCATTTGATTGAGAGTGTTGGTAATTTTATGGTCCAGAAGCAGGCGCTGGCCTTACAAGCTTGTTCTCCTGATCCATCAGCCGAAACATAAAACCCATTATGTCCTATGAGATTTATATATAGGCAGAAGGGGTATCTGTCACCGTTGTGACGGAATAACCACTCTAAGTTCCTCTTCTAAAGAATGTTGCTGTGGATCACTCTCCTCAATGCTGCCTTCAAGTCTTTATTTCTTAGACTGTAGATGAATGGATTCATCATAGGGGTGATGGCAGTATACATAATACTCACTATGCGGTCCTGGTCAAGAGAATGCGATGAAGAAGGCCGGAAGTAGACAGAGAATAGTGTCCCGTAGAACAATATCACTGAGGTCAGGTGGGATCCACAGGTTGACATAGTCTGGACTTTCCCATTCAAAGAGTGGATTTTCAGTACAGAGGACAGTATGAGAAGGTAGGAGAACAAAATAAGCAAGAATGGGAGAGCCAAATAAAAGGATCCCTCAGTATAGATCACCAGCTGATTGGTGCTGGTTGAGGAGCAAGAGAGTGCTAAGAGGGGAGTCATCTCACAAAAGAAATGGAGGATGAGATTGGATTCACAGAATGACAGATGAGCTGTGAGCACAGTGTGTAGCAATGAATTCAAGCTAACCAGCATCCAGGAGCCGGCCACCATCCAAAGACACACTTGCCAGCTCATCACCACATAATAGCGGAGAGGATCACAGATTGCCACATAGCGGTCAATGGCCATGACAGCTAGAAGAAGATTTTCCATGTTTCCCATCGTCATGAAACAGTACAGTTGTGTAAAACATGAATAGAATGTAATGGTATTGTTGCTAGAGATGAGGGTTCCAAGCAGTTTTGGGATAGTAACTGAGGAGAGAAATATGTCGACAAAAGAGAGATTTCCAAGAAAGAAATACATAGGAGTATGAAGTTGCATGTCTGTACAAATGATAAACATTATGATTAGATTTCCCAGTATTGTCATGGTGTAAATAGTCAGGAACACTGCAAAAAGCCAAGGTCCATACTCTGGATGGTCTGAAAATCCCAGAAGGAGAAATTCTTTCACTAAAGTCCAGTTCTGTTTTTCCATTGTCTTCTAGGACCACCTCTGCAAGGCAAATTCACAAGGTTAAAAAATCACACAGAAGATTAGGTTTTGATTGAATATATTAATTTTGTACATTACACATGATGGTGGCCTAAATCAATAATTAAATGAATAATTGTGTAGACCGCGCAGGGTATAAGATATTCAGTGTATCAGCCTCACGATTAAAGATTTAACGGAGGAATTTGGCTGTAGCCAGCACAATGCATGCTCAATAAATGAGTTTACGTTCAAATGTGAATAGATGTGGGAGTTGTGTTCTGGGCTAACATAAATTGAGGGTTGCACTCAGAAAATATGTCGTCTGAATTTTTATTTGTGGTGCAGCATGCATAGTGGCTTCTTTGTGACCTCTAGTGATAATGACCAAGCACATCCCATCCCTTGTACACTAACCCAGCACATTTCACTGCTTTCATGATGTGGTAACCTACCACTCAGCATTATTGGCACTGATGCACCTAGTGATCTTAGCACTCTACAATACACTCTGTGGGCTAAATATCCACTATTATATAGTGCTTTCTACAGGCAAACACACTACATTATAGCCATGGTTCCTTATTGCACTGCATCCTAGGTTCACTGACTCCTCACAATGTATTTACTCTATTGGCACTCACCCATTACGTGGATTAAATCATAGAGGCACTAACTCAGAATACTACCTTTTATAGATATTAAACCTAGCGCTGGGAGTTGTTCATACATCATGTGCAAATTTGTGGTTTAATGATAATGGCTGCAGTTTAAGAAACTGACTGCTTTGGACAAAGAAAAAAAACAGCTACTGATTAAGGCAGGTCTTTGAGGTGAATGTAGGTGGGGTATTACATATTGTCCTGTCATAGTTGGGCTCTTGAACTTAAGCGGGACTTCTGGTTTAGAGGGACAGCACTTCTGTTTGTAGGTGACAGAGTCAATCCTACAATAAATTGCAGCTGTCGACCCAACCTTCCTAGCTCACAAGCAGTGCCTCACCAAAACTCAGACAGTAAAGGTGATTTTTGGCAGCCTTACGCATGGACTCTTGATAAGACCTCTCAGGCAAGTCATGGTGGAACGGAAGTTACACTTTTTCCCTCATCGGCAATATGTCTCATACAAACTGAGGCAATGAAGGTTATGCAGGAGAGTTTTCAATATATTTATTGAAAAGACTGCAATCTCTGGTAAAATACATGAATTGCAATGATTAGGATAATGAGCAATCATAAAAGCAGAATCGTGAAAATGAGAGTTGTGAATATGAAAACACCCATCTTATTGAAATAAGCATGAGATATGCAATTCCTAACAATGAATTCTTAATCTCTACCCTAATGAGAGCTAGGTGTGATAAACCATAATCTGCCAGTATCATGTCCATGCGAAGCGACCCCAGCACTTATTGCCTTGGAATGAGGTCTCTAGATCAGACTCAATGAAGACACGTGCTGAGTTCTGCAGCGAGGTGATGTGCAGCATAGATGGCATCTGGAAGGAACACCTCTAATGACCTTGTTCATGTTAGGTGTATTTATACTGATTGTTAGAAATGGTGTCTTTGGTTGACAGTCAGGTTACCCCTGTTCAAGCAAGGACCCTCACTCTATTCAGGGTAAAAGAGATTCACCCTCAGCTAACCCCCTGCTTACCCCCTTGGTAGCTTGGCTGAGCAGTAGGCTTAACTTCAGAGTGCTAGGTGTAAAGTATTTGTACCAACACACACAGTAACCTAATGAAAACACTACAAAATGACACCAGTTTAGAAAAAAAAAAGAAATACTTATCTAAACAAAACAAGACCAAAATGTCAAAAATCCGACATACACAAGTCAAGTTATGAATTTTTAGAGATTAAACTCAAAAATAGCATTTAGAAACAAAAATGCTTTGATGAGATGTTAACACGTCGTTGTGACGGAGTCGTTCCCAACAAGCCGACACCAGCCGCGCCGGACACGGAGTCGTGTAGACCCCCAAGTACAGTACCTTTGGTGAGGAGTGAAAACAAGCCGATGCGCAAAGTCGGGGATCGCGGTGTCTGTGCGAAACGTTGAATCAGTGCACTTCGAGCGGCGTCGGTCACGACGTGGTGCAGCGACTTCCACACAGTCGCGGATTTCAGCGGGGCTGCAGCGGCGTCGGGCCTGCGAAGGACGTCGCGTTCCAGAGAAGGTCACGCCGCCTGGTGCAGGCGGCGTTACCGGATTCAGCAGCGGCGTCGGTCCGGAGTCGTCCGAAGTCGATTTCCTTGGATTTCCACCAGCTTTCCTTTCAAGGGCCCAGGGACTGAATAGGGCACCACTTGTCAGAGCAGGAGTCTCTCCAGAGACTCCAGGTGCTGGCAGAGAGAAGTCTTTGCTGTCCCTGAGACTTCAAACAACAGGAGGCAAGTTCTACATCAAGCCCTTGGAGATTTCCTCACAAGATGGAAGGCACACAAAGTCCAGTCTTTGCCCTCTTACTCTGGCAGAAGCAGCACAGCAGGAAAGCTCCACAAAGCACAGTCACAGGCAGGGCAGCACTTCTTCCTCAGCTATCAGCTCTTCTCCAGTCAGAGGTTCCTCTTGGTTCCAGAAGTGTTTCTAAAGTCTGTAGATTTGGGTGCCCTTCTTATACTCATTTTAGTCTTTGAAGTCACCTTTCTTCAAAGGGGACTCACACCTGCTTGTGACATCCTGCCTTGCCCAGGCAAGGCCTCAGACACACAGCAGGTGGTTGGAGCCGGCATTGTCAGAGGCAGACACAGTCCTTTCAGATGAGAGTGACCACTCCACCTCTCCCTCCTAGCAGAGATGGCTAATCAGGAAATGCAGGTTGCACCCCAGCCCCCTTTGTGTCACTGTCTAGTGCGAGGTGAAAAACAACCCAACGGTCAAACTGACCCGGACAGGGAATCCACAAACAAGGCAGAGTCACAGAATGGTTTAAGCAAGAAAATGCTCACTTTCTAAAAGTGGCATTTTCAAACGCACAATCTTAAAATCAACTTTACTAAAAGATGTATTTTTTAATTGTGAGTTCAGGGACCCCAAACTCCACATGTCCATCTACTCTCTAGGGGAATTTACACTTTAATCATATTTAAAGGTAGCCCCCATATTATCCTATGAGAGAGACAGGCCTTGTAACAGTGAAAAACGAAATTGGCAGTATTTCACTGTCAGGACATATAAACCACATTACTATATGTCCTACCTTATCCATACACTGCACCCTGCCCTTGGGGCTACCTAGGGCCTACCTTAGGGGTGCCTTACATGTAAGAAAAGGGAAGGTTTAGGCCTGGCAAGTGGGTACACTTGCCATGTCAAATTTACAGTGTAAAAATACACTTACAGACACTGCAGTGGCAGGTCTGAGACATGATTACAGGGTTACTTGTGTGGGTGGCACAACCAGTGCTGAAGGCCCACTAGTAACATTTGATTTACAGGCCCTGGGCACCTCTAGTGCACTTTACTAGGGACTTAACAGTAAATCAAATATGCCAATCATGGAGAACCAATTACGTACACATTTTACACGGAGAGCATATGCACTTTAGCACTGGTTAGCAGTGGTAAAGTGCTCAGAGTTCAAAAGCCAACAGCAACAGGTCAGAAAAAATAGGAGGCAGAAAAAGATTGAGGATGACCCTGCATGAGCAAAAAAGTCCAACACTGATCATGTAGGATCCCTGATGCAGTTATGTCCCTAAACAACTGATGATGTGGCAGACTTGTGCTGGCAATTACATAAACAATCCTGAACAAGTGTGCATTATGTTTCTGTCATACATAAGTGAGGAAGGGACATATGACAATACCTATGTACATCACCGATAATGACTCTGATGACACCTTCTCAGAATGGCACTGATAATGAAAATCAAAACAACAGGCCTGCAAGCCAAAGACTAAGCTAACTCCTGTGCCCAGTGGGAAACTAAAAGGGATTTACCAAGCCCTGCAGTTGTCAGTAGGGTCCTGGTATACAACATGTGAAAAACATACATCCACTGCTTGTCTTTGGGCTGCTGTTGATTAGTGGTGGGCGATAAGCTCCGCTCCGCTGGTGGAGCGAATTGAGTTTTTTGTGCTCCACTTGGAGCGCATAGTTTGGCCAAAACACCACTAGCTCCACTAGCAGAGCAAAGCTCACCGCATGCAAACTGCAAACCAGTTATGGGTCACACAGCACAAGTGAAGACAGTCTACGATTGTGCTGTGTGGCCCATAACTGGGCTGAAGTGTGCACTCACCCCACGTTGATGTCATTGTAGAGCTGCTCGAAGGTGTCCCAGCCCAGCAGCTCTGGATCCAGGACCAGAAGTAGGCAGAGAGTGAGGCCACTGGCAACGAGGACCCCGTGGGAACGAGAACCCAGGTAAGTCTTCATTTTTTGTTTTCATGAAAGCACCAGTCTTGGACGGCTGCCCAGGACCTACTTGGTCCACGGGAATATATTTACTTGAAAAGGTAATAATGCAGAAATTGTGTGATTTTTTTTACATCTTGCTTCATGATTTTGAAATCTTGTCTATCCTTTGAGTGAGTGTTGTTATATACCACACTCTAAAACAAGATCATCTAGAATGTGTGGCTGCATTTTGAACATGGATTTAATGCATTTGAAAACACAGTCTGATGAATACTAAAAATCAGAGGTTCTTCATAGCACTGTTGGGTTCAAGAAGATGTCCAACCCAAGTGGCCCAAACAGTAGAAGAGTTTGTCCTTAAACCTGAGTGAACAGCAGGACCAACAAATATTTGTAATGAGCTTAAAAAAACTGTCTGTTGTCAAATTCTGTCTTGGAGCTGCATCCCTGCTCTTTAGCTGGCGAAATATGAGCCTTTTGTATTTATGAGTCTTTATTTAGAGCCAAGAAGCCACTCTCTGGGTGGTGGTCGCCTACTATTAGAATATTACAGCCAGTGGCAGCTCCTCCGCTAAGGCGGAGGAGCGTTGCCCCACTGGATTGTGGGGAAAGGAAAAATAAAATGACAATATTGTTATGTTTTTACCATTTTACTTTTCCTGGGAGAAGGGGCGGGTGGGGCTGTTCTGAAGGGAGGGGGCTGGAGGAGGCTTTGTGCACGTAAACTGTGCATATCTGTTTGGTCAGGCGTGTTGAGCCGGCCATAAAGACATGCGCACTTTGAAGAGAACATGCCCAGGCTCGCAAGGGGGTTATAAGAAATATGTCACTTTCTCAGACACTTCAGTCCCGTATAGCTCAGACAGTGAATTACCTGGCCCCAGGACAGGAGGAAACCAAGGAGGACTAGGAGGCCCAATGGACCCTACTGTTTTTTTGGGAAGGGGCCGGTGAGAGAGGTGCCACCAGAGAGAGAGGGGTGGGAAGGGCAGAGGCCGAGGCAGGAACAGGGGCTGTGCCTATTATCAGAGTCACACTGGGAACAACAGACAAGGTGGCAACAATACTCCTAGTAGGTCAACCAAACCTTACTGTACCCATACCAGAGGATAGCTCCTCTCACATGACAATACAAAGTAAAGCTACAGCTGAGCCCTCTGCTTCCATCAATACTTATATGGCTCCAATATTCAATCTATCAAAACAGGGTACTTTCATTTGTCCTGACAGCACCTCCCAATTTTTTCAAAGTCAAACTTGAACTGCAAAGGTTCTTTAGGAAGATAAGATTGAACCACTTCTTCATAGGAAACACCCAGAGTACCAATTTTGATTTGACGGGATTAAGATTACCTTCTACATTTACACCGCCCTCCCATATGATGCCAAGCGAGGTCCTGTCCTTTGAAAAAATGGTTCTGAAAGACATTGACAGTGTAAGCAAACAAAGAAAATACATCAAATACAATCTCACCTATAACGAGAGCATGGTCATAAAAGATCTAAAAAACAATACAGAGATTGTAATAAAAGCAGGAGACAAAGGTGGGGGCACAGTGATTCAAGACATTTCTGACTACCGACTAGAGATCCTTAATCAATTAAAGGATGTAGGTTGTTATAAGAAACTGAAAGGAGATCCCACTGGTACCCTTAAAAAGGAGACAAGGGCCAGAACAGAGTTTTATCAGCAAGAATGAATATTTATTCCTCAACAGGAAACATCCAAGGATGCCAGTAATATATACCTTACCCAAGGTACATAAAAGATTAGACAGCCCTCCAGGCCACCCTATTGTATCTGGATGTGGCTCAATTTTGGGACCATTATGCTAATATGTTGATTTTTTTCTAAAACCATTTGTCCCTAAAACCAGATCTTATATTGGAGACAGCATGCAATTCATAACAGACTTTGAAGGTATGACATTCCATTAATCAATGGACCTACTAGTTACCATGGACAATCAGTCTCTATATACCAGTATCCCACAAACTACGAGTGGTAGAGGAAATATTGGGATGCCACATGCAACCTGTACAAGTACCCACCTGGTTCATAGTAGAAATGATGAGAATTGCAATGACTAAAAACAATTTTCAATATGAAAATTATTTTTAGGGAGTGGCGATGGGAGCATGCTTTGCACCGGACCTAGCTAACCTCTATATAGCTGACTTTGAAGCACAACATATCTTTTCTCCTCATAATCCGTTTGGAGAACAGATAAGAAAATGGTCATGTTGTATAGATGACTTTTGTTTTATTTGGAGGGGCACAGCCTCTGAACTACAGTCCTTCCATACATGGCTCAAAATGAGATCCGCAGATATTACATTTACAGTTGAATACAGCAAAACAAGTATCCCTTTTTTGGATTTCATGATGATAAGATTTATGTGTCCATTTATAGGAAACCCACAGAGAGAAACACCTTGTTACTTTAAAACAGCAATCACCCTAGAAGTTTAAAAGACAATATACCATTTGGTCACTTTTTACGCATCCATAAAAATTGTACCATGAAGAGTGATTACTTTAGGGAATCAGGGATATTCATGAATAGGCTTGTACAAAGAGGGTACCCTAAAAGACTGCTGAAAAGAGCTACAAAAAGAGCATGGTATAATCATAGGGACATTTTATTGCAACCAAATCAAAGAAAAGAAGAGTTGAACAGTTTAGTTTGCATGACCGCTTTCACCCCTGACAGAAATAAACTGAGAAAAATCATTGAACGACATTGGGGTATGTTAGAAGACCATCTAAACAATAAAGAACTACAGCTATTTTCATTTAAGAGAGAAAGGAACTTGAGGGATACCTTATTGAGAGCTAAATTACCAAAACCACCTAAAACAACTCTAAATGCTTTGTGGGGTCTCAAAGCAGTGGTTGGACACTATAAGTATGGGAAGTGTCTGGCTTGTAAGTTTAGTTTCAACACCAATGATTTCATTCATGATAACATTGTGAATAATTTAAATACGCTTACGAATTGTAATATGAAAGATGTTATTTATGCTATATGGTGTCCATACCAACTACTGTATGTAGGAAAAACCACACAAAAAGTGAAATGTAGAATTCTCCAATGTACGATCAAATGCTGGACCATTGGAGCACCTCTTGTGGAACATTACCAGAGCCTACAGCATAACAATGATGACATAAAGTGGCAAGTGATTGAACATGTCAGGATAGGACCAAGAGGAGGCGACATTGAGGTTCTTCTATCCAAGAGAGAGCCCTATTGGATGGAGAGGTGCAATACAATTTCATGAGGATTGAACACATTGGAGGATTGGAGACAAGCTTCTGCTACTTAACAGGATCATGGACTTTATCACCTTGGCTTGTGAGAAGAGCCTTGACTGTATTTTTGTTATAAGTACCACTGCTTTTGACTTTATTGAGTATAACAGAAGGAACAAATTCATATATTATGAACATATATGCACCTCTTTTAGAGGGATCTACTATGGGTACTAGGAATACGATATTTCAATCAGGTCCGCATTACCAATTCAAGGGCTCCGTTTCTGTAGCATTATTTGATAGCAAATACCCACATATACTGTGAACAAATTATATGTCCACGTCTACTACCTGATGGGACTTTTCATAAGAGGTTTTCAAGCTAAAAATATCTTTAACAATTACTCTGGCCTTAGGCTATTTATTATTGTCACAAACAAATTATTAAGGGCCATCACAGCTTGGATGAAATCACAGTCAGTAATCTATACAGACAAAACCTTAAGATGCATTCATGAAAATGGTTCAGTATAGAATCAAAACCTGGATTTACATAGAAGGTTCTGTTCTATCATTACATAATTTTATTTTTGCCTTCACTGTCTTTTTGGCCCAAGTAAAAGAATTCTTATTGTGTTTTTCGTAGACTAGCAAAAGAATAGCCATTATAATACTAGACTTTCCTCATTTAATAGAGGAACAATCTATTTCTTAGCCATTAGATGTCAGCAGAGGCAAATCTTGTGCACGTTACGTAAGGTTGGCTATAAATAGGGGCCCATATTTATACTTTTTGACGCTAAACTGCGCTAACGCAGTTTAGCGTCAAAAAATTTAGTGCCGTCTAACGCCATTCTGAAGCGCCATGCGGGCGCCGTATTTATGGAATGGCGTTAGCCGGCGCTAGCAGACCGGCGCTGCCTGCTGTGCGTGGAAAAAAACCACGTAGACCAGGCAGCGCCGGCGTAGGGGGAAAATGGCGTTAGGGCGTCTTAAAATGGGGCAAGTCAGGTTGAGGCAAAAAAATCGCCTCAACCCGATTTGCGCCATTTTTTTCGACGCCCAGACGCCATTTAAATGACTCCTGTCTTAGTAAAGACAGGAGTCATGCCCCCTTGCCCAATGGCCATGCCCAGGGGACTTATGTCCCCTGGGCATGGCCATTGGGCATAGTGGCATGTAGGGGGGCACAAATAAGGCCCCCTTATGCCACCAAAAAAAATTAAAAAAAATTAAAAATTATACTTACCTGAACTTACCTTAAGTTCCCTGGGATGGGTCCCTCCATCCTTGGGTGTCCTCCTGGGGTGGGCAAGGCTGGCAGGGGGGGTCCCTGGGGGCATGGGAGGGCACCTGTGGGCTCATTTTGAGCCCACAGGCCCCTTAACGCCTACCCTGACCCAGGCGTTAAAAAGTGGCGCAAATGCGGGGTTTTTTGACCCGACCACTCCCGGGCGTGATTTTTGCCCGGGAGTATAAATACGACGCATTTGCGTCGCGTCATTTTTTTAGACGGGAACGCCTTCCTTGCATCTCATTAACGCAAGGAAGGGGTTCACGCAAAAAAATGACGCTATTTGCCCATACTTTGGCGCTAGACGCGTCTAACGCCAAAGTATAAATATGGCGTTAGTTTTGCGCCGAATTTGCGTCGAAAAAAACGACGCTAATTCGGCGCAAACGGAGTATAAATACGGGCCAGAATGAGGTAGGCAGCAGGCTCTAATGGATTCACCATGCTGCAGAACTACCAGCCAAGTAAGTAGATCGAATCAACAGGATTGCTGCAATTTTTAGCTGGCACAGACTCATTTATCTGGCTTCATTACATTTTGTTTACTTTCTTCCCAAAACTATAGCATTCATCCTGATTAAATCAGGACTGCAGATACTTAACCTTAACATAGGACCACGCCAACATGTTTTAAAAAGGACTTTAAACAATTTCCTCATTTTCATGGAATGATCTAAGACCTTCCTGAAGCCATTAGGTAACTATAAAGCCATTTTCAGGTTTATTTTCAAACCCTATACAGTTGCCTCGACCTTGGAAACAACAATAACATAATTAAATGTATATATATACATTTTTTTCTCTAGATGGTAAAGTAAAAAAGTGGTATTATTAACAACACACCAGGGTGTATTGAAAATAGGTATGTTTGACCACTGACTTTGTGTTGCACCAATTTGCATATTAGTTGTTCAGAGTTCACCAGTTGCAGATTACATTTTGTATTCATTTTAGCTGCCTATTGACTTCATCGTGGCGTTAGACATTGCAGGTGAGACATTGCAGTTGAGCTGTGTTTTTCCACATGGTAAACTGTGCTTGTTTTTCATATTTCCTTCTAACCGAACAGTTAGTCAGTCAGCATTATAAGAAGGTATATGTTTTTTCAGTGCAGGGAACGGTGAGGCATGGAGGAGAGCCTTGAAATGTTGGCCAGTTTTCAAAAATTTTCTTCCAACTCTGACCCACAGTAGCCAGAATGTTTGAATATTTCTCTTTCATGGGTGTTTTTGTTTTCGGTTCTTTAAGGTATAAAAAAGGTGGCCCTGCTTAGTAGTAGTAGGGAATTTCCAAGACCTCGGTGAAGACTGGACGTCAAATGCCTGACACTTGTCCCGTGAGTGTGGATATTTCTTTCTTGCAGTTGAACAGGGCCATCTTCTTGCTGGCATAAGACAGATGAAGAGCTTGACAGGCCCTATGGTGAGGAATTTTTACTTTATTCTTTGCTTTGCAATTATGCTATAATATTACCACATATATTTTCTGTGTACATTGCAGTTGAGAATCATTTTGATATATTTTCCTTTAATTGCCGTGACTATTTTTAAATGTGTGCTTTCTTAATCTCTTTCCAGGAACCTCTGTGGTGAAGTAATAATAAATGTCTTCTTTGAACTAAGAAGTGCATTCCAGAGAGTTTTGTCAGCTCGGTCATTAGTGAAAGAAAAACACAGGGCTACCTGAAATGGAAGGCGAATTGGCAAAGTTTTATTGTTAACACGACTAGGATGTGTCTAAGTGCAATCAAGTAGGGGTGAGTATGTCTTCAAATTGGTTTGTTTTCAAAATTAATTAGGTACATTTTGTTTCTATCTTTTAAGAGTTCGACTAACTATCAAATAAAGAAGTAGTGACCTCATGTTTCACATGGATTTGAAAATATAACCATATCTGATGTTGTACTGTTGAATTATTAGATGCTGACCAGATGGAGGGCAAAGTACTGATACATGCTTTCTGTATTGTATTCTGGGTGCTTCCTATATCAGTATTGTGTCCTGACGACGACCCGCCTGAATTAATTTATTTTATTAGGGTTGAAAGTCGACATTGTATTTGAAAATGTGGATTGGCTTTTGAAATATTCAGCAGGCGCGAAGTACCTATAGTTATAGGTGCTTATCTGAGACCTCATGCTTTTAACTACAGTTTGGTTTTAGTCTTCATGTAAATAGCACTGCAACACTTATACTAACACATAATTCACTCACACTGCACCATTATACAGTCGATTACTTTACTTTAAATTGTGGAATTTGTGGAATTTAAGTTTCTAATAAATGTGAAATATTACACACAAATTTCATCGGTACAGAAAGTTCTTTATGGTACAACCACTATCGTGGAGGCTAATTCATATCCTTCCCCCAAAGGAAGCAGAACATTTTTCAGTTATATTATTCACCTACCCAGGTCCAAAGGGTACTGGGTTGCCCCATTTTTTCAAAGTAGTTTCTAGTAACAGCAGCATCGTGATTGGCTGGGAGACTGGAAACAGGAAGCAGGGGAGGACGAAGGGGAGGTGAACCCATCTCCCCTAGAGGTAAGCTTTAAAAAAAAAAAATTCAGCAACACCCCCCCCCCAGATCTGTATCTCCCCCCTGCCCCACCATTCCCATTGAGTGGCAGCCGCCACTGATTATAGCATAACATACTGTTAAGAGAGGGGATGAGTCATCACAGACAGGCCTTCAAATCTAGAGATTGTTAATCATGAGTTGCCTTTATAAAGCTATGGGAATAATATCTGTATGGGAATCAGGCAAAGAAGAGGCACTTAACAGGCAGGTACAGACAACTCTTCTTAGCGAAGTATCAGTCGGGAACAGGCTGCGAGTGAGATGGACCCTGCAGGGTAAGTCTCCTATACACAGAGAGTATGCACTAGTTATGAGCAACTGTGTGTTCATGATTTTGTGTGTGCCATATGACTGTCACATATATTTCCATTGATGGATTCTATTTTATACAATATGTGTTCATTTAGTCAAAGTGTGTAGCTTTAAAAGAACATAAACAATTAGTAATGTCATTATATTGTTCGCTTCAGAATTGTGTGATAATACTACTTGCTTGAATGCATTGTTTAAACATTTGTTTTATAATAACTTGATGGCTTGATTCCCTAGCTATTATTCTTAAATAATCAAGAAGGTTTCATAAAACCTAATCCTTTGATTTCCTGACAGTCATCATCAATACAATAAACAATGTTTCATAAAAATAAGTAAGTGAAAGTCGAGAGGAGCTCATATATTGATTTCTTATTTTTTACAACATTCAGCACTGTTCAGATAGAAGTACATATGTTTTGTTAATTTATTGTTGGCTAGAAGAGGGCTTCGTTGCAGAGACATCAGGCCGGACGCTGAGAGTTGTGTAGTCAAAAGCCAGGTTGTGAACACCTCCACCTCTCAAAGGCTGTTAAAAAAGGCACATGGAAGGCACATTATCTCTCCGGGTAAGTTTATCTGCTTGCAGAGGACACTAGAATTTGCATTGAGACAGTTGTCTCTCCCCGGTAACACTGCTTCTGTTGCTTCTAAAAAGGTGTGCATGTGTAGAGAAGGCTATCTAGTAAACTCAACAGTCTCCCTCTATTGCTAACATGAACTTACTTAACCAAGGGAGACATTGACATGGTAATGTATAATGTACATTTTTTATAAATTATTGTCATCATGGTACAATATTGTCTATTGTTCTGCATCTCAGTGAACATTGTTGCCATTATCTTGTTTATTTTCATAGTAACAACTATTCATTTTGTTGGCACTAGGATACATTTCTGATTTTAATTACATCATAAAATGTATTATTTGCGTAAATTCCTGAGTGTGTCTACTTATGATTAAAGCAGATGTGGAGCCATCAAATATTCCCTGTGACGTCCCACAGGACTGATACTCAATACTCAACTCACTCATGTAATGCTCAGTGGATGCAGTCCACTGAATCCTCTATGTCATGTAGGCAGTCTGACTAAGTCTTTATTTCCAGAAGGTCTAGCACACCCCTTCCTGGGCCATGTTTTGTCTACCAGAAAGACATAATAACACCAAAGATAAAATTAAGCTGAACCAGCTACTTACTAATGTGGCTTTTCCAGTGACTCCTTCCAGACTGTATTCCATTTCCCACAACAGCCAAATGCATCAGTGTAGCAGAATTTAAGTGGATTGGCACATTTGGGTGTGGGTCCCATCAGCCACCAGTTAGTTGTTGAGTGGACATGAGTGACACCATCACCTGACTGGACTGGTGGCCACACATACCATGTTACAGTGCCCTGCATGTCTTGCAAAGTTGCTGCAGAATAACTAGCTATGAACTACAGAAGGTGCATATAGGTGGATCTGTGGAAACACAGGTTCTTGGTGCCGGGTAGCAGAGGACTGTGATCTGATCTAACACCATTCTTCCTTGCTGATGAAAATGCAAGCAGTTGCTACAAAGAGGGAGGCTCATTGTTGGTGGGTGAGAGGAAATTGAAAAGTATTAAAGGAACTGAAAAAAATGAATTTAATGAGGTAACAGGGATTTATGAACTTGATGGCATTGAATGGGAGCTCATACCCTATGTCAAATGTGCCATCCCTCTCCTGCTCATTGTCTCCATATCTGAGTAATCAACCTAACTCTACATAGTTTTCTGCAATCATGATTTTTCTCTTTCTCCTCAGTTCCTCTAGTGTCCCCAAATGAGCACAAACAGGAAAAAACTCAAGTAACATTCTCCAGAGATGAAGGACAATGTGGAGCTGAAGAGGTGATTGGCAATTGGGAAGGGGTGGTGAGCCTCATCAGCCATCCAGGGTATAAACTTTAGCATCTGTAATGCTTCAAACAATATAATTTCTTGAACATCATACTCTGTGTGCCCATGGACCATAACGGACAGTGGTTCATAGGGGAAATGATTATAATTATGGGTATTTGTATTTGTATTTGGTATTTATAAAGTGCATTCTGGCCGTGGCATTGAAGCGCTAAATTGAAAACAATAAGGCCCTCATTATGAATTTGGCGTCTTACTAAAAGGCCGCCGAAGCTGCGGGTGCCACTATACCGTATACTCTATATTGGTGGCTCCCTGTTATGACTTTTTTGCTGGCCCAGCAGAAAAGTCACATCAACATTGCAGCTGGCTCATAATAGAGCTGGCAGCAATGTTGATGTGCAGCGGGTGCAGCAGTACCCGTCGCGCATTTCACTGCCCAAAATCCGGGAAGTGAAATGCTTGACGGGGCTGTGCCTGGGGGATCCTGCACTGCCTATGCCAAGTGCATGGGCAGTGCAGGGGCACCCTGAGTCCCCCTTACCGCCAGCCTGTCCATGCCGGTGTTTACCGCCATGGACAGGCTGTAGGTTGGGGACTCATAATCCCCCGGGCAGCGCTGCTTGCACCGATGTCCTGGGGATTATGACCACCTGGCGGAAGCCTGGCGGTCAAGTGGAGGGACCAGCGGTATGGCCGTGGCTAATGTGCCATGGTCATAATAAACTGCTGATACACCGCCAGCCTGTTGGCTGTGTTACCGCCAGTGTACCGCCGGCCGTCAGGGCCGCAATGAGGCCCTAAGTGTCAAGTAGCAAGAGGAGGGCAAGAAATAAGAAAATTACTGAGGAAAAAGCCAGCTTTTTACCAACTTCCTGAAGATCATAAAATTATGCTCCTTCCTTATGTCCAAAGGAAGCGAGTTCCAGTGCTTAGCCGCAGCAACCGTGACAGCCTTATCTCCCCATCTAGCTCTACGAGTACGACAAACTTGAATCGGGTAAGTCTCTTTTGATCTAAGTTGCCAACTAGGCCTCTACCAGCGTAACGTAGAAGCTAAATAGTCAGCTCCGCCTCCATGTATAGGCTTACAAGTTAGACATGGACTTTTAAATATAAGCCGCTTAGTGACCGGAAGCCAATGCAATAATTACAAGCTATTGCTGGCCGAGGCCGAGCAAGGGAGATCTAAAACCAAGCTGGCCACTTTATTTTGAATCAGCTGAAGCTTTCTAAGTGACAATTTATCCAGATCAAGCAGCAAAGAGTTGCAGTAATCAAGTCTAGTCATTACTAAAGCCAGGATGACCGCAACTCTCTCCTCCATCTGCAAATAGGGAGGTATTTTTTTCAATGTTTTTAAAATCCCAAAACTTGTTTTGACAATAGAGTTCACTTGGGGCTGAAAGCAAAGACGGTTGTCAAAGATGACTCCCAGATTTCTGGTGGCAGTAATAGGAGTGGGAAGCTCACCACACTCCGGAGGCCACCATCGAGAGTTCCACAGCTCTTTACTGGAGCCGAACAGCAAAATTTCTGTTTTGGCACCATTCAACTTTAGTCAGTTCTGACCCATTCAGAGATTAATCTCTTGCATACAATTGCAGAACCAGTCTGCCACTTCCTCCCTATTTTTTCTAGAAACGGAGATGATCAGCTGGGTATCATCAGCATATGAAGTGGGCATAAAACCATACGAACGGATCAGTTTGGCTAAAGGGGCAACATAGACATTGAACAAGGTGGGGCTAAGAGCAGAGCCTTGTGGAACACCACATGGCAAACGAAACGCTGGGGCCTGAAGATCGGCCCAGTTCACCATAATCGGTCTATCACCTGAAAAAGATTCCAAAATCTTAAAAGCAGAATCTCTAATCCCTGCTTGAAGGAGGCAAGATACCATATTCTGAGGTGAGATGGTATCAAATGCAGCAGATAAATACAGTAGGACTAGAACTGCTCCCTGCCCCTCATCTAGCAGCCTATGTATAGTGTTTGAAGTTGTAATGAGCACAGAATCTGTACTGTGGGCCTTCCTGAACACATGTGGAGACTGGTCTCAGCTGCCTGAGTCATGTAGAAAACTGGCTAACTTTGTATTAATATGTTTCTCGAAGACCTTAGCCTGAGTAGGGAGAAAAGAAATAGGCCATATGTTGCTCAAATCATGTGAGGCTCGGTCCGGTTTCTTTTTCAGAGGAATTACCGATGCTTCCCTCCAAGATGGAGGTAAGACTCCTTGAGATAGAACCTTCTGAAAAACCGGAACAAGAGCCGTAGCAACTAATTCTGGAAGCTGCTGTAGGATATGCGAAGGGCAGGGATTATTCGGGGAACCCGACTTAATTCCCATTAGAATTTCTTTGATCCTATCAAGAGAAAATGGCTGAAAGTTGGTAAGCAATGAGGTGTTGTTGTCTGAAGTGGTATTCAAAAAATTGGGAAGACGTAAAGTCTCTTCAGAGTGACAAAAGCTTGAATGCCAAATTCAACTGAAAGGCCACAGAATTTACCTGATGATTTATCACAAATGGACCAAAAATTGTGATCATCATTTAACTGCTAATATTTGGACCAGAAGGAAAGGAAATGTCCTCCTGGAGCAAAAGAAGTAGAATTGAGTTTACTGTAACCATCGTCGTGCCACATGAATTATGCAGAAGGAGGATGAAATTATGTGGCGGGGCATCTATATTATGAAACATAATCGGGCACATTTTGATGACAGCACTAATTTATTATTTTGTATTTGTACATATGCTAACACTGTCTCAGCAAATGTTTCACCTCATTAGTATACGTTTGATATTTAAATATTGAAATCACCAACTGAAAGGTGGCATGTTTTTTGTTTTTAACGTGCCTTCAATTACACAGTAAGATATAGGAATCTTCACCCCATCTTCATCCAGGGGCTCCCCAACGATGATGCTTCCTTCTCATACACCACCTGCTGCCTTGTCCCCCATCCCTCCCCCCATTGCAGTTCAGATGCGCAGACATTTTTCTTCAAAACGTCCTCTAAGTCCGAATACAAGCCAAGACCGAGCCCAATTGACTTCTTTTACCCAGACTGCAGTCCATTTCAAGGTCCATTGCGGTCAAGATAACTTTCGTTATTGCCCTGGTCTCGCACAACTAGATTTCTTTGGCTGGAGTTTTAATATTTTAGGTGCTGAATTACACTGAATTGGTGTGGCTTTTTCTTGTGTTAAATTTCACTTTATTATTGTGTGAGTGCTGCATGAATACTTTACAGTGCTTTTGTGCCAAGCCACCAAAGGTTAAGCACATTTTAATTTAGCAACTTTTGCAGTTCACCCTGAAAATAATTGCTGTTGTTGCTTCAGAAGGGTTTTCACCCCCTCAATCAAAAGCCCACTTTCTCACATGACCAGTTACTGAGCCATCCTGCCTTTGTCTAGGAAAGACTGAACTAGTTCAACAATTTGCTGCAAGGACTTTACTGGCTGATCATAAGTTAATGATGATTCAGAATTATGGTGGCATTTAACTTTTTATTTACCAAGACATTTTTTGAACCAGGTATGCAGTTGACAGTAAACTATTACGATGCTGATGAAAATGCTTGCCCAGCTTGTTTAGTTTGCCATTGAAGATCAGAGTGAGGTTCTCACACACCACTTGCGTTGAAAGCTAGTAGACAAATTTTAGCTCACTTGTTGAAAGTTTCTGTCCCATCTTTATTGTGGAATTGCAGATGGTATATGTATATTTCCACAGTCTGCTCTGAGACAGGATCTGGGCTGTTACACCCCTTTTTCTTTTACAACTGATGAAGCAGAAAATGAAGGTTTTGGTTTATTAACGCTTAAACGTAGTACTGAAATAATCATGTGTGACTTTAACCGAACTAATTAAGATTGTACGGGGACAAAATGTGCCCTCAGAGTAGTTTGCCAACATTTATACGCGTGCTTTATATAACGTGGTGTATTAGAATTGCACTAATCCGACATAATCATAAACGTATGCTACGATTTGCTTGTTTGAAATGTTTTAGCTTAGCATTACTTTAGCGGAGGCTTTGGCCTAGTGGCCTGGTCTCACGGTTTAGATGCTCGTATTTTTCCACTGTTCTAATAAACGTGTATTTCTGCTTGAAGCTGTACTTTTCCACAGAAACTGTTCACATGCTTATCTTAAAGTTTCGTGCCAGCTTGGCATATTTTCTCTTTAATTCAAGGTCGACTTGCAGGTGCGGACAATGGAGGCTCTGAAAGTGAGCTAATTGGGAGACAATGTTGCGATTTGCATACCCATCTCCAAGGATAATGTATGCTTAAGTAAAAGCTTGAGAACTGTCGTTTTTGATTGGACAATTTGAAGCTAACCTATGAACCCTCCAATGGAGACCCTACTGGACTTGAACCATTGTCTATAAAACCCAGGTGCACGAGAGGAAAGCTCTCTCTCCATTTTGGACAACCCGCCATTTTGCAGACTTCGTAGCTATTATGGCCCACTTTGCTGCGACGCCATTTTGAGAGACTTTGATTCTTTCTCTAATCGAGAGAAAGAGACTTTAAATGATTCTTGCCCTAGAGACTGTAACTTTGATTTGATCCCTTTGCATGAAGTAATAGTTTTACCTTGCCGCCGTGAGGCAATTGCCCCGTTCACCCCTGTCCCTTTGTCCCGTCCTATGCTGATCGAGAAACGATACCTGTGAGACGAAGACTTCCTTGTATGCTGATCGTAATTGGTAAATATGAAAGGAAAATTGTAAAATTGCATTGTGTTTCTTTTAGGTAACCAACTGCTGATTTTGGTAAGATCCCTAGCTAGGAGTTTTCTAAATTTATGTTGCTAAATTGTTTTTGCATGAAGTCCCACATGCTGATGCTAATTTGAGGTTAGATGAGGATTCCATATGTCGCACGATGCAATTTGAGATCTTGTTATGCTGACTAAATGTACGCAATTAGTTCATTACAGATTATCATATTAGTGATTTGCATTGCCATTATCGAATGCCTCGTGATTCAAATGCTTCATAGATTGCACTTGTTTCGACGTTATGGACAGCTATTAATGTTCATATATGTTTATCATTTGGTGTTGAGACACTTTTATATTGTGCTAGCTTTGTTAATATAGGGAAATAAAATTCACTAACTTCGCAATAAACTGGTGTGGTTATTCCTGACTGAAAGGTCAGGGTTCGTCGAAATGTATTCTGGATTAATTGTTAAGTGTTATGTTGTTCAAGGTGTTGCTTATGTTCGTTATTGATTATCGATTTGATGAGATTGATCGATTAAGAGTACAGAGAGTTCCCACTTAGTCAAAAGATTCATCGGCCTAAAGAGCGTCCGAATACAGGTAAATTATTGGTACGGACCGCTCTATCAGTAGATGGTAGCAGAGGATGGTTTCGTCTTTTGGGACCCTGTACTCCTAAAGTACATGGTGTTAAATTAACGGTTACGCATTTTGTGGCCCCATTCGAGAAGTTGAATTAGATATTTCTTGGATAAAACGGATTGACAACATGATGATGGGCTAGGTCCACTGCGACTTTCCCGGGATCTCGGAGCTTGCGAATGGAGAGAACGGAGGTGTGGAAACAGCGCTGGCGGTACTAGTGATGGTATGAGTGAAGTTAGGGTTTTGCGCTTGCACAGCTTATTGCCGCAGGGTGTGTGAAAAGGTTGCGAGGATTTTTCTTTTAAGGATAGCGGAGGTGCGACTCCGAGTGTAGAAGTAGAGAAGTCGTCGAACTTCATAGAGATAACGGAGGTGCGGCTCCGAGTGTGAGAGTAGGGAAGTCGTCGAACTTCATGTGCGTCTGGCGCTTTGTGCATAAAAAGGTCCACGTGGTTGTTGTTGTTGAGACGGGCCCTGCGAGGTCAAGAGACTCCGGAGTATGTTGATCCATGTTGTGGTCTGGGTGGTTTAGTAGGTTGATCGGGCGTGGTCAACGAGTCGGGTACGTGTGTTAGGGAGTGAAAGAAACTTCGACTTCGGGCTTTGACAAGATTCTAAGTGCACTAGAACAGATCATTGACAAGTTGAGAGTAGGTCTGCAGGTCAGATTTGCTTGCGAATGTGGGGACTGAGAAAGACGGAATAGCGGCCAGAGGCTAGTGAAAAGTCCCGAGGCTAGTGAAAGGTCCCTAAGGTCCTGAAGCGATTGTGTTACCCTTCCTGTAGTAAACCGACAGATCTGTTTTAGTTTTTGGTAGCTCGCGATACATGCAAAAAGTTGTTACGGGAGGAACTGAGTGAAGGAAGACTAGGCGCGAGGCTTTGTCAGCCGCAGTGTGTGTGAGTGTGACGTCACTAGGAGCCGCGCTGGGATAGGTTGGTTGCAGAGAAGAGTCGCGCACGGATTGGACGCAGTCCGTGGGACTCGATTGGAAGGGGAAAGGCAGGTGAAGAGTATTCCGGGAATTAAAGTCACCTATTGATTACAAACTTTGTGGAATAAAAGTGACCTATTGACTATAAACTTGGTGAAATAAAAGACGAGAAAATGAAATTCCTTAAAGCATTTAGGAGTGCGATGAAGGGGGAGTCTTACATTAAAGCGAGCGTAGGAGAGGAGACGCCACCCGAAGGTACACCAGCTTACATTGTAATGGAGGAAAAAGGGGTAGCTCCATGTCTTTGGCTAAAGCAATGGCACAAACTGACAGAGAAACATGGGAGCGTAGCGTTCCCGATACATGGGACATTCAATATAAGGATCCTAGAGAATTTGAGATTCGCGATGTACGACATGAAGGTGCCTCCAAGGCCAGCACAGTTTGAGGCTCTAGCAATCTGGGAATTAATGGCTAGACAGCAACAGAAGAACAAGTTTGAAACAAGGATGAGGAAGGTAGAAAAGACACTAGCGGATGCTAGGTGGGATAATGCACAGAAGGTGTGGAGGTCAGATGTATTGCAGGGGATAAAATTGTTCCCCGCAATTACTAAGGAAGGAGAAGAGACAGGTAAGAAAGCTACCTGTAAAACAGACAGGAAGTGTTCGAAGGATAGAGAGGATGAGGAAAAGTTGAGAAGAGAAGAGGAGTTAGAGGATGAGGAGTTAATAATGCAATTGCTGAATGACCGTCCACCACCTTATGCAGAAAATGGACAAGGTCCAAGTACCAGTTCTGCCCCTCCGGCATCGGTACAGAACAATGAACACCAGAGTTCAGGAGAGTCATCGGGATCTAAGGACCCGAGTCTGCTGTTCACCCCGCAGATACCGCAGGTTAGGAGAATATATCCAGATGTGCCCGTGTTGAAACCAGCAGAAAATTATCAGCCGCAGATGCCAGGGTACTACAGCAGTGAAAATAGTGGAGGAATGATCCTAGATCCAACCGTAAGGGGCGTATAGAATGGTTACAACCCAACAATAGCACAAGCTGAATCAACTCAGTTTATGATGCCTCAAAAGCAGATGCAGGGAGGAAACGCATATGCTCAAATGACGGGGAGCCAGATGGGCATGCCGGCAATGATGACCCATGGTGTGGGAATGAACATGCCACAGAACATGGGGAATGGACAGAACCCAGACGCGATATCCTTACCCATTACCGTAGGTCCAGCGGTACCTCTGTATAGTCAGCCTAATTCGGGTCTGAGCAGTCAGGGATCAATGCTGCAGAATGGGACAGAAAGAAGGTGCATAGAAGACACTCCAGGGATAACTCCAATAGCGGCTCAGCCAACTGGGTCTGGGTCCCTGATGGAGTTTAGTCCCATATGTGCTCAGTCAACACTGGTGAGGTCGAGCCCCCCACTGATAATACCTCTCACATCGAACACTGAAAAGTTGCCGCAACCATCGATGGCAGTCGATGTGAATGCTACACTGATGGGAGTAAATGCGCAACAGCTAACCCAGTGGTTCAACAGTCTAAATTCCACACAAAGTTCAGGCAGTGGGAAAGGAGAAGAGTACCTGAATAGGATGAGGCTGAACATGGAAGCACAAGAATTGGTGGAAGGGAATATGGGTGTGAACAGGTTAGAGTCCTACACGGAAGAGGAGCTGAGGTATCTATGTCCAAAGATCACGAAAGAAGTAAACAAGGTACATAAAAGTTTGCAGGAAGTAGCGGACAGAAATGGGATTGACATAGGCAAGACGAAACACTTGAGCAGGAGCTATAGGTTGGATTTTGGGACCACAGATTTTGAACACATGAGATCAGCAGGCATGAAGGCACACCTTAGAGAATTGTTGCAGAGTGCACAAGTGTGGAGGTGCTTAGACAAGTGGGAAAGCAGGTGGGTAAAGAGGAAGGATAAGAGGAGGGACAGTGCTACAGAGCACAATGAGAAAAGACCGCAGAGTAGTGATACAGTAACAATGTTACCAATGAGGGAGACAGCAGGGGGAAAATTAGTACATGTACCATGGCACAGAAGCGACATTCAGTCTTTTACGAATGATTTTCCCAAACTGAGAGAGAAGCCGATTGAATGGTATCAACAGACTGATAGGTTTGTGAAGCTTGCGAAATGTCTCTGGGAAGACCTGAACACTCTATTAGAGATTGTGGTTCCGGCAGATTTGTGGGAGGATTGCAAAAGAGCTGTAGGTTGGCCGACAAGTGAACCAGAGAGAGACAGAGAGACGGGTGCACCATCACCTGTGGTGATGAGCTTGTACTATAAGGTGATTGAGCATTTGAAGACGAAGGTTGCCGCGAAAAATGTGGATTGGCAGAAAATTGATCGAACTGCCCAAGAGGCTAAAGAATCGATTCATAGTTACTATGAAAGGTTGTTGAAGGCGTTCAAGAATTACAGTGGCACGGAAGCAATAGAGGCGAAAGATATGCTCCATTTTGTGTTCAGATTTGTGGAAGGGCTGAGACCAGAGATAAGTCAGATGATAAAATCGCATTTGATTTGCTGGCAGTCGAAACCGATTGATGAGGTCTTGACTTATGCGAAATACTGTAGCGACGAAATTGAAGTAAAACAGAAAAAGCTGAAAGAGAAGGTGATGATGATGCAGCTTAAGGCAGCTCAAACAGGTTTGCAAGGTTTGCAAGGTCTGCAAGGTTTGCAAGGGATGCAAGGGTTCCAACAGCAGGTATCGCAACCGCAGCCACAGTTGCAGGGAAACATGGCGTTTCAACCACAGGCCAGAGGCAGAGGCAGAGGAGGTTTTGTGAATAATGGTCCGGATTTGAACACTGTTGTGACGGGTGTGCAGGCAATGAAGAAGGTGATGCCGTGTCACGCGTGCGGAATTGTAGGTCATTGGAAGCGCCAGTGCCCGATGGTGGTGCAGGAAGGTGCAGGTACAGGTGTAGGTGTTGGTCAGCAAAACAATGATGTCAATGCATTTCAGACAATGAGAGGACCGAAAATGAGAGGTCCAAACTCAAATTTTCAGACCATAAATCAATTGCAGGGATTACAACCTATGCAGCCGCAGCAGATGCAGATGCCCCGTATGCAGATGACGCAAATGCAGCCGATGCAACAGCAGTTACCTATGGTACCTAATCAGCAAATGCAAATACCTTTGGCACCAATGAGTCAGCAGCAAGTGATGTTTCCTCCACAGGTAACGGGTCAGGTAATGAGTACAAACGGCACAGTACAACAGTTCCCATTACACAGTGAGAGTGGAATAAACAACGTATGGGAGAGTGAAAGTTCAGGAGAAGAAGGAGATTGTGTGCTTGCGGCATCCCTAGAAGTTGATCAAAGGGGTCCGTACGTAGAAGGTAGAGTAATGGGTCATCGTGTCTCATTCTTGGTTGACACGGGAGCCACACGTTCAACTGTTAAGAGCAGTGAAGTACCAAATTTGCCACTCTCAGGGAGGACAGTTCAAGTGGTGGGAGTAGCAAACAGACATCTGACGAACCCAATTACAGATCTGGTACCAGTCAACATTGGTAACTATCAAGGGGTACATCAGTTTGTGGTGTGTGACTCAAGCCCGATAGCACTGTTAGGAAGAGACCTATTGTGTAAATTGGGTTGTTCGATAATGTGTTCAAACGAAGGAATAACAATACAGACGAGCAATGATGGGGAAGAAGAGGACAGTGTAGAGGGGGATGAGATGGAAACAGTCGACGAAGAGTATCCTCTGATTTGTCTTTTCCCGATGATAACTGAAGAAGATATCCCAGCAGAATTACGGGAAACAGTCGGAAAGGAAGTGTGGGACATGACAGGGAAAGAGGTGGGATTGATGAAAGGAGTGGAACCAGTAAAAGTGATGGTAAAGCCCAATGCGATCTTTCCCCAGACCCCACAATACCACATGCCACAAGATACTCTCATGAAAGTTGCCCAACTCATTGACGAATTCGTAAAGCAGGGAGTACTGAAAGAAGTGTTAAGCAGCCCATGTAATTCACCGATAATGGGACTAATAAAGCCAAGTGGGAAAGTCCGACTCGTGCAGGATTTGAGGAAAATAAATGACATCATAATAAAGTGCTGCCCTGTCATGCCGAATCCAGCTGTGATAATGTTTCAAGTCCCTTGCGATGCTGAATGGTTCTCAGTCATCGATTTGTCACAGGCATTCTTTTCTGTGCCTCTTCATGAGGACAGCCAATTCCTCTTTTGTTTCAAATTCCTAGACAGAGTGTACAGTTGGTGTCGAATTCCTCAAGGGTTTTCTGAGTCACCGTCAATATTCAATCAAGTTCTAAAGAAAGATTTGGAAGAATTAGAATTGCCATACGAGTCAATTCTAGTACAGTACATTGATGACTTACTGGTTGCATCCAAAACGGAAAATGGCTGCACAGCCGATACCATTGCTCTGTTGAACCATTTGGGAAGGAATGGACATAAGGTGTCTCCTTCCAAATTGCAGTTCTGTCAGAAGAAAGTGAAATACTTGGGTCACCAAATAGAGAAAGGGTCACGGAGAATAATGAAGGAAAGAATTACAAGTATACTCCAAATGAGTCCACCTAAGACAAGGAAGGAGGTGAGGAAGTTTTTGGGAATGGTGGGATATTGTCGCCAGTGGATTCCCAACTTTTCGTCTCTAGCGAAGCCCCTACTGAAATTGACCCAAAAGGATGCCTTGGATGAAATTGAGCTGAAAGGAGACGAGATGGATGCTTTTGTTGAACTGAAAGAATGCATGTGCAGGGCTCCAGCTTTAGGTATGCCTGACTACACGAAGCCTTTCACATTGTTTTGTCATGAACGTGATGCATGTTCTTTGTCTGTCTTGACTCAAGCCCATGGTGGCGTAAACAGACCAGTAGCATATTTTTCAGCTACTTTGGATCCGGTCGCAGCAGCACTCCCAGGGTGTTTGCGCGCCGTAGCAGCAGTTGGTATCAGCCTCACTCAGAGTGAAGGAATAGTGATGGGACACCCAGTAACAGTCATGGTCCCTCACTCAGTTGAGATACTTTTGACCCGCTCCCGAACGCAGCACATGACTGGAGCAAGACTCACAAGGTATGAAACGATTATTCTGGGCCCACCGAATGTGCAGCTGAAAAGGTGCACTACGTTGAATCCAGCTACCTTGCTTCGTGGAGAAAATGCTGAAATTGAGAACGCTGAAGACGTCGAGCATGACTGCCTTCAGGTGACTGAATTTTGCACAAAACCTCGACCGGACATCAAGGATACCAAGCTTGATGAAAATGACCAAATTCTCTTTGTTGATGGTTCATGTCTAAGAGATGGGATGGGGATTTTGAAAGCAGGATATGCTGTATGTACTGTAACAGGGGTCTTGGAAGCGGGATGGCTTCAAGGAGTCTATTCTGCACAAGTAGCAGAACTTGTAGCCCTTACCAGAGCATGTCAACTGTCTGCATTGATGAAAGTCACCATTTACACTGATAGTCAATACGGGTTTGGGATTGTGCATGACTTTGGACAACTGTGGTCACAGAGAGGGTTCCTGACTTCTTCAGGATCCCCAGTGAAGAACGGGGAAAGAATAAGGGAATTGTTACATGCCATTCAAGTACCAGCTGAAGTTGCAGTGGTAAAGTGTAGTGCTCACACGAAAGGACAGGACTATGTGTCTCTGGGAAATGCATATGCGGATCAAGTCGCAAGATTTTGTGCCTTGAACTGTATATTACTGAGAGACGAGTGGAATACGATAAATGAGCCAGAACTCGAACCAGCTGAAGCATTTGCCTTGAAGGTCGTAGATACAATAGATGAACTAAAAGCATTACAAAATAATGTCAGGGAGGATGAAAGAGATTCCTGGATTAAATCACAATGTATAAAAAGACAAGACGAGTTATGGGTTTCACATGAGGGAAAGTTTGTTTTGCCAAATAGTCTCTTATCACAGCTTGCGCGGTTCTATCATGGGCAAGCTCACCTAGGGAGAGATGCCATGATAAGATTGTTCAAAACTGATTGGTTTAACCCCAGATTTCGTCAAGCTGCAGAAGCAGTTTGCCATCGATGTGTCACTTGCCAGCAGATGAACCCAGGAAAGGGAACAGTTGTGAACGCGACTCACATTGGTAGGGCAAGCGGGCCTTTTAGTCGAATGCAGATGGATTTCATTGAGATGCCTGTGCATGGGGGTCTGAAATATGTGTTGGTGATTGTGTGCATTTTTAGTCACTGGATTGAGGCATACCCCACACGTAGAAACGACAGCCTTACAGTTGCGAAGCTACTGTTGAGGGAGTTGATACCACGTTTCGGATTCCCGATCTCTTTAGAATCAGATAGGGGAAGTCACTTCAATAACGAGGTGGTAAAGTTACTTTGCGAAGCACTGAACATTGAGCAAAAGCTGCACTGTAGCTATCGCCCTGAAGCATCAGGACTGGTGGAGCAGATGAATGGTACGCTGAAATCGAGAATGGCAAAAATATGTGCATCGACAAATTTGAAATGGCCTGACGCATTGCCCTTAGTGCTAATGTCAATGAGAAACACTCCTGATAGAAAAACTGGATTGTCTCCGCACGAAATTCTCATGGGAAGGGCTATGAGACTTCCTGCAGTTCCCGCAAACATGCTTTTGAATATTACAGATGATATGGTGTTAGACTACTGCAAAGGACTGGCTGACGTGGTTCGCTCTTTCTCTCACCAGGTGGAAGCGACCACCTTGCCACCGATCCAAGGTCCAGGACACGCACTGAAAGCAGGTGACTGGGTCGTGATAAAGAAGCACGTGAGAAAATCGTGTCTGGAACCCCGTTGGAAAGGCCCTTTTCAAGTGATCCTGACGACAACTACCGCTGTGAAGTGCGCGGGGGTTCCCAACTGGATTCACGCCAGTCACACAAAGAAGGTGTTGTGTCCCACAGATGAGGAAGTTGAAGCGCTGAAACTACCAGTGCCTGACAAAACAGTGCCGAGTGCTGAGAAAGAACAGAAGTGAACTGAAAGCGAACAAGCAGAAGCAGGAGAGAAGGAAATATTATTGGAGGGCGAAGAGTCTGACTCACTTGGGGAAGGCCAAGGAGAAAGTTCAGACAGCGACGAAGAAGCTGCAGGCGACAAAGAACCTGAAGCAGCTGAGGGTAGCAAAAAGCCTGAAGCAGCTGAAGGTGACAAGGAGCCTGAAGCAGCTGAAAGTGATACAGAGCCTGAAGAAAGTAACGGTGACGAAGGGCTCGAAAAAGGTGAAAAGGCAGGAGAGCCTGATCAGAAGGGGGCTTTCCCAGAAACAGACGATACAGAAAAAGAAAAGGAAAACGTGACCGATTCCCCTGAAGGTGGGGACAAGGAAGAGCAGAACGAAAGAGTTCAAGCTTCCACAGAAAAGATCGCAGGTCCATCAAACGGACACGGTGCAAAAAGAAGACTAAGTATCTCACCGATAAAAGAAAAGGGTAAAGAAGGTTTGAACGAGGGAGGGAGACCAAAAGTGAAAGAGAAAAGAAAGGAAGTGACTGTTGTGGAACAATCGTCAAGTGAAGAAAAAGACTTGACAAAAGAGGAGAGTACCAGCGAAGCAGAATCGAAAAGAGAAGCAAAATTGAAAAGGAAAAGGATACCAAACAGGAGGTATTCCGGTCCTGAATGGGCATACGCAGTAAATGATGATTGGACTGATGAGTTTGTATCTCTAAGTATCGAGAACGAAGAAGAAGAAGAGATACCAATAGAAAAGAAAAGTTTCATAGACTCTGTCAATTGAAACGGTAGTAAATGGTATTGCTTGCTGCAATTTAACGTGAGACAAACAACCAGTTGAGACATTGCTAAACCGAATTGAGACAAATGCTGCTAACCGATAAGTGACTGGCCTTTTGAAGAAGACGGTGTGAACATTGTGCTCGTTCAACTTTGTAACTGAATTGCTAATTAGTTTCATTTATAAGTGCTTCTAGCTCTCTGATTCTATACAGATCATGACGCAAAACAATAGAAAGAAATATTGTAAATACGTGTGTATAGGCTTGGTAGTAACATGTGTACTAATAATGATGGCAATTGTGTTTGGAATGCATGGAAAGGGTGAGAATGAGACTATTGCTGCTTCTACTATTGTTCCTGTTACTGTCACTGAATTAACACCATTGAAAAGACTAGCATTGGATGAGAGGCTCTTGCACGATAAGAAAGAGCTTTCGTATAACGTTTTCTATCGCTTATTAACAGAGTATGTTGAAACTATGGATGCGAAAGATTGTTATGTGTGTACCCAGATACCGACATCAGTAAAGGAAGGGGTAACTTATCACCACATGCCTCTTACATATGGGATTACATGTAGTATAGTAATGTCTAGGTTTTATGGTCAATCTAACATACAGTATTTTTACTCGAATTATGATGTTACCTTTGCTTATGTTCCTATAATAGCGCAGCTAAGCCAGACTGCAAAATATTGGGATTTTAAAATTATGAGGGAATTTTTCGAGCCAATGCTACCTTTTGAGACGGCTCATGCTCATAGGGAAAACCTTACTTGCTCAGTCTCTGCTGTAGAAATAAGCTTTTTAGATCGCACAGATGATAGAAGGGCTCAAATGAAAGCGAAATTAGAAAAGGAGCTACATAAGAGGACTTCAGTAGATAATTACGATTTTGCTGCTATAAAGACGCAAGGGAAAATTGCTTTAGATGCTTGGCATGTAGGGAAGTTTTGTATATATCGAGGAGAATCTTATTATGACAATATTTTTGTAGGAGCGAGTGAATGCAAACATACGTTTATCTTTAAAGCCAAATGGACATTCATGATGAACGGACTTGACCCTGTCATTCCAGGGGTGTATTACATTTGTGAGCATAATGCCTATTATCGTCTTCCAAAGGGATGGTGGGGAAGATGTTATTTGGGTATAGTGTTTCCAAAGGTTTATCAGCTGGATGACGTATCGATGATTCAAAAGACATCTGGATCCCATCGTATCCAGAAAAGAGAGACCGCAGCTGCTGTGGTAGGTGATATATTTGGAGCCATGATTCCTTCATTGGGAGTTGTGCTGAATTCCATCAAAATAAGAAAGTTGTCTACTATAGTGGATAACATGCTGACAAAGTTTTCAGGTGCTATAATCCTGATAGATGCTGAGCTTGCAGCGGAAAGAGCTATGACTCTTCAAAATAGGCTTGCTTTAGACATTCTTTTAGCAAAGGATGGAGGCGTTTGCAAAATGATTGGTGCACGTCACTGTTGTACCTATATACCGGATAATAGTGTGAAAATTAAAACTATGCTTGCTAATCTAACAAAAGAAAGTGCAGATTTGAAAGAACTGAAAGAACCAGGAGTGTGGGAAAAGGTTGGAAAGGGACTAGCTTCAGTGGGACATTGGATTGGGGGAATTTGGAATGGAATATTATTGAAAATAATAGAAGGAATATTAATAGTAATAATTTGTGTATTTGGAATTTGGGGAATAAAAAGGGGAATAATAATGATTATGGAAAGAATTAAAAGAAGAAAGGAGGAGAAAATTATGAAAAGAATGGCAGAAGAATACAAAGCGCAAACTAGGGGTACTAAAAGGAAAAGGGAACTGACAGAATTTTAATGGAATAAAATTTGTGGGCATGATTTGTGTGATGACAAGTAGTCATCAGAGGAGGGATTGATGAAGCAGAAAATGAAGGTTTTGGTTTATTAACGCTTAAACGTAGTACTGAAATAATCATGTGTGACTTTAACCGAACTAATTAAGATTGTACGGGGACAAAATGTGCCCTCAGAGTAGTTTGCCAACATTTATACGCGTGCTTTATATAACGTGGTGTATTAGAATTGCACTAATTCGACATAATCATAAACGTATGCTACGATTTGCTTGTTTGAAATGTTTTAGCTTAGCATTACTTTAGCGGAGGCTTTGGCCTAGTGGCCTGGTCTCACGGTTTAGATGCTCGTATTTTTCCACTGTTCTAATAAACGTGTATTTCTGCTTGAAGCTGTACTTTTCCACAGAAACTGTTCACATGCTTATCTTAAAGTTTCGTGCCAGCTTGGCATATTTTCTCTTTAATTCAAGGTCGACTTGCAGGTGCGGACAATGGAGGCTCTGAAAGTGAGCTAATTGGGAGACAATGTTGCGATTTGCGTACCCATCTCCAAGGATAATGTATGCTTAAGTAAAAGCTTGAGAACTGTCGTTTTTGATTGGACAATTTGAAGCTAACCTATGAACCCTCCAATGGAGACCCTACTGGACTTGAACCATTGTCTATAAAACCCAGGTGCTCGAGAGGAAAGCTCTCTCTCCATTTTGGACAACCCGCCATTTTGCAGACTTCATAGCTATTATGGCCCACTTTGCTGCGACGCCATTTTGAGAGACTTTGATTCTTTCTCTGATCGAGAGAAAGAGACTTTAAATGATTCTTGCCCTAGAGACTGTAACTTTGATTTGATCCCTTTGCATGAAGTAATAGTTTTACCTTGCCGCCGTGAGGCAATTGCCCCGTTCACCCCTGTCCCTTTGTCCCGTCCTATGCTGATCGAGAAACGATACCTGTGAGACGAAGACTTCCTTGTATGCTGATCGTAATTGGTAAATATGAAAGGAAAATTGTAAAATTGCATTGTGTTTCTTTTAGGTAACCAACTGCTGATTTTGGTAAGATCCCTAGCTAGGAGTTTTCTAAATTTATGTTGCTAAATTGTTTTTGCATGAAGTCCCACATGCTGATGCTAATTTGAGGTTAGATGAGGATTCCATATGTCGCACGATGCAATTTGAGATCTTGTTATGCTGACTAAATGTACGCAATTAGTTCATTACAGATTATCATATTAGTGATTTGCATTGCCATTATCGAATGCCTCGTGATTCAAATGCTTCATAGATTGCACTTGTTTCGACGTTATGGACAGCTATTAATGTTCATATATGTTTATCATTTGGTGTTGAGACACATTTATATTGTGCTAGCTTTGTTAATATAGGGAAATAAAATTCACTAACTTCGCAATAAACTGGTGTGGTTATTCCTGACTGAAAGGTCAGGGTTCGTCGAAATGTATTCTGGATTAATTGTTAAGTGTTATGTTGTTCAAGGTGTTGCTTATGTTCGTTATTGATTATCGATTTGATGAGATTGATCGATTAAGAGTACAGAGAGTTCCCACTTAGTCAAAAGATTCATCGGCCTAAAGAGCGTCCGAATACAGGTAAATTATTGGTACGGACCGCTCTATCACAACTCAAACGGATCCAATGGTGGTCATTATCACGAGGAACCCAAATCTAAGGTACAAAAAGCAAGAAGTCTGTTCCACCTAACTAGCTGTTAGCCTTTGGGGTAGCCCCTCAAAAGAACAATGGACCAATGAAAGGAGGGGCCACAGGGGAAACTCACAATGTCAAATGGACCATTTCTTTCCACTTCTTCACATTCAGTTGTTTGATCCGTCACAAAGGATACTTGGAATATCCTGGCAGATCTCTGCAGTTCACATCTGCTCTCTGGTCCCCCTCCTCCCATCTATGTTTAGTACTACTTGGAGGTAACAGATACAAGATGGATTCCAGTGTGGCTATTGATACATATATCATACAGAGTCCACACACTTCCTCTGCACACTCAAAAGCACACTACTAGAGATGTACATGGTAAATGGTATCACTGTCCTCAGTGTCAGTCCTCTATAGCCTGGCGAGCTGAAAGTACTCACGGTCAAAAAGTAGGGTCACAAGATATCCCTTACGAGACCACGCAGACCTACTGTGGGGCTCAATCTGTGCACCAGAAATACATCCAGCTTGTGTCTGCATCATTCTGTTATGTTGTCAAGTGTTGGACAAAAAAAGCTGCAGCTTGCTATCATTAACTTGAGGAAGGGATGAATATTTCCAGTCCATGCTGGGGACATGTATCCATCCCAACAGTGTTCTACCAAAATAGCATTTTTTTTTCAACCAGCACTTGCATAAAGTTCACATTATCGACTATGTGCAATTAAGAATGGTAGATCTACACTTCTTTTTATGTGCTTTCCCTGATGATTTGTAGGTAGTTGATATTCTGAAGTGCATAGCTATGCAGGTTATTACAATTGATCACAATGTTTTGGAATGTATGTCCAAATGAGCAAGAAGAAAAGTGTGAAGTTTGAAGTGGTAGTAAAGTCTTTAACTCTTGGAAATGCACAGCATAACACTGATTGCGGAATCATGCCAGTACCATTACTTTGTAATGTAATGCTTTCCCCATAATTCCCTCTTTCTATATTGTACACTCAGCAAAGAGAGAGCACTAGCTCACCAAATATATGTTACACTGAATGTCCCCGCCCCTACCTTACTGTAAGCTTAATGCCTCTTTAAATTGTTATTTCACACAAAAATGCAAATTGATATAAAACTTTATTTCATGATTGGTATTCATAGGTACTGTTGGACAAGTAAGACGGAGCAGAGAGGCAGAATGTTTTCATCAAATGGTGACAGTCGGTCAAAGCTCTAATGATGCACATGATCCAAAGGAGCATAATGTGACTGTTCAAGATCTGGGTGCCCGGTTGTTACTGGATTCAAGGGTTGGTGGACTACACATGCATTTGCCAATATTTAACTGTATTTATGTGATAATCCAGGAAATAACGAACCAATGCTGACAATAAGTGCTGCACTTGCTCCTTCATATGGGGAAGCATGGAGCGCCGGACAGTCCCTTTTTCCACCGGTGATTTGCCCAGTGGCTGGAGCACTTGGAGGCTGGTTTTGAAAGCCAAGAGCCGATCCTGATGCCTCTGTCACTTTTCCAGCTCCCTGAAGTTAATTGCAGCTGGCACAGGGAGGCCTCAGAGAAAGAGCCGGGAAGAGGGAGGGAGGGGAAGGTAGTGGGAAAGTGATCAGAGAGGGAAAAGAGAGACAGAAGAAATAAAGCAAGAGAGAATAGATGGATGGAAAGCGAGATTATGCCACAAGATGAAGGAAGAGGGGCTGGTCTGAGCATTTTTGCCAGGACTGTGTTGGTCCCCCTATCTAGCCCTGGAAGCAACAGACTCATAGTCACACACTAACTTTGTTTATACAAGTTTACTTGGCATTAAGGCAGTTTCTGAGCCAGTCACTTCTAAGCAAAAGTCTAATGGGATACTATCTCTAGAAAGGAGAGTGACTGAGGTGGCTGCTGAGAAATGCCCCAGTCTCAAATTGCTAAATTAAAGAGGCAAAGATAGTGTTGCGTGCATAATCTTCTACCAGGACCCTCAACTATTTAAAGGAGGCAATCATCTTGAGCTGACCAAAACATCACCAGCTAAATTAAGAATGAAGCGTATCTGTGTGGTCATTATGTTGTTCATAAGATCTTGATAATTGACAATCAGACAGCGTTTTTTGCTTGAGGTTTTGACTGTTTTTTTGTAATTTGGCAGAATCTTTAGAAGCTATAAAATCTCAAAATGGGACTAAGACCACAATTAGAATGCCTTACCCATGTGCAGTTCATATGATGAAAGGTGGATGGCTATGCAAGCATGGAGGGAAGGGAAGACATGTCAGGGAGGAGGATTACAAGGATAAACGACTGGATCTTCTTCTACATTTGTTATAATTTATAAGATTATGTTGGTCCAAACTTCAGCCAACAAGGCAAAGATCTATTGAGATGCTTTGCAAAGCCAACAGGTTAGAGATTGATAAAAAAAAGCGCTTGTGGTACGTCAATGTCTGTCATCTGGAGAAATGAGAATATTAGACCTATCTAATCACAGAGATTGATGCTGCACTGAAATGGATGCTTGTTTGTGAAGATAAGGGATGGCCTTCTGCTTTACGATACTAAATTGCCTTAATCTCCAAAATGGTGGAAATGCTATCAATAATTGAAACTTGTTTTTATACAGGAGTCTGCATCTCACTTTTGTTGCTTCTGAGTGTTGTAAAGATCCACTGTTACCATTATTGAATTTAGAGATACACATTTAGCTAAATACGCCAGTAGTTGCTACCTGTTGTGCAGGTCGCTATAATTGAGGGAGGATTGTGGTTAAACATTAAGCAGAGCAACTCTATCTCCTTTTCTGAAATCACACTGGAGCAGGTGTTGATTCTCATTAAGGAACATGTTCTTGCAGGACTCTGGTATGTCAGAGAGCATTCTGATTTTAAAAAGCGCTGGCAGCGGCTGTGGTCCATATAACGTGTCTTTCGAGAAAAATAACTTGATTTCATCTGAAACGCAAGGACACAAACTGGAACCTCTAGGCACTTAGAAAACAAGAGGTATGGAAGGGTGTTCTATTAAGCATTTCTTGAAATCAAAAAGGAAAACTAATCTAAACAAGTATATTTCGAATACGGTGTTTGCATTTAGCATTGTAGTTATATTGTTCCAACGCAACAGAAAATACACCACATTTCATTTTTAGGAAGGAAGGCCCTCCCTGACACCACTGAGAAATTGAAATGTCCATCAGGGAGTCTTTCGCCCATTCCTGCTCTAAAAACGAATTGCATGTCTTTGCGACAAAGAGATTTAAGGAGAGACGTATTGGAAGTTTCCAGATCATTCAGTAGCCTGACCTGAAAATCATTGCCAAACGTCCAGGACTTCTCATTATTTCAAAGTTAATTACTCCTCACTCCCATTACAATTTGATGACACTTTGATGAGACATAGGGACCATTTTGATTCTCTTACTTCCAAACAAAATAATGACATAGCCCACATTAGCGGTACCCACCTTTGAAGAGGTAGCGTAGTCAGAGTGTTATAGGCCCCAGGACAAGAAAGGAAATGCGCCCCCTATCTGCAGTTCGAATTATAAAATCCTGCAATAATCATGGGTCAGTGGGCGCCCCCGAGGTCTCTGGCTACGCTGCCACTCACCCTCTGCACCAATCGAAGCTACTCCCCGGCTTTGAGATGTGACAAGTGGCCTGCACATTTATAAGCATCAAACTCTCGAGGGGATCCGTCCCAGTGGATAGTTGTGCTGGCAGAGATAACAAACTGACTGACTTTTACATCCTTCACAGGGCCTTACACCACAAGGGAACACCTGTTGAATTCAGGCAGAAAGAAAGGAAAACTGGCACTCATTAATGTAGTACCCTAAGGGCACTGCCTGCTATGTACTCAAAAAGCAAACAGATAAAATATTCATTGGGAGTGCTCTCAGGAAAATGTATTTTTCTCGTGTTAACACCAACAATGTCCAAATATATATATATATATATATATATATATATATATATATATATATGTTGCTCACTGCAGGAATTAGAAAAAAACTCCCAGAACCTGTAAATTGGGGATCAATGTGTGGCAGGGGAAAAGGGTGGAGTCATGAGGATCACAGTCATGAAAATTGGACAGGCAAATTACACATTACTTTTGAAAAAAATCGGCTGCAAAGAAATTGGCAAGAAGGACAAATGTCACAAGTAAATCTGTTCTAGTTTACTTCGCACTTCACAAATACGCTGTTTTTAAAAATATCTTCAAGGGTTGAGGCACTTGCTTCAGAGATCTTTTTTTGCCCAGCAATTTTTAGGGCATTAAAATACTGGTAAGATAACTTTCATGACTAATGCAGTTGCAAGAGACTTCTGTGTTTGGCAAAAAGAACAGATGATGGACAGAATGCTGAACAATGCAGACATTCATTCCCAGTCACAATGGGTTTAATCCATTGTTTATTTTGCCCATCACCCCACACCAATTTGGACCCAGCCATATGCAAATCAGTCTTGATCCTGCTCCCCATTGTCCTCCCTGGCCCAGAAACAAGCATCCTTGGACCGGTTTTGGGGCATCACCTCTAATCAGCCAGAATAGCTTGAATCCAGTGGCGCAGTGAGCTCAGGAGCCTATGCTTTTGCCTGGTGGGCAAAAAACAGTGAATTAAACCCAGTGGCCCTGAGTTCTATGTTTCGTCCAGTCAGTTTCAACTCATAAAGTGGCATAGAGCATTAAAGCAACTGTTACAAAGCACAACATGTAACATGCAAGTCACAGATGTGCATTTAATATGGATAGGTAAGAAGACTATTGCTTGACACAGAGATTCGTTTGTTATTTCAAGTTCATAAGTTGCAAAACTAACACAATGCAGTGGGCTATGAAGTGTTATCAAGGATCGGCATGCAAACCTCATGCCACGGGATTGGATCTTTATTGTTTTTTCCTCAACCTTTTGTTATTTTTTCTCTGGAGAATGAGACCTGAGGCCTTAACCGATCCTGTCTTTGCTCAGACGGTCTCTGAGACTTTAGGTCATTACTTTGACGAATGGTACATGGGCCATGGAGTGGGATGTCATAAAGGTGGTCTTTAGAGGGGAGTGCATGAAAATGACAAACGGGGTGAATACCCAAATGCTAGACTTGCACAAAACAAAGGGTTGAAGAAAATGGAGGAGGAGTTAGCTGGGCCTCCAAATAAATTAGGCGATTGGAAAGAAGTTAAAAGTGAACTCTTGGTAACATGCGATAGACTTGACAAATTTGAAAGCACTACATACAGACAGCATCTTTATAGGGAAGGCAAGATGTTGCCCATGCTGCTCTGTTCAGAGGACCGCAGATTCCCAGTGGTAATGTTGAAGGGCCCCGGAGATCAGGTCCTCAATTCACAACAGGGTAAAACTGAGATTTTTGCAACTCCTTTAAAAAAGGTGTATCAGCAGACATAGCCCACCTGACTGATAACACAGAGACCTATTTAAAAGGATTAACAGTACCTAGACTAACAGGGGACGATAGGTTACTTCTCAACGGCCCACTCTGAAGTTTTGTTGGCAATGCATACTTTCCAAGCTGTTAAGACCCCAGGGGGCGACGGACTGCCGGTGGAATTATATCAGACAAAGGCTGACATGCTAGCGGACCACCTAGTGGCAGTATGTCAGAAGGCAAAGCAAAGGGGGAGACTGCCAGACTCTATGAGTGAAGCGATTATAGTTATGATCCCTAAACCAGACAGGGACGCAAAGGAGGTCACCTCATATTCCCCTTTGTCCAGGCTGTGGACGCTAAGATACTCAGCACATTTTTGGCCACATGACTACTAAGACACATGACCATGCTAATTCATGAAGATCAATATGGGTTTATCCCTCGTAGAAATACAATGTGCAATCTCTGGCATTTTTCCTTAATTCTACTTGCCCCTGAACTACAAGAACAACCGTGCGCATTGGCACTCCTAGATGTGGAACAGGCCTTTGATTCCCTGTCTTGGGATTACTTATGGCAGGTCATTCAAAAATTTGGAGTCGGGGAGGAATACATTAAATGGGAACAATTCCTATATAAAGAGCCGATGGTGAGGGTACGGGTCATTAGGACTGTGTCAACTGTGTTTCAGCTTCAGGGAGGGACCAGCCAGGGGGGCCTGTATCCCCTTTGCTATTTGCTTTAGCTATTAAACAGCTAGAAACTCGCTTGAGGCCAGTGATGCATGGCTGCGGGCTGATAATAGGGAGGACCACACATGTGGTCTCCGGTTATGCCGATTATGTCCTGATATGTCTAAGGCAACCAACCTACTCTGTGCCTACTTTACTTGCAACCTTGGCTGAGTTTGGGGAAATGTCTGGACTCCACATTAATGCTACTAAATCTAAGCTACCTCAGCTATCCCTCCCTTGGGATGTGACAACAGAACGATATCTCAGCATACAAACAGCCAGACAACCAGAAATGCTTCTATCCCTTAATATAGGACTAGTACTGGGAGGCCTGCGACATTCAATAAAATTTTAGAATTCACTGCACCTCTCCACGATGGGCAAGGTGGCATTAATTAAAATGAAAATCTTGCCCCTTTGCTTATGTATGTTTCAAGGAGCGCTATTTGATATACCTAAAGAGTACTTTCTAGAACCTAATCACTTGTTCCTTGACTTGCTATGGGCCGCAGGAAGGAAGAGAGTGAATTTGGCCAACTTGAAGTGGCCTTGGCATTGGGGAGGAGTTGAGTTGCCAGACTTGGAACTATACTACTTGGCAGCAGTGCTGCAGCATGATGTTCATTGTTTATTTGGGGGAGACAACTGTGAGAAACGCCTAGTCTCTGGGAAACTAACGAAGATACACCTTCCAGAACTCCTAACAAACAGGGCACAAACACCTCAAAAAATACCATATATGTTAGGCCAGGTTTGCAGAGCATGGGGATGGGCAGGTAGGATGGTGATCCAACTTGCCCCCTATGCACCTGACATGTGTCTGTGGTCCCTACAGCCCTTTCTACTAATAATACAGACATTGGCAATAGAGCACTGGCAACTGGAAGGTTGTAATGCCTTTGCCGATTTGAACTCCAATAATAAATGTATAGCACAGCAGGACGTGGTTGTGACCTTTAACCTAAGACAAGGGCAATTCCTACATTTCACTAAAATGGCCACCACGGCGCGTGATCTATGAGTCCCCTAAGAAATCTTATAAATAAACCACAATGCTGACTGTGGCAGGAGGAAGATAATTAATCTGTTTCCTTTATAGGCACTCCGGGAGGATATCCCCTATAAATCACACCTGATAGAAGACAATTGGCAGGAGAGCCTGGGGGAACTAATAGAGGAGAATGAATGGGACTCAATACACGCTGCAGTCCACAGAAACAACGACTAACCTCTGATTTAAATTAATACAATACAATGTAATTCATCAGGTCTATCTCACTCCTGTTACCCTCTATAAAATATACCCTGGTAGGGCCTCAGTTTGCCCTTACTGTTCGTGGACATTACAGATTTCACTCATATGATTTGGAACTGCAGTGAAATACAGGCCCATTAGCAGGATGTGTCTGAAAGGCTGAATGCAGCAACTGGATGGAAAGTCCCTCTGGATCCTAAACAGTGTCTCTTTGGGGTACTGCAAGTCTGTAAAAAAAAATAGACACTAAGCAGGAATTATTTAATCTTCGGCCTGGTGTTGACTAAGAGATGCCTTGTCATTCATTGGCTCTCTCCTTCCCCTCCCCCAGTGCAAACTTGGCTAACTGATATGGCCGAGGCAGTGGCTGAGGCAGTACATATGCGTAAATATAGGAAAGACAAAAAGTTGGAAGGCAATCTGATGGCCTGAGCACCTGTGCTAGCAGACTTACTTGACCCCCTGGTTGCCAGAACACTGTGAGCTCTGCGACCCAGGAGTCTGCAGTGAATACTGTTGGGCCCGGAGGGTGGGATGAACCGCCTTGCTGATGGATTGTCACTGCTTCCCCCTATCCCTCCATTACAGGAGTGCCTCTGAGCTCTTATCCATGTATCATAAATAATATGTGAACCCTAACCTGGTGCTTTGTTTCCAGACCAATTAATGGAGATAATACTGGGTGATATCATGACAATAGAACGTGGGTGGGGCGGGAGTTGGGGAGACTATGCGGGGTTGTAGTTATATTTGTACTGTTTGTATCATTGTAATAATTGACTGATTTTTGTTGTTGAAATGTCAATAAAGAGTATATTTAAAAAAACTGTTATTATTTTAGGTTTGCAAAGGAAGGTCCCTTTGGGCAGTAATGACGTTTCACCAGTACAGACAACTCCAGTAACCTTTACATTTTATTGGTGTGGTTCTCATCAAGACTTTGTTTTTTCTGATCCTAGGATTCTGCACACTTTTCTACCAGTGCTCAAGTGTTTTGCTCTCCCTTAAAACATGATAGAAATTGCTTCTACCCAATTGTCATGTGCAGCTTATTTGTTAGTCCTGTGTAAAGTGGAACTACCTGTGCCCACGATCTGTAAATGAATTGCTACTCGTTTGCCTGCAGCACTGATTGTAGCACCCACCTAAGTAGCCCTTAAATCTTGCCTCAGGTCTGCCATTGCAGAGCCAGTGTGTGCAGTATAAACTTCAATGTCAACTTGGCATTTAAAACCCCTTGCTAAGCCTTAAACATCCCTGTTATTAGATATAAGTCTAAGTCTATGTCTAAGTCTAAAGGAGTCCCTAGGTTGCCATAGGGCATGGTGCTATGCAATTAAAAGGTAGGACATGTACTTGTAAGTTTTAAATGTCCTAGTAGTGAAAACCCCTGAAATTCATTTTCACTAGTGTGAGGCATGCTCCTCTCATAGGATAACATTGTGGATTCCTTATTACATTTAATAAGCTATAATTACTGATAGCAAATGGGTAGACCTGTCATGTTTAGTACCTATGTAATTGTAATGATAACTCCTCTTTAAACTGCCATTTCAACTTGGTGAACTAAACCTTTTCTCAGGACCAAACCTTCATTTTTAATACATATAATTCAACCTTGGGGTAAGCCCTTGACAGCCCAGCATGCAGGGTGCAGTATATTTGAAAGGTTGGGCATATACTTTCAAGCTTTACACAAAGACATAACAGGCACTCAGCCACCTAAACCATCACCTAGATCCAGCTGGAGCAAGCCCCTAACCCCTAAGTGGTGCCACTCATGTCCAGGACCCTTGGTGTGGCCTCAGAGAGGCTAAATTAAAAGTTTGGGTCTCTTCACAGTTGTGAATTGGCTTGATGGTACTGAAACATTCTCACTCACACTGCCCACCAACGAAAAGTTCTATCAGCCTGACCCTTTGTGCTACAGCATCTAACACCCCTGGGGAGCTCTGGCCAACCATAAGAAATGATAACCGGATCTTTGCATTACAGTAATGCCCCTATACAACACCAGGCTTGCTCTTTGTGCAAAATTGACAATATTCTGTTACGATTGCTCTGTGTGTAATGTAAAGCTCTCTGATATCTTGGAGATGAGTAGTGCTATAAAAATTAAATATAAAATAAAAGTGTTAGTATCATTCAAATCGTTATTTGTATAATTAAACGTACACACAGATACATCTTACATTCTTATTGTGCATGCACATCTCTTACATAGAAGGAGTGAGCAAACTCAAAAAACCTGCTTCCAAACCATAGTTTCTCTAAAGTACGGAAATTATAAATGTTGTGCCTTTGTTTCCTTTCATTGAATTGGCAATTAGGTTACAGATGCCTCCCAGCCAGGATTACACTCCAACAAAATGAAAGTTGATGGTTCTTTAAATCAGGCCTTTATTTTAGACCCAGCAAGAACTGAAAATAAGAAAGTCCCCTCCCGCTAGTAAGTTGAAACTCCAAACAGAAAGCAGGCAACCGGTGGCTGCTGCTGAATTACGTCCTATATTGGAAAATTAAAATAGGACAAATTCACTACATTTCACTGGGTCAGTAGGATCCCAAATCCAGCTCAGAAATGGCCTTCGGGACAGGAATCTTGCAAAATCAGCCTTAATTTCCTGAACTTCTACAGAAGGAATATTTATTGTTATTTGTATAGCAAAAATGTTACCATGGACAACAGGGGGCTGTAGAAGATCAAAGGCAAATATTAAGAGCACTGATCAATTGGAAACTGAGGCCCATATTTATATTCTGGTTGACCCGGATTTGCGTCATTTTTTTTAATGCAAATCCGGCACAAACTTAACTCCATATTTATATTTTGGCGTTAGACATTTCCAGCGTCAAAATATTGGAGTTAAAGTAATTTTCTGTCTGCGGAAAACCACCTTGCGGCAATGAGATGCAAGGTAGGCGTTCCCGGGCAAAAAATTACTGTAAGGCCCTAGCGCCTAATTTATCCCCGTGCACAAATCACGCACTGGAGGGAGGGGGGGCCTAAATAATGGCACTAAGCTTGTTTGGCCTGGGTCAGGGCAGACGTTAGGGGATCTGTGGGCCTATTTCCATGGTGGAACACCATAGAATAAGCCCACAGGTGCCCGCACCAGGGACAACCCCACCCACACCAAAGGGACAGCGGAGGATCGGGGACCCCATCGCAGGTAAGTATAGGTAAGTATTTTGTTTACATTTTTAAAGTGCCATTGTGGGCCTTGAAATGGGGCCACTCCATGGCACAGGGTGCAATGGCCATACCAGGGGACTCTTGTCGTTAGAGCAGGTTTGTGTCAAAAAGTATCAATATGGGCCTGAATTTGGCAAAAGAAGAGGAGTTTCTTGCATGACAAGATGTAGTGTTTTTGGAAGAGGTTTGTCTCCAGATTTTTTCTGAACTGAAAGAGGATTGTGATTTGAGGCAGGAGCACATTGGTCATGATTTTGCAAGTCTCTGATGGATGGACCTTCAGCTTCAGGGTCAGCCACTACTGTTCACGCTGATTGTCAGTTCCACCTGTTGGGTTGATTAAGACCTTTCCTTTTCTCACAGGCAAGGTACTTACAGGCATTCCAGGACAGGGAGACTGCATTTCCATGAGATCCAACTCCAGGTGATGTCCCCTCACCTGAGGAAGCAAGCTGTCAGGCAGAGACCAGCTCTGAATGTGCAACATTCCTCTGAGTACTCGGTGGAGCACCCCTTTGTTGATCAGAGAGAACATGGAATTGGAACTGTAAGTGGGTAAACAGTTCCCATCTTCATAGAAGTATAGCAGACTGGCTTGGAATTTTTCTCCTTTCTTGAGTCCTTTCCAGACTTACTTCCAGACTCTGCCTTTGTGTAGAACAATGCTCCTCACAGCAAAGTCTTCTCCAGGATGGAGCACCAACAGCAGAGACACAAAGAGGTGAAAGCACTCTGCATCAAAGCCACACTGACTGTGATCACAAAAGAGGCAAAATATTGGCCTCCTCTTAAGGACTCTTTTGCTCTTGAAACAACAGAGACTGTAGTCCTACCCTCCACCAAATAGCTGCACTCAGGAAGACTGGTCAGCAGCTCTTTGTATCAAAGAGTCCTTTAAAACTGCTAAAGGAAAGCCTTCCTCCATTTTCCCTCTTCACTGTCTAGATCCTCCTTTCAAGTCTCTTGGATGTAAGCAATACGGCTGGGAAAGTAAATCACACATCCACCTTGTACAAGCAAACAGGTCAGAAATACCCAAAATGGAACACACAGGCCACCTTCCTTCTGGTTCACTCAGACCCACATAATGCATGCATCACATCAACTACAGGCATACTTAAATACAAACATGCGCTGGCATACTTAAATACACACATGCACTGGGATATTAGTGCAGTGATGAGTCTAGCTTGTAGTAGAAGAACTTTACACAAGTAGGTCGAAAGGCCGACACTTGTGACACAGATTAAAAAGGTCTGCTGCCACCAGCTCCACACGCTTACAGCTGTGACACAGCTTTTGTCATTTGAGAGAGCATGCTTGATGCGCCCCTCCATGTCCTATATATGTCTATAGTAAACCTATGTCAACATTTACTTACTTTGCCTCATGATATTCAAATAGACAAGATTGTGGCAACATATTTTTGCATGAAACTATTTGTAGCTTGATAATCTGGTAAGATACCTTATCAGCCACTCAGGAACCTCCATTTGTTCTCACAAAAATATCAATCCAATCCACCCAATTTAGAGTAAATGCATCATGAAACGTAACTTCCGAGCAATGGAACTTTCTCTCTCTGAACCTCTAACTCAAATAATACTTTTGCAAATGCATTATTGATTTGAGAACAAATAAGGCTTATTGGTATTGAAGTGTAGGATTTGTCTAGACCAATTTATAAACGTCCATATGTGACCACCTCAAGAATGGATGGATGTAAAATATATAATAAAAAGCTGCAGCTTAATGTCCCCTGAAGTAATATGATAAACACAAATATGCATAATTTGGTTGTCCCCTATTGTGGGTTGTGTTTTTATTAAGAAAGTTTCATAAAAACTCTTGCCTTATCATTTGATTGAGAGTGTTGATAATTTTATGGTCCACAAGCAGGCTTTGGCCTTACAAGTTTGTTCTCCTGATCCAAAATGCTTGTGATAAACTTTATAGGGACTGCACTGTAATCATGGGGCCCAAAAGCATTAGGTGCTTTGTGACTATGGGACTGATTTAGAGTTTGGCTGAGGGGTTACTCTGTCACAATTATGATGAATATCCCATCAGCCGAAATATAAAACTCATTATGTCCTACGGGATTTATATATAGGCGGAAGGGGTATCTGTCACCGTTGTGAAGGAATAACCACTCTAAATCAGGCCCAAATTTCCTCTTCTAAAGAATGTTGCTGTGGATCACTCTCCTCAATGCTGCTTTCAAGTCTTTATTCCTTAGACTGTAGATGAATGGATTCATCATAGGGGTGATGGCAGTATACATAATGCTCACTATGCGGTCCTGGTCAAGAGAATGCGATGAAGAAGGCCGGAAGTAGATAGAGAATAGTGTCCCATAGAACAACAGCACTGAGGTCAGGTGGGATGCACAAGTTGACATAGTCTGGAATTTCCCCTTCAAAGAGTGGATTCTCAGTACAGAGGACAGTATGAGAAGGTAGGAGAACAAAATAAGCAAGAATGGGAGAGCCAAAGAAAAGGATCCCTCAGTATATATCACCAGCTGATTGGTGCTGGTTGGGGAGCAAGAGAGTGCTAAGAGGGGAGTCATCTCACAAAAGAAATGGCGGATGAGATTGGATTCACAGAAGGACAGATGAGCTGTGAGCACAGTGTGTAGCAAAGAATGCAAGCTAACCAGCATCCAGGAGCCGGCCACCATCCAAAGACACACTTGCCAGCTCATCACCACATAATAGCGAAGAGGATCACAGATTGCCACGTAGCGGTCAATGGCCATGACAGCTAGAAGAAGATTTTCCATGTTTCCCAGGGTGATGAAACAGTACAGTTGTGTAAAACATGAATAGAATGTAATGGTCTTGTTGCTAGAGATGAGGGTGACAAGCAGTTTTGGGATAGTAACTGAGGAGAGAAATATGTCGACAAAAGAGAGATTCCCAAGAAAAAAATACATAGGAGTATGAAGTTGCATGTCTGTACAAATGATAAACATGATGATGAGATTTCCCAGTATTGTCATGGTGTAAACAGCCAGAAACACTGCAAAAAGCCAAGGCCCATACTCTGGATGGTCTGAAAATCCCAGAAGGAGAAATTCTTCCACTAAAGTCCAGTTCTGTTTTTCCATTGTCTTCTAGGACTACCTCTGCAAGGCAAATTCACAAGGTTAAAAAAATCACACAGAAGATTAGGTTTTGATTGAATATATTCATTTTGTACATTACACATGATGGTGGCCTAAATCAATAGTTAAATGAATAATTGAGTAGACCACGCAGAGTATAAGATATTCAGTGTATCAGCCTCACGATTAAAGATTTAACTGTGGAATTTGGCTGTAGCCAGCACAATGCATGTTCAATAAATGAGTCACTGCGCAAATGTGAATAGATGTGGGAGTTGTGTTCTGGACTAGAATAAATTGAGGGTTGCACTCAGAAAATATGTCATCTGAATTTTTATTTGTGGTGCAGCATGCATAGTGGCTTCTTTGTGACCTCTAGTGATAATGCACATTTAACTGCTTTCATGATGTGCTAACCCACCACTCAGCATTATTGGCACTGATGCACCTAGTGATCTTAGCACGCTACAATACACTCTGTGGGCTAAATATTCACTATCTTATAGTGCTTTCTACAGGAAAAAACACTTCAATATATCCATGATTCTTCATTGCACTGCATCATAGGTTCACTGACTCCTCACAATGTATTTACTCTATTGGCACTCACCCATTACGTGGATTAAATCATAGTGGCACTAACTCAGAATTCTAACTTTTATAGATATTAAACCTAGCACTGGGAGATGTTCATACATCATGTGCAAATGTGTGGTTTAATGATAATGGCTGCAGTTTAAGAAACTGACTGCTTCGGCCAAATAAAAAACAGCTATTGATTAAGGCAGGTCTTTGAGGTGAATGTAGGTGGGGTATTACATATTGTCCTGTTGTAGTTGGGCTCTTGAACGTAAGCGGGACTTCTGGTTTAGGGGGACAGCACTTCTGTTTGAAGGTGACTGAGTCAATCCTAAAACCAGTTGCAACTGTCGCCCAACCTTCCCAGCTCACAAGCAGTGCCTCCCAAAACTCAGACAGTAAAGCTGATTTTTGGCAGCCTTACGCATGGACTCTTGATAAGACCTCTCAGGCAAGTCATGGTGGAACGGAAGTTACACTTTTTCCCTCATTGGCAATATGTCTCATACACACTGAGGCAATGAAGGTTATGCAGGAGAGTTTTCAATATATTTATTGAAAAGACTGCAATCTCTGGTAAAATACATGAATTGCAATGATTAGGATAATGAGCAATCATAAAAGCAGAATCGTGAAGATGAGAGTTGTGAATATGAAAACACCCATCTTATTGAAATAAGCATGAGATATGCAATTCCTAACAATGAATTCTTAATCTCTACCCTAATGAGAGCTAGGTGTGATAAACCATAATCTTCCAGTATCATGTCCATGAGAAGAGACCCCAGCACTTATTGCCTTGGAATGAGGTCTCTAGATCAGACTCAGTGAAGACACAAAGGCTGAGTTCTGCAGCAAGGTGATGTGCAGCATAGATGGCATCTGGAAGGAACACCTCTAATGACCTTGTTCATGTGAGGTGTATTCATACTGATCATGTAGGATCCCTGATGCAGGTATGTCCCTAAACAACTGATGATGTGGCAGACTTGTGCTGGCAATTACATAAACAATCCTGAACAGGTGCGCATTATGTTTCTGTCATGCATAAGTGAGAAAGAGACATATGACAATACCTATGTACATCACCAATAATGACTCTTATGACACCTTCCCAGAATGGCACTGATAATGAAAATCAAAACAACAGGCCTGCAAGCCAAAGACTAAGCTAACTCCTGTGCCCAGTGGGAAACTAAAATGGAATTACCAAGCCCTGCAGTTGTCAGTAGGCTCCTGGTATGCAACATGTGAAAAACATACATCCACTGCTTGTTTTGGGACTGCTGTTGATTAGGGGTGGGCGATAAGCTACGCTCCGCTGGCGGAGCAAATTGAGTTTTTTGGGCTCCACTTGGAGTGCATAGTTTGGCTAAAAACTACACTAGCTCCACCAGCAGAGCAAAGCTCACCGCAAGCATATTGCAAACCAGTTATGGGCCACACAGCACAAGTGCAGACAGTCTACGCTTGTGCTGTGTGGCCCATAACTGTGCTGCAGTGTGCACTCACCCCACGTTGATGTCATTGTAGAGCTGCTCATCAGTGTACCAGCCCAGCAGCTCCGGATCCAGGACCAGAAGTAGGCAGACAGTGAGGCCACTGGCAACGAGGACCCCCTGGGAACGAGAACCCAGGTAAGTCTTCATTTTTTGTTTTCTATGTCCATACTGGTGCACAAAAGACCTGAAGGTAGGCAGTGAAAGCTGCCATTTCAGGCCTCTTGTGCACTGGCCTGCCCAAGCCTCTTATGCATCGGCATGCCCCGTGTGTAGTCAGTGCACACAGAGCATGCCGGTGCACAAGAGGCCTGAAACGGCCTTTGCCGCCCACAGTTGTGGTCTGAATTCAGTCCAGGGCCATAGACAGTGAAAGCTGCCGTTTCCGGCATCTTGTGCACTGGCCTGCCCTGTGTGCACTGACTGCACACCAGGCAGGCTGGTGCACAAGAGGTCTGAAATGGCAACTTTTGCTCCAATGGCCCTGTCCTGAATGCAGCCGATCTTGGAAGCGCTAAGCAGAGTCGGACCTAACCAGGCCTGACCCTGCTTAGCGCTTCCGAGATTGTACGCATTTAGAGTGCCACTCTGCAGCTCATGGAACTCTGCCCTTTATGGAATTCCACAGAGTTTTAAATCAACTCAACAGAATTCTGTGGAGTGGACTGTCAGCTCCGCTCACCCCTCCTGTTGATGCACATGAAGCACTTTGCATCTTGCATTATTTAATGATGCAGTCTCCCTACCGTCTTAACTTAAGAAAAATAGCACATGGCTGCTGATGGTCTATTTCACTTTGTGCTCATGTAAAAAGAGTGTTATTTGTGGAGTATGTACCTATTCTGTTGCACCAGCAGCTACATATGGTAATCTGTCATTCTGAAGTCAAGTCTGCCAAGTCAGTCTGACAAAAACAGACCTATGGAACTTCATTCAAGGCAAGCTATGCTCTGCATTCTGTGAAGAAGAGTTTGCTTAAGTGAGCCTTGCACAGAGGCATATTTACTAAGATACTGTGCTGTTCATCTCTCTTCCTGTACTGATGCACTTGTGGCTGCCTAGCACCAACGCAGGCTACCGTGCATCACATTACAAGGGTACCTGCATTGTGGTCTGGTGTGTTTCTGTGCAGGAAGGTAGAGTAAAAAATTCTTAGAGGTATTACAGCACACTTGGAAAGAGGAAGCACCCTGGAGAAGAGAAGATATTTCTTCTTGTTCCTCCTCTCTCAGGGAGGCACGTCATTTTATTGAAAACCCACGTGTAGTGCCTTTGCTTCTTTTGAATTTGCATCACAGTCTTTAGGTGGATGCATGGGAACACCCATACTCAATTCATGTGACACCTACCCAAAGCAGTACAAGGCACTAAATTGCATTGTATTTCTTATATTGAAACACAAAGCAGATCAACCCTTTCAAGCCTTTGTAAGCCTCAACTACAATTTTGCTTCATGGCTGTGACAAAACATTGGTGCAACGATGTCGAAAAATATAAGTTAATCTGGACCCTGATGTTTTCATGGAAAAGATAAATGTTCTTTCATGTATGACTACAGTGATACAGAGTATAAAAAAGGATGACACAGGGTGAAATAAGAGTACAGTGTGATGAAGAGTTAATGAGGATTAGTGGGATGGCTGTAGAGAATGTGGTATGACATTGAAGGGGGTAGAGGATTTGTAAAGAATCATGAGTAAAGCAGATGTGGGGGCAGCTCAAATAACATGGAAGATAGGGGGAGAGGGTGAATGTATCAGAAGGCAGGGATGTCCCCTTTTAAATAAGAACAAAAAAGAACAGATGTGTTAAAGAAGGACCCCCTCCTTAAAAGAACAAAATGAAGGTGCACTCAGCCATCATATTTTCTATCATGGAGTAATAATTGAACCCCAAATTCCTGTGATTTGTACACAGAGAATCATATAATTTTCAACACACTAGCCTCCACGGACTACCCTATTTCCATGCTATAACTCAGAAGTGTACACATAGTGGTATTTTTACTAACATTTCACGCAATGCAGCACAGTAAATGAAGTTGCATGAAACAGAAAGCAGAAGAGTGCCATATTTTCAAAGGTATTATGCAGTTCTGCTCTCTCTTAGCACCGCCTAGCACAAATGCAGGTACATTTGTGTCATGGCATAGGGGTGTCCGCATGGTCAGATTTGATTTTTTATACAAAAAGGAATACCTTCCTGATGAAAAGCTATCCTTTGAGGCCTTTGAAGTGATGCATCCCAACACAACATTTGAGTAAAAGTGGGACTTAGCAGGCATCTGACGTCCCCTCTTCACGAACTTTGTGCATGGCCATTCACAGACACTTCCTTTTAGTCTCTGAAGGGGGTGCATGGTGTTGATATGCTTATGGATGAAAGTGGGGTGGTACCCTCTCATATCGTGTTTCTTGGCCAAGAGCAGCAGGGTTGTTGCCACTCAATGGTGATGTGCAAGACAGGCAAAACTAGACCCTCCTCCCTCAAACCCTAGAGTGCTTGAAGCGTGTAACTAGTAGTGGTATGAAAACAGCACAATACTAGCACATCTGTAGCTGCGACTATAGTTTCAGTGCAGCTTTCACCTGGTGGTGGCAGAACTTTCCCATTGACAGCAGATCACAGTAAGTCTATGAAGCTCCCATCTGGTGCTGTTATGCTGGGAAGAAAGTCTAACCTCTCTACAGCTGGGTGCCCTTTAGTCAGTGAAGTTTTTACTCAGTGGTAATGAACAGTATTAGGCCCTCTCCAGCCAGACCCCATAAGTCAGACAAGTTTAGAACTGCTGGCATTGCATCAGGTGAGTGAAACTTGCCCTTCTGCAGCTGAGCTCTTTGAGTTTTCACTCAGTGGTGGTGTACTCACCAAGTGTTATGAGCCTCTTTGGAGTAGGCCACCTTCAGTTTGTGAAGCTTACACACACTGGCGGTGTAAAGGACGGCTGGAACCAGCCTTTCGCAGCTGACAGTGGGTGGTGTACTGACCAGGGGCTGCTAGCCCCTTTACAGTTGGGCTCCTTGAGTCGTTGGAGCTTTCACAGGGAGAAAGTGTGGGAGGACGGGGTTACTCTCCCTTCTGCAGCTGGGTCACCTGAGTCTGTGAGACTTTCACCTGGTGGTGATGTACCAGGTGGATGATACTAGCCTCTCTGCAACTTGGCCCTTTAGATCTGTGAACCTTGCCCTTGGGGTTGATATACTGAATAGACAGTAATAGCTTTCACACAGCCAGGCCTTTTGAGTCCATTACGCTTGTCCCCTGGTGATAGCGCACCAGACAGATGGTACTCGCCCTCCACAGAAGGGCTTCTTGACTCCATGAAGCTTCACCCAGTGGTGGTGTATCGGGCAGTGTTAGCACGGGCTCCTTGACTCTGTTAATCTTGCATCTGGTGGCAGTGTACCTGATAAGAGATACTTGCCCCACTGAAGCTAGGCTCCATTTCTCCTTGAAGCTTGGATTCAGTGGTGGTTTATTTGGCGGATGGCATTAACAGTCCACAACACGACACCCTGACTCCATAAAGCCTGCACCTAGAGTTGGTGTACCAGGTGGGTGGTACTATCCCCTCTGCAACAAGGCTCTTGCGGTCCATGAAGCTTGCTTCCTGGAGGCAGGGCACCAAAAAGAGAAGTACTAGTGCCTCTGCAGCTATGCCCCTTGAACCTGAGAAGCTTGCATTTATTGATGGTGTACTTGGCAGGTGGTAGTAATCCTTCAGCAGCCAGCCCCTAGGGTCCAAGCCTGCCTCTGCTGGCAGAGTATCTGGCCGGCAGTACTTGCCCCTCTGCAGCTGGGCCTGTGAAGCCTACACCTTCTGTTGGTGTACTGGGCTCACAGTATCAGTGCCTCTACAACCGGTCCCCTTGAATCTGTGTAGATTACATCTAATGGTGGTGTAACAGGCGAGTAGTACTAGAGCTTGTGCAGCGGGGCATCTTGAGTCTGTGAAGCTTACTACTGGAGGTGGTATGTCAACATGGCTTTACCTGCCCTGACAAAGCACTGAGTAGTGGTGTACTGACCGATCAGTAATACCTTCACAGCAAAACACCTTGAGTCTGCATGCAGAGGTTGTGTCCCGACCGGGCCGTACTAGGTCCTGTGCTGTCAGGCTTATTGAGTCTGTAAAGTTCTTACCCAGAGGTGGCTTAGTGGCAAGCAGTTATTTTGCCTCTGCAGCTGTGTCACTTGAGTCCATGAAGCTTGAACTCTTTGAGGGGTTCTGGCAGGTGTAACTAGTCCATCTGCAACCAGGCTCCTTAAGTGCATGAAATACCAGCACCTCTAAAGTTGGACCCCTTGAGTCTGTAAATCTTGCACCTGGTTGTTGTGTATTAGGAGGGCTGACTAGCCTCTACAGAGCCAGGTCACTTGAACAGTTCAATCTTGCTCCGAGTGGTGGCAGACCTGGTGGGCGCTGCTAGAATCTTAGCCGCATGGCCCATTGAGCTAATTAAGCATACTCAAAGAGGTGGTGTACTGGACGGATGGTAGTTGCATCCTGCACCCCGTGCATGGCCTGTGCAATAGTGGTTGGCAGGAGGGTCTGGTTTATAACAAGACCTTTCTATCTTTTTATTAACATTTTTTGGAAATCTGCAGATCCCAAAAAGGATCCTTGAATCCACTGTGGCTGGCCTCACTGGAGTGCATGAAAACAAGTGCTGTATCTGATCCTTGGATCCTGTGCCAAAATGTTGAATCTTTTTTCTCTTTTCAAACATAGGCCTCTAGGTCAAGGTGTGTTCTCCCTCCCTCCGTATGTTCCCTTTCTTTTTTTCAGTACTCAAGGACTGAATTGCGGAGCCCGGTAATGACTGCCACAACATTTTTTTTCGGTGTCATGGCAGTTAATCAGTTTCTCTTATAAGTCTGTGGATTCAAGAATATTTGCAGATCCACTACTACCAATATAGCTCTCCTTTTTTCTCAGGGTTAACAAATTCATGACAAGTCTGAATGTCTCTTTAAACAGTGATTTTTAAAAAAGTTTCTTAACAGATTTACACCAAACCAACAAAAGCATAATCTGTGAATACAGTTCTGGCTTCCTTTCAATCATGGTGTAATTCTGTTCAGCCATTTTTGCTGTTTCTGAGAGCAGACTTTCCAATGGGAACTATAATGAGAAATTGCACTTTTGGAAACCCCCAATTTAAACCTTCTCCACATCCCACTTGACAGATCGGCATGAAGCTTTTCCAAGCAGTAGCAACAGTGGATGAACATTTGGAATGTTTCATGTAGATGTGTTACATTGCATTAAAGTTATTGAAAAAACAAAATAATATCTTGTCTCTTTCTTGTTTTGATTTTTTGTGGCATTTGCTTGCAGTAAACATTATAAGGAAATGTAACCATTTAATAGTATACCAAGGCACAGTAGGCTTTGCTAGTGCTAGTTGCTTAGGTATTTCCTGTGCCAAAAGCACAGAGACAAAAACTGGCTCATTCTACTCCTTTAAGATATTTGTTGATCTACAAATGCCAAATATATTTATATTGCCATGGATTTCTTTTAATTTAGTCAATATATCCCCTCCCTTTCTTTAGTCCAGTTCTGACACTCCTACACATGTATTTATTTTGTGTGCTAGAGCTACTCATCCCATTGTAGGGTGGTTGAGCACTTTTTATATCTCACACACATTATACAGAAAAAATGCATTTTACAAGTATGTAAATCAATTCATTTCATTCAGAGTGTCACTATCAGCCAAGAGGCCTTGTCAGTGTAGTAGCCTACCTTTTACTCTGTATAGCCCATAATATACAGGGGGTCAGTCTGACCCTGGCGGTCTTGGACCGCCAGGGCAAGAATGATGGAAGCACCGCCAACAGGCTGGCGGTGCTTCCCTGCCCATTCTGACCGCGGCGGTAAAGCCACGGTCAGAAAAGGGGGTCCGGCGGTTTCCCGCCGGATTTCCCCTGGCTGGGCAAATCCTCCATGGCGGCGCTGCAAGCAGCGCCGCCATGGGGATTCCGACCCCCTTCCCGCCTGCCTGTTTCTGACGGTTATTACCGCCAGGAACAGGATGGCGGGAACGGGTGTCGTGGGGCCCCTGGGGGCCCCTGCACTGCCCATGCCACTGGCATGGGCAGTGCAGGGGCCCCCTAACAGGGCCCCAGCATGATTTTCACTGTCTGCATAGCAGACAGTGAAAATCGCGACAGGTGCAACTGCATCCGTCGCACACCTGCAACACCGCCGGCTCCATTCGGAGCCGGCTTCTGTGTTGCAGGCCCCTTTCCCGCTGGGCCGGCAGGCGCTCCCTTGGCGAGCGCCCGCCGGCCCAGCGGGAAAGTCAAAATGTCCCCAGCGGTCTTCTGACCGCGGGACGGCCAAATGGCGCCCGCCGCCCGCCGGGGTCAGAATGACCCCCACAGTGTTTAATACATTCCTTGCACTAATGACGTACATATTTACAACACTTTCGGTCAGAAGCTAAACACTCATAGCTTTATAGATACATGTCACTATTCTACAGTGTATCAACCAGGATTCAAATCTGTGACCCTTCAGCTGCACAATTTGGCCCTCGTTACAACCCTGGTGGTAAATCCCGCTTACCACTGTGCCAACGGCCATCATCATACCGTGACCACGGTGGAAATCCACTATGGGTATTATGACCCACAAGGAGAAATCCGCCACTATACAGACACCCACATAAGTCCGCCACACCGAAGGTCAGTGATAAACTGGCGATAGCAAAACCCACATAGTCACACCAACAGGAATACGCCCACAGTATCACGACCCACGAATCAACGCGGCGGTCTTTCCACCACGGTAAACCATTGGCAGAACACACCGCTGCGCTCAAGATACACACACACTTACAAAACACAACCGCATTGGACAATTTAAATAACACACACCTGACACCCATACACACACCACACCCACACACTCACACCACTATAAAACACACACCCACATTACCCACAACCCCTTACGTGCAACAATTTTGAAGAAGCAGAGAGAGAGAAAAGCAAAGACCACACCATAATCCAGAGGCCCAGAACACCATCACACATACACCATCCATGCACCTCACACCACACACCCAACAGATCACCCCACACATCACATCACACATCACCTCACACATCACTCACACCACATCATGGCACCTCAAAGACACCCCAGGTTTTCTGAGAAGGAGCTCAGGATCATGGTGGAGGAAATCATCCGGGTAGAGCCAAAGCTATTCGGATCACAGGTGCACCAGACCTCCATTGCCAGGAAGATGGAGCTATGGCAGAGAATAGTGAACAGGGTCAACGCCGTGGGACAGCATCCAAGAACAAGGGATGACATCAGGAACAGGTGGAATGACCTACAGGGAAAGGTACGTTCCGTGGTATCAAGATGCCAGGTATCCGCACAGAAGACTGGCGGTGGATCCCCACATCCTCCCCCACAACAAACAACATAGGAGGAGCAAGTCTTGGCAATCATGCATTCAGAGGGCCTCGCAGGAGTAGCAGGAGGACTGGACTTTGGTAATTCAAATCTTTACTACTGTCTCCCCACCACCCTACCTGCATGCCATCACATACTCCCACCCTCATCCTCACGCCCATGACTCCACCACCTCCCACACAACCCACCATCACAACCCACCACTCCCACAACCAAGCCCTGCATGCAACAACAATGCATGGACACCCATCACAGACATGCATGGACACCCATCACCAAAGCATGCCCAACAGAGAGACTCACCCAGACCACAAAATACCACTCACACAAGGGCCAAGGCGATAGTGCAAGCACATTAATACAGGGAAACACACCCATTGCACAAGATGGCACACACAGAAACAATAACAATGCATTTACATCCCAACAGGACCCCTACCGAATGTCACCAGACAGGAGGTGCCAGCCGTAGCCAGTCCCCCCGCAGAAGAGGCCCACAGTGATGACAGCAGCTCTGCACTCCTGGATCACGATGACCAGCCGGGCCCATCTGGGACCTCAGGACAGTCGGTTCACCTGCCACAGTCCCAAACCACCACAAAACCTCCCCCCTCAGGAAACACCAGCACAGCACCCACCCAGCGGGCCGATGCCACTGTCCCCAGGACACATCAATCAGCAGTGTGTCCACCACTACAGGGACCCCAGGCAATCCCACAAACACAGGACAATCAGGGACCTGGGATCAGTGGCAGTGGGCACACGGTTCAGGGGACAGAGGCCCAGGATAACAGGGAAGCTGGGAGGACCGTTGTGCGACGGGGGAGGACAGGCCCAGGGAACTGGCCCTCCACGAGGCACTGACCAACATCATGGGAGCATACCACCATTCCCAGGCGACCATGGGCACGGTACTGGCCATGTTTCAGGAGAACCAGCGGGTGCAGGAGGGACAGTACATGGGGACCAGGGAGCACCTAACCAACATATACACCATCCTGGTCACCATAGCAGGGGTGATGGCTGACATAGGCAAGACCATGAGGGAGGCAGTGGCACAACAAAGGGCCCCTGACACTGGCCAACTCGAGGAACAGTCGTCCACCTCCGCTGGCACTAGTGGACAGGAACCACCCCGCAAACGGTCCCTGCGATCCAAGCAGAAGACAGAGAACATTACCAAGACCCTGCCAGGAAATAAGATTCTCTTGATTGTCACCCTTCTGTCCCACTATGTCATCCTGTCCAAATTGAATTGCTATTACTCCCCTTCCTATGCCCCATTAGACAATGCACCTGTGATACCAAGAGACTGGACTCTACTATGGACCTTCCTCCACCATCACCCCAGCCTCTTGCACATACCCCAATACTCATTTGCCCCTAAATAAACACCCTTTAAGCACAAACCAATCTGGAGTCAGTCTGATCTTTCACAAATGTATAATGACAACATTAATAGCAAATAGCAATGTAAATGTTCATTTACTCATACCAATGTATGACAGTTGTTGGGCAGCAGTACATATAGCAGAACCCAGATCTGAAATATGGAAATCCAAAGGAAACAGTCAGTGTCCATAGACAGAGGTTAAGGGGCTGACTTGTTCAATGCCCTACAGTATTCTGAAATGTGAGGAGGAGTTACAGTTTCTTACCTGTGTGTCAATGGAAGTACTGCATGATGATGTTCGTTCGGGTGTCAATATCTTCTTCCTTTGCCTCCTCTTCCTCACAGTCCACAGGCTCCACCGCTGCCACAAGACCATCACCAGGCTCATCCTCCTGCTGAAAAGGCACCTGGCATTGCAATGCCTAGTTGTGCAACGTGCAGCATGCCACGATTATCTGGCACACCTTCTTCAGTGAGTAGTATAGGGAGCCACCTGTTAGACGTAGGCACCGGAATCTAGCCTTCAGGAGGCCGAACGTCCTCTCAATAATACACCTAGTTCGCCCATGTGCCTCATTGTAGCGGTCCTCTGCCCTTGTCCTGGCATTCCCCACTGGGGTCAGTAGCCATGAGAGGTTGGGGTAACCAGAGTCACCAGTAAATGTCGAGGGATACCTGTTAGACACACACTAACCCTTAGGGACAACCCCAGACACCTACTCATACTGTGTGGGGTCCTTGGCCTCACCTATTACCCTCACCCGGTGCCTCTGGAGTGGGCCCATCACATAAGGGATACTGCTATTCCTCAAAATGTAGGCGTCATGCACAGAGCCAGGATACTTGGCATTCCCGTGAGAGATGTACTGGTCCGCCAAACACACCATCTGCACATTCATCGAATATTAGCTTTTTCTGTTTCTGTACACTTGTTCATTTCTGCGGGTGGGAACGAATGCCACATGTGTACCATCAGTGGCACCAATGATGTTGGGGATATGTCCCAGGGCATAGAAGTCAGCTTTCACTGTGGGTAAATCCTCCAACTGGGGAAACACGATGTAGCTGTGCATGTGTTTCTGCAGGGCAGACAACACTCTGGTCAACATGTTAGAAAACATTGGCTGAGACATCCCTGATGCCCTGGCCACTGTTGTTTGAAAGGAGCCACTTGCCAGGAAATGGAGCACTGACAGGACCTGTACTAGAGGGAGTATTGCTGTGGGATGGCGGATAGATGACATCAGGTCTGGCTCCAATTGGGCACACAGGTCTTGGATTGTGGCACAATCAAGTCTGTAGGTGATTATGATGTGTCTGTCTTCCAATGTCCACAGGTCCTCCAGGGGTCTGTACACCGGAGGATGCCACCATCTCATCATCTGCCCCAGCGGTTGTGGCTTATGGAGGAGAACGGTGAGCAGAGGGTCCTTTACCACATAGGTTGCACAAGTGTGTCTGCAGCAATGTTATTAAATCTGTGTGTGACGTAGTTAGTCCGTATATGTGCTAAAATGTGCTGTGACGCAGTTATGTGCCATGGCATGTGCCCCCCTGAAAGGGCAGCTGCCTGACTTGGGAGGAGGGACAAGGGGAAATGAGATAACTGCACTGGCGTTGTGCTGCTTCATGGTAGGCGGTCGAAGACCTCCACGTAAGTCAGCATTGGTTATCATTGGGCCCTATGGGTTCCAGGAGCCAATGGCGATGTACGCAGGCGGTGACAGAATGCACCGCCGTGAACGTGACCGCCATTTTCTATCTGTTCACTCCCTTGATACCTGACCTTCAACAGGAGAGGACCTACACTGCAAGTGCTGCTGTGACCTCAGTCTAGAAGCGACAATGGCTCGAGTGTCTCGGGAAAGGGCCCCTGCCTTCACCGCGGAGGAGTTGGACAGACTAGTGGATGGAGTCCTCCCCCAGTACACGCTACTCTAACGTCCTCCAGACAAACAGGTGAGTACACTGTGAGCATGATGCGTGGGCAATGCCTGTTTGCAGAGTGTGGATGGTATATACATGTTGGGGGGGCTGAGGGCTGCTTGTGAGGATGGTCAGTGTAAGTGTGTTAGGGCATGGTTGGGAACTGGTGGGCAATGAGTATGATGGTCCGGACGGGTGAGTAGTTTCCTTTCCTTCTGTACCTTTCCTTTAGGTCAACGCCTACCAGAAGAAGGGTATTTGGCGTGCCATCACCAAGGAAGTGGGGACCCTGGGGGTCTATCATAGACGGAGCACCCACTGCCACAAGAGATGGGAGGACCTGCGCCGCTGGAGCAAGAAGACATCGGATGCCCAGCTGGGCTGACCTCCCAACGTGGAAGGGGTGCCCGTCGCACCATGACCCTCTGATGTTCCACATCCTGGCGGTGGCCTATCCGGAGTTGGATGGGCGCTTGAGGGCATCACAGCAGCCACAAGGGGGTGAGTACAGTGTCATAAAGCTGACTCTGTGTGTTTTAGGAAGTATCTGGGTGGGGGATGTGGGCTCTGGGTGCCCCTAGGCCAGGGCAAACATGGCAGTGTAGGTCCCTTGTTGGGCAGGTTCTGAAGCACTCCAACCCCAATAGTGTTAGTGGGCATCTACTACTGGGCAGGCTCCTGTGGGTTTCAGGTGTGCAGCTAATGGCATAAGGCATTGTACCCCATGGGCTGCTGACTTTCCTACTAACTGGTAGTGCATGGTCTAGTGCATAGGGCTGCTCCCTGTGTGTTGTGTCCACCAACGATAGTGGTGTTGCTGACATTGACCATGTGTTCTCTGTCTTCCCCCCCTTCTTGTTTTGTCACCCTGTCCTTGTGTTCATTGGCATCATCTGGCAGAGGAGCAGAGGCACCAGTGACGGAGGGAGCTGCATCCCACATGGCCCAGGAGGGTGAATCTACAGAGGGTGAAGGCACCAGTGGGACGTAGGGCGAGGGGAGCTCCACGACAGAGACATGAGGGGATACCAGCGACAGCTAATTCTCCTCTGATGAAAGCTCCCTTCCGGTGGTGGACACCTCTGTGCCCACCCCAACAACAGGTATAGCCGCCACCCCCTTACCAACACCGCACCCCCAGCAGCCCCTCAGCGAGTTTCCCGTGCGCGCTCAGCCAGGAGGGTGGGCATCTCCTTCGCCGTAGGCACCTCAGACCCTGCCCCAGTCAGCCCTGCTGCCCTCAGTGAGGAGGCTATTGACCTCCTAAGATCCCTCACTGTTTGGCAGTCAAGCATTCTGAATGCCAACCAGGGTGACGAGAGGCATTTGCAACAAACAAATGCATACCTGGGGGGCATTCATTCTGGCGTGACGGCCCAACAGAGAGCATTTCAGACTCTGGCCTCAGCACTGATGGCACCCATTGTCCCTGTGTCCAGCCTCCCCCTCCAACTTCCACTACCCAGACCCAATCCCCTCTATCTCATCCTATCCCAAGCACACCATAAGACCAGCATGCACACACATCAACACACAAAAGTGGCTCAGGAAAACATAAGCACCACACAACCCACAGGTACTCACACAAGCACCATACCCATGCACACATGCCAACATCAACTTCCTCCACTGTCTCCCGCATATCACAACACACCGCTCACGTGCAATTACCACCACCACTACCATTCACACGTCCCCTGTATCCTCTCCCAGTGTTTCTGTGAGCCCTCCTCCCAAAGTACACAAACGCAGGGACACACCCACTCAAGCTAAATCCACCTCACAACAGCCTCCAGCCCATGCACCTTCACCCAAACTCAGCAGACGTACACCTCCTACAAGCACTACCTCTTCCTCCACTCCCACATCCCCTCCATCTTCCTGTCCCAGTGTGTCTAAAAAACTTCTCTTAGCTAACATTAAACTCTTCCCTGCACCTCCCCCCCATCCTTCCCCTAGGGCCAGGATGTCTAGATACCAGCCCAGCACCTCAGCCACCAAATCTGCATCCGCTGTTGTCCCTGAAAGTCCGGTACGATCGAAGAGCTGTCAGAGCTACAAGTGTGCCACCGACAGATATGAAGGACCACCCTATTCCATCACCTGCAAAGGTCAAAAAGGGCCTGGCTTCCAGCAGGGGAAAGTCACACCAACCACCCAGCAAGGCCTTGCCCAAACACAGAGAGGACAGTGCCAAGGTCCCTGCAGCGACTGCCAAGGTGGGGAAGAGCCACAAGCCAAAGGGCAAGTCATTTCAGGGCACGATGCCTCCTGGTGAGGGGCTGGTGACCACCATATCATCAGGGATGGCAGCGACCTGCACCACAGTCACCACCCCCACTCCGACCGCCACCTGCACCGCTGCTGTCTCCCCAAGGACCAGTCATCCGAGGCTGCCGGAGACCTTATGGTGTCTCCCTCCACCACAACAGACACTTGCACCCCGGCCAGCAATGGCAGCATCTCCGCCGCAGCCACCGCCACCTGCACCACCATCAGCACCGCCACGTGTACAGCCGAGACCACTCTGTCGGACGTCAGCACTGTCCCCAGTGGGCAGCCGTCTGAGTCTGCAGGTGACGTCCTGGACCCTGGACACGCCACTTGAGGCACCACCTCCAGCACTGACACGAACCAGCAATTGCCAGCCTAAGTCGCCGCAGGATAGAGTGTGGCTCTGCCTCCATGGAGTATCATGCTACCTGTTCAAGGTACATCGCGTGGCTAAAACAACCAGGTGAGAGGATGTCTACTGCCACACCCCAGGTGCAGCATCACTGGGCACAAAGCCCCCTCCAGAACCAGTGGAGATATGCATTTACTCTCACTGTCCTTGGCATGATGAAGCAGACTGGGCACAAAGCCCCCTCCAGAACCAGTGGAGAAATGCATCCACTCACCCAATCCTTGGCAGGATGAAGCAGACTGGGCACAAAGCCCCCTCCAGAACCAGTGGAGAAATGCATCCACTCACCCAATCCTTGGCAGGATGAAGCAGTCTGGGCACAAAGCCCCCTCCAGAACCAGTGGTGAAATGCATCCACTCACCCAATCCTTGGCAGGATGAAGCAGACTGGGCACAAAGCCCCCTCCAGAGAATGTGGACAAACCACCCACTTGAGAGACTGTGGCTTTGGACTCCCCATGAGCAAGCAGTGGGCAAACCACCCACTTGAGAGACTGTGGCTTTGCACTCCCCAGGACCAAGCAGTGGGCAAACCACCCTCTAGAGAGACTGTGGTTGTGCACTCCCCAGGACCTAGCAGAGGGCAAACCACCCAATAGAGAGACTGTGGCTTTGCACTCCCCAGGATCAAGCAGTGGGCAAGGAGCCCCCTCGAGGAGCAGTGGCGTCGTACCATCATCCGGCTGAGGTGCCCCACCTCCCCTTCCCCCTGAGGTGCCTGTTTTTTTTTCGACCGGATGCGCCCTGCAGTGTTCTCTCTGTTTTGAGGCAGGTGTCATGTGTGGGCTTCGCCCATGCTTTTTGGGACCACTGGTCTACTGACATTTTCAAGGGACAGTGAACGGACTTGTGTACTTGATGTAAATATTTGGGTATACTGATTATTTGCTTTTCTCTTGGTCTATCTGATTGTTCCAATATAAAACTAGTTGAACTCATTTCGGTTTGTCCTTGCATTCTTCCAGGGGCTGACGGGTGTATCTGTGATGTTGTTGGATATGTGTGTGTGTATGTTGCTGTGGGTGAGGGTGGGAGGTGGGGATGTTGCGTGCCGCGTGTGTGTGTCACTCTCTTTTCCCTCCTCCCATCCCCTGTGTGCTAGGTGCAGTACTCACCATCGTCACTGCCTTCTTTCTACTTCGTGGTGTATTAGTAGATACACCAACATGGGTAGGATCTGCAATTCGGGCTCCATGACGTCCTGTTTCTTCGTGGGATGACGAGAGGTAAGTGGTTCCCCTTCATTGTTCTTTTTCCGCCGTGCTTTTGATGGCGTTGGTACCGCCCTGGAAAAGCTGGCGGATTGGTGTCTTGTAATAGTGTGGGTGGTACATTGTTTTCAATCTGTCTGTTGACGGTGACCGCTGTGGTGTTTGTTGCTACCGCCGTAGTGGTCGGAGTGTTAAAGTGTCTGTCTATGTTGGCGGTTTCCGCCATGGTCGTGATCCCATTTTTTTTACAGCCGGCCTGTTGGCGGTATTACCGCCACTTTAACACCGACCGCCAGGGTTGTAATGAGGGCCTTAGACATCTGAAGTGATTGCATTAACAAAGTGAACAATCCTAAGAGAACATGAATACAAAACAAAGTGGCTGTGCATAAGGTTCACACCTCCTATACATAAGTATATTGTAATAAGGAAAACAATGTCCATATGTTACATGAAGTACTGTTGAGGGTGCCAAACTGGTAAGCATCCAACCACTTCGGGTGCAGTTGTGTAAGTTGATAAATCAAACAACACCTAAAAATTCAATATTGTGATACCAATAAACAAGGCCCGAGACTAGGTATATCCCAATATCACCATAATTTCACATGGAGTACATCAGTTTCTGAGCGGACAAAGATCTTGAAAATAGGATGGTTAAATCCATAGACACTGCAGTGGCAGGTCTGAGCCATGTTTACAGGGCTACTCGTGTGGGTGGCACAACCAGTGCTGCAGGCCCACTAGTAACATTTGATGTACACGCCCTGGGCACCTCTTGTGCACTGTACTAGGGACTTATCAGTAAATAAAATATGCCAAACATGAAAATCAAATTACACATACATTTTACAAAGGAGCACTTGCACTTTAGCACTGGATAGCAGTGGTAAAGTGCCTAGAGTAACAAAAACAGCAAAAATAGAGTCCAGCACACATCAACAACCTGGGAAACAGAGGCAAAAAGTTAGAGGAGACCAAGCCAAGAATGCCAAGTCTAACACACATAAACAATTATTCTCTGCTACTCAGGCACCCTTGCACTATGGTAAGCTAATTTTAGCACCAGGGCAGGGGTAGAGGACAGAAATGTGCTGTATCTTGTTGATTCAGTGCAGTTCTGTCTTTTCTTAATGGTGCAAGGCTGCTCCAAAATTGGCAGCACCACAATCCATCATTTTTTACAACACAGGGATGCGCCGTATTTAATTGAATACAGCGCACCCCTGTGTTGTCCCCAGCGCCAACAGAGCCATCTTTGCACCATTGTGCAATGATGTCTGCGTTGAGGGGTATGATTGTTTATGATCGGGAAGGTGTCCCTTCCTGCACATAAACAACACTAATGGTGATTTGGCACTTCTGTGTGTGCTGACGAATGCAACACATAAAGAAGTGTCAGGAGTCTTTTTCAAATTATTGTTTATGTGCAGAAAGGGACACCTTCCCGCTCATAAACAATCATGTCTGGCACTTACTCTTTCTATGCGTGCTGCAGAATGCAGCACACATGGAAAAAGCAAAAGACGAGAAGGATCAATAGCATTCTTCCTCATTGCACCATGCTAATGCCACCCACGGGGTTGTGTTAGATTTTGGCATTGGCTCAGGTTTATGAAAACTCGTAAATCTGAGGCTGTGCCAAAATGCAATGGCTGTTGCTTTGGCACTCCCACAGCAACACGCATTGCATGCCCCTTCTACACAAATGGCTGCACCACCTTGCAAATACGGCGCAGGGCATAGCGCCACCGGAGTGCTTTGAAAAGTGACGATCTGGTGGCGCTGGGGCTCATAAAGATGCCCCATTGTTATTTATCGGAGCAGCATATACCAGTGAGTCACCAAGATACAGGTAAGACAAGCCAGGCTCTGAGTCAGCACACTCTCCTTGCTGACAATAAAGCAAGAAATTGGGGAGCCTGTCGCATGGCACCCTCTGAGCTGTGCTCGGTGCTCAGCACTAGTCACAATCATAAAGCCGACGCTGGTACTTTAATATACTACAAGGCACGGGGCACTAAGGAACTGATGTAAATCTACTCTGGTGCGGTTTTAGGGAGCTCTGCTATGAGTACTTAGCCAAGGAGGTGGCAGGTCCTCCTTATAGAACAAAGAATGGGATGAGGAAAGGGATGAGGAGTTAATGGCGCCTGATGCTTTCTGCTTTTCACATTTCTGCAGTGTAGTGTCATGTAAAGTGCCAAACATACCCAAGACACTGCTAGTTTGTGCTCACAATCGAGGTTGTTTCCCCTCTGAAGTTAACTTTAAACGTAATTTATCATGATTTTAAAACGGAAGGGTGATGACACACACATGTTTTTCTTGCAACAGCTTATAAGAGGTGCAAAGGTCAGTTCTAGTAATCACAAGAACTACAGAATTTTTTGTCAGAAAACATCTTTGCACACTTCTGCTTCAGGATCTAAGACAGGCATCTTAAACCAAGTTGAGGTCCGTCACTATAACTTTTAAGACAGAAAGGCAGAGTTATTGATAGGTTGTTCAACGCAGTGAAGCAACGCAAAGTCTGAAGGCATCACAGAATAATATCTTCTAAATTATGGAGTTGCTGCTGTGATCCTCTAAGCTGGTGTTCAGGCAGGTGTTATCTCCGTGCACACACCTTTGATTTACTCTAAGGTAAGTTTCCAGCGCAAAACAAGTTTTGAGCAGGAAAGCAAGTATTAGGGGTATGCGAAATTCATGGAATTTGTTTTCGATTTTCAGAAGAATTATACAAAATTACGCCAATTGTGCCTTCACAATACATTTTGGACGTGTGAATACTTTTCGCCCCGTAAAATGCAGCTGTTTGTGATCCTTTATGTTGTTCTTGCGCTTTCCTTTTTTCCCCACATAGGTTATTAAGTATAATGGTGAACTGGCGTATTGTCTGAAATTCCTCATAACAGGTGTAATAAGAGATTACCAAATTACAAGAGACTTTATGCTAGTTCACGACACTTTTGGGGCCTAAACTGTGTTAATAAATCTGCCCTAGAACATCTTACCCACCATGTACATCTTTTCCAATTGTCTTGTTTTGTGTCTCAGAACCAGAGATATCGCAGTGACAGTATGAGGGACACTGTGTCCACCTCTTGGCCCTCTATTTTCAGAAAGCCGCAGGGTGAATAGCACATTTTCGATTAGTTCCACTTTTATGTCACTGACCGTGAAATAGTGCCACCTATTCAGCTCTAAGGAGCAGACCAGGGCTTAACGCTGTACACAGGGCATTTTCTATTATAGCGGGAGCATCTTTTGCATTAGTTGCTTTAAACGTGGATGTAAAGTGGGTGGGGTATTATTGACATTGGACCCTAGGATGTGGGGCACAGGAGTTAAAACAAACACTTAGAACAAAACTAAACAGCAAAAATACCTATTTTTTTAAAGAAACATTTATAATTTGATGCACTTGGAATTAAAGTTATTTCCCAGAATCACACTTTTTATTAAAGTGCCGAATTCAGACATAGCACCCACCTGATGGCACTGCGCTGGAACACTGAACAACTACTCTCTGACTTGAAACTCTACTAATGCCAGATCTGTGTGATAACCAGCCACGATGCAGGAGGTAGCAGAACTAGTACACGCCAAGAGTAAATACGTGCCTACTGGAAACACATCTCTGTATCTCGTGACGTCAGAGACGGGAAGATTCTGTGGACAAGAAGGAGGCCTGCAGATGATCACATGTGTCTAGGCAGCAGTATCGCCAGCGTGACATAGGCCCTGGTACAAATAAGGACATGGTCTTCCTGGCTGCGGTCTAAATTATGAAATAGAGCAATAATCAGGGTTTAATGGGCCCTCAGACGTCTGAGGCCCGGTGCACTGCAACTGCTGCTCCAAGAAAACTATGCCCCTTTCTCCAGGCTGCAGTGCCTTTTCAGTATTTGAAAACTGTTTGCACCAGCAAAGGAAATTTCCTCACCCAGTGTTTCCTACCTAGCGCCTTCTGATAGTCAGCCTCTTTGGCGCATCGAGGCCAGTCACGCACCGTCCTTCATTAGAGTGAGCTAGACCTACTTTAAGGTTGGCTCTCAGATGATATAGTGAGGTCCTCCGGCTCCTCCACTTCCCAGAAGGTGTCCGCATTGGGGCTGACGCTTGCACAGAAGATGTCTCACTGAACAGCAGCGAGTTTTCCTCTGAACTGAAGATGTTTGATTGAGTGATCAGAGATACCCTCTCTGGACGTGCGGTGTTCTGATGTTGCACACACTGGTTATTGAGAGTAACCCGAACATGCACACTCCTGTTCCACACTGCAATCGCAGCGACTTGAAAATACCACCTTGACGGGACACCAGAGCAGCAAAGTGTGACATGATCTTTCAGTTTCAGCGTTTCATCCATTCGCTGGTACTGGAGGTTTCCTCTGAGCTGGAGCCGGCACTGGAGTCTTGCAGAGCTAAGTGCCAGGTGATTTAAACCGCGCTTTCATCCCTTGGGTGATTCCTCTGGAGGTTACATGCTGCATTGATTTGTCCTTGGAGGAGCACATGCATTCCCATGTGATTCAGCCAACTCTTTACCAAGAGTTAAACAGGCATCCGAGAAACGCATAATAAATATTAGATGAATTATCAGAGACTTGTATTTTCATATACATGCTGAGTTGCTCAAGTGCCGCAAATTTCAAATCAACTGCCCTCCTGGTGCAAGAACTACCAATAGTTAATATTGTGTCCATGCGCTTCAGCGAGGAGCTACTGATCTTCAACTGGAAAGACTGCCCAGCAGTTTATAGCTCTGAAGGTTAAACCATTGATTTCTTCCTGCATATGTCTTGTTCCAGTCCACAAGGCATGACCATGGACAGAATTAACCTTTACTTGTAAAGTTTAATTAGCCTGACCTGTGACCCATGAAAGTAGGTTAGCGTGACACACATTTTGTTTTTTTCTGAAGAGCAGTGTGAAAGCTACCTTCGCTAAGATAAGTGTATTTTCTTTTATTCTTTTAGGTGAACAGATAGGACAGCTCTAGCGACCTTCCTCTACGCCCTGTGTTTTGTGCATGTCAGATCAGGAGTCTTTAATTATCGTGTTTGCGGTTTGTGAGTGACACTGATGGCTTGACTGTTGAAGTAAGGGCTTTCATGAGTGCTGCCACCTCTATAGAGTTGTTACTGGCATAGCAGGAGTAAAACTCTTGTATGTCACTTTTGGGAATCTAAGCATTTATCTGCTGGACCACGTTGTCTGATCTTAACATGGTGGCCATCCGCAAGTGGAGTATGGCAGATCCGTTTCCATGATGAAACTGAAATGCTGGAAATGCTCATGCTTAGAATGCGAGCTGGTACTTTTTACTATGGGGGCAATGTCTAACTTTATTGATGCAGCTTGGGGGAAATATTCTAGTAACAGGAAGTATATGGAGCCTCTGTCTTCAGGGGAAGAAGCTCCCCAATTTGTCGATGACTGTGAGCAACAGCCTTGTCAGCCTCAAATAGAGATACAGAATGCTACTGAGAGAGCGTAGTTTAAATAATACATATATATTAAAATGAAATGCTTATATCAATGCTTAACGATGCTGCATAGAAAACGACAATAGTGATTTTGCTTAAACGTGCACTTAAATTATGACCACGATGTGTGGCCACCAATATATACTCGTGAACTAATAATGATGAGCAAAATTGTTAATGCTATGGTTAATCAAGTTTATATTAACATTTTACGGTAATGCATTTATATTGAAAATCTTATAGGCCTTAAGTTAGTGTGAAAATTAGTTAAACGGGGTGCAAAATGAGGATATATGGCGCTCAGGATGTAAAAATCCCTAAGTATTATGTCAGGGACACCACACAAGGGAAACACCCTACCCTTGGAGGTAAACACAACCTCAAAACTAAAACAATACACAGTGAGGGTCCCCTCTTGTAGAAGCCTTCAAAAGTGTCAGTTCAAGAGATAAATCATGATGAACACAGTATCATCAAGGTCCATGTCACACAGTCCACACAGGTTTCTGAGTCCACCGATGAATCCAAAATTTATTGTGAAAAAATATTTCTTTTTAGGAAAAAATGCCAAAACATCAACAGTAGATTGTACTTCCAGCCAACACGTGTTTCGTCTTGGGAAATGTTTGCATCCCTTATGACTTCTTCAGGGCTAGAAATCATAAAGGGGGGGGGATCTGTGGAATCAGGATTGAATTCTGATAGAGAATTGGAATTCTTTTTGGGTGACTAAAATATTGCTTTCTGTGTTATACAGTATGGTATATTTTTTGACTGTATTGATTTCCGTGTACATGCAAATATTATGTGGGAGGGGGTTATCTTCAGTGTACTACTGTATAGTTACATATTGTGAGAGGTGTACACACGAGTTCATGATCAAGTTTCTCAAACGTGTATTAATTTATAATTAACTATTGGGGCTTTATTCATTTCCCTTATTTATTAAGAAATTTTCTTCGATATTTTTTTCTTTTCATTTGTTTCTTTTCTTTTTAGCTCACAGACTATTTGAGCAGAAGGTAATTAACAGTTTAGGGAGTGTTTAATATCATTTTTATCGCTATTATAGCTAGTGAGAGTTTTTTTTTGGTCTAGTGTGTTCTTTTTGGGTGCCTCATTAGTTTATTTGAGGTGTTGTGGAGTATATTGTTCTCTTTCACAATTATTGGCTTCTAGTAGTTAATCTAGCACTAGTTATGGTACATATTATTATGTATATTGAGGGCTTAGATTTTGTGGTTTAGTCGTTCTGCAATAGTTGTTAAATTTTTGTTAAATTTTTGTTAGGTGCATTTTACGTAGTTTTGGTCATAATCCCCCTTTTCATCTGTTTTTCCCCCCTTCCCCCCCCCCCTTTTTGTTCTATAGAGCGTTTTTATCCGTGAAACTAATACTCGTTTTCGTTGTAATCTAAGGCAGGGCGTATTTGCTGGCCGTCTTTTATGTTGGTGCCTGTTGAATCAAAGGCGAACCCGGAAGTGTATTTAACTTCCGGGATCGCGTGTGTGTGCGTTTAGCGCACACGCTAGGCGTCCGTAGTTGGAGACGCCGCTTTTTCTAATATTGATCTGCTGACTCTATTGATCTGGGTAAGCTATGCTATAAGCGCATTGTTCGTGTTAAGCATTTATTATAGTGACTTGATTATGAATTTCTTAGTTAGGAGTTTATCTGGATGGATGTGTAACTTCGTGTTTTTTATTGCAGTACACGGAGTATTATTGTTTTTGTTGTTTAATTATGGACTCTTGGAAAGACTTATGATCTGGAATCATGGTTGTCAGCGCATATAATAATTAATCAATGTATTTTGACTTTGTGAAATAGTAGTTCTTTCAATTGTATATAACCCCCCCCCTTGATCCCCCCCCTGTCCCCTTTTCCCCTTGTTCTCTTCATATTAGATTGAAAGCATTAATGGATAGCATTCACGCTTGAAGCATAATTTTGATTTGGAAATATTCGTTGACTATTACTTCTGAATTGTGGTGCATACATAAGGTATTGGACCAGAATCAGTTGCATTGTACATACCTTTACACACTATGGGTTGCATGTGGTTATCTTTGGTGTTCGCGAATTTTGCCTTTTCACTCATGCTTTAGAAGACTGTAGTTTATGTGTTCTCATTGTATATTGGTATTATAGCAGTTGTTCATTAGTAGGTTTTGATCTGTGAACTTCTTTCTTTTCACTTTTATTAGGTGGTAGCTGGGTAATTTATTTCTCCCTTTGGTTTTTTGGTACACATTGGTGTGAGCTTGGCGGTTGAGCATATTGGTCTTAACTCGTGTGTTATCTTAATGATTTCTAGCCCTGAAGAAGTCGGAAGGGATGCAAAAATTTCCCAAGACGAAACACGTGTTGGCTGGAAGTACAATCTACTGTTGATGTTTTGGCATTTTTTCCTAAAGAGAAATATTTTTTCACAATAAATTTTGGATTCATCGGTGGACTCAGAAACCTGTGTGGACTGTGTGACATGGACCTTGATGATACTGTGTTCATCATGATTTATCTCTTGAACTGACACTTTTGAAGGCTTCTACAAGAGGGGACCCTCACTGTGTATTGCTTAAGTTAGTGTGAGCAGTGGGTTTTAGCTGCCTAGCTCTCATATTAAAAGCATTTTTCTGTTTTTCAGTGTACTGACTCACAAAGGGCCATGACCCTGTAAATGTTCTTTTTCTCCAACTTGGAAGATGAACGTATCTTTATAATTCCGTTCTCAACCGCCTATTTGGTGCCTTAGTTAAAGTTTTTTGTATACAAAATTGAAACAAATGTAGATTAATGTAATGTACAAGGACGTTTAAACCATGGACAATGGAACTGCTGACCCGAGAAGACGTGCCAAGTTATGAAGTAACCCCGGACGTGCCACCTCCGAAGACACCAATTATGAAGACCAATCAAATTGTTATGAATAAATGTGGGGTGACAATTTGAATTACCTAATGCATCATTTGATAGGTTAAAGATAGTGGGGTATAGTAAATGTCCAATAGAATTTTGGGGGAAGGTATTACGAAAAAGGGAGAAAAAACCCATGTTACAGAAGGGTCGCTAGAACTAGGTAGGGAATGCTATTAATTTTATCCAGAAACTCTGTCACTCTGTTTGGTGACTTTGAGACTTATTAAAACCATCCTCACCCATAGACTGCCTGATTTTACACTTCTCCTCCTTATGAAGGAAGTGTCCCCTGTTCCTTTAGTTGAGATTAGACTGATGGCGTTTTGACTGATGTCCTGAAGACGAAGACTGATCCTGTGTGCTGACCTAATCCTTGGAGGGTAATTAAGACAATGCAATCTGTAATTTGTCTGTTTGCTTTTCCTTTCTAGGTACCAACTGCTCATTTTGATACAGACCTTAGCTAGATGTTTTCCAAATTGGTGTTCTAAATTGTTTTGCATGAAGCCCAACATGCTAATGCTATTCAGTGGTTAGGATAGGAGTTCATTTAGACTGACGCTAATAGACAAATGACTGACAATTACGCTATGCTGAACTGACACGTATATGACATTTGCTGTATTCCGATCTATGTTTACGCTGTGCTATGTTCTGATGTTTGTGATTCTTGCATTGATGAAATCTTATCACAGTTGCCATATTGTGACTATGCTATTATGCTTCTTGTTATTGAGGTTAATGCTTTTGCTCGTAGATTGTAACCAATAGGGAATAAAAGTACATAAAATCCTATTATCAGGTGTGGTTATTCATGGCTGAAAGGCTATGGTTGCGTCGACAATTTGATTAATGTCTTTAACCAAAGTAAAGTGCATTGTTGTGATAAATATTGATGACATTATTGATATATTGCTTGACATATTTATTAGCTATCTCGTCCTACGGTGTCTCTCCACTGGGTCACAAGATTCATTGACCCAAAACGAGTCCTAATGTGTAATAAATTAACATAAAAGGACGCGTTAACAGTTCTGGTAGCAGAAGATGGTTTTGGCCCTTGGGGGCCCTAGGACGGAGAATCATTGTTTAGTTTGTTTTCTGTGATAATGCTAATTGGAGGTATGATGGATTTCTAAGTTCACCATGACTTTCCCGGGATCTCGGAGCCTGCCTAAGTGAGTTGGGGATGTTCTCGGCGCTGTAATGTGTGTGGTTTAGGGATTTTTTTGCGCTTGCTTAGCTTATGCCTTTTTGCAGGTGATTGTGAAATTTGTGTGTATCCAGGCCAAGTAAATGTTGTTTTAGTAGGAGTGGGCGTACTCCGCAGTATGAGAGTAGGGAAGTTGGCGTACTTCATATGAGTGTGGCGCTTGGTGCTCAAAATTATCCACGTGGTTGGTTGTTTATGTACGGACCTGTCATGGTCTAAGACTCCGGAGTATGATGACAAGTGTAGGAGACACTTGGATTTATGTTGTAATCAGTGTGGTTTAATAGGTCTATCGGGCGTTGTTGACAAGTCAAGTTTGAGTCGAAACGTATGTGTGAAACCTTCGATGGAGATTTGGCAAATTCTAAAGTGCACTAGGACGAGCCATTGACAGGTCGAGAGTAGAATGTGCGGGTCGAATTCTGCTTGCGTATGTGGGAACTGATAAGGAGAAAGTAGCGGCTGAGGCTTCAAGTGAAATCTCTGTAAAGTTCTAAAGCGAATGTGTTACCCTTCCTGTAGTAAACCGGCAGATTTGTGTTGTCATTAAAGGTGCTCTCAATAATTTGCATTAGTTTGTGTGGATCCAGTGAGGAGCGGACGAGCCGCAAGACTTTGTCAGTTGCAGTGTGTGTGAGTGTGACATCAGTGGTGCCGCACTGAGATAGGGCAGTTGTCGAGAGGGGTCACGCACGGATTGGCTGCCGTCCGTGAGAGGCAATAGGTTGAGAAAGGTGGGTGAAGAGTGTCCTGGGAACTAAGTCATTTTTGATTAAAATACAAATAAGAGAAAATTGCAAAATGAATTTTGTCAAGGCATTTAAGAGTGCTCTGAAAGGAGATGCATATATTGTAGCAACTTATGGGGAGCCTACACCACCTGAGGGTACTCCAGCTTATATAGTCATGGAAGAGAAAGGTGTTGCGCCATGTTTATGGATGAAACAGTGGCGCAAATTGACAGAGAAGGAGGGATGTTTAGCATTCCCAGAGCATGGAACATTCAATACAAGGGTGTTAGAGAATTTGAGGTGGATGTTAAGTACACAGAAACCACCTCCAAGGCCAGCACAGTATGAGGCTTTAGCTGTTTGGGATTTAATGGCTCTTAAACAAAGGCAAGAAAAGTTTCAGAGAAGACTGAGAAGGGCAGAAAAATCTTATGCAGAGGCTAGATGGGATGACGAAAATAAAATGTGGAGAAGGGGAATTGTTGACGGATTAAAATTGTTCCCAGCGATAGCACAGGGAGAAGAAACACAGGGAAAGAAAGCCTCCTGTAAAACAGATAAAGATTCGGACAAAACTAAAGAGAATAAAAGACCTTGGGAAGAGGAAGATGATTCAGATGATGAGGAATTCCTGGACAGATTATTACATGATCGCCCGCCACCTTACGCGTTGAGCAATAGTGCTCCAAGCACTAGCGTAGATCCTGGGAACCAGACGCATGAGAAGGGAGTTGCTGATACAGTACAGACTAGTGATACGGCTTTGATACAGAATGCTGTCAGTATACCCACTGCACCAGACATACGATACAGTTGCAATCTCCACCGCAGATACAGAGAATCTACCCAGACGTTCCAGTACTTGAGACTACTACAAATCTGATAGTGCCGCCAGACCCGATATATACGAAATCAAAATTAGTGCAAATTGAGTTAACTCCAAAATTGCTCTCCCAGCCGCAACCACAACTAATATACCAGGGTATAACCCAGTAGCTGGTCCCCCATTAGTGCCTGTCCCGGGTACTTTGGAACAAACCTATGGAGTTACTGCTCCACAGAGTCTGGGACCAGGTCAGACACCTGCCGCCATATCATTGCCAATTACTGTCGATCCCCCAGTGCCATTGTATGCTCAAGGCAAAACTGGCGTATGTGATCAGGGGGTAATGACCCAAGATATGATAAGAGGAGGGTCTATAGGAACTCCCCAGATAATGGCCCCGGGACAACAACAGTTGAAAAGCCAAGGTCTTTAATAGACCTTAGCCCAGTGGGGGCACCCATAGAAGCAATGCGTCAAGCAGGGCTAGGGGTTTTAAATCCACAGACGATGAGTACGAATGCCTCGCACTCATCAATGATACATGCAGGAAACATCTCACTGCAGGGTTTTACAGTCCAGCAGCTGAATGAATGGCTAGAAAAGACCTATACTTCACAAAAGGCTACAGTGACTACAGTCGAACCAGGAAAGGAAAGGCAAGATGAGTACCTAAACCTTGTAAGATTGGGAGCAGAAGCTGCTGAATTAGTGGAAGGTACGATGGGAGTAAATAGATTGGAGTCATACATGGAAGCACAATTAAGATTCCTGTGCCCCAAGATTACCAACTAAGTAGGTAAGGTGCATCAGAGATTAACGAACCTGGCAGATAAATACAATATTGATATTGGAAACACTAAACAGCTGAAAAGAAGTTACAGATTAGATTTTGACTCCAAAGATTTTGAGCACATGAGGTCTGCGGGAATGAAGGCACATTTAAAAGAATTGTTGCAAAGTGCGCAAATTTGGGGTGCACTGGAAAAATGGGAAGGCAGATGGGCAAAGAAAAGAGATAAGGAAAAGGGTGACAGTCCAGGGTCAAATCAAGCCAAAGCCTCACCCGATGTGGAATCAGTAAAAATACTACCTATGAGAGAAACAGCTGGTGGTGTCTTAGTTCATGTACCATGGTCTAGAGGAGACATCCTATCTTTTACTAATGATTATCCCAGATTGAGGGAGAAGCCGATCGAGTGGTACCAACAGACAGACAGGTTTGTGAAACTTGTAAAATGTTTTTGGGAAGACTTGAATACCTTATTTGAGATCATTGTTCCGCCTGATTTGTGGCTCGAGTGCAAAAGAGGGGTAGATTGGCCAACAAAGGAGCCGGCAAGGGATAAGGTGACCGGAGCACCCTCTGAAGAGGTGATGAAGTACTATCATAAGGTGATTGAGTTTCTGAAACAAAAGGTGTCACCGAAGGTAACTGATTGGCAGAAGATTGACCAGACCTCTCAAAAGGTTAAGGAATCGATACATGCTTACTATGAGAGATTATTAAAGGCATTCAAACATTACAGCGGTACGGAGACTATTGAACCGAAAGACATGAACCATCTTGTGTTTAGATTCGTTGAAGGGTTGAGACCAGAAGTTAGCCAGATGATTAAGAATCATTTGATTTGTTGGCAAGCGAAGCCCATTGATGAAGTGTTGCAGTATGCGAAATACTGTAGTGATGAGATTGAGCTGAAGCAGAAAAAGAAAGCTGAAAGAGAAAGTGATGGTGATGCAGATAAGAGCTGCTCAGGCAGGAATACAGGGAAATGGAGTTCAACAGATGATACAGCAGCAACTGCAAATGAATGGTGTGTTTCAGACACAGCCGAGAGGCCGAGGTCGGGGGTTTGTAAATCGCGGTCCAGATCTGAATACCGTTGTGGTTCAAAATGACGTACAAGGGGTGAAAAAGATGTCACCATGTCACGCGTGCGGGGGCATGGGGCACTGGAAACGGGAGTGTCCGAATGTGGTGCAGGATGGTGTTGTTCAGCAAAGCACTAATGTCGGTACATTACAAAATGCAAGAGGCCCAAAAATGAGACATCAAAACTCGAATTTTCAGAACAACCTGGTGCAAATGCAAGGGGTACAGCCCATGCAGCAGATGCAAATACCGCGTTTACAGCCAGCACAAATGCAACCAATACAACAGCAGGTTCCCATGGTACCTAGATAGCAAATGCAATTACCAATAGCTCCGATGGGACAGCAACAGGTGATGCTTTCTCAAGAGGTCACAGGCCAGGTAATGAGCCAAAATAACACAGTACAACAATTCCCATTAAGAGGTGAAAATGGCATAAATGGAGAGTGGTCAGACGATAGCTCAGACAGCGAAGAGTGCAGGCTTGCAGCATCCTTAGAGGTGGATCGGAGGGGTCCATATGTGGAAGGAAAGGTGATGGGTTACAAAGTCTCGTTTCTGGTCGAAACCGGAGCTACACGCTCTACGGTCAGAAGTGCGGAGGTTCCAAAATAACCACTTTCAGGGCGTACCATAAGGGTAGTCGGAGTAGCAAACCAGTATCTGAAAAATCCGATTACAGACCCAGTACAGGTTGAGATCGGCAACTTCCAGGGGCTACATAGGTTTGTAGTCTGTGATTCAAGTCCAGTATCCCTACTGGGAAGGGACTTACTGTGCAAGACAAAATTTTGATTACCTGTTCCAATGACGGAATCAAAGTACAGACAAATAGTGATGATGAGGGTGATGAAGGTCAGTTTTCAGAGGAAGAGACAGGGACGGCTAATGAGGATTATCCTTTAATTACCCTGTTCCCGATGCTTACCATGATTGATCTACCTGTCGAATTACAGGGGACGGTAACAGAGAAAGTGTGGGATCTGACAGGAAAAGAAGTAGGGCTAATAAAAGGCGTGGAACCAGTCAAAGTACAGGTAAAGCCGAATGCAGTGTTTCCTCAGGTGCCACAATATCATATGGCTCAGGATGTCCTTATCGAAGTGTCACAGATAATTGCAGATTTTCTGAGACAGGGAGTCCTGAAAGAGGTTTTGAGCAGTCCGTGTAACTCTCCCATAATGGGTCTGAAGAAGCCTTGTGGAAAGGTTCGAATTGTGCAGGATTTGAGAAAAATAAACAAAATGGTGGTAAAATGTTGCCCCATAGTGCCCAATCCAGCGGTAATCATGTTTCAAGTTCCATGCGATGCTGAGTGGTTCACTGTTATAGACCTGTCACAAGCTTTCTTTTCAATACCTCTTCATGAGGACAGTCAATTTTTGTTCAGTTTCAAATTCCTGGATAAAGTGTACAGTTAGTGCAGAATTCCTCAAGGGTTTTCTGAATCACCGTCCATTTTTAATAAAATATTGAAAAAGGATTTAGAATCTTTAGTACTGCCTTTCAATTCGACTCTAGTGCAGTACATCGATGATTTGCTGATCGCATCCAAAACAAGGGACAACTGTAAATACGATACTATTGCCTTACTGAATCATTTGGGAATGAATGGACACAAGGTGTCACCTAAGAAGCGGCAATACTGTCAAAAAGAGGTGAAATACCTAGGGCATCTAATTGAAAGAGGGTCCAGGAGAATATCAAAAGAAAGAATAACAGCCATATTACAAATGAACCCTCCAACGACAAAAAGGGATGTCAGGATGTTTCTGAGAATGGTGGGCTACTGTCGCCAGTGGATACCCAACTTCTTGATCATCTCAAAACCTTTGATAAGACTGACAGGCAAAGAGATCAAGGATGAACCATATACCATAGCTTTGTCCAAAGAAGAGCTTGAGTCATTTATGGAGTAGAGAAAGTGCATGTGCAGGGCACCAGCGTTAGGCATGCCTGATTATACAAAGCCTTTTCTACTGTTTTGACATGAACGTGATGCTTGTTCTTTGTCTGTCTTAACACAGGTCCATGGAGGTGCAAATCGCCCTGTAGCATATTTTTCAGCTACTTTGGACCCCGTCTCAGCAGCCTTACCGGGTTGTTTGTGCGCAGTTGCAGCAGTTGGTCAGAGCATTACGCAGTGTGAAGGCATAGTCATGGGTTATCCCCTAACAGTAATGGTTCCGCATTCAGTTGAAATTTTGTTGACTCAAACCAAAACTCAGCACATGACAAATGCACGTCTTACTAAATATGAGACAATCATATTGGGGTCACCGAATGTTTCTCTAAAGCGATGTACTGTGTTGAACCCGGCAACTTTACTAACTGTCGAAATTAACAATGAGGAAGAATTTGAACATGACTGTCTTGAGGTAACAGAATTATGTACCAAACCTCGACCAGATATTCAGTACACACAGCTAAAAGAAAATGACTGTATCATGTTTGTCGATGGGTCCTGTTTGAGAGATTCCGTTGGAACACTGAGAGCTGGTTATGCGGTATGTACCATAGCCAGTATCATTGAAGCCTCTTGGCTTGAGACAGTGTTTTCCGCACAAGTGGCAGAACTAATTGTCCTTACTAAGGCATGCCATGCAGCTGTGAATTTGGGAGTCACTATCTATACTGACAGCAGATATGGATTTGGAATTGTACATGATTTTGGCCAACTATGGTCACAGAGAGGTTTCATGACCTCTTCTGGTTCTCCTGTGAAAAATGGTTAACAAATAAAGTATTTGTTACATGCAATTCAGTTACCTCTTGAAACTGCCGTGGTAAAATGCAATGCTCATGTTAAATCACAAGACTTTGTGTCCATGGGAAACGGTTATGCAGATCAAGTCGCAAGGTTCTGCGCATTGAACTGTATATCGTTCAAAGAGCAGTGGGAATTGTTACCGCAAACAGAAAATGACACATGTTTGAACCTTGCATTAAGGGTGGTGGATACCCTAGATGAGTTCAAAACATTACAAAGTTGTGCGAGCAAAGAGGAAAAACGTTCATGGCAGAGAATGCAATGTGCAAAGAGGGCTGATGACTTGTGAGTCTCAGAGGAGGGGAAATTAGTCTTGCCAAACAGCCTTCTATCTCAGTTTACCAGGCTATATCATGGACAAGCTCACCTTGGGAGAGATGCAATGATCAGGTCATTTAAAATCGACTGGTTCAACCCAAAATTCAGACATGCTGCCGAGGTTATCTGTCATAGGTGCATCATCTGTCAACAGATGAATGCTGGAAAGGGAACTGTGGTAACTTTGAGCCACATTGGGAGAGCTGGGGGTCCGTTCCGCAAAATGCAAATGGACTTCATTGAAATGGATTCATGTGGAGGACTGAAGTACGTATTGGTGACTGTGTGTGTTTTCATTCACTGGATTGAAGCCTACCCCACACGTAGAAATGACAGTCTCACAGTTGCAAAGCTGCTACTTAGGGAACTAATACCACGGTTCGGGTTTCCAGTCTCTATAGAGTCAGATAGGGGCAGACACTTCGACAATGAGGTGATTAAACTCTTGTGTGCTGCACTTGACATCGAACAAAAGCTGCATTGTAGCTACCGCCCTGAAGCATCAGGACTAGTAGAGAAAATGAACGGTACCTTGAAATCGAGAATGGCAAAAATGTGCGCAGCTACCAATATGAAACGGCCAGATGTATTGCCCTTAGTGCTGATGTCAATGAGAAACACCCCTGACAAGAAAACTGGACTGTCCCCCCATGAGATCCTCATGGGTAGAGCTATGAGGTTGCCAGCAGTGCCTACAAATGCTCTAGTAAATATCACAGATGATATGGTGTTGGACTACTGCAAAGGTTTGGCTGATGTGATTCGCTCTTTCTCTCACCAGGTGGAAGCTAACACATTGCCACCAATTGGAGATCCAGGCCACACCCTACAAGCTGGTGACTGGGTGGTTGTCAAAAAGCACGTGAGAAAGTCGTGTTTGGAGCCACGCTGGAAAGGGCTGTATCAAGTAATCTTGACAACTACTACTGCTGTGAAGTGTTCAGGAGTTCCAAATTGGATACATGCCAGTCACACAAAGAAGGTAACATGTCATGTTGAAGAGGAAATTGACGTTTCTGGCATGACAGTTCCAGGAAGAGAAGTCTCAGGGCTAGAAAACAGTCAAGAAGGAACTGAGACTGCCGAAGGGCCCACTGAGAACAGCCTCGTCCCTCAAACAGTGAATGAGTTCGAGGGAGGTGACAGAGTGCCTATCTCAGTAGAGGCAGCAGGAGAACTAAATCAAGGAAAGGTTCTCCCAGAAGTAGACAGATACGGTTTAGAACTTGAACCCGGTACAGATCCAGAAGAAGAAGAAGAAGAAGGAGAAGAAGGAGAAATAATAGAAAAAGATCGGAGTGTACCAGAATCTCCTGAGCCAGCTGCAGGTCCATCAAGTGAAAATACCATATCACAAGAGGAGGGTGCTGTTCAGCGTCCTGAAAAGAAACATCGAAAGAAGACGCATAAGGGTGATAACTGGCCAGAGAAACCACTCTTAAGAATAAGAAACATACCAGATGAGACAATAATAGAGGAGACCGATACATCTCGAGTAGAAGACCTAAGTGAAGGAGAACAGCAGGGTGAATGAAGGCTGAAAAGAAAGAGAGTTGCAAAAGAAAGATATACAGGTCCTGAATGGGCGTATGCTACAACATCTGAATGGCAACAAGAATTCCTAGCATTCTGTTTTGATCGAGAAGTACCAGGCCAATACTACAGTACCTGAACTAACTCAAGGAAAAGACTTGGTTAAAAACGAAAAATCTGAAAACTGATAAGAGAGACTTTATAAATTACCGAATGTGACATTAAAACCAAATTCGACTTTGAGAAACTTGATTATGACAAGCTGCTAACCTGATTTGACAAAGGGGTCCTGGAGTGAGTGAAGATGCTGTAAATATACGCAAAGAGCAAGAGAAAAGTTCTAAATCATCCTCAAGTTAATTGTGATTCTGGCATCTGATTCTATACAGACATGGCTTATAATAGAGGTAGTAACAAAGGGAGTAAGGTGTGTGGTTGGCTAGGTCTTATAATAGGTATTGTGTGTGCAATAATAATTGTGGAAGTGTAGGAGGCTGGCCTGGCTTGTAGTGGGTACCAAGGGGTACTTACTCTCTGTACCAGGTCCAGCTATTCCTTATTAGTTTAGAAGAGGTGTTTCTAGCAGCTTAGACTGATAGATGGTAGCTATAGAAGAGCAGCTTAGGCTGAACTAGGAGTCCTGCAAAGCTCCTTCTATACCACTGGTGTTATATGCACAACATCATAAGAAAACACAATACACAGATATACTAAAAATAAAGGTACTTTAATTTTATGACAATATGCCAAAAGTATCTCAGTGAGTACCCTCAGTATGAGGATGCCAAATATACACAAGATATATGTACACAATACCAAAAATATGCTGTAATAGCAAAAGGAAGTAATGCAAGCAGTGGAAACTTACAATAGATTGCAATAGGAGCACATAGGTATGGGGCAACACAAACCATATACTCCAAAAGTGGAATGCGAACCACGAATGGACCCCAAACCTATGTGAGCTTGTAGAGGGTCGCTGGGATTGTAAGAAAACAGTGAGGGTTAGAAAAATAGCCCACCCCAAGACCCTGAAAAGTAGGTGTAAAGAGCACCTATAACCCCCAGAGAGCACAAAAGTCATGATAGGGGGTTTCTGAAAGGAAGACCAACACCAGCAAAGCAACAACAGTGGATTTCTAGACCTGAGTACCTGTGGAACAAGGGGACCAAGTCCAAGAGTCGCAACAATGTCGAGAGTGGGCAGATGCACAGGAAATGCCAGCTGAGGGTGCAAAGAAGCTGCCACCGGATGGTAGAAGCTGTGCATTCTGCAAGAACGAAGAGGGCCAGAAACTTCCCCTTTGGAGGATGGATGTCCCACGTTGTGAAGAAGCTTGCAGAGGTGTTCCCACACAGAAAGACTGCAAACAAGCCTTGCTAGCTGCAAGGGTTGCGGTTAGGGTTTTTGGATGCTGCTGTGGCCCAGGAGGGACCAGGATGTCACCACTTGGATGAGGAGACAGAGGGGGCACCCAGCAAGTCAGGGAGCCCTCACAGAAGCAGGCAGCAGCCGCAGAAGTACCAGAACAGGCACTTGGAAGAGGAGTGAACCAGAGTCCACCCAAAGACACTAAAGGGAGTCCCACAACGCCGGAGGACAACTCAGAAGGTTGTGCACTGCAGGTTAGAGTGTCGGGGACCCAGGCTTGGTAGTGCACAAAGGAAATCCTGGAAGAGTGCACAGGAGCCAGAGCAGCTGCAAATCATGCAGTACCCAGCAATGCAGTCTAGCGTGGGGAGGCAAGGACTTACTTCCACCAAACTTGGACTGAAGAGTCACTGGACTGTGTGAGTCACTTGGACAGAGTTGCTGAGTTCCAGGGACTACGCTCGTCGTGCTGAGAGGGGACCCAGAGGACAGGTGATGCAGTCTTTTGTTGCCTGCGGTTGCAGGGGGAAGATTCCGTCAACCCACAGGAGATTTCCTCAGAGCTCCTGGTGCAAGAAGGAGGCAGGCTACCCCCAGAGCATGCACCACCAGGAAACAGGCGAGAAAGCCAGCAGGATGAAGCAATACAAGGTTGCAGTAGTTGTCTTTGCTACTTTGTTGCAGTTTTGCAGGCGTCCTGAGCAGTCAGCGGTCGATCCTTTGGCAGAAGGTGAAGAGAGAAGTGCAGAGGAACTCTGGTGAGCTCTTGCATTCGGTATCTGAAGAATTCCCCAAAGCAGAGACCCTAAATAGCCAGAAAAGGAGGTTTGGCTACCTAGGAAGGAGGATAGGCTAGTAAGAAAGGTAAGAGCCTATCAGAAGGAGTCTCTGACGTCACCTGATGGCACTGGCCACTCAGAGCAGTCCAGTGTGCCAGCAACACCTCTGTTTCCAAGATGGCAGAGGTCTCGGACACACTGGAGGAGCTCTGGGCACCTCCCCTGGGAGGTGCAGGTCAGGGGAGTGGTCACTCCCCTTTCCTTTATCCAGTTTCGTGCCAGAGCAGGGCTGGGGGATCCCTGAACCGGTGTAGACTGGCTTATGCAGAGATGGGCAGCATCTGTGTCCATCAAAGCATTTCCAGAGGTTGGGGGAGGCTACTCCTCCCCAGCCTTCACACCTATTTCCAAAGGGAGGGGGTGGTACACCCTCTCTCAGAGGAAATCCTTTGTTCTGCCTTCCTGGGCCAGGGCTGCCTGGACCCCAGGGGGGCAGAAACCTGTCTGAGGGGTTGGCAGCAGCAGCAGCTGCAGTGCAAACCCTGAAAAGGCAGTTTGGCAGTACCCGGGTTCTGTGCTAGAGACCTGGGGGATCATGGAATTGTCTCCTCAATGCCAGAATGGCATTGGGGTGACAATTCCATGATCTTAGACATGGTACATGGCTATGTTCGGAGTTACCATTGTGACGCTATACATAGGTAGTGACCTATGTATAGTGCACGCGTGTAATGGTGTCCCCGCACTCACAAAGTCCGGGGAATTGGCCCTGAACGATGTGAGGGCACCTTGGCTAGTGCCAGGGTGCCCACACACTAAGGGGGTCATTCTGACCCTGGCGGTCATTGACCGCCAGGGCCAACGACCACGGAAGCACCGCCAACAGGCTGGCGGTGCTTCCTGGCCAATTCTGACCGCGGCGGTAAAGCCGCGGTCAGAAAAGGGAAACTGGCGGTTTCCCGCCGGTTTTCCCCTGGCCAAAGGAATCCTCCATGGCGGCGCTGCAAGCAGCGCCGCCATGGGGATTCCGACCCCCTTCCCGCCAGCCTGTTCCTGGCGGTTTACACCGCCAGGAAGAGGCTGGCGGGAACGGGTGTCGTGGGGCCTCTGGGGGCCCCTGCACTGCCCATGCCACTGGCATGGGCAGTGCAGGGGCCCCCTAACAGGGCCCCAGCAAGATTTTCAGTGTCTGCTTGGCAGACACTGAAAATCGCGACGGGTGCCACTGCACCCGTCGCACCCCAGCAACTCCGCCGGCTCCATTCGGAGCCGGCTTCATCGTTGCTGGGTCTTTCCCGCTGGGCCGGCGGGCGGCCTTTTGGCGGTCGCCCGCCAGCCCAGCGGGAAAGTCAGAATGACCGCTGCGGTCATTTGACAGCGGTGCGGTCTTCTGGCGGTCTCCCGGCGGGCGGCGCCTGCCGCCCGCCAGGGTCGGAATGACCCCCTAAGTAACTTTGCACCCAACCGTCACCAGGTGAAGGTTAGACATATAGGTGACTTATAAGTTCCTTAAGTGCAGTGGTAAATAGCTGTGAAATTATTATTTCACTCAGGCTGCACTGGCAGGCATGTGTAAGAATTGTCAGATCTCCCTATGGGTGGCAAAAGAAATGCTGCAGCCCATAGGAATCTCCTGGAACCCCAATACCCTGGGTACCTCAGTACCATATACTAGGGAATTATAAGGGTGTTCCAGTATGCCAATATGAATTGGTAAAATTGGTCACTAGCCTGTTAGTGACAATTTGTAAAGCAGAGAGACCATAACCACTGAGGTTCTGGTTAGCAGAGCCTCAGTGAGACAGTTAGGCATCACACAGGGAACACATACATATAGGCCACAAGCTTATGAGCACTGGGGTCCTGGCTAGCAGGGACCCAGTGACACATAACAAACATACTGAAAACATAGGGGTTTCACTATGAGCACTGGGCCCTGGCTAGCAGGATCCCAGTGAGACAGTGAAAAAACCCTGACATATACTCACAAACAGGCCAAAAGTGGGAGTAACAAGGCTAGAAAGAGGCTACTTTCTCACACAACCCCCCCCCCCCCAACCAAAGGACAATAAGGCTAACCTTGGCCAGTTGAGACTTTATTGTCTAAGTGGTGATAAGTGGAGAGTAGCTCTGCAATAGACTGGTTACTCCCTTTATCATCCACTATATGGTTACTTCCCTGTGGGGATGTAAACCACCCTGTTTGAAGTTTTTTAGCTAAGCAACATTGTGAAGATATATGTTCAGAGTTTCTATCAGTAAGTTTTAGTTTAGAGCAGTGGGAATTGTCCACTGGACCTATTTCTAGTGATGAGAATGCCAGACAGGGATGCTGTCTCAGTAAAGCCATAGCTGGGCACAAAGATTGTCCATATGGCTGGAAGAGAGAACAGGGATGCTGTTTCTCTTGAGTTGGAGCAGGGCAGGGATGCTGTCCTATGAGCTCCACACTAGGGCGGGGCTGCTGTCCTAAGTGTTGTGAGGCAGTGCAGGGTTTCTGCATTAAAGTTTCTCTGGGAGGGTTGGAGGGATGCTCCATGTTAACTAAAATAGTGCTATTTTTCTCACCAATATTAGTTTTCCCACAGAGGTACTTCTACCTCAGGGAGCACAGCTATGCCAGCTGAAGATTCCCTTGGTACAGGTGCCACCCCAGGAGAGGTTTCTCCCACCACAGGAATGGTATCCTGAATGGCAGGGTGGTTAGGGGATACTGTGATACCCTTTTTACCTGTTGTTGGAGAGGGATCCTGAGTTTTCAGGCCTTTTTCTCTCCTTTGCTTTTTCATTTCAGTAGAAATGGCTGCATGGGTATAAAACTCTACCTCAGCCCTACCTGAGGTCTCTAGGTCATTACCTAAGAGACAGTCTACAGGTAAGCTAGGTGATACTACCACCTGCTTAGGCCCAGTAACTCCACCCCAACTAAGCTGAACTATAGCTAAGGCAAGAAACTTAGTGGAGTTATGGACATCAATAATCTTGTACTGTTGTCCAATGATGTGTTGTTCAGAAGGCACTAGGTTTTCAGTCACCAAAGTGATACTGGCACCTGTGTCCCTGTAGGCCTGGGCCTCAACACCATTTATTGAAACTGTCTGCCTGTACTTATCCATTGTAAGGGGACAAGCAGCCAGTGTGGCAAGGCCAATGCCACTAGGTGTGACAGAAACAGTCTTGGGACTGACTACCCCAGTTTGTATGATGGACCCATAAGTGAACCCAACTACACCCTTAGTTTGACTGTTGCCAGCAGTCCCACCACTATTACCACTGCTAGGGGCACTAGAGTTTGATGTATTAGTGGTGGTTGGCTCAGGGGGTTTACCTGGACAGGACTTATCCCCTTGCCAATGGCCTTTATTGTTACACATATAGCACCAAGGCTTTGTAATGTGTGTATGTTGTGAAGAAGAGGAAGAATTTGATTTAGCCCCACCCCCTGAAGAGTGTTTAGGATGTAAAGAAGGATCTTTGGTTTTACCCTTATCCCCATGCTTATCCTGAGATTTCTCACCATCTTTCTTCTTTCCATCCTTGTCACCCCCTCTATGAACTTTTCTGTTCACTCTTGTTCTGACCCATTTGTCTGCCTTCTTTCCCAATTCTTGGGGAGAGGTCAGATCTGAGTCCACTAGATATTGGTGTAACAAATCAGACACACAGTTATTCAGAATATGCTCTCTCAGGATTAGATTGTACAGGCTTTCATAGTCAGAAACATTACTACCATGTAACCACCCCTCCAAGGCCTTCACTGAATAGTCAACAAAGTCTACCCAGTCTTGTGAGGACTCTTTTCTGGTTTCTCTGAACTTAATCCTGTATTGTTCAGTGGTTAAGCCAAATCCATCCAAGAGTGCATTACTCAAAACTGTAAAATTATTGGCATCGCTTTCTTTAACAGTAAGGAGCCTATCCCTACCCTTTCCACTGAAAGATAGCCATAGGATAGCAGCCCACTGCCTTTGAGGGACCCCCTGTACCATACAGGCCCTCTCAAGTGCAGCAAACCACTTGTTAATGTCATCCCCCTCCTTGTAAAGGGGAACTATCTTGTGCAGATTCCTGGAATCATGCTCTTTAACAGGATTACTATCAGGAATACTGCTACTGCCACCATGGGGTCGAAACCCCAACCTCTGTCTCGCCTTGGCATGGTTACCCCCTGACTTTTTGCCTTTGCTGATGCTATGTTTTGAATTGAAAGTGTGCTGAGGCCTGCTAACCAGGCCCCAGCACCAGTGCTCTTTCCCTAACCTGTACTTTTGTTTTCACATTGGCACACCCTGGCATCCAGGTAAGTCCCTTGTAACTGGTACCCCTGGTACCAAGGGCCCTGATGCCAGGGAAGGTCTCTAAGGGCTGCAGCATATCTTATGCCACCCTGGGGACCCCTCACTCAGCACAGACACACTGCTTGCCAGCTTGTGTGTGCTGGTGAGGACAAAACGAGTAAGTCGACATGGCACTCCCCTCAGGGTACCATGCCAGCCTCACACTGCCTATGCAGTATAGATAAGTCACCCCTCTAGCAGGCCTTATAGCCCTAAGGCAGGGTGCACTATACCATGGGTGAGGGCACCAGTGCATGAGCACTGTGCCCCTACAGTGTCTAAGCCAAACCTTAGACATTGTAAGTGCAGGGTAGCCATAAGAGTATATGGTCTGGGAGTCTGTCAAACACGGACTCCACAGCACCATAATGGGTACACTGAAAACTGGGAAGTTTGGTATCAAACTTCTCAGCACAATAAATGCACACTGATGCCAGTGTACATTTTATTGTAAAATACACCCCAGAGGGCACCTTAGAGGTGCCCCCTGAAACCTTAACCAACTACCCGTGTAGGCTGACTGGTTTTAGCAGCCTGCCACACTCGAGACAAGTTGCTGGCCACATGGGGAGAGTGCCTTTGTCACTCTGTGGCTAGTAACAAAGCCTGCACTGGGTGGAGATGCTATCACCTCCCCCAGGCAGGAGCTGTAACACCTGGCGGTGAGCCTCAAAGGCTCACCCCCTTTGTTCCAGCACCACAGGGCACTCCAGCTAGTGGAGTTGCCCGCCCCCTCCGGCCACGGCCCCACTTTTGGCGGCAAGGCCGGAGGAAATAATGAGAATAACAAGGAGGAGTCACTGGCCAGTCAGGACAGCCCCTGAGGTGTCCTGAGCTGAGGTGACTCTAACTTTTAGAAATCCTCCATCGTGCAGATGGAGGATTCCCCCAATAGGGATAGGAATGTGACCCCCTCCCCTTGGGAGGAGGCACAAAGAGGGTGTACCCACCCTCAGGGCTAGTAGCCATTGGCTACTAACCCCCCAGACCTAAACACGCCCTTAAATTTAGTATTTAAGGGCTCCCCTGAACCTAGGAACTTAGATTCCTGCAACTTACGAAGAAGAGGACTGCTGAGCTGAAAAACCCCTGCAGAGAAGACGGAGACACCAACTGCTTTGGCCCCAGCCCTACTGGCCTGTCTCCCTCCTTCAGAAGAAAACTGCTCCAGCGACGCTTTCCCCAGGACCAGCGACCTCTGAATCCTCAGAGGACTGCCCTGCTTCCAAAAGGCCAAGAAACTCCAGAGAACAGCGGCCCTGTTCAACAAAGACTGCAACTTTGTTTCCCGAGGAGCAGATTTAAAGACCCCTGCAATCCCCGCAAGAAGCGTGAGACTTGCAAAACTGCACCCGGCGACCCCGACTCGACTGGTGGAGAAACAACGCTACAGGGAGGACCCCCCCGGCGACTCCGAGACTGTGAGTAACCAAAGTTGTCCCCCCGAGCCCCCACAGCGACGCCTGCAGAGGGAATCCCGAGGCTCCCCCTGACCGCGACTGTCTGAATCCAAAATCCCGACGCCTGGAAAAGACCCTGCACCCGCAGCCCCCAGGACCTGAAGAATCGGAACTCCAGTGCAGGAGTGACCCCCAGGAGGCCCTCTCCCTTGCCCAGGTGGTGGCTACCCCGAAGAGCCCCCCCCTTGCCTGCCTGCATCGCTAGAGAGACCCCTTGGTCTCCCATTGAAACCTATTGATAACCCGACGCGTGTTCGCACACTGCACCCGGCCGCCCCAGTGCCGCTGAGGGTGTACTTTCTGTGCTGACTTGTGTCCCCCCCGGTGCCCTACAAAACCCCCCTGGTCTGACCTCCGAAGACGCGGGTACTTACCTGCTGGCAGACTGGAATCGGGGCACCCCCTTCTCCATTGAAGCCTATGTGTTTTGGGCACCACTTTGAACTCTGCACCTGACCGGCCCTTAGCTGCTGGTGTGGTGACTTTGGGGTTGCTCTGAACCCCCAACGGTGGGCTACCTTGGACCCCAATTTGAACCCCGTAGGTGGTTTACTTACCTGCAAGAACTAACCATAACTTACCTCCCCCAGGAACTGTTGAAAATTGCACTGTGTCCACTTTTTAAATAGCTATATGTGTTCTATGTAAAAAGTATATATGCTATTGTGATTATTCAAAGTTCCTAAAGTACTTACCTGCAATACCTTTCAAATGAGATATTACATGTAGAATTTGAACCTATGGTTCTTAAAATAAACTAAGAAAATATATTTTTCTATAACAAAACCTATTGGCCTGGAATTGTCTCTGAGTGTGTGTTCCTCATTTATTGCCTGTGTGTATGTACAACAAATGCTTAACACTACTCCTTTGATAAGCCTACTGCTCGACCACACTACCACAAAATAGAGCATTAGTATTATCTCTTTTTGCCACTATCTTACCTCTAAGGGGAACCCTTGGACTCTGTGCATACTATTCCTTACTTTGAAATAGTGCATACAGAGCCAACTTCCTACACCTATCTAGAGCCAGCTGTTGCTGTTTAAGCTTCAGCCTGGTCTCTTCCACTCTCAACTTATTGAGTTCCCTTTCTAACATTTTGTCATCAGGGTGGGTGGGTTGGGAATGTTTTGACACTGAAGAAAGATTGGAATGAGCAGAGGGAGACCTGTCCCTAACAGTTGGCACCCTAACAACCTGGCCTACAGGAACAAAAACATCCCTACTGTGATGGTAGCTTCTAGTACTACCAGCATTGCTAGGTGGTCTGCTAAGGGGCAGATTAGGAAGGGAACCCTGCAACACTCCCACTGGGGGCTCCCCTGAGTCAGAGTGTGAGCTATCTCCTAACTTCTCAATTGAACTGCCAGCTAAGGCCTTCTCATTCTCAATGAGCATGTTAGACAATAATTCTCTAGAAGGGTTCTTTCCTACCACTAAACCTCTATCAATACAGAGACTCCCTAGGCTCTTAAAGTTAAGGTGGTCATAAGTTGTATTGACCACATTAAGAGGAGTTCCTACCCCAGACATGATAGAAGAAGGTTTAGAGACAGATAAAAGAGAGACAAAGTTTCAGGGCTTTTTAAAGAACAGGAAAAAAAACCTTTTTTAACTTTTTGAATCTTTTTGAAAGTTTAGGAGTACTTTTCAGCACTTAGCAGATAGTGTAAGAGAAGAAAAGCAAAACTTTTTGGTTAGGTGTACATACACTGAACTTGTTTTGTATATTATTCTCTTATGAAAAGTACACAATGACAAAGTGGTAAGTAGTTGCAAGTACTTATCTCACCGCTGCACAACCAATGTAAGAGGCTGGCCTGGCTTGTAGTGGGTACCAACGGTACTTACACTCTGTACCAGGTCTAGTTATCCCTTATTAGTGTAGGAGAGGTGTTTCTAGCAGTTTAGGCTGATAGCAGAGCTGCTTAGGCTGAACTAGGAGACATGCAAAGCTCCTACTAAACCACTGGTGTCATATGCACAATATCATAAGAAAACACAATACACAGATATACTCAAAATACAGTAAAGGTACTTTAATTTTATGACAATATGCCAAAAGTATCTCAGTGAGTACCCTCAGTATGAGGATGCCAAATATACACAAGATACATGTACACAATACCAAAAATATGCAGTAATAGCAAAAGGAAGTAATGCAAGCAGTGTAAAGTTACAATAGATTGCAATAGGAGTGCATAGGTTTGGGGCAACACAAACCATATACTCCAAAAGTGGAATGAGAACCACGAATGGACCCCAAACCTATGTGAGCTTGTAGAGGGTCGCTGGGACTGTAAGAAAACAGTGAGGGTTAGAAAAATAGCCCACCACAAAACCCTGAAAAGTAGGTGTAAAGAGCACCTATAACCCCCAGAGAGCACAGAAGTCGTCATAGGGGGTTTCTGAAAGGAAGACCAACACCAGCAAAGCAACAACAGTGGATTTCCAGACCTGAGTACCTGTGGAACAAGGGGACCAAGTCCAAGAGTCGCGACAATGTCGAGAGTGGGCAGATGCCCAGGAAATGCCAGCTGAGGGTGCAAAGAAGCTGCCACCGGATGGTAGAAGCTGTGGATTCTGCAAGAACGAAGAGGGCTAGAAACTTCCCCTTTGGAGGATGGATGTCCCACGTCGTGAAGAAGCTTGCAGAGGTATTCCCACGCAGAAAGACCGCAAACAAGCCTTGCTAGCTGCAAGGGTCACGGTTAGGGTTTTTGGATGCTGCTGTGGCCCAGGAGGGACCAGGATGTCGCCACTTGGAAGAGGAGAAAGAGGTGGCACCCAGTAAGTCAGGGAGCCCTCACAGAAGCAGGCAGCACCCACAGAAGTACCGGAACAGGCACTTGGAAGAGGAGTGAACCGGAGTCCACCCGAAGGCACAAAAGGGAGTCCCACGACGCCGGAGGACAACTCAGAAGGTTGTGCACTGCAGGTTAGAGTGTCGGAGACCCAGGCTTGGCTGTGCACAAAGGAAATCCTGGAAGAGTGCACAGGAGCAGGTTTGGTGCACAGGAGCCGGTGCAGCTGCAAATCACGCGGTACCCAGCAATGCAGTCTAGCGTGGTTAGGCAAGGGCTTACCTCCACCAAACTTGGACTGAAGAGTCACTGGACTGTGGGAGTCACTTGGACAGAGTTGCTGAGTTCCAGGGACCATGCTCGTTGTGCTGAGAGGGGACCCAGAGGACTGGTGATGCAGTCTTTTGTTGCCTGCTGTTGCAGGGGGAAGATTTCGCCGACCCACAGGAGATTTCCTCAGAGCTCCTGGTGCAAGAAGGAGGCAGGCTACCCCCAGAGCATGCACCACCAGGAAACAGGCGAGAAAGCCAGCAGGATGAAGCGATACAAGGTTGCAGTAGTCATCTTTGGTACTTTGTTGCGGTTTTGCAGGTGTCCTGAGCAGTCAGCGGTCGATCCTTTGGCAGAAGGTGAAGAGAGAAGTGCAGAGGAACTCTGGTGAGCTCTTGCATTTGGTATCTGAAGAATTCCCCAAAGCAGAGACCCTAAATAGCCAGAAAAGGAGGTTTGGCTACCTAGGAAGGAGGATAGGCTAGTAAGAAAGGTAAGAGCCTATCAGAAGGAGTCTCTGATGTCACCTGATGGCACTGGCCACTCAGAGCAGTCCAGTGTGCCAGCAACACCTCCGTTTCCAAGATGGCAGAGGTCTGGGGCACACTGGAGGAGCTCTGGGCACCTCCCCTGGGAGGTGCAGGTCAGGGGAGTGGTCACTCCCCTTTCCTTTGTCCAGTTTCGTGCCAGAGCAGGGCTGGGGGATCCCTGAACCGGTGTAGACTGGCTTATGCAAAGATGGGCAGCCTTCACACCTATTTCCAAAGGGAGAGGGTGTGACACCCTCTCTCAGAGGAAATCCTTTGTTTTGCCTTCCAGGGCCAGGGCTGCCTGGACCCCAGGGGGGCAGGAACCTGTCTGAGGGGTTGGCAGCAGCAGCAGCTGCAGTGCAAACCCTGAAAAGGCAGTTTGGCAGTACCCGGGGTCTGTGCTAGAGACCTGGGGGATCATGGAATTGTCTCCCCAATGCCAGAATGACATTGGGGTGACAATTCCATGATCTTAGACATGTTACATGGCCATGTTCGGAGTTACCATTGTGACGCTATACATAGGTAGTGACCTATGTATAGTGCACGCGTGTAATGGTGTCCCCGCACTCACAAAGTCCGGGGAATTTGCCCTGAACGATGTGGGGGCACCATGGCTAGTGCCAGGGTGCCCACACACTAAGTAACTTTGCACCCAACTTTAACCAGGTGAAGGTTAGACATATAGGTGACTTATAAGTTACTTAAGTGCAGTGGTAAATGGCTGTGAAATAACGTGGACGTTATTTCACTCAGGCTGCACTGGCAGGCCTGTGTAAGAATTGTCAGATCTCCCTATGGGTGGCAAAAGAAATGCTGCATCCCATAGGGATCTCCTGGAACCCCAATACCCTGGGCACTTCTGTACCGTATACTAGGGAATTATAAGAGTGTTCCAGTATGCCAATGTGAATTGGTAAAATTGGTCACTAGCCTGTTAGTGACAATTTGTAAAGCAGAGAGAGCATAACCACTGAGGTTCTGGTTAGCAGAGCCTCAGTGAGACAGTTAGGCATCACACAGGGAACACATACATATAGGCCACAAACTTATGAGCACTGGGGTCCTGGCTAGCAGGGTCCCAGTGACACATAACAAACATACTGAAAACATAGGGTTTTCACTATGAGCACTGGGCCCTGGCTAGCAGGATCCCAGTGAGACAGTGAAAACACCCTGACATATACTCACAAACCGGCCAAAAGTGGGGGTAACAAGGCTAGAAAGAGGCTACTTTCTCACAGGGAGTGATTGTGGGAATGCCATGGATAGAGAAAGAAACTATTAACGCTACCACAAAACCTGAAACTACAACACTAACACCGTGGGAAAGATTTGAGCAGGATGCAAGACACTTGCATGAGGGAACTAATTCAAAGGGGGAACTTTCTACTAATGTCTTCTATCGCTTGCTAAATGAGTATGTGGAGACCATGGATGCGAAAGACTGTTATGTGTGCACTAAGATTCCTTCATCTGTGCAAGAAGGGGTTACTTACCATAGCCTTCCTTTCACATACGGAATTAGTTGTAGTTTGCTACTAACCAGATTCTATAATCAAGAACATGTGCAATACTTTTATTCAAATCTGGATGTTGTGTTTTCCTTTGTGCCTGTGATTGAATTCCTGAACAAACTAGCTAAGGAACATGATAAAAAAATAGTTAGAGGATTTTTTGAGCCGACGCTTACATTTGGAACTGCTTATGCACATTGCAATAATTTGACTTGCTTACTATCACCTGTAGAGAAAAGCTTTTTAGATCACACTGATGATAGACGCAAAGCATTGAAGGAGCGACTAGAAAAAGGATTAGAGAAACGCACATATGCAAATGATTATGCTTACACTGCAATCAAGACACAAGGCAAGCTAGCTATAGATGCATTACACGTAGGCAGGCTTTGTATATGTAGGCCAAAATCTGAGCAGGACAATTTGTTTGTGGGAACGAGTGAATGCAGACATGTGTTTTTGTTTCAGAGTAAGTGGACATTTATGTTGAATGGACAAGATCCAGCGATCCCTGGGATCTATTACATCTGTGGGCTTAATGCTTATTACCGTCTCCCTAAGGGATGGTATGGGACATGTTATTTGGGGATAGTTTTCCCAAAGATTTACCAGATTGATGACTTAAAACAAATACCTAAAACGTCTGAATTACAACATCCTAGACAAAAACGAGAATCAGTGGCTGCTGTCATTGGTGATATATTTGGAGCTATAATCCCTTCAGTAGGGGTTATCTTGAATTCTATGAAGATCCAATCTACTATTGTGGATAACATGCTGACTAATTTCACAGGGGCTATACTCCTGATGGATACTGAACTTGCTGCAGAAAGAGCTATGACTCTTCAAAATCAGCTTGCTTTAGACATTCTTTTAGCAAAGAGTGGAGGGGTCTGCAAGATGCTCAACGAGCGCCATTGTTGCTCGTTCATTCCGGACAATAGTAAAAAGATTAGAGGTATGCTTACTAACCTAACTAGAGATAGTGCGGATTTGAAGGATTTGAAGGAACCTGGAGTTTGGGAGGAATTTGGAAAAGGAATTGCCAGAGTAGGGAGCTGCTTTACCAACATTTGGAATGGGGTGCTTGCAGAAATACTAATGGGTCTATTAGTTGTTTTAGCCTGTCTATTAGGATTATGGGGGGCATGCAAAATCAATGATAAAATCAAGAGAAATTGGACTAAAAGAACCAGAAGAAATGAAGAAAGTGAAAGAGAGAAAATGTTCAATGAAATCTGGGAAAGTTCACATAAAGGGCAAGATATTGAAATGTGCATTATGCGTAAAGTTAAAAATTAAAGGTGAAAGGTCAAGGGAAAGGTTTGTGTGATGACGAGCGTCATCAGAGGAGGGACTGAGAGAGCGTAGTTTAAATAATACATATATATTAAAATGAAATGCTTATATCAATGCTTAACGATGCTGCATAGAAAACGACAATAGTGATTTTGCTTAAACGTGCACTTTAATTATGACCACGATGTGTGGCCACCAATATATACTCGGGAACTAATAATGATGAGCAAAATTGTTAATGCTATGGTTAATCAAGTTTATATTAACATTTTACGTAATGCATTTATATTGAAAATCTTATAGGCCTTAAGTTAGTGTGAGCAGTGGGTTTTAGCTGCCTAGCTCTCATATTAAAAGCATTTTTCTGTTTTTCAGTGTACTAACTCACAAAGGGCCATGACCCTGCAAATGTTCTTTTTCTCCAACTTGGAAGATGAATGTATCTTTATAATTCCGTTCTCAACCGCCTATTTGGTGCCTTAGTTAAAGTTTTTTGTATACAAAATTGAAACAAATGTAGATTAATGTAATGTACAAGGACGTTTAAACCATGGACAATGGAACTGCTGACACAGGAAGACGTGCCAAGGTATGAAGTAACCCCAGACGTGCCACCTCCGAAGACGTCAATTATGAAGACCAATCAAAATGTTATGAATAAATGTGGGGTGACAATTTGAATTACCTAATGCATCATTTGATAGGTTAAAGATAGTGGGGTATAGTAAATGTCCGATAGAATTTTGGGGGAAGGTATTACGAAAAAGGGATAAAAACCCATGTTACAGAAGGGTCGCTAGAACTAGGTAGGGAATGCTATTGATTTTATCCAGAAACTCTGTCACTCTGTTTGGTGACTTTGAGACTTATTAAAACCATCCTCACCCATAGACGGCCCGATTTTACACTTCTCCTCCTTATGAGGGAAGTGTCCCCTGTTCCTTTAGTCGAGATTAGACTGATGGCGTTTTGACTGATGTCCTGAAGACGAAGACTGATCCTGTGTGCTGACCTGATCCTTGGAGGGTAATTAAGACAATGCAATCTGTAATTTGTCTGTTTGCTTTTCCTTTCTAGGTACCAACTGCTCATTTTGATACAGACCTTAGCTAGATGTTTTCCAAATTGGTGTTCTAAATTGTTTTGCATGAAGCCCAACATGCTAATGCTAATCAGTGGTTAGGATAGGAGTTCATTTAGATTGACGCTAATAGACAAATGACTGACAATTACACTATGCTGAACTGACACGTATACGACATTTGCTGTATTCCGATCTATGTTTACGCCGTGCTATGTTCTGATGTTTGTGATTCTTGCATTGATGAAATCTTATCACAGTTGCCATATTGTGACTATGCTATTATGCTTCTTGGTATTGAGGTTAACTCTTTTTGTTCGTAGATTGTAACCAATAGGGAATAAAATACATAAAATTCTATCAACGGGTGTGGTTATTCATGGCTGAAAGGCTATAGTTGCGTCGACAATTTGATTAATGCCTTTAACCAAAGTAAAGTGCATTGTTGTGATAAATATTGATGACATTATTGATATATTGCTTGAGATATTGATTAGCTATCTCGTCCTACAGTGTCTCTCCACTGGGTCACAAGATTCATTGGCCTAAAACGAGTCCTGACGTGTAATAAATTAACATAAAAGGACGCGTTACCACTACAATTAATAAAGCAGTAGAGGCTCCTTTCAAAGCACGAGATCCCCCCTCCCCACATCAAAAAGGACCAGATAAATCTAGAGCACGATCCAGACGCTGACATCGAGGAAGAGGGGGGCAATGTGGTAGATATGGCTTGGCTGCAGAATTGGCTGAACATTTCAAACATCAGCAAATGCACTTATCTTTGCCTGAATCTCGAGCAAGCTGATGTAGACTACTTTTTGCACAATTCAGCTGCAAAGAACCTGAGTTATTACAAATCCATAAATCCATCAGATAAGTCCTTTCTCGAGAATGGTCAGATGTGGAGAAGCCAAGTTTTCCGAGATTTCTCTACAAGACATATCCTCTTGATGGGATCCAGGAAGGTTGCTGCACATGTTAAAGACAATTCCGTTGTGGCTGGCTTGGCTTCAAGTGGAACCATCATTTCAAAAGTCTTGAACAGGCTGATGCTACAGGCAAGAAGGTTAAGGATGCCATTGACACAGCATTCACAGTCTCACAGTTTGTTGCAAGGGTTGGCACCTACACCACATATGTAGTGCAGCCCGTGCCTCAAGATTGTCAGGCGTTGGCTGGAGAAATCAAGTGGTGAGAAGATTGTGCATCCAGGTTCTTTTTAATGGAAACATTAGGTCAGGTTCCTGTCTGAACTTTGCTTTGATGAGCTTTGTGCAGCTCCATGAACTTCAAGTTCTGCTATGGTGGCTTGAAAGCATGAACCTTCAAAAAGTTGTAACGTCATCTTCCACCAAATGAAGTAAAGCTGTTTCAACCACAAACAGAGGACACGGCAAGGAAGTCTGCAGAGGATTGTAAACCGTTAACTCTAATTCCTCCTCTCTCCAAAGGTAAACATGTTGGATTTCACCAGGTAATTGGGCCACCTCCATCTGCTAATGGATCCAGTCTGCACTTTAGTGGCAAGGGTCATAGCCAGGGTGGCCGCTTTGTTAAAGAATGCAGGCACCAGCTTGCCATCTCTCTGCCCCCACTCCAGTTCCCAAAGTTGTGCTGAGAGTGTAGAAGGAAGACTCCTGTATTTTTTATGGATTTGGAAATAGTACCCTCCTCAGTGCTCCAAGGAGCGAAAAGGGCTACAAAATCGATTTCCAGTCTCCTCCCCAAGATTTCTTTTTTGCAACTCCTACTCCTGGGTGGCCACTTCACTGTCAGAATTTATTGTAGTGAGTCCAATACTTGATCAGCAAATGAGCGGTGATCCTAGTTCCAAAAGAAGAAAAGGGTGAGGAATGTTACTAATCCTCAACAATTATGGTTGAAAGCCTTCTCCGGACGTTTGACAAATTTTTCTAGAAAGAAAGTGCTTGCCTTTATCCCATGCCTACCGCTTCTGACACTAGGAATGTTTTTGGCTTCCCTGCACATGTTGTATGCTTATGTGTACATCCTGTACATATAGGATCACAAAGATGCATAGGGTTTGGGAATTTATTACTAGAGCCAAGACCTGCCTTTTGACCTAGCATCAGCACCAAAAGTTTTCCATAAAACTCTAACACCTCTTGTAGGTAATCTTCACACTCAGAGATTCTTGTAATTTAGATAGCTAGTTGATGAGTTAATCTTGGCTTCTTTTTGTAAGGGCCTGGAAGTAGTTCATCCACTAACAAGCTTTTTATGGACAAGGAAAAGTCCCTGCCTCAACCAGTTCAGAAATTCCAGTGCATAGGAGCTCTTTAAGGACAGATACAGATTCATTCTTCCTTCCTCCTCAGAGACAGGAGACACTGAGAAACCTCCAGTGTGAGCAGACCCTGATGAGACAATGGATGATGTTTCAGAGGGATACGTTCATTCCAGTGGCATAATGCAAAATGAAGGTGCCACTCTACGGAATGTGATGAGAGGCCTCTGAATCTTCCATATTTCACAAATATACATTGACCTCGGGCAAATGGGGCCCCCTTGAAGGTCTGAGGGGTCCCTGGAAGGTTGAGGGACCCCCCTGAACCACAGGGCTGCAGGAGCCTGCGTTGCATCCCTGGTTCACTGCCCCTCTGTTAGTCTCTTGTGCCTGGTTACATTTAAATTCTTTGATGAATCAACTCAGCTTGCTAGAATTCAGTGACAAAGAACTACATAAAGTGGATCCCTGTTTGTCCTTCAGTGTCTCCGAAACTTCAGTGGTAGCTGGATCCATCACATCTAGCTAAAGGAATTTCATTGTCTCCGCCAGAACCTTTTGTATTAACAAAGCCAGAGGTTTGGGGAAGGGAAAGAAGAAAAGAAGTTTTGAAGACAGGCTTGAATGGAAAAGGAATAACATAGATGAAGAGGCAAAAAGATGGGCAAATATGCGGTGGAAAGAGAATTACTCATTCTTCCCATACAGGTAAAGACTAAGAGAAATGATAGAGGGAAAGATGGATACAGGGAAAAAATCAGGAGTCAGCAATATTTGAGTGATTAAAATGTCCATCTACAGTTTGAGCGGAGGAGTATTAATGTTTCTTCTTTTAGTGCAACTGAATGGGTTAACCAACAAATTTCAGGTCTTTAGACGGAGATACAAGCCTCAGAAAATTAGTTTGAGCTTTGCAGCTTTGTGGGATTGGAAGTTGGTTTGTTCTCAGTCAAATAACCTCTTTTTAGTTTTTGTTTTTATCACATAGTGAAACATTTCAGCCTGACTGCAAGCATTCAGGATGTGGAGATGAAGGGCTTTTAAAGTAACACACGCTATACTGATTTTGTTTCTCCCTTTACAGAAATGGGGAATATTTACAAGAAAGTGGCACATCGGTCTAGGTGCGCCAATTTTCTTGTGTCGCTCCTGCCACTCCTAAGGACACAATGGTTGTGTCATATTTACAACACGGTGCACCATGGTGGTCGTTAGGACAATAGCGTCAACATTTTTGACTCTATTGTGGTGCTTTTCTGCACTAGCATTAAAAATGTTGACGCTAGTGCCGCAAAGCACAGGAAGGCCCATTGATTAAAATGGGTGCGTCATTTTGACGCCTGCTTTGAGCACGCGTACAAAAGGACAAGAAAATGGTGCAGTGAAATGTTGTAAATTTCACTGCACCATTTCTTTTAGGCCTACCTGCATTGGAACACCCCCTTTGCATACACTATGCCTGGCGCAAGCATGATGTGGCACAAGGGGTTGCAAAGTGGCGGAATGCAAGCATTCTGCCAAATTGCAAATTCTGCGTGGAGGAAGAGCCATCTTAGTGCCTCCTTAGCGTAAAAAAATGACGCTATGGCCCGCGCAAGGTGGTGCTAGGGGCTTGTAAATATGCACCAAAGTATTTACACATAATGTCCTTGTTTTACAGCTATAACCTGCTTAATTTATTTTTTATTAATGAATGTAATGTGAGGACAGCATACTGCCAGATTGGCAGGCCAGGCACTGCAGCTTCTCCCCACTAGACACAATCTATCTATCAATCAATCAATCAATCAATCAATCAATATACTTTATTCAGCTCAAAAGCAGCAATTAAAGATGCATAAAATACATAAAACATGCAAAAAGACAAAGTGCATCCAACATTGCAGCTTATAAATAAATACAGTCCAAGCAAAATTCATTAAACAGTAAAGTGCATTCAACATAGCAGCATGAGGATGAGGCAATCCAATTAAAATCCATCAGCTGCTAGATTCAGGTACCTTATTCATCACCAGCCTTAATCATGTAATAGCAGCTTAAGGGCAATAGCCAAAACCCTTTGTGCTCTATTACTCCATAATCCCACATCCTTGAAGCATAATTCTAAAATAAAGTGCCTACTAAAGAGCCAACATTAGTGCCACCTGCAATTGCTTTGGTGAGTACAGATTAAAGTACAGTTAAGGGCTGAGAATGTGGCTTCCACAAGAGGCTTATCCCTCCATCAATTTTCTACACCTCACTGCAGCTTTAAGAAAGGAACAAACTCTGTAGCAGATGTTGGGGCTACCTAAGAGCTGAAGATGGAGTAATGTTTCCCTACACCTCCTATACCCTGACTGAGAACTTTAAAACAGGCTTCGGAAAGAACCAAAAAAAGGATCTATAGAATTTACAAAAATGCATAAAATGCATCATTGTTTGTTCAGACAAGCCATCATATGGGCAGACCAACAGTGAACTTCTCAGAGAGCTGTGAGCCTCCAAGAAACACAAAAGGCACCACACGGTGCAAGCCTTGAAGCAAACAAGAGATCTCCTCCAGTGTGTGATTTCTAGGGTTAAATACATTACGAGATCAACAGGTGCTATGAACTTAAAGTAATCTCTGATGGAGCTTTAACTAAAATTAATATGCAGTCTCTGGGAATTGACAAAACTCAAAGAAACAAAGTTTAACCTTCAACGTGTCGCCCTAATTTACACTTAAGGCTACATCAAACATATTGGGCAAGCTCAATTTATTTAGTGTTTTAAAAATGTAACCCAACCAAGGGATTGATAGGCCCTTACCTAATTTGAGACAGTCTGTTAAAATGTCCATCTTTAAGCTGTCCTCACTATTGGTCAAGATACTGAACCAGAGCCAAATTGGGGCCAGTTCATCTTTATCAGATATGTACCTAAGGCTTGTGAGAAACTAGGGCTGATTGCAGAGGCCCCAAAACTTTTTGCCCCCATTTTCTACTTTATGCTGGTGTTTTCCTGACTCTGATGGTGCCCTGGGTACTGCTAACCAGTCCCAGGGCCTGTGCTCTGTGTAAAATGGATATGCAAATTAGGCTAATTATAATTGGCTAAGTTAACCTACCTATAAGTCCCTAGTATATGGTAGGGCATGTAGGTTTAGGGACCACAGCATAGGTGGTGCACACCTAGGTGCATTGCTGAGGTGCCCAGTGTCATTTTAAAAGCAAGCCTGCCTTGCTGGCTGCTTTTAAATTAAAGTTATATGCAAATTCGACTTTGGAATTAAATGTACTTCCAAAGTCTTAAACTACCTTATTTGTACATATAAGTCACCCCTAAGGTGTGCCCTATGTGCCCCTAGGGCTGGGTGCCATGTAACTATAAGCAGGGACTTTATAAAAATAGATTTATAAGCCCTGGTGAGGTAAAAACAGCCAAATTCGTTTTTCCCTCATTGAAGTAAATGGCCTTCATAGGCTAGAATGGGCAGACTTTATTTTAAATTTTAAAGTCTCCTTAAATGTTACATACCAAGAATTTGGTATCAAATTGATTGTTATAATAAATCCCACAACTTCCAGTTGTTGGATTTAATATAACTAGTGCAGGTAAAAAGTTTAGACTTTACCTAAAAAGTTGCCAATTTCAGCTCTGCATTGTTTTTGCTGCTGTGCTCTGATTGGCCAGCCTGCAGCAGCTTCTGCCAGGCTACTTTAATGAGGTGTGAAGTGGCCTGGCTTCACACAAAGGAATGTGCTTGGGGGAGAGAATCTCCCCTCAGCAGATGGTGAGGCAGGAACGGGGAGGGCTGCCAAACTGGTCTTCAAAGGCAGAGAAGGACATTTGGAGCACCCAGCAACACGCCCACATCCTGCAACCCCAGACAATTAGGTGCCCCCTTGATTAGATTAGGAGAGGGCAGGAGAGGGGTGTGTTTATGATTTTTAGCCACACCAGTGGGTGGGCTCAGCCAGATGTAACCTCCAAAAATCAGATTCAGCCATGTTGGATTTTTGGAGACTGTTGCCTTTTGGGATGGATTTTTGCCACACTTCCCAGGAAGTGGTCATCACAGGGGGACGACCCTGTACCTGATTGGAGGACCAGGACCCCCCTGCTTTTCACCCAGGAGCAAGGATAAAACTGGCAGACCTGCACCCACACCTCAGATCCCCTCCAGAATTCAACAAGAAAGGAACTAAAGAAGAAGAAGGACTGCCCTGCTGGACCCCTGGCCTGCACCTGGAACCTGCACTCAGAAGGACTGCACCAGCTGCACACTTGGGCTTCACCACAAGAAGGACTTTGCCTGGCTTCAACTGGTTCAAGGAGGGACTCCCTGTTTGCTACAGGTGAAAAATTGCTAACCAGAGTCCCCTGCACCAACTCCTGAAGAAAGCGACCAGCTGACCACTGTCCAGTGGCCAAAAAGGAGTTTGCGCCAGGTGCATTCTGGGAGTTGAAGTCCGCACCCCCCAAGGACCATCACAGAACTTCTGGACCCTTGGGGTGAGCTGTGGACCCCAAAAAAACCTTAAAAGAACATCTGGGTGAAGCCCCAGAAGTTTGGAAAAGATTTGAGAATTTTTGGAAAAAAGCTCCAGAGAGGGACCGACCCGCCGCGGAAATTCTAGCCGGCTTGCCTCAACCGCGACCCGGCCTGACTTCGTGGTTCGTCCCGGTAAAGAAAAACATCCAAAAAAGAGACTAAGTCCGAACGTAAAAAGTTGACCGGGACCTCCCAGCCATCGTATCCGAGAAGGGCTCCATGGACGTCGGATCAAGATCCAGGTTTACCCCGGTCGAAGGATTTTCATCTCGAAAAAACGACTAAGTCCGAAGGTAAAAGTCTCCACCGAGGAAACCCACATCGCGTATCCGGACAAGGGCTCCAGGAGGTCGGATTCAACTGGCAGGTTCGTCCCGGTGAAGAAAAACTTCAAAATAAAGACTAAGTCAGAAGGTAACTTTTTGACCGAGGCCTCCCGCGACCTGTAGCCGAGCAGGGCTCCATCGCGGTCGGCCTGAAAGTTTGACTTTGCCCCGGTCCTGGTGCAACCAGATGACCCGATTGGCGCTTTTTGTTTCTAAGCGCTAGAAAAGTAATAATTCTTTAAAAATTCATATCTCCGGTTCCCCTGAACCGATTTTAATCGTTTTTGTGTCATTTTAAAGATAAAAATATAAGCTATTTTTATAAATTGGTTTTGGATTTTTAAACTGTTTCCTGTGTTTTATTTAATTACTGTTTTGTGATATTTGACTGCTTTACACTTTGTCTCCTAAGTTAAGCCTTGACGCTCGTTGCCAAGCTACCAAGGGTTGAGCTGGGATTAATTTACTGAGACCTAACTGTACCTATGTGGAGGTTAGTGGCTTGTTGCTAGGTGTAGGTACCTACCTGCCCTACCAATAACCCATTTTCCAACAAGGCTTAACTCTGAATGAACAATAAATGGGAACTTGTGGGAGGAGAAGGAGCCACCTCCATAAACGAGTTTCCTCTGTCTGCAGGGGGGTAACATTGTGCTAGCCCCAAGTCCCAGCCCCATACAAAGCTGCAGAGACACACTACGAATTGTACATATTCTTGTGGGGAGAAATGGTGCCCCTACATGTGGTCTGAGGTAAACGGAATAGAGCTCCAGCCGACCTGCTAAGCTTTAAGTGTGAGTTACTAATCTGCGGCTACCATGAACCCATAGAGTCAAAGACGTCCCCATGGCAACTAAAGTTGCTGACGATGCCCAAGAATTGACTAGTGATCGTTAATTTGCATTAACAATTTGACACTGACAATTGATCGTTAATTTGGAAATATTTTCCCTTCCTTGGCCGCACGCAATAATTTGTGATTTCCTGAAATTTGTGACCAGATCGAAATTACTCACGAAAGTCTCAAAAGACTGCACTAACATAGAGAGTGCTCTCGGGGTCCGTGCCATGAGTACCATGTCATCTGCTTATGATAATGCTGGTGCAGGCAAATGTGCTATGTGGCCAGTGGCTTTTGTCAAGAAGGGGCTCAGATTGTCAATGTAAATAATAAACACTAACGGAGCTAAGATACAGATTTAACTCACCTCTCTAGCAAAGGGAAAAATGTCAGACATTCCTCCTGCTGCACAAAATCGGTCCTTTGCAGCTAAATTCTCATGAAGGATATAAAAAAAATTCACAAATTACATCTCGACCCCTAAATCCAACAGCATCAACCAGAGTTTGTTATTGTTAGCACAATCAAATGCTGTTGATAAGTCCATAAACGCAGGTACAGTGGGCAGGGCTTGGCAATGGTGTACTTGCCAACTTTCAAATGCAGGTTCAAGCACTGCTTCACGGTACACAACCCTGGACAGAATCCAAATTGGTAAGGGCACAGAATATTATTTTGTTTTACCAAAAATGTTAAACGATTAACTATCACCCTTTCCATTATCTTGACTGCACTGTTAAAAAAGGAAATGGGGTGATAGCATTTGGTTGACATATTTCCTTTATTGAGAATGGGAACTATAGTGGAAAGTGCCAACGAGCGTAGGGAGTTATTGCACAATTAATTATTAAATACGTTCATGAGCAAAGGGCTCTACAGATCAATATTGCTTGGATGATCTCCATGGGGACTCCATCTGGTCCTGGGGCTTTGCAACCCGGACTTTGCCTAACAGCAACCACCACTTTCAGTAAGGTGACAGGCAGTGTGGGTGAATTATGTAATTTTCCCCAAAGTAGTTCCCCTAACCTCTCCTTCTCTTCTAGATGATAAATGCACCAAATGTGAAAGCCATTCCGAGCCCAGTACGTTACAGTTCAAAAGGGAATTGACCGGGGCTTCCCTTTGCCTAAAGATTTTGACTGTGTCTCAAAACACTTGGCTTTTGTTCAAAAGCACTGCGTTTTTCAGGAACTCCAAGTCCCTTCTATTCAGGGCATCTGTTCTGCTTTCGTGCTCTTATCTCATAACCGAGCTAACAGAACCTCTCTGGAATGCACTTCTGAGCTTAAAGAAGACATTTATTGTTATTATTACTTCACCACGAGGTTCTTGAGAGACTAAATTAGTAGACTGGCAGCACACGTTCAAAAGTAGTCGCAGCAATGAAAGCAAAATATATCAAAGTACTTCTCAGTTGCAATGCACACAGCAAATACATGTGATTATATTATAGCATAACTTCAAAGCAAAGCATAAAAGTCAAAATTCATCACCGTAGGGCAAGGCTGTAGGGCCTATATTCAGCTTCATCTTTCTGGGGCTTCAAGTTGATGACTCCGTTCAACTGCAAGAAAGAGATTTTCTACCCAAACGGGAGACAGGCAACTGACGTCTCCGTTCCTGACTGAAGTCAAGCAGATTCAATCTACCTCACTCTGCCGTTGTCCAGAGCCATCGTTCCAAAGGCGCGCCCCCTCCTCTCAGACTCAGGAAAACTACGCAAGCCTTCGGAGACTGACAAGATCTCCTAGACTTCTCTTCTTCCCAAGGCTGAGCAGAAAGGAAAACACCTAGTGGGTCATTCCGACCCTGGCGGTCATAGACCGCCAGGGCCGGGGACCGCGGATGCACCGCCAACAGGCAGGCGGTGCATCCAGGCCAATTCTGACCGCGGCGGTAAAGCCGCGGTCAGAAAAGGGAAACCGGCGGTTTCCCGCCGGTTTTCCCCTGGCCTGAGGAATCCTACATGGCGGCGCTGCAGGCAGCGCCGCCATGGGGATTCCGACCCCCTTCCCGCCAGCCTGGTTCTGGCGGTTTTGACCGCCAGAACCTTGCTGGCGGGAACGGGTGTCGTGGGGCCCCCTAACAGGGCCCCACAAAGATTTTCAGTGTCTGCATAGCAGACACTGAAAATCGCGATGGGTGCAACTGCACCCGTTGCACCCTTTCCACTCCGCCGGCTGGCATCCTCGTGGAAGGGGGTTTCCCGCTGGGCGGGCGGGCGGCCTTCTGGCGGTCGCCCGCCGGCCCAGCGGGAAACTCAGAATTACTGCGGCGGTCTTTTTACCGCGCTGCGGTATTCTGTCGGGGGAACTTTGGCGGGCGGCCTCCGCCGCCCGCCGAAGTCAGAATGACCCCCCAAATGTACTCTCTCTTATCAGGTCTAGTCTGGTGTGAAAAACACAGCTTGGTCTATCATGTGGAAAAACCCAGCTTGGAAAAACACAGCTCATCTGCAATGTCTCAACTGCAATGTCTAATCCCACATTAAAGCCAATAGGCAGCTGAACTAAATATCAAATGCAATGTCTAAATTCATGTCAAAGCCAATAGGCAGCTAAACTGAATACAGAATGTAATGGCTAATGCCATGTCAAAGCCAATAGGCAGCTAAACTGAATACAGAATGTAATGTCTAATGCCATGTCAAAGCCAATAGGCAGCTAAACTGAACACAACATGTAATGTACTACTGGTGAACATTGAGCAACTAATATGAACAATGGTGAAACACAAAGTCATTGGTCAAACACAATTAATAGCTTCTCATTCCACACTATGACCAATTCATTTTTGTTTACATACCTCTTATTTCAAACAAAAACAAAAACATCAACAGAAAAAAAAACATTATAAGCAAATTAGAAAGCAATGGAAGTGGATTAACATATTGATCTCATAACCTTTCACATCAGATACATCTACACATAAAAGACTGACTCTGATTGAACAGTGTCTCTAAAATAGCAATTTGATGTAGCATGAGTTCTACTCATGTAAAGATACACGGTCACCTGAAAGGTTTGCTGGAATGTAAGCGAAAGTCAGAGTTCCACACGAAAAAACACAGACAGTTAACTGTTAAGGTTGCTTAGTTCCAGTGGAAGAATGTAATCAAACAAGTTGATCCTGAACTGAAGGCGCCATTTGTGCAAAATGGATCCACGAGGTTGGTACTTTAATCAATCAAGTTCAGGTTGGGGGTTCGGTCCCTTCCCCGACCGCACACGCACACGCCCGAAGGGAGACCACACAGCACACTCATGGTCAGTGGCGAAACGTGGTAGGATCTGCAAAAGAAAAAAGTATGACTTTTCTTGCAAATAACATTTGTCATCTGAAATGTGCCCTTCCTCTTCCTTTCCTTGTTTTATAATCAGCAGGACGTTTTTGGGGCCCTTTGTTATGATTTCTGCAGGTTCTGGAGGGTCATTTGGGGATTCAACCCACACCTCAGCACTGAGGTTTTTATCTGCTGCGCCACAGCTTCCCTTTCCTTGCACTGTCAGAACGGCTGGGGCAGACTCCTTCTTTACCAAACCTCCATTCACTGCACTTTTGACAAGTTGGGCCAGTCTGTCTCCAATCTGCATGAATGAATCAGATTATTTTCTAGTTATCAGCATAATTTTGATTTCTCCTTGGTAATCTGCAGCCATCGCTCCCCCTAAAACCTGATCAATTTGCCATATCTGTCCTGGTAACTTTCCTCTCTCCAACTGATCTTTGTCTGTTTGTGGGATAGATTGCTGTTGTGCATGCTGCACAATCACAGTTTTTATCAAATCTAGGGGAATGTGCATCTCTCTAATCTCTGCCCACCTGTAAGTGGCTCTTTCTCCAGATGTCCACATTTCTGGTGCACCCACTTAGCCATCCCCACTAAGTCAGAATTCTGGGTGGACACTTCAGACTCTGAATTTTTCTCTTTAACATCTGCAAGGGAATTGAACCAGTTATGTACAAGCCATGTGGAAAACCAAACGGCTAAACCACTGGCAGTGAACCAAGAATCAGTGTAAAAATGACACATCTCAAGCAGCTCCTGCTTTAAAGTCTGACACACATTGTACAATGCTGTTCCTTCTCCTGTGCTAGAAAACCACTTTTCAGTCAATGAATCATTAGTCAAACAAACATGCTTTTTATCCTCAGGGAACACAAATTCAAATGGTGCACTCAATTTTACTGGTGACTCTTTTACCTATGGTACACCCTGCACCCTCTCCTCCTTGTGAAAAGGGGCTTGTGACACCTGTTCATGTAGGGCTGCAGTGACTCTAGCCCTGACTTGCATGTACCAGACCCAGTGTATGATACCAGCCTCCTGTGCCTGTCCTAAACTGTGAGAGTTAGGTGAACTCATCACCCACTGATAACAAGTCAAAAGCTTACTCCAAAGTTCCAGGGGCACTCTTGTCCTCCCCTGTTCCTGATTTACATGTAAATCAGTGTTTCCCTCTTGCACTGGGCAGACACCTAAAGTCTGAATTATTTCATTTGCCAAATCAGAAGCGCGCAGCTGCTTATATTTTTTCCTAGTTACTTTATACCAAAGTGTTAAGATTTCACTCAGATAAGGGCTATACTGTTTACAAAAATCAAACAAGCTCATGAAACTCAATGTTTCTTGCTTAGTGCAAATAGTAAGAAACTCTAAAATCTTTTGTTTTACTTGTGCCAGTAACTGCACATTTTGCGATAGTACTCCTGCCTTGTCCGAATTAATTTTACTTTGTCTGTAAATAACATTCTGAGCTCTGTTCTCAGTGTTATCTGTTAAGGAATGCTCTTCAACTGCCAAAAACTGTGGGGTGTTTTGCGCTATGCTCTGCTTACACTGAGGCTCAGACTGGCTCACAGCTGTCTTAACCCCCTCATTACTGGAATGGGAAAAGCCAGATTCTTCTAAAACAGCAGTTTTATAGATTTCAGCATTATCTTGCATTAATGTGCTCTGGCTAATTTGCTCACGTAAATTCTTATTTTCATGGTCTAACTGCCTACATCTCTCCTGCATTTTTCTGTAAGCAGATAAAAGTATCCAAAGCCTTATGTCAAGAACAAAAGGAACATTATTTATTTCAAAAGGCACATTTTCTAAATATGCTTTATCACAGAACTCATGCCAAGACTCACACAGTCCTGATAAACAAGAAAACATGTTTTTCACAGCACCATAAGGCAGTTTGACTTCACATGCATTTTCAAATATGGTCTGCCGTGCTTCTTCAATTCTCTAAACAACAAAAAACAATTACACTTTTAAATCGTGCACTTCGAAATCTCCAATTGGACTCTGAAAACTGACGACTATGCCAAAATGTTCTGCTTTCCTGCTCTTATCTCATAACCGAGCTTACAGAACCTCTCTGGAATGCACTTCTGAGTTTAAAGAAGACATTTATTGTTATTATTACTTCACCACGAGGTTCTTGAGAAACAAAATTAGTAGATTGGAAGCACACGTTCAAAAGTAGTCGCAGCAATGAAAGCAAAATATATCAAAGTACTTCTCAGTTGCAATGTACACAGCAAATACATGTGATTATATTATAGCATAACTTCAAAGCAAAGCATAAAAGTCCAAATTCATCACCGTAGGGCAAGGCTGTAGGGCCTATATTCAGCTTCATCTTTCTGGGGCTTGAAGTTGATGACTCCGTTCAACTGCAAGAAAGAGATTTTCTACCCAAACGGGAGACAGGCAACTGACGTCTCCGTTCCTGTCTGAAGTCAAGCAGATTCAATCTACCTCACTCTGCTGTTGTCCAGAGCCATCCTTCCAAAAGCATGCCCCCTCCTCTCAGACTCGGGAAAACTATGCAAGCCTTTGGAGACTGGCCAGATCTCCTAGACCTCTCCTCTTCCCAAGGCTGAGCAGAAAGGAAAACACCAAATGTACTCTCTCTTATCAGGTCTAGTCTGGTGTGAAAAACAGCTTGGTCTATCATGTGGAAAAACACAGCTTGGAAAAACACAGCTCATCTGCAATGTCTCAACTGCAATGTCTAACCCCACGTTAAAGCCAATAGGCAGCTAACCTAAATATCAAATGTAATGTCTAATGTCATGTCAAAGCCAATAGGCAGCTAAACTGAATGCAGAATGTAATGGCTAATGCCGTGTCTAAGCCAATAGGCAGCCAAACTGAAGACAGAATGTAGGGCCAGATGTACCAAAGGATTTTACCCATTCTGTGTCTATGGGAAAAAGCTTTCGTACATATGGCCCGTAATGTCTAATTCCATGTCAAAGCCAATAGGCATCTAAACTGAACACAACATGTAATGTGCTGCTGGTGAACATTGAGCAACTAATATGCGCAATGGTGAAACACAAAGTCATTGGTCAAACACAATTAATAGCATCACAGCATCCTTCCTAGCCTTCAAGTTACTTTAGTAAAAGCTCTGGGCTTCACAAACTCCAATTGGGTCATTCAGTGTGGCTGAAAGCACTTTCCTTACCCTGCGATTAGCTGTTGAGCAATGTCTATGGATCCATTGAGGGCTCTCCTTAACACGCCAATTAGACGTCAACAAATGCTTCCTGATGCACAAACATACATTTTCATAATGGGCTTGGATTTCACCCCCACTTACTTCTGACAAGCAGTACAAAAATGACTTTAGATGGATTTTCAAAGGTAAGCCAAGAGTAACTCCTGGTTCCCACAAGGGCCAAACAAGAATAAGACCATTGTTAGAGTACTGAGTGGCAGATATTATTACATCAGGACCATTGGTTCTTATCACTGGTAAGTGCCCTACTGCAGATAAAGCATTGTGATCCCTCACTCTGCCTATAAAACAGCACCCAGTAAAAACCAAGGTAAAACCTTCCTTGTTACAAATATATAGTCAATGACCGAAGCAAGAACACTCCTTCTAAAAGAGGCCAGGGATGGTGCATCTTTGTTGAACATATCAACATTGTCAACAATATCATGTGCAGCGAGATACCGGCCTAACTCCATTCCTCTACTGTCTGGTTGACCCAAGGGATACAGTATACTTAAACCTCATGCCTTGAGATTAGCTGCCAATTCAGTTTTCCCTATGGTGCCTCGTCACATATTGCCCCTCTTCATGGGAGTCTGCTAGTGGGCATGAACTGGTCTAAACATGGACAATCTGTGTCAGACTCAGCTCTTGTACATTGAATTCACAAAGTGTCCATGATCACCCTCGATAATGTATTCATGCATGGTTGTTTAGATATTTTTTGTATCACCAGGGCTGACTATCCTACTGTGTGGTTATATATGATGCTTCACTTATTTCCCAAATAAAGAATTACAAAACAAAAAAGGAAAATAATTGAGTAGAATGAACACATACAGGATTTAAAAAAATCATTAGTTATCATTTGTATCCAGCAAAAGTAAAAGGAAGTCAATTTGTGCTTTATGAGCAGGGATAAAAATACATTGTTAGTCTCAAGTGACCCCATACGGAAAGGCCACCCCTGACTGTGCCAAGTGTAGAAGAGATAGCTGGACAAGAATGACAGGCAAAACTGGCACAGGAGGTCCCAAGTTTCCTGAATAGAAATTAAGTCAAATTTGGTGATGAAATCAAGCCATGTCGGGTTGGTATTCTTGTCCTTAAACCCAGCAATGCTCCAGCTCAAAAAAGAAGAGGGTTGATTAGTACTCTTAGTCATCGGTCTCTTCTGTACAACCCCTTCTCCCATTAAGTTTTCAGAGAAAGAAAAGCACCTTAATATCATATGAAATTCAGTCCACGTTGAAAAGAACTTTATAACGGTTTGGGACAGGTATAAGACCCTGATCCCCTACGCAGAAGGAAAGATCAGAGACCGGCCAAGATGATTGCAAGACTTGAGGCACATTAGATGTATTTGCTTGTCTGCCCCTACCACTCCCACTGAACGTGGTTGCCAGGTGGTTGCCTAACTGAGGGTGAAAGGAACTCGGTAGAAGTATCCTAATGGAACCAGGGTTATGTTACCCCCAGCTGCAGCCTCACTCATGGGCCCAAACAACAGACTTTGCACCAAAAGTGGAGATCTAAAGTTCACAATAACACAATCCCCACATGAGTCACCTGGACAGGGCCCAATCCATCCACTCCTGTGAGTCAGCAGGATGTCACCATCAAGGGAGAAAGGGAAACTTCTATGGTGTGCAAGCCAAAAGAGAACTTTATTGGGTAATTCCTCATATGACTTTCCCTGACCCCTGTGTAGAGGAGGAACTCTGATGAGGATCTCCACACAGGGACAGGCTGCAGCTGGAGACTGATGGAAATCCGACTGGGAATAGAAAATGTCTCAATTGATATTTGACCTGCCTTGTACAGATTATCAGATGGACAGATTCCCCCCTCCCAGCTGGCCCTAATCTCGCCCGAAGATGAGAGTTAAGTTAAGCCTAGATGCGATATTGAGGGGACAAGCGTGGTTCATACCAGATGTTAAACCTTTGAACACACTTCAGATGTGGGGGTAAAATGCTGGGAAGCAAGTGCTGATTATCCATGGTTATGACATGGAAGGCAGTATCTTTTGGGGTAACTGCTGTGGAAGAGTCACACGTTATGACTCAATAGATTTAAGTTGATCGATCAGAGGAGGGAGTTTAGCCTGTAGCAGCACTTTATATTTGATGCTACAGTTCTCCATGAAGCACTCAATACAGAAGTGACTAGGGACTGGATTTGCCAAAAACTCTGGTGCAGAAGGAGAGGGAGAAGCATGAAGAGTTGAACCCATGACCATTGTTGGTTTGCCTTATTTGTTTGCCATCACTCTACGCCTGTTGCAATTTTCCGCTTTGCCCTCCTATTTGTTACACATTGAGGGCTATCAATATAATCCGTGGCTGCAGTAAAAGCATCAGCAACTGACACACTTCCACCACAAGAATTAAGACCATGGATTTTTTGGCATGCGGTTGACAGTGTCCCACCACCTTCAGCACAATTCTACCACGTCACTGCTGCCAAAGAGCCCTAACTTCAGTCTATTGTAAAAAGTGAAGTGTGGCTATGTTTTTGAGCAAGATTGTGCTTGCATCAGCTGTACAAGTGCCACTGCTGATATTCTGTTGGTTGACTTTCAGCCCTGTAGCAGCATCTCTCTGCCATAGACAATAAAGTGGGGCCATAGGGGTTGAGTCCCCTTTTAAGACTAACATCATTTGAAACTACAGGGACCTCAAATAAGGTCTGTGGGAAAGTAACTTATCCATGGCTAGATGGGCAAACCCACTATTACTGGTATGTGAATTTGGTGGGTATGTGTGCTTTATGTTGAGATCAAAAAAGAGGCACAAACCTATTGTATGAAATCTATGCGCCCTTGCCATGAGCAACTATATGTCACTATTACCAAAGCTGTGGCATTCAACCAGGAGAATGCCAAATACAGGCTTTTCTTTCTAGTTTGGCTCACCCTCACTAAGAAAAGCCAATCATATTTTAAGTCAAATGTAACATGTTGAATTCTTATTAATTTTGAAATAAATCTATTTCCTACCCCAGTTTATTGGTTGCGAGTTAATGTCATGCAAGGTGAAAATTAGACTGAGTCTGGCAGACTCAGCTCAGCAGCTATTCACTCTCTCAGTACAATTAGTGCCAAAGTGAAACAATGCTAGGCTTCATTAGAGGGAGCAGCCAAATGTTGTTATTGATGTTTTCATAGCTCACTAATCACTTGTGAGGGTAAGCAGGTATCCTGGAGCTGGTGTGTGAGGCTAGCCCTGGGGGCTTACTAAAAAAGCCAGGACTTCAGCTTCTTGCAAAAGAAGATGAATTCATCACCCAATCCCACAGCAATCCCACAGCAATCACAGCCAATCACATGAAATAACTCTTCAAAATGTTGAGGAATTCTCCAACCTAGCAACTATGGAGAACATCACCCAGCCCTCTCATGAACTCTGTGAAACTCCCTCAGACTACTTCTGCACAAGATTGCCACCATCTACATCAACTTCTACCCGCAACCCACGGCTCTCAACTTCACCAACCTCAACTATCTAGCTCACACCAGCTGAATGGCCACCAGTTGGCCCCCAATCACCTCTCAAATCTCCATGGCCATCATGCCCTCCATTCACTCTGGAACAGTCATCAACCCCTTCTCCCACATGCTTTTCAACCTTGGAAGCAACCCTATCAGCACAGAACTCACCAGCATCATCAACACGTCAATCACCACAGCAGCCTTCCCGGACAGCTGGAATCATGAAGAGGTCAAACCCCTCCTAAATAAACCCTCTGTCGACCCCAGCGAGCTAAAAAGTATCGACCAATATTCCTGCTCCCCTACCCGGTCAAAGTACTCGGGAAGGCCACAGCACTGAAACCGCTCTGATCGCAGCCATAACCAACATCAAAAACCCCCTCAACCATGGGAAGACAGTGACCCTGATCCTGCTTGACCTCTTTGCTGCTTTTGACACTGTTTCCCACCACACCTCAATCAACAGACTCTACAACATTGGCATGTGGTAAAACACCTTCAAGTGGATCGCCTTCTTCCTCACAAGATGCACAAAGAGTATCTAGCTGCCTCCCTTCACCTTCGAACCCAAAGACATCTTATGAGGCGTACTCCAAGGATCATCTCTCAGCTCCACCTTGTTCAACACTTACATGACCCCCCATTGCAGACATCATCAGATCCCATGGCCTCAACATAATTTCTTATGCAGGTGACACTCTTCCCATCCTCTCGCTCACCAAAGACTGCTCCACCACCAGAGTCAACTTATGGAAAGCCATGTCACACGTAGCCAACTGGATGAGAGACAACTGCCTTAAACTCAACTCCAACAAGACAGAAGTTTTGATCTTTGAGAAGAACACCTCTATATGGGACCACAGGTGGTAGCCTGCAGAACTCTGACAAACACCCACAGACCATGTATACAACCTAGGTATCATTCTCTGCAGTGCACTGATCAGGAAATGACAAATCAAACCAGTCACCTTCTCTTGTTTCCATATCCTTCGCATGCTCCACAGAATCATCAGATGGATCGCAGTTAACTCCAGAAAGACCGTCACTCAGGTCCTTGTCACCAGCCACCTCAACTACAGCAATGATATCTACACCATCATCTCCAACCAACTCTTCAAAATACTCCAGGCCATACAGAATGCTGCAGCCAGGCTCATCCTGAACATCAGCAAATGAACCCACATCACCCCCAGTTCAGGAACCTCCACTGGCTCCCTAGCCAGAAAAGATGCCAGTTCAAGATCCTCAAATACACCTGCAAAGCCCTGCATGATCAAGTCTCAGTCTACAGAAGTCAGTGACTGAACTTCCACCTACTCGCAAGACAACTGCGCTCTGCCTCACTAGCCCGTGCACAACCCCTCATCCGTTGCACCTGCAGTAGGAGTCGCTCCTTCTCCTACATCGTCACCAAGACCTGGAATGACCTACCCCTCCATCTTTGTACAGCAGCCTCCCTGGTTGTTTTTCAGGAAGGAACTCAAGACCTGGCTTTTAAACAGAGAATCACACCCAGAGCGCCGAGATACCCCTGCCGTGCTATACAAATATGTATTGATTGATTCATGGCCTTGCTGCTATGCAGGAGTGATTAGGACCTCGTGATGGTTCACCTCCTGAAAAGCAGCATGTAGATGGTCCATTATATCGTCCTTGCCCCATCAACAGAATTTCCAAAGGAACCCATAAGGGGCTTTATTATATGGAAGGTTCAAAATGGCATGTGGCATTTCCTCCTTAGATATCTCCTCCTCCAAAAAGGCCATGCCATCATTGTTGAGACTTGGCACTCGTATGCTGCAAAACATTCTCTACCTGTTACTCAGTGTCATGCAGTTCGGAGCTATAGTGCTTTGCATAGTAGGTCCCAAATATATTGGCTTTGCCCTGTACATCTCGGTCAAGGTGGCCTGACTGACCTCTAATGGCCAGAGTGACTGTTGCAGCTGCCTGTTGGTGGAGTTGTGCATCTAGGAGTCTGCCTGCCCTTTCACCATGCTCATAGTGTAAAGCTTTTAATTTGTAGAGCACAAATTCTGCATGTGAGGCATAGCAGGAGGATAACCTCCATTTTAGCCTTCACCAGGGCAAGTCTGGTTTTGGTAGAGGATCTCATGACATACACCTATGTATAGGATCAAATTATAGTCTCCAAAGCCATCTGCCTTTGTGCTCATTGTTTATTGGCCAACACCACATCCCTCATCAGTTGACCACAGACTGTGACCTTGGCCACCAGCTACAGTGTTTGAGTCGACCAGATAAAGCCCACATTGTTCTGGAGATAGGTAGTCAAATTAGATACAGCTGCACCTTTTCATGGGGTGTTTAATAGTGCACCACATTGAAGCACCAGGGTTTCTGGGTGGGTTTCGGAAGGTTCCAGTCGATGTTCAAATGGACCAGTACTTGGTCAGACAGAGAGCCTCCTAAGATGACACAATTCAATCGTTGGGGAACATGAGTGGGAGTTCAGGAATTAATCTGACGGAGGGTGGGTGCCATGTACCACATGGAGGAATGAGTACTCTTTCTCCATCGGGTGAAGGAGGTTCGAGATGTCCCTCAACCCGTGATCATCTGAAAGGCCTTATAAGAGGGCACTGTCCTTGTTGTTATGTGAGTCTTTGGGGCCTGTATGATCCATAACGGTGTCCGGTGTCAGATTTCAATCCCCAGCTTTCACTATATGTAGTTCTGTGATGTGTCTCTTCAAGTTTGAGAGGAAAATGGCTTTGTAGCCATTGAGGGCATAAATGAAACCCATACTGAACACTATGGTTCAACCCTAGGTTTAGCAAATATGTAACAGTCCTCATCGTCCTCCTGGAGTTAAGGATTGAGCAAGGCAGGGCCAAATGAAAGGATGACCACCCGAGCCTCCATGGAACTGGATTCATTAGGGGCGGAGCAGTATGGAGGGTGTGGCAGACGCACAGTAACTGTAGAGGACCTCCCCCACCCATGTTTCTTCCATTTCTGATGGAGAGAGGTGAGTCTCCTATAGAAGAGTGATGTATGCCTTCCTGTGACCAAATATGTAAGTATGTTTTTATGCTTCATGTAGTTTGTCAGCCCAGGCTCGTTGAGTTTAATAACAGTGAGGGGTTGAGTCATCTTGGTGGCAGGGCCGGTCCCATTAGCAAAACACGCTGTACGAGATAGAAAGTGGTGGGGAATGTGGGGGGGCTGACCATGCCTTGGAGCATGAGGTTACAGTCATGGATTGAGCAATTTCAGGGGATGGGATAAAGAGGGGAAGGAGACCTGCAGGGATGGTGGAGGCCTCTCTAAATTCTCCATGTAGCGTGGTGTAAAAAAGTCACACCATGCTTCAGGAGTCATCAGCATCAGGGGTCCTTATTAGGGCCAAGAAGGTTATGGGGATAGACAACTTCGCAGATGTGCACTCTGGGTGCCACTGTCAATGGTGGGTCAAGGTGTCTCGATGAGCAAGAGGCCACTGAGTGGGAAATCACAATGGCTGATGAGCAAGGACAATTAATCGCCAATAGGCATATTGTGAGTTGTAAGTAAAGAAATGGGGGGAAGGAGGAGTGGAAAGACTTGTTCTCCAACGTACGGAGGGTGGCATAGACCACTAAGGCCCAGATTTACTAACATTTGGCACAACACAATGCAGCAAGACAACTCGCTGCACTGTGTGAAATGACTAGATTTACTCATTAACAGGGCCACACAAGGTGGCTTTGTGTGTCTTGGTAAATCTGACTTAAGGGCTAATTTTGGTAAATACCGGCCTAGGTGCCAAGAGGGAGAGGCAAGAGGCAGCAAGCATCCAAAAGCTCAGAAGACAGACAAAATGAGACAAAATGAGAAGCACTGTGTAAACACTGGACATCCCCAGTTGAGGCTGTAAGTGAGGAGAGTGTCAATATCATTAAGGGAAAAAGGGGGGAGAGTAATGTGGAGTGGTAGACAATGAGCAGTATTTAGTAAGGGGCAGTCCAACCTGTTCCTGGTAGATGGATATCCGTGAAGGACCAAATCAGGATACCATGTGTTGTGTATTGGATAAGGATAAAGGCAAGGTGGAGATCAGTTGTAATCCCAGAAGGCGGGCAGGAAAAGAACAATGAGTCAAAAAGGACAAGTCTGGTGTGTTGTACACTGTCATCATGTGAAATGCCAATTAGAACTTTAAAATATGCATCACTAACAATATAATCAGAAAAACCAGGAGTGAAAATTCAAGGAAACCATATATCATTAGAGAAACATCTCCTGGGAATAGGGAGCTGGGGGAGGGGGAGAGTGAGGAATGGAGGGATGTGGAAGGGGAAGGGAAGGGCAGTAGGGTAATGGGTAAAGGCCCCCAAGTGTCACAGTGGGCAGGAGCTGTAGGTCCCAGACAGCCAACTTTGGAACATTGTTCAGTGAGGCAGGTCAGAACTTGCATCTTGTAAGGTTTTGGGATTTAGTGGTGCTCAAGATTTGTCCCTAATGTCCACATGAGTCACTATCATATCACCCTCCCACATTCAAAGAGCTTCCTTAAAGTTGGCCACATTGATGATGGTCCTTTCTGATGTTCTGGGGCTTACTTTGCTCTCCAAGTGAATGAGACACAGTATCCAGGAACTTGGTAAAAATCTTCCAAGCTTTGGAAATCTCTGCACCGTCTATCCATTGTGATCCATATGGTAGCTGGTTCTAAGAGGCTCAATTGATATCCCAATTCTTCAATTGCAGGTGAAGGTCCAGAAAGACGAGGCTCTTGGCATTGGCTTCTGAGGACAAGTCGACGGTTCTATGAATTCAGCCACCATCAATCTCATAGGGCTCATGCTTCCATGCTGCCAGAATGATTTGTCGGTGTGAGTGATTTGCAGAAAGCAAACTATTCTAGGGTGAGGTCTAGTTACCTCAGCTGGTGGTGTGAGGTAAAATCGGATTCTATGCATGGTCAGGATTTCATCTGAGGAGTAAATGAGAGGACTGTGATGCGCTGTGTTAATTTAAGCAAAAAAGCCTTTGAGTCATACTTCTCCATTTTATTTGCAACCTCATAGAATCTGATATTGTGTCAATGAGACCGATCGTCCAGGTCTGTCAATTTTTGTTTGATGTGCCAAAGCTCAGAATTAATTATCTCCAATCTTTCAAGCTTCCCCTCCATCACAGTCAAATGGTGGTCAATTTCATACACTTTAGCAAGAAATAGCCCTATGTCCCTTTTTATGGTTTTCACATCATAAGTGATATTGGTGATTTTCCTGTCCATGGTAAGCAGTCAGGCTCCAATGGAGGTAACTTTCCTGGGATGGTATCAAGAGGTATCTGGCTGGGCAGGGGTAGAAATCTTGCCACCGCCGATGACCTCAGTGAAAAGCAATTGCTGGGAAGACTTGTTTGAGGCCATTGTGAGAGGATAGAGGGTCCCTGAATTAAGTCAAGACAAGCAGGCAGAAGGCTCTTTCACATAATGTCAGTGACTAAGAAGATGGGAGCACCATTCTTATTGCACCCCCTAGGATACGCTAGGTGCAAAGAGACCCATTGATCCTGGGGAGGAGGGAGAAGAAGAAACTGTATGCAAGTCATTGGTAGAGGGGATCTCCCCTACATATTGGTAATGCAAAGGCCCCCCCTTGGAGGGCTCAGAAATACTAATAGGGATAAGATTGTCAAGTAGTAGGGCCTACCATGTGGAAGACAGGCTGTAGTATGGGCTATCACAATTGGGGCACTCAGGCAAAGAGTCAATAATCCTGGTCACTCTGCTGGACTAGGCCAGTGTCTTGTTCAAAGACAAGGCAAGTAGCAAATCAAAAGCAAGGCAATGTGCACCCTGGAGAAGGTTCCCAAATGCACTCCCACTGGCAACAAAGGAGGGCAGGTACCCCAGGGAGATAATGTCTGCAAGCATGGTGGGCCGGAAGGCACTAAATCAACATGTGTCAATTAAGGGGACCAGATGTCATTGTCATATAAGCAGGTACAGGCCTGTGATAGTGTGAAATTGGTAGGCACTGTTGAGCGTGCTCAAGGGACTGTACCTGGTGCGTCAGTGGGGCAGGTAATCTTGGCCTGCTGGAAGAGGCCAGGAAGCCTCACCTCAGTCCAGTCCTGGTGGGATTTCCAAAAGGATGGTGTATCAAAGTCCAGAGGGGTGCAGGGCATGAGTGTCTGGTGTCGTTGGAGGCCACCAATGGAAAGACTCAGCCACAGTGCCTCATGTGCATATTAGCCCCAGGACCCTATGTGTTTCTGGTCTCCTAGTGGCTCATCTCTGCCACAGGGAAAGGAAGGAGACAGTGAGAGTTAAAGGAATAGAATTGTCCCCGGTGTCACATGCTGACAGCAGACAGAAGGTTGGTGTAGGGGCTGGAAGGTGTTTTTTTCTTTAGCTCACAGCATGCTCCATTCCCCATTAAAAATGCCCCTATAACTTCCTTCAGCCAGGGAGGTGGTGTTACGCTGGAGCACTGGCCTGATTTCTTCCCCATTTGGCCACCCCCTGCTGGTTGTTCTTGGTATTAACAAGGAACATTTTTTTTACAGTTCAAAGCATGTGCCTTGCATCAGTACTATCTTGAGAAATTTTCAGTAGTGGGTCCACTGCAGTCTATTTGATGTAGAGGATATCCCATAAATTATTGCATGTGTCCATACTAATTCCAGGACTCACTGGCCAACTTGGATTTTTCCACACAGACGCAATTTCCGTGCAGTCAGGATTTTCTGCAACCTTCAGACACAGATGGGACATTTTGAGCAGTCTTCTATGGTAGAGCCAAGAGTGTTTTAGAAATGTGTGTCAGCAAGAAACTGCTGCTATCACGCTCAGGAACAAGTCTAATGTCAGGAAGTCAAGCTGCTGGTAATCAGAGATTCTGGAAAGAGAGGGAACATGGTCTGGAGCTGTTATTTCCCAGGGATAATGTACAGTAGCTCAGTTAAGGAATTGTTCTTCCCTGTCAAAGGCTTTATACCCTGATCAACCCTGATTTCAGTATTGTTGCTAAACGTGAAGGGAACGTGGATACGCCAGGGAGAACTGCACTGGTTTACACTAGCATGCTTGCTCCTGCGGCTACGGGCTGTGCAGCGTGTCCTCCCCTGACCTGGTGCTGGTTCTGGTGTAGGCAGCATCGGCAGAGGGAGCATAAGCAGCCACGACCTGGAAGAGCGGGAGGTCACAGGAGAATGACAGGGCGACTGTTTTGTAGATCCAGTGGAGGTTTGGTGCCTAGAAAAGGGGAAAGTTGAACTACTAACTGTGGACAGAAACATATGGAACCAGATGAGCTGAGTACTGAGGGTAAGGCTGCTTAGGGGGATTTCCACATTGCTTTCAGGAGCACATAAAAACACTGGTAGCAGGAGTGTGGCAGACATTGTTGGTGAAGCGATAGGCAAGAGTGCATACACCTCAAGAACCTCCATAGGAAACTCCTGAATGAGACAGCGTCAAGAAGTGCACCTGCTCTGCAGGACAGAACAAGTGAGACAGGCATTAGGAGTGCTAGAAATACCCCATCCCTCAGGTCCTTCTTTAAAGTAAATTCCATGAATCATGAGAGGACTCCAAGAGAGGGCGGGAAGATTCCATACAAGAATAAAGACATGGGATATAAGGCCCAAGGGGAGACAGCAGTGGATATAAGCATAGAAAAATCCATAATACAAGGAGATGTTCCAATTTCTAACCAGTATGCCCCCTTGGTTGTGTAGGGTATGACATCAAGTTATAGGAGTGCGGAGGCAGTCAATATGACAGATTTGCTAGAGTGGGTGGCCTCTCTAACCCTGCAGCCTAAGATAGCAGGTGGGGGCTGGGTAGCAGTACAGGAGTTGTTTGGCCAGTTGTCACGGGAGATTAAAGAACGTTTCTCAACCTCAGATGCATATCAGATGGAGATTCACGGGACATGCTTAAGTTGGGAGGAGAAAATGTCATGCCTGGCTCAGCGCACAGAGCAGGGCAGAGCAGGGTTCAGGAACTCAGCTTGAACATTAATGAAAACAGACAAGCTGTAGCCTGGCTGCGGCAAACAGAAAAAAGAGCTGTCTGATAAGCTCAGTAGAACGGTGAACAATCCAAGATGGAACAATATTAGAATCTTGAATGTGGCTGAGAGTGACGATGGGGCTGATATAAAACTATTTCTGGTAGATCTATTAACTAAGGTCTTCCCCCAGGAAACTTTCTCTGTCGATTTAGGGGCAGAAATCAAGAAGGTTTATCGGGACCCATTTAAGTTGAAACTGGGATGCAAGAAACCACAGAAAGTATTGGTAAATTTTCAGTTGTATGTAATGAAATAAATAATTCTGGGTTCTGCCCTAAAGGCAAAGATCATCCAGGCCTAAGGTTTTGCATTCAAGATTTGTTCTGACATCTGACACACCACAGAATATGGACGGTGGGAAATGGCCAAACATATGGAGGGTCTGAGAAAAAGGGGAGTGACAGTCACCTTAGATTCCCAACATTTTGAAAGTCATGTGGGTGAATAAAATGTATAACTTTTTAGTGCCTGAAGTTGTGGATAACTTTATGGCCCCTGCTGATTCATGGGGCAAATGAAAGATATAGGGCCAGATTTAAGAAAGGCGGTGCTGCACTGTGCAGCACCACTTTTCTTGTGCCCCTTAGTGTCCCCCTAACCCCACCACGTGTGCGCTGCATCTAAGATATGATGCACCAAGGCAGTAGTTAGGGAATCAGCGTCAAAATTGTTGACACTAGTTTGGTGCTTTGCAGAGTTAGCGTCAAAAAATTTGACACTAATCCTGCAAAGCCCATTGAGGCACATCATGAATATTGGGGTGCCTCTTTTTAACACCTGCTCCAAGCAGGTGTTAAAAGTGTTGAAAAAAATGATACAAAGAAATCTCTTACATTTCTTTACGCCATTGTTTTACCCCTACTCAACATGGGAATGCCCCTTTGCATACATTATGCATGGCGCATGCATGATGTAGCGCTAAGGGTTACAAAGAGGCAAAATGCATGCATTGCTCCACTTTGTAAATCTGGCGTGCCATTTTTGGCCATCTAAAACTAAATTAGCGTTAAAAAAATTACACTAATGTGTTGTTAGATGGCGTAAGGGGCTCTTAAATATACCTCATAGTATAGAGGGGGAGAACACACTGTTAAAAAAACTGTTCCTGGAGAGGTGGGTTCGAATAAGCATTGGAATGCCAAGAGATAGTCATAGGTGGGCTTCCTTGGGGGAGGGGGCACATGAGGTTAGGAGCATGGTATGAGAAGGAACAAAAATATGTATGTCCTCAATCAAAATATATAGGGTCGTGATTACAAGGGGGCCTATGTTCAAAATTAGTCTTGGGGACTATGGGGGGAGATAGTCAGGAAGGTGATCAGGTTTCCTCAATTCTGAACTGTAATGTGAATATGTGAATTGGCTGCGTGTAAGGAAAAGGCAGCACCTAATTTTGCAATACTTGAAGGATAGCATGACTCAAATCATTATGCTGCAGGAGAAGCATGTATTAAGATCACAGTGTTGAAACCTGTTCCTGAAACAAACGTGTGTGGACAGTATGGTGGCGATGAACCAGCAACACTGCACGAAAGGAATGATCATTCTAGTCAAGGTAAACTCAGGGGTGGAAATAGTGAAGTATAAAGCGGGCGAGGGTGGACGCTGTATAGTAGACGAATTAGGACTCAGAAGAGCCCATATACGTTGGCTAGCTATTATTGGGGAATAGAGGTGATGTTTCCTCACTGGCTACACTTCTCTGCACCATGGTAGAGCTTAAACCCCACATTACTCTAAGGGAAGATTTTAAGATTTTAGTTCATAACCACTTGGACAGGGCTTGAACACATATTAGCTCACAAAGGAAGAGGGCTTATCTCCTCTCGATGGTGGAAAACCTAAATTTATGCGACGTGTGGAGCAGGGTAAAAGGGAACTGCAGGAACTATACCTTTTACAGTAAGGAAAACATCCATTACTCAAGAATAGATTAATTTGTTCTTGGACAGCAGAGAGGCAGAGAGAATTTTAGAGATAGGACACCATCTAATAGACTTATCAGACCACATAGCAATATTATTAAGGATTAGATTGCCAGCATGTAAGCAAAGCAGAAGGTGGACAGTTATTAGGAGATTATTCTTTCAGTCAGATGTAATGCAAGAGGTAGGGAAGGAAACAGAGATTTTTGTTTAGTTGGAACATGACATCTGCGCCTATTAATGTCGTATGGGACACATACAAGGTCAGGCTGAGGGGGATTTTAAAGAGCTCCTCAGTCGCCTGGAATAGGAGGGAGAGGATGCAGATATTACAAGTAGAGGAAGATGTGGCCACCAAAGAAGCGGCACTGAAACAACCCAAGATCAGGGAAAAGGAAGGAAAAGACCAGAGGAAAAACATGAGGGTCTGAAATTAAAATGTAGGTTTAAAATAGAAGAGAAAGTGTTATAACAGTGGGAGACTAGTAAGGTCAAGAAATATGAGCAGGGCAAGAGTTGTGGAAAGTTGGTGGCATGGAAAGCCGGATTGGATAAAACCCTGAACTATATTAGGAAAATTTGAGATGAGGAGGAAAACCTGGTGGTGGACGAAAGTAAAGTAATAGAACAAGCATTTTATATGTTTTTTCAGGATTTATACTCAGAAACCCTGGAAGTAGATGAGGAAAGGCTGGATAGATGGTTAACAGATAAGTCTCTACCTAGACTCACTCAAGAACCGCAGCAATTTCTGAGTTGTGAAATTACCCAGAGCGAAGTCTTGACAGCAGTTAAGAGACTCAAAAAGGGGATAGCAGCAGGTCCAGACAGGATTTAAAATAGGTTTTATACTCAGATGGCTGAGGTACTGATCCCGGTTTGGCTTAAGTTGCTTAATGATATGTTATGAGAGGGCTCCCCTCTACCGGGATCCTAGAAGGATGTTATCTCACTGATTTTAAAACCTCGTAAAAATCCCACACAGCGTCAGTTGTATCAACTGATATCACAGTTAAATTGTGATTATAAGGCCTTTACAATCCTCTAGCTGCTGGCATAGCTAAAGTGGCGGGCAGAATGATAAATGAAGATCAGAAGAATTTTTTACCTGGGAGGCATATGAGGGAACTGACTCACTCCTTCATAGGATCAATCACCTTAGCTGCAACCCGAGGAGACCCCATGACAGTCGTGATCCTTTAGGCGGTGAAGGCTTTTGACCATGTCAATTGGAAATATCCAGCCGGTGTGCTGAATAATTTTGAAATAAGGGATGAGTTCTTGAATGTATTGATTAAGATCTATAGTATGCCATGTGCTGAGGTACTTGTTAATGATAGCCTTACCGTACAAGTTAAAATAGGAAAAGGGACTAGACAGGGTTGTCCTCTGTCACCCATTCTCTTTGATTTGTATATTGAGCCTTTGGCTCAAAGCCTGAAACTAAATAGGGAGATTAAGCCATTTGTTGTACGTGCTTTCCCCAGGAAAATGTAATTACATGCAGATGACCTGATGCTGTACACCATCATTAATGGCAGAAGTGAAATGGTTCGGAGAGTTATCTGGCTACAAGATAAATTAAGCAAAAACAGAGATAATGGCTTAGAATCAGGATTGTGAGGATATTCGAACTTCAAGAGAGATAAGATATCTAGGGTTAACAATAACACAGTATTTCAAGAAAGTTCAGCTAGTGAATATTTAGAAAGTGTATCAGGAGGTGGAGAAGACCTTAAAAGGATGGCAGACTCTCCCCCTTACATTACATGGCTGAGTAAATCTGGTTACAATGTCTATTTTACCCAAATTCTCTCATCTGTTTGACAATATCCTGATAAGCTTTGACAAGGAATCCCTTATGATTATACAGAGTAGAATCACATCTTTTTATTTGTGCTTGTAAAGGGATCAGGCTCTCTGGGAAGATGTTGAGAAGAAAGGTGGGGAAAGGTGGATTGGAGGTCCCGGATATTCAGTTGTACTGTTGAGTCTACCTATTGAAGAACAAGAGGATGCTCCTTCTCTGGCCAGACAGGTCTTTAGTGGGTCTTAGGTACATTGCTATGCTGATTGATCTTCCAGAGGAAGGCTTCTCATTTAAGTTTGGTGCCCAAAAATCCTTTAAAAAGGTGTGCCTGAAGTGCTTGAAGGTAGCGGCTAAAGTGTGGTATGGGGTCAGGTCACTCCTGGGGATCCCCTATTATTGTAAACTGTCACCAGTATGGGATTCTTGAGGGACCTCAGAATGCTTATGGGATCACTTGGCAAGGCCCCTGAGGAAATGCAGAATAACCTACTGAGGACACATGGCTGAAGGGGGGGGCTTTCCTGGGACACCTGGAGGGAGTTGAAAAATGGGAAGCTTTCAAGGTTTAAGTTTCATAAGATAAGTGCCTGGCTTAGGACTCAAAGGTGGACTGAGACTGAGTTGAGTCCTATGGAAAAGGATCTTCAGGAACCTAAGACAAGGAAGAAGGAGATGCTATGTTAGTATCAGTACCTACTGGAAGCAGAAGAGAAGAGTATGAAACTCCCTCATCTTGTCCTGAATGGATGCTTGCCAAACGCGGAGTTGGAAGAAATATGACAAGTATAAATTAATATGATTATATTAAACAAATATGTTATATGAATACGCTGTGATTAAATCAGCTGCATTACGGATAAACCACTTCTTCACTCTTTACAAAGCTTACTGGATGTTGCTGAAGCTGGCGAAGATAAAAGGAGATGAGGACTACGGATACAGGAGGTGGACGATGTCCACATGTTTGCTGGCTGTTTGATTCTGGAAGGTTTCTGGTTAAGTGTGGGTAAGACATCTCAAGCATTCTGGGAGTGAATGTGGAGGTAAGCCCCACTCTGATTATGTTTGGTGTGGTGCAGTGAGAGGCAGGAGCTATATATACCTTGAAATTACAAAGCAAGTTGATTTTTTGGCAAGGAGGGAGGTATGCAAAAAGTGATGTCAACCCTCATCCCCTACCTGGTGTGACTGATGGAAGTCAGTGAGGTACTTTAGGAAATTGGATAATAAGAGAAATAAGAGCAAGAGCGAAGCAGGAGAAGAAGCATTTTGAAATAAGCTCGAACTAGAATGATACGTTCCTGTGCAATGATTATACCTTTTGATCAGCTGTGGCTAGGGAGGCAACTGCAAGGTATTGCAGGGCATGAAGTTGACCCCAATATAAGCAGAAAGGGCAGCCCAGGTCAAGAGTGTGCTTACTGAGGTGATATGAGGACATTAGAAAAAAAAAAAAATCAAGATGGAGGTAGGGCACTGCTCCCAACATCTTTCAGCAGGCAGATGCAATAATAATCTATAGTGGTGTAATGATTTCCCTTTCTTCTTTAATCTGCAGAGAAGTGAGCCCAGTGTAGGCTAAAAATATGCATTTGTCTCTAAGTCACTGGCAGGTACTCTTGAACCTACGTATAATACATCCCTTCTTCCAGAGTGTGTTGTCACCCAAATAGTCTGAGATTTGGGTTACCTTGAGTACCTGGATTGAGGTTGTCCATGTCAAATATGTCCATATTCTGGGAGCTTTTGGAAAGCATAATGTTCTGAAAAGATGCCAGCCACATCCCTTAACTGCACCCTCCATGCTCATAGATCAAACCACAGGAAAAGTACTTTGTTTTCAATATCATTTGACACCAGATCCCTGTGATGGGGGCTGGTGAGCCTCTACAGAACTTTTACTTGGCACTTTTAGGTGAGCCCCTGGAGGTTCTTCCCACCTCCCTCCTGTTGTGGAGATATATCTTGCTGCTTGGAGCCCAAGTGGATAATTACTGTGTTAATTGTTCTTTGACTGACAAATACATCAACTCTTACACTTTTCTAGTGAACTGCCCCATCCAAATTCTATCTTCTGATTCAAAATCAGAATAGTACCACTTGTACAGATTATATGACGGAACACCGAATTAAAAACAACTACTAACCTTAACAACGAGGTCGGAACACCGACCTCGTCCTTACTACTAATGATTTTACCACAAATGCCTTAACAACGATATTTTGTTGTAAAGGCATTCCTGATAAAATCATTAGCAATAGGCACCATTCACCCTACATCCCTCAACCCACCCCCCCAACCCCACCCCAAAACCTAAAACCCGCTGACCCCCCACCCACTCCCCAAAACCAAAAACGCCCCACCCCCCAACCCCACCCTAAAACCTAAAACCCCCGGACCACCCACCCACTCCCCAAAACCGAAAACGCCCCACCCCCCAACCCCACCCCAAAACCTAAAACCCCCTGACCCCCCACCCACTCCCCAAAACCAAAAACGCCCCAACCCCACCCCAAAACCTAAAACCCCCTGACCCCCCACCCACTCCCCAAAACCAAAAACGCCCCACCCCCCCAACCCCAACCCCACCCCAAAACCTAAAAACCCCTGACCCCCCCACCCCCTCCCCAAAACCAAAAACGCCCCACCCCCCCAACCCCACCCCAAAACCTAAACCCACCACTTACCTTCGCCAACTCCCTTCTTTGTACCTTAACCTCGCATGTTCGTTGTTCAGAACATACGTAGTAAAGGCACAAAAATACGAAGTCGTGGTTAAAAAAAGCGTTGTTACGCTTTCGTTAACCACGACTTTCGTAATAAAGAAGTCGTAAAAAAGGTTGTTTACCCTTGTACATCCTGCAACTTTTACAATGGTGTCTGCCACCTTACCCCAGATCCTAATTTAGTTTTAAATAAAATATACTTTCAAAGAGATGCAGACGGCTGTTCCGATGATAGCCTTTGCCATGGTCACAGGAGACATTTAGCAATCCCTGGGGAAAAGCCCTTTACACATTATCACTGGGCTTCCTTGCAACTTGACTAATGTGGCCTAGCACAGTTAAATCTAACCAGCAAAGGGTCCATGTTGATCATTTTATACGTTTGTGTGTTTTTGCGGTAGCCTCGTCTGACACATCAGTGCCTCTCAAGTAGGTGCTGTGGTGAAAGAAGAGAATAGCAGAATATTTTAGAAGAGAATATTAGCCTGAGCCCTAGTTAGTATGTCTCAGATTACAACTGAGGTAAATAATTCTGAGGTCCTGAAGCAGGCATTGTGGAGGAATACCCACATGCTGATGCAATTCTTTACAATTTCTTTGTGTTTTGATAGAAGTTAGGTATTCATTTTCCCATTCCAATCATCATTGCATTCACCTTGTATCACTCTTTCTCATATTTACTTATTTTTGTTGTTCCTCATTTGATTCAATTTTAGCTAACTTTGCATGTGCTCTTTTTGACTATAATCAATCTATTTGAACTATTTGAATCCTAATGTTTAGTTTAGAACAGACGTTTGGTGCAATAAATTTAAATAAAAAAATCCCCCCTCCCCAGGTGTGTCTGGGTTCTTTGAATAAGGCATTGATGATGGGTGCGTTTTTATCATATTAAGTCTGGGAGCAAAAAAGTGCCACATTTTGATTATTCCTTGCATGTTCATATGTAACAGTACAAAAACATCCACAGACACAAGCTTGTGTTTCGATGACCGTATTCCACTGCCTATAAATTACATTCCTTTGGTCTTCGATCATTTTTAGGGTTGAGCGCGCAAGTGCTCTGGCCCCTGTTGTAATCTCTCTGTGTGCTTTTAAGCACATCCATGTCATGGCCATCACTTTCGTTGGTTTGTGGCCTTGCCTTTTAAAATTCACATGATTTCATTAGTGAAATGCATGCAAGCGTCATGCCTTTTCCGGTGTTTAGCCCTTCTCGAGAGCACCGGCCAACTTCTGAAAGCATACGAGGCTCAGTTTTTTCTGTATGGTTTCTGGACTACTTTTTATTTTGTAGGCAGCAAGAGCTCACTGGGCAGTAATGGAGAGCTTTTCATGACTACCTGTTTAATTCTATTGTTTATCCTAGCACTTCTTCACTAATTCAAGGTTTCACACAGTCAAACGCGCTTGTTTTTTTATTACCATGCAAAGGCAAAACCGGTCTTTTTGCTCTGATTAGTCTCCTTCACGCTCATGGTGTTGCGCTTTAAATCAGCTCCTTTATGTGAAATTGTATTACTTTTCATTTTCAGCTTATATGCTCAAGAAAATTCCGGTTGGGAGTTTACAACGCTAATAGCTCTAACTCAAGCAAATGCGAGACACATTGCCTTGCGAATGCTTGTTAAAGCTTGTTTGTATGTTCCAGGTAATGCTGCCACTTTGTTAATATTGTTTTTTTCAGATACAACAATTCCTTGTAAAAAAGGTAGGTTTAGTTACAGCTACAATCATGTCCTCGTGTTGTCTGTTTCAAAATACAATTTGCCATACGTATGCTCTGCAAGATTCCTCTCCCATCAATATTAATAGATACATGAATCTCCAATAAAATTACCTTTGTTGATCCTGTTGCAATAATGGTGATACAACCTAAAAATAATCTGCTTTAGACTAAAATGGTTTTCCCCTTCCATATGTCACACAAAATTGATCTTCTTCATGATTTATTTCATTTGAATTATGTACATATATTCTTAATATAAGTCTAACATTGTAACTACAGAACATAAGGATAAGTAAGTAAGCAAGTAAGATTTATTGTTTAGTTACTTAAAACCATAACAAAGGTGAAAAAGAGGCAAACACTTAAAAAAAAAAACATTTCTGATGTTACTAAGTAATCATCGAGGGATTATGCACATTGTCCAGTCGTTTCGATTTGCGCTCCATAGGAGCTCATTTTAAAACAAAATAGAGTGTTGCTACTTAAGATTTTACTTGCTCCAGTGTGAGTAGAGCATCATTTGATGCCCTTATAGTCCATTGTCTGGCATTGAGCAGTGAGCTAACCTCCTGTAGATCATAGGGGGGTGGGTGGTGCTGATTTATTAAATCTTGCTTTTGTGACACCTGCAATAGAAACTTCACCAAAGCACAGTTCAACTGCAGGTTCCCAGGTGCAAGGCCCACCATCTCTGCTTGTCTCCGTGTCCATATGCCTTTTTCATAAAATTTGATTGATCATAAAGAGAGATGATTGCATGAGCAGAGTACAAGGAGTTGGTTACGTCCCTCAGCCAGGGGGCCGCATTTAAAGCAAGTGGTAGGAGTCCTAGTCAATACTTTAAGAATTCGTCTTTTATTCATCTTGAGAAGCCCTAGCCTAGGTATGACTGTGGTGTCAAAGACGTGTAAGTGTGCAAAGTCATCCATGCATGAGACCTCTGTGAGAAGGCTGCATTGTCCTCCAGTAGTGCCTGAAGCCTAAGTGATTTCCCAGCTGCTTTCTTGAAGGCGTTGTGTGGGATTGGGGTCCTCCACAAGTCAGTGAACCCGGTCTTCTTAAGTGAATCATCTAAGTGGATTCTGAACAGGGAGGTGCTTGTGCGTTCAAGCTCTTGCCACATATGGTAGTTAAGAGTGCCCAGGGAGGCACCACGGGAATTGCTCCAGAAGTTCGTGTAGGCAACACGTTGAGCCAGGGATTAGTTCAGCAGACCAAACTCCAGTCTCAGTTGGGTGGGGGGGTGAATCTGGGGGTGTTAAAGATAGTCCGGTAAGCTTTGCTCACTGCATGGTTAAACATATTAGAGTCCCTGCCTCTTTGTACTTCACTCCAGTATGTTATTGTGGGGAGGAGCTTGGATTTTAGCACTTTTAAGAGAGAGGTGTATGAGGGCCCATTCAGAAAGGTTTTTAGGGTCAGATGTATCAAACTATTTTGCATTCGCAAACGGTGCAAATCGCAGAATTTGTCTGTTTGTGAATGCAAAAACATGGTCTGCGATTCATGAAAGGCATTCGCATGCTAAAAACAAGGAATCGCAAAATTTGCGATTTTTAGCGAAGCGACATGGTTTTGCGTGTCGCATTTTGCGTCTCGCAATTTGCAACATGAAATACCGAATCGCTATTAGCATTTCGCAAATTGCGAGTCGGAATAGCGACTCGCAAATACAGATTTGGTATTTCATATCAGAATTTGCGAGACGCAAAATGCGACACGCAAAACCATGTCGCAATTCGATGCATCAAAAATTCGCAAATTGTGAATTTTTGCAGAATGGCCTTTTGCACATGCAAATTACCACGGAGTGAAACCAGGTGGTAACCAGGTGCAACCTATATAAAGAGGCCCAGAATGCCTCAGACTCTTTTCCACAATGGCTGCACTCTACTTCATGGTGAGGAGAATGAGGATCTTGGCAGGTTTGAGGAGAGGGAGGAGGAGGAGACAGGAGCGCATTTTCAGAGTGCGCATTACCCTTTTTGACCAGACTGAGGAGGAAATATATAAGAAGTACAGGTTGAACTCAGCCATGATACTTGACCTGATAGCTGAGCTACAACCCATATTGCAGCGCACAACACATAGGACTAATAGCATACCCACCCATGTGCAGGTATTATGCTCCCTGCACCTACTTGCCTCAGGGAGCTATTAAGGGGTCATAGCAGCAGCTGGAGGAGTATCACAAAGTGCCCTCTCTAGATTATACATCATATTCCCCCACACCCCACAGGAAATACAGCAGACAAAAATAGATTTCTACCGGATAGCATGTGTACTGAAACTGTAAATACCAACATTCAATGAATATACAGGTGATATGCAATACCTCCTACATCATAACTGATTTCGTGGCCAGGTCCCCAGGGCGCATACAGGATTCATACATCTTTCACCACAGCAGGATTCACACAAGACTGCTAGCTGGGGAGTTTAGTGAAGGATATCTACTAGGTATTTTCCCTCTGTACACTGGTGCATTGATGGCAGTGTGACGTCAGATGACTCAGCTACTCATTATACTCTCTGTTCCTTCCAGGAGAGAGTGCCTACACAGCGCGCACCTACATGATGACGCCCTATCTAAATCCTGCAATACCAGCAGAGCGGAGATACAATTCAGCACACAGGGCAACCCGCAATGTGGTGGAGCGCACCTTTGGCCTGCTGAAGAGTCGCGTTCGTTGCATCCACAAAAGTGGAGGGGCACTACAGTACAGCCCGGACACGACCTGTAGAATAGTGGCCACATGTGCGATCCTGCACAATATAGCTACCACTAGGAGCATACCTGTGGAAATATCAGATCCAGACTCAGATGAGGATGAGGATCCCATACCACCCCTACAGCCAGCAGACAGGACCAGTGCAGCAGAGAGCAGGCAAAGGCGTGCTGACATCACGCACAACCATGTCAGATGTAAGTAATGACAACACAACCTCGTGACATGTGTTCTGGTAGTTAGCACCTTTATTACTTGGCTTCAGGTAACAGACGTGTCACAAGGAAACAAAAAACAAGTGTAATTAATTAGTCATTTACAGTGTTGCACTATTGTCTTCATAGTTTACTGTAAATCAACATGTGCAGTCAGTCCCCTGTGGCCATCAAAGTCACATTTTACGGCCACGCATTCCACTCGAGTGCGCACTGGCCTCGCCGGCACCTCTTGTATCTGCCTCAGTGGCAGTGCTGTGCCTGGCACTGCGACACCTAGGATCCGTCGTGGGCACTGCAAGGCTGCTGAGGCTAGATGACTCTTCAGTATCCCCTACTCCAAGTTCACTGGGTGTAGCACTGCGATTAGCCAGCATGGTATCCAGAACGTTTGTAATCTGGACCAGTCCTTGGGCTACATCCCGACTGCTGTGTGCTGCCTCCACCTATGCAGCACAGCACGCTGTCAAATGAGGGCAGTAGATGTCGCAAGGCAATTGACTGATCTACAAAAGCCGCTAAACATCCCTATGAATCGCCTTTCATGCCTGCGGCGGCTGACTCTCTCATGCCTGATCTCTGTACAGAGTTCCTTCACTGCTTTGGCCAGTTCCATGGTGTTCTCCGGAGCTGTACGCTGTCCCTCATGCAGCTTGCAAATGTTTGTATTAAGGCACTCCAACTGCTTCTGCAGCCCCCCCATATCGGCATTGTGTGCCTGCATCTGCCTGTGCATTGCCCTCATGTTATTGTTTTGCAGGCGCTGCACTTTTCAGCACTGATGATTCCAGGCCACCAAAGAATGATGGGCCCTCAACTACTTCCACGTGCTGTGTGCCTGCATCGTGAGGCCTCTCGCGCTTTGTTGAGTGACGCTGGGGCAGGGACTGCTGCCTTACGGTGGATCTGGCTTCTGGGATGGAGTGTGGCCTTCATCCCGCATGTCATCCGAGTCCAAGCTCAAATCGGGGAGAGGCACAACCCTTGCCCTGCGTCTAACTGGTGCAATACTCACTGACCCTCTGGTGTTGGAGTCTGATGGAGGCTGTGTTTCAGCATCCCCCACAATGGCGCATTCTGCTGGTGCTGAGCCTGGGCCATCCGCAACGACAATGTGCAGCATGCCATTTATGTATGTATCACCAAATGTTGCACAATGGTAATAAATGTACAGTTACATCGTGTCACTATGTAGTGGGTGTTGTGTTCTTCTGGGTGTCGCTCTGGGTTGTGGACTACCACTCCCATAAGGCATTGTTGTGCCGCTTCTAAGATGTGGAATGGACTACTTATCACAATGTTTTGCACAAATTGCTAATTCCTAAGGGGCATTTGTACATAAACATATGGGGTTACATTTCATTATTGCATTTACCTTTACTGGTGCTGGGTGTGCCGGACATGTCTATGTCAGTGACCCCACTGACAGCTTCTGGGAGCAGTGTCGACTCCACCAGGTCTTCCATGGGGGTGGAGGGTGTCTGGGTGGATGGTCCGCCTCCTGTGCTCCTTGCCTCCTGTAGTCTGCTGGCCACCCTCTCCTTGGCACGGGAACGCAGGTCGTACCACCTCTTTCTTATCTCCTCCACTGAGCGCTGCGCAACCCCCATTGCGCAGATTTTGGTCTGTACGTCAGCCCAGAGTTTGCGCTTCTCAGTCTCTGGGACCTGAAGTGAGCTCTTCCCAATAAGCCGGTCATGGCTTCTCACCACCTCCTCAGTGAGCACCTCCAGTTCCTGCTCACTGAACTTCAGTTTTCTCTTTATCTCTCCCTTCTCCTTCCCATTGGCAGCATTGGCCATGGTGATGTAAAGTCCTGGCTTGCTCACAGACATACTCCGTGGGGCTGGGCTGTGTCTCTCTCACTGCTCCTTTGGGTGTGGCACCTGGAACTGACTGGGCTGACTCATTTCCTACTTGTGATGTCATCAGGCTGTGCCAGGTGTGCGTTTTCGCAATTTTCGATTTTCAAATACCGAATCGCAATTTTTTTGCGATTCGGTATTTGGGCATCGCAAAGTGATGAGCGATTTTGTTACATTGCATTTTGCGACTCAGAAATAGCGATTTCCTCAGAAATGGCTATTTGCAATTCGCAATTTTTTTTTTTCATACATCTGGCCCTTAGTCTTTTTAGACGTAGCGCTATGGCTAGGCTTTTTCCCATTAGGCTTTTCCTTTGATGCACGAAGTTCCCCGATTTGCCAATAATGACTCCAAGATATTTATACTTGTTTGTTTGAACAAGTCGTGTCTCACCCCAAAACCAAGCTCTCAACAGGCCTTTGATCTAATTGACAGTGTGCATGTTTTGCCAAAGTTTGCTGTCAGGGCATTAGTAGCTGAGTAGTGCTGAGTGGCGTTTAGTAGTCTCTGAAGGCCTATTTCCGTATGGCTGATCAGTACGAGGTAGTCGGCGTACATGAGGCATGTTAGTTCAAGGTCCCAATTTTTGGAGGGTGCGAGTTTGTGAGGGTGAGTGCACCTGCTAAGTCTGCTAGATATAGATTGAACAGTGTGGAGGACAAAACGCAGCCCTGTTTTAGGCCTTTGGTAGTAGGGATCCGCCTTGAGAGATGAGTGCCTGTACCCAATTTTAACTTGACCCACGTGTCTGTGTGAAGGGCTAGTATCAGGCATAGGAGTGGATGTGGAAGCCCCCAGGTTTCAAGCTTCTCCCACAGCAGATTCCTGTACACATGGTCAAATGCGGCCTTGAAGTCAATAAAGCATAGATAGAGCTGATGTTTCAGTGTTATAGCTTTGTCGGTTAAAAGGGCAATGGCCATGGTGTTCGTGATGGTGCCAGTATGTTTGGAGAATCCTGTTTGAGTTGTGGGGATTACTCCCTTTTCAGTAGACCATGCAAGCAGATGATCCAATAACAGGCCTGCAAAGTACTTTGTGTCGTTGTCAATTAAGGCAATCAAACAATAGCTATCAGGGAGCGACCTGTCCCCCGTTTTAAAGATGGGGGAGATTATGGACCCCTTCCAGGACTGTGGAAACGTTCCTGTCAGACCTATTTCCAGGTAGAGGGGTTCAAGAATCTTTTCCCAGAAGGGTCTATTGTGCTTGAAGACTGCGGGTGGGAGGCCATTTGGTCCCGGGGCGCCTTCTCTCCGGCCCTTGGATATTTTATTTTTTATAGTGACCGAGTCAATGAGTAATGTGAGCGTAGTCTTTAATAAGGACATGTGTGGAGGGGGAGTTCCTGGCAAAATCGTGCTTTGTGTGACTGTGCTATGTGACATCAGGCCGTTGAAATGGACTCCAAGATGTTTGGGCGCGACAGCTTCTGGTATATGCGATGTAATGGCACCATGATATGGACGTGTGAGGTTGCATATTGTACGCCAGAAGCGTGCGCTGTTATTACTCCTTGCATTCGAGTGTAGCCTGGCCAACAAGTCTTCATTGCGGCTCCTACTGATTGCCCATTTGAGCTTATTCAGTGACTGTTTGTGGTGCCTTAGGATTGCCAGAAGGTCTGGATTGCCCAGGCTGCCACGGAGTCGCCTTATACTGGAGTTGATTTTTCTCTTTGTATTCCGTAGTGCTGCCCTGTGGGCTTGTGCCAAGTGAGTTACGGCTGCATGAGGTGGCAGTCATCTGTTAGTAATTGGTTCCGCAAAAATTCCACTAAGTCTGATTGTGAGTTGTTTCCATTTCTGCACTTCGCTCATAATATTTGTTTCTAGTTCGAGGATGAGATCCATTACTGCTTCGATGACATGATCAATGTGTGATTGCCCACATTTGACACGTTTACAGTTTGTGGTGAAAGTGGTAATGTGTGCAATATTCATTTTCTCCATTTTGGTTATCCCTAGGATGATGGATTATTCCTGTGGGCAGTGGTCATTCTCGCTCCTGTTGCTTAGATGGAAAGAGGCTACTTGCTTGAATAGTGTGAGGGAAACGAATGTGTAGTCAATTGTGGTAGAGGCTCTGGTTGAAAAATATGATGCTGCCGGAGGGGAGTCCTCAGTAAATCTGCCGTTCAGGGCTCTTAGCTGTAACAATTCTAAGCCTTTGAGCAAGGTTTTGCTGGTATTTGTGGAATGGCAGTGTTTATTGGCCCCTTGTATGGGAAGGTCCCAAGCTCTAGAAAGGGCAGTTGTGGTTTCATCTGTTGAGGATCCTATTAGATGCAAATTGAAGTCGCCTGAGACAAGGATGTCGGACGCGTCGGCTATGATGCCGCTGCTTATGTATTTCTCGAGTAGAGCCACTAGATTATTAGCATCACTGAGTTCAAGTTTGGGGTGAGAATAGGTGTTTACGAGAACTATCTCTGCTGTGGACGCACTCGTCATGGCGGCAATTGACAAAATATTGATGGAGGAGCAGGTAGAGTGCAAACGGGTGACTAACCGATAGTGCATAAGAGACATAAGTGGCCACACCACCTTGCGAGTGTCCATACTTCGCCTTCCTGGTTGCTGGGGTGATGAAGCACATACAGCCCTGCAAGTGGAATGGTTGATCTAGCCAGGTTGCCTGCATTAGTATAATGTCAAACGTGCTGATGTATTGCATGAAGTCGGAGTCCAGAGCTTTGGAGAGGAGGCCGTTTACGTTCCATGAGCACATGTGGAGAATCTCCTTTGACGATGTAGAGCCCAGCTTTTTGTCTGAGGTTTGTCACCCTTGCCTATTGCAGTTGTTGTTTGTGTTTTAAAACCACTTTAGATCATTATTGTTTGAAAAGAGGTTGGCACATCTTGGGTACAAATAAGAGCACGTCCCACTCTTCAGGCCACCATACGTGTCAAACAGTAGGCCCATTCCTCTTCTGCTTATCCGCAGGTCCACTGAATATTATGATGAGCAGTGAGCGAAGTGCCATATTTGTAGTTTTCACTAGCCAGTGGTTGGGGATGACTCCTGGACACTCCCAAGCCAATGACGGGCCTGTTTCCACAGGCAAACCTTCCCACTGTGGCAGCACATTTTGTTGGCCTTACTGCAACCTATTCTAAACTGCACTAGTCTGAGGTAAATCAAAAATGGCAGAATCTTTCTGCTACTGAAGAGAGCATGTGTAGCCAGCCAGGGTTGTGTTCAGGCAATTGCGCAATCCCCTCTGCTACATCAAACTGGCTCAAGGACCAGCTCCCCTCACTTGGCTGGTGACAAACTGGTTGCAAAGAGCCTATGGAACACAATGCTTCTCTTCCCTTAGGCTCCCTTTAAACTTAATTATGAATGGGAAGGCCTCACTCTGGTCCTTTTCCAGTTAATTAATTTTCTGGGCTCTCCCCAGCTGTATTTCTTGGACTGATATCTGTCACATATTTAACACCCAGCTCTTTCTGTAAAAAAGCCAAACCCATTCCTGCGCAGAGAGCAATTTTCATACCTCATTAAGAAGAACTGACAGTGCCATCTTCTTTCAGGCTTATGCTAATTTGCTGACTGGAGGCTCAGTCAGGGAAAGTGTAACTTTTTAAATGTCACTTTTCAGAAATATTTGTTAAAAATCTGACTTCATCATTGAATTGGATTTTTTTCTGGAATTATTAAACAAAGAAGGGCTTCATACATTGCAATATAACGATGATAGTATGTAAGACAAATGGTCCCTCACCTCACAGTCTCTTGAACATCACTAGATCCATCTACCCCACCCATCCATTACGTCCCAAAAAAGCAGATTGGTTCTTATTTATTGGGAAAAGACGAGACTCATTTGTGACCATAAACAGGTTTCCCCTATAGATGTTCCATTTGCCCCACACTTTTGTCCACTTATGAGAACATCCCCTTCCCTTACAGTAGGTAGTTGTAATTGATTTTCTTTTCCTTGTACGCACTAGAGTGATGTTTTGAAGTTATCTAGCCATTGTTGTGCTTTAGAGGCACATCTTCAAAGGGCTCCGAGTCTGATTTTGTTACCCTGGGGTTATGGTTTGCTCAGTTTTAATCCTTTTTATTTTAGTTTGATTTTCATTTGCCAGTAGTGTCTGCCTGCAAGGGAGCTTGCAGCAGAACATGTGAGGGTGCTGGACTCCTTTTTGAATTTTAATTTTGTCCTTCACTGTTTTTAGCAGCGCCACAAAGTGCCATGTCACCACACCCCCAGACACACACCGCCTTTGATGGCGATCTTGAAAACTTACGGCCACAGGGCATCTGCACTGCCTTGCGGTAGGTAGCTGCAATTGATTTTCCTTTCCTTGTACACACTAGAGTGCTGTTTTGGAGTTGCCTGGCTCCTGTTGAGCTTTAGCAGCACCATCTTGAAAGGGCTCTGAGTCCAATGTTTTTATCCTCAGTTTATGCTTTGCTTAGTTTTAATTATTTTTATTTTAGGTTGATTTTATTTTGCCAGTAGTGTCTGCCTCCAAGGGAGCTTGCAGCAAAACATGTGGGGTTGCTGGACTCATGTTTGGATTTTTATTTTGCCCTTCTCTGTTTTTAGAAGCTCTGCAAAGCACTGTGTCACCACATCCCAGACACGCCCCGACTTTGATGCTTACCTTGAAATGCGCAGCCACAGCGCATCCGAGCAGCGGGTGCACCTAAGGCAAACCAGTCTGCGCCTTTCCATGCTCAGACCACACTCATCGCCAGCCACTTTGCTGGTTTCACTTCTCAGCCCAGAGCCTTGATGCATTATTCTAGGGACGAGTTGTTCAGCGTGAATTCTCCATTTAAGCGATGCCATGCCCATCTAGTATTATTGATACTCTCACATCCCCTAGCTTTAGGCTCACTGTATGTAATATAGTGATCAGGGACATGACTGCTATTGAGGACACTACTCTTAAGTCTCCCTATCGAGTAGGGACTTTCCGTTGTACTCTGATCAATACTGGCTCCCTCATTAGACATGCTCTCGAGTTCACCAATTTCCTTCAGTCGCAGTCTTTAGATATTGCTTTCATCACAAAGTCCTGGGCAGATGCGACCTGTGGCCCAGAATTGTCCTCTCCAGTTCCAGCAGGACACTCAATCGTCAGACAAGATCACCTAGAAAAAAGAGGCAGCGGTCTAGCAGTCATATACTGCAGCCTATTCAAAAGCTCTTTTGTAGGCCACAATGGTTCCCTGGAGCTCGAAGCGCTTTCATTTAAAATTGAGCTTACCAATCACTACTCCTTTAATGGTCTTCTTATCTATTGACCTACTAGCCTCTGGGTCACCTATAACCACACTCTTAATCAAATCCTAGGTATCAAAGCTGACTTATTGAATTTCACCATCCTCTGTGATTTCAATCTACATTTAGAAAATGCAGATAACAAAAACCCTGCCCAACTCATAGGCGCTATGGATAAGATGGGCCTAGTGCAACATGTTAAGGGAGCCACTCATTCAGCTGGTTATCTGCTAGACAAAACATTTCCCTCCCTCCCTCTGATATGGTCTGACCACTCTGCAGTCATGTTTATTCTCAAACTCAACATGGATGTATCCACCCCTATACGGCCAAAGTCCTCCAGATCCTCTCACCCCTGGCACACTATCACATCTGATTCTCTTAAATCGTATTTAGTCCAAAATCCCCCTGCACTTCAGATGGGACCTCAGTGTGGCCGTTGACTCCTATCATCACTGGATTGACTCCTCTCCTAATCACATGGCACCTGTCAAAAACTACAACAGTAATAAAAATACACCCTCTGGGCCATGGTTCACAGACTGTGTCAGGATCCAGAGGCAGACCTGTCACAGGCTGGAAAGAAAATGGAGGCACAGTTACTGCCCCACATAAAGAGAAGCTTACAAGCATTCCTTAGCAGTCTACACAGATCTGATTCTCAAGGAGAAAACTTGTTTCTACACCTGTAACATCGAATCCTGTAAAAACTCATCCAAAGAATTGTTTGTTACAGTAGAAAAACTTACGAAGCCCCCTAAAACAAAAATACTAATGTCAGCCAAGCCTTCTGCAATTCTTTTGTGTTAGACTTGGCATCCTTGGCGTTGTCTCCCCTAACTTTTTGCCTCTGTTTCCCAGGTTGTTGATGTGTGCTGGACTCTGTTTTTTGCTGTTTTTGTTACTCTGGGCACTTTACCATTGCTAACCAGTGCTAAAGTGCAAGTGCTCCTATTCCAAATGTATATGTAATTGGTTAATCCATGATTCGCATATGTGATTTACTGGTAAGTCCCTAGTACAGTCCACTAGAGGTGCCTGGGGCCTGTAAATCAAATGCTAATAGTGGGCCTGCAGCACTGGTTGTGCTACCCACCTTAGTAGCTCAGTAAATGGCTCAGACCTGTCACTTCAGTGTCTGTGTGTGCAGTTTTAAATTGCCAATTCGACTTGGCAAGTGTACCCACTTACCAGGCCTAAACCTTCCCTTTGCTTACATGTAAGACACCCCTAAGGTAGGCCCTAGGTAGTCCCATGGGCAGGGTGCAGTGTATGTTTAATGTAAGACATACACTAATGTGGTTTATACGTCCTAACAGTGAAATACTGCCAAATTCAGTTTTCACTGTTGCAAGGCCTATCCTTCTCATAGGTTAACATGGGGGCTGCCTTTAAATATGATTAAAGCATAGATTCCCTTTGGTAGCAAATAGACATGTGGAGTTTGGGGTCTCTGACCTCACAATTTAAAAATACATCTTTTAGTAAAGTTGATTTTAAGATTGTGTGTTTGAAAATGCCACTTTTAGAAAGTGCGCATTTTCTTGCTTAAACCATTCTGTGACTCTGCCTGTTTGTGGATTCCCTGTCTGGGTCAGTTTGACAGTTGGCCTGTTTGCACCTCTCTCTAGATAGTGACACAAAGGGAGCTGGGGTGTAGCCTGCATATCCTGATGAGCCACCTGTGCTAGGAGGGAGCGGAGGAGTGGTCACTCACACCTGAAAGGGCTGTGCCTGGCCTCACACAATGCAGTCTCCAACCCCCTGGTTTGTGTCTGGGGCCTGGCCTGGGCAAGGCAGGATTTCACATACAATAGAGACTTTTCTTTGAATTAAGCCTACTTCAAAGGACAAAATGGGTAGAAGAAGGGCACCCAAAACCACAGACTTTAGATCACTTCTGGACATCAAGAGGAACCCCTGCCGGGAGAGGAGCTAAAGAGCTGAGGAGAAGTGCTGCCCTGCCTGCGACTGTGCTTTGTGGAGCTATCCTGCAGTTGATGCTTCTTCCTGGTGAAAGGGGACAAAGACTGGACTTTGTTGTGCATACCTGCTTGTGAAGAAATCTGCAAGGGCTTGTCCTGAGCTTGCCTCCTGTTGTTGAAGTCTCAGGGCCATCAAAGACGTCCCCTGCCAAGACCTGGACTCTTTGCTGAGACTCCTGCCCTGCCAAGTGGTGCCCTATCCAGTTCCTGGGGCCTTGATAGGTGAAGCTGGCAGACCAAGCCTGAAAATCCACGCACAGGCCACCATGCAGGGAAATTTCCGATGCAACCTCTGAGAATGGCTGAAGAAATGACACGTTGCCGGCTCTGCAGCTGAAATCGATGCAGCGCGATTGGGAGATGGACGCACGCAGCTGGAGAAACAACATGCTGTATCGCTAACGGAGGCTGGTAACATCACAACCCACACAGCGTGGTTTTGCTATCACCGTGCAGCAGGATTTTTGATGCAAACCTTGCTGGAGGCAGAAAAACGACGCAATGCCTGCCCAGACCCGAGTGCGGCCCAGATCGGGGAGGAAAAACAACGCACGCCGGTCCGACCGGAGAAGGAGAAACAACGCACAAGCTCACTTGCGGATGAGAAATCGATGCACCGCTTACCTTTTTCGACACACACTCGCCCATGTGTGTTATTTTGACGCGACCCAGGTACTTTTCAATGCTAACAGTGCTTTTACTGTTTACAAAAGGATTTAAGACTCTTGCTTTTAAAATTAATAACTTCACTTGTGCATGTTGGATTTTTGTTATTTTGTTTAGATAAATGTTTTCTATTTTTCTAAACTGGTTTTGTGTCATTTTGTAGTGTTTTCATTAAGTTACTGTGTGTGATGGTACAAATACTTTACACCTAGCACTTTGAAGTTAAGCCTGCCTGCTCATGTCAAGCTACCAAGGAGAGGAGTGGGGGGTTAACTGAGGGTGATTCTCCGCTACCCTGACTAGAGTGAGGGCCCTTGCTTGGACGGGGTAACCTGACTGCCAACCAAAAACCCAATTTCTAACATTTAGCATCTTTCTTTCAGGATAAGGTAAAGGCAGTCCATAGCCATTTCTCAGCAAATCACATGCTCTGACAGACCTCTGCTGAAGACGCTCCATCAGGAAACCTATGCCCTCACCTTTCCTGGACATGACCTGGGTTCAACACTCTTCCCACAGATAATGCAACAATCCATCAGCCCACCTCAGTTGATGATTCAGCTACGCTGCCCACTTTTATGTCTCTCTCCCCAGCACAAGTCACGATCCTACTTAGCCAAATTAAATCTGGTTCTCCTCTTGATCCCTGCCCCCCTACAATTATTCATCAAGTACCAGAAATCATCTCAGAACACCTAATGGACACTCTTAATCAGATGTTTGTATGGGCTACTTCCACGTTAAGTGGAATCTAGCCTCTTTCCTTCCTCTTTTAACAAAGCCAAATCTTGACAACGCAGACCCCAACAAATATTGTCCTATTTCACACCTCTTGTTTCCTGACAAAATCATTGAAAAGGCCATGAATGCTGAATTAACTATCTGTATCGAAAACCATTGACATCTTTATCCCACTCAGTTTGGCTTCAGAAGCCACCATAGCATGGAACTTGCCATTATTACAGCATCAGAGCAAATAAGACAGACCGTCGACGCAGGAGGCAACGCTGCCCTGGTCCTATTGGACCTCTAGGCAGCGTATGACAATGTCAATCCCAACATTTTTGTAGTTTGACTATCAGGATCAAGGGCCAAGCACTCACTCTCCTTAAGTCCTTTCTTACCAACCACGAACAGTTTGTCACTCTTGAAGAGTTTAATTCACCTGCATTCACATTACCATGAGGCATTACCCAGGGCTCGTCATTGAGCCTTACCCTTTTTAATTTTTACGTTTTCCCTCTAGCTAAACTGATCATGTCTTTTGGGTTCTCTAAAGTTTCCTATGCCAATGACACCCAAATTGATATCTGTGGCCAGCAACCCAGCAGACACAGTCACCCCTTTCACGGCTGTCTGCTCCAGGTAGGAAAATGGATGCCCCTTACCTGCCTAAAATTTTATTCCAGTAAAATGGAGTTTCTACTTTTTGGCAGTAACACCTCCTTCTGGTCACCAGTCTGGTAGCCATAGGAACTTGGCTCTCGTCCGACCCCTGTCAATAAGATCAAAAACTTAGGGGTAGTTTTTGATACCAAACTTTCTTTGGAGGGCCACGTCAACACCATTACCTTAGCCACCTTCTACACTATGAAGCTCCTCAGGAAAATCTTCCCCTGCATCCCGTCTAACTTGAAGAAAACCGTGACCTCAGCTCTTGTTGTATCTACTGTAGCGCCCTATTTGTCAACATTCAGAAAAATGCTTCAATAAAATCCAGATCCTGCAGGATGCCACTGCCTGTCTACTCTTATACATTCCTAAATTTGAGTCTGTTTCCTCTGCACTTAATATTCTTCATTGGCTTGCACTCAAGAAGTACATTGACTTTAAAGCCCTGTGCATTGCCTTCAGGGCATTCCAAGGCAGTGGCCCCGACTATTTCAGGCAAAGCTTTCAATGTTATATTCCATCTAGACCACTTTGATCAACCACAGCCTACAATCTGATAGTTTCTAAATTTGAAAAATCTTTTTTTTTTGTGGGTGTGGGTGAATCTTTGTTGTTGGCACAACTAGGCTGGAACTTTCTCCCTCTCGAACTGAAACAAAATCAGATCTGTTACCCTTCAGAAATGCCCTCAAGACAAACCATTTTAGCCAATAATCCAGCATCTTTTACTTTGTTCAGCAGGATGCCTCTCTCTGAAATCAAGTGCCTAGACACCCCTGGGGATTATGGCTCTTTATAAATTGAATTTTCATTTCATTTCATAGACCACCTTTTCGGCCAGCATGCACCAGTCCATCTATGTGTTTCATTCTGTAAGTTGTGGTGGTGACTCTGCCCCCAAAGCTGTGCAATATTGCGTTTTGCAAACAACAGCGACAGGGTGACCCATATACGGTCTATGTTGCCCAGATAGGAAGTGTCTCACAAAATAAGGAGGCACCATCTGGCCTCAGGTTCCATATCCCGACCACAGACAACACTGATACTGTTAACCACCACAAACCAGTATTGTTGCAACAGGGAACAGCTTCATAAGATATGAAAGAAGGAGCCCATCTGGCCACAGCATCAGTGACACCTATCATTGACTACTCTGCCCATTTTTACCAACATGGTGCACAAGACATCTGCTCTATATAGGATTTTAAGCTGGAGCAACCTGAACCTGTACCATATTGCCACTTCTCTAGGGGATGCCTTTGCTTCCTGCCAATCATCATCTTTCGATCCCACCACGTCTCGCTCCCTTTGCGCCCGCAGATAAACTAGTATATCAGGGCATTTGTAATTTAATTTACGGTAGGTGAGTGAGATCGCCTTGCAGGGCATATTATATGTGTCTAGGAGACTGTCTTCCAGCGGGGATGCTTCAGGTAACACAGCTCCCTTTCGGAATGTCGCCAATGGTGCTTGTCGTATTTGTATCTCACAATAGTTTTTAGTTGCTGCTAGCTGACATTCTGTATGGAAATCATGGAACGGGATACAACCCCCCTTTCCCAGCGGTCCCTCACCCTGAACAGGCCAATTAATTCCCAATTGGCAATTCCCAGCTGTGTACCCTGAATACCTAGGCTGGCAGTGTCCCAAAGTGGGGTAGCCTGGGTAATCCTAACAGCCCATCCCACTGCTCTAAAAGTTGTGTGCCAGACTTTTACCGTTAAGGCCCTTGAAACGTGAAACTTTTGTTGTTGTTTTTTAACTTGAAACTAGAGACTTTTAGCGGTAGGGCCCTTGAAAGTTGCAGGGCAAGCCCTCCGTATAGGGTTCGCTAGCCTCATGACTCATCTATCCATTGGGTAGGCTGGTTCAGTTGGTGGAAGATGCACCCAGTAATGAACCACTGTTAATTGCACAGCCCAATAGTACTTTTAAATGTCTGGCAGGGCGATGCTTCCATCGTACCATGACTGTGTCAATTTATGGAAGGTGATTCGAGACAAAGCCCCATTCCAGAGCAGCAATCACATGTCATGTTCTCTTTCTTTAAAATAAGAGTATGGGGCTGGATAAGGAATATTGTGTAACACGTACAAAAATTGAGAAGTGCCATCATCTTAAAGAGGCCCGCTCTGCCCAGCAGTGAAAGAGGCAATGCCCTCCAATGTTGAACATCTTGTCTGAGGTGTGAGAGCAGCATAGCTAAGTTGTGGGTGTCAAATCGACTGATGTCCATAGTGATGTAAATACCTAGATATCAGAAACTCTTGTGGACCACCTTGGCTTTACAATTGTGAGGTACCCGCGACACACCTCTGTGGAGGACATATATTTAGAATTTTTTCAATTGATAGTGTAGCCAGAATAGTTGCCAAATTGGGTGAGTACATGCATAATCCTATCAAGGGTCAGCTACAAATAGCAAGATGGTATCTATGGTAACGGAGATCCTGTCCTCCCAGTTTTCGGTCCACGGAAGTCCACAAATAAAGAGATCCTGTTGGATCCAAGCAGATAGCAGCTCCAAAATTCAAACAAACATCAGGGGTGAACGTGGACACCCTTGACGGGTGTCACGCGGAAGTGAAATAGGGGGGACACCCCCCATTAACTGTAACTTGGAGTAACTTGGACCAGTGGTTCAGGATAGAGGAGCTTCACCCAGCTCAGGAATCATGGGCCAAAGTCAATCCTATGTGGTACTTCAAAGAGATATGGCCATTCCACAGTATTGAAGGCCATCCTTGCCTCTAAAGAGAGCACCAGGGTGTCTTCTTGCAAGAAGTCAATCTGTCCCCCGACCCCATGAAGGCATTGCAGATTGTGCGCAGGGTTTCTTCCTGCCATAAAGCCGGACTGATTGGGGTTGATGAGGGCTGTAATGAACTGTAGCAGGCACGTGGCCAAGAGTTTAGCTAATATTTTTAATTCAGCGTTTAGTAATGAGATAGGCTTCTATGAGGCACAAATGCCAGGTGGTTTGCACTCCTTGCGTATGACCACTATGTTGTCCAGTCATTGATCCTTGGTAAGACATCCAGAATCTCGACTTTCCCTGTATAGTTTGAGCAGTTGATGGGTGAGCTTTGATGCTGTATTTTTATAGAGTTCAGTGGGAATCCTGTTAGGGCCTGTTCTTTCCCTGAATTTAACTCCAGTATTGCCTTAATTATTTCTTCTTCTATTAAGTCGGCCTCTAGAAGTGTTCTGCCGTCACTGGACAGTGTCGGGAGTCATATATGAGCCAACAATTCATGCAAGTTTCCCACTGTAGCAATAGCAACTGGTAAGTATAATCGGGCATAGTACGGTGAATAGGCTGTTGCTATCTCCTGTCTCCTCTTTACCCGTTCTCCGGTATCAGACGATATCTTCAATACCCAACGGATGGCTCTTTCGCGCTTAACAATCCAAGTTAAAAGCTTCTCAGCCGTATCCTCAACTTCGTAGAGGTGGTGTTGTGTTGCACGATAACTAGTCTTGGCAGCGTTAAGGGCTACATCTCTTTATTCCTTTTGTTTAAGGCTTAATACATGATGATTGTCTCCCTCTGGTTGGCTAGTTAGTATGGCCTGTTGGAGTTTTATTTTGCCCTCCAATGCCTCTAGCTGTTTAGGTGTTAGTGGTGACACATCTAGGCAGATGACTAGACAGTTCGTAGACCAGCCACGCTGTTGAGTGTGAGCGGTCAGAAATTCCCCTGGCCAAGTGGCAGATTTCCCTAAAGTGGGAGGTAAAGTGTACAAGTGTGAGGACATAATCAATACAGGAAAGAATCCCATATGCCCCAGAGGGGAGTATATATTTTGTTGTTGTTGGGTTATGAAAGCAACATACATCCTCAATCCCAAGAGCCAATAAAGGGTCTGCTAGTGGGCATCAAGGGGACCCTGTGAATCTAGAGGTTAAGTGATCCAACTGATCCTCAAGTGCTAAATTAATGTCACACCACCATCAATAATATTCCTTCCAGAAGGCAGAGCAGTAGTGTACTCAATTCTGGGAGAGTAGTGTTATGGAGTCATGGTAGTGCACTCAATTCTGGTAGAGTAGTGTTGTGGAGTCATGGGGCATGTATATTGACAATATGTTAATCAGACTGTCTCCCAACAATCCCACTATCACTACGTATCTGCCTTGGGGGTCTGAGCAGGTGTGTTGGAAAGTCAATGGAAGTGTTTTACATATTAAAATGTCAATCCTCTGGAACCCGTGGTGTAGCCCGCATGAGCTGACATATTGTAACCTCATCTATTCAGGGCTTGGTGAGGGTTCCCTTTAAGGATTGAATTGGATTTTTAATAAACATTAAAAATAGTGTTTGAAATAATCCATTAGCTTGACCCAAACCTGAGATAGCAGGATTATGCTTGTATTCTGACATCTACTTCTTTTTACAAGACAGTTAAAGCCCTTCACAGTGAAAATAGCATGCCCACATTGAATTACTGCACATGCCACTTTTTAATGCTAGGCTCTCTCTTCTTTGTAGGCTACAAGGCCTGTTCAGGTCTAACATGTTTGATATGTAAAAGCAGGATTCTTTCCTGTCAAAATGGTTCTTTTGACAGGTTCACCTGGAAGTTTTAAAGCTAAATGAGTCAGGCTTCAGAGGAAGGACTGAAGCCATGTTTCCTTTGTCCGCCTAGTGAATGGCATAACATTTGCTACAATCCACAGATTACTTTCAAATTTCCCATGCCATTGTTGTATTCCCGTATGTGCACTACAGGAGAGTGGGGTTAGCTGAGGGTGATTCTCTTTTACCCTGACTAGAGTGAGGGTCCTTGCTTGAACAGGGGGTAACCTGACTGTCACCAAAGACCCCATTTCTAACAACCACCATTGCCTCATCACCTTCACCACTACTAGCAACTCCACCATCAATACCACCTTAAACTTACCACAAACATTATCATCATAGTCACTACTATCACCATTAGCACCACTATCACCATTACTACTGTCCATATCGCCCATCGCTATCAACACCACTAACACCACTATCATAACTAATAGCACCTCTATCACCAGAACTAGTACTACCCAAATCACGGACACTATCACTAACATCACCACCTCCACTGTCACCATTACTATCACAACTACCACTATCACCAACATCACCAACACTATCACCTCCATCATTGTTACTATCACACCACAACTATTATTGCCACTTCAATCATCCCCATACTCAACACCAATATCACCATCACTATCATCAACATCACCAGTGTTGCTACAACCTTACCACTACCACCAGTGTCATCACTGTCCTACCACTATCTTCACCACTGACACCACTATCAGCATTACTGACACCAAATCTATCTTCACAAATACTACTAAAATCACTATCACCAATAACACTACCAACCCCACAACTACTAGTATGATGACCACTACCACCACCACTCACACTATGCCTGTATCTGCAACTACTACCACGATCACCACTACTACCTCTACCTTAGTAACCACCACTATATTCTCTATGTTTGAGTGTGTAAGAATACTGTGTGTCTGAAAGTGTTGTTGCATAAGAGAAAGGTTGATTTGGTATTTTATTGGTTGCAGTGGTTCTTGTAGTTAATGAGTTGTCCTTGAGGATACTTCACTTCTTTGATTTAAACTTCTACTTTCTCCTCCAAAACGTGTCATGACTCCATTTCATTCTGGTGGCCTTCCTTTGCATAGTGAAAGTACTTTGATATACTGGCTGTGATTTAATTGTCAACCACTTTTCATTAGAAGATTGTTGTAGAAATGCATACATTGTACTAGTAGGAACCGCATTTTAGTTCATAAATGAAAGAAACACCTAAAGCAGTATTTCAAGACAAATACCACAGGACTGCATGTACATTGGTTTCTTATTCTCGCTCAACAACAGAAGTCTAAGATGTTGACCTTAATTTGTCTTGTGTCTTACATTTCCAGTCAGGGCACCTATGATTTCACACAAAACACTATTTCCAAATAACTTGAACACAATTTTTTGAGTTTTAAAAATCCTTTAAAATTCAACCAATGTAATACTACTCCTAAAAGTCTTGATTTAAGATAAAATTGTGCATATTATTTGCCAGCTACTTGGGAAGACATTTTGCGGCCGACCTATGTGACCGCAAATGCAATTTCCTGCCACTTTTCACTGTCTGTTTCCAATCACTTTGTGTGCTGCATGTGTATTTGTTTGCGTGTGAATGCTAATTGTGTATGTGTGTGTCTTTGTGTCTTTGTTGGTGCTTAGATGCTTGTGTGCGCACATTTGTATATATGTGTTTGTGTTTGAGTGTAGGCTCGTGTGCAAGAGGGAGGCTATTTGCTAGACATGGTAAAAGTAGAGCCATTGGAAATATGTGATTGTGAGGCTGCGTTGTTTTTCAATTTGCTGCATTCGTCACATAATGCATCATCTGCTTCGTCAATCTGCAGAATTTAACAAAAAATATGGTTTTAGTTCAAGCGAATCAAACGTCACCACAAACGCAGTGACACGTGTCGCTTTGCAGGCGGGCTATTCACAAATATTGATTAGTCTCCTGTCAGTTGCAAATTGTTGTGTTTGCATGTTAAACAGGTACTAAAGAGGCGAATCTATTGCCCATATATTGTTAACATGAATAAAGATAACAAAATAATGAAGTAATACTCAAAAAAATGTGCTGTATTATGTCGTATAACTTACCTTCTTTGCTGTCTAATACTTTCAATGCTGTTCCATAAATTGGTCAAACTCTGCCAGATAATTCCAGTGACCCTGGCGTTAAAGTCAAAATGTGAGAGAGCATCAGAAATTGGGAAAGAATGGAGATTCTGGCAGAAAGGTGCATATTCACATTTTTTGTTGTTTCTTCATAAGAAATGATAATTCCCATTAGAGTAATGTCTTTCGATGCACCCCCATCAATAGCAGTGGAATGCCTCCTTTGAGTTCTTTGTACACAGCAAAAAAACGTTCAGCTTTTGTGGGTCTGGAACATTTTACAGGACACACCCGGTCAAATTTAGGAGTGAAAGATCGAATATGACACAGCAATCAGGAGTGGATGTGAGGGAAAGGGACAGGAAGATAGAAATTCAGAGGAAGGGAGATGAGTGAGTGAGAATGAGAACAAGGGAACCGGTGAGGGAAAGGTCAATGTGAAACAGACTTAGAAGATGGAAGGCAACAAAGGGAGCTGTGGGAAGGGTCAATGTGAAACAGACATAGAAGATCACAAGCATCAAAGGAAACAGATACAAGAGAAAGGGAGGACAGATCTTTTGAGGCTACACATTTTCCTTAGATCTTTTGAAGTAAAACACGAATGGTCATTTCATAATTCATAGCATGCTTTGGAAGAAGAATGAAGGAATCCGAGTGATACTTGATTGCACTTTTACTTCCTCGTCCTTCAGAGTACTTTCTTCAGGGCATCCTTTACATCTTTGTTTCTTAAGCTGTAGATGAAGGGGTTCAACATCGGTGCCACAATGGTGTACATAACGCTCACCACACGGTCATAATCCAGGGAGTAAATTGAAGATGGCCGAAAATACATGAAGATATCTGTGCCGTAGAAGAGGGTAACAGCACCTAGATGGGAGAAGCAAGTTGAGAACGCTTTCCATCGTCCCTGCTCAGAAGACACCTTCAGAAGAGTAAAGACTATGAGGGCATAAGAGATGGTAATCAAGATGAATGGGACCATAACGACAATGGACCCTTCTGTGAAAATAATGAGCTCATACATTGAGGTGTCTGAGCACGAGAGCTTCAGCAGTGGTGGGATGTCACAGAAGAAGTGGTGTAGGATATTGGACTTGCAGTAGGATAACCTGGAGTCCATTACACTGTATATCAGAGAATGTAATGCAGAGATGATCCATGACACCACAACTAACACAAGGCAGACTTGCCTGCTCATCACAGTGGTGTAATGAAGTGGGTTGCAGATGGCTACATACCTGTCGTAAGCCATACATACCTGTCGTAAGCCATCACTCCCAAAAGGAAACTCTCCATGTTAACAATCAAAAGAAAGAAGAAGAGCTGGGCCACACACCCGCTGAAATAAATACTCTTCTTCTCAGAAAGGATGTTGGCCAGGAGTTTTGGAACAGTTACCGATGTCAGACAGATATCAACAAATGAAAAGTTACAAAGAAAGAAATACATGGGGGTGTGCAGCCGACAATCTGATCCAATGATGCAGATAATGGTTGTGTTTCCTAGAAGAGTGGTAACATACATTGCAAGAAAGATAACAAAGAGCCATGGCTGCATCCATGGCTGGTCCGATACTCCTAGAAGGATGAACTCATTAGTAAACGTCCAGTTCTTCAGGCCCATGTGTGTAACTGGCATCTGGGGTAACAGAAAAGATAAATATCTGATACATTTAAAACCCAAACTGTCATTGTATTTAAATAATTTATCTAAATATTTGGAAAAACATACAACATCCTCTTGCAAAGCTTAAAACTTTTCAGATGTAGTTGGGCACATTCAATAGCTTATCCACTGTATTTTCATTCAGTTGATGATGGAAGTCATACTAGTGGAAGCTCTTTCAGTCCACAACAGGCATCACCAAGTTTTTTAGTTAAATCCATCAGAAATGATGGCTGAGCATCCACACAATGTAGCATGGCTGATTGCCACCATATCTGTCAGAGTTACTTCCGAGAAGGATGTCTGTGTAAAAATAGTGGATTTTCATATCAACTATGCAGGAAACAATCAGTTGCATTACAGCGAGAATATTTATTCATTTCTTTTGAAGGTTGTGGTTCTTCAAAGTGCTCAGTGTCCTAGATAGAAGTGTGTCTGATAAGTAAATGGATGGTAAGGTCTACTAAAAAGGAGAGACATTGTCTGATGTATTAATTGCAGCACTTTAGTTGCAGGAAAGTTTGAAGAGCATGGTCTTCAATAGTTTTCCGAAATGTATGTAGTTAGTTTAAATACTCAGGTCGAGGCTGGGAGCGCTCCAAAGTTTATTACCCAGGATTACAAACTATCTACTTCTGTGCTTGAGCTAGCAAAATAAGGGTTGACTTTGCATTTGTGCAGTCAAAGACTGGACATTTCTAAACATAGTGAAGCTGGTTCTTTTCCAGTAAGCTTTGTGAACCATGATCACCCCATTATTAGGCTAGAAAGACTACAAAAACAGTTATATTGTACCATCTGGTTTGGGTACCAAAACTATGGGAGAGGAACAATTATTTTTGAAACGTTGTATCATCCCCATTTGTAACATTTGTTCTGTCTCTCTTTGGATTGCCTCCCTTCTAGCCGCAGGAATGCGATGGAGTGTTTGTTTAATGATAACCCCTTCATGGGTATGGATAGAGTGTTCTGCTAGGTGGGTTCTTCTGGATGGATCTGAAAACGTTGAGGAAAAGTGTTTGTGGGTGGTTAATAGTTCAGTTTTCTTTTCTGGTGTTAGTACCTCAATTATAGGTAGGTATATTTGAGTACTGGGAGTCTGGATTATTGGTTCAGTTGTTTGTACTCTCTTGGGTCTTGGTCCCAGCAATTTCCTCAGAAGGTTGACATGGTAGTTCTGCTCTTTGTTGGAGGATATGCGTAACCTGTACCTTTTCCAATTTTAAACCCAATCTTTTACCTTGCCATTCTGATTTTAATTTCTTGGTGGATATGAGTTAAAAGACTAATACCCAAACGTTCTCCTAAAAGGTCCATCACTTTTTCCCCTTGTCATGTACAGCTTTTTGTCTGGTTTGACTCTTCTCTAAGCTGTTATGAGCTACTTGTCTAAGCTTCTCTTTCCGAGTATGAAATTGGTTAGTGTAATCAAGTAGCTCTCCTGTCTCTTCTCTGTCGTCTTTCTCCGATACCTCTTTAGTCATTTCGAGTAGAGTGCAAGGCTTCCTGCCATATAATAACTCAAAAATGGGACACACCAGGCTACTTTGGACTTGCGTCTTATTACAAAAGGGCTAAAGGGAAGAGTTGGTCCCAATTTTTCCATATACAGTTAACATTTATTTCAAAGTAAGCTTCAGGGACCCATTATACCTCTCCACTAGACTGTCTGTTTGTGGGTGTAATACAGAGGTTTTAATGTTAGAAATGTTCATTTGCTTACAGACCTGTTTCATCAGTTGACACATAAAAGGTGTCCCTTGATCTGTGAGGATCTCCTTCACGAAGTCAGTTGAGCGAACTCTTCTACCATAAGTTGAGCTATGTTCTAGGTAGTAGGAGACTTTAATGGAAGTGCTTCTGGATATCGGGTTGAATAATCAACCAATAGCAAAGCATATTAGTTAGTCTTGCTGGACTTAGAAATAGGGCCAATAAGGTCCCTACCTATTATTTCAAAGGAGAACCAATAATGGGCAGGGGTTGTAGTGTTACAGGAGGAGGTTGGTAGGGTTTTTTCCTCTGACACACCTTGCACTCCTTGGAAAAATGTTTAATGGCTGCTAGTATGCCTGGCTAGTAGAAATGTTGTAAGATTGCTTGACTAGTTTTCAAGGACCCTATTTTTTCTGTCAATAAATGAGAATTAGCAACAAACAAAATCTGTACACGAAAATCATGAGTGACAAACAACTGGGGTGAGTCAAGTTCACATAGCTTTATTCGGTTACTTTCAACCATAAAAGCAAACAACCAACAATTAAATAAAAAGAGAAAGTTAAAAAATAGAGATGAGAATAAAATAGAATAACATATGTTCAGCCTTAAAACACATAAAATTACTTTCCAAAATGCACCTAACCCTCTAGTATCTATCATTTAAATTAAACATGGGGTTTTATTTCAGTCTTAGGTGCATAGTTAAAATTTAGCAACTAAAACACTTTTCCTTTTTTTTTTTCTTTTAAAATCTGTACCTCATCATCATTTTTTCCCCAGGGAACTAATACGTATATGCCAAGCAGCTACAATATACTTGCTAACCGCACAAGATAGAAAGAGGGAAGTATCCCTCATCATGATCCTTAAGGCAGCCATAAAGTGTCTTATCCCCGTATTTCTACACACAGGTCGTAACCACTTCCGTTGCGCAATCATATATGCAGGGCATATAAACATAAAATGTACAATGGATTCAGAAGAGTGATTACAACTAGGACAAGGATCAGATCTTGTAATCAAACTCTGTGTACTACCATAAGATTTAAGAGGCAGACAACCATATCTGAACTGAATGTATAAACTCTTACTTAGTGGGTCAAGAATTGTATCCATAAATGGTTCCAGATGCGGATACCATTTGAAATCAAAAAATTGTGAGGTCAATCTGCCATGTGTTGAGCACAGCAGGTAGTTTTCCCTGACATATATCCAGTAAACAGTTTTCAAATGGTTCTTCTGATCCTTCCTTATACTTTCTGGATGGCTCCAAAACTTGCTAAGACCCAATCTATAAAACCATTTTGAGATGTGATTAAACCAAGGAATGGTAAGAACATTTGGTCTATCTAAAATGTCTTGAATAGACTCCTTATATGTGGATAGCTCAGGGGTAGTCCATACACGGACCCAGAAAAGCAATGGTCGTAGGGCAATTACATCTGAGATGCATGAAAGGCCAAGGTCCCAGAACATTGGCAGCAGTGGGGTATTACGAGGACAAGCCAAAGTTGACCTTACAAAGTTGTTTTCCCCCACTGCCAACTTGCCAGTGTTCGAGGACCCCCAGATTTCTGCCCCATAGACCGCAGCACTCTGTGCCTTAGCTTGGTAAATTTTAAGGGTTGGAGTAATCACTCTCTCAGAGGTAGACTTGTGGAAGCGTAGAATAGCCCCAGATCTCTGGGCCAAAAGAGCTAAACGTTTTATCAATTTGGGCCCCCCAATGCAGATTGTTGCTAATTCTCACCCCCAAATAATCTATGGAGCTTACCATGCCTAGAGGGGTTCCATTATAGAAAATTGAATATCTCTTAGTGGGACCACAGCCCAGGGTCATAAGTTTAGTTTTGCTGTGATTAAGTTTAAGTCCATAGTCACCACAAAACGAACTAAACTTATCCACAAGTACCTGGAGACCCATAGGAGTTCTGGAGATCAGGAGGGAATCGTCAGCAAATAGCAAAATTGGAATTTTGTGGTTATTCAAGGATGGAGCATCATTTTGGCAGTTGGTAACGACTTGCACCACCTCGTTAATAAACAATGTGAAAAGAGTTGGGGCAAGAACACAGCCCTGGTGCACTCCTCTCCTAATATCTATTTTGTCGGTGAGTTCCCTCCGATTGCCCCATCTAACTTGTACAAATGTTTTTTCATGTAACCTTTGAATTAAATGCACTAAGTTTCCTGGGATACCGATTTTGTTTAATACTCCCCATAGTTTCTCTCTTGAGACAAAGTCGAACGCAGATCTTAGATCTACAAAAGTAACATAGAGTTTTTGCTTAGATAGGGTGACATACTTCCAAAATAGTAATGACAGCCTGAGGACTTGGTCCATGGTGTTAGTTTTAGGCCGAAAGCCGGCCTGTAAGGGGGATAACATTTGATTATCCTGAATCCAATCAGTAAGCCTATCTAAGACTCGCTTAGCAAACGTCTTCTTAAGGATATCGATAAGGCTGATTGGTCGATAATTTGCAGGTAAACCTACATCACCCTTTTTGTGAATCGGAATTATTTCTGCACCACGCCAATAATGTACCATGCCCATATCTTTGGTTCTGATTTAAACAGGTCCCCTGGAATCTTATCTGGACCAGGGGTGAGTCATTTTCTTTGCCTATCTGGTATAAAAGGTCCTTGTTTATAATGAACCAGGGAAAAGAGAGTGAGGATTATTCTCTTGTTATTGGCATCTTCCCGATCATGTTTTAAAGGATGGCATCATTATTTGGGCGTATCAGAAGTTTCTGTCAATCTCCAAAGGTTCTGTGGTTAGTAAGGCTATTCGGGATTTATCTATCTCTGGGAACCTCTCAGGCTGTATCTCAGCTCCGATGTTCAGCTTGAAAAATTCCATAAAGTTAGGATTATTAGTACCTAATATATTATCCTCGGGCAGATTACGTAGTACTCCTACTTCAATATCCAGGACCTGGCCCTCCGTTGTTCTTACGCTAAGTTGAGCCACCAGGTATGTCTTAACATACCCATTTATGCACCTTATCCCCACAACTTGGCCGGGAATTATCTGGGAGGCCTGCTCTAGATTCCCCTGTACTACCAACAGCCTGCAGCCAGAGTCCAATAAGGCCTATTTCAAATTAATCTGCACACTTACATAAAAAGGAGGGACCCATTTCTTGTGGCAATAGGATGGATCAGGGAGCATAGGTGACCTCCAGAAGGTTCTCCAGCTGGCTTCTTGTGGGCACAGATCTGGGCTATGTGGCCCTATCCCCCACACCCAAAACATTTGGGACCCTTAGAGGGAGGTATCTCTGATTTTACTTTCCCTCGAATTTTCATATAAGTTCTTGTTTTTTCCATTTTCCCCCCTGCTGAATGGGGATGGGGAAGGGGATGAGTACTTTTCTCGAGTTCTCATAAGTAGGACCAGGGATGGGCCTGCAAAAATGTGGTAGCCATTTCCACTGTTTGACTGACCGTGATCCTGGAATGTTGCCTCAACCACTTCTGAGTAGCTATGGGTAAGGCCTCCAGGTATTGTTCCAGGTAGAAAGAATTCATTATCTCTCCCTTACTAATTTCATGCAGCCCCAACAATTTGTTCACAGCCATTTTTAACTTAAAGTAGAGAGTTTTAGAGGTGTCTCCTTGTGATTCCCTTTCATTCTGGAATTTTACTATATATGTTATATCATCTATGCCCTGGTGATCGAAGATGTCTTTCTAGATATCCTCATATGGACTGTCACGTTGGGGGATCGGAATCTGGTAAGCAGCTTGCGCTTCACAAGTGAGAAGTGGTGCAAGAAAGGCCATTTTTCTCTAGTTACGGACTCTAGCCGCTCTCTCATAATTGAAGAAAAAAAAGTCAGGGTCTTCCCCAATGACATATCTTTCTAGTGATATGTTGGGGGCCACTGATGTAGTGCCTCTTCCCATGGTCAGGCCAAAGTTTAACTTTAACTAATCTTCAGAGACTTTATGAAGTTATGCCGACTGTGATTTGAAAGCATCTCTGAATATCTCTTGATCCGCTTTGGCTGATGACATTTGTCTTTCCAGGACGCATTCTAATTATCTTCATCCTTGAGTCAACTGTTGATTTACCAGATCCAATATATATCGATGGAGGTGTGTCCGCATTCTCCATTACATGCTACATGCCATGGGATTTATGACACGGGGGACTGACGATTGTGTAGCATTATGCTTTATTGGAAGGTAGATTATGGTTTGTGTTAGAAATGGGGTCTCTAGTTGGAAGAGGTATACACCCTTGTCCAAGTAGGGACCATAATCCTAGTCAGGGTAAATCACACACAATCCAAATTATCTTGAAAACACCACAAAAATACACCACACAGTTTTAGAAAAATATAGGATATTTATCTGATTAAATTAAGGTCAAAACGATCAAGATTTGATAATCACAAGTTGAATTATCACTTTTGTAATGATAAGAAGATTCTTTAGTTCTTAAAAGTAACAATTGTCTCTTTCAAGCACAAAGTACCTGGTTTGCGTCAAAATTACACGCACGAGGACCGCAGAGGAGAAGATGCATGGAAAAAGGTAGGTGTGGGTCGGATTTCTGGGCGCACACAGACGATACGTCAATTCTTTTCCACGCAGCAGGGGCTTTGTGTCAAATTCCAGTGTGCAGGCTTGAATCCTCTTTTGCGATGCGGGGTCTTTTGACCCCCATGGACGATGCGTGGAAATCCTGGGTGTGCAGGGTGAAGTCACAGGTGCTGCAACGATCTGGTGGGTGATGCGTTGAAATTTCAGTTACACAGCAGGTGCTGCATCGATTCTTCTTTCAGGAATTCAGGCTGGGTCGTTCTGGCTCGGCGATGCGTCGATCCAGTGGGCTGTGCATTGAAGTTCCGGTTGCAATGCTGTTGCTGTGTCGATCTCCATTCAGGGAGGCGGGCTGCGTCATTCTGGTTCGGTGATGCAGTGAATATTTCACTGCAAGGCAGGCTGTCCGTCGATTCCGCTAGGCTGTGCATTGATTTTTGCCGCAAGAGGAGTTTCTTTGCAGAGATTAAGGCCCTGATTACAACCCTGGCGGTCGGTGATAAAGCGGCGGTAATACCGCCAACAGGTTGGTGGTAACAAAAAGGGAATTATGACCACAGCGGAAACCACCCACACAGACAGCCACTTTAACACACCGACCGCCATGAGGGTACAACAAGCAATGCAGCGGTAACCGTCAACAGCCAGGCGGAAGACATGAACCGCCCACACTATTACAACAGTCCTATCCGCCACCTTTTCCGGGGCGGTACCAACGACATCAAAATCATGGTGGAAACAGTACAAAGAAGGCAAAGGACTCACCACTGGGGACTCAGGGAAGAACCACTCCACCATGGAGCCCGAGTTGCAGGTGTTCCCATGCTCGTCTATCTCCTTCTTCACTATGAACATCAACGCCGGCGAAGACGACCACGGTGAGTACAGCCGCCTAGCACACAAGGGAGGTAGGGAGGAAAAAGAGAGTGACACACACACGCGAGCAACACCCCCAACCCCAACACCAGACACAAAAGCAGATGTACTAAGAAAACATATTTACCACGTACCTCTCAGGAATAATCCAAGGACAAAAGGAATTGATTAAAGTGAGTGTAAAAAGACAAAATAGTATAAATACATGCTTCAAATTCAAAATGTATATACATATTTACAAATGGAGGGACACTGCCCAGTTCACAATGTTCATTGGCCACAGGGCCACATCACATAGGCCAAAGCCCCACTTGACACTTGCAACAACACAGAGAGAACACTGCAGAGGTATCAGGTTGAAAATACACAGGCACCTCAGGGAGACGGGGAACGGGGGGCACCTCTGCCGGCAGATGGTACAACGCCACTGGTCCTGGAGGGGGCTACATGCCCTGTGTGATGTCCTGGGGAGTGCAAGGCCACAGTCTCTCTCATGGATGGTTTGCCCACTGCTTGGTCATGGGGAGTGCAAGGCCACAGTCCCTTAAGTGGGTGGTTTGCCCACTGCTTGGTCCTGGGGAGTGCAAGGCCACAGTCTCTCAAGTGGGTGGTTTGCCCACTGTTTGGTCCTGGGGAGTGCAAGGCCACAGTCTCTCTAGTGGGTGTTTTGCCCACTGCTTCGTCCTGGGGAGTTCAAGGCCACAGTCTCTCTAGTGGATGGCTTCTTACACTGGTTCTGGAGGGGGCTTTATGCCCAATGTGCTTCATCCTGGCAAGGATGGGGTGAGTGGGTGGCTTTTTCCACTGGCTCTGGAGGGGGCTTTGTGCCCAGTGTGCTTCATCCTGGCAAGGAGGGGGTGAGTGGATGGCTTCATCCACTGGTTCTGGAGGGGGCTTTGTGCCCAGTGTGCTTCATCCTGGCAAGGATGGGGTGAGTGTATGGCTTCTTCTACTGGTTCTGGAGGGGGCTTTGTGCCCAGTGATGCTGATCTTGGGGAGGGCAAGATCACAGTCTCTCACCTGGGCGTCACACCCACAGGATTTGCATAGTCCAGGACGCACTACAGTCCATGGAGGCAGGACTACACACTGCCCGCCGGCGATGTTGGCTGCTCAGTGGTGGCAGTAGCGGGGCTGGTGTCGGGCCTGGCAGTGGTGGGGGGAGGCTCCTGTCCGTCCCTTGCAGCCCCGGATGGCTGCCCACTGAGGCTGCTGGCGGTGCTGGCAGTGGTGGAGGGAGGCTCCTGCTCATCCCCTGCAACCTCAGATGGCTGCCCACTGGGGCTGCTGCTGGCGGTGCTGGATGGCGGTGCTGTTGTCGGGAATGCCAGTGGTTGGGGGAGGCTCCAGCCCTTCCCCTACAGCCTCGGACGGCTGAACCGCCATGGTTGGTGGTGGTGGCTCAGAATCAGCACCAGGCCTCCTGTCCTTCCTGCCTGCATGGGCAGGCCCCTTGCCCTTCCCAGCTGGTGGTGCCTCCTTGCCCTTCACCTTGGCAGCTGGTGGTGCCTCCTTGCCCTTGGCAGCTGGTGGTGCCTCCTTGCCCTTCACATTGGCAGCTGGTGGTGCCTCCTTGCTCTTGCCCTTGGCAGCTGGTGGTGCCTCCTTGCCCTTCTCCTTGGCAGCTGGTGCAGGCACACTGTCAGTGCTGATGGCTGGTTTTCCTGGAGCCTCTCCCACCTGCAGTAGCTGCCGACATTACTGTGGCCGTGGACTGGGTGGCTGAGGTGCTCGCCTGGGTTCTCACCACCCTGGTCCGACGTGAAAGACGAGGTGGAGGAGTAGGGAAGAGGTCAACAGCGGAAAGGAAAAGCTTCTAAGGGACACTGGGGCGGGAAGAGGGTGAAGGTTTGGGAGTGAAGGAAGAGGGAGTGGTGGTAGGAGGTGTCACTTTTCAGTGTTTGGGTGCAGGTGCATGGGCTGGATGCTGTTGTGAGGTGGAAGGCTGTTGGGTGTCTGAGTGCTTGCTTTTGTGTACTTTGGGAGGAGTGGGCACAGACACAGTGGGAGAGGACACAGGGGACATGTGCATGGATGTGGGAGTGGTGACTGCCAGTGAGGGGTGTGTAGTGATAGGCGTGATGTTGGTAGTCGCTGAGGATGTAGTGCATGCAAGTGTGAGTAGAGACGCTACTGGGAGGGTGGTGGACGAGGAGGAGGAGGGGGACATAGTGGAGGCAGTGGATGTTGGTGTGTCTGCATGTGGATGGTGTTTGTGTGAGTGCCTGTGTGATGATGTGTGGTGCTTGTGTTTGCCTGAGCCACTTCTGTGTGTTGTCTTGGGTGCATGCTGGTCTGAACGTGTGCTTGGGATAGGTTGGGGTTGAGGGGAATGTGACTCGGCAGAGGAGGTTGGAGGGGGGGCTAGAAACAGGGACAATAGCTGCCATCAGGGAGGAGGCCAGAGCCTGGATTGATCTCTGTTGGGCCGCCATGCTAGAGTGAATGCCCTCCAGGAATGCATTTGTTTGTTGCAAATGGCCTGCCAGGCCCTGGATGGCATTCACTGTGGTTGACTGCTTTTAGAAATGGGGTTTCTGGTTGGCTAGGGTATGCACCTCAGCCAGGCAGAACTAACCCACTCTAGTCAGGGCAAGGGAGTTACACGTCCAAGATAACCCCTGCTCACCCCCTTAGTAGCTTGGCACGAGCAGTCAGGCTTAACCCGGATGCAATGTGTAAAGCGTCTGCACAACACACACAACACATGTGATGCAATATCCCCACCACAAAGGAAACACAACACCAGATTAAATGAAAATATACTGTATTGTACACACACAATTATCAGACCAAACATCACATATCAGTACTATCCTACTACCTCAGCAGTTGTCAGAACGTTACACATTAGTTACTCTGCCAATTAGCAGTAGTCACACATAACACATAGGTTACTCAGTATTCTGCAACATAAGCAGTAGTCAGGACACAAGTTATCACATTAGAACACTTGTCATAAGAATATCATAAAATGCCCATAGTAGGAACATTAGAAAACATATGGCAAGTTAAGGGAAACATATTAGCAACTCATGCCCATAAAAGGAACATTTGCACATATATGTAAAAGGATCATAGAACAGGTAGGCAATATATCAATCAGCCAAAGTCTGTAGGAAGAACTTTGGATTGCAACTATATTGGCCCTTTAAACAGTACCTGGTTGGATGAAGGCACCCCCAGTGCCTAGAAGGCGAACAATGGGGCCCGGGGCTCCTATGCACAAAACGGGGGCCTCCTTTATACTCTGGGATCAGAGGAGGGCGACATGCACCTCCTCTCTTTTATACACAGGCCCCTCTGGGGACCGTGATTACTGGGGGCCCCCCAGGGCCTCAATCGGCCCTCACGAGGGGGGCCAAAGCCAGCAAAAACAACTTAGGGCAGGTGGGGGGCACCTCGCACCCCCTCTGGTTTAATGACAGGCCCCTCCCGGGACCCGCGATATCTGGGGGCCCCCGGGCCTCCACTGGCCCTTCCACCAAGGGTGGGCCACACAATAATGCCTGTTTTACCTAACAGCAGAAAAGGAGCATCATGCTCCTAACGCAGAGGCCAGGGGGAAGGGGGCACTCCCAGCGCCTTCCCCTGGTCCTGCCGTGAAGCCACAAGAAGATCGGACCCCTCCTGGGGCCCGAGCAGACACTCGCCTGCACCCGATGCGGTGCACAAGTGGTCTTCCAGCTTCCCGGACCGCTGCGGTGATCTTATTTAAAGAGGCACAATGCAGCAAGGAGCCTACGAGCTCCCAAGGCTCCATAAGCGTGCTGCAATCAGCGCTATGGCAGCCGCAACCACGGAGAAGCACCCCTCGTGAAGAAATGGATGCAGGGGTCAGGGGCCACAGCACCCTGCCCCTGGGAGCAGAATCTTAAGACAAGGTCCTCAGGTGGAGGGCCCAGCTACAGGCCAGCACAAGGGAAAGGCAGCAAGTGGCAAGTCCTTCACAGTGACCAGGCAGGTCACAGGTCAGCACAGCAGCAGCAGTCCATGGCAGTTCCTGGTGAGTCCTTTCAGCCTTTGGTGTCCAGTTCCAAGATGATTCCAAGAGTCTCCAAATTGTGGGGAAAATTCCCCTGTACTTATAGTCAGTTCTTAGAGTGTTTTACAATGGTAGGGAGAGGAGGTTCCATCCAGTTACAACTGGTTCTGGGAGTGCCCCCTCTCTCCTTTCAGCACAGGCTCCAAACATCAGTGGGGGGTTAACGACCCTATTGTGTGAGGCCAGGGCACAGTCTTTACAAATGCAGGTGTGCCCCGCCTCTCCCTTCTCTCAGCCCAGGAAGACTATTCAGTATGCAGATGCACCTCTGTGACACCTCCACCCTCCCTGTGTACAGGCTGTCTGAAAAGTATGCACAAAGCCCCAACTGTCACTCTGCCCAGACGTGGATTGGAATCAAGCTGCAAAACACCAGAGTCATAAGCACAGATAAATGTGCACTTTCTAGAAGTGCCATTTCTGTGATAGTAATAAAAAATACACCCACACCAGTAAGCAGCATTTATTATCACCATCACAACCATACCAAACATGCCTACGCTACCCCTCATAAATCAGACAATACCCCTTACACATAAGGCAGGGCATTTCTATTGCAATCCTATGAGAAGGCAGCACTCACAGCAGTGAGACACCAAGTTAGGCTGTTTGTCACTACTAGGATAGGCCATGCAATATGGCACATGTCCTGCCTTTCTACATACATGGCACCCTGCCCATAGGGCTAGCTACGCCGTACCTTAGGGGTGACTTACATGTAGTAAAAGGGGAGTTCTGGGCCTGGCAAGTAAATTTAAATGCCAGGTCCCTGTGGCAGAAAACTGCGCACACAGGCCCTGCGCTAGCAGGCCTGAGACAGGTTTGAAAGTCTACTTCAGTGGGTGGCGCAAGCAGCGCTGCAGGCCCACTAGTAGTATTTAATTTACAGGCCCTGGGTATAGCGATACCACTGTACAAGGGACTTATAGGTAAATTAAATATGCCAATTAGGTATAAGCCAATCATACCAACTTTAGATGGGAGAGCACCTGCACTTTAGCACTGGTCAGCAGTGATAAAGTGCTCAGAGTCCTAGAGCCAACAGCGAGAGGTCAGAAAAACCAGGAGGAAGGAGGCAAAAAGACTGGGGATGACCCTGCGTAAGGCAAAAAGTCCAACAACTGCCCAACAGAGAAGGATCTCAGGAGGTCAATAGCCTCCTCACTCAGGGCAGCAGAGCTAACTGGGGCATGGCCTGAGGTACCTGGGACGAAGGAGATGCCCACCCTCCTGGAAGAGCGGGCACGGGAAACATGATGAGGGGCTGCTGGGAGGGTGGTGCTGGTTTGGGGGTGGCGGTTGTACCTGTAGTTGGGGTGGCCACAGAGGTGACCACCACCACCAGGGAGTTTCCATCAGAGGAGGTATCCATGTCCAAACTGTCCCCTCCGGTCTCCGCCGTGGTGCTCCCCTCGCCCTCCGTCCCACTGGTGCCCTCACCGTCAGTGGGTTCGGCCTCTTGGGCCATGTGGGTTGCAGCTCCCACTGTCGCCGGTGCGTCTGCTCCTCTGCCAGATGATGCTAATGCACAGAAGGAAAGGTGACAAAATAAAAAGTGGGGGGGGGAGACAAAGGATACACTTGGTCAATGGCAGCACCAACACCACAGTTGGCGTACACAGCACCCTCACACAGGAAACAGGCCTACGCACTATGCAATGCACTACCAGTCTCAATGCTAGTCACCAGCCCAAGGACAGGAATACCTAACTCCAATAGAGGCATACCTCACACCCACAGACCCCTGCCCAGTAGTGGATACTTACTACCTTAGTAGGAGGTGGGGTTCATCAGCCCCTGCCCAACATGGGACTTATCCTTCAATGTCCGGCCTGGCCTAGGGGCACCCACGGGCTCACATCTCCCACCCAGAGACCACCCCACCATGCGTAAGTACTATATTGGGAAACTCTACTCACCCCCTTGTGACTTCTGTGATGTCCTCAAGCGCCCATCCAGCTCCGGATAGGCCACCGCCAGTATGCGGGCCTTCGGGGGGGACAGGGTTCGACGGGCACCCCTTACTCGTTGGGAGGCCATCCCCAGCTGGGCCTCTGCCGTCCTCCATGCCCAGCCTCTCAGGTCCTCCCATCGTTTGCGACAGTGGGTGCTCTGCCTGTCGTAGACCCCCAGGGTTTGCACGTCCTTGGCGATGTCACGCCATATACCCTTTTTCTGATGGGCGCTGACCTGCAGAAAAAGATAAATTGAAAAAGCTAACGGTCATACCGTCCGTCCTGTTACACTCATGGCCCACCATTGCCCTCACATCCTCTTACGCACAGACATTGCCCAGCATACATGCATCACGCTGCCCAGGACCCTTCCACCACCCCCCCTTACTCAAGGCCCTCACACACAGCACTCCATGCATTTGTGCCCCATGCATCGTGCTCACAGTGTACTCACCTGTTGGTCTGGAGGCCAATACAGAATTCAGTACTGGGGTAGGACCCCATCCATTAGTCTCTCCAACTCCACAGCGGTGAAGGCAGGGTCCCTTTCCCCAGTGACTCGAGCCAGGTTCGGTTCCAGACACAGGTCACAGCAGCACTTGCACTGTAGGTCCTCTCCTGTTGAAGGTCAGGCAGCAAGTGAGAGAACAGATAGAAAATGGCGGTCACGTTCGCGGCGGTGCGTACCGTCACCGCCGGCTTACATCACCATTAGCCACTGTAACCCATAGGGCCCAATGACAACCAATAAGGAGTTGCACGGCGGTACTCGACCGCCTCTGCAACGACGCACAACTTCAGTGGAATTACCTCACTTCCACCTGTCCATCCACACAGGACAGGAGGATGCCATTTTAGTGGGGGGCAGGCCATGGCACCTAACTGCATCACAGTACACATGGGCAGCATTTGGGCCTATCCAACAACATACTGTTTCAGTCACAACATGCAATGCAGTGCACAGTGTGGAAATGTGAAATACTGACCAGCCGCTCCCCGTTTTGCCCCCTAGATCACAACTGCTGAGGATGAATAGGAGATGGAGACATCCACCCGTGTACAGGCCCCTAGTGGACTTGGCAACAATGGAGGACAAGCACATTATCCTCACCTACAGACTTGACAGGGCCACATTCACATAGCTATGTGCCCGATTGGAGCCAGACCTAATATCTGCTATCCATCACCCCACTGGGATCCCTCCTCTTGTGCAAGTCCTATCTGTGCTTCATTTCTTGGCAACTGGTTCTTTCCAAGTTACAGTGGGCTTGGCAGCAGGAATGTCACAGCCAATGTTCTCAAGAGTGCTGACCAGAGTGATGTCTGCCCTGATTAAACACATGTACAGCTACATTGTTTTCCCCCAGGTTGAGGATTTGGCCACAGTGAAAGCTGACTTCTATGCAATGGGACATATCCCTGACATTAGTGGGGCTGATTGATGGTACACATATTGCATTTGTGGCCGCCCCAGAGAAATTAACAGGTGTTCAGAAATCAAAAGAGCTTTCACTCGATGAATGTGCAGATAGTGTGCCTGGCTGACCAGTACATCTCCCATGTCAATGCAAAGTATCCTGGGTCTGTACATGATGCATTTATCCTGAGGAATAGAAGCATCCCATATGTGATGGCTCAACTCCAGAGTCACAGGATGTGGCTAATAGGTGAGCCCATGGTTTCTACCCAGTATATGTTGGTGTATGGGTATGGTGTGGGCCCTAAGGGTTAGTGTTTGGAGAACAGGGATCCCTCGATGTTTCCAGGTGACTCTGGTTACCCCAACCTCTCATGGCTACTGACCCCTGTGAGGAATCCCAGGACAAGGGCAGAGGAACGTTACAATGAGGCACATGGGCAAACAAGAACAATAATCGAGAGGACATTCGGCCTCCTGAAGGCCAGGTTTCGGTGCCTCCATCTAACAGTTGGTTCCCTGTGCTACTCACCCAAGAAGGTCTGCTAGATCATCATGGCACGCTGCATGTTGCACAACCTTGCCTTGAGACGCCAGGTGCCTTTTCTGCAGGAGGATGAGGCTGGAGATGGGCATGTGGCAGCAGTGGACCCTGTGGATAGTGACGAAGAGGAGGCAGAGGATGAGGATGAGGACAACAGAACAGCAATCATTCGACAGTACTTCCAGTGACACACAGGTAGGACATTGTAACTTCACCTTCCATTGACAGTTTTGTGTTGGACATTGTACATGACAGGCTGTTTTTCACACTACTATGGCCACTTACTGAACCCTTTGGCATCTCCATTTGCAGATATTTGTGCCCCACTCTGGCTCGTGGTGTGTTGACTGTAGCCAACTACAGGACATACCTATGTATACATTACTGTACAGTTGAATTGCAATGTGTACAGCTTGTTAAACAAATACATAGTTCAATCAATTGACAGACTCCATACTTGTAGTTTTACCAAGGGTGTGCATTTAGGTGCTAATAAGTGGAGGGGGATGTGCAATGTGATGGTGGTGGAATGTCCAGGATAGAGTCCAGTCTATGTGGATCACAGGTGAATTGTCCACGGGGGCATAGGGAGTGGGGCAATGGCAGTTTAAGGTGGACCGGGTGACAAAGTGGGACACAAGGGTGACATTTAGGAGAGTCTTATTTCCTGGTGGGGTCTTGGCAATGTTCTCCGGCTTCTGCCTGGATCGCAGGGATCGTTTGCGGGGTGGTTCTCCTTCTGCAGGGGGTGGGTTGCTGGTGGCCTGTTGTTCCTGTAGTGGGGCCTCCTGTCCACTAGCAGCAGCGGAGGTGGAGGGCTGTTCATCAGTGTGGCTAGTGTCAGGGACCTGTTGGTGTGCCACTGCCTCCCTCATGGTGTTGGCCATGTCTGTCAGCACCCCTGCAATGGTGATCAGGGTGGGGTGGATGTCCCTCAGGTCCTCCCTGATCCCCAGGTACTGTCCCTCCTGCAGCAGCTGGGTGTCCTGCAACTTGTCCAGTATCTGGCCCATCGTGCCCTGGGAATGGTGGTATGCTCCCAGGATGTTGGTGAGTGCCTCCTGGAGAGTCGGTTTCCTGGGCCTGTCCTCCCCCTGTCACACAGCAGTCCTCCCAGCTTCCCTGTTGTCTTGTTCCTCTGTCCACTGAACCGTGTGCCCACTGACCCCAAGGACCCTGATTGTCCTGTGCTTGTGGGGTGTCCTGGCTTCCCTGTAGTGGTGGACACACTGCTGATTGACGTGTCCTGGGGATTGAGGTATGGGCCCGCTGGGTGGGTGCTGTGGTGGTATTTCCTGAGTGTGGAGGCTCAGTAGTGGTATGGGACTGTGCCTGGGTAACCGACTGTCCGGAGGTCCTTGATGGACCAGGTTGGTCATACAGATCCAGGTGTCCGGAGCTGCTGTCATCACTATGGGCCTCTTCTGGGGGAGACTGGATGTTGCTGGCACCTCCTCTCCGGTGACATTGGATGGGGGACCTGTGGGGATGTAATAGCAGTGTTATTGTTTTTGCGTGTGACATCTTGTGCATGGGTGTGTTGCCCTGTATGGTTGTTATTGCCCTGGCAGCTTTGCCTTGTGTGAGTAGTGATTTGGTGGGCTAGGTGATGGTCTCTAGTGTGCATGCTTTAGTGATAGTTGTCCATGCAGGTCTGTGATGGGTGTCCATGCATTGGTGTTGTATGCAGGGCTTGGTTTTGGGAGGGGTGGGTTGTGATGGTGGGGTGTGTGTGAGGTGGTGAAGTGATGGGACTGAGGGTGAGGGTGGGGGTATGTGATGGCATGCAGGTAGGGGGTGAAAGTAGTCAAGAGTTGACTTACCAGATTCCAGTTCTCCTGCTACTCCTGCCAGGCCCTCAGGATGCAGTATTGCCAAGACTTGCTCCTCCCATGTTGTTAGTTGTGAGGGAGGAGGTGGGGGTCCACCACCAGTCCTCTGTACTGCTATCTGGCGTCTTGCTACCATGGAACGCACCTTCCCCCGTAGGTTGTTCCACCTCTTCCGGATGTCATCCTTTGTTCTGGGGTGCTGTCCCACGGCATTGACCCTGTCCACGATTCTCTGTTATAGCTCCATCTTCCTAGTAATGGATGTCTGCTGCACCTGTGATCCGAATAGCTGTGGCTCTACCCAGATGATTGCCTCCACCATGACCCTAAGTTGTGTGGGGTGATGTGTTGGGGTGTGTGCTGTAAGGTGTGTGGATGGTGTATGGGTAATGGTGTTTTGTGGCTCTGGTTCTGTGGGTGCTCTTGGTCTGTCTCTCTCAGTTGTCAATAATTTTGTGTGGGTGTGTGCTTTATAGTGGTGTAGGTGTGTGGGTGTGGTGTGTGTATGGGTGTCAGGTGTGTGTTATTCAGATTGACCAATGTGGTGTTGTTTTGTTTGTGTGTGTCCATTTTGAGTGCAGCAGTATGTACCGCCAATGGTTTACCACGGTTGAATGTCCACTGCGGTGATTCGTGGGTCAGAATGCTATGGGCGTAGTTCTGTTGGCGTAACGGTGTGGGTTTTGGTACCACCGGTTTATCACTGACCTCTGGGCTGGAGGTCTTGTGTGTGGCTATATAGTGATGGATTGCTATGTGTGTGTCATAATATGGGTAGCAGTAAACCGCCGCGCCAGCGGTATGTTGGCGGCGGTCGGCATGGTGGTAAGCGGGACTTACCGCCAATGTCATAATGAGGGCCTAGTCTTTTTGGCCCGGATACTTCAGGAAACAGGAGGCAAGCTCAACCCAAGCCCTTGGAGAGGACTTCTCAGCAGAGCCAGAGGCCAGCAAGGCAGTAGGGCAACAGCAAGGCATCAGTCCTTTACCACAAAGCAGTCCAGGTGAGTCCTTTGGGCATCCAAGCAGCTTCTCTTGGCAGGTTGCAGGTTCTGGTGCATAGTGTCTGTCCAAAGAAGGGTCTAAATTGGTAGGGTCAGATACCCAGTTTATATACCCAATAGTGCCTTTGAAGTGGGGGAGACTTCAAAGAGTGGTTTTGAAGTGCACAAGGCCCCCTTTCAGTACAGTCCTGTCTGCCAGGGTCCTAGTAGGGGGGTTGGCAGCCCTTTGTGTGAGGGCAGGCCACTGTCCTTTGAAATGCAAGTGTCAGGCCCTCCACCCTTCCAGCCCAGGAAGATCCATTCAGTATGCAGATGTGTGCGGGTGTGACTGAGCATCCTGTGTTTGTGGTGGTCTAGGTGAAATGCACAAGGGAGCTGTCACCCAGCCCAGCCCAGATGTGGATTGGAGACAGTCTGTAAGACGCAGAAGGATTTTAAGTGCAGAAAAATTCTCACTTTCTAAAAGTGGCATTTCTAGATTAGTAATATAAAAATTCAACCTCACCAATAAGCAGGATTTTGTATTACCATTTTGGCCATACTAAATATGACCTGTCTACTCCTTTCTGATCAGTATCTACCACTCAAACAGTATATGAGGAAACCCTTAATGTTAGCCTATGAAAGGAGCAGGCCACACAGCAGTGGAAAATGAATTTAGGAGTTTCCCATTACCAGAACATATAAAACACATATGTATATGGCCTGACTTTTATCTACACAGCACCCTGCCCTATGGGTTACCTAGAACCTATTTTAGGGGTAACCTATATGTAGAAAAAAGGGAGCTTTTTAAATGCCAAGTATTTTTAAATGCCAAGTCGAAGTGGCAGTGAAACTACACACACAGACCTTGCATTGGCAGGCCTGAGGCACGGTTAAAGGGCTACTTATGTGGGTGACGCAATCAGTGCTGATGGCCCACTAGTAGCATTTAATTTACAGGCCCTGGGCACATGCAGTGCACTTTACTAGGGACTTACTAGTAAATTAAAAATTTCAATTGGGTAGGAGCCAATGTCACCATGTTTTAAGGGAGAGAGCATTTGCACTTTAGCATTGGTTAGCAGTGGTAAAGAGTGCAGAGTCCTAAAACCAGCAAAACAACAGTGTCAAAAAGTGGAGGAAGTCAGGCAAAAAGCTGTCAGGCTGTCAGGTCTAATAGTTTGGTAGAATGTCTCTGATCTCCCTTGTCTCTTCTTTCCCCTTCTAAGCTTATGAAGGTCTGGTACCCCGGCAATGCGGGAGACTCCCCTCAGAAAAAGGATAGAAGCCAGAGGTAAGTATTAGCCTCCTATTATTAGGGTACATCTGTACACTCCTGCTTCCCTTCTGTGGGAATAGTGCTGGAGGAGGGCTGTGAGTGGTTTGGGGCTGAAATCACTATTATCACCAGTGTCTGTGCAGGGTATGAAAGAAAACCTCACCAACTGGCAAAAACAATAGAAAAAAGAATAAAGTCTTTACATAGGCCCATGGTCTTTCCTACATGCTCTGGTTACCAGCCTTCCCCAGAGACGAGTGATCCATTTAAACTCCCTTTCCCTTTCCCCCCTTCCAGCCTAAACTTGTAACTGGTTTCAAAACAGGGTTGCAGGAAATCATTTGTGATTTGCACCAAACTCTTCCCACCACCAGTGAAGAAAAACATGTGATCCTGGCTGTAAGCAGGATCCTAATTAAACTAATTAAAGGAGACACGGCCCTCCCATTTATTCTGCTGTCCCCAGATATGATCCCATACCTCTGTCAGCCATGTCCCTCTTGGAGCGTTGTGGGGCTCAGTGTCCAGCCAAAGGCTTCCTATCTTGGGAATGGGTCTCTGCTCTGCTTCTCTTTGAGGCTGATTGTGGTATGGTGCATCACTGTTGTGCCTCGTTCCATCTTCTGAATGCATCTCTGGATTGTGTAGTGGCAAAGCAATTCTAATTTCCCCTTTCAAGGACACGTCCTGGGCCATTAGTGTAGACAGCTCCTCCCACTTCTTCTTGTCATCAAGCTTATACCCTGGAGTTCCGGTCGTCCAAAGTGTAGGTGCCTGACCTTGTCGTTCATCTCTGTCAGAATCCAGTTCCATTACCTGCAAGTGAAAGACACACATTTGAGGCGTTTGTGCAGCCATGTTGGCTGCCAACCATGGCAGTATGTCGGGTGAGTCTTCCTGGTATGACCCTTCCTCGCCTCCTTCCTGACAGTGTGCAAATGCACATCCTGTTTAACTGTTTTTATAGTCTTTATAGCCTAATAATGGGGTGATTTTGGGAGCTCAGTATAGATGGGATTGCAATAATCTGAGTGCAGCATTACAAATCTTTGTAACTTTTATCTGGTGACTGGTTTGGAGGAGCACACAGATTTTTTGTGGGATGGACACCTGTCTGCTGATCGCATTCGCAAAAGCACTTACTTGAGGCAAGAACTAGAAGTCCACGTTAACGATGATTATACATGTGGACATTCACTGACAAAGAAGCAACATGTTTACATTTCTAGTGCCCACATGAAGTGACAAAAATGCCAATAGCTATAACATATTCCTAGAGGTGTTTACAACAATGAGGCTCCCACTCTGTTGGATATTACAACATTTTGCATAGAATTTGGAGCAGTAAATAACATGTCAAAGTTTGATGCATATCCTCTACCAAGAATTAATGAGATGAGCTGATAGAGAAGTTAGGGAAGGTTAGTTACATTGCCACCCTGGACCTCACACAGGGGTACTGGCAGGTACCACTTAGACTGGAGGACCAAGAGAAAATGGCGTTCGTCATGCATTACAGAGTGTTCTAGTTAACTGTCTTGCCCTTAGGGCTCCATTTGGCCCTGGCTACATTTCAGTGTTAAGGTCCTAAGAAATCATCAAACTTTTACCACATTAATGAGAAATGCAACTTTGGTTGATATTCCTACACTACCTTGGTGACTCACAAAGCTTAATTGAAATCAGTGGCACACAACCTCTCAACCAAAGTCTAAATCATGCCTGAAAGCATTGTGAACATAAGGATCTTCTGTGGCTAACAAGATCTTAGAGGTTCTTCTCTCTTGTATGCAGAAAAGAGTGTTGTAAACCAAAGTGCTTGTAATCTTGCCCTGGTGTTTAAGTTTGGTATCTGAGATATGTCATTGGTGGGAAATTCATTATTGGTTGTATTAATGGCGATTTGCTTTATTGTAGGAGGGTGTAAGTGAAGACTGATGGGGCTATTCACAAAGGTAACATATTTTTGAGGTATTGTGTAATTTACACCAACTCAGTTGAGTGTATCTCTTTACTACTTTTTCCTATTCACAGAATCTGAGTATAAAGTTTCACAGACGTGGAGGCTTACACATCTCCACCCCCGGAAACAGGGGGCAGATCCAAATTTACTAATGTTAAATACCACTATCAAAAAGAGACACTAGCATGTCCAGCACCACACATGGACAGGAACTGATACTGCTACACTGTCCAATACAGGGGCTTAAAATAGAACACCACAGGAAATAATAGCAAATAAATTAAACTATTTTGAATAATTTAAAATAACGACATGTAATCGAATGTTAAGAAAATCTAAAAATAAAACATATGCATTATTTCATTGTAAAATATTATTCAAATCTTTTTCGGATTTAGAAATTAACGTAACATATTTATTAAATTATGATTTAATTACTTTTTATTAATTTTATATATCACTTTTAGAAACTATTCATGTATAATAAAAAATGTGTTTTTTACTTAAGGTAGGAATGTATATTTTGAATTAAATATCAGAAAAATATTTTTATTGAATTTAATATACTTAAATAATTTAAACATTTAGCTGAAAGTTATGCTAATACTACTGTGACATTTTTTCTTTGGTTTTACATTTAAAATAAATATATACAATTAATTTACATGATACATTTAACATAGCCCTTTTTTATTACTTTAATTATAAACCTTAATACACTTTTTTTATTTTCCTTATACTTTACCGTAGAGAGATCTGACATGGAGTCTCTAAGTGGTAAAGTATAGGAAAAGTAAAATAAAATAAATACATTATTTAACTAAAAAAAAAACAATAATTGTATATTCTATTTTTAACTATTTTAAATACTTTAATTTAACATTATTTCCTATGGGGTTTTATTTTAAGTACCTATTTCCATTATTGTCTCTGGGAGGATGTTGCAGTACCAGTGGATGACCATCTGTGGTGCTCGACTTACCTCAGCACTGAACTTGGGTTATTTAATACTGTTTTGTGTCCCTTTTTGGCTGCAGTTACTTTAGAAATGCAGTTTGTAAATAGCAGTGAGCTTACTCTTTTATGGGTGGATGCACTTCCCTCATTAAACCCCCTCTAGCACTCCATAAGCCTCTACATACTGCTACTTATAACCTTCCCATTTAGTAGTATTACCCTTTTTCCAGCTAGTCCCCGCCCACCCCACATTTACTACTAAGTAGTAAACTCACATCTCCCCATAGAAAGAGTAGAAGAGGTGAAAGCTGAGATTTACAATCATAGGGGGTCATTCCGACCCTGGCGGTAAAACCCGCCAGGGCCGTGAACAACGGAAAGCACTGCCAACAGGCTGGCGGTGCTTTCCTGCCCATTCTGACCGCGGCAGTAAAGCCGCGGTCAGAAAAGGGGATCTGGCGGTTTCCCGCCGGATTTCCCCTGGCTGGGCTGAACCTCCATGGCGGCGCTGCAAGCAGCGCCACCATGGGGATTCCGACCCCCTTCCCGCCAGCCTGTTTCTGGTGGTTTTTACCGCCAGGAACAGGATGGCAGGAACGGGTGTCGTGGGGCCCCTGGGGGCCCCTGCACTGCCCATGCCACTGGCATGGGCAGTGCAGGGGCCCCCTAACAGGGCCCCAGCATGATTTTCACTGTCTGCATAGCAGACAGTGAAAATCGCGACGGGTGCAACTGCACCCGTCACACCCCTGCAACACCGCCAGCTCCATTCGGAGCCGGCTTCTGTGTTGCAGGGCCTTTCCCGCTGGGCCGGCGGGCGCTCCCTTGGCGGGCGCCCGCCGGCCCAGCGGGTAAGTCTGAATGGCCCCCGCGGTCTTTTGACCGCGGAGAGGCCAAGTGGCGGCGCAAGTTTGGTGGGCGGCAACCGCCGCCCGCCAAACTTGGAATGACCACCATAGTTTGTAAATAGCATGTTGTGATATGATTAGTGGCCCTTTTGTAGTAATACTAAATGCACTACAAAATGCAGTTGGTTAATAGGCCCCAGATTGTCTATTTCCTAGGTATGAGGCATCTGCCCATCAACTAAAATGTTTTTTTCCAGGAAAACACAAGTGCGCATGTATACTGCTCAGTGAATGATACTGGGAGAAAATGAATTAAGATCTAATGATAGAAGCGAATAATGATTCATACTCCTAATCCTGTTGACCAAACTTCAACAGCATTAGTTGACAGTTAAGGGCTGTGTGATTATAATAATATAGGCAAGTACGTTGTGAGCCTTCACAGCACCTAAAGCGGGACTGCTATCAAAAGCATCACCAACAGGAGCGTTGTTCATTCACCACCACTGCAAGAGCTGATAATTTACTGTGGTTAGTGTTCATTCACATATTCCAGTGTTAAAGACTCCCCAGGAGATACAGATTGGCATACCAAAAACAAGAGGTTTTGGATTTTTATTAAAGACATGGAGATGAAAATTATGTCAGATTCGTCTTTACTGTAATCTGTAGCAGCAAAGAAAAAAAGCATACTTTAGAATTACAACATGAATGAAACAACTTGCGGTTCAGCACACAACACCACTGGCGCTATTACCTCACAGTATTAGCACCATCCACAATACAGCCAAGAGTTTATGACTTGCAGAGTAGCAAACCAATGTTATTGCTACAAGAAACAATGGCGGTCATTCTGACCGCGGCGGGCGGCGGTCGCCGCCCGCCATGCGGTTACCGCCGAATGACCGCCCCGCGGTCAAAAGACCGCGGCGGCCATTCCAACTTTCCTGCTGGGCCGGCGGGCGACTGCCAAAAGGCCGCCCACCGGCCCAGCGGGAAAGCCCCTGCAACGAGGAAGCCGGCTCCGAATGGAGCCGGCGGAGTTGCAGGGGTGCGACAGGTGCAGTGGCACCCGTCGCGATTTTCACTGTCTGCTAAGCAGACAGTGAAAATCTGTATAGGGCCCTGTGAGGAGGCCCCTGCACTGCCCATGCCAGTGGCATGGGCAGTGCAGGGGCCCCCAGGGGCCCCACGACACCCGTTCCCGCCATCCTGCTTCTGGCGGTGACAACTGCCAGAAACAGGCTGGCGGGAAGGGGGTCGGAATCCCCATGGCGGTGCTGCAAGCAGCGCCGCCATGGCGGATTCCCTGGGCCAGGGGAAAACCGGCAGGAAACCGCCGGTTCCCCTTTTCTGACCGCGGCTTTACCGCCGCGGTCGGAATAGCCCAGGAAGCACCGCCAGCCTGTTGGCGGTGCTTCCGCTGCCCTCCGCCATGGCGGTTATGGACCGCCAGGGTCGGAATGACCCCCAATATGTCTAAGCAGATAGTTTTGTAGACAGCAGATAAAAACAAAACAATGTCCTTAGCCTCTTTTACTGATGTAGATCAAAAGTTTGGATTCCAAAGGAAGCCCTTCAAACTACATACATGAACAGGACCAACAGTCTTGTCCATAGATGAAATAGACTCTCACATAAGATGGAGGAAATAACTGTATGCATAAGGTAGAGGTGGGGATAGCTAAACTTTACCTCCATGATTTCAAGGAACACCAAACTTGCTATCACATTGGTGGGGGAGATGTTACATTCTATTGCATAAATGGGAGCTCAATTATGATACATTTAGAGCTTTGCAATAGGATAGCAAGAGACATGATCCACTGATTTGTAATATGTATTAAAAGAATATTCAGTAGATGACTCTGCTGCTTTTAGAATGTGTGCCAGGCATTCATAACAAATGTACACTTTAAATGTTACAGCCCTTCTTGCAGAATGAGCCAATACAAGTTTCAGCTACCATCCAATTGACATACCTAACCAAAGTCGAGAGGCGAACATGAATAAATGCATTTTTAATGTGTATTGGGTTGCAATTCGATCTATCACATGAATATTAATGAGGTAGGCTGTAATTGCAACAAATAATGTTGCGCTATCATTGTTGGGTCAGCAGACCACCATGTCTGAAGACTTGGGGTTTTTAATGCAGCCAGATGCCCTTAAAGTAACAGGACATAAAGGAAAAGTTAATTATATTTTCTTTAGGATAAGCCATTCATCCCATGGACCACTAGCCTCCCCTTAAACACATTTTTTTTAATTAACAAAGTGGATGGGATCCCAAAGAAATTCCTTCCTTTTGTGAATGGTTTAGCACCTCCTTTAAGGTGTCAATAAAATGTCAATGTTTTGCAAATGGATTTCATTTGAAAACCATTGATACATAGCCTACACTACACCACATCCAAACACCAGATTGGTGTCTATTTCAGAACACATTTAATGATTCAGAAATGCTTTTCTGAATCCCTAAATGAGCTTAGTAGATAAGATAAAAGGTTTTAGTATTTGCAAACCCTCTAATTTACTGATTGGGAAGGTTTTAAATACTAAAACCTTTTATACATCTTGCACATTGTTTCGAAAAGCAGGATAAAATAGAAGTGGACAAAGTCTCAGTATGTCCGGTAACATAGAAGGTAACACCCTTTGGAGAAAAAGCTATATCAAAGATAGCAACATATTCAATTTCGTAGATAACAGTTCCAAGGAGATAAATTATTTATCATGTAAAGATTGCAGTAAATCCAATATAACATTAACTTCTCACAAAGCAGAATATTTGAAGAAGCAGTGAGCCAGAACTATTTATGCTCTGGAAAACAAGAAAATGTTTATCTACTGGTTCTTCTTTGCCCAAAATATGATCTGACCTGCAACAATATCAATGTCTTGTGTGCCTTCCCTGAAAGAAATAAGGACACCAATGTAAGACATAGATCTATTGGATCAATCTATTAATCCAAACACCAACCAGCTGCAATTATAAATGGAGGACTTGAAGGAGGCCCAGAATCTCTGAAGACTGACCATGTTCTCTGCAAAAGTTGAGTCAGGATAACCAGATATCTTCCAAGCCATAAGTAAACATGGCTCTGAAGGGCAAAGACATGAGGACAAGATGAGGGTCTAAGAGTAACAGGAAACATCAAGAAGAACTCTGGAAAAATCTACAGAGAGTCCCAGAAGTGATGAGTGATGGGTACCACACCTGAACTGGCCAAAAGGGAGCCTTGAGAGGCAGTGATGCAAAATCCCTCCTTACATGTATCCGTGTTCTGAGAATAATTGCAAAGGAGGGAATGTGTAATCCTGAAAGAGCCCCCCCCCCTCTTAGAGGAATTAATCTACCACCTCCACTTCTGAGTCCGAACTCCAGCTGAAAAACCATGGATCCCAAACACAAAAATGTTTCTGAAAAACCACTGAATCTAGGGACCAGTTGCTTTTGTCCTCTAGAATTCTGGACAACCTATGTGCCCTGAGTTGGACAGAACTGAGTAATAATTTGCCCTTAGGTGTTATTACTCTATCTAGGCAAAAATGACAGAACGCATTGGCCAAATCTGCTAAACCTTTGGACCTTACGCCTCCCAACTTGTTTATATGTCTGACTGCTGACATGTGGCCTATTCAAAGAGGAGTATACCCGTTTATCTGACCTTTTACAGCGATAGAACATTCAAGCAGCTCTAAGCAATTTATATGACTTTGAGCTTCTTTGAGGGACAATGTGCCTCTTGTGACTATGTCCCAGCATCATGTACCCAGCCTACTTTTGTTGGTGTTTGACTCTAACATGATATCCTGGCCTGGACAAAAATATATTTTCTATTTCAGGTCTCCATTTTGAAGATTCACTAGTACAACACATCTCCTGCCTCTGTAGAAAGGGAAATTGATGCTATGTAAGGAAGGCATCTGTAACGATGCAAAACTTTCAGGTGTTTAAGGTTTGAAATGGAGAGGAGCCGGAAACATTGCCTGAATGAACACAGACAAAATACTTATTCTCTTGGATAACCTCCTGGGTGAAAACGTGTCCACCCTCAGCATTAATTAAATCTCTTTTTTCTATTAACTTGGACTTTCCCTGAGAGACAAAAAGAGCTGTTTCATTTAATCTATTGGGATCTCCAGAAAATGATTATTCTAGGGTGAGACTAACACTGACTTCTTCTGGGAGAACCTACACTGGACAGTAATCTCCCGGTCCCTCCCCCCCTTTTTTAGATTTTGATTCTTCTGGTTTATGACAAACCATAACCTCTTAAGAGGGGACACCATCCACTCCATCTTTCTCTTTAGCTATGATCCGTTGTGGGCCATCAGCAAATTATCATCTAAATATATCTCAGTTCCTATATCTGGAGATCACAATGATGCTACCACCAGTCTCAGCAGCTTAGTGAAGCATAAAGGGCCTGAGGACAGGCCAGAAGTGAGACGTTTGAATTGCTATCTCTTTCTCTTCCATTGACACTGTAGAATCTGTCTGTGGGTGTGATTAATCTGTATAGACAAGTAACCTTCTTTTAACAGTGTTTTAGTTAACAAGCTCTTATATTCAATGAGTCTCTTGGGGTTTTGTTTGCTGCTCTTACCTGCCTCCCTGAACTTTGGGGAACATAGTCCCACCCCAGACTGTGCTGCCAGTCTCACTAGAGGCAAGGCAGGCCTGGGAAGGGGAAGCGGCGATTTGCTAGAAAGCGCAGGGAAGTCCCACTGCACAGGATGCACACAGGACATGCCCAGGCATAGACCAGGCCAAGAGGGGGGGCCGGCCTGCACCTGTCAGAGCCTGGAGGAGGCTGTATGGACCACCCCTCTTGGCTCGGTCTCTTGAAAGCCCCTCTGCATGTTTTACATATGTTGCCACTGGAGAATCATGGTCAAGAGAAAGGCCAGAGTTATATCTATTGTTACTAATGAATGCCGTGGGCAGGCTCAATCACTAATTATTTGAGTACCAGCATAAGTGCCATTAACTCTGAAACTGAGAGCGTGGTGGAAAGACTGGGGGCAGCTAGGAGATTCTTATCACTCACTACCAATGAAGATCTTGTATGCAATCCCACACAATATACGGGAGTCACATGCACTGAGGCAGAGGAGGTTCAAAGCAAGGGTTGCACCAAATCCAAGAGCCCATATGCATACATAGGGATCTAGATATTGTGGCAATATCACAGGGGTAGAAGACCTGTTCTGGGAAATCCCCTACTATTGGTCTCATAGATTCACCCCTCCACTAAAAGGAAAAGGGGTAATTAGAGCCAGGCATGCACACCAAAGTCTGCCAAACTGAATGTCCTGAGCAAACACAGAGTGGGAATAAGAATGAGTATCTAGTACCTACAGTGCATACACAAGTCTGACCAATACCATCACGGAATGGAACTGATAACATCACCGCTGGGAAAACTAACCAACTAGATGGGATTCTTGTGAATGTCCTGAGCCCTGAAGTGATAGAGCTCCCGAACATTGACAAAACTTTGAAAGATATTCTCAGGCACATTCAGGAAAAACATCTAGCGTGCGCAGAGGGCCAACAGCACTAACAATGCCCTGCAATGAATGTGAATAATGTTCCATCTAGTATGAGGCCCAACACAGCCAATGGGGAAGACTCAGGGTGCACTAAGTCAAATTCAGCTCAATTGACACAGGCTACGACTGATGAAATCATCCGCCCACATAGGAAGACCCGCCCAGCTACAGATTTTGGTTATCCAAACACCACCGACAACTCCAGTATCTTACAGCTACTACCCGACTATACACCGTATATAGTCATCTTTAAAAAAGTTGGAAATTATGCCCAAAGCAACTCAAAACTGACCACCAGCTGAAGAACAAGGTCACACATTGGCTCAGCAAGTCTAAGGGACTATCATGAGCAATGATCTTTTTACAGTTATACTAGGTTTTCTCAGGGTACACTGGGTTGGAAACAGGTGAAAGAAGGATGTAGGCGACTGCATTGTAATTAACTTAACTTCTGCGACACACAACTAGTGGGACACATCCTGCGCAGCCTCTACAGCCCCAATAGATTTTCAACAGGGATTCAGCCAGCACCATTAGGTTTCTTTTATAGACTTGGTCATGATCTATTTTTTGCACGGCTGGCTCGCAATCCGGAGTGCAATAGTTTATTCAATACTCCGACACATAACCACTTTGCTGCTCTGAAGAGGTCGATGACTGCTCAGTGCTCAGGCAGGCCCTGACATTATGGAACCAATTGATGTGACTGGGGGGCCTAGAGAGATTCATTTTTCTGTGGCCTTGCAGGCCGATCATTTCCAACGTCTTACCACTAAGAACCTGAAGCCTGGACCTAATTACTGCCATGTTCCTGCCACGGTGAATATTCAAATGTCAGACACTTTTACCCATCTATCCATCATTGACAGTGCTGACGATGGGGAATCTCCATGTCCAATCACCAAATCTCCAGGGGAGGCTCCTCCGCTAAGGCAGAGGAGCGTCGCCCTGCTAGATTTTCCAAAATGGAAAAATAAAATGATAATAATGTACACTTCATTATTATCATTTTGTTTTTCTTTGTAGTAAGGGGCAGCGCGGGCTGGGCTGGAGGGAGGGGGCTGGAGGAGGGCTATGCACCACAATAAGTGCGCATGTCTGCCTTGTTGGCGGTGTTGGGCCGGACAAACAGACATGTGCACTTTGCATGTTTCCTACCCAGCTGTATTGCACAGCCAAGTGGAGAACATGCCCAGGCCCCCATTCCCAGTCTGAGCACCGATGCAGGCCGCTCAGACCAATCACAACGCTGCTGCCATGCTGGTGAAAGCAGCATTGTGATTGGCTGGGAGCCTGTGCAGCTGGGAAGAGGAAGAGGACGGGGGGGAGGCGAACACGTTTCCTCTCGAAGATAAGTGTTGTTTTTAAATTATTTATTTTTAAACCCTCCCCCGTCCCGTGGTGCTCTGTCCTGCCCCGCCACCCCATTCAGTGGCAGCGACCACTGCAATTCTCCCAAGGGGTCTTAGCATATAGTCAAAATCTGCTACCACGAGTTGATGCCGGTTGGAGTTGTGGGTATCAACACCACAGCCCCGGGTCTGAGTCTTCACAGTTGGATCATTGCTGGGGTCACAAATAAAATCAATGGCAAAAATAGGGTAGCAATGATATCAAATCACCAAAAAATGTGTTTACAAGAAACTTGTCTATGCTCAGAAATGCATCTAAATAGCTTCTACTCAGTAAACACCCCTGCTATCCAGACGGTCTCAGGGCACCGCAGTGGAGGCCTCATAGCTTTAATTAGTGTCACCATGTCAGCTGAGATCGTGAAGACCTATTTGGACTCTGCCTTTTTTCATATAATCTGTGTGTTATTAGTAGGGACACCGCTTGTTGTCCTCATAAAGTTTTATTACAATAATTTTGACACAAAAATTTTTTAATCACAGAGTTCCTTTTCCATGCCCTTGATAAAGTGTTGAAACAGTTTAGTGAATATTTTGAAATAATATGGGGGGTGATTTTACTTCAGACTATGGGGGTCATTACGACCCTGGCGGACGGTGTGAAAGCTGCGGTAATACCGCAAACAGTGCAGCGGATAAAAAAATGGAATTATGACCCTGGCGGAAACCGCCAACAAAGACAGCCACTTTAACACACCGCCCGCCACGGCGGTACAGACAAGCAGCGCGGCGGTCACCGCCAACAGACAGGCGGAAGACAATGTACCGCCCATAGTATCACAACCCGCCAATCCGCCACCTTTTCCGGGGCGGATTCACCGTGGATAAAAACACGGCGGAAACAGTTTCTGCAATGGGAAAACGCTCACCTCAACACATCCCACAAGGAACGAGGACTCCATGGACCCGGAACTCCAAATACTCCCTGCCCTTGTCTTTCTGCTCCTCTACGACCATCATCTACGTAGGCGCCGAAGACAACGGTGAGTACTGCACCTACGACATGGGGGAGGCAAAAGTTAGGGGTACACCCACCAAACACCCCCACCCCCAACCTCGCATAATACAACATACACACGAATGCATCCACAAAAATCACAGTAACAACCCACAATCCCCCCGGAAGAAGGAAAAGACAAAGCAAAATCCGTTCAAACATTGTAATGTAGCAATATATGGGGATGATTCTGACATCTGCGGAAAAAGGCCCTTACCGCCGGTCAGAAGACCGCCATTCTACCGCCGCGGCCGCGGTAAACCGCCACGGTCATTCTGACCTCCAACTGTCAACCCGCCAAAAACCTGCCATCCACGGAAGGCCGCCACAGCAGCGGGCAGCGATAAACTGGAGATGACCAAACCTCCACAGCCACGCCAACACAAACACGCCCATGCCATTCTGACCCACAAATTCACGCAGCGGTCTTTCAACCGCGGTATTCCATTGGCGGTACACACCGCCGCGCTCAAAATACACACACACTTACAAAACACAGCCACATTGGACAATTTGAAATACACACACCTGAGACACATACACACACCACTCCCACACACCCAATTAAATATAAAACACACACCCACATCACCCACAAACCCTTACGACCACAATTACTGAGAGAAGGCCAGAGAGACTGAGAGAGAGCACAGGGAACGCTAAGCACAACACACACAGGAACCCAACATCATCACCCACACCACATCTACGCACACATCACCACACATCACCACGCACATCACCACAAACACCACCCCACACCTCATCCACACCACCCCATGGCACCCCAAAGACACCCCAGGTTCTCGAACCAAGAACTCCGGGTCATGGTGGAGGAAATAATCAGGGTAGAGCCCCAGCTCTTCGGCACACAGGTGCAGCACACCACTATAGCAAGGAAGGCTGAGCTATGGCAAAGGATTGTAGACAGGGTCAACGCTGTGGGACAGCATCCCAGAAATCGGGACGACATCAGAAAGCGATGGAACGACCTACGGGGGAAGGTGCGCTCCATGGTGTCGCGACACAACATCGCTGTGCAGAAGACTGGCGGCGGACCCCCACCCACTCCACCCCAATTTACTGAATGGGAGCAAGAGGTAGTAAACATCCTGCATCCTGACGGCCTCGCTGGAGTACACGAAGGAATGGACTCTGGTAAGTCGAATCTCAACTACTTAACCCCCCCCAATCACCAGCATGCCAACCCACAACCCCACCCTCACCCCCAATCTCAAACCCCCCAGCACACATCCTCCCTGCCATTGTCCCACCAGCACAACCCACCCTAAACAACACCAACCCCTGAATGCCAACACAAACCATACACACCCATCACCAATGCATGACCACTGCACATACCCATAAACCCCCCCAAACCCCCTCCCAACCCCTCCCACAAGGGAATGCCAGCACTGGGGGACAAAATGGGCACACACAAAATGCACGCCATGGCACACACAAGAACTATAACAATACTCTGTTACCCCTGCAGGGCCCGAACGCCAACACACCGCCACAAAGGGTCCAGATCTGTCCATCCCACCCCCAGAACAGCCCCCCAGTGAGGACACCAGCTCTGTCGACCTCGACCCTGACGACCAACCCAGACCATCGGGGACCTCTGGACAGTGGGTTCCCCACACACAGACACAGGCCACACCAGACCCAACCCCCTCTGGGAATACCAGCACAGCTCCCACCCAGCGGGCCCATGCCTCTGTCTCCAGGACGCGTCAATCAGCGGTGTGTCCGCCACTACAGGGCACCCAGGCTGACCCAACACCCCAACAACAACAGGGAACTGGTGGCAGTGGTAGTGGGCACACCGTCCAGGGGACAGAGGCCCAGGAACACAGGGGAACTGGGAGGGCTGCTGTGCGACGGGGGGGAGGAGAGGCCCAGGGAACCCACCCTCCAAGAGGCCCTCACCACCATCATGGGAGCATACCACCACTCCCAAGAGACGATGGCGACGGTACTGGCCAGGTTCAGCGAGATCCAGGCACAGCAGGAGGAACACTACATGGGGTTCAGCAATGAACTCACGACCATCGGTACCGCTATGGGGAGCATAGTCCAGGTCTTAAACCGGATAGAAACCACATTGCGGGACCATGTGGCACCCCAAAGGGCCCCTGTCACTAGCCAGGACCAGGAACAGCCCACCACCTCCGCCGGCGCTAGTGGACAGGAGGCCCCACCACAACGTCAGGCCACCAGAACCCCACCTCCTGCTGAAGATCAACCACCCCGCAAGCGGAACCTGAGATCTCACAGGAAGACAGAGTAGGATGCCAAGACCCCCGCCAGCAAAGGATACCCCCTGATGTCATCCCACTGTCCCACATTGTCACCCTGTCCAACCTTGAACTGCCCCTGCTCCATCCTTCCACAGGCCTATGGACAAGGCACCTGTGAAACTGAGAACTGGACTCTGCCATGGACATTCCTCCACCCCCACCCATCACCGTATTAATATCATGCACCAAAATCTTGCACTACAAATAAACACTCATTGCACTTAAAATATTCAGGAGTCAGACTGTATTATTTACAAATGTTTTACACAATACTGTACAATGATGGTCAATTTGTGATGACAACATACCAATGTCAATACGCTTTTGTCCATGGGCTAAACAATCAGAAGTCACGCAGTGGGTCAAACAACACTGAAAAGGGAAGGGAAAAGCAAAAATAAGTTAAAAAAGAACTGGGGGTAAATGCAGAAAGTAGAGATGCAGGAGACTTTAAGGAAATGTTAAATTGCATGGGTGATTCTTACCTGTCTGCTACTGAAAATACTGTTGGATGACTGTGTCCCTGTTGTCTGTGTCGTCCCCGTCGTCTTCCTCCTCTTCACTCTCCACAGGCTCCACAGCTGCTACAACACCACCATCTGGACCATCCTCCTGCAGGAAAGGCAAAGCCAGGTTGTGAAGCATGCAGCAGGCCACGATGATATGGCACACCTTCTTTGGTGAGTACATCAGGGATCCCCCTGTCATATGCAGGCACCTAAACCTGGCCTTCAGGACCCCGAAAGTCCTTTCAATTATCCTCCTCGTTCGCCCATGGGCCTCATTGTACCTTTCCTCAGCCCTGGTCCGGGGATTCCTCACTGGGGTCAATAGCCAAGGCAGGTTGGGGTAACCAGAGTCACCTATTAGCCACACACGGTGTCTCTGTAGCAGTTCCATCACATAGGGGATGCTGCTATTACGCATCACATACGCGTCATGCACTGACCCTGGGAACTTTGCATTTACATGGGAGATGTACTGGTCAGCCAAACAGACCACCTGGACGTTCATAGAATGGTAACTTTTCCTGTTTCTGTACACCTGCTCATCGTCTTTTGGGGGTACTAAAGCCACATGGGTCCCATCAATGGCACCAATGATGTTGGGGATATGTCCAAGGGCATAGAAATCACCCTTCACAGTGGCCAAATCAGCCTCCTCAGGGAAAACAATGTAGCTCCGCATGTGTTTCATCAGGGCAGACAACACTCTGGACAAAATCTTTGAAAACATAGGCTGAGACATTCCAGATGACATGGCCACTGTTGTCTGGAATGAGTCACTTGCCAAAAAATGGAGGACTGACAGAACCTGCACTAGAGGGGGGATCCCTGTGGGTTGGCGGATGGGGGACATCAGGGCTGGCTCCAGCTGGGCACACAGTTCATGTATAGTGGCACGGTCAAGTCTGTAGCGTAGTATTATATGGCGTTCTTCCATTGTCGACAGGTCCACCAGCGGTCGGTACACGCGAGGATTCATCCTTCTCCTTGCAAGTCCCAGCGGATGGTGCCTAGGAAGGACAACATGGAGCACAGAGTCAAGCAACCCACAGGTACGTAACCACAGCTTGCACAGTAATTGAATCGAAATGCAGTGAAAGGCTTGTATGAGTGGCAATGCAAGGCCTAGGCCTGTGTGACGCAGTTGAAATTAAGCCATGTGGGCCCTTGAAATGTCGGCTGCCTTACCTGTGAAGTGGGACAATGGGATGTGAGGTCAATGCGCTGGCGTGGCACACCGTGGCGGTAGGCGGTCGAAGACCGCTGTACGAAGCCGCATTGGTTAACATAGAAGCCTATGGGTTTCAGGAGCCAATGACGATGTGCGCCGGCGGTCGCGGTACGCACCGCCGCGGTACGCACCGCCGCGGGCGTGACCGCCATTTTCTATCTGCTTAATCACTCGAGACCTGATCATCCACAGGAGAGGACCTATACTGCAAGTGCTGCTGTGACCTCGGTCTGGAAGTGACAATGGCTGCTGCGACTGGGGAAAGGGCCCCTGCCTTCATGTCTGAAGAGTTGGAGAAACTAGTGGATGGGGTCCTCCCCCAGTATGCGTTACTCTACGGTCCTCCAGACCAACAGGTAAGTACACTGGCTGGACGTTGAATGGGATATGCCTGTGTGGAGTGGGGTGGATGTAAGTTGGTGGGGTGGGGAGCGAATGAGGAGTGCAAGGCACGACAGATGAGAGCATGTGCCATATGGCAAGGTTGGGGAGGGGGGGCCAATCACATCTAACATGCAGAACATTTATGAAATTTTCCTTCCCACCCTGTACATGTCAAATAGGTCAGCGCCCATCAGAAAGTGGACATTTGGCGTGCCATCGCCAAGGAAGTCCGGGCCCTGGGGGTCCACATCAGACGGGGCACCCACTGCCGCAAGAGGTGGGAGGACATCCGCCGCGGAACCAGGAAGACCGCTGAGTCACTGCTGGGGATGGCCTCCCAACCTAGGAGGGGTGCCAGTCGTACCCTGACCCCCCTGATGTCCCGGATCCTGGCGGTGGCCTACCCTGATTTGGATGGGCGCTTGAGGACATCACAGCAGACACAAGGGGGTGAGTATCAGCACATTCTGCTATCTTTACGCGCAGTGGAGGCGTCTGGGAGGGGGTGGAGGGCTGTGGGTGACATTAGGCCAGGGCGCTTTCTGTAGTGTAGTCCTCTCCTTTAGGCATGGCCCTGTGCCCCCGCCCCCCACCTCTGTAGGGTGCCAAGTACAGCTATCGATGGTCCAGCATCACACATGTGCGCGTTTGTTGTCTCTAGACCTGTTGTCCTAGTCAGAATTACTGAGTAGTGTACCCCGATTGCGCGGCTTAGTGCATGAGGCTCCTGTGTCTGTCCTCTCCGCCAACGGTGTTGACAATGCATGCACTCAACCTGTTCTTTGTTTTTCTCCCCCCACCCTTGTTCTTTATCTTCTTGTGCATGTGTGCATTAGCATCATCAGGCCGAGGAGAATTGGCATCGGAGCACGAGGGAGCTGCAGGTCACAAGGCCCCGGTGGGCTCAGGAACAGACACCGAGGGCACCAGTGATCCGGAGGGCGAGGGGAGCACCACAACGGGGACCGGTGGTGACACCAGCGACACCAACACGTCCTCGGATGGGAGGTCCCTAGCGGTGGCGGCAACATCCGGGCCCCCCGCCTCTACAGGTACAGCCGCCACCCAGCGCACCAGCTCCGCCCTCCCAGCAGCCCCTCAGCCTTCGCTCCGTGCCCGCTCGCCCAAGAAGGCGGGCATCTTCTTCGGCCCAGGCACCTCAGCCCCTGCCCCTGTCACCCCTGCTGCCCTCAGTGCGGAGATCATTGACCTCCTTCAGACCATCATTGTTGGGCAGACTACCCTTTTGAATGCCATCCAGGGGGTGGAAAGGGAGGTGCATCGGAGCAATGCCTACCTGGAGGGCATTCATTTGGGTCAGGCTGCCCATCAACGATCGTTCAATGCTCTGGCCTCAGCACTGACGGCAGCCATTGTCCCTGTTTCCAGCCTCCCTCTTCTTACTGCCTCCAGCCTGTCTCTGTCTCCTGTTCCTCAGCCTATCCCATCCACACCATCAGACCAGCCTGCACACACCTCAACACCCAAGGCCAGCTCATCCAGACACAAGCACCACAGAACCCACAAACACTCACCCAAGCAACACCCAGATGCAGACATACCAACAGTCACTACCACCTCTGTGTCCCCCTCCTCCTCGTCTCCCTCCTCCCTCCCTGTGACGTCTATACTCACACCTGCATGCACACCACCATCAGCCAGTGCTTCCATCACCAGCACACCCTCCAGTACAGTCCGCACACGTGCAGTCACCACCCCACTGCCATTTACACGTCCCCTGTGTCTTCTCCCACTGTGTCTGTCACCCCCTCTTCCAAGACACACAAACGCAGGCAGACACCCACCCAACAGCCATCCACCTCACGACAGCCTCCAGAACAGGCACCTGCACCCAAAGACAGCACACCTGACTCTCCTACAACCACATCCTCTTCCTCCACTCCCATCACCACTACTCCTACCCTTTACCTTGGACCTAAAAAAGTGTTCCTCTCTACTCTTAACCTCTTTCCCTCCCCTGACCCACCCCCTCCATCTGCAAAGAGTCCCAAGAGCACCTCAGCCACCACCAGCCCAGCTTCGAGTGTCACTGTGGTGCATGGGTTCTGGAGTCCACCCTTTGCCAGCAGTGACACTTCGATCAGCAGCCAGGGGACAGCCAGCCCCCCCCCAGGCAAGAGGACCAGAAAAGTAAAGGGCCGCCGTGAGAGGACTGACACGGCTGCCCCCAAGGAGGAAACTTCGCCCACTTCACCAGCCACATAATCTAGGGGAGGCAAGGGCCCGAGAGCCCCATCTAAGGAGCGAAAGGCCAGCAGGGCGGAGAAGACAGCCAGCAGGAGCGCGGAGCAGGAGGGCCCCACATGCCCCATTCCGGGGGTTTGGGAGGACACCAAAGGGCCCATGACTCCGTCACCGAAGGGTCCAGCGACAGCACGGTCGGAGGGCGACTGAGCAGGGAGTCCAGGCCAGGTCTGGCTCCCTTGACTTACTGGACGAGCAACGCTGAAGAGGGCCCCGCCGTGCAGAAGAGCACTGCTGAAGAGGGCCCCGCCGTGCAGAAGAGCACCGCTGAAGAGGGCCCCGCCGTGCAGAAGAGCACCGCTGAAGAGGGCCCCGCCGTGAAGACAGGCACCGCTGAACAGGGCCCCGCCGTGAAGACAGGCACCGCTCTGCTGGACACCGCCGTCTCAAGCACCGCTCCGCTGGGCACCGCCGTCTCAAGCACCGCTCCGCTGGGCCCCGCCGTCTCAAGCACCGCTCCGCTGGGCCCTTCCTGTCAAGCACCGCTCCGCTGGGCCCATCCTGTCAAGCACAGCTCCGCTGGGCACCGCCGTCTCAAGCACCGCTCCGCTGGGCCCTTCATCTCAAGCACCGCTCCGCTCGGCCCATCCTGTCAAGCACCGCTCCGCTGGGCACCGCCGTCTCAAGCACCGCTCCGCTGGGCCCCGCCGTCTCAAGCACCGCTCCGCTGGGCCCATCCTGTCAAGCACCGCTCCGCTGGGCACCGCCGTCTCAAGCACCGCTCCGCTGGGCCCTTCATCTCAAGCACCGCTCCGCTGGGCCCATCCTGTCAAGCACCGCTCCGCTGGGCACCGCCGTCTCAAGCACCGCTCCGCTGGGCCCCGCCGTCTCAAGCACCGCTTCGCTGGGCCCTTCATCTCAAGCACCGCTCCGCTGGGCCCATCCTGTCAAGCTCCGCTCCGCTGGGCACCGCCGTCTCAAGCACCGCTCCGCTGGGCCCCGCCGTCTCAAGCACTGCTCTGCTGGGCCCTTCCTGTCAAGCACCGCTCCGCTGGGCCCATCCTGTCAAGCACCGCTCGGCTGGGCACCGCCGTCTCAAGCACCACTCCGCTGGGCCCTTCATCTCAAGCACCGTTCCGCTGGGCCCATCCTGTCAAGCACCGCTCCGCTGGGCACCGCCGTCTCAAGCACCGCTCCGCTGGGCCCTTCATCTCAAGCACCGCTCCGCTGGGCCCATCCTGTCAAGCACCGCTCCGCTGGGCACCGCCGTCTCAAGCACCGCTCCGCTGGGCCCTTCATCTCAAGCACCGCTCCGCTGGGCCCATCCTGTCAAGCACCGCTCCGCTGGGCACCGCTGTCTCAAGCACCGCTCCGCTGGGCCCTTCCTGTCAAGCACCGCTCCGCTGGGCCCATCCTGTCAAGCACCGCTCTGCTGGGCACCGCCGTCTCAAGCACCGCTCCGCTGGGCCCCGCCGTCTCAAGCACCGCTCCGCTGGGCCCTTCCTGTCAAGCACCGCTCCGCTGGGCCCATCCTGTCAAGCACCGCTCCGCTGGGCACCGCCGTCTCAAGCACCGCTCCGCTGGGCCCTTCATCTCAAGCACCGTTCCGCTGGGCCCATCCTGTCAAGCACCGCTCCGCTGGGCCCCGCAGTCTCAAGCACCGCTCCGCTGGGCCCATCCTGTCAAGCACTGTTAATGGTTCACTGTGACCACCATGTCTCCTCCTTGACCAGTGGAGACAGTGATCCACCTGATGGACTGTGGCTTTGCACTCCCCAGGATGGCACAGTGGGCAAGCCACCCATTGTAGAGACTTTGAGAGACTGTGGCTTTGCACTCCCCAGGATGGCACAGTGGGCAAGCCACCCACTGTAGAGACTTTGAGAGACTGTGGCTTTGCACTCCCCAAGATGGCACAGTGGGCAAGCCACCCACTGTAGAGACTTTGAGAGACTGTGGCTTTGCACTCCCCAGGATGGCACAGTGGGCAAGCCACCCACTGTAGAGACTTTGAGAGACTGTGGCTTTGCACTCCCCAGGATGGCACAGTGGGCAATCCACCCACTGTAGAGACTTGGGAGACTGTGGCTTTGCACTCCCCAGGATGGCACAGTGGGCATGGTGGCCCCTTCGTGGATCTGGCGTCGTGGACTCATGTGGCTGTGGTGCCCCCCCCTTCCCTTCCCCCTGAGGTGCCTGTAGTTTTGTCATCAGATGCCCCTGCAGTGTTCTCTCCAAAGGACTCATGTCTCCTGTGTGGGCTTTGCCCTTGTGTTGTTACACTTTGGCCCACGGACACTTCGTTTTTCTTTTGTTGTGCAGGACTAATTGCCTCGGTTATCCCTTTCAATGTATATAGTTTTTATTTTTTAATTTTTTTTGGCTAGTTAACCAATACTTTTTCGAGTCTATTTTTTACATAAATTGTGTTTCTCTATTTAATGATGTCTTTGCATTTTTCCGGGTGGTTTGGGTGGTGTCACTGTGACTTGTTGCTCTGCATTGGTGTGTACATGGTTTGGGGGGGGGGGGTCGCATATGTGTATGCCGTAACCTTTCGTCCTCCCCCCTCCCGTGTGTCGTAGGTGCAGTACTCACCGTTGTCGTCTGCTCCGGCGTTCATACTCGTGGTAGATGAGCAGGTAGACGAGAGCAGGTAGGATGTTTAATTCGGGTTCCATGCTGTCCTCCTTCCTCGTGGAGTGTGTTTCGGTGAGCGTTTTCCCGTTCGTAGTCTGTTTCCGCCGTGTTTTTATCGGCGGGGCTCCCGCCCCGGAAAAGGTGGCGGATTGGTGAGTCGTGATAGTGTGGGCGGTACATTGTCTGCCGCCTGCCTGTTGGTGGTGACCGCCAACCTGTTTCTCTGTCCCGCCGTGGCGGGCGGAGTGTTAAAGTGGCGGTCTCTGTTGGCGGTTCCCGCCAGGGTCAGAATGTCTTTTTTTGGACTACCAGGCTGTTGGCGGGTTAGCCGCCGCTTTAACACCGACCGCCAGGGTTAGAATCACCCCCTATATGTCTTACAAAAATATACAGATATATACGAAATTCAGTCAGAAATATATACATTACGAGAAGTAGTGCAGATATGTACATAATAATGTCCGTGCACCAACAGTCCAAAAATGGATGGGCGAGGCCCACAAAAGATACCTGACCGCAATCGGAGAGAACACTGCCGGGGCATCAGATAGAAATACTACAGGCACCTCAGGGAGAAGGGAAGGGGGGGCACCTCAGCCGGATTAGTGCAAAGCCAGACCCACGACGGGGCTCCATGCCCATTGATGTATCCTGAGGAGTGCAAAGCCACAGTCTCACAAGTCTCTACAGTGGGTGGGTTGCCCACTGTGCCATCCTGGGGAGTGCAAAGCCACAGTCTCACAAGTCTCTACAGTGGGTGGGTTGCCCACTGTGCCATCCTGGGGAGTGCAAAGCCACAGTCTCACAAGTCCCTACAGTGGGTAGTTTGCCCACTGTGCCATCCTGGGGAGTGCAAAGTCACAGTCTCACAAGTCGATAACATTCTCCACTGGTTCTGGGGGGGACTGGTGCCCAGACTGGATGAGTCTCCCCGTGAAAGTTCCTGTCCTGTCACTGTCCCAGCTGCACATGGGATAAGGATGCCTGATGTGGCGGTCTATTCATTCCTACCCGGTGCATGCCCTGTTCAGCGGTCTTCACCATGGCGGTCTTTGCCCTGTTCAGCAGTCTTCACCATTGCGGTCTTTGCTCTGTTCAGCAGTGCTTTGCCATGGCGGTCTTTGCCCTGTTCAGCGGTGATTTGCCATGGCGGTCTTTGGACTGTTCAGCGGTCTTCACCATTGCGGTCTTTGCCCTGTTCAGCGGTGCTTTGCCCTGGCGGTCTTTGCCCTGTTCAGCGGTGCTTTGCCATGGCGGTCTTTGCCCTGTTCAGCAGTGCTTTGCCATGGCGGTCTTTGGACTGTTCAGCGGTGCTTTGCCATGGCGGTCTTTGGACTGTTCAGCAGTGCTTTGCCATGGCGGTCTTTGACCTGTTCAGCGGTGCTTTGCCATGGCGGTCTTTGGACTGTTCAGCGGTGCTTTGCCATGGCGGTCTTTGCCCTGTTCAGCGGTGCTTTGCCATGGCGGTTCTGGTACGGACATTGGTGTGTGGCATGACATTCCCTACACTGGGCATTGGTGTGTGGCATGACATTCCCTACACTGGGCATTGGTGTGTGGCATGACGTTCCATCATAGCCCACCTGGGCTGTGGCAGCCGTGGCCCTCCTGGGCACTGACTCAGGCGGTGGCTGTGGTCTCCTGACCAGTGACGATACTTGGGCCCTCCTGGGATGTGACTCCGGCGGTGGTCTCCTGACCAGTGATGATACTTGGGCCCTCCTGGGCTGTGACTCCGGCGGTGGTCTCCTGACCACTGACTGTGACTCCGGCGGTGGTCTCCTGACCAGTGACGATACTTGGGCCCTCCTGGGCTGTGACTCCGGCGGTGGTCTCCTGACCAGTGACGATACTTGGGCCCTCCTGGGCTGTGACTCCGGCGGTGGTCTCCTGACCAGTGATGATACTTGGGCCCTCCTGGACTGTGACTCTGGCGGTGGCCTCCTGACCAGTGACGACGGTGCTGGCGGTTGTGTCTCGACCGCCGGGAATGATGGCGCCCTACTCCACTGTGACACTCACAACATGCTGGGCAGACTTCCTCTGTCCCTTCCCCACCTTTGGTGGAGTCACAGCTGACTCTCCAATCCCCTTGGAACCCATGTGAGTTGTTTTCCCACCAGGAGTCTTCACAAGGTCCCGTCGTCCAATCTCTAATTTTAGAGCCTTTACAGGGGGTGGGCTGCCAGTGCCTTGGCTCCGGGTCACACTGCCTGCCCTGGTGGCCTGTGCACTTCACAAACCTTGAACAGGCCCCACTGGTATTGGAGGCTTTTTGGCTGAGGCGCTACAATGGGACTGATGAATTGGAGGTGGGGTGGGAGCAAAAAGGTCAACTTTACAGAGGGACAGTTTCTGACGAACACTGGGGTGGGTAGTTGGAGGGGGTCTGGGAGTGGAGGAAGAGGAGGTGGTTGTCGGAGGTGTCACTTTAGGTGTTTTGGGTGCAGGTGCAGGTACTGGAGGCTGTCGTGAGGTGGATGGATGTTGGGTGTGTGGGTGCCCGCGTTTGTGTACTTTGGGAGGGGGCGTCACAGACACACTGGGAGAGGACACAGGGGACGTGTAAATGGCAGTGGAGGTGGTGAGTGCAGGAGAGCGGCTTGTGGTGCTGGGTCTCCTTGTGCAATTCATTGTGCCTGTAGATGTGGTGCATGCAGGTGTGTGTGTAGACGAGACTGGGAGGGAGGAGGGAGAAGAGGAGGCGGGGGACACAGTGGAGGCAGTGGATGTTGCTGTGTCTGTATGTGGGTGAGGCTTGTGTGAGTGCCTGTGGGTTGTGTGGTGCTTATGTTTGCTTGAGCTACTTGTGAGTGCTGACTTGTGTGCATGCTGGTCTGTAGGTGTGCTTGGGATGGGCTGGGGTACAGGAGATTGGGTCTGGGTGGAGGAGGTTGGAGGGGGGAGGCTGGACACAGGGACAATGGCTGCCATCAGTGCTGAGGCCAGAGATTGCAGGGGTCGCTGAAGGACAGCCTGACCAGAATGAATGCCCTCCAGGAATGCATTACCATGTTGCAACTCTCGTTCTACACCCTGAATGGCATTCACAATGGTAGACTGCCCAACAGTGAGTGACCTGAGGAGGTCAATGGCCTCCTCACTGAGGGCAGCTGGGGTGACAGGGGCAGGGGCTGAGGTGCCTGGGGTGAAGGTGATGCCCACCCTCCTGGGTGAGCGGGCACGGGGCGAACGCTGAGGGGCTGCTGGGAGGGCGGTGCTGTTACGGGAGGTGGCGGCTGTACCTGTAGAAGTGTGGCGCACAGATGGTGCCGCCACCACAAGGGAGCCCCCATCGGCGAACGAGTCTGTGTCGCTGCTTGGTGATCCGGTGGCCGAAATGAAGCTTCCCTCGCCCTCCGTCCCACTGGTGCATTCTGAGTCCGTGGTGTGGCCCTCCATGGCCATGTGGGATGCAGCTCCCTCGTGCTCCGGTGTCACTGTACCTCCGCCTGATGATGCTGATGTACAAAAGGACAGGGAGAGCAGAAAAAGGGGGGGAGACAGAAGAAAGGGAGTTTTAGTGCATGGCATACCGCTACCGTTGGCGGACAAGACAAACACAGCAGCCCCCTGCATTACGCTGTGCTCCTGCCCTCTGCACATGCAATCTCTGGGATATGGCCTACATGGCTATGGTGGACATCTGCACACATGGATGCCATAGGGGCAACTATACCTGTACTTGGCACTCTGCTGAGGTGGGGTAGAGTGCCACCTGGCCTGCATTAAGGAGGGGCCTAGCCTACGAAACTCGCCCTAGCCTAGGTACACCCACAGGCCTCCTCCCCCACCCAGACCCCTCCACTGCGCGCAAAGTCCGCAGAATGATGTTGTACTCACCCCCTTGTGTCTGCTGTGATGCCCTCAAGTGCCCATCCAACTCCGGGTAGGCTACCGCCAGGATCCGGAACATCAAGGGGGTCATGGTGCGACGGGCACCCCTCCCACGTTGGGAGGCCATCCCCAGCTGAGCCTCCACCGTCTTCTTGCTGCAGCGGCGAATGTCCTCCCATCTTTTCCGGCAGTGGGTGCCCCGTCTCTGGTGGGTCCCCAGGGTCCGGACCTCCTTGGCGATGGCATGCCAAATGTCCCTCTTCTGGTGGGCGCTGACCTACATGACATGCACAAGGAAAGAGGAACAGTCATTACCAACTGCACCGTCGATGTGAGTGGCCCCCTCCCTACTCTGGCCATGTGGCCCATTCATTCCCATGCATAAATGTTCTATGATCTCTGCCCCCTTCCCTCATCCAACCAGCCCTCTTCACCCATGCCTAGCCCATACAACGTGCTCCCTGTGTACTAACCTGTTGGTCTGGAGGACCGTAGAGTAGCGTGTACTGGGGGAGGACCCCGTCTACCAGTTTCTCCAACTCCTGTGCAGTGAAGGCAGGGGCCCTTTCCCCAGACGCAGCAGCCATCATCGCTTCCAGACCGAGGTCACAGCAGCACTTGCAGTGTAGGTCCTCTCCTGTCGAAGGTCAGGTATCTAGTGATTGAACAGATAGAAAATGGTGGTGACGTCCGCGGCGGTGAAGTCCACGGCGGTGCGCATCATCACCGCCGGCGCACCTGTTCATTGGCTCCTGGGACCCATAGGGTCCAATGTTAACCAATGCAGCATTGCGCCGCGGTCTACGGCCACCTACAGCGACGGTGTGCAACGCCAGCGCAGTTACCCCACAATCCCATTGTCCCAGTTTAGAGGTCAGGCAGCCGCCATTTCAGGGGCCCATATGGCTTCATTTACTTCTGCGTCACACATAGCTAGGACTACACTCAACACACATACAGGAAGGGATTTGTGAGTGGTGTAGTCTTGTGTGTAACTGTGGGTACATACCTGGAGGAATAATGACTGATTCGTTGCTGTTGTCCTTCGTAGGCACCGTCAGCTGGGACATGTGGGAAGATGGCGGAATCCTCCGGTGTACCGACTGCTGGTGGACCTGTTGACAATGGAAGAGCGACATGTCATCGTCACCTACCGGTTTGACCGTGCCACAATCCAGGAACTATGTACCCAGTTGGAGCCAGACCTGATGTCACCAATCCGCCATCCGACTGGAATCCCCCCTGATGTGCAGGTGCTGTCAGTGCTCCATTTCTTTGCAAGTGGGTGTTTTCAGACAACAGTGGCCATGGCATCAGGGATGTCCCAGCCTATGTTTTCCAACGTGCTGTCCAGAGTGTTGTCTGCCCTGCTGAAACACGTAAGGAGATACATCATTTTCCCTGAGGTGGCAGATTTGCCTACAGTTAAAGGTGACTTCTATGCCCTTGGACATATCCCCAACGTCATAGGTGCCATTGATGGGACCCATGTAGCTCTGGTCCCCCCCCACAGGAGTGAACAGGTGTACAGGAACAGGAAGAGTTATCATTCTATGAATGTTCAGATGGTCTGTTTGGCAGACCAGTACATCTCACAGGTAAATGCTATGTTCCCTGGCTCTGTGCATGACGCCTACATCCTGCGGAATAGCAGCATCCCTGATATGATGGGTCCACTCCAGAGGCACCGTGTATGGCTATTTGGGGACTCTGGTTACCCCAACCTTTCCTGGCTATTGACCCCAGTGAGGAATCCCAGGACCAGGGCAGAGGAACGGTACAATGAGGCCCATGGACGGACTAGGAGGGTGATCAAACGCACCTTCGGCCTCCTGAAGGCCAGGTTCAGGTGCCTCCATATGACAGGTGGATCCCTATTCTACTCACCGAAGTAGGTGTGCGAGATCATCATCGCCTGCTCCATGCTTCATAATCTGGCTTTGCAATGCCAGGTGCCTTTTCTGCAGGAGGATGATCCAGATGACGGCGTTGTAGCAGCTGTGGAGCCTGTGTAGCCTGTGGAGTCTGTGGACAGTGATGAGGAAGAAGCTGAGGAAGAAGACAACAACAACAGGGAGTCAGTCATACAGCAATATTTCCAGTGACACACAGGTGAGAACATTTTCATGTTTAACATTACATTAACTTTCACAGGTCTACCTCTATCCTGTCTGTCGGTTTCAACCACTATTTGGTAACTGAGTTGTACCTTTCGATTACTGTTTCACAGGTGTGGTTACCAACGTGTCATCTGCTTGCATCCTTCAAGAACTTGTGATGTGTGACATAGGTATGTTAGCTTTACAATAGGAAACGCATTATCACACTGTCATTGATAATACATATTTACAAAATCACAGACTGATTCCAGATTGTTTTGTGTTTCAAGGGTGTTTATTGAAGTGCTAATTATTGGAGGGGATGGTAAAATGGTGATGGGTGATGGTGGAGGAATGTCCATGGCAGAGTCCAGTCTATTAGTCTCACAGGTGCACTGCCCATCTGGGCATAGGAAGTGGAGCTGGGGCAGTTTAAGTATTGGACAGGGTAACAAGGTGGGACAGTGGGAGGACAAACAGGGTGGTCTCATTTCCTGGCTGGGGCCGTGCCATCTTGCTCTGTCCTGTTCCTGGATCTCAGGGACCGCTTGCGTGGTGGTTGTCCGTCTGCAGGGGGTGGGGTGCTGGTGTGGTGGTCCTGTGGCGTGGCGTCCTGTCCACTAGCGCCGGCGGAGGTGGTGGGCAGCTCATCATCCTGGCTAGTGTCAGGGGCCCCTTGGAGTGCCACGGTGTCCCTCAAGGTCTGCTGTATGTCCTTCAGCACCCCTACAATGGTGCCCATGGCGGAGCTGATGGTCCTGAGCTCCTCCCTGAACCCCAAATACTGTTCCTCCTGCAGGCGCAGGGTCTCCTGCAATTTGTCCAGGACCGTCGCCATCGTCTCCTGGGAGTGGTGGTATGCTCCCATGATGGAGGAGAGGGCCTCGTGGAGAGTGGGTTCCCTAGGCCTGTCCGCCCCCTGTCGCACAGCAGCCCTCCCAGTTCCCCTGTGTTCCTGGGCCTCCGTCCCCTGGACCGTGTGCCCACTACCATTGCCCCCAGCTCCCTGTTGTTGTTGGGGTGGTGGGTTACCCTGGGTTCCTTGTAGTGGTGGACACACCGCTGATTGACCTGTCCTGGGTAGGGAGGTTTGGGCCCGCTGGGTGGGTGCTGTGCTGGTGTTACCAGAGGGTGGAAGGTCGGTGTTGGGCTGTGCCTGTGCAAGTGGAACCGACTGTCCCGAGGCCCACGATGGTCCGGGCTGGTCATCAGGATCCAGTAGGGCAGAGCTGCTATTGTCACTGTGGGCCTATTCTGTGGGTGGAGTGGTGTTGTCTGGACCCTCTGGTGTGGTGACGGTCCTTCGGGTTCCTGCTGGGGCATAAGAGCATGATTATTGTATGTGTGTGTGTAATGGTGTGCAATGGGTGGGTGAGCGTGTACCAAAGTGCAAGCATTCCTGTGTGGGAGCTTGTGTGATGGTGGTTTAGGGGGTTGTATGGGTGTGTGCAGTGGGCATGCTTTAGTGCTGGGTGTCCATGCTTAGTTCTGTCATGCAGGGCTTGGTGTTGGGATGCGTGGTTTGTGTTATTAGCACATTATTGAGGATTTGGGGTGATAGGGGAGGGGGTGAGGGTGGGGGTGTGTGATAGCATGCAGGTAGGGTGGGGGATATGATAGTTAAGATTTGACTTACCAGTGTCCCATCCTCCACCGACTCCTGCGAGGCCCTAAGGATGCATGATGGTCAAGACTTGCGCCTCCCATGTTGTTAGTTGTGGGGGAGGAGGTGGGGGTCCACCACCAGTCCGCTGAACCGCGATGTTGTGCCTGGAGACCGTTGAACGCACCTTCCCCCATAGGTCGTTCCACCTCTTCCTGATGTCCTCCCTATTTCTTGGGTGCTGTCCCACTGCGTTGACCCTGTCCACGATTCTTCGCCATAGCTCGATCTTCCTGGCTATTGATGTGTGCTGTACCTGTGAGCCAAATAGCTGTGGCTCTACCCGTAGGATTTCCTCCACCATGACCCTGAGCTCCTCCTCGGAGAAGCGGGGGTGTCTTTGGCGTGACATGGGGTGGTGTGTGTGATGTGTGGGGCGGTGTGAGTGTTGATGTGTGTGGTGATGTGTAGCGGTGTGTGGTGTTTTGTGCATGGATGTGGGTTGGGTGATGGTGTTGTGTGCCTCTGTATGGTGGTGTTGTCTTGGCTGTGCAGTCTCTCTGGCCTTCGTCTCTAATTTGTGGTCATAGGGGTTTGTGGGTGATGTGGGTGTGTATTTTATATTGTGTTGTGTGTGTGGGAGTGGTGTTTGTACGTGTGTCAGGTGTGTGTAATTGTAATTGTCCAATGTGGCGGTGTTTTGGAGATGTGTGTGTATTTTGAGCGCGGCGGTGTGTACCGCCAATGGAATACCGCGGTTGAAAGACCGCCGCGTGGATTCGTGGGTCGTAATAGCATGGGCGTGTTTCTGTTGGCGTGGAGGTGGAGGTTTTGTTTTCGCCAGTTTAACAATGACCTTTGGTGTGGCGGTGTTGTGTGGGTGTCTGAATTTCGGCGGATTCCGAGATGTGGGTCATAATAGCTGTGGCGGAATTCCGCGGCTGTGGCGGTTTATTGGCTTCTGCACGGCGGTAAGCGCCTTTTACCACCAATGTTGTAATGACCCCCTATGTCTAATATCCGTGTACGCGGAATAGGAGACAATTGTTTTTGGAACCATTTGCATTTTGATCATAACTTTTGTGGTGGTATACTGAACAAGTTGATGGCGACCCATGACCTTATTCTTATCCTAGATCTGGGCTCTACTGCAGCATCAAGGCAGGTAACATACACAGACAGGGGGTCTGGGTCTATGCCTGACTATATTACGATTTACAAATTTTGGGCAAGGAAGGTACACACATTTTATATTACTGAGAGCCCTTTAATCGATCATAACCGGCTGACACTGAATTTCCATCTAGGGCTGATGCCACTAGCCAGTCATGAAATTGTTGACCCAGTTGAGTACACCAGGAATCAGGGAGTGCGCTGTAAATGTCGGGATACTGACCCAGAGGTGTTCATGTCTCAACTTTTGGAGGATAAGAATGAGCATTTCGGGCTGTGCCTAAGTTTTCAGCCTGGTCCAACTGGATTCTTGTGGGCCTTTTCCAAAATCTGCAGAAAGGTAAATGAACTACTAATGGCGAGACACTAAAAACTAGCTCCCAAACGCAAACAATGGTTTGACAAGTTATGTTTACAGGCCCATAGTAGTTTATTACAAGCAGTTAAAATGTCACCCAGAGACATGGTGGAAGTTATAACATGCAGGAAACACTATAAGGAGGATATTAGGACCAGGAAAGAGACAATCAGAAGGGAGGCTTGAGAGCAGTGCTTAATTTGTAAATAAAAACGTGCTGGTGCCCAAAGCTCTCCTCTGAAACTCGCGACTGCTGCACTTTAAATGTGTGAGTATGGAATACTGAGGCAGTGTTGTCCTGAAGCTATTTCAGGCCTTTTTAATCCATTCACAGCCACTCCCTGCTCCTTCAGCTCACTCTTGTACCTTTCTGCATTCTCCTTTTGTGAAGCTTTTTCGTTTTTCTCTTCCCCCATCTTTCCCATATGAGTCTTTCGCTCGCAGTAATTGCTTTAGTCAGAAACATAAGTGCCGGCCCCCAAAAATAAGTGCCAGTGCCCCACAATGGCATGAACCAGCTCAAATTAAGCACTGCTTGAGAGCAATTAATTACAGCTTCTGCTAGGAAATCTGTGAGCCGATTCTGGCAGGTAGTGAACGCACCTTTTTTTACAGACAGTCCTGCGACTAGTATAGATGTGACCATCCCAGAACATATTTGGGTTAGGTATTTTAGCAATATATATGATTCCCATATGATTCCCTTATCTTGGTGCATAGTGCTAGCAATAATTTAGAGGAAGCATCCAGCTTTGGAAATAGTGATCAGCTATTAATTTCACTTAAAAACTGTATATATGCAGTGGAAAGATATTAGAACAAGAAAGCACCAGGAGCCAAATGGGGTACCGATTGACCTTTTAAAAAACAACCTGTTTTTTTGGGCTCCCCTCCTGGTGAATGTACTCCACAGGTTGGTCCATGTGGGCCACTCTGTCCAGGTCCAGGGCAATAATTGTCCTCCATCTTTAAAAAGGGAGATGGGGCAATCCCTGATGTTACCTCCTAATCTTCCGTAATAGACTCCACAGCCAAGGTGTTAGGCAGAATACTGTTAGACCACCTTGAGAACTGGGCCAGTAAGAAGAGCATCCTAATGGCAGCCCAGTATGTATTCAGGCTGGCCTTAGGATCAACAGATAAGTTCTTGAATCTGCATTTGCTAATTAATAAATATGTGCTTGCCAATGGAGGGTGCTTCTTCTTGAAGTTCATGAACCCCAGTTCAGCTTTCACTATGTAATAAGAGGCAAGTTGTGGAGCATGCTCATGGAAAAGGATGCTAACCCAAAGATTGTGCCCCTATTATCACAGCTCAATGAGGATGCGGAAGGCAGCCTCAGGTTTGGACCCAACGGAGAATGTTTGTCACCTGTAAAGATAACAAGAGGGGTCAGACAGGGATGCATACGGGCCCCCTTTCTTTTTAGATTTTGTCTAAATGACCTCAGCAATTATTTGATTGAGGCTGAAGTGGATTCACCCATAATGGGGACAAGAATGACACCTGTATTAATGTATGCTGATGACTGTGTACTTCTAACTAGAACAGAACGAGTACTCCAGAGGCTTCTGTGCAGATTTGTGGTTTTCATGACTAATATGGGCCTGTCAACAAATAAAACAAAATAATTTGCCATGGTGTGTGGCTGCCTTTGGAGTGAGATTACCCCCTTTAATACAGGTGGCACCACACTACAGTTTGTCCCTACCTTTACTTATCTGACGGTCCCTTTTGATAACAACAGCTCCTGGTGGCACCTGCTGAGCGTGAGAACAATGTAATTTACAAAGATCATAGCTTCATTGTTCAAATTTGCCTCTTAATTAGGGTCCATGCTGCTTGATGCACATTGAACACTCACAATTTCAGGTTATTGAAAATGGACTTTTGCAAAGACTCTTACTGCTCCCTGATAGTGTCCTGACTATAATAAGACATAAAAAGCTAGGCCTCCATTATGTAGGAGACATTTTAAGGTCAGCATCAATTTTTGTATGACTTTCAGATTGATCCAGGCCTGAAGCTGCGTTTAGCCAAATGGTGATCAGTGATTCCCTAAAACTGTCCAAAGTTCAAAACATTAAATGGCTGATGCGTATAAAAGAAGGTCTGTGGGATATAGGTAGGCTGGACCTGTATGAAAACCTACAGAGCATCAACCGTTTTACTAAAATCACAGTGAAAAGCGACATATTTAATTGGTGGCAGGGAAAAGAGAGGAAACTAAAGTCAGGAAGAAATTAGTTGAATCATAGTTTCTGCAGCACACTACCACCCGAATGGAGCCACAGCTTGCCAAAGTGCCACGTTATCAGAGGTTTTATTTGATAAGGGTTAGACTTGGCCTGGCACACTACTTGGTGTCTTATCCCTCCTATGTTCACACCAGTAGAGACCTAACACCATGTCCCTGTGATTCATCAACTTCCAAGTCCCAGCTGCTTTGTGCTTTTTTTGAAAACTATGTAGAGTCCCGAGTATATGCATTCTGAAGTCTATATTAAGAATCTCAATATTAGAGAAAGGCAGTGATGAAATATCTTTGGTTTCTCAAGAGTGATGTGGTCTGCTTAACAATCTGTAGGTTCATCGCTGTGATAGTGAAACATAGTAAAGCACCGCGCAACACCGCTGCTCCTGGTCGCTGCTCTGAGCCTGGTGGGACTCCAAGTCCCAGGCTCCTCTTCCCTGCTGCCTGCTGCCCCTCACCTGGGGACACTTGGATTAAATCGCGGGCGCTTTAAAGCGCACCGTGGAACACTGCTGCTCCTGGTCGCTGCTCTGAGCCTGGTGGGACTCCAAGTCCCAGGCTCCTCTTCCCTGCTGCCCCTCACCTGGGGACACTTGGATTAAATTGCGGGCGCTTTAAAGCGCACAGCGCAACACTGCTGCTCCTGGTCGCTGCTCTGAGCCTGGTGGGACTCCGAGTCCCAGGCTCCTCTTCCCTGCTGCCTGCTGCCCCTCACCTGGGGACACTTGGATTAAATTGCGGGCGCTTTAAAGCGCACCGCGCAACACCGCTGCGCGGGACACGCACAGGCGAAGCCCGGGCCAAGGGCGGGCCCGTCAGAGACCGAAGGAGGCCGGGCTGGGCCCCCCCTCTGGGCTCTAAGGTACGGCACCAGACCACCTAGTGCTTGGCAGTATTTCAAAATCCTTTTTTACATTGTGCTGTAGTGTTACTCTCCAATGGGGAAGCGTAAGGCGAAAGACAGCCCTGTATCGGGCTCTGTTAAATCTAAAATACCTAAAACCAACAAGGCTACGCTACCGCACACCAACTGTGTTGCTAAGGAAATAGACGATCTCATAGAAGAGGTAGAACAGATCTTAAATAACAAGGAGAGGGTTCAACGAAAGGAGCCAAAATCTGGCACTCTCATTCCATTTTTAACTTCTAGACCACATGTTGCCTCCAATTCACAAACTGTTGTTTCACCTCATCAGCCGCTAGCCTACCAAGGCCCCATTAACACTAGTAGTCCTTCTGCTCTCTCTGCACTTCACACCGACCCTGAAGCATCAAGAGCCTATGCAATATACCCTACAATTCCTTGTTCTAACCGCTTTTCTCCTTTGGCCCCCCATGATCCGGATAATTATCAACCAACTCTCATGACCTTGCCACGCACGGAGAGCGCTCCCCTGCAAAACGATTTGATAGCACAGGTGTCTAGCCTTAAGAGCGAAGTAGGTGAGCTGAGATCTTTATTGCTTGAAATCACCACTCTTCTCAAAAACAAACATCTTCTCCCTACCTGTGAGCCCAAGCCAAACCCTGCGACAACTAAACATCCACTCGCAAAAGGTATTCTGTCAACTGGGCCCCTGCCACTGTCAGCAAGTGCAGCAGGCCTTATAGAAGAACAGTGTCCCGATAGCCAGTACATGTCTTCTCTCGAAAGTAATATTCCTCTTCTTCCTAATGTTCCTTTTAAATGGGACACCACTAAAGCTTCCCGCCAAAATTCTAATCTAACTAATAACAACTATATATATATATATATGTGTAATGTCCCATTGTTGCCTCCAAACAGGTGAGAAGATAAAGCTTTATTAGCCAACAAGGTCTCGCACTGGCTGAGACACGTCAGAGGTTGTGGTTCAATCATTCATGACATTTTATCTGCCGAACGAGCCAATGGTTCTCCTGGTCGCAGTGACTTTATAAAACTCAATCTCAAAAATCCCCATTTGGTAGCAGGTCTCCTAGATATGGAAGCACGGATCACAACAGGAAGCCTTCTGCTATTTTGTTCACCGCTAGCTGCCCTACAGTTGGCCACACGCAGCCGAATCCTTTTTTCAGAACAGCCAACTTGGTCTTGAGCCGTTCTGCAAATATCCAAGCTCTTAGGCCACCAGGCCACCAGGTTCGTAAAGGTTCACCATCTGATCTAGTCCCCATGACCAGCTCTGGTCTTGCTTCAAGTGGCCAAATAGCATGTGATCTTGATTTCCAGGGGGCTACTTCGGACATTGACTGACTATGTTTTACTAACCCTTGCATTTCCACTTTTAGTCCAGATTCACTGGCCATAGATTCTCCACCTAATTTATCCAGTTCGGGTGTCGTTCTTTCTCCGGATCCACAATCTGATACTATTAACAATTTCACAAATTCATCCATGGTGAAACTTATCGACAGCTATTCTCCAGATGACATTTTCATGAAATCAAGCTGCCCCACTCCTCAGAAAACAGCAAAACTTCTGTTCTGGAATGTGGCTGGCATTAATAGCAAACTTGCTGATACTGAGTGGGGGACATTTGTTGGAAACTTTAATATCTGTATGTTTCAGGAAACTAGGGCAAAACATTGTACGTACAGACAGGGGTTTATTTCCTTCATTAAACCTGCCAAGCCATCTTTAGCAGGTAGGGCGGCAGGGGGTTTAACTACCTGGGTAAAATCGACAGAGGTGGGAGGAATAAAGGAAATATATGTGGATTCTTATGATATTTTGGCTGTTGCCGTCCATCCAATCTCAGACTCCCCTGTTCTTTGTATAAATATCTACAGTAGGCCGGGACCTTCTAATCATCGCTCAACTACTATCGAGCTATTGAATACCTTAATCCTGGACCTCCGTCTTAAATACCACCTTATAATTTCAGGGGATTTCAATGTCCAACTTGAACTTAACGCAGACCTCATAGAGGTTATGCAGCCTGAAGATAGTGTATGGAACATTCCTCCCTTTTTTATTCCTCATTCCATTCAGCAAAATTCATATAAATTGTGTGTTAGGGCTACACAGATAATAGATCTTATGATATCCCATGGCCTCCGTTTTGGTAATGGCCGCTTCCCAGCTGACACTCCTGCCAGACCAACCTTCTTCAGGGGTCCATATAGCAATAAACTGGACTACATTTTCTTTGATTTAAGAGCTTGGCACCACATACTAGATGTGGAAGTGGGGAATCCCCATACTAGCGATCATGCCCCTCTCCAGATCACGTATAAAAGATCTTTTTTAGCAGGAGCTGTATTTCCTCACGCTTCTTCCGCTGTTATGGAGTTGTCTAGCAACAGGAGTACGGTAAGATGGGATTCTTTTGAGCAATCAAACAAGCTTCGAGAAAAATTGTGTGCTTTAACTTCTTCCCACCAGCTATTTGTCGATAGCCTTATTTTTGCTCCAACCAAAGTTATGTCTCTTCATTTGGACCTCTTTGTTACTCTGAAAGAGTTGTTTACCAAATGTTCTAGGCCATCGACTAACTCCTGTGCCCAACCTCACTCTAAATGGTTTAACAAGAGGTGTAGAGAGGCTAAAATACCTTGGTCAATGTGTTAAGGACAAAGGATAGACCAGGTATTATCAATGCTAGACGTTATTATGCTTCTACATGCAACAAAAGCAAACTTGAGTATGAAGAGGGGCTTTGGAGCGATTTATTTGAGGCAGCTATGGCCCACGACTCCAAACGGTTCTGGCTTTTGGTCTCTCGCAGTGACCAGAACCGAGTACCCTATCTGGAGTCTCATATTACCCCTGATGCCTGGCTTTCTCATTTCAAGGAACTGTATGGCCCCCCTCTGGCCAGTGATGCATCAAACTTGGGAGAGTTGACAACCTTGGGTGAGTCTACGTCCTCCTTGCCTCCCTTTACATTGAATGAAACTGTGTTGGCCATCACTGCTCAGAAAGCAGCGAAGGCTCCAGGGTTGGATGGGATTCCCTCTGATATGTTTAAAGCGGACCAGAATACCTGGAGTCCGTACATTAATAGGCTCTCCAACGCCATTTTGATTACCAGATCTTACCCTGATTCATGGAAAGAGGCAATTATTGTGCCCATCTACAAGAAAGGAGAGAGGAATTCCCCAGGAAATTACAGACCCATCAGCCTTCTTGACAACCTCCAAAAAATAATTTTGTCATCAATTGTTGAGCAGGCTGAGCAAATGGATAGTGGAAAATCAAATCCTAAATCACCTCCAAGCGGGTTTTAGAGAAAAAATCAGTACAATAGATCAGATATTCCGTTTCATTTCCATCAAATGGAAAGTTGTTGATGTGGATTTAGGTCATCTATTTGTAGCATTTGTTGACCTAAAATCAGCTTTCGATCAAGTACCCCGCCACAAACTGTGGGAGGTTTTGTCTAAAATAGGAGTTCCCTGCTCTATTCTAAATATTACCAGAGATCTCTATACTGGCAATTATGGAAGAATCAGATGGGGTAGTCAAGGTGAACTAACTAAAAAATTCCCTACTGCTCGCGGCGTAAGACAAGGCTGTGTGCTTGCCCCTACCTTATTTCTTCTTTTCATAAATGCATGTATTCCTTATCTCATGGAGTGTTCCAATGATGCCCCCAAATTAGGAGGGCAGAAGATCCCCTGCCTCCTATTTGCTGATGACACCTTGCTGATATCCCAAACAGCTACAGGTCTTTCAACCCTGCTTTCGAGGTTCATGGACTTCTGTAATGAACATGGCCTAGAAATTAATCAACTAAAAACCAAGTGTATGGTGTTTGGGGATAAAAAAGGCAGGATGCGACGACCCATTTATTTAGAGGGCCCTGCGCTGGAAAGAGTCGGTGTTTTTGATTACCTTGGTCTGAAATTAGAAGACTCGCACAAGTGGCATTGTCATATCCAGAAGGCTAGTTTCCGATTGAAACAACGGGCGAGTGGTATTGTAAGATTCGCAGCTAGATCTCCTAGCTTTGCCACGACGCCCGCTGTTGAAATTTACAAATCACAAGCAAGAGGGGGGGGGCCTTTATGGAGCCGAATTGTGGGGCCACTGTAATTTAGACGATCTGACAAAGGTGGAAAACTCTTTCTTAAGGTCGTTGCAAAGAGTTCCTTCCAGCACTCCAATGCTCCCTATTCGAATGGATTTAAACCTGCCCCCCATTAGCCAGATCGCCGCACTCAGGCCTTTGTTGTTTTGGTTTCGCCTATGGTCACTAGACTCTCTTGCTCCCTACAGATGTGGGCTAGTCAATCTGATGGCCAATAACACCAGTTTAAAAATCAAGTGGTGTGTATACGTAGAACGGACCTTCTCACTACTTGGTTTGGGGTCTTACTGGAAGGACCCGCCATCTATCCCAAAAAATGCAATACAGACATTGAAGGATGCATTTTGGCTCTATGTCCAACTTTCACAATTGTCTGCTGTTTCGCCATTTTCCATGATGGGCAGCTTTCTACAATTCAAATGCCACTACGAATCTGCGCAATATATGGACATAGTACTTTCTCCACGTGCACGTGCATTGTATATTAGATTTAGGATAGGCTTTCTTCCTCTGCGCGCACTATCAAAATGTGCCCGATGGGCTGTGTCAGAGAAGAATCCATAACCCATATCCTCTTTCAATGCCCTGCATACCACAAACAGAGAGTCCGTTGGATTATTCCCTTATGTAGGAAAATGGGTTTTAAGAACTGCTCACTGGCTTTGAGAACTCTTAAATCTGACTCATCTGTTTTAGTGGCTTGCTGCCTGGCAAAATATCTAGATTCTATCTGGCATAATAGACTGAATACGCTTAAAAAAATAGAGGAAAAGTTAACAATGGATGTGGGGAGCGGTCATTGATGAACCCATTTGCAAATTTTAATGTATGCACTTACCACTTTACATTGTCTAAAGTATTTTTTCTTTTTTTATGCTTAGATACTTTTATATTTTTAAACAGAAACGTTTTACTTTATGTGATATGTTTGGTTAGCTTCATATTTGACTTCTAATACCTATTATTTTTATACGACTCTATAATATGGTATGAATTTCCAGTAGGAAAACGCCTATGTCTAACATTTTTTATGTAGCTCAATTCTTCATGTCCGAAATCTTTTTTATATAGCTTGTTGTCTTGTAAAACTATGAAACTGTGAATTGTGATGTGCTTTTATGGTATTTATTTTTACAGAAATAAAGCTAACGAACGAACGAAACATAGTAGACTTGTTGGGGAAGTGATGATCACAGTCTTGTGTGCATCAAGCTACAGTTATGAGGGCAGACCACGTCATGTATTTCTCCTCTATTTTGCTTGTGTGAGTGTATTATCGGTGATATTCATTGTTTGTTTTCGCACTTTATGCACTTGTCACTTTATGTACAGCTTTGCCTATAGAGGAGTTTAGCCAAGCAGTGGATAGGGAATATATTTTATTGATTTAACACAAATATGCAACTATGAATGGCTGAGAAATAATCCTATGTGTAATTCATTTCCAAGTAGCTGATTTGTTTCTTTGTTTTTTGTCTTCATTTTTTAAATTAAAATGTATTCTATAGTGATCTGTGCTTTCATGCTTTGTGTTTTTAATACCCAATAAAGTATTTATTGAATTAAATTGAACTGAGTCTTTCAAACAATGAATTTCTCGTTCTTGAAATATTCATAATAGACTTCAGATTTATGACTTGTTGAAACCCATCCATGTTTCGAACTAAAGACAAGTGCTGGGAAAACGCTGGGTGTGGACTGGGCTCCTCTCTGTAGCCCCTTTATGTAGCGATTTGTAAATCCTCCCTGTAATCAGCTCAGTTTACAGGTAGTGAAAAACATTTATTAGGCAGGAGTCAACTTGAAATGGCCAAGGATAACATTCTGTGCTGTAGCCTCAAATTGTCTGCCACACCCAAGGATATGCCATTATTAAACTCCAAGTGTGAACAAAAGAGTGAATCTGTCAACCAACCTTCTTAGGGGAAAATAGTTTAAACGTAGTGTAGACATTTTTCTGTTATTGAGGTGAGTATACCTGTTCCACAGTTGAATGTGCCTGTGAACTGTCCACCCTTAGCTGGTGAAAAGGAAGTTGTGGCCACCTTTGACAGTGAAACCAAAAGAATGCCCTCCCCCAGGGCACAGAAGGATGGTCGATAGGTGGCCTGTCGCAGGATGTCAGAGAACTCTGCCTCGGCTGCCCTTTGAAAAAATAGGTGCACAAAAAAAACATAATGAGATTCTGCTGAGCTTTATCTAAAGATGTAAATTCTGTACATGCAAACAAACCTCCTTTCTGAAACAGTCACCAAATAAATTACTATCCACTTTCTGACCCAGCTCTTTGTGTGCCTTTTCTGCTCATTTTAGGTCTACTGTCATTAAGGGGGCCTTCCTCCTTTCTGCCACAATGGCTGCAATAGCTTAACCCAACAAGCTTACAACTCAGTGGCTTCAGTCTCCAAGAATAGGGAAATTCACTTGATTTACTGTGACAGCTGGTTATTCTGTGATCTTCTTAATCTAAAACATTTGAAAATGTATCCTGATTGACTCAGAGAGCTTTTTCAGTACTCTTCTTGGCATATTGTCCTTGTTTCCCCAAAAATTAGTCTGTCGTTGGGGAAAGATACACTGGTCATTGCTAATTTGTGTTGAAGGACTGGTCTTCCTCACTCTGTCTAGACTTTAAGCTTTTGAAATTGTTCATTGGTTTTCAAGCCCAATCTGGCACAAACTCAGTGCTTGAGGTAGGAGCAAACCATGCCCCTGACTCAGAATATTTGATTACTTCTGGACCAAGGTAGGGAGTTCCCCAAACATCTAATAACATTCAATTTACACCACTTATGGGGCCTACTGTATGCGTTTGTGCCTGTGAATCACCTAAATCATCATCATCCATGTCCCCTGGGTGACCAATGGGTGAAGATACGGACTCTGTAGACAGGAGTCCCTGTATTCTATAAAAATGTGGCTTTTTAAAGTTATTTTCATGGTAATATAATTTAAGCCCCATTCCTTAGAGCAAGACGGAAGAAACCCAGATTTAAAAAACTCCCACACAACGCAACGCAGCACAGCACCCAAAAATGCAGTGGTGTGTTGATTGAGAGAGCTAGAGTAGGACAGTACATTGTCTACAGAGATATGACACTCCCTAGTCCCTAGCGCTGACGCATAATCAGTATACTGAGCAGCATGGATACACCTCTGTGCCATAGTGCAACAGTGTGGCATGAGTCTAACATAAGTATTGTACTGGAAAGGAACCCTTCCATTACATAATGCTATGCTTAGACTAACTTTAAAACGTTTCTCATATTGGATGTGGCTGTACAGTACAGCACACATGCAAAGTGGAAAGCGCTAGAGAAATAAAAGCATTTCTCCTTTTTAATGCCTGCTTCAAAGTGATGTTACTCGTTAAAAGAAGTTGCTATTGAATGGCTTTTAGCATCCCACATAAAGTGAATAAACACAGACACCTCTTGTAACAAAAGTTGTCTAATAGTGGCAGGGCCTTGCCTGGAAAGGCATTCCTGGCCACCATCATCGAAAGAGTATTCAGACTCACAATGGTAAGTTTATTTCGTGTAAGCTTCCTCAGCACACTTTTATTTTGTCCATCCACATTGCGCCTGTGAAAGGCAATTTCCAGAAAGGCAAGCAGGCTATGCTCCAATTGAATACAATCAATGACAATACAAACTTTTTCTCTTTTATTAACATATTGTTAATGTTTCCTTCAACAAAATTCTAAACCTAGCATATAAGTCCGAATCCACAAATTCAAGCAACCTATTCTCCAGAGCAAATATTTGGGCAAGCACTGAAAAAGTTGGCCATCATAAAAAAGAAAACATTTACCTAGAGGCGGCAGAGAAAACTTGAAGTCAGCGTGTGATACAGTGTTGCACACTAAGTAGAGGAAATGTCCACGAGAGGCTTTGAAGGAAGCTTGCTACAGTGTTGCATGTCAACATATAAACTCCCAGAAAAGTGGCAAAGGAGCCTGTGCTCAAAAATGATTAGGGGATACCTTTGTCAGAAACTTCAGGAGCACCAGCTGCCTGAAGCAGCGCCAAATGCCTCAAATGTGAAGAAGATTCTAGCCCTTAAAGTTTAACATAAAACAACATGTAAGTAGAGTCATGCAAAAAGCGCGAGAAGATATTTAAGAAATATACATAGAATAATAACACCAAAGTGACCTCTGGTGGTCGCCAAGAAAAACAGCTCATGAATGTCTTTACAAGCACTATAACGTTAAATAGTGCACCTACCGCTCTATTACTCAGTGTAAAGTTAAATGAGGAAAGACAAAAATGTTTTTATCTCTGTTGGAGCAGCAAAGAAGTGTGTGCTGCTACTCTGAAGCGTTTATTCTATGTTTGGGTATGTTATGATTAGTGCTACTACTCTGGGTCACAGCACTACTGGTGAGCTGACCTTCATGCTGTTGGGCTGCACATATTTTCTTCTAAGTTGGATTTTTAATGTTTGCAATTTTCTATGTTATTAAACATTTCTGTAAGGAAGAAGCAGTCACGCTTGAGTCTTATGTCTTGTAATAGAATCCACTGACTTTCTAATTAAACACTTCCTCCGAACAGGGGAGAGGTCGGAGACAGATAAATGTCAAACTTTGCAGAGTGAGAGGGAGTAACTGGGCCGGTGATGGATCAAAGCTGAAATATTCAAAAATGTGTAGCAGTGGACGGGGGAGAGGTGGCAGCTTTGCTGCTGCCCCCTACATCAGTAAGTACAATTTACTTTCTGTCTGTGTTTTTCAGCAAGTGGTCAGACGCTTTATTTTCCTCCAAAGTTACTGTGATGGAGTAATGGAGTGGCGAACTGTGGTTCCCAATATAAGGCTTAAATGCCATCAATGCAAAAAATAAGATAGGTGTACCACTGAGTAGAATAGACCTTCTGGCACACTAATGTTTGGCTGGTGTATGTCAGGCTGTATTTTGGGGCTCCCCCAGCATGATGCAGCCCTGCCATGATTACATTTCATCACTTACCTTTCCCTAATTTTCCAACTCATATATATCCCCGTCCATCCTTTTTGCTCACTGTCTGATTGTCAAGTGTGAGTCCTACGAGTGATGACGGTCTATTATAAGGCTGGACAGTGGCTGATGTCTTCATTGCTTACTATTCATGTGTACACCTCAGTCGCAGGAAAGTTTGAAGAACTTGTTCTCCACCAGTTTACTGTAAGTCCCTGATTCAGGTTTACAATGTAATGGTAGGATTAGATGTAAAAAGCATTTGCTCCTGAGCTGGGTATTCTGAGCAGTCTGGTAATGTTGCTGACCTGCCATTATTTCTCTATGAATGTTTCTTCAAGTAATACTTGGCAAAGGTGCCCCTGGAAAACTGGCTAAAAAGAAAACATGCAGAAATTCAGTCTGATAACTGCATTTCGATATATTCAACACAATACCAAATAGGTAAAGTGAACATCTTGCTTTAATTTTGCACTGGAAACTCTCTAGACACCAGGGACATTTGGGGAATAAAAATAGATAGGAGTGGGGGCCCCCAGCCATGGGCAAGGCCATTCCCCCACCCCCACAAAAGGATACAACAGTGTTTCTATCCCTCCCCTGGAGAGTGATTGGTGGTGATCACTCTCAATACGCCCTCCAAGGAGGCAGACAGCCTACTAAACACCAGGGAAATATTTTTTTAAAAATAGGGATAAGGGGCTTCCAACCATAGGCATTGTCATGTCTCCACCACAAAAAGGGTTGAAACTGTCTTTCTGCCCCCCTGGGGGAAGCAGGTTGTGAGCTTTTCCCAATCTGCCTCGCATAGATAGGAGTAGGGTCATCCCACCATGGGCATGGCTCCTACCCCTAAAGATGGTGCAACAGTGTTTCTGTCCTATCAGGTGGAGGATGAGGGCAACTATCACCAGAAACCATTTTTTTTTTCCTATAACAAATCAGATGGGGGCTGCCCATTATGGGCATCGCTATGACCTTCACCCCACAAATGGGGTGAAACAGTCTTTCTTCTCCCCCTGAGTGACAGATATCGGGTTTTCCCCAATCTCTATCTCTTGGGTGAAGTTGGGGTCAGAAAACCCACTATACACCAGAGCGATTGAGTAAAAGACATAGGGGTGGGAGCTACCCACAATGGGTATGGCTGTGCCCCCACCCCCAAAAAAGAATGCGTCTTTATGTCCAACAGTGTGGATGGGGGTGATTACTCCCAATCTGCCTCTGCAGAAAGCCCACTAGACACCAAGGAAATATTTAAAAAAACATAGAGGTGAGGGCTGGCCCCACCTCAAAAAGGATGCAACAGTAATTCTGGCTGCATTAGGGGCAGATGGGGGTTTTACCCCCAATTTTCCCCTGCCCTCAAAGTGCCACCAAAACAAACAAGAGGGTGGTCTTCTCTGACATTGATGGACACCTCCATCCCAGAAGAGGCAATAGTGTCTTTCTGCCCCCTCGGGGCAGGTAGGAAATGTGTCCCAATTTGTTAGGTTGCCCCAATCTGCCACTAGAGGGAGGTTGAATTCCCACTAGACAACAGGGATTTTGCTTTGGGGACAAAAGAAAGGGGTGTGGGTGTTGTACTCTTGCATTGGCCTCACCCCTACCCAAAAAGGGACAAACCAGTTTTTCTGCATCCCCAAGGATAACCAGGGGTGTGCCCCCAATTTGATCTTGTAGGGGGCAGAAACACACTAAACACCTATACACCACGGAAATTCAAAATGCCACTGAAATGGACAAAAGGAGGGGGCAGCCTACCTTGGCATTGAACCATACCACTGCAGCAGAAAAGGATGGTGGTACTTTTCTGTCCCTTCCAGGGGCACATAGGCAGTTTATCCCAAATGGGTAGGTTGCTCAAAGTCTGCTGCTCCAGAGGGAGGTACAATGCTCACAAGAATCCATGGATTTTCCATTCGGGGCAAAAGAAAGTGGAGTGGGCATTTTATTCTAGCACTGGCCACATCCCCACTCAAAAAAAATCTTCTGTCCTCTCTGAGGACAGACAAGGGGTTTCCCCCAATTTGCTCCAGATTTGCATGCATTGTGCCACATTGTAACCCCTTGCAGCACATTATGCATGCGCCAGGCATAATTTATGCAGGGGGGCGTTCCCCATTAAGGGGGTGGAGGGGGGCAAAAAAATGGGGCAAAAAAATCAGAGAGATTTATATGCATCATTATCACCGCCATTGTTAATGCATGCTCAGAGCAGGTGTTAAAAGGGGACACACCATTTGTTACAATGGGCCCCTATGTACTGTTCAGGGTTACCATCAAAATTGCCCCCTACCCAGCGCCATGATGTGCCATATTTTAAATAAGGCGCACACATGGTGGTGGTCAGGTGTGCTAAGGAGTGCAAGGAAAGCGGCGCTGGACTTGGTGCAGTGCCACTTTTCTTAAATATGCCTCTTGACGCATTGATTTTGGCCTTGTTGGGCCACTTTATTGTCAAAAATGTTGATGCTAATGTGGTACAAGGAGGTGCTAGGGGCTCTTAAATCTGCTCCAAAGTGCGTGCCGGCTGCATAGCTAAGCATGTGATGCTCCCTACTCTGCTTATGCCAAAGGAGTAGCAAAAATGATTCGCAAGGGAATTCCACGGAGCACTATTGCTACTGTTAGTGACAGTGAGAGTAGATATGTGATAATCAATGAGATGCCACTATTTCATCCACTTACGGGCCCGGGGCAGACAATTCAGACTTCTTTCTGGAGGTCTGGTACCAGATATTTAGTCTAGGACCGGATACTATTATTTGGGCTTGGAAATTCAATGTTCTCCTAGATTTGGTACTCAACACATCTAATTTAGCTAGCATACCATACCCTCAGATTGCACTCCAGATGCAAAACATAATGGCCCTCATTATTTCGGCAATCTATTCTATAGACCATCGAAGTCACCACCGCCACTTGACCGCTAGTGTTGGCGGTCTGAAGACTGCAATATTATGGCTGCTGGCTGCTCTCTGCCACTATTTGGTGGGGAAACCCCCAGCAGCCATACTGGCAGTTGGCGGTCTAGTGGAGCTTGCTCCATCGCCACCGCCACGTTACCACAACACTGCCCGCTGTATTACTACATTGTAAACGGCGTGGCGGTGTTGTGTTGGTGGGGCGCTGGCAGCAGAGCAAGCTCCTTGGACCCCATTCCCTCCTGGTCAACCACCAAGACCACCAGGTAAGGTGATTGTCCGACAGGGGAGGGAGGGGTGTTGATTGTTGTGTGTGAATGGGTGTGTGTGTGTGTGAATGGAGGGGGGGTGTTGTGTGTGTTTGTGTGCGTGTGTGTGCGTGTGTGTGCAAGTATCGGTGTGCTTGTGTGAATGCGTGTATGCGGGGAGTGGGGGGAGTATGTGTGTGTGTATGCAGGGGGCGGGGGATTGTCGTGTGTGAATGTGTGTGTGAATGAGTGATCGTGGATGTGTGTCTGTATGTATGTAAGTGTGGTGTGTGCGTGCATGGATCGGGGAGGGGGCATCGCTGCTTTGCAAGGTTGGGGGCTTCTGATGGGGTCAGGGTGTCCTACATGGAGGGGGGGTTGGGGATTCCTGTTGTATGACAGGAATTAGTATTCCTGTTGCCAGTATCCTTACCGCCAGGGATTTATTGGCGGGGCTGCCACCAAGGTCATAATGACCACCAATATCTGATATTGATCTCAAGACACGAAAATACTAGCAAAGGTATGTGCATTACATACACGCACAAGTTTTAGTCCAGGATTGATTACTGATTGGTTATTAGAGACAATAGTGCAAAGACTATGAGAGGAGACTACCTGCCTATGACACTTTCTGATCATGCACTGGTTTTCCTGGAGCTAGCCTTCCCTGGCATGCCAGACCCCATCTTCATCTGGCAACTCTCACCTGGTGTGTTATGCGACCTAGTGTTTAGCGAGGAGATCAACACAGAAATTCTTGAGTTCTTCTGACATAGAACTCAGCCAATATCCTTGGCTGGCACACTGAGGGAGGCTTTTAAGGTGGTCAAATGAGGTGCGTCCATCTCATGTAGGCATCAACTGACTGCACCTGAAGAGGAAATCTGGGCTCTAGAATGGATTATTTTGCCACCTGGGAGGCACAGCTCCTACTTGAAATTAGGGATTAAACTGATAGAGTATGATGAGGTAGCAGTTAGAGAAACTCATTATCAAAGAAAGGATTCAGTAGCCAGGATATATGGTGAGAGAGATGGGGCTCAGGAAAAATCTTGCAAGACTTCTGCCTAAGTCCATGGCTACATTGCTAAGGTGGTCAATAGCAGCACCACAAACCGAACTAGCACTACCAACATCACACAAGCCCTACTGAGCGAATCTGCATTGGGCCAGCGACTCAGATCACATTCTTAAATACTTGGGGGGTTATTCTAACTTTGGAGGAGGTGTTAATCCGTCCCAAAAGTGACGGAAAAGTGACGGATTTACCACCAGCCGTATTACGAGTCCATTATATCCTATGGAACTCGTAATACGGCTGGTGGTATATCCGTCACTTTACCGTCACTTTTGGGACGGATTAACACTCCTCCAAAGTTTGAATAACCCCCTTGATCTCCATGCAAGTACTTAGGTTGGACTATGTTCTTAGGCAGTATCTTGATGCTACAGTCACAGTTGAAGACATTGAAAATGTTGTACACAGTCTGACCAAATATAAGGCACAAAGCTCAGATGGCCCGGCTGCCCTTTTTCATAAAGTATACTCACACATCTTGGCACTGTACCTCCAGTTGTATATAACGATGCTCGGAAAGAGGGAAACCTATAACCTTCACTCCGTAAGGCCCTAATTGTTATCATATGAAAACCTGATAAGTTGCCTAAAAGCTGCAACTGACACAGGCCCATATCCATGATAAATGGATAATAAGGTACTGGCCAAATAGATTGTAAATTGACTAATTCCATGACTGCCTGACATTGCACGGCCTGACGAATTCTGTTTCATACCGGGATGCTCCAATGCGCATAAATGGCATACCTTATTTGCATTAATGCACGCTCCTAATCCATGGGTGAATGGTGCTGCCATTTTTTTAAGATGCAACTAAAGCATTTGACACACTCAAATGTAAATACTTCTGCATGTTATTGGAGATGAAAGGCCTTGCCCACTGATGTAGTAAGTGGATTAGGCTACTCTATGAACAACCCACCATTTGCCTGCAGATAAATGGTGTAGTAACTACTCAACTTCCTACTGCCATTGGTACCAAACAGGGCTGCTGTTGTCCATACTATTTGGAAAAGGAACACCTGCCAGCTAGGTTGTGAAAACCCTACTCAGATAGAGAACTAAAATAGACAACCAGTAGAATAGTTGTCCTTATGTATCTGGATAATGTTACGCTATATGTCAAAGACCTGTATCCAACACATCTCCGATGCTTAGAGATTTTAATAAATTCGGTTGCCTCATGGGAATAACCACTAACTGGTCTAAACTCATCCCTCCTTTGTCTCAACGTAATCACAAGCAACTTCACTATTCAGTTTCTGCTGCAATGGTCTGACACTGTGGTCAAATATCTGGGCATATGGATGAGCATAGACCTAGATGAAAGTGGTTGCGAAAATTATGGCAGAGGAATTGCTTGTTTCAAGGGATATATATGGTCTAAATTGCCTCTGTCAAAGCAGGCAGGATTGGCACTGCCAAAATGGAAGCCCTTCCCTAGATTCTATGCCTCTTCATTAATGTACTAGTCCTGCTCACAAGGCATTACTTCCACTGTATTCACTCCAATCCAATAAGCGTAGCTCACACTGCCATTTAAAGAGAAAGTTTTCTGTGTGCTACTACTACTACTGCACCCAAGCGCAGTTTGAGCACTATTGGAATCACCCTCACCCCTTCAGCCACAGGTTGTCATAAAGATAGAAAATATGCCATCATGTCAGTTGAACACTATTACTTGGTCCCCAGTAGGACACCCCAATATATATTAAATGAAATAAAATGCAATATTTGTGTGTGCCTGGGAATGCTCTAGGCATCTTGCAAAACTAGATTATAATGCCTTTTGTGGATAAAATCCCAGAACTTTGCAACTCAACATTGTCATTTACAGTAGGCTGAGGAGGCAGCCTCCAATGAGCCAACCATGACTGAATGTGATGGGCGAACTCTAATTAGGTGGCACATTTATCATTGTACAGTGCCTCTGGGAAGACTCCCGCTGCATGCCCTTATACATATTCCTGTATCACTGGATCTGAGCCTCCAGCATATTCTACACCACTCCTGCATGCACTTTTGGAGCTTATGGGCTCCTCTTCTCCTAGGAAACTCGTCACTCGACTCAACCCCCATGCAAGACAAAGCACCAGTCTGCACCTGCAAGACAAGATCTCACAGGTTGAGAGACCGCGATCCTTCTCCTCCGGAGAAACAATGGTGGTACTGTTGCACTCAGAATGATGTGCTTTCACCCAACAGGTGGAAAGCAATACACATCAAATTCCTTCATAGGATGTATCAGACTACTGTACTATTATGTGAATATTTTCAATAACACCGGCTGTACACACTGTTGTGCCATGGATGCAATGGTATGCATTTAGCACAGGACTGTCCATGTGTTCCTGAGTATTGGTTGTCTGTGTTATATACTTCCTACCATATTACTGATCTTAGAATACAGAGATTGACACTAGAGTCACTTCTAGGTTGAGTTGAGGATGTGCAGACCAGGATTAGGCACCTTAAGGCCATGCTGCTCATACTAGTTAAGCATGGGTGGAGATGCACTGGAGCAACAGGATGCCCCCACCCCAGACAAAGGGCTGGCTAAAGTACATGGTGCATTGCAGTTGAACACTACTGGGAACTCATGCCAAGTAAATCCCAATCTAAAGGCATCTAGTGCCCAGTCATCAACTGTTTGCCATTTTGGGAAAAGTATCATTCCACAGAAATCATGAGGAACAGTCTAAGCTCCTATAGGTTAAGAAAGACAAATTCGGACATTGGGTACCTCTGTGTGGCACTGCCTTGGAGCAGGTGACGCTGTTGCCTGGAATATGCTAGAGTGGAGACCAGATCCAGATTTACAAAGGGCTTTTGTTTCTCTTGCATCACTCAACATGGCACAAGGCAATGCCTTTAGTGATATTTGTTAAGCCACAGGAAGCTACCTTCTGTGGCTATGCATGGCTTAATAAATTCAGAGTAGTGCAACGAAGCATAAATCATTACCTTGCATTACTCTGCATTGGGAAGGATTTCAATGGGTGGAGCATGGATGTTCCCAAGCATCCACCCATGGCTTCTGAAACCAGCACAGATTTACTGAAGGTAGTAAACATGGGATTGCGTTAAGTGACAGGTCACCTCATCAGAGACATAACAAGAAGAAATATCTTCATTTCTCCTCGTTGTTTCCTCTTGCTATGTGTGCTGCATTCTGCAGCACCTGTAGAAAGAGGCAAATGCCTCTACGGATTGATTTTCTGCAGGAAGTTGTCCTTTCCTGCAAATAACATCCTGCCCATAAAATAGGCGTCCATTGCACCATGACGCAAAGGTGTCTCGAATGGTACTAGGGTGCCCTCAGTGCACCAGCGCAAGGACAGAGCAGGAAATGTGTCATATCTTAGCAGATATAGGGGGTCATTCTGACCCTGGCGGCCGGTGGCCGCCAGGGCCACCGACCACGGGAGCACCGCCAACAGGCTGGCGGTGCTCCCATGAGCATTCTGACCGCTGCGGTTCAGCCGCGGTCAGAAGCGGCAAGTCGGCGGGCTCCCGCCGACTTACCGCTGCTCGGGGGAATCCTTCATGGCGGCGGAGCGCGCTCCGCCGCCATGAGGATTCTGACCCCCCCTACCGCCATCCTGTTCATGGCGGGAAAGCCGCCATGAACAGGATGGCGGTAGGGGGGGTCGCGGGGCCCCTGGGGGCCCCTGCCGTGCCCATGCCAATGGCATGGGCACGGCAGGGGCCCCCGTAAGAGGGCCCCGCAAAGTATTTCAGTGTCTGCCTTGCAGACACTGAAATACGCGACGGGTGCCACTGCACCCGTCGCACCTTCCCACTCCGCCGGCTCGATTACGAGCCGGCATCCTCGTGGGAAGGGAGTTTTTCCCTGGGCTGGCGGGCGGTCTTTTGGAGACCGCCCGCCAGCCCAGGGAAAAACTCATGATACCCTCCGCGGTCTTCTGACCGCGGAGCGGTATAATGGGGGCGGAATTCTGGCGGGCGGCCTCCGCCGCCCGCCAGAATCAGAATCACCCCCATAGTGCATTCCTGCTCCCTCTCCTGTCATGCAGCGCAGCATGCTATTGTGCCACATTGTGACGCGTGACTTCATTGTAAATAAATATGCCCCCATACGCTACCTGAGAGCTTTGTATGTAAAATAATTGCAATAAGGAAGTCCCTCTAGTAATATCAACTGCTGTAACATTGTTTTGACTGTATTGTACTGTATTGCACGCCACAATTATTCATGTAATGCCACACACCAATGTGTGTCCTCTGTTACTGAGTGCACTGTGATATGTGAGTTCCAATGAACAGTTTCTGTAAAATGCTAATAAAGTTTAACAATTAAAAAAACAGGTTTAACAATGCACTTATCGTGAAATCTTTGAGTCTAAGCAAATCAGCAGGTCTTTTGGTACCAGCTAGCACTCACATTTACAGTGTAGTACTTACACAGGTGAACAGGTGTGATCATTTAAACTGCAAGCAAATAAAGTTTGATTCAGAAACATTCAACGCAATCCTCAGTTGGTTCACAAAGGGTGGAGAAGAATCAAAATATTTAGGGGGTCACACTAGGGCAGAAGAAAGTGTGGCCAATCACTGTGGGGAATGTTTAATCGGATACTCTGTAGACTAAGGTCCTGATTTAGAGTTTGACAGATGGATTACTCTGTCACAAACGTGATGAGTAGCCCATCAGCCGTATTACCATCTCCATAGGCTATATTGGGATCGTAAAGTGGTAGACGGGATATCCGTCATGTTTGTGATAAAGTGACACGCTCCGCTAAATTCTAAATCAGGACCTAAATTCTAATTTGTAAGAAGTGTTGACACATATTTAAAACCATCACATCGTTCTTCCCACTCATAGTGTAAACCTTTCTTTGTCATCTCGTGTACACTCAAATTGGTTCCTCATAAACATCACTTTTGTTCAGGGCACTTTATGCACACAGAAATGCATTTCTCTGAAACCTACACTCATCTCTTTCCATGGTGAATTGTACACACAGAAATTGAGGTCTATGACCGTAATCACAATCCTCCATTTCAGGATATTTTGTTTGCACATAACTGGATATCGCACATTCACCATTTCCTTGTAAAATCTCATGCACACAGAAAAGGGCACGTTATAACCTGCCCACATCTCTGAGGCACCAAGTCGTATTACACTGCCTCCTCCATGCTGTTAGACATGTGTACTATGCAACAACATAACATGTGTAATGTGCTTGTCTCCCTCAAGGTCACATTCCAAACACAAACACAATGCAAGAATAGAACTAAGGAGCTAATGTAGTGTTCAGTGGCCTCTACTCTTTTCCAAGATTGCAACCTTCCATATTTAGAGATCACCACCAGGAAGGTGGAGATCTCTGTGCCTTCAGTAGAGCCACTGCAAAGGCAGCTCCACTGAAGGCACTGAAACTTGGGTGTGCAGGTGTCCTCTTCAATGTGCCAGTACAGCTAAAATTTTTGTTTTTCAAAAAAATGAGTTTGTTGTTGAAAAACAAACAACACATTTACCAGGTTTGGGTCATTTATTTGTTTTCCTTTATGAGACAGCCATACTTTTGCTTGTGGACCATCACATAAAAAAATAATTTTGGAGTATCATTCCTAAATTTGGTAATAGATTCTGAAGTACTTTAACTGACAGCCAATTATCAACGGGATTGTCAATCCAAGGATTATGACAACTGAGCAGCATAGGCTCTGCCCTCAGAAAAATAGTGATTCACCTGATTATAATCGAGAGAAGGAATCGAGGGTTTGGTGGACAGGTACTGTGTGACATTTTTGGCAGAGTACCCTGTCTGTCATCCTCACATACCTGAGCAGGGGCTCAATGCATACCAGGCAGGAAGCCATAGAATATTACAAGAAGCGAGACAACATACAGACCTTGAGTCATCAGTGTCAAGGCGGAAGAGCTAGAGAGAGGACCACTTGCTGTCTCTGTGGTCTGACAGCCATAAATTACCGTTTTAGTGCAAGCACTGTGCTGGTCATAAAAGTCTTGCTTTAGGTATACAAGTGTATCTAGATTCAATCCAGCTTCCACACATATTGTGCATAAGGTGCACAAAAATAGTAAATTTTAAGGGTGATAATGTATGCATGTAAAGATGTCTAAGGAAAAACCTTTTCTGTTGGCTTGGCATGCACACGGGCAGTGGGTTAAATGTGGCATATTGTTGCCCTTACTGGCCCCTTTCCATTGCAGGTTCATTGAAGTGGCTTTGTTTTGACCTGTTGTTAATATCTTGGTTGTTGATCATTAAAATGAACAAAAAAGTCTGTGAACTTTGTGGTAAAATCACGTATGTTTAATATGTGCCCTTCTTTAGCGACATCAGGCTTTAAGCGATGTAACTTTTGTAAGACACAACCTTACAGAACATTGTCTGACCCTTGTGTTCCCTGTCATCAGCGGAAGATGTTATTACAATCTTTGTGCATGGTCCAGGGTTAATAGATGGTGTTTTTATTATCCTTGTTTTTTGTTTGTTTGTTTATTTATTTGCTTATTTAATAATTTATTAACGTCTTTATATCAGGGATTTTATATAGTGCTGCTGACATGTTACTATACAGTGACTTCAGAGTGGTTGATGGTAGCAGGAACATCTTTATATTCAACAGTCCGTTGACTTCTGGAGGAACTAGTAATTCAAGAGGGGATATGCCCTGATCTTCATGTTTGGGAAGACCCCTTCAGGTGGATATTTAAGAAGGCCCTGAAAGAAAGGCAGAAAGGACCCTGAGCAATGTCAAAGACAACTACACTTGAAAACAACCTAATAATGGGTTCTTCTTAACTATGTGATGGTGTCTCTGCTGATACGCATTGAATGCCTGCTCTCCTCATAACTGCCACAGGACCTTATTTTTATGTGCATTTCCACTGAACAGGCACAATTTTATCCCCATTTCCCCTAACTCTCATGTATGTACAAATCACTTTTTTCAGACTGTCCTTGCCTTGTTTGCTGGTGTCATCTTTGTAACTCCATAGCTTTTTGTCCACCAGAACAGAGAAGCTCCTCAAATCTAACATGCACTGAGGTCACTGGAAGTCTTCGCTATGTTGCTGCTTGGCCTTCAAAATGTTTTAGTGTATAACAAAACTAAAACATACATTAGAAAAAACACAACAAAGTATGTACAGTAGTATTATTATTTTGCTAGTATTAACCCCTTTGCTGCCAGGCCTTTTCCCCCTCCTGTGCCGAGCCTTTTTTTGGCTATTTGGGGCAGTTCGCGCTTAGGCCCTCATAACTTTTTGTCCACATAAGCTATCCACGCCAAATTTGCGTCCTTTTTTTCCAACATCCTTGGGATTCTAATGGTACCCAGAGTTTGTGGTTTTCCCTGGCTGAGACCAAGAAATTAGCCAAAATACAGTGAAACTTTAGTTTTTTTCAAACAAATGGGAAAAAGTGTCTGCAGAAGAAGGCTTGTGTTTTTTTCCCTGAAAATGGCATCAACAAAGGGTTTGCGGTGCTAAAATCACCAGCTTCCCAGCTTTCAGAAACAGGCAGACATGAATCAGAAAACCCAATTTTTCAACACAAATTTGGCATTTTACTGAGGCATACCCCATTTTTACAATTTTTTGTGCGTTCAGCCTCCTTCCAGTCAGTGACAGAAATGGGCCTGAAACCAATGCTGGATCTCAGAAACCTAAACATTTCTGAAAAGTAGACACAATTCTGAATTCAGCAAGGGGTCATTTGTGTAGATCCTACAAGGGTTTCCTACAGAAAATAACAACTGAAAAAGAAAAATATTGAAATTGAGGTGAAAAAAACATCACTTTTTCTCTACGTTTTACTCTGTAACTTTTTCCTGCAATGTCAGATTTTCAAAAGCAATATACCGTTACATCTGCTGGACTCCTCTGGTTGCGGGGATATATAGGGCTTGTAGGTTCATCAAGAAGCCTAGGTACCCAGAGCCAATAAATGAGCTGCACCCTGCAGTGTGTTTTCACTCTATACCGAGTATACAGCAATTCATTTGCTGAAATATAAAGAGTGAAAAATAGCTATCAAGAAAACTTTTGTATTTCCAAAAAGGGCACAAGATAAGGTGTTGAGAAGCAGTGGTTATTTGCACATCTCTGAATTCCGGGGTGACCATACTAGCATGTGAATTACAGGACATTTCTCAAATAGATGTCTTTTTTACACACTCTCTTATATTTGGAAGGAAAGAATGTAGAGAAAGACAAGGGGCAATAACACTTGTTTTGCTAATCTATGTTCCCCCAAGTCTCCCGATAAAAATGATACCTCACTTGTGTGGGTAGGCCTAGCGCCCGCGACAGGAAAACGCAACGTGGACACATCACATTTTTTTAAAGAAAACAGAGGTGTTTTTTGCAAAGTGCCTACCTGTAGATTTTGGCCTCTAGCTCAGCCGGCACCTAAAAAAACCTACCAACCCTATGCATTTTTGAAAACTAGAGACCTAGGGGAATCCAAGATGGGGTGACTTGAGGGGGCTCTGACCAGGTTCTGTTACCCAGAATCCTTTGCAAACCTCAAACTTTGGCTAAAAAAACACATTTTCCTCAAATTTTGGTGACAAAAAGTTCTGGAATCAGAGAGCAGCCACAAATTTCCTTCCACCCAGCGTTCCCCCAAGTCTCCTGATAAAAATGATACCTCACTTGTGTGGGTAGGCCTAGCGCCCGCGACAGGAAATGGCCCAAAACACAATGTGGACACATCACATTTTTTCATAGTAAACAGTGCCTACCTGTGCATTTTGGCCTCTAGCTCAGCCGGCCACAGGGGGGGCAGAAATGGCCTAAAATAAATTTGTCCCCCACCCTATCAACCCCCCCCCCCCGGGAGCGACCCTTGCCTACGGGGTCGCAACCCCTGCGTGACATTGGCGCAAAAATAAAAAATCCCCAGTGCCTAGTGGTTTCTGCCCCCCTTGGGGGCCGATTGGCGTAGCAAAAATCAGCCGATCTGCCCCAAAGGGGGCAGAAATGGCCTAAATAGAATTTTCCCCTCCAGGGGAGCGACCCTTGTCCAAGGGGTCGCTCCCCATCTGTAAAACAAAAAATCCCTGGTGCCTAGTGGTTTCTGCCCCCTTGGGGGGCAGATCAGCCTAATCAAAATAGGCTGATCTATCCCCCGGGGGGCAGAAATGGCCTAAAATAATTCCCCCCCCAGGGAGCGACCCTTGCCTAAGGGGTCGCTCCCCTTGCGTGAAATTCACGTAAAAAAAAAAAACTCCCTAGTGTCTAATGGTTTCTGTCCCCCTTGGGGGCAGATTGGCCTCATAAAAATAATGGCCTAAATATAATTTGCCCCCTAGGGGAGTGACCCTTGCCTAAGGGGTCACTCCCCACACGTAAATCAAAAACATAAACAAAAACAAAAGAAAAAAATATATATCCCGGGGGCCCCTCTGGGGGCCCCCCATTCTGCCCCCAGGGGGGGCAGAAAAGGACTTCCCCAAAAATGCCCCCCCTGGGAGCGACCCTTGCCCAAGGGGTCGCTCCCTTATGTCCATTTCAAAAAAATAAATAAATCCCTGGTGTCTAGTGGTTTCAGCCCCCCTTGGGGGCAGATTGGCCTCGTCAAAATAGGCCAATCTGCACCCAAGGAGGGCAGAAATGGCCTAAATATAATTTGCCCCCTAGGGGAACGACCCTTGCCTAAGGGGTCGCTCCCCACCTAAAAAAGAACCAAAACAAAAAAAAAAACACAAAAAAAAATGATCCCTGGTGCCTAGAGGTTTCTGCCCCCCCCCCCCCCCGGGGGCAGAAAAGGCCTTCCCAAAAAAATGCCCCCCCTGGGAGCGACCCTTGCCCAAGGGGTCGCTCCCTTATGTCTATTTAAAAAAAATCCCTGGTGACTAGTGGGGTTTCATAACCCTGGGAGAGACTTCAAAGGGAAGGAAATACATTTCCTTCCCTTTGAAGCCTCTCCGGGCCTTCCCCACGTGATTGAAAGAGAAATGCTGAGCATTTCTCTTTCAATCGCGCTGATGTCACAGGGGGGGTTGGGGGTTTGGGGTGGAAGGGGAAGGGCTTCCCCTTCCATCCCTGACTTGGGGGGAAGCACACAGAGGGAGCGAGAGCGCTCCCTCTGAGCTGTGTGCCGAGGACGTAGTGGTTACGTCCTCGGCACAGCAGCACTGTGCCGAAGGACGTAACCACTACATCCTCGGCACAGAAGGGGTATAGTAATAATAATAATAATAATGATAATAATAATAATAATGATACAAAAATTGATGCTCCGGTGGCGCTAGGGCCTTGTAAATCTCGCCCTTAGAGTATTATGCATCAAGACAAGGGTGGTGACAACACATTCAGCCCCAAGTATTGTGAGAATGTTTATAGCACCAGATCTTATGAACACTCATCAGAAAAATGCTTCTTTACAATGCGAATGCCATAGTGCACCACAAGGGACTTTTAGAGTCATCTCATTGTTTGGGCCTCTACAGTCGTCTAGGACCAGCATGGCTATGATGAGCCACATTTAAGCATATATATCACTATTCTAAATGCGCAATGCTCAGCTGTGGGCATCTGTGTGTTGTGTTTTCCTGGTGTTGTTACAGTCCTGCAAAGATGATCTTGTTTCCTTCGTGTAATAGAGTCATCTTTTCAACATGCTCTTCTGAGCTGTTCATGAGCTAGCCGGCTGGCCACAATTGTGCAGTCTCTGCTATCAGCACCAAAACAACATAGTGATCTGGCACCTGATGATTATAAAATGAATATTCATCTCCACTAGGAGGCAGAGCTGGAGGAAATTGCTTCCTATTCTGGATGCTGCTAAACTGTAGTAAGCACAAGACATAACATCCAGCAACTTTATGATCCACCCAGACCATGGAGTTACATCAATTGATCCCAAATGGAGTCAGCTTCACTGATTCTGCTTTTGGCTGATACAAGCACCTTTTTCTGATGCTCCCTGTACTCTGTCATATGATAGTAATCTAATCCATGGAACCCTCAAGAGGCCTTGTGAGAGTTTACCCCTGGTGGAAACTACAAACTTTAGTAATCTTGACAATTAATCCTGATCTTCTGTTCAATTTGGAATAATGAAGTATGAATTTTCTCTTTCACCATCCTTCAAACATTCCTCCCAAATGGAGCACTTCCATCTGCACACAGATTGCAGAATTTATCCTGTGCCATTCACCCAGATTGTTGTACTTTGCCTCAAATCGTGTTCTGCTACATTATATGAACTGCATATTACGGAACACTCATTGGCTTGCGTATAATCTTACTTCATGGAATTCCAGCAGGAGCGTCCCCAAATATGCCCGGTTACTGGTAGATACAACGGTGACCCAGTCTATGCCCCAGCCTAGGTGCAGATCTTTCTTTGAGACTGTGATATATCTCAGACCCTCATGAACAGCACAACATATTCACATTACATCTACCTCCACTCTCCAGTAATGATGCACTACCAGCTTCCCAAACAAACCTACTTGGTCATCAAATCCTCCCAGTTAAGAGATTCTCAACACCTCATACCGGTCCTTCTTGTCTCAGAATGTCTGATCTGTGATGCTGTAACATCATCAGGGCACATACGTATTCAGTTCACACACACCAACTACATCTCCTCTTCCAACACTCTTCTAAACTATGCATGTTGTATTGGGTGAAGGCAACAGCACCACGAGTCCACACTTATGACAGCAGTGTTCTACGAAAAAACAGTTCTGCCACCACAACTTACTTTTCTGGTGAATTACAGACATAATGGAACAAAAAGGGCACACCAGATGCAGCACAACATGTAAGGAAAACCATGGAAATTAAGGTCTGCAGAAAAGGGTGCCTATAGCAAACAACACAGAACTGGCGAGTTCGACTCAAAGCAGGACCCTGCTGAAAGCTTGTTGCACAAAAATAAGATTGAAGAAAAACAAAATGAATAAAAGAAGACACCAAAATAAAGACAGAGACATTTTGCATTCAAAGACAAGGGCAGCCTTACACAATGTCTCTAAAAACGTAGACACCTTCAGGCTCTTTGTTGAATCAGTGATTATCTTGAAAAGCAACAACACACTAGGCGATGGGGAGAATTGTTACCATTCCCTGCATAGGAAAGATATCTCAGTCTGGTTAATGTGCAATGCGGAAATCTTGTACAATAGAAAATAGAGGTGGATTGTTTAGTGAACAAGATACAATTATAACCCAGAAAGCAGCCATTTACTTGAGGCAAGTGTGAAATTAAGGATGGAAACAGTAATCAAATCTATGACATACAAGCAGTCTACAGAAACATTGCACTAAGCATCACAGTAGGCAGAAAATGGAAGGTGCCAATACTACATGCCACCGCAAAAATACTGATGCCTAGCGTCTGACAATTGAGTGGCAACAATGCAAGAGCAGCACCAAAAAGCATACAAACATTTTGATTTTGTGGTGGTCGTTTCCAGTTTTCAATTTTCAGCCAAGTTTGGATAGGGCTGTGCAAAGTTAAATCCCTCAGCTAAGTTGTGACAAGTGCCCAGAAGAGATGTTGCTCGGCTTTGCACACCCTCAATTCTATGACATTATACTTCTTTCATTGCTCAGAGGCAGACAACAGTCAACTTTTTGAGAAACAAGGTGGGTTCACCATTAATCATTTCACTGCTTAGTGAGCAGACATACTAACATATATCTAGTGCTCAAAAACCATTAACCACCATGGCAGCAATTCTTAACTTTTTGTCTTCTGTGGACCTCCACTGAATCGCTATTTGGAGCCTGGGACACCTAAGCAATATCTGTGGTTTGAACTTCATAACCCACACAGACAATACAGAAACAAGTGTATATCAAAATAATACAATAATATTTGTATTTGATTCACAAGAACATGCCAAAATTGAAATGTTAATATTAATCAGAAGGTTTGAGCACTTCAAAATTTAGATGTTTTTTTTTTTTTAAACGCAATGCGACATGCTGGGTTCTGGAATATCATTCTGTGTTTTTTCCTCAATGCATGCTCTCTTTTTGTTGGAGTATGCCAGTGACATCAATGTTCCATACTAGACTCCTTTTGATGTACTTGCCCTGCTCCCAGGAATCAAGATAAGGATTTCAACATAATTTTAACCTCCAATTTCAAATTTCTTCACATTTGCAGAGTGTTTTAAAATGTTCAATTTTACTTTTACATTTATAAATGAATCTGCTAATATTTAATTTTCTAAACTGTCTCGAACACCCTGAGCAGGCGATAGGGACCCTAAGAAGTCCTTGAACCACAGGTGAAGAATTAATCTTCTATGGCACTGCAACACCACCATACCTAATTCATGTTTGTCACATAATTCAGCCCCCATTAATAGAAACTTAAAACAAGATACATAAGAACAATGAATTGAAGACATAAGTGGTCTATTTTGCTTTTCATTGTCAGATTTTTGTGGTGACTCTTAGTGTACAGCGGATTATACTTGGTTCTACACCACTCTCTTTAAGGTACAGATATGCACAAAAAGATATATGTACATTAAATATTATCTAACATGGCACCACTCAAGGTCACCCCCGAGAGGACAGTATTTATTAGCATTTGTGCTTGAATCGTGGTATCCCTAAGATTTGATTTAAATTCTTCTGCCATTAAATACAATTTGTCCAATTGGAAACATGCCAATTTACTTTCTGTGCACATATGATGGGCTTGGGCTATTTTCAACTGATAAGGTGATAATTTATCACTTCATAAACTTCTTAAACAATCTTCAATTTGTCTTAAATTACGAATTATGTATGTTGTACATTTGGCCGACAAACCTTTAATGACTTTGTCATACTCTATATATTATAGAGCGACCTCTGACCTGTTTTTGGTCTAGAGCTCGCCCCCCACGTCCGCAGCACCACCTTGCTGTCTCGTGGCCCTGACCCCCGCCCACGCTGCTGCTAGCGTGTTCGAGGCCCTCCTCCACCCGCAGGCATCCTCCTGCGCCTCATCCCTGGTGTCTAGTGGGATCTGGTAAGCTTGGCTAGACCGGTGTGCTCTCTGCGGCTTTTCGCTGTATCTGTAAGTGTTTTCTACTTTTCAGTGCCTTGCCTCCTTGCGCTCTTGCCCCCATTGTGCCCCCTCTGATTGCTGTATTCCGATTGTATTTTGTGCCATTTACCGTATTTTGTGACTGTTTTTGACTTGTGCCGTATTTTTGTCATTTTGTGCCTTGTTTAACCTGGTTTCGCCCCTTAGGCGCTCCCCCTTGCCGCTTCCCCTGCCTCCCTGCGGCCCGCCCCCCTCACGCCCCCATTCGCCACTCCCTCCCGCTTCCCAGCTGCTCCTCCCTCCCCCCTCCCTTCTTAATGGCTGGCGCTGCGTGTCGTGGGTGAGCGACCTCTGACCTGTTTTTGGTCTAGAGCTCGCCCCCCACGTCCGCAGCACCACCTTGCTGTCTCGTGCCCCTGACCCCCGCCCATGCTGCTGCTAGCGTGTTCGAGGCCCTCCTCCACCCGCAGGCATCCTCCTGCGCCTCATCCCTGGTGTCTAGTGGGCTCTGGTAAGCTTGGCTAGACCCGTGTGCTCTCTGCCGCTTTTCGCCGTATCTGTAAGTGTTTTCTACTTTTCAACACCTTGCCTCCTTGCGCTCTTGCCCCCATTGTGCCCCCTCTGATTGCTGTATTCCGATTGTATTTTGTGCCATTTACTGTATTTTGTGACTGTTTTTGACTTGTGCCGTATTTTTGTCATTTTGTGCCTTGTTTAACCTGGTTTCTCCCCTTAGGCGCTCCCCCTTGCCGCTTCCCCTGCCGCTGCCTCCCTGCGGCCCGCCCCCCTCGCGCCCCCATTCGCCGCTCCCTCCGCCTCCCGCCTCCCAGCTGCTCCTCCCTCCCCCCTCCCTTCTTAATGGCTGGCGCTGCGCGTCCGCGCAGCGGGTGCGCCGCTGGCATGCCAGAGGCGTGCCAGAGGCAAGCCCGTCTGCGCCCGTCTGCGCCTGGACCGCGCCCAGCGCCACCCCCCCTGGCCCGCACGTCCCCCGCACCACCAGCCTTCGCTACTCGGCCAGCGAACTCCTCGCCCTTAACCCTGGCTCCTCCACAGCCTGCTTCCAGGCCACTCCGAAGCACACCAGAGGACCCTTCTCCTGCCGCACCTGCAACAGAACAAGAAAACCTGCAACTACCAACCACTCCACTGCATCTTCATCAACTCACGCTCCGCACGAAAGCATGCCATCGAGCTCTGGGACCTGCTCACACCACCACCCCAGACGTGGCCTTCCTGACCGAAACCTGGTGGAACGACTCCTCGGCCCCAGACATTGCCATCGCCATCCCTGACGGCTTCAAGATCACCAGAAGAGATCGCACCAACGGAATCGGCAGAGGAATAGCCATCGTCCACAAATCCACCCTCAAGATCCATACCCACACGGACGACACCCTCAAGACAGCTGAACACCTTCACTTCCAGATCCACACAGACCCCAACACTACCCTCAGAGGAACTCTCATATACCGACCTCCAGGACCAAGAGCCCCCTTCAGTGATACCATCTATGACCTCGCAAGCACCCACGTCCTCGCCTCAACAGACTACATCCTCCTTGGAGACCTCAACTTCCACCTGGAGAACAACAACGACGCCAACATCTCATCACTGACCACCAACCTCTCCAACCTCGGACTCAGACAACTGGTCAACACACCCACCCACTTCGCAGGTCACACCCTAGACCCACTCTTCACTGCAAGCAACCACATCTCCTTCAGCCACACCACCGAACTCCACTGGACCGACCACCACTGCGTCCACTTCACATTCAAGAAAAACACCGAACACCACCGCACCCCACTACCGCCGCACCGCCGCTGGGGCAAAGTCACAGAGGACCAACTAACCAGCACCCTCACCAAGAACCCACCGACCGACCCTACCGACCCGGACTCCGGCGCCATCAACCTCCAACAGTGGATCCTCAACTGCACCAACACCCTCGCACCACTCAAGAGGCCCACCGTCAACCAAGAAAAGAAAAAAGCAGCCTGGTTCACAGATGAACTGATCACCTCCAAACGCACCTGCCAGAAACTTAAGAAAAAATGGCTTCTCGAGCGCACACCCGACAGCCTGGCAACCCACAAGGAAGCCACCCGCAAGCACCACCAACTTATCCGACTCGCCAAGCGCTCCCACTTCACAGAACGCCTAAACAACAACGCACACGACAGCAAGGAGCTCTTCTGCATCGTGAAGGAGCTCTCCAACCCCAGCGCCAACGTCAACGACATCCCACCATCCCAGAAACTCTGCGACGCACTCTCCACCTTCTTTTATCAGAAAATCGCCGCCATCCACGACAGCCTCAACACCACACCTCTGCCAGACCCCGCCCCCAACAACTCCTCCTACGCCGACCGCCTCACCACCTGGACCCACGTAGATGATGCCGAAACCCGAAAGACCATGAACTCCATCCACTCAGGATCCCCCTCAGACCCCTGCCCACACCACGTCTACAACAAAGCCGACTCCACCATCGCCCCCCAACTTCGTAAGATCATCAACCTATCCTTCGATACTGCGACCTTTCCGGACAGCTGGAAGCACGCCGATATCCAAGCCCTCCTCAAGAAACCCAAGGCTGACCTCAACGACCTCAAAAACTTCTGCCCGGTCTCCCTCCTCCCCTTCCCTGCGAAGGTCATCGAGAAGATCGTCAACGCCCAGCTCACCCACTACCTCGAAGACAACTCCATCCTAGACCCATCACAATTCGGATTCAGACGCAATCCCAGCACCGAGACTGCTCTTCTCTCCGCCACAGATGACATCAGACAGCAAATGGACAACGGCAAAACTTCAGCCCTCATCCTCCTAGACCTCTCCACTGCCTTCGATACGGTCTGCCACCGCACCCTACTAACTCGTCTCCACGCAGCCGGAATACAAGACAAAGGGGGTCATTCCGACCCTGGCGGTCCATGACCGCCAGGGCCGGGGACCGCGGAAGCACCGCCAACAGGCTGGCGGTGCTTCCAGGGCTCTTCTGACCGTGGCGGTAAAGCCGCGGTCAGAAAAGGGGAACCGGCGGTTTCCCGCCGGTTTTCCCCTGGCCCAGGGAATCCTCCATGGCGGCGCTGCTTGCAGCGCCGCCATGGGGATTCCGACCCCCTTCCCGCCAGCCTGTTTCTGGCGGTTTTCACTGCCAGAACCAGGATGGCGGAAACGGGTGTCGTGGGGCCCCTGGGGGCCCCTGCACTGCCCATGCCGCTGGCATGGGCAGTGCAGGGGCCCACTAACAGGGCCCCATACAGATTTTCACTGTCTGCTTAGCAGACAGTGAAAATCGCGACGGGTGCCACTGCACCCGTCTCACCCCTGCAACTCCGCCGGTTGCAGGGGCTTTCCCGCTGGGCCGGCGGGCGGCCTTTTGGCGGTCGCCCGCCGGCCCAGCGGGAAAGCCAGAATGGCCGCCGCGGTCTCCTGACTGCGGAGCGGTCATTCGGCGGTAACCGCATGGCGGGCGGTGACCGCCGCCCGCCGCGGTCAGAATGACCGCCAAAGCCCTCAACTGGCTCTCCTCATTTCTCTCCGGCAGAACCCAGAGAGTCCGACTTTCCCCCTTCCGCTCCGAAGCCACCAACCTCATCTGCGGCGTCCCCCAAGGCTCCTTGCTAAGCCCAACACTGTTCAACGTCTACATGGCCCCCCTCGCACAACTGGCCCGTCAGCACAACCGCAGCACACACAGCTCATCCTCTCCCTCACCAATGACCCACACACCGCCAAAGCCAACCTCCACGAGGGATTGAAATCCATTGCTGAGTGGATGAGAAACAGCCGTCTGAAATTAAACTCCGACAAGACGGAAGTCCTCATCCTCGGACACACCCCCTCGGCCTGGGATGACTCCTGGTGGCCCACCGCGCTGGGACCCCCCCTACTCCAGCCAACCACGCACGCAACCTCAGCTTCATCCTCGACTCCGCCCTCACCATGTCCAAACAGGTTAACGCAGTCTCCTCCTCCTGCTTCAACACCCTCTGCATGCTCCGTAGAATCTACAAGTGGATCCCGATGGAAACCAGAAAAACAGTGACCCAGGCCCTCGTCAGTAGCAGACTTGAATACGGCAACGCACTCTACACAGGCATCCCAGCAAAAGACATCCAACGACTCCAACGCATCCAGAACGCATCCGCCCGCCTGATCCTCGACATACCCCGCCGATGCCACATCTCCCACCACCTGAAGGACCTCCAGTGGCTCCTCGTGGACAAGAGAATCACCTTTAAACTCCTCACCCACGCTCACCAAGCACTACACAACGCCGGACCCTCCTACCTGAACAACAGACTCAACTTCTACGTCCCCTCCCGCCAACTCCGCTCTGCCAACCTCTCCCTCGCCATTGTTCCCCGATTCCAACGCAAGACCTCCGGCGGCAGATCCTTCTCCTACCTCGCCGCCAAGACCTGGAACTCCCTCCCGACCCCCCTGCGCCAGACCCAGGACCTCCTCCCCTTTAGGAGACTCATCAAGACCTGGCTCTTTGACCAATAGCAGCTGCCCCCCCCAGCGCCTTGAAACCCTTACGGGTACATAGCGCGCTTTATAAATTTAATGATTGATTGATTGATAGCTCATTTTACTTAAGTTCTCACAACGCCAGTTGGTAATAGGCCCATATTATATTTTTATGCTGTGCAGTTGTGACTATTTATCCATATATTTAGCATTTTTTTTGCATTATTTCTAAAATATCATTACATTCCAATAACATATTTTACAAACCCCAAAAGATATATGTCTAGGTTCATAAGGATAGGTAACAAAAATTGTATTTTTACGTTGCATTGAAAGTCTTTGAGTTTTTGAGTGAATCAAAGGTTGTTAGAGATTACAAACTGACTAGCAGGTTAATCTCACCAGGGTACACCGGTGGTGTCTTAAGGAAAATGTTCTGAATTAATTTTTGTTCATCTTATGTTATTGTTTCCATAACACATAAAGGTCCTACCTGGTGTCTGTGACCCCAGAAATTTGCAAGCAGAGCTAGGGGTACATAGACTATATTCGAAGATAAAATTGTTCAAGTCTTGATTTAAGTAACCTATCCAAATGTGACTCATGAATACTCTTCCCCAAAATGACACTATGGGTCTTAATTAGAGTTTAGTTGAAATGGAAACACTTTAGATTGAGGGGACTCATTAGTATAAGGGCCCAATTTGAGTTTGGGGGACAGGGTACTCTGTCACCTCTGCAAGATATATTGCATCCACCTTATTATAAGTGTCATATGATGTAATGCACTTCAAATTATGCGGACCGGGTACCCGCCATTTTTTGCATCCACCTTATTATAAGTTTCATATGATGTAATGCTCTTCAAATTATGCGGACCGGGTACCCGCCATTTTTATGAATGTGTTACCCATCAGTCACACTTCAAGTCAGGCCCTACATTTCCTCCACCATAATTTGTCTGTGGTTGAGGGCATTCTGGAAATGGATTGTCCTCCAAATTTAGGATGTCCTCCTGAAAATATTGTAGGTTTCTAGCAACAGTGAACCACTATAACATGCCCTAGGACCTGTACTAGTAAATCATTAGTTAGCCTAGTTCACGTTTTTGGTAGGTTGCAGGGGAGTCAATTTCTGTGACAAGACACCTTGAGCACCTGCTTAACAGTGTTTGTGCAACTGAAACTGCTATACAAATAAGGAAAGGGTTATCTTAGGATACTCACCTTCATGGTCAGAGCTTTGCAAACCACAAACTGCTCAGCAGTGATGAACCTCACAGACAAATGATGGAACAGATTTCAAAGCAAATTCTTTTCAGCTTTCAGCATTAGGACGTTAATGGCAATCGGAGTGAACAAGACTGTTATAGACTAAGATGTTTGGTCTCCAGTGGCTGTGGCTCCCAGAGGGTCTTAGACATTGCAGCAGCCTCACAGGAAAAAACTGGTACTTTAGATTGTGTATTCCCATACGGGCACAAAACATAATTTGCTGACTTGGAAACGTGCCCGTACGATAGAGAAATCCAAGCATTTTTAGTAACATGTAAATAAATAAAGCATGAAATTTATTAATAAAATTAGCAGCTAACCTTTATTTAAAAAGACACATTGCTTTCAATCACGGTTGCAGTTATGAATATCTCCTCTTTGTATGTCCGAACATAATATTTATGGACCCATACAAATGCACATAAAGTATATTCTTGGTTTAGGTTTGTGTTATTATCACCAATTCTGTGATGAAGAATTTATTTGATCAGAGGTCTTTCAGGGTGTAACATCTGGAGTTTTTTTTTGGATCACTGGCATGTTGTTTAGGACCTCTCTTTCTTCCTGTGATGAACAGCAACGTCACCCTGGTGTGTCAACAATATATTTTGCATGCCTCATATCACATGATAAATGAGATAAAGAACCCCAGTAGTACATTATTAAGACATTGCATGTCACCAAGGTATTCTTTGCTCTTTTATAGGAATGGGGGAGAGGGCTGAGAAACTTTACAAGGTCATGGAACTCCCAGGTGACTTAAAATATACCTAAAATGAATGGCAGGGGGCGCTTTACTCCTTATTGAACATGGTCACACTATCACCTTCCTCATGAATCATGTAACTCCCTGGTGTTCATATGAAAAAGATAGCATGTTTCAAACAATGAAGAATAACAGCAGAATCTCTAGTGCAAATTTAAATACAAAAAACAATTACTTTTTTTTGTAAAAACATACTGGAATAACATTAATACATGACATTTTTTTTAAACTGTATGAGATCAGAGACTGCATCTTGTTAGATTTCTGGGAACAGTTTTCAGTTTTGTCACTAACAGTAGAAATAAACAATTGAGTTGCATGGAAAAGGTATACCCTTCCAAAATCACTAGTGCTGCCTGTTATGAAGCAGGTGTATGGGGAGCAGTTGAGGCAAACTATTACAAACAGAAGATGCTAGAAAATGGATTATTGGTAAGGGCAGGTAAGTACCTACACTTAGCAATAGGCTACTAACCTCCACCTAGGTCCAGTTAGTACTCAATAAATTAAACCCAGCTCAACCCTTGGTAGCGTGGCAACAAGCAACAAGGTGTAACTTAGGAGACATATGTGTAAAGCATTTGAAAATCACAAAACAGTAAATACCTAAAACACAAAACTGAATAAAAATCAAACACCAATTTATAACAAATAGATTATATGTGTATCTTTAAAATGACACCACAATGAATAAAATTGGATGAGCCGAACTGGAAATGTGAATTTTTAAAGAATTAATGCTTTTTAGTGCTCAGAAACGAATAGCGCCAATCAGGACATCTGGTCGCTCCTCGGCCTGGGAAAAGTCAAAGTTTAAGGCTGACCGTGATGGAGCCCTGCTCGGCTACAGCCCACGGGAGGCCTCAGTCAAATGTTTACCTTCAGACTTGGTCGTTTTCTTGAAGATTTTCTTCAGCGGGACCAAGTCGCAAGTCCAATCCGACCTCCTGGAACTCTTCCTCGGATTCGCGTCGCAGTAGCTCTTGGTGGAGATATTCACCTTTGGACTTCACCAGGGCAAATCTGAATCTTGGTCCATCATCCTTGGAGCCCTCTACGGATACACTGCCTGGGAGGTCCTGCTCAACATCCTACGTTCAGACGTAGTCACTTTTCCGGAGATTTTCTTCACTGGGGCGAACCTGTAAGTCAGGCTAGGTCGCGGTTGAGGCATGCAGGCTAGTGTTGCTGCGGCGGGTCGGTCTCTTAATGGAGCTTTTTTTCCAAAAGTTCTCCAAATTTCTCCAAACTTCTGGATCTTCTTACAGATGTTCCTTTAAGGTTCTTTTGAGGTCCACAGTACACCCCAAGGTTCCATAACCTCTGAGATGCTCCTTGAGGGTGCAGACTACAACTCCCAGGATGCACCTGGTGCAAACTCCTTTTTGGCCACTGGACAGTGGTCAACTGGTCAGTTTCCTCAGGAGTTGCTGGAGGGGACTCTGGTTAGCAATTTTCACTTGTAGAAAACAGGTAGTCCCTCCTTGAACCAGCTGAAGCCAGGCAAAGTCCTTCTTGTGGTGAAGCCCAAGTGTGCAGCTGGTGCAGTCCTCCAGAGTGCAGTGTCCAGTTGCAGGTCAGGGGTCCTTCTTCTTCTGTAGTAATTCCTTGTTGGAATCTGGTAGGGATCTGAGGTGTGGGTGCAGCTCTGCCAGTTGGATCCTTGCCCCTGGGTGAAAAACAGGAGGTCCTGGTTCTCCAATCAGGCGCACGGTCCTTCCCCCTGTGATGACCGGAGAAGTGTGGCAAAAATCAATCCCAGGGAGCAACATTCCTCAAAAATCCATCATGGCTGAAAGTGATTTTTGGGGATTACATCTGGCTGAGCCCACCCACTGGTGTGGCTAAAAACCTTTACACACATCTTTCTCCCGCCCTCTCCTAATCTAATCAGGGGGGCACCTAATTGTCTGGGTTTGCAAGATGTGAGGGAGGTGCTGGATTGCTCCAAATGTCCTTCCCTGCCTTTGAAGACCAGTTTAACAGCCCTTCCCCTTCCTGCCTCTCCATCTGCTGATGGAAGATCACCTCCCCCCAGGCACATCTCTTTGTGTTGAGGCAGGCCACTTCACACCTCATCAAGCCAGCCTGGCCAGGCTACCAAAGGCTGGCCAATCAGAGCAAAGCAGCAGGGCTGAAGTTGGCAACTTTTCAGGTAAAGTTTAAAACTCTTTACCTGAACAAGTTATGTTAAATCAAACAATTGTAAGTTGGAGGATTGATTATAACAATTAATTTGATACCAAACGTGTGGTATCTGTCACTTAAGGGGACTTCATTAATTAAAATAAACTCTCCCCATTCTAGCCCATGGAGGCCATTCACTACAATGAGGAAAAAACACATTTGGCTGCTTTACCTCACCAGGGCTTATAAAATTATTTTTATAATGTCACTGCTTATAGTTACATGGCACCCAACCCTAGGGGCACAAGGGCACACCATAGGGGTGACTTATATGTACAAATAAGGTAGTCTAAGACTTTAGAACTACTTTTAATCCCAAAGTCGAATTTTCATGTAACTTTAAATTAAAAGCAGCCAGTAAGACAGGCCTGCCTTTAAAATGACACTGGGCACCTCAGCAGTGCACCTATGGGAGCACCACCTATGCTGGGGTCCCTAAACCTACATGCCCTACAATATACTTGGGACTTATAGGTAGGTTGACTTAGCCAATTATAATTAGCCTAATTTGCATACTGATTTTACACAGAGCACAGGCCCTGGGACTGGTTAGCAGTACCAGGGCACCAATGGAGTCAGGAAAACACCAGCAAAAAGTGAAAAATGGGGGCAAAAAGTCAGGGGGCCTCTGCAATCACCCCTGTTGCCTCACAGAAGAAAATACATTTTGATGAAAATTCTGGATTTACCCCATAGTGTTTCACTTCTATTCATCAGAACAAGCCCTTTTTAGGATATCTTGATAATCCCATTTTATGGATTCTTATCTGGAATAATAAATCCTTCGCAAGCTATTATTATAAATTGCGTAATCCTAAATTCTACTAACTAACTCTGTCGCTTATGATGTAATTCAGTAAATTCGCAAATTTCTTTAAATCGTCAATCTGATAAATATTTGGGAAAACTATCCCCAAATAGCATGTCCCACACCAACCTTTAGGAAGACGGCAATAAGCATTAAGGGCCGTATTTATACTCCGTTTGCGCCGAATTTGCGTCGTTTTTTTTTACGCAAATTCGACGCTAAACTAACGCCAACTAACGCCATATTTATACTATGGCGTTAGAGGCGTATAGCGCCAAAGTTCCCGGAATGTGCGTCATTTTTTAGCGTGAACCCCTTCCTTGCGTTAATGATATGCAAGGGAGGCGTTCCCGTCTAAAAAATGACTCCCAGGCCTTTACGTGGTATTTATACTCCCGGGCAAAAGAGACGCCCGGGAGTGGGCGTGGCTAAAAACGGCGCATTTGCGCCGCTTTTTAACGCCTGGGTCAGGCATGGCGTTAAGGGACAAGTGGGCTCAAAATGAGCCCAGAGTGCCCTCCCCTGCCCCCAGGGACCCCCCCTGCCACCCTTGCCCACCCCAGGAGGACACCCAAGGACGGAGGGACCCATCCCATGGACATTAAGGTAAGTTCAGGTAAGTATTTTTTTTTTTATTTTTTGTGGCATAGGGGGGCCTTATTTGTGCCCCCCTACATGCCACTATGCCCAATGACCATGCCCAGGGGACCGAAGTCCCCTGGGCATGGCCATTGGGCAAGGGGGCATGACTCCTATCTTTACAATGATAGGAGTCATGTTGATGGGGGATGGGCGTCGAAAAAAAATGGCGCAAGTCGGGTTACGACGATTTTTTCGACGTAACCTGACTTGCCCCATTTTAAGACGCCCATGCGCCATTTTCCCCCTACGCCGGCGCTGCCTGGTGTACGTGGTTTTTCTCGCGCACACCAGGCAGCGCCGGTCTGCTTGCGCCGGCTAACGCCATTCAATAAATACGGCGCCCGCATGGCGCTTCAGAATGGCGTTAGCCGGCGCAAAACTTTTTGACGCTAAACTGCGTTAGCGCAGTTTAGCGTCAAAAAGTATAAATATGGGCCTAAGTTCACAAATATAGTAGATTCCAGGAATCGCAGGGTCCTGACTATTCAGCATAAAGGTCCATTTACTCTGAAACAAAAACACATGCCTACATTCACTCGTTCCCACAAATAAAGTATCAGTGTGTGAATTTGGTCTATATATACAAAGCTTTCCTACATGTAATGCATCTAAAGCTAATTTCCCTTGTGTTTTAATAGCAGTGTAAGCATAATCATTTTTATAAGTCCTTTTCTCCAATCCTTTCTCTAACTTCTCCTTCAAAACCTTTCTTCTGTCATCAGTATGCCCTATAAAGCTCTTCTCTAATGGAGTCAGTGAGCAGGTTAGATTGTTTTGGTGTGCAGAAGCAGTGCCAAATGTTAGTGTTGGTTCAAAAAAGCCTTCAACTAATACTATATCATGCTCTTTAACCATTTTACTTAGATACCTAATAATAGGAACAAAAGAAAACACAAGATCATAGTTTGAAAAAAAATAATGAATATACTCTTGGTTATAGAATCTTGTTAGTAGCAGACTACAGTTTATGCCATAAGTTAAAGGCAGACTATGGTACGTAACCCCTTCTTCCACAGAGGAAGGAATTTGGGTACACACAAGACAATTCCTTGCATCCATTGTCTCAACATACTCACTCAACAACCGAAAGAATACATTAGAAGAAAGCTGTCCTTGTGCATTAGTATAGTCATGCAAGTATTTTTCATCTAGCTTAAACCTTTCTAAAGCTGTTAGTGTAGTAGACTCAGGAACAGAAGCGATAGTAGCCTCGTTCATCTCATGAACAGACATTCCCACTATCATTATTATTAACATTATTCCACACATAAATTGCCACTCCAACACTCAAATACCTACAATATCTAATTTTTTTAGGGCGGTTATTTAACTCAGCCATGATCTGTAAAGAATCAGAAAGTAATGTCATCTCTTAAAGTAAAGTACAACAGAAAAATAAAAAATGACGGAAATATTTCTTCTCACAGTTCAGTTTCACACGTAGGAACCCTTTTTCTCCTTTGTCAAAAATCAGTTAGCAGCTTGTCACATCCGGGTTTCAAATGTCATATCAGGTTATCAATGTCTTTTCCGGGTTTTATTTCAACAGTCTGTTTTCAGGTTTCTTCAGATTTATCTCAACAACTCAGTCTATTGATCACCTTCAGGTTGCATCAAACTACTGACTCGGAACTTCTCTGTCAAAACAAAAGGACATGAACTCGTTTTTCCATTCACTTGTTGCTGAATATGCCCACTCAGGACCAGCGTATCTTCGACTTGCTACTCTCTTTATTTTCAACCTTCGTTCTCCACTTAATTCTCCTTTGCTTATTTCTTCCTCTCTTGTAGTATCCACTTCTTCCTCTATTGGTTAATTTATGACCAATGATTTATTTTTCTTAATTCGTGACTCAGGCCAATTTATCTCCTTTTCTCATTCATTCAGTCAATATTCTCCTCAGAATTTGACTCTTTTCTTTTTCTTTCTCTATGATGTGTCCTCTTGATGGACCTGCAACGGGTTCAGGAGGAGGCGGACCACTTTGACTTTGATCCGTCTCAATTCTTTGCCCCTCTTGATCTGGCACTTGCTCTGTTTGCTTTTCAGCACTGTCTGCTTCTGAGAGAACCCCTTCTGTGCTTGGTTCTCCTACTATATCCGTGGGGTTAGACTCTTGCTCACCCTCCTGTAATTCTTCACTCTCATCGCTTACAGGGGTGATTGTCCCATCTAACGCCAGCGCAGGATCAACTTCAGGTTCAGCTTGGTCTTTTTCCGGCTCCGGAATGGTCACCTGTTTCGCTGCTGTTGGTGCTCTCAACAACACTTCTTCGTGTTCTTGTGGACTCACCACTCTCTTTGTATGGCTTGCATGTATCTAATTCGGGAGTCCTGCACACTTACAGTTGTCATAGTTGTTAGCAACACCTGATAAGGACCTTTCCAACGCGATTCTAAACAGGTCTCTCAAACGTGCTTTTTGATGACGACCCAATCTCCAGCTCTCAGATTGTGACCTGGGTCATGGATGGGTGGCAGGGTAACAGCCTGCACCTGCTGAGAGAAAGAGCGAACCACATTAGCCAGACCTTTGCAGTGGTCCAACACCATATCATCTGTAATATTGACAAGTGCATTGGCTGGAATTGCTGGCATTCTCATTGCTCTGCCCATGAGGATCTCATGGGGCGACAGTCCTGTCTTCCTGTCAGGAATATTTCGCATTGATATCAGTACTAAAGGTAAAGCATCTGGCCATTTCAGATTAGTCGCGGCACACATCTTGGAAATTCTTGACTTTAATGTACCAATTATTTGCTCCACTAGTCCTGATGCTTCGGGGCGATAGCTGCAATGCAACATCTGCTCAATGTTTAGTGCTGCACATAAGTTTGATCACTTCGTTATTGAAGTGAGTTCCCCTATCTGATTCTAAAGAGATCGGGAATCCGAACCTTGGTATTAACTCTTTAAGCAACAGTTTTGCTACTGTAAGACTGTCATTTCTTTGAGTGCGGTATGCTGCAATCCAATGAGTAAACACACACACAATCACCAACATGTACTTTAATCCACCACATGCAGGTATCTCGATGAAATCCAACTGCATTCTGCTGAATGGTCCTCCTGCTCTTCCAACGTGGCTCAAATTCACCACTGTCCCTTTTCCCACATTGTGTTGCTGACAGATTACACATCGTTGGCATTCTGCCTCTGCTGCTTGTCTGAACTTCAGATTGAACCAATCAACCTTAAACAACCTGACCATGGCATCTCTTCCAATATGTGCTTGGCCATGGTAATACCTGGCCACCTGGGACGATAAACTATTGGGCAACACCATCTGACCCTCCTCAGAAACCCAAATTTCATCAGGTCTTTGGACACATTTGAGCTTAACCCAGAGTCCCTTTTCCTCCTTATCTGCATTTTCCTGCAAGGTTTTCAACTCCGCCTCTTTTAAGGCGAAACTTGTGCAATTATTTTATTCCTCAGGCATTAGTTCCCGCTTGTCTTTAAATGATTACAGTTCAATGTGCAAAATCTTGTGACTTGATCTGCATATACATTTCCCAATGAAATGTACTCCTATGTCTTTTGATGAGCACTGCTTTTTACCACAGCAATTTCGTGAGGTAACTGTATTGCGTACAGCAACTCTTTTATTCGGTCGCTATTTATCACTGGTTCCAGTAGAGGTCATAAAACCTCGCTGCAACCACAATAGACCAAAATCATAAACAATTTCAAATCTATATTGACTATCAGTATAGACTGTGACTCTTAATCTTGCAGAAACATAGAAGGCTCTAGTAAGAGCTACTAATTCTGTACCTTGTGCAAAGTATTCACCTGGAAGCCATGAAGCTTCTAACGTGCCTATAATTGTACATACTGCATATCCCGCTCTCAATGTGCTTGTTCCACCTCTGATACACAAACCGTCCACAAAGACAATTTTGTCCTTTTCTTCTAAACGTGTGTCTCTAATATCAGGTCTTGGCATTGTACATAGTTCAGTTACCTCAAGACAATCATGCTCAACGTCTTCTTCCTTTTCAATTTCAACAGTATCACTTGGAAGCAATGTTGCTGGATTCAGCACTGTACATCTCTTTAATATTACATTTGGAGCACCCAATATGCTTGTCTCATATCTTGTCAGTCTTGCACCCGTCAAGTATTGCGTTTTCATACTTGTCAATAAAATTTCTACAGAGTGAGGTACCATTACCATCAAAGGGTATCCTATGACTACTCACTCACATTGGGAAAGACTTTGACCAACTGCGGCTACTGCACGCAAGCAACCTGGTAAAGCTGCTGCGACCGGGTCCAAGGTAGTTGAAAAATAGGCTACTGGGCGATAAGCACCTCCATGGACCTGTGCCAAGACAGACAAAGAACAAGCATCACATTCATCATAAAACAAAGTGAAAGGCTTTGTGTAATCAGGCATTCCCAGTGCTGGAGCTCTACACAAACTCTCTCTCAATTCAGTGAATGCCTCCATCTGGTCTTCATCTAGAGTAATGGGATCCGTGACTTCCTTATGTGTCAACTGCTGTAAGTGTTAAGCAATCTTAGCAAAATTTGGAATCCACTGTCTGCAGTACCCCACCATTCCCAGAAACATCCTAACATCTCTCTGAGAATTTGGGGGACTTCTCTGCAGAATCATGGTCATTCTCTCCCTGGCGATTCTCCTTAACCCCTTCTCAATCTGATGTCCTAGGTATTTTACTGATTACTGGCAATACTGAAATTTCACAGGTGAAACCGTATGTCCAAATTCTCCCAAATGATTCATCAGGGCAATCGAGTCATGTTTACACTCGTCCCTTGTTCTGGATGCGATCAACAGATGTACTGCACTAAAGTCGATTTGTATGGCAATCCCAATGACTCCAGGTTCTTTTTCAAGATCTGATTAAACAGAGATGGTGACTCAATATACCCTTGTGGAAGCCTGCACCAGCTGTAGACTCTGTCAGGAATTTGAAACTAAAAAGAAACTGACTGTCCTCATGAAAAAGCACAGAAAAGAAAGTTTGTGACAGATCTACCACTGTGAACCATCCTCTGCTACCAAAAAGTGCTAGCATGCCCGGTCCTTAGTAAGTACAATACAATAGAATACAATTCAATATAACTTTATTTCGGCTGAAAAAACCATAAAAGTATGCAATCAACACCACATCATAATTATACAGTAGACCAATTATAAGAGAGACAAACGAGAAGTACCACATAATACATTAAGAGACCCTGAGTAAGTTATAAAATCACATAGTTATTAAAACAGCGCAAAACAGGCATCAATCTTAAAATCTTAAAATCCTAAAATATTAAAATATTAAAATATAATGGGCCATTACATCTTGAGTCCAATCGATAATCTGCTGCTACATTAAATAACTCTAATCTAAAATCAATATTATTAAAATGCACAATTATAACAACTCTCTGGTTCTTATAGCCCATGCATTTTGCAAGTATCTCGCAACTGAAAAGACCACTTTATCAGTTGTATCAGTTGTCAAAATGCGTAATTATGTATTACATTCCCTTATCCCCATTAACCTGCATAGCGGGATAATCCACTTCTTCCTGGGGACCAGATATCTAGGGCAAAAAAACATGAAGTGCGCAAGTGACTCTGGTTTTTCCTGACAGTAGTGGCAGGAGGTCAAATTGCAATTCTCCGTGCCCCATCTCGCAGTAAATGTCTTAAGCGGGAGAATCCCTAATCTGAATTTAATATAAAGGGTTTTGGTGTAAGGGGGATTTACATTGTCCATATAGGCCTCAAATTTAGGGCTACATTTGTGATCCAGAAACTGTAGGGTCCGGCTACCTTGTTTTTTTTTAGACCAAATATGCACTAGAATATTCTCCCAGTAGCACCTAATTATACACACTTTTACTTCCTTGGTCAAATTGTGAGGATCTCTCCACACCTTCTCCATTTTAAGGAGTTTACACATGTCTCTGATGTATCTAATCCAGGGGATTTTTGATGCACAATCACCCACTAGGAGCTCGTCTGTTGCTATTTGGAAGGTGGACAACTGTTCGGAAGTCCAAAGATGGACCCAATACATAAGAGGTCTTAGGGCAATTTCATTATGAACCTCGTTTAACGCTAAATCAAATCTAAGAGGTATAAGAGGGGTACTCATCGGCAGCCGCAAAAAATTACGTATAAAGCGGTTTTCTACCGTCGTCAAACACCTAGAGTTATAGTGCCCCCAGAGCTCGGCACCATAAGTTGAAGCTGCCACTGCCGCTGCTTTGTAGACTGTGATAGCAGGTGAGATCTCCCCTTCCGAGATGTTAGCGATTTCTCTCACTATCACTGCTGACCTCTGTCTAAGAACTGACAAGCTCTTCACAATCCGTGCCAACCACTTACAAACTTACAAGGCGACACGTATAAGTCGATGAACCTTTTGAATCGCAATGAGTATCCTAGTCATGTAGTGACCATTGAATCAATAGCTAACATCAATAATAAAAAAAAACACTCTATGAAAACACAACATTAAACCATGCTAATAAAAAATAACCACTACTCAGGAAGGGTTAACAAGTTTTATTTCTCTATTGCTTGCAATTCTAAATTATCTGTTAGATCATTCTTTATTCAAGTCAACTCTTTATTAATTCATCAGTTAAAAGACATTGGCCCTCATTTCAACTTTTGGCGGGTGGCAACCACCGCCCACCAAGTTGAAACCGGCACCAATGCAGCCGCACTCCCGCGGGGTCTATTTTGAAACCTGGTTTCTGCCCGCTGGCCCAGCGGGGATCTCGGCCGCAACACGGGAGCCGCCTCCAAATGGAGCCAGCAATGTTGCGGCTGTGCGACGGGTGCAAAAGCTCCATGGGACCGTGGCCGGGGGACCCTGCACTGCCCATGCCAGTTCATACCGCCATGAAAAGGTTGGCGGGAGGGGGACTCTTAATCCCCTGGACAGCGCTTCAAGCAGCGCTGCCCTGAGGGATTACAACCGCTGGGAAAAAATTGGCGGGAAACTGCGGGTCCCGGCAGTGCGACCGCAGCGCTTCCGCCACGGTCGTAATGCTCAAGTTTGTACCGCCAGCCTGACCACCAGGGTTGTAATGAGGGCCATTATCTCTTAAAGAAGACATATGCGACAAAGCAACACCATAAGCTATGAATACCAGCATTAATAATGTAATTCAGCAATTAAGTTTGTCAGTCGTTTGTCTCCTTCAACGTCACCCCTAACAGCCTACCTAACCAAGATTAGCATTAGCATGGGAGTCTTCATGCGAAAACAATTTAGAGTAAACATTAATTTGGAAAATCTACCTAAGTGAGAATCCCTATAAACAGCGAAGTTGGCACCTGAAAGAAAAGGCATAAAATCATCAGTCATATTTTCATAGCTACCTTTTCAGGATGGATCAGCATCAAGTTAGCCTTCGTCTTCAGGTCATCAAACAGTCAGCTACGGATCAGGCTCACGGAGTATGAACCCAATCTCAGCATCTCAGACAGCGTCTCCTGACGTCATCAATTCTCCCCTCGCTTCTGCAATTGCAGCCCTTTGTCATGATTTTTTATTAGGGTCTCCCAGTCCATCCCCCTAATTTCTAATTGGTCATTCAGTCAGCAGATATAACTTTAACCTATAGTTTTTGTTTACTGAATCTGTTAATTTTCATATTGCACCTTTCTCAAGACGTGGATTGGTTCTGCATTTGATGTCCTCATCATCCGGCCCTCCAGGTATCGAAATTTTTGCATATGGCTCTTTAGTCAGTGCCTCTATTGTTCAAGTCCTGGGAAAGTACATTTAGCCTGCTCTACACATAACTGTATCAAATTGTCTTCATTATCTCTTGTCCGCTGGTACATTGCAGAAAATTCTAGCTAAGTAACTTGAACTTGGAATTGGTCAAGGCTATTGCGACTTCGAGTCCTCTGCAAAGCATTCAGTATTTCAGATTCTCGGGCATGTGAGGCCCAGGGAAACTAGGCCCTTAGTCTGGCAAATTTAATACTACAAATTAAAACAAAACATAGATTAAACATCTCATTATGACATATTATTACATTTTTCTCAGATATTTTCATTATTTCGTACAATTTTAGTAATTTTAATACACATGGTGATCATAACCCGAGGGCACATTTCCAAACTTACACATCAATGTTCTACGATTATTTTCTCCACACATTTTCTCATTAGCAATAACATATTAGTCATCAATAATTTTCTTAATTAGCATATGTGCTTCAACACATGTGTTGTGACTCCATTACATTCTGGTGGCCTTCCTTTGAATGGTGAAAGTACTTTGATATACTGGCTGGGATTTAATTGTCAACCACTTTTCATTAGAAGATTGTTGTAGAAATGCATACATTGTACTAGTAGCAACCGCATTTTAGTTCATAAATGAAAGAAACACCTAAAGCAGTATTTCAAGACAAATACCACAGGACTGCATGTACATTGGTTTCTTATTCTCGCTCAATCACAGAAGTCTAAGATGTTGACCTTTGTTGTCTTGTGTCTTACATTTCCAATCAGGGCACCTATGATTTCATACAAAACACTATTTCCACATAACTTGAACACAGTTTTTTGAGTTTTAAAAATCCATTAAAATTCAACCAATTTAATACTACTCCCAAAAAGTCTTGATTTAAGATAGAATTGTGCATATTATTTGCCAGCTAATTGGGAAGACATTTTGCGGCCGACCTATGTGACCGCAAATGCAATTTCCTGCCACATTTCACTGTCTGTTTCCAATCACTTTGTGTGCTGCATGTGTATTTGTTTGCGTGTGAATGCTAATTGTGTATGTGTGTGTCTTTGTGTCTTTGTTTGTGCTTAGATGCTTGTGTGCGCACATTTGTATATATGTGTTTGTGTTTGAGTGTAGGCTCGTGTGCAAGAGAGAAGCTATTTGCTAGACATGGTAAAAGTTGGGCCATTAGAAATATGTGATTGTGAGGCTGCGTTGTTTTTTAATTTGCTGCATTCGTCACATAATGCATCATCTGCTACGTCATCTGCAGAATTTAACAAAAAATATGGTTTTAGTTCAAGCGAATCAAACTACAAAAGCAGTAACACGTGTTGCTCTGCAGGCGGGCTATTCACAAAGATTGATTAGTCTCCCGTCAGTTGCAAATTGATGTGTTTGCATGTTAAACAGGTACTAAAGAGGTGAATCTTTTGCCCATATGTTGTTAACATGTATAAAGATAACAAAATAATGAAGTAATACTCTAAAAAAGGTACTGTATTATGCCGTATAATTTACCTTCATTGCTGAATAATACTTTCAATGCTGTTCCATAATTTGGTCAAACTCTGCCAGATAATTCCAGTGACCCTGGCGTAAAAGTCAAAATGTGATAGAGCATCAGAAAGTGGGAAAGAATGGAGATTCTGGCAGAAAGGTGCATATTCACATTTTTGTTTTGTTTGTTTCTTCATACAAAATGATATTTCCAATTAGAGTAATATCTTGCTATTACATCCAATTGTACTTGCCCCTACCTTTTTTCAGCTGTGGGATGCCTCTTTGACTTCTTTGTAAATACCAAAACAAGTTCAGCTTTTGTGTGTCTGAAACATTTTACAGGACACACCCGGTCACATTTAGGAGTGAAAGATCGAATATGACACATCAATCAGGAGTGGATGTGAGGGAAAGGGACAGGAAGACAGAAATTCAGAGGAAGGGAGATGAGTGAGTGAGAATGAGAACAAGGGAACCGGTGAGGGAAAGGTCAATGTGAAACAGACTTTGAAGATGGAAGGCAACAAAGGGAGCTGTGGGAAGGGTCAATGTGAAACAGACATAGAAGATGACAAGCATCAAAGGAAACAGATACAAGAGAAAGGGAGGACAGATCTTTTGAGGCTACACATTTTCCTTAGATCTTTTGAACTAAAACACGAATGGTCATTTCATAATTCATAGCATGCTTTGGAAGAAGAATCAATGAATCCGAGTGATACTTGATTGTACTTTTACTTCCTCGTCCTGCAGAGTACTTTCTTCAGGGCATCCTTTACATCTTTGTTTCTTAAGCTGTAGATGAAGGGGTTCAACATCGGTGCCACAATGGTGTACATAACGCTCACCACACGGTCATAATCCAGGGAGTAACTTGAAGATGGCCGAAAATACATGAAGATATCTGTGCCGTAGAAGAGGGTAACAACAACTAGATGGGAGAAGCAAGTTGAGAACGCTTTCCATCGTCCCTGCTCAGAAGACACCTTCAGAAGAGTAAAGACTATGAGGGCATAAGAGATGGTAATCAAGATGAATGGGCCCATAACGACAATGGACCCCTCTGTGAAAATAATGAGCTCATACATTGAGGTGTCCGAGCACGAGAGCTTCAGCAGTGGTGGGATGTCACAGAAGAAGTGGTGTAGGATATTGGACTTGCAGTAGGACAACCTGGAGGCCATTACACTGTATATCAGAGAATGTAATGCAGAGGTGATCCATGACACTACAACTAACACAAGGCAGACTTGCCTGCTCATCACAGTGGTGTAATGAAGTGGGTTGCAGATGGCTACATACCTGTCGTAAGCCATCACTCCCAAAAGGAAACTCTCCATGTTACCAATCAAAAGAAAGAAGAAGAGCTGGGCCACACACCCGCTGAAATAAATACTCTTCTTCTCAGAAAGGATGTTGGCCAGGAGTTTTGGAACAGTTACCGATGTCAGACAGATATCAACAAATGAAAAGTTACAAAGAAAGAAATACATGGGGGTGTGCAGCCGACAATCTGATCCAATGATGCAGATAATGGTTGTGTTTCCTAGAAGAGTGGTAACATACATTGCAAGAAAGATAACAAAGAGCCATGGCTGCATCCATGGCTGGTCCGATACTCCTAGAAGGATGAACTCATTAGTAAACGTCCAATTCTTCAGGCCCATGTGTGTAACTGGCATCTGGGGTAACAGAAAAGATAAATATCTGATACATTTGAAACCCAAACTGTCATTGTTTTCAAATAATTTATCTAAATATTTGGAAAAACATACAACATCCTCTTGCACAGCTTAAAACTTTTCAGATGTAGTTGGACACATTCAACAGCTTATCCACTGTATTTTCATTGAGTTGATGGTGGAAGTCCTACTAGTGGAAGCTCTTTCAGTCCACAACAGGCATCACCAAGTTATTTAGTTAAATCCATCAGAAATTATGGCTGAGCATCCACACAAAGTAGCATGGCTGATTGCCACCATATCTGTCAAAGTTACTTCCGAGAAGGATGTCTGTGTAAAAATAGTGGATTTTCATATCAACTATGCAGGAAACAATCAGTAGCATTTCAGCGAGAATATTTATTAATTTCTTTATTTTGTGATTTTGTATCTTTTACCTGGTTGTGGTTCTTTAAAGTGCTCATTGTCCTAGATAGAAGTGTGTCTGATAAGTAAAGGGATGGTAGGGTCTACTAAAAAGGAGAGACGTTGTCTGATGTATTAATTGCAGCACTTTAGTTGCAGGAAAGTTTGAAGAGCATGGTCTGCAATAGTTTTCTGAAATGTATGTAGTTAGTTTAAATCCTCTGGTCCAGGTTGGGAGCGCTCCAAAGTTTATTACCCAGGACTACAAACTAGCTACCTCTGTGATTGAGCTAGCAAAATAAGGGTTGACTTTTCATTTCTGCAGTCAAAGACTGGACATTTCTGAGTGGTGTGTGGCAGTGTTTAAAGAAACATAGTGAAGTTGGTTTTCCAGTAAGCTTTGTGAAATATGCGCGGCACCTTACGCTTGATCCTTTGTCCCACCAGTGGCCTCTTTAGTGTACTTTAAGAACTTGCATGATGTGATTAGGTGTATGTCTTGTGGCGCAGGATTTATGACATTTGGACTGTAGGTTGTGCAGTGTTATGCTTTATTAGAAGGTAGATTATTGTTTGGTAGACTGTCTCTGAGCTTCCTTGTCTCTTCCTTCCCCTTCTATGCATCTGGAGGTCTGGCACACCGGCAATGCTGGAGACTCCCCTTGGGAAGAAGATAGAAGCCACAAGTAAGTATTAGCCTCTTACAATCAGGGTATATCGGTGCACCCGTTCCCTTTGTATACGAATAATGCTGCGGGGGCTGTGAGTGGATTTGAGAGGAAATCACTATTATCACCAACATCTGTGAAGTGGTTGAAAGAAAACCTCACCAACTGGTGAAAACAAGACAAAAAGAATAACGTCTTTACACAGGCCCATGGCCTTTCCTACATGCTCTGCTTACCAGCATTTCACAGAGACGAGGGATCCATTTAAACTCCACCTCGATTTCCCCCCTTCCAGCCTAAACTCATAACTGGTTTCAAAACGTGGTTGCAGGAAATTGTTCATTATTTGTACCATCACCAAAACTCTTCCAACCACCAGTAAAGAATAAATGTGTGATTAAGATCTTGCTTGTCAGTTTTGAGTGGGATCCTAATTAAACCATTGAGGCGGGCCCTTTCCATTTATTTTGTAAATGAAATGTAGCTGGGGTTGAATGGAGACCGAAGGGCAGGACAGTGAGCTAGAACAGGTTCTAGAGCATGAAAAAGGCCATTTTCTCTTGGTCCTCCAGTCTAGAAGGCGTTAATGTAACTAACCATCCCTAACTTCTCTATCAACTTCTCTATCAGCTCATCAATTCTCGGTAGAGGATATGCATCAAATTTTGACATGTTATATCCTGCTCCGAAGTCTATGCAAAATGTTGGGATATCCAACAGAGTGGGAGCCTCATCGTCTTCAACACCTCTAGGAATATGTTATAGCTAATGGCATTTTTGTCATTACATGTAGGCACTAGAAATGTAAACATGTTGCTTATTTGTCAGTGAATGTCCACATGTCTAATCATCTTTAACATGGACTCCTCATTCTTTCCTCAAGTAAGTGCATTTGCTAATGCGATCAGCACACAGGTGTCCATCCTACAAAAATCTGTGTGCTTCTCCAAACCACTCACCAGATAAAAGTTACAAAGATGTGTTATGCTGCACACAGATTATTGCAATGCCATCTATACTGAGCTTCCAAATCTCCCCATTATTAGACTATAACGACTATAAAAACAGTTCTGTTGTACCATCTGGTCTGGGTACCAAAACTATGGGAGAGAACCAGATATTTTCGAAACGTTGTATCATCCACATTTGTAACATTTGTCCTGTCTTTCTTTTGTTTGCCTCCCTTGTAGCCGCAGGAATGCCATGGAGTTTTTGATTAATGATAACCCCTTCATGGGTATGGATAGAGTGTTCTGCTAAGTGGGTTCTTCCGGATGGATCTGAAAACGTTGAGGAAAAGTGTTTGTGGGTGGTTAATAGTTCAGTTTTCTTTTCTGGTGTTAGTACCTCAATTATGGGTAAGTATATTAGAGTACTGGGAGTTTGCATTATTGGTTCAGTTGTTTGTACTTTCTTAGGTGGTGGTCCCAGCAATTTCTTCAGAAGGTTGACATGGTAGTTCTGCTCTTTGTTGGAGTATATGCGTAACCTATAGGTAACTTTTCCAATTTTAAACCCAATCTTGTATCTTGCCATTCAGATTTTAATTTCTTGGTGGATGTTAGTTAAAAGACTAATACCCAAACATTTTCCTGAAAGGGCCATCACTTTTTCCTCTTGTCATGTATAGCTTTTTGTCTGGTTTGACTCTTCTCTAAGCTGTTATGAGCTAACTGTCTGAGCTTCTCTATCCGAGTATGCAATTTGTTGGTGTAATCAAGTAGCTCTCCTGCCTCTTCTGTGTTGTCTTTCTCCCATACCTCTATAGTCACTTTGAGTAGAGTGCAAGGCTTCCTCCCATATAATAACTCGAAAATTGAACACCCCAGGCTACTTTGGATGAGCATCTTATTACAAAAGGGCTAAAGGGAAGAGTTGGTCCCAATTTTACCATATACATTTAACATTTCTTTCAAAGTAAGCTTCAGGTACCCATTATACCTTTCCTCTAGACTGTTTGTGGGTGGTATACAGAGGTTTTAATGTTAGAAATGTTCATTTGCTTACAGACCTGATTCATCAGTTGAGATATAAAAGGTGTCTCTTGATCTGTGAGGATCTCCTTCACGAAGTCAGTTGAGCGAACACTTCTACCATGAGTTGAGCTATGTTTTAGGTAGTAGGAGACTTTAATGAAAGTGCTTCTGGATATCGGGTTGAATAATCAACCAATAGCAAAGCATATTAGTTAATCTTGCTGGACTTAGAAAGAGGGCCACTAAGGTTGATACCTATTATTTCAAAAGGAGAACCAATAATGGGCAGGGGTTGTAGTGTTACAGGAGGAGGTCGGTAGGGGTTTTTCCTCTGACACACCTTGCACTCCTTGGAAAAATGTTTAATGGCTGCTAGTATGCCTGGCTAGTAGAAATGTTGTAATATTGCTTGACTAGTTTTCAAGGACCCTATGAGGGTCATTCTGACCCGGGCGGGCGACGGACGCCGCCCGCCTGGCGGGAACCGCCAAATGGCCGCTCCGCGGTCAGAAGACCGCGGAGGCCATTCTGACTTTCCCGCTGGGCTGGTGGGCGCCCGCCAAGGGAGCGCCCGCCGGCCCAGCGGGAAAGGCCCTGCAACACAGAGGCCGGCTCCGAATGGAGCTGGCGGTGTTGCAGGGGTGCGACGGGTGCAGTTGCACCCGTCGCGATTTTCACTGTCTGCTATGCAGACAGTAAAAATCATGCTGGTGCCCTGTTAGGGGGCCCCTGCACTGCCCATGCCAGTGGCATGGGCAGTGCAGGGGCCCCCAGGGGCCCCACGACACCCGTTCTGGCCATCCTGTTCCTGGCGGTCAAAACCGCCAGAAACAGGCTGGCGGGAAGGGGGTTGGAATCCCCATGGCGGCGCTGCTTGCAGCGCCGCCATGGAGGTTCAGCCCAGCCAGGGGAAATCCAGCGGGAAACAGCCGGATCCCCGTTTCTGACAGCAGCTGTACCGCTGCGGTCAGAATGGGCACTGAAGCACCGCCAGCCTGTTGGCGGTGCTTCCGTTGCCCGCGGCGGGGTCGGAATGAGGCCCTATGTTTCCTGTCAATAAATGAGAATTAGCAAAAAACAAAATCTGTTCACGAAAATCATGAGTGACAAACAAATGAGGTTAGTAATTTTCTTTGCCTATGTGGTATAAAAGGTCCTTGTTTATGATGAACCAGGGAAATGAGGGTGAGGATTATTCTCATTGGCATCTTCCCGATCGGATCATGTTTTAAAGGATGGCATCATTATTTGGGCGTGTCAGAAGTTTCTGTCACTCTCCAGAGGTTCTGTGGTTAGTAAAGCTATTCAGAATTTATCTTTCTCTGGGAACCCCTCAGGCTGTATCTCAGCTCCGATGTTCAGTATGAAAAGTTTCATAAAGTTAGGATTATTAGTACCTAATATATTATCCTCGGGCAGATTACGTAGTAGTCCTACTTCAATATCCAGGACCTGGCCCTCGGTTGTTCTTCCGCTAAGTTGAGCCACCAGGTATGTCTTAACATACTTATTTATGCACATTATCCCCACAACTTGGCCGGGAATTATCTGGGAGGCCTGCGCTAGATTCCCCTGTACTATCAACTGCCTGCAGCCAGAGTCCAATAAGGCCTATTTCAAGTTAATCTGTACACTTACTTATGTAAATAGGATGGATCAGGGAGCATAGGTGACCTCCATAAGGTTCTCCAGCTGGCTTCTTGTGGGCACAGAACTGGGCTATGTGGCCCTATTCCCCACACCCAAAACATTTGGGACCCTTAGAGAGACGTATCTCTGATTTTACTTGCCCTCGAATTTTCATAGAAGTTCTTGTTTTTTTCCATTTTTCCCCCTGCTGAATGGGGATGGGGAAGGGGATGAGTACTTTTCTCGAGTTCCTATAAGTAGGACCAGGGATGGGCCTGCAAAAAGGTGGTAGCCATTTTCATTGTTTGCCTGACCGTGATCCTGGAATGTTGCCTCAACCACTTCTGAGTAGCTATGGGTAAAGCCTCCAGGTATTGTCCCAGGTAGAAAGTATTCATTATCTCTCCCTTACTAATTTCCTGCAGCCCCAACAATTTGTTCACAGCCATTTTTAACTTAAAGTAGAGAGTCTTAAAGGTGTCTCCTTGTGATTCCCTTGCTTTCTGGAATGTTTCTATATATGTAATATCATCTAAGCCCTGGTGATCCAATATGTCTTTCTTGATATCCTCATATGGACTGTCACCTTGGGGGATCGCAATCTGGTAAGCAGCGCATGCTTCACCAGTGAGAAGTGGTGCAAGAAAGGCCATTTTTCTCTAGGAAAGTTACGGGCTCTAGACGCTCTCTCATAATTGAAGAAAAAAAAGTCAGGGTCTTCCTCAATTACATATTTTTCTAGTGATATGTTGGGGCCCACGGATGTAGTGCCTCTTCCCATGGTCAGGCCAAAGGTTAACAGGAACTAATCTTCAGAGACTTTATAAAGGTGTGCCAACTGTGATTTGAAAGCATCTCTGATTATCTCTCCATCCGCTTTGGCGAATGACATTTGTCTTCCCAGGGCGCATTCTAATTATCTTCGTCCTCGAGTCAACTGTTGAATTACCAGATCCATTATATATCGATGGAGGTGTGTCCGCATTCTCCATCACATGCTACTTGCCATGGGATTTATGATACGGGGGACTGTCGATCGTGTGGCATTATGCTTTATTGGAAGGTAGATTATGGTTTGTGTTAGAAATGGGGTCTCTACTTGGCAGAGGTACACACCCTTCTCCAAGTAGGGACCATAATCCTAGTCAGGATAAGTCACACACAATCCAAATTATCTTGAAAACACCACAAAAATACACCACACAGTTAAAATAAAATATAGGATATTTATCTGATTACATTAAGGTCAAAAAGATCATGATTTGATAATCACAAGTTGAAATTTAACTTTTGTAATGATAAGAAGATTCTTTAGTTCTTAAAAGCAACAACTGTCTGTTGCAAGCACAAAGTACCTGGTTTGCGTCAAAAATACACGCACGAGGACCGCAGGGGAAGAGATGCGTGGAAAAAGGTAGGTGTACGTCGGATTTCTGCGCACACACAGACGATGTGTTGATTCTTTCCCATGCAGCAAGACTTTGGCCCTCATTCTGACCCTGGCGGTCTTTTCGCAAGACCGCCGAGTTACCGCCGCGGTGAAGACCGCCGACCGCGGCGGTATGCCGCTGTGCGCATTCTGACCGCTGGGAGCGTTCTGCCGGAAAACCGCCAGCAGCCACACTGGCGGTCGGCGGGAAAGTGGAGACTGGTCAACCTCCACCGCCACGCCAGCAGAACACCGCCCACAGAATTACGACCCACATTTCTGTGTGGCGGTCTTCTGTTGGCGGTCTTCTGTTGGCGGTCACCTCCCCATGGCTCCCGTCGCCTCCCGGAGGACCAACGCACAAGGTAAGTTGATCGTCCGTGAGGGGAGGGGGTGGGGGGGTGTTGTGTGATGTGGGCGTGCATGGGGGTGTGCGTGTGAGTGTGTAGAGGGGGTGTGTGAGTGCGTGTATGCGGGCGGGGGGTGCTGCTGTGTCTATGGGTAATGTGTGCTGTTCGGCAGGTGCGCATGTCTGCATGTATGTGTGCGGGTATGTGTCCCCGTTGTGTATGTGTGTGTAGGGGGTGTGTATATGTGCATGTTGGGGGTGTGTGCATGTCGGGGTGCATGTATGTGCATGTCGGGCTGGGGGTGGGGAGGGGGTTCGTACCACCTCTGGGGGGTGGCAGGGGGGTGGAGGGTGTGGGGGGAGGACTCGGGTGGGTAGTGGGGGGTGGGGGAGACCCCTATCAGTGCCAGGGAAGGAATTCCCTGGCCCCGATAGTGCTTACCGCCATGGTTCGCACGGCGGTTCCCGCCCGCAAGAAACCGCGGCGGTAGGCAGGGTCATAATACCCTTGGCGGTCTTGGGACGACCGCCGGGCCGGAGTGCGCAAACTCCAGCCCGGCGGTCATGACCGCCGTGGCGGTCGGAGTGGAGAAGTGGCGGTCGGTCGCGGCGGGGACCGCCGCGGTCAGAATGCCATTTTTAATACCGCCGGTCTGTTCGCGGTCCGACCGCCGTCTCTCCGCCGACCGCCAGGGTCAGAATGAGGGCCTTTGTGTCGAATTCTGGTGCACAGGCTTGAATCCTCTTTTGCGATGTGGGGTTTTTGACACCCAGGGATGATGCACAGAAATCCTGGGTGTGCAGGGTGAAGTGACAGGTGCTGCGTCGATCTGGTGGGTGACGCGTTTAAATTTCTGTTGCACAGCAGGTGCTGTGCTGTATCAATTCTTCTTGCAAGAAGTCGGGCTGTGTTGTTCCGGCTCGGCGATGCGTCGATCCAGTGGGCTGTGCATTGAAGTTCCGGTTGCAATGCTGTTGCTGCGTCGATCTCCACTCAGGGAGCCGGGCTGAGTCATTCCGGTTCGGCGATGCAGTGATTATTTCATTGCAAGGCAGGCTGTAAGTCGATTCTGGTAGGCTGTGCAATGATTTTTGCCGCACAAGGAGTTTCTTTGCAGAGATTAAGACCCTTGTTACAACCCTGGAGGTCGGTGATAAATCGGCGGTAATACCGCCAACAGGCCGCCGGGAACAAAAAGGGAATTATGACTGTGGCGGAAACCCCCCACACAGACAGCCACTTTAAGACACTGACCGCCATGGTGGTACCAACAAGCACAGCAGTGGTAACCGCCAACAGCCAGGCGAAAGAAAATGTACCGCCCACATTACTACAACAGGCCTATCCGCCACCTTTTCCAGGGCGGTACCAACAACATCAAAAGCACAGCGGAAACATTACACAGAAGGCAAAGGACTCACCTCTGGAGACTCAGGGAAGAACCACTCCGCCATGGAGCCCAAGTTGCAGGTACTCTCCAGACTCGTCTATCTCCTTCTTCACTATGAACATCAACGCCGGCGAAGACGACCACAGTGAGTACAGACACCTAGCATACAAGGGAGGGAGGGAGGGAAAAGAGAGTGACACACACAAGCAACACCCCCATCCCCAACACCAGACACACAAGCAGATGCAGTAAGAAAACATATTTACCCCGTACCCATCAGGAATAATGCAAGGACAAAAGGAATTGATTAAAGTGAGTGTAATAAGACAAAATAGTATAAATACGTGCTTCAAATTCAAAATGTATATACATATTTACAAATGGAGGGACACTGCCCAGTCCACAATGTTCATGGGCCACAGGGCACATCACATAGGCCAAGGCCCCACTTGACTCCTGCAACAACATGGAGAGAACACCGCAGGGGCAAAATGTCAAAAATACAAAGGCACCTCAGGGGGACGGGGAACGGGCGGCACCTCAGCCGGCAGATGGTACAACGCCACTGGTCCTGGAAGGGGCTAAATGCCCTGTTCAATGTCCTGGGGAGTGCAAGTCCACAGTCTCTCAAGTGGGTGGTTTGCCCACTGCTTGGTCCTGGGGAGTGGAAGGCCACAATCTCTCAAGTGGGTGGTTTGTCCACTGCTTGGTCTGGGTAGTGCAAGGCCATAGTCTCTCTAGTGGGTGGTTTGCCCACTGCTTGGTCCTGGGGAGTGCAAAGCCACAGTCTGTCTAGTGGATGGCTTCTTCCACTGGTTCTTGAGGGGGCTTTGTGTCCAGTGTGCTTCATCCTGGCAAGGATGGGGTAAGTGGATGGCTTCTTCCACTGGTTCTGGGGGGGTCTTTGTACCCAGTGTGCTTCATCCTGGCAAGGATGGGGAGAGTGGATGGCTTCTTACACTGGTTATGGAGGGGGCTTTGTGCCCAGTGTGCTTCATCCTGGCAAGGAGGGGCTGAGTGGATTGCTTTTGCCACTGGTTCTGGAGGGGGCTTTGTGCCCAGTGTGCTTCTTCCTGGCAAGGATGGGGTGAGTGGATGGCTTCTTCCACTGGTTCTTGAGGGGGCTTTGTGCCCAGTGTGTTTCATCCTGGCAAGGATGCAGTGAGTGGATGGTTTCTTCCACTGGTTCTGGAGGGGGCTTTGTGCCCAGTGATGCTGATCTTGGGGAGTGCAAGGTCACAGTCTCTCACCTGGGTGTCACACCCACAGGATTTGCATGGTCCAGGACGCACTACAGTCCATGGAGGCAGGACTACACACTGCCCGCTGGCGGTGATGGCTGCTCAGTGGTGGCAGTAGCGGGGCTGGTGTCGGGCCTGGCAGTGGTGCGGGGAGGCTCCTGCCCGTCTCCTGCAGCCTTGGATGTCTGCCCACTGGGGCTGCTGGCGGTGCAGGCAGTGGTGGGGGGAGGCTCCTGCCCATCCCCGGCAGCCTCGGATGGCTGCCCACTGGGGCTGCTACTGTTGGTGGCAGTGCTGGTGGCGGTGCTGGTGGCGGTGCTGGTGGCAGTGCTGGTGGCGTTGCTGTTGTCAGGAATGCTAGTGGGGGTGAGGCTCCTGCCCATCCCCTGCAGCTTCTGATGGCCGCCCACTGGGGCTGCTGCTGTCGGTGGCAGTGCTGGTGGTGGTGCTGTTGTTGGGAATGCCAGTGGTGGGGGGGGAGGCTCCAGCCCTTCCCCTGCAGCCTCAGATGGCTGTACCGCCATGGTTGGTGGTGGGGGCTCAGAATCAGCAGTAGGCCTCCTGTCCTTCCTGCCTGCATAGGCAGGCCCCTTGCCCTTGCCCTTCCCAGCTGGCGGTGCCTCCTTGCCCTTCACCTTGGCAGCTGGTGGTACCTCCTTGCCCTTGGCAGCTAGTGGAGCCTTTTTGCTCTTCAACTTGCCAGCTGGTGGTGCCTCCTTGCTCTTGCCCTTGGCAGCTGGTGGTGCCTCCTTGCCCTTCACCTTGGCAGCTGGTGCAGGCACACTGTCAGTGCTGATGGCTTTTTCCCTGGAGCCTCTCCAGCCTGCAGTAGCTGCCGACACTACTGTGGCCGTGTACTGGGTGGCTGAGGTGCTCGTCTGGGTTCTGACCACCCTGGTCTGACGTGAAGGACAGGGGGAGTGGTAGGGACAGGAAGACAGGAAAAGTTTCTTAGGGACAGTGGGGCGGGAAGAGGGTGAAGGGTTGGGAGTGGAGGAAGAGAGAGTGGTAGGAGGTGTCACTTTGCTGTGTTTGGGTGCAGGGGTTGGATGCTATTGTGAGGTGGAAGGCTGTTGGGTGTCTGAGTGCTTGCATTTGTGTACTTTGGGAGGAGGGGGCACAGACACAGTGGGAGAGGACACAGAGGACGTGTGCATGGATGTGGGGGTGGTGACTGCCAGTGAGGGGTGTGTAGTGATAGGCGTGATGGCGGTAGTGGATGAGGATGTAGTGCATGCAAGTGTGAGTGGAGATGCTACTGGGAGGGTGGTGGACGAGGAGGAGGAGGGGGACACAGTGGAGGCAGTGGATGTTGGTGTGTCTGCATTTGGATGGTGCCTGTGTGATGATATGTGGTTCTTGTGTTTGGTGCTTGTGTTTGCCTGAGCCACTCCTGTGTGTTGTCTTGGGTGCATGCTGGTCTGAATGTGTGCTTGGGATAGGTTGGGGTTGAGGGGAATGGGACTGAACAGAGGATAGTTGGAGGGGGAGGCTAAGAAACAGGGATAATAGCTGCCGTCAGGGAGGAGGCCAGAGCCTGGATTGATCTTTGTTGGGCCGCCATGCCAGAGTGAATGCCCTCCAGGAATGGATTTGTTTGTTGCAAATGGCCTGCCAGGCCCTGGATGGCCTTCCCTATGGTTTACTGCCCAACAGAAATGGATCTCAGATGGTCAATAACCTCCTCACTCAGGGCAGCAGGGCTAACTGGGGCAGGGCCTGAGGTGCCAGGGGCGAAGGAGATGCCCACCCTCCTGGGTGAGCGGGCACGGGAAACACACTCAGAGGCTGCTGGGAGGGCAGTGTTGGTACGGGGGTGGCGGCTGTACCTGTAGTTGGGGTGGCCACAGAGGTGACCGCCAGGGAGCTTCCATCGGAGGAGATGTCCATGTCTGAACTGTCCCCTCCTGTCCCCGCTGTGGTGCTCCCTTCGCCGTCTGTCCCACTGGTGCCGTCACCGTCAGTGGATTCAGCCTCCTGGGCCATGTGGGATGCAGCTCCCTCTGTCGCCGGTGCATCTGCTACTCTGCCAGATGATGCTAATGCGCAGAAGGACATGGTGACAAAACAAAAATTGGGGGTGAGACAAAGGACACACTTGGTCAATGGCTGCAGCAACAACACAGTTGGTATACACAGCACCCTCACACAGGGAACAGGCCTACGCACTATGCAATGCACCACCAGTCACAATGCTAGTCACCAGCCCAAGGACAGGAATACCTAACTCCTATAGCAGCATACCTCACACCCACAGACCCCTGCCCAGTAGTGGATGCTTACTAGCTTAGTAGGAGGTGGGGTTCATCAGCCCCTGCCCAACATGGGACCTACCCTGCAATGTCTGGCCAGGACTAGGGGCACCCACAGTCCCACATCTCCTGCCCGGAGACCACTCACCCCCTTGTGGTTTCTGTGATGCCCTCAAGTGCCCATCCAGCTCTGGATAGGCCACTGCCAGTATGCGGGCCATCAGGGGGGTCAGGGTTCGACGGGCACCCCTTCCTCGTTGGGAGGCCACCCCAAGCTGGGCCTCCGCCGTCTTCCGTGCCCAGCGTCTCAGGTCCTCCCACTGTTTGCAGAAGTGGGTGCTCCGTCTGTCGTATACCCCCAGGGTCCGCATGTCCTTGGCGATGGCACGGCTGATACCCTTTTTCTGATTGGCGCGGACCTGCAGAAAAAGTTAATTGAAAAAGGTATCAGTCATACCTTCTGGCCTGTTACACTCATGGCCCACCATAGCCCTCATATCCTCTTACGCACAGACATTGCCCACCATACATGCATCACGCTGCCCAGGACCCTTCCACCACCCCCATACATGAGGCCCTCACTCACAGCACTCCATGCATTCATGCCCCATGCATCGTGCTCACAGTGTACTCACCTGTTGGTCTGGAGGTCCATAGAGCCTTTGGTACTGGGGTAGGACCCCATCCACCAGTCTCTCCAACTCCACAGCAGTGAAGGCAGGGACCCTTTCCCCAGTGACTCGAGCCATGGTCGGTTCCAGACACAGGTCAAAGCAGCACTTGCAGTGTAGGTCCTCTCCTGTTGAAGATCAGGTAGCAAGTTAGAGAACAGATAGAAAATGGCGGTCAAGTCTGCGGCGGTGCGTACCGTCACCACCGGCATACATCACCATTGGCTACTGTAGCCCATAGGGCCCAATGACAACCAATGAGGAGTTGAACGGTGGTACTCAACTGCCTCTGCAATGGTGCACAACTTCAGCGGAATTACCTCATTTCCACCTGACTATCCACATAGGACAAGAGGACGCCATTTTAGTGAGGGGCAGGCCATGGCACCTAACTGCATCACAGTGCACATAGGCATCATTTGGGCCTATCCAACAACATACTGTTTCAGTCACAACATGCAATGCAGTGTACAGTTTGGAAATGTGGAATACTGACCAGCTGCTCCCCGTTTTGCCCCATAGATTACAACCGCTGAGGATGAATAGGAGATGGAGACATCCCCCCGTGTACAGGCCCCTGGTGGACTTGGCAACAATGGAGGACAGGCACATTATCCTCACCTACAGACTTGACAGGACAACAATCACGGAGCTGTGTGCCCAGTTGGAGCAAGACCTGATATCTGATATCCGTCACCCCACTGGGATTCCCCCTCTTGTGCAAGTCCTATCTGTGCTACATCTCTTGGCAACAGGTTCTTTCCAAGTGACAGTGGGCTTGGCAGCAGGACTGTCACAGCCAATGTTCTCAATAGTGCTGACCAGAGTGTTGTCTGCCCTGATTAAACACATGCGCAGCTACATTGTTTTCCCCCAGGTGGTGGATTTGGCAACAGTGAAAGCTGATTTCAATGCAATGGGACATATCCCTAACAATAGTGGGGCTATTGATGATACACATATTGCATTTGTCCCCCCCCCAGAGAAATGAACAGCTGTTCAGAAATCGAAAGAGCTTTCACTCCATGAATGTGCAGATAGTGTGCCTGGCGGACCAGTACATCTCCCATGTCAATGCAAAGTATCCTCAGTCTGTGCATGATGCCTTTATCCTGAATAGCAGCATCTGATATGTGATGGCTCAACTCCAGAGGCACAAGGTGTGGCTAATAGGTGAGGCCATGGTTTCCACCCATTATTTGTTGGTGTATGGGTATGGTGTGGGCCCTAAGGGGTAGTGTTTGGATAACAGGTATCCCTCGATATTTGCAGGTGACTCTGGTTATCCCAACCTCTCATGGCCACTTACCCCTGTGAGGAATCCGAGGACAAGGGCAGAGGAACATTACAATGAGGCACATTGGCAAACAAGAAGAATAATCAAGAGGACATTCGGCCTCCTGAAGGCCAGGTTTCGGTGCCTCCATCTAACAGGTGGTCCCCTGTGACACTCACCCAAGAAGGTCTGCCAGATCATCGTGGCATGCTGTATGTTGCACAACCAGGTGCCTTTTCTGCAGGAGGATGAGGCTGGGGATGGGGGGGGGTGGCAGCAGTGGACCCTGTGGACAGTGACGAAGAGGAGGCAGAGGATGAGGATGAGGACAACAGAACAGCAATCATTTGAAAGTCCTTCCAGTGACACACAGGTAGGACACTGTAACTTCACCTTCCATTGACAGTTTTGTGTTGGACATTTTACATTGCAGGCTGTTTTTCACAATAGTATGGCCACTTACTGAACCCTTTGGCATCTCTATTTTCAGATATCTGTGCCCCACTCTGGCTCCTGGTGCGTTGACTGCAGCCAACTACAGAACATACCTATGTATACAGTACTGTACAGTTGATTTGCAATGTGTACAGCTTGTTAAACGAATACATAGTTCAATCAATCGACAGACTCCATACTTGTAGTTTTACCAAGGGTGTTCATTTAGGTGCTAATAAGTGGGGGATGTGCAATGTGATGGTGGTGGAATGTCCAGGATAGAGTCCAGTCTATGTGGATCACAGGTGCATTGTCCACGGGGGCATAGGGAGTGGAGCAATGGCAGTTCAAGGTGGACCGGGTGACAAAGTGAGACACAAGGGTGACATTTAGGAGAGTCTTATTTCCTGGTGGGGTCTTGGCAATGTTCTCTGGCTTCTGCCTGGATCGCAGGGATCGTTTGCAGGGTGGTTCTTCTTCTGCAGGGGGAGGGTTGCTGGTGGCCTTTTGTTCCTGTGGTGGGGCCTCCTGTCCACTAGCGGCAGCGGAGGTGGAGGGCTGTTCATCATTGTGGCTAGTGTGCCACTGCCTCCCTCATGGTGTTAGCCATGTCTGTCAGCACCCCTGCAATGGTGACCAGGGTGGTGTGGATGTCCCTCAGGTCCTCCCTGATCCCCAGGTACTGTCCCTCCTGCAGCGGCTGTGTCTCCTGCAACTTGTCCATCGTCTCCTGGGAATGGTGGCATGCTCCCAGGATGTTGGTGAGTGCCTCCTGGAGAGTCGGTTCCCTGGGCCTGTCCTCCCCCTGTTGCACAGCAGTCCTCCCAGCTTCCCTGTTGTCCTGTTCCTCTGTCCCCTGAACCGTGTGCCCACTGCCACTGACCCCAAGGGCCCTGACTGTCTTGTGTTTGTGGGGTGTCCTGGGGTCTCTGTAGTGGTGGACACACTGCTGATTGATGTGTCCTGGGGACAGAAGTATGGGCCCGCTGGGTGAGTGCAGTGGTGGTATTTCCTGAGGGTGGAGGCTCAGTAGTGGTATTGGACTGTGCCTAGGTAACCGACTGTCCGGAGGTCCTTGATGGACCAGGTTGGTCACACAGATCCAGGTGTCCAGATCTGCTGTCATCACTGTGGGCCTCTTCTGGGGGAGACTGAATGTTGCTGGCACCTCCTCTCCGGTGACATTGGATGGGGGACCTATGGGGATGTAATAGCAGTGTTATTGTTTCTGCGTGTGACATCTTGTGGATGGGTGTGTTGCCCTGTATGGTTGTTATTGCCCTGGCAGCTTTGCCTTGTGTGAACAGTGATTTGGTGGGCTAGGTGATGGTATCTAGTGTGCATGCTTTAGGGATAGTTGCCCATGCAGGTCTGTGATGGGTGTCCATGCATTGGTGTTGCATGCAGGGCTTGGTTTTGGGAGGCGTGGGTTGTGATGGTGGGGTGTTTATGAGGTGGTGAAGTGATGGGAGTGAGGGTGGGGGTATGCGATGGCATGCAGGTAGGGGGTGAAAGTAGTAAAGAGTTGACTTACCAGAGTCCAGTCCTCATGCTACTCCTGCCAGGCCCTCAGGATGCAGTATTGCCAAGACTTGCTCCTCCCATGTTGTTTGTTGTGGGGAGGTGGTGGGGGTCCACCGCCAGTCCTCTCTACTGCTATCTGGTGTCTTGCTACCACGGAACGCACATTCCCCTGTAGGCCATTGACCCTGTCCACGAATCTCCACCATAGCTCCATCTTCCTAACAATGGATGTCTGCTGTACCTAGGATCCGAATAGCTGTGGCTCTACCCAGATGATTTCCTCCACTATGACCCTTAGCTATGTCGGGTGATGTGTTGGGGTGTGTACTGTAAGGTGAGTGGATGGTGTATGGGTAACGGTGTTTTGTGGCTCTGGGTCTGTGGGTGCTCTTGGTCTGTCTCTCTCAGTTATCAATAATTTTGTGTGGGTGTGTGCTTTATAGTGGTGTGGGTGTGTGTGTGTGTGTGTGTGTGTATGTGTGGTGTGTGTACGGGTGTCAGGTGTGTGTTATTCAGATTGACCAATGTGGTGTTGTTTTGTTTGTGTGTGTCCATTTTGAGCGCAGCGGTATGTACCGCCAATGGTTTACAGCAGTTGAATGTCCACTGCAGTGATTCGTGGGTCAAAATGCTGTGGGCGTAGTTCTGTTGGTGTAACGTGTGGGTTTTGGTACCAGTATATCAGTGACCTTTGGGCAGGAGGACATGTGTGTTTGGCTGTATTGTGATTGATTGCTATGTGTGTGTCATAATATGGGTAGCGGTAATCCGCCCCGCCCGCGGTATGTTGGTGGTGGTCGGCATGGCGGTGAGTGGTAATGAGGGCCTCAGTCTTTTTAGCCCTGAGACTTCAGGAAACAGGAGGCACGCTCAATCCAAGCCCTTGGAGAGGACTTCTCAGCAGAGCCAGAGGCCAGCAAGGCAGCAGGGCAACAGCAAGGCAGCAGTCCTTTACCGCAAAGCAGTCCAGGTGAGTTCTTTGGGCATCCAAGCAGCTTCTCTTGGCAGGTTGCAGGTTCTGGTGCATAGGGTCTGTCCCAAGAAGTGTCTGAATTGGTAGGGTCAGGGACCCAAAAGTGCCTTTGAAGTGGGGGAGGCTTCAAAGAGTGGTTTTGAAGTGCACAAGGTCCCCTTTCAGTACAACCCTGTCTGCCAGGGTCCCAGTAGGGGGTTTGGCAGTCCTTTGGGTGAGGGAAGGCCACTGTCCTTTTAAATGTGAGTGCCAGGCCCTCCACCCTCCCAGCCCAGGAAGACCCATTCAGTATGCATATGTGTGCAGGCGTGACTGAGAATCCTGTGTGTGTGGTTGTGTGGGTGAAATGCACAACGGAGCTGTCAACCAGTCCTGCCCAGATGTGGATTGGAGACAGGCTGTAAGAAGCAGAAGAATTTTATGTGCAGAAAAATGCTCACTTTCTAAAAGTGGCATTTCTACAATAGTAATATAAAATTCAACCTCACCAATAAGCAGGATTTTGTATTACCATTCTGGCCATACTAAATATAACCTGTCTACTCCTTTCTGGTTAGAATCTACCACTCAAACAGTATATGAGGGTAGCCTTAATGTTAGCCTATGAAAGGAGCAGGCCACACAGCAGTGGAAATTGAATTGAAGTTTTCCACTACCAGAACATATAAAATACATACGTATATATCCTGACTTTTATCTACACAGCACCCTGCCCTATGGGTTACCTAGGACCTACCTTAGGGGTAACCTATATGTAGAAAAAGGGGAGATTTTTAAATGTCAAGTATTTTTAAATGCCAAGTCGAAGTGGCAGTGAAACTACACACACACACACACTTTGCATTGTCAGGCCTGAGGCATGGTTAAAGGGCTACTTATGTGGGTGGCACAATCAGTGCTGCAGGCCCACTAGTAGCATTTAATTTACAGGCCCTGGCCACATGCAGTTCACTTTACTAGGGACTTACTAGTAAATTAAACATGTCAATTGGGTAGGAGCCAACGTCACCATGTTTTAAGGGAGAGAGCATATGCAGTTCAGCCTTGGTTAGCAGTGGTAAAGTGTGCAGAGTCCTAAAACCAGCAAAGAAACAGTGGCAAAAAGTGGAGGGAGTCAGGGAAAAAGTTGAGGGGGGACCACCCTAAGGCTGTCAGGTCTAATAGTTTGTTAGAATGTCTCTGAGCTACCTTGTCTCTTCTTTCCCCTTCTAAGCTTATGAAGGTCTGGTAGGCCAGCAACGCGTCAGACTCCCCTCAGAAAAAGGATAGAAGCCAGAGGTAAGTATTAGCCTCTTATTTTTAGGGTACATCTGTACACTCCTGCTTCCCTTCTGTGGGAATAGTGCTGGAGGAGGGCTGTGAGTGGTTTTGGGAGGAAATCACTATTATCACCAGTGTCTGTGCAGGGTTTGAAAGAAAACCTCACCAACTGGCAAAAACAATAGAAAAAAGAATTACGGGCCATATGTATGAAAACTGGAGCTTGCGAATCGCAAATAGCGATTTTTAAGAAATCGCTATTTCCATGTCGCAATTGGCCATGTAACAATATTGCGATTTGGAAATAGCGATTTCTTAAAAATCGCTATTTGTAATTTGCGAGGCCCATTTACCGATTCGCAATTTGCATTATGGCAAATTGAGATTTTTTTGCGATTCGGTAAAAAATCGCAAAATGCGAGAAAGTTCGAGAATGCACACCTGGAGGAGCCTGATGACATCACCAGCAGGAAATGAGTCATCCCAGGCAGTTTCAGGTGCCACACCCAAACCAGCATCCTGAAAGAGAGCAGCCCAGCCACACAGAGCAGCACTCAGAAGGAGCAAGAACACCTGAGCCAGGATGGATACCCCAGGCCAAGCACAGGAGAAGGGTGAAAGGAAGCGCAAGCTGAAATTCAGCGAGCAGGAGCTTGAGGTACTAACTGAGGAGGTGGTGAGGAGCCATGACCGCCTGTTTGGAAAAAGCTCACTCCAGGTGCCTGAGAGTGAAAAGAGGAGACTATGGCTGGACATACAGTCCAAAATCAGCGCTATTGGAGTGGCACAGCGCTCCATTGAAGAGATAAAAAAAAGGTGGTATGACCTGTGGTCCCGTGCAAAGGAGAGGGTGGCAAGGAGACTTGCGGAGGCCAGGGGTACAGGAGGCGGTCCACCCACATAGGCACCAACAAAACCATTGGAGGACCTAGTGGAGTCCACACTCCTCCCTGAAGCTGTGACTGGGGTCACAGAGATGGACACCTCCGGCACACCGAGTACCAGCCAAGGTAAGTGCAATATTGTTTTGTAACCCTATATGTGTATGCCCAAAAGCCCCTTAGGAATTAGCAAGTAATGTGAGAAGTAGTCCAGTCCACATCTTAGAAGCAGCACTACAATGCATTATGGGAGTGGCAGTCCACAACCTAGAACTGAAAGTAGCACAACAATGTATTTAACTATAGTGTCACTCAGAGTAACATAACACACACAACACTGTGTAGAGCAGTACCTGTACCTTTATTGCCATTGTCTTACTGAAAATGTAACACACAGAACAGACATGCTGCATATTGTTGTTGCAGGTGGGCCAGGCCCAGCAGCCACAGCATCTGCATGGGTAGGCGAGAAAGACACCCATCTGCCCTCAGATTCGAACACCAGTGGGTCCCTCCACATGTCGACTGGACGACGCAGGCCCAGGGCACTGCCACTGCCAGAGCTCAGCAACGACTCTGATGAGCAGCAGGAAGGGCCAAGTACCCCATCAGCACCAGACAGGCGCAGCCAGATTCAGGAGGGCAGGTGTCATCCAACCACAGCACCACGCAGGATTGCGACAGAGTCTTGGGCGCAGCAGCATGAGTCAGGTGAGGGTCCCTCCTTATTTGGTGGCCTGGAAGCTGCTATGTTGCAGCAGCAGCGTCTGCAAAATAAGCGGATCCTTGCATTAGACAGAAACCTGCGCAAACATAACTGCAACATGATGGGCCTGCGTCGCCAACTTGACTCACTCAATAGTAACTTTGTACAGCTGCGTGAGAGACAGGTGCAGGCATCACAGGACACCAGGGACCTTACAAGTGCTGTCCGTGAACTCTGCCAGGAGCTGCGCCATGAGAGGGTGAGCCAGCGCAGACAGGAGCGCAGATTCCGTACGATGTTTGTCAGCTTCTGCCGTTCCTCTAACAGGATGGCAAAGTCAACAGTATTGATTGCCCGTCGTGCAGTGGCTGCGCAAGTCGAGGCAGCACACAGCAGCAGGGACGTTGTCAATGGACTTGTGCAGATCACAAATGTGATCGAACACATTATGGGACCAAGATCAGCCACTCCCAGTGAGCTAGCACTGGTGGACACTGAGGACAGTTCCATACTCAGCAGTGTCGCCATACCAGCAGCGGACACCAGACGGCGCAGTGCCAGGCACAGCACTGCCACTGAGGGTGACAATAGAGGTGCCAGTGACGTAACTGGGCACCCGAGTGATGTGCGTGGTCGAAAAAATTGACTCTTGCTGCCATTGGACTGCTGTTGACACTATGAAGAAATAGTGCATAACTATGGTTCTTCGTTGGTTTGCGTTTGTCACATCAACTGTTTTTTTTCTTACTCACACGTACATTACCTGACGTAAGGTAATAAATTTATTTCACTACAGGTACAGTTGTTAGAGGATTTGTGTCATTAATACTCACGTTTGAAATGGTTGTGTGTGATGTAGGCACGCCTTTGCCTTCCCTCTGCTGCACTGGTCCTGTCTACTGATTTCTACAGGTATGCCCCTGGTTGTAGCTATATTGTGCAGGATTGCACGAGTAGCCACTATTCTACATGTTGTCTCTGGACTGTACTGTAGTGCCCCTCCACTTTTGTGGAGGCACCGGAAGCGACTCTTCAGCAGTCCAAATGTGCACTCCACCACATTGCGGGTTGCCCTGTGTGCTGCATTGTATCTCCGTTCAGCTGTTGTTGTAGGATTGAGGTAGGGCGTCATCATGTAGGTGTGCACTGCGTAAGCACTGTCTCCTGGAAGGGACAGAGGGTGTGATGAGTAACTGAGCCATCTGACATGGGTTCGCCATCTATGCACCAGTGTACAGAGTGACATTACCTAGTAGATATCCTTCAACAAACTCCCCAGCTAGCAGTCTTGTGTGAATCCCGCTGTGGCAAAAGATGTACGAATCATGTGTGCTCCCTGGGTACCTGGCCACGAGATCAGTAATGAGGTAGGAGGCATTGCATATCACCTGTATGTTCATGGAATGTTGGTATTTCCTGTTGCGGTACACATACTCTGTGGCTGATGGTGGACATATTGCCACATGTGTGCCATCTATGGCACCTAGGACGTGGGGGAACTGTGCTATCTGGTAAAACTCTATTTTTGTCTGCTGTAATTCCTGTGGGGTGTGAGGGAATCTGATGTACTGTTGTAGTTTGCTCAGCATGGCGTTGATGAATGCATTGAAAAATCTGGAGAGGGTACTCTGTGTGACCCCACCAGCTGATGCTATGACCCCTTGATAGCTCCCTGAGGCAAGTAGGTGGAGGGAGCATAATACCTGCACATGGGTGGGTATTCTGTGACTCCTTAGTGTTCTGCGCTGCAGTATGGGTTGTAGCTCAGCTATCAGATCAAGTATCATGGCTGAGTTCAACCTATACCTCTCATATATTTCCTCCTCTGTCAGGTCAAAAAGTGTAATGCGCACTCTGAAAATGCGCTCCCGTCTCCTCCTCCCTCTCCTCAAACCTGCCAAGATCCTCATCCTCCTCGCCATGACGTAGAGTGCAGCCATTGTTGAAAAGAGTTTGAGACATTCTGGGCCTCTTTATATAGGTTGCACGTGGTTACCATTTAGTTCATGGTATTTTGCATGTGCAAAATGCCACTCTGCAAAAAATTGCAATTTGCGATTTTTTTATGCTTCTCTTTGCGAATTGGATTTTGCGAATCACAATTTGCGCCTCGCAATTTCCTACTGGAAATACCAAATCGCAAAATGCGACTCGCAAAACCAGGCCGCAACGCAAAAAAACGCAGTTTTTGCAATTTCTTATTTTTCGTCTGCGAATGCCTTTCATGCATCACAGACCACGTTTTTGCACTCGCAAACGGCCGATTTTTGCGATTCGCACCGTTTACAAGTACAAAAAAGTTTCATACATCTGGCCCAAAGTTTTTACATAGGCCCATGGTCTTTCCTACATGCTCTGGTTACCAGCCTTTCCCAGAGTAATCCATTTAAACTCCTTTTCCCTTTCCCCACATCCAGCCTAAACTTGTAACTGGTTTCAAAACAGGGTTGCAGGAAATCATTTGTGATTTGCACCATCACCAAACTCTTCCCACCACCAGTGAAGAAAAATATGTGATTCTGATCTCACTTGTTGGCTGTAAGCAGGATCCTAATTAAAATAATTAAAGGAGACAGGACCCTCCCATTTATTTTGCTATCCCAGATATGATCCTGTACCTCTGTCAGCCATGTCCCTCTTGGAGCGTGGTGCGGCGCAGTGTCCAGCCAGAGGCTTCCTATCTTGGGAATGGGTCTCTGCTCTGCTTCTCTTTGAGGCTGATTGTTGTGTGGTGCTTCACTGTTGTGCCTCGTTCCATCTTCTGAATGCATCTCTGGATTGTGCAGCGGCACAGCAATTATCATTTCCCCTTTAAAGGACACATCCCGGGCCCTTAGTGTAGACAGCTCCTCGCACTTCTTCTTGTCATCAAGCTTATACCCTGGAGTTCCGGTCATCCAAATAGTAGGTGCCTGACCTTGTCGTTCATCTCTGTCAGATTCCAGTTCCATTACCTATAGGTGAAAGACAGGCATTTGAGGCATTGTGCAGCCATGTTGGCTGCCGACTATGGCAGTATGTCGGGTGAGTCTTCCTTGTATGACCCTTCCTCACCTCCTTCCTGACAGTGTGCAAAGGCACATTCTGTTTAACTGTTTTCATAGTCTTTATAGCCTAATAATGGGGTGATTTAGGGAGCTTATTATAGATGGGATTGCAATAATCTGTGTGCAGCATGACAAATCTTTGTAACTTTCATGACTGGTTTGGAGGACGACAGATTTTTTGTAGGATGGACACCTGTCTGCTGATCGCATTCGCGAATGCACTTACGTGAGGCAAGAACTAGAAGTCCATGTTAACGATGATTATACATGTGGACATGCACTGACAAAGAAGCAACATGTTTACATTTCTAGTGCCCACATGAAGTGACAAAAATGCAATTAGCTATAACATATTCCTAGAGGTAATAATTTCCAACATTGTCAGTTTTTAATTTATTTCTTCATTTTCTTCACTTCCTCCAAAACTACCTATGTCATCTTATTATGTATTTTATTTTAAACTTTAAAACAAAATATATATAAAAAATATAAAAATGAAGAGTTTAAAATAAAATAAAATAAAATACATAATAAGATGACATAGGTAGTTTTGGAGGAAGTGAAGGAAATGAAGAAATAAATAAAAAACTGACATTGTTTGAAATTATTGCAATTAATTAAAAAATTAAAATGTAAAAAACTATTTTAGCCTTTTTCCCTCTATTTATATTTTTCTATAAGTTAAGTCATTAGTTTAATTTCTTTAATACAATTAAAAATTAACATGATGGTGATTATTGATGATTTTAATTTTTTCACAACATTTTACATTTAATATGGGTGGAGGATGTATATAGAATATTATATTGATTGATATTTTATGTGTTTATATATTTTTTATTGCCCTGAAGAAGACTGTGAGGATGAAACGCATTGGCTATGATGGATTAGATATTGTCATTGTGGATAAATAAAGAACAAAAAGTTTTCATAAGAACTCTATTAAATTATGTGATTTTTTAAGAAATGTGATAATATTGTGGATATCAATGGACACTGCGATGTGCTGGATCTCCTTTTCAATGTTATGAGCCCATGGCTATTTGAGGTCTAGGGGGTTGGCCTTCACGACCCGTGCACCGAAAAGTGCCATAAATTGCATATATATAATAAAGGAAGCAGGTGCGGTTTCAATTCACCTTGATCCCCATTTTTTTAAAGAATATTCCTAGAGGTGTTTACAACAGTGATGCTCCCACTCTGTTGGATATTACAACATTTTGCATAGACTTTGAAGCAGTAAATAACATGTCAAAGTTTGATGCATATCCTCTACCGAGAATTAATGAGATGAGCTGATAGAGAAGTTAGGGAAGGTTAGTTACATTGCCACCGTGGACCTCACAAAGGGGTACTGGCAGGTACCACTTAGACTGGAGGACCAAGAGAAAATGGCCTTTGTCATGCCTTACAGACTGTTCTAGTTCACTGTCTTGCCCTTAGGGCTCCATTGGGCCCTGGCTACATTTCAGTGTTGAATGCATAAGTCCTAAGAAATCATCAAACTTCTACCACATCTATGAGAAATGCAACTTTGGTTGATATTCCTACACTACCTTGGTGACTCACAAAACGTAATTGAAATCAGTGGCACACAACCTGTCAACCAAAGTCTAAATCATGTCTGAAAGCATTATGCACATAATGATCTTCTGTGGCTAACAAGATCTTAGAGGTTCTTCTCTCTTGTCCGAAAGAGAAGAGTGCCGTAACCCAAATTGCCTGTAATCTTGTCCTGATGTCTAAGTTTGGTATCTGAGATTTGTCATTGGTGGTAAATTCATTATTGGTTGTATTAATGGCGATTTGGTTCCTTGTAAGAGGGTGTAAGTGAAGACTGATGGGGCTATTCACAAAGGTCATATTTTTGAGGTATTGTGTAATGCACACCAACTCAATTGAGTATATCTCTTTACTACTTTTGCCTATTCACAAAATATAAGTATAAAGTTACACAAACGTGGAGGCTTACACATTTCCACCCCCTGAAACAAGGGCCAGATACAAATTTACTAATGTAAAATACCACTATCAAAAAGAAACACTAGCATGTCCAGCACCACACATGGACAGTAACTGATACTGCTACATTGTCCAATACAGGAGCATAAAATAGAACACCACAGGAAATAATAGTAAATAAATTAAAATATTTTGAATAATTTACAAAAACTTCATGTAATCGAATGTTAAGAAAATCTAAAAAGGAAAACATATGCATTATTTAATTATAAAATATTATTCAAACCTTTTTCAGATTGAGAAATTAGCGTAACATATTTATTACATTATAATTGAATTACCTTTATTTAATTTTATGTATCACTTTTAGAAACTATTCATGTATAATAAAAAATTAATTTTTTTTAACTTAAGTTAGCAAAGAATATTTTAAATTAAATAACAGAAAAATATTTTTATTGAATTTAATATACTTAAATAATTTATACATTAAGCTGAAAGTTATGTTAATACTACTGTGACATTTTTTCTTTGGTTTTACATTTAAAATAAATATATAACATTAATTTACATGATACATTTAACATACCCCTTTTTTATTACTTTAATTATAAACCTTAATACACTTTTTTTATTTTCCCTATACATTACCGTAGAGAGATCTCCATCCTGACATGGAGTCTCTGAGTGGTAAGGTATAGGAAAAGCAAAATAAATTAATTAACTAAAAAACACAATAATTGTATATTCTATTCTTAACTATTTTAAATACTTTTATTTAATTTAACATTATTTCCTATGGGTTTTATTTTAAGTAACTATTTCCATTAATGTCTCTGGGAGGATGTTGCAGTACCAGTGGATGAGAATCTGTGGTGCTGGACTTACCACAGCACTGAACTTGGGTGATTTAATATTGTTTTGTGTACCTTTTTGGCTGCAGTTACTTTAGAAATGCAGTTTGTAAATAGCAGTGAGCTTACTCTTTTATGGGTGGATGCACTCCCCTCATTAAACCCCCTCTAGCACTCCATAAACCCCTACATACTGCTACCTATACCCTCCCATTTAGTAGTATTTACCCTTTGTCCAGCTAATCCCCGTCCACCCCACATTTACTACTAAGTAGTAAACTCACATCTCCCCATAGAAAGAGTAGGAGAGGTGAAAGCTGAGATTTACAATCATAGTTTGTAAATAGCATGTTGTGGTATGATTAGTGGCCCTTTTTTAGTAATACTAAATGTGCTACAAATGCAGTTGGTTAACAGGCCCCAGATTGTCTACTTCCTGGGTATGAGGCATCTGCCCATCAACTAAAATGTTTTTTCCAGGAAAACACAGGTGCGCATGTATACTGCTCGGTGAATGATACTGGGAGAAAGTGAATTAAGATCTTATGGTTGAAGACAAATAATGATTCATACTCCTAATCCTGTTGCCCAAACTTCAGCAGCATTGGTTGACAGTTAAGGACTTCCTGATTATAATAATATAGGCAAGTACGGTTGTGAGCCTTCACAGCACCTAAAACGGAACTGCTGTCAAAAGTATCACCAACCGGAGCGTTGTTCATTCAACACCACTGCAAGAGCTATAATTTACTATGATTAGTGTTCATTCACATATTCCAGTGTTAAAGACTCCCCAGGAGATACAGATTGGCATACCAAAAACAAGAGGTTTTGGATTTTGATTAAAGACATGGAGATGAAAATTATGTCAGATTCTTCTTTACTGTAGTTTGTAGGAGCAGAGAAAAAAAGCATACTTTACAATTAAAACATAGATGAAAAAACTTGTGGTTCAGCACACCACACCACTGGCGCTATTACCTCACAGTAGTAGCACCACCCACAATACAGCCAAGAGTTTATAACTTGCAGAGTAGAAAACCAATGTTATTGCTACAAGAAACAATATGTCCAAGCAGATAGTTTTGTAGACAGCAGATGAAAACAAAACAATATCCTTAGCCTCTTTTACTGATGTAGATCAAAAGTTTGTATTCCAAAGGAAGCCCTCCAAACTACATACATGAACAGGACCAACAGACTTGTCCATAGATGAAATAGACTCCCACATTAAATGTAGGAAAAAACTGTATGTATAAGGTAGAGGTGTGGATAGCTAATCTTTACCTCCATGATTTCAAGGAACACCAAACTTGCTATCACATTGGTGGGGCAGATGTTACATTCTATTGCAGAAATGGGGTCTCAATTATGATACATTTAGAGCTTTGCAATAAGATCGCAAGAGACATGGTCCACTGATTTGTAATATGTATTAAAAGAATATTCACTAGATGACTCTGCTGCTTTTAGAATGTGTGCCAGGCATCCTTAATAAATGTATACTTTAAATGCTACAGCCCTTCTTGCAGAATGAGCCAATACAAGTTTCAGCTACAATCCAATTGACTTACCTGACCAAAGTCGAGAGGCGAACATGAATAAATGCAGTTTTAATGTGAATTGGGTTGCAATTTGACCTATCACATGAATATTAATGAGGTAGGCTGTAAATTGCAACAAACAATGTTGAGCTATCATTGTTGGGTCAGCAGACCACTATGTCTGGAGACTTGGGGGTTTTAATGCAGCCAGTTGTTCTTAAAGTAACAGGACATAAAGGAAAAGTTAATTATATTTTCTTTAGGAGAAGGCATTTGTCCCATGGACCACTGCCTCCCCTTAAACAAATTTTTTTAATTAACAAAGTGGATGGGATCCCAAGGAAATTCCCTCCTTTTGTGAATGGTTTAGCACCTCCTTTGAGGTGTCAACAAAATGTCAATGTTTTGCAAATGGATTTCATTTTAAAACCATTGATACATAGCGTACACTACACCCCATCCAAACACCAGATTGGTGTCTATTTCAGAATACATTTAATGATTCAGAAATGCTTTTCTGAATCCCTAAATGAGCTTAGTAGATAAGATAAAAGGTTTTAGTATTTGCAAACCCTCTAATTTACTGATTGGAAGGTTTTAAATACTAAAACCTTTTATACATCTTGCACATTGTTTGGAAAAGCAAGATAAAATAGAAGTGGACAAAGTCTCAGTATGTCAGGTAAGATAGAAGGTAACACCCTTTGGAGAAACAGCTATATCAAAGAGGGCAACATATTCAATTTCGTGGATAACAGTTTCAAGGAGATAAATTATTTATCATGTAAAGATTGCAGAAAATCCAATATAACATTAACTTCTCACAAAGCAGAATATTTGAAGGAGCCATGAGCCAGAACTATTTATGCTCTGGAAAACAAGACAATGTTTATCTACTGGTTCACCTTTGCCCAGAATATGATCTGACCTGCAACAATATCAATGTCTTGTGTGCCTTCCCTGAAAGAAATAAGGACACCAATGCAAAACATAGATCTATTGGATCAATCTATTAATCCAAACACCAACCAGCTGCAATTATAAATGGATGACTTGAAGGAGGACCAGAATCTCTGAAGACTGACAATGTTCTCTGCAAAAGTTGAGTCAGGATAACCAGATATCTTCCAAGCCATAGGTAAACATGGCTCTGAAGGGCAAAGCCATTAGGACAAGCTTGAGGGTTTAAGAGTAACAGGAAGCATCCGAAGAACTCTGTGAAAATCTACAGAGAGTTCCAGAAGTGATGAGTGATGAGTACCACACCTAAACCGGTCAAAATGGAGCCATGAGAGACAGTGATACGTAAATTCCTCCTAACATGTATCTGTGTTCTGAGAATACTTGCAAGGGAGGGAATGCGTGATCCTGAAAGAACTCCCCTCTCTTAGAGGAATGAATCTACCACCTCCACTTCTGAGTCTGAACTCCAGCTGAAAAACCATGGACCTCAAATACAAATATGTTTCTGAAAAACCACTGAATCTAGGGACCAGTTGCTTTTGCCCTCTAGAATTCTGGACAACCTATGTGCACTGAGTTGGACAGAACTGAGTAATAATTTGCCCTTTGGTGTTATTACTCTATCTAGGCCAAAATGACGAAACGCATTGGCCAAATCTGCTAAACCTTTGGGCCTTACGCCTCCCAACTTGTGTATATGTCTGACTGCTGCCATGTGGCTTATTCAAAGAGGAGTAAACCCATTTATCTGATCTTTTACAGTGATAGAACATTCAAGCAGCTCTAAGCAATTTATATGACTTTGAGCTTCCTTGAGGGACAATGTGCCTCTTGTGACTATGTCCCAGCATCATGTACCCAGCCTACTTTGTTGGTGTTTGACTCTAACATGATATCCTGGCCTGCCCAAAAATATATTTTCTATTCCAGGTCTACATTTTGAAGATTCACTACTACAACACATCTCCTGCCTCTGTAGAAAGGGAAATTGATGCTGAGTAAGGAAGGCATCTGTAACAATGTAAAACTTTCAGCTGTTTAAGGTTTGAAATTGAGAGGAGACGGAAACATTGCCTGAATGAACACAGACAAAATATTTATTCTGCTGGATAATCTCCTGGGTGAAAACGTGCCCACCCTCACCATTAATTAAATCTCTTTTTTCTATTAACTTGGAATTCCTCTGAGAGACAAAAATAGCTGTTTTCATTTAATCTATTGGGATCTCCAGAAAATGATTATTCTAGGGTGAGACTAACACTGACTTCTTCTGGTTTATGACAAACCATAACCTCTTCAGAGGGGACATTATTGACTCCATCTATGTCTTTAACTATGATCAGGTGTGGGCCATCAGCAAATTATCATCTAAATATATCTCAGTTCTGATATCATGAGATCACAATGATGCTACCACCAGTATCAGCAGCTTAGTGAAACATAAAGGGCCTGAGGACAGGCCAGAAGGGAGACATTTAAATTTTTATCTCTTTCTCTTCCATTGACACTGTAGAATCTGTTTGTGGGAGTGATTAATCTGTATAGACAAGTAAGCTTCTTTTAACGGTGTTTTAGTTAACAAGCCCTTATATTCAATGAGTCTCTTGGGGTATTGTGTGCTGCTGTTACTTGCCTCCCTGAACTTTGGGGAACATAGCCCCAGCCCAGACCGTGCTGCCATTCTCACTAGAGGCAAGGTAGGCATGGGAAGGGGAAGCTGCGATGTGTTAGAAAGTGCAGGGAAGTCCCACAGCACAGGTTGCACACAGGACATGACCAGGCATAGACCAGGCCAAGAAGGAGGCCGGCCTGCACCTGTCAGAGCCTGGAGGAGGCTGGATGGGCCACCCCTCTTGGCTCCGTCTCTTGAGAACCCCTCTGCATGTTTTACATCGGTTGCCACTGGAGAATCATGGTCAGGAGAAAGGCCAGAGTTATATCTATTGTTACTAATAATGAATGCCAGCGGCAGGCTCAATCACTAATTATTTGAGTACCACCATAAGTGCCATTAACTCTGAAACTGAGAGTGTGGTGGAAAGAATAGGGGCAGCTAGGAGATTCTTATCACTCACTACCAATGAAGATTCTTGTATGCAATCCCACACAATATGAGGGAGTCACGTGCACTGAGGCAGAGGAGGTTCAAAGCAAGGTTTGCACCAAATCCAAGAACCCATGTGCATACACAGGGATCTAGATATTGTGGCAATATCACAGGGGCAGAAGACCTGTTCTGGGAAATCCCCTACTATTGGTCTCATAGATTCCCCCACCCCCCACTAAAAGTTAAAAGGGCAATTAGAGCCAGGCATGCACACCAAAGTCTACCACACTAAAGGGGTCATTCTGACCTCGGCGGTAAAAGGCGCTTACCGCCGGTCAGAAGACCGCCATAACACCGCCGCGGTCGCGGTAAACCGCCACAGTCATTCTGACCCGCAACTGGCAAACCGCCGAAAACCCGACATCAACAAAAGTCCGCCACACCAACGGCCAGCGAAAAACTGGTGATGACCAAACCTCCACCGTCACGCCAACAGAAATACGCCCATGCCATTCCGAACCACAAATCCCCGCAGCGGTCTTTCAACCGCGGTATTCCATTGGCGGTACACACCGCTGCGCTCAAAATACACACACCTTTACAAAACACAGCCACATTGGACAATTCAAAATACACACACCTGAGACACATACACACAACACTCCCACACACCCAATACAATATAAAAAACACACCCACATCACCCACAAACCCTCACGACCACAATTGCGACTGAAGGCCAGAGAGAGACAGCACAGAATAGAGTACACCATCACACAGAGGCAAATCACAACATCACCCACACAATATCCACGCACAAAACACCACACACCACCACACTCACCACACTCTACAACACATACACCACCCCACACCTCATCCACACCACCCCATGGCACCCCAAAGACACCCCAGGTTTTCTGACGCAGAACTCAGGGTCATGGTGGAGGAAATAGTTCGGGTAGAGCCCCAGCTCTTCAGGACACAGGTGCAGCACACCACCATTGCCAGGAAGATGGAGCTATGGCAAAGAATAGTGGACAGGGTCAATGCTGTGGGACAGCATCCACGAAATCGGGACGATATCAGGAAGCGGTGGAACGACCTACGGGGAAGGTGCGTTCCATGGTATCAAGGTACAACATCGCGGTGCAGAAGACTGTCGGCGGACCCCCACCTACTCCCCCAGAATTTACAGCATGGGAGGAGCAAGTCTTGCACATCCTGCATCCTGAGGGCCTCGCAGGAGTAGCTGGAGGAATGGACTCTGGTAAGTCAAATCTTCACTACTTCATTCCCCCCACCCCACCTGCATGCCAAATCATACCCCCACCCTCACCCCCACCCCATCACACCAACTCCTTGCAAATGGCTCACCATCACAACCCACCCATCCCAACACCTAGCCCTGCATGCGTCCACAAAGCATGGACACCCATCACCAAAGCATGCCCACTGCACATACCCATCTTCCCCACAAGCCACCGTCACAACAGCCCCCACAAGGGAATGCCAGCACTGGGGTACACGGCCACCCACCCATTGCACACTATGGCACACACAGAAGCAATAACCATACTCTTATACCCCTGCAGGACCCGAACGCCACCACACCGCCCAGGAGGGTCCAGAAATGTCCATCCCACCCCCAGAAGAGGCCCCCAGTGATGACAGCAGCTCTGTCTCCCTGGACCCAGATGACCAGCCCGGCCCATCGGGGACCTCGGGACAGTCGGTTCCCCTCACACAGCCACAGGCCACAGCAGACCTACCCCCCTCTGGGAACACCAGCACAGCTCCCACCCAGCGGGCCCATGCCTCTGTCTCCAGGACACATCAATCAGCGGTGTGCCCACCACTACAGGGCACCCAGGTTGACCCACCACCCCAACAACAACAGGGACCTGGGGGCAGAGGTAGTGGGCACACGGTCCAGGGGACAGAGGCCCAGGGAAACAGGGGAACTGGGAGGGCTGCTGTGCGACAGGGGGGGGACAGGCCCAGGGAACCCACTCTCCACGAGGCCCTCTCCTCCATCATGGGAGCATACCACCACTCCCAGGAGACGATGGCTACGGTACTGGCCAGGTTCCAGGAGATCCAGGTACTGCAGGAGGAACAGTACATGGGGTTCAGGGAAGAACCATTAGTTCCGCAATGGGGACCATCGTCGTGGCTCTTAACCAGATTGTCACCACATTGCGGGACCATGTGGCACCACAAAGGGCCCCTGTCACTAGCATGGACCAAGAACAGGCTACCACCTCCGCCGGCGCTAGTGGACAGGAGGCCCCCACACAACAACAGGCCACCAGAACCCCACCTCCTGCAGAAGAAGAACCACCCCGCAAGCGGGGCCTGAGATCTCGGAAGAAGACAGAGTAGGATGTCAAGACCCCCGCCAGCAAAGGATACCCCCTGATGTCATCCCACTGTCCCACATTGTCACCCTGTCCAACCTTAAACTGCCCCTGCTCCATCCTTCCACAGGCATATGGACAATGCACCTGTGAGACTGAAAATCTGGACTCTGCCATGGACATTACTCCACCATCACCCATTACCGATTTTCAACCATGTTCCTAGATTTAGCACTTAAATAAAATCACTTATTGCACTAAAATTATCTGGAGTCTGCTTGTATTTGGAACAAATGTATTAGACATAACGGTGCCAAAATGTTCAGTTACATTGTGATGACAACATACCACTGTCACACAGCTGTAGTCCATGGGCAAACAAAGCAGAGGTCACGCAGTGGGGCCCACATCTCTGAAAACGGAAGGGAAAGTCACAACTCAGTTAACATAAACTGGGGAGAAACTCAGACAGTAGAGAGGCAGGAGACTGTAAGTACATGTAAAATGGCGGTGTTGATTCGTACCTGTGTGTTATTGAAAATACTGTTGTATCACTGTGTCCCTGTTGTCTGTGTCGTCCCCGTCGTCTTCCTCCTCTTCACTCTCCACAGGCTCCACAGCTGCCACAACACCACCCTCTGCACCATCCTCCTGCAGGAAAGGCACCTGGCGTCGCAAAGCCAGGTTGTGAAGCATACAGCAGGCCACGATGATCTGGCACACCTTCTTCGGTGAGTACATTAGGGATCCACCTGTCATATGCATGCACCTAAACCTGGCCTTCAGGAGGCCGAAGGTCCGCTCGATCACCCTCCCAGTCCGCCCATGGGCCTCATTGTACCGTTCCTCTGCTCTGGTCCGGGGATTCCTCACTGGGGTCAGTAGCCACGACAGGTTGGGGTAACCAGAGTCACCAATTAGCCACACACGGTGTCTCTGTAGCTGTTCCATCACATAAGGGATGCTGCTATTTCGCATGATGTACGCGTCATGCACTGACCCAGGGAACTTGGCATTTACATGGGAGATGTACTGGTCAGCCAAACAGACCACCTGGACATTCATCGAATGATAACTTTTTCTGTTCCTGTACACCTGTTCACTTTCACTGGGGGGAACCAAAGCCACATGGGTCCCATCAATGGAACCAATGATGTTGGGAATATGTCCAAGGGCATAGAAATCACCCTTCACTGTAGCCAAATCGCCCACCTCAGGGAAAACAATGTAGCTCTGCATGTATTTCATCAGGGCAGACAACACTCTGGACAAAACCTTAGAAAACATAGGCTGAGACATCCCTGATGAAATGGCCACTGTTGTTTGGAATGATCCACTTGCCAAAAAATGGAGTACTGACAGAACCTGCACCAGAGGGGGAATCCCTGTGGGTTGGCGAATGGGTGACATCAGGTCTGGCTCCAGCTGGGCACACAGTTCCTGTATAGTGTCTCGGTCAAGTCTGTATGTCAGTATGACATGTCTTTCTTCCATTGTCGACAGGTCCACCAGCGGTCTGTATACGGGAACATTCCTCCATCTCCTCGCAAGACCCAGCGGACGGTGCCTAGGAAGGACAACATGGAGCACAGAGTCAAGCAAACCACAGGTACGTTCCCACAGCTTGCACAGTACACGATTTGCTATGCATTGAATGGCTTGTATGAGTGGCAATGCAAGGCCTAGGCCTGTGTGACGCAGTAGAAATTAAGCCATGTGGGCCCTTGAAATGGCGGCTGCCTGACCTGTGAAGTGTGACAATGGGATGTGAGGTCAATGCGCTGGCGTGGCACACCGTGGCGGTTGGCGGTTGGCGGTAGGCAGTCGAAGACCGCGGTGCAAAGCCGCATTGGTTAACATAGAACCCTATGGGTTTCAGGAGCCAATGACGAAGTGCGCTGGCGGTCGCGGTACGCACCGCCGCGGTACGCACCGCCGCGGGCATGACCGCCATTTTCTATCAGCTTAATCACTCGAGACCTGATCATCCACAGGAGAGGACCTATACTGCAAGTGCTGCTGTGACCTCGGTCTGGAAGAGACAATGGCTGCTGCGACTGGGTAAAGCGCCCCTGCCTTCACTTCTGAAGTATTGGAGAAATTCGTGGATGGGGTCCTCCCCCAGTATGCGCTACTCTACGGTCCTCCAGACCAACAGGTTAGTACACTGGGACCATGCTTTGTGGGCAATGCCTGGGTTGAGTGGGGTGAATGAACGATGGTGCGGAGGGGAGCGTATGAGGCATGCATCAAATGACAGATGAGAGCATGTGCCACATGGCAAGGGTGGGGATGGGGGGACACTCACATCGAGCATGCAGAAAATGATGATATTTTATTTTCTCTCCATGTACATGTCACATAGGTCAGCGCCCATCAGAAAGTCGACATTTGGCGTGCCATCGCCAAGGACGTCCGGACCCTGGGGGTCCACAACAGACGGGGCACCCACTGCCGCAAGAGGTGGGAGGACATCCGCCACGGGAGCAGAAAGACCGCGGGGGTTCTGCTGGGGATGGCCTCCCAACGTAGGAGGGGTGCCACTCGTCAATTGACCCCCCTGATGTCTCGGATCCTGGCGGTGGCCTACCCAGATTTGGATGGGCGCATGAGGACATCACAGCAGACACAAGGGGGTGAGTACAAGCACATTCTGCTATCTTAGCGCGCAGTGGAGGTGTCTGGGTGGGGGAGGAGGGATGTGGGTATCCCTAGGCCAGGGCGATTTCTGTAGGCTAGTCCCCTCCGTAAGGCATGGCCCTGTGCCCCCGCCCTCCACCTCTGTAGGGTGCCAAGTACAGCTATCCATGGCCTTGTGTCACCTATGTGTGCAGATGTCGTACATTGGCTTGTAGGCCAAGTCTCACTGATTGAGTAGTGTACCCCAAGTGCGCGGCGTAGTGCAGGGGGCTTCTGTGTCTGTCCTCTCCCCCAACTGTGTTGCCAATGCATGCACTCAACATGTCTTTATTTCTCCCCCCCCCCTTTTTTGGTCTGCTCTTCCTGTTCATGTGTGCATTAGCATCATCTGGCGGAGGAGAAGTGGCATTGGAGCACGAGGGAGCTGCATCTCACATGGCCCCGGAGGGCCATGCAACGGACTCTAATTTCACCAGTGAGACGGAGGGCGAGGGGGGATCCACAACGGGGACAAGTGGAGACATCAGCGACACCGACACGTCCTCGGAAGGGAGCTCCCTTGTGGTGGCGGCAACATCCGTGCCCACCGCAACAACAGGTACAGCCTCCACCCAGCGCACCAGCTCCGCCCTCCAAGCAGCCCCTCACCGTTCGCCCCGTGCCCGCTCGCACACCAAGGCGGGCCATCTTTTTCGCCCCAGGCACCTCAGGCCCTGCCCCAGTTACCCCTGCTGCCCTCAGTGAGGAGGTCATTGACCTCCTCCGGACGCTCATTGTTGGGCAGTCTACCCTTTTGAATGCCATCCAGGGGGTGGAAAGGGAGGTGCATCGGAGCAATGCATACCTGGATGCATTCACTCGGGTCAGGCTGCCCATCAGCGATCGTTCAACGCTCTGGCCTCAGCACTGACGGCAGCCATTGTCCCTGTCTCCTGCCTCCCTCCTCCAACTCCCTCCACCCAGTCCCACTCCCCTGTTCCTCTGCCTATCCCAGACCCACCTACAGACCATCCTGCACACACCTCAACACCCAAGGTCAGATCATCCAAACATAAGCACCACACATCCCACAAGCATTCACACAAGCAACATCCACATGCAGACATGCCAACAGCCACTGCCTCCTCTGTGTCCCCCTCCTCCTCGTCTCCCTCCTCCATCCCTGTGACGTCTCCACTCACACTTGCATGCACCACTTCATCAGCCACTACGTCCATCACCAGCACACCCACCAGAACACTCCGCACACGTGCAGTCACCACCCCCACTGCCATTTACACGTCCCCTGTGTCCTCTCCCAGTGTGTCTGTCACCCCCTCTTGCAAACCACACAAACGCAGGCAGCCACCCTCCCAACAGCCATCCACCTCACGACAGCCTCCGTCACAAGCGCCTGCACCCAAAGACAGCACACTTGACTCTCCTACAACCACATCCGCTTCCTCCATTCCCATACCCACTGCACCTACCCTTCCCATTGCTCCTAAAAAGTTTTTCCTCTCCAAAATTAACCTCTTTCCATCACCTGATCCACCCCCTCCATCTCGTAAAAGTCCAATCTGCACCTCAGCCACCACAACCCCTAGACCTACAAGGACCATAGTCCAGGGATATTGGAGTCCACCACCTTCGAGGGCAGCTACATCGGCCAGCAGCAAAGGGACAGCCAGCCCACCCCCTGGGAAAAAATCCAAAAAAGGCAAGGGCCGGCGCGAGAGGACAGAGACTGCAGCCTCCACAGGCACCACCCTGGCACCGTCAGGAAGTGGGGTGCCACCTGGCACATCTTCCAAGGGGGGGCAAGGGCCACAGAGGATCAGGCAAGGATGGCAAGGGCAGCACGGCCGACAAGTCCGGCAGCAGGCGAGCTGCCCAGGAGGGCCCCACCAGCCCCATTCCGGGGGTGAAAGAGTACACCCACGGGCACGGGACACCAGCACAGGAGGGCCCCGCAAGCGAGAAGTCGGATGGCGAGTGAACACCATATATTGGCCGGATCTGGTGCCCTGGAGACACATGTGAAGAACCGCTGAACAGGGCCCTTCAAGACAAGCACCGCTGAACAGGGCACCACCGTCTCAAGCACCGCTGAACAGGGCCCTTCAAGACAAGCACTGCTGAACAGGGCCCTTCAAGACAAGCACCGCTGAACAGGGCCCTTCAAGACAAGCACTGCTGAACAGGGCACCGCCGTCTCAAGAACCGGTGAACAGGGCCCTTCAAGACAAGCACCGATGAACAGGGCCCTTCAAGACAAGCACCGCTGAACAGGGCCCTTCAAGACAAGCACCGCTGAACAGGGCACCGCCATCTCAAGAACCGCTGAACAGGGCCCTTCAAGACAAGCACCGCTGAACAGGGCACCGCCGTCTCAAGAACCGCTGAACAGGGCCCTTCAAGACAAGCACCGCTGAACAGGGCACCGGCGTCTCAAGAACCGCTGAACAGGGCCCTTCAAGACAAGCACCGCTGAACAGGGCACTGCCGTCTCAAGAACCGCTGAACAGGGCCCTTCAAGACAAGCACCGCTGAACAGGGCCCTTCAAGACAAGCACCGCTCCGCTGGGCCCTCCCTCTCAAAGACCGCTCCCCTGGGCACTTCCTCTCAAGCACCGCTCCGTTGGGCCCTTCAACTCAAGCACCGCTCCGCTAGGCCCTTCCTCTCAAGCACCGCTCCGCTGGGCCCTTCAACTCAAGCACCTCTCCCCTGGGCACCGCCGTCTCTGCACCGCTCCGCTGGGCCCTTCAACTCAAGCACCACTCCGTTGGGCCCTTCCTCTCAAGCACCGCTCCGCTGGGCCCTTCAACTCAAGCACCGCTGAACAGGGCCCTTCAAGACAAGCACCGCTGAACAGGGCACTGCCGTCTCAAAAACCGCTGAACAGGGCCCTTCAAGACAAGCACCGCTGAACAGGGCCCTTCAAGACAAGCACCGCTCCGCTGGGCCCTTCCTCTCAAAGACCGCTCCGCTGGGCACTTCCTCTCAAGCACCGCTCCGTTGGGCCCTTCAACTCAAGCACCGCTCCGCTGGGCCCTTCCTCTCAAGCACCGCTCCGCTGGGCCCTTCAACTCAAGCACCGCTCCGCTGGGCACCGCCGTCTCTGCACCGCTCCACTGGGCCCTTCAACTCTAGCACCGCTCCGCTGGGCCCTTCCTCTCAAGCACCGCTTCGCTGGGCACCGCCGTCTCGGCACCGCTCCGCTGGGCTCTTCAACTCTAGCACCGCTCCGCTGGCCCCTTCCTCTCAAGCACCGCTCCGCTGGGCCCTTCCTCTCAAGCACCGCTCCGCTGGGCCCTTCAACTCAAGCACCGCTGACACATTGGCAGAAGGGGCAGGCCCGGATCAGTGTCGGACAGGGCTGCACGATACACTCTGGGCACCAAGACTCCTCCAGTACAGCTGGAGTCTGTCATCCACTTGAGAGACTGTGGCTTTGCACTCCCCAGGATGGCACAGTGGGCAAGCCACCCACTGTAGAGACTTGAGAGACTGTGGCTTTGCACTCCCCAGGATGGCACAGTGGGCAAGCCACCCACTGTAGAGACTTGAGAGACTGTGGCTTTGCACTCCCCAGGATGGCACAGTGGGCAAGCCACCCACTGTAGGGACTTGTGAGACTGTGGCTTTGCACTCCCCAGGATGGCACAGTGGGCAAGCCACCCACTGTAGGGACTTGTGAGACTGTGGCTTTGCACTCCCCAGGATGGCACAGTGGGCAAGCCACCCACTGTAGGGACTTGTGAGACTGTGGCTTTGCACTCCCCAGGATTGAACAGTGGGCAAGCCACCCACTGTCTGGACTTGAGAGACTGTGGCTTTGCACTCCCCAGGATTGAACAGTGGCCATGGAGGCCCCTCGTGGATCTGGCGTCGTGGACTCATGTGGCTGAGGTGCCCCCCCTTCCCTTCCCCCTGAGGTGCCTGTAGTTTTCCTATCTGATGCCCCTGCAGTGTTCTCTCCAATGGATTCGGGTCTCATGTGTGGGCTTTGCCCATGTGTTGAGGACCATTGGCCCACGTACAATGACAGAAAGCCAATTTTGACAGGACAATTTACATATGTGTATATAGTTATGGGATGTTCGACTTACTTATTTACTTAGCCTTACAATATATTTGAATTCCAATAACATATTATTTTGTCTTTGCATTCTTCCGGGGGGTTTGGGGGGTGTCACTCTGAGTTGTTGCTCTGCATTGGTGTGTAGGTAGTTGGGGGGGGGTGTGTCGCGTATGTGTGTGCCCGTATTCTTTTCTCCTCCCCTGTGTCGTAGGTGCAGTACTCACCGTTGTCTTCTGCTCCGGCGTTCGTGCTCCTGGTAGAGGAGCAGGTAGACAATTGCTGGTAGGATGTGTAGTTCTGGTTCCATGCTGTCCAGATTCCTCGTGGAGTGTGTAGGGTGAGCGTTTTCCCGTTCGTAGTCTGTTTCCGCCGTGTTTTTATCGGCGGGGCTCCCGCCCCGGAAAAGGTGGCGGATTGATGAGTTGTGATAGGGTGGGCGGTACATTGTCTGCCGCCTGTCTGTTGGCGGTGACCGCCGCGCTGTTTGTTTATCCCGCTGTGGCGGTCAGAGTGTTAAAGTGGCAGTCTGTGTTGGCGGTTCCCGCCAGGGTCAGAATTACATTTTTTGGGCCGCCTGCCTGTTTACGGGTTGGCCGCGGCTTTAACACCAACCGCCAGGGTTGGAATTACCCCCTAAATGTCCTGAGCAAACACGGAGTGGGAATAAGAATGGCATCTAGAACCTACAGTGCATACACAAGTCTGACCCATACCATCAGGGGATGGCAGCGATAACATCACCACTGGGAAAGCTAACCAACTAGATGGGATTCTTGTGAATGTCCTGAGCCCTGATGTGATAGAGCTCCCGAGCATTGACAAAACTTTGAAAGATATTCTCAGGCACATTCAAGAAAACAATCTAGCGTGCGCAGAGGGCCAAAAGCACCAACAATGCCCTGGCATGAATGTGGATAATGTTCCTTCTAGTATGAGGCCCAACACGGCCAATGGGGAAGAATCAGGGTGTAGTAAGTCTAATTCAGCTCACTTGACCCAGGCTACCACTGATGAAATCATCCACCCACATAGGAAGACCCCCCCAGCTACAGATTTTGGTTATCCAAACACCAACGACAACTCCTGTATCTTACAGCTACTGCCCGACTATACACTGTATATGGTCATCTTAAAAAAGGTTGCAAATTATGCCCAAAGCAACTCAAAACTGACCACCAGCTGAAGAACAAGGTCACCCATTGGCTCAGCAAGTCTAAGGGGCTATCATGAGCAATGCTCTTTATACAGCTATACTAGGTGTTTGCAGGGTACACTGGGTTGGAAACAGGTGAAAGAAGGAGGTAGGCGACTGCATTGTAATTAATTTAACTTCTGAGACACACAACTAGTGGGACACATTCTGCACAGCCTCCACAGCCCCCATGGACTTTCAACAGGGAGTCAGCCAGTACCATTAGGTTTCTTTTATAGACTTGGTCATGATCTATTTTTTGCATGGCTGGCTCGCAATCTGGAGTACAGTAGTTTCTTCAATACTCCGACACATAACCGTTTGCTGCTCTGAAGGGGTCGAATGAAAGCTCAGTGCTCAGGCAGGCCCTGACATTATGGAACCAATTGATGTGACCGGAGGGCCTACAGAGATTAATTTTTCTGTGGCCATACAGGCTGATCATTCTCAACGTCTTACCACTGAGAACCTGAAGCCTCGACCCAATTACTGCCATGTTCCTTCTGTGGTGAATATTCAAATGTCAGACACTTCTGCCCATCTATCCATCACTGACAGTGCTGATGATGGGGAATCTCCATGTCCAATCACCAAATCTCCAGGGGCGGCTCCTCCACTAAGGCGGAGGTGCGTCGCCCTGCTAGATTTTCCGAAAAGGAAAAATAAATGATAATTACGTACACTTCATTATTATCATTTTATTTTTCCTTGTAGTAAGGGGCAGGGCAGGCTGGGCTGGAGGGATGGGGCCGGCATGTCTACTTGGTTGGCGGTGTTAGGCTGGCCAAACAGACATGCGCACTTTGCATGTTTCCTACCCGTCTGTATTGCACAGCCGAGTGGAGAACATGCCCAGGCTCCCATTCCCAGTCTGAGCACCGAAGCAGGCCACTCAGACCAATCACGATGCTGCTGCCATGCTGGTGAAAGAAGCGTTGTGATTGGCTGGGAGCCTTTGCAGCTGGGAAGAGGAAGAGGACGGAGGGGAGATGAACACGTCTCCCCTTGAAGATAAGTGTTTTTATTTTTATTATTTATTTTTAAACCCTCCCCAGTCCCGTCGTGCCCTGTCCTGCCCCCCCGTTCAGTGGCAGCCGCCACTGCAACTCTCCCAAGGGGTCTTAGCATATAGTCAAAATATGCTACAACGAGTTGATGCCGGTTGGTGTTGTGGGTATCAACACCCACAACGAGCAGCAGTAACCCCCTTCCCCCTAGCGCCTTGAGACCCGCACGGGTGAGTAGCACCCTTTATAAATGTTAATGATTTGATTTGATTTGATCAACACCACAGCCCCGGATCTGAGTTTTCTCAGTTGGATCATTGCTGGGGTCACAAATAAAATCAATGAGAAAAACTGGGTAGCAATGATAACAAATCACCAAATCATTTGTTTACAAGAAACTTGTCCATGCTTAGAAATGCATCTAAATAGCTTCTACTCAGTAATCACCCCTGCTACCCAGACGGTCTCAGTGCACCACAATGGAGGCCTCATAGCTTTAATTAGTGTCACCTTGTCAGCTGAGATCATGAAGACCTAATTGGACTCTACCTTTTTTCAGATAATCTGTGTGTTAGTAGTAGGGACACTGCTTGTTGTCCTTAGAAAGTTTTATCACAATAATTTTGACACAAAAAAAATTATAATCACAGAGTTCCTTGTCCTGTCCCTTGATAAAGTGTTGACACGGATTGGTGAATATTTTGAAATAATATGGGGGGTGATTTTACTTTAGACTATGTCCTATTTCTAATATCCGGGTATGCGGAATAGGAGACAATTGTTTTTGCAACCATTTGCATTTTGATCATAACCTTTGTGGTGATATCCTGAACAAGTTGATGGTGACCCATGACCTTATTCTTAGCCTAGATCTGGGCTCTACTGCATCGTCAAGGAAGGTAACATACACAGATAGGGGGTCTGGGTCTATGACTGACTATATTATGATTTCCAAATTTTGGGCAAGGAAGGTACACACATTTTATATTACTGAGAGCCCTTTAATCGATCATAACCGGCTGACGCTGAATTTCCATCTAGGGCTGATGCCACTAGCCAGTCATGAAATTGTTGACCCAGTTGAGTACACCAGGAATCAGGGAGTGCGCTGTAAATGTCGGGATACTGACCCAGAGGTGTTCATGTCCCAACTTTTGAAGGATAAGAGCGAGCATTTCGGACTGTGCCTAAGTTTTCAGCCTGGTCCAACTGGATTCTTGTGGGCCTTTTCCAAACTCTGCAGAAAGGTAAATGAACTACTAATGGCGAGACACTAAAAACTAGCTCCCAAACGCAAACAATGGTTTGACAAGTTATGTTTACAGGCCCATAGTAGTTTATTCCAAGCAGTTAAAATGTCACCCAGAGACATGGTGGAAGTTATAACATGCAGGAAACACTATAAGGAGGATATTAGGACTAGGAAAGAGACAATCAGAGGGGAGGCTTGAAAGCAGTGTTTAATTTGTAAATAAAAACATGCTGGTGCCCAAAGCTCTCCTCTGAAACTTGCGACTGATGCACTTTAAATGTGTGAGTATGGAATACTGAGGCAGTGTAGTCCTGAAGCTATTTCAGGCCTCTTTAATCCATTCACAGCCAATCCCTGCCCCTTCAGCTCACTCTTGTAGCTTTCTGCATTCTCCTTTTGTGAAGCTTTTTCGTTTTTCTCTTCCTCCATCTTTCCCATATGAGTCTTTTGCATGCAGTAATTTCTTTAGTCAGAAAAATAAGTGCCGGCCCCCAAAAATAAGTGCCAGAGCCCCACACCTCAAATTAAGCACTGCTTGTAAGCAATTAATTACAGCTTCTGCTAGGAAATATGTGAGCCAATTCTGACAGGTAGTGAACACACCTTTTTTTACAGACAGTTCTGTGACTAGTATAGATGTGACCATCCCAGAACATATGTGGGTTAGGTATTTTAGCAATATATATGATTCCCATATGATTCCCGTATCTTGGTGCATAGTGCTAGCAGTAATTTAGAGGAGGCATCCAGCTCTGGAACTAGTGATCAGCTATTAATTTCACTTAAAGACTTTATATCTGCAGTGGAAAGATATTAGAACAACAAAGCACCAGGGCCAAATGGGTTAGCGAATGACCGTTTAAAAAACAACCTGTTTTTTTGGGCTCCACTCCTGGTGAATGTACTCCACAGTGTGGTCCATGTGGGCCACCCTGTCCAGGTCCAGGGCAATAATTGTCCTCCATCTTTAAAAAGGGAGATGGGGCAATCCCTGATGTTACCTACTAATCTCCCGTAATAGACTCCACAGCCAAGGTGTTAGGCATAATACTGTTAGACTACCTTGAGAACTGGGCCAGTAAGATGAGCATCCTAATGGCAGCCCAGTATTGATTCAGGCTGGGATTAGGAACAACTGATACGTTCCTGAATCTGCATTGGCTAATCAGTAGATATTTGCTTGCCAATGGAGGGTGCTTCTTCATGAAGTTCATGGACCTCAGTGCAGCTTTCACTATGTAATAAGAGGCAAGTTGTGGAGCATACTCATGGAAAAGGATGCTAACCAAAAGATTGTGCCCCTATTATCACAGCTCCATGAGGATGTGGAAGGCAGCCTCAGGTTTGGACCCAACGGAGAATGTTTGTCACCTGTAAAGATAACAAGAGGGGTCAGACAGGGATGCATATGGGCCCCCTTTCTTTTTAGATTTTGTCTAAATACCCTCAGCAATTATTTGATTGAGGCTGAAGTGGATTAACCCATAATGGGGACAAGAATGGCACCTGTATTAATGTATGCTGATGACTAGCTAAAACAGAACGAGTACTCCAGAGGCTTTTGTGTAGATTTGTGGTTTTCATGACTAAAATGGGCCTGTCAACAAATAAAACAAAATAATTTGCCATGGTGTGTGGCTGCCTTTGGAGTGAGATTACCCCCTTTCATACAGGTGGCACCACCCTGCAGTTTGTCCTTACCTTTACTTATCTGGGAGTCCCTTTTGATAACAACAGCTCCTGGTGGCACCTGTTGAGTGTGAGAACAATGTAATTTACAAAGATCATAGCTTCATTGTTCAAATTTGCCTCTAAATTAGGGTCCATGCTGCTTGATGCACATTGAACACTCACAATTTCAGGTTATTGAAATTGTATTTTGCAAAGACTCTTACTGCTCCCTAATAGTGTCCAGACTATAACAACACATAGAAAGCTAGGCCTTCATTATGTAGGAGCCATTTTAAGGCCAGTGCCAATTTTTCGATGACTTTCAGATTGATCCAGGCCTGAAGCTGCGTTTATCTAAATGGTGATCAGTGATTCCCTAAAACTGTCCAAAGTTCAAAACATTAAATGGCTTATGCATATAAAAGAAGGTCTGTGGGATATAGGTAGGCTGGACCTGTATGAAAACCTGCAGAGCATCAACCGTTTTACTAAAATCACAGTGAAAAACTACGTATTTAACCTGGTAGCAGGGAAAAGAGAGGATACTAAAGTCAGGAAGAAATTAGTTGAATCATATTTTCTGCAACACACTACCACCCGAATAGAGCCACAGCATGCCAAAGTGCCACGTTATCAGAGGTTTTATTTGATAAGGTTTAGACTTGGCCTGGCACACTACTTGGGCCCTCATTCTGACCTTGGCGGGCGGCGGAGGCCGCCCGCCAAAGTCCCGCCGTCAGGTTACCGTTCCGCGGTCGAAAGACCGCGGCGGTAATTCTGACTTTCCCGCTGGGCTGGCGGGCGGTCGCCTTCAGACCGCCAGCCAACCCAGCGGGAAAGAGGCTTCCACGATGAAGCCGGCTCGGAATCGAGCCGGCGGAGTGGAAGCTGTGCGACGGGTGCAGTTGCACCCGTCGCGTATTTCACTGTCTGCGCAGCAGACAGTGAAATACATGTAGGGGCCCTCTTACGGGGGCCCCTGCAATGCCCATGCCAGTGGCATGGGCACTGCAGGGGCCCCCAGGGGCCCCGCGACCCCCCCTACCGCCATCCGGATCTCGGCGGTCCGACCGCCGGGATCTGGATGGCGGTAGGGGGGGTCGGAATCCCCGCGGCGGTGCAGCAAGCTGCGCCGCCGCGGAGGATTCAATGGGGCGGCGGTACACTGGCGGGACCCCGCCAGTGGTGCCGGTCCGACCGCGGCTTTACCGCCGCGGTCGGAATCCCCATTGGAGCACCGCCGGCCTGTCGGCGGTGCTCCCGCGGTCCTCCGCCCTGGCGGTCAAAGACCGCCAGGGTCAGAATGACCACCTTGGTGTCTTATCCCTCTGATGTTCACACCAGTAGAGACCTAATACCATGTTCCTGTGATTCATCAACTTCCAAGTCCCAGCTGCCTTGTTCTTTTTTTAAAAACTATATAGGGACCCGAGTACATGAATTCTGAAGTCTATATTAGGAATCTCAATATTAGAGCAAGGCAGTGATGAAATATCTTTGGTTTCTTCAGCGTGATGTGGTCTGCTTTACAATCTTAGGTTCATCGCTGTGATAGTGAAACATAGTAGACTTGTTGGGGAAGTGAATTAGGATCTGATCACAGTCTTGTGTGCATCAAGCTATAGTTATGAGGGCAGACCAGGTCATGTATTTCTCCTCTATTTTGCTTGTGTGTATTATCGGTAATACTCATTGTTTGTTTTCGCACTTTATGCACTTATCACTTTATGTACAGCTTTGCCTATAGAGGACTTTAGCCAAGCAGTGGATAGGGAATATATTTTATTGATTCCACAGAGCACTATTGCTACTGTTAGTGACAGTAAGAGTAGATATGTGATAATCAATGAGATGCCAATATTTCAGCCACTTACGGGCCCAGGGCAGACAATTCAGACTTCTTTCTGGAGCTCTGGTAAGAGATATTTAGTCTAGGACCGGATACTATTACTTGGGGTTGGAAATTCAATATTCTCCTTGATTTGGTACTCCACACATCTAATTTAGCTAGCATACCATACCCTCAGATTGCACTCCAGATTCAAAACATAATGGCCCTCATTATTTCGGCGGTCTATTCTGTAGACCGCCGAAGTCACCACCACCACATGACCGCCAGTGTTGGCGGTCTGAAGACTGCCATATTATGGCTGCTGGCTGCTCTCCGCTACTATTTGGTGGGGAAACCGCCAGCAGCCATACTGACGGTCGGCAGTCGATTGGAGCTTGCTCCATCACCACCACCACGTTACCACAACACCGCCCGCTGTATTACTACATTGTAAATGGCGTGGAGGTGTTGTCTTGGTGGGGTGCTGACAGCGGAGCAAGCTCCATGGACCCCATTCCCTCCTGGACGACCACCGTGACCACCAGGTAAGGTGATCGTCCAACAGGGGAGGGAGGGGTGTTGAGTGTTGTGTGTGAATAGGGGGGGGTGTGTGTGTGAATTGAGGGGGGTGTTGTGTGTGTTTGTATGCATCTGTGTGCAAGTATCTGTGTGCAGGTGTGAATGCGTGTAAGCGGGGTGGGGGAGTCTGTGTGTGTGTATGCAGGGGGTGCGGGGATTGTCGTGTGTGAATGTGTGTGTGAATGAGTGATTGTGGATGTGTGCGTGTATCTATGTAAGTGTGGTGTGTGCGTGCATGGATCGGGTAGGGGGCATCGCTGCTTGGCGAGGTGGGGGGCTTCTGATGTGGTCAGGGGGTCCTACATGGGGGGGGTTGGGGATTCCTGTTGTACGACAGGAATTAGTATTCCTGTCGCCAGTATCCTTACCGCCAGGAATTTAGTGGCGAGGCTGCTGCCAAGGTCATAATGACCACCAATATCTGATATTGACCTCAAGACACAAAAATACTAGCAAAGGTATGTGCATTACATACGCACACAAGTTTTAGTCAGGATTGATTACTGATTAGTTACTAGAGACAATAGTGCAAAGACTATGAGAGGAGACTACCTGCCTATGACACTTTCTGATCATGCACAGGTTTTCCTAGAGCTAGCCTTCCCTGGCATGCTAGACCCCATGTTCATCTGGCAACTCTCACCTGGTGTGTTACGCGACCTAGTGTTCAGCAAGGAAATCAACACAGAAATTCTTGAGTTCTGACATAGAACTCAGCCAATCTCCTTGGCTGGCATACTGAGGGAGGCTTTTACGGTGGTCAAATGAGGTGCGTCCATCTCATGTAGGCATCAACTGATTGCACCTGAAGAGGAAATCCGGGCTCTAGAATGGATTATTTTGCCACCCGGGAGGCACAGCTCCTACTTGAAATTAGGGAGTAAACTGGTAGAGTATGATGAGGTAGCAGTTAGAGAAACTCATTATTAAAGCAAGGATTCAGTAGCCGGGAGATATGGGGAGAGAGATGGGGCTCAGGAAAACTCTTGCTGGACTTCTCCATAAGTCCATGGCTACATTGCTAAGGTGGTCAATAGCAGCACCACAAACCTAACTAGCACTACCAACATCACACAAGCCCTACTGAACGAATCTGCATTGGGTCACCGACTCAGATCACATTCTTAAATACTTGAACTCCATGCAAGTTCTTCGGTTGGACAATGTTCTTAGGCAGTATCTTGATGCTACAGTCACAGTTGAAGACATTGAACATGTTGTACACAGTCTGACCAAATATAAGGCATGAAGCTCAGATGGTCTGGCTACCCTTTTTCATAAAGTATACTCACACATCTTGGCACTGTACCTCCAGTTGTATATAACGATGGTTGGAAAGAGGGAAATCTATACCCTTCACTCTGTAAAGCCCTAATTGTTATCACATGAAAACCTGATAAGTTGCCTAAAAGCTGCAACTCATACAGGCCCATGTCCATGATAAATGGATAATAAGGTACTGGCCAAATAGATTATAAATTGACTAATTCCATTACTGCCTGACATTGCCCGGCCTGACGAATTCCATTTCATACCGGGATGCTCCAAGGCCTATAAATTGCGGACCTTATTTGCATTAATGCATGCTCTTAATCCATGGGTGAATGATGCTGTCATTTTGTTAGATGCAACTAAAGTATTTGACACACTCAAATGGAAATACTTCTGCATGTTATTGGTGATGAGAGGCCTTGCTCACTGATGTAGTACACGGATTAGGCTACTCTAAAAACCATTTGCCTGCAGATAAATGGTGTAGTAACTACTCAACTTCCTACTGCCATGGGTACCAGACAGGGCTGCTGTTGCCCATACTATTTGGAAAAGGAACACCTGCCAACTAGGTTGTGAAAACTCTACTCCGATAGAGAACTAAAATATACAATCAGAAGAATAGTTGTCCTCATGTATCTGGATAATGTCATGCTATATGTCAAAGACCCGTATCCAACACATCGCTGATGCTTAGAGATTTTAATAAATTTGGTTGCCTCATGGGAATAACTATTAATTGGTCCAAACTCAACCCTCCTTTGTCTCAATGTAATCACAAGCAAGTTCACTATTCAGTTTCTGCTACAATGGTCTGACACTGTGATCAAATATCTGGGCATATGGATGAGCATAGACCTAGATGAAAGTGGTTGCGAAAATTATGGCAGAGGAATTGTTTCAAGGGACATATATGGTCTAAATTGCCTCTGTCAATGTAGACAGGATTGGCACTGCCAAAATGGAAGCACTCCCCTAGATTCTATGCCTCTTCATTAATGTACTAGTTCCGCTCACAAGGCATTACCTCTGCTGTATTCACTCCAATCCAATAAGCGTAGCTCACACTGCCATTAGAAGAGAAAGTTTTCTGTGTGCTACTACTGCTACTGCACCCAAGCGCAGTTTGAGCACTATTGGAATCATGCTCACCCTTTCAGCCACAGGTTGTCATAAAGATAGAAAATATGCCATCATGCCAGTTGAACACTATTCTTTGGTCCCCAGTAGGACACCCCAATATATATTAAATTAAATGAAATGCAATATTTGTGTGTGCCTGGAGATGCTCTAGGCCTCTTGCAAAACTAGATTAGAATGCCTATTGTGGATAAAATCCCAGAACTTTGAAACTCAGCATTGTCATTTACAGTAGGCTGATGAGGCAGCCTCCAATGAGCCAACCGTGACTGAATTTGATGGGCGAACTCTAATTAGGTGGCACATTTATCATTGTATAGTGCCTCTGGGAAGCCTCCTGCTGCATGCCCTTATACATATTCCTGTATCACTGGATCTGAGCCTCCAGCAGATTCTACACCACTCCTGCATGCACTTGTGGAGCTTATGGGCTCCTCTTCTCCTAGGAAACTCATCACTCAACTCAACCACCATGCAAGTCAAAGCACCAGTCTGCACCTGCAAGGAAATATCTCACTGGTTGAGAGACCGCGATCCTTCTCCTACGGAGAAACAATGGTGGTACTGTTGCACTCAGACAGATGTGCTTCCACCTGACAGGTGGCAAGTAATACACATCAAATTCCTTTACAGGATGTATCAGACTCCTGTGTTATTGTGTGAGTATTTTCAATAACACCCGCTGTACACGCTGTTATGCCATGGATGCCATGGTATGCATTTAGCACGGGACTGTCCATGTGTTCCTGAGTATTGGTCGTCTGTGTTATACACTGCCTACCATTAACCATTACTGACCTTAAAATACAGAGATTGCCACTAGAGTCACTTCTAGGTTGAGTTGAGGATGTGCAGACCAGGATTAGGCACCTTAAGGCCATGCTGCTCATACCAGTTAAGCATGGGGTGGAGATGCACTGGAGCAACAGGATGCCCTAACCCCAAACAAAGGGATGGCTAAAGTTCATAGTTCATTGCCACAAACAAGCTGAACGCTACTGGGAACTCATGCCCAGTAAATCCCAATCTAAGGCATCTAGGGCCAGATGTAGGTAAGTATGGTTTTGCGAGTTGCAATTTGCGAGTCATAGAGACTCGCAAATTGCAACTCGCAAAACCACATGCAGAAAGGTGTCTCAGACACCTTCTGCGAGTCGGTATGGGGTCGCAATGACCCACCTCATTAATATTAATGAGGTGGGTCGCAAATTGCGGCCCCATACCGACTATGGGCACTCGCAAACATGGAGGCCTGCTGTCGTCAGCAGACCTCCATGTTTGCGACTGCTTTTCAATAAAGCAGGTTTTTTTTTTCAAAGTGCAACCCGTTTTCCTTAAAGGAAAACGAGCTGCACTTTGAAAAATAAACCGAAACCTTTTGTTTCGGTATTTTTCAGGGCAGGTAGTGGTCCATTGGACCACTGCCTGCTCTGAAAAATTATTTTTGTGATCATGGGGACCCCTTCCCGTTTGCGAATGAGTTACCATCCACTTCAAGTGGATGGTAACTGCGAGTTGATTTGTGACCGCTTTTGCGGTCACAAATCAACTTACATCGCGGTGCGAGTTGCAAATAGGAAGGGAACACCCCTTCCTATTTGCAAGTCGGAAACACATTTTGCGAGTCGGTTCCGACTCGCAAAATGTGTTTCTGCATCGCGCACAGGCATTAGCGCCTCGCAAACGGCGTTTTTCGCCGTTTGCGAGGCGCTAATGCCTTGCTACATCTGGCCCCTAGTGCCCAGTCATCAACTATTTGCCATTTTGGGAAAAGTATCATTCCACAGAACTCATGAGGAACAGTCTAAGCTCCTACAGGTTAAGGAAGACAAATTCGGACATTGGGTACCTCTGTGTGGCACTGCCTTGGAGCAGGTGACGCTGTTGCCTGGAATATGCTAGAGTGGAGACCAGATCCAGATTTACAAAGGGCTTATGTTTCTCTTGCATCACACAACATGGCACAAGGCAATGCAATCCCTTTAGTGAGATTTACTAAGCCACAGGAAGCTACCTTCTGTGGCTATGCATGGCTTAATAAATTCAGAGTAGTGCAATGTAGCATAAATCGTTTCCATGCATTACTCTGCATTGGGAAGGCTTTCAATGGGTAGAGCATGGATGTTCCCAAGCATCCACCCATGGATTCTGAAACCAACCCAGATTTACTGAAGGTAGTAAACATGGGATTGCGTTAAGTGACAGGTCACCTCATCAGAGACATAACAAGAAGAAATATCTTAATTTCTCCTCGTTGTTTCCTCTTGCTGTGTGCTGCATTCTGCAGCACCTGTAGAAAGCGGCAAATGCCTGTAAGGATTGATTTTCTGCAGGAAGTTGTCCTTTCCTGCAAATAACATCCTGCCCATAAAATGGGCATCCATTGCACCATGACGCAAAGGTGTCTCGGATGGTACTAGGGTGCACTCAGTGCACCAGCACAAGGAGAGAGCAGGAAATGTGTCATATCTTAGCAGATATAGTGCATTCCTGTTCCCTTCCCTGTCATGCAGCTCAGCATGCTATTGTGCCACATTGTGAGGCGTGCCTTCATTGTAAATCAATATGCCCCCATACGCTACCTGAGAGCTTTGTATGTAAAATAATCGCAAAAAGGAAGTCCCTCTAGTAATATCAACTGCTGTAACATTGTTTCAACTGTATTGTATTGTACTGCACGCCACAATTATTCATGTTATGCCACACACCAATGTGTGTTCTCTGTTACTGTGTTAAATGTTAACAAAGTTTAACAATTAAAAAAACAGTTTTAACAATGCACTTATCATGAAATCTGGAAATCTAAGCACATCAGTAGGTCTTTTGGTACTAGATAGCACTAACATTTACAGTGTAGTTCTTACACAGGTGAACAGGTGTGATCATTTAAAATGCAAGCAACAAAAGTTTGATTCAGAAACATTCAACACAATCCTCGGTTGGTTCACAAAGGGTGTAGAAGAATCAAAATATTCAGGGGTTCACACTAGGGCAGAAGAAAGTGTGGCCAATCACTGTAGGGAAAGTTTAATTGGATACTCTGTAGACTAAGGTCCTGATTTAGAGTTTGGCAGATGGATTACTCTGTCACAAACGTGATGAGTAGCCCAGCCGTCGCATTACCATCTCCACAGGCTATATTGGGATCGTAAAGTGGTAGACGGGATATCCGTCATGTTTGTGACAAAGTGACACCCTCCGCTAAATTCTAAATCAGGACCTAAATTCTAATTTGTAAGAAGTATTGACACATATTTAAAACCATCACATCATTCTTCCTACTCATAGTGTAAACCTTTCTTAGTCATATCGTGTACTCTCAAATTGGTTCTTCATAAACATCACTTTTGTTCAGGGCACTTTATGAACACAGAAATGCATTTCTCTGAAACCCACACTCATCTCTTTCCATGGTGAATTGTACACACAGAAATTGGGGTCTGTGACTGTAATTACAGTCCTCTATCTTAGGATATTTTGTGTGCACAAAACTGGGTATCGCATATTCACCATTTCCTTGTCAAATCTCATGCACACAGAAAAGGGCAGGTTACAACCTGCCCACATCTCTGAGGCACCAAGGGGTATTACACTGCCTCCTCCATGCTGTTAGACATGTGTACTATGCAACAACATAACATGTGTAATGTGGTTGTATCCCTCAAGGTCACATTCCAAACACAAACAGAATTCGAGAATAGAACTAAGGAGCTAATGTAGTGTTCAGTGGCCTCTACTCTTTTCCAAGACTACAACCTTCCATATTTAGAGATCACCAACAGGAAGGTGGAGATCTTTGTGCCTTCAGCAGAGCCACTGAAAAGGCAGCTCCATTGAAGGTGCTGAAACTTGGGTGTGCAGGAGTCCTCTTTAATGTGCCAGTAAAGCTAAGATTTTTGTTTAAAAAAAAAAAGTTTGTTATTGAAAAACAAACAACAAATTTACCAGGTTTGGGTCATTAATTTGTTTTCCTTCATGAGACAGCCATACTTTTGCTTGTAGACCAGCACATAAAAAAAATAATTTTGGAGTATCATTCCTAAATTCGGTAATAGATTCTGAAGTACTTTGACTGACAGCCAATTATCAACGGGGTTGTCAATCCAAGGATTATGACAATGAGCAGCATAGGCTCTGCCCTCAGTAAAAAAGTGATTCACCTGATTATAATCAAGAGAAGGAACCGTAGGTTTGGTGGACAGGTACTGTGTGACATTTTTGGCAGAGTACCCTGTCTATCATCCTCACATACCTGAGCAGGGGCTCAATGCATACCAGGCAGGAAGCCATAGAATACTACAAGAAGCGAGACTACATACAGACCTTGAGTCATCAGTGTCTAAGACAAGGCGGAAGAGCTAGAGAGAGGATCACTTGCTGTCTCTGTGGTCTGACAGCCATAAATTACCGTTTTAGAGCAAGCACTGTGCTGGTCATAAAAGCCTTGCTTTAGGTATCTAGATTCAATCCTGCTTCCACACATATTGTGCATAAGGTGCACAAAAATAGTACATTTTAAGGGTGATGCATGTATGCATGTAAGATGTCTTAGAAAAACCTTTTCTATTGGCATAGCATGCACATGGGCAGTGGGTTAAAAGTGGCATATTGTTGCTCTTACTAGCCCCTTTACATTGCAGGTTCATTGAAGTGGCTTTTTGTTGACCTGTTGTTAATATCTCGGTTGTTGACCATTAAAATGAATAAAAAAGTCTGTGAACTTTGTGGTAAAATCACGTATGTTTAATATATGTCCTTCTTTAGCGACATCAGGCTTGAAGCGATGTAACCTTTGTAAGACACAACCTTACAGACCATTGTCTCACCCTTGTGTTCCCTGTCATCAGCGGAAGATGTTATTGCAATCTTTGTGCGTGGTCCTGGGTTAATAGATGGTGTTTTTATTATCCTTGTTTTTTGTTTGTTTTTTATTTATTTGCTGATTTAATAATTTATTAACGTCTTTATATCAGGGATTTTAGATAGTGATGCTTACATGTTACTATACAGCGACTTCAGAGTGGTTGGTGGTAGCAGGTACATCTGTAGAATCAACAGTCCGTTGACTTCTGGAGGAACTAGTAATTCAAGAGGGGATATGCCCTGATCTTCATGTTTCTGAAAACCCTTTCAGGTGGATATTTAAGAAGGCCCTGAAAGAAAGGAAGAAAGGGCCCTGAGCAATGTCAAAGACAACTGCACTTGAAAACAACGTAATAATGGATTCTTCTTAACTACGTGATGGTGTCTCTGCTGATACGCATTGAATTCCTGCTCTCATTATATCTGCCGCAGGAACTTATTTTTATGTGCATTTCCACTGAACAGGCACAATTGTACCCCCATTTTCCCTAACTCTCATGTATGTACAAATCACTGTTGTCAGACTGTCCTTGCCTTGTTTGCTGGTGTCATCTTTGTTACTCCATAGCTTTTTGTCCACCAAAACAGAAAAGTTCCTCAAATCTAACATGCACTGAAGTCAATGGAAGTCTTCGCTATGTTGCTGCTTGGCCTTCAAAATGTTTTAGTGTATAACAAAACTAAAACACACATTAGAAAAAACACAACCAAGTATATATAGTAGTATTATTATTTTGCTAGTCTCATGAAATATTATAATAATAATAATAATAATAATAATAATAATTTAAAAAATGACGCTCCGGTGGCGCTAGGGCCTTGTAAATCTGGTCCTTAGAGTTCTTATGCATCAAGACAAGGGGGGGTGACAACACATTCAGCCCCAAGTATTGTGAAAATGTTTATGGCACCAGATCTTATGAACACTCACCAGAAAAATGCTTCTTTACAGTGCGAATGCCATAGTGCTCCACAAGGGACTTTTAGAGTCGTCTCATTGTTTGGGCCTGTACAGTCTTCTTGACCAGCATGGCTACGATGAGCCACATTTAAGCTCATATATCACTATTCTGAATGGTCAATGCTCAGCTGTGGGCATCCGTGTGTTGTGTTTTCCCGGTGTTGTTACAGTCCTGCAAAGGTGATCTTGTTTCCTTTGTGTAATGGAGTCATCTTTTCAACATGCTCTTCTGAGCTGTTCATGAGCTAGCCGGCTGGCCACAATTGCGCCGTCTCTGCTATCAGCACTAAAACAACATGGTGATCTGGCACCTGATGACTATAAAATGAATATTCATCTCCACTAAGAGGCAAAGCTGAAGGAAATTACTTCCTATTCTGGATGCTGCGAAACTGTAGTAAGCACAAGACATAACATCCTGCAACTTTGTGGTCCACCCAGACCATGGAGTTACATCAATTGATCCCAAATGGAGCCAGCTTCACTGATTCTGCTTTTGGCTGACACAAGCACCTTTTCTGATGCTCCCTGTACTCTGTCATATGATAGTAATCTAATGCATGGAACCTTCAAGAGTCCTTGTGAGATTTTACCCCTGGTGGAATCTACAAATGTTAGTAGTCTTGACAATGAACCCTGATCTTCTTCTGTTCAATTTGGAATAATAAAGTATGAACTTACTCTTTCACCACACTTCAAAAATTCATCCCAAATGGAGCACTTCCATCTGCGCACTAATTGCAGAATTTATCCTGTGCTGTTCAACCAGATTGTGGTACTTTGCCTCAAATCGTGTTCTGCTACATTATATGAAACTGCATATTCTGGAACACTCATTGGCTTGCGTTTAATCTTACTTCATGGCATTCCAGTCAGAAGCGTCTCCAAATATGGCCAGTTACTGGTAGATACAATGGCGACCCAGTCTACGCCCCATTCTAGGTGCAGATCTTTCTTTGAGACTGCAATATATCTCAGACCCTCATGAACAGCACGACATATTCACATTACACCTACCTCCACTCTCCAGTAATGATACGCTACCAGCTTCCCACACAAACCTACTTGGTCATCAAATCCTCCCAGTTAAGAGATTCTCAACACCTCATACCGGTCCTTCTTGTCTCAGAATGTCTGATCTGTGATGCTGTAACATCATTGGGGCACCTACGTATTCATTTCACACACACCAACTACCTCTCCTCTTCCAACACTCTTCTAAACTATGCATGTTGTATTGGGTGAAGGCAACAGAAGCATGAGTCCACACTTATGACAGCAGTGTTCTACGGAAAAACAGTTCTGCCACCACAACTCACTTGTCAGGTGAAATACAGACAATGCAACAGCAAGGGCACACCAGATGCAGCACAACATGTAAGGAAAACCATGGAAATTAAGGTCTGCAGAAAAGGGTGCCTATAGCAAAAAACACAGAACAGGCGAGCTCGACTCAAAGCAGGACCCTGCTGGATGCTTGTTGCACAAAAACAAGATTGAAGAAACACAAAATGCATAAAAGTAGACACCAAAATAGAGAAAGAAACATTTTGCATTCAAGGACAAGGGCAGCCTTACACAATGTTTCTAAAAACGTAGACACCTTGGGGCTCTTTGTTGAAGCAGTGATTGCCTTGAAAAGCAACAACACACTAGGCGATGGGGAGAATTGATAATATTCCCTGCATAGGAAAGATGTCTCAGTCTGGTTAATGTGCAATGCGGAAATCTTGTACAATGAAAATAGAGGTGGATTGTTTAGTGAACAAGATACAATGTTTAACCCAGAACGCAGCCACTTACTTGAGGCAGGTGTGAAAGTAAGGATGGAAACAGTAATCAAATCTATATCATACAAGCAGGCAACAGAAACATGGCTCTAAGCATCAGAGTAGGCAGAAAATGGAAGGTGCCAATACTACATGCCACCGCAAAAATACTGATGCCTACTGTCTGACAATTGAGTGGCGACAATGCAAGAGCAGCACTAAAAAGCATATAAACATTTTGATTTTGTTGTGGTCGTTTCCAGTTTTCAATTTTCAGCCAAGTTTGGATAGGGATATGCAAAGTTAAATCCCTCAGCTAAGTTGTGACAAGTGCCCAGAAGAGATGTTGCTCGGCTTCGCACACCCTCAATTCTATGACATTATACTTCTTTCATTGCTCAGAGGCAGACGACAGTCAACTTTTTGTGAAACAAGGTGGGTTCACCATTAATTGTTTCACTGCTTAGTGAGCAGACATACTAACATATATCTAGTGCTCAAAAACCATTAACCACCATGGAAGCGCTTCTAAACTTTTTGTCTTCTGTGGACCTCCACTTAATTGCTACTTGGAGCCAGGGACACCTAAGCAATATCTATGGTTTGAACTTCTTAACCCACTCAGACAATACAGAAACAAGTGTATATCAAACTCATACAGAATTTCATAATTTTTGTATTTGATTCACAAGAACATGCAAAAATTGACATTTTCATTTTAATCAGAAGGTTTGAGCACTTCAAAATGTAGTTTGTTTTTTTAAACGCAATGCGACATGCTGGATTCTAGAATATCATTCTGTGTTTTTTCCTCAATGCATGCTCTCTTTTTGTTGGAGTATGCCAGTGACATCAATGGTCCATACTAGACTCCTTTTGATGTACTTGCCCTGCTCCCAGGAATCAAGATAAGGATATAATCATACTTTTAACTTCAAATTTCAAATTTCTTCACATTTGCAGAGTGTTTTAAAATGTTCAATTTTACTTTTACATTTATAAATGAATCTGCTAATATTTAATTTTCTAAACTGTCTCGAACACCCTGAGGAGGCGATGGGGGCCCTTGGAGGTGCTTGAACCACAGGTGAAGAATTATTGTTCTATGGCACTGCAACACCACCATACCTAATTCATGTTTGTCACATAATTCAACCCCCTTTAACAGAAGCTTAAAAGATACATACAAACAATGCATTGACGACGTAGGTAGTCTATTTTGCTTTTCATTGTCAGATTTTTGCAGTGACTCCTAGTGTACAGCGCATTATACTTGGTCATACACTACTCTCTTTAAGTACAGATATGCACAAAAAGATATATGTACATGAAATATTATCTGACATGGCAGCACTCACGGTCACCCCCGACAGGACAGTATTTATTAACTTTTGTGCTCAAATCGTGATATCCCTAAGATTTGATTTTAATTCTTCAGCCATTAAATACGATTTGTCCAATTGGAAACATGCCAATTTACTTTCTGAGCACACATGATGGGCTTGGGATTTTTTCAACTGATAAGGTGATAATTTATCACTTCATAAACTTCTTAAACAATCTTCAATTTGTCTTAAATTACGAATTGTGTATGCTGTACATTTAGCTGACAAACCTTTAATAACTTTTTCATACTCTATATATTATGTAGCTCATTTTACGTAAGTTCTCATAACGCCAGTTGGTAATAGGCGCATATTATGTGCCATATTTATACTTTTTGATGCAAAACTGCGCTAACGCAGTTTTGCGGCAAAAAAATTAGCGCCGGCTAACGCCATTCTGAAGCGCCATGCGGGCGCCGTATTTAATCAATGACGTTAGCCGGCGTTAGCCGCTGGCGCAGCCTGGTGTGCGTGGAAAAAAACGACGTACACCAGGCAGCGCCGGCGTAGGGGGATATGGGGCTTGGGCGTCAAAAAATGGGGCAAGTCAGGTTGAGGCAAATTTTTCGCCTCAACCCGATTTGCGCCATTTTTTCCGACTCCCAACCCCCATAGAAATGACTCCTGTCTTAGCAAAGACAGGAGTCATGCCCCCTTGCCCAATGGCCATGCCCAGGGGACTTCTGTCCCCTGGGCATGGTCATTGGGCATAGTGGCATGTAGGGGGGCACAAATCAGGCCCCCCTATGCCACAAAAAAAAAAAAAAAAATGACTTACCTGAACTTACCTTAATGTCCCTGGGATGGGTCCCTCCAGCCTTGGGTGTCCTTCTGGGGTGGGCAAGGGTGACAGGGGGTGTCCCTGGGGGCATGGGAGGGCACCTCTGGGCTCCTTCAGAGCCCACAGGTCCCTTAACGCCTGCCTTTTCCAGGCGCTAAAAAACGGCGCAAAAGCGGCCGTACGTCATTTTTTTTGACCCGCCCACTCCCGGGCGTGAATTTTGCCCGGGAGTGTAAATACGGCGCACATGCCTCGGAGTCAATTTTTTAGACGTGAACGCCTACCTTGCATATCATTAATGCAAAGTAGGTGTCCACGCTAAAAAATGACGCAAACTCCATGGACTTTGGCGCTAGACGCGTCTAACGCCAAAGTATAAATATGGAGTTAGTTTTACGTCGGAATTGCGTAAAAAAAAATGACGCAATTCCGGCGCAAACGGAGTATAAATATGCCCCTATATTTTTATAGTGTGCAATTGTGACTATTTATGCATATATTTAGTAATTATTTTGCATTATTTCTAAAACATTATTACATTCCAATAACATATTTTATAAACACAAAAAGATATATGTCTAGGTTCATAAGAATGGTCAACGAAAATGGGATTTTTAAATTGCAGTGCAAGTCTTTGAGTCTTTGAGTGAATCAAAGGTTGTTAGAGATTACAAACTGACTAGCAGGTCAATCCCACCAGGGCACACTGTGGTGTCTTAAGGAAAATGTTCTGAATGAATTTTTGTTAGTCTTATGTTATTGTTTCCCTAACACATGAAGGTCCTACCCAGAAATTTGCAAGCAGAGCTAGAGGTACATAGACTATATTCGAAGATAAAATTGTTCAAGCCTTGATATAAGTAACCAATCCAAATATGACTCATGAATACTCTTCCCCAAAATGACACTATGGGTCTTAATTAGAGTTTAGTTGTAATAGAAACACTAGATTGAGGGGAATCAGTAGTATAAGGGCCCAATCTGAGTCTGGGGACAGGGTACTCTGTCACCTCTGCAACGGATATTGCATCCATCTTATTATAAGTGCAATATGATGTAATGTACTTCAAATAATGTGGACAGGATACCCCCAATTTTTATGAAGGTGTTACCCATCAGTCACACTTCAAGTCAGGCCCTAAATTTCCTCCACCATAATTTGTCTGTGGTTGAGGGCATTCCAGCAATGGATTGTCCTACAAATTTAGGATTTCCACCTGCAAATATTGTAGGTTTCTAGCAAAAGTGAACCATATATCAAGCCCTAGGACCTGCCCTAGTAAATCATTAGTTAGCCTAGTTCACTTTTTTGGTAGGTTGCAGCTGAGTCATTTTCTGTGACATGACACCTTGAGAACCTGCTCAACAGTGCTTGTGCAACTGAAACTGCTATACAAATAAGGAAAGGGTTATCTTAGGATACTCACCTTCATGGTCAGAGTTTTGCAAACCACAAACTGCTCAGCAGTGATGAACCTCACAGACAAATAATGGAACCGTTTTCAAAGCAAATTCTTCTTAGCTTGCAGCATTAGCACGTTAATGGCAATTGGAGTGAACAAGACTGTTATAGACTAAGATGTTTGGCCTCCAGTGGCTGTGGCTCTCAGAGGGTCTGAAACATTGCAACAGCCTCACAGGAAAAACCTGGTACTTTAGTTTGTATATTCCCATGAGAGCATGAAATATAATTTGCTGTTTTGGAAACGTGCCCATATGATAGAGGAATCCAAGCACTTCAGTAACATGTAAATAAATAAAGCATGAAATTCATTAGTAAAATTAGCAACTACAATTTATTTAAAAAGACACATTGTTTTCAATCACGGTTGCAGTTCTTAATGTCTCCTCTTTGTAAGTCAGAACATATTATTTATGGACCCATACAAATGCACATAAAGTATATTCTTGGTTTAGGTTTGGTTCATTATCACCAATTCTGTGATGAGGAATTTATTTGATCAAAGGTCTTTCAGGGTGTGAAATCTTGAGGTTTTCTTGGATCACTGGCATGGTTGTTTCGGACCTCTCTTACTTCCTGTGACAAATAGCAAGGTCACCCTGGTGTATCAACAATATATTTTGCATGCCTCATATCACATGATAAATGAGATAAAGAACCCCAGCAGTACATTATTAGGACATTGCATGTCACCAAGGCATTCTGTGCTCTTTTATAGGAATGGGGGAGAGGGCTGAGAAACTTTACAAAGCCATGGAACTCCCAGGTGGCTTAAAAAATACTTATTATGAATGGCAGGGGGTGCTTTACTCCTTATTGAACATGGTCACACCGTCACCTTCCCCATGAATCATGTAAATCCTTGGTGTGTTGCTCTTTCATATGAAAAAGATAGCATGTTTCAAACCATGAAGAATAACAGCAGAATCTCTAGTGCAAATTTAAATACAAAAAAACAATTAAGTATTTTTTGTAAAAACATACTGGAATAACATTAATACATGACAGATTTTTTAAAAACGATATGAGATCAGAGACTGCATCTCGTTAGATTGGTGGGAACAGTTTTTAGTTTTGTCAATAACAGTAGCAATAAGCAATTGAGTTGCATGGAAAAAGTATACCCTTCCAAAATCACTAGTGTTGCCTGTTATGAAGCAGGTGTATGGGGAGCAGTTGAGACAAACTATTACAAACAGAAGATGTTGGAAAATGGATTATTGGTAAGGGCTGGTATGTACCTACACTTAGCAATAGGCCACTAACCTCCACTTTGGTCCAGTTAGGTCTCAAATAATTAAACCCAGCTCAACCCTTGGTAGCTTGGCAACAAGCGACAAGGCTTGACTTAGGAGACATATGTGTAAAGCATTTAAAAATCACAAAACAGTAAGGGCCAGATGTAGGAAAGGAAAATTTTGCAACTTGCAAATTGCGAGTCGGTCAACTCGCAAAATGGGATGCAGAAAGGTGTCTCAGACACCTTCTGCGACTCGCTATGGGGTAGCAAAGACCCACCTCATTAAAATTAATGAGGTGGGTCGCAGTTTGCGACCCCATAGCGAGTCCCTGCACTCACAGGGATGGTGGCCTGCTGTAGTCAGCAGACCTCCATGTCTGTGACTACTTTTTAAATAAAGCATTTTCTTTTCCTTTTTGCAGCCCGTTTTCCTTAAAGGAAAACGAGTTGCAAAAAGAAAAACTTCCAAAACTATTTGGTTTCATTTTTTTCAGAGTAGGCAGTGGTCCATAGGACCACTACCTGCTCTGAAAAAATATTTTTTTCTGCATTCACAAAGGGGAAGGGGTCCCATGGGGACCCCTTCCCTTTTGCGAATGAGTTACCAACAGTGTGACACTGGTGGTAACTGCGAGTTGGTTTGCGACCGCATTCGCGGTCACAAAGCAACTCAGCATGGCAATGCGGTCGCAAATAGGAAGGGAACACCCCTTCCTATTTGCGAGTCGCATCCTCAAATTGCGAGTCGGTACCGACTCGCAATTTGAGGATGAGCATCGCGTTCGGCCTTTTGCATGCCGCAAACTGCGTTTTTCGCAGTTTGCAACATTCAAAAGGCTTCCTACATCTGGCCCTTAATAAGTAAAACACAAAACACAATAAAAATCCAACAACAATGTATACAAAATAGATTATATTTGTATCTTTAAAATGATACCAAAATGATTAAAATCGTATAAGGGGGACTGGAGACATGAATTTTTAAAGAATTAATGCTTTTTAGCGCTTAGAAACGAATAGTGCCAATCTGATCATCTGGTCGCACCTCTACGGGGGCAAAGTCAGTGTTTAATGCTGACCGCAATGGAGCCCTGCTCAGCTACAGCCCGCAGGAGGCCTCGGTCAAAAGTTTACCTTCAGACTTTTCTTGAAGATTTTCTTCAGCCGGACCAAGTTGACAGTCCAATCCGACCTCCTGGAACTCTTCCTCGGACATGCGTCGCAGTAGCCCTTGGTGGAGATTTTTACCTTTGGACTTGACCAAGGCAAACCTGAATCTTGATCCAACGTCCTTGGAGCCCTCTAAGGATAACCTTCCTGGGAGGTCCCAGTCAACGTCCTACATTCAGACGTAGTCACTTTTTCAGAGATTTTCTTCACGGGGACGAACCTGCATGTCAGGCCGGGTTGAGGTTGAAGCAAGCCGGCTAGAGTGGCTGTGGCAGGTTGGTCCGTTTATGGAGCTTTTTTCCAAAAGTTCTCCAAACTTCTGGATCTTCTTATAGATGTTCCTTTAATTTTCTTCTGAGGTCCTCAGCTCACCCCAAGGTTCCAGAAGCTACAACTCCCAGAATGCACCGGACGCAAACTCCTTTTTGTCCATCTGAGGTGTGGGTGCAGGTCTGCCAGTGTTATCCTTGCTCCTAGGTGAAAAACAGGGGGTCCTGGTTCTCCAATCAGGTGCAGGGTCCTTCCACCTGTGATGACCACTTCCTGGGAAGTGTGGCAAAAATCATTCTCAGGGAGCAACATTCCTCAAAATTCCATCATGGCTTAAAGTGATTTTTGGAGGTTACATCTGGCTGAGCCCACCCACTGGTGTGGCTAAAAACCTTAAACACACCCTTCTCCTGCCCTCTCCTATTCAGGGGGGCACCTAATTGTCTGGGTTTGCAAGATGTGGTTGCTCCAAATGTCCTTCCCTGCCTTTGAAGACCAGGTTGACAGCCCTCCCCCCCCCTCCTGCCTCTCCATCTGCTGAGGGAGGATCTCCTCCCCCAGGCACATCTCATTGTGTTGAGCCAGGCCACTTCACACCTCACCAAGGCAGCCTGGCCAGGCTGCCAGAGGCTGGCCAATCAGAGCAAAACAGCAAAACACTGCAGGGCTGAAGTTGGCAACTTTTCAGGTAAAGTTTAAAACTCTTTACCTGAACAAGTTATATTAAATCCAACAATTGTAAGTTGGAGGATTTATTATAACAATTAATTTGATACCAAACATGTGGTATCTGTCACTTAAGTGGACTTCATAAATTAAAATAAAGACTCCCCATTCTAGCCCATGGAGGCCAATCACTACAATGAGGGGAAAACAAATTTGGCTGTTTTACCTCACCAGGGCGCATAAAATAATTTTTAGAAGGTCCCGGCCTATAGTTACATCACACCAACCCTAGGTGCACATAGGACACACCTTAGAGGTGACATATGTAAAAATAAGGTAGTTTAAGACTTTGGAACTACTTTTAATTCCAAAGTCGAATTTACATGTAACTTTAATTTAAAAGCAGCCAGCAAGGAAGGCCTGCCTTTAAAATGACACTGGGCACCTCAGCAGTGCACCCACGGGGCACCACCTATGCTGGGGTCCCTAAACCTACATGCCCTACCATATACTAGGGACTTACAGGTAGGTTGACTTAGCCAATTATAATTAGCCTAATTTGCATACTGATTTTACACAGAGCACAGGCCCTGGGACTGGTTAGCAGTACCCAGGGCACCATCAGAGTCAGGAAAACACCAGCAAAAAGTGAAAAATGGGGGCAAAAAGTCAGGGGGCCTCTACAATCAGCCCTGTTTTCTCACAGAAGAAAATACATTTTGATGAAAATTATGTATTCACCCCATACTGTTTCACTTCTATTCATCATAACAGGCTCATTTTAGGATATCTTGATAATCCCATTTCATGGATTCTTATCGGGTATAATAAATCCTTCACAAGACATTTTTATAAATTGCGTAATCCTAAATTCTACTAACAGTTTCCCCTGGCTCAATTGCATTCCAAACAATTTGTCTCAAATGCACGCGTGACTCAAACAGTTTTTGTGCTAAGAATTTATTTCTGAGTCCTACTGTGGCTCTGATTGAGGAAGGAGAGAAATTATAAGTGTCTCTCTGATCTTACATGCCCACTGCAAACTGCTTATGGATCCAGCAATATCATAACACTGGAGCTACAGGTGCAGTTGTACCCTGGGCCCAGAGTGCTGAGGGGCCATTGAACCCTGATAATTGCTGTATTGTTCTACTCCAGCACCAGCCAAATGTCCGTGTTCCTTGCTTGCACTAGAGCCTATGGCATCCTTGCTATGCTACTAGTGTATCACACCCACTTGTTCCCTGAGTCATATCTTGCTCTGATGTGTCCAACATCAGCAGGACTGAACCTTATAATGACTGTGAAAAAACATGACCCTTACCAGGTTGAGGACAACCATCTGTATTTGTCAGCAGATTTCACTCACAATACAAGCATCACAAGAAAAAGCTTCTTGGCTTTGAGACTGCTACTCCACAAAAGAGATCAAGTAGTGTTTGCTGGAACTGGCAGCAGTGCTGATCACTGTCCTTGGGCAGACTATGGAATCCGATGAACATGAGGACATCGAGAGATTCCTTGATGAGCTGGACGGCACAGACATGGATGCTGCTCCATCGATGCTGGATGCCCCTGCTATGATGGGTACTCGTAAAGACACTCCATCTTGTTTCAATCAGGAATTAAGACTTTGATGGGAGAGTGTAACACGCAAATGGGCCCAAAGTGGAAAACATCGATAAGTACTGCCCGCAAAACCCAGAGATAAATCGAGATCTCCTCATAAGCAATCACCTGTCTGCTTTACTACATTGCTTTATCTCTTTTCTCCTCTGCTTGCTCTCATTCAGACCACCAACAGATGGTCTGTATTCCGCTCTAGTGTGGTTCTGACAAAGCCTCTGCTGGTGTGGGTGATGTTATACACACTTAATTCCATCTCGCTCAGAGCAACACTTACGATTGAGCCAAGTTAGAGGGCACTGGCGGGGATGGGAGCAGAGAGGGATATTGGAGGGAGGGTGGGAGGGAAGCTGCTTATGCTTGTGACCTCTTTTCCCAGTCGTCTAAACCAAGCATTCTCTGGGAACATGCAAAACATGCATAGATAGTCCACAACATCTTCTTGCTACAAATGAGAGCAGATTCTGACACTCCAGCTGGGGACAACACTGCACTTCATGTATCCTTCACTATTTCTGGCCACTGTCTTGATCCTTGTCTTATGTTTGTGACCTGGTGGTATCAAATACCTCTTTCACTAGGTTAGGCTGCCATCCCACCACCTGGCTACAGATGTAAGAGATGGCTTGGCTACTCCTTTAAGTAAACCTTCCATAAAATGATCACCTACCACAGCCCACCTAAGCAGGTTTCCCTGATCCTATCCTGGTTCATCCCTCCTACGGCTTCAGTCTATTTCCTTTAGGTACATTTACACACAATCTTTCATGCTCTTTCCCTTCCTACACAACATCCGTGCACCACTTTCTGTAGATTACTCTTTATTTAGGGAGTTGACACGAAGAGACTTAGCACCCCAAAACTGAAAGTTGTATCTCTTAATGTAAACGGCTTGACCCATTGCATCAAGTGTAAACAAATTCTCACCTTCCTGGGTAAGAGTTGACTAGACATTGCGTTAATCCAGGAGACCCATCTGACACCTCCAGAAGTGGCAAAACTCAGAAGAGACTGGGTGGGCAAATCCATCCATGTCAGCTTCACCCAACCGAAACCCTCTATCCCTGACTCCAAGACATCCTTCTGGAAGAGAGATGTGGTGATCTTCTTCCATAGATCACTTCCTGTGAGGGACTTGCAGGCATAGACAGACCCCAAATGGTGCTACATACTTGCTAAATTGCAGATACATTAATGAAGCATAATGATAGGATCCGTCTACACCCGGGTGGGTGATAAATTGGATTTCATATCTTCCCTTACATGACTCCTTCCCTCCATTGGAAACACTAAAGTCCTTTTGGGGAGTGGGCTGGAATCTCACCATTTACCCCACACTTGATAGATCTGGGGCTCCAAACCTTCACAATAGGGATTGCCAGGTTGTATAAGATATGATCACAAACAGTGCCACCATTGAACACTGACAACTCTTCCACCCTAATGACCAAGATTACACCTTGACTTCTTGGCCGCACAATACACGCACCTGGATAGATTAATTTCTTGTGACACCTAATGTGGCAAAACATCTAATCTATGCAGGCATAATCCCTAGAGGGGCTTCTAACATGACCTAATCACACCACACCTAGACCTTGGAATGATCCCTTCTGTGCATACCATGAGGTGTCTGAACACATCCAAGTTCTAAGATCCACAAGGCAAGGCCAGCTTACAACACCAGATAAGACAATTTCTTCTTGACATAGAGGGCTTCATCTACCCATCACAGGCTCTTTGGGGCATGGGGAAGAATGTATAAGGGGAGCTTCAATGCAGAACCGCATCAAGCTTCTCAGGATGCAAAAATAATTGGTCTAAATGTGAGGCTTTGCCACTTATCATCTTCAACGCAAGGGCCTTGCTGGACATGGGACATGGGGAAGGATGTATAAGGGGAGCTTCAATGCAGAACCGTCACTGGAGAAATGGGACACAAATTCAGATAGAGTCCACCTTGAATCACTGGATAAGGATCTCGCATCAGCCTATACCACAACCTCTGACCTGGTACTCCTGAGACACCTGCTTTCTGTCAAAATGACTTTGAACGAGTGGTATTCACAGGCGGTCGAAAAGTTGCTGTTTCACTTGCGATAGAGCCATTTGGAAAGGGAGAAAATGCTAGCCACCCAACTTCGACAAAAGGAATATAGTATGGTGATAGCAGTTATTCTTGACAAAATAGGAGGTCTTCTGTCCATGGATATACTTTCAGAGTTCAAGTTTTATGAGTCCTTGTTTAACACAGATGGTAGATCTGGTGAGACAGTGGAAACTGAGTTCTTTCTTAGATTCTTCTGACAAGGGCACACATTGAAAGCATGGAAGGTCCAATCTCTGTTGATGAGATAGCCATTGCTATTGATGAGATGGCCTATAACAAGTCCCCTGGGAATGACAGCTTTACCGCCAAATTTTATAAACCACAGACAGTACTCATATTATCTTCCATATTCACAGAAATACTTGAGGAAGGTCATCTGAGAGATGTGTTCACTAAAGCTAGAATCTTTCTGATCACAAAAACAAGGAGGCACAACCTGGACTGTTCCAATTACAAACCCATCACATTCATTATGGCAGAGATGGGGATACATGTTCAGAACCTTGGAGAGAATGGTAATAGATCCTAATTTCATCACACTCATTCGAAGTATGTACTGTCATCCTACTGTTTGGTCATCTGTGGGGGCATCACTCACACAACTTTAACATAGATAGAGGCACAAGACAGGACACTCCCTTCTCCCCCTTACCTTTCATCTTTGCCCTAGGACCTCTGGCACAGCTATCAAAGGCATGTAGATGAAGGTGGGGAATTCAAATCCTATTACTATGCCAACAATATCTTGCTCACCTTGTCTCACCCTCTTGTGTCTGCCTCTACTTTGATGAATCTGATTGAACACTTCTCAAGCTTCTCAGGACACAAAAATAATTGGTCTAAATGCGAGGCTCTGCCACTTATCATCTTCAACACAAGGGCCTTGCTTGGGTCCTTACCCTTTTGCTTGAAAACTGAGAATTTAAAACATCCTGGTATCCTCATCAATAGAGGTTGACAGTAGATGATCCCCAACGATATCCTTCCATTGATAGTCAGAATGAGGGGGTACTTTTGGAAATGGGCTACTTTGAACCTGTCACCATAGGGTAGGGTGCAGGATATCAAGATGACTCTGGGCCTCATTTGGACCTCGGCGGTCTTTTCGCAAGACTGCCGAGGTAATGCCATGTTAAAGACCGCCAGTGCAGGCGGTTTTCCACACAGCGTATCATGACTGCTGGCAGCCCTCCGCCCTTTTCCGGATGGAGAGCCGCCAGCAGCCATACTGCCGGTCGGCGGTGAAGTGGAGGCTGCTCCACCACCACGTCATCAGAACACCGCCCACCGAATCACGTCCCATGATTCGGCGTGGCGGTGTTCTGGTGATGGGGAGCTGGCGGCGGAGCAGCCCCCATGGATCCCGTTCCCTCCTGGAGGATCACCGGACCAGGTAAGGTGATCATCCGTTAGGGGAGGGGGTTGGGGGATGTTGTGTGTTGTGTGCGTGCATGGGGGTATGCGTGTGAGTGTGTAAAGGGGGTATGTGAGTTTGTGTATGCATGCGGGGGGTGTGTTGTGTGTATGGAAAATGTGTGTGTGTATGTCTGTGTGTATGTGTAGTTGTTGTGTGAGTGTGCGTGTAGGGGGTGTGTGTGTGTCAATTTTGGGGGGGTTGTGGGGAGGGGGGTCCTACCACCTTTGGTGGGTGCGAGGGGGGTTGCGGGTTTGGGGGGAGGACTCTGGGGAGGGGGAGGAGGGTGAAGGAAACCCTCATCAGTGCCAGGGAACGTATTCCCTGGCACTGATAGTGCCTACCTCCATGGATTTCATGGCGGTACAGAACCCCACAAAATTCATGGTGGTATGCTGGGTTGTGATACTGCCGGCGGTCTAGTGCTGGCCGCCGGGCGTTACCACCCTGGCAGTCAGAGTGGAGAAGTGGCGGTTTTGCATGGCGGTCACCGCCATGCTTGTAATTTCATTTTTTTTTACTGCCCGCCTGTTTGTGGTATTACCGCCCCTTCTCCACCGACTGCCAGGGTTGTAAGGAGGGCCTATATCTCCACCCTTTAACTAAATCTTTGGGATGTTGCCCCTGTTGATCCCTCACTTGCAACTGAAAGAAATTGATAGACTGTATGCTTTAAATGGGGAACAATAAAACTAGAAGTGGAAGGTAAACTCTGTTCCTGGCAGAGTTTTGACAGTCTGTGCACAAACTCCACCTGCCATAGTGTGGCGGAGTTTACTGGTGCTCACCTCTAGTCATGTAAACTTTGCACTTGTATAGCACACTACTCACCTGTTAGGGTCTCAAGGTGCTGTACTCATACCACTGTGGAACCCTACCTGGCTTTTTCCTGTGAGGCACCCACTCCTGGACAGCCCCAGGGTGAAGCCAAGCCTCCAAGAGCTGTGAGGGCCATTGTGGAGATTAAGCAAGCTATTGCCCAGAGTTACAGAGTGGGACCCATTAATTAGATTAGGCACTGAGGCAAGAATTATCTGGTCCAAAGGAATTGAGCCCAAGACCCACTGAGGTGGGAATTGAACCCTGGTCCCGGACCAGATCGGTGCATCAGGGTCTGCCACTCTAACCATTGGGCCACACTTCGCCACAGTCATGCACCCCAATGCATTGCATACATACACAGGGCCTTGTTTTTTCAAGATTTGACTTCTGGCCTCACAAAGCACAGAAAAATTGATGAAACAGAATGCAGCAAGAGTCCTCAATTTACTCATTAATACGGGAATGCTTGATGAATACTGTTAACTCGCAAGGCAATTCAGATGACTACCTGCTTGGGGTCCTGCTCTAATGCACCGTCTTCTGGATGGAACAGTCCCGTACCAACACGTAGGCACATGCAGCAGGGTAAAAAAAAAAATAACATCGAGCTGTGCCTGTGTACATGCAACAAACATGCAAGACAATTCACTAAGGTGTTGGGGTCACAGTGATGACATCTGTGCACTTAATGAGTTGATGAAAGGAGTTGTAAATTGAGCCCCATGCTGCATGTGCCTCGTTGGTTTATGTGAGAGGTTCCGAAATAAAAGTGCGTTGGAGCCAGCGCTCAGCCTTTTGCCATTAATGAGTTGATGAAAGGATTTTTAAATTGTGCCTTGTGCTGCATGTGCCTTGTGTGATCTCATGTCAGTGCTGGGGCACGGTACCCACAATGCTTATGGCGCAGCTGCAAATCCAAGAGCAGTTGCAGGAGTTCAAGAGGTAATAACCAGAGAGCATCAGGACACATTCAGTGTCACAGTCTGTTTAGTGTAAAAGGCCATATTTAGGACAGGATTGCAACTTGTACATACCTTTTAACTTTCCAACAAAAAACAACTTTAGTAACCCCACCCTTTTAACTTCTCCTTGATCATCCATTTCACTTATTTCTTCACCTTTCACTTCCATCCCCCCACACATACACCTTTTCCTACCTGCTTTAGGCATCCCCCACACTCTCATCCTTCACCTGCTTCTTCACCAGATCGTTCTCCCCAAGATGGATTAATAGCAGATCAGGACAACCCCAATTCAGCATGACAGATGTTATAAAAGGAAGCAAACTACCCCACCTCATGCCACTCTTTCCCCACCAGAATACTTCATGCTGATTACTAGGCAGTCCTAAGGCTCGTCCGTAAATCTGCTTCTCTGCAAATTCCACAGCCCAGTGGATAAACAAGTGCCCGACCAGCCACGTGACCATTTTTTTCTCTCCTGGGACCGGAGACACAACCTGCAAAGAAAACAAAGTGTAATATCGCCCTTACCAGCCTTCCCATTTCAGACTCCAAACATCCCACCCCCAGAAAGTCTACACCCAAAACCTGACGCCCGAAAATCAAGGCCTAACGTATAGCTCGCAGCACCTAGATTTCCACCTCCCAATTCTCTTAATCTGTGCCCAGTCCCATCCCAGATGTGCTGCAGCTGCTCCTATTCTACACGAATGCGTGCCATAACCTTGCGTCTGCCTTCCTGTCCGTTGCAATGCCATCCTTAACACCTGTAACAACTGGAAGGCTGTAAGCTTTGTTCCATCAGTATGATTACCCCCCCCCCCCAAAAGACCTCCTCAAAACCTGAAAGCCCATCCATTCCAAAACAAGGCACACCGCTGCATTACCCCCTTTTTCCAAACACACCCATTACCCTTTTCCTAGCTGATCAGTTTTTGAGCATCTAAGCCATATGCCCAAACGCTCCCAATGCATACAAACCTCTCCAACCTTCACGCCCACTGATTTTCCTACTCCCAAAAGTTCAGACACTCGAAAGGCGCCAAAAAACATCCACACCATGCATAAACGAAAAAGAGCCAGCTCATATGCATCCGCACAGCATACTGACAAAACCTGCAATATTTCCAATAGTAGCTCAAACGTAATTGGTTCCCTGACCGCCATTAATGACCCTGCTCTGACCCGTCCCCAACCTTTCAGCATCTTTCCTAACAGGTCGTCCCTAGCTGGATCGCAACCAAAGAACAACTTCCCATAAAAAGAAACCCCTGCCAACTTGCCCCCAGTCGGGGCAGGCAACAAATCCTTCTGTATCAGGAAAAGCGCAAAACGCAACAGCTCTCTGTTGCTCTGTGACCACAAACTGCCCCCAAAACTTTCATAACTCTGAAACTCCAACCACGCCAATTGGTAGCTCTTCTGAGTGGATTGAGCTAAAGACATCTCCACCAGCCCAGTGATCATCATGCCCCCCACTCCCAAATGTCTGCCAGGATCGCTGTCTTGGTCTGCTCTGCTCCTGGTGCCAGGCTGCGAAACCGTTGCCACTGTGAACGAGACAGGGAATCTGCAATCTCATTGTACACCCAGGTATGTGTGCAGCTTTGAAAATAACATTCAAGGATAAGCATCTAAGCATGAAATTCCACAACAAACACAGCAGCCTCAGGCCTTTTGCTCTCTGCCTGTTCACAAGTTCTACAACTGTCATGTTGTCTACATGAAAAACCACAGTCCTGTCCGCGAGTTGATCTCCCCCGCAGTTCCACCAGTAGTGGAAAAAATTCCAAAAAAGCAATGCTCCTACCTTGCTGGAGCCATTTTCCTGGTCATGTCTCTGCACACCATCTCCCATCCCAAAACAGCCCAAAACATGTGGCCCCTGCTGCATTCGAGAATATCTAAACCTGCCAGACCGTGTCTTCCTCCCGGAAGCACATGGAGACACCATTGAACTGGGTCAGAAAGGTTTCCCACACCTTGATGTCTTCTCTCATCCCCACTGACACATGAATCCTGTAGTGTGGAAGAGCAACACCAGACATGGCTAGACCGAGTCGCGTATAAAAAGTCCTGCACCCCCCCGAACAACCCTACAAGCAAATTTGAGGTAACCCAAAAGCTACTGTGCTGTCCATAAATCAATCTTGTGCAAGAACCGTATGTGTCCCAGAAACTCCAAGATCACATCCACCTTACCAGCTGGTAGTGTTGCCACTAAGGATTCTGCATCCAGTTCAATACCAAAGAATGTCAATACACAATTCGGTCCTTCCGTCTTCTCAGGAGCCAAGGGAACCCCAACCTGTTGGGTCAACCTTTGAAAGGAATTCAGGGCCTGCCCACAAGACCCAGATCCTGTCGCACCCACGAAAAGGAAATCGTCCAAATAATGAGTCACCTTCCGATGCCCATTTACTTTGACAAACAGCCACTGTAAGAAGGTACTAAATGCTTCAAACACCACACATGAGATGGCACAGCCCATCTGGAGTACTCTGTCAACATGGATGGGCCCATCAAGCTCCATTCCCAGTAACGCAAAATCATCCTGGTGTATGGGCAGCAGCCGGAAAGCAGATTGTATGTCGCATTTTGCCAACTCTGATCCCTTGCCGCACCCACAAACTAGCTTAATGGCACCGTCCACTGATGTGTAAACCACCCTAGTAACTTCTGGCGCAATGAAATCATTCACTGACGCCCCCTCTGGCCATGACAAGTGATGTATAAGGCGAAACTCTCCTTCAGTTTTTTTTAGGACCACACCTAGTGGTGAAATCATGAGATCTTCAGTTGGCCATTCATAAAGGGGGCCCACAATTCTGCCCAATGACACTCCTTTGTCTAGTTTGTCCCTCACAACCTGTGGCATGTCTCTCGCAGGCCGCAAATTGCCTGCCCATCTCTTCATTCTTGGGCCCTGGTAGCTTATACGAAAACTCTCTTTGAATCCCCATTCCAACTTGCACGCCATATCCTTATCAGGATATCCATGCAGCCAGGGCAGTAGAGCCTCCAGCCTAATTTGCGTACGTGCCCTTTGGCGCAGGAGCGCCATGCATGCCCCTACTCTTGGTTGTTCTCCACTGCTCAGCTGGACCAGAGAGTGAGAAACATTTAGTGACTGGATGCTGACCCCCGCATTTGGAGCAGTCGTGTTTGAATTTGCAGGGATGTCTGGAACAAAAACTCTTGTTGAAATTCCAGCATGCTCCTGGCGTCGGTACCGGGGCCCGTTGTCCAACACTCGCCCCTCCTTGGGCAGGACGGGCCTGAAACGGCTTGTATACTACTGGCAAACCACTTGCAGTGTGTGTAGATGTTGTGGACTGTGAAGACGTCATCCACTTCATCCATAATTCTGGATCTACATCCGCCCATGGCTTATCAGGATTGACACTCACTCTTGCCCTGAACTCCTCATCGTAGCTCCGCCAAGCTAAACCCCAAAATGCATCTGGGCCTTACATATAATCCATATATTTATACAGTGCTATGGCCCTCTCCAGGAATTTCTCGCAATAGATGCTTGCGAATATCAAAAATGCAGAGGTCCAATTATCCATTGTCATTGGTACCCGCGGTCAGCGAGCTAACTCCTGCTCCTCTTCCTTAGAACCTTCCTTGGCCTGTATATCTCTATGTTAAAGTTTAAAAACATCTACACACTCGTGCCTCCAAATCCTTGCCTTTGTCTTTTCTGCCACATGAGAGCCCAGAGGCATTGCCAAACTCATGTAGAGGAGCCGCTTCTTATGCCCCCCCTTCCTTAAGTCCGTCGTCTGTGTGCTGTCACCCTCCTGAGCCTCCCCTGTCGCAGGTGTCTCATGAACTGAACAGTCTCCTATCCCAATGGACTTGTGTGTGCTAACCCGACAGCTCCTGTTCCTTACCCCCACATTGACCATCAATCGCCCTCACCTTTGCCACGTGAAACCAAGGGACGCGTTCCTCTCCTTGCCCCTTGACCTTGTGCCAGTCCACGAAACACCTCTGTGTCTTCCCAACGGCCTTGTTCTCCTGCAATACAGAAACAGAATAGGGGGTTGCACCGCTCCTGCGCCCTCTCCCCCTCCCTCTACTCCCGCTCACCTCAGCATCATGAATCTCCCCGTCCTCCCACTCATCCATTTTCTCCTCATAATCGAGCTCCACCACATCATCCTCATCCATCTCCCACCTGCTATCATCTCCACCGGTCACCAGCACATTGGATAATGGATCCGACGCATGTCCCCCATGGCGCAAACCATCTCTGCAAAGATTTTGTTCCTGCATCGTAGAGAAGGCCGCTGAAGACGCTGAAGACCCCTCTAATGTGTCAGGGCGATGTCCTGAGGCCATGTTGCACCCCATTGGCATAACCTTCTTTCTGCCAGTCTCCGTTACTGGCATTGACTCTAGGCCCCCCCTGCTGATTTTTTCCTTTTGGGCTGCTCCGGCGACCCACACATGGCAATCTTCGCCGCAACTTCTCCCGACGCGGGCCGCATCGGGTGCATCATGCCGACCCAGGCCTGGTCTAAGACACTAGGGCCCATATTTATACTTTTTGACGCTAAACTGCGCTAACGCAGTTTAGCGTCAAAAAGTTTTGCGCCGTCTAACGCCATTCTGAAGCGCCATGCGGGCGCCGTATTTATGGAATGGCGTTAGACGGCGCAATCAGACCGGCGCTGCCTGGTTTGCGTGGGAAAAAACCACGTAGACCAGACAGCGCCGGCGTAGGGGGAAAATGGCGTATGGGCGTCTTAAAATGGGGCAAGTCAGGTTACGTCGAAAAAATCGTCTTAACCCGACTTGCGCCATTTTTTAACGACGCCCATCCCCCATCAACATGACTCCTATCATTGTAAAGATAGGAGTCATGCCCCCTTGCCCAATGGCCATGCCCAGGGGACTCCTGTCCCCTGGGCATGGTCATTGGGCATAGTGGCATGTAGGGGGGCACAAATCAGGCCCCCCTATGCCAAAAAAAAGTATTAAAAAAAAAAAAAAAAATACTTACCTGAACTTACCTGAATGTCCCTGGGGTGGGTCCCTCCAGCCTTGGGTGTCCTCCTGGGGTGGGCAAGGGTGGCAGGGGGGGTCCCTGGGGGCAGGGGAGGGCACTCTGGGCTCATTTTGAGCCCACTTGTCCCTTAACGCCATGCCTGACCCAGGCGTTAAAAAGCGGCGCAAATGCGCCGTTTTTAGCCACGCCCACTCCCGGGCGTCTCTTTTGCCCGGGAGTATAAATACCACGTAAAGGCCTGGGAGTCATTTTTTAGACGGGAACGCCTCCCTTGCATATCATTAACGCAAGGAAGGGGTTCACGCTAAAAAATGACGCACATTCCGGGAACTTTGGCGCTATTCGCCTCTAACGCCATAGTATAAATATGGCGTTAGTTGGCGTTAGTTTAGCGTCGAATTTGCGTCGAAAAAAACGACGCAAATTCGGCGCAAACGGAGTATAAATACGGCCCTAGGCCTGAGAAGGTCGACTCGGACGGCTTCGCCCCAAATGAGAAACGCAGCCTTGACAGCCTCCGCGTCATGGCCTGTTGCCATGGCGCTGAGGCTTCAAACAATAAAAAAAGCCTACCAGTATTCATCCCCTGGGATCACTTCCTCTCCCGAATGTTCACGCAGAGAGACTAGACCATGTCGGCTCTCCGCAGGGCCCTCCAGTGCCGGACTTTCCGCATACTGCAGGGGGCACGGCATGCTTGAGGCCAGCAGTTGTACACACACTCACCAGGAGGGATTCCTGAGGTTGGCAGCAGGGAGGCCACAGCCAGAAAGGTCATAAGAGGGGCCCAGGAGTGCTGGGTTTGCAAGGTTCATAGAGAGGCAAGGGGCAGGATGGGGCAAGCACCCGCAGAAGAGGCAAGGGTGAGATATGATCCCAATGAATAAAGGGGCAAGACAAGGGAGGTAGTTGCTCTGTGGTCCCAGGAACCGTGTGGCACTACAAACTGTAAACTTTGTACTTGTATAGCGCACTACTCACCCGTTAGGGTCTCAAGGCACTGTACTCATACCGCTATGGAACCCCTCCTGGCTTTTCCCTGTGAGGTGCCCACTCCTGGGCACCCCCAGGGTGAAGCCAGGCATCCAAGCGCTGTTGGGGCCATTGTGGAGATTAAGCAAGCTATTGCCCAGAGTTGCAGAGTGGGACTCATTAATTAGATTAGGCACTGAGGCGAAAATTATCTGGTCCAAGGGAATTGAGCCCAAGACCTGCCGAAGCGGGACTTGAACCCTGGTCTTGAGCCAGATCTCTGCTTCAGGGTCTGCCACTCTAACCATTGTGCCACACTTCTCCACTTGCCACACTTCTCCACTACAAGGGCATGGGGCACTCGTATCATTGGTATTTTTACAAAGGCTCCACTGCCACCTGCGCATGTAAAAAACACAATATTTTCACAGCACTTTTACCACAATTAGTACTGGTAGTGTGGGAACAGGTGCTGTATGCAGACCCAGCGGGTCGCAGGGCCCGACATCACCAGCACAGATTACCCCAGGCTCAACCAACCTTTTTAACTGTTCGAGTTTGGGCCAGAAGCATTTTGTGCCAGTACATCTTACCCACAGTAACCCTCTGCATGAGGCTGTTTGTTGGTTGTTTTCTGTTAGTACCAAGAAGCCACCTGTGTCAGTCCAGCACTACAGAAAGCCTGTGTGACAGCAGATCTTGGAGGGTACTTTAGGTTTGTGATGTGGTGACTCTGGGAGGTGGTGCATTAACCATCGGGACCTCTATCCAATCCACCCTGTCTCTGCCCATAAATAAAGTGTTGTGCAGGAAACCCATGTATAAGATAAGGGCCCTCCTTGAGCTCTGGGGCCCATGGGGGCACATCATCCCCTGGCAGAAAGAGCCCTCATTGCCATGGAGTCTTTCTGATGCTCTCTGCCCTTAAGGGCAGAGAGGAACAGGAAAGCCTCACTCCCCAGCAGTGTCTCAGTCATGCTCCCCGCCCTTGAGGGCATTGAGGGTCAGGAAAGCTTCACTGCCCAGCAGTGGCTCACTCATGCTCACATGAGTTCATTAATCTATACCACATCAGATGTCTTTTCCTGCGAGAGCTGCAGAAATATGCGTGCATTGGTGCCAGAGCTCAGACTTTTTTTCACCAATTAAGAGTGGGCAGACCACTGCCGACTCTCGCAGAGTTTTTACGTAACTCCACAGAATACCGCAGAGTAAAAGTCTGTGAGTTCTGCCCACCCCAACATAAAACCTAGATTACAGAGTTCTAAACTGTATGTTACCACAACCAAAGGAGGGACCCTATTACCCCAAATGAAACGTTACTGGTTGGCTCACCGAATGTCACAATTAATCTACACCAATAAATCCCCCCAGGAAACTCCAGATTGGCTCATTATGGAAAACGGTACAGTACTGGACACCGGAGACTGAGCTGCAAACCATACTAAACAACATTGGGCCTTTAGCACTCTCAAACCTCCATGATCGCAACCTCCCATTATGTATGGCAACAAGCCCATGTTACAATGAACGTCGCAGAATACCTTCATTTTAACACCCCTATTTGTACAATCCAGTGCTCATTATAGGCAAGGAATAACTCAGCTTGACTCCTTGGAAAATGGCCAGAATCTTACACCTTAATGACCTGATATTAGATGGCTGTTTGAAAACATTTCAAGAGCTCTGGTGAGAATACCATTTGCCACCCTTGCAATACTGGAGATACATACAAATATCCAGTGCCTTACATGGTCTCTTAGGACTTTGTGATAGTGATTTACCATGTTCAACTATAGTCCACTACCTACAGGTGTGGAAGGCCTATAGAGTTACAAGGAGGTCTTTATTCTGCTCATAGATGTACAATTTTCCTTACCCATGATCACTGAGTTATGTTCATAGTGGGAAGATCAGCTACTATGCAGTTTGAGGAAGAAGAATGGGAGGCGACAATGGCCAATTATAACCAAGGGCTGTGGAAACCCTTTTGAAATTAGGTCACCTAAAACTGATACATAGGTGGCATTGGCCCCCTACCAGGCTCCAAAGGGCCAGTCTGAGGCCTGATTCACTATGTGTATATTCTATGGTCTTGTCCCACTCACACTATTATTGGGCTCAAATGTGGACCTGAATGAGAAGAAATCTTTCAGTCTGATAAGATCGTACTGCGAAATCAGCTCCATTAGATGATATGAGTGATCTACCTGACTTACCCTCCCAGTCTAGAAGGCATATTCACAATGGCGACTTTCAAGAAATTAATATATAAAATTAATGACAAACTCCCTCCAATTGAAGAGGTTTCGGGCAATTTCCTTGCCAAGTCTACATACTAAGGTGGGGCCTTGAATGCCTCTGAGGAAGCTACAATTCCACTATTACTCATGACGATTCCCCACATTTCTCCCTTCTCACTCCTTCCCCATTAGAACGTCTTAAAGAGACGTATATTAAGAGACAACCACACTATTACTTGCCTCTTTTGTTGGGAAGTTACACAGCATGCATCATGTTCATTAAACTTTTCCCATTATTGCCTGGCTGACAGAGATACACCTATTCTGCAGATGGTCCTTTTTGGACATCGTTCAGATATGAGAATGAGATTTACTTTTTCTCCATTTTTTTAGCATTCTGCTTCTATGTTTTTTGTTTGTTTACTGTCTCACTCTCAGCATCACTATTAAGTCTATACTTTGCATGAAGTGCTGATTTTCAATGTTTATGACTGCTAATAAGAACTTAGTGGGATATGACTTATGGGGGATGCATTATTGTTTGAAGATACTGTGGCCCCAGGGGACTTTACTTATCTTTATTTTTTTACCCACAACCTTGTCTCCCCTGTACTTGAGAATGACATGAATTACATCTCATTCTAGTAATCAACATTGCATTTCAATGCAATGTTGCCTATAGTCTGTAATGCCTATTGTTCAAAGTTTTTCATATGTTTCTTAATAAAGAAATGTGAGACAAAAAAAGTTGCATGCTCTTAAATGTATGTTAATGGAGAAAAGAAACTGCAGGTGTGGACCACTCTGCAGGAGATAGCAAAGACAAGTAATATTCAAAGATTTTGGTACATTTTTCAATTGCATATGGTATTTGGTATAAAAACCTTGAGGTTCACAGTATCAATTATAGAAGATGACTGGATTAATTGCGTGGCAAGTCTGCATGTTGCACATCTAAAGACTCAATTTGAAGCCATGTGAAAAAGGAGAACATTAAATTTTTCCAATAGTTCCCCGTCATCTGTGGGTATAGACAATTATACTCAGATTGTGCCAGTATCTAATATGCAAAGGACTGATGGATTTCCAGTATCTGTATTAAAAGGCAACCCTAAGTTTTGGGCAGAGTTTATGAGGACTCTTTGGTTGTATGCCATGCCACTGGGAAACACCTATCTTTAGGAACAAAGTATACAGCTCCAAATCTTATAAAGATGGAATTTGTACATCCAGCAAAAGCTCTAAGAAGATGACCTTAGGGAATGCTACCAGAAATAGTTTTACTAATTAATTTCTAGAAAAATTGCAAACTAAAAAAGTTTTACTCTGTTACAATCAGTTGGGCATTGATATAATTTGTGAATTTGTGAAGTGCTCTACTGCCCAAAGGCATTTAGGCACTGCCACTGTTCAAGAGAAAACTGCCACTGTATAAAAAGAGAGGCTCAAACAAGATTATTGAGCAAAAAGCCAGGTTTAAAGAGATTTCCTAAAAGATAGGAGCTGTGGCTTTCTCTCGAGGAAGGGAGTTTCACAGTTTAGCAATCCCTGTAGTGAATCCTAGTTTGTTTTAATGGGATACAGGAGTTAGCTCAGCCTTTGGCTTGCAGACTTGTGCCCCCGTCGCCTAGTGACTTTTACCATACTTAGCTTGCTCTGGTTTAGCTCATTTATTTAATTAACTCCTTAAGATGGCTGCCTTGTTTTTAGTTAGGTACATGTTTTAATTTTGCGTTATCAGTGCCACCGCGCTAAGGCGTCAATATCAAGCGTCAAAGATAAACAAACTGTAGCTGTTCACATTGGGGACTTTCCCTCTTCACGCTTTCGAGGAAATTGTTTATATAAGTTACCGTCTTGCCTTGTTATCTATTGTTTGGGAACATACCTACGTCAGGGGTCCAAGCAGATCTGTATAAATACTCCCCACTTGAACTGATAGTCAGAGGGATTCCGACCAGATGCCATCGTTGCTATCAATGCTACATGTCACCTTGATGCTGACCCAGTCTTCGTGTCCCTACGGAGTCTGAGCTAGAGACCTCATTCCAAGGTAACAAGGGTTAGGGGCTCTTCTCATGGACATGGCATTGACAGATTAGGTTTATCACACCTAGCTCTCTTTTAGGTTAGAAATTAGGTACATGACATTAGGGTATTAGGACAAATTTCACATCTCCTGTCATTTCATGATATTGCAAGATGGTGGGGTCTTTGTATTAATGACTCTTGTCTTTATCATTCTGTTTCTTGTACTGTTCATTATCCTAATCATTGCAGCCCAAGCAACGTAACGCAGATTGCATTTTTGTTAAATAAAACCTATTGAAACTTTACTGCATCTTCTTCATTGCCTGTGTTTGATTGAGAGATGGTGTTTATGTGAAAAAGGGGTAATCTCCATTTATCCACAACACTCCCTGAGATGTCACACTCTTGAGTCAATGTGTAAAGGCTGCCACAAATCACCTTTAACTGTTTGGGTTTTTGGTGAGGTGCTGCTTGTGAGCTTGGAGAGTTTGGACGACAGTTGCGATTTGTAGGACTGGCATAGTCGCCTACAAACATAAGTACTGTTATCATTAAACCATCAATCTTGCTTAGAGCAAGAGTCAAACTAGGACATCCCCACTATGAAACTTCTATCTCCCCAGGTGGCTCTTTTAAACCTGGAAACCGTTTAGCAGAAGAGGAACAAAGAGTTCTAGTAGTGGTACACCAGACAATCTTGTGTCTCAGAAACTCTGGACCAGAGTTATGCAATGTTTTGAAGGCCATGCCTAGGGCCTTAAATTTTATACCCTTCTTCATCAGCAGCCAATGCAGATTAACTAGAGCCTGATTTGTGGATTTAAACTTGGGGGATCCACAATAGCAGGCAAGCAGAAGCATTTTGCAATATTTGTAATTTGAGAATGATTTTATGTTGAGCATTCAAGAAAAGGGAATTGCAATAATCCAATGTGGATATGACCAGGGAATCACCACATCTTTTGGATTGAAAGGACATTTTTTTCTGATGATTCTAAGGATGAAAAATACAGTAGAAGTCAGAGCATTTACCTGGTCTCCAAAAGCCAGCATGCAATTTAAGATAATGCTAAATTTCTGACTTTGTTCACTAGGGATTGTAAAGTGCCTAGATCTTGAAGCCACCAATTAGGTGTCAAAAGGAAGCATGCATCCCAGTATAAGGGCCTCCATCTTCCCATGGTTTAATTTAAGACAATTTGTTACATTACAGCTAATTCTGTTTAGCTCAGTAAAACCACCTCTTTACAGATGGTGGAGAAATTTGTAGAGATCAAGGAACACCAAGTTTACACTCTGTTCATTGATTTACAACAACAGATGACAGGTTTGATATTTGCAACCTTTGGTTAATGTGGCTACCCTTTAAATCCCAGGAAGACAGGGGAAATTCCTCACTGCATTTCATGCAGTTGTGTGGAATACAGTGTTCACAGTATCCAGATGTTTATTGGATCTTTTCAATTGATCTTTATGATCTTTCAATTAGTTGTAAAGGCATATTTAAATTTTGTCCCTTTCTTAGACCCACATGTCCACCCACATATTTCACATAAGAATCCCTGATCACTGCAAGGAGTTCATAATCTTCAAAGCTCTGATGATTCTCAAAGTATGTTACTAAAAAGAAAGTAATGGTGGACACAAAAGAAATCTCAGTTTGTTTGGATCCTGGGACACAAAAGGGTGTGATATGCATAACAATAAGGTTATATGTGTATGCTAGTATCCTGGAAGTTGGCTACATATTTACATAGCAAACACTAGTCTGTTAACAGCTTATTTCATGGGCGTGGCCTTTCTATATATATGTTTATAGGTAACTCTCATCTGAATCACTTGTTTCACTTATATACTGATAAGATACCACACTTTTTATACAGTATTGAATGTTCTATAGGTCAAGTTCTCTTATCTGGATAGGAAGAAGGGAACATTCTAAAATCATTAATATCAATTTGCAAGATACTGTTGATTAAAGCCTTATATCTAAAGTTAGGACTAACAGTTTAAAGGCATAATGCACTGGAGGCAATATTGTTTAGGGTTATAAAAAATAAACTTCTGAGATAAACTCTCCTTGTATGGGAATTAAGAAAGAACTATTGAGTGCCCCTGAAAAAGCCTTTACAGTGATGAACAATTGTAGGTTTGCCATAGTATTTTAGATTTTTCAGTTAATGATTTTATTTTTTTAAAGAGCACACATAAAAAGAAAGTGATTATGTAAGTGGAGATAGTCACTAGCTTTTTGGGACACTAACAATTGTGTATGCAATGAATTACATTGTTTTATCTGTTTCTTTTAGGTGATCATTCAGATATGCTGAAAACACAATGTTATATTTCATTTTTGGATGAGAAGAAGTGGCATAGATTTTTGTTTTAAATCTCTCCATGGATAGCCAATTATTTCACTGTAATACTGTTTGGTGATGGGACTCAAAATTCAATCAATGCATTTGCACTTTCTGCAGCATTGATATACAAGATTTTCGTCCGGATAATATAACCCTCATTGATAATCCTATCATGTAGGTTTCTTTGGTGTATAGTTTTAAGAACTAAGGTAATACTATTTAATTAGGGTATATATTTTAAAGGTTGTACAATTGAATAGCAACACTACCAATATTGTGGCATATTAAAATTGAGGACAGAATATCAAAGGGCAAAATATCAAAGGAAAATTGCATTTAGGGAAGTATGGATTTACTGTTATTAAGACCCCATTTACATACCTTGAAGATATATGAATCACACAGCTACATATATGTGGAGTTAGCAAGAGAAAATGTAGACTTACTTAACTGTTGATAGTTTGTTTTCATTATTCTGTCCAAATATGATTGTTAATTAGATATCCAGGGGGCACATCAATTTTATATTGAATCCAACTAAACTAACTCAATCTTACATAATGTTTTTTCCATCAGTTCTTTGATATGTAAACCTTTTCTGTATTGTATGTCTTGTATTAATTGTGTACCTGTTTATTTCATAGATCTGCTTGGGAGATCTCCAATGAAATTGTAATAAGCTTGAACATAAACACATGAATTAAAAATAACTTTGTGGCAGCCAGCCCTGTGTTTCCTTCTTTCTATAAATCCATGCCTGTGTTTCATTCACTTTCAGAAATATTACTTCAACTGATGTTTTCATCAGTACAAGTAAGAATACATGCTAATTCATCAGTAAGGTTCTGACAGTAGTCACTCATAAAGCGGTGTAAGCTTTTAACCACTTCCATAGGAAAGCTTACACTACTGACTAGTGAAGAAATGGATGGATACATTTGCACATGAAGTATTAAGAGTTAGGTGTAACACTGGACTAATAGAGAATATTGGGCCAGATGTATCAAGGTTTTTTGCATTTTCAAACGGTACGAATGCCCGTTTGTGAATGCAAAAAGCCAGTTCAGAATGTATGAAAGACATTCTAAACGCAATTTTAAGGAATCGCTAAAATAGCGATTCCTTAAAATTGCGACCCTGTTTAAAGAGTCGCAAATTGTGACTCTCTAAATAAGAAAACGCAAATAAGGATTCCTTATTTGCGATTTCTTAGCACATGTATGAAGCCATTCGTAAATGCAATTTGGGCATTTAGGAATCGCTATTTACCACCAGGTTGAACCTGGTGGTAACCATGTGCAAAATTAAAAAATGCATTTAAAATGCATTTTTAAAATGTACATGTAAAGCACACATGCCCTTTTGGCATGTGTGCACCTTACATGTCCCAAAAGAAATGTTGGGGTGCAGCAGAGGGGGCCTTGGGCCCCCAGCACCCAGGGGTTTTGCATTTCCAAAATTGCGATTTCTGGTTAAGAAATCGCAATTTTGGAAATGCAAAAAATTCTCAGATATGGGCCAACAGGCCCATAGGTGTGAATGGGGCCGGTATCGCAATTTGCGATTCGGTAATAGCATTTGTGATTTTTAAGAAATCGCTATTACCGATTCGCAAATGTGATATATGGCATTTTGCGAGTCGGAAATAGCGATTTCTTAAAAATCGCTATTTCCAAATCGCAAAAGGCCTTCATGATACATCTGGCCCAAAATTATTTATCCACTGAAAGATCTGAATAAGGGATTGGAGAATAATCCATTGCAAACATAAAATGTTATATAGCTTATTTTTCCACATACAACTCAAGAGAAATAGTGTAATCAAATGTTTTACATGTTTCGTCTATGGCAACCACAGTCCTAATTTTCAAGTGCCGCAGATGTAATTTAGAGGAACATATTCAATCAGACTGTTTGATACTTTCACGTTCAGTTCAAATGTTCAAGATGGAGGCAATTACCCATTTACTTATATCAGTAGGAACCAATGTCAGAAATTACTTTGATAATATACGTTATGATTTTAGAGATTTGTATCTTTTTGAAAATGAGAAAACCAAGGACATGGAGATATTTTAGAGGGCATCATGTGACACACAGTTGGAGGAACTTGAGAGTTTGGCAAATTTCTTTTAAAATTGAAGTTAAAAAACAAACAAATGATATGATTTGGGATATGGCTATTTATTTATATTGCACCAAGAACATAAGGTAAACATAACTACTATCTACAGTCCTTCAGCCTCTATGTGCATGAGATTGCCTATTTATTCACTTTATTTTTTACTCCTGTCACTACCCAGCCTCGGCTACTTTGATCCCTGTAAATATTTTATTTGGTTTATTCCTACATAGTGTACCTAAATGGGAAATCTATGTATGAAGCTCACAATGGATTGCTGTTTCTAAGGTCAAAGAAAGATAATTGATTCCTAGTATTGATAATGATGAATGCTTAGGACAATAGAATCCACTGTGTAGAAAAAGGGCACATAATCCTTATCTATTCCTGATTATCTTTGTGAATTTCCTAAGGGATATATCTGAATCCACCTTCACTACTATCACGTTCCAGCTGAAGGTGATAATATGCCAAATTTCACATAAAAGAAAAATTTGTAATTTTCCATGAATCTTCTAGCCACACATGATGAGAAAGTGCAATACTTCATTAGATTTGGTTACAAGACCAAAGGCTACAATTATGCAAAACCTCTTTTAAGAAACGTCTTTAAAGAGCTTTAAAATAAAATCTAGAACTAGAACAATGTAGACACACTATAAATATCTTCTACACAGAATTTCCTTTGTCTTTTAAACGCAGCTTCAGGAAAGAAATTAACCATGAGAGAGAGTGTTAAAGCTGTGATTGAAAATATTTGTGATGTTCTTGAGTAAGGTAAATGTGATTTATATTGTCTATGGTGATATTTATCAAGGTGAAGTTGAAATGTGCTTCTAATTTTCAGAAGCTGTAGGGTGTTTGCGATTTTGATTAATTTAAATTCTTTAATATTATGTAATTGATAGGGAACAGTAGGCGCCTCAGTCTATTTCACATCAAGGCTTTGGTTTGATATATTAAGGGAATTAGTGAAAGCAGAAAGTATTTGTAAAATCAGTAGACCAGTAAAAGCTTACACTAAGATGCAGATTCTCCAAACGGCACAGTGCAAGGATGTGCTGGTGCGGGTGGTGTGCTGCATGCTCTGAGGCAGAGCTTCAAATGCTTGAATCAGTCTTTGATTAGACATGCGGTGGGGGGAAAAGTAAGTACTTACATCCACTGTTGTCTTTGCAGAGCACCATTATTCGTGCACCAGTGTCCACCATTCTAGCTTCTTGAAAATGACCTCCCATCAGAAATTAATCTCACACAGGTATTGCATGAGCAGAAAGCCCTTTTCAAATGCCCTAGCTATGATTTACAAATGTAGAAAGCATGGTGATGTTCTACCTGACATGATTTGAAAAACAACAACAGTGATAGTGGCACAATTCAGTTAGAAGAGTAGGGCAAGGAGCAAGTTGAGGATTAAGTTTATATTTTTAGATATTAAGGAATTTATTGAGGTCAGGTTTATAGATGAAGTATAGTTCAGCAACAGGAGATGAGGTCTCAGGTAATAAAGACTAATGACATGATAATATCAGAGGAAGAGAAAGACTTGGGGTTTGGAGATGAGTTTTGGTCTTTATCAGTAGAAGAAGCGGTGACAGGGAAAAACTGTAAGGGGAAAAAAAACTAAATACATTGAGTCGTCGCCATTGTGGAGGAAAGAACGTGCCTCCAACACAAATTTGTTTCCAACTCAATTTACTAAAAAACAAGGTTTGTCATAAGGAAGCAACGGCAACTCGACATCCTCTAGCAACCGCCCAGCAGCAACTGCCACCCACAACATTCTCCTTGCCCGACCATTCCATCCCCATATTATACTCCCATTGTAGCTATCCAACATTCCAATCACCACACATCTCCCCCAAAACAAATATTTTTTTTAAAAACTCTGACTAACATAAAATTAATAATGTTAACTCACATAGTGATATACCAATTTACACTTTGCAGAAGTGACATTTCTTCATATAACCAGATTAATAATTTTCACATTACATTATTGTTGCTCAACGTCCCAGGACAAATTCTTGGAGATGCCCAGGTAATCTCTTTTCCCTTTGACTTCGTCAAAGAGATATACCATCGGTGGTCGAAACACACTTGTTTGCATTATGGCCAGAGTCAACACATATAGCAAAATGAATATCAGGATCCGCAACTACTTGCAACTCATAATCACATCCCAGCAAATACGCCTTGATTTCATCATCAGTTTCACGCATGTTAACTCCTTCACACAGAATGATATGCCTCAGATTACGTATTTTAACATCCTCAAGCTTGACAGCTCCATCCAATACCTTCACTATTTTATGAAGACTTGACCAACAGTCTGCCCCTTTGTTCCATGAACCCAGGGTTCCTCACACGTACATACTGCCCTGCAACGAGTTTAGGCATGGTTCTCCTTCCATTGACTCTACTCAGCACATGACCTTGGTGTTTTAGCTCGTTTCCTATTTAGATCATCACTGATGGTGAACTCCTGCTCCTTTCATTTTATTATTTAACCACCATGGAACTAACTTGGAAGACAGTTTCCTTCCCCTTAATAACTCAAATGGGGTTTTCCCTGTCACCGAATGGGGTGTAATTCTATAGGATAGTAACATTCTCTGAAGAGCCTTCTTCCATGACAGGTTAGATTTCAGAGCCAACTTTATAGCTTCCTTCACCACCCTATTGAACCTTTCGACTTGACCATTTCCCTCTGGATGATATAATGACACCTTTAGGTGATTCACACCATAATTCTTCAAGAACAATTTCATTTGACTAGATATGAGCTGCACACCATTATCTGTTACTAGAGTCTCAGGAATCTCTTCCCTGGAAAACACATCCTCTAAAATGTCGATGACCACATCCGGGTCACATTGCTAACCATACGAACTTCTGGCCACTTAGAGTAATAATCAATAAGGACAATGGCATACGCCTCTCTGGATGGTAAGGTGGCAAAAGGTCCCATAAAAACAATCGCTACCTTCCTCCAATGTACTCCAGGGAATTCGACCATCTGCAGAGGTACCACCACTGGCTTTACAGACTTGTCACTTGCCTTGCATGCATTGCATTCCCTCACCCAACAGTCCACCATACTAATCACCCCTGGTCACCAAAAGCTTTCCTTAATTTTCCTTCTGGTACTTGCTAAACCACCATGCCCTTCATGTCCTAACCTGACAATAAGTTCACGTATGCCATAAGGAGGTACTATTTTATCGCTCCCTCAAGACGATGTTATTGCATATGGATAATTCATCCTTGATCTTCCAAAATGTACTACATTCTCCTTGAAGCTGCCGCTCAGATGGCCAACCCTTCATATGAAACTCCTTTACCTTTGCTAAGATTCCATCTCTTTGCATTTCCTTGATCCACTTATGCTTGGAAAACTCTAATTCCATCCCATGATCTTCAATAAATACCACATCGTCATACGGAAATGACACATCACACTCGTTATCATCCACTTCCTCACAATTATCATACGTCAAAGGCAACCGTGGTAATCCATCCACTACCCGATTATCTTTCCCTGGCAAGTGCATAATCTCATAATGGTACATTTGCAGTTTTGAGACGAGTCTCACTAACCGGGGGTGAGATTTCTCCCACCTCCAGGACTCAAGGTATTTACCAAGGGTTTGTTGTCCGTACATATCTTAAATTTGCGACCCCATACATACATCCTAAAACGTTGCACAGCCCAAGTCGCAGCTAGTAATTCACTTTCAATAACAGAGTAGTTCCTCTCTGCTTGTGTTAGAGTACGGGATGCATATGCGACCACCCAATTCCTTTTTGGGATAAGACAGCTCCAATGCCATATCCACTAGCATCCATATACCATTTGCATCTTCATCAAATGATCTCAGGTATGATGAATTTACAATTTATTTTTTAAGTGCTGCATATTCTTCAGTATGTCTCTGTCCCCAGCAAAATGTATCATTTTTCCTTAATAGTGCTCTAAGATTCTCGACCTTGAATGCATCATTTTCTATAATATAAGGGTGATTCTAAGTCTGGCGGGCGGCGGAGGCCGCCCGCCAGACTTCCCCCACCAAAATACCGCTCCGCGGTCGAAAGACCGCTGAGGGTATTTTGGGATTTGCCCTGGGCTGGCGGGCGACCGCCAAAAGGCCGCCGGCCAGCCCAGGGCAAATCAACCTTCCCACGATGACGCCGGCTCAGAATTGAGCCGGCGTAGTGGGAAGGTGCGACGGGTGCAGTGGCACCCGTCGCGTATTTCATTGTCTGCAAAGCAGACACTGAAATACAAAGTGCCCAATTGGCATGGGCACTGCAGGGGCCCCCAGGGGCCCTGCGGCACCCCCTACCGCCATCCTGTTCCTGGCGGGAGACCCGCCAGGAACAGGATGGCGGTAGGGGGTGTCAGAATCCACATGGCGGCGGAGCGCGCTCCGCCGCCATGGAGGATTCACAGGGGCAGCGGAAAACCGGCGGGAGACCGCCGGTTTTCCTTGTCTGACCGCGGCCGAACCGCCGCGGTCAGAATGCCCTGTGGGGCACCGCCGGTCTGTCGGCGGTGCTCCCGCCGACCCTGGCCCCGGCGGTCTCTGACCGCCGGGGTCAGAATGACCCCCAATGTGTTTAAAATTCTGTCAGCTCTAAGAAGGATACCAACTGTTCCTTGCTCTTTGGTTCTGGAGCATCGCAAATGTCTTTCACATGGCTAATTTTCATTCAAATGCAATCCTCTGAAATTACATGACCCAAATATTCCACATGTTGTTTTCTAACATTGAATTTTTGTTCTTTCACTTAATCCATTGTCCATAAGTGCTTGTATAACTTCCTACAATATGCAATCATGTTCCTTTTTATCCTTCCCAAATATCAATATCTCGTCCTGAAAATGTTTTGCACCAGTTATATTTGATAATACTCTAGATAATTCCCTTTGGAACACAGCGATGCACTGACTAAACCAAAAGGCATCCTTTTGTACTGGAGCAAATCTTCAGGTGTTTTGAAGGTTGTGCTGTGCTTAGAGGTCAGATCCAGCGGAATTTGATGATAAGCGCTAGGTAAATCAATTGTCAAGATAATTTTAGCATCACCAATGGGCGATTAATTCTTGCAAATGTGATAACAGAAAAGCATCCATCCCAATAGCATTGTTTAAAAAACGTACAGTCCACACAAAGTCTTATATAACAATAGCATTGCAAGGAAATTAAAATTGGAGATACCCAATCAGAACTTTCTATTGGTTCTATAATGTCCCTTTCACATAAATCACGCAAAATGTATTTTAGTTACTCTCTGTAATTCAATGGAACATTTCATAACTTTTACCTCACAGGTACAGCATTCTCTTTTAAGATTATTTTATGTTTAAAAATGTTCACGTTTCCTAACTTGCTTCTAAAAACATTCAGAAATTCCTCCCTTGAGACAGAATTTGTATCATTTGTACTTTTTATATTACCCTCACCACTGCATACATGGGTGGGTCAGCTTTAGGGTCAACTCTCAATCTGAGTTAAGTCATGTGAGGCCAACCTAAAATCATAGCTCCTTTTTCTGCTATAAGCACATTTCCTAAACATACTTTTCCAGCAAATCCAGATTCAGCATGCCCGGACCCCACAACAGAAATGTAATGACCAAAATAACTACACAGGCTTGAATTAGTATTCTCTAACAATCTACTAGGCCATAGTTTGTCAAACAACCTTCTCCCCATTATGTGTACCACGCACAAGAGTCCACCATAGCTTCGACCTGTATTCCATCTATGCTTAATGTACACTTAGGTAATAGTAAATTTTTCGCTTTGCTGTTCTCGCTATGCACACTTAATACCACATCACGCATTCCATACTCAAGCTCCTCATCATTAGAATCTTCCACGATGCAAGTTACTTTTTTTCCACACTTTTCCACCCATGTGTCCTCTCTTCTTACACACATTGCATGTCTTTCCAATGGCAGGGCACGATTTAGAATTAACTAAATGTGTATTAGCTCTGCATCAAAAACACAGTAGCCCTCTAGTTTTTCCAATTGTAAGATTCTTTATTCCTTACCACTCTTCTCACTCCCTACAGCACATATAGTACCATTGTCTTTATTTTCATTCCCCACTGCCTCTATAAATCTCTCAGTAATCTCAATAAAAATTGCCACTTTTATCGCATTTTTTTAAGATAATTCACTGGAAGACCATAGTTTCTCTTGAATTTTTTTTATGTAGTTCTCACCGATAGCGGGTCCCTTAATACTTGGTCATATGTCATGTTAACACAGTATTCCACTCATAATTGGCATACTAGTGACCCCTTATACGTCCCTAGTACATGGTACGTAGGTACCCAGGGCATTGGGGTTCCAGGTGATCCCTATGGGCTGCAGCATTTCTTTTGCCACCCATAGGGAGCCCATGCAAAGGCTTCTACAGGACTACCTTTGCAGCCTGTGTGAAATGGTGCATGCACAATTTCACTGCCATTTACACCTCACCAGGTGACTTATAAGTCACCCATATAAATGGCCTTCCAACCCTGAAGGCTGGGTGCAGAATACCTGTCTGTGAGGGTGCCTCTGCACTGGCAGATGTGCCCCTTGTCATCCAGGACCATTTTGCCAGACTTCGTGAATGCAGGGATGCCATTTTATGCATGCACTATACATAGATCATTACCTATGTACAGCTTCACAATGGTAACTGCGAATACGGCCATGTTTGGTATCAAACATGTTTGAATCATACCCCAAGTCCTTTGCAAGCATTGGTTGTATGATTCCATATACTCTGGGGGCTCCCCATTACTGCCATTACAGCCTTCTGAGGTTTTCCAGGCAGCCCCAGCTGCTGCCACATAACAGAGAGGTTTCTGCCCTCCTGTTGCTTGAGCAACTCAAGCCCAGAAAGGCAGAACAAAGGATTTCCTTTGGGAGAGGGATGTTACACCCTCTCTCCTTGGAAATAGGTGTTACAGGCATGGGAGGGGTAGCCTCCCAGAGCATCTGGAAATGCTTTGGAGGTCACAGATGGTGCCCTCCTTGCATAATCCAGTCTACAACAGTTCAGGGACCCCCCAGATTTAGCTCTGGCACGAAACTGGACAAAGGAAGCAGAAGTGACCACTGCCCTGTCCACCACCACACCAGGAGTGGTGCTCAGAGCTCCACCAAAGTGTCCCTTAGTTTTGCCATCTTGGATTCCAAGTTGGCAGGGCACTCTGGGAGCATCTGAGCGGCCAGTGCCAGCAGGTGACAACAGGGCCCTCCCCTGATAGGTGCTTACCTGTTAACTGACTGTAACAGGCTGGCTGTCTCCAGTTTTCAAGTGGGACCGATAAACAAGTGCCCGTGGGCACTTCAGAAAACTGCCTGCGTCTCCTGGAATGCGCAAACCCGGAAGAAGAGGGTTGAGCAGAGACGCCGAGGAAAAGAGAAAAAGACAGAGGAGGAACGAAGGAGGGGCACGCGGCATCCAGGGACGAGGAGGATGCCGGACAAGAGACCGGAGCAGCAGACTACCGGAGGACAGAGGAGAACAGCACGGAGTCAGCAGCGACCGAGAGGACTCAGGAATCAGAGTTCCCGGTCGAAGCTGACTCAAAACAGGAAGACACCAACACCACCCGCTACGTCCCATATTTGCCAAACCTGTACCCTTATTTAGCAGGTATAAAGGAGGGGGAGGGAGAAGAGGCCTAATAGAAAGAAAGGAAAAACTGGAAAGAAGAAGTGGGAAAGTATCCTATAAAGTGTTTTATTTTCTATACACCATAAGCACTTGGAAATGGAATAATACCTAAACTTTTTAGGCACAAAACCTCACACCCCCTCCCCTCAGGAATAATTAAAGAATCACACAAGAGATATACTTACCTGCTCCCTATTTTATTTCCTTTTGCATACCGTTGGGAGTAATATACCTGAACAGGAGATACTTACAGGAAAAGAAGAAACAAGAGAACCATAAAAGAAGACAATCAGAGAGAGGGAGAGAGAGAGAGAGAGACTAACAGGAAAGAAGAACAAACAGAATGAAATAAAGAGAGAGGAAAGAGAGAGACTATAAGGAAGAAAGAACAACAAGAATATCGAAATAATCAAATAATCTAAAGCCAATAAGAAGGAAAATATTCAATAAAGAATCACCTGATCTCTGTTTTCATCCCAAAACTTGTGATAAACGAAAACCCAAATGTACACCCACGACATATTGGTGTCAGAAGTGGGATTTTGAAGTGCAAAAATGGACACAAAACCTACCCTGGAAGATATGATACAACAACTTGCAGAAGGACAGAGACACCTTCAGATGGTATGGGATGATCAAGTAGAGGAAGCTCGGAGTGATAGGGAAACCCTGCAAAATGCATTAAAGAGCCAAGCAACCATAATTGCTAAAAATCAACTGGAACATGAAACTGCTCTACAGAAAATAACAGAAACCAAAGCCACCATTAGAGTACACCCTAATGTATCTAGTTCCGTGTTACAAACGTTTCAAGAAGGGGAAGACACCGATGCATTTTTCACTAACTGTGAAAGGGTTGGGTCTTCTGCAAATTGCCCCCAAGAACAGTGGGGTCAATGCATAGCCCTCCTTTAAGGGACTTTACAGTTCGCCTATCAGGTTGTCAATCCTGGAGGAACAACTCCCTATGTCGAGATAAAGAAGGCTATTTTCGAGCGAGTGGGCTATGATACAGAATGTTATAGAATAAAGCTCCACAAAACAAAGTGGAGACCCATGGAAAACCCTAGAGCTCTTTATTATCGAGTACAGGATTTAGGATTAAAATGGTTAGGGCCAGTTGGAACAAATAGGGAAGACGTTATACAAGTTGTATTATTAGAACAATACCTGGAGGCCCTTCCTTTACAAACTCGCAATTGGATAAAACAACATCCCAAAGTCTACTACTACCACAGCCATAGATCTAGCCTGCGCATTTCATAGAGCCCCAGAATTTAGGGGCAGTCATCAAAAGGGATCATCTCTTGGAGGGGAAACTTCTTCCAAACCATTGGTACTGAAAGAGACTGAAGAAGGCACCAGTACACATATCCCAGATAGAGAGCCCAACCAGGCACCTCAATGTTATGACTGCAGAGTTTGGCCATATCGCTCGTAATTGTCGTCATAAAATTTCCAAGCCCGAACCAATGGAGATCGGTGTTACTCGAGGAAGGGTACTATGCACAGCCCGAGGAACAACCCAACCTACGAAAGAAATGTTAGTCAATCAGAAAAACACTAAAGTTCTAGTTGACTCTGGTTGCAGTCAATCGGTAATTGAGGCAGACTTAGTAAATCCGGAACAAATAAAAGCTGGTACATTTGTTTCAATCGCCTGTTTTCATAGAAATATGAGACAATAACCCATGGCCGAAATTCAAGTAGAATGGAGAGGAAAATTAGTATCTCTTGTAATAAGAGTCATACCACAGCTCGTAGAAGAGGTGATCATAGAAACAGACTACAGTGCTTTTCCTGATTTGTTAAATAACATAACACAAAAAGAGATGTTGATTTCATGGCTATCAGAAGCCCCCTTCACCCAGACACTCCTTAAAATAGGCAAGAAAAAGGTGAAATTAACCAGATCTGAAAAGAGGGAACAAAACAAATTACATTGTTTAACCACTACTTCTCTGTCTGTACCTTCACCCCTGACAGAGAAACCTGTCCTGGCTACATTACCAACCTTCCGGCTTGATCCCACTTCACAAAATGCTTGGGTCTCAGCACTTACAGAGAAAACCGGACAGCTAGGTCCACATTTTATCACTTAGAATGGGTTATTATACAGGGTAACACGATATAATGATCTGAGAAAAATCAATTAGTGGTACCCAAGCAGTATTGCAATCAGGTATTACATTTAGCCAATAGTCATGTAGGGTGTGGGCATTATGGGAGAGAAAAAAACTGAAGAATATCTCCTCAGATGATTTATTGGCCTGGAGTTTTTTCAGATATTCGAAAATGTTGTGCTCACTGTCCGAAATGTCAACTATGTCAACTAGTTAATCCCGGAACAGCTCCCTTATACCCATTGCCTATTATTGCTATCCTTTTTCACAAGTAGGTATGGACCTTGTAGGACCCCTACAACTTTCATCCAAAGGAAATATGTACATTCTTGTGCTAGTTGATTATGCAACTAGGTTCCCTGAGGCGACCCCTCTTTCCAGCATGACAACCAAGAATGTGGCACATGCCATGATCGGGTTTTTCTTCCGAGTTGGGTTTCCTTGATAATTATTAACAGATCAGGGCACCTCATTTGTGTCTACGTTAATGACCCAAATATGTCAACTATTGGGTGAGAATCATCTTCGCACATCCGTATATCACCCACAAATGGATGGTTTAGTAGAGAGAAACAACCTAACCATCAAAACAATCTTTAAAAAATCCATAGCCGACTCTGGACGTGACTGGGATAAAAAAATACCATTAGTGTTATATGCCATAAGAACACATGTACAGGCCTCAAATGGACATAGTCCATTTGAACTTGTTTTTAGTCGACAACCCAAACCTTATTAGATATGCCCACTGAGAGTTGGGAGGAGAAAGAAACAGAAGATAAAGAGATACTGGAGTATACACAACAATTAAAATATCAATTACAAATAGTATGGGAGGATGTTAAAATACATCTGGCAGAAGCCCAAGCTAGACAGAAGAAATATTATAATTGAGGAACATCATTACAAAAGATAAAAGTGGGGGAAAAAGTACTTGTACTTTTGCCTGGTTCAGAAAATAAGCTATTGGCAAAATGGCAAGGTCTGTATGAAATAGTATAACAGATAAATCCTGTTACATAGTGCCTTAAAATTTCGGAATCGCCTAGAAAGACACAGATTTATCACATCAACTTTTTTTTTAAATGGGAAGAAACTGACATCTCCTTCCCATGTTTAGACACTGGGTATTTCATAAATAAGGTAAAACCACTAGACATAACATTATGTCCCCAACCAGATAATTCGGAACACTGGCTTACTCATATAAATCCTTATATATCCTCTGAACAACAAGAACAATTATTAAAGGTCCTCTAGCAGAATAAAGGGCTAAACCAGGTAAGACCTCTTTGATTTATCACAAAATCAAAACAAAAGAGGGAAAACTGGTGCGTCTTAGGCCATTTTGTATTCCCGAAGCCCGTAGAAGAATGGTAGAACAAGAGGTACAATCCATGTTACAAATGGGTATCATTGAACCCTCCACCAGTCCCTGGTGTTCACCGGTGGTCCTAGTTCCCAAACCTAACGGGACAGTTCGCTTTTGTATTGATTTTAGACAATTGAATAACATACCAGACTTTGATACATATCCTATACCAAGAGTGGACAAATTAATTGAACGTTTAGGGAAAGCACTGTACATGCCCACTTCAGACTTAACAAAGAATACTGGCAAATATCCTTAAATCCCTCAGATAAGGAAAAACTGCCTTTTCTACACCATCAGGGTTGTACCACTTCACAGTTCTCCCATTCGGTTTACATGGGGCTACGGCTCCGTTCCAATGCCTAATGGCCAAATTGTTACGTTTACATACAGGGTATGCATCCGCCTATTTAGATGACATAGTCATATATAGTGACTGGAAAGAACACCTACATCATTTATCAGGGGTTTTTCCCCATTGATAGAAGCAGGTTTAACCGCGAATCCAGAAAAATGTAATCTTGCCAAAGAATCCATCTCATATCTCGGGTATATCACTGAAAAGGGGCATATACAACCACAACTCGACAAAGTAGAGGCTATCCCTAAAGTGCCATCCCCACAAACGAAAAAAGGAATACGGTCATTTTTAGGATTGGTCGGGTACTATTGTAGATTTATTCCTAACTATTCCACCATGGCAACCTCTTTGACTAACCTCCTAAAAAAGGATCAACCCACTAAGCTTAAAGAGCTCACGACCACCCAGTTGAAAAGTTATGAGTCGTTGAAACGGAGCTTAACTACCAAACCAGTAGTGCGCTGCCCTGATTTTGAGAAACCTTTCTATTTACAAACGGATGCTTCAGATGTAGGTATTGGGGCTGTCTTATCCCAAAAGGATGATGACGGGATAAATCACGCTATCGTCTATTTTAGCAGAAAACTGTTACCTCGAGAAACACATTATCCTGGGCTGTTGAATCCCTTCAATATTATTTGCTTGGACACCCATTTGTCTTAATTACCAATCAGGCTCCTCTTACCTGGTTGGCTAAGAATAAGGATACAAACTCAAGAATTCTACAATGGCTTATGGAACTGCAACCTTTTAGGTTTCAGGTACAACATAGCCCAGGAAAGGATTTGGTCTCCGCAGATTATTTTTCCAGAAATCCCTTGGACTCAGGACTAGATCAGGCCTCTTCCAGGGGATGTGTATGTAACAGGCTGGCTGTTACAGCTGGCCCCAGTATTCAAGTGGGGCTGATAAAATAGTGCCCTGGGGGGCACTTTGGAAAACTGCCTGCGTCTCCTGGAATGCGCAAACCCGGAAGAAGGAGGTGCCCGCGGCATCCAGGGACGAGGAGGACGCCGGACTAGAGACCAGAGCAGCGGGCTACCGGAGGACAGAGGAGAACAGCCCAGAGTCAGCAGTGACGGAGAGGACCAGGAAAAGAAGAACAAAGAGAATGAAATAAAGAGAGAGAAAAGAGAGAGACTAGAAGGAAGAAAGAACAACAAAAATATTGAAATAATCAAATAATCTCAAGCCAATAAAAAGGAAAATATTCAGTAAAGAATCGCCTGATCTCTGTTTTCATCCCAAACTTGTGACAAACGAAAGCCCAAACGTATACCCATTACACTGACAAATCCCCCTTTCAGAGCTATTTAGGGTCTCTCACTTGGGTGGTTCTTCAGAGTCAAATTGCAAAACTCCAGCAGGAATCCTCTGCATCTTTTACTACACCTTCTCACCAAAGAAACTAACTCTGGACCCTCCAGGAGCTCTACAACTGCAACAAAAAAGCAAAGACGACTTCTGCAGCATTGTATCTTCAGCTTCTGCAAGAAAATGCAACTGCTTCCTCCTTGTGCATCCTCAGAGGACAGCCAGTCTTTAGCCTGCACCAGAAGAATGATTCTTATCACCCACTTGCCCAAGTGCCAGTAAACCACAATGCAGGTAAATCACATTCAGGTTCAAAACAGTCTTGGCTCCCATCTGCCTCAAAACAAGAACTAGAAGTCTCCCGAACCCCTTCAAAATATCTCTCAAATGCTACCTAGCTATCTAAAAGATGGCCTTGGGCCCACTGATAGCATCATGTGCATGAATTACATTAACAAAATACAGCTATCTCTGCTAAATGAGTACACTAATTATTATTATAAATTATTGGATTTGCCCTGCATGCTACTACACCTGTCCTATTGTCACTGAGTAATGTAAGTGTGATGTCACCATGCACCTGCTATAACACTGTATCCCAAAATAATGTATTACTATTTCAATGTGAGAGTAATAAGAAAGGTGTGATGATGAAACCCTTTTTTAAAAAGGGTGACTTCAGAGAACCTGCAAACCACCACCTATATCAATTCACTAAATGATGCAATGTTAAATAAGTATTGTGAATATTGTTTATTAAATCATAAATCATTTCTTAAATCAACTTGGTGAATGTCCAAAGATTGGTAAAGCAGTTGAAATACATATATTGTTGTTGGTTAATTTCTTGTGATCTTTTGATAAGATTGAAAAATTGACTGGTAGAAATAACAATCCGTATCTGGATGATCCACAAAAAGTAACTAAACTGACCTGACTTTAACCCTCTGGTAGCTTGGCATCAAAGCAGTCTTTCTTAACTTAGAGGCAATGTGTAAAGCAGTCTTTTTTTAACTTAGAGGCAATGATAAAGCGAAAATACAACACCAGGAAAATCCTGCACCAAATTAGAAAAAAGTGTCAAATGTAATAAAGTATTTGATATCAAAATGACAAAGATCCAATCAGTGAAGCCAGATTTAAGAAAATCTTTACAGTTTTTCGCAAAAGCTAGTACCTAAAAGTTGTGACCATATAGTTGCGTGAGACTGTGACAAAGTCGAACGTTGTAGTCAACTGTGATGGAGCCTGGTTTAGATGCACAAGGTGGATTGGCCTGGATCTCTGCCAGATCCTTTGACACCCTCAAAGAATCAAAGAAAACTTGTCGCGCACTTGAGAAAGCCTGGCGCAAGGACCGCACCGCTGACAACATGACCGCCCTCAAGAACGCTACCCGCAAACACCACCACCTGATCCGCACTGCCAAAAGGAATTTTTTCACTGACAGACTGGACAAAAACAGCCACAACAGCAGAGAACTCTTCAGCATCGTCAAGGAGTTCTCCAACCCCAGCGCCAACGCCGTCACGCCCTCACAGGATCTATGCGAATCCCTCGCCACTTTCTTCCATCGCAAGATCAGCGACCTCCACGACAGCTTCGGACACCAGACCCAACCTAACACCACCGAACCCACATCCCCGACCATCACCCTCAACAACTGGACCCACATCAGCACGGAAGAAACCAAATCCATCATGAACTCTATCCACTCCGGCGCCCCTTCGGACCCCTGCCCGCACTTCATCTTTAACAAAGCCGACAACATCATCGCCCCGCACCTCCAGACCGTCATCAACTCTTCTTTTTCTTCTGCTACCTTCTCCGAATGCTGGAAACACGCCGAAGTCAACACCCTACTAAAGAAACCTACGGCTGACCCGAGCGACCTGAAAAACTTCTGCCCCATCTCCCTTCTGCCTTTCCCAGCCAAAGTAATAGAGAAGACCGTCAACAAACAGCTGACCACCTTCCTGGAAGACAACAACCTGCTCGACCCCTCAGAGACCTGATTCCGAACCAACCACAGCACTGAAACCGCCCTCATCTCAGTCACAGACGACATCAGAACCCTGATGGACAACAGTGAAACAGTCGCCCTCATTCTTCTCGACCTCTCGGCTGCCTTTGACACCGTCTGTCACCGCACCCTAATCACCCGCCTCCGCTCCACCGGGATCCAAGACCAGGCCCTGGACTGGATCGCCTCCTTCCTCGTAAACCGCTCCCAAAGAGTCTACCTCCCTCCGTTTCGCTCAGAACCCACTGAGATCATCTGCGGCGTACCTCAAGGCTCATGACTCAGCCCGACACTCTTCAATGTCTACATGAGCCCCCTCGCTAACATCGTACGCAAGCACGACATCATCATCACCTCCTACGCCGACGACACCCAACTTATACTCTCCCTCACCAAGGACCCCGCCAGCGCCAAGACCAACCTACAAGAGGGTATGAAGGACGTCGCAGATTGGATGAGGCTCAGCCGCCTAAAGCTGAACTCTGAAAAAACTGAAGTCCTCATCCTCGGCAACACCCCGTCCACCTGGGACGACTCCTGGTGGCCCACGGCCCTCGGCACCGCACCGACCCCCGCAGACCACGCCCGCAACCTCGGCTTCATCTTGGACCCCCTTCTCACCATGACCAAGCAAGTCAACGCCGTGTCCTCCGCCTGCTTCCTCACCCTCCGCATGCTCCGCAAGATCTTCCGCTGGATCCCCGCTGACACCAGAAAAACCGTGACCCACGCCCTCGTCACGAGCCGCCTGGACTACGGCAACACCCTCTACGCTGGGACCACCGCCAAACTCCAAAATCGCCTGCAACGCATTCAAAACGCCTCAGCCCGCCTCATCCTCGACGTACCCCGCAACAGCCACATCTCCGCACACCTGAGACACCTGCATTGGCTCCCAGTCAGCAAAAGGATCACCTTCCGACTTCTCACCCACGCACACAAAGCCCTCCACGACAAGGGACCGGAATACCTCAACAGACGGCTCAACTTCTACGTCCCCACCCGCCCCCTCCGCTCCTCTGGCCTCGCACTCGCCGCCGTCCCTCGCATCCGACGCTCCACGGCGGGTGGGAGATCTTTCTCCTTCCTGGTGGCCAAGACCTGGAACTCCCTCCCCACCAGCCTCAGGACCACCCAGGACCACTCCGCTTTCCAGAGACTCCTAAAGACCTGGCTGTTCGAGCAGCGATAACCACCCCCTTTGTCCCTAGCGCCTTGAGACCCGCACGGGTGAGTAGCGCGCTTTATAAATGCTAATGATTTGATTTGATTTTGCCCACCCATGGACTAAGAAGAATTTTTGAAGAGAATTATCTGAGAAGGCAAACTTCAGCAAAGCAAGGTAACTGGGGGTGTCAGAGGATGAAGCGTCATCATTGGAAAGCCACTGGAAAAATTAGCAGTGAATATTTCTACATTGGTACTTACTGCCTCATTACGAGGCTGGCATTCCTAGGACCGCCAGCCTCACAGTGGCGGTCAAACTGCAGCAACTTTGGTGGACTGACTGCCACATTACAAGTTTGCCGTGTGGACCTGGCTAAAGACTTCCGTCCCCGCCAGGATCTCAGATCCTGATGGGGTGATGGCGGTCTTGGTTTTACCTAGCCAAGGCAGTGCTGAACTCAGCACCACCTGACTGATTACAACCTTGTTCTCCACCAGCCTTTTCATGGTGGGGACTCTGGCATGAAAAGGGCTGGTGATGAACAAGTGCTTGGGGCCCCAGGGGGACCCCTGCACTGCCCATGCCAATGACATGGGCAGTGCAGGGGGCCTCCTGCCCAACATCATTAAAATGAGCACTGCCTGCTTTTGTCGGGCGGCCAAACTCCTAATGAGGCCCTTTGTCTCTTTATTGGAAGTTGAAAATCTCCAAAAAGATGAAGCTTTCGGCTGTAGCTGGCAATGTCTCTACAAGACAGGATACCCCTTCTGCAAGAAGCCACCAAACAGGATTTGCTGCTGCGGAGAAGAACTTAGTGGGAGTTACCGAAAAGTCAGGCAATACACCTTGGGCAGGTCTTCTCAGTTCTCAGGGCACTTTTTGGCTGTACATTTTTCAAGTTCCAAGTTGTGATTTTATGCTTCAAGTGGCACCAATTTCAAGGGTCTAGGACTTGGTGATCACTGCTTGGAGGACAGTACTCACTGCAGGTAGGGTCCAGATGCAGGGTTCAAGTTATTGGATCTTTTTGTGTCCCTGTTGCTCAGAACAGGAGGCCACCAACAAGCCCTTGGAGTCATATTGGTAGTCCTGGATTAAAGCAGCAAGGCAGTCCTCCAGCAGCTGGCTAGTCATCTGAAAGTTGATGGTTGGCTTCCAGCAGCAGGGCAGTCCTCTGAAGTCCAAAGCAGGCCTCATGCAGAAGGGCAGTCTTCTGAGTGTAGGCAGGCTTTCTGAGTGTTCTGTGAAAGTCCAGGAGTGAATGGAAAACTGGGTCTGAGGGTCATATTTTTATACCTGGCACCAGCTTTGAAATGGAAGAAACTCCTGGAGGTCTACCCTTCCCCATAGATGGTCTAAAATGTCCTTTCCCCCTGCCCTGGTCCTAGAATGTCTTGGGTGACAAAAGACTAGCGTGAAGTCCTTTGTGAGTGTCCTGAGACAGCTTCTTTGAAACATAAATGGGTTTGTGCACAGCTCTACCACTCTCACCCGTACAGGATGGCCCATCCTGCCAACACCTAGTGCCACATTCTGCCAATGTTTGGGACGAATACACACATGCCAAATGCTAGGCTAATGACACTGATGTGACCAAGGGCCTAGACTGAAGGCACTGAATGGTTAGGACAAGAAAATAACATTACAAAAGAGGCCCGGCTAAAAGAACTACCACAGGATGGATAGGAAAAACAATTTTCCTGTTAGAAAAACCATCACCCATCAGGGTTACCCCTTGGTGGCACGCTTCATCATTGGGTTTCTTCCTGTTCCGCTATGGAGCGGGGCGTGATACGACCTACAGGAAACGTGGGAGCACTGATGTTGTCTCCTCAATGTGAATCATAGGAGCGATAGGAGTGGTGGGGTCTTGGGTGAGTTAAAAATAGCTGTCTCCTAGTAATTCCAATGATTTAATAGATCTCTTGGAGGTGGTATGATTAAAAAGGGGCTGCGGAAGTGGGGGATGTAATGTACCTGACTTCCTAGTCCACATGTTTCGGAGCCTTACCCCTAGGCTCCTCTTCAGGACCAAGGTGGACTCCCTGGTGCCATTCCTTATTTGACTACCTCTAATGAAAGCATAAATAATACATACTCTGTGATAGGGTGCAATTCAACTTACTAATGTGGGATCATAAGATGATACCTATTGTTTATGGTGTCCGTCATTGATACTAAGTGGTATCAGTCCCGGGGAGGTGAGCATTAGGTACAGAGCGGGAGTGTCGCTTTGAGGAAAGTGTGACTACAAGCACACTCCAGTCCCAGAGGAGCTATGATATGAGAATCCAAATACTACCGAGTATCAATGATGGACACCATAAACAATAGGAATCATCAATGAATTGCACTACATCACAGAGCTGACACTGGATTAGTGGCATTTTTGTTACGCTAATCCAGTATAGCATTAAAATGCTGTAAAAGAAATCACACTATTGCCCCTAACATGCACCGTAGTGCGCTGTATTGTAAATACTGTGCTACAATGGTGGCGTTAGGGGGCGCAAGAAAAGTGGTGCATCACTAGTGATGTGCTACTTTCTTGTAAATAAGGCCCTTAGTGTCGACAATCCCTTGCGCAGGTCATTAATGAGAGAGTGGACATAATCAGGAGACCTTCCAGCTGTGATTTTCCAGACTGCATTACAATAAAGAGGCGAAGCATAAAGAGGAGATAAAATACAACTAAATTGATGGTAGTGCCATGCCATCCTTCTCCCAAGGGAGCCACAGGTAGTAAATCGCACCATGGCTTTTTAGATTGCCATATAAAGTGCTGCCAACTGGCATCCACCTTCCTAAAAAAAGGTAGGAAAAACAAAATTGTGCTAAATAGATATACAATTTGCAGCAAAATGATCATTTTAATTAAGTTGCATCTGCCCATAGTTCCCAAATGCAACCAATTCCATTTCCTAAAAAAACAGCAGTGAATTCTCAATACAATGTATCGTAATTAAGAGTAAAAAAATATCTAGTAATACAGGAGATCTGATCACCAAGGTATAATGAGGGTCACTTGGTTCCAGCCTCAGATTTCTGATCACCTGAGTTTTTTTCATATTAAGCTTGTATCCAGTGGCATACCAAATTCATCTGAAATTATTTTGATGTTAGGGAGGGCCTTAGATGTAAAAGAGGTCATAATGGTGGTATTATCTGCATTTGCTATTACCTTGTAACAAAACCCATTGAGCCTCAGAAGGGGAATGGACTCAGCTGTTTCGAGCTTTTGAATGAATGTTTTGAGATAGAGGGAGTAAAGTAAAGGGGATAAAGGACATCCCTGTCTGGTGCAGCAATGGATACACATCTTATCAGACATCCATGACATCAGAATGATTCAGGCTGATAATGAACAATAGAGTCACTTGATAGTGTATACAAAATTTTCACCCAGGCCCACCTGCCTCATACCAACCCATAAAAATTCCTAGGAGACCCTGTCAAATGCTTTTCATGCTTCCAACATGATCATTGCAGCAGGTTGACACAATACTTTCACAACTGCAGAACAGATTTGGCAAGATTGATATGTATTTATTGGAATATTTGCTTTTATGGTATCAGTTATTGAAATAAAGTTTGTTGAAATGAAATGATATGTGCCAAGGTATTTCTTGCAGGGATAAACCTGGGCTGCACTTAATCAACCAGGAAGGTGAGAATGGATGAAAGTCAGTTGTCCAGAACTCATCTATATAGTTTTGTTGCAGAGTTCATCAGTGAGATGGGCCAGTATTAGCCACAATCAAGAGAGGTTTTACCTTTTTAAGAACATTGCAATATTTGTGTCAGGTTATGGAAGATACTAATGATTGACCTGGTTTAAAAGTTCTTTAGGCTTTAATGGGGAAGAACAAAAAGTTCAGTATTTTGGCTTCTTCTTTAATTTCTCTTCCCTTCATTGGTGATTCGGAGGCCTGGCTAGTCTGGAGTCATCCACGCCCCTCTGCATAGGAGAAATAGCCACAAGTAAGTGTCTAGACAGAATCAAGGTTTTTATTTTATGGTGATTTATGGGGACAACCCACAGGTGTTTGATTCACCATGATTCTTTTGTGCCACCATCACCAAATTTGTATTTATCACAAGTGCTACCAAAAGAAGAACTGAAAGGAAAAGATTAATTTACACTATAAGATATTCTTGGGCTACATCTATGTCAGATGCCTCCTCTCATATGCGTAAAGTGAAGACCACATGAAAGAACCTAAGTCACTAGAGGAAATTGAGAGCTCCCACCACTTCCTCCCTCCTTCCAGTCTTTGAAAATATTTGAGCCTGTACCTAGCTAAGCCACGCTCCCCCTTGAGTGGTGCATCCTGCCAGTGGACTCCTGGCTCTGTGATCCCAGCAGGAGGTTTCCTCAAGGGTTCGGCATCCCTGCTTTCTTCAACAGCAGCCTTCTCCTCGCTGGTCATAGTATCTGACCCCTTCCTGTTAGTTTCTCTTCGAACTGGGTTGCCTTCTGTATCGCACTGTTGTTTGCATGGCTTGTTTTCAGACATCTCTCTTCTGTGCTCTCCCAGTGTTTTTGTGTTGAAGACCCCACCTCCTTCAGCCTCAATCTCTTCTATAAGGGCATCGTCCCTCCTTGGGTCATGAACGGTTCCTCCCAGATCCAATCCTGAGACATGAAGGTGAGAGGGTTTCCAACTGTACCGACCTGATGTGCCTACCCTAGTTCCCTTGTTTTCTCTTGTGTCTGAAAGGAAGAGACAGGTGTATAAAGTTTTTCAGTCATTCAGGCTTGCGACATCCAGGGAGTTTCTTCCAAACTACTGTATGATTGTCCTCTGGATCCCCCTGACATTTTGCCTCCCCCCAGGACTTCGTACCACAGAAGAGAAGAAAGAGGAAATGGCAAGCGCAACAAATGGCGGAATAATGATTTTACTGGAGGTCTTTTAAAATTCAGCAGGAATAGAGTCAGGCAGAGACTACTCATGCAGAGGAGGACCGAAAGTTAGCTTTAGCATTCTTAGACTGCTGATCACAAAGCTGGAAGGCAAGAATCTGTCCCATTTACTCGCTATTTTCAAAACAAACGGCCAGCCTATTACACCATTTCTGGCTCGCCCTATTCACACCCTCTGCTTAATTAGAATCTGGGTAGCAGTCAACTGTTTATAAATCCACAATATATGATGTACCATTCAATAGGACCGGCAATAAGGATATTCTTTTTTAAATTTCAGGAACTCCACACGTAACCATCACTCCAATGCTCCCACCTTACGTACTGTAAGAAATGAGTAGCTAAGAGTCTGTCCCCTAATTGTGACTTTTAGTGCTTCCCAAACAATAGTGGGTGAGGCCGACCCATTATTGATAATGAAGAATTATTTTAAGAAACCATGACATAATCTGGATCCGACCTATCAGCTCCCCAAGACTCAATTGGCCTAGTAAATTGGCAGGACAGGAGACCAAGTTGGCGAAAGCTACCTCTTAACAGGTGGACAAGTAGATCGCTCATCCTCCATCTTTGGGCGGCAAAGAGCAGACAAAAGCATGTCACGTCCGCCCACAGGGACACAAGTGGCTACACAGCTTTGCAACGTTGAGGGAGGAGTCTGCCAGTCTCCAGGATGAGTAAGACTTAAAACGTGTCAAACTTTAAAATTACAACACACCTTGTACTATGGCCTGTTTATATATGTATGTATGCTTATATATGTATATTTATATGTTTGTATCTGTAAATGTTTGTATGTATGTATACATTTTGTATATATATATATTTAGTGCTACTTTATGAATTTTCACAGAATTTTCCAAAAAAATTCAACACTCACTTCAGCTGGTGTCTGGAAAGTTTCCGGGTAATCCGTCAAGTGGGGGTCGAGAAAAGGGGTGGAGGTTAAAACATGTGCTTTTCCCATGTTACTTCCCGTAGGGATTTTGAACAGGAATAGCGCCTCAACCACTGGACGGAATTGCACCAAATTTGGCTGAAAGGTAGCTCTTGGTCCAGAAAGCGCCTGTTTTGTTATTTGGTGTAAATCTGTTAATTAGTTTTGAAATATTTAAGAAAAGCTTATTTTTAAATAAAGGGACATGAAGACTCAGTGAACCCTCCCAAATTCATGCTGAAATCTGATTGGCTGCCAACACTTCAATAAGAAAGTGTTGGCAGCCATCTTGGGACTTAGCTTCAGCCGAGTCCCAGAAAAAGATGAAAAAAACTAAAGGGGTCAGGGAAGGGACACCCTGACCATGTAGTTCTGGTGCTGAGGGCCCAGAGTGACCCCCTCCCCAGAGCAAAAAAAACCATTATTTTTAAACTTTTTGGCAGGAGCCGTAGGGGATCTTCTGAAAATAAAAAATAAAAACACAAGTGCGGTCTACGGGCTTGTTTAACTGCAGCCCCTGGGTGGGCCATGTCTCGGGGGCATTCAATTTTGAAAGCAGGGCCGGCACCCGGCCCCTCCTGCAGTCTCAGGGACTGTCACCTCCCTAGTGCAGATTGTGAAAAAGAAATGTGGGGGGGCGCCCAGCCCCCCCAGAGCCCTGAGGACCACCACGCCCCTGGGGCACAAGGTGCAAGAAATGCAGGGGTTCATCCAATATCCACGCAACCCCGGGGATCACCTCCTCTCCAGGGCAAATTGTGAAAAATAAATTGAGGGGGGGCGCCCAGCCTCCCTGCAGCCCCTGGGGCACAAGTTCTATTGTTATGTGCGGGGCCACATGGCCCCTCAAAGCCTGGAGGACCACTAACTCCAAAGGGACAATTTAATATTGAATGAGGGAGGAGGGACCTGACTTTAGCAGCTCTCTCTCTGTGACCCTAATGCCAACTCCCACAGGAGGTGGGAGTTGGCTGGGACTGTGGTGGCCTTCAGACTCCCCCTCTGGTCTCAACATTGTGATGGGGTTTCCTGGGGGGCACCCAGGTCTCATGGCTGCACCCCAGGGGATGTGGTCCTCGGGGCTGAGATCCCCCACCCCAAAATAAAATATTTATGTCGGGCCCTGGGAGATGGGGTCCCCAAGGCAGAGATTGGCCTGGGGAGGGAGGCCACATGGCCATCTGCCCCAAAAATAATTAATTTTAGATGGACGGGTCCTGGGGGATGTGTTCCCCAGAGCTGAAATTGGCCAAGGGAGGGGGGCATGTGGACCTGCAGCCAACTACTGCTGTGCATGGCCAAAGACTGTGTACAATGTGGGGTTGGGTGGTTAGGGGTGTTGGCTGCAGGGAGTGGCTGCAGTGGTAATTAGCAGCAGGTCTGCATGCCCTCCTATCCTGGCAAATTTGGCCCTGGGCACCACATCCCCCGGGGCCCAGACTCCTGAATGTTTTTTGGGGAGGGAGGTGGCCCAAGCAACCCCTCTCCACAGCGGGATCTCAGCCCCAGGGACCACTTCCCTCGGAGCCCAGCCTAATATTTTGTTGGGAGGGGAGACAGGCCATGTGGCCCCCCTTCCTAGGCTGATCTCAGCCTGGGGGACCCCATCCCCCAGGGCTCGGCCTACTTAATATTATTTCTTTTGGAGGGTGGTCGATCTTGGCCCGGGAAAGCCATCCCTCCAGGGCTCTGCCATATGACCTGGGTGACCTCCCTGGCACCCAGTGACAATGTTGGAGACCACGGAGGGAGACTGAAGGCCCCCTTTGTCCCAGACAGTTCCCCACCTCCTGTGGGAGCCGGCGATTGCTGTCACAGAATTTGTATGTTAATATATTTATATGTATATATATTTCCTAGTGGCAGTCACCACTAGGTATTTATAGTTAGGACCTTTTTTCCATAGACTGAATGTTTTTTGTTTTGCCAATAACTTTGGTGCCGTTTGATGAATCTTCACAAAATTTCAAAATGTATACTTTGGTAAGTTCAGCTGCTTTCTCGAAAGTTACGGGCCGGTCTGTGAAGTGGGGGACCTAATAAAAGGGGGTGGTCCTAAAACAGTTTTCCCCCATTCTACACCAATGGGGTTTTTAATTTTTTTTTAACATGACTACAATCCGAGCCACTGGATAGAATTACACCAAATACGCAGGAAAGCTATTGCTTGGACCAGAAAGCAAGCTTTTTGTGATTTGGTGTAAATCCTTCCAGTAGTTTCTGAGATATTAGAGTTTAAAATATAGATATATAGCGATACAGATCCTCCGTGGATTTGGACTTCCTGATCTGGATTCGGATTCATGGATCTGGGGCCCTGATTGGCTGGCCACAACCTGACAGAAAATTTTCAGCCACTGTTTTATTTGTTGCATCAGCTTGGGGTGGGAAAAGAAGAGTACAAAAATACATATAGGGTCAGGATACAGGTATCCTGACAGCAAATGACACATAGAGGGATCCCTTAGGGAACCCTCATACGCAAACAAAAGTTTTCATCCGATCCATGGATCTGCAGATCCACAGAAAAACTGAAAAAAAAAAATCTCCACTGCATTCAACCTCATGCTGCACACGGCCATAGGGTGTGCACAGCTTGGGTTTGGGTGAATGCAGGAGGGTTGATTGCTGGGCCTGGCCATAGGCTAGGCCCTTTGGCCAACACTCGCCGTGCACGCCCTTAGGTCATGCACGGCGCTGATTATATTTATGTCTGTTTTTGCAAAAAACCTATAGAAATTCAATTAAAACACCAAAGGTTCCAAGGATTTTATAGTTAGGTCCCACATTTACTCACCCAAAACCATAAAATTCAGCAGTTTGGTTAACTCAAGTAACTATAACTTGCGCGCTAAGGTAACTGTAACTTGCGCTTTCACCATGCACAGCTGATTACTCTACAAATTCCATCATTGATGACACCTTATGTGGCATAATTGATATTATTACTGCAACATCAAAAAATATTGATGAGAAAACTGTGCTTGGACGGCGCAAGTTATAGTTACCTTAGAGTGAAAGTTATAGTTATTTGAATTAACCATAACTATAACTGCTGAATTTCTATGGTTTTGTTTGAGGCAATTCAGAACATGAGTATATCGCCCTTGCAACTTTTGTTTTTTTCAGTGATATATATATTCACTTTATATATATATATATATATATATATATATATATATTCACTTTAAAAACCCACTTTATTTACATAATTTTATTCACTTAAAAAAAAAAGTTACTGGGATGTTATAGTTAGGTTCTGAATTTAATCTCACATAACCAGTGAAATTCAGCAGTGATAGCTAGAGCTATTTCGCGTAGCTATAATGCGCCCTAATGTAACTATAACTCACCCCTTGCTATGTACTGTTAATTACCCCACAAATTATGGCACCCATGACATCTTTGATAACATCATTGGTAATATCAATGTAATATTATCAGTAAAATGTTTGACAAAAAACTGTGCATGGCGTGGGCACGAGTTATAGTTACTCAAGGATACAAAATATTTATATTTTTCCTCGTTTTCCCTCTTTCTATGTGTGCTGCATACTGCAGCACATATAGAAAGGGGAAAAGACCTAGGGGATCGTTTTGTACAGGAAGGTGCTCCTTAAAAACTCCTTAAGCAAGCAAAGGAGGCAACCTTGCTTACATCACTGTGCAAGCATGTTTGCGCTGGTGTCAGGCAGCCAAAACAGCACCAGCACAGGAGAAAAGGCAGAAGTGTGCTGTATTCTTTTAAATAAAACACATTCCTGACCTTTCCCTGTCATGCAGTACAGCGCAGCGAGGTGTCTTGCTACACGTGACTGTAACACATTCCCTATAAATATGCCCCTAAATGTGACAATAAGGAGAAGGGCAAATTTACCATGTTTTAAGCAGTAAGCGCAAGCACTTTACAGTGGTTAGTAGTGGTAAGGGGCACAAAGCTGACAAAACAAATACCCGCAAAAGGAGGGAAGTAGGCACAAAGGGGCTGATTATGAGTTTGCCGGATGGAAACATCCGTTTGCCACATTTTGGATGGGGAGATTGCTGCGGTGCCGGCAACCTCCCTGCTGGCCCCATTACAACTTCTCCACTTTGCTGACTGGCAAAAGTCAAGGTTTCTGCCGGTCAGCCCAGTGGGAAGAGTGCAGCAGCATTGTTGCCGGCTCATAATAGTGCCGGCGGCAATGCTGCCTCACGCAGAGAGCACCAGAACCCTCAAAATGCACACTGTCTGCACAGGAGGCATTGCGCATTTCAAGGGTGCAGGGTAGGGGGACCCCTGCACTGATCATGCCATGAGCAGTGCAGGGACCCTCAGTGGCCCACTGCACTTGTTCTCTGACAGCCTTTTCATGGTGGTGGAACCCCATGAAAAGGCTAGCAGGGCACAAGGTCAATCAGCAGGGTGGTGCTGAGTTCAGCGCCGCCCTGGCTGATTATAATCGGAACCGCCGTCAACCCATCGGGATGTCTGATCCTAGCAGGGATGGCAGAAAGCTGGTGGTCCTTGGACTGCCATCCTCCTAGTAAGGCCCAATGTTTTAGAGAAGACTGACAGTTCTAACACTGACTATGTGAGTGAAGTTGAACATGTGAAATATGGCCCTGTAGGCTGTTTTAAAAGATTGGAAAAAGCTACTTCAAATAAATAACTAGAGTTAGCTTTCTCGTATTGTCTCTTGTGGTCCAGTCATTTAAATGTGTCATTTTTCTGTGCTTTGTCATCCATACACAGAGGTTTATCATCAACACTATTAATAGTTGTATTTAGAGAGAAGGTAATTCCACAAGGTTGTTAGTGCACAGAACTGTGTGCCTTGCATAATAGGAACAGCCTAAAACTCTCTGAAAGTAAGCACCTGAAAAATGTATGTCTTTACTCTCTGTTTTAGTTGCATGGTGCAGGCACTCAGAGTTTCAAACGCTATCTCTAATGACCTTGGCTCAAGCACATTTATTGTGGTTTACCTATTCCCTCAGTCCTACATTTTAAATAGCATGCCCTTCACCTTAGGAGACTTTATAGCCACCTTAGGTTTGACTTATAAGTATTAAAAATGTAGGTTTAGGTCAGGCAAAAAGTTTAATTTGCCAGTTTGAAATGACAGTTTTAAACTGCACAACAGACTACAGTGGCAGACATGGGATGATTTAAAGTGCTACTTTATTTGGTGGCACAAAAAGATTTGCAGGCCCGCTAGTAGCATTTATTTTACAGGCCCGATAGTACCATTTACCAGAGACTTACAAGTAAATTAAATGCACAGGTTAGGTGTACTCAAATTGGACCATGTTTGAAGGGGAACACACAAGGCCATTAGCAGTGGTAAAGTGCACAGCATCCTAGATCCAGCAAAACAAATTCAGCAAAACAGTAGGGTTGAAGGCAAACAGTTGGGGGGAGGGGCATACACAGAGGTCATGGGTTCAACACTGCCCTAGTGCAGAGTGAGACCCAAGAGGATTTGTTTACCTAAGTGGATGGATTTTGTCATAAGAGGATAAGAAACAAGTTTCTGAGACTTAGAGTTGGAATTAACCATCACTGCAGTATTGTGGGTTTGTTAGAAATGGGGTCTTTGGTTGACAGTCAGGTTACCCCCTGTTCAAGCAAGGACCCTCACTTTAGTCAGGGTAAAAGAGAATCACCCTCAGCTAACCCCTGCTTACCCCCTTGGTAGCTTGGCAGAGCAGTAGGCTTAACTTCAGAGTGCTAGTTGTAAAGTATTTGCACCAACACACACAGTAACTTAATGGAAACACTACAAAATGACACAACACAGGTTTAGAAAAATGGGAAATAATTATCTAAACCAAACAAGAAAAAAATGACAAAAATCCACTATACACAAGTCAAGTTATCAATTAAAAAGAAAGAAGAGTCTTTGTGTAGTTTAAAACACACACTAACACTGTTACCGTGAAAAAGTACCTTGGGTGCGTCAAAAATAACCCCGCAGGGGCAAGTGTGCTTAAAAAAGGGCTTGTGATGCTTCGATTTCACTCACGAAAGAGACCTTGCATTGTTTCTCCTTTCATCGGGTCGGGATGTGTTGTTTCTTTTCTCCGCAGGAGAGCGATGCTTCAATCCGGTCAGAACTCTCGGGTCCGGGCAGGCCTTGCGTTGTTTTTACACACCCAGCGGTACTTGCATCGGAAATCCAGCTGCACGATGATTCAAAAACCACTCAGCGCAGGCTTCGATCTCCAAGTCTCCGTCAGTGATGCTGCGCGTAATTTCTCCAGCTCCTTTCGTCGATTCTTCCATCGCGTTTCTGGCGAGCGTTGATTTTCAGCTGCAGAGCCAGAGGCGCATCGTTTCTTCAGCCGCAGATCAGAGTCGCATTGATCTTTTCCCTGCACAGCGCTTTGTGCGTGGATTTCTCACTCTTGGGCTGCCAGCTTCTCTTTTCAGGGTCCCAGGTATTGGATGGGCACCACAGGGCAGAGTAGGAGTCTCTCCAGAGACTCCAGGTGCTGGCAGAGAGAAGTCTTTGCTGTCCCTGAGACTTCAAACAACAGGAGGCAAGCTCTAAATCAAGCCCTTGGAGATTTCTTCTCAAGATGGAATGCACACAAAGTCCAGCCTTTGGCCTCTTACTCTGGCAAAAGCAGCAAGTGCAGGATAGCTACAAAAAGCATAGTCACAGGCAGGGCAGCTCTTCTTCCTCAGCTCTTCAATTCTTCTCCAGGCAGAGGTTCCTCTTGGTTTCCAGAAGTGTTCTAAAGTCTGTGGTTTTGGGTGCCCTTCTTCTACCCAATTTCTCCTTTGAAGTAGGCCTACTTCAAAGTAAAGTCTCTTTTGAATGTGAAATCCTGCCTTGTCCAGGCTAGGCCCCAGACACTCACCAGGGGGGTTGGAGACTGCATTGTGTGAGGGCAGGCACAGCCCTTCCAGGTATGAGTGCCCACTCCTCCCGTACCTCCTAGCACAGACGGCTCATCAGGATATGCAGGCTACACCCCAGCTCCCTTTGTGTCACTCTCTAGTGTGAGGTGCAACCAGCCCAACTGTCAAACTGACCCAGACAGGGAATCCACAAACAGGAAGAGTCACAGAAATGGTATAAGCAAGAAAATGCTCACTTTCTAAAAGTGGCATTTTCAAACACACAATCTTAAAATCAACTTTACTAAAAGATGTACTTTTAAATTGGGAGCTCGACGACCCCAAACTTCACATGTCCATCCGCTCCCAAAGGGAATCTACACTTTAATCATATTTAAAGGTAGCCCCCATGTTAACCTATGAGAGGGACAGTCCTTGCAAGAGTAAAAAACGAATTTAGCAATATTTCACTGTCAGGACATATAAAACACATTACTATATGTCCTACCGTAACCATACCCTGCACCCTGCCCTTGGGGACACCTAGGGCCTACCTTAGGGGTGCCTTACATGCATGAAAAGGGAAGTTTTAGACCTGGCAAGTGGGCACACTTGCCAAGTTGAATTTACAGTTAAACTGCACCCACAGACACTACAATGGCAGGTCTGAGACATGATTACAGAGCTACTTATGTAGGTGGCACAACCAGTGCTGCAAGCCCACTAGTAGCATTTGATTGACAGGCAGTGGTAAAGTGCTCAGAGTTCAAAAGCCAACAGCAACAGGTCAGAAATAATAGGAGGCAGGAGGCAAAAAGATTGGGGATTACCCTGCATAAGCACAAAAGTCATACAGGGTTGTATACCAATTGTTACATTTAATGCATGATGGGTTATCTATCATGGCACCATCACCTTAAGGCTATTGGAGGGAAGATTTACACTGATGGAGTAAACTTAACATCATCAACATACATCTAGTGGTCCACCCACTAAATCAGGCAAGCGCCCCAACAGTTTGGTGGAGAAAGTGCTGGTTACCACTGGAAGTTTAATCCAAATGTCAGGAGTCATTTTTCCATTTTGTCTGTTCAAGACCAAGCAGAAAAAAGTACATAAAACTGTCTACCCTACATAGGTCCAGTGGTCCGAAGTACTTACACCAACACCCCCATATCTGTTGGGCTCTCGATGTGGGTTTTCCAACACCAGAGTCAGCAGTGGCACCCCCATCAGAAACATGACAGCCTATATTACTCTCAAGAGAGCGGATGCTCCATTAATTTGTCAGGCAAGGTACTCAGCAATGTTTGTGGCAGTGTACCATGTTCACCAATCTCTATGTCAGGGCCCAAGTAGGTATGAAATGAATGTTGACATTATACACACCACTAGGTATGATGTAGATAGGGACAGCAATGGTGATTAAAGGTAATCGATTAAAAGTGCTATCATTGCTAAATGAATTGATCTCAGCACACTAATGGTAACATAAATAGTGAGGCTTAATTTTCATATTACATAGTGAATATGGAATTTGAGCACAAGGTCCTGTTGTTTCAGGACACAACCTAGTCCATAAACATGTGAATTCTGTGAAGTTCTGACAAATAATTTTTATCTCAACGTGCAATCTGATTTGTGGAAAAATATGATAAGTGGTTTACAAGGCAAACATCTGTAGACAGCGCACTTACATTACTTGAAAATCTATGTGTGCTAATTATTACTAGAATGGCAGGTTCCTTGATTCGGTGCCTAGATTTTGAGAAAATAGGCCAGAAGTAGCCCTACACAAATTTGCAAAAAATGATGCACAATTGAGTAAAATGCAAATCTGACAATCAATCAATCAATAAATCAAAAAATTTATATAGCGCGCTACTCACCCGTGAGGGACTCAAGGTGCTTGGGGGGGAGTGGGGGCAGGAGGGTCACTGTTCGAACAGCCATGTCTTGAGGCCCTTTCTGAAGAGCAGGAGGTCTTTAGTTTAGGGCTACATTTTAGCTTCAAACTTGTCCTCGTGTTAACCTTTGACACAAGGATGAATTGCACGCTAAAAAATATTGCAAACAACAAAAGCACTGTGTGTGTTCGCTGTAGGTTTTTACCACAAATGGCACATTCATGGTAAATATTGCCCCATATGTTTAATTATGAGGCATGGTATATTGGTGTCATTTCAGGACTATTGTAGAACAAGCATGATTCAAAAGTTCCAAAATTAAATCAGTGGGGCAGTGTGGTTATATATTTGCCCAGGTCTAGTCAATAAAAGGCTACAATACACTTTTCTCAGATGTCATCATGAATGCAGCAACATGCTAGAATTATATATATATATATATATATATATAGAGAGAGAGAGAGAGAGAGAGAGAGAGAGAGAGAGAGAGAGAGAAAGAGAGAGAGAGAGAAAGATAATATTAAACTATGATAAGTAATCTGTGTTCATGTGCAGTCAATACTAAATTCAGGACAGGTTTATACACAAAACGTGCCCTCAGATATACGAATAAATTAAATGGAATAGAATGCCTAAAGAGAAAACTACCATGCGTCCCTCCACATGAGTGGTTATTTGCCTGCACATGGTTCTGTAGTAGGCAAAGTAGAGCGATGGCCAGGTGTCAGCCATGCGTGGAGTTGGACTCGGAGTGCTCATCATTATAGGATTTAACAGCATAGGCTATGACCTGTGGGTTACAAACCACTGTTTGAAGTGGGGGAATTTATAACGTCAACTTTCAGACTGTTAGAAACTTTGACCTGTATTTCCCACATAGATCTTTGCAACTGGTGCATTTACTGACTCATATCTCTGCACTGTAGAACTTGTAGGGTGTAAATTACACATATGCCACTAAAGATGATGGATTAACCTATTTATGGAATGTACAGCATCAAACTAGGTATCGAACCAATGACTTGCAGATTACAAAACAAACCTTGACAATTTGTTCCACTGACATCTAGGTTATGCAAATTGTCCATTAAGGGTCTGATTTAAAGTGGAGAGCTCTTTCAGAGCGAGAGAGTCATGGGAGTTCCTATTAATGTGCTGGACGTTTGACAGACGGCTCAGTCAAACATTACAGCCACCATTCATCTTTTAATTTATTTTTAAATGTTCAAAAACAAAATTCCAAAGCTTGTAGGATCAGTCGCTGACTTACTTAAAGTCTGTCAGTCTGTAAATCAGGAAAGTGGATTTTAGGTAAGAAGTCGCGACAGAGTAACCCCCCTGCAAAACACTGAATTATGACCTACATTCTTGAAGTAGATAAATCAGCTGAAGGATCGCAATTTTTTTTAAACAAATAGCGACAAATCAATGGATGTTAAGTTATATTTAAGCAATGTGTAATCATAAACTCAAAATATTGATATGCCTAACCCTAATCTTAAATTATTTTTTAATTTAATTTAATAAAATTATAAAGATAACTTTGATATATCCCCTAGTACTTACCATAACAATAACAATAAATTCAAAAACCTTGATTAAATTAAATTAAATATGCAAACTCATGTAAACCAAATACTAAACTTCAACATATCTTATATTTAAACCTTGAAAATACTTCCATATTGTTCTTCATGAAAGTAAGGTGTCTGAGGTTACCTCGAGCATAGTGCATAATCAATGACACATGCCATAATTAAGCTCACCTTCTCTGCAACAGGTATTAGCTGTTCCAGACTTCTACACGTGAGCTCATTCATAGATGCCAAAAACAACAAGTAAAATGTTTTCATAAGCAACATTATGAAATATGAATAGCATTTGAAACCTATTACACATTCTCTAAATTATATCACTCATTATAAATCACTAATACATGAATATATAAATGTTTCTATGCTAGCAAACTATATTTAAGAAAATATTATATGTGCACTCAATATTAAATGCAGCACATGTTTATAAAGGAAAACTATGCACTCAAATGTATTAATATAATGGAATGGATAGGGGATATATAAACAAAAATCACAAAGATTACCTCAGTACAGTGCACAATTGGTTCCTCCACATCAGTGATTGATTGTCTGCAAATTATTCCTGAGGCATCATAGGAGAGGTGGCATCAGGTGTCAGCCATGTGAGGAGTTGGGTCATAGAGTGCAGATGCATTAAGAGCAATGATGATTATTATTGAGTTTACAGCCCAGGACCTGCAGGTTATACAGTGTCATGGGGAGCGTTTGTAAGCTGAACTTTCTAAGAGTGTTAGAAACTCAGACCTGTGCATTACACATAGGTATTTGCAGTTTGTGCATGAACCAAGGAACTGTGCTCTCGTAATAGAACCTGTAGGCTGGACATTGCACAATGAGCTCTACAGGGGATGGATTAATTTATTTATGAACTGTACAAACCTGAGCTAGTTCTGCAACCAATAACTTGCAGATTACAAACAATATCTTTATTATTTGACCCACCGACCTCTAGATTATGCAAACTGTACATTTCATCTCTGGACTTAGTAGACACAATGAGGGACCCTGATAAAAAGTTAACCTGTAAAAAGCAAATTAATACATATCAAATTGTATACAATGTATAATTATAAAGTACTCATATTTATGTCAGCAACTCTAACATTCGTTTGCCTCCAAGATGAATAAATAACCTAACAAAATTACTTTGATATAACCCCTAATGCTAACAATAAATTAAATTACCTGAAATGACATTAAATATGCAGCCCCATCATAAATCTAAACTGTAAACATACTTCCACAGAATTCTACCCGGAAGTAATGTGTCTGAGGTTGCCTTGAGTACAGTGCATAATCAATGACAAACGCTATACCATGTCTTCATTGTAGTAGACATTCATACATAGTTCAGATAAACAAAAAATAAAGTGTTTTCATTTACAGCATTTTAAAAACTTAATTTCATATGAAATTTGTTGCACCTTCATAAAATAGTTTCACACAATATCAGTCACATTAATATATGTAAAGGAATAATTTACATTTAAATGCTATCAAGCTACAATAAAGCAAACATTAAATGGTGTATATAAGCTATCAACACTAAATGCAACACAGTTGGATACATGAAAAATGTGAATTCAGATAAACGAGAACATAAAGACGATACCTAAGCCGAAAACTCAAACAATGTGTACCATGATTGCCTGCAAATGGTATTCTGCCTGAACGTAATGTCTCGGAGGTTGTCTTGAGCACAACACATAATCAATGACAAAATGCTAGCTTATAACATTCGGTTGTTGCAGTGGATATTCATTCATAGCTAATATAAACAAAAAATAAAATATTTTCCAAACATCCTAAAATATTATTCTCACATGAAGTCTGTTGCACGTTCACGAAATTCTTTCACACATTCTAAATTACATTAATACATGTAAATGAATAATTGACATTTGCATGCTGTCAACATATAATAAAACAAACATTGCAATCTGTACTTTTGCAATCAATACTAAATGTAGCATAGTTTTCTAAATGATAAATGAGCATTCAGATGCATGAATCCATGAAATGCAATGGTGATACCTAAGCAGATTTTGTCAACACAATGTGCCATGGGTTCCTCCACATCAGTGGCTGATTGCATGCAATTATGTCCCTCTTTGGTAAATGTTGGAAAGTGGTTCATTAGTTGTGTGGTCAGCACATGACCACCACTGAGAACCAAACACCCCATTGTAGCACTTGATCCTCATAGTGTAGCGTTGCTGAGCCGTCCAAGGCTTACTCAAGGGAGGTGGTGTTGGCTAGTAATCCCCATTCTTGAGCACACAAGCATGACACTCAATAAATGATTGTCCAATCTGTGTTTTTAATTCTGATAAAGTAAAAGTACATTTATTACACACACACTACTCAATACTATGCAACAATTTTAAAATATACACAAATTGATGAAATTACTCTTGGATGAGATGGTGTAATCATTCTTGTCTCCCCCTAGGGGAAATATTATCCAACAACCTACATGGCAAAACATTTCCTGGTATACCAATGCAATATTTGACTGTTAGTTGGAGTGAGAGCACCTAAATATTGCAATAAAAGTAAACATTTGAAAAAATTGGATGGTCTTTGAGGACCAATCTCACATATGTTTCCAAAAAGGGTAAATTATGTGTTTAAAACCATGGTTTTCGTAAGCCTCTTCCCAAAGTTCACCCTCATCATGGCCTGCAACTTCCACTTAAATACGCTGTGGGAAAAACCTATTGTGAAAGTTCATTAATTTCATCTTCTAGGTTGATGCACAGACGTTCACTTCCATTGCTTAAACAAGTTCTTGCTAATAATTTTTCTCAAGGCGCCCTTTACCTCTTTGTTCCTTAGGCTGTAAATAAACGGGTTCAGCATTGGAGACACAGCGGTGTACATCAAACTGACCACTCTGTCATAATTCAGGGAGTACACAGATGAAGGTCTGAAGTACATGAAGATATCTGTCCCATAGAACAAAGCCACCACTGCAAGATGCGAAGAGCAAGTGGAAAAGGCTGCCCACCGTCCAGCAGTGGATGGAACATTTAAGATGGTGGAGATGATACGAGCATAGGAGGCCAGTATTGCAACAACTGTGGTCATTACCACCAAAGATCCCTCAATAAAAATGACATGTTCATATGAAGATGTGTCTGCACAAGATAGTCTGAGGAGGGGTGGAACGTCACAGAAGAAATGGTGAACTACATTGGAACCAAAGAAAGGTAGCTTAGATGCCATCACACTGTAAAGCAATGAATGTAGAGAGGAGAGGACCCAAGATGCCACAACTGACACAACACAGATTTTATTTGTCATAATAGTGGAGTATCGCAAAGGGTTGCAGATGGCCACATATCGATCATAGGCCATGACTGCCAAGAGGAACCTTTCTGTATTTCCAATGAATAGGAAGAAATACAGCTGAGTGATACACCCGGAGAAGGAGATGTTTTTTTTCTTGGAAAGAAGGTTGGCCAGCAACTTAGGGATTGTGGTGGAGGTGAAGCAGGCATCAACAAAAGAGAAATTTCTGAGGAAGAAATACATAGGAGTTTGTAGCTTTGAGTCAAGAACAGTTACTGAAATAATAATGGTGTTTCCTGCCAGTGATGTCAGGTATATGGCAAGAAACAGGACAAACAAGCTAGTCTGACTTTTTGGGTGGTCAGACAATCCTAAGAGAACAAATTCAGTCACAACTGTTAAGTTCTCACAGGCTGCCGACTTCATGATTTCCTGAATGTTGGGAAGATCAAGTCAAATAATATTTAATGGACCAAATAGCACACTGTATTTACCATCATATTGCAGAATCTTTGCCAAATTTTCCCAAATGCAAATACTATCTTCCCTTAAAATCCTTTCACCTTCATAGCATTACATTGTCACATCTCACAAAACATTCTTTTCATTGGCAATAATTTAACTTTATTTTTATTTGAAGTTTTTCATAAGTGCTCATAACATCCCTATTAACTGCCTCTGAGTGCTGAGGTTGGCACAAGTGGGAGATCAGGAAGAGAAAATGCATAGAAGTGTGTTCAAACCAATCTTAATCCTATCTAAGACTCCCACCAGAGAATTAACCCAGAGGACAAAGCCCTTAGCTATGAGAATGTCCAACTCCCAGTTGAGTAGGGTGTGTTGTGTGTAGGCATCAGACTCGTAGGACATATATACATCAGTCACAAAGTACTCACGGGACATAAATTCTACACGAATGCCATAGTGAAGATCACCCATTTGTTTGTGTTGATATATGCAGCACTATCACATTATTCAGCTGCATTGCAAATACCTTGATAACTGTGGTGGGTGTGATATTGTGGAAGACGGTGAGGGTACGTGAGCTCAGACAAGAGGGGCGTGGTGTATTGGAAGGAAGTGTTAGAAGAAATGGAGCGTACAGCGCAAGTAGCAATGGTGTAATCAGTTACTGGCTCCAGAAGGTTTTCACATTTGAATATGAAGAAGGAGTTGGACTTTGTGGATGTGGAAGGTGCCTGTGGGGGGACTTGCAAAACCTTTACTTGAAAGGTGAGTGGGGCACGTGGCTTTAAGCTATTTTAAGTTAGATCTGTGTGTTGTCAGACTAAAGGCTTAAAACTAGGGGTTGACACCCACTTAAACCCACATGGCAGATGGTGATAGGGTGCAACCTTTAGCCAGGCCCCTACTTACATCCATTGATGTCCAGATGAAGGTGACATTATTCATTGCTTTTCGCGTCACCGGAGATATGAGCAGAAGACCTGAAACATGGGGCCAGAACCAATCTGAAGCTGGAGTCAGTTGTGGCAAGAATGTTATTCCACGCTCAATCAATCAATCAATCAATGCTTGTAAAGTGTGCTACTCACCCATGAGGATCTCAAGGCTCTGGGGGGAGGGGGGCAGAGGAGAGAGGGGAGAAAGGAAAACGAAATAGAGAAAAACAAGGGATGATAGAAGAAAAAGGAGTGAAGAGTGAAAAAGCGACAGAGAGAACGAAAATAAAATACTTACTGTGATTGCCACTAGACCACCAGGGATGAGGAGGAGGGACAGGCCTGCGGGTGGAGGAGGGCCTCGAACTGGAAGTCAGAAGACTCCCAGTTCGTCCCAGCAGAGGCAGCAGCAGCACCCAGAAGAGCTGGGGAGGGCAGCAGACACGGACCAGGAGGTCATCTCTGTGTCGATGTCTCTCCCCCTCACTCTCCCTTGGAGACTTCTCCCCATCTAATCTAAACCCAACACGTTCATGTCTTCTCATTCAGAATCCTCCCTGGAAAAGCTCCTGATTCAGACAAAACATGAACTGTCTTCAGAGTGTGCATCTAAGGCATGATCTCCCCACAACCCCTTTGCAATAACTTCATGCCTCAAAAAATGCATGCGGGGTTTCTCTCTGCCAGCTTTTGTTTTATGGAATCTTGCTCTGCTAATGCATAGAAAGAAACATAAACTCATTTTTGTTTAGTTCATGTCAGCATAAACCTCGTTTTGGAGTTAGACAAGGATGTGACAAAGTATAGGGAAAGGCACATTTCATGAGGATGCTCTGAAGTGAAACAATACTTGCAACCTGTGCAAAATGACACCTTTTTTCACAGATCTCCTGCAAAGTTTCGAAAAACGAAATTTAAAACTTCTAACTATGAGCAAATTTGAATTTTTGCTCTGCACGTCACAACATGGTGCCTGACATCTTGGTAGTGCATCTCTCATCACCGCCCTCCCATCTCCGTCATTTCAGCTAATTTAAATAAATGATTTGCAAATTATATGTACCTTCTAGGAGCTATGTAAAGCCCTTCTGTGTGAAGTGATAGCCAGTCTCAATAAATACAATACACATTTTTATGCAATGCAAGCATTTGCTTCAGGGGCGTATTGTTTTTTTGCTAGCTCAAGGATACATGCAATATGTTTTCGAGCAATGTGATGCAAATCCTGTATATGTGTTTAAATTTGATCCGCTTGAGGACAAAGCAAAATTTTCAGCCAATGTGGGAACATCCCTCCCATCTATCCCTCTACCTCTGACACTTGGTCTGTCTGGCAAAGATACTGTAGGTCAGTGCAAGATTCCCTCCCAAACAATATGCAGTGAAACATTGAGCACTACACTCACCTTGTCCTGTAGAGAGAAATGATGATTACTTTATGGCAGAAGCTCCACGATGTGGTATCCAATGTTGTACATCTGTCATTGACGGGTTTGCTGCTGGAGGCATCTCTACAGTCAGAACTACCAGGAAATCTTAGCATCCCATGCAGTTACTGCACATACTCCAACCTTTCTTAAGACAGAGAGACCTGCCTCAGCTAGAGGACTCCGGCATTGCATACGATTGTGGTACACCATACCAGGACACCAGAGATGTGATAGAATGCAGAGGCCACAGAACAGGTGCAAGAGGGCAGGGTCATAGCTATCGTTAGTGCAGTCAGTGCAGTGTCACTTGTGCACACAGTGTGAGGAGCCCACTGCACCACAGGAGTCCCGCACATCTTGTGATGAGCCTTCTGCACCCTAGTTATGGCTTTAAGGCCCCACTGCATCCATACTACATCAAGTGTAAGAGAGATGGCAGCGCTGCTTTGGAACAGCCACAATTAGGCAACCCTGGAAAATATGCATTGGCTTTGGGTTAAGAAGTTTTTGGGGCTGATTTAGATTTTGGTGGAGAGAAAACTCCACTGCAGCGGTGATGGAGTTCCTTCCCAGCCGAAACAATGGTCCGTCTGCCTGATTAAATTCGGATGGATAAAAGTTGGTTGACAACAGAGACTACTCCATCTTCATTGTAGATAAACTTCTCAGATGGCCCAGTAGAGTAAGGGTCGTCAGAGAAATGGTATATGTCTTCTCACTTAATTTAAATGGGTAGACATGTAGCTATTTTTCAATGGCTGTCACTGCCAGTGGTGTAACAAAAAGCCTCTAGACTCCAGCAGTGCAGGGGGGCCTCTGCACAGTACCTGGCCTGTGTGAGTGGGGCCCACTCCATGTTCTTTTCAGTGGGTCTCCTCCAGCTTCATTACGTCACTGGTCACCAGCAGGAGGTACCTGACTGTAAGGGGCACTGAAAAGTACTCAATGCCTTCATTGCATCGCCAGGCTGACAGACATCTCAAAATGTGCCCCTTAGTACCTGCGCCAGGGTGATGGACTGATTAACTCCATTGCTCTGGCAGAGGACTGACTGACCGCCCAAAATTAAATCAGGCCCTTTGTCTTTTAAAACACCTTGATTGATATACATTTGATGCTGCTCAGCACCATCACACATGCAATGTGTTTTGCAGCTCTGCCTACTTTCCTGATTTTAATGTGCATGGTTACCTGCATTTCTTTGTATCTCAAAGTTGGCCTACTTCTATAGTGCTTGAACACTTTTTTTCAGTATTTAGCACTCTATAAATACCAAAGCTCAATCAGTTCCATTGCACAAGCTACTACCACCCTCTGACGTTTCAAATTACAACAGTTTGGTCAAGGTTGTCCACCTGTAATCGTTCATCTACAGATTCTGTATGGATTGTAGATGCACCTGCTTCCCACACTCACCTCAGTCAAACAAAAAACGCTTCAGGAGGAGAGAGCCTGTGCTTGATCACCTGGATACACCATGATATTTATCAGCAAACCCAGTCAACTGGGAGATGATTACTAAAGCTCATGAGATCAGGCTAGTAGTTAAAATAAACTTAATGCAGTCCATTAAAAATCAAAATGCACACCTGCACATTGTGCTGCGTTAAATGTACTTTTCAAATACAACTTGGTGGTGATAAACTGACAATGCTTTTTCAACTATCCCGAAAGAGACCAACAAATTAGTCATGGAAGTTATTAGGCAAAATTTACTACACAATGTGATGTAACATTTTACAATTATACTTTACAACACACACTCCAAACACCAAGAATAGGACAGCATTGATGATACATATTCCAAGTAAAAATGTTTTCGGCATCCATGTTTCTAGATTTGCCTTCAATAATGTTAGCCTTAGGGTGGACTTCCCTCAAACCTTTTGCCTTACTCCTCCAGTTTTTGCTGATTTGGTTTTGCAGGCTTTAGGACTCAGCACACTCTACCAAAGCTAATTAATGCTGAAGTGCTTGTGCTCTCTCCTTCACACAGAGTGAAATTGGTTTACACCCAATTGACACATTTAATTTACTTAAAATATTTTGAACAAGTGGCACCACAAGCACTCAGGGCCTGTAAAGTAAATGCTACTAGTATGCCTGCAGCGCTAATTGTCCCACCCACTTAAATAGCCCTTTTAACAGGCCCAGAAAATGCCATTGCAGCCTGTGGGTGGAGTTTCAAAGGACCATTTGTACCTGGCAAAATAAACATTTTGCAAAACAAAGATAATGGACGGAATGCTGAACAGTGTCAAACATTCACCCCCAGTCTAGTCTGGGACTAAATCCATTGCTTGTTTGCTCACCACACCATTCCAAGTTAGACCTAGCCATATGCAAATCAGTCTTGACCCTGCTCCTCATGGGAACAGTCCAGCACAAAATGCCAGGCCAGGTCCTCCCTGCACCGGAAACCAAGCATTCTGGGAACTGTTTCAGGATTTCACCCCTCATCAGCCATGCTAGCTTGAATCCGATGGCATTCGGAGCAAGGGACCCATGTCTGTGCATACTTTACCACTCAGGGCGAAAATTGGAAAACAAAGATGATGGATGGAATGCTGAACAGTGTCAAACATTCAACCCCGGTCCAGTCTGGGGCCAAATCCTTTGTTTTTTTGCCCACCAGACTATTCCAGTATTGACCAAGCCATATGCAAATCAGTCTTGCCCCTGCTCCCCATGGGAAGAGCCAAGTCCGAACTGTAAGGACAGGTTCTACCTGGGCCAGAAAACAGACATCATGGGACTGGTTTCGGGGTATTACCCCCTCATAAGCCAGACTAGCTTAAATCTGGTGCAAAAAAGCATGGAAGGCTGAATTTTTAAATACCCTTCTCAAAAAACATTATTTGGATCTGACAGACCTGAATGATTTCTGTCAAAATCTCTTCTGCCATTGTTTGAAAAGTAACTGAAAAACTTGTTACATTTGTGACCCCTTCTAGTTGATGATTGGATGCACTTGATGTACCAAAGTGGCAGCTCTGTCACTACTGGATGACCGTAGATATCCTACGCCAAGGTGAAAGACCAGAAATGCACTGTATTTATGCAATACGGTGCATTCTTGTCCATTTTCCTTGCACTGGTGCTGTTTCAGCAGCCTAGAGCCAACACAGGTTCCCTTGCACCATATGCCTGTGTTTTTAGCAGGATTGCATTTGTACAGGAAGGGAAACCTTCCTGTACAAAAAATGATCCAGAGAGGTGGTTTTCTCTTTCTACGTGTGCTGCACAATGCAGCACACGTGGAATGGAAAAATCAAAGGAAAAATCAAGGAGAAATACAAATATTTCTTCTTGTTACGCCTCACTTCAGGAGGCGTAAGATTTTTGTTCATCCCCAGTTTTACAGGCTTTCGTAAATCTGAGGATGTGTCAAATTCCATGGGTGTTGTGTGGGAAAAGCCTGAAACCTGTAAATACAACACCCATGGAATGCCTCCCTAACACAGAGTAAGGCGACGCAGCGACTTGCGCTGCCTTGCCTTACTCCCTATCTATGAAGCCATTCAAAGCCACATAAAGTGACTTTGCTTGGCCTCATAGATATGGTTAAGAAGTTTGTGTCCCCACTGCATCACAAAACATGATGCAACAGTGGTGCATACTTCTCATAAATGTGCCCCTATAATGCTACGCATTGCTTCTCACAGCCCAGAGGGGTGTTATCACCCCCACAATTTAATCTATACATCTGTCTCCATGCCTACTTGATCCATCACGCAAGAACCAGCTTTCATATATCATTGAGCTGCTCTTTGGTTTGCTTTAGGGGGATCAAGAGTTTAGGGGGAGCTACTGATGTCAACATCAACCACTGTCTTTCTGTGAATGAGCAGTGAATTGCAGACGCGTTTAAAGTTAAACCCTGCAAAGGCTGACTGTATTTCACAAAGGATGATCTTTGAAATGAACAGATTCTCACTGGACCTGCTGTGTAAGTCATCCACAACAATAAATAAACAGAGCATGTACACAGACAGTCAGCTTTGGTAGAAAGACAAGTGATTAGCGTGATTAGTGTCCAGTTTGTGTTTCTACCACATAGAACAACTCTGTAATATAACACTAGTTGTAAACGCCGTGATTCACTCGTCTGGTTTAAGGCGATTGTTGGAAAATGGATTATTGGTAAGGGCAGGTAAGTACCTACACTTAGCAATAGGCCACTAACCTCCACTTAGGTCCAGTTAGGTCTCAATAAATTAAACCCAGCTCAACCCTTGGTAGCTTGGCAATGAGCAACAAGGCTTAACTTAGGAGACATGTGTAAAGCATTTAAAAATATAAAAAAAGTAAATAAGTAAAACACAAAACACAATGCAAATCCAACACCAATTTATAGAAATAGATTATATTTTTATCTTTGAAATGACACCAAAATGAATAGAATTGGATAAGGGGAACCAGAGATATGAATTTTTAAAGAATTTATGCTTTTTAGCGCTTAGAAACGAATAGCGCCAATCTGGTCATCTGGTCGCACCTCGACCAGGACAAAGTCAAAGTTTGAGGCCGACCACGATGGAGCCCTGCTCGGCTGCAGCTTGCGGGAGGCCTCAGTCAAAAGTCTTGGACTTAGTCGTTTTCTTGAAGATTTTCTTCAGCGGGACCAAGTCGCCAGTGCAGTCTGACTTCCTGGATCTCGTCCTCGGATCCGTGTCGTGGGAGCCCTTGGTGGAGATATTTACCTTCGGACTTAGTCGTTTTTTTGAGGTGAAAATTCTTTGACCGGGGCAAACCTGAATTTTGATCCGACGTCCCTGAAGCCCTCTTCGGATACACTGCCTGGGAGGTCCCGGTCAACCTTCTACGTTCGGACTTAGTCACTTTTTCTGAGAATTTCTTCACCGGGATGAACCTACAAGTCAGGACGGCTCGCGGTTGAGGCTAGTTCTCCAAACTTCTGGATCTTCTTCCAGATGTTCCTTTAAGGTTCCTTTGAGGCTCCCAGCTCACCCCAGGGTTGCAGAAGCTCGAGATGCTCCTTGAGGGTGGGGACTACAACTCCCAGAATGCACCTGGTGCAAACTCCTTTTTGGCCACTGGACAGTGGTCAGCTGGTCAGTTTCTTCAGGAGTTGGTACAGGGGACCCTACTTAGGAATTCTTCACCTGTAGCAAACAGGGAGTCCCTCCTTGAACCAGTTGAAGCCAGGCAAAGTCCTTCTTGTGGTGAAGCCCAAGTGTGCAGCTGGTGCAGTCTTTCAGAGTGCAGTGTCCAGGTTCAGGTCAGCGGTCCAGCAGGGCAGTCCTTCTTCTCCTGTAGTTCTTCATGGTAAGGATCTAAGGTGTGGGTGCAGCTCTGCCATATATATCCTTGCTCCTGGGTGAAAAACGAGGGGTCCTGGTTCTCCAATCAGCTGCAGGGTCCTTCCCCCTGTGATGACCACTTCCTGGGAAGTGTGGCAAAAATCAATCCCAGGGAGCAACATTCCTCAAAAATCCATCATGGCTGAAACTGTTTTTTGGACGTTCCTAATCTAATCCAAATTTAAGGGAACTTTATAAATTAAAATAAAGTCTCCCCATTCTAGCCTACGGAGGCCATTCACTACAACGAGGGAAAAACAAATGTGGCTGTTTTACCTCACCAGGGCTTATCAAACTAATTTATAATGTCCCTGCTTATAGTCACATGGCGCCCAGCCCTAGGGGCACATAGATCACACCTTAGGGTGACTTATATGTAAAAATAAGGAAGTTTAAGACTTTGGAAATTCCAAAGTCGAATTTTCATGTAACTTAAATTTAAAAGCAGCCAGCAAGGCAGGCCTGCCTTTAAAATGACACTGGGCACCTCAACAGTGCACTTATGGGTGCACTACTATGCTAGGGTCCCTAAACCTACATGCCCTACCATATACTAGGGACTTATGGGTAGGATGACTTAGTCAATTACAATTAGCCTAATTTGCATACTGATTTTACACAGAGCACAGGCCCTGGCACGATTAGAGTCAGGAAAACACCAGCAAAAAGTGAAAAATGGGGGCAAAAAGTCAAGGGGCCTCTGCAATCAGCCCTGTTTTCTCACAGTGATGTCATTTTACTAGGGACCATGGAGAACTCAGTAGACTACAGTTTGCCCAGAATGCAGTTGTGAGGCTTCTCTGAGGTCACATTAGGAACAACCACATAAGCCTGATCACTATAGAGCTTCCGGTTTGACAGAAGATGATATTCAATGCAATAGGAATAATGTATTAGGGTAATGTATGCAAGGACTCAGGAATTTGTAGCAGCCACGTTAAAGTGCCATAAATTGTCACAGTCCCTTTGCTCTGCTAACCTATGTCTGCTTGAAAGTCCCAGGGCAAGAACTGCCACCTTTGGAGGCAGAGCTTTCTCCATCATCACACCCACTAGTTAGAACTCCTTGCCCATTGCCCTACACACTAAAAGGCTATTGATGATCTCCTGTTAGTGCTCAAAACACAGCTTTTTGCGAACTAATATAGCTTTTGCTCTCTGTTTGTTTATCTGCTATCTTTAAGCATCCTCTGTAACCACCCAGCCCCCTTCATCTCTCAGGACAAAGTACTTGGTTGGGGGGTGGGGAGCACTTTGGGCTGCCTTCTGGCCAGCAAAGAAATTAACTAGGCCCAACAGCGTACCAGGTAGTTCAAAGCATGAATTACACTAAGGGTAACTCAGGAAAGTGTCTCCAGTTTTACATAGCATGCATGAACTCACATAGGACAAAACTCACAAGAAGTGTGCACTAAAGACACAGGGAATAGGAGGAACAGCCGCATCAATGGCTTTACTACATCACGCTAATCAAAAGTGCAAAAGCGGGCAAAACACTACAAAATCTACTCTTCAGCGAAAGGGACTTTTTTGGATCCCCAATTGAATTATAGGGTTTGAGTTAGATAAGCAACCTCTTTCTCGACCTCTACACTTTCGAACGTGAGTTGCAAGCAGCCTGCTCAGAACACTCAATTGGAAACATTTCTGTAAAACAATGAATCTGATTGTGACGTTAACACCAATATAGAGTTCAGCCTTTTTCCCTAAAGCATTATGCTGAATATTTCTTCTGTCACATCGAGTGAGGGTACTTAAGCACCTTAAGCCCTGGCTGTACCACTTCACCCCTCCCATCTACTATTTAGTTTCAGAAGTTGCTCATTGATCCCTCTGTGGGAAGAGGGCCAGGGCTAAATATCAGAAATCTATTTGTAATTAGTACAAGTTGTGACAGGAGTCTCCATCAGCAATACAGCACTCGCCAGGCATCTGCAGTCTTAATACAATGCGTAAATTCAATACTGCAGAACCCCAGAGGGAGTAAGGAGGAGAACATGGGCAGGAGCTTGTCCTCCTTCAAGACCATTTACATTTAACCAAACAGAAGCCCGGCCCTTACTTACAGGGTAAACCCTCCAGACTGATTTGGAAACTGCTTCGTTTCCTTTGAAACCCTCACCCACCAGAGTTACCCCTAGGTGGCGTGCTTCATCATTGGGTCCATCCCGTCTCACTTCAGAACGGGGCATGCTGTGAGCGACGAATTATGTGGGAGCACTTTAAATATATGTTATACACTACGATGAAATATAATATGAGCGGAGGGTCATAAAAAGATTTTTAAAAACCTTTCTCATAGAAAAATTAGTGTTTTAATACCTGCCCTATTGGCAGTATGATTAAAACGGGGTTAGTGGAAAGGAGGTCATATTATGTACCTGCCTTTCTAATAGGTGAGGTCTACATATTTTAAGCCCACCCCTGAGCTTTTCATCAGGACCAAGAGTGACTCCCTAGTGTAAACACAGTAAATAGAGTGGTGAAACCAAATGTTTGGGGGTGCACATGCTCTTCCAAATTCCTAATGAGGACCCTTGTTTCATCTCATCTGCATTCCCTGAACCACAGCAACGCCCCCTCCTAGCCCTGCTGAGCTGTATGTACAGAGGATAGAATTCTATGAGAGGCTTGTTGCTGCCTATGTGTGTCCTTTATGTTAAAGTTACATTTTTATGTCCTTAAAACATTGCCTGCTCAGAGGTGACCAGTGTTTAATTTGAGCTGGTGGTTGCAAGCGGGGCCCACTGGCACATGCTTTTTGGGGACCGGCACTTATTTATTCTTATCAGCCTTACCTAGAACAAGAGAGAGAAAAACCCACGAGGAGAAAAGAGGAAAAGAAAGACAGAAAAACTACGACAAAAGGGGAAAAAAGGGACAAAAAAAATCAACAAACGAGTGAGATAAAAAGACAGGAACTTTCTGGTGGTGAATTAAAGAGACATTAGTTGGAATCAACGCGATACAGCCTTATTATTCTGCACCAGTGGCGTAACAAAGCCCCCTGCAGCCCACATGGTATGGGGGGGGGGGACCCCGAGCCCCAGTGGACTCCCTTAGCACAGTACAATGTGCAGGTACGGCAGGCCCCTGACTGAGTAGAGGAGGGAGGGAGCCCTCTACAGGTATTTTGCAGGGAGGTCCCCTTCAGTTTTGTTATGCCACTGTTCGGCACCTCGACATACAACAGCGCGAACCAATGGGTTCTGAGCAAAATGTTGGCCTTTGCACCAATTCTTTTACGAACAATGCACTGCATGTTTCCCTAGTCCTACACTTGTTCAAACTGTCTCAATCGCAAATGTATGTCTGTGTGGGCAAGATGTCTCTAATTGTGCCTGGGTGGTGATTTTTTAGGGTATACACTCTCAGGACAAACAAAACTGATCAGTTATTGTCCCTGCCGCTTGTGTGGCTTCCATGTATGAGTGCCTCCTGGGACAGAATGGAACAATGGCAAGCACCAATGTGAGGATGATTTGGCAGGCAGCCAGACACACAGAACTTGCACCTGCTGAGTGAGAGCCTTCATAGTGATGAACTGTTCCCAAAGGCAAAGCCCAAGCACCTTCAGTTTCCCCCTGGTGACCCCCAGACTGTGTAAGACAACAGCACAGCGCATGTTTGTGTCCCACCTTTGGGGGGTGGCAGGGGATTGGGGGTGTAGGGGGAGGACTTGGGGGTGAGTGTCTGAGTGGATGTGTGAGTGGGCGCATGAGTCTCTGAGTGCATGCATGACTGAATGAATTAGTGTATAAATGAGTCTTTGAAATTTTTTTTGTATATCTTCAAATATCCTCGAATATTCAAGGTTGTTTGAGGATATCGCATATTATGAAGAAAAATCATTTTAAACCCATAATTTGACCATAAAACACCCCTATGTCACAACTCTGGGGTCAGGGCACATCCACCCTCACCCCTTATACCACTTATCATTTCTATTTTCAGCCCCTGGGACCCTCTCCGATAACATAAAATGGCGGCCACAACTTTCTAGTCAGGTTGTGGCCAGCCAATTACAGCACTTCTATTAGCGCACACATTCACGATTTGTTTGTGGCCTGAGATCTACAAATGCATTTCCCCATTAATATCTCCAAAATGGTCAGATAAGCGAAAGCACAATTTGCGTCCCAAAAGCTAGCTTTCTGCCAAATTTGGTATAATTCCATCCAGTGCTTCGGCCTGTAGTTGTGTACGGGAATTAACATAGGAACTGTAACTTTTTTGACCAACCCTTTTTCTCGGCCCCTACTTGATGGATCACACGGAAACTTTCCATGCACAACAAGAAGCACAGGCACACTTTTTGGGGAACATTTTGTGAAGATTCGTCAAATGATGCCAATGATATAGGCAAGTCAAAAGCACTTTTTTCTATGGAAACAAAGTTCTAACTATAACTACCTAATGGCAACTTCCAGTAGGTTTTATATATATATATATATATATATATATATATATATATATATATATATATATATATACATATATATGTGTGTGTGTGTGTATATATATATATATATATATATAGATATATATATATATCTCAGAGTCAGAGTGTTTCCGTGGGTGTGAGGCAAAGTGCAAAAACATTTTCCTGGATGTGAAAGTGAGTGTGAGAGAGCCTGGGTGTGAGAGTAAGTGTAACAGTTTGAGTCTGGATTTGAGAATGGATGTGAGAGTGTCTCTTTGAGTGTAAGAGTGTCTGCATGGGTGTGAGATTGTGTGTGAGATTGTCTGTGTGGCTGTGAGTGTGGATGTGACAGTGTCTTTCTGGGTGTGTGTCTCTGGGTGTGAGAGTGGATGTTGGGGTGTTTGGGTGTTTTAACAGGTGTCTGAATTTATATCTATTTGTTTTTTGACGTTTTGTAAAATCTGTGGATCCACCCGCAGATTTACACTGGGGGCAACGCTGAGCCCTGTGGAACTCGGAAACCATAAAAAAATACATTTTAAGGCATATAAAGAACATTTTCACTACTTTTACATAACTATGTAACCCCATGGGTTCAGGGAACCTCCACCCTGACCCCATTGACTACACTTACCTGAGATTTCAGTCCTGGGCACCATTTCCCGATGAAATAAAGTGGCAAACGCAATGTTCCTGTCTGGTAGTGGCCAGCCAATCAGATTCTCCCAGTGGCATATGGATCCACGATGGATCCACAGCACTAGCCATCTATATTTTTTGGCCTTAATTTACTTCAAAACTACTGAACAGATTTACACCAAACCACCAAAAGCACAATCTGTGGAACAAGATCTAGCTTCATGCAAAGTTTGGTGTAATTCCATTCTGCGGTTTGGGCTGTAGGCGTATCTAAATAATGCAAAATCCCCATGGACACAGAATGGAGAAAAAGTGTTTTGGGATCCCCTTTAATTTGGGCCTCCGCTTCACAGATCACCCCAAAACTTTCAAGACAGCAGCTGAACTGACCAAAGTATGCATTACATAACTCTCCTGCATGCAGGCAACCCTACCCTTTGAAAGGTCTTCGGCTGTGCACAGTGGGGATTTGGCCACAAGGCCTGGGCTGCGGCAAAGGTGTCGGTCACATGGTCACATTCCAATGAATAAAATAAAGTGGCCCCAGTCACCGTTTTGATTTTTCATTTTTACAATCTCATCGGAGTCCATCAGGATTCCAGACAATTTTTGCCACCTTTTTTTTAGCTTTTGGCACTGGAGGAATCCCGCTTGGTCCCTCCCATGGAGCCTAGGTGACCATGGTTTCCTTTCCCTGCCCTCTTATATTTTGTGTTATAAACATGTTCTGGACAGGGGACTAGGGGCCAGATGTATCAGAGATCCGTTGGGCATTTCTTAAATAGATAATTTTAAGAAATTGCTATTTAAGAAATGCAAAATGGGATGTGTGAAATTTGCGACTCGGTAATAGCGATTTCTTAAAATTCGCAATCGCTATTACTGAATTGCAATTAGAGAATGGGACTCCATTCATCCCTATGGGCCTGTAGGCCCATAGGTGCAAATGGTTTTTCATTTCCCAATTTGTGAATTCCAGTTAGGAATTCGCAAGTTAGGTAATGCAAACCCAGGGTGCTGGGGGCCTAAGGCTCCCTCTGATGCGCCCCAAAAAAGTATTTGCAGATATGTGAAGCACACACATGCCCTAAGGGCATGTGGGCGCTACATGTCATTAATAATGCATTTTTACCTATTGCACATGCTTACCACCAAATTGGATTTGGTGGTAATTGCATTTCCTAAATGCCCAATTCGTATTTAGGAAATGCTTGATACATGTGCTTAGGAAATTGCAAATAGGAATTCCCTATTTGCGATTTCCTATTCAGAGAATCACAATTTGCAATTAGAAAATGCATGGGGAAAAGTAATTTTGGGACCCCCCCTTTTTTCTTGACCCCCACTAGATGGATCACCACAAAACATTTCATGTACAAACTAGTCAAAAGATAGCACCTTTTTAGAAAGTTTCATGGAGGTTTGTCAATTGATGTCTAAGTTATTAGCAACACATACAAATATTTTCCCATGGAACGGGAGGCCTAATCATAATTTCCTAGTGGTGACCGTCACTAAGTAATATTTGTAAACATTTTAACCATAAGTAATATATACATTTGTTAAGTAGGGCCATAAGAATATCTATATATTTTTAAACCATAAGTATTATATATATTTATTCAAAGAAATGCACAAATGTAGATACATACATATAATCAAATTATAAATGTTTACACACACAGGCAAACACAAGCATATACTGTACATATGTGTTTCAAGTATGGTGGTCATGTAGGAAAGGTCCAACTCTTGAGCAGCCTTCTGAAGATAATCTTATGGATGGAGGTAGTGAACTCCATAGTTTGGCTGTTTGGACAGAGAAAGATGTACCACCTATATTTTTGTCTTTCATGCTGGTGGTTGCAAAGCAGGGAAGAGCTAGGCTTGTGACTTTATATGTATAAGTAGCCTGGCAGCAGAATTCTGAATTTGTTGCAGTCTTTTCATAGCTGATAAAGATGATCCATTGAAGAGGCCATTGGCATGATCAAGTTTAGACAGTGTGATGCTATTAATTGTGTTTGACCAATGACTTTGTGGCTTTGACATGGCATTAGACATTCAGTTTAGCTGCCTATTGGCTTTGACATGGCATTAGCCATTACATTCTGTATTCAGTTTAGCTGCCTATTGGCTTTGACATGACATTAGACATTACATTTGATATTTAGGTTAGATGCCTATTGGCTTTAAAGTGGGGTTAGACATTGCAGTTGAGACATTGCGGATGAGCTGTGTTTTTTCCAAGCTGTGTTTTTCCACATGGTAGACCAAGCTGTTTTCTTCACACCAGACCTTAGCTGATAAGAGCACGTAGATTTTGTGTTTACCTCGCAATCCAGTCTGAGTGCGAGGGAGCTCGGAAGAATTGGCCACTCTCCAGGGTTCTTCGGTTCTTACATTGAGTTTGCTTTTAAGGATGACTCTGTGCTACAGCAGGGGTAGATGGAATCTGCTTTGACTTCAGACAGGAGCTAGACGTCAGTTGCCTGTCTCCTGTTTGGGTAGAAAATCTCTTTCTCGCAGTTGACCGGAGTCATCAACTTGCAGACCCCAGAAAGATGAAGCTGAAGATAGGCCCTACAGCCTTGCCCAAACGGTGATGAATTTTGACTTTTATGCTTTGTTTTGAAGTTATGCTATAATATAATCACATATATTTGCTGTGTACATTGCAACTGAGAAGTACTTTGATATATTTTGCTTTCATTGCTACAACTACTTTTGAACGTGTGCTTCCAATCTACTAATTTCGTCTCCCAGGAACTTCGTGGTGGAGAATTAATAACAATAAATGTCTTCTTTAAACTCAGAAGTGCATTCCAGAGGGGTTCTGTAATCTTGGTTATGCGATAAGAGGGAAAGCAGAACAATTTGTCGTTAGTCGTCAGTCTGGGAGTCAAATTGGAGTTTGAAGTGCACTATTTAAAAGTGTAATTGTTTTTTGTTGTTTAGAGAATTACTGAAGCACGGCAGACCATGTTTGAAAATGCATGTGAAGTTAAACTGCCTTATGGTGCTGTGAGAAACATGTTTTCTTGTTTATCAGGACTGTATGAGTCTTCAAATGAGTGCTGTGATAAAGCATATTTAGAAAATGTGCCTTTTGAAAGAAATGATGTTTCTTTTTTTTCTTGACAGAAGGGTTTGGATACTTTGATCTGCTTACAGAAAAATGCAGGAGAGATGTAGGCAGTTAGAACATGAAAATAAGAATTTACGTGAGCAAATTAGCCAGAACACATTAATGCAAGATAATGCTGAAATCTATAAAACTGCTGTTTTAGAAGAATCTGGCTTTTCCCATTATAGTAATGAGGGGGTTAAGACAGCTGTGAGCCAGTCTGAGCCTCCGTGTGAGCAGAGCATAGAGCAAAACACCCCTCATTCCTGAACAGATAACACTGAGAACAGAGCTCAGAATGTTATATACAGACTGCTTCTGCAAAGAAAAATTAATTCGGACATGGCAGAAGTACCATCGCAAAATGTGCAGTTACTGGCACAAGTAAAACAAAAGATTTGAGAGTTTCTTATTGTTTGCACTGAGCAAAAGACACTGAGTTTCATGAGAAAAAAACATGGGCAGCTGCGCGCTTATAATTTGGCAAACAAAATAATTTAGACTTTAGGTTTCTGTGCAGTGCAAGAGGGAAACACTGATTTACATGTAAATCAGGAACAGGGGAGGACAAGAGTGCCCCTGGAACTTTGGAGTATTGAAACTGAAATATCAAGCATGCAGTGGGTGATGAATTCACCTACATCTCACAGCTTAGGACAGGTACAGAAAGCTAGTATCATACACTGGATCTGGTGCATGCAAGACAGGGCTAGAGTCACTGCAGCCCTACATGAACAGGTGTCACAAGCCCCTTTTCAGGATGTGGAGAGGGTGCAGGGAGTACCACAGGTAAAAGAGTCACCAATTAAATTGAGTGGACCATTTGAATTTGTGTCCCCTGAGGATAAAAAGCGTGTGTGTTTGACTAATGATTACAATCCAGTTACTGAAAAGTTGTTTTCTAGCACAGGAGAAGGAACAGTGTTGTACAATGTGTGTCAGACTTTAAAGCAAGAGCTGCTTGAGATGTGTCATTTTTACACTGATTCTTGGTTCACTGTCAATGGTTTAGCCGTTTGGTTTTCCACATGGCTTGTATATAACTGGTTCAATTCCCTTGCAAATGTTAAAGAGAAAAATTCAGAGTCTGAAGTGTCCACCCAGAATTCTGACTTAGTGGGGATGGCTAAGTGGGTGTGAGAGAGGGTAGTTTAAATATTACATACTTTAGATGTGAAATGCTTATACTTATCAATGCTGAAATAACAAGACATAAAGTATTAATCGTCTGAATGTATTCTAAACATACTTATAAGAGTGAAGAAATTATTGTACACATATACTAATGTGGACTATAAGAAATAATTGTTGTTTGCATTATGATTAATTGAATATGTTAACACGAAGATTGCATTTATTAGAATCCATAAGTCTTAAGTTAGCGTGAGCTGAAAACTTAGCTGTGTAGCTTGCATATTAAAGCATATTTTTCTGTTTCTCCAGTGTGCTGATTCGCAAAAGGCCATGACCCAGCATGTGTTCTTTTCTTTGTTATATGTCGCGAAGTGAGGATTCTTCTCACCCGCATGCTAGCTGTTTTAGTATAAGTTTTGTACGTTTTTTGCAACATTATTTGAAACATCCAAGGACAATCGACCATAGACAAGAGAACTTTTGACCTGAAGAACGTGCCAAAGAATGAAGTAACCCCGGATGTGCCACCTTAGAAGACGTCAATTATGAAAACCAATCAAAGTGTTATAAATTATCGTAGGGTGACAATTGCATTACTTAATGTATAATTTGATAGGTCAAAGATAGTGGGGTGTAGCGACTATCCAATAGAATTTTGGGGGAAGGTATTGCGAAAAAGGGATAAAAACCCAAGACACAGAAGACTCGAGAGAACTAGGTTGGGAATGATATCGAATGCATCCAGAAACTCTGTCACTCTGTTTAGTGACTTGAGACTTAAATAAACCATCCTTATCCACAGACTGCCCCATTACACGTTTCCTCCTTATGAGGGAAGTGTCCCCTGTCCTTTAGACGAAATAGATTGACGGCGGTTTAACCGATGTCCTGAAGACGAAGCCTGATCCTGTATGCTGACTCATTCCGAGGACGGTAATTATGACAATTGCTATCGTAATTTGTCTATCTGATTTTCCTTTCTAGGTACCAACTGCTGTATTTTTGGATAGAGACCCTCGTTAGATGTTTTCTAAATTAGTGTTCTAAATTGTTTTGCATGAAGTCCAACATGCTGATGCTAATTAGTGGTTAGATTAGGTGATCATCCTGACTGACGCAAAAGATGAGACTGACATTGTACTGTGCTGAACTGAGATGTCTACGTTATTTTATGTGTTCTAATGTATGTTTATCTTACATTGGTGTTTTTATGTTCGTGATCTTTGCATTGTCAAAATCATATCACAGTTGCCATATCGTGACTATATTTTTTCTTCTTGGTTTTGAGATTAATACTCTTGTTATTAGATTGTAATCAATAGGGAATAAAATTCACAAAACTCCAATAAAGTTGTGGTTATTCATGACTGTAAGGGCATGACTCCGCCGACAGTTTAATCAATGTCTAAAGTGAAGTACATTGTGGTGATATATGTTGATAATCTCATTACTATATTGCTTGACATATTGATCAGTTATCTCGTTCTACGGTGTCTCACCACTGGGTCAAAAGATTCATCGGCCTAGAACGAGTCCTAATGTGTATAAATTGACATAGAAGGACGCGTTAACAGTTCTGGTATCAGAGGATGGTTTGGCCCTTGGGGGCCCTAGGACGGAGATTCATTGTTTAATTTGTTTTTCTGTGATAATGCAATTCGGAAGTATGATGGGTTTCTAAGTTCACCATGGCTTTCCCGGGATCTCGGAGCCTGTCTAAATGAGTTGGGAATGTTCTTGGCACCATAGTGTGTGTGGTTAGGGTATCTGCGCTTGCCTAAGCTTATGCATCTTGCAGGTGATTGTGAAAATGTATGTGTATTTATGCCAAATTAAGTGTTGTTTAGCAGGAGTGGGCGTAGTCCACAGTATGAGAGTAGGGAAGTCGGCGTACTTCATGTGAATGTAGCGCTTGTTGCTCAAAATTATCCACATGGTTGGTTGTTGTGTACGGACCTGTCGAGGTTCAAGACTCCGGAGTATGAAGACAATTGTGGTTTATGTTGTAATCTTTGCAGTTTAATAGGTCAATCGGGCGTGGTTGACAAGTCGAGTTTGAGTTATAAGGTGTGTATGAAACCTTCGATGGAGATTTGACAAATTCTAAAGTGCACTAGAAGGAGAAATTGACAAGTCGAGAATAGAATTTGCGGGTCGAATTCTGCTTGCGTATGCAGGAACTGATAAGGAGAAAATATCGGCTGAGGCTTCAAGTGAAATCTCTGTAAAGTTCTGAAGCGAATGTGTTACCCTTCCTGTAGTAAACCAACAGATTTGTGATGTCATTTTTAAGGTGCTCGCAATAATTTGCATTAGTTTGTGTGAGTTTTAAGGGTTCAGTGAGGAGCGGACAAGCCGCAAGACTTTGTCAGCTGCAGTGTGTGTGTGTGAGTGTGATGTCAGTGGTGCCGTGCTGGGATAGGTCAGATGTCGAGAGGGGTCGCGCACGGATTGGCTGCCGTCCGTGAGAGGCAATAGGTTGAGAAAGGCAGGTAAAGAGTATCTTGGGAATTAAGCCATTTCTGATTAAAACGAAATAAGAAAATCGCAAAAATGAATTTTGTCAAAGCATTCAAGAGCGCTCTAAAGGGAGATGTATATATTGTTGCAACCGATGGGGAACCTACATCACCTGAGGGCACACCAGCTTATACGGTTATGGAAGAAAAGGGTGTTGCGCATTGTTTACGGATGAAACAATGGCGCAAATTAACAGAGAAAGAAGGCTGTCTAGCGTTTCGAGAACATGGGACGTTTAATCCAAAGGTACTAGAAAATCTAAGATGGATGTTAAGTACGCAGAAACCTCCTCCAAGACTGGCAAAATATGAGGCTTTGGCTATTTGGGACTTGATGGCTCTTAAGCATAGACAAGAAAGGTTTCAGAGAAGACTGAGAAGGGCAGAAAAATCCTATGCAGAGGCTAGATGGGATAATGAGAGCAAGATGTGGAGACGGGGAATTGTAGACGGGTTGAAGTTATTCCCAGCAATAACTCAGGGAGAAGAAACACAGGGAAAGAAAGCTTCCTGTAAAACCGACAAAGATTCAGGCAAATCTAAAGAAAATAAAAGATCCTGGGAAGAGGAAGATGATTCAGATGATGAGGAATTTATGGATAGACTGTTACATGATCACCCGCCACCATATGCGGTGAGCGACAGCGCTCCAAGTACTAGTGTGGATCCTGGGAACTAGACGCAGGAAAAGGGAGTTACTGATATGGTACAGACTAGCGATACAGCTTTGATACAGAATGGTGACAGTGTACCCACTGCACCAGACATGCCGATACAGTTGCAGCCTCCACCACAGATAAAGAGAATCTACCCTGATGCCCCCGTGCTTGAGACTACTTCGAATTTGATAGTGCCGCCAGATCCGATATACACAAAGCCAAAACTAATACAGATCGAATCAACTCTGAAATTAATGTCTCAACCACAACCACAGTTAATACCAGAGTATAACCCTGTAGCAGGACCACTGTTAGTACCTGTTCCGGGTACATTGGAACACACCTATGGAGTTGCTGCTCCAAGGAGTCTGGGTCCAGGTCAGACACCTGCCGCTATATCGTTACCCATTACTGTTGGTCCCTCAGTGCCATTGTATGCACAAGGTAAAGCAGGGGTGTGTGACCAGGGAGTGATGACTCAGGAGGCGATAAGAGGAGGGCTTAGGGAAACTCCACAGATAATGGCCCCTGGAGAACAAGTAAATGAACCACCCAGACCCTTAATGGACCTTAGTCCAATGGTGGCACTTCTCGAAGCAATGCGTCAAGCAGGGTTGGGAGTTTTAACTCTGCAAACCATGAGTACGATTACCTCACACTCCCCAATGATATATGCAGGGAACATTTCACTGCAGGGTTTTACAGTTCAACAGTTAAATGAATGGTTAGAAAAAACGTATACTTCACAAAAAACTGCAGTGACTACAGTTGAACCTGAGAAAGAAAAACAAGATGAATACCTGAACTTTGTTCGACTAGGGGCAGAAGCTGACGAGTTAGTGGAAGGAACAATGGGAGTAAATAAATTAGAATCATACACAGAGGCAGAATTGAGATACTTGTGCCCCAAGATTACCAAGGAGGTAGGCAAGGTACATCAGAGATTAGCGAACCTAGCAGACAAATACAATATTGATATCGGAAACACTAAGCATTTGAAAAGGAGTTACAGATTAGATTTTGACTCAAAAGATTTTGAACATATGAGATCTGCAGGCATGAAGGCACATTTGAGAGAACTGTTGCAAAGTGCACAGATTTGGGGTGCATTGGAGAAATGGGAGGGCCGATGGGCGGAAAAAAAAGATAAGGGAAAAGGTGATAGCCCAGGGTCTAATCAAGCTAGGACCTCACCTGATTTAGAATTGGTAAAAATATTACCTATGAGAGAAACAGCTGGTGGTGTTTTATTACATGTGCCATGGACTAGAGGAGATATTCTATCGTTCACTAATGATTATCCTAGATTGAGAGAGAAACCGATTGAGTGGTATCAACAAACGGACAGGTTTGTGAAACTTGCACAATGTCTTTGGGAAGACTTAAATACCTTGTTTGAGATCATTGTTCCGCCTGATTTGTGGCTCAAGTGCAAAAGAGGGGTAGATTGGCCGACGAAGGAGCCGGCGAGAGATAAGGTGACCGGAGCACCTTCAGAAGAGGTGATGAAATATTATCATAAAGTGATTGAGTTTTCAGGTGACTCACTTGCAGAAAATCGACCAGACTTCTCTAGAGGTTAAGGAGTCAATACATGCTTATTATGAGAGATTGTTGAAAGCGTTCAAGCATTACAGTTATACTGAGACTATCAAACCGAAGGATATGAACCACCTTGTGTTTAGATTCGTCGAAGGATTGAGACCGGAGGTTAGCCAAATGATTAAGAATCATTTAATTTGTTGGCAAGCTAAAACGATTGATGAGGTGTTGCAGTATGCAAAGTACTATAGTGATGAGATTGAGTTGAAGCAGAAAAAGCTGAAGGAAAAGGTGATGATGATGCAGATAAGAGCTGCACAGGCTGGAATACAGGGAAATGGAGTTCAGCAGATGATACAGTAACAACCGCAAATGAATGGTGTGTTTCAGGTACAGCTGAGAGGCCGAGGTCGAGAGAACCGTGGGTTAGACATGAATAACGTTGTTATTCAAAATGAGGTTCAAGGAGCGAAAAAGATGTCACCATGTCACGCGTGCGGGGGCGTGGGGCACTGGAAACGGGAATGCACAAATATGGTGCAGGATGGTGCAGTTCAGCAAAGCACTAATGTTGGTACATTACAAAACTCACGAGGTCCGAAAATAAGACATCAAAATCCAAATTTTCAAAATAACTTGGTACAAATGCAAGGGGTACAGCCCATGCAGCAGATGCAAATGCCACGTTTTCAGTCAATACAGATGCAACCAGTACAACAGCAGATTCCTATGGTGCCTAGACAGCAAATGCAATTACCAATGGCTCCGATGGGACAGCAACAGGTGATGCTTCATCAACAGGTCACAGGTCAGGTAACAAATCAAAACAACACTGTACAACAGTTCCCACTACAAGGTGAAAATGGGATGAATGAGGATTGGTCAGATGATAGTTCACACAGTGAAGAGTGTAGGCTTGCAGCATCCCTAGAGGTGGATCAGAGAGGCCCATATGTAGAGGGAAAGGTGATGGGCTATAGGGTTTCATTTTTGGTTGATACAGGAGCCACACGCTCTACAGTTCGAAGTGCAGAAGTCCCAAGATTACCACTGTCAGGGCGTACCATATGAGTGGTTGGAGTAGCAAATCAGTATCTGACCAACCCCATTACAGATCCAGTACAGGTTGAGATAGGCAACTTCCAGGTACTACATAGGTTTGTAGTATGTCACTCACGTCCGGTATCCCTACTGGGAAGAGACTTACTGTGCAAGACAAAATGTTCAATTACCTGTTCCAATGATGGAATTGAAGTACAGACAAATAGTGATGATGAGGGAGACGAAAGTCAATTTATAAAGGAAGAAACAGGGACAAATGAAGACTACCCTTTGATTACTCTATTCCCAATGCATACCTTGATTGATCTGCCTGTCGAACTGCAAGGAACAGTAACAGAGAAAGTGTGGGATTTGACTGGGAAAGAAGTAGGATTAATAAAAGGAGTGGAACCAGTCAAAGTTCAGATAAAACCAAATGCAGTGTTCCCACAAGTGCCACAATATCACATGACCCAAGACACCCTTATTGAAGTATCACAAATAATTGCAGACTTTCTCAGACAGGGAGTTCTGAAAGAGGTCTTGAGCAGTACATGTAACTCTCCCATAATGGGTTTAAAGAAGCCCTGTGGAAAAGTTCGATTTGTGCAGGATTTGAGAAAATTAAATGAAATTGTGATAAAGTGTTGCCCTGTGGTGCCCAACCCAGCAGTAATAATGTTTCAGGTCCCCTGTGATGCTGAATGGTTTACCGTAGTAGACCTATCACAAGCCTTCTTTTCGATACCTCTTCATGAGGACAGCCAATTTTTGTTCAGTTTTAAATTTCTGGATAAGGTGTACAGTTGGTGCAGAATTCCTCAGGGTTTTTCTGAGTCACCATCCATCTTCAATCAAATATTGAAAAAGTATTTGGAACCTCTTGTGCTGCCTTTCAATTCAACTCTTGTGCAGTACATCGATGATTTGCTAATTGCATCCAAAACAAGAGACAGTTGTAAATATGATACCATTGCATTACTAAATCATCTGGGAAAGAATGGACACAAGGTGTCACCCAGAAAGTTACAATATTATCAGAAAGAAGTAAAATACTTGGGACATTTGATTGAGAAAGGGTCCAGAAGAATATCAAAAGAAAGGATAACAGCTGTTTTGCAAATGAATCCCCCAACAACAAAAAGAGATGTCAGGATGTTTTTGGGAATGGTGGGCTACTGTCGCCAGTGGATACCCAACTTCTCAATCATTTCAAAACCGTTAATAAAACTGACAGGAAAGGAAGTCAAGGATGAGCCATATACTATAACTTGGTCAAAAGAGGAGCTTGAATCATTCGTAGAATTAAAAGTATGCATGTGCAGAGCACCAGCATTGGGAACGCCAGACTACGAGAAACCTTTTCTGTTGTTTTGTCATGAACGTGATGCTTGTTCTTTGTCTGTTTTAACACAGGTCCACGGAGATGCAAATCGCCCTATAGCATATTTTTCAGCTACCTTGGACCCTGTTGCAGCAGCCTTACCGGGTTGTTTGCATGCAGTTGCAGCAGTTCAGTCAGTCAGTCAAAATAACTTTATTCGGCAGTTGCCATAAAAGTACAAACCAAGACAGATTTACCGATCTATAAATAGTAAAAATAAAACTTAATACCATTGCTGAAAACACCACATGAGCATCCAATCTAAAACCCCTTAACATACACAGATAAGTTGCAGCAGTTGGTCAGAGCCTTTTACAATGTGAAGGCATAGTCATGGGATACCCTCTGACAGTATTGGTTCCACATTCAGTTGAAATTCTGTTGACACGAACTAAGACTCAGCACATGACAAATGCACGTCTCACTAAGTATGAGACGATCATACTGGGGTCGCCTAATGTCACTCTTAGAAGATGCACTGTACTGAACCCGGCAAATTTGCTTCCAAATGAAAATACTGAAATTAAAGATGGGGAAGAATTTGAACATGATTGTCTTGAGGTGACTGAGTTGTGCACCAAGTCTTGTCCAGATATTCAGGACACACAATTGAAAGAAAATGATTGCATCATGTTTGTCGATGGGTCCTGTCTAAGAGATTCTGCAGGAACCCTAAGAGCTGGTTATGCGGTATGTACCATAACTGGCATCGTCGAAGCCTCTTGGCTACAGAAAGTGTTTTAAGCACAAGTGGCAGAATGAATCGCCCTTACTAAGGCATGCCACGCAGCTGTAAATTTGAAAGTCACTATCTATACTGACAGCAAATACGGATTCGGAATTGTGCATGATTTTGGCCAACTTTGGTCACAGAGGGGTTTTATGACCTCCTCTGGATCTCCTGTGAAAAACGGTGAACAAATAAGAGATTTGTTACACGTGATTCAGTTACCACTCGAAGTTGCTGTGGTGAAGTGCAGCGCTCACATCAGATCACAAGACTTTGTGTCTATGGGCAACGGCTATGCAGATCAAGTCGAAAGATTTTGTGCATTGAACTGTATATTGTTTAAGGAGCAATGGGAATTGTTACCACAAACTGAAAATGATACGTGTCTAAACCTAGCATTACGGGTGGTTGACACCTTAGACGAACTAAAAACATTACAAGGTTGCACGAGCAAAGAGGAAAAATGCTCTTGGCAAAGAATGCAATCTGTACAAAGAGCTGATGATCTATGGGTTTCATAGGAAGGAAAATTGTTTTTGCCAAATAGCCTTCTGTCACAGTTTGCCCGGCTCTATCATGGGCAGGCACATTTGGGAAGGGATGCCATGATCAGGTCCTTTAAAATTGATTGGTTTAATCCAAAATTCAGACATGCCGCGGAAATCACTTTCCACAGGTGTGTCATCTGTCAACAGATGAATGCTGGGAAAGGAACTGTGGTAACTTTGAGCCACATTGGGAGAGCTGGAGGTCCATTCAACAAAATGGAAATGGATTTTATCGAAATGCCTGTTTGTGGAGGATTGAAGTACGTGTTGGTGATTGTGTGTGTTTTCAGTCATTGGATTGAGGCATATCCCACACGTAGGAATGACAGTCTTACAGTTGCAAAACTACTACTTAGGGAACTGATACCAAGATTCGGGTTTCCGGTTTCTATAGAATCAGATACGGGTAGACATTTCGACAATGAGGTGATTAAACTTCTGTGTGCTGCACTCAACATTGAACAAAAGCTGCAGTGTAGCTATCGCCCTGAAGCATCAGGATTAGTAGAGCAGATGAATGGTACTTTGAAATCAAGGATGGCAAAAATGTGCGCAGCAACTAATATGAAGTGGCCAGATGCCTTACCTCTAGTGCTGATGTCAATGAGAAACACCCCAGACAAGAAAACAGGATTGTCCCCCCATGAAATCCTCATGGGTAGAGCTATGAGATTACCAGCAGTACCTGCAAATGCACTAGTGAATATTACAGATGATATGGTGTTGGATTACTGCAAAGGTTTGGCTGACGTGATTCGCTCTTTCTCTCACCAGGTGGAAGCTAACTCGTTGCCACCGATTAGCAATCCAGGCCACTCTCTACAAGCCGGTGATTGGGTGGTTGTCAAGAAGCACGTGAGAAAATCGTGTCTCGAACCACGCTGGAAAGGGCCGTATCAAGTAATATTAACGACGACCACTGCTGTGAAGTGTGCCGGGGTTCCCAACTGGATACATGCCAGTCATACGAAAAAGGTAACGTGTCCTGTTGAAGAGGAACTTGAAGTTTCCGGCACAGCAACTTTAGAAAGAGAGGTCTCACGGTTAGTGAACAATCAAGAAGGAACTGAGACTACCGGAGAGCCCACTGAGAACAGCCTTGTCCCTCAAACTATCAATGAGTTCGAGAGAGGTGGCAGAGTGCCTATCTCAGTAGAGGCAGTAGGAGAACTAAGTCAAGGAGAGGTTCTCCCAGAAGTAGATGAATACGGATTAGAGTCTGAACCCAACATAGAACTGGAAGAAGAAAGAGAAGGAGAAACCGTAGAGAAAAACCAAAACGTATCAGAATCCCCTGAACCAGTTGCAGGTCCGTCAAGAGAAAACACCATTTCACAAGAGGATATCCAACGTCCTGAAGGAAAACATTGAATAAAGACACATAGAGGTGACAATTGGCCTGACAAGCCACACCCTAAGATAAGAGAGGTATCAAATGACACAATAATAGAAGAGAGTGATACCTCACAAGCAGATGATCTGAGTGAGGGAGAACAACAAGGTGAACGAAGATTAAAAAGAAAAAGAATCGCAAACAGAAGATATACAGGTCCTGAATGGGCGTACGCTACAACCTCTGAATGGCAACAAGAATTCTTAGCATTCTGTTTTGATCGAGAAGTACCAGGCCAATATTACGGTACCTGAAAGAGTTCAAAAGGAAACTTGGCTAAAATTGAATCTACCGGAAGTGACACTAAAACTGAATTTGACTTTTAAAGAAACCTGATTACGACAAGCTGCTAACCTGACTTGACTGAAAGGGTCCTGGAGTGAGTGAAGACGCTGTAATATACGAAAAGTAAAAAAAAAAAAAAAGAAGTATATCCTCAAGTTGATTGTTGATCTCCTATTCTGATTCTATACAAACATGACTTACAATAGAAATAGAAACAAAGGAAGTAAGGTGTGTGGTTGGTTAGGTCTTATAATAGGTGTTGTGTGTGCAGTGATAATAGTGGGAGTGATTGTGGGAATGCCATGGAGAGAGAAAAAAACTATTAACGCAACTTCAAAACCTGAAACTACTACACTAACACCGTGGGAGAGATTTGAGCAGGATGCAAGACATATGCATGAAGGGACAAATGCAAAGGGAGAACTTTCTACTAATGTCTTCTATCGCTTACTAAATGAGTATGTGGAAACCATGGATGCGAAAGATTGTTATCGATGTACTAAAATTCCTTCATCTGTGCAGGAGGGAGTTACCTATCATAGTCTCCCTCTTATGGAATTAGTTGCAGCTTGCTACTAACAAGATTCTATAATCAAGAGCATGTGCAGTACTTTTACTCAAATTTAGATGTTCTGTTTTCTTTGGTGCCTGTGATTGAATTCTTAAATAAATTAGCTAAAGAGCACAATATTAAAATAGTTAGAGGATTCTTTGAGCCAACACTTACATTTGGAACTGCTTATGCACATCGTAACAATTTGACTTGCTTACTGTCGCCTGTAGAGAAAAGCATTTTAGATCACACAGATGATAGATGCAAAGCACTGAAAGAAAGATTAGAAAAAGGATTAGAGAAACGTACCTATGCAAATGATTATGCTTATACTGCAATCAAGACGCAAGGCAAACTAGCTATAGATGCATTACATGTAGGTAGGCTCTGTGTATATAGGCCAAAATCTGATCAAGACAATCTGTTTGTGGGTACGAGTGAATGTAGGCATGTGTTTTTGTTTCAGAGTAAATGGATCTTTATGTTGAATGGACAAGATCCAGCAATCCCTGGAATCTATTACATCTGTGGGCTAAATGCTTATTACCATCTCCCTAAGGGATGGTATGGGACATGTTATTTGGGGATAGTATTCACAAAAATATGCCAAATTGATGACTTAAAACAAATACCTAAAACGTCCAAATTACAACATCATAGACAAAAACGAGAATCAGTGGCGGCTGTCATTGGTGATATATTTGGAGCTATAATCCCATCAGTAGGGGTTATCTTGAATTCTATGAAAATTCAAAAGTTGTCTACTATAGTGGATAACATGTTGACAAATTTTACAGGAGACATACTCCTGATGGATACTGAACTTGCTGCAGAAAGGGCTATGACTCTTCAAAATCGGCTTGCTTTAGACATTCTTTTAGCAAAAAGTGGAGGGGTCTGCAAAATGCTTAATGAGCGTCATTGTTGCTCATTTATTCCAGATAACAGTAAGAGAATTAGAAGCATGCTTACTAACCTTACTAGAGATAGTACAGATTTGAAGGATTTGAAAGAACTTGGTGTTTGGGAGAAATTTGGAAAGGGAATTGCCCGAGTTGGGAGCTGGTTTACCAACATTTGGAATGGGGTACTTGCAAAAATTCTGATGGGTTTACTAATTGTTTTGGTTTGTCTATTGGGATTATGGGAGGCATGTAAAATTAATGACAAAATAAAAAGAAATTGGACTAAAAGAACCAGAAGAAATGAAGAAAGTGAAAGAGAGAAAATGTTCAATGAAATATGGGAAAGTTCACAGAAAGGGCAAGATGTTGAAATGCGCATTATGCGCAAGGTGAAAAATTAAATCAAAGAAAGATTTGTGTGATGACGAGCGTCATCAGAGGAGGGACTGAGAGAGCGTAGTTTAAATATTACATACTTTAGATGTGAAATGCTTATACTTATCAATGCTGAAATAACAAGACATAAAGTATTATTCGTCTGAATGTATTCTAAACATACTTATAAGAGTGAAGAAATTATTGTACACATATACTAATGTCGACTATAAGAGATAATTGTTGTTTGCATTATGATTAATTGAATATGTTAACACCTACGAAGATTGCATTTATTAGAATCCATAAGTCTTAAGTTAGCGTGAGCTGAAAACTTAGCTGTGTAGCTCGCATATTAAAGCATATTTTTCTGTTTCTCCAGTGTGCTGATTCGCAAAAGGCCATGACCCAGCATGTGTTCTTTTCTTTGTCATATGTTGCGAAGTGAGGATTCTTCTCACCCGCATGCTAGCTGTTTTAGTATAAGTTTTGTACGTTTTTGCAACATTATTTGAAACATCCAAGGACAATCAACCATGGACAAGAGAACTTTTGACCTGAAAAACATGCCAAAGAATGAAGTAACCCCGGATGTGCCACCTTAGAAGACGTCAATTATGAAAACCAATCAAAGTGTTATAAATTATCGTAGGGTGACAATTGCATTACTTAATGTATAATTTGATAGGTCAAAGATAGTGGGGTGTAGCGACTATCCAATAGAATTTTGGGGGAAGGTATTGCGAAAAAGGGATAAAAACCCAAGACACAGAAGACTCGAGATAACTAGGTTGGGAATGATATCGATTGCATCCAGAAACTCTGTCACTCTGTTTAGTGACTTGAGTCTTAAATAAACCATCCTTATCCATAGACTGCCCCATTACACTTTTCCTCCTTATGAGGGAAGTGTCCCCTGTCCTTTAGACGAAATAGTTTGACGGCGGTTTAACCGATGTCCTGAAGACGAAGACTGATCCTGTATGCTGACTCACTCCAAGGAGGGTAATTATGACAATTGTCTATCTGCTTTTCCTTTCTAGGTACCAACTGCTGTATTTTTGGATAGAGACCCTAATTAGATGTTTTTTAAATTAGTGTTCTAAATTGTTTTGCATGAAGTTCAACATGCTGATGCTAATTAGTAGTTAGATTAGGTGATCATCCTGACTGACGCAAAAGACGAGACTGACATTGTACTATGCTGAACTGAGATGTCTACGTTATTATATGTGTTCTAATCTATGTTTATCTTACATTGGTGCTTTTATGTTCGTGATCTTTGCATTGTCAAAATCATATCACAGTTGCCATATCGTGACTATGTTTTTTCTTCTTGGTTTTGAGATTAATACTCTTGCTATTAGATTGTAATCAATAGGGAATAAAATTCACAAAACTCAAATAAAGGTGTGGTTATTCATGACTGTAAGGTCATGGTTGCGCCAACAGTTTAATCAATGTCTAAAATGAAGTACATTGTGGTGATATATGTTGATAATATCATTGATATATTGCTTGACATATTGATCAGTTATCTGGTTCTACGGTGTCTCACCACTGGGTCAAAAGATTAATCGGCCTAAAACGAGTCCTAATGTGTATAAATTGACATAGAAGGACACGTTAACAGGTGCACCAGAAATGTGGACAGCTGGGAGAAAAAGCCAGTTACAGGTGGGCAGAGATGAGAGAGATGCGCATTCCCCTATATTTGATCAAAACTGTGCAGCATGCACAAGAGCAATCTGTCCCACAAACAGTCACAGAGCAGTTGGGGAGAGGAAAGTTACCAGGTCAGATATGGCAAATTGATCAGGTTTTAGGGGGAGTGATTGCTGCAGTTACCAAGGAGAAATCAAAATTATGCTGGCAACTAGAAAATAATCTGATTCATTCATACAGATTGGAGACAGAATGGCCCAACTTGCCGAAAGTGCAATGAATGGAGGTTTGGTAAAGAAGGAGTCTGCCCCAGCCCTTCTGACAGTGCAAGAAAAGGGAAGCTGTGGTGCAACAGATAAAAACCTCAATAATGAGGTGTGGGTTGAAGCCCCAGATGACCCTCCAGAACCTGCAGAAATCATAACAAAGAGCCCCAAAAAGTCCTGCTGATTATAAAACAGGGAAAGGAAGAGGAAGGGCACATTTCAGATGACAAATGTTATTTGCAAGAAAAGTCATACTTTTTTCATTTGCAGATCCTGCCACGTTTCGGCACTGACCATGAGTGTGCTGTGTGGTCTCCCTTCGGGTGTGTGTGTATGGGGTCAGGGAAGGGACCGAACCCCAAACCTGAACCTGATTGAGTAAAGTACAAACACCATGGACCCATTTTGCGCAAATGGCGCCTTCAGCTCGAGATCAACTTGTTTCTTTACATTCTTCCACTGGAACTAAGCAACCTTACCAGTTAACTGTCTGTGTTTTTTCGTGTGGAACTCTGACTTTCGCCAGCAAACCTTTCAGGTGGACTGTGTACCTTTACATGAGTAGAACTCATGCTACATCAAATTGCTATTTTAGAGACACTATTATCTCATTCATAGTATATAAGTTTCAGTCTTTTCTGTGTAAATGTATCTGATGTGAAAGGTTATGAGATCAATATGTTAATCCACTTCCATTGCTTTACAGTGATTGCTTTTATTATTCAAATCTGATTTGCTTATAATGTTTTTTTGTTGATATTAGTTGTTTTTTGTTTTTGTTTGGAATAAGAAGTATGTAAACAAAAAGTCATTGGTCATCGGGTGGAATGTGATGCTATTAATTGTGTTTGACCAATGACTTTGGGCCTGATTACAACTTTGGAGGAGGTGTTAATCCGTCCCAAAAGTGACAGTAAAGTGACGGATATACCACCAGCCGTATTACGAGTCCATTATATCCTATGGAACTCGTAATATGGCTGGAGGTATATCCGTCACATTTGGGACGGATTAACACCTCCTCCAAAGTTGTAATCAGGCCCTTTGTGTTTCACCACTGCGCATATTAGTTGCTCAATGTTCACCATTAGCACATGATATGTTTTGTTCAGTTTAGCTGCCTATTGGCTTTGACATGGCATTATCCATTACATTCTGTATTCTGTTTAGTTGCCTATTGGCTTTGACATGGCATTAGGCATTCAGTTTAGCTGCCAATTGGCTTTGACATGGCATTAGCCATTACATTCTGTATTCAGTTTAGCTGCCTATTGGCTTTGACATGACATTAGACATTACATTTGATATTTAGGTTAGCTGCCTAGTGGCTTTAACGTGGGGTTAGACATTGCAGTGGAGACATTGCAGATGAGCTGTGTTTTTTCCAAGCTGTGTTTTTCCACATGGTAGACCAAGCTGTTTTCTTCACACCAGACCTTAGATGATAAGAGCACGTAGATTTGGTGTTTACCTCGCAATCCAGTCTGAGAGCGAGGGAGCTCTGGAGAATTGGCTACTCTCCAGGGTTCTTCGGTTCTCACACTGAGTTTGCTTTTAAGGATGACTCTGGGCTACAGCAGGGGTAGATGGAATCTGCTTTGACTTCAGACAGGAGCTAGACGTCAGTTGCCTGTCTCCCGTTTGGGTAGAAAATCTCTTTCTCGTAGTTGACCGGAGTCATCAACTTGCAGACCCCAGAAAGATGAAGCTGAATATAGGCCCTACAGCCTTGCCCATATGGTGATGGATTTTGACTTTTATGCTTTGCTTTTAAGTTATGCTATAATATAATAACATATATTTGCTGTGTACATTGCAACTGAGAAGTACTTTGATATATTTTGCTTTCATTGCTGCTACTACTTTTGAACGTGTGCTTCCAATCTACTAATTTCCTCTCTCAGGAACCTTGTGGTGGAGAATTAATAACAATAAATGTCTTCTTTAAACTCAGAAGTGCATTCCAGAGAAGTTCTGTAAGCTCGGCTATGAGATAAGAGGGAAAGCAGAACAGACAGTACAAGAGAGATAGTAGCTTGGACCCTGTATGGAAATTCTAGGTGGGGGAAGAAGCATTGCATAGGTTTCATAGCAGCGGTGCTTCATCTTTCTAACTCATCCATGGTGTTTCCGCCCGCTGGCCCAGGGTGGAACAGCGTACAACAATGACGATGACACATAATAGAGCCAGCAGCAATGCTGTAGTGTGTAGTGCTGTAGTGCACCAGCACCCGTCGCGATGATCACTGTCTGCAAAGCGGACAGTGAAAATTGTGACGGGCTGGCCGGGGGGGGGCTGCACTGCCCATGCCAAGTGCATGTGCAGTGCAGGGCCCCCCGGAGCTCCCTGCACCCCGTCTCTGCCAGCAGTTACATGGCAGAGAAGGGGGCTCTGCTGGCACCGCCAGTTCCTCCTAAGGAGGAAAACTGGTGATGCTGTGGTCTGACCATGGCGCTACTGCCGCGGTCTTAATGTGGCGGTCTGAATGCCACATTGGCGGCGGTCTGACTGCCACCACAACCCTTTTGTAATGAGGCCTATATAGATTTTACCTCTCTTTAATGTTGATGGTTCTGTTTTTTTTTGTCACGTAATACATTTTTGCGTTAGAAGAAGCCCACATTTATTTAAAATGGACACTTTGCTATATTGTCAAATGTATTCCCAAATGTCAAAGGTATTTGCAAGATATATGACAAGGATACACGTATTGATTCTTTATCAAAAACTTTTGAGGTGTTTACAAACCTATTTCCATATACAAATCAAGCAAAAAGTTTACATTGTGCAAACTAAATGGAGATCCTGATGCACAATGCAAGAAACTGAATGTGCATATGTAAGTTACAATTGTGTAAGTTTCTGTAATTTTGCACAAATGTATGTAGCCACTAGTGACACCATGGGAGTGGATATGGATGCTTCATGAGGAGTCAAAGATGACCTTGAATGAAAACGATGTCCGCACCAATAAGGATTCACATTCATTATCTATGCCATTCACATGGCCTCTGAATGTCTAAATGTACGCCTGGAAAATCCAACTACAAGTGAAGGACAAGGGCACCCCAAGTAGTTTCTTGGGAAAGAAAATCATCAAATGGCAAATGTTTTTCCACATGAAACCAGAATTGGGAAACCCAGTAGGTTTGGACATGCAAACTGGCTCACCAGTTCCATTTTGTTACTGCAAGTATATGTCTAAAAAAAAAAGAAGCCACCAAATTCTTGTACTACAAAATGAAAAAATAAAAAAAACATTCTTTCATGTGGCCATTTCAGTAGTGGTGCTTTGAAATACTCTAGGCCCGATTCACAAAAAGCCTCCACACTTGTGATAAAATCTCAGCAATAAGACACACAAGTGCAGTGACTTTGCAGTGATTGTGAAGACCCTGCCATGACCGCTGAGGTTCTGTGTGAATCAGGCACCATGCCTTTTAGTAGTGTCATGCATTTTAACCCCTTGGGTGCTCAGAACGGCTTCAAATTGTCTTCAACCTTGGTGCTCATGTGCTGAGGATGGCTCCAAGTCATCCTGGTACCCACAGTGTTGGGAGTGATGACACTCCCCCCACCAGTCCCCCACAACATGGTCCCATTGGGTTTTCAGCTGAAGCATTTCTGCTGCCACAACCAAACCACCCCTATGGTGATCCGATGATGTTGGTGTGGCCTCGCCATGCCTTCATCAAATTGTGTCAGCGAGATGCTGGAAGCCATTTGCTTCCAGCTCTCAGGAGTGAGGACCTCCCTACAATAAATCCTTCTCTGATGGTGGGTTAGGAAACAGACAAAGTAGGGAAGTAAAGAGTTTTTCCTTTCCTCCTGTGCCTGTTTGGAGTGGATTCCTGCTCTATGATCATGGATGGGCTTGTGATTGTGGAGCATGAATCTAAACTCATGACCACCAGGGATTTCTTTTGTGTGGGGGGAGCGGCCCCTTAGTCAAGGGTCACTTCTTGAAGGAGATCATTAAATAGCCTTTTTTTGTGACTCATCTGCCCCCATGGTAGGTTGAAGCCCACTAGATGCCAGGGAGTTTGTGTTTTTTGGGGAGAGACCTGTTGGGCAATGGTCGCTCCCTTTGGGTGCTACTTTGTTTGTATTCCACCTCACCTGAGGGCAGACTGACTGTTTTGAGGCTGATCAGCCCTCAAGAGGTGGTGGAAGCCCCCTACACACCAAGGATTGTGTTTTGAAGGGAAGCGACCCTTGGAGACCATTTTATTTTATTCTGCCCCCCCCCCCCAAAGGCAGATTGGGCATTTTTTGGAAGATCTGACTTCTAGGGGTGAAGAAAGCACACTATACACCAGGTCATTTCTATGGGAGTGACCCCTTGGGGAAGGGTTATGTTTAGTGGACTGGGCCTCAGGATGGGTGGTAACACTTGAGTCACATGGGAATATGGTTATGTATGTGGGGGTTAATCTACCTCTGGAGTAAGATTTACTTCCACTTGGTGGTGTCTCTTTTGCCTTTGTCATGCCTTCTTTCAGAGATATAAGTGTCTTTTTATTTATATTTTGCTATAATTTTTATTCATGTTTAATTTTCTTTACTTTTTCTATTGTAGAGCCATCTAGTCCCTTTGTCTTGATGGTGAATCCTGTTTGACTGTGTAGAGCTTTGGCAGATCTGTAGTTTGCGAAGTTCTGGTTGGTAAGCAACTCGTTTTGTAATCGTTTCACCTAATGTGTATCCTAGCTTCCTGTTGTGATTGTTTTTCAAAATAGCTTGTTGATTTGTGCACATTCTTTACTGCCTTGTGATGTGTTTATTGTTTTTGTTTTGTTTTATCTTTTCCAATGGCACTTCTTTGCTGCCTTCTGTGACTGTGCCGAGTAGGTGCAGCTGTTACTCAGTCTCGTTGTCTCTGGTACGTGAGTGATATAATTTTTTAATATTTGGTGCCAGATGTATCAAAAAACCAAATTGCATTTCTTAAATAGCGAATTTTAAGAAATCGCTATTTAAGAAATGCAAAATGGTATGTATGATTTTTGCGATTCGGTAATAGCGATTTCTTAAAATTCGCAAATGCTATTACCGAATCGCAAATAGAGAATCCAACTCCATTTGTACCTATGGGCCTGCTGCAAATGGTTTTGCATTTCCTAAATTGCGAATTCCAGTTAGGAATTAGCAATTTAGGAAATGCAAATCCCAGGGTGCTGGGGGCCTAAGGCCCCCTCTGCTGCACCCCAAAAATATTTTTACGGACATGTGAAGTACACACATGCCTTAGGGGCATGTGTGCGCTACATGTCAATTTTAAAAATGCATTTAAAATGCATTTTTAAAATTTGCACATGGTTACCACTAAACGTTTGTTGGTGGTAATTGCATTTCCTAAATGTCCAATTCGCATTTAGGTAATGCTTGATACATGTGCTTAAGAAATCGCAAATAAGGATTCCTTATTTGCGATTTCCTATTTAAAGAATCGCAATTTGCGATTCTCTAAATGGGGTCGCAATTTTAAGGAATCGCTATTTTGGCGATTCCTTAAAATTGCACTTGCGAATGCCTTTCATACATTCTGAAAGTCATTTTTGCATTCGCAAACGGCCGAATTTTGCAATTCGCACCGTTTGCGAATGCAAAATCGCTTGATACATCTGGCCCATAGTTCTTTGTATGCTTTGTACTGATTGACTTTTCCTTGTAGATTACTGTGTGCAAGTATTTTTGCTTTCTGTGTGATAAAGCTGCAGTTTGTTTGTTACTTATTTTACAAAGTATTTTTGACTTATTTGTTATGTTATTTTAATTAGTAATGATTATAGCTAACTGCAGGAGCACCACTCAACAGGTTGTTGGTTGGTTTTTCTAATCTAACTCTGACCGCTTTTCTGAGACTGACTCTGCATTTGAGGCAAATATGAAATCCAAGATTCTAGCAGTGAACCATCTGATGATGAAGCCTCCATTGTTGCAGAGTAAGTGCCTCTTTTAGAGGAAGACACTGACATGCCGATAGTGCAGCAAGAGGAATCTGGATAGTAGCCCTGGGCTAAAAGATGTTGGATTGGAAGTGCTTTACTCTGGGTTGCCCTAAACATGCTGCAGCCTATGTTGCCTGCCTTCGGTGGTGTCGCTGGGTGTAGAGCCAATACTAAAAACGTTTTGCAGGTAAATTTCTTTGAGTTGTTTCTAGATGATTTATTTTTAGATGAGATTGTTGACCGGACTAATTTGTATGTTGAACAGTATTAGAGATCCAACAGTGCGAGACTTAAGCCCCACTCTAGAGCTAGCAGGTGGGCTCCCACAAATATGGATGAGCTGAAGAAGTTCTGGGGCTTAACTTTATTGAAGGGATTGAAAAGGAAGTTGTTGATGTGTTCATATTGGTCTACTAGGCCCTTGATGGAAACTACTATATTTCCTGCAACGATGAGTTGTGATTGGTATTTGCTTCTGCTTTGGATCCTGCATTTTGTTGTAATGCTTCACCATTGCCACAGGATCATCCTGATTGTGACCGTCTCTTAAAGATTCAGCCTGTCTTTGATCATTTTGTAGATCACGTTTCAGAGATCTATGTTCCAGGGAAAGAAATAGCTGTGGTCAAGAGCCATTTGTGTTTTAAGCAGTACATTCCTATTAAGAGGGTACATTATGGAATTAAGATGTCTATGTTGTTAGACATTAGTACTGGATATGTCTATAATAACTGGATGTACACTGGTAGGGATTAGTCCATTGGCCCTCCTGGATGGGCATCCACTTTTGGAGGCAGTGAGAAAATTGTGTTGGAACCTGGTAGATGGCTTTTTTTATAAAGGTTGTCATTTATATCTAGATAACTCCTACCTGGAGTGCAATTATTTAAGGAATTGTTCAAAGTGGACACTGTTGCATGTGGCATGATCCACTCTAACCATAAAGGTTACCTTAAAGAGGTTGTATGCAAAACAGTACCATGCCTTGGGTAGTGGTGAACTTCTAGCTGTAAAAGTTTCAGGCAGGAACAATGTCAACAAGTTGACAAGAATTTATGATGAAAAGACTTCACCTGTGACTGTTTGGGGTCAGGTTGCTGATGTGTGCACACCTGTGTGCATTTTAGACTGCAATAAGCACATGGGTGGTGTAGAGAAAGTAAAATAAAGGTTTGTGGCTTACAGTGCTATTTGTAAGTCATACATTTCGTATAAGCAGTTGGCTGCACATGTTTAATTTGACAATCGTTAATGCCTTTGTTGTATTTAAGGATTGTTCTCCAGATTCAAAGATGACTTGTGTTCAGTTTCACCAGTTTGTAATAGGCAGTCTTGTTGTTGTTGAGCTGACAAGTGTTCCTAGGATTGGAGTGGTGGAGCTGTAGCTAGATTGAAAGATCGCCACTTCCGTGATTGCATTCCTCCCACACCCAAAAAAACTTTCCCTTTAAGAGATGTACAGTCTGTGTCCATAGATGCGTTTGAAAGAAGAGTCATATGTACCACCCTGAGTGCCCATCTCATACTGTGCCTGCATGCTTTAAATCCTGCTACAAACAACTGAAGTATTGGAAGCAGCTATGAGAGTAAAAGTGAACTGACTGTTCATTATTGTTTTATATTTTTTGTTCAGTTTCACAGTTGGCTGTAATTTGATGTATTTAGTTGTTGTGTTTGTAGTCATAGTTGTTTTTTACCTCTTTTGATTGCTTTCTCTTTTCTTTATTGTTTAAAAAACAGGTGATGGCATATATGTGGACGTGCGATTGCTGACAGTGAGTGTAGAGTCACGCTTGAATGATGGTGTGTATAGAATGACATGTGTCTCTCTGTCTGTGTGAACTGATGCTTGGCTGCTAGTGTGAGTGGACTGGTGCTTGGCTAGCGGTGTGTTTGGACTGGTGCTTTGCTAACTGTGTGTGTGGACTGGTGCTTGGCTGGTGGTGTGTGTGAACTGTCACTTGGCTGGTGGGGTGAGTGGACTGGTGCTTGACTGCCGGTATGTGTGTACTGACTTGATGCTGGTGACCACATGCACATTGTCAGGCAAACACCAGTCCACACACTGTCACCTGCCAGGTGGTGTGATTGGTATGTCTGTCCTGTAGGCATATTGTTAGCAATAGAGTCTTTGGTTGGCAGTCAGGTTACCCCCTGTCCATGCCAGGACCCTCACTCTAGTCGGGGTAAAAGAGCATCACCCTCAGCTAACCCCGCTCACCCCCTTGGTAGTTTGGCATGACCAGGCTGGCTTAGCTTCAGAGTTCTGGGTGTAAAGTATTTGTACCAACACACACAGTAACTCAGTGAAAACACTACAAAATGACACAACACAGGTTTAGATAAATAGGAAATATTTATCTAAACGAAACAAGACTAAAGGACAAAAATCCAACACACACAAGTCAAGTTATTAATTTTAAAAGCAAAAGAGTCTTAAATCCTTTTGTAAACAGGTAAAACACTGTTAACTTTAAAAAGTGTGGGTAGCATCAAAATAATACGCACGGGTGTGCATCAAAAAAGGTAATTGGTGCGTCGATTTCTCACCCGCAAACGAGATTGTGCATTGTTTCTCCTTCTCCATTCGGGTTTGCGTGCGTCGTTTTTTCCTCTCCACAGGAGAGTGATGCTTTGATCCGAGCAGCACTCAGGTCCGGACAGACGTTGCATTGTTTATCCACGCCCAGCAAGGTTTGCAGCAAAAATCCTGCCGCACGGTATCTGAAAAACTGCACTGTGTGGGTTGCGACTTATCAGCCTCCATCAGCGGTGTTGTGCATCGTTTCTCCAGCAGTGTACATCGATCTTCTAGCTGCGCTGCAAGTGGAGCGTCGATTTCAGCCGCAAATCCATCGGCATGTCGTTTCTCAGCCACGCTCAGGAGGTTGTGTCAAAAAATTTCCTGCACAGCAGTCTGTGCATTGATTTTCAAACTTGGTCTGGCAGCTTCACCTGTCAAGGCCCCAGGAACTGAATAGGGCAACACTTGGCAGGGCAGGAGTCTCAGCAGAGAGTCCAGGTGCTGGCAGGGGATGTCTTTGAAGGCCCTGACACTTCAACAACAGGAGGCAAGCTCAGGACAAGCCCTTGGAGATTTTTTTCACAAGCATGAATGCACAACAAAGTCCAATCTTTGTCCCCTTGCTCACGCAGAAGCAGCAACTGCAGGATAGCTCCATAAAGCACAGTCACAGGCAGGGCAGCACTTCTCCTCAGCTCTTCAGCTCTTCTCCAGACAGAGGTCCTCTTGATGTCCAGAATTGATCTAAAGTCTGTGGTTTTGGGTGCCCTTCTTATACCCAATTTCTCCTTTGAAGTAGGCCTACTTCAAAGTAAAGTGTCTTCTGAAATCCTGCCTTGCCCAGGCCACGCCCCAGACACTCAGCAGGGGGTCGGAGACTGCATTGTGTGAGGACAGGCACAGCCCTTTCAGGTGTAAGTGACCACTCCTCCCCTCCCTTCTAGCACAGATGGCTTATCAGGAAATGCAGACTACACCCCAGCTCCTTTTGTGTCACTGTCTAGTGTGAGGTGCAACCAGCCCAACTGTCAAACTGACCCAGACAGGGAATCCACAAACAGGCAGAAATGGTATACGCAAGAAAATGCTCACTTTCTAAAAGTGGCATTTTCAAACACACAATCTCAAAATCAACTTTACTAAAAGATGTATTTTTAAATTGTGAGCTCAGAGACCACAAACTCCCCATGCCTATCCGCTCCCAAAGGGAATCTATGCTTTAATCTTATTTAAAGGCAGCCCCCATGTTAACTTATGAGAGGGATAAGCTTTGCAACAATGAAAAACGAATTTAGCAGTATTTCACTATTATGACATATCAAACACAATAGTATGGGGGTCATTCTGACCCTGGCGGTCATCGACCGCCAGGGTCAACGACCACGGAAGCACTGCCAACAGGCTGGCGGTGCTTCCTGGGCCATTCTGACCGCAGCGGTAAAGCCGCGGTCAGAAAAGGGGAACCGGCGGTTTTCCGCCGGTTTTCCCCTGGCCCAAGGAATCATCCATGGCGGCGCTGCTTGCAGCGCCGCCATGGGGATTCTGACCCCCTTCCCGCCACCCTGTTCCTGCCGGTTTTTACCGCCAGGAACAGGATGGTGGGAACGGGTGTCGTGGGGCCCCCTAACAGGGCCCCACAAAGATTTTCACTGTCTGCTATGCAGACAGTGAAAATCGCGACGGGTGCCACTGCACCCGTCGCACCCCTACAACTCCGCCGGCTCCATTCGGAGCCAGCTTCATTGTTGCAGGGGGTTTCCCACTGGGCCGGCGGGCGGCCTTTTGGCGGTCGCCCGCCAGCCCAGCGGGAAAGCCAGAATGGTCGCCGATGTCTTTTGACCGCGGTGCGGTCATTCGGCGGTTCCCGCCAGGCGGGCGGCTCCCGCCGCCCGCCAGGGTCAAAATGACCCTATATATGTCCTACCTTAAACATACACTGCACCCTGCCCTTAGGGGTGTCTTACATGTAAGAAAAGGGATGATTTAGGCCTGGCCAGTGGGTATAGTTGCCAAGTCGAATTGTCAGTTTAAAACTGCACACACAGACACTGAGGTGACAGGTCTGAGCCATGCTTACGGGGTTACTAATGTGGGTGGCACAGCCAGTGCTGCAGGCCCACTAGTAGCATTTGATTTACAGGCCCTGGGCACCTCTAGTGAACTGTACTAGGGACTTAGTAGTAAATCACATATGCCAATCATGGATAAACCAATCAACAATACAATTTACACAGAGAGCATATGCACTTTAGCACTGGTTAGCAGTGGTATAGTGCTCAGAGATCAAAAGCCAACAACAGGTCCGACAAATCAGGAGGCAGGAGGCACAAAGATTGAGGATAACCCTGCATAAGGGAAAAAGTCCAACACGATCCTCTACCAGCCTAAAGCCAGGGGAGACCAATCAATACCTTGATGGACTTCCCTGATTGGGGCGATAGAACAGGGACCCAGGCACACAACAGCAGGGGCATGTTTCAGTTCTATGCTTTCCTGACTCCAGTTGGATCCCTCTGTCCATACTCTCAGGGCCCACTAAGCTAACCCATGGGGAACCCTTCTCCTCATCTGCAGATACTATCTGTGCAACACCTAACTTTACTTTGCTCACAGATGTATCCCAGGGGGTAGATAGTACCAGCAGGGCCAACACAGTGGTATTGCCACTCCACCCCGGGGTTTTAATCTTGTCCCCCCCAGGGGCAACTGTGTCCTCCAGGACAGCAAGCCACAGTGGCCACTGACAGCTGTCAGGGATGAGAGCCTGGCCTCAGGCTTCTCAAGGCTCTCTAACCACTGTGACTGTGGAGAGTGGGGGGAGGTAGCCCCAGGTCCCTGGCACCCTTTGACCACTCTCCCTTCTACCAGGTCAGGGATGACAGCCTAACCCTGGTCATCCCCTCTAGGGCTCTGTACCCTCCCTCTAGGAGCGGCACCCCCAGAGTCCAGAATTGTCAGGGGGCTTGTAGAAGCAGTCCTGCACAATTTTTCCACCAGTGCAGGGATGTTAACCTGCAACTGATCTTCCAACCTGGGGTCTGTACCTTAAGGTTGGAGTAGGGCCACGGGTGAGGCTTTCCTCCCCCTACCCTCCCTTCTGATGTCCTGCACCCCCTAACTGGGAGTGCCCCCCTAGAATATAACATGATAGGGACACTGTTAGCAGTAGCCCCTCTCTCCAGGTCAGGGGGGACATCCTGAACCTGGCCTTCCAATCCAGGGTCTGTACCCTTAGATTGAACTGAGGTCAGGGGTGAGTCTCTCCCTCCCCTGCCCTAATCCCAAGGTTCTGCACCCTCCCTCAGGGAGAGTACCCCTAGAAATCACCGGGGAGTGATTCGGCAAATCGCCACCCTTCAGGTCAGGGTTTACCTACGGCACCTGATCCTCCAGTCCAAGGTCTGTACCCTCAGAGTGGATAACTGCCTGGCAACCCAGGACTTCCTGGAGGGCACACCTACCCCCCACCAGGTCAGAGCTTAACCGCTGAACCTGGTCACCCAACCCTGAGTCATCACCCTGTGGTTGAGCCACTGCCTGGGGCACCAGGACTTCCTTGGGAGTAGACCTACTCCCCATCAGTTCAGAGTTTACCCCCTGAACCGGATCATTGAACCCAGAGTCACCACCCTGAGGTTGAACCATTGCTTGGCACACCAGACCTTTCTGGGCGGGCGCACCTACCCTCCACCAGGGAAACACCTTCCCCAAGGGCCACACAAGAGCCTGGCAGGTTCAGGAAACACTTATGAAAGTGATAGGCCCTTGAATGGCACTGTTTGTTGATGTGAGTGTTGTAATGTGCTTTGCCCCTGGCTCGCTGTGTGAATGGTTTTGTGTGTGTCACACATGAAAGCTATGTGAATGGTCTGTAATATGGTTGATGCCTTTTAGTGGCTTTACAGATCACGCGCTGTGAGTCATTGGTTTGCATTTTGAACTGTCAATTATAAACACTGAATTTCATTTTTGTGAAATCTTTTGTTAATAAACTCACTCTTGTGCGAGACCAATTCAGTATGTGTGTGTAATTGAGAAGTAGATGGCTGTACAGTAATATTTGACTTTTCTGTCTTTCTCTGCCAGGGTGTACATTGTTGCTAAGGAAAATCTACCAACTCTATATATTTTGTAAACTAGAGACTACAGGGACACCAGAGTAGCTTGTGTGGACCCTTCAAAGTACTGGAATCTGCTGCGAGCCTCAAATGTCCTGCCGCCCAGAGTTCCCACATATCTCCTTATAAAAATGGTACCTCACCTATGTGGGTGGGTCTTTTACTTGCAAAAGTGTGGGGTCCAAGACACAGGGGGTCATTACAACCCTGGCGGATGGCGGAGACCTGGCGGTAAGACTGCCAACAGGCTGGCGGTCTTACCTTGGTGAATTATGACCATGGCGGTTACTGCCACGGTCATCCGCCGGTTCTCCGTCCCGCCTGCCGGGCTGGAGACCTGGGTCTCCAGCCCTGCGGCCGTGAGTATACCGCTGGCGGTATTTGGACCCGGCTTACCGCCGTGGATTTCCAGCGGTTTGAACCGCCATAAAATCCATGGTGGTAAGCACTATCAGTGCCAGGGAATTCCTTCCCTGGCACTGATAGGGGTCTCCCTCAACCCCCACCCCGACTCCCTCCCCTACACCCCCACCAGCCGTGCCCCCCCCAAAGGTGGCAGGGCCCCCCTCCCCACCCCGACCCCCAACATAACATTACTCACACACACCCGACACGCATGCAGGCACCACCAACACACACACGCACACACTCCGACATACATGCCCACAGCCACACACACAGTCAGGCACGCACACCCACATTCAAACATACACGCACACATCCATACAGACATTCCCACAGCCATACACGCACTCATTCCCATACACCTGATACCCCCGCAAGCATACACGCACTCACACACCCCCTCTACATACACACATGCACACCTCCATGCACGCACACAAAACCCCCCTCCCCTAACAGACGATCGACTTACCTGTTCCATCGATCCTTCGGGAGGGGACGGGAACCATGGGGGCAGCTCCGCCGACAACGCCACGCCAACAGAACACCGCCACGGCGAATCACAGGACGTGATTCGCTGGGCGGTGTTCTGTTGGCGTGGCGGTGGAGGTGGAGCAACCTCCACTTCCCGCCGCCCGCAAGTATGGCTGTTGGCAGCTCTCCGTCGGAATAACGACGGAGAGCAGCCAACAGTCATAATACGCTGAGCGGCAAACCGCCTGCACAGGCGGCCTTCCGCACGGCGGTCCCTCGGCGGTCTTGCAAAAAGACCGCCAAGGTCGTAATGACCCCCACAGTGTTGCAACATCAACAAAAGGGGTAGCTGCAGTTTTTGGGCCTAGGATCAGCTGTCACGCAGTAAAACCTACCAAACCCAGGCATTTCTGAAAACTAGACACCCAGGGAAGTACTGAGCAGTGTGTCGTTCATGGATCCCATAAAGGTTTCTTACCCACAATACCCTGCAAATCTCAAACTTTTACTAAAATCACACATTTTCCATTTCTGTGACATATTCTTTCTGAATCAGGGGAAATCCACAAATGTTCTACCGCTAAGAGTTTGCATGCTCATCCCAATAAAAATGCTGCCCACTTATCTGCCTAGGCACTGTGCCTGCAACAGGAACAGGTAAAACTAACACAATGGGAGTCCTCACAAAGGGACTCTCATTGTCCTTGGTATTAGGGAATATCCTCTTCAGCTGGATAGGTAGTACCTATTTGACGCTGAAAGTTATTCAAGCTTGAATCTTTAAAAGTAGTCCCTAATTAGTGTTTCCATCCCTGAACTATGAAATTCCACTTTAAAAAATGGTGGACGAAAACAGAGGAGTAACTACAGCAAACATGAGACTCTCCCGCACAACACATTTCAGAAATACTGGCCTCAGACATGAGGGAGGAGAAGTCACATTTGTTGTTGAGGCACATGCGGGATACAGAACAGAAATTACTCTTGAGTCACCTTTTCAGCAGCAGATGGGAACACGCACCCATTTCACATTACACTCCAGCAAATGGACCCACACAATATAGACCTTATGCATACTTAGAAATAGCACTATCTTATCAAGAACAACAAAAGTGTCTTGATGGAGCCCTACCCCACGTTCCACAGAATGTTAGGCTAGTTCCTTTGAGTAATGATCGACCTACATGGCCAGAATTGGCTACCTGTACACCACACCCTAATGCATCTATAATGGCAGTAGCATACGAACGCCACCTGTACACCAACTTAGTAAAAATATATAGATCATTAATACAATTTGTGAAATGTATTTTATATACCACCACAGCAAGGCTTGCTCCGGCGTAACCACCTGTGGCCATTGCGGGAATAAATCCTGCTACTGTGCATTCAATTATGGGTAAAGTACCCACCAAACGAGAAGAGCTACCACTTTGGTTAGCACAAAAATTAGTGCCATGGAAGCAGTGTTCCCCCATACGGGACCCCAAGATAAACATAGAATTCTCACAATGAGCTTGCCATTCAGTATGGTTCCCTCAGTGGGCAATTATGCCGCTTGGGGTTCATTGTTTGCCTCACTCTATACTACCATACACAGTACACTAATACTTGCAAACCTTCTGGAAATGTTAAAAGAAATTCATGGTGAATACGAGGCGGCTCTGGCCCTAGATTTAGTGATGCAATTAATGAACAATTTTGCCACAGTATGCGCGATAATATTAAGTAATCTTAAAGGGGAAGCAGTAGCATTGGCAGAACGCCAGACGCTCTGGGATGTTCCTGTCAAGAATGTGAGCTGCCTAAGATTATCTTCAAGCGTTATAGCATTATAGGCCAGGATTGTCTGGGAGCCAGAACAGGTAAACCACAGTTACAAGGTAAATCCAATAAGGATTCCACCAAGCAAGCAGCAGTGAGTTCTGAATGATGCAGGGATAAAGAAAACAAAGACAATACAAAAATGAAAGGAGAATCTCCGAGATTGGAGACCTCTGAGAAACAAAACAATCTGAGAAATAGAGGTAGTTTAAAAACTCCTAATAGTTACCAATATATTGATACACACGAATATTGTTCCTTTCAGGACTCACCAGAAAAACACGGTGAGGGAGGCAGGCGTTCTGAGCAATGAAACAAGAATGTGAAACTAAGAAAAGATTCACAACGCTCATCTGAACCTTCCATAAAAAAGGAAGATAAACTACCGCAACAGAAAGCACAATTTGAAAAGAAAAAGGTTGCAGCAATTTCAGCTAGAAATACCATGAACAAGGAGAATTTTCCTGAAGAACAGGGATTGGGCACTGACTTGCTAGACAGTGCAACGGAAGTCAGAATGGTTCGCCGGAATCTTCAAGAGTCTCTGGAGATGATAGCAACTAACGACTATTTAGAACTCGAAACTTCGGACATGCGGGTCTCCCCCACCCGATAGTGTCTACAAAGTGAAAATGCTAATTGAAGGAGCCTAGAGTGCAGAATTAAAGTTATTTTCTGGGAAATACTGAGGTTATGTTATGACATCCTATTGGTAGAAAAAGATTGGCCACCAGAATTAGTCCACAAACTCCCACATAGGGAATATGTCACTATTCCATCTTTCTTGGCCCTTGTTCCTGAAGAATTAAGACAGGCTCATGCAGTAGATATGGCATTGGCACAAGCTCTGACACTGTATCCCAACCATGTAGGATGGGATAAAGACTCCCCCTACAATATATTACCTAATAGGTCAACACCACTTCCACAGCCACAATACCCCATTACAAATGAAGCTAAATCACCAGTTAGGAATATACTCACACAGCTTGATTACCAGGGTGTAATAGAACCCTGCATATCACCAATGAAAAACGTATTGTTCCCTATGGCTAAGCCGGACCACTCATATAGAATAGTATTAGACTATAGACACTTAAACAGTCACACACACACTTTTACAATGCAAAATGCACACAGAACAGTGCTCATTAACAATCTAATGTGCAAACAATACAAGATAACCCTGGATATTTCCAATGGGGTTTTCTGCCAAAATATAGCACCTGAAAGCAAGGATTTGACTGCCTTCGGCGCATTAAGCTCACACAGGAAATTTCTTCGACTTCCAAGGCTATAAGAACAGTCCTGGGCTGTTCTCAGCAATTGTAGCATCTATACTACATGACATAGACCCTGAGGCGTCCAATATTGATGACATATACCTGACAGATGACAACCTTTTCACATACCTAAGAAGGGTGGACCGTATTGTGGTGAGCTTCACTAAAATAGGCTACAAATGTAATTTAAAGAAAACAAAAATTGCCTTTCTCAGTGTCCTATTTTAGGGATATGAGTTTGCAGATGAAGGAAGGAGTCTGGCGCTGCACTTTCTAGAAAAAGATGCGCAATTACAACTACCAAACACTATAAAAAAACTAGCATCATATTGTTGTTTTTTTTATTTTTGGCAGAATTTACAATCCAGATTATGTACAACACAGACAACCGATCTATGACTTGATATGCCCAGACTTTCATGTATTGGATGTTTGAACACACATGTAGAGGGGAATTCATGGTTCGCATTCCACTTTCATAGTATATGGTTTGTTTTGCCCCTAGACCTATTTTCTCCCATTGCATTCTAAAGCATTTCCCATTGTTTGCACTATCCTATGTCTAATTACTTACCCTCTTTTGGTGTCTAGTGTATATATTGTGTATAATACTTACCTCCAGAAGGAGTATTGCCTCTAAGATATTTTTGGTACTGTGTCTCCCAAATAAAATACCTTTATTTTTGGTAACACTGAGTATTGTCTTTACTTGTGTATAAGTACTTTGTAGCAATGAGTGGTATTGCATGAGCTTTACATGTCTCCTAGTTTAACCCAAGCTGTTCTGCTATAGCTACCTCTATCAGCCTAAGCTGCTAGAACACCACTACTTCACTAATAAGTGATAACTGGACCTGGTATAAGGTGTAAGTACCCAAGGTGCCCACTACAAACCAGGTCAGCCTCCTACAAAATGCAAAAGCATTCCCCCCATATTGGTTCCAATGGACCACCTATCTGACTGCTAATGATGTTGATTATGTTTTTGATCCAAAACTTCAGACACAAGAGTTCCTTAATATGAATACCTAACACCTAGAAACATTTTGCCTCTTGATCAGTATCAAATGATAATATACACTGATGGTTCCGTGAAGCTGGCAGTAGACACCAAACATCAATACTCAGCTGCTTGCATGGCAGTGAGTGGGTTCATGAGGGAGCTTAGAGTCCACTAGATGCTGGCATAAACTCTCTTGGATACAATTGGTCAAAAGGTGTTACCTCATGATCAAATGGTATAAACCTCATAAGTATTTACTTTGTTACCTTGTATCCAGCCCTCTAGTGCCTTATGAGAAGTGTCTACAAAGTCAACCCAAGACTGGGTATTGACCCTCTGGGTGTCCCTAGTACTGCTCTGGTGTCAGACCAAAATTCCTGGTTTAACACCTCTTCATCCTGAAAAAGGAATCTACTTCCTTCCCCCTAGGGTCAGGAGCCTATCCCTCCCAGATATTGAGACCAACTCCCATAGGTGTGAACCCCAATAATGGGGCTTAACCCTTCTCACCTGGAGAGCCCTTTCAAAGGCCTCCAGCCATATGTCTATGTCATTCCCCTCTACATATGCAGAGAAGCAGGGACAACCCCCTTGGGAAGTCTGGGGCAAAACCCACTACCCATGGACACTTGAACTTCTCTGTTGCTGCCACCATCTCTTTGTTCATTTATGCCCACTTCTTCTCTAGGGCCAACTTCTCTGCCTCCAAAGTTATTAGGGCTACCTCGGCCTCAAGGTCACTTTCCCTGAGGTCCAGTTTGCTTCCTCTTGGTATGATGCCACAGACCCTTCCCTCCCACTAGCTCTGGATGGGGCCCTAGCTTCTGAAATCACAATTAGGCAATCATCCTCCTCCTCATGGAGGGTAGAGAGGACCTCTCCCTTTCTACCTCTGAAGATAACTTTGCCTCCATCTGCACTAACTAGGCTTCAAGGGACTTTGTCATCACAGTCTTCCTAAGGCTGTAAGCAGAAGACAACCCCCTCTTTCTGCACAATACACCAAGCTTAGCTGCAGTGAGTGTGGTTAAGCTAGCCAGATCAAGCTCCATGGTCGCCCTTATGTTTTGTGTCACTTAAAAATCTTTGGCACCAATTGATCAGAACAATTTGGAAAAATACAAAATAAAGTAATTACAAAATAGTCCAAATTTGAAAAATCAAAAATACTTTTGCTCTAGGTCAATTTAGAGGATATTTAACTTCACTTAAAACTGTAATTTGATACTAAACACAAGTACTGGATCCCACCACTGCACACCGAAAATGTTGGAAAGTGGATTATCGTTAAGGCCTGGTAAGTACCTACCCTTATCAGTAGGCCCTTAGCCCCCACTAGGTCCAGTTAGGTCTCAATAAATTAATCCCAGCTCAACCCTTGGTAGCCTGGCAATAAACGACAAGGCTTAACTTGGGAGACATGTGTGTAGGAATTTAAAAATCACAAAACACTAACTAAGTAAAACACAAAATAAAATAAAAATCCAAAGCCAATTTATTAAAATAGATTATATTTTTATCTTTAAAATGACACCAGAACTATTAAAGTCACATAAGGGGAACCGAAGATATGAATTTTTAAAGAAGTAATGTTTTCTAGTGCAGAGGAACTAAAAGCGTCACTCTGGACATCTGGTCGCACTCGACGAGTGTTAGAAATGGGGTCTTTGTTTGGCAGTCGGGTTACCCCCTATCCAAGCAAGGACCCTCACTCTAGTCAGGGTAAGTCACACACAAGCCAAATTATCCTGTAGCCACCCTCTGGTAGCTTGGTACTGAGCAGACAGGTATAACTTAGAAGACAATGTGTTAAGTATTTGTGCAATAAATCCTGCAATAACACAGTAGAACACCAGAAAAATACACCACACAGTGTTTAGAAAAATATATAATATCTATCTGGATAAATGCAGGTCAAAACAAAAGATGCAATAAGTATATGTTGCGATATCACTGTAAAAATGATATAAAGGCCTTCATTACAACCCTGGTGGTCGGTGATAAAGCGGCGGTAACACCGCCAACAGGCCGGAGGAAACAAAAAATGGGATTACGACCACGGCGGAAGCCGCCAACATAGACAGCCACTTTAACACTCCGACCGCCAACAGGCAGGCAGAAGACAATGTACCGCCCACTGTATTATGACAGGCCAATCTGCCAGCTTTTCTGGGGCGGAAACAGTACACTGAAGGGGAACCACTCACCTTTCATCACTCAACGAAGAACCAGGACGTCATGAAGCCCGAACTTCAGGTCCTCCCCCATGTTGTTGTATCTACTAATACACCAGAAATTTCAAAGAAGGCAGCTGCGATGATGACGGTGAGTACTGCACCTAGCACACAGGGAAGGGGGGGTAAAAGAGAGTGACACACACACGCGACATGCAACACCCCCATCCCCCTCACCCACAACACCATACACAACAACACATCCAACAACATTATAGATACACCCCGTAATCCCCAGGAAGAACGCAAGGAAAAAAGGAATTGAGTTCAATCAGTGATATTTTGGAACATGCAGATATAGCAAACGAGTATAAAAAAATCAGTATATACAAATATTTACATTATGTACAGAAGGCCGTTCACTGTCCCTTGTAAATGTCCGTGGACCAGTGGGCCCGAAAACCATGGATGAAGCCCACACTTGACTCCTGCCTCAAAACGGAGAGAACATTGCAGGGGCATCAGGACGAAAACACACAGGCACCTCAGGGGGAAGGGGAGGGGGGCACCTCAGCCGGAAGATGGTACAATGCCACTGCTCCTGGAGGGGCAACATGCCCACAGCGATGTCATGGGGAGTGCAAAGCCACAGTCTCTCAAGTGGGTGGGTTGTCCACTGCTTGGCCCTGAGGAGTGCAAGGCCACAGTCTCTCAAGTGGTTGGTTTGCCCACTGCTTGGTCCTGGGGAGTGCAAAGCCACAGTCTCTCAAGTGGTGGGTGGGTTGCCCACTGCTTGGTCCTGGGGAGTGCAAGGCCACAGTCTCTCAAGTGGTTGGTTTGCCCACTGCTTGGTCCTGGGGAGTGCAAAGCCACAGTCTCTCAAGTGGTGGGTGGGTTGCCCACTGCTTGGTCCTGGGGAGTGCAAGGCCACAGTCTCTCAAGTGGGTGGGTTGCCCACTGCTTGCTCCAGGGGAGTGCAAAGCCAGAGTCTCTCAAGTGGATGGGTTGCCCACTGCTTGCTCCTGGGGAGTGCAAAGCCACAGTCTCTCAAGTGGTGGGTGGGTTGCCCCCTGCTTGGTCCTGGGGAGTGCAAGGCCACAGTCTCTCAAGTGGGTGGGTTGCCCACTGCTTGCTCCTGGGGAGTGCAAAGCCACAGTCTCTCAAGTGGATGGGTTGCCCACTGCTTGCTCCTGGGGAGTGCAAAGCCAAGTCTCTCAAGTGGGTGGGTTGCCCACTGCTTGGTCCTGGGGAATGTAAAGTTACAGTCTCTCAAGTGGATGGCTTCTCCACTGGTTCTGGAGGGGGCTTTGTGCCCAGTGTGCTTCATCCTGCCAAGGATTGGGTCAGTGGGTGCCTTTCTCCACTGGTTCTTGAGGGGGCATGGTGCCCAGTGTGCTTCGTCCTGCCAAGGATTGGGTGAGTGGATGCATCTCTCCACTGGTTCTGGAGCGGGCTTGGTGCCCTGTCTGCTTCATACTGCCAAGGATTGGGTGAGTGGATACATCTCTCCACTGGTTCTGGAGGGGGCATGGTGCCCAGTGTGCTTCATCCCACCAAGGATTGGGTGAGTGGATGCATCTCTCCACTGGTTCTGGAGGGGGCATGGTGCCCAGTGTGCTTCATCCTGCCAAGGACTGGGTGAGTGGATGCCTTTCTCCACTGGTTCTGGAAGGGGCATGGTGCCCAGTGTGCTTCATCCTGCCAAGGATTGGGTGAGTGGATGCCTTTCTCCAATGGTTCTGGAGGGGGCATGGCGCCCAGTGTGCTTCATCCTGCCAAGGATTGGGAGAACTGATGCATCTCTCCACTGGTTCTGGAGGGGGCTTGGTACCCAGTGTGCTTCATCCTGCCAAGGATTGGGTGACTGGGTACCTTTGTCCACTGGTTCTGGTGGGGGCATAGTGCCCAGTGTGCTTCATCCTTCCAAGGATTGGGTGAGTGCATGCATCTCTCCACTGGTTCTGAGGGGATTTTGTGCCCAGTGTGCTTCATCCTGCCAAGGAGAGGGTGAGTGGATGCAAATCTCCACTGGTTCTGGAGGGGGCTTTGTGCCCAGAGTGCTTCTTCCTGCCTAGGATAGGGTGAGTGGATGCATATCTCCACTGATTCTGGATGGGGCTTTGTGCCCAGAGTGCTTCATCCTGCAAGGATAGGGTGAGTGGATGCATATCTCCACTGGTCTGGAGGGGGCTTTGTGCCCAGGGTGCTTCATCCTGCCAAGGAGGGGGTGAGTGGATGCATATCTCCACTGGTTCTAGAGGGGGCTTGGGGATCAGTGCTGCAGTACTTGGGGTGTGCCAGTAAACATTCCCTCACCTGGGTGTCTGAGGCACGAGATTTGCAGGGAACAGGTAGCATGATAGTTCATGGAGGCAGGGCTAGACTCCATACTGCAGCGGATAAGGCTGCTAAGTGGTGGTAGTGCCGGTGCTGTTGGGGGTTCTGCCTATGGTGGTGGTAAGCTCCAGCTCGTCTCCTGCAGCCTGGGGCGGCCGCCCACTGGGGCTGCTGGTAGTGGTCCTACTGTCAGCGGTGCAGGTGGCAGTGCTTGTGGCGGGGGTAATTGCGGTGCTGGCCGTGGTGTAGGTGCCGGTGCTGCCAGTGGTGGAGGGAGGCTCCAGCCCTTCTCCTGTAGCCTCAGACAGGTGCCCACTGGCGACGCTGCTGATGGCAGGAATGCTGGCAGCGGCGGTGCAGGCGGCGGTGCAGGTGGCGGTGCAGGTGGCGGTGCTTGCGGCGGGGCTGCTGCCGGTGCTACACAAGGTGCAGGTGGCGGGCTGGCGGTTCTACTGGTGGGCACCAGACCTTCACCTGCATCCTCCGTCGGCTGAAGTGCCTTGCCTTCGATTTTCTTCCCTTTCCTCACCTTGCCAGATTCTGTTGTGCCCTTGGCTCTGTCAGCTGGGGGTTTGGAGGAGGCCTTGCTGGATGGGTCGTGCTCCTTGCCCTTGCAGCATGCTGGCCCCTTCTTCACCTTGGCAGGTGTTGGAATGGTTTGATCCTTTGCAGGGGTTGGTGATACACTGGCTTTCCTGACGGGTACCCTCTTTGAGCCTCTGGGAGTTGCAGGTTCCTCATTGGACGGCGACTTGGTGGTCTCCCCTCCTGTCCCCGTTGTGATGCTCCCCTCGCCCTGCCTCCCACTGGTGCCCTCACCCTCGGTGGATTCGGCCATGTAGGATATAGCTCCCTCCATTAGCGGTGCCTCTGCTCCTCCTTCAGATTATGCTAATGCACACAAGGACAGGCTGACAAAACAAAAACGGGGGGGAGAGACAGAGGATACACTTGGTCAGTGCCAGCAAAACCACTACCGTTGGCGTACACAACACACAGGGAGCAGCCCTATGCACTAGGCCAAGCCCAATCATTTACTAAGACAGTCACCAGCCCATGTGGTTCAATGCCTAACGCCATTAGCTGCACACCTGAAACCCACACGACCCTGTCCAGGATTAGATGGCCGCCAACACTATTGGGGTAAGAGTCATTCTGAGCCTGCCCAACAAGGGACCTACCCTGTCAAGTTCGCCCTGGCCCAGGGGCACCCACAGCCCACATCCCTCACCCAGGTACCTCCTAGCGCGTGCAAAGTCAGGTTTCAGATTCTGTACTCACCCCCTCGTGGCTGCTGTGATGCCTTCAAGAGCCCATCCAACTCCGGATGCGGAACATCAGGGGGGTCATGGTGCGACAGACACCCCTTCCATGTTGGGAGGCCAGCCCCAGCTGGGCCTCCGCTGTCTTCTTTGCCCAGCGGCACAGGTCCTCCCACCCCTTGCAGCAGTGGGTGCTCCGCCTGTCAAAGACCCCCAGGGTCCACACCTCCTTGGTGATGGCACGCCAAATGCCCTTTTTCTGGTGGGAGCTGACCTGCAGGGAAAAGACGGCAGAAAAGGCAATTATTTACCCGTCCGTACCATCATACTCATTGCCCACCAGATCCCACACATCCAATGACGCACATACATTGACCACCTTACATGCTGCACTTTGGCCAGGACCCCTCTGCCCTCCCTTCATGTGGCTTACACACACAGCAATCCATACATTCATGGACCGCGAATCATGCTCACAGTGTACTCACCTGATTGTCTGGAGGACCGTAATGTGTACTGGGGTAGGACCCCAATCCCCAGTTTCTCCAACTCCTCCTCAGTGAAGGCAGGGGCCGTTTCCCCAGACACATGAGCCATTGTCACTTCCAGACACAGGTCACAGCAGTTCTTGCAGTGTAGGTCCTCTCCTGTTTAAGGTCAGGCAGCAAGTGAGTGAACAGATAGAAAATGGCAGTCACGTCCGCAGGGGTGCGTACCGTCACCATCGGCGTACATCTCCATAGGCTCCTGGCACCCATGGGGCCCAATGATAACCAATGTGAAGTTGCAGGGTGGTCATCGACCGCCTACAGCGACGGCACACAATCCCAGTGCAATTTCCTCATTTCAACTTGTCCCTCCTCACAGGTCAGGCAGCTGCCATTTCAGCGGGGCACAGGGCATGGCACCTAAACTGCGTCACAGCAGACATTGGCACATCAACGGACTCTCGACTTCACATACTGTTTCTGTAAAGTCAACAATTCATCATTAGTGCAATATGAATGTGAATATGACCCTCTGCTCACCGTTCTCTTCCATAGGCTTCAACCACTGAGGCAGAATATGAGATGGCGGCATCCTCCAGTGTACAGACCCCTGGTGGACCTAGCGACAATGGAGGACAGCCACATTATCATTACCTACAGACTTGATTGTGCCACAATCCAAGAACTGTGTGCCCAATTGGAGCCAGACCTGATGTCTGCTATCCGCCAACCCACAGTTATCCCCCCTCTAGTGTAGGTCCTGTCAGTGCTCCATTTCCTGGCAAGTGGTTCCTTTCAAACAACAGTGGTCAGGGCATCAGGGATGTCTCAACCAATGTTCTCTAACGTGTTGACCAGAGTGTTGTCTGCCCTCCTCAAACACATGCGCAGCTACATCGTGTTCCCCCAGGTGCAGGATTTGGACACAGTGAAAGCTGACTTTTATGCACTGGGACATATCCCCAACATCATTGGTGCCATTGATGGGACACATGTGGCATTTGTCCTTCCCCCGGAGAAATAAACAAGTTTACAGGAACAGAAAAAGCTAAAATCTCTCAATGAATGTCCAGATGGTGTGTTTGGCGGACCAGTACATTTCCCATGTGAATGCCAAAATTCCTTGCTCTGTGCATGAGGCCTATATATTGAGGAATAGCAGCATCCCATATGTGATGGGCCAACTCCAGAGGCACCGGGTGTGGCTAATAGGTGAGCCCAAGGTCCCCACACAGTAGGAGTAGGTGTCTGGGTATGGGGTTGTCCCTAAGGGTTAATGTGTGTCTAACAGATGTCCCTCGATATTTGCAGGTGACTCTGGTTACCCCAACCTCTCATGGCTACTGACTCCAGTGAGGAATGCCAGGAGAAGGGCAGAGGAATGTTACAATGAGGCACATGTGCGTACAAGGAGGATTATAGAAAGAACCTTTGGACTCCTGAAGGCAAGGTTTTGGTGCCTCCATCTGACAGGTGGATCCCTGTACTACTCACCCAAGAATGTGTGCCAGATCATCGTTGCATGTTGCACAACCTGGCCTTGAGACGACAGGTGCCTTTTCTGCAGGAGGATGTGCCTGGAGATGGTCTTGTGGCAGCGGTGGAGCCTGTGGACAGTGAGGAAGAGGAGGCAGAGGAAGAAGATGTTGACAACCGAACCAATATTATTTGGCAGTACTTCCAGTGACACACGGGTAAAACACTGTAAATTCACTCAAACATTTCAGTTATCTGTTGGACATTGTACAAGGCAGCCTGTTTCCCTATGTCTATGGCCACTGACTGTACCCTTTGCCATTTTTATTTTCAGATCTCTGTGCCCCACTCTGGCTCCTGCTATGTGTACTGCTGCCCACCAGAGATCATCCTAAAGTATATTTCACTGTACTTTTGAGTTGCAATGCTTTGATAATGTTGCACTTATTTGAATCATTTGACAGACTCAAGATTAGTATTTGTTCCAAGGGTGTTTTATTTAGGTGCTCATAAGCAGAGGGGGTGGTGCAAGGGGCTGGGCTGATGGTGGAAGGAAGTTCAGGGTAGAGTCCACTCTCTTGGTATCACAGGTGCATTGTCCAATGGGGCATAGGAAGGGGATTAATTGCAATTCAAGATGGACAGGGTCACAGTGTGGGACACAAGGGTGACAATCAGGAGAGTCTTATTTCCTGGTGGGGGTCTTAGCAATGTTCTCTGCCTTCTGCCTGGATCGCAGGGACCATTTGCGGGGTGGTGCTCCTTCTGCAGGGGGCGGGGTGCTGATGGCCTGTTGGTCCTGTGGCGGGGCCTCCTGACCACTAGCGCCAGAGGAGGTGGAAGGCTGTTCCTCAGTTTGGCTAGTGTCAGGCGTCTGTTGTTGTACCACTGCCTGCCTCATGGCTTTCCCCATGTCTGCCAGCACCCCTGCAATGGTGACCAGGATGGTGTAGATTTTTGGTAGATTCTCCCTGATCCCCAGGTACTGTCCCTCCTGCAGCCACTGTGTCTCCTGCAGCTTGGCCAGTATCTGGCCCATGGTCTCCTGGGAATGGTGTTATGCTCCCAGGATGTTGGAGAGTGCCTTGTGGAGAGTGGGTTCCCTGGACCTGTCCTCCCCCTCTCTCACAGCAGCACTCCCAGCTTCCCTGTTGTCCTGTGCCTCAGTCCCCTGAACCGTGTGCCCACTGCCACTGACCCCAGGTCCCTGATGTTCTTGGGTTTGTGGGGTTGCCTGGGGTCCCTGTAGTGGTGGACACACTGCTGTTTGACGTGTCCTGGGGACAGTGGCATGGGCCCACTGGGTGGGTGCTGTGGTGGTGTTTCCTGAGGGGGGAGGCTCTGTGGTGTGTTGGGACTGTGGCAGGGGAACCGACTGTCCAGAGGTCCCGGATGGGCCAGGTTGGTCATCGAGATCCAGGCATGCAGAGCTGCTGTAGTCACTGTGGGCCTCTTCTGTGGGGGAACTGCTTGTAGCTGGCACCTCCTCTTTGGTGACGTTGAGTATGGGTCCTGTGGGGATGCAAATGCAGTGTTATTGTATCTGTGTGGGCCATATTGTGCATGGGTGTTTCCCTCTATGATTGTGATTTCCCTCTTAGCTTGGCCTTGTGTGAGTGGTGATTTACTGGGAATTCTGTGGTGATGGGTGTCCATGCAGGTCTGTGATGGGGGTCCATGCATTGGTGTTGCTTGCAGGGCTTGGTATTGGGATGGGTGGGTTGTGATGGTGGGGTATATGTGAGGTGATGGAGTGATGGAGTGATGGGAGTGAGGGTAAGGGTGGGGGTATGTGATGGTATGCAGGTAGGGTGGTGGATATAATAGTAAAGATATGGCTTACCAGAGTCCAGTCCTCCTGCTACTCCTGCGAGGCCCTCAGGATGCATTATTGCCAAAACTTGCTCCTCCCATGTTGTTAGTTGTGGGAGAGGAGGTAGGGGTCCACCTCCAGTCCTCTGTACGGCTACCTGGTATCTTGCTACCACAGAACGCACCTTCCCCCGTAGGTTTTTCACCTCTTCCTGATGTCATCCCTTGTTCTAGGGTGCTGTCCCACTGCGTTGACCGTGTCCACTATTCTCCGCCATAGCTCCAACTTCCTAGCAATGGACGTCTGCTGCACCTGTGATCCAAAAAGCTGTGGCTCTACCTTGATGATTTCTTCCACCATTACCCTTAGCTCCTCCTCAGAAAACCTAAGATGTCTTTGGGGTGCCATGGATATGGTGCGAGTGATACGTGTGGGGATGTGTGGGGTGATGTGTTGTGTATGCTGTGATGTGCGTGGATGATGTATGGGTGATGGTGTTCTGTGCCTCTGATTGAGTGGGTCCTCCTGCCTTGTCTCTTTCTGTGTGCTATCGTTTTTTTCACTGTAAGGGGTTGTGGGTAATGTGGGTGTGTATTTTATAGTGGTGTGAGTGTGTGGTGTGTGTATATGTGTAAGGTGTGTGTAGTTTGAATTGTCCAATGTGGTGTAGTTTTGTAAATGTGTGTGTATTTTGAGCACGGAGGTGTGTACCGCCAATGGTTTACCATGGTTCAAAGAACACCGCAGTGATTCGTGGGTCTTGATGCTGTGGTCGTATTCCTGTTGGTGTTACGGTGTGGGTTTTGCTATTGCCAGTTTATCACTGACCTTTGGAGTGGCAGACATGTGTGGGTGTCTGTATAGTGGTAGTTTTCTCAATGTGGGTCATAATGCCGTAGCGGAATACAGCCGCGGTCACGGTATGTTGGCGCCCATCAGCACAGCAGTAGGTGGCATTTACCGCCACGGTTGTAATGAGGGCCTTAGTCTCTTGTCATCCAACACAGACTTACACGATCTCCTATTAGGTCCAAGAAAACCATGCACTAAATGCTTCTTATATGCAATTTATAACAAGATTTGGAAACTTTCACAGAAAGAAGCCGCAGCCCGTGTGAGGCAGATAGATCAGGAAAATTTGCAGAACATTTTAGCCGTTGTAGATAATGGAATGAACAACTTGTCCAACCGCATATACACACTTAACATAGTTGCAAAAACATGTGGCACTTACATCTGCCCTCAAGTCCTATGTTCTCCAAATGGCAAGGCCATTCACAGAGAGGAAGACCCTTTTTATTACAAATTTTACGAGACATTTCGGTGTACCCATAGGTCACATTTCAAGACTTCTAACACCGCTGGTATAATACACTACTTAAAGGTTGTTGGTTCTGGTTTTGTCAGCACCATCTCTATATATGGATATAATACCTTCAGTCATACACTCCATTTGTTTTGTGTTTTGGTGGGATTCCCAACCACTTGGACATTAATTGACGGCATTTTGCTGTTGCTATTCTTTCTTTGGAATTGCTGCCCCGTCTCAACAAGTAGGACTGATGGCGCTTCCACCAGCCCAACTGTGTCATGCTCCATTATGTACTAGTTCAGAGCACAACTCCTGGATGAATTGTAGTCCAACTGGTCTTCGTCAATCAGCCGAGTTCTGAATTGCGTGCAGCCCATATTATGTTTTTGGTTCCCATTGGAACATGCACCTGAAGTGTGTCTTGCCATGCAGCGCATACCTTCTTATGATGCTGGTACGTTGGCATTCTCGATGAGGGCTTATTACCAGACATGCACATTGAAATTGTGATTGCTACGGGAAGCTTGCTATGAGCAGCCATTTGTGAATCAACTGGCTCTTGATGTTACAACACCTGCCGCTGCATGAGATGTTGTCACCTTGGAGGAGCTTTGACTAAGGCAACGGAACATGAGTGCTCCCTCTCTTTCCTTATGAATGAAATGTTTTCTCTGCGTTTGCTGAAGTGGGATGTTTCCTGTATTCAATAACACTTGTTGAAATTTTCTAAAAGACCATGATTATTATTGATGTGCTGACTTTTGGCATAATTGATGTTTGAGTTTTGAAATGTTTTAATTTAGCTCATATTTTAGTCTGTTTCGTTTGTGGGCATGGACATGTCATCTTATTCACTATATTTTAGTTTGCTTTTAGTAACTAATGCAGGATGGGTAATTTTACTATTGGGTTTTAGTATAGACCTCTTTAGCTTTGGACTGACAATGGAGAGGCTGTCCTGAGGATACTTTAGCATTTTTCATGGGCAGATTATTTAGCTCTGGGTCAGGAGGCCTGTGCCCTTTTACCGAATGACATTTTGTTTTTTCTCTATTTATTATTTTAGCAAATCTTCATTTTTATGTTTTCTATTCCTTTTATCAGTTGTCCTTCCATACAGAAACTGTTATTTATTTCTTTGCACAGCATTCTCATCTTGTGCTCAATCCAAGGCTGTACACAATGTTTACCGGGTATTGCCGGTCTAAAAGGAACATTGTCTACCTTACACAGAAAAATATGCGTTGTCACATCAGAGCAGTTCCTAGAACAACAGTTATATTATTATAAAACATCACAATGCCCACAACACCACAGAGGGGACATTCCAGCCAGTTTGCCATCTTATGCTGCATGTCATTGCAGTTTCTGATGAAACCTTTTGGTTCGTCTTCATCTATATGGGAAGACTCTCTGCAGACTAACAGACCTCTTCTCTACCTGACCACAGGTATGGGGGTTGGGCTTCCTTCTTGGGACCAGAAGGGTTGATCAGGGCTAAACAAAACGGGTAGCTGCAGCTTTTGGGCCTGGGATTGGCAGCCACATTGGAAAACCTACCAAACCCAGGTATTTCTGACTACTAGACATGTAGGGAAATACAAAGCAGTGTGTCGCTCGTGGATCCCATGAAATATTCTTACCTACAATGCCCTGCAATCTTCTAACTTTGACTAAAATTGCACATTTTGCTTTTATTTCTGTGACATATTCTTCCAGAATCAGGGGAAATCCACAAAAAATTCCTATCCCCCACAGTTTCCATGCTAATCCCAATAAAAATGCTGCCCCACTTGCGTTCCTGGGTCTAGTGCCTGCAACAGGAATTAATCAAACTAACACAATGGGAGTCCTCGCAAAGGGAATCTCTTTGACCTTGGTTTGATCCATTCCTGATGCGGGCACTAGGCCCAGCCACACAAATGGGACAGCATTTTTATTGAGATAAATGTGAGAATACTGAATGGAAAATAGTTTGTGGATTCCTGCTGATTTCAGAACTTTCCATCACAGAAATGTGAGGAAAATGTGTTTCTTTAGTCAATGTTTGAGGTTCACAGGGGCTTCTGGTTAAGAAACCTTGGTGGGAGCCAAAGTAGTCACCCGACTCTGGCTTTTCCTAGGTGTCTAGCTTTCTAAAATGTACAGGTTTGCTAGTTTTCCCTAGGTGTCGGCTGAGCTAGGGCCCAAAGTCTACAGCCAGGCACATTGCAAAAAAGGTCAGTTTTGAATAGCAAAATCTGATGTGTCCACGTTGCATTTTTCTACCTTTTGTGTTGTGACCACTAGCTCTACCCACACAAGTGAGGTACTACTTTTATCAGGAGACATAGGGGAATGGTAGGTGATAGAAAATTCATTTCTCCCTGCAGATACCAGAACTGTCTATTACATAAATGCAATGAAATGTGTTTTTAGTCAAAGTTTGAGGTTTGCAAGGGGTTTGAGTAGGAAAACCTGTCGAGAGTCACACAAGACACCCCACCCTAGATTCCCCCAGGTGTTTTAAAAAATGTGCAGATTTACTCCGTGTCCCTAGAAGCTGGATGAGCTAGGGCCCAGAGTCTACAGTAGGCACATTGCAAAAAAGGGTCAATTTTCAATGGAAAAATTTGATGTGTCCATGTTGTGTTTTGGTGCCTTTCGTGTCAACACTAGCCCTGCCCACACAAGCAAGGTACCATTTTTATCGGGAGACTTGGGAGAATGGTAGGTGGTAGGAAATTAGTTGCTCCCTGCAGATTCCAGAACTTTCCATCACAGAAATGTGAGGAAAATGTGTTTTTAGTCAAAGTTTGTCACGGTTTTCAATGGGCTTACCGTCGAGGTTGAGAAGCGTAGGGGAACGTCCCCGGTTCCGGCAGGTTCTGCTCTGGCCGAGGTAGGGGCGACCCCTTCCGGTAGCCACGGTGCTGTTTGGCAAGAGCAAACCACTACAGTCCGTGCCCCCCAGAAGGAGTCCCAGAGGAAAAACCCCAGTAGGGTAAAAAACCTCCACAGGAACTCCCTGAAACGAAAGGAGGACACCAAGGCATTAGGACTGAAGATCAGGAAGACTGGAGAACAAAGACAGGTCAGGAAACACTGGATTCGCAGGAAGAAATCAATCGGAACGTGACTACCACCAAGGAGTGTTGCAACGCAATGAACCAGCAGCTGAATTCCCCTTATATACCCCCAGGCAGGAAGTAGGAAACAGGAAGTAGAAATACCACCATCTTGGATTGGGGAAAAGAATGCAATAGTGAATCAGGTACATGCACCTAAAGAAGAAAAATAATGCATGCTGGGAGGAGAGGAAGTGCTCAGCATGCTGGGAAGGGAAAAGGCAGGTACAAAAATACCACCATGTGCAAGGGTTCGGCTTTTGACTGGAGACATGGTAAGTGGTGAGCAGGTGTGCAAAGCAGAATGCAGAGATTAGCTGTAAACGTGCATAATGCGCTACACGCGGTCAGGCCTGAAACCCCTTCGGGGTCTCAAGCCCTGCCGCGTCTGCCTTTATGGCAGAACTTAAAGAAAGGGGAGCGGCGAGTCCCGCGACCCCTAATCAAGCTCCTTGGAGCATCCGCGGCCTGCGCCCGAGCCGCGGCATCCCCCGCAGCCCGCGCGCAAGCCGCGGCCGCCACGGCATGACAAAGTTTGAAGTTTGCAAGGAATTTTTGGTAGGAAAACCTGGTGACAACCACATAAGTCAATCCACCCAGAATTATCCTGAGTGTCAAGTTTCCAAAAATGTACAGGTTCTCTAGGCTTCCCTAGGTTCAAACTGAGCTAGGACCCAAAGTCGACAGCCAGGTGCAATGGCGGAGGAGCGTCGCCCCACTGTCTCAGGGCCATCAGCTGAAAAATAAAACAATATTTTTTAGCATTTTATTTTTCAGCTGCTGGATGAGCCAGCGTGTGCAGGAAGGGTTGGGGCTGGGCCATGGGAGGGGGGCAAAAAGAGTGGCGTGAGTACACTTAAGTCGGTATGTCAAACAGACATGCGCACTTAGGTTTGACCAACCCAGCTGTATTTGACAGCTGGATAGGAGAAAAAGCACAGGCTTCATGTGCCTGGGAGAGTGGTAAACCAGCCCACTCACGCTAATCCCCATGTTGCTCTCATGCTTGGTAATAGCATGAGAGCAGCACAGTAATTGCACAGGAAGTCTATAAAGCTGCTAGGACTAGGAAGAGGAGTGTGAGACAGCCGGCAGCAGCATGTAAGTTTAAATTCTTTTTATTATTAAACCACCCAACACAGACTCCACCTCTCACACTCCTCTTGTGCCCCCTCCACCCATCCCACTACCTTTGAATTGCATCACCTGCCACTGGGTACAATGCAAAAAAGGGTCAGTTTTCAGTGGGAAAATGTGACATGTCCATGTTGCATTTTGGGTTATTTCCTGTCACGGGTATTAGCCCTGCCCACCCAGTGAGGTACAATTTTTATTAGAAGACTGGGGGGAATGATAGATGGTAGGAAAATAGCTGCTCCCTGCAAATTTCAGAACTTTCCATCACAGAAATTTGAGAAAAAAATGTATTTCAAAGTTTGAGGTTTGCAAGGTCTTCTGGGTCGGAAAAGCTGGTGGGAGCCACAGAAGTCACCGACACTGGCTTTCCGGAATGTACAGGTTTGCCTAGGTGCAGGCTGAGCTAAGAACCAAAATCCACAGCTAGGCAGACTGAAAAAAAGCATCAGTTTTCAGTGGAAAAATGTGATGTGTCCATGCCGCATTTTGGGCCTCACTTATCGTGGGCACTGGTCCTACCCACAAAGGTGTGCTACTATTTTATCAAAAGACTTAGGGGAATACAGAATAGTAGAACAAGTGTCATTATCAATTGTATTTATCTGGATTTGTCCTTCCAAATGTGAAGAAATGCACTCTAATTCACATGCTAGTATGAGAATCCACAGATTCAGAGATGTGCAAGTAACCGTTGATTCTAAACTGCATATCTTGTGCCCATTTTAGAAATATATAGATTTTCTTGATCCCTATTTTTCACTCTTTATATTTTATCCTATGAATTGCTCTATTCCCGGAAAACAATGAAAAACCATTGCAAGATGCGGTTCAGTTATTGGCTCAGGGTACCTTGAGTTCTTGTCAAACCCATAAACCCTATACATTCCCACAACCAGAAGGGTCTTGCAAATGTAATGGTATATTGCTTTTGTAAATTGAGGAAAAGTTCTAAATAAAAGCGTTGTCACAAATGGACTTGTTTTCCAGCAATCATTCCTCTAGAAGGATTAACACAATGACACCTTGCTGAATTCAAAATTGTGTCTAGTTTTCAGACATATTTAGCTTTCTGGGGTCCACCATGGATTTCACATGTGTTTCCACCACAAACTCTAAGAAGTTTGAAAACAGTAAAAGAGGAAAAATGGGCTATGTCCAAGTAAAATGCCAAAACTGTGATTAAAATTTTGAATTTCAGAATCAAGTTTGACTGTTTTTTTAATGAAGAGGGAATGGTGATTTTAGAACTGTAAACCTTTTGTTGATGCCATTTGCAGGAAAACAAAACAGACACTATCTTCTGAGGCACCTTTTTAAAAAATATATATAATTTTGATATATGTTTACTTATTTCTCAGTCCCCACCAGGGGACTCCTCAAACCCTGGGTACCTTTTGAATCCCCAGGATGTTGGGAAAAAAGAACGTAAATCTGTCATGGATACCCTATGTAGGCAAAAAAGTTAAGAAGGCCTATGCCCAAACTATCCCAAATAGCCAACAGGGGTGGGGAAGGCCTTGCAGTGAAAGAGTTAATATTGTTTTTGATGGGGACAATAATGAGTCGCCACATAATCAAACACTCAAACCAGGTAGGCAGTTACTATATTACAAATCTCACATCAACACTTAACAACAGCAGCTTTAGCAAGTGTTGGCAATGCCAGTGGGTTTGGCTAATAAATGAAAGTGTCTCTTTGTCCATTCATGGCTTTCAGCTCTCACACATCATCACACACAACTTTGTCACTCATCCTTTCACTCATGCATTTATCCATCCATCCAGTCACTCATACTTGCATTCTTTCATTTACCCAACCTCGAAACACTAATTCAAACTCAATGACATGTACAAGATATATTTAAGGAACACAAGTAGAAAAAAGTAAACATGCTGTCACCTAAATATGACAGCAAATGCTTGCAATAACAAATAACATTAAACATAGCAGTGGATGGCCATCTTCCAGAGGTACTGTACATGGTAAATCAGTTCCAGCACAGACTATACTTAGAACCAATGTTGGCCATCTCGGAATGGTAAAGGAACGTTATGCCATTTATAATATCATTCCATCACAGATGCCTAGTTTGAAGACAGTGGGCACACATATCAAATATTCAAAAACTCAACACAGCTAGCCATTATTGTAGGAGGCTGGCCTGCTTATAGTGGGTACCTGCTTGTACTTACACATTGTGCCAAGTCCAGTTATTCCTTATTAGTGGATTAGTAGTGTTCTAGCAGCTCAGGCTGATAGAGGTGGCTATGGCAGAGCAGCTTAGGCTGAACTAGGAGACACGCAAAGCTCCTACTATACCACTTATATCATATAGCACTATATCATAAGAAACACAATGCTCAGAGTTTCAAAAAATGAAGGTACTTTATTTTAGTGACAATGTGCCAAAAATATCTCAGAGGATATACTCCCTTAGGAGGTAAGTAAAATACACAAAATATGCACACAGACCAAAATCAGGTAAGTAAACAGTTAGCAAAGTAGTGCAAATACTGTGGAACGCAATAGAATGTAATAGGAGACAATAGGCCTAGGGGCAACACAAACCATACACTCCAAAAGTTGATTGCGAACCACGAATGGACCCCAGGCCTAGTGTAGTGTGCAGAGGGTCGCTAGGAGTGTTAGAAAATACTAAGGGTGGCCAAGATACCTCACCCCAAGACCCTGAAAAGTAGGAGTAAAGTTACCCTACTACCCTGGAAACACAGTAAAGTCATGATGGGGGATTCTGCAAGGACAACAACTGACTGCAAAGCACTGAATATAGATTCCTGGACCTGAGGACCTGCAAAGGGAGGGGACCTTGGCAGAAGTTGAAGAGAGAGATACAGAGGAACTTCGGTGAGCTCTTGCATTCGTTATCTGGTGAGAAACCCACAGGAGAGACCCTAAATAGCCCTCAGAGGAGGATTGGCCATCTAACCAGGTAAGCACCTATCAGGAGGGGTCTCTGACATCACCTGCTGGCACTGGCCACTCAGAGGCCTACATTGTGCCCTCACACCTCTGCATTCAAGATGGCAGAGGTCTGGGACACACTGGAGGAGCTCTGGGCACCACCCCTGGGGTGGTGATGACCAGGGAGTGGCCACTCCCCTTTCCTTTGTCCAGTTTTGCGCCAGAGGAGGGGCAGGGAGATCCCTGAACCAGTGTAGACTGGCTTATGCGAGGAGGGCACCATCTGTGCCCTTCAAAGCATTTCCAGAGGCTGGGGGAGGCTACATCTCCCCAGCCCTTAACACCTATTTCCAAAGGGAGAGGTGTAACACCCTCTCTCAGAGGGAATCCTTTGTTCTGCCTTCTTGGACTGGGCTGCCCAGACCCCAGGAGGGCAGAAGCCTGTCTGTGGGTTGGCAGCAGCGGTAGCTGCAGTAAAACCCCAGAGAGCTAGTTTGACAGTACCCGGGGTCCATGCTGGAGCCCCGGGGATACATGGGATTGGCACCCCAATACCAGATTTGGCATGAGGGGACAATTCCATGATCTTAGACATGTTACATAGCCATGTTCGGAGTTACCATTGTGAAGCTACATATAGGTATTTCCTGGAACCCCAAATACCCTGGGTACCTAGGTACCATATACTAGGGAATTAGAAGGGTGTTCCAGTGTGCCAATCAGAATTGGAAAAAATGGTCACTAGCCTGCAGTGACAATTTTAAAAGCAGAGAGAGCATAAACACTGATGTTCTGGTTAGCAGAGCCTCAGTGATACAGTTAGGCACCACACAGAGAACACATTTAGGCCACAAACTATGAGCACTGGGGTCCTGGCTAGCAAGATCCCAGTGAGACAGGCAAAAACAAACTGACACACAAGTAAAAATGGGGGTAACATGCCAGGCAAGATGGTACTTTCCTACAATTATGCTGTGCTGTGTGAAAGGGATAGGGCAGGAATGCTGTGTATATAACATTATACAGTGCATTCCTGCTCTCTGCCTGAGCTGGCGCACAAACTGCTGCCTAGCGGTAATGCAGGAACCTTTGTATCATCATTCAAGGGAGCCTGCATTGTCAATAGGATTTTGTTTGTGCAGGAAGGGACACTTTCTTGCACAAAAACAATCTTCTGAGATCTTTTCCTCTTTCTATGCGTGCTGCAGAATGAAGCAGATGTAGAAAGAGGAAAAACAAGGAGAAATCAGATGTCTCCTGGTTACATCTCGCCTGGGGAGATTTAGGGGGTCATTCGGCCAACGACCGCGGGAGCACCGCCAACAGGCTGGCGGTGCTCCCTTGGGCATTCTGACCACGGCGGTACAGCCGCGGTCAGAAACGGAAAACCGGCGGTGTACCGCCGGTTTTCCGCTGCCCTGGGGAATCCACCATGGCGGCGCAGCATTCCGACCCCCATACTGCCATCCTGTTCCTGGCGGTTTTGGCCGCCAGGAACAGGATGGCGGTATGGGGTGTCGTGGGGCCCCTGGGGGCCACTGCAGTGCCCATGCCAATGGCATGGGCACTGCAGGGGCCCCCGTAACAGGGCCCCACCATGATTTTCAGTGTCTGCCATACAGACACTGAAAATCGCGACGGGTGCTACTGCACCCGTTGCACCCCTTCCACTCCGCCGGCTCCATTCGGAGCCGGCATCCTCATGGAGGGGTGTTTCCCGCTGGGCTGGCGGGCGGCCTTCTGGCGGTCACCCGCCAGCCCAGCGGGAAACCCAGAATACCCACGGCGGTCTTTTGACCGCGCAGCGGTATTCTGGCGGCCCCAGCCAGGCCGGCGGCTTCCGCCACCGGCCGGGGTCAAAATGACCCCCTTAGTATTTTGATACATTCCCAGGACTACCACTAATAGTAAATCTGCAAATGCGCCAAAATGCATAGGCCCACCTGCGATACACTCCTGGAATGCCTCCCTGGGGCACAGTAAGGCAGAGCAGTGAATTGCGCTGCCTTACTACTTTTACCTTGCATTGCAGGGCAGTGCAAGGTGGCCTTCCAGGGCCATGCAATATGGCCTTGCGTGACTTAGTAAATGTCTTTCTAGGCTTTGTGTCACCCCTGTGCCCATTTGCATGACACAAGGGTGACGCAAAACCATGAGAAATATGCCACAGTGGATGCACAGGATAAGATGTACTACAGATTAAATGAGCTGCAAGCTAGCAGCCTGATTGGACTATCTGTGGAGCTGAAGTAAGCTCGAAAAATGAAATTAAAAGATAAAGAGCAAAAGGAAATAAATCAAAGACGACCTATAGGAGCAAAAAAAGGAAAATAATGTGCTGACTCACCAGCCCAGGCATTGAAGATTACTTATTTTTGTAAAGGTGTACATATATAGACAAATGTCATTGGACACTTAGCAAGAAAGCCAGTGGCTGAAGTGGGCTACCGTACATAGAAGCAGAGCACAAATGACTCTCATACAGACCAATGGCAAAAGAGGTCTGACCGAAAGCCACTCTAAGTGTGTGTTTATATGTGTATGAGTGCATTTTTATTTCATTGATTCATTCATTTATATGTAGGATTCTGGTAGACAACTAAGCATATTAGGCTTGCTGAAGGGATTCAAGCAAGAATTGTTACAGTGCAAATCTTCTACCACAGTGCAATAACACCACGCCCCTTAAATGGATATTGCCATGAACATTTGTGTTTCATAACAAATAACCCAGACCTAATGCCTTTGTGATACCTTCTCATAGTACACAGATCGGACCTACAGCATCTGAAATAACATTTTCTACTGTACCAAGCAGGCTAATTCCATTAAAATTGGCAGGCTAGCATCACCAGCTAAGACCTACTGTGATGAGCATAGGTTTCCTACAAGGCAACCATCAGGTATAGTGTGATACAATTACAAATATGTAGACAGTTACAGCTGTCAAAACAATGTAAACCCCATTTTAAAGGGGCTTATTAAGGAACAATTAGTACAAATCTTCTGACCTCAGGGTTTTTTGGAGTGGAACACTAACAACAAAAACCTTGCCTCCTACTGTAATCAGTGAGAGTCACTGTAACAGAATACTTATACACAGTTTAAATATCCACCCTTAAAAGCCTATTAGCTTTGCACATGCTTTTCACCATAAGCCTTCGCACTAAACAGATTACAACTATGGACTTGGACATTACTTTTACCATTGAACCAATAAGGTTTAATTGCCTTACCATTTGGCTTGCCACCAAAACCAATACAGGCTACTGAAATGCTCAAAATGGGCAACTATCATGCATACAACTATACTATTACAAATATGTACAGAATAACATATACAGTGAAAATCCCTTGCCTTACGAGATCAGGTGATCAACACCAAACTCCGTGCCTACTCCAGTAGTTTGTGCAAATCCATGTTACAAAATACCTCTATGAAGTCTTTGACACAGATAAATTACAATCTATCCTTATATGCCTATTAACCTGTGCTTTTCACAATAAATATTTGGCCTATTGCCTTTATCATAACTTTTTATAATCAAGAGATCATGCCTATAGACTTGAACATTAGCTTTTTTTCCAAAGCCAACACAGCATTTCTGTACTGAGCATAAGCACTGTCACAAGGAAAAAAGAGCAAGTAAGCACTCGTTTACAGTGTAAGAACAAAAACACCTGCCCAATCAAATGCTTACATGTGGGCAGAGCCTAAGGTTCTCTTCCAGAAGTACTTCTGAAAATAAATCCTTTTTATTTTGACCACATGAGGCCTGGAGACAGCTGTGCTGTCAAATCAGGCCTAATAAGGAGGTGAAATATAAATCATCACCGAAATGGAAATCACAAAATAAAGAGCTCGTATTTAAAGTGACTGTAAAACAATAAATTATATAAACCACAATTTGACCCAGATTAATCACTGAAGAGGAAGACCTTTTTTGGTGGATGTGAACAATGTGCATAGTCGTTGTGCAGTCAAACAAAGTAAAATATCCAACGAGTACAGTAGGCTGAGCCATTTCCACATGCTGTTTGTTGTGATGGGCGGATGGAGAATTTGAATGACAATTTAACAGCCCAGTAGAATAAGCCCACTGACCGAAAGCACCTCTACATATGCCATGTATGAAATATTTGGATAAACAAGCTTGCTATTCAAAAGCAGTTCTATATATGTTATGTATGAATTGTTTTTAAAAACAATAGTCAGCTGTCTCAAAAGGCTGATCCTATAAAACAAAAATACAAAAACAATGGTGAAATTTCAAATTTACCACAATAGTGCCCCTTTTCATTTTCTGCTACGTGGACGATCAGCATGTGTAGTTAGGGAATAAAGCAGCATGGCTGGAAATCTACAACATCCACTGGATTTTCTGGGTACACAAAGGGGCACATTTATACCCTGTTTGCGCTGGATTGGCGTAATTTTTATTTTTCGCTAATCCAGCGCAAACTTAACTCCATAGTTATACTTTGGCGCTAGACACATCTAGTACCAAAGTTATGGAGTTTACGTCATTTTCTGGACGTGAAAACCTACCTTGCGTCAATGAGATGCAAGGTAAGCGTTCCCGTCCAGAAAATGACTATATGGCCTTAGCACCATATTTGTCCCCTGTGCTAAAAACAAGCACTGGGGATGGGGGCCTTAAATAATGGTGCTAAGCTTGCTTAGCACCATTATTTGACTCCTGGGTCAGGGCAGGCGTTAGGGGGCCTGTGGGCCTTTTTCCATGGTCGGAGACCATGGAAAGAGACCAAGGGTGCTCTTCCCTGGCCCCAAGAACACCCTCACCCACCCCTACCCACACCTGAGGGACACCACATCCCAGGTAAGTCCCAGAAAGTATTTTAAATTAGTTTTTCCCGCTCGGGGGGCCTAACTTTGCATTGCCATTGGGGTGGTGGGCATGACTCCTGTCTTTACTAAGACAGGAGCCATGTCCATGGGGGTTGTGCGCCAGGAAATGGCGTTACACTGCTTAGAGGCATATTTTTGCCTCTAAATAATGTAGCGCCATAATTTGGAGCACAACCTCCAGTTTCCCCTACGCCTCCCCCACCCAGTTAACATCCTTTACAAGGACATTCACAGGGCATCAGCGTCATTCCATAAATATTGCGCCCAGCTGGCGTCCAGGAATGGCGCTAGCCGGCGCTGTACTTTTACACACAAAACTGCACTAACGCAGTTTTGCGTGTAAAAGTATAAATATGGCCCAAAGTGCTTATGCGAATAAAATCAAAAGTCGTAATTCCATGTCAGGACTGGAGGCGAGGATTATGCTCATCTTTCTCCACTTTATTGAACAGCAGCCAAGAACAAATGATAACTACATCTCCCATGAGAACTTGGGAAAATGGAGTACAGTCTCAACGAATAAAAAACAGGTATTTAGCCCAATCAGGAATAGGCAGTCCATAATGTAGTCCTTTCTTGATATCTCCTCTTCCTCTTTCTTCGCTGCTTGCAGCCAAATTAAGTCACCATTATTTCTTGATCTATCGTTATTCAAATTATTATTGTATTTACAGTGTTTGTTTCTTAATTTACCATAAGTATACTTATTTCACTTACTCACGGGAGCGTTTTTTGCCCCTTTGCGGGCGTTTTACTTGTTGTGCACTGTTTGGGAACTTCCCAAAGACCGCTAGAGGGCGCTCGTCAGGAAGGTTTCCCTTGGCAACCGATGCGCTGAGGGAGACGCGCCTTTCACCTTACCTCAGCGGGAAGCGAGGTTTTCCCCTCAGCGCATTCGTTCGTTTGTTAGCTCGTTTTTTCGCTATGCCTGCCTGGAGAGAGACACCTTTCAGTTAGGTTCTGTAATAATATTGCTACTATAATTCAAAAAGGCTCTGACGCCCTGTTGCTTCACCGGGGTCTGTATCTATTGATTTAATTCAACCCTTCGGTTTATATTTATTGCCTTTTTTTCATGGGACACACTCCCAGGCAAGCAATAAATATTGCTATTTTACCCCTCTAGATTCTACTTTGCACTGGTGTGTAGTGTCCCTGGCTTTAGCCCTCTCTCACTTTGAGTGTATTACACTCTTCAATTTATAAGCTGACACCCAGCTATACATTATTTCTTTCATATTGCTGTAAATATTTTATTATTTTTATTTTTTCCACATTTGAAATATGGATCTTAATGAGGAGGAGGAATTCTTTGATGCTGTTGACGCATCCATTTATAGAGCCGTTTCTGAAGCAATTGGTCCTCTTGAGCACAGATTATCTCAACAAATAGCGCGTGAATGCGCAAAATTCTCAACCTCTACTGTGATTCCTTCAGCCCCTCCTATCTCCAATGATGCTTTCGCAGACGCACCTCCTGCTAAGCGTCCTCGCGAATTAGGTAGCGACGCAGATCTTTTTGAAAGGGTCAGGAATTCCCTAATTTCTCCCTCTGATCCCCCTTTTTCTTTAGATTCCTCAAGGCCTCTGTCTCCGCCTTCCCCAACAGTGATTCTTCTGGGGACCAAGAAGCGGATGCCAGTCAATCTAGACCTTGGCTTCCTTCTGGTTCTCAGCCTGCTTCTGCAGTCTCAGATATGCTGGACCCAGATGACATTATCCATCCCAGGTCATCCAAATGGGCACCGTCTGACAAGGTGGCATCTTATGTGGCAGAACGCATTAGGAAACCGCTAGAAAAAGATTCTCGTAATTGTCTAAGAGCAGAATGTCCTCGACCTTTTTTGGCAGACAAGGTAGCCATCACTCCGGAATTAGACCCCAGGATGTCTACTTTCTTACAAAAATGTATAAAGGATCCTAAAAAAGGAATTGACAAGTCTTGGAGGGCATGTCAGGATAAACTTTTTGATGTCTTGGGCCCTTTGACAAAGATTCTTGACATGGCTGAAGACGCTATGTCTTCAGGTACATTAATTTCTACCGATGTCCTTTCAGGCTGGACACAGCGTGCTATCATTCTTTGGGGAAACGCTAACTGTGCTCTTTCCACCGAACGCCGTTTTTCTTTGTTATTTAAAGTGGACCCAAAGCTAGGAGATCTGGCCGATTCTGATGCAGGTCCTGTAGCTCAAGGAGGTTTATTTGGAGAACCCTTCATAAAAGAGTTAGGGAAATTTGTGAATACTTTAACTTCCTTGGACAAAGCACACTCCTCAATGAAGAAAGTTTTTCCTACTCAGATTTTCCATTGGGCCGGTCGAGTCAGGGGCTGCTCGTCCGGCCGTGTGCAATCAGACATCGCAGTGGTAGAGGATCTGCATCAACATACTCTGCCGGTAAGTGTTATCCCTTCTTCCCTTTTAAAAGTAGGGGGTCGTTTGGCGAATTTTATCCATGAATAGAAACAAATTACACATGATGCATGGGTCTTAGACACAATACAAGGTTTCCATATAGAAACTATAGGAACTCCCAAGCAGATTTCCCATCCAAATCCCCTGGTGTTTTCCTCGCAAGACGCCGTTTTGGTGGACACAGAGATTACAGCTTTGTTGGACAAACAAGCTATCTGTCCGACAATATAACATCCTCGAGGTTTCATAAGCAATCTCTTCCTGGTGGACAAAACAGATGGAGGTCGACGACCAGTCATCAATCTAAAAGAGTCCAACGAGTGGCTTGTTTATCGCCACTTCAAACTGGAAAGGATCCACCTTCTTCGGGATGTTTTGCGCCCTCTAGATTGGATAGCTCATCTCGATTTAAAAGACACCTATCTCACCACTCCTGTCATCCCGCCCAACAAGCATTTTCTTCAATTTTTCTGGGGAAATCAAACATTTGAGTTCACTACCCTTCCGTTCGGACTTTCCTCAGCTCCGTGGTGCTTCACCAAGGTTCTCAAACCAGTCGTGGAACATCTCAGAGCTCAGGGAATTCAACTAATTGTTTATATCGGCGACATTTTGCTACTAGCCCAATGTCCCAAACAACTCTCTGCCCATCTACAGGTAACAGTCGACTTGTTGCAGGGCCTGGGGTTTATCATAAACGAAGCCAAGTCCCTTTGAACCCTTTCTCAAAGAGTGGTCTTTTTAGGCTTCACTATCAATTCAGTGTCTGCCACTCTAAGCCTTCCATCCCTCAAGATGACGAAAATACGTTATGAATTACGTTGGACACTCATCAAACAGAAAGTCTCCCTGCATCACATTGCCTGCATCATAGGGCTTCTTTCTTCCTCCATTGATGCGATATTCCTGGGTCTGCTGCATTACCAAGCTCTTCAACATCTCAAATCAGCTCATCTTTGCAAAGGCCTAACATATTCTCAAAAAGTGATCCTTTTACAGGCGGCGTTAGAGGAAATTCATTGGTGGCTTTCACATATGGAAGCCTGGAACGACAGAGCTATTTTCTATTCCGCTCCGGATTTTGTCATAGAGTCAGATGCCAGCAGACTAGGCTGGGGTGCTGGGTGCGGAGACTTCTCCACCGGGGGAACCTGGTCCTTAGAGGAACAGAATTTACACATAAATTGTCTTGAACTTCTATCTGGTTCATTTGCAGTCAAATGCTGGACCAAAGACTCTATCCAATCGAGCGTCCTCTTGAAGATGGACAAAATTGCTGCAGTCCAGTATATCAATCCTCTTGGTGGCACTCGGTCCAAAACACTTTCCATTCTGGTGTCCAGTTTTTGGCAGTATTGCCTGGACCACCAGGTTTCCGTGACAGCAAAATACCTCCCGGGATGCCAGAATTAAGTTGCAGATTTTGATTCCCAACACCTCAAAGACTCCAATTTATGGAAACTTCATCCAGAAGTCTTTTCTTATCTGTCCCAACTTTGGGGACGGTTTTCAGTTGAACTTTTTGCTTCCAGACTGGACCATCAACTTCCCAGGTTCTTCAGTTGGAGAGCAGACCCGTTGTCAGCTGCCACGTATGCTTTTCTACAGGACTGGAGTCAGGAGAAAGCTTACGCTTTCCCTCCCTTCGCGATGATTGCCAGAACATCTGCCCAGTGTGTTGCCAGTTGGCATCCATAGTGCTGATAACTCCAATCTGGAGGTCTCAAATGTGGTTTCCAGTTCTTCTGGAATTTTCTTGGGATTCTCCAATCCGACTCCCCCTGTTTCCCTCGCTTCTTCTCAGTTCTGAACGGTACGCCTCACCAAATGGTTCTAGAGGGTTCCTTGTCCTTGATGGTGTGGTGGATTTCCAGGGTCGGTGGTCGGTCCCGGGACTTTCACAACAAGCTGAGTAGCTACTATCCAAAGCATGGGCCCCCAGCACCTGTAAGAGTTATAAATCAGCATGGGGAAGATAGACCCGTTGGTGTTTGCGAAGGAGTTTTAATCCTGTGGAAACAGATATAGTTCCTGTTCTTAATTTTCTTGCTGACCTTGCTTACAAAGGTCTCGCATATCGTTCTATTAATTCTTACCAATCTGCTATTTCAGCAGGACATGCTTTGGTGGATGGTTTTCCTGTGGGAGAGCATAAACTGGTGTGTCGTCTTCTCCAGGGCATAAGACTCTCTTTACCTCCGGAACCCCAATACTCTTCCCTTTGGGATGTTAATCAAGTTTTGAATCTCTTCCTATCTTGGCAACATAACCATTATCTTTGCAGAAAGCAGCTCTCAGCTAAGTTAGCCATGCTGCTTTGTTTGGTATCTTGTAGAAGAGTTTCTGACGTCCGTTCTCTTGATATTTCTCACAGATCTTTTTCTCCTTCAGGAGTCTCGATACGGTAAGTAGACATACAAAGACAAATACCTGAATTAACTCTTATCTGTCTTTCCCGGATGCCCCAAAGTTGTGTGTGGTACGATGCCTTAAAGCATACGAGGACATGTCCACAGAACTCCGACCTCCTGGTGAAAGTCAGCTCCTTATCGCATTGCGTAAAACTCACAGAGCTGTTTCCTCTCCTACCATTGCTTGCTGGGTTCGTTGGGTCATGCAAGAAGCGGGCATTAATCTTTCCCTTTTTGGTGCGCATTCTGCTATTGGGGCAATGGCCTCCAAAGCATTCAACTTAGGTGCTTGTTTGAAAGATATCATGAATGCAGCAGACTGGTCCTCGGATTCTACCTTTAAGAGTTTCTATTTCAAACCAGTCTTGAATATTGCTCAATTAGTTGTAAACAAGCTTTAAACTAGCATAATCCTCGCCTCCGGTCCTGACATAGAATGAAAAATTTCCTAGCTATCGTAACGGAAAGTTTCATTCTATTAAGGACTCAGAGGCGAGGATTATCCCACCCTGCTCACCTTATAATACTGCAATTTTAAGGGATCCCTCCCCGTACATAGTAAGTAAATTTGGTTCTGTTTTTCTCACTTGTCACGTTTTATGAATATGTTGGGTTTATCCAAAAAAAACAAAAAAAACAAAGAGAGATAAACAAAGCTAGTTTCTCTTTTAATTTTTTTAATTCTTTCTAGGATCTGACACAAGAAAGCAGGATACTTCATGATGGTTCTTGGCGGCTCGCGCTTCGAAAGAGGAAGAGGAGATATCAAGGAAGGACTACATTATGGACTGCCTATTCCTGATTGGACTTAATACCTGTTTTTTATTTGTTGAGACTGTACTCCATTTTCCCAAGTTCTCATGGGAGTTGTAGTTATCATTTTTGTTCTTGGCTGCTGTTCAATAAAGTGGAGAAAGATAAGCATAATCCTCGCCTCTGAGTCCTTAATAGAATTTAAACTTTCCGTTACGATAGCTAGGAAATTTTTCATTCTGACATGATTACGAATGGGATGGGTCCATTATATATGAATGTACTTCTTGTTTGTTTTCAAAGGGCATTGCAATGCCCTTGGATGTACCTCAGAAGGGTGAATATGGAGTCCACTATCTTTCTACAGCACAAACCCATCCGAGGGGCATTGGAGCGCTTAATATGAACATCAGTTACATCCCACATGGTCAGATACATTTTTTTATTTTAGGCACACAAATATTAAGTGATTTCACCCGAAACCAGTGCTGGAAAGCATGGGGGATCCTGTGAGATCCTGGCTCTGGCAGCTATTTCTGGTCCTAGGAAAAAATGCTGAGTTTGCAATGGTGCCATTTTCCGATTCTGGGCCATAATTCAGGAGCGCTTACACTTAATCATTCAGAGAAGCAACCCGCAGACTCAGAGGGAGCTCTCTTTTTTCTTTTTCGCTTCCAGCTCAGCTCAAAATATAGGCCTGCAAAAAAGCTCATCAGGCTTTTGTTTGTTCAAGTACCACGGGACTAGGAGCAAAGTGGAGCCTAGATGCTAATGCAACTGAGGGAAACAAAAGCACACAGTTTATCACTTCACAAGTTGTTTAGAGAAAATATTACTTGAGGGGAGGTTTTTGACATTATTGAACATTCAAGAAAGGTGCATGAACTCTAAGAATGCAGGATTTATCTGTGTGTATGAGAAAATACACAAATAAATATTTAAAAAGTCATGGTAAGACATATAGGCCTTAAGGTAGTTACACCCCAAACTTTTGCCTTCATCTTCCTGTTTTTGCTGACCAGTGCTAAAGTATGTCTGCAAGGTCCTGTAAACATGGTAAAACTGGTTTTCACCCAGTTGGCAAATTTGATTTACGTGTAAGCATGTCTTGTGCCACCCACCTGAGGAGCCTCTGGTAGCGGTACTATCCTATGGAAGCAAAATAATGCTGCAGTCAGATGCCAGCCTACTTGACAAAATCGAAATAAGGATTTTCAAGCAGGCTTTCCAACTGCCCAAATCAGCATCACCATCTCAAATTAGACTTGAGTTTTCACTGGTGAGGCAGACTGTTGCAAACTCTTACAAGGTCTGGGGCATTTATAAAATGTGGTCACAAGCTGAGATCTGCTGCAAAGGGATCACCAGCCCACGGTGTCTGAGCGTAAATGAAACTTCAGAGAGGTAAAGGAGATTACAAGAAGTATCTTAAAGACATCATAGAAACATTTGGGCTGACTGACCTGTAAAACCTAGACATATCTAACCAAGTGTTTAAGAGGATGGTGAGAAAAAGTGTCAGCTGCAAAACCCGGTAGAGGATAAGATAATGATGGCAAAACGTACGCATGGATGGCAGGTGTTAAGTTCCTAGGATGACCAAAGGATCCACCTTTTCTGGAAGCCACCTATTCCATTAAGGTGAAACAAAGGCTACTGTTTATGAGACTGGGCGAGCTCCCTACTCTAGAGTTTAAGCTAAAATGGCAGGAGGAAGGACAATGAGGGATATGAAGTGACATCTGAGTAACCAGACAATGGAGACTGTGATGCATGTCCTTTGTATCCACCCCTGTCTAGACCAGCAGCAGAGGACTCTGTTGAGAAATGAGTTTAAAGCTTTCAGAATTAGGATATGCAGATTGGCTACGATGAAGTCACTGAACCCGTGGAACATGACACTTGTTATTCGATTAGTGTAGTTCATAGACTCCTTAAAAGACCTTGCCAAGGACAAAAACGCTGCACAGATCTGGCTCAATGTTGACTCTTAAAAATTATGCTCCGGACTATACTAGCAAGGACTCCACAACATTGAGATCACATGGGCTGCCACGGCACTTTTAAAAATATGTTTCATAGCCCATCAGTATGTGTGTAACTTTATAAGAGAGCAAGGCCAGATGCTAGGGGTGTAGTAATCTCCTTCTCTTTTTTTCCCTTTCCGAATCCCTATTCCGCCTTGCTAATAGTGGGTACCATTAGGATGTAGAATACAGATCGGCACTTCATATATGGTAGTTACTCTGGGTCATGATGGGGAATAGTTTTTAGGCAGCATAGGCATTCAAAGCACATGGGTGGTGTTTAAACAGCACTCCCTCCTTTTGCTGCACAAACCCAGTCCTGCTGGTTGAGTGCTGCCTTACCACCAGAACTTAATATGCACTCTGGCACTTTACTTGTCGTAGTTGCCGCGGACCATGATTAACAACAAAATGTTTTTTTTTTTTGTTTTTTTTTCCATTTTAAAGTAAAAGTATCTTAAAGGTAATGGGAAGTTTTTATTTTATATTGTATTTTATCACGCACATGTTTATGGTTTTTATTGACTAATAAACACAGCATTCACTCACTCACTCACTTGAGGAGCCTTCTAAACATGCAGACTGTGTATGCGGTTTGAAACAGCCATCTTGACCGGGGAAAATAAAACTTATGCCGGGCCTAAACCTTCTTTCTTAATACATATGCATCATCCCTAGGGTAGGCCCTAAACAGTCTAAAGGGCAGGATGCAATGTATTTGAAAAGTGGGACATGTACTTTTTTCTTTTACATATCCTGGTAGCGAAACACTGTTAAATTACTTTTTCACTACCATAAGTCCTTCCTCTCACCATGAGACAAAGGGGGAATACGTGTTGGTGGGAGGGAACTTCTCTAAATTGATAGCGGTACTGAACTGTAATCCACCACACCTTACACTCAGAAAGACTCTACCACAGCACATTTACAAAGGGTTTCACACTATTTGTTTGTACGCCCAGACAAGTTGGATTCAGGGCAGGGAAGCAGAAAATGTGAGACACCTCTTTAGGGGGGAGACTCCATAAGCTTTTGCTGCTTCAGTGTGGGCACCAGGTATAAGTAGTGGATCCTCAGATCTAATTCTTCAGTATCCTTCTGGGCCTGTGGAAGACTCAGAAGAAGGGCTGCTGCAAGAAGGGCTGCCCTGCTGTTCTGCTGCCCTTTTGCCTGACTGTGAAAGACTTGACCTGCATTCTGAACCCAAGATCACCAGACGCACTGCAATGGCTAGTTGGCTGTCTTTCTGATCAGAGCCTCAGGGAGACAAAAGGCTCCACCTATCTTGAACCTGGTATTCAACTCTGCTTGCTGTAAGTCTTACTTCTTAAATGGTGCCCCTCCAGTTCTTCCCTTCCTAAACCAACTTCCAGGGGTCCAAGGCTGGAGAGACACCACGTGGGGGATTAGTACACAGAGCAGGCAGAGCCCAGTTTCAGAGTTTCTGATGATTGGAACCTTTTTTGTCACTGAGGTTCTGATCAGGAGGCCAGTTCACTAGCCCTTGCATTCACTCTGGTGGTCCTGGGATCAAGGTGCAGGCCCAGTCCTTCTTAGTCAGGCAGCAGGGCAGCAGAGCAGCAGATCAACTGGGCATTCCCTCTTGCAGCAGAGTAACAGGCAGCAGACCAATTATTCTTCTGAGAATTCCACACCTCAGAGGTGATCTGAAGAGTGGGTCAGAGGGTGATATTTTTTTAACTGGTGCCTTCTTTGAAGTAGGAGACATTTCTAGAAGTTCACCTTTCAAACATGCTTAGATTTTCCTGCTTCTCTGCCCTGACGTCAGCCTGGCTACAAGCACAAAGGGTGAGTATGAAGTTATTTGTGTTAAGGCAGATCACACCCTATTGACCTGCAAGTGGGACCATGCCCAACTCCGAACCCCCATCAAGGGCCCCCCTGTGATGGCCCATCCAGGAACACCTAATCCCACTAGGCCCTCTAGAAGCATTTACTTTATAGGCCATGGGCATACAATTTTACTAGGGACCTATAAGTATATTCCATTTGCCAATCAGGTAATAAGGCCAACAAAAATGAATTCAGCAAAAACAGGAAGGGTGAAGGCAAAATGTTTGGGGGAAGACCACCTTAAGGCTGATAGGTCTCAAATCTGGATATTGCAAGAGGTGTGGATTGGATACCCAAGAGGAATAACCACATCTGGGCATTTTGTGAAATCTGCCTTCACAGTTGCTTTCCCTCACAAATTCATGAAATGGCAACAAAAATCAAACACAGCATTCAATTTAAGTAACCACTGGGTTCATCCCTGCATCTATTAATCCACTCATTACTCTTGAAAAGCATTTTGTTCTTCTATTCTGTTCCCCTCATTCTTTTTTTTGCCATATAATTCTTTTCCTAGCATTCCTTCACTCAATCTCCAGATGTTTTCATACTAGGTGAATTATTACTTTTGTTCCCCATAATTGTGATATTTTGCCACTTGCACAGAAATAAAGGAAAAGCAACTTACTTTCATTTCTTTCCTAGATCCAAACGCTTCAATTGTATTCACATTTCTTTTGTCCATCCACCTGTCTGACAGAACATCCGCCCTTCTATATAGAGCTTTATAGATCATATCTTACATCTGACTAATGTGCCCATCCACCCATCCATCATCCATCTATCCATTCTGTCTTTTTACCCATCCAGACCACCTTCCTACCCAAATACCCACTAATCCATCAAACCACTTAACCAAGCTGCTGTGCATCTGTCTGTCCATTCATGAACCCATTCATCCATCCATTCATCCATCCTGCTGTTTGTCTTTTCATGCCAGCTAACTCATCCACACATTCAACCAAACCCACCCACCCATCCATACAACAACCTATCCATCCATCGATCCATCAATTCTACGTAAACTGGCTGTGCACTAGGTTCTTTTCTCTATCCATTTAGTACTTGACTATTCTCCCACAAAACCTTTTTTCTCTACCATATAAGACAGTAAACACACTTTAAATTTAATTAAGCAATGGTATTTCTCTGAGTGGCTTTTTTAATGGCACTCTTAAACTCACTGTTCCTCAAAGTGTAGATGAAAGGGTTTAGCAGTGGAGTCACAATCGTGTACATGACACTGACAATTCGATTGTACTCCAAGGAAGAGCTGGACACTGGACGGAAGTAAATGAAGATGTCTGTTCCATAGAACAAGGCGACAACGATGAGGTGAGAAGAGCAGGTAGAGAAGGCCCTACCCCTCTCCCCTTTTGATGGAATCCTCAAGATGGTTGAGATGATTCGGACATAAGAGATCAAAGTGAAGAGAAAGGGTCCCATCACCACAAGTGGTCCCTCTGTAAAGATGACTATCTCATGGGCGGAGTTGTCAGAGCAGGAAAGCTTCAACAGTGGTGGTAGATCACAAAAGAAGTGGTTTATGACAACATCCCCGCAGAAGGACATTCGGGACATCATCACAGTGTGAAGTAAGGAGTGCAGATTGGCTCCCACCCAAGAAACAATCACCAGCATCATGCAAATCTTTTTTCTCATAAGTATAGCATAGTGCAAGGGCCTGCAGATGGCAACATATCGATCATATGCCATTGCAGCCAGGAGAAAGAATTCTGTACTCCCGACAGTGAGCAGAAGCGACATTTGGGCAAGGCAACCCGATAAGGAAATATTGGTCTTGTTTTGTACGAGGTTGACCAGTAATTTAGGTATGGTGCATGAAATCAAACACATGTCCACAAATGACAGATTTTCAAGGAAGAAGTACATGGGTTTGTGAAGAACGGAGTTGGCTTGGACAATAGCAATTATTAAACCATTGCCTCCTACGGTCAACATGTACACTATCAGAAAAACTGCGCACAGTAGGGCTCGATGGTTTGGAAAGTCTGAGAAGCCAACAAGGAAGAATTTGACAGCTGACGTCCCATTTTTGATTTCCATTATTGAGAGTTTCTAGATAGACCAAAATATAGTTCTGTAGGGTGCAAAAGTCAAACATTTCATCAATTCCACACTATAAATAATTATATTCATGCCATTTCAGAATGCTTATTTGAATATACAATCTGCATTTTAATCGGAGTGTCACTGAGAAGGGTTATGCATTGTTAACACAACTGAGGCTTTATATTTTCATTTTTATATTTTGTTTTGTGTGAAAAGGTATACCTGCAAAGCAAAACAAAAGCAACACAAAATAGCCTTCTAGAAAATAACTGTTTTGACTTTGGTAATGATTTTGATGGCCTTCATCTCAGTTAAATTGTTTCTTTCTTGACACATTCTTTACTGTCCTAGACATCTGAGAATATGGTGCTGGGTCCAGCATTAACTACGACGCAATTCATTGTTTCATAGGCTGTGGTGGCAATGGGAATCTAAGATTCTTTATGACATTATGCAGCTTCTGTCCTGTGCTTACTTAAAGTGCAGAGGAAACAGGTGGAAAAAAGACACGCCCACACGAACAGAAATCTCAAGTGAGTATAGGAAGATGACTTTGAGTTTTATAAAGTGCATTGCTCCCTCAAGGCATTTTTTAGCACTAAGGCAGTATCAAAGATGCCAGTGTAACATAACATCATTTCAGCTTAACCCTCAACACAAAATAACCATGTTTTGTGCCGCTTGCTTAAAAGCTCACACTGTGCTTATATTTCCTTGGGTAGCCTTTTCCTTAAGTACAGAGCCACGGATTGAAAGGACCTGCCGCCCACTTTAATGAGCCTGACCTTTGGCAGTCATATGGGGATAAAAGTCGAAAACATGAACATTCTTCCCACTACAGAGCCTGGATGTTTGGCTTGAAGAATGTACACCCCAATTGTATCCATACTGTGTGTGGTCTGGGCATTTTGATGATTTATTTTCTTGATGGTCCAAGTACAATGCCTTAAAAGCAATTCTTTGTTCGCCAGTAGCTAATAAATATGTTTTCTCATTTGCTTTTGGGATGGTAGTTGTAAAACCAGCTATGAATGTGCTTTTTGGTAATCTGGGGCAGGTATCACCATCTTGAGAAATCCTAATGTAAATGATTACATTAGACTGTAATTCAAGAGGTCATTGCATTCATTACCATGTGTTGTGTTTGACAAGGCAAACTAAGTAGTGTGGTCCTCATGACCCAAACGGGCCACCGCAATCATCAACTGTAATATATACTTAGGGAAGTGGGAGAGGTGAAAATTAAACTTGGAATCAAGACTGCACACATTGATGACAGGGAGAAATTCCAGATTAGGTGGTCTGTAGAAAGGATTTCAATATTATCAGCGTTGAGTGAATAGAAAGTATGGAAAGATTTCTAATGAATGATAGAAGATTGAACAAAGCATGAGGATGTAAGTGAAAAGGGGAGGGATAAGTAGAGAGTGCAGTAGAGAGTGCAATAACCAATACAGAAAAGTAAAATAGTGAACATGATAGAGGAAAATTGAAAAGGGGAAAAAACTGAAGATGAATCAGAGGAGGGAAGAAATGGATATTGAAACAGAGGATAACAGTGTTGTGGGCTACAAATGAGCAAAAACCATAGTAAAACAAAGCGTCTGACAAAGAAGTAAGATAGCAATGAGAATTAGCATCACACCCGGTACACTGGTTGATGCGCCAAGAGAGAGACGTAGTGCACAACGAGAAGACACAAGGACAGATGAGGATTGTGACCCTTTCAAGTCCCTGATGGTTGGTATTTCCATACATGAAGAAATCAGCAGATTTATAAGACATTTTCAAAGTCGTGGCAAATCATGTACTCATTAATTATTCTCTATTTTTTGATACAGGAATATAAGGTTCTCAGAGATCTTTCTATCATATCCTTAATTTGTTAAAGAGTTACAATCGTTGTGTAGGCAATTGATTATTAAAGACCCCATGCTTCCACTAAACCAAGCAAATTTCACTCTTCCCTGCCTCCTGGTGCCTCAGTAAGAGTAGCAGCTATCTTATGCACAGATAACATAATGGAGGTTGGGCATTGAAACGTGGTTCTGTCATGTTGTGTAAAGTTTCCTCTTTTCTGTTTAACACGACTTTAAGGGGCAGATTTGAGAACCCCTTGCGCTATATTATCGCCAAATTAGTCTCATTTTTTTACGCTAACGTGGTAATATTATGGCAAAAACGCAGCACGAGGTTTGCAAAGTGGTGCAATGCAAGCATTGCACCACTGTGTAACCCCTTGTGCTACATTATGCCTGCGCCAGGCATAATGTAGGCAGGGGGGTGTTCCCCTATTTGTGGGGCCGAAAAAGTGGTACAATTGCATAATATTTTCGGCATTTTAACACCATTAACATTGTTTTCAATAGACCACTATGTACTGTTTAGGGTTAGTGCCAAAATGTTGGCGCTAGCCCTGAACAGTACATCAATAGCATCTGAAATTCTGAAGCTATTGCACCCTACACTGTGCCATGGTGCGCCATATTTTAAATACGGCACACGCATGGTGGCGGTAGGGGGGCGCATGGGGCCACAAGAAAAGTGGCACTACACGTAAAGTAGCACTACATGTAAAGTAGAGCCACTTTTCTTAACTCTGGCCCTGTGTGTTTATGTAAATCGTTTGAAGACTTTGTTCAATATGTTGAAAGCAACTAATGATGCATCCCACTAGCAGCCATCTCAATTTGGTGTTCAAGTTGATCTGCTGCAAGCACTAGCACTTAATTTTGCTTTTAAAGTGGTATGATACCAGAAAATTGAAATCATACCATCTAACATAAATATTGTCTTAAACATTGTTTACAAAAATATCACTCCACAGAAGTTGAAATAGAAAATTCACACACTTTGGAAGATAAATGAGCAGTTTCATCTCGCAAGGTCTAATCTCCCTAATCAACACTTGCATATTTGCTACAGCCTATGATTTAACTACTAGAATATGTTTGAAACCTAAACTAATAAGAGTAGGTACCCAGAAATAATGCAAAAAAATATCAATTTCTCAGTTCTGTTGAGCCCAAAACGTTCATGGTAAATTACTAAATATATATCTATCTGCCTTTAGATAACCACTACAGTCTACATATTTCACTGACCAGCAGAAGTGACAAGCCAGAGAGGTGTAGCCCAGTGTCTCAGATTTCTCTCTTATTCCATTCCTGACCCTCATACTCTTGTGTATATTTTCATTAATGGAGGCAATGAGAAAAGGTAAAGTGAATACCTTCCATTGGATTCTGAGCACAGCATTAATGTATCCTGACAGACTACCTCGTCCTCATTGTTATTCAACCTGAACAATAGATCCAGATACCAGTCAAGCTGAGCTTTTAGATGTAGTAACCAAATTGCTGCAATAAGTAATTTTGGTAGGGTCTAAGAATAAGGCCTACAATCAGAATTGATCATGGTCAAAGAAGAAATAGGTGCATGCAGCAAGTGTTTAAATCCTACTCTGTATATATCAGTAACAATACCCACCATATCACCAGCACCTCCTGAAAGATTCACTGGGGATCTACAGAAATTCCCAAATGTTTAAGCGATTCAATATCATTTGCAGAGACTCAAGAGGTCAAAGTGGCATTTGTTTTGCCATGCTTATGTGGCCGGGCTGCTAATTGGAGTGTACCTTGGGTAGTTAGAAATGATCCATTGTTGTATAACTTTTCTGCCCCATGTGAGCAAATGCAGAGTTATCTGATAGAAAGTCACATACCCTGTCTTTTAAAAATAAATTGCTACATTTTAAATAGGGCCATCAAGAGTTATTAAGCCACATTACCATGTTTAGTTGTTTAGTATCTTAGACATTGCCCTAAAGAGAATGTAACATCCATTTTTTGTTAGGAGTTGCAAACTGAAATAAGAATGTTTTCCCACAGGTTGTAAACCCCCTTGCTAAGAGTGCAGAGTTTATAGACTTTGCAGTACAGTTAGCTCGTTGTCTTGCTGCACTCTATTTAGAGAAAATAAAATTGGGGACCAGATTATTAGTTGTATATCCCCAGTTAGAAAAAAGTCAAACTTTAGAGTTTCCTCAATAAATGTAAGTAGGCAGGGGCCCTCTATAAAAAGAGGAAGGAGGGAAGAGAGAAAAGAGACACACTGCAATTGTTTACATACTGTGGTCGAGACATTTTGTGAAAAACAATTGAAATAGATCCAGAATATCTGAGAATCTAGTCTTGGTAACATCCCATGCAGAAAGGAAAAAGGTAAGGGAAGGTTTGATTGCATGACTATGGAGGGACGTGTTTTCACAGGTGGAGATGAGAGCTCAATTTCAAAATGTATAATGAATACCATGCGGTCATGTGTGGCTTTTTGACTATTCATATGGGAATGATTTGATCAGATGGTCTGGAAAAAAATATTTTTCAGGACCGTTGCATTCAGGAGCCTCAGGGCTTAGAAGGATATTAAGTTTGCTTAAACTCTACAGATACCTGTGATTATGAAAAACGCTTCTGAAGAGGCTAAGGCAGTTGTTGTGTTAGTTTTGTCTTCAGGACTAGTACTGTTTCATATGCATACAACTGTTGTGGCGAGCTTTGGGAACCATCATGAACAGATTTGATCTAATACGTGCCCCCACAGTTTAAAGTAATTTTGGAAATGTTTTAGTTGATCTTGCATAGTCCTTGTATTGACTGAAACTCAACGACAATACAATTGATTACAGATTTTTGTCAGGCTAGCTCTGTAATTCCGTGCAAATCTGATAAATATCAACCTTTTAAAGTATTTGTATGAATGGATTTTTCACCAGTTATTGGTTGTGCAGTTCCTATACTCTCTTGTTATGAAGAGTTTAGAGATGTTTTTGCTAAGAAAAAAATAAATGTGTTACCACCATATAGAAGCTATCATTGCAAGATTTATCTGAATATGGTGCTCATATACCCTAGTTGACTGAATGTCCACACAGAATCAGATATAGAACATTTCTATGCTTTTGAAACAGAAGCTTCCTATCATGCTCTTAGAGGTGGTTTGTCTTGACATAATCAATGTGGAAGTGAGGGTCAGTTAATAGAGGTCTGTATTTAACCTTTCTCTCAAAGGTTTTAAAAGTTAGTTCTATGACTTTAATAAGTCACGTGGAATCATCTTTGACAAGTATACTGAAAGTAAGTCAATAAATAAAGAGTTTTTGATAAAAGAACAATAAAATGCACAAATATATATTTACCATGAGTTAATTTAAGAAAACATGCAATGAATTGGCTTCATGGTTCCTAGGTGACTCGACATCCTTGAAGTGACAGGATTTCAGCAGCAGTAAGGCGGCAGTCTATCTGTTCAAGTTCAGAGTTATTTTCAAACATGTTTAAGTTTGATCAAAACTAATACTTCAAACAGTGAGGTCTTTGTCTGTTTTGCTATGGTGTGGGCATGCAGTGTCAAATAATTTTATTATAGAGCTACCAAAGCAGTTAGGCTTCACAGTAATTCAGTGAGTTTTGGATCATTTGACTATGATGGGCCATTTTATGCTCCTGCCTTAGAGGTCCACCTTGTCACCCTAGTGTAAAAAGCCAGATATTGAAGTTGATGTGCCTACCAATTACCGTGCTCAGTTGAAAGAACAGACTCATAAATTGAAGAAGTATGTTGAGCATTATTTGAGATATCACCTTTGCCTAAAGTGAAGGATGGGAGTAAGAAATTAGGGTTGACAGAATTTACATTCAATAATGCTGAACACTCATTTACTGCAATGTCACCTTTCTTTTGTGAATATGGTCATCCTCCTCACATATTTCCTTTGGATCAGTATCCCTATATATCAATTCCTTCTGGGCAAGAATTCTTAACTGAGTTATTCAATATTAAAAAAACTCCATACAGAAGGCTTTAGAAAAGCCAAAGATACCTATAAATTCTATGTTAATCGCGATACAAACCCAGCATCCCAATTTGTTATGTGTGGAAATGTATGGTTACTCATAAAAAAAATTACATCTGAAAATGTTCAACATTGTGATATAAGTTTGTGGGTCCTTTTGTTATTGAAAAAATTCTGAATCCAGTTACTGTTAAATTTAAATTTCCCCATGCTATGAAGATTCACCAACTTTTTCACGTATCTTTGGTTAAAACTTGTTCTGCATCGTGGGAACTTGGGGCCAGATGTATCAAACCATTTTGCATTCGCAAATGGTGCGAATGGCAGAATTTGGCCATTTGCGAATGCAAAAAACGTGGTCTGCGATGCATTAAAGGCATTCCCAGGCCAAAAACTAGGAATCGCAAATTTTGTGATTTGTTGCGAAGCGACATGGTTTTGCGTGTCGCATTTTGCGTCTCGCAATTTGTGACATGAAATACCGAATCGCTATTAGCATTTCAAAAATTGAGAGTCGGAATAGCGACTCGCAAATACAGATTCGGTATTTCACGTCGGAAATTGCGAGACGCAAAATGAGAGACGCAAAACCATGTCACAATTCGATGCATCAAAAATTCACACATTGCGAATTTTCGCAGAATGGCCTTTTGCACATGCAAATTACCCAGGAGTGAAACCAGGTGGTAACCAGGTGCAACCTATATAAAGAGGCCCAGAATGCCTCAGACTCTTTTCCACAATGGCTGCACTCCACGTCATGGTGAGGAGAATGAGGATCTTGGCAGGTTTGAGGAGAGGGAGGAGGAGACAGGAGCGCATTTTCAGAGTGCGCATTACCCTTTTTGACCAGACTGAGGAGGAAGTATATGATAAGTACAGGTTGAACTCAGTCATGATACTTGACCTGATAGCTGAGCTACAACCCATACTGCAGCGCACAACACATAGGACTAATAGCATACCCACCCATGTGCAGGTATTATGCTCCCTGCACCTACTTGCCTCAGAGAGCTATCAAGGGGTCATAGCAGCAGCTGGAGGAATATCACAGAGTGCCCTCTCTAGATTTTTCAATGCATTTCTTAACGCCATGCTGAGTAGGATACACCAGTACATCAGATTCCCCCACACCCCACAGGAAATACAGCAGACAAAAATCGGTTTCTACCAGATAGCACAGTTCCCTCATGTCCTAGGTGCCATAGATGGGACACATGTTGCAATCTGTCCACCATCGGCCACAGAGGATGTGTACCGCAGTCGTAAATACCAACATTCCATGAATTTACAGGTGATATGCGATGCCGCCTACATCATAACTGATCTCGTTCCCTGGTACCCAGGGAGCACACATGATTCGTACATCTTTCGACACAGCGGGATTCACACAAGACTGCTAGCTGGGTAGTTTGGTGAAAGATGTCTACTAGGTATTGTCCCTCTGTACACTGGTGCATTGATGGCAGTGTGACGTCAGATGGCTCAGATACTCATTATACCCTCTGTTCCTTCCAGGAGACAGTGCCTACGCAGTGCGCACCTACATGATGACGCCCTACCTAAATCCTACAACACCAGCAGAACGGAGATACAATTCAGCACAAAGGGCAACCCGCAGTGTGGTGGAGCGCACCTTTGGCCTGCTGAAGAGTCACTTCTGGTGCATCCACAAAAGTGGAGGGGCACTACAGTTCAGCCCGACACCACCTGTAGAATAGTGTCCACATGTGCGATCCTGCACAATATAGCTACCAACAGGGGCATACCTGTGGAAATATCTGAGGAAAACGCCCTGAACCATGACTCCGTAACAACGAAGTCGAGGACAGCGAAAGCGGAACAACACTTTCGTTAACCACGACTTTGTTGTTTTGTGCCTTACCCACGCATGTGCTGAACAACGCACATGCGTGGTGAAGGCACAGAACAAGGGAGTCGGCTGAGGAGGACGACGCGATGAGTCAGGTAAGTGGGGTGTCAGGTATTTTTAGTTTTAGGGGTGGGGGTGGGGGGGTTGGGGTTTTAGTTTTAGGGGTGGGGGTTAGGGTATTTTTAGTTTTAGGGGTGGGGGTTGGGGTATTTTGCGTTTTAGGGGCGGGATGGGGGTTGGTGTTTTAGTTTTGGGGAGGGGGCGTCAGGGCGGTTGGGGGGAGGGTGGGGAGGAGTATTTTTAGTTTTAGGGGCGGGGTTTTTTAGTTTTGGGGGTGGGGGTGGGGGGTTGGGTTTTAGCTTTAGGGGAGGGGGCGTTGGGGAGGTTTAGGGGTCGGGGTATTTTTAGTTTTAGGGGCGAGGGTGGGGGGTCGGGGATTTTTAGTTTTAGGGGTGGGGGTCAGGCAGTTTAGGTTTGGGGAGGGGTATTTTTAATTTTAGGGGCGGGGTGGGAGGGTCGGGCATTTTTAGTATTTGGGGGTGGGGGTCAGGGTGGTTTAGGTTTTTATGGGTGGGGGATTGGTGTGGTTTAGTTTTTAGGGGTGGGGGGTAGGGGGTTTTAGGTTTTAGGTGAGGGGTTGCAGTAATTTTAGGGGTCGGGGTTGGGGTGGTTTTAGGGGTGGGTTGGGGGTCAGGTAATTTTAGGAGTGGGGTGGGGGTTGGGAGGGTTTCAGGATTTAGGGGCGGGGTGGGGGGCTCAGGGTAGTTTTAGGGGTGGGGTGGGGGTGGTTTTAGGTTGTAGGGGTGGGAGTTGGGGTAGTTTAGGTTTTAGGAATGGAGGTTGGGGTGGTTTTAGGTTTTAGGGATGGGGGTTGGGGTGGGTTTAGGCTTTAGGGGTGGGTTAGAGGTCGGGTAACTTTAGGGGCGGGTGGGGGGTTTAGGTTTTAGGGGCGGGGTGGGGGCTCGGGGTAGTTTTAGGGGCAGGGTGGTTTTAGGTTTAAGGGGCGGGGTTGGGGTACTTTAGGTTTCAGGGATGGGGTAGGGGTTGTGGATGTTTTAGGGACAGGGTGGGAGTTGCAGTAATTTTAGGGACGAGGTGGGGGTTGGGGTAATTTTAGGGGCATGGGTGGGGGGTTGGCGTGGCTTTAGGGAAGGGGGCGGGTGGTCGTGGTAATTTTTAGGAGTGGGGGGTCAGGGGGACGCATGCTGGAACCATGCATGACTAACACTAATGCCTTTACCAGGAATGCCTTTACAACGAAAAATCATTGTTAAGGCATTCGTGTTAAAGGCATTAGTGGTAACAATGCGGTCGTTGTTCCGACCTCGCTGTTCAGGCATGCATTGTTCCAGCATGCGTTGTTCCGACATACATTCAATATCCGATCCAGACTCAGATGAGGATGAGGGTCCCATACCACCCCTACAGCCAGCAGACAGGACCAGTGCAGCAGACGGCAGGCAAAGGCGTGCTGACATCACGCACAGCCATTTCACAACTTCACTGAAATGTGTTCTGGTAGTTAGTACCTTTATTACCTTAACTTCAGGTAACATAAGTCTCACTACGAAAAAATAATAAACACATGTGTCATAAGAAGAACCATTTACAGTGTCTCACTATTGTCTTCATAGTTCACTGTAAAACAAAATATGCAGTCAGTCCCCTGTGGCCATCAAAGTCACTTTTTACGGCCACGCAATCCACTTGAGTGCGCAGTGGCCCCGCCGGCATCTCTGGTATCTGTCTCAGTGGCAGTGCTGTGCATGGCAATGTGACGCCTAGGATCTGTTGTGGGCACTGCAAGGCTACTGAAACTAGATGACTCCTCAGTCTCCCCTAGTCCAAGTTCACTGGGTGTAGCACAGCGGTTACCCAGCATAGTATCCAGAACATTTGGAATCTGGACCAGTCCATGGGCTACATCCCGACTGCTGTGTGCTGCCTCCACCTGTGCGGCCACAGCACACCACGATATGAGGGCAGTAGATGTCACAAGGCGATTGAAAAATCAACAAAATCCACTAAACATCCCCATGAATCGCCTCTCATGCCTGCGGTGGCTGACTCTCTCATGTCTTATCTCTGTACAGAGTTCCTTCACTGCATTGGTCAGTTCCCTGGTGTTCTCCACAGGTGTGATCTGTCCCTCATGCAGCTTGCAAATGTTTGAATTAAGGCACTCCAACTGCTTATGCAGCCCCCCCATGTTGGCATTGTGTGCCTGCATCTGCCTGTGCATTGCCCTCATGTTCTTATTTTGCAGGCGCTGCACTTTAAGCATAGAGGATTCCAGGCCACCGAAGAATGATGGTCCCTCACCTACTTCCACGTGCTGTGTGTCTGCATACTGAGGCCTCCTGCGGGGTGTTGAGTGACGCTGGTGCTGGGACTCCTGCCTTACGGTGGATCTGGCTTCTGGGGATGGAGTGTGGCCTTCATCCCGCATGTCATCTGAGTCCTGGCTCAAATCTGGGAGAGGTAGAACCCTTGCCCTGCGTCTGATTGGCGCAATACTCACTGACTCGCTGGTTTTGGAGTCTGATGGAGGCTGTGTTTCAGCATCCCCCACAATGGCACATGCTGATGCTGCTGGGCCTGGGCCATCTGCAACGACAATATGCAGCATGTCATTTATGTATGTATCACCAAATGTTGCACAATGGTAATAAATGTACAGTTACATCATATCATGATGTAGTGGGTGTTGTGTTCTTCTGGGTGTCCCTCTACTTAATTACATTCAATGTGCTACTTTCAGCTCTGGGTTGTGGACTACCACTCCCATAAGGCATTGTTGTGCCGCTTCTAAGATGTGGAATGGACTACTTTTCACAATGCTTTGCACTTGCTAATTCCTAAGGGGCATTTGTACATACACATATGGGGTTACATTTCATTATTGCACTTACTTTTACTGGTGCTTGGTGTGCCGTACGTGTCTATGTCAGTGACTCCACTGACAGCTTCTGGGAGCAGTGTCAACTCCACCAGGTCTTCCATGGGGGTGAAGGGTGTCTGGGTGGATGGTCCACCTCCTGTGCTCCTTGCCTCCTGTAGTCTGCTGGCCACCCTATCCTTGGCACGGGAACGCAGGTCGTACCACCTCTTTCTAATCTCCTCCACTGAGCGCTGCGCAACCCCCACTGTGCAGATTTTGGTTTGTGTGTCCACCCAGAGTTTGCGCTTCTCACTCTCTGGGACCTGGAGTGAGCTCTTCCCAAAAAGCCCGTCAATGCTCCTCACCACCTCCTCAGTGAGCACCTCCAGTTCCTGTTACCTGAACTTCAGTTTTCTCTTCCTCTCTCCCTTCGCCTTTCCATTAGCAGAATTGGCCATGATGATGTGCAGTCTTGGCTTGCTCACAGACTTGCTCCCTGGGGCTGGGCTGTGTCTCTCTCACTGCTCCTTTGGGTGTGGCACCTGGAAACAGCCTGGGCTGACTCACTTCGTGCTTGTGATGTCATCAGGCTGTACCAGGTGTGCGTTTTCGCAATTTGCGATTTTCAAATGCTGAATCGCAAAAATGTTTACGATTTGGTATTGGGGCCTCGTAAATTGCATTAGCAATATTTAAGAAATCGTTATTTCCGATTCGCAATATTGTTACATTGCATTTTGCGACTCAGAAATATCGATTTCTTAAAAATCCCTATTTGAGATTCACAAAGAGTTTTTTTCATACATCTGGCCCTTGATTCTTATCTGCATGCTCCATGTTTACTGAAATAATTTTATGCACGGAATCCTGTCGATCCAGGAGTCACACCGCTGATATGGTGGGGTGTGTGGGTAGAGCATTGTAGGGCAGCAGGGCTAGGGTTATTGCTCACCACTTGCAACTTGGCAAGTGAGAGAGAGTGATAATCCAAATCTGCTCATGTGGAGTCTTTCACACGGAAAGAAAAGCTGGCACTGTCTGTAGAGTGTTGGAGGTGTTTGGACTGAGGCTTCACTTATGAAGGTAATGCACCGACCAACAGCATCACAACGGCAAACTACATTTCAAAGCACATCATGAACTTTCTTGTAGTCTGGATGTGTGTAGGCCATCTTGAAGTTCTGGGTATAACTTCTGTGTGCTCAACAGCATCTTTATTGGGCAGCCATGACACTATGCTGCTACCAGGACCTTGCTTTGTGGATTTAGAATTTCCTTTGATAAAGAGCAGTTGCATCTTTGGATTGTATTGAAGGGCACTGAAGATACACGAATACAACAGAAAGTTTTGTTGTTAATGAAAACAAACTTGCAACTATTTGAACATTTTAATAGACACTTTTGAGACTGGAGGCTTTTCATCATTTCACTTGAAGCTTACCTCAAATGGAAGGGCTATTAAGTTCAGGCCATGGGCCTAATTTACAAACTGTATTTTATAGTGTGTAAAGTAGTATTACAGAAGTACTACTTACTACAAAATGCAGTTCATAAACCTACAGGTAATATCTCCAGCTCCACCACTTCTATATTATCTATGGGGAGATCCTCACACATGTAGGTTCAGAACAAAGTGCTAAATGTGGCAGGGGCCATTGGAAGTGGATTAAAATTGGGAACAAACCACTACTAAATGAGAGGAATGTGCTGGTGTAAGGAAGGGATTTAGGGAGAGGGAGACACTTACCCACAAAAGAGTAAGCCCTTTGCTATTTCCAAACTGCACTTCCCAAGTTACTACAGCTAAAAAGAACCCAAAACAGTCGTAAACATACTGCAGATCAAACCTGCAGTAGCCCCAGGACCACACCTGCCCAACCACTGGTAGTGCAACATTGCTCCATGAAAGAAAGTGAAGACAAGGAGTTAAAATAAAACCCCAAATCAAATATTAGTGAAATAAATTTCGACTTTTTCAAAATAAATTAAAATCGAATTAACTTTTAATTACATATAAGTAACATTAAATGTTTTTTATAACACATTCTAATAACTTTGTTTCATTCATAAACAAAGGTAACTTTTTTAAAACAATTACATTATTTTAAATTAATTTTGAACCAAACAGTGTGCCATTTGTAATATATAAAATTTTTACTTTAGGTGTTTTTATTCTACAATACTTAAAACAAATAATTTAAATTTTCTATTATTTCATTAATTATTCATTAATTAAAAATTAAAAGGGGTACCCACCTCTAGCATAGTACCCATTGAATCATTTAGCCACTGAGGGCTGTCAGCGTATTAGGGAGAAAGATCTTGTATGCAATTAGCATACAAACACGTGCCATCTGTAGCCATCGGAGACTGCTTTGGAAGCAGTGCTAAAGACATGGGGGCATATTTATACTCTGTTTGCACCGAATTAGTGTCATTTTTTTACCCTAATTCGGTGCAAAACTAACTCCATATTTATACTTTGGTGCTAGACACCTCTAGCACCAAATTTATGGAGTTAAAGTCATTTTTTGAAAGTGGAGACCTACCTTGCCTTAATGAGATGCAAGGTAGGCGTTCCCGTGCAAAAAATGACTCTATGGCCCTAACGCCATATTTAGGGGCATATTTATACTCTGCGGCATATTTAAACTCTGTTTGCACCGAATTAGTGTAATTTTTTTTACTCTAATTCAGTGCAAATCTAACTCCATATTTATACTTTGGTGCTAGACCCATCTAGCACCAAGGCCCTGATTTATACTTTTTTTGCACTGCATTAACGTAATTTTTTGACTCAAAAGTGACGCAGACTTACAAAATATTGGCCCTTATTTATACTTTTTGCTGCAAAACTGCACTAACTCAGTTTTGCACCAAAATGTTTAGCACCGGCTTGCACCATTTCTGTGCACCAGCCGGGCACCATATTTATGGAATGGTGCAAGCCGGTGCAAAGGGTAGGCTAGAGTTTAAAAAAAGACTTTAGTCGGGTGGGGCTGGCAGTATAGAAGAAGAGGGTTTAGCACCAAAAAATGGCTTTAGGCAGGTTAGAGTAAAAAAAAAAATGACTCTAACCAGATTAGCGTAATTTTATGGTGCTAAACATACTATGCCACATGACTCCTGTCTTAGAAAAGGCAGGAGTCATGCCCACCACCCCAATGGCCAGCCCAGAGGACAGGGGTCGCCTGGGCATGGCCATTGCACCCTGTGCCATGTATGGGGGCCCATTTCAGGGCCCCCTATGGCACTTTCAAAAATAAAATGCACTTACCTGTACTTACCTGGGATGGTGTCCCCCATCCTCGCAGTCCCTCTAGTGTGGGTGGGGGTGCCCCTGGGGCTTAGGGAGGGCACCTCTGGGCTTATTCCATGGTTTTCCACCATGGAAATAGGCCCACAGGTCCCCTAAATCCTGCCCTGACCAAGGTCTTAAAAAATGGGGCAAAGCAAGCTTTGCCCCATTTTTTTACCCCACCCTTGCACCATTTTTGCATGGGAGTATAAATATGGTGTTAAGGCCATATAGTCATTTCTTTCACGGGAACGCCTACCTTGCATCTCCTTAAGGCAAGGTAGGTTTCCACTTCCAAAAAATGACTTTAACTCCATAAATTTGGCGCTAGACGGGTCTAGCACCAAAGTATAAATATGGAGTTAGTTTTGCACTGAATTAGAGTAAAAAAAAAAATCACCCTAATTCAGTGCAAACAGAGTATAAATATGCCCCTTAGTGTCAAAAAATGATGCTAATGTGGTCAGAATCATTTATTTTGACTCAAAACTGCCTAACGTCATTTTTTTTAAAGCTAGCCTACCCTTTGCACCGGCTTGCACCATTCCATAAATATGGTGCCCAGCTGGTGCTAAAAAATATTGCAAGCCGGTGCAAAACTTTTTGGTGCAAAACTGCATTAGTGCAGTTTTGCACCAAAAAGTATAAATAAGGCCCATGGTTTTTTGAATGGTTGATTAGTCCCAGGATGGGGGGCTTCTTGTATATTGAGATGCGGACAAAATGTGGGCAACTACATATCTTTTGTACTTGTTTGCTCGCTATTTGTGGACACAGAACATGCATAAAAAGAGTTACCATTAAACAAAACTCATTCAGCATTGAAAGGTTATGGAAAGAAAACACTTTCAAACAGCGGACACATTTTGAAGCAGCATTACAGGGTGATGACAGCAACAATTTTGTGTTGATGTAGGGTGTTGACAACACAAAACCTTAATCCATTAAAAGTGAATTAGAGTCCTAAAATGATGTTACCTTGAAATATAACAAGCAAGATTTCTAACAAATTATGGATTTTTATCCATGTCGTTTCTTTGAATTTGTGATTGTTTTATGATAAAACTATTATTTGCATTTGCATAGTGCAATTGTGCATTGTGCAATCAGGCTCACCGAGGCAGAACTACATTGTCAAAACAACAAAAACATTTGTTGTGGGAGGAAATTTAGAATTTGCCGATGGGAGAAAAAGCAAAGGCACTGAGCTGGAGAAGCACCACGGCATTCCAAGGGGGCAGGCATGTGAGGAAGATGGCAGCACACTGGAGAGAAAGGAAAAACATCCGTCCACTGCCTTGGAGTGTTGAAACAAAAAGATAAAAGTAGTTCCTGATGTCAGCGATGGAAATATATAATTCACACAGTCAAACGGATAGTAGAGAAGTTAAACTCCATGGGAGGGACAGACATCAGAAGAGGAATGTGGGAAAACAGGGCTGATTGCAGAGGCCCCCTAACTTTTTGCCCCCATTTTCCACTTTATGCTGGTGTTTTCCTGACTCTGATGGTGCCCTGGGTACTGCTAACCAGTCCCAGGGCCTGTGCTCTGTGTAAAATGGATATGCAAATTAGGCTAATTATAATTGGCTAAGTCAACCTACCTATAAGTCCCTAGTATATGGTAGGGCATGTAGGTTTAGGGACCACAGCATAGGTGGTGCACACCTAGGTGCACTGCTGAGGTGCGCAGTGTCATTTTAAAGGCAGGCCTGCCTTGCTGGCTGCTTTTAAATTAAAGTTATATGCAAATTCGACTTTGGAATTAAAGGTACTTCCAAAGTCTTAAACTACCTTATTTTTACATATAAGTCACCCCTAAGGTGTGCCCTATGTGCCCCTAGGGCTGGGTGCCATGTAACTATAAGCAGGGACTTTATAAAAATAGATTTATAAGCCCTGGTGAGGTAAAAACAGCCAAATTCGTTTTTCCCTCATTGAAGTAAATGGCCTTCATAGGCTAGAATGGGCAGACTTTATTTTAAATTTTAAAGTCTCCTTAAATGTTACATACCAAGAATTTGGTATCAAATTGATTGTTGTAATAAATCCCACAACTTCCAGTTGTTGGATTTAATATAACTTGTCCAGGTAAAAAGTTTAGACTTTACCTAAAAAGTTGCCAATTTCAGCTCTGCATTGTTTTTGCTGCTGTGCTCTGATTGGCCAGCCTGCAGCAGCTTCTGCCAGGCTGCCTTGATGACGTGTGAAGTGGCCTGACTTCACACAAAGGAATGTGCTTGGGGGAGAGAATCTCCCCTCAGCAGATGGTGAGGCAGGAAGGGGGAGGGCGGCCAAACTGGTCTTCAAAGGCAGAGAAGGACATTTGGAGCACCCAGCAACACCCCCACATCCTGCAACTCCAGACAACTAGGTGCCCCCTTGATTAGATTAGGAGAGGGCAGGAGAGGGGTGTGTTTATGATTTTTAGCCACACCAGTGGGTGGGCTCAGCCAGATGTAACCTCCAAAAATCAGATTCAGCCATGTTGGATTTTTAGAGACTGTTGCCTTTTGGGATGGATTTTTGCCACACTTCCCAGGAAGTGGTCATCACAGGGGGACAACCCTGTACCTGATTGGAGGATCAGGACCCCCCTGCTTTTCACCCAGGAGCAAGGATAAAACTGGCAGACCTGACCCCACACCTCGGATCCCCTCCAGAATTCAACAAGAAAGGAACTAAAGAAGAAGAAGGACTGCCCTGCTGGACCCCTGGCCTGCACCTGGACCCTGCACTCAGAAAGACTACACCAGCTGCACACTTGGGCTTCACCACAAGAAGGACTTTGCCTGGCTTCAACTGGTTCAAGGAGGGACTCCCTGTTTGCTACAGGTGAAAAATTGCTATCCAGAGTCCCCTGCACCAACTCCTGAAAAAGTGACCAGCTGACCACTGTCCAGTGGCCAAAAAGGAGTTTGCGCCAGGTGCATTCTGGGAGTTGAAGTCCGCACTTCCCAAGGACCATCACAGAACTTCTGGACCCTTGGGGTGAGCTGTGGACCCCAAAAGAACCTTGAAAGAACATCTGGGTGAAGCCCCAGAAGTTTGGAAAAGATTGGAGAATTATTTTAAAAAAGCTCCATAAAGTGACCGACCCGACGCGGAAATTCTAGCCGGCTTGCCTCAACCGCAACCCGGCCTGACTTCGTGGTACGTCCCGGTAAAGAAAAACATCCAAAAAAGAGACTAAGTCCGAAGGTAAAAAGTTGACCGGGACCTCCCAGCCATCGTATCCGAGAAGGGCTCCACGGACGTCGGATCAAGATCCAGGTTTACCCCGGTCGAAGGATTTTCATCTCGAAAAAACGACTAAGTCCGAAGGTAAAAATCACCACCGAGGAAACCAACTTCGCGTATCCGGACAAGGGCTCCAGGAGGTCGGATTCAACTGGCAGGTTCGTCCCGGGGAAGAAAAACATCAAAAAAGAGACTAAGGGCCTAATTCTGAGTCTGACGGGCGGCGGAGGCCGCCCGCCAGACTTCCCCCCTCCGAAATACCGCTCCGCGGTCGAAAGACCGCGGAGGGTATTCCGAGTTTTCCCCTGGGCTGGCGGGCGGTCTTCGCAAGACCGCCCGCCAGCCCAGGGGAAAACTCCCTTCCCACGATGACGCCGGCTCGTAATAGAGCCGGCGGAGTGGGAAGGTGCGACGGGTGCAGTTGCACCCGTCGCGTATTTCAGTGTCTGCTTTGCAGACACTGAAATACTTTTAGGGGCCCTCTTACGGGGGCCCCTGCCGTGCCCATGCCATAGGCATGGGCACGGCAGGGGCCCCCAGGGGCCCCGTGACTCCCCCTCCCGCCATCCGGTTCCCGGCGGGAGAACCGCCAGGAACTGGATGGCGGGAGGGGGAGTCGGAATCCTCCATGGCTGCGGAGCGCGCTCCGCAGCCATGGAGGATTCCTACGAGCGGCGGAAAGTCAGCGGGAGACCGCTGGCTTTCCGCGTCTGACCGCGGCTAAACCGCCGCGGTCAGAATGCTCGTAGGAGCACCGCCAGCCTGTTGGCGGTGCTCCCGTGGTCGGTGGCCCTGGCGGCCACCGACCGCCAGGGTCGGAATGACCCGCTAAGTCAGAAGGTAACTTTTTAACCGAGGCCTCCCGCGACTTGTAGCCGAGCAGGGCTCCATCGCGGTCGGCCTGAAAGTTTGACTTTGCCCCGGTCCTGGTGCAACCAGATGACCCGATTGGCGCTTTTTGTTTCTAAGCGCTAGAAAATAATAATACTTTAAAAATTCATATCTCCGGTTCCCCTGAACCGATTTTAATCGTTTTTGTGTCATTTTAAAGATAAACATATAAGCTATTTTTATAAATTGGTTTTGGATTTTTAAACTGTTTCCTGTGTTTTATTTAATTACTGTTTTGTGATATCTGAATGCTTTACACTTTGTCTCCTAAGTTAAGCCTTGACGCTCGATGCCAAGCTACCAAGGGTAGAGCTGGGATTAATTTACTGAGACCTAACTGTACCTATGTGGAGGTTAGTGGCTTGTTGCTAGGTGTAGGTACCTACCTGCCCTACCAATAACCCATTTTCCAACAAGGAAGGAAAGCCAATGAATAAGAAGCAGCAATTGAGATTAACAGGAAAGCCAAATAATAATAGGCAACTGTCTCACCCAAAAGCCACCATAAGATCTTTCTACAAGAGGCAGCTAAACCTGGAGGTTTATGTTGCTGAAAAAAGGATTACCTTCTGAATAGAATGCATTTATGAGTTAAAGAATTGAATGTGTGATGACTGAGTGTACTTTTCACAAGTAAAATAATCCCTCATGTACTACTGTTCAGTGACTCCATAGAAGACAGACTGGTACACAAAATAGCCAATAGCATATAGTGAAAGGATGATAATAATCTGAATGAAGCCAGAGCCCACTCTATGTGTATTTTAAAGAAGTGGTAAAACCACATCTTCAGATAGGTGAGCTGTCAAATCAGATCAAAAAAGGAAAATAACTGGTGAATGGGTTCATTTTTGGAGTACCGTGAGTGCTAGGTTTTTTTTCTTGTGTTGTTATCCCATTATAATGCACTGACCTTACGAACAAATCAATTTTATTTTGTGTGGCTTTGTACATCTGGGCATTAAATAGTGTTACCATGCTAACTTTGTGGCTAGAGGAAGAACCCTGACATTTCAGGGTGGAATTCTGTAAAGAAGCAGACAAACTCTTCATGCATGTCACTGTGAGATACATAACTCATGCAGGTATTCGCCCAACCTGGAATCACTTGTGGACCAATACCACTATGTTTAACTGGAGTTGGGGACAAGGGGTTCCTTCCTTTAAACTACTTTTTGCTGTGAAGAAAATACAACAGTTGATTGTGCAAATGCACAATTTTCTTTGATTTACGAATGCAATTGTCCCAGCTAGTAGAAAATCCACGAGAGAACATGTGCAATCAATAACTGTCATAGATTTCAACAAATGCACTTGGAATTCTCTGGGAATCCATTAATGTCAGAAATGTACAAAACTAGTGTTCTGAATTTGAAATCAGAATGTTATGTGAATCAGTCTGCAGAATGTTAACAAATACAGAATTTAAATTAATTCATAGAAAATCTATATATGTTGTCTACATTATCGAGTGCAATTGGATGAAACAGAATTGAAACCATTTCCTTCCTTATATACTACAACAATTACTACTAGTAATGTTAATAAATTACTATTAAAACAACTGCAGAAACACCATAGTAATCTGTGGGCCCAATACACAAAGATAAATTCTGAGTATAATAATAAATGCACAAAGAATGTTGTATATCACTGTGCCTAATATATCGTGTTGCCAATTCACAACATTTATTGTAATGTTCTATACATGCAGACAAATGCCAATTGGTCCACATTTGGATATGTAATTTACATTTGGAAATCCTGTGTATTTGGATAGAGCCCTGTGTACTGCGAATAGGTGAAATATTGACCAGTGGAAACATATGCTGTGCAATAATATGTAAAGTCCAAATAGAAAATAACCACACCTGACCAAAATTAAACACACCAGGCAGCTATAACAATGCAAAGTACACAAATACAAGCAGCTCTCACAGACATGCTTCTTTCCCTTGTGCCTCTTCCTGGTTTATACATAGTAGGAAGTAGTGGGAAGTTCTCAATTGGGTGAACACAGTAGGATGGTGATAGGCACTGTGTGTGTGTGTGGGGGGGGGATTAAAAAGAAGTGCCAGGATGATAGAAGGCATGTCAAAGCCAAGTTTGCTAGGATACAGGTGGCAGCCGCACTTCCTGATGTTAGAACAAAGCAGTTTTTAGCACCTAATGGCAGGTGAGACGTGAGCTCCCGCTGGAGCCGGAAGGACCGTAGGCATACTTGCATGCTGCCCCAGTCCCTAAACACAGTCAACTTATGGCAACCAGCCTGCTTGTGCACACTTGGGCGGTGGTCCTCTCCTTGGGAGCACGTTATGAGACCGCTTTGGTGTCTCCATGTTTTGTCTTTTTCCCAGAATCCTCTGGAGATGTTCTTGGGGGTAGGATATTCTGCCCTGTCCAAGATGGCTGACTGTCCATTCCTTTCTATAGTACGTTCCCATTTCATCATAGTAGCATAACTTCCTGTGAAGTAGTTCCTGTTCCTGTTCCAAGCCTATTTAAGGAGTACTTTCCATTCACTCCTTGCAACACAATGCTTCAAGGTCTCCTTTGGTGTGTTCCAGCACTCCAGTCCTTCCTTATGCTTTGCTGGGAATTGAGTGTCTATTTTCTGTTAGATCACAGTTTGTTCCCAGTTATCTTTTTAGGAGTCTTTTTGGAGGATTTTTGCCCTTAGGCTTTTTTCTCCTTTCTAGGGCCAATTCCAGAAGGCACTTTCTGACCAGTCATTTCCGGTGTTAGCAGTAATGTGGCTATTGGAAGGGGTTACCCATACCTCTGGCCGTCAAGAACTGTGAAAGTTTGGGCATCCAGTCCAACTACAGCCAAGACTCAGCTTCATGACATCATGCACCTCCACTACCTGCGTAGTCTGCCAGGGCTATAGTCAGCTGTCAGCAGGCCAGCAAAGGTACACTGATGAATCCAGGTACCAATGCATGTTAGCCTATACACATGCACCCACCACAAACATCATCTATGCTTAAAACAGCCACACACAGGGACAAGTGCAACACAACATAACAGACACACTGAAACTTTAATAGCAACACATATATCTGCACACAGATATCAAGGTAGCGAATGTTAATGACAGTGATCATCTTCATTTCTCTCCCAGAACCAGTTTGTATGTCTTTGAAGAAACAACAACCCATTTCACAGAGAGACAACCCAGACTGGCCTAACATTCCATTCCTTCTAAAAAGCCATGCCGGTGTAGATGCAATGTTAGTCCTAGCACTTACTCCTAATAAGTGCCCATTAGACTTCGTTTCTGGACCGCGTTACATGGTATATGTCTTAGCTGGTGGTTCTTTCAACCATCAATAGCTATCTGTGCACATGACATGCCGTCTCACAATATGAACATTTGCAACAAATATCTCATCGTTTAATCACATTTTTGCAGGTCCTTCAATGCCAGTCTTTTACGATCTGGTACCCCCTCCACTCGTGTCACCTTTCCTGTGTGTGCCATTCAGGAATGGCAGCACTGACTGGACAGATATCATAACTTGGTAAGTGTTGTATCTCATTTCTAAAAATGCTGTAATGTGTGTATTACATTATTGAGAGTGTATATATAATACACTCTCACCTTCTTGTCCTCTTCAATGTTCCTCATTAACACACCGTCATGTGCATTGCATATCTCACACAATTATGTGGTAGTTATGCCCACAAGTCTGATGTAAATATTGACGTCACACAAGAGTCACTTTTGAGTTGATCACAACTGTTATCACAAACCCTTAGGTATGGACTCCACAAATGTGTTTGGTTCACAATGTGCCCAAAGTGCATGTTTTAACAATGCAACCCTGTTTTAGGCTGATTGAAGTTGTTATTAATGGCTTTCCTGTACACGCCAGCTTATGCCCAAAGTTAAATCACAGAATGGGGATGTCTGATGATGTAGCCATACACACCTGTGCTGTGTACCTGTTATGGCTTGAAATGTGACTATACTAGCTGTTGAACCAAAGAATGTCATGTTAGTAAATTCTACACTATGATATGCCATATCCAGCAAAATAACTGAAGGAAATTGCACTACAGTGGTAATGCCAGTGAGGCAGGGCAACACCTGGTAAAACAACACTTCTGTCTTTAGTATGTACATTTTTTTAAATTATTTTTATTAATGTGTTCATATTGCTAGTACATCTCAGTGAAATATTACTTTGACAGGGCCACCAATTACAAATCAAGAATGTGACCTCTTCTCAGCTCAAGCCATTACTTGCTACAAAACAAACTCCATAGTCTATCAAAACATTCCTGGACTGCAAAGTACCACTTATCTAACGTGACGTCTTGGCCTCATGGGGGGCAGAGGCCCATTCAGGGCAGTTTCCCAATGTATGGTCTGCAATGATTCTTCTCCTGAAACAACCAAATTATTTGTAATGCAAAGTCTTACAAAGGTAAAAAAATCTTCAACAAGATAACTGTAACAACTATAACCATGGCTAGTCCGGGTACAATCTATTCAGATCTTTGGTCGTGTAGTGACAATATTGTTTGGGCTCATCAGCTCAGCATTTTGTGCCATTTCATGGTGGTCTGGGGTTACTTTTGACCACATGTGTGTGATCTCACCTATCTTAGTGTGTGTGGTTACCGTCTATGCCTGCCTTTCTGTGCTCAAAAATGGTGGGGGGAGGAGTATATGTGTTGGTGGAATTTTCTGTACGGTCACTGCCACCAGGTCTTCAACTCCCCTCAGTTGGGTCTCGTGGGTCTTCTTGGGACCGACCCCTCCAGGTCCGTGACTTCTGTTTGTGAGATCTGCGTGGACCCTGGGAATTCTCACTTCCCCATGTCTTCCCACATGTTGCTCCATAGTTCTATATCTTGTTCAGCATTTTCATCATTATGAACCATCTTCAGCCACCTCTCTTCGGTAGTTCCCCATTCTAAGGTCTGCCCTCCATTGCTGTGGTGTAAGAGGGTCTGGTCTGACCCCATATATCCCAACATGGCGTTTAGCCAAAACCAATCCAAACAGTGTGAATCGGTAGTGCATTTTATTCCCCCTTTTCGGGAGGGAGAGTATGTTTAGTAGGCAGTGTTTGGGGGAAAATTCAATCTGTATTGTAGTAATTTCTTTCAAATTGTCTATAATGGCTGCCCAGAACCCACGTAACTGGTCAATCCCAGGTCATGTGTATGAAGGGCACTGGCACAATTCCGCAGCAAGGGCATCCAGGCGTGTGCGTTGGATGGATTCTAAGGAGTCTCTGGGTAGTGAGGTATGTACGGTGGAGATAATGGAACTGGGTTAATTTGAAGCGAGCATTACTTGCTACTTCTCAAACCTCTGCAAAGGCTCTTCGCCACTGTGAGTCACTGAGGGGGCTTCCAGATCCGGTGCCTTTCTACTCTGCATCATTGTCATGTCCACCCTGCGATTTTTAGGGCTTTATATATTTGAGATGTCAGGCCTCTTATGACCTCATGGTCCAGAAGTATTCATAATAATTGGGACTCCACTTGTTCCTCTGGGAAGGAGGCCACATTCCCCTAATGGTATGGGAGATTTTGGTGTATTGTAAAGGCTGCCCCAGGGGTAACCAGAAGAAGTCTCCTACTTCATTGAGTGCAAGGAATGTCCCTTGTTGGCACAGGTCACCTACAGTTAATCAGCGTCCGTCGTACCACTTTGTAAGGACCATGACCATTTGTGCCTGTCTGAAGCTCGGTAGCCACTCCATGGGGAGTAATCTTGCATAGGGGGTACGTTTTAGCACAGCGATGACTGTCCGTTCCCATACTTCTGCTACCTGGAGAACCAAAAAAGGGGCCTCACCAGGAACTCCTTTACTTCTTATGAGGTATCCAGGGAGAAAGTACACACGCACCCAGTCACCCAGTAGGTCCTTCTCAGCAGTCATTCCATCTGCACACCACTGTATTGCATGTTGTAAAATTCCTGCATAATAATACTGTTAGAAATAGGGTCTTTGGTTGGAAGTCAGGTTACCCCCTGTCCAAGTAAGAACCCCTTACTCTAGTCAGGATAAGTCACACACAATCCAAATTATCCTGTGCCCACCCTCTGGTAGCTTGTCACTGAGCAGTCACGCTTAACTTAGAAGGCAATGTGTAAAGTATTTGTGAAATAAATCATGCAATAACACAGTAGAACACCATAAAAATACACCACACAGTGTTTAGAAAAATATATAATATTTATCTGATAAAATGCAGATCAAAACGATTAAGATGCAATAAATATATGTTGAAATATCACTGTAAAAATGATATAAAGTGTCTTTAGTCTCTTAAAAGCAACAAATGTCTCTTGCAAGCACAAAGTACCTGGTTTGCATTCAAATTCTCTGCAAGGAACCACAGAGGAGGAGAGGCGTGGAAAACAGGGAGGTGTGCGTTGATTTCTCGGGCCGCACACAGCGATGTGTTGTTTTTTTTTCATGCAGGGAAGGCTTTGTGTCGATTTCCGGTGCTCGGACTTGGATCCTCTTCTGGTTTCGGGGTTTTCGGATGCCCCGGGGACGATGCATTGAAATCCGGCGCTGACAGTGCGAAGTCAAAGGGGCTGCGCCGATACGGTGGGTGTTGCATGGAAAATTCTACCGCACGGCAGGTGCTGCGTTGATTCCTCTCAGGAAGTCAGGCTGCCTTGTTCTGGCTTGGCTGTGCGTCAAACCAGTGGGCCGTGCACCGAATTTCCAGTTGCTACGCTGCCGCTCCATCGATCTTCTCCTTGCAAAGCCAAGCTGCGTTGTTCCAGTTTGGCGTGTGGTGATTTTTTCACCACAGAGCAGGTTGTGCGTCGTTTCTGGCAGGCGGTGCATCGATTTTGACCGCACCGAGATTTCTCCTTGCAGAAATGAAGTCTTTTTGGTCCTGAGACTTCAGGGAACAGGAGGCAAGCTCTATCCAAGCGCTTGGAGAGCACAGCCAGAGAGCAGCAAGGCAGCAGGACAACAGCAAGGCACCAGTCCCTCTCAGAAAGCAGTCAGATGAGTCTTTTGGGCAGCCAGGCAGTTCTTCTGGGCAGGTTGCAAGTTCTGGTTCAAGTTCTCTTCTCCAGGAAGTGTCTGACTTGGTAGGGGCAGAGGCCCTGTATAAATAGCCAAATGTGCCTTTGAAGTGGGGAGACTTCAAAGAGTGACTTACAAGTGCACAAGGTCCCCTTTCAGGTCCTTCCTGTCTGCCAGGGTCCCAGTAGGGGGTGTGGCAGTCCTTTGTGTGAGGGCAGGCTACTGTCTTTTGACATGTAAGAGTCAGGCCCTCTACCCTCCCAGCCCATGAAGACCCATTCAAAATCCAGATGTATGCAAGTGTGATTGAGCATCCTGTGTTTGGGGTTTGTCTGAGTGAATGCACAAGGGAGCTGTCAAATAAACCAGGCAGATGTGGATTGTAAGGCACAGACGGATTTAAGTGCAGGAAAATGCTCACTTTCCAAAAGTGACATTTCTAAAATAGTAATAATAAATCCAACTTCACCAGTCAGCAGGATTTTGTATTACCATTCTGGCCATACTAAATATGACCTTGTTACTCCTTTCAGATCAGAAGCTACCACTCAAACAGTATATGAGGGTAGCCCTAATGTTAGCCTATGAAAGGAGCAGGCCTCACAGCAGTGCAAAACTAATTTAGGAGTTTTACACTACCAGGACATGTAAACTACACAGGTACATGTCCTGCCTTTTGTCTACACAGCACCCTGCTCTAGGGGTTACCTAGGGCCTACCCTAGGGGTAACGTATATGTTGAAAAGGGACGTTTTAGGCTTGGCAAGTATTTTTAAATGGCTAGTCGAAGTGGCAGTGAAACTGCACACACAGGCCTTGTGATGGCAGGCCTGAAACAAGGTTAAGGGGCTACTTAAGTGGGTGGCACAAGCAGTGCTGCAGGCCCACTTGCAGCACTTAATCTACCGGCCCTGGGCACATATAGTGCACTTTACTAGGGACTTATAAGTAAATTAAATAAGCCAATTGGGTATGATCTAATGTCACCATGTTTAAAGATAGAGAGCATATGCACTTTAGCACTGGTTAGCAGTGGTAAAGTGTGCAGTCCTAAAACCAGCAAAAACAGTGTCCAAAAAGTGGAGGAAGGCAGGCAAAACGTTAGGGGTGACCAACCTAAGGCTGTCAGGTCTAACAAATACAATTGCAAATTGGGAACTCCTAGCCCACCGAATTCTGGGTCTAGTTTTATTATTTCCAGGTTCACTCTGCTCCACTTTCCCTCCCATATAAGGGAGTTCATGATTTGGTTGAGTTTCTAAATGTGGCCTGGGGGATGAGACATGGCAAATTTTGCAGTACATACAGGTAGTGGGGAGGGAGAACCATTCTGCTCAAGGCCACTCTCCCTGTGATGGAGAGTGGAAGTTTATTCCAAAAGCCAACTGAGTTCTCCAATCGTTGTATTGTTGCTCCTATGTTTAGATCGTAGTGGGCAGTATCTGTGTAAGCTATTTGGATACTTACATATCTGTAAGGCTCGCAATCCCAAGCAAGCGGTGTCTGAGGGAGGTCTGCTATGACCTGACTCGCATGTCCCTCTGTCAGGAAGAGTTATGACTTGCGTTAATATGCAGGCCTGACATGCTGCCAAACTCTGCCAAGATATTTAGTAGTATGGGTGCTGAGTGCATCAGACATGTCAGTATGTACAATTGTTAAATCAGACATCTCAACCTGTGTCTTTTCCAGCTGGAGTCACTCACAACCCCTGTTTAGATCACTGCCACCTACCCACGATGAGTGTGTCCTTTTTCATTCGGGACATTATGCTACTGTCCTCAATCGGTAAGGGAGGTTTCTAACTTGAGGACTTGAATAACTCTGTGTGAACTCATGTAGCACAATGTGATTTATCAGCATTAAATACATGTGTCACAGGTATTCACAACATCCATGTCCTAGGCCCTATGTCATTACAATAATGTAACAAATGTTTGCTTTGAAAGTTTGATCTGTAAACTGTAATGTTGATTTCAATTTACTTTTCAACAATAGCTGCATTCTCCAACTCCATAGACTCAACACCTTAAACCAGCAGTGTAGGAGAGGAACGAACACCACAACTATGATCCTAATACAGACTGCCTGTGTCAATGCCAGGTAAGATATGATATGTATGAAATCAATCCAATAACACTGGGCCTAATTCACACTCCATGTTGAAGATCACTGTTATTGTGGTGGGAAATTGCCTAAATCGTATGGAGTGTCCGCTGTCCAAGAAGCTCTCACTGAGGTGCACTATGTAATGTAAGTTTGAAAGAACATATTGATATTCTCATCCTACTAAATATTCATTGCCAAACAATACTGTCTCATCAATTAATCTACCTCTGGGAGAGGAGTCTGACAATGATATCAACAAATGGTGGTAGAGTTGCAGGCCCTGAAGAGATCCACCTCTTCTCTTTGACTATCATTTAGGGTGCACCTCCGGGATAATGACAAAGAAATTGTGGAGCTGATATAGGATGCCCTACCTACCACCAAGTCTGCAGCTTTACTTAACCAGACAGGGCAATTAGTCAGTTACTAGTATCATTCACCTGAGACTCTTCTGGGTTGTAAGTGGCGAGGTACCTGGGCCACGGCCGTCAGTGCTTCTTCTACCAACCAGACCCACTTCGTCCCCACTCACACCCTGCATGTCCTGCACTCTTATCAATTATGTCACAGTATAAACTGTTCATGTATCAATTGTGAACTGCTATGACACAAATTAAATGTGTAGTTTGTGATTTGATAAGTGGCTGTATTTATTTTAATACATTGCAACTATTGCATCCAAAACTTCAAAATTCACATGAATAGGCATACAAAGAGGATCACCAAAATGTTTTGAAAACAAAAAATATTTTATCCAAGAATAAACTGTCATGGAGGATGGAAGAAGAGGAGTTAGCCTGAAAGGATGACTGGAGGTGAGAAGGGGTTTGGGTCTGTAAAAGCAAGATTGCAAAGTAAAAAGCCAACATAAATAATGCCTTGTCTTGGGAAGGTATGTAGAACTAAGAAGGGGAAAATTTAAATTCAAAATCTAAAAATGAGTCGAAGGAAATGAATATATCCAAAACCAAGAAAGTGTCCTATTGGAATTAAATAAATAAGTAGGGAAACATTAAACTAACGCAAAGAAAATGCATCTCATCTGGTAGAGAAGTTGCTTTCCTGGCTTGAGGAAACAAAATTAGAGAAGGTTCTTTCCTGGTTTGAGGGCAAGTGTTTTTGGACATCTGGTTCTTCCTTCACAGGTCCATTTGTGGAGACACCACATTTACTAACACAGGCAGGTGTGCAGAACCTGCAGTCCATGATGCTACCTGCGGTAAAATGATCCATTCTGGACTCTCTAAATTCTATATTCCAATTACCTATCTCAGTCCTGTAAAGAAGATCAAAACTGAGAGATAAACATGTCCACAAATGCCAGTTAAATAATAGTCATCTAATCTTTTTGGAGATATTGTTTACCCTCCATTGGTACGAATTCTCAAATGCTCATCTATTAATTGTATCCTCTATCTCTTAAAGTTTTGGCATTTTTCTCTATTGTTAACCACATTCAAAGCAGGATCATAAAGATAATCACAAACTAAATGTATTGTATTCTACATTACATGAATAAAATCAGTGTAACACATTATAATTGAAAACAAGTCATCAAAAATGCCAATTTTCTTACATTTCAACTCCCTCATTCAGCAAATGTAACCCTCCGAATCCATGCACAAGTCACACTTCATACATTTATTTTAATCTCTCCACCTATTCTTAGAACAAAAGATGTACACATGATAGGGAAATATGCTCAAGATAGGCATCCACCTTAATGGAGTAATGCAGTTTACATATTTCATTTTATTACAATGTTGTTGTTGACCCTGAGCAAAACTGTGCATCAGCTATCATGAAAAATGAAAAGCTCATACGAAAAGTGGTCATTCTATGACACTAACTCATTGAGGGACTTATTTATGAATTAGAGTTTTGAATAGTATCAAAAATATACATCCTTGAACTTAAGTTACAAAGGACACTGAAGCAGGTACCTGCACACAAACAATCATCCCCTCTATGCAGGCACCCTTACACCAGGGGGCACGGGTGCCTGCATCAGCGCATGGCAGCAATTTCTGAGCCTTGACAGGGGACAAGCACAGGAATGCGCTGTATCTTGTAGATATTCCTGCCTTTTCTTTGGACGCAGGGCAGCAAAAAGGCTTGCGACACTGCCCTGCACCAAAACTATGTAAATGAGGTCCTAAGTTTCCCTAAATGATTAAATTAACAAACACACAGGTTCTATATAGGACCATGTATGCCACTGAATTACCACTGTGAGGAGTTCAACATTAAAATAAAAAATCCATACATCAGGATCTTCAGTATGCAAGATTTCAACTTCGATTCTACTCCATTTGTTATTAAGTTTGACAATCTTGCTGCAAATACATGCTACATCCTATCGCCCAGTATTGCCTGAGAACTTTCTGAGGGATTCAATGTGGAGTTGAATTTCAACACTATATTGTATCATCACAACCCTCACCATGACGAAGTTCAGCTTTGATTCTCTGAGGCAGGACAGAGATTCCATTTGAAACACATGGTCCTGGGGGTGTTGTGATTAAATTTGGCTGGAATTCTAATTATGGTGGAGTAGTCAGAGTTATTTCAGTGATGTTGCATTCTCTTTTGACAGGAAAAGACATGAGTATGCTCCTTCTTGTATTAATGAATAATTTGCCAGATAAATCTTACAAAAATCTTACCTTAGGAGCACAGAAACAATAAACTTAGCGAGCCGCTGTGGGCTGCCGCCGTTTAAGTTCTTTTGCATTTAGTGCTAATTTCGTAGCACAAAATGCATCCTCTGGTCCATTTTGGATGCAAGGGTGCATGTTTGGATCAAAAAGCAATGCTAAATGCTGGCTTGGGCTCCTTGCAAAATTCTTTGTAATCTCATGTAATTTTGCTATAACTTGGCGTAATTACAATGCAACAAATTACACGTGTTACACCCACTACAGTTGTTATTGTGAAAGAATTTATGATGTAAATTATTTGATATTAATCTTTTTTAAAAAGTTGAACAGACTTAGTGAAAGAGCTTAATTCAAGATTTGAGAATAGTCTTGTGTGGTGCCCTGAGTAGGAATGCCTCCAATAATCCTTCTGGGAGAGTTATGGCTTTTTGAAGATTATTACCTTTGGCAATATCAGTGTAACACAGAAATATATTCAGACTTGAAAGCGGAGCTGAGAAATATGAAAGAGATACACAACTTTAATTAACATATAAGCTTAGATCTGTTATAAGAGAAAGCAAGGCTATTCATATTTTACAGCTCCCTACAACCTCCCCTGGCAGTCTATGATTACACCGTAGAAGGTACAGAAACCAAAGACCATCCCCAAAAGACAATTTCAGCCTGCTCATGTCACATTCATGAACCTACAAATGTCCCCAGTGGTCAATCAAACAATCATCACCCTTGATGTTAAAATGACATTGCTCAAACATAGGTAGTCAATCAAACTATCACCCTTGATGATACAATGACATTGCTCAAACATAGATGTAATCTTGTAATATATTATTCCAACCACAGATGATTTATGTTCAAAATACAAACAATACACATTATGCATTACATCGTTGGCCTCAACACTTTGACCCTTGAAATCATAGGTACTGAGATGTAGCTAATGGCACACTTTCAGTTTTCTAAACATGGGGATACATTTGCCCCGGGCCACCATTGTCACAATAGGATACATTTGTCCCTCAGTATGGTCAGCATGGCGTGTAATGTAACAAACCTAGAACCTCCAAATCTAAACTAAAATATTTTTAACAAGCCCTGTCACTTGAATCCGTCTCCATTCAAGCACTCCCACCAGTCCTGGCAAAGACTCACCTTCTCCATTACAATATTTTTTGAAGCATGTTGACTTCCGTATTGGAATGTGGCTTTAATTCAAAACAAAGACAATGTGAGCATTTATCATCCAAGACAATTGCTTCATAGAATACAACCAGCTCTGTCCCCCGTGGTGGGAAATGCAAGGCTTCTCTATGTATAAATGCAAACAACAAAACCAGCGCCATGGAGGCGTCTAGAATATAAACATGCTTTAGCAGCGGTCTGTTGCTCGAATGTAGTGGACTACATGTCATTGTCAAAAATGTGGTGTCCTTAATATCCTTTACAAAATTATCATCTCATTTAAGTTAAAAGTAGACACAACCAACTATCTTCTTAAGACTATTTAAGATAAAATATTTATGTTAGACGGTATTTATGCCAGAGAATAAATACTCCGACCTGCAACCTTAGCAGTGAAACCTTTGGTGACATTGTTCCTGGTTCTCAAAGGTAAACTCACATGTCTGTGTAAGTTTAGCATCTTTTTGGTATTCGCAAACTATGAGTTTGATTTTGCTAATAGTATTTGTGGGACTGTGTGAAGTCTCCTACAGGAATTCTAGGATTAAAACTGTGCAATAAAGAATCTGAAATACTGACATACTGAATTTGACTGTAGAAATGAATGAACCGGAGTACCTACTGAAAGGTAAACAATTAAAATGGGTTGGTAGATATTAAATATACATTGGTCCTTAGTGTGTTGCAGTACACTGTGAATGCAGGATGCATGACCATCGAGATCCTGCAGCAGCAATGAGAAGGATGTAAGATCTTGTTACAAATCCCTTGCTTGAAAGGTTAGTGCAGCACTAGTCAACTGCAGTAACGCCGAAGAGTTATCTTAAGATGAAACCGTCTAAGGTGTCCATCACCAAGCCTAATGGGCAACAACAACACTCTTTTGTCTGAATACTATAGTAGATAAATTGTTTCCTGTTTAATGCTTGAGCTGCGTTTTCTAAATGGGTGGTGCATTTATGTCAACCCTGTGCATCCTTGCCCATTTGAGTCTTAGTACTTACACTGCTAAAACATTCCTTGACATTAACATACGCGCATTTTTTCATTAATGGTATTTTTCAACAATGCAAGGTCACATACTGTCTATCATTGAAGGCCCCCTCTGAAAATGTGGCAGGACATTAGACATGTGATCATTCTTGTCAGCCAATATCTGTATTTGTGTCAAGCTATAATTCATAAAGGTTTATGAGTTAGAGTTTTTCTTTCCTCTACTTGGTAAAGTGTGTCGATGTACCTCCAACTACAGGCACTTGAGAACACTCCCTTCAAGCGCATTTTCGGAAATTAAATGTTTACAACAATTTTGAGTCTTCAATTTTATTGCATAGTCGTTTGGGATTTGAACCTGGCAAGGTTACCTTCCTTGAGTACAATATGTTTATCATTGTTTTCTTTGCTTTGAGAGATTGAGAACAATATTCTATCCAATCTGTTTCAGGACAACTCTCACAGGTATTTGTAGGGCTATTCTTGCTTTTTATGTGTTTTACTTTTAGAATCACCTTGAGGTATTTTAAATTATTGAAATAATGTGGCAGGGAGGACTCTGTTATGCAACAGGATTGACTAAATTATGTTCCAAAAATAGCTAATTTTGTAGCATAATTTAGCACTTTTTATGACCACATTACTTCATTATTACATCACTTTTACATATGTTAATACTGCCTGAACAGGGTTTTTATCTCATTAGTACCAGCTTAACACCTAAATATAGCACTAAGCAACAGCAAAGTGACCAGGCAGCTTTACAAAGGTGTTGGGGCTGGTTACTAGTAAATGTAAGTTAGTGCCTACCACTTGTGATAATACCCAAAGACAGTTTTAGTTCCAGTCAAGGACTCAAAATATCACCCCCTGGCTCAATCCCTGGTAGCTTGGCAACGAACAGGCAGGCAGGCGTAACTTAGGAGACAGGTAGATTAAGCATCTAAATACACCAATACAGTAAATAAGTAAGACACAACACACAATAAAAATCCCACACCAATTTATATAAATAGGAAATATTTGTATCTCTAATATGACACCAAAACAACAAAATCCAATATAGGGAACCAAAGATATGATTTTTTAAAGATTAAAAGTAAAACTAGTGCTTAGAAGCAAATAGCGCCCAAAAGGTTAAAAAGACGTTGCGCTGGACAAATTCAAGAATTCCAGCCATTAACAATGTAATACTTTTACACTTATTTACAGAAGTGTTTTTGATGCAGGAAAGTGGTCCACAACCCCAATCCAAGATTCCATTATCTCTGAGATACTACTTGGGATGTTGGGACTACAATTTCCACAGTGCACCTGGCCAACACCTTAAAAATCCACTGAATGCTGTCCAGCTGGGCTCTTCTGGCAGGAGTTGATGCATGTGACTCTTCATTGCTCCTTTATACCTGGCAATTACAGGAAGCCTCTCCCGAATCCTTTAGAAGCCAGGAAAATGTATCTTTTGTGAAGCCCAGAGTGTGCAGCAGATGCAGTCATTGTGAGTGCAGTTCTTCTTGGTGCAGACAAGGGGTTCAGCATGGCAGTCCTTCTTCTTCTTCTTTTTGTTTACAGGCAGGGATCTATGGAAATCAACAACACAAATCCAAGGGTCTGGAAGCTCTGAGATGGTCCTTAGAAGTATGGGACTTTAATTTCCACATTGCACCTGTCCACTGGACACACTCCGGGCTGGGGACTTTTGTGGAAGCTGGTGCAGGGAAGCTCTTTTAACCTGTTGCTTTCATGAAGTCCACTCCTGAGACCTTTGAAAAGCCAGGCAAAGTCTTACGGGCTGTTGTTCCTGTGTGCAACAAGAGCAATACTTCAGCATGAAGTCCTTGGGTTTGCATACCAAGGTTCTAGCATGGCAATTCTTTATGTGGTTTGAGGCTGCAGATCTGAGTTACAATTCAGATCAGTGACTATTATTCAATCATCCTGGGGGAAGTCAGTGGGCATCCTTGTTCAATGAGCTGCGAGGTGCCACCCAGAAGCATTACACCTTCCTCCAAAGTGTGGCATCTTCTTCTCCCATAAAGCACTGCACTTTAACGTTCCAAGATGGAGAGTTTTCCTTCAGATAAGCATGATCTGGCTAAACCAACCCACTGGTGTACCTCATTTCCATTAAGTCCCCCTGTGAACATCTGCAAATTCCTTTCCTAAGCCCACTACCTATCTGTGGGCCCATGGTGAGTGGACAGGCCTGGCTGCATTTCTTTCTGACTTGCTTCCTTCTGAAGCTCAGTTTGATTTACCCAGCCCCCTTCCTGGCTTGGCCTCAGCATCTGCCAACCTCCCCCATCAGATAACCTCTGCTCAGTGCAGGCTACTTATCACTTCATCAAAGCAATCTGGCTAATCCTTTTAGGGCTGACCAATCAGGAGAGACCACTAGCAGGCTGGAATTTGGCATACAGAAACGAAAGTCTATAACTTCTTTTCTGTATTAGGTATGATAAATTCAACAATAGCAAGTTGTTGGATTTATCATTACCATTCAGTTGATTCCGTTCATGCCATTTTACCTCCTTCCTAGCAGTACGTATGCTTATGTAAAATATGTCCATTTTAGCCTATGCAGCTAACTTTCTACAATAGGGGAAAATAAAAGGTGCAATGTTTCCCTCACCAGAGCATATAAAACATATTTTATTTTATAATATCCCCGCTCACAATTACATGGCACACAACCACTGGAGCATCAGTCAGAAACATTGGGGTGAACCTGCTAAAAGGACGACTTTCTCACAGAAGGGCCTTTAACCACGCAGCAACAAGTATTGCATTTTTAGTATCATTTGCCCCAGGTGAGCTAAAAAAAAGGTTTTTGTTTAAATCTGCAAATTATTTAGTAGATGATAGATTAGGTGCAAAATGTGGCAAAACCATATTTATGCAGAAAAAGCTGCACCTGCAAAATTCATTATTTCAGTGACTCTGCCCTGAGCCAACTTTCTTCCTCATAGAGGTTTGTTTCTATTTAATCTTATATTTTGCATTTGCTTTTGTCTTTTTGCCTGCTACATTTGTCCCAATTTTTTTTATAGTTTATATTATAATAGCACTTTTTCCTTGAAGAAAGTTGAAGTATTCAAATCACATTTGTAACTTCCTCTCTAACAATCTGCCTCTAAATTAGAACATGATTTTATTTTATCATAACCTCCTTCTGTTTTTAGAATAAGTACTAAGATTACCCATCATATTGCAAACATGGGTCAATCCTGTCTTTTACCAGCAAATATGTTAATTTCTGTGTAATATCCTCAGCCAATAAAATCTTCATGGTAACAATTTCTGTATTGGTTCATTGTCAAATGTTAGCACCATTTTTTTTAGATTTCATTAATGTTACTAATGAACCTCTAGTCCAACAATAGCCTCTAAGCTAGAATATAAAAGGCACAATTTTAACTTAATCTATTTTAGCCCAATCTACCAACACATATTGAATTCTAACGAATACTGTTTTTTATACTTTAATTAGATCACTTTTACTCTTTAGTATCAATAGTGAGACCCTCCCAGCTACCTCTGTGGCCTTATCACAACTGTTAATTCAATGTTTACACTATTCCATTCTATTCTGTACTATTCTATTCTATTCTTGCCAGACTGACAACATATTAGAATTGAGGACACATGTTTCACTAAAGTATCTGCAGTCATCTGTTCTCACAATGTGAGACCTTGATGACGGATGTAAGAATTTGAGTTTGTAGTTGAGGGGGATGTGAGCCCTCCTCAAGCAACAATCACAATCCCTGTTAGGGGAACCACAAAAAGTCACTAAATTAACCTGTGTTTAACCCTTTGGTTGCCTGGAACAAAAACAGTCAAGCTTAACTTAGAGGCAATGCATAAAGTATTTATGTAGAACGCAAACAGTAATAAAGTGAAAACACAACACAAGAAAAAATTCACAGCAATTTAAAAAAATAGAGAAAAATGTAATTACCTTTTTGACAGAGAAACCGCATAAATCTAATCAGTGGATCCAGAATTCTAAGTTATTTTAAGGTTTTCAGTGAAAAATATCACTGAAAAAATCAAAGCACCAACAGCGGGCATGTAGTCATGTTGAACCAGGGTTAAGTTGAAAGTTATGGTTGAACACGTGTTAGACGAAGTGAACTGGGTCCTGTCTCTGCTTATCTTCGGACTTAGAAGAAATATTGAAGAAAAATGTCTGAGAAGTTAAAGTTAAAGTTCAGCGAGGTAAGGCAGCCAGCGGTGTCCAAAGAGGAGTTGTCATTGTTACAAAGAAGATGGACGTGATTGCACTGGAGACTTCTATGTTCAGCTTTGCCACTTTTTTGGCTGTAGCCGACAAAGCCTCCTCAAGGCTGGATACTCCTTCCAAGAGGAGCTGCTGAACAGGTTTTGCTAAAGTGGAGAAAAATGTAGCTAGAGCTACTGCAAGATCAGGCCACTAGTCAAAGCACCGTGGGTGGATCGGCAAGCAGGTAGTTCTTGGTCACAGGTCACATTTCAAATAATACATTTTTAAGTCCCATATTTTTAGTTTTTAGCTGTTTGGGCACTTTGAGCACCAATTACCAGGTTAAAAAACTGAGTGGGCACCCCTTGGAGGATAGGGCTCTCTTCAGACAGGGTCCAGTGGCGGGGCTCAAGTAGTTTAAGCTTGTGGTGTCCCTGTAGCTCAGAACAGAAGGCCAGCCAACTAGCCCTTGGATTCATTCTGATATTTCAGGGCTCAAGCAGCAAGGCAGGCTTTAAGCAGCAGAGAAATCCTCTTGTAGCAGCATGTCAGCCGTCTTAGGTATAAACAGGCATGAGGCAGCAGGACAGTTGAAGGCAGGCCTTCTGAGAGTCCTCAGCAGGTTCATAAGTGCACTGAACAGTTGGTTTTAGGGTCTAATTTTTATACCCGGTGTCAGCCTTTGCAGTGGGAGAAACTTAGACTTCCCGCCACATCTGGTTCTGGCATGTCTGTCCTTCCTTGTCCTGGCTCCAAATTGTCTAGGGTATCAAATAACTGTTGTCAAGTTTTCGTGAGTGTGCTGGAGGCAGCTTCTTTTAAATGTAAGTAGGACAGGGAAGAGCTCTACCCCTTCCATCCTGGCAGGATGGCCCATACAGTCAACAACTACCCTCCGTGCCCTTTGTCTCACTGTTTGGTAGGAATACACAGTGGCCATCTGCTACTTTAATCACAGTCATGTGACCCAGAAAGCAGGCTGAAGGCATCAAGGGGTTAGGACAAGAAAAGCCACATTTCTAAAAGTGGCATTTTCAGAAGTGAGATTTAAAATCCGACCTTACTAAGAAAGAGAATTTCAAATACAATTCTTTTGAGACCTAACATGAATTTTCTTCCTGTTCCCAAACAAACATTATTACCTACTATATGTAAAAAGCTAACTCAGTATTATCATGTGAGAGAGGTGGGCCACACACTGTTGAAAAAACAACTTTAGGCCTTTTTTTAATTCCAGGACATATAAAACTTACATTTCCAACATTTTAACTACAATGCACCCTGCCCTGTGGACTGTTTATGGCCTAACTTAGGGGTGGCGTATATGTATTAAAAAGGGATGTTTAGGCCTGGCAAAGGGGTTGTTTTGCCAGGTTGAATTGTCAATTTAAAACTGTACACAGGCTGCAATGGCAGGCCTGAGACATGTTTTAAATGTTTTGTAAGTGGATGGCATTATAAGTCCTGCAATCCCACTAGTAGCATTTAACCTATAGGCTCTGGGTACATGCTATAACACTTAACTAGGGCTTGAATGTAAATTCAGGAGGGGGGCTTATTTATTTAAAAAAATACAAAATGCAGAGCAGCAAGACACCCAGATGTACTGAGCTGCGGTGCATGATAGGGAAAGGGCAGAAATGTACTGCATTTCACATTGTACGGTGCATTCCTGTTATTTCTCTGCACTGGCACACAATGTACTGCCTACTGCCAATGCAGGCATCCTTGCCCCATAGTGCAAGGGTACCTTCATTGTAAGCAGGATTGTTTTTGTGCAAGAAGGGGCACCTTCCTGTACAAAAATAATCCTGAGAGACATGTTCCTCTTTCTATGAGCAGCATACATAGAAGGAGGAAGTAATGAGGAGAAAAAAAGATATTTCTCCTTGTTACATCTCATTTGTTCAGACGTAGCATTGGGATGCATTCTCACAACTACCAGTAATGGTAAGTCTGGAAACGCCCCAACATCCATTGACGGATGCGTTGGAACACCCATTGGACGTCCTTCAAGGGCAAAGTAATGGAACATAGGGATTTGCGTTGCATTGCATTACTTTAGATTTATCAAGCAAATGAAGGCCACTTACTTATGTGGCTTGATAAATCTAATTTAAGAATTGTATTGCTCTTAAGCCCTGTTGCGTGGTGCAAGGGCAACGCATGTTTTTAATAAATATGCACTTAACTGTTTAGGTCAATCTAACCATGTTTTAAAGAGTGAGCACAAGCCTGTTAGTCTCTTTACTTCTTTTGTCACTGAGATCCTTTTGTTACTTGCACTTCATAATTTATAATCATAATCTAGCACAGTGAGCTATGAACTGCCTTCAAAGACCAGCATGCAAACTGCAGGGTACAGCTTTGAAAGTTATGCTTTTCCCCATTCTTTCATTATCCTAATGTTTCTAACAAGGGGTTGGTTGGAAATGCATTATTCTTATTAAACCAACCTCAACCACTGTTACATTTTGAATCCTGAGTATATGCTTTTGAAAACCAAGCTCTCTCAATAATGCCTACTAATATGGGTGACATGAGAACTGTACACCTTGTCTTCCCTTTTGTCTTATGTAACATTTTCTACACGCTAATTGTCACACATACGATTCATTAGCTCTGTATGTGTGTGTGTGATGTGAAGTGCTCTGACACCCTACACTGGTATGAGAGGTGCTATGAAACAAATGAAATACATGTGGGAGAGGGGCTATGGAGAGATGAGGGGCATTGTTGAAGGGTGGTAGAGAGGGAATCATTGAAGGTCCCCGACAAAGAAAGATGTCCTGGTGCACTGTAAGGTCATAATGAACTATTCTTTAAAAGCTAATTCATTTGAATGCATAATAACTAATGTGCTGCAGAAACGCACCTTTTTTCCATCTTTTCCCCATTTTTCATGAGGAAAGAACCCCTCCAAAACAACTTTGAGGTGGTCAGGCTTGCATGCAATGCTCGCTCATTACACACCATAGAGAGGCTGGTCTGACAAAATTTGCCATGGCTGCTTTGGGTTCCCAATACAGCTTTGCCTTAGTCAGGGCTCCAACTCAATTTATGAGTAATTAATATACCCTTGTATTTGTAAGGAACATGCAAGTAATGGATCTATGTACTTTACTCCTGTTACATTTCTGATCCCAAATCAGGGGGGTCTCTCTAAATACTTTGTGAGATTAACAACGACCAATGAAAACGCTACCCCGGGGTCAATGCAATTTCTGGAGCAAGACAATACTAGAGCCTCCGTATCAAATCATGGTTCTAGTCCCAATTCTATAGAGCACTGGCACAATACTGGGAAATCTAGCACTGCTGGGTCAGAATGTGACTAAAGTCACTTACAGGAGGTAGAGCACACTGAAGGGTGCTATCTACCGGATGCCGCTGTCAACAAATCCACACATTTTGGCCTTAATGAAAATGATATGTTAATAGTGCTAGATTGAGACCTTGGTTAGTGCACACCTGCACACACTTCCCTCCTCCCATCTTCAGTGTATTTGTCGATAAATACTGATGGAAGCTCCCAACTGCTGTCCTCTTCCATCGTTTCTTTTAGATGTGACGTGTTTCCAAAGTTCTGTTGTTAAAATGCCCATTTGGATTAATTGTAAACCCCCTTTGTAAATATTTTAATTTTTTAAGCAACAGTGCAGAAGATGGCGAACAAATTCACAATTGTTGAATGTTTTTGTGAAAAAAAGGTTTGGAGGCAGACTCCCACGCACCTTCAGTAGCACAAGTTTCTAAGTCTTGCTAGTTGTGCAAATTATTGGTGTGAGGCAGACTCATGCGTCCCTGTCAAAAGTCCATTAGGAACATTCTGACCCAAAAGTGCATCAAAATGCACAAGTTTATAAATGTTTATAAAGATTACTGGGAGTATACTATACCTGTCCCTATAAGATATTACACATCTTCCATTAGTGCCAAAAGTCAATTACCTGTGTGATTGGCTCTTTCACATATTGTTAACAGAGAGCTAGGGCCAGATCACAAAACATTTTTGACTAGCGCTAGTTCATGTCCGCAATAATAATTACGAAAGGACTTGGTGTAAACAAGTTTTACCACCATATTATGAAAACAGGAGGTGGTAAAATGTGACTGCAACCTGTATGCACATTTGCAGTGTGGAATTTTGTTGCAGTAGTATTGTGTCAGATTTTTGTTTTGATGTTGTGTTTTATGCTGTATTATTATAATATGATTGTTCTGGGTTGTATTGGAGGAGTTTTGCTGGGTTCAGTTTTGACTACTTCATTCTGACATGCTATATTTTGTTTTCATTTTGTTGTTGTGATCACGCCTATATGATATTGTGTTACATTCTTTCGCTTACTTTAGCTACTGCCATCTGTGCTGCTGTATTTCCAGTCATGCCTTGAAAGTTCCTATGACAAGCAGCCACTTACCACTATCTAAGATATCAAAATAGCACTCATCCTGCTCCTCAGCTTCTAATGATACCACCAGTCAGCCCAAACTGTGGCTGACAGTAGGTCTCAATTTAGGGTTCCCAGTGCTCACAATATTCTCCACCAGGAGCATTGTCCCCACATCCCAGATCTTTTTTTATTTGCATTGACATGGAACTTGCTGAGCTTCTAGGTCCACCATTTGAAGAAATCACTGATACTACATCCCTGCATCACAGTACATTTACCACTGCAGATAGAACAGGGCATATTTACAAGGAACTGGTGCATCGGCTCCAATGCGCCAATTTCCCTGCACCGCCCTGCGGCCCCCTAACGACACAGGGTAGCGCTGTATTTACAATACAACGCACACGGCACACGTTAGGACAATAGCATCAGAATCTTTGACACTATTGTGGTGCTTTGCTGGACTTTGGTGCTAATGCAGCAAAGCACAGGGAGGCCAAAAGGCTAATGCACTTACGTCACATTAACGCCTTCCCCCAGCAGGTGTTAAAAAACGATGCTAAAATGATGCAGTGAAATCCTGTAAATTTCACTGTGCCTTTGTTTTTCACCTCCTTGGGGGGGGAACGACCCCCTTGCATGCATTATACCTGCAGGTATAATGTGGTGGAAGGCGCGACAAAGAAGTGCAATGCTTGCATTGCACCACTTGATAAATATGGCGCAGGGTGGGGACTGGTTTGCTCCACCTTAGCATAAAAATAAATGATACTACAGTGGCGTTGGGGGCTTGTAAATATGCCCCTAAAAATCTTTTTGTAGTTGAAATCCTTATTCTCTACAAAAGTGACACATTTATACGTATAGGCTTTATCGGAGTAAATCCAGCCAGTCTGGATATTCTGCAAGAGCGACTACAGAAGTGTTGGAGGAGGGCATTTGGTGATTAAGTGACTGAAGGCGTAATTTAGAGAGCAAATATTTTTGTCAGTTGCAGAATAGTAAAGAGTAAGGAAGGACAATACATTTAAAGGAATAGAGAGGTGTTCAGAGTTTGAGACTGATTGGGAGTGCAAAAATCAGGAATGATGAGGGAATGATGAGGGACGACCATGTGAATAGCAACATATCCATGCTTAACATCCTTCTTAAAGCTTCAATAAAGCTCGCCACTCATTATCGATGGAAGAAAGCGCGACAATGGTAAGAGACAAGTCATAGCATAAAGCATGTGCTGTAGGGACCTCACATGGGCTAGGGTACCACCAATAAAAACAGCAAGAAATTATAGTTTGTGAAGAACTATCCGGCAAGCAAAAGTCTCAATGGTGGGGATTCAAAAAGGACGCCCCCCTATTTAGACTATTTATTGTTGGGCATGTGAAAACATTTCATATCGGAGTGTGCTTTTACAAAGTAAGGGTGGGATATTTTATTAATTCATTTATAACCTCAAATTGATAAATTCATCTATCGTAAATCGACAAATTCTACAAATGCCAAATTAATGACCCATACGGACACAATTTTTATAGGCCCTGACTTATAGCACACATCACAACAAATTTTCAAGGAAAAAAAACGAGCATCCGTGTGAATTTGAGTTTTATAGCACATAAATGTAGAAGTGGTCCAATATTTTACTCATTATTCTCAGTCCTACCTCCGTATTTACTTCACAGTCATCAGCCCTTTCCACCGTGATGTTGGCTTACTGCCTCCGAACTCCTGAAGAAGGCTCACGTTTCACCTACCTTGCAGCCACTATTCAGGCCCCGGGCTGTATCAATCATCCGGTTCACAGTTAAGGTGTGAATATGCCTTGACACGCTCCTAGATGTCTGGAACAATGATGTATACAATGTAACACGGCCAGGATACTGAGCACAGCATAGAAGAAGCTGCTTGTGCTACCCAAGGGCATCAGAGATAAATCTGGTGGAAGATCCATGACAACCACTGCGTGCACTGCCCGGAACGCACTACCCGAGAACATAAGTCATGACCGCTAGGAACACATTCAAAATGAACCTTTTTAAAATAGGATTCGCAGAAGTGCTTAGTTGTTACATTACTGGTGATGGGTGTTCTATGAAGGATGAAATTGATGATTATGGTGATGAGGGAGTGAATGAAACAGTCTGAGAGTGGCATAGAAGCTAACTTAGTGAGGGAGAAAAGGAATGAATGGATGGAGAAGTGTTGGAGGAGCTTTGAGAGACTAAATGAGCGAGGTAGGAAGGAAATCAATGATTAGCTTTTGAATGGATGAAGTGAATTGGTGAGCGATGAGGCACGTTTCTGAGGAAAGAGAGCAAGTTTTCCATTCTAGCGCCTAGTGGTGGGCGACCATCTTTTGTGCCTCAAGCACAGTCCCTCCACAACCAAGAAATTGCTGAGATTTATCGCAGTAGGTTTACCGCACTCTCATGCGAGGTATTTAGAGCTGACGCACTTTTTAACTATGTTGACCCTATCTTGCACTGCTCGGCAAAAACAGTTTTTTTTTACAATAATTAACCTCTCACTTTAAAGTGCCCTTGTTCTTTCAAGCAGCTTCGTGAAGGTACGCACCTTTGGTGACACCCGTTTTTGGTCTATGCTGGTCAACAGAGTGGAATCGACGATGATAATAAGTTTATCAAATACGTATTATAACTCTGAAACCCTTTTTTTCAGGTGAAAGAGAAATGTCTCCCTTCAGGCTCGAGACTCATCCTTTTAAGCGCTCTGACGTGCTGCTGAGGGGGCTCCGTGATCTCCTGAGGCCCAGTCCCTGCTGAGTGGACGATAGAGCTGCTGAAGCTATCACATGGTGACAGGAGGGACCTGTGGGGAGGGGACGTTCAATGTGGGGCCTCCTCGGGGGATGGACTGCTATGACTGTGAATAGTTTGCTTCCAAGCTTGTAAACCAGTCGTACACGATGCCCCTCTTAGTCCCTGGTTCTGACACAGCCTCAATGCACTACTGCTCGAGCTCACCCGCAGTGTTTGACCAGGCACTTGGGGGCATATTAAAGAGAAGTGGCGCTGCCTCCGGTGCAGCAACACTTTTCTTGTGCCCCTTAGCGACCCCCAAACAGCACCATGTGTGCGTCGTATTTAAAATACAGTGCATCATGGTGGTTGTTAGGGGACTAGCATCAGAATTTTTGACGCTAGTCTGGCGCTTTGCAGGATTAGCGTAAAACATGTTGCTGCTAATCCTGCAAAGCACCCCAAGGCACATTGTAACCAATGGAAGCCTCCTTTTAACGCCTGCACTGTGCCAATCTCTTAGATTTCTTTGCTCCATTTTTTGGCCCTCTAACGGGGGAATGCCCCCTGTGCATACATTATGCCTGTCGCAGGCATAATGTAGTGCAAAGGGTTACAAAGTGGCACAATGCATGCATTGCATCACTTTGTAAATATAGCTCGGCGTTTTTGGCCTTCTAACGCCACAGTAGCATAAAGAAATTATGCTAATGTGGCGTTAAAATGGTGCTAGGGGCTCTTAAATATGCCCCTTGGACTGTTTACTTAACTTGGCTTGGGCGCTCACGCAATACAACGCAATTTAGTGCTGAGTGCCCTGCCTTTGATATGGTTCACAAACTGACATTATCTTTTATGTGCTTTTGTATCACAGTAGTGCCCAGGTTATTTTATTGTTCTTTTGTGTGCAGTACCTTGTCCTCATATTTCCAGATATTACTGTATGAAACCGGTTTGCACAATCTCTTTGGTAGACTGATATCAAAGTTCTTGTGCTCCACTGGATCTGGTTGAAAACATCAAACAACAAATCATTGGAATAAAGTCTAAGAAACAAATATTGCCACTCCATATCAGAAAGTAAGACAAGGCTCTCATAACATAAAAATCTATCTCTAGCCAAACCTAAACAGGAAAGGGGAGTGGTATTGGCTAAAATTGAATTGGTGACAAGTCGAGTGAAGACTTAATATGGGAGTTAGGCTTCTTGGGAAGGACCACTCAGGGCTGTAGTTTACCCCACCACAGACACTGTTAGCCAGACAGGCGGCCCCCTCGAACCAACTACACACACCAGAATCTATGTATTAGAGAGGTGACACACCCCAAACACCATCCCTGGAGCTACAACCCTGAGAGCAATGTGTGGAATAAAGAGTGGGGTAGATTCTCATAGCATTTATGGGTACACATGGACTACTCTTTAATGCACTCTTGGATGTCTTTGCGAATCACCTAAAAAATTCAACTCCTTATTAGCAAAATGTGGAAAAAGGACAGTCTCCTTTCTATTTCTATTAATGGATATTCAAATTGTCTTCCATTGTAGATGTTTTGGGGCCAATTCACAAAGGCATGGAAGAGTGCAGGCGAGTACTAGAGAAGCACTTCTTTATGTGCTTCATGATGCCTTTGTGAAATGGTGCCAGCCAGAATTGATAGAAAGGTCCACCACCCATCCTCCCTGCTACAAAAGAGAATATATGAAATCAGAAATGCATTGAAGTTGATATATCAGCACAGAAATATTTTGTTGCATGAACTTACTCCTTTTGGTGCAAGAGTTGTAGCCTTGAGAGATAGGAGTGTCAGTGTGAGGGTGGAGCAGACACTGGCATGGAGTTCAGGGACTTGACATCTTTTAATTAACCCTTCATAAACAGTTGGGGCCTTATGTACGGAAAATAGGAATTGCGATTCCCTAATTGTGATTTTTACTGAACCGCAATTAGGAAATCAAAATTCCTAATGCACAAAAACATACAATTTGTAAATAGAGATTTCTAATGGTGTCCAATAGATCTACCTCATAAATATTAATGAGGTAGGTCACAATTTTAGTTAGGAATTGCAGCCATCGCAGGCATAGTGGCCTGCTGAGGTCAGCAGACCATCATGACTGTGATTGCTTTTTAATAAAGCAAACTTTTTTTAATGTGGCCCATTTTCCTTAGAGGAAAACTGGCTGCAGTTAAAAAAGAAAATGAAACTTTGAAGTTTAATTTTTGAAGAGTAGGCAGGGGTCCCTTGTACCACTGCCTGCTTGTAAATATATTTGTTTCAAAATTCACAAAGGATGTGAATGGTTAAAACTACCCTTGAGGTTTCTGTACTGATTGCAAAACATTTATAAATACCACTGCGATTCAGTATTATGAAGGGACTCCCTAAACATACCCCCAGATTGCTCAACCCAAATTATGATTCAGTAACATGTTACTGGATCTCTGTTTGTATTCTGTACATATGGAAAAGCATTTTTGCTGTGGGTACTGAACTGATTCTGCAAATCAGGCCATTTCTAAACACAAAAAATGCTTTTGTACATATTGCCTTTAGGCCCAGATTTAAGAAGTCTTAGCACCTCCTTGCGCCACATTAGCTTAATTGTTTATGATGCTAATGTGGCTCAACTAGGTCCAATTCACTGTGCCAGAGTTACAAAGTGGCGCAATGCATGCATTGCACCACTTTGTAACCCCTTGCGCCACATTATGCCTGGGTCAGGCATAATGTATGCAAGTGGACGCGTTCCCCCATTAGGGGGAATGCAAAAATGCCTCAGTGGAATCTATGAGATTACACTGCACCATTTTTAGCAGCTATTTTTAATGACTGCACAGAGCAGGTGTTAAAGGGGGGCACACCATTATTCTTAATGGGCCCCTGTGTACCTTGCAGGATTAGCGCTAAAAATGATTAGTGCTAATCCTCTAATGTACTACAATAGCATCAAAATTAGGACGCCATTGTCCCTAACCTGCGCCATGGTGCGCCATATGTTTAATACGGCGCAAACATGGTGGTGTTAGGGGAGCACTTGTAAGTGCAAGGAGAGTGGCGCTGCATATAATGCATCATCACTTTTCTTAAATTTGGGCCTTATTTCCTGTCAAAGCGCATACTCCTTTCTTCGATACTGCTAGGCATTTGCTTTCAGTGGATGGCTTGACTCTGGCCTTGTATATTCTGTGTCTGCCCAATTGATGGTAAGAGCTGTGTGTGCTCTAGAAGACCCGAGGTTTCTGAAGCTCACTGTTCACGTGCAGTGAAAAAGCTGTGAGGGGAGTGCATTACTAGATTAAAGGGAAAAGGCTACAAAGGGCAGAGCATCATTTATTAAGTATTAGCCGACAAGCACAAGCTACATACAGCATTAAAAAGATGATTACAAAACAACTAATGTTCAAATACATAAATGTATTGATTTTATATTGAAAAAATAGTTTTTATCTTTATTTCTTTTTGCAAAAGAACTGAGTGAGTAAAGAGCTCACTGCTGTGATCCACTGTTGAAGAACTTACATTCCCCATCCTTCTGAGGTCAGTAAATTAAATACCATTGATTTTGGGTAAGAGAGACATCTGGTACTGCAGTTAGTCTAAACCACCTAAGTGAAGAATGAAGCATTATAAAAAAGTTAATCATGTTATTGGTAGCATAAAAACACAACTTGTACGTTTTATATATTAATAGCAGTGCCTAGCTTGTGACTGTGTTTGCTGGTACTCAGCACCGGCACTTATTTCCAAACACTTCCAATTATTAATGAGAATACCTCACATGGCAGCGTGTTCTGCTTATTTTTAGAACTCATTGGTAGAGTGAAAAAGTTTTAAAAGTTCAAATTTATAAAAAGAAAATAATATATTTATCATTTCTATGCCACCTCTGCAGCCTAGTGTGACATGTACTAGTCGTGGTCCAAAATGTTACACCTCAAATCAAAATACTTTATTGTTCGATTAATAAAAAAACATTGCAATATAAAACATGGCCACATGCTACAAATAATAAAATTGACACTAATAATAAAACAATTAAAAACTTTGTAGCTAAAAATCAGTTACAACCATGATAAAACGTTTAAGCTGATTCTTTATGAATTATCCCAAAGCAATTTTCCCAAGTCTGTCCTATTCAGTTTCTTAAGGAGTAGTTGTAAAAATTTTACCCCCTACAGCAAAATGGAATTGACTGACCCTTAAGCCAACATGTCTACATGAGCGGATGTTATTAACTAGGAAATCATGTTTTAACAATTTTCTTCTTTCCAGACCAAGAACGGGGCAAATGCAAAAAGCATGCAGCAATGATTCCTGGTTATAGCCGCATAAGCGGCAGTTTAGATCAATATACTGGCCTTTCCAGGATGGACGATCTTCTTTGGTGTCGAAGAATCCCATACGATATAGCAGGAATTGATGTTTGATGTGAACATAAAAGTGCTCAACTAAATACCCCTGTGGGGACAATGTCGTTTAAGACCCCAAAACTGTCCAGGCATGCCATCTTTTGGCCATAATGGCTTTGAGCGAGAGTGAGTGTACAGCAATGTTGACTAATCTGTTAAATTCGGACTTCCCCATGTTACGTTTCCATACTTCTTCCATTCCCAGGTTAATGATAACCTGGCTTAGGTAGCTTCCCCATGTTCCTTTCCTGTTACCGACTTCTTGCCAGCAGGAGTAGAGTAAGGAGGAATTCACTGGCGCTCGTAACCTCCATGATGCTTTAAAAAAGGCGCCCTGATGCTGGAAACTTTGATTTTTTTAAGCCCATCTCCTGTCTGACCTGGGCCGGTGAGGCACTTTTCAGGATATTAAAAACGGCCTTGTATGTTTTGACTTGACTGTTGTTCAATGCATAGATCTCCCGGCCCTTCAATATTTTGGTCCCATAAGAAATAGCTGGTAGTAGCTGTGCTGACATGAGTTTTAATAGATGGAACCAATTTGGGCAATCCAGCTTCTTTTTGAGCAGGTTAAAGCTATATTTTAATGAGTTGTCCTTTGCCTTGATCGACTGTAATTGGCACTTCCGTTTCAGGCGTGGTTCAAGATGAACTCCTAGATATTTATACAACTGCACCATGTCCACTTTTTCCTCTCCCAGGTACCAATTACATTGTTTCTAGTTTGTCCCTTATCAGTTTAGTTTTGTCCAGATTTATTTCTAGGCCTTGCTCGGCCATAAAGGTGTTAAGCGCTGTTAAACTCAGTTGCAGACCTTGAGGGGTATCAGCAGAGCGATGTCATCTGCATACTGTAAGCACCCACTTTTCTCTGAACCCAACGCCGGGGAAAGACTGTTCTCTTGTGCTAACAGGCCAGCAAGATCTGCCAGATATAGGTTAAAGAGAATTGGTGCCAGAACACAACCTTGCCTTAGGCCAGATTTTGTCGGTATTCTATTTGTTAATCTTGAACCATCTCCAACTTTGATCTGGACCCAGGTGTCTGAGTAGATATTTATAATGGCCCTCAGTAGGTTGTGAGGGATACCCCCTTTAGCCAGCTTAGCCCACAACCTTTCCCTGGGGACCCAATCAAACCCTGATCTGAGATCAATGAAACATGTGTAAAGGGCCAGCTTCCTGTGGCCGGCTTTTTCCACTCTAAGGAAAAGTGCGATTAAATTTGATTACGTTCCCATACCTGCCCTAAAGCCTGTTTGAAACCTCAGGAGTAACTGCAATAAACATAAGCCGTATAGCTTGGCTTCTACATCAGTGAGGGCTATCAGCCTATTATTCGACGGCAGAGCAGGATTTCCGCTTTTATAGACGGTATGAATTATACTGCCTCTCCACGATTCTGGGATCCGATTGATGTGGACGACAGAGTTGAAGAGTGGCAGAAAATACTGCACCCAATATACTGGGCCGGCTTTGAAGATTGCATTCGGAAGTCCATTTGGTCCAGCTGCCCCTTCAGACTTCAGCTTCTTGATCAGGTCGACTAGGGGTTGCATATATCATCATTTTAATCAGTAGTCAAGGATGACACCAAGATTAAAAAACACAGGAAAGTACTAAAATGAGTGTCAATGCTCAATTACTTTCAAAACAGAAAAAAGGAAGTTCAGACTAATTATATAACTTCCTTAGATAAGGAAGTTATATAATTAGTCTGAACTTCCTTTTCTTGGTGTCATCCTTGACTATTGATTAAAATGATGATATATGCAACGATGTTCAACCAATTTTAATTTTTCTTATTCTCTCCCTTTTTACGGGAGCCTGAGTGTAGGCATGTCCGTTTAGAAGGTGCTACTTTTGTAGTGACCATCGGTACAACACGGCTTAGTGCCCCCCCTACGTGGGGAGCCCGTCAGGCGTTGCACTGCCTGCCTGGCGAGGAGCCTTACCCGATGATGATGCCAGTCATCCACTGTGATGCTTGAGGGCACTCGCTCCTGATAATTCAGGTCTCCCTAGTTCATTCATTTTTTTATTGTATGGAACAGTGTACTTGTGTATTGTCGTACTATTATTGGGAGAATGTACACTGGACCAATGAATCTCCCGGTCCCTCCTCTTTTTCCCGTATATGTTTTTCCCCAGTGCCAGATAGTTCACTAACCCCCAAAACAGTTTACTATTTGGTCTTCGGCTTGTCCACAATAATTTGGACCATGTGTGTTCCTGAAAGCTTTTCTTTGCGGACCAACAATCTAAGCGATACTTTTTTTCCATGGGCCATAAAGTGAATTCTTTTTGCGCCTTCTCCCCGATGGATCGCTTTGACCAGCTTCCTAGTGTAATGTGCAATTTGTAATTTCTGATTGCGCAAAATTTTGTTGAACCAAGGTTGACTAACACGGACCCTGTTTGATGCATAAGACAATGCCTGGGAATTTGAATAGGAGGTGGCAGTAAATTTTGTCATACAAGCCGCAACATAGCACAGCCCAGTCTTCATTCCAATCCACTTTGAGAGTGGGCTCCTTTTGTTGCCTGTCCGCAAGAGTTTTTCTTTCTTCCAGGGCGCCAGCCAACTGGTACACCAATTCCATCACTACCGCTGTCCCTTTCTCATGCCATTTTAGTTTCTTAAGATTAAACATCACTGGAGGACTTATTAGATCATTCGAGGGCAGCAACAACTCGGGTTTATATGCAAGCTCCAATGATTATGGAAAATGATCACTCTCCGTTCTGCATTTAATTTGAAAACTCCTTACCAGGGCCCTCGCAGGGGTAGTTACCACGGTGTAATCAATGGTTGATTTTTTTTTTACCACTTACAAAGGGTATAGATGCCGGAGTGTCCGTCTCACTGTTTCCATTTAGTAAAGCTAGACCTAGTTTCTCTAGCTGTTGCCTATAAACACTTGCAACTTGGTTCTTCACATTTCTTCCTTGTGAGGGCAACAGATTGCGATTGAAATCGCCACTAATGATAAATGTGGACTCCTGATATTGTCTCAGCACTGTTTTGATGAATTTACCCAGAGTTTCCATTTTCTCCCCCTTTACAGCTTTTGTCGGGTGAATATACACATTTATGAGGATTAAATCGAATTGGCTGCACTGTGGCCTTCCTAATGTGATCTTTGTTGCCTGGATCCAGTTTAACTCTATGTCAATTGAGATTTTGTGGCATATGAGGGTCTTGGAGACCAGGGTTGCCGGGCCTCCTTTTGCATGACCCTATCTGCTATCGGACCTTGCTGGAATGTATGAGGCATCGTACCCAGACACCCCAATTGGCTCTGTACTCCAAGTTTCTTGGAGTAGCATGATATCGTACTCCTAGAAGAAAGATTGTACTTCTGGATCATGAAGAAGCGATTGGATGCCATAGACATTCCATGAGCAAATTTTGACATATGGACTAACTGAACCTTGGTTCATGACCTTTTGGCTGTTGTCAGGGACATTTTGGCAGCATAGGAGGCAGGGAGTCTTTGTAGGCCCAGAGAATGAGGTCTAGTCCTGTTTCACCATCGTGTTTCACAACTGTTAAATTTCCCATTGCCAAAGAGATTGTATCTGCCCCTGCTGCCCCTCTTAATACTGATTTATCACTGGTCCTGGGGGCCTGTAGGGGACCTGGGTAGTGAGGACGGTCTATTTGTCGTACTTCGATGCGCCATGAATAAAAGGTGTCGGAGTACGATATTAGTTGATGCACAAGGTCTGCTGTGGACCAAGTGGTGAGAGTGGCCTCTCGATCACTCCTAAGTGGATGGGGTTTCAATATAACAGAAAGCAGATCCACCAGTGAGATCTGGGATAAGTCTCTTATTTCTCCTATCAATTTTAGAATATTTCCTCTATTGAGGGTGTCAAAATTCCCCTCTGATTTAAAGTGCAGAATGAGGCGCAGTTTATGCGCCTCTGTATGCGCCGCTGTTACTGAGACTTTCATAAATACTTCAATGCCATGGGTGGAAAGCTTATGACCTGTTTTCAGTTGGTACTGTGGTAGTTTGACTGCAAGCTAGGGCTAAATGGACTAGTTTCTTTCCTTCTTTGGCCCTTGACCACCTTCTCATATTCCTGATTAATGGCCTCTGTTGGTGTATGCAGACGTTCTACGGTGCTACAAGACTCTGTGATTGGTGGAGAATTCTCTGGCGTACATTCCCTGGGAACAGGACTTTTGCTAATCAACTTACTGGTTGAATACAACACTTTTGTCACCTTGTTTTTTCCCACTGTTGTTTGTAAAAAAAAGGAGCTTTTTCCTTACATCTTTGGCCCCCGACTACTGGGAGTGCAGAAGCTCTTTGAGAATTTGAGCCTGAACTAGGACTTTCCTCAACAGCTATGGATTTTTTGGTATTAGATGGTAAAAGAGCATTAGCATTGGAATTACTGATGTTTAGTAAAAAATGGCTGCTTTTGATGCGTGAGGAATTAACATGCTTTTCTGCTTAACTGATCTTGCTTTTTTTCTTGCTTTCCTTTGCCTCTTCTTTTCCCTTTTTGACCTTAAATACTTAGTACCTGGGGTCTGACTTCCACTAATATATAATTGAGAATGGGGAGGACAATCTGAGGATTATTCCCTGAAATCGCACAGTCACATGCCACTTGTTGTACATAGTTATGTTCTTGGGCTCTCTAGATCAAATCATTGAGGGCTTGTAGCTTTGAGACAATGCCCACAATATATTTAGCCATGATGTTTAGCAGGTCGACGTGAATATCTTGTTTATCTACCTGATGCTTTATTGCAGTTGCCACAACGTCCAATGTCAACAAAAGAGAGCCCCATGTGTTAGCTGTGACATCTGATTGGTGTTGGGAATTATGGGTACTATCCTGAAATGGACTCAGGGAAATTATGGTATGCAACATATCCTCTTCATGCTTTTGACTGGATTCGTGAGGAGGAACATTTTTCCCTTGTGCCATGTTTGTGTTGCTCTCAAGGGAGTCCATGTCAACCAGCTCTATCAGGGCATGGTCGTGAATGCCACCAGGGTCTAGCAAGTCCGTCTCCTTCCTTGTCCGAGGGCTTGGGGGTTGATCCTCCCAGACACAAAAATCCCTGTCTAAAATCGACCCCGAAAAATCTGGACTGTCAATTTCAACCTTCGATCTTTCCTTATTGGAATCTAACCTCTCAGGTTCTTGTGCATTAGAAGACTGATTTCCTGGGGGGAGATCTTTCTCAGAATGATGCCCTGTTACTGCATCTGTTACCGCATCTGTTGGATCTATTGGTTCTTTATTTTCCTGCTATTGTAGGTGCCCAGTAGTAAAGAAATCCTTGATTTTGTACTCTACTTTTTTCACTGATGACATTGATGATGATCCCAAATTGACTTCCCTCTGTCCCATGGACTGCATCCCTTCCTTTCCAGAAGTTCTTAAACATACTACTGGTGGATTCACTGGGAGCAATGCCTTGTTCTTTTTAGAGATCTTATCCTCCCTCCATTGGGATCCACCTGCAGCTTGCTGGATCGCATTATACTGGCTTAACTGCTGACGTTGAAAAGGGCAGCAGCAATGGCGAGATTTATTGACATTAATCCTTATTTCTCGAAGTGACAGGGATTCACTTCTTTTGTGTGTGCTTTGTCGATGACTAGATAAATTCTGTAGCCTTGCTGACAGAGTTTCCCGGCTGGCTTGAGGAGGGTGGAAGGCTCAGGGGTACACTCTAGGTGGGGAAGCAAGTGGGGCTCACTGAAAAGTTCACAAGCTGCACCCAGCCTAGCTGGGACGCTTCTGTGAACCCACAGGGCTTATACTCAGCAGCGGCTGGCTACTACAGTTGCGCTCATCCCCCCACCTGAACCAGACACGTGTGCTGACCGGGGGCCCTGCCATTCTGCTACTGATGCTTCTGCTATTGATGCTCTTGGAGCTGATAATGTCCCACACTGCGCTGGCATCAAATATGCAGATATAGAGATATTTCTTGTCCGCCGGGCAGCAATAGCGGCAATGTCCAACTGAGGTAGAATAGATTGCAGTGAGTACGTTGCTGCCTGTTTTCCGCCTGCTCCGAGTGTTGTGCTGTTGTCCCGTGTGTCCTTTCCCCGCCGCTTCACTCAGTCTGCTTCACCTCTGTCCTGTAGCCTGCAGTCTCCCCTGACTCCCTCCACCTCGAAGGGCAACCTGGGTGGACTGGATCTGGGCAGGAGGCAGGGGGCCCGTGGAACAACAGCCGGCAGAGAGAAGCCCGAGGAGCAGAGGCGGGGGCAGTAGAGGAGAGGAGTGGACGACAAAGAAAGAATGTCCTGACCGGCCCCCCACTACCAGCATCGTAAATACGCTGCAGCGCTGCGGCCCTGCGGCTAGGCTCTGTTCCGCTCTGGTTTTGACAGTTGTTCGGGGCTAAAGTTCGGCCCGGCCCTGCCCCGATTGGACTCTGTGTGATCCTTGCGGCCTCTACTTCCACCACTCTGGTTTGGCAGGAGTTCGAGGCTAAGGTTTCGGCCCGGCCCTGTCCGGGCTCTGCGAGCTTGTCCTTGCAGCCTAAAACTTCTGCCTCCTCCCTCGATCTCTCGACTGCTCGGCACTCCGCTCGACTGCTCGAAGTGCTACACAAAGCCTTTTCCTTGTGACTGCAGAGTTCCAGGATTTTGTAAGGTGAACTGTCTGACCTTAGAACGGATGTAAATCACAAGTATGTAAGTCAGATCTGTGGTGGGTGAGAAGGACGGACCAGTTCTCCGCTGCGAATGGGCAGAGGCACTTGTTTAAGTGTGATGTCCAGTCAGTGGAACAGGGCTGGGAAAAAAGATGGCGGCAGGCTGATCCTACCACGAGTGCATACCTGCCCCTTCTTTCCTGCTCTTGTTGCTGCTGTCAGCCTGAACTGTTTATCCAGAGCACTTTTCTCAATCAGAAGCTGATCCAGAGAAACAGACTGATCTGGCTGCCTTAATGATGGGCCTCTCTGAGCATTTTACCAAGCCCATGGGGGATTCATCTGTACCGGACGATTTGTTTTGCTGACAAGGTGCCGACCAAAACCAGCGCATTCCATGGTGGTTGGAGTGGACACCAGACATCAAACATGGTAGCCCATGTCAGCAGCGCCAGCTCTCAGTGCCTAGTTATGAAGCTGCTCTAAACTGATGCAGTAGCCAGGCTTCTTCCATTGGATTGCTCAGCTTCCAAATTCTCATATTGGTGACAGTTCTAAAGTAAATAGTGCCAGTCCTCGACTAATCTTGATATAGGTAGGAACTTTCCATTGAGACAGGCTTTGCTTTTGAAGGCACGACCGTCTACACCAGTCGTTGTCCTAATTTCTTTCTATATTTGGTCAGATTTTTGTAAGCTAACAATGGACCAACAGGGGACGCACTGACAAATGACTGACCCACTCAAAGCGGTTAGGGTTCAAGTCTTCCTCTAAGAGACTGCTTGCTTGAAAGTTTTGATTACTGTACTCATGAAAAGAAAGGAGACCTCTCTTTCTAGCCAGTAGTAAAAAGCTCTGATCCTTTGATGTTTTGTTAGAAATTAGAAGTGAGGAGGGGGGCAGTTTGGGGCTCATCAAGAGCTGTCTTCGAGGTCTGACAGCTTAAGGGGTGGGGTGATTATTTTTCCCTTGGGTCAGGGGGGTGGCTCCACTGCTGGGTGTGGATTTTGTGTGATACAAATGGGTCACTTTTATTTTTGGGTTCCACCAGGGGATGCATTTGGGAGACGTGGCTGGGGAGCAGGAAAAAAATGAATTGGTATGATCACATGATTACATTTTATGGATGGATTATCTTTGCGGTTGAAATTTGCAGGAATTTCTCATCAGGGAATGTTGATAATGGAAATAATATATTTGGGTTCAACTTAAGTTAATACGGTGAAACATAGCTGGCCTCAATCAACCTTTACAACACCTCTTGGTTAGAGAGGAAGAATCCATTTACAATTCACAGATTCTTTGTCTAGGGAGCTATACTATAACCATCAATCCGGATTATGATCAGTTAATAGATTCCTCAGACAGAAGACAAATGCTGTCCAGAAATAAATCTTAAAATTTGGCAGATGTCTGGTTTCAATCAAGTAATAGGACCCTACAGAGCATATACTAAGTGCCATTCCCCAGGATCTTAATGAGTAATGTATTAACAGAAAGCATCCCTATCACAAGATGTACTAGGCATGGTTGGCCCCCTTCACCACTATTATTTGACCTGTATATTGCACCTTTCGCCCAGTGGATCAGGGCTGAAAGTACCATAATTCCGTTTTCTGCCCAGGGATTTCAGGTAAAATTTTGTTGTACATTAGAAATCTGACCCACTCAGTAATTAAAATAGAGGAGTATGCTGATGGGTTTGGCAAAATCTCAGGGTACCAAATCAACAAGGACAAAATGGTGGTCATGTCATGGAGGGTGCAGAGTGAAGTTCAGAATTCTAAGAAGCAGAAGAGATACTTGGAAATTCAAACAGTACATGATCTAGTAACTCTGCCAGTTGTGAATCGGAAAAAAATCAGCTGTGAATCTGGAGACAAATACGGCACGTACAAGTGGGGAACTCTCCAAGTTTAAGAACCTTCAGTTCAAGTTGTGGTCTTCGCAAACATACATTGGGGAGGGTGTGAAAGAGTGGGAGGACCACAGTAAAAGTAGTGCAAAGTTGAAAAACAAAGTAACACTATGGTAATGGGCTCTTCTTGAAGCTGAAGACAGTCATTAGCCGGAACCATATTTGATCTGGAAGGAGGATTTAGAGGATTTACCAGAGACATATCTAAGACAATTGTCGCAAGTATCTTCAAACACTCTTTACTCAGTTGGAAAATCTGCACCATTGGAGAGGGGCCATTTTTACTCTCCTTAGGGTCTATTGGACTCCATGCAAGATGACAAACACAGTACATAATGCTCCATGGTGGCCAAAATGTGAAACCCCATGGGCAAACAACATACACGTTTTTGGATTGCCCTGAGCTGTTGCCTTTCTGCAGTGAAGTGCGTATGATCTTAACAGAGATAAATTGCCACCAGCTTAAGGTAAGCCTGCCTTTAGTGCTTTTTGGTAGTGATCTGATCTATACAACATGGATAATGAGATCCAGGTAAAGCTCATATTCTATCTGGTTCTGTTGGCGAGAAGAGACATTTATAAAGTATGGGTATCATCAGGTCCACTGTCTTCCGAAGATGTGGTGAAGTATCCTAACTATATCTCCCAAATGAATAAGGCATGTGACCCAGAAAGTTACAAGAAAATCTGCAAGAGCTTTGTTAATTGGCAATAAGATCTGCTGTGCCCAATGATTACCCCTTATATGGTGCACTTGCTGAGCCAGTGAGTTTTTGGCAGCAAACCAAGAAGAAGCCAGTTTCTTCTGCAGTGGAAATCACTCAATAAGAAACTGAGAGTGTAATGAGGACAAAAACAAATAAATCAATAATCCAAATTCATACATTGTGGGATAACAAATGGCTATGAGAGCCAATATGATTTTTCTTTTAAGCAGACTGTCTTCCTCAAATTATTTCAAACTGGAGTGCTTCAAGATCATTAAGGATTTTTGCAAAGTATGGGACAAAGTATGTCTTAAGTACTGGGATGAAGATTTACAAGCCCCTAGCGCTTCCTTGCGTCACATTAGCATTATTCTTTTTACACCAATGTGGTGTTAAGGTGGCATTTTTGTAACACCTTATATACAAAGGTGTAATCTGCTTTTACTGCATTGCAAACAGTATATGCTCTCTGCAACAGTCTTTTTATTTTAAATATCTCCAAATTCATGATTACTTTCCACATACTCCTACCCATAATGTTGGCTTCAATGATCCGTTCTCAGGGCATATTTCTACCCTTCTGCAGGCAAGCTAATGGCTAGGGCGATGTATAAAATTATAAGTAATCACAGGAATGATGAGGGCCATACTTGAAAGTGGCGCCATAGGCAAGATCAGGCTATTTAACCAAAATATATCTCTAACAATCTGGATACAATCAATTTATCAGTCGTCTCAGTTAGTCTCAAGCTTCAGCAGTAAATAACAGTTTGTATGTTATACTACACAGCGGAAAACAATTTTGAGTGGGATGTTAACAATGCTTGTAATATGTGTTGTTGCCTGAAATGCAGCCTCCAAGCAGCAGATGTTGCACATACGTTGGCTGGGTGCCCATCTTTGAATGGTTATTGGTCCAATGATTTGCGTCCCTCTCTCTGGGCCATATTTATACTCCGTTTGCGCCGAAATTGCGTCGTTTTTTTTGACGCAATTTCGACGCAAAACTAACGCCAACTAACGCCATATTTATACTATGGCGTTAGAGGCGAATAGCGCCAAAGTTCCCGGAATGTGCGTCATTTTTTAGCGTGAACCCCTTCCTTGCGTTAATGATATGCAAGGGAGGCGTTCCCGTCTAAAAAATGACTCCCAGGCCTTTACGTGGTATTTATACTCCCGGGCAAAAGAGACGCCCGGGAGTTGGCGTGGCAAAAAACGGCGCATTTGCGCCACTTTTTAACGCCTGCTCAGGGCAGGCGTTAAGGGGCCTGTGGGCTCAAAATGAGCCCACAGGTGCCCTCCCATGCCCCCAGGGACCCCCCCTGCCACCCTTGCCCACCCCAGGAGGACCCCCAAGGATGGAGGGACCCACCCCAGGGACATTCAGGTAAGTTCAGGTAAGTATAATTGTTTATTTTTTATATTTTTTTTTGGTGGCATAGGGGGGCCTTATTTGTGCCCCCCTACATGCCACTATGCCCAATGACCATGCCCAGGGGACAGAAGTCCCCTGGGCATGGCCATTGGGCAAGGGGGCATGACTCCTATCTTTACAATGATAGGAGTCATGTTGATGGGGGATGGGCGTCGTTAAAAAATGGCGCAAGTCGGGTTAAGACGATTTTTTCGACGTAACCTGACTTGCCCCATTTTAAGACGCCCATGCGCCATTTTCCCCCTACGCCGGCGCTGTCTGGTCTACGTGGTTTTTTCCCACGCAAACCAGGCAGCGCCGGTCTGATTGCGCCGTCTAACGCCATTCCATAAATACGGCGCCCGCTTGGCGCTTCAGAATGGCGTTAGACGGCGCAAAACTTTTTGACGCTAAACTGCGTTAGCGCAGTTTAGCGTCAAAAAGTATAAATATGGGCCTCTGTATCTGAGGCTTGACCTTCAGATTTCCTCTAAAGATATTATGCTGGCATTGCAATTATAGCTGCCCGCTTGTGCTGTGCAAGGACTTGGATTACTTCCATACTCCCCAGGGTTCATGCGTGGTGGGTGCTTCTTTGTCAGATATTTCAACTTGAGGCAGCTATTCTGAGATTAAAAAGAAATAAGGAGTAAAAACGCCTTAAGTATATTCTATTGCTAATTCAAGATGCTGTGTTTAGTTGTCTGATTGTGTTAATCTTAATCTCATTTTATCTATAGGTCCACTGTTATACCTGCACTGAGTTGTATCCTTTTTAATATCTTACCATTAAGTATGTTAAATCAAACGTGCCTTAAAGTTACACTGAAATATCTTTTTGTGATCATATTCAATTTAAATAAAAATCATTTTAAAAAGTATGCGGTGAAGTCAGGTACAATGGAATACCTTAAATTTAAATGATTATAATGTGCATTGAGCTTGTGCCCATTTTGCATGAAGTATTTTCTGTAGAGTTTCTTTGGATGAGCGTTGCGCTCTGACCAAAGCTCGGTCCAAATGTATGTCTTTTATTATTTGGCCACTGATGTGGCTGCAGCTTTTCGCTATTTACATCTAAGGCAAATACAATCAGTCACATGATGAACAGGTTCATTCATCTCCCAGATGTCACACTTTTCAGAAATCAACCTGTAAACCTCAGTGAGTTCCCTTGGAATACACCAGTATGTGCTTAACTATATGACTATTTAAACCCCTTCAGTCCTACTGACATCGGTTTCCAATTCATTTTCTTATGTGGGCTGCATCATTTTTGGTTCTGACGTAAGTGGGTGGATGACAGCTAGTGATAGTGTCTTTCTCTTGCTACAGTCAATTGTAGCAGGGTACATATTGATGCATTGTTTTATGTTTTTTCTATTCAGAAGTGGAGGAACTAACGCTCTTTAGAAGTAAGAAATCAAGGCGGGTGTGCAGATACAATATTATGGTTTTGATACTCACATGATGGTACATAGATTCATATGATATAGATCAAGATTTGATGAACATTAAATAAAAAGAGGTTGTTCAATTACTTGAACTGTTGAAAAACAAATAAGGGTATCCCGGAATGAGCCTACAATATCTGGTCTGCAAATACTGAAAAAATCAAAATGGTATCCTGCTTGGATAAATTACATTGGTAAATGTTTCCACAGTGACCTCATTAATTTTGACACTGGGACCTTAGACTAAATCATTACAAGACATTTTACAAGACAATTGCATTTAGTTGTCTGGGTTATGTCTCCATTCATTGTTCAAATACCTCAAGCAAAACTCAAACTAAAAACATTTACATTATCCTTGTGAAATACATCACCTCCACATATATAATCACCCGAACAAAAGCAAATTCATTCCTTCTTAATATGTACTCCAAGTACTAGTTGCACATTTTTTTCAGTGGACATTCGCCATAGAGATAGTCTTCAAAATCAAGCATGCCCTACCCAATTTTTTTCAAGTCCGTATTAGTCCACTGTTTAATTTATTTTGCAAATAACTCCTCCAGTTTGTACTGTCAAAGCATTTCTGGCCAAATTTGTTTGAAGGCCTCTTCAGGACTAGGCAGACCGAAGTACTTCCATGTCCAGGTAGCAAAAAGCATCAACAGATAGTTCACCAAAACAGTGGGAGACATGCCTAATGGACTATGGCCAGAGAGGATCTGATCTTTAAATGATCTTCCACGAATATGGCAGAATCCATGCGACTAGAGATTTCTTCTGTACCATGAGTCTCCCCACTTTTTTGTGAACTAGCTGTAAATCCCCCAGTCATTTAATACCTATTCGATTCTATTCCCAGAAACTCTCCAGCCATGCCACCTGGTCCAGCTACAGGCCCAACCAGAAGGGAATCTCATTTGTCTTATGTCGGTCCCAGCCTGTTCACCTCAGCCCTTTTCATGCTTGAAACACTAACCTGGTGATCTCATGTAATGCCCTGAGGCATTTCGTTGGGGTTTGAAGTTTCTTTAGATGGTGGATATGTTGTCATGGAAGAAGTCAGCTAGGGTGGCACAGTGTTCCTAGGAGGGGGTGATGATGTTTTGTTTTGCTGAGGGTTTGGAGAATTCCTCGACAATGCTGAAAAGTTTTTTGCTGTGGTTGGAGATGGCTTTGATGCAGTTGGTTAAAGCTTTCCTTCTGGTGTCTTTCAGGTGCCTGTGTTATTGGCTGAGAGAAATCTTGAATGTGGTCCACTTGGTGGTGCGCCACCTCCTTTCTAGTTGTTTGCAGTTGCATTTGGAGGATTTCAGTTCGAGGGTGTACCAGTTGTCTTGTCTGGAGAGTCTGTTGGGCTTGGATGGTTTGCTGGGGGTAACTCTGTTGGCACTGTTGGTGAAGTTTTTGACAGCTTGATTGACATTCCAGGAGGGGTCAGGTGAATTGAGGGTGCTGGTCTATTGTTTTTCGGATACTGTGTTCCAGCTGTGGTGAGGTGCTTATCAGTCCATACGTTTACTGGCCAGCCAGTGGAGGAGCTTACTGGACTTGTCACCTCATTCATTTATGCATCTGGTCGCGGCTTCCCAATACAGTCAGCACTTCATTTAGGCACAGTTTACACTTTGATGCTCATCCACTGATAAACAGTGGTTCACCTGCTCTGTTTGGATACCTCAATTATTAATTTCCAGTTTTCCATTCAGGCAGAGAACTCAGCACATAAAACAATAGGACTCTTTTTATGTGCAGAGTTCTCCATCTCAACTTTGTAGAATCTTTGTAGTGGTAAATTACTATTAACTCGAAGTTTGTGAAAATGAAAGCAGTAGTGAACTTACACAAATATGTATATTAACCTTTGCGAATCAGGATCTCTGTGTGCATATCTCACTTACTAGACCTGCAGTTTCCAGCATAGCCATTTAAAGAATATCTCTACATTACCTATGGGAACGCATTTGAATCGTTGACGTTTTATAGCTCCAGCACCAGTCTAGGAGGTGGATTCTCTTGCTTCCGTGTGCAAAACATGTTTGTCGATGGTTTGAGCTGAAACAGTTGTATTCCAAAATTCAGGGGCTACTGTCATTCTCCTGAAAAATGAGGAATCACGAATAATGTATTTGTATAATAACATTATAATAAAGTTTAACCCCTTCTGTGCCGCGGACGTAGTGGTTACGTCCTGCGGCACAGTGCTGCTGTGCCGAGGACGTAACCACTACGTCCTCGGCACACAGCCCAGAGGGAGCGCTCTCGCTCCCTCTGTGGGGTTCCCCCCCACCCCCCCAAGTCAGGGATGGAAGGGGAAGCCCTTCCCCTCCCACCCCCGACCCCCCCCAACCCCCCCTGTGACGTCAGCGCGCGATGATTAGTCACAGGGTCTCCCCCATCGCGCTGGAAGCAGAGCTTCCAGCGCGATTGAAAAAGAAATGCTTTTGCATTTCTTTTTCAATCCCATGGGGGAGGCCCCGAGAGGCTTCAAAGGGAAGGAAATGTATTTCCTTCCCTTTGAAGTCTCTCACAGGTTTCAAAAGCTGGATTGCTTGCAATCCGGCTTTTGAAACCCCACTAGACACCAGGGATTTTTTTTTTTTCTTGAAATTCGCAAAAGGGAGCGACCCCTTGGGCAAGGGTCGCTCCCAGGGGGGCATTTTTTTAGGAAGGCCTTTTCTGCCCCCCCTGGGGGCAGATTGGCCTATTATTAGGCCGATCTGCCCCCAGGGGGGGCAGAAACCTCTAGGCACCAGGGACCATTTTTTTTTGTTTGTTTTTTTTGTGATGAATTCTTTTTTTTTAGGTGGGGAGCGATCCCTTAGGCAAGGGTCGCTCCCCTACGGGGCAATATATATTTAGGCCATTTCTGCCCCCCTTGGGGGCAGATTGGCCTATTTTGATAAGGCCAATCTGCCCCCAAGGGGGGCAGAAACCATTAGACACCAGGGAGTTTGTTTTTGCGCGTGAATGTCACGCAACAAAGCGACCCCTTTGGCAAGGGTCGCTCCCAGGGGGGGCAATTTTTTGGGAAGGCCTTTTCTGCCCCCCCTGGGGGCTGATCGGCCTATTATTAGGCCGATCTGCCCCCAGGGGGGGAAGAAACCTCTAGGCGCCAGGGCAATTTTTTTTTGTGTGTTTTTTTTTTTTGTTCTTTTTTTTTTTTTAGAGATGGGGAGCGACCCATCAGGCAAGGGTCGCTCCCCTGGGGGGCAAATTGTATTTAGACCATTTCTGCCCCCCTGGGGGCAGATTGGCCGATTTTAGGTCAATCTGCCCCCAAGGGGGCAGAAACCACTAGGCACCGGGGATTTGTTTTTTGGCGCCAATGTCACGCAGGGGGAGCGACCCCGTAGGCAAGGGTCGCTCCCGGGGGGGGGGGTGGGGGGGCAAATTTATTTTAGGCCATTTCTGCCCCCCCGGGGGACAGATCGGCCTATTATTAGGCCGAACTGCCCCCGGGGGGGGGCAGAACACTCTAGGCGCCAGGGCAATTTTTTTTTTGTGTTTTTTTTTTTTTGTTGTTTCTTTTTTTAGAGATGGGGAGCGACCCATCAGGCAAGGGTCGCTCCCCTGGGGGGGCAAATTGTATTTAGACCATTTCTGCACCCCTGGGGGCAGATTGGCCAATTTTAGGTCAATCTGCCCCCAAGGGGGCAGAAACCACAAGGCACCGGGGATTTGTTTTTTGGCGCCAATGTCACGCAGGGGGAGCGACCCCGTAGGCAAGGGTCGCTCCCGGGGGGGGGGGGTGCCGGTTGGGGGGGCAAATTTATTTTAGGCCATTTCTGCCCCCCCGGGGGACAGATCGGGCTATTTTTAGGCCGAACTGCCCCCGGGGGGGGGGGGCAGAACACTCTAGGCGCCAGGGCAATTTTTTTTTTGTGTTTTTTTTTTTTGTTGTTTCTTTTTTTAGAGATGGGGAGCGACCCATCAGGCAAGGGTCGCTCCCCTGGGGGGGCAAATTTAGACCATTTCTGCCCCCCTGGGGCAGATTGCCAATTTAGGTCAATCTGCCGCCCTAGGGGGGCAGGAAACACTAGGCACCGGGGATTTGTTTTTGGGGCGGGGGGGGGGGGGTGGGGGGGGGGGGGGGGGGGGGGGGGGGGGGGGGGGGGGGGGGGGGGGGGGGGGGGGGGGGGGGGGGGGGGGGGGGGGGTTAGGCCATTTCTGCCCCCCCCGGGGGACAGATCGGCCTATTATTAGGCCGAACTGCCCCCGGGGGGGGGCAGAACACTCTAGGCGCCAGGGCAATTTTTTTTTTTGTGTTTTTTTTTTTTGTTGTTTCTTTTTTTAGAGATGGGGAGCGACCCATCAGGCAAGGGTCGCTCCCCTGGGGGGGCAAATTGTATTTAGACCATTTCTGCCCCCCTGGGGGCAGATTGGCCAATTTTGGGTCAATCTGCCCCCAAGGGGGCAGAAACCACAAGGCACCGGGGATTTGTTTATTGGCGCCAATGTCACGCAGGGGGAGCGACCCCGTAGGCAAGGGTCGCTCCCGGGGGGGGGGGTGTGGGGGTTGGGGGGGCAAATTTATTTTAGGCCATTTCTGCCCCCCCGGGGGACAGATCGGCCTATTTTTAGGCCGAACTGCCCCCGGGGGGGGGGCAGAACACTCTAGGCGCCAGGGCAATTTTTTTTTTGTGTTTTTTTTTGTTGTTGTTTCTTTTTTTAGAGATGGGGAGCGACCCATCAGGCAAGGGTCGCTCCCCTGGGGGGGGCAAATTGTATTTAGACCATTTCTGCCCCCCTGGGGGCAGATTGGCCAATTTTAGGTCAATCTGCCCCCTAGGGGGCAGAAACCACTAGGCATCGGGGATTTGTTTTTTGGCTCCAATGTCATGCAGGGGGAGCGACCCCGTAGGCAAGGGTCGCTCCCGGGGGGGGGTGGAGGTTCGGGGGGCAAATTTATTTTAGGCCATTTCTGCCCCCCCGGGGGACAGATCGGCCTATTATTAGGCCGAACTGCCCCCCGGGGGGGGGGCAGAACACTCTAGGCGCCAGGGCAATTTTTTTTTTGTGTTTTTTTTTTTTGTTGTTTCTTTTTTTAGAGATGGGGAGCGACCCATCAGGCAAGGGTCGCTCCCCTGGGGGGGGGCAAATTGTATTTAGACCATTTCTGCCCCCCTGGGGGCAGATTGGCCAATTTTAGGTCAATCTGCCCCCAAGGGGGCAGAAACCACTAGGCACCGGGGATTTGTTTTTTGGCGCCAATGTCACGCAGGGGGAGCGACCCCGTAGGCAAGGGTCGCTCCCGGGGGGGGGGGTGTGGGGGTTGGGGGGGCAAATTAATTTTAGGCCATTTCTGCCCCCCCGGGGGACAGATCGGCCTATTTTTAGGCCGAACTGCCCCCGGGGGGGGGGGCAGAACACTCTAGGCGCCAGGGCAATTTTTTCTTTGTGTTTTTTTTTTGTTGTTGCTTTTTTTAGAGATGGGCAGCGACCCATCAGGCAAGGGTCGCTCCCCTGGGGGGGGCAAATTGTATTTAGACCATTTCTGCCCCCCTGGGGGCAGATTGGCCAATTTTAGGTCAATCTTCCCCCTAGGGGGCAGAAACCACTAGGCACCGGGGATTTGTTTTTTGGCGCCAATGTCACGCAGGGGGAGCGACCCCGTAGGCAAGGGTCGCTCCCGGGGGGGGTGGAGGTTGGGGGGGCAAATTTATTTTAGGCCCTTTCTGCCCCCCCGGGGGACAGATCGGCCTATTATTAGGCCGAACTGCCCCCGGGGGGGGGGGCAGAACACTCTAGGCGCCAGGGCAATTTTTTTTTTTGTGTTTTTTTTTTGTTGTTTCGTTTTTTAGAGATGGGGAGCGACCCATCAGGCAAGGGTCGCTCCCCTGGGGGGGGGCAAATTGTATTTAGACCATTTCTGCCCCCCTGGGGGCAGATTGGCAAATTTTAGGTCAATCTTCCCACTAGGGGGCAGAAACCACTAGGCACCGGGGATTTGTTTTTTGGCGCCAATGTCACGCAGGGGGGAGCGACCCCGTAGGCAAGGGTCGCTCCGGGGGGGGGGGTGGAGGTTGGGGGGGCAAATTTATTTTAGGCCATTTCTGCCCCCCCGGGGGACAGATCGGCCTATTATTAGGCCGAACTGCCCCCGGGGGGGGGCAGAACACTCTAGGCGCCAGGGCAATTTTTTTTTTGTGTTTTTTTTTTTTGTTGTTTCTTTTTTTAGAGATGGGGAGCGACCCATCAGGCAAGGGTCGCTCCCCTGGGGGGGCAAATTGTATTTAGACCATTTCTGCCCCCCTGGGGGCAGATTGGCCAATTTTAGGTCAATCTGCCCCCAAGGGGGCAGAAACCACTAGGCACCGGGGATTTGTTTTTTGGCGCCAATGTCACGCAGGGGGAGCGACCCCGTAGGCAAGGGTCGCTCCCGGGGGGGGGATGGGGGTTGGGGGGGCAAATTTATTTTAGGCCATTTCTGCCCCCCCGGGGGACAGATCGGCCTATTATTAGGCCGAACTGCCCCCGGGGGGGGGCAGAACACTCTAGGCGCCAGGGCAATTTTTTTTTGTGTTTTTTTTTTTGTTGTTTCTTTTTTTAGAGATGGGGAGCGACCCATCAGGCAAGGGTCGCTCCCCTGGGGGGGGCAAATTGTATTTAGACCATTTCTGCCCCCCTGGGGGCAGATTGGCCAATTTTAGGTCAATCTGCCCCCTAGGGGGCAGAAACCACTAGGCACCGGGGATTTGTTTTTTGGCGCCAATGTCACGCAGGGGGAGCGACCCCGTAGGCAAGGGTCGCTCCCGGGGGGGGGGGTGTGGGGGTTGGGGGGGCAAATTTATTTTAGGCCATTTCTGCCCCCCCGGGGGACAGATCGGCCTATTATTAGGCCGAACTGCCCCCGGGGGGGGGGGCAGAACACTCTAGGCGCCAGGGCAATTTTTTTTTTTGTGTTTTTTTTTTTTGTTGTTTCTTTTTTTAGAGATGGGGAGCGACCCATCAGGCAAGGGTCGCTCCCCTGGGGGGGCAAATTGTATTTAGACCATTTCTGCCCCCCTGGGGGCAGATTGGCCAATTTTGGGTCAATCTGCCCCAAGGGGGCAGAAACCACAAGGCACCGGGGATTTGTTTTTTGGCGCCAATGTCACGCAGGGGGAGCGACCCCGTAGGCAAGGGTCGCTCCCGGGGGGGGGGGTGTGGGGGTTGGGGGGGCAAATTTATTTTAGGCCATTTCTGCCCCCCCGGGGGACAGATCGGCCTATTTTTAGGCCGAACTGCCCCCGGGGGGGGGGCAGAACACTCTAGGCGCCAGGGCAATTTTTTTTTGTGTTTTTTTTTTTTTGTTGTTTCTTTTTTTAGAGATGGGGAGCGACCCATCAGGCAAGGGTCGCTCCCCTGGGGGGGGGCAAATTGTATTTAGACCATTTCTGCCCCCCTGGGGGCAGATTGGCCAATTTTAGGTCAATCTGCCCCCTAGGGGGCAGAAACCACTAGGCATCGGGGATTTGTTTTTTGGCTCCAATGTCACGCAGGGGGAGCGACCCCGTAGGCAAGGGTCGCTCCCGGGGGGGGGTGGAGGTTGGGGGGGGCAAATTTATTTTAGGCCATTTCTGCCCCCCCGGGGGACAGATCGGCCTATTATTAGGCCGAACTGCCCCCCGGGGGGGGGGCAAAACACTCTAGGCGCCAGGGCAATTTTTTTTTTTGTGTTTTTTTTTTTGTTGTTTCTTTTTTTAGAGATGGGGAGCGACCCATCAGGCAAGGGTCGCTCCCCTGGGGGGGGCAAATTGTATTTAGACCATTTCTGCCCCCTGGGGGCAGATTGGCCAATTTTAGGTCAATCTGCCCCCAAGGGGGCAGAAACCACTAGGCACCGGGGATTTGTTTTTTGGCGCCAATGTCACGCAGGGGGAGCGACCCCGTAGGCAAGGGTCGCTCCCGGGGGGGGGGTGTGGGGGTTGGGGGGGCAAATTTATTTTAGGCCATTTCTGCCCCCCGGGGGACAGATCGGCCTATTTTTAGGCCGAACTGCCCCCGGGGGGGGGGCAGAACACTCTAGGCGCCAGGGCAATTTTTTCTTTGTGTTTTTTTTTTGTTGTTGCTTTTTTTTAGAGATGGGCAGCGACCCATCAGACAAGGGGTCGCTCCCCTGGGGGGGGCAAATTGTATTTAGACCATTTCTGCCCCCCTGGGGGCAGATTGGCCAATTTTAGGTCAATCTTCCCCCTAGGGGGCAGAAACCACTAGGCACCGGGGATTTGTTTTTTGGCGCCAATGTCACGCAGGGGGAGCGACCCCGTAGGCAAGGGTCGCTCCCGGGGGGGGTGGAGGTTGGGGGGGGCAAATTTATTTTAGGCCATTTCTGCCCCCCCCGGGGGACAGATCGGCCTATTATTAGGCCGAACTGCCCCCGGGGGGGGGGCAGAACACTCTAGGCGCCAGGGCAATTTTTTTTTTGTGTTTTTTTTTTGTTGTTTCTTTTTTTAGAGATGGGGAGCGACCCATCAGGCAAGGGTCGCTCCCCTGGGGGGGGCAAATTGTATTTAGACCATTTCTGCCCCCCTGGGGGCAGATTGGCCAATTTTAGGTCAATCTTCCCACTAGGGGGGCAGAAACCACTAGGCACCGGGGATTTGTTTTTTGGCGCCAATGTCACGCAGGGGGAGCGACCCCGTAGGCAAGGGTCGCTCCGGGGGGGGGGTGGAGGTTGGGGGGGCAAATTTATTTTAGGCCATTTCTGCCCCCCCGGGGACAGATCGGCCTATTATTAGGCCGAACTGCCCCCGGGGGGGGGCAGAACACTCTAGGCGCCCAGGGCAATTTTTTTTTTGTGTTTTTTTTTTTTGTTGTTTCTTTTTTTAGAGATGGGGAGCGACCCATCAGGCAAGGGTCGCTCCCCTGGGGGGGCAAATTGTATTTAGACCATTTCTGCCCCCCTGGGGGGCAGATTGGCCAATTTTAGGTCAATCTGCCCCCAAGGGGGCAGAAACCACTAGGCACCGGGGATTTGTTTTTTGGCGCCAATGTCACGCAGGGGGAGCGACCCCGTAGGCAAGGGTCGCTCCCGGGGGGGGGATGGGGGTTGGGGGGGCAAATTTATTTTAGGCCATTTCTGCCCCCCCGGGGGACAGATCGGCCTATTATTAGGCCGAACTGCCCCCGGGGGGGGGCAGAACACTCTAGGCGCCAGGGCAATTTTTTTTTTGTGTTTTTTTTTTGTTGTTTCTTTTTTTAGAGATGGGGAGCGACCCATCAGGCAAGGGTCGCTCCCCTGGGGGGGGCAAATTGTATTTAGACCATTTCTGCCCCCCTGGGGGCAGATTGGCCAATTTTAGGTCAATCTGCCCCCAAGGGGGCAGAAACCACTAGGCACCGGGGATTTGTTTTTTGGCGCCAATGTCACGCAGGGGGAGCGACCCCGTAGGCAAGGGTCGCTCCCGGGGGGGTTGTGGGGGTTGGGGGGGCAAATTTATTTTAGGCCATTTCTGCCCCCCCGGGGGACAGATCGGCCTATTATTAGGCCGAACTGCCCCCGGAGGGGGGGGGGCAGAAACCTCTAGGCGCCAGTGGAATTTTTCTTTTTTTTCTTTTTTTTTTTCTTTGTTTTTTTTTTTTAGAGATGGGGAGCGACCCATCAGGCAAAAGTCGCTCCCCTGGGGGACAAATTGTATTTAGGCCATTTCTGCCCCCCTTGGGGGCAGATTGGCTGAGTTTAGGTCAACCTGCCCCCAAGGGGGCAGAAACCACTAGGCACCGGGGATTTGTTTTTTGGTGCCAATGTCACGCAGGGGGAGCGACCCCGTAGGCAAGGGTCGCTCCCGGCGGTGGAGGGTGGGGGTTGGGGGGGCAAATTTATTTTAGGGCATTTCTGCCCCCCCCCCCCTGGGGCCGGCTGAGCTACAGGCCAAACACCACAGGTAGGCACCTTGCAAAAAACACCTCTGTTTTCTGTGAAAAAATATGTTGTGTCCACGTTGTGTTTTGGGCCATTTCCTTTTGTGGGCGCTAGGCCTACCCACAGAAGTGATGTACCATTTTTATCGAGGAGACTTAGGGGAACGCTGGGTGGAAGGAAATTTGTGGCTCCTCTCAGATTCCAGAACTTTCTGTCACCGAAATGAGAGGAAAAAGTGTTTTTTGGGCCAAATTTTGATGTTTGCAAAGGATTCTGGGTAACATAACCTGGTCAGAGCCCGCAAGTCACCCCATCTTGGATTCCCCTGGGTTTCTAGTTTTCAAAAATGCACTGGTTTGCTAGGTTTCCTCAGGTGTCGGCTGAGCTACAGGCCAAAATCCACAGGTAGGCACTGCTTTTTATAAATAAATGTGATGTGTCCACGTTGTGTTTTGGGCCCTTTCCTTTCGTGGGCGCTAGTCCTACCCACACAAGTGAGGTATCATTTTATCGGGAGACTTGGGGGAACGCTGGGTAGAAGGAAATTTGTGGCTCCTCTCAGATTCCAGAACTTTCTGCCACAGAAATGTGAGTAACATGTGTATTTTTAGCCAAATTTTGAGGTTTGCAAAGGATTCTGGGTAACAGAACCTGGTCCGAGCCCCGCAAGTCACCCCTCCTTGGATTCCCCTAGGTCTCTAGTTTTCAGAAATGCACAGGTTTGGTAGGTTTCCCTAGGTGCCGGCTGAGCTAGAGGCCAAAATCTACAGGTAGGCACTTCGCAAAAAACACCTCTGTTTTTTCCCAAAATTTAGGATGTGTCCACGTTGCGCTTTGGGGTGTTTCCTGTCGCCGGCGCTAGGCCTACCCATGCAAGTGAGGTATCATTTTTATCGGGAGACTTGGGGGAACGCTGGGTAGAAGGAAATTTGTGGCTGCTCTCAGATTCCAGAACTTTCTGCCACAGAAATGTGAGTAACATGTGTATTTTTTAGCCAAATTTTGAGGTTTGCAAAGGATTCTGGGTAACAGAACCTGGTCCGAGCCCTGCAAGTCACCCCTCCTTGGATTCCCCTAGGTCTCTAGTTTTCAGAAATGCACAGGTTTGGTAGGTTTCCCTAGGTGCCGGCTGAGCTAGAGGCCAAAATCTACAGGTAGGCACTTTGCAAAAAACACCTCTGTTTTTTTTCCAAAATTTAGGATGTGTCCACGTTGCGCTTTGGGGTGTTTCCTGTCGCCGGCGCTAGGCCTACCCCACGCAAGTGAGGTATCATTTTTATCGGGAGACTTGGGGGAACGCTGGGTGGAAGGAAATTTGTAGCTCCTCTCAGATTCCAGAACTTTCTGCCACAGAAATGTGAGGGACATGTGTTTTTTTAGCCAAATTTTGAGGTTTGCAAAGGATTCTGGGTAACAGAACCTGGTCCGAGCCACACAAGTCACCCCTCCTTGGATTCCCCTAGGTCTCTAGTTTTCAGAAATGTACAGGTTTGGTAGGTTTCCCTAGGTGGCGGCTGAGCTAGAGGCCAAAATCTCCAGGTAGTCACTTTGCTAAAAACAGCTCTGTTTTCTGTGATGTGTCCACGTTGTGTTTTGGGGCATATCCTGTCGCGGGCGCTAGGCCTACCCACACAAGTGAGGTATCATTTTTATCGGGAGACGTGGGGGAACGCTGGGTGGAAGGAAATTTGTGGCTCCTCTCAGATTCCAGAACTTTCTGCCACAGAAATGTGAGGAACATGTGTTTTTTTAGCCAAATTTTGAGGTTTGCAAAGGATTCTGGGTAACAGAACCTGGTCCGAGCCCCACATGTCACCCCTCCTTGGATTCCCCTAGGTCTCTAGTTTTCAGAAATGCACAGGTTTGGTAGGTTTCCCTAGGTGGCGGCTGAGCTAGAGGCCAAAATCTACAGGTAGTCACTTTGCTAAAAACAGCTCTGTTTTCTGTGATATGTCCCACGTTGTGTTTTGGGGCATATCCTGTCGCGGGCGCTAGGCCTACCCACACAAGTGAGGTATCATTTTTATCGGGAGACTTGGGGGAACGCTGGGTAGAAGGAAATTTGTGGCTCCTCTCAGATTCCAGAACTTTCTGCCACAGAAATGTGAGTAACATGTGTATTTTTAGCCAGATTTTGAGGTTTGCAAAGGATTCTGGGTAACAGAACCTGGTCCGAGCCCCGCAAGTCACCCCTCCTTGGATTCCCCTAGGTCTCTAGTTTTCAGAAATGCACAGGTTTGGTAGGTTTCCCTAGGTGCCGGCTGAGCTAGAGGCCAAAATCTACAGGTAGGCACTTTGCAAAAAACACCTCTGTTTTTTTCCAAAATTTAGGATGTGTCCACGTTGCGCTTTGGGGTGTTTCCTGTTGCCGGCGCTAGGCCTACCCACGCAAGTGAGGTATCATTTTTATTGGGAGACTTGGGGGAACGCAGGGTGGAAGGAAATTTGTAGCTCCTCTCAGATTCCAGAACTTTCTGCCACAGAAATGTGAGGGACATGTGTTTTTTTAGCCAAATTTTGAGGTTTGCAAAGGATTCTGGGTAACAGAACCTGGTCCGAGCCACACAAGTCACCCCTCCTTGGATTCCCCTAGGTCTCTAGTTTTCAGAAATGTACAGGTTTGGTAGGTTTCCCTAGGTGCCGGCTGAGCTAGAGGCCAAAATCTACAGGTAGTCACTTTGCTAAAAACAGCTCTGTTTTCTGTGATATGTCCACGTTGTGTTTTGGGGCATATCCTGTCGCGGGGCGCTAGGCCTACCCACACAAGTGAGGTATAATTTTTATCAGGAGACGTGGGGGAACGCTGGGTGGAAGGAAATTTGTGGCTCCTCTCAGATTCCAGAACTTTCTGCCACAGAAATGTGAGGAACATGTGTTTTTTTAGCCAAATTTTGAGATTTGCAAAGGATTCTGGGTAACAGAACCTGGTCCGAGCCCCGCAAGTCACCCCTCCTTGGATTCCCCTAGGTCTCTAGTTTTCAGAAATGCACAGGTTTGGTAGGTTTCCCTAGGTGGCGGCTGAGCTAGAGGCCAAAATCTACAGGTAGTCACTTTGCTAAAAACAGCTCTGTTTTCTGTGATATGTCCACGTTGTGTTTTGGGGCATATCCTGTCGCAGGCGCTAGGCCTACCCACACAAGTGAGGTATCATTTTTATCGGGAGACATGGGGGAACGCTGGGTGGAAGGAAATTTGTGGCTCCTCTCAGATTCCAGAACTTTCTGCCACAGAAATGTGAGGAACATGTGTTTTTTTAGCCAAATTTTGAGGTTTGCAAAGGATTCTGGGTAACAGAACCTGGTCCGAGCTCCGCAAGTCACCCCTCCTTGGATTCCCCTAGGTCTCTAGTTTTCAGAAATGCACAGGTTTGGTAGGTTTCCCTAGGTGGCGGCTGAGCTAGAGGCCAAAATCTACAGGTAGTCACTTTGCTAAAAACAGCTCTGTTTTCTGTGATATGTCCACGTTGTGTTTTGGGGCATATCCTGTCGCGGGCGCTAGGCCTACCCACACAAGTGAGGTATCATTTTTATCGGGAGACGTGGGGGAACGCTGGGTGGAAGGAAATTTGTGGCTCCTCTCAGATTCCAGAACTTTCTGCCACAGAAATGTGAGGAACATGTGTTTTTTTAGCCAAATTTTGAGATTTGCAAAGGATTCTGGGTAACAGAACCTGGTCCGAGCCCCGCAAGTCACCCCTCCTTGGATTCCCCTAGGTCTCTAGTTTTCAGAAATGCACAGGTTTGGTAGGTTTCCCTAGGTGGCGGCTGAGCTAGAGGCCAAAATCTACAGGTAGTCACTTTGCTAAAAACAGCTCTGTTTTCTGTGATATGTCCACGTTGTGTTTTGGGGCATATCCTGTCGCGGGCGCTAGGCCTACCCACACAAGTGAGGTATCATTTTTATCGGGAGACATGGGGGAACGCTGGGTGGAAGGAAATTTGTGGCTCCTCTCAGATTCCAGAACTTTCTGCACAGAAATGTGAGGAACATGTGTTTTTTTAGCCAAATTTTGAGGTTTGCAAAGGATTCTGGGTAACAGAACCTGGTCCGAGCCCCGCAAGTCACCCCTCCTTGGATTCCCCTAGGTCTCTAGTTTTCAGAAATGCACAGGTTTGGTAGGTTTCCCTAGGTGGCGGCTGAGCTAGAGGCCAAAATCTACAGGTAGTCACTTTGCTAAAAACAGCTCTGTTTTCTGTGATATGTCCACGTTGTGTTTTGGGGCATATCCTGTCGCGGGCTCTAGGCCTACCCACACAAGTGAGGTATCATTTTTATCGGGAGACGTGGGGGAACGCTGGGTGGAAGGAAATTTGTGGCTCCTCTCAGATTCCAGAACTTTCTGCCACAGAAATGTGGAGGAACATGTGTTTTTTTAGCGAAATTTTGAGGTTTGCAAAGGATTCTGGGTAACAGAACCTGGTCCGAGCCCCGCAAGTCACCCCTCCTTGGATTCCCCTAGGTCTCTAGTTTTCAGAAATGCACAGGTGTGGTAGGTTTCCCTAGGTGGCGGCTGAGCTAGAGGCCAAAATCTACAGGTAGTCACTTTGCTAAAAACAGCTCTGTTTTCTGTGATATGTCCACGTTGTGTTTTGGGGCATATCCTGTCCGCGGGCGCTAGGCCTACCCACACAAGTGAGGTATCATTTTTATCGGGAGACGTGGGGGAACGCTGGGTGGAAGGAAATTTGTGGCTCCTCTCAGATTCCAGAACTTTCTGCCACAGAAATGTGAGGAACATGTGTTTTTTTTAGCCAAATTTTGAGGTTTGCAAAGGTATTCTGGGTAACAGAACCTGGTCCGAGCCCCGCAAGTCACCCCTCGGATTCCCCCTAGGTCTCTAGTTTTCAGAAATGCACAGGTTTGGTAGGTTTCCCTAGGTGGCGGCTGAGCTAGAGGCCAAAATCTACAGGTAGTCACTTTGCTAAAAACAGCTCTGTTTTCTGTGATATGTCCACGTTGTGTTTTGGGGCATATCCTGTCGCGGGCGCTAGGCCTACCCACACAAGTGAGGTATCATTTTTATCGGGAGACGTGGGGGAACGCTGGGTGGAAGGAAATTTGTGGCTCCTCTCAGATTCCAGAACTTTCTGCCACAGAAATGTGAGGAACATGTGTTTTTTTAGCCAAATTTTGAGATTTGCAAAGGATTCTGGGTAACAGAACCTGGTCCGAGCCCCGCAAGTCACCCCTCCTTGGATTCCCCTAGGTCTCTAGTTTTCAGAAATGCACAGGTTTGGTAGGTTTCCCTAGGTGGCGGCTGAGCTAGAGGCCAAAATCTACAGGTAGTCACTTTGCTAAAAACAGCTCTGTTTTCTGTGATATGTCCACGTTGTGTTTTGGGGCATATCCTGTCGCGGGCGCTAGGCCTACCCACACAAGAGAGGTATCATTTTTATCGGGAGACATGGGGGAACGCTGGGTGGAAGGAAATTTGTGGCTCCTCTCAGATTCCAGAACTTTCTGCCACAGAAATGTGAGGAACATGTGTTTTTTTAGCCAAATTTTGAGGTTTGCAAAGGATTTTGGGTAACAGAACCTGGTCCGAGCCCCGCAAGTCACCCCTCCTTGGATTCCCCTAGGTCTCTAGTTTTCAGAAATGCACAGGTTTGGTAGGTTTCCCTAGGTGGCGGCTGAGCTAGAGGCCAAAATCTACAGGTAGTCACTTTGCTAAAAACAGCTCTGTTTTCTGTGATATGTCCACGTTGTGTTTTGGGGCATATCCTGTCGCGGGCGCTAGGCCTACCCACACAAGTGAGGTATCATTTTTATCGGGAGACGTGGGGGAACGCTGGGTGGAAGGAAATTTGTGGCTCCTCTCAGATTCCAGAACTTTCTGCCACAGAAATGTGAGGAACATGTGTTTTTTTAGCGAAATTTTGAGGTTTGCAAAGGATTCTGGGTAACAGAACCTGGTCCGAGCCCCGCAAGTCACCCCTCCTTGGATTCCCCTAGGTCTCTAGTTTTCAGAAATGCACAGGTTTGGTAGGTTTCCCTAGGTGGCGGCTGAGCTAGAGGCCAAAATCTACAGGTAGTCACTTTGTTAAAAACAGCTCTGTTTTCTGTGATATGTCCACGTTGTGTTTTGGGGTATATCCTGTCGCGGGCGCTAGGCCTACCCACACAAGTGAGGTATCATTTTTATCGGGAGACGTGGGGGAACGCTGGGTGGAAGGAAATTTGTGGCTCCTCTCAGATTCCAGAACTTTCTGCCACAGAAATGTGAGGAACATGTGTTTTTTTAGCCAAATTTTGAGGTTTGCAAAGGATTCTGGGTAACAGAACCTGGTCCGAGCCACACAAGTCACCCCTCCTTGGATTCCCCTAGGTCTCTAGTTTTCAGAAATGCACAGGTTTGGTAGGTTTCCCTAGGTGGCGGCTGAGCTAGAGGCCAAAATCTACAGGTAGTCACTTTGCTAAAAACAGCTCTGTTTTCTGTGATGTGTCCACGTTGTGTTTTGGGGCATATCCTGTCGCGGGTGCTAGGCCTACCCACACAAGTGAGGTATCATTTTTATCGGGAGATGTGGGGGAACGCTGGGTGGAAGGAAATTTGTGGCTCCTCTCAGATTCCATAACTTTCTGCCACAGAAATGTGAGGAACATGTGTTTTTTTAGCCAAATTTTGAGGTTTGCAAAGGATTCTGGGTAACAGAACCTGGTCCGAGCCACACAAGTCACCCCTCCTTGGATTCCCCTAGGTCTCTAGTTTTCAGAAATGCACAGGTTTGGTAGGTTTCCCCTGGTGGCGGCTGAGCTAGAGGCCAAAATCTACAGGTAGTCACTTTGCTAAAAACAGCTGTTTTCTGTGATGTGTCCATGTTGTGTTTTGGGGCATATCCTGTCGCGGGTGCTAGGCCTACCCACACAAGTGAGGTACCATTTTTATCGAGAGACTTGGGGGAACATAGATTAGCAAAACAAGTACTATTGCCCCTTGTCTTTCTCTACATTTTTTCCTTCCAAATATAGGAGTGTGTGTAAAAAAGACATCTATTTGAGAAATTCCCTGTAATTCACGTGCTACTATGGTCACCCCGGAATTCAGAGATGTGCAAATAACCACTGCTCCTCAACACCTTATCTTGTGCCCTTTTTGGAAATGCAAAGGTTTTCTTGATAGCAATTTTTTACTCCTTATATTTCAGCAAATGAATTGCTGTATACCCGGTATAGAATGAAAACGCACTGCAGGGTGCAGCTCATTTATTGGTTCTGGGTTCCTCGGGTTCTTGATGAACCTACAAGCCCTATATATCCCCGCAACCAGAGGAGTCCAGCAGACGTAACGGTATATTGCTTTCGATAATCTGACATTGCAGGGAAAAGTTACAGAGTAAAACGTAGAGAAAAATTGATGGTTTTTTCACCTCAATTTAAATATTTTTCTTTTTCAGCTGTTATTTTCTGTAGGAAACCCTTGTAGGATCTACACAAATGACCCCTTGCTGAATTCAGAATTTCGTCTACTTTTCAGAAATGTTTAGGTTTCTGGGATCCAGCATTGGTTTCATGACCATTCCTGTCACTGACTGGAAGGAGGCTGAAAGCACAAAAAATTGCACAAATGGGGTATGCCCCAGTAAAATGCCAAAATTGTGTTGAAAAATTGGGTTTTCTGATTCAAGTCTGCCTGTTCCTGAAAGCTGGGAAGCTGCTGAGTTTAGCACCGCAAACCCTTTGTTGATGCCATTTTCAGGGGAAAAACCACAAGCCTTCTTCTGCAGCCACTTTTTCCAATTTTTTTGAAAAAAACGAAATTTTCACTGTATTTTGGCCAATTTCTTGGCCTCCTTCAAGGGAACCCACAAAGTCTGGGTACCTCTAGAATCCCTAGGATGTTGGAAAAAAAGGACGCAAATTTGGCTTGGTTAGCTTATGTGGACAAAAAGTTATGAGGGCCTAAGCGCGAACTGCCCCAAATAGGCAAAAAAAGGCCCGGCACAGGAGGGGGAAAAGGCCTGGCAGCGAAGGGGTTAATACCTATCTGCTCAGTTGTCCACACTAGGCCTGAGCGAATAATTTGTCATGCCTTGAATAATTCACAAATTTCGTGTTACACAAAAAGTGAAAACTTTCACCATTTCCCCTAATGCTTAGTTTTGTATTAGTTTTGACTGAGTGAGAATAGTTTAAGTAGAAAAGGTCTTACTGTGCCATATTAGCAGGCAGTTTCTCCTCAAACTAGTCTTTTGCCTGTATCTCTCATGACTTGTTTTACAAGTATACCTTCATAAAGAAACGTTACTACAGATACTAGTGAACTCATTAACTCATTTTGGATAATACATATAATTTTGTGACGTTTATGTGTATTTTGCAAAACAGTGACAATTTCATACCATCCTACATCACAACATGTTCATTGAGAAGGTGCAAATTCAAAGTAAGTTTAAAATGGAGCAAAGAACCATGCACATTGTGATGCTGTAAAATGGCCTGGAGCAAACAGGTTTTGCTGGAGCCTCAGGCCCATATTTATACTTTTTTAGCGCCCCATTTGTGTTGTTTGTTGACGTAAAATCAGCGCAAACTTACAAAATACAACTGTATTTTGTAAGTTTGCGCTGATTTTACGTAAAATAAAGACGCAAATGGGGCGCTAAAAAAGTATAAATATGGGCCTCAGTATCTTAACCAAGGCAACACATGAATTAGAAACCATGGATAACATACAAGCTCCTCACATGCAAGCATGAAATACTGAGTTTCAGTTTGCCTCATTTTGTATTTATTAGGGAAACCCTACTTAAGCATAAACCACAATCCTTGTGAGGGTGAAGTCACAAGCAACCCTAATTTAACCTGTGATCAACCCATTGGTAGATTGGCACAGAACAGTCAGGCTTAACTTAGAGACAATGTGTAAAGTATTAGTGCAACACTTCAAACAGCAATACAGTGAAAACACACCACAAAAGGACACACGTCAGGTTAGAAAAATATAGTGATTTTTAATAAATAAAAGATAAAAAATTTCAAATTAGTATAACCTGAGATATGCAGGTTTAAACATTTCAGAAAAATAGCTCCATAAAGCACAACGCGCCAGTTATCCCAGATTACCTCAGATCCTGGTTTCAAAGTGTTGCAGGGTCCCTCGCTGAGGATGCTATGCTCAGCCGGGGAGATGATTCCCTTGCAAGGAGCTGCAGAGCTGCAATGGGAGGCCTGTATCATCAACGATGATCCCGTCACTGAGGGCTTGCAATGCGACGTCTGGTGTCAGTTAAGACAATGTGCAGATTCTGAGGAGCTGTGAAGCTGTGAGGGCAGAACCTGCATTATTGTCGAGGCTGCCCTCAACAAGAGATTTGCATCAGGAAAGCTTTGCACAGGCAACAGTTCTAATGCAGGCTGCGAGGTGCATGTGGAGTCGTTTGCATTGGGACACCCCTCACAGCTAAGGAGATGCCTCAGTTAGTTCGAGTTTGCACCACACATCAGAGGAGATGTGTTGGTTCTTCTGGTCCACATATGGGATGGCAGGGCACCTTCAGGGACAATTTCAAAGGTCCAGGACTGAAATTATGTCAATGAGCAGGGTAGCACCGACAGATGGCGGAGTTCAGGTGCTGTGTTCAAGGTTATTGGAACCTTCTGTCCCGGAGGCTCTAGTAAGAAGGCCAGCCAACTAGCTCTTGGTGTCACTGTGGGGTCTTGGGTTCAACAGATTCAGGTTCAACCCTTCCCACCAAGGCAAGAGGTCAGCAGGTCAGCACAACATGGCAGCAGTTCATTCAGAGCAGCAGTCCAGTGGAATGGTAGTCCTTTCACCAGCACAGAAGTCCTTCTTGCGAAGAGTTGGTGTCAGAGATCCAATATTTAGAACTAGTTCTGCCTTTGAAGTGGGAGAAGCTTCTAGAGGTTTCACTTTGAAGTCCCTAGGCACCCAGCCTTCCTTGTCCTGGCTCCAGACCTACACAGGGGGTATGCAGCTATTTGTGTGGCGGCAGGGTACAGCCTATTCAAGTGTAAGTAGTGCTGTGCCCATCTTGGTCCTCCCATTGTTCCAATGATGGCTCATTCAGGCACACCTAATCTCTCTCTTGAGCGTGGCTGTCTAGGAGGAATCCAAAAAGCCCAACTGTCAGCTACATGCAGTCATGTAACCTAGAGATGGAGTAAAGGCACTAAATGGCTAAGGCAGAAAAATGGCAATTTCTAAAAGTGGTATTTTCAAACCTGTAATCTAAAATTTGACTTTAGCATGCAAGAGGATTTTTCCTTAAAGTTTCAAAGACACCAAACATGAATTGGGTACCTGCTCCCATTTGAATATTACAGCTTAATAAAAGTACTAATGTGACTTCAATGCTTAAAAGTACATACCCAACATTTTCAATACATTGTACCCTGCCTCTGGGATGTCCAGGGCCTAACTTAGGGGTGACATATGTGTAGTAAAAGGCATGTACGGGCCTGGCAAAAGGTTTATATTGCCAGGTTGAAACATCAGTTTAAAATCTGCCACAGTCAGCAATGGCTGGTCTGAGACATTTTTGAAGGGGCGACTTAAGTGGGTGGCACAATCAGTACTACAGGCCGACTAGTATCATTTAGTTTAGAGGCACTGGGTACATGTAGTACTACTTTATTAGGGACATATATGTAAATTAAGGGGCATATTTATTCTCCATTTGCGCCAAATTTGTGCCATGTTTTTCACACAATTTCAGTGAACCTACCTTGCGACAATGAGATGCAAGGTAGGCGCTCCTATCTAAAAAATTGTGCTAGCCCCATAGTCATCCCCCAGTGCGAAAATGACGCACTGGTGTGAGGAGGGGCTAAACTTTGCACCACTATTTAACGCCTGGGTCAGACCAGGCACTAGGGGGCCTGTGGACTCATTTCCATGGTTAAACACCATGGAATGTGTCCACAGGTGCCCTCCTCAAGCGGCAGGGACACCCCAACCACACCAGAGGGACACCGGAGGATGGGGGACCCTATCCCAGGTAAGTAAGGTAAGCATAGGTAAGTATTTTAAAAAAAATTAAAGTGCCATCGGGAGCTGAACCTCTCATTGCAGAGGGTGCAGTGGCCATGCCCAGGAGACACTGGTCCCCTGTGCTGGCCATTAAAGTGGTGGGCATGACTCCTGTCTTTTCTAAGACAGGAGTCATGTCATATGGATGGTTTTCCATCAGAAAATGATGTTAGGCATTTTTTTTGCCTGTAACCAGCCTAATGTAATTTTTTCGTGCAAAACCCCCTTCTCCCATACCGCCACCCCAACCTGGCTAACATAAAAAAAATTACGCTACCCCATCCTCTGCACTGGCTCGCACCATTCCATAAATATGGCACCTGGCTGGCGTTCAGAAAGAGCGTAAGACGCTGCTAAACTTTTTGATGCAAAACTGCGTTAGTTCAGTTTTGAATCAAAAAGTATAAATATGCACCTAAATTTGGCAAATTGATCAAAGGTGGTCATGTGTGTAGAGCCCTAAGGCCAGCAAAAATGGCAGAAGAAGTCAAAAGTTTGGGGAAAGACCACACTGAGGTTGTCAGGTTTTACACCATTTGCTCACCAAAACAGATTTTTTAAGGTCTAGGATTTCTTTGATGGAATCTCACATTATACAGCACCTCCTCAGAAGATCAGAACCTCTGCCTAAGCTGCATCAATTCCATCCACCACAACACAGCTCCTTCTACCTCGACTACATCTTATACAACTATATTCTTCATGTTGTGTCCTCTTTAAAGGTGTTTCTGCTGAAACCAAAATTCCTTCATAGACATTTTCTATCTTTAAAATCTCAATTTCTTGCCTAGGCCCTACCAAGTGTGGCAAACTGGTTTTCAGAAGAAGCTTTATAAACTCTCTGTGTCTCCATTTAGTTCAGGTGAATTACACATACGCGTGCTCCTAAATACATTTTTAGATATTTTGTACAAACACACATCAAAATATTCACACTTGCTATAGTAACATTCCCTATGTCCATTGTTTGTGTTTATTGTGAACACTGCATCCTCATTTGACCACGTTTCCCACAACAAGTGTTCATGGTCAGTTGCATGTGTAAAGGATTCATTTTTTGCCCACATAAAGCCCATAATAAACATGTTTCAAGTTCCCAGAAGGTGTATCTTCCTGGTAATTACCCTCCTCAGGGCTCCTTTCACTTCATTGTTCCTCAAAGTGTAGATAAGTGGGTGAAGCATAGGAGTCAGAACTGTGTTCATCAAAGAGGCTGCTTTATCCTTCTCCAAAGAAGAACTGGTGGTAGGTGGGATATAACTAAAGATGGTTGTCATATAGAACAAGGTCACGACTATCAGGTGGGAAGAGCAAGTGGCAAAGGTTTGATTTCTCCTTTCAGCTGAACGGATCTTTATTATGGCAAGCACAATAAACAGGTATGAGACTAACACAAAAAGGCAAGGGAAGAACCCCACCAGAACATTTAGAGCATAGGTGAGTTCCTCATTTAGGTGGGATGTAGAGCATGAGAGTTGGAACATTGGGGGCATGTCACAGAAGAAGTGGTTGATGTCCAGAGACTTGCAAAAATCCAGTTTTGACAGAGAAACCATGTGAAGGACTGAGTAGATGATACCCATAAGATACGAGAAGGCAACCAGCTGAATCTGCAGCTTTACATTAATTTTAACTCTGTAGGTCAATGCATGACAAATAGCCACATAGCGGTCATAAGCCATCATGGCCAACAGTAAAGACTCAGTTCCCAGAAAAAAATGGTTGAAAAACAGTTGGGCAAAGCAGCAAAGTGGAGAGATTGTTTTCTCTACTGACAAAATATTTACCAACATCAGAGGGACTACAGTAGTGGAGCTCCCTAGATCAACAATAGAGAGGTTGACCAAGAAGAAGTACATTGGGGTATGGAGGCGGTGTTCTACGGAGATGAGGAAAATTATGAGGATATTTCCCATAAGAGTGAATAAGTAGACAGTGGAGAATGTCACAAACAGTACAGTTTGTACCTTGGTACTATTGGAGAGTCCCAGGAGGAAAAATTCTGTAGTGTGATTTCGCTGGTCCATCTGCTGAGAGTGAATGCTCTACAAGGCAAGGGAAAGGGTCTACAATTAGTGATTCCCATTATCATTCATAGCAGTGAAATTACTAAGATCAACACATATGAGAGAAATATATAAGGGCCTTGTTTAGATATTGGTCGATGAGTTACTCCATCACAATAGTGACGGATAACCCATGCGCCAAAATTCTAATCCCATAGGAAATAATGAGATTTTGATTTCGGCGAATGGGATATCCATCATTGTTGTGACGAAGTAGACCATCCACCAATATCTAAATAAGGCCCTATATTTTTGCACCGGAGGATAAGTAACTTTGGTGAATTCCATGGGATACAGATATGACCTTGAAGCAAAAATATGGCAGCACAACAAGAATTATTTTCATAAACCTGTCTGGTACTTGTTTGTAAGAGAAGGAGAAAATCTGCACCCTGAGATTTACACTCTTGCAAAGGTGTAAATTTAATAATTTCAGAAAAACTGGAAACGCCTACTGGTTACGATTTCCTGGTGTTCTGGAACCTTTTTGTGAATTCCATCATGGATAATATGCACACATACATTTCAAGAAGAATCAGAACAAAGTGCATTTTCAAACTCTTCTTGCTTTTACTTCTCCTTTGAGAAAATATGTTTTCCTTGGAGAGCCCTATTGCCCTGCATTGTAACCATTTGTGGGGTGTTCTTTGCTCCTTTCCCATCCTGGAAATTGATATACCCTTTCACAGTGAAATGAGTGCTTCTCTGGCCTTTTTCAGGGTGTGAAGGTGTTGAAAAATTGTTGGTGACTACCGACAAACATGCATATTTTTGGGTATTTACAAACGTCTCGGGCATTCCCTTCCTGGAATATCCATGCTCCACCTACTAGAGGTTATTTATACATGCCGAGTCCTCTATAAAATCATTTGTGGGTGCAAAAGGTTTTGTATTTATAAATTGGGCTTCGTGTGCACTGACTTTCATGCACAAAGTAGTTTAAGAATAAGTCACTCCCTAGAAGCTTTGTCATTCAATGTGAATTCCTAAATTCATCTCAGTTAAATAGATTTGTTTGGTGACACATGTTCAGTTCTCCCAAGAATCCTTACCAAAAACAGATAGGCCCTGATTAATCAAGAAGTCTCACAATGCATCACAGCACGTAAAGATGAGGGCAGCGGAACAGTACCATTTCCGTATTTTTATAATTTACTGTCTAATACCACTGTGGTATTCATTGCGCCCCCAGACAGGAATATAGCCAGCATACATAGCAACAGGTGCCCTGCCCTAATCTTGGTGGGCCTTCTCACACTACCACCAGTAACTGTCCTGCATGAAAGGCTTTACCAAAGGCAGAAAGGCAGAAAAAGCATGATATCCCAATGTCTAAATAGGATTAGTGATGCATGAGTTGGGTAGTTAAGAGAGATTTCAATTTTTGGTGCTGTCCCTTTATTGTCATCCTCTAAATGGGGTGCTGAGTCTAGAACAGTAGTGGTAACCTGACCTGACCAGAAAGTTTAAGGCCCATATTTCAGAAAATGTGCCACTTGAGCTATGATGCACCACTTTTTCTGCACCCCCTACCGGCACCTAACGACACCATGGTTGCACTTTGTAAATATGGCGCGGTGAAAAGCCAGTTCAGTGCTGCCTTAGCATAAAACAAATTACACTATGGCGGTGCTAAGGTGGAGCTAGGGGCTCTTAAATAGGCCCCTAAGTGTAGGCTGGTGCTTCTGGAATATAATTCAAAATGGTGGTATGCCTGTAAATGGAGGACTGCCACTGTAGCAGTTCTGTCTTTCCCACTCGTGAATATACTAGTGTTGAGAGATGTAGGGCTAGTGAAGCCGATTCATTGAATACAAGACGTTTCTATCTATAATAGTAAGAAACCTAAGAAGAGAGGATGGTCCTTAAGTGTTATGTCCTTTCTACTTGCAGGGCTACTGTAGAAACCATTTCAATGTCTTTCAATATAATTAAGTTATTTTGTTCACCGACAGTGATTCAAAGCATGAACATAAGAGTGCAGTGGGTAAGCAGCTACATAGGGGTCAAAATTTAGGCCCTGATTCCCCTGCCGCCCGCCAAGCGGGAACCGCCAGAAGACCGTCCCGCAGTCAAAAGACCGCGGCGGTCATTCTGAGTTTCCCGCTGGGCTGGCGGGCGACTGCCAGAAGGCCACCCGCCCGCCCAGCGGGAAACCCCTTCTCACGAGGATGCCGGCTCCGAATGGAGCCGGCGGAGTGGAAGGGGTGCGACGGGTGCAGTTGCACCCGTCGCGATTTTCAATGTCTGCTATGCAGACACTGAAAATCATTATGGGGCCCTGTTACGGGGCCCCTGCAGTGCCCATGCCATTGGCATGGGCACTGCAGGGGCCCCCAGGGGCCCCACGACACCCGTTACCGCCATCCTGTTCCTGGCGGTGAAAACCGCCAGGAACAGGATGGCGGTAAGGGGGTCGGAATCCCCATGAGGATTCCCTAGGGCAGCGGGAAACCGGCGGGACACCGCCGGTTTCCCATTTCTGACCGCGGCTGTACCGCCGCCGTCAGAATGCCCATAGGAGCACCGCCAGCTTGTTGGCGGTGCTCCCGTCATTTTAGCCCTGGCGGTCGTCGACCGCCAGGGTTAGAATGACCCCCTTAATCATGAATGGTCTGAGACATCACTTGTGACTGTCACTTTGCAAAGGTGTAGTCCATAAATGGAGGTGGTAGCGTTCTCCTTGAGCCCTTCTTGTAACACACTTTATGCAAAATTATAATTCGAAGGGTGTCACATACTTGAGAACATCCTGATGATTTAATAATTTAATATGCATACATTTTATACAAATGTTCTGCATTGCAGTACCTAAAAGTTGATTTGCCCAGTAATGTTACTGAGGCACAAGTGTCCAAAGCTGTGATTTTTATTGCATGGAAAATGTTCAGTTGTATTGTGCAATGTTGTTTGATCTGATGGCATGTTTTTGCACTGAAGTGATTATCTGGACTTGGTACCCACTGTTGCTACATCATAAAGGCCTTCCAAACCAGGCTAGCAGGCTCTCTGAGAGGCTGTCAGCACAGGGCTATTTGTATGCTTGGATTAAAAGCAGAAAAGCACAGCCACAGGAGGAATACGCAAAGCAGTGAAGGTGGTGGGGGTTGGTTAAGGGTGGCAAGCAAGGTATTTTGTTTTACATGTGGGCCTCGGAGCAGAGGCCGTGTTATATTTGGCTCCTCCCTTACTCCTCCCACCCTATGTAGCAGTTTATAGCACAGGCAGATGATTTTTGGGGCCATATATAACATAAGATAATAGATGGGTGTGAGAGAACAGGGCTGATTGTAGAGGCCCCCTAACTTTTTGCCATTTTCCACTTTTTGCTGGTGTTTTCCTGACTCTGATGGTGCCCTGGGTACTGCTAACCAGTCCCAGGGCCAGTGCTCTGCATAAAATCAGTATGCAAATTAGGCTAATTATAATTGGCTAAGTCAACCTACCTATAATTCCCTAGTATATGGTAGTGCATGTAGGTTTAGGGACCCAAGCATAGGCAGTGCACCCATAGGTGCACTGCTGAGGTGCCCAGTGTCATTTTAAAGGCAGGCCTGCCTTGCTGGCTGCTTTTAAGTTGAAGTGATATACAAATTCGACTTTGGAATTAAAAGTAGTTCCAAAGTCTTAAATTACCTTATTTTTAAATATAAGTCACCCCTAAGGTGTGCCCTATGTGCCCCTAGGGCTGGGTGCCATGTAACTATAAGCAGGGACCTTATAAAAATAGTTTTCTAAGCCCTGGTGAGGTAAAAACTGCCAAATTCGTTTCCCCTCACTGTAGTGAATGGCCTCCATAGGCTAGAATGGGGAGACTTTATTTTAATTTTTAAAGTCCCCTCAAGTAACAGATACCAGAAGTTTGGTATCAAATTAATTGTTATAATAAATCCCACAACTTCCAGTATAACTTGTGCAGGTAAAGAGTTTTAAACTTTACCTGAAAAGTTGCCAACTTCAGCCCTGCAGTGTTTTTACTACTGTGCTCTGATTGGCCAGCCTCTGGCAGCCTGGCCAGGCTGCCTTGATGAGGTGTGAAGTGGCCTGGCTTCACACAAAGAGATGTGCCTGTGTGAGGAGATCTCCCCTCAGCAGATGGTGAGGCAGGAAGGGGGAGGGCTGCCAGACTGGTCTTCAAAGGCAGAGAAGGACATTTGGAGCAACCCAGGAACACCCCCATACCCTGCAAACCCAGGCAATTAGGTGCCCCCTTGATTAGATTAGGAGAGGACAGAAGAGGGGTGTGTTTAGGATTTTTAGCCACACCAGTGGGTGGGCTCAGCCAGTTGTAACCTCCAAAAATCACTTTCATCCATGATGGATTTTTGAGGAATGTTGCTCCCTGGGATTGATTTTTGCCACACTTCCCAGGAAGTGGTCATCACAGGGGGTAAGACCCTGCCACTGATTGGAGAACCAGGACCCCCCTGTTTTTCACACAGGAGCAGGGATAAAACTGGCAGATCTGCACCTACACCTCAGTTCCCTACCAGATCCCTAACAGTAAGAACTACAGAAGAAGTAGGACTGCCCTGCTGGACCCCTGGCCTGCACCTGGAACCTGCACTCTGAGGGACTGCACCAGTTGCATACTTGTGCTTCACCACAAGAAGGACTTTGCCTGGCTTCAACTGGTTCGAGGAAAGACTCCCTGTTTGCTACAGGTGAAAAATTGTTAAACAGAGTCCCCTGCATCAACTCCTGAAGAAACCAACCAGCTGACCACTGTCCAGTGGCCAAAAAGGAGTTTGTGCCAGGTGCATTCTTAGAGTTGTAGTCCACACCCCCCAAGGATCATCTCAGAGCTTCTGGAACCTTGGGGTGACTTGTGGACCCCAAAAGAACTTTAAAGGAACATCTGGAAGAAGATCCAGAAGTTTGGAGAAGTTTGGAGAACTTTTGAAAAAAAGCTCCATGGAGGGACTGACCCGCCGCTGCAGCTCTAGCCGGCTTGCCTCAACTGCAACTTGGCCCGACTTGCAGGTTCGTCCCAGTGAAGAAAATCTCCAAAAAAGAGACTAAGTCTGAACGTAGGAAGTTGACCGGGACCTCCCAGCCAGCGTATCTGAGGAGGGCTTGAAGGACGTCGGATCAAGATCCAGGTTTACCCCAGTCGAAGGATTTTCACCTCAAAAAAATGACTACGTCCGAAGGTAAAAATCTCCACCGAGGGCTCCCCCGACACGTATCCGGAGAACAGTTCCAGGAGGTCGGATTGGAATGGCAGGTTCGTCCCGCTGAAGAAAATATTCAGAAAAACGACTAAGTCCGAAGGTAAACCTTTGACCGGGGCCTCCCGCGGGCTGTAGCCAAGCCGGGCTCCATCGCGGTCGGCCTTAAACTTTGACTTGTCCCCGGTCGAGGTGCGACCAGATTACCAGATTGGCGCTTTTTGTTTCTAGGCGCTACAAAACAATAATTCTTTAAAAATTCATATCTCCGGTTCCCCTTATCCGATTTTATTTGTTTTTGTGTCATTTTAAAGATGAAAATATAATCTATTTTAATAAATTGATTTTGGATTTTTAAACTGTTTCCTGTGTTTTATTTAATTACTGTTTTGTGATATTTGAATGCTTTACACTCTGTCTCCTAAGTTAAGCCTTGTTGCTCGTTGCCAAGCTACCAAGGGTTGAGCTGGGTTTAATTTACTGAGACCTAACTGGGCCTAAGTTGAGGTTAGTGGCCTGTTGCTAAGTGTAGGTACTTACCTGCCCTTACCAATAACCCATTTTCCAACAATGGGAAAAAGTGAATAATGGGGATGTTTTTTGCCTCAGGATCTGTGTGACCTCTTAGACAACTCGTGTGTCTCTCTTGTTGGCTTTTTGATGTCAGAACCCCTCAGTGAAAACCATCCCCACAATTCACTGTTTACCATCTATATTTCTACAAATGGTATTACCCATGGACATGCTGGTATCTGCAATAGATGTGTCCCTCGCTCCAGACAAGTGTGAATTTAGTTCACATTCTATGTGTATAATACTACTAATTTGGGGTATACCGGGTGCATAGGTAGTCTTTTGATCTCTGCCACACTCCCTGGGTGGCGTACCAAATCGATTTGTTTATTTCCTACTGGCTGACTGAATGTAAAAATGCAGTTGGGCACCAACTAAGGCTGGGGCTCTTTCAAGGCACACCGGAACACTGCTATTTTCAACCTTTGTGCATGTGCATGGCAGTAACCTTGTCACAAAGATGGAGGACTACATTCCCTTGTGGTTTGGACATTCACATGCATTTTATCAGCAGCCACCCAGCCACAGTGACAGAGAATTGTAGTTCCCAGATGTCTAGGCTTCCATACACATGCTTGAAGCACCTGCCTGGTTGTACTGATCTGAACAGTGTTCACCGTGATTGGATTAACTTTCAATTGCAATTTATTACCTTCTTGCTGAAGGATGTAATCTGTCAGTGCTAGTGTGAGATACTTACTCAATGTGTTATTCTGTATTCTTTTAGTTGGAATGTTTGATACATGTGGATTTATTTCAAATACCTTTGTGGTCTGTTTCACTGGATTGCTTTGTTTTTACTATCTTTCTGCCAGCAGGATTGGCATTAGCACCAGCCATTATCTTGTTTGTCTATCTAGATTTGGAGTTTTATTTCCTTATTCAGCTCCTGTTAGATGGAGAAAACTAAATAATTATATCAAATTGTTTTCTTTCTGTGACAAATGATCCGTCCAATGTATATTTGCTGCTGGGCTAGAAGTACCTCTCTTTCCACCTTCCGGAGTCTAATTACACTGCATATCAGGTGTATGTTGGGTAACTGGATTGCCCTGGTGTTAGAAATGGGGTCTCCAGTGGGCAGAGGTATTCACCTTTTTCCAAATAGGAACCACAATCCTAGCCAGGGTAAGTCACACACAATACAAATGATCCTGTGCCCATCCTCTGGTATCTCAGCACTGAGCAGTCAGGCTTAACTTAGAAGGCAATGTGTAAAGCATTTTTTAAATAAACCATACAGTAGCACAGTAATAACACCACTAAACTACACCACACTGGTTTAGAAAAATATACAATATTTATCTGATTAAATTAAGGTCAAAATGATAAAGATTCAAGTTGAGATATCAGTTTGGCAAAATTAAAAATAGGCTTGAATCTTAGAAATCAACACTTGTCTCTTGTTTGCACAAAGTACCTGGTTTTCATGTCTTGAGGCCTTCATGGTGAGAAGCCGCACTTTACAAATATTGATTGATTGATTGATTGCATCGAAAATAATACACACAGAGACCACAGAGGAGGAGATGCGTGGAAAAATATGGTGTGCGCCGGATTTTCTGACGGGCACAGATGATGTGTTGTTTCTTTCCATGCTGCAAGGGGCTTTGCGTCAATTTCCAGAACGCAGTCCTGGTTCCTCACTGTGATGCGGGGATATTTTTGACGCCCAGGGATGATGTGTGGAAATCGTGGGTGGGCAGAATGAAGTCACAGGCAGTGCGCCAATCTAGTATGGTGATGCATCAAATTTTCTGTTGCACAGCAGGTACTGTGTCGATTCTTCCCTCCGGAATTCAGGCTGCATCATTTCAGCTTGTCTGTGCGGCGATGTCTTGGTCACACCATGGCTGTGCATTGTTTCTGGCAGGCTGTGCATCGATTTTCAGCGCACAAGGATTTTCTTGAAGAGGTGAAGTATTTATGGCCCTGAGACTTCAGAAAACAGGAGGCAAGCTCAATCCAAGCCCTTGGGAGCACTTTTCAGCAAAGTCAGAGGGCAGTAGAGCAACAGCAGGGCAGCACTCCTTCTCAGCACAGCAATCCAGATGAGTCCTTTGGGCAGCCAAGCAGTTCCTCTGGAAAGGTTGCAGGTTCAGGTCCAGAAGTGTCTGATTCGGTGGGGTCAGGGACCCAGTTTATATACCCAAAAATGCCTTTGAAGTGGGGGAGATTTCAAAGAGTGGTTTTGAAGTGCACAAGGTCCCCTTTCAGTACAGGTCTGTCTGCCAGGGTCCCAGTAAAGGGTTTGGCAGTCCATTGCGTGAGGGCAGGCCGCATGTAAGTGTCAGGCTCTCCACCCTTCCAGCCCAGGAAGACCCATTCAGTATGCAGATGACTGCAGGAGTGACTGAGTATCCTGTGTTTGTGGTTGTCTGGATGAATGCACAAGGAAGCTGTCAACCAGCCCAGCCCAGACATTGATTGGAGACAGGCTGTAAGGCACATATGGATTTTAAGTGCAGAGAAATGCTCACTTTCTAAAAGTGGCATTTCTAAAATAGCAATATGAAATCCAGCCTCACCAATAAGCTGGTTTTATATTATCATTCTGGCCATACTAAATATGACCTGGTTACCCCTTTCTGATCAGAGTCCAGCACTCAAACATTATATGAAGTTAACCTTAATGCTGTCCTAATGAAAGGAGCAGGCCTCACAGTAGTGGAAAACACATTTAGGGGGTTTCCACTACCGGGACATTTAAACCACACATGTACATGTCCTGCGTTTTACCTACATAGCACCCTGCCCTATGGGTTACCTAAGGCCTACCTTAAGGGTGACGTATATGTAGAGAAAGGGGAGTTTCAGGCTTGGTAAGTACTTTTAAATGGCAAGTCGATGTGGCTGTGAAACTGCACACACAAGCCTTGCAATCAATGGCAGGCCTGAGACATGGTCAAGGGCTACTTATTTGGGTGAACCAGTGCTACAGGCCCACTAGTAGCATTTCATTTACAGTCCCTTGGCACATGTAGTGTACTTTACTAGGGACTTACAAGTAAATCATATATGCCAATTGGGAATGAACCAATGTCACCAAGTTTAAGGGAGAGAGAATATGCACTTAAACACTGGTTAGCAGTGGTAAAGTGTGCAGAGTCCGAAAACCAGAAAAAACAGTGTCAGAAAAGTAGAGGGAGGCAGGCAAAAAGTTAGGGGATGACCACCCTAAGGCTGTTAGGTCTAACACATGGGACTACTGGTGATATTTTCTCATTACCTCCTTTGTCTCCTCACTTATACAGTTATCTCCCATCGTGCTCATCAGTTGCAGTGAAGGCGAATCAAAGACATCTTGATCGTTACAGTGATTGAACACTCCATTCACCCACTCACAGGCACATTGGCTACCTCTTGAGAGTCCTGGCTCTGTCATTACGTCCTGAGTCAAGGTACATGTTTGTTAATCCTGGGTACTTGACTGCAACCCTGAACCTTGAAAGGAAAGTAGGATACTGTTTACAGATTACTGAAATACAGATATTTGTAAGCACAATGACTGCCTTTACACATACCAAACCATGTACACCATTTGTTATCACCAAATGGTCACTGACACTGGAACACTTCTGAAAATCTGAAAACACAGAAAATACCTTTGCAGTTACTGTTGTGGAGAGCTTCAACCAACATACAAAATCACATGCAATTTGAGATCCATATCTGTTACGGAACACTACTTTTTCACATGGTAAATTACAACACTCTTGCCTAATCTGAATTACTTTGTTTCAGTTTGTGAATGTTTAGTTTTCATGAGCCTACTGATCTTGAACAACAAAAAGAAGATGAAACTAAAATAAGCACAGTGGTAATTGAAACATAGTACAACGTTACATTTTCTGGATAGTGACCTTCAGTGCAGAGAAAGTGGGCCCATCCTAGACTTCACAGTTGGGTGGTGAGTGTGTCTTAAAAAAAATATATTGTATCCTGGTAGCCCTCAAGTTTATGGCTGGCAAACTCCTTACTTAGGGAGGACCAACCTTGATGATGAAGCCACAAAGACAATAGCATGCTAGCCCTCAGGTGCACAACATGCAACGTGGACCACACAGGTCCCAACCTGGTTAGCAGGGAGGACAACCAGGGGCTGTACCTCTACCTAAAGAGGTGTGCAAAGGAAAACAAACAAATAAATGTGGGTGCTGTGAAAGAGTAAGCTCAACAAGCAGAGTCACCAGTCAGCTTACCTTAACTGTATCTTCTTTGTGACGACTGTCATTCAATCTCGGATCACGCACAGAAGAAGGTGGTAAGTGTTACATCCTCATCTCTGGCCTTTTTGCACAGGCTGCAACCTTCCTTTCAGGCACAGTCAGCAATAGGACAGGTCATTAGACTTTAAGCAGGACCTTCAAGTTTGTACCCAGTGTGTTATCAGACTATCACAGACTAAGGGGCTGATTCCTAGTTTGGCGGGCGGCGACAGGGAACCGCCAGAAGACCGTACCACGGTCAAAAGACCGCGGCGGTCATTCTGGCTTTCCCGCTGGGCGGGCGGGCAACCGCCAAAAGGCCGCCCGCCCGCCCAGCGGGAAAGCCACAGCAACGATGAAGCCGGCTCTGAATGGAGCCGGCGGAGTTGCTTTTGTGCGACGGGTGCAGTTGCACCCGTCGCGATTTCCAGTGTCTGCTATGCAAACACTGGAAATCAATGTGGGGCCCTGTTAGGGGGCCCCTGCAGTGCCCATGCCATTGGCATGGGCACTGTAGGGGCCCCCAGGGGCCCCAAGACACCCGTTCCCGCCAGCCTGGTTCTGGCGGTCAAAACCGCCAGAACCAGGCTGGCGGGAAGGGGGTCAGAATCCCCATGGCGGCGCTGCCTGCAGCGCCGCCATGGAGGATTCTGCAGCCCAGGGGAAAACCGGCGGGAAACCGCCGGTTTCCCTTTTCTGACCGCGGCTTTACCGCCGCGGTCAGAATGGGCCTGGATGCACCGCTAGCCTGTTGGCGGTGCATCCGCGGTCCCCTACCCTGGCGGTCTCGGACCGCCAGGGTAGGAATGACCCCTAAATATTGTATGACAAAAATATTGTCTTCTCAATACAAATACGTTGCCTCACATTGGGAGAGTCAAGATGTGGGCTCGCATCATTCTGACGGGAGGAGAAAGCAGAGCTTGGTGGGCTGATTACACTCACTGTCCAGGGTTTAGCTGAATTTCCTGATGCAATTGCTGCCCAGAATAGTGGTGCTCTGTTCTCAGACAGACATTCATGATAATTGTTTGCCAAGGCTGGATGCACTGGTGGCTATCAGGCCCAGAGAACCAAGGTGTATTTGGAGCTGAATGACCAGCTGGAAGGACTTTCACTTTGACTTTACTTCTTTAATGTTGGAGAAGAAAGCCACACTCAGTACCCACAACGGTGCCAGTACCATTCCACATTCTCCCAGAGGGATGAGTGCTGCTCCCTACGGGTTATGTGAACCAGCTGGCTTGTACAGGAAGCTGAATGTATCCACACTTGTAGCATACTGCATCACGGGGTGCGACAGCATTGTTATTTTGGGTGTCTGTTTGGATCAACTTGCACTATCAGCATTACTAGTTCAAAGTAAAGGAGATAGTGGAAAAATATTTGACTTGACAGTGAATCTGATTCAACTCCAGAGCTATATATTTGAGCTCACTGGAGTCTGATGAAGAATGAGTTGAAAAGAGGTAATTGAGCTACCACTCAGCTAACAGGTGCTCAAAACTTCACAACTCACAAGCTCACCAGGTTTATCACCTCCTCACAACAAGAGTCAAATATTTTTAGGATAGCAAATTCGGGAAAATAATAGCTAGTGATGGGCTTGTTAAGTCTGCCAATATCACTGATTTTATGTTCATTATTTTCAGAAGTCCCTTGCAGTTTTATTCCAGAATTTGGAGAAAATTGCACCTCCAATAATTGACATCCCTCTTCTCAAATCGTTGCATTTTTAAAGGCTGAAACTTCAGATTATTCAAGCATTTTGCGATACCATTGAACAGTTTACCAAACATAGGGGATGTAAATTAATCTCATTAAAACAAATATTTTGTTGCTTAACACTACAAGGACAACTAACTCCACGTTTGGAACTTAATTGGAACTCAAAATCGAAGTGATATTTGGAAAAACAATTTTGCAAAACGTTAGTTTAACATATTCACCAGGAGTATACATCCTTATCTCAGAAAATCAATAACACACTGAATTGCTAGACCTACGTGTGTCTCTCTATGATTGGACATGACGGTCACACCCTACAGCTTTGTGTATTCCCTTTCTGCTCCGTTACCTGCTGCTTATCTTGCTGCCTTTTTGATAAGATGGAAATTAGGCTTTAAAAAATTAAAGTGCAAATATATTATTACCAAGGCTCAACTTGCAGAGAATCAAAATGCAGTTGGGGGGTAGGGAGTCTGTGATTCTTGGAGTTCTATCATATTATTTGACCTTTTTTCTGCCCCCACTTTGCATGTTTTATAGATTCTGAAAGATCAATTTTTTTTAACCATGAGTCATTAAGTAAAATATCGACCCACAATCCCCATATTCAGTCTGACTGAAGTGCTTAATAAATCTCTTTAAGCAATGCCTGGTCTTTTCACCATTTCAGTACTTCGGCCCTCATTACAACCCTGGTGGTCGGTGTTAAAGCGGCGGTAATACCGCAAACACGCCGGCGGAAACAAAATGGGATTACGACCGTGGCGGAAACCGCCAACAGAGACAGCCACTTTAACACTCCGACCACCACGGCGGTAGAAACAAACACCGCAGCGGTATCCGCCAGCAGACAGGCGGAAGACAAAGTACTGCCCATCGTATTTTAAGATCCCTGTCCGCCACCTTTTCCAGGGTGGAACCAACACTATCAAAAGTACAGCGGAAACAGTACACAGAAGGGAAACCACTCACCTCTCGACACCCAACGAGGAACCAGGACGCCATGGAGCCCGAACTTCAGGTGTTACCTATGTTGGTTTACCTCCTCTTCTACCAGGAGAACGAACGGTGGCGGGGGCGACTACGGTGAGTACACACACGCAACGCGCAACACCCCCACCCTCACCCTCACACCCAACAACATACACACAAATACATGCATCAACGTTACATATACACTCCCCCACCCCCTGGAAGAACGCAAGGACAAAAGGAAATGATTGTAACGATTGTAATCGTGAAAAATCCATTAGTCAAAAGTCAAAATTCCGTATATACAAATATGTACACCAACTACACAAGTCCGGATAGTGCACCAATCATTGTCCCTGGACCACTGGGCCCAAAATGCACAGGCAAAGCCCACACATGATACCCGACTGGAAACGGAGAGAACACTGCTGGGGCATCAGATTGAAAATACACAGGCACCTCAGGGGGAGGGGGTCACCTCAGCCTGATAAACGCACGATGCCACTGCTGCACGAGGGTGCTCCATGCCCATTGCTGTATCCTGGGGAGTGCAAAGCCACAGTCTCTCAAGTCTCTCCAGTGGGTGGTTTGCCCACTGCTCTATCCTGGGGAGTGCAAAGCCACAGTCTCTCAAGTCTCTCCAGTGGGTGGTTTGCCCACTGCTCTATCCTGGGGAGTGCAAAGCCACAGTCTCTCAAGTCTCTCCAGTGGGTGGTTTGCCCACTGCTTCATCCTGGGGAGTGCAAAGCCACAGTCTTTCAAGTGGATAACAGTCTCCACTGGTTCTAGAGGGGGCATGGTCCCTAGAGTGCTTCATCCTTCCAAGGACTGAGGTAGTGGACGTGATACCCCACTGGTTCTGGAGGGGGCCTGGTGCCCAGAGTGCTTTATCCTTCCAAGGACGGAGGTAGTGGATGTGATACTCCACTGGTTCTGGAGGGGGCTTTGTGCCCAGAGTGCTTCATCCTGCTAAGGACTGAGTTAGTGGATGTCATTCTCCACTGGTTCTGGAGGGGGCATGGTGCCCAGAGTGCTTCATCCTGCCAAGGACTGAGGTAGTGGATGTGATACTCCACTGGTTCTGGAGGGGGCATGGTGCCCAGAGTGCTCCACGTGCAGTGTGGCCGGTACAATTCCTTCACCTGGGTGTGCGTGCCACGAGATTGGCGAGGTTCACGTAGCATGATACACCATGGAGGCAGTGACATACTCCACACTGCTGCTGCTTTGCATTCCACCTGCAGGCGCAAACAGTGATGGAAGTCATGCCTCATGGAAGCTGCCCAGGGTACAGGAACTCAGACAGCTGACCACTGGGGATGGTAGCCATGTCAGCGGTGGTGCCAGTGTCCGAGGGTGCCACGGGCCGGTGGCGGTGCTTGCGGCGGTGTCTGTGATGGCGGTGCTTGGGGCAGTGTCTGTGGCCGTGGTGCATGAGTCAGCACCTGCTGATGGACAAAGCAGGACGTCTCCTGCAGCCTCGGACGGCTGCCAACTGGGGAAGAGGCTGGGGACTGTCGCTGAGGCTGTAGACGTGCCGGGAGCGATGCAGGTGGTGGTGGTACTGGCGGCCGTGTCTGTGGCGGCGGTGCTGGCAGTGGTGCTGGCGGCGGGGTATGGGTCAGCACCTGCTGAGGGACAAAGCTGAACGTCTCCTGCAGCCTTGGATGGCTGCCCACTGGGGAAGAGGCTGGGGACTGAGGCTGTAGACGTGCCGGGGGCAGTGCAGGTGACGGTGCAAGTGGTGATTGTGGTGGGGGGCAGCTAGTGGTGTTTGCCGCCGTACAGGTTGGCATGGTCGTGGACAGAAGGTGTGACACTGGTCCCTCAGTCGGTGCCACCATGCCCTCTCCTGACCTGCTCTTCTGCTTTTGGCCCTTCCCCACCTTTGATGGTGCCACAGTTGTCTTGCCACTATCCCCTTTTGTTTTTGCTGAGCCCTTGATGGCTGGTAGTTTCGGCTTCTCCCTCTGGGATGTGGGCACCTTTTTCACCTTGACAGGTGGCGGAATGTCCTTGCCCTCGCTATGAGGCACACTGGCAGCCCTGATGGGTGGTGCACTCGATGACCCCGCAGTTGCTGGCACCACTGTGCCTGGGGATGTGGTGGCTGAGGTGCTGGGCTGCGACCTGGAAAGCCTGGCCCCCGGTTAAGGATGGGGGGGAGGTGTAGGGAAGAGGTCAATGTTAGCCAGGAAGAGTTTTTTTAGACACAATGGGATGGAAAGATGGAGGGGGTTTGGGAGTGGAGGTAGAGGTATTGGTTATAGGAGGTGTACGTCTGCTGAATTTGGGTGAAGGTGCATGGGCCGGAGCTGTTGTGAGGTGGATGGCAGTTGGGTGGATGTGTGCCTGCGTTTTTGTACTTTGGGAGGAGGGCTCACTGACACACTGGGAGAGGACACTGGGGATGTGTGAATGGTAGTGGGGGTGGTGAGTGCAAGTGAGCGGTGTGTGGAGATGGGCGTGCTGGTGATGGAGGTAGTGGCTGAGAATGTAGTGCATGCAGGTGTGAGGGGAGACGAGACAGGGAGGGAGGAGCAGGACGTGGAGGAGGGGAACACAGTGGAGGCAGTGCATGTTGGTGTGTCTGCATGGGGATGGTGCTCGTGTGAGTGCCTGTGGGGTGTGTGGTGCTTATGTTTCCATTGTCCACTCTTGTGTGTTGATGTGTGTGCGTGCTGGTCTGATGGTGTGCTTGGGATAGACTAAGGTACAGGGGATTGGGTCTTGGTGGAGGAAGATGGAGGGGGGTGGCTGGAAACAGGGACATGGCTGCCATCAGTGCTGAGGCCAGAGCCTGAAATGCTCTCTGTTGGGCTGCCTGCCCAGAATGAATGCCCTCCAGTTATGCATTTGTTTGTTGCAAATGCCTCGCTACACCCTGGATGGCATTCACAATGGTAGATTGCCCAACAGTGAGGGATCTCAGGAGGTCAATACCCTCCTCACTGAGGGCAGCAGGGATGACTGGGGCAGGGCCTGAGGTGCCTGGGGCAAAGGAGATGCCCACCCTCCTGGGTGAGCGGGCACGGGACACACGCTGAGGGGCTGCTGGGAGGGTGGTGCTGGTAGGGGGTGACAGCTGTACCTGTTGATGTGGTGGGCACAGAGGTGCCCTCCACAACAAGGGAGCTCCCATCATAGGAGGAGTCGCTGTCACTGCTGTCTGCTCCTGTCCATGCCGTGGATCTCCTCTCCTCCTCTGTCCCACTGGTGGCTTCAGACTCCGTTGCTTCACCCGCCAGGACCAAGTGGGTTGCCGCTCCCTCCTGCTCCGGTGCCAATGCTCCTCTGCCTGATGATGCTATTGCACACAAGAACAGGGAGACCACAAAAGGGGGGGGAGACAGAAGAAAGACATATTCAGTGCATGCAACACCACTACCGTTGCTGGACACAACACACATGGAGCAGCCCTCTGCACTACGCCATGCACTGACAGTTCCTAGAAATTTCACCTGACCATGGGGTACGAGGCCTAAGACCAATTGCTGCACACCTGGAAGTCACAGGAGCCTGACTAGGTGTAGATGGCTCTTACCACTGGTGGGGTTGGGGTGCCACATAGCCTGCCTCACAAGTGACCTTACCTATTAAGTTCGCCCTGGCCTAGGGGAACCCACTACCCACCTCCCTCACCCAGACACCTCGTAATGCGCACAGAGTCAGCTGAATGAGAGTGTACTCACCCCCTTGTGGCTGCTGTGATGCCCTCAAGCACTCATCCAACTCTGGATAGGCAACCATCAGGATCCGGAACATCAGGGGGTCATGGTGCGACGGACACCCCTTCCACGTTGGGAGGCCATCCTCAGCTGGGCCTCCGCCATCTTCTTGCTCCAGCAGCGCAGGTCCTCCCACAGCAGTGGGTGCTCCATCTGTGGTAGACCCCCAGGGTCCGGACGCCCTTGGCTATGGCACGGCAAATACCCTTCTTCTGGTGGGCGCTGACCTAGAGGACTGGTACAGGGGGAAAGGAAATTACTTACCCGTCCGGACCGTCATACTCATTGCCCACCAGTTCCCACCCATGCCCTGACGCACATACACTCACCATACGCACATGCAGGCCTCAGCCCCCCATGTATCTTCCATCCACACCACTCAAAACAGGCATTGCCCATGCAGCATGCTCACAGTGTACTCACCTGTTTGTCTGGAGGACTGTACAGTTGCGTGTACTGGGGGAGGACCCCATCCACTAGTTTCTCCAACTCCTCCGAAGTGAAGGCAGGGGCCCTTTCCCCAGACACTGTAGCTATCGTCGCTTCCAGACACAGGTCACAGCAGCACTTGCAGTGTGGGTCCTCTCATGTTGAAGGTCAGGTATCAAGTGAGGGAACAGACAGAAAATAGCGGTCACGTCTGCAGAGATGCGTACCGTCACCGCCGGCGTACATCGTCATTGGCTCCTGGACGCATAGGGCCCAATGTTAACCAATGCAGAATTGCACTGCGGTCTTCCACCGCCCACCGCGACCGTGTACAACACCAGAGCAGTTACCTCATATCACCTTGTCCCACCTTACAGGTCAGACAGCCGCCATTTCAGGGGGCCACATGGGATGAATGTTAACTGCGTCACACCTATCTGGGCCGGGAATACAGACAGATACCGGCACATTGCAGATTAATAAAGTTTCTGCAAATAACAAATTGTGATACCTCAGTGCTGGATGACTCTCTGCTCGCTGTTCTCCTCCATAGGGCACGACAGCTGGGGCAGGTGATGAGATGGCGGCATCCTCCGGTGTACAGACGCCTGGTGGACCTGTCGACAATGGAACAGAGAGACATCCTAGTCACATACAGACTTGATCATGCAACAATCCAGAAACTGTGGGGGTCATTCTGACCCCGGCGGGCGGCGGGAGCCGCCCGCCTGGAGGGAACCGCCAGAATACCGCTGCGCGGTCAAAAGACCGCCGCGGGTATTCTGGGTTTCCCACTGGGCTGGCGGGCGACCGCCAAAAGGCCGCCCGCCAGCCCAGTGGGAAACACCCCTCCATGAGGATGCCGTCTCCGAATGGAGCCGGCGGAGTGGAGGATGTGCGACGGGTGCAGTAGCACCCGTCGTGAATTTCAGTGTCTGCTAAGCAGACACTGAAATTCAGGGTGGGGCCCTCTTACGGGGGCCCCACGACACCCCATACCGCCATCCTGTTCCTGACGGGTGAACCGCCAGGAACAGGATGGTGGTATGGGGTGTCGGAATCCCCATGGCGGATTCCTGAGGGCAGCGGAAAACCGGCGGGAGACCGCCGGTTTTCCTGTTCTGACCGCGGCCAAACCGCCGCGGTCAGAATGCCCTGCGGGGCACCGCCAGCCTGTTGGCGGTGCTCCCGCCGCCCCTGGCCCCGGCGGCCGGAATGACCCCCTGTGTGCCCAGTTGGAGCCAGACCTGATTTCATCTATCGCCATCCCACAGGAATCCCCCCTCCAGTGCAGGTCCTGTCTGTACGACATTTCCTGGCCAGTGGGTCTTTTCAAACAACAGTGGCCATGGCATCAGGGATGTCCCAGCTAATGTTCTCTAACGTGTTGTCCGGAGTGTTGTCTGCCCTGCTGAAAGAGATGCGCAGCTACATCGTTTTCCCTCAGGTGGAGGATTTGCCCACAGTTAAAGGTGAATTCTATACCCTGGGACATATCCCCAACATCATTGGTGCCATTGATGGGACACATGTGGCATTTGTACCCCCCGCAGGAATGAACAGGTGTATAGAATCCGGAAGAGCTTCCATTCGATGAATGTGCAGATGGTGTATTTGGCAGACCAGTACATCTCCCATGTCAATGCTAAGTATCCTGGCTCTGTGCATGACGCTTACATTTTGAGAAATAGGGGCATCCCTTATGTGATGGAGCAACTCCAGAGGCACCATGTGTGGCTAATAGGTGGGGGCAAGGTCCCAATACAGTTGACATAGGTGTCTGGGTATGGGGCTGTCCCTAAGGGTTAGTGTGTGTCTAACAGATATCCATCGACATTTACAGGTGACTCTGGTTACCCCAACCTGTCATGGCTACTGACCTCAGTGAGGAATCCCAGGACAAGGGCAGAGGAACGCTACAATGAGGCACATGGGCGAACTAGGAGGGTGATCGAACGCACCTTAGGTCTCCTGAAGGCCAGATTCCGGTGCCTCCATCTGACAGGTGGCTCCCTATACTACTCACAGAAGAAGGTGTGCCAGATAATCGTGGCCTGCTGTATGCTGCATAACCTGGCTTTGCGACGGAAGGTGCCTTTTCTGCAGGAGGATGTGCCAGATGGTGGTCTTGTGGCAGCTGTGGAGCCTGTGGACAGTGAAGAAGAGAAGGCAGAAGAAGAGGATATCGACAACCGAAACAACATCATCATGCAATACTTCCAGTGAGACACAGGTAAGAAGATGTAACTGCTTCCCACATCTCATACTGTTGTTTGAGCTAGCATAAGTCTGTCATTTTCACTCAGTGTATGGACCCTGACTTGTCACTTTGACTTTCCATATCACAGATCTGGGTCCCTCTTTGTGCCCTCTGCTCTGTTTAATCCTGGCCTACAGCTGTGTTACATTGGTATGTGAACAAGTAAATTGACATTGCTATATTCCATACACATTTGTGAAAGCACAGACTGACTCCAGATTGTTTTGTGATTGAAGTGTGTTTATTCCTGTGCAAATAAGTGGAGGGGGTTGTAAAATGGGCTGGGGTGATGGTGGAGGAATGTCCATGGCAGAGTCCAGTCAATTTGTTTCACACGTGCATTGTCCAAAGGGGCATAGGAAGTGGAGCAATGGCATTTTAAGGATGGTAGGGTTACATAGTGGGACAGAAGGGTGACATTCAGGGGGGTCTCATTTCCTGGCGGGGGTCTTGGCAATGTTCTCTGTCTTGTTCCTGGATCTCAGGGACCGTTCGCGGCGTGGTTCTCCATCTGCAGGGGGTGGGGTGCTGGTGTCCAGTTATTCCTGTGGTGGTGCCTCCTGTCCACTAGCGCCGGCAGAGGTGGAGGGCTGTTCATCGTCCAGGCTAGTGTCAGGGGCCCCTTGTTGTGCCACTGTGTCCCTCCTGGTATTGAGAAGGTCTGCCATCACCCCTGCAATGGTGACCAGGGTGGTGTTAATGGACTTCAAGTCCTCCCTGATTCCAAGGTAGTGTTCCTCCTGCAGCCGCTGGGTCTCCTGAAACTTGGCCAGTAGCGTTGCCATGGTCTCCTGGGAATGATGGTAAGCTCCCATGATGTTGGAGAGTGCCTCATGAAGTTTTGGTTCCCTGGGCCTGTCCCCCCCCCCCTGTCGCACAGCAGTCCTCCCAACTTCCCTGTTATCCTGTGCCTCTGTCCGCTGAACCGTGTGCCCACTGCCACTGCCCCCAGGTCCTTGATCGTCCTGTGTTAGTGGGTTTGCCTGGGTACCCTGTGGTGGTGAACACACTGCTGATTGACGTGTCCTAGGGAAAGAGGGATGGGCCCGCTGGGTGGGTGCTGTGCTGGGGTTTCCTGAGGGGGGGCTCTGTGGTGGCTTGTGACAGTGGCAGGGGAACCAACTGTCCCGAGGTCCCAGATGGGCCGGGCTGGTCATCTTGATCCAGGCGTGCAGATCATCACTGTGGGCCTCTTCTGTGGGGGGAGTGGATATGTCTGGCACCTCCTGTCCGGTGACGTTGGGTAGGGGTCCTGTTGGGGTGTAAATGCATAGTTATTGTATCTGTGTGTGCCATTGTGTGCAATGAGTGAGTAACCCTCTGCTCCAGTGCTTGCATTATTGGCTTGGTCCTTGTGTGATTGGTGATTTTGGGGCACGAGTGAGTCTCTGTACTGGACATGCTTGGGTGTCCATGCATTGGTGTTACATGCAGGGCTTGGTTTTGGGATGTGTGGGTTGTGTTGGTGGGGTTTCTGTGGGTTGTTGGGGTGATAAGTGTGAGGGTAAGGGTGAAAGTATGTGATGGCATGCAGGTGGGGTGGGGGGATAAGGTAGTAAAGATTTGCCTTACCAGAGTCCAGTCTTCCTGCTTCTCCTGCGAGGACCTCAGGATGCAGTATTGCCAAGACCTGCTCATCTCATGTTGTTAGTTGTGGGCCAGTCCTCTGTACAGCAATCTGGTGTCTGGATACCACGGAACGCACCTTCCCCCGTAGGTCGTCCCACCTCTTCCTGATGTCATCCCGTGTTCTTGGATGATGTCCCACTGCGTTTACCCTGTCGACAATTCTTCGCCATAGCTCCATCTTCCTTGCAATGGATGTCTGCTGCACCTGTGATCCAAATAGCTATGGCTCTATCCGGACGATTTCCTCCACCATGACCCTGAGCTCCTCCTCAGAGAACCTGAGGTGTCTTTGAGGTGCCATGATGTGGTGTGGGTGATGTGTGAGGTGGTGTCTGTTGTGATGTGTGAGGGGATGTGTTGGTGTGTGTTGTTTGAGGTGCGTGGATGTTGTGTAAGTGATGGTGTTGTGTGTCTGTGGAACAAGTTTATGCACTATGAGATTATAAAATCCAGAGATCGCTCCTTTAAATTTCCTCTAAATTTTCAAGTATTGTAAGACTGGGAATCCTCAGGTATTCACGGAAATGATCCTAGTCTACTAAATAGAGCTTGTTACAGTTGTATTTCCCCTCTTGAGAGCTAGGGGGTTGAAATTCTATCTGAAGCATTTTAAAGTTTTTAACTTTGCCTCCTAAAGTGAATAAATGATCCAACATTGGAACACTTGCTCTCTCCCATATATCCCAGGATATGGTCTGTTTCCCTATTCTAATATCAGTGTTATGCCATATGGGAGTCTAGTTATGTAGTCTTGGGTTACTCTTAATGAGTTTGTGGGCGTGTGCCAAAATCCTAAGCATAGATTGAATAATAGAGTTGGACATTTGTAAAGCAGGCGATTTATGAGTATAAAAGATTTGTAAACCTGAAGATGCCTGTACAGATTGTCTTTCAATAAGAACCCATAGTGGGGGGTCATCATGGCTTGGCCAAGATAAACCAATTGAGATAAATGGAAGGCCGTATCGTAATGCTCAGTGCATGGTAAACTAAGGTCACCATATCGCCTGTGAGCAATCATTTTGGATATTTTAAGTCTATGTCTCCGAGATCCCCAAATAAAGGTTGTAATACCTTTGTCAATTTCTCTCAAAATTGATATTTTAAATGTCAAAGGTAATATACCTAAAACATAAGTGAAACAAGGCACTGTAATTGTGTTCACTGCCTGGACTTTACCCCAAAAGGACAAGTTCAGATGGGACTATTTTTCATACTCTGACTTCGTTTTAGCAATCAGCGTTTCTAAGTTATCTTGAATCATACGTTCTAAACCTATGTTGATATAAATACCCATATACTTCAGGCAATTTGCTTTCCATTTAAAATTATAGCCTAAAATAGCTGTTTTTGATTTAACCCGGGATAACGGGAAAGCTTCACTCTTATTCCAATTGATTTTGTATCCAGAAATTTTCTAGAGGTGTGTAATAGTAGACATGAGTGCATAGAGTGAAGTAAGTAGATCTGTTAGTGTGAGTAATATGTCATTCGCGTATAGAAGTAGTTTTGAGATCCTTGTTGATTTGGAACTACCTGCTAATTGTGAACACTGTCTTATTGCTGCAGCCGGCGGTTCATGTGCAAGAAGAAATAAGAGGGGAAATAAAGGACAACCCTGGGGGGTTCCTCTTTGCACTAAAAAGGATTTTGAAGGAAACCACTACAATTCACTTGTGCCTATGGTGTCTCGTATAACCATTTAACCTTAGAGGTATATCCATTATCTAATCCCAACCTATGCAATGTACAGAACATATAGCTCCATTCAATGCAGTCAAAAGCCTTCTCGGCACTGAAGGATAATACTACTCTGTCTTCTCCAGCATCCTTGGAACACCAAAGTATGTGAGCCAAAGTGCAGAGATGGCTATGACAGGTTCTGCCTGTCATGAATCCAACTTGAGAATTATGTATGAGTTTAGAGATAACTTGTTTGAGTCTTTTGGCAAGAACGGTGGCTAATATCTTCGAAACTGTATTCAGATGAGAAATCGGATGGTAGTTACTGCAGTATAATGGATCTTTCTCAGGTATGGAAAGGACAGTTATGATTGCTTTATTTGAGAGTGAGGAGAGCCTACTAGATTCCTCTGCTTCTTTATAAACCTCATAAAGGGCATCTATTGCTTCTGGTTTTACCCAGTGGTAAATTCCCCAGGAAAACCATCTCCTCTCAGTGATTTATTGTATGGGAGATTGCTTGTGCAATTTCATTCTTTGTTATTTCACCAGCCAGTATGAGCCGGTCCTGTTCATAGAGGCAGGAGAGAGTTGTTTTATCAAAGAATTCCTGTTCTTTGAGGAGGTCATCAACACCTTCTGAAGTATATAACTTGGTATAATAATTTGAAGACGTATTAGCTATTGCTTGAGTTTCAGTCATTAGCTTACCTTCAGGGTTATATATAGCTGGAATAGCTGTCATAGCTTCTCTCTGTTTTAATCGTGCAGCTAGTAAATGACCCACTTTTTCTCCTTGTTCGTAATTGCAAGCCTTAAATCTATGTAGCATATATTCTGCTTTGGAAGTATATAGTGTATTAAGCTACATCTTAGCTTTTTCCAATCTACATCTGGAAGTTTCAGTTGGATTGTTCAAAATGAGCATGTGCCAGTGTTTTGAAATCCTTTTCCAAAATGGCCTTACTCTATTCTGCGTTTATTTGTTATGGCAGAATCTCTCATAATTTGGCCCCTAATGGTGGCTTTTGCAGCTGCCCATACAATTTGTGGAGAAGAAACTGAGTCTTTGTTATCTTTCATATAGGTAGTCAAATGTGATTGTAATTGTGATTTTCTGCTGGTTTAAATGCCATGGATTCCTACAAGGGCGTTTCAGACCCCAATCAAACTGGAGACTGATAGGAGTGCAATCTAGTATTTGTGGTATAATAGTATGTGAAGTAAGAAAGTATTGTATTCTAGAATGGGTATCACGTACTGCAGAGTGTTATGTAAATCCCTTATCTGATAGATGTAGTAAACACCAGATGTCAATCAAACCATGATCTTCTTGGATGTTTCACAGTATGATTCTATCTCTGCCATGAGTTGTGTGTAGGGGACCCGTTCTGTCTAAGATCACATCTGGGTCAAGATTCCAATCGTCTCCAGGAACTATTTTGGAAATTCTCATTTCTGTTAAAATTCTATTTAGATAAAGGAAAGGGGAATCTTTGGTCCCAACAGGGGCATAAATGGAGCCCACTCCTAATATAATATTTAAGCGGATAAAACAAACCGACCATCCTCATCTGACTATAACTGTAGTATTTGACATTGCAGTGTTTTCTGTCTTAGAATGGCTACACCACTTCTCCTAGTAGTAGTATTGGATATAGGATTTCCTGATATGTGAGAAGGGAATTTGCAGGTGAATAGAATCTGGCCTACCCAATCTTGTTTTAATTCTTCTGTTTCTATAGCAAATAGATGTGTCTCTTGGTGGAGAGTGATATTGGTATGTTTGGAGGCTTAATAGAAAATACTTTTATTCCTTATAATATAATTAGTAAAGCCATTGACATTTATAGAGACAATTTGCATAGGACTTGTTATGATGCTGACTGGATATGTTAGAGTTTATTTGCACCGTCTGAAAATGGGTCAAAATGCTAAAAAGGGAAGAGGAGGTAGATAAATTATATGGTGACGTGAAATTACTGGAGGGAAAAAAAATGATCCGAAGTATAGTAAACCTGGAATCCAATATGTGGAACTATAATCACAAAATGTTGCAAACACTAAACTCTAAATGGTGTAAGTACACAGTTCTAAATGCTAGAATATAAAAGAACACTACATATCAAAGAATGTATATCTTTCGTCGGTGGGTCTAAACCTCAATTGGAGACCCAGACTCTGCAGGGGAGGAAAGAAAACATGCATGGTAAATAGGATATAAGAAAAAACGCTCCATGCAGTTATAAAGTCCATTCAAAGACAATCTGCATATAAAAATACAGTATGAAATGTACATGGTTATTGAACAACAATGCATGAGAAAAGGAAATGAATCATATTCATCAGAACTAATAACTGCAGTAAAACAATGATGCAATTATATTAATACATAGCATATATATATATGGGGAGCAGATAGACATGTGGAGTTTGGGGTCTCTGAGCTCACAATTTAAAAATATATCTTATAGTAAAGTTGGTTTTAAGATTGTGTGTTTTACTGAGACCGTGCAGCAGGATTTTCGACACAAACCTTGCTGGTCACGGAAAAATTATGCAACACCTGCCGGGACCCGAGTGCTGCCTGGATCGACTCATCGCTCCCCTGCGGGGAAGAAAAACGACGCAGGCCGGCCCGACCGGAGAAGGAGAAATGACGCACGGGCTCGCTTGCAGGTGAGAAATCGACGCACTGCTTACTTTTTTCAACACATACTCGCCTGTGCGTGTTATTTTGATGTGACCCAGGTACATTTACAGCGTTAGCGTTGTGTTTAAAAAAACATGAAGACTCTTTTTGCTTTTTAATCAATAATTTGACTTGTGTATGTTGGATGTTTGTCATTTTGGTCTTGTTTTGTTTATAAAAATATTTTCTATTTTTATCTAAACCTGTGTTGTGTTCTTTTGTAGTATTTTCATTGAGTTCCTGTGTGTGTAATTACAAATACTTTAAACCTAGCAACTCCTAGCTCATGCCAAGCTACCAAGGGGGTAAGAGGGGGTTAGCTGAGGGTGATTCTCTTTTACCCTGACTATAGTGAGGGCCCTTGCTTGGACAGGGGGTAACCTGACTGCCAACCAAAGACCCCATTTCTAACAGCGACTTTCAGGCAAACCTTAATTTTAGCAAATTCACTTCTCCTCATCCTTCCACTTGTCCATATCTACTTTTAGCACTTCCTGAAGGAAACCTAAAGAGAGAGACCAAGATAGAGAGAGGTAGAGACAGACAGGGTTGAGAGAGAAGGAGAGAAAATTTGAGAGAAGGAAAAAAGAAATGGTAGAGTGAGATAGCAAGAGAGGAGACAGTGCTAATAGTATGGGAGGGGGCAGGAAAGACAGAAAAGGGAACAAGGAAAGAGACAAAGTGGCAGCAAGTTTCGAGGAATGAAGAAGGAACCTTGTAGTTGGAATGGATTTCTGCAGTACAGTGGTTTCCCTCCAGAAAGTGTAAACATGCTTTATAGGGGTCCATCTTTAAGTTGCTGATCTTTAGGAAGGAAGGAAATAAATAATATGGAGCAGGAGAGGATGAGAAGACACAGGAGAGAGAAAGACCTAGACAAGACTTTGGTGACAGTGATGAGAATCAGAGTTGACAAAGAGGTAGACATCTTGATGTACTGTCCAAGGTAAAGTAGGGCAGACTAGAGTGAAAGGTTGCAGACTGCCCACCCAATGTTTAGGGTCCATAGTCAAACTTCTCATGAGTAAAATCTTAATTGATACATTTGGCTGAGAAAGAAAGGACTTGGTTTCTAGGAGGAAAGAACCCATCAGGATTAGTGAAATCAGGCCTTTGACCATGTTTTTGTGTGTCAAAAGAAAATATTTAAATGAGCAAGGGAGCAGTCCTTGAAACCGAAAACAGCAAGTGGACATATTTATTGTCTTGTGTACCTTCTTTCTGCTATGAATATGCAGAACTCTACCTCTGAAAATAATTTGAGACATGAACTTTGTAATGTACTAGCCTGCTGCAATTCAGTAGACCCTTGCATCACTGCAGCTCACTCTTGTACTCAGACTGAGTATCTGATATAGCACCACCACTCTTTCTGGAAGACTTTGGTATGGAACTTCTGAGCATCCTCCAACAAGTCCTGTTTAATGATCCCATCATCTCACAAAGGAATTCTACTGAAATTCACTTCCCATGCCATCTATAAAACATCTGTACAATTCCACATCAGTTGGAAGAGGGTAGCCAAATTAGTCTTCTTGCATTGCTGCCAGTTATTGTTATCAGGGGAATTAATTATACTTTAAGGATCTACTGCTACCTATGCTATGGGTATGTTTTAAAATTGGGTACCATATCTGTGCTGCATTGTGTACTCACGCTTTGTGCTTAGTTGCTGAGATCCATGTGTGTTTGTACAGGCATCTTTCCAAATCTGGGTAGCATTTCAAGGTATCAGGTGGACCAAGGATATCAGAACCAACAACATTTGTTGGGAGATGGAACTCGGGGTTACCATGTAGAACCAGTGAGTATGCATTCTGTTTAAGCACATAAACTTCAGACATCATTACCCTATTACAGCGAGAGAGTAGACTTCTGTACTAGCATCCCAACTTCAAATAGTGCACAGGGATTGTCAACATTAACTGAAAAAATTGTTTCAATTGTGAAATTTGCCTCCGTTTTTCTAAAACTGCCTCTGGTTAGCAGTTGTCCAAACATAATATAAACATTTTTAAGGTAGTTTTAGGCTAAGACCATTGCAACTAGCCCATTGTGCGTTGCAATAACCCAGTTTGCCACTGATAATTCGAGACACTGGAACTTGCCATTCCTCTTGCTAAATTTCCCCAAGAGAGAATCTATCACCCCATGTATACGTTAAGTTCTGCTATAGTGTGACCTTTGCGTCTGGCCCAGCGTGGCTTAATAGTCTACATTTTGCCATATATGGTACAGATTAATTACTTTCAGATTTCGTACTGGAGCAGAACATTGAAGGGAGGCCCAAGATGTATTTCCAGCTCACACGTAAATATGGCTCATCTCCGAACTTCGACATCTTTACCTTTCCCAAAGTTGCACCTCTGTACAAAATAATTAGGCACCTACGTTCAGGGAAATGACGTACCATTGAAAGATGAACTGTACGTTGTGGAGAGGGAGAAACAAGTAAATAGCAAAACATTGGTTTAAAAAAACTCAGCAACATAGGAAAATGAAGCACGAGAAATGACATTTCAAACATCTAATGAGCCTCCAGGGAGAGGAGGAATGAAACCATGTGCAGCATCAGGATGCAAGTGGGAAAGGATTATTCAGGCAGGATATTACTCGTTTTTGGTAAACAAGATCAATCGTTCCCAGGGGAAATCAGCTGCCTCGTCATTATGTTGTCCAGTGGTTCACTCTGGCCACAGTTACAAGGGGGAGTTATAAGATCACAGGTCAGTAATATAACAGCGGACTCCATGGCAATGGCTCTGGAGCACGTGAGAGACAAAGGTCACCGTGCACAGTGACCTGACACTACAGCGGCGCCAAGGGGAAGAAGTTCTTGATCATAAGCAGTTGGATAATGTAGCTGACCAGCAAGGTGGATTCGTACAGATATTGTTTCACTGGAGCTCTATCACTTTCAACCCTCCACTTTCGGAGACTTCCCACATTAGTTTTGATGCTGTAGGCTTTGTGGTGTATTTTGGCTTTCTTTAAGATGCTGAGATATTCTTCATGCCTCCCGTCTTATTACCACTAGCATTTTGCTGGTGGTAACAGAGCGGGACATTGACTAAAGTGTGTGGTAATTCCTTTATTTTTAATTCTTTATTCTCAGATTTGTAAGTTTGGTAGTGGTAGTACCCAGTTGTAATGCTATTAATAGTTTTCGGGACGACAGCTGGATATTGAGCTGTAGACAAAATGAAAGTTGTCAATGGAGTAGACATCGGGGAGTTTCTGCATGATGGTCCTTCTATCCAATGCAGGCTCTGCATGAGCAGGAAACACGCGTCAACCGTACAAAGTGATAGGATAAGCAAATGGCCCCTGGTTGACAGTACAAAACCTCGACAGACTAAACTATTTTCCATGTAGGGCTAGAAATATGTTCAGTGGAGCTGATTATGTGCTGTTTCTCACCCTACGTGTCTCACAAGATGGAAACCAAGCAATCTTATAAAACTATACAGTATATATTAGACTGAACATTGCTTACAGTGTTTTTTCTCTACATTCAGTGAAGTAATCCATGTTCTAAATTGTAACTCAAGATTCTCCTTACTCCTTTTTAATCACTGATATTTTTATTAATTTCATTTAGAGCATGTATATAGGAGAAACGTGCACTTAGCTTACTCCTAGTCTTAATGAGAAGTTATCAGTCAATACAAGGTATATCATGTCGCAAAGTAATCATTTTTTCACCTACCAAAGCCACAGAGGTTTGAACTACTTTCTCAACAATGTCTCAATATTTCAGAAAAAAAAACTTTAGGGAGCAAAATTCACAGGTAGAAATATTACTTTTGTGAATGTAATCTTTTCAAATTAAGTGCTAAAACTCCAAGGCAGTTTCACTAATTTTGCTGAAAAATAAGTCAGTAAACATACTTTCCCAGCTGTATTACTAAGAACAATTTGCCACCAAAATTTATGGCCATTGACTTAGGGCCTGATTTAGAGTTTGGGGGATGGGGTTACTCCATCACAAACATAACGGATATCCTGTCTGCTGTATTATGATTCGCATAGGCTATACCGGGATTGTAATACGATGGACGGGATATCTGTCACGTTTGTGGCGGAGTAACCTGTCCAAAAAATTCTAAATCAGGCCCTTAGTCTGGCAACTATAGGTTACATAGGGGCATGTTTAAAGTGGCACCTCAGCTGAGATGCGCCACTTTCATTGTGTCGCCATGTGCCCCCCTGACGTCACCATGGTAGCCCTGTATTTACTATACAGTGCACCATGGCAGACGTTAGCACAATTGCGCCACAATTGTTGACACTATAGTGGCGCATTGCTGGATTAGCACCAAAAATGATGGCGCTAGCCCAGCAATGCATTGGGAGGCCCATAGCAAAAAGTCTGGTCATCACTTTAACACCTGCCTTTGGCAGGTGTTAAAAATGATTGAAAAACTGGCGCATTGCAACATTTCTTTGGGCTTCTCTGTGGGGGAACGCCCCCTTGCATACACTATACCTGACAGAGGTAAAATGTGGTGCAAGTGGTTACAAAGTGACGCAGGCCGGCACTAGGGGCTTGCATATATATGCCCCAAAGATTGGTGGTGTATCTGTTGAGTCACTGTGCATTACATTGACTCAGACAGGCCCATACCTGTATAATTCTACTCAGAAACTTTAATCTTCCTTTCAGGTACAATTATAAGTCACCAAATATGTGTAGAAAAGAGTTTGAGCGACAAGACTGAAAAGAGCATGCAGATAATATTTTTAATTTCAAAATCTTGATTCTGACAACTTGGAATTAAGTTCGCAAGTCTGAAAGTCAGATGTTCCTTTTAATTTGGTCTGAACAAGGTTAAGTTGAGTCTCAAAGTAAATTTCTGCAACTTTCTTCTACCGCATTTTAAAAAAGAAAATTGGCAAAGTTCAGAAAATGTCTTCAGGTTAGTGCATAACTTTAGGAAGTATGTGGAACAGAAGTCCTGCAAAACGTCACCTCCTTAGTTTATTGCACGGTTACAAATTCTGTTCTGAAGCAACTTAATATTTTGTCTTAATAAAAAGTCCAAATGTCTTATTGGTCCAGTAACAACATACCTTTGGAGATGATTTGTTACTGCTAAAAACCTGATAGTACAGAATGGCATGAGCTAAAATGAACACAAAGTACAGTTCCAAAGTGCCCATGTGGGGCCCTTGGTATTTCTTTGGGGCGCTGGAAGCATGGAGCTTGGAAGTCGTTTTTGTTCTGGTTCGGCTTCTTCCAGCCCTCGGGTTAACAGATTCCATTATTTGCGGAGTGTGCTATAAATTGGAAATGCAGGCGACGCTAAAGCACACTTTTGTAGCAAATAAGAGATCAAGGCATGAGCTTCCAGTAAAAAGGTGCACAGACAAGTCTAAATTGATCACGTCAACATTACAGAACCTGTTTCCAAGTAATGCAAAGTATATATATTTTCACTCGCCCATTCATCCATCATTCACTCATTCGCAGACAACTTTTAATTTATAACACAGCCCTGTTGAAATAGAGGATCCTGCATATGTGGTGGGCAATATCTGATAAAAGAGCAGTGGAGGCTGCCACTGAACGGGGGTGGTGGAGAGAGTTAAAAAATAAATACAGTTAAAAAAAAATATTAGCTTGTACTCTAGGAGACACATTTGTCTCTTCTCTGTCCTCTTCCTGGCAGCACACAGGGTCCAGACTCCCCCCAGCCAATCACGACACTGCTGTCACCAGCATACCAAGAGCATCGTGATTGGTGTGAGTGACCTGGTTTGGTGCTCACACAGGGAGTCGGACACTGTGCACTTTCGCCTCCCAGCTGTGCAATACAGCCAGGCAGAGAAATGCAAAGTGTGCAAGTCTCTTTGGTAGGCCCAATACCGCCGGCCAAACAGACATGCGTACTTATGGTGCACATACCCCTCCTCCTCCAGCTCTTTCCAGCCTAGCCCAGCCCCACCTTAAACTGGCTTGCAACAAACAAAATCAAATGGTAATAACATTTAGTTATTATCATTTTATATTTCCTTTTACTTAATGCAGTGGGGCGACGCTCCTCCACCTTAGCAGAGGAGCCGCAACTGTAATTGAGTTAAAATATTTATATGTGATAGAGATCAAATTTTACTAATAGGTTAGTGGCATAACCTAGTCAGCACTAAGTGACATATATCTTTGTTTAAAAGCCTATCAGCATGAAATGTAAAATTGGGTACGTTTGAGTTATGGTGAACATTGTGCCCTCCCCTTGTTTGGGCATCACATTTTACCATGGCAGATGCCGTGCATTTGTATCTAGTAAACTACTGACATGAATTTCTTTAATAAATATTATTTTTAAAGATATAATGGATGCAAAAAGTATATTATGAGTAGTAAACAACTATGATTTAATAGTGATTATGTTGATTTATAAAAATGTATCAATCTTGTCTGCAGAAAAATAAATGCACATCTCAGTCATTTCTAATGTTATGCACTAATAATCACCGCAGTTAAATGATTTTACTTGCTTATGTGATAAATAAATGGTGCGCGTTAGAATAAATGTTTTATTATTATAATTATATATTTAAACTTCTTACCCAGACTGGGCCTGAAAATTCATTTTCACAGCAGTAGTGAGAAGTGCTGTCCCACCTTGTTCCCATGACCGGAATTGCTTTCTTATTTGCTTATGTGTCTTAATAACCTTGAAAGTTACAAAATTTGTTCCAGCTACCCGACTAACAGAAACCATTATTAATTCACATGACAACTGTTGGAATCATCCTGTGACCCATGGGAAAAAATCGTAATCTTTCAAATGTTATACAAATTGTAATTTTTCAATGGAACTGTATGAATTAATCAAGATGACTTCGCACCTCCTTTGAGAAAATCGAGAATAGTTGCAAACCTGATATGTGTCCAAAATTTCTTTTGGATATTGATCAACTTGCGTCTGATGGGCCCACTCTGAGAACCAATCAGTGAGTTATGGACATCTCTAGTTAGGGAGAGACTTTTGGCACTTTAGTTAGTCTGGTCATTACCTTAAGAGTTCCTTTCTAGCCTCTTATGCTGTGAGTTCCTCCTGAGACCTATTTACCCCAGTTACCCTTGCTGTTCAGCACTAATATCTCCATAATATTCCGAACTTCTATTTTGCCCAATGGGCAGCCCATGTTCCGCACTGCTCTGGATACCACTATTTACTGATGATGTGAAGCTGTTGGCTCTCTGACGATATGAAGCTGTTGGCTTTCTAGATTGAAGAATCCTTCCTGTCTGCTGTTCTTTGAGAAGAGGTATATGTAATTTGCAATGCAGTATTTCTTGTTTACCCTTTCAGCTTATATCAATTACACAAGTGTATTTTATAGTTCCATAGATAAATGAATTTTCAAATTATTTTTGTCTTCTTTTGCTTTTTCGCTTTTGCCCGCATGTGTCAGTCCTTACTAATGTCACCATCAAATAACTTGAAATCGTCTCAGTTGCTCAGATTATTGTGTTGTTAATCTGTTATTTTTCTAGAGTGTTTGATATTATTAATGCTTAATAGGTTGAATTTCTTTAGATGTGTTTGCCTGCCTATGGTTTTCATGTATGTTTATAATTTAGATTTGCACATCATTTACATTACATTGGCTCTGTGGTTGTAACAAAGCTTTGAAATTTGATTCCGTTTGGAGTTTTGTTTCCGTGGCCCTATTGACTATGGTGTTTAAATTGTATAAATTGTTTATGTTTATTAGTTTGTGTTGAATGTAACTGGTTACCACATTCTTTTCTGAGTCCAAAGATAACATTGACCTACTCAAGGTGGGGTAAGTTGTCGCACCACACCATCACACAGTTTCAGGATCCTAACTGGGAAGAGGAAATCATCCTCACATGTACTAGTCAGCATATACATGTTACGGCATGGACAAAGTAATTAAGAATATGAAATGTGCGAGGCCTGGAGGGAATGAACTCAGAATTATCGTTATTTTAATTAATATATGTAAGAGCTAGGTTGCATGGAACTCTCCAGATGCAGGAAGGTCACATTTCAGGACACAATTACATGTGGACATGGACTAACGTAGTCAAACATTCAATTACACCCATGTGAATTAAAGGAAGCAATGGTCATATGAGAACCTTTGTTGGGCCATGGCTTCTGCATTTTTTTCAATTCAATTACATTAAACTTGTCATGAAGGTTTTCTCTGGTTGGGCTTAAGGTAAAAATATTGATAGCAGCAACAGACACATGGAACCACACACGTACACACATTTCTGTGTATGAAAAGCTATGGTTAAAGGAGAACCAGACCTCATCATCATCATCAGTAGTGCTGGCTAACAATGACTTAAGCAACACTTATACTAATTGTTCAACAAACACACTTTTGGATTACTGTGAGCTTTACCTGAATCTCCTCCACAAAATTGTCAGGAGATCCCATTCAGCACCATATGAGAAAATGTGTCACATAGTTTGCACTTTTGTGTTCATACATTTGCAGACTTCAAAATGCACAGCCAAGCAACAACAGCCTGTTTGTCCACTGCTGCTACCCATCCAAACCAGTCAATCAGCTGATGTTGATTCTTCAATTCAGATTGGGCAGTGGGCATTCACTGCCACATTCAGAACCCTCAATGGCAAGAACTTGACTAGGAGTTCCTATAGTTAAAAAGTGCGGAATTTGAGGAGTGTGTGTCGGTATGGCAGGCACTGTTAGGCAACTATTTTCAAATAAGAACTTTATCACCTGCCACTACATAACCAACGTCACATGAAGCAGTTCCTGCCATATCATGTGAACCGCCATATGTCCACAGCTATAGTGGTTTGTGTTCTCAACAGCTGGTTACGGAGTTCTACCTGAAGTTGCATCCTAGATGCTATAAAAAGATGTTCACAATACCAAATAAATCCACACAACCAGTCCACCATAGAATTGGCCCCTAAACAGTCACAAAATTGGGAAAAACACTGACCTTTAAGATTGGCCGGATTGCTGAACAGCCTAGTCATACCCTGTCTTCTGCAGCACATCAATCCTGAAAGATGACCCCATCATCTTGCTGGTAGGGCCCTCACAAACAACAGTTTCAATGCACTCCAGTGATGATCTTGCAGCTCGTCCCACTTCCATCAATGGCATCCCGGACCTTTATAAGCACCTTTGTTAATATACCCCATCCTCAATAATGACCTGCCAAAGTTTGTAGGTACCCCTCTTGATGTTTAGTGTCATAGAAATTGTAGATTTGAAGACTGTAATCAGGAAAGCCTTTCTCAGAACATAGGATCAGGCCACTCTTTCCTTAAAGCACCAACTATCTTTAGGCATTCAATAAAACTGGATTCACAATCTTTCCCAAATTATCAGCTGCTCTCCCTGTATTATGACTTCCCTACCACATGACTAGCCCTTCCAAAAATCCTCTCCATAATGACCTTCTTCTCCCTCCCACCTCTTTCCTCTTCTTCATCGTCCATTACAAGTCTGCTGTCACCATCGGCCCACTGGCTTCCCATCGGACCATTGTCCTAACTCCAGTCTCTATCTTTGCTCTATTTCCTCAATCATCCCCTTCACTTTCCATTCTCCTCTGTTATGGCCTATTTCCCCACCTCTGCTCCTCTTGCCCATCCACTCTTTCTCTACCAATCCTCCTGCATTCTCTTCCTCCCATTATGATCCACCTCTCCCCAACACTGCTTCACTAGTCTATTCTCCTTCCCCCTCTCAATTCACACATCTTCACAAATCCCCTTTCAAGAGTTTGCCTGTCCTACTGCATTCTAAAGCATCATGCAGTGCTTGACTCCTGAGAAGCAATGTCAAGTCGGCCTCAATACAGCTTTGCATATACTTAGCTTGTACTAGATAAGATTATGAATAGGCAGGCCATATGCAGAATGTTATATTTTGTATGGTGGAATGGCAGAGTTTGGCAAACATAGTAATCAGTTGCAAATTCAGTGGCCACTTCAGTTCTTGAAAATGTAGAGAGTTGTCCACAGGACTAGAGTCAAAACTCAAGTTTGCAGGTGGAAGTCACTCAGGATGACAGCAGTATTTCCCTAACAGAGTAAACCGCCTTTGCCAAACCATAAATCAAGACTTTAACATATTTGCATATCAGCATCTAAAATTAGGTTGCGCTGCAAATGAAAAAATAATTCTGGTACTCTGTTGGAGGTTGGCCTGAGGCATAATTAATGCCCCAGGCAGCTGATAGGACACATGCTCCTGCCAATAACTTTCCTGCCACATTGGGGGGAATTTTTTTTTTTTTTCAATATGGTCAAAAAGGTCTCAATTCCATAAATATGTTTACTTTGTGTAGGCATAATATACAATGTAGAGTCTGCCACTTGTAGCTCACTTAAGTTTTAAGTCCCACAGCTTACCTGTCATACTAGGGATTCCACAATGTCAGCACATTTCTACCCATTTCTTGAGTGTGATCCCCATCTTCTTCCTTTGAGCTTGCACTTTCAGCATCTACAACTCACCCTTTCCTTCTCATTCATGAGCATGAGCAACTAATGTGCATCAAGTGTTTTGGATCAGCAGCACTCTCAACTGTCTGTGGTATCAGAATAAAATTACTTCTGTCCCTTGATCCATGCAGTAAGGGGTGTTATCATGATGAAATTTCGCAAGGCTGCTTTTCATTCCCAATCTGGCACTGGACGGATAAATACATTGCAAGGTAAGGGGGTGGGGGAAATGTCATGACCTGGGATGAATAGTGGGTGCGGAACGTGGTTTATACCATAACAGGGTAGGTGCTGAGTGAATTTGTAAAATGGTAGATTTTAAGTTCCCTTCTGTATTCTGCAGACAAGGAAGGTGTTTTAGATTCAGTGGACGTATGTCCCGTATATTGAGATGGCTTGTTTCTTTGTCTTAGCTTTGAGTTCCCTTTAGATTTTGTGGCAAGACAGGAGGCTAGCAGTATGCTTTAACCTTTATTCATTTCCTTCTGAGCAGCAACCATTAGAAGGTTAAAGAATCAAAATTTGTACTTCATCAAAATAAATAGAACTTACATAAATCTTCCTTTTCTCCATGATCTTCCTCTTTTGTTTGTTGCTTCTGAGTAGATAAGTATTACTTATGAAGGTTTATTTGGAATATGTAATGCATGTTGTTGTAGACATTATTCAGAGATTACTTATTTATTTGTATTTTATATACCCAATATATGGGTTTGAAATGTTTATTTGAGCTGATTTATTATTTAAATTGGATTACAGCTAAAATGATGTGTTTATATTTTAAAGTGAGGTATTTCTTGAGGTTGATAAAGTTGGTCTGTGAATAAATTGCTTTAAATGTTACCATTTTATCAAGTGTTACTGTTAAAATAACAAAGAAAATGTATTTGACACTTGAAAAGAAGGGAGGCTTGCACAGACGGCGGCTTGCAGGGACTATTGGAAACAGTATTGTTGCTGCTGATCGCATAATTGAACGAGAATGGAACTCGCAGTAGGCCACTATAATGGGTGTGGTTGATGCATCGTGTAGGCCAATGTTAGGGAGAATTCCTTTCTATGTTCACAGAGGGTTTAGCACATTTCTATAAAAGATTGGGCATAATAACACTGATTAATCACCGAAGGAGCATGGAATGGTGACCACTAGATTACATGGCAGAATATACTAAAATATGGCTAAGAAAGTCTTTAGAGAAGGATGAAAGAAATATAATGAGAGCAGAATGCTACCATCCTGTTATAGATGAGAAAGTTACAATGGCCGCAAACATTGATCCAGAATTGATAATATATCCTTTTAAAATGGGCAAAGACCAAGGAAAAGGATGAGAAAAAAATCATCTAGCAATGCCAGGAAAAGGTTTTAGACATCCTTGGACCAGTGCAAGAATACTTATTTAGTAAAAGAGGCATACTTAAGAGGATCAGATGTAAGCATACATCTGCTAAGAGGATGGTGTCAAAGAGCGATATGCTTTACGTTAAATGGGAACACTGGTATATTGGCCAAAACGTGAAAGAGAGTTTTGATTCGTATGAATTCAAAATTGAGAGATTTATGGAATTAAAGTGTGCAGTAAATAAGTTAAAGGGCTTTTGTTTGGTGATGGTATGTTGAAGAACATTGGGAAATATGTCCAAACATGTATATGCCTAGTTAAGGCTCTGTATTCAATGAAGCACATTTTTTCAGGAAACAGTTTTATGGATTGGCTAAGAGGAGACGGCAGCTTCTCGGCTGGGTACATTATCAGTCCCATTATGCAGGGAACCAAGGAACTGGTTAACAGAGAAGTGTTTTTTATTGACAATCATCAGAATGTTATCCCCAAAGAGGGAGTAAGGTAGATCTGGAGCTCCAGGACATAGAGGTCAAGGCAAAAGTCGATCACAGGTCAAGGTGAGTATGAAGATACATTTTGGTTCTACCCAATAAGGGGTTGGTTAAACACTAAGGCCCATATTTCTACTTTTTTGTACCACATTTGCATCAGTTTTTGATGCAAAAGCGGCGCTAACTTGCAAAATACAATGTATTTTGTAAGTTAGCGCCGATTTAGCATCAAAAAATTACACAAATGTGGCGCAAAAAAGTATAACTATGGGCCTAAGATTATTTGTAAATCAATGGGAGAAAATAAACAACCCTTGGGTTTTATAAGCAATGATAGGTTATCAGATACATTTGAACGTGGAACATTATCAAAGGGAGGAACCAAGAGAGTTGAGTTTTCAAAAAAGAATTGGAGGATATTGTGACAGAAGAAGTAGTGCAGATGTAAGCAAGAATGCTATAATAAAGACAGAAGAGAACACAATAGGCTATGTCAGTACACTCTTCCTAGTAGATAAAAAAGACAAAGAATGGAAACCAGTTACAAACTTGAGGGAGTTAAATCAATTTGTTACATACAGACATTTCAAGATGGAGGGTATCCATCTTCTGAAAGATGCTAAAGGATGGAGATTGGATGGGGAAATTGGATCTCAAGTATGTTTGTTTCACAGTTCCAATGCATCTGGAAAGTCAAAGATTTTTACAGTTCAGAAGGAAGGGGCAGTGGCACAAATTTCAATGTCTCTGCTTCGGATTGTCATCAGCCCCTTGGTGCTTTACAAAGGTATTGTTACCAGTGGTGGGTTATTTGAGAGAGGGGGGCAGAAGGATGATTGTTTACCTGGACGACATTATGATAATTAATTTCAATGGGGAATAATTTAGAAAACATTTAACTATGGTAAAGGATTTACTTGAATTACTAGGATTAATAGTGAACTTGGAGAAATCAGTGCTCATTCCAAGTCAGACCTTAGATTTTTTAGAATTTGTTGTGGATATGGTGAAGAGTCCATTAAAACTTTCAGTGAGGAAGATAAAGAATGTAAAAGAGGATATAAAAAAAGTGATGTGGAAAGTGAATATAAATCTAAGGGATTTAGAACAGATGATTGAACTACTATCATCATCAATACAAGCAGTAATCCCAGGGCCTTTGCATTGCACAACATTGCAGAGTCTAAAGCAAACAGCATTAGCACGCGAATGATGGTATGGGGACAGGATAGCAGTAAGCTGAGAAGCAAAGGAAAACTTCAGATGGAGGATGGAGAAATTGGGAGCATGGAATGGTCTCATATGTTTGGAACAAAACCAAATTATATTCCAGAAACAGATGCCTGCATGTTAGGATAGGGAGCAATGTGTTAGAGACAAGAAGCAGGTGGAGTATGAAATATGTTGGAGAGAAAGCATCATATCAATTGTTTAGAGATGAAAGCAGGAATATTTGCCCTTCACAAATTCAAACATCTGCAAGGAGCTTCAGTGTTGTCAAAAATGGACAATGTGATTGCAGTAACTTACATCAGCACGTTAGGGGAGACCAGGTCAAAGAGATTAGCAGAATTAGCAAAACAAATCAGGAATCTTTGTTTAAAACACAAGATGGTTCAAAGGCAGAGTATTTACTTGGGATGCACAATGTGGTAGCAGACTGGAACGCAAAGCATCAAGGCATCAAGTAGTTTTCAAGTGACTGGAAACAAGAGAACAGTTATTGCAAGAAAATTCTGAAGTTACTCTTCCCCATGGAGATTAATATTTTGCTTCAAGGTTGGTCTTTCAGTTAAACAACTATATCAGCTGGAGACCAGATCCAGTCACAGTTACAGTGGATGCATTCATGCAGTATTGGACAGGGATGAAAGCTTACGCACACCCTCCATTTTCCATGATTCAGAGAGTATTGTTACAGTGCAGGAAACAAAATTCATGGATAGTGCTACTAACACCTTTTTGTAAAACTCAAGTCTGGTTTCCAATGGCTTTGGAAATGTCTTTGGAGAATCCTTATTTGGTCAAGCACAAGAGAGGTTTGTTAAACGGAGCAGAAGACAGAGAGAGCACCCATTAATTCAACTGATTTTCCTCAACCTTCCAGTCTGGAGAGTTTCAGGGAATCAGGAAGATTCTCAAAACGTTCACAGTCACCTTCAGGGTTGGTCAATGAGTTATGGGCCCCAGGGACTAAGAAAAGATATAGGAGTGCATGGGGATACCGTTATGCTGCTGACTTGCAAGGGATTTGGATCCCGTGGAGGATGATGAAATAAAAGTAGCTACTTTTTTTAGCAGAGTTATTTGATAAGGGACTTTTTTACAGAATAGTTAGCTGCTATAGATCAGCTGTGGTGGTAGGTCATTCATTAATTCAAGTAATTTCAAATGGAAGGAGTCCATTAAATTGTACGATGATGAAAGGAATAAGGTTGAAGAGATGCTCAAAGCCAAAATATGATTCTCTTTGGGATGTTGATTTAGTTCTGAGGCTGTTTCAGGACTGGCTTAGTAATAAGAACACAGAAGTAAGGGAGTTGTCCTGGAAATAAGCAACTTTGTTGTGTCTAATCTCCATTAGAAGAGTTTCAGTTGTGGGAGCATTGGAAGTATAAAAAAGATTTTATCAACCACCCAGTGTGTTGTTCTTGATTTAGGAAATCAACTTCTATATTTTATAAAATTATGTGTAGCTAAATGTATAAAATAATATGAGTGCAGAATGATTGAAGAAAGGAGTGCTGGAGTAGATCAGTTATTCTTTTCATATGTGAAACCATATCACCCTGCTACCAATGATATCATTGCAAAGTGGGTTAAATCTGCTATGAAAGAGGCAGGTATTGATTTATCTAGATATTCAGCACACTTGGAGGAGAATATGAAGGCATCAGATTGGTCAAATGTAGATACATTTATGAAATTTTATTTTAGACCAATCAAACATGTTTAAGCGGAACTTTGAGAAACATGCATAATACTAGCCTCTTGTCTTGCCATAAAATGACAATGCTTAAATGTTTACTGTAGAAAGAATAGCCATTTTATTAAAGATAAGGAGCCTAGCATTATCCCACCATACCCTTGCAGAATAGTTAGAGGAAGTGGGTGAAGGAATAAGGAGCTAAATTATTAAGTTGATGTAAAAAATTAAGTAAGAAAAAATGCAGTTGTGCTTATGTTATGTTAGATCACTATAAGACTTATGGTACAATTTCAAGGAGGAAGAGGAGAACACGAAGAAGAGAAACAAAAGAGAAATAACATGAAGGATATGGAGATTGATGTGGACTTGAAAGTTCTATTTATTGTAATGTAGTTTGCATTCAAATTCTTGGAACTTTTAATGGTTGCTGCTCTGAAGTTAGTAAATTAAGGCAATGCATAATGCTAGCCTCCTTTTCTTTGATCAAATTTGGATTCTGTATACAGATAACATTTAAGAATAGTAATTTTCATCCACAAGTATACTGCTTTGTTTGATTTTGGGTTGTCTGGAAATGGGCTTATCTGAAAGCTTTTGGCACTATTGTGCATCTTGAATTTGATAAAGGTTGAGTGGAAAACCTTATCAAGTGTACATGAGGTAAGAGCAACAAGGTGATATTTGATGTGATCAGGTTGGCAGTGTGAATGTTAGCTTTCAGTTGGGACAGGGCACAATCAAGAACATAAGCGAAGAGAGATATGGAACTGTCAACATGTAAGTGTACTCTAGGGCTCTTAGAGCAGAGTTGGCTCTTGGCAAGTATGTTGTCATTTTCCGAAAGCATTGCAGCTACAAAAAACATGTCATTTAAGACACATCACTCACATGTTCTTTGTGGAATCAGTTACAAATACTGAAGAACCTAGGTCACATGGCACAATTGTAGGTAGAGTAGGTAAAAAATGGTGGTCTGGAATGTTGCCCAGAATGATATGTGTGTGATCCCCAGCCATCCCCACTGGCTTAGATTATTAAAGCACTTCTGCAATCATTTTATTGCTTGTTGCACTAGAGGTCCAAGTATGATGGGTATGCCCAAAAGTGGTTTCCATGCTTGCTATGCTAAAACATTCAGGGTCTTATTACGACCTTGGTGGAGGCGATTACTCCATCCCAAATATGACGAATATTCCATCTGCTGTATTACAAGTTCCATTATATCCTAAGGAGCTTGTAACAAGGCAGACAGGATATCCGTCACTTTTGGGACGAATTAATCCACTCCACCAAACTCAAAATGAGGCCCTCAGTCTATAACCCACTATAACCCTTCATAAAGGAAAACCAGTCTGCAGTTGCTTGATTCCTATTTGGAGGAGATCTGACCATTGGTAGTTGAGTTCTATGAAAGGGAAAGGCTCTACTGAGATTTCTTTCTTGGTTGAAGTATCTTCTAGAGGAATCAAGGATTAAATATAAAGGCTGCTTGTGTTTAAGATGCAGCAGTGCAAGTAAACTCATCCACGTTTCAATTAAACTTGTGTTTCTGCTGGAATACCAGTAACTCAGGTAAAATGTCATAAATTGTTTAGGTTTTTGAGGCAAACTACCAGTTAAATGAATGACAGCAAAACTGCTACTTAATATGGGTCCACATGTTTGTTGTAAATATACATAGGCAATTGAATTGAGGTTATAAAGATGGGAGATCAAGTGGGTGCATGTTGACCGTTGGTTTACTGATCTGCTGATTCTTCTGCTGGTGTACATGTGGAATTAGCAATGATGAGCAGTGTTGGGGTGGTCAACTGTGAATACATATATCTGCATGGCAGTCATGCAGGTAAAAGCAACCCCTCATTTGCCTGGGCCACACAAAGGGTCGAACTGGCATAAAGGACAGTCAGGCAGTGCTTGATGGACTGGTCTGACAGATTAGTGTGTGGACTGTATTTTTAGCAGTTATGGTCTGGTTTTATGTTCAGGTTGGACCCAGATTTACTGTTAATTTCCCACGTATTACCACTTTTCTAACTATATGGTTTGATAATGTAGGCCGCGATTATTTGGATGCCCGGGTCTATTTTTTGTCCCAGTTCGACCCTGGCTACACATCAATTGAGGAACAATTATGAAAAAAGAGATTGTGTAGATTTGTGAGTAAAACGTAACCTGTGGTGGTACTGCATAATAATATGCTCTGGTACATTAACTAAAAACATACAGTTGACATAAGGCTTGGTTTTTACATGATGTGAAATTCAGCAATCAGGATATACATACACCAAAGCAAACCAATGTTGTTGACAGATATAGGAATCATAGTGAACATGCATTTTCTCTAGGCTTAATTACCAAAGATAAATCAGATCATGAAGTAGAATGTTTGCTAATTGTTTTATGACATGAGCTTCCAAATGTGAAAAATCCTTTTCTGGATTTTTTTCATGGCTTTGGATTCAGAGGCAGCTAGTGACATTTGAAAGAGGTGGGCCATAAAAGCTGGGTATGACTTTTATGTAGCGAGCAAAACAAACAAGCTTTATGAACAAACCTGGGGTCCTCCTTCCGAGAAAACATTTTAAAAAGATTGGCAAACGTGTATTGTAAAGCAAATGAATTTAGTGAAAAAGCAAGGTGTATAATGCAGTAGGAATGTATTCAAACTGCACAGTGTGACAACTTCAGGCCCTTTAAAGTGTGTGCCTGCCCAGTGTTTTGCACTGCATGCAGCACCGACTTTGGAAGAAAGCACTCTAATCAGGCTGCAATGAGTCGTATAGAAATATGTGAATGCAGGTCTTTATGCACATTTAAACACTTTTTTCCTTTTACTTTTGCCTTGTAAATATCTTTACACCTTTGTTCCCCCTTCCACACACAGTTATACAGGATTTCAATTGCAACTAGAATACTTGACCAATGTTCTGTGTGCTCTGCAGAGAGGCCAACCCACTGACAGACACTTGGCTTTGCCTTCAGCCTCAGAACCAGACCTCTCAATCAAAGCCCTTCATAACACCTGACACTACTCAAAGTATGCAATACAAGAGTAATAAGATCCACAAAATAATACAGACACAACACAATAAATTACTAACACTCTTGGGGAATGCAAAATTAAGTAAAAAGGAACTAAGAGGGTCATTCCGACCCTGGCGGTCCATGACCGCCAGGGCCGGGGACCGCGGAAGCAACGGCAACAGGCTGGCGGTGCTTCCTGGGCCATTCTGACCGCGGCGGTAAAGCCGCGGTCAGAAAAGGGCAACCGGCGGTTTCCCGCTGGTTTACCCCTGGCCCAGGGAATCCTCCATGGCGGCGCTGCTTGCAGCGCCGCCATGGGGATTCCGACCCCCTTCCCGCCATCCTGTTCCTGTCGGTATTTACCGCCAGGAACAGGATGGCGGGAACGGGTGTCGTGGGGCCCCTGGGGGCCCCTGCACTGCCCATGCCATGCCATGCCAGTGGCATGGGCAGTGCAGGGGCCCCCTAACAGGGCCCCATAAAGATTTTCAGTGTCTGCCTTGCAGACACTGAAAATCGCGACGGGTGCTACTGCACCCGTCGCACCCCTTCAACTCCACCGGCTCCATTCGGAGCCGGCTTCATTGTTGAAGGGGCTTTCCCGCTGGGCCGGCGGGCGGCCTTCTGGCGGTTGCCCGCAGGCCCAGCGGGAAAGCCGGAATGGCCGCCGCGGTCTTTTGACCGCGGAGAGGTCATTCGGCGACCGCCGCCCGCCGCGGTTGGAATGACCGCCTAAATCACTGACATACATTGCCTTAACATTTTTAATATTTATTATTCATAAATCAGTCCATATTTTTAGGAAATCTCTTTACTATAAGCACATATTTCTCCCTTTCAGCTTGACTCGGATATTTGGATCAACTTTGCAAGGGAACAACAACCCTGCTCGTCGTTTGGATCTATTTCACATGGAAACAGATACAGCAGCTCCACTTCAAAAGGGACCAGCAGCCTGCAGCCAGGGCTTCGGGTGTCACAGTAGGCGAGGTTAGCACGACCAGGGGTCTCAGCACAATAGACATCACACAAGATTAGCATTATAACACTTACCATTACCGAGGCAAGGTGCCAAAATACATATGCTTGAATCCAGTCCTACTGTGTAACGAATGGGAAAGTGTTGGATCCATGACTGTGAAAGAAGGACAGCTGACCACACACAGGGATGCAGACTCTGATGCCCGAAGTCATGACACTGGCAGAGTCACTGGCTTACAGTGGATAACACCAGAGATTACAATGGCAATGAAGGGCTTTAGAATGATAAGCCCTGTGTCCTGGGTCATATTGCAGAAAGTTGATTTACTGCCTGGCTTCCATTTCCTGCTTCAAAGCAAGGTGTAGAAGGCAGACTAGAACCAACAGCCCAGCCTTATGTAAATTGATTTATTTAGAGATACAATCATATCTCTGAATAAATTGATATATTAAATATTTTTGAGGGAAGTGTGTAGCAATTTAGGAGGGATGCATTCCCGGAGTCCTAAAGGAGAAATTATCCCTGTTTGGATTTCTTTGTTAAAATTCATAACCGGCATGTCAAATCAGTTAAAATAATAGATACATCAGCCTTGGTGCTGCGTTTTTTCCTTGTTCAAAAATCAAGAGTGAGTGCTGGGGTCAAATCTCTGCTCCAAAAGCAGTGGCTGGTGCATCGAATGCTGCATAGTCTTGAATTGACCTCATGCATCTTCCATCCACTATCAGACCCTTTCTCTCTCTTTATATTTCTCTTGCAGATTCCTGCTCTTTTTTTTGTTATGCTTTTTCCATCTTCAACTTCCCACTTCTTTCCCCTTTGAGTGTTTTCCCTCTCCTACTTGTAATTAACGTCTGATGAGGAAAAATAAGTTCTGGCCCCAAAAAATAATTACTGGTGGGCCCTCATTGGCAACAATGAGCTCAAATTCAGCACTGATTAAAACAGTGTTAGTTTCCTCTTTCCCATATAACACAAGGAGAAACATGTAATGTGTATATGAAATTTGGCCTTGTTCCTCCATCTGCCATCTCGGTGCTGCATTTTCAAATGAAGTAGTGGGGCTGTTTTGAAATTTAAATTGTACTCCTTTCCTAATCAAATTAAGCATTCACTTGCAAACTTACAATAAATACAAATTAACATTCTGCAGTCTTTTCATTGTGTAATAGAGAATAAAGCATTGCAATTTTTTTAATTGTAACTGATGACTGTTTAACTCAGTGACACTCCAAATAATGAAATGATTTGGCAGTGATGAAAAAAAAATCAATCTGGAAAAGTGACAGAAAAAATCAAAATCACAATCAAGAGAGCAACATGGGACCTTGGGTGGTGTGACTGAAGGCATGTGATGTGGTGTCAAGAAAAACTAAGGGAGGAGTTCTAATAGTGTAATTTCCTATTTGAATTCCTGTAGGAAAGCTTGCAGCCTGATACATAAAAACAGCTAAGCTGATTCACACCAGATCTGGCAAATACTTAGAACTTTGCTCAGAAAGCGGGATTTTTGTCATTTGGTGTAAATATGTTCAGCTGTGTTTAAGTAATTAATGTTAAAGAAGGTGTGTAGGGTAGACATAAAGGAGTTAATTCCCATAAAAAGTTACAGGTATCTGGACCATTTTAGTCCAGATATTGCCCATTCAAAGTGGATTGTCCCATCATGATTAGCATGACCACAAAATGGAGACTATGGTTTGGCAGTCATTACAGGACTAGGAGATTCAATACATGAATCCTGAAAAAAATCAAAACTCACATAAGGGGACAGGGTGAGTATACCCTGATCCCTCACATCAGGGTAGCAAACCCTTTAAACATTCAACATACACTCGTCACCTCTAAGCGAAAGTATAACGCGAAGTAGATGACGAACCACGACTCAAATCCGCAAAACTTAGTTTATTTAGGTTTACAGCAGCAATTTCAACCAACACGTTTCGGAGCCCTCGCTCCTTGATCACAGGATTGGGTAGTCATACTTCATTCCACTGAAATAGCCTATGCGAAAGCTTAATGTGCTCATGAACATCAATAACAGACTATCAGACACTGTCATACTTTTCAAAAATGTGTCAGCCATTTTGTAACATTGAATATGCATTTCTAACCTTATGCCTATAGGAAAATGCCTCTCATGGCATGGTTACTCCCTAACTTTTTGCCTTTTGTTGATGCTAGTTATGATTGAAAGTGAGCTGGGACCCTGCTAACCAGGCCACAGCACCAGTGTTCTGTCCCTAAACTGTATCTTTGTCTCCACAAGTGGCACAGCCCTGGCACCCAGATAAGTCCCTTGTAACTGGTACCCCTGGTACCAAGGGCCCTGTAGCCAGGAAAGGTGTCTAAGGGCTCCAGCATATATTATTCCACCTTGGGGACCCCTCACTCAGCACATGCACACTGCCTCACAGCTTGTGTGTGCTAGTGGGGAGTAAAAGACTAAGTCGACATGGCACTCCCCTCAGAGTGCCATTCCCACAACCCACCCACTGCCTGTGGCATAGGTAAGTCACCCCTCCAGCAGGCCTTACAGCCCTAAGGCAGGGTGCACTATACCACAGGTGAGGGCATAGTTGCATGAGCACTGTGCCCCTACAGCATCTAAGCCAAATCTTAGACATTGTAAGTGCAGGGTAGCCATACAGAGTATATGGTGTGGATGTCTGTCAAACATGAACTCCCCAGTTCCATAATGGCTACACTGAATTCTGGAAAGTTTGGTATCAAACTTCTCAGCACAATAAATCCACACTGATGCCAGTGTGGGATTTATTGAAAAATACACACAGAGGGCATCTTAGAGATACCCCCTGTAAACCAGTCCTATTCCTAGTGTTAGGCTGATCAGATCCTGCCAGCCTGCCACTTCCAGGCGGGTTTCTGGCCACATGGGTTGTGTGCCTTTGTCACTCTGTGGCCAGGAACAAAGCCTGCACTGGGTGTTGGTGCTTCTCACCTCCCCCTGCAGGACCTGTAACACCTGGCGGTGAGCCTCAAAGGCCCAAACCTGGTGTTACAGCGCCCCAGGACACTCCAGCTAGTGGAGATGTCTGCCCCTCCGGACACAGCCCCCACTTTTGGCGGCAAGTCTGGAGGAGATAATGAGAAAAACAAAGAGAAGTCACCCACCAGTCAGGACAGCCCCTGAGGTGTCCTGAGCTGAGGTGACCCCTGCCTTAAGAAATCCTCCATCTTGTTTTGGAGGATTCCCCAATAGGAATAGGGATGTGCCCCTCTCCCCTCAGGGAAGAGGCACAAAGAGGGTTTAGCCACCCTCCAGGACAGTAGCCATTGGCTTCTGCCCCCAGACCTTAACACCCCCCTAAATTGAGTATTTAGGGGCGACCCTGAACCCAGAAAATCAGATTCCTGCAACCTGAAGAAAGAAGAAGGACTGCTGACCTGAAAGTCCCTCAGAGACGATGGAGACAACAACTGACTTGGCCCCAGCCCTACCGGACTGTCTCCAGACTCAAAGAACCTGCACAGCAACGCAACCAGCAGGACTAGCGACCTCTGAGGACTCAGAGGATTGCCCTGTACCTAAAGGACCAAGAAACTCCTAAGGACAGCGGCTCTGTCTAAAAACAGCAACAGGAAATCAACTTTAAAGAGACTCTCGCCTCACTCCGGAAGCGTGAGTCTTCACACTCTGCACCCAAAGCCCTCTGCTCGAGTTCAGGAGAACCAACACTGCAGAGAGGACTCCCAGGCAACTCCAACGACGTGGACACCCTGAGTCTACCTCCCTGCACCTCCACAGCGACGCCTGCAAAGAGGATCCAGAGGCTCCCCCTGATCACGTCTGCCTGGTAACAAAGGAACCTGACGCCTGGACCAAGCACTGCACCCGCAGCCCCCGGGACAGAGAGGAACCACCTACCAGTGCAGGAGTGACCAGCAGGCGGCACTCATCCTAGCCCAGTCGGTGGCTGGCCCTAGAAGCCCCCCTGTGCCCTGCCTGCATCACCAGAGTAACCCCCAGGTCCCTCCATTGCTTTCAACGCAAAACCCGATGCCTACTTTGCACACTGCACCTGGCCACGTGTCCCCCCAGTGCTCTACAAAACCCCCCCTGGTCTGCTCCCCGAGGACACAGGTGTTTACATGCTAGCAGACTGGAATCGGAGCACCCCTGTTCTCCATAGGCACCTATGTTATTTGGGCCCTCCTTTGACCTCTGCACCTGACCGACCCTGTGTTGCTGGTGCTGAGGGTTTGGGGTTGCCTTGAACCCCCAGCGGTGGGCTGCCTATGCCTAGGAGAGTGAACTTGTAAGTGCTTTACTTACCTGAGAAACTAACCAAGACCCACCTCCCCCAGGAACTGTTGATTTTTGCAGTGTCCACCTTGAAAATAACTTATTTCAATTTTTGCCAAAACTGTGTATACTACTATTTTAATTCAAAGTTCCATACTGATCTGTGTGAAGAACCTTACAATTTATGTACTTACCTAAAAAACAGAATCTTCTGGTTCGAAAATAAATTAAGAAAATAATTGTTTTCTATATAAAAACCTATTGGCCTGGAGTTAAGTCTTTGAGTCTGTGTTCTCATTTATTGCCTGTGTGTGTACAACAAGTGCTTAACACTACCCTGTGATAAGCCTACGTCTCGACCACACTACCACAAAATAGAGCATTATTATTATCTAAATTTGCCAATATCAACCTCCAAACGGAACCCTTGGACTCTGTGCACGCTATCTCTCACTTTGAGATAGTATATACAGAGCCATCTTCTTACAATCCCCAATCGTGAAACCATATAAAACGTCCTTTACATTCTATCCTGTCACTATTGAAAATAAACGTGTTTAAGAGCAGAGTTAAAAGCTATTAATTTTAAATGACTCTACTGCGATTTTCACTCTTTAAGTCACTTCCATACAGTATACAATGCTCTTAAAACGTGAAAAACAGACATTTAATCCAACTAAATCTCTATCAAATTGAGTTGGCCATTTTGTACGATCTCAAATACAATTGAGTATATCTACTGTTTTCATTGTAATGTCACCTATGTAACATTAGAAGAACAGATTTGCAATATTATTAGTAACAATGTTATTCTTGAGTAATAGATAATTCTTCACAATTCAATATCATATTGTAATACTCATTCATCAAACTAATACATTTTATATCATTAATTGCTTGAAAATTCTGATTGCAATAATCAATCAGAAAACAAATATATATCAAACTTACCAGCTAAATGACACAATTACACACTAATTCCGCCCAGGTGGGCCCTTAAAAATCCGAAATACTTATGCTGAAGCTGTTGCACCTTTTGTGGATGTTTTGTATTTTCTGAAACCATAAAAGGGCTAGATATAGTGAACTTTCTCATATTCTATTACTCCTTTTCTCTGATAAGTCTTCTCCCCATATATACAATGAAAAACATACAATAAAGACAGTAAACAATGCTAATTTCCATCACACATATGTTAACTTCTAAAACCCACTCTACACTTCTGAAAGAAAAAGAAAAAAGGTAGGGGAAGGGGGAGAGAAAAATGTAGGTAAGCTTATACATACATAAAGTACACTTTAAATTCTATTAATTATCCTAAATGCACCAACAATTCCTCGTCCAAATCTAATCCTCCTCGATTCAAATTCCTGTACTTAATAATGAGTCTAGACTATAATCTTCTTCATACCTACACTCTGTTTCCTCCTCTTATCCAGCTACGGATACTATCTAAAACACAAAACCTTAATAAGTTGGTGTTTTTATGATGGTATAATCCAAAGTGTCTAGCAATTGGATATTGTTTATTCTCATTCACTATTGCTCTTGTGTGCTCAAGCACACGTTTTTTAGGTCTTTGAATTGTACTACCAATATAATACATCTCACATGGGCATCCTAATGCATAGACACTAAATTCAGAGTTGCAAGTAAGATGTTTTTTAATAATGTAAGGTCTGCTTTCTTTAGATAATCAATTTTCCTTACAGCTACTGCCGTTTTTACAGGCTTTGCACCACATGTGAAAAAAACTTTTATAGTTATTTGTCTAACGTTTTCTTTGGATTTTACTAGGCTTTCACATAGTTTATCTTTCAAAGAGATGCATCTTTTGAATGTCATCTATGGTGTCTCCCCAACATGTTTAACTAAGTGTTCTTCAGTTCTAAGTATCTCTCAATACTTAGACTACATTTTACATCCCATGCCTTATTATGAAAAGCAGTGATAAACTTCACTGGTTGAATCTCGTCACTTGTCATTACCTTATTACATTCCTTCTCAATGATCTTTGGGGAATAGCCTTTCTCGAGGAATCTCACTCTCATTGCTTTAATTTCTATTAAAAAGTCTGTTTCTGAACTACAATTTCTCTTTGCTCTAAGCAATTCCACATATGGAATGCTTTCTATCAAATTTTTTGGATGACAACTTTTTGCAAAGAGCAAACTATTGCCTGCTGTTTCCTTGCGTGAGACACCTTTAGTACCTTGAACTTTTAACTGTAAATCCAGAAACTCAATTGTTGATGCATGCATGTGACCTGTAAATTTCAAATTCAATGAATTATCATTGGATTTCTTGAAAAATTCAAGAGCCTCATTCATATTACCTCTCCAATTACAAAAAATATTGTCTCTATAACGTACTCAAAGTACAACGTATTCGTCAAATTGACAGATGTTACACACTACCTAATCTTCCCACCAGCCAAGGTACAAACCTGCATAGCTGGGGGCAAAGCAGGTGCCCATCGCTGTCCCTCGAGTCTGCCTATAGATATCCTTGTCAAAGATAAAAAAAGTTACTTGTCAAATATATATACATCATTTGTAAGAGTATCTCAGTATGATGTAAAAATGAGTGACTTAGGGCCAGATGTAGAAAAGGGTTTTTCCTATTCTGTGTCAATGGGAAAATGTGTTCGTACATATGGCCCTTAGCTCTTAAAAAATGTTTGCTTGCTTCGTTACCCAGATCATGAGGTATTCAGGTATATAAACTCTCTACATCCAAGCATAATAATGTATACTGTTCTTCCCATGTAATGCCATCTAGTCTTCTTAAGAGGTCTCCTGTATCTCTAATGTAAGACAGTAAAGACTGAACAAAAGGTCTCAGGAAAAAAATCAACATATTTTGAAGTATTTTCTAACATACTTCCTCTGGAGGAAACAATTGGTCTCCCCGGTGGGTTTGCTAAATCTTTATTCAATTTTGGTAAGAGATACAACACAGGTCATTTTGGGAAATTGCACTTAAGAAAATGATACTCATCCCCTTCTACTAGACCTTCATCTTTCCAATTTCGTAATCTCTTTAAATACTCATTATTTGTTGTCAAAAAATCATCTCTGGTAGTGACCTCATATTGACTGGTATCACTTAATTGTCTGAGCACTTCTCATAAGTACTCATCTAATAGCCAAATTACTACATTTCCTACTTTATCTGATTTTTAATGACAATATTCTTATTAGCTTTTATCTCATTAATAGCCTAAGGTTTGTCCCTTTTTCAAATTTTTATGACCATATGTTGTATTTTTATCAATTCTATGCAATTCCTTAATCATGCATTTTTCAAATATATCAATTTGTCCATTAACTATTTGTGGAATAATAGTTGATTTAGGTTTAAAACCACTTATTGTATCACAATCTAGACTTAATTCCATACCCTCACGTACTAAATTCAAAATAGGATTCTCTAGCCAACTGTCATCTCTAGCTAGTTCCCCCATTGTTTGGAGAACTTCTATGTCACCTATTTCTAAATTAGAAGGACTTCTCTTTGTTGCAACATATTTCTTAAAGTAATCTTGTTGCATACCAGTACCTCAATTTCGATTTTCTAATGAAATTAAATAAATCAATTCTGCTTGCTGTATAGTCAAAAGATACAGTGGGACAAAAGGAAAGTCCTAAAGATAGAACTTCCTTCTGTGTTTTCGTAAGAAATACATCTGATAAATTTACCACTGTCTTGTTATCCATTATTTTGATGCTGTTTGTCCCCTCATGCAAATTCCCATGAAGCTTGCAATGTCTCTTTGTCTCAATCAGTCTCCTGCTGTAAACCTAAATAAACTATTTTGTGTGGATATGAGCGGCGGTTCATCGTCCACTTTGCGTTATACTTTCGCTTAGAGGAGACGAGTGTGTGTTGGATATATATGTGTATATATATATATATATATATATATATATATATATATATATATATATATATATATATATATATATATGTACATATATATCTATTTGGATTGCTATTGAGTGGTGGTGACTCCTGGGCATTTTCAGAAAACAGTGTAAAGTTCCCCGGGGCAACCCTACCCACTTTTTAAGTTGTTCCTGTTTGCCATACCACAAACAATCCACAGTGCTTCCACTCAAAATTCAAGGTGTGAAACCTATCTCCCTTTGAACAGAGCCTGGCTACCAGCCCAGAGGTGTGGTCAGAATACTGAGCAGTCCATTAATTTGTGGTGTCTCAAAATCCATTCTGGGGATAGCTTTCTTCTGACAGGGTTCGGAACCAGCATGACTATAAGGACAAAAGCTGGGACTTTCCAAGTGTTACCCAACATTTGCTTGCAACAAGACAGGCCCCTTTGAAGTTAATTACACTCTTGGGTGCACCCCAATTAGTCTTCCTGCTGTACCCTCACTGTCAAGCCATTGTCTCTCTCTGGGAGCAGTTTGCACGCCTCTTCCACCCCTAATTCAGGCCAAGTACAGGCTGAGCAGTTACTGTACAGCTAATGCAAATTAGCCTCCAACCTATTCAGATAGGGAGATTGTAACTTTCTGGAAGTTTAATTTCTGATATATTAATTACAAATCTAACTTCACCATTAAATTGGATTTCAAAACTTGTAAAAATGAGTTGCTGAATGGAGAATGTAGCTTGTGCTGGTCAAACATTATGGATTTAAGTGTATAAACACTCAGGGCCTGATTTAGATCCCGGTGGATGGGGTTACTCCGTCACAAATGTGATAGATATCCGATGGAGATTATAATAAGGCAGACTGGATATCTGTAACATGTGTGATGGAGTAATCTCTTTGTCAACATCAAAATCAGGCCCTTACTTTGGTTTATCCTATTTATTTATAACAGCGTGACAAGTGGCCATTTCCAATGTCAGGTTCCTCTCTTGGAGACAGCAGGTTCATCTTAATAGTAACTGATTTAAAATTTTAAATCAAGTTTCTCTTCCTGTCAAAAGGGCGGATTTTGACAAGTCTGGGCAGCATATTTCAAGCTACTGCAGCCAAGCTACACCGGGTATATGCACTGACACCTTAGTGTATGGTGCAACAGATGCATTTTTGCATCATATACTTTGGCCTTCTGGGAAAGTTAAATGCGCCAATCATGTTTAACTCATTTAGACATGTCTTTTGGTTTAGGGCACATACACAGTGTGAGAAAACAGGGCTGATTGCAGAGGCCCCCTAACTTTTTGCCCCATTTTTCACTTTTTGATGGCGTTTTCCTGACTCTGATGGTGCCCTGGGTACTGCTAACCAGTCGCAGGGCCTGTGCTCTGTGTAAAAGGAGTATGCAAATGAGGCTAATTATAATTGGCTATGTCACCCTACCTTTAAGTCCCTAGTATATGGTATGGCATGTAGGTTTAGGGACCACACCATAGGTAATACACCCATAGGTACACTGCTGAGGTGCCCAGGGTAATTTTAACGGCAGACCTGCCTTGCTGGCTGCTTTTAAATTAAAGTTATATGCAAATTAAACTTTAGAATTAAATGAACTTCAAAAGTAATAAACTACCTTATTTTTATAGATAAATCACCCCTAAGGTGTGCCCTACGTGCCCCTAGGGTTGGGATGCCATGTAACTATAAGCAGGGACCTTCAAAAATATGTTTTATAATCCCTGGTGAGGTAAGATAGCCAAAATCGTTTTTCCCTCACTGTAGCGAATGGCCTCTATAGGCTAAAATGGGAGGACTTTATTTTAATTAACAAAGTCTCCATAAGTGCCAGATACCTTATGTTTGGTATCAAATTATTTGTTGTAATAAATCCCACAACTTACATTTGTTGTATTTAATATAGTTAGTTCAGGTAAAGAGTTTTAAAACTCTACCTGAAATTTGGCAACCTCACCTCTGTAGTGTCCTTCTCTAATTGGCCAGCCTCTGACAGCCTGACTAGGCTCCCTTGATGAGGTTTGAAGTGGCCTGGGCTGATCACAAAGGATGTGCCTTGGGGAGGAGATCTTCCTCAGCAGATGGTGAAACACGATAGGAGGAGAGCAGCCAAACTGGTCTTCAAAGGCAGGGAAGGACATTTGGAGCATCTCAGGACCTTCCCCACTTCCTGCAACCCCAGACAATTAGGTGCTCTCTTGATTAGATTAGGAGAGTGCAGGAGAGGGGTGTGTTTAGGATTTTTAGCCACACCAGTGGGTGGGCTCAGCCAGATATACCCTCCAAAAATCACTTTTAGCCATTTTTGATTTTTGAAGAATGTTGCTCCCTGGGATTGATTGTTGCCACCTTTTCCGGGAAGTTGTCATCAAAGGGGAAAGGCGCCTACCTGTATTTGGACACCCAGAACCCCCCTTGCTTTCCACCAAGGAGCAAGGATAAATATGACAGAGCTGCACCTACACCTTAGATCCCTACAAGGAACAAGACAAAGAAGAAGGACTGCCCTGCTGGACCCCTGACCTGCACCTGGACACTGCACTCTGAAGGACTTCACCAGCTGCACACTCGGGCTTCACCACTAAAAGGACTTTGCAAGTCTTCTAATGGTTCACAAAGGAACTCCCTGTTTGCTACAGGTACAAAGGAGCTGCCCAGAGACCCCTACATCACGTCTTGCAAATGGAGCCCTGCTGACAAGCGTCCAGTGGCCATTTGTGGATTCTGACAAGGTGCATTCTGGGAATTGTAATCCCAACTCCCTAAAAGCAACTCAGAGCTTTGTGGAGCCTTGGATCAAGTTATGGACCCTTCAATGACCCAAAAGGGACCTCTGGAAGAATATCCAGAAGTTTGGAGACATTTGGGGTAACTCCATAAATTGAAGGGGTGCATTGTGGGAGCTGTAGTCCCAGACCCCTGAGGCAAACCAGAGCCTCTGAACCCTTGGCTGGTGCTGTGGACCACGTTCCTGAATCAAGAAACACTTCCGAAAGTAAGTGTAACACTGTTACTTCGTGGGTGACTTGAACTCTGGACTTTGTCCCTGTCCAGTGCAACCTTTTTTTAACCCTTTGAGCGCTAGCTGCTTCTATGCGCTAGAAAACATTCATTATTTTTAAATTAATCTCTGGTTCCCCTTATCTGATTTTAATCATTTTGTTGTCATTTAAAAAATATATATATATAAACTATTGTTATAGATTGGTTTTGCATTCTTACTGTCTTTTGTGTTTTACTTATTTACTGTTTTGTGATTTTCAAATGCTTGACACAAGTGCCTCCTAAGTTAAGCCTTGTCGCTCGTTGCCAAGCAAAAAAGGGTTGAGCTGGGTTTAATTTATTGAGACCTAACTGGACCTAAGTGGAGGTTAGTGGCCTGTTAAGTACTTACCTGCCTTTACCAATAATCCACTTTCCAACACACAGGGCAATGGATAGCACTCTATTGGTGTTAAAGTTCAAGATTACAAGTGGGTGAATCGGAAACAAAAGGAAAATTTTGGGTTTACTACCCAGAAGGAGTTCTCTTTGAAACAGGACTTCTGTAAGATCGACCTCCAGGCACTATGAGAACAGATGTAAGTGTACATGAACATCAACAACACGAAAATGCAAGTACTATAAAAGCTTCACTCCAAATATACACAGACATCCATGTGGCTGACATTTGAGAGCCATCAAAAATTCTGCAGGTAAGAAGTGCATCCGTGAAATGGATTTCCAAGTGATATCATGTCCGAGGCCATGCTCTACCTCATTACAGGCTTGGTTGGACTGTCAAGATGCTATTAGATTAGCAGTTGGTGGCATCTCTGGATTATAACACTGGCTCATTAGGGCACAGTGATATTGAGCATTTTCCAGTAAAAAATAACAAGACCTCCCTCACAGGGGCATGCTTGAGTTGTTTAATTGAGCCATGTTTAAATGGGATCTCAGGTTTCTCTTCAAATTTCCAAGCCTGTTATCATCACATGATATCTTGGGGCACTATCAGAAGTTAGCAGCTGGAAGAGGTGCATTTTGGGAGTTGCCTGTGCCATCCTGGCACTTTGGAGTTTTTATACACCTAAATCCAAGCTCAGTACAATGAAATTAACTATGGGACATATTTACAAGCCCACTTGCGCCTCCTTGTGGCACAATTGTGACTTTTTTTTACGCTATTGTGGTATTAAGGAGGCATTTGTGCTGCACCATATTTATAAAGTAATGCAATGCATGCATTGTGCCACTTTGCAACCACTTGCACAACATTATACCTTTGTTCCTGTGCTGGGAGGCCCAGAAAATTGCACAGTGAAATTTGCAAGAATTCACTGCAACATTTTTTCCTTCATTTTTGACGCCTGCTCAGAGCAGGCATGAAAATGATGTACCCATTGTAGTCAATGGGCCTCCCTGCACTTTGCTGCACTAGCACCAACATTTTTGACTCTAGTGTGGCAAAGCGCCAGAATAGCACCAAACATGTTGATGCTAACAACAGCTATGGTGCAATGTGTCATAAATATGTCGCTACCATGATGTAGTTAGGTGCTGGTAGGGGGGGTGCAAGAAAAGTGGTGCATCGCAGCTGATGCGTCACTTTCTTGTAAATATGCCTCATGTGCTCAGGCCACTTCTAAACATATCAGATTATGTTCCCCTCCCTCACATGGATCATGTATACTTTGCTTAGTAAATATTGTCACAGTGAAATCATTGAAATCCATTAAAATGTATCTTTAAAATTTCCTGTAAATATTAACTCTGCATGGAAAGGATATCACTCCATATAGAGTGAAAATATATTGGTCCTTGCAAAATGTATCCACAGTCTAAATGCTGATTGCATTTGAACAAACCTAGCACCCTCAAGAGTAGAGGTAACACTTTGTAGTGCTGCAAATAGCACAAGCCAAAGTTACTCACTTCTGATGTACTCATTGCATTGACCTCTGTAGGTTGAAAGGCATGTTCTGCCCTACCAAGAAAGTCTGGTAGCATGCACAATGCCTCAAACGGGGCTTTTCTTTAACAAGTAATTTCTATCAGGTTCTTTAGGCCAGTGTTCCCCAACCCCCGGGCCGCGGACCGGTGCCGGTCCGTGGATCAATCGGCACCGGGCCGCCCCACTTTGGCGGGCGGTAAATGTTTGATAATTTTTCCGTGGCCCGCTTGTCACACAATGGGACAAGCGGGCCACAGAAAAATTATCAAACATTTACCGGTCCGCGGCGATAAAAAGGTTGGACAACACTGCTTTAGGCCATTCGTTTGATTTTTACAAAATAAACTACTAATCCCAGTGCCTAGAAGCTTGTGCATTTTAAGACACTCAAAATGTCTGAGGTACACAAGGATGGCTGATACTGCCCTAAAAAACCGTCGCAAAATATATGAACACAGAAAGAAAGCATTGTACTTTCTAGATAACACAAGAAAGACACATCAAACTCTATGACTCTCTGAAGGAATATGTAGTGACAAATCGTATACATAAATCAGAATGTTACTGAAGGTGACAGTTGTAGCGGAGATTACAAGATACAAAAAGCCTCCCCCTCCAGTGGATGGGATCTGAGAAATTAGTATCTGCCATCACTGAGTCTGGGAACTCACTCCTGCCACCCAGACAGGGCAATTCACGCCTACTATCATGACCTAGGAACTCACTCTTAATACCAGGGCAAGCAATTGCCTCCCACCACTCAAAGTGGATAACTCACTCGCACTGTCAAGAGCAAATTGCCCACACAAATACTGAAATTCACTCCCATCATTGAAACCTCGTTATTCACTCGGACGACCAGGAGTAGGAAATTTGCTATCTCTCACCTCCTGGATCTGAGAGTTCACTCCCACCAGATAAACCTGAGAACTTTTATCCATCATGGGGAAAGGGGACCTTCCTCTCTCTCTTGAAGAAACACAAACAATTCTTGCCAAAAACAGACTTCAGAACAACAGTGCACTCCTTGGTCCTTACCCATTTGAACAGAGGTAACGTTCTGCTCATTACTTTCAAACAAACAAACCTGGAACTCCTGCATGGCATCCTAAACACTACAACCCACCTCATCATAAGCCAGAAGTTCAACCATATCATCTGAACTCTGAAAAAACTACATTGCCTCGCCTTAAGACATAGATCATCTTCAAAATATGCTTATTACCTACAAAATGTTCAGATACTTCAACACAGGATGTCGGGCTTTAGAACTGTCTACCTCATAGAGACAGTCATAGCAGAATGTTAATGCACTCTCGCTAAACGGCCAGGGGTACTCATTCACAACAACGAGACTGCGGAACTGACATACACCAGTAACACCTGGGAATACCTGCTGGCATCCGATTTGGAAACTCATCTGACATCCCCGACCACATAACTGAGTCTCACCATTGAGACTTAGAAACACATCCAACCACCCAGCACTGGAAACTCACTTAGGGACTAGGGAACATACTCCCAGCATTAGGCCTGCAAACACATTTCCAACACCGAGAACTGGAAGCCCGTCACACAGCCTAGACCACAGAACGCTCTACCATCAGCGAGATCTGGAAATGCATCCACCACCAGACCTAGAAACTCACTCCCACCCCTCGGAACTTGGATTGTGCTCCCTCCACCTGTAAGTGAGAATTTATCGCCACTATTCAGACCTGGAAATTCCCACTGATGTTCTCACCTCATACTCTGTGCCAACACCAACCAATTTAGAGGTGTTCACCAGACTCTTCCTAAAGGTACAGAGACATTTTGGATTGGCATTCTTTTTTGATTTGCATGTGTGACAGCAAATGTAGCTGTTGCTTATACAGTGCTTAATTTAAAAAGATCTACATTTACAAGTTGGAATTTGTTAATGTAGGATCACTGCTAAATTTAAGGAGGGTTTCCAACTTTATAACTATACAAAAAAACTCATGTGACCAGGAAATTTGTAATCATCATACATTCCAACTAGTATTCTAGTATCATATATGCGTATTGGGAAATTCTGCAAGCATACATGTGAATCAGCACATGCAGCATTTCTTTCCTCAACAAGAAAGTATTTTTCTGGATGGATAAACCCCTCAAACCACACCTCCATTAACCCTCCCGTTTCCCACTTTGGAAAACAAACTGCTCCTGGCTTTCAGAGAATCCAGCGGACACACATTTCTTGAGTGGCTAACTACCAGCAAAAAGTATTTGAATTCTCACAAACTGAGGAGTCCACATGATTCTGCAGGATGTTTCCATCATTCCACGGGTAATCCTTAATTGCAGTTGCCTAATTCTGCTGTACTGGAGGATTTTCCGCACACATAGTTTTTATTTACTAATGAAATATTCATCCAAGCCTGTCTTTTTGAATCAGATGTACGATATTTGTCAGAAAATGCTTTTTTTGCCTTCCTAAGCACTCTTTAAGTGACTAAAAATGTATGTGAATCGTGCCCAAATCTCTGCTCTAGTCTAGGCAGAGTTATGCTATGCCCAATAAGGCGTTACAACAGTGAAGCTCGATTTTTGAATGGTATGATCATTTCTAATCAGAAGCAAAGGGCGTTTGTTCCCGAGACTGGATTGCCAATTGAGAAAAATTACCACGGACAGGAAAACTGGAAGGAATGAGCCCAGATGCGCATGAATATTATACACAAACTCTGATGTAGCAAGTTATTCACCATTCTTATCAGTAAAACTGGAAATTAGAAGAAAAAGCTGGGCCTGGGAAAAGGCAGCATGCACTCTTTGGATTTCCTTGAACAGTTTTAGCGGACGTACGCACCAGATCACTGGTCTCTAGGTTCCAACTATTATAAAGTACAGGCAAAAGGGGTTACAAAGCCCACGCCTCTTCCCAAAAAGCCCAAATAGTAGGCTCAATAAATAAGTGAATCTGATATGGAAATTTGCAGACAGTTTTTCAGATTTGTTCCTTTCCGTGATGTTTTTTTTGTGCAAATATTGCACTGGGACACGTTCTTGTGCCTGCTGAAATGGACATCAAGCAGGCAGAAGAAGTGCTCTGCAGGGTAAATGCCAAATCACAAATCTTAGTTGTGGTAGACAGGAAATGTCACTTACCACGTGAGGGATCTCAGAATGTAGTTGGGGAGGCTTCATCTCTGACCAGGAAGAGGTCGTCTCTCTCCTTACTGAAGAGCGAGGGGGGCAGCTTGAGTGACATCTCTCTCCTCTCCAAGATTCTAGGATGTCCTTCTGCTAACGGAGGGGGAAAGGGCACGTTCTATTTATCCACGACTGATAAGTAGGCGACGCCGACCCCGTGAATAAACAAAAAAGCTCCCAGGAGGGCAGAAGGTAATTACGGAACATCCTCCGCAGAACCGGCGCACGTGCACCTGGCGCCTCTGCACAGATGCAGGCCAGACTGGCGAGAACATCCAGTGATTGGACTCCCATTAACCAGACTGATTACAGTAAAGACAGTTAATCCGAGCAATTAGAGATGTGATTATATTTCAGCTGAATTTTATTTTTAATTAATTTTATTTCTTTGGGGCTAGCATGCCCAGGTTTTAAAGAATATTAATTTAATTTCGCTATGTCATATAGGTCCTAAATCCCTTGAAAGAATCGGCTTGTTCTACCAGATAAGGCTTGCAAGTTTTCCTCTTGTCAGCTTGCACTCATTTTCTCAAATACCAAGGCCCCTATTTCTGGGCTTATGGGCTATTTATTTATCAATTGCAGTGCCTTCTTGTCCTTTCCTACTGCACTGTTGCCCTTTTGACAGCCTAGTGCCAATGTAGGCATGGCCAGTAATAGGATACAAGGGACCCGGCAGAATAGGAGTATGTGAGGACCCTCAAAATTGCATACATGACAACATCACAGGAAGTGACATCACAGGAAGTGACATCAATTGACCAGTTTCTGTTATTACTGAAGCAGCTTTGCAAGGAGCAATTGTCTGGTGTAGATATCACTGAAATGGCTACAAAAACAAATAATAGCCCTAATAAAATAAGTAAACATTTCTTAAAGCTCTATTATGTGGAAATACAATGCATCAAATGGGTCCCAAGCCAGGCCTGAGTTTCTCGAAAACATAAATTATAACTCTGATGCCCTAATTGTTTCCAAGTTAGTGTATGATTAAATTCCAAAACAGAATGTTCCAGAGCTTTATAGCGGGTCTTCGCCTGTACTCCTCAACCCTCCAGGTTTCACTTCAACCTCAACCCACCAGTGAAGTTCAAAGATAAGGCATTTGGTTTTCAGCAGGCATGGGGAATCAACACAAAGGCATATATGCTGGTTTGGATGAGTGATCTGCAAGTACTCCAGCAAATAACAGAAGACAATGATTGCAGAAGGTAAGAGCATGAGATGGCACATATGACATATAGGTGCAATGGCTAATATATTGGCAGGTAGGAGCACCAAAGACTGGACTAAACCACAAATTAAGCACCTAAACACATAAATTAATCTCAAATTCCATTTTTAAATGATGTAAAGAGAAAAAACAACTTAAAGATAGAAAGATCAGATAGGTAGTAAGGGACAACAATTTGTATCCAGTGGAAAAACTACTGAAAGTAGTACTGGAGCCCTTCACTAAACAGACTAGTAAATTAAATCAGCATAACAAGAGGTACCTATTATAGCAGACTCTGCAGTTTTCCCCATACAGAAATGAGATCAAACAACGTGGAATAGGTTGGGGAAGGTGGGTATGGACTTTCAAAATAAAGTTTTCATAATCCCTGAGATTTGCAGTTTTAAAGACTTTAAGTCACATGTCCGTACTATCTGAAAAGATACTTGCCAGATTGTAAAGGGCCAAGAGCCATGTTGATTGACTCATATCTTATTGTCTCATCTCTTCCCAATCCTCTTATCTTTTCTCTCTGTTCTGCCACCCATACATCCACCTTTCCTCTCCATCCCTCCATGCTCTACACTTTACCTCTTATCTTTCAACCAAGCCTGTCACCTTCTCTTGCTGGTCTGCCCCTCATACACCCTCATCTCCATTTCCTGTCCTACTCTTCACCTCTCAACTCCTCACAACGCCTTTATCTTCTCTGCTGGTTTTAAGTAGGCCTGGCCCGTGTTCATGGAGTCGAACTAAGTGCGACTCTGCAAAGTGACAAAAAACCTCTGTCACACTAAGTGCTGTTGCGCAGGAGGGCAGAGGTTCCCTTCACACCCATTTGTGTTGTGTTTTACATCAAACACAGCATGTAGTACGTTCATGTGTTCAAAATTGCTCACGATCAGCACCACGCGACACAGATAGGTGCGTCAATCTTGTTTTCTTACTCTGTTCATGGTGCTGGCCCTGTTTCTTGAATCCCTCCCATATCTTTTCAGTCCTTCGCCCTCCTAATTAAACTTCCCCTCATTTTTATTTATTGTAATAGTGTGTATTTATTTTTACCTTTTTCATTTTTTCATGCTTTTTGTGACTTTTGGTATTTTTGTTTATTTTTCCTTTTACTTCCTTAGTTATTTCTTGCGTCCTTCCTTCCTTCCTTCCCGTTTCTTTTTGTTTTTCGTTACCTTACCCAGGCTAGCACCATGGCAGAGCGGGTGGTGAGCAGGGGAGCAGCGGTGCCAGGCACTCCGAAGCAGCCAGGAACCGCCTACCATGAGGGCGACGGCACTGCCAAAGTGTGCAGCCATGGCCCATCTTTTGCAAGGTGGAGGTGGCAGCACTTGTTTTTTATGTGCAACGCCACCTCCCCTCCATGCTGTCAGTAGGTGACAGTGGGTACTCTTTGCAGGAGCACCTGCATCATTGGGGGGAGGTGTGCAGGTGTGTGCGGTGCACCAGCTAGGTCCAGCCCACCACCCAGCAGCTGACGCACCACTGGGCGGATACCCGCCACCGGCACCAGGACCTGCTTGACATGCTAGGCATTGAGATTCAGGGGCTCGGTATGTTTTAACTACGTTATTTGTTGTGTTGTGTTCTACAATTCTAGCTTTTTTTCCAAATAGCATGCTGCTCACACTCATAAGTAAGTTACATTTAGTTTACATTAACATTATAATTATGTGATCATGTTTGAGCTAGGCAGGTGCTCAGTGCTACCTCATCGTACTTGTCAGCGCTCACTTTAGCTGTTTAAGAAGCCATAGCAATGCAGACTCCTCTGTCTTCCTGTCACCGTAGTGAATTAGTGATATCAGTGATTAAGCATTCTCAGCGACTTTCGTTATATACAGTCCGAAATAATTTCACAGTGATATGTAGTACAAATATGCCGCTATGCATTGCAAAAAAGGGAGACTGAATTGGTCCATAAAGTGGGTTGAGAAGTGCACATAGATTCAAAGACCATTCATTGCAAAGCATTATTTCCAAATGTAGTGTTTTTTTAAGGAAATTTGGAATGGGGAATTTATGATTAGCACTGGGGAGGAGGAGGCGGTGACCACCAGTGCCACTTATGAGGGCTCTAGTCACCCCAGTAAGTCCTATTATGTTTCTATTATTAGTATTTCTCTAACCTTTGCCTCTGCCCACTATTATACTACTTTTCATTTTGCCCTGTTTATTTTTTTAAACTGTCTTCTTTTTTCCCAACTCTTCTATCCAGTTTTAGTTTAATCCCTGTTGTCTCTGCAGTATCTTTTTTTCTGTATTTCATGTTTTATTTTTATTTTTTTGGTAGCTGACTTTTCCGGTCTCTACTAATCTGTAGATTTCTTCTGCTTTGTTGATAATCTTTCACTCTCTCCCTTATATTTTGTGGTATTGTAAGACTAAGAACAGATTTTTTGTTGAAGATTGCAGGCCCAAGTAAGCTAGTATTATAAATATTACTCACCATATATGTTTGTTGAGAAGGCTTTCTTTTTCTCACTCATGCTTTAACAGTCAATGAGAGAGTAGCCATGGTCATGGACTACCCCCAACTCCCAATGTAGTTGATTTATACAGTATGCCAGCAATCCCCGTGATAGTGCAGCATGGCTGGAAAACATGAGGTCCCATTGCATTGGCCAACCAACACCATATGTTTTTCATTGACCATTAATATTCCAACCCTTTACTGGGCTTCAATGATTCGGTCATCATCATCATCATAGGCTGGCTTTTCTAACATTGTGAACCTACAAAATGCCCAGAGTGATATTTCTGCTAGAAGATAATGCAGTGGTAACTAAACTGTAAAGATGTATTGCAGCTGTATGTTTTTATTGAAAAAATTGAGGGGAGGCATATCTAGCATCTAAAAAATGTATAATTTATTTTTTCTCGCCACACACAGTGCCACTGGCTCAAGTGCAGCTGCAGGAGCAGAAGGAGCAGGAGGAGAAATGAAGGCAGGGACGGGCGGTGGTAAGACATATTGCTTGCTAACTGACAATGACTGTTATGCTTACTGGCTACAAGGGTATCCGTGACTCGTAATTGTGAACCCTAGCTTCACCAGCTGCAGTGATGGTTGAGTTATGGCCTCTTCTATCTGAGACTCAGTAAAAGCTCACATAATGTACCCTAAAAATGATGGCTTGATGGAAATGGGAAAGAACTGAAAGTTAAAAGAAAGGATGGGTGAAATGAGTAAAAGGAAAGGATGCATGGGTGGGTGAAAGAATTTATGGGCGAGTGTTGGATAAATAGATGTGTGGGTAAACAAATACATTTGGCCCTGTGATTCTCCTAATCAAAATCAATTCCAAACTTCAAAGGGGACCAGCAATGTACTGCTACTGTTCTACCCACTAATTAATTTTAAACAAGTGTTTGCACGGAGCATTGCTTACAATCTGCCTTTTTTCTTTTTGTTTTTCTTGACATAGCTACTCCTGCTAGTCCATCAGCACAACCCACCAGGCAGGAGATAGCAGCCTGTCTATAGCAGCAGAGGCTGGAAGAATACCAGCAGCGGAGAGCCCTGGAGGTTGAATAGGCGGAAATTGCTGTCTCTGACCTGGGCCCCAGTTTAGAACTCCAGCCCCAGCCTCCTGGCCATTACATCGTGGGTGCCACCACTATGTCATGACCGCACAAACTTGCCAAGTCAAATCAAAGAAGTGCATGAGAAAAGCAAAGAGATATCCTCAGTGGAGACAGCAAAGCCCAAATTGGAAGAAGGTTTGCAGAGTAATCTTGCGCTTATTTCAAAGGAAGAATCAAGAAGAGAAGATCCAAGATGGCCGCTGTGAGTCCTGAAAGTTAGTTACAGTTCTAGTCGGTTGGTTGCTAGGTTACGAGCTCTCCAGCTGGAAGCCTTGCACTTCAATTGAGGTCCGACAGGAATCAGCTGTGTGGAGAGAGAGCGCGCTTCAGAACAGAAACTCCTGTGAGGTAAAATTACATTTGAAGATTATATTACAGAAAACGGATAAATATTGTCAAGGTTTATTCGAAGAGTTTGATAGTAGACCGTTCCCGTGGAAGTCGGCAAGGCTACAGAGTTAATGTATGAATTAACCTTATGTTTACAAGGTTCTTGTTTGAGATATTAAAGTCAAAGAAAAAACGAACTTTAAAAGAGCAAGTATCTACAAATGTCAAGGTTATAAACAAAGGCCAAGTTTAAAGGAGAAACGAACTGTTAACAAATAGGCATTTACAAATTCAATGGTAATAAACCAAAATAGAGTTTAAAAGAGAAACAAACTTAAATAAACAAGCATTTACAACTACAAGTTATCGACAAATGTCGAAGTAAGAAAGGAGAAACGAACTTTAATAAACAAGCATTTACAAATACAAGTATTGACAGAAGTCACAATAAGACAGGAGAAATTAAATAACATCAGCTGATTTTAAAGAACGCATTATCACCAACTATATATATATATATAGCAACATAAAACCAATCTCTAACAAAGGTTGAGAAGTTCTTCCAGAATCAGTAATAAGCATTTTTTAAGAAGAGCTATCATTTATAGAGAGAAGCAAGGCTACAGAGAACTCAGGGTGAGTGAAGAAATAATAGAATTAAAGAGAATTAAGTGTTGAGAGTAGAAAGTGAAAAACTGATGTTGTATGTCCCTAGTAATTGCGACTGTGACTCTTGCAGGTGCTGTATCCAATCTTAGATGTGAAGAGGCAGACTGAGTACTGGCGTTCATCATCTCTGTGGCAGTCTCTCTACCATCCCATTCCCCTTTCCCCCTCCGGGGTACTCAGCACGAAGGATTAATATTCGTTTTGAGTAGCTCGGGTCGGGACTGAGGAGTTATCTTCTGCTTCTGAGGAAATCGAATTGAAGTATCCTGACAGATTGAAGTGCCATCACCCTAATTTTAGGGAAAAAACAGATTTCCTCCTGAGCAGAATGGCAGAAGGAATTGATATAAAAGCATTAGCCACCGTTTTGGAAGGGTTACAGAAACAATTAAATAACACCATAGAAGAAACAGTCCAAATAAACCAGCGAATAAATGAGTTAGGGAACACCGCTAAATCAAATGAATCTGTGTTTTCACAAATCCCTAGCCCTTCACAGTCTGCAGGTATATCCACTCAAGTAATTCATGCGGTTTCCCCTATTATTCCTTTGGCTCAACCCGAGCGCTTCGTGGGGATCCAAATAAGGCGCAGATTTTTCTGACCCAATGCTCATTGCATTTTTTATTTAGACCAGTCATTTTTTCCGAAGACCAGTCCAAAGTGGCATTTATATTGTCTTATCTGACAGGAGATGCGGCCGCATGGTCCATGCCAATAATTTACAGAAATGATCCTGTTTTATATAATTTCCAAAATTTCAAGGAAGAGTTCTTAAGAATATTTGATCGGCGAACTGCAGCTCAAGCCACTGACAATGAACTACTGGAAATCAGGCAAGGTAATAAAGATCTAGTAGCCTATCTGGCTAATTTCAATAAACTCATTGTAGAGACTGCCTGGCCGGAGTCAAAAAGAGCCGCCATATTTTATCGTGGACTGAGAGATGAATTGAAAGATGCCTTAGCACAAGTTCCAAATAGACCCACCGAAATTTCGGAGTTAATTGATCTTGTGTTACAGATTGACCACTGGTTAACTGAACGAAGAGCAGAAAAGAGAAGAGAGTATCGACCATTTCCCCTGAGAATTGATCATGTAAGAAATGATCATACGAGAGCCGGAGAAGGGATAACGATAGAAGAACCAATGCAAATTGGTTCCATCCGAGGTCCTTTATCTAAGGAAGAAAAAGAGAAAAGAAGAGTGAATCAACTATGTTTATATTGCGGTGCATCCGGGCATTTTGTTAAAAACTGTCCCAAGAAACCCAAAGCTCTTAAGTCGGGAAAAGGCCAGCTTCATCAGTAGAGGGAGTTGCCCTGATGAAAGCAGAACCCAAGACAACTCCTTTAGATCAACGAGTGGCGAATACCTTACAAACCGCAGCGCCACATTTGGTACAAACAGTATCAGTTAAGACCCTTGACAAGGAAATTCAAGGGATCTCAGTTATGATAGACACTGGAGCTACGGGCAACTTCTGTGATATCAAATACGCTCGTAAAATGGGTATTCGATTTATCAAGAAATCTACTTTGGAAGTAGTAAGAGCTGTGGATGGAACCAATCTTTCTTCAGGACCCATTTCCCATGAGACCGAACCAATTCAGATGCAAGGTTTTGGTGGACATCAGGAGCAGATAATCTTTAATTTGATAGATGCTCCACAATTTCAATTCATTTAGGGTCTGCCCTGGCTTACAGAACATAATCCACAAATTGATTGGAGCAAAAGAACGATCAAGATGAATTCCTCTTACTGCAAAGAGAATTGCTTTCATGATGGAGTGGAAGTGTCCACCAAGTCCCAAGCGGCCTGTTTATCATCACACTCTTCAATGATCTGTGCACTAAAGACAGCAGAAATCCCAAAAGAATATGAGGATTTAGTCGCCGTTTTTGATGAAAAGGAGGCTGAGAAATTGCTACCACATCGACCCTACGACTGCAAAATTGAACTGGAGCCAGGTGCGATATTGCCATGTAGCAGAATATACGCATTGACCGAAGCAGAGAATCAACATTTAAAGGAGTATTTGGATCAATATCTTGCTAATGGTTTTATTCGTCCTTCTGAATCTCCAGTGTCATCCCCACTATTTTTCATACCAAAGAAGGATGGGAGTCTTCGAACTTGCATTGATTATCGAGCCCTCAATCAGGTTACCATCAAGAATCGATACCCGCTGCCTTTAGTGTCAGTTTTATTAGATCAAGTAAAGAATGCTAGAATCTACACCAAATTGGACCTGCGAGGAGCATATCATTTGATTCGAGTGGCTTCAGGGGATGAATGGAAAACCGCTTTTCGGACTCGATACGGATTATTTGAATATCAAGTGATGCCTTATGGGTTATGCAATGCTCCCGCTGCCTTCCAGCATTTCGTTAATGATATATTACGAGAATTCCTCGACCGGATTTCCGTGGTTTATATAGATGACATTTTAATCTTTTCCGACAATCTACAGGAGCACATTTCCCATGTTCGATCCATCCTCACAAGGTTGCAAGAAAACCATCTCTATGTAAAATTGGAGAAGTGTGCATTTCATGTGGAACGAGTTGAGTTCTTAGGATTCATTTTGTCACCAGAAGGAGTTAGTATGGATCCTGCCAAGATAAAGACAGTGCAACATTGGCCTTCTCCTTGCAATGTCAAAGAGATCCAGAGTTTCTTGGGGTTCGCTAATTTTTATCGAAGATTCATATCCAATTTTTCTCAAACAGTTACACCCATTACTCGATTGTTGAAGAAAGGAGTGAAGTTTGAGTGGACAAAAGAAGCTGAAAATGCTTTTAATTTTTTGAAGAATTCCTTTGTCTCAGCTCCAATCTTGCTACACCCCAATCCAGATGAGCCATATTATGTGGAGGCAGATGCTTCAGATGTTGCCATAGGAGGTATCCCTTCCCAGCGTCATAAAGATACAGGTCAATTACATCCAGTGGCCTATTTCTCTAGAAAATTAACACCACCAGAGATAAATTTTTCAATTGCGGATAAGGAGCTATTGGCAGTCAAAGAAACTTTTCGTGAGTGGAGACATTACATTTTGGGAGCTAAGCATAAAGTGACCGTTTACACGGACCACCGAAATGTACAGTTTTTAAAATCAGCTCGAACTCTAACAGCTAGACAACTGCGTTGGTCCCTATATTTTGCAGACTTTGATTTTGCTATCACTTTCAGACCAGGAAAAGTAAATGGGAAGGCAGATGCTCTATCTCGAATTGATACTGGAGCAGTTAAAGAGCCTCCAGAAAAAGAATTGATTATTCCACAAGAGAAGTTCATATCTGCCATATTGTATGAAAATGTAACCAAAGAAATTCAAGAAAACTTAACATTCGAAGGAATGCTGAAGTGGTCCAAAGAAGGCCAAGGAAGAGAAATCAAAAAAGGTTTGCCATACTTTAAAGGTGCACTGTATGTTCCGACTGTGGAGCCGCAAGAAAAAATTCTTCAGGCTTATCATGACGATCAATTGGCTGGACACAAAGGAATTCAAAAGACTCAAAATCTAATAAAACGAGAATTTGGGTGGCCAAAAATGAAAACTCAGATAAGACAATATGTGACAACTTGTGACAAATGTCAAAGAGGGAAATCAAATAGAACAGCTTCACAAGGTCTGTTAAGACCTTTGCCCACTGCACCCCATGCCTGGCATATTGTTACTATGGATCTTATACTGGACCTCCCTAGTAGCCAAGGTTTTAACACTATCCTAGTTTTAGTAGACACTTTCACTAAAATGGCGCATTTTATTCCTTTGAAAGAAATCCCGCGAGCCCCACAGGTTGCACAGTTGTTTACACAACACATAGTACGCGCCCATGGTATCCCAAAAATTCTAGTTTCAGACAGGGAGTCCCAATTTGTTTCTCGCTTTTGGAAGGCCTTTAGTAAAAGATTAGGAATTGATTCTCGTTACTCTACCAGTTACCATCCTGAAACCGATGGGCAAACAGAGAGATTGAATCAAGAGTTAGAACAGTATTTAAGACTCAATTTATTCGATAAAGAGAAGGAATGGCCCGAGTTGATGTGGGCAGCTGAATTTGCTTACAATAATGCTGTTCATTCCACCACTGGGTTCACCCCCTTTTATCTGAACCATGGTAGACATCCTAATGTAATGTTGGGTAAAGAAGATGATTCAGTGCCTGCAGTAGAAGAGATGGTGAGGGATTTGCAGACCATGTTAGCTAGGGCTAGAAAAAACATCATTCAAGCAAAAGACTCATATAAGACTCAGGCTGATAGAAAAATAAGAGAGAGCCCCATTTATTCGAAAGGAGACAAAGTTTTGTTATCCACTCGTCATTTACGTCTCAAAGGAAATTGCAAATTTCAGCCACGATTTATAGGCCCATTCAAAGTTGACAAGATGATCAATCCAGTGGCAGTTAAATTGCAGTTGCCAGCTCATCTAAAGATACATCCTGTTTTCCATGTCTCCTTGTTAAAGAACAGTCCTCCAAATTTACGTCAAAACTCCCCTCCAATTCCTATCCAGATTAGCTCTGCAGAAGAGTATGAGGTCAATCAAATCTTAGATTCCAAAATCCGTAATGGCCAGCTTTATTATCTAATTGATTGGAAAGGTTATGGTCCAGAGGAACGATCCTGGGAGCCGCACGAGTATGTACATGCTTCAAGATTAGTGAGAAACTTTCATAGAACCTACCCAAGCAAACCTAAATTGGAGAACTGTTCCTTGAGGGGAAGTACTGTCATGACCACACAAACTTGCCAAGTCAAATCAAAGAAGTGCATGAGAAAAGCAAAGAGATATCCTCAGTGGAGACAGCAAAGCCAAAATTGGATGAAGGTTTGCAGAGTAATCTTGCGCTTATTTCAAAGGAAGAATCAAGAAGAGAAGATCCAAGTTGGCCGCTGTGAGTCCTGAAGGTTAGTTACAGTTCTAGTCTTGCAATCGGTTGGTTGCTAGGTTACGAGCTCTCCAGCTGGAAGCCTTGCACTTCAACTGAGGTCTGACAGGAATCAGCTGTGTGGAGAGAGAGCGCGCTTCAGAACAGAAACTCCTGTGAGGTAAAATTACATTTGAAGATTATATTACAGAAAACGGATAAATATTGTCAAGGTTTATTCGAAGAGTTTGATAGTAGACGTTCCTGTGGAAGTCGGCAAGGCTACAGAGTTAATGTATGAATTAACCTTATGTTTACAAGGTTCTTGTTTAAGATACTAAAGTCAAAGAAAAAACGAACTTTAAAAGAGCAAGTATCTATAAATGTCAAGGTTATAAACAAAGGCCAAGTTTAAAGGAGAAACGAACTGTTAACAAATAGGCATTTACAAATTCAATGGTAATAAACCAAAATAGAGTTTAAAAGAGAAACGAACTTAAATAAACAAGCATTTACAACTACAAGTTATCGACAAATGTCGAAGTAAGAAAGGAGAAACGAACTTTAATAAACAAGCATTTACAAATACAAGTATTGACAGAAGTCACAATAAGACAGGAGAAATTAAATAACATCAGCTGATTTTGAAGAACGCATTATCACCAACTATATATATATATATATATAGCAACATAAAACCAATCTCTAACAAAGGTTGAGAAGTTCTTCCAGAATCAGTAATAAGCATTTTTTAAGAAGAGCTATCATTTATAGAGAGAAGCAAGGCTACAGAGAACTCAGGGTGAGTGAAGAAATAATAGAATTAAAGAGAATTAAGTGTTGAGAGCAGAAAGTGAAAAACTGATGTTGTATGTCCCTAGTAATTGCGACTGTGACTCTTGCAGGTGCTGTATCCAATCTTAGATGTGAAGAGGCAGACTGAGTACTGGCGTTCATCATCTCTGTGGCAGTCTCTCTACCATCCCATTCCCCGTTCCCCCTCCGGGGTACTCAGCACGAAGGATTAATATTCGTTATGAGTAGCTCGGGTCGGGACTGAGGAGTTATCTTCTGCTTCTGAGGAAATCGAAATGAAGTATCCTGACACACTAGCTGTCAGCGGCCCTGACAGGAACTGCTGCCACCCGGTCCCACTCTGAGAGGGCAATGCTCAAATTCATCCTGCAGCAGATAGACAGAATGGATAGCCAGCTCGGCAGGATAGAGCAGAGCCTCGACCAGCTCTGGACCCAAATAGAAAATGCTCTCTTCTGAGCCCTTTTTGTAATTTTTTATTTTGGTGGGAGGGACTTTTTTGTGTGGAGAGGATGGGAAGGGAGTTGGCATTAGGTTTTTTACTTTGGACTTTCATTGGACTTTTGGGGCAGGCCATTTGTTTGGTGGTAAAGGTGGGTCTGTTCTGGGTATAAATGGTGGGTTTTCTTTTCAGAAAAAATAAAAGGGGATAATTTATTTTACTTCATTTACGGTTCAAATGTTTATTTTGGTGTTTTAGTTTGCACTGCGGCCTTTCAGTGTAGGCTGTATTTGAAATCTGCTAAAAACATGTATGCCATGCATTTATAACCTTGCTCTACTGCCCTCTGTAACTTTATTGACCACAAGGGGATGACTGCATTGCCTATTTTGCCTACACAAACGTAGATACACACATACAACATCTTCTGTAGAAGGTAATTATTAACTAAACAAGATCACTTCAATCCATAGTTCTTCTCTTACATGAATAGAGAAGGAGGTCTGATACCTAATTTTTCTTTCTGCAGGGTTTTCCCAAGATGACATCTTATGTTAAGTTAAGGGGGTAGTAGTGGGAGTAGTAGTAGCAGGCTAGCGCATAACAGGGAAGACCCAAGGTGCCACTCCCACCTATGTGAATTCCAACTGCATTTTCTCCTTTCATTTTATCTTCAATTGGTCCTTCTACCCCCATTACATACACTTCTCTCCTTCCTCCTTCCCTCTTTCCTCTTACATTTTCCTCCTGCTGCTGTTTTTCATATATCAAACTCTGATTCCCTGATCTATTGTTCATTTCTCATTTCTCACTAAGCCTTTAGCTTTCTCTTGCTGGTTCTGCATATCTAACATCCATCTTCCCCTCTTCTCTCCCTCTTCATCTAACGTCTTACTATCTCTTAGTGGTTCTTGCTTTCAGCCCCCTTTCTCTGTTGTCCCTCTTGCCACTCTGCTTATGTTCTCTTGCAGCCTGTCTCTCTTATAGCCTCTTATCTATGCACTACCTTCAATGCTCATCTCAACCCTAGCTTCATAACTTTTTCAACTGGTTCTGCCCCATTTACATCTTCTCTCTATTTCCATTCTCATGAAGCCTTTAAACATTTCACACTGATTCTGCCACTCTTACACCACCTCTTCCTCTTTGTACTTTACTCTTTATCTCATCTCTTCCCCAATCTCTAACCTTATTTTGTGAAATGTGTCCCTCTTACAACAATCTCTCTGCAATCCCCAGCTTTGTTGCCTCTATTTCTGATTATGTTCCTCTTATATCAACCTATTTTCTCCATGCTGTACATTTCTCCTCCTCTCTTCCCCTATCTCTTATTTTTCACACTGATTTTGCCCTTCTACTCCCACCCCTCACAATTCCCTTTCTCTTCTCTTTGTTAGGCTCCTTGGTTGTTCTGCCTCTCTCATGCCTGCATCTTCCATCCAAGAACTGCCCTTCACCTCTCATCTTTTCCTCAAGCCTCCTAACCTTTTTTGTTGGTCTTTCTGGTTCACATCCACAACTCCTCTTTGACACCCTGCTTCTTACCTTTCTCACTTTTTATACCTTCTCCCTTCCATGATATTTGCTTTACCTTTCATGCTTCATCTCTCTCACCTCTTACCGCCTTTCAATGGTTCTGCTCCTCTCCCATAAAGCACTGCTATTCACCACTCCTTTCCCCTAGCCTCTTACCTTGCTTCACCTCTTTGTCAACATGCAGAAATAGGTTCCCTCTGCCCATGTGGCCCTGATTGGCCGGCTAACTAATCAGGGGCTCCCATTTAGCCCAAGGGCCAATGAATATCTGTGGGTTATGGGAGAATCAGGAGCCCATCATCACATACTGCAGACAGACCCATAATTTTGCTTTACACCACTGTTCGTGTTACTATACATCTATCTTTACTCTTCCACCCTCACACTCTCCGCAAGCTTATTACATTCCTGTGAGGATTCTTTTCCTCTTTTATTCCTTTTCTTTGCATGCTATTCCTTTTACCTCAACTCCATCCAGATTCTCCCGCTCTCCCACGAGTTCTGCCCTTACATTCACATCACTCCTTCCCGATCTCCTTTTCCTCCACAGCCTTGCTTTTTCTTAATGTTCTGGTCAACATGTGTACTTTCTGTAACAGGCTGCCACCATCACCTAATTTAATATGCATCCAAGTGTTGGCATAGAGTAATTGAATTTCTCTGAGTGGATTTGAACTTACTCCCCATGAGACTAGTCTTTTCCATAGGTTATCTCTTGGTAGACAGTTAAGCAGATTTGAAGTCCAGAAGGCTTGCTTACAATATTGTATGAGGGGTAATATTTTTTTCCCTGATTAGGGATAATGCCACAAAATTTTAGGTAGCTCCAATTCCTTGTTTGAACCCCTGTATGGTTCCGGGGCTGTATCCTTTCCTCTATGGCCAGTTATTAAGATCCTGAAGTAGAAGACCCGCAAATAAGTGGAAGGACTGCAAAGTATTTGGCCTTGTTGTCTAAAAAGGGTATTAAGTGATAATTGGTGAGGTTAGATGCATTACCCCCTAGTAGATTGAATAAACCATGGACACCTCCAAGGATCTGGTACTTCCTCATTATACAGAATGTACTTATACAACATTATTAGTTTTTTCTGAACAGAAGACAGGAGTCCCATTGGCCCTGGTGATGCACCGACTCCACTATTCGGCCCTGGTGATGCACCGACTCCACTATTACCAATTATTTTCTACAGTTGAACTTCACTATAATTTTACTAATGCCTAGTAGGGACTTTGCTGCCTCATCGAGTCTGTTGGCCTGGCACAGGCATAATGTAGCACAAAGGGTTACAAAGTGGTGCAATGCAGGCATGACATCACTTTCTTTATATGGCGCAGCATTTTTGGCCATCTAATGCCACATTAGCATAAACAAATTACACTAATGAGTCATTGGAATGGCACTAGGACTTCTTAAATCTGGGCCTAGGTATTCGTGCATGGAAATGATTGAAGCACGCAGAGTCCTTAATGTTGCCTTGTTGGCTGCTAAATTTCCCTTTTCTGTTTGGTTTACTAACTGCATAAACAACAGGCTGGCAGAGAGGACCACCAAATTATGACGATGGCGGTCTTCCCAACAGAATACAGCAAATTGACCGCCAGCACTGCCACTACAATCTGGCTGCCACAGAAGGACATTAGCCACCTTCAGGCCAGAGACCATGTTCCCACCAGACATATTACGAGGCTGCACACTGCCAAGGTTTTAGCCGCACTCGCACCACCACAGAAGCCCTGGCAAAAAACGACTCTATAAAAGGAGACACTCACCTTCAGGAACACGTACCTATCTTGAGTCGCCATGGAACCTGAGCTACACGTCTTCCCCCTGCTCCTGCTCTCCCAATGACTCCGGAACCAGGGATGACGATGATGACAGCAACCGTGAGTACACAGACTTACCTGTCACGTTGCACAATGCCAATGTATCTATGCACACAAAACATACACAACCTGAACAGGTGCTGATGGCGACACAAACACACGTACCCTAACACTGACACACCCATAGACAGCCAAATACACAGACGCAGATACATATTACACACAATACGGCCAACACACACACACTTATAAAACACATACCAACCCCCAGGTACAAAGCACCAGCACAGTCAAACACTAAAACACACAATAACAACACCAAACCCAAAACCTCATTCATCCACAATACACACCTCCACTTGACAAACCATACATACACCACAATGTAAGAAACACCAGAGAACCAACACACACAATCACAAATCCATACAACGATGCTGTCATACCCCACAAACACACATCACAACTGATCTGACATACCAATCACCACACAGACACACACTCCCACACACAGTACAACTACACAAGGGCACTCAACACAATCACTACACACAATATCAGCATAACTCCATGTCCCAAACTCAAACATGTCCATCACACAGTACACACTCATCACAACGGGACAAATGTAATGCACACACCCACACATGCTGGCCAGTCACAACTGGTAGCACAATCACCAAAAATCACCTAACGCAGCCAAGACCAAAACAGCCATAAGGAATGAAAGGCAAAAAATAAAATGTAACCTTGGAATCAACAACTGGTTTGCCCATGTGTATGGCAATAAATATATAAATATACATACAGAACTATGTATAAAATAAAAAAGCCATAGGCCAGTCCAAACAAATATGTACATCATGCACAGATGGCACATTCAAGTGCCCCAACGTGACGCCTGACTGCCATACAACCTCCACAGGTAAGGGCATCAAGGGGGCAGGAGGCACCGCGGGGAATAGGTTGGGAAGATAGGGGGCTTGGGTTTGGGAGGTGGATCTTTGGCTTTGGGCTTCGGAGGGAGAGGCTTAAGTTGAGGCTTAGAGGAGGGCTGGGAACTCTTGGGAGGGGTCGACTTCTTGGTCGGGGAGAGGTATGGGAATCAGCAGGGGAGCTGGGGAGGATTTAAAGGGGGAGAGGCTGGACTTGGGGAGGGACACAGATCTCTTGGGGGTCACACAGGGTGAGAGAGGAGTAGGGAAAAGGGACAACTCTGAGAGATAAAACATTTTTGACACATGGGGACGTCATGGCAAAAGGCTTTGGGAGTGGAGGAAGAGGTAGTGGTTGGATGAGATGTTTTGGGGGATGTCTTGGGTGCATGTGTGTGCGAGGTATGCTTCTATGTGACAGGTGTCTGTTGAGTGGGTGAGTGTGGGTGTTTATGTATCTTGGGAGGATGGGGGTGTAGATGCTGGGAGATTCCTGGGTAGATGGACGGACTATCTGTTGGGGTGGTGACTGTAGGTATGGTGGATATGCTGTATGTATTCGTGTCTGTGGTTGTGGCTGCTGCAGACGTGGTGACTAGGTTGGATGTATGCTGGTCTGCTATTGTGGTGAATGTGGGTAGGATAGGAGTTGTAGCTGTATCAGTGAATGTTGGTGTGGTGTCTGCAGGTGTGTCAGGTGTAGCATCCATGAAGGTGGGTGGGGGGAGTCAGTGCAGGTAGTGTGTGTTGGTGTGTCTGTAGGTGGGTGTTGTTTGTGTGCATGATGAGGGTGGGTCTTGTGGTGCTTGTGTTTGTCAGCTTTATCCTTGGATGTTGAGGTGGGTGCATGCTTGTCTGTCTGTGTGCTCTGGAAGGAACAGGGAAGAGGGGTTTGGGATTGGGAAGAGGAAGGTGTAAAGGGGACAGAAGACAAAGGGTGACAGCCTGCCATCAGTGTGGAGGCCAGAGCCTGGAAGCATCTCTGTAGGCCAGCCAGTGCACCATGAAAGTCCTCTAGGAACGCATTGCTTTGCTGGACTTGAGTTGCCAGTCCCTGGATGGCATTCACGATGATCAACTGACCTACAGAGATCGACCTCGGGAGGTCAATAGCCTCCTCACTGAGGGCAGTAGGGCTGATGAGGCTGGGGCAGTGGTGCCTGCAGTGAACTAGACGCCCACCCTCCTGGGTGAGGGGGCACAGACAACTGGGTGGGGAGCTATTGGGAAGGCGGTGGTAGTAAGGGGGTGGTGGACAAAGATGTTGCTGGGGCGGTCATAGAAGGGCCCGCCACTGCCAGGGAGTGTCCACTGGAGGAGGATTCCAAAGACAATGATGTGGATCCTGTCTCTCCCGTGGCACTCCCCTCGACCTCTGGGCCACTGGGTCCCTTGCTGTTGGTGGTATCAGTACTCCAGGTCCTGTAGCCAACAGCATCCCCACTCGCCTGTGCCCTGACTCCTTTGCCTGCCCATGATGATGCCCTCAAATATAGAGAGAGGGAGGGAGAGATAGATAGAGAGAGAGAGAGAGAGACCACATGCTTCTCAAACACACATTACAACATTAACAACTGTAGGTATACATCTCCTGGCTAGCCCATCTCATATAGTCAGTCAAATTAACTACATCTTGTCACAACATGCTACTCCTCTCCACCACTTAATGTCATCCCTCTCTAATTAGCATTTTGGGTGTGATCATTAGAGGGAATGCTGAATGCTTATATATTGTTATGGTTTCAAAAAAGAAGCTTAAAACATATTGGAATGACTGATCACAACATAACATGCATGTTCTGATTCTACACCTGACCCGTCCATGTCCATAAGTAATGTCCCATGATAGTTAAGTAAACTAATTTCACAGACCACATAGCACCTGCCATTCCAATTGCATGCTTGGCTGAACCCTCTGTACAGGTGATATCTGAGGTGTAGAATACTTGCCCGGAGAACAACCATGTCACTACATGCACCAAATCCAAGAGGAACTTCTGCAGGCACTGAACACATATCTACAACATCACTTCATACATGCATGCGCAGCTACAGTGGGCTACATAGCACACATGAGACATCTACTGACACTTAACATACCACCTGACAAGCTGTTACAGTTCCAACACATGACTACATGAGTAAACCAACATCACTCTCACCTTTCCTGCAATGTGATTACTTGTACCTCGGTCCAGATAATGCACATATCCCACTGAAAAGATGTGTACACATGATGTACACATGCAACTACACAACTGCCATTGCACTGACAACATTTCCCACACCAATATCTGTATTATAAATAGTAGTACAGCTAAACCATTAAAACTTGAAATAAGATGTCATTCTATACAAATTCCTGTCCAAAATGTCAACATCAGCTAGACTAAGGAAAGCAATGTTTGACCGACTCTATTACATGTGCCCCCAAGTAACCATTGAGACATGATGTAGGCAGCTAATAACATATGTGTCACTTTTATTGGTAGGACATTGGCACACATAGCATGGAAATTGCATATTGTTAAAAGGGTAGCTCTGCCTCGCCACTCTAGAACCAAGCCATTGGGAAAATTGTGTTTTGCCTACATTTTGATGCCATTGAAATGCACAAAAAGGGCAAATAAACAAAATCAGACACCCAAAGTAGCATAGCCTCCCTCACTACCATCATAGTATGTAGATGATGGGACACTGGGGAATACATATACAGACCCATATGTGTAATCCTATTCTGAGCATATATGTGAAGTGAATGAGATGCTTGCCTCAAATGGAGTCAATACCGGCGCCATGACAAATGTTACATAGCCCTTGAACAAAATATGTGAGGCACCCAGTTTCAAATACAGGTGATCAAGACAGAACGGAGTGCACATACACCTTAGAGCTAGTAAAGCACACATGCTGAAGGATGGACCAGGACATATTCCATTGGTAGGATTAACCAGCAGCTTACATCCATATAAATGGCTTTGTGGAGGCACAATTATGGCATTGTCATGCAGTCATAGATATGTCTTGACACAGGTGATCTAAACGTACACATAGCAAACCATGAATGCCTGATCTACATCTAATGGTCAGGCAATGTGTGTACTATGTTGTCCCACCAGTCTGTATATATGTAGCACCTAAATCATTGTCACAGCTGCTACAGTATGACTGCAAACATCACACAACCAGAACCAAGTACAAAGATACAGTCAGTCCTTACCCCCTTGTGGCTGCTGTGCTGCCCTCAAACACCCATCCACCCCAGGGTAGGCCACTGCCAAAATGCGGGACATTAGAGGGGTCAGGGTGCATGGGCACCCCTCCTTAGTTGGAAGGACATCCCTAGCTGTGCCTCATCGGTCTTCTGGGCCCAGTGTCTCAGGTCCTCCCACAGCTTGCAACAATGGGTGCTCTGCCGGCTGTTGCCTGGCAATGGCATTCTTATTGATTCAGCTTTGAATCTGTTTGCTAATATTTGTAGCATCTACTTCTTCTACCCTCTCTGGTCTTCGAAGTGGTCCTCTTCCTTTTCTCCATGTAGGTTATCAGCCGTCTTTCCTCCTGTCTTACTCCACACATTGCGCTTGTCTCTAGGTCTATTTGCTCCCTCTCTTCTAGTTTCCATCTATAGTTCACCACGTGCATTTCTTTCATCCCCAATGTTCGTTTTCATTCACGCTCTTCCCTACCCAGTACCTTCTTTGGAGGTCTTGCTCTTTTACCGCTTCCTCTGTCCTTTCACCTTCTGCATCTTTCTTACCTTTACTTCTGAACAAAGCCCCTTCTTTTCTCTCCTCTCATTCCTCCATGTTTCTTTTCTTCTCTGAACCCTGACCCGTGTAATTTTTATAATACATCTTTGTTTTTTTTAACTATCACTCCTGGCCCGAAGATCCATTTTACTTAATACACTTATATATTTAATATTTCAAAAATAAAAATAAAAAATATTTCTGTAATTGTGTGGATCATTTACTATAATTCTAAAACTGCCATAAAGCCAACAGCTATGTCAATAAAGAAATACACCAGCCACGTGCTAATCAGCCTTGTCCCTCCACCAATAGGATCCCTAACAGTTCAGACTTCTGCAAGTACTCTCCCCATCATCTTGCGTTTTCCTTAGTGTGATGCCGCGGGTGGAAGGGACATGCTCAGGCGTGGGTCCTGTGCTCACTGTGCCACAGGACTCCAGCGCACTCTACTGGCAAGGCCCAAATTAGCCAAAAGCGGTCTGGGGTTGATTATAGGGGCCAGATTAAAGTGGTTGAGTAAAAAAAAAAGACTTGCTTCTGGAGGACGGAGGTGCTGAGATGGCATACAGTAGGTTGATAGGTCAAGGTTACCTTTAATCCTGCGTTAATCCTATACCTTCCTCCTTGGTTTACAACAGCTGCTGGGAGCAGATAGATCTAGTCTGGTTCAAAATACAGCTTCCACCTCTTTCGAAATGGGATAATGTTGTGAAAATCTTCACATCACTGTCTCTCTACCTCAGTTTGATTATTTACCTCAATGTGGGGCAATGAGAGGTTATTATGTTAGGATATGTTTGGAGTGCGCAGTACATAGGAAAATGTTTTGCTCTATGCCTCCATTTCACTCTGTGGTGGATAGGGAACAGTTACCTGAAATCTGTTCGTGGCCACTCTATTGATCAAACCAGATTAGTTTTCAACATGTCAGAATAGGTATGAGTGTCCTCTAACAAGGACATTTGTCTGACGAGGACACTTTGGGGTTAATATTGAATTGCAATGGACTGAGGGAATATTGAGGGAATGGTATGGCTGGACACAGTTCATTCTTTGACTTAGAGTGACATTTATGAAACATGCTTAACTAGAGAGGAAATTTACTGGTTAAACAGATACATTTTCCCAAAAAGCAATGTGTGAAAAAGAGAGATTTTCAGTACTGAAGCACTTTACCCACATGCTTTTGCAACACAATTACACATGTGGATGGTCAAACTAATAATTTTTCAAAATAACCTATGTACTAATACGTCAGTTCACGAAATTCTGAATCATAGTGGGACGTGATCCATCCCACCTCATCAATTGTCATGAGATTAGACATTTTTTACTTACTCTTATTGGATCACAGGGATGGCTGCCTGCTGGAGTTAGCGATTTGTGATTGCATTTTAATAAAGAATACTTTTTTAATGCAGCCCATTTTCCTTATAGGAAACGTGGCAGACTGTAAAAAGAGAAGTTTATTATTTTTTAAAAGTTTGTTTGAGAGTTGGCAGTGGTCCACTAGCAAAGAAAACTTTGATTCATCCATTAACAAATCACTACTTGAAAAAGACTTCCTAAACATACCATTTACAAATATATGTAAGATAATATATTATAATATGCATGGCCAAATATGGGTTCCTAAATGCATTTTGTGATTTGGTAACCTGTTGATGAATCGCTAAATGGATTTACTACATAACAAGTAGCTATTGTGCAGTAACAAACCAAGGGCCAGATTTATCGATTTATCATAGTATTGTGTTGCCCTTGTGTCAAGCATGGTGTAGTAAGGGCAACATAATACCTAAATTAGATTTACCAAGCAATGCAAAGCCACCTGGGGCGGCCCTGTGTTGCTTGGTAAATCTGGAGTAACACAAGGCAGACCAATTTGCTGCTTTGTGTTACTCCCCCCTGGGAAAGCATGGGGTTCACATGCATCCACCCATGGATTTTGGTGCATTCACAGATTTAACAATACTGGTAAACCTGGGAATGTGTCTGTTAGACTTTTCATCCTTGGCGTGCCTCTGCTTCCCAGGTTGTTGATGTGTGCTGGACTCTATTTGTTCTGTTTTTGTTACTCTGGGTACTTTACCACTGCTATCCAGTGCTAAAGTGCTCCTGTATAAAATATGTATCTAATTGGCGTTCCATGATTGGCATTTCTGATTTACTGGTAAGTCCCTAGTACAGTGCACTAGAGGTGCCAGGGCCTGTAAATCAAATGCTACAGGTGGTCCTGCAGCACTGGTTGTGACACCCACATTAGTAGCCCTGTAAACATGGCTCAGACCTGCCACTGCATTGTCTGTATGTACAGATTTTAACTGCCAATTTGACTTGACAAGTGTACCCACTTGCCAGGCCTGAACCTTCCCTTTTCTTACATGTAAGACACCCCTAAGGTAGGCCATAGGTAGCCCCATGGGCAGGGTGCAGTGTATGTTTAAGGTAGGACATATACTAATGTGTGTTATATGTCCTGACAGTGAAATACTGCCAAATTCGGTTTTCACTGTTGCAAGGCCTATCTCTTTCATAGATTAACATGGGGGCTACCTTTAATTGGGAGCAGATAGACATGTGGAGTTTGGGGTCTCTGAGCTCACAATTTAAAAATACATCTTTTAGTGAAGTTGGTTTTGTGATTGTGTGTTTGAAAATGCCAATTTTAGAAACTGTGCATTTTCTTGCTTAAACCATTCTGTGACTCTGCCTGTTTGTGGATTCCCTGTTTGGGTCAGTTTGACAGTTGGGCTGTTTGCACCTCTCTCTAGACAGTGACACAAAGGGAGCTGGGGTGTAGCCTGCATATCCTGATGGGCCATCTGTGCTAGGACGGAGGAGAGGAGTGGTCACTTACACCTGAAAGGGCTCTGCCTGCCCTCACACAATGCAGTCTCCAACCCCCTGGTGTGTGTCTGGGTCCTGTCCTGGGCAAGTCAGGATTTCACAAACAAGAGATACTTTCCTTTGAAGTAAGACCACATCAAAGGCCAAAATGGGTATAAGAAGGGCACCCAAAACCACAGACTTTAGATCACTTCTGGACATCAAGAGGAACCTCTGCCTGGAGAAGAGCTGAAGAGCTGAGGAGAAGTGGTGCTCTGCCTGAGACTGTGCTTTGTGGAGCTATCCTGCAGTTGCTGCTTCTGCCTGTGCAAGAGGACAAAGACTGGACTTTGTGTGCCTTCCTGCTTGTGAAGAAATCTCCAAGGGCTTGTCCTGAGCTTGCCTCCTGTTGTTGAAGTCTCAAGGCCATGAAAGACATCTACTTCCAGCACCTGGACTGTCTGCTGAGACTCCTGCCCTGCCAAGTGGTGCCCTATCCGGTTCCTGGGGCCTTGGAACGTGAAACTGGCAGATCAAGACTGAAAATCCACGCACAGACCGACAAGCGGGGAAAATAGCGACGCACCTTCCGAGATGCGGCTGACAAACAACGCGCCGCTGGCTTCGTGGCAGAAATCGATGCTTCACCGGCATCGGAGCTGGAAAATCGAAGCACGTAGCTGGAAGAACAACGTGCAACACCCGCTGACGGAGGTTGATAACGTTGCAACCCACATTGCGCGGTTTTGCTGATACCGTGCAGCAGTATTTTTTACGCAAACCTTGCTGGGCGCGGAAAAACGATGCAATGCCTGCTTGGACCCAAGTGCTGCCCAGATCGACGCGCTCACTCCCCTGTGAGTAAGAAAAACGACGCATGCAGACCTGACCGGAGAAGGAGAAACGACGCACGGTCTTGCTTGAGGGTCAGAAATCGACGCACTGCTTACCCTTTTTGACACACACTCGCCTGTGCGTGTTATTTTGACGCTACCTAGGTACTTTTCAATGCTAACAGTGTTTTACCTGTTTTCTCACGGATTTAAGACTCTTTTTTGCTTTTTAATTAATAACTTGACTTGTGTATGTTGGATTTTTATCGTTTTGGTCTTGCTTTGTTTTGATAAATATTTCCTATTTTTCTAAACCTGTGTTGTGTCATTTTTTGGTGTTTTTACTGAGTTACTGTGTGTTTTGTTACAAATATTTTACACCTAGATCTCTGGAGTTAAGCCTGCCTGCTTGTGCCAAGCTACTGAAGGGGTGAGCAGGGGTTAACTGAGGGTGATTCTCCTTTGCCCTGACTAGAGTGAGGGTCCTTGCTTGGACATGGGTAACCTGACTGCCAACCAAAGACCCCATTTCTAACAGTGTCAAAATGCTATGCCTTCCCAGGGGAGGTGCAACAAGAAGAAATATTTATATTTCTCTTCATTGTTTCCTCTAAGTGTGAATTCTGCAGCACACTTATAAATGGGAAAATGCCCCAGAACACTGCTTTTGTGCAGGAAGCTGTGACATCCTACACAAACACAATCCTGTCTACACCACAGGGACCCTTGCACCATGGAGCCTGGCTGCCTGCATTTGTGCTATTCAGCAGATTGAGCACCAGTGCAGGCGGAGAGCAGCTATGTGCTGTGTCTTAATAGACATGGGGCATTCCTGCCCTCTCCCTTTCATGCAGCGGAATTTGTCTTACTGTGTTACATGAAAGAATTATAAATCTGGCCCCTAGTGATTTTGCACACTGCAGGCTTTGCAAACCCCAAAATGACTTTGTATATCAGGCCCTAACTCATTCAACATATTTATGTCAGTAATTTAGTCGCCATGACAGGGGTGGGTTTGAAATCGATGTTCCTGCAAAGGTATGTTTCAATAATTCATGCAAAACCACAAATGTGCATACTTGTGGGTATTCACAAACTCCTCACTGACACCATCACACCCCAAAAATACCTTTCAAAGTTGGTCGCGTAGGTTCTCAATATCCTAATGAGACTTCTTGGATTTGTGCGGAAGAATCACTTGTATTACAGGGGACTGAGTCTTATCCCGAACCATGTGACACCTGTCGGCCAAAGCCGGGTTTTGTTCTGGCTAACTAGTAGTGCCTTATCTCCACCCAAGAGCAGGGATGATTGGGCAACAGGGCGCATGACATAAAGACTCCTCGGAGAAGTAGTGGTCACTCAGATCTCATCCGTTTCTCTCAGTTACATTAGTCTCACATATGCAAGGACACTCAGAGACAGAATATAGTTCAATCAGGTTTTTATTGAGAAACTGCATCCTAGATAATAAGGAACGTATTGCAATAACTAGGACGATGAAGCACAACAAGATTAAGATTGTGACAAGGAGAGTAAAACACAAAAATAACACTACCATAGTGTCACTAAGATTGTTAAGGATAGTTCCTACCTAGGCTATGTTAGAGCACAGCATTCTAAGCTCTAATGCTGTCCTTTAGGTTTCCCCTGGGAATACATCATCCCTCATACCTGAGCAAAAGGCCTGTAGTCTACATAAGCAACTGCAGTGAAGCAATCAGCATACAGTCGTGGTCATCTGGCTGGAAATTCTGAGCCGGCATCCTCGTGGAAGGGGGTTTCCCGCTGGGCTGGCGGGCGGCCTTCTGGCGGTCGCCCGCCAGCCCAGCGGGAAACTCAGAATTACCGCGGCGGTCTTTTCACCGTGCAGCGCTATTCTAACGGCGGTACTTTGGCGGGCGGCCTCCGCCGCCCGCTAAGGTCAGAAGGAGGCCCTTTGTCTAGATCTTCAGGATTCACTTGCTTAAGAATTATTATACACTTTAAATATCAAAACTGTGCATCAAGAATTCAATGTCTAGAAATGATCGCGCTTTCTGCCGATCTGAAACACAAGGTTAAATGCCAAGAATGACTTTCGCACTCTGCCATTGATTCAACCATCATGATCCAAATGTCAAAATACGATCGCGCACTCTGCCAATCTGAGTTGCAAGTTTTAATTGCCAAAAATGAAACACTGCGGCCGATTCAACCACCAAGGTTTCAATGCAAGGATATGATCGTGCACTATGCCAATCCGAACTGTGAAAGTTAAATGCCAAAAAATGAATTGCGCACTCTGCTGCCGATTCAACAACCAAGATTTAAATGCGAGGATACGATCGCCCACTCTGCCAATCCGAACTGTGAAAGTTTAATGCCAAGAATGAATCACGCACACTGCTGCCGATTCAACCACCAAGGTTTAAATGCCAGGATACGATTGCGCACTCTGCCGATCCGAACTGTGAAAGTTAAATGCAAAGAATGAATTGTGCACTCTGTTGCCGATTCAACCATCGAGGTTTAAATGCCAAAATACAATTGCGCACACTGCTGATCCGAACTGAAAGAGCTAAATGCCAAGAATGAATTGAGAACTCTGTTGCCGATTCAACCATCAAGAGTTAAATGCCAAGATACGATCGCACACACTGCCGATCTGAACTGCAGGAGTTAAATAGCAAGAAAAACATTGCTCACGTGATGTAACCAAAAGGCCCAAAACTCGAGTATTTCTAAAAAGGGAGTCGGGCCTAACCCGACCTCCACCTTACCACCCTGCTTGAAGATCACCAAAGGAAATTAAGTCAGTGCCTGGAAATCCTAGGTAGGCCTTCGGAACAGGAGCTCAGGAAAATGCTGCTGCTCTGCACCAGGACCTCTGAATAGTGAGCATGTGGAGCTGGGCTGGGTCCCTTAAATAGACCCAAGCCCCGCCCACGTGCCACACCCAGCCAGGCTGCAGGAATGGATTCTAGAAAGGCTTAGAATAGGGACCACGCCCTATAATAATGCAGCAAAGCCTTGAAAATGTGCAATACATTGCAAACAGCATTAAAGATGTTTCAACATGAATCTCTGCAATGCAAAAGGTTAACATACTGCATCAATACATAATGCATGAATTATTACATTTCATAAGAGTTAGTTTATTGCATTACGTTGCCCATAGAGCGCCCACTGTCCTGATGTTGACACAAGCTACCAGAGGATGGGCACAGGATTATTTGTATTGTCTGTGACATATCCTGATTAGAGTGCGGGTCCTTGTTTGGAAAGGGGGTAAGCTGACTGCCAACCAAAGACCCCATTTCTAACACTTGTTCTGAATCGGGACTACAAAATATGTTTGGCCCTGGGTCCCAAAAATGTTTAAGATTACACTGAAAATTATAATACCGGCTGTAAACCATTAATATGTTTGTTTGTTTTTTTGCCCTTTTTTGTACTTTGCAGCTTTGGCTGGAAAAAACCTAAAAACCTACTTTAATAGGCTCTTCTAAGATGAAGTTGAGACCAAACTCACAATTTTTTTCAGATGGCATTCACACTTGTGTCATACTTCTTCTCTACAGAATTGAACCTATCAGAGAATTTGATTCATATTCGAGATTCAAAGTGATTTCAGAAAAATCCATCCCCCTCTTTCAAAGAAGATGATGGCATACCCAAAGCACGAACTTTGGAGAATAGCATCATAAAATATCTTGCAACAACTACCCCTAGATCTACACAATGAGGGCAATTTTCTAGGTAATGTTCAAAGAAAGGAAATACCCCTTCACCACCATTGTCAGGTTTATGATGCTGAAGACTGTTTTAGCCAGCAACGGTGGTTTGGATTTATGAAGATTTTGCCATCACCTCAGTTAGACCTCAAACTGTATTAGAGCAGCCTTGAGCCAAGAAAAGGTTTTCATAACTTAGTCACTTCTTTCCCAGGTAGATCAAGACCAAGACAAAATCAAGACCATCTTTGACTGCTTCAACAAGGGCAACCCACGCGCAGAACCCCCTCCACCGGAACACAACACCATCAAACCAACAACAATGACATCCATAAACTCTGGGGCCCTCACGGACCGATGCCCCCACCACATCTTCACCAGAGCCGCTGACACCATCGCCCCCAAGGTCCGCCTCACCATCAACCGCTCCCTAGCTGATGCCTCCTTCCCCGATGATTGAAAACACGCTGAGATCAATCCCTTCCTCAAGAAACCCTCAGCAGACTCCACCGACCTTATGAACTTCAGGTCCATCTCCCTGCTCCCATTTCCAGCAAAAGTCACTGAGAAAGCCATCAACAGCCAACTCGCCACTTTTATCGAAGACCACAACATCCTCGACACCTCCCAATCCGGATTCAGAAAAAACCATAGCACCAAAACAGCCCTCGTGGCCGCAACAGACGACATCCGCTCCCTGATGGACAAGGGAGAGAAGCCAGCACTCATCCTGCAAACCTATCGGCGGCCTTCGACCCAGTCTCCCACCACACCCTGATGCACAGGCATCGGAGGCAAGGCCCCCGACTGGATCCAATCCTTTCTCTCCGGCAGAACCCAATGATTGAGACTCGCCCTATTCCTCTCGGACCCCACACCTAGTATTGCGGAGTTCCCCAGGGATCCTCCCTCAGCCCCACGATGTTTAACATCTACATTGCCCCTCTGGCCACCATCGTCAGAAGCTACGGAATCAACATTGTCTCCTACACCAACGACACCCAACTCATCCTCTCCCTATGCAACCAACCCAACACAGCCAGACACAAGTTTAGCGAAGGCATGGGAGCAGTCAGCAACTGGATGAAAGACAGCTGCCTTCAACTCAACGCGAACAAGACAAGTACTCATCATGGGCCCTCATCCCGACATGTGGAATGACTCCTGGTGGCCACCCATCCTCAGAAGCCCGCCCACCCCCAAGAACCGAGCCCGCAACCTCTGCATCATCCTGGACTCCAAACTCAGCATAGACTGCCAAATCAACTCAATCATATCCACCTGCTTCCGCACCCTCTGCCTCCTAAGCAAGACCTTCAAAAGGATCCTTCTCAAACACAGAAAGACCGTCAAACATGCCCTCATCACCAGCAGACTGGACTATGGCAACGCGCTCTATGCCGGGATCAACAAGAAACTCACCCGCAAACTACAGAACATCCAGAATGTCGCTGCCAGACTGGTCCTCAACCTGCCTCTACAGTGCCACATCTATCAACACCTGCGCACACTACACTGGCTTCCCATAGAGAAAAGAATCACCTTCAAGATCCCGACCTACACACACAAAGCACTCCACGACACCAGACCATCCTACCTGAACAGGCTACTCAACTTCCACGTACCCCACAGAACCCTACGCGAAGCCCAGCTCTCTCTCGCCCGCATCAGGAAAACTAGAACAGGGAGACGCTCCTCCTATCTCATTGCAGCCACAGCCTGTAACGCCCTTCTGCTCCACCTCAGATGGACTACCCCCATCCTCAACTTCACTGATTGACACCACACAACCCCCCCTCAGCGCCTTGAGACGCCTGCGGGTGAGTAGTTGCGGTTAACAAACACTGATTGATTGATTGACTGATAGTTGCAAGGTACATAAATCAAACTCTACTACATTTCTTTTTCTTAAACACGGGCAAGCCCAGATATTGGTGAAATAGACTTGCTGACCTTCTAAATTACAGAAAAACTTATAATAAACAGTGTTTATACAAATTGTTGGAAATGACCATCTGTTGCGTTGCATTCTCTCAGTTTTTGACTTTTGTTGCTGAATGTGTTTGTATTGTCTATGTAACTCTGTCCACTTTGCATCTGCCAACCAGAGGTAAAATGGTTGAGCTCTCCTTTTTAACCACTTCGCTGCCAGGCCTTTTCCCCCTCCTGTGCCAGGCCTTTTTTTGCCTATTTGGGGCAGTTCGCGCTTAGGCCCTCATAACTTTTTGTCCACATAAGCTAACCAAGCCAAATTTGCGTCCTTTTTTTCCAACATCCTAGGGATTCTAAAGGTACCCAGACTTTGTGGGTTCCCCTGAAGGAGGCCAAGAAATTGGCCAAAATACAGTGAAAATTTCGTTTTTTTCAAAAAAAATTGAAAAAGGGGCTGCAGAAGAAGGCTTGTGGTTTTTCCCCTGAAAATGGCATCAACAAAGGGTTTGCGGTGCTAAACTCAGCAGCTTCCCAGCTTTCAGGAACAGGCAGACTTGAATCCGAAAACCCAATTTTTCAACACAATTTTGGCATTTTACTGGGGCATACCCCATTTGTGCATTTTTTTGTGCTTTCAGCCTCCTTCCAGTCAGTGACAGGAATGGTCATGAAACCAATGCTGGATCCCAGAAACCTAAACATTTCTGAAAAGTAGACAAAATTCTGAATTCAGCAAGGGGTCATTTGTGTAGATCCTACAAGGGTTTCCTACAGAAAATAACAGCTGAAAAAGAAAAATATTGAAATTGAGGTGAAAAAAACATCAATTTTTCTCTACTTTTTACTCTGTAACTTTTCCCTGCAATGTCAGATTATCGAAAGCAATATACCGTTACGTCTGCTGGACTCCTCTGGTTGCGGGGATATATAGGGTTTGTAGGTTCATCAAGAACCCGAGGAACCCAGAGCCAATAAATGAGCTGCACCCTGCAGTGCGTTTTCATTCTATACCGGGTATACAGTAATTCATTTGCTGAAATATAAGGAGTAAAAAATAGCTATCAAGAAAACCTTTGCATTTCCAAAAAGGGCACAAGATAAGGTGTTGAGGAGCAGTTGTTATTTGCACATCTCTGAATTCCGGGGTGACCATAGTAGCACGTGAATTACATGGAATTTCTCAAATAGATGTCTTTTTTACACACACCCCTATATTTGGAAGGAATAAATGTAGAGAAAGACAAGGGGCAATAACACTTGTTTTGCTATTCTATGTTCCCCCAAGTCTCCCGATAAAAATGATACCTCACTTGTTTGGGTAGGCCTAGCGCCCGAGACAGGATATGCCCCAAAACACAACGTGGACACATCACAGAAAACAGAGCTGTTTTTAGCAAAGTGACTACCTGTAGATTTTGGCCTCTAGCTCAGCCGCCACCTAGGGAAACCTACCAAACCTGTGCATTTCTGAAGACTAGAGACCTAGGGGAATCCAAGGAGGGGTGACTTGTGTGGCTCAGACCAGGGTCTGTTACCCAGAATCCTTTGCAAACCTCAAAATTTGGCTAAAAAAACACATGTTCCTCACATTTCTGTGGCAGAAAGTTCTGGAATCTGAGAGGAGCGACAAATTTCCTTCCACCCAGCATTCCCCCACGTCTCCCGATAAAAAATGATACCTCACTTGTGTGGGTAGGCCTAGCGCCCGCGACAGGATATGCCCCAAAACACAACCTGGACAAATCGCAGAAAACAGAGCTGTTTTTAGCAAAGTGACTACCTGTAGATTTTGGCCTCTAGCTCAGCCGCCACCTAGGGAAACCTACCAAACCTGTGCATTTCTGAAAACTAGAGACGTAGGGGAATCCAAGGAGGGGTGACTTGTGTGGCTCGGACCAGGTTCGGTTACCCAGAATCCTTTGCAAACCTCAAAATTTGGCTAAAAAAACACATGTTCCTCACATTTCTGTGGCAGAAAGTTCTGGAATCTGAGAGGAGCCACAAATTTCCTTCCACCTAGCGTTCCCCCACGTCTCCCGATAAAAATGATACCTCACTTGTGTGGGTAGGCCTAGCGCCCGCGACAGGATATGCCCCAAAACACAACGTGGACATATCACAGAAAACAGAGCTGTTTTTAGCAAAGTGACTACCTGTAGATTTTGGCCTCTAGCTCAGCCGCCACCTAGGGAAACCTACCAAACCTGTGCATTTCTGAAAACTAGAGACCTAGGGGGATCCAAGGAGGGGTGACTTGCGGGGCTCGGACCAGGTTCTGTTACCCAGAATCCTTTGCAAACCTCAAAATTTGGCTAAAAAAACACATGTTCCTCACATTTCTGTGGCAGAAAGTTCTGGAATCTGAGAGGAGCCACAAATTTCCTTCCACCCAGCGTTCCCCCACGTCTCCCGATAAAAATGATACCTCACTTGTGTGGGTAGGCCTAGCGCCCGCGACAGGATATGCCCCAAAACACAACGTGGACATATCACAGAAAACAGAGCTGTTTTTAGCAAAGTGACTACCTGTAGATTTTGGCCTCTAGCTCAGCCGCCACCTAGGGAAACCTACCAAACCTATGCATTTCTGAAAACTAGAGACCTAGGGGAATCCAAGGAGGGGTGACTTGTGTGGCTCGGACCAGGTTCTGTTACCCAGAATCCTTTGCAAACCTCAAAATTTGGCTAAAAAAACACATGTCCCTCACATTTCTGTGGCAGAAAGTTCTGGAATCTGAGAGGAGCTACAAATTTCCTTCCACCCAGCGTTCCCCCAAGTCTCCCGATAAAAATGATACCTCACTTGCATGGGTAGGCCTAGCGCCGGCGACAGGAAACACCCCAAAGCGCAACGTGGACACATCCTAAATTTTGGAAAAAAACAGAGGTGTTTTTTGCGAAGTGCCTATCTGTAGATTTTGGCCTCTAGCTCAGCCGGCACCTAGGGAAACCTACCAAACCTGTGCATTTCTGAAAACTAGAGACCTAGGGGAATCCAAGGAGGGGTGACTTGCGGGGCTCGGACCAGGTTCTGTTACCCAGAATCCTTTGCAAACCTCAAAATTTGGCTAAAAAAACACATGTCCCTCATATTTCTGTGGCAGAAAGTTCTGGAATCTGAAAGGAGCTACAAATTTCCTTCAACCCAGCGTTCCCCCAAGTCTCCCGATAAAAATGATACCTCACTTGCGTGGGTAGGCCTAGCGCCGGCGACAGGAAACACCCCAAAGCGCAACGTGGACACATCCTAAATTTTGGAAAAAAACAGAGGTGTTTTTTGCGAAGTGCCTACCTGTAGATTTTGGCCTCTAGCTCAGCCGGCACCTAGGGAAACCTACCAAACCTGTGCATTTCTGAAAACTAGAGACCTAGGGGAATCCAAGGAGGGGTGACTTGCGGGGCTCGGACCAGGTTCTGTTACCCAGAATCCTTTGCAAACCTCAAAATTTGGCTAAAAATACACATGTTACTCACATTTCTGTGGCAGAAAGTTCTGGAATCTGAGAGGAGCCACAAATGTCCTTCTACCCAGCGTTCCCCCAAGTCTCCCGATAAAAATGATACATCACTTGTGTGGGTAGGACTAGCGCCCACGAAAGGAAAGGGCCCAAAACACAACGTGGACACATCACATTTTTTTATAAAAAGCAGTGCCTACCTGTGGATTTTGGCCTGTAGCTCAGCCGACACCTGAGGAAACCTAGCAAACCAGTGCATTTTTGAAAACTAGAAACCCAGGGGAATCCAAGATGGGGTGACTTGCGGGGCTCTGACCAGGTTATGTTACCCAGAATCCTTTGCAAACATCAAAATTTGGCCCAAAAAACACTTTTTCCTCTCATTTCGGTGACAGAAAGTTCTGGAATCTGAGAGGAGCCACAAATTTCCTTCCACCCAGCGTTCCCCTAAGTCTCTCGATAAAAATGGTACATCACTTCTGTGGGTAGGCCTAGCGCCCACAAAAGGAAATGGCCCAAAACACAACGTGGACACAACATATTTTTTCACAGAAAACAGAGGTGTTTTTTGCAAGGTGCCTACCTGTGGTGTTTGGCCTGTAGCTCAGCCGGCCCCAGGGGGGGGGGGGGGCAGAAATGCCCTAAAATAAATTTGCCCCCCCAACCCCCACCCTCCCCCGCCGGGAGCGACCCTTGCCTACGGGGTCGCTCCCCCTGCGTGACATTGGCACCAAAAAACAAATCCCCGGTGCCTAGTGGTTTCTGCCCCCTTGGGGGCAGGTTGACCTAAACTCAGCCAATCTGCCCCCAAGGGGGGCAGAAATGGCCTAAATACAATTTGTCCCCCAGGGGAGCGACTTTTGCCTGATGGGTCGCTCCCCATCTCTAAAAAAAAAAAAAAAAAAAAAAAAATTCCCCTGGCGCCTAGAGGTTTCTGCCCCCCCCCCCCGGGGCCAGATCGGCCTAATAATAGGCCGATCTGCCCCCCGGGGGGGCAGAAATGGCCTAAAATAAATTTGCCCTCCCGGGAGCGACCCTTGCCTACGGGGTCGCTCCCCCTGCGTGACATTGGCGCCAAAAAACAAATCCCCGGTGCCTAGTGGTTTCTGCCCCCTTGGGGGCAGATTGACCTAAAATTGGCCAATCTGCCCCTAGGGGGGCAGAAATGGTCTAAATACAATTTGCCCCCCCAGGGGAGCGACCCTTGCCTGATGGGTCACTCCCCATCTCTAAAAAAAGAAACAACAACAAAAAAAAAAAAAAAAAATTGCCCTGGTGCCTAGAGTGTTCTGCCCCCCCCCGGGGGCAGTTCGGCCTAATAATAGGCCGATCTGTCCCCCGGGGGGGGCAGAAATGGCCTAAAATAAATTTGCCCCCCCAACCCCCACCCCCCGCGAGCGACCCTTGCCTACGGGGTCGCTCCCCCTGCGTGACATTGGCGCCAAAAAACAAATCCCCGGTGCCTAGTGGTTTCTGCCCCCTTGGGGGCAGATTGACCTAAAATCGGCCAATCTGCCCCCAGGGGGGCAGAAATGGTCTAAATACAATTTGCCCCCCAGGGGAACGACCCTTGCCTGATGGGTCGCTCCCCATCTCTAAAAAAAAGAAAGAACAAAAAAAAAAAACACAAAAAAAAAAATTGCCCTGGCGCCTAGAGGTTTCTTCCCCCCCTGGGGGCAGATCGGCCTAATAATAGGCCGATCTGCCCCCAGGGGGGGCAGAAATGGCCTAAAATAAATTGCCCTCCCCCCCAGGGAGCGACCCTTGCCTAAGGGGTCGCTCCCTTTGCGTGAAATTCACGCAAAGAAAAAACTCCCTGGTGTCTAGTGGTTTCTACCCCCCTTGGGGGCAGATTGGCCTCATCAAAATAGGCCAATCTGCCCCCAAGGGAGGCAGAAATGGCCAAAATATAATTTTCCCCCAAGGGGAGCTACCCTTGCCTAAGGGGTCGCTCCCCACCAAAAAAAAAAATGAAACAAAAAATAAATAAATGGTCCCTGGTGCCTAGAGGTTTCTGCCCCCCCTGGGGGCAGATCGGCCTAATAGTAGGCCGATCTGCCCCCAGGGGGGGCAGAAAAGGCCTTCCCAAAAATATGCCCCCCCTGGGAGCGACCCTTGCCCAAGGGGTCGCTCCCTTTTGTCAATAACAATAAAAATAAAAATAAATCCCTGGTGTCTAGTGGTTTCTACCCCCCTTGGGGGCAGATTGGCGTCATCAAAATAGGCCAATCTGCCCCCAAGGGGGGCAGAAATGGCCAAAATATAATTTTCCCCCAAGGAGAGCGACCCTTGCCTAAGGGGTCGCTCCCCACCTCAATAAAAAAAAATGAAACAAAAAAAATAAAATAAAAATGGTCCCTGGTGCCTAGAGGTTTCTGCCCCCCCTGGGGGCAGATCGGCCTAATAAGGCTGATCTGCCCCCCATGGGGGCAGAAAAGGCCTTTTCAAAAAAATGCCCCCCCTGGGAGCGACCCTTGCCCAAGGGGTCGCTCCCTTTTGTCAATTTAAAAAAAAAAAAAAAATCCCTGGTGTCTAGTGGGGTTTCAAAAGCCGGATTGCAAGCAATCCGGCTTTTGAAACCCTCGGAGGGACTTCAAAGGGAAGGAAATACTTTTCCTTCCCTTTGAAGCCCCTCCGGGCCTCCCAAGTGATTGAAAAAGAAATGCTTTTGCATTTCTTTTTCAATCGCGCTGGAAGCAGAGCTTCCAGCGCGACGAGGGAGGCCCCTGTGACACATCAGCGCGCGCGCGCTGACGTCACAGGGGGGGGTGGGGGGGTCGGGGGTGGAAGGGGAAGGGATTCCCCGGTCAGCCCTGACCTAGGGGGGTGGGGGGGCGGCCCTCGGGAGGAGCGCTAGCGCTTCTCCCGAGGGAAGCATTCAGGACGTAATGGTTACGTCCATGGCGCCACACGGGGGCGCCATGGACGTAACCATTACGTCCGTGGCGGGGAAGGGGTTAACCATGGTAAGATCGGCATACATCTGATTGGCACATTTTATTTAATTCCTCGTTCCTAAGATATGGTACTACCTGCATGCAGCATTGGTAAATTAAATGCTACTAATGGGCTGCAGCACTCATTGTGCCGCCCACTGCAGGAGCCCTGTAAAGAGTGTCTCCAGGCCTACCACTGCAGCCTCGATGTGCAGTTTATAAACTTCAAATGTAATCAGTCCAAATCCCTCTGCTGACAGGCCTAAACCTTTCTTTTCAATATCTATGTCACCTCTATGGTAGGTTGTTTTGCACACTAAGGCAGAGTGCACAGTATTTAAAAGCAGAACATTTAGAAATTAAGGTTTTACTTGTCCCAGCAGTGAAAAATGTTCAGAGGCTTTTTTCTGTGTGGCAATGCTGGCTCTTCCTTAGGAAAACACTTGGTGGCATTATAACTCATAATGTTTATCTTCAGCTTGGAAGCTTCTAAAAAATGACTGAAGGGCTCATTTTCATAGAAATGTAAAATCCTAAATACTGATTAAGTCAGATGTTATATTGCTATTAAGGAAAAGATTCATTTTGGAAAGCTGATTTTCCCTTCCTAAAACCAAAAGGCTATCTGCCAGAGCCTAGTGTCACCTAACTGCGGATGGTTCCCCTATAGCGAGGTGTGGATTACTTCCAGGAAGCGAACAAAGGGATTTGGGTGTGATCTGAGGAGGTGTTTTTCTTCTTTTGGCAGAATGGTCTGGGAATCATGCCCTGCCCCTGCCTGAGCTTCCACAGATGCCTATTTTGTCACTGGCAGATGTAGGTCATCCCTGGGCCTGCCTCCCCCTTTCTTCCTAGATAGACTGGCTCCAAACCCAGTGGGAGAGGTAGGAACTGCCAAGAGATGGTTTAGGGGATGAACAAAGGCTTGCCTTCCGCCCCCAGGTAGGCACTGACAGGCATATTCATGAGGAATGTGTGTATGGCAGTACAGCAAGTCTTCTTGCTGTGCTGCCCTATGCCAAAGTGAAAAGGCAGGAATTTATTCAACACACTGTATTCCTGTCTTTTTTCCCTGCACTAGGTCTGTTTTGGCATCCGAGCACTAATGCAAGCACCCCTGCACCAAGGTGCAAAGGTGCCTCCGTTGCATGCAGGATTGTTTTTTTGCAGGAAGGGGCACCTTCCTGCATAAAGACAATCCAGAGAGGCATTTTCCTCTTTCTAAGTATGCTGCAGAATGCATAAATAAAAATAGTTCTTCTTGTTATGCCTCTCCTGGGGTGCTTCCCCATGTTTATGTGATTAGGTAAATCTAGGGCAGCATCAAAATCTATGGGTGTTGCATAGGAAAACTCGTGGCAACCCTCATAAAATGCCTCCCTGGCGCAGAGTAAGGCAATGCAGTGAATTTTGCTGCCTTGGTTTACTCCATACCTATGAGGCCATTGAAAGACACGCAAAATGACTTAGATATGGTTGAGAGATTTGCGTCACCAAAGCACACAAAAATGATGGTCCAATAGCATAAGCCTCTCATAATTATGCCAGTGAGCATATTACTGGACCTCACAGATCTCTGCTCAAACCACTGCTGGACCTGTTAAGAAGGACTAGCCTGCTGCCTGAACCCTGAAGGAAGATTAGACTGGCTTGCTTGAACTCAGGAGCCCAGAAGTGCCCTCAACCTTTGGCTGGTGTTATATTGTACTCCTCCTGCCTAAACTGCATGAGCTGGGACTTAGAAACTTTTTGCGAACTTTTTCTCTGAAGAATCAAGGGAAGACTGGGATCACCAATGAGCTCAAACTGTCAATGTTGTACCTCCGGTAAGATCAACCTTGCCAGTTTGCCCCGCTAAAGGCGATCCAATTTTAAGAAATGTTTCTAAGTCTGAATATAGAGGGCAAAATTAGGACAAATGTCAAGACAGATTCATCCAATGCTGAGGCTTTCCTGGGTACGGACTTTGAACTTCAGATACTTGGAGCTCCACCAGCCTTCGTTGACGACCACACCAGGATCCTGGTGTCATGCACTCCACAATTGTCGGACCCTGCTTCAGAACCAACTTGCAGTATGCCCCTCTGACAGCTCATTGAGGACCACTTTTTTCCAGAAAATGTTAACAAAAGGTAAGCTTGCCACAGAGACAATCCTGATTGTTGTATCCAACTGGCAGTCTAATGCTGTCAGCTTTAAATTTTGACTAAGACCTTGTCCAGTGCAACCAGATACTTATGTGTGGCGTTAACGCTTTTTTCAGCTATTTTTAATTCAAACTTTAAAAACTCATTTCTCTGGATCTACTGATTGAATTTTTGTTATTTTGGAGGCATTGTATCTATTAAAATATCCTCTATTGTCCTTAATTGCTTTTGCATTTTCTCATGTTGTGGATTGACTTTATTACTGCTAAAGAGCTATATCATTATTTACACATTTTTTCCAAAGTTAAGCCTACCTGCTCTGTGCCACTGCTACCGGGGACAGAGAACATGTTTATTTATACATTTTTGTGGTTCACTCTAACAAGGTTTGTGGTTATTTTTTGAAGTGGGCTCTCATCCTCTTCAACTATAACTTCAATTTCTTGCACAAAATAATTCTAAAAAAATTACAAACAAATAAAATAAAACACAATTTGCAATATGAACCAGTTTATTGATCAATTGCTAATTCAAAAGAAAAGCAAGGATTTGCCTGGGCCCTACCTGATAGAGCGCAGCACCATTACTTTCTATGCACTCTGTATATAACCAGGCTCTGTTATATCATCTTTGACCTACAAGTAGAAGTCTATCTCTCCCACAACGAATTGCCTCCAAAAAACCTCAGTTGTGACTGATAAATACTATTCGGAACAATAAGGTAGGCGAGCTACATATCCTGTGACATATTCTAAACTTTTGTGATATACACACTAGGGGTTGCAAAGTTTGGTTAGCACTTGCAAAGTTTTGAAACCGTCCCGTTTTCCAGGTTACGTTCACCTTCATCCTCTCAACGTTTAACTGCAGATTATGCGAAAATATTTGCTGCATTCCAAGGAAATTTCCACTGAAACCAGTTGGAGGGAAATTCATGCTTGAGGTTGCACAGTGTTTCAGAGAACTCCACAAAGGCTGTGAGTGCACAACTCGTTCAAGCTCAGATCCGGGTCCAAACAAATAGACACGGACCTCGACCAGGATATACTTTCTTCAGAACCACAGGGACTCCGGCCCATAACTGACTAATGCACTCATTTATGAGTTGCTCAATGAATGTTGATACGTGCGGTAAATCCTCTTATAACACATACTGCAACCAGAGCGCTACTATTTTAGCCCAGCCTGTACATACTGAGTGCAATAAAAAGCACAGCTCTACAGATAAACTTCAGCAGGTCAAGCCTCACGGTATTTATCAGGGAAAAATGTCTGGTAAATATTTGGATATGCAAAGTTGGGTGCAGGAAGCATCTAAGTCCGTATGTTATGCCCCTTTTGTGGGCAAAACTTGTGATAAGTGATAATTTTCACACAACACATTCTGCAATATTGGTGATAGATTCTATAACACACGAGAATTATCGCACGTAAATACCCGACTTCTTGTCATCAGGGCTGAAGCGTCACTAGAAAGGGCTTGCCAGTTTTAACGCAATCACAAACCTTAATATAACTGGTGTGAGTCACAGACTATAAATTACATTATGGTCTAGATCAACAAACATTTTGCCTCAGGTGTGTGTCAGAAAAGTGAAGCAAAGCTGCGCAAATGTTTTTGTGGATTTTTTTTCCCATATAAAGGGGCATACTTATACTCCATTTGTGCCGAATTTGCATAATTCTTTTTAATTCAAATTTGGTGCAAAACTAACTCCATATTTATATTGTGACGTTAGACACGTCCAATGTCAAAATGTTGGAGCTTGCACCATTTTTTAGATGCGTGAACCTACCTTGTGTCAATGAGATGCAAGGTAGGCCTTCCCATTTAAAAAATGGTGCTTACCCCAAAGCCTCATAGTTATCCCCTTGTGCTAAAATGATGCACGGGTGGGAGGAGGGGCTAAATAAATGTGCAAAGCTTGTTTTGAACCATTATTTAACACCTGGGTCACAACAGGAGTTAAGGGACCTGTGGACCCAATTCCATGGTGAAACACCATGGAATGGGTCCACAGGTGTCCTCCCCAAGCTCCAGGAACACCCCCCCACCCCACCCCCACCAGAGGGACACAGGAGGATTGGGGACCCCAATCCCAAGTAAATTGGGTAAGTATAGGTAAGTATTTTTGTTTTTAGTTAAAGTGCCATCGGGCCCAACTTGGGGGCCCCTGCATGGCACAGGATGAAATGACCATGCCCAGGGGACACTGGTCCCCTGTGCTGGCCACTGGGGTGGTGGGCATGACTCCTGTCTTTTCTAAGACAGGAGTCATGTGATATGGATGGTTTTGCATCAGAAAATTACACTTGACTGGTTAGAGGCATTCTTTTTGTCTCTAATGTCATTTTTTGGTGCAAAACTCCCTTCTTCCATACCACCACCCCCACCCGGCTAACGTCATTTTTTTGGACGCTAGCCCAACCTTTGAGCCAGCTTGTACCATTCCATAAATATGGTGCCCAGCTGGTGCTCAAGAGTGGCACAAGCCGTTGCTAAACATTTTGATGCAAAACTGCGTTAGTGCAGTTTTGCATCAAAAAGTATAAATAGGCCCCCCAATTTTTTTTTTTGCTCAAACGTTTCCTGAAAGTAACTCAAAGCAGGGCAAAGAGCTGCTTTGCATTTCTATGTGTCAAGGTGCACTCCATGGTGGTACATGAACATTCCCATGCAACCCCAAAAGGTTTTTGATGCAAAACATCCTATTAATGAACAATAGTAGACAGAATTTTGTGTCACTTAAAAGCAGAAGTTAAAAAGAAGAAATGCTTTTATTTCCCACTTGTCATGTGAGATGCACTGAACAGCACACCTCCGAAGTGGAAAACGTTTTATAGTTTGTCTAGGCAAAATATGTTATACCGGAAGTTCACCCTTCCAGTACAAAACCCATGCTGGAGTCACAAATACACCTTTGCACTCTACTGCAAAAGTGTGTCCGTTGCTCTTGGAAGACTAATTGTGTGTCAGGGTTAGGGAGAGAGCAGGATAGTGGCATATCCGTGTAAATATCGAGCTTCCCTGCTCTCTCCCAGTCATGCAACGCAGCACAGCAAATCTGGGCGCTAATTTTGTAAAACTGGGCCCATGTGTGCATACCTTGTGCACTTATGTGTACACAGTCTTCTTTGGAAAAGAAATATCCAGAAAAATGGACTGCAAGCACACCCTTGGGTATACATTAGTGTGTATTCACAAACATCTGTAAATTTATTACCCCAAATTCAGAACCAATAGTTATCCTTGAACGATTCTGCCCGAAGTAGCGTGGAAAGTGAGTCAAAACACTAGTTTGCTGAATTTTCAAAGGTGAGCAGTCGGAAGAAAAACATGCAGGGATGGCTTCTCCTTTAGACTGGAGGAGCTATACAACACTTTGATTCCTGCCCCACTCCCAGAAATGCCAGAGAGACAAAAAATAAAATGGTAACAAAGTTAATGCATTGCCATTTTATTTCCCCTCAAACTCTCCTTAACTGTGTCAGGATGGGGCAGGGCCAGGTGAGTGGCAGCAGCGGAGAGCTGCCTGCCTGTGCAGTAGTTTATAGTGTGCATATCCCTTTTGCCGGCTGTCTTGTGATTGCCAGCCTGACATGCGCACTATAAACCTCTCAACCGAGCTGCTTTTGACAGCTGGGTTGAGAGCCTGCAAAGACCTCCAGTGTCGTTGGGAGTGCCAAGAGAGGCCTCCAATCCTGGCGCTTCTCTCATGTTGGTCAACAGCATGGGAGCAGCAACATGGACTGGTTAAGTGAGTTAGCTGGTGCCCTGGATGTGACATCAGGAGAAGTGGATCGAGGCAAAGAGGACGTGTTGGCAGAAATCATGGTGAGTATCCTTTTTTTATTTCGTTTATGTATTTAATTGAATGTATGTATTTTTTTTATATATTCACCCATTTGCCCATGCCTCCCATTGCTTTACTTGCCAGACGCTGCTGAAAACATGCAAGATAAGTTATAGATGGAGAGGAAAAATTATTTCTGAAGTTAACTTAACAATCTGGCTACGTTCAGTACCTAAACATGAGTAGATCAGTATTTATGAAATGTGTAAAAGTATGAATCCTTAGAGCCAGGGAAACTAGTGTAAATGTATTTGCTTTATAAAACGTGCCTGAAACTTACAACAATTGTGAGGTGGGCCTGTTTGCCTAAGAGCGTTTATGAAATACCCCAAGGAGGTGTCACTTATGATAAGACATATTCTAAATGCCTACTAAATCAGCCCTTGTGTGATTCCATATCTGGACTATAACTATTTGGAACGAAAGTCTAACTAAAACACCCAGCCTGGATACCCTAGTTAGTGAAATTTCATGTTGCATCCTAAATGAGGAAACACTTTTGTTTGAAATATGTGTGGAAATTCATAAAGAAAAGGATGAAAGAGATAGTACCAATCAGACAAGGAGAAAAAGCAGCAAGATCAATGGAATGGGCAAGAAGGAAGAGGTGTTAGGATGTAGGCAGGAATTCAAGTACTAAGGCATAGGTAGAGGTAATGGGTATAGGTAAAGAGTTAAGTGGGTAAAGGTTACTGGTCTGTGGGTGGGAAGAGGTTGTGGGGTATTGATAAGGGAATTTAGATTTGAAAGTAGGTAGGGCTAGAGGTACTAGGTTATAGACAGGGGTTGAGGTACTTTGTTATACGAAAGGGTAGTCCTAGGGAACATACAGGGATAGTTGTACAAAAATATAGTCAGGGCAGAAGTCCAAAACAATAGGTAGGTGAAAGATGAATTGAGGTATAAATTGAGATGATAGTACTAGGGTATAGATAGAGATAATAGCATTAGTGTATCATCAGAGGTTGAGGTACTGTTCTACACGTCCTTGTAGTGGTATTAGGCTGTAGATAAGAGTGGGGGTACAAGAGTATATGTAGATATAGGTGTGTTACTGCAGTGAGAGGGACAAGGGTATACGAATTGGTAGAGGTAGCAGAATAAAAGCAGGTATAAAAGTGCAAACCTATAGGCAGTACATAAGGAAAAATTGGTATAGGTGGAGTTAAACAAAATGATTTAAGCAGATAGAGGTATAAGGTGTAAGAAGTCAAGAAGTCTTAGTATATGTAGTGGTAGAGTTTCTAGACTATGGGTGGGAGTATCGGTTAAGTTATAAGTGAAGGTGGAGGTACTACTGTATAGGAGTAGATGCTAGGTCATGGATGGAGTATATGCTATAGGCAAACGTAAAACTAAAAAGTAAAGGAAATAAAATATTTGGAGGAGAGTGATGAAGAAAGGAATATAGAAACCAGAGCTTATAGCGATGATGAAAAACGAGGATACACAGAAGGGTAAAGAGAGTGGCTCAAGTAATTCGTGGGCTATAAGGTTTCAATTAATTAACCAAAACTATGCAGCAATTTTAGTAGCACCCGAGATGTCAAATTCAATTATCAGTAAAGTAAAGTCTTAAATGCTGTAACATTATTAGAGTGACTATTAGTTGTTCATAATCTGGAAAATTCATGCATCAAATTGTACAATACACCTCTTGTAAAAAGCCTTAATTCATGGACTGTATCTAAAAATGCATGGTGTCTGGACTGAGTTCGCAGTGATATATTTGTGGCCCTCCCACTAACGTCAATTCTCCCCACATGGACTGGGCTAATGCAAGATAGTCAAAAGCATGCTCCATATCATGTAAAGCAATAAGTTAAGTATTTTTTTTCTATACTGATTATTGCTTCGACTTTCACTCTAATTGTCCATATGCTTAGCTTTGCAAGCTATTTTATCTATTTTTCTGTCTGTTCAGAGATCGACCTGAATTCTTCCTAACACCTTCCAGGCGATTTTCCAGTGTTTATTAGCTATAGTTCTTATTTTGACTCAAGAGTCTCCTCATTGCTGCCTTAACCTCTCGGTTCCTGAGGCTGTAGATGATCGGGTTGAGCATGGGTGTGAAGATGGTGTACAGAACGGCCACTACCTTGACATCCTTACTCATGGCTATCGTGGAGGAAGGCCAGATGTAGCTAAAGATACCGCTGCCGTAGTAAAGGGCCACCACGATGAAGTGGGATGCGCAGGTGGAGAATGTTTTTCGTCGGCCCTTGGAAGAACTTACCTTCATGATAGCCAAGATGATACGAATGTAGGACACTACGATGAAAGTAAGAGGGAACATCCCTGCCAACACCACCACCATCAGGAATATGGCTTCCGCTGGGCGCGTGTCTGAGCAAGAGATCTTAAAGAGAGGGGTGACATCGCAGAAGAAGTGGTTCACTATATTGGATCTACAGAACGTGAGTTCTGAAACAGACACCGCCTGCATAAGAGAGTTAACAAAGCCACAGATCCAGCACGTAACCACAAGGCGGATACGCACATTTCTATTCATGGTGATGGTGTAGTTGAGAGGAAAGCAGATGGCCACATATCGGTCATAAGCCATCACCGCTAACAGGTAACACTCTGCAACAACAAAGTACTGAAAAAAATAAAGCTGGGTGATACAAGCAGCAAAAGAAATAGGTTTTTTGCTGTCAATTAAGTTGTCAAGTAATTTGGGGACAGTGACAGTGGAGAAGATGATGTCAATGACTGCCAGGTTGGCTAGGAAAAAATACATTGGGCTGTGCAGCTGATGGTCTGTGACGATTAGTGTTATGATGATCAAATTTCCTAATGCAGTGACGAGGTAGACCACAAGAAAGACAAAGAAGAGGCTGTAGTTTGGATCTTGACCATCAGAAAGGCCCACAATAAGAAATGTTGTCACAACAGACCTGTTCTGCCATGTGTCCTGTGCCATTATGACGACCTAAGGAAACAGAAAAAGTAAAACACACTTTATTGAGATGTACCTCTTCCAATAAGTATTCATTTGCTCACCAGTGAAGCTGATTTTCTCTTCCTGTTTTTGAAATCAGGTATCTATAAAAAGAATGATTTGCTTTAACTCAGTCATAAAACATTGAATGACGTGATAATGTCAACCTTGCTGTCCTTTCTAACCCCAAAACATATTCGCTCCTTCAACACATTGTTAGACTTTCTGATTGTTCCATATTTTCCTTTTATTACATCTTTTGATACAGGACTTTATCAATTAATCTTTTTTAATTTACTCAAATGTTTTGATAGTGAGCCTAATTGTATTTTCCTTATTATGTAATTGATTGGTAATGTATTGGAATGTTCTCCAGAATGGAAAACACACTTTGGGAATAGAATTTCAAGGGCTGGTTCGGCTGTTTGAGCATCCAATTGTACCCCGTCCCATTCTGTCCCGTCCTGTCCGATCCCATTCCATCCCATCCTATCGCATCCCATCCAACACCACCCATATCATCCAATGCAATTTATTCCAGTCCTGAATCATTTATAAAATGCTAGATTCTCTAAGACTTACAAGGTTTCTGCAGATTAATATATGTCACTATTACCCAACAGTTGCTGTTTAGTTACTATTTTTGTGTGGGCTCTCAGAGTATAGGTCTATGTGAGAAAGTGATCTTTTTTTCCCTGATCACCTCGATTTTTGAGTGATACTGGTGTTTTTGTGACTCTGGCTGTGCCCTGGGCTCTGCTAACCAGGCCCAGGGCCAGTGCTCTGGTTAAAAGGTATATGGTAATTAGGCATAATTACAGTTGGTACTGACAACCAACCTGTATGTCCCTAGTATGAGGTAGGGCATGCAGGTTTAGAGACCCAGTAGAACTAATGCACTTAAGTGTTGTTGGAAAAGGCACTTCTACAGGGTCATCTCCAGACTTTTTTCCTTCCTTCCTCCCTCTTTTCTGACCTTGTTTTTGTTGGCTTTATGATTCTATGCAATTTACCACTAATAACCAGTACTAAAGTGCTTGTGCTCTTTCCCAAAAATATGGTAGCATTGGCCTATCCACGACTGGCATATTTAACTTACTTGTAAGTCTCCAGTAAAATGCACTAAATGCGCCCTGGGCCTGTAAATTAAAAGCTACTTGTGAGTCTGCAGCACTGATTGTGCCACCTACTACAGTAACCGTGTACATGTCTCAGGCATGCCACTGCATACCTTGTGTGTGCAGTGTTAAACTGCCCTTTCAACCTGGCTAGTGTACCCTTTTGGCAGGCCCAAACCTTCCTTTTTATTACATATTGGTCACCCCTAAGGTAGGCCGGAGCCAGCCCCAAGGGCAGGGCGATTTGTATTTATAAGGTTAGACATGTACTTTTAAGTTGAGCAGGTCCTGATAGTGAAAGACCTGCTAAATTTGTTTTTCACATCTGCAAGGCCTATCTCTCTCATAGGTTAACATTGGGGTTACCCAGAAGCATCCTTTAAGTGTAAGTTTCAACTGGAAAAAGACAGAAATAGGGAGTTTGGTGTCTCTGGACTCACAATTTAAAATCTCAACTTAGAGTGAAGTTGGATGTTATTCGTAAGGCACCACTAGATGTCTCCAGTTGGTGCTATTTGCTTTTAAGTAATAAAAAGCACATTTTTACATGTAATCTGTAAATCATATCTCAAACTCCCTATATTGGAATTTTGTTCTTTTGGTCTAATTTAAACTATAAAAATATTTTTAAAACCTTTAAAAAATGGTGCTCGCAGTCAAGCTACCAAAGGTTGAGCAAGGTTTAATTTGATGAAACCCTGACTAAACCTTGTGTGTAATTGTAGCCTTATTACTAGCTGTGAGTACCTACCTGCACCTACTAAAAATACCCTCCCAACAGTGTACCCGAGTAATGTGTCCAACCATTAGATTCTAATACAACCCAATACATTCAATCTGGAAAGGACCTATTGAGCGCTTCTGACAACAGTTCTATTGCCAGAAAAATGCCACATAGATCATTGTTTTCTTTCTTTTCTTCTCCACGCTTTCCAAGGATTTCTGTCATTCCTGGCAGGTAAGAAAAGCTAATACCCCTGCTGGTCAGACATGCTGGCTGCTGCCCTTTTGTTTGGGTGAGAAGAACTTGACCTGCATCTCTTGAACCTAGAACCACTGAGGAACTCCAAGGGCTAGTTGGCTGGTCTCATAATTGGAAGCCTCAAGGACACAACAGGCTTCCAACAACCTTGCACCTGCACCTGGACTCTGCCATTCGTGAGTCTACCCTGACAAGTGGTGCCATCCCAGTATCCTAGTCCTGGGCCCCAGGACGTGGGCTTCCGGTGCTCTAACAGCCTCTGTGGATCAAGCAGAACAGATGCATCTCCTCTGCTCTGTGGCACAACCTTGAGCAGAAGCATTGCCTCTGCTGCATGGATTGGACCCGTCGCAAAGGCCTGCACTGCCACAGCAAACTGCAACCTTTTTTTAAACCACCCCTACACAAGGCATCCTCCATGCAGGCCCTCGCATCCCTCATTGATGGCAGCTTCGACGAAGACCCCAGACTTTACATTGCAGCCTCGCAGCTCCTCAGAATTGACACATTGCCCTGACGCAAGACTTCAACGCCAGACTTCACATTGCATCCTCGACGCCAGACTTCACATTGCAAGTCCTCCTCGATGGTTTCCTTAATGATGATGCAGGACCTCGCATCGCAACCTCACAACACCTCAGAGCTGATGCACTGCTTCAGCTGCATGACGCATCTTCAATGTGGATCCTTGCAAGAGTACTCTGTTTAGCAGGCCCAGCTGGGGTCCTATAGCCAGCCCACGATCTATGAGATTTTCACTTCATTCTCCTGACCGACATATATGGCACTGACATTGCCCTGGACCACCCACTACTTTTTCAAGTGTTTGGGAAAAGGGTTTGGGCAGTCCCAGCTAGTGACTGAACATCTTTCCTAGGTCTTTACAGTTATATTGTAATACTACATGCAAGGAGTGTTAAGCCACTAGGTGTCAAACTCATTTCCAAACTGTGTGTGGTCATTTGTCACAGCAGGCAAGAAACTCCTAGACAGTCTCACTCTGACTAGCTACTGAAAAAACTTCTTCAAATGTCAGGACACTTCAAGAACTCAGTTTGCTGATGCGTTAGCTATTTGCTCCACCACAGGCCAGGACGTAGTCCAAACTGCAGAACATATTATCCCTTTCTATTTCATGTGTGCCCTGGAAGTATTGTCAGTGGACGACGGGTTGGCAAGAGAAAGCTTGTAAAATGGTGCCAAAGAGCTCTGGAAATGGGTTGCACAAAGTCTAGGACTATAAAAACGTCACTCGATATTAGGGGCACCATATTTAAGAAGTCGACTGAATAATTAGAATGTCTGCAACAGTAAGGATGTACTGTGCAGAACTTTGTTGCCTGACAATGAGTGAGTGTACCAAACAAAAGAAGCCCTTAAAGGAACATGTTTTCCATGAAATATCTATTTGTGAACTTAGTAATGAAATAAAATAAAAATAAAGGAGAAAGAAGACAGTGTAAAGAGAAGGGTTCATCCTACCATCATTATGGACACCAGGTGTACAGCAAAGTTGTGAATGCATGCATAGTGGTGAATAACCAAATTGCCATTTTTCTTTATATATTGAGCGCCAATCCCGAACCATAAATGGAACTGGAAACTACAGCCCAAAGGAGCCTACCAGCCTAAAAACCAGAAGGGAAATAGATCATGTCAGGCTGAAGTCTGTCAAGCATGGTGGTTAGTGAGCAGCCGGGAGCATAAATTGTGGTCCACCAGGAATCAGCAGGAGCAGCCTGCCCCACAAGCAGTGTGCCAAAGAGTTTAAAGAAACAGGTTTGTAGTCATTTTTTTCATTTTCTACTGCAATATAGGCAGTAAGGAGTTTAAAAAGTGACAGTGAGGGGAAGAAAAGAATAGGTACAGAGAGGAGAGCGAAGAAGAAGCACAGCTGCATTTTAGGGACAGAAAGGAAACTAAGTGCAGAGGACTGACCCAGGACAAGATTGAGGGAGATTTGAGGGGAGTTGTAGGAAAGAATAGGGTGCATGATGGAAGGTCCTGAGAGGATAAGCATGAAACTTATCCTGACCAATTAAAGAGAAAGGAAATGGAACAGAGACCTCAGGAGAAATCAGAGAGTAATTGAGGGGTATGTGGGCACAAAAAAGTACCATGGAGGATCAAATTGCCAAATATTAGGAGAAATGCAATGATTTAAGGGATGTAAAGTCTGCAAAGTACAAAGCTCAAGGGAAAGAAATGGCAAGGAGTGGTAGCCAGGAATGACACAGAGGGTATAAGGTTGGCATTGGGAGCCCTGCATAACCAGGCTTTAGGAGGAGGATACATTGGCAAGTGTAAGGTTTGTGGTAGAAGACAGAAGACGTGAAGAAGACAGAGAATGGAGAGGGAGATTAAAAAACCTCAAATCTGAAAGAAGAGCAGAGGGTTTATTGTACTTTTTCCATTGGACTATGAAACAGTCCAGCATATACTTTGCAATGGAGATGGGGAACGGACTTTGGATCAATGAAGAAAAAATAACAATGACTCTTAGAGAACTATAATTTAGCAGGCAGTACTCTTTCCATATGGGTGGCAGAGGACATTAGCTCTGTCACTCTAACTTGCCCAGTGGAGATCTCTCTACCTTGAGAGGAAATGCTGTTATGGCGGTTCTTGTGAAGGTGCAAACATTTTGATGGACAGTCACTGCTGTTTTTAATGACCATCCAACAAACTTCAACAAAGTTTTTGGTTTTCCAACACAACCACACAAAGTGGTAGTATGTTATTAAAAAACAAATACCTCCACCCAGGGACTTGTTCCCTAAGTGTGGTCGTTATTATATGTTTTTGTGCTCCTCCTACTGATGAGGGACAGAGAAAAGTGACATGGCACCATCCACCCTAATTAAGGCAGGCAGTGCAATGCCCTTTCCCGATGATTTCTACTTCATCGGGCCATCAGAGAAAGCTGTCCGTTGATAGCGCTAATGATGTCTCCATCAACAGAAAAGCTATCATTCCTCCCAAGGGTAAACAGGGAGGACAGACCATCATTTTGGTGGAAAGGGTACTCCGTCATGTCAGGAATGGAGAACACTGTTCTGATAAACTATACATCAACGCCCTAGGCCTTTCATTCTATAAACTATTCACCTTACTTTGAATCTGCATTGTTTGTCCAAATGACCTTTGAGAGCTCTCAGCCTGGCAATGTCATGGAGGTCGTACAGTGGACAAAATACTTTGACCTTTATTCTGAAGTCGCCGGGAATTCTGATGCAGTATTCCTTCATCCCGAATTAACAACTCCACAGGTGCGGCAACTTGTTTGCCCCTGAGAGAAGAGTAGTAGCACCAATTTTGCAGATTATTCTGTATTTCCAGGCCATTTAGCCAGCACATTTCACCTGCCTTTTGCCTCTGAAATGTCTGGGGTGAAATTGCCATTGTTGTCTCATACCTGTTCTATGGGGCAACACACAAACTCTTTTTCCTTACCTGACCTCTCATCTCCAAACACAAATCTGAGACTGCCTTCCAGTACTGAGAGCTAAATGCGAAAAATAGGCAATGTGCTTATGAGTGCATGGATAAGTGAGTGAATGGATGGATGAATGAATGACGGAATTCATCAGCCTCATACATAAGCAAATCAATGCAGTTTCATTGAGAAAAGGCCAATCCTAATGGCCTTCATAAAAGCGTGTTCTTACAGTACCCAACACCCATTTAGCAGTTATCAGAATGAATGGCTACATGTACCAAGAAGTGGGTTTGCGACTCGCAACTTGCGAGTCGCAAACCCATATGCAGGATGGTGTCCCTGACACCATCTGCGTATCGCAAGGGGGTCGCAAAGACCCACCTCATTTATATTAATGAGGTGGGTCGCAATTTGCGACCCCCTTGCGATTTGCTGCACTCACAGGGATGGTGGCCTGCTGGAGACAGCAGACCACCATCTCTGTGACTGCTTTTTAATAAAGCAGGTTTTTGTTTTTTTTTGTATTGCAGCCTGTTTTCCTTAAAGGAAAACGAGATGCAATACACTCGAGAAAATTAAATGTTTTTGTTTCATTTTTTCAGAGCAGGCAGTGGTCCATAGGACCACTGCCTACTCTGACAAAATGTTTTTAGAGCCATTCACAAAGGGGAAGGGGACCCCTTCCCTTTTGCGAATGGGTTAGCACCCATTTGAAATGGGTGCTAACTGCGAATTGTTTGCGACCGCGTTCGTGATCACAAAGCAATTCTACATTGCGATGCGAATCGCAAATAGGAAGGGGAACACCCCTTCCTATTTGCGAGTCGCATTCCCATTTTGCGAGTCGGTAACCAGGTTACCGACTCGCAAAATGGGAATGAGCATCGCAATGCGCGTTTTGCATGGCACAAACTGCAAAATTTGCTGTTTGCACCATGCAAAACGCTTTGTACATCTGGCCCCAAATGTATAGCTGTCTTCTACTGCCCTGGAGCTCTGAATTCCTGTAGATATCTCGCACCTCGTCCTCAGAAGTCCCCTCCGACCACATAGACTGATACCAGGCGAGCGAAAGGAGCCATTAGGGGAAAAGGGGAAGAGAATACATTGGCGGCTCTTGTAGAGGACAGAACTCTTGCTTGTAGTCACCACGTCACCCAAGGCCGCCAAGCCTATGAATGTGAAAAGACACCAATGAGGTTACCATATACACTGTTTCTTATTAAAAAACCCTCGAGTACTTTTTCAGTGCAACATGTAAGGGCTCAGTTAATTTACTCCTACACGAGGAATTACTTTGGTTGTTGGTTTTTCATTTAATTTTTGGTTCCAGTCCTTATCTTGCCTTTCTTACAAAACAGAATTTGTAGTGTGCTCTGAATGTTATATATTGGGTTTCTCTGTCTGAATGAATACAGCTCTCTGTCAAAAATCAAATGAGTACAGTTACATCGGTAAGTGCAATTTGTTATCGGAATAAGTATTTCCTTTATTGATCCACAGTATCAATTTTTACAAGTTTATACAGAGAAAATGCAAAACAAAATAGGTGGAAGTAAAAAAAAATAAGGCCATACTGGTGCAGGCAGGGGAAGAGGTGGTTCTCCAAAGGACTGTCTGGTGTTATGAAAGAGCCCGGTCTTTCTGGCCAGGATCTCGGTACTGAAGGAGCAGCGGATGTATTTTCGGCGGAGATGTACAACGATACTTACTGTCATGGTTTGCCTGCATTTTCGTTCTGCACATACAAACTTAATAAAAGTAGGGGCCTATGTATGAGAAGTGGCGCAGCACCTAGTGCAGATCCAATTTTCTTGCGCTCCTTAGCCCCCTCCTAACACCACCATGTGTGTGTAGTATTTAATATACGGCGCACCATGGTGGTAGTTATGTAACCAGCATCATAATTTTAGAAGCTAGTTCGGCGCTTTGCAGGAGTAGCATAAAAAATGTTGATGCTAATCCTGCAAAGCCCATTGAGGCCCATTGTAACTAATGGGAGCCTCCTTTAAAAGTGCCGAAAAAAATGATGCAAAGAAATCTCTTAGATTTCTTTGTGCCATTTTTTCGGCCCTCTTAAGGGGGGAACGCCCCCTTTGCATACATTATGCCTGGCACATGCATAATGTAGCGCAAAGGGTTACAAATATGGCGCAATATTTTTGGCCTTCTAACGCCACATTAGCGTAAAAAAATGACGCTAATGTGTCGTTAGAATGGTGCTAAGCCCTCCTCAATCTGGGTCATAGTTTTTCGCTGCAGCAACAAATATTAGGGGTCAGATTCATAAAGGACTTGTGCTGTCCATGCATGAAAAAAGTAATTGCAAAGCACTGTAAGTCCTTGGCTGAGATATACTAAACCAAGCAAAGTCACTTTGCATGGCTTTGCATAGTTTAGTGAAGACCAACTATTGCAAGGCAGCACAAAGCACTGCCTTGCTTTACTTTGAGTCGTGTAGACGTCACATTAGTGAGCATGCGTGTTTCCATGCATTCACCCATGGATTTTAATGCAAATCCAGATTTATAAACACTTTAAACCTGGGTTTGCATGAAAATGGTGCACCTACCGACAGAGGGAAATATCTTTTTTTTCTTCTTGTTACTTCCACTTTTCACCTGTTTTGCACTCTGCACCTCACACAGAAAGAGGAACATGCCTCTAAGGATTGTTTTTGTGCAGGAAGGTGTGCCTTCCTGCACAAAAATAATCCTGCCTTTAATACAGACCCCATAGCACTCTGGTGCACAGGGGCCCTCATTGGGGCTGGGCAGCATACAGTGCGCCAGCAAAAGGACATAGCAGAAATGTGCCAAATCTTTCTGAATATGGGGCATTTCTGACCTCTCCCTTTCATTCAACACAGCACAGCACATTGCCCTGCTGTGTTGCATTGCCTGAAAGAATGGTAAGTCTGCCCCTCTGTGTTTTTGATGTGCATGGGGTTTTTACATTGCACATCTGGATATTTTTTCTATTTGTGTCCCTGTGACTGCCGTTCCTCACTTGGCAGTTATATGAAGAAAAAATAGCGCTAAGTGACCCATGTTTTTGCCTATTAAACTTTAGTAGATTACTTTTATGCATATGAGAGTTGACAGACATATTTTTGAAATATGTTCAGAAGGAAAAAGACTACCCAGTTCATGATTTTTTCTTTATTTTTCTATCCTCACCAGATGGCAAACATTGTTGGGATCCAATCATCCCCTGAAGATTTCTACATCCTTCAAGCTACAATCTGTCAGTCAAAATAGGTAAGTTGGGAGAGGGTTTCACAATCAACCAGCGCTATTCCATTACTGGGTTGATTATAATTAATTATTATAAGAATTATGGCCATCCTGATTAACATAACACTCTGACAAACAATGGAGAGATTACATTTTTGCAACCACCCATGAAAATCACTAACATGTTGTTAGAGGCACCACGACACACAGAGTTAAACTCCTAAGAATGTGTCACCGTGCCACTAGGTGTGCACTACAAATGTTCTTTGCAATGTGTGGATAATGTTGGCTGTTGCAGCATCATCAGAATAACCCTGGCCCACTTTTTAGAGCCAGAGATTCCTTTTCCTGCATGGTTTTGCAGGCGTGTACCACTGACCCGTGTTTCCCAACTGCAAATCTCTGCAGTAAACTGATATTTTTGGAAACCATGGGCATGGCAATTATATCTGTGTACTTCGACTGATGTTTAGTGAATGTTACAGAACACTCTGATTGGGACTTTGTGGTCTGGATTCCTTTTACATGATACTACTGTCCTATGGTAATTACCGGGCCGCTCCACAATCCATCATTAATTTGTATACCATGCCTCCTCAGTTTGACCCAGCCATAAGCACATCAGTCATAACCCTGCTCCAATGGAGACAGTCGATCCCAAACTGCCAGGCCAAGTCCTTCATGAACCAGAACAGAGGCAGCCCAATGACTGGTTTCATCCTAATAGGGCTTTCAAATCAGGTATAGCTTAGTTCCAGTGTGCAGACATGGGTTTCATGACACTGGAGCTTCAATCTACAGCACAGCTCAATGTAGTATGAGATCACACACAACATAGTATAAGGTTTGCCCTTCCTGAGTGCCTCTGAAGTGAGGAAGAAGAGGAAACATTCCAAAGGCTGTGTTAGGAAGAAGGCTCACAGTAGGCAGCCAGAATGGAAGAAGCCTGGAACTCTAAATATTATTCCGAGAGACCAAAACTGAGAACCAAACAAAAGGGTAGGTATGTCAAGAGCCAGGTATGAGCTGATAATGTCAGTAAAGAACCAATGCAACCAAGCAAATTTTCACCAGGCATGAATTTGCAAGTGAATGTCATATTTTTCAATGGTTGCCTAAAAGGTTATGGAAGTCCGCTCACAACCCAAAGGACCGCCAGTGGTCCAAACGTGCTTAAGCATATGATGCATCCCTTCAGGCTCACCATCTTCATGGCCTCCAAGCCTGACCTATTTGTCAGTTATACAGGTTTTAGGGAAACAAACCCTCCATTTACAGTAATGAGCCCATTCGTCACATCCCGTTGTCACTGTTGTAAAGCAAAACCTCTTGCTCCAAATCAAAAGTCATGTAAAATCAATGAGGAAAGCTTTTCTTGCCCATTGACTTGCCAATACCAGTCATAAGGTGTAATATTTGTCAGGTGAGTCTTGGCATGGAGCTTCTGCTTACCACCTCATTACAAGTCTATTGAAATCTGTATTCCATGATCTACTATCATGTGGGTAAATAGCAAAGCAGACATACCTAAATTCCAAAATGTCTCTTCTCAAATAACAGCATCCTATTAAAGTAATAATTTGCCCTAGAAAGAAACCTAATTACATTGACAGTGCTACAAGTCTCTTGATTAAACCTAGGACTATAACTATAATGTGACTGTACCTACACTTTTGATAGTAATCAAATGTGTGTTCCATAAATACAGATCTGTGAATTCTCACCATTCATTTATATCAGATGTAATTTTTTATTCCAATAGGCTACTGCTATTCCTTAATAAAAGCTGGCTAAATGACCATTTGCAAGTGATCCCTCACATCATGGTACCCTGAAGTTTTCCATCATCAGATAAGATGGTGCGGTAGGTGATAAAAGTCGTGTAACTGCAAGCAAATAAATTTAAAAAAAATAAAAAGCCTCCTCTAACAACAGATCTCTAAAAATTACAAAATGTCTATCACCCACGGACTGTACACTTACATGCCATTTCCCATCCCTTCACACTGAACAAAAACATATTTATTTAAATAAATGACTAGATTATACCTCAACATATTTTTATTCAAAGGGATTCTAAACTTATCTAGGAGAAAAGAACCAGCCATCTCACCAGTTCCTTTCAGGAAGCACAAGACCAAAACTTAAACATCTTTCCATAGAAGGAAGACATACTAAGGAGAAAAAATCTTAGAAGAAGTTATCATCAACCTGAAAAATTATATGCGTCATTACGTTCTCAAAGTAGAGTGGTGAAAACACGTTAGTATTCTATCAAATATTTAGTTGCACTAAAGCCGAAACATAACTCAAATTGTCTGTAAAACTAATCTGAAAAACAGCTCTCAACCCGGTGCCAGGCTCCACTGTAGCTCAAACAATAGGCAGAGCCATACCAGATGTCAAATGATTTATTGAGTTCTAGTTTGTTGATGACAAGTACAATAAAACAATCGAAACTGCTAATGAGAGTCCCTCTAAAACTAAAAAGAGGTTCACAAAATTCTGGTATGTAGACGAATTGCTTGAAAAAAGTCTAAGAATTCTTAAAATAGAAAGAAACTGGTGTTCAAACAAATGTTCCCGGCTTTCATCTGCATGCCAGTAAATCAAATATAGAAGAAAAATGTCATCAATTCAAAAGTCATTTTCTTCAAAAAATGATCCAAAACAACTTAAAGAAATAAAAATACATTTTAAAAAATAACTGTGACAAGAGTTTCCAATTGGCCCTATCCAATCAAAATACAACTGTCAAAACCTTTAAAAAATGATTTCTTAATAAAATCCCCTACATCAAGGGCTCAGTACAGCCAGCAACTGTCCATCCTCACGCCTGTGCTCTTCCTCCTCCTCTTTCGAAACGTAGGTGTGACAATTTTTCTACCTAGATCAGAAGAGCAACTAACAGAGATAAACATTTGAAACTAACATTCCTCTATGACAAGGTCACTTATGCTACCTTTAGCAAAAATAACTTGAATATTTTTCTGCATTGTATGGTGCTAGTTAATCAATGTTTCCTTCCACGAGGGCATCTTCCTTAATATATATTTTATTTTTTTACAACCAGGCAAATAAAACTCGTCCTAAAATTATAATTGGTTTATAAACATCTATCGCTTAGCGTTCCAATCTCAAAATATTTCTCAGATTTGTGTATTATTTTTACTGGGACCAGTAAACCCCTAGCATCTTATCAGTCAGCTTATTGCAAAGAGCACAGGACCAAAACCACCACATTAACATACTTGGAGACAAACATTGCTTAATGGACAAAGGAGAAGCTTGCCTCCATGGCTTTCTGCTCCTCTCAGCAGTCTTCAGAACAATCAATCATGACAGGCTACTGCACAAGCTAGAGATACATATGTGCCTCAATGGTAGTGGTGTTCCTGGTTTGCTTCGTTCATGAACAATCATAAACAACTGGTTCGAATGTGGAACTCCTCCACGGAGTTCTTGAAACAACACAAAAATAGTATTTCATTAACCAATACAAACTCACTTCGCTGTTGTTTTTGTTCACATTTTTTCATTGTCTTCCCTGTTTCCAAATCTTCTGTTCAATGGAGTTTTAGACTGAATTGTGCACAAAAGTAGTTTCTCTTTGGTTGTTATTGTAAGAAGCACATTAATACTTGTTATACAAGTAGGAGAGAAGAATATAAAAAACAATATAAACAAACTCTTAAGACCTTTGGGGCATATTTGTGAGCCCCTTGCACTGCCGGAGCTTCAATTTTTGTGATGCTGGTGGCGCTAACTACAAAATCATATCTAGGAGTCCAAGCAAAGCCACTTTGCATGGCTTTGAGAGGCCTCATAGATATGGAATAAAGCTTGGCAGGGAAAATCTGTGTGTTGCCTTACTCTGCACTCAGGAGGCATTCCATGGGCGTCGTGATGAGTGTTCCCACGCAACACTAATGGATTTTGACACTTCCCCAGATTTACAAAACCATGTAAACCTGGGATGCACCAAAACCTTACGCCTCTCAAGGTGAGGCCTCACAAGGAGAAATAAGTTTATTTCTCCTCGTTGTTTCCTTTGGATTTTGACACTTCCCCAGATTTACAAAAGTATGTAAACCTGGGATGCGTCCAAACCTTACGAATCCCAAGATGAGGCATAACAAGGAGAAATAACTTTATTTCTCCTCATTGTTTCCTCTTTCCATGTGTGCTGCATTCTGCAGCACACATAGAAACATAGAAAGAGGAAAACGCCTCTCAGGATTGTTTTGTACAGGAAGGTGCTCTTCCCTGTGCAAAAACAATCCAGCCGACAAAACAGGCTCCCAGTGTCTGCTTTGGAGGTAGACTGCTGAAACAGCACAAGTGCAGGGAAAGTACAAGAATGCACTATATTGCATAAGTGCAGTGCATCCCTTCCCTTTCACTTTGTCGTAGGGCAGCACAGCTTTTCTGGGCATTAATCCTTCAATGTTGTTTGTTCTTACTGCAGTCACATGAATTCTGAAACTGTTACTGTTCAGTGACAGCTTCAGGTACCAAACATCTCACATAATAGAGGAGGCCTTTTTTGTTCTGCCATCACAGGAGTTGCACACTGTGTCCTATATATAGAACAGTTGGAATTATGTTGCAATTGTGAGGCAGTGTTCACAAATTTTTGATGCAAGGAGATGCAAATTTTGAGGAATGTTATGATAAAGGACACATTACATAGCACAGTCTATGGCAATATGTTGTAGTTAATTGGACATTTTATTAGTCTGGTTCCTACATGGATCCTAACAGCGTAGAAATGAAATAGATTTCTTATGAAAGAATACTACGTCCACTCAGGTGAGCCAACTCAAAATATTACTCCAACAATTAAAATGTTGCCTGCGTACATGTACAGATCGTGATTTTAGTAACACTGTCATTTCTACCCCCTTTATTGAATTTTTTTGTGTGAAAGATTGAAACATTCCACTTCGAACAAAACAAGCTTCCTCTTATAATAAAAGATGTGGATTCTATATTGATTTAAAATCTGCCTTTCATTTCATGCTTACTATAACTTTGCACCATACATTATCAGGTTATCAGGAAGCACTTTAAAAAATAAAACAGACATACAAAACAGAATTGCTCCAGCAACACTATAAATAATTTTTTTAAGTATCTCATTGAGAGACACAGTAATATTAAATATGTCTGAATTAAAAAGGTGATTTTAACTCCCTTTTTCAATTGCATTTAGATTTTGAACTTTTTTTTAGTTCTTGCTGAAGGCAAAAGCCCTTTTCCAGTCCATGAACTGGGATACAAATACTAGCGTGACACCATTTTCATCTTTTAGTGTCTGCAAAAAGTTGAAAGAGGGCGAAAAGTGACCTGATACTTTTTGAAGATTTTACATGTCACGGACCATCAAGATGTGGCTATCATGCTATGGGATAGAGCACATAGCAGTGCATTGGGTGATGAAGTGTGAGAGACAGGCTTGTAGTTTTACCGTTTTCAGTATGCTGGTAGCTTAACACAGCTCTGCAAGACCCTTTATGACATTTCCTATCATATAATCTGTTTAGCTGGTTACTGGACTGGGCGTCCTATCTGAGATTTTGTGCATAGTTGTGGTCCTGAGCTGGCATGGTTGGAGGGACAAAAAAGTGAAGAGATCTGTTGGGATGGACATTTTTACTATCATCCTATATCTGAGTGTCGTTGAGAGATGTAAAGAATCGCTCAGATTGTATAGATATTTTCTGGGACCTGCAGTGGTGCAGTATATTAAAGTCCTCCAAATTGTCCAGCAATGTGTGACAGATCTGTTCAGTTATTTCATGCCTGTTCATTTGGTGATGGCTGCTTTTTTGTCTGTACAGTTGCAGTGATGGACAACACCCATAGCAGATATGTTTTATGTGAATTTAAGAGGCATAAGTTACAGTTTGTTGCTGACTGCTGCATAACATGTTTCTAGTATTATTGTAGGCAATAACCATTATATATGGAAATCCATAACTATACTATGCCATGGTGAGCCAAACGTCAGCCCTTTTGTGCTTATCTGCATACGAAAAGCAATATGATGGTTGAGTTGCTTACAATTCGTGGGTTGTAAGCTGAGGAATGCACTTGATGGTGCAACTGTTTTCTGGGCTCTGTTGCCAGAATGCAAGTGGTGCAGTTATCTAGGAAATAGGGATGTTTTCAAATGTCTTTGGTGATTCTAAGTGCATATTCTTCGTATCTTATCATTCCTTGTAACTGGTTGCTAACATTTGCGAATTATTCAGCAGAGGGCGGATTATGAGACAAGAGAAAAACTTATATTTATATGGAAAATTCAATGACCAGAGACTTTTGTATTTCTAGTGGTGATGACTAGAGACATGCACACAAGACACATGGTGATGTATTAATAACAATGCAAACAGAACACAGTAAAGAAAAAATCAGTAATACAAAACAATTGCCTTATTAAACTTTTCAGCACTATGACATAACATTAGATTAAAAGAGTATGAAATACAAAAAGGCACTTAATATTTGTCATCAACAGTGCCAATAATAGATTAAAACCTGTAGGTGTGCCGGGATCTGATTGGCTACAATGGCACTTTCTCCTAAAAATAATTTACAACACATTGTACTTTAACTTACTTCAGTGTTTCTGATCTCATCACTGAAAAATTATTGTCACTTAGGAACCCGTAGATCGACCAGTGGTGCTGTTCTCTTGTCAGTTGTTGGCCAATGTGGTGCTCAATTTTAGCGACTCATCAGACGGATAGATGCGTCAACTATTAGTCTCACGGTCACCATCTGATACGTTGTGTGTGAATGTGGCTGATCTGCCATGAGGACAATAAACCCATAGCACTTGGACCCGTTCACCATCCTCGTCGGTTTCACCATCTCCCAAAAATATGCACAAAGAAAAACATTTCAAGCGCAGAGATATTTAGCAATCTGTTGTTCGGTGTCTGCGGTGCGATCTTTTTACAAGCTAGAAAATTGACCAACCCTGAAAATCTCGGACACAGTTCCGTTTAATTTTTTTTTTTTTAAACATGTTTTTATAAACTAGGCTGACGCTGACACCATAAGCAAGGGTCGACCTTCATACAATATCCAAATGCCTCCAGGTCTGGGCTGTCCATTCTGCTTCTCTGGTACCTTCCTTCTGGGTTGCAGCACAAGGGGCTGTGTCAGAGCAGGATGTGCTGCCCTGGGCCAACCAGGACCCAAGAACCCCATTCTAGTCATTGGAACCTGCACTGTGGGGCTGCCTTGAACATTTTTTGCCAGGGCTGATTTTAGACTCCAGTCCAACCATCAACACGGAAACCAAAAGTTTCTGGCAGAAAAACGCAAGCAAAAAAAGTGGTAATAGTCCACAGTCATTACACTGTTTGGGTAACTTTTTATTCGGTTAAGGATGAGATGAACGGCTGTAAGGAGATTAGTGTTATTAAAACCAGCATCTCCACGATAGTTAAGATAGTATTTTCAGTAATGCAGGCAGAGCATTGAAAATGCATTGTAAGCCGACTAGCTGACACTTCTGTTCCCATAGGCTCTAAATGACCACTGAAAACACCAGTCAAATAGCAAAGGCAACATTTTAAAGGCACATTTTAGAAACACAGAATGTCAGTTTTCGTGGACTTCCTGACAAGTCCAAAACAACTCAGTGGCAACATCCCACAGGCCGGTTATCTGTAGTAGAGCAGTTATGGGTTGGTCTTTTCATTTCTAAAGTAGAAGTAAATAACAATTTCAGTCCCCTTTTTAAATTCCACCTCTGTAAATTTTAGGTATACAATTCACCTGCAAAAATTATGTACCCTTTTTTAGTGTTTGGCAGATGTGTGGCGTCTGTCAAAAGGTTGTGGGTTTGGAGTGCATTGATGTCTATGGAACTGGTGGGTGGTGTCCCATCCACTGTGTTAAGAATATACTGATATCAATGGCACTGGTGGGTGGTGTCTCGTCCGCTGTGCTAAACATGCACTGATGTAAATGACACTGGTGGGTGATGTCCCGTCCACTGTGTTAGGAATACACTTATATCAATGGCACTGGTGGGAGGTGTCCTGTCCTCTGTGTTTGATGTGCATTGATGTCAATGGCACTGGTGGGTGGTACCCCATCGGCTGTGCTAGATGTGCACTGATGCCAATGGCACTGGTGGGTGGTACCCCATCGGCTGTGCTAGATGTGCACTGATGTCAATGGCACAGGTGGGTAGTGTCCCGTCCACTGTGTTAGGAATACACTGATATCAATGGCACTGGTGGGTGGTGTCCCATCCACTGTGTTAAGAATATACTGATATCAATGGCACTGGTGGGTGGTGTCTCGTCCGCTGTGCTAAACATGCACTGATGTAAATGACACTGGTGGGTGATGTCTCGTCCACTGTGTTAGGAATACACTGATATCAATGGCACTGGTGGGAGGTGTCCTGTCCTCTGTGTTACATGTGCATTGATGTCAATGGCACTGGTGGGTGGTACCCCATCGGCTGTGCTAGAAGTGCACTGATGTCAATGGCACTGGTGGGTGGTGTCCCGTCCTCTGTGTTACATGTGCATTGATGTCAATGGCACTGGTGGGTGGTACCCCATCGGCTGTGCTAGAAGTGCACTGATGTCAATGGCACTGGTGGGTAGTGTCCCGTCCACTGTGTTAGGAATACACTGATATCAATGGCACTGGTGGGTGGTGTCCCGTCCTCTGTGTTTGATGTGCACTGATGCCAATGGCACTGGTGGGTGGTATCCCATCAGCTGTGCTAGATGTGCACTGATGTCAATGGCACTGGTGGGTGGTGTCCCATCCACTGTGTTAAGAATACACTGATATCAATGGGACTGCTGCTGTGCTTGATGTGAACTGATGTCATTGTCACTGGTGGGAGGTGTCCCGTCCGCTGCACTAGATCTGCACTGATGTAAGTGGCACTGGTGGGCGGTGTCCCATCCTCTGTGTTAGATGTGCATTGTTGTCAATGGCACTGATGGATGGTGTCCCATCCGATGTGCTAGACTTACACTGATGTCAGTGGCATTGGTGGGTGTTGTCCTGCCTGCTGTGTTATGTGTGCGCTGATGTCAAGGGCTTTGGAGGGAGGTGTCCCGTCCGCTATGTTAGATGTGCATCGATGTCAATGGCAGTGGTGGGTGGTGTCCCAGCTGCGGTGTATAGAATGCATTGACGTTAATGCCACCGGTGGGTGATGCCCCGTCAGCTGTTAGGAATGATTTGATGTGAATGTTACTCTAAATACGGGAGACAGACAATCTATTAACTGGAGTCAGAGAGGATGTGTCACGCACAATATCATGAAAAGTGGCATAAAATAGTAGAACATGTGCTGACAGAACGAAGTCTGAACCAAGATCAGCGTCCACATTTCATGGAATCTGAGTTTCAAGAAAAGGACGTTTTGAAAAAAATGGTTCTGGCTGGGAGCGGGCAAAACATTTGAGAACATTTCAGAACATTCAAAATCCCCACGTTGTTTCCGTCTGTAGTACGGAATCAGGGTGGCTCATGTCCCTGTGGCTGAAAAGCCCCAGCAAACTTGCTTTTAGGAGCACCATGAGTGGCCGGACGCTGTATTTACCTTTACGTTAAAGCGAATTGTATTAAGGCAAATACACTGCCGGAGCCCTGACAGCTCTCCGGGGGCCTGCAGCCTTCACACGGTCCTGGTGCAAGCAGGTGCCAGGCTCGGGCTCATCTTCTGGGGAATGTGCTTCCTTGCACTCTCAGGGGCCGGCATTGTAATTAACTAATGGAATTACCATTAAGGTCATTACATTTTTCGGCCCTCGCCAGTGCTGGACAGCAGAAGAACTTATTATTATATGCATTCCTCTGTGCATGAATCCAGGAATTATTTGGATGCAGGTCATTCAGTCTTTGTTTCTAAAATCGTGGTTCGGGTTTGCAAAATTACAGGCATAATTGCCTGTTTTTCATCAACTTTCTGGATTTTTTAGAAAAAGAAGGCGCCCACCCCTAGTTTTGGGCCTAACATGAACAGAGCTCTGGGGAGAGCTGAAGAGGGCGCGCGACCCATGCCGAGACAAACCACATTCTGGAAATTTAAATGAGCAGAAATGCTAAATGTAAACACTGTTTTCCCACTGCCATGACCATTCTTAGCACAAAAGTGGTGCCCTGAGATAAAGATGACTGCACATTTCACTAACAGGTGGACTCGTAGGTGCAGCAGCGGCAGTGGCACCGGGGCCCACTAAGCACTAATCATTGCTGTGTTTCACAGACCAAACAGCGGCTAGGGGTCTCTTGCCCTTTCTGCATTGGGGCCTATGGCGTACTGGCTACTCCGCTGCTATCAAAGGCAACCCCCTACCCCTCCCCTTAATCTCTGACTCTGTTCCTGCTCTGGTTAAGCTCTCATCGATGTTTGTAGGACATGGACGTTTCATTCCCACTCACCGCACATCTCACACTTAAATATGGGGTACAACTCTTTGCCACAGAGAGGTCAAATTGCAGGAGTTGTTATCTGGAGCTGCCTTCACTCAGTTTTAATGCAGCTGAGGGCCCCCAGGTGTGCTCACCTAGTTCGTGTCCTGTGCCCCGGATGAGGTAAATTCGTGCCAGTCTGTCCGCGGGTCCAGAGGTTGGTGGCACGAGGTCAGTACAACCAAAGGTCACCGCTGGAGGTCACCTTCACGAATGCTCTGCGGGGCACATAGCCCTAGAAGTCTCATTTATAACGCTCAGTTTCATAGCATGACACTAAAATGGCATTATGAGGACATGGCATAAACTAGCACGACACTGCATACAACATCAAATATAAATCATGATACAATACCATAACATTACCGGAGAGGACATAACAGGTCATGGCCTGCCACGATAGGTTCCACACTTAAACACATGACAAAACCTAAAGCGTAAGGTAACATAAATAAACACAACATGACCATACACGGCAAGTCAGGACATGACACGATGAGCTAGAAAATTGAACACAGCATAACATATTCCACATAATATATAAAACGAAGAGAACTTCCATAATACCCTAAAGCAATTAATATAACCTAAAATCTGAAGAATAGCGTAACATAATTGTGACACAATATGACTTGGTATGACCTGACAAGAAATGATACGACACACATGACTTCGTATCACGTACTATTAAATGTAATAAACAGCTACAATATGAAATAACATAACGTGGTATGAAATTACAATATAATAACATAACCTTTAAAACACAACTTGGCATTGACTGAAATGACATAACATGGAATGTAATATTATTAATTACAGCATAACATTTAAAGCGTAGCATAACGTAACATGACGTGAGGACATGACATGGAATAAAATCATAATATAACATTAACAACGAAATAAAAGCACAAAATAACACAATATAACACAGAGGTAATTATAATCTAAATCAAATAAAGAACCCTGAGAGCGCTCTTAGGAATGTGGAGTGGAATCTCTGACATTTTAAAACACCTCTGTACCCTTCTCCGACCAGAACATGTTTACTTCTGGACAGAATCTGTTGGTTCAACAGCAGGAAACCCCCGGGGTGAAGTCACTTCACTTTGCTTCCGGAATACAACCTGCACTACATCCGGGTGTTACATGCGGGTGAAGGGCAGGTGTCTTCCCTTTGTAAGATGGTACAGTTTTGCCTCATATGTCACACATTCTTCTGAGTGCACGTCCGAGAGTCTTGACTGCTGGTGGGTGTGTGCGCGTGTGACCAGGTTTGAAAGCCACCCCCACCTCAGCTTTCCACCCATCGGACTGCCCTTTACCCTTCATCTGACCTCCAGCATGTCCTGCCCATATAAGGCTACCTTCCCAGGTCCCAGGGTGAGATGTGTTACACCAGGGGTCTCGCGCACATCATGGGATGTGCTATATTATCAGCACTTCACAGCACTGTGTGACACTATAAATGTGCTGAAACTCAAGACTTTCAAATTATTCATAAAATACAACCACAGTTGCACAATGTGCACTAGACATCAGGCTAGAAAGACGTGTAGTGACTTGTGGGTTCGCCTCACAGTACTCAGATGCATGCATACATACACTCCTACATACACACACAAATACAGATGCATCCTGATTTGCATACATACATGTATTCCTGAATGTACACACATTTATAGAACGTGATGGCAGAAGAAGCACTAGAGGACGCATCCAGTGTGGCCATTAACGCACCTCTTACAGAACCTAAAGACAGCATCCTCTCAGGTTTTCACTGAGTGCCCCGTAAGTCTCATGGCTTTCTGAAATTTAGCTTCATTGCTGCCCCTCACTTACATATTCATATTTCCGCTCTCATTTTGGATATTGACTTCTTCCTGCTATATCTTTGTGTGGAGTAGTTCTCTGTCTTTTAAGACACGGGCTAAAATCCCTCGGCACTCTGAACGTGGGCCTTTGGCAACCGGCGTGGAACTGAGGTAGAGTAGATTATTTCCATGCTGGAATGGAAAGACCAAAACTGTAGGCCGAGGATTGAGTTTCTGCCCCTTGCAGCATGGAGGTGTGCCCAGCATCACACACATGAGCTACCAGAGGTTCCCGTCACCCTACAAACCGCTGCCGGGTCACCAGCCAAGAACATCCCTTGACAGTAACAAATCTCTACCGCACTTTTCGTCCATGTGCCATCGTCAGGCCTAATGTATTGTCTCAAAAACAGATGAGCTCACCCCCTGTGGGTCAGTTTATGCCCAAAGCCACACCTCACCTGGTACCCAGCAAATGCCAGTCTACGTTTACAGTTTAGTTGCAACTAGGGCCCGTTCTTGGGCAACTGGAGCCCCAGAAATTCTCTGAGACCTTAAACCTCAGTGCTGCGATGACTTGCATCGTTCTTAAGATTGCACTCACCGCCATCGACGCAGTGGTGAAAAGAACAGCAATGATGTGCTTACAAAGGCTCAGTGAGAGGTTGCGTGCAACATGGCGCATGCTGAGGGTTTTATCTACACCGGTCGCAATTAACAACGTCCCTAGATGTGAAATCCCTGGAGGCTGAGGGGTGAGTAGACCGAAGATTCTCATGGCACAGATGGCTCACCAAATCCACTCATGCCCGGGAGGAACAATGCCCAGTGGCATGGGTGCTGTGCACGTCTACTCGAGGTGACTCCTTCAGAGGGGGCTGGATGACCCTAAACCACTGTACTCAACAGATTAACTGTCCATCCTTCATGATTAAAACTCTGCATCAGTTATACATATGGCAGATTATCACCCTTCCCTCTAAACTGGTGCAACGGATGTGTCTGTTTCAACCACTTTCTGTCTATAGTCTCATCTAAATAAAAGGTCCCACTTAAACAGCGCTTATGATCTGCAATTGATGGTCAATTGTTGCTCTAGTTTTAAATTATTCTTTAAATTATCTTTATAAATCAACTAATCACAGCATAATCCTTGAAAACCAGATTATTAAACTATGGGAAAGAGGGACACCAGTCTTAATGCGAGCTGTGGTTAGCAAAACAATACAGTGTAATTCTTAGTATGTAACCTGGTTTCTGTAGGACATAACCTGCACAGCCTTAGTAGCCTAGGCAACTATTTGGGCCTCTTTAAAGCAAAATGCATTGACTTACATGAACAACGCCACGAAATAAACATGTTAAAGAAGAAAAAAAGAGTGCTCAAAATGGCTAAACCAATTAAGTTAAGTGAAGGAAATCTGCCTTTTCTGCACGGTCACCCCAGATATTTTGGCTTTTGTTTTATCATATACCTTTATTGGCCTTAGAACTCTGTGAACTTTATTTACTCCTACTAACCTACAGTAAAGTACCTGTACACTCCATTAACTATGGTTAAAGTGACTCAGTCCTAATTGTTTTATTTAACTTGCCTGTAAATCTCTAATATATGATGTATAAAGTTCACAAAAAGTTAAATGCCACTTGTGGAGTGCTGCATCTATTTTGCCAACCACTACAGTGGCAGTGTAAACATGGCTTCAGGGCTGACCCTTGTAGCCTGACTGGTGTAGTGTAAAATCTTCATTGTGAACTATGAAAATAACCTATTTTGACAGGTTAAAAACTTCACCCTTTAATATGTCACCCCTATGTAGGCCTTATGGCACACAAGATAGGATGCACAACATTTAAAAGGAGGACAAATAATGATAACCATGGCCTCACAGTGACAAGTCCCTGAAAGCTATTTTCACTACGGAACTAGCTGTTCTATGCAGGAAAACAGAGTGCAGATAAAGTACTAATACTGTTAACCCGAGAAAGGGACCAGTCAGAATGAAACCACTATTTTTAATAGTGATTACAAATCCAATTTGATAGCAAAGTTGGATTTTTAAAAATAAATATTAATGAAAAGTATCTTTTAGAAAGCTACCTTTAAATGTCTGAAATTCCTCAAGGCTAATTTGCATTAACTACTCATCAACTCCTAGCCTGGGGGGCATCCCTTGACACTACATGGCCAAATCCTGAAATTTATGAGGTAATTTGAGCTATATGTAAGACTTAGGATGCACTTCAGAAAGAGAGAAAAGGATGTGCCAAGACAATTCAAGTAGATCCGCTGTCTGGTTACTGAAGGGCCCTATTTTTGTCCTACCAGACTTCTGTTTTTTGTGTTTTTGTTTGTTGTGGGTACAGCACCAACTTAAATGGGGTTTTATTCTTAGATGTGTGTGGACAGTACCGATTTCCCTATGACACTCACACACACACACACTCAGCCTTCAGAGCTCAAGTCTAGTGAGGCTGAAGGCTTTCGCCATCTTGAAAATATGCCCACACACGACAGTTAGGTCCTGACTGAATTACGGCAAACAGGAACAGCTGATAAAGATGATAGGGTTTGCCCTGGAACCTTCTACCTCATTGGTTAGGGATTTCCCAGGAGTCAACCTCACCCACTAACTGGTGCCAGGCATAGATGTGGCACCTCCAGGCACCCACTTCAATTTCTGGACCTGCAACAGATCAGAAGAGGACTAGACCTGCTACCTATGACCTGAGAGAAGCTCTGAAGGTCTGGACTTGCTCCCCTTGTATGCAGATTTGAACTAGGACAAGTTAGAGTGAGCAACTGGAGGCTCAGTCGGAGGAATGAGATTAGCCCTTCGTTAATACTTTTGCCAAAGTAGGCAATATAATAACATATACTTCATAGAAATATAATATTAAGGGGCAGATCTATCAGCATTTTTCACCGGGTTTGCATCATGAAAGTGACGCAAACCAGTACAAAATATTTTTTTCTATTATTTACTTTCAAGCCCAAATCTTGTTTTGTGCTGGAAAATGACTAAAAGTAATGCAAAGTAGCGTTGCTTTACATTACATTGCGTCAAGGGGGCATTACATGGGTGTTCCCATGCAGCCAACCACCCTTTTTGACATAAAACCATATCTACCAAAAATGTGAGACAATGTTTTGCATAAAAAATTAACACCTTTTAAAATCAGGTGTTAAAAAAAGAAATGTTGTTATTTCTCCTTTCTTTTCCTACTTTGCATGCGTGCTGCACTGTGCAGCACACATACAAAGCAATTATTTTGTACTAGAAGGGTACCCTTCCAGTACAAAGCCTATGCTAGACTCTCGCACACACCTTGGCACTAAGGTGCCAAGATGTGTGTGTGGTGCACATCAGCTGAAACCAGCATAAGAGCCTGGTAAAGGGAAGGAGAGAGCCATATCTCTGCAGATATGGCGCTCTCTTGCTCTCTCCTTCTCATGCAATGCAGCGCAGATTTTTTGCCTGCTGGGCTGCATTGCTGGGAAGGATAGTAGATCTACCCCTAAGAGTAAATCATAACAATCCAATAGTGGAATTGATTGTTTCATACCTATGTGCATATGTGGTGCAGATTCAAGGTTTATATCCTTTTCCTAAACGTTTTCAGTGTTCTCTTTGTCTTTTTCACACTTTAAGGCCCATGCCCCTGAATTTTGTTACACAAACATGAGCTACTAAGCATGGTGTCTTTCTAAGATGCACGTTCTGAAAACATTTCTTTCAATTTTGAGTAGCTGTGCAAATTCTTTGTTCACAATTGCAGATGACTTTAAAAAAGTGTTGACTATGGCAATTTACACTCAAAACCCTTCTTTACCATATAGTTCATGTAGATTTGGGTGATTAGAAGATGCCCTCTATACCAAACATCATATAAATGGCTTCTGGTTACAAGAGATATGTTCCTGCAACGACACCCAGCTGATCCTCTCCCTCACCAAGGACTCCGCCAAGACCAACCTCCACGAAGGAATGAAGGCATCGCCAAATGGATGACGAGCAGCTGCCTCAAACTCAATTCCGGCAAGATGGAAGTCCTCATTTTCGGCTCCACCCCCTCCGCATGGGATGACTCCTGGTGGCCTGCCACTCTCAGAGCCGCTCCGACTCCCATCAACCACTCACGCAACCTAGGATTCATCTTGGACTCCTCATTATCCATGTCCCAGCAAGTCAACGCCATCTCCGCCTCCTGCTTCAACACCCTCCACATGCTCCAAAAGATCTACAAATGGACACCCACAGAAGTCAGAAGAACAGTCACCCAAGCCCTCGTAAGCCGAAAACTGGACTGCGGCAATGCCGTCTACGCAGGAACCACGGCCAAACTCGAGAAGAGACTGCAACGCATTCAGAACGCCTCTGCACGCCTCATCCTGGACATCCCCCGCCACTGCCACATCACAGACCACCTGAGAAACCTGCACTGGCTCCCAGTCAACAAGAGAATCACCTTCAAACTCCTCACCCATGCTCACAAAGCAATGCACAACACCGGACCAGAATACCTCAACAGACGGCTCTCCTTCTACACCCGACCTGTCATCTCCACTCTGCCGACCTCGCCCTCGCAACCGTCCCACGCGTCCGCAGAACTTTAACTGGCGGTAGATCATTTCGCACCTTGCTGCCAAAACATGGAACACTCTTCCCACCCACCTGCACCAGACCAAAGACCGACTTACCTTCTGGAAACTTCTCAAGACCTGGCTGTTCGAGCAGTAGCAGCACCTCTCACCACTCCTCAGCGCCTTGAGACCCTCACGGGTAAGTTGTGCTCTTCACACATTCCTGATTGATTGATTGATTGCATGCTGTCATTTATTTCATGAATTTCATTTTCACACTATTATTACTAGTTTTTACTATGTTAGTATCCACCTCTCAAAAGGGAAGCTTTCTGTAAGTGCAAGCAGAAGCTGCATTACAGTTTGGCCTTTTGTACTTCACCCCATGTTTGTATTAGACTCTAGTGCAGAAACCACAGTCATGTCGCTTACATGGTGGGCTGTTTCAGGGGCACCACAGTATGTCCCATGCGTATGAACATAGTGGGTGTGCCCTGGTACGCCAAAGGCAAGCTTGGATGAGCCTGTTTGCTCCCACACCATGCCTTGTGCCAGGGTTTCTGCCTCTCGGTCAGGAGATATTCTACTACACTTCTGCTTAAATCAATACATTAAAGCCCAAAGGTATGTGCTGTCAAACAGTTGACATGCTTTGCTCCTCCATGGGGTCATATTTTGCATGTTCATTTTTCTGTACCACTAGCACACCTTCTCTGGCTACTACAGAGAAGACAATGGCCCATTATCAGCATAACACTAATATCCTTTTATGTCACCTTCTAAATGTATTATCATTGTCTAAACATAGCACTGAAATCTTGAACTTCATTGAGCAGAGTTAACTTGACTTTTTTGATCGGAAACCAGCCTTGGAAAATTGTCAGGCCCCACTATTAATCTGGGCATCCCCAAGAACTATAATATGATCAAGAAAGAAAGCAAACAAACAATAGGTGGCGGTATAGATATAGGGGGTCATTCCGACCCTGGCGGTCCATGACCGCCATGGAGGAGGGCGGCGGAAGCACCGCCAACAGGCTGGCGGTGCTTCCTGGGCTATTCTGACCGCGGCGGTAAAGCCACGGTCAGAAAAGGGGAACCAGGGGTTTCCCGTCGGTTTTCCCCTGGCCCAGGGAATCCGCCATGGCGGCGCTGCTTGCAGCACCACCATGGGGATTCCGACCCCCTTCCCGCCAGCCTGTTCGCCAGAACCAAGATGGCGGGAACGGGTGCTGTGGGGCCCCTGGGGGCCCCTGCACTGCCCATGCCACTGGCATGGGCAGTGCAGGGGCCCCCTAACAGGGCCCCACAAAGATTTTCACTGTCTGCTTTGCAGACAGTGAAAATCGCGACGGGTGCCACTGCACCCGTCGCACCCCTGCAACTCCGCCGGCTCCATTCAGAGCCGGCTTCCTCGTTGCAGGGGCTTTCCCACTGGGCCGGCGGACGGCCTTTTGGCGGTCGCCCGCCGGCCCAGCGGGAAAGTTGGAATGACCGCCGCGGTCTTTTGACCGCGGTGTGGTAATTCGGCGGTAACCGCATGGCGGGCGGCGACTGCCGCCCGCCACTTTCAGAATGACCGCCATAGTGTTTAAAATCGAGGGGTGGGCAGAATATTCTGTTCTGCCAACAGAATTGGCAGAATTCAGTGACTCAGTGTTAATCTTGTAGCACCACGTGACAGAATCTTTTCTGGTGTAAGGTTCCAGAATGGTAAATTGGCGAGAATGAGGGAGATTAAGCATCCCCTTGCACAATTTTCAGTCTCTAGGAGGGCATCCAGTGAGATTTTTCAAACTGGGGCTGTTCCAAGTGTTTGGGGTCAGAAGACTGCAGCCAGAGTAGAAAATCTACAGGAGCAGCAGGAACATCAACTCAAGTAGCTGTGCCCTCTGGTGCACCATGTTTGTGCTGATTTTCCAGTGCAGAATGTGCTACCGGTGCTAAATCACACCGTGAACAGCTACGTCAGCAAAATCTTGCAGAGTTTCTATGTAACTCCAGGTAATTCCACAGAGTCAAATTGTGCGAGTTCTGCCCATCCCTATTAACAACACCTACACTTACACTACCACCTCTGATTCTAGACCAAACTCAAAGGTTTACTGCTTAATGTTAGGATCAACTTCATTAATTCCTTTTCAGGAGCTCCTATATATTGCCCTCCCAGGAAATGAAACATGTCTATTTTCAACACAGGTTCCTTTCTTGCACACTTTATCCTAGTGAAGTCAAGGGAACCTTAATTTCCATTTAAAGGAAACTATTAATATGCCACCACTGCCCTTAAAGAGACTAGCAATTCTAGTATTAAGCAACATGTTACCCTACCTACTCATAGAGCAAGGGACACCCTAGGTGCCATCTGTTGGGACATAAAAGATTCCTGTATGTTGATGGACATGCACCCTTCTCTGAATGCCCAGCTGCATGGATATCTGGACCCTTGATAAGGATTTCAGATCATGGGCAGACATGGATCATGTGTGTGTGCCATGACTTATCAATCAGAATTTATAGAGCATGGGTAATCACCTGTGGCATAAGTACGGAGCTGGCAGCATACCCATTGAGTGTTTAATAGTGATCTAATAGTGATCAGTAGTGTGAACATGCTTTTTTTTCCTATGCCTGAGGAGGATATCTGCTAGCCCACACTTGTAAATTTCCAGTGCTGTGTTCCTAACTCATGGAGTGTGTGTCGCACCGGACATTGTGTGATTCTTGCTTGTGAATCCTGGTATCTGTGTTTGTCTGTGTATGGGACATAACATAGAGGCTTCTGGGTTCCATTTTGGAAACACAGTGCCTGTAGATGATAGGAGAGGCTAGGAGAGGTGAGGACTACAACCACCAAAGAGGAGATGAGTATCACAACATTCCTGAAGGCTGGAATGTGAGAGAACACTAAAGTAAGGGGAGTATAGCATTCCAAGTAAGGTCGGGCGAAACTCACGGAGCTTATTCTGTGGAATTCCGCAGAGTTATATAAAAACTCTATGAGAATTTGCGTAGTTCTGCCCACTGCACCAAACAGACATTGCTTTGCATAGTCAACATTATCCCACATAACATGAAGCATAAAAGCATGGATGGGATTTGCTCACTCTTAGGATACAACACATACAGAAGGCGTCACTATTCACACTGACCTATGTGACAATGGTGGTGCTGTGTGACATCGGTACTGTGGCTCCAGCTGTCCAGTAATTTTCCTTTGTCACCTCTCTCAGGTCTACCCCCGAGATCAGCTGCTGAGCAGACAGAAGATGGTGTGCAGAAAGGGGCCCCACTCTCCCAGGAAGAAAGTCTCACATAGCTGTACAGGGAGTTCTTTGGTGACTGGAAGTGCAGCTCCCGGTACCAGCAGCACAGTGCAGAGCTACATAGAGCAGGTGCTGGAGAGAGAGAACCTCACGCTTCAGCTTGGGGTTTAATGGAGCGGGTCGGCCTGGGGGAAGGTGGCCTTGGCAGTCTGCAGCTCTAGTTAAGGAAGGGGACTGCACAGGGACTGGAGAGCAATGCACTCAGAAGCAGCCCTGTTCATGTCCATTCTGAACTTCAGTGACCCACTGGTGGCTAATGCAAAGTGCTGCTGGGAAGTTTTAAGGGCATCTGCGTGTAAAAATCAAGATATGCACGGTGCACCCAATGATGATCACTGGCTATAAAAATATACTGAGGCCTCAAGCCATGAAAGAGGCAAGTAGGCTAGGCACCCCCATGCTGGTAAACTTCATCACACAGTGGTGGTGGAATTTTGCCAAACTCCACGATCCAAGAGGAGTGAGCAAACTCTGTTAACTCCACCAGTGGGATGGAGTTTACCGTCCACCCTAAATCCTAAGGGCACATCAAAGTTCTCTTTGAATCCAGCAAGCGGTACTGGTCTGTGGGGCGTGGGGTCATTGTCAGGCTGATGGAGGGACTAATAAAGTTGGCACAGTGGATGAGGGAATCCTGATAGAAAGGAAGGCTTAGGATTTTGACCCTCTGTAAGACATATTTCAGGGGAGGCTGACAGCTAGGCGTGATCCCCGGTAACTCCTTTGACCTGTGTTTTGTGTCAATCAGGAATGGAGCCACTCCTGCTGTGGCAGACTGTCCCTCTGACAAAAGGCAGCGCAGAGAAGAGAGCACTTCACTAAAGCACATTTGTGTCTGGATATGGACTGTAATAGTGAGAGCATGAAATTCACACTTTGTTCAACAGCACAGTTCAATTAGAGAGAGGATTATCATGTCTTTTAGCTGCTGGAACCACGACTAGGGACCAAGGGCTGCTAGTCTCCCTGCTGGGTCAGGGGCCATCACCCAGGATGTCACAACCATGTGCCCTGAGCCTGGAACTCCCACCGTCTGCTTGACAGCCAAGAGCAATGGACCATCTAAGGAGGAGGAGGAGAGCACCCATAAGGAGTGAGCACAAGTGGGGATCCTGCCTAGTAGATTCCAGTGAGTGAAGTGTGAGATGTCTGGTCGAGCCAGGACTAGTGCATTGACAAATTTGTCAACTCCCATGTGGCAGTTTGGGGTCAGTGTGAAGTAAAGACTGTGGCCCTTGGACAGAGCCAGACAGTGACACCCATATGCCAGAAGGAGGCCACTGTAAAGTAATGTTCACTGCGAATAAATAGAGAAATTCGGGGACCATTGCACTTAACCATCTTGTACAGGCTACTTAGAGGAACACATACTGATTGCAAGGAACCACGGAGGAGGATGTCCACCACTGATGCAACTATCAGTAGACTGAAGGAAGCCCAATGTGTCATTGGTGAAAGACCGCAAGAGGTCATGAACCCTCAGCATTCGGAGACAGGAGCCCACAGACAAATGCCCCAGTCATCCAGCCCTTGCCAGCTGCCATCAAGTCAGGTAAGACTGTTTGAGGCCAGCAGGCCTGTTGGGGGGTGTGAATGAACTTAGCTTGCAGTGCTGCTTAAGTGGACTAATAAGGTCAGGCTTATACTTTAACCTGTGGGATGACTAGCATGTGCCATATAGTAATTTCACCTCCAGTATCAAATGGGGAATAACCAGCTTCACTAGAAAGGATATGAGGGACTCAGAAATACCAATTAGGATGTCAGTAGTGTAGGAACCTTAAGAGATTGTGGATATATTTAGTGGGTTGCCTCTAGCCTTTGGGTGCTTATATTAAAATAGTATTTTTTCATAAAATAAAATACCTCACTGAAAAATCACCTAACTGCAGGTCCTGTTTGTTCATTGAGTCTTGTGTCTGTGCATGACTTATATCTACCTCCCCATCAAAATGCCTTGTTGTTCTTGTCCCATGCTATCACTGAAAGTCAAGAGCTGAAAAGGGTAGTTCTTGGCCCAATTACTCAGACCCATGGTAGTTCGAGCTGCAGGACGTCACGAGTAAAAGGCCTCAAACTCCCATGTGTGGGTCCTGTAATGCCATCTTGCCATGTGGCCTTCTGACATTTTTGGCGATACAGCTGTCATGAGTATATATCAACCACTTATGATTCCCTGGTCTGATCACATGGTCCACCCATTTCAAGTTTCTGTCCACATAGGACTCCCTTATATACTTAGCAGACCCTTTGAGATGAAATTTTGCACCTGAGCTAAAATCTCCAAACAAAATTGAGAATGGCTTGGAAGAAGTCTTCATTCATCCTTTTCCAAAGATATTAACTCCTCCGCAGAACATTTTATCACTTAGTTAACCTAGGCTTTGGATCATATCACACTAATTCATGTAATTAAACCCAGTCGCCACACCAAATAAGCGCCCTGTATTGATGAAGCTCTTTATATTGACAAGAAAATGTTCAAAATATTAGAAAGAAATTGGAAGAACCACAAGTCTGAATCACAGTGAAATATCCAAAATAAAAATAGCAATTTGCTCCAATACCATCACTTAGGCCAAAACCCATTCTCATTAATTACTCAGGATTTTGAAATCTCTCAATAATCCTGAGGCTTGCAGTTTGCAGATACTCCCCTCCCAAAAATTCTGTAAAGATATTGCCACATTTTTGGAGCAAATGTGAACAAGATTTATTCCAGTTTCCCCAAAAATGATTGAAGCAGTATTAAGAGAGAGATTTTACTGTTCAGTAATCTCTCTTGGACCTGTCCCAATTGGTGGCCAGATATGCTCAAACCCGTCCTTTTCCTATGACCCATGTTAGTATCTTAAAAGTCATCATAGGCACAAAACTTTCCTTTTCTAAACAGTTCAAAACAGTGGTGGGAACGTGCTTGGCTAATCTAAAAGCACTTCAAAAAAGTGTTCCCCTCCCCATAAAGTTCTCTTGGCACACCTAAATATACTCTAAATTGCCTCTATCTTACTAAATTCAGCCAACAGTCTTATTTTTAATGTTCCAAAATCTAAATGGATTAAACATTCTAAAATGGCTCCACAGAAGCAAAATAATAATTTTCAAAGAAATATGCATCACCTACAAATCAATATAAAACAGTAAACTCTCTTGCCTAACCAATAAATTGGTTAAAGAAATTCCACCTAAAAAGCATCAATCAACTAGCCTCCATCTGCAGGTGATTCAGTTTTAAATTCTGGTTGCATCAGTGACAGCACATATTCCATGTAACTCCTGTATGAAATGAACAGATTTAATCCACTAGATTTAATCCCAATCCACTCCAATCCTTCAAACCCACCCCACTCCATTCCAAAACAATCTGCCTCACTTTAATTCAAAACAATCTGCCCCACTCCAATCCAAAACAATATGCCCACTCCAATCCAAAATAATATGCCCCACTGGAATCCAAAACAGTCTGCCCCACTCCAATCCGAAGCAATCTGCCCCACTCCAAACCAAAACAATCTGCCCCACTCCAATGAAAAGCAATCTGCCCCACTCCAGTTCCAAAACTTTCTGCCCCACTCCAATCTTTCGCACTTCAGTATAAAACATGGGTACTCGCAAAGATTTCCCCGGGGGCCAACATTTTGGTCTGTGATGTGACCGAGGGCCGCATTGAAGCGAGCAGGGTGGTGCTCGTGGTTGGGGGCGTGTTGGAAGTAAGGTGGGTTTATGGGAGTAAAGCATAAACATTTAGTGGCTGACATGCACAAAGTCAAACCAGAAAAACAGGCATTAATCTTGGCTTCCCCACTTTACCAAACTGTGTGATCCTATGCAATTTTTCATTTCACTTTCCCTCCATTCTCACATATAAAAGGACTAGAAACACAGGACTTCAGGATGAGTGGTGTATGAAACTTTCTCCTGTGTCTGATTTAATAAACAATATAGTTGTTAATGTATAACACAAAACCAGGCCATTTAAATGGCCACATAACCACTGACTTGCCTCTTAGTTCACTATGGCAGTGTTTCCAGGGTGGGGAAAGTATGAATGTTTCTAGATTCATGTTTTCAAAAAATCACTTTAAAAAAAAGCCTTCTCTATTTTCCATGTACTGATATAATCTGATTTACCAAGGTGAAACAGTTCTGCGACTTAATAAAATACACTTTTTCAACTCCGATGAGACTTATCATATTTTTACCCTTTTGCTGCAAAATTAAAGTGTTCCTAAAGTTAAGAGGTGCAGGACACCATAGTTATATCCCTTTTTTAACTGCAATTAACCTGTAAATAAACGCCTGTTTAGTTAACATTTTTTTAAGTTAATGCTCAGTCTTAAAAATCAGCTCAGTGCTGCTACTGACCAGGGGGCCGCATGCAAAGGCCTGAAGGGCCGCATGCGGCCCCCGGGCCGTACTTTGAGTATCACGGGTCTAAAACAATGTGACCCACTCTAATCTGCCCCACCCCAATCCTAAACAATCTGCCCCACTCCAGTCCTAAGCAATCTGCCCCTCACTAATCCTAAACAATCTGTCCCACTCCAATCTGCCCCACTTCAATTTACCCCACTCCAATCCAAAATAATCGGCCCACTCCAATCCAAAATAATCATCCCCACAACCCAACCCAACCCAATCCAAAACAATTTGCACCACTACAAAACAATTTGCCCAACTCCAGTTTGCCCCACTCCAACCCAAAACAATCAGCCCCACTCCAATTCAAAACAATCTGTCCCACTCCAAACTAATCTGACCCACCCCAAACCAATCAGACCCACTCCAATCTAAAAATTATCTGCCACACTCCAAAACAATCTGCCCCACTTCAATCCAAAACAATCTACCCCTCTTCAATCCAAAACAATCGGACCCGCTCCAATCCAAAACTATCTGCCCTGCCCCAAACCGAAACAATCTGCATCACTCCAATCCAAAACAATCTGCCACACTCAAATCCAAAGCAGTCTGCCCTGCTCCACTCCAATCTGCCCCACTCCAGTTCACAAGAGTCTGTCCCACTGCAATCCAAAACCATTTGTCCCACTCCAATCTACCCCACTCCAATCCCAAAACATCTGCCACACTCCAATCTGCCCGCTCTAATCCAAAACAATCTGTCCCACTCCAGCCCTAAACAATCAGCCCCACTACAATCTGCCCCACTCTGATCTGTGACACTCTAATCTGCCCCACTCTGATCCAAAACAATCTGCCCCACACTTGTCTGCCCCACTCCAATTTGCCCCACTCCAATCTGCCCCACTCCAATCCAAAACAATCTAACCCCTCCAATCTGCCCCACTCCTAGCCGAAACAACCTGGCCACTCCAATCCATAACACTCTGCCCCACTCCAATCTGCCCCATTCCAATCCAAAATAATCTGCCCCACTCCAATCCACAACAATCTGCCCCACTCCAATATGTCACTATCCAGTCCTAAACAATCTGCCCACTCCAATCTGAAACAATCTGTCCCTGTCTAATCCAAAACAATCTGCCCTTCTCCAATCCAAAACAATCTGTCCCACCGCAGTCTACCCCACTCCAATCCAACATAATCCGCCCCATTCCAGTCTGCCCCTCTCAATCCAAAACACTCCACCTCACTCCAATCTGCCCCACTCAAATCCAAAACAATCCACTACACTCTAATATGCCCCACTCCAATCTACTCCTCCATTTCAATCTAAACCAATCCACTCACTCAAATCCATTCCACCCCATTCCAGTCCTATCCACTGCAACCCAATCCACCCTACTCCAATCCAATCCACCCACCCAGCCCTTGAAGTCACTCTGGGTTCATAAGATGCAGGTCCAGTCCTTCATACCCTGGAAAGAGGGTAGCAGGAAGCAAGACAGCACAGCAGGGCAGCAGTGGTTCAGAGTGGCAGACTGGCAAAGTCACAGCAATTTTAGCAGCACAGCAGACCTTCCTGGCAGAGTATCCACAAGTCCAGAAGTGTACTGGAGAGTTGTGGGCAGTGAGAGAAGCTTCTAGAACTCCCCAGGCATTATGCCTTTCCTGTCTGGCTCCAGACTAACTACAGGGGCATGGAGCCCTTTGTGTGGAGGCAGGACACTGTTCAAGTTTCAAGTGTAAGTAGAGCTGTGCCCAGCTACTCCCGCCTATCCTGCCAGTGAATGCCTATCCAGGCACACCTAAGCTGCCTTTTGTGTGTGGCTTTCTGGGAGGAATACACAATGCCCATCTGTCAACTAAACCCAGTCATGTGACCTAAAGACAGGGTGCAGGCACCAAATGGCTAAGGCAACTTTATAAAAATTGCATTTTCAAAATTGTGATTTAAAACCTGGCTTCACCCTGAGTTAGGAGTTTTCATTACAATTCCAATTACATCAAGCATGAACTATTTACCTGCTCCCATTTGGAAATCACAGTATATTCAATGTAATACATACCTCCAATGTTATTATATATAGGACAGGTAGGCCTTGCAGAAGTGAAAAACAAATTTAAGAGGTTTTTGCCACGAGGCACGTAAAATGATACATGTCCCACTTTTTAAGTACATTGCATCCTGCCCTCGAGGCTGCCCAGGCCCCGGGGTGACCAATATGTATTTAAAACTACACACACAGGCTGCAATGGCAGGCCTGATACATGTATGAAATGCTACCTAAGTGGGTGGCACAATTAGTGCTGCAGGCACTCTAGTTGCATTTAATTTAAAGGCCTAGGGCAGAGATAGTGCTACTTTACTAGGGGTTTACAGGTAAATGAAATATGACAATTGGGTATAAGCCAATTTTACCATGTTTCAAGCAGAGAGCACTAGTACTTTAGTGGTAAAATGTGCAGAGTCCTAAAACCAGCAAAAACAAAGTCAGCACTCAGGAGGAGTGAAGGCAAAAAAAACATTTGGGCATGACCCTGCTGAAAGGGCCAGGTCCTACACGAGAATCATATGTCTGTCCATTGTAGGTCTCCATCTGCATTTGTAGCCAAAAACAGAAGCTTGCAAAACATATCCTGTCTAATCAACATTTTTAAGCAGCTCAGGTTGGCACTCCCTGAGACTTATTATGACAGGCTGCATTGTAAACTTCATTCCCATTCACGAACAAGTAGGTGTTCAAATGACACATCCTTGATTTGTGAACAGCGTATTATTTCAGGCCCTAGTGACAAGAAAAGTGAGAAATGTTGCAGAAAACAAGGCCTCTGATTTGTTATTGTTTAGTTTATGCCAAATTTGCTTTGCAGTATTAACTAAGGCGAAAAGTGTTGTGTACAGAATCAATTTTAATTACATTAAGCAGCACTCTGATTTTACAGAGGGAGAAAATGTTACACTTAAAAATAAATTTTATTACACTTCCAGAACACAGAAATGTCTAACAAAAGTGGGTGAAGATACCTATCTCCCTTGGAAGCCGTCAAATGGGAATTTCCTCTTTGAGATAAATGCCAGATTGTTATGGATTTCTATAGTGCTATACTTCTCACAGAACTTGATTTATTAGTTAAATAAAATAAAGAGCAAGGGCAAAGTAAGTATCCACTTCTCACACCCAAAGTACTTTGGTATTATAGAAGATGCAACCCATGCTTTTACGGGCCCTTCGTTATTATGGATCACACTGGAACACATCTTGTGCCGGCACAATCACAGGAGGAGCTCCCTTATTTGCATGGAACAGTGGTCCGTTGAAGATGACAAAACATTTTGCCTGTTCTCCTGAGCCTTATTGTAGAAACAGGTGCAGAAGCAGAGAGACATTCTGGAGGCACACTGACAGTGGGAACGTAGAGGTGGCAAACAATCAATGTGTCCCCACAAGGGCTCCACTTGGAAAGGGAAGGAGGGCCCATTGGATGTCCTAGAGATAACCCTGCAGGCAGGTGCAGTCATTGACATCCCCGCCCTTCAAGGGGATCGCTGCCATTTTCAAATGCAGGCTGGGTTGCAGCCTGCACTGTGAAAGTCATACCAGCTGATTCAAACAGCTAGTCCTCCATTCATTAATTGCCTCTCCCTAGTGCATGGGGCTTGTTCACATCTGCACTAAGGATTCTGCATATGCTGTAGAAAGATGTTTTTTTCCTTCTTCACTGGGTAAACCTAGTGAAAAGATGTTCCACAGTGCACAATTTGTAAGAGGGGTCCTTGTGTCTCAAACAGATGTTTTGGAACATGTTTATGCGTTATCCAAACTATGAGAAGTAAGAGTCAATCTCATATTTTTTCAACTACAAACTGCTGAAATCCTAGTTATTTCATTATGATGAAATTGACATGGTCTGTTAGTGTTTACATTGCTTGTAACGTTTTCTTTTACATCTACTTTACAGTTTCCTCCAATTCACATTCAAATATCTTTTTAGTTGCATCATAGAGGCCCACTTAATACCAATAATTATCACTATTATGCTACAGGAAGTGTAGCGCCTGGAGTGTGCACCATTGTGGTAAAAGTCATGAATTTCCACAATATGAAAAAAATGCCACCCTTAATGATGGTCAACATTGCATCTGGCATTGCCAAAAAGTGTCCTGGAAGTCCACAATAAACCAGGAATTGCCAAGCATTATGCCTGGGGTAGGTGTATTGCTTGTCTTAGTACAAAGGATCTCTGTTGAACCTAGCCCTCTCTGCAGAGTCACCCCAAACATTTTGCCTTTACACTCTACTTTTTTGCTGAGTTCGTTTTTTGCTGTCCTTAGTCCTCTGTGCACTTTACCACTACTACCCAGTGCTAAAGTGCTCTTTCCTCTACGCATGGTTTGATTGTCTTATACCCAATTGGAATATTTAAGATACTTGTTAGTCCCTTGTAGAATGGTATACCATATATCGAGGGCTTGTAAATTAAATTATGCTACCAGTGGGCCTGCAGCACACGTTGTGCCACCCACTTACATAGCACCATAAATCAGGTTCCAGGCCTACCATTGCAGCCTGGACGCAGTTTTCAACTGCTGTGTTGACTTGGCATTAAAATCCCATTGTCAAGCCTTAAACTCCCCTTTTACTACATATAAGTCACCCCTAAGGTAGGCCCTAGGTAGCCCATAGGACATAGTGCTGTGTAATTAAAAGGTTGGACATGTACTTTTAAGTTATACATGTCCTGGTAGTGAAAAACTCATGAAAGTCAATTACACTACTATGAGGCCTACATTTCCTACTGGATAACATTGGGGAAGTTGTATTACATTTAATAAGCTGTAAGTTCTAATTGGGAGCAGATAGATATCTCATGTTTGGTACCTATGAAATTGTAATGATAACCCCTCTTTAATGTAAAGTTGGATTTTTCATTATCATTTTGAAAATGCCGCTTTTCGAAAATTGGCATTTCCCCCCCTTAGCCCTTTGTGTCTACAGTCTGTCGTGGGTCACATAACTGGCGGTAGCTGACAGTTAGACTTTGGGAATTACTCCCAGACAGTTGGCGACCAGAGGGATTAGTTGTATCTAAATGGGCCAGCTGCTGGCAGGATGGGGGGCAGAGCTGCACTCACACTTGATTAGCTTGTGTTCTGCCATCATACAAATGGCATAAAGAGCCTGCATTTTTACTGTAGCCAGCTTGGAGCCATGGCAAGGAGTCTGGAAACTCAATGAACTTCAAAGAAGCTTTCCAAAAGCTTCTCTCACCTTCCTGGAGAAGGGCACAATAGGGCCTTCAGACCCACTCTTCAGTTCACTCCTAAACCTGTAGTAGGACTCTCAGAGGACTGTCTGCTGCTGTGACCTGCTATGAACTCTTCAGACTGCTGCTGTACATGGAATAACTGCTCTGCTGACTGGAGACTGCCTTGAACCCTCAGAGGCCAGCCCTTTTGTTGAGCCCTACATCTTCACCTCACCCAAGACTACCAGAGGTGACTTTAAGGGCTAATTTCTGGCCTCCTTTTCAGAGCCGCAGGGACATAAATGGCCCCCACCATCTTGAACACACACCTGGACCCAGCCTGAGTAAGTCATGAAACCACAAGAGGAGTCCCACCACTCCTGGACCCTTGGCGAACCGTGTTTGGCATTGATAGTGCATTAATGACGGTTGACACACATCCAAAGCACATGTGAATTACTGGAGGTGTCAGTTAATCAGACAGTATCTGATGCTGTGTGTGATGTATTGCTTTGTGCTGAAGGTTGCCACTAGATTCCTCATCACAGGCCAAGTACTGTTTTGAGCAGACATAATGCTGCATTGGGACAAAGGGGCACCTGCATTTTCTCAATGTCATGAGAGACAGTTGCACCAAACATGCCCATGTTATGATTGGGTCAGGTGGAATGCTCTATCACAAATGTGAGTAGGTAATATAGGTCCCATTACTGGTGACATCGCAAACTGGCCACTTATAATCAGGGATGGACAGAGCTCACGGAGTTCTACTCCACTGAATTCTGTGGAGTTGGCTAAAAACTCTGCATGATTCTGCAGAGTTCCACATGTGGCAGAGTACCGCCAGCCCTACCACCATGGCTTGAATCCACCCGATCTCAGAAGCATTAAGCAGGGTCGGTGGCCTGACCCTGCTTAGCACATCTGAGATGGGGGCACATTCAGGCCAGGGTGATATGCCGTAGGCAGCGAAAGCTGCAGTTTCAGGCTTCTTGTGTTGACACACCCCACCGGCCTGGAGCCTGCTGCTCTCCACATCTGCATACTTCCCTTCACCAACTTCCCTCCTTCATAAACTTGCTACGGAGGGCCAAGTACACCACCTGTCTTGCACCAGCCTTGCAATTGCTTTCTTTGCACTTACACACAGCCTCAGATTGCCCTTTCTTTAGAGCCCAGTACTACCAACAGCAAACCAGCAAACCACCAGCAGCCTGTATTTTCAAAAAGTGCCTAGCCTTGCTTGCCATTGGGCTCTAAGGCACGCTCTCAGGCCACACACAACTCTAACTGGCGGGGGCTGCCGGACTACGACTCAGCAGTTGATGCTCACCGGGTCTTCAGCTCTCCCTGCCTGCTGGCCTCAGCACTGCACCCCATAACACTACTTCCTTTTCCAGGGACTCTGGGGAGACAGGTTCTTTTCAAGTGAGCTGCAACTGCATGTTTGCTTTATTCCAAGCACAGACCTCCCTCATGTGCAAATACTGTCCATGCCCAGTGCCGGCCCCCATTTGCACATAGAAGAGAAAGTGAAACGAGTGTCATAACCTGGGTCCAGGGTCCCCTTTGCCAGCGGCCTGGCTCTCTGCCTCCCTCTGCCCTCTGCTCCCAGGCTGCTGAGGATAGTGAAAGGAGGGAGGCCTGGATCTGGAGCTGCTGCAGCCCCTCAGCAGCAGCTTGCAGCAGCTCCACACCAAATTAGGCCGTTTGCACTGCAGCAAGTTATGGGCCACACAGCAAAAGTGTAGACTGTCTGCACTTGCGCTGTGTGGCCCATAATGGCTGCAGTGCACTTCGATGAGCTCCGCTATGCTGCTGGCTCTAGCAGGGTTTTTGGCCAAACTCCACGCTCCAAGTTTAGCGCGGAGTGCCAAAAACTCTGTTAACTCCGCCACTGGAGCAGAGCTCACTGCCCACCCCTACTTATGATGCAGTTGATGTATCAGACTTGACATTGATAAGTTGCCGTTATGACAATATAAGAATGAGCATCTGCTCCAAAAGGACTCAAAATATGTGTACAGTAGCATCATTATTTATCTGAAACATGTTTAAAACCAGTTTGTCCAGCAGAATTCTAATCAGTTCATGTAGACAGTAGCAGGTTGCCCTGAGGGCTCAGTCCTTCACAAATGTGCATGTAAGCCAGTCTGTGTCAAACAATGTGAATTTGTATGCCAAACTGCATTGATTGCAAAAGACAGGAATGTGTCCACCTTGGTGAGAGAGTTACATGTCCCTCAAACGACATTTTGGTATCCTTAGTTCTGTCCAGAGGAGAAGTAAATGAGGGAGAGCAATGTGATACTTAAAATGACATTTGCAGATGGAAGGTTACATCATATACCTGTTGTAGTACCTCATCTTTCGAAGTCAATTTCCGCCCAACACATGGCCCTTTTGGAAAGGTGAATACATTTTAGCTCTGCACAACAGTGGTTTATGAATGTCTCAAGGCCGATGTGTTCACTCAAGGGTTGAAGCCTTTTGTCATGGAGGAAACTACAAGTGTATAAGTGTATAAGAAACAAAAGCATATATGATATGGCAGCTAGCATGGGGGATTAATTAATTTTTAGCAAATGTTGTATGATCACAATTCATGTCCAATTGCATTTGTACAGATACCCTCAAACTGTTGTATTTGTTTTTTCAACATCATCTGGGTGTGGTGAATGTGAGAGCAGTCACGTCAACGGGTAAGAAGCTGGCCACAGGGGATCATGTTATGGCCACCACCGACACCGAGGGACCAAGTGGAACAGAGGGTGAGGGGACTGGCCTGAAGGCCATGAGTGACACAACATCTTCTTCACAGGCCTCAAATGAAGACTGATCCCTAGTGATGGCAAACCTTGGAGCAACTGTCACACCTACGTTGTTGTTCACCACCCACATCCCAATCTCCACCCTCCTTCCTGCTCCCCACCCAGTTGGCCGTAGCCACCCCACTAAAAGGGGCAGCGTCACCTTTGCTGCAGGCACCTCACCACCTGCCCTGGTCTCCCAGGCTGCATTCAATCAGGAGTCTGTTGACCTTTTAAGGACTATTGCTGTAGGTCAGACCACGCTTCTGAATGCCATCCAGGGGCTGGCTGACCAGAATATACAGATGCTTGCTTACGTGGATGGCATTCACGGTGCCCTGTCTGTCCTACAATGGTTATTCCAGGGTCTGGCCTCCTCAGGAGCCTCCCACCCACCATAACCTAGTGCCCAGACTTCCACCCCTTTCCAAATCCCTCCACTCAGCCCTGGCCCAAGCACACTCAAACATTTGCATGCATCCACTACAACAACCACAAGCAGCACATCCCCACACCAACATGGCAAAAAACATAGACACATGCATGCAGATAACACACACCATGTTACCATCACCAGCATACCCACAGGCACCACACCCACCACTAGACAAAACACACACATCTTCCACCAGCACATCTGCAGACACAACACCCACCACTACACCAAAACCCACACACATCACAAGTACACCCCCAATCAGTGCACCCACCACCACACCAACACCCACACACACCACAAGAACAACCCTAGTCAGCAGGCCAACCACAAATTCTTTCCCACTTGTCAGTTTTCTCTTTGTTCGTGCCTGACAATCGTGGTATAATACTATAAACAAGAAGATCCCAGAGACAGTGACGGGCAAGTTATTACGCTGTTTATTTATTTTAGGGTTTGTATTGTCACAAAAAGTAAGTAATCCTAGTAATTATTCAGTGTTCCCGGGATTGGCTGGCCCAGGAAACTAATAGTCTCTTCTTTTCCTTCTTTCTCTAGGTATGATGACTGGAGTTTTCCTGCTGGTACCCTCAAAAGAAAAGGAGACAGCATTGGTAAGTGTATGTTCTTGTGAATCCTTACTTTAGGGTTTATTGTTCTGACTTAAATCACTATAGTCCTCTCACCTGTCCCTCCATTTCACCGACCATTTGTGAGGGGACTTGTGAAGCGAGCAAGAGATTATATTCATGGAAAAAATTAAGATATAGCTTCTCTCAGCTCCCTGAATTCTGATTGTGAATTAGTGCACAAGTGATAGGTAAACAGTGCCATGAAAGTAAGGCAACGTGGTCCACCTTCTCACCCAGAGCAGGTCGTAAAAAAAGGGAAAGAAAATGGCAACACAGGTGAAGTAGCATGACCCCTTTGTGCCTGCTTCCTTAGCGTGCCTCACTGCGAGGCTTTCTCCTCTCCCTCTTCAGCCCCTGACCCTTGCACGCACCTGCAAGAGCCACACTCTTCCAGGAGCGTGGCAGGTTTGATTGCCAGACTGGTGGGGTACTCCTCCCTTTCGCTGGAGTGCTTGCTGTGTCTTTTCTCTCCTCAGGTGAGCTTCAGAATGCACTGGTTTTCACTGCATGCCAGGGCAGGTGAGTGTGTCTTCGAGTTGTTGTCTTGACAAGGGGTTCAAAAGCCTGTAATTTGTTTCCATCTTAGGGTCAAAGTGCTGGGACCATCTGTGTATTTTGGGTAAATCATCCTCCATATGACACTCACCCTGCGAGGACTAGCTTTCCAATTTGTTTTCTTACTCTTCGGGTTTGAAGTGCTTTTAGCATCGATACCAAAGAAGAAGTAATCGAATGTTTAAAGATTTCTTTCGGGAGACGAAAGGAGACTGCTTTTGTTTCTTCCGTCACTTCCGGTCGGCTCGGCGAAGCAGGAGTGAGGCCACTGTCTGGTGGTGCACGGGAGAGTGAAACCCGCACCCGGGGCATTTGGAGAGGGGAAACGGACAAAGAGAAGCCGCCGGTCTCAGCTCGGTCACGGAGAGAGGAGGGAGAAGCGGCGTCGCGAACTGGTCAAGAATCTGCCCAGGTATGTTCAACAAGGGGGCTGTCTGCTGATACCCCCTGCTCCCCCGTGGCAACAAGAAGACCACGGTGCTCATTAGGCGCAGCTCAGTGCGTGTGACCGACTCTTCGGCAAGACAGTCCGTATCTGTCAGGACACCAGCTCCGCCCCCACAACCTTACTCAGCCGATCCCGCAACGAGGACGGGGCTAACTATATGTTACAAGTACTTTTGGAGTCTAAAACAAGGCAGAGGCAAGGCAGAGGCAATTGGATTTTTAAGAGCCTCCGGGCCTCCGTCTGGAGACAGGAGTATACAACCTGACAACTGGCTTGAGCTACAATGAGCATATCTACACTGATAAGCAGGTGAGAACGTCTGGTTGCACACTGCACACTGAAGCAAGTACTCCCCTGGAAGGTGTCTATGAGGCAGTGAAGCCAAGAACTCCTGCTGCTAAAGGTTTCCCCTCCCCGCATAGGTCTGTCTGGGATCCCGCTGCAAGCACTGGCTCTTGCAGAAAGTGATGAAGCCGTCCCTCAGCCTCTGGTGGAGATCTGCCAGTTTTTGAGCCAGCATCCACATACTGAAGGTCTTTTCAGAAAATCGGGATCGGCGACTCGAATCAAAGCCCTGAAGCAGCAGCAGGAGGAGACGTTCTCAAGTGGTCGCACTGAGTGAGACGGTGCGAGCGACCGAGACGGAGCCGACGCGCTAACAAGGGCGCCGCTATAGACGCGGACGAGGTGCATCCGCTGCCACTGCGGACATTGCTGTTGCCGTGAAGGCTACTGTGAAAAGCAGGGTGAGCGCAGCTGTGTCAGTCACAACCGTAACCTACGAACCTACGGACACTCAGCCCTCGGACTCCCAGCCCACTGCAGTACGTTGTCGTGTGTACTACTTCACCGACTATCATCTAAGCCGAGGGTGTAGTGCGCAGGGTCTACCAGGGCCCTCCATTTCCTACAGGACACAGTGAGCGCAGCAGCTTTTGTAAACTGCTGCAGAGAGAGTGCACCGGGGTTACACGGAGGCGGCCCGCTAGGTCGGGTGCAGCTTGTGAATCCCCGGGTGCCCCGCTCACCTGCCGCGTTCAGCCACTGTAGCCCTGCAATCCTAAACATCAGGAAAAAGCAAATTGCGCTTCTCTTTCGCCATTCCAGGCCAAGAGATAACCACCATGAGATCGGGCGACTCAGGACTCTAGCAGAGGGCAAAGTCAAACCTTTAAAACCCCAAAGGAGGACGCAAGGGAAGGGAAAGTGCTCAGCAAAGCACTCAGCGCCATGTCCGCAAAGTAGCAGACAGGAACAGCTGGTAGCACCCCTCACTCCTTTTCAGCTCTACTTCAAACAAACAGAACTCACTAACAAGGCAGACTTTTTGAAAGATCCAGCAGCGGCTTTTTTCTCAAATCCCGACACCGTCGTGGGCCTTCCAACCCCACTGACTCCACAACCTCTCATCACGGGGCAGCGGGGGCCCGGGCTATCAAAAAACCAGACACAACAATTAGGGGTAGCCCTCCCCCGTCAGGAAACATCAAAGGTCCAAGCTCCTGAAGAGCTTAGTGATCCCCTGCTCCAAGGGCAACAAATCAATTTCAGTCGCTCAAGTAGCCCAATAGCCCACAAACATTCGCAAGCAGGTAGAATCGTGACTATGGCTCAGGTACATGCCCAGGAGTGGGAAACTTCTCTAAGTGCTCATCTACAGGTTTTAACGGGAAACCCAAGTAACTCAGAGCTTCCAGTCTCTACGGGTAATGAGACAGAGGTACATAATGACATGGGTTTGTGAAAACCCACCAACAATCAACCCCAATCCCGTGGTCAAACTCCAACACCCAGGGGAATAATGAGAGACTGGTCATTGGTTCCAAAGTAATTACAGGGTTGGAAGATTCCTGGTTACAGTCGCTCTCTATAACAAATAACAAAGACCTGGGAGAAGCGCTGGACTTAAAAACTTTTGATCTAATGAATCCTAAGGACCAGCAGTCGAGCCACCCTCTGGTGGTAGAAAGCATTAAAAACAGTATTACTACACACCAACAAGAAAGAACTTTCAACCCAATCATTGAACTCTCTAGCGAGATGTCCAAAATACAATCACTTGAGGAATTAATGGCAAAAAGCAGCTCGATCGCTTCACCTTCCAATAATATCCCCTCAGAGTCCATTAACAGGGAAATTCTATTCAAAAATCCCGCTCAGGCAGACCACCCTACTTGTGAAATGGGAGATCTAACACGACTACACACCTCATTGCTGAATGCGCTACATACTTCAACAGTGGTTCTTAACATGCAATCAGATAAATTAGACTTACAAATGGATCTAATGAAGGTATTGGCCACATGCATAGCTGGCATCAACCACAAACTGGACTCGCTGGCCTTTCATCCAACTGAACAAAACTCCAACCTCCAGCTCCCTCCCTGTAATTGTGGCCCATTATTAGATAAACTGTGTACGTTACCACAAGTCTTAATAGAGATTCTGCAGGAAGTTAAAGCAGGGAAAACCAATGAGGCCATCCCCAGGAACCAAGATACATCTGAAAAGACACCAGCCTTTGGGGTAAGCAGCCCAGCAAAAAAAGATGCAAACATTCATTGCATTACCCCAATGATCATAGACGGATCAGATAGATCTACACAGTCGGAACAAACAGCGCCTACCAATTTGGAGAGTATAATTGAACAGCCAGCTCCAGCACTGAAACCCCTAACAAAGAGACAAAAAAAGCGAGCAAGAAAGGCAAGGAAACAAACCTGTGCCAACGCTATCAATGATAATCTGTATCCCATATTTTCAACCCTTCGGCAGCCGCAAAATCAAGCTTTAGGAACCGCAAGCAGCATGCAAATCTCAAATTGCTTCAAAACCATAAGGGAGGGGGTAGTCACCAGTCCAGAACATCAACTCACTGAAGAACATCTACCTGATGACTCGCCAATGTCGCTCAAATATAACATGCCACACCCAACATCCCAAGACCAATTGAACGGGCACGCATTGGCAACGAGGCTGGCACTTCCTTGTCAGGGAGGCCTAAGGGCAGGAAATTGCATCTACAAGGATAAATCTGAAATCCATTTAGATGCCCAATTACCAGTGAGGATTCCACCAGACCCACCCTCCGATGCAGCTGTCGCTCAAGCCACTTCTTCACTATCTACATTAACCCTTCCGGACAGGTCCGAGGGCATCTTGTTGAGTCTCAAAACATCTTCCAGGCAAAGATCGTCCGCCCAGGTCAATGCGGGGCAGGTTATAGTTATCCCGTCAGGCACAAAGAACAATAACCTCACTCCTTTAGTAGACGACTCGCAGTCCAGACTCAACCCTCGCACCGGAGAAACACACCTGTCACCGGCCCTAAATTTTAAACATCCTTCTAGGGAGGTCGCAACTACTTATCATGATGGACGAATAAAGACAAAAGTAACGATTCAAAACACTCAAATAGCTGCAACAGACCTTGAAAACAAAGCCTTTTCAAGCAAACAACTAGGCACGCTGAAAAGGGCCCCAAGTAGAAACAAGTCGGAGGATGGCCAACGGAACAGGCCTATGCCACACAGAATTATAGAGCATTCCCAATCTAGTCATGTTATTGAAAATGATAAGGAATCAAGGCAGGTCATTCTAACCCCAGATTATGACTCACGCGGACAACAAGATAGCCTGAACAGGGGCAATATTCTGAGGCTTTTGGCAGAGCTTCCTTCAACTAAGAAAATCATGTCCCCAGATTTATTATCACTGAAATTCCTCTCCAACAGCACTCAGAATGACCGGGAACAAACTCTGACTATGTGGAGAACAAGCGAAATCTCTGCATCAATTATGGCAGTTAAGCAACAGTTTGAAATCTGGGGTATACGGCTATCACAACCAACCAGCCCACGTTATCCTTTTCCCCTATTGTTAAATCTGAAAAATGAACCAATTCAAAAAACGGAATCACAGGCCCGCAAGCGCAGTGGGGGCCCGGACATCGGGGAAGCGGAACAGTGTCAAACCAAATGGGGGGAAAAAGATTCAAATACCTCTATTAACCCCCTAATTGTAGGGAATGGAGCACAAGACGAATGGAGATGGATGGCACATACCCTAAATTCAAGGAGAAATTCAAGTAGAAATAATTGACCCACCATACGTAACACACCAGATACAGATCAAAGGCCGACCGTTACTATTATGTCCTGGAACATTGCGGGAGCAAAAGCATCTATTACAGAAGGATTTACAGTAATGTCCAGTTGCAATTACTCAATAATAGTGCTGCAAGAAACATGGCTGGTAGACCCGATAGAACTAGGAGGTTATTCTCTACACCATATTGGAGCTGAAAAATCAAACAAATCAGGCAGGGCAAGCGGTGGTCTAGCCACATACATCTCTACAGCACTTCAGGTCACAACAGAACAGCTGGCCTTCTCATCAACGGACTTACAAGCAATAAAAATCAATTTTAGTTTCAATCGTCATGCTCCACTAATTATCTTTAATGTCTTCGCCCATCCGCGGAACCATCACAAAATACTTCTCTTCGAGAAGTTACTACAAAAGGTAGAAGAGATACGGTACGCTAATCCAGCATGGGACATTTTAGTAACAGGCGACTTTAACAGTAATCTGATATATAATCCAGAACCGGACGAGCAATTGGCAGCAGAAAACGCAATTTGGTCAGTGCTACCACAGCAACCATCAATACAGATGAAACTGGATATAAGGGGCAAGCAATTGGTCGAGGCCTTAGAACATCTGAGTATGAGGGTGCTAAACGGCATGGTGAAAGGTGATGTCCCGCCCAGCTTTACTCATCATAGTGCAAAGTCTGCAACTACAATTGACTATACTGCCGTCTCTCTTCCCCTGCTGTCACATGTTAAAAAATTCAAAATCATACCTACTCTTCACAGTGACCATTCGCTTCAGCACATAGAATTGGCTTGGAACGCTCCGTGTTTTCTTCCAGCCAGGAATGAATTAGGAACAGTAACCTCTGTCAATCTAAACCGCTTGTTTTGGACGGAGTCCTCTTTACCACAGCTCTGCAAAAATATAAAAACCCTGCTTCAATCAACAGCATGCCAAGATCTCTCAGCTGGGGAAGTGTGGGCCAGCTTTCTACAGTTAGTACCATCACTTGGCTTGGCCAGGCGTCAAGCTCCAAATCATAACCGGAAGCCACTGACTTTGCCATCAAATATCTTAGAATTAAGAAAGATTCTGAGACGTAAACTCAGATCTGCAAAAGACAGACCTCCTACAGAATCTTTATGTGCCCAAATAAAAACCCTTCAGAAAAATTATAAGAAACAGCTATGGCAAATACGAACCCAAAAGGAGGAGGATTTCTGGATCAAATTACTTTTCAACTTAAGAAAGGCTAATACTAGAGAATTCTGGATGTCAGTGAATGAAATAGACAGAAAAGCAAGAGTAATAAACTGTACCTCAATTTCAGAAGATAAATGGGTGGAGTACCTGTTAGACATCTTTTTCAAGCCAACCCCTCCTGTAGAAAATCAGCAACGGAAGGCTTCACTAAAACCTACAGACGTTCCTCAGAGTGATATGAAATTCAGTGCCAATAAAGTAGTCCAGGTGATCAGAAGGAGCCGTAGGGACGGGGCCCCCGGCCCTAATGGTCTCCCACAAGCTATATTTAAGGCGGATCTCGATTATTGGTCAGCCACTCTGTCAATACTATATGCCGAAGTCGAACACAACAGTACCATTCCTGATAGTTGGAAAGGATCCATAATTAATCCTATATACAAAGGAGGCAGCAGGGCAAACCCAGCTAGCTATAGGCTGATAGCTCTAATTGACAGCAAGGCCAAATACTTTGCCTCTTTAATCCTAGCAGACCTGCTCACCTGGTCCAATTTAAATAACTTGGTCCCTATGAATCAAACTGGTTTCCGGAAGGGCTACAGCACAGTGACAAACATTCTTGCGCTAGGAGATATAGCCAATCGAGCTAAGTGCTTAAAGAAAAATTTACACATATGTTTTGTGGACTTCAAAAGTGCTTTTGATCGTGTGGACAGAGCAATTCTCTGGAACAAACTACGGAGTTGGGGTTTGCAAGAACATATTTTGAGGTGTATAGAAATGCTGTATGACAGAACCTGGGTACGAATCAAGGTAGCAGACGGCTCAAAAGTTTCCAGGAAAATACCAACAAATATAGGATTAAAACAAGGCTGCGTGTTGGCCCGCACCTCTTTAACCTCTTCATGGCCGATCTCTCTGCAAAACTAGACGCAACCAACTCACATTCTCCAAGGATGGGAAGTCTGGCTATAACACATCTGTAATATGCTGATGACAAGAATAGGGTTACAACGACTGGTTACTGCCTTGGGCGAATTTGCAAAGACAAACAAACTAGAGGTTAACACTTCAAAAACAAAAACAATGTCAATAGGCTGCCCTTTTAATCCTGCAAATAAAACTAAATTAAACGGTTTCACTCTTGATACGATCTGCAGCTACAAATATCTTGGATTTACAGTAGACAATAAGATCAATTTTGTGCCACAAAACCGGTATATTCTGCAGAAGTCCAAAGCCCTGACGTTTGCTTTCTGCACTCTTGCTAAAAGATTAAAGGGCCCATCATATAAACCACTAATGTCGGTTATGTCGGCCAAACTCCTTCCAGCAATTACGTACGGAAGCGCAGCCCAGTACGGGAAAGATGCTAGCCTCCTGGAAAGGCAGCAAATAAAAATCTATAAGCAAGTCTTCAATCTCCCTCGCTCTGCTTCCCCTGCACAGATGAGGCTGGAATTTGGTCTAATGCAACAGCACCTCGACAGAAAGGCCCACACAATTAAGACCTGGTACAAAATAAGTAAAAACACTGTCAGCCCGCTAGTAGCGGCACTATGGAGGTCAGTAAACGGCAATCTTAATTCAGTATACAATAGATACCTGAACAACTCCTTGCAAGAGACGAAAACAAAGTACCTATGGGATTCCAACATGTCATATTCCCTTTTGTGTCAAGCGATAAAAAAGGAAATAAGTATCCAATCTTTTCTAGATGATAAAGCTAAACTTGCCCAACGCTCACACGCCTGGCTGGTAATGCACACTTATACCACCATGGCCTCGTCACAATACTTGGCCGAAACCTTTGCACTTCACATCAAGCATCGCTTCTTGACTCTGCGTTTGGGAGCATTTCCCGCTAGAGCGGATCAACCATCGTGGAAGAATAGAGGAGAGACTTCCTGCAGGCTATGCAAAGGCCTGAAAGAAGATATGGTTCACCTGATTTGTATTTGTCCAGCCTTAAAAGAAGCCCGCAGACAACTATTAAAACCGCTTTTTATGAGGAATGGAACTCGCTCCTGCCGGTCAGCGGTGATGTCAATGTTTGATCCAAATGATGCACAATCAATATGTAAATTTATCAAATTCTTGACTGCACACACCAAAGACGTAAACCTGCCATCCGGGACGCATTCTTAAACACGCACTTTTTTGCATCTTAGAATTAAGAAACTGATTTTAGATCCCCGCATGGCTTCACGGCAAATGAAATCACAGAATTTTATAGAATTTTAGAGATGTTTTATCTGTAAACATGTTGCATTATGAGAAGATTGTTATGGTTTTTATTAACTAAACAATAAAGACGAATAATAATAATAACACTCACCCTACTAGATCTGCCATGGTGACTAAAGGATAGTATAGCCAAAATTCTCTCTTTGGTGCCCGGGGTGATGTCATCGTTGTCCTATGAGTGTCTATCCTCAACAAATTCATTCAATTTCTTTCAATCATTGACCTATGAGTGTCAGTCCTAAACAAATCCTTCAATTTATTGTTATTTTGTAAAGACAGGGCATCATAGGGACGCATAAAACCTCATAACCAAGGTGAGTTCATTATACTCCGTTGGTGGTCTGCTTTTAGCCTACCCGAGATCGCGTGCCTTTACATGGGATGGGCGACCTACTGTTAGACTGACTGTGACGACTGGTCAATAGACTGTAAGTGATCTCGCAACATTTACGGTCCCTGTTTTTGTTTTTTACTTTTTGCATATTAAGGAGAAGTTACAACTGAACGGTCCTGATGAAGCGCCAGTGGATCAATCCCTGACCGAGTAGGCGCGAAACATGTCGACCCAGTGTTAGGAGTGAAGACTCTTCCCTCCTTCCCCCTTTTTTAGGAGTATAGGAGACATTATTCCCTTGAGACTCCTACTTGTTTTTAATCTTGGCCTGACCCTTACTATAAGCATGAAATCTTGTTACCAGGTGTTCAGAGCCAATTTTATATACCCTCCACTCTCCTTTTCTCCTCTGTCAGCACGTCCTGCGGACCTAATTTGATCTGCAGAGTCATCTTCCGGTTGAGGTTGCAGTGCCGGTCTGGCGAGGAGTTAGCCCGATGATGATTCCTAGCATCCTATTGTGATGCTTGAGGGCACTCCTACAATACCTTCTTTTTTCGTCCTCATTGACAACATCTTTTCTTTGGAACAGTGTACACATTTTTTAATATATATAAATATATTCACACATAATGGTATTTGCATTTTGTAAGCCAAGCTAGACAGGAAGAAGTCACTGAACAGAGAGTGGGACCCCTTAGTTAATAATCAGTCTTGTTATAATGATGTGAAATAGTCAGGGGGAGGTTGGATAATGTTTTGTAGTAAGAGAGGTGCTACAGTCCAGGTTGGAGACCAGACTAGAGTTAGAAGGTGTATTTGTGCAACCCTCTATTTAGTCATTCACCTGTGGTCAAGTAGTGCTTGTCAGTGGCAGCAAATGAACACACAGGCACATCTGTGATTAGGCAGTAGGCTGAGACAAGAAAATACTTTTCTGATTGACATCTATCATTTATATTCCCTGATTGCCACAGTCATTGTTAGTTATTAATCTATAGCATATTTCTGATAAATGTGTTACTAAACCTTATTACTATGATGGATGTTTGATCAACAACTCTTTTGATTTGTAGTTGATGAGCCCATCTTCTTTTACATTGAAAGCCATTATACAACCATGAAGAAAGGTGGACTTATTTTTAAAAATATCTGACAATATCTGACACATTCTAAGGTCTTCGTTTTAGAAGGGCAGCTGCCATCTTCTGGCCTCTGCTAGCCCAGTCACCAGCCCCATTTTGATTTTGTCACCTGTTCAATGGAGAAGATTTTTTGTTAAAACTGCTTCCAACGGCAAGTTGGGGACACTTTCGGCAGAGTTACACAATGGTGGCTGGCCTGCTATGACATAGAGGCATTTGGAACTATCTATATATTTTTTTTATTCATCAAATTCAAACCTATTAATGTCTGATCAAGTCTGTGGCAATGGAGGTAAACCCTCCTCTGCGTTGACTTGCAGAAGGAATCTGATAAGATGCTTGTCATGGAGGGTACAATTGTGGAGTTGCAGTTAGAGGTTACTTCACTCAGGCAGCAGATGACCAGGGTCAACTCTAAAACTGCACAATTGGAGATCAGGGCTGAGAATACAGAAGGGAGATCTTGCCGAAATAATATACACTTGTCAGGATTTCCTGAGTGAGCGAGGGGGATGGCGACAGAAAGTTTTGTGTGAACGTTAGATCAATGACACACTACAGCATACTGGGTTGTCCCCTTTCTTCGGCATCAAGAGGGCTCACCGGATGCTGGTGGCCCTGCCTGTGCCCGCTGCACTGCCGCAAGCTATCATAGCACATATCCTTAACAACAAGGACAGGGACTGTATCTTGCAGGCAGCCCAAGAAACTGATAATGCTTGTTTTGAGAACCATAAGATCTTCATTTATCCAGACTACACACACAAGGTACAGGCAACCAAAATAAACTTTCTGGAGGTCAAGGGCAAGCTGCATGCCATAGTCCTCCGATATATTCTACTCTATCCCATCACATTACGTGTGATATCTGGGGGCAAGCCCCACCTTTTTGATTTACACGAGGAAGGTTGGAGCTGGTTGGAGGTATGGGACGAGATCCCTCGAGACAAAAGGGGTTCATGGAGATCAGGATCCCATCTGAAGTGGGTGTTGCATGACCCCAACTGGAGATCTCACGGGAATCCATAGACTTTGGAACTAGGAATCCAGAAGAGTGAGGTCCAGGGTGCATTGTGATGCAGGAGTTCCTGGTCCCCTTGACTGAGACATCCGAACTGATGGGGGTCATAGCCCGTTCCACTGGTGGATGCATGTTTGGCAGACCCTACCACTTAAAGAAGAATTTGCTCATATCTGTTATGCTGTTCCTCATGTATGTTTTTCTCTCCCACTAATCTATTACTTCCCCCATTCTTTACAGAGGAAGTGGGGGATAAGGCGGTCATGATTTCTTGATGTTGGTTGTTATTACTCTGTTTGTGTGTTGGTACATCGATGGTACATAAAGCAAATTATGTGGGGTGATGTGGAGCCCTCTGTACGCTACGTGTCAGGGCACAATTGAGGGGACAGGGCTTAGGCTGCAGGTTCTTCCAGCTAAATTAAATGGCCAGCATGCTTGTTGTTTAGTAGCTGTGTATGTAGAGGGAGGGGTGTTCAGTTTCTGTTATTTCCGTTCCCTGATGTTTGTGGGGATTGTGTTTGGTGTTGCAGTCCATGTACAAGTATGGGGGCTGGTAATTCTATTGCGGGACTGAATAGCTGGATATCTTTACCCACGGGCATTGGCGGTGCAGGCTATATTTTGGGATGGGGTGCATAACTTTATGGCTGACAGTATTCGTATCCTTACATGGAATGTCAGGGCACTGAGGAATTACACCAATATCTATAGAGTACACCCATATGTCCGGCGCCACGGGATTCAGTTTGCCTGCTGGCAGGAGGCAAATATGATGGGGTCAGTGGTTCAAAAGCTAGCAAAAAAGTGGATAGGTCAACTCTTCTGTGCCTCATACTCCTCTTATACCAGGAAGGTGGCGATATGGGTAGCCCCCAGGGTACCGTTCAGGCATGTGTACAGTGAAGCTGATGTGGAGGGTCGCTATATACTCCTTCAGGGTATGCTGTATGGCAGGGATGTTACTATCTTGAATACCTATGGTCCCAACATTGATGATCGCCAATTCTACTACAAAATGCAGGGGCTGTTGGATGACAGTGTGGGTTTGCCGCTGGCATGGATGGGAGATTTCAACTGCGTCCTGGATGGGCACAGGGATTACCATCCACCGCCACTGGAAACAAAACCACAAATGATGGAGTTCCTTGACCGAGTTACGCATGACACATTGTCACAATCCAGTTGTTTGGATAGGATTCCTTTTGTGAGACTGGACTCAAGGTCCATACAGAGGGTTGACCATATGGGGAGGTTCCACTCCGATCACACTCTGGTGTCATTGCATCTAAGCTGGGGGGGATGCAGCTCATGCCGGATAGTGCTAGTGCATGTCTCCTGACCTCCTGACAGATTTTGAAAGTAAGGAGACATTGGGGGAAGTGGTCAGGCAGTGCCTAGATGGTAACAGGGGCTCTACAGACACCAGCAGGGCCACAGAGTGGGAGGCTCTCAAGACTATTCTGAGAGGGGCCTGTATTGGGATGACATGTGGGTTGCAATGGCAGCTTGTAGCGGATATTGGGAGGGGTGAACAAACATTGGCCCGACTTCATGATGCAGTGGTCAGTTCTGTCGCAGTAAGAGGAGAGGTTGTGCACACTCAATGTAAACTACAGAAACTGTGGGACACCCAAGACAGACACATGCTTCGGTCTTACCTCCAGTGGCTCCATAGTGAAGGTGACAAATCAGGCTCTTGACTTTGATACTGAAGCATGAGCAGGACATCCCCCAATTTTACAGCTTCGGGACAGTGAGGGGCGCTTGGTGACATGACTGTATGATATACTGATTGCTCTGGCAGCCCACTTTCAGAAGGTATACTGAGCAGATAAAGAAAACCACCCTGACATGATTGAGGGGTTCCTTGTGGGGTAACCTTGCCTCACCTCTCTCCTGAAGAGGCACAGGACTTGGACAAGGACCTCATGCTGGATTAGTTTACAGCTGCACACTGGGATCTGAGCAAGGCCAAAGTTCCAGGGGGAGATGATTTTCCTGAGTTTTATCAAGCCTACTCAGACATTTATGGGGGAGAAATTGCTGGAGGTTCTCTTGGAAGCATGAAAACTTGGTATCATGCCCCCAACTATGCGTGAAGTCCTCTGTCTCATGTTGAAACCTGGGGGGACCCTGAAGATCCTTCATCGTATAGACCACTCACTATGATTAACCCTGATGTAAAAATGATTTGTAAGGTGATGACAAAGCAGCTGCAGAGTGTCAGTCAGGGTCTGATCCATGATGACTAGTGTGGGTTTATGCCTCCCGCAGCACGGCCCTCAATCTGAGATGTCTCACTCATATTATACATAAGACTTGTGGGATGGAGCAAGGAATGGCCCTTGTGTCACTCGACATTTAGAAGGCACAGTTGGGTGGAACTATCAAGTGGGTGCTCAAGGAGATGGCAATTAGTCCAGCCTTCCGGGGATGGGTCCAGCTGCTCTACACAGGCACTATGGCCCACGTTAAGGTTAGGGAGAGGTATCAGAACCCAGGGCAATGGAGAGGGGAACTTGACTGGGATGTCTTCCCACACCGTGACTATTCGTGTCGACGATTGAGCCTGTGTCTGTTCTGTTGCGCAGAGAGCTGAAGCCCTGGAGAATCCGGTGGGTTATTTGATGCACATTGTCTCACTATATGCAGTTGATACCTCAGTATATGTTCATACACCCACAGAGGCACTACCTGTACTGATGAGATGCCTAGAGAGTTTCAGAAAGATGTCTGGCTTACGTGTAAACAGCAGGAAAATGTTACTGTAACCACATGGGGGGCTCGCTGCATTGCCCCAGCATATACTTTTATTACTATGTGGTACAATTGCAGCATATTGGCAGATGGCTGACAGATACTGACAATTGTGGGAAGCGGCTCCTGCAGGGAATGATTAGCAACAATACACTCTGCTGTGCACCTTAAAGAGAGGGGGACATACAGATGTCCTGATACCCTAACTGCACAGATGTGAGAATCATGGTAAAAAAAAGTGATGTGCAGAGCGCCCTTCGACAATGAAATTATGTATCTTGGACTAGGAACCCTTTAGATATATTGATACTGATATGTCCATGGAACAGTGGAGGGAGTGGGGATGCCTCTTAGCTGGGGGGCTTTACCTGGGTGAGGTTTTCCTCACTTTTCAAGGCACTTTCAATGTGGGAAGGGGCCGCTTTCGACCGAGAAAGGAACTCTGGTGTAGATACCAGCGGCACCACTGCATCATAGGTGTTGGGGGTCTGATTCGGTGGGGGTAGAGTAGGCACCTTGTCTTCTGTTCTATACAGCAATCTGCAGACCTGGTAAAAGCCAGGTACAAAGCAAAGGTGGCACGGGAGCTTGACCTGGGGGAAGTCATTAAAGATTCGAGCTGGACACAAGCATGTGGTCTGGTGAAGAAGGTGTCCTCTAACAATCATTTCAAATGACTCCACTTTAATTTCTTGCAATACACATATGTGACACCTATCTGGCTTAATCAAATGGATCCCAGCAGGGTGCAGGGCAGGGCACGCTGTGGAGCAGAGGGTGCCACGTTCCTGCATCTGGAGTGGCAGTGTGCGGGGAGCAGGATTCCTGGAAGATTGTGGTGCCCTGCATCGAGGAGGCAGTGGGTATTGAGGTCCCACTGACACCAGGGGCATGCCTCTTAGGCATGGTGGCGAAACCTAGGAGACGCACATTTTCCTATAAGCTTCTACAATTGGCACTCCTGCTTTCTGAACAAAGAATTGCTATAGGCTGGATGGGAAGCCCGATCCCCAGTGAGGCATTATGGGTTAGAGATGTGTTTTGAAGTGGTGGTGGTGGTCACACAGATTATAAGATTATATTGTACATTGCTCTTCTGTGATCTGTTATGAGGAAGTTAATGTCTGATGATTGCATCACTCAAACAAAACGATATTAAAAAGAAGGAAAGATCCATGTATGACATAAATATCATTAAAGATTTTGACAGTTATTCTGGATTATAGTCACCTTTTTTGTGACTTCCTTAGTAATCATACACTAGGAATATATGTATTAGCAAATCATTTGGCCAATCATGTTTGAATGCAATTTAATTACTGCACATGTAGACAGTTAAAGAAGGTCCATCTATTGCTAATGCGGTTGGTGCCTCAATTCGATTTGTAGGAAATTTGGCGCAATATTATGTTGCCTCTACGATTTAAGATATTTCAAAGTGCAAACCTGATCCAGAGTCATACACATGCAGCTGTAAGTGCCTAAAATGCCAATACGAGGAATTATAAAACAATGGTTTGCATAGAGAACGTAAACCACTTTCTGCAAGCATAGGATCTGAACATCCTTGGGTTTCTTAAATAGTTCATGTATTCAAGTGCTTTTTCTCCATAGGGGCAAAATTCTGCACCCATGTGTAGTAACTCTGGGCCTGCAAATGTTTTTGGCAGCTGAACAACAGAATTTATATAAATTGTTGTTCTAAAGCAAAACTATTGGAGTTTAATGGAAGAGGTAATAACTCCTTGTCCTTCAGAAAAGTTTTGCCTGTAGATTAATTCTATCTCAATCGCTGCTCTGCAGTAGGATAAACCCATCAGAATATTTGTATCCATTTTTTGATTATTTGGTCTGTGCTAAAGAAGATGCTATATAAAAATCAGCGTCACTAATGTGCCATTCAGAATTTTCTTCACAACATATATAATTTCAGGATGTCTTCAGGCTGCATGAATGTACGATTGGTGGCCCGCTACTAATGTCCTGAACAATGCACTTAAATGTCATAGGCAACACCAGGACTGCAGAATCTTTGGGACTGATCTCTTCACTCATGCTGTTGTTCAAGTTGAGCAGGGAACCTGGAATACCAATAACTATAAGGGCCTTACGGTATGAGGATATCTAGAAGATTTTAAAGTCCCCTGGGATCAGCAAGAAACACACAGCCCTCAGCACCCCCCCCCCCCCCACCCCCAAGTTTCAGAATGCCTTAAGAGCTGCTGTGTGGTAAAATCAGAACCTGCCCTAACAGTAACATCTGGGGAAAAGAGACAAGGATTTGTGTTGTTGTCAGCCGGGAATGATGATAGTTCAGTTAATTCCCCTTTCCTCTTTCTTTTGTCAGAACATGGGCCCTTCTTTCACTACATACAACAGGAGGTGCACAAACTCCTGCACTGTGGGGATCACTATTACCACTGGCTCATCAGTAGGTTCTGCTACTCTTTGCCCACTTGTGCATCCTTACCTTAGTGTCTATGGGACTTCCAACATGCAGGTTACACTGGTAAACGTCACTCGCCCTATTATTTGAAATCTGGGCTCTTCATTATCTATCTGTTTACTTCATTGCAGATGTGACCCTGATACTCAGTAAAGGGATTTAGGCTCCAGCAATTCTGTGTCAAGATACCTTCACACAAAGCCCTTTACCAGTCTCAAGGAATTCCAATTCTCACTGACAGAAGTCCAAAGGCAATATCCTAGGTGTTAGGAAATGTGCTTCCTGCCCCTATTGCACTGCACCAGAAGGTGAGAAATACCTGCTGATGTCTGCTGGGCAAGAACTGATAATAGTGCCTAGAGTACGTGGTGTCGCAATGTTGTAATGCAGCTCATGGTCACCTTGACATATATTTCTAAAGCAAGGATACTACCACGAATGTGGTCTGAACACACAGAATATTTGAAATTAGCACTTTAAGCCTGGTGATATGTTCGAAACTGTGGTCTGTCGAACTCTCACAACCACAAGAAAAATGAGGCTTTTGAGACTTGCCTAGCTCAAGTCCAGCATTCCCACTATATAGAAACCAAGGAATAATGCAATCCCTTTTAATTTTAATGCCCGAAAGTCACTATCTGAAGAAACCTGCGAATTGGACAAGAGAATTAAATGCCAAAAGTATTTGTATCTTTACTGTGCCAGTTTAGCCACTAACGTGCCCCACAGTGTGACTTACACAACAGGAATAAGGAGACAAAAGAGGGGGCTGTCACACAACAAAAGCCTCTCACAAAGGTGGAGCAGCCCACTGCATGGGGTAGGATGAGATAGTTTACAGTCTATCTCACAAAAAAAGGCATTAAAATTATAATACAACTGGACAACAGATCTATTCTCTAAAATGTTTAAGAAAGTGAGTCTATCTTAGTATTTAAATATAAACCCCTCTACTTATCGGAGCCAGTGTTAATCTCCAATTGTATAAGGTTATGTCTCTATACATATTACAGATTACTAGCAAATAAATCAGCATAGTCAACTAAATAAATCTTGAAACAAGAGGAGACTCGAAGCCTTCTTTGAGTTCAAAACTCGGAAGGTTTAATAAATAATTAAAGTGCATTACAGTCAAAAATAAAAGTTAGTAAAATAGCAGGTAACCCAGCGTCGAGAATTGGCATAAAACTCAAGCAAATGCAGCAAAGAGGATGCTAAGGACTAAGCCTCAGAGAGAAATATTTCTAGGACTATCTTAGCCAAGAAACAGACTGACATAGGGGGTTATTACAACTTTGGAGGAGGTGTTAATCCGTCCCAAATGTGACAGATATACCACCAGCCGTATTACGAGTTCCATAGGATATAATGGACTCGTAATACGGCTGGTGGTATATCCGTCACTTTACCGTCACTTTTGGGCTGGATTAACTCCTCCTCCAAAGTTGTAATAACCCCCATAGTTCTCTAAAGTCAGATAAACCAGACTAGGGCTTACCTTTAGAAATGGCCTCTTTATAGAAAATACCTAGTGAAAATCGCAGTGTCAGCATAAGGTGACCATACATCATTCCACAAACTACAAATCAGAATGCAAAATGTAATTTAGCATCATTTAGCACCTCCCAAAGCCAACCCCTAAATGAAAATACAACCCCCTTGACCTAACGTCGATGGATGCGTCATTACAAACCTAGTTACACTCACAATAACGCAATATCGATTTAAGAACAGGCCTGCAGTAATACAGACAGGAAGAGCCCTGGAAGAAGCAGAAAGGTTCCTCTGGAGTTTTCTCGAACAGCATTCCATCACAGAACATTATAATAGCGCACACTTTGCTAAATATGATGAGAGGAGAAATGAAAACACACACATCATAGGTGTGATAGAGCTCAAGACGAGGTCTAGGCCTAATTTGGGCCTAGTTTAGCCAAGCACAGGAAAATACACTTTACAGGGTGCAGCATTAAGCACACAGATTTTATAAAACAGAACCCTCTTTATCACCTGCTTCAAGCAGGCAAAGCCTATGTGTGACATATCAGGGGAAAACATGTAGAACTAAGCACGTTGAATCCGATTTGCAAATGTTACTCCCGAAAAACTCCTAATAGAAATGTTATTTTCTTTAACTCGGATTTACCATTGCTCCTGGTAAAGGTAAATCTGGGCCAAGGACATAAAAGGAATGATTACAGAGCACTCATAATGATAGGCTAATTAGGGCACTATACACTACTTCATCACAGATTATCTGCCATAGAATTTTGCAATCCAAATTGTTTTTTATCAGATGTATCCTGGTATATGTCCAAGGTGCTGTGTATCTGTTAGAAGACACCATAACTTAGGTTTTAACTACAGTAGACCTAGCCCAAGACATTAGAACTTTCCATTAAATTTGAACCGTTCAGCCATGTCGTCAACACTTGAGTTTGATCACTTGATCAAACTGCAGAGGCTCACAGGCTTACCTCAAACTGAAGAAATGTTACCTGCACTCACCAGACAGAGCCAGCTTTCTGCAACCTCCAGTTTCGTCGTGAATGTATTACCTAACCTCATCAAATTATTCCCTGTAGTTTAAAAACTGAAGGCCTGATTGAGATCTTCGTGGATGAGTTACTCCGTCACCACAGTGATGGATATCCCATCTGCCCAAGTATAAATCCCATAGGTTATAATGGGATTTATTTTTCAGCGGATGGGTTATACGTCACCGTAGTGACGGAGTGACTCATCCGCCAAGATCTCAATCAGGCCCTTAGTCTTATTGCTGGTGACTATCAGTCTTCTGCTCACAAAAATGTGCGTAAAAAAGACTAGTTTATGCAGTGAGATACAACATAAAATATAACATCTTTGGAAAATGTAACATATTTTGTATTATTTTGTGAGGCTTACTACGATTTTTTTATTTTAAGCATGTGGGCATATGTAATAAGTCAGAGGAGAGGCTTTCTATACCTATAATGCCTCACCAAGGGAAGTATTCATATAACTCATGTTAGACCTGGCATCCTTGGCTTGGTTGCCCCTTAATTTTTGCCCTCTGACCTCCTTTTTTATTGACCTCGTTTTTGCTGGCTTTAGGAGTCTGGGCACTTTTACCACTGCTAACCAGTGCTAGCCTACAGGTGTTTTCTGCTTAAAGCATTTGCATATTTTATTTACTTATAAGTCCCTAGTAAAGTGCACTACCTGTGTCCAGGACCTGTAAATTAAATGCTACTGGTGGCCTTGCAGCACTGATTGTGTCACCCGCTTCAGTCACCCTTTAAACATGACTCGGGCCTGCCACTGCAGAGTTTTTGTGTGCAGTTTGAAACTGCCATGTTGACGTGGCAAGTTAACCCTCTTGTCAGGCCTTGTTCCTTTTTAATGAATATACGCCATCCCTAAGATAGGCTCAGGACATCTGGAAGGAGAGGGTGCAGTGTATTTAAAAAGTAGGACATGTACTTTCATGTTTTACATGTCCATGTAGTCAAAAACTTATGTTCATTTTTCACTACTGCAAGGCCTATCTCTCCCATAGTTTAACATTAAGATTGCCATATTACATTGTGTAAGTGTAGTTTCCAATTGGGAAGAGATGGGACCCCCAAGTTTGGTGTCTTTGGAATCAAAATTTAGAATTACAACTGATGGTCAAGTCAGATTTTAGATTGTAATTCTGAAAATGTCACTTCTAGAAAGTTGGCATTTTCTTACATTTAATCATTTAAAGCCTTCTGCCTGTCTCTAAGTACATGTTTGGGTTGGTGACTGTAGGGCTCTTCTGCATTCCCCCCAGAGAGCCACACACAAAAAGAGCTTAGGTGTGACTGATGGACCCAAGTGTGACTCAAGATCCTGATGGCCATCCTTGCTGGATGGAAGGGAGGAACTGACACTTACACATGAATGGGATGTGTCCTGATCCCACACAAAAGACTGCATAACCCCCTGTAGTGCGTCCGGAGCTAGGACAGGGAAGGCAGGGGGTATGTGCAATTCAAAGGTCTCTCTTTGAAGTCTCCTGCACTTCAAAGTCACCATTGGGTATAATATCTGAACTTCTGATCCCGCCAAATCAGTACATTTATGGACCTGAGGACATTCTGCCAGGAAGAAGGACTGCAGTGCTGCTGAAGGGGCTGTCACTCTGCTGGACTCTACTAGACTTTGCTGGACTCCTGCCCTGCTGTGCCTGCCCTGCTGCCCCCCATGTCTGAGAGTGAGAAGGACTGGACCTGCATCTCTACATTTCCAGAACCAAAGTGACTCCAAGGGCTTTCTGGCTTGCCACTTGTTCAAATGTCTTGGGGAAATCAAAGACTTCACTTCATCCCCCAACAGCACCTGGAATCTGCTTGCTGCAAGGCTTGCCCTGCCAAGTGGTGCCAATCCAGTCCTGGGCCCTTTGAAGTGGGTATAAAGTGCTGCAACTGCAAAATCCATGCATCGTGGTGCCAGTTGGAACTGACACATCTCCCTCAAGTTGAAGACATGGCTTTTAGAGTATCTCACGAGGGCCTAGGTGTTCCTAGGCTCACCTAGTGCTCTCTACATACCTGCATGTCACAGCACTATATCACCACATCTGATGGCTGTGAAAAGGTAACATTGTGTTCATGACTCTTTGAAATTGAATCACAGGGGTGCACTGCTGGCATGCTCGGGTGAAAAATGACAGAACACAGTGTGGGTGCTGAAAAAGTAGGGGTGGTAACAGGTCAGAATGTAGGCACTTAATTGTGGGCACATCGAGAAGGGGGCATTTGCAGAGTGTGGGGCCTACGACTGAAGTGCTAGGGGTGATTTACATTTACACCTTATCTCAGCTCCTGTCTGTTAAACTACTGCCTCCTGGGTCCATGACAAGGACTTAAGGAAGAGCACGGATTGGGAATAGTTGATATGGAAGCCCTCAGAGAACAGCGCCACGCCCAGGTGTGGAGATAAAAAAGAAGGAAGCCATGACAGGCAGCCCATGCCCTGATTGCATCCCAGGGAATAGATCATATACTGGTCCGTTGGGAAATCTCCCCTCCTGGCGGTGCTGTCGAGCCTTATCACTCATTATTTAACCTGCCGCGTTCACAGGATTTACAGATGTGCGGCTACGGCGACGCTAGTGATCGCTTCGCAGCAACCAAAACCTAGCGCTTAAAATCACTATGTCAAGCCCCATCAACATGAAGTGGTGGCGAGTCTCTGCTCCGACGACCACCACAGCACCCTCAGACCTGCTGTGCCCCCCTGCACCACCGCCTGCCCCAAAGCCCTTCTGTGCCCCATTCTGATGACCAGAAAGATCAAAGCAGCACTCTTAAAATCAAGATTTAAAGGATGTTATGGCCCACCGTACCCATCTACTTTCTACGGACCCCAGGCGCTAACTCAGTGACACCATTTATATGACGCACATGCCAGTATAGGAACATTATAATAAACTTCATCTCGTGGACAGAAACTGTGTGGCCATAGAGATTTGTTTCTACTCTGCATGTCGGAATATATTTAGAATATATTCTAAGTACTCTTGCCAACCTCGAGTTTGGGGCCCTTTTAATTAGGTATACCTCCTGGATATCGAAGCTAGAATATCGAGGTGTACAAATATAGGGACAAATGATCGAATCCAAAATTCTCTAAAGGTAAGTATAGATTTTCCATACCTAACATCCCGATAAATGTACCTTGATATATATATATATATTATTTGCCTCAATATTCAGACATTTCGTAGTAGTGGTGTTGGGGCTCATATTTAGTAGGATGGTCTTCCTGATGGTGTTTATTTTGTTATTTTGGATATGTCTCACATCCGTACACCGGCTGCACCAAAGCTGGAATGTGCCTCTTAAACCTATACCGGTAATACAAACACAAGTTATCGCGATATCCTGCTGGTGGATGTTGTTAATTACAAATGTAGTTGTACTCATTAAACATTTTATAAAAGTTGCAAACAGAAAATTCAATATCGGACTTTATATTAGTCGAATTACCTGTTGTGCTGTGAAGAACTTTGCATTTGAAAATATGTTTTTTTGGAAACGTGTCACCTACCCCAGGGAAGTGAGGTGAACAAAATTACAATTCACATAGAAAAAAAGAGTATAGAAATATTTTTGAGCTTGTGGATTTTGTAAATGAAAAAGATTCAAAGGCACAGGTTTACTAGGGTCCTGAAAGGAATCATAAAAAATTCCAGTATTTCTGTGTCTCGTATCGTAGCCAGGGGCAAGATTCTCTGAAGTAAAACTGTTTAGGTGTCCATTATAAAATGTGGCCCCTGGTTCAGTTCATAAATCAATGCGCTATATTAGGAATTACGAACTGTAAATAGCAAAAAAGAGCTCTGTGACAAAAACAGTAACCCACTGAGCTACCCACATAAAATACATTTCTGTGATCTGCATAGTACATGTCCTTTCTCCACTACTTTATGATTAGTGAAACTGTCACTGGACAAAACTCAAGCAGGAACCTTAATAACCAGAGTATTATTGACATTTTTATTGTTGCCTGAAATCTGTTGGACACACAAGAAATCCTGCAGCCGGTGCTTTTAATCCCATAAATTATTTTTACATACAGCGCCCTTAATGTCAGCGTCAAGTGCGGATGCTCCCGTCGCCCACCCTAAACCCAGCCCTGCTCACAAATCACGATAATCCAGTGTATAGTACCAGATTATTCATATATGACATTATGCCGTAATTATGTCAGTGCTCGGCCACTAATTTAATTTCATAATTTTACTACAATAATTTCATTTCATAATGCTACTCGAATATTTCAGTGTGCTAACAATACTGTGATACGCATTGCGCCAGCATGAAAGGAACGCTCCTGATGCACAAGGAAGGTCACGGATATGCGCCTGTTGTGGGTTTCAGTGTTTCTATGAGGCACTGAGCTTCTGATGGGCACTCCCAGGAGCGCCAGCCGCCCCTCTCCTTTAGCAGCTACAGCGGGAGCAGGCCTCTTCGGCCTGTAGCTCGGCAGGCAAGGACTCAAACAATGTGAAAGGGCTGAGTGAGTGAAGGGACGGATGAAAGGGTGTGTAAGTGAAAGGGTGAGTGAGTGAGTGAGTGAAAGGGTGGATTGGTAGATCATGGATGAATAAGTGAAAGGCTGGATGACTGAAAAAATGGATGGGTTAGGGAAAGGGAGGGTGGGTGGGTGGATGGATAAGTAAAAGAATGGTTGGATGAATGAAGGGGGATGGTTTGATGAAAGGATGAATGGATGGATGAGTGAAAGAATGGATGGGTTAGTGAAAGGGAGGGTGGGTGGATGGATAAGTAAAAGAATGGTTGGATGAATGAAAGGGAGGGGGGGTGGACTGATGAAAGGATGAATGGATGGATGGGTGGAAGGGTGGGTGGATGATGGGAAAGGATGGATGGTTGTGTGAAAGGATGTTTGGATTGATAAGTGAAGGATGGAGCTGTGGCATTGTGAACGTGCAACTTTAGCATCTACTGCAGAGGTGGAGTTCTTGACGGCCTCTTCTCTCTGTAGCTTGGCAGGCAAATGAGTGAAAGGATGAGTGAAAGGATGGATGTGTTAGTGTAAGGGTGGATGGATGGATGAGTGAAAGGATGGATGTGTGAGTGATAGGGCGGATGGATGGGTGAGTGAAAGGATGCATGGATTAGATGGATGGATAAAAGAGTGAAAGGTTGTGTGTAATGATTACTGAGTGAAAGAATGGACGGATGAGTGAAAGGGGTATGGTGGATGAATGACTGAAAGGAATGGTGGAAGGATGGATGAAAGGATGGGTGGCTGAGTGAAAGGGTGGATGGATGGATGGATGAGTTAAAGGAACAATGGAAGGATGGATGATGAGAGGAAGGATGGGTGAGTGAAAAGATGGATGGCTGAGTGAAAGGGAGGGTGGATGGATATGATGAATAAAAGGGAGACAAGACAGAGTGAGTGGATGGATGGATCAGCCAAAGGATGGTAGATGGATGCGTGAAAGGATGGATGAGTAAAAGAATGGATGGATGAGTGTAAGAGAAGGTGGATTGATAGATGGATGAAAGGATGAATACATGGAAAAATTTATGAGTTAGTTCCCCCAGCTTTTCGTGATTTAGCAAATTGCACATTTGCTACAAAAATTGTGAAGGTGCACGATGCCTGCAATTTTATGCCCGAGTTCCATGGTAAAACATAAATAATGTGATAAGAAATAAATAAATCCTTGGCTGCACCTTGACCTACCAAAGTAAATGAAAGAGGACCAGCCTGGGGGGGTCAGGTGAAGAGGTGGACGAGCCAACAAATACAGGGAGAGCGAGCAAAGGTCAGTCCTGGCTCTAAGAGACCAAGAGCCAGGGCCTAAAATCATTTGGCATGTAAGTCGTGCAACAAAGATACCGTTAGACCATGATAAAGTGTCTTCAAATTGCAAATAATTCATTCTATCACAAAATGTGCTGCATTGTGCCGCATACTTTGCTTTTTCTTGCTGCCTCATTTACTAGATCCTGCTGTATAATTTAGTGCTCCTCTGCCGCATAATTCCTGTGGCCCTGCTCTTAGTTCACTAATAGCATTGTAATCAGTCGGGAAGCAATGTTATTCTTCTCAGTTCATGTATAAACACTCTCACATTCATACATATTTCTCAATGCAGATATCTATGGCTCACCCACTTGTAGTCAGGTGTCCCGTCAGCTGCTGCGGCTGTGGAAGCAGACAGTGAGTATGATGCATGACAAAGTATGAAAGTATTGCTCTCTATTCCTGTATTCAAATGCTCTCACTTTATGTAATTATGTCCTGTCATTGATGGTCAGATCTCAGCTGTTTTGTAAAAATGCTTTTGCTTCTTCCTCAGTTATTGGCTTTGCGGTCTCTTGAATGACAACATGGTTTGATGTTTCCTCCCACTTTGAAGCAGTAATCTCTGTGTACAGAGGTGCATAGCTTTGCCCTGCTTTCTACTTTCAAGGGCGGATGAGCAAAACGGGACTACATGGGATAAGGTCACGATTGGAAGAAGATGGGATACTCTATTCATACACAGCGTGGTGGGGCAGGGGAAGGGCTCTTCTCTACATCCTCATCCTCTTGATGGGAAGTGGCCTGAACAGATGAAGGCATTCCACATCTTCCTCTGTGTGAATCTGAGCTGCAGAGGCAGCTCAGGCATAATGCACCTGTGCATGAAACCTACCTAAAGGTAACACTGTCCAAGCATATTAAAATGTACCACTTGACTAATGTACTTTCTGCATGCTCAGAGTCTGTAGTCAAATATTCCCACTTCAAATGACATAGTTTATTAGTTTGGGGGATGGATCTAGTAGTCACGGCTACCCATAGTGGACTAAACTGGAATAAGTGCATGGAATGATTTTCTTGACAGCATAAGACTAATTCCAATAAAAAACAACCACTGGAATAATCACTAACTTTTAAAACCTGAGAAGTGTGCTACTCAACGTAAAGCACTTCAATTCCTTGTGAGGGGTAGTAAGCACTATATAAAAGCAATTACAATTCAGTACAGTTTCAATTGAATCAATTGGACCAATACAGCTGTAAACAGTGATTTCTAGAAGGAAAGCCCAGTCCTGGAGCACGCGTCATCTGATAACTTTATGTGTGTATTAAGTGCAAGCACAATTAAACCACTCACTGCGGATACATTATGTACTAATCCATGACACTTTGGTTAGATTTTGGAATTCGGCTATAGATTTTTATTATTTACAAAAGCTTATAATTGATGAGGGGCAATCGTAGCACTAGCATCTTCCCAGCCAACCATCCTTTTTAAAGTGTAACCATCAGATGTCACATCTTCACAGTCCACTATCCTCTTCTTTAATTGAAAAGTGAACACCAGATTGACCATCTCCACTCTCCACCATCAATCACAAGCTAAAGGTCTGTATTTCTATTAAATAACACCAAGAATACTGCAGGCAGAGCTGTTTCTTACACGGACACCCACAGTGGACTAGGATACAATTTGAGATCCACCAGGAGGTAGTGTTAGCAGTTTTACACCATTCCTTTTCTCCCCTGCCGATTCCACTTAAGTAGACTTTGACACCCACACCACTCCTCATATAGGGTGTTCTTCCAAACATTTTACACCTTACCAACAGCCCATACTGCTACCCCTATGTTGTGGTAATTAGCAGAGCATACACCATGGGTTTTTCCTCTAGATTTCCTCTTTATTAAGACATAACTAGTAAATGTCTCTAAAATAAAGTGCCACAGAAATGCCACAAAAAATCCAATGGGGTGATACAGAATTTATTTTTTTGTGCTGCATAATTTCTGAATCCATGCCACAATATCCTGGGGGGTTTGATGAGTAAAAGGGAGAGTAGATGATGAAAGTGTAGATGGATAGATAGTTAGATGGATGGATGGACGGATGGATGACTGAAAAGTCTCACTGTCAAGGTACATCTATGTGGAGTTAGGTATAGTATAGTAAAAATCTACCACTACATTGTTACTTTCACTACATTTTAGATTTTGGTAGTCTAGATTTTAATCTCCATTTGTCTACTCTGGTAGTAGTTGTAAATTGCTCTCAGACAAGGTCACGATGACAAAGCAAGCATCGAGAGAGATGAACTGTTGTTATTGTTTCTCTATAGGTGGCAGCAGGAAATTTCCAGACAGATAATTATACCAAAATTCACAAAACAGTCCAAATTTCAAGTGTGGATGCATTATGTAAAGTTAGCAGCAGATAATTCTTACAGTGGGTTTTGTGACATTTTCAAATCTTAGAATCTCTGTCACATAGTGAGCAAGACTAGTAAATATTTCAAAATTATATGATACTGAATTAATATTGCTCAGTCTGCAGTTTCTACACAATCAAGCCAGAATATGCATTGAACATTATGGCGATCATTCTGGCCCCGGCGGGCGGCAGTCGCCGCCCACCATACGGTCACCGCCAAATGGCCGCTGCCGCGGATGCCATTCTGGCTTTCCCGCTGGGCCGGCGGGCGACCGCCAAAAGGCCGCCCGCCGGCCCAGCGGGAAAGCCCCTGCAACATAGAAGCCGGCTCCGGATGGAGCCGGCAGTGTTGCAGGGGTGCGACGGGTGCAGTAGCACCCGTCGCGATTTTCACTGTCTGCAAAGCAGACAGTGAAAATCTTCATGGGGCCCTGTTAGGGGGCCCCACGACACCCGTTCCCGCCATCCTGGTTCTGGCGGTGTAAACCGCCAGAAACAGGTTGGCGGGAAGGGGGTCCGAATCCCCATGGCGGCGCTGCAAGCAGGATTCCCTGGGCCAGGTTCCCCTTTTCTGACCGCGGCTTTACTGCCGCGGTCAGAATGGCCCTGGAAGCACCGCCAGCCTGTTGGCGGTGCTTCCGTTGCCCTCCACCCTGGCGGTCAGGGTTGGAATGAGGGCGTATGTGTCAAGAGAATTATATAACATGTTTCCTTCTGAAATTATACGATGGTTCCTGAAGGATCAAAGGATCACACCCCTGAGAGTCTTTTTTTATGGGCGAGCGCAAAGCTCTCTGTCCCATGCTGTAATCTCTCTTTGGGCTTCTAACCACGCCCATGTCACGTCAGTCATTTTCATTGGTTTGTGGGCTTGCCTTTTAAAATACGCTTGCTTTCATTTGTGAAAGGCATGCCTACGTCATTCCTTTTCCGGTGTTTAGCCCACCTACACAGCACCGGTAAACTACTGAAACCTTTCGAGGCTCGATGTTTTCGGCATGGTTTCCGGAATACTTAATTTTTTTATTTTCCACGCAGAATGATCGTGCTGGAGTTTACATAGCGCAATCACGCTCGGTTTTTCAGTTTTCAATTTCAGCGCAATTGTGCTGCATTTTACATAGCGCAATCTCGCTGTGTTTTTTTTCTTGTAATTTGTGTGGCAAGAAAAGTCCATTTAGGAGTTTACAACGCTAATAGCTCTAATGGCTCTAACTCGAGCAAATGCGAGACCCGTTGCATTGCAAATGCTTGTTCTCATTTGTGATCAGTTCTATTCTCCACAATAAGGGATCTGGACACATAAAGGAAACACTGGAGGTTTGTTGATAAACAGCCTCACTATTCTGACCTTCAATGGGTACAGTATTGTTGTATGCCTTCAGGTATATGAATACACCCAATAAACAGTATTTTTTTAGTCAGCACTCTTAGTAAAAAAAAAAAAAAATTGAATCAAATCAAAACAATAGAATGGAAGCACAATTGTAAATGGATGTCTGTCCCTGAAGCGAAAAGCCACCTGGGAAATTTCTCTTTGGTACAACCCATGTTTGTTTGAATTTTTAGGTCCATGTTGAATTCTATATAGGGACATATTTCTCACACCGTTATAGAAGGAAATGTATGTTAAGAAGGGTGGCTGCCTCGATGAATTGTATTTAGGGACTTAGACAAACAACCAACAAAGCAATTAATAAATAAACCTGGCAAGGGTTTTAGTTTGAGGCAAGAGACCAGACTCACATGTGTTAAATAACACCGCACTCACTGGCCTTTAACTGGGAGTTTGTCATACTTGATGAAGCCCAAAAGCACCCAATGGACCCAGGCTTGTTTAAAAGATCTATTTTGCCATTTGGCAATCAACAAAACAAACTACTTGCCATGAGTGCATTCTCACATTTTCATAATATTCGTTCCTGTAGGAGTGGCTTCAACAGTTGTCTTCCTTGTATTTCACTCAGAAACTGCATTGCATGCACTCTTCACACACATACACCCCCTACAGTCTGAGTTTGACACTATTTCAAACTTGGAACGTGGATCTGTCAGACAGTGCACTCCCCTCTTTAGCTGCCGTCCAGGGAAAACACCCTTTCAGGCGCCATTGAGAAGACAAATTTGTGAGGATCATTCAAGGCTTCCCATGGATCAGAGAAACCTTGAACTTTCAGGTGTGGCAGGAAAGAGCAACTTTTGTGAATATCTCTAGAAAAGAGTTTCAATGATTCTGCATGTGGGTGTGACAGTAGGTTGACCTGAACACTTATGAATAATGGATCACTCCTCTTTTGAATTAAGCATCTCAAGAGACACTTTGTTGTAGCTCACAACCATATTCCTCGCATCTCTGTTTCCACCTATAAGGTCAGGTACCAGACCAAAAGTGAGAAGACCCAGCCCAGCATGGGAGGATTAGAGCAAGGGGCCTACTAAAGGAAGCCTATGGACACTTAGCTCCTCTTGAGTCCACTCGATGCCCCTGCAACAAATGTAGTCGACATTGGTTGGCCTTTAAGTGCTGCCCTCAGTGTATGGAAATACATGTAGCATGTGTTTTTCTTTGGTATACTCCGGTCTTTAACATTTTTCGGGATATTAACATACTCATTAGTATTTAAGTAAATGTTGTTGTAAAATTATTGATTAGATGATTTATATTTTGATAGAATCAATAAGTCAGTGCTGAAACAATGCTCAAATCCTACTTTTGATGGCCTGCTTGAAATATATTTGAACTATACACATAATGTATTGCGTATATAAATTTCTTGATGAAATTAAGACACGTAATATGGTTACCTTTGATATTATTTTTGAGCCAAAAAATATACAATTGTAATCGCATTTCCACCACATTTTTTCAAAATGAAGCCTATAATCATCCAAAAATGTATTTGTTAAACAACAATTGTTGACCTGAAATCCTTGGCATGGTATTCCACCCCTCCAGACGTTTTGCCTTCACTCCCCTGTTTTTGCTGAACTTGTTTTTGTTGGTTTAAAGCGCTATGCACTTTACCCCTGCTAACTAGGGGTAAAGTGTTTGCGCTCTCTCCTTTAAACATGGTATACTTTGTATACCCCTAATTGGCATATTTAATTCACTTCTAAGTTCTTAGGGTATGATTTTATGTATACACAGGGCCTGTAAAATGTATACACAGGGCCTGTAAATTGTATACTACCAGGGGGAAGCAGCACATGTTGTGCCATCCACCAAGATAGCTCTCTAAAACACGTGTCAGGCCTGCCACTGCAGCACGTAGTCTGGTTTTAGACCACAAAAGGTTTTAAACTAGAAAAGGTTATAAATCTTCCTTTTTAATACTTATAATGCCCTTCTAAGGTAGGACCTAAATGCTCATAAGGCAGTGTGCATGGTATCCATAACAAAAGCCATGTGCACTTACATTTTGCATGTCTTGACATTGAAAAACTCATAAAGTTGTTTTTCACTGTGGGAAGGCTATCCCTCCCATAGACTCACCCTGGGCTACCTTATTTCACTTAATAAGGGATAAATTCAGTTTGAGAACAGATAGAGAGATGCTTTTTCCACTCAGTCTTCCAGCCAGAGACAACAGACTTCCAACCCTCCTGGCTTCAGCATGTGGACAGTGCATCTGTCACTCTGACCTGCCAAGTGCTACCACACCTGTCCTGGACCAAGGGAAGTGTGTTTAAGGTTTTGCTCCAGCAGAAGCCATGCTTCTACTGTAGATCCTGTCCATCATCCCTGCTGCACAGGTCTGAACTCACATATCGCCCCTGCTGCATGGGTCTAACCTAGGCATACTACTTGTTGCGCATGTCTAAACCTACGCATTGCAACTGTTGGGCGGCTCGGAACCCACACATCACCACCATTGCATGGAACTTACTGTTGCCACAGAAGTACAACTGCGGAGTGCATCCATCACACAATGTTCATTTGTGCAGCAATGCGCCAGAAAAATTGACACAAATGTCAAAAACATGCTGGTTACACCCAGGAAATGACGTAATGTGTGTGGCAGACTGCATACTAGGAAGTGTGAAGTTAGTTTCACTTTCTGTTGCAGTCTGTTAGTTTGAGCTGGTTGGTGGTGGCATTTGGAGGGTGTCTGGTGGAGTTTTCGGCAGTTTGTGGCCTAGTTGGTGTCTGGTGTGTCCCTGCCTTCTCTGCACTTTGTACTTTTTGTGCCTTTGTCTAGTTATTTGTATTAGTATTTGCCTTTGTATTGTCAGGTGTTTGTCCCTTTTTGTGTATTAGGGTAGACAGTAGTTTAAGGGATGTTATTTCATTTTTTTAGGCTGTTAAGGAGGGACACGGTCTTGCCTGGGAAGGATAGAGGGAAGAATTACAGGGAGGTCAAAGGACTCATATGGCTGATCATGCACTACCTTCCATAGATGAGCCAAGGCTATCCCCCAAAGGATTCAGAAGTCACAGACGGGAGAGAGTGCTGTGACACAGAGATATTTGGCAAGGACTGGACAGTCAGCCAGATCAAGTACCATTGGGCCGATGTGATAGCCTGTGAGGCGGCTGTTGTGGACTTCTAGGTTTGGAGGTTGAAGAACCCGTAGGTATGTATTCATGTAGCATCAGCATGTAGTAATGTTGTGATATTAGTCATGCTAAAATTCATATGCAAAATGTAGCTGCAACATGTGGAGGCCTTGTGACACATAAGCCATCAGAGAGAGCAACACCAAGTGGCAGACATATCGAAGGGTCACACTTAGCTGCACACCTGGCATAGATTCTGTCTTGTGTTAGATGGAGCTACTGGTCAAGCAGCCAAGCAATGGCAAGCATCATTTCCACAAATTGCGGGTCAATACTGACCAATAAACTGCTGTGATGATGTATTGGCACATCAATATAATGGTGCACATGAAGTATTGTTGCATTGGCTCACTCAGCTGACAATAATACTGCATACTATGCCAGCCAAACTGCCCCTATGGCTAAATGCACATTGCATATCACGATCCACACTGCACACAACATAAGGTGTGTGTGTGTGGCAAGTTCACATGTCCAGTTTCACATTTACCATTATAATGCTTAGCACAGCGTCTTACCTTTCTGCACAGCCCCAGAGTGAAAGGGCAGGAATGCATCATATTCAACCTTTGTGGTGCATTCCTGTCCTTTCCCATCGCAGGAACACTTTGGTGTGCCTGTACCAATTATTGCATCCTTGTGTCAAGGTTCAAGGGAGCCAGTGATGATGCTGGGCAGCAGTACTTAAACATCACATATTTCAAGCATGATTCTGCCATAAAAGATATCTCTGACCTTATACCTACAGCCAGGTCTGCCCTGCAAGATAACCAGCTGGATTTCATGTTGTGACAATGTATACATATGTGTGTGTATAAGGCTGTTGAAATGTGCCATTACACTGGGATGTCATTCTGCTTAGTTTTTATTTTGAACTGTGTATAGTAGTACCATTCAAAATGAAATTTCTGAATTAATGTCTTCCAGGTAGACATGTGCGTTTCACCCAGGGAGAAGTGGACAACTTCCAGGACCCTAATGTCACAAATAAGTGTAATGAGTACATGGTGGTAGCTCTCTGTGAAATTAATGTGTGACCCATAATGGTTGTAACAGTGTGATGTGTATGGGGAGGTATCCATGGCCATGCAAATATTGACAATCAGTGAGCCAACACAACAGCCCATATGTATAGAATCTCTTGTAATTGAGAAGGCATGTGAATGGGAATGTAGTGTCAATAAGGGCAGGGCCACTTGATTTGTGCAATTGTGTGGATGTGGGAATTTTTGCATATTTATAGACCTAGATGCATTTACAACATTAACCATCATCTGGCACATAGGCCCTCATTATGACATTGGCGGTAAATCCCGCTTACCGCCGGGGTGATGGCCGCCAACATACCGCAGAGGCAAACATCTGTTCACCAAATTATGACACACACACCAATCCGACAGAATGTTGCCACATACACAAATCCTCCAGCCCAAAGGTCAGTGCTCAAGTGGTGACACCAACACTCATACCGTTATGCCAACAAAACAATGGCCACCACATTATGACCCACGAATCACCACGGCGGACATTCAACGGAGGTAAACCATTGGCGGTACACATAGGCGTCCTCAAAATGGACACCCATATACTAAACTACAGAACATTAGCCACCACCAAAAACATACACCTGACACTCATACACACACCACACCCACTCACAGCACTATAAAATACACACCCACATTACCCACAACCCTTTACAAATACAAATTATTGCCATTAGACTGACACCAAGACCACTGCGACAACTAGACACACACACCACATACACCCATACATCCCTTATGCACCCCACTTCACACACCCAACCAGAGTATCCAACACCCACATACTTACACACACCACACAACACCCATGTCCCCACAAAGGCACCCCCATTTCTCTGATGAGGATTTGTGGGTCATGGTGGAGGAAGTAGTCAGGGTAGAGCCACAGCTGCTTGGAGCACAGGTACAGCAAATATCCATTGCCAGGAAGATGGAGCTATGGCGGAGGATCGAGGACAGGGTGAACGCCGTGGGACAGCATCCAAGAACAAGGGACGACATCAGGAAGAAGTGGAATGACCTATGGGGGAAGGTACGTTCCGTGGCAGCAAGGCACCAACTCGCCATCCAGAGGACTGGCGGTGGACCCCCACCTACTCCCCCACAGCTCACAGCATGGAAGTAGCAAGTCTTGGCATTACTGCATCCTGAGGGACTCACTGGAGTTGCCAGAGGACTGGACACTGGTGAGTCAACATTTACTACTTATCACCCCCCATACCTGCATGCATCTCAACCCCTCTCCCTCACTCCCATTACTCCCCTTCATCCCACACACTGCACCTACACATAAAACTAACTCCAAAGCCACGCCTTGCATGCTATACCAATGCATGGACAGCCCTCCCAGCCATGCATGGACACCCATCACAAAAGCATGCACAGCATGGAGAACTAACAATCACACAGTACATCACCATACACAAACAAAGTTGGCCGGGTGAGACAGGTAAGTCCAAATGGATACGTAAGGACTCAGTGTGGAGTTTACGGATTTACTCTTTATTTGTGCTCTCCAATAATTGTCTCTTTCTTTTTCTTATCTCTCCTTATTTTGTATATTTGTAGACTGTATTCTTCTTTTCTTTCTTTCCTGTTCCTTATTGCCTTTTCTTTCCGGTTACAGGTTGACACCTCAGGGATCCAGGAGATCGTCCAGCGGGAGAGGGAGAGAAAACAAGAAGCCCATTTTCAAAAAGGTACATTTTGGCTATCTGGTAGGTTTTGGTCTTTCCTCTCTGGTTTCCTTCTTTTCCCTTGGTTTCTGTCCTTGTTTATTCCCTTATCTCTCCTGCCCCTTCCTCCTGTGAGTCAGTTAGTATCTAGAATGCTGTTTACTATTCCCTTTCTGACACCTTTCCTTTTTGTTTCACTGCATTTAATATTCTGTTTTTTAAGTTTTATTTTATTTCTTTCACATGTCCTGGTTCTTAATTTTTAGTATTGTGATTCATTTCACCCAGTGCCTTGTCTGTTCTTTGGTCAGTGATCTTTTTATTTTTTTATTTGGTCTCTTTATTAAATAATACACAAAACACCAGTGCGCCTCAGTTCCAGTGCCCTTTTAACTTCCCGCCCCTTCCCCAGCTCGTTCCAGTACCTGGTGAGGCCACGTTCCTCCTGGTACTTGGCTGGCTCTTTCGCAGCGTCTCTCCATCAATCACCTTGAGGCTCGTTCCGATGTGGGGTTCCTAGCCGTCGGATTCCAAGGCCCTCTGTTGTAGTATTCTCTTTTTGGTTGCCGTCCGTCCGCTCCCTTGCTTCTCTGCACTCCTCCTCAGCTTCCGCGTCTCCTCTGTGCCGACACGCCTCTCCTCTGTACCAGCCATCGTCTTCTCTTCGGTCCAGTCCCCCAACAGAAGATGCCCCCAGTGATGACAGTGACTCTGGACGTCTGGATGAAGTACTTGGCCCATCAGGGACCACTGGTCAGTCGGTCACCCCAGCCCACTCCCAGTCAACCACAGAGCCTCCCCCATCAGTATCCAATACCACAGCACCCACCCAGCGTCCCCACACTTCTCTCCCCCAGGTCACGTCAAACAGCAGTGTGGCCACCTGTACAGGAACCCCTGTCCACAACTCGCCCCCAAGACAATCAGGAACCTGGGGTCAGTGGCAGTGGGCACAGAAGCACAGGGGAACATGGACACTGGGAGGACTGCTGTGCTCCAAGGGTAGGACAGGCCCAGGGAACGACTCTCAAGGAGGCACTCATTAATGTCCCGGGGGCCTACCAACAATCCCAGGACACGATGGGCCAGATCCTTACCAACATGCAGGAGAACAAGCGGCTGTAGGAGGAACACCACAAGGAGGTCAGGAAGGACTTTCAGGCTCTCAACACCACCATGATCTCCATAGCAGTGATGCCGGCAGACATGCCCAACATCATGAGGGAATCGACAACCTCACAGCGGGCCCCTACCACTAGCCAGTCAACTGACCAGCCCTCCACTTCTGCTGTAGCTAGTGGACAGGAGGCCCTACATAGGACCCACAGGCCACCAGCACCCCTCCACCTGTAGAAGGTGAACCACCCCACAAACGTTCCCTGCGACCCAGACAGAAGCCAGAGACACTTGCTAAGACCAAGCCCACCGCCAGGAAACAAGACTCTCCTGATTGTCCCCCTTGTGTCCCACCCTGTCACCTTGTCCACTTTGAACTGCCTTTGCTCCCCTTCCTATGGTCCCGTCGACACTGGACACTGGACCTGTGCTACAAACAGACTGAACAATACCCTGGACTTTCCGCCACCATCACCCCATTCCATTGCACTTTTCAGTCAATTATTTGCACTACAATAAACACCCTTGAACACAACTTGAGTGACACTGTTTTATGTGTTGAAAATGTGCATTTATGGGAATAGTCATATCTAGTGCAAATGATCTGAACACTGTGATGGCATACAAATAATGACCTGTAGCTGCCTGTAGTAAACCCATCAGGACAATGTTGTCATATCACCAACATCTGAAAATTGACACGCCATAGGTCACAGTAAGTCGAGATGCAATAGAAGTGAATGCCTTCATGATACAGCCACACAGAAAAAATCAATAGTCAAAGTAATGGTGAGTTTCACTGTCTCACCTGTGTGTCATTGGAAGTATTGTCGTATAACTGATGTTCTGTTGTCCTCATCCTCATCCTCTGCCTTCTCATCCTAACTGTCCTCAGGGTCCACTGCTGCCACAGGGCCATCTCCAGTCCCCTCCTCCTGCAGAAAAATCACGTAATCTGAGGGCCAGGTTGTGCAACATGCAGCATGCCACTACTATCTGGCAGACCTTCTCGGTTGAGTAGCACAGGGATCCACCTGTCAGATCCAGGCATCTGAACCTGGCCTTCAGGAGGCCGAAGGTCCTCTCGATTATTATCCTGGTTCGCCCATGTGCTTCATTTTAACGGTTCTCAGCCCCTGTCCTGGCTATGTGGGCCTAATGTACTTTGGAGTGGGCATTGGCCCTTTCTGGACAATTGTTCTAAAATTGGTTCATATGGTGGGTGTTGCCTTACTATTACAATGTCAGTGCTGCTGAACTGTAGTCCTTGGAATATTATGCGTTGCGTCATGTGCCATTGGTTTACATCAGCAGCTGGTTGTGTGTATGGTGTGTGTGTACATGGTGTGTGTCGTGCGTGTGTGTGTCACTCTCCTTTTTCTCCCTCCTTCCCTTGTGTGCTAGGCGGCTGCACTCACTGTCGTCGTCTTCATCAGCGTTGGTGTTCTAGGTGGAGCATGGCGTAGAAGAGCATGAAGGAGACTTGCAGTTCCGGTGCTATGGTGGCGTTGGTCTTCTCTGTGTCTCTGTTGGTGAGTCTTTGGTCTTCTGTGATGTGTTTTCTTCAGGCTTTTGATGGCATTCGTACCACCCCAGAAATCGTGGTGGTTTTCAGTTTCATAATATGGTGGGTGGTACCTTGTCTTCCCCCTGGCTGTTGATGGCTAGCGCCGTGGTGTGTGGTGTTAACGCTCTTGTGGATGGTGTGGTGCATTGGCTGTCTATGGGAGTTATCACTGCCATGGTCATAATTTGGCAGTATTTACCGCCAGCCTGTTGGCGATATTACCACCACTTTAACAGTCATCGCCAATGTCATAATGACCACCATAATCTTCACAAATTGCCATGGATAGACATATCAATGCTAGCCTCACGCTCAGTATATCCCCTTTGTGGCATTTCTATGATACATTCATACAATGCAAAGTGTGAACCAAAGTTGCTGCACTGTGTAAAAGTGAAAATGTAGTAATGTACAGTGATGCCAGGATACAGCTCATTACTGTGGATTCCTACTGGTGGTGTACATTTGCCTGGCTAGCACCAACACAGGCCCCCTTGCATTGCAGGCAACATAGTCCTTGGCCAGTTGAGTATGCCTACCTGTATACAGACACTCCTGAAATACGCTTGGCATTTTTTTGGTGTGCTGATGACTACACCACTGAGATAATGAGTGTGCAGAAAATATCAAAATGTAAGTGTTGCCTGGTGTTGGTACACCGGTATTCAGGATGCATTGTGTCATGTATCAAGGTTAATATATGATGTTACATTGGTGAAGTGTTCTAAATCAGTGGTTCCCAACCTGTGGTCCGGGAACCCCTGGGAGTCTGCTTAGAAAATTATACATTATTAACAGATTAGGTCCCCAGCTTTCAGTAATGACTTAATGGGGGGTCCCCGGACTCCAAAAATGATTCAGTGGGGGTACACCGGTATTCAGGATGCATTGTGTCATGTATCAAGGTTAATATATAATGTTACATTGGTGAAGTGTTCTAAATCAGTGGTTCCCAACCTGTGGTCCGGGGACCCCTGGGGGTCTGCTTAGAAAATTAAACATTATTAACAGATTAGGTCCCCAGCTTTCAGTAATGACTTAATGGGGGGTCCGCGGACTCCAAAAATGATTCAGTGGGGGTCCCCGGGTTCCAGTGATCATTAAATGGGGGTCCACAGAAGTCAAAATGTTGGGAACCACTGTTCTAAATGAATGTCTTGTAGCAGTGAGACACCCATTCTCCATCTATGGAGTGACTCCCTGATGCAGAGGAAGGAAGTCAGCAATGTGTTCTGCCTTGCATAACATCATATTATGATGAAATGCTGAGTTACAGAAGCTGGACTAGCTTACCGTAACTCCTCTCACATAGGTTTTGAGAATACCTTGCCCTCCCTTGTGTGATGCAACAGCAACATCAAAAGTGAACAAATCTGGACCATGAATAGATTGTGCTATTGACACATCTGAATGACCATGAATCACTGGTATGAGTGGTATGCATGTATTATAGTTACTTGAGTATGGTTGACATATTGTGTTAGGCGATGTAATTGTACTGAAGGTATATCATTCATATTTCTACATCAATATTTGGTGTAGGTGTGGAAAGGCACCTATGATTGCATGTCAATGTCACACTAAATTTGGAAAATGTCCTAAACGTTTGCAACTTGAGCTAATATGTGTTTGCATTTACTCCCTAGATAACATGACAGCAGAACTGCTTAAATCATATGAGGATTGATGAGTACTCTATGTCCACACCTGGAAAATAGTTAATGGATTCCTCAAAATGGCACAGATTTATAAAAAGGCAAAGGTGAATGGAATATAGAGTTCTGGAAGGAGGTCCAGGCCACAGAGACCCCTACTGTGACAGTGATCAGCACACAGCCAACTCCAGGACCCTTAAGCAGATCAACCGGGCCAGTCACAGTGAAGATGATGCAATGAATGGGCAGGAGGGTAAGTTGCTTGAAAAAGTAGATGCCCAGCATTAGGGAGATCCTGTTGACATGCCAGGAGGCACTGAAAAGGACAGCAACACAGATATGGCTCTCTCTCCCTTAGGACATTCCCTTTCTGGTTATTGTTCTATTAGATTTGTTTTATTTTACTAGTAGGCATAGTGATAAGTAGGGTTTAATGTGGACATAGTTGTAGTTTAGATAAGTTTTAGATATGTAAGTAGTTTATGGATAGTAGTTTTTAGTATGTTCTTAGTAGGGTAGGCTAGTTAGTGGGTGAGGAGTTGATGTTTTGTGCAGGATAAGCAAAGCAAATGTAGGATAATATGTGTATTTAGTAAATGTTTATCATATAGTTGATGTTTGTATTGTATGGATCTATATATATTAAGGGGGTAGGGGCTGATGTTTAACTTGTCATGTGTGAATATAGGATAAGAAAGTAAGATAAGTTAGTATAGGCTAGAGATAAGGATAGTTAGTTTAGGATAGGTAGGCTTAGTTTTTATAAGTAGTATTAGTTTAATTCATGTATTTCATTGTTCTCTAGCTGGGTGTTATTTTTTAACAAAAGTTGGTTCTATTGTTTTGAGTAGAGCATATGAAACACAAATTGTACTGCACTAATTGTTGGTATATGTGTCTTTGTCAGAGGCCTCTGGACAACTGTACGTCTTCTTCTGATTTGAGTTTTGTATGGAACTATGCCCATACCAAAGGGACTGAAAGTGGGGGCTCAGAAAGTGAGATTACACACTACACTACACAGGTTGTCTCCTACTGTAGTACCCTGTGTAAAAGGAAGTGGGCAGCTAAGAGTCTATTTGGATTTTATTGTACAGATATTTGCTCCCTGCCTGCATTGTGACCTAAACTGCTGCATAACACCACTAATGCTAACACCTTTTCACCTTTTTGCAAGTAGGTCTGCATTGTTGTGTTGATTTGTAATGTTTAGGAAGTAACAAATGGCTGGACAACATCCATCATAAGTAAAAAAATTCCGCTTGCTTTCTGTGCCACATCATGCAGCTCTTTTATAATTTGGAGAAAAAAATGCCTTTATTATCATAGGTCTTACATTTACCACTCCCCTGGGTGGTATAGCATTTATACAAGCTCACTGATGTCAACCAATGTAATAATTGTGTGTGCAAATATTTGATATGTGGATGCACTCACAATCTACTCATGTGAGGCCTTTCCGTGGCAATCAATCAATCAATCAATCAATCAGAGCATTTGTAAAGCGCATTACTCACCCGTGAGGGTCTCAAGGCGCTGATATAGTTGATGTTTGTATTGTATGGATTCATATGTAGATGGTGGCAGAGTATCAGCATACACTTATTTGAGCCTGTGTTGAGTTATTCTATACTTATCAGTATACACAAGTGAGGCAAGGTTTACTTGCATGCCTCAGTCATTTACAGTATTGACTTGCCCTTGCACATCCTTCTGTGGTACAAGTACAATGCAAGCCATGTCAACTATGGAAATAGTTGTCTGGCTAGGATAACTACAACAGTGAAGACTTTGGTGTGGCATAGTATCATTTTGTCAACCAGTGATGTTTACTAGTTAGTAGATAATGTAGTACTCTTGACATTACTACATTATTGTTGACAATAGTTACACTGTTTTAACCTCACATTCCTCACACGTCCTGTGTACATGTGTAAGTATTGTGTGTACTTTATCAGTAGGTTCTCACTGTGTGTCCATCAAAACATTCCATCTTGTTGATACATTCTGACATGACATTGCAAAGGTACACATTGGTTTGAAATGGTGTATGTGCACATACCAAGGCACCATGTCCAAATACATTTCGCTCAATCTTCTCTAGATTCACAAAAGTCACAGTGGCGTTTATCGTTTCAATAGGATTCAAGACCTTTGGGGCATAACCATACAAAACTTGATATGCTTCTGAAAAAACAACAGATCCATTCACTTCTACATGTTCCTAACCTCACTTTACATTATGGGAGTAGGTTTGGACTCACAGAGTAGCACATGCACACAGTTAAAAAAGGCAATTATTGGGTCTAGTTACAAATAATTTTACCCATGGAATAAAAGATTTACATTTGTGTCATGATTTAAATGAGGAGAACATTGCCTTTAGGGGGTGATGCTTTGGATTTAGGGGCCCAAATGGCCAAGAATACTGCTGAACAAACAAAGAGTATTGTCCTGTGTTCACAAGAGTGTGGCATGGTGTCCGATACAGGACAGATTAGACAATTGGCTGGGGGCACTAACAAATGTTCATTGAAATGTTCTCCTTAACAAACTGGGGGAATAAACATATTCCTCCTCTGATGCATTTTCGGCCTCCTCTGGATCTTGAGGGATTTGAATGGGAGGCACACACACATCAGAAGCAGAAGATGTAACTCCCATGTTCCCAACGACATTTGTGAGTGCCTGTTACGCAGAATGGTAGTCCCTGGCAAAGGTTTGCTGGTTTGCCCACAAATCATCAATGTTGCTGTTGAAGGCACTCATTGTTGCTATGAAGGAGTATAAACTGACCTCCAGAGACTGGATAGAGGTAACAATGCCCCCCAGCTGCCTGGCAACTTCACTGATGTCAGATGTAGAAGGTTGGTGTTGTTGTTCCTTCTGCATCATGACATCAGTGATGTCACTTAGTGACTAATCAATCCCATGGAGCCAAGTATAGGTGTCTGTGATGGACGTTGACACCCCTTTTGATTAACACTCCTAAGAACTCCCTCAAGAATGCCTAGTATGGTCTCCATTGCCGCCCAGAACTCATCAGCCATCCGCTGCTGGAATCCTACCACAGAGCATTGGAAAGTAGTAATGTCATTGGTTGAATGCATATGTTCTGTGTGTGTCGTTTCATCTGGAGGCCCAACAATGTTGTCTACTCTTACCATTTCCAGAGCAGAATTGTCAAAAGAGTTCAGGAGCTCTTGGAAGGTGTCATCATTCATTGGGGCCATGCTGGTGTCCTCAACAGGTGCTCCATAATGGACAGGCTGATCTCCGGGAGGTGGAGTCAGTCCCTCTGGAAAAAATGTTGATATTTTTAGGTGATTTCCTAAATGATTATGACATTAGTTATTTCTGTAACTTTCAGACAGTATTTTTCTTCGCTTTCAATTACATATGGATATGTGGCACGTGATTTTCTAGAAGTGTATATGACCATGTTGTTTTATAGTTGCTTTTCTCATGTCAAGGTAGGTTTGTCACACATCCTGAGTATTCATTAGGTGGGTCTATTTGCGTAACTTTCGCACAACCCTACACAGCTTACCAGCTTGCTGGTCTGCCCTGCCCGAATGAGTGAGTGCAAGTATGGGACACATTTTACATGTTTGCGGTGTCTGCTCGCACGTTAACAAAATTGGCGGCTTGGCACCACTGCAGAGACCATTCAACCTTGTAGTAAGGGTGTGGGCATTTGCGCTAGCCATCTGTTTGCAGGGCACCACTGACCAAGACATGTCAATTGTTTTTTCGACTCACAATATCCTGCACTCTGACATTCACACAGCATTACACACCAGGCTGCCTTTTTGTTCTGTCTTGAATGCAATTCCTGTAGTACTGGTCCCTAGTGTTCATCTTTCAGATACGTCAACACAAAACTACATATCAAGCTAACTTGCTGCACTGCATGTAAGGGAAGGTCTTGTACAAGGCTTAATCTAAATTTGACTGGGGAATCCTGTAGTTTTATAACACACACAATCAACTCCAGACTCCAAAACACTAAGAACTGAGGAGCATCTCTGAAGTGGATAGCCTCCTTCATTACTGGTAGTATGCAACAGTTCATGCTCAATCCATTCTCTCAGAACCCAAGAGATTCATATCTAGAGTCCATCACATTGCTTCACTCTGCCCCACTCTCTTGGACACGTAAATGACTCTTCTGGCAAATAATATTCAAATTTGACTGGAGAATCCTGCACTTGTCCAACACACACAGTCAACTCCAACCTCCATAACACTAAGAACTGAGGAACATCTCTGAAGTGGATAACCTCCTTCATATTTGGTAGTATGCAACAGCTCATGCTCAATCCATTCCCTTAGAACCCAGGGGATTCATATTCAGAGTCCATCACATCGCTTCACTCTGCCCCACAGTCTTGGACATGTAGATGAGTCTTCTGGCAATCATTATTCAGAACCAGAGACTGTACTTCAACGTTTACATTGATGTCACCCAGATCGGACACTAACACTCATGTGACACCAACACCACCAACAGTATTTAATATATGCCATTGATCAACATGGCTACCTGTATGTGAGATGAGTTGCTCATACTCAACATGACAAGATAGCAGTGTTGACATTCTGCAACATGTACTCACCATGGTTGCCCACGTGCCTAGGCCCAAAACCCTCACCATCCAACCACCGGAGACATCTGTCTATCATGCTGGACACCAACCTCATCATGAAACTTCAAATTGGCACAATCATCTCCACCTACTTTTAGGTTATTTGCATTGTCAGACATTTTTACAAATGGCTCCTTCCTGACACCTGTCCAACCCTTACCCATGGATTCATCACATGTTGAATGAAATACAACAATGACCTCTACTACAGCATCTCTGCACACGTGCTACACATAAGGCAAAAAATACAACACACCACTGCCAGATTATTACTCAGCCTACCTTGTGGCACACATCACATGTCACCACAGAAATGTATATTGCCTGACCATTCAGACACAATGGCAGTTCAAGATGCTCAGCCACACACCTACAATACACTACACTACCGGGGACCCACCTGGCTCAGATAAAATCTATGCTTCCACCAAGCAATTGTGACCCTCCACTGTGCGTCACTTCCATTCAACCACTCACCAAATATCCATATTATCATGCCAGGAGCTAAGGTGTTCTCATACATGAAAGACTGCATCTGGGACAACCTCCCCCAGTACATGAGATCAACTGTGTCAAATATGGATTTATACTAGTAACTGTACACATGGCTATTTGAGGGATACTACTTGCAGCGCATACATCTCCTCAGCACCCGGAGACCATTTTGGGTGACACATTACACAATAAGTACAATGACTACTTACATTACAGTACACTTTGGGCTACCTGGGACCGACACAAGCATAATTGGGTACTGGTATGAGGGAGCCTGTATTGGCATCTGCATATCTGCTAAATTTCCCAAGTGCATGCATGATGTGCTATCCCAGTTCAGATTTTGTATTTTGTGTTATGTAACTTGTAGTCCTGTTTTTGTGAAGGAATAAATGACAGTGCATGTCCCTGTTTCGAGAGGTAATCCCTTGACTGGGGCAGTACATCACACTTGTACCAGAGAAAGCTGGCAAGGCTGGACTGAGCTGGTAACATAAGTACTGCCCATGAAAAGGACAGTGAGGTGCAGGATGATTTGACATGTGGGGCATTCCTGCCCTTTCCTGTTTGCATATCATAGCGCAACACAGCACATCGCAGCAAAGTGTGTTGCTGGATTGTCCTGCATGGCAGTTTGGCAATAAATGGTCCCTTATTTTGACTCACTCCATAGTTGTCCCATGTCCGCCACTTCAGCACTTTCTAGCCCTTCTACTCCAGCAACCAACTCTTTTGGGATGTGGGATGCCACCTGCTCCTCCAATAGATCCAACTCCTCATGCACATCAGGTTCTCCTCCGATCTGTCTTAACATTCCCTGACAGTTTTTCTTTGGTCCTGTGCATATAACAATTCCACCTCTTGCACTCCAGAATGGCCCTCTTTGCTTGTGCTACACAGTTGAGTTTATCCACTATGAATTGCCAAATGGCCTCGCTTCTCCCTAAAGGAAATTTTGAGGTACAAAAAGGAGATGTTAATTGCTTGCAACCTCACAACAATATCTTGTTCTCTTCCACACAGAAGTTTTACTTTCTTTTCCTCTTCACCAGGGGTGCTGGCAAGTTGTCTGGGTTGAGGTTGGTAACCTCCTGGCTCACTGAGGCTTCTTCCCTGGTTGTCAGTAATATGAAGTATTGGTGGGTTGAATGTGTCACCTTTGTCAGCACTCCCACGATGCAAAACACTCCCGAGTCACGGAGTACTGACTTGCGGCATGTAAAGGCGCATTATGACCCGCAAATCAGCTTTGCATGACGTAAGGAGTACTTGTGTTGTGGCACCTTGCGCTATTCCTGACACTTTGCATCGAAATTCCTGATGCATCTTTGATCCTTGCCAAAAAATACAGAATATTCATGGGTCAAAGAAATGCTGCAAGATAGAACAGTTTTTTCTGCTGCAATGCTGTCGCAACACAGAATTAACTCAGTTCTCATAAATATGTCCCGCAATCTCCCTGTGCCTTCCCAAAACAATTGCAGTTCCTGTGATTAGTCCTGTGTGCTGTTTGACATACATCAACACCTGGCTGCAGTAAATCTGATCATTTTTAATCACTATTAGTACTGTAGTCATTTTTGTTTTGGTAGAACAATTATATTGCTCTTTTGTCAGTGTGTTTTGGGGTTTCCTGAATCTCCCCCTTAAATTTTCCTAAGCCCCACCCATTTAATAGTAACTATTCCACACTTTCCGGCCACAGTTGTACAACTTTACAATGCATGCCATACCACTCATTCTTTTACTACAGATCCTTTACCACACATGGCATTACTACACACACACCTTTTCCTCTCATGCCTCTACTATGCAAGGGAAGTATAGTTAAGGTAATTTAACCCTGTACAAATATACATAAATATATACACTCACACACACATACATATATCATTTTCATTTTTGCTTTGTTTTTTAGGGGGGAGACCCTCATGCGTCACACCTTAAAAAAATTATTTATATAATTGTTTTCCCTAATTTGTGCGGGCACCCTAATCCTCCTTTTTAATTATCTTTATCACCATTTAACCTTACCCACTCTTAAACCCTAAAATTAAAATTACCACTCTGTAATCCTATACAGAGCCCTAAACCAAAAAATGAATTTTACCACACTATACCCTGCTAACCACTAAAACCTAACATTACTTTTACCACCCTATACTCTTATCCAATATTAAACCCTAAAAGTACCCTTACTATCCTATACCTCTACCCACTCTAATCCTAATTACACTTACCACCCTATACCCTTACCCTCCTCCCAAACCATAAAGTCTTAAGCATGCCAGGTGTTTACCACACATCTGTTTTCCTGGTGGATTACTTGCTAAGTTACTTACTTGCAGTGTTATTCTTGAGCAAAATAATTGTAGGCATGAATAGGGAGGAATGGTTCTTGAGATTGAGAATGTTCTGGTGTGTTATTGAGACTTTGTGGTTTGTGTTATGTGATGGGCTGTTCTGTTGCATGTGAGGTTTTTGGTTACGTGCGATTATAGGTTCAATCAGCAGTTTGAATACTGTGATTTTGATGTACTTCTCTTATTTGCCATTTGTGTTGAAGAAGTTTTGGCCTTATTATTTGATAGTTTTGTAACTGGATTTGTTGAAATCTAAGATCCCAAAATATTATTGATGAACATTTCTGCAGAAAAGATTGTTTGCTTTGCAAAGCACCATACTCACACAGATAGGGTCTAACATTTTTTTTCTTTTCAGGGTTTGTGTATTTGCTACTTGGTGCACAGGAGAAAGTATGCTAGCCAGAGGTAGGTTGATGCTGGATGGGAGTCTGTTTAGCGTGAATTGAATTTGGCAAGAACCATGGGGGTACTAGATCTAAGAACAAAATCAGACAGTTATTCTATGCTATCCAGTGGTACAGAATCCTGCAGTAAAAGTATTCCAATTTCCGGCACATGCAGAATATAGTCATTGACTTGTGCCAATGATTCTTCTCCATTCCTCTGAATGAAGACAGTAAATGTCTTTTTGCATTTCAGTTCCAAAACACCATTCTGGATTGGTGTAGAATTCCAGAAGGGTTTTCTAAAAATCCCTGCATTTTTTGTCAGGTCTTAAAGAAAGATTTTGACAATCTATAGTCATCCTAGAACTCGTGCCCTGTGCAATATATTGATGACCTGCTTGGAAGACTGCAAACTACATGCAGTTTCACTTTTTAATCATTTGATGACAGTGGCCATAATGTTTCTTATGTGAGAAGTGATTTATCTTGGTTATCATATTGAAAAGTGAGCAAGGAAAGTCTCAAAAGAACATGTTTCTGCAATTCTGAAAATGAATCCTCCAGCCACTGAGAGGGGCATGAGGATGTTCCTGGGAACTGTTGACTAGTGTTGTCAATGGTTTTCAAAATCTTCCCTCAATGTGACAGCTTTAAACAGGCTCATAGTAATATCAAAGATCTAGTACCATTTGATTGTGAATGTATAAAGGCCTTCTGGGGTATAGGAGGAAAACTTAGAAATACAGCTGCCCTTGGAATGCCGGAGTAAAATAAGGAGTTCTACATTTTTGTCACAAAAAAGTAGGGTTGTGCAGAACTGGCAGAGTCTTATTCAGCAGAATTCCACAGAGTTACATACAAACTCTGTGAGATTCCACATAGTTCTCCCCACCCCTATCTCGGATGCGGTTCACTGCCCTGCTGAGGGTCAGCGACCTGTCTGCCAGGTCCTGAGCTGAGGAGCTTGGGGTTGCTCAGACCTGGCAGGGCACTGCTCTCACCTGCCTTTAGATGTGAATGCCAGTCCCTCTGCAACATGTCCTTGCGGTCCCTTCCCGACGCAGGCAGAAGAATGGAAAATGCCAGCCATGTGCTCGACAGGAGGCAGCACATGCTACACTGTAGCCAAGGAATGACGTGTTTAGTAATAACATCAGGATGCGTATTGTGTAACCATCCCCTCCCCCACCAGAGGGCCGCCCTGCGGGATGATCCTCCACACTATGCAGCACACGACATCTGTGTCAGCAGGGTGTAGAGTGAATCAGAACACAAGTGCACAAGGTTCCCCTTGCCCCCCAATGCCTTGTCAACACAAAACAGACACAATGTTCACACTCCAAATACTCGAAGTGCCCACTTCTCCAGGAAGGTGTGCCAAGCAGGGGGTAGAAAAGATCAAATTAAACAACAAAGCCCACATGTCTGCAAGGAAACAGTCTGTGTCGTACACTGAGAGTGTTATTGGACAGGGATGACACTGCTCGAATATCATACTGTGAGAAACTGGGGCTGATTGCAGAGGCCCCCTAACTTTTTGCCCCCATTTTCCACTTTATGCTGGTGTTTTCCTGACTCTGATGGTGCCCTGGGTACTGCTAACCAGTCCCAGGGCCTGTGCTCTGTGTAAAATGGATATGCAAATTAGGCTAATTATAATTGGCTAAGTTAACCTACCTATAAGTCCCTAGTATATGGTAGGGCATGTAGGTTTAGGGACCACAGCATAGGTGGTGCACACCTAGGTGCATTGCTGAGGTGCCCAGTGTCATTTTAAAAGCAAGCCTGCCTTGCTGGCTGCTTTTAAATTAAAGTTATATGCAAATTCGACTTTGGAATTAAAGGTACTTCCAAAGTCTTAAACTACCTTATTTTTACATATAAGTCACCCCTAAGGTGTGCCCTATGTGCCCCTAGGGATGGGTGCCATGTAACTATAAGCAGGGACTTTATAAAAATAGATTTATAAGCCCTGGTGAGGTAAAAACAGCCAAATTCGTTTTTCCCTCATTGAAGTAAATGGCCTTCATAGGCTAGAATGGGCAGACTTTATTTTAAATTTTAAAGTCTCCTTAAATGTTACATACCAAGAATTTGGTATCAAATTGATTGTTATAATAAATCCCACAACTTCCAGTTGTTGGATTTAATATAACTAGTGCAGGTAAAAAGTTTAGACTTTACCTAAAAAGTTGCCAATTTCAGCTCTGCATTGTTTTTGCTGCTGTGCTCTGATTGGCCAGCCTGCAGCAGCTTCTGCCAGGCTACTTTAATGAGGTGTGAAGTGGCCTGACTTCACACAAAGGAATGTGCTTGGGGGAGAGAATCTCCCCTCAGCAGATGGGGAAGCAGGAAGGGGGAGGGCTGCCAAACTGGTCTTCAAAGGCAGGGAAGGACATCTGGAGCACCCAGCAACACCCCCACATCCTGCAACCCCAGACAGCTAGGTGCCCCCTTGATTAGATTAGGAGAGGGCAGGAGAGGGGTGTGTTTATGATTTTTAGCCACACCAGTGGGTGGGCTCAGCCAGATCTCTCCTCTAAAAATCAGATTCATCCATTTTGGATTTTTAGAGACTGTTGCCTTCTGGGATGGATTTTTGCCACACTTCCCAGGAAGTGGTCATCACAGGGGACGACCCTGTCCCTGATTGGAGGACCAGGGCCCCCCTGCTTTTCACCCAGGAGCAAGGATAAAACTGGCAGACCTGCACCCACGCCTCAGATCCCCTCCAGAATTCAAGAAGAAGGAACTACAAGGAGAAGAAGGACTGCCCTGCTGGACCCCTGGCCTGCACCTGGACCCTGCACTCAGAAAGACTGCACCAGCTGCACACTTGGGCTTCACCACAAGAAGGACTTTGCCTGGCTTCCACTGGTTCAAGGAGGGACTCCCTGTTTGCTACAGGTGAAAAATTGCTAACCAGAGTCCCCTGCACCAACTCCTGAAAAAGTGACCAGCTGACCACTGTCCAGTGGCCAAAAAGGAGTTTGCGCCAGGTGCATTCTGGGAGTTGAAGTCCGCACCCCCAAGGATCATCACAGAACTTCTGGACCCTTGGGGTGAGCTGTGGACCCCAAAAGAACCTTAAAAGAACATCTGGGTGAAGCCCCAGAAGTTTGGAAAAGATTGGAGAATTTTTGAAAAAAAGCTCCATAAAGTGACCGACTCGACGCGGAAATTCTAGCCGGCTTGCCTCAACCGCGACCTGGCCTGACTTCGTGGTTCGTCCCGGTCAAGAAAAACATCCGAAAAAGAGACTAAGTCCGAACGTAAAAAGTTGACCGGGACCTTCCAGCCATCGTATCCGAGAAGGGCTCCACGGACGTCGGATCAAGATCCAGGTTTACCCCGGTCGAAGGATTTTCATCTCGAAAAAACGACTAAGTCCGAAGGTAGAAATCACCACCGAGGAAACCGACTTCGCGTATCCGGACAAGGGCTCCAGGAGGTCGGATCCAACTGGCAGGTTCGTCCCGGTGAAGAAAAACTTCAAAATAAAGACTAAGTCAGAAGGTAACTTTTTAACCGAGGCCTCCCGCGACCTGTAGCCGAGCAGGGCTCCATCGCGGTCGGCCTGAAAGTTTGACTTTGTCCCGGTCCTGGTGCAACCAGATGACCCTATTGGCGCTTTTTGTTTCTATGCGCTAGAAAATAATAATACTTTAAAAATTCATATCTCCGGTTCCCCTGAACCGATTTTAATCGTTTTTGTGTCATTTTAAAGATAAAAATATAAGCTATTTTTATAAATTGGTTTTGGATTTTTAAACTGTTTCCTGTGTTTTATTTAATTACTGTTGTGTGATATTTGAATGCTTTACACTTTGTCTCCTAAGTTAAGCCTTGACGCTCGATGCTAAGCTACCAAGGGTAGAGCTGGGATTAATTTACTGAGACCTAACTGTACTTTTGTGGAGGTTTGTGGCTTGTTGCTAGGTGTAGGTACCTACCTGCCCTACCAATAACCCATTTTCCAACATAATTGGAAGCAGCGACGGGATCCTGTACTTGTGTTCAATATCACGTTACAGTTTTAGATAAAACAAATTAAAAATCCTTTAAATTGTCCTAGTGCAAAAATTGTTTTTAATTTTTAATTTTAATTTTTTTAAAAAAATTAATTTGGATTAATTTCAATTATTGAATTTTTGTAATTTTTCTAAATTCTTGTTTCCAATTTTTGCAAAAAGTTTTTGTTGACACAAAACTAGGGAACCATGGAGCTTGATCTGGCTAGCCTACCCACACTGACAGTAGTCCAGCTTAGGGGGTTGTGTATTGAGAGGGGGTTGCCTGCAACCACTAATCTCAGGAAGGAAATCCTGATTAAATCCCTGACAGCATGGGCTGAGGCCCAAGAGGTAGAGACAGAGGAAGCTCCAGAGGAGGAAGAAAAAGAGGAAGATGTTAACTCTAACCACTCAGGGGAGGGAGGGCATCAGACCCCAAGTGAGGAAGAGGAGGAACGGTCCTCACTGGACACAGTCACTAGGGGCAGACCCAAAGCTAGTGGTAGGAAGAGGGTCCTTTCAGGAGGAGAGAACCCATCCATCAGGGAAAGAGAGCTGGAAGCCCAGCTAGCCTACATAGCTTTGGAAGCAGAGAAGCTGGCCCTAGAGAAGAAAAAGTGGGCATACAAAGAAAAAAGAGATGGAAGCAGCGATAAAGAAGCTGAGGTGTCCATGGGTGGGGGAGTTTGCCCCAGATTACCCAAGGGGGTAGTTCCTGCTTATATAGAGGGGGATGACATAGATAAGTGGCTAGGGGCCTTTGAGAGGGCACTCCAAATGAGAAGGGTTAAGCCTCAATACTGGGGTTCCCTTTTGTGGGAGTTGGTCCCCAACTCAGGGAGGGATAGGCTTCTGACCTTAAGGGGGGAGGAGGCAGATTCATACCCTAGTATGAAGAGGTGCTTAGTCAAGAAGTTTGGTCTGACCCCAGAGCAATATAGAGTGAAGTTCAGGGACACCCAGAAGGTCAGTACCCAGTCTTGGGTTGACTTTGTGGACACCTCACTAAAGGCACTAGAGGGCTGGATTATTGGCAACAAAGTAAATACTTATGAGGGGTTATACAATCTGATCATGAGAGAGCACATCTTGACCAATTGTATCCAAGAAAGGTTACGCCAGCATCTAGTGGACTCTAAGCTGACCAACCCTAGAGAGCTAGGGGAGGCAGCTGATGAGTGGTTGAGAACCAGGGTGGTTGTCAAGTCCCAGGGGGGAGACTCCAAGAAGGGGGGGACAGGTCCCCAAAAACCTAAGGAGGGAGGTGGTAAGCCCACCACAGAGACTCCCTCTGTACCCCAGAACCCTAAGAAGGAGGAGAGTAAATCCCACTCCCACTCTGACATGCAGAGACAGGGAGACCCAGGGTTAAAAAAGCTCTTGGACAGTAGGGCTTGCTTTGACTGTCAGCAGACAGGTCACTTCAGAGGAGATGCAGCCTGTCCAAAGAAGGTGGTTAGCACTGGGCTGTCCAGTGTAGCCATAGAGGAGGATTCCTCAGATGATGAAGTCCTCCTAGCATTGTGCTGGGAGACAGGACCAGATGGTAAGCTGGTGATCCCTGAGGGTGGGAGTAGGCACTTCCACCACATTCAAGTGAATGGGATCCCTACCACTGGCCTGAGAGACACCTGTGCCAGTCACACTGTAGTGAGTGACCGGTTAGTGACCCCAGACATGTATGTCCCAGGAAAGACAAAGAAAGTCAGGATAGCCACAGGGGAGGTCACCTCCAAACCTGTAGCCATAGTGCCCCTAGAGAGGGAGGGTATCCTTGACTGGATTAGGGTGGTAGTCAGTGCTGACCTTCCCCTAGATTGTATCCTGGGCAATGACCTCCCAGAGGTGAGTCTGGTCACAGATGGGGTGGTCGCCCAGGGCGCCCCCCCAACCCAAAGTCCTGGGGAGTCAGTCCCTACAGTTAGGAGACAGGGGTCCCCAAGAAAAGGAAAGAAGAAAAGGAAGGGTAGGCCACTCTTAAAGAGAGTTCCAGGGAGCCAAAGGCCTTCTGCCCCAGTAGGGGGGGAGCCCAGAGTTGGCACTGGTGAGGCCTCCCCTGACCCCAAGGAAGTCCTGAGTAGTCAGGCAGCTGTCCAGATGCAGGGTGTTGCCCCTGCACTGACAGAAGGGAGAGTGGAAGGAGGGTGTCTGCCACAGGAGGTGGTAGCCCCCCACTCTAGATAGCAAGAGGGGTGCCAGGACCCCAAAGATGCCCCTAAAGCAGCTCAGCCACCTGTCAGTGGAGAGCTTAGGGTGTGGTTCTGGGTACTGACAGCTGTCAGTAGCCTCTGCTGGGTGCTAGCCTTCCTGGCAGCACTGTACTTGGCCTGGGAGGCAGACCCCAGGGCCAATAGCAAAGTAGGCCCCCTGACCCTATTGGTCATGGTGGGGTTGCTCAAGTGTTGGGTGGCCTCTTTGGGTAAGCTAGGTGTTGCCCTAGCAAAGTTTGGAGTAGGGGAGGTGGGCACCTCACTACCCAAGTTGGCAGAGAGAGAGGAGGAAGACCCCCCTAGAGGGAAGTTTCAGTTTGAGTTGGGTCCTTTTACTGTTGGGATGGCTTCACTACCCAGAGGGAGTGACCCTGACAGGAGGATATAAGGCAGAGTAGGCCCTGCAAAGGGACAGCCAGTTTTCTTCACTGTCTTCCTCGCCTAACAAGCCAGGAAGACTCTCCCAGGGTTGGGCTGAGTCTCCTGGGCGTGTGGGCTGGGGGGGGGGTGGGTGAGAAACTGGGGCTGATTGCAGAGGCCCCCTAACTTTTTGCCCCCATTTTCCACTTTATGCTGGTGTTTTCCTGACTCTGATGGTGCCCTGGGTACTGCTAACCAGTCCCAGGGCCTGTGCTCTGTGTAAAATGGATATGCAAATTAGGCTAATTATAATTGGCTAAGTTAACCTACCTATAAGTCCCTAGTATATGGTAGGGCATGTAGGTTTAGGGACCACAGCATAGGTGGTGCACACCTAGGTGCATTGCTGAGGTGCCCAGTGTCATTTTAAAAGCAAGCCTGCCTTGCTGGCTGCTTTTAAATTAAAGTTATATGCAAATTCGACTTTGGAATTAAAGGTACTTCCAAAGTCTTAAACTACCTTATTTTTACATATAAGTCACCCCTAAGGTGTGCCCTATGTGCCCCTAGGGCTGGGTGCCATGTAACTATAAGCAGGGACTTTATAAAAATAGATTTATAAGCCCTGGTGAGGTAAAAACAGCCAAATTCGTTTTTCCCTCATTGAAGTAAATGGCCTTCATAGGCTAGAATGGGCAGACTTTATTTTAAATTTTAAAGTCTCCTTAAATGTTACATACCAAGAATTTGGTATCAAATTGATTGTTATAATAAATCCCACAACTTCCAGTTGTTGGATTTAATATAACTAGTGCAGGTAAAAAGTTTAGACTTTACCTAAAAAGTTGCCAATTTCAGCTCTGCATTGTTTTTGCTGCTGTGCTCTGATTGGCCAGCCTGCAGCAGCTTCTGCCAGGCTACTTTAATGAGGTGTGAAGTGGCCTGACTTCACACAAAGGAATGTGCTTGGGGGAGAGAATCTCCCCTCAGCAGATGGGGAAGCAGGAAGGGGGAGGGCTGCCAAACTGGTCTTCAAAGGCAGGGAAGGACATCTGGAGCACCCAGCAACACCCCCACATCCTGCAACCCCAGACAGCTAGGTGCCCCCTTGATTAGATTAGGAGAGGGCAGGAGAGGGGTGTGTTTATGATTTTTAGCCACACCAGTGGGTGGGCTCAGCCAGATCTCTCCTCTAAAAATCAGATTCATCCATTTTGGATTTTTAGAGACTGTTGCCTTCTGGGATGGATTTTTGCCACACTTCCCAGGAAGTGGTCATCACAGGGGGACGACCCTGTCCCTGATTGGAGGACCAGGGCCCCCCTGCTTTTCACCCAGGAGCAAGGATAAAACTGGCAGACCTGCACCCACGCCTCAGATCCCCTCCAGAATTCAAGAAGAAGGAACTACAAGGAGAAGAAGGACTGCCCTGCTGGACCCCTGGCCTGCACCTGGACCCTGCACTCAGAAAGACTGCACCAGCTGCACACTTGGGCTTCACCACAAGAAGGACTTTGCCTGGCTTCCACTGGTTCAAGGAGGGACTCCCTGTTTGCTACAGGTGAAAAATTGCTAACCAGAGTCCCCTGCACCAACTCCTGAAAAAGTGACCAGCTGACCACTGTCCAGTGGCCAAAAAGGAGTTTGCGCCAGGTGCATTCTGGGAGTTGAAGTCCGCACCCCCAAGGATCATCACAGAACTTCTGGACCCTTGGGGTGAGCTGTGGACCCCAAAAGAACCTTAAAAGAACATCTGGGTGAAGCCCCAGAAGTTTGGAAAAGATTGGAGAATTTTTGAAAAAAAGCTCCATAAAGTGACCGACTCGACGCGGAAATTCTAGCCGGCTTGCCTCAACCGCGACCTGGCCTGACTTCGTGGTTCGTCCCGGTCAAGAAAAACATCCGAAAAAGAGACTAAGTCCGAACGTAAAAAGTTGACTGGGACCTTCCAGCCATCGTATCCGAGAAGGGCTCCACGGACGTCGGATCAAGATCCAGGTTTACCCCGGTCGAAGGATTTTCATCTCAAAAAAACGACTAAGTCCGAAGGTAGAAATCACCACCGAGGAAACCGACTTCGCGTATCCGGACAAGGGCTCCAGGAGGTCGGATCCAACTGGCAGGTTCGTCCCGGTGAAGAAAAACTTCAAAATAAAGACTAAGTCAGAAGGTAACTTTTTAACCGAGGCCTCCCGCGACCTGTAGCCGAGCAGGGCTCCATCGCGGTCGGCCTGAAAGTTTGACTTTGTCCCGGTCCTGGTGCAACCAGATGACCCGATTGGCGCTTTTTGTTTCTATGCGCTAGAAAATAATAATACTTTAAAAATTCATATCTCCGGTTCCCCTGAACCGATTTTAATCGTTTTTGTGTCATTTTAAAGATAAAAATATAAGCTATTTTTATAAATTGGTTTTGGATTTTTAAACTGTTTCCTGTGTTTTATTTAATTACTGTTGTGTGATATTTGAATGCTTTACACTTTGTCTCCTAAGTTAAGCCTTGACGCTCGATGCTAAGCTACCAAGGGTAGAGCTGGGATTAATTTACTGAGACCTAACTGTACTTTTGTGGAGGTTTGTGGCTTGTTGCTAGGTGTAGGTACCTACCTGCCCTACCAATAACCCATTTTCCAACACATACACACTAGTCCCTCCAAGAAATTCTCAGAGCACTGTATTACTAAGGCAGAGAACAACTCCTACACTCCCAGGCCCTGTAGGAACTGTGAGGGTGGAGTATTACGGAAGGGCCCAATTGATTCAACACTTCTAGACTCTGTTGGAATTGCCAGTGTACAGGAACCTGCAGGTCCTGTGCTCCCCTCCCCCATGCTCAGAATTACATAGGTGGGAATAACTACTGCATTACAAAGTTCTAAGGGGACTCTCAGTGTGTATGATTACAGAGCTTTGAATGACTCCTGCAGGGACTTCATTGTGGACAATTACAGATGGCAAAATAAGTCTTGCATTGTTAGAACCTGCGGGTACTTCCAGTATGAAGGTTACAGAGAGGGAGGTTCCCCTTCACATTGAAATAGTGCAAGGAATCCCCTGAGACACTAATATAGCTGCAAACACCATCCTTCACACACTGACATCCTGCAGAGAGTCCGAAAGCAGTATCACATAAAGAGACTGACCCAGCACTCTGTTTAGGAGAGATTGAATAAGAGACAGGTCATAGCAATGTGACACCTAGGTGTACACTCACAGCAAGAGTGTCCTGCTCAGCACACAATGCCCCGACAGGGGTAGTAAGCACTATATAAATACTATTTACAATTACACTTAGCACAAAGAAGAAATGATCTTGACTGCAATAGTTGGCTAGCACTGCTCAAACTGATTATAAAAACTGGTTGCCAAACAACTTGGGCACAGTTTGAACTGTTGAGAACATGTGAGTTAAGTCACCAGGGGTGTCAAAGCAAGGCTGTGAGGCATCTCAATGGTAGCCAAGATTCTGCTCTCTCCTGAAGGTCGCTCGCTGAAATCTGCATGTGCTCCAATAACATTGCAAATCCTTTCATGAAAACCTTCACCTGCAGCAAGGAACTCGATAACTCAAATATTCAATAAAGTTATATGGTGCGCAGTGTGCACAGGGCGCAACAGCGGAGCAGAGTAGTGCACTGCGCATGGAACAGGTGAAGACCAGCATCAGTTCTCCACTGGTACACGAAGAAGGAGAAGTGGTGTTTCTCACCAAAGTGCATGACAATCTCACTCTAGGCATTGACTAGGATGGGTGAGTGGTGCCACAACACTAAGATTCTGAGCGCTACAGAACCCCGCATTCATAGGCATGCACCGCAAGGGTAGAAAGATGCACTTAACAACTGCTGAACACCCTCCAAGCATGGCAATGGACCAGTCGATGGAATCCGCTGCTCGATGAGCTGCTGCAGGTCTGGGGAGGTCTACATGGTTCCTTTCCAGTCAACATCCCACTGACCATGAGAATCATGGTGCAAGCCAGTGACCATTTGACATCCACCTGTTCTCTGATCTCCCTGTCTGAAGTTATTCAAGACATCTAAGCAGCGGTACCCTAATGCTCTCATCCTCCATCTGCCTCGGTAGCATCCAACCTCTCCCCTGAAAGCTGGTAGCAGAACTGTCCCCTCTCTTTGCACCCTTGTCTCTGCACTCTGCCCTTCTGCTTAGGGCAGTAGTGCTCATATGGTAGCCTGTGTGTATGTTTCCCTTGTGGGGGTTCCCACTGCTCTGCAGTCCTGGGTGCTTCTTTGTGCCTCTTATCTGACAGGAATACCCCACTCCCTAGTCCCACATAGGTGCACCGCACTCTCCACACACAGCAGCACCCTGGAGGGAGGGACATCTACTCATTCTAGGCTCCCCAGGCCCTATCCACATACCAGCGCCAACCCTCCCAGCACTTAAGCTTTCAGTTGCTTTATCGTCTGGAGAGAAGGGCACTGTGAGTCACAAGCCTCCTTCTGGACAAACAATATCACGAGAGCTGTAAGTCAATGGCACGTTGCAAGCCTCTTTTTTGTTTTTTTCACTAACCAATGGACCTTTGTTTAAGTAATGCTGATTAATTCTGCCGGCAGAGTGGCAGCATGTATTAGTAATTCCACATTTCAAGAGTAACATGGAATTACTCAATTCTTCCAATTCTGCCGGTGAAATAAAAAATTCCGCCCACCCATAAAAATAAAGGTTGGTGCCCCTTCATAGGTTTTACCCAAAAACTTGGGGGAGTGTCTTGAGGCCTGTTGCCTACCCCTCAGCTGTGTTGAATCCAGTAGCTACAGCTCTTCCTGGTTGTCTGAAGGACGTTGCAGCTTTATGCATTGCAATTCAAAACAATGAAGGCATTGTAATGGGAACTATAATAATTGTGCTTGTTTCTCATTCACTTGAGACTTTGTTGATCCATACTAGGACTCAGTGCGTGGCAAAACGTTGCTCTACTATGTATGAGCAAATCATACAGTGAACTGAAAACATTCCTATCAGGAAATACAATTTTCCTAACCCTGCAACACTGCTTTCTGTTTCAGACAGAAATGAAGACTGAGACAGAAATGATTATGGAGATGATGAACCAGAACATTACTGTGAAAATGTCAGTGTTATTTACCAATTATTCAACTGATTCGATCAAAATAATTTTTGGAAAGTCCTGGTTCAATTCAAAATTCTGAAATGTTGCAGATGATGTGTGCCAGAGATGCATAATATGCCAGAGAAACAAAATCAGAGAAAGAGGACTGTAGTGCTTAAGAGTCACACTGGCAAACCAGAGCCCCCATTTGCAATGCTATGAGTAGACTTCATTGGGATGCCAGTTTAAAATTGCCTTAAATATATTGTCAAGATTGTCCGCTCGATTTATAAGTGGGTTGGGGCCTACCCTACATAGAGATATGACAGATGCCAAATATTTTGTTGAGGGAATTGATACTACAGTTTGGCTTGCCAACCTCTTTTGAGACGGATCATAATACTAATTTTGAAAATTATATTCTTAAACTGACTTGTACAGCTCTCTGGATTTATCAAATGTTGCCTTGTGGCTAATGTCCTCATTCATCTCGCATAGTGGAGAAGATGAATGGGACCATCAAAAACAAACTATATAAAGTGTGTGCATCCAGCTGTCTAAAATTATCAGATGCAGATGCGCTTCTAATGACCATTAGAAGTACCCCAGACAAAATGACTGGTCTCTCATTTCATAAAGTGTTAATAGGCAGAGCCATGAGATGGCCTGCATACCCTCGGCACTGCTTGCATCAATGACTTAATGGCATTGCGTTAGATCTTTGCAAAGTTCTGGATGATGTTACAAGTTCTTTCTCTCCAAAGGTAAATTTGGCAACAGGACCATCAGAAGATACTGAGGGGCATATTTACAAGAGAGTGGCCCATTGGTCCCGATGCCCCACTTTCCTTGCGTCACCCCTGCCCCACCTAACAACTCCATGGTTGCACCGTATTTACAATACGGTGCACAATGGCGGTCATTAGGACAATAGCGGCAACCTTTTTGACACTATTGTGGTGCTTTGCAGTACGAGCATCAAAACTTTTGATCCTAGTGCAGCAAAGCACAGGGAGGTCCACTGATTAAAATGGGTGTGTCATTTTAACTCCTGCTCTGAGCAGAAGTTAGAAATTACAGAAAAAATGGCACAATGAAATGTTGTAAATTTCACTGTGCCATTTTTTCAGGCCTCCCCGCATCGGAATGTCCCTCTTGCAAACATTATGCGTGGCGCAGGAATAATGTGGCACAAGGGTTTACATAGTAGTGCAATGCTTGCATTGCACCACTTTGTAAATATGGCATGGGAGAAAGGCCTCCTTAACACTGCCTTAGCGTAAAAAAAAGACATTACGCTAGAACGTCGCAAGGTGGCACTAAGGGCTTGTAAATATGCCCCTGAGTGTCATCCCTTGCAACCAGGTGACTGGATTCTGGTGAAGAAGCATGCTCATAAAAGCTGCTTAGAATAACATTGGCAAGGTCCTTACCAGATCATGCTTATGACTAACAGTGCTGTGAAGTATATTGGAGACCCATAGTAGATGCACACCGCTCAACAATGGGAGTGAAGAAGGAATATGAGGAAGTGGTGACAACAACCACTGATTCACTAGTGAAGTTGCTGATGAAGGTAAAGATCGTGGTGAAAGTATTAGTGACCAGTTTCAAATTGAGGAAAGAGTGATGAGCTAGTGCAAAGTCACAAGTTGCAGCAAGACAAATTGGGGCCCGATTTAGATCTTGGCAGAGGGAATATTCTATTACAAATGTGACGGATCCAGTCCGCTGTATTACAATCTCTACAGGACTAAAAGGGATTGTAATATGACAAACAGGATACCTGTCACGTTTGTGAAGGAGTATTCCCCTCCTCCAGGATCTAAATCGGGTGCATGGTCTTCGATCTAACAAGTGAAAGACCCTTGTTGAAAATTCAAGTCTCAACAACCCCTGGAGGGAGAAAGAGGTTTATAGTGAGTCAAGTTGCTGATGCTGGTTGAAGCTCAAGTTCATCGGTAAGTGAAGAAGACTCAGCAGTAGTCACAGGTGAACATACAAGAGTCATAACACCCAAGGCAGTGAGGAGATCTTGCAAAAGAAAGCACTGGGAGAATGAAAGGTAAGAATTGATCAAAGAAGAACCAGAAGTAGTTGAGATTAATTCAGAGAACAGTGAGAGGGAATCTCCTTTTACTAAAAGACCAGCAAGAAACAGAATTCCAAATGGAAAGTATGCTTCACCTCAATTGGAGTATTCTGAGTCTGTGCCTGAAGAAGAAGAAGAGCGAAAGACAGAGATACACAGTCTAATAAACTGTTTTCTTAGATCTTTAAAAACAATCTAGAAGAAGAAAAGCCATCTTAAATTTTTGCAAATCTGAATGGCCATGAAATTTTGAATTAAAAGTTCAGAGCCTAGCAGAGGTATCCAAATTAAGAACTGAGACAGTGAACTGAAAAAAAGTATCATTGTCTTTGAAGCTGACTTTAGATTTTTGATTATTCTTTTAAAAAGCGTGATTTCATTTATAACGGTACTTATCATCTTAGATTGCTTATTGTTGCTTATTGTTGCGCCTTATTTCTCCTGTAAGGCGCCTCCACAGAGGTTCAGGTAACTTTGATACATTATAGAGTTGGGTTTAATACATTGATGCAAAGGGAAAGATTATTTAGTGGATTTAGTGGATTTATTGATAATATTTATACATAAATGTTGGGTGAATATATTGATAAAATGTGGGTACAAAAATGCTATGTGTATTTTCTCCCTTCTTCTGCGGGTGAAGGTGCAACATATTTACAGTTGCCAGGTTCATATGGATGAGCTTGCAATGATTTTGATAGTCTTTTTAGTATGCAGGAGTTTATATCGCCATATCTGTTGGATTTCAGTATTCCGTTTGAGAATCTTCTTGCTTAAGAAGGGATTGAGAATAGAATAAGCTGTAGTGAATATCAAATACATATGCCCACACTAATCATGATACTAAACAGACTCACGTATGTGTGAAGTTTGGGTACAGAATAGTGTGGATTTGTTGAGGCATATAATAAGAGTAGATTTAAACTTTCAAAGGATTGGAAACATGAAAAAAAGTAGAAGAGCAAATTAGGGGAATAATTTATGTTTTAAAATTTGCATCCAAGATTGAGGTGGAGCATGTGAGAAATGGTAATCTGTGCGGTGCGTCGTGAATCTACAGGAGTTAGGTCAATAGAATATGTGGGTGTGAGTGAGTGTTAAACAAGTTATGATGTCAGTGGTGATTTTCTATTTCGTGAAGAACCAATATTGAAAGATATTTATTACGTGTGTGGTAGGACTGCGTTTTTCAATTGACATCATAAGTGGGTGGGTTCTTACTATTTGGCTTTAGTAATTCCTAGGGTCTATCAGGTGGATCTGGTGAATGATGCAGCTGTGTTGAGAGTGAAGCGTGGTTTTGGGCAGATAGTATTAGATGTATTAGGGGCTATGGTTCCCTCTATCACAGTAGCTATGAATGGTGTGAAAAATTAGAAATTTTTCCATGCATGTTGATAGGCTTGCTCCTAATACCACTCGGGGAAAAACACAAATAATACTGAATTAATTGCTATGAGTGCAATGATAATGCAAAACCACTTAGCACTAGACAGCCTTCTGGTGAAGGAAGGTGGAGTTTGCAAGATTTTTAAGGTGAGAGAGTACTTTACCTTTTTTCCTGATTGTAGGAGAGCTATAAATAGCTATGTTGATGATATAACTAACATTTCCAGTGAAATTCAAGTTTTAGAAGAGCAGAGCTTGTGGGAAGCAGTAGGTTCCTGGTTTAATGAAATAGGTCAGGGGTTTAGCAATGTCGATGAATGGATTAATAGTTTGGGTGGTGGTAAGTTCAGGACCATATTAACCCCTGTAAATATTGTGTTGATTTTTGCTATTGTCCTGTTTTACTTATTCAAATGTTCTTAGTTCATGTTTCTAAGTTGTGAGAATAAAGGTGAAAGAGACTCATCTAACAGAAAGCAAGATTAAATTAACTGAGATGGAGGATGCCAAAGATTAAATGTATAATCAACTGAAGGTGTTAGAGAAATCAAATCAGAGAGCAGAAATTGATGCAGACTGTGTTATAACTGTTAGATTACATATGGGGATTTAGTGGTGATAGAATAATCAGAGGGGAGAGCTTATGGAAGTTTTTTTGTGTATTTTAAATTACCAATATGCAGAACGTGGATTTGTTTTCAAATTTACATGTACACCCTCAGGTGGTACTACTGCATATAAAATTCAGTTGTTATGACTTGTTAAAGTGTGTTTCTTTTAGCTTATGTTAACTCAGCCTCTTTGCAATCTTGTTTAAAATAGATATTTACTCCTGCATAATCACTGTCATTATTTCTGCAGCACGTAGTCAAGCAGAATCATTTTAGTTAATTTCCATTAATGTTTCTCTTGTTGCTTTCAAAGAAAACTTACTTCATATATACACAGTAATGTCCGACTTTTCCAAGGCTCTTTTCCAGCTCACTGTGCTGTATTCATTCAAAATAGTTACTGTTGTTTATGTAACTAGTTTGCCTTGCTAGCTCTAGATGACATTATCATAGGGAGGTCCGAAGAATATTCTTGTATTGGAATTGTGCCTAGATGCTATGGCAATATGACATTTTATAATAATGCATTCTGATTTGCTGAAAATATAATTATTTTGCTCAAACCGTGATTATTTTGCTGAAAGTGATGATTTCCTACTCAAGAAAACTATTTTTAAGCCCTTGATTTTGGGGGTAAGCCAGAACTTTCCTGAGGACCTTCTGATGCTACTAGGGATGTTGCCTATTTTCTTATTGATTTTGGTGCTCATTTGAAAAGTAGATTTTTTTAAATTGTACATTATTCTGAAAATCCAACTCTCTACGACCATTCATGAAAATGATTTTTTATTTTTATTTATGTAAAAATAATTCATTTGAGTCTGTTCATAATTAATTGACTGTATTTTGATATGTTAATTAATTGACTGTAATTTGACACGCCTTATCTCATGGATGCGCGGCTTCATGAAGTTGAGGTTTACCACTGTCTCTGATTCATCTGTGGGTGTGCTGTTGATGTAATATTTTGGAGTGTCAAAATGTAGGGGTTCTCCAAGCCTACACAGGCAAGGACAAAATGGTGGCAATAGCATTGAGTGACCCATCCTAACACGTAAAAGCCTGGGACACAATTGACAGTTGTGGTCTTCCAGGACCATAGTGCTTTCTAAATATGAGCAAGTTGAGGCTTCTTGATCTGCAGTACAGTACTCTTCCCACTTTTAAATGAGGAGGGGGAGCTGAATGTTGAGTTGTCAAGGCATCTGATATTTTTGTAGGCTGCTCATTTTAATCAAACTCCGAATAATACACTACATTTCTAATGCTTTTACATACATTCAACTCTTAATTTCTAATAATATTGTTTTTGTTTCACAGCTACAATCTCTCTATGGGTAATTTTTAAAACAAAGCAATGGAAAATGCTTCCACAGTGACAACATTTTTCATGGTTGGTTTTTCCAATGATTCGCAACTGAGGCATTTGCTATTCAGCACATTCACTCTCATCTACATCACAACGCTACTGGGCAACTTTACCATCATGTTCCTCATCACAATAGATACTCAGCTTCATACTCCTATGTACTTCTTCCTGGCAAACCTCTCTTTCCTGGATATTTTATGTGTGTCAACAACTGTCCTGAAGATGTTGGACAACCTCCTTGCAGAGAGGAAGCCCATTTCATTCCACACCTGCATAGCTCAGATGAGTTTGTTTCAGATTTTCATCATCGCTGAATGCTTCTTACTTGCTGCTATGTCCTATGATCGATACTTAGCTATTTGCCACCCATTGAACTACACTGTTCTTATGAGCCAGAAGGTTCAACTTCACCTTTTGTCTGGGTGCTGGATAATTGGAGGGCTTAATTCTTTAATAGAGACAATCCTAATTTTATCCTTAAACTTCTGTGGGCCAAATCTCATTGACCACTTTTTCTGTGACAGTCCAGCACTCCTCAAGTTATCCTGCTCCAGCACCTCTGTCCACAAACTTGTCATTTTTGTAGTGGGTTTTTTCGTTGGATTCCTCCCCTTCATGATTGTGTTTGTCTCCTATATCCCCATAATCTTTGCTATTTTCAAGATTCACTCCACCCATGGAAGCCAAAAGACATTTGCTACTTGTGCCTCTCACTTGGTGGTGGTGACCCTCTTTTATGGAACTGGCATGTTTACGTACATCATCCAACCGACTGTACCACGCTTACAGAATGACAACAAAATAGTGACTGTAGTATACACTATTTTAACACCCATGTTGAATCCTTTCATTTACAGCCTGAGGAACAACCAGGTGAAGAGTGCTCTCTGGAGAGTGATGGGCAAGAACACACAATCTGCATAACCCATTCTAATTTGATTAAACAATTCACATTCGTCACCCCTTTCCATGCAGGTGTCTTGTTTTGTGGGGTGGGTCTGATGCTGCTGTGCACATGAAGGTAAATCAGATACCAGAGCTCTGTAAATGACATCAAGAAGAAAACTCAGAGTGTTTCCTTCCAATATGTTCCTCTTCACTTTTCCTTCAATGTGTTCATTACATACCTTGAAGCAACCCGTGATGTGAAGTGGAAGCCAATAGTGAAACTGGCATGACTTGCAAGAAGACATTTGGTACTTATATGCAAATTAACATACACTGCATTTTAATTTTTAAAAGGTTATTGGTCAAGTTTGCATTATCTACATCAGGGCTACCCTGGGTAATTAAACAATATTTGTGGTGGTTCTGTGTCTGCAGGTAAATAGAAACTCTGTAAACAGCATGACAGTGTAAACAATTTCTTTACTTATTTCTACATATATTTGGGCATAGAGTTGTACGTCTTTGTCATGAATCTCTCAAATGTAATGAAACTAGCATGAGTTAAGAGAGAGAAAAAAGAGACCAAACATGGGGCCTGTTGCACAAAAATCCATTTGAAACCTAGGATGTGCAATTTACGTGCTTACTGATCTGCACATGACTATGCAATTTGCGATGTGACACATATAACCATAGGTTGTAGAGCACATTGTACATTCACTGGTGGCTGCGAAATGACTACCTCAATGAGTACTGAGTAAGAAGGATCCAATTTGTGGCAGCCTGCCGTTAGCTATGAATGCAGGATGGGAGCCTTTAAGAGACATCAGTTAGAGGTTCTTTTGCATATTGTTAAAAGCAGCACCTACCCCTTTTATGAACATTATCAGCTTTAAAAAAAAGTTTGCAAAATATACTTTTCTTTTCAAATCAGCCCATGTCCAGGCTGGGATCAGGGATCAGCGCTGCATGTATCAGTGCTGAGTGTAAATAAAAAGGGACCAGTGCAGCATGTAAATAAAAAACATCTTTCCCGTTTGGGAACATGTTGGGACGAGCAGTCAGTGGTCCAGACTGCCTGACATGATTCCTGACATTTTGTTCTCAAAAGGACATATGCCCCAAGGGGTCAGCTTCCCACTCTGAGGTGCTGGTATCTGATTAATGGTTTCTGATCTCAATTTTAGTCACAAAGCATTGTCAGATTTCATTGCAGCTTTCAAATAAGAGGAGGATGCCATTTTCACATCTCCACCTAAATTGTAATTCTTAATGGATAGCAAAACCCCTTTTACAAGTCATTTTCTAAATTCTAAAATGATTATTATACATTTCAAAACATTCATTTGAGGCCTCAAACGGTGCAAATCTGTGAATGACAGGGTTTGCAACAACAAAACTGATTTTGCATCAGGCCCATATTGCATTAATCTCAGCCTCTGGTCATTTCTTGGAACTGTGTTCCAGCCCATCTGTTTTTGCTTACTGTGCCACCTTAGGCAGGAACCAGTGATTTGCAAGTAATTCATGGTCCTGCTGCAATCGGAACACACTAGCATGAACTACCAAACAATGGGCTCGATGTATAAAGCATTTTTTCAGTTCCAATCGGCCGACTTGTGGAAAAATACTTTTTCAAATGTACTGAATGCAAAATGTTATACAGTAATTTGTTACGGAATCACAATTTGCATTAGTGAGTGGGTATTTGGAAGGGGCGTGTTTTGGTCGTCCCTTCCAAAAACCGAATCGTATTGTGTATCACCTTTTAGTGACCAAATTCCGGTCGCAAAAAAGTAATACTTTACCAGTATTTGGAAAGTGCTGGTAACCCATTTGCAAATGGGAATGGGGCCCCTTAGGAATGTTGAGAACGTTGCCAAAATATTTTGCCATGGAACACTTTCTACTTTAAAAAAATAAAACTTCAAAGTTTCATTTTTTTCTTTTTAAATGCTCCCTGTTTTAACTTAAGGAAAATGGGCTGCATTTAAAAAAAAAAAAAAGATTGATTTCTTAAAAAGCAATTGCAAACAGGTAGACCACTATCTCTGTGATGGCTGTGATTCCCAATGGGTTACAATTTGCGACCTACCTCACTAATATTCTGTAAATCGTTATATGGGAACACAAAATGTAATACATTCGAAATATTGATTTCCTAGTTGCGAGCCAGAGATATTTGCACACAGGAAATCGGTATTCCAAAGGAATGTACATCTGGCCCAATATCCCCTTTAAATGAAAATGCATGGAAAGCAGGCCAATTTCGGGCTCATCAGAAATAGCTACATTTTCTTACAGGGCAACAATAGCAGAACGGAACTAAAGCCTTTGACAAAAAGGGAAAAAATGTATGTTATATTGGTCAACATTCTCTCAAATTCTGAGTATCAATTGTTCAGGCTGGTTGTTTTTTATTTTAATTGTAGGTAACTTGAAGTAATATTATTTTGGCTCAACTTAGTAAGGTAATTCTTTGGAAACACTGGCATGCGCTTAAGATATATCATCTACCTCGGTTAAGTGACTCGGAAAAAGGGAACAGTTCATGAAAACCCCCAACAAAAGGAATTGTAAAATATTTGTGATTGTATGGCCAATGCAAACCACAATCTTAAGGTATGGATTCTGAAAATGCTGTTATTTTTAGAACCAATTCAAGTACCCATTACTTTTTTCTCTACAGCAACACAATTCTGTTCTGAGATGTGAAATGGATGAATTTTGAAACAGTGTTGCTCATGTCCTTTGTTCCAATGTACAGATATTGCTACTTTGAGAACTTGTAGCAGAAGGCATGAAACTATCAGAATTATATTTATAGTAAATTAAATACATGAGAGAAACCAACATGCTTTGTCATAAATATATACGAGATCTCCGATGCTAACACGATTGCTGTAAATAAATAGCCATCTCTGGGCCCATCTATTTATAATCAATTTTCATATTAGTAGCTGAATGGGTAAGCATATAACCCATAACTCTGAGTTAATGTGACTGTATTCAAAATCTACTTCCAAAACACTTGTTCACTGAAATGTGTATGGTGTTCTAATGTTTATCAGACGGTCTGTGACAAAGTATATGCTCAACAGAAATGTGTGTGAGACCCTGGGTTATTTCCTTGGAGTTGAGCAAGACAGCAACTCCCTCAAATGTAAGAAATCAGTGTGACCTGGCATAACCTTTGTTGCTGTTGCAAATGTAATAGGCTTAATTCCAGAGAAATGCACACATAGGGGCAGACTTATACATGTGGTTGGATCTGTCTTACACCACATTATGCGGTACCTGTGTGACACAAGCATAAAATACAATTTATGAAGCCACACAAGGCCACCCTGTGTGGTCCTCAGTGGCTTCATAAACCTGGAGTAAATCAATGCTCAGCACAAATCTGTGCATTGCGTTACTCTGCCCCAGAGAGGCATTCCAAGGGTGTTCCGTGAGTGTGCCCATGCAAAATCTTGTATTTTGATTAATTTACAGATTTACAAAAAGTGGTAGACTGTGAATGCACCAAAATCCTATGACTTTCCACGAGTGGCATACTGAGAAGAAAGATCTATATTTCTCCTAGATTTTCCTTCTTTTTATGCACACGTTCTGCAGTACACATAAAAAGATACAATGCAGGACCCATGCACTGGTTCTAGGGTGTCTGCATTGGTGATAGGCAGCCAAATGGCACCAGCACAGGCACAAAGCCATTGTATTTTAAATGCAGTGCATTTCTGCCCTTCCCCTGTCACATAGCACAGCAAGGTGATTGTTGTGGTGTGTTACTTGGCCATAAATATGGCCCAAAGTAGTCAAGCAGCATGAAATCACTAGTAAAACCATAAAGCCAATCAATAACATTTCCAAACCAAATTGAGTTAAAGAAATATTAAGTATGAGAAATTACACATAAATTGTCAAATTGATTGAGGTGTATGTATTTTTAAACTTTAAATGGATGACCCCATCTCTCTGAAATTAATGGAGAAAAAATGTATCTTCTTACTTTTGGCCCCAATTCTATCACAAGAGTTCCGAGTTAGTTTCTTCCCCCAGTACTTCAAAGTCTGCTAAAGATCTTAGCATATCTGCCGACCTCACCTTCCAAAAAACAAATTAATTTTTGCCATGCCTCTTCCTTTTACATACAGAGGTATGGCAAACTATTGTTCAGGCAGCTATGCTGTCTCACTTGGACTGTTGCAATGTCATGTACCGAGGCCTTCCTTTGAAATGGGCATCTCAATTTACAACTTAGAATTTTTCAGAATTCTTCTCAATCTACCTCTGAGTAGTTCGGTAACAACAGTTACACAGCGCCTTACATTGGTTACCATTAAGGACATGTTGGCTGTTCAAGGCTGTGTGCATGAGGTTGTCAAATCACATTAAATTAGTGAATATCAGTGAACTTGTCATGTAGAAATAATTTGTAGGCTGTAGATGGAAAGCCATATTTTTGAAGCAAGTGAGAGCACTAAACGTACACATTTACATGTATTAGGTTTGGGTAGATGCAGAATGCACTTTTTACAAAAGCTGACCTAGGTCAGGAATGTGAAATGTTAAGCTTTCAATGACACAAATCTGCGGAGAAGAGAATGATTTAATATAAGAAAATGTTGGATTATGACTTTTTCATAGGCATATTTTTTTAAAGATTATAATAATGTATTGAAATGTTTAGTTTAATTTCCGCAGGATGTTTCTACATATAAAATAGTTTTGTTAACTAAAATGGATGAGAAACATGATCTAATGGAGGGATGTAGAGGTTTAACCATGAACTGTAGTTTTCGTATAGTAGACTGTGGGAAAACTGGGCTGATTGCAGAAGCCCCCTCACCTTTTGCCCCCATTTTTCACTTACACTGGTGTTGTTCTGAATCTGAGAGTGCCCTGGGCACTGCTAAACAGTCCCAGGGCCTGTGCTTGGAGTAAAATGGTATATGCAAATTAGGCTAATTATAATTGGCTGTACCAACCAACCTATAAGTCCCTATGTTAGAAATGGGGTCTTTAGTTGACAGTCAGGTTACCCCCTGTTCAAGCAAGGACCCTCACTTTAGTCAGGGTAAAAGAGAGAGTCACCCTCAGCTAACCCCTGCTTACCCCCTTGGTAGCTTGGCAGAGCAGTAGGCTTAACTTCAGAGTGCTAGGTATAAAGTATTTGTACCAACACACACAGTAGCTTAATGAAAACACTACAAAATTACACAACACAGGTTTAGAAAAATAGGAAATATTTATCTAAACCAAACAAGACCAAAACGACAAAAATCCACCATACACAAGTCAAGTTATCACTTAAAAATCAAAAAGAGTCTTTAAGTAGTTTTAAAAACACACTAGCGCTGCTAGAGTGAAAATGTACCTGGTGTGCATCAAAAATAACCCCGCAGGGGGGGTGTGCATCAAAAATAACTCCGCACGGCGGTACTTGAGTCAAAAATCCAGCCGCACGATGATCCGAAAATCCCACAGCGCAGGTTGTGATCTCCCAGCCTCCGTCAGGGATGCTGCGCGTCGTTTCTCCTGCACCGTGCTTCGATTCTTTGGTCGCGTTTCCTGCGAGTGTTGTTTCTCAGCTGCGGATCAGGCGGCGCATCGTTTTTTCAGCCGCAGATCGGATTTGCGTCAATCTTTTACCCGCACGGCGCTCTGTGCATGGATTTTCTTGTCTTTAGGCTGCCAGCTTCTCTTTTCAGGGTCCCAGGAACTGGATGGGTACCACAGGGCAGAGTAGGGGTCTCTCCAGAGACTCCAGGTGCTGGCAGAGAGAAGACTTTGCTGTCCCTGAGACTTCAAACAACAGGAGGCAAGCTCTAGATCAAGCCCTTGGAGATTTCTTCTCAAGATGGAAGGCACACAAAGTCTAGTCTTTGCCCTCTTACTCTGGAAGAAGCAGCAACTGCAGGATATCTCCACAAAGCAGTCACAGGCAGGGCAGCTCTTCTTCCTCAGCTATTCAGCTCTTCTACAGGCAGAGGTTCCTCTTGGTTCCAGAAGTGTTTCTCAAGTCTGTGGTTTTGGGTGCCCTTCTTATATCCAATTTCTCCTTTGAAGCAGGCCTACTTCAAAGTAAAGTCTCTTTTGAATGTGAAATCCTGCCTTGCCCAGGTCAGGCCCCAGACACTCACCAGGGGGTTGGAGACTGCATTGGGTGAGGGCAGGCACAGCCCTTTTCAGGTGTAAGTGACCACTCCTCCCCTCCCTCCTAGCACAGATGGCTCATCAGGATATGCAGGCTATACCCCTGCTTATTTTGTGTCACTGTCTAGTGTGAGGTGCAACCAGCCCAACTGTCAAACTGACCCAGACAGGGAATCCACAAACAGGCAGAGTCACAGAAATGGTATAGGCAAGAAAATGCCCACTTTCTAAAAGTGGCATTTTCAAACACACAATCTTAAAATCAACTTTACTAAAAGATGTATTTTTAAATTATGAGCTCATAGACCCCAAACTCCACATGTCCATCCGCTCTCAAAGGGAATCTACGCTTTAATCAGATTTAAAGGTATCCCCCATGTTAACCTATGAGAGGGTCAGGCCTTGCAACAGTGAAAAACGAATTTAGCAATATTTCACTGTCAGGACATATAAAACACATTACTATATGTCCTACCTTAACCAACCAAACACTGCACCCTGCCCTTGGGGTTACCTAGGGCCTACCTTAGGGGTGCCTTACATGTAAGAAAAGGGAAGGTTTGGGCCTGGCAAGTGGGTACACTTGCCAAGTCGAATTTACAGTTAAAACTGCACACCCAGACACTGCAGTGGCAGGTCTGAGACATGATTACAGAGCTACTTATGTGGGTGGCACAACCAGTGCTGCAGGCCCACTAGTAGCATTTGATTTACAGGTCCTGGCACCTCTAGTGCACTTTACTAGGGACTTACTAGTAAATCAAATATGCCAATCGTGGATAAACCAATCACATATAATTTTACACAGAGAGCATATGCACTTTAGCACTGGTTAGCAGTGGTAAAGTGCTCAGAGTTCAAAAGCCAACAGCAACAGGTCAGAAAAAATAGGAGGCAGGAGGCAAAAAGATTGGGGATGACCCGGCATAAGCAAAAAAGTCCAACACCCTAGCATATGGTAGGGCATGTAGTTTTAGGGGCCACGGCATAGGTAATAAACCCATAGGTGCAATGCTGTGGTGCCAAGTGTAATTTTAAAGCCAGGCCTGCCTTTCTGGCTGCTTTTAAGTTAAAGTGAACCCCAAATTTGACTTTGGAATCAAAAGTACTTCCAAAGTCCTAATCTACCTTATTTTTACACATGTCACCCCTATGGTATGCCCTTAGTGCACCCAGGGTTGGGTGCAGTGTAATTATAAGCTGGGACTTTATGAAATATGTTTTATAAGCCCTCGTCAGGGAAAAATAGCCACATTTGTTTTCCCCATTGTGATGAATGGGCTCCATAGGCTAACATAGAGAGGCTTTATTTTAAAATATTGAAGTCTTATTTTTCCATAGGAATGAGCTAAATATAGCACGTCAAGTATTAAATTAAAAGTTATAATAAATCCAACAAGTTGCCACTGTTGAATTTAATATAACTTGAACAGGGAAAGAGTTGTTAAACTCTTACTAAAAGTTACCAACTTCAGCCTTATAGTGCCCTTCTCTGATTGGTCAGCCTCTGGCAGTCTGAGTCAGCCTGGCTTGAGGTCTGAAGCAGCCTGGGCTGAAACAAAGGAAGTATCTTGTGGGAGGAGATCTGCATCAGCAGATGGTAGACAGGATGGAGGGAGAGCAGCCAAACAGGACTTCAAAGGAGGGAAGGACATTTGGGGCAGCAACAGGACCTCCCCATTTCCTGTAGCCCCAGACAACCAGGGACCCCATGATTAGAATAAGACAGGACTGAAAAGAGGCGTGTTGAGGGGCATGTAGCCACACCAGTGGGTGGGCTCAGCCAGATCTAGCCTCAAAGATTACATTTTCGCCATCCTCGATTTTGGAGGAATGTTGCTCCCCGGGATTGATTTTTGCCACACTTCCCAGGAAGTGCTCACCCCAGGAGCAAGGATAAATATAGCAGAGCTGCCCCGCACTTCAGATACCTACTGGAAAAGACAAAAGAAGAAGAAAGGCTGCCAGGCTGGACCCCTGGCCTGCACCTGGACCCTGCACTCAGAAGTCCTGCACCAGCTGCACACTTTGGGCTTCACCAAGAAAAGGACTTTGCCTTGCCTCTACTACTCCAGGCTACAGGTAGAAAAGAGATGACCAGAGACTCCTGCATCAAGCCCTGAAACAATAGTGGTCATTTAAGGATTTGGACCAGGTACATTCTGGGAGTTGGAGTCCTAACCTCCAAGGAGCAGCTCAGAGCTTCTGGAACTTTGGGGTGAATTGTGGATACCCGAACGACCGTAAAATAACTTTTGGAAGAAGATCCAGAAGTTTGTAGAAGTTTGGAGCAACTTTGGAAAATAGCTCCATAGGTAGATTGACCCGATGTTGTGAATCAAGCTGCCCAATGTTGACCACGACCTGTCCTGAGTTGCAGGTTTGTCCCGCTGAAAAGCTCCACACCCCCAGACTTCCAGGATTTGACCGGGGACTCGTGGAAAGGCAATCACATGATGTTGCATCAAAATCGGCTTGCTAAGGAGGGTCATCCAACATCAGGGAAGAAAAGCTCCAGAAAGGTTCTAAGTTTGAAGGTAAAAGATTGACCAAGGCTTCCCGTACAGTGTATCCAAGGAGGGCTTTAGCGAGGTTGGCTTCATCTTTTGACTTAGTCCTTAATGAAGGATTCTGCCCCAAAAATGTTTCTAAGTCCAAACGCTGAAACTTGACTGAGGCCTCCCGCTCATTGTAACCGAGCAGGGTTCCAACGCCTTAACTTTTGACTTTGCCTCGTTCGAGTGCGACTAGATGTCCAGAGTGAAACTTTTGATTTTTAGGCACTAGAAAACACCTAGGGGGTCAGTATGATCCCAGTGGTAGGTGGTAATGTGGCTGCCACATTATGATATTGGTGGGTTGGCTGCAGCCAACCAGCTAATTTACCATTCCTACCGCCATGGTGGTAGGAGCCACCTATAACAATCTCAAGCCCGGCTGTCTCTACTGTACCGCAGGCGGCATTTTGAGTCTGCCTACCGCCATGGTTTTCGTGGCGTTAGTAAGACCACAAAAACCATGGCAGTAGGCCCTACCAGTGACAGGGAATTCCTTCCCTGTCACTCGTAGGAGGCTCACCCACCCCCCCAAACACTCTCTAGACACCCCCACAACCCTCTCTATCCATGCTCCCCCCTTCCAATCACGCTTACACACACACACTTGCAGACACTCACCATGCATACACCCACTCACTCCCACTGGCATACATGCATTCTTTCGCGTATACATCCATCCATTCTCGCACACATCCGTACACACATTCACACTGACACGCAGACATGCATTCACATTTCTATTTTCTCACGCATTAACAAACATTCATACACCCACGCAAACAACACTACACACACAGACGCATTCACGCACACATTCCACATTCATGCACACAACCCCCCCCACAAACACACAAAAAACACCCCACACACCTTCTCCCCTGTCGGAAGCCCAACTTACCTGCATCCAGGTGGTCTTCCGACAGGGAATGGGAAGGGGCACTGCTACCGCCAGCAGCACCCGCCAGCAGAACACTGCCAGGCTGAATCATGTGTCCTGATATGGCTTGCGGCGGTCTACTGGCGTGGCGCTGCTAGTGGTCATGGCCGGATTTCCATCCTTTTTGTGGCAGAAGTCCAGCTGTGGTCATAATATGGCGTACAGATGGTAGCCACGGTGATGGTCTTTTGGCGGCTGTCACCGCGGTGGTAGGCGGTTTATACCGCCAATGTCTTAATGTGGGCCTTAATCTTAAAAAAATCATATCGCCAGTTCCCTACATTCGATTTGTGTCATTTTTCTGTCATTTTAAAGATAAAAATAAAACCTATTTTAAATATTAATGTTGGATTTTTATTGTGTTTTGTGTTTTACTTATTTACTGTTTTGTTGATATTAAATGCTTTACACAACTGTCTCCTCAGTTAAGCCTAGCTGCTTGTGGCCAAGTTACCAAGGGTTCAGCCAGGATTAATTCAATGAGACCTTGACTAGACCTAGTCAACCGAGTTTCCGCCCCCTGGCCCAGCGGGAAACAGCCCACAACATTAACGCTGGCTCGTAATTGAGACTACAGCAATGTTGCAGTGCGTAGCGTGCACAGGCACCCATCGTGCTTTTCAATGTCTGCATGACAGGGCTGGCCATGGGTGCCCCTACACTGACCAGGCCAAGTGAATGGGGAGTGCAGAGGCCCCCGTGTGTACAAACCTTTGTAAACTCTGGCAGAAAGGGGGGTCGTAATCCACAGGGAAGTGGTGCTTGCAGTGCTGCCCTGGTGGATTGTTACTGCCAGCACTGCCAGGCCATTGGGCAGCCGAAAAGTGGCAGTGCCCGCGCTACGACCCTGGGGGTAATGCCACAGTCATAATGTGACTGCCGGACTGCCACATTGGCGGCAGACCGAGCCCTGCCGTGACCCTGGCAGTCTCTAGACCGCCTTGGAGAAAATTGTTCATTCTAGCGATAGAAAGAAATACTAGAGACAAAGGGAGCTTTGAGAAGTTATATACATGCAATATAGGGTGAGCAACAAGAGAGGTGGAGAAAGAATATAGTGGAGGGAACTAGATTATATCCTGTCATTACTAATGAAAAATCTGAGAAACGTGAGAAACTGAAGAAAAAAAAAAATAATGAAATGGGACGAAAATAAAAAGGGCAATGCAAAGAAATTTGATTCTGATAATGATTCAGGAGATGTGATATTGGACAAATTATTGGCTGCTCATCCACCACCTTATGTGGTTCCTTTGACATGCACTGAGGGTATTTCAGCTAATAATGCGACAGCCCCTGTTGATCCAAATGCTTATCAGATTGAGAGACCATTACAGATGACACACCCCAATATGACACAGCCTATCGTGACACAGCCTGTTGTACAACCTGTTATACCAAATAATGTGCAAGCCCAAGTTGAGACCGTACATGCAGTGATGCCTATAGCTGTTACTGTTTCCATTGTGACTGTTCCAGCACCTGCTGCTAGGATTATTGTAGCACAACCAGTAGAGATGTGCACACTGAATGCTTCAGTAAGTTTAGTATCAAATGCAGCACCTCAAGGAGCTGTTTGGGGAGGACCTGTGACAGGGTCTATTCCGACTTCACAGAATTCACAGATTGTTGTATGGACTCCACAACAGACATTAAAGAAAAGGGAAAGAATTGTCTTTAGAACACAGACAGCACAAGGTGAAACAAATGTTCTTGAAGATGGGATTTTTCCCCTATGGTTTGAGGAAACTGCCAGGAAACATGCAAAGACAGAGAATGCAGGAAGCCCAGATTTAAGTTAGAATAGCATGCAAGGCATTGGGTTTTGAGCTAGTATACCAAGTGTTTAAGGATGTATGGTTGCTTCACAGGGTGGAGGTTGAGGTGTTCCATTGAACTGAATCCAGGTGTAGATGTTGCAACATTGAAAAAAATGACTCCTTGACACTTCTGTAACAAGATTGTGCGTTTAGAAGAGGCAGTGCAGACTGAATCCAGATAGAATGAAAGTCAATAATCAAATGCAAAGATGTAATCAGATGCAAATGCAAAATATCCCCATTCAACAAATGCAAGTGTCAATGCAAAAAACAAATAAACAAGTCCTAATGACTCCACAGAATGTCGATAATCCCAAAATGAACATGAATCAGATGCCCCTAGTAAACAAAAATTAATTTCAGGTTCAGAACCAAAACACGTCCCCATGCTAGATAGTGAGAGCTTTCGCTCCAATAATTCCCAATGGCAGTGCATGAGAGGGGAGGAAGTTTGCGCACTTGGTCCATTTGTAGAAGGTGAGGTAAATGGCCACCAAATGTTATTTCCTATTGACATCAGTACTACCCATTCCACTGTTAGAACAGCAGAACTCCCAAACCTACCCATCTAAGGAAAGAACATCCATGTTGTAGGTGTTACAAATAAACAGATTATAAATCTAATTTTGGAAGAGGTTCCTATAAAAAATAGTTTCATTTGAAGAGAAGCACAAATTTGTTGTGTGTGATTTGAGTCCTGTAAACCTGTTAGGATGTGATTTACTGTGCATGTTAAATTGCACAATTTATTATACAGCAGATGGGGTAGAATATCAAAGCCATGATGAAGATGTTCATTTCAAGCTAGCTCAACAAGATGCTGTAGGGCTTTATCCAATTAGAACAATGGGGGAATTGTCCCCTTATTTGAGAGATTGTGAATCCAGAAGTGTGGGACTGAACAGGAAAAGAAAATGGTTTAATTAAAGGTGTAGAACCAGTCTGTATTACAGTGAAGCTAAATGCTGTTTTCCCAATAAGACCACCTTTTCACATGACCCCAAAGACATAGGCAAGAAAAAGCACTAATAATTGAGGACGTGTTGAAGAAAGGTTTTTTGAGGGAAATAGTTGGTAGTCCTGATAACACACTGATGATGGATTTCCAAATGCCCAATGAGAAGTTTAGAATCATGCAGGATTTGTGAAATAAACAACATTGTTATCCCATGTTGTTGCATGGTACTGAATCCAGCCACCATACTTGACCAGATTCCATGCACTGCAGAATGGTTTACTGTCAAGGACCTTTGTTAGGCTTTCTTTTTTATTTCATTGCATGAGGACAGACAGTTTTTGTTCTCATTTGGGTTTCAAGAGAGAGTTTTGGCATGGTGCCGGGTTCCCCAAGGGTATACAGAATGTTCTTCAATTTTTATTCCAAATCTGAAGAAAAATCTTGAGACTCTGAAAATGCCCTGTAATTCAATCCTTGTGCAATGCATTGATGACTTTCTTGTAGCATCGAGCACAAGAGAAGTGTGTACACAGAATTTCATTTTGCTCCTAACTCACCTAGCTGAGAATGGACATAATGTGTCTCTGAGTAAACTGAAATATTGTCAAAAAGAAGTCTAATATTAAGAAAAGTGTCACAAGAAAAGGTGGAGGCCATTCTGAGGATGGGCCCTCCGAAAATGCAAAGAAAAGTCAGAATGTACATGGGAATGGTTGGCTACTGTAGACAGTGGACACCAAACTTTTGCCTAGTGGCTAAGCCTTTACTGAGGCTGATACACAAAGATGTGGCTGATCCGCTTCCATGGGACAACAAATGCATTAAAGCTTTCCTCGAGTTGAGAGTCTCTGCCATGTCCCGGCACTAGGAATGCCAGATTACAGTTAGCTATTCACATTGGTTTGCAGTGAGAGGAAGGTCTGTAATCTTTATGTTTACTCAGATGCATGGTGAAGCTAGAAGGCTTGTGGCCTACTTTTTAATTACCTTTGATCCTGTCGCCACAGGGCTGCCTGGTTGTCTGAAATCAATGGTGGCAATGAGTACAAGTATCGGAAGGTGTGAAAGCATAGTAACGGGACATCCTTTAATTGTTATGGTCCCACACTCCATAGAGATTTTGCTTGTGAGATCAAAGCACCAGTTCATGACAAGTTCGCGATTAAACAAATATCAGCAGTAAATACTCGCTTTTGAAAATGTAAAAGTTAAGCTTTGTCAGGTTTTTAATCCAAGTACCCTACTGTTACCTGAAAGTGAGGTATATGATGATTTTGAACATTACTGTCTTGTTGTCAAGGACTTATGTATAAAGCCATGACCTGACATAAAAGATGGGCCTTTAGTTAGACCTGATTATGTGTTTTTTGTAGATTGCACCCTTTCACTGCCATTCACACTGCACCAGGGCACTTATAAGTCACCCCTATAGCAGGCCCTCCAGTCCTGAGGGCAGGGCACAGAGTACCGGTGTGTGAGGGCACCCCTGAACTAGAAGAGGTGCCCCCACGAGCTCCAGGACCATGCTCCCGGACTTCATGAGTGCGGGGACGCCATTTTAGGCTTGTACTGGACATAGGTCACTACCTATGTCCAGCTACATAATGGTAACTCCGAAAATAGGCATGTTTGGTATCAAACATGTTGGAATCATACCCCAAGGCTTTAGCAAGCATTGGTTGTATGATTCCATGCACTCTGGGGGCTCCTTAGAGGACTCCCAGTATTGCCATTCCAGTCTTCTGAGGTTTTCCTGGCAGCCCCAGCTGCTGCCAACTCTCAAACAGGTTTCTGCCCTCCTGTTGCTTGAGAAGCTCTAGCCCAGGAAGGCAGAACAAAGGATTTTCTTTGGGAGAGGTGTGTTACACCCTCTCCCTTTGGAAATAGGTGTCACAGGATTGGGAGGGGGAGCCTCCACAAGCCACTAGAAATGCTTTGAAGGGCCATTCAGTGCCCTCCTTGCATACTCCAGTCTACACCTGTTCAGAGACCCCCAGTACCAGCTCCGGTGCAAAACTGGACAAAGGAAAGTGACCACTCCCATGTCCATCATCACCCCAGGGGTGGTGCTCAGAGTTCCTCCAGAGGGTCCCTGAGTTTTGCCATCTTGGATTCCAAGTTGACAGGGAACTCTGGGAGCATTTGAGTGGCCAGTGCCAGCAGGTGACGTCAGAGCCCTCCCCTGATAGGTGCTTACCTGTTTAGCTGACTAATCCCCCTTTCAGGGCTATTTAGGGTCTCTCTCTTGGGTGGTTCCTGAGATTCAGATTGCAAGACTCCAGCAGAAATCGTCTGCATCTTTTACTTCACCTTCTCACCGAAGAAACTGCATCTGGACCCTCCATGAACTCTACAAACTGCAACACAGAAGCAAAGATGACTTCTGCAACATTGTATCTTCAGCTCCTGCCAGCAACTGCAACTGTTTCTCGGTTCATGCATCCTCAGAGGACAGCCTGTCTTCAACCTGCACGAGAAGAACAAAGGAATCTCCCTTAGAGTGAAGGAGTCACGCCCTGCTTCAGCAGGCCCCTCTTTGAAACGATGACTGGCTGCGTGTGTCCCCTCTCCTGACAAGTTGCGTGAATTCTGCATCACGGGTGGTAGACAGAAGTGGTCCCTATGGTCCTGATGTCCTACTGTCCAACTTTGGGGGAGGTAAGAGATTGCCTCCCCACTCAAGATAGTACCCCCCGCAACATGTGTTTTGCAAGGCTTGTTGGCATCCTTCCACAAAGTTCTTCGTGCACCATGCAGCTCCAGCCCCCAGCACTCCTTCCTGCGACACACAGCTTCCTGAGTGGTTCTCCGGCGGCATGGGATCCTTTGTTGTAATGCTGCATGTGCCTCCTTTTACACCTTCTATGTCCCCGTGCTGTGGAACTCCAGTGCACACTGCCTGATCTTCTGAGGGCTCTCTCAGTTGCTGAGAGCCCCCTCTGAATCTCCCTCCTGGGTAGAGTCCACCAGGTCCCTCCTGGTCCCAGGCAGCTCCATTTCCGGCTAACTGCAAGCTTTGCGTGTGCCAGGGCTTGTTGGAGGAATCCAATGACCCCAAACCGGATTGCAATCATCCATCCAGAGTGGGTCATCATCTGCACTAACCAGGAATCTGCATCCATCTTCTTGGGTGCAGTACTGACTTTTGTTCTTCACCGGTGGTTTTTCTTTTACACCTTTATCCGGGTTAGCAGGGGCTCCTGTTCTCCCCACACTCGTCTGTGCATCCTGGACTTGGTCCCCTTCTTCCACAGGTCTTCAGGTCCATTAATCCACTGTTGGAGTCTCTTCTGGTTCTTGCATTATCTTCTTTCTTGTGTTTTTGTGTGTTCTAGGAAAGTTACTGTGATTTACTCCTGCTTTCCTGGGCTCTGGGGTGGGGTCTATTACTTACCTTTGGTGTTTTCTAATACTCCCAGCGCCCCTCTACACACTACACTTGCCTAGGTGGGAAACCAACATTCGCGTTCCACTTTCTTAGTATATGGTTTGTGTTCCCCAGGCCCATTTCTAACTATTGTGATTTACACTATTTGCACTGTTTTCTAACTGTTTTTACAGCTATTTCTGTATACTTGTGTATATAATTTGTGTATTATTTACCTCCTAAGGGAGTATAGTCTCAATGGTATTTTTGGCATTTGTGTCACCAAAATAAAGTTCCTTTATTTTTTTAATACTGAGTATTTTCTTTCAAGTGTGTGAGTACTGTGTGACTACAGTGGTATTACATGAGATTTGCATGTCTCTTAGATAAGCCTTCGCTGCTCAGCTGCAGCTGCCCCCAGAGAGCCTGGCTTCTAGAAACCGCCGACATTTCACTAATAAGGGATAACTGGACCTGGTATAAGGTGTAAGTACCTTAGGTACCCACTACAAACCAGGCCAGTCTCCTTCAATTGACCTTACCAGAGCTTGCGGTTTAACAGGCCAAAGGAGAGTGACTCTATAGTCAGTATGGCAATAGTGTGGTCTGTTTTGTTTTGACCATTTTAGTGGATTGTACAAGTATGTACCCAGGACCTAAACTGTAAGATGACAGTTACAATATCTTCAAGAAGGTAAAAGAGGATCTGCATATGAATGTGTGAAACAAAGACATATTAGGAGGGGTTGGCCCACAAATGTCAAATCAGACTTCCACAAATACCTTTGTATTCTAATATCTAATATTAATGTCCACCGATGTGTACATACATTGTCTGTGAACGTATGTGGATATAACTAGCACCAAAATCCATCCACTTTTTATTGATAAGTTTGGCAAAATGTCTTTTAAAACTCACCATGTACCACACATTTTCCCAAAACTTCCATGAGACAGCCTGGCGATCAAGGCTTGGAACAACCTCCCCCTGCACCTCAGGACTGCATTGTTTACTCCAGCTATTCAGAACAGACGTCAAGACCTGTATCTTCGAATGATCATTCCTCCACTCATCAGCATACAACTCCAGTGCCTCGAGACCCTCACAGGTTATTTGCTGTGCTCTTTAAACGTTTGAACAATATTTTTGGCACAACTTTCTTAAACATCACTCTATTTCCTAAACATAGTTCATTCTCAGTATTCACCAAGGGAACTGGTCTATGTTGCTTTAAAAGACCTGCTCATTTGCCAGAAGTTCCCAGAATTCCTTGAGGTGACGTTCCCCCCTTAGTTCTTTTCTCTCCCAACCCTATAAAATGATTTCCCATTTTGATCAATGTTCATGGCTAACTGCAGAAAATGCAAATTTCCCTACTTATTTTTTTTCAAATTTATATTAGAACAGTGTGAATAATTTTAAAAATATCAATGTTGTATTATGTTCTTAAAATTTCAGTGTGGTTTGCCATTTCAAAAGATAAGCCAATGGAAATCAAGGGCAGCTGCTTTTTATTCTGTTGCCCCTACTTCGGGTCTTGCTAAGTGCCTGTGTACCACGGCTGGGGATAGGTGATTTGTTGAACTATAATTTTCCCCACCCTCTCCAATTCAGACTTGCTTTGATGGTGGGAAAGACTCTTGAGTGTCCATAAACGTGATGGCAGGATGCTACACCCAGCAGTAGCCAGAGGGCTCCCCCTACTACCTAAAACTCTCCTGTGTCAGATTGAGTGTGGTGAGACAGTGCCTGAAAAGGAGAACTATGCTGGCTGCCAGCAGGTGTAAGAAGTTGGTTTACTGATTGAGGAAGCCCCACTCAGGCAACAAACACAGTCCTTCTCAGAGTGAACCAAAAAAGTTACTACATTAACCTATGCTTAAACCTCTTGTAATAGCACAAAGGTCAGGCTTAACTTAGAGGCAAAGTGTAAAGTATTAATGCAGCACACAAACAGTAATAAAGTGAAAACACAACACAAGCAAAATCCCAAACCAATTAAGAAAATAGTGTACATTTTAAGAAATAAAATAATACCAGAATGACAAAAATCCAGTTGGTGGGATAATAGATATTCAGTTCTAAATTTTTAGGTACATTTTTTGCCTAGAAGCACAAAGCTCCACTTCCAGACATATGATCACGCTAGACCGGGGAAAACTCACAAGTTCATGCAGTCTGCAATAGCTCACAAGTTGGATACCAGGACCAGTTTAGTTCAGCTGAAAAGTTACCTTCAAAAGTCTGGAGTAAAGAGGTCTGCTCATGGTCGAGGAGGCTGCAAGGAATAGCAAGAGCATTGCGGCTGTCATCCTTATAGCATGAAAGGCAGACATGACATCATGGACAGTTATTGCTGTAGCATGAAGACCCAGAAGGGCATCAGGGACGGTCAATGCTGGAGCTTCCCATTGGTGGACACCGAAAGCTGCTGTTGCTGTAGCGTGAAGTGCAGCTCTTGAGCCACTGGTCATTGCTGCTGATAGCTGTAGCCTGAAGAGCAGGTCTCAGAAAGGCTTCAAGCTGGTGGTTGTTTCGGGGGGAAGAGGTTCAGCCCAACTGGCCCATTCATTGTCTTGAACTGCCCAAAATACAGGATTTCAGCTTTCTTCTTAGGAGGAAATCAAACTTGATGTCAGCCAAGGGTCCAGGATCTGGGGACCAACTCTTGGGGATCAGGAACTCAGTCTAGCAAAGGCCATCAGGGCTGGGCAAGTCCAATTGCAGGTCCAGGAAGGTCCAATTGCAGCAGGTCAGCAGGAAGGTCTCTGGAACTTGTCCCTGTAGCTCAAACAAGAGGACAGCCAAGTGACACTAGGAGTCACTCTGTGTTAGCCTGGGGTCAAGGTAAGCAGGTCCAGTCTTCCATCTCAAACAGAAAAAGGAGGATCCAGGGGTGTTCTGACGAGTGGCTCTGGAGGACCAATATTTATCCCTAAAGTCAGTCTGTGTGGGGTACTTTCTGTCTTACCCACATCTGGTTCTGGAATGGCCTTTCCCTTTCCTGACAAGGCCCAAATTATTAGGTGTGACAAAATGCTGTCAGACTTAGTGTAGGGTTCCTTTGTGTTTATGGGAGGTAAAGCCCTTCAATCTGTCAGTGAGGTGGACACAACTGCCCCGTAGCCATCCTGTCAGGAAGGTGCATTCTGTCCACACCTAAAACCCCTTTGTGTTATTGTCTGGTAGCAATACACAAACACCAACAGCAGAACCATTCACAGTCATTTGACCAGGACACTGACAAAGGTCCAACTGGTTAGGACAAGAAAATTCCAAGTTCCTAAAAATTACATTTTCAGAATTGTGACTTAAAATCCAACCTTGCATTAAAAAGTATTTAAACTTATAATTCATTTGAGTTTAAACAGCATATCGTTATTGTTAGACCTGACAGCCTTAGGGTAGTCACCCCTAACTTTTTGCCTGCCTCCCTCCACTTTTTGGACACTGTTTTTGCTGGTTTATAGACTCTGCGCACTTTACCACTGCTAACCAGTGCTAAAGTGCATATGCTCTCTCCCTTAAAACATGGTAACCTTGAATCATACCTGATTGGACTATTAATTTACTTATAAGTCCCTAGTAAGGTGCACTTTATGTGCATAGGGCTGGTAAATTAAATGCTACTAGTGGGCCTGCAGCACTGGTTGTGCCACCCACTTAAGTAGCCCCTTTTTCTTGTCTCAGGCCTGCCATTGCAAGGCCTGTGTGTGCAGTTTCACTGCCACCTCAACTTGGCATTTAAAAGTACTTGCCAAGCCTAGAACTCCCCTTTCTCTACATATAAGTCACCCTTAAAGTGTGCCCTAGGTAACCCCTAGGGCAGGGTGCTGTGTAGGTAAAAGGCAGGACATGTACCTGTGTAGTTATATGTCCTGGTAGTGTAAAACTCCTAAATTCGTTTTCACACTACTGTGAGGCCTGCTCCCTTCATAGGCTAACATTAGGGCTGCCCTCATACACTGTTGAAGTGGCAGCTGCTGATCTGAAAGGAGCAGGAAGGTCATATTTAGTATGGCCAGAATGGTAATACAAAGTCCTACTGACTGGTGAAGTCGGATTTAATATTACTATTCTAGAAATGCCACTTTTAGAAAGTGAGCATTTCTTTGCACTTAAATCCTTCTGTGCCTTACAATCCACGTCTGGCTGGGCTTGGTTGACAGCTCCTTGTGCATTCACTCAGACACACCCCAAACACAGGGTACTCAGCCTCACTTGCATACATCTGCATTTTGAATGGGTCTTCCTGGGCTGGGAGGGTGGAGGGCCTGCTCTCACACAAAGGACTGCCACACCCCCTACTGGGACCCTGGCAGACAGGATTAAACTGAAAGGGGACCTGGTGCACTTCTTAGCCACTCTTTGAAGTCTCCCCCACTTCAAAGGCACATTTGGGTATAAAACAGGGCCTCTGCCCTACCTCATCAGACACTTGCTGGAGAAGAAACCTGAACCAGAAACTACATCCTGCCAAGAAGAACTGCCTGGCTGCTCAAAGGACTCACCTGTCTGCTTTCTACAAAGGACTGCTGCCTTGCTGTTGCCCTGCTGCCTTGTTGAACTCTTGTCTGGCTGTGAAAGTGCTCTCCAAGGGCTTGGATAGAGCTTGCCTCCTGTTCCCTGAAGTCTCAGGACCAAAAAGACTTCTCTCTTTTACTTGGACGCTCCGTGCGCTGAAAATTTCAACGCACCGCTGGTTCCGCGGCAAGAAAAACGCCGCACACCGACGCTGATCAACGCGACGCTCTTGGGACGATCGAAAATCCGACGCACGGCCTCGCAAGGACAACGCCGCCCGACCTCTAGAGGAGAAATCGACGTGACGCCTGCCGTGAGATCGTAATTTCAACGCGCAGCCCCGCAGATCGACATCCAGAGGAGAAATCGACGCAACGCCTGCCGTGAGATCGTAGTTTCGACGCGCAGCCCCGCAGACCGACGCGCAGCCGGAGAACAAGCAGGAAAATCCACGCACAGACCCGGGACATCTGGTAATCCCCGCGATCCACAGAAAGAGACTGTCCGAGCGCCAGAAAACGACGCCGACTTCCCCACCTGGAGATGTTAGGGTTACCTGAGTGGGTCTGCATGACCACACGGTCCATGGCTGAACGAGAGGGAAGTCAAGGGCATCTGGAGCCTGGAACGATGGCCCAGAGAGCTGCCAGGAGGAGGGACCAGGGGTGCGGGAAACCGGCCCCAGCTGTTCCCACAGTGGCTGACGGGGCTCCTGAGGAGGAGGCTCCCGAGCCAACTGGGGAAGACATTGCCGCCCTAGGCGACTTACCTGAGCTTGCTGGCTGGCAAGTTGAGCGTGGACCCACCAGGGAGGAATTCTGCAAGGCGCAGAAAGAATGTCCCACTCTGGAAGGTTTGAGGAAACAAGCCTCAAACCAGGCAGCAGGCGACGCCTCTGGCGATCACCACCTATATTGGGAGAATGACCTCCTCTACAGTGAGCCTAAGGTTCCGGGCTTTGGGGCAGCACGTATGCTGGTGGTCCCCCAATGTTACCGAACCTTCCTACTGGGTCTGGCTCACGACATTCCCCTGGCAGGACATTTGGGGCAGGGCAAGACCTTTAACAGGCTTGTCACCCACTTTTATTGGCCCAAAATGAGGAAACACTCAGACAAGTTCTGCAGATCCTGTCCTACCTGCCAGGCCAGTGGTAAAGCAGGAAAAAGGGTTAAAACCCCCCTGATTCCACTTCCTGTCGTTGGCACCCCCTTTGAAAGGGTGGGCATCGACATTGTTGGTCCCTTGGACCCCAAAACTGCCTTAGGCAACAGGTTCATCCTGGTTTTGGTGGACCATGCCACCCGTTACCCAGAGGCAATCCCTCTGAGGACAGTAACTGCACAGGTGGTGGCCAGAACCCTGATGGGGATTTTTACCCGTGTGGGATTCCCCAAGGAAATAGTGTCTGACAGAGGCACTAACTTCATGTCTGCATACATGAAGTCTCTGTGGGATGCGTGTGGTGTAACTTACAAGTTCACCACACCCTATCACCCCCAGTCGAATTGTCTTGTGGAGAGATTCAACAAGACCCTGAAAGGCATGATTGGTGGCCTCCCTGAGGCCATGAGGCGTAAGTGGGACGTCCTCTTACCATGCCTTCTCTTTGCTTACAGAGAGGTCCCCCAGAGAGGGGTAGGGTTCAGTCCCTTTGAACTTCTCTACGGGTACCCTGTCAGGGGACCCTTAAGCATTGTCCAGGAGGGATTGGAGAAAGCTCCAAAGACACCCCCTCAGGATGTGGTCAGCTATATGTTGGCCCTCCGCAACCAGATGACCCGCTTCTGGAAAGAAGCCCAAGATAACCTTGAGGCCAGTCAAGAGGTGATGAAACAATGGTATGACCAGAAGGCCACCCTGGTAGAGTTTCAACCTGGAGACAAAGTGTGGGTAATGGAGCCAGTAGAGCCCAGAGCTCTCCAGGACCGCTGGTCTGGGCCATTTGAAATAAAGGAGCGGAAAGGGGAGGCCACTTACCTAGTGGACCTCAAAACCCCTAGGAATCCCCTAAGGGTGCTCCATGTGAACCGACTAAAAGCTCATTTTGAGAGGTCGGATATCAACATGCTTCTGGTCACAGATGAAGGAACGGAAGAGGAGAGTGAACCTCTCCCCGACCTCCTCTCTGCCCAAGAAGGTGATGGGTCAGTAGGCGGGGTCATTCTGTATGACTCCCTGACTCTAAATCAGAAAGGAGACTGCTATGAGCTGTTGGAGCAGTTCTCCCCCCTGTTCCCCCTTACTCCTGGACTGACCCACCTCTGTGTTCATGATATTGACACTGGTGACAGTCTCCCTGTGAAAAACAAAATTTACAGGTTGTCGGATAAGGTGAAGGCCAGCATCAAGGAGGAGGTCTCCAAGATGTTGACTCTAGGGGTTATTGAGAAATCCAGTAGTCCCTGGGCCAGCCCAGTGGTATTGGTCCCTAAGGCTACTGCCCCAGATGCGAAGCCAGAACTCCGGTTCTGTGTGGACTACCGGGGTCTCAACTCAGTCACACGGACTGATGCTCACCCCATCCCCCGAGCTGATGAGCTCGTGGACAGGCTAGGCGCTGCCAAGTTCCTGAGTACGTTTGATCTTACTTCAGGGTACTGGCAGATCGCCCTAACTGAGGGGGCCAAGGAAAGATCCGCATTTTCAACCCCAGATGGCCATTACCAGTTCCGGGTGATGCCGTTTGGGTTGAAAAATGCCCCCGCTACCTTCCAACGGTTGGTTAACGGGGTCCTAGCTGGCAAGGATGCCTTCTGTGCAGCCTACCTGGATGACATAGCTGTCTACAGTTCCAGCTGGGAGGAACACCTGCTTCACCTCAAGGAGGTGCTTCAGGCCCTGCAACAGGCAGGCCTGACCATCAAGGCCAGTAAGTGCCAGATTGGGCAGGGTTCCGTGGTGTTCTTGGGACACCTAGTGGGTGGTGGCAAGGTGCAGCCACTCCAGGCCAAGATTGAAACTATCAAGGCCTGGCAACCACCCCGAACGCAGACTGAAGTGAGAGCCTTTCTAGGCCTCACAGGATACTACCGCCGATTTGTCAAGGGCTATGGTACCATTGTAACACCCTTGACAGAACTCACTTCCAAGAAACAACCTAGGTTGGTGAATTGGACAGAGGCTTGTCAGAAAGCCTTTGACGCCCTGAAGGAAGCCATGTGCACGGCCCCCGTACTCATGGCCCCTGACTACTCCCAGGAATTTATCGTGCAGACAGACGCTTCAGAGCATGGCATAGGGGCAGTCCTAGCACAGCTAAATGAGGATGGCAGAGATCAACCGGTAGTCTTTATTAGCAGAAGGCTATTACCACGGGAACAGAGGTGGAGTGCTATTGAACGAGAAGCTTTTGCTGTGGTCTGGGCACTGAAGAAGCTAAGACCCTACCTGTTTGGGACTCACTTCCGGGTTCAGACAGACCACAGGCCCCTCAGATGGCTCATGCAGATGAGGGGTGAGAATCCAAAACTCTTGAGGTGGTCCATTTCCCTACAGGGGATGGACTTTACGGTGGAACATCGCCCAGGGATTGACCACGCCAATGCTGATGGTCTCTCCAGGTACTTCCGCCTTAGCGATGAGAGCTCCCAGGAGGTCGGGTAGCTCTCCCCACTTTCAGCTGGGGGGGACACATGTTAGACCTGACAGCCTTAGGGTAGTCACCCCTAACTTTTTGCCTGCCTCCCTCCACTTTTTGGACACTGTTTTTGCTGGTTTATAGACTCTGCGCACTTTACCACTGCTAACCAGTGCTAAAGTGCATATGCTCTCTCCCTTAAAACATGGTAACCTTGAATCATACCTGATTGGACTATTAATTTACTTATAAGTCCCTAGTAAGGTGCACTTTATGTGCATAGGGCTGGTAAATTAAATGCTACTAGTGGGCCTGCAGCACTGGTTGTGCCACCCACTTAAGTAGCCCCTTTTTCTTGTCTCAGGCCTGCCATTGCAAGGCCTGTGTGCAGTTTCACTGCCACCTCAACTTGGCATTTAAAAGTACTTGCCAAGCCTAGAACTCCCCTTTCTCTACATATAAGTCACCCTTAAAGTGTGCCCTAGGTAACCCCTAGGGCAGGGTGCTGTGTAGGTAAAAGGCAGGACATGTACCTGTGTAGTTATATGTCCTGGTAGTGTAAAACTCCTAAATTCGTTTTCACACTACTGTGAGGCCTGCTCCCTTCATAGGCTAACATTAGGGCTGCCCTCATACACTGTTGAAGTGGCAGCTGCTGATCTGAAAGGAGCAGGAAGGTCATATTTAGTATGGCCAGAATGGTAATACAAAGTCCTACTGACTGGTGAAGTCGGATTTAATATTACTATTCTAGAAATGCCACTTTTAGAAAGTGAGCATTTCTTTGCACTTAAATCCTTCTGTGCCTTACAATCCACGTCTGGCTGGGCTTGGTTGACAGCTCCTTGTGCATTCACTCAGACACACCCCAAACACAGGGTACTCAGCCTCACTTGCATACATCTGCATTTTGGATGGGTCTTCCTGGGCTGGGAGGGTGGAGGGCCTGCTCTCACACAAAGGACTGCCACACCCCCTACTGGGACCCTGGCAGACAGGATTAAACTGAAAGGGGACCTGGTGCACTTCTTAGCCACTCTTTGAAGTCTCCCCCACTTCAAAGGCACATTTGGGTATAAAACAGGGCCTCTGCCCTACCTCATCAGACACTTGCTGGAGAAGAAACCTGAACCAGAAACTACATCCTGCCAAGAAGAACTGCCTGGCTGCTCAAAGGACTCACCTGTCTGCTTTCTACAAAGGACTGCTGCCTTGCTGTTGCCCTGCTGCCTTGTTGAACTCTTGTCTGGCTGTGAAAGTGCTCTCCATGGGCTTGGATAGAGCTTGCCTCCTGTTCCCTGAAGTCTCAGGACCAAAAAGACTTCTCTCTTTTACTTGGACGCTCCGTGCGCTGAAAATTTCAACGCACCGCTGGTTCCGCGGCGAGAAAAACGCCGCACACCGACGCTGATCAACGCGACGCTCTTGGGACGATCGAAAATCCGACGCACGGCCTCGCAAGGACAACGCCGCCCGACCTCTAGAGGAGAAATTGACGCGACGCCTGCCGTGAGATCGTAATTTCAACGCGCAGCCCCGCAGATCGACATCCAGAGGAGAAATCGACGCGACGCCTGCCGTGAGATCGTAGTTTCGACGCGCAGCCCCGCAGACCGACGCGCAGCCGGAGAACAAGCAGGAAAATCCACGCACAGACCCGGGTCATCTGGTAATCCCCGCGATCCACAGAAAGAGACTGTCCGAGCGCCGGAAAACGACGCCGACTTCCCCGCGTGGAAAATAACGACGCAAGTCCGTGTGTGCTGGGGAGAAATCGACGCATACACCCTTTTTCCACGCACCTCTTCTCTTGTGGCCCTCTGAGGAGATTTTTCCACTCCCAACCAGGTACTTGTGCTTAAAAGAGACTTTGTTTACATTCTAAAGACTTAAGACACTTTATATCACTGTACTGTGAGATTTCTACAATTTCCCATTGCAACTTTATTCTTTTTGACCTACAATTATCCTGATAAATATTATATATTTTTCTAAACACTGTGTGGTGTATTTTTGTGGTGCTATATGGTGGTATTGTATGATTTATTGCACAAATACTTTACACATTGCCTTCTAAGTTAAGCCTGACTGCTCGTGCCAAGCTACCAGAGGGTGGGCACAGGATAATCTTGGATAGTGTGTGACTTACCCTGACTAGAGTGAGGGCTTTTGCTTGGACAGAGGGTAACCTGACTGCCAACCAAAAACCCCATTTCTAACAGTTATCCACTCCCCATCCACAGTTAGTACATCAAAAATGTAATAAGGTAACCCAGTGTTAGTCAATGGGAGAGGCAGACCTTACAAAAGTGAAAATGATATTATTATTTTTTGTACTGCCAGGAAATGTAAAACTCAAATCCACATGTCCTTCTTTTTAAATACCATGCACCCAGCCCGCTGGGTGATTAGGACCTTACTTAGTGGGTGACTTAGAAGAATTGAAATGGAAGATTTGAATCAGATAAAATGTTTATTTTGCCCAGCCAAAATGGCAGTTTAAAACTGCACTACAGGCTACAGTGGCAGGCCTGAGACATGTTTACAGTGCTACTGCAGTGGACAGCATAGTAAGTGCTGTAGGCCCACTAGTAGCATTTAATCTACAGGCCCTAGGTACAAGTAGTACCATTTACTAGGGACTAACAAGTAAATTTGAGTGTGCAAATGAACTATATGCCAAATTTACCATGTTTGAGGGAGAGAGGACAATCACCTGGTTTGCAATTGTAACATGCGAGTCCTAAAACCAACAAAAATGAATTCAGCGAAATAGGAGGAGAGAAGGCAAAAGGCTTAGGGGTAATAACATGTCAAAGATGTCCGGTGTAACACTAAGGCTTTGAGGTGAGGGCAAAGTTATAAGTGTATGACTTTGTCTTTACATGTGGAATATGTCATTTGCAATCAATTGTGTATGCAGTTTGAAGATGCTGCTACTTCTCTAATAGATGTGAAGTGTTAAAATTGTGTTCCTATCACGTTTTTACATTGGATCACAGGGGAGCTCAGGTGAAAAATGATGGAACATTGCGGGGTACTGAGAAAGTAGGTATGGCTACAGGTCAGTACTTGGGAACTTAACCGTACATAAGTGGGGGTGCACTGTGATGAGCCTTGAGTAGGGGTAATTTGCAGTGTGTGGGGCCCAAGACTGAATTTCTAGGGGTGATTTACATATACATGTTATCTCAGCTAGTGCATGTTATACAGCTGCCTGCTAGGTCCATGACAACCACTTAAATAAGAACACAACTTGTGAATATATTAATATGGAAATAATGACAGAACAGTGCCACACCCAGGTGTGGAGATAAGAAAAGAAGAAAACTAGCAACATGTGGCTTGTGCCATGATTGCATCCCAGGAAATATAATATTTACCCTCTCTGGGGGAAAACTGCCCCTTGGGGGACGCTGTCGAGACTTACCACTCATTATATAAGCTGCTGACTTAGAGGATTTGCAGTTGTGCAGAGATAGCTACACCCATGTTCACTCTATTCTGCTTAGAGCTAATCAAAAACTCCACCCTTAAAAGCATTATGCCCAGGAAAAACATAGTGGCGGTGAATCTCCTCTCCAAGGATCACCACAGCACCTGGTAAGTACACCTTCTTCACAGCTTGGCACGTAAGCCCTGATGTGTTCCATTCTGATATCCAGAAAGATTATGCAAGCATTTAGAAATTCTGGATTAAAAGGATGTGTGAACCCTCTCTACTAATCCATTTTCGACAGACACCAGACGCTAATTCTAGAATAAAATGTATGCCATTTACATGCCAGTCTAGGAGCATTAGAATAAATTCCATCAGGTGGCCAGAAACTGACTGTGAGAAGCGTCTGTCAACAGAGATATTTCTTCTCTCTGTGTGCCAGAATATATTTAGAGTATGGTCTAATTACTCCTGCCAACCTTGAGTTTTGTGACCCTTTAATTAGGTATGCCTTCTGAAAACCGAAGCTAGAATATGGAGCTATACAAGTATAGAGGCTAAAATATAAAGCCCAAAATACTGAGAGGTAAGTAAGTCTAGGTAAGTCTAGATTTTCTATACCTAACTCCACATATTTATAGCTTGACGATGTATCTCTCTCTCTCTCTCTCTCTCTCTATATATATATATATATATATATATATATATATATATATATATATATATATATATATATACAAAAATTGATAGATAGATATATTTTAGTTACATGAGATGTGGAGTTAGGAATGGCAAATCTATGTCCCCTATAGATCGCTAACCTTGCCATATTTTGGTCTTCAATACTTTGTCCACAATATTCTTGTATCTTGACAGTCTTTGCCTCCATATTCAGAAGAACAAGGGGATGGCACTAAATAGGATAAATTTGCTTTTGTTGAATATGTTGGACATATCTCACTGTAACCCATCTGCAGCAGCATTCCAGCTGAACCCTGAGTGTTAAACTAGTATGGGGACCTTGCTAGTAAAATAAGCCACAGTTATCAAGATGTCTTGTTGGTGCATGTTGTTATTTGAAAATAAAATCTTATAAAATCTTCAACTAGACAATTTCATATCAGCCTCTATATGAATCGAATAACTTATTGTGCTGCAGAGGAGCCTTCTATTTGAAAATCTTAATTTTTGTAAAAGTGACACCGCACTAAAAGCAGAGGGTTGATCAGGATTTCAAATCTTGCACAATGAAAAAAAGTCATTTGAGTTTGCAAATTAGACGCTGACAATTAAAAAGTTTTAAAACTATAGGTTTCACTCATATCTACGAAAGGAATCGTGATATGTTCCAACAGTTCAGCTTCTAGCATTGTAGCCAGCAGCAATATTTCTCTGCAAAAGCAAATAGCTTATGTGGCCATCAGTCCTTAATCTGTAAAGAAACCAGTGCCAGGGCCCTTTCCAGGAGACCACTGTTGCTTGCACCATCCATTGCCTCGGTCAGCACTACTAATCACAATTCAGACATTTTATACAATAAAAATTACTAATACCTGCCACTCAAGCTATTTTTATAGCTTTGGTGTCAGGTATTACTCATTTTTTATATATATAAACAACTGTTGCTGTGTTCAAACCAAAATTATCAAACAGCATCACCATGTGGCTGTTATAAATCCCAGTGTTGATAATGAAGTGCTGGTGCCGAGCACCAGAAACCACTGGCTCAAATTAAGCACTGGTGCCCATCCTCAAAAGCTACACCTGGTGCAAATTCTGCAAGGCAAAGTAAGCCTTCTACATATTTCAAGCATTGTATATTAAGAATGCCAGTACCAAGCAAAACTGTAACTGCAAATCATATGGCAGTAATAATTGCACAAGTTTCATTCATGGTGGACATATTTGTTTCTGCAAAAGTCAATAACCCTTCAACATTCATAGACCAACAAGTAATGCTCATTGTGCCAGCCTGAAAGGTGTGCTCCTGATTTACACGGGAGGTCCCAGATACCTACCTGATATAGATCCAACGTTTCTATGAGGCACAGAGATTCTGATGGGCACACACTTTTAAACCGTGTGCTACCAAAATACTGTAGTCAGAATATCGACTACCAAAATATACTGAAAGCAACAATTTATAGATAGACATTTACTATACGTAATTCCATATACATATATATATATAGAGAGAGAGAGAGATAGAGAGAGAGAGAGAGAGAGAGAGAGAGAGAGGGGGAGAGAGAGAGAGAATTATATATAGTACATTTCTACCTATAAATTGTTTCTTTCACTATATTTTGGTAGTTGATATTCAGTGTGCTACCAAAATACAGTTGTCAGAATATCGAGTACCAAAATATAGTGAAAGTAACAATTTATAGGTAGAAATGTACTATATGTAACTCTCTCTCTCTATAAATATATATATATATATATGTATAAATGTATGTGTATATATACATATATATGTGTATATATATATATATATAGAGAGAGAGAGATTGATAGATAGATAGATGGATAGATAGATACATAGATAGATAGATGTGTAAAGTAAACCTGCACCTAACAATTGTTACTTTCACTATATTTTGGGAGTCGATATTGTGACTACAGTAGTTTGGTAGCACACTGTTTAAAACTCTATATTATGTCCCATTATATTTCTATCCATGTAACTCTAAATTCCACACACAGCAGAGGCAGCACCAACTCTTCAGCTGATATGACCAGGATCTTTGAAAGCGCAAGAAACTGTATGTAACAAAGATCAATTTTGACTTCATAATAAAACATTTGTGGTGGAAATCAATAGGTGATGTACCCAAAGGAAGTGCCTGAAGATGACGCGTTAATCTGACGGTGGGGGTGAAGTGATTCTAAAGGACAGATTGCTCGTGTTCCTTAACTATGACACCAGGTACCTGGTCTGTGATGGTAAGTTAGCCTCCAAAGCTTCCTCCGTTCTGGAGGTAGCTTTTGTGAACAGTCAAAAACTAGTAGGAATAGAAAGGTTTTGTTGATGTATAGTACAAAAACGATGCCACTTATAGTAAGAATGGGAAATGTCAGCGAGAATTACCATCTTATGTAAATCAGCAAAACAATTTCAGCTCAGAATATCAGCACATGCACAGTAAAAATCATTAAAAAATGAAAACAGAAAAATCAAGTAAGTGACAATATGGCAAAGTCAAAAACTGTTCCAACACTGAGCCACAAACATTAACCACTGTGTATGCTGTTCCATATTACTAATGAATCGTCATAGCTGCACTCTTCTTAACAGAGAAAAGGGAAAAATAAATGTAAAACTGTAAATACTGTTCACTTTGGTTGGCCAAGAGCAGCAAACATAAGTCTTACAGAAATGTGCAATACAATTGCCATGGTTGGTAAAAACATTCCAAGAAGAAACAGAAGATTCAACTTGCTGTTCAGTGTTGACAGATATTCAGTCTCTTCTTCTATGGTTAGGGAGTGTTCCTTAACAAAGTGGCTCCCTCATGACCTGGGGATCCTAATGAGTCTGAGTCAAAGCATTAATAATCAGACAGGATAGTTCTTTTTTACTGAAAGAGGTAGGCAGCTCCCTGTCCCACAGTCACATGGGCACACATCTCACAAGCCTGCAAAACAAGAGGGTATTGGAAAGTTATATTACGAGGGGGCCATGGACCCATAAGCAAGCAATGGAAAAGGTTTTGATTGTTAGAAAAAACACCCACAAGTGGGGCGTCTGTGGGCCTTACCTTCCTGAGCTCCAGTGTCATCTCATCTTCTGTACCAGTGATTGCTACGCTAAGGTGCTCATCACTGCAGAGTGACTCCAAGAGTGGCTCTGAAGCTGTGAGTGACGAGTCCAGGGCCACTGAGTGGTGAGGCCGAGCACATACTGCTAGAGGTGAGGGCTAGCTGATACCGGAAAAGGACAAACTGGAGGTGGGACTCACAAAGAACAAGTGCCCAAATGCAGACATCAAACAGGGAGAGTGTGTTAGTGGGTCATTCCGCAAAACTCACCGCTTAGCTCACCTGCGCTTGTACATGGTGACGTGTTGTTCAAATCATCTTCTGAGAAGTAGTGAGGGTGTTTGATGCTCTTCGTCTGCATTTTTGGAAACGTCTGTTCAGTAATGTTGAGCAACAGCAGAAGGTCATCAGGTGTAGTTCTCCTCTTTAGAAAATATATTCTGAGGCACAGGAGCAGCTCGTTCTAATGAACATCGGCTGGGGGTGAAATCTCCTTTTTTTGTCAATTTTCATTACACTGATAGTGAATAATAACATATTATTCACTATTAGTATAAGAAAAATGGAGTACAATTAGCTGGAATATGACCCTCCCTGGCAACTGAGGTGAGTAAAAAATGTGTGCATGCATGCAGGTGAGAGCAGTGCTTAATTTGTGCTTGTAGTTTCCGGTGCAGAGCACCAGTAATTTATTTTTCAGGGCTTTGCACTTATCTTTTTGCCTCAAGCATTTACTGTGAGCAAAAGACACATATGGGAAAGACAGAGGAGGAGAAAAACGAAAAAACATCACAATGGGAGAAAGAAGAAAGCTGCAAGAGTGAACTGAAGGGGCAGGGATTGGTTTTAAATGGATTGAAGAGGCCCGAGATTGCTTCAGAATTACGCTGCCTCAATATTCTGTGTTTGCACATTTAATTTGCAGCAGCTGCATGTTTAAGAGGAGGACTTTGGGCACCAGCATGTTTTTATTTGCAAATTTAGCACTGGGTGAGAGTGCATTTATTTGAGAGAGTGTTTATGTGTAAGCATGTGTGTGTGAGTGAATGTAAAGGTCAAATGGCATGTGATGTCACTTCCGCAACCCCCTGGCCTTTCAGTGAATTGACATTCATGACAAAAGGCCAAAATCACATGCATTTACATGCTGCAGAAAGATAATGTCTTCTTCTGCAGATTTCTGATGACCAGATAGCAAAAGTTTCCTTATTTCCTAAGAACTGTCGGCTTCATTTACAAAGGAATGTACAACCTCACATTACATAGTGAGTGTATGAACTAGGGTACTGACTCATTGGCATCCAGTCTACCATTGCAACACTGTGCACCTGTGATATTTACTTCTGGGGCAGTTGTATAACTGTTTCTTAAAATATGTGGCTGCAGCATTATTAAATGCTTTGCCATATGTTTTACTGCAAATAAAGTCTCTGGTATTCAATGGAGAATTATTACCGTTCTACCCGAAGGTGGTAATGGTATTGCTGCATCAGAGAACTGATATGACAGATCCATTGAAGGTCCCATTGCCCAAACTGAGGCTTTCATATATGAAGTTGATTGTAAAGTCATTCCTGGTGGATGGACAAAGCTCAGGGGTAAACATTTAAGAATCAGTGTTGTGATGCCATCATAACTATCCTCTACCAAACTCACAAGGATTGTAACAATGACATTCTTTGCATGGCATTTTTGATCATCTAAGCTAGTCTTACTGTGTGAACCAATCCCAGGTTTTTCTAAGATTAGGGGATACAGTAAATAAGACAATATTTTCATTTAAATCCTAGATATGTTTCATGCGATTAGTTCCACAGCAGAGAAGAGAATTTTAGATCTTTTGAGGCAACTGAGCCCCTTGAAGCGGAAAGCCACCGTAAGACCATGAAGAATGGCATAGTGATCTCTAAACCATCTGTATAGAGTCGAAGGGTCTTAATTTAAAATGAGCAAGTCAACCACTATGAATGTTAGTGACAGCCATCCAAACCAGTTACACAGTTATTTAGTGAGGAATTTCCACTAAGTACTTTCAGCAAAATCCACGTTTTAAAAAAAGTTTAAAAGACAACCTCAGGAGGTGGGGGCATTTTTTAACATGATTTTACCTATAATGGGCTAGTTTGTTTTTCACAGTGCATTGTAGATTTTTTTCCTGCTAGGGAATACTGTGCTGTGCATGGTGGTATCCACTGTGAACGTTGTTTGTGGATTTTATATTTTTGTGCATTATTAACAATGTACAGAACGTGGATTCTCTTTCAAACTTAAATGTACACCCTCAAATGAGGCTATTGAGTTTGAAACAAATTTATTATGTCTTGTTTAAGTGTGTTTTTGGGAATTATGATGACTTGGCCTCAATTAGGCCTCTCTGCCAATTTGTTAGAGATGGATGTCCCCTCCTGCATGTTCTCTGCTCATTATTTCTGCAGAACCCTGTCAAGAACAGTCATTTCAGTTTATTTCCATTGATGTTCTCAAAGAGACCTATGATATACACAGTAGTGTTGCACTTTTTCTGCTAGCTCACTATGGTGTATTAATTCACAATAGTTTGCTTTTGTTTGTGTAACTAGTTTGTCCTGCCATCTCCGGATGACGTTAGCATAGAGAGAGCAAAAACACTATTCATGTACTGGGATAGTGTTCAGATGATAAGGCAATATGAGTGTTATAATAATGTGATTTGACATGCTGCAAATGTAATTCTATTGCTCACACCATGATGTTTGTGCTGAAATTGATGATTTCTTATGCAAGGTACTGTATATAAAATCCCTTGACTTTGGGGTTGAGCCAGTACATTCCTGATATTTATTATTGTTATTAGGGATGCTGCCCATTTTCTTATAGTTTTTGCTGCTCATTTGGGACTTAGAATGCTTCTGATTTACACATTATTCTGAATATGCAACTTTCTGTGAGCCCTAATGGCATTGATTCTTTATTCTTTCTTTATGCATTTGCGTACACAATTTCTGTACCACATCTTTTATATTTTTGGAATGCATCCTTACATTTTCATCTTCTATTCCAGAACTCAATTATAGAGTCCATCCCTAATTAATCATCTGTATTTTGGTATGTTGTAAAGTGCCTTATCTCTGGGACACATTGCCTCGTGGCATAAAGATTTAACACCATCTCAGATTTATCCACGTGTGTGTTTAATTTTGAGGTAATACATTTGGGTGTCAACATTAAGGGGTTACCTGTGCCCGCACAGGCAAGGACAAAATTATGAAACTGCTATTGAGTGGCACATCCTAAGGAGTGGAAGCTTCTGACACCATTGAGATCAGTGGTTTTCAATTAATAGGGCAATATCTATATTAGGGCATGTGGTAGCCTTACCACCTGCTATACAGTGATGCTCCACCTTTAAATGAGGTGGAGTAGCTCAATATATGACTGCCAAAGCATCTACTAATTTTGAGCGTTTCTCATTTTAATCAAACTCCAAATATTACACTACTTTTCTGATTCTTTTACCTACATGCCAGTTGCAATTTCTAATGCTATTGTACTTATTTTTCACCCACAGTATCTTTACAGATTATATTTAAAACAAAGCTATGGAAAATGTTTCCATAGTGACCGAATTTTTCATGCTTGGCTTGTCCAATGATGCTCAGCTGAGGTATATGATATTCAGCATTTTCACTCTTATTTACATATCAACGCTACTGGGCAACTTCATCATCATGTCCCTCATCACAATAGATGCTCGGCTTCACACTCCTATGTACTTCTTCCTGGCAAACCTCTCTTTTCTGGATATTTTAAGTGTGTCAACAACTGTCCTAAAGATGTTGGACAACTTACTTGCAGAGAAGAAACCCATTTCATTCCACGCTTGCATCGCCCAGATGAGTTTGTTCCAGATTTTCATAATCGCTGAATGCTTCCTCCTTGCAGCTATGTCATATGATCGATACTTAGCTATTTGCCACCCGTTAAACTACACTGTTCTTATGAGCCAGAAGGTTCAACTTCACCTTGTGTCTGGGTGCTGGATAGTAGGCGGGGTTTATTCTTTAATAGAGACAGTCCTCATTTCCTCATTAAACTTCTGTGGGCCAAATATCATTGACCACTTTTTCTGTGAGAGTCCAGCACTCCTCAAGTTAGCCTGCTCCAGCACCCATGTCCATAATCTTGTCCTTTTTGTAGTGGGATTCTTCGTTGGACTGCTTCCCTTCCTGATTGTCTTTGTCTCCTATGTCCACATAGTCTTTGCTATTTTCAAGATTCACTCCACCCAGGGAAGGCAAAAGACATTTTCTACTTGCGCCTCTCACTTGGTGGTAGTTACCCTCTTTTATGGAACTGGCATGTTTACGTACATCATTCAACCGACTGTACCACGCTTACAGAATGACAACAAAATAGTGACTGTAGTATACACTATTCTAACACCCATGATGAACCCTTTCATTTACAGCCTGAGGAACAACCAGGTAAAGAGTGCTCTCTGGAGAGTGATGGGCAAGAACACACAATCTGCATAACCCATTCTAATTTGATTAAACAAGTCACATTTGTCAACCCTTTCCATGCAGGAGTCTTGTGGGAAGGGTAAGATGCTGAGATGCCAATGGACTTAAATCAGATGCCAGAGCTTTGCAAGACGTTGGTGAGATAACGCATAGTGTTTCCGTTTGCCACTTCAATTTTCTTTCACTTTGTCTTCAATGTTTCTGTCACATCCCTTGCATGCTCCTTTGCTGCTCTTTGACTTCTCAAATAAATGAACGGGCTATTCCCTGCATAACTTAGTGACATGACGAATTACTTCTGTACAACCTCTGATCACTTTGACAAACCCTGAAGATGTATAACATCACTAAAGACAAACACAACTTCTGAAAGAAATCCATTTGCTTGAGTGGTCAGAAAGTTTGGGATATTAAAAAGGAAGCTGATGCCATTAGGAAAAGGCTTGCTAACATTTTCGTCCTGAATTGCTATGAAGTTACATCTGCAAATATTGCCCCCGTTCAAATGATAATAATGATCAGACCCTGCTTTGTGGCACAGGGAGTGGCCAGGGTTGTTCTGTGGTGGGCCAAAACCATTGAAATTTCTTTCATTTTTCTAAGACTTGTATATGTAACCCTATAGTGAATGTTGAACCACACCATGGTGTAAACTGTAAGCCAACAGAGGAACTCTCGTAATCTGCAAGGAGATATTTGGCACTTACATGCTAATTAGATTTAATTTTGAAAGGTGATTGGTCAAATTTTCCTGGGTTAATTAAACAATATTTGTGGTGGTTCTGTGGGTGAAAACAATCTACATACAGTGTAAGAATGTAAACAACTATCTTACATATAACTAAAAATATTCAGGTATAGATAGAGTTGTGTGTATTTGGCAAGTGTCTCTCATTTTAATTAGACTAACCTGATATAAGACAGAGGAGAAACAAGAAAGCAAACTTGGTCCCACTGCAAAAAAAACAAAAACATTTGGAAGCCAGGATGTGGCAATTACATGATGACCAATCTGTGCATGGTCTTGCAATTTGCAATATTACATATGTATCAATAGGTTGTAATGCAAAGTGTACACTGGTGGTTGCAAATTGACCGCCCTGATGAATACTAATTAAGAAGGTTACAATTTGTGACTGCCTGGAATCTACTGTGAATGCAGGATGGTGGCCTTTAAGGGACAGCAAGCATTCAGAGGCCCTTGCATTTGCTATTCCATTATTGTTAAGAGCACCTGTCAACTTAATGAATACCTTCTGCTTTTTGAAAAAACATGTTTCTAATATGTGTTTTTTTTTAAAAAAATCAGCCAATGCTAATTAAAGGGACCAGTGAGGCTTGTAAATAAACATTTTTCCCATTGGGTAAAATGTATGGGAGGAGCAGGCAGTGGTATTCACTGTCAGACATGATTCCTGACATGATGCTTAAAGGAAAATTTGTCCAAAAGGGTCAACTTCCCACTTTGAGGTGTTGGGATTGGATTAATGGTTTGGTATCACGATTTTAGTCACAAAGCATTAACAGATTTCATTGCACTTTCCAAAATTAGAAGTGGGCGTCCATTTCATGCCTCCACCTAATTTGTGATTTTTAATGAGCAGCAAAATCCCCTCTGAGTCACAAGGACCTTTCCGAGTTCCAAAATGGCTATTATACCTTTCAAAACACTCACTTGAGGTCTCAAACAGGGCAATATTTGAACGGCAAAGTTTATGAAAACTAAAATTGTTTTGCGCATCAAACCCATAATACGTTTTTTCACAGGTGACATGCTTACATTAATTTCAGCTTCTGGTAATCAGTTGGGGCTGCACCCCAGTTCATCGTTTTTTTGCCACTATGCCACCTCAGATAAGAACCTTCCAGATGCAAATCATTCTTGGTCCTGTTCCAGTAGGAACAGTCTAGCATGAATTAGCAGACAATAACCTCTCATCATGAAAACTCAAGGAACCCAAACAAGTTTGAGCTATAGTTTAGTTTTATGAGTTTATAGAGCGCATAGCTACCCTAGGGCATCCCAGCTCTAGAAGTACACAATGACTCTCGGAAGACCAAAGGGAGCAGATTAACTGCAGAAAAGGATAGTTTTCAACTTCTTCCTAAAAAGAAGTTCTGAGGATTCTTGGCGAAGTTCAGAGGGCAGACCGTTTCAGAACTGGGCAGCCCTGATGGTAAAAGAATTACCAGAATAGCTACATTTTCTTACAGGGCAAGAGCAGCAGGATGGAACAAAGGACTATGACAAAAAGTATGTTATATTTGTCAACATTCCCTATATTTGTGCTATGGTAGGTACTGAGGGGAGAGATATAGAAAACTCATAGGCAGTACTCCTCTTTGGGTTCTTCTAATCTAATCGAATTAGCGTGTCAGGACATAATTACATTTTCAAAATAAGGAGACTCAATTGCTCAGGCTGTCAGTGTTTGATATTAATTGATATTATTTGAAGCAATAATGTTTTGGCTCATCTTGACCCCCAGGCATGCTTTTAAATGATAGGATCTACCTTCCTTTAAGTGAAGTGTAAAAATGGAACCGGGGATACAGTTTGTGGTAACCTCAACCTAAGGAATTGTAAAATGTTTGTGATTGCATGGCCAGTGCGGACCACAATCTATAACTATGAATTCTAAACAACCCTCTACCTGTAGCACCATTTCAATAACCATGGTTTCTCACAGTAGACAACAGAAGTCTGTTCATAGGACTGAAATGGATGAATTTCAGATAAATGTTTTAGGAAAATAACGGTGCTTATCTAATACACTGCTCCAAGGTACAAATATTTCCCACCTTAGAACTTGCAGCAGTAGTCTTGAAACACTAGTTCATTTGAACTGGCAGTTTGTTACATTTCTGGTAGATTAAATATATCAGATGAGCCAGAGTGTGATGTCACGAGTATACATGAGTTCTCCCATGCAGATTGTTGGAAATAAATACCCACCTCGGTGTCCTCATTTTTTTCTGAGGATATTTATATCAGGAGTTGAATGGATGAACCATATAAGACATAAATCTGAGTGATGTTAGGCAAATTGAAGTTTCACTGAGAGGTCAATGGTTTATATTTCTGTTGATAATGCAACATTTAATAGGCATTTTTCAGATATATTCCATAAAATCCTTAAGATGCAGAAACCAACAGTAAAGTCAGAGATATTATCAATAAAATTTCCAAGCCACGTTAAGAAAAGTAAGAATTAGATAGTAAGTAAAATTACACCGAAATGGTCACATTGGATTAAGGCATATGAATTTTAAAACTTCAAATAGATGGCCCTGAACTCTCTAAGGTTAACGGAGATAAAATATGGCATTCTATTTTTGGCCTCATTTCTTTCACAAGGGTTCGTCACTGGTGGATTTCTGAGTTGGTATCTACGGCTCCGGAGTTTGTTAAATATCTTGTGATATTTATGAACACTGTTCACACTTTCCAAACAAATGCATTTTTGTTATAGCTTCTTTCTTTTGCTATCTCTGAATGCTCTGCAACTTTCTTCATCTCCTCCCAGGGAGGTAAGGGTATCTACACTGTCTTGGTTAGCCTATTGCAATGTCATCTACCTGGGACTTCCCTTAAAAGGGACATTTCAGTTGCCATTTTTTTCAAAATGTAGCTGTCAGAATTCTTCTCAATCTTCCTAGCAGCAGTTCGGTCACAACAATTCCACAGAGCCTTACATTGGTTACAGATAAGTACATGCTGGATGTTCAAGGCTTGGCGCATGGCCCACAGAGCATTTCATAAGCAAGGCCCTCTGATGCCACACTTTAGACATATGTACCTATGCAGTCTTTAAAGTTTGCAGATGATTTTCTGCTGGATAGCCCCGTGATCTCTTCTTTCCACATGGTTGGCAGGGTTTTATTGCTCATAAATTATGGAATTTACTCCCTGTGACTCTTTGAAGTGAATTACTTAAAATTTCACAGTTTTACCATCTTGGCTCTTCAAGGAAACCTTCTTTTGCCAGGTCAGCGCAAGGACACCACTTTTTTGCTTAATCATTTGCTCTCTATATATTCTTAGCATCACCATCTTCATCAAAAGTGAAAAAGTATCAAAAAACACAAAGAGCCAATGTAAATAAATGGGCATGGATGACCAGTTTTTTCCAACAAGACATTTCAGACTGACCCTGACAAATTGCTGTTTTAATACACCCCATTAGTTAACTCTGGCAAACAGTTTTACCTTTTAACGTATAAGATTATATGGACGTCCAGATGGTCGAGCAGGGCGAAAAAGATGTTGAAGCTGGTGAGGTTTCCACAAAGTGGGATTTGTTGGGTGCTAGATCCCTCATTAGCCTTGAGTATTGGCTCCAAACGTTCTGAGTGAAACCAACTTTGAAAAAATAGTTTTTGAGTTTGCGTCAAGGCTGGGATCACTTTGATGACTTTTCTCAGTCATAAATTCTAACTTCGGACTTAGAAGAAATTATCAATCTCAATATCCTCCAGCAGGTACGGGTCCCAGATCTGCAGGGGAGCAAGGCTTATGAAGTCAGATTCCTCCACGGTGACATATTCCTTGTGTCAAAATGCTTAGACTGGGACAAACCAGGAAATATTTCCAGCTAAGAATTTACCTTTCTTGGGTAGACTTGGAACTCTGTTCTGGTCCTCTAGAGGTCAAAATTGTTCTGTACCCTAACTTAGATGCTAAAATCATTTGTTTTGGACACTCCCAATTGTCCTACAACTCAAAGGCAGGCTCTAAGCTGGCCCATTGTCTACAGGTTTGTTGGCTCCTCACTAGCTAGTCTGACACTTGAGAAGAACTTCCAGTTCTTTAGTGCGAGGGATGCAGATCCAGGCCTCATTCCAGGTAGTTGTATGATTTGATCTGGAATAAATGCAGTTGGTTTCTGAGGTGTGGGTGGTGGGAGGTATTTCTCATAGTGGACATTAGCCAAGCCAATTAGTGGTGTCAACACCTAACCCCATCAGAAGATAATTGCCTCCTACAGTAATTTGTGAGATTCCATGAACAAAATATTTGTTATACACTTTAACACAGTGTAATAGCAATCCACCATCAAAACCCCAATGATTTTACATAACATTTTCACAATAAGTAAGCCACGCCTACTGCCTTTGTAATAGTAATTGGATCAGACTTATGGTAAATGAGTAGGAAAGTAGCCTCTTTCTAGCTTGGTTACCCCCACTTTTGGTCTGTTTGTCAGAGTGTTTGACTGTGTCTACTGGGATCTTGCTAACCAGGACCCCAGTAGTTATGCTCTCTCCCCTAAATTTGGTTGTTGGGAACTGTTACCACTGTATTTTGTCCCCCGATTGGCATACTGGTGCCCCCATATAAGTCCCTAGTATATGATAGCGAGGTACCCAGGGCATTGGGGTTCCAGGGGAATTCCTATGGGCTGTAGCAGTTATACTGCCACCCATAGGGAGCCCATGTGAATGGTTCTGCACTTCTGTCATTGCAGTCTGCATGTACCGGGTGCAGGCACCCGTTTTCACTATGGGTCCCTACACCAGGTCACTGTAAGTCACCTGTATAGTAGGCCCTCTCAGTCCAGAGGGCAGTGTGCATGTACCTGTGTGTGAGGGCAACCCTGCACTAGCAGAGGTACCCCCACAAACTCCAGACCCATTTTCCTGGACTTTGTGAGTTCAGGATGCCATTTTACTTGGGTACTGGATATAGGTCACTACCTATGTTCAGCTACATAATGGTAACTTAGAACCTAGCCATATGTGGTATCAATCATGTCAGAATCATACCCCAATACTTTTGCAAGTATTGGTTGCATGATTTCATGCACTCTGGGGGCTCCTTAGAGGAGCCCCAGTATTGCCATTACAGCCTTCTGAGGTTTTCCAGGCAGCCCCAGCTGCTGCCACCACACATGTTTCTGCCCTCCTGTTGCTCGAGCAGCTTGAGCCCAGGAAGGCAGAACAAATGATTTCCTTTGGGAGAGGGGTTTTACACCCTCTCCCAAAGGGAGGGGGTGTTACAACCCTGGGTGGGGTGGCCTCCCCAAGCCACTGACCATGCTATGAAGGGCATAGTTGGTGCCCTCCTTGCATAGACCAGTCCACACTGGTTCAGGGAACCCCAGTCCCTGCTCTGGCACAAAACTGGACAAAGGAAAGGAGAGTGACCCCTCCCCTGTCCATCACCAGTTAAGAGCTCCTCCAGAGGGTCTCTTGGTTTTGCCATCCTAAATTCAAGGTTGGCAGGGACCTCTGGGAGCATCTGAGTGGCCAGTGCCAGCAGGTGACATCAGAGCCCCCTTCTGATAGGTGGTCACCCAGCTAGGTGACCAATCCCCCTTTCAGAGCTAGTTAGGGTGGTTCCTCAGATTAGGATTGCAGGACTCCAGCAGGAATCCTCTGCATCCTCCACTTCGACTTCTCACTGAAGAAACTGCATCTGGACCCTCCAGGAACTCTACAAGCCGCAACAAAGAAGCAAGATGCCTTCTGCAACATTGTATGTCCGGCTCCTGCCAGCAACTGCAACTGTTTCCCAGTCATTCATCCTCTGAGTGCAGCCCATCTTCAGCCTGTATCAGAAGAGTGAAGTAATCTCCCTTAGGGTGAAGGAGTCACTCCCTTGCTTCTGCAGGCACCAACTGCGACGATGACCGGCTGCGTGGATCTCCTTCCCTGCAGAGCTGCGTGGATCCTGCATCACGGGTGGTGGACTGAAGTTGTCCCGATGGTCCTCTCTTCCAGCTGTCCCACTTTGGTGGAGGTAAGAACTTGCTTCCCCACGCAAGACAGTACCCCTGTACACAGCATTACTTGTAGCTGCCAAGGCTTGTTGGAATCCTTCCTCCAAATCCTTCGTGGGATTCTAAAAACTCTAAAAAAAATCCTTCAAATGGATCCCCCCCGAAACCAGAAAGACAGTCACCCACGCACTCATCAGCAGCAGACTGGACTACGGCAACGCCCTCTACGTCGGCACCACACTCAAACTCAAACGCAAACACCAAAGAATCCAGAACACAGCCGCGTGCCTCGTCTTTGTCCTCCCCTGCCACGAACGAATCTCACCACACCTCAAATCCCTTCACTGGCTCCCCATAGACAAGAGAATCACATTCAAGATCCTCATCCACGCACACAAATCCCTCCACAACACCGGCCCAACCTACCTCAATGAAAGGGTAAACTTCCACACTCCCACACGCAACCTCCGATCAGCTGACCTCGCCCTAGCCACATTCCCCTGCATCCAGCACACCACCACAGGAGGCAGGTCTTTCTCCTACCTCGCCCCCAAAACCTGGAACTCCCTTCCCACCGACCTTCGCAAAACCAAAGACCTACTGGTCTTCAGAAAGAACCTCAAGACTTGGCTGTTCGACCAGTGACCCTCCCAGTTCCCCCCCCCCCCAGCGCCTTGAGACCCTCACGGGCGAGTAGCGCGCTCTACAAATTTATTTGATTGATTGATTGATTTGTGCATCTTGTAGCTCCGGGCCCCAGCACTCTATCCTGCGACGCGTAGCTTCCTGAATGGTTCTCCAGCGACGTGGGAACCTTTCTCATAGTGCTGCATGGGCCTCTTTTGCAACTACCTTGTCCCCATGCTGTGGGACTCCTGTGTGTGCTGCCTGGTCTTCTCTGGGGTCTCTGAGTTGCTGAGAGCCCCCTCTGAGTCCCCCTCCTGGGTAGACTCTACCTTGTCCTTCCAGGGCCCGGGCGGCGCCATTTACCGCTAACAGTGAGCTTTGCGTGTGCCAAGGCTTGTTGGCAGACTCTGATCACATAAACCCGACTGCAATCCTCCATCCAGTGTGGGACATCACTTGCACCCACAAGGAACCCAACTTTTTGGGTGTAGTGCTGACTTTTCTTCTTCACCGGTGGTTCACCTTTTGCACCTTCATCCCAGTTAGCAGGGGCTCCTGCTCTTCCTGGACTCTTCTGTGCTTCTTGGACTTAGTCCCCTTTTTCCACAGGTCTTCTTGTCTAGGAATCCACTGTTGGTGTCTTGCAGTTTCTTCTGGGTTTTGAATAATTCTTCTTCTTGTTTCTGTGTGTGTTCTGGGAAAGTTACTGGGGTTACTCCTGCTTTCCTGGTCACTTGTTTGGCTTGTGATACTTACCTTTGCTATTTTCTAGTACCCCCAGCTCCCCTCTGCACACTACACTTGCCTAGGTGGTAGACCAACATTTGCACTCCTCTTACATACTCCACTCCAGTATATGGTTTGTGCTCACCCTAGGCCAATTTCTAATTGTCATTTTTACTAATTGCACTGTTTTCTCACTGTTTTTATGCTCAGGTTTGCATACTTGTGTATATAATTTGTGTATTACTTACTTCCTAAGGGTGTATAGTCTCTAAGGTATTTTTGGTATTTGTGTCACCTAAATAAAGTACCTTTATTTTTGTAACAGGGAGTATTTTCTTTCATGTGTGTGAGTAATGTGTGACTACAGTGGTATTGCATGAGCTTTGCATGTCTCCTAGATGAGCCTTGGCTGCTCATCCAAAGCTACCTCTAGAGAGCCTGGCTTCTAGACACTGCCCACACTACACTAATAAAGGATAACTGGACCTGGTAGAAGTTGTAAGTACCATAGGTTCCCACCACACAACAGGCCAGCCTTCTACAACATGGCATTGCTTTTTACAGTGAATCTGTCAGGTCAAATGCCCTTATCATTGGTGTGTCACTATAACTCAGATTTACTATATTGGGCATGCGGTTTCCCAGAAGATATCAGGCTTACAGTCATTAAATATAAATATATACAAAATTACAGTTGGCAAAAAACATCCTAAGGGGGGTGCAGAAGGGGGTAACAAGAAGTATTACTGTGCAAGTCTTTTATCCCCATGATTAGTAAGAGGGGATAACCAATATCAAACCCCTTGATTAACAGAGTAATCTGTGAGATTTCATGTACCAAATTACACCTCTACAGTCCAGGAGAGACAGGTTCACAAAATTATTGATTGGGTCTGAATATTTTGACTTAATATTGAATATAAATTAAAAATAATTTTTGTTAGTAATTGAGTCTGGCAGACGTTTGTAATGTAACCAATATTTCTCATTGTAAGAGTGGACAATGCATTTCATTTCAATGTCAAATCTCTGCTCTTGCACCCTTAGTGCACATACTGCCCCCACTGCTCTGTGCTATTTCTGTTCACTCCTAGTGACTACAAATTACACCTGGTAGGCCAGGGCAAGTATTTTTGTGATGGGTGCCACCCAAATGCTATAGGTGTCCCATTCTGTCAAGACTGCACACAATACACCAGTGGCGGGATTTTGCTTGAATGCCCCCATATGTCAAACATTGCCTCAAGTATGCAAAGGCCAGCCTCTTGCATTGGGTGTCCCACATACACCAAGAGTTATCTTCAGTATTCTAGTATGCCAGGGACTGCATTTTGCTATGAGATACCCCCACCAGCATGTTATAGATTACCTTTCAGATGTGTCAAGAATTACCGCTATAATGCTAGGGTAAACAGCACTTGTGCAACTTAAAAGTGATTCCACTGCTGATAGCACATGCTCAACATAGCAGGACTGAGTTTGTAATGTGAAATGTTGGCTTGTGGGCGATGCCATGAAACGTAGGACATACAGGAGATGCAGGAACGCTGGAGCGACTGATCAGCAGACTTTATGGGCCCAATGGACTCCCCTCCCACTTCTCCACCAGTTTGTCAGTGTGCCCCTAAAGGGAACGAAAGACTGGGAAGTCTGGTAGCATGAGTGAGGTTGCAGCCTCAGCACTTCTACCAGAGTATAAGACCCAAAGGGGAGTGGAAGCGGCTGGGCTAGGCCTTTGGTGAGGTTTGCCCTCACTTTGAGCTCATCCATCCGCATCTACACTAATCGAGTGACCGGGGGTCATTTTTTTACAGAGTCTGGGGCAACTGCCTATATATCTCTCTCTGACTTGTGGCTTCTCCACTGTGGTGCTGTACGGCTGCACCTGGGGATGGGGTCATGGCAGGAGGCGGTTGTGCCCATGCTGCTGAGGCCACAGTTGGTGTGCGGCACTGTGGGCCTTTGAGGCTCTTGTGAGGTCCTGTGATCGACTCTTGGGCCCTTCTTGGTCCCCCTGCTCCCTACTGTGGAGGAGGACGGTGCTAGATAGTGGTGCCCCAGATGTAAAGGCGGGCTATTCGGCAGAGTGGAGCAGCAGCTGAGCAGAGAAGCCTGTGGCAGGCGAGTATTATTTGGTACAGAAACTTCCCATGATTTTTTGTCCTACCTTTGAAGCTTCCCTGTTGTCTAATTAAAGAAGTTGAAGTGAACCATAAGTTCTGCTCACTCCTCTCTCCAAGCCCTAGAATTTGTGTGTGAAACATCTTGTGAAGTCCTGAAGTTGGGTGAGCCTCTGAATTCATCAGAGGAGCGTCTATGGCAGAGTGAGCATATGGAGCAACAAGCACCACCCATCCAAGTGTATGTCGACTCCAGCCCAGCAGCAGACCCAATAAACAGTACATGGGATATGCTTTTAAAAACTTTTCAATCTATTGTGGATGACCTAAACTATCAATTTCAAAAATTAGACTTTTTAGATTCTTCCCTCCATTGTTTTATTCAATCCAGCTACCAGACAATAAGTCCACCACTAAAATTAACTCTTATTTTCCTCAACGAATCCACCACTAATGCTTTTCCAGACTCTTCTCTCCTCTATCCTTCCTGGCTCACCCCAAACCTAGTTTTTCTACTATGGTTTTCCAAACAACCCTTCTAAATTCTCCCCTGATGTATCTCTTCTTTGACTCACCCCAAACCTCACTTTACTACTATGATCTCCCTAATCCCTTTCTTCAGAGTCTTCCTTCCTCCATCTCTCCATTTACTTATCCCAAACTTCATCTTAATACTATGATCTCCCATTGAACACTTTTTAGATTCTTCCTTCTCTATCCCTCTATTATTCTATTTAATCCAACTAACCGACTTGCATGTCCACCACTCAAGTTAACTCCTATTCCCTTATACTAACCTGCCAACAATCTTTTTTGATTGCAGAGTACCGTGCTACTTGTCAAAAAACATGTTGATGCCTCATCAGGGGTAGTAAGCGCAATATAAACACAATTACATTTACTTGCAGGTGGATTTGCATAAAATGCTAACCATATTTGTCTCTGACATCGACACCAAATTCACTAATCTGAATGAGCTCTACAGGAGTCGGCAATTAATCAATCAATGTGTGCTGGCTCGCCAATGATAGATAGAATTTGCACATTACCAACAATTTTGGATACAGTTTATTGGAGATAAAGAACCTGCTTAAATATTTGGCAAACTCAGGGGGCACCAAACAACCGCATGAACCAGAGGGCCTGCAACCTTTAGAGGAGCAGTGCATAGCACCGATCATCAAAGCAGCTAAGCCTGCTAATAAGTTAACAAGATGGGCAAACGTGCACAGTCAAAATTTGAACATTTCCTCACAAGTCACCACCTCTTCGGAATAGTCTAAAAAAAACAATATTTTGCTCTCTGTAATAAAATGTAGGCAACATATAGTGAACAAAGCGGAGGGACTTGCGGTGCAATCTAGTATCAAGTAAGCAATAACAAAAAGGCAAAGGAAAAGACAGTGCAAGGCCCACCTAAAAGACCAGGGGAACAGGAAGAAACAACTGAGTAGGGCATTTTTTCTCAATCTTCGTAAAGCTTCAACAACGACCTGAGCAGCCAGCAGCTAAGCAAACACTTGATGAACCAGACATAGCTTGAAGCCCAAAAGTAAGTAGTCGTGACACAAACTAAACCAACTAACAGTCGAAGGAGGATAACTTCAGAAAAAGATGCCACAAGCACCAGCAATATTGGTGCAGATTTTCTACAAAAGGACAAGACGTCACTTCCATACCAGAATGGTAGTTGCTGTTTAAAAGTTCCCTTTGCACTTACTCAAAGTTTTCCTGAAGTTGAATGAAGTCAAACCAGAAAGTCCACATTTACATCCTCAGGAAATGGTGTAATCCAAAATGACTTTGGTCTGTCACTCAAAATTTAGATTTCCAGAACCCAGATGTCACTGATCAGCTGCGTCAATCAACCTCACAAGGTGATGGGAACCACTGAAATTGAGGGGGTATCCCATCTCAACTCAATCTAAAGAACTTAAACCATAGCACAACTGAAATATCAAGAGGCAGATGACATGATGAAGATGTAGCAGGTGATGAGCTATTATTTATTCCACAGTACAGCTCCCGTGGCCATGTTGACAAAATGAATCAAGGGAACATGCTGAGACTGCCAAAATAAATGTAATTCACACCACACACTTTGATGAAGACATCAACATACAAAATAATATTTGGAACAGCAAGGTTCAATCCCCAAATATGAAGCTGAGAGACAAAAAGTGGAAACCTTTGTGAAGAAGTTGAAACAGCTGGGTTCAAAACACAAAATACTAGACCAACATGGAATGCTTTACCAACAAGCACATATCACTCACTATTGCCCAATCTATACTGGATTATACAATAGTGGCACTGTCCCTTTATCCAGCAGCTGCCTCCCTCAGAAAGGACTCAGGGGCTAGACAGTGACCATTATCCACAGTCCATAACTTTGGCGTTCTTGCGTTAAAGGCACAATAAAACAAATGACTGTTTAGGCATCTTCCACAAAGTCAATTACAAAACAAACAAATGGTCAGATAGATCAATCGACACTATTGAACCACTAGCAAAAGAGACCATAGAATCTCATGCACTCAGGCAACTAGACTACCTACATGAAAGGATAGCCTTCTCTACAGCTCCAATAAACAAGCATGCAAGCACCACACAATGCAAAATTGGACCTGAACTTCCTCCCCTCAATACTCCCTGCACTAATGGTCTTAACAGCAAAGAAAAAGCTCAACCAAGCCTTAAGAGTTTTGAGAGGTAAGGAGGCATTATAATTGTCAGTTAGTGAAACTCCGGAATCTAAGGAGGTCGTATAAATACACACATGGGAGGAAATAACACAACAACAGAATCTGCAGGGGCAATAATTAATCTGGGCTAGTTAAAAAGCCAATTTTTCTTTTTTTTTGGAGTATGGGTAACAGTGCTACCAGAACAACCCAGCCCCTCACAAAATCCTATAGAGCCAAAACAGATTAGGTTTCATTCCTAACATTACACTTTGGAGTAAAACAATTAAAGACCACAGGAAACTGTTTCAATGGCCTTATTAAACAAAGTGCTGAAAGACTCAGTGGAATTTAGACCCCATTGAGGCTAAACAGATAACTGCAGTGATATCTCAAGCAAGGTGCAACAGAGTGCCCAGTCCCAGTGACGTACCACAAGCTCTGTACAAAAAATGTGTTCTGGGCACACAAAATGTGTGCCTTTTTAACTACTCCATACAAGCAAAAGTGATACCAGACAGCTGGAAAAGATCAACATTTAGCCCTATATTTAAGAATGGAGATAAATCAACCCTGGCGAACGACCAACCAAAAGCTTTGTTAGATGTTGAAGCTAAATACTTGGCAACAATCCTCCATGATGAACTTACCAGTTGGGGAAAGGAGAACAAATTGGTCCCAATAAACAAGACGGGTTTTGTAAAGGGGACAGCAATGCCAATAAATATCATTCTGCTCTCCATTCTAATTGACAAGATGAGGACTAAACATCAGAATCTACACCTTTGTTTTGTGGACTACAAGTCTGCATTTGACACAGTTGATAGGAACATACTCTGGGCCAAGTTTCATAAGTGGGTATACCAACGCCACAACTAAAAGCATCACAGCTTCTTCATACAAAGACTTGGATCACAATACAATTGGGAGGCAGAGACAGAATATCAAGGAAAATTCCAACAATGCAAGGAATAAAACAGGGCTGTGTCCTTGGCCAACTTCAGATCAGACAAGATCACATCACATCTAGCCAGGTGGACATTTTTAGCTTCTCTAATCTACTCTATGCAGATGATGTAGTTCTAGTCAGCCAAAGTATGATTGGCCTTACGTGGGTGATTAACACAACTCATGCGATGGATATCAACTGCTCTAAAACAAAAACTATGTCAATATTAAGGAAAAAGTTGGTGCAACACAAGTGGTACCTAAAGGATCAGCCCCTAGAGAATGTTACCAACTATAGGTATTTTGGTCAGCGATGAACTCAACAAGGAACATTAGCAGCATAATACCATAAATAACCAGGAAGGGGGCCATACTGATATGGGCCTTTGGAGTCCTTTCAACTCATGCTGAAATTTTTTAAGGTGATCTCCACTAAGTTCCTTTCAACACTGGCATATAGATCAAAGGCGCTCCGCGGACGCAATGCAGGCACAATAGAACAAGCAATTTCAGATACATACAGGTCAGTGGCATAACAAACATTTGGGGGTGGGGCTCCTGGGACTCAGTCAGGAGCTCTCAGGTCAAGGGCCCGCCGCTCACACACAGTGCTCGAGGGGGCCCCCTGAAGCTCAGGAGCCCCCGCATTGGGTGCGGGGGCAATTGTTACACCACTGACACAGATATGTTATTTTGCTTCCAAAATGCTCTGCACCAACAAAATTACGCCTGGAATTTTGGATTTCTAAATAGGATCTGTCAAGATATGGAGCCTATGTGAAGGGCTACCATAGACTGAAATTTGCTCTCAGTGGAGCCTTAAACAAAATGTTATGGTTAGCTGGAAAAGAAAACCCTTTCCAGCTGACACATACCTGGAGGAGGCAATAAATAGAGTTCAGCTGCAATCCATCTGGGATCGCTCCCTTGCGCAGGGTGCCTTCAAGAAAATAGTAAATCTGCTAAAAGATTTTGCCTAGTGTTTGCCAAGAGGTCGCACAGATAGACGATCATAGGCAACTATATGATATTTAAACTGCAAGTCTACTTTGAAGAAACCCACACTTAAAGGTAAGAAATATGGGATACAGAAAGAAGAAGGCTGCTGAGGATTCATTTTGGGAAGCACGGCCTGTGGCAAACAGTAATTGCCTGTCTTAAACCAGAGGATACTTTTCTCAGCTGAATTTTCTAACATTTGCAGAGAAAAAAGTAAAAGCATATAAAACTTTACCGCAGGGCACATCGGGATAACCGATGACTGGAGAGGTACGTCTGTCATATTAAACAAGTCAAAAGTGTTTGTTCCAAGCTGCATTCATTTCGAAGCAGTGGTGCTTTTCTATCAGCAGCATCCCTGTAAAGTTTGAGTTATTTGTTTATAAAAGAGCAAAAACTACACTTGAAACAGCCATTTAGTAAAACTGTTTAATTAATGTGCAGAATATGAAACACTAAACTTTGACTAACCACCATATTGGTCAAAAAGGGACAAACATACTATAGGTGACAGCATGGGTCTGTATTACACTGGGCTCAAACTGAGTGATCAAAAGTGATAAACTGAACAGCACTTCAAGTGATATATGAAATTTAATACAGTGGTGTGATATGAATTTAAATCTGGTGGTGTTTTGTCCCAACATCAACCATCTGACCATCAATGCAAGTGTGGCAGTCCTCGGATCTCCACACTCATAATGAGGCCCTAAGTCTTGCATGCAGTTTTTGCATGCAAGACTTAGGGCCTCATTATGAGTGTGGAGATCCGAGGACCGCCACACTCGCATGGATGGTCAGACTGCCGCACCCCGAGAGGTCTGACCACCATATTACAACCCTGTCAAACAGACCTGCCAGGGAACTGATGTCCCCACCAGGAACATTGTTCCCAACTGGCTGCAGTGGTCTTGGTTGTAGTCAGCCATGGCAGCACTAAACTTAGCACCACCGTGCTGATTAAAACCTTGCTCTCCACCAGCCTTTCCTGCTGGTTTGCCCATAATGAAAAGGCTGGCAGAAAACAAGTGCAGGGGGCCAGGGGGGCCCTGCACTTCCCATGCACATGGCATTTGCAGCACAGGGGTCTCCCTGCCCAGCATCCATGAAATGTGCACTGTCTGCTGTGCACTTAGCGTGCATTTTAAGGGTCCAAGTGCACCCTGCGTGTGGTAGTATTGCTGCCGGCTCTAATATGAAACAGGAACAATGACACCACACCTTTCCCACTGGGATGACCAGCAGGAACTTTGGTTCCTGCTCGTCAGCCCAATGGGAAAGTCTTAATTTGCTCTGAGAGAAGACTTCACGGACCGCCAGCCTTGTAATAAGGCCCTCAAGGGGATGCTTACACATCTAGAATAGTGGACTTCAAAGTTGTGTGTGCTCTCTTAGTGGCAAAACAGTGGACAATTGCATTTAATGGCGAAAAGTGCTTCAGTGCTAATGGGCAAACATCCACACTTTTCTAAAACAACAGAGCTTGTTTAAATCTCATTCCCCACCACAGTAAGAGCTCCAACTGTTTGTGTGCCTTGTGTAATATTACCACCTGCAACCCCAACCCTCTTGTGGTTAGTCTGTCCACAAGCAAGTGAATGTGTCTGAATTAAGAAATTAAACAAAAGACCCACATTATGGTCCCTTTAAGAGCTCTGGCTTAGATGCACCCTTTCATTAACCCCTCAACTGAAATACTGCTTGGGAACTCAAGCCTCATTTTCACAACAGACTTTAGGACCATTACCACAGGGTTTAACAAAGTGGGCTATGAATCACATTTTCAGTTGTTTTTCACAATAAATGTTCCAGGTCTATTGTATTTGTTATAAACAAATAATAAACGGATAAGACCTGTAACCTTAACAATTTAACTGGCACCATAGTCAACTCAATCTTGCTGCAATAAGCATAAGCCTTCATACAAGGCAAAAAGTACAATACAATCATTCTTAGCTCACATTAAATCTGGCAGCTGCCCTGTCAAGCCAAATCTTACTCACAGATTGACAAAGAAATGCCCCCTGCCTGAAATTGCCTCAAATTCAAGAGGAGTCAATGGGGGAAAATACATTATTCCCATTATTTTTTTTAGAATCTCCCACTTTCCTCTTTTAAACCCTCCCATGCTGGGGACGAGCTGGTCTCGTCCAGGCTAACTGTTGCCATGTGCCCTGGACAAGACCAGCTCATCCTGCATCAGGCCCACGGTGGGAGTGCTAGTTCTCCCCCTGTGGGCCTCCCACCCACACCCCCCAGTCGAGGATGGAAGTGAAAAACAGATACAGGGGGAAAGGTAAGAGTTTTTCCTTTCCCCCTGTGCCTGTTTTCAGTGGATTCCTGCTCCACGATCGCAGGCAGGGCCCGCGATCGTGGAGCAGGAATCCCCACTAGGCACCAGGGATTTTCTTTTTGTTTTATTTTGGGGAGCGACCCCTTGTGCAAGGGTCGCTCCCCTAGGGGGAAATTTAACATCCTGTTTCATCCCCCATGGGGGCAGATCAGTTATTTTTTCTGCCGATCTGCCCCCTGGGGTGGTGGGTTTAAAACTACTAGACCACCAGGGATTATAATTTCCTTATGTTTTTGGGCAGCGACCCCTTAGATAAGGGTCGCTGCCCCGGGGGCAATAATCTTTTATATGTTTTGGCCACCCCTGGAGCTAGATTGGCCATGTTTTTGGCCGATTTCACCCCCGGGTGGGTCGAAACCGACTAGGTGCCAGGGATTGTGTGGTGTGTGTTCTGTGTGTTTGGGGGCACCCTTTGGGCAAGGGTCGCCCCCCAAAGGGGGGAAAATTAGTATTAGCTATTTCTGCCCCCTTTCGGGGCAGATGGGCCTATTTCTTTTAAGCACATCTGCCCCAAAGGGGGTCAGAAACCGCCAATATGCCAGGGATTTATTTTTGTTTTGTGCTGGGGGTGCTCCTTTTTGCCCCCTTTGGCAAGGGTCGCCCACTAAAGGGGGCACAGAGCTGTTTGCCATTTCTGCCACCCCGGGGGCAGATCTGGCAAAAAACATTACGCCCATCTGCCCCTAAGGGGGGCAGAATCCACTCAAGCACCAGGGATCCTGTGTGTGTGTGTGTGTTTTGTGTGGGGGGGCAGCCCCTTTGGCAAGCGTCACTCCCCAAAGGGGGGCACATTACTGATGGCCATTTCTGCTCCCCTTGGGGGCAGATCAGGCTATTTTTTTAAGGCCTATCTGCCCTCAAGAAGCCACGAAGACGTGAGGGAATTTCTTTTTTTTTTTTGTTCTCCTTAGTTTTTTGTGCTGGTGCACCCCCTTTAGCAAGGGTCGCCCCCCCAAACAGGGTACAGAGCTGTTGCCCATTTCTGCCCCCCCTTGGAGGCATATCGGCCTATTTTTTTAGGCCCATCTGCCTCCAGAGGGAGGGTGTCAGAAACCACTTAGGCACCAGGGACAGTTTCTAAGTTCTTGGTGGCGGGGTGTTTGTCAACTGGCGAAGTATTTGTATTTGTGATTATAACAGTCATTTCTTCTTTTTGTTCTAGTTCAAACCCTTTGCTTCCTTTGCTGTGGATCCTTGCGGTTTTGGCAGTAGTTGTCCCGAGGTTTGCGTAGTTGCATGTTTTCGGTATCTAAAATAAATTTATTTCAAAGGAGTATTGTTGACATGCATGAATGACATGTTTGTTGGTGGTGTACTAAATGCAGGATTGTGTGTGAAATTGTCCTTAGATTTGAGCACAATGATATTTGTGTTGTCATATGTCTAATTTGCTTTTTTGTTTTTCTTTTTATTGGGATATCATTGGTGATTGCTGTGTCTGTGCAGAGTAGTTGCTGGTGAGTAGCTTTTTCAGGCAAGTGAGTGGTATAGTTTTTTATTTTAGTACATAACTCTTTGTGATAAAGCTACACTTTGTTTATTACTTATTGTAGTGCTGGTTGTTGTTGGCAATCCATTTGTTGTTAGAAAGGATCATGGCTAGCCACAGAGTGACCACTCAGCAGGTTGTTGGCATGCTTTTTGAGTCGTCTTCAGACCATGATTATGATACTGACTCTGCATCTGAGGCAGAGGAGGAAGTGAGAGATTCTGGCAGGGAGATTTCTGTCTGAGAGGATTCTTCTGATGAGGAAGCCAATCTCAGCGCAGATGGATGGTCTGTTTTAGAGGAGGACATTGAGTGCAGCAGCCTGGGGCTGAAGGGTTTCCTATTAGAAGACCTGACACCTGCATTGCCCCAAACCTGGAGCAGCCACAGTTACCTGCATTTACTGGTCTCCCAGGGTGTAGAGTCAATACGGAAAACTTTTTGCCTGTCAATTTCTTTCACTTGTTTATGGATGATGTATTTTAGGAAGAGATTGTGGAGCAGCCTAATTTGGATGCGGAGCAATATTTGAGGGACAACGCTGCCACACTTAGGCCTCAGTCTAGAGCTACTCAGTGGGTTCCCACATATCTGGAAGAGATGAAAACGTTTTTAGGTTTTACTTTTTTGATGGGGCTGGTAAGAAAGCCGTCACTGGCTTCTTATTTGTCTACTAGTCCCTTGATGGCAATGGCATTGAGATTATTGATCCCTTTGATGACTTTGTGGCGTCATTCCTCCTGGAAAGAAAATGTAAAACTGTATTACTTTGGGCAGGGGACTTAAACATAAAGCTTTGTAAACTAAATGCAAAACAGGTTTGTGGATGAATACATTTCGAGTAGGTAAATCTTACTCATTTTACACATACTTTGTATAGGGGTGCACTAAATAGCCTCATCTTAAGACATGCTTTAGTCTCAGTGACTGATTACTTTAACAACCTGTAAAGCAGGAAGTACTATTGATTTTATCTTAATATCTTATGACTTGGCACCCCTTATTCAGGACTTTACAGCACACCTTGCAAAACGCTAGTAAGAAGGCGCACTCCACTCCTACCACAAATGGACAGGCCGCCATAGTAACAGAGGGAGATAAGGCCCGGGCTTTCTACCAACTAGAAGCCAGCTGCTTCAAAATTTGGCAGACAAAGCAGTAGGCAAGGGAATGCAGAGGGTAAAGCTGGTGTCAGAAAGTATGAGAGGGTAAAGCTGGTGTCAGAAAGTATGAGGCCCTGAATACCCAGACTGGTGTGAGGGTAAGGTCTAGGTTACCTAACACCTGTCAAAGTGTGTCTCTGAGGTCTAAAACTCTCCACTTGCCCCCTTAAGTCACTCCATATTTATTGATTTTAAAAGGTGTTCCACCTTTAAAAAATGGTTCAAATGAAGATCATGACCAACTTTAGAACTACGTGGTACACTGGTTAAATAAAAATTCAAGCAGGCAGGGGATGACACATGACCATATTAATCATGTAAGGAGAGTTGATTGGGTAGGCACTATACCAAACATTGATGCCAATGATTGTGTTGCTGTACATTTTAAAAGTCCTGGCAAAACACTACAACACCCCAGACACCTTCATAGCCGGTTTTAAGCCCTACTTTAAGTTTCTTTCACAGACCGACCAGGGCACCCCCACGTTTCCCCCCTCCTTTGGATCCCACCCCTTGCCTGGTGCCAACTTCAAACAAATTTGAGCTTCTTGCACATCTGGATCATCTATGTATTGACTCACTTCGGATTCTACTGACCACTTGTTTTTTCAAACTATAGGGGATAAAGGAAGCAGCCTTTCTAAATCTTCAATAGAAGTGGGCTGTACACTGATTTCTTGGAACATCACTGGATTGCGCACCAAAGTAAAAAACCTTGATTGGCTCAATTTTAATAAAAAATGCGAATGATAGTTGTTTGCAGGAAACAAGGATGCAAGATGATATTTACCTAAATGGTTACCATGTTTTTTGGGAGCCAACATGTCATTCCTGAGCAGTCAGGGCAAAGGATGGATTGGCGATTTTGGTTTCAGTCCAGATTCCCTTTTACAAAATCTGTAAGATTTGTTCTTCCCCCTTTTTTATAGTAATCTTATTGTCTTGTTTGATGGGTTATTATATTATAGTGATCAATTTCTATTATCATAATTTTAAGGATACAGCATCAGAAGTTATTGATTCCTTTGATTACTTTGTGACGTCATTCCAAGGAAGACAAAATGTAAAACTGTGTTACTTTGGGCTGGGGACTTCAACATAAAGCTTTGTAAGCTAAATGCAAAATGGGTTTATAGATTAATGCATTTTGAGGAAGAAAATCTTACCCATTTTAAACATGCTGTGTACGGGGATGCACTAAATAGCCTCATTTTAAGACATGCTCTAGTCCCAGTTAGTGAGTTGGTAAATAATGAGGAAAACCTCCTGCCTACTTTTACAGGCTGTAATGCAGGAAGTACTATTGATTTTATCTTAATGTCTTACAATCTGCACTACTTAATCAGGATTTTACAGTAAACCAAATTGTTTGAGTGATCATAACCCACTAGTCCTATATCTTAATCTTCAGATAAAGGCTGCTAATCTAGAAAAACAAAGCAATGAGATATATCCGAATAGAAAGAGTTTATAAATTAAATGGGGTAAAGTAAATACTGAACATTTTAATGAGACAAATAATCTCCCAACATTCATCCTTAGATTCCATCTGTCTGGCAGAAAATATTTCTGGCCAGTGTCTACAACTAGGGTTTAATGGCTTATGTAGAGCTATTTCTGACAATCTCACTATGGTTGTACCACAAAGAGAAACATCTTTATTGAAGTGGTTTAACGCCAAATGCTCGGCCGGGCCACAAAATATTGAAAACTCTTTTGCAAACTTCCCCCCACCTGGTAGCACAAATTAAAATTGCCAGATAGTCATATAAATGAAAGTTAGAGGAAAGGAAAAGAGAAATTATGGCACTAGCTTGGGACGGTTTACAGAAAGCAGCCAAATTAAAAGTGAGCAGACTCCAAACCAGACTTATTTTTCACATTCTTGCCTTCCCAAAATAAAGTTAGAAATTTCTGTAGATAAATGGGTTGCCCATTTTAGGCCATCTTCCACCTAGAAGCTACCTTTCCCTCTTCTACCTCTTCAAACATTGACGTTGCACAGAATAGATTTGGAATCTCAGATGATTTTTTAAACTTTGAAGTCAGGAAAGGAGAGGCAGCAATTAAAAACATTTAAATTGAGGAAAGCCTAAGCCCTAGACAGTGTGCCAGAGGACATCTTTAAGTCCAATATAGACTTGTAGGCCCCATTATTAACAAATATTTTCAGGAACGATGCAAAGGGATATATTCCTGAATCTTGGAAGTCATTGTGCCGGTTTATAACAAAAAGGGATAGGCATTCACTGGCATATTATAGACCTATTTCCCTAATAGATTCAAGCACGAAGATCCTCAGAAGAGTCTTACGAGACCGGAGATGGTACATTTGAAAAGTACCTTAATTTGTACTTAATAGCCGATAAATATGTCATTGCTAAAAAGGATCACTCCACAAGCCTTACACGTGTAGAGAAATGGAACCCATATTTAAGTCAAGGAATTCCCTTGTGTCTTGCTTTAAAACATTTGTGACCGCCTGGTCCAAAAACAAGGCATGATTTACTGTCCATCTAGCCTGAACAGGTATTTTATCCAAGGTGAGATATAGTCTGACAGCAGATTGATCAGATAAGTGCTTTGGCACATACTCAACCTTTGTAACTCTACAACCTAAGCTTCTGTTCAACAACAAAAAAAATTAAATAATCAGGAATGATACCCATATTTCTTGTTATGAAAGGTAAACCTTGGGCAAGTACCACCCTTCCAGCACCACATATCCAACAAAACCTAGATCTTCCATCACTTGTCTCACCAAAGCTCTCATTTTTGGTGAATTACGAGTAACTCTCACAGTGGATTTGTCCAAAACTGGGTCCAATAATATATTAAAATCACCCCTAAGCAATACTCGTTATTTGGACTCTAATAGTTGATATTACCAAGCTTGGAAGGGGACTGGGGCATCGATATTCAGGCCATGATAACCCTCAACTATCAGCCATCTCCCTTTAGGATCTATTGTTACTTCACCCAGGGTGGCCCGTATAGAGTTCTTATACAAAATTGTGACTCCCTTGACCACACAGGACTGGTTAGTGTAAATACAGTTACCCACCCACTTCTGTTGCTTCAATATACCTCCCCATTCTTCCTGCAACAAATGTGTCTCCTGTAAAATAAACCCCTCCTTCTCAGCTAATCCCAGGTACTTAAAGATTTTTTGCCTTCTGTCCTTAACTCTTAGGCCATTTACAATCCTGGATAACACCTTCAACTGAGCCAGACAGTCAAAGACATCCTAAGAGGGGGGTTATCCAGTCAAGGTAACCTAGACCCCAGGTTAGATCGTAGGCACACATGTTCACAATAAGGACTACATTTTTTCTTTTTCTCCCCCATACCCCCACACCATCTGATTAAAAAAAGAAAAAACACTGACTGCGCCCTTATCCTCCACCCATATCCCTGGGGATCCCTCCCTACTACCACTGGGGAAGAAGGAGGCTTATCTCTACCATGTTTTAAAAACTTCTATGAAGAGGCCCTTTTAAGTTGGCTAACCTCTGTTTTGATAAATACATCCGGTGACGGGAACTTTTACTTGAACATAATGTTAAAAGCTGCTGAGATGGACCTTTTCTCATTTACACAGATTCCCAGCCTTCCAAAGAGGACTCGTTATTAGACATCTCAAATTATAGTTGTTTGTTTTAATTTTATCTGGCAATGATACGAAGTTCCATATCTTGATCCGGAGTTAAAACTTAACCACACCTCAGGGTTTGGTTGGAAGTTTGGTCATTCCACGATCAGTAGATGGGCAGTTCTTGGCTTTCAGCAGCTGAGAAACTTTTGTTGCAACAGTTATTTGGTCTCCTGGCAAACGCTCACTCAGGAGAATAAAGAAGTGACCACAAATCTATATTTTAGCTTCATTCAAATACAGCATCTATACAGGAGTTATCTAGCAGAGATGCATGAGATGGCTCAGAAAATAGATAAGGCCTTTTTCATCTCTTGCCGTCCAGTATTGGAAACTGGTATAGAGTATTATGTCACAATTTAGGAATACATTTTGTGCCAGACTATTTACAAAATACCTACTACTACATGTTGTGCAGAGCCCAATGTATGTACTCTAATCAGATTGCAGGAAAAGTCATTCGCAAGGCTCATTTGAAGCGCGTGTCTTTTTACGGTAAATGAATAGTGTATTATACGCCAGAAAAAATCAAACATATGAATGACATGGCCAATGGTAGATGTTTTAGATGTGGGTCTGATTCTGGGGGCTGGCTGCATATGATCTTCATCTGCCCTGAATTGAGCATGTTCTGGACCAACATTTTTAATGAGATGGGAGTTTGGCTCGTACAGGTAATCGTCCCTGATCCTTTAGAGGCTCTTTTCAGCATCCCGTCTGTGACAAATAATCTCCTGACTGAGCTTATCCAGCATTGCTTTATTGCTACTTTAGTCCTTAATTGTAGCCAACTGGAAATCAATAGGCATACCTACTGTTCCTCAATGGTATATAAATATGGTGACAGTAATGAGTCTTTGTACGCGAAGAGGGTTGGCGCTAACAAGCGATTTAAAAGAATTTGGTCAAATTGGGAAGATAAATGAGATTCAATTAAATGATGCATTTCTAATGCCATTCACTAACAGTGTAAATGTATATGTGTCTGAGTAATTTCTAATGTTTGAGATTACTGTATGGATTTTTATGTACAATAAACTTATGATGTGAAATGTTATTCAAGGATGGCATGATACTCTGTCTGCTGTATTTTGAAAAATAAAAACAAAAAAAATGATTTTTAAAATTTGCAAATATTAAAGAAGATGCTCATTTGGGCTTTAAATTGTGGAAGGTAGTGAATGGCAAGTTTCCTTGTAGTGTGAGAAAACGAAATACATATTACTTTTACCCTTTTGTGCATATATGGCTTAACTCAGAGCTCCAAAGTTCTCTTCAAATAACTTTTTTTAATACAAATAGACACAATTTAGCCAGACATAAAAGAATATTGCTTCATTAATTGCTGTTAACCCACAATGTTGCAAAAAACTGTCTCAGTTTGCCATATTATCAACCACCTAACCATCCACAAAGTTTTTTGCTGCACTTGCACATTCAGTAAGTTCAGGACTGTTTAGAACATTATAATTTTAGAGAACTGATGCCCCCCCACCCACACCCCAAGTCAGAAAATTGTTGCAAAATCACTGGTACAGTAAGTCAAAAAGAGTGACTAAGTCAAAATGGTTGAGAATTAGTGCATAAGAGTAAGAATAACTGCAAGTAAGTGAGTGAGGATGAATGAGTAGAAATGAGTGGAAGGAAGTGATAGAGCATGAGTGAGAATGAATGTGATTGGAAAATGAATGTAACTGTAAGTGAAAATGAGTGAGAAAGATTGAGAATGAGTGAGATCAAGACTGAGTGTGAGTGAGAAAGTATAAATGAGAGAGAGCATGAGTAAATGTGAGTGAATTTGAAAGAATGAGTGAGTGACATTAAGTGAAAGTGATTGAGAATGAGTGAGTAAGAGTGTGTTACAGTGAGTACAAGTGAGAAAGTATGAGTGAGTCAGAGCAAGAATGAGTGTGAATGAGTGAGTTAGAGGAAGAGTGTGTGCAAGAGTGTGAGTCTCTTTTAGTGCAAGTGAGAAGAAATGAGAGTGAGAGAGAATGAGTATGAGGAAGTGAATGTAAGTGAGCATGAGTGAGATGTGGTGTTATACTTGCAAGTCTGTTGTTGGCCTTGGAATACTGAAAATAATAATTATAGAGGCATCCATGGCAAATTGCTGGTGCTAACATACTGGGGGCAATTTTCAGCATGACAGACGTGTGACAAAATACTGATATTGCAAACGGCAGGTAATTCTTGGCATAATGTGCAACCATGGTAAAATGCAGAGACTGGAAAGCTCAAGGTAATTCTTGGCATATGGGACACCACTGGCAAAATGCTGAAACTAGGACATTTAAGTTAATTCTTGGCATTTGGGAGGATAACTGTGGAATGTTGGAGGAAGGTAACAATGAGAAAACGCTAGCTCTGACATACTAGTGATATGTTTGACATAAGGGTTGTTCGTTGTATATGACATGAGGGTCACTCATTGTATATGAAGACTTTAATGGCAACCTTCTGGCACTGGCATTTTGTATGTCATTTTGGCATAAGAAGACAACCATGGCACACAAGGGCAACCGTGCCATAATGGGGCACCTATGACACAATGCTGGCCTGGGCACTGTAGAGGGCAGATTTGACATACATGGGGAACCCACAGCACACTTTTAAAAAAGTGAGTCAATTCCTGGCGAACCTCAGAATTCATTGGCCTCGAATACCATGAAAAGACATTAGCCCCTTTGCTGCAAGGCCTTTTCCCCCTCAGGTGCCAGGCCTTTTTTGGGCTATTTGGGGCAGTTCGCGCTTAGGCCCTCATAACTTTTTGTCCACACTAAATTTGAGTCCTTTTTTTCCAACATCCTAGGGATTCTAGAGGTACTCAGAGTTTGTGAGTTTCCCTGGAGGACACCAAGAAATAGCCAAAATACAGCAAAAATGTTTTTTAATGGGAAAAAAAGGCTGCAGAAGAAGGCTTGTGGGTTGTATTCCCTGAAAATGCCATCAGCAAAGGGTTTGTGGTGCTAAACTCACTATCTTCCCAGCTTTCAGGAACAGGCAGACTTGAATCAGAAAACCAGAAGTTTCAACACAGTTTTGGCTTTTTTCAAGGAAATACCTAATTTTTACAATTTTTTGTGCGTTTAGCCTCCTTCCATTGAGTGACAGAAATGGGGATAAAACCAATGCTGAATACCAGACAGCTAAACATTACTAACAAGTAGACAAAATTCTGAATCTAGCAAGGGGTAATTTGTGTAGATCCTACAAGGTTTTCCTACAGACAATAACAGCTGAAATAAAAAATATTCGAATTGAGGTGAAAAAAACTGTACCTCACACGTGTGGGTGGCCTAAAGGCCGCGACAGGAAACGCAACATGGACACATCACATTTTTACATTGAAATCTGATGTGTTTTGTGCAAATGTGCCTAGCTGTGGATTTTGGCCTCTAGCTCAGCAGGCACCTAGGATAACCTACCAAACCTACATATTTTTGTAAACTATACACCTAGGGGCATTCAGAATGGGTAACTTGTGTGGCTCTCACCAGGATGTTACCCAGAATCCTTTGCAAACCTAAATATTTGGAAAATAAAACACTTTTTCCTCACATTTCAGTGATGGAAAGTTCTGGAATTTAAGTGGAGCCACAAGTTTCCTTCCACTCAGCATTCCCTCAAGTCTCCCAATAAAAATGGTACCTCATTTGTGTGTGTAGGCCTAGTGCCCACGACAGGAAATGCCCCAAAACACAACGTGGCCACATCACATTTTCCCAAGGAAAACTGAGCTATTTTTTGCAAAGTGCCTAGCTGTGGATTTTGGCTTCTAGCTCAGCCGGCACATAGGGAAACCTACCAAACCTATACATTTATGGAAAGTAGACACCTAGGGAAATCCAGATCGGCGTGACATGTGGGGCTCTCACCAGGTTCTATTACCCAGAATCTTTTGCAAACCTCAAAATTTGGCAAAAAACACTTTTTCCTCATATTTCGGTGATGGAAAGTTCTGGAATCTAGGAGAAGCCACACATTTTCTTCCACCCAGCATTCCTCCACGTCTCCTGATAAAAATGGTACCTCATTTGTGTGGTTAGGCCTAGTGCCCGCAACAGGAAATGCCCCAAAACACAACGTGGACACACAAAATTATCTATTACAAAACTATCTGTTTTTGCAGGCGGAGGCACCTGAGTTTGTGGTCTCTGGTATGGCAGTCATCTAGGGAAACCTCCGAAACCCAGACATTTTTAAAAACTCGACACCTGGAGGAGACAAGGGAGGTGTAGCTTGCATGGATCCCCCAACATTTTCCTACCCAGAATCCCCTGCAAACCTCAAGTATAGCTTATAAAAATCACACTTTTCTTTGTAGGATCACGTTGCCCATACAAATTTCCTACTACCCAATGTTCCCTTCGGTGTGCCGATAAAAATGATACCTCACTTGTGTGGGTGGCCCATGTGCCTGCAACAGGAAAAGGCCAAAAACTTGAGGAGATTGAGGGGATAGCGCAGTGAGTTGATAAGCACAATTGTTTTATACATTTTTAGGCTGACTGCTTTGGGACCCAAATAATTGAGGTATCATTTTACTTGGGAGGCCGAGGGGAACACTGAATGGTAGGAAATTTGTGCCGGCACGGTAATACTACAAAGAAAAGTGAGGTAAATATGCTTTTTTAAGAAAATTTTGAGGTTTGCAGGGAGTATGGGTACGAAAATGTAGGGGGATCCACACAAGCCGCACCTTCCCGGACTCCTCCGACTATCTAGTTTTCAAAAATGTCTGGGTACGAAACTACAAACACAAAAGCTCTAACTAAATACATGACTGTAATGCCAACCGTGAAAACTGAACATATGAAAATATAAAACAGGCAGTTCATGCTCGTGGTAGTTTCCAATAATGTTTTTGTGTGTGGTAACTCCTAAAACAGCCACACACACACACACACACATCTCAGTCCTTGAAGGACGATCAGGGCAGTATATCCTAGTCTCCATTCGGATACGGACACTTCTTCGAGCACAGACTCTACATCTCTTAGTAAGAAAGTCTTTTTTGGCCATGGGAGGAAAGTGAACAGCAAAGTGGAGATCTTTCAATCTAGCAACATCCTCCACAATTGCTTCTCTAGGAACTCTTGCCTGTTCCTGCACAACAAGGCTCACTATGACAGACTCCTGAAAGTTTACAAAGCTCATCCTTGACTCTGGAGAACTATTCTTGAACACAACAAAAGCATTAAAAGTTTCCCAGTGGAACAGGTGAAACGCTAATTTCTTATACCAATTATAAGCCTTACGAGCAGCAGTGTGAGGTTCCAACCTCTGATCTACTCTATCAACACCACCCATGTGATTATTGTAGTCTAAAATGCACACAGGTTTGCGCACTTAAGCAACTTGACCTCAAACTGCCACAGATGAGGTACTCTCATCATGGATGGTAGTTAGCATGTAGAATCCCTCATGTCTGATAATTTCAGAGCTAGCAGCTCATCATTCCGAAAGGCACTGCACTGCCCCTTCTCAAGTTTTTTACAGACAAGCTCCCTTGGATAGCCTTTCCGGTTAGAGCAGATTGTGCCACAAGCAACAGTGTCCACTCTGAACAATTCCTTGAACAACTGCACTCCAGTGTAGAAATTATCTACGTACAAATGGTGACCTTTGTTAAACAGTCGTCTACCAAGTTCCTGCACAATTTTCTTGCTAATTCCAAAAGTGGGCAGACAATCAGGGAGGTCAATACTGAAATCCCTCCCAGTATAGACCCGGAAATTATAAACATATCCTGTACTATTTTCAGACAGCATATACAATTGAATTTCATACCATGCCATCTGGCTACCAATGTACTGCCTAAAAACCAAACGACCCTTGAACAAGACCAAAGATTTATCTGCAGATATTTCTTTGCCTGGAACACAGACCTCTGAAAACCGATCTGCAAAATGATCAAGGACAGGTCTAATCTTAAAAGGACGGTCAGAATCAGGGAAATCTAGTGGCAAGGCTAAAGCATTCTCAACCAAATGCAGCATCCAAAGAAGAAGCTCATACTGGTTCAGGCTCATGGTTGCAGGAAATATAGCAGGGACTAGTAGACCAATCCGAAGACAGTGATGGCTTCCTTAACAGTCCCATCAAAAAAGTTTAACCCAAGAACTTTTTCAACTTTTCCAGATTTGTGGGAGTCCACTGACTAGCTCTAGAGTGTGGCCTAAGTCTGGCAGCATTGTCCCTCAATTACTTCTACGCATACAAGTTAGTCTGCTCAACAATCTCTTCCAAAAATACACCGTCCATAAACAACTGAAAGAAATTGACAGGTAAAATGTTTTCCGTATTCACTCTACACCCTGGGAGACCAGGAAAGGCAGGCAACAGTGGCTGCTCCATGTTTGGGGTAACAATGGGAAGCCTTTCAGCCGCTGGTTGCTGCACCGTTGGCACATCAGTGTCCTCCTCTAAAACAGGCACTTCATAAGCACTGAGGGTGGTTTCATCATCAGATGATTCCTCTCTGACAGAAAATTCACTTCCAGAATCTTGCACTTCCTTATCTGCCTCAGATGCTGAGTCAGACTCATAATCACGGTCGGAAGACGACTAAAAAAGCACACCAACAACCTGATGAGCAGTCATCCTACGGCTAGCCATGATCCTTCCTACAAAAAATAACTGTACAAATGCACCACCAACAAGGAAGATAAGTAATAATCAAAGCATGGCTTAATCACTAAGAGTTATAAACTCATAAACTGTACCACTCACTTGCCCGGAAAAGCTAGACTCATCAGCAACTACTCTGCACAGCCACAGCAATCACCAATGATATCCCACTAAAAAGAAAAAAAAAAGAAAATTACACATAAGACAACACAAATATCATCGTGCACTAATCTAAAGACAATTTTATACTCAATCCTGCATTTAGTACACCACTTACAAAATGTCATTCATGCATGGCAACAATAGTCTTTTGGAGTAAATTGTTTTTACTTACCTAAATCATGCAACTATGAAAACTGCAGATCAACCACTGCCAAAACCGCAATGAGCCACAGAAAAGTAAGCAAAAGCTTTGAACTGGAACAAAAAGGAGAAATAAACTGTAATCACAAATGCAAATACTTCACCAGTGGACAAACATTCCACCACCAAACATTTAGAAATGTTCCCTGGTGTCTAGTGGTCTCTGCCCCCCCCCCCCTTGGGGGCAGATTGGCCTAAAAAAACTAGGCCGATCTGCCCCTAAAGGGGCAGAAATGGCCACCAGTACTATGCTGAATCCCTTGCCAAAGGGACAGCCGCCCACACACATAAAACAAAAGGATAAAAAAATTCCGTAGTCGCCTTACTGGCTTCTGCCTCCCTTGGGGGTAGATGGGCCTAAAAATATTAAGCCGATCTGCCCCCAAGGGGGGCGGAAATGGTGTAAATAATATTGCCCCCTTGGGGAGCGACCCTTGCCCAAGAGGCCACCCCCCACACAAAGCACACACACAAGATCCCTGGCGCTAAGTGGATTCTTCCCCTCTTGGGACAGATGGGCCTAAAAAAAAAAGTCTGATCAGCCCCAAGGGCGGCAGAACTGCCCAACAGTGTATAGCCCCCTTTGGGGGGTGACCCTTGTCAAAGGGGTTGTCCCCAATACAAAAAATACAAGGGAAAAACAAAATCCTTGGCATCTTGGTGGCTTCTGCCCCCTCTTGGGGGCAGATGGGCTTTTAGGAAAATAGGCCAATCTGCCCCCAATGGGGGGCAGAAATGGCAAAAACTATATTTCCCCCTTTGGGGGAGACCCTTGCCCAAGGGGCCACCCCCCCAAACAAGGCAAACACACACACACAAGAGCCCTGGTGCTAAGTGGATGAAGCCTCCCTTGGAGGCAGATGGGCCTAAAGAAATAGGCTGATCTCCCCCCAAGGGGGGCGGAACTGCCCAATAGTGCTCTGCCCCCTTTGGGGGTCAACCCTTGCCAAAGAGTGCACTCCAAAAAACTAAGAAAAACAAAATCCCGGCATCTTGGTGGCTTCTGCCCCCCTTTTTCCCAACAGTGCTTTGCCCCCTTTGGGGGGTGACCCTTGCCAAAGGGGCACCCCCAAAACAAAAAAAACAAAGAAAAACAAATCCCTGGTGTCTTGGTGGCTTCTGCCCCCGCTTGGGGGCAGATGGGCCTAAAAGAAAATAGGCCAATTTCCCCCCAAGGGTGGCTGAAATGGCAAACAATATATTGCCCCCTTTGGAGGGCGACCCTTGCCCAGGGGAACACCCTCCCACCCAACACAAATCACACACACACACAAGATCCCTGGCACTAATTGGATTATGGCTCCCTTGGGGGCAGATGGTCCTTAAATAAAGTAGGCCAATCTGCCCCCCAAGGGTGCACTCTTTGCCCCCTTTGGGGGGGGGAGACCCTTGCCCAAGGGCCACCCACCACGCAAAAAAACACACACAAAATCTATCACTGGCTTCCAGTGGCTTCGGCCCCCCTTGGGGGCAGATCAGCCTAAAAGAAAATAGGCCGGCCTTCCCCTAAGGGGTGCAGAAATGATGTAAAATATATTGCTCCTTTGGGGGGCGAACCTTGCCCAAGGGGCCACCCCCACACACAAAATACACACACACACACACACACACAATATCCCTGGTGCTAAGTGGCTTATGCCCCCCCCTTGGGGGCAGATGGCCCAAAAATAATAGGCTGGGAGCAGAACTGCCCAACACTGTTTTGCCCCCTTTGGGGGGCAGAAATGGCATCAAATATATTGCCCCTTTGGAGGAGACCCTTTCCCAAAGGGCCACCCCCCCACACAAAACATACACACACTCAGTATCCCTGACGCAAAGTGGCTTCTGCCATCCTTGGAGGCTGATGGGCCTAAAAATAATAGACCGATCTGCCCCCGGGGGGGCAAAACAGCCCAACAGTGCTTTGTCCCATTTGTGGGGTGACCCTTGCCCAAAGGCAAAACCCAACACACAAAAACCACACATAAACAATCCCTGGCTTCCAGTGGCTTCTGCTCCCCCCTTGGGGGCATATCGGCCTAAAAATAGGAGGCAGATCTGCCCCCAAGAGAGGCAGAAACGGCTGTAATTATTATTCCCCCCAAGGAGAGTGACCCTTGCTAAAGGGGCCGCTCCCCAACACATCAAACATAAAAAAATACACAAAAACAAAATCCCTGGTGTGTTGCGGGCATTCCTGCTGCCTGATCGCATCACAATCAGGCAGCAGGAATGCTGAAAGAGACATTGAGGAAAAAGAAAACCCTTTCCTTTCCAACGATGCCTCCTTCTGAGCAAACAGCACCAGGCTGGAGGAGAAACTCACCTCCTCTTCCTTCAATGGGCTGGAGGTAAATGGCTTCCAGGGCGTCCAGCACCCTCTGATGATGTCGCGCTGACGTCATGGGGTGAGGTCGTGTTGGAGGGGAAAGCGATTTCCCTTCCAGCCCTGCCCCGGGGGTTTGGGGGAGGCCCTCGAAGGGAGCGCTGGAGCTTCTCCCGAGGGCAGGTCCCAGGACATAATGGTTACATCCATGGCACCTCTGCGCCGCTGGATGGAACCATTACGTCCATGGCAGCCAAGGGGTTAATGTTTAACAAGGGCCCTTTCATTGCACATGGTTTTGTGGAAAATGTATGTGAAATGTGTACTTTAAAATGCACAATTTGAGGGCATTTGTTTTAAATAGTTCTCAGGGGAGAAGCTCCCGCACCCCCATGGAAAAGCTCCTCCATACTTCTCCTCCATACTTTAACTGATCATACCACCACCTTAATATGGGTGGTACCTAAAATGGTTTGCCTGTGCTGTGGAGTTATAATAATCACTGGGTTATAATGGAAATTCATAAATATCAGTTATTGGGATTTCATCATTGTTAAGGTCATGTGGCTTGACTCCTGTAAAGATTCGAGGTCAAAGGTCATATGATGTATTTTCCTGTGAGGTCAGTAAGGTTAAGGAGTATGGGATGCTACTTCCACTATTCCTGGGACTACTCCTACATCCCACATCCGTATCCCAGTCATTACTAAAGAGGTAACTGTCACCTCACAATAGGAATCAAAGCATAAGGATCCTGGAATGCTAGTCCAACCAGGCACATCTGAGTGCCATAAAGAGAGCTGGCACTCCCAGCTCCTCCTATTTTGTTTTCCTGTTGCTGGGATGAGGAACACAGGAAGTCTCTGCTGGAGTTAAGACCATAATTGAGTTCACACTACTTCACTTCCTGGCCTGGAAGTGGGAAAGGCTTCCTTGAGGGGCACTGATGTACAGGAGTTGGAACCAAGGGCTTCCTCTTTACTATAGCTGACTGTTCTTTTTTCAATTGTTCAGGTGTGGGGGTTTCAGGTTGTTATGTTTTCTTTTGCTGCTTCTAGAGATGCTAATTGAGGGGAACCACCTGTTTTCAGTGCATTTGTTGTGTTTTGCCTGGCGCATGAGTGCTAAGACCTCTTCCAACCATCCGTTTCTTTTGGATACACTTTGGTGGCGCACTTAATGGGGCATATTTAAAGAAAGCAGGTAAGAATTTCTAAGTTTGTGCATATATATTAATGCTGGTGTATTGTTATTGGGGCAATTATTTACTTTATTAACCTTAACTTCATCCTGGTTAAACATTCGAGCAAGCAAATTAATGTCTTGCCTTCGTCTGCCTCCTCTCACTCTTATGACTGGTCTTCTTTTTGCAAATGTTGCAGACATTGGAGAGAAGATGAAGAACAGAAAATATGCAGAAAAGTATCACAGGCATGGTCTGCCCTTGAAGGGAAGATGTCCATCAATAAGAAGAGACTTGTGCTTCCCTCTGGTTATGGGGACACTGAAAGTGGAGATAAACCTCCTGCCACTATAACCCAAAAGGGAAAATATATTTCAAAATATTTGAATGCCAGGCCTCTTTGCCCATACTAGGACTAATATGAACTTCCCCCACTTTTGAGAGGCCAGGAACCTCAAACAACATTCTTATCAGGCAAATCCGGAAGCCATCTACAGTGGATTTACCAAATCACTACTTTGCCTTAGATGTAGTTATACAGTAGTCAATGGATCCAGATAGGATTACTACCTAAGGTGTATGGCAAAGCATTATCTCCTGAAAGACATGGGTACTGTATTGCTGGACAATGTACATGTTGACTTCGATGTGGCTAGTGTGAAAGGCCACTTTTTATGGCAGAAGAAAACATCCTGAAGGAGCCACAAGAAAGAAAAGAAGACTATGCACCAAATAGTCATTTGAAGATCTCATGTGGCCATGAGTCATGAATTTATGGAACTTACAGGGCTCAACCCTGGATTTCTGATTTTAAAACTCTAATATCTGCAATTCAGGATGAACCAGATTGTTTACCTTTGCTGGAACACCAGAAAGAAATTCTATTTGACATTGTATTTCATGTGGTTACATTGGGGGTGTTAGCAGGGGACTCTATTGCAGCTACAAGAAACACATGCCTAATAGGCTGTAAAAGTGAGGCTGCTCAAAGGACAGCAGAATTGGAAATGCCTACTAAGGGTTCCAGTCAGTTTGGTTTTGAATTGGGAGACAAACTCCATCATATTTTTAAGGAAAGAACCCCTTCTTCTTTTCAGATTAAATCAACAGGAGACTCAAACTCACCTAAGTCAAAATCTTCATTTTGCCTTCCCTCCAGAAGACTATACTCTCAAGATCAACCTTCCATGTTTCAAGGGACACCATTGTCCCTCAGATCCTATAAGAAACAAAACCAGGACACAGGTACCAAAATCCAGTGCTCCAGACTAAGCTGAGAATTCTCTATTGAGTGTGGGAGGTCAGATTTGGAAGTTCATTTGAATGGCAAAGAATCACAGTGGATTGATGGGTACTTCAAGTGGTCAGCAAAGGTTACTCAATAAATCCTCTCACATCCAGTTCCCACTTGGAACATTTCTACTTCATTTCCCTAGGACCAGAAAAAAGGGGAAGCTCTCCTAAAAGGAGCTTCTACTCTTCAGATGAAGGGAGAAATTGTTCTAGTACCCAGGAAATAGAAGGGTATACAAGTATACTCAATTGTCTTTCTGATTCCAAAGTCTTTGGGAGAGTTCTGTCTGTGATAAGCTTGAAAAACCTCAACACATTTAATTAGAATATCAAGTTCAAGATGGAAAGCTTGCAAATAATTATTTGGTTGATTCAGTCCAACCTTTTCCTAATAACCATGCATCTTATGGATTTGTATTTAAATATTCTGATTGCTAAACACCATCACAGGTTTATGAAAATGATAGCTGTAGTTGTTGCTCATCTTAGTCGGCAAGGGATTTCAAATTTCCCATATCTAAAGGATGGATTACTCAGTGCTCTGACAATGGAACATGCATATTTTGAACAATTGAAAATTATAATATCCTACCTGGGATTTCTTCTCATTATCAAGATTTGCCAACTATCTCCATCCAAGGATTCATTGGATCCCACCTCAGAAGAGATCTGAAAAAGGTCTTCCTCTAAGAAAAGGCTATCAAACATCTCCACCAGGGGTGGGATGTAATCTCCGCTATGTTGGCAGAGTTCGCAGAGTTTTGCCACTGTGCGCTCCACTTGGAGCATTGAGTTCGGCAAAAACTCTGCCAACTGCTGTGTGGCAGAGTTTACCAGCACCCACCGATAACATTTTTTAAAAACCCTGATCAAGTAGTGCCTGATCCTAATATGGGTACGGATGAGGCCCTGCCCTCATGCTGCTTAACTTGCACAGATCAGGTTGGTAAGTGTGGGTTCTGGCAAACATGTCCTTTCGCACTTTCTCTCCCTTGTTTCCGCTGCTGTGGTGGGAAGGTGGAGTAATCTGCATGGCTCCAGAAGTCATTTCAGTGATCCAAGCTCCCCCTTCCCTTTGCCTGTATGAATTTGCTTCATTCGGTGTGCGCTCATGCAGAGAAGAAAGGAGGGACCATTGTACAGCAGAGGTGCAATAACTAAATTATTGCACCCACCAGTTCTGAGTGTACAGCTAGTCTCAAAGCCAAGGCAACAAGCAGCCAGGCATCCTCTGTCACTCAGGACACAGAGGAGCTTGCAAGAAGTAAAGACCACTAATATATCAGCAGAAGAACAAGCACTTCTTTGTACAAGTACAACGGAAAACCTATGTATTTCTCTATTAAACTGTGGCTAATTGGGCCATTGCCCTTGTTTAAGTGCCAATGGCACCCCTGCCATGCCACTGTTTGACGAGGAGCACAGAATTTGGTGAGAGAAGGATTAAGGATTATTTTAAGGTTAGAAAAGTATCAGCTGTTTTAATGTGTTGACTTTTGGAGTAACCTCAGGAAGAGCAGACGACACACATAAAGCATGATGGTATTTGTGCATTAATTTAGGTGACCTCATTGAGTGGAGCCATTGTGCTGAAGGTGGTTTGGCTAGAAGGGATGGCTGGTGCCATTTTAATATGTCAAAAATACAGGGGATTGGGAGGATTAAAGGTCCAGAGTATATATGATCAGCAAGTTTCTATGCAAGCATTCTTTGGTGAGTTCAGCTTCTCAATCACAAAGGCCTTATTATGAGTGGGCTGCAAATCGCAATTTGGTTGGTAACCACAGGTGTTTTTCCACATATCATTACTAAAATCTGAAGTATTGGTAATTCCAGGAACAGGAGTACCATACTGGTAAATCAGAATCACACATGATAAGGGCTGTGGACGCAGTGGAATCATTAATAAAATGAAGATGTGATCTATGGCTGCTTTTCAAGTTGTTGTCCCGGGTAAATGCAACATTTCAACCTCTCAACTGCAGCATACTATCTGGCTTATAAAGTAAGTCACATTGGGGTCGCTTTTTCCCCCTCCCCTCTGCCCGCCATTTCAATACATTACTCACAATTACTTCATTTCTGATTTTCCTGCCATTAAAGGCATGTGCTGGAGCATGATTTATAGAGGCTGCTCTCGGTGCCAGTTGACTTGCATTAGATTGCAGAGTATGCAAGAAGGGCTTATTTGCGCAATATCACATTAAACAGTGGTCTCCAAACTTTTTAATGCAGCGCCCCCCCTGTTGTAAAATAAAAATCATTGGCCCCCCTCCAATTTTTTTACAATTACTTTATAAAAATGGCAATGTTTAAATATGTCTAGACCTATTTAAACATTGCAGTTAAGTACTGTTACCTTTTTAAAAATGTTCTAACATGACTCTGCTAAAAAAAAAAAAAAGCCTGTAACCGTGTAATGCTTCTTTTGGCCAGAGTCTGGCACCCCCCCCCCCTGGGATCACTTGAGGCCCCCCTATGGGGGCCCGCCCTCCAGTTTGAAGACCTCTGCATTAGAAGCACGATGATTGCACCACAAAGCAAAGTAAATGAGGTAAGAGAGACTCCAGCCATCATGCTGTGGTGTACTGAAGTTCTATTATTATTTATTGCCATCATTGTGGTGTCTTTCCTGGGTGGTAAATTAGGATTGATGGGTCCCCGTGACAGGCAAGCACCGGATGCACTCTGTATATTTTAAAAGGGGGACTGCAAGGTCTCTGCTTTCAGGGCTATTGGGGAGGTAGGCTGCGGAAATATATACAAACCCGGTGTCTTGAGGAAGGAACTTCATTTGTTTGTCGAAAGTTGTTGCTTTAGCTCAAATGTTGCAGTCCTGGAAGAGAAAAACAAGAGTAAGAAAACTGGATTCTCTGGATTTTTTGGTGGGCTCTTTATCTAATAAATAAATGATAGGGATCTCCTGCTTGCTAGATCGCTTAAGTTACCGTAGTAACGTAGATTTTATTGACTGCATGACATTTGGATGAACAAACAACCTTATAAAACTAGGGGTGGGTGAAGCTCTGTAGAATCTTGCTGAGTTTTTATGTATTTCCCTGGAATTCTGCAGAGCAAAACTCCACAAGTTCTGGCAACCCAAACCTCCATTCGGCAATACACAGATTCTTGTCCACCCTAGATGGGCCGGACAGTTTACGGTTAGAGTTCCAGGGCTACATGACAACAATTGTGTAGGTGGTTCAATGCGCAAAACTGCACTTATGCCCTCGTTTGTGGCATCTCAAAAGGTGATGGTCATAAACTATACACCCTTTTGGACAAACTGATTCCTTTAGCATCGGAAGTGGAAAAAAGTCTTTATTTGAGCTTAGACATTTGGAATCTATTAAGGGAAACAGAATGCTACATAGAGTCTCTAGTGGTTCTAACATCTGTTGAGAGTCATATGTGATGGAGAGCAACAGTTTTGAACAAAAGCTTTAAGTTCAAGTGGTCATTCCCAAAGAATCAGAAATCTTCCAACTGGAGAGACCTGATGAAAGTATTCCACACCTAGAACTTCTTTCAAACCCTCTTGTTTCAAAGGAATGTGTTCGTCAATGTGTTGGTCAAGATGGACATTACGGCTGCTGTCGCCTAAATAAATCATCAATGAAGTGCCTCTTAACTTAGAGTTATCTAGTAACACATGTCTTCAGATATACAGCAATGCCTGCACTAACTTGGTGAAATAATACAGATAATTTTGAAGTAAGCACTAACTGTGAACTGCATTTACCAGGATGGAAAGGGGCAAACTGTGCTGGGATGTGAGGCAGCGTGCTCCCAACCCCCGTCCTAGCATTGAGTGTAGTGGAGTATTGTGGTGTGGCGTAGAGTGGAGTTGCATACTGTGGAAAAATATAGAGTGGAGGGGCGTAGAGGGGAGTGGAATACCTGGGTAGCCGTACACTGGAATGCCATAGAGTAGAGTGGTGTACAGTGTAATAGCATATAGAGAAATGTTGTATAGTGTAGTGGTGTATAGTGTGGTGGTATACAGTGGAGTGGTGAAGAGTGAATTGGTATAGAGTGGAATTGCGTAGAGTGAAGTGGTGTAGAGCGGAGTGGCACACAGTGGGGTGGACTACAGTGGAAAAGCATAGAGTGGAGTGACGTAGAGTGGAATAGCGTACAGAGGAGTGATGCACATTGGAGTTGCCTAAGGTGGAATAGTATAGAGTGGAGTGGTGTAGACTGGAGTTGTGTTAGAGTGCAGTGCTGTAGAGTGGAATAGCATACAGAGCAGTGTTGTAGATTGTAATAGCGTAGAATGGAGTGACATAAAGGGGAGTGGTGTAGAGTGGAATAGTGTCAAATTTAGTGTCATAGAGTGGAGTGCTGTAAAGTGGAGTGGCATACAGTAGAGCAGCATAGAGTGGAAATGTGTGGAGATGAATAGCACTGAGTGCAGTGGCATACAGTGGAGTGGTGTAGAGTGTAGTGGCATACAGAGGAAAAGCATAGAGTGGAGTGGCCTAGAGTGGAATGGTATAGAGTGGAATAGCATTGAGTGGAGTGGCATAGTGTGGATTAGTGTACACTGGATTGGAGTGGTGTCCAGTGTAATAGCGTACAGTGGAGTGTTGTAGAGGGGCGTGGCAAAGAGTGGAATAGCTTTAATTGCAGTGGCATAGAGATGAGTTGCGTACAGAGGAATAGGGTAGAGTGGAGTGGCATGGATGGGTGGGGCTTACAATAGAATGGGGTAGACTGGAGTGTCATAGAATAGTGGCCAGTGGAGAGGAATAGAGTGGATTGGCATGAAGTGGAGTGGTTTAGATAAAGTGGCATATTGTGGAGTGACAGAGTGGAGTGGCTTAGAGTGGAGCGGCATTGAGTGTAGTGTATTAATTTAGCATGAAATTGGTTGAACAAATGTATACAAACTGTGGCAGGAATATAGATCATGGTGTGTAAATGGTAATTTATGATACTTGGTGTGAATAGTTTAAGTACTTTTGAAAGTTATAAGTTAGAAAATACTTAGGTATATATTTGCTGTGGTAAACCACTGTACATGCTGATGAGAAGGCAGTATATGATTGGCTAATGATTGTCTTTACAAAATGTAAAAGGCAGCCATGTAGTTCTAGCCCACTTTGGCTGTGTTCTGGGTTAGTCCCTTAGATATAGGTAAGTAGTAGTTTTTATTTTTGTTCTCTAACTATTACCATTTTGTTAAAGTGGTAATATGTAATTAAATTTATTAATATTATTCTATATAGCAGGTTTGCCAAGATGGGAGCTAATATCTACAAAGCACTGTGGCACTTACAGGGAAATAATGTACCTATAGATATATAAATATTTATATATATACATACATATAAATATATATTTATATGTCTGCAAAGTTCCACTTAAGTTGTGCTGCCATACAGGGGTGTTGTGTTGTGCCAGGCGTGGCACCCGGCATTAAAATTTGTGAAGAAACCTCGCGCACAAAGAAGGAGTGACTCAAAAGAACTGCAGGGATTGGGAGCACCTTAATAAATTATTTTGATTCACTCCTCCTGTGTGCACATGACTTGATTGCGAGGTTTGTTTGCAAATATAATTATATATATATGTAGATATATATACACAAAATTGAAACCTTTCTCCATTTGTGAAGTGTTAGCATGCACCTTAACACCGGTGGTGCACTGAAACTAGCATGGAACAGCCTCTATGCTTAAACCTCCTTTCTCCTTTCACAGATAAATAAATATCACATTTGTTGCACAATGTTTTCTTTTTGTGCTGCTGAGGAGTACACCATCAATGCACTCTGCTTTAAAAAGCCTTTGTAGTGATACCAAATTAGAAATACACTGCAGTATACTATATTACTGAAAAAGTGTAATCCGTGCATTTACATTTTTTTACCAAATGTAATTTTTTTTTAATGTTTTAAGTAGTGCAGAAATGTGTAGGTATAAGCGCTGGACTTCGTAGAATATTTGACAAGGAATGAAAAATTTAAAAAATGTAAAATAAACTGTAGTACTCTATATTTGTGAAATAGAGTGTAGTACAGTGTAGGAAGTACTGCAGTACCTCATATTTTTTAAAAATATAGAAAACTTTAAATGATTAGCCCTACCTAGTACCACTTTAATAAAGTGGTATTAGGGAGAGAAGTAATATATAACTCAACACTTGCCGATATCTAAGGCCCTAACTAAGAACACAACCAAAGAGTACTTAAAACAACATGGCTACCTTTAACTTTTGTAAAGGCAGCCATTGGCCAATCATATAATGCCTTGTCATCACTATGTACTGTGGTACTTTTGTGAAATACCACAAAATCTCTCTAAACTACTGCGGCCACAGATATCAATAAGTTAAAATGCTGTATCACTTTAAAAATACTTGCCCTACTTACCTGTACCACCAAAAACGATCAATGCACACCATAATGTATACTCCTGTCAAATTTCGTGGACATCCAAGTGGCCTTTTTTGCTGCTACGCTTGAGTACAAAGTCTTTAGAAAATGCATTGGTGGAAAAAAACATTTTTGGACACCCTCTTTTTTCTTTTTTCGCTGCATCCTCTTGACAAATCACTTCAAAACGCTGCATCGTCCACTAATGTAAAAAAAAGCTATAGGTCTGTAAACTTTCTGTGGACTTTCATTAAACAGGTGAAACGTTATCAACAGTCAAACACCTGAGAAATTCCTATATCTGGTATCCCTAACTATAACTATATAGTAGCTACCCCTACTCTGTAATACATTTATAAACCATGGAATTCTGTAATCCCTGTATAAACAGCAATCTCTGATTTCTTTATGATCTACGACGTGTGTCGCACCAACATTATAAAGGGAAAACTTCAGAACTTGACTATTATCAGTTATTATAGTTGAGTTCTGATGTCACAGAGCCAGCAGACAAGGTGAAAGGCACGCCGGATCATGGGGCATAACTGAAGCAGCTATCTAAAGCAACGAAAACAGAACATTGCTTTTCTTTCTTCTGCTCTATTTTAATGGCTTACAATGACAAGCAGAGAGAATATGTTTTTTTCGCATTTCTTAGATAGAGAATTGCTAGAATCTTTCTTCATTTTACTACGCATCCTGAGCTAATGCGGCTTTGAAAAAAAACTGACTTGGTTTGAACTGTTTCGAATACATTTTTTCAACAAACATCCAACAGGTTTTTGATGTGTTTAATTTTGCATTAGATGTTTATTTTTAATCTTTCATGTTTGCAAACATGCTTGCTCTTTCATATGAAATAGCTACGCACCAAGATATGAAGTGGTTTGTGGGAAAGGTGTTGTTGTGACCATGTATGTTAGAAATGGGGTCTCTAGTTAGTAGAGGTATACACCCTTGTCCAAGTAGGGACCACAATCCTAGTCAGGGTAAATCACACACAATCCAAATTATCCTCTGCCCACCCTCTGGTAGCTTGGCAATGAACAGTCAGGCTTAACTTAGAAGGCAATGTGAAAATGTTTGTGCAATAAATCAGACAGTACACACATGAAAACACCACAAAAATACACCACACAGGTCTAGAAAAATGTAGGATATTTATCTGGTTAAAATAAGGTCAAAATTAAAAAGATTCATTAAGCACAAGTTGAGCGGTCACTTTTGCACGATTAAAAGGAGTCTTAAATCTTATAAATCAACTGTTGCCTCTTGATTACACAAAGTACCTGGTTTGCGTCAAAAATAACATGCATGGAGACCGCAGAGGAGGAGATGCGTGGAAAAATAAGGTGTACGTTGGATTTTCCGATGCAGCACAGATGATGCATTGTTTCTTTCCACGCTGCAATGGGCTTTGCGTCATTTTTGGCGCACATTCTTGGTTCCCCACTATGATGTGGGAATCTTTTTGATGCCCAGGGACAATGCAGGGAAATCCTGGGCACACTGGAAGAAGTCACAGGTTTTGTGTTGATCCGGTAGAGTGATGCATTGAATTTTCTGTCACACAGCAGGTGCTGCATCGGTTTTCCACTCGGGGAATCGGCTACGTCATTCGAATTCAGCTGTGCAGTGATCCAGTAAGGCTGTGTATCAAATTTTCTGTCGCAAGGCAGGTGCTGCATGGAATCTTCAGTCAGGAAGTTGGGTTGTGTCACTCAGGTTCGGCTGTGCGGCGATTTCTCGGTTGCAAAATGGCTGTGCGTGGTTTCCACCAGGCTGTGCAGCGATTTTCAGTGCACAAGGAGTTTCCTGAAGAGATGAAGTCTTTTTGGCCCTGAGGCTTCAGAAAACAGGAGGCAAGCTAAATCCAAGCCCTTGGAGAGCACTTCTCAGCACTGTCAGAGGGCAACAGGGCAACAGCAGCGCAGCAGTCCTTCTCAGCAAAGCAGTCCAGATGAGTCCTTTGGGCATCCAGGCAGTTCCTGATGACAGGTTACAGGTTTAGGTCCAGAAGTGTCTGACTTGGTGGGGTCGGAGACCCAGTTCATATACCCAAAAATGCCTTTGAAGTGGGAAAGACTTCAAAGAGTGGTTTTGAAGTGCACAAATTCTCCTTTCAGTACAGGTCTGTCTGCCAAGGTCCCAGTAGGGGGTCTGGCAGTCCATTGTGTGAGGGCAGGCCTCTAGCCTTTGGAATGTAATTGTCAAGCACTCCGTCCTTCCAGCCCAGGAAGACCTATTCAGTATGCAGATGAGTGCAGGTTTGACTGAGTATCCTGTGTTTGTGGGTGAAATGCACAAGGAAGCTGTCAACCAGCCCAGGCGTTGATTGGAGATAGGCTGTAAGGCACATATGAATTTTAAGTGCAGATAAATGCTCACTTTCTAAAAGTGGCATTTCTAAAATAGTAAAATAAAATCCAACCTCACCAATAAGCAAGATTTTCTATTAATATTCTGGCCATACTAAATATGACCTGGTTACCCCTTTCTGATCAGAATCTACCACTCAAACAGTATATGAGGGCAGCCCTGATGCTAGCCTATGATAGCAGGCCTCACAGTAGTGGAAAACGAATTTAGGAGTTTTCCAACAATAGGACATATAAAACACATATGTACATGTCCTGCCTTTTACCTATATAGCACCCTGCCCTATTGGTTACCTAGGGCCTACCTTAGGTGTGACTTATATGTATAAAAAGGGGGGTGTAGGACTTGGCAAGTACTTTTAAATGCCAAGTCGGAGTGGATGTGAAACTACACACCCAGGGCTTGCAATGGCAGGCCTGAGACGTGGTTAAGGGACTACTTATGTGAGGGGCACAATCAGTGCTGCAGGCCCACTAGTAGCATTTAATTTACAGGCCCTCTGCACATGTAGTGCACTTTACTGGGGACTTACAATTAAAGGAAATATGCCAATGATACCAAGTTTTAGGGAGGAGCACATGCACTTTAGAAGCGGTTAGCAGTGGTAAAGTGTCCAGAGTCTTAAAGCCAGCAAAAATTAGGTCAGAAGACGAAGAGGAGGAAAGCAAAAAGTGTGGGGGGTGACCCTGCAGGGAGGCCATTTCCAACAATGTTATATTACCCTCTGGCATACATCGTAAGGATATTGCAAGTCACTTTTTTGTCCCATAACCTTATCAATGAATTCGGCTTTATGGAACTCCTTTGTGACTTGCAATATCCTAATAATGAACGGCAGGGGGTACATATACACCTCCCCATACAAACATATATCCATTAGCACTGGAACAAACCAGAGTTTAAGACTGACCAGTCTGTGTTGCTCAGAGACAGGGAACTGGGTCAGATTACTGCGAGTTAAGGAGGCATGCCCTCATTAAGTGTTAGGTTCTAGCGTCACCTGGTGGGCGATTGTCCTCACACACTCATCAATGGATTTTTGGTGTTACCTCGGCAGACAGCATAGGCATCGCAGAGAGCAGAAGTCGACGAGCGGGGATGTTCATACCGGACTAGCCAGGGATGACTTGCGAGCTTAGGCCCTTGGGTTTACTTGCGTCCACTTTAACGTGCAGAAAATTCCTCCTGGGCGCGCTCCTGTAGTCTTGCATGTTTTAGTCAACAGAAAGTCAGAATAGCGGGCGTCTGAGAGGAAAGAGAATCATTTTCGTAGGAACACGGTGAGGGGTTGGGAGTCACACAACTAATGGCCAACCTCTTTCATAAAATAGAATATGCTTGCCAGGATTCGTAAACACTTGTTGCATTCTGGGACTAGTAGTGTTAAGTGCTAGGACGGTGTAATTGGGTGCACGTGAGGTAGACGAACTTCAATGGTCGGAGGGAAGTGAGCGGAATAAAAAGCGGGCATACAGCCCGGTGCTCTCTGCTTGCTGAGAGAGGGGGCTGTGTTGGTCGAGGGAGAGCGCCAGGGTGAGTGCCTCTGCCCAAGGTCAGGTTATTTATTCATTCATTCATTCATTATTTTTTAATGAAAACCTCGGACCTTACACGGGGAATATATCAATATTTTTAAAAATTCATACGTTAGTTTTGGAAAAGTTCCCTGTAGTTCCATTTCAACTTCTTGCCATTATAAAGTGTGTGTGTTTATAAGACCCAGAAGTCTTTGCTCGGATAAACTGAGCTTTGTTTAACTCGACTTGCCGAATTGGCGGTTATTGTTTACTGGGTTCAGGTATAGTGCTATGGACGCTGACGCGCTGGGCTGGGGTTAGTCTGGCGGCTGCGATTTTATTGAGACGAATGTGACAGGTGGTTCGTTTGAGCCGGAGGGGGTCACAAGTACTCATTTATTGGTGATGGGTGTATGTTTTTTCCACATCAGATGTTAACCAGAGCAAGAGCGAAAAACGCACAAACCAGACAGCCGGGGGTGCGAAAGACGGAAAAACTGTCTCAAAGGGGGGAAAGCGCAGCTGTAGGAGTAAGAAACGGGCCGTGGTTGCCTGGAAGACTTTTAAAGAGGCACGCGGTCAATTTAAGACTGCTCAGCCTTGGGGTTTGCCAAACCGACCTTTATTTGCACCGGCCGCGCTCTTGGGAGCGGATGTTTTGGCACCGACAACCTTTCTTCTCAGCTTAAGCTCTACATACTTCTGAAATTGTATTATTGCAGTGTATATTAACCAGCAAAATCCGTACAACTTCTCCAATAATGTTGTCTCCTTAAACTGATGCAGAAAACATACTGAAATTGTGTTTTCACTCAAATTATAAGCCATCCTCCCTTCGCCTTCTCGATCGGGACTTTAAATGTGTACTGTCTATTTGGTGCGTATGTGTAGCTCACCCACCACTAACTTATTTGTATTCTGATAGATGCCATGTGCCATTAAAAACTCTGGACTACAAGGACCAGAATGCAACGGTTAACCCGTGCTGCATGGCCTACTTGTTTCCGTAACAGAACGTATTTTGGTCATTTCTACTGTTAGTATTCGGGTGGGCTGGAAATATCGACGCTGCGTTAACTACCCTGAGAGAACCGGGTCAATCAGGGCTCGTGTGCCGCTGTCAAAGCCGAAATGGCCTCTTCACAAGCACTGCATCTCGGAAAGCTTCTAGATGTCATTGGGGGCGTCATTTCATTTTAATCTTATTGTCCTAACTCCCCATGTACGTGAGTCAGTTAGCATGTATTACCATTACCGCCAAACCTAACTGGGAAATGCAGCAGCCAGTCTCATGTGGGAACGGCTGTTGTCGGCAGACAAAGGATTGACTGCCAGTCATGCCAAAGTTTGTGGATTTATTGTTCCATTATCACTTTTCTTCCAAAAGCGCGTGTAAACGTTCGGCCTGGGAATGCTCTCTTTTAAAGAGGTATAGTTGCCCGTCTGAGTGCGGGAGAGTAGGTCTCTCCAACTGACGTCAAAGGAGTTCCAAGGTCGCGTGATGCCCCTCTCACTACCCCCTGTACTTTTACTGCGAAGACGTCGGGCGCGCGGCTGTCCATTTATTAAAAAAAAAAAAAGAAATATATATGTATGTATATATATGTATGTATATATATGTATGTATATATATGTATGTATATATATATATGTATGTATATATATATATATATATATGTATATATATATATAATTTTTTTTTTTTTCTTTTTTTAAGAACGGTAAAATCCGGTTATGGTTTAACAGTTAATAAGATTCGACAATATATAAACAAAAAAGTAGGATGGAAAATGGTCTTTACTTGATGGTCCACATCAGTTCAAGTCTTGTATTTTAATGTTAAGAAAAGCAGTACTTCCAATTTTCCGTGGTGCGTGTGTCGGTTGCTTTCCATTCCATGTTTTGCGAGGTTTGTTCCGTTCTATAATTATAGTTTTGGCTTTACGTTGAGCTAGTACGGAACTATAAATGTAGAAAAAGATGAAGCTCCTGCCAGTGGTGTAGGAACAAGTTTCAGAGTTAGGGGAGGGGGCGGGGTGTTGTAAACGAGCCCCGCCCATTCAGCAGGAGAGTGGTAAGGGTGTAGTGGTATCTAGTGTTGCGTTTAGTAGCACCCTGTCACAAATACATTTCCCGAGCATGGGCTGATAGCACTCTGACGTTTCTACACAAACCGTTTTCCATCCCTTGAAATGGCCACTGAATTTGCCAAGACGTCCAATTTTACTGATAAAACGATACAATGCCTGAAAGTTGGCTTTCAGCGAATATTTATCACTTGCACACCAAGACGTGCCTTGCTTGTTTAAATCACACGTAAGAATTAAAAGAAGTGCTTCATTTGAGCTTTCCTAACTGCTATTGTTTAAAGGGTATCGTTCATTTATAGATATTCACATTTTTTTGTGCTAAAGACATCCTATAGCCGCCTGTCATTTTACACTCCCTGTGCCCAAAGAAGAGTCACATGGTTTAGTTCACAAATGTCTATTTTCAGTCAGAGTAAGGAAAGTGAATGCCAATTTCTGTGTTTAAAAAAAGAATAATGGGAAATGTCTGAAGACATAACCTGACGCTTGACTTCTGCCTTTGTATGCAGAGGAAATGAGACCAGCTCCAATGCCCATCTCTAGCTCATTGACCTTTTGAACATCCCATGCTAACTTTGGGGAGGGCAGCACCACAACTTTGTGTCTATGGATCCTGGACTAAACTGTGTTTGCATAGGAATGAGAAACTTGAAAATTTCATATACAGTTCTCATTTGATGCTTGATCAATTCCTACTTCTGCTTCTCTACACCAGGGCCATTGCTATCAATATTGCAACAGGTGTGGTGATACCGGGGCTGGAAATTTGAGTGCAGTGGTGTCTCTAGAAGTAGTTTGCACACATGGAGCAACCAATATAGCCTTATAGCCTGTCATACCAGGCTATAGCAGCCATTAAAGGTCTACTACTCCAGCGTAACGAGGGAGGGCACCTGTAGGAGGCTGGCCTGGCTTCTAGTGGGTACCTAGTGGTACTTACACCTTGTGCCAGGTCCAGTTATCCCTTATTACTAGACCCTCTGACACCACACCTCTCCCCTCTTTCATACTGTAATTTGCTTCCTCACTAAATACACCACTGAAATTTGTGATCTACTACATGACTTGACACCAAACCAGGTCTGCCTGACTCCCTTGTTGGTCCTTGCCCCTATCCCCCCCCACTGTTGCTTTTCTTTTTTTCTTTTTTCTACACCATTCCCTCTGGACCACATGTGCCAACTTACGTAGAAACATTGTAGACTTTGTCCACCTCCCCTTCATCTTTGAATCCAAAACCTTCATCCTCCTTGGTGACATCAGTTAACACCAATAGGACCTTGCTGATCCCGACCTGCCCATCTTGTTTTCTGCCTTTCAAGCCTGCTAAAGTGTTACGTGTGGCTCAACAAACCTGTCAGGCAGGACTTGACACTAGTGTAAACCAAATGCCCAAAGACCTCACCCTGCATGTTCTACTGACCTGGGAGGAGTGCTCTCTGCCCAGTCAGTTCAGCCTGTTGTGTGTTCCTAGGAGGAAATTCACACCTCTTCTCGAGCCGAGTACAGGCTCGGAATTGCTAGAGGACTAATGTAAATTTGCCTCCAAAAACTTCAATTAGCAAAATAGTAACTTTCTTAAAATTTCCTTTTGTTTCTGATTTAAGAAAGCAGACTACTCATTGAATTGGATTTTAATCAGCTATTAAAATCCAATTCAGCGGAGGAGTTGATGTTACGGAAATATTTGCTATGAACAAGCACTTTGTATGGTAAGCTCTCCCAATTAATCTCTCAACTAGGAACTGACGGTTCAGCATTTGAACTCTCCTGTGATCTCCTTCCCACCTATGAAATGTGTGTGTTGTGAGAGCGAATACTTTTTATTTTATTTTTTTTCACATCCAGAAGAAAGGTGTGAGAAAACAGGGCTGATTGCAGAGGCCCCCTAACTTTTTGCCCCCAGTTTCCACTTTATGCTGGTGTTTTCCTGACTCTGATGGTGCCCTGGGTACTGCTAACCAGTCCCAGGGCCTGTGCTCTGTGTAAAATGGATATGCAAATTAGGCTAATTATAATTGGCTAAGTTAAACTACCTATAAGTCCCTAGTATATGGTAGGGCATGTAGGTTTAGGGACCACAGCATAGGTGGTGCACACCTAGGTGCACTGCTGAGGTGCCCAGTGTCATTTTAAAGGCAGGCCTGCCTTGCTGGCTGCTTTTAAATTAAAGTTATATGCAAATTCGACTTTGGAATTAAAGGTACTTCCAAAGTCTTAAACTACCTTATTTTTACATATGTCACCCCTAAGGTGTGCCCTATGTGCCCCTAGGGCTGGGTGCCATGTAACTATAAGCAGGGACTTTATAAAAATAGATTTATAAGCCCTGGTGAGGTAAAAACAGCCAAATTCGTTTTTCCCTCATTGAAGTAAATGGCCTTCATAGGCTAGAATGGGCAGACTTTATTTTAAATTTTAAAGTCTCCTTAAATGTTGCATACCAAGAATTTGGTATCAAATTAATTGTTGTAATAAATCCTACAACTTCCAGTTGTTGGATTTAATATAACTTGTTGAGGTAAAAAGTTTAGACTTTACCTAAAAAGTTGCCAATTTCAGCTCTGCATTGTTTTTGCTGCTGTGCTCTGATTGGCCAGCCTGCAGCAGCTTCTGCCAGGCTGCCTTGATGAGGTGTGAAGTGGCCAGGCTTCCCACAAAGGAATGTGCTTGGGGGAGAGAATCTCCCCTCAGCAGATGGTGAGGCAGGAAGGGGGAGGGCGGCCAAACTGGTCTTCAAAGGCAGAGAAGGACATTTGGAGCACCCAGCAACACCCCCACATCCTGCAACCCCAGACAATTAGGTGCCCCCTTGATTAGATTAGGAGAGGGGTGTGTTTATGATTTTTAGCCACACCAGTGGGTGGGCTCAGCCAGATGTAACCTCCAAAAATCAGATTCAGCCATGTTGGATTTTTAGAGACTGTTGCCTTTTGGGATGGATTTTTGCCACACTTCCCAGGAAGTGGTCATCACAGGGGGACGACCCTGTCCCTGATTGGAGAACCAGGGCCCCCTTGCTTTTCACCCAGGAGCAAGGATAAAACTGGCAGACCTGCACCCACACCTCAGATCCCCTCCAGAATTCAACAAGAAAGGAACTAAAGAAGGACTGCCCTGCTGGACCCCTGGCCTGCACCTGGACCCTGCACTCAGAAGGACTGCACCAGCTGCACACTTGGGCTTCACCACAAGAAGGACTTTGCCTGGCTTCAACTGGTTCAAGGAGGGACTCCCTGTTTGCTACAGGTGAAAAATTGCTAACCAGAGTCCCCTGCACCAACTCCTGAAGAAAGCGACCAGCTGACCACTGTCCAGTGGCCAAAAAGGAGTTTGCGCCAGGTGCATTCTGGGAGTTGAAGTCCGCACCCCCCCCAAGGACCATCACAGAACTTCTGGACCCTTGGGGTGAGCTGTGGACCCCAAAAGAACCTTAAAAGAACATCTGGGTGAAGCCCCAGAAGTTTGGAAAAGATTTGAGAATTTTTGGAAAAAAGCTCCAGAGAGGGACCGACCCGCCGCGGAAATTCTAGCCGGCTTGCCTCAACCGCGACCCGGCCTGACTTCGTGGTTCGTCCCGGTAAAGAAAAACATCCAAAAAAGAGACTAAGTCCGAACGTAAAAAGTTGACCGGGACCTCCCAGCCATCGTATCCGAGAAGGGCTCCATGGACGTCGGATCAAGATCCAGGTTTACCCCGGTCGAAGGATTTTCATCTCGAAAAAACGACTAAGTCCGAAGGTAAAAGTCTCCACAGAGGAAACCCACATCGCGTATCCGGACAAGGGCTCCAGGAGGTCGGATTCAACTGGCAGGTTCGTCCCGGTGAAGAAAAACTTCAAAATAAAGACTAAGTCAGAAGGTAACTTTTTATCCGAGGCCTCCCACGACCTGTAGCCGAGCAGGGCTCCATCGCGGTTGGCCTGAAAGTTTGACTTTGCCCCGGTCGAGGTGCAACCAGATGACCCGATTGGCGCTTTTTGTTTCTCAGCGCTAGAAAAGTAATAATTCTTTAAAAATTCATATCTCCGGTTCCCCTGAACCGATTTTAATCGTTTTTGTGTCATTTTAAAGATAAAAATATAAACTATTTTTATAAATTGGTTTTGGATTTTTAAACTGTTTCCTGTGTTTTATTTAATTACTGTTTTGTGATATTTGAATGCTTTACACTTTGTCTCCTAAGTTAAGCCTTGACGCTCGATGCCAAGCTACCAAGGGTAGAGCTGGGATTAATTTACTGAGACCTAACTGTACCTATGTGGAGGTTAGTGGCTTGTTGCTAGGTGTAGGTACCTACCTGCCCTACCAATAACCCATTTTCCAACAAAAGGAAACTATTAAACTTTTGTCAAAGAGGAGGGACAAAATTTACCTTGTGTCTGGGGACCATGGCTGCTGTTATACTTGCAGAGATGAGCTGGGTCAATATGATAGAATATGTATAGTATTTTGGCCAGCTTCTGCAGACTGTAGGTATTTGTGCTAGGTCTCTGCTCATGAATGCTGGACCCGAAACAAGGCAGTGATCTGGTAGTCTAGATTTTAATGAGTCCATATTCAGAGTTCTGCATCTTCCTTTTGGATGACAAATCTCCTTGCTCACGCTGGTCTACATACCACAGAACATCATGTTAACAGAAAATCCTTTACTGACCGTTAACTCTGCAGGAATTTCAGTTATTTTCACCTCTTACTTTTCTGATGCTACTCTTGGAAATGGTGTGAATTGATGTTGGTGAACCTCTACAAAAAAATATTGATTGTGTGGACCTATACAGTAAGTGTTAAAAAAAAAAATGTCAGACTCCTACCTTGAAGGAAAAAGAAACCGTTTACTTTTATTCCCTCCATAGTTGTGCACTAGGCTTCTGATGCCGTCCTGCAACAGTTTTTTTTTTTTTTTTTTTTTTTTTTTTTATTGCTGTGGGTGCAGCCTGGCAGAGCCTGGAGACTGCGCCCTCAAGTGGTGGCATCTCCAAATGCTTGTTTAGCATCTGGGTAGGCTGTCATCAACTACGCTTGCTGCACCTTGTCCTCTACCAGCAGTGCAGACGGATACATCACTGATGGACTCATCTGCTACTGTGGCCCTTTGCACTCCTGATACCACAGGACTGGTGGTACTGTGCACGCAGCCTGTTCTGTGGGGGCTACTGGTGGCAAATCGTACTCCCCGTCAATGTTCCTTAACCACTTGATCTGTTTGTCCCTATGTGCACTGCACGCCCATGACTAACTTATTGCTGGGTGTGCACATTGTCTGCTGGGGTCCACGTTCTTTGTCCTGGATCAGTGTTCCTTGCGGCAGTGTCCCTCAGCCCTTCCTCCCACATGGAGGTAGACAAGACAATTGCAAGAAGTGACATATACTGTAGGGGAACCAAAGGGAGGTAACTTCCCCGTTTGTGTCACAGTGAAGACTGGAACATAACAAATGAGGCTTCAAATCCCACACAACCACAAATGTGAAGGGATGCTTCAAGAACACACTGGGAAGTTCGCTGAGCTACTAACCACCATTCTGGAATATAATCCTTGCTGGAACCCAAACTGGGAACTCTCTCCATGGATACTGGAAACTTGCAGGCTGACCATAAAAAGCTGAAATAGAAGGTTGATGAAAGTGAAAATACCATGACCATCCTATGCCACATGTTGAAGATGTACACTCTCAAAGGCCCTTCAAGACGAGGTTAATGAACTGTAGATGAGAGCTTATGATGTGCATGGACACGCACATCTGAATAACCTTTGCATTATCGGACTGCCAGTACAAGCTGAGAGCCCCAACATGGAAATCTTCCTGAAGAGTTGGCTGAGTGATCAACAAAATCATTAAATATATAATCCCAGTACCCTTGAATTTGAAAGGAGAGACAATTGCCCTTCAAGTATTACAAAAGAAACTGAAAATTACGGTGAAGCCCTGCATTAAGGATGGACACTAAACAGTAAATAGACAAAGTTCATAAAATGCTGGAGGTTTCAGAACACTGTAAAAAGGCCAACAACAAAAAAAAAAAAATATACTAAAGGAGATCTATGAAGCAAAATCTAAAGCTTTGAAATGTGGGGGACATATGCAAAAAGGAATTGGATGTTATTAATGAAGATAATCCAGTTATTCCAGCCTTGTATGGAATCCCAAAGACCAATGGCAATTTAGAGAATCCTCCTCTCCTCCCCATTATTTCATCTATTGGTGCCATTAAAGAACCTTGGTAATGGGATAAAGAAAAGTTTCCACATACTTTGACAAAGTATTACGCCTCATATTTCAGGGATGGGATCATATGACTTCATCTCGCTATAGTTTAAAATGAAGAATAATCCCCTGTTTGTGTGAAGTATGCCATATTTTATCGGCAGATGAAATTTGGGACATCTCATGCTGCAATATCTGTTGTACTTTCTCATGGAGTATTACGGGAGATAGCTGGAATAGGGTGCCACAGGTGCCTAAAGAATTAAGACTTTTGGACTATTGCTTTGAAATTACAATAACAGCACAGTAAATGGCCTCAAAGGTGTCTTAAAAAAAAAAAAAAAAAAAACTAGCTAAATTTACTAATCAATACATTGAGGCCTTTATAAGACCAGAAAACTGGTGATGACTTGTATATCATGAAAAGACAAGATACGTAGAGTTAACTCTTACATGGACATTGGGATTATACAAAAAAAATAAAAAATAGGCCACGGTAACTGGTTGTAAGAGAATAGTTGATGCTTTTTATTTGTTGTTGTTCCTCAGAAGTCATCCCGCTTTAATCACTTTGAGGTGGTATCTTCTCTGTGGAAATGGTGTATGGATGTTACATATAAAGAGGGTAACTATACAGAGCCCTTGATGCAAGAAAGCATGGACCTCCTGGGATTCGCGAGAGTGAAGTATGAGGAGCGAGTTACTGGTGGTTTCTTTTCTTGGTGTTGTCTCACTGGCTTTCTTTATTGGTATCATATGTTTCACAGCACCCGTTAGAAGGTATAGGAATTTAGGTATGAGGGTCTCTAGTGGTTCTGTCTTTTGAAATTAACAGTACACTGGTATGCGGCCCGTCCTCTGGAAAATGTGAGCTTTAGGGCAAGGGTTCTTTATTTAAAAAAAAAAGTGTGTGTGTGTGTATATATATATATATATATATTTTATTGTCCTGGCCAGATGTATAGATAACTCATGTACCATAGTTTTTTTTTTTTTTTTTTTTTTTTTTTTTTTACAAGCCCCAATTTGTCGACCTGAGATGACCCTAACCAAAGTTTGGTGCTGAGGAAGGTGGATACAGAATAACTTATCTGCTGAAATGTGTGGCAACTATTTTAATGTGTTAACCCAGCCCGCAACACTATAATGACTGAGGAAAAAAATAGAACTATTTCCGTTGCATTTCCCTGTATAAAGGTTGTGGCTGGGTCTTGTAGGGGGTTATGCTAGTGAGAATGTATGAGGATGAGTCCAGGAGTGAGTGGACTGACAAAGTGGGGCAGATTAAAATACATGTGGCTTTGTTGTGATACATTGTACTGTCACTTTTTATGGAACTTGGGGCCAGATGTACACCGAATTTTGTGACTCATTTTCTCACACCGTTTGCGATTCCCAATGGGGTTGCAAATGACCTACCTCATTAATATTCATGATGGGTTCCAATTTGCGATCCCATTCGGAATGGCTGTGTTCACAGGCATGGTGGCTGCATCCCTGTGACTGCTTTTTAAATAAAGCAGCTTTTTAAAAAAAAAAATCTTCACATCCATTCACAAAGGGGAACAGGTCCCATGGGACACCTTCCTATTTGCGAGTGGGCTATCACCAACTTGAAATTGGTAACTGCAATTGTTTTGTGACCCCAATTGAAGTCACAAGATAATCGGACACCCCCCCCCCCGACTCGCAATTAGGGAGGGACACCTTTGCATCCTCCTTCCTAATAGCAAGTCACCATCCCTATTTTGCGAGTCGGTATTTGCATGTTGGCTCACAAAATAGGGATTGTACATTCGGAAAGGATATCGTGCGTCCCTAAAAGGCGAAATTCACCTTTTGCGACCTCATAATCGTGTTGTACATCAGGCTCTTAATGTTTAACTTATTGTCTGCTCATGATTTGATTTGAGCCATGTAAAAATATTTTGATATGCCAAAAATGAAATGGTGTGTGTGTGTGTGTATATGTGTGTGTGTGTGTATGTATGTGTGTGTGTATATATATATATATATATATATATATATACATTATATAAGCCATAAATTAATGTAAAAATAATTTTTCCACATGTCTGAACTGTTTCAGTCCGGCAATTGTGAATTAAGTTCATAATTGAAGAAATACACGTCAAGTGGGATGTTGTGTTTTGTTGGTTTCCAGTGTACCCATGATCCCAGACCTCAAATCATACAAGGGAGGTGTAATCCAGTTTTTATGGATTGGCTGGTTCACACAGTGCAGGGACGCAAACACTAACTTCTCAATGGAGCAGGCCTATAGGGCCCTGAGCAGGATTGCCCCCCCCCCCCCCCCTCCCCCTCAAATCGATTGTGGCACAGCTGGTTAACTATCGAGACGGACACCACATACTTCAGTTGTATTGAACAAAATGCCCCTGGCACATGGAAAATGGGAAGGTCACCATATTGTCCTATTATATTTCAGACGTCCAAAAATTAATGGTTTTCTTTTTTTCAAGGGAAAACAATGCTTCATAGTTTAATGTACACTACACACTGATGTTCTTGCCAAACCTAAGATCATGCATCAGGACATACTATGCTTGCCTCTCCATATGGTGGCCTAGGCCTGGCTAGAGAGCGAGGTGACTCTTCCTCTGAGGAGCATAGAGGAGATACTGACTGCTGGTGCACCATCTGCAGTGGCTGCAGCCCCCACACAATTGAGGAACTGGGCCACCCAGAGAACAAACTGCCAGGGAATGAGCACTGATGGTGGCAGAGGTGGAACAGCAAACTAGTTTGTCCCCAGGGTTTGCATTAGTGCGAGACACACCGGGTGACTACATAAACTCTGATCTGGGAGACTTGATCTCTGGGGTGGCCCAGAACAGGCCCCAATGATTGAAGACTGTTTTCCACTGATTAATACTCGCTACGTCTAACTCAAGGGGTGGGTGAAGCGGGGGGGGATGGGAGATTAATGCAGTGACATGGTATTCTTTTCTTTCCATGACTGTTGCCTTTGAGTCATTCTGGTCCTTGCATATTGTTGATGGTGACGTTCTATTATGCCCAGACATGCCCTTACCTACTTTGCTGTGACCAGGGGAGACCGACATTGGAGCAGTACAGTGCCATTGGCCGAGTGCTCATTGGTGCATTTTATTTTGGGAGTTGGATTGGTTCACTAGTTTGTTTCTGTTGTGTTCATTCCTTTCCAGTGTCAATCCTTGGTTTAAAGATGCAGGGGTAGAGTAGTGCTGTAATCGGGTTAGGGGTCTTGGGGAGGTAGCTGTTTGCAGGGGTAAACTTGCAGTACATGAATTATGGGAGACACCACTAACTCTAGCAAGCCTTGCTACAACATCTTAGGTGGCATGTTGTGTGGATGTAATCCCTTGGTTACTGGTTGCACTCTATGCTCCTAACACAAAACAAGGCCACTTTCTGGATGCCCTCGCACCCTCCCTCATAAATGTATTTGCTCCTTGTATATGTGATGGGGGGGGGTCTTCAACAATAGTGTTCCTGACACAAATCTGGATAGAGCTACCCATCCGGCTATACCCACATGTCTCCCCATGGAGCCTTCCGATCAGAGTATGTAAGCCATTACTTTCAAGTCCACGCAGGCACTGCCTTGGATGCCTTTCTTGAATGGGAAGTCTTCAACGAGGTCTTAAGTGGGCCGTTGATCAAATCTATACATGGGAAAATATTGGTGCTATGCAGGGAGCTACTGCCACTAGAAGGAGACAAACATGCCCTAGAGATCACATCTGTGTACCATGCTCACCCCCGCCACCTTGTTTACATGGCATAGCTGGACTGTAAAGCTGCCTTGACCCAGCTATGCATCCTAGACTATAGGTAATACGCATCCTGGTACCCTTCTGAGGGTGACAAGGCAGGGTGCTTTCTTTCATGGCTTCTGCAATCTGAGACCCTCTAGTACCCCAATAGCCACATTGCAGCATCTGCAGTGAACTAATGAAATCTCTGATTGCGAACAAGTTATTTTGCTTATACTTTAGTAGGCTATCTGCTACTTCTGGGGAGACGAGGACCCTTGCATTGTAGGTTACTTAGATGCTCTATTCCTGCTGGTGATGTTCCACTTCCAGCTTGTGGAACTAGACGCTGCAAATGGTGGTGCAGTAGGTACACTTAGCTATCAAACAAATGGCGAGGGGTAAGAACCCCGGTATGAATGGGCCTCATGTGGAATTGTATGCCACATTTCCCAAAAACTAGCACCTAGACTTTTGCAGGTGTATGAGTCACTGCAGGCAGAGGGATGGGTCCCTGATCCAAAGGGGTCAATACTTATGATCTTTCTAAAACCTGACAGAGACCCATGGTTGGTGTACTGGTATCATCCTTTATCTATCTTGAACTTGGACTCTAAGATATAATGGATAAAATTCTGCCCAATCAACTAGTCCCTGTATCACAGATGCTGTTGGATACAGCGGAGAAGGGTAATTTCCCTTGGAGGAATTCCTTCTTAAATCTCTAGCCCCTATTCATTCGTGGTCTGGTCATGGCTCTCTGGGACATCCTTGTGGGTGGCATCCCTTGAGCTGAAAACGACTTTGATACCCAGGAGTGGTTGTACCTATTCGCAGTGCTCTGCAGGCTGGGGTGGGTGTAGTTCTTATCCCTGGTTAAGCTTTTTTACTCTACCCTGGTGGCCAGAGTAAAAACGGGCAACGTAGTGTTAGAACACATACCATTGGCTAGAGGTAGGCGTCTGCAGCGCCATCTCTCCTATTTGCATTTTTTGTAATGGGAGTCCCTTAAATGTGCTATTCGCCAAGAGACCAGACTGGGGCATACAGGTGGATAGTAGATGGCACGTGGTGTCCCTGTATTCAGATGATGTCCTGATTTACTGTCATGAGGACAGGCAACATAACTCATTCAGTTACCCTATTGGAAGACTTTGGCAAGGTTTCCAGAACAGAGTGCGATAAGTCTTGCCTCTTTCTTCCCCCACCCCCCTTTCCCCATTGACAATGCACAATATTACAGAACACCCCCTTCCCTTGGCAATTCAACAACAAACAGATATTTGAGGGTCTCCATCTACCACTCCAAAAGAGACTTGATAGCTGGTAATTTGGGGTGAGCACTGCTACGAGGACCTCAACTTTTTTTTTTTTTTTTTTTTTTTTTTGAATGGGGATCTCCCATAGTGTGGATCATAATTTCCCTGCCCCCCCCCCGCCTCCTCCTCTTTTACTATGCTTACTATCCTTCTTTTTCAGCGATCCCTGGGAAGGTGTGGTGTGTTTTTGTTTTGTCTCCTCATTTTCCTATGCCAATTGATCACCTGGATATAGGGTGCATGCAGACGGAATGGCTGTTTCCGATTTCTACGCCCCTCCGACAGTGGATTGGGGGGCCCTCAAAGAATAAGCACTCTAGTGCCCCCCCCGGGAAATTGGTTCCCCTGTCCCACAAGCTTAAGATATTTTGAAATGGGTACTGGGATCAACTCAGGTGGGGGCTTGTATCCAGTGGATTGTACTTGTGTGTGGAAATAGTGTTGGAAGGGTTTACTCTTGAATGTGGGGGACATCTCATACTCCTATTATGGGCTTCACCTGCTGCAGGGAATTCTGATCCCTTCGCTTTCTTTATCCTTGGACAGAAGTGGGGTTCATCAAATGATGATGGGAGGGGAGGAAACTTGTTCAGAGTGATAGCTCAAAACGTTTCATGGCTTAATGGATAACATGGGGCTTACCTCAGCCCCCGCCTCCACAAGTGGCTTTTTCCCGTACTCTGCTTTGACCCAGCGCTCCCTACTCTGGAACAGGACACAGAATGCCCCTACAGCTTCTCGCATGTTAGACTTTGCAGGTATATGGAAGGCCAGGAGGGGGGTGACGTCTTAGCATACAGGAGGGCTGCGCCTCCCTGGAAAGGTTAATGGGAGGTCGATGTAGGTTACAAACTGATAGAAGCCCAGTGGAAACAATGAAGGAGTTACCTCCAACACATGCCTCAAACCTATCCAGTTTAACTACCTACACTGTATGTTCTTAACCCACGCACAGATAACCCACATGTTCCCAGGTGCCAACCACACATGCCAGAGGTGCGCAGGGGAGGATACCGACTTCTACCATATGTTGTGGCTATGCTTGACAATTGCAGTGTATTGGGTTGCAGTGACTGCACATTTAATAAAGTTAGCAGCAGATACCTGCAGAGGTCGCACAATGCCTATAGGTCTGAAAAAGCACACAAAATCCACCAAAACATGCACAGATTCCTGGACCTTGACTTTCTACTTGCCAAACGATGAACAGCGATGTCCTGGTTCACAGGAGTGCAGTAGGAGTAGTACATGAGGGAGGTTGAGCCCAAATCCGATGAAAGGCCACACTGACCCATGACGGGTGAAACCTATCTACTAGTGCTGTGACTTTGGGGTCTTTTATCAGTAGTATGTTAGTGAAGCAAACCCCAAGGTCCAGCCTCACAACGTCCCTAGTACCACTTTCTGATGCATTGGGTTACCCTTAATGGCCAGTGGCACAGGCTGCCTCTCCCTGCTCACCAGCTCACTCTGTGTTGGTTATGGGTGGGACCTAGCTGGCTTTTTTCTGTTTTTATAAACTTGTTTACCTTTTTTTAACCCCACCATCCCCAGTTTACCACGATAATGTTGTATTGTGACAATGGGCTGTACCTCTACCCCCCTGCTGAATATAGGTTGTATTGTGAAGCTACCTTAAAGTTCTTAAACTCAAAGAACTACTGTGGGGAGGAAAAAAGCCTGGGCGACAACAGTTTACAGCAGTCTCCATTACTTTTTGATGGAAATAAGCCTAAATCATGATTCTTCCCTGGAGCATCATTCTCCGCATTGGGACTTCATTAATTTCTGCTTCGAGTCTCTAACTGCCCATGACACACTAAACCACATTTTCCTGCCTTTGGGAGCAGAGGAGAATCTTTTAATAATGCCTTCGATGTGAAAAGGAGCAGAATTTGAAACTACAGGAATCTATATCGGAGTCCTCCTGCACATGCCTCCTTTTATCATGGTTTTCTGGTAGCCACCAGGATATTTCAGATGGCTCTTTTGAAAACCACCAACATTATTGCACACTTTTCCTTTACCGGATGCACTTGAAGTTTAGCAACCTATACTTTATCTTGTGGTGGCACCGCATGATGGATGCAGGTGAAGTAATGTATGCTCATCCTGTTTAGTATCATAGTGCTAAAAAAAAGTGTGCCATACGCGTGCCCATTGGCAATCACTATCTGTGTATCTAGTAGTAGATCTGCTTGGATATGGAGGAGCTCCACCCTGCTGCTAATACGCCATGTTTGATCTAATTCTTTTACCAGTGCAGGGATACTTGAGCACAGGGTAGGCCCTAAGCCATGTTTCCACTTCCACTTCAGTCTATGGCACAATGTGCTGCAGTCCGCGTGGCACTTTACCATCTTAACCCTGGGCACACCATTTTTCCTACATTCTAGAGGCTTACAGGCAAGTTACATGAACCAATTAGGAATATGCCATTTTAACCATGTTTACATGGGCAGCACAGGCACTTTGCTCCTGGTTATAAGAGGTTAAGTGCACACAGTTCGAAAACCAGCGGAGCAGGTGGGACTTGACCTAGGGGACGTCCTACAAAAGATGGTCATTTCTTACACTCACAGATCAATAAAATGAGTTTTTCAGCATCATGGTGCTAAAATCTTGAGGTGGGCACTGCATGATGTGTGAGTGAAGTCATCCATGCTTATCCTGTTGCATCTTGTTCTTTATCATCCTAGTGCTAAACTGGGCACAGTTGGCATGTCCGGTGGTGGTCCCCCATCAGTGTATCCTATAGTAGGTCTGCTTGAATATGGAATTGCGTCGCCCTGCTGCTAATCCTCCAAGTTTACTCCAGTTCCTTTAGCAGGGCAGGGCTACTGGAGCTGCAGCTCAGCTGGTGCCACAACCCCACGGATATGTATCCTCTAGAACCTGGATAAGCACATTCTAAAGGACTAATAAACTAAGTGATTATTCCTACCCAGGGGAAAAGGTTGGAACTGTTTTTTTTGTTTTGTTTTTAATCGACTGCAAGTTGATGTGCCAAATGGTTTCCACTTCCTGAGTAACACCTGGCAGGCATAAGAGATATGGTAGTAATGCCGTCTTGCAGCAGATGAGTAACCATAGAAATGCAGTAACGCAGTCCAATATAAAGCTAGCTCCTTACTAGTGAATGTGGCTTAGTGTCACACTTTTCTGTGCGCTTATGGGAGACTGACTCCTATTTGGGGCTGGTAGCTGAATGTGGAGACAGTTGCAGAAATGCATATGATAGACCTTGCGTGGATTGCTATGTTTCCCAGACCCTGCCTCACTTGGTTTCTCCTAATAGGTATTTGCTGTACTTTCATGGCCCCGGTTCTTCTACAAATTATCTGTATTGTATTAAACCATTTTGCGCTATAGAGAGAAATGTTAATTGGGTGCTGGAGATAGTTGAATAAACCTCTCTAGCCCCTTAAGTTCTTTTCTAATATAAAGAATAAGTAATGGGACTAGCTCTTACAGAAGTATAACCGCTTAACTCTGAGGAAGAGGTTGTTGGTCATTGATTTGCAGTTGTGGTGTTTGGGTTGGAGGACTGATTTCTGACTTTATAAAAGAGGCTGTGACCTGGCAAACTGGGTGAGGAAGTGGAGGGTCTAGCCACTAGCAGCAAACAGGTCGTGGAACAAAAGTACAACTAATGGACTTTTTTGCGGCAAGTTGTAGTCTAGTGGCCTTGAGATGGTAATGTGGATTGGCCTAGTGGCAACAGTTCAGTCTTGTAAGGGTGGGATTGTTGGTAGTTGTGTTGGTACTGTCATTGGTATTGCTGACGGGGGCAATGAGTGGTGTAGGCTGCAGTGGCTTCTCAGAAGGGGCCCTAGCATGCATGGTGTTAGACCTGTCAGCCTTAGGGTGGTCTTCCCACTGGCATAACAAAGTCCCCAGTGTTGCTGGGGGGCCCCAGAGCTCCAGGGACCCCCTCTGCACAGTACACTGTGCATGGGTGGCAGGCTCCTGACAGGGTCTGGGGGGAGGGCCCCTCCCCCTCCAGGAACTTCGATGAGGGCCCCCTCAAGTTCATTATGCCCCTTTCCCAAACCTTATCCTCTTTTTTTTGCAGATCTCGTTCTTGCTGGTATTACGGCTCTGCGCACTTTACCATAGCTAACTAGTGCTATAGTGCATGTCTCCCTAGTTCAAACACTGTCATAGGTTTTGAGTTTCTCTGTATATTGTATGGAGCAATGTATTGTGTGTGAGTTTTTTTTTTTTTCCCCCCCAGAAACAATTCAGTATTGTATCACCTTGAATTGAAGCATTTGTTCATCTAAGAAATTTACGCTTAGTGAATTGTCATATCATAAATATGCTATCTTGAGGATATGTTGTAAATAAGGGGTTGCATAACATTGACATAAGTGACTTCAAGAGTTTTAAAGAGCTGGTACTGGAATGTGTAATGTGAAATGTGGGGATGGTGAGCATGAGAAGTAATTTTTCTTAAATGTATTTGGGGGATTGGGCACTCTGGAATACATTAGTGTTTGAATGGACTATAACTTTAATTGATTTTTACTGTGTATTAAACCTTTAAATTAACAAAATAGTATTGTTGTGCCCATCATTTTGAGTTGGTAATTGTTACTCATGACTTTGTGAGCAAATCTTTGGAGATGGGTTGTTTTTCTTTGTGTGTGGAACATTCCCTGTCCCACTCCAATATCTGGTGTTCTTGTGTGTGTGTGGTGTGTTTTTCTCCCCCCCCCCCCCTCTGTGGTAAGCTCCCTCTGTTTTTCAACACCTGTGTTTAAATACTGGACCTCTGTAAACCATCACTTCAGTACGCTTCTGGACCTTGGGATATTCTGCCAGGAAGGACTGCTCTGCTGCTACAAGGACTGTATCTGCTGGACTGCTGCTCGAAAGGAACTTCTACCATGCAGGACTGACCTACTGCCCCCTTGCTTGGGTGCAAAGGACTGGACCTACATCCCTTGAAGCCAGAACCCCAGTGAACCAAGGGCTGGTTGGCTGGTCTCCTGACTTGATCCTCTGGGACAGAAGGCTCCAACTACCTTGCACCTGCATCTGGACTCTGCCATTTGAGTATAACTTGACAAGTGGTGCAGCTGCCCCCTGTCCTTGACCCTTGGAAGTGGGCCTAAGGTGTCCTGACAGCCACAGTTGGTTCAGCAGAACTGACTTATCTCTACAGTGCAACCTCAAGCATAACTGATGTTTGTCTGCTGGTGCATGGTTTGGGCCTGTTGCAAAGACCTGCATCGCTGCCGCAGCCCACATCTCCTTCAGAATTGCTGTTGCATGGCACATCAGTACAGTCCCTCATTTCTCATCAACTGCAGCCTTGATGTCAGACTCTGCATCACTGCCTCACATCTGCATTAAACCAACTCATTACTTCAGCTGTGCAATGCATCCTCGGTTCTAGACTATGCATCGTAAGACCTCATTGACTGGATCTTTGATGCAACATTAACTCGCACCACAGCCTCACTGCATCTCTAAATGATGCATTGATTTTTGCTGCATGATGCTTCTTCCCTGATCCTTGCAACCCTCCCCAAACGTGAATTTGTTCAGCAGGCCTAACTAGGTACCTGTAGCCAGTACACACTGCAGTTCGGTCAGCCTGAACTTGTGATTTAGTCATGGTCTGGCACCACCAGATGAACACAATTAGCACTTTATGCCTTTTGGTGCTATTTTGACTAAAATCTTTAAATTGAATACCACTGGTTCTACTGATTGGGGGGGGGGGGGGGGGGGGGTGTGTGTGTGTGTGTGTGTGTGTGTGTGTGTGTGTGTGTGTGTGTTTTTTTTTTTTTTTTTTTTTTTTTTTTTGTATACTTGTTTTATTAAATAACTCTATTTTTCTAATTCTGGACTCCCTTTGTAGTGTCTTAACGGTTTTGTTTTTACAAATTACCTCAGAGTTAAGTCTGATTGCTCTGTGCCAAGCTACCTGAGGGCTGAGCACAGGTTAATTTAGGGTTGGCTTGTGTCTTCACCCTGAGGAGAATTGTAGTTGCTGCTTGAACGGCTTTGCCCTCCCTGAACTAGTAACCTAATTTCTTCCACATATTATTTATTTACCTATTCAAACAAATTAAGCATGGAGCAGATTTTATGCTTGAGGGAGGTAAAGTCCCTCTTGGGGTGGGGGAGAACTGGGAAAATCTAGGTATGAAATATTTTCTAGATCGCTCCATCTCTCAACAGTGCAGTTTCTGGATGATAATTTAATTGTTAATGATTTGTGAAAAGGTTAAGAATTCATGTTTGACATCATTGGTGCTCTTATTTGAGGAGAAAACCCAGTTGATGAATCTTGAATTTGTTTCACAGGGCTCTGCAAAGGGGGGCTTGCAGTTGAGGGACACCATCAAACATCAAAATGGTATGTAAAATTTTTCTCATTTCCCACCCTTCCTGTTTCTCAAGCCAGAAAACAGACTCTAGGTTAATTGTGGAGTTCCTCACCAAGTGCATCTAGCTAATGGTTTGTTTCAGATCATCTCCTGCTTTTTCCTAGGTGGGCATGTACATCTGCAAATGTTCACCCCTTATACAAGTCAGATGTTTTTGACTCCCTTCAAATGTGCTTCTATGGAGTTTGTCATTTTCCTCCCCCTCGACTTTCTTCACTTGTTTTTTGCTAGTTTTCTATATAACAAAAATAGTGTAGTTGTCTTAATCTTTCAGAATTGCTTGCTCTGCAAGCATCATCTCATTACCATGGTGGGTCAATGAGCACTTGAGGAAAGCATCTCCCTCACTTTGCAAATGCCATAATAGTGTTTTCTTGCACCTGTGATGATGGGACCTTCCTTGCTGCATTTCCTGTACACTGTGAAAGATCTGGTCACACCTGGTATGCCTTGGTAGTGTTGATACAACTGTTAAGCAAATGGTTCCAGTTTTATCTCTGGCCCAGTGCTTTCTCAATTAAATGAAAGAAAACACTGTAAAAAAATGCTGCAAACCAGCAAAACACTTGCTGGAGCTGGGGAAAACGGGGCTGGGCTGCATTCATTGTTTATGCCCTGGGGAGCCCACACTCAGCACCCTCCCCTTCATGAATACAGTGCAGAGATGCCTCCTCTCCCAGAGCCTTAAAGGGTCCTGAACAGCCATGGTGGTGGGGGTCTCCAGGGCCTAACGAGGCTTGTGGACGGCCCACCCCCGCCAAATCCGTGGCTCTGGGAGGGATGGTATCCCAGGGCTAAAATGTAACAAAAAGGGGTGACCATATTTGAATTTCCTGCCAACTAAAAGCAAACACAAAGTTCTCTCAGCGGGTGGGAGCTTTAAAAATGCTCCCACCTGCTGGTAGTGGACTACTACTGATCAGTTTTCCTGCCCACACTGATGGAGGACAAGGAAACTGATCAAATATTTCTGCCACCCAGCTGGACCAGCATTAGGAGCTGCGTCCTGTGGATGCTAGCTCCTGCTGCATGCATTGAACTGGCTTGAGGCCACAGGGGCTCACTAGTGGCCCCAAATGAGAGTATGGTTGGTGCCCTGTGTGGGCATCAGGGCAGTCCCTTAACAGTGCAGGGCCCAAGAGATGGGTCCCCATGGCCAATAACTGCTCAGGCAGGGGATCTGCACACTATCCTCCTTTATTTTTAGGAACAGCCCTGGTGGTGGGGTGTCCAGGGCCTAACAAGACTTGTGGAGGGACAACACCTCCCCCCCCCCCCCCCCCTATATAAATCTGTGTCTCTGGGGGGGGGGATGGTATCCCTGGGTTGTTAACACTTAAGGAGAGATTCAAAAGGTGTGGGTTTGTGTTTACGTATGATAATTAACTATTGCTTTTAGATGAAAAAACAAACCCTAGAAATTCACTGAAATAACTTTAGGTTATGTTATAGTTAGGTGAATAAGTCCATGATAACATTCATGTTTTGAACAAAAAAAACACAGAAAATCTCCAGGTTGAGAGCTAGCTTTAATTTGGGTCCCTGCCATGCACTGCTTATGACCTCACATATTACATCACTCATGACATGTTCTGGGACATCTTTTGACATCACTGACCCATCCAACTTTTTTTTTTTTTTGTACACATTGCTCTATAAATAGGTATAGCATTAGATGCCTGAAAGTAAGAACTATAATGGCTTAGGAAAATTGGGCATCATTAATGTCTCACTGAAACAACTCCATTAGGTGGAGAAAGAATAGGTTATGTGCCACATTGACCCTATACCACACACTTCACAGGTAGTGTAGTTCACATTAACAATCCATGTAAGATATTAGGGAAACCCACAATGCATACGGTGTTCAATTTGTATACAAATGTTCACAGAACAGTTCTGAAAATAATACCTTACGAACAGAGTTTCTGTATCAAACCTCTGACAGTCACTGAACCTATATTGAGAAGTTGATTTTAGTAGTAAAGTGGTTAATATAAACAGTGTTCTCTCTATGGCGATAGTTTACCCTGTACTACAGTTTGCAGCCTGTGAAACTCCCATAAAAAATACACTACAGAGAGTTGAAAAGTATCTGCTAAGAACAGTGTACACTTGATGCAAGCTCTTGCCAATAAGACACTATTAACTTAAAATAAGCTACTTTTAAAGGTGCTAAAGATTATTCTACCTGCAGCCTTCATACTGTGGTAAACTTTAAATTGTCTGTCTACTGAAGCAAAACAAGCACGTGTACATGTGCTTAATACCTAGTGCATACATTCTTCTATGTTACATAAAATTGTCATGGCGAGATGATTCTGCCTTAGAAATCGAAGCTGCTTACAACACGTAGGCCTCGTGATCCTGGTGGTACGAAGACTGCCAGAGCTACGGTGGCAGTCTCATGCCAACGGGCCGGTGGTGTAGACCACCACATTGTGTGGTGGATTGGTCTCTGCCAACTGCCCGCTTATACCACCAGGGCAGTTGGATGGCCGGAGATTAGCATCTCTGACCCAGTGGTCCACTGAGGACCGCTGGTGGCATCACGAGTCACCTTTCCACCAGGGTTTCTGCGGCGGTAGCACCGCGGCTAAAATCCTGGCGGAAAGGCTACCGGTGACAGGAAATTTGTTTCCTGTCACAGGTAGATGACCCCCCCCCCCCCCGCCTTCTATCCCAACACCACCTACCCCTTGGCATACACGCACCCCACATACTCATTCACAAAGACTGACTTACACACATTCACTTACATGCATTCAGACAATCCAACACGCACTCACTTCAACAGTTGCACACGCATTCAAACTCGCACACGCATTCACACTTACATTCACACACATAGACAATACCCACTCGCACACAACACCCTCCCCTGTTGGATGATTGACTTGCCTTGTCCGGTGAGGAGATCATCCAGCGGGGAACAGGAACAGGCGCTTCGAATGCCGGCAGCACCCTGCCATCCGGACACTGCTAGGCTGTATTACAGATTGTAATACGGCTGGTAGAGTCCTTTTGGTGGGGCGAGTGGTGGAACCGTCCCTGCGCCTCTGACTGCCAGCATGACTACTGCAGGAGTTCCGCTTAAATTGTGGCGGAAATCCTTCAGTACTCGTAACATGGCGGTCAGAAGACCACCAGTGCTGGTGGTCTTCTGGCACCCGTGGTTTTGGCAGTCTGACCAGACCGCCAACGTCATAATGAGTGCCTCCGTATGTTGAATGTAGAATTTTTGCCCTCTCGCAAACTTTTTCTGCAGTCTAAACTTGTGTGGAACATAATGGACAAAGGTTGACCAGTCTCCTGCACACAGGGTTACTCTTCAGTGCAAACATTTGTAATGTGTTCAATACCTCTACACACAATGCATTAGGAGCACATGTGTTTTGTAAATGCACCCATTAGCTGGGCCCAGACTGTATAAAATTAGTTGGAAAAGTAATATGGTTGATAACTCCACTATGTAAACTAAAAAACAAACTAGAACACTTATTGGATGTCAGTAATGTCGTATGTCACAGGACATGTTGGAGTGTAATAAGTGAGGACATGGTGGGTTCGCAAGTTATAGTTGGCTCTGCTAATTTATAGCTGGTGATTTATAATTTTTTTTTTTTATTATAGAGATAGATATCTATCAGTCAGCTTCACTTCACGGTCTTTATTTGCAGCAAATGAAGACTGGAGTGCAGGTGAGAGTGCTGATCTTTTTAAAGGAGTGGCCTTGGGATTTTTCTTTACGAGCTGGTAAGCAGGATTGTAGCACTAGTGGGGGTTTGGAGCGCGTGTGTGTGTGTGTGTGTGTATATATATGTGTATATGTGTGTGTATATATATATATATATATATATATATATATATATATATATATATATTTCTTCAATTGGGGGGGTGGAAACTGGTTAAGTTTTCCTGCTGTACACAGCACTGATCCAGTCCGACACTCAACGGTACTTTGGCACCATGCTACTACTCATAACTTTACTACACTGTATGGTACACCACTACTGTCTACTCTATTCCAGTCTCCAATACTTTAGTCTGTGACAATATACTTTACACCACTCTTCCACAGTACTCTGGCAGTCCACATAACTCGCCACTTGAGACCCTGGACTCTACAATTTGAAACAGATTTTTGTTTAAAATTAAACTTGGTGAGGGGAAAAAAAAAAAAAGGTTAAAGCCTAGTTCTAGTTAACTTATTTTCCCTATACAAACCAAGTTTAAACTACACAAGCTTTAACAATTTCTAAAGTTGTCTCATTTACAGTTTATCCATCATTTTCAAATTATAAGTAGAGAACCTTATTACTTAGTCTTTTCAGCTTGCTAATCAGACAACTCTAACTATACCTTGCCAGTCCACCATACACTGTGTTGTGACAAATACAATTCATAACACAACTTTTCAAATAAAACTATCTCACATGCTAAAAGTGATGTAGTATGCAAGGGTTTAAAAACTCTGGTGAGTGAGGTGACAAAACTGTGCTCGGAGGTGTGCAACATAGTAATTTGGAAGTGGTGTGTAAATTATAAACTGAAGTTTATTTTAGAATTAAAATGTTCATGTTTGTGTATTTTTTTAAAGTTTGTATAAAGAATGCATAAGGTATTTCTGACTAATGTTCTCAAGTGTGGTTTTTTTTTATTTATTTTTTTTCATTGTAGATTAATGGTTTTTATTTTTTGATGTTTCAAATAAATAATTGTGGAGTGCCATTGATTGGAATGTCAAAGTAGAATGTCGTAGAGTGGAGTATTTTGGAGTGAAGTGTTCTACAGATAAAAGGCATTTTGTGGAGTGGTGTGTCAAACTGTGGAGTGTGGTCGACTGAAATGGGATGTCAGAGTGTTATAGAGAGGCATAGTCTAGCAGGGTGTTGTGTAGTGGCATACGGTGGAATTGAGTGTCATAGTTCAGGTTTGAGTGTAGTGTCTTGCAGAATAGTCTCATACAGTGCAATGTTGTACAGTGAAGTAACATTATTTGTGAAAGCACGGTGCTTGGTTAGAGTGGCAAGTTAGTTAGTGTGGTCTGGCCAGTGAGATGAAGAGTGTGTAACAAGGTCAGCCACTCTGTAGTTAGTTGGGCCAACCATAGAAGGATTTTTGTCCCTTTATAACTTGTCACCCGTTTGACATTTGTACATGAAGCTTTGCAGACCAGCTGTCCCATTTTTAATTTTGGGAACCATTTTGTGGCATTTGGTCAAGGGCGTTTAAAAAAAGTGGGGGGGGGTCCCAAGATAAGCTTCAAATCCAGTGCATTTTCCATTGACTTTTGTAACTTGCATAGTGGAAAAAACATCATCTGGATTTTTATGAAATTTGACAGTATTGCATATTAGGGAAGCAGAAGATTATGTGAGGTACTTCAGGTAAGTATGTCTTATGTTCTAAAGTTTTTCAACTTAGTGATATCTTGTAGCACAATACTACTAAAAGTAGCAAGAAAGCCAAAAAAAATAAACTGAACTGCAAATCTGAAGTTTCAGATTTAATATATGAACAACTGAGACTTATTTATGGTCCCATGCTAATGAAAACCTATAAACAAATGCATAACTAATAAAATAAATCTTTGTTTTCTTTGCATTCTGTCTGGCTCACAAAATAAAATTGTGCCCAAGAAGCCAAACAAAAACCATCTTATGTACTCATGTGCAACAAAATGGGGAACCGACCTAGCAGTGAACTTCACAAACAACTATGTGGAGGACATGATAATTTGCCAATAAGGGGTAAAATAATTTTTATAACAAACGATTTGCTTTCATTCACTTTGGCCTTCGTATGTAGCTCAATCCTACTAAAAGTAGCAAGGAAGTCAAAAAGTAAACCAGACTGCATATATAAAGTTACAGAATTTCTAAGTGAACAACTGAAAGAATGTTTATGGTTACATGATTATGTAAACCAATACATAACCAATCCAATAGATAAAAAGAAAAATCACATTAAATCTGATTGCCACACTGTAGTTACAATAAGTATTCCCAAAGATAGGAATTCCTCAGCTGTTGACCCCTTTTATAACCCGTTTGACAATGCACCACAACACTTTCCAGACATGTAACTTTTACATTGTGAAATGTTAGTTTTTTTTTTTTTTTTTTTTTTTTTCCCCGTTTCAATTGTTTAAAAATTGGATTGATTGACTGACTGGGTTGTAAAATCAAACAGCCACAATCCTATTAGAGGTAAATATCGGGCACACCATAAATTAACCTTTTCTCACCCTCTGGTAGCTTGGCACAGAGCAGTCAGCCTTAACTTGGAGGCAGCATGTAAAGTATCTGTGCAATACTTCAGACAGTAAACTGTGAAAATGCCGAACAAAATGCATCCACACCACAAAATGCAGCCACAACAGTTTTGAGAGAGTGAGAGTTAATAATTAAAGAAGACCGCAACATCCAATACCTAATAAGTACAACTTTTAGTTATACATTTTTAAAGAATGTATGGTAAAATGAGGCAAGAAGCTGACCTGGGGATCTGTCCCATTCCAGCATGACCAAAGTCAAAAGGTCAGGCGGACTGCGATGTACCACAGGTTGGCTACAGGGATGCAGTTAGGTCTGCTGAACAAAAGTACCTTAAATCCTGGTTGGAAGGCGTGGAGGGTGAAAAGGGCTAGTGTGGGTTCTAAAGGCCAACCACCATCTCTGTTCTACACAACAGAGGCGATGCATTGATTCTGCTCCCTCATCAGAGGATCCATCAGTTCCACTGAAGCAAACACCTTAGGCCCACTTTAGAGTCCAGTACTGTGGTGTCACATTGTGGCGGGCAGACTAAGATGGCAGAGTCCAGGTGTAGAGTGGTTGGAAATCTTATGTTCCTGAGACTTCAGATTAGGAGGCCAGCCAGCTACAGTAGCACTTTGAGCATTTCATTTCCAAGAATAATTCCTGGTCCTTCTCTTAAGAGCCCAAACAGAAATGCAAAATAAGATTTTTTTTTTTCTTTTATATATGACCCTCACCACTCTAATAGCGGCATGCTTCATCTGGTCCACCCCAGCCTCTAGAGGCTACCAGGAGTCCGGGAGCACTTGATAAGTCTTAATTGGGGTCTAAAGATTAAAAATATCTCACTTTTACAAATGTTTCTCTTTCTTGATTGTAAGTGAGTGTAGATTAAAAGTAAAAGGTGGGTTCTCTGGGATATTATAGTCCTAAAACCTTCATCTAAGCCTTTGACCGGTTTCAGTCCTTACAAAAGTCCTGGGCTTTCATCAGCCCTGGTGTCCACGTGTATGCATGGCAATCAGTGGACAATTGTTACACATTGTGCTAATACAATGCATGCAGGCAGTCTAGTTATTTGCCTGAATTCAAGATGGCGCACAATTCTTCTGACTTGAGAGAAGGACCAGGTGTTAATTCTTTGGCTAACATATACTCTAAGTGGTATTGTTGGTAATGGAGAGAGTGTATCTGATTTCTTCCCCATCCTGCCTGCCCCCAACCCAGTCATTACTTCCATAGGAGAAGTCTATCTTCCCTTTTGGGCGACTGGTCCAGTTTACTGGCCCCACCTGTCCCTCACTTGTGGGGGAGACTTCAAAGACAGGCCTTTGAATTACCCTCCTGCCCAGGCTCCAGACACACTACAGGGGGTTAGGCAGCCCTTTGTGCGGGGACAGGACAGCTTAGTAAGTTTCAAGTGTGGCTGTGCACCGCTCCTCCATTCCTTCCTCTCAGGAGGGTACATCAAGTCACTCCTAAGCTCTCATTATGTGTGGCTGTCTAGGGGGAATACAATAAGCATAGCTGTCACCCAGCCAAGTGATCAGAGACAGGCAGCAGCAACCAAATAGCTAATTGTCAGAAATAGTGATGTTTTCAGAATTACAATTTAAAATCCAACTTTACCATATTTTGTAATTTTAAATTGTGATTCCAGAGACACCAAACTTGAAAGGTTTACCACTTCCAGATTGTGAATTACACTTGTACGTTGTAAAAAAGTAATCCGTTTTCTATGGGAAAGACCGGACTTGCTATAGTGAAAAACAACCCTGCGAGTCTTCACTCCCAAAGCATAGAAAGCTTAAAAGTACATCATGTCTTTTAAATGCATTGTACCCTGCCCTCACTTCAGGGGTGCCTTGTATGTTAAAGGAAGGTTTGGGCCTGGCAAAAGGGTTATGTTGCCAGATCGACATGGCAATGTAAACTGCGCACACAGGCTCTGCAATGGCAGGCCTGAGACATACTTATGGAGCTACTTAAGTGGGTGGCACAACTACTGCTGCAGGTCCACAAGTAGCATTTAATTTATGGGCCTCAGGCACAGGTAGTGTACTTCACTAGGGACTTGTGAATAAATTAAATATGCCAAATAGGGATAAGCCAATGTTACTAGTTTTTTAGGGGAGAGAGCGCATTAGGACTGGTTAGTGGTGGAAAAAGCGATCAGAAAAGTGGAGGAGGTAGGCAAAAAGGATGGGAAAAGCCACCCTAAGGCTGTTGCATCTAACAATAAAGCAATTAAACTAGTTGGTATCTGTCACCACTGTGTACTTTTGTGGAATTTCACAATTTTGACACTACCACAGTGCATGGCTGTAAATCTAGTTAAAAACATTATTAAAGTGATAATAGGTAGGGACTTACTACTTATCAGTATCTAAGGCCTTAACATTGAACACAGCGAAGTCGTAGCAAAAACAATATGGTATTCTTTTCATTCTCAAACAATCATTGCCCAATTATGTACTGGCTCGGCACTGCCATGTACCACAGTATACCGGAAAGTTATGACGGTATACCATGGCCCAAAACAAAGGCATAGCTGTATTATTGGATTGTGGCACACTTGCATCACTCATGGTGTCACATGGGCAATGCAATACTTAAGTCGGATTTACAAAGGAATGCACGCCACCATGCATGGGTCTTTATTGACTGGTAAAGCTGGAGAAATGCAAGGCATCACAATTTGCTGTTTTGTGTTCCTTCGTACACCATTATGTACATTGCTGCTATATTTCACATACATCCATATGTTGTTCCACTGTAGCCACTCCATTATGTGCTATTCCACTCTGCCATTCTACTTTACTGCACTACACTGTTCCACTGTACACCACTGCATTCTAAGCTATTATCCTGTACGCAACTTCAATCTTTGCCTTTCTAATGTATGGTGTTCCATTATAGTGCAACTCCAGTCTACGCTACTTCACTCTACACTATTCCCCTTTATTGACCTTGACTGCACCGCCACTCCAGTATAATCTTCTCCACTCAATGTACCTCTGCTCTACTGCATTCTGTGCCACTCTACTGGACTGTACTCTATCCTTTATACTCCAGTGTCCAAATTTGCACTCAAATCTATGCCAATATTCTACTGTACAACACTAGTCCACATTACAACAGTTTCCAGCAATCTACTGTATGAGACATCACTCCAGTTTATAACCGTTTTCCTTGACTCTACATTACACCACTTCAGTGTATGCCACCCCACTCTGCTAATCCACTGTACCTTACTTTACGTTATTACACTGTATACTACTCCACTTTACACTAATCCACACTTAAGCCACTGCAGTGTATGCCACTTCACTCTGATGCTCAATTGTATGGCGCTCTTCTCCACTCAATAATATAAATCCACTCAATAATATAACTCCATTCTATAAAAGTCTACAACACTTGATAGCACTCTAACCTTTTATTCCACTCTATTCCTTTACACCCCATTGTCCCACTTTATACTCCACTCCATACCCGTATACTCCAATGTACAACACTAGATTCCCTTATACAATATTTCTGTACAACACAGCACTCTACTGTACGAGACCCCACTCCAGCTCATGGGTTTCCTACCTATGATATGCCAGTACACTCCATGCTACTCTACGACACACCAATGCATGCTATTGTACTTTATTCCACAATACATTACACCACTACACTTGACTCCTGCACTGTAAGATTTTACCTCACACTATGGTACTACACAGCAATCCACTCTGCAGCGCCACTGTTTCAACACTACTCTGTGCACTTCCACTCTACTACTTTGTATACCCCTCTCGGACACTGTACTCAAGTCTACCTCTTCACTCCTCTGTAAAACACTGTACTATTACTCCACTTTATGACGTTGTATTCAACTCTTTTTGTATGCCACTGCACCTCACTCCAGTGTGACACAGTACTCCACTTCACTGTATGCCACTCCGTTCTTTAAAAATAAACTAGATAGTGTCACTCTACATCACTTTCCAATACTGTTCCACCCCTTCCCCCCCCCCACCTCACACTACATGGTACTCCAATTTATGACACTTGACTCTACTGTATGCTACTCTGCTCCTCACTGCTATAGTCTTCACCACTCCACTCTGACACTTTACATTTGCCCACTCCAGTATATTCCCTTCTACTGTACTCCACTATACTACACTTTGTCACTCTATGGCATTGTACTATACTCTGCTCAATGCTGCTCCACTTTATGCCACTCTACAACACTGTAATACACGTTATGCAACGGTAGGACCTTGTTCCACTCTGCCAATCCTCTTACACTAGGCAACACACCACTCAACCATTCTGATACCTCACATCACTATATAATATGGCATCCCACTCTTACTCTCCTCCACTGTACTGTAACACTCCACTTGACTATACACCACTCTGACACTCTACTTCACCCTATTCAATCTGAAACTCTACTCCACAATCTACTACACTCTACTGTTAAACCCGCCATTCCACTGTACAACTCGCTGCTCTAATCTACGCTAATTGACGCTACCATGACACTGTGCTACTACACTAAATAGCACTTTCATACACTGATACTCTATTCCAATCTACAATACTCTAGTCTGTGACAAACCTTTACATCACTTTCCTCCACTGTATTATATGGCACTCCACATAACTCTCCACTTGCAACACTGGGCTCTACAATTTGAAACAGATTTTTATTACAAAAAAGTAAATTCAATGAAGGGTGGGGGGAGTGAAACAACCCAAGGTAGGTTGAAGCCTAGTTATAATTAGGAAAATGTATTTTCCCTATACAACCAAGGTTAAACTACACAACGTTGAAATCATAAACCTGTATTACGTTGAAGGTGGTGGATAAATTGTAAATCAAAGTTATGAGTAGCGGACCTTATTACATACTTTCAGCTCACTAAGCAGGCAACACTAACTATAAACATCTACTCTACCATGAACTGTTCTCACAAATAATGGTTCTCCACGCTACAACACTGCACTGTATGAGACTCCACCACTCCACTGTATGCCACTACACTCTACAACTCTCTTCTGCACTTTATGCCTCTCTAGGACACTCCATTCTGACACTCCATTTCCTGATACTGCAGTTAACGATGCTCCACTGTACAAAACTCAGCTACACGGACACACCACTTTACTGTACAACACTGCTCACTCTAGGATACTCCACAATATGACACACCATGCCTCTCTATTATATAACACTTTATTCCACTGTATGCTACACCTCTACTCAACGCCACTATATTCCACTCTGCAATACTCCACTCTGGCACTACACACTACAACACTGTACTACACTCCACTTTGGCACTCTGGTCAATGGCACTCCACACAGCGATCTGAAACACGCTTTTCTAAAAATAACCATTAGCATGCAATGAAGAAAAACAAATCAGATAATCTATAGTTGGGGCCACTAAAAGTATGCGGCAGGAGAGGGCCAGACTATGTGGCAGGGCTGAGTAAATTATGTGGTAAGAAAAGACAAATTATACAGAAAATTGTGGCATGTTTTGTAATAGTTTCTCTAGACACTGGTTGCACTTCATTGGTACCAGTTTAACACACAAATATAGCTCTAAGCAACCAAAGGGCCACCAGTCCAGCATGGCAACATGTCATACAATTTTTTTTTTTTTTTCTTTATTTTTTTTTTTTAACTTCTGAACCATTTGAGGTAGAAAAACAAATGTGTTTGTTAAAATCTGCAGATTGTGGCAGATGAATTGTGTTGCAAATGCAGCAGATCTATAGTCCTGTGAAAATCGCAGTGGCTGAACATAATTTCAGTGGCCATGTTTATAGGTAAAAATATATATATATATAATATATAATTTTTTTTTTTTTTTTTTTTTTTTTGTATAGAAACCCAACTTAAAATACACAAACATTACACATTGTAAAGTTATAATTTATAACTTCACTTATGCACCATCTTCAAATTACTGTTGTGCACCTCTGAACAGTCTTGTCACCTCACTCAGCACACTACACTAATCATACTGCATTCTTTCTTCCATTAACTGTTTATACCCTTGCATACTACATCACTTTACACGTGTAAAATCATAGCATTCCTAACTCTTACTGTCTCAAATGACCTTATTAGTCACAATACAGTGCACGATAAAGTGGTGAGTTAAAGGTAGTGTTTGGTTAGTGAGCTGAAAAGAGTATGTAACCAGGTCCGCTACCTAAAACATTTTTTGAAGGTGGTGGATCAATTGTATTTGAAAAGTTAGTTCATGTAGTTTAAACTTGGTTGGTTTGTATAGGGGAAAGTACATTTTTCCTAACTATAACTAAGCTTTGACTTTCAGTTTTATTTTAGTGTGTATGTATAAATACTTTAGATCAAACATTTTATGGATGTTTTGTATATGTTGTGTGTGCATGTAGATAAACCTTTACACACAGTCCTGGGAAGAGAAATGTAAATGTTTCTCAAACACTAATTTGCATTAAATGTAGGTTGATCAATACATTTGTTGTAGCAAGGTGCAGTGTGTTTTGTTGCTCTATTGCCTCTTTGCACATTTCAGCAGCTGCAGTGGTGGGGCACACACAAAGGCAACGACACTGCTTGGGCTTGAACTGCTGCCCACAAATGCATTTTTCACTTGATGCCATTGGGATCTTTTGGGACTATGGAAAGAGTATAAGTGGACTTCAATGACTTAAACAGGGTGTAAGCTGATGTTCTCCTAATTCTGTTATTTTTTTCAGGTGATGACAAGGGGTCTAGGTGCTCTGGAAGTATTCCTGGATACTGAGGAAGGGGCAGCTTTCATAACTGACAATGACATGTACATGAGCTGCAACGGTGATTCATGCTGCAGTGTTATCCATACAGTGGAGCAGAAAGATCCCTCCTGCAAGTTCCAGCTGTCCCTGGTGCCCTCTGGCAAGGTTCTTTTGCAGGACTACAGAGGCTTGTATCTGAGCTCTGTCCCACCCAATGGTGTCTGCTTTCTTGAGCCGAACTGCCCCGCAGCAGATGCGTTATGTGAATTTGAGCCCTACTATGAAGATGACAAGGTAGCCCTCAAGGCAGCTAATGGTATGTTTCTCTGCCGCGTGTTCAATCGCTACCATTATATTGAGCCTTCCCGACCCAACCCAGATGAGTGCTGCCGTTTCCGGCTTGTGCTTGGAGATCTGTTGTGTCCAGCATTTGAAATAACTACAGTGGAGCTAGGCAGCCTTTCCAAGATCAAATGTCAGCCATGCATTGTAAAGAAGGAATACTTTGTCAACCGAACAGAGATGCCCCAGAACCATGTCTTTAATTTAACCTGGGAGATGAAGACTGTGGACACTACCACCTGGTCCAGGGCTTGGGGTATGGATTCCAAGACTACCTTCAACTTCACTCTGCTGGGAATCGAAGGCACAGTTTCCTACAATGGCACATACCAGAAGACTTCTTCTTTCAGACGGAACATCCGTGAAGAAAGGTCTGCCACTGTGAATGTGCTTCCGAACAGGAGAGCCACAGCCCACCTGGTGGTGTCCAAGCAAGAGAATGCAGAGGTTCCATTCACGGCCACTGTGAAAAAGGTGAGGTCAGATGGTAACTATGTGATCACCCATGAGAATGGCAAATGGAAGGGCCTGGTGTATGACAATATCACTCTGGAGGTCAAGCAAGAAGATCTAAGGGATGAGAACCCCTGTAACATCCTGTAAAATCAAAGAGCTGCACAAAGCCTTCTCTCATAGCACCACATGGCGGACTGCCATTCTTAATTATCTATGTAACATGTTATGTACTGTAACCAAGTTGAAAAAGCATGATTTTATGTCACCGTGTTTTCTACTGTAACCAATAAAGCTGGACAAAATTATCCAATGTCTCTTGGGCTGTGTGATACTGGCCCTATAACCCAGCCATCCTATAAACAGAATCCCTAACTGTAAATCATGTGGTCTGTAGAATGTATCAATATTCTTGAAATTATCACCCCCCCCCCCCTTTGTTTACTTTAATGTACAGATCTTGAACATCTGTATGTGTGGAAGGGATGCACTAGATTGTGAATTGCTGCAATTTGGACATGTTGTTTGTACAGTGCCCGCTTCTCCAGTATTTCATTTAAAAGGAATGTGTTCCCTTCTTAAAGCACAAGTATCCCAGAACCTCAAATGTTCTTACTCTTCTCTCCACTGTAGAAAAACAATGAAATGGGTATAAAGCAATTTTAACTTTTAGGAACTGAGGTTTGAGAACTTACAAAGTAGTCAGTCTCATTCCTCTGCAGGTCTCCGATCTTATTTTGTAAATGTAAGATGAGAGAGCTGTAATCGGGAGTATGCATGCATGGATGGCAGTAATTATTGTTGGTGTTTGGGGCATTAAGTCCTGTAAGTAAACCTTCAGAAATGACTAATTTATTTTTGGTACCCTAATCTGTGGACATGCATACTGCTGTTTCAATGACTGCATCAACTGCTTATGAAGTCGCTGTATATCCTGGTATGGGAGTTGGAGCACAACTTAATTTGTAACTCTTTTCGTACTCCACAAAGTCCATTTTAACCTAAAACAAAACTGCTTCAATGACTATCTATGATTGGCCGATTAAAATGTGGTCTTGAAGCTTCTCCACGTAGGCAGAAAGCATATCCTAAAACTTGCCATTGCACAAGTCGCTCTGTTAGTTACTTGTCTCCTATGTTCTAGCATAGTGTTTCCTAATTTGATTAAATCCAACCAGGGCTGATTTATGGTGGCGCATCTAGTGCAGCAGCACTTGTTGCTCAGCTGTGGGTTGGGACCTGTGTTAGAATTAACTTAAGGGTTTAAAAGTACCTGCTGCAGACTTCCTTGTGTGTCAGCAGTTTTTAGACGACAATTAAAATGTCAAGGTTCCTCTGGTGAGGAATGTTCCTGCTGGAGAGTAGTCCGTTTTGTCTAATGGCTTTTTTTTTTTTTTAACTTGGCAAAAGGTTTAATATGCCTGCTGCAAAGAATGTGTACCATGCACATCAGAATATATTGTATGTGGCTAGCTCAGTGGGTTACTTCTTTTGTCACGAAGATCCTTTTTGTTACTTGAAGTTCACAAGCGCAGTGATTATGATCTGTTATCAAATTACATGGTATAGGTTAGAATAATACATTTTCTTCCCCAGTCCTTTATCCTGATGTTACTAAAGAGGGTTTGTTTGGATACAAATACATTATTAGTAAAGCCAACCATTGTGGTACATTTTTAAATCCTGAGTTTGTGCTTCCCCCAAAACAGAATATACTGCCAATTAGCATGGGAGACATGTAATTCCTACACCCTGTATTCCTCATTGTTTTATGTAACATTTCCTATAGACTGTTACCAGTGCTTGAATTATCCCTCTCTGCAGAGTCCCCCTCAGACTTATTGCCTTCATCCCACCTGTTTTCTGAACACATTTTTGTTGGCTTTCGGACTCTAGCATGGCTTAGCAGTGGTAAAGTGCTTGTGCTATCTGCTTTAAATATGGTAAATTAGCTGATTCCCAAATGGCACTTAATTTATAAGTCCCCAGTAAAGTGGTTCTACAGGTATCCAGGTCTTGCAAATTAAGTATTACTAGTGGGCTTACAGCATTCATTGTGCCACCTACTTAAGTAATCATTTTAAACCTCTCTCAGGCCTGCCAATGCAGCCTGCATGTGCAGTTTTTTTTAATTGCCATTTCTACGTTGCTAAATGTTTGGTTTTTGTATTATTTTTTTTTTAAATTTTTTTTACGAGATTTAAAATTCCTTTTTAATCCATGTCATACCTGGGAAGTCCCTTAACATTTGCATAGTGCAGGTGTATTATATTTTAAAAAAATTGGACATGTACTTAAGTTTTTTTTTTTTTTTTTTTTTTTTTTTTTTTTACATGTCCTGGTAGTGAAACCTAAACATTTTGTTCATGACTAAAAGGTCTACCTATCCCATAGGAGAGTTGGATTACCTTTTTTATAGTTATATACTAACAGTTATATAGGAACAGTTACGAAAGTCATGTTTGGTGTTGTGTAGCCGTTTTAGTTATAGCTCCATGCACGTTATTTTAGCATATTAGGCCTGCTGCTGGGCACTTTAACCTAGGTATATTTTATTCAGCTTAATTTTATTATTCTTACAATAGCCACTTTTGCGGTCTTGTTCTATTTCTCTCGATCTAGCTGTTTTTGCCTAGGCCAGCACTACGTTCTCAAACAAGATATTCTTGTTCACTCTGTACTTCTTTCAAGGCTACAGTAAGATAAGTTGCCAGTGAACATGGTACAAGTTTTGTCTCTGACATGCATAGAAAAACACACATCCTTACATGGGACATTTTCTCAGAACATCAGCTGTTATATTATAAAAAACACTTCCCTGTCCCTTACACTTTAGAGGGAGATTCCAGCCAGAGAACCACGACTATGCTGATTGCCAAACACTTTGCTACAGCTGCTTATGCAGACTTTAGGCCTTTGCTCAGGTATGGGGGATGATGTCTTCCCAGGGGAACCTGAAGGGCAGAACTAGAGCTTAACATGCTGTGCTCTATTATAGCCTAGGTATTATAGCCTAGGTATTATAGCCTAGGTAGGAATTCGTCCATTAGAGTCTAGTGACCATATGGTAGCGTTATTTTTTTGCTTGACTCTCCATGTCACAATTTTAATCTTGTCATGCTGTATCGTCCTGGTTATTACAGCACATGCTTTGCTATCTAAGATGTAGTCTCCATTAAAACCTTATTGAAACATATACTGCCTCTGTTTCACATTGTGTATGTGAGACTAATGTAACTGAGAGAAATGGATGAGACCTGAGTGACCACAGTTTCCCTGAGAAATCAGTTGCCCTTGGGTACTGCTAGTTAGCTGGAGCAAAACCCAGATTGGAGAGACGGGTGTCGCCTGTAGTAGGTCTGTCTCCCACACTGCAGGCGATTTTGCCGCTCAAAAATCCAGTAGTCTTATTAGAATGAGAGCCTTCGAGACATGGCGCCACCAACGTTTGATCAGGCTCTAATTTTCTGGTCCTCCTGTGTATCTGTCTCGCTATGTACGAACACACCCCTGTACTATTCCTCATCAGCTAAATAGGGAACACCTATTTGATGCTGGAGATTGTTCAAACTTGAACACCAAAAGGAAAATCCCCATTTGGTGTGTATCTCTGAACATATTTACCATTTTAATATGGCGTATCCGCAACAGGTAGAAATTTCAGTCAATGAGACAACCCCTGACAACACATTCATTGGCAAATAGGCTAACAGCCTGGGGGGGGGGGGGGGGGGGGGGGGGTTCCAGTCACATTTGTGGTGGATGCACATGCAGCTTATAGAACATAACTTTTCTATTCTTGGGTCACATTTCCAGCAGTTGATGTGAACACAAACACATTTCATCACTATACACTTGCAAACGTACCTGGACAATACAGAGCATATTCATATTAAGAACTACCTTGTTCTTATCAAGAACATTAATAATTGGCTTGATGGCACCCTTCCCCACACAATATTACCATTTTGGTTAGATCCTACAAATCATAATGGTCCTACCTGGCCTTTAGTGTCCAACTATACACCTCACTCCACTGTAGCTAACCTAGCAGTAGCTGAAGTCCGTTGCCTGTATACTGAGTTGACTGTGATATACAGAAGACTATTACAGTTTGTAATGCGAACATTAAATACAAACCCAACACATGCTGCTCCAGTGCAACCACATGCAGTGACACCAGACATTAACCCTGCAAATGTACATTCAATCATGGGCAAGGTACCCGCCAAATGAGAATAAATTCTGTTTTGGTTAATCCAAAAAATAAATGCACTGAAAGCAGTATTTCCCCATACGGGACTTCAGGATAAACACCGAATATTAACAATGTGCTTACCATTTGGGATGGTTCCCACAGTAGATAACTGTAATACATGGGGCATGATATTTGCCGTGCTCTATACTACTTGCACATGGTACACCAACACTTGCCAACTCACCGGAAGTGTTGAAACAGATTCAAGATGAATACAGGGCTGTCCCGGCCCTAGACTTGGGGATGCAATTAATGGGCTGATTTGTCACAGTATCCTCAATTATTTTGAGTAACCAGAAAGGGGAAGCAGTCTCACTAGCAGTGCACTCTGGGTTGTTTCTCAACAGTATCGAGAATGTGTGCTGCCAAAGATTATTGCAGAGATGTATTCTAGTATTGGTTAAGAGTCTGGGGGCCAGACCAACCAAACCACAATTCCAAGGTAATCTAATAAAGATTTTAGCACGCAAGCGTCTGAGGGTAATAAACGTTGGGACAAAAAAAAAAAACTCCTAAAAAAAAAGAAAGGGGAGAATCTGCGCACGGAGACCCCACAGAATAAATATAATCTCAGAAATGGAGATAATATAAAAAACCCTGACGGATATCAATATACTGATACACGCCAATCTCGTTCCTTTCGGGACTTATCGGAAAAACGCAGTGAGAGGTGGGCGGTCAGAGCGAAGAACGGAGTACGTGAAACAGACAGGACTCAACGCTCAACAGAGCTTTCTGTTAAAAAGGTTGAGAAACCTCTTCAACAAAAACCCCAATTTAAAAAGGAAAAAAGTGTCGCAGTTCGACATGCCACTCAAGAAGAGGGACCGCTTGAGGAGCAGGAAGTAGGCACTAGCGTTGCTAGACAGTGAGACGGAGGTCACAATAGTTCGCCGGAGTCTTCTAGAGCATCTGGAGGTGAAAGCAACTGATGACTTTCTACAAGTAGAAACTGCAGATATGTGCGTCTCCAATCTTTTGGGATTGCATGATTTATTTATATATATATATATATATATATATATATATATATATATAATATGATATGATTTGTTGGCCGAACAGGGCTGGCTACCTGAATTTGTCTGTACCTGCTCATATGGGGAAGATGTTATTAAACCTTCTTTCTCACCCCTTGTTCCGGAGGAACTTGCAGAATCCTATGCCATTGATTGGACATTGGCGCAGGCACTCGCGTTACATCGCAACCATGTAGGATGGGTACAGTGTCCCCCTACCATGTAATTCCTATTAAAAATCCACCCCAACCCCAGTATCCAATAAAACATGATGTTAAAGCACACGTGAGAGGGCCCAATGAATAATACTTTATTCCCAGTAGCTAAACCGGACCATTCATACAGAATAGTCTTAGACTACAGACATTTAAACAGTCATACACACACATATGCTATACAAAACTCACATAGCACAGCACTGATGAACAACATAGTACGTAAAAAAAGAAAAATACAAAACACTGGATTTTTCCAATGTTTTTTTTTTCTGCCAGAATTTAGCGCCTGAGAAAGACTTAACCAGTTTCAGCGCACTAGGCTCACAGAAAAAAATCTGTTCTTTACCCCAGGGGTAAGAGAAAGTCCAGGACTGTTCGCAGCTCGTGTGACTGCAATTTTGCATGACATTAATCCTGAAGCATTGTCCTATGTAGATGATATCTATCTCACGGATGATGAATTGCTTCAAAATTTAAGACGCGTGGCCCGCATTGTTGTGGGATTTGCTGAATTTGGCTACAAATTAAACTTACAAAAAAAAAAAATAGCCTTCCTCAGTGTCCTGTTTCTGGGATATGAGCTATCGAGTGAAGGAGAACCTAGCGCCACAATTCTTGCAAAAATGCGCACAATTACAACCTCCAAACACTTTTTTTTTTTTTTTTTTTTTTTTTTTTTTTTTTGTGTAAACTCCAATCTCTATTGGGTTTCCAAAATTTTGCCAGAACTTGCATTCCTTTTTTATGCAACACGCATAAAACCATTATGACTTAATACGTCCCGACTTTTCAAGTAAAATTTGAACAGTTGAACACCCATGCATTCTCAGACCTGCAAACAGACATGCTTGCAGCACATTTACACACAAGGGACAACAAAACACATTTGGTCATCGGAGTAATTGCTGGTGCCGTTGGTTTCCCCTATGTAACCTTTAATGAGGTTGAGAACGTACCAATTGGGTACAAATCCCATTTGTACTCTGCAGCAAAACAACGCTTTGCTCCCACTGAGAAAGTTCGCACTGCTGTACAGATGACTGTTATTAAAGAGACCTCTAGCCCAGGAAAAACACTTTGTGGGTTCTTCATTTCCAGCCCTTGTGGCTGTCACCAAAGCTAGCGTTCCAAAAGCTAAAGCATTACATCCACGTTGGATACAATGGGCCACATCTTTGACTGCCACTGATATAGATTACATCTTTGACCCAAAATTACAAACTCAAGAATTTTTGCAATATGAACTAGTATACCCAGTTCATGCAAATACACTGCCTATTGATCAATATAAGTCATGTACACCGATGGCTCAGCGCAATCTGCAATTTGCACAAAGCATCAATACTCCGCTGCTTGTGCAGTAGTAAGTGGCTACATGGAGGATAATACATTTTGTCCCCAACATATATACACGCAAACCCTAGGGGATTGCAGAGAGAAACTAGCAGAGCTAAAGGCTCTGGTGATAGCACTGGAACATATGGATCCTGCAGAACTGACGCTGATTGTTTGATTCATACTACCATGTCCAGTCCATCAGTGAATACCTACATTACTGGTGCCAGAATGGGTTCATAGACTCTAAACACAGACTTCTGTGGGGGGAAAATAGTGGATCTAAAGGAAACGCTTACAAATGTCCATGTTGTACATACACTTGCACACCAGTGTGTTGGAATACACGCTGCTGGAAATACACTGGCTGATGAAGCTGCAAAGTAAGCAGTATCTACGGCCACTATTGCTGCAATAACCCACTTGGGTGCGAAACTGGACAAAGACATATGTGCTGCTAGGAAAGCTACGGCTGAAGGTACGCCCTATCCAAAAGCATGTCCTGCTACATATTTCTACTGAATGGGAAGATGCCTTAACGCTGAGGTTAAGATACCAGTCGTAGGGGTTTGAGATACTCCCAACAAATAGATAAGACCAGAGTTGATTAAAGCAGCACATGAGGGGGTAGCTTCTGCCCATGCTGGTGTGGCAGCTACAATATCATTGTTGCAAGCCTGTTATTAGTGGCCTGGCCTATACAAAGAGGCCAAGCAGTTTGTCCTTTGTTGTGACATCTGCCAACAAATTAAAGCTTCCACTGCTAAGCGCCCACTGCAGACACCCCTCTTAATTTCCAACAAGCCTTTTCAATGTGTGTACTTGAACCATTGCGGTCACCTAACACCGGACAGCACATCACTGTTGACTCCTGCTGCAGATTTCAATGGGTGTGGCCACAATGCTCGGCTGACGCTCAGACTGTTAATACTGATTTGCGAGTCTTTATCAGTACATATGCAGTTGCGGCATTCCACTCTGACCAGGGCCCTGCTTTCGCCTTAAGGGCATTCAGGGACGCCATGGCTTAGTTGGGGGTCCAACTCCAGTACTTGTCTCCATTTAATCCTGACGGAAATAGTGTTGTGGAGTGATTTTTAAAACGTGATTTAAAGCAATCCTTAACAGCCAGAGTCTTAGTTACGGGTCGTAATCACCTGTACGGGGTCCAGAGAGCACTTAACAATTTGCCTAGAATGTGCCTGGTTGTGGGGGGGGAGGGGGGGGGTGGGAGGGGAAGGTTCATACTTCCTATGAGTGCCTTTGTGGAACTGAGGAGTTGTAATTTAAAACCCTCTTTAATGGTAAAGTCCAATTTTAAGTCACAATTCAAAAAAATGCAACTTTTACAAAGATGGCGTTTTCTGCCATAACCATTTTAGTGCCGATGTCCTGCATCGGATGACTAGGTGTAGGTGGCTTTTATGCCACACAAGTCTGGTTATTGGCAGGATGGGCCATCTCTGACAGGATGAATGGGTGTAGCTAACATCTGCCACATTTGTACTTCAAAATGAGTGCCCCACTTCACACTGGCCTTTTGTGCCCCCAGATAGACTGAGACTAGTGCAGGAAGACAGGGAATTCCAGGTACTTCATAAGGGGGGAACTCCAGAAGATTCTTGCACTTCATAGTAAGCAGCAGGTGGAAAAAGGGGACCCTTTGACCCATTCTTCAGATGATATGTGGGCAACTCAAGACTACTCTACTGCCCTGCTTTTTCCTACAAAGACTGCCTATCTGCTCTGTTGTCCTGTGTGAGAAAGCGGCCTCTTGCTAGCATGGTTCCCCCATGTTTGGCCTGTTTGACAGTGTGTTTTTACTGTCTCACTGGGATCCTGCTAGCCAGGACCCCAGTGCTCATAGTTTGAGGTCCCAGTATGCTTGACTGTCACTGGTTTTCTAACCAGAGTTACAGTGCTTATGCTCTGTGTACCAAATTTGTCACCATAGTTTAGTGACTTCATATATCAATTCCAATTGACACACTGGTTTCCCCCCCCCCCCCCCCCCCCCCCCCCCCCCCCAAAGTCCTTAGTGTATGTACCCAGGGCATTGGGGTTCCAGGAGATTCTTATGGGCTGCAGCACTTCTTTTGCCACGCATGAGGAGCTCATAAAAACACTCCTTCAGGCCTGCCATTGCAGCTTGAGTAAAATATTGCTCACACTATTTCACAGCTATTTTTCACTGCACCAGGTAACTTATAAGTCACCTACATGTCTAACCATCAGTTACTGAAGGCTAGGTGCAAAGTTACTGTCTAAGGGCACCCTTGCACTAGAAAAGGTGCCCCCACGTTCTCCAGGGCCAATTTCCGAGACTTCGTGAGTGTGGGGACACAAGTATAAGTGTGCACTACATAAGTCAATACATATATGCAGCTTCACAATGGTAGCTCAGATTTATCGCCATGTGAGGTGCCTAAGATTGTGAAATTGAACCCCCAATCCAAATCTGGTATGGGGGGAGCAATTCCATGCACCCTGGGTGCTCCACCATGGACCCCCAGTACTGCCAAACCAGCTCTCTGAGGTTTCCACTGCAGCCCCAGCTGCTGCCACCTCAGACGGGTTTCTGCCCCCTGGGGGATTGAGCATCTCAATCCCAGGAAGGCAGAATCATGCATCCCCCTTTAGGAGAGGGGTGTTACACCCTCTCCCACTTAAAAATAGGTGTTACAGGCATGGGAGGGGTATCCTCCCAAAGCCTCTGGAAATGCTTTGAAGGCCACCGATGGTGCCCTCCTTGCATAAGTCAGTCTACACTGGTTCAGAGACCCACAGTCTCTGCTCTGGTGCAAAACTGGACAAAGGAAAGGGGAGTGACCACTCCCCTGTCAATCACCACCCCAGGGGTAGGGCCCAGAGCTCCTCCAGAGTGTCCCTGGCATTGGCCATCTTGGATTCCAAGGTGTGTGCGGGGACCCTCTAGGAGCATCTGAGTGGCCAGTGCCAGCAGGTGATGTCAGACCCTTCCTGTGCATACCTGGGTAGGTAGTTAATCCCCTTCTCAGGGCTATTTAGGGTCTCTCCTCTGGGTGCTTCCTCAGATTCGGTTTGCAAGACTCCACCAGGATTCCTCTGCTTCAGCTTCTGACCATCGGATCAATCGCAGACTGCTCCAGGAACCACTGTAACTGCAACAACATATTCAGGAAGGCTACTATGACCTGCAACTTCAGCTCCAGCCAGCAGATGCAACAGTTTCCAAGGTGCGAACGCTCTGAGGACTGCTTGTCTTCACCCTGCACCAGACGAACCGAAGGAATCTCCCGTGGACTGGAGTAACTTCCCTGCTTCATCAGGCACCTCTCTGCGATGACGACCAGTACTCGGGGACTCCTCTCCTGTCTGAGTGTGATCCCTGGAACACAGGTGGTAGACTGAAGTGACCCTGACTGTCCAAAGGTCCAGCTGTCCAAATTTGGTGGAGGTAAGAGCTTGCCTCCCCATGTCAGACAGTACCCCCTGTGCATCACGTCCTCTGCAGCTCTTTGGGCTTCTGTGCACTTCTTCCAAAGGTTCTTTGTTCACAGCATAGCCCAGGTCCCCAGCATTCCATCCTGTGACGCACAGTGCTCCGAGTTGTTCTCCGGTGGCGTGGAATCTTCTGGTGTAGTGCTGCGATGACCACACTCCAACTCCTTTTTCCCCGTGTCCCGGGACTCCCGTGGGTGCTGCCTGGTCTCCTGAGGGCTCTCGGAAGTGCTGGGAGCCCCCTCTGTCTCAAAGTTGAGACCCCCAGGTCCTTTCTAGGTCCGGGCAGCTCCTCTTTGATGCCAAACGTGTACTTGCATGAACCAAGGCTTGTTGGCGGAATCCAGCGTCGCAAACAGCCTGCATCCAACAATTTGACGTGGGACATCTCTTGCACAAAGCAGGAACCCATGACTCTATTCCTTGGTGCATTTATGTACTTTTCGTCCAACCGGAGAATCCACTTTTGCACCTTTTTTTCCAGGTGAGCAGGGGCTTCTGTTCTTCCTGGACTCTTCGACTTCTGGACTTTGTCTCATCTGTCCACAGGTCTTCAGGTCCAGGAATCAATCGGTGGTTGCTTGCAGTCTTGCTTGATTCTTGCATAATTCATCACGACTTGTAGTGTGTTCTGAGGAAACTTGCTATACTTTACTCCTGCTTTTCTGGGGTGGGGTACTTTATTTTTTCGTTTTCTTACACTCCCCGCGCCCCTCTATACACTAAACTTGCCTAGGGAGGAATCCGGCCTTGGCATTCTGTTTTTTTAGTATATGGTTTGTGTTGCCCCTAGGCTGATTAGTCTATTTTGTTTATCACTGTTTGCACTATTCTATGACTGTTTACTTAACTGGTTTTGGTTACTAGTGTATATATTGTGTATAGTACTTACCCCCAGTAGGAGTATCCCCTCTACGACATTTTTGGCCTGGTCACTAAAATAAAGTACCTTTATTTTTGGTAACACTGAGTATTGTCTTTCTTGTGTGCGAGTACTGTGTGACTATAGTGGTATTGCAAGAGCTTTGCATGTCTCCTAATTCAGCCCTGGCTGCTCTGCTACAGCTACCTCTAGACAGCGTAAGCTGCTTAGGCACTGCCTACATTTCACTAATAAGGGATTACTGAAACTGGTATAAGGTAAGTACCTTGAGTACCCACTACAAACCAGGCCAGCCTCCTACGCCATGTGTGCACAGGGGACTGCTCTGATGCCCTGTTACTTGAGGATGGAGGAGTGGATCTGTACCTTGAACTCATAACACCTAGTTGGGAAGCCTCATCAAAGCCTTTAAGGACAGAAAAGACTCCAACCATCTTGATCCTGCACCTGGATCCTGCTTTCTGTGAGCCCTAATACCCCAAGTGGTGCGTCTCCAGTCCTGGACCCTTGGAAGTGGGATAAAGGTGCTGTGCCAGACCAGCTATGGTCCCTTTCAGAACTGAAGCAGTAGAACACAACCCAACACAGCCGTAGCAGCCCCTCATCAGAACTAATTCAGTACAACTCAACACTGGCCTTCCATTGAAGCCCTCTCAGTTCCCCATCTGTACTAACGTGGTTCATGGCAATGCAGAACCTTTATGCTCCTCGTAACTGCACACCAAAAGCCGTCAGGCTTAACTTGGCAGTAATGTATAAAATATTTATGTAGCGCCCAAACGGCAATATGCAAAACTAAAAAAAAAAATCCCATACCAAATTAGAAAACCTAGGGCAAAATGTAATGAATTATTTGATACCAAAACAGAAATCCTATTAGTACAACTGGGGACAGTCACAAGTTGGGGGTTTACTGTGATGGAGAATGGCCCGGATATAGGGAGCAAGTCATTAGTTGAGAAAGTTACCTCATAAATCCAAGGCAAAGTGTACCTCTCGCAGTGTAGGAGGCTGCGAAGAATGGGGACATCACTTAGAATGGTTGTCACTACCACAAAGAGCAGGGTTGTTTGGGACATTAGTCCCTGTAGCACGAAGATCCTGTCTAGTGTCGCAGACAGTCATTGCTAGAGCTTCGCTTTGGGGGTCACCACATCAATGCTGTAGCACAAAGTGCAGATCTTGTGCTGCCAGCAAATGCTGTAGCGTGAAGAGTCTGTGTTAGAACTTGGGTTTCTGGTAGGCAGAGGTATGCACCCTGTCCAAGCAGGAACTACATTACTAGTTGGTGTAAGTTGGACATACAAGTTAACCTGTGCTACCTTCTGATAGCTTGGCACGGAGACGTCGGCTTAACTTAAGAGGCAATGTGTAAAGTATTTGTGCAATACTTGAAGCAGTAAATTAATGTAAACACCACACAAAAATACCCACACCTGGTTAGAAATACAAAGCTGAACTTTATAAACAAAACAACTAAAATCCAATCAGTAGTTGAAATACTTATTAAAGAATATCTGAAATTGTCCTGCTTAAAGTGCCAACTGGACCTATCTGGTTGCAATATACTAGGGTAAATTCAAAGATCAGGCCAACCGTGATGGATCATGGGCTGGGTACAGGGACCATCCTTGTCCCATGGAAACAGTGCTTTGTTTGAAGGGTTGCATTGATGATCTGATGCAAGGAGCAGAGGAGACCATGAGGAGATGAATTGGTTTTGATCCGCGCAGTCCGGGGATGTGTTGTCGAGCTTTGCATTCGTCAATTCTTGGTCAGTGGTGTGGTGTTGAACCTTTTGAGATGAAGGCATTGTGTTACCAATTGATGTGCTGAGGCTGACAGTGATGCACCAAACTTGTGCAATAGAGGATGCACAGTCCTCTGCTGTGACTCGTCTAGGAGAAATGCAGTGGTTCTGATCGGTGCAGTGACTATGATGTGTGGATTTTCCCAGAACACAAATGCAGAAACCACTTTAAAGGGCTCAGGAATAAATTGGCACTATTAGGCAGGATAGGACTTGCAGTTGGCAGAGTCCAGTAGCTGTAGCAGAGTTGAGTGAAGTCTTTGATGTCCCTGAGACTTCAAAACAGGAGACAATCCAAAAAGCCCTTGAAGTCTCTTGATTCTGGGAATGTGGAGATACAGCTCCAGTCCTTCTCATTCCCAGGAAAGGAGGGGTCAGCAGGACCGGCACAGCACAGCACAGCAAAGCAAGAGTCAAGCAAAGTCCTGCAGAGTGACAGTCCCTTTAGTAGCATAGCAACCCTTCTCCTGGCAGAATATACTATGGTCCCGAAGTGTACTGATTTGGGGTGTTTTGGTTCCAGTAGTTATGCCTAGTTGTGCATTTGAATTGAGGGAGATGTCAGAGGTGTTTGAAGTGTACAATATCCATGCCCTTACTGTGCTGACTCCAGACCCACTACAGTAAGTTATGCAGCCCTTTCTGACAACTCAGGAGACAACCTATTCAAGTGTCCGCTTCTCCCTTTCATTATGCCCAGAATCACCAATTAGGATGTTAGTGGCCCATCAGGCACGCCTAAGTTACCTTTGTTTCACTGTCTAGAGCCATGCACAGGAGCCCAGCTGTCACCCACCACGATGTGTAGACTGAGACGGACAGAGGCTCACAATGGTTAAAGTAAGAAAATGCCAACTTTCTAAAGTATTTTCAGACTTGTAACTTATTATTATCCAACTTTACTATCAGTTGTAATTATAAATTTGTGAGTCCAGAGACACTGAACTTGAAATATCCATCCGGTCCCTCCCAACTGGAAATTACACTTACACAATGTAATAAGGTAATTTCAGTGTTAACATGTGATGGAGAAGCCTTGCAGTAGTGAAAAATACATTTTTGAGTTTTTCACTACCTGGCCACTTAAAACATAAAAGTACATGTCCAACTTCTTAAATTCACTGCACCATTCCCTTGGAGCGGTCCATGGCCTATCTTATGAGTGACTTATTAAAAGAAGTGTTAGAAATGGGGTCTTTGGGGTTGCAGTCAGGTTACCCCCTGTCTAAGCAAGGAGACTCACTCTAGTCAGGGTAAGTTGCACACAACCCAAATGATCCTATACCCACCCTCTGGTAGCTTGGCACTGAGCAGTCAGGCTTAACTTTAGAAGCCAATGTGTAAAGTATTTGTGCAATAACATAGTATAGCACCACACAGTGTTTAGAAAACTATATAATATTTATCTGGTAAAATGCAAGTCAAAACGATTAAGATGCAATAAGTATATGTTGAAAATATCACTGCAGAAATTATATAAAGGTTCTTTAGTTTCTTGAAAGCAACAAGTGTTTCTTGCAAAATACCTGGTTTGCGTTCCAAATCTCCACAAGGAACCGCAGAGGAGGAGATGCGTGGAAAACTGGGAGGTTTGATTTCTTGGGCAGCACACCATGATGCGTCCAATTTTTTTTGTCACGCAGGGAAGGCTTTGCGTTGATTTACGGTGCTTGGATCCTCTTCAGGTTGCAGGGTTTTCGGACACCTTGGGAATGATGCATTGAAATCCGGCGCTGACCGGACAAAGTCACCGGGCTGTGTCGATCCGGTGGGCGTTGCGTGGAAATTTCTACTGCACGGCAGGTGCTGCATCGATTCCTCTCAGGAAGTCGGGCTGCGTCGTTCAGACTCTGCTGTGCATCGATCCAGTGGGCTGTGCACCGAATTTATGGTCGCTACACTGGCTCTGCGTTGATCTTCTCCTTGCGAAGTCAAGCTACATCGTTCCGGTTTGGCGTGCAGTGAATTTTTCACTGCGATGCATGCTGTGCATCGCTTTCTGCCGGCTGTGTGTTGATTTCTGCCAGCTGTTGATTTCTGCCGCACAGGGAGTTCTCCTTGCAGGAATGATGTCTTTTTGGTCCTGAGACTTCAGGGAACCGGAATCAAGTTCTATCCAAGCCCTTGGAGAGCACTTCTCAGCACAGCCAGAGAGCAGCAAGCTTCTCAGCACAGCTAGAGAGCAGCAAGGCAGCAGGGCAACAGCAAGGCAGTAGTCCTTCCCAAAAATCAGTCAGGTGAGTCCTTTGGGCAGCCAGGCAGTTCTTCTTGGCACGTTGCAGGTTCTGATTCAGGGTTTCTTCTCCAGGAAGTGTCTTTGAGGTAGACGTGTCTACCTCAGAAGTGTCTAAATTGGTAGGTGCAGAAGCCCTGTTTAAATACCCAAATGTGCCTTTGAAGTGGGAGGGGGGGAGAGTTAAGAGTGGCTTAGAAATGCACAAGGTCCCCTTTTAGTTCCATCCTGTTTGCCAGGGTCCCAGTAGGGGGTGTGACAGTTCTTTGTGTGAGGGCAGGCTACTGTCCTTTGACATCCAAGTGTCAGGCCCTCCACCTTCCCAGCCCAGGAAGCCCCATTCAATATGCAGATATATGCAAGTGAGGCTAAGTATCCTGTGTTTGGGGTTGTCTGAGTGAAATGCACAAGGGAGCTAGCAGCTGACCCAGCCAGACGTGGATTGTAAGGCACAGAAGGATTTAAGTGCAGAGAAATGCTCACTTTCTAAAAGTGGCATTTCTAAAATAGTAATAATAAATTGGCTGTCGGCTTTCAGCTTTCGGGACTGGCCTTGCACTTTTGCTGGCACCGAATCAACGCACACGGTCACTCTGACCGTGTTATTCTGCATGGACGATACTTCTGTTCTGCCTTGTGGTTTTCCTTTTACTATTTGGGCTTGAATTATGTGACTGACTGGCTGTTCGCTGCAGAAGGCCTTTTGATGGGAGAAACGCGTTGGCTGTTTTATTTACTGCACTCATCAGTGTATGTATGGAATTGTGTGAATTTCAAGTATTGGATTCAAACAAAACTAAAAGGAGGATTTTCTCATCTTTACTACTGGAGTACTGGACTCATTGTTTATTATACTCTACGTGCTTTCTTGCTTGGCGGCGCACCGCCTTTTGGGTTTATCTTATTGGGGCTAATTTGGCCTCTCTGGCCCTCTATGCGGCAGGGGCCCTAGTGGAGTTGCACGCCTGTTGACACCGTATAAAAGTTTTTTTTTTTTTTTTCTTTTTTTTTCTCTCCCTTCCTGGACTTAATATTGCCACTAATGTGGTATTTTTAGGGATTAGTGCATTTTCTATGAGCGTGCTGCAATTGTCTTTGTTTTTCTTAATAAAACCAACTTCACCAGTCATCAGGATTTAGTATTACCTTTCTGGCCATACTATATATGACCCTGTTACTCCTTTCAGATCAGAATCTACCACTCCAACAGTATGAGGATTGCCCTAATGTTAGCCTATGAAAGGAGCAGGCCTGACAGCAGTGTGTAAAACGAATTTAGGAGTTTTACACTACTGGGATATGTAAACTACACTGGTACAGGTCCTGCCTTTCACCTACATAGCACCCTGCCCTATGGGTTACCCAGGGCCTACCTTAGGGGTGACTTATATGTAGAAAAAGGAGTTTAAGGCTTGGCAAGTACTTTTAAATGCCAAGTCAAAGTGGCAGGGAAACTGCACACACAGGCAATGGCAAGCCTGAGGCATGGTTAAGGGGTTACTTGTGGGCCTGCAGCACGGATTGTGACACCCACATAAGTAGCATTTTAATCTGCAGGCCCTTGGCACATGTAGTGCACTCCACTGGGGACATACAAGTAGATTAAATAAGCCAATTGGGGGAACCAATGTCACCATGTTTCAAGGGAGAAAGGAACGTGTAGGCACTTTAGCCTTGGTTAGCAGGGGTAAAGTGCATTGAGTCCTAAAAAAAACCCAGCAAAAACAGTGTCCAAAAGATGGAGGGAGGCAGGTAAAAAGTTACACCTGGCAGCCTTCGGGTGGTCACCCCCTAACACCACGGCAAGAGGGTAAACTTGCTGGGTTGACATATCAGTTTAAACCTGCTCACACGGGCTCTGCATGGCAGGCCTGAGCCCTGTTTAAAGGGGTACTGAAATGGATGGCACAATCAGTGCTGCAGGCTGAATAATAGGTTTTAAATTACAGGCCCTAGGCACATGTAGTGCACTTTACTAGGGACTTATAAGTACATTAAATATGCAACTTGTGGCTAAGCCAATGTTGCCTTCTTATAAGCATAGAGCACCTGCCCTTATCCATGTTTTGGCAGGTGTAAAGTCCCCACATTCCTAACGGCAACAAAAATACATTCAGCAAAAAGTGGAGAGAAAAGGCAAAGTTTGCAGATGACCTCTGGAAGGGACAGGTTGACCAAAACTTTGCTTTTGGTAGATGGCAAGATCTTTGCACGAAGAACCCTAATCTTTTAAATGTCTCCTTTTCTTTTAGGAGGACCTGAGGGAACCTCATGGAGATCATGAACTCCCCCCCCCCCCCCACAAGGAGATCCAGTGCAGCTAGAGCTTGTGTACATGTAGCTTGGAACAGGAGGTCAGCTGACCCTTAGTCACTTCAGCATGTGGAGCAGGGCACACGTCAAGTCTTCCTTTGCAGACAGCAAGGCAGGCCTCAAGCAGTACAACAGTCCTTCTGTTGTATCTACAGCTCCTGGAATGTAATGGAGTGTCTGAGGGGGATGGGGGGTCCCCTTTATATACCAAGGGGCCAGTTTAAAGTGGAAGAAACTTCAAAAGTCTGCTCCCTACAGAAGTGTCTGGAATTTTCTGCCTTCCTCCCCATGTCCCAGTAGGTCTGCAAGCACAATAGGCTAGTGTAGATGTCCTTTGTGTGAGCATAGGTGAAGCCTTTGAAGTGCAAGTGTGACTGGTGACACCTCTGACCCACCCTGTGTCCACTTGATTGCTATGGTCCGTGAGCACTTAACACCTTGTGAGCGTCAAGAGGCATGGCTCTGAAATCCACTTAATAGGTATGCCTACATTGGGTAATGCCATTTTATTTTATGGGAAAATAAAATAGCTGTGTAAAACAAAATGGCCAAACCCCGCAGTGGATAGAGCCCTTTAAGAAGCCCACCCTAATACATTGGGATAATATGTATTTTGGTTATTGGAAATTATCATCTTTTTGAGTGGTGCACTCCATATTTTTCCCCTTTCCTGTTTTTAAGGACTGTAGAACTTTGTGCACTTTACCCCTACTAACCAGTGATAAAGTGCTTGTGCTCCTCTTTCAGCGGCATGAGATTTGCATACCCCAATTTGGCATATTTAACTTGGCAGTATATCCCTTGTATTTAGCACAAGAAGTTTACCCAAGTCAAATGTCGCCAGTTGGGTGCAGCCACCATTTTGCTACCAAGTGCAAGGATGACTACTGACCTGCCTTGTATATCACCATGTGCAAACTTAAAATAAAAAGTTAACCGGTCAAAATAATGCCTTTTGCCATACTTAAATATTAGCTGACCCTGAGTCGGCCTCTCTGCTGATAAAGGTAGGGTGCATGGTGTTTCAAAGTATAACATGGAAAATGTAATGTTAAGCATATCCTTGCAATGAAGAGCCCTAAACCTATTTTCATTCAAGCAGGGTTGACTGTTCCATGTGAAAGCACTGAGAAATATTAAAACTAAATGATGTATCTGTACATAGAATCCAGCTACAAAGGTTATTCTTGTATTTAATTGTATACTTTGATGCAAGTACGTTTAGAAAGTTACCTGTTAAGTTGGCTAAGGTCTTTTATACCTTTCTGTACCTTCTCCTGTGACCTAGAAGCCGGTTGCTTACCTGTTGGGAGGTGTGATCTTCTCCCAGTACAGGGATAGAGGGTCTTGGGAGGTCCCCTGTCATAGGCAGATGCAGCTCACACCTAGGCTGTTGTCCAAATAAGGCTGGCACCAATCCCAGTGGGAGGGGGAACTGCCCCACAACTAGTTTAGAGTGACCACAAGGGAGGAGGTTCCCCATTTCTATAGCCACCCCTCAGGGTGGGCTCTCTGAGTGGGGAAATAAAGGCTTTCCATGTTGCATCTAGGGAAATAAAACACTGTTGGATAGGTTACAGTAAAAGAAAAAAATGTTGCAAAAGTGGGTAGTTATCCCTGGGAGTGTTGACTTCTTTGCTTGGTAGTCACAGGAATTTTCCCACTCACAAGGGTACGAAGGGGCAATCGCTAGTACCCTCCTCAGAACATTTCTAGATCTGTGAAAGAGCAAAGGAGGACTTAACCTGTGTGTGAGAAGAGCCAAGAACACTGGACCTACTCTCCCTCTTGTACCCATGACAAAGAAGTGGACTCAAAGGGTCATTAGGCTGACCTGGTGTGAGAAACTGGGGCTGATTGCAGAGGCCCCCTAACTTTTTGCCCCCATTTTCCACTTTATGCTGGTGTTTTCCTGACTCTGATGGTGCCCTGGGTACTGCTAACCAGTCCCAGGGCCTGTGCTCTGTGTAAAATGGATATGCAAATTAGGCTAATTATAATTGGCTAAGTTAACCTACCTATAAGTCCCTAGTATATGGTAGGGCATGTAGGTTTAGGGACCACAGCATAGGTGGTGCACACCTAGGTGCATTGCTGAGGTGCCCAGTGTCATTTTAAAAGCAAGCCTGCCTTGCTGGCTGCTTTTAAATTAAAGTTATATGCAAATTCGACTTTGGAATTAAAGGTACTTCCAAAGTCTTAAACTACCTTATTTTTACATATGTCACCCCTAAGGTGTGCCCTATGTGCCCCTAGGGCTGGGTGCCATGTAACTATAAGCAGGGACTTTATAAAAATAAATTTATAAGCCCTGGTGAGGTAAAAACAGCCAAATTCGTTTTTCCCTCATTGAAGTAAATGGCCTTCATAGGCTAGAATGGGCAGACTTTATTTAAAATTTTAAAGTCTCCTTAAATGTTACATACCAAGAATTTGGTATCAAATTGATTGTTATAATAAATCCCACAACTTCCAGTTGTTGGATTTAATATAACTAGTGCAGGTAAAAAGTTTAGACTTTACCTAAAAAGTTGCCAATTTCAGCTCTGCATTGTTTTTGCTGCTGTGCTCTGATTGGCCAGCCTGCAGCAGCTTCTGCCAGGCTACTTTAATGAGGTGTGAAGTGGCCTGACTTCACACAAAGGAATGTGCTTGGGGGAGAGAATCTCCCCTCAGCAGATGGGGAAGCAGGAAGGGGGAGGGCTGCCAAACTGGTCTTCAAAGGCAGAGAAGGACATCTGGAGCACCCAGCAACACCCCCACATCCTGCAACCCCAGACAGCTAGGTGCCCCCTTGATTAGATTAGGAGAGGGCAGGAGAGGGGTGTGTTTATGATTTTTAGCCACACCAGTGGGTGGGCTCAGCCAGATCTCTCCTCCAAAAATCAGATTCATCCATTTTGGATTTTTAGAGACTATTGCCTTCTGGGATGGATTTTTGCCACACTTCCCAGGAAGTGGTCATCACAGGGGGACGACGCTGTCCCTGATTGGAGGACCAGGGCCCCCCTGCTTTTCACCCAGGAGCAAGGATAAAACTGGCAGACCTGCACCCACGCCTCAGATCCCCTCCAGAATTCAACAAGAAAGGAACTAAAGAAGAAGAAGGACTGCCCTGCTGGACCCCTGGCCTGCACCTGGACCCTGCACTCAGAAGGACTGCACCAGCTGCACACTTGGGCTTCACCACAAGAAGGACTTTGCCTGGCTTCAACTGGTTCAAGGAGGGACTCCCTGTTTGCTACAGGTGAAAACTTGCTAACCAGAGTCCCCTGCACCAACTCCTGAAAGAAGCGACCAGCTGACCACTGCCCAGTGGCCAAAAAGGAGTTTGCGCCAGGTGCATTCTGGGAGTTGAAGTCCGCACCCCCAAGGACCATCACAGAACTTCTGGACCCTTGGGGTGAGCTGTGGACCCCAAAAGAACCTTAAAAGAACATCTGGGTGAAGCCCCAGAAGTTTGGAAAAGATTGGAGAAATTTTGGAAAAAAGCTCCATAAAGTGACCGACCCGACGCGGAAATTCTAGCCGGCTTGCCTCCACCGCGACCCGGCCTGACTTCGTGGTTCGTCCCGGTAAAGAAAAACATCCAAAAAAGAGACTAAGTCCGAACGTAAAAAGTTGACCGGGACCTTCCAGCCATCGTATCCGAGAAGGGCTCCACGGACGTCGGATCAAGATCCAGGTTTACCCCGGTCGAAGGATTTTCATCTCGAAAAAACGACTAAGTCCGAAGGTAAAAATCACCACCGAGGAAACCGACTTCGCGTATCCGGACAAGGGCTCCAGGAGGTCGGATCCAACTGGCAGGTTCGTCCCGGTGAAGAAAAACTTCAAAATAAAGACTAAGTCAGAAGGTAACTTTTTAACCGAGGCTTCCCGCGACCTGTAGCCGAGCAGGGCTCCATCGCGGTCGGCCTGAAAGTTTGACTTTGTCCCGGTCCTGGTGCAACCAGATGACCCGATTGGCGCTTTTTGTTTCTATGCGCTAGAAAATAATAATACTTTAAAAATTCATATCTCCGGTTCCCCTGAACCGATTTTAATCGTTTTTGTGTCATTTTAAAGATAAAAATATAAGCTATTTTTATAAATTGGTTTTGGATTTTTAAACTCTTTCCTGTGTTTTATTTAATTACTGTTGTGTGATATTTGAATGCTTTACACTTTGTCTCCTAAGTTAAGCCTTGACGCTCGATGCCAAGCTACCAAGGGTAGAGCTGGGATTAATTTACTGAGACCTAACTGTACTTTTGTGGAGGTTTGTGGCTTGTTGCTAGGTGTAGGTACCTACCTGCCCTACCAATAACCCATTTTCCAACACCTGGTTTGGGCTACTGGGATACAACAAGCTTCAAGTGGCCTTTTTCCTGAATTCCCAGTTGTCCATGCCCATCTGGACCTGGCCTGGACCCTTCTGCTGGCCTCTGCTGTAGTGAGTCTCAACCCCCTTAGTACTGTCCTCCATGCAAGCCAGTAGTGTTTAACTGCAAAATCTATATAGAGTGTGTTCCTTAAGGGTGTGTGCCACATACATGGTGGTGACCGTTCTCCTCTAGGCGTGCTTGGTGTAGGTGATGGTGTCCTGTATTACATTTTCCAGCAAAACCTTTAGCATACAGCAAATCTCCTCATAGATGAGGCCAGAGATACACTGGACTCCGCTGTGGCGTGCTAGATGGTAAATGGCAGGCTTGGTGGTGTTGTCCTGAAGCACCTTCCTGTTCCTCTTTAGGCCCCCTTTGCTGAGATCTTTTGCCACATACAGACATACTCTCCACTTGATCAAAGCAGAAATAACTGTCCATCTCCCTTGTTTGGTGTCAGTGTACTACTAACAAATCTTGAAACCTGTGCCTTAAAAAGATTTCTGTTTTGCTCAAGAACTGATGGGTAACCTGATCCATGCTGACAAGCTGATCTAAGTTGCATTGCCGCTTGGACAAAGATTCCTGTAACTCCTGCTACAGTCTTCTCCGCAGCAGCAAATATGATTCCATAGGACCTCACTTAGAAGCTATCTGGCTTTGTGGAGCCCTCTTCAGCTACAGCCTGCAGCCTTGCTCTGCAAGAAAAATCTGAGTTTCAAAAAAATGACTAAGGGCCTGATTTACAGGCAGAGGCAGTTACTCTGTCATAAACATGACAGATATCCGTCTGCTGTATTACGACCCGATAATAGCCTATGTAGATAGTAATGCGGCAGATGGGATATCTGACACTTTTGTGATGGAGTAACCTGACTGTCAAACTTTAAATCGGGCCCTTAGTCTGGGGGAAGTAAAATTAACTGGATGAAAGAGAAAAATATCTGTTTGGGATGGGACATTTTCAATGAGCGAAACAAAATTCTCACTCAGTCTGAGCTTTCCTGCCAAAAGAACAGCTTCACCAAGGCCCAGTCCAATGACATGGAGCCCATTTCAGCCGCAGCCTGCTGGGGATTTTTGACTTCCATCCCACAGACTAAAGTCAAAAGTAAAACTTTGATCGACTTGAGCCTGGCTGATGTCTCCGACCCATGCTCCATCGTGGTTGGACTTAACTTAGTCATTGCTTAGTGCTTTTTGTTGTTCTTGAATTTAAAGATGTATAGCTCCTAGACTAGGTATTGATTCTTTTTTTTTTTTTTTTTCTTCCTTTTATTTAGTATAATTTACCATTTTTCTAAATTAGTTTTGGAATATTCTTATGTTGTATTTTGACTTTATTACTGTTTGATTGTTGCACCAACACTTTACACATTGCCTCTAAGTTAAGCCCATATACTGTGTGTCATAGCTACAATGGGGTTGACATCAGATTAATTTGGAGACTTTAAGAGTCATCCTGAGTAGAATTGTGTTTATTATTTGAGGTAGTTACTTATACCTCCTCAACTAATACTCTAATTTCTGACCGTGGTCATTTTTTACAAAAGACCCAGTCATTCATAATGACCACACTTTGCCAAATCCTGGAGGCTTTAGACGGATACCAATGTAAAACAGAGTGACTATAGGCCAACACAATGTGTGGGCTATTATGGAAATACCACTGTAAAGCAGAGTAACCATATGTTTCAGTGGTCTAAATCCTTTAGGGAGATTCCACAGTAAAACGGAATGATCTTACTGGGCCAAAGTCTATGGTCCTTTTGGGGAAATGCCACTATTAAACTAAGTGACCACAGGGTGCCATTGTTTGGGCCCTTGTAGTGTTCTACCACTGTAGAGCTCAATGAGCAAAGGGCCCATCATCAAGGCATATGAAAAGAGCCCATGGGACAATACAATAGCATTGACTTGATCACTTATAGAAATATTCCTATAACTTAAAATGAACAGAAGTAGCATGGGACCCTACTACAACCAAGGAAAATGCCACATCACACCTTTTGGTATGAAAAGCCAACCATAATTTGGGTGCAGTGGGTGGCTCACACCCATTGGCCATCTCCCTCCACCCACCCCTGTTCCAATGTATCTATTTCATGACTCATAGCTGCATCCCTGGTGAACACACACTGGATTAGGCCAGAGACTGATAAGGAAATGTTCCAATAATTAGGAATAAACACAAGATGTTCCTGGTCAACGTTCCTCTAGTGAGTCCCCTGTGTAATATTGTAATTATATAGTGCTTACTACCCTTGACGAGATGTTGAACTTTTCGGTGAGTAGCATGCTACTCCGTAACCCAAAAGGATTAGTGGTGAATTAGTATAGGGAAATATGAGTGAGTTAATTTGAGCAGAGGACATGTGAGTTAGTTGGATTGAATTGAATAGATGGGATAGAGGGGGGAAGAATCAAGAAATGTTCATTGGGAGATCATAGTAGTAAGATGGTCTGGGATGAGTAAAGAAGAGGTGGGAGAATGGAAGTCTCTGTAGAAGGGGATTAGGGAGATCATACCAGTGAAATAGGGTTTGAGATGAGCCAAAGAGAGAAATGAGAGAATTTGGAAGGATTATTTGGGAGATCATACTAGTAAATTGAGGTTCGGGCTGAGTGAGGTGAGGTAGAGGAGGGAAGACTATAGGAGGTGGAGATGGTAGAATGGGTTTGGGATGAGTCAGAGGGTTGAGATGAGGACAGAATGATAGAGGTATAGGGTGATTGTGAAACAGAGTAAAGCTTTCAAGAGTAGTTTTTTTTTTTTCTTCTTGTACAGTAGGCCTAAAGTAATAAATATATAGATACATGATTACAGAGTAAGGGAATATATGTGTAAGGAATATATTATATTGAGATTTGAAGTTATATTGTATAAACAGACTTTTAAGAGTTGCAGTATTTGAAGTTAATGGGTGTTCTGTTTATAACATTTTATCTTTCCTCAATATTTCAATAGTGAAATGTTTGTAGATCGTTCAGATTTGCCTATTGAGGTAGATACAATAAAAACAGACTCAATCATCTAATCAAACAACTTGTATAGAAACTAAGCAATGATCTATGAACATGTCAAGCATAAAATAATACATACATCTGTGTTTTATATATACATACACCTACACATATAATCGCAGGCAATATATACATTTGTTGAATAATCCTAAAAAAAGTATATATTTTAAGAGAAAATAATTATTATACATATTTGTACAAAGAAATATGCATATCTAGATAATCAGATTATAAAATGTTTACATAGACTTGGATATGCAGTCCATTGCTATTTGAATATAGCGGTTATGTAGGAAAGAGCCAACTCTTGAGTAGTCTTCTGAAGATAAGACCGTTATTTGTGGATCTTATATATGAGGGGGGTAATGAATTACTTAGTTTGGCCGACTGAACAGAGAAAGATGTAGCACCTTTTGTCTTTTTCTTGTATGGTGGTGGTTTGATATTGCGCGGAGGTTTCTTTGAGTGTATTAGGTGATTTTATTTATTTATTTTCCTGATGAAAAGCAGTCCTGTTCCATGTACTGCTTTGTGGGTGATGCAAAGCAGCTTGAAGCTGGATCTTCTGGCAACCGGTAACCAATATAGGGCCTTCAACACAGGGAAGATGTGGGCTTTACATGTAGTAGTAGTCACGCAGCCAAGCTCTGAATACATTGTATTTTCTTTTATAGTAGATGGAGATGATCTATGGTAGAGGCCATTACTGTAATCCTGTTTAGAGAGCATAAGAGATAGTAGCTTGCATCTTGTGTGGCAATCTGAGGTGGTGGAAGATGTTGCAGAGTTTTCATGGTGCGGAAGTTTGATCTTGCTAATTTGTCCACTTGAGCGGAGAGGTCCAGGAGAACTAGTGCAGCAACTCCTTTGCTGTCTATTGTGTTTTTAAGAGTATCCCAGATGGCGATGAGAGCAGATTCAGTGCCTCTTCCTGGGCGGAATCCAGTTTGGTCATAAAGTATGGCTCTATCTTCAATGAATTGTGACATCTGGGCAAAAACTACTCTTTCTCTCTGCTTGCTGTCAGGAATAGAACCATGCGTGGTCCAGGTCCTGCCCGAAACTCCGCTGCGTGGCTCTGCAGCGCTTTCTGCGCACCACTTGTCATCCCCTCTTGCCCCAAAGGTGGCCATCAACGTAGTCTGTCCTGTGGCAAAGCTCATAGAGCTGCAGGTTCAGGTCATTGGTGGACAAGATGCACTTATCAGTGCTATTCCATGAAGGGACTACAATTCCCATCTTTTTAGAGGCAGCAGCCATCTTGGGGTATGGCAGGCCTATAAAGCCCAGCCACACCCAAGCACGTTGCTCACTATTTTGAAGACTTCGATGCAGCCAGACCTCGTGGGGATTTCTCTGGAGAAGAGCGGAGTTCCTGAATGCCAAAGTGTCATCCAACCGAAGTATCCTTGTTTCCATGGTGCATTCAAAAATGAGTAGATCGTACTTCGTAGCGGTAAGGCCTTGCTGAATCCAAGTTTGAAGGAAGTCGTTAATTCCAAAAGGTAAATCTTCCCTTAGAATAACGAGCAAAGCATTTCAGGCCACACTGGTAAAGCGCCCCGGGCACGACATTTAAAGCTCTTCAGTTCACAGGAGTAAAGTGCACTTGACACAACATTCAAAGCGCTTCAGTTCATTGGAAGTAAAGCGCCATTCTCACAGCAATAAAAGCGCTTCAGTTCATATGAGTAAAAATTTCAGGCCTAGGTGGCAAATGTGAAAACCTCTCAAAGATAAGCAAATCATAATTTCATGTGAGAGACATGTTTGTCGCTGATGATATGGGAGATACATATTTAAGTCTTTGTGAATTTATAGACTGAGACCAAACATTTTATGAATGCATAGTAGTTGCATGATTAATGTTCAGAGTATGTCCAAGCTCTTGCCTTCTCAAGGTTCAGAGGTCTCAGTTCGTTCTTGTTCCATGATTCAGAGAAGGGCCACGCCCAGTTTTGTTTAATGTTCATGACAACCTGAAGTATCATGATTTTACTAATTGTTCTTGTTCCATGAGTCGGAGAAGGGCCACGCCCAATTTTGTTTAATGCTCATGGCATCCTGAAGTATCATGATTCTACCAATTCTTACACCCACTGAGCTGCCTTTGTTTATTCCATAAGGGTCTCAACTCTTGCATCCACAGAGACGCCTTTGTCTATTCCATACGGGTCTCAACACTTGCATTCACGGAGACGCCATTGTCTATTCCATAAGGGTCTCAACACTTGCATCCATGGAGACGCCTTTGTCTTTTCCATAAGGGTCTCAACACTTGCATCCATGGAGATGCCTTTGCCTAAATGTATAATTGAATGTTAATGCTGTTATGAACAAGTATATACATACATGCTTAACCATTTTTCCTTTTCAGATCTCTCTCCCTGCTGTTCCCTTCCCCCCCGACCGGCTTCACGATAACTCTGTGCTATAATAGCTTTCTGAGTTGGTGACGCCGGAAGGTGGGCCTGTTCGGTGACGTGCAGATCCTGAGGAAAGGACACTGTGACTCTTGCCCAGGAAAGGTCCATTAGTAATTGGTCTGTTGTTGTTGGCGGTCATGCAGGTCCAGGCTTGTTCTCTTTTAATAATGGAGCTATGTGTGCCTTTTTAAGGTTTTTAGGAAAGATTCCTGTCGGTGAAGAATTATTGATGATTCTTATTACTGGTGTGGCAGCAGAGGTGGATAGAAGGATGTTCTTGAAGATGTGCATTGGACAAGTGTCAGAAGGGCAGCTGGAAGGCCTGCTTGCTTTGACCAGATCCATAAATTCACCTTGTGATTTGTTTCAAGGATTGCAACGGCTGGGTTGTCTCTCTTGGAGGGGATTTTGGAAACTGGTTGGTGCTGGTGGTTTTCCTTTGTTTTAAATCGGAGTCCAATGTGTTTGGCAAATAATTTCACATTCATGGCAGTTTGTCTGTGAAATCTTGAGTAATGGGAAGAGTTGCTTCCATGCATTTTCTAAATACGCTGAGAATTTTATAAAATTCTTTATTAGCTGATATAGCATTTTGACTTCTGTCTTATCACCTTTTTTCTTTTTTTTGATTGATGATTTGATTTATTCTGTTAAGTTTGCATAGATGAAGTTTGTCTTGAATGTCTGTTTTGAACAAGGTTTGAAGCAGCCTTCTGATTTGTGTTTTTTTTTTTTTTTTTTTTCTTTTCTTTTTTTAGTTCTGTATTTATCCAAGGTGCTTATTTTCATTTGCTTATTTTCATGGTGGTCTGCCCAGGAGATTGGTGTGATGCTTTCAACAGTAACTAGTTCTGGGTTTTCAAAAATGAAATCTAGGATGTGTCCAGCGATGTGTGTGGGATGGTATACTGTTAGACCTGACAGCCTTAGGGTGGTCACTCCTAACTTTTTGCCTGCCTCCTTCCACTTTTTAGATACTGTTTTTGCTGGCTTTAAGACTCTGCACTCTTTACCACTGCTAACCAGTGCTAAAGTGCATATGCTCTCTCTCTCTTTAAACATAGCATTGGATCATACCCAATTGGACTATTTAATTTACTTAAGTCCCTAGTAAAGCACACTATGTGACCAGGGACGGTAGATTAAATGCTACTAGTGGGCCTGCAGCATTGATTGTGCCACCCACTTAACTAGCCCCTTAACCTTGTCCCAGGCCTGCCATTGCAAGGCCTGTATGTGCAGTTTCACTGCCAATTCGACTTGGCATTTAAAAGTACTTGCCAAGCCTAAAACTCCCCCTTTTCTACAAATGTCACCCATAAGGTATGCTCCAGGTAACCCGTAGGGCAGGGTGCTGTGTAGGCAAAAGGCAGGACATGTACCTATGTAGTTTGCATGTCCCGGTAGTGGAAAACTCCTAAATTTGTTTTTACGCTGCTGAGAGGCCTGCTCCCTTCATAGGCTAACATTGGGGCTAACCTCAAATATTGTTTGAGTGGTAGCTGCTGATTTGAAAGGAATAGGAAGTTCATATTTAGTATGGGCAGAATGGTGATACAAAATCCTGCTGACTGGTGAAGTTGGATTTGATATTACTATTTTAGAAATGCCACTTTAGAAAGTGAGTATTTCTACATCCTGCCAAGAAGAACTGCCTGGCTGTCCAAAGGACTCACCTGACTGCTATCTGTCAAGGACTGCTGCCTTGCTGTTGCCCTGCTGCTCTCTGGCTGTGGTGAGAAGTGCTCTCCAAGGGCTTGGATAGAGCTTGCCTCCTGTTCCCTGAAGTCTCAGGACCAAAAAGACTTCATCTTTACAAGAAGGACTCCTTGTGCGGTGAAAAATCGACGCACAGCCTGCACCGGTGTGAAAAATTCAAAGCATGCCGAACCGAAACTACGCAGCCCAACTTCGCAACGAGAAAATCAGCGCAGTGCCAGCGTAGTGACCGGAAATTCGATGCACTGCCCACTGGATCGACGATGAGCCAGAACGACTAAGCCCGACTTCCAGATGAGGAATCGACACTGTGCCTGCCGTGCAGTAGAAATTTCCACTCAACGCTCACCACATTGACGCAGTCCCTGTGCCTTTGTCCTGTCAGTGATGGAAATCCACGCACCATTCCCGGGGCATCCGAAAACCCCGTAACCCGAAGAGGATCATGACTGAGTGCCAGAAATTGACGCACAGCCATCCCTGTGAGAAAACTAAACGACACATCGCCGTGTGCGGCCCGAGAAATCAATGCACACAACCTTGTTTTCCACACATCTCCGCCTCTGCTGTTTGCAGAGATTTTTAACGTAAACCAGGTATTTTGTGCTTGCAAGAGACATTTGTTGTTTTAAAAAACTAAAGACACTTCATATCATTTTTACTGTGATATTTCAACATATACTTATTTCATCTTAATCGTTTTGCCCTGCATTTTATCAGATAAATCTTTTATATATTTTTCTAAACACTATGGTGTATTTTTGTGGTGTTCTATTGTGTTATTGCATGATTTATTGCACAAATACTTTACACATTGCCTTCTAAGTTAAGCCTGACTGCTCAGTGCCAAGCTACCAGAGGGTGGGCAAAGGATAATTTGGATTGTGTGGGACTTACCCGGACTAGAGTTAGGGTCCTTGCTTGGACAGGGGTTAAACTGACTGCCAACCAAAGATCCCATTTCTAACATGTACAATCTGATGTGGGTTGAATGTGACTAGGCCAGTGATGATGGCTTTTGGATGGGGCATATTGGGTTTTTCAAACCCAATGATTAGCACTCCAAGAATGCTTAGGTTGGAGTATAGTGTTAAAAGGTTTGAAACTGTGTCTAGAAGTGTCTCAGAATGTTGAAATGCTAGGTGGTGGTGGTCTGTAAAGGAGGAGGAAGTTGGTGCAGGGTTGCTTCTGGTGATGAGGGCCATACATCCTTGTATGGGGATGTTGTCTTTTTTTTTCCTGAGATTTATTGTTTGAATATAACTGCTAATCCACCTCCTCTTTTGTGTGATGGTTCAATATCCTGAAGGAACTGCTTCATGCAACACTGGGGCTATGTCCTCTCCCAACCATGATTCAGTTATGAAGAGTAAGTTGGTTTGTGTTTCAGTGAGTAGGTCGTAGATGAGGTGCTTTTTGTATAGATCGTAATCTAGCATTTAGGAGTAGGCAGTTTAGAGATTGTGTGTTGGTGGTGTAATTATGTTCTGTAGAAAAGTGATCTGTATGTGTTGAACTTGTAGCAGGTGTGTGATTAGTCCTGATATTAACTGAATAATGGTCATAATAGTGTTTTTCTACATTATTTTCTTCATCCAGCAGGCTTAGAAGGCATTTTGTTGGGTCTGTGTGTCGGTGGTGGAGATGGTGGTTGCGAGTGACAGGGTGAGTTGTTGTGTTCTATTTTCTAGAGAAGCCTTGTATAAAAGACACTGGGATGGGAATTTATGAAGATTGCTATGTTTATTATATAATGAGACCAAGACCATAGTCTGGGGCAGTTAAGAGAGTCTTGTAGCACAGACTGACCAAACAGTCACATGGTGTGAGAGAATGTGTATAGATAGAACTGTAACACAGAGTCCCATAATTTGACATCCTATAAATAGTATATATAAATGTACTACACCCTGTATTTAAACTGGTCTAGAGTAATCAAACTTTACTAAACAGAATTGTTCAGTCGGATTCATTTTCAGGTAGACTTCTATAGATCATGCCTGCAGGTGTGTTGTCTAATCATATGTTTTGATGAAACAAATCACAAGGGTGCCCTATTCAATGTTTGTTCAAAGGATTCAACAGTCAATAAATAAAGTGCAGGTGGTCCAGTGCTCATTGTGACAATTAAAAACTGGGAAAACCCTGTATCTCTAACATTAACCTAGTAGGAACAACCATTGAGGTGAGACGAATTGTTGACCAAATTGTTAATTTAAGGATTCATCAGGACTAAGCCATTTAACTCAGTTGCTCTTATTCCATGAAACAGGTTTATATATCAGATGTTGAATTCCTATCTTCCTGACCCCCTGGACCTATTTTGTGGGGTCAAGGGCAACACATTTTCATGTTTATTTTGTCCTTGGGACAGTAGGCCTAATCCCCTGCAGCACAAACCTTTTGGCTGCCAGTTTTACAGAGAAGAAAACTATGTGCAGTTGAGGTAATTTGTGTGTCCATAACTAATGTTGTTCAAACTTGTATTTATGGTTCATTAATGAAAAGTCTTCATTATTAGGGTGAGCAATGTAAATAAATGTTTTAAAAACACACTGCACTACTTACAGCGGTTCCAGTAAAAAATAAAATAACACATATGTTGGAAAAGTTTAACAATGAGGCCAAGAATAATGCTCCCAGAATTCTCTCTGATTAGATGTAAATGTTTTCAGAAGCTTGTAAGCAAGAGTGATGATTCTTTGCTTTCAAAATAAAATGTTCAGAAGAAAATGCAATTAGGAAGAAAAAAAGTTTCGCTCCAATGAAATTTTGAGTGCTATTTCTTTGAAGAGTCATCTAGTAAAATGTATTGAATCATGCTCTTATTTCCAAAAAATATTCCTAATGGAAAATCAGTGTAACCATTTTCAACAAGATTATAGGAAGCATGAAAATAAACAAGCACTGTCAAAGCCAATTGATCTGACATTTTTTAGATTCTCTTGGTTTTGTCAAAGCGTGTCTCGTTTTAACATGGTTTTTGTAACACTTTACTGTTGTGGCAGCTGTCACCATTGTAACAAACACTGGCAAAAAGAAGAAAAAATGTATGGTCTCAAAAAGAACACATTGCTACCAGTGGCGTAACAAAGGCACAAAGCACCCTCCAGGGGGGTCCCCCACACCACAGCACCTGCTGTGAGTGAGTCGGAGGGGGTTGCCTTCATGTTCTTTGCAGGTCCACCCCCCCCTCCAGTTTAGTTATGCCACTAAATGCCACAGTAGTTCCTGGCACTGAACAAAACTACTTTGTCTGCCAATAAGGTCCACGTGGAAAAGCAGAATGCAGTCACTCACAGCAAAGCCAGAGATAGAAGTATAATAAAAACCAAATGTCTTTGTTAACACCACACCTAATTAAGGACCCAATTCTTCAAGAAAGTCACAAAAGTGCATCCATGTTATATCTCTTTGTATTAGTGGCTTTCATGGATTCACAAGAACCTACAGAAGTAGTCCACGAAATCGTAGACCTAGAAAATATTTGTGAACTGTATCTTAGCACTAGCAAATATGCATGTGTAGATTTGCTCATGGGAGAATCTATTGAGCGTTTAAAAGTTCACTTTCCTTCCAACCACTTTTTCCCAACCCTGGAAGAACGTCTACTTCTGCCATTCTCAAGAGTAAGTTTCCAACCTTTAGAGAAGAGCTGGTGAAAATCCTTAAAACATGCAAGTCAATAAGCTTGCAGACTCAAAGACATTCCAGCCCTGGAACTATTGCTTAGTGCTTCCTCCAGCTCCCTTATGTAGATCTACGGAAAGGTGGCAAAATAAGGAAATCGCTATGATAGCGATTGCAAGTATTCAGACTCTACTATAGTAGTAGCCCTGGCATAATCAGAGAGGCTATTATCAGAGTTCTTACATCATGAGATTATTGCCACAATTTGTCGCCGCACTACATGGCACCAAAGGGACAACTAGATTTCTTTTTTTTTATTTTTTTATACAAGACAAGTAGATTTAAGAAGCAAACTGTCCTGTGGACAAGTAGATATTGTATTAAAATTCGCACCTCTGATATATGGGGACTCCCTTGAATTGAGCTGAGACGATGGTAACTCTGCGAGCCCTTCCATATTTTAAAGGAAATAAATAAATATCTGTTTTCCAGGCAGGTAATCCACCCATCTGGAAAGTCCAGAGCCCATGATCAACAGTCCAGACCAAGAACTCTGTCAATAGGAGTGTGTGTTTGGTCCATGGGGCAAGTGGCCCCTAATTCCAATTCCTTTCCTTACGGGTTGCCTATGTTAGAAGGGTGTTGAATCCCCTTCAAGTCAGTGTTCAGTATTGACGTGTCCTGTGAAACAGTTGTCCTATAAGTAGTTATACCTGTAACATGGTGGCCACCAATGGATTATATAGTCACACGGTTATATCCGTGCAATGATCTAGTGATTAGTAAGTGTGTCCCTGCAGCCCGGAGATATGGGACCCTAAAAGGAGATAGATGTGTAGCACAGAATGAACATAGTGCCCCATGAGCGGGGGCCTGTTTAGAGATGGACTTTAACAGAGAGTAACCACATAGTACCACACCCTGGAGCTCTGTGAAAAGATGAGCCTGTGATATAGAGAAAGCACAGCCCCAATGTAACGGGCCCTGTATAGAGATTGGTTGGTAACATAGAAGAGGCCAGAAAGTCCCAATGATAAGTGAATCAATATCGAAATACTCTGGTACAGAGTGATCATAAGTGCCATTGTGTGGGTTTGAGCATAACCAATGATCTAGTAACACATTGAAACCATCTACTCAGGGGCATATCGCCTGTCATTTTACATTACCCCACCATGTATAATCCCATAATTTGGCTTTCTGAGTTGAGGTGGGGTATTGAAAAACACAGTTTTCAAACAGTTACATGACCTAGACACCATTAAGGATATCCCTTACTGCTAGACTGCACTGAGAAGTAATGTGACAATATATTGTGTCTACAGGCAGACTTCATGCGGGCTGGATGTCACACAGGTGCTGGAGTTCAGCATTAAGGTGCATTGGAGCATCCATGATGAGGTTCTGAGCAGCATGTCACTACATCCCTAAAATAATAAAAATACAGTGCGTGAATGTTCAATACACAGAGAACCTGATACTGTGACAGCTGTGTTTGGATAAGTGCTTTAGTAGCAAGAGTTATTGCTGTTGTAGGATTTGGTGCACTCACAGACCTCTGTGTGGGTCTTATTGAGTGTGGAGCTATAGCAAATGAGAAACCTGTGAACACTTATGAAGATGCTGCTGCTCAATGACAGAAGGTATAGTTTCACCTCAGAAAATTGAGAAGGCGGAATGTTCAGATCCGGGGCAGTTATGCAACTGTGAGCATATGGAATCCTTAGTGATTCAAGGAAAGTTTAATCAAGCATTGACAAAGCCAATCAGTCTAGTCCTGACAAGCCTGCAAAATGTATGCCATAAGCAAAGTAAAAAAAAAAAAAAGAATTTTATTTTCTAAAGGTGGCATTCATATGTTTGTAAAAACAGAGGTGCAAAATAGCACATTGGATGAAAGCGGATATTGGCCCACCAGCCAAAGCACTAAAGTGAACTACATTTTAGGTGAGCATACACTTGTCTGGAAGCAAAATTGCACCACTCAAAGAGAGCTAATGACTCAACTGGACCTACCCCCTTGCCCACTAGAAACAGGCTGTGTTGGGCAGGCGGCTGACTTAAAGGGAGGGAAAGTTGTCAGTTATGGTTAGTAATACACACCATAACTTGTGCCACCCACCATTCTCAAAACACCAGTTTGTCAAAGGTTCAGAAATGCATAATCAGTCATGTCTATTCAAACCCACTGCGCACAGCCTGCCATGTATTCATTTTTCCCTATGAACAGCCTTCCCCTAGGCCTATGCCAAACCAACTTTGGCCTTATGCGGAGGGTGTTGGCTGCAGGGCCCAACTGGACTTGCACAGGGTTTAATTTGCTAGTTGCCAAGTTTCATGTTAATTAATTGAACAGAACCAAATTTATTAATGAATGAAACACTTATTTCCCTTTTTATCTTTGTACTCTGAAAGGTCTGCTAAAAAAAATTACCTCAATAACAGTAAGCTAAACTTGCTAAACAACGTTCATTGTTTAAGTGGCTTCATTGAACTGTGCCAGATTTATTTGCAATTGAATACTTCTTCTCCCTTGCCCTGTCGAAGTCTCCGCCCCCTTGGCTGGTGTGCATGAAGCAAAGAATACCAAGAGTAGGCTAAACGTACTTGTTACATCTCTGGTACTGACTGATGGGGCTGCACTAAAATCGGCAAGGTTAGTAGTAAATCAAAAAAGATTTGATCATCTATTTAACTCCTCTCCACATTAGATCTACACAAAGCCTGAAATACCTGCCCTGGAAGAAACATACTCGCTGCCTGCCTGCCATTCTTGAAGGAGATTCATCAAATAGTATTAAAGTTATAAAGAACTGAAAGTTTTACTGTCCCTTCTTTACCCACATTTATGGAGAAGCACAACACCTGATAGTTCAATGCAAAACCAAACTTCTGCAAATTTAGTGCAGATTCATCACACAGTGCCAATGATATTAGCAAACCTAAACTTTTTGGACCCAACTTTTATTAAAATGTATTTATTAACTCCATCACACCATGGTAGAACTGCACAAACTTAAATACTAAAAGGTTCAAACCTTTGTAAGTCTGCCACATTTCACACAGGTCTGTCAAATGGCGCCAAGTTATTAATCAAAAATATTTTAACCATCTTAATTTGCTCCCCCTTTGGATATTCACAAAACCTGGTCCTCACTTGCACACAACTTGCTACATTGGACATGAATTGGTCAAACGCTACCACTGTTGTACGCAAATGAAAATACACCCCCTTTAAATATGCCCACTCTATAGATTGGCACAAAAATAGACAGCCCGAAAGGATACTTGTCCTTTACTGCTTCTGCCAAACTTTGTGAATAATCATAAAGTTGAAGAGTCTGCACAAACTTGAAAATGCCAATAGTAATCTGAACACAAGTGTTCAACTTTCAGGAATACTGGTCAAACAGTGTCAAAGATGTAAGCAGATTAAAAAGGGCTTTTGAACTGAAAAGATGTAAAAGGTATAAATTCTGCCTGGCACTTTTTTTCCGAATGTAACCATCTCAAAACCTACTGAACGGATTTACTCCAAATCAAAAACAGAAAAAAATGCTTTCTGAGTTTTGGGAGCAGATAATTCTTCAACCTCCAATACCTCCTCCCCCTTCAGTTCAATATGCCAAAAGTTAGCAAACTGAGTTAGTAGTTTGCCACAGACTACTGTAAAGTCCGGCTGCACTCATACTAGGGTTCGACTATGATGTGTTTCCGCAAGCCACTCCTGGAGGTTGGTTTCACACTGGCCCCACACCCATCCATCAGAGGTGTCACTGGACAGGTGACCCTGCAAATAAAAGGGTCCAGGAGCATGTGTCTGAGGCCAGTTACTAGCACAATAACCATGTGTCCGTGTGGGGCCCCAGCACTACACCGACCATGGGTGAAAAACCTGTAGGGTGGAGGGGCCACACCCTCCCACCTTTTGCCCCTCATGAAGAGTGGCTGTCAGACTGAACAAACGTCAGCCTGACAGACACTCTTCATGTTCAGGGCAGGCAGGCAGGAGTGCGACATGCATGATTTGCACAGACTCCTGGCTGCCTGAGCTGAATTTTGCTGGGCTGAAGAGGTCCCAGCTCCTGTGGGCGTGACCTCCTTGGCTCAGAAAAGTTTCCTCGAGGCCCTCCCCCAGGTGACGAGGGAAGCATCATCCATTTACTTCGATCTGGGCCCTTCAGGTTTAAGCCCTGAAGTGCCCAGGGCGAGTGTCAATCAGTGACACCTCATCACAGTGGGGAGGGGGAGTGAGGGGGGGGGTCAGCAGTCTCACTGACCCCATCCCACTCTGCGACAAAGTTGGGACTACTGCCTTTTCTCATTGGTCAGCCAGCAAAAAGAGAGCGTTAGAGAAAAAAAAAAATGTTGTTACTCCTAAAACTGCCGGCTGCCACTGGTGGAAAGGTATACCCAAATCAAAAATGTCCTTTCAATGGAGAATAATTTTATTAAGATTCTTATTTGTTTAGAGCAGGTCTGTCTTCAAGTTAGACAACATCACTTTGAGTTAGGTTGCTAAGCAGTCAGCAATCAAACTGCCTTGAACAGAATATTGTATTTTTTTGCACAGGGCTACGAAATGTTTTCCAAGGCGTGGCAGCCCTTGAGTGGGCAATACAGTTGGCAAAACTGATGTTACTGTGTTTGGACACACTGACCCAGTCACTGGACAGCGTTCATCTTGACTTGGAATTTCAGTTTAGACAGCCTATTAGTAGAGCTTGTTAATTCAACTGATCTAATCTGCATAAATAACCTTAATAGTGAAATATATCAAAGGAATGCACAGGACTGTAAGGTGGCTTGTCCGCACGGCCGATGCATTGATCCCAAGGGTATATCACAAGTGGTTTGATTTCAGCTACGAGTGCTAGTTAGAACAGCACAGAATTTTGATTAATAAAATATGTGCCATCATTATCAACGTAGACAGATCATAAAAACAAAACAGTGAGATTAACATCCCTTTGCTAGTAATCAACTATCCTAGCGCGCGGCTCCCCGGGGCAACCGTTCCGTAAACAAAGACTCCTAACGAGCCCCGCCGAGGGCGCCTAACGAGGAGATACTGTGTTTTATTTTAATAGAGCCCACAGCAACTCTAGTTACAAACAGTAACAATTATCAGGAATCTCAATGGGCCTGTGTCGTGCCTGGGGTAAGAACTAAGCTCAAGAAAGTTCTGCGCCCCTGAGGGAGACGCAAGGAGTCGGGTGACTTGAGGAAAGAAAATGTCTTCTGTGACTTCGTCTCTCTGAGGGTTGTGAGAAGCTCTTCACACCACTAACGATCTTACGCTGGCGCGCTTCGTGCCCCCAGGGTGTCTGTGCAATTTCCGAAGAATTGCCTTGGCACGTGCGGTGGCACCAGAATGGAAAACTTTTGCACATGACCTCTGACCTCGCAGGTGGTCCTGTTTATTGCTTGCACTGTCTGCCCTTTAAATGCCCTCCCTCCCCCCCCGGTTTACTGGGAAGGGTGTACTGTTGTTTATTTCACCACACGAGCATGCCAAGGCCTTGCTATGTCACCAATTTAATACCTACTGACGTGGCAATTCAACATCTGCAGCCAACTCACGCTGCACAGCCAGTGTCTATGCGCTGCAGTTCTTTTGATTTCTCAAGTGATTAATTCTTGGTCATTCAAACATTACAACATACGTTGCCGAAGAAGTGGCATATTTAAGTAATAAAAATGGGAAAAAATAAGTTAAGCGTAGAAAATCCCTTGAAAAGAAGTTAAAGTGGAATATCATTTTGATTTAGTATCGAAAAAACAATAAAATCCACCCGTTCATAGTGAGCACCACAACAATAACGAGCGACATTGGTGAAGGAAGAGTTTCCAGAATGAAACAAGTGGTGCTGCTGGTTGCCGCTTGACAGGTTTTCTACCTGCACCCAGGGAGGGTCCTAGGGGTTGTGGGCCCCGGGCAGAATAGGAACATGTTAGTGACATCATAGGAAGGGACATCAATTGAACATTAATGTTCTGGAATGTTTGAAGCAGCTTTGCAAGATACTACCTACCTAATGCGGATATCACTAAAATGGCTAAACGTATAAATAATACTCCTAATAAAAATGTGTATATATTTTTTAAAGCTGTATCAAGTAGAAATGCATACCATTAATCAAGCTTGCTGAAAAACTAGACCCTGGTCTCTCCAAAACTGATATGATTGCTACAATGTTCACTAATTGTTTCAAGATCAGGGCATGATTACAATTCCAAGTCAGATTGTTCCAGAACTAAACAGGTGGACTTCAAGTGACTCCTGAGCCCCCCTTTATGCTAGTGAAGCTCAAGCAAGGCATTTGGGTTTCTGCAGGAATGGGTGAATCAACACAAACAGTTACATTCCAGATGGGGTAAGTGACCTGGAAGAACTGCAGCAAAGAGAATACAAGAGGAGGAGACAAACGCACGTCTTACATAGGTGGGGTGGCCAATATATTGATAGGCAGAAGCACCAAAGTCTGTACCATACCTGCTCACAGAGCACTTAAACATAGCAATTACTTTCAAACTCCAGTTTTTAAAAGATGCAAAGAACTGAAGTAATTTAAGGGTGTGTGTGTGTGTGTGTGTGTGTGTGTGTGTGTGTGTGTGTGTGTGTATATATATATATATGTGTATATATATATATATATATATATATATATATATATATATATATATAATGTATGGGAAGGGGAAAGAGAGCCCTTGAGGCAATTTATAACGTCTTTAAATGACAACCCCCCCAACAGTTGAAGTGTACATATGAAATAGATGATCTGGAGAGCAACTATTTAGACATTGGGGTACATAATAACAATGGAAGAGTCTGCACAAAAAATGCATAGAAAACCAACAGGTGCAAATAGTGGACATCCAAAGGTGCTGTAGTGTACCATATGGAGAATTTTTTAGAGTAAAACATAATTGTACAGAAGAAATAGAACTGAAAATCCAAATGGATGATATGTATAAGAGATTTTACAAAAGAGGATATCCATGCTCAGTCTTAAATGATGCATTAAAAAGAGCAATGCAACATAAAAGAGATGAATTACTGATACCTAGGATGAAAACCTGTGATTCAAAAACAAACGATATACGATACATCATGCGGTTTGACACAGGCAGTGAAATGACGTAAAAACTGTTAAAAGATAATTGGAAATTGCTATTACTGGATGAAACACTGTCTAAATCTCTACCCAGTTACCAGTTGATCATGTATAGAAGAGCAGCAACATCGGATGATCATCTAACAAATAGCTATATGATCCCACAGAAGAGAAATGTCTCAAATTGGTTAACCAATAATCAACAAGGCTTTTGGAAATGCACAAAATGCGAAGCATGTACCTATGGGAAAAACATGACAGTTTAAAATATTTGATGGCAGAACAATGAAAATCATGAAGAGAATAAACTGTGAAACTCAATATGTGATGTATGTACTGGGATGTGCCTGTGGTAAAAAAATATGTGGGCAGTACAGTAAATAAATTAAAACTACGTATACTGTAACATATTAGGGCAATCAGTAATCAGGATTTAACATACTCGATGGCAAAACACATATTGGGAGCATCATCAAGGTGACCAAAAGGGTTTAAAATATTTTGGCAGTCAACACATCAAACAGCATGATAGACAGTGCTTTAAATGGGCCGGTACTCTCCGGTACTGAGTACCGGCACTTTTTTATTTTGAGAGGGAGAGTACCGGCATATCTCAAGAAAAACTCAATACTTTTAATAGGAGAGTACCGGCACTTCTCAGAAACAAGCAGGTACTCTGATGGAGAGTACCTGCACTTCTATTTTTCCATTTAAAGCACTGATGATAGAGGAGGAGATCGTGAACAGAGCTTAAGGAGAATCAAATCGAAATGGATCATCTTGAATGGAAGTGAAATGCTGTGGGGTCTAAACATTGATGCAGAGTTGCACAGACATTTATAAAAGACAAAATATTGAGAATAAATTAACAGTATTTGAGAATAGGATGGGCCCTGAGAGAAATGAGAACAAAATAGGATACTATCCTTTGAGATGATAAAACGGATAGTCAGGAAAAAAGAGAAACACCCCTACATATGACTCTAAGATTATGGTGGATGGGTGGGAAAAAAACTGAACTAAGAGGGAAAAGAAAAGAAAAATACTTGAGAATAGGAATGCTATGTATGCGTTAGAAATTATTTACTGGATGTCAAAGTTATGAAGTTCAACCTAATCTTTGTTTTGTAAGAAATGTCCATCGAACCTATCTTAATGGCTGTAGGTACTAGAATAATCTTGTGAAATTAAAAAATCAAAGGGATTCTGGCTTTAATATTTTCAACTCTAAGGAAAGTAATTTGTGCCCGATGAAAGGTACTTCACCGATACTTGAACCCAACATGGATTATTTTGGATAAGAAATATAAATATGATAAACTGCTGATAAAACAGTTTAAAACTGTTATGTGGTTAATGAGATATTGAAAGTTATAATTTGGTTACCGTGTTCAAAATCATAAATCTATGGAAGAAGAGGTACTTTTACCAAAAAAAAATTCAAAGGCTTTAAAAAAAAAATAGGGACAGAGATATACGTAAGTATACAAAGAATGAATAACTAAATATAGTTAAGAATCAGTATTATATGAAGGAATAGTCCCTAATTATATTCAGCAGGAAATATTAACTTACCAAAGGATTAATGATGGGTACTAAATAGACAGTGACATCGTTAGCGATGAGAAATGAAAAGTATTTTTTATTGGTGAATGGTGGATGAACACATGATTTAAATACATTTACATCACAACTCTATGGCCAGTCGAAGGCTCAGGCCGAAACGCTTTGCCATTTTTGTTTGGATCAGCACTTTCTGCACTGTGTTCTTCACATTTTGGAATAAAGAAGATACCTTTCGAATTTTTTTACGGTGCCGACATCATTCCTGCTGCGAGCAACAGACAATCTTGGTTCCCGCCGCTATGTAGTGACTCTTAATGAAAGAAAGAAAAAAAATAAATATATATATATATATATATTTTTTTTTTATTTTGTATTGTAATCGTATTTATATAGTGCTTACTATCCCTGACAAGGCATCAAATTGCTTTTCGGTGAGTAGCACTCTACTCTGGAACCCAACAAGAATTAGTGATGGATTAGTATCTGGAAATAATGAGTACAGTTTTAGTATCATTATGAGTTAATTTGAGCAGCAGATATGAGAGTTTGTTAGTTAGATTGACTGGAGTAATGGAGGGGTGGAGGAGGAAATAAATCCAGACGTGTTAATTGGGAGTATATCCTTAATTTACTCAACCCAAAGGCTTGGGATGAGAAAATGGGGATGGAGGAAGGAAGAGTATGTGGGAGGGTTAGTGTAGGAAAGTACCATCTTGCCTGGCATGTTACCCCCATATTACACTAAAACAACATATATACAGTAATTGTGTCACTGGGACCCTGCCAGCCAGGGCCCCAGTGCTCATAAGTGTGCCCTGTATGTGTTCCCTGTGTGATGACTAACTGTCTCACTGAGGCTCTGCTAACCACAACCTCAGTGGTTATGCTCTCTCTGCTTTCCAAATGGTCACTAACAGGCTAGTGACCAATTTCACCAATTCACATTGGCATACTGGAACACCCTTATAATTCCCTAGTATATGGTACTGAGGTACCCAGGGTATTGGGGTTCCAGGAGATCCCTATGGGCTGCAGCATTTCTTTTGCCACCCATAGGGAGCTCTGACAATTCTTACACAGGCCTGCCACTGCAGCCTGAGTGAAATAACGTCCACGTTATTTCACAGCCATTTACCACTGCACTTAAGTAACTTATAAGTCACCTATATGTCTAACCTTCACCTGGTGAAGGTTGGGTGCTAAGTTACTTAGTGTGTGGGCACCCTGGCACTAGCCAAGGTGCCCCCACATCGTTCAGCGCAAATTCCCCAGACTTTGTGAGTGCGGGGACACCATTCCACATGTGCACTATACACAGGTCACTACCTATGTATAGCGTCACAATGGTAACTCCGAACATGGCCATGTAACATGTCTAAGATCGTGGAATTGTCACCCCAATGCCATTCTGGCATTGGGGAGACAATTCCATGATCCCCCCCGAGTCTCTAGCACAGACCGGGTACTGCCAAACTGCCTTTCCCGGGGTTTCACTGCAGCTGCTGCTGCTGCCAACCCCTCAGACAGGTTTCTGCCCTCCTGGGGTCCAGTCAGGCCTGGCCCAGGAAGGCAGAACAAAGGACTTCCTCAGAGAGAGGGTGTTACTGCCTCTCCCTTTGGAAAAAGGTGTCAGTGCTGGGGAGGAGTAGCCTCCCCCAGCCTCTGGAAATGCTTTGATGGGCACAGATGGTGCCCATCTCTGCATAAGCCAGTCTACACCGGTTCAGGGATCCCCCAGCCCTGCTCTGGCACGAAACTGGACAAAGGAAAGGGGAGTGACCACTCCCCTGACCTGCACCTCCCAGGGGAGGTGCCCAGAGCTCCTCCAGTGTGCTCCAGACCTCTGCCATCTTGGAAACAGAGGTGCTGCTGGCACACTGGACTGCTCTGAGTGGCCAGTGCCAGCAGGTGATGTCAGAGACTCCTTCTGATAGGCTCTTACCTGTGTTGCTAGCCTATCCTCCTTCCTAGGTAGCCAAACCTCCTTTTCTGGCTATTTAGGGTCTCTGCTTTGGGGAATTCTTTAGATAACGAATGCAAGAGCTCATCAGAGTTCCTCTGCATCTCTCTCTTTACCTTCTACCAAAGGATCGACTGCTGACTGCTCAGGATGCCTGCAAAACCACAACAAAGTAGCAAAGATGACTACTGCAACCTTGTATCGCTGATCCTGCCGCTTTCTCGCCTGTTTCCTGGTGGTGCATGCTCTGGGGGTAGCCTGCCTCCTTCTTGCACCAGGAGCTCTGAAGAAATCTCCCGTGGGACGATGGAATCCTCCCCCTGCAACCGCAGGCAACAAAAGACTGCATCACTAGTCCTCTGGGTCCCCTCTCAGCACGACGAGCGTGGTCCCTGGAACTCAGCAACTCTGTCCAAGTGACTCCCACAGTCCAGTGACTCTTCAGTCCAAGTTTGGTGGAGGTAAGTCCTTGCCTCCCCACGCTAGACTGCATTGCTGGGTTCCGCATGATTTGCAGCTGCTCCGGCTCCTGTGCACTCTTCCAGGATTTCCTTCGTGCACAGCCAAGCCTGAGTCTCCGACACTCTAACCTGCAGTGCACAACCTCCTGAGTTGTCCTCCAGCGTCGTGGGACTCCCTTTTGTGTCTTCTGGTGAGCTCCGGTTCACTCCTCTTCCAAGTGCCTGTTCTGGTACTTCTGCGGGTGGTGCCTGCTTCTGTGAGGGCCCCCTGACTTGCTGGGTGCCCCCTCTCTCTCCTCATCCAAGTGGCGACATCCTGGTCCCGCCTGGGCCACAGCAGCATCCAAAAACCCTAACCGCAACCCTTGCAGCTAGCAAGGCTTGTTTGCGGTATTTCTGCATGGGAATACCTCTGCAAGCTTCTTCACGACGTGGGCCATACATCCTCCAAAGGGGAAGTTCCTAGTCTTCTTCGTTCTTGCAGAATCCACAGCTTCTACCATCCGGTGGCAGCTTCTTTGCACCCTCCGCTGGGACTTCCTGGGCATCTGCCCGATCTCGACTTTGTCGCGACTCTTGGACTTGGTCCCCTTGTTCCACAGTTACTCTCATCCGGAAATCCACTTTGGTTGCATTGCTGGTGTTGGTCTTCCTTGCAGAGTTCCCCCATCACGGCTTCTGTGCTCTCTGGGGAATATAGGTGCCCTTTACACCTACTTTTCAGGGTCTTGGGGTGGGCTATTTTTCTAACCCTCACTGTTTTCTTACAGTCCCAGTGACCCTCTACCAGCTCACATAGGTTTGGGGTCCATTCGTGGTTCGCATTCCACTTTTGGAGTATATGGTTTGTGTTGCCCCCATACCTATGTGCTCCTATTTCAATCTACTGTAACTTTACATTGCTTGCATTACTTCCTTTAGCTATTACTGTATATTTTTGGTATTGTGTAGATATATCTTGTGTATATTTGGCATCCTCATACTGAGGGTACTCACTGAGATACTTTTGACATATTGTCATAAAAATAAAGTACCTTTATTTTTAGTATATCTGTGTATTGTGTTTTCTTATGATATTGTGCATATGACACCAGTGGTATAGTAGGAGCTTTGCATGTCTGCTAGTTCAGCCTAAGCTGCTCTGCTATAGCTACCTTCTATCAGCCTAAGCTGCTAGAAACACCTCTTCCACACTGATAAGGGATAACTGGACCTGGTACAGAGTGTAAGTACCCATTGGTGCCCACTACAAACCAGGCCAGCCTCCTACATTGGTTGTGCAGCGGTGGGATAAGTACTTGCAACTACTTACCACTTTGTCATTGTGTACTTTTCCTAAGAGAATAATATACAAAACAAGTTCAGTGTATGTACACCTAACCAAAAAGTTTTGCTTTTCTTCTCTTACATTATTTGCTAAGTGCTGAAAAGTACTCCTAAACTTTCAAAAAGTTTCTAAAAAGTTGTAAAGTTTTTTTTTTTTCTGTTTCCTTAAAAAGTCCTGAAACTTTTTCTCTCTTTTATCTGTCCCTAAACCTTTTCTATCATGTTTGATGTAGGAACTTCTACTAACTTGGTCAGCTCAGCTTATGACCACCTTAACTGGAAGGGAATAAGGAGTCTCTGCAATGATAGAGGTTTAGGAGTGAGAAAGAATCCCTCTAGAGAATTATTGTCTAACATGCTTATTGAGAATGATAAGGCCTTAGCTGGCACTTCCATTGAGAAGTTAGGAGATAGTTCACACTCTGACTCAGGGGAGCCCGCAGTAAGAGTGTTAGAAGGTGACCTTCCCAACCTGCCCCTTAGCAGACCACCTAGCATAGCTGGTAGTAATAGAAGCTCACATCACAGTAGGGATGTTATTCCTGCAGGCCAGGTTGTTAGGGTGCCAACTGTTAGGGACAGGTCCCCCTCTGATCATTCACATCATTCTTCTGTGTCAAAGCATTCCCAACCCACCCACCCTGATGACAGACTGTTAGAAAGGGAGCTCAATAGATTGAGAGTGGAAGAGTCCATGCTGAAGCTTAAATAGCAACAGCTGGCACTAGACAGGGAATTTCTAGACTTAGAAAAAGAGAGACAGAGGTTGGGGTTAGGACCCCTTGGTGGCAGCAGCAGTATTCCAGATAGTAATCCTGTGAAAGAGCATGATTCTAGGAATCTGCATAAGATAGTTCCCCCTTACAAGTAGGGCGATGACATTAACAAGTGGTTTGCTGCACTTGAGAGGGCCTGTGTTGGACGGGGGGGTCCCTCAAAGGCAGTGGGCTTCTATCCTATGGCTATCTTTCAGTGGAAAGGGTACGGATAGGGTCCTTACTGTTAAGGAAAGTGATGCAAATAATTTTAAAGTTTTGAAGAATGCACTCTTGGATGGATTTGGCTTAACCACTGAACAATACAGGATTAAGCTCAGAGAAACCAGAAAAGAGTCCGCACAAGACTGGGTAGACTTTGTTGACTATTCAGTGAAGGCCTTGGGGGGGTGGTTACATGACCGTAACGTTTCTGACTATGAAAGCCTGTATAATCTGATCCTGAGAGAGCATATTCTGAATAACTGTGTCTGATATGTTACACCAATATCTAGTGGACTCAGATCTGACCTCTCCCAAGAATTGGGAAAGAAGGCAGACAAATGGGTCAGAACAAGAGTGAACAGAAAAGTTAATACAGGGGGTGACAAGGATGGCAAGAAGAAGGATGGTAAGTCTGCAGACAAGGGTGGGGACAAATCTAAAAATGAGTCTTCATCAGGCCCACAAAAACACTCTGGTGGGGGTGGTGGGTCCAAATCCTCTTCTAATCAAGTAAAGAAACCATGGTTCTATTTATGTAAAGTAAAAGGCCATTGGACAACTGATGCCAGTTGTCCAAAGAAAAGCACCAAGCCTCCCACTACCACAACCCCTACTGCAACCTCTAGTGCCCCTAGTAATAGCAGTGGTGGTGGGAGCAAACCTACTAATAGCCAAGCCAAGGGAGTAGCTGGGCTCGCTTTTGGTAATTTAGTTGGGGTTGGTCTTGTTAGGGAGACCACAGAGGCTGTGTTAGTCTCTGAAGGTGCCATTGATTTGGCCACCTTGGTTGCTTGTCCCCTTAATATGGATAAATACAAGCAACTTCCCCCTAATCAATGGTGTTGAGGTTCAGGCCTACAGGGACACAGGTGCCAGTGTTACCATGGTAATAGAGAAACTGGTACACCCTGAACAACACCTACTTGGTCACCAGTACCAAGTGACAGACGCTCATAACAACACTCTTAGCCACCCCATGGCTGTTGTGAATCTCAACTGGGGGGGGGGGGGGGTTAGTTACTGGTCCAAAGAAAGTTGTGGTTGCCTCAGATTTACCTGTAGACTGTCTACTAGGGAATGATTTAGAGACATCAGCTTGGGCAGAAGTGGAGTTGGAGGCTCATGCAGCAATGCTGGGCATTCCTGGGCATATTTTTGCTTTGACAAGGGCTCAGGCCAAAAAGCAAAAAGGACAGGGTGACTTGGGTCCTGGAACAATGGACCAAGTGCTCCCTAAAGCTAGGGTTAGTAAGGGTAAATCCCTACCCACTATCCCTCCCTCTACAGATGATTCTACTTCTGAGGAAGAAGAATTTCCCCCCTGTGCAGAACCTTCACCAGAGGAGCTGGAAGCAGACACTGCTGAGCTTTTGGGTGGAGGGGGGCCTGCCAGGGAGGAGCTGAGTGTGGCACAGCAAACCTGTCCCACATTAGAGGGTCTAAGACAGCAAGCTGTCAAACAGCAAAATGGGGATGTCAGTGGCTCACAAAGAGTTTACTGGGAGGACAACCTCTTGTATACAGAGGCAAGGGACCCAAAACCTGGAGCAGCCAGGAGATTGGTCATTCCCCTGCAATACAGAGAGTTCCTCCTAACTCTGCCATATGACATTCCCTTGGCTGGACATTTGGGTCAGAGCAAAACATGGGAAAGCCTTGTCCCCCTGTTTCACTGGCCTAGGATGTCAGAGGACAGAAAGGATTTTTGTAAGTCCCGTGTGACCTGCCAAGCCAGTGGCAAGACTAGTGGCACTCTAAAGGCTCCCCTTATTCCACTGCCTGTGGTTGGGGTTCCCTTTGAAAGGGTAGGGGTTGACATAGTTGGCCCCCTTGACCCTCCTACCGCTTCAGGCAATAGGTTTATCTTGGTGGTAGTGCCACAAGATATCCTGAAGCAATTCCTCTAAGGACCACTACAGCACCTGCAGTGGCAAAAGCCCTCCTAGGAATATTTTCCAGGGTGGGTTTCCCAAAAGAGGTGGTATCAGACAGGGGTAGCAACTTTGTCTGCATACTTGAAGGCCATGTGGAAGGAATGTGGTGTAACATAAAAATTCACCACACCTTATCATCCACAAACAAATGGACTGGTGGAGAGGTTTAATAAAACTCTCAAAGGAATGATAATGGGACTCCCTGAAAAACCCAGGAGGAGATGGGATGTCCTGTTACCTTGCCTCCTTTTTGCTTACAGGGAGGTACCCCAGAAAGGAGTGGGCTTCAGCCCCTTTGAACTCCTATTTGGACACCCTGTAAGAGGTCCTCTAACACTTGTAAAGGAGGGTTGCAAACAACCTTTAAAAGCTCCTAAGCAAGACATAGTGGACTATGTACTTGGCCTAAGACCCAGAATGGCTGAGTACATGAAAAAGGCCAGTAAAAACCTTCAGGCCAGCCAAGAGCTCCAAAAGCAATGGCATGACCAGAAGGCTGTTCTGATTCAGTACCAACCAGGACAGAAGGTGTGGGTTTTGGAGCCTGTGGCCCCAAGGGCACTCCAGGACAAATGGATTGGACCCCACATCATTGTTGAAAAGAAGGGAGAAGTCACCTACTTGGTTGACTTGGGCACTACCAGGAGTCCCCTTAGGGTGCTCCATGTCAATCGCCTAAAACCCTACTATGACAGGGCTGATCTCACCCTACTCATGGCAACAGATGAAGGACAGGAAGAAGAGAGTGACCCTCTCCCTGATCTCTTCTCTTCCACAGAGCAAGATGCTCTAGTGGAAGGTGTAGTGTTGGCAGACTGTCTTACTGCTGAGCAGAAAGACAACTGCATAAATCACCTGGGTCAGTTTTCTGAACTCTTTTCTACTGTGCCAGGCACCACTAAAGATACTGGAGACAGCATGCCTGTCAAAAGTAGGATCTATAGGCAGCCTGACCATGTCAGAGACTGCATAAAACAAGAGGTTCAGAAAATGCTTGAACGGGGAGTGGTTGAACATTCTGAAAGTCCATGGGCCTCTCCTGTGGTGCTTGTACCAAAACCTCACTCAAAAGATGGGAAGAGAGAAATGAGGTTTTGTGTAGATTAGAGGTCTCAACCAGATAACAAAAACTGATGCTCACCCTATACCCAGGGCAGATGAGCTCATAGATACACTGGCATCTGCCAAGTATCTAAGCACCTTTGATTTGACTGCAGGGTATTGGCAGATCAAGTTATCAGAGGATGCTAAAGCAAAAACTGCATTTTCGACTATTGGAGGGCACTACCAATTCACAGTAATGCCCTTTGGTTCGAAAAATGCACCTGCCACTTTTCAGAGGTTGGTGAATACAGCCCTGCAAGGATTGGAGACTTTTAGTGCAGCATATCTAGACGATATAGCTGTCTTTAGCTCCTCCTGGGATGATCACCTGGTCCACCTGTGGAAAGTTTTGGAGGCCCTGCAGAAGGCAGGCCTCACTATCAAGGCTTCAAAGTGCCAGATAGGGCAGAGTAAAGTGGTTTATCTGGAACACCTTGTAGGTGGAGAACAGATTGCACCACTTCAGGGGAAAATCCAAACTATCATGGATTGGGTTCCTCCTACAACTCAGACCCAGGTGAGAGCCTTCTTAGGCCTCACTGGGTGTTACAGGAGGTTCATTAAGAACTATGGCTCCATTGCAGCCCCACTTAATGACCTCACCTCCAAGAAAATGCCTAAAAAGGTATTATGGACAGCTAGCTGTCAGAAAGCTTTTGAGGAGCTGAAAGAGGCCATGTGCACTGCACCTGTCCTAAAAGGCCCATGTTACTCCAAGAAATTCATTGTTCAAACTGAGACATCTGAATTAGGGGTAGGGGGCAGTCTTATCACAACTCAATTCTGAGGGCCAGGATCAACCTGTTGCTTTTATCAGCAGGAGGTTGACCCCTAGAGAAAAGCGTTGGTCTGCCATAGAGAGGGAGGCCTTTGCTGTGGTTTGGGCACTGAAGAAGTTGAGGCCATACCTGTTTGGCACTCACTTCATTGTTCAGACAGACCACAAACCTCTACTTTGGCTGAAACAAATGAAAGGGGAAAACCCTAAATTGTTGAGGTGGTCCATATCTCTACAGGGAATGGACTATACAGTGGAACATAGACCTGGAAGTACCCACTCCAATGCAGATGGACTCCCCAGATATTGCCACTTAGACAATGAAGACTCATCAGGTCATGGCTAGTCTTATTGTCCTTCGTTTGGGGGGGGGGGGGGCGGGTTGTGTAGGAAAGTACCATCTTGCCTGGCACGTTACCCCCATATTTCACTGTATATATGTTGATTTAGTGTATGTGTCACTGGGACCCTGCCAGCCAGGTCCCCAGTGCTCATAAGTGTGCCCTGTATGTGTTCCCTGTGTGATGACTGTCTCACTGAGGCTCTGCTAACCAGAACCTCAGTGGTTATGCTCTCTCTTTGCTTTCCAAATTGTCACTAACAGGCTAGTGACCAATTTCACCAATTCACATTGGCATACTGGAACACCCTTATAATTCCCTAGTATATGGTACTGAGGTACCCAGGGTATTGGGGTTCCAGGAGATCCCTATGGGCTGCAGCATTTCTTTTGCCACCCATAGGGAGCTCTGACAATTCTTACACAGGCCTGCGACTGCAGCCTGAGTGAAATAACGTCCACGTTATTTCACAGCCATTTACCACTGCACTTAAGTAACTTATAAGTCACCTATATGTCGAACCTTCACCTGGTGAAGGTTGGGTGCTAAGTTACTTAGTGTGTGGGCACCCTGGCACTAGCCAAGGTGCCCCCACATCGTTCAGGGCAAATTCCCCAGACTTTGTGAGTGCGGGGACACCATTACACGTGTGCACTATACATAGGTCACTACCTATGTATAGCCTCACAATGGTAACTCCGAACATGGCCATGTAACATGTCTAAGATCATGGAATTGTCACCCCAATGCCATTCTGGCATTGGGGAGACAATTCCATGATCCCCGAGTCTCTAGCTCAGACCCGTGTACTGCCAAACTGCCTTTCCCGGGGTTTCGTTGCTGCTGCTGCCAACCCCTCAGACAGGTTTCTGCCCTCCTGGGGTCCAGTCAGGCCTGGCCCAGGAAGGCAGAACAAAGGACTTCCTCCGAGAGAGGGTGTTACACCCTCTCCCTTTGGAAAAAGGTGTCAGTGCTGGGGAGGAGTAGCCTCCTCCAGCCTCTAGAAATGCTTTGATGGGCACAGATGGTGCCCATCTCTGCATAAGCCAGTCTACACCGGTTCAGGGATCCCCCAGCCCTGCTCTGGCGTGAAACTGGACAAAGGAAAGGGGAGTGACCACTCACCTGGCCTGCACCTCCCAGGGGAGGTGCCCAGAGCTCCTTCAGTGTGCTCCAGACCTCTGCCATCTTGGAAACAGAGGTGCTGCTGGCACAATGGACTGCTCTGAGTGGCCAGTGCCAGCAGGTGACATCAGAGACTCCTTCTGATAGGCTCTTACCTGTGTTGCTAGCCTATCCTCCTTCCTAGGTAGCCAAACCTCCTTTTCTGGCTTTTTAGGGTCTCTGCTTTGGGGAATTCTTTAGATAATGAATGCAAGAGCTCATCGGAGTTCTTCTGATTCTCTCTATTCACCTTCTGCCAAAAGGATCGACCGCTGACTGCTCAGGATGCCTGCAAAACTGCAACAAAGTAGCAAAGACAACTACTGCAACCTTGTATCGCTGATCCTGCCGCTTTCTCGCCTGTTTCCTGGTGGTGCATGCTCTGTGGGTAGCCTGCCTCCTTCTTGCACCAGGAGCTCTGAAGAAATCTCCCGTGGGACGACGGAATCCTCCCCCTGCAACCGCAGGCAACAAAAGACTGCATCACTAGTCCTCTGGGTCCCCTCTCAGCACGACGAGCGTGGTCCCTTGAACTCAGCAACTCTGTCCAAGTGACTCCCACAGTCCAGTGACTCTTCAGTCCACGTTTGGTGGAGGTAAGTCCTTGCCTCCCCACGCTAGACTGCATTGCTGGGTACCGCGTGATTTGCAGCTGCTCCGGCTCCTGTGCACTCCTCCAGGATTTCCTTCTTGCACAGCCAAGCCTGGGTCCCCGACATTCAAACCTGCAGTGCACAACCTCCTGAGTTGTCCTCCGGCGTCGTGGGACTCCCTTTTGTGTCTTCGGATGAGCTCCAGTTCACTCCTCTTCCAAGCGCCTGTTCCGGTACTTCTGCGGGTGCTGTCTGCTTCTTTGAAGGCCCCCTGACTTGCTGGGTGCCCCCTCTGTCTCCTCATCCAAGTAGTGACATCCTGGTCCCTCTTGGGCCACAGCAGCATCCAAAAACCCTATCCGCAACCCTTGCAGCTAGCAAGGCTTGTTTGCGGTCTTTCTGCGTGGGAACACCTCTGAAAGCTTCTTCACGACATGGGACATCAATCCTTCAAAGGGGAAGATCCTAGTCCTCTTCGTTCTTGCAGAATCCACAGCTTCTACCATCCGGTGGCAGCTTCTTTGCATCCTCAGCTGGCATTTCCTGGGCATCTGCCCAATCTCGACTTTGTCGCGACTCTTGGGTTTGGTCCCCTTGTTCCACAGGTACTCTCATCGGGAAATCCACTTTGGTTGCATTGCTGGTCTTGGTCTTCCTTGCAGAGTTCCCCTATCACGACTTCTGTGCTCTCTGGGTAATATAGGTGCCCTTTACACCTACTTTTCAGGGTCTTGGGGTGGGCTATATTTCTAACCCTCACTGTTTTCTTACAGTCCCAGCGACCCTCTACAAGCTCACATAGGTTTGGGGTCCATTTGTGGTTCGCATTCCACTTTTGGAGTATATGGTTTGTGTTGCCCCTATACCTATGTGCTCCTATTACAATCTACTTTAACTTTACATTGCTTGCATTGCTTCCTTTTGCTATTACTGCATATTTTTGGTATTGTGTACATATATCTTGTGTATATTCGGCATCCTCATACTGAGGGTACTCACTGAGATACTTTTGGCATATTGTCATAAAAATAAAGTACCTTTATTTTTAGTATATCTGTGTATTGTGTTTTCTTATGATATTGTGCATATTACACCAGTGGTATAGCAGGAGCTTTGCATGTCTCCTAGTTCAGCCTAAGCTGCTCTTCTATAGCTACCTTCTATCAGCCTAAGCTGCTAGAAACACCTCTTCTACACTGATAAGGGATAACTGGACCTGGTACAGAGTGTAAGTACCCATTGGTACCCACTACAAGCCAGGCCAGCCTCCTACAGTTAGGGAGAGCATAGTAGCAGGGTGAGATAAATGCGGGAGAATTTAGTAGGGTTGTGTGGGAGGTCACGGTAGTAGAGTGAGGTTTGATGAGTTAGATGTGGAAGCGGAGGGAAGAGCTTAGGCAGAGTTATTAAGGAGATGAAAGTAGTAAAAAGTATTTGGGATGAGTCAGAGTGAGAATGGATATCTAGTATAACAAACCACCCAGGAGCCATGCAATGACCCACGAACATGCCAAGCACAGAAACATATATACATGTATGTATGTATGTATGTATGTATGTATATATATATATATATATATATATATATATATATATACCCCAAAGGGTCAGAACCATGCAAATCAACTCGTACTTAGCCTGACAAGTAATACCAAAATCGTGCCTACCGTCTGGTAAATCCATGGGATCTTGATTAAAGAAATAATTGCATGCAAGCCTATTTCCATTATTCTCAAGTTAATCAAGTAACTCCCCAGGTACCTAACCAAACAAGCTTGGTCTTCCAGCCTTCAGTGATAGATCTCTTTCTGAACCTACTGGCTACCTACAAGGTATAGCATAGGCTTAGTGTTTGGCAGATCACTCCGTGTGCAATGATGTACCCTATGGAATTTCACCCTCGCTTCTCAGCTGCTCTCCTTCCCGTAGCCGTATCTCCTGTAAATTGCTCCTTATTCCCCTCACCTCCCAGAGGAGGACAATTCTGTGTTCCTGAAAAGCAGTCACTTCCTCAGGCCTCTCTGCTACTCCCTGAAGATTCGAAGTATTTATTGTGAGAAGAGATGCACATCATATTATGCTTGCCAAGACTGTCCCATTGTCACTCAGCACATGACAATGAGCCAGGTGTCTTTGTGAGCAGTCAGACTGACTCTGTACATCAACCTTAAGGCTGTTGCATCCTTTTCAGTTGTGCACAAGCGGCCAAGCCAGTCCAAGCAAGGAGTTTATCCACAGTAGTAAAAAAACATCTTCTCACCAAGTGGCCTGGTCATAGGCCCTTCAGTCAACTGTGAATTCTTTGCCTTTCCTATTTGAATATAGCCCCTTTTTTGGGCCTTACAGCACTTAAGGCTTGCAGAGTGACTGCTGTCCATTATCACTTTGCAGGACACTTTGCACACACACACACAGATACTATAAGACATTTGTTTGGTACTGCGGAGGACTTTTAGTCACAGAACACATCTTTTGTTGTTTCATTCCATTACCACCTGCTCTAAATCAGTCCCTTTTAAAAGACATAGCCAAGCTGGCTGGAAAAAAAAGCTGTTCATCTAGTATGATAAATATGACCTACATATTTGAGTTCCAATACCTTTTTATCACCTCCTTTAAGCTTAAACTTTGACTGCTTGTTATTGCCACCGTTAGTGGGACAAGTTTCCAAAAGGAATCACACTTAAACATATGAAATAGTCTTAAGTTCTGAAACAGCAATCATAAACCATGCTATCCACCATAGATGCTGCCAATTAATCACCTATTGCCCCTAACCTACAGAAAAGGTGTCACAATATAATTCAGCTTTGTTCCTTTTACAGAAAAATATTATGGACATTTTAGAAAAATGTAGCAAAGAAATGTCAGATGACGCAGTGAAGTTTTGAGGAGAGAAGCAGCCACAGCTTGTTTAGTTTTTACATTGGTAGCAAGGTATGACAAGGCAAACACAATATTGCAAAGAGAGGTGATGACAGGAGATATGATCTCTAGATCTCCGGTCAGGACATGTGCAGGAAAGGGTCACACTTGGAGTGAGATTTAATAGAAAGGTCAAGAGGAGTAAACAAGTAGAGGGAGCCAGCTGAAATTTAGCAGACACATTGAGGACGGTTCAAGATTACAGCCCTTTGTGAGGGATGACACAGGCATCTCAAAACGAAGCCTTTTTTTTATTTATTTTTTACATTTTCTTCCAGGAAAATAGAGATTTGTAAAAAATTTCTTCTCCAGCCTCTTAAACGTTTTGCAGATTGTTCCCACTCGCATTCACCTCACCCCTCCATGCTCTACTTTTCACCTCATCTCTTGCCCAGCCTCTTACCTACTCTTAATGCTTCAGCCCCCTCTTATGTCCCCTTCACCCTTGCATTAGCTGCTGTTCATGTATCTCTCCACAAGTATCTTACATTCTCTCTTTGATTCTGCCGTTCTTACATCCATCTTTTCCCCTCAATGCTCTACTACTTTCCTCTCATCTTTCCACCCAACCTCTTACCTTCTCCTGCCTCAATTTTTATCTTTTCTGGGTCTGCCCCCTTTACATCAATTGCTCCCTTTTCCCCCAGCCTCTTTTTGCTGGTTCTTGCTCTTACAGCCACATCTTCTCTCCATTTACTGATCTGTACCGCTCTTCTCCCTTAGCCTCTTACCTTATTTCAGCTGTTCTCTTCCTTCACATTCATCTCTCCTTCTTCCACCCTTACACTCTCAATGTTTTTTTTTTTTTTTTGTTAACATTTTTACATGGATTTTGCCCCTCCTATCATTACATTCTTTTGCATGCTATTATAGGTGGGAAAGCCACTGAAAACTCAAGCTAGAAGCCTTCCTCTGCTCTGTTTAAGGTGCTCCCAGTAGCAGTGGAGGCTGGCATGTATTTAAAGTGAGGGAGTATTTTAAAAAGAAAAAAAGGGCACTTACCCAACGGTGTCTTCCTGTCCTCGTCGTTCATCTCTCCTGGAAGCTCCAACGCAGAAACTGCACTAACCAATCTTGGCATAAGCTTCTTGATTGGAGGGAGCAACCTCTTTCAGCACTCACAATCAGGCTGGAGGGCTGTGCTTTGTCTAACTCAGCTGTCCTAAGACAGATGGGTTAGAGAAGCTTAAAGTGCGCCTGTCAGGCTGACCATCACAAGACGGCCGGCCCAGGGGACATGGGCACTTTAAGCTAAAGCTCAGCTTTCTGCTGCCACTCAGCAGCAATTACCCCTCCCCATCCTGACACTCGGTTCAGGGTGGGCTGCTGAAAAATAAAATGGTAATAAACTTTATTACATTTTATTATTCAGTTCTGGGCGCATTTTCTTAGCGGAGCGACGCTCCTCTGCTCTCTTGGAGGGGCCACCCCAATGTACAGTAGGCGATGTGGCCTTGTACCTACAGCTGCCCACTGTGCATTGGTGGGGGGCTAGGCTTCAATACCTGCCTCTGCTCAGCATCCTGTGAATCCAGGCAAATCTTTGTTCTGGAAAAAAATATTATTGTAGTCTGTCTTTTGCGAAGCACTCTTATGTCCACTGTAATGTTTCTGCATGTCTAATAAGAATGTAGCTCATATACAGGATACACATGAACCCTGATATGCCTCATTGTCAGAGCCACTGGAACTATTTGGTTTAACAGTTGTTGCATTTTCTGCATAAGAATGGATTTGTCACATTTGTGGCTTAAGCCATCTCCTCCATAATCTGTATCTTTCAAACAAGAAAATATTTTCTCTCGCTCAAATGGATCAAACATTACTAAAAACACAGCAACACTTGTGGCTGCACAGTGGAAAGCCCTTCACAAATGTTAACTGGTCACCTTTATATTGCTTAATACTGTTTTTGGATAAATGACAAAATAATAGGGTAATACTATCACAAAATGTGCCACATAATTTGCTTTTTCTTGATGGATACATTAGTAAACCCAGCCACCTAATATTGCCACATAATTACAGTGGCCCTACTCTTGGTTCACTAATACCATTATCATCCGGGAATGGCCAGCAATGTTTGTAAGTACATGTTTAAAAACTCTCACTTTTATTAAATACATCTCAATGCAGTGATATAATCCCATGTACGAAGGCAAAACACTTCTGTGTGTATTCAAGAAGTGTTTTTTGTTTTTAAATATTGATGATGCCTGGCTTCCTTTTCCCCCATCCTAGGTAATGGGACATTTTTATTTCTTTTGTTGTGAGCCTTGCCACACACTTTGGTTTCTTTAACGCAAGGACAGGGCTCACTTCACACCTAAGGGCCCATCTAATCGCTGTTATCATGCAGTTGCAGCATTGAGATTTTTGATGCTCTTTCAGTCCATGGTGGTGAGGACCGGGGGAGCCCCCCCCCCACCTTCTCCCTCCACCTCCTGCCCCCCGCCCCCCTTGGGCCTCGCAGCACTGAACCACTGTTGCTCCCTGAGCCTTTAATACTGAAGTCTTTGTAAAAAGTGATAGAAGGCCCTCTAGTTATGAGCAGGTGTGGGCCCTAGGCAGCAGCACACACTGTCCATGCTTGGTGCCGGCCCTGCCAGCAGCACTGGAATTTTGGTGCCACGACCAGTCCAAAAATACGCAAAATCAACTAAAAGCCATGTTTGTGTTTATCCATACATACTTCAGACAGCAAATCTAAATACAAACCACTTTTATTTGTGCTCTAGAGTTGCATTTATGATCTATGATTAATACTTTAAGCAAAACAAAGACAGAAAAATCATAATACAAATGAATACATAAGATTGTGTTTACACTCCTATTTGGTATGATGCCCAGGCCTTTGCAAGACCACAACAAATACCTGGCTTATTTCTCTTGAAAGGTGGCAAGCTTAAGATTGAAGCACAATGTGGCAAATATATTACGAAAGTATACCAAAAAAGTTATGGATGGGATTCAGGAATTAATCTTAGCCATTGAAAAATGCTCTGGGACACATCCCATTCCATTGCTACTTTGAACTCCATGCCACCTCAGTTTGGGCCTAGCCATGTGCAAATCAGTCTTGACCCTGCCCCAGTGGGAACAGTCCACCCCAAACTTCCAAGCCAGGTCCTCGCTGACCTGAAGCAAAAGCAATCCAGGGCAGGTTTTGCTCTAGTTATGTCTAATTACCCAGGTATAGCTTGGTTCCAATGAGACTGTGTGCATGGGACCTAAACCTGGGTATACCCATCACACTTATGGCAACAAACTAAAGTATATTAAAAAAAAATGGCGGATGGGATGCTTGAAGTAATACACAAATTGAATTAGGCACTCTAAGTGTATCCAAAGAAAGGGATTTATTGATCATGTTTATAAGCCACATGTTATTGCACTATGTGTTGTCTGGTGTTTTGAAATGAATTGGGACAACGGCCAAGGGATTGCAAAATCATGAACTTTCCTCCCCTGCTCATTGATTGATCCATGATGTAATTGCATGGGCTACCTTATATATAGATTATCTAATTTATGATGCTATTGTTTTCAGATTTGATAAATTCTGGTTGAAACTTACTTTACCAATCACCTGGGGATTGTGAAGCTATCTGTTTTCCTCCCCAGCCCATTGATTGAAATAAGCTGTAATTGTTTGGGCCACTTTAGATCGAGCCAATAAAATGTATGCTGCTATTATTCTCTATGGACTTTTCATATAGGTTATTTGAAAGGCGTGTCATTCATTTATAGAAACAGTAGTCATACATTTAATTACATATTGAGATCATGGAATGTAGGTTGTTGTCTGAAAGGCATTTGTCATTGAGTGATAAAAGTTGTAATTGCACTGGTCACTTTAGACTGAGATAACTTAATGTATGCTTTCCATGGTTCCTATTTTTAGTTTGCGTGAGAGGTGTCTTTTTCAACCATTGAGTTAGATCAACTTAAGGTATATGCCACAGACTGAGTATTTCTATAACTCCTTTACCCTGTTGCTAATGAGATTTGGCTTAATTGTGGGGCTGCCCGCAAGCCCCCTCTGTTTTTGTACATAGTATCTGAGATTTCTTTTTATCATGTCATATGTATTTTTGTGTGATTTATTTGTGATGTACGTGTATGATCCTGGTGATCGTAATAAAGTTTATGTTGATATAGATAGGATCATGTAGGGAATAGAAGTGGAACCCCCATCATACAATTCTGAAACAAAAATCAGACAGTATCATATAAACACAAAACCATGATGGATGGAGTGTTGAAACTTTTCAAACACTCACCCCCCAGTCACAGATCTGGGTTTAATCCATCATTCTTTTGCTCACCATGCCACTGCAGTTTGTACCCAGCCATATGCAAATCAGCTTTGACCCTGTTCCCCATGGGAACAGTCTAGTCCGAACTGCCAGGCCTGGACCTCCCTGGACCGGAAACAAGCATCCTAGGACCAGTTTCAGGATATCACCCTTCATCAGCCAGGCTAGCTTGACTCCAGTGGCATGGGGAGCAAGGTACCCACGTTTGGGATTACCTTTCCCACTTAGGGCAACTTTAGCAACACAAAAGGATGATGGACGGAGTGCTGAACAATGCAAACACTCACCCCCAGTCACAGATCTGGGTTTAATCCATCTTTCTTTTGCTCACCATGCCACCCCAGTTTGGACCCAGCCATATGCAAATCAGTATTGACCCTGTTCCCCATGGGAACAAACCAGCCTGAACTGCCAGGGCCCAAGTGGGAAGGGTATGCCCAGATGTGGGTTCCTTGCTCCCCGTGCCACTGGAGTCAAGCTAGCATGGCTGATGAAGGGTGATACCCTGAAATCGGTCCTTGGATGCTTCTTTCCAGTGCAGGGAGGACCTGGCTTGGCAATTCGGGCTGGACTGTTCCCATGGGGAACAGGGTCAAGACTGATTTGTATCTGGCTGGGTCTAAACTGGAATGACATGAGCAGCAAAAAAATCAATGGATTTAGGCCCAGATCTCTGTAATGGGGTGAATGTTTGACATTGTTCAGCATTCCATCCATTACTTGTTCTTTTAGTAACATATAAACACCTTGTAATGGCATAAATTGACAAATCTCCTTAAATACCAACCTGTGGTTCAAATCTGCACTGTCATACATTTGGTAAATAACACATGTAAACAATTTCATATTCTTAGAGACGGCATGAATAATGTCAAATGTGAGATGCTATGTGACATTACCTCTGGGGACCTTTTTCTGGAGTGCCACAGTAGTAAATTATTGTGAGAAATTGGGTTGTTGATTGAATGGGGTTTGAGCCCTTCTGAAGCAAGAGAGACAAACTTTATGTGGGTGAACCACAAAAGTCACTAAACTAACCTATGCATAACCTTCTGGTAGCTTGGCAAAAAAGCAGTCAGGCTTAACTTAGAGACAAAGTGTAAAGTATTTAGGCAACACTTAAACTGTAATAAAGTGAAAACACAACACAAGAAAAATCCAAAACTAATTTAGAAACGTAGCGCTAAATGTGTTAAATGATTTGACAGTAAACTGTCAAAAATCAAATCAGTGGAACTAGAGAAACAACATTTCAATGATTTAATGCAAGTATAGCACCTAAAAGCAGAAAGTGAACCGGTCAGTCCCTCTGAAATAATGACAACAATTGTGGCTGTGTAAAGATTGTGCGCACTTCCAGAAAGTAAGCTAACGTATACATGCAAAGTCCATAGTAGTAAAGTCAATATTAGAGGAAGGAGTGCCCAAGTGGTTTGGCACCCAGCCACAGGGTGCATGAGCTGTCACCTTGAAAAGGCCACAGTTGATTTGTAAGAAGAAGAAAAACCACAGCACATCGCAGATACGTAGAGATTTCAATTTATTCCTCTGTGGTGTCTCAGGAAAAACATCTCCTGACCCAGTAAGACACAATGGGCACGGTGTCAAAAGGCCAATACAATTTTCATATTTGGAAAAACAGCCGACACGTGTTTCGTCAGAATTGACTTTTTCAAGGCTGTGAACATATACAGATGGAATACGTCAGTCACAAATATTGCTAGTATAATCAAATACTACAATGCATAGTGTGAACTGGAGTAGAAATGTGTCTTGTGAATAAAGAGAGAGGCCCAATGCCACAGATTGATGATATGCCTTATTTAAACCACGAGTAAAAGCATATCACTTCTACAACACCAGTGAAAGTGAAAACATTCCAGTGATATATACATTTTCTTGCCAACAAAGTGCCTGTGCCAACATGTCAAATGTGTGATGGCAGGCAGAAAACAGTGAAAAATACATAATCAAAGGAAAAAGGAAACCATGAAGCATACACCGTGTTGAGAATTCCAACCGTGTTCTGTGTCGAGTTGTAACGATAGATGGAAAAATTATGACATCAAGAAAGGCACATACGCATGCAAAAAAAGGAAGCAGACATACCTCCAACTTGTGGAAGTATCAAGTTGTACTGTTAAGCTCCAATGGCCACTAATGTTTTAGAAGGTAACGTAACATGAAATGAAAAAAGTATCCGAAGACCATGATAAGCCTAAAATAAAGAAAAAAAGAACCATACAAAAAAAGGTAAGATGTAATTTGTGAGCTAAGCTCTAAAAAACAGATGATTGAAAAAGGGGTGATTAAATTATATCCAAGAAAGTATTTATACTTATTCAGAAATTGATGACAGATTTGTCTGTCCCCCTTACAAGACATTTTTTCACTGCTGTCAATTCTGAAAATGGCAATAGAAGAAAGTGATGTGACAAAGAACCAAACAAAACTATCTCCCTGGTTGTTTAAATCTGCAAACTCCAACCGACATATAGTAGGTGTTGTATTAACGCAAAAGACCATTTATATGCATTTTGGTACATGACTATTCAAAGTTGGAGAGCTATTGGATGAGGATTTTTGGTAAAATAGACAAAACACGGCCCACTCAGAGAAGCGTAGACCGTTTCAAGAAATTGCATATCTTGCGAAAGCAATGGAAATACTTGAACGCGGAGGATGGTGATCTATAGAAAATAATAGTACAAAGCTGACAGGGAGAAAGAAGAGCAAACACACGGCCGCTCGTAAGCGCGTACGCCGTGTCAATATATCAAAGGAGACCGCAACATTAATAAGGCGTGTGTCCAAAAAATCTGGCTGAGATACGAATGAACACATCTTACCTTCGCAGACAACGGAGCATGTTTGCTCAATCTGTTAACGGCGTCGCACCTACATTGCACGCCGATGAACAGCTGCTATTTATGTGTAGCTAAAAGTGAAAAGAGAAAACGGACTCAGACAAAGCCGATTCCAGTGTCTGCCATCTTAGGAAGGAAACCCAATGTGAAGAACATGAGAGAGAGAAATGGTGTTTGTACCCACAATCAAAAAGACAGTGCCATGCAGATAAATGAGAAAGCATCACAGCATAGAAAATATATACCAAATATATACAAATGCGCAAATTAAGATATGTAAATTAGCAGTCATTACCATGATCAATAAAAAACAAATGCGATCACACATGAAAGGTGAGACATGATTGTGGCATAGACAACATAATTAGAATGCCACAAGGGTTGCAATACAATATGTGACAATTTGCAACAAGAAAGTCCAGAATTGTACATGTAAAAAACAAATGTCATGATGGTGGTAACAATTCTTGAGAGGTTATATTGTTAAGGGTGGATGGACTACAGAAAAACATGTAGGTCTTTGTCAGAGTTAAGACCCTCCTCAACTGCCCGTAGTCTAATGATCCATCTGCTCTCAAGTTGTCTAAGCCGGAGAGTCTTATTACCACCCCTTGGGCAACTGCTCAAGGTGGAAATGCCATGTGTATGTATGCCCAGTCTTTCTTGCAACGGTTGTTGCAAGTTATAATGCACCGCAAAGGGATAATCATTGTTCTTGTTTTTGATTGCCCTAATATGTTCCTGTAGTCTTTCTTTAAACGGTCTGATGGTACTACCAACATAAATTTTTTTACAGGTACAAATGATGCAGTATACAATAAACTTGGTGTTGCAATTCATGAATTGTTTAATGGTATGTGTTATACTTGTATTGTAACAGAATTCCTTTGTTTTGTCCAAAGCAAATTCGCATACATTGCAGTGACCACATTTGTGAAAACCCAAGGGTGGTGAGGGGAACCAACTGTCGTTTGCATCTGTTGGTAAAAAAACTGTGGCACAATTGGTACCTCAGGGTACGTCCCCTGCGGTGAATCATATCCAGTTTGTTTTTTTAGACCTTTCTTGAGGGTCTCATCTGATAATAGTATATGCTAGTTGCTCTTAAGGATCCTAAACACATCTGCACTGGCACAACTGTACGTGGTTATGTACGGTAAGGCTTTCTTTTTGTCAACCTGTCTGTGTGGTTTTTTGGCAAGTAGGGTTGCTCTATTGACTTTCATTATCCTATCATATGTGTTGCTCAACAATTTCTTGGAGTAGCCTCGATTTAAGAAGCAATGTTCTAGTGATTCTAGCTCTTTAGAGAATTCTTGGTCTTCTTGGCAATTGCGTCTGATTCGGACAGCTTCGCCAAAGGGGATGGCTTTGATTTGAGAATGTGGGTGTGCACTGCTGGCATGTAGAATCGAGTTGGAAGCCGTTGACTTTCTGAATAGCTTAGAACAAATATGGTTCCCCTTAATGTAAAGTGTCAGGTCTAGAAAATCTACACTAACTGTGCTGGAATGGCTGATAAAGTGTATAATGTAACAGTTGGTGTTCAAATATCTAGTGAACAAATCTAGCGTAATAGAGTTGCCTGACCAAAAAAAGGAGAACATTGTCGATGTACCGGCCCCAATACATGATGTACAGCGTGAGCTCAGGAGGGACTTTAGTCCACATATGGTGATGTTCATAGTATCCCATATATTAGTTGGCAAAAGAAGGTGAAAATGTGGCCCCATGGCAACCCCTTGTTTTTGTCTGTACCAAACCCCCTCATGTAGAAAGACATTGTTGTCCATAACAAGATCAATCAGATCCATTAGCATGTTGGAGTGTTGCAAAAGTTTTGCTTCTCTTTTGTCCAAGAAACGCTGAATAGCAACCATACCCTTTTCTTTCGGTATGCAGGTATACAGAGAAGTGACAACAAGTGTTTCTAGAATGTGCCCTTCAGTCCATTCATAGTCGGCAATGAGACTAAAGAGATGTGTAGTGTCTTTGATATATGATGGTAGGTTGCAAACAAAGGGTTGTAAATGGAGATCAATGAATTCAGAAAGTTTTTCAGTGGGTAATTAATGCCAGAAATTATGGGTCTGCCAGGTGGAAAGGCTGCCGGTTTGTGTACTTTAGGGAGAGTGTAAATGCATGGAAAACTGGGCGTAGGGTTGAAAATGTATTTATATTCCAGATCTGTTAAGAGACCTCTGTCTCTTCAAAAGCCCAGTTTAGTCTCTATGTCCTCGGTAATTCTGCCCATGGGATTACTGTAAAGCTTACAGTAGGCCTCCTGATCTTGAAGTTGCCTATCAATTTCTCCAATGTAGTCTTCTCGGTTCATGATAATGATGTTTCCCCCTTTGTCCTCATCTTTTATTACTAGGGGGGTCATTACAACCCTGGCGGACGGTGTTAAAGCTGCGGTAATACCGCAAACAGGCCGGCGGGGAAAAAAAAGGAATTATGACCGTGGTGGAAACCACCAAGATAGACAGCCACTTTAACACTCCGACCGCCACGGCAGTACAGACAAACAGCGCAACGGTCACCGCCAACAGATAGGCGGGAGACAATGTAGCACCCACACTATTACAACCCACCAATCCGCCACCTTTTCCAGGGCGGTTTCACCGCGGATAAAAACATGGCGGAAACAGCTTTTGCAATGGGAAAACGTTCACCTTAACACACTCCACGAGGAAGGAGGGCACCATGGAGCCCGAACTCCAAATACTCCCTGCACTTGTCTTCCTGCTCCTCTACGAACATCAGCAACGGAGGCGCCGAAGACAACGGTGAGTACAGCACCTACGACATAGGGGAGGGGGGGAGGCAAAAGTCACGGACACACACACACGCAACACCCCCACCCCCACCCTGAACCTCACCCACTACAACACACACACCAATACATATCCAAACATCACAGTAACAACCCACAAACCCCCCCCCTCCCCGGAAGAATGCAAAGACAAAAGGGAATCAGTATAACTATTGTAATGAATAAAAATACAGTAAGCTCATATATACAGAAATATATACACATTCCAAATATATCCATCACGATTAGTAGTGCAGGTATGCACAATTCAATGTCCGTGGACCACTGGGCCCAAAATGCATGGGCGAGGCCCACACACGATACCTGTCCAGAAACGGAGAGAACACTGCAGGGGCATCAGATAGAAATACAACAGGCACCTCAGGGGGAAGGAAAGGGGGGGCACCTCAGCCGGATGAGTGCAAAGCCAGATCCACTACAGGGCTCCATGCCCATTGATGTATCCTGGGGAGTGCAAAGCCACAGTCTCTCAAGTCTCTATAGTGGGTGGTTTGCCCACTGTACCATCCTGGGGAGTGCAAAGCCACAGTCTCTCAAGTGGATAACAGTCTCCACTGGTTCTGGAGGGGGACTGGTGCCCAGAGTGCTTCATCCTTTGCAGGACAGAGGTAGTGGATGCAGTTCTCCAATGGTTCTGGAGGGGGACTGGTGCCCAGAGTGCTTCATCCTGTGCAGGACAGACGGAGTGGATGCAGTTCTCCACTGGTTCTAGAGGGGGACTGGTGCCCAGAGTGCTTCCTCCTGTGCAGGACAGACAGAGTGGATGCAGTTCTCCACTGGTTCTGGAGGGGGACTGGTGCCCAGAGTGCTTCATCCTGTGCAGGAAAGACGGAGTGGATGCACTTCTCCACTGGTTCTGGAGGGGGACTTGTGCCCAGAGCGCATCACGCTCCTCGTGACGGTCCCAGTTCCGTCAGTGTCCCAGCCGCACATGGGCTAACGATGCTTGAGTTGGCGGTCTTTGCCCTGTTCAGCGGTGCTTGCCATGGTGGTCTTTGCCCTGTTCAGCGGTGCTTGCCATGGCAGTCTTTGCCTTGTTCAGCGGTGCTTGACTTTGCATTTTCTGACCTGTTCAGCGGTGCTTGCCATGGCGGTCTTTGCCCTGTTCAGCGGTGCTTGCCATGGTGGTCTTTGCCTTGTTCAGCGGTGCTTGACTTCGCCTTTTCTGACCTGTTCAGCGGTGCTTGGCATTGCGGTCTTTGCCCTGTTCAGCGGTGCTTGGCATGGCGGTCTTTGCCCTGTTCAGCGGTGCTTGACTTTGCCTTTTCTGACCTGTTCAGCGGTGCTTGCCCTGTTCAGCGGTGCTTGCCATGGCGGTCTTTGCCCTGTTCAGCAGTGCTTGACTTTGCTGTCTGTGACCTGTGCAGCGGTGTGTGGCATGACGGTCCCTCGGTGCCCAGCGGGGCTGTGGGTGCCGGGGCCCTCCAGGGCACTAACACTGGCGGGGGTCTCCGGTCCAGTGACAATAGTGCTGCCCTCCAGGGCACTGACTCTGGAGGTGGTCTCCAGACCAGTGACGATAGTGCTGCCCTCCAGGGCACTGACTCTGGCGGTGGTCTCCGGACCAGTGACGTTGGGGCTGGGGGTGGCGTCCTGGCCAGCGGGGAGGATGGCGGCCTTCTCCGCCGTGCTGCTCTTACCAGACTTTGGAGACTTCTTCTGCCCCTTCACCACCTTGGGAGGGGTCACAACTGACTCAACACTCCCCCCGGGACCCTTGTGGGCGGCTTTGCTGGCAGGAGTCTTCACCCTCTCCCGTCGGGCACTGTCCAACTTCTGGTGCTTTACAGGGGATGGACTGGCAGTGCTTTGGCTCCGTGTCACACTGGCTGCCCTGGTGGCCGGTGCACTCCACATATCTCTAACACGCACCACTGGTACCGGACTTTTTTGGGCTGAGGTGCTAGTACGGGACCTATGAATTGGAGGGGTGGGAGTGGTGGGACAGAGGTCAAGGTTGCTCAGGAAACGTTTCTGACAAACACTGGGACGGGTAGCTGGAGGGGGTCTGGGAGTGGAGGAAGAGGAGGTGGTTGTAGGAGGTGTAACTTTAGATGATTTGGGTGCAGGTTCTGGAGGCTGTCGTGAGGTGGATGGATGTTGGGTGTGTGGGTGTCCGCGTTTGTGTACTTTGGGAGGGGGTGTCACAGACACACTGGGAGAGGACACAGGACGTGTAAATGGTAGTGGGGGTGGTGAGTGCAGGTGAGCGGGGTGTGGTGCTGGGTGTTCTGGTGCGAGTCCTAGTGGCTGTAGTGATAGTGCATGCAGGTGAGAGTGTAGACGAGACTGGGAGGGAGGAGGGAGACGACGACGAGGGGGACACAGTGGAGGCAGTGGATGTTGCTGTGTCTGTATGTGGGTGATGCTTGTGTGAGTGCCTGTGGGATGTGTGGTGCCTATGTTTGCCTGAGCTGCCCTTGTGTGTTGACGTGTGTGCAGGCTGGGCTGATGGTGTGCTTGGGATAGGCTGGGGTACAGGGGATTGGGTCTGGGTGGAGGAAGTTGGAGGGGGGAGGCTAGACACAGGGACAATGGATGCCATCAGTGCTGAGGCCAGAGATTGCAGGGTTTGATGATGGGCAGCCTGACCAGAATGAATGCCCTCCAGGAATGCATTAGTGTGTTGCAACTCCCTTTCTACACCCTGGATGGCATTCACAATGGTAGACTGCCCAACAGTGAGTGACCTGAGGAGGTCAATGGCCTCCTCACTGAGGGCAGCAGGGGTGACAGGGGCAGGGGCTGAGGTGCCTGGGGTGAAGGTGATGCCCACCCTCCTGGATGAGCGGGCACGGAGCAAAGGCTGAGGGGCTGCTGGTAGGGAAGTGCTAGTAGGGGGGGTGGCGGCTGTACCTGTAGAAGTGGGGGACACAGATGGTGCTGCCACCACAAGGGAGCTCCCATCGGAGGACGAGTCTGTGTCGCTGTTTGCTGATCCGGTGACCGACGTGAAGCTCCCCTCGCCCTCCGTCCCAATGGTGTATTCTGTGTCCGTCGTGTGGCCCTCCAAGGCCATGTGGGATGCAGCCCCCTCATGCTCCGGTGCCACTGTACCTCCGCCTGATGATGCTGATGCACAAAAGAACAGGGAGAGCACAAAAAAGGGTGGGGAAACAGAAGAAAGACATGTTGAGTGCATGGCTTACCGCTACCGTTGGCGGACAATACAGACACAGCAGCCCACTGCACTACACCGTGCTCTTGGCCTCTACAGATGTAGTTCCTGGGATATGGCCTACATGGCTATGAGTGTCATCTACCCACATAGATGACACAGGGGCATGTATACCTGTACTTGGCACTCTATAGAGGTGGGGTGGAGTGGCACATGACCTGGATTCCGGAGGGGCCTAGCCTACGGAACTCGCCCTGGCCTAGGGAAATCCACAGCCCTCCTCCCCCACCCAGACCCCTCCACTGCGCGCAAAGTCATGAGAATGTGAGTGTACTCACCCCCTTGTGTCTGCTGTGATGCCCTCATGCGCCCATCCAACTCGGGGTAGGCCACCTCCAGGATCCGGAACATCAGGGGGGTCATGGTTCGACGGGCACCCCTCCCACATTGGGAGGCCATCCCCAGCTGAGCCTCCGCCGTCTTCTTGGTCCAGCGGCGAATGTCCTCCCATCTTTTACGGCAGTGGGTGCTCCGTCTCTGGTGGACCCCCAGTGTTGAAGTAAGCCTCAGCAAGGCCTACTAGTGCAAGGGGTTCACCTTTCTCTGCACAAAGTCCTCAGACCATATAGGAAGAAGTTGGCACAGAAACTGAAATAAACGACAAAGTTTATTAAACCTCATGAGGTGGTACTACAGTTCAAACAGCACCCTTCGGTAATGTTTGAAGTAGCACACTGAACTGAGAGAGCATGGTCCTTTTATACCCACGCAGGGGCTAAAAGGAGGTGGTACAATTATAGAAACAAGACTTGCGTACATGTAAGGTCATGTGGAAATGCACAGTCGAGAGGTAGGAGGAGCTAACAGTTTTCAAGGACTTACAGCTGCAGACCTTACTGAGCATGTGCGAAAGTGGGAGATGCTAAATATAACTGGTCACTAGGCAGATTTTCAAGAGTAGTTAACAGAAAGGTAGGACAGAGCACATGGTGAGCACATGGCAGCATGTGGCAGAGAAAATGGCTGCCATGAATACAAAATGGATTCCACGAAATGTTCACAATAGTTACTAAATACAAGATGTCTTCTGCTAATGCTTAATCTAATCGCTGCTAAACTACAACACCAGGGTCCGGACGTCCCTGGCGATGGCACGCCAAATATCCTTCTTCTGGTGGGCGCTGACCTACATGACATGTACAGGGGAAGAAGAGTAGTCATTAGCAACAGCACCGTCGAAGTGAGTGGCCCACATCCCTGCCCTTGCCATGTGGCACATGCAATCACACTTCTACATGCCCGCAGGACTGTGCCCCCTTCCTACTGACATCCAGCCCTCTCCACCCAGGCATAGCCCATACAACGTGCTCCCTGTGTACTCACCTGTTGGTCTGGAGGACCGTAGAGTAGCGTGTACTGGTGGAGGACCCCATCCACGAGCCTCTCCAACTTCTGTGCAGTGAAGGCGGTAGCCCTTTCCCCAGACACACCAGCCATTGTCTCTTCCAGAACGAGGTCACAGCAGCACTTGCATTGTAGGTCCTCTCCTGTCGAAGATCGGGTATCGAGTGATTGAACAGATAGAAAATGGCGGTCACGTCCGTGGCGGTGCGTATCATCACCGCCGGCGCACTTCGTCATTGGCTCCTGGGACCCATAGGGTCCAATGTTAACCAATGCAGCATTTCGCCGCAGTCTTTGACCGCCTACCGCAACGGTGTACAACGCCAGCGCAGTTACCTCACATCCCATTGTCCCACTTTGGAGATCAGGCAGCCGCCATTTCAGGGGCCCACATGGCTTAATTTACAACTGTGTCACACATACCTAGGCCTACACTCAACACACATACAGGAAGGATATTGTATTTAGTGTTGTGTTCTGTGTAGCTGTGGGTACATACCTCAGAATTTGTTGACTCTGTGGTCGCTGTTGTCCTTCCTAGGCACCGTCAGCTGGGACATGTGAGGAGATGGCGGAATACTCCGGTTTACCAACCGCTGGTGGACCTGTTAACAATGGAGGAGTGACATTTAATCATCACTTACAGGTTTGACCGTGTCACAATCCTGGAACTGTGTACCCAGTTGGAGCCAGACCTGATGTCACCAATCCGCCATCCCACAGGAATCCCCCATCAAGTGCAGGTGCTATCAGTGCTCCATTTCCTGGCAAGTGGGTCATTTCAGACAACTGTGGCCATGGCATCAGGGATGTCCCAGCCTATGTTTTCCAAAGTGTTGTCCAGAGTGTTGTCTGCCCTGCTGAAACACGTGAGGAGCTACATCGTTTTCCCTCAGGTGGAGGATTTGGCTACAGTTAAAGGTGACTTTTATGCCCTGGAACATATCCCTAACATCATAGGTGCCATTGATGGGACCCATGTGGCTTTGGTCCCCCCCCACAGGAGTGAAGAGGTGTACAGGAACCGGAAGAGTTATCATTCGATGAATGTACAGATGGTATGTTTGGCAGACCAGTACATCTCACAGGTAAATGCTATGTTCCCTGGCTCAGTGCATGATGCCTACATCCTGCGGAATAGCAGCATCCCTTATGTGATGGGTCAACTCTAGAGGCACCGTGTGTGGCTATTAGGGGACTCTGGTTACCCCAACCTGTCATGGCTATTGACTCCAGTGAGGAATCACAGGACCAGGGCAGAAAAACGCTAAAATGAGGCCCATGGGCAGACTAGGAGGGTGATCGAACGCACCTTCGGCCTCCTTAAGGCAAGGTTCAGGTGCCTCCATATGACAGGTGGTTCTCTATTCTACTCACTAAGGAAGGTGTGCAGATCATCGCCTGCTCGATGCTTCACAATCTTGCTTTGCGAGGCCAGGTGCCTTTTCTGCAGGACGATGGTCCAGATGACGGTGTTGTGGCAGCTGTGGAGCCTGTGGACAGTGATGAGGAGGAAGCAGAGGAAGAAGACATTGATAACAGGGACTCTGTCATACAGCAACATTTCCAGTGACACACAGGTGAGATTTTATTTTTTACTATTACATTCACTTTCACACTTCTACCTCTATCCTGTCTGTCAATTTGAAGTAGTATCTGCTAACTGAGTGGTACTTTTCCATTACGGTTTCACAGGTGTGGTTACCAACATGTGTCATCTGCTTGCATCCTTCAAGGACTTGTGATGTGTGACATAGGTATGTTGACATTACTATTGAGAATGGATTTTGTCACTGTCATAGCTAATACACATTTTCAAAATCACAGGCTGACTCCAGATTGTTTTGTGGTTCAAGGGTGTTTATTGAAGTGCTAGTTATTGGAGGGGGTGGCAAAATGGTGATGGGTGATGGTGGAGGAATGTCCATGGCAGAGTCCAGTCTATTAGTCTCACAGGTGCATTGCCCATATGGGCATAGGAAGTGGAGCTGGGGCAGTTCCAATCTGGACAGGGTAACAAAGTGGGACAGTGGGAGGACAATCAGAGTGGTCTAATTTCCTGGTGGGGGTCTTGCCATCTTGCTCTGTCCTGTTCCTGGATCTCAGGGACCACTTGCGGGGTGGTTCTCAGTCTGCAGGGGGTTGGGTGCTGGTGTGGTGGTCCTATGGCGGGGCGTCCTGTCCACTAGAGCCGGCGGAGGTGGTGGGCAGTTCATCATCCATGCTAGTGTCAGGGGCCCCTTGGAGTGCCACGGTGTCCCTCAAGGTCTTTTGTATGTCCTTCAGAACCCCTACGATGGTGCCCAGGGCGGAGCTGATGGTTCTGAGCTCCTCCCTGAACCCCAAATACTGTTCGTCCTGCATGCGCTGGGTCTCCTGAAACTTGGCCAGAACTGTTGCCATTGTCTCCTGGGAGTGGTGGTATGCTCCCATGATGGAGGAGAGGGCCTCGGTGTCAAAAGGCCAATACAAATCTCATATTCGGAAAAACAGCCGACACGTGTTTTGTCAGAATTGACTTTTTCAAGGCTGTGAACATATACTGTTTTCTGCCTGCCATCACACATTTTACTTGTTGGCACTGGCACTTTGTTGCCAAGAAAATTTATATATCAATCACTGGAATGTTTTCACTTTCACTGGTGTTGTAGAAGTGATATGCTTTTACTCGTGGTTTAAATAAGGCATATCATCAATCTGTGGCATCGGGCCTCTCTCTTTAGTCACAAGACACATTTCTACTCCAGTTCACACTAGGCATTGTAGTATTTGATTATACTATCAATATTTGTGACTGACGTATTCCATCTGTATATGTTCACAGCCTTGAAAAAGTAAATTCTGACGAAACAGGTGTCTGCTGTTGTTTTTCCAAATATGAGAATTGTATTGGCCTTTTGACACCGTGCCCATTGTATCCTACTGGGTCAGGTGATGTTTTTCCTGAGACACCACAGAGGAATAAATTGAAATCTCTAAGTATCTGCGATGTGCCGTGGTTTTACCTCTTCCTCTGAAATAATTGCTTTCTAAAATCCAGCACAAAAAGGTCAGTTTGTGGTGGAGGAGGCAGCAAGAAGCCGGTACGGTATTGCAAAAGGCCATCAATGTAGTGGGAAGAGCAGGCCGGGAATCCTTGACAGTTGTAAATGTAGAACATGGAAGGTCAATGCTGAAGATTCCCATTGGCAATGATGGTGGGATGTCGATGCTGTAGCGCGAAGTGAAGATCTTGTTTTGCTGGTGGTCACTGTAGCACGAGGAGTCAGGTTCACCATAGCTTCACTTTGGTGGTCGGCTCGTGCTGCATATCTTGGCAGGAATGGCCCTATTTGCGGTTCCAAAGAGCCCAAAACTTCAGGATTTCTCTCTTTTTCTTCAAGGAGGGGCTCAACTGATGCAACCCAAAAGCCAGAGCCGGTGAGGCACCTCTTCTCAAGCAGGATCTCACTCCAGCAGGGTTCAGGCAGGTCGAGTATAGCAGGTCAGCTGTGCACTTGCAGGAAGACTTCTGGAGGTTGTTATATCCCTGTAGCTCAGAACAGGGAGGTCAGTTGGCTGACTCTTAGAGTCACTTCAGCCTGATTTGAAAGATGCTGGTCTCCCTTCTCAGACAGTAGGGCAGGCCCTCTGGCAGTTCTATTTATAGGTCCAGTACAGCAGGTCAGGGGGGCAGTTCTTTTGTAGTCTCAACAGGTCCAGGGAGGTGTACTGTAGAGTGGGTCTGAGGGTGCCCCTACAAAAGTATCTAGAATTTCCTGTTTTCCTGTCCTGATCCTAGTCTGTCTGCAGACACAGTAGGCTAATGTGAAGTTTTTTTTGTGTGTGTGAGCTGTAGCAGAGTCTTTGAAGTGCAAGTGTGACAAGTGATAGCTATCTCCCCCTCACCCCCCCAGCAAGTCAGGATAACCCATCGTGCCAGCACACAGACCCTTTGTGTGGCAGTTTGGAAGGAAAACTCAAAGACCCATGTGCTTAAAGGCATCAAGTGGTTAGGGCAAGAAAACACCAACTTTCTTCTTTAGAATTACGACTTTAAATCTAGCTTCATTAAAAGTGTATTACAGTTCCTCAGGCACCAAACATGATATTCCTACCTCTCACAGATAAAAGGTATAACTTATTAAATGCAATAAGGTAACCCAATATTATCCTATTGAAAAGGTAGCCCTTGCAAAAGCCCTTGCACATTTGAGAATTTTCCCTACCAGGACATGTAAAACTTAAAAGTACATGTTCAACTTTTCAAATGCAAGGCATACTGCTGTATGGGCAGTTTAGGGCCTGACTTGGGGTTACTTTTATTTATAATAAAAAGGAAGGTTTAGGCCAGAAAATAGTTTATTTTACCAGGTTGAAATGACAGTTTAAAACTGTTTACAGGCTACAATGGCAGACTTGTATAACACGGCTACTTAAGTGGGTTGCACAAATCAGTACTGCAGGCCCACTAGTAGCATTTAATTTACGGTCCATAAGTACATGTAGTACCACTTTACTAGGGACTTGTAATGTAAATCAAATGTGGTGATTGGGTGAAAGCTATTTTTTCTGTGTGTAAAGGAGCGATCACAAGCAGTTTACTACTGCTAACCAGTGCTAAAGTGTACAGAGCCCTAAAGGCCAACAAAACTAGGTTCAGAAACTAGTGGGTTGAAGGCAAAACGTTTGCAGGTGACCCTACAGAGAAGGCCAGGTCCAACAGGGTGTTAATGGGTGAAGATGACAATAATAGAAGAATGTTCCCAGTAGTGTAATGAGGCTTAACCTTATTATTTAGGCATAAACTGAGGACACCCTGCAAAATGTTAGCACTTTACTATCAATGTTATAAAGTCCAGCAGTCCAATGCTTACTTGGTTAGACACTCAGCACTTAATAAGCACCAGGTAGTATTCAGTAAGTCATGGTCTAGCTAGTTTTTGTAGTTTAAAAAGAAAGGTACTTGAATATTAACACACATAGTGGAAGACTACTGAGTATAACAAACAAAAGACGTTAATTAATGGAACTAATGGGAACTGTAGCCAGGGCAATCTGGCTACAATTTGTCATAGTAACATGCATTGGCTCTTTACCCCAAATGTAGATCTCAGTGGGAGTCCTCTGGGTAGTTCTGGCATAGATGCTCTTGCTCTGCCAAGATCAGTCTCACCCCTCCAAAGAGATGCACAGTTTTCCCCTGCATCTTTAGTACATTGCCACCATATCTCTATGTCCTTAATGAAATGTTTGTGAATTATTTTTAAAGCATGTGATGCCAATAGGCATCAATGTCAGTAGGAGCACAGCTGCCCTTGAAGGTGTGCACTATGGCAGCCCATTAAATAGGACATGTTGCTCTCCTTCCTCTGACCTGGCCAGTAGGATGGAGTTTCACACAATGAATGCCAATGCCTGCAATCTCTGCTAAGTCATGGTAGCACCAATGTCAGTCGAAAGGGAGTTGCCCTTGGGTCATGTTGCTTATGGTGCTGGCTCTCTTGACACTCTGAATTCCTGAAACCCATTTAAAAATGCCCTGCCCCAAAGAGGCTTGGTGCCTTAGGTTGTAGGGGTGAACATGCTGTGCGGGTATAGTCTTATTCATCAGTGTTAGGTTTCTTTTGTCACTTGTGGGTTTTTTGCAGACTGAAGTGCTGGAGAATTACCAACTGCATTCAGGCACATCTTGAGAGAGAGTTGACAAAGCAGAACTCATCCGCTCGAGTTGCAGATATTGTCAGCATCAGGAGTCTGTACAAGCACCTATCCTGTGAGCACCTTGGGTCTGCAAACCTAACCCTTAGCGCAGAGGTGTAGAGTTTTACCTATGTGTTGCAGTTCTGGTATGGATTTGTCTTGTCTGGACTCCTTCATAGTAACCTCTTGTTAGAAATGGGGTGTCTAGTTGGCAGTGGTTTGCACTCTATCTAGGTAGGGACCTTCACTCTAGTCGTGGTAAGGGAGTCACAGAGCTAAGATAACCCCTGCTCACACTCTTGGTAGCTTGGCTCAAGCAGTCAGGCTTGTCTCAGAGGCAATGTGTAAAGTATTTGTGTACACACACACACAGTAACAAGTGTAAAAACACAAAAAGTACTCCACACCAGTTTCGAATAATACCAAATGTATGTCTGAGTAAAACAAGACCAAAATGACATAAATCCAACATACGGAAGCAGAGATTTCACTTTTAAAGATGAAATATGATTGTAGTTCTTTGAAGTCAATGAAGTGCATGACTGAGGCAAAATACTCGAGAGGCGTCAAAACCAAAGACGAGGTGGGCCGCAGGGGAGGTGATGCATCAAAAGAGCCAGAGATGCGTCGGTTCCTTACTGTTGCAGTGGAAGTGATGCGTCGGTTCCTTACTATTAGGCAGAGGCGGTGATGCGTTGGTTCCTTATTGTCACAGAGAAGGTGATGCATCTTTTGCGGCGCAAAGCATTGGTTCCTTACTGCGGTGTCGATGAAGAAAATGGTGCCCAGGGACGATGTGTCCATGATGCGTCCGAAGTCAAGCCGCAATGCGTCGCTCTCACAGCGATGAAGCGGGCGCTTCATCTGAGTCAGGTCAGTGCATCAGTGACATGGTGCTCAAAACTCATGCAGTGGTGGTTCTTCTGATGTGCTGCAATGGAAAGCTGGCGGAGACCACGCTCCAGTGTAGGCAGGGGAAATGCATCAAATCCTTGAAGCGATGCATCGGTTCAGAATGACAGAGTGAGTGGATGTGTGGATTTTCTCCTTATTGCACCAAAAACCTCCTTCAAAGGCCCAGAATAGATTTGCCACCAGTTGGCAGGACAGGGCTCCCAGCAGAAGAGCCCAAGTGCTGGCAGACAATGTCTTTGATATGCCTGAGACTTCTTAAGGGGAGGAAAGCTCAACTGAAACCCTTGAAGAACCTTGGAAAGCAGGATGCAGAAAGCAAAGTCCAGCCCTTTCACTCAACAGGACCTAAGCAGCAGGCCAGCACAACAAAGAAACTGCAGAGTGGCAGTCCCTCATACAGCATCCAGTGCTTCTTCCAGGCAGAATGTCCTCATTCTAGAAGTGTTATAACTCTTTGGTGTCAGCGGTCCAGTACTTATACCCATTTCTGTCTTTGAAGTAGGCAAATTTCAAAGAGAAGACTTTTTAGTGCACAATACCCTGCCTTCCCTGGCCTGGCCTCAGACACACTCAAGCGTACTGGAGACTGCTTTGTGTAAGGGCAGGCACAGCCCTATTCAGGTGCAAGTGTCAGCTCCTCCCACCACTCTAGCTCAGGAAGACACAACAGCCTGGTGATGAGCTATCAGGATATGCAGGGCACACCTCAGCTTACTTTGTGTGACTATCTAGAGTGAATGCACAAACCGCTCAACTGTCATCCTGACCCAGATGTGCATTCCACAGCCTGGCAGAGGTACAGAATGGTTAAGCAAGAAAATGCCCACTTTCTACAAGAGGTATTTTCAAATATAAAATTCAAAAAGCAACTTCACCAAAAGATGTATTTTTGAATTGTGAGTTCAGAACCCAAACTCAATATCTCTAATTGCTACCAAAGGGAAGTTACACTTAAAAGATATTTGGTGTTCATTCCCATGTTACCCTATAGAAGAGATAGTCCTCGCAATAATGAAAACTGAATTTTGCAGAATTTCATTATCAGTACATGTAAAACACATCAGTACATGTCCTACCCTTTAAATACACTTGAATCCTGCCCATGGGGCAGCCCTAGGCCTACCTTAGAGGTGACTTGCATGTAGTAAACGGGGCCGTTTGCACTTACCAGGTCGAAATGGCAGTTTAAAACTGCACACACAGACATTGCAGTGTTGGCACTGAGACATGTTTACAGGACTACTCAGGTGGGCGTCGCACTCAGTGCTTTAGGCCCAGTAGTAGTAGTAGTATTTGATTTGCAGGCCCTGGGCACACATGGTGCACTATACTAAGGGCCTTACTAGTAAATCAAATATACCAGTCATGGATAAACCAATCATCAATGCATTTTAGACAGAAAGCATATGCACTTTAGCACTGGTTAGCAGTGCTAAAGTGCCCAGAGTCCTACAGCCAACCAAAAAGTCTGAACAAAATAGGAGGAAAAAGGCAAAAACATTCAGGGATTAAACATGCAAAATGACCAGGTCCAACACCTCTTTCAGATTATTTGTTTCTTCATGTATATGCACCTCTAATATCTTTCCCTAGCAGTCAGTCAGCTCGCCCCCTCCAAGCAGAGAAGTCAGGTTACTGTTCCCAAACCTGGCAAACAGAGTTGACAGTCCTGACCTCAACCCTGGGACTCAAAGAAGTTTCCCGTTCATCACTGGTTGGGACTCAAGACTTCTGGTCAAGAAATCTTGGTACACTGACTTGAAGGTTGTCTCATTTATATACCCAAGTTGTGGATGGCCCTTTGTGGTTGGCAGTTTACCTCTGTGACCAGTTCTGTGATTTTTCAGTTTACACACAGAATGGTCTAGCCATGGTCCCTGTCACAAGTATGAGTTTTAAGATGTGACATGGAGCTGGGAATCTTCCCTCAGGAGCAACCAATAACAATAACACAAAGGCATGTGAGTCTCTTCAGTGTAACTAACCCTTTGGGTGGAGGTGTGGCCTCTCCCTCAGAAAACATAACCCATGAAAGGATAGAGGGAAACTCCCCAGCCAGTACAGTGGGTTCTGTCTCCTTCCTTAACACTTCTGTTTGACCCACGAAAAAGAATCCCTATCATGCTGTAGGGGAGGTAAACCTTGTAATCCCCATATACTGTCTGGGGCTTTCCTTCCAATCCTCCATCTTAGGTAGCACTAAAGTATAGCCAATATAAAATGCAATCCAGTATGGCCACGTGTTATATGTTCATTACATGCATTCAGTACACATGCAAGTATTGTACACTCTCATGACATCCTAATCACATGTGGGTAGGTGAAAGAATCAGCTGCGGGGGACTGCCAGAACAATAAAAAAAAATATTAGAGCCAATAGGCTATTCTCCCTAGCAGTCAACAGGAAAAACGCCAAATCTCTTACCATATTTAATTCATGGTCGCTTTCAGTCCTCTTCAGTTAACAGTAGTCACACTCTTCAAGTGAAAGGTGCACATAGTGTGCGCCACCCATAGTCCTGCTATGGATCTCACTCCATATTGTGAAAGGGTCTTGTGTTCGCACATGGTCACTGCATGTGTTGAGGTGGGGGTCATTAACACTACAGCCTGCTATGAGGAATTCAAGGCAGGGGTGCACGCTCTTTCAATGTGTGAGGTGACGAGCAGTGCACTGCAATTACAGTTCTGATACTCTGATGTGCTTTACCAATATCCTTTTAATGCACCACCCTCATCATACACAGAACATATTTTGCACATTTTAATTATGCCCATTCTTGACTCTAAAATGTAGGCAGCAGCCTCAAAAATCTCTAATGCCCATGGACTCAGCATGTTATATAAAAAGCAGCTTATTGGTCAGGCATAAGGTTGTCCTAAATTGAAACCTTGGCATTTTAGAGACATTTGCAAACCACCTGAACGTCAACCTTGAGGATTTAGATGCCAGTTGAAACTTTTATGACAATAAATTACATAATATATTGTTACCCATGGTACCTACAACCAGACCCAGTAGGTGCATAACCCACTGTACAAATCCTATGACTGTAGGAACTGACTTTCAGGAGGGCTGAATTTTGGAAAGCCCTTGACCATTTATAGCATTGGTAGAGCACAAGGTCTGGCCTTTAGCCAGGTCTTGTGCCCACTCTTATGATTTTGTCCTGCGCTGAATCAAACTTTCATATGGATGTAGCTCATGTGCCGAGCCTCTAGCTGTGCCCAGTGGTGATTGAGCACTAGGTCCGGCCATCAGGATGTCTTTACGCATATCCTCATGATCTCTGCATTGTATTCAGGGCCGGCCATGTGCATGGACCATGTGTCCACAGAACTCAATGTGCTGCGTTGAGAACCTGCTATTATTATTTTAAAACTATCCACAGATTCATGTTCGTGGGTCAAAAATGGTGTATCAGCCTCCTGTGTGTTGTTGTCCTGACTGCATACATAAAAAATGGCTTCTCCAGGAATTTGTGAAGACTTGAACAGAGCTGTAAAGCCAACTGTGAAAATAATGTTTTTAAGGAGCAGTATCTACACTCCTGGGACCCCTCCACATCCTTCCTGCTTTATCTGTTTGCCCTGCCTTTCAGGTCCACATTTTTTGTATGTGAGGCAGAATCCCCACGCATTCTCCTACAGAAGTGACAATCCTGGCAAGCCAATTAGATTCTGTGTATCTCCATTCCCATTAAATATCTGTGGAGTCCTCTTTTTAAATTTAAAAAAATGTTTCCTCATCCAATGGCATTTGCTTAATTTTCAACATTTTTATCCTCGGACCTTTTATGAATCCAGACCTATAGATAGTCGAATGAAAAAAAGAGTGAAAATATCTGTAAATGTAATTCTTTTATTACCACTTATATAGTCTGGTGGCTGGATCTATATGACGCTTGACATACAAAAACTTTGCTGAACCTGTAAATTGAGTGTCCAATTTCATGCAAATGGCATCAAAGTTATGAGCAACACCAAATTGCTATTTTTAATTGTAAGTGATTCTTAAACTTAACTAGTCACTATCACTGTCTCTGTGATAAACTTGCATATTTATTTAAATGTTACATAATTTGTGATATTTTATTGCACTAAGTGCAGTGGTATAAAATGATATAACAGGGAGCAGCAAAATCTGGAAACTATGTCCTAGGTCCCTGTGAAATATGGGTTGATATTTCTAATTCCAGCCCCTCAAGCCACACTAAAACTTAATCTTATCAGGGCCTCTAGGATTTTGCTGCAATAGAGACCAAATAGGTAGGTTTATTTAAATTACACAGCAAGAAATGACAAATTAGGCACCATGTTGTAATGCTATCTGTATTTAACCGCTGGCTCCATTTTGACCACTGACTCCATTTTGTGCTTGGCTCCAGATGCCGTCACATCGGCGGTGCAAGTATTTTTTCAAGCACAGCTCGTTTTCTACACAGAATGTGCTTATGCTCTTCTTACTAGCAGAGGGTTACACACATGTTGGAACAAAACATGGGGGATGTGGAAGGTAGATGATAAGAGAAGGTTTCAGCCCTGCAAATGTTTCCATCAAGAAAAAGTACAGGTTCTCTGTCTCTGGAATGCGCATCAGGGCATGGCTCGTTCCTTTGATTGTTTTCGACACAGACTGAGCACAGCCAGCATTCGAATTTCATAACTCACATCGGGGGGGGGATGCCAGAACTTTCCTTTTGGGTTTGTTTAAGGTATATAAGGTGGGGACTCAGTTAGGAATTCTACTGAACAAGAATGCACCATTCAGGGTAAAATATTCCATGTTGGAAAGATGTCCTACAGCCTCAGCCATTCAGGACTACTCCGCTAGCTTGATGTTGGCAAGGATGAAGAAGTCAACCCCCATCGTGATGCATTTTAATTCTTAATTATCTAGCTTTGCTGTGAGCATACATAAATGTATATATACTTTTATTCACTGCATACATATTCATTGCTGATGTATTGCACTTTCTGCCTATCATCATTCAACTACTTGTGATTATTTTACTATCTACACATGTTTTGCTACATTCAAGTTAGATGCTCATGTTAATATTTGTGTATGTCCTTGTTTGAGATCTGGGAAGTCCCTTAGTAAAATCATTACTCAGATGAAGAGTGCTGCATTCGTTAGCTTTGTTCCCTCTTAGTTTGAAGCTAAACGGAACACGTCTCAAATGCTTGCCAGAATTTGCTCTCCTATTTGAAGAATATTGCTCTTCAAGCACATAAGTCAATTAACCAGTGTTAGCCATTCCAATATTGGCGGGTGGTTTAGGTTACTTCCGTTGCTTGCAGATTTCAGACCTTGCTTGAAGTATTAAATAAAACAGCAGTTTCCCTTCTTGGCCATGAACATATTCCTCATTAATTTTGTTGATCCCCAAAAAGATGAGAAGTTACCTCAATTGCATGGAGGAATAAAGAAGAACTATATTTAATTCACTTTAAAAGTGGTGCAGCTTACACACATACTTTTGTCATTAGATGGTGAGAGTTCACACGTTCTTACAGCAGACCACAAGATGCCTTTGCAGGTTAGTCCATCTTTTACTGGGTCCAAGAGATCTTATGTTAAGAGAAAGTGTTTTTATTTTTATTTTATTTTTTAAGGCAGGCACAAGCTATGTCATTAGAATATAGAGTTCTCAAAAAACACTTGCCATAAATGTTCCAGCTCCTACATAGGCAACCATAATTCTCTGATCAATAAAGGAAATAGGGCAGTATCAACCAGTTTCTTCCCTACTTCATTCCTTAAAAACCTGAATAATTGTAGATTGTGACCGTGAAGTAGGAATGATTGAATTATCTGCAGTGTGTAGGACCTTAGTAACCACAGGAGCTCTGAAATAGATAATGTTTAAATAAATTCATGGCAACTCCATCTGCGCCCGAGAGGCACGCACGTTAAGGGTAATCTTGGTGGCAGCACAGTTTTAATCAAATCTGACCTTCAAGATGAATGTTTACCCACTTTCCAGAAAACTACCAAATTGTTGGATATACTAGCTGCTAGCAAATTTTACCATCTTTACATTAATTGAGCACTATTCTGTTCATTATTATTTTTATAGTACCTCTACACATAAGTTCTTTATGTACTTTAGGGAAGCTCTTCAAAGCCATGATTAGTGTGTGTCAAGTCACATTACAGCATTTGTCCAACCATTTTCTAACATTTCTAGTAAAATAAGCATGCTGGGGTGTGATGAGAATGATAAAAATACCCCTGGAGGAAATGGATTTAGAAGATCAGTCAGATCATAATAGCATAAAAATATCAGATGTACTGGCCTTGTGTACCTTTTGTAACACTATGGACAGTGCGTCTGTTCCCATCTCTGTGTTGTACCTCATTCTGACCCAATGTCTTGTTATACAATAGTTGAAGATTTGTGACAATGCTTTATTTCAAGGATGAGCCTAATTGTATGATAACTATGTAAGCTGGGGGTAAAGGTATAATGATAATACCTTCCATTGTTTTGCTGTATATAAAGATATAGTCTATGACTGGAACATCCTATAGGATTAAAAGTTGAAATGACTAGACCAATTACACATATTCACTGTATAGTATGTATAATACTAGACCTTGTGTATTCTTACTCCTTATACCTGAAAGTGATCCCTGCTACTATTCTGCCTGCTAGCCAAACAGATTCCCATGCACAGCACAAGACCCCCATTTGATGTTTGAGTAGTTTTAATTTGCAATTGGTGTAATCTGAGATGCAGTGCTCAGCATATTTCTTGGTGTCTGTCATCTAGTCCTTGCCCAAAGTCTCTGCACTTGTGGTCACACAAAGGGGTTCTCCACATGCTTCTTGGGGCATTGAATGGTAATGGCAGTGACCTGATCGTGAAGTACAGTGCTAGGTCAAGGATGCAAATCTTGGGCCGCTTGTTGGATTGTATGGGAAATTACGTTGTTGGTTGACTAGGGTAGTAGCCCTGGTAACACAACAACCACATTACATGGCAGGTTGAACCACAAAGTCACTAAATTAACCTGACACAAAAACCAGTCATTTTTAACTTAGAAGCAATGGGTAAAGTATTTATGCAGCACACAAACAGCAATGAAGTGGAAACACAGGAAAAATCCCACACCAATTTAGAAAAACAGAATAAAATGCAATACATGTATTTGTCATCAAAACAACAAAAGAGTAAAATAGGAGTAATTAATTTTTTAAGGTAAAAAATAGTGCTGAAAAGCTTAAAGCACCAACCTTTGCAATCTTGTTGGGTCAAAATAAAATAAAAATATGGGCGATGGAGCCCCGGTCAGATACAAAATGTTAATTTGGCCCAGCCCACGTTTACTTTAAGAATAAGAAGAAAGTTTGAAGACAAAGTTCAGAGGGGCAAGACTGCAGGTGGTGTCCCAGGGGAGCGCCGTCAATGGGGAGGTGGTAGAGCAAGTCACAAATAAATATTTCTATATTCAGATGTAGTCACTTTTTTAGCAGTCAAAAATCCCCAGTGGGACAAGGCAGGATGCTGTGACGAATGAGAATTCTAGGAGCTCGATACTCCTTTGGCAAAGGACTGCTGAACAGGATTTGCTGCTGAACATAATGGGACCTTCTGAGAGGTCAGGTTCACCGATGATGCACCTTGGGCATATAGACAAGCAGGTTGGTCAGTTCTCAGAGCAGTTTTCAGCCAAAAAGTTTTTAAGACCCATGTTTTGGATTTTGGCTATCTGGGCACCTTTAGCACCACCACCAAGGTACCAGGACTTGGAGGGGCAACAATTTTGAGGTTTGATCTCCCTCAGGCTGGGTCCAAGTGCTGGTTCAAGATTGTGGGAGCCCTTTGTTATCCCATGGCTGTGAAGAGGACACCAACAAATTGGCCCTTAGTCACCCTGGTAGTCCTGGGTTCAGGTGAAGAAGCAGGGCTTAAACATTTATAGAAAGCCTTACAACATGTTTACCGACATGAATAATGAACCTAAAATTTGAAAAACGCCATAAACAGGCATTGACCCATTTACAATAAAAGGAGCAAACCAAAATGATAACGTGCATTAAAATAGCTGCAAGATGCAAAAAAAAATCAATTGACAATATACGCTCCCAATATGTGTGTACTTTTTTCTGGTTAAAAGCAATGACTTGCTCCTCTGTTAACCAAAGCTCATTATAAATGCCATCCTGGATTAAAATGCAGAATCATTATCTCATCAACACTATGGGCCTCATTACGATCTTGTCGGTCTTTTGGCAATCACACCATGGTGGCTGCCGCCAAAGGACCACCATGTTGTCAGTCATCCAACTGCCGTATTATTACCCACACCATGAAGACATTCAAAAACAGCCCAATTTCTGAAACCGCCAGGACTCTGGCGGGGGGGGGGTTAGAGGTAGTTCAACCACCAGCACCGCCAGCCCGACACTAATCCCACACCAGATTATGACTCACAAATCAGCACAACTGTTCTTCCATGGCTGTAAAACATTGGTGTTGCAAGCCGCAACGGTCACAAGCCACTCCTGACGAAACACATCACCACATTGGACAGTTTGAATACCACACACATTCACACACCCGACACACCACTACATAACAACCCCCCCCCACACACACACAACCTACAATCTATTGCAAATAAAATGCTCTGCAGAGACACTGGGAGCAGGCACATAAAGAGAGAGCACCCTAACACTGTAGTTACGCACACCTCACACATCAACTAAACAAACACAATGCAAACATAACGAGCACACACATTCTGCTACAACCGTCCATCACTCACAACGCACCACGCACTCCATCATTCACCCAACACTGCACCCTTTCATACACAACTCCCTCCCCCCACACCATCAACACAATCTCAACCATTTCCCCACAAAAGCACCCACAATTCACCAATGAGTTGAGGGTCATGGTGGATGAAATTGTCAGGGTAGAGCCACAACTGTTTGGAACACAGGTCCAGCAAAAATCAATTGCCAGGAAAATTGAGTTATGGCAAAGAATAGTCGACCGGGTCAATTCAGTAAGCAGCCATCCACGCACAAGGGATGACATCAGGAAGAGGAGGAACGACCTACGATGGAAGGTCCATTCCATGGCATCGAGATACCAAATAGCCATTAAGAAGACTGGAGGTGGGCCCCCACCTCCTCCCCCACAGTTCACATCTTAGGAGGAGAAGGTCTTGGGCATACTGCATCCTGAGGTTATGACTGGAATACCTGGGGGACTGGAGTCTGGTAAGTATCCACTACATCCATTTTACACACTTTCTGTGTCCTGCATGCTTCCTCACTATCCAAATACCCCATAATTGACTCAATGTCCCACTGCACCCAGCTGCCAATCACCAGTACCCTTCTCCTGCATGCCACCACCCCGCAGAGCCCTACTGCCCACACAGCCCTTGTCAAGGGCATGGATACCACAGGTTAATCCTATCACTACGACTCCCACAACGTATCAACCAATTAATGTGAAAACCTGCAATGTGCACATAATGTCACATTTAATGCATATATGTTAGACTTGGCATCCTTGGGGTGGTCTCCCCTAACTTTTTGCCTTTGTTTCCCAGGTTGTTGCTGTGTGCTGGACTCTGTTTTTGTTTGCTCTGGACACTCTACCACTGCTGACCAGTGCTAAAGTGTAAGTGTTCCCTATGTAAATTTTGTGTGTACGTTGGCTTATCCACGATTGGCATATTTGATTTACTAGTAAGTTCCTAGTAAAGTGCACTAGAGGTGCCCACGGCCTGTAAACCAAATGCTACTAGTGGGCCTGCAGCACTGGTTGTGCCATCCACATTAGTAGCCCTGTAAGAATGGCTCAGACCTGCCACTGCAGTGTCTGAGTGCAGTTTTAAACTGCCATTTTGAGGCCTAAACCTTCCCTTTTTATACATGTAAGGCACCCCTAAGGTAGGCCCTAGGTACACGCATGGGCAGAGTGCAGTTTATGTTAAAGGTGGTACATATACTTATGTGTTTTACATATCCTAACAGTAAAATATTGCCAAATTCATTTTTCACTGTTCAAGACCTATCTCTCCCATAGGTTAACATGGGGGCTGCCTTTATATATTATTAAAGCGCAGATTCCCTTTGAGAGCAGATAGACATGAGGAGTTTGGGGTCTCTGAACTCATAATTTAAAAAATACATCTCTTAGTAAAGTTTGTTTTTAGATTGTGTGTTTGAAAATGCCACTTTTAGAAAGTGGGCATTTTCTTGCTTAAACCATTCTGTGACTGTGCTTGTTTCTGGATTCCCTGTCTGGGTCAGTTTGACATTTGGGCTGTTTGCACCTCTCCTCTAGACAGTGACACAAAGGGAGCTGGGGTGTAGCCTGCATATCCTGATGGGTCACCTGGGCTGAGGGGAGGAGAAGTCACTTACACCTGAAAGGGCTGCCCTCACACAATGCAGTCTCCAACCCCTGGTGTGTGTCTGGGGCCTGGCCTGGGCAAGGCAAGATCTTGTACACAACAGAGACTTCTCTTTGAAGTAGGCCTACTTCAAAGGCAGAAAGGGGTATAATAAGAGCACCCAAAACCCCTGAAAATCTGATTTCTTCAAGGATTCAAGAGGAACCTCTACCAAGGAGAAGAGCTGAGGAGTGCTACCCCTGCCTGTGACTGTGCTTGTTGGGCTATCATGCAGTTGATGTCCCTGCCTGCGGAAAGGGACAAAGACTGGAGTTTGTGGTATATTCCTGCTTTTGAAGATTCTCCAAGGGCTTGGACTGAGCTTGCCGCCTGTTCTGAAGTCTCAGGGCCATCAAAGACTTCCCCTTCCAGCACCTGAACTTTCTGCTGAGACTCCTGCCCTGACAAGTGATGCCCTATCCAGTCCCTGGGCCCTTGAAAGGAGAAGCTGGTGAAAATCCAAGGAAACTGAGCTCTGACGACTCAGGACAGGCATCACTGCTGAATCCCATAACGCCGCTTGCACCTGGTTTGCTGGGCCTCACTAGAGTGCGACGACCGTCGCAGGCCCAACACCGCTCCAGCCACGCCGAAGTCCGTGACTCCGTGGAAGTTGCCGCACAACGTCGTTGTCACAAGGTCCTTTCCTCGGGATCTGTACGTCGCTGGACAAAAGGCCCACCTCCCAGCGTCACCAACTCAGAAAGCTATTATAGCACAGAGTTATGGTGAAGCCAGTCGGGGGGAAGGGAATTAGGGAAGGGAACAGCAGGAAGAGAGATCTGAAAAGTAAAGGTTAGAACAATATGCATTTACTCATGCATAGAAACGTAAATCATTTATAGACTCCAGTCTAAATGTGTCTCCGAGATATCAGGTGGAGTCCTCTTCTTAAATGAGGGCGAAGCCCCTTCTTTGAAACATGGAAGAAAAGTAAAACACGACCTCAGAATCAAGAGATGGCAAGAACTTTGAACTATGATTATACACAGAATATCAATCCTATAACATTTATGTATTCACAACATGAACCTTTGATCATGACTTAGAAAATCTCAAAGACTTAAATATGTTTTTCATATCTTAAGCTATTCAAAGAACAATTAAAAACTTTGATTTGTTTATCTCCAGAAATACTTTCACATTCATAATAATAAATGCCAAAAAGGTTTTACTCATTTAACCTAAAGCGTCTTACTTAATAACACTAGGAAGCGCTTTTACTCAAGTAGTCTAAATCTCTTAGATTATTGTGCCAAGAACTTTTTCCTCCTGTGAATTTAAGTGCTTTATATCTGTGAACTTAAGCGCCTGAATTATCATGACAAGAGCACTTTACATCTGAGAACTGAAGCGCTTTGAATTACTGTGCCAAAAGAGCGCTTTACATCTGTGAACGGAAGCACCTTGAATTACGGTGCACAAAAGCGCGTTATCTCTGTGAACTGAAACGCTTTGAATTACTAAGCCAAAAGAGCGCTTTACACCTGTGAACGGAAACGCCTTGAATTACTGTGCATAAAAGCGCGTTACCTTTTGGAAGTAATAACTTCCTCCAAACTTGGATTAAGCAAGGCCTTACCGCTACGAGTACGATCTACTAATTTTTTAATGCACCATGGACTTTGGTTAGATGATACTCTGCCATTCAGAAACTCTGGAATTCTCCAGAGAAACCTCCACAAGGTCTGGCTGCATTGAAGCCTTCAAAATAGTGAGCAACGTGCTTGGGTGTGGCTGGGCTTTATAGGCCTGCCACACCCCACGATGGCTGCTGCCTCTAAAAACATGGGAATGTAGTCCCTTCATAGAATAGCACTGATAAGTGCATCTTGTCCACCAATGCCCTGAACCTGCAGCTCTATGAGCTTTGCCACAGGGCAGACGACGCTGGTGGTCACCTTTTGGAACAAGAGGGGATGACAAGTGGTGCACATAAAGCGCCCCAGAGTTGCGCAACGGAATTTCGGGTGAGACCTGGACCGCGGCTAGCCTTATTCCTGACAGTCGTGACCAACACCGCTCGAAGTGTGCAGCTTCACTGCTTCGCACTGACACTGCCTCACCTCCACTGCTTCGCAGCAAGGACCCGACGCCTCTTCATGACACCTCCGCTCTTTTGGCCCGCAGCACCGGAACCAATGCCGCCTCGGATCCATCAACTCCGTGATACCCGACTTCGCGCACCGACTTTTTCTCAGTTTACTGAGGTACTGTACCTGGGGTCCGCGTGACTCCGCACCCGGCGCCATTGGCGTCAGATTGTTGGGAACGACTTTGTCACAACACCGTGTTATCACCTCATCGAAGCATTTGGTGTTACTAAGCGCTATTTTTGAATTAATCTTTAAAAACACATAACTTGACTTGTGTATGTTGGAATTTTGTCGTTTTGCTCTGTTTTGTTTAGATAAATATTACCTATTATTCTAAACCTTTTGTCATTTTGTAGTGTTTTCACTGAGTTACAGTGTGTGTTGGTACACATACTATACATATTGTTTCTCAAGTTAAGCCTGCCTGCTCGTGCGAAGCTACCAAAGGGGTGAGCGGAGCTTAACAGAGAGTGATTCTCCTTTACCTTGACTAGAGTGAGGGTGTGTGCTTGGACGGGGGGGGTAACCTGACTGCCAACCAAAGACCCCATTTAACAATGTGTGACTATTGTATTACCTACACCAAGTAGAATCTACGACTGAGGAGCAGTACATGGCAATGGCAACAATGCAATGGCAAACCACAATGGCAAGAAAGGCACAACACAGCTACAGCCCTGTATCAATTCCAAATGGACACTGATCCATATTCCCAAGCCTGTAACCGACTGACCATGGGTTGGAAAGTAAGATGCCTCTATGCACATGAACAAGATCCAGAGGCAGGATCGTTAGCCTTGCATACTCACATACTCTATTCCCAAAGGGACATCATGGTGCAATGCGCAGCTATATTGTGTGACCACTACCAAGCCTGTCTACTCACCAGGTAGCAGAGTCGATTTGTCATGTTCAGGCGAGTTGAGGAGGGCACCTCCATATAGGTCCAGACACCTGAATCTCGCCTTCAGGAGGCCGAAAGTACGCGTATTACATGCCTTGTCCTCCCGTGGGCCTCAATGAAACTGAGTTCCCCTGGCTTGGCTGGCTACCGCACAGGTGTCAACAGCCAAGAAAGGTTTGGAAAGCCAGAGTCACCTGTGAACACAATAGTAGAACAAATTTAATTGAAGGTACTGCGAAAGTGCAGATTGTGATGGCATTACATACAAACACATAACAATGCATACTCAACAACCAGCCAGGCCCTCTCTGTGTGTAGTCGTGCCGTCATGTTTGTGACATTGCTGTTCTGCATAATGTAGGAATCCTGCACTGATCCAGGAAACTTGGCTGTCACTTGGGAGACGAACTGGCCTGCCAGGTATACCACTTGCACGTTGATAGAGTGGTAGTTCTTCCTGTTCCTATAGACCTGTTCATTGGCACCCAGAGGGACCAGAGATACGTGGATGCCATCAATGGCCCCACCACGAGGAATCTGTCCCATCTGATAAAAGTCACCCTTCACAATGGCCATATTTGTTTTTTGGGGAAACCTGATGTAGCTGTCCAGGTGTTGCAAGAAAGTACACAGTACATCCCTCAACACCTGACTGAACATAGGCTGAGACATCCCTGCTGTTAAGGCAACAATATTCTGGAATGACCCTGTGGCCAGGAAGTGTAGCACTGACAATACTTGAATGATGGGAGGTATGCAATACGGATTGCAATTGCCTGGCATTAGGTCTGGCTCCAACTGTCTACATAGATCCATGATGGTCTGGCGATTCAGACGATAGATCTGGATGACTTGCCTGTCCTCCATGGTTGCCAGGCCTACCAGTAGACGGTACAGTTATGCTTGTCTCATTTCCCTCATAGCAGGATATCTATGTTTAGAGGAGAGAACGTTTAATAAGTCATGAAGTTGGCACAGGTCAGCAGCACATGGTATACTTGCAGACACCTAATGTGTAGGGGATGCGTAGCAGTGCTGACATAAACATTACAGACCACAGAAGTGCACATCATACACAATCACTGCAGCACATTGGCTGGAATGTCAGTCGGATAGGACAAATGTATTTGAAAATGTGTGTGTGACTGTACAGTCCTGCACTGATGACACATATGTAACTGTAGTTATCTGATGCCTAGATACCTCAGAGTAACCACACAAACTATCCAAATATATACAGGCTCAACACATCATATTCTCATTATTGTCCCACTATGTAGCACAACTATGAAGTTGCAACATTGGGTGACATAGATTTGTGGACGATCAGGTGTCTGGAGCACTTATTGAAGCACAGGCAATGAGTACATGTGCCCAAAATGGCAGGTGCCTGACCTACTGTTCTGGACAGTTGGAAGTGATGTAAGCCCATCGGCAGAAGTCGTCATCGCGGTATGTGGTGGCAACCACTGTGCAAATTGTCATAGGTTTACATTGCTGCCTATGGCAGACTTGGGCCAATGGCAATGACCACCGGCGGTGACGGTCCTATACGTGGCGGCCGTGACCTCCATTTTCTGCGGTCTTGCTCACTTGTCTCCTGACACTGTTACTTGCAAGACCTCCACTACGTGAGCTGCTGTGTAGTGCCTCTCGGAGCCATCATGCCACGTCCTGTAGGTGATAGGGCTCCTGCCTTCACACAGGAAGAGTTTGAGAAGCTGGAGAAGCTGGTGGAGGTGGTCCTACTTCTGTTTGGACAGCTAAATGGGGCACCAGAGGAACAGGTGAGTCCAATGCCCCAGATATGTGTGATTGGTGCTGTGTATAATAATGAGTTGACCATGTGAACTGTAGTTGGTGTAGATGCATGCATGTGGCATACCGTACAGGCGTGTGTGCTGAGAGGAGTTTTTTTTTGCTCACTTTCTGTTTCATTAGTGTTGTGTCAACTCCTGTTGGTGTGGGGCATGTGTACATGACTTTCTCCTTTTGTCTGTGTCATCCATGCAGGTGAATGCCCATCAGAAGAAGGGGATCTGGTGTGCCATCACCAAGTAAGTGCAGAACCTTGGGGGTCCACAGCCGGTGGAGTATCCATTGTCGTAAGCGGTGGGAGGACCTGAGATGCTGAGCCCGCAAGACCGTGGAGGCCCAGCTAGGGATGCTCTTCCAACAAGGGAGAGGTGCCTGTCAGACCCCGACCACCGTAATGACCTGTATTTTGGTGGTGGCCTACCCTGAGGTGGAGGAGTGTTTGAGGGCACCACAGCAGCCACATGAGGGTAGGTAATGACTGTTTCCTGGTACTTGGCTCTGGTTGTGTGTGTTTGCTGTCTCACTGTACTGTCTGTGATGATGTAGTGGCTTATGAATATTTCAAGATTAGTGGTAATCAGTTGGTACCACCTTGCCAGTGCATGAGATGTGGAACTGGCATCATGTTTTTTTTTGTGTAAGTTTTGGATTCCTGTATCCAGGCATCATTCTGACTGCATATGGAGATGCTCTAATGCACATGCACATCCTGCCATTCCTATGCATGTGAGCTGGTGTTTTACCCTACTCATTTACTCTTTCTCAGTCCATTCCTCAGCATATGTGCGTCAGTGGCTCTAAGGTGTCTGATCACGCCCATCTGTGCTGATCACCTGTAGTAGTACTGGTACAGCTATGGACTCCATGTGAGGCTGCCACAGATATGGCCTGTCTAAGACATTACATATCTGTGTTGGTCGTTGTAATCCTCTTTTATGTTCATATCCATTCAATGGGGTATGTGAAGGTAGCAATGAAGGGACATTCTACTGGGTCTGATTTGTGTATTCAAAATCATGAAGCTTTTCTATGTGATTGACATGTGGACGTTTCATCTCTGTCCCAAATGGTGGGTTATAGAGAAGGTAAGTGCCTTGGCAGAGCCAGTATTATACAATATGTGATGTCAATGGTATGTGTGCAAATGCCCGAACATTTCCTTTGAAACCTTGGTAATATGCTGCCTACATCATGTCTCAATGGTTACTTGGGGGCACACCATGTGGAGTAGGACAATTTATGCTACCATTAGCCTAGCTGATATGTCCATTCCGGTGAGGATTAGGTATTGCATCACTCATGTGTTCATGAAGTGATGGTCTTGTACCACTATTTCAAAAGCAGCTATTTGTTGTAATGGAAAATGTTTTTAATGCACTGGCAGTCGTGTAGGTCTATGTGTAAATCATGTGTACATGTCATTTCCGTATGACAATTGTGTAGTCTGGAGTTAGGTACAGGTAATCACATGTCTGGTATGGTGTGAGTGACCTTGGTTTAGTCATGTTTTCAAGTCCTGTAACTGCATGTCAGGAGGAATGGTAGGTGGCCTATGATGTCAATGCTGTCTGCCTGCAGTTTAGTTGTTGTAAGACTGCACTCAGTGATTGCCTATGGATGTGTAATGGGTGCCTTGTATGCTGTTGTAGCTGCACATGGTATGGCAATGATGAAGTGATGTGGTGTATCTGTGTTTAGTGTGTGCAGATTGTCCTCTGTGATTGTGTGAATGTCATGCCATGCCTGTTCTCCAGACATGCATTCTACACATCAGTTGTCACCTGTATGGGAGTGCCACTAGTTTTGGCTTCATCAGTTCAGGTACCCATGTAGGCATGTATGTATAGAGGGGTCAGCCAGCAAAGTGAAATGTATGGCAGGTGCAGTGTGGTCTGTGAATTAGGTAGTCTAAAATTTCAAGGGACATTAGTAACTGAGATGGACTGGCCAGGTGTTGTTTCAGGACATGCATGATGTGTTGTGATCACTTACCTACTCTTCCAATAGGTGATAGGAGTATGGAGAGATATGATCTGGGATACGCATGATATATCTTCTACTGCAAGGATATCTACTTCTGCCAGGACAGGAGTAGCATGCTGGCATGACCTTACAGGTGTCCATGTGGATTACTAAAGTTGTGCTAACTTAATCAGAATTTGATGTGTGTGTGTGTGTGTGTGGGGGGGGATGATATAAAGGGGTGGATAGTAGTAACATGATGTGACATGATGTAGGATATGTGTAATGCCAACGGAGATAGCCTAGCTTGGACGTGTTTACCTGTAGTTGTGCATGTTTACATGTGTCTATGTAAGGAATGTGATAACCCTTTCTCTTCATTTCTGTCTCTCCTTCTTTCTCTATTTGTGTGCATGGGCAGGTGAAGGAGACTGGGCACAGGCGAGTGGGGATGCAACTGGCCACGGGACCCAGAGTGCTGCGACCACCGACACCAAGGGACCTAGTGGCCACCCCAGCACCATCTTTGTCTGCCACCCCCATTACTACTACTGCCCTCCCTGTAGCTCCCCACCCAGTTCTCTGTGCCTGCTTACCCAGGAGGGTGGGCGTCTCCTTCGCCGCAGGCACCTCTGCCCCAGTCAGCACTGCTGCCCTCGGTGAGGAGGTTGTTGATCTCCTGAGGTCCATCTCTGTGAGTCATTTAACCATTGTGAATGCCATCAAGGAACTTTCAACTCAAGTCCAACAGAGCAATGCGTTCCTGGAGGACATTCACAGTGCACTGGCTGGCCTTCAGAGATCCTTTCAGGCTCTGGCCTCCGCACTGATGGCAGCCAGTCACCCTTTGTCTTCTGTCCCCCCTCCATCTTCCTCTCACCAATCCCATACCCCTCTTCCCCGTCCCAGCCAGAGCACACAGACAAGCATGCATCTGCCTCAACAGCCAAGGGTACTGCAGTCAAACACAAGCACCACAAGACCCACCACCAGCATGCACACAGACAACACCCACCTGCAGACACACCAATACCCACTACCTGTACAGACTCCCCCCCCCTCCTTCACAGACCCAACACCTGACACACCAGCAGACACCACACCAACATTCACTGATACAGCTACAACTCCAACACTACCCACAGTCAGCACAATAGCAGACCTGCAGACATCCACCCCAGCCACCACATCCAAAGCCACCACAACCACAGACACACCCACATGCAGCACATCCACCATACTTGCAGTCATCACCCCAACAGACACTCACCCATCCAGTAGGGCATAAACACCCACTCTCACCCACCCAACAAACACCCAGCACACACAAGCATTCCTCGCACACACCTGCACCCAAAACATCCACAAAGACACTTCCTACAATTACTCCCTCTCCCTCCACTCCCAACCCCTTTTGCCGTGACCATTCCCATGTGTCTAAGAAGTCTTTCCTCTGTCGTCCCTTTACCCTACTCCTCTCTCACCCCGTGTGACCCCCCAGAAGATCCATTTCCCTCCCCAAGTCCAACCCTACCACCTCCCAGTCCTCCACTGCCCCCCTGCAAGTACCTATGCCCCTCCCCCACCAAGAATTCAACCCCTCCAAAGTGTTCTCAGCCCTCCCCTAAGCCACGTCTGAAGCCCCCCACCTCCCAAGTCTAAAGCCCCTTCTCCCAAACCTAGGCCCAAATCCCCACCTCGGCTCGCCCCCCCCATCCCTGAGGTGCCTGCCCCCTTTATGCCCCTACCCTTGGAGGTGATTTAGGAGTCAGAAGTCAAGTAGGGGCAGGCTGACATACCAACTGTGCATGTTGCACTTTCGGTTTTGCGACTGGCCTAGCCCTTTTATTATTGTAAATACTGATATCTAATGTGTTATTTTAATTATTTATTGACCTACATCTGGGCCAACCAGTTGTTGCTTCTAGCGTTACATCTTTGCCCGGCCTGTCATTATATGTTTTGTTATATTGTGTGTGAGTATGTTTTGTTGTCTGTGGTGGTTGTGCTACCTATTGTGTCTGAGCTGCTTGTGTGGGTGTGTGCTTTGCATTTCTCCCTCAGTGATGGCTGGGTATGGTGTGTTGGCCATGTATGTGTGTGGGGAATACACTTAGGGGGTCATTTTGACCATGGCGGAAGGCGGAGAAGTGGCGGTAAGACCGCCAACAGGCTGGCAGTCTTTCCGTAGTGGATTATGACCATGGCGGTTACCGCCATGGTCATCCGCTGGGCTGGAGACCTCCAGCCTGGCGGCTGTCACTATACCGCCGGGGGAATTTGGATCCGGCTGTCCACCGTGGATTCATGCGGTTTGAAACCGCCATGAAATCCATGGCGGTAAGCACTATCGGTGCCAGGGAATTCCTTCCCTGGCACTGATAGGGGTCTCCGTCACCCCCACCCTGACTCCCTCCCCTACCCCTCCACCCCCCAAAGGTGGCAGGACCCCCCCCTCCCCACCCCCAACACAACAAAACTCATACACACACAACACGCACGCACGCAGGCACCACCAACACACATACACGCACACTCACATTCTGACATACATGCACACATCCATACAGACATACCTACAGACATACACGCACTCATTCCCATACACACAACACCCCTGCAAGCATACACGCACTCACACACCCCCTCTACATACATACACATACACACACACACACACACACACACACCCATGCACACACACAACACCCCTTCACCCCCCTCCCCTCACGGACGATCGACTTACCTGGTCCGACGATCCTCCGGGAGGGGACGGGTGCCATGGGGGCTGCTCCACCGACACCACACCGCCAACAGGACACCGCCACGCTGAATCACAGGACGTGATTCACTGGGCGGTGTTCTGTTGGCGTGGCGGTGGAGGTGGAGCAACCTCCACTTCCCCGCCGCCCGCCAATATGGCTGTTGGCGGCTCTCTGTCCGTAAAAGGACGGAGAGCTGCCAACGGTCATAATAGGCTGAGCGGCAAACCGCCACCACTGGCGGTCTTCCGCACGGCGGTCCCTCAGCGGTCTTGAAAAAAGACCGCTGAGGTCAAAATGACCCCCAAAGTCTGATATTGTGTGCATTGGTTGTATTGACTTTTGTTATTTGGAGTGTGGTGTGCCCTTGTGTGGTTGTACTGTGTGCATGGGTGTGTGTGGTGATTGGTATGTCCGAAACACTGTGTGGTGTGTTTGCGTGGTGTGACGTTTACCTCGTATGGCTGTGTGATTCTGTGTCTTGGTACAATGGTATTGTTACGTTACGTTGTGTTGTATATATGTATTGTCAGGTGAGGGTGTGTGTTGTGGAGTCTTTACGCTGCGTTTGAGGGGTTGCGGTTATTGTGTACTTTGCTGGTGTTGTGTATTGTGTTTGACAGTGCTGGTGCTGTGTGTCTGCGGCTCGGTATGTGTTTTAATAGTGTGTGTTGGCCATGCCCCACACATTATGGCACGACTACACAGAGAGAGGGCTTGGCTCATTGGCATGTATGCATCACATTCTTCCCTGTGGCTATACCAGTATTGTAACAGGTCCTACCTTTGTGCACACAGGTGACTCTGGCTATCCTAACTTTCCCAGGCTGTAGACACCAGTGAGGTACTGTTAGAAATGGGGTCTTTGGTTGGCAGTCAGGATACCCCCTGTCCGAGCAAGGACCCTCACTCTAGTCAGGGTAAGTCACACACAATCCAAGTTATCCTGTGCCCACCCTCTGGTAGCTTCGCACAGAGCAGTCAGGCTTAACTTAGAAGGCAATGTGTAAAGTATTTGTGCAATAAATCATAATTTAACACCATATAGCACCACAAAAATACACCACACAGTGTTTAGAAAAATATATAATATTTATCTGGATAAATGCAGGTCAAAACGATCAAAGATGCAATGAGTAAATGTAGAGAAATAACTGAAAAGTGATATAAAGTGTCTTAAGTCTTTTTTAAAAGCAAACAAAGGCCCTCATTACAACCCTGGCGGTCGGTGTTAAAGCGGCTGTAATACCGCAAACAGTCCTGCAAATTTTTTTTAAATTTTGACCATGGCGGAAACCGACAACATGGACAGCCACTTTAACACTCCGACCGCCACTGTGGTACCAACAAACATCGCGGCGGTAACCGCCAACAGACAGGCAGAGGACAATGTACCGCCCACCGTATCACAAGAGGTCTATGCGCAACCTTTTCCGGGGCCGAACCAACATGAACAAAAACAAGGTGGAAACAGTACACAGAAGGGAAACAACTCACCTCTCCACACCCCACGAGGAACTAGGACGCCATGGAGCCCGAATTGCAGATACTGCTGATGCTGGTCTTCCTTCTCTTCTATCAGGAGCACCAAAGACGGCGGCGACGACCACAGTGAGTACTGCACCTACAACACAGGGGAGGGGGGAGGGAAAAGAGAGTGACACACACACACACGCAACACCCCCACCCTCATCCACAACACCATACACACAAATACATGCATCAACATTACATATACACTCCCCCCACCCCCTGGAAGAACGGCAGGACAAAAGGAAATGATTTGAACGAATGTAATCATATGAAATCTCATTATCAAAGTTCAAAATCCAGTATATACAATTATGTACGCCAACTACACAAGTCCGGATAGTGCACCAATCATTGTCCGTGGACCACTGGGTCCAAAATGCATGGACCAAGCCCACACTAGATACCTGACTGGAAATGGAGAGAACACTGCAGGGGCATCAGATCGAAATGAAACAGGAACCTCAGGGGGAGGGGGGCACCTTAGCCAGATGAACGCACGACGCCACTGCTGCACGAGGGGCCTCCATGCCCATTGATGTATCCTGGGGAGTGCAAAGCCACAGTCTCAAGACTCTCCAGTGGGTGGTTTGCCCACTGCATTATCCTTGGTAGTGCAAAGCCACAGTCTCTCAAGTCTCTCCAGTGGGTGGTTTGCCCACTGCATTATCCTGGGGAGTGCAAAACCACAGTCTCTCAAGTGGATAACAGTCTCCATTGGTTCTGGAGTGGATTTACAAACGGAGGTAGTAAATGATATAAACCGCACATTTAGAGCGGTGTCCAAAGTGGCATAACGTATTTTTAGAAGGAATACTAGGTGCGTGTGGTCAAGTGCCGTACTACCCCAACGGCACTGTATAGTGTGCAAAATACACAACAGATTTTGTCTTGTTACAAATTCGCCCTGCTTTGATGCCTTGCACCTCTGCCCATATTTACGCCGGCGCCACGTAGGTCATGATACTTATTTTCGCCCGCACACTTCTCATTGACCCCTGCCTCTCTTTACTGTAGAATGTTCTGCTATTACCGGACAACATGTTCAATCACTACCTTTCGTTTTCTTTTACCTCATGCGTGCTCGTTTTACTTCAAAGCGCTTCCTTTATACTTTACAATTCACACCTATGCTCAATGCTCTAATACTAATACGGAATAATTTTAATACTCACCTTATCACGCTCAGTCCATTCTTACCCTCACACACAGTCTTATGACCTTTTTTTATGTGACAACGTCTTCATAATTACCTTTACCTCCCTCAGGACTTACCAAGGTCCACGCCTCCCCTTCAGATTGGGGTTTTACATACAACCTTCTCCCTGTGTTTACTACCAGGGTCATTCGTCAACATACCTTCGGTTTCCCTGAAGACTCGAATGTACACCTGACTACTGTACATTACAGGTAATTTTCAGCACAAATTCCCTTTCTTACTTTCCTCCCACTCCCTTGACCGTCCTGATACTTACCCTACCCTGTTTTACTTTTTCTCTCTCTTCTTACCTTTCTAGTGTTCCCCAGGTACGACTCACACATCATCCTGGGAGTTACTTTTTCATACACAACCTCTATAGGTAGGCAATGTTTGTGATATCCATACACTTTTACGCACTGAATTATTCAACTACTTTTTTATCATATTGTAGCATTGATATTTATACATACGTTTAGGTTTAAACGCGTGTGCTCTTCACTTCCGGGGCTTTACATTTTTGTCTCCAGATATTGTTTTGACATTAAAACTGCGATCTGCTCTGATGTTATCAACACAGTTGGTTTGATTTGTCACTTACACACGTTTGGAGTTTGCCATGTCTTTCTCAATTTGACACTTTGATATCGCTTTCTCTACTATTTTGTTCCAGTGTATTTATTATTTTTTCATCTCTCAAAAACTTGTTACTGTATGTGTTTTAAAGCCTTGATAAAGTCACAGGTGTGATGAAATGCATGTTGGCTGTGCTTTGTATGAACATACTATGGAATCCGAATGAAGGATCTACTGGAACACAAGAAGGATCTGGAATGTTTTTTTCTTATGTATTTTTTCCCCCAAAATGATTCTATGTTCTATATCTGAACAATACACCTTTGAGTGCGGTGGTTCTGCTTGTTCATGGTTCTGGAGGGGGCCTGGTGCCCAGAGTGCTTCATCCTGCCAAGGACTGAGGTAGTGGATGTATCTCTCCACTGGTTCTGGAGGGGGCCTGGTGCCCAGAGTGCTTCATCCTGCCAAGGATTGAGGCAGTGGATGTGATACTCCACTGGTTCCGGAGGGGGCCTGGTGCCCAGAGTGCTTCATCCTGCCAAGGACTGAGGTAGTGGATGTGATAATCCACTGGTTCTGCAGGGGGCCTGGTGCCCAGAGTGCTCCACGTGCAGTGTGGCCTGTACAATTCACTCACCTGGGTGTGCGTGGCACGACATTGGCGAGGTACAGGTAGCATGATACGCCATGGAGGCAGTGACATACCCCACACTGCTGCGGCTTCGCCTTCCTTCTGCAGGTGCCAACAGTGATGACAGTAATGCTTCATGGAAGCTGCCCAGGGTCCTGGAACTCTCCTCCAGCCTCGGACGACTGACCACTGGAGATAGTAGGCATGTCAGCTGTTGTGCTACTGTCTGAGGACATCGCGGGGCCGCTGGTGGGGCTTGTGGTGGGGTCTGTGGTGGCGGTGCTGGCGGCGGGGTCTGTGGCAGCGGGGATGGTGGTGCATGTGTCAGCACCTACTGAGGGAGAAAGCAGAATGCCTCGGATGGCTGCCCACCGGGAAAGAGGCTGGGGACTGTCGCAGCGGCTGTAGACGTGCCGGAGGCGGTGCAGGTGGCGGTGCAGGTGGTGGTGTTCGCCGCCGTACAGGTTTGCGTGGACAGAAGGTGTGACACTGGTCCCTCAGTCAGTGCCCCCATGCCCTCTCCTGACCTGCCCTTCTGTTTTTGGCCCTTCCCCACCATTGATGGTGGCGCAGTTGTCTTGCCACTATCTCCTTTAGTTTTCGCTGACCCCTTGGTGGCTTTTGGTTTCGGCTTCTCCCTCCTGGATGTGGGCACCTTTTTCACCATGGCAGGTGGCGGAATGTCTTTGCCCTCGCTACGTGGCACACTGGCAGCCCTGATGGTTGGCACACTCCATGATCCCGCAGTTGCTGGCACCATTGTGCCTGGGGATGTGGTGGCTGAGGTGCTGGGCTGGGACCTGGAAAGCCTGGCCCTAGGGGAAGGTTGGGGGGGGCGGTGTAGGGAAGAGGTCAATGTTAGCCAGGAAAAGTTTTTTAGACACACTGGGACGGGCAGATGGAGTCGGTTTGGGAAGAGGTAGTGGTTGTAGGAGGTGTAGGTCTGCTGAATTTGGGTGAAGTTGCATGGGCTGGAGGCTGTTGGGTGGGTGTGTGCCTGTGTTTGTGTACTTTGGGAGGAGGGCTCACAGACACACTGGGAGAGGATAATGGGGATGTGTGAATGGTAGTGGGGGTGGTGATTGCACGTGAGCGGTGTGTGGTGATGGGCGTGCTGGTGATGGAGGTAGTGGCTGAGGATGTAGTGCATGCAGGTGTGAGTAGAGACGAGACTGGGAGGGAGACGTGGAGGAGGGGGACACAGTGGAGGAAGTGGATGTTGGTATGTGTGCATGGGTATGTTGCTTGTGTGAGTGCCTGTGGGATGTGTGGTGCTTATGTTTGCCTGAGCCACTCTTGTGTGTTGATGTGTGTGCATGCTGGTCTGATGGTATGCTTGGGCTAGGCTGAAGTACAGGGGATTGGGTCTGGGTTTAGGAGGTTGAAGGGGGAGGCTGGACACAGGGACAATGGCTGCCATCAGTGCTGAGGCCAGAGTTTGAAAAGCTCTCTGTTGGGCTTCCTGGCCAGAATGAATGTACTCCAGGTATGCATTTGTTTGTTGCAAATGCCTCTCGACACCCTGGATGGCATTCAGAATGGTAGACTGCCCAACAGTGAGGGATCTCAGGAGGTTAATAGCCTCCTCACTGAGGGCAGCAGGGCTGACTGGGGCAGGGCCTGAGGTGCCTGGGGTGAAGGAGATGCCCACCCTCCTGGGTGAGTGGGCATGTGATTGATGCTGAGGGGCTGCTGGGAGGGCGGTGCTGGTAGGGGGGGGGGGGTGGCGGCTGTACCTGTTGATGTGGTGGGCACAGAGGGGCCTGCCACCGCAAAGGAGCTCCCATCAGAGGAGGAGTCGCTGTCGCTGGTCTCTGCTCCTGTCCCTGCCGTGGAGCTCCCCTCGCCCTCCGTCCCACTGGTGGCTTCAGACTCCATAGCTTGACCCTCCAGGGCCAAGTGGGATGCAGCTCCCTCCTGCTCCGGTGCCAAATGCTCCACCGCCTGATGATGCTATTGCACCCAAGAAAAGGGAGACCACAAAAAGGGGGGGGGAGAGACAGAAAAAAGACATGTTCAGTGCATGCAACACCACTACAGTTGGCAGACACAACAGACAGTGAGCAGCCCTCTGCACTACTCCATGCACTTATATTTTCTAGATTTTTCACATGCCCATGCGGTACGAGGCCTAAGCCCAATTGCTGCACACCTGGAAGTCACAGGAGCCTGACTAGGTGTAGATGGCTCTTACCACTGGTGGGGTTGGGGTGTCCACATAGCCTGCCTCACAAGGGACCTTGCCTACCAAGATCACACTGGCCTAGGGGAACCCACTGCCCACCTCCCCCGCCCAGACACCTCGTAATGTGCGCAGAGTCAGCTGAATGAGAGTGTACTCACCCCCTTGTGTCTGCTGTGATGCCCTCAAGCGCCCATCCAACTCCGGATAGACCACCGCCAGGATCCGGAACATCAGGGGGGTCATGGTGCGACAGGCACCCCTTCCACATTGGGAGGCCAATCCCAGCTGGGCCTCCGTCGACTTCTTGCCCCTAGCGGCGCAGGTCCTCCCATCTTTTACGGCAGTGGGTGCTCGTCTGTGGTAGACCCCCAGGGTCCGGACGTCGGCACGCCAAATAGCCTTCTTCTGGTGGCCGCTGACCTAGAGAAATGGTACAAGGGGAAAGGACATCACTCACCCGGCTGGACCGTCATACTTATTGCCCACCAGTTCCCACCCAGGCCATGACACACATACACTCACCATCCGCACATGTAGGCCTCTGCCCCCCCCCACCCTGTTTCTTCCAGCCACACCACTCAAATCGGGCATTGCCCATTCAGCATGCTCACAGTGTATTCACCTGTTTGTCTGGAGGACCGTACAGTTGCGGGTACTGGGGGAGGATCCCATCCACTAGTTTCTCCAACTCCTCCGAAGTGAAGGCAGGGGCCCTTTACCCAGACACTGTAGCCATGGTCGCTTCCAGACACATGTCAAAGCAGCACTTGCAGTGTAGGTCCTCTCCTGTTGAAGGTCAGGTATCAAGTGAGGGAACAGAGAGAAAATGGCGGTCACGTCCGCGGTGGTGCGCACTTTCACCGCCAGCGTACATCGTCATTGGCTCCTCGGACCCATAGTCCCAATGTTAACCAATGTAGAATTGCGCTGCGGTTTCCGACCTCCCACCGCGATGGGGTACAACGGCAGCGCAGTAACCTCGTATCCCCTTGTCCCACCTTACAGGTCAGGCAGACGCCATTTCAGGGGGCCACATGGCATTAATCATAACTGCGTCACACCTATCTAGACCTGGAATACACACAGTTACAGGCACATTGCGGATTAATACTTTTTCTGCAAATTACATTTTGTGATACCTCAGTGTTGGCTGACTCTCTGCTCGCTGTTCTCCTCCATAGGGCACGTCTGCTGGGGCAGGTGATGAGATGGCGGCATCCTCCGGTGTACAGACCCCTGGTGGACCTGTCGACAATGGAAGAGAGACACATCATAGTCACATACAGACTTGATTGTGCAACTATCCAGGAACTGTGTGCCCGGTTGGAGCCAGACCTGATGTCAGCTATCTGCCATCCCACAGGGATACCCCCTCTAGTGCAGGTCCTGTCAGTACTCCATTTCCTGGCAAGTGGTTCCTTTCAAACAACAGTGGCCATTGCATCAGGGATGTCCCAGCCAATGTTTTCTAACGTCTTGTCCAGAGTGTTGTCTGCCCTGCTGAAACACATGCACAGCTACATCGTGTTCCCTCAGGTGGAAGATTTGCCCACAGTGAAAGGTGACTTCTATACCCTGGGACATATCCCCAACATCAGTGGTGCCATTGATGGGACACATGTGGCATTTGTACCCCCCACGCAGGAATGAACAGGTGTATAGAATCGTGAAGAGCTACCATTCGATGAATGTGCAGATGGTGTGTTTGGCAGACCAGTACATCTCCCATGTGAATGCTAAGTTTCCTGGCTCAGTGCATGACACTTACATTTTGAGGAATAGCAGAAATCTCTTATGTGATGGGGCAACTCCAGAGGCACTGTGTGTGGCTAATAGGTGAGACCAAGGACCCAATACAGTGTGGATAGGTGTCTGGGTATGGGGTTGTCCCTAAGGGTTAGTGTGTGTCTAACAGTTGCCCCTCGATATTTGCAGGTGACTCTGGTTACCCCAACCTGTCATGGCTACTGACCCCAGTGAGGAATCCCAGGACAAGGGCAGAGGAATGCTACAATGAGGCAAATGGGCGAACTAGGAGGGTGATCGAACGCACCTTCGGCCTCCTGAAGGCCAGATTCCGGTGCCTCCCTTTGACAGGTGGTTCCATAAACTACTCACCAAAGAAGATGTGCCAGATCATCATGGCCTGCTGTATGCTGCACAACCTGGCTTTGCGACGGAAGGTGCCTTTTCTGCAGGAGGATGGGCCAGATGGTGGTCTTGTGGCAGCTGTGGAGCCTGTGGACAGTGAAGAAGAGGAGGCAGAAGAAGAGGATATCGGCAACCGAAGCAACATAATCTTGCAATACTTCCAGTGAGACACAGATAAGATGTCACTGCCTCCCACATCTCATACTATTGTTGGAGCTAGCATAAGTCTGTCATTTTCACTTAGTGTATGGACCTTGACTTGTCACTTTGCCTTTCCATTTCACAGATGTGGGTACCACTTTGTGCCCTCTACTATGTTTCCTCCTGGCCTAGAGCTGTGTTACATTGGTATGTGCACAAGTAAATTGACATTGCTATATTCCATGGTTATTGCAATTACACATTTGTGAAAGCACAGGCTGACTCCAGATTGTTTTGTGATTGAAGTGTGTTTATTTCTGTGCTAATAAGTGGAGGGGGTTGTAAAATGGGCTGGGGGGATGGTGGAGGAATGTCCATGGCAGAGTCCAGTCTATTTGTTTCACAGGTGCATTGTCCAAAGGGGCATAGGAAGTGGAGCAATGGCAGTTTAAGGATGGACAGGGTGACATAGTGGGACAGAAGGGTGACATTCAGGGGGATCTAATTTCCTGGTGGGGGTCTTGGCAATGTTCTCTGTCTTGTTCCTGGATCTCAGGGACCGTTTGGGGGGGTGGTTCTCCATCTGCAGGGGGTGGGGTGCTGGTGTTGTGTTCCTGTGGCGGTGCCTCCTGTCCACTGGCGCCGGTGGAGGGCTGTTCATCATCCAGGCTAGTGTCAGGGGCCCCTTGTTGTGCCACTGTGTCCCTCCTAGTGTTCACAAGGTCTTGCAGCACCCCTGCAATGGTGACCAGGGTGTTGTTAATGGCCTTCAAGTCCTCCCTGATCCCAAGGTAGTGTTAATCCTGCAGCCGCTTGGTCTCTTGAAACTTGGCCAGTACCGTTGCCATCGTCTCCTGGGAATGATGGTAAGCTCCCATGATGTTGCAGAGCGGGTTCCCTGGGCCTGTCCTCCCCCTGTCACACAGCAGTCCACCCAGCTTCCCTGTTGTCCTGTGCCTCTGTCCCCTGAACCGTGTGCCCACTGCCACTGCCCCCAGGTCCCTGATCGTCCTGTGTTAGTGGGTTTGCCTGGGTTCCCTGTAGTGGTGGACACACTGCTGAGTGACGTGTCCTAGGACAGAGGGATGGGCCCGCTGGGTGGGTGCTGTGCTGGTGTTTCCTGAGGGCTGTAGCTCTATGGTGGCTTGTGACAGTGTCAGGGGAGCCGACTGTCCCGAGGTCCCTGATGGGTCGGACTGCGCATCTTGATCCAGTTGTGCAGAGCTGCTGTCATCACTGTGGGCCTCTTCTGTGGGGGGACTGGATATGTCTAGCTCCTCCTGTCCGGTGACGTTGGGTAGGAGTCCTGTAGGGGTGTAAAAGCATATTTATTGCATCTTTGTGTGCAATGGGTGTGTGACCCTCTACTCCAGTGCTTGCATTCTTGGCTTGGTCCTTGTGTGATAGTTGGTTTGGGGTCTGCATGGATATCTGTAGTGGACATGCTTTGGTGATGGGTGTCCATGCATTGGTGTTACTTGCAGGGCTTGATTTTGGGATGTGTGGGTTGTGTTGGTGGGGTGTCTGTGGGTTGAGGTGATGGGTGTGAAGGTAAGGGTGGGCATGTGATGGCATGCAGGTAGGGTGGGGGATAAAGCAGTAAATATTTGCCTTACCAGAGTCCAGTCCTCCTGCTACTCCTGTGAGGCCCTCAGGATGCAGTATTGCCAAGACTTGTCCTCCCATGTTGTTAGTTGTGGGGGAGGAGGTGGAGGTCCACTGCCAGTCCTCTGTATTGCAATCTGGTGTCTGGAGACCACCGAACGCACCTTCCCCCGTAGGTCGTTCCACCTCTTCCTGATGTCATCCCTAGTTATTAGATGCTGTCCCACTGCGTTGACTCTGCCGACAATTCTCTGCCATAGCTCCATCTTCCTTGCAATGGAGGTGTGCTGCACCTGTGATCCGAATAGCTGTGGCTCTACCCGGACGATTTCCTCCACCCTGACCCTGAGCTCCTCCTCAGAGAACCTGGGGTGTCTTTGAGGTGTCATGATGTGGTGTGGGTGATGTGTGAGATGGTGTGTGTTGTGATGTGTGAGGGGACGTGTTGGTGTGTGTTGTTTGTGGTGCGTGGATATTGTGTAAGTGGTGGTGTTGTGTGTCTGTGGATGCTGCTGTTGTTTAAGGTAGTGTATCTCTCTGGCCATCTTTCTGATTTTTGGATGTAAGGGTTTGTGGGTAATGAGGGTGTGTGTTTTATATTGGATTGGGTGTGTGGGTGTGGTGTGTGTATGTGTATCAGGTGTGTGTATTTTGAATTGTCCAATGTGGTGGTGTTTTGTATGTGTGTGTGTATTTTGTGCGTGGCGCTGTGTACCGCCAATAGTTTACCGCGGTTGAAAGACCGCCGCGTTGATTCATGGGTCGTGTTAGTGTGGGCGTATTCTTGTTGGCGTGACGGTGTCGGTTTTGTTATCGCCAGTTTATCACTGACCTTTGGTGTGGCGGACTTGTGTGGGTTTCTGTATTGTGGCGGATTCCGAGCTGTGGTTTGTAATACCTGTAGCGGAATTCCACGGCCGCAGCGGTATGTTGGTGGTCTTCTGCACGGCGGTAAGTGGGATTTACCGCCAAGGTTGTAATGAAGGCCAAAGTCTCTTTCAAGCACAAAGTACTTGGTTCGCATGAAAAATCTCCGCAAAGGGGCTGCAGAGGAGGAGAAGCGTGGGAACAAAGGGGTGTGGGTCGATTACTCAGGCCGCACACGGCGATGTTGTTTAGTTTCCACGCAGGAATGGCTGTGTGTCGATTTCTGGCGCTCGGTCGTGGATCCTCTTCGGGTTGTGGGGTGTTCAGACACCCTGGGGACGGTGCATGGATTTCCTGCGCTGGCAAGACGAAGTCATAGGAGCTGCGTCAATCCGATGAGCATTGCATTGAATTTTCTACCGCACCGCAGGCGCTGCATCGATTCCTCTCTGGAAGCTAGGCTGCGTTGTTCCGGCGCGGCCATTCAACAATCCAGTTGTGTCGAATTTCCGGTGGCTACGCTGACGCTGCGTCGATCTTCGCATTGAGAGGTCAGGGTGCATTGCTCGAGTTTGGCGTGCAGTGAAATCTTCACCGTGGTGCAGGCTGTGCGTCGTTTCTGGCAGGCTGTGCGTCGGATTTTGCCACACAAGGAGTCCTTCTTGATAGATGAAGTCTTTTTGGTCCTGAGACTTCAGGGAACAGGAGGGAAGCTCTATTCACCACAGCCAGAGAGCAGCAAGGCAGCAGGGCAACACTAAGGCAGCAGTCCTTCACAGAAAGCAGTCAAGTGAGTCCTTTGGGCAGACAGGCAGTTCTTCTTGGCAGGATGCAGGTCTGGTTACAAGTTTCTTTTCCAGGAAGTGTCTGAGTTGGAAGGGGCAGAGGCCCTGTTTATATACCCAAATGTGCCTTTGAAGTGGGGGAGACTTCAAAGAGTGGCTTGGAAGTGCACCAGGTCCCCTTTCAGTTCAATCCTGTCTGCCAGGGTCCCAGTAGGGGGTGTGGCAGTCCTTTGTGCCCTCCACCCTCCCAGCCCAGGAAGACCCATTCAAAATGCCGATGCATGCACGTGAGTATGAGTATCCTTTGTTTGGGGTGGGTGTGAGTGAATGCACAAGGAGCTGTCAACTAAACCCAGCCAGACGTGGATTGTAAGGCACAGAAAGATTTAAGTGCAGAGAAATGCTCACTTTCTAAAAGTGGCATTTCCAAAATAGTAATATTAAATCCAACTTCACCAGTCAGCAGGATGTTATATCACCATTCTGGCCATACTAAAAATGACCTTCCTACTCCTTTCAGATCAGCAGCTTCCACTCAAACAATGTATGAGGGCATACCCAATATTAGCCTACGAAGGGCGCAGGCCTCACAGCAGTGCAAAAACAAGTTTAGGCGTTCTACACTAGCAGGACATGTAAACTACATAGGTACATGTCCTGCCTTTTGCCTATACAGCACCCTGCCCTATGGGTTTCCTAGGGCATACCTTAGGGGTGTCTGATATGTAGAAAAAGGGGAGTTTTAGGCTTGGCAAGTACTTTTAAATGCCAAGTCGAATTGGCGGTGAAACTGCACACACAGGCCTTGCAATGGCAGGCCTGAGACAAGGTTAAGGGGCTACTTAAGTGGGTGGCACAATCAGTGCTCCAGGCCCACTAGTAGCATTTAATCTACAGGCCCTGGGCACATATAGTGCACTCTAATAGGGACTAATAAGTAAATTTAATAGTCCAGTAGGGTATGATCCAATGTTACCACGTTTAAAGGGAGAGAGCATATGCACTTTGCTCACTTTACCACTGCTAACCAGTGCTAGAGTCTAAAAACCAGCAAAAACAGTATCCAAAAAGGGGAGGGAGGCAGGCAAACAGTTAGGGGTGGCCACTCTAAGGCTGTCATGTCTAACAGGTACCCTGCCACGGAAGGGGAGCTCCTTTTCAATGAGGCACACGGTAGGACAAGGCATGTAATTGAAAGGACATTTGGCCTTCTGAAGGCCAGATTCAGGTGCCTGGACATCTCTGGAGGTGCTATCCTCTACACTCTCCTCCAAAGGTATGCCAGATCATAGTTGCCTGATGTATTGTCCACAATCTTGCCCTGAGACATCAGATACTATTACTAACTGATGATGATGAGGCAGCTGGTCCAGTGGCTGGTAATGCATGGAAAATAATGAGGAGGCAGATGAAGAAGATGCAGCTGACTCTAGGACTGAGCTCATCAATCAGTACTTCCAGTAACATACAGGTAAGCTGTGTGTATATTTGCAAGTGTTGTATATCCACAATTATTGGCAACAATGATCCTCCTGAGTTGGATCATCAGTGGTGGTGTGACGTGTTCTAATGCCTATGTGTGTGTTGGGAGAAGTGACTGATTACATGTAAGGTGCTTTGTGAAAATGTCTCATCTCTAGCATGTGTATCTAATGCAGATTGCTAGATTTACATCTCCTATTGACAGACATGTATTGTGCTATGTGTCCTGTATCTCCTGTTCCCATGTCATTCCAGTGACTGACTGTGTAATGTTGATCCTGTAGCTCGTGGCATTCATGGTCATTATCCTTTGCTAACTGTGTCCAGAATGGAGTTTTGCACTTGACGGACGCCAGCTACAGTGATTAGTGATGTATTTCCTGAGACTGGTGATGTTGAAACAATATCTGTTGTGCCCGGTTTAGTTACCAATCTACACTTGACACAACAACAATGTACAGCAAATGTGCTTTGTGTGTCACCCTGCCTTCTATCCTGATGGAACTCTGTTATTGTCTTTTTGCGGGTTGGATACGTGGATTTACTCAAGTGTGTGGCTGGCCTAGTGACTCCCTTACATCTCCCCTGGAACATATCTACTGTACTGTGTCTCCTGCAGATGTTGCCTGCCTCTGCTCTCCATTACACTGGCCGTTGGTTTAGGGGGCCATTACCACATAACATTTTCAATACCAAACACTTGATAATGTCACAATAAAGACACATATGCAGTTGCTGTGATCTATTGTGTTTATTGTGCATACAAGGGAAATGTGAGTAAAACATAATTTGTGCATCCGGTGATGAGTGGGGTCCTGGTAGTTGCAATCAGAGTAGGTGGCACAGCTGTAAGTAGCACAGGTCCAGTGTCCAAGGGCAATGGGAAAATAGAGTAATGTCATTGAACAGTCAACAGGGTGTCTCAGTGGCACACAAGCGAGAGTAACCGGGAGAGTTTCACTTCCTGGCAGTGGGTTTGATCTTTGCATCTGCTCCAGCCGGTTGTCTGGGTGGACGTCCATGTTTGCGGTGGGGGTTCTTCAGCTACAGAGGGAGGGTTGCTTGAGGGCTGTGGCTCGCCTGGCAAGGGCCTCCATTCCACTAGCTGCCCCAGTAGTGGAAGGCTCAGATGTGATGTGGCTAGTGGAAGGGGCCTGCTGGTGGGAGGAGGGAGCACGCAGGGTGGTGCTGATGTCCCAAAGCACCCCTGCAATGGAGGCCATGGTGGCGTTGCGGGCCTGCCACTGCTGCATGACTTGGTGGTGTTCCCTCTGCAGCATTTGGTTTTCCCCAACATGTTAATGATCTGGCCCATGCTGTCCTGGGATTGATGGTATGCCCCTCCCCCCCCCCCATTTGCCTGTGCTCCTGGCATGGTGTGCCCACTCTCAGCGTTACCAGGTCATTCATTGTCTTGGGTGGGAGGGGGCGACTCAGGTCCCTGCACTGTGGGGCACACTAGTGGTTGAACAGTTCTGGGGACACAGGTTTGGGGACGAAGGGTTGGCTGTGATGATGGTGACACAGGGTGGTTGGGGAGTTTGATGTGGGCAGGGCGAGGGAGGGAGTGGTAGACTGAGCAGGTCTCCCAGATGGGCCAGGTAGGTCATCAATGTCCAGACATCCAGTGGCGTTGTCCTCACTGGGGTCTTCATCCTGGGGAGGGCCGATAGTCTCTGGTGGCAGAGGATGGAGTGAGTGAGAGAGTTAAATGGTGGATGTGTGATTTGTTATCTCTTTGTCTGATGCATTCAGTGGCTTGATTTGATTCCCAGCAAGGGCAATGACAGGTGCAACACTGCAGACACTGTTTATGGATAGTGGGCAGTGACATGTACCATGCTCCATAGAGGTTGTTGTCAGTCTTGTTAACATTTGGTCAGTGGGTGGGTTCTGGTCCTGTGTGATGGGTCACAAGACAGGTGTGCCCTGTTAGCTCATGGCAATTCTGGCTTGCTAGATGTGAGTGGGAATGGCTGTACATTGCAGCATGGTCTCCAAGTGGGAGGAGGGTATGCGTGTATGCAAGGTTGCTTGTTCTGTCTGTGCATGCTGTGTATGGAGTGTACCTTCTTTGCTGCAAGTCCATGATCAATCCATTTCACGGTTGTTGATCTGGATATGTGGACCTTAGGTTTGGTGACACTGCTGGGGCTGTGTTTGGCATTGTTTGCAATTGTGTAGTGCCATTAAATTGCTGTCATTGCCATGTAGTGGTCCTCAGTTGCAGCATCCAGTCAGTGTAGCTAGTGCAATAGTCATACATGCAAGAGATGTGATGTGAAATGCACATTTAAGGTTTTGATGTAGATGGGCTAGTGCATTGGGGAAGTCATAGTGATTGGATTTGGCACTGCTATCCATGCACTTGCCAGGGACTATATGGGCATTGGGGCTGGGTGGTGGTGTGGCATTCAGGAGAGGGGTCTTGAGTGATTAGGTGGGAGATACAGTGGGAGATAGTGTATTGGGGAGTGTTTGGGTAGTGAGGAAGCATGCTGGACAGGAGTTATTTGTGCCAGGGAAGTGGTAGTTACATACCAGAGTCCAGTCCTCTGGGTATTCAAGTCAGGCTCTCTGGATGCAGGATGTCCAAGACCATCTCCTCCCATGATGTGATTTCTGGGGGAGGAGGTGGGACCCACCGCCAGTCTTTTGTACTGCAATTTAGTGTCTCAATGTCCTGGAACGCACCTTCCCCTGGAGGTCGTTTCACCTCTTCCTGATGTCCTGCCTTGTGTGTGGATGGTTGCCTACTAAGTTGACCCTGTCGACCATTCTCTGCCATAACTCAATTTTCCTGGCAATGGAGGTTTGATAGACCTGTGCTCCAAACAGTTGTGGCTCTATCCTGACGATTTCATCGACCATGATCCTCAACTCATCGTCTGTGAAGCATGGGTGTTTTTGACGGGACATGGTGGTGGTTGTGTTGCTGTGGTGGGTGGGTGGTGTGGGTGGAAGGGTACAGTGTAGGGTGCTTGGTAGAGAGGGGGTGTTTCATTGTGTGTGAAGCTCAGCTGTGGTGTTTGTGTGTAGTTGTGATGTGTGTATTGTGTTGTTCGTGCAGTTGTGTGGTGTGTGCTGAGTGTGAAGTGTATATGTGCATATGTGCACATGGTGTACAAGTGCTGGTAATTCGTTTGTAGCTCCCGTGTCTGTGAATGTTGTTTTGGTAGTAAAGGATTGTGGGTTGTGTGGGGGTGTTTTATAGAATGCTGTGAGTAGGTGTGTCTGGTGGGTATGTGTTTCAAGTGTGGGGAATTCGAACAGTCCAATGTGGTATTGTGTTCTGTCTGCAATGAGTTTTTGACCCTTTCGATTTGCACCACCAATGGTTCTTGCACCATGGAAGAACCACTGTGGTGATTTGTGGCTCGTAATGTGGTGGATGGAAGGTTGTCGGGCTCGCAGTGCTCCTCCTGTGTCCTGGCGGGGTTGGATTTTTGGTAGTTTAGAGGCGGTCTTCAGAGTGTGACTCGTAATACAACGGTCTAATTACTGCCAACATGGCGCTCTTTTGGCAGCCGCCACGGCGTCGGTCTTGCAAAAAGACCGCCAAAGTCATAATGAGGCCCTTTGTGTCTGATTTACAAATTGGAAAGAAGAGAGAGAATGAAAGGGGCATTACACTCTTCATTTTAATTTCCAAAGAGATGTCAGTTCTTTGCAATTGTGGTTTCAAACTATTGGCTAGATATCGAGAGACAACATGGGGTGGTAGTCTATTTTCTTAGTAGAGGCTGTCACTAAGGTACAGCTTTGTATTTGTGACTGTTGGCCGGTGGTGTTAGGGTGAGCAGACAGTGGTCCTAGAGACCAATGCATGCCTTCCTTCATGTCATTATCCGAATAGGGACGTTTGAAAACAGCCATGTCACTTTCATAGACAGGGTTACTTTTTTTGTAAACAATGTCAACATTCCGGTATTGCAAATGCAGGTTGTGAGTACTTTCCTCACTGAACTCCATCACTACCTTTGCAGGGGGTCACCAACAGAAACAAGCTTCATGAAAATATATGAAGCAAGGGGTTAGGCCTCCCTCTGAAAATGGGCATTTTGTGCTGTATCTGACGAGTACATCAGTCACAGCTCAAAACGAAGGAGACTTTGAAAACCAGTCAGTTTTCACAAAACACCACCTGGTTTGCAAATTGACTTCAGCACATCGGTGGCATCAAATGGAACAGAGGAAGAGCTGTATTCTGTGTTTAAATCAATGTCACAGTCACCAGCTTGGGTGTCTGACGCAGTCATATGAGCGTGCCATGTGCTTGATATGTTTCCACATTTAGTTGCGTATGAGCTGCAAAGTAGTTCTTCTTGGTTAGTAGGTAGACTGATAACCAGTGCGTGGGACATGTAGATGCCAGTCACTACTTCAGATGTTAAATAGTATCTTCAGAAACACTAGGCACCTGTAAAGGTTCTGGGTAGCTGCAACTGTCAGCAGAATTCTTGACACACAGATAAAAGTTTGGCTGCTGCTTTAAATTATGCACTAAGAAGATACACTAAAAGTTAAAAACTGCTGTGTTTCTGTTCATCAGAACTCAGATGTATCGAAGTCAAGCTGTCCCCACTGAGTCACGGTCCCTGCAGAGCAACATTTGTGGAAGATGTAGGTGCGCCTCCCCTGTGCCTATTTTTTTTAATTCCTATTGGACCACAACGTCAGAGTCTTGCACGTTTAAAACAGCCTTGTTTCCAGCCCATCCGACACTGACTGAATACAGTACCTCACAGCCTAAATCAGGTGTATGTTAATCTGTGTCGTTCATGTTCTGACAAAGCAAGTTTTGTCATGGATGGCCAGCCCGACTCATGACAGCAGATGCCTTATCGACTACATCAATTAGATGCCAGGATCCTTTCATCTACAAGTGGTCCTCTTTTGTGATTTACATACAAAATTGGAAGACCTCTTTATCCAGAATAGTTGGTCATCATGAACCTTAGATAAGAATCAACAATCTCTTCACCGAGAAGAGGCACTCCTGGTGTATTTCAGACCAATTTCGGCGAAATGCATCTTTAGAAAAGAAGCTGTTGGTGATGTTTAGGACTGATGAAGACAGGCTCAAAATCATTACATTGAAAGTATTATTGAGTCTTTTTTTTGTCTCATGTTTGCAAATGTTTTTAGTTGACGGATGTTTAGTTTCAGTTAAAGTAAACCAGAGGGTTCTTCTGCTCATCATTGGCTGGTCTCCAATAAAGCACATTAGTTCTTCTTCATCGAAAAGTAAGCAGGTGAGAAATCTCTTTGCATCCTTATTCTGGGCAAGCAAAAGGGCACCAGTGCTGGTTGATCCACTTCTTGATCACGGGTCGGTTTTTATATGCAGTTTAGTTTCTGTCGATCTTTCATAGATGCACTGATACCTAGGTATTGGTTGCAATAAATAAAAACAAACATATGGTAACTCTGTCATCTCATATAATTTCTGCTGCAGAATTCGCATTGTCCTGGTACCTTTCTTCCAGAATGCCCATTACATTTCCTTTTGAGAATGTTTCACCACTCTTGGGACAATTCTGTGATTTTTCCGTTTATTTGGTCAGCGGTTTAAAATGTGCTTTTTCTAGGGACGGTTTAAGGAGTATGGGGGCCATGGGCCAAACCTAATTTGGGGGACGCGTTCAGAAGAGCTTTAAATATATGATCCAATTTCAGTTCTATTGTGTTATCTTTGTCCAGGTCATTTTGACCGGGTCGTTTTTTGTATCTTTGATCTTAATTTTTTTTTTTTTTATATATTTTTCTAAATTGGTGTGGGATTTTTCTTGTGTCCCATTTTCACTTTATTACTGTTTGACACAGAGATACTAGACACGACCCAGGTCCCCAGACCCAACTACCAAGCCAAAAATGCATTAATTTCGGGGTGTAACATCGCACACACACTCCCTGAAACTATGTCCTTGTAAATAGAAGTAAAAGATAAGGCATGCACATACAGACCCTATGGATAATGCTCTGTAGCTTGTAATAACACACTGACTTTAATTCATTAAGGCAACTTACACTTTTGAGTAACTTTACAGCTTTTTAGCTATTCCCAAGAGCGAGGGCTATGCAATTTTCAGAATTTACAATTTTGAGTAAGTATAGTACTGTTTAGATTTTTACAAATTCCCAGTGTAAATGTTCTCCACACGTGTAGCTCACACTTAGATTTGTTTGAGTTACCAAAAAGTAGTAAGCTTATTTAACAGTGTAAATTGCTCAAAAATAGATAGCTTCCAAGCCTTTCAATTTAGTGGAGGCATGTTAGTTACACTTTTGGAGTAATATAAACCTTGTATTTTGTGATTAGTCAATAAATAGTAATCTTACTCACAAGTGTAAATCACTCAAAAGTATAAGTTACCTTTGTGAATCAGGACCAAAATACATATTCCAGAATGTGCAGGATGGTGTACACCATTAGAACAACACTTGCAATCATACAAATATAAATAACGAGTCTATATAGAAATGATTAGTGCTACATAAGAACTTTTTAAAGTTGGTGTGTGCACCGAAATCTACAGGTGAATACATTTAAGTGTTTTAACAGGCCTGTCAGGCTAACACTCTAATTGACATAGAAACATTTTATGCGGCATCATACTTACGGCCGTGCAGAGACACAGAGAAAAAGAAAAACAGGACTCAACACGTGTATACAGAATTGAATTGAAAAAATGCCAACCACTGAATCCGTGAAACACCTTGTCTGTTGAAACGTAGCTGCTGTAATTGTGAAAGGTGGAGAAACCACACATTTTGTATAAATGTAACAAAAACTAAACTAAAAAAAAATATCCGATTGAAAGAGAAAAGATCCAAGGCTGAATATGCGTCCTATTGGGTGCCCCTACAAATAGAGTAGTTTCTATGTTCTATAAATTGCATCTTTTGTAGTAAAATATGTACTGTTGTATTGCCAACAACATACTAGATATGGGCACACACTATATGTCCACTACATACACACACACGTGCTCACACAAGTAAACACACATAAGTGGAAACCTAACCCATCACATTTGTCGAACTTTTCTCTTCCGTATCACTCCAAGCGCCGCGTGTAGCAAAAAAACAATATGACACCATCAGAGTGACAGGAAAAGAATGCATGTGGGGCAGAGCCCCTACTCTGATATGAGTGGACCTCACAAGATTATTTTCTCAATCAGCACATTTGGGGGAAACTAGATACTAACAGGGAGCCATATCTACCACCTTTTTGTTGTCAGTGTCCCATGTACCAGCCATTAGGGAACTAGAATGCTTGTGTAAAATCAATACACACCATGTTGTAGGCCACCTCCCTCTCTATAGGCGCTGGTGATAATCAGAAGCTCTCTGTCACTGGAGGACCCTCACCCAATCCTTAGTCATCACCAGAGAACAAAGGAAGATAAGTTAAATTACAATAAATGCTGTAGCAGTCCAACAAGGTTGAAAGAGTTGGGCTGGACCGCAGTGAGAGGGTCACAAAGTAAAGTGCTTTTCCTGGCCTAAATGGTGTTAAGAGTCGCCACTGTGAAGGGATAGTTGCTGCCCCAATGCACCTTCCTGTGTTTCCCGTCACTCTGTTGAGGACTGCAGTTGTTGGCACATTTTCTAAAAGGTCTGTTTTACTTCTTTCCACAGTAGCATTTGGATGTAGGTTTAACCTTCCTTGTGGCTGAACTATTGGAACTAAAGCACAACTACAATCTGCAAAGTTTAACAAGAACTTATTGAACATGCAGAGGGAAAAATTAGGCAACTTTTCAGACTGATGAAAAATGTTTGCAGTTTGGCTACAAACAAGTATTGTATGCTGACGTTTTGATACATTGATATATAAAACACACTTGGCAATAAAAGTGTGGTTTTTTTTTAAGGCTCCTACTGGTGCAGCACATAATAGGGTGTAAAGAGCATAAGGTGCACAGAAACATTAATTTATCCTAAACTGATTTTTTTTTGTCTATTTGTAACCTATTAACAGATTGGTTTACAAATGTTAGCAATATTTTCGCTCATCTTGCGCATATCCTCTGGGGTGGATCCTCAATAAATGAAAATCTTTATTTCGCTGTCTTTCAACGTGCAACTCCAAGGTTTTGAGATCTTATTCACAAGTTTAGAAGATCTGGCATGAGCTTGTATTAATAAAATAGGTTTGTAATTACAGGTGTGATACAATTCTTAACTCCTACAAAGTTTGTGAAGTTTCTAATTTACGACCTAGACAAAACTGATATACAGTCGTGCTTTTCAATGTACCACAACAATTATAAGCACTGTGAAACAAAGCAGGCAAGTCCAACATTTCAAGTAAAATTGACAGAGGCACTCATTACACGCAGCCTGTAAAGAGCCGCCTTATTTTCCTGGATGGAAATTACCATTACCAGAGGTCCTGCAAATTACAGGGGTGGGAAGAAAACAGGTATAACTGGTTTTTGGAGTAAAAAAGTCCAGGGATCGGTGTTTCTGTATAGAGAGACCCACCCATCTGATGGCTAAATTTAAATACACGAAGAAACTAGATAACCTGGAATCAATACTGGCTTCCCTTCTTGTCCAAACTGTATGAGCCCGGGAGAATATTTTATTTCACAGGCCCCCTGTTTTCTTTTTTTTTTATCACACATGAATGCACTTTTTAAATGCTTGATTTCAGAATGCCCGCTGTACAAGCACATCTTATATTTGATGTGATACACTATAATGTTGCTCCATCTATAATAAGAATGTAGGCCACATTTTCGGTATGCATGTCAACTGACTTGCTCCTTATTTCACTACTTGTCATTGGGGGAAAAGCCATGAATGATTCTACACATTATCACTTTTAATAAATGTCTGTCTGCCTAATGATATAACCCACTAAGCTGAGACACTTTTCCATGTTAAAGAAATACACTATTTTGAATTTTGAAGAGATTGCATCATAATTCAAATTATGTTTGTTGCACGATATAAATACCAAATCTTTTCATGGCTTGCCTTTTGCACAGAGTCTTTATGCTAAGTCCAGCCCATGGCTCAACACCCCCCAATTAACTTACCTGTATACCCCCCTTTATTTGTCACTCGTCCTTAGTACATGGAGCAGCCAGTCACTTGATAAAATAATTGTTAAAGGCAAGGACTAGAAGCATGGAACCCTACTACCCAATCCGACAACTCTACCATCAAAGCACCTTGTAGCAGAACTGAAATAGAGTGCATGCAGTAAAAATTAATTTAAAATAAGTGATCCCAGGGCAGGGACTCCATGCCACTGTGTTGCACGTGACCGTAGTCATGAGTTCCCAGGAAGCAGTTCCAGGCCACTGTGGGACAGGCAAAGATGTGCTTCAACAGGGGTGTTTTGGATGTGACACTTAAAATTTGTTGTTTTGGTAGTTCGGTCTGTGAGCCCTGTGTCGAGTCGGCTATGTCAGTGTCAGCTTTTCTCTTTCCAAGGGTTTCAACTTGTTCATTTTTTGAATTGGGATCTTATATATATATATATATATAATCCACAGTACGCACAGCCGAAGGCCATGTGTATTGGCAGTTGTCTGCACTTTCGCTGTGTGTAGTGTTGGTTGGCTACCACCCGAAGATTGGGAGTCTGGCCCTGCTGCTTTAGTCCAGGCTCTGTGGCCAACCCCTGCTATGTTTTCTTTCCTGCTCTCACTCACTGTTACACTCACCAGTTTGTCCATCCCTTTTAGCCACTCTCACTTGCTCTGAATCAGATACAGGAAAAAAATATATATGTTTTTATAAACCATTTAAGTTTGTTGTAAGAAGATTCCTTTTTTGTGTGTGTTACCTATTTTGGCGGAAAATTAAAGAACAATACAAAATTACATTGAAAAAAATATTGGGGTATAATATATTTCATAATGTAATGAGAAAATTGTTGGGTTAAAATATGTTTTACACATCATCTGATTGGGAGTTACCTTATATTTGCACTCTCTTCCACAAGGCTGTCTACAAGAAATGACCCTTTAATGCAAGAAGCCTACCTTTAGAAAGCAGGATCCATCTCTTCCTCTTTCTGCAGGCAACCACACTCCAGAAGAGAAAGCATAATGTAAATCAGAAGATGTTCTCACCTGTTCCACATCCTTTCTCCTCTTCTTAGCATTTAGCTGCTGCCAAGCATTAGGATTCTTGTGATTTGAAGATTTCAGAAGCTGTATTGTCCTCATCCTGCTTGTGCCTAGGGTACTCCGGCTTCTTGCTATACAAACTGTTCTTTTATTTGTAAGTTGACAATATTTTTTTTTATCTGGTAAAATATTTTTTAAAATCCCAGACAGTAGAATCTGGTAGTGAGCTGGAATCCTCAATTTGATCTTCTTCCAGTTCTTCAATTCTGTCTTCTCCTTGTTGCTCCAGATTTCTCCTCTCCTGTTATGCCCAGAAGCCATTGCAATGGAAAAAAGAATTTGGTACAGCAAAGAACCTATACAATGTCCTTTTATGCAAATCACTCATATGGCAATGAGTACATTTAACCATGCAACAAAGTAAAGAACTATTTGAATATGGATGCAATCTTAGGGCCCAATCAAACCTATACAATAGTCCATACGGAAAATATTCCCTGGATTCACAATATTGGTTTCCAGTACTTCAAATCCCAAATTGCCAAAACATAAAAGATTGAAAAGTAATTCTACATCCGTGACTTGTTTGTTGAAGTTAGAGAATTCCTATTTTCAAACCTTTGTTACAATTTATTTTCAAAGGGACCGCAGAACTTGTATTTGGATTTGCGGAATTCAGAAAGGAATTGTGCATCTCTGCAATAGGGCAGGACCAAAAAAACTGGAAAAATGCATGTAGCCTGGAAGCACTGTCTATTGGTGTATCTGCAGAGGAAACACAAATCCTCAAATGAAAGAAGAAAATAAAGGTCATATGTGATTGGCTACAAATACCACACTTTATGAAACAAGCAAACAATTTCGGCAACATAAGAAACAGTGGTATCTCACAAGATGTTATTAAAATAAAAAGTGCTCTTTCATTAATAAATCAGGGGAGGTATTGGCAAAATCTATTTTGCCTTTAAAGTGTACTTTTGAAATTTTTATGGCATTTAAGAGACTTTTGCTGGAAAAATCCATGTAGTTTTGCTCAGCCGTAGGCAAGACCAGCAAGAGAACAAATTGCACCATGCAATCAAGAGAAATGTAATCTCCGACTGCAGATTTCCACAACATACTATATATTCTGCAAGAAAGGTATTTGTTAGTGTATGCATAACCAACAACTCATCTGAACAGTCATAAAACAACACCTAAAGAAACACCATAAAGGTTCATAATCAGCAGGGGTTGGATGCCAATGGAGGGTGGTTTACAGGGTCTGGCTAGAGGCTAGGTCTTGAAGCCAACTTTGCGGCTGCATGGCCAAAAGCTTTGTGCAGCACTGGTTGGTGGGCTGCGATTGGTAGGTTACAGGACCTACAGGCAACTCCAAAGCACTCACCCAAAGACCATACACAGAGTAAGCTGTTCCTTTGAGTTGGGCACAAGACCTATTCAGAGCCTGTGCAAAAACATGAAATTTACAGGGGAAAAACTGAGTCATGCCTCTACCAACAGGCCCATAAGTAATCAACTGACATTCATTAATTAATGCAGGTTAGCTACTCCCAGTGTAATATCTATCTAGCTGCGCAAGTGTTTTTTAAGGGTGGGCATAACTCACGTAATTTGTCTCTAGCATTCTTATGTGAAATTACAGCAAAATAATGCAAGATATGCAAACTTCTGCATGTAGCTTAACCCACCAGTTAGTGCTCCTTTCTTAGCATAGACCTAGGTTACATTCTGCACCAACAAAATAGCACTAAATGCAACAGAGCATTGGCAGCAGCAGCCAGAAGCCACTCCTGCTCACTATGTTCATTGTTCCTGTGCTCCTGCGGAAGGATTTTTGTGCCAAATTACTCAACATTATGCAAATGTGAGTACAAATATAATTTTTTGTAATTTCAAATCAAAGAGTAAAGCAGAATTGCCAAAATTACTCCAATTACTATAGTATAATTGTTTTGCAGAGGGCTAATGTTTTCCCATGGAAGCGACACGCATTGCCAGTGCAGTCCTTTTCATCTTCACTAAGAGTTTGATATGTTTTCTGAGCAAAAGTATAATAACAGACTGAGCTTTGGGATCTCCAGACCCTTTTGCAGCCCTGTCTTAGTCAATATACCAACATGAGAGAGAGAACCTGACAAATCACATATGAACTACGTGAGTTTGATGAGATGAGCAATGATGTTGGTAGTAGGTTCCAAACCTTCTTTCACCATGAATAAACACACTCTAGAATACACACTAAGAAAATATGTCATGTTTTTTAAAAATCTAAATCTAGTTATAGTGCATATAGTGGGTACAATGTGACTATAAAACCAAACATAATAGTGGTGATAACAATGATAGAAAAATTGCCACATTTTAACAGTATTTAAGAGTGCATTTGTTTTCCATCCTCTCCTCTTTGCCTCTAACTAACATTGCACTAAAATGTGCCTGTTTGAATTTTATTTTATTGTCCTTGCATTTCACCTGCTCACTTTAATGAAACAATGGAGTTACTATTCTGTATGAAGACCGCTGTGGTATATCTCTCTGCGTGCTCAACAGCCATGGTAACCACAAAAAGCTGAAAAGACTTGCCTGCCAGCTTGATCTGCTTACCATTGAACTTTGAAAAGGAAAAGATGTTTACAGCATTTATCTGTGCTATCTCTCAGCTCCCTTCTCCCTGCGAAATACTAACCTTTATATATAGTTTAAATACTTCTTAAATACACCATTTAGCTTGTTAAGTGTTAGTAAAGTCAACAATCAATATATGAGCATACCCTCACCTACCTGTGCTTCAATGGAAAACATGCAATACTAAACAATGCTGAGTGTGATGCATTTGTGATTGACAAAAAGGGCTATTAAATACATGAGTATATAAAATGCAATAGGGAGAATCTAAGTGAGACAAATATTATATTAAGCTGAGCATGGGAATGAAAGGGTAGGCATGGGGGGCTTGTTCTTTCAGTATATGAGGCATCCAATACCTACTCAGAAGCACCTGCTTACTGCAAAGTCTAGGGTTCACTCTAAGTTTGAAGGTGTTTTCTTTGTCACCTTACCACTCAGTCAATAGGCCCAAATGGCAGTATGCATCTTGATTATCTGTCGGTGCATTAGAGAGTGGTCCAAAAAATGTATCTATGTTTTCGAAATACCAAAATAAAAAAAAAATATTGTTTTCTCTTGCTCTTTTTTTTTTTTTAATAGCAGACATTTATGTTGAGTTACTAGTGTGTGATGTTTACATCCAGAAAGAAGAGTTGACCTTTATATCCAGGCACATTGGCCATGACAATTACACCAGCTGGACTGAAAATCCACTCAGAAAGGCCTAGTCACAAATTCCATTTTGTAATACCTTAGTAGTACTGCAATAGTACTACTAACGTGCTTTAAAAGGCTATTCACAAACCTACAAGTGTAACTCTCCACCTCCACGCCTATATTTTTTATGGGGAGATCTTCCCACATGTAAATTTATCACTTAGTAGTAAATGTAGAAGGAACCAGAGGGAGTGGCTGGAAAAAGGCACATAATTATTGCTAAAAGGGTCGGGGTTAGGGAGGAATTTAAAGAGGTTAGAGGAGGAATTTATGGAAAGACAAGCACCCACCCATGGAAGAGTAAGTTCATTGCAATTCACAAACTGTAATTCTAAAGTTACCACAGCAAAAAATGGAACCAAACAATCTCAATTTACTCCAGGTCTTACCTGGATTACATTGAGCACCACTAATGACCAAATAAGTTTACTGCAGCAATTGCCAATAGATAATACTAGAGGTAGGGACTTATATATAAAACCTTAGCAAATAATGTTAATTTACATTAAATTATTTAAAATAGTTAAAAATATAAATAAATATAATTAAATCTTAAAGAACAAAAAATAATAGAAATGTTTCATTTAATTATAAAAACAATCTTACATTATGTTGTATTAATCTGTAATTAATGTGCTTTGATTAATTCAATACATCACATTTAATAATTATTACTCCATAATGAGTTATTTTTATTTTTTCCTTTCAGTGGGAAATTAATTTTCAATTTCGTTTAATTTAATATATTGAAATTAGTTAAAGATTTAATTCAAAATTAGGTTAATAGTGTTGTAGCCTTTTTTTACTTTGTATATTACTATCTAACATAACAATGTCTTTAAAAACTATTCTTGGTTATCTTTCCAAGTTTCCTGCAACTTTGTGCTTGATTTAAGTCCAGGTACTAAACCAAGCTGCCAGAGAGATTAGATGAAGTGCTGCTGTTGGTGTTGTTGATTTAGTAGCAGGTGTGTCTTGGAATGGTAATTGTAGCAAAGATGGGCGCTGCTGCTTAATCTGAAACATGCTCTGGAATCTGAGCCACCAATGTGGTCTTTAGGGATTGATGGAGTCAGCACTTCTGTTCTCATTACCCTCAAAGTTGCAAACTTTAATCGTTCAGTTCAATCACTTTTATTTGTTTTAAATGGAGACATCCAGTCCTGAAATCAAAATAAATGTGTATAGCCCTTGTTTGTCTCACAGATCCAGTATTGTGTCACAGAGGTACTCTTCGCAGTGCCAGGACACAATTTCTTCTTGCAGTCTGTGATCTGTATTCAGGAAAAGGATTAAACTGATGATTAAATCAACTACAATCTCATTGAACTGAATTATGATATTTCCACATGGTGCAGTGTGCCTGAAGCAAGTGCAACAATTAATAGCTTGGTCGTGGTACAATCCTACTTGCAGACTTCCCATGTTAAAAATCTCAAATGGCACTAGCATTTGAATCAGGTGCTACATTAGACCCCATTCGTATACATTTATTATTTTGGCTTTGGCAGTTGCAATACATCTCGAGTGTACCACATAATCATTGACCTGTACTGCACAAAAGGGCATTGCAGCACATAGAAGGCGGGCTTTGAAAGAATGGCTGAAGTGTGTGCAAATTCTGTCAAAGGTGACAAGTATGTTGCCGGCTGAACAATTAGGTTGATACGATAAGCTAAACATAGCACTTTGAAGTATCTGCCGTTTGCTGCAGCTTTTACTATAATACTCATAGTTCAAGTTACCTTCTTTATGAAGAGTCCTTTCATACACAAATAGTTGTGGGCAAAAGCCAATTTCTGGAAAGTTTAAGAGTTTTAGAATGTTGTATCCAAGTATAGAACTATAACATTATGTTATAATGTAGTTATCCTTTGAAATCACTTTTATTTTCTGTAGAAATGTTTTACATAACCTTAAGAAAATGTTTCCTTTTTGTACAATAAATACATTTTTATGTGACTTCCATGTGAGTTATTTGATAGTGCATGCACAACTCAATTTCCAGTTTGCCCTGTTCTTCAATGCAGTTTAGACTAAACACAGATTTACAAAGCAAAAGGAGAACGCCATAAGAGTCAGTTCTAAACCACAACATACCTCTCAACGTTATAATGAACCTAGACTATCTTGAGTTGACACCAGTGGCTAGTCTTTGCTTAAGCACCTTTAACGAGACCCATCATGTAGTGATACAATAGTAGATTGTAGCTTGACAAGTGATTCACTTATCTGCAGTGAGATAAATGGACTGCACAGGGCTCTTCATCATTGCATCACCAACCTATTCCAGCACCTGATTGTGCAGCTGTGGTTCAGCAACAACCATAAAATAGTTCTGCTTAAAAACTTCCATTTTAGACAAAGGTACTCCATAAATTTCAGAAACCACTCTTCTTCCACCAAAAAAAGAGGAAGTCAAGAGATAATTTTGGCCAGTTTCTCATTTTATAGGTTTACCAGATTGCTGATTTAAATATCATGAATAGAATACATTGTAGGTTCAGTGGTATGGGGACTCCTCCCTTAACAACGCTTGATAAAGGCTTTTGTGACAACCCTATCTCAAATTACCTCCATTCTGGTAGGCCGCTTGGATGCTTTGGAGCGATAGTGGCATCCCTCTTTTCCTTCTGCCAAAACTGAGCATGCTGAAGGTTATGAATACACACTACACACTGTTAGCAACAGGCTGCTGCTCTTGACAATGACATCTCCATCATCAACACCTCCTCCCATCTGTTCAGGTTCTTCTCTCTCAGCAACAACCTTCTTTTTCAGGTGCTATTCCCAGGGGGTTGGATTTTGGTTTACCTATGGGACAATTGATCCCATATGGTAAAGCCCACCTAGCTTCTCTCAATGCTCTTGTCTGCTGCATATTGTGCAGTGTGCTATGTGGTTCTCCTCATTTGAACTAAGTGCAAAGAAGTCACAAACAAAGGATTATGAGCTTCCTTGTAGAACCAAAGCAAAATGTTGTGGTATGTTTTGTGCTGATGTGAAGTATTTTGAGAAGATGGATATAGGTAATGGTGATACCAACACAAGCTGAGCATAAGTCATCTGCTCTTCCAATCTGTGACTCTTGACATAAACAATCCCTGATTCATCTTCATGACTGAAAACATCTGTTTTCCTTGTCTGGCATGCCAGATGGTGAAGACTGTATACTATTGTAAGAAGTGTCATTACAGTTGGTGGTCTAGCAAGGTTCCTGCAGTGCTCCAAACATCAGATGTACCCTACTCTTGTTGCTGTTGAGTGTCCGAGAAAGATTAATTGGCTGATTTAGAGTATAAAAGTCAGTGATTACTTTGTTGTGACTGCAGAGGACACTGCCTGCGCCTTCCTGAGAAACCTCCACCATCCATATTTAGAGCTGTTGTAAGACCCATGAATAATGGCTAAAGATTGGGAGGAATCGCTGTCACGAAGGTTCCTGTCAATGTTGTAAAAGGTTGATGGATGACTTCATGAAACAGGATAGCTGTGCATCAAACCTGTACAAAGCTTTACTGTTTTGCTAAACAAAATCAATTTCAGACTTGCTTAGCCCAATCATAACGGTCATTTATGCATCACTAAGAGACATCTGCTTTGGTTCTGTTGGTGGTGGCATCACTGTTGACAAAAGAGTAATTCTCCAAATGTCGTCCTGCCCAGAAGACGGCTGGGCTAGTTTTATGTTGTTCTACTAAGATCAGGGTTATTTTTTTGACTCAATAGATTAGGATCATAGAGATTACTTTTTGTGTTTAATTCTGATTTCATTGATTATGTGTTTTATTCTTATCTGTTTTATTGTTGAATTTGTTTTAAGTGTAATATTCAAAATTGAATTCAATTCAATTGAGGAAATAATATTAAGAGTTTTAACTTCTGGAATTGACGGGGAAATATTGCACAGGGTCACTGACATATAATTTCCAATGAAAACAAGACTACTATTTAAAAAAAACAGGGACATCTATATTATATATTAATATACCCCTTTATTTTATTTAATAAAGAGGGAAGCTTATAAGAATGTGTGTATGTTATCCGAAGAGAACTGGAAAAATAAGATTCATTTTTAAGTATACAACATAGACATCATTTTAATGTTGAGGTCTGAAACACAAGAAGAACTGGGTGTCATTTTTCAAGATTTTGACCAGTCAACAACGAAAAGTCAGAATTGTGGCAACATAAAAGAAAGTGAAATCTTTTTCTGGATGTGAGTGGTTTTCCGGCATCTCTACAAATACATCACCTAGAAAGTTTCTCTTAGGGTTCTTGTTTTATCATCCACCACAATTAGTAATGGGTCTTACATGCAGCCATATCATATAATCAAAACGCATCATTACTAATAAGTAGGTTTCAGAAAATAGTTGAAAGAAATGAGAAAGCTATTTTGGAAAATAGATTATCCGAAACAGATTCACAGTGTTATAATAAGAGCGAGTTCATTGCAAGAAAAGAGTTTTTATAATTAGGAAAAAGAATATAAAGGAGATAGACAACTTGACACCATTCACATTAATTAAATCAATCAAATCAGATTGCAAAACACTTGAAGATTAATTGAGCATTAGTGATAAAATCACTATGATATAGCACATATAAACAAAACAGACAAACAATATCCATTGGAAAAACAGGAGAAGTAACAATCCCATTCCTCTTTTTTTATATTGCACATATGTTCATCAGCTCTAAAAGATGATACTAATCCTTGCAGAGGAAAGAATACAATTATATGATTATCCTGCATGTGCTATGGCCTACTCTATACGTAACAACATGTCAGTTTAAAACTATTTACATAGTCCATCTACTAAGCGCACCATTCCATGTTTGAGAGGATATTTTTGTAATCGGTATTTAGGACACTGTGAGAAAGTAACTCTTTTTGCGTAACCAGCTACATTGTTTTGCTCACTTGCATTACTGCTTTTTGAACTCTGCACACTGTGGCACTGCTGTCCAGTAACCTGTGTATGTGCAGTGATCCCTAAAAAAAAGTAATATTTTCTAATCCTCATTTGACATATTTAAGTTTACAATTAGGCCATAGAATATGGTAGAGAAAAATACAGCAATGGCACTGAATGATAAAGGTTACCTGTTGACTACCTTTGCAGCTTGAGTCCTGTAGATTTTATACCTGAAGTTTAACCTGTCAAAACACCCTTAATGGCCAGGTAAGCCCACTGCCTCAAAATTTTAAATGTCACCCCAAAGTAGTCTTTGTAGCCATAAGGCAGAGTGCCTATTATTTAAATGTAGAATTTGTGGCAATTTACTTTTGACACCCACCCACAGTGACTAGCACTCAAAAGCTACTTCTACTGTAAAGTGATATGGCGGACCTATGAGAAAAAAAAATCTGAATAAAATCATAACCCTGCTGCTCATGTTTGGTACACTATTTGTTGATAAAATCCAATTCATTGTTGAAGCTGGATTTTTAAAAAGTATTTAGGAAAAATGACTTTTAAAGTGTTAGATTTTGTCTTCTTGAGCCCCTGATAAGTAATTAACATTTAGCCTCCTGGCAAATGACCCTTTTAGGCCTTCTTTTAAATGCGTCATGAAAACTGCTCTCAGAGCTGTTACAATGGCTTTGTCCTTTTCACAGTAAGACCGGAATCTGATGATTATGACTGGAATGACATCTGGATAGGGTCTAGGAATTTCATTAATTTGAAAGGGGCCAGGGTGAGGTCTACCTAGGCATAGTTAAGTGTGAGAGAAACCTGACATAGAGAAGCATTGTGTTCCTTAGGCTATCTGTCACCAGTTTCGCACCAGCTAAAGGAGAGATGGAGCTGGTCACAGAACCAGTTTGTATTTCTGAGGAAGAGTGGGCTGCTCGATACCTTAAAACTCCCCTTGCTGGCACTTAAGCTCCTTTCACTGTCAAACAAATTCTGCTATCTTCGATTTACCTAAGAGTAGTGTACTGTGGCATAGTGTGCAGTAAGGGAAACCGGATGGACCACATATTTGGGAAGGTGTAACATTGGGAACCTTTTCCTTATTGGTTAGGGAATGTCTAGAGGTCACCACAATCACTGGCTATTGATTTCTAAAAAAGTGGCACCTCATCCACAGCTCATCAAACCTTCTCAAGAAATGTGGATGAACAGAAGAAGACTAGACCTGCTGTTTGAGACTTGGGTGGAGTCCTCAAGGGCTTAATCCTGCTGGTGGCCTGTGCTGAAGGGAGTCTTAGCCCATAAGTGCTGCCCCTAAAGTCTTGGTAACCTTTACAATTAGCAAAAGGAGCTGCTCCAGTGCTCCAGAAGCTCTGCAAAGTTGGGACTTGGGATATTTTTTGGCTTTGAAGACCTCTGGAGCACTAACAGGACCAGGCCGCAAAGGCGCCTGATTTTGAAACAACTTTTTTTTTTTTTTTAGATAGAACTTCAGGTTTACCTCGCTAAAGGATGTTGAGCTCTATAAAAACAAAACTAAGGGTCAGATTTACAAGGACATTACGCCTCCTTGTGCCACATTAGCATCATTTGTTTTTAAACTAATGTGGTGTTAGGTAGGCATTTCTGCAGAACCGTATTGACAAAGTGGTGCATACTAGCATTGCACCACTTTGTAACCCCTTGTACCACATTATGACTGTGCCAGGCGTACTGTATGCGGGGGCGGAAATAATGGCACAAATATAACTGCGTCATTTTTTCTGTCATTTTTGATGCCTGCATATTGCAGGCGTCCAAGTGACAGGCCCATGATAAGCTATTGGCCTCCTTAGTGCTTTGGTGGACTAGCACCATAATTAATGGCACTAATCCAGCAAATCAACACAATACCGTAATAAATTCTGACGCAATTGTGCTAACGTGCACCATGGTGCAGTGTATTGTAACTACAGTACTACCATGGGGGTGTGAAAGGGACTAAGGGTGGCGCAAGAAATGTGGCGCTTCAGGACTGATGTGCCACTTTCTTGTAGATCTGGCCCTAAGTCTGAAGGTAGAAATCTTGATCCAATAAAGAAGCAAAAAGAATCCTCCAAACAAGAGGACTTCATTGACGGTGTACTTTGAATTTCTCTTGCTCTGAGCTTTTCCCATCAATACCAATGCCTTTAATGGGACTTAGTCGGTGGCTATCTGCCTTTGATAGGGCATTAGTGTAGGCAGCTCACAAACTTGTCTTACTAAAGGATATCGACTTTAATTTTAGAGACTACATCAAAATGAAAAATCTTTGATCGTGACAAACCTGCTTGTTGTAGCTGATCCATGCTCCATCACTGGTGGCCTGAAATATTTTCTAGATCACAGATGGCACATAGTTAATTAGATAAAGCATGTGGTCATCCATGCACTCCCGTGCGTGATGGCACAGTAATTTCGAAGCCTATTCTACGCTCTTGTTGCTCATTCACCTAATCATCTTTATTTGCTCTGATTCAATCAACAAATCATTCACCCACACTCACTCACATCCACCCACTCATATAAATTCCACATTTAGGGCCTGATTACGATGCTGCGGTGGCTGTCAGACCACTGCACTCCAGGCGGTCCGCCCGCCACATTACAACCCTGGTGGTCGGACTGCCAGGGGACTGCTGAGCCCACCAGGAACATGGTTCCCAATGGTCTGATGGCAGTCAGAGTCATAGTCAGCCACGGCTGCACTGAGTTCACTGCTGCTGTGCTGAACCAGAGTCCAGTTTCTGCTAGCCTTTTCGTGGTGGGGACTCCACCATGATAAGACTGGCGGAAACACAGTGCAGTGCAGGGTGCCGCAGAGTGGCTCCTGCACTGCCCATGGCATGGGCAGTGCAGCCCCTCCCCCGCCCAGCACCCTTAGAATACGCATACATAATGATTTGCAGACAGTGCGCATTCCGAGGGTGCTAGTGTGCTAATGTGTTGGCCTCGGCTCCTTTAAGGGACAAATACCCTAGCACTGTTCCCATCTGGCTGACCGGTGGAAATATCATAGTATGGTGGGGGTGAAGCAGCCAGATTGACCGCCACCTCATCCCTGCGAGTTTGGCGGTCAGCTCGTCCGACCACCAAATTCGTAATGAGCCCCATAGTGACTCTCCAATCTATACAACTGTGTTGAGGCAAAATATCTGAACAAAAATCTTGTGAGACAAAATATTGTTTCAAGAATATCAAGGACAAACTATCATAGAGGTAAGTTTCAATGGTTAGGTAAAGGTTTGCTATATAACTTCACATATATGTACCTTCACTATATACATATATTTTTACTAGTATGTAGATGTAGAGAATAGTAAATTTATAATTATCTACTTGTACTTACCTTCTCAATATTTTGTTCCACAATATTTTTGATACAATATTCTCTCCACATGATATTTTTGGTTCCCATATTCTGTCAGTGATCCATGCAACCTACTACACAAACACAAAGTTGCGCACAAAAGAGCAAGAAGATTCATTAATAAAAAGTCAGATCTACTGGCTTTGTCAGGGCTTATTTAGTTTTGTCACAAACAAAGACAATAAAGAAGTAAAACAATAACTTAGTGGTAGTAGGGTCACCGTTAGTCTACAAATATTTGACATTAAAACATGTCTCCACAGAATGTATGTTAGATGGACCAACATGATTTCAGCATTTCTAGTTTATCTCCAATGCATTAAGTAAGCAATATGTCACACATGGTTATTTCTCCTTGTAAAATATTTATAGATATGTCCTTGCTTACAAAGATCACATGAGATACATGCAAACCACACTTTGCTTGATTACAGAAATTTCATGAAATTTCACAATAACGTTGCAATTTGGCCTGGCCCTACTTATGACCAATAAAGACATAACAGGAGGGGTGTGATTCTCTCTAGCGTAATTACCGTAAAATTACTCATAATTATGTGAAATTGTGTGAGAGGGGTAATCCTGTATCTAACGCTATGTTCTTGTAAAAATTTACCCTCACATCTAAAATTGGCCTGAGGATGCATTTTGCTCTAAGAAAATAACACTAAATGCTGCAGAAAATGAACAGCAGAAGGCGGCATTCACTCTCTCTTAGTTTGTTGTCACTGCGCTCCTGTGGTAGGACTTTTGCCCTAAATAACTCTTAATTACTCAAGCTGGCTTAATCATGTAATTTCAGGATCTTGACATTGCAATTGTAATGTGGATATACTCAAATTACTCAGGTTAGGTGTCATTAAAGCTTCTCCTAGGCCTACTGATATCTTGGTATCCCACCTTTACCAAACAAGATAGACCAGGATGATTTGAGCATTGAAATTCATGCTTACTAATAAAGTACCACTCCAATTCACATTACATATAATGTGATAATATGGGATGATTTCAGTCTATTGAGTCATACTTTGGATGGAGTTGCCCAGTATCAGCATGACAGGATGATGCTGTGCTGCATCAGTTAATGTGCATGCTTTAACCTGTTGCTGAGAGAAGACTCAAAGCAAATGTTGTAATAGGTTGACCTCAGTTGCTTCCTCTTGCCAGGAGATCCTGAATTAAAGAAACCTTTATTCTTCTTCGCACGGCATTGTGGACCAGCTTATTTTATCGTCTTTACACCAGTGTCCAACACAAGCTCATGTTACATTGGGTATGAGGAGTGCTTTTTTAAATCATGATAGTCCAAAACTCCTCTTATAGTTGAGGTAAGGAAGCAATGATGATTTCACAATACCGATGATGGCCAAATTAACGGTGGGATTGCCATTGCATAAAGTATTAGGGCCTGACTCATCAAGTACATGAGGCCCTGTTCAATGTCTTTTAAATGACAGGTGAGCTCCACCATGCAGGAAAGCCAGTCTGGAATCATTCAGAAATTGCCTATTTTAGAACATTTGTGAGGCCATGGGTAATTGACATCATCAGTGAAACGTTACACAGATAATGTCTTTCTGGACTGATATTCCAAATTATTGAGTGTATGGGCTTCAAACTGTAATTCTTAGCAAGAAAAGGCATTATTAGACAGGACAGTTGTTGGAGCTATGCCTTTAAGAGCTTCCATTTACTCCATTGAATTAAAACCTTATCGTACTCTGAGAGTCATGATGTTTTACAATCAGACTTGAAATATTGATAAAGAGACATTGATATAGATTGTCCAAGAACTGCAACAATAGTCACAGAACAGGCACAAAACTTTACTGATCATATCATATTTCTTCCAGTCTCTACCTGCTCTGTACATGGAACCAAATAATCAGACAATTGAGTTCATCCTCCTGGGGTTCACCGACCAGCAACAAAAGTCTGTGGGCATGTTCTTGCTCTTTCTCATCATCTACATCATAACCCTGATAGGAAATATTATCATCATGGTGGTTATTCGAGGTGAACCCGAACTGCATACTCCTATGTATTTCTTTATTTCCAACCTGTCCTTTGTTGACATCTGTTTCACAACTGTCACTGTACCCAGACTGCTAGCAAACTTCCTGATGGAGGTAAGGTCTATTTCATTCACAGGATGCTTCACACAGATGTACTTTTTTGTGGCCATGGGTACTACGGAGAGCTTAATTCTTGCTGTGATGGCTTACGACCGCTGGGTGGCCATCTGCAAGCCTCTTCACTACACTGAGGTGATGAGCCCCCTGTTTTGCAAGGGGTTGGCGCCTGGATCCTGGCTTGCTGCCTCCTTGCATACCCTGCTACATTGCATCACTATTTCCAAATTGTCCTACTGTTCAGACAACCACATCCATCACTTCTTCTGTGATATGACATCGCTGCTTAAACTTTCCTGCAGTGACACCTCCACCAATGAGCTTCTTATATTCACTGAAGGTTCCCTATTCATTGTGGGTCCTTTTGTGTTCATATCTGTTTCCTACATAATCATTGTCTCCTCAATCCTGAGGCTCTATTCTGGGGAAGGGAGATGGCAGACATTCTCCACTTGCTCATCACACCTGACTGTAGTTTCCTTGTTTTATGGCACAATCATTTTCATTTATTTCCGCCCTTCACTGAGTTACTCATTACAATATGACAGGATTGTAAGTGTTGTGTACTCTATGATAACCCCTATGTTAACCCCAATCATCTACAGCCTGAGAAACAAGGAAGTCAGAGAGGCACTGAGGAAAGCTATTCAGGGAATTATTCCTTCTAAAGATAAATGAGCACTTTTGTTTAGAATTGAAATGGGAATGTCAGTGGCCTTCAAAGGAGGTGTGTTCTTCTTTGAAAATTGCAAGTAGCCATTTAATCTCAAGGAAAAATTAGCAAAATCTCAATTGCTATCAGATCACTCTCCTGCCCAGGATTAACACTTTTCTACTGACAGTCATGTTCTACTCCACTGAAACAAGTAACTATCCTTTCATACTTTGACATGGTTCAGTAGTCTTCTATATTTTGTCATCACCCACTAAAAATTGCCTTTGGCACCACTGCTGTCTAATCACATGCCAAAGGAAGCATAACCACCTCACCCCTAAACTCGAGGTTCTTCTACTGCATGAATCACATCAAACTGAAGGCACCTTAAATCATCTGTAAGGCCAACAAACTTAGCCACTCTGATAAAATGTTCCTAATCTTGGACCTTATCTGCTACAGTGGCACACTGATGAAATGATTCTACTCCGGGACCTTACTTGCTACAGTGACAGCATTAACCAAGTGCTGCTAAGAATCCTCAAAATAAAGAGGAGACTGCAAGAAGACCTCTGGCCCTTTTGGTTGTTCACACATTATGGTAAAACAGCCCCTTCATTTGAAACAGGACCCTTCACTCCTTTTCCTGAGTAGATAACTGAGGACTTCCCTCTTTTCCACTCATCTCTGTATCCAGTGATTAATTTATAAAATAATAAGTACTGAGGGCCAGAGGTTTGCTCAGAAGCCTTGAGTTGGCTCTATTGGATGTTGGCATGCTGAACACAAATGATACATAATCTTGATTCAACTTCATGTCCCTTTAATTTACCACCAGTGAATCCCTACTCCTTTATCTTACTCTTGCATGTTCCTGCTTTCTCCCGTCTACCTCTCATTCCTCCATGTGTGTTTTTCCTTCTAAGACTGATGAGGTAAAATGAGTACTGTTTCCCAAAAAATAGTGCCAGTGCCCCCCTGTAAACACCAAAAAAAGCTGAAAAGTAGGTATTCGCAATGCAGCTATATCCACAATAAAGATAATGGTAAACAATGTGGCAGTTCATACATTACCCACTTTTCCAAAAATAGGAACAATTTGCAGAAACTGCAAGTTTTTTTATTTTTATTATTGGCACTGGTGCCATACATCCTTGACACTGTATGCCTATTTGTTTTTAGCAGTGATTCAAGATGATTTGGAGCAACATATTGTTAACATATCCCTCTCTGAACCCTGGAACTCAGACCCGAGATAGAAAACCAGTTTTAAAAATGAAGAAATTTGTAACATCCTAAAAGACCATCATAAAGACATTCCTAACATGTCTCAGAACACAGCTACAATAACTAAAAGATACTGAGATAATATATTCAAAATGGGTGTGAGATAGGAAAATTGAAGACATAGGGGCAGATTAAGATTTTGGTGGACGGAAACACGCGTCCACCAAACTTTCAACTGGGTGGCCGCTGCCATGCTGGTGACCTCCACGCCAGCCCCATTACGTCTTTCCCACCGGGCTGCCAGTTAAAACCAAGGTTTCCGCCGGCAGCCCAGTAGGAAAGGAGCAGCAGCATTGTTGATGACTCATAACAGCGGCAAGGTTGCCACACACAGGGGGCACCAGCACCCTCGGAACGTGCACAGCCTGCACCACAGACAGTGCACATATTGAGGGTGGTGGGCAGGGGGACCCATGGCATCGGCAGTATAGGTGCTCCCCTGTGGCCCCCAGCACTTATTCTCCACCAGTCTTTTTATGGTGATTAAACCGCCATGAAAAGGCTGGCAGAGAACAAGGTTGTAATCTGCAGGGTGGCGCTGAGTTCCGTGCCGCCCTAGGTGATTGTAACATCCTCTGCCATCAGTCCAGCGGGATCACTGATTCTGGCGTGGACAGCCGGAGGTTGGAGGGTCATCCCACCAAGTTTGTAATGTGGTGGTCAGACCACCACAGCTGTGGCGGTCCAACAGCCAAAAATTTGAGCTAAACCAGATTCGCTTTTAGTCCTGCATTCTAGGGCACCTGAAATGTGATTCTTTAAGCATGACTTTAACTACAGTTGTGCACCCCTTGCCTGACTACATTGAGATGGTACTTCTACTGTTGTATGGACCTTCATAGCTGTTAATGATACCCATGGCAAATGCTTCACTTTAGGTCATTCCTTGTTGCATCTGTCACCCTTAGGGTGGTCTTCCCCCAGGATTTTACCTCCATCCCCATTTTTTTTTTGCTGGTCTTAATACTCTGCACACTTCACCACTGCAGACCAGTGCTAAAGTGAATGTGATCCTTTCTTAAAACATGCTAACATTGGCTTATCCCCCAAACAGCATATTTAATTTACTTAAAAATGGCTAGTAATGTGGTACCAAGTGTACTGTGGGCCTGTAAATTAGATGCTACAAGTGGGTTTGCAGCACTTATCGTGCCACCCACTTAAGTAGCTCTTTAAATATGTCTCCGGCCTGCCATTGCAGGCTGTGTGCAGTTTGTAATTGCCATTTCGACCTGGCAAAATAAACTTTTTACCAGGCCTAAATCTTCCCATTTAATACATATGAGACACCTCTAGGGTAGACCCTGGTCAACCCAAAGGGCTGGGTGCAATGTCTTTAAAAAGTTACAAAAAGTCCCCCCGAGCAACCAAATATAAATAAAATAAAGTAATAATGTCCAAAATATTTTGAGTTCTTTATTTCAGTCTTCAACCAATCCAAAAAGAATCTTCTGTTCATAGTCTCTCATGCACCTAAAGTCAACACATGTTTCAGTTGTGGTAAGTACCCCTTCCACTTCATCAGAACTACAATCTAATTAAATACATACAACCGAAGCTCAAAACATATAAAAAAACAGAGATAGTAGTCCAATCACCAATCCAATTGGTGTGATAAAATGCAGAAATATTGATGTACCCGTTTTAAGTCCTGGCTAATACAATCTGGTAACAGACAAAACCCAAACAAAGGATCAAATTACGTATTTTGATTTTCTTTAGTGTGGGTTTTGTCTGTTTCCCAGCAGCAGTAAAGGACAAATGTTGTGAGAACAAACTCATGCTAGACATATGTGAGAAGTACCAGTTAAGCCAGAACCAGTTTTACCAATTTGAAGGCAGATATCAAAACCATGACTTTATAGGCCCCATCGCTTCCCATCATATTGAGATAGACATGGGACTTAGTATTTGTGTGCAGTTGAGAAGGAATACATTTCTGCAGCTGATGGGCCAGTAGCTAAAATGATTCACATCAGAAACTCCAGGAGCGGGGCATTTTCAACAGAAGCAAGAAGTATGAAGTGAACTTTAGATTTCAGGCAACATTAGAAAGTCAGATTAAGAAGGCATGCAGCCTTTACATCACAGGTAGTTGCAGGTAAGCACCTCCTATGTGGTTACAAAGCAGGTTAGTAAGATTAAGAGCGTTTTTGTAGGTTTTCAAAGTGGTATTTTACCATGCATGTAAGTCATTTTAGAATGGTTTTGAGTGAGTGAGATAGATAGATTAGATAGTGACTGAAAAACAAACGTTAAAGTGATGTTACAGTTATGTGTTGAAATGGGATAAAAACTAACATTTATAAACCAAAACAACACTGAAAAGTGCTAATTTATTTCAGTGAACTCTAACTCATGAGCCCCACCATTCACTGCTTATGACTTCATATATTACATCAGTCATAGCATGTTAACTAATGTCATTGATGAATCCATTAATGACATCACTGATGATCATCCAACAAATGTGACATTAGCTACGTCTTTCATACTGGATGGTATTCAGTGAGGTACATCTAAATGCTACTTTTTTAAACTAGTGTTAATGGGTGTAACCTTTAACACCATGTAACATCTCTTAAATCACTCACATTCAGTAGATAATATGCCCCTTTTTTTCCAGGATTCAGGTGCATAAGAAACATAGGGGGTCATTCTGACCTCGGTGGTAAAAGGCGCTTACCGCCGGTCAGAAGGCCGCCATAACACCGCCGCGGCCACGGTAAACCGCCATGGTCATTCTGACCCGCAACGTGCAAACCTCCAAAAACCCGACATCCACAAAAGTCCGCCATACCAAAGGTCAGCGAAAAGATGGCGATGACCAAACCTCCACCATCACGCCAACAGAAATACGCCCACACTATCACGACACACGAATCCACGTGGCGGTCTTTCAACCGCGGTATTCCATTGGCGGTACACACCGCCACGCTCAAAATAAACACACACATAGAAAACTCAGCCACATTGGTCCTTTTGAAACACACACACCTGCTACACATACTAACACCACTCCCACATACCCAACACAATATAAAACACACACCCACATCACCCACAAACCCCTACGACCCGAAATTATTGACGAAGGCTGGAGAGAGAGCACAGAATAGACAAACCCACAACACAGAGGCACACAACACCATCACCCACACAGAATCCACGCACCAAACACCACACACCACTACACGCACCATACTCATCACACCAAACACCACCCCACACCTCATCCACACCACCCCATGGCACCCCAAAGACACCCCAGGTTCAGTGACGCAGAACTCAGGGTCATGGTGGAGGAAATAGTCCGTGTAGAGCCCCAGCTCTTCGGGGCACAGGTGCAGCATACCACAATTGCCAGGAAGATGGAGCTATGGCAAAGGATAGTGGACAGGGTCAACGTGGTGGGACAGCATCCACGCAATCGGGTTGACATCAGGAAGCGATGGAACGACCTACGGGGGAAGGTGCATTCCATGGTATCAAGGCACAACATTGCGGTGCAGAAGACTGGCGGCGGACCCCCACCTACTCCCCCAGAATTCACAGCATGGGAGGAGGAAGTCTTGCACATCCTGCATCCTGAGGGCCTCGCAGGAGTAGGCGGAGGAATGGACTCTGGTAAGTCAAATCTTCACTACTTCATTCCCCCCACCCCACCTGCATGCCAAATCATACCCCCACCCTCACCCCCACCCCATCACACCAACTCCTTGCAAATGGCTCACCATCACAACCCACCCATCCCAATACCAAGCCCTGCATGCGACCACAAAGCATGGACACCCATCACCTAAGCATGCCTACTGCACACACACATCACCCCCACAAGCCATCCTCACAAAATCCCACACAAGGGAATGCCTGCACTTGGGTACACGGACACCCACCCATCACACGAAATGCCACACACAGAAGCAATAACCATACCTTCATACCCCTGCAGGACCCGAACGCCCCCACACCGCCACGGAGGGTACAGAGATGTCCATCCCACCCCCAGAAGAGGCCCCCAGCGATGACAGCAGCTCTGTCTCCCTGGACCCAGATGACCAGCCCGGCCCATCGGGGACCTCTGGACAGTCGGTTCCCCACAGACAGCCACAGGCTACACCAGACCCAACCCCCTCTGGGAACACCAGCACAGCTCCCACCCAGCGAGCCCATGCCTCTGTCTCCAGGACACGTCAATCAGCGGTGTGTCCACCACTACAGGGCACCCAGGTTGACCCACCACCCCAACAACAACAGGGACCTGGGGGCAGTGGTAGTAGGCACACCGTCCAGGGGACAGAGGCCCAGGAACACAGGGGAACTGGGGGGGCTGCTGTGCGACACGGGGGGGACAGGCCCAGGGAACCCACTCTCCAAGAAGCCCTCTCCACCATCATGGGAGCTTACCACCACTCCCAGGAGACGATGGCGACGGTACTGGCCAGGTTCCAGGAGATCCAGGCACAGCAGGAGGAACGGTTCATGGGGTTCAGAGAGGAACTGAGGAACATTAGTTCCGCAATGGGGACCATCGTCGTGGCCCTTAACCAGATAGTCACCACATTGCGGGACCATGTGGCACCCCAAAGGGCCCCTGTCACTGGCCCAGGCCAGGAACAGCCTACCAACTCTGCCGGCGCTAGTGGACAGGAGGCCCCCACACAACAACAGGCCACCAGAACCCCACCTCCTGCAGAAGAAGAACCACCCCGCAAGCGGAACCTGAGATCGCACAAGAAGACAGAGTAGGATTGCAAGACCCCCGCCAGCATAAGATACCCCCTGATGTCATCCCACTGTCCCACATTGTCACCCTGTCCAACCTTGAACTGCCCCTGCTCCATCCTTCCACAGGCATATGGACAATGCACCTGTGCGTCGGAGAACTGGACTCTGCCATGGACATCACTCCACCCCCACCCATCACCGTTTTACAATCATGTACCTATATGTAGCACTTAAAATAAATCACCTATTGCACTTAAAATAACAGGAGTCTGCTTGTATTCTTAACAAATGTATTACACATAACGGTGCAATAATGTCCAGTTACTTTGTGATGACAACATACCATTTTCAATAAGCTTTAGTCCATGGGCAAACAAAGCAGAAGTCACGCAGTGGGTCATACAGCTCTGAAAAGGGAACGGAAAGTCACAAATCAGTGAACAGGAACTGGGGGGAAACACAGACAGTAGAGACGCATGAGGCCTTAAGTAAATTTAATATGGCGTGGGTGATTCTTACCTGTGTGCTACTGAAAATATTGCTGTATGATTGTATCCCTGTTGTCCGTTTCGTCCCCGTCGTCTTCCTCCTCTTCACTCTCCACAGGCTCAACAGCTGCTACAACACCACCATCTGGACCATCCTCCTGCAGAAAAGGCACCTGGTGTCGCGAAGCAAGATTGTGAAGCATACAGCAGGCCACGATGATATGGCACACCTTCTTTGGTGAGTACATTAGGGATCCCCCTGTCATATGCAGGCACCTAAACCTGGCCTTCAGGACCCCAAAGGTCCTTTCTATGATCCTCCTAGTTCGCCCATGGGCATCATTGTACCGTTCCTCTGCCCTGGTCCGGGGATTCCTCACTGGGGTCAGTAGCCACGACAGGTTGGGGTAACCAGAGTCACCAATTAGCCACACACGGTGTCTCTGTAGCTGTTCCATAACAAAAGGGATGCTGCTATTTCGCATGACATACGCGTCATGCACTGACCCAGGGAACTTGGCATTTACATGGGAGATGTACTGGTCAGCCAAACAGACCACCTGGACATTCATCGAATGGTAACTTTTTCTGTTTCTGTACACCTGCTCACTGTCTTTGGGGGGAACCAAGGCCACATGGGTCCCATCAATGGCACCAATGATGTTGGGGATATGTCCAAGGGCATAGAAATCAGCCTTTACTGTAGCCAAATCGCCCACCTCAGGGAAAATAATGTAGCTCTGCATGTATTTCATCAGGGCAGACAACACTCTGGACAAAACCTTAGAAAACATAGGCTGAGACATCCCAGATGACATGGCCACTGTTGTCTGAAAAGACCCACTTGCCAGAAAATGGAGTACCCAACATAACCTGCACCAGAGGGGGAATCCCTGTGGGTTGGCGGATGGGGGACATCAGGTCTGGCTCCAGCTGGGCACAAAGTTAATGTATAGTTGCTCTGTCAAGGCGGTATGTAAGTATGATATGTCGTTCTTCCATTGTCGACAGGTCCACCAGCGGTCGGTACACGGGAGGATTCATCCTTCTCCTCGCAAGTCCCAGCGGACGGTGCCTAGGAAGGACAACATGGAGCACAGAGTCAAGCAACCCACAGGTTCGTTCACACAGCTTGCACAGTACACGATTCGCTATGCATTGAAAGGCTTGTATGAGTGGCAATGCAATGCCTAGGCCTGTGTGACGCAGTAAAAATTATGGCATGTGGGCCCTTGAAATGGCGGCTGCCTGACCTGTGAAGTGTGACAGTGGGATGTGAGGTCAATGCGCTGGCGTGGGACACCGTGGCGGTAGGCGGTCGAAGACCGCGGTGAGAGGCCGCATTGGTTAACATTGAACCCTATGGGTTTCAGTAGCCAATGAGGATGTGCACCGGCGGACGCGGTACACACCGCCGCGGGCGTGACCGCCATTTTCTATCTGATTAATCACTCGAGACCTGATCATCCACAGGAGAGGACCTATACTGCAAGTGCTGCTGTGACCTCGGTCTGGAAGATACAATGGCTGCTGCGACTGGGGAAAGGGCCCCTGCCTTCACTTCTGAAGAATTGGAGAAACTTGTTGATGGGGTCCTCCCCCAGTATGCGCTACTCTACGGTCCTCCAGACCAACAGGTTAGTACACAGGGTGCACGTTGAATGGGCTATGCCTGTGTTGAGTGGGGTGTATGTAAGATGGTGGGGAGCGAAAGAGGAGTGCAACGCACGAAAGATGAGAGCATGTGCCACATGGCAAGGTTGGGGGGGGGGGGCACTCACATTGACCAGGCAGAAAACGAATGTGATTTCCTTTCCCACCCTGTACATGTCACATAGGTCAGCGCCCATCAGAAGATCGACATTTGGCGTGCCATCGCCAAGGACGTCCGGGCCCTGGGGGTCCACAACAGACGGGGCACCCACTGCCGAAAGAGGTGGGAGGACATCCGCTGCGGGACCAGAAAGACCACCGAGTCTCTGCTGGGGATGGCCTCCCAAAGTAGGAGGGGTGCCAGCCGCCAATTGACCCCCCTGATGTCCCGGATCCTGGCCGTGGCCTACCCCGATTTGGATGGGCGCGTGAGGACATCACAGCAGACACAAGAGGGTGAGTATCACCACATTCTGCTATCTTTGCGCGCAGTGAAGGTGTCTGGGTGGGGGAGGAGGGCTGTGGCTATCTCTAGGCCAGGGTGCATTCTGTAGGCATGGCCCCCCACCTCTGTAGGGTGCCAAGTACAGCTCTCCATGGTCCGGCCTCACCCATGTGTGCATTTGTCGTCCATAGGCCTGTAGGCCTAGTCAAAATAACTGAGTAGTGTACCCCGATTGCGCGGCCTAGTGCAGAGGGCTTCTGTGTCTGTCCTCTCTGCCAACGGTGTTGCCAATGCATGCTCTCAACCTGTCTTCATTTCTCCCCCCCCCCATTTTCTCTGTCTTCCTGTTCATGTGTGCATTAGCATCATCAGGCGGAGGAGAAGTGGGATCGGCGCACGAGGGAGCTGCATCTCAAATGGCCCCGGAGGGCCATGCAACAGACTCCGAGTACACCAGTGAGACGGAGGGCGAGGGGAGCTCCACAACGGGGACCCGTGGAGACGTCAGCGACACCGACACGTCCTCGGAAGGGAGCTCCCTTGTGGTGGCGGCAACATCCGTGCCCACCGCCACAACAGGTACAGCCGCCACCCAGCGCACCAGCCCGCCCTCCTAGCAGCCCCTCAGCCTTCGCTCCGTGCCCGATCGCCCAGGAAGGCGGGCATCTCCTTCACCCCAGGCACCTCAGGCCCTGCCCCAGTTACCCCTGCTGCCCTCAGTGAGGAGGTCATTGACCTCCTGCGGACGCTCATTGTTGGACAGTCTACCCTTTTGAATGCCATCCAGGGTGTAGAAAGGGAGGTGCATCGGAGCAATGCATACCTGGAGGGCATTCATTCGGGTCAGGCTGCCCATCAGCGATCGTTCAACGCTCTGGCCTCAGCACTGATGGCGGCCACTGTCCCTGTCTCCAGCCTCCCTCTTCTGACTCCCTCCACCCAGTCCCAGTCTCCTGTTCCTCTGCCTATCCCATCCACACCATCAGACCAGCCTGCACACACCTCTACACCCAAGGGCAGCTCATCCAGACATAAGCACCACAGATCCCACAAGCATTCACCCAAGCAACAGCCAGATGCAGACATGCCAACAGTCACTACCACCTCTGTGTCCCCCTCCTCCTCATCTCCCTCCTCCCTCCCTGTGACGTCTCCACTCACACCTGCATGCACACCACCATCAGCCAGTACTTCCATCACCAGCACACCTTACAATACAGTCCGCACACGTGCAGTCACCACCCCCACTGCCATTTACACGTCCCCTGTGTCCTCTGCCACTGTGTCTGTCACCCCCTCTTCCAAACCACACAAACGCAGGCAGCCACCCACCCAACAGCCATCCACCTCACGAGAGCCTCCGTCACAAGCACCTGCACCCAAAGACAGCACACTTGACTCTCCTACAACCACATCCTCTTCCTCCACTCCCATACCCAATACACCTACCCGTCCCTGTCCTTCCAAAGTGCTTTTCCTTTCCAACCTTGACCTCGTTCCAATCACTGACCCACCCCCTCCATCTTGTAAGAGTAAAAAAAGCACCTCAGCCACCAACCAGCCCTGCATCTACTATGACCATAGTGCAGGGCTATTGGAGTCCACCAGCTCCTAGGGCAGGAACATCGGCTAGCAGCAAGGGGACAGCCAGCCCACCCCCTGGGAAGCGGACAAGAAAAACTAAGGGCCGGCACGACAAGCCTGAGACGGCTGCCACCAAGGACAGTAGCCTTGCCCCGTCACCTGCCACATCCTCAAAGGGAGGCAAGGCCCACAGAGCTTCAGTGAAGGAGGGCAAGGGCAGCAGTGCGGAGAAGTCAGGCAGCAGGCGAGCTGCCCAGGAGGGCCCCACCAGCCCCATTCCGGTTGGGACGGACGACACCCACGGGCCCAGGACTCCATCACAGGAGGGCCCCGCGTCCGCAACGTCGGATGGCGAGTGAGCGTGAAGTCTTGGCCAGGTCTGGCTCCCTAGAAACACAGGACAAGAACCGCTGAACAGGGGCCCGCCGTGACAAGACCTGCTGAACAGGGGCCCGCCGTGACAAGAACCGCTGAACAGGGGCCCGCCGTGACAAGACCCGCTGAACAGGGGCCCGCCGTGACAAGAACCGCTGAACAGGGGCCCGCCGTGACAAGAACCGCTGAACAGGGGCCCGCCGTGACAAGACCCGCTGAACAGGGGCCCGCCGTGACAAGAACTGCTGAACAGGGGCCCGCCGTGACAAGAACCGCTGAACAGGGGCCCTTCCTGTAAAGCACCGCTCCGCTGGCCACCGCCGTCTCAAGCACCGCTCCGCTGGGCCCTTCCTGTCAAGCACCGCTCCGCTGGGCCCTTCCTGTCAAGCACCGCTCCGCTGGGCCCTTCCTGTCAAGCACCGCTCCGCTGGCCACCGCCGTCTCAAGCACCGCTCCGCTGGGCCCTTCCTGTCAAGCACCGCTCCGCTGGGCCCTTCCTGTCAAGCACCGCTCCGCTGGCCACCGCCGTCTCAAGCACCGCTCCGCTGGCCACCGCCGTCTCATGCACCGCTTGCCCATTGACAGTGCCGGTTCTGTGTCGAGCAGGGCTTCACGAAGCACTCTGGGCACCATGCCTCCTCCATTAACAGTGGAGTCGGTAATCCATCTGATGGACTGTGGCTTTGCACTCCCCAGGATGGCACAGTGGGCAATCCACCCACTGTAGAGACTTGTGAGACTGTGGCTTTGCACTCCCCAGGATGGCACAGTGGGCAATCCACCCACTGTAGAGACTTGAGGCCCCTCGTGGATTTGGCGTCGTGGACTCATGTGGCTGAGGTGCCCCCCCTTCCCTTCCCCCTGAGGTGCCTGTAGTTTTATCATCTGATGCCCCAGCAGTGTTCTCTCCAATGGTATCTGGTCTCCTGTGTGGGCTTTGCTCCAGTGTTTGTGCACATTGGCCCACGGACTTTAAAACTTGGACAGAATGGGCAGGAGTTATTGCCTATGTATATATTTTTTACTATGTTCATTCCTTATTTTGTATCTTTCATATTGCATATTTCCCATGACTTCAATGGAGCTATATTATACATATATTTTCAAGATCATTTTATTTGTGTCTTTGCATTATCCCGGTGGGTTTGGGGGGTGTCACTCTGACTTGTTGCTCTGCATTGGTGTGTAGGGATTTGGGAGGGGGGTTGGGGGGGTGGGTGTGTTGCGTATGTGTGTGCTCGTAACCTTTTCTCCTCCCCCCTCCCCTGTGTCGTAGGTGCAATACTCACCGTTGTCGTCTGCGCCGGCGTTCGTACTCGTGGTAGATGAGCAGGTAGACAATAGCTGGTAGGATGTTTAATTCGGGTTCCATGCTGTCCTCCATCCTCGTGGAGTGTGTAGAGGTGAGCGTTTTCCCGTTCGTAGTGTGTTTCCGCCGTGTTTTTATCGGCGGGGCTCCCGCCCCGGAAAAGGTGGCGGATTGGTGAGTTGTGATAGGGTGGGTGGTACATTGTCTGCCGCCTGCCTGTTGGCGGTGACCGCCGCGCTGTTTGTCTGTCCCGCCGTGGCGGTCGGAGTGTTAAAGTGGCGAGCTGTGTTGGCGGTTCCCGCCAGGGTCAGAATTCCATTTTTTTGACCGCCTGCCTGTTGGCGGGTTGGTCGCCGCTTTATCACCGACCGCCAGGGTTGGAATGACCCCCATAATGCTTCTGTAGACATTAATGTGATTGCCAATTTATGTTAGAGTAAACTTGCACTTGTAAATTTCCCACACGTGTAAGTGATCTTTGTGGACTACCCCAGTAATGTCTCTGTAGACATTAATACAACCAGAAATTTATTAAACCTTCAATAACGTTCAAAAGAGTGTATCATGATTGTTTATCTTAATAAGATGTAACTGTTAAATACCACATCTTTCATAGAATTTTATGTCAGTGGCTCCACATTAGCCACTGATAAGGCCCAACTAGGTACTATACAAAATCCTCTGTAGTTTGTAAAAAATAACTTACACATATTCCTGTAGTGAGCAGAATGACATAAACCATTAGACTTCCAATCATACTTACACTTGTCCCGTTTGTGAGTCATCCGTACATTCTCCATTCTTCAACAATGTTTAATATCTCAGAATGATCACAGAAATTCTGAAAATAAAAATCTGTAAGTTATAAACCTTCAGTTTACATAGAAATTGTTGAACGTGCTACATAATAGCTCTTTAACATCAGCATGTGTGCAGAAATCCATAGGTGAATGAAGAATTGTACGAATCCATTTTAGTTTTTCTTGCACATTTGGAAACAGACCTTTGATTTAACCTGCACTCACACTAATTGGTCTCAATTTCTATCTTGTTTAAATGAAGCACTATTTGCACTTAAAGTTTAACTGGTAGTTAAACAGTGCACCATAAAACATTACCATAGTAAAACAGACCTCATTTCTATTTGGGACAAGCACTCATGTACATATATCCAATGTATACCATTGTTTCCAGTCTGGGGGTCACCACCCCTTTTGGTGGGTCAAAGGTCCCAGCAGTAAATAAGGGTGCCTTTAATTCTGTGTTTATCTTTCCCATTTGGAGCTACAAACACAAAGGTCAAATGACAGGTTATATGTCTTCTAATCAAGTGTTGCTTATGGATTTGCTGTTACTTTTCTTCCTCTGACTCCAAAGTGAAAGGAGTTTTTAAAGTGAATTATTTTTCCATTTTTACAGGAAAGTGTGATGTTTGTTTGCGACACATACTGCAAATGAACTGTACTCATTCAGCAGTTAAGGAAAGCAAAAATTAAGCATTTTTTGTAATTTTGAAGTGTTAATAGGAACAAAACAAATCAAGACACTTTGGGCCTGATTACAACTTTGGAGGAGGTGTTAATCCGTCCCAAAAGTGACGGTAAAGTGACGGATATACCACCAGCCGTATTATGAGTTCCATGGGATATAATGGACTCGTAATACGGCTGGTGGTATATCCGTCACTTTACCGTCACTTTTGGGACGGATTAACACCTCCTCCAAAGTTGTAATCAGGCCCTTTATTTGGTGATTCACAAACGCTAAATATTGACAGACATTCAATTTCCACACATTATCATGTGTGCGCTATATAGTTTTATCAGTAAATCTGTGTGTGTTTGCAAAGTCATTAGCCACTTCAATAGAATATGTGCTGCCTGTAAACAAGTTTGCTTTTAGCTACCTTCTACAATCTCCCTCTCTCATGTCCATTTAAATTAGGTAGGTCATGAAGGTTTGCCATCCTAAAAGGTTGATTGTGGTTCTAAAACGATTGGGAAACCACTGATCTATACAATATATGTTTGTTGGACCTTTACTACCTACCTTGTTTCCTAACAGGATCTAGGGGTTTATAGTGGAAGTAGAGGAGCAGACACTTGGATTATTTCATCAGGGCTGTTTTACCTTTCTTTGGCTATTTGGGGTAGTTTGCTCTTAGGCCTCCATAACTTTTTGTCCACATAGGCTATTCATGACAAATTTGCGTCCTTTTTTTCATAGCTCCTCGGGATTCTAAAGATACCCATGGTTCATGGATTCCCCTGGAAGGGAACAAAATATTTGGCTAAATAAAGCTAAATATCGGGGTAAAATGCATTAAAACATTCTGCAGAAGAAAGTGCTTGTTTTTTCTGCTGATGGCATCAACAAAAGGTTTGTGGTGCTAAAATCACTATCTTCCCAGCTTTCAGGAACAGGCAGATTCAGAAAAACAAAGTTTCTAAAACAGTTTTGGCATTTTACTGGGAGATAACCCATTTTTCCTAACTTTTGTGCTTTCAACCTCTTTCCAGTTTGTGGTGTAAAGGGATGTGAACCCCATGGTGGATCCCGGAAAGCTATACATTTCTGAAAGCTAGGCAAAATTCTGAATTCAGTAAAGGGTTATTTGTGTACGTCTTTTAAGGTATTTCCAAAGTGTTGAAATAAAAAATATTGAAAATTGGTAGGAAAAAAGCCATTTGTGACAACATTTTCATTTGTAACTTCTCAACACAGTGGCCAATTCACAAAAGCTATATGCCATTGCATCTGCTAAGGCACTTTAGTTGTGGGGATGTATAGGTTTTGTGGGTATTCCAAAAAGTCGAGCCAATAACTGAGCTGTACCTTGCAATGTTTTTTCATTGTGTACAGAGTATTGATCAATTCATATGGTAAAATATAAATGCTGAAAAATAGCTATCAAGAAAACCAATGTATTTCCCAAATGAGCAGTAGATATGGAGTTTAGAAGCAGGGGTTATTTGCACATGTTTGAATATGGGGGTACCCATACTAGCATATGAATTAGAGGATATTTCTCAAAATTATTTATCTCTTACACATTGTCTTACATTTGGAAGGTTCAAATGCAGAGAAATGCAATAGGTAATAACAATTGTTCAACCATTCTGCATTCCTCTAAGTCTCCCAATAGAAAATGGTACCTCACTTTTGTGGGTAGGCCCAGTGTGTGCAACAGGAAACAGACCAAAACGCACCCTGGATACATCAAATCTTTCCACGCAAAACTGACCCATTTGTGCAAAGTGGGTAGCTGTGGTTTTTGGGCTTGGCTCAGATGGCACCAAGAAAAATCGAGCAAACCTGTACATTTAAGAAAGCTATGCACCAAGGGGAATCTAGGATGGGGTGGCTTGCATGATTGTCACCAGGTTGGTTTACCCAGAATCCCTTGTGAACCTCAAATTTGAACTAAAACACATTTTCCTCACATTTCAGTGATGGAAAAATCTGGAATCTGCACTGCCCCACAAACTTCCGTCCACCCAGCATTCTCCTAATTTTCCCAGTAAAAATGGCAACTCAGTTGTGTGAGTAGGGTTAGTGCCCGTGACAGAAAATGGCCCAAAACTCAAAATTGATACATCATATATTTCTATGCAAAACTGACCCATTTATTGCAAAGTGGATAGCTGTGGTTTTTGGGCCCTAGCTGAGCCAGCGGCTAGAGAAAGCTAGTAATCCTGTACATTTTTGAAAATTAGACATCTGGGGGAATGCAGGATGCGGTGACTTGAATGGAAATCATTAGGTTTTTTTACCCACAATATCCTGCAAATCTCAAACTTTGCCTGAAATCATGCATTTTCCCTCAATTAATGTGATTGACTCTTCCAGAATCTGCAGAAATCCACAAAATTCCTACCACCCTGCATTGACCTATTTGTACCAATTAAAATGCTTCACCACTTGTGTGACTGGCCCTAGTGCCAGTGACAGGAACTTATCAAATCAATGGCAATGTGAGCCTTTGCAAGGAGACTCCTAACGACATGGGTTGGAACTGTTCCTGTCACTGGCACTAGGCCCACCCACACAAGTGATGCAGCATTTTCATCAGGATTAGTGGGGCAATGCTGGGTGGTAGGAATTTGATAGATTCCTGAAGAGTCTGTTAGTTTCCCTCACAGAAATGTAGGGAAAATGTGTGTGTCTAGTCAACCTTTGAGGTTTGCAGGGCATTGTGGTTACGAAAATGCAATGGGATGATGAGAAGCACACCACCCTGGACTCCTCTAGATGTCTAGTTTTCAGAACTGTCTAGGTCTGGTAGATTTTTCCAGGTAGAAGCCTACCTAAGCCCAAAAGCGCAGCTGTTCACCATTGCAAGTGGGGTGATATTGGGAGTTAGTAAAACTCTTCTGGCCCATTTGTAAAAAAAATCACCCAAAAGAATCAAATATCCTCTTGCTTGCCATTGGGATGATATGCTTTAGACTGCAGGGGAGCAGACAGACTGTTCTCCACCCCTACTCAAAAAGTAATCTCTAGTGTCTAGTATGATTTCTGCCCCCTGGAGGCAGGTGGAATAATTGCTCCCATCTGCCCCACAGGTGGGCAAAAAGACTGTTCTCCTTTTTGAGGGGGTGAGGGCATTGTCATGCCAATGCTGGGCAGGCCCCACCGCTACAAATAAAAAAAGTAATCCCTAGTGTCTATTTGGCTTTCTGTCCCCCATGGGGGTTAATTGGGGCAATTGCCCCATATGCCACCCGGAGGGGCAGAAAGACTGATTCCCTTTTTTGGGGTGGTGCAGGTATGGCTATGCCCATGCTGGGCAGCCCCCACCCTTGTCGGCTCTCTGCACCTCTGGTGGGCAGATGGGGGTAATTCCCTCCACCCAGAGGGCCAGAAAGACTATATTCCTCTTTTGAGTGGGGATCATGGCCATGCCCATGCTGGGCAGACCCCACCCATACACATAAAAAATAATTAATCCATGGTTTATAGTGGTTTTCTGCTTTCCTTGGGGGCAGATCAGCCTAAAAATATGGTTGATGTGCCCCCAGCAGGAGGCAGAAAATTACCATAAAAATGGCCCATAAAGGAGAGTGACTCTTGCCGAAGGGGCCACTCTGTCATTTTATACAAAAATCCCTGGTGTCTCATGGGTTTCTATCCCCGTTGAGGGCACATCAGCCTAAAAATAGGGCTATTCTGCTTTGGGGGGGGGGGGGGCAGAAAATGGAGAAAATAACGCCCTATAGTGGGGAGTGACCCTTGCCCAAGGGACTGTTCCCTAACATATATTTTTGAAAATTTCTGGCGTCTAGTGGTATTCTACTCCCCTGGGGGGAAGATTTGCCTAAAAATAAAGCTACTCTGCCTCCAGGGGATGCAGAAAAAGGCCAAACGTTATTGCCAATCATGGGAAGTGAGAAGTTGCAAAAAAAAAAAATCCCTGGTGTCTGGTGGAGTGGATATTTGCTTGGGGATTGCCTTCCTTGGGCCACCCCCAAGCAGGGTTCCACTGTGGAAAGGTATTATTGGAAGAGGTAGAGTACCCCTTTCCAACAATATCTCTCCCTTGTGCTTCAGTGCTCAGATGGGCTAAAATAGCAAAGGGAGCACTAAAACTGTAAAAGGGAAATGAGCTGCCATGCTCATTTCACTTTCAATGTCATGCTGTATAGCGGATTGTATATCTTTCTCTTAAAAGCTGTACTGGGTGGTTTAGCTGTCGCCAGTAGGTAATTTTAGTTAGGGCCATGTTGCCATAGAAAATAATTTTTTTTTACTTGCCTATATCTTTGACACCTTTTGACAGATCTTCATACGTTTTTCCAAAAAAGTGTTCCCTGAGAATTTTGTTGTACATGGGAAGTTTTAGAGTGATCCATCAAGAAGGGACCAAGATGACGGGGAATCAAAAAAGTGTGTTTCCCAATTATAATGCCCTTAGGGATTTTGAACATTACTACAGCCTGAACTGCTGCATGGAATTACACCACATTAGGCACAAATGTAGCTTTTGATCCAGAAAGAAGGTGTTTTGTTGTTTATTGTAAATCTTTTGAGAAGTTTTTGAGTTATGAAATGAAACATAGCTATTGTTCTGAATGGAGTCCCTGGGTAGGCCAGGGGGCATTGTTTAAAAAAAAGGAGAGGGGGCACAAGGGCCCCCCCTCCTCAAGCTCACTAAACCCCAGGGGGCACTACCTCCCTGGGGCAAAACAATAAATTACAACAGGCAGAGTGGCAGTCCCTCGTACAGCATCCAGTGCTTCTTCCAGGCAGAATGTCCTCATTCTAGAAGTGTTATAACTCTGTGGTGTCAGCGGTCCAGTACTTATACCCATTTCTGTCTTTGAAGTAGGCAGATTTCAAAGAGAAGACTTTGTAGTGCACAATACCCTGCCTTCCCTGGCCTGACCCCAGACACACTCAAGCATACTGGAGACTGCTTTGTGTAAGGACTGGCACAGCCCTATTCAGGTGCAAGTGTCAGCTCCTCCCACCACTCTAGCTCAGGAAGACACAACAGCCTGGTGATGAGCTATCAGGATATGCAGGGCACACCTCAGCTCACTTTGTGTGACTGTCTAGAGTGAATGCACAAACAGCTCAACTGTCATCCTGACCCAGATGTGCATTCCACAGCCTGGCAGAGGTACAGAATGGTTAAGCAAGAAAATGCCCACTTTCTACAAGAGGTATTTTCAAACATAAAAGTCAAAAAGCAACTTCAGCAAAAGATGTATTTTTGAATTGTGAGTTCAGAACCCTAAACTCAATATCTCTAATTGCTGCCAAAGGGAAGTTACACTTAAAAGATATTTGATGTTCATTCCCATGTTACCCTATAGGAGAGATAGTCCTCACAATAATGAAAACTGAATTTAGCAGAATTTCATTATCAGTACATGTAAAACACATCAGTACATGACCTACCTTTTAAATACACTTGAATCCTGCTGATGGGGCAGCCCTAGGCCTACCTTAGAGGTGACTTGCATATAGTAAAAGGGACCGTTTGCACTTACCAGGTCGAAATGGCAGTTTAAAACTGCACACACAGACATTGCAGTGTTGGCTCTGAGACATGTTTACAGGACTACTCAGGTGGGCGTCACAATCAGTGCTGTAGGCCCAGTAGTAGTATTTGATTTGCAGGTCCTGGGCACACATGGTGTGCTATACTAAGGGCCTTACTAGTAAATCAAATATGCCAGTCATGGATAAACCAATCATCAATGCATTTTAGACAGAAAGCATATGCCCTTTAGCACTGGTTAGCAGTGCTAAAGTGCCCAGAGTCCTACAGCCATCCAAAAGGTCTGAACAAAATAGGAGGAAAAAGGCAAAAACATTCAGGGATTAAACATGCAAAATGACCAGGTCCAACACCTCTTTCAGATTAGTTGTTTCTTTATGTATATGCACCTCTAATATCCTTCCCTAGCAGTCAGTCAGCTCGCCCCCTCCAAGCAGAGAAGTCAAGTTACTGTTCCCAAACCTGGCAAACAGAGTTGAAAGTCCTGACCTCGACCCTGGGGCTCAAAGGAGTTTCTTGTTCATCAGTGGTTGAGACTCAAGACTTCTGGTCAAGAAATCTTGGTACACTGACTCGAAGTTTGTCTCATTTATATACCCAAGTTGTGGATGGCCCTTTGTGGATGGCAGTTTACCTCTGTGACCAGTTCTGTGATTTTTCAGTTTACACGCAGAATGGTCTAGCCATGGTCTCTGTCACAAGTATGAGTTTGAAGATGTGGCATTGAGCTGGAAATCTTCCCTCAGGAGCAACCGATAACAATAACACAAAGGCATGTGAGTCTCTTCCGTGTAACTAACCCTTTGGGTGGAGGTGTGGCCTCTCCCTCAGAAAACAAAACCCATGAAAGGATAGAGGGAAACTCCCCAGCCAGTACAGTGGGTTCTGTCTCCTTCCTTAACACTTCTGTTTGACCCATGAAAAAGAATCCCTGTAGGGGAGGTAAACCTTGTAATCCCCATATACTGTCTGGGGCTTTCCTTCCAATCCTCCATCTTAGGTAGCACTAAAGTATAGCCAATATAAAATGCAATCCAGTATGGCCACGTGTTATATGTTCATTACATGCATTCTGTACACATGCAAGTATTGTATACTCTCATGACATCCTAATCACATATGGGTAGGTGAAAGAACCGGCTGCGGGATACTGGCAGAACAATAAAAAAAATTATTAGAGCCAATATGTCATTCTCCCTAGCAGTCAACAGGAAAAAGGCCAAATTTCTTACCATATTTAATTCATGGTCGCTTTCAGTCCTCTTCAGTTAACAGTAGTCACACTCCTCAAGTGAAAGGTGCACATGGTGTGCTCCACCCATAGTTCTGCTATGGATCTCACTCCATATCGTGAAAGGGTCTTGTGTTCGCACATGGTCACTGTATGTGTTGAGGTGGGGGTCATTAACACTACAGTCTGCTAATTCAAGGCAGGGGTGCACACTCTTTCAATGTGTGAGGTGACGAGCAGTGCACTGCAATTACAGTTCTGATACTCTGATGTGCTTTACCAATACCCTTTTAATGCACCACCCTCATCATACACAGAACATATTTTGCACATTTTAATTATGGCCCATTCTTGACTCTAACATGTAGGCAGCAGCCTCAAAAATCTCTAATGCCCATGGACTCAGCATGTTATATAAAAAGCAGCTTATTGGTCAGGCATAAGGTTGTCCTAAATTGTAACCTTGGCATTTTGGAGACATTTGCAAACCACTTGAACGTCAACCTTGAGGATTTAGATGTCAGTTGAAACTTTCTATGACAATAAATTACATAATATATTGTCACCCATGGTACCTACACCCAGACCCAGTAGGTGCATAACCCACTGTACAAATCCTATGACTGTAGGAACTGACTTTCAGGAGGGCTGCATTTTGGAAAGCCCTTGACCATGTATTGCATTGGTAGAGCACAAGGTCTGGCCTTTACCCAGGTCTTGTGCCCACTCTTATGATTTTGTCCCGCGCTGCATCAAACTTTCATATGGATGTAGCTCATGTGCCTAGCCTCTAGCTGTGCCCAGTGGTGATTGAGCACTAGGTCCGGCCATCAGGATGTCTTTACACATATCCTCGTGATCTCTGCATTGTATTCAGGGCCTGGCCATGTGCATGGCCCATGTGTCCACAGAACTCAATGTGCTGCGTTGAGAACCTGCTATTATTATTTTAAAACTATCCACAGATTCATGTTCGTAGGTCAAAAATGGTGTATCAGCCTCCTGTGTATTGTTGTCCTGACTGCATACACAAAAAATGGCTTCTCCAGGAATTTGTGAAGACTTGAACAGAGCTGTAAAGCCAACTGTGAAAATGACCTCATCATAATGTTTTTAAGGAGCAGTATCTACACTCCTGGGACCCCTCCACATCCTTCCTGCTTTATCTGTTTGCCCTGCCTTTCAGGTCCACATTTTTTGTATGTGAGGCAGGATCCCCACGCATTCTCCTACAGAAATGACAATCCTGGGAAGCCAATTAGATTCTGTGTATCTTCATGTCAGGATACTTCAATACGATTTCCTCAGAAGCAGAAGATAACTCCTCAGTCCCGACCCGAGCTACTCAGAACAAATTTTAATCCTTCGTGCTGATTACCCCGGAGGGGGAAAGGGGAATGGGATTGTAGAGAGACTGCCACAGAGATGATGAACGTCAGTACTCAGTCTGCCTCTTCACGTCTAAGATTGGATGCAGCACCTGCAAGAGTCACAGTCACAATTACTAGGGACATACAACATCAGTTTTACACTTTCTACTCTTAACACTTAATTCTCTTTAATTCTATTCTTTCTTCACTCACCCTGAGTTCTCTGTAGCCTTGCTTCTCTCTATGAATGATAAGCTCTTCTTAAAAAATGCTTATTACTGATTCTGGAAGAACTTCTCAACCTTTGTTAGAGATTGGTTTTATGTTGCTATATATATATATAGTTGCTGATAATGCGTTCTCCAAATCAGCTGATGTTAGTTGGTTTTTACTTTACATTAGAGAGTTCAATTCTTCTTTCTTACTTCGACATCTGTTGATAACTTGTATTTGTAAATGCTTGTTTATTAAGGTTAGTTTCTCCTTTCTTACTTCGACATCCGTCGATAACTTGGATTTGTAAATGCTTGTTTATTAAAGTTTGTTTCTCTTTTAAACTCTACTTTGGTTTATTACCGTTGCATTTGTAAATGCTTACTTGTTAACATTCATTTCTCCGTTAAACTCGACCTTCGTTTATAACCTTGGTATTTGTAAATACTTGCTTGTTAAAGTTCGTTTTTCTTTTGACTTTGGTATCTTAAACAGGAACCTTGTAAACATAAGGTTTATTCATACATTAAACTCTGTAGCCTTGCCAAACCTCCACTGGAATGGTCTACTATCAAACTCCTCGAATAAACCTTGACAATATTTATCACGTTTTCTGTAAAATAGTCTTCAAGGGAAATTTTACCTCACAGGAGTTTCTGCTCTGAAGCACGCTCTCTCTCCACACAGCTGATTCCTGTCAGACCTCAGTTGAAGTGCGAAGCTTCCAGCTGGTGAGCTTGTAACCTAGCAACCAACCGATTGCAAGACTAGAACTGTAACTAACCTTCAGGACTCACGACGGCCATCTTGAATCTTCTCTTCTTGATTCTTCCATTGAAATAAGCGCAAGATTACTCTGCAAACCTTCTTCCAGTTTGGGCTTTGCTGTCTCCACTGAGGATCTCTCTTTGCTTTTCTCAAGCATTTCTTTGATTTGATTTGGCAAGTTTGTGTGGTCATGACAGTACTCCCCCTCAAGGAACAGTTCTCCAATTTAGGTTTGCTTGGGTAGGTTCTATGAAAGTTTATCACTAATCTTGAAGCATGTACATACTCGTGTGACTCCCAGGATCGTTCCTCTGGACCATAACTTTTCCAATCAATTAGATAATAAAGCTTGCCATTACGGATTTTGGAATCTAAGATTTGATTGACCTCATACTCTTCTGCAGAGCTAATCTGGATAGGACTTGGAGGGGAGTTTTGACGTAAATTTGGAGGACTGTTCTTTAACAAGGAGACATGGAAAACAGGATGTATCTTTAGATGAGTTGGCAACTGCAATTTAACTGCCACTGGATTGATCATCTTGTCAACTTTAAATGGGCCTATAAATCGTGGCTGAAATTTGCGATTTCCTTTCAGACGTAAATGACGAGTGGATAACCAAACTTTGGGGGTCATTCTGACTCCCGCCGGCCACGGTAACCGTGGTGCCGGCGGGAGCCGCCAGTATACCGCTGCGCGGTCAGAAGACCGCCGCGGTTATTCTGTGTTTCCCGCTGGGCGGGCGGGCGACCGTCAGAAGGCCGCCCGCCCGCCCAGCGGGAAACCCCTTTCCACGAGGATGCCGGCTCCGAATGGTGCCGGCGGAGTGGAAAGGGTGCGACGGGTGCAGTTGCACCCGTCGCGAATTTCAGTGTCTGCTATGCAGACACTGAAATTCCTAGTGGGGCCCTTTTATGGGGGCCCCTGCAGTGCCCATGCCATGGGCATGGGCACTGCAGGGGCCCCCAGGGGCCCCACGACACCCCATACCGCCATCCTGTTCCTGGCGGCCAAAACCGCCAGGAACAGGATGGCGGTATGGGGGTCGGAATCCCCATGGCGGCGCAGCAAGCTGCGCCGCCATGGAGGATTCCCATGGGCAGCGGAAAACTGGCGGTACACCGCCGGTTTTCCGTTTCTGATCGCGGCTGTACCGCCGCGGTCAGAATGCCCAAGGGAGCACCGCCAGCCTGTTGCCGGTGCTCCCGCTGACCCCGGCCCTGGCGGTCAAGGACCGCCAGGGTCGGAATCAGCCCCTTTGTCTCTTGTTGAATAAATGGGGCTCTCTCTTCTTTTTCTATCAGCCTGAGTCTTATATGAATCTTTTGCTTGAATGATGTTTTTTCTAGCCCTAACTAACGTTGTCTGCAAATCCCTCACCATCTTTTCTACTGCAGGCACTGAATCATCTTCTTTACCCAACATTACATTAGGTTGTCTACCATGGTTCAGATAAAAGGGGGTGAACCCAGTGGTGGATTGAACAGCATTATTGTAAGCAAATTCAGCTGCCCACATCAACTCGGGCCATTCCTTCTCTTGATCAAATAAATTGTACTGTTCTAACTCTTGATTCACTCTCTCTGTTTGTCCATCAGTTTCAGGATGGTAACTGGTAGAGTAACGAGAATCAATTCCTAATCTTTTACTAAAGGCCTTCCAAAAGCGGGAAACAAATTGGGACCCCCGTCTGAACCTAGAATTTTTGGGATACCATGGGCGCGTACTATGTGTTGTGTAAACAACTGTGCAACCTGTGGGGCTCGAGGGATTTCTTTCAAAGGAATGAAATGCAACATTTTAGTGAAAGTGTCTACAAAAACTAGGATGGTGTTAAAACCTTGGCTACTAGGGAGGTCCACTATAAGATCCATAGTAACAGTATGCCAGGCATGGGGTGCAGTGGGCAAAGGTCTTAACAGACCTTGTGAAGCTGTTCTATTTGATTTCCCTCGTTGACATTTGTCACAAGTTGACACATATTGTCTTATCTGAGTTTTCATTTTTGGCCACCAAAATTCTCGTTGTATCAGATTTTGAGTTTTTTTAATTCCTTTGTGTCCAGCCAATTGATCATCATGATAAGCCTGAAGAATTTTTTCTTGCAGCTCCACAGTCGGAACATCTAGTGCAACTTTAAAGTAAGGCAAACCATTTTTGATTTCTCTTCCTTGGTCTTCTTTGGACCACTTCAGCATTCCTTCGAATGTTAAGCTTTCTTGAATTTCTTGGTTAAATCTTCATACAAAATGGCAGATATGAACTTCTCTTGTGGAATAATCAATTCTTTTTCTGGAGGCTCTTTAACTTCACCGGTATCAATTCGAGATAGAGCATCTGCCTTCCCATTTTCTTTTCCTGGTCTGAAAGTGATAACAAAATCAAAGTCTGCAAAACATAGGGACCAACGCAGTTGCCAAGCTGTTAGAGTTCCAGCTGATTTTAAAAACTGTAAATTTCGGTGGTCCGTGTAAACGGTCACTTTATGCTTAGCTCCCAAAATGTAATGCCTCCACTCGCGAAAAGTTTCTTTGACTGCCAATAGCTCCTTATCCGCAATTGAATAATTTATCTCTGGTGGTGTTAATTTTCGAGAGAAAAAGGCCACTGGATGTAATTGACCTGCATCTTTATGACGCTGGGAAAGGATACCTACTATGGCAACATCTGAAGCATCTGCCTCCACATAATAGGGCTCATCCGGATTGGGGTGGAGCAAGATTGGAGCTGAGACGAAGGAATTCTTCAAAACATTAAAAGCATTTTCAGCTTCTTTTGTCCACTCAAACTTCATTCCTTTCTTCAACAATCGAGTAATGGGTGTAACTGTTTGAGAAAAATTGGATATGAATCTTCGATAAAAATTAGCGAACCCCAAGAAACTCTGGATCTCTTTGACATTGCAAAGAGAAGGCCAATGTTGCACTGTCTTTAACTTGGTAGGATCCATACTAGCTCCTTCTGGTGACAAAATGAATCCTAAGAACTCAACTCATTCCACATGAAATGCACACTTCTCCAATTTTACATAGAGATGGTTTTCTTGCAACCTTGTGAGGATGGATCGAACATGGGAAATGTGCTCCTGTAGATTGTCGTAAAAGATTAAAATGTCATCTATATAAACCACGGCAATCCGGTTGAGGAATTCTCGTAATATATCATTAACAAAATGCTGGAAAGCAGCGGGAGCATTGCATAACCCATAAGGCATCACGTGATATTCAAATAATCTGTATTGAGTCTGAAAAGCGGTTTTCCATTCATCCCCTGAAGCCAATCGTATCAAATGATATGCTCCTCGCAGGTCCAATTTGGTGTAGATTCTAGCATTCTTTACTTGATCTAATAAAACTGACAGTAAAGGCAGTGGGTATCGATTCTTGATGGTAACCTGATTGAGGGCTCGATAATCAATGCAAGTTCGAAGACCCCCATCCTTCTTTGGTATTGTTGGAAAATGGGTTATTGGTAAGGGCAGGTAGGTACCTACACTTAGCAATAGGCCACTAACCTCCACTAAGGTCCAGTTAGGTCTCAGCAAATTAAACCCAGCTCAACCCTTGGTAGCTTGGCAACGAGCGTCAAGGCTTAACTTAGGAGACAGAGTGTAAAGCATTCAAATATCACAAAACAGTAATGAAATGAAACACAGGAAACAGTTTAAAACTCCAAATCCACTTTATAACAATAGATTATATTGTTATCTTTAAAATGACACCAAAACAAATAAAATCAGATAAGGGGAACCGGAGATATGAATTTGTAAAGATTTTTTTTTTTTTAGCACCTAGAAACAAAAAGCACCAATCGGGTCATCTGGTTGCACCTCGACCGGGGCAAAGTGAAAGTTTCAGGCCGACCGCGATGGAGCCCGGCTCGGCTACAGGCCGTGGAAGGCCTTGGTTAAAAGTTTAACTTCACACTTAGGGGGTCATGCTGCCCGCCAGGCGGAAACCGCCATGCGGCCGCCAATGCGGCCGCACTCACGCGGCCCCCATTCCGACATTCCCGCTGGGCCGGCGGGCGCAAACCAAGTTTGCGCCCGCCGGCCTAGCGGGAATGAGGCCGCAACACAGGAGCCGGCTCCTAATGGAGCCGGCGGTGTTGCAGCCGTGCGCGGGTGCAGTTGCACCCGTCGCGCTTTTCACTGTCTGCAATGCAGACAGTGAAAAGCTGGCTGGGGCCCTGTTAGGGGGCCCCTGCACTGCCCATGCCAGTGGCATGTGCAGTGCAGGGGCCCCCAGGGGCCCCAGGACACCCCTTACCGCCAGCCTCTTCCTGGCGGTACAAACCGCCAGAAACAGGCTGGCGGTAAGGGGGTCATAATCCCCAGGGCAGCGCTGCTTGCAGCGCTGCCCTGGCGGATTATCACCACCGGGGCATAAACGGCGGGAAACCGCTGGCCCCGGCGGTGCGACCGCAGCGGTACCGCCGTGGTCAGAATAGGGAAGAAAGCACCGCCAGCTTGTTGGCGGTGCTTTCGTCATTTTTGCCCTGGCGGTCTCGGACCGCCAGGGTCAGAATGACCCCCTTAGTCTCTTTTTCGAAGATTTTCTTCAGCGGGACGAACCTGCCAGTCCAATCCGACCTCCTGGACCCCTTTGCCGGATACGTGATGCGGGAATCCTCGGTGGAGATTTTTACCTTCGGACTTAGTCTCTTTTTTTGAGGTGAAAATCTTTCGACCGGGGTAAACCTGGATCTTGATCTGACGTCCCTGGAGCCCTCCTCGGATACGCTGGCTGGAAGGTCCCGGTCAACTTTTTACCTTCGGACTTAGTCTCTTTTTCGGAGATTTTCTTTACCGGGATGAACCAGAAAATCAGGCCGGGTCGCGGTTGAGGCAAGCCGGCTAGAGTTGCCACGGCGGGTCGGTCCTTCTATAAAGCTTTTTTTCAAAAGTTCTCCAAACTTCTGGGGCTTCTCCCAGATGTCCTTTTAAGGTTCTTTTGAGGTCCACAGCTCACCCCAAGGTTCCAGAAGTTCTGAGATGGTCCTTGGGGGGTGCAGAATACAACTCCCAGAATGCACCAGGCACAAACTCCTTTTTGGCCACTGGACAGTGGTCAGCTGGTCGCTTTCTTCAGGAGTTGGTGCAGGGGACTCTGGTTAGCAATTTTTCACCTGTAGCAAACAGGGAGTCCCTCCTTGAACCAGTTGAAGCCAGGCAAAGTCCTTCTTGTGGTGAAGCCCAAGTGTGCAGCTAGTGCAGTCCTTCTGAGTGCAGGTTCCAGGTGCAGGCCAGGGGTCCAGCAGGGCAGTCCTTTTTCTTCTGTTGTTCTTACCTGTTGGATGTGGTAGGGAACTCAGGTGTGGGTGGGGGTCTGCCAGTTTTATCCTTGCTCCTGGGTGAAAAGCAGGGGGTCCTGGTTCTCCAATCAGGTGCAGGGTCCTTCCCCCTGTGATGACCACTTCCTGGGAAGTGTGGCAAAAATCAATCCCAGGAGGCAACATTCTCTAAAAATCTATCATGGTTGAATCTGATTTTTGGAGGTTACATCTGGCTGAGCCCACCCACTGGTGTGGCTAGAAATCATAAACACACCCCTCTCCTGCCCTCTCCTAATCTAATCAAGAGGGCACCTAGCTGCCTGGGGTTACAGGATGTGGGGGTGTTGCTGGTTGCTCCAAATGTCCTTCTCTGTCTTTGAAGACCAGTTTGGCAGCCCTCCCCCTTCCTGCCTCACCATCTGCTGAGGGGAGATTCCTTCCCACAGGCACATTCCTTTGTGTGAAGCCAGGCCACTTCACACCTCATCAAGGCAGCTTGGCCAAGCTGCTAGAGGCTGGCCAATCAGAGCTCAGCAGCAAAAACAATGCAGGGCTGAAATTGGCAACTTTTCAGGTAAAGTTTAAAACTCTTTACCTGAACAAGTTATATTAAATCCCACAACTGGAAGTTGTGGGATTTATTACAACAATTAATTCGATACCAAATTCTTGGTATGCATCATTTAAGGAGACTTTAAAAATTAAAATAAAGTCTCCCCATTCTAGCCTATGAAGGCCATTTACTACAATGAGGGAAAAGCGAATTTGGCTGTTTTTACCTCACCAGGGCTTATAAAACTATTTTTTATAAAATCCCTGCTTATAGTTACATGGCACCCAGCCCTAGGGGCACATAGGGTACACCTTAGGGGTGACTTATATGTAAAAATAAGGTAGTTTAAGTCTTTGGAACTACTTTTAATTCCAAAGTCGAATTTGCATATAACTTTGATTTAAAAGCAGCCAGCATGGCAGGCCTGCCTTTAAAATGACACTGGGCACCTCAGCAGTGCATCTATGAGTGCACTACCTATGCTGTGGTCCCTAAACCTACATGCCCTACCATATACAAGGGACTTATAGGTAGGTTAACTTAGCCAATTATAATTAGCCTAATTTGCATATCCATTTTACACAGCGCACTGGCCCTGGGACTGGTAAGCAGTACCTAGGGCACAGCCAAGAGTCAGTAACCACCAGTACCTGTCCAAAAAGTGTGGGGGTGACCAGGGCAAAAAGGAGAACTTTCCTACAGGTATGAAAAATAGTGGGGATGACACTGGGGATTCAGAAGGACGCATAAAACCATTAGCAAGATATTGATCCAAATACTCCTTTAAATGTTGGTTCTCTGCTTCGGTCAATGCTTATATTCTGCTACATGGCAATATTGCACCTGCCTCCAGTTCAATTTTGCAGTCGTAGGGTCGATGTGGCGGCAATTTCTCAGCCTCCTTTTTCATCAAAAACGGCGACTAAATCCTCATATTCTTTTGGGATTTCTGTTGTTTTTAGTGCACAGATCATTAAAGAGTGTGTTGATAATCAGGCCGCTTGGGTCTTGGTGGACACTTCCACTCCATCATGAAAACAATTCTCTTTGCAGTAAGAGAAATTCATCTTGATCGTTCTCTTGCTCCAATCAATTTGTGGATTATGTTCTGTAAGCCAGGGCAGACCCAAAATGAGTTGAAATTGTGGAGCATCTATCAAATTAAAGATTATCTGCTCCTGGTGCCCACCAAAACCTTGCATCTGAATTGGTTAGGTCTCATGGGAAATGGGTCCTGAAGAAAGATTTGTTCCATCCACAGCTCTTACTACTTCCAAAGTAGATTTCTTGATGAATCAAATACCCATTTTATGAGCATATTTGATATCACAGAAGTTGCCCGTAGCTCCAGAGTCTCATAACTGAGATCCCTTGAATTTCCTTCTCAAGGGTCTTAACTGATACTGTTTGTACCAAATGCGGCGATGCGCTTTGTAAGGTATTTGCCACTCGTTGATCTAAAGGAGTTGTCTTGGGTTCTGCTTTCATCAGGGCAACTCCCTCTACTGATGAAGCTGGCCTTTTCCCGCCTGAAGAGCTTTGGGTTTCTTGGGACAGTTTTTAACAAAATGCCCAGATGCACCACAATATAAACATAGTTGATTCACTCTTCTTGTCTCTTTTTCTTCCTTAGATAAAGGACCTCGGATGGAACCAATTTGTATTGGTTCTTCTATCGTTATCCCTTCTCCGGCTCTCATATGATAATTTCTTACACAATCAATTCTCAGAGGAAATGGTCGATATTCTCTTCTCTTTTCTGCTCTTCGTTCGGTTAACCGGTGGTCAATCTGTAACACAAGATCAATTAACTCCGAAATTTCGGTGAGTCTATTTGGAACTTGTGCTAAGGCATCTTTCAATTCATCTCTCAGTCCACGATAAAATATGGCGGCTCTTTTTGACTCCGGCCAGGCAGTCTCTACAATGAGTTTATTGAAATGAGCCAGATAGGCTACTAGATCTTTATTAACTTGCCTGATTTCCAATAGTTCATTGTCAGTGGCTTGAGCTGCATTTCGCCGATCAAATATTCTTAAGAACTCTTCCTTGAAATTTTGGAAATTATTTAAAACAGGATCATTTCTGGAAATTATTGGCATGGACCATGCTGCCGCATCACCTGTCAGATAAGACAATATAAATGCCACTTTGGACTGGTCTTCGGAAAAAATTACTGGTCTACATAAAAAATGCAATTAGCATTGGGTCAGAAAAATCTGCACCTTATTTGGATCCCCACCGAAGTGCTCGGGTTGAGCCAAAGGAATAATAGGGGAAACCGCATCAATTACTTGAGTGGATATACCTGCAGACTGTGAAGGGCTAGGGATTTGTGAAAACACAGATTCATTTGATTTAGCAGTGTTCCATAACTCATTTATTTGCTGTTTTATTTGGACTGTTTCTTCTATGGTGTTATTTAATTGTTTCTGTAACCCTTCCAAAACGGTGGCTAATGCTTTTATATCACTTCCTTCTGCCATTCTGCTCAGAAGGAAATCTGTTTTTTCCCTAAAATCAGGGTGATGGCACTTCAATCTGTCAGGATACTTCAATTCGATTTCCTCAGAAGCAGAAGATAACTCCTCAGTCCCGACCTGAGCTACTCACAATTAATTTTAATCCTTCGTGCTGAGTACCCCGGAGGGGGAAAGGGGAATGGGATTGTAGAGCGACTGCCACAGAGATGATGAACGTCAGTACTTAGTCTGCCTCTTCACGTCTAAGATTGGATGCAGCACCTGCAAGAGTCACAGTTGCAATTACTAGGGACATACATCAGTTTTACACTTTCTACTCTTAACACTTAATTCTCTTTAATTCTATTATTTCTTCACTCACCCTGAGTTCTCCGTAGCCTTGCTTCTCTCTATGAATTATAAGCTCTTCTTAAAAATGCTTATTACTGATTCTGGAAGAACTTCTCAACCTTTGTTAGAGATTGGTTTTATGTTCCTATATATATATATATATATATATATATATATATATATATATATATATATACACATATATACATATATATATATATATATAGTTGGTGATAATGCGTTCTCCAAATCAGCTGATGTTAGTTGGTTTTTACTTTACATTAGAGAGTTCAATTCTTCTTTCTTACTTCGACATCTGTTGATAACTTGTATTTGTAAATGTTTGTTTATTAAAGTTAGTTTCTCCTTTCCTACTTCGACATGTCGATAACTTGTATTTGTAAATGCTTGTTTATTAAAGTTTGTTTCTCTTTTAAACTCTACTTTGGGTTATTACCATTGCATTTGTAAATGCTTAATTGTTAACATTCATTTCTCCGTTAAACTCGGCCGTCGTTTATAACCTTGGTATTTGTAAATACTTGCTTGTTAAAGTTTGTTCTTCTTTTGACTTTGGTATCTTAAACAGGAACCTTGTAAACATAAGGTTAATTCATACATTAAACTATGTAGCCTTGCCAAACCTCCACTGGAATGGTCTACTATCAAACTCCTCGAATAAACCTTGACAATATTTATCACATTTTCTGTAAAATAGTCTTCAAGGGTAACTTTACCTCACAGAAGTTTCTGCTCGGAAGAGCGCTCTCTCTCCACACAGCTGATTCCTGTCAGACCTCAGTTGAAGTGCGAAGCTTCCAGCTGGTGAGCTCGTAACCTAACAAACAACCGATTGCAAGACTAGAACTGTAACTAACCTTCAGGACTCACGACGGCCATCTTGAATCTTCTCTTCTTGATTCTTCCATTGAAATAAGCGCAACATTACTCTGCAAACCTTCTTCCAGTTTGGGCTTTGCTGTCTCCACTGAGGATATCTCTTTGCTTTTCTCAAGCATTTCTTTGATTTGAATTGGCAAGTTTTTGTGGTCATGACACTCCGTTCCCATTAAATATCTGTGGAGTCCTCTTTTGAAATTTAAAAAAATGTTTCCTCATCCAATGTGATTTGCTTAATTTTCAACATTTTTATCCTCGGACCTTCTATGAATCCAGACCTATAGATAGTCGAATGAAAAAAGAGTGGGAATATCTGTAAATGTCATTCTTTTATTACCACTTACATAGTCTGGTGGCTGGATCTGTATGACGCTTGACATACCAAAACTTTTATGAACCTGTGAATTGAGTGTCCAATTTCATGCAAATGGCATTAAAGTTATGAGCAACACCAAATTGCCATTTTCAATTGTAAGTGATTTTTAAACTTAACTAGTCACTATCACTGTCTCAGTGATAAACTTGCATATTTATTTAAATGTTACATAATTTGGGATATTTTATTGCACTAAATGCAGTGGTATTAAATGATATAACAGGGAGCAGCAAAATCTGGAAAATATGTCCTAGGTCCCTGTGAAATATGGGTTGATATTTCTAATTCCAGCCCCTCAAGCCACACTAAAACTTAATCTTATCAGGGCCTCTAGGATTTTGCTGCAATAGAGACCAAATAATGAGGTAGGTTTATCTAAATTACACAGCAAGAAATGACAAATTTTGCACCATGTTGGAATGCTATCTGTGTTTAGCCGCTGGCTCCATTTTGACCACTGACTCCATTTTGTGCTTGGCTCCAGATGCCGTTACATCGGCGGTGCAAGTATTTTTTCACCCACAGCTTGTTTTCTACACAGAATGTGCTTATGCTCTTCTTACTAGCAGAGGGTTACACACATGTTGGAACAAAACATGGGGGATGTGGAAGGTAGATGATAAGAGAAGGCTTCGGCCCTGCAAATGTTTCCATCAAGAAAAAGTACAGGTTCTCTGTCTCGGGAATGTGCATCAGGGCATTGCCCGTTCCTTTGATTGTTTTCGACACAGACCGAGCACAGCCAGCATTCGAATTTCATAACTCACATCGGGGGGGAGGGTTGCCATAACTTTCCTTTTGGGTTTATTTAAGGTATGTAAGGTTGGGAGGCTTGGCACTCAGTTAGGAATTCTCCTGAACAAGGATGCACCGTTCAGGGTAAAATATCGCAGGTTGCAAAGATGTCCTACTGCCTCAGCCATCCAGGACGAATATGTGACAGAACAACTAGGTCCTAAACAACTATAGCCTAAACCACTACTGCTAAACAACTAAAAAGTCTCTACAACTAAGTACTGAACAACTACTGTCTGAACAACTACTGTGTCTGAATAACAATTGCCTGAACAACTAATATACATATATATATATATTCTAAACAACTAATAAACCATAAAAACCAAAAGGAAAACCTTACCTTAAAATTAGTTGTTCAGGCACCACCCCGCAGAGCCCTACTGCCCACACAGCCCTTGACAAGGGCATGGATACCACAGGTTAATCCTATCACTACGACTCCCACAATGCACCATCCAATTAATGTGAAAACCTGCAATGTGCACATAATGTCACATTTAATGCATGTATGTTAGACTTGGCATCCTTGGCGTGGTCTCCCCTAACTTTTTGCCTCTGTTTCCCAAGTTGTTGCTGTGTGCTGGACTCTGTTTTTGTTTGCTCTGGACACTTTACCACTGCTGACCAGTGCTAAAGTGTAAGTGTTCCCTATGTAAATTGTATGTGTAAATTGGCTTATCCACGATTGGCATATTTGATTTACTAGTAAGTCCCTAGTAAAGTGCACTAGAGGTGCCCCCAGGGCCTGTAAACCAAATGCTACAAGTGGGCCTGCAGCACTGGTTGTGCCACCCACATTAGTAGCCCTGTAAGAATGGCTCAGACCTGCCACTGCAGAGTCTGAGTGCAGTTTTAAACTGCCATTTCGAGGCCCAAACCTTCCCTTTTTATACATGTAAGGCACCCCTAAGGTAGGCCCTAGGTACGCGCATGGTTAGAGTGCAGTGTATGTTAAAGGTGGTACATGTACTTATGTGTTTTATATATCCTAACAGTAAAATATTGCCAAATTCAATTTTCACTGTTGCAAGGCCTATCTCTCCCATAGGTTAACATAGGGGCTGCCTTTATATATCATTAAAGAGCAGATTCCCTTTGAGAGCAGATAGACATATGGAGTCTCTGAACTCATAATTTAAAAATACATCTTTTATTAAAGTTTGTTTTTAGATTGTGTGTTTGAAAATGCCACTTTTAGAAAGTAGGCATTTTCTTGCTTAAACCATTCTGTGACTGTGCTTGTTTCTGGATTCCCTGTCTGGGTCAGTTTGACATTTGGCCTGTTTGCACCTCTCCTCTAGACAGTGACACAAAGGGAGCTGGGGTGTAGCCTGCATATCCTGATGGGTCACCTGGGCTGAGGGGAGGAGAAGTCACTTACACCTGAAAGGGCTGCCCTCACACAATGCAGTCTCCAACCCCTGGTGTGTGTCTGGGGCCTGGCCTGGGCAAGGCAAGATCTTGTAAACAACAGAGACTTCTCTTTGAAGTAGGCCTACTTTAAAGGCAGAAAGGGGTACAAGAAGAGCATCCAAAACCCCTGAAAATCAGATCACTTCTTGAATCAAGAGGAACCTGAAGAGCTGAGAAGTGCTGCCCTCCCTGTGACTCTGTTTGGTGGACTATCCTGCAGTTGCTGCTTCTGCCTGTGGAAGGGGACAAAGACTGGATTTTGTGGTATAATCCTGCTTTTGAAGAATCTCCAAGGGCTTGGACTGAGCTTGCCGCCTGTTCTGAAGTCTCAGGGCCATCAAGGACTTCTCCTACCAGCACCTGGAATCTCTGATGAGACTCCTGCGCTGGCAAGTGGTGCCTTATCTAGTCACTGGGCCCTTGAAAGGAAAAGCTGGTGAAATTCCAAGGAAACTGACCTCGGACGACTCTGGCCTGGCGCCGCTGCCGAATGCCATGATGCCGCCTGCAACCGACTCTGTGGTCCTCACTGGAGTGTGAAGACTCTCGCAGCCTTGACACCGCCACAGCCCCGCCGAAGTTTGCAACTCCATGGAAGTCGCCTCACCATTTCATGACCGCCACCACCCGAAATGTGCGGATTCAACGCTTTGTACCAACGCCGCCTCACCTCCACTGCTCTACAGCAAGGACCCAATGCCTCTTTGTGACGCCTCCACGGCTTCTCCCCGCACCACCAGAACCAATGCCACATCTGGTCCAGCAACGCCGCGATCCCCGACTTTACGCACTGACTTGTTCTCACAGTTTATTAAGGTACTGTAACTGGGGGTCTGCGTGACTCGGCACCCAGTGCCATTGGTGTCAGATTGCTGGGAACAACTCCGTCACGATGTTGTGTTATCGGCTCATCAAAGCATTTGCTGTCTCCAAGTGCTATTTTTGAGTTTATTCTTTTAAAATTCATAACTGGACTTGTGTATGCTGGATTTTTGTCATTTTGGTTTTGTTCTGTTTTGATAAATATTACCTATTTGTTTTAAACCTGTGTTGTCATTTTGTAGTGTTTTCACTGAGTTACTGTGTGTGTTGGTACAAATACTTTACACATTGCTTCTGAAGTTAAGCCTGCCTGCTCGTGCCAAGCTACCAAGGGAGTGAGTGGGGGTTAAGTGAGGGTGATTCGCCTTTATCCTGACTAAAGTGGGGATCCTTGCTTGGACAGGGGGTAACCTGACTGCCAACCAAATACCCCATGTCTAACAGTGTTGATCAGCGGTGAGGATTGGACTTGTATTTATGGTTGGCATACAGTGATTAAGTGTACACTACTGTTTTCAGTGCAGACTATTACCTGACCACATACTACTTGTCTTTTCGATTTTGTATTTTTTCGTTTTTTTGTGGATTTTTCCCTACTTCTTTTTTTGGGTGATCCTTTATTGACTTTGGAACTCCATTTGGGAGCTTGTTTTCTGCCTTTGGAACTTTGTACTTTTTCACTCTTCATGTCTTAATCCGCGTGGTATGTGTCTGTGGCCTGGGATGGGCAAAGCAAGATCTTGTAAACAACAGAGACTTCTCTTCGAAGTAGGCCTACTTCAAAGGCAGAAAGGGGTATAATAAGAGCACCCAAAACCCCTGAAAATCTACCAAGGAGAAGAGCTGAGGAGAAGTGCTACCCCTGCCTGTGACAGTGCTTGTTGGGCTAACATGCAGTTGCTGTTCCTGCCTGCGGAAAGGGACAAAGGCCCTAATTCTGAATTGGGCGGCCGGCCGGCGGCGCCCGCCTGGCGGGAACCGCCACTTGGCCGCAACGCGGTCAAAAGACCGCAGAGGCCATTCTGGCACTCCAGCAAGGCCCACGGAGCCAGTTGCAGGCGGCGTCATGGGATTCAGCAGTGATGCCAGTCCTGAGTCGTCAGAGGTCAGTTTCCTTGGATTTTTACCAGCTTCTCCTTTCAAGGGCCCAGGGACTGGATAGGGCACCACTTGTCAGGGCAGGAGTCTCAGCAGAGAGTTCAGGTGCTGGAAGGGGAAGTCTTTGATGGTCCTGAGACTTCAGAAGAGGAGGCAAGCTCAGTCCAAGCCCTTGGAGAATCTTCAAAAGCAGGAATATACCACAAACTCCAGTCTTTGGCCCTCATTCCAACCCTGGCGGTTTGAAACCGCCAGGGCGGAGGGCAGCGGAAGCACCGCCAACAGGCTGGCGGTGCTTCCTGGGCTATTCTGACTGCGGCGGTAAAGCCGCGGTCAGAAAAGGGGAACCAGCGGTTTCCCGCCGGTTTTCCCCTGGCCCAGGGAATCCTCCATGGCGGCGCTGCCTGCAGCGCCGCCATGAGGATTCCGACCCCCTTCCCGCCAGCCTCTTCCTGGCGGTTTACACCGCCAGGAAGAGGCTGGCGGGAACGGGTGTCGTGGGGCACCCTAACAGGGCCCCACAAAGATTTTCACTGTCTGCATTGCAGACAGTGAAAATCGCGACGGGTGCCACTGCACCCGTCTTACCCCTGCAAATCCGCCGGCTCCATTCGGAGCCGGCTTCCTCTTTGCAGGGTCTTTCCCGCTGGGCCGGCGGGCGCTGAGCAGATAGCCCACCTTATCCGATGAAAACAGGAGTGGACGAAAAGCAAAGAAAACTGTCAGGGCGTCCAAAAATTCCTTCATCTTTAAAGGATCTCCGGAATATCGAGGAATAGTGGCAGATACGGGTGGTATGTCCATTGATCGGGAAGACAAGACCTGTCGTAGCGCAGTGTTCTCTGCCCGTAACTGTTGTAACTCTTGGGCTTGTTGTTGGACAGTCTGTAACATGGCTTGAGCATTTTCTGATGCCTCTCCCTGTGGATCTTCCATGGCGCTTTCACAACGCAGAATCTTTTGGCGTTGCAATATGTCACGTACTGCACTGGACTTCTCACCTCTGGATTTCGGATTGGCGAATACACCAAGTCTTCTGCAGGTCCTGGATACTCCCAGATAAGGGCGACCCCTTCTAGTAGCCACGGTGCCGCTTGACAGGCTACGCCAAAGCAGACCGTACCCTCCAGAAGGAGTCCCAGAGAGAAAAAAACCCAACACTGGGGAAAAACCTCTAACAGAAACTCCTGAAGGAAAACAAGAAAAAACAGGACATGACAACAGGAAACAAAAATAGGCAGTATCCAGGGTAAAAGGCAGAAAAAAAGGAACAGGTAAAAATCTCCCAAGGCAAAAGCTGGAACAAGGAACAGGCAAAAATCTTCCAAGGCAAAAAAGCAGGAACAAAGAACAGGAGCGAACAGCACAACCAGAAGGAAGTGTTTGCAACGCAAGGAGGAACAAGACTGACTGACTTATATACTGAGAAAAGGGAAGTGACATCACAGGAAAGGGAAGTAACACCATCTTGGATTGGGAAAAGCCCATAGACCAGTATAGGAAAAAGGAAGTAGTATAAAAGAAAAACAGAGCATGCTGGGACAAAAACACGAAGAAGACAAGATGGACACAAAATGGATAGAGACAGACAAAGGACCAACAAAAAACCCACCACCAAGAACAAAAGACGAAAAAAGGCTACAAGTAAGTGTAGCACGTCCGGAAGCGAAATATATGCTTCCCAGAAAGCATAGTCAAAAAACGCGGGGAACGGCGCTCCGAATATCGGTAGCGCGTTCCACCCGCGAGGACAGAAAGAGACGCCGCGTCAGAGCGCGGCGTTACACCACGTCGTTGTCACAAGGTCCTTTCCTCGGGATCTGTATGTCTCTGGACAAAAGGCCCACCTCCCGGCGTCACCAACTCAGAAAGCTATTACAGCACAGAGTTATGGTGAAGCCAGTCGGGGGGAAGGGGATTAGGGAAGGGAACAGCAGGGAGAGAGATCTGAAAAGTAAAAGTTAGAACAATATGCATTTACTCATTCATAGAAACGTAAATCATTTATAGACTCCTGTCTAAATGTGTCTCCGAGATATCAGGTGGAGACCTCTTCTTAAATGAGGGTGAAGCCCCTTCTTTGAAACATGGAAGAAAAGTAAAACACGACCTCAGAATCAAGAGATGGCAAGAAATTTGAACTATTATTATACACAGAATATCAATCCTGTAACCTTTATGTATTCACAACATGAACCTTTGATCATGACTTAGAAAATCTCAAAGACTTAAATATGTTTTTCATATCTTAAGCTATTCAAAGAACAATTAAAAACTTTGATTTGTTGATCTCCAGAAATACTTTCACATTCATAATAATAAATGCCAAAAAGGTTTTACTCATTGAACCTAAAGAGTCTTACTTAATAACACCAGGAAGTGCTTTCACTCAAGTAGTCTAAATCTCTTAGATTATTGTGCCAAGAACCTTTTCCTCCTGTGAATTGAAGCGCTTTATATCTGTGAACTGAAGCATCTGAATTATCATGCCAAGAGCACTTTACATCTGAGAAATGAAGCGCTTTGAATTACTGTGCAAAAAGAGCGCTTTACATCTGTGAACGGAAGCACCTTGAATTACGGTGCACAAAGTACGTTACCTCTGTGAACTGAAACTTTGCTTTGAATTACTAAGCCAAAAGAGCGCTTTACACCTGTGAACGGAAACGCCTTGAATTACTGTGCATAAAAGCTTGTTACCTTTTGGAAGTAATAACTTCCTCCACACTTGGATTAAGCAAGGCCTTACCGCAACGAGTACGACCTACTCGTTTTTGAATGCACCATGGACTTTGGTTAGACGATACTCTGCCATTCAGAAACTCTGGAGTTCTCCAGAGAAACCTCCACGAGGTCTGGCTGCATTGAAGTCTTCAAAATAGTGAGCAACTTGCTTGGGTGTGGCTGGGCTTTATAGGCCTGCCGCACCCCACGATGGCTGCTGCCTCTAAAAACATGGGAATTGTAGTCCCTTCATAGAATAGCACTGATAAGTGCATCTTGTCCACCAAAGCCCTGAACCTGCAGCTCTATGAGCTTTGCCACAGGGGAGACGACGCTGGTGGTCACCTTTGGAACAAGAGGGGATGACAAGTGGTGCACATAAAGAGCCGCAGAGTTGTGTAGCAGAATTTCAGGCGAGCCCTGGACCGCATCTAGCCTTATTCCTGACAGTCGTGACCGACACCGCCCGAAGTGTGCAGCTTCACTGCTTCGCACTGACACTGCCTCACCTCCACTGCTTCGCAGCAAGGACCCGACACCTCTTCATGACACCTCCGCTCTTTTGGCCCGCAGCACCGAAACCGATGCCGCATCGGATCCACCAACTCTGTGATACCCGACTTCGTGCACCAACTTTTTCGCAGTTTACTAAGGTACTGTACCTGGGGTCTACGTGACTCCGCACCCAGCGCCATTTGCGGCAGATTGTTGGGAACGACTTTGTCAGGACACTGTGTTATCACCTCATCGAGGCATTTGGTGTTACTAAGCGCTATTTTTGGATTAATCTTTAAAAACACATAACTTGACTTGTGTATGTTGGAATTTTGTCGTTTTGCTCTGTTTTGTTTAGATAAATATTACCTATTATTCTAAACCTTTTATCATTTTGGTGGTGTTTTCACTGAGTTACAGTGTGTGTTGGTACAAATACTATACATATTGTTTCTGAAGTTAAGCCTGCCTGCTCGTGCGAAGCTACCAAGGGGGTGAGTGGAGCTTAACAGAGGGTGATTCTCCTTTACCTTGACTAGAGTGAGGGTCCGTGCTTGGGCGGGGGGTAACCTGACTGCCAACCAAAGACCCCACTTAACAATGTGTGACTATTGTATTACCTACACCAACTAGAATCTACGACTGAGGACCAGTAAACGGCAATGGCAACAATGCAATGGTAAACCACAATGGCAAGCAAGGCACAACACAGCTACAGCCCTGTAACAATTCCAAATGGACACTGATCCATATCCCCAAGCCTGTAATCGACTGACCATGGGTTGGAAAGTAAGATGCCTCTATACACATGAACAAGATCCAGAGGCAGGACTGTTAGCCTTGCATACTCACATACTCTATTCCCAAAGGGACATCATGGTGCAATGCACAACTATATTGTGTGACCAATACCAAGCCTGTCTACTCACCAGGTAGCAGAGTCGTTTAGTCATGTTCAGGCGAGTTGAGGAGGGCACCTCCATGTAGGTCCAGACACCTGAATCTCGCCTTCAGGAGACCGAAAGTACGCTCTATTACATGCTTTGTCCTCCCGTGGGCCTCAATGAAACTGAATTCCCCTGGCGTGGCTGGCTACCTCACAGGTGTCAACAGCCAAGAAAGGTTTGGATAGCCAGAGTCACCTGTGAACACAATAGTAGAACAAATTCAATTGAAGGTACTGCGAGAGTGCAGATTGTGATGGCATTACATACAAACACATAACAATGCATACTCAACAACCAGTATTTTTTCATGCACAGCTTGTTTTCTACACAGAATGTGCTTATGCTCTTCTTACTAGCAGAGGGTTACACACATGTTGGAACAAAACATGGGGGATGTGGAAGGTAGATGATAAGAGAAGGCTTCGGCCCTGCAAATGTTTCCATCAAGAAAAAGTACAGGTTCTCTGTCTCGGGAATGCGCATCGGGGCATTGCCCGTTCCTTTGATTGTTTTCGACACAGAACGAGCACAGCCAGCATTCGAATTTCATAACTCACATCAAGGGGGAGGAGGGGGGGGTTGCCAGAACTTTCCTTTTGGGTTTATTTAAGGTATATAAGGTGGGGAGGCTTGGCACTCAGTTAGGAATTCTCCTGAACAAGGATGCACCGTTCAGGGTAAAATATCCCAGGTTGCAAAGATGTCCTACTGCCTCAGCCATCCAGGACGAATATGTGACAGAACAACTAGGTCCTAAACAACTATAGCCTAAACCACTACTGCTAAACAACTAAAAAGTCTCTACAACTAAGTACTGAACAACTACTGTCTGAACAACTACTGTGTCTGAATAACAATTGCCTGAACAACTAATATATATATATATATTCTAAACAACTAATAAACCATAAAAACCAAAAGGAAAACCTTACCTTAAAATTAGTTGTTCAGGCACCACCCCGCAGAGCCCTACTGCCCACACAGCCCTTGACAAGGGCATGGATACCACTAGGTTAATCCTATCACTACGACTCCCACAATGCACCATCCAATTAATGTGAAAACCTGCAATGTGCACATAATGTCACATTTAATGCATGTATGTTAGACTTGGCATCCTTGGCGTGGTCTCCCCTAACTTTTTGCCTCTGTTTCCCAAGTTGTTGCTGTGTGCTGGACTCTGTTTTTGTTTGCTCTGGACACTTTACCACTGCTGACCAGTGCTAAAGTGTAAGTGTTCCCTATGAAAATTGTATGTGTAAATTGGCTTATCCACGATTGGCATATTTGATTTACTAGTAAGTTCCTAGTAAAGTGCACTAGAGGTGCCCCCAGGGCCTGTAAACCAAATGCTACTAGTGGGCCTGCAGCACTGGTTGTGCCACCCACATTAGTAGCCCTGTAAGAATGGCTCAGACCTGCCACTGCAGAGTCTGAGTGCAGTTTTAAACTGCCATTTCGAGGCCCAAACCTTCCCTTTTTATACATGTAAGGCACCCCTAAGGTAGGCCCTAGGTACGCGCATGGTTAGAGTGCAGTGTATGTTAAAGGTGGTACATGTACTTATGTGTTTTATATATCCTAACAGTAAAATATTGCCAAATTCAATTTTCACTGTTGCAAGGCCTATCTCTCCCATAGGTTAACATAGGGGCTGCCTTTATATATCATTAAAGCGCAGATTCCCTTTGAGAGCAGATAGACATATGGAGTCTCTGAACTAATAATTTAAAAATACATCTTTTATTAAAGTTTGTTTTTAGATTGTGTGTTTGAAAATGCCACTTTTAGAAAGTAGGCATTTTCTTGCTTAAACCATTCTGTGACTGTGCTTGTTTCTGGATTCCCTGTCTGGGTCAGTTTGACATTTGGCCTGTTTGCACCTCTCCTCTAGACAGTGACACAAAGGGAGCTGGGGTGTAGCCTGCATATCCTGATGGGTCACCTGGGCTGAGGGGAGGAGAAGTCACTTACACCTGAAAGGGCTGCCCTCACACAATGCAGTCTCCAACCCCTGGTGTGTGTCTGGGGCCTGGCCTGGGCAAGGCAAGATCTTGTAAACAACAGAGACTTCTCTTTGAAGTAGGCCTACTTTAAAGGCAGAAAGGGGTACAAGAAGAGCATCCAAAACCCCTGAAAATCAGATCACTTCTGGAATCAAGAGGAACCTGAAGAGCTGAGAAGTGCTGCCCTCCCTGTGACTCTGTTTGGTGGACTATCCTGCAGTTGCTGCTTCTGCCTGTGGAAGGGGACAAAGACTGGATTTTGTGGTATAATCCTGCTTTTGAAGAATCTCCAAGGGCTTGGACTGAGCTTGCCGCCTGTTCTGAAGTCTCAGGGCCATCAAGGACTTCTCCTACCAGCACCTGGAATCTCTGATGAGACTCCTGCGCTGGCAAGTGGTGCCTTATCTAGTCACTGGGCCCTTGAAAGGAAAAGCTGGTGAAATTCCAAGGAAACTGACCTCGGACGACTCTGGCCTGGCGCCGCTGCCGAATGCCATGATGCCGCCTGCAACCGACTCTGTGGTCCTCACTGGAGTGTGAAGACTCTCGCAGCCTTGACACCGCCACAGCCCCGCCGAAGTTTGCAACTCCATGGAAGTCGCCTCACCATTTCATGACCGCCACCACCCGAAATGTGCGGATTCAACGCTTTGTACCAACGCCGCCTCACCTCCACTGCTCTACAGCAAGGACCCAATGCCTCTTTGTGACGCCTCCACGGCTTCTCCCCGCACCACCAGAACCAATGCCACATCTGGTCCAGCAACGCCGCGATCCCCGACTTTACGCACTGACTTGTTCTCACAGTTTATTAAGGTACTGTAACTGGGGGTCTGCGTGACTCGCCACCCAGTGCCATTGGTGTCAGATTGCTGGGAACAACTCCGTCACGATGTCGTGTTATCGGCTCATCAAAGCATTTGCTGTCTCCAAGTGCTATTTTTGAATTTAATCTTTTAAAATTCATAACTGGACTTGTGTATGCTGGATTTTTGTCATTTTGGTTTTGTTCTGTTTTGATAAATATTACCTATTTGTTTTAAACCTGTGTTGTCATTTTGTAGTGTTTTCACTGAGTTACCGTGTGTGTTGGTACAAATACTTTACACATTGCTTCTGAAGTTAAGCCTGCCTGCTCGTGCCAAGCTACCAAGGGAGTGAGTGGGGGTTAAGTGAGGGTGATTCGCCTTTATCCTGACTAAAGTGGGGATCCTTGCTTGGACAGGGGGTAACCTGACTGCCAACCAAATACCCCATGTCTAACAGTGTTGATCAGCGGTGAGGATTGGACTTGTATTTATGGTTGGCATACAGTGATTAAGTGTACACTACTGTTTTCAGTGCAGACCATTACCTGACCACATACTACTTGTCTTTTCGATTTTGTATTTTTTCGTTCTTTTGTGGATTTTTCCCTACTTCTTTTTTTGGGTGATCCTTTATTGACTTTGGAACTCCATTTGGGAGCTTGTTTTCTGCCTTTGGAACTTTGTACTTTTTCACTCTTCATGTCTTAATCCGCGTGGTATGTGTCTGTGGCCTGGGATGGGCAAAGCAAGATCTTGTAAACAACAGAGACTTCTCTTCGAAGTAGGCCTACTTCAAAGGCAGAAAGGGGTATAATAAGAGCACCCAAAACCCCTGAAAATCTACCAAGGAGAAGAGCTGAGGAGAAGTGCTTCCCCTGCCTGTGACTGTGCTTGTTGGGCTAACATGCAGTTGCTGTTCCTGCCTGCGGAAAGGGACAAACGCCCTAATTCTGAATTGGGCGGCCGGCCGGCGGCGCCCGCCTGGCGGGAACCGCCACTTGGCCGCTCCGCGGTCAAAAGACCGCGGAGGCCATTCTGGCACTCCAGCAAGGCCCACGGAGCCAGTTGCAGGCGGCGTCATGGGATTCAGCAGTGATGCCAGTCCTGAGTCGTCAGAGGTCAGTTTCCTTGGATTTTTACCAGCTTCTCCTTTCAAGGGCCCAGGGACTGGATAGGGCACCACTTGTCAGGGCAGGAGTCTCAGCAGAGAGTTCAGGTGCTGGAAGGGGAAGTCTTTGATGGTCCTGAGACTTCAGAAGAGGAGGCAAGATCAGTTCAAGCCCTTGGAGAATCTTCAAAAGCAGGAATATACCACAAACTCCAGTCTTTGGCCCTCATTCCAACCCTGGCAGTTTGAAACCGCCAGGGCGGAGGGCAGCGGAAGCACCGCCAACAGGCTGGCGGTGCTTCCTGGGCTATTCTGACTGCGGCGGTAAAGCCGCGGTCAGAAAAGGGGAACCGGCGGTTTCCCGCCGGTTTTCCCCTGGCCCAGGGAATCCTCCATGGCGGCGCTGCCTGCAGCGCCGCCATGGGGATTCCGACCCCCTTCCCGCCAGCCTGTTCCTGGCGGTTTACACTGCCAGGAAGAGGCTGGCGGGAACAGGTGTCGTGGGGCCCCCTAACAGGGCCCCACAAAGATTTTCACTGTCTGCATTGCAGACAGTGAAAATCGCGACGGGTGCCACTGCACCCGTCTTACCCCTGCAAATCCGCCGGCTCCATTCGGAGCCGGCTACCTCTTTGCAGGGTCTTTCCCGCTGGGCCGGCGGGCGCTGAGCAGATAGCCCACCTTAGCCTTATCCGATGAAAACTGGAGTGGACGAAAAGCAAAGAACACTGTCAGGGCGTCCAAAAATTCCTTCATCTTTAAAGGATCTCCGGAATATCGAGGAATAGTGGCAGATACGGGTGGTATGTCCATTGATCGGGAAGACAAGACCTGTCGTAGCACAGTGTTCTCTGCCCGTAACTGTTGTAACTCTTGGGCTTGTTGTTGGACAGTCTGTAACATGGCTTGAGCATTTTCTGACGCCTCTCCCTGTGGATCTTCCATGGCGCTTTCGCAACGCAGAATCTTTTGGCGTTGCAGTATGTCACGTACTGCACTGGACTTCTCACCTCTGGATTTTGGATTGGCGAATACACCAAGTCTTCTGCAGGTCCTGGATACTCCCAGATAAGGGCGACCCCTTCTAGTAGCCACGGTGCCGCTTGACAGGCTACGCCAAAGCAGACCGTACCCTCCAGAAGGAGTCCCAGAGGGAAAAAACCCCAACACTGGGGAAAAACCTCTAACAGGAACTCCTAAAGGAAAACAAGAAAAAACAGGACATGACAACAGGAAACAAAAATAGGCAGTATCCAGGGTAAAAGGCAGAAAAAAAGGAACAGGTAAAAATCTCCCAAGGCAAAAGCAGGAACAAGGAACAGGCAAAAATCTTCCAAGGCAAAAAAGCAGGAACAAAGAACAGGAGCGAACAGCACAACCAGAAGGAAGTATTTGCAACGCAAGGAGGAACAAGACTGACTGACTTATATACTGAGAAAAGGGAAGTGACATCACAGGAAAGGGAAGTAACACCATCTTGGATTGGGAAAAGCCCATAGACCAGTATAGGAAAAAGGAAGTAGTATAAAAGAAAAACAGAGCATGCTGGGACAAAAACACGAAGAAGACAAGATGGACACAAAATGGATAGAGACAGACAAAGGACCAACAAAAAACCCACCACCAAGAACAAAAGACGAAAAAAGGCTACAAGTAAGTGTAGCACGTCCGGAAGCGAAATATATGCTTCCCAGAAAGCATAGTCAAAAAACGCGGGGAACGGCGCTCCGAATATCGGTAGCGCGTTCCACCCGCGAGGACAGAAAGAGACGCCGCGTCAGAGCGCGGCGTTACACCACGTCGTTTTCACAAGGTCCTTTCCTCGGGATCTGTATGTCTCTGGACAAAAGGCCCACCTCCCGGCGTCACCAACTCAGAAAGCTATTACAGCACAGAGTTATGGTGAAGCCAGTCGGGGGGAAGGGGATTAGGGAAGGGAACAGCAGGGAGAGAGATCTGAAAAGTAAAAGTTAGAACAATATGCATTTACTCATTCATAGAAACGTAAATCATTTATAGACTCCTGTCTAAATGTGTCTCCGAGATATCAGGTGGAGACCTCTTCTTAAATGAGGGTGAAGCCCCTTCTTTGAAACATGGAAGAAAAGTAAAACACGACCTCAGAATCAAGAGATGGCAAGAACTTTGAACTATTATTATACACAGAATATCAATCCTGTAACCTTTATGTATTCACAACATGAACCTTTGATCATGACTTAGAAAATCTCAAAGACTTAAATATGTTTTTCATATCTTAAGCTATTCAAATAACAATTAAAAACTTTGATTTGTTGATCTCCAGAAATACTTTCACATTCATAATAATAAATGCCAAAAAGGTTTTACTCATTGAACCTAAAGAGTCTTACTTAATAACACCAGGAAGCGCTTTCACTCAAGTAGTCTAAATCTCTTAGATTATTGTGCCAAGAACCTTTTCCTCCTGTGAATTGAAGCGCTTTATATCTGTGAACTGAAGCGTCTGAATTATCATGCCAAGAGCGCTTTACATCTGAGAACTGAAGCGCTTTGAATTACTGTGCAAAAAGAGCGCTTTACATCTGTGAACGGAAGCACCTTGAATTACGGTGCACAAAAGCGAGTTATCTCTGTGAACTGAAACGCTTTGAATTACTAAACCAAAAGAGCGCTTTACATCTGTGAACAGAAACACCTTGAATTACTTGTGCCCAAAGTACGTTACCTCTGTGAACTGAAACTTTGCTTTGAATTACTAAGCCAAAAGAGCGCTTTACACCTGTGAACGGAAACGCCTTGAATTACTGTGCATAAAAGCTTGTTACCTTTTGGAAGTAATAACTTCCTCCATACTTGGATTAAGCAAGGCCTTACCGTAACGAGTACGACCTACTCGTTTTTGAATGCACCATGGACTTTGGTTAGACGATACTCTGCCATTCAGAAACTCTGGAGTTCTCCAGAGAAACCTCCACGAGGTCTGGCTGCATTGAAGTCTTCAAAATAGTGAGCAACTTGCTTGGGTGTGGCTGGGCTTTATAGGCCTGCCGCACCCCACGATGGCTGCTGCCTCTAAAAACATGGGAATTGTAGTCCCTTCATAGAATAGCACTGATAAGTGCATCTTGTCCACCAAAGCCCTGAACCTGCAGCTCTATGAGCTTTGCCACAGGGGAGACGACGCTGGTGGTCACCTTTGGAACAAGAGGGGATGACAAGTGGTGCACATAAAGAGCCGCAGAGTTGTGTAGCAGAATTTCAGGCGAGACCTGGACCGCAGCTAGCCTTATTCCTGACAGTCGTGACCGACACCGCCCGAAGTGTGCAGCTTCACTGCTTCGCACTGACACTGCCTCACATCCACTGCTTCGCAGCAAGGACCCGACGCCTCTTCATGACACCTCCGCTCTTTTGGCCCGCAGCACCGGAACCGATGCCGCATCGAATCCACCAACTCTGTGATACCCGACTTCGTGCACCGACTTTTTCTCAGTTTACTAAGGTACTGTACCTGGGGTCTACGTGACTCCGCACCCAGCGCCATTTGCAGCAGATTGTTGGGAACGACTTTGTCAGGACACCGTGTTATCACCTCATCGAAGCATTTGGTGTTACTAAGCGCTATTTTGGGATTAATCTTTAAAAACACATAACTTGACTTGTGTATGTTGGAATTTTGTCGTTTTGCTCTGTTTTGTTTAGATAAATATTATCTATTATTCTAAACCTTTTATCATTTTGGTGGTGTTTTCACTGAGTTACAGTGTGTGTTGGTACAAATACTATACATATTGTTTCTGAAGTTAAGCCTGCCTGCTCGTGCGAAGCTACCAAGGGGGTGAGTGGAGCTTAACAGAGGGTGATTCTCCTTTACCTTGACTAGAGTGAGGGTGCGTGCTTGGGCGGGGGGTAACCTGACTGCCAACCAAAGACCCCACTTAACAATGTGTGACTATTGTATTACCTACACCAACTAGAATCTACGACTGAGGACCAGTACAAGGCAATGGCAACAATGCAATGGTAAACCACAATGGCAAGCAAGGCACAACACAGCTACAGCCCTGTAACAATTCCAAATGGACACTGATCCATATTCCCAAGCCTGTAATCGACTGACCATGGGTTGGAAAGTAAGATGCCTCTATGCACATGAACAAGATCCAGAGGCAGGACTGTTAGCCTTGCATACTCACATACTCTATTCCCAAAGGGACATCATGGTGCAATGCACAACTATATTGTGTGACCAATACCAAGCCTGTCTACTCACCAGGTAGCAGAGTCGTTTAGTCATGTTCAGGCGAGTTGAGGAGGGCACCTCCATGTAGGTCCAGACACCTGAATCTCGCCTTCAGGAGGCCGAAAGTACGCTCTATTACATGCTTTGTCCTCCCGTGGGCCTCAATGAAACTGAGTTCCCCTGGCGTGGCTGGCTACCTCACAGGTGTCAACAGCCAAGAAAGGTTTGGATAGCCAGAGTCACCTGTGAACACAATAGTAGAACAAATTCAATTGAAGGTACTGCGAGAGTGCAGATTGTGATGGCATTACATACAAACACATAACAATGCATACTCAACAACCCTACATCAACTCTCTGTGTGTAGTCGTGCCGTCATGTTTGTGACATTGCTGTTCTGCATAATGTAGGAATCATGCACTGATCCAGGAAACTTGGCTGTCACTTGGGAGATGTACTGGCCTGCCAGGCATACCACCTGCACGTTGATAGATTGGTAGTTCTTCCTGTTCCTATAGACCTGTTCATTGGCACCCAGAGGGACCAGAGATATGTGGATGCCATCAATGGCCCCTACCACATGAGGAATCTGTCCCATCTGATAAAAGTCACCCTTCACAATGGCCATATTTGTTTTTTGGGGAAACCTGATGTAGCTGTCCAGGTGTTGCAAGAAAGTACACCGTACATCCCCCAACACCTGACTGAACTCAGGCTGAGACATCCCTGCTGTTAAGGCAACAATATTCTGGAATGACCCTGTGGCCAGGAAGTGTAGCACTGACAATACTTGAATGATGGGAGGTATGCAATACGGATTGCAATTGCCTGGCTTTAGGTCTGGCTCCAACTGTCCACATAAATCCTTGATGGTCTGGCGATTCAGACGATAGATCTATATGACATGCCTGTCCTCCATGGTTACCAGGCCTACCAGTAGACGGTACAGTTATGCTTGTCTCATTTCCCTCATAGTAGGATATCTATGTTGAGAGGGGAGAACGTTTAATAAGTCATGCAGTTGGCACAGGTCAGCACCACATGGTATACTTGCAGACACCTAATGTGTAGGGGATGCGTAGCAGTGCTGAAATAAACATTACAGACCACAGAAGTGCACATCATACACAATCACTGCAGCACATTGGCTGGAATGTCAGTTGGATAGGACAAATGTGTTTGAAAATGTGTGTGTGACTGTACAGTCCTGCACTGATGACACATATGTAACTGTAGTTATCTGATGCCTAGATTCCTCAGAGTAACCACACAAACTATTCACATATATATAGGCTCAACACATCATATTCTCATTATTGTCCCACTATGTAGCACAACCATGAAGTCGCAACATTGGGTGACATAGATCTGTGGACAATCAGGTGTCTGGAGCACTTATTGAAGCACAGGCAATGAGTACATGTGCCCAAAATGGCAGGTGCCTGACCTACTGTTCTGGACAGTTGGAAGTGATGTAAGCCCGTCGGCAGAAGTCGTCATCGCGGTATGTGGTGGCAACCACTGTGCAACTTGTCATAGGTTTACATTGCTGCCTATGGCAGACTTGGGCCAATGGCAATGACCACCGGCGGTGACGGTCCTATACGTGGCGGCCGTGACCGCCATTTTCTGCGGTCTTGCTCACTTGTCTCCTGACACTGTTACTAGCAAGACCTCCACTACGTGAGCTGCTGTGTAGTGCCTCTGGGAGCCATCATGCCACGTCCTGCAGGTGACAGGGCTCCTGCCTTCACACAGGAAGAGTTTGAGAAGCTGGTGGAGGTGGTCCTACTTCTGTATGGACAGCTAAATGGGGCACCAGAGGAACAGGTGAGTCCAATGCCCCAGCTATGTGTGATTGGTGCTGTGTATAATAATGAGTTGACCATGTGAACTGTAGCTGGTGTAGATGCATGCATGTGGCATACCGTACAGGCGTGTGTGCTGAGAGGATGGGTTTGTGTGCTCACTTTCTGTTTCATTAGTGTTGTGCCAACTCCTGTTGGTGTGGGGCATGTGTACATGACTTTCTCCTTTTGTCTGTGTCATCCATGCAGGTGAATGCCCATCAGAAGAAGGGGATCTGGCGTGCCATCGGCAAGTAAGTGCAGAACCGTGGGGGTCCACAGCCGGTGGAGTATCCATTGTCGTAAGCGGTGGGAGGACCTGAGATGCTGAGCCCGCAAGACCGTGGAGGCCCAGCTAGGGATGCTCTCCCAACAAGGGAGAGGTGCCTGTCAGACCCCGACCACCGTAATGACCCGTATTTTGGTGGTGGCCTACCCTGAGGTGCAGGAGTGTTTGAGGGCACCACAGCAGCCACATGGGGGTAGGTAATGACTGTTTCCTGGTACTTGGCTCTGGTTGTGTGTGTTTGCTGTCTCACTGTACTGTCTGTGATGATGTAGTGGCTTACGAATATTTCAAGATTAGTGGTAATCAGTTGGTACCACCTTGCCAGTGCATGAGATGTGGAACTGGCCTCATGGTTTTTTTTGTGTAAGTTTTGGATTCCTGTATCAAGACTGAATGTGGAGATGCCCTAATGTTAATGGCACATGTGTTGCACATCCTGCCATTCCTATGCATGTGAGCTGGTGTTTTACCCTACTCATTTACTCTTTCTCAGTCCATTCCTCAGCATATGTGCGTCAGTGGCTCTAAGATGTCTGATCACGCCCATCTGTGCTGATCACCTGTAGTAGTACTGGTACAGGTATGGACTCCATGTGAGGCTGCCACAGATATGGCCTGTCTAGGACATTACATATCTGTGTTAGTCGTTGTAATCCTCTTTTCTGTTCATATCCATTCAATGGGGTATGTGAAGGTAGCAACGAAGGGACATTCTACTTTGGGAGTCTGATTTGTGTATTCAAAATCATGAAGCTTTTCCATGTGATTAACATGTGGACATTTCATCTCTGTCCCAAATGGTGGGTTATAGAGAAGGTAAGTGCCTTGGCAGAGCCAGTCTTATACAATATGTGATGTCAATGGTATGTGTGCAAATGCCCGAACATTTCCTTTGCAACCTTGGTAATATGCTGCCTACATCATGTCTCAATGGTTACTTGGGGGCACACCATGTGGAATAGGACAATTTATGCTACCATTAGCCTAGCTGATATGTCCATTCCGGTGAGGATTAGGTATTGCATCACTCATGTGTTCATGAAGTGATGGTCTTGTTGTACCACTAATTCAAAAGCAGCTATTTGTTGTAATGGAAAACGTTTTTAATGCACTGGCAGTCGTGTAGGTCTATGTGTAAATCATGTGTACATGTCATTTCCGTATGACAATTGTGTAGTCTGGAGTTAGGTACAGGTAATCACATGTCTGGTATGGTGTGAGTGACCTTGGTTTAGTCATGTTTTCAAGTCCTGTAACTGCATGTCAGGAAGAATGGTAGGTGGCCTCTGATGTCAATGGTGTCTGCCTGTAGTGTAGTTGTTGTGAGACTGCACTCAGTTATTGCCTATGGATGTGTCATGGGTGCCTTGTATGCCGTTGTAGCTGCACATGCAATGATGAAGTGATGTGGTGTATCTGTGTTTAGTGTGTGCAGATTGTCCTCTGTGATTGTGTGAATGTCATGCCATGCCTGTTCTCCGGACATGCATTCTACACATCAGTTGTCACCTGTATGGGAGTGCCACTAGTTTTGACTTCATCAGTCAGGTACCCATGTTGGCATGTATGTATAGAGGGGTCAGCCAGCAATGTGAAATGTATGGCAGGTGCAGTGTGGTCTGTGAATTAGGTAGTCCACACTTTCAAGGGACATTAGTAACTGAGATGCACTGGTCAGGTGTTGTTTCAGGACATGCATGATGTGTTGTGATCACCTACCTACTCTTCCAATAGGTGATAGGAGTATGGAGAGATATGATCTGGGATACACATGATATATCTTCTTCTGCAAGGATATCTACTTCTGCCAGGACAGGAGTAGCATGCTGGCATGACCTTACAGGTGTCCATGTGGATTACTCCAGTTGTGCTAACTTAATCAGAATGTGATGTGTGTGTGTGTGTGTGTGTGGGATGATATAAAGGGGTGGATAGTAGTAACATGATGTGACATCATGTAGGATATGTGTAATGCCAACGGAGGTAGCCTAGCTTGAACGTGTTTACCTGTAGTTGTGCATGTTTACATGTGTCTATGTAAGGAATGTGATAACCCTTTCTCTTCATTTCTGTCTCTCCTTCTTTCTCTATTTGTGTGCATGGGCAGGTGAAGGAGACTGGGCACAGGCGAGTGGGGATGCAGCTGGCAACGGGACCTGGAGTGCTGTGACCACCGACACCAAGGGACCTAGTGGCCACCCCAGCACCATCTTTGTCTGCCACCCCCATTACTACCACTGCCCTCCCTGTAGCTCCCCACCCAGTTCTCTGTGCCTGCTCACCCAGGAGGGTGGGCGCCTCCTTCGTCGCAGGCACCTCTGCCCCAGTCAGCCCTGCTGCCCTCGGTGAGGAGGTTGTTGACCTCCTGAGGTCCATCTCTGTGGGTCATTTGACCATTGTGAATGCCATCAACGGACTTTCAACTCAAGTCCAACAGAGCAATGCGTTCCTGGAGGACATTCACAGTGCACTGGCTGGCCTTCAGAGTTCCTTTCAGGCTCTGGCCTCCGCACTGATGGCAGCCAATCACCCTTTGTCTTCTGTCCCCCCTCCATCTTCCTCTAACCAATCCCATACCCCTCTTCCCCGTCCCAGCCAGAGCACACAGGCAAGCATGCATCTACCTCAACAGCCAAGGGTACTGCAGTCAAACACAAGCACCACAAGACCCACCACCAGCATGCACACAGACAACACCCACCTGCAGACACACCAACGCCCACTACCTGTACAGACTCCCCTCCACCTTCACAGACCCAACACCTGACATACCAGCAGACACCACACCAACATTTGCTGATACAGCTACAACTCCAACACTACCCACAGTCAGCACAATAGCAGACCTGCAGACATCCACCCCAGCCACCACATCCACAGCCACCACAACCACAGACACACCCACATGCAGCGCATCCACCATACTTGCAGTCATCACCCCAACAGACACTCACCCATCCAGTACGGCATAAACGCCCATTCTCACCCACCCGACAAACTCCCAGCACACACAAGCATCCCTCTCCCTCCACTCCCAACTCCTTTTGCCATGACCATTCCCATGTGTCTAAGAAGTCTTTCCTCTGTCGTCCCTTTCCCCTACTCCTCTTCCACCCCGTGTGACCCCAGAATATCCATTTCCCTCCCCAAGTCCAGCCCTACCACCTCCAAGTCCTCCACTGCCCCCTGCAAGTACCTATGCCCCTCCCCCACCAAGAATTCGACCCCTCCAAAGTGTTCTCAGCCCTCCCCTAAGCCACGTCTGAAGCCCCCACCTCCCAAGCCTAAAGACCCTTCTCCCAAACCTAGGTCGAAACCCCCACCTCTGCTCACCCCCCCATCCCTGAGGTGCCTGCCCCCTTTATGCCCCTACCCTTGGAGGTGATTTAGCAGTCAGGAGTCAAGTAGGGGCAGGTTGACATGCCAGCTGTGCATGTTGCACTTTCGGTTTTGGGACTGGCCTAGGCCTTTTATTATTATAAATACTGATATCTAATGTGTTCTTTTAATTATTTATTGACCTACATCTGGGCCAACCAGTTCTTGCTTCTAATATTACATCTTTGCCCGGCCTGTCATTACTCATGGCTGTTATATTGTGTGTGAGTATGTTATGTTGTCTGTGGTGGTTGTGCTACCTATTGTGTCTGAGCTGCTTGTGTGGGTGTGTGCTTTGCATTTCTCCCTCAGTCATGGCTGGGTATGGTGTGTTGGCCATGTATGTGTGTGGGGCATACACTTAGTTTGATATTGTGTGCATTGGTTGTATTGGCTTTTGTTATTTGGAGTGTGGTGTGCCCTTATGTGGTTGTACTGTGTGCATGCGTGTGTGTGGTGATCGGTATGTCCGAAACACTTTGTGGTATGTTTGCGTGGTGTGACGTTTACCTCGTTGTATGGCTGTGTGATTGTGTGTCTTGGTACAATGGTATTGTTACATTATGTTGTGTTGTATATATGTATTGTCAGGTGAGGGTGTGTGTTGTGGAGTCTTTACGCTGTGTTTGAGGGGTTGCGGTTGTTGTGTACTTTGCTGGTGTTGTGTATTGTGTTTGACAGTGCTGGTGTTGTGTGTCTGCGGCTCAGTATGTGTTTTAATAGTGTGTGTTGGCCATGCCCCACACATTATGGCACGACTACACAGAGAGAGGGCTTGGCTCATTGGCATGTATGCATTTGGATGTGTATCTCTGTTATGGCACCTGTCATCACATTCTTCCCTGTGGCTATACCAGTATTGTAACAGGTCCTACCTTTGTGCACACAGGTGACTCTGGCTATCCTAACCTTCCCTGGCTGTAGACACCAGTGAAGTACTGTTAGAAATTGGGTCTTTGGTTGGCAGTCAGGTTACCCCCTGTCCGAGCAAGGACCCTAACTCTAGTCAGGGTAAGTCACACACAATCCAAATTATTCTCTGCCCACCCTCTGGTAGCTTCGCAGAGAGCAGTCAGGCTTAACTTAGAAGGCAATGTGTAAAGTATTTGTGCAATAAATCATAATTTAACACCATATAGCACCACAAAAATACACCACACAGTGTTTAGAAAAATATATAATATTTATCTGGATAAATGCAGGTCAAAACAATCAAAGATGCAATAAGTAAATGTAGAGATATCACTGAAACTTGATATAAAGGGGGTCATTCTGAGTCTGGCGGTCGTTGACCGCCAGGGTCACCGACCACGGGAGCACCGCCAACAGGCTGGCGGTGCTCCTAAGGGCATTCTGACCGCGGCGGTTCAGCCGCGGCCAGAAAGGGAAAACCGGCGGTCTCCCGCCGGTTTTCCGCTGCCCTACAGAATCCTCCATGGCGGCGGAGCGCGCTCCGCCGCCATGGGGATTCTGACACCCCCTACCGCCATCCTGTTCCTGGCGGGTCTCCCGCCAGGAACAGGATGGCGGTAGGGGGTGCCGCGGGGCCCCTGGGGGCCCCTGCAGTGCCCATGCCAATGGCATGGGCACTGCAGGGGCCCCCTTAAGAGGGCCCCACGTAGTATTTCAGTGTCTGCAAAGCAGACACTGAAATACGCGACAGGTGCAACTGCACCCGTCGCACCTTCCCACTACGCCGGCTCAATTCTGAGCCGGCGTCCTCGTGGGACGGTTGATTTGCCCTGGGCTGGCGGGCGGCCTTTTGGCGGCCGCCCGCCAGCCCAGGGCAAATCCCAAAATACCCTCAGCGGTCTTGCGACCGCGGAGCGGTATTTTGTTGGGGGAAGTCTGGCGGGCGGCCTCCGCCGCCAACCAGACTCGGAATCACCCCCAAAGTGTCTTAAGTCTTTTAAAAGCAAACAAAGGCCCTCATTACAACCCTGGCGGTCGGTGTTACCGCAAACAGTCCAGCGAAAAAAATAATGGAATTTTGACCATGGCGGAAACCGCCAACATAGACAGCCACTTTAACACTCTGACCGCCACGGTGGTACAAACAAACACCGCGGCGGTCACCGCCAACAGACAGATGGAGAACAATGTACTGCCCACCGTATCACAAGAGGCCTATGCGCCACCTTTTCCAGGGCGGAACCAACATGAACAAAAACACGGTGGAAACAGTACACAGAAGGGAAACAACTCACCTCTCCACACCCCACGAGGAACCAGGACGCCATGGAACCCGAATTGCAGATACTGCCGATGCTGGTCTTCCTTCTCTTCTATCAGGAGCACCCAAGACAGCGGCGACAACCACAGTGAGTACTGCACCTACAACACAGGGGAGGGGGGAGGGAAAAGAGAGTGACACACACATGCAACACCCCCACCCCCTCCCCCACCCTCACCCACAACACCATACACACAAATAAATGCAGCAACATTACATATACACTCCCCCCACCCCCTGGAAGAATGCCAGGACAAAAGGAAATGATTTGAACGAATGTAATCATGTGAAGTCTCATTATCAAAGTTCAAAATCCAATATATACAATTATGTACGCCAACTACACCAGTCCGGATAGTGCACCAATCATTGTCCGTGGACCACTGGGTCCAAAATGCATGGACCAAGCCCACACTAAATACCTGACTGGAAACGGAGAGAACACTGCAGGGGCATCAGATCGAAATAAAACAGGCACCTCAGGGGGAGGGGGGAACCTCGGCCAGATGAACGCACAACGCCACTGCTGCACGAGGGGGCTCCATATGATGTATCCTGGGGAGTGCAAAGCCACAGTCTCTCAAGACTCTCCAATGGGTGGTTTGCCCACTGCATTATCCTGGGTAGTGCAAAGCCACAGTCTCTCCAGTGGGTGGTTTGCCCACTGCATTATCCTGGGGAGTGCAAAGCCACAGTCTCTAAAGTGGATAACATTCTCCATTGGTTCTGGAGTGGATTTACAAACAGAGATAGTAAATGATATAAACCGCACATTTAGAGCGGTGTCCAAAGAGGTATAACGTATTTTTAGAAGGAATACTAGGTGTGTGTAGTCAAGTGCCCTACTACCCCAACGGCACTGTATAGTGTGCAAAATACACAACAGATTTTGTCTTGTTACAAATTCGCCCTGCTTTGATGCCTTGCACCTCTGCCCATATTTACGCCGGCGCCACGTAGGTCATGATACTTATTCTCACCCGCACATTTCTCACTGACCCCGACCTCTCTTTACTGTAGAATGTTCTGCTATTACCAGACAACATGGTCAATCAGTACCTTTTGTTTTGCTTTTAGCTCATGCATGCTCGTTTTACTTCGAAGCGCTTCCTTTATACTTTACAATTCACACCTATGCTCAATTCTCTAATACTAATATAGAATAATCTTAATACTCACCTTATCAGGCTCAGTCCATTCTTACCCTCACACACTGTCTTATGACCTTTTTTTACGTGATGACGTCTTCATAATTACCTTTACCTCCCTCAGGACTTACCAAGGTCCACGCCTCCCCTTCAAATTGGGGTTTTACATACAACCTTCTCCCTATGTTTACTACCAGGGTCATTCGTCAACATCCCTTCGGTTTCCCTGAAGACTCGAAGGTACACCTGACTACTGTACATCACAGGTAATTTTCAGCACAAATTCCCTTTCTTACTTTCCTCCCACTCCCTTGACTCCCCTGATACTTACCCTACCCTGTTTTACCTTTTCTCTCTCTTCTTACCTTTCTAGTGTTCCCCAAGTATGACTCACACGTCAGCCTGGGAGTTAATTTTTCATACATAACTTCTGTAGGTAGGCAATTTTTGTGATATCCATAAACTTTTCCTCACTGAATTATTCAACTACTTTTTTTATCATATTGTAGCATTGATATTACTACATACGTTTAGGTTTAAACGTGTGTGCTCTTCACTTCTGGGGCTTTAAATTTTGGTCTCCACATATTGTTTTGACATTAAAACTGCGATCTGCTCTGATGTTATCAACACAGTTGGTTTGATTTGTCACTTACACACGTTTGGAGTTTGCCATGTCTTTCTCACTTTGCCACTTTGATATCGCTTTCTCTACTATTTTGTTCCAGTGTATTTCTTATTTTTTCATCTCTCAAAAACTTGTTACTGTATGTGTTTTAAAGCCTTGATAAAGTCACATGTCTGACAAAACACGTGTTGGCTGTGCTTTGTATGAACATACTATGGAATCCGAATAAAGGATCTACTGGAACACAAGAAGGATCTGGAATGTTTTTTTCTTATGTATCTTTTTCGCCAAAATGATTCTATGTTCTATATCTGAACAATACGCCATTTGAGTGCGGTGGTTCTGCTTGTTCATGGTTCTGGAGGGGGCCTGGTGCCCAGAGTGCTTCATCCTGCCAAGGACTGAGGTAGCCGATGTATCTCTCCACTGGTTCTAGCGGGGGCCTGGTGCCCAGACTGCTTCATCCTGCCAAGGACTGAGGTAGTGGATGTGATAATCCACTGGTTCTGGAGGGGGCCTGGTGCCCAGAGTGCTCCACGTGCAGTGTGGCCGGTACAATTCACTCACCTGGGTGTGCGTGGCATGACATTGGCGAGTTACAGGTAGCATGATAAGCCATGGAGGCAGCGACATACCCCACACTGCTGCGGCTTCGCCTTCCACCTGCAGGTGCCAACAGGGATGACAGTAATGCTTCATGGAAGCTGCCCAGGGTCCTGGAACTCTCCTCCAGCCTCGGATGACTGACCACTGGAGATAGTAGGCATGTCAGCGGTGGTGCCACTGTCAGAGGACGTTGTGGGGCCGCTGGTGGGGCTTGTGGTGGGGTCTGTGGCGGCGGTGCTTGTGGCGGTGTCTGTGGTGGCGGTGCTGGCGGCGGGGTCTGTGGCTGCGGGGATGGCGGCGGTGCATGTGTCAGCACCTGCTGAGGGAGAAAGCAGGATTTCTCCTGCAGCCTCGGATGGCTGCCCACAGGGAAAGAGGCTGGGGACTGTCGCACCGGCTGCAGACGTGCAGGTGGTGGTGCAGGCGGCGGTGCAGGTGGCAGTGCAGGTGGCGGTGTTCGCCGCCGTACAGGTTTGCGTGGACAGAAGGTGTGACACTGGTCCCTCAGTCGGTGCCCCCATGCCCTCTCCTGACCTGCTCTTCTGTTTTTGGCCCTTCCCCACCTTTGATGGTGGCGCAGTTGTCTTGCCACCATCTCCCTTAGTTTTTGCTGACGCCTTGGTGGCTGGTGGTTTCGGCTTCTCCCTCCTGGATGTGGGCACCTTTTTCACATTGGCAGGTGGCGGAATGTCCTTACTCTCGCTACGTCGCACACTGGCAGCCTTGATGGTTGGCGCACTCCATGATCCCGCAGTTACTGGCACCACTGTGCCTGGGGATGTGGTGGCAGAGGTGCTGGGCTGGGACCTGGAAAGCCTGGCCCTAGGGGAAGGATGGGGGCGGGGAGGTGTAGGGAAGAGGTCAATGTTAGCCAGGAAAAGTTTTTTAGACACACTGGGACGGGCAGATGGAGGGGGTTTGGGAGTGGAGGAAGAGGTAGTGGTTGTAGGAGGTGTACATCTGCTGAATTTGGGTGAAGGTGCATGGGCTGGAGGCTGTTTTGAGGTGGATGGCTGTTGGGTGGGTGTGTGCCTGCGTTTGTGTACTTTGGGAGGAGGGCTCACAGACACACTGGGAGAGGACACTGGGGATGTGTGAATGGTAGTGGGGGTGGTGATTGCACGTGAGCGGTGTGTGGTGATTGGCATGCTGGTGATGGAGGTAGTGGCTGAGGATGTAGTGCATGCAGGTGTGAGTAGAGATGAGACAGGGAGGGAGACGTGAAGGAGGGGGACAAAGTGGAGGAAGTGGATGTTGGTATGTGTGCATGGGTATGTTGCTTGTGTGAGTGCCTGTGGGATGTGTGGTGCTTATGTTTGCCTGAGCCACTCTTGTGTGTTGACGCATGTGCATGCAGGTCTGATGTTGTGCTTGGGATAGGCTGAGGTACAGGGGATTGGGTTTGGGTGTAGGAGGTTGAAGGGGGGGAGGCTGGACACAGGGACAATGGCTGCCATCAGTGCTGAGGCCAGAGCCTGAAATGCTCTCTGTTGGGCTTCCTGGCCAGAATGAAAGCCCTCCAGGTATGCATTTGTTTGTTGCAAATGCCTCTCGACACCCTGGATGGCATTCAGAATGTTAGACTGCCCAACAGTGAGGGATCTAAGGAGGTTAATAGCCTCCTCACTGAGGGCAGCAGGGCTGACTGGGGCAGGGCCTGAGGTGCCTGGGGTGAAGGAGATGCCCACCCTCCTGGGTGAGTGGGCCCGGGACAGACTTCTCCTCCCAGCAGCTGAGGGGCTGCTGGGAGGGCGGTGCTGGTAGGGGGGGGTGGCGGCTGTACCTGTTGATGTGGTGGGCACAGATGGGCCCGCCACCGCAAAGGAGCTCCCATCAGAGGAGGAGTCGCTGTCGCTGGTCTCTGCTCCTGTCCCTGTCGTGGAGCTCCCCTCGCCCTCCGTCCTACTGGTGGCTTCAGACTCCATAGCTTCACCCTCCAGGGCCAGGTGGGATGCAGCTCCCTCCTGCTCCGGTGCCAGATGCTCCTCCGCCTGATGATGCTATTGCACACAAGAACAGGGAGACCACAAAAAGGGGGGGGGGGAGACAGAAGAAAGACATGTTCAGTGCATGCAACACCACTACAGTTGGCAGACACAACAGACAGTGAGCAGCCCTCTGCACTACGCCATGCACTTATATTTCCTAGATTTTTCACATGCCCATGGGGTACAAGGCCTAAGCCCAATTGCTGCACACCTGGAAGTCACAGGAGCCTGACTAGGTGTAGATGGCTCTTACCACTAGTGGGTTTGGGGTGCCACATAGCCTGCCTCACAAGGGACCTTGCCTACCAAGATCGCCCTGGCCTAGGGGAACCCACTGCCCACCTCCCCCGCCCAGACACCTCGTAATGCGTGCAGAGTCAACTGAATGAGAGTGTACTCGCCCCCTTGTGGCTGCTGTGATGCCCTCAACCGCCCATCCAACTCCGGATAGGCCACCGCCAGGATCCGGAACATCAGGGGGGTCATGGTGCGACGGGCACCCCTTCCACGTTGGGAGGCCATCCCCAGCTGGGCCTCCGCCGACTTCTTGCTCCAGCGGCACAGGTCCTCCCATCTTTTACAGCAGTGGGTGCTCCGTCTGTGGTAGACCCCCAGGGTCCGGACGTCGGCACGCCAAATAGCCTTCTTCTGGGGGCCACTGACCTAGAGGAATGGTACAAGGGGAAAGGACATTACTCACCCGGCCAGACCGTCATACTTATTGCCCACCAGTTCCCACCCATGCCATGACGCACATACACTCACCATCCGCACATGTAGGCCTCTGCCCCTCCCCGTTTCTTCCAGCCACACCACTCAAATCAGGCACTGCCCATTCAGCATGCTCACAGTGTATTCACCTGTTTGCCTGGATGACCGTACAGTTGTGGGTACTGGGGGAGGACCCCATCCACTAGTTTCTCCAACTCCTCCGAAGTGAAGGCAGGGGCCCTTTACCCAGACACTGTAGCCATGGTCGCTTCCAGACACATGTCAAAGCAGCACTTGCAGTGTAGGTCCTCTCCTGTTGAAGGTCAGGTATCAAGTGAGGGAACAGACAGAAAATGGCGGTCACGTCCTCGGCGGTGCGTACTGTCACCGCCGGCGTACATCGTCATTGGCTCCTCTGACCCATAGGGCCCATTGTTAACCAATGTACAATTGCGCCACGGTCTTCGACCTCCCACTGCGACGGTGTACAACGCCAGCGCAGTTACCTCATATCCCCTTGTCCCACCTTACAGGTCAGGCAGCTGCCATTTCAGGGGGCCACATGGCATTAATAATAACTGCGTCACACCTATCTAGGCCTGGAATACACACAGTTACAGGCACATTGCGGATTAATACATTTTCTGCAAATTACATTTTGTGATACCTCAGTGTTGGCTGACTCTCTGCTCGCTATCCTCCTCCATAGGGCACGTCTGCTGGGGAAGGTGATGAGATGGCAGCATCCTCCAGTGTACAGACCCCTGGTGGACCTGTTGACAATGGAAGAGAGACACATCATAGTCACATACAGACTTGATCGTGCAACTATCCAGGAACTGTGTGCCCAGTTGGAGCCAGACCTGATGTCAGCTATTCACCATCCCACAGGGATACCCCCTCTAGTGCAGGTCCTGTCAGTACTCCATTTCCTGGCAAGTGGTTCCTTTCAAACAACAGTGGCCATTGCATCAGGGATGTCCCAGCCAATGTTTTCTAAGGTGTTGTCCAGTGTTGTCTGCCCTGTTGAAACACATGCACAGCTACATCGTGTTCCCTCGGGTGGAAGATTTGCCACAGTGAAAGGTGACTTCTATGCCCTGGGACATATCCCCAACATCATTGGTACCATTGATGGGACACATGTGGTATTAGTACCCCCACGCAGGAGTGAACAGGTGTACAGAAACCAGAAGAGCTACCATTCGATGAATGTGCAGATGGTGTGTTTGGCAGACCAGTACATCTGACCAGACCAGACCATGTTAATGCCAAGTTTCCTGGCTCAGTGCATGACGCTTACATTTTGAGGAATAGCAGCATCTCTTATGTGATGGGGCAACTCCAGAGGCACTGTGTGTGGCTAATAGGTGAGGCCAAGGACCCAATACAGTGTGAATAGATGTCTGGGGTTGTCCCTAAGGGTTAGTGTGTGTCTAACAGTTGTCCTTCGATATTTGCAGGTGACTCTAGTTACCCCAACCTGTCATGGCTACTGACCCCAGTGAGGAATCCCAGGACAAGGGCAGAGGAACGCTACAATGAGGCACACGGGTGAACTAGGAGGGTGATCAAATGCTCCTTCGGCCTCCTGAAGGCCAGATTCCGGTGCCTCCCTATGACAAGTGGTTCCATATACTACTCACCAAAGAAGGTGTGCCAGATCATCATGGCCTGCTGTATGCTGCACAACCTGGCTTTGTGACGGCAGGTGCCTTTTCTGCAGGAGGATGGGCCAGATGGTGGTCTTGTGGCAGCTGTGGAGCCTGTGGACAGTGAAGAAGAGGAGGTAGAAGAAGAGGATATCAACAACCGAAACAACATAATCTTGCAATACTTCCAGTGAGACACAGGTAAGAAGATGTCACTGCCTCCCACATATCATACTATTGTTGGAGCTAGCATAAGTCTGTCATTTTCACTTGGACCTTGACTTGTCACTTTGCCTTTCCATTTAACAGATGTGGGTACCACTTTGTGCCCTCTACTATGTTTCCTCCTGGCCTGCAGCTGTGTTACATTGGTATGTGCACAAGTAAATTGACATTGCTATATTCCATGGTTATTGGAATTACACATTTGTGAAAGCACAGGCTGACTCCAGATTGTTTTGTGATTGAAGTGTGTTTATTTCTGTGCTAATAAGTGGAGGGGGTTGTAAAATGGGCTGGGGGGATGGTGGAGGAATGTCCATGGCAGAGTCCAGTCTATTTGTTTCACAGGTGCATTGTCCAAAGGGGCATAGGAAGTGGAGCAATGGCAGTTTAAGGATGGACAGGGTGATATAGTGGGACAGAAGGGTGACATTCAGGGGGATCTCATTTCCTGGCAGGGGTCTTGGCAATGTTCTCTGTCTTGTTCCTGGATCTCAGGGACCTTTTGGGGGGGGTGGTTCTCCATCTGCAGGGGGTGGGGTGCTGGTGTCGTGTTCCTGTGGCGGTGCCTCCTGTCCACTGGCGCCGGCGGAGGTGGAGGGCTAATCATCGTTCAGGCTAGTGTCAGGGGCCCCTTGTTGTGCCACTGTGTCCCTCCTGGTGTTGACAAAGTCTTGCAGCACTGCTGCAATGGTGACCAGGGTGTTGTTAATGGACTTCAAGTCCTACCTGATCCCAAGGTAGTGTTCCTCCTGCAACCGCTGGGTCTCTTGAAACTTGGTCAGTACAGTTGCCTTCGTCTCCTGGGAATGATGGTAAGCTCCCATGATGTTGGAGAGGGCCTCGTGGAGAGTGGGTTCCCTGGGCCTGTCCTCCCCCTGTCGCACAGCAGTCCTCCCAGCTTCCCTGTTGTCCTGTGCCTCTGTCCCCTGAACTGTGTGCCCACTGCCACTGCCCCCAGGTCCCTGATCGTCCTGTGTTAGTGGGTTTGCCTGGGTTCCCTGTAGTGGTGGACACACTGCTGATTGACGTGTACTAGGACAGAGGGATGGGCCCGCTCGGTGGGTGCTGTGCTGGTGTTTCCTGAGGGCTGTAGCTCTATGGTGGCTTGTGACAGTGTCAGGGGAACCGACTGTCCCGAGGTCCCTGATGGTCGGGCTGCTAATCTTGATCCAGTTGTGCAGAGCTGCTGTCATCACTGTGGGCCTCTTCTGTGGGGGGACTGGATATGTCTGGCACCTCCTGTCCGGTGACGTTGGGTAGCGGTCCTGTAGGGGTGTAAAAGCATATTTATTGCATCTGTGTGTGCCATTGTGTGCAATGGGTGTGTGACCCTCTACTCCAGTGCTTGCATTCTTGGCTTGGTCCTTGTGTGATAGTTGGTTTGGGGTCTGCGTGGATATCTGTAGTGGACATGCTTTGGTGATGGGTGTCCATGCATTGGTGTTACTTGCAGGGCTTGATGTTGGGATGTGTGGGTTGTGTTGGTGGGGTTTCTGTGGGTTGTTGGTGTGATGGGTGTGAGGGTAAGGGTGGGGTATGTGATGGCATGCAGGTAGGGTGGGGGATAAAGTAGTAAAGATTTGCCTTACCAGAGTCCAGTCCTCCTGCTACTCCTGCGAGGCCCTCAAGATGCAGTATTGCCAAGACTTGTCCTCCCATGTTGTTAGTTGTGGGGGAGGAGGTGGAGGTCCACTGCCAGTCCTCTGTATTGCAATTTGGTGTCTGGAGACCACGGAACGCACCTTCCCCCGTAGGTCGTTCCACCTCTTCCTGTTGTCATCCCTAGTTATTAGATGCTGTCCCACTGCGTTGACCCTGTCGACAATTCTCTGCCATAGCTCCATCTTCCTTGCAATGGAGGTGTGCTGCACCTGTGATCCGAATAGCTGTGGCTCTACCCAGACGATTTCCTCCACCCTGACTCTGAGCTCCTCCTCAGAGAACCTGGGGTGTCTTTGAGGTGCCATGATGTGGTGTGGGTGATGTGTGAGGTGGTGTGTGTTGTGATGTGTGAGGGGATGTGTTGGTGTGTGTTGTTTCAGGTGCATGGATATTGTGTAAGTGGTGGTGTTGTGTGTCTGTGGATGCTGCTGTTGTTTAAGGTAGTGTAGCTCTCTGGCCTTCTTTCTGATTTTTGGTTGTAAGGGTTTGTGGGTAATGTGGGTGTGTGTTTTATATTGGATTGGGTGTGTGGGGTGTGTATCAGGTGTGTGTATTTCGAATTGTCCAATGTGGTGGTGTTTTGTATGTGTGTGTGTGTATTTTGAGCGCAGCGGTGTGTACCGACAATGGTTTACCGCGGTTGAAAGACCGTCGCGTTGATTCGTGGGTCGTGATAGTGTGGGAGTATTCTTGTTGGCGTGACGGTGTCGGTTTTGTTATCACCAGTTTATCACTGACCTTTGGTGTGGCGGACATGTGTGGGTGTCTGTATTGTGGCGGATTCCGAGCTGTGGGTCGTAATACCTGTAGCGGAATTCCGCGGCCGCAGCGGTATGTTGGTGGTCTTCTGCACGGCGGTAAGCGGGATTTACCGCCAATGTTGTAATGAAGGCCAAAGTCTCTTTCAAGCACAAAGTACTTGGTTTGCATGAAAAATCTCCGCAAAGGGGCTACAGAGGAGGAGAAGTGTGGAAACAAAGGGGTGTGCGCTGATTTCTGAGGCCGCAAACGGCGATGTCGTTTAGTTTCCACGCAGGAATGGCTGTGTGTCGATTTCCGGCCCTCGGTCGTGGATCCTCTTCGGGTTGTGGGGTTTTCAGACACCCTGGGGACGGTGCATGGATTTCCTGTGCTGGCAGGAAGAAGTCATAGGAGCTGCGTCAATCCGGTGAGCATTGCATTGAATTTTCTACCGCACGGCAGGCGCTGCGTCAATTCCTCTCTGGGAGCTAGGCTGCGTTGTTCCGGCTCAGCTATTCATCGATCCAGTTGCGGTGCATTTCCGGTCGCTACGCTGGCGCTGCGTCGATCTTCGCGTCGAGAAGTTGGGGTGCATTGTTCGAGTTTGGCGTGCAGTGAAATTTTCACCGTGATGCAGGCTGTGCGTCAATTCTGGCAGGTTGTGTGTTGGATTTTGCAACACAAGGAGTCCTTCTTGAAGAGATTAAGGGGGTCATTCCAACCCTGGCGGTCGGTGTTAAACCTGTGGCCAAACCGCAAACAGGCTGGCGGGAAAAAAAATGGTATTCCGACCCTGGCGGAAACCGCCAACAGAGACCGCCACATTACCACACCGCCCGCCACAGCGGCACAAACAAACAGCGCGGCGGTCACCGCCAACAGACAGGCGGGAGACAATGTACCGCCCACTGTATCACAACCTACCAATCCGCCACTTTTTCCGGGGCGGTAGCCCCCCGATAAAAACACGGCAGAAACAGCCATTTCGAAGGGAAAACGCTCACCTCCTTACAGCCCACGAAGAATCAGGACAGCATGGAACCCGAACTCCACATACTCCCAGCGATAGTGTTCCTACTCCTCTACCAGGAGCACGAACGCCGGCGCAGAAGACAACAGTGAGTACTGCACCTACGACACAGGGGAGGGTGGAGAAGAAAATATTACGGGTACACACATACGCGACACACCCACACTCACCCTCACCCACTACAACACACACATCCATGCGTAGCAACACATCAGAGTGACACCCCCAAACCCCCCGGAAGAATGCAAATACAAAAGGAAATGATTCTAAACATTGGAATATATTGTATTACTGGCTTAAAAATATATATACACATCAAAAACTCTTATATACATAAATCTACAAGTCCGAGCATTGTAGCATGTATTGTCCGTGGACCACTGGGCCCAAATCAAATGGGCAAAGCCCACACAAGATACCTGACTCCAACGGAGAGAACACTGCAGGGGCATCAGATAGCAAAACTACAGGCACCTCAGGGGGAAGGGAAGGGGGGGCACCTCAGCCAGATGAGTGTACGACGCCAGATCCACGAGGGGCCTCCATGGCCACTGTTCAATCCTGGGGAGTGCAAAGCCACAGTCTCACAAGTCCAGACAGTGGGTGGGCTGCCCACTGTAACATCCTGGGGAGTGCAAAGCCACAGTCTCACAAGTCTCTGCAGTAGGTGGGCTGCCCACTGTTCAATCCTGGGGAGTGCAAAGCCACAGTCTCACAAGTCTCTGCAGTGGGTGGTTTGTCCACTGTACCATCCTGGGGAGTACAAAGCCACAGTCTCACAAGTCTCTGCATTGGGTGGTTTGCCCACTGGACCATCCTGGGGAGTGCAAAGCCACAGTCTCACAAGTCTCTGCAGTGGGTGGTTTGCCCACTGTAACATCCTGGGGAGGGCAAAGCCACAGTTTCACAAGTCTCTGCAGTGGGTGGGCTGCCCACTGTTCAATCCTGGGGAGTGCAAAGCCACAGTCTCACAAGTCTCTGCAGTGGGTGGTTTGCCCACTGTACCATCCTGGGGAGTGCAAAGCCACAGTCTCACAAGTCTCTGCAGTGGGTGGTTTGCCCACTGGACCATCTTGGGGAGTGCAAAGCCACAGTCTCACAAGTCTCTGCAGTGGGTGGTTTGCCCACTGGACCATCCTGGGGAGTGCAAAGCCACAGTCTCACAAGTGGATAACAGTCTCCACTGGTTCTGGAGGGGGCCTGGTGCCCAGAGTGCTTCGTGCAGCCCTGCCCGACACAGATGCGGGCCAGCCCCTGCCGCTCATGGTTCAGAGGTGCTTGAGACGGCGGTGCCCAGTGCAGCGGTGCTTGAGATGAAGGGCCCAGTGCAGCGGTGCTTGAGATGAAGCGCCCAGTGCAGCGGTGCTTGAGATGAAGGGCCCAGTTCAGCGGTGCTTGAGACGGCGGTGCCCAGTGCAGCGGTGCTTGAGATGAAGGGCCCAGTTCAGTGGTGCTTGAGATGAAGGGCCCAGTTCAGCAGTGCTTGAGACGGCGGTGCCCAGTGCAGCGGTGCTTGAGACGGCGGTGCCCAGTGCAGCGGTGCTTGAGATGAAGGGCCCAGTGCAGCGGTGCTTGAGACGGCGGTGCCCAGTGCAGCGGTGCTTGAGATGAAGGGCCCAGTGCAGCGGTGCTTGAGACGGCGGTGCCCAGTGCAGCGGTGCTTGAGACGGCGGGGCCCAGTGCAGCGGTGCTTGAGATGAAGGGCCCAGTTCAGCGGATCTGGCCATGGCGTGGAGCTCATTTGCCACCTGTCCTGTGGCTGGCGGAGCCTTCCTGCCCATCTGTCCTGTGGCTGGCGGGGCCTTCCTGCCCATCTGTCCTGTGGCTGGCGGGGCCCTCCTGGGCTGCAGTGCCGGGCCTGTTGGTGGCCTCCTGCCCACCTGGGATGGGGCTGGCGGGGCCCTCCTGGCCAGCTGGGCTGATGGCGGTGTTGTCGGGCTTGCTGCCCTTCCCAGCTTCCCTGATCGCCTGTGGCCCTTCCCCACCTTGGGCGGTGTGCCAGATGTCTCCACACTTCCTGCTGGAGCCATGGTAGGGGTTTTTGTCCCTGGTGTTTTCACCCTCTCGCGCCGGCCACTGCCTATCTTTGGATGTTTCTCCGGGGGTGGGCTGCCCATGCCTTGGCTCCGTACTGAACTGGCTGCCCTGGAGGGTGGGGGACTCCACAGTTAATGGCAGACTGTCATGACAGGGCCCGGTTTTGTCGTGGCTGTGGTGCTGACTGTAATCCTATGACATGGACGGGGTGGGGGAGTTGGTGGAAAGAGGTTAAGTTTGGACAGGAAAAGCTTTTTAGGACCAGTGGGACGGGTAGGTGTAGTGGGTATGGGAGTGGAGGAAGAGGTTGTGGTTGTAGGAGTGTGAAGTCTGGTGTCTTTGGGTGCAGGTGCTTGGGCTGGAGGCTGTCGTGAGGTGGATGGCTGTTGGGTGGGTGGCTGCCTGCGTTTGTGTATCTTGGAAGAGGGGGTCACAGACACACTGGGAGAGGACACAGGGGACATGTAAATGGTAGTGGGGGTGGTGACTGCACGTGTGCGGGGGGTTCTGGTGTGTGTGCTGGTGATGGACGTAGTGGCTGAAGATGTTGTGCATGCAGGTGTGAGTGGAGACGTGACAGGGAGGGAGACGAGGAGGAGGGGGACACAATGGAGGCAGTGGGTGTTGGTATGTCTGTATGTGGATGTTGCTTGTGTGAATGCCTGTGTGATGTGTGGTGCTTATGTCTGGCTGAGCTTCCCTTGGGTGTTGAGGTGTGTGCAGGCTGGTCTGATGGTGTGTCTGGGATAGGCAGAGGTACAGGTGATATGGGTGGAGGAAGTTGGAGGGGGAAGGCTAGAGACAGGGACAATGGCTGCCATCAGTGCTGAGGCCAGAGTGTTGAACGATCGCTGAAGGGCAGCCTGACCAGAATGAATGCCCTCCAGGTATGCATTACTCTGGTGCACCTCTCTTTCGACACCCTGGATGGCATTCAAAATGGTAGACTGCCCAACAGTGAGCATCCTCAGGAGGTCAATGACCTCCTCACTGAGGGCAGCAGGGGTGACTGGGGCAGGGCCTGAGGTGCCTGGGGCGAAGGAGATGCCCACCTTCCTGGGTGAGCGGGCCCGGGGCAAACGCTGAGGGGCTGCTGGGAGGGCGGTGCTGGTGCGCTGGGTGGCGGCTGTACCTGTTGTTGCGGGGGGCACAGATGTTGCCACCACCACAAGGGAGCTCCCTTCAGAGGACGAGTCCGTGTCACTGATGTCTGCCCGAGTCCCTGCTGTGGAGCTCCCCTCACCCTCTGTCCCACTGGTGAATTCGGAGTCTGTGGCATGGCCCTCCATGGCCATGTGGGATGCAGCTCCCTCGTGCTCCGATGCCACTTCTCCTCCGCCTGATGATGCTAATGCACACATGAACAGGAAGACCACAAAAAAGGGGGGGGGGAGAAAATAAAGACATGTTGAGTGCATGCATTGGCGACACCGTTGGCGGACAGGACAGACACAGAAGCCCCCTGCACTATGCCGCGCACTTGGGGTCGACTACTCAATCCGTGGGACATGGCCTACAAGCCTATGGACGACATCGGCACACATAGATGACACAGGGCCATGAATAGCTGTACTTGGCACCCTACAGAGGTGGGGGGCGGCGGCACAGGGCCATGCCTTACGGAGGGGCCTAGCCTACAGAAATCGCCCTGGCCTAGGGATACCCACAGCCCTCCTCCCCCACCCAGACACCTCCACTGCGCGCAAAGTCACCAGGATGAGAGTGTACCCACCCCCTTGTGTCTGCTGTGATGTCCTCACGTGCCCATCCAAATCGGGGTAGGCCACCGCCAGGATCTGGGACATCAGGGGGGTCAAAGTCCGACTGGCACCCCTCCCACATTGGGAGGTATCCCCAGCTGAGCCTTCGCCGTCTTCCTGCTCCAGCGTCGGATGTCCTCCCATCTCTTCCGGCAGTGGGTGCCCCGTCTGTGGTAGACCCCCAGGGTCCGGATGTCTTTGGCGATGGCAGGCCAAATATCGATCTTCTGGTGGGCGCTGACCTATGTGAAATGTACAGGGGGGGAAAAATAGTCATCACCTTCTGCATGCTCAATGTGAGTGGCCCCCCATCCCTACCCTTGCCATGTGGCACATCCTCTCATCCGTCATTTGATGCATTTCTCAATCGCTCCCCTCCCCACCATCTTTCATCCACCCCACTTAACACAGGCATTGCCCACAAAGCATGGTCCCATTGTACTTACCTGTTGGTCTGGAGGACCGTAGAGTAGCGCGTACTGGGGGAGGACCCCATCCACAAGTTTCTCCAATTCCTGAGCAGTGAAGGCAGGGGCCCTTTCCCCAGTCTCATGAGCCATTGTCTCTTCCAGACCAAGATCACAGCAGCACTTGCAATGTAGGTCCTTTCCTGTCGAAGATCAGGTATCGAGTGATTAAGCAGATAGAAAATGGTGGTCACGACCGCGGCGGTGCGTACTGCGACCGCCGGCGCACATCGTCATAGGCTCCTGAGACCCATAGGGTTCAATGTTAATCAATGCTGCTTAGCGCCGCGGTCTTCGACCGCCTACCACCACGGTGTGCCACGCCAGCGCATTTACCTCACAACCCATTTTCGCACTTCACAGGTCAGGCAGCCGCCATTTCAGGAGCCACATGGCTTTCTTTCTACTGCGTCACACATACCTAGGCCTTGCATCAACACTCATACAAGCCATTCAATGCATTGGGAATTGTGTTATGTGCAAGCTGTGGTTACGTACCTGAGGGTTGATTGACTCTGTGCTCGCTGTTGTCCTTCTTAGGCACCGTCCGCTGGGACATGCGAGGAGATGGAGGAATCTTCCCGTGTACAGACCGCTGGTGGACCTGTCGACAATGGAGGAAAGACATGTCATACTGACATACAGGCTTGACCGAGCCACTATTCATGAACTGTGTGCCCAGCTGGAGCCAGACCTGATGTCACCAATCCGCCAACCCACAGGGATCCCCCCTCTAGTGCAGGTGCTGTCAGTACTCCATTTCTTTGCAAGTGGGTCATTTCAAACAACAGTGGCCATATCATCAGGGATGTCCCAGCCTATGTTTTCCAAGGTGTTGTCCAGAGTGTTGCCTGCCCTGCTGAAACACATGCGCAGCTACATCGTTTTCCCTGAGGTGGGGGATTTGCCTACAGTGAAGAGTGATTTCTATGCCCTTGGACATATCCCCAACATCATTGGTGCCATTGATGGGACACATGTGGCTTTGGTACCCCCAGCAGGAGTGAACAGGTGTACAGAAACAGGAAGAGTTATCATTCGATGAATGTACAGATGGTGTGTTTGGCAGACCAGTACATCTCCATTGTTAATGCCAAGTTCCCTGGCTCAGTGCATGACGCCTACATCATGCGGAATAGAAGCATCCCTTACGTGATGGGTCAACTCCAGAGGCACCGTGTGTGGCTAATTGGTGACTCTGGTTACCCCAACCTGTCATGGCTACTGACCCCAGTGAGGAATCCCAGGACAAGGGCAGAGGAACGGTACAATGAGGCCCATGGGCGAATTAGGAGGGTGATCGAGGTAACCTTCTGAAGGCCAGGTTCAGGTGCCTCCATATGACAGGTGGATCCCTATTCTAATCACCAAAGAAGGTGTGCCAGATCATAGTGGCCTGCTGTATGCTTCACAACCTGGCTTTGCGACGCCAGGTGCCTTTTCTGCAGGAGGATGGTCCAGATGGTGGTATTGTAGCAGCTGTGGAGCCTGTGGATAGTGAAGACGAGGAAGCCGAAGAGGACGACATAGACAACAGGAACACAGTAATACAGCAGTATTTTCAATGACACACAGGTAAGGATCCACACCGGCATATTACATATACTTAACCACTACTACCTCTCTACTGTCTGACCTTTTCCCCCGGTGTGTGATAACTGACTTGTGACTTTCCCTTCCGATTTCAGAGATGTGGGCCCCACTGCGTGACATCTGCTTTGTTTCCCCATGGACTACAGCTGTGGGACAGTGGTATGTTGGCATCACAATGTAAATATGCATTTTGGCACGGTAATGTCTAATACATTTGTACAAAATCACAGCCAGACTCCTGAATATTTTGTGCAATAACTGTGTTTATTTCAGTGCTCTATATTGGTGGGTGGTTGCAAATCGGTGAGGGGTGATGGTGGAGGATTGTCCATGGCAAAGTCCAGACTATTAGTATCACAGGTGCATTGTCCAAATGCCTGTGGAAAGTGGAGCATGGGCAGTATAAGGATGGACAGGGTGACAATGTGGGACAGTGGGATGACAATCAGGGAGGTATCCTTTCCTGGCGGGGTCTTGGCATCTTACTCTGTCTTCTTCCTGGATCTCAGGGCCCGCTTGCGGGGTGGTTCTCCCTCTGCAGGGGGTGGGGTGCTGGTGGCCTGTTGGTCCTGTGGCGGGGCCTCCTGTCCACTAGCGCCGGCAGAGGTGGTAGGCAGTTCTTGGTCCATGCTAGTGTCAGGGGCCCTTTGTGGTGCCACAGTGTCCCGCAATGTGGTGACTACCTGATTCAGAGCCCCTACAATGGTGCCCAGGGCGGAACTGACGTTCGTAGTTCCTCCCTGAACCCCAAATACTGTTCCTCCTGCAGAAGCTGGATCTCCTGAAACGTGGCCAGGACCGTCGCCATCGTCTCCTGGGAATGATGGTAGGCTCCCATGATGGAGGAGAGGGCCTCGTGGAGAATGGGTTCCTTCGGCCTGTCCCCCCCCTGTCGCACAGCAGCCCTCCAAGTTCCCCTGTTTCCCTGGGCCTCTGTCCCCTGGACTGTGTGCCCACTACCACTGCCCCCAGGTCCCTGTTGTTGTTGGGGTGGTGGGTTAACCTGGGTGCCCTGTAGTGGTGGACACACCGCTGATTGACGTGTCCTGGGGACAGAGGAATGGGCCCGCTGGGTGGGTGCTGTGCTGGTGTTCCCAGAGGGGGGAAGGTCTGCTGTGGCCTGTAGCTGTCTGAGGGGAACAGACTGTCCTGAGGTCCCCGATGGGCCGGGCTGGTCATCTAGATCCAGGTCGACAGAGGTGCTGTCCTCACTGTGGGCCTCTTCTGGGGGTTGAGTGGACATTTGTGGACCCTCCTGCGCGGTGACGTGACGTTCGGGTCCTGCAGGGGTATAAAAGTATGGTTATTGCATCTATGTGTGCCATAGCGTGCAATGGGTGGGTGCCCGTGTACCCCAGTGCTGGCATTCCCGTGTGGGTGCTTTTGTGACGGTGGTTTGGGGGGGGGGGATGGGTATGTGCAGTGGCCATGCTTTGGTGAAGGGTGTCCATGCTTTGTGGTCGCATGCAGGGCTTGGGGTTGGGATGGGTGGGTTGTGATGGTGAGACATTTGCAAGGAGTAGGTGTGATGGGGGTGAGGGTGGGGGTATGAGTTGGCATGCTGGTGGGGTGGGGGGGATGAAGTAGTGAAGAAGAGACTTACCAGAGTCCATTCCTCCAGATACTCCTGCGAGGCCCTCAGGATGCAGGATCGACAAGACCTGCTCCTCCCATGTTGTAAATTCTGGGGGAGGAGGTGGGGGTCCGCCACCAGTCCGCTGCACCGCGATGTTGTGCCTGGATACCATTGAACGCACCTTCCCCCGTAGATCGTTCCACCGCTTCCTGATGTCGTCCCTATTTCTTGGGTGCTGTCCCACAGCGTTGACCCTATCGACTATTCTGCTCCATAGCTCCATCTTCCTGGCAATGGTGGTGTGCTGCACCTGTGTCCCGAAGAGCTGTGGCTCTACCCGTACAACTTCCTCCACCATGACCCGGAGATCCTCCTCAGAAAACCTGGGGTGTCTTTGCGGTGCCATGGGGTGGTGTGGGTGATGTGTGGGGTGGATTGTGGGGTGCTAAGTGTGGTGATGTGTATTGGTGTGTTGTGTGAAGTGCGTGGTAATATTGCTGGGTGAAAGTAAAATGCGCGTCTGGGTGCTCGGATCTCTATTTCTCTGTGCGTGGTCCCGATTCTGTAGGAGTGGGGGTTTGAAGGTGATGTGGGTGTGTGTTTTATATTTAATTGGGTGTGTGGGAGTGGTGTTTGTATGTGTATCAGGTGTGTGTATTTTGAATTGATTGTCCAATGTGGCTGTGTTTTGTAAGTGTGTGTGTATTTTGAGCGTGACGGTGTGTACCGCCAATAGAATACCCCGGTTGAAAGACTGCCGCGTGGATTCGTGTGTCGTGATAGTGTGGGCGTATTTGTGTTGGTGTGATGGTGGAGGTTTGGTCATCGCCAGTTTTTCGCTGCCCTTTGGTGTGGCGGACTTTTGTGGATGTCTGTATTTTGGCGGTTTGCCTGTTGTGGGTCAGAATGACCGTGGCGGTTTACCGCGGCCGCGACGGTATGTTGGCGGTCTTCTGACAGCGGTAAGTGGCTTTTACCGCCAAGGTTGGAATGACCACCTAAGTCTTTTTGGTCCTGAGACTTCAGGGAACAGGAGGGAAGCTCTATTCAAGCCCTTCGAGAGCACTTCTTCACCACAGCCAGAGAGCAGCAAGGCAGCAGGGCAACACCAAGGCAGAAGTCCTTCACAGAAAGCAGTCAAGTGAGTCCTTTGGGCAGACAGGCAGTTCTTCTTGGCAGGATGCAGGTCTGGTTACAAGTTTCTTTTCCAGGACCTGTTTGAGTTGGAAGGGGCAGAGGCCCTGTTTGTATACCCAAATGTACCTTTGAAGTGGGGGAGACTTCAAAGAGTGGCTTAGAAGTGCACCAGGTCCCCTTTCAGTTCAATTCTGTCTGCCAGGGTCCCAGTAGGGGGTGTGGCAGTCCTTTGTGCCCTCCAGCCTCCCAGCCCAGGAAGACCCATTCAAAATGCAGATGTATGCAAGTGAGTATGAGTATCCTGTGTTTGGGGTGTGTCTGAGTGAATGCACAAGGAGCTGTCAACTAAACCCAGCCAGGTGTGGATTGTAAGTTACAGAAAGATTTAAGTGCAGAGAAATGCTCACTTTCTAAAAGTGGCATTTCTAAAATAGTAATATTAAATCCAACTTCACCAGTCAGCAGGATTTTATATCACCATTCTGGCCATACAAAAAATGACCTTCCTACTCCTTTCAGATCAGCAGCTACCACTCAAACAATGTATGAGGGCATCCCCAATGTTAGCCTACGAAGGGAGCAGGCATCACAGCAGTGCAAAAATGAGTTTAGGAGTTCTACACTAGCAGGACATGTAAACTACATAGGTACATGTCCTGCCTTTTGCCTATACAGCACCCTGCCCTATGGGTTACCTAGGGCATACGTTAGGGGTGTCTGATATGTAGAAAAAGGGGAGTTTTAGGCTTGGCAAGTACTTTTAAATGCCAAGTCGAATTGGCAGTGAAACTGTACACACAGGCCTTGCAATGGCAGGCCTGAGACAAGGTTAAGGGGCTACTTAAGTGGGTGGCACAATCAGTGCTGCAGGCCCACTAGTAGCATTTAATCCACAGGCCCTGGGCACATATAGTGCACTCTACTAGGGACTTATAAGTAAATTAAATAGTCCAGTAGGGTATGATCCAATGTTACCATGTTTAAAGGGAGAGAGCATATGCACTTTGCTCACTTTACCATTGCTAACCAGTGCAAGAGTCTAAAAACCAGCAACAACAGTGTCCAAAAAGTGGAGGGAGGCAGGCAAACAGTTAGGGGTGACCACTCTAAGGCTGTCAGGTCTAACAGGTACAATGCCACGGAAGGGGAGCTCCTTTTCAATGAGGCCCACGGCAGGACAAGGCGTGCAATTGAAAGGACATTTGGCCTTCTGAAGGCCAGATTCAGGTGCCTGGACATCTCTGGAGGTGCCATCCTCTACACTCTCCTCCAAAGGTATGCCAGATCATAGCTGCCTGATGCATTGTCCACAATCTTGCCCTGAGACATCAGATACCATTACTAGCTGATGATGATGAGGCAGCTGGTCCAGTGGCTGGAAATGCATGGAAAATAATGAGGAGGTAGATAAAGAAGATGCAGCTGACTCTAGGACTGAGCTCATCAATCAGTACTTCCAGTAACATACAGGTAAGCTGTGTGTATATTTGCAAGTGTTGTATATCCACAATTATTGGCGACAATGATCCTCCTGAGTTGGATCATCAGTGGTGGTGAGACGTGTTCCAATGCCTATGTGTGTGTGTTGGAAGGAGTGACTGTTTACATGAAAGGTGCTGTGTGAAAATTGCTCATCTCTAACATGTGTATGTAATGCAGGTTGCTAGATTTACATCTCCTATGGACAGACATGTATTGTGCTATGTGTCCTGTATCTCCTGTTCCCATGTCATTCCAGTGACTGACTGTGTAATGTTGATCCTGTAGCTCGTGGCATTCATGGTCATTATCCTTTGCTAACTGTGTCCAGAATGGAGTTTTGCACTTGACGGACGCCAGCTACAGTGATTAGTGATGTATTTCCTGAGACTGGTGATGTTGAAACAATATCTGTTGTGCCCAGTTTAGTTACCAATCTACACTGGACACAACAACAATGTACAGCAAATGTGCTTTGTGTGGCACCCTGCCTTCTATCCTGATGGAACTCTGTCATCGTCTTTTTGCGGGTTGGATACGTGGATTTACTCAAGTGTGTGGCTGGCCTAGTGACTCCCTTACATCTCCCCTGGGACATATCTATTGTACTGTGTCTCCTGCAGATGTTGCCTGCCTCTGCTTTCCATTACACTGGCCGTTGGTTTAGGGGGGCCATTACCACACAACATTTTGCATACCAAACACTTGATAATGTCACAATAAAGACACATATGCAGTTGCTGTGAACAATTGTGTTTAGTGTGCATACAAGGGAAATGTGAGTAAAACATAATTTGTGCATCCAGTGATGAGTGGGGTCCTTGCAATCAGAGTAGGTGGCACAGCTGTAGGTAGCACAGGTCCAGTGTCCAAGGGCAATGGGAAAATAGAGTAATGTCATTGAACAGTCAACAGGGTGTCTCAGTGGCACACAAGGGAGAGTAACCGGGAGAGTTTCACTTCCTGGCAGTGGGTTTGATCTTTGCATCTGCTCCAGCCGGTTGTCTGGGTGGACGTCCATGTTTGCGGTGGGGGTTCTTCAGCTACAGAGGGAGGGGTGCTTGAGGGCTGTGGCTCGCCTGGCAAGGGCCTCCATTCCATTAGCTGCCCCAGTAGTGGAAGGCTCAGATATGATGTGGCTCGTGGAAGGGGCCTGCTGGTGGGTGGAGGGAGCACTCAGGGGGGTGCTGATGTCCCAGAGCACCCCTGCAATGGAGGCCATGGTGGCATTGCGGGCCTGCCACTGCTGCATGACCTGGTGGTATTCCCTCTGCAGCATTTGGTTTTCCCCAACATGTTAATGATCTGGCCCATCCTGTCCTGGGATTGATGGTATGCCCCTCCCCCCCATTTGCCTGTGCTCCTGGCATGGTGTGCCCACTCCCAGTGTTACCAGGTCCTTCATTGTCTTGGGTGGGAGGGGGCAACTCGGGTCCCTGTACTGTGGGGCACACTAGTGGTTGAACAGTTCTGGGGACACAGGTTTGGGGATGAAGGGTTGGCTGTGATGATGGTGACACAGGGTGGTTGGGGGGTTTGATGTGGGCAGGGCGAGGCAGGGAGTGGTAGACTGACCAGGTCTCCCAGATGGGCCAGGTAGGTCATCAATGTCCAGACATCCAGTGGCATTGTCCTCACTGGGGTCTTCATCCTGGGGAGGGCCGGTAGTCTCTGGTGGCAGTGGATGGAGTGAGTGAGAGAGTTAAATGGTGGATGTGTGATTTGTTGTCTTTGTCTGATGCATTCAGTGGCTTGATTTGATTCCCAGCAAGGGCAATGACAGGTGCAACACTGCAGACACTGTTTATGGATAGTGGGCAGTGACATGTACCATGCTCCATATAGGTTGTTGTCAGTCTTGTTAACTTTTGGTCAGTGGGTGGGTTCTGGTCCTGTGTGATGGGTCACAAGGCAGGTGTGTCCTGTTAGCTCATGGCAATTCTGGCTTGCTAGATGCGAGTGGGAATGGCTGTACACTGCAGCATGGTCTCCAAGTGGGAGGAGGGTATGCGTGTATGCAAGGTTGCTTGTTCTGTCTGTGCATGCTGTGTATGGAGTATACCTTCGTTGCTGCAAGTCCATGATCAATCCATTTCACGGTTGTTGATCTGGATATGTGGACCTTAGGTTTGGTGACACTGCTGGGGTTGAGTTTGGCTTTGTTTGCAATTGTGTAGTGCCATTAAATTGCTGTCATTGCCATGTAGTGGTCCTCAGTTGCAGCATCCAGTCAGGTTAGCTAGTGCAATAGTCATACATGCAAGAGATGTGATGTGAAATGCACATTTAATGTTTTGATGTAGATGGGCTAGTGCATTGAGGAAGTCATTGTGATTGGATTTGGCACTGCTATCCATGCACTTCCCAGGGACTCTATGGGCATTGGGACTGGGTGGTTGTGTGGCATGCAGGAGAGTGGCCTTGAGTGATTAGGTGGGAGATACAGTGGGAGATAGTGTATTGGGGAGTGTTTGGGTAGTGAGGAAGCATGCTGGACAGGAGTTATTTGTGCCAGGGAAGTGGTAGTTACATACCAGAGTCCAGTCCTCTGGGTATTCCAGTCAGGCTCTCTGGATGCAGGATGTCCAAGACCTTCTCCTCCCATGATGTGATTTCTGGGGGAGGAGGTGGGACCCCCCGCCAGTCTTTTGTACTGCAATTTAGTGTCTCAATGTCATGAAACGCACCTTCCCCTGGAGGTCGTTCCACCTCTTCCTGATGTCCTCCCTTGTGTGTGGATGGTTGCCTCCTGAGTTGACCCTGTCGACCATTCTCTGCCATAACTCCATTTTCCTGGCAATGGAGGTTTGATAGACCTGTGCTCCAAACAGCTGTGGCTCTATCCTGACGATTTCATCGACCATGATCCTCAACTCATCGTCTATGAAGCGTGGGTGCTTTTGACAGGACATGGTGGTAGTTGTGTTGCTGTGGTGGGTGGGTGTTGTGGGTAGAAGGGTACAGTGTAGGGTGCTTGGTGGAGAGGGGGTGTTTCATTGTGTGTGAAGCTTGGCTGTGGTGTTTGTGTGTAGTCGTGATGTGTGTATTGTGTTGTTCGTGCAGTTGTGTGGTGTGAGCTGAGTGTGAAGTGTATATGTGCATATGGTGTATAAGTGCTGGTAATTCATTTGTAGCTCCTCTCTCTGTGAATGTTGTTTTGGTAGTGTTAACGCGTCCGTCTATGTTAATTTATACACATCAGGACTCGTTTTAGGGCGATGAACCTTTGGACCCAGTGGTGAGTCTCCGTAAAACGAGATTACCAGACATTAATCAATAAAAATTTGCATCAGAATACATGTCACACTAACCATTAATAAACCTTCGGCGCAATCAATAGTTTTCAGACTCAAATAATCACACTTTGAAGGAAGATTTTTGTGAATTTATTCCCTATTGATTACAATCTAATAATAAACGTATTAGTATCAAAACAAAGTAATATAAGAGCATAATCACAAAATGGCAACTACAATAAGCTTTTAACAATGCGATGATCAGAATCATAGGATAGATACGTTAGCAAAGAATATATCATAGTTCGTAACAATTCATAAGATATCAGTTCAGCATAGCTTTGCGTCAGTCACGTCAGTTCCGTCAGTCATATGAATACCTCGTCTAACCTCAAATTGGCATTAGCATGTTGGGCTTCATGCAAAACAATTTAGAACATCAATTTGGAAAACATCTAACTATGTTATCTAATTTAAACATACAGCAGTTGGTACCTAGAAAGAAAAGGCAAAAGATTCGTTAGCAATAATTACCCTCCTCAAGATAGGTCAACAATCAGGATCAGTCTTCATCTTCAGGACATCAGTAGAGTCACCATCAGTCTATCTAAATTGGAAGCAAGGAAACTCTCCCTTAAGGGGAAAGTTTAACGGATTTTCTAAGTCTCAAATCATCAAATAGAGTGACAGAGTTTCTGGATATAATCATTATCATCCCCTGCCTAATGTGTCTCGTCTCTCGTGTCATGGGTTTTTATCCCCTTTTCCATAATACATTCCCCCAAAATTCTATTGGTCAGTAACTATACCCCATCATTGGTAACCAATCAAATTATACATTAAGTAATGCATTCGTCATTTTCTGATATTTATTTAACTTTCAATTGGTCTTCATAATCAGCATTTCTGTAGGTGGCATATCCGGGGTTACTTCACCATCTTGGCACACGTCTCGGGTCAAGAGTTCTCTGCTCCTCGCTTTAGTGTCCTTGGATGTGTCTATGTTTGTTTCAAAAACCTCACAGTTTCATATTAGAAGCTACTAACGTGCGGATGAGAAAATTCCACGATGTATCTAATGAATGCAGCAAAGAACAATAGCTGGGTCATGGTTGGTTGCAAGTCCGCACACTGGAGAAGCAGAAAAATACGCCTTTTAAATGAGAGTTACACAGCTAGTTCACGACTCATGCTAACTTAAGGTATACGAGTTCTAATGAATGCAGTTCTAATCGTAATGATATATGCAATTATAAAATGATTATTTCTTCTATTCGACATTAGTTTACACAAGTGAATATTTCTCCACGTTTATTAATACATTATTAGTACTGCATTGTTAATATATATATGAGCATTTCACGTCTATAAAATATATGTTTAAGCTACGCTCTCTCAGTCCCTCCTCTGATGACGCACGTCATCACACAATCTTCAATTTTCAATTTTTCACCTTGCGCATAATACGCATTTCAACATCTTGCCCTTTATGTGAACTTTCCCATATTTCATTGAACATTTTCTCTCTTTCACTTTCTTCATTTAGTCTGGCTCTTTTTGACAGGTTTCTTTTAATTTTGTCATTAATTTTGCATGCTCCCCATAGTCCTAATAAACAAATCAGAATGATTAATAAACCTAACATAATTTTTGCAAAAACTCCATTCCAAATGTTGGTAAACCAGCTCCCTACTCGGCCTATTCCTTTTCTAAATTTTTCCCAAACTCCAGGTTCTTTTAAGTCCTTCAAATCTGCACTATCCCTAGTAAGGTTAGTAAGCATACTTCTAATTTTCTTACTGTTATCAGGTATGAATGTGCAACAGTGACGTTCATTAAGCATTTTACACACACCTCCATTCTTTGCTAAAAGAATGTCTAAAGCAAGCCGATTTTGAAGAGTCATAGCTCTTTCTGCAGCAAGTTCAGTATCCATTAGTAATATTGCTCCCGTAAAATTTGTCAGCATGTTATCCACAATAGTAGACAACTTTTGAATTTTCATAGAATTCAAGATAACCCCAACTGATGGGATTATGGCTCCAAATATGTCACCAATGACAGCCGCCACTGATTCTCGTTTTTGTATAGTATGTTGTATTTCAGAAGACTTTGGTATTTGTTTTAAGTCATCAATCTGGTATATCTTTGGGAAAACTATTCCCAAATAACATGTCCCATACCATCCCATTGGGAGACGGTAATATGCATTTAACCGACAGATGTAATAGATTCCAGGAATCGCTGGTTCTTGTCCATTTAACATGAAGGTCCATTTGCTCTGAAACAAAAACACATGCCTACATTCACTCGTACCCACAAATAAATTGTCTTGATCAGATTTTGGCCTATATATACATAGCCTACCTACGTGTAATGCATCTATAGCTAATTTGCCTTGAGTTTTAATGGCTGTGTAAGCATAATCATTTGCATAAGTACGTTTTTCTAAGCCTTTCTCTAACTTCTCTTTTAATGCTCTGCGTCTATCATCTGTGTGGTCTAAAAAGCTCTTTTCTACAGAAGATAGTAAGCAGGTTAGGTTATTGCGATGTGCGTAAGCAGTCCCAAATGTAAATGTCGGCTCAAAGAATCCTCTAACTATTTTAATATCATGTTCTTTAGCTAACTTATTCAAAAATTCTATCACAGGCACAGAAGAAAAAACGACATCCAGATTTGAATAAAAATATTGTACATGCTCCTGATTATAGAATCTTGTTAATAGCAAACTGCAGCTAATCCCATAAGTAAGAGGTAGACTATGATAAGTGACTCCCTCCTGCACAGATGAAGGAATTTTAGTACACACGTAACATTCTTTTGCATCCATAGTTTCCATATACTCATTTAATAAGCGATAGAAGACATTAGTAGAAAGTTCCCCTTTTGTATTAGTTCCCTCATGCAGATGTTTAGTATCTTGTTCAAATTTCTCCCATGGTGATAATTTATTAGCAATAGTAGTAGTCTCTGGTTTTGAAATTGCGTTAATAGTTTTTCTCTCTTTCCACGGCATACCTACGATCACTCCCACAATCATTACTGCACATACAACACCTACTATACATCCTAGCCAACCACATACTTTACTTCCTTTGTTACTATTAGCCATGTTTGTATAGAATCAGAATAGCAGATCAACAATCAACTCAAGATGCAAACTCTTTCTGCGTATTTACAGCGTCTTCTCTCACTCCGGGACCTTTTTCTCGTCAATTCAGGTTAGCAGCTTGTCGTAATTCGGTTTCTTGATGTCAAATCCAGTTTTAATGTCTCTTTCCGGTAAGTATATAAAGTCTCTTTCTTTTCAGTTTTCGTGATAGTTCAGAATTTCTTCTCTTGTAGTTTATCCTCAGGTACCGTAGTATTGGCCTGGTACTTCTCGATCAAAACAGAATGCTAAGAATTCTTGTTGCCATTCAGAAGTTGTAGCATATGCCCATTCAGGACCTGCATACCTTCAGTTTGCTATTCTTTTTCTTTTTAGTCTTCGTTCACCTTGCTGTTCTCCTTCACTCAGATCATCTGCCTGTGAAGTATCACTTTCTTCAATTATTTTTTCATTTGTTATTTCTCTTATTCTGAGATGTGACTTATCTGGCCATTTATCACCTCTATGTGTCTTGTGTCGGTGACTTCCTTCTGGACGTTGGATAGCACCCTCCTCTTGTGATGTGTTGTTTTCTCTTGTCTGATCGGCAACCAGTTCAGAAGACTCTGATTCGTTCTGGTTTAAATCTGCAGTTTCTCTTTCTCTGTCAACCTCTGCTTCGATACTGTATTCAGACTCTGAATTGTATTTGTCTGCTTCTGGGAGAACCTCTCCTTGTCTTAGTTCTCCTGCTGCCTCGACTGAGATAGGCACTCTATCACCCCTCTCGATCTCACTGTTAGCTTGGGTGACAAGGCTGTCCTCAGTGGGCTCACCTGTAGTCTCAGACCTTTCTTGGCTGATCTCTGACTCTGTAACCTCTCCACCTGAAGTTACTGTACTGAATTCTTCAAGCTCTTCCTCGACTGGACACGTTACCTTCTTTGTGTGACTGGCATGTATCCAGTTGGGAATTCCGGCACACTTCACAGCAGTTGTGGTAGTCAGTATCACTTGATATGGCCCTTTCCAGCGTGGTTCAAGACACGATTTCCTCACGTGCTTCTTGACAACCACCCAGTCGCCAGCTTGCAAGGAATGTCCTGGTTCACCGATTGGTGGCAATGTGTTAGCTTCCACCTGGTGAGAGAAAGAGCGAATCACATTAGCCAAACTTTTGCAGTAATCCAACACCATATCATCTGTAATATTCACTAGAGCATTTGCAGGAACCGCTGGTAATCTCATTGCTCTACCCATGAGGATTTCATGGGGGGATAGTCCCGTTTTCTTATCTGGTGTATTTCTCATAGACATCAGTACTAGCGGTAATGCATCTGGCCACTTCATGTTTGTTGCTGCACACATTTTCTCTATCCTGGACTTTAAGGTACCATTCATCTGTTCAACTAGTCCTGATGCTTCAGGGCGATAGCTACAGTGCAACTTCTGCTCGATGTTAAGTGCTGCACACAGAAGCTTGATCACCTCATTGTCGAAGTGTCTTCCCCTATCTGATTCTATAGAAACCGGAAACCCGAATCTTGGTATTAGCTCTCTGAGTAATAGTTTTGCAACTGTGAGACTGTCATTTCTACGTGTAGGATATGCCTCAATCCAATGACTGAAAACACAAACAATTACCAACACGTACTTCAATCCTCCACAAACAGGCATTTCAATGAAATCCATTTGTATTCTATTAAATGGACCTCCAGCTCTTCCAGTGTGGCTCAAATTTACCACTGTTCCTTTTCCAGCATTCATCTGTTGACAGATGATGCACCTGTGACAAGTGATTTCTGCGGCATGTCTGAATTTTGGATTGAACCAATCAACTTTAAAGGATCTAATCATGGCATCTCTTCCTAAATGTGCTTGCCCATGATATAATCGGGCAAATTGTGATAGAAGACTATTGGGTAAGTCCAGCTTTCCATCATCTGAGACCCATATATCGTCTGCTCTTTGTACACATTGCATTTTCTGCCAGGGACGTTTTTCTTCTTTGCTGGCACGATTTTGTAGTGTCTTTAATTCATCTAAAGTATCAACCACTTGTAATGCTAGACTCAAAGTTGTGTCGTTTTCAGGCTGTGGTAGCAGTTCCCACTGTTCTTTAAATGATCTACAGTTCAATGCACAAAACCTTGCAACCTGATCTGCATAACCATTCCCCATTGACACAAAATCTTGTGATCTGGTGTGTGCACTGCACTTTACCACGGCAATTTCAAGAGGTAACTGAATTGCATGTAACAAATCTCTTATTTGTTCTCCATTTTTCACTGGTGATCCAGAGGAAGTCATAAAACCCCTCTGCGACCAGATTTGACCAAAATCATGTACAATTCCAAATCCGTATCTGCTGTCAGTGTAGATTGTAACTTTCAAATTCACAGCAGCATGGCAGGCCTTTGTAAGGGCTATTAATTCTGCCACCTGTGCAGAAAATACTTTTTCAAGCCAAGAAGCCTCAACTATGCCAGATATAGTGCATACTGCGTAACCAGCTCTTAATGTTCCCGTTGAATCTCTTAAACAGGACCCATCCACGAACATAATACAGTCGGTTTCTTTTAACTGGGTGTCCTGTATATCTGGGCGAGGTTTGGTACAAAGGTCAGTCACCTCAAGACAATCATGCTCAAATTCTTCCCCATCTTTGATTTCTATATTCTCATTGGGAATTAAAGTTGCCGGGTTTAGTACTGTGAACCTTTTCAATGTAACATTTGGTGACCCCAAAATAATCGTCTCATATTTGGTAAGTCGTGCATTTGTCATGTGTTGTGTTTTCGTTCTTGTTAACAAGATTTCAACAGAATGTGGGACTAAAACTGTCAGAGGCTATCCCATGACTATGCCTTCACATTGCGTAAGGCTTTGACCAACTGCAGCAACTGCTCGCAAACTACCCGGTAAGGCTGCTGTGACAGGGTCGAAAGTAGCTGAAAAATATGCTACAGGGCGATTTGCATCTCCGTGGACCTGTGTTAAAACAGACAAAGAACAAGCATCACATTCATGACAAAACAACAGAAAAGGTTTCTCATAGTCGGGCATTCCTAATGCTGGTGCCCTGCACATGCACTCTTTCAGCTCTAAGAATGACTCAAGCTCCTCTTTTGCCAAAGTGATTGTGTATGGTTCATCTTTGACATCTTTCCCTGTCAATTTTATTAGGGGTTTTGCAATAATCGAGAAGTTGGGTATCCATTGACGGCAATAACCCACCATTCCCAAAAACATCCTGACATCTCTCTTTGTTGTTGGGGGATTCATCTGTAAGACAGCTGTTATTCTTTCCTTCGATGTCCTTCGGGACCCTTTCTCAATTAAGTGCCCCAAATATTTTACTTCTTTCTGGCAATATTGCAGTTTCTTAGGTGACACTTTATGTCCGTTCTTTCCCAAATGGTTCAGTAATGCAATAGTGTCATATTTACAACTGTCTCTGGTCTTGGATGCAATTAACAAGTCATCAATGTACTGCACAAGGGCTGAGTTAAAAGGCAGCACAAGAGGTTCCAGATCTTTCTTCAATATCTGATTGAAGATGGATGGTGACTCAGAAAAACCTTGAGGAATTCTGCACCAACTGTACACCTTATCCAGGAATTTGAAACTGAACAAAAATTGGCTATCTTCATGTAGCGGTATTGAGAAAAATGCTTGTGATAGATCTACCACGGTAAAACATTCAGCATCACAAGGAACTTGTAACATTATTACCGCCGGGTTAGGTACCACAGGGCAACATTTTATCACAATTTCATTTATTTTTATCAAATCCTGCACAATTCGAACCTTCCCACAGGGTTTCTTCAAACCCATGATACGTGAGTTGCATGGACTACTCAAAACTTCTTTCAGGACTCCCTGTCTGAGAAAATCTACAATTATCTGTGTTACTTCAATGAGCACGTCTTGAGTCATGTGATATTGTGGCACTTGTGGAAAAACTGCATTCGGTTTTATCTGCACTTTAACTGGTTTAACCCCTTTAATTAATCCGACCTCTTTTCCTGTCAAATCCCACACTTTCTCTGTCACAGACCCCTGTAGGTCAGCAGGTAAGTCAATCAGGGTGAACACTGGGAATAGAGTGATTAGAGGGTAATCTTCACTCGTCTCACCCCCTTCCATGAATTGACCCTCATCTCCTTCATCATCACTGTTTGTCTGGACCTCTATCCCATCATTGGAACAGGTAATTGAACATTTAGTCTTACATAGCAAGTCCCTTCCCAATAGGGATACTGGACTTGAGTCACATACGACAAATCTATGCAAGCCTTGGAAACTTCCGATTTCAACCTGTACTGGGTCAGTAATTGGGTTCGTCAGGTATTGTTTAGCCACACCGACCACTCGTATGGTGCGCCCTGATAGAAGTAGTCTTGGTACTTCTATGCTGCGGACTGTAGAGCGTGTAGCTCCAGTGTCGACTAAAAATGAAACCTTATAGCCCACCACCTTTCCCTCTACATATGGGCCTCTCTGATCTACTTCTAACGAGGCTGCAAGCCTGCACTCCTCACTGTCTGAACTGTCATCTGACCATTCCTCATTCATTTCATTTTCACCACGTAATGGGAATTGTTGTACAGTGTTGTTTTGACTTGTCACCTGACCTGTGACCTGCTGAGGAAGCGTCACCTGCTGCTGTCCCATTGGGGCTAAGGGTAACTGCATTTGCTGTCTAGGCACCATAGGAATCTGCTGTTGTATCGGTTGCACTGGCACGTTTTGAAAACGTGGCATTAACATTTGTTGCATAGGTTGTACCCCTGGCATTTGCATCAAATTATTCTGTAAGTTCGGGTTCTGATGTCTCATCTTTGGACCTCGCGGATTCTGCTGTGTACCGACATTAATGCTCTGCTGAACTGCACCATCATGCATCATATTTGGACAATCCCGCTTCCAATGTCCCATGCCCCGCACGCGTGGCATGGTGACATTCTCTTCACTACCTGTCCGTCATTCTGAACAACGTCATTATTCATGTCCAAATTACGATTCACAAAACCTCGACCTCTACCTCTTGGCTGTGCCTGAAACACACCATTCATTTGCGGTTGCTGGTGCATCATTTGCTGAACACCATTTCCCTGAATTCCAGCTTGAGCAGCTCTTATCTGCATCACCATCACCTTTTCTTTCAGCTTTTTCTGCTTCAACTCAATTTCATCACTACAGTATTTCGCATATTGTAACACCTCATCAATCGGTTTAGCTTGCCAACAAATCAAGTGATTCTTGATCATTTGACCAACCTCGGGTCTCAGCCCTTCAACAAATCTGAACACAAGATGATTCATATCTTTCGGTTCGATTGTCTCGGTACCACTGTAATGTTTAAATGCCTTTAACAATCTCTCATAATAGGCATGTATTGATTCTTTAACTTCTTGCGAAGTCCGGTCGATTTTCTGCCAATCGGTCACCTTTGGCGACACCTTTTGTTTAAAAAACTCAATAACCTTATGATAACATTTCATCACCTCTTCAGAAGGTGCTCCATTCGCCTTATCCCTTGCTGGTTCCTTCGTGGGCCAATCTACCCCTCTTTTGCACTCAAGCCACAAATCCGGTGGAACAATAATCTCAAACAAGGTATTCAAGTCTTCCCAAAGACATTTTGCAAGCTTCACAAATCTGTCTGTCTGTTGATACCACTCGATCGGTTTTTCTCTTAATCTCGGATAGTCATTTGTAAAGGACAAAATATCTCCCCTGGACCAAGGCACATGAACTAAAACACCACCAGCAGTTTCTCTCATGGGCAGGATTTTTACTGAATCTAAATTGGGTGTAGTTGTGGTCTCAGTGGACCCTGGACTTTCTTTTTTCCCTTTGTCTCTTTTCTTTGCCCACCGGCCTTCCCATTTTTCTAATGCACCCCAAATCTGTCTACTCTGTAGTAATTCTTTCAGGTGTGTCTTCATGCCTGCAGATCTCATGTGATCAAAATCTTTGATGTCAAAGTCTAATCTGTAACTTCTTTTCAAATGCTTCGTGTTATTAATATCAATATTGTATTTGTCTGCCAAATTTGCTAATCTCTGGTGTATCTTCCCTACTTCCTTGGTAATCTTAGGACATAGGTATCTCAATTCTGCCTCAGTGTAGGATTCCAACCTATTTACTCCCATTGTTCCTTCCACTAACTCAGCAGCTTCTGCCCCTAGGCGTACAGGATTCAGATATTCGTCTTGTATTTCCTTTTCAGGATTAATTTCGGTTACTGTAGATTTCCGAGAAGTAGAGGTTTTCTCTAACCACTCGTTTAATTGCTGTACTGTAAAACCTTGCAGTGAAATGTTTCCTGCATGTATCATTGGAGTATGTGAGGCATTCGTACTCATAGTTTGGGGAGTCAAAACTCCCAACCCTGCTTGTCGCATTGCCTCTAGAGGTGCCCCTATTGGACTGAGGTCCATCAAGAGTCTCGGTTGTTCACATGCCTGTCCTTCCTGGGCCATTATCTGTGGAGCTCTAATGGACCCTCCTCTTATTGTGTCATGAGTCATAACTCCCTGTTCACAGGTTCTTGTTTTCTCTTGGGCATATAATGGTACTGGAGGACCGACAGTAATGGGTAACGATATAGCGGCAGGTGTCTGACCTGCCCCCAAACTTCTTGGAGCTCCCACACCATAGGTCTGTTCTAATGTACCTGGTACAGGCACTAACGGAGGTCCTGCTACAGGGTTATACCCTGGTATCAGCTGTGGCGGTTGTGACACTAGCTTCGGAGTTGACTCAATTTGAATCAGTCTTGGCTTTGTGTATATCGGGTCTGGCGGCACTACCATGTTTGTAGTAGTCTCAAGCACTGGAACATCGGGATAGATGATTTTTATCTGCGGTGGAGGCTGCAACTGTATCGGTACGTCTGGTGCAGTAGGTACACTGTCACCATTCTGTATCAAGGCTGTATCACTAGTCTGTACTGTATCAGTAACTCCCTTCTCCTGCGTCTGGTTCCCATGCTTCGAGCTAGTACTCGGAACATCATCGCTCACCGCATAAGGTGGGGGTCGATCATGTAACAGTCTATCCATAAACTCCTCATCTTCTGAATCATCTTCTTCATCCCAGGACCTTTTTTGTTCTTTAACTTTGTCTGAATCTTTGTTAGTTTTACCAGAAGCTTTCTTTCCCTGTGTTTCTTCTCCCTGTGTTATCGCTGGAAACAGCTTTAACCCATCTACTATTCCCCGTCTCCACATTTTATTTTCATTGTCCCATCTAGCTTCTGCATAGGATTTTTCTGCCCTTGTCAATCTCCTGAGAAACCTTTCTTGCCTATGTTTAAGAGCCATCAGGTCCCAAATCGCCAAAGCCTCATATTGTGCCGGTCTCGGAGGTGGTTTCTGTGTACTTAACATCCACCTTAAGTTTTCTAATACCCTTTGATTGAATGTCCCATGTTCTGGAAACGCTAAACACCCTTCTTTCTCCGTCAATTTGCGCCATTGTTTTATCCATAAACAAGGAGCAACACCCTTTTCCTCCATAACCGTGTAAGCTGGAGTACCCTCGGGTGGTGTAGGTTCCCCATTGGTTGCGACAATGTACACATCTCCCCTTAAAGCGCTTTTGAATGCCTTAACAAAATTCATTTTACAATTCTTTTTATTCAGAAAAGTGGCTTAATTCCCAGGACACCCTTCACCTATCCTTGTCCCAGCCTATTGCCTCTCACGGACGGCAGCCAATCCGTGCGCGACTCCTCTTAACGTCTGACCTATCTCAGCGCGGCACCACTGACGTCACACTCACACACTGCAGCTGACAAAGTCTTGCGGCTTGTCCATCTCTCACCAATTCGTACAACTCATACAACTAATGCGATTTATTGCAAACACCTTAAAATGACAATACAAATCTGCCGGTTTTCTACAGGAAGGGTAACATATTCGCTTCAGGACTTTACAGAGATTTCACTTGAAGCCTCGGCCGCTACTCTCTCCTTCTCAGTCCCCACATACGCAAGCAGAATTTGACCCGCAAATCCTACTCTCGACTTGTCAATGACGTCCTCTAGTGCACTTTAGAGCTCGTCAAATCTCCATCAAAGGTTTCATACATACGTTATGATTCAAACCTGACTTGTCAACCACGCCCGATTGACCTATAAAACCGCACAGATTACAACATAAACCATGTTTCTCATCCTACTCCGGAGTCTTAGACCTCAACTGGTCCGTATACACTAACCAACCACGTGGATAATTTTGAACAATAAGCGCTGCATTCACATGAAGTACGCCGACTTCCCTACTCTCATACCATGGAGTACGCCCACTCCTGCTAAACAACACTTAATTTGGCCTAATACACACAAATCTTCACAATCTCCTGCAAGAAACATAAGCTTTAAGCAAGCGCAAAGACCCTAACCACACATACTATGGCGCCGAGAACATTCCCAACTCATCTAGACAGGCTTCGAGATCCCGGGAAAGCCCATGGTGAACCTAGCCACTCATCGTTGTGCAAAATTTCATTATCACAGAAAACAAAATTAACAATAAAAACTCCGTCCTAGGGCCCCCAAGGGCCAAACCGTCGCTCTGCTACCAGAACTGTTAACGCATCCGTCTATGTTAATTTATACACATCAGGACTCGTTTTAGGTCGATGAACCTTTGGACCCAGTGGTGAGTCTCCGTAAGACGAGATTACCAGACATTAATCAATAAAAATTTGCATCAGAATACATGTCACACTAACCATTAATAAACCTTCGGCGCAATCAATAGTTTTCAGACTCAAATAATCACACTTTGAAGGAAGATTTTTGTGAATTTATTCCCTGTTGATTACAATCTGATAATAAACGTATTAGTATCAAAACCAAGTAATATAAGAGCATAATCACAAAATGGCAACTACAATAAGCTTTTAACAATGCGATGATCAGAATCATAGGATAGATACGTTAGCAAAGAATATATCATAGTTTGTAACAATTCATAAGATATCAGTTCAGCATAGCTTTGCGTCAGTCACGTCAGTTCCGTCAGTCATATGAATACCTCGTCTAACCTCAAATTGGCATTAGCATGTTGGGCTTCATGCAAAACAATTTAGAACATCAATTTGGAAAACATCTAACTATGTTATCTAATTTAAACATACAGCAGTTGGTACCTAGAAAGAAAAGGCAAAAGATTTGTTAGCAATAATTACCCTCCTCAAGATAGGTCAGCATTCAGGATCAGTCTTCGTCTTCAAGACATCAGTAGAGTCACCGTCAGTCTATCTAAATTGGAAGCAAGGAAACTCTCCCTTAAGGGGAAAGTTTAACGGATTTTCTAAGTCTCAAATCATCAAATAGAGTGACAGAGTTTCTGGATACAATCAATATCATTCCCTGCCTAATGTGTCTCGTCTCTCGTGTCATGGGTTTTTATCCCCTTTTCCATAATACATTCTCCCAAAATTCTATTGGTCAGTAACTATACCCCATCATTGGTAACCAATCAAATTATACATTAAGTAATGCATTTGTCATTTTCTGATATTTATTTAACTTTCAATTGGTCTTCATAATCAGCATTTCTGTAGGTGGCATATCCGGGTTACTTCACCATCTTGGCACACGTCTCGGGTCAAGAGTTCTCTTCTCCTCGCTTTAGTGTCCTTGGATGTGTCTATGTTTGTTTCAAAAACCTCACAGTTTCATATTAGAAGCTACTAATGTGCGGATGATAAAATTCCACGATGTATCTAATGAATGCAGCAAAGAACAATAGCTGGGTCATGGTTGGTAGCAAGTCCGCACACTGGAGAAGCAGAAAAATACGCCTTTTAAATGAGAGTTACACAGCTAGTTCACGACTCATGCTAACTTAAGGTATACAAGTTCTAATGAATGCGGTTCTAATCGTAATGATATATGCAATTATAAAATGATTATTTCTTCTATTCGACATTAGTTTACACAAGTGAATATTTCTCCACGTTTATTAATACATTATTAGTACTGCATTGTTAATATATATATGAGCATTTCACGTCTATAAAATATATGTTTAAGCTACGCTCTCTCAGTAGCAAAGGATTGTGGGTTGTGTGGGGGGTGTTTTATATAGTGCTGTGAGTAGGTGTGTCTGGTGGGTATGTGTTTCAAGTGTGGGGAATTCGAACAGTCCAATGTGGTATTGTGTTCTGTCTGCAATGAGTTTTTGACCCTGTCGATTTGCACCACCAATGGTTTTTGCACCATGGAAGAACCACTGTGGTGATTTGTGGCTCGTAATGTGGTGGATGGAAGGTTGTTGGGCTCGCGGTGCTCCTCCTGTGTCCTGGCGGGGTTGGATTTTTGGTAGTTTAGAGGCGGTCTTCAGAGTGTGACTCGTAATACGGCGGTCTAATTACTGCCAACATGGCGCTCTTTTGGCAGCCGCCATGGCGTCGGTCTTGCAAAAAGACCGCCAAAGTCATAATGAGGCCCTTTGTGTCTGATTTACAAATTGCAAAGAAGAGAGAGAATAAAAGGGGCATTACACTCTTCATTTTAATTTCCAAAGAGATGTCAGTTCTTTGCAATTGCGGTTTCAAACTATTGGCTAGATATCGAGAGACAACATGGGGTGGTAGTCCATTTTCTTAGCAGAGGCTGTCACTAAGGTACGGCTTTGTATTTGTGACCGATGGCCGGTGGTGTTAGGGTGAGCAGACAGTGGTCCTAGAGACCAATGCATGCCTTCCTTCATGTCATTATCCGAATACAGACGTTTAAAAACAGCCATGTCACTTTCATAGACAGGGTTACTCTTTTGTAAACAATGTCAACATTCCGGTCTTGCAAATGCAGGTTGTGAGTACTTTCCTCACTGACCTCCATCACTAACTTTGCAGGGGGTCACCAACAGAAACAAGCTTCATGAAAATATATGAGGCAAGGGGTTAGGCCACCCTCTGAACATGGGCATTTTGTGCTGTATCTGACGAGTACATCAGTCACAGCTCAAAACGAAGGAGACTTTGAAAACCAGTCAGTTTACACAAAACACCACCTGGTTTGCAAATTGACTTCAGCACATCGGTGGCATAAAATGGAACAGAGGAAGAGCTGTATTCTGTCTTTAAATCAATCAGTATCAGTCACCATCTTGTGTGTCTGAGGCAGTCACATGAGCGTGCCATGTGTTTGATATGTGTCCACATTTAGTTGCGTATCACATGCAAAGTAGTTCTTCTTGGTTAGTAGGTGGACTGATAACCAGTGCGTGGGACATGTAGATGCCAGTCACTACTTCAGATGTTAAATAGTATCTTCAGAAACACTAGGCACCTGTAAAGGTTCTGGGTAGCTGCAACTGTCAGCAGAATTCTTGACACGCAGATAAAAGTTTGGCTGCTGCTTTAAATTATGCACTAAGAAGGTACACTAAAAGTTAAAAAGTGCTGTGTTTCATTCTATTCATCAGAGCTCAGATGTAGCGAAGTCAAGCTGTCCCCACTGGGAGTCACAGTCCCTGCAGAGCAACATTTGTGCAAGATGTAGGTGCGCCTCCCCTGTGCCTTTTTTTCATTCCTATTGGCCCACAACGTCCGAGTCTTGCACGTTTAAAACAGCTTTGTTCCCAGCCCATCCGACACTGACTGAATACATGGATCGGGCAGTACCGCACAGCCAAAATCAGGTGTATGTTAACCTGTGTCGTTCATGTTCTGAGAAAGCAAGTTTTGTCACTGATGACAGCAGATGCCTTATCGACCACAGCAATTAGATGCCAGGATCCTTTCATCTACAAGTGGTCCTCTTTTGTGATTTACATACAAAATTGGAAGACCTCTTTATCCAGAATAGTTGGTCATCATGAACCTTAGATAAGAATCAACACTCTCTTCTCCAAGAAGAGGCACTTCTGGTGTATTTCAGACCAATTTCGGCGAAATGCATCTTTAGAAAAGAAGCTGTTGGTGATGTTTAGGACTGATGAAGACAGGCTCAAAATCATTACATTGAAAGTATTAATGAGTCTTTTTTTGCCTCATGTTTGCAAGTGTTTTTAGTTGACGAATGTTTAGTTTCAGTTAAAGTAAACCAAAGGGTTCTTCTGCTCACCATTGGCTGGTCTCCAATAAAGCACATTAGTTCTTCTTCATCGAAAAGTAAGCAGGTGAGACATCTCTTTGCATCCTTATTCTGTGCAAGCAAAAGGGCACCAGTGCTGGTTGATCCACTTCTTGTTCACGGGTCGGTTTTTATATGCAGTTTAGTTTCTGTCGATCTTTCATAGATACACTGATACCTAGGTATTGGTTGCAATAAATAATAACAAACATATGGCTACTCTGTCATCTCATATAATTTCTGCTGCAGAATTCGCATTGTCCTGGTACCTCTCTTCCAGAATGCCCATTACATTTCCTTTTGGGGTGTGTCCTCACTCTTAGGACAGTTCTGTGATTTTTCCATTTATTTGGTCAGCGGTTTAAAATGTGCTTTTTCTAGGGACGGTTTATGGATTCCGGGGGTGGGCCAAACCTAATTTGGGGGACCCGTTCAGAAGAGCTTTACATTTATGATCCAATTTCAGTTCTATTGTGTTATCTTTGGCCAGGTCATTTTGGCCAGGTCATTTTTTGTAATTTTGATCTTAAATTATTTATTTTCACTCTATTTTTCTAAATTGGTGTGGGATTTTTCTTGTGTTCCATTTTCACTTTATCACTGTTTAACACGGAGATACTAGACACGACCCAGGTCCCCAGGTCCAACTACCAAGCCAAAAATGCATTAATTTGGGGGTGTTACATTGCAAGCACTCTCCCTGGAGCTATGCCCTTGTATATAGAAGTAAAAGATAAGGCATGCACCTACAGACCCTATGGATAATGCCCTGTAGCTTGTAATAACACACTGACTCTAATTCATTAAGGTAGCTTACTTTTTTGAGTAACTTTACAGCTTTTTAGCTATTCCCAAGAGTGAGGGCTATACACATTTTAGTAATTTACAATTTTTAGTAAATGTAGTACTGTTTCGATTATTTACAAATTCCCAGTGTAAATGTTCTCCACACGTGTAGTTTACACTTAGATTTTATGAGTTACCAAAAAGTAGTAAGCTTACTCAACAGTGTAATTTACTCTCAATATATAGCTCCAAAGCCTTTCAATTTAGTGGCGACATGCTAGTTACACTTTTGGAGTAATATAACCCTTGTATTTTGTGATTAGTCAATACATAGTAATCTTACTCACAAGTGTAAATCACTCAAAGGTATAAGTTACCTTTGTGACTCAGGACCAAAATACATATTCCAGAAAGTGCAGGATGGTGTACACCATTAGAACAACACTTGCAATCATACAAATATAAAAGACTAGTCTATAATAGAAATGATTGGTGCTATATAAGAACTTTTTAATGTTGGTGTGTGCACCAAAATCTGCAGGTGAATTCATTTAAGTGTTATTAACAGGCCTGTCAGACTAACACTCTAATTGACAAACATTTTATGCTGCATCATACTTACGGTGGTGCAGAGACACAGAGAACAAGAGAAACATGACTCAACACATATGTGTATACAGAATTGAATTGAAAAACTGCCAACCACTGAATCCGTAAAACACCTTGTCTGTTGGAAAGTATCTGTTGTAATTATGGAAGGTGGAGAAACCACTCATTTTGTATGAATGTAACAAACACGAAACTAAAAAAAAATATCCGATTGAAAGATAAAAGATCCAAGGCTGAATATGCGTCCTATTGGGTGCCCCTACAAATAGAGTAGTTTCTAAGTTCTATAAGTTGCATCTTCTGTAGTAAAATATGTACTGTTGTATTGCCAACAACATACTAGATGTGGGCATACACTTTATGTCCACTGCATACACACGCGTGCTCACACAAGTAAACACACAAGTGGAAACCTAACCCATCACATTTGTCGAACTTTTCTCTTCCGTATCACTCCAAGATCCGTGAGTTGTGTAGCAAAAACACAATATGACACCATCAGAGTGACAGGGGAAGAATGCATGTGGAGCAGAGCCCCTACTCTGATATGAGGGGACCTCACAAGATTATTTTCTCAATCAGCACATTTGGGGGAAACTAGATACTAACAGGGAGCCACATCAACCATCCTTTTTGTTGTCAGTGTCCCATGTACCAGCCATCCGGGAACTAGAATGCTTGTGTAAAATCAATACACACCATGTTGTAGGCCACCTCCCTCTCTATAGGCACTGGTGATAATCAGAAGCTCTTTGTCACTGGAGGACTCTCACCCAATCCTTAGTCATCACCAGAGAACAAAGAAAGATAAGTTAAATTACAATAAATGCTATAGCAGTCCAGCGGGGTTGAAAGAGTTGGGCTGGACCGCAGTGAGAGGGTCACAAAGTAAAGTGCTTTTCCTGGCCTAAATGGTGTTAAGAGTCGCCACTGTGAAAGGATAGATGCTGCCCCAATGCACCTTCCTGTGTTTCCCGTCACTCTGTTGAGGACTACAGTTGTTGGCACATTTTCTAAAAGGTCTGTTTTACTTCTTTCCACAGTAGCATTTGGATGTAGATTTAACCTTCCTTGTGGCTTAACTATTGGAACTAAAGCACAACTACACTCTGCAAAGTTTAATAAAAACAAGAACTTATTGAACATGCAGAGGGAAATATTAGCTAACTTTTCACACTGATGAAAACATTTTGCAGTTTGGCTACAAACAAGTATTGTATGCTGAAGTTTTGATACATTGATATATAAAACACACTTGGCAATAAGTGTTTTTTTTTTTTAAGGCTGCTACTGGTGCAGCACATAATAGGGCGTAAAGAGCATACGGTGCACACCAACATTAATTTATCCTAAACTGATTTTTTTTTCAGTCTATTTGTAACCTATTAACAGATTGGTTTACAAATGTTAGCAATATTTTCGCTCATCTTGCGCATGTCCTCTGGGGTGGATCCTCAATAAATGAAAATCTTTATTTCGCTGTCTTTGAACGTGCAACTCCAAGGTTTTGAGATCTTATTCACAAGTTCAGAATATCTGGCATGAGCTTGAATTAATAAAATAGGGTTGTAATTACAGGTGTGATACAATTCTTAACTCCTACAAAGTTTGTGAAGTTTCTAATTTTCAACCTAGACAAAACTGATATATAATAGTGCTTTTCAATGCCACAACAATTCTAAGCACTGTGAAACAAAGCAGGCAAGTGCAACATTTCAAGTAAAATTGACAGAGTAGATTACACGGAGCCTGTAAAGATCCGCCTTATTTCCCTGGATGGAAATTACCATTACCAGAGGTCCGGAAAATTACAGGGGTCGGAAGAAAGCAGGTATTACTGGTTTTAGGAGTAAAAATGTCCAGGGATCAGGTGTTTCTGCATAGAGAGACCCACACATCTGATGGCTAAATTTCAATACACGAAGAAACCAAATATCCTGGAATCAATACCGGTTTCCCTGTTTGTCCAAACTGTATGAGCCCGGGCAAACATTTTATTTCACAGGTCCTCTGTTTTCTTTTTTTTATCACACACGAATGCACTTTTTAAATGCTTGATTTCAGGATGCCGGCTCTACAAGCACATCTTATGTTTGATTTAATACACTATAATGTTGCTCTATCTATAATAAGAATGTAGGACACATTTCGGTATGCATGTCAACTGACTTGCTCCTTATTTCACTAATTGTCATTGGGGGTAAAAGCCATGAATGATTCTACAAATTATCATTTTTAATAAATGTCTGTCTGCCTAATGATATAACCTACTAAAATGAGACACTTTTCCATGTTAAAAAATACACTCTTTTGAGTCTTGAAGAGATTGCATCAAAATTCAAATTATGTTTGTTGCACGATATAAATACCAAATCTTTTCATGGCTTGCCTTGTGCACAGAGTCTTGATGCTAAGTCCAGCCCATGGCTCAACACCCCCCAATTAACTTACCTGTATACCCCCCTCTATTTGTCACTCGTCCTTAGTACATGGAGCAACCAGTCACTTGATAAAATAATTGTTAAAGGCGAGGACTAGAAGCATGGAACCCTACTCACCAATCTGACAACTCTACCATCAAAGCACCTTGTAGCAGAACTGAAATAGACTGCATGCAGTAAAAATTAATTTAAAATAAGTGATCCCAGGGCAGGGACTCCAGGCCACTGTGTTGCACGTGACCGTAGTCATGAGTTCCCAGGAAGCAGTTCCAGGCTATGGTGGGACAGGCAAAGATGTGCTTCAACAGGGGTGTTTTGGATGTGACATTTTTAAAATTCATTCTTGTTTTGATAGTTCGGTCTGTGAGCCCTGTGTCGGGTCTGCTATGTCTGTGTCAGTTTTTCTCATTTCAAGAGGTTTCAACTAGTTCATTTTTTGAATTGGGATCTGATATATTGTTACCGGATTACCACAAAACTAGCAAATATGCACTTATAGACGTACTCCTTGAATGAGTGTAAATCTACTACCATTTGGAGTTCACACATTTTGGCAGTAGTGGGCTTGGAAAGCTGCACCAGTCTCAGCTTTTCAGGCCTACTACTGGTAATCACTTACCCAAAAGGAGATGGGATGACGGCTTGCAAATAGTCTAACTAGTGGTATTCACTTGGGGAAGCATTCTATCCCATTGGTTTCGTCCTCTTTGCCACTCTAGAGCGAAGCCCAGCTAATGCCTGTCATGTCTGACCCTGTTTGTCAAAAATGCTATTTGAAGACTTTGACTACATCACAATCTCGCTGAATAGAGGCCAGAATGCCACCCTAATTCTTTTCGATTGATTGACGGCATTCGATACAGTACTGCATACTCTACATATCTGGCTGATATGGGAATACATGGCCTGACATTAAGATGGTTCCATTCATTTCTCTGATATAAACAGGATACAGTAGCAATACCTAATCAGAGTTCAGGAAGCAAGATGTCCCAATATGGTGTTGCTCGGGGCTCTTCTTTGGCAATATTAATAAAGCTGTTTGGTGTAAAAGTACCCTCTTATGCTAATGACACTTAGCTAATTCTATCTAGTGACAAAATTCCAGATGCCACTGAGTCTTCATTTAAAATTTGTCTAAACAAGTTTAGGAAATGGATGCAAAGGAGTTATGTAAAGTGGAATTCATACAAAACTGAGATACTACTGTTTGGAACCATCACTGAGCTACCAATCATTGATTGGTGGCGAGAAGGGCTGCCAGTCCCTCCAAAACAGCACAGTTGGCAAGAATTTGATAAAGATTTGACTTTTCATCCCCAGGTTCTTTGTGTTATGGGCCCTTGTTTTAATTGCTCTGCATACCAAAGAAAGTCTTTTACCCAACCCCACTAGAGAATGGAAAACTATAGTCCATGCACTAATTATTGCTAGACTCAATGTTGCTAACAGTCTCAACCAAGGTCTTCTTGACTCTCTAATTAATTGGCTACAGGTGGGGCAAAATGTAGCCGCTTGACTAGTCTTGGGAATCTTGTCATCGTTCAGTTTTCCATCATCTTAAATGTCATCACTGGTTGCCAGTACACAAGCATATTCAATTAAAGGCATTTGTTCTGGCACACAAAGCATTTCATGAGACAGGACCTAAATATCCCTAGGAAAGATTGCAATGCTGCAATCCAACTAGGAACCTAAAATCCGTAAATGCCAAGCTCTTCAAAGTTCCTAGATTCAAGTTTACTTGAAAGGGAAGGAGGTCTTTTTCTTTCCAGACAGCAAAGGCATGGAATGAACTCTGTTTTGGTCTTTGATCCACTAATATTGTGAGTAATTTTAGAAAGAAACTGAAAACTTATTTTTTCTCCACCTCTTAAGGCTGTGTAATGTAATGTTTAAGGTCAGCCCCGGGAAGCCATCTGCTCTCTATAAAGCACAGTAATTCACTTATTTGGTGTGTGTGTGTCAGTTATGGTTCATCCACACATTTAATTGGTAGACATTTCATAATTTGGCCATAATTTCTGACCCAGTGAACAGATTTGCACTACATTTGGCAGGCCCTTTATCATTTCTTCCAGCAAAGGTATGGCATGACAAATGTCATGTAATTCAGTGGCAGGTAACAAAGTTAAAGGGGTGAAATAAGTAGCATTTTCCGATTTGAGCTCTCATAGGAAATGTTACTGTCCACTACAGGAAAAAATGCTGAGCAGAAAAAAACAAGCCTGTCATGAAAGTAGAACTTTATTTTAAAAAAAAGGTGTCTCTGTTAGTGTGGTTTAAATTAATTTAGTAGTTTTTGATATCTAAGTGTTTCAAATAGTTAGAGCGGGCTTTAAAGTGTTAAACCATTTATATGTGTCTATTGTTTGAGGTCAGTGGATACTCTGAAAAGCTAACAATGAAAGGACTAAGTAATTCCATGGGTCAAGGGAGGCTTTTCTCTCATCATCCCTTTTGGATCCATGGTTCCAAAATTGGAATTGCAGCTCTGAGGTGTGGGTGAGTGGTGCTGGCCCCTGGTATGGATTGGAGGTAATGCCTCCAAATTAGCAAGGCCCCGCGGGCAACCTCCGCTGATAGCCAAAGTCGTTCACAGAAGGGGTTAGCCTAACATAGAGTGTTGTGCATTGGGCCTGTCCAGAATCTATGTACATGCATGGTCATGCCCATGAAGAGTTGGATGCAGGACGTGGCTGGAGGCAAGGCCCAGTGAACAATTTGAACAATCCTTAGTTCACATGGCCAAAGGACATGCACAGCTGTTGGAGGTGCTATTAGGGGTTAGACACAGGGCATAGTGAGAGGTTAGCCTCCAACACAGGGGGTTGGCACCCACTGCTAGTTGTAAGCATGGCCTCATTGGAGGCTAGGTCCTGCGGCTAATCCACAGTACACACAGCCGAAGGCCATGTGTATTGGCAGTTATCTGCACTTTGGCTGTGTGTAGTGTTGGTTGGCTACCACCCAAAGTTTGGGAATCTGGCTTGGCTAGAGCCCAGGTCCTGCTGCTTTAGTCCTGGCTCTGTGGCCAACCCCTGCTATGTTTACTTTCCTGCTCTCTCCCACTTACTCACTCACTGTTACCCTCACCAGTGTGTCCACCCCTTTTAGCCACTCTCACTTGCTCTGAATCACATACAGAAAATAAACCATTTAAGTTTGTTGTAAAAAAAGATTGCTTTTTTGTGTGTGTTACCTATTTTGGAGGAAAATTAAAGAACAATACAAAATTACATTGAGAAATATATTGGGTTAAAATATATTTCACAATGTAATGAGAAAATTGTTGGGTTAAAATATGTTTTCCATATTGTCTGATTGGGAGTTACTTGATATTTGCACGCTCTTCCACAAGGCTGTCTACACGAAATGACACTTTAATACAAGAAGCCCACCTTTAGAAAGCAGGATCAATCTCTTCCTCTTTCTGGAGGTTATCTGCAGGCAACCACATTCCAGAAGGGGAAGCATAATGTAAATCAGAAGATGTTCTCACCTGTTCCACAACCTTTCTCCTCTTCTTATAATTTAGCTTCTGCCAAGCATTAGGATTCATGTGATTTGAAGATTTCAGAAGCTGTATTTTCCTCATCTTGCTTGTGCCTAGGATACTCAGGCTTCTTGCTATACAAACTGTTCTTTTTTGTACATCGACAATATCTTTTTTATCTTGTAAAATATTTTTTAAAATTCCAGACAGTAGATTCTGGTAGTGAGCTGGAATCCTCAATTTGATCTTCTTCCAGATCTTCAATTCTGTCTTCTTGTTGCTCCAGATTTCTCCTCTCCTGATTTTGCCCAGAAGCCATTGCAATGGAAAAACCTTTTTGGTACAGCAAAGATCCTATACAATGTCCTTTTATGCAGATCACTCATGGCAATGTGTGCATTTAACCATGCAACAAAGTAAATAACTATTTGAATATGGATGCAATATTAGGACCCAATCAAACCTATACGATGTTCCATATGGAAAATATACCTTGGATTCACAATATTGGTTTCCAGTACTCTAAATCCCAAAATGCTAAAAACATAAGAGATTGAAAAGTAATTCTACATCTGTGACTTGTTAGTTGAACTTTGAGATTTCCTACTTTTAATCCATTGTTATCATTTATTTTCAAAAGTACAGCAGAACTTGTATTTGGATTTGTGGAATTCAATAAGGAATTGTGCATCTCTGCTATAGGGCAGGACCAAAAAAACTGGAAAAATGCATGTCGCCTGGAAGCACTGTCTATTTGTGTATCTGCAGAGGATCCACAAATCCTCAGATGACAAGAAGAAAATAAAGGTCACACATGATTGGCTACAAATGCCACACTTCATAAAACAAACCCACAATTTCGGCAACACAAGAAACAGTGGTATCTCACAAGATTTTATTAAAATAAAAAGTGCTCTTTCATAAATAAATCAGAGGAGGTATTGGCAAAATCTATTTTACCTTTAAAGTGTACTTTTGAAATTTGTATGCCATTTAAGAGACTTTTGCTGGAAAAACGTATGTAGTTTTGCTCAGCCCTAGACAAGACCAGCAAGAGAACAAATTACACCATGCAATCAAGAGAAATTTCATCTCTGACTGCAGATTTCCACAACATACTGTATATTCTGCAAGAAAGGTATTTTTTAGTGTATGCATAACCAACAACTCAGCTGAACAGTGATAAAACAACACCTAAAGAAACACCATAAAAGTTCACAATCAAACCAGAACATTGAAGTTACATACAAAAAGAAATATTAACAAAAAAGTTGTTTAGAGTAAGAAAAAGGTTTAAATTGTAAGAAAAACATACAGAGGTGTGTTTAAAGCTCTTAAACATACAAGAACTAAATATCCACAAAGACACATTATTGATAGCTAGTTGTTCACAAGGCTGCACATAGCCGATTGGGTGTAGGGTCTGGTTGTTGGCCAGGTCAAGCTACTAAATCTTTCTTTGCACAGTCAACAGCCATGATCAATGGTGGTTGGCTGCCTGTAGCAGGTAGGGTGGAGACTATGCACTCAACTACTCCATCACTTGGCCTTCAGTCAAGTACAGTGCAGCAGGGGTTGGATGCCCATGGAGGGTGGTTTGCAGGGTCTGGCTAGAGGCCAGGTCTCGAGGCCAACTTTGCGGCTGCATGGCCAAAAGCTGTGTGCAGCACTGGTTGGTGGGCTGCGATTGGTAGGTTACAGGACCTGCAGGCACCCTCCAAAGCAATCACCCAAAGACAATACACAAGTAAGCTGTTCATTTGAGTTGGACACAAGGCATATGCAGAGCCTGTGAAAAAACATGAAATTTACAGGAAAAAATACAGAGTTAAAGTTTTGTCTGAAATGTATACTGAAACGCCCACTTAAATTATGCAACCCACACAATGCACATCACATCTCACAATGCCAGTGTCATTTGTAAATGGCACAGGCAAAACTGATGGCTCTCAGAATCAAGAGATGCGGGTATGCATTTAATTGAAGGCCCATCAAGTAACATCCCCAAAGACAAGTGAAAGTGTTTGTCCAGAATACTCACTCAAACATTAAAAATACCCAATTTACCTATGCCTCTACCATCAGGCACATAAGTAATCAACTGGCATTCATTAACTAATGCAGGTTAGCTGCTCCCTGTGCAATATATATCTAGCTACGCAAGTGTTTTTTAAGGGTGGGCGTAACTCACGTAGTTTGTCTCTTGCATTCTTATGTGAAATTACAGCTAAATAATGCAAGATATGCAAACTTTTGCATGTAGCTTAATCCACCATTTAGTGCTCTTTTCTTGGCTTAGACCTAGGTTACATTTTGCACCAACAAAATAGCACTAAATGCAACAGAGCATTGGCAGCAGCAGCCAGAAGCCACTCCCGCTCACTATGTTCGTTGTTCCTGTGCTCCTTCGGAAGGATTTTTGTGCCAAATTACTCAAAATTATACAAATGTGAGTACAAATATATTTTTGGGTAATTTCACATCAAAGAGTAAAGCAGAATTGCCAAAATTACTCCAATTACGCTATTATAATAAACGTTTTGCAAAGGGCTAATGTTTTCCCATGAAAGCGACACGCATTACCAGTGCAGTCCTCTTCATCTTCACTAAGAGTAAAATGAGAAAAATTCGAATAATAGACTGAGCTTTGGGATCTCTAGACACTTTTGTAGCCCAGTCTTAGTCAATATCCCAACATGACAGAGAGAACCTGGTTGAATGTAACCCACAAATCACACATGAACTACGTGAGTTTGATGAGATGAGCAATGATGTTGGTAGTAGGTTCCAAACCTCCTTTCGCCATGAATAAACACATTCTAGAATACACACTAAGAAAATATGTTATGCGTTTAAAAATCAAAATCTAGTTGTAGTGCATATAGTGGGTACAATGTGACTATAAAACCAAACATAATAGTGGTGATGACAATGATTGAAAAATTGCCACATTTTAACAGTATTTTAGAGTGCATTTGTTTTCCATCCTCTCCTCTTTGCCTCTAACATTGCACTATATTGTGCCTGTTTTAATTTTTTTTTGTCCTTGCATTTCACCTGCTCACTTTAATGAAACAATGGAGTTACTATTCTGTATGAAGACAGCTGTGGTCTATCTTTCTGTGTACTTAACAGCCATGGTAACCCCAAAAAGCTGAAAAGACTTGCCTTCCAGCTTGATCTGCCTACCATTGAACTTTGAAAAGGAAAAGATGTTTACAGCATTTATCTGTGCTATCTCTTGGCTCTCTTCTTCCTGTGAAATACTTCCCTCCTAACCTTTAAATATGGTTTAAATACTGCTTAAATACACCATTTAGCTTGTTAAGTGTTATTAAAGTCAACAATCAATATATGAGCATACCCTCACCTACCTGTGCTTCAATGGAAAAATGGTTGACCGTTTGAATAACATGCAATACTAAACAATGCTAAATGTGATGCATTTGTGATTGACAAAAAGGGCTCTTGAATACATGAGTATATAAAATGCAATAGGGAGAATCTAAGTGAGACAAATATAAATATTATATTAAGCTGAGCATGTGAATGAAAGGGTAGGCATGGAGGGGCTTGTTCTTTCAGTAAATTAGTCTTCCAATACCTACTCAGAAGCACCTGCTTATTGTAAAGTCTAGGGTTCACTCTAAGTTTTAAGGTGTTTTCTTTGTCACCTTACCACTCAGTCCTGAGGCCCAAATGTTAGTATTCATCTTGATTATCTGTCGGTGTATTACAGAGGGGTACAACAAAGTTTATCTATGTTTTCTAAATACCCAAAAACATATTTCTGTTGAGTTACTAGTGTGTGATGTTTACATACAGAAAGTAGAGTTGACCTTTATATCCAAGCACATAATCTGGAGGACCAGTCTCTCTACATTTCAAGGAGAGTGATTGGTAAAACGGACCATGACAATTACACCAGCTGGACCGAAAATCCACTCAGAAAGGCCAAGCTACTAAAGTGCTACAAAAGGCTATTTACAAACCTACAAGTGTAAATCTCCACCTTTACTCTTCTATCTTTTTTATGGGAAGATCTTCCCACATGTAAGTTTATCACTTAGTAGTAAATGTAGACGGAACCAGAGGGAGTGACTGGAAAAAGGGACATAATTATTGCTATATAAAACCCTAGCAAATAATGTTAAACTACATTAAATTATTTAAAATAGTTAAAAATATAAATAAATATTACTTAATCTTAAAGAACACAAATAATAGAAATGTTTTATTTAATTATAAAAAGTTACATTATGTTTTAATCTGTAATTAATGTGCTTTGATTAATTCTATACATCACAATTAATAATTATTACTTCACAATGTATTATTTTTATTTTTTCCTTTAGGTGGGAACTTATTTTTCAATTTTTGTTTAATTTAATATCTTTAAATTAGTTAAATATTTAAATCAAAATTAGGTTAATAGTGTTGTAGCCCTTTCTTTTACTTTCTATATTACTATTTAACATAAAAATGTCTTTGAATAACTATTTTTGGTGATCTTTCCAAGTTTCCTGCAACATTGTGCTTGATTTAAGTCCAGGTACTAAACCAACCTGTCAGCAAGATTAGATTAAATGCTGCTGTTGGTGTTGTTGATTTAGTAGCAGGAGTGTCTTGGAATGGTAATTGTAGCAAAGATGGGCGCTGCTGCTTAATCTGAAACATGCTCTGGAATCTGAGCCACCAATGTGGTCTTTAGGGATTGATGGAGCCAACACTTCAGTTCTCATTACCCTCAAGGTTGCAACCTTTAATCTTTCAGTTCAATCACTTTTATTTGTTTTAAATGGAAACATCCAGTCCTGAAATCAAAATAAATGTGTATAGCCCTTGTTTGTATCATGGATCCAGTATTGTGTCACAGATGTACTCTTCGCAGTGCCAGGACACAATTTCGTCTTGCAGTCTGTGTTTTGTATTCAGGAAAAGGATTAAACTGATGATTAAATCAACTACAATCTAATTGATCTGAATTATGGTATTTCCACATGGTGCAGTGTGCCTGAAGCAAGTGCAACAATTAATAGCTTGGTCATTGTGCAATACTACTTGCAGACATTCCATGTTAAAAATCTCAAAAGGCACTATCATTTGAATCAGGCGCTATATTAGACCCCATTTGTATACATTTATTATTGTGGCATTGGCAGTTGCAATACATCTCGAGTGTAGCACATAATCATTGAAAGACCTGTACTGCACAAAGTGGCATTGCAGCACACAGAAGGCGGGCTTTGAAAGAATGGCTGAAGTGTGTGCAAATTCTGTCAAAGGTGACAAGTATATTGTGGGCTGCACAATTAGGCTGATAAACTAAGCTAAACATAGCACTTTGAAGTATCTGCCATTTGCAGCGGCTCTGACTATAATACTCATAGTTCAAGTTACCTTCTTTATGAAGAGTCCTTTCATACACAAATAGTTGTGGGCAAAAGCCAATTTCTGGAAAGTATAAAGAGTTTTAGAATGTTGTATCCAAGTATAGAACTATAACATCATGCTATAATGTAGTTATTCTTTAAAATCACTTTTATTTTCTGTAGAAATGTTTTACATAAACTTAAGAAAATGTTTCCTTTTTGTACAAAAATTACATTTTCATGTGACTTCCATATGAGTTATTTCCAGATTCCCCTGTTCTCCAATGCAGTTTGGGCCAAACACAGATTTTCAAAGCTAAAGGAGAACACCATAACAGTCAGTTCTAAACCACAACATACCTCTCTTAACGTTATAATGAACCTAGACTATCTTGAGTCGGAGGATATGCTTTAATACCACATCTTAATATGATTACAGTGTTGACATATGGATAAAAATAAAGAGTAAACATTTGCAAGGTTCTAAATGTAATCCTGCGATGGCAATACTACTGCCATTTTCAGTGGCAAATATTCAATTCAGAGACCTCTGGGTTGAAGCCATTCATAGGCTCGCACATGGATTTTTTCAAGTATGCTCCTTGATGTTTATGCTTTGTCCATGGAGAATATTGCAACTGTTGCTTATCAAATAATGTCCCGAAAAGCATCTGCGGTGATGACACCAGTGGCTAGTCTTTGCTTAAGCACCTTTAAGGAGACCCATCATGTAGTGATAGAAAAGTAGATTGTAGCTTGACACGTGATTCACTTATTTGCAGTGAGATAAATGGACTGCACAGTGCTCTTTGTCATTGCATCACCAACCTGTTCCAGCGCCTGATTGTGCAGCTGTCGTTCAGTAACAGAAAATAGTTCCGCTTAAAAACATCCATTTTAGACAAAGGTACTCCATAAAGTCCAGAAACCACTCTTCCACCAACAAAAGGAGAAAGTCACGAAATAATTTTGGCCAGTTTCTAATTTTATAGATTTTCCAGATTGTTGATTTAAATAGCATGAACAGAATAAATTGTAAGTTCAGTGGTATGGGGGCTCCTCCCTTAACAAAGCCTGATAAAGGGTTGTTCTGTTTGTTTGCTTTTGTGACAACCCTATCTCAAATTACCTCCATTCAGGTAGGCCGATTGGATGCTTTATAACAATAGTGGCATCCCTCTTTTTCTTGTGCCAAAACTGAGCATGCTAAAGGATATGAATACACACTACACACCGTAAGCAACAGGCTGCTTCTCTTGACGATGACATCTCCTTCATCCGCAACACCTCCTCCCATCTGTTCAGGTTCGTCTCTCTCAGCAACAGCCGTCTTTTTTAGGTGCTATTTCCAGGGGTTTGGATGTTGGTTTACAATTGATCCCATACAGTAAAGCCCACCTAGCTTCCCTCAATGCTCTGGTCTGCTGCATATTGTGCAGTATGCTATGTGGTTCTCCTCATTTGAACTAAGTGCAAAGAAGTCACAAGCCAAGCATGTGTGCTTCCTTGTAGAACCAAATCCAAAATTGTGGTATGTTTTGTGCTGATTTGAAGGATTTTGAGAAGATGGACTCTTGTTGCTGTTGAGTGTCTGAGAAAGATTCACTGGCTGATTTAGAATATAAAAGTCAGATTATTTTGTTGTGACTGCAGAGGACACTGCCTGCGCCTTCCTGAGAAACCTCCACCATCCATATTTAGAGCTGTTGTCAGACCCATGGATAATGGCTAAACATTGGGAGTAATCGCTGTCAGGAAGGTTCCTGTCAATGTTGTAAAGGGTTGATGGATGACTTCATGAAACAGGATAGCTGTGCATCAAACCTTTACTGTTTTGCAAAGAAATTCAATTTCAGACTTGCTGATCCCAATCATAATGTCAATTTATGCATCACTGAGAGACATCTGCTTTGGTTCTGTTGGTGGTGGTATCACTGTTGACAAAAGAGTAATTCTCCAAATTTTGTCCTGCCCAGAAGAAGACTGGCAGTTGTTTTAAGTTGTTCTACTAAGATCAGGGTTATTTTTTTGACTGAATAAATTAGGATCATAGAGATTACTTTTTGTATTTAATTCTGAGTTCATTGATTGTATTTTATTCTGATTTCATTGATTACGTGATTTATTCTTACCAGTTTTATTGTTGAATTTGTTTTAAGTGTAATATACAAAATTGAATTCAATTGAGGAAATAATATAAAGTGTTTAAACTTTTGGAATTGACGGGGAAATATTACACAGGGTCACTGACGTATAATCATTTCCAATGAAAACAAGACTGCTATTTAAAAAAAAACAGGGACATCTATATTATTTAATAATATACCCCTTTATTTTATTATCTAAAGGTGGAAGCTTATAAGAATATGTGGATGTTATCCGAAGTGAACTGGAAAAATTAGATTCATTTTTAATTATACAACATTGACATCATTTTAACGTTGTGATCTGAAAAAAGAAGAACTGGGTGTCATTTTTCAAGATTTTGACCAGTCAACAACGAAAATCAGAATTGTGGCAACATACAAGAAAGTGAAATCTATTTCTGGATGCGAGTGGTTTACCAGCATCTCTACAAATACATCAGTTAGAAAGTTTCTCTTAGGTTTCTTGTTTTATCAATCACCACAATTAGTAATGGGTCTTACATACAGCCACATCAGATAATCAAAATGTATTACTAATAAGTAGGTTTCAGAGAATACTTGAAAGAAATGAGAAAGCGATTTTGGAAAATAGGTCATCTGAAACAGATTCACGGTGTTATAATAAGAGCGAGTTCATTGCAAGAAAAGTTATTATAATTAGGAAAAAAATATAAAGGAGATAGACAACTGGACATCATTCACATAAATTGAATCAATCAAATCAGATGCAGATTGCATAATATTTGAAGATTGAGCACTAGCGATAAAATCACTATCATATAGCACATATAAACAAATCGAAAAAACAATATCCATTGGAAAAACAAGAGAAGTAACGATCCCCTTCCTCTTTTTTATATTGCACATATATTCATCAGCTCAAAAAGATACTAATCCTTGCAGAGGAAACAAGATACAATTACATGATTATACTGCATGTGCTATAGCCTACTCTATACTGAACAACATGTCAGTTTAAAACTATTTACATAATCCATCTGCTAAGAGCACCATTCTATGTTTGAGAGGATATTTTTGTAACTGGTATTTAGGATACTGTGAGAAAGTAACTCCTTTTGAGTGACCACCTACTATGTTTTGCTCACTTGCATTACTGCTTTTTTAACTCTGCACACTGTGGCACTGCTGTCCAGTAACCTGTATATGTGCAGTGATTCCTAAAAAAAAAAGTAATATTTTCTAACCCTCATTTGACATATTTAACTTTACAATTAGGCCATAGCATATGATATACAGCAATGGCATTGAATGTTAAAGGTTACCTGTTGACTACCTTTGCAGCTTGACTCCTGCAGATTTTATACCTGAAGTTGAACCTGTCAAAACACTTTTCATGGCTAGGAAAGCCCACTGCTTCAAAATATTAAATAACTCACCCCAAAGTAGTCTTTATAGCCCACAAGGAAGTGTGCCTATTATTTAAATGTAGAACTTGTAGAAATGTACTTTTGACACCCACCTACAGTGACTAGCACTCAAAAGCTACTGCTACTGTAAAGTGTTATGGCGGACCTATGAGAAAAAAAATCAGAATAAAATCATAACCCTGTTACTCATGTTTGGTACACTATTTTTCGATAAAATCCAATTCAATGTTGAAGCTAGATTTTTAATAAATATTTAGAAAAAATGACTTTTAACGTGTTAGATTTTGTCTTCTTGAGCCCCTGTTAAGGAATTAGCATTTAGCCTCCGTGCAAATGGCCCTATCAGGCCTTCTTTTAAATGCGTCATGAAAACTGCTTTCAGAGCTGTTACAATGGTATGGTCCTTTTCATAGTAAGAACTGAATATGACTGGAAGGACAGCTGGATAGGATCTAGGAACTTCATTAATTTGAAAGGGGCCAGGGTGAGGTCTACCCAGTCATAGTTAAGTGTGAGAGAAACCTGACATAGAGAAGCATTGTGTTCCTTAGGCTATTTTGTACCAGCTAAATGAGAGATGGAGCTGGTCCAAGAACCAGTTTGTGTTTCTGAGGAAGAGTGGGCTGCTCGATTCCTCAAAACACCCCTTGCTGACAGCTCCTTTCAGTGGCAGACAAATTCTGCAATCTTAGATTTACCTAAGCGTAGTGTACTCTGGCATAGTGTGCAGTAAGGGAAACAGGATGTACCACATAATTGGGAAGGTGTACCATTGGGAAACTTTTCCTTAAAGGTTAGGAAGTGTTCAGGGGTCACCACACCCACCGGCTATTGATTTCTAAAAAAGTGGCACCTTTACCCCAGATCATCTAACCTTCTCAAGAAATGTGGATGAGCAGAAGAAGACTAGACCTGCTGTTTGAGACTTGAGTGGAGTCCTGAAGGGCTCCATCCTGCTGGTGGCCTGTGCTGAAGGGAGTCTTAGCCCATAAGTACTGTCCCTAAAATCTTGGTAACCTTAGACGTGAGCAAAAGGAGCTGCTCCAGTGCTCCAGAAGATCTGCAAAGTTGGGACTTGGGTTAGTTTTTGGCTTCGAAGACCTCTGGAACACTAACAGGACCAGGCCGCAAAGGCGTCTGATTTTGAAACAACTTTATATTTTTTAGATAGCACTTCAGGCTTACCTCTCTAAAGGATGTTGAGCTATATAAAAACAACACTAAGGTCCAGATTTAAAAGGACATTACGCCTCCTTGTGCCACATTAGCATCATTTGTTTTTACACTAATGTGGCGTTAGGTAGGCATTCCTGATGTGCCATATTGACAAAGTGGCGCAATACTAGCATTGCACCACTTTGTAACCCCTTGCACCACATTATGCCTGCGCCAGGCATATGGTATGCGAGGGGGGTTCCCCCCCAGGGAGGCCGGAAAAAATGGCACAAATTTCACTGCGTCATTGTTTCTGTCATTTTTGATGCCTGCATATTGCAGGCGTCAAAGTGACAGGCCCATGGTAGGCTACTGGCCTCCTTAGTGCTTTGGTGGACTAGCAGCATATTTAATGGCACTAATCCAGCAAAGCAACACAATAGCGTAATCAATTCTGACGCAATTGTGCTAACTTGCACCATGGTGCAGTGTATTGTAAACACAGTACTACCATGGTGGTGTTAGAGGGACTAAGGGTAGCACAAGAAATGTGGCGCATCAGTACTAATGTGCCCCTTTCTTGTACATCTGGCTCTAAGTCTGAAGGTAGAAATCTTGATGCAATCAAGAAGCGAAAAGAATCCTCCCAACAAGAGGACTTCATTGACAGTGTACTTTGAATTTCACTTGCTCTGAGCTTTTCTTATCAATACCGATGCCTTTAATGGAACTTAGTCCGGTGGCTCTCTGCCTTTGATAAGGCATTAGTGTAGGCAGCTCACAAACTTGTCTTACTAAAGGATATTGACTTTAATTTGAGAGACTACGTCAAAATGAAAAATCTTTGATCGTGACAAACCTGCTTGTTGTAGCTGATCCATGCTCCATCACTGGTGGCCTGAAATATTTTCTAGATCTTGGTCACCAGAGAACAGTGACTTCACAGATGGCACATAGTTAATTAGATAAATCATGTGGTCATCCATGCACTCACTTGCGTGAAGGCACAGTAATTTTGAAGCCTATTCTACACTATTGTTGCTCATTCACCTAATCATCTTTATTTGCTCTGATTCAATCAACAAATCATTCACCCACAATCACTCGCATCCACCCACTCATATAAATTCCACATTTAGGGCCTGATTATGATGCTGCTGAGGCTGTCAGACCACTGCACTCCAGGCGGTCTGACCGCCACATTACAAACCTGGTGGTCGGACCGCCAGGGGACCGCTGAGCCCACCAGGAACATGGTTCCCAATGGTCTGACGGCAGTCATAGTCATAGTCATCCACAGCTACACTGAGTTCACTGCTGCTGTGGTGAATCCGAGTCCAGTTTTCGCTAGCCTTTTCATGGTGGGGACTCCAAAGAGTGGCTCCTGCACTGCACCCCCCCGCCCAGCACCCTCAGAATGTGCATACAAAATGATTTGCAGAAAGTGCGCATTCCGAGGGTGCTAATGTGCTAATGTATTTTCCTTGGCTCCTTTAAGGGACAAATACCGTAGCACTGTTCCCATTGGGCTGACCGGTGGGAACATCATAGTACAGTGGGGGTGAAGCAGCCAGATTGACCACTACCTCATCCCTGCAAGTTTGGCAGTCAGCTTGTGTTGGAAAATGGGTTATTGGTAGGGCAGGTAGGTACCTACACCTAGCAACAACCAACTAACCTCCACATAGGTACAGTTAGGTCTCAGTAAATTAATCCCAGCTCAACCCTTGGTAGCTTGGCAACGAGCGTCAAGGCTTAACTTAGGAGACAAAGTGTAAAGCATTCAAATATCACAAAACAGTAATTAAATAAAACACAGGAAACAGTTTAAAAATCCAAAACAATGCTAGGAGGACTTCATCATCTGAGGAATCCTCCTCTATGGCTACACTGGACAGCCCAGTGCTAACCACCTTCCTTGGACAGGCTGCATCTCCTCTGAAGTGACCTGTCTCCTGACAGTCAAAGCAAGCCCTACTGTCCAAGAGTTTTTTTAACCCTGGGTCTCCCTGTCTCTGCTTGTCAGAGTGGGAGTGGGATTTACTCTCCTCCTTCTTAGGGTTCTGGGGTACAGAGGGAGTCTCTGTGGTGGGCTTACCACCTCCCTCCTTAGGTTTTTGGGGACCTGTCCCCCCCTTCTTGGAGTCTCCCCCCCTGGGACTTGACAACCACCCTGGTTCTCAACCACTCATCAGCTGCCTCCCCTAGCTCTCTAGGGTTGGTCTGCTTAGAGTCCACTAGATGCTGGCGTAACCTTTCTTGGGTACAATTGGTCAAGATGTGCTCTCTCATGATCAGATTGTATAACCCCTCATAAGTATCTACTTTGTTACCAATAATCCAGCCCTCTAGTGCCTTTAGTGAAATGTCCACAAAGTCAACCCAAGACTGGGTACTGACCTTCTGGGTGTCCCTGAACTTCATCCTATATTGCTCTGGGGTCAGACCAAACTTCTTGGCTAAGCACCTCTTCATACTAGGGTATGAATCTGCCTCCTCCCCCCTTAAGGTCAGAAGCCTATCCCTCCCTGAGTTGGGGACCAACTCCCACAAAAGGGAACCCCAGTATTGAGGCCTAACCCTTCTCATTTGGAGTGCCCTCTCAAAGGCCCCCAGCCACTTATCTATGTCATCCCCCTCTACATAAGCAGGAACCACCCCCTTGGGTAATCTGGGGCAAACTCCTCCACCCATGGACACCTCAGCTTCTTTATCGCTGCTTCCATCTCTTTTCTCTTTGTATGCCCACTTTTTCTTTTCTAGGGCCAGCTCCTCTGCTTCCAAAGCTATGTATGCTAGCTGGGCCTCCAGCTCTCTTTCTCTGATGGATGGGTTCTCTCCTCCTGAAAGGACCCCCTTCCCACCACTAGCTTTGGATCTGCCCCTAGTGACTGTATTTACTGAGGACCGTTCTTCCTCATCCTCACTTGGGCTCAGATGCCTTCCCTCCCCTGAGTGGTTAGAGCTTGCATCCTCCCTTCTTTCTCCCTCCTCTGGAGCTTCTTCTGACTCTACCTCTTGGGCCTCAGCCCATGCTGTCAGGGATGTGATCAGGATTTGCTTCCTGAGATCAGTGGTTGCAGGCAACCCTCTTTCAATACACAACCCCCTAAGCTGGACTACTGTCAGTGTGGGTAGGCTTGCCAGATCAAGCTCCAAGGTTCCCTAGTTTTGTGTCAACAAAAACTTTTTGCAAAAATTGGAAACAAGAATTTAGAAAAATTACAAAAATTCAATAATTGAAATTAATCCAAATTAAAAATTAAAAACAATTTTTGCACTAGGACAATTTAAAGGATTTTTAATTTGTTTTACCTAAAACTGTAACGTGATATTGAACACAAGTACAGGATCCCGTCGCTGCTTCCAATTATGTTGGAAAATGGGTTATTGGTAGGGCAGGTAGGTACCTACACCTAGCAACAAGCCACTAACCTCCACATAGGTACAGTTAGGTCTCAGTAAATTAATCCCAGCTCAACCCTTGGTAACTTGCCAAGGAGCGTCAAGGCTTAACTTAGGAGACAAAGTGTAAAGCATTCAAATATCACAAAACAGTAATTAAATAAAACACAGGAAACAGTTTAAAAATCCAAAACCAGTTTATAAAAATAGTTTATATTTTTATCTTTAAAATGACACAAAAACAATTAAAATCGGTTCAGGGGAACCGGAGATATGAATTTTTAAAGAATTATTACTTTTCTAGCGCTTAGAAACAAAAAGAGCCAATCGGGTCATCTGGTTGCACCTCGACCGGGGCAAAGTCAAACTTTCAGGCCGACCGCGATGGAGCCCTGCTCGGCTACAGGTCGCGGGAGGCCTCGGTTAAAAAGTTACCTTCTGACTTAGTCTTTATTTTGAAGTTTTTCTTCACCGGGACGAACCTGCCAGTTGAATCCGACCTCCTGGAGCCCTTGTCCGGATACGCGATGTGGGTTTCCTCGGTGGAGACTTTTACCTTCGGACTTAGTCGTTTTTTCGAGATGAAAATCCTTCGACCGGGGTAAACCTGGATCTTGATCCGACGTCCATGGAGCCCTTCTCGGATACGATGGCTGGGAGGTCCCGGTCAACTTTTTACGTTCGGACTTAGTCTCTTTTTTGGATGTTTTTCTTTACCGGGACGAACCACGAAGTCAGGCCGGGTCGCGGTTGAGGCAAGCCGGCTAGAATTTCCGCAGCGGGTCGGTCCCTTTCTGGAGCTTTTTTCCAAAAATTCTCAAATCTTTTCCAAACTTCTGGGGCTTCACCCAGATGTTCTTTTAAGGTTCTTTTGGGGTCCACAGCTCACCCCAAGGGTCCAGAAGTTCTGTGATGGTCCTTGGGGGGTGCGGACTTCAACTCCCAGAATGCACCTGGCGCAAACTCCTTTTTGGCCACTGGACAGTGGTCAGCTGGTCGCTTTCTTCAGGAGTTGGTGCAGGGGACTCTGGTTTAGCAATTTTTCACCTGTAGCAAACAGGGAGTCCCTCCTTGAACCAGTTGAAGCCAGGCAAAGTCCTTCTTGTGGTGAAGCCCAAGTGTGCAGCTGGTGCAGTCCTTCTGAGTGCAGGGTCCAGGTGCAGGCCAGGGGTCCAGCAGGGCAGTCCTTCTTCTTCTTTAGTTCCTTTCTTGTTGAATTCTGGAGGGGATCTGAGGCGTGGGTGCAGGTCTGCCAGTTTTATCCTTGCTCCTGGGTGAAAAGCAGGGGGGCCCTGGTTCTCCAATCAGGGACAGGGTCGTCCCCCTGTGATGACCACTTCCTGGGAAGTGTGGCAAAAATCCATCCCAGAAGGCAACAGTCTCTAAAAATCCAACATGGATTAATCTGATTTTTGGAGGTTACATCTGGCTGAGCCCACCCACTGGTGTGGCTAAAAATCATAAACACACCCCTCTCCTGCCCTCTCCTAATCTAATCAAGGGGGCACCTAATTGTCTGGGGTTGCAGGATGTGGGGGTGTTGCTGGGTGCTGCAAATGTCCTTCTCTGCCTTTGAAGACCAGTTTGGCAGCCCTCCCCCTTCCTGCCTCACCATCTGCTGAGGGGAGATTCTCTCCCCCAAGCACATTCCTTTGTGTGAAGCCTGGCCACTTCACACCTCATCAAGGCAGCCTGGCATAAGCTGCTGCAGGCTGGCCAATCAGAGCACAGCAGCAAAAACAATGCAGAGCTGAAATTGGCAACTTTTTAGGTAAAGTCTAAACTTTTTACCTGAACAAGTTATATTAAATCTCACAACTGGAAGTTGTGGGATTTATTACAACAATTAATTTGATACCAAATTCTTGGTATGTAACATTTAAGGAGACTTTAAAATTTAAAATAAAGTCTGCCCATTCTAGCCTATGAAGGCCATTTACTTCAATGAGGGAAAAACGAATTTGGCTGTTTTTACCTCACCAGGGCTTATAAATCTATTTTTATAAAGTCCCTGCTTATAGTTACATGGCACCCAGCCCTAGGGGCACATAGGGCACACCTTAGGGGTGACTTATATGTAAAAATAAGGTAGTTTAAGACTTTGGAAGTACCTTTAATTCCAAAGTCGAATTTGCATATAACTTTAATTTAAAAGCAGCCAGCAAAGCAGGCCTGCCTTTAAAATGACACTGGGCACCTCAGCAGTGCACCTAGGTGTGCACCACCTATGCTGTAGTCCCTAAACCTACATGCCCTACCATATACTAGGGACTTAGCCACTTATAATTAGCCTAATTTGCATATCCATTTTACACAGAGCACAGGCCCTGGGACTGGTTAGCAGTACCCAGGGCACCTTTAAAGTCAGGAAAACACCAGCAAAAAGTGGAAAATGGGGGCAAAAAGTTATGGGGCCTCTGCAATCAGCCCTGTTTTCTCACACAACCCCCCCCAGCCCACACGCCCAGGAGACTCAGCCCAACCCTGGGAGAGTCTTCCTGGCTTGTTAGGCGAGGAAGACAGTGACGAAAACTGGCTGTCCCTTTGCAGGGCCTACTCTGCCTTATATCCTCCTGTCAGGGTCACTCCCTATGGGTAGTGAAGCCATCCCAACAGTAAAAGGACCCAACACAAACTGAAACTTTCCTCTAGGGGGGTCTTCCTCCTTTCTCTCTGCCAACTTGGGTAGTGAGGTGCCCACCTCCCCTACTCCAAACTTTGCTAGGGCAACACCTAGCTTACCCAAAGAGGTCACCCAACACTTGAGCAACCCCACCATGACCAATAGGGTCAGGGGGCCTACTTTGCTATTGGCCCTGGGGTCTGCCTCCCAGGCCAAGTACAGTGCTGCCAGGAAGGCTAGCACCCAGCAGAGGCTACTGACAGCTGTCAGTACCCAGAACCACACCCTAAGCTCTCCACTGACAGGTGGCTGAGCTGCTTTAGGGGCATCTTTGGGGTCCTGGCACCCTCTTGCTGTCTAGAGTGGGGGGCTACCACCTCCTGTGGCAGACACCCTCCTTCCACTCTCCCTTCTGTCAGTGCAGGGGCAACACCTTGCATCTGGACAGCTGCCTGACTACTCAGGACTCCCTTGGGGTCAGGTGAGGCCTTACCAGTGCCAACTCTGGGCTCCCCCCTTACTGGGGCAGAGGGCCCTTAGCTCCCTGGAACTCTCTTTAAGAGTGGCCTACCCTTCCTTTTCTTCTTTCCTTTTCTTGGGGACCCCTGTCTCCTAACTGTAGGGACTCACTCCCCAGGACTTTGGGTTGGGGGGGCGCCCTGGGCGACCACCCCATCTGTGACCAGACTCACCTCTGGGAGGTCATTGCCCAGGATACAATCTAGGTTAAGGTCAGCACTGACTACCACCCTAATCCAGTCAAGGATACCCTCCCTCTCTAGGGGCACTATGGCTACAGGTTTGGAGGTGACCTCCCCTGTGGCTATCCTGACTTTCTTTGTCTTTCCTGGGACATACATGTCTGGGGTCACTAACCGGTCACTCACTATAGTGTGACTGGCACAGGTGTCTCTCAGGCCAGTGGTAGGGATCCCATTCACTTGAATGTGGTGGAAGTGCCTACTCCCACCCTCAGGGATCACCAGCTTACCATCTGGTCCTGTCTCCCAGCACAATGCTAGGAGGACTTCATCATCTGAGGAATCCTCCTCTATGGCTACACTGGACAGCCCAGTGCTAACCACCTTCCTTGGACAGGCTGCATCTCCTCTGAAGTGACCTGTCTGCTGACAGTCAAAGCAAGCCCTACTGTCAAAGAGTTTTTTTAACCCTGGGTCTCCCAGTCTCTGCTTGTCAGAGTGGGAGTGGGATTTACTCTCCTCCTTCTTAGGGTTCTGGGGTACAGAGGGAGTCTCTGTGGTGGGCTTACCACCTCCCTCCTTAGGTTTTTGGGGACCTGTCCCCCCCTGGGACTTGACAACCACCCTGGTTCTCAACCACTCATCAGCTGCCTCCCCTAGCTCTCTAGGGTTGGTCTGCTTAGAGTCCACTAGATGCTGGCGTAACCTTTCTTGGGTACAATTGGTCAAGATGTGCTCTCTCATGATCAGATTGTATAACCCCTCATAAGTATCTACTTTGTTACCAATAATCCAGCCCTCTAGTGCCTTTAGTGAAATGTCCACAAAGTCAACCCAAGACTGGGTACTGACCTTCTGGGTGTCCCTGAACTTCATCCTATATTGCTCTGGGGTCAGACCAAACTTCTTGGCTAAGCACCTCTTCATACTAGGGTATGAATCTGCCTCCTCCCCCCTTAAGGTCAGAAGCCTATCCCTCCCTGAGTTGGGGACCAACTCCCACAAAAGGGAACCCCAGTATTGAGGCCTAACCCTTCTCATTTGGAGTGCCCTCTCAAAGGCCCCCAGCCACTTATCTATGTCATCCCCCTCTACATAAGCAGGAACCACCCCCTTGGGTAATCTGGGGCAAACTCCCCCACCCATGGACACCTCAGCTTCTTTATCGCTGCTTCCATCTCTTTTCTCTTTGTATGCCCACTTTTTCTTATTAGGGCCAGCTTCTCTGCTTCCAAAGCTATGTATGCTAGCTGGGCCTCCAGCTCTCTTTCTCTGATGGATGGGTTCTCTCCTCCTGAAAGGACCCCCTTCCCACCACTAGCTTTGGATCTGCCCCTAGTGACTGTATTTACTGAGGACCGTTCTTCCTCATCCTCACTTGGGCTCAGATGCCTTCCCTCCCCTGAGTGGTTAGAGCTTGCATCCTCCCTTCTTTCTCCCTCCTCTGGAGCTTCTTCTGACTCTACCTCTTGGGCCTCAGCCCATGCTGTCAGGGATGTGATCAGGATTTGCTTCCTGAGATCAGTGGTTGCAGGCAACCCTCTTTCAATACACAACCCCCTAAGCTGGACTACTGTCAGTGTGGGTAGGCTAGCCAGATCAAGCTCCATGGTTCCCTAGTTTTGTGTCAACAAAAACTTTTTGCAAAAATTGGAAACAAGAATTTAGAAAAATTACAAAAATTCAATAATTGAAATTAATCCAAATTAAAAATTAAAAACAATTTTTGCACTAGGACAATTTAAAGGATTTTTAATTTGTTTTACCTAAAACTGTAACGTGATATTGAACACAAGTACAGGATCCCGTCGCTGCTTCCAATTATGTTGTAAAATGGGTTATTGGTAGGGCAGGTAGGTACCTACACCTAGCAACAAGCCACTAACCTCCACATAGGTACAGTTAGGTCTCAGTAAATTAATCCCAGCTCAACCCTTGGTAGCTTGGCAACGAGCGTCAAGGCTTAACTTAGGAGACAAAGTGTAAAGCATTCAAATATCACAAAACAGTAATTAAATAAAACACAGGAAACAGTTTAAAAATCCAAAACCAATTTATAAAAATAGTTTATATTTTTATCTTTAAAATGACACAAAATCGATTAAAATCGGTTCAGGGAACCGGAGATATGAATTTTTAAAGAATTATTACTTTTCTAGCGCTTAGAAACAAAAAGCGCCAATTGGGTCATCTGGTTGCACCTCGACCGGGGCAAAGTCAAACTTTCAGGCCGACCGCGATGGAGCCCTGCTCGGCTACAGGTCGCGGGAGGCCTCGGTTAAAAAGTTACCTTCTGACTTAGTCTTTATTTTGAAGTTTTTCTTCACCGGGACGAACCTGCCAGTTGAATCCGACCTCCTGGAGCCCTTGTCCGGATACGCGATGTGGGTTTCCTCGGTGGAGACTTTTACCTTCGGACTTAGTCATTTTTTCGAGATGAAAATCCTTCGACCGGGGTAAACCTGGATCTTGATCCGACGTCCATGGAGCCCTTCTCGGATACGATGGCTGGGAGGTCCCGGTCAACTTTTTACGTTCGGACTTAGTCTCTTTTTTGGATGTTTTTCTTTACCGGGACGAACCACGAAGTCAGGCCGGGTCGCGGTTGAGGCAAGCCGGCTAGAATTTCTGCGGCGGGTCGGTCCCTCTCTGGAGCTTTTTTCCAAAAATTCTCAAATCTTTTCCAAACTTCTGGGGCTTCACCCAGATGTTCTTTTAAGGTTCTTTTGGGGTCCACAGCTCACCCCAAGGGTCCAGAAGTTCTGTGATGGTCCTTGGGGTGTGCGGACTTCAACTCCCAGAATGCACCTGGCGCAAACTCCTTTTTGGCCACTGGACAGTGGTCAGCTGGTCGCTTTCTTCAGGAGTTGGTGCAGGGGACTCTGGTTTAGCAATTTTTCACCTGTAGCAAACAGGGAGTCCCTCCTTGAACCAGTTGAAGCCAGGCAAAGTCCTTCTTGTGGTGAAGCCCAAGTGTGCAGCTGGTGCAGTCCTTCTGAGTGCAGGGTCCAGGTGCAGGCCAGGGGTCCAGCAGGGCAGTCCTTCTTCTTCTTTAGTTCCTTTCTTGTTGAATTCTGGAGGGGATCTGAGGCGTGGGTGCAGGTCTGCCATAACTTTAATTTAAAAGCAGCCAGCAAAGCAGGCCTGCCTTTAAAATGACACTGGGCACCTCAGCAGTGCACCTAGGTGTGCACCACCTATGCTGTGGTCCCTAAACCTACATGCCCTACCATATACTAGGGACTTATAGGTAGGTTAACTTAGCCACTTATAATTAGCCTAATTTGCATATCCATTTTACACAGAGCACAGGCCCTGGGACTGGTTAGCAGTACCCAGGGCACCTTTAAAGTCAGGAAAACACCAGCAAAAAGTGGAAAATGGGGGCAAAAAGTTATGGGGCCTCTGCAATCAGCCCTGTTTTCTCACAGCTTGTCTGACCATCAAACTCGTAATGAGCCCCATAGTGACTCTCCCATCTATACAACCGTGTTGAGACAAAATATCTGAACAAAAATCTTGTGAGACAAAATATTGTTTCAAGAATATCAAGGACAAACTATTATAGAGGTAAGCTTCAATGTTTAGGTAAAGGTTTGCTATATAACTTCACATATATGTACCTTGTCTATATACAGATCTTTACTAGTATGTAGATGTAGAGAATAGTAAATTTATAATTATTTCTTTGCACTTAACTTCTCGGTATTTTGTTCCGCAATATTTTTGATACAGTATTCTCTCCACATTATATTTTTGGTTCCCATATTCTGTCAGTGATCCATGCAACACACTACACAAACACACAGTTGCGCACAAAAGAGCAAGCACATTCATTAATAAAAAGTCAGATCTACTGGCTTTGTCAGAGCTTATTCAGTTTTGTCACAAAGAAAGACAATAAAGAAGTAAAACAATAACTTAGTGGTAGTAGGGTTACCGTTAGTCTACAAATCTTTGACATTAAAACATGTCTCCACAGAATGTATGTAAGATGAACCAACATGGTTTCAGCATTCATAGTTCATCTCCAATGCATTAATTAAGCAATATGTCACACATGCTTATTTCTCCTTGTAAAATATTTATAGATATGTCCTTGGTTATAAAGATCACATGATATACATGCAAACCACACTTTGCTTGATCACAGAAAATTTGAAGGAATTTCACAATAACGTTGCAATTTGGCCTGTCTCTACTTAACACCAATAATGACAAAATAGAAGGGGTGTGATTCTCTCTAGTGTACTTACTCGTAATTACCACAAAATTACTCATAATTATGTGAAATTGTGTGAGGGGGTAATCCTGTATCTAATGCTATGTTCTTGTAAAAATGTACCCTCTCATCCAAAATTGGCCTGAGGATGCATTTTGCTTTAAAAAAAAATAGCACTAATTGCTGCAGAAAACGAACAGCAGAAGGCAGCATTCTCTCTCTCTCTTAGTTTGTTGTTACTGCGCTCCTGTGGTAGGACATTTGCCCTAACTAACTCTTAATTACTCAAGCTGGCTTAATCACTTAATTTCAGTATCTTCACGTTGCAAGAGTAATGTGTTAATACTAAAATTGCTCAGATTAGGTGTAAATAAAGCTTCTCCTAGGCCTACTGATATCTTGCTATCCCACCTTTACCAAACAAGATAGACCAGGATGATTTGAGCATTGAAATTCATGTTTACTAATAAAGCCCCACACCAAGTCACATTACATATGATGTGATAGTATGGGATGATTTCAGTCTATAGAGTCATACTTTGGATGGAGTTGCTCAATATCAGCATGACAGGATGATGCTGTGCTGCATCAGTTAATGTGCATGCTTTAACTTGTTGCTGAGAGAAGACTCCAAAAAAATGTTGAAATAGGCTGACCTCAGTTGCTTCCTCTTGCCAGGAGATCCTGAATTAGAAGAAACCTTTAGTCTTTTACGCACGACATTGTGGACCATCTTATTTTATCGTCTTTACATCAGTGTACAGCACAACCTCATGTTACATTGGGTATGATGAGTGCTTTTTAAAATCATGATAGTCCAAAAACTCCTCTTATAGTTGAGATAAGGAAGCAATGATGATTTCACAATACCCATGAAGGCCAAATTAACTGTGGGATTGACATTGCATTAAGTATCAGGGACTGACTCATCAAGTGCATGAGGCCGTGGTCAATGTCTTTTAAATGACAGGTGAGCTCCACCATGCAGGAAAGCCAGTCTGAAATCATTTTTTTTTAGAAAATGTGTGACGCTATGGGTTAATTGACATCATCAGTGAAATGTTACACAGACAATGTCTTTCTGGATTGATATTCCAAAGTACTGAGTGTAAGGGCTTCAATTCTTGCTGTAATTCTTAGCAAGAAAGGCATAATCAGGCGGGAAGGTTGTTGGAGATATGCCTTTAAGAGCATGCATTTACTCAATTGAATTAAAACCTTATCATACTCTGAGAGTCATGATATTTTACAATCAGACATGAAATACTGATACAGAGACATTGATATAGATTTTCCAATAACTGCAACAATAGTCACAGAACAGGCACAACACTTTACTGATCATATCATATTTCTTTCAGTCTCTACCTGCTCTGTCCATGGAACCAAATAATCAGACAATTGAGTTTATCCTCCTGGGGTTCACCGACCAGCAACAAAAGTCTGTGGGCATGTTCTTGCTCTTTCTCATCATCTACATCATAACCCTGATAGGAAATATTATCATCATGGTAGTTATTCGAGGTGAACCCGAACTGCATACTCCTATGTATTTCTTTATTTCCAACCTGTCCTTTGTGGACATCTGTTTCACAACTGTCACTGTACCCAGACTGCTAGCAAACTTCCTGATGGAGGTGAAGTCCATTTCATTCACGGGATGCTTCATGCAGATGTACTTTTTTGTGGCCCTGGGAATTACGGAGAGCTTCATTCTTGCTGTGATGGCTTACGACCGCTGGGTGGCCATATGCAAGCCTCTTCACTACACTGAGGTGATGAGCCCCCTGTTTTGCAAGGGGTTGGTGGCTGGAGCCTGGCTTGCTGCCTCCTTGCACTCCCTGCTGCATTGCATCACTATTTCAAAATTGTCCTACTGTTCAGACAATCACATCCATCACTTCTTCTGTGATATGACAGCGCTGCTTAAACTTTCCTGCAGTGACACCTCCACCAATGAGCTTATTATATTCACTGAAGGTTCCCTAGTCATTATGAGTCCTTTTGTGTTCATACTTGTGTCCTATATAATCATTGTGTCCTCAATCCTGAGGCTCTATTCTGGGGAAGGGAGATGGCAGACATTCTCCACTTGCTCATCACACTTGACTGTAGTTTCCTTGTTTTATTGCACAATAATTTTCATTTATTTCCGACCTACACTGAGTTACTCATTACAATATGACAGGATTGTAAGTGTTGTGTACTCTATAATTACCCCTATGTTAAACCCATTCATCTACAGCCTGAGAAACAAGGAAGTCAGAGAGGCACTGAGAAAAGCTATTCAGAGAAGTATTACCGCCAAAGAAAAATGAGCATTTTTGTTTGTAATTGAAGTGGACATGTCTGTGGCCTTCAAAAGAGATGTGTTCTTCTTTAGAAATTGAAAGTAGCCATTTAATCTCAAGGAATAATTAGCAAAATCTGAATTGCTATCAGATCACTCTCCTGCCCAGGATTAACACTTTTCTCCTGACAGTCATTTTCTACTCCACTGAAACAAGTAACTATCCTTTCACACATTGACATGGTTCAGTAGTCTCCTATATTTTGTCATCGCCCACTACAAATTGCTTTTGGCACCGCAGCTGTCTAATCACATGCCAAAGGAAGCATAACCACCTCACCCCTAAACTCGAGGTTCTTCCACTGCATGAATCACATCAAATTGAAGACACCTTAAATCATCTGTAAGGCCAACAAACTTAGCCACACTGATAAAATGTTCCTAATCTTGGACCTTATCTGCTACAGTGGCACACTGATGAAATGATTCAACTCCTGGACCTTACTTGCTACAGTGACAGCATTAACCAAGTGCTGCTAAGAATCCTCAAAATAAAGAGGAGACTGCAGGAAGACCTCTGGCCCTTTTGGTTGTTCACACCTTATGGTAAAACATCCCCTTCATTTGAAACAAGACCCGTCACTCCTTCCCCTGAGTACGTAACTGAGGGCTTCCCTCTTTACCACTCATCTCTGTACACAGTGATTATTTTATAAAAGAATAAGTACTGGGGGCCAGAGCTTTGTTCAGAAGCCTTGAGTTGGCTCTATTGAATGTTGGCATGCTGAACACAAATGATAGTCTTGATTCAACTTCATGTCCCTTTAATTTACCACCAGTGAATCCTTACTCCTTTATCTCACTCTTGCATGTTCGTGCTTTCTTCCGTCTGCCTGTTTCATTCCTCCATGTGTGTTTTTCCTTCTTTTGCTATGGGTCTAAGACTGATGAGGAAAAATAAGTACTGTTTCCCAAAACATAGTGCCAGTTCCCCCCTGTAAACACTAAAATAGGCTAAAAAGTAGGTATTCGCAATGCAGCTATATCCACAAAATAGATAATGGTAAACAATGTGGCAGTTCATACACTACTCACTTTTCCAAAAATAGGAACAATTTGCAGAAACTGCAGGATTTTATTTTTTTATTTTTTTATTATTGGCACTTGTGCCATAAGTCCTTGACACTGTATGCGTATTTGTATTGAGCAGTGATTCAAGATGATTTGGAGCAACATTTTGTTAACATATCCCTCATTCTCTGAACCCTGGAACTCAGACCCGAGATAGAAAACCAGTTTTAAAAATGAAGAAATTTGTAACATCCTAAAAGACCATCATAAAGACATTCCCAACATGTCTCAGAACACAGCTACAATAACTAAAAAGATACTGAGATAATATATTCAAAATGGGTGTAAGATAGGAAATTGAAGACTTAGGGGCTGATTAAGATTTTGGTGGACGGAAACACGCGTCCACCAAACGTTCGACTGGGTGGCTGCTGCCATGCTGGTGACCTCCACGGCAGCCCCACTACATCTTTCCCACTGGGCTGCCGGTGGAAACCAAGGTTTCCACCGGCAGCCCAGTGGGAAAGGAGGAGCAGCATTGTTGATGACTCATAACAGAGCCAGCGGCAAGGCTGCCACACACAGGGTGCACCAGCACCCTCGGAATGCACACTGCCTGCACAGCAGACAGTGCACATATCGAGGGTGGTGGGCAGGGGGCCAATGGCATCGACAGTATAGGGGCTCCCCTGTGGCCCCTTACACTTGTTCTCCACCAGTCTTTTTATGGTGATTAAACCGCCATGAAAAGGCTGGCGGAGAACAAGGTTGTAATCAGCAGAGTGGCTCTGAGTTCCGTGCTGCCCTAGGTTATTGCAACATCCTCTGCCATCAGTCCAGCGGGATCACTGATCCTGGCGTGGACAGCAGGAGATTGGAGGGTCAGCCCACCAAGTATGTAATCTGGTGGTCAGACCACCACAGCTGCGGCGGTCCGGCAGCCAAAAATTTGAGCTAAACCAGATTCGCTTTTAGTCCTGCATTCTAGGGCACCTGAAATGTGATTCTTTAAGCCTGATTGTCACTCCAATTCTGCACTCCTTGCCTGACTACATTGAGATGGTTCTGCTACTGTTGTATGGACCTTCATAGCTGTTAATGATACCCATGGCAAATGCTTCATTTTAGGTCATTCCTTGTTGTATCAGTCACCCGTAGAGTGGTCTTCCCCCAGGATTTTGCCTCCATCCCCTTTTTTTGCTGATCTTGTTTTTGCTGGTCTTAATACTCTGCACACTTCACCACTGCAGACCAGTGTTAAAGTGAATGTGTTCCATTCTTAAAACATGCTAACATTGGCTTATCCCCCAAACAGCATATTTAATTTACTTAACAATGCCTAGTAATGTGGTACTAAATGTACTGTGGGCCTGTAAATTAAATGCTACAAGTGGGTTTGCAGCACTTATCATGCCACCCTCTTAAGTAGCTCTTTAAACATGTCTCAGGCCTGCCATTGCAGCCTGTGTGCAGTTTGTAATTGCCATTTTGACCTGGCAAAATAAACCTTTTACCAGGCCTAAACCTTCTCATTGAATACATATGAGACACCTCTAGGTTAGACCCTGGTCAACCCAAAGGGCTGGGTGCAATGTCGTAAAGTTACAAAAAGTCCCCCCGAGCAACCAAATATAAATAAAATAAAGTAATAATGTCTAAAATATTTTGAGTTCTTTATTTCAGTCTTCAACCAATCCAAAAAGAATCTTCTGGTCATAATCTCTCATGCACTTAAAGTCAACACTTGTTTCATTGTTGTGGTAAGTACCCCTTCCACTTCATCAGAGCTACAATCTAATTAAATACATATAACCAAAGCTCAAAACATATAAAAAACAGAGATAGTTGTCCAATCACCAATCCAATTGGTGTGATAAAATGCCGAAATCTTGATGTACCCGTTTTAACTCCTGGCTAATACAATCTGGCAACAGACGAAACCCAAACAGAAGATCAAATTATGTACACGTACTTTGATTTTCTTTAGCGTGGTTTTGTCTGTTTCCCAGCAGCAGAAAAGGACAAATGTTGTGAGAACAAACTCATGCTAGACATATGTGTGAGAAGTACCAGTTAAGCCAGAACCAGTTGCCAATTTGAAGGCAGATATCAAAACCATGACTTTATAGGCCCCATCGCTTCCCATCATATTAAGATAGACATGGGACTTAGTATTTGTGTGCAGTTGAGAAGGAATACATTTCTGCAGCTGATGGGCCAGTAGCCAAAATGATTCACATCAGAAACTCCAGGAGCGGGGCATTTTCAACAGAAGCAAGAAGTATGAAGTGAACTTTAGATTTCAGGCAACATTAGAAAGTCAGATTAAGAAGGCATGCAGCCTTTACATCACAGGTAGTTGCAGGTAAGCACCTCCTATGTGGTTACAATGCAGGTTAGTAAGATTAAGAGCGTTTTTGTAGGTTTTCAAAGTGGTATTTTACCATGCATGTAAGTCATTTTAGAATGGTTTTGAGTGAGTGAGATAGATAGATTAGATAGTGACTGAAAAACAAACGTTAAAGTGATGTTACAGTTATGTGTTGAAATGGGATAAAAACTAACATTTATAAACCAAAACAACACTGAAAAGTGCTAATTTATTTCAGTGAACTCTAACTCGTAACCCCCACCATTCACTGCTTATGACTTCATATATTACATCAGTCATAGCATGTTAACTAATGTCATTGATGAATCCATTAATGACATCACTGATGATCATCCAACAAATGTGACATTAGCTACGTCTTTCATACTGGATGGTATTCAGTGAGGTACATCTAAATGCTACTTCTTTAAACTATTGTTAATGGGTGTAACCTTTCACACCATGTAACATATCTCATAAATCACTGACATTCAGTAGATAATATGCCCCTTTTTTGCCGGGATTCAGGTGCATAAGAAACATAATGCTTCTGTAGACATTAATGTGATTGCCAATTTATGTAAGAGTAAACTTACACTTGTAAATTTCTCACACGTGTAAGTGATTTTTGTGAACTACCCCAGTAATGTCTCTGTAGACATTAATACAACCAGCAATTTATTAAACCTTCAATAACTTTCAAAAGAGTGTATCATGATTGTTTATCTTAATAAGATGTAACTGTTAAATACCACATCTTTGATAGAATTTTATGTCAGTGGCTCCACATTAGCCACTGATAAGGCCCAACCAGGTGCTATACATAATCCTCTGTAGTTTGTAAAAAAAATAGCTTACACAAATTCCTGAAGTGAGCAGAATGACATAAACCATTAGACTTCCAAACATACTTACACTTGTCCCGTTTGTGAGTCATCCGTACATTATTCATTCTTCAGCAATGTTTAATATCTCAGAATGTTCACAGAAATTCTGGAAATAAAAATCTGTAAGTTATAAACCTTCAATTTACATGGAAATTGTTGAACGTGCTACATGATAGCTCTTTAACATCATCATGTGTGCAGAAATCCATAGGTGAATGAAGAATTGTAAGAATACATTTTAGTTTTTCTTGCACATTTGGAAACAGACCTTTGATTTAACCTGCAACCTATTTGTAACGTATCTCTGCAACTCACGCTAATTGGTCTAAATTTCTATCTTGTTTAAATGAAGCACTATTTGCATTTAAAGTTTAACTGGTAGTTAAACAGTGCACCATAAAACATTACCATAGTAAAACAGACCTCATTTCTATTTTGGACAAGCACTCATGTACATATATCCAATGTATGCCACTGTTTCCAGTCTGTGGGTCACCACCCCTTTCTGGTGGGTCAAACGTCCCAGCCGTAAATAAGGGTGCCTTTAATTCTGTGTTTATCTTTCCCATTTGGAGCTACAAACACAAAAGTCAAATGACAGGTTATATGTCTTCTAATCAAGTATTGCTTATGGATTTGCTGTTACTTTTCTTCCTCTGACTGCAAAGTGAAGGAAGTTTTTAAAGTGAATTATTTTACAATTTTTACAGGAAAGTGTGATGTTTGTTTACGACACATACTGCAAATGAACTGTATTCATTCAGCAGTTAAGGAAAGCAACAATTAAGCATTTTTTGTAATTTTGAAGTGTGCTTAAGACTGAGATTTTAATAGGAACAAAACAAATCAAGACATTATCGTGTGTGCGCTATATAGTTTTATCAGTAAATCTGTGTGTCTTTGCAAAGTCATTAGCCACTTCAATAGAATATGTGCTGCCTGTAAACAACAGTTTGCTTTTAGCTACTTTCTACAATCTCCCTCTCTCATGTCCATTTAAATTAGGTAGGTCATGAAGGTTTTCCATTCTAAAAGGTTGATTGTGGTTCTAAAACGATTGAGAAACCACTGATCTATACAATATATGTTTGTTGGACCTTTACTACCTCCCTTGTTTCCTAACATGATCTAGGGGTTTATAGTGGAAGTAGAGGAGCAGACACTTGGATTATTTCATCAGGGCTGTTTTACCTTTCTTTGGCTATTTGGGGTAGTTTGCTCTTAGGCCTCCATAACTTTTTGTCCACATAGGCTATTCATGACAAATTTGCGTCCTTTTTTTCATAGCTCCTCGGGATTCTAAAGATACCCATGGTTCATGGATTCCCCTGGAAGGGAACAAAATATTTGGCAAAATAAAGCTAAATATCGGGGTAAAATGCATTAAAACATTCTGCAGAAGAAAGTGCTTGTTTTTTCTGCTGATGGCATCAACAAAAGGTTTGTGGTGCTAAAATCACTATCTTCCCAGCTTTCAGGAACAGGCAGATTCAGAAAAACAAAGTTTCTAACACAGTTTTGGCATTTTACTGGGAGATAACCCATTTTTCCTAACTTTTGTGCTTTCAACCTCTTTCCAGTTTGTGGTGTAAAGGGATGTGAACCCCATGGTGGATCCCGGAAAGCTATACATTTCAGAAAGCTAGGAAAAATTCTGAATTCAGGAAAGGGTTATTTGTGTACATCTTTTAAGGTATTTCCAAAGTGTTGCAATAAAAAAAATTGAAAATTGGTAGGAAAAAAGCCATTTGTGACAACATTTTCATTTGTAACTTCTCAACACAGTGGCCAATTCACAAACGCTATATGCCATTGCATTTGCTAAGGCACTTTAGTTGTGGGGATGTATAGGTTTTGTGGGTATTCCAAAAAGTCGAGCCAATAACTGAGCTGTACCTTGCAATGGTTTTTCATTGTGTACAGAGTATTGAGCAATTCATTTGGTAAAATATAAATGCTGAAAAATAGGTATCAATAAAACCAATGTATTTCCCAAATGAGCATTAGATATGGAGTTTAGAAGCAGGGGTTATTTGCACACATCTGAATATGGGGGTACCCATACTAGCATATGAATTAGAGGATATTTCTCAAAATTATTTATCTCTTACACATTGTCTTACATTTGGAAGGTTCAAATGCAGAGAAATACAATAGGTAATAACAATTGTTCAACCATTCTGCATTCCTCTAAGTCTCCCAATAAAAAATGGTACCTCACTTGTGTGGGTAGGCCCAGTGTGTGCAACAGGAAACAGCCCAAAACGCAACCTGGATACATCAAATCTTTCCACGCAAAACTGACCCATTTTTGCAAAGTGGGTAGCTGTGGTTTTTGGACGTGGCTCAGATGGCACCAAGCAAAATCTAGCAAACCTGTAGATTTAAGAAAGGTATGCACCAAGGGGAATCTAGGATGGGGTGACTTGCATGATTGTCACCAGGTTGGTTTACCCAGAATCCCTTGCAAACCTCAAATTTTAACTAAAACACATTTTCCTCACATTTCAGTGATGGAAAAATCTGGAATCTGCACTGCCCCACCAACTTCCGTCCACCCAGCATTCTCCTAATTTTCCCAATAAAAATGGCAACTCAGTTGTGTGAGTAGGCTTAGTGCCTGTGACAGAAAATGGCCCAAAACTCAAAATGGATACATCTAGCCAGCAGCTAGAGAAACCTAGTAATCCTGTACATTTTTGAAAATTAGACATCTGGGGGAACGCAGGATGGGGTGACTTGAATGGAAATCATTAGGTTATTTTACCCACAATATCCTGCAAATCTCAATCTTTGCCTGAAATCATGCATTTTCCCTCAATTACTGTGATTGACTCTTCCAGAATCTGCAAGAATCCACAAAATTCCTACCACCCTGCATTGACCTACTTGTGCCAATTAAAATGCTTCACCACTTGTGTGACCCTAGTGCCAGTGACAGGAACTTATCAAATCAATGGCAATGTGAGCCTTTGCAAGGAGACTCCTAACGACATGGGTTGGATCTGTTCCTGTCACTGGCACTAGGCCCACCCACACAAGTGATGCAGCATTTTCATCAGCAATAGTGGGGCAATGCTGGGTGGTAGGAATTTTATAGATTCCTGAAGATTCTGTTAGTTTCCGTCACAGAAATGTAGGGAAAATGTGTGTGTCTAGTCAACATTTGAGGTTTGCAGGGCATTGTGGTTACGAAAATGCAATGGAATGATGAGAAGCACACCACCCTGGACTCCCCTAGATGTCTAGTTTTAGAACTGTCTAGGTCTGATAGATTTTTCCAGGTAGCAGCCTACCCAAGCCCAAAAGCGCAGCTGTTCACCATTGCAAGTGGGGTGATATTGGGAGTTAGTAAAACTCTTCTGGCCCATTTGTAAAAAAATCACCCAAAAGAATCAAATATCCTCTTGCTTGCCATTGGGATGATATGCTTTTGAGTGCAGGGGAGCAGACAGACTGTTCTCCACCCCTACACATAAAGTAGTCTCTACTGTCTAGTATGATTTCTGCCCCCTGGAGGCAGGTGGGATAATTGCTCCCATCTGCCCCACAGGTGGGCAAAAAGACTGTTCTCCTTTTTGAGGGGGTGAGGGCATTGTCATGCCAATGCTGGGCAGGCCCCACCACTACAAATAAAAAAATTAATCCCTAGTGTCTATTTGGCTTTCTGTCCCCCTTGAGGGTTAATAGGGGTAATTGCCCCATACGCCACCGGGAGGGGCAGAAAGACTGATTCCCTTTTTTGGGGTGGTGCAGGTATGGCTATGCCCATGCTGGGCAGCCCCCACCCTCACAAATAAAAAATAAAAGAGTAATCCCTGTTGTCTAGTTGGCTCTCTGCACCTCTGGTGGGCAGATGGGGGTAATTGCTCCATCTGCCCCTCCCTCCCCCCAGAGGGCCAGAAAGACTATGGGGGTCATTTTGACCCCGGCGGTCATGGACCGCCGGGGCCAGGGTTGGTGGGAGCACCGCCAACAGGCTGGCGGTGCCCCGCAGGGCATTCTGACCGCAGCGGTTTGGCCGCGGTCAGAAGAGGAAAACCGGCGGTCTCCCGCCGGTTTTCCGCTGCCCAAAAGAATCCTCCATGGCGGCGCAGCTCGCTGCGCCGCCATGGGGATTCTGACACCCCATACCGCCATCCTGTTCCTGGCGGCTCTGCCGCCAGGAACAGGATGGCGGTATGGGGTGTCGTGGGGCCCCTGGGGGCCCCTGCAGTGCCCATGCCAATGGCATGGGCACTGCAGGGGCCCCCGTAAGAGGGCCCCACTTTGAATTTCACTGTCTGCATTGCAGACAGTGAAATTCGCGACGGGTGCAACTGCACCCGTCGCACCTTCCCACTCCGCCGGCTCCATTCAGAGCCGGCGTCCTCGTGGGAAGGTTGTTTTCCACTGGGCTGGCGGGCGGCCTTTTGGCGGTCGCCCGCCAGCCCAGTGGAAAACCCAGAATCACCGCAGCGGTCTTATGACCGCGGAGCGGTGTTCTGGAGGTGGGAACTCTGGCGGGCGGCCTCCGCCACCCGTCAGGGTTAGAATCACCCCCCATATTCCTCTTTTGAGTGGGGATCATGGCCATGCCCATGCTGGGCAGACCCCACCCATAGACATAAAAAATTAATTAATCCATGGTTTATAGTGGTTTTCTGCTTTCCTTGGGGGCAGATCCGCCTAAAAATATGGTTGATGTGCCCCCAGCAGGAGGTAGAAAATGACCATAGAAATGGCCCATGAAGGAGAGTGACTCTTGCCGAAGGGGCCTCTCTATGTCATTTTATACAAAAATCCCTGGTGTCTCATGGGTTTCTATCCCCCTTGAGGGCACATCAGCCTAAAAATAGGGCTATTCTGCCTCAGGGGGCAGAAAATGGAGAAAATAACGCCCTATAGTGGGAGTGACCCTTGCCCAAGAGACCGTTCCCTAACATATATTTTTGAAATTTTCTGGCGTCTAGTGGTATTCTACTCCCCTGGGGGGGAGATTTGCCTAAAAATAAAGCTACTCTGCCTCCAGGGGATGCAGAAAAAGGCCAAACTTTATTGCCAATCATGGGAAGTGAGAACTTGCAAAAAAAATAAATCCTTGGTGTCTGGTAGAGTGGATATTTGCTTGGGGATTGCCTTCCTTGGGCCATCCCCAAGCAGGGTTCCACTGTGGAAAGGTACCATTGGAAGAGGGAGAGTACCCCTTTCCAACAATACCTCTCCCTTGTGCTTCAGTGCTCAGACGGGCTAAAATAGCAAAGGGAGCACTAAAACGGTAAAAGGGAAATGAGCTGCCATGCTCATTTCACTTTCAATGTCATGCTGTATAGCGGATTGTATATCTTTCTCTCAAAAGCTGTACTGGGTGGTTTAGCGGTCGCCAGTAGGTAATTTTAGTTAGGGCCATGTTGCCATAGAAAATAAAAACATTTGGCTTGCCTATATCTTTGATGCCTTTTGACAGATCTTCATACGTTTTTCAGAAAAAGTGGTCCCTGAGATTTTTGTTGTACATGGGAAGTTTTAGAGTGATCCATCAAGAAGGGACCAAGATGACGGGGGATCAAAAAAGTGTGTTTCCCAATTATAATTCCCTCAGGGATTTTGAACATTACTACAGCCTGAACTGCTGGATGGAATTACACCACATTAGGCAGAAATGTAGCTTTTGATCCAGAAAGAAGGTTTTTTGTTGTTTATTGTAAATCTGTTGAGTTATGAAATGAAATATAGCTATTGTTCTGAATGGAGTCCTTGAGTAGGCCAGGGGACATTGTTTGAAAAAAGGAGGGGGGGGCACAAGGGTGCCCCCTCTTAAAGCTCACTAAACCCCAGGGACCACTACCTCCCTGGGGCAAAACAATAAATTACAATGGGTGAGGCCCGTATGGCCTCCCCTACAGCCCTGATGACCGCCACCTCCCTGGGTCTAAAAATTCATTTGTGCGGGGGGCGTGGGCCCCTCTGCAGCCCTGGGGACCACCACCCCTTTGGGGCAAAATTTAAACTTGAAAAAGGGGGAGGCATGTAGGGCCTGGGGACTACCACCTACAAAAGGCTAAATCTGAAATTCATGTGAGGGGCCTGCGTGCCCCCCCCCCCGCAGCCCCAGGGACCGCACCTCCCCAGGGCAATTTGTTACAATTAAGGGGGAGTCATGTGGCCCCCCTGCAAACCCTGGGACCATCACCTCCCCAGGACTGATATAGCATTATGAAGGGGTAATTACCCTAGATAGTAGTGTACTCATGACATCTTCTATTACATCATTGATGATATCACTGCAAAGTTTCCTGTAAAAATATTCATAAAAATACTGTGCATGGTGGGGACGAGAGTTATAGTTACCTTGGGGCATGAGTTATAGTTACTCAAAATAACTCTATGGTTTTGTATTTTAAAAATGTGAGCCTAACTGTAACATATCTGTAACCTTTGTTTTTTATACTGAATTTGTATTTTTGTAATTATATTTTCTATCTATAATGTCCTTGTAACCTTTGTTGTTTATTTTAGTATATATATATATATATATATCTACACCTGTGCCTTGCAACAATCCAAAAAATCGAAAGAGCCAGGCACAGACCCTCCAATGATGTAAACACAATGTTTAGTGCATGTCCGACATTACACGTTTCGGCCCAGATCAGGCTTTGATTACATGACACACCATGATCATCACCTCCATTTTTTAAAGTGCAAATCAGTACATAAACAAAATAATTCTCATCTGAGATACTTTTTGTAAAAATAGAAAACAAGTGTTTCAAAAAGCATTGTTACTTCACATTGCACATGATCCTTGAGATTTCACAATCACCAACTTTGTGAGTTAAAAATATTTACATTTGTTTCACTCAACTCATCAAATTTGTATTTGTAACAGCACCTTCATATTGGCACCTGAATTCTTAAATCAGAAGGAATATACAATATGCAATTGATAATTGCTTTTAGCTTTTACCCCAAATAACATATAAAATATAATTTTATTAAAGGGCCCCAAAACAAGAACAATTCTTTCCTTTCTCATAAGTGCAAAAGAAACTGTATACTCTCTGCCCAGTGGTTTACTAATGTCATTCCCTAGTGGTTAATTGGACTCAACTGCGTAATTTCCATATCACAATAAATCATTGAATGTTTTACTTATAACTTTCCAAAATGAGGTATTCTCAGAACCACCAAGGATCACTGAACAACCCACCTAATGAAAATGTAATTGATTGGGTCAATGGATTTCAACACAGATCACACTTTTCTTTTTATGGAGATGCTAAAAATATACAAAATTCTTCCTCAACATTGAAACCTTTTGGAGTTTTAGTGTCTAATTGTATTATGTATCTACATTCAAGTTGTTTCATTTTCATTTCTCTGTTACCCACTCTTTGATGTTCCCGGACTGAGTAAATTATAAATTATCTATCTATTTCATCTCCATTGTGGAATTCTGCAATATGTCTGCCCACTGGATAAGTAAAGTTCCTGTTGACTATTGCATGCAAGTGCTACAATATTCGTCTGTGCATCTGCAATATTGTGATGTCAACATACCACATTCACACTTTCATACATAAACAGCAAATTCTGTTTTACAGTGGTAGGGATCCTTTATCTTCTGAAAAGGTGATTCCACTTGGTCCATACCAATCACATATTTTCAGGCTTTATACCTGTGACATTTGTGGAACCTTCTCCCTTTAGCCATTCGGAGGGTCTTCTCACTTCTGGAACATTAGACACTAAAGCATCTCTCATATATTGTGACCTTGTAAAGGTAATTTTAGGATTTCTCTGGAAGGTGGTTCCAATTATAGGATCTACTTTCAGCAAACTCCAGTGTTTGTTCAAAATAGCTCTTAAGTCTTTGTGTTCAGCACTATGGGCCTCATTACGACCCTGGCAGGCGGCGGTAAGCTAGCGGTAACACTGCCAACAGGCTGGCAGTGTTCTGCTAGCTATAATGACCGTTGCGCAGTAGCCACGGCCATACCGCCGGCCCCTCCAACATACGCCAGCATAATCCCCAGGGCAGTGGTGCAAGCACCGCTGCCCTGGGGATTATGAGTCCCCGACTGCCAGCCTGGCCACGGCAGTAAACACTGCCATGGAAAGGCTGGCAGTAAGGGGGACTTAGGTGCCCCTGGGGGACCCTGCACTGCCCATGCACTTGGCATGGGCAGTGCAGGGGCCCCCAGGCATAGCCCCATTGCGCATTTCACTGCCCGAATTTCGGGCAGTGAAATGTGCGACAGGTGCTACTGCACCCGCTGCACATCAGCATTGACGCCGGCTCTATAATGAGCCAGCAGCAATGTTGATGTGACTTTTCCGCTGGGCTAGCGGACAGTAACACTGTTACCGTCTGCTGGCCCAGTGGAAAAGTCCTAATAGGGAGCTAGGAATTCCGCCGGCACTGGCGGTGTTCTGGCTCCCGCAGCCTCAGCGGTCTTTTTAAAAGACCGCCGAGGTTGTAATGAGGGCCTATATGTAGTAGTCATTCTCACTTGGGAATCATGATCTTTCTTTTGTTTCTGTTGTGCAAAAAATATTGATTCCCTGCTCTTACCCTCTACTTTCAATATGGCTGCTTCAAAAGTACTTTGATTATAACCTCTCTGTCTGAATGTATTGATTGTTTTATTCTTACTGTCTTCCCAGTCCACCCTATCACTCGTGTTTAGCTTCACCATAAGTAATTCCCCATAAAGGATGCTGTTAATCATGTGTTTAATATGGAAACTGGAAGCATGGAGTAGAAAGTCTCAGGCTGTTGGTGTTCTAAATAACCTTGATTATAACATGCTCTCACATACATATGCCTGGAAATCTAAAAATTCCACTTGGCTCTTGCTGACATTCTCTGAAAAATGTAGATTTGGATCATTGCAATTAATCATTCTCACAAAGTCGGAAGACAGTTCCAAAGTGCCACGCCAAACTACAAAAACATCATCAATGAAACGCCACCAACATATGATTTGATCACTGTTATATGGTGTCAAGTCTCCCATGAGCACCTGTTCCTCCCACCAGCCCATATGCAAACCTGTATAGCAGAGGGTGAGAGAGGTGCCCATCATGGTCCCTTTCTTTTGCCTATACATTGTATTCTGGAAAAGAAAAAAGTTGTTTTCCAGACATCTTCAAATCATAGTCAACAACACTCTGGTACGTTCCAAAATACTAAGAGGTCTATTCATAAGGTAATATTTATTTGCAGGCAATATATATATATATATGTATATATATTTATAATATATATATGTACATATATATATATATATGCAAAATCTGCTGGCGGTCACCAGTAGGTATAGTAAGGACCTTGTTTTCAGCTAAAAAGTGTTTTTTGACTTGGCACCATTTGACAAATCTTCACGAACGTTTCCAAAACCAATGTGTCCAAGGGTCTTGTTGTGCTTGAAAAGTTTTGGGGTGATCCATCAAGTGGGTGTGAGAAGAAGGGGATGGTCTAAAAAAGTGTGATTCCCATTTGAATTCCCATAGGAATTTTGAACACAACTGCAGCCCAAACTGCAAGACGGAATTGCTCCAAATTTGACAGAAAGGTAGATATTTGGTGTAAATTCGCTCAGTACTTTTTAAGAGATTCAAGGAAATCCAAATATGTAAATCTGGGCGGAGCCTAAGCACAGTTCTCATGGTGAGACCTGATTGGCTACCAGCTCTTCAACCAGGCACTGTTGGCAGCCATACTGGGACCAATATACATGATAGTACCCCATTAAAATGCATTGTAATGAAAAGCAGGTTTGAGGGTCACAAAAAAGAGAACATATAAAGGATTCTAATGAATTTTAGTTACAGTATAATTCATTTTTTGATAGTATCGTACTAATTTTAGGAATTGTGCCATGTTCTAAGGTGATTTTACCCCACTGTGATTTCATGAATCATGTTTGAGAGAAAACTGTTTCCTCACGATTTTCCCTTAAAGGTATGGAAGGTGCTCAAGAAGCTAAAATGAGAACATATTGTCTCAAAAATTCCCACTGTCTTTTTCTGCCATGTGAGTTTGACATTCTCAGTAGTACATGTATTTCCAACAGGAGCAGCCTGTCATTCGATGATTCCCTTGTGTTCTACTGCAGCCTCCCACAGTGTTCTGAAGAACTACTGGAGAGTTATTAACAGTCTTACTTATGACAAAAGTATGACACACCTGAAGCCATCTTGATTGAATCAAACTGGTAAAACTTAAAATTTAATTTAAAAAGGAACAACATGAAGGGGCTCATTTTGTCATAGAAATTATGGTTTGTGGTGTAGTAAGAAAAAGTTGTTTCATGTGCACTCTCAAATATGTACCTCTACTATTTCATTAAAACATCCTGACAAGCAGACTGAAACATGCACTTTCAAATCCAGTAGTAGACTGTCAGTTAACCACCAATGATCAGCAGCTTCTATACAGAGTTCTAATGTGCAACTAAAGTGCTTACATTCTGAATTTATGCCAAAAGTGTGGCATATCTGATGGCCATCTTGATGGACTCAAAGTGGAAAACTGAAAGCATTTTATACGGAGGATACTGTGGTATTGAGGAAATTAGGGAGCTTCAAAACAAATAAGTCTCCCGATATGGCCACCAGAGAAAACAAGAGCACAACTGTAGCACAGATCTCACCCAAATGTAGCCCAAGTATAGCCCAATGACAGAGTGTGCAAAACACTTATTGTTTTGTTTTTTTCAGTTTTATATAGCACAGCCTTTGACCTGAAGATATTGGAGTGCTTTACATGAGCCCTTAATGGTAACAAATAATCAAGTGATCAACTGGATAAAAAAACATAAAGCTAGGAAATAATTTAAATGTTCTTTGTCATATTTGAGAACTCAGAAAATATGTCCTCATTTTATTTGTTTACAGCACTAACCATAATTTTTATGGGAATAAGACCCTTTCATTTTCATAATTTCTAAAAAGTAAAGGAAATGCTTTAGATATTACAGTTTTGGCTGCACCAAGATGACATCAGGCATGCCACACTCTTGTAATAAGTATAGAATGTTGGCAGTCTAGTTGTTTATTAGATTACTGTGGGGAGGCAGAGGTCAGGGGCACAAATGCGGATAATTCATGGTAGAGAGGAAGGTGCAGAGACAACAAGTTGCCCACACAGGGTAGGTGGGTGGGGCAGTGCAGTACAATAGACGATTCCAGCCAGGGGAAAAGGGGGAAGGGGCAACAAACCAACCATGCAGGACAGACAAGAGAGTCTGTGGCAAAAAAACGGACCATTGAGGGCAGAAGAAAAATGCAGTGCAACCATACATGCCAACAGACCCAATTCAGGCAGGAGACCCCCGATATTGTTAAACACAAAAGGGCTTTATTTTATATGCCTCCTGCCAATAATATCCTCTTTTTCAGTGTTTGTCAAAGGGGAAAAACAATTGTCCAGTTTTTTTCATCTCCCTGTTACCAAGTTCAAAGTGTTGGTAAGTATGGTACATTGGATCACGGAGGGCAGGAGGAATTGGGGGGGGGGGGATGTAGTCAGATAACAGAGGGTAGGAGGGAGATGGGCATGGATACTAAACTGACCTTACAGAACAAGTTTCATGAGTTATAGCAGGACGGTACACCACACAGGGCAAGCGGGACAACAGTGCAGCACAACAGAACCTGGAAATGAATAGGAAGGGGACAGGGCCATTCACATGGACAGAAGGGAAAGACGCAAGGACAACAAGTTGACTATACTGGATAGACAGGAGGGTGCGTTTCAGCATAACGGTCCATGAAGGGCTGGAGGCCGGGGTCTGCTACATGGACTCAAATATAGAGGAGGGAGGAGGTAGATGTGGCATCAAGCTAAATGATCAGTGTGCATTGCAATGGGCTTCTTACCTAATGTTAAAAACACCAGACATTCACTGAAAAGTCCAAAGGTTACATGAAAGTTATAGTTAGAAAACAGGATAAAAAATATCTTAGAAATTCACTTTAAAAAATATAGGTTACTGGGACATTATAGTTAGGTTCAGATTTTATACACACAAAACCATCAAAATTCAGCTGTTAAAGTTATTTCAAGTCACTATAACTCGTGCCCTAAGGTAACTATAAATCACGCTCTCACCATGCACTGCTAGTTACCCCAGATATTACAACACTTATGACATCATTGATAATATCACTGTAACATTTGCAGTAAAATTATTGATGAGGAAACTGTGCATGGCGAGGGGTTTGAATCTGGCAAACCCTCCATTTACCAATACTACTCACCCACGCCTCCCCCTAATATCATTCTGCAACTATTTCTCACCTAATCAGCCCAAGCTATCCCATCCTGTAAATCAGGATTCCCGCACGACCCCCGTCCGGCACATACTTCACAAGGAAGTTGATTGTTTCAACCCTCTGGTTGATGAAATTTTGAACTCTTCTCTAACTTCAGGAGTGGTCTCTGAAGCATGGAGAATAGCAGTAGTAAAACCTTTATAGAAAAAAAACACTTGCAGATACTACAATGCTAACTACCTTACGCCCTATTTCCTGGCTCCAAGCCCTAAGTAAAATGATTAGAAAATGAGTAAATTCTCAATTGATGTAATTTTCTTACAGACAATTGGGTTTTCGTCCTAAATATTCCACAGAAACTGCATTGCTTGCAGTCTCAGATGCTCTCAAAATGACACTAGACACATGTCAGAATGCTGTCCTGATTTTGTTGGACCTTTCAACAGCATTTGACACCATCTCTCATGAGATCTTACTGCAAAGGCTACACAACTGCTGCATTTCCCATCAAGCTTTGGCCTGGATCAAATCATTTTTATCCAATAGGAGGCAAGCAGTGATGTTAGGCCCCTACTTCTCCCCATAAAAATCCATAAGCCTAGGAGTACCTCAAGGCTCCTCATTGAGCCCTGTATTGTTTAATATATATATTGCTCCTCTGATTTAATTGATTGCCTGCTTCGGCATTGAAGTTATATCATATGCCAATGACACGCAATTGATGCTGTCCCATGAGAAAGAATCTCTTGGCTCAGAACTTAATTTAAAAAATTGCTTATCAAAAGTTATTCAATGGATAAAAGCTAATCACCTTAAGTGTAATACTGATAAGCCTGAAAATATGCTGTCTGGAAAGTACACAATTTTTGACCACCCTGTGACATGGTGCCCTTCCTCTACTCCTACCCCACCACCAGCAGTTCAGGTAGTAAGAAATCTAGGAGTCAAATTTGACAACAATTTGTCTTTTCACCTGTAAGTGTCTGCAGAAGCAGGTTCATGTTTGGCCTTATTAGATCTCTCAAAGTTCTTTACTTTTCTCCCTTTGGAGGCTCGAAAAACAGCTGCTGTGGCACTCATCTCTTCCAGGCTGGAGTATTGTAATAGTCTGTAGGCAGCCTCTCACGGGCATGTCACTGGTGTCTTGCGAGAGGGCCTTGAGATCGTAAATTAGAGAGAGAACTTCCTAATATCTCTAGTGCAACAAAATATCAACTGTTTTTGTTCTTTAAACAAAACGTCATGTGTTTTACTTTCTGCAAAACAACAAAAATACATTCTTATGAACTTACTTCCAAATGTATGCTCTCAGGAGTGGATCATGATAGCCGGAAAGAAAGTGCAGCCCCCTCGTAGTGCTCACAAAGGATTGTGTGTTCGGCTCTCGCAATCATGTCGCAAGAGCTGTTAGTTTGTGAACAAAATAATTAGACAACATGCATACTGTACTGACTTTATTATTAAACAATAATAACTGATCAGGTGAAAAAGAACTTTGTACAACGGATTAGAACAAAATGTATACTTTTGTGGTCTTGTGAACCTCTCGCAAGAGCGATCACACACTTTAGAAATAGATGTACATAGTAAACACATATTTTACAGTAACCGAAAAAATTATGTGTCTTTCTGAAATATAAATATGAAGTGTAAGTAAAGGTATATACAAAGAGAAAAGCTCTGCTGGGAATATTTCTGTACATGTGAGTTACAAAAACTATGAAGTTAACCATTCTCATTGCAAACACTGTTGGAGTACTTAGGGCCTGATTACAACTTTAGCAGTCAGACTGAGCGGACCGCAAAAGCTGTGGGGAGGAGGCTGCCACATTACCGGCAGCCTCCCCTCAGTCGTATTACAAGTTTCCACTGAGCCAACTGGCAGAAACAACGTATTACAACGTTTCTGCCAGTCAGAGTGGTGGAAACAGTGCAATGGCATTGACCTCTGCTCAATGCCGTGGCACACGAGCACCCTTGGAATGCTTACTGTCTACAGTGCAGACACTGTGAATTCAGAGGGTGCTGGCAAAGGGCCCCTGCACTGCCCATGCCCCCAGCACTGGGGTTCCTGCAGCCTTTTCATGATGGGGACCGCACCATTAAAAGGCTGGAGGAAAGAGCACATGTGATCAGCACTGTGGGGCTGAACTCGGCGCTGCTGTGGCTGACCATGACTCTGACAGCCGCCACCCCATCGGGAACCACGTTTGTGGCAGTAGCAGCAATCCAACCACCATGGTCATAATCTGGCGGTCTGACCGCCATGAGTGTGGTGGTCTGACTGCCACCACAAGTCTGGCAGACTTAAGACCTTAAGGCCCTTGGTGTTTTTAAATATGTTTTTATTTAAAACCACCCTAGAAATTCACTGAATCAAGTTAAAGTTAAAGATTAAAGTAGAATTATAGTTAGGTGTAGTAAAAATATGAGTTTAGAATGTCTCAGAATGTCATGAGTGTTCTCATATGTGAGGTCATAAGCAGTGTGTAGCAGGGGCGCAAGTTAAAGTTGGTGCTGATACGTATAACTGGTGATTTTCTGTATTTTTTTCATTCAAAACGTTAATGTCGTCACTGAGAAATTCATAGCATTACTTTAGCCTTTGTTTTTTTCAGTGAGAGTATTTATATATTTATGTTCACTGAAAAAACCCAAAGGGTACAGGGGCGTTATACTTAGATTCTGAATGTACTCGTATAGAACCACAGAAATTCAGCAGTTATAGTTAGAGTTCTTTTAAGTAACTAAAACTCGCACCCTAACGTAACTCTAACTCACGCCTTCGCCATGCATTGCTAATTACGCCGAAAAATATTATATCATTGATGAAATATTCGAAGCCATCTTTCATATTCTCACTGCAACATTTGCAATAAAATTATTGAGGAGACAACTGTGCAAGGCGAAGGGGCGAGGTATAGTTACCTTGGGTGAGAGTTTTTGTTACTTGAACCCCAACTATTACTGATATTTGAACTCTGATATACCTATAATGAGATATTTATCATTTTTTTAAAAAAATTGTAATGAGTCCAGCTGTACTCTAACCCCCAAAGCTCAGTGTGAATGTCTGTAACAGAGGTGAAAGCTGTGCTGTTTGACAGTGGGACCTGCTTTAAAGATCGCGCTGTAAAACAGCAGAGTGTTTGCTGCGTAACTGCAGCCAAGCCACAGCAAACAGCTATGTTGCAGGGATGGGCACCCAGGAACATAGCAGGAGCTGGGGGGTAGTGGTCACCAGGGCCATCTGTGGCTCCAAGAGAGGCCCCCGCATGTACTTAATTTGAAGCCCCAGGGGTGGTCGTCCCCGGGGCATGGGGGTGGCTTCAGGTAACCCTGCATATACTATCCTTAATGTCCTGTGGGGGTGCTGGTCACTGTGGCACAGAGGGATCCAGACCTTGACAGGCATTTGAGGAAAGCACAGCAGCCACAAGAGGGTGAGTAGAGGGCATATTGCTCCCTGACACATTGCCAAGTGAATGTGTTAGGTTCTGACATTGCCCTCTGACAATTAGGGATGAGTCATGTGTAACACAGTAGATGAATAATAGTTTGTGTAGACATGTCTTGTGTTGTATACTGATGTGCTTAACGATTTGACCAGGGATCTAAGACACAAGTGGGTACAATCCACAAACAATTTGCTTTCCATGGACGACATATGGCTGTGTACAGTTATCAATCAAGTACTTATTGCTATTGTAGAGGGTGTAACTTCTATGCAAGAGACCACTACTCCTCAATTTTACAGGCCAAAGGTAAGGAAGTGATGGATCACTGTCCTCAGACATGTTTGTGGTCTAATGAGTATTTAGCATCTGTCACCCAAAGGCTGCTTGTCTTCAGTGTATGACGAGTGCTGTTGCCTCACTACAGTCTGTCATATAAAGAAGGCCATCATACATGTGACAGAGCATACATTGTTCTTTGGGTGTAGCTACCAATCACTACTTTCCCTTGGTAAGTTGGGAATGTCCATTGACATGAATGATGTGCCATCACATTTGCCAACATTCTTTGTGCGTACATGTCATCATGTGCCCCTTTCTCATTAACAAAACATTTGTAAGCTGCTGTTTCATGCATGGTCTACCTGTGTTGATGGGATGATGTCTGTCTTCCCTCACATATATCCACATGGCAACCTGTGTGTGGAATAAGACATTTACAATGGGGGTACATTTCATGTAGTGTCACATACGGGGGTGTTGCAATTGTTTATTGGCTGACACATACCCTCATGAGTCATAGCATGTCATTTGGCATGTACAACGGTAGTAGCAATGAGGGACATCACAGGTAGGCCTAGAGCTTTGAACCACAATGTCCATTTCTATGCCATTGATGTGGCATCAAGTAGCGAAGTGCCCTGCAAATGTGTAATGGGTATGGTTTATAACCTGACTGTTGGCATGCATCATGGACTGACTTGCAGTTATGTTGAAATCACATGTGTTTGGGTACAAGCATTCATCCACAGACAGACATCTTGGTATGCATGACCATAATGGAGACAATGATGTAGCTTCCAATATGGTACTTGCAAATCTCAGGCCCTCACCAAGATCCAGGGGCCTAATGGTGTCTACTGATGCACTCAGAGTATGCCATTGAAAGGTGAGCCAGACATTAGTGGTGATTACCCTTGGGCTGGATTCATTGTGTTGTGGATTTTAGGGACATCTATCCCTGACTATTTGTACATGATGTCTACAGTGTCCATTTCCATGCAACACATGAGGCCTATCTGAGTAACATTAGCACTACCTCCATGACTCTATTGGGACAAATATCACTTGGTGAAGTGTGCATTGTGGAACTGCTTCAAGTGTGATGTGAGTATTTTCTTGTCACCTTCTCCGGGCTATTGTACTTTTGTCAGCAAAAGGCAGAATTTTGGGGCATCATTTATTAATGTTGGGTCATTACATATGTGACAAATAGTTGTGTGCATGCCATTGTGTGGAATCTGTGGGAATGTAGTTGACATTTGCCTGCTATTGTATAACATAAGGTATCTGATATCTGCTCCTTGGGGCAAAGCTTTGAGGGTGATGAGGTTTCCTACTAGTTCAGTGGTTACTGCGATTGCACAACTCCAGATATGCAATTGTAGTTTGCTGAGATCCTGATTTTCCTTCCGGCAACTGTTGACAGTTCAGATGGCATGCATGCATATGGTATGGCACCCCCATGGGCCACTTAGGTAGCATTTTTTGCTGGGTCCTACTTGACATCATGGTAATATTTGCTAATCAGAGCTGTTATCAAGTGTGATCATGGACATGTGATGACCCTATTTCTCTTTGTTAGACTTTTGAGTTTATGCATGGTCATCCCCAATCTTTTTGCCTCTTGCCTCCTATTTTTTCTGACCTGTTGATATTGGCTTTTGAACTCTGAGCACTTTACCACTGCTAATCAGTGCTAAAATGCATATGCTCACTGTGTAAATTGTATTGTTGATTGGTTTATCCATGATTGGCTTATTTGATTTACTGGTAAGTCCCTAGTAAGGTGCACTAGAGGTGCCAGGGCATGTAAATCAAATGCTACTAGTGGGCCTGCAGCACTGGTTGTGCCACCCACATTAGTAGCTCTGTAATCATGTCTCAGACCTGCCACTGCAGTGTCTGTGTGTGTAGTTTATAGGTACATTTGACTAGGCAAGTGTACCAACTTGCCGGGCCTAAACCTTCCCTTATCTTACATGTCAGACACCCCTAAGGTAGGCCATAGGTAGCCCCAAGGGCCAGGTGCAGTGTATGGTTAAGGTAGGACATATAGTAATGTGTTTTATATGTCCTGACAGTGAAATATTGCTAAATTCGTTTTTTACTGTTGCAAGGTCTGTCCCTCGCATATGTTAACATGGGGGGTACCTTTAAATATGATTAAAGTGTAGATTCCCTTTGGGAGCGAATGGACATTTGGAGTTTAGGGTCTCTGAGCTCACAATTTAAAAATACATCTTTTAGTAAAGTTGATATTAAGATTGTGTGTTTGAAAATGCCTCTTTTAGAAAGTGAGCATTTTCTTGCTTATACCATTTCTGTGACTCTGCCTGCTTGTGGATTCCCTGTCTGGGTCAGTTTGCCAGTTGGGCTGGTTGCAGCTCACACTTTACAGTGACACAAAGGGAGCTGGGGCGTAGTCTGCATTTCCTGGTGAGCCATCTGTGCTAGGAGGGAGGGGAGGAGTGGTCACTCACATCTGAAAGGGATGTGCCTGCCCTCACACAGTGCAGTCTCCAACCCCCTGGTGAGTGTCTGGGGCCTGGCCTGGGCAAGGCAGGATTTCACAATCAAAAGAGACTTTGCTTTGAAGTAGGCCTACTTCAAAGGAGAAAATAGGTATAAGAAGGGCACCCAAAACCACAGACTAGAGAAACCACGGACTGGAAACCAAGAGTAACCACTGCCTGGAGAAGAGCTGAGGAGGAAGAGCTGCCCTGCCTGTGACTGTGCTTTGTGGAGCTATCCTGCAGTTGCTGCTTCTGCCAGAGTAAGAAGGCAAAGACTGGACTTTGTGTGCCTTCCATCTTGTGAAAATCTCCAAGGGATTGATTTAGAGCTTGCCTCCTGTTTGAAGTCTCAGGGACAGCAAAGACTTCTCTATGCCGGCACCTGGAGTCTCTGGAGAGACTCCTACTCTGCCCTCTGGTACCCATCCAGTTCCTGGGACCCTGAAAGGAGAAGCTTGTAGCCTAAGAGGAAGAAATCCAACCACAGAACGCCGTGCAGGGAAAAGCAGCTTATCTGCAGCTGTGAAATCGACGCACAGCCGGCTTCACGGCTGAAAATTGATGCTCGCCTGTAATGCGACCGAAGAATTGACGCACGAAGCTAGAAAAACGACATCCGGCATTGCGTGGTTTTTGGATCATTGTATAGCTGGATTTCTGACGCAAACACCACTGGGCATGTAAAAACAACACAAGGCCTGCCCGGACCTGAGAGTGCTGACCAGATCAACGCATCGCTCTCCTCAGGAGAGAAGAAACGGCGTGCCCTGACCTGACGAAAGGAGAAATGACTCAAGGTCTCACTCGTGAGTGAAATCAACGCATCGCAAGCTCTTTTTGATGCACACTCACCCATGCGGGGTTATTTTCGATGCACCCAAGGTACATTTTCACGCTAACAGTGCTAGTGTGTGTTTAAAACTACATGAAGACTTTTTGCTTTTTAATTGATAACTTGACTTGTGTATTGTGGATTTTTGTCGTTTTGGTCTTGTTTTGTTTAGATATATTTTATTTTTTTTCTAAACCTGTGTTGTGTCATTTTGTAGTGTTTTCATTAAGTTACTGTGTGTGTTGGTACACATACATTACACCTAGCACTCTGAAGTTCAGCCTACTGCTTGTGCCAAGCTACCAAGGGAGTAAGAAGGGGTTAGCTGAGGGTGATTCTCTTTTACCCTGACTAGAGTGAGGGTCCTTGCTTGGACAGGGGGTAACCAACCAAAGACCCCATTTCTAACACTCTTTGTATTTGCACCATCAGCACTGGGTAGCAAAGGAGACAGGGCACAGCCGAATAGGGATGCATCTGCTCAGGGGACCTTGGGTCAAGACATCATGGACACAGAGGGACCCAGTGGCCTGGAGGGCAAGGGGAGTGTCACTGGGGAGACCGGAACATCATCTTCATCATCGGATCCTTCCTCCAGTGGACACTACCTAGTGGTGGCGGACCCATCGGGTCATACCACTGTACCATCTTTGACTACCCCCCATTCTATCACCTCCCTCCCTTTTGCCCCCTAACCAGTTGGTCATGCCCACTTACCCAAGAGGGTTGGCATCTCCTTTGCTGCAGGCACCTCCACCCCCAGCCCCTGCTGCCCTTATTGAGGACGCTTTTGACCTCCTGAGAAGTATCTCTGTGCGTCACAAAGCCATTGTGAATGTCATCCAATGATTGGCAAGCCAATTGCAGCAGATAAATACATTACTAGAAGGCATTCATGGTGCCATGTCTCGCAAACAGAGATCATTTCAGGCTCTGGCCTCTACACTGATGGCAGTCAGTCACCCCCAAATTCTGTCCCCCTTCACCTCCACCTCCCTCTTCCTAATCCAAATCCCCAGTTCCCCTACCTATCCAAAGCAAAAAGTCCAAACTGCACGCACCCAACTCAACCCCCAAGAGTAGCACACGCAGACACAAGCAGCACAAAACACACTGCATGTAAACAAACAAAAGACACCCATAGACACATCAGTCACTTCTTCCCCAGACACGCCCACCATCCCACACACAACACCAAGCATACCCACAGGCACCACTACAACAGGCAGTGACAAACCCACCACTCTCAGCATACCCGCAGACACCACCACATCTGGAATACCCTCAGACACCACCCCAACAGACACACACACATCTACCACTCCATCCCCAGCACCTCTACTTCCCACACCCCAAGACACACAAATGCACACACTCACCCATGCAACAGACACCACCCAAACACAAGCATACCTCCCACATGCACACACCCACAACATCGATACAGACACAGCAGACAACCACTCCCTCGACCTCCAAATCCCCACCCCCCTTCTGCTGACCATTCCCGTGTACCTAAGAAAGTTGTTTTTTTGTTTCACCTTGACCTTTCCCTGTACCCTCCACCCCGTCCCAAACCCAAGAGGCCCCAAACTACCTCACGACCCCACCCTTCCACCTCCAAGTCCTCTCCTGTCACACCTTCCCCTGCTGCAAGCACCCACACTCATCCCCCACAAGAAGAAGCCTACCCCTCCCAAGAAGAAGTCCTCTTCTCCCAAACCCACCCCTCCCAAATCCAATCCTCCCCCACGAAAGATGATCCCTGGGGTGCCTGCCTACTTGATGCCTCATATTGTGGAGGTTCCTTGCAGTTAGGAGTCATGTGAAGGCACAATGATGTGCCTGTGCAGAAACATTTGGACTGGTCAATGGCCTTGGACTTTACAAAATTTACATTTAACAAACCCAAACAGGTCATACATTTGTCCTGCAATTCCTTTTTTACCTTTATGTTGATCCTGTGTAATGTGTGTTGTCTGCCTACAGTTGTGTGTGTTTCAGCATGTGTACTGATCCATTTGCTGTTGTTTGCAGTATCTGACTTTGTGGGCAGTGCTGGTGTCCCCCAAGATAAAGGTATAAGTTGACTGTATAGATATGTGGGTGTAATTTCAATGGTGGTGTCATGGCATTGTGTACTGTTTGTTACAGTAAGTATTTCATCTTGTGTTGCTGAATGTGAGCACATATGGTGTTAAACTTGTCCCCTGATATGTGTTATGGATTCATCTAATGTGTGGCAGCTTGAGTTTTGTTTGTGCAGACAAGGAGTGTGTTGAATTGTGCTACCTTTGTTTACATTTGACCATGCAGGTGTCCATTTAGCTGTGGGTACCTTGCACCTACTTCATGTAGCAGTATGTCCCATGCAGTTGGAGTTGTATGTGCTTTGTTGACTTGCACTTCAACATTGCACAGAGAGGCATGTTATTTGGGCCTAGTATTGTTTGTCCCAGATATACCTGAAGGGACCGTTCCTGTGCAAATGTTATTTAAGGTGTATGTGCAAATTCATGTGTCCCAGTGCAGCCTTCTTCCCTGAGTGCTCCTAATTTCCCCATCCATATTGTGCAGGTATTTTTTGCATGGTAATATTTGTATATTTGTTTCTCTGTGAATTGTGCATCCCATTGTTATTCCATTTTGTTACAATGTAGGTGATGTGTGGATCAATTGAAGGGCTGTTTACTGGGAGTAGTGTTTTTGTTCCAAGCAACATACATGCATATTTGTGTTGAAAGTGATGAGACTGTGAGCTGTATTTGTAGATGTGATATTGGTGTTGTGGCCCTGTGCCTGAGATGGTCAGCTGTGTGTTTTTGTGCAGTGCAATGTGAGTGACCTGCCTAAAGGGGTGTATTGTGACTATGAATGTGTCCTTCTTTGTGTATGACTGCAGCAGTGGGACACAATGAAACGTGTACGTCTTGCCCATACTGTGACCCCCATACGATGTGGCTTATGATGCAACGATAAATTGTTGGGTGTATGAGACAGGTAGTGTGTATACCTATGGGTGGCTGCGTCCAAAGTGGCTTGAATTTTGAGGACTTCCGGGGATCATCAGCACATGCTAGCCCCCGTTTATGCCTGCTGAGACGTGTTGTTTGGACCACCACAGTTATATTGGTGGTGTGCAACCTCATAATGTGTCTAGCACTGGCCTGTTTGTGCTGCCCCGCGGCTGTAGCGGCCTTCACTGCCTGGTGCTGCTGGTGTGACTGCAGCAGTATTTGCTCCATAGGCCCGCATGACTCGTAATACTGCAGTCTGACCTCCAAATCAACGGTGGTCGGAGCTCCAATGCCGCCATAGTGGTCCACAGACCGCCATGCTCGAATTGAGGTCCTACATCTTTTGCCAAATCTTTATGAACTTTTCTCAAAAAGAATGTGCTGGTGATTCTTGTAATGCATGCGAAGTTTCAGGGTGATCCATTAAGCAGGGGTCAAGAAAAAAGGGGGGGCATAAACATATGTTTCCCATGGTAATTCCCACAGGAGTTTTGAACACGACTACACCCTGAACCACTGGACGGAATTATACCAAATTTGGCAGGAAGTTCCTTTCAGTACACAGAATATGCTTTTTGCTACTTTGTGCAAATCAGTTCAGATGTTTAAGAGAAATTAAAGGAAATCCGAATGTGTATATCTAGGGCCGCGAATCCTCCCTGACGACTCCTTGAACAATCAGAGCTCATGTAGAGATCTGAAGAGCTTTGATTGGCTGCCAACTTTTTAACTAGGAAGTGTTGGCAGCCATCTTCGGACTCAGATTCACCGAATTCCCTGAAAAAGTTAAAAAAAAGAAAAGGGGCCAGGATAGGGACACCCTGACCCCTTAGCTCTGGTGCTGGTGTTGCAGCGGAACTCCGCAAGGGCAAAAAGGCACTTTGTTTTACATTTTTTGCAGTGAATTCATGACGACATCGCAAATTTGCAGCAAACATTTAAAAAAAAGAAGAACGGTCTCAGGTGCTTGTTTTAATAAAGACCCTCGGAGGGCCAGGTCCCAGAGACATCTAAAAAGATAAAGGAGGGGACGCAAGGGGTCCCCCTCCTGAGCTTATTTATTCTTTGAGGACCACCACCTCCCTTGTGCTTCAATTCAATAGTAAGCAGGGGGGATGCAGGGCCCCCACACGCCCTAGGCACCCCCACCTTACTAGGGCAAAATGACTTAAATGTAATAAGAGGGGTCCGGTGGATCCTGCAGCCCCAGGAACCACCACCTCCCCGGGGCAAAATATCTGAAATATAGTAGGTGGGGCTCTGCAGACCCCGTCCCAGGCCGCGGGAACCTCTTTTTCTCCAGGGCAAACAATGTATTGTGTGCCAAGAGGCTGAGCAAGCCCCCAAAAGCCCTGGGCACCACCACCTCCCCACAGCAATTTCTAACAGTTAAAGAGGGCTACAAAGCCCCCCCCCCCACATCCCCAGGGACCACAACCTCCCTGGGGCTCAAGTAGGGGGTCACTTGCAGACCCCCAGTAGTTCTGGGGACCACCATCTCCCAAAGGCAAATTAAAACATTGGAGGGGGCCGCATGGAGTCATACATGGACCTGAAGACCGCCACCCCGAGGGCCTGCTCCTGCTATGTCCCAGGGTGGCCACCTAAGGGACGTAGCTTTGACAGTTACTGCCAAGTCACAGCAAATACTCCAGTTCCAGCAAGCAAGACCTGTCAAACAACTCTCGCTTGCTGGAAGCAGAGGTTTCTTCTGTTTCGGAAGCTGTGAAAGCAATGCCAGTTCCTGCAGGAGGAGGGAAGGACCATGTGGGCCTTCAGGCTCACCCCGCGGTCCACAACAATGGTGCCTGGGGGGCACCGAGGTGACATGGCAGGGCACCAGGCGATGGGTTTTCTGGGATCGAGATGTATCTGGGGACAGGGGCACCATGGCCCTCCTCACAAAAAAATATATTTTGAAGCCGGCGCCAGGGGGATGGTTTCCCCAGGGCCAAAATTAACCAGGGAGTTGGAGTGCTCGGCCCCCCTCTTTCCCAAAAATATATTATAAGACTAGGCCCCAGGGGATGGGGTCCCCAGGGCTTAAATTGGCCAAAGGAGGAGGCCTGCATGGCCCCTCCACCATTTAATGAAGGGTGGGTCCTGGGGGACAGGGTTAGGGCCACGTGGCACCCCACTACACACTGGACATTCAACAAAAGAGGGAGCACTTACTAACCAACCAGTAAAAAGTGCTCCAGTTGAAAAGAAATTTTTTGCAAAACTGTGGACTCTTGTTGGATAAACAAGCAGGTGAGCTTCTATTGTGGCCTTGATACTCATTTCAGAGAAATTGAAGCTCACCAGGAAGCACTTACAAATATAAATGTAGCAGGTGCCCCAGTTGAAGCTCCCCTTCTAGAAAGGTCAAATGATCCTAACTCCTGGGCTCGGTGAAGGTAAAGCAAGTGTTTTTGCCTCAAAATTCCATATTGAAAAATGATCTGAAATCCTTTGTGGAGGTGAATGCATCTTTCATCTATTGGAGCTCAATCACACACTCTGACACCAACGATTTCACTGGCCTGGATTAGTAAAACAAGGACATAACAAGGGATAAGTTACTCAAAAGGTTACTACAATTTTTTTTTTTTTAATTGAAAATTGAAAATGATGAAAAGGTATGCTGTTTCAGTTTTTCAGAATGTTTGTGAATGATTTCTCAAATTTGAGTTACATCAAAACAAAAAAACAAGACGTCACTCCTTTATTGTGTCATACACGTCAACTCTCATCAGAAGGAGATTTGGAAGGCCATCCCCAAGAAGGAAGGGACCATGGGGGTCGACAAGCCATGCAGCATCCACTGCTGAAAGAGATGGGAGGACCTATGACGCAGGACCAAGAAATAAGCAGAAGTCCAGCTTGGCCAGTTCTCCCAACATTTCAAGCATGTGCAACGCACCCTAACTCCCTGAATGGTCCGTACACATGCCATGGCCTATTCCCAGTTTGATGGGCAGTTGAAAGACAAACATCAGCATGAAGGGAGTACATTTTTGTGTTTTTCATTTCATATAGCCAATTTTTGTTACAGCAACAAAATTTGGCTTCAACATGACACATGATTAGCACATAAGAAGAGTTCTTGAATGTGTATGTTTCGCACAAGGTGTATCATGATGTGTTTTATGAAATGCTCTATAAAATGATACCATTATATTTTGTCATCTCTTACAAAGGACTGTTTGGAGCAGGCACATGTTTGCCTATAATAAATTGAACATAAGTGCATTAGATTTTATAAGGGACAGTGCTACCAAACAGGCAAAAATGTTTATTTGTGTAAGGTTATGATACACCGTCAAAATAGTAAAGGTTGTTACTTTCCCCTTATTACTAGTGACATGGAATAAAATGCACTTATAATGCATTTGTGAGTTGGTACTATAAACAATCAATATTTAGCATGTGAGACAAGCTAATTAAAATCATAAGAGTAAATTAATACATTTTTGATTAACTTTATTTAAAAAAAAACAATTTATGTTTAAAATGACAATTTTGCACAATGCCTTGCTTATTCACAAATGTGCATCTCTAAGTCACTTTTGGTGTGAGGTGTATGATTGATTATCGACCGTTGTGGGTTGGCCACTCGTCCTGACCCAATCGACTACACAGGAGATTTGCCAAGGTGTATTAGGCGCCTTACAGCGATTTCAGTCTTACTGGCCAAGCTTGAGATAGCTTGTCTATGGGGCTCCAAATATACGCCAAATATCACTTCCTAGATGTCCAGCCTCACATATTGTGACACTAATAGTGAACTTTAGGCCTCGCTACAGCTTGTGTTGCCTAGACCTAAGGATATTTGGCAACCATTGAGGGACTATTTGAATACACTCACTGCTTCTCTGCCACCCTCTCCGACCTCTAAGGACTCAAGCTCATGCTGAACCCATTCTTTCCATGTCACTATTTTCTGCCTCATACAAGCCAGTCTGTTTTTTGAAAAATGAATTCTATGGGCACGGTTTTTTTGGGGAAAAAACAGAAAAAAATGTGAACACATTGGTTACAGGGTAAGGCATACCAAAAACCTACTAATTTTGTGTCCTTTGTTATGTCCACATGAAAAATGAATAATGAAAAAGAAATAGATTCCTTAAGGGGACTTTTGTAGATGGAATGTTCTTTCATAAACAAAACAAATATTTTGTCTGACCTATTCTAAGGGCAATATTTTATAATGCACATGGAATATGACAGATGGAAATTCCGGCTCGTATATTTTGGAGTATCCCATCTGAAAAGCTCAAACATTTTTAAATATTTGAAATGAATCAAAGTTAAAAAAATTCTAAAATTGTGGATTGCATTTTGATTTTTAAAAATGTATACAAATCAATGCATTTGAAAATTTACTGTAATGTTGTTTCAATATTTGACTATCCAGAAAACCAGAATTGTTTTTTTCATGATGGTAAAACAAACTAAAATTAAATTAAGATATTGTAGAGAACATTTTTAAGTTTTTTCTGTCTGTACTAAAGTGGATTAAAATGTATCAAGCCCTGTGTATTTACTTATGCTGTAGAAATACTTTAAACAAAAATAATTTGGGGATTTCTTCAACACAATAAGTAAATACATAGAATGTGATAAATTAATAAGCAACTTAAGTACTGAAATAACATTTTAAAAATATACTTAAGTTAATTAAAGTATGTTTTGGCATTCTAAAGTGTCCAAAACAGCCTTTCAGTTTCTACAAATATTGGTACAACATATCAGTCAATATTAACACATATTGATTCACATTTTTATTTTTAAAAATAAAACATCTTATCAGCTTTTTTTTGCATTGTACACACAATGTACAAAGGGATTTTTGTTTGATATAAGTAGTTTATAACATACGTTCACTATTCAAAACAACAAATCAAAAAACATTCAGAAGTGTAAAACAGTTCCTGGAGAGAATAGAAAGCAGATAAGAAAAATGAAAAATTTAAATAGGATCAATAATAGAAAATTCCCAAACTGTGACCAAATGGTTTCTGAAGATGTTCCCTGCATGCAGGGGATAAAGATGAACATAAACCAAAGTTTGAAAGTCTTTAAGCAGGTGAACTATAAAAATGTAGGAAATATTTTGAGAAAAAGTCATGATCAATTATATTTATAAAATGATTGCATATGTCTTTACAGCATCTTCAAGAGCAGGTAAAGGAGATATTGGCCAAGAAGGTGGGGAAGCAGCTGACCACTGTGTTTTGGGTGATGAAACATCAGACACCGATGGACACAGTGCCATGGGGGTGAGAGGACTGGAACTGAGACTACCACATTGTCATCTTAATGGGAGGCCTCTGCAAGTGGCCAGTCCCTAGTGGTGGTAGAACCTACCGGAACTGTAAAACCCTCTTCATTGTCCACCACCCAGAGACACATCTCCACCCTCCCTCTTGCTGCCCCACTGGTTGGTCAAACCCATCCATCTAAAAGGACAAGGGTCTCCTTTTCGACAAGCACTTTAGCCCCTGCCACTGTCACCCTTGAACTGCTGTGTGACGTGGCTATTGACATATTGCACAGCATCCCTGTAGGTCAGACTGCGATAGTGAATGGCACCCATGGGCTAACCTGACAAATGCAACAGATGGTTGTATTTGTGGATGCCATACACAGTTCCATGTCTGGCATGTAGAGATTGCTTGCGAAAATAGCAGCCTCCTTACACACCCCAGACTCCAAACCAGCCCAATATTCTGCCCCAACTCAGGTCCCTTTATCGACCCAAATCCAAATTCCCACTGCAATCCCAAGCACATTCATGTCTTTGTAGGCACCCACACCAACAGACACAAGCAGCACAGTCAGAAACAACATACTACTATACACTCTACTGAAATAACATTCACAAGTACCATAAGCATAACACCCACAACCACCACAACCACCATCACAACTATAAGCACCACAACCACCATCACACCCACAAGCACCACAACCACCACCATAACCACAACCACTAACATACCCACAACCACCATAACACCACCCTCACAACCACCTTCACACTCACAAGCGTCAAAACTACCACCACACCCACAACCACCACAATCACTACCATACCAATAACCACCACCACACCCACAAGCACCACAACCACACCAACCACCACAACAACACACTCATCAAAACCAACACACTCACACAAAATCACAACTACACACAAAACAGCACCAACCAAAAACAAATGCACACACTCACCAGACTATCAAACAACAGCCAAAAACACACATCCAAACATACACAACAAACACCAGACCCTCACGCAACTGGCAAACATGCAGACACAAGCACATCACCGACTCCAGCTCCTGCTACCTCCAAAAGCCAAACCTCTACCACCCCTCCTACCTTTACTCCTCCTCCTGAATTCTTCTCTTATCTGTCCTTACAAAATCTAAACCCACCTCTCCCAAGAGAAAGCCTTGAGATGCCTGCTCTGTGCCCAAAAGATGCCCCTTCCTTAAGAGAATACTCTTTGGACTATATTTAGGAGTCAATTTATGGGCATCAAAGCTACAAGGTGTTGTGTTTGAAAACCCTTTTTTCATGTATGTTTTAATTTACAAAAACACTGCATGAGAGAATTCTCTCAGTTATGAATAAGAACTTTTAATTTTACAAAGTTTGTCCTAGCATTATTATTCATGTACAAATAATTGATTATTAAAAATGTTAATATTGAAAATGTGAAATACATATTGTTACTTACATTTATAACAAAAAATATAAAATATTTTAATGACTTATTTGTAAAGTCCAGACATTCGAAAAAAATAAAAATGTAATGGACATTAAAGTGTTGGTGCAAGCATTCATCATGATAATAGACACTTACACCAAAAACTACAATTTTGAGCGTTAATAGAGGTGTGTTTATTTTAGCTTAATATGTGAAAATATAAACATATTGCATTACACTTCAGAATTTTTTTTAAATACATTTATAAAAATACAGAAATGCACCAGAAAAGAGGAAATGTAACATAAATAAATAAAAATATGATTTACGTTGAGAACTAACATTGTTTTACATTTATTCTTTTTAAAGTGTTTACCGTTTCTAGTGCTATTACTGAATTTGATTACATTTAAATTATTCAGAAAACTGTGTAATGTATATGTTTATGATTTGTTTATTTATGATAAATAGTTAAACACACTCGTATCAACACATTGGGGGTCGTTATGAGACCGCCAAGGTAAAGGTTACGGTTTCACCGGTGAAAGCTGGCAGTGAAGACCACCCCATTATGAGTGTGGCGTGTTGGCCTCTGCCAACCCGCCACATCTCCACTCATACCGATGAGTATCTCCGACATGGTGGCCTACAGAAGACCGCCGACGGTATTAGAAGCCGCCTTTCCACCTTGGTTTTCAATGCAGTAGTACCACCATGAAAACCTCCGGCAGAAAGGATACCGGTGACAGGGAATTGTTTTCCTGTCAAAGGTAGATGACTCACCCTCCCCTCCCCCAGCAATCCCAACACTCCTCATCCCCTCTCCAGACACAGCGTGCCCCTCCCAGCCTCCTGTCCTACTGGCAGGGGTGGGCCAGTGGTGGAATCGCCCAAGTGCCTCCGCCCACCAGCACGACTACTGCTGGATAACCACCCAAAGTACCCATGATATGGTGGGCAGAAGACCGCCAGCACTGGCGGTCTTGTGGCGCCCGTGACTTTGGCGGTCTTCTTGGAAGACTGTCAAAGTCATAATGAGGGCCATTATGTATTTTGATTTATGCCACATTTTGCGTATGTGTCAATTGTCATGATGGAAGCTTGCACCAAATTAAAAAAAATATATATATACAAAAAAGTTAATACAAGTGAGTTTCTTCACATTTCTTAAATGACGGTATTATACACACATGCGTTACACATTTGGAAAAAATTGCTTGTAAGAGAAATTTGAAAATGCATGAGTCTTTAGCAAATGTAAACAGACAATTCCAAAGAAAATAGGTTAAAAAAAAGGCTTACCTTTGATTCCAGCGACGACAGGGCTGATTCGATTCATTGTCAAGTAGCAGCAGCAAAGGAAAGACTTGGACAGTTGGATTCATAATGGAAATATAAGTTGAAAAAAGAAAATAAGGTAGGTTTCTACCTTACATGCCTTTGAAACCGCCACCTCAGGGGTGGAGGTTCACCTGACACAGTTACGTCAACGGGAAGGCACATTGTGATTATCCCGGTGGAAATATTGGCTGTACTCCCTCTGACAGCCGCTTTTGCCAATGAAGCCATCGACACGGGAGGAAAATTCTGGTGAAGACAGCGGGTCTTGGATGGACTATCATCCACAGACCCACCAGCAACTAAATTGAGCAGGCAGACTGCCTGGTAGGTGGATGGATTAACTAACAGAAAAGTGACAGCGGGCCAGTTCTGCCAAGATCTAATTTAGTCCCTAAGTCCTGTAATGGCTGCCAGCAACATTTTTCTCACATTGCTGGCTGCCAATCAGAGCACTTGACTCTGAAGGCCACAGGAGCGAGATGGCCCAAGGGAAACAAAGCGCCATGGCTAATCAGAACGCTCTATTTTTGAATTGCCTCTTGTGGACCAACTGCCAGAATATACAATTATTTTTGTCCCTTAACTTCTCAAAGCCTACTGAACAGATTTACGCCATATCACCTAGATGTGGATTCCTGCCAAATTTGGTGTCATTCCTTTCAGCAGTTTTTGCTGTAGCCATCTTGAAGAACTCCATGTAAAATGCATGGGGATTTTGCACTTTGTGTTTTGGGACCCCTCTTTTTCCCAGCCTCTGCCTTACACATCACCCTGACACTTTCCATGCACAAAGTAGTCAATATATAGCACCTTCTTGGAAAGTTTCATGGAGATTCATCAAATAATGCCAACGTTATTAGCAACACAAAAAATGCTTTATCTATGGAAGAACAGACCTAATTATAACTAGTGGGGACCAACACTAGCCACTCTGTAGTAATATTTAGGTTTCCAGAGATAGGGATTTCTTCGATTTTGTCCCTAATAGATTTGTACTTGTGTGGGGAATCTCTGCAAAACTCTGCTAATTGTACATTGTCAGAGGATTGAAAGTTTCACGGCCTTTGTTCAAGGAGATGCAAAGAAGAAAGAAGGGACCCACAGCACACTTGAAATCCAATGCTTTTTACAAAGGCTTTTAAATGTCATGTAGCAGCAAACAGCTGAATGGATTGTAATGACATTTCACAGCAATGTATGTCAGACTCTATAGATGATTCTTTATGCTATTGCAAGTGATGTTATGAAGTGGTTATGAAGGGCCAACAACTTAGTGATATATTGTAGAACAATACTACTAAAAGTAGCAAGAAGCCCAAAAAACATACTAGACTGTATATGTAAGGTTTCAGTATTACTAGATCAACAACTAAAATACACATTTATGGACACATGACTATGTAAACCAATAAGGAAATACATCACAAATACAGTAGCTAAAAAGAAAGAAATCACATTAAAGCTGATTGCCACTTTGTAGTTATAGTTAGTATTCCCAAAGCTAGTAACTCCTCGAATATAAGTACCCTCATAATTTTCTATTCATTTGACAAATCTTTCTAGAACTAAAGCATTTTCTATGTTTTCAGTTGATGTACATTTTTGTCATAAATCCTTGAGAGAATGCAAAGATAAAAGAGGTCCCAAAATGTGTTGCACCAGCAGTGTATTTTCTAAAGACCATTGTATTTGACACCGCACAAAACTGGTTCAATGGATTTATATTAAATGTGGCAGGAGTATACATTATGGTGCAGAGATGATGCTTTGTGGGTGCTGCAGTTAAGTAAGGAAGTTTTTTTGAAGTTATGAGGCATTAAACTTACTGATATCTGTCACCGCAGTACTTTTATAGAATTTCACAAACTTTTATGAAATTACTGCTGCACATGGCCATAAACATATTTAAAAGTATACAAACAAATAAATACAGTTCACTACCTAGTAACACTTAAATAAAGTGGTAATAGATAGGAACCTACTATTTACTTATATCTAAGGTCATAACACTGAACTCAGCCAAAATGTTGTAGAACAGAATGGCTGCACTTTCAGTCCCAGAAAACAACTGTTAACCAATTTTATACTGGCTTGTCATTGCCATGGACTATGGTACACTGCACTTTATCCCACTCTATGTCACTGAACTCAATTCTGCTCCTGGTCGTGCTGCTGTCTGACACTCTTCTCCATAGTATGCAACTCCACTCTACAACACTGTATTGTACTCTATGCCACTATACTACACAATATGCCCATCTAAACTTTGCCACTGTTCTACACTGTATGACACTTAGTGACACAACACTCAACGTCTCTCTACTTTATGCCATTCCACTATATGACACTGCACTCCACTCTACGACACTCTTTCACTGTACTCTGGCATTTCACTTGACTGAACTCCGTTCTATAACTCCCTTCTTCAGCCTGCTTCCCTCTAAAACACTCAGTTCTACTCTGGCAGTCTATGGTACCCTACTCTAATGTCCGGCAAGCCATTTCACTGTACAACTCGCTACTCGAGTCTACGATACTTGACTCCAATATATGACACACCATGCCACTAAACTACATATCAATTCACTACACTGTATGATAAACTACTATACTCTACTCCATTTGATTCCAATCTACAATATTCTAGTGTATGACAATAGACTTTACAACACTCTCCTCCACTGTACTGTACGACACTCCACATACCAGCTCTCCATTTTCGATACTGGCGTCCATTATTTGAAACACATTTTATTAAAACTTCAAAAACATTGATTTCTGGTATTATCTAGTTGGTTTCTAAAAAAAAAAATAGCTTTTGAACTTCTGGTGTGTTTTATAAATGCTCCTCAACAATCTCAAGCACTGAGGTAATCAAAGGACATTGAGAATCTCCACAATTGTGTTGTCTGTCTCATATTACGTCTTTCTGCATTTAGGCTACCATTGTACCATGGTTTGGAGTCTTTGGTGGACATTCTTTTTTAGCTGTAAGGGCACAAGTGAGTCAAGAATGTTCATCATGGAATTATTGTAGTTAAATGGAGTTGGCTTTAGCAATGATAAGATCCAAGGTTGCACCCATGTTGTGGGTAGGACTGTCACAGATTTGGATTAGGTTATGGTCTGCTAATAAGGCTTTGTTTACTGCCTGGTCGTGTCGGTTGTGTGGGCCATTCCACACATCCTCAGGGATTGAAATCTCTGAGGATGATCTGAGTGCAGTGTTGTCCCACGTTGGTTGAAGTGATTTCCATAATGTGTTCGATGAATGACAGGTTGTCTTCTGTGGGATGATAGTGTGTAGTTTGCATTGTAGCTTGTTGTTACTCACAATATTGTTGCATAGATATACACTGGAGGATAGAGCAACATCTTGTGCTTGTTTCACTGAGAGGCTATTATGCAGCTGATTCCTCCACCTGGTCTGCTAGGTTTATCTAATTTTATGATGTCATGGCTGGGTGGGACAAGTATGTTAAGGATTGCGTAAGAAGAAGAATTTAGCCATGTTTCAGTTAAGATTAAGAGTTCTTATGCAAGAGTGAGGTCGGCGATGCCCGCCACATGTCTCACTGCCAATCTGCAGTTGAGTAACATACATTTCAGGCATGTTTTAGTGTCCCCTGGGGTACTGTGAGTGATGGGAACTCGCAAAAGGTTAGACTTGTTAATGGCCCTGGAGTCAAGCCTAATTTCTCTATGTAGGTTTGCAGGAATTGTTTAGATTTGACCTAAAATGTTTACGTTACCATACTTTGTAGAATTATATGGGAGGAGGGAGTGAATGTCACTGTCGGACAGTGGATCTTTCAGCCTATTGGGCTGAGAGGAGGAGTTGGGATAGGGTATAGTTCTCCATCGCAGGTGAGGTAAAGCCAAGGTTAATGAGATCCTGTTAGTTGGAGGTGAGACGCAGCCTTGTGTGCTATGTCTTAGTTTGGGAGTGAGTGTGTCTATTTCTCCCTGGAGCCCTATTGGGACACTAATTGTTAGCTAACTCTGCGATGATGCATTATAGACTTTGAAGATCTGCCTTAAGCTGTTACAGGTCTTGTGTAATCTCGCCTGTTCTGGATTCTAGAGAGGTGTGGAAACAAGTGAATTCAGATTGTGTTGAGGGGTCAAGTGGTGGGGGTGCTCAGAAGTGTATTGTTTGAGTGTTTGTTGGCCTGAGAGAATATGTGGGGGACCAGGCTTGAGAGGAGGAGGTGGAGAGCCCATGAGCAGGCTAGGTAAGGACCCATGGGTCATGTAGTCATGATGCTTGTCAGGTTTGGGAATTCAGATGTCGAGAGTGTCATCCTTTTGACCATGGGGAGTAAAGTAGGTGAGCTAGTAGTAGTCACAAGGGTGTAGTTGGAGAATGTAGATAGAATCGGGATGATGGTGTTACTATCGTTACTGTGTAGCTCTGTGAACAGTACTCTAGGGGTATACTATGGGCACAAGTCAGTTTGGCAATTTATGGAGGTGGATTCAAGACCCCCACCCCCGGGTGAAGGTGAAGAATTAGTATTAGGTTCACTGCTGCCTACAAACAGGGAAAAGGGTGGAAAGATTAATATGGCAAGTACAGGTGAGGGCATACGTTCCTGTGTGTTGCCTGCAGAACTAGACCCACCAGGGGAAAGGGCAGATTCATTACTATTCACAAGGTTTTTGATGATGGAGAAAATGTCATCAAATACTTCTAGGTTTCAGTCTGAAGACTGGATGAGGATACTCTCTTTGTTATATAGTGAGATGGTTCTCGGCTCTGCAGGTGGGAAAGGGAGCTACCAAAAGTCTTAGATCATGTGTATTGTTCTTGGATATAGTGATGAGCAGCGAAAAAATAGGGATTTCCTCCATTGTGGTCTTCCTTTCGAGTAGAAGATAGGATCATTTATTATAGCTCTTTTTCCTGAACAGAAGTAAGGGTTTGAGATTAAAGTTCCAGCCGAGATTTCAGAAGTCTTTGTTTTAGATTCCTGGATACGCTTTTCATTAGATTAGTAGGATGCTTAATTTGAAAATATTGCAGTCAGGCAGCACCAGTTTGGTGTCTGGTGCTGTTATCGAATTAGGATCCATGTCTAAGCAAACGGTTTAAAAAACTGAACTAATTTAAGGGGAGGGGCAGAGTGTGTAGGAGGCTAGCCTGGCTTATAGTGGGTACCAAGGGTACTTACACTCTGTGCCAGGTCCAGTTATCCCTTATTAGTGTAGAAGAGGTGTTTCTAGCAGCTTGGGCTAATAGAAGGTAGCTGTGGCAAAGCATCCTAGGCTGAACTAGGAGACATGTAAAGCTTCTACTATACCACTGGTGTCATATGCACAATATCATAAGAAAACAGAATACAAAGAAGTACTAAAAATAAAGGTATGACAATATGCCAAAAGTATCTCAGTGAGTACCCTCAGTATGAGGATAAGTTATATACACAAGATATATGTACACAAACCAAAACTATGCAGGTAATAGCAAAAAAAGTAATGCAAGCAGTGTAAAGTTACAATAGATTGCAATAGGAGCACATAGGTATAGGAGCAACACAAACCATATACTCCAAAAGTGTAATGCGAACCACGAATGGACCCCAAACCTATGTGAGCTTGTAGAGGGTAGCTGGGACTGTAAGAAAACAGTGAGGGTTAGAAAAACAGCCCACCCCAAGACCCTGAGAAGTAGGTGTAAAGTGCACCTACTACCCCCAGAGACCACAGAAGTAGTGATAGGGGGTTTCTGCAGGAAGAACAAACACCAGCAATACAACAACAGTGGATTTCCAGACCTGAGTACCTGTAAGAGAAGGGGAACAAGTCCAAAAGTCGTGACAGTGTCGAGAGTGGGCAGGAGCCCAGGAAATGCCAGCTGACGGTGCAAGGAAGCTGCCACCTGTTGGAAGAAGCTTGGAGTTCTGCAAGAAAGAAGAGGACTAGGAACTTCCCCTTTGGAAGATGGATGTCCCAAGTCGCGATAAAGCTTGCAGAGGTGTTCCCATGCAGAAAGACTGCAAACAAGCCTTGCTAGCTGCAAGTGTTGTGGTAGAGGTTTTTGGGTGCTGCTGTGGCCCAGGAGGGACCAGGATGTTGCCACTTGGAGGAGGAGACAGAAGGACTGCCCAGCAACGTAGGGAGCCCTCACAGAAGCAGGCATCACCCGTAGAAGTACCTGAACAGGCACTTAGAATAAAAGTGAACCGGAGTCCACCCATAGTCACAAAAGGGAGACCCATGACGCCGGAGGACAACTCAGAAGGTTGTGCACTGCAGGAAGGAGTGTCGGGGACCCAGGCTTGGCTGTGCACAAAGGAAATCCTGGGAGAGTGCACAGGAGCCGGAGCAGCTGCAAATCAGGCGGGGCCCAGCAATGCAGTCTAGCGTGGGGAGGCAAGGACTTACCTCCACCAAACTTGGACTGAAGAGTCACTGGACTGTGGGAGTCACTTGGACAGAGTTGCTGAGTTCCAGGGACCATGCTCGTTGTGCTGAGAGGGGACCCAGAGGACCAGTGATGCAGTCTTTTGGTGCCTGCAGTTGCATGGGGAAGATTCTGTTGACCAACAGGAGATTTCTTCAGAGCTCCTGGTGCAGAGAAGAGGCAGGCTACCCCCAGAGCATGCACCACCTGGAAACAGTCGAGAAATCCAGCAGGATGAAGCGATACAAGGTTGCTAGTAGTCATCTTGCTACTTTGTTGCAGTTTTGCTGGAGTCCTGAGCAGTCAGCGGTCGATCCTTTGGCAGAAGGTGAAGAGGGAGATGCAGAGGAACTCCAGTGAGCTCTTGCATTCGTTATCTGGTGAGATCCGCAAAGCAGAGACCCTAAATAGCCAGAAAAGGAGGTTTGGCTACCTAGGAAGGAGGATTGGCTACTAAGAGAGGTAAGAGCTATCCGAAGGGGCCTCTGACGTCACCTGCTGGCACTGGCCACTCAGAGCAGTCCAGTTTGCCAGCAACACCTCTGAATCCAAGTTGGCAGAGGTCTGGGGCACACTGGAGGAGCTCTGGGCACCTCCCCTGGGAGGTGCAGGTCAGGGGAGTGGTCACTCCCCTTTCCTTTGTCCAGTTTTGCGCCAGAGCAGGGCTGAGGGATACCTGAACCGGTGTAGACTGGCTTATGCAGAGATGGGCACCATCTGTGCCCATCAAAGCATTTCCAGAGGCTGGGGGAGGCTACTCCTCCCCAGCCTTTCTCACCTTTTCCAAAGGGAGAGGGTGTAACACCCTCTCTCCGAGGAAGTCCTTTGTTCTGCCTTCCTGGGCCAGGGCTGCCCGGACCCAGGGGGGTAGAAACCTGTCTGATGGGTTGGCAGCAGCAGGAGCTGCAGTGAAACCCCGGAAAGGCAGTTTGGCAGTACCCAGGTTCTGTGCTAGAGACCCAGGGGATCATGGAATTGTCTCCCCAATACCAGAATGGTATTGGGATGACAATTTCATGACGTTAGACATGTTACATGGCCATGTTCGGAGTTACCATTGTGACGCTACACATAGGTAGTGACCTATGTGTAGGGCACGCATGTAATGGTGTCCCCGCACTCACAAAGTCTGGGGAAATTGCCCTGAACAATGTGGGGGCACCTTGGCTAGTGCCAGGGTGCCCACACACTAAGTAACTTTGCACCCAGCCTTCACCAGGTGAAGGTTAACATATATAGGTGACTTATAAGTTACTTAAGTGCAGTGTAAAATGGCTGTGAAATAATGTGGACATTATGTCACTCAGGCTGCAGTGGCAGGCCTGTGTAAGAATTGTCAGAGCTCCCTATGGGTGGCAAAAGAAATGCTGCAGCCCATAGGAATCTCCTGGAACCCCAATAGCCTGGGTACCTCAGTACCATATACTAGGGCAGTGGTTCCCAAACTTTTTTGACCCGCGCCTCCCTTGACCTATTGGCTATTGGCCGCGGCTCCCCATTATGCTATTTTTTTTTTGGGCCGGTGGGGGGATGTGAGCCGGGCCTCAGGAGTACTTACATTTTTCACGCTGAAAATAATTGGGATAAAGCCAATTAAGGTATTATAATCATAGATGTAACAACATAAAAATATAACTGTTGTTTAATTAAAAAAATATATAATTGGTTAAGTCAGAAACAATATAAACTATGCTTAGAAATCTGTACTGAGGGGAATGTCTCCAGTACTAATCCTATGCTAGACAGCATATGCTCTCCTCTGCGCTCTGGTGTTTGACTGTGCGTCGCACAAAGCAGCCTATTTGTGTGCTAGATCTGGGAGTGACACCAGCAGCATGCAAAGTTTTGCATATATGGTGCTGCACTCTGTTTTCTCTTTAATGCAACAATGCACAGCAAAATTTGAAGTTTCATCACATTGTGTGAAATCTTAGTAAACTTGAGCCTGCAGGTTTTTGTGAATAGAACTAGTGTGTACTATAATTACTACCACTAGATGGTGTTTGAGGATTAAACTTCAAGGCCCTTCCTTGCTGTATTTCAATTTCTCACGCAAAATTCCACAATCACGAGCTGTGCACTCTAAACAGAGAAAACGGCTTCTGACTTTTTTTTAATGGAGGAGATTATCTAAGTTCTAGTATGCAGCTGCAGAATTAGGTCACTACTATCGGTAATGATGCAGCTCATGGCGCCCCTGTCTTGTCTTGATGGCGCACCTGGGTGCCGTGGCGCACAGTTTGGGAACCACTGTACTAGGGAACTATAAGGGTGTACAAGTATGCCAATGTGAATTGGTAAATTTAGTCAATAGCCTGTTAGGTAAAAATTTGGAAAGTAGAGAGAGCATAACCACTGAGGTTCTGGTTAGCAGAGCCTCAGTGAGACAGTTAGGCATCACACAGGGAACACATATAGGCCACAAACCTAAGAGCACTGGGGTCCTTGCTAGCAGGGTCCCAGTGACATATAACAAACATACTGACAACATAGGGTCTTCACTATGAGCATTGGGTCCTGGCTAGCAGGATCCCAGTGAGACAGTGAAAACACCCTGACATATACTCACAAACAGGCCAAAAGTGGGGGTAACAAGGCTAGAAAGAGGCTACTTTCTCAACCCCCCCCCCAAATGAAGGACAATAAGGCTAACCTTGGCCAGTTGAGTCTTTATTGTCTAAGTGGTGATAAGTGGAGGGTAGCTCTGCAATAGACTGGTTACTCCCTTTATCATCCACTATATGGTTACTTCCCTGTGGGGATGTAAACCACCCAGTTTGAGGTTTTTTAGCCAACCAACAATGTGAAGATATATTCTCAGAGTTTCTATCAGTAAGTTTTAGTTTAGAACAGTGGGAATTGTCCACTGGACCTATTTCAAGTGATGGGAATGCCAGACAGGGATGCTGTCTCAGTAAAGCCATAGCTGGGCAAAAACTTTGTCCATATGGCTGTAAGAGAGAACAGGGATGCTGTTTCTCTTGATTTGGAGCAGGGCAGGGATGCTGTCCTATGAGCTCCACACTAGGGCAGGGCTACTGTCCTAAGTGTTATGAGGCAGTGCAGGGTTGCTGCACCAAAGTTTCTCTGGGAGGGTTGGAGGGATGCTCCATGTTAACTAAAATGGTGCTCTTTTTCTCATGAATAGTAGTTATCCCACAGAGAGGTACTTCTACCTCAGGGAGTACAGCTGTGTTAGCTGATGATTCCCTTGGCACAGGTGCCACCCCAGGAGAGGTTTCTCCTACCAAAGGATTGGTATCCTGTATGTCAGGGTGGGTAGGGGATACTTTGATGCCCTTTTTACCTGTTTAAGGAGAGGGATCCTGAGATTTCAGGTCTTTTTCTCTCCTTTGCTTTTTCATTTCAGCTGAAATGAGAGGAAGCAATTCCTCAGGGATACCCTACATGGCTGCGTGGGTATTAAACTCTACCTCAGCCCAACCTGAGGTGTCTAGGTCATTACCTAAGAGACAGTCTACAGGTAAGCTAGGTGATACTACCACCTGCTTAGGGCCAGTAGCTCCACCCCAACTAAGCTGAACTATAGCCAAGGGAAGAAACTATGCCGGTCATTCTGACTCTGGCGGGCGGCGGTACCGCTTCCCCTATTCTGACATTCCTGCTGGGCCGGCGGGCGCTAAGCAAGTTAGCGCCCGCCGGCCCAGCGGGAATGAGGGCCGCAACACAGGAGCCGGCTCCGAATGGAGCCGGCGGTGTTGCAGCGGTGCGACGGGTGCAGTTGCACCCGTCGCGCTTTCCACTGTCTGCTAACCAGACAGTGAAAAGCTTCATGGGGCCCCAAGACACCCGTTCCCGCCAGCCTCTTCCTGGGGGTGACAACCGCCAGAAACAGGCTGGCGGGAAGGGGGTCAGAATCACCATGGCAGCGCTTCCTGCAGCGCTGCCCTGGCGGATTCACCCAGCCGTGGGAAAAACGGCGGGAAACCGCCGGCCCCGGTTTTCTGACTGCGGCTTTACCGACGCGGTCAGAATGGGCTTGGAAGCACCGCCAGCCTGTTGGCGGTGCTTCCGTCATTCGCGACCCTGGCGGTCAAAGACCACCAGGGTCAGAATGACCCCCTTAGTGGAGTTATGGACATCAATAATCTTGTACTGTTGTCCAATGATGTGTTGTTCAGGAGACACTAGGTTTTCAGTTACCAAAGTGATACTGGCACCTGTGTTCCTGTAGGCCTGGGCCTCAACACCATTTATTGAAACTGTCTGCCTGTACTTATCCATTGTAAGGGGACAAGCAGCCAGTGTGGCAAGGCCAATGACACTAGGTGTGACACAAAGGGGGTCATTCTGACCTCAGCGGTAAAAGCCGCTTACCGCCGGTCAGAAGGCCGCCACAATACCGCCGCGGCCGCGGTCAGCCGCCACGGACATTCTGACCCACAACTGCAAAACCTCCGAAAATCCGCCCTCCACTGCAGTCCGCCACATCAGCGGCCAGCGGTAAACTGGAGAAGACCAAACCTCCACCGCCACGCCAACAGAAATACGCCCATCCCATTATGACCCGCAAATCGACGCGGCGGTCATTAAACCGCGGTATTCCATTGGCGGTAGACCCCGCCGCGGTCAAAATACACACACCTTTACAAACCCCTACCACATTGGACAATTTGAAAGGCACACACCTGAAACACATACACACACCACTCCCACACATCCAATACCATATAAAACACACACCCACATCACCCACAAACCCCTACCAACAAAAACCAGAGACGAAGGAGAGAGAGAGACACATCAGAGAATAGATAGCCAGACACACAGAGGCACACCGCAACATCACACACACCACATAGAAGCACAAAGCACCACACACCAACACACACATCATCACATACACCACCCCACACCTCATACACACCACCCCATGGCACCACAAAGGCACCCACGCTTTTCGGACCAAGAACTCCGGGTCATGGTGGAGGAGATCATAAGAGTGGAACCCCAGCTCTTCGGCTCACAGGTCCAGCACACCACCATAGCAAGGAAGGTGGAGCTCTGGCAGCGGATCGTGGACAGGGTCAACGCGGTGGGACAGCATCCCAGAAATAGAGAGGACATCCGCAAACGATGGAACGACCTACGGGGGAAGGTGCGCTCGATGGTCTCGCGACACAACATCGCAGTGCAGAAGACTGGCGGGGGACCCCCACCCACTCCACCCGAATTCACAACATGAGAGCAAGAGGTACTCAACATCCTGCATCCTGATGGCCTCGCTGTAGTACACGGAGGGATGGACTCTGGTAAGTACAAGGCCAACCACTTCACCCCCCCCAGCATGCTAACCGCCACCCTCACCCCCAACCCCCCAGCACACATCCTCCCTGAGAATGTCTCCCCAGCACAACCCACCCAACACCAACCCCTGCATGCCACCCCCAAACTATGGACACCCATCACCTAAGCATGACCACTGCACATACCCATCACCCCCCCCACAAAACACCCTCACAACACCTCCCCCAAGGGAATGCCAGCACTGGGGGACAAGGGCACCTATAAAACGCAAGCTAATGCACACACAGAAACAATAACCATACCCTCTTACCCCATGCAGGAAACGAACGACAACACACCGGTCAGGAGGGACCAGAAATGTCCATCCCACCCCCGGAACAGGCCACCAGTGATGACAGCAGCTCTGTCGACCTGGAACCTGACGACCAGCCCGGACCATCGGGGACCTCTGGGCAGTCGGTTCCCCTCACCCAGACACAGGCCACTGCAGACACAACCCCCTCTGGGAACAACCGCACAGCTCCCACCCAGCGGGCCCATGCCTCTGTCTCTAGGACAGGTCAAGCAGCGGTGTGTCTACCACTACAGGGCCCCCAGGGTAACCCACCAACCCAACAACAACAGGGACCTGGGGCAGTGGGAGTGGGCACACCGTCCAGGGGACAGAGGCCCAGGGAAACAGGGCAACTCGGAGGGCTGCTGTGCGACAGGGGGGGGAGGAGAGGCCCAGGGAACCCACTCTCCAAGAGGCCCTCACCACCATCATGGCTGCCTACCACCACTCACAAGAGACGATGGCGACGGTACTGGCCAGGTTCCAGGAGATCCAGGCACAGCAGGAGCAACGCTACATGGGGTTCAGCGACCAACTCAGCAACATCTCAACCGCTATGGGGAGCATAGTCCAGGCCCTGAACCGCATAGAGGACACGTTTCGGGACCATGTGGCATCACACAGGGCCCCTGTCACTAGCCAGGAACAGGAACAGCCTACCACCTCCGCCGGCGCTAGTGGACAGGAGGCCCCACCACAACGACAGCCCACCAGAACCCCACCTCCTGCTGAAGAACAACCGCCCCGCAAAAGGAGCCTGAGATCCAAAAAACCGACAGAGTAGGATGTCAAGTCCCCCGCCAGCATCACATACCCCCTGAAGTCCTCCCACTGTGCCACATTGCCACCCTGTCAAACCTTGAACTGCCCCTGCTCCATCCTGCCACAGGCATATGGACAATGCACCTGTGAGACTGAGAACTGGACTCCGCCATGGACATTACTCCACCCCCACCCATCACTGTTTCACTATCATGTACCAATATCTATGCACTAATAATAAATCACACATTGCACTGAAATCAATCAGGACTCAGCCTGTCTTATTTACAAATGTATGACACATTACATATCAATTACGTATTGTGAACATTGTGAATTACACATACCGAGGTAACTTAGCATTAGTCCATGGGCCAACCAAGCCGAGGTCACGCAGTGGCTCATACAGCACAGAAAAGGGAAGGGAAAATCAAACATCATGTTCATGGGTCTGGGGGGAAACCGACAAAGTTGAGATGCAGGAGGCTTTCAGGAAATGTAAAATGGCATGGGTGATCATTACCTGTGTGCTACTGGAAATACTGTGCTATTACTCTGTCCCTGTTGTCTGTGTCGTCCTCTGAGTCTTCCTCCTCTTCACTCTCCGCAGGGTCCACAGCTACTTCAACACCACCATCTGCACCATCCTCCTGCAGGAAAGGAACCTGACGTCGCAATGCCAGATTGTGAAGCATACAGCAGGCCACGATGATGTGGCACACCTTCTTTGGTGAGTACATCAGGGATCCCCCAGTCATATGCAGGCACCTAAACCTGGCCTTCAGGAGGCCAAAGGTCCTTTCGATGATCCTCCTAGTTCGCCCATGGGCCTCATTGTACCGTTCCTCTGCCCTGGTCCGGGGATTCCTTACTGGGGTCAGTAGCCAAGGCAGGTTGGGGTAACCAGAGTCAGCTATTAGCCACACACGTTGTCTCTGTAGCTGCTCCATCACATAGGGGATGCTGCTATTTCGCATCACATACGCGTCATGCACTGACCCTGGGAACTTGGCATTTACATGGGAGATGTACTGGTCAGCCAAACAGACCACCTGGACATTCATCGAATGATAACTTTTTGTGTTTCGGTACACCTGCTCATCGTCTTTTGGGGGTACCAAAGCCACATGGGTCCCATCAATGGCACCAATGATGTTGGGGATATGTCCAAGGGAATAGAAATCACCCTTCACTGTAGGCAAGTCACCCTCCTCTGGGAAAATGATGTAGCTCCGCATGAGTTTCATCAGGGCAGACAACACTCTACTCAAAATCTTTGAAAACATAGGCTGAGACATTCCAGATGACATGGCCACTGTGGTCTGGAATGACCCACTTGCCAAAAAATGGAGGACTGACAAAACCTGCACCAGAGGGGGAATCCCTGTGGGTTGGTGGATGGGGGACATCAGGGCTGGCTCCAGCTGGGCACACAGTTCATGGATAGTGGCACGGTCAAGTCTGTATCGAAGTATTATATGGCGTTCTTCCATTGTCGACAGGTCCACCAGCGGTCGGTACACGCGAGGATTCCTCCTTCTCATCCCAAGTCCCAGCGGACGGTGCCTAGGAAGGACAACATGGAGCACAGAGTCAGCCAAACCACAGGTACGTACAGACAGCTTGCACAGTTAAAGAATGCCAATGGGTTGAAAGGCGTGTATGTGTGGCAATGCAAGGCCTAGGCCTGTGTGTCGCAGTCAAAATTAAGCCATGTAGGCCCTTGAAATGGCGGCTGCCTGACCTGTGAAGTGGGACAATGGGATGTGAGGTCAATGCGCAGGCGGGGCACACCGTGGCGGTAGGCGGTCGAAGACCGCGGCGCAAAGCCGCATTGGTTAACATTGAAGCCTATGGGTTTCAGGAGCCAATGACGAAGAGCGCCGGCGGTCGCGATACGCACCGCCGCGGGCGTGACCGCCATTTTCTATCTGCTTAATCACTCGAGACCTGATCATCCACAGGAGAGGACCTATACTGCAAGTGCTGCTGTGACCTCGGTCTGGAAGATACAATGGCTGCTGCGACTGGGGAAAGGGCCCCTGCCTTCACGTCTGAAGAGTTGGAGAAGCTCGTGGATGGGGTCCTCCCCCAGTATGCGCTACTCTACGGTCCTCCAGACCAACAAGTGAGTACACCGGGTGCACATGGAATGGGCTATGCCTGTGTGGATTGGGGTGGATGTAAGTTGGTGGGGTGGGGGGCGAATGAGGAGTGCAACGCCCGACAGATGAGAGCATGTGCCATATGGCAAAGTTGGTGGGGGGGGCCAATCACATCTAACATGCAGGTCATTGATGATTTCCTCCTTTCCACCCTGTACATGTCAAATAGGTCAGCGCCCATCAGAAGATCGAGAATTGGCGTGCCATCGCCAAGGAAGTCCGGAACTTGGGGGTCCACAACAGACGGGGCACCCACTGCCGCAAGAGGTGGGAGGACATCCGCCGCGGAACAAGGAAGACCGCAGAAACACTGCTGGGGATGGCCTCCCAACCTAGGAGGGGTGCCAGTCGCACCATGACCCCCCTGATGTCCCGGATCCTGGCGGTGGCCTACCCAGAATTGGATGGGCGCTTTAAGACATCACAGCAGACACAAGGGGGTGAGTATCAGCACATTCTCCTATCTTTCTGCGCAGTGGAGGCGTCTGGGTGGGGGAGGAGGGCTGTGGGTGACATTAGGCCAGGGCGCTTTCTGTAGTGTAGTCCTCTCCCTTAGGCATGGCCCTGTGCCCCCGTCCCCCACCTCGGTAGGGTGACAAGTACAGCCATTGAAGGTCCAGCATCTCCCATGTGCGCGTTTGACGTCTCTTGGCCTGTTGTCCTAGTCAGTAGTACTGAGTAGTGTACCCCGAATGCGCAGCTTAGTGCATTAGGCTCCTGTGTCTGTCCTCTCCGCCAACGGTGTTGACATTGCATGCACTCAACCTGGTCTTCTTTTTTCTCCCCCCACCCTTTCTCTTCATCTTCTTGTGCATGTGTGCATTAGCATCATCAGGCGGAGGAGATTTGGCATCGGAGCACGAGGGAGCTGCAGGACACAAGGCCCTGGTGGGCCCAGGAACAGACACCGAGGGCACCAGTGATCCGGAGGGCGAGGGGAGCACCACGATGGGGACCGCTGGTGAGAGCAGCGAAAGCGACACGTCCTCGGATGGGAGCTCCCTAGCGGTGGCGGCAACATCCGTGCCCCCCGCCTCTACAGGTACAGCCGCCACCCAGCGTACCAGCCCCGCCCTCCCAGCAGCCCCTCAGTCTTCGCTCCGTGCCGGTTCGCCCAGGAAGGCGCGCGTCTCCTTCGCCCCAGGCACCTCAGCCCCTGCCCCTGTTGCCCCTGCTGCCCTCAGTGCGGAGCTCATTGACCTGGTAAGGACGCTCATTGTTGGGCAGACGACCCTTTTGAATGCCATCCAGGGTGTGCAAAGGGAGGTGCAACAGAGCAATGCGTACCTGGAGGGCATTCATTCGGGTCAGGCTGCCCATCAACGAGCGTTCACTGCTCTGGCCTCAGCACTGACGGCAGCCATTGTCCCTGTTTCCAGCCTCCCTCTTCTTACTGCCTCCAGCCTTTCTCTGTCTCCTGTTCCTCAGCCTATCCCATCCACACCATCAGACCAGCCTGCACACACCTCAACACCCAAGAGCAGCTCATCCAAACACAAGCACCACAGATCCCACAAACACTCACCCAAGCAACACCCAGATGCAGACATGCCAACAGCCACTGCCAACCCTGTGTCCCCCTCCTCCTCGTCTCCCTCCTCCCTCCCTGTGACGTCTACACTCACACCTGCATGCACCCCAACATCAGCCAGTGCTTCCATCACCACCTCACCCTCCAGTACAGTCCACACTCGTGCAGTCACCACCCCCACTGCCATTTACACGTCCCCTGTGTCCTCTCCCACTGTGTCTGTCACCCCCTCTTCCAAGACACACAAACGCAGGCAGCCACCCACCCAACAGCCATCCACCTCACGACAGCCTACAGCACCAGCACCTTCACCCAATGACAGCACACCTGACTCTCCTACAACCACCTCCTCTACCTCCACTTCCATCTCCACTTCTCCTACCCTTTACCTTGGCCCTAAAAAACTTTTCCTGGCTAACCTTGACCTCTTTCCCCCCGATGAGCTCCCCCATCCATCTTCAAAGAGTCCCAAGAGCACCGCAGCCACCACCAGCCCAGCTTCGGGTGTCACTGTTGTGCATGGGTTCTGGAGCCCACCCTTTGCCAGCAGTGACACATCGATCAGCAGCAAGGACACGTCCAGCCCCCCCCCGGCAAGAGGACCCGCAAAAACAAGGGCCGCCGTGCGAGGACCGACAGGGCTGCCCCCAAGGAGCAATGTGCGGCCACTTCACCACCCACACCATCTAGGGGAGACAAGGGCCCGAGAGCCCCATCAAAGGAGCGGAAGGGCAGCAGGAGCGCGGAGAAGGTGGACCCCACATGCCACATCCCAGCTGGGAAGGAGGACACTAAGGAGGCCAGGAGTCCGTCGCCGAAGGGTCCAGAAACGTCACGGTCCGAGGGCGACTGAGCCGGGAGTCCAGGCCAGGTCTGGCTCCCTTGACCTGCTGGATGAGCACCGCTGAACAGGGCCCGCGGGGCAGAAGAGCACCGCTGAACAGGGCCCGCGGTGCAGAAGAGCACCGCTGAACAGGGCCCCGCCGTGGAGATAGGCACCGCTGAACAGGGCCCGCGGTGCAGAAGAGCACCGCTGAACAGGGCCCCGCCGTGGAGATAGGCACCGCTGAACAGGGCCCGCCGTGGAGAAGAGCACCGCTGAACAGGGCCCGCGGTGCAGAAGAGCACCGCTGAACAGGGCCCGCTGTGGAGAAGAGCACCGCTGAACAGGGCCCGCCATGAAGATAGGCACCGCTGAACAGGGCCCGCGGTGCAGAAGAGCACCGCTGAACAGGGCCCGCGGTGCAGAAGAGCACCGCTGAACAGGGCCCGCGGTGCAGAAAAGCACCGCTGAACAGGGCCCCGCCGTGGAGATAGGCACCGCTGAACAGGGCCCGCCGTGGAGATAGGCACCGCTGAACAGGGCCCGCCGTGGAGAAGAGCACCGCTGAACAGGGCCCCGCCATGGAGATAGGCACCACTGAACAGGGCCCGCGGTGCAGAAGAGCACCGCTGAACAGGGCCCCGCCGTCTCAAGCACCGCTCCGCTGGGCACCGCTGTCTCGCCACCTCTCCGCTGGGCCCTTCCTGTCAAGCACCGCTCCGCTGGGCCCTTCCTGTCAAGCACCGCTCCGCTGGGCCCTTCATCTCAAGCACCGCTCCGCTGGGCACCGCTGTCTCTCCACCTCTCCGCTGGGCCCTTCTTCTCAAGCACCGCTCCGCTGGGCCCTTCATCTCAAGCACTGCTCCGCTGGGCCCTTCATCTCAAGCACCGCTCCGCTGGGCACCGCTGTCTCTCCACCTCTCCGCTGGGCCCTTCTTCTCAAGCACCGCTCCGCTGGGCCCTTCATCTCAAGCACCGCTCCGCTGGGCCCTTCATCTCAAGCACCGCTCCGCTAGGCACCGCTGTCTCTCCACCTCTCCGCTGGGCCCTTCATCTCAAGCACCGCTCCGCTGGGCCCTTCATCTCAAGCACCGCTCCGCTGGGCCCTTCATCTCAAGCACCGCTCCGCTGGGCCCTTCATCTCAAGCACCGCTCCGCTGGGCACCGCTGTCTCTCCACCTCTCCGCTGGGCCCTTCTTCTCAAGCACCGCTCCGCTGGGCCCTTCATCTCAAGCACCGCTCCGCTGGGCACCACTGTCTCTCCACCTCTCCGCTGGGCCCTTCTTCTCAAGCACCGCTCCGCTGGGCCCTTCATCTCAAGCACCGCTCCGCTGGGCCCTTCATCTCAAGCACCGCTCCGCTGGGCACCGCTGTCTCTCCACCTCTCCGCTGGGCCCTTCTTCTCAAGCACCGCTCCGCTGGGCCCTTCATCTCAAGCACCGCTCCGCTGGGCACCGCTGTCTCTCCACCTCTCCGCTGGGCCCTTCTTCTCAAGCACCGCTCCGCTGGGCCCTTCATCTCAAGCACCGCTCCGCTGGGCCCTTCATCTCAAGCACCACTCCGCTGGGCACCGCTGTCTCTCCACCTCTCCGCTGGGCCCTTCTTCTCAAGCACCACTCCGCTGGGCCCTTCATCTCAAGCACCGCTCCGCTGGGCACCGCTGTCTCTCCACCTCTCCGCTGGGCCCTTCTTCTCAAGCACCGCTCCGCTGGGCCCTTCATCTCAAGCACCGCTCCGCTGGGCACCGCTGTCTCTCCACCTCTCCGCTGGGCCCTTCTTCTCAAGCACCGCTCCGCTGGGCCCTTCATCTCAAGCACCGCTCCGCTGGGCACCGCTGTCTCAATCACTGTTTATGGTTCACTGTGCCCACCATGCCTCCTCCTTGACCAGTGGAGACTGTCATCCACCTGATGGACTGTGGCTTTGCACTCCCCAGGATGGTACAGTGGGCAGCCCACCCACTGTAGAGACATTGAGAGACTGTGGCTTTGCACTCCCCAGGATGGTCCAGTGGGCAGCCCACCCACTGTAGAGACATTGAGAGACTGTGGCTTTGCACTCCCCAGGATGGTCCAGTGGGCAGCCCACCCACTGTAGAGACATTGAGAGACTGTGGCTTTGCACTCCCCAGGATGGTCCAGTGGGCAGCCCACCCACTGTAGAGACATTGAGAGACTGTGGCTTTGCACTCCCCAGGATGGTACAGTGGGCAGCCCACCCACTGTAGAGACATTGAGAGACTGTGGCTTTGCACTCCCCAGGATGGTACAGTGGGTATGGTGGCTCCTCGTGGATCTGGCGTCGTGGACTCATGTGGCTGTGGTGCCCCCCCCTTCCCTTCCCCCTGAGGTGCCTGTAGTTTTTACATCTGATGCCCCTGCAGTGTTCTCTCCAAAGGACTCAGGTCTCCTGTGTGGGCTTTGCCCTTGTTTCTCAAAACTTTGGCCCACGGACATGATGAATTCGTAGGATGTGCAGGACTTGTTACTTCAGTTACACACTGATGTGTATGTCATTAGTTTTGTTGTGAATATCTTTCATGGTTGTACGATAATTTTCAGGAGCTTTTTGGTACATAAATATTTATTCCAAATTTGATTATGTCCTAGCATTTTTCAGGGGTGTTTGGGTGGTGTCACTGTGACTTGTTGCTCTGCATTGGTGTGTACATTGTTGGGGGGGGTGGGGGTCGCATATGTGTGTGCCCGTAACCTTTCGTCCTCACCCCTCCCGTGTGTCGTAGGTGCAGTACTCACCGTTGTCGTCTGCGCCGGACTTCGTACTCGTGGTAGATGAGAAGGTAGACAAGAGCAGGTAGGATGTTTAATTCGGGTTCCATGCTGTCCTCCTTCCTCCTGGAGTGCGTAGTGGTGAGCGTTTTCCCGTCCGTAGTCTGTTTCCGCCGTGTTTTTATCGGCGGTGCTCCCGCCCCGGAAAAGGTGGCGGATTGGTGAGTTGTGATAGTGTGGGCGGTACAGTGGCTGCCGCCTGGCTGTTGGCGGTGACCGCCGCGCTGTTTGTTTGTACCGCCGTGGCGGTCGGAGTGTTAAAGTGGCTGTCTCTGTTGGCGGTTCCCGCCAGGGTCAGAATCCCATATTTTTTACCGCCAGCCTGTTGGCGGGTTGGCCGCCGCTTTAACACCGACCGCCAGGGTTAGAATCACCCCCAAACTGTCTTGGGACTGACTACCCCAGTTTCTGTGATGGACCCATAAGTGAACCCAACTACACCCTTACTTTGACTGTTGCCAGCAGTCCCACCACTATTACCACTACTGCTAGGGGCACTAGAGTTTGATGTATTAGTGGTGGTTGGCTCAGGGGGTTTACCTGGACAGGACTTATCCCCTTGGAAATGGCCTTTATTTTTACACACATAGCACCAAGGCTTTTTAATGTGTGTATGTTGTGAAGAAGAGGAAGAATTTGATGTATCCCCACCCCCTGAAGAGTGTTTAGGATGTAAAGAAGGATCTTTGGTTTTACCCTTCTCCCCATGCTTATCCTGAGATTTCTCACCATCTTTCTTCTTGCCATCCTTGTCACCCCCTGTATGAACCTTTCTGTTCACTCTTGTCCTGACCCATTTGTCTGCCTTCTTTCCCAATTCTTGGGGAGAGGTCAGATTTGAGTCTACCAAGTACTGGTGCAACAAATCAGACACACAGTTATTCAGAATATGCTCTCTCAGAATAAGATTATACAGGCTTTCATAGTCAGATACCTCACTGCCATGTAACCACCCTTTCAAGGCCTTCACTGAACAGTCCACAAAATCTGTCCAGTCTTGAGAGGACTCTTTTCCGGTGTCTCTGAACTTAATCCTGTATTGTTCAGTGGTTAAGCCAAATCCATCCAAGAGTGCATCCTTGAATACTGTGAAATTGTTAGCTTCACTTTCTCTAACAGTAAGGAGCCCATCCCTACCCTTTCCAATGAAAGATAGCCACAAAATAGCAGCCCCCTGCCTTTGAGGGACCCCCTGTCCCATACAGGCCCTCTCAAGTGCAGCAAACCACTTGTTGATGTCATCCCCCTCCTTGTAAGGGGGGGCTATCTTGTGCAGATTCCTGGAATCATGCTCTCTAACAGGATTACTATCAGGAATACTGCTGCTGCTCCATGGGGTCCTAACCCCAACCTCTGTCTTTCTTTCTCTCTGTCTAGGGATTCCCTATCTAAGGCCAGCTGTTGCTGTTTAAGCTTCAGTCTGGTCTTTTCAACCCTCAACTTTTTGAGTTCCCTTTCTAACAAGTTATCCTCAGGGTGGGTGGGTTGTTAATGCTTTGACACAGAAGACAAGTTTGAAACAACAGAGGGGGACCTGTCCCTAACTGTCTGGACCCTTGTAACTTGGCCTCTAGGAATAAAGGATGCCCTATTATGATGGGAACCTACATTACTACCAACATTACTGGGTGTCCTGCTAGGGGGCAGGCCCTGATCAGAACCCTCCCCACCGTTCTCAGGGAACTCTCCTGAATCAGACTGGGAAGTTTCTATATGTTCCTGCCTCTCATTTGATGGACCAGCCTGGTTCTCATCATCTACAACAAGCATATTGAACAGAAACTCTTTTGTAGGGTTCTTTCCTATAGCTAAACCTCTATCTAGGCAGAGACTCCTTAAGCTCTTGTAATTTAAAATGTCATAAGTTGCATTGACAGTTTTGGGAGCAGAATCTACCACAGACATGATAGCAAAAGGTTTAGAGATAGTGAGAAAGAGAGAAAAAGTTTTAGAACGTTTTAAAGAACAGAGAAAATAACTTTTTCTAACTTTTTAGAAACTTTTAGAAGTTTTAGAATACTTTTCAGTATTTTGTAAAAAGTTTAAGAGGAGAAAAGCAAAACTTTTTGGTTAGGTGTACATACACTGAACTTGTTTTGTATATTATTCTCTTATAAAAAGTACACAATGACAAAGTGGTAAGTAGCTACAAGTACTTATCCCACCGCTGCACAACCAATGTAGGAGGCTGGCCTGGCTTATAGTGGGTACCAAGGGTACTTACACTCTGTGCCAGGTCCAGTTATCCCTTATTAGTGTAGAAGAGGTGTTTCGAGCAGCTTATGCTGATAGAAGGTAGCTATGGCAAAGCAGCTTAGGCTGAACTAGGAAACATGTAAAGCTCCTACTATACCACTGGTGTCATATGCACAATATCATAGGAAAACAGAATACACAGAAGTACTAAAAATAAAGGTACTTTATTTTGATGACAATATGCCAAAAGTATCTCAGTGAGTACCCTCAGTATGAGGATAAGTTATATACACAAGATATATGTACACAAACCAAAACTATGCAGGTAATAGCAAGAAACGTAATGCAAGCAGTGTAAAGTTACAATAAATTGCAATAGGAGCACATAGGTATAGGGGCAAAACAAACCATATACTCCAAAAGTGGAATGCGAACCACGAATGGACCCCAAACCTATGTGAGCTTGTAGAGGGTCGCTGGGACTGTAAGAAAACAGTGAGGGTTAGAAAAACAGCCCACCCCAAGACCCTGAGAAGTAGGTGTAAAGTGCACCTACTACCCCCAGAGAGCACATAAGTCGTGATAGGGGGTTTCTGCAGGAAGAACAAACACCAGCAATACAACAACAGTGGATTTCCAGACCTGAGTACCTGTAAGAGAAGGGGACCAAGTCCAATAGTCGCGACAGTGTCGAGAGTGGGCAGGAGCCCAGGAAATGCCAGCTGACGGTGCAAGGAAGCTGCCACCTGTTGGAAGATGCTTGGAGTTCTGCAAGAAAGAAGAGGACTAGGAACGTCCCCTTTGGAAGATGGGTGTCCCACGTCGCGATGAAGCTTGCAGATGTGTTCCCAGGCAGAAAGACCGCAAACAAGCCTTGCTAGCTACAAGGGTTGAGGTAGAGGTTTTTGGGTGCTCTTGTGGCCCAGGAGAGACCAGGATGTCGCCACTTGGAGGAGGAGACAGAGGGGCATCCAGCAATGTAGGGAGCCCTCACAAAAGCAGGCAGCACCCGTAGAAGTAACTGAACAGGCACTTAGAAGAAAAGTGAACCGGAGTCCACCCAAAGTCACAAAAAGGAGTCCCACGACGCCAGAGGACAACTCAGAAGGTTGTGCAATGCAGGACAGAGTGCCGGGGACCCAGGCTTGGCTGTGCATGAAGGAAATCCTGGAAGAGTGCACAGGAGCCGAAGCAGCTGCAAATCAGGCGGGGCCCAGCAAAACAGTCTAGCGTGGGGAGGCAAGGACTTACCTCCACCAAACTTGGACTGAAGAGTCACTGGACTGTGGGAGTCACTTGGACAGAGTTGCTGAGTTCCAGGGACCAGGCTCGTCGTGCTGAGAGGGGACCCAGAGGACCAGTGATGCAGTCTTTTGGTGCCTGCGGTTGCAGGGGGAAGATTCCGTCTACCCACAGGAGATTTCTTCAGAGCTCCTGGTGCAGAGAGGAGGCAGGCTACCCCCAGAGCATGCACCACCTGGAAACAGTCGAGAAAGCCATCAGGATGAAGCGATACAAGGTTGCTAGTAGTTGTCTTGCTACTTTGTTGCAGTTTTGCAGGCGTCCTGAGCAGTCAGCGGTCGATCCTTTGGCAGAAGGTGAAGAGGGAGATGCAGAGTAACTCTGGTGAGCTCTTGCATTCGTTATCTGGTGAGATCCCCAAAGCAGAGACCCTAAATAGCCAGAAAAGGAGGTTTGGCTACCTAGGAAGGAGGATTGGCTACTAAGAGAGGTAAGAGCCTATCAGAAGGAGCCTCTGACGTCACCTGGTGGCACTGGCCACTCAGAGCAGTCCAGTGTGCCAGCAACACCTCTGAATCCAAGATGGCAGAGGTCTGGGGCACACTGGAGGAGCTCTGGGCACCTCCCCTGGGAGGTGCAGGTCAGGGGAGTAGTCACTCCTCTTTCCTTTGTCCAGTTTTGCACCAGAGCAGGGCTGGGGGATCCCTGAACCGGTGTAGACTAGCTTATGCAGAGATGGGCAGCATCTGTGCCCATCAAAGCATTTCCAGAGGCTGGGGGAGGCTACTCCTCCCCAGCCTTTCTCACCTTTTCCAAAGGGAGAGGGTGTAACACCCTCTCTCTGAGGAAGTCCTTTGTTCTTCCTTCCTGGGCCAGGGCTGCCTGGACCCCAGGGAGGCAGAAACCTGTCTGAGGGGTTGGCAGCAGCAGCAGCTGCAGTGAAACCCCGGAAAGGCAGTTTGGCAGTACCTGGGTTCTGTGCTAGAGACCCAGGGGATCATGGAATTGTCTCCCCAACACCAGAATGGTATTGGGGTGACAATTCCATGATCTTAGACATGTTACATGGCCATGTTCGGAGTTACCATTGTGACGCTACACATAGGGAGAGACCTAGGTGTAGGACACGCGTGTAATGGTGTCACCGCACTCACAAAGTCTGGGGAAATTGCCCTGAACAATGTGGGGGCACCTTGGCTAGTGCCAGGGGGCCCACACACTAAGTAACTTTGCACTCAACCTTCACCAGGTGAAGGTTAGACATATAGGTGACTTATAAGTTACTTATGTGCAGTGTAAAATGGCTGTGAAATAATGTGGGCATTATTTCACTCAGGCTGCAGTGGCAGGCCTGTGTAAGAATTGTCAGAGCTCCCTATGGGTGGCAAAGGAAATGCTGCAGCCCATAGGGATCTCCTGGAACCCCAATACCCTGGGTACCTCAGTACCATATACTAGGGAATTATATGGGTGTACCAGTATGCCAATGTGAATTGGTAAATTTAGTCACTAGCCTGTTAGTGACACATTTGGAAAGCAGAGAGAGCATAACCACTGAGGTTCTGGTTAGCAGGGCCTCAGTGAGACAGTTAGGCATCACACAGGGAACACATATAGGCCACAAACTTATGAGCACTGGGGTCCTGGCTAGCAGGGCCCCAGTGACACATAACAAACATACTGACAACATAGGGTCTTCACTATGAGCACTGGGTCCCGGCTAGCAGGATCCCAGTGAGACAGTGAAAACACCCTGACATATACTCACAAACAGGCCAAAAATGGGGGTAGCAAGGCTAGAAAGAGGCTACTTTCTCACAGAGTGTGTTTAGGCTTCCAGGACAGAGAGGGGGGAAGGTGAGAAACGCTCACAAATGTATGAAGGAGTGGATGATAGGAGGGAGGGGTGAGGGTCAATGAGGGAATGAAGCACGGATGAGAAGTATGTTGCAGGTAGAGGTGTAAATCAGAGTTCCCTTCTAAGATGGCCACCCCATTAGTAGCATCAGAAAGAAGTCTCTCAGAAAGAGCAGAGTCCTCTTCCTATTTCTTGTTTCTGCCAGGACAGAGTCCTATATCTCTTTTTACTTTCTGGACAATGCAGCTAGATTAGCGGATAAGTGTCCTTTTACACTTATTACAGTCACAGCATACAACCAAGTGATAGACAAGCAAGAATGTCTTCCACACAACTCCATACTCATCTCATTGTGTGCACACAGAAGATAAAACACAAACTCGCCAAATACTAACATCTGTCTGGCTCCTCTATATGAACATGACCTAGAGCAATGCAGTAAAATAATTGTAAACCTAACAGGCTGCTGCAAAGTTCCTCCATCCTGTTGACCTCCTCTAACAAGTGTCAGTGCTGGTGTGTCAAAATACAGGTCATACTTTGTGGGCAATCACAGTCATCAGGTACTAGAGATGCCACCCTCCTCCTCCACACCTCAACTGCCCTGACCTCACTGTTCCACTTTTGACATGGCCACTTCCTTGCATGTGTATGTTTGGAAGTGTGCAGAATCTCTTGAGTGACCCAGGTCTTGTGTTGGGGACTTACCCACTGCTCCCCAATACCATATTAAATGTGAGTTATAAATGTTTGCAAATGTGCAGTGATTCCCCACCTAGTAAAATTGTTTGCAATTATTGTGGAGCCCCCACAAACTCCTGCTAAAGTAGTTCTAGTGCTAACTTTGTAGGCAATAAAATTGCGCTGAATTATCATATGAGAATGTAACAATTTTTGTGCATTGTTGCTTTTTTCACATACTGTTCTACAATGTGTGTCAATAATTCCCCATGCACATTTACAATTCTGCTTCATTACGTGGCTCAGAATAGTATTGTGAAAAGTCAGGGAAATATTAGTTTAGTAAATATTTACATAATTTACAAAAGGACATTTGAAATCTTGTTCTACTCTCTGAGTAAACCCATGTTTTCAAAAATAGGCAGGTTGTCCAGTAATGTGAAAATTGAGCAACTTGAATGTGGCAGAGGTAACTTTTTATGCAGTTGAATTTTGCATTTTTCGTGTTAACACTACAGATGTTCCTACCAGTGATAACTGGAGATGTGTGTTTGGGTATAAAGCATCCAGGGAAAGTGCTATTTGGTAGCACTTTGATTTTGTAAACATGAACAAACTTGTTGATTTTAAATGTATCTCTTGATTCCCAACCCACAGTGAACCCATTATGATGATGCTTTTGCATTATAGAGCAATCTAATAAAACAATTGTACATCCAACCAGCCGCTGCACAGTTCCTCCAGCCTCTAGACCTCCCCTAACAAGTGTCAGTGCTGTTGTGTCATATCCCAGATCACACTTTGTTGTTGATCATCGTCAAGCGTTGTGTTGGGATCTCACACACTGAGCCCCAACAACATTTTCAATGTGATTTCAAAATGTTTGCACATGTGTAATGATTTCCCATGTGGTAAAATTGAATACAATGATAATGTAACACAATTGTTGTGCATCATTGCTTTTTTACACGCTGTTCTACCATGTGTGTCAATGATTACCCAAGCAGCTTTACAAACGCGCTTTATCACGTGGATCAGAATAATATTTTATTGTTCAGAAAAATCAGGGAAACAGTACTTTAGTAACTATTTACGTCATTTACAAAAGGACATTCTACATCTTGGTCTACTTTCCGAGTGAATCCTCCTTTTCAAAAAAAGATTCAGTAATATGAAAATTGAGCAACCTGAATGTGTCCGAGGTAAATTTTTATGCAGGGCTGAATTTCTAATTTTTGATGTATACCTGCAATTTAGGAAATTAATTCAAAACCAACTTCTAACCTTTCACTAAGGAAAAAACCTACAAAGATAAAATGTAATCTGCCCATACATGTACCTGTTGGGATAAAATGATGAACACTGGTGGGCTTCTGACAAGCTGATCCCAATTAGGAATATGGGCTGGAAATTCACCCATAAAGCCATCACCAAGCCTCTGATTAGCTACTAATCTTTGTTTGGCGTGATATGAAAATAACCGGTCACCAACATAATGCCTAAATAATATTATAGTGCCCCCAAATCACACTTGGGAGTCATCCTGACCCTGGCAGTGAACATAGTGGGTCACCTGTCTGCCATCTCTGTCATTTTCCAATGAATTTGAGGTCATGTTGACTGGCTGCCATGCTGTTTTTGTTTACTGGGGCTCATCCAAGTTTGGATTTTAATTGGTATTTTAGCAAGTTCCAAAACCATGTATTTTTTTAAAAGGACCAGCATTGTTACAAGGACTACTGAACCTGTGTACTTATTAGGACAAGAGTTATCACTTCCTACAATAGGAAAATCTCTAATCTAAAAGGCTAAAAGCTCAGGTCCTCCTTTGTATGGCGCGGCTAAACTTTTTGGATCATGGAGCACAACTTGAACCAGCACTTGAGCCATGAAATACGAACCATGCTTTAAAGTTGTTTTTAACAGTATTTCGTAGGCTGTTTGAGCTAGACACTAGACTTCTCACAATTCTTTTCAGCTTGTTAAGTACTACAATTGTGAGATGTTAAGCATAGTTGTACATCTTTTCAAGTTATAGTTGTCGTATTTTCTGTCTGTGAGATAAAGTCTAATTCAGTTATCAGGCTAAATTAATATGGGATGGGTCTTGATAGCTTGACCAAGCCACCCAGAAGAGCCTTGTGGCCTACTCTTCCACTTCAGACCCATTTTCCAGCATCCAGTTAATTAGGAGACAAATATCTCAGTGTTGATATATCGCTTAGTGGTTCCCGCAACTTGATGTTTCTGGAAAAAGGTATGACAAAACGGAAGCAACTGACTCATTTAGAATAGAGTCTTGAGACGAATGAAAGTAGTCTGTGTAACAGTCAAGGATACTCTATCCTTTATGTACCTTTTTCCACCTGTTTCCATGATACATTCTGTTTCCACCTGAATTTCCTATTCCCTAACAGATCTTACAGAGAATGAACAACATTGTGTGCCTTACAATGATGCAGATGGCATTTATCTTTTTGTTGTATTGCATCATTCACATCTGAATGCAGTTTGATGCTGTGATTGTAAACTCCTTGAATGGAAGAGGTCACATAGCATCATTGCTCGACTTACTGACACTCTTACCTGATTAGCCAGGTCATACTGTTGGCTGTAATCTCCGCAAGGTAATAGAACTTTACTATCTTTGTCTCGGGGCAGACTTCAAAGGGTAAGACAGCTGAATAGTTTTCAGGACACTAGAAAGGTATACTGTCCAGTTACAGAAGCACAGGCATTCAGAAAGAGTGGAAATGTATCTGCTGGGAATCTGGTATTTTAATTATTGATTACAAAACAAAAATGTGCTCTTGGCGTCCACTTCATTTAGGGCCCGGGAACATCGTAGCCTTTGGTCACATCCAATCTAGTTTTGGCATCAAGGTATTTAAAAGTGGTGGATTTGTGTTCAATTTTTCAGTGTATGTCTAGTACTTCAGGAGATAAATTTGTATTTTGACTAGAACATTGTTTTGGAACACTGGAATTCCTCTCTCTGTTCCTGAACATCCTGTCTAAAGTAGCAAATGATAAGTGCACTGAGAGCTTTAAAACAAATTGGAGCACAGAAGTGAAGCATGAAACATGACTCAGTTATTCTTTTCAAGAAATGGGGAGACTTACAAGGTAGATCACGATGCTAGCTAGCCCTGACTCAGTAGCGGCTCTATGTCATAGAAGGTGGTGGAACAAAAAAAATAGAAGAACTCTGCCTCCACCTACATGTATGTGTCATACTTTTTGCTGTTCACCAACATTCCCAGGAGTGTATCTAGAAAGCTCAAAGCTGCATCCGGCACACATTTTGAGGCCCCCTGAGCAAATACACAATTGTTTTTTCTCCTTGGGGAGAGATAAAGTCCCTGTCGAGAAAACCCTTCTCCTACTCCCCCAACAAACGTAGATGTGATCCATTCTTCTGCCCACCCTGAAGTTGGGTTATTCCAGCCCCGTGCTGAAGTAAACTCTGACCACCTCCAGGTGTGGAAAGGGTCTGAGAGGAGTTTGAGAATGCCCACGCGTGTAGGTGTTCCAAACTTCCAAACTAATCACGACTTTTACCACCTATTTCTCACCTCTTGAGAGGAATTTACAGCGCTTGTGTAGTGACCGAGGTCTGCACCCGATAAAATAGTTTTTGCCTGCCAGGGATCCCGTTGTTGATTCCTAGCAGGCACAAAAAAGTAAATGTTGTCATAAACGTTCATTTATAACAGAATGCTCCATTTTGAAAACAGTCAATCACATATTTTTAGCATGGCTAAAATGACTGTGGGTGGTCAATCCGTGTCAGACAGTTACCTGCAACCCACACAATACTCCTTAATGATGAAACAATGTTCACTGCTACTTCTTTCTCAGAAGAAACTAGAGACCACCTGATCACCACACTATTAATCGATGTCCTGACAATATTGCGTCCTTGTTCCCAGTAATGCATAATTTAATTTTATAATGCCGTTTTCTTGTTTTTTTTTTTTTTTTTAGGATAATCTTTGATCCAGGTAAAATTTTATTCCCCGGGAAATCATTAAATCTTAAATGTGGATATTTCGGAGAATATATCTGCACAGTTCTTTTTGTGGATTGTATATTTGTTTCTCGTGAGTTGATTCTTGAGCTGCTCGTGGAGGGTCGCACATCGCTTGTTGTAGGGAGATACAAAAACCGCTTTGTTTTATGAAGTGGGTCAAAGTAAGTTATGTACCTTAAAAAAATATAAGGGTGTCTCCCAAATGTCTGCTGTGTCTCTGGGCTAGGACTGAGGAAACCAGATGGACATGACTGGGTCTCAATTGTGAATGACATTTCCAGCCCTGATGGTCTTTTAGATGCAATTTTCTTCTAAGGAAATAACCTAACTTCATCTTGGGTGGGTCACTTCCTGCCCACCTGCCACTATAAATATGTGCAGTATAATAGAACTTGTACTAAGGAGATTGACGTACTTTGAATTATCAAACACCGGGTCAGTGGCGTAGCGTGGGTTGTCAGCACCCGGGGCAAGGCAAGTAATTTGCGCCTCCTAACCCGTGGATTTTAGCACTCGAGTCTCTTCCAAGATGTTGCGCCCGGTGCGGCCGGCCCCCCCTGCACCCCCCACGCTATGCCACTGCACCGGGTACATGTCAATGTTTTTATCAGTTTTATATTTGTTCAAAGTTAATCGGAGATGTAGAGGATATTCACAGCTGCTACAATCTGCACAATAATAAAAAGGTATGGAAAAGAAAACAAAGTTTGCTTCAATACCTAATGCACAGACTTTTCGAACTCAGCCTAGTGGGAAAATCAATCCTCAAAGAAGGACATGTTTGATAATCGAGTCATCCCTCGAGTGCCCTCCGTGTGTGTCCCTGATGAACCATTGTTCTACAGCCTTACACATTTAAGGGATCTTGCCTTCTGGGTTATGGCCCAGCTTCACTGCCCAGAGCATGCATCAGCTTGTAATTCAACACCAAAGGACTTTCCCAGCTGTCTGCCAATGCTAGCGAAGCATAAAGCAAGACTGTTATATCCACCACAACTGAGATCGCTTTTGTTTTTTTTTCAAAAGAGAAGCTATTTCTGATTTGCAAAATTTAAAAATGTAGGGTTTAATTTTTTTAAAAAGAGAAATGTAAAAAAAACACCAGATTTTCTTATGCTTTTCTTGTGATACCCAGTACTTTTTGTCTCCATTCCTTGAAAAGAGAAGATTTGCTCGGTGATGTCCCTTTCAGAACTAAGGGGGTCTCTTACAAACACCATACTTTCTGCTTCTCCTCAGTAAAGTCCCTCGGTTCCAGAGGGAGCTGCTTCATCTGAAACCAACAAGGTGAGACATCTCTTTGGATTCCTATTTTGGCCAGCCCAAAACAGTAGTTTGCACATCAGCAGATGTCTGTAACTGGCATTCTTACGTCTAGATGTATTTTAAAGGGAGATGTATCTGTGCGTAGAAACATGGACACATATGGAAGGTAAGAATACAAGGCACGTCTTTTACTGATGAACACCACACGCCCCTATTAGACTATAGCTCTTCCCTGACCCTCACTCTAAGATTGTTCTTCTTTCTTTCATGCTTAGGTCACTTTGATATCTTCTCTAAGACCAAAACGTTCAATTCACCAGTCAAACTAACTCTACAGAAGATACAGTTCCTGAGCCGCCTCCCTATGAGTCTCATCTCTTGACTTCTTTTTGAGGGATGCTTATGAGATTGACGCCTTGACTACATTTGTACCTGAATGGAATTTTTATATCCTGAGCTTCTGTCCTCTCACACTGACTCTGCACATTTATGTCTTTGCATCTGTTTGGTGCAGACATTGAACTATATTGTTATCCCTCCTCCAGCCTTTTTGATCCTGACTCCTGTGGAATTATGGCCTCACGAATTTGACACAGCACTCTAGATGAAGTCTCACTGATTATTTGTATGGCTGTACCAAAACTCCGCACATTGACCCCTTTTTACGAGGCATGCAGGGTGATATCTCCGCACAACTGTAAGTTTTACTTGGTGTGGTAATGCACCCAGCAAAAACCTCCTGCTTTACCGCATACACTATTCACCTGCTCTTAGTGGGTGGAAAATGTCCATGGTAAAGCGCCCAGAATCAGGGAGCTGCATGATGCAATGGACCCTGGAATCTTGTGCCCTGCACGTCTTTCCCAATTACCAACCCTCATTATGGCTGGAGAAAGAACTGAAGATTTGTTAACTCTAAACTCTAAACTCGATACCTCCATCTCCAATCCCCGCCCTAGTAATTCACCCTTTATGGTGTTTAAACCTCTAAAATCCCAGATTGACAGTTGCAGCCTTGTTGCATCACCTGGTAATGTTTGCAGCTTTTAGCGTGATATTCACAGAATCTCTCTCTCGTTTGATGGCAATTATTAACAGAGCCAACCTCCAGTTTTGCTACCAGCACAAGGTGACTGTGCCCAAGTCTTATAATTTTGCGCTGAGCTAAACAGAATGACAACGTCCAATCAATATCACCTTAAAGGCACCTCTCTTACAACTCTTTTATTTCACTTAAGCCCCTCGTGTGGTTTTCCTTCTTTATAGCAGAGCTGTCCAATGATGGCCCGTGAAGAATCAATACACCCAGAATATTCAGAATCAGTACTCGGGCCCCTATTGCGATTGGGTGAATTTGACGCTCCGGCAAATCTTCAATTGTGTGAGATTTGAAATTGACAGATATGCACTTTGCTTCCAGTTGTGCATGAATATGGAAGTATAGTAACATGCCACTGCCTCGTTGGATTTCCCACGTCAAACGGAACAAATCAGGAAAATATACTAATTTTTCATGCAAAGGTTTTACCAGCCGCAAATCGCCGGAGCACATACGTGCAAACTGCACACATATATTCGTAACTTTTTGGCTCAAACTATAGGTCGCACCCATAATGGGATTTGTGGCATGATTATGGCCGAGCCTCAGTACGCCTTCTAGACTAATTTTAATGTCATAAAGTTATTTACTTTTGAAACAATATAATAATTCAGGGATGGTGTAACAGCCAAAACTTGTTTCACTCTGAACTCTTGTCTGCAGAGCTAAAAGAATGTAGTATAAAGTAACTACAACTTATTATGAAATCAAAACAAACTCTCATTGCCTTGGGGGCCGCTGAGTATGTAGGTCCTGTCTGGATACACATATCGAAGTACAAACACTTCTGAATTATGATGAACTTTCAACAAACACATAACTTTTTACCATGAAAATTATTCCAGACGGTTCACTGAACAATCTTCGCAGGGGATCTACGTCGGGATTCCTACCCTCGGTTTCTGTCTCTGATCTTTGCTGGACTGAAGTGTCAATTTCAGTTGAGTCCCTTGATTACAGCGCTCAAGGTGTACTCATCAACATGAGTGTTAGTCTATTTCCTGGCTTTGACCCTTGTGTAACAACAATGACATCCCACAGCCTTTCAAACCAGAAAGATTGTCACATGGTTTCACCTTACAAAATCCTATCACTTTGCAGTCAGAGAAAGAAAAGTAAACACCAGTCTCCATGTGAAAACAATTAGGGCAATTTGTCAGAAGACATGCCATCCACATCAAAGGCGGCAAATTAAAAATAATCTTTAAAGGCATCTTTATTGCTTATTCACCTGCAGAACTCAATGATGATCGCTTTGGGCATGCTGCAGAACCCCCGCCCCCGCCCGTACACCTCTCCTTCTAGCACCGATGAGGGGTAGTTTTTTTCTGGCAGTGAGACTGGCTTTACTGCTGAGAGGCCGCGTTTCCTGCCTACAACAATACAAAGGGTTCTAAAGGGTGCCAGTCAAAATAAACTTACTTCAAAAACATTTGTTTTTGCATTTTGTTTTATTCTTGTCCGCTGCAGGGTCAGTGGGAGCTGCACTGACATTCGGGGTAAGAGAGATGGCAAATCTGTTGTTGCTTAGATGAGGGAGTCCATTACCTCCATGATTAGGGCACTGAAACATTCAAAACAGTGTATTGCCTTATAATGTGACCCCGGTTCAGTTTAGTATATTACATTTTGCCATTACTTTGAGTGGCAGTTCTAAGAAAAATCCCGCCCCTTCACCACTGCCCCGACACGAGAAGGAAGTCTGTTGTTTCTTGTCCTCTGAATGTGGCCCAGAGGGTTATTTAAACATACTGTAATATTAAAGCCTTTTATTTTTTAGAAAATTCCCCTTCATGTGATGATGAAGGAAAGGAAGGCACTATGAAAGAAGTAATTGCCTAGGATCCCCTAATGGGATCAAGTGGAAGACTGAATTGATGCAAGGTTTCCTGGTTGCACATCTTGCAATTTGGCCATTACATTGTTCTCGTTTTCTCTCTCCCATTTTAGATCAATGGTTGTCGCTTTGTGTTTAATTCTTTGAGGCGCTCAATCAATTTACTGCCTTAAATACATCCAGGCTGTGCACGTTTCACATAGTGGTAATGGGTTTGGTGAGGGTGGTGTTTTCTTCCAGAAGCTTAAATGAAACCTAGAGCTCACACATTTCAACTGTATTGGACTTTTTTTTGTGTACTATTGTTGCTGGATCTTCTTGAGTGGTGCACCCCCTGAATATTTTTGTTTTGTCGGGGCCTCTTGTGTCCCTTGGGCCCCTTTTTTGTAGCAGATGCCTGGGTGGAGTTGCACACTACAACTTCTTGAATAACTATTGTACTTTACTGGGTTTCTTTAGGGATTGATGTGTGCTCTTTAGGCCTGCTGCATCTTGTTCTTACTAGAGCTCACACCCTTTGCTCCATGTAACACATCCACCCCTTTCCCCATCCATCTGACCATTCATTCATTACGGATTGCGGCAATGTCACCAAACTCCATACATCAATTCAAGTACTGGACTATGCTCTACTATGAAAAATTAGTTGTAAAAGAAACCATATTTGCGATGTTTCCTAAAAAATCTTCTGGGGTGGGTGGACCCTCCCGACACCCCACGCAGTGATCAGACACGCTTGCTGGGCTCGCTCTCTATATCCTGGATGTGGGCGTCTCTATCAAAGTTTGCTGGTTCCAGTCCGACCCTATGTTTAAAGTTTAAAACCAAGAATTAAACGTCTTGTATCGAAGGGGACACGGTGTATATACCAATCAAAAACAAAAATACTCCCCTTAAGTATAGACACTATCCCACAACTCCAAGAGGCAGCTTAGACGATATATATCACTTTTTGAGACAATATGATAAGTCCTGTTCATGCCGAAAGGCCCATTTTTCCCATGGAACACAGAACAGGTAAATACCGTTTATGCATCAGGCCCAGCATCTTTTTGGATTGTGTTCTTATCTAGTGGTATGCTTTGTACCTTTTTAACAAAAAATACATTTTATAATAAATATTAAAAGTATTTATAGAGTCGAGTTAATCTTTGAGAGTAGATTGTGGGCCAGGTGTATTAACATACTGATCACAAAAGTGATTATAAATTGCCCACTGATTTATTGCAATTGGTATTTTATTTTATGGACTGACCTATTTACTAATAAGCTGGTTCTCCTCCCCTTTGGACTGGGAAAATTATTTTTGCATGTAATACTCTGCTTTAAGAAATCAGTTTTGGGTAAACAAAGATCAGACATCTACCATGCTTGCAGGGCATGACAGAGTACCGTATTGGTGATTTTTTTTAACTGAAGTGGAGATTCCAATGGAAGCATAAGCTTCTTTAGTGGAGAAAGGAGGTGATATACATCCAAGCACAAAGTGTTCCCACCAAGGGTTAAACTAGCCTGTTTACAACTCACTCAGTGACGATGTTTTGGCCTGACTTAATGATTCTGCTGAATGGTCCTCAACTAACAATATCATTTCAACTCGAATCATTTGAATGTTTGGGTGACTGAATAGTCACAAATGCTTGAATTTTGTCAAGATCACTCCCCTGTGTCCTAATACATGCAGACTGTTCCTATCTCCATTTTCACTGCACATCTGGAGAAAGCTCTAAACCAGTGGTTCCCAACCTGTGGTCCGGGGACCCCTGGGGGTCCACAAAGCCTTCTCAGGGGGTCCGCGAGAGCCTAGAAAAGTAAAAAATATTAACAAATATTGACAAATTTGGTCCCTAGCTTCCAGTAATGACTCAGGCGGGGGTCCCCGGATTCTAATGATGATTCAGTGGGGGTCCCTGGGTTTCATTAATGTTAAAGTGGGGGTCCACAGAAATCAAAAGGTTGGGAACCGCTGCTCTAAACTATGTTTACTTCTAAACCAGCATATACAAAGATGATTGCACCTGAGGAAAACTTCAGCCATCATTTACTAAGATGTTACATTAGAGTTGCGGGTGCAGCACTGATGCAAAATCCATGTTGGGATTTACCAAGCCAAACAAATTAAAAGTTACATGCCTTTGTCTGAGACCTTACCCTGAAAGTAATGCTAAGCAGAGCCTAGCACTGCCTTACGTTACCTTGCATCGGGGAGGCTTACATGGGTGGAGCATGGGCATTCCAGTGCATTCACGAATGTATTTCAACACAAACCCATATTTACTAAAGTCAGTAAACATGAGCTTGTGCCAAAATGGTGTGTTGTACATTCCGGCACAAAAACTATTTTGACCACAACACAGGCACCCTTGTGTCATGGTGTAAGGCTGCCTGTGTTGGCTCCAGGTAGCCAGAAGTGTTCTTGGGCCTCCAGAGAGCAGAACTGCACCATTTGTTTGTAGATATGGCAAATGTGTGTTCTGTCCCTTTAATGTAATGCAGCACAGTGTGGCATCTTCCCTTGCTGTGTTTCTTTGCATCAAAGTTTTGTACATTTGTGACTTGATTTGATTTTTACTGGCCATGGCGGCTGTGGTAACAATAAGTCAATTGAGTTGTGAGGCTGTTTATTGTTGTAGCGAGCTGAGAGTTAATGCACAACTGCAAAATGATCCCATTTTATATGGAACACGTTCAGACAGTCCTCATTTTATGCAATATTATACAAAATCATTTTCCAGTCTTTAAGCTCAGTATTCATGACATGAAAAGCACAACTGCATACACTAGAATACAAAGTGGTGTTGCTAAAAACAACAGGTGGTTGACGATAGCATGCATGACCTAAGAGTGCATTTTATACTGCCATTTTGCCTTTTCAGGTTTTGGCATCAGCACCAATGTTAAACATACATGCCTCATGCAGGACAAAAGAAGTACTTTTTGTTACAGGGATACTTATCTAACAGTTGCCGTTGAATGGAGTTGGTTGGGAAAACCGAGAATTTGGTTGAGGATATTTTCTCTGTTCCCTCATCTCTGGCATTATCTGCTCCTACAGTCACAGACACAGCTTCCACTGCACAGTCCCACTCCTGACCTCGTGGCCAGTTTAAAATCCAGGATCCAGAAAAGCTTCACATTTAGCCCCTGCCATGTGAACTAAATCAATAGATTATGTATAGTGGCTGGCTTTACCCCCCACCTTTAGCATCTTTCAAAATGTGTATCTCTGGCTATGAGGCAATGAAAGGTGACTCCCTTTCGATGGTGTACAGCCTAGATCCACTTGATTGTCACCCATCCAGTCTTTTTCTCTTATAAAACATTAAAATGCAGTTAGTCATAAATCTTTAGACTACAGTAAGCACTCATGTTCCTATCCAGTCCGGTAATGAACCTATCATTATTTTTGTGTTTGAATATATTGGTGTCTGTTTGCAGCAGTCCAGATCTCGCTGGACCTGTCCGTGAGTTTTGACAATGTATATCATTATTTAATATTCATCTGAGTCCAAAGCCCTTGACTAATGGCCACTGGCCTTGGTTGGCTTCTCTCATTATTGACTGGCTCCAAAATATATTTTACCAACTTTTTAGATAGTAATTTCTAAATTGAGAGCCAGTGCTGCAGGGATTTGCCTACTCTCTAGTATGAAGTAATGTGTGGCGAACTGCTAGCTGTCTCATGCTATATTTGACTCATGTTATTCACCATTGATAATGACACAAACATGCACTTAGATGAGAAAGGGTATATGGGGTCAGAGACTAAATGGGCAATAGCTGATTGCAGCTAAAGCTAAAAACGCCAAGGCTTTGATCAGAGTCGTAAACAAGATTTTTGGGGGATCCATTTTCCGGCCTTTTAAATTGGGTACATGTCGTAATAGGGCCAAAGATGTGCCTCTTGAATAATCTCACGTCAAGGTATTGATTTCTCTCCGCTTCTTTCACTCCAGAGTGTAACATGAAATTAGGCCTTGTCAGTAGCACATTTAAGGGACTGATAGTGATCTAAATATGACTAGGATCTTGGCTCAAGTCTGAGGTAAATACTGTTTAATCTCAATGGTTCATACAGAGAATATGATTAAGAACAGAGATTTGGGAGGTTATTTTTTAACCCATTCACCTTGATTGTTAAAGAACATGTTTTTAGCAACTTCTAAGATTGCTACATACCAAATATCCAATCAAACATTCTCAACATTCTTGCAACTTCTTAGGAACTCGTACACGATCTGTTTTTCTAGACTTCTAGGTGGGACGGAATCTTGCAAGTCAGCTTTGCATTGATGCGTGACTGAAATCTTAGACGAACCCAAAACAAAATTGTTGATTAAAATATTACACCCCATCCTGAATAAGAGCTGGAGTATAATAGAATCATCTGCTGGTATTGCAATCAGCATTGAATCTACTTGGTCAATATTTTGTGGCACTGTGATCAGGGACATCCTTCTAGGGTGAATCTTTGTCAGATTAAGGATGATCACCTGGCTTTTCTCTTTTGTCCTGCCAGCTTCTTTCTGTTTCGCAAAGATGCATAAGATTTTTTAAGTAGACTTTATTTATGATCGAGAAACTATACTGCTCCATTGGAAAACAAGGCCCAAACCAAATGTGGATTTGTGGCTGGATAATTTGTCACCACTTTAGTCAATAAACGAATGCACCTTTTACTTACAAAAATGAATTGATTTGGAAAGGTTTTGAACACAATCATGCCCAATTTAGTATCAGTTTTTCTTTTTTTTTAATTAAAAAAATCACCTTGTGTAATGATTTGTGAGGTCTTGACTGTGTCTGTTTTTTTTCTTGTCTATGATGAAAATGGCAAAATGTGTAATCTTGAACTGAAGATGCTCGATGGGTATATGTTAAAATGTTATTGATTATAGTTTTGACACTTCACATATGATGTGCTTCCACAATAGGATATCACAACACGTGTTTGAGGGTTTTGAAGTTCAAGTCTTTTACTGGACCCCCCTCGCTCACCCATTCGCGCTTTGCCTCCCAGTTGCTTCTCCCTTCCACCTCCCCTTCTTAATGGTGGCCGCTGTGCGGTGAAGAGAGCGACCCCTGACCTATTTTGAGGTCAGGAGAGCTCCCCACGCCACACCAGCTTCACTTGACTGCGCCCGTGTCCGCTTCCACGCCCTCACTGCTGCTGCGAGTTCGAGGCCCTCCTTCACCCAGAGGCTCCCGCCTGCGCCTCATTCCTGGTGGTCAGTGGTGACCCGTAAGTATTTTGAGTCTGCCTTTGTGTCTGCTTTCTGACTTTTCTACCTCTTTACTGTTTTCTCAGTTTTTATTGCCTTTTCTGCCTCTTTACTGTTTTCGCTGTTTTTATTGCCTTTTCTGCCTCTTTACTGTTTTTGCTGCTTTTTGCCCTTTCACACTATCTCTCTCTGTCTCCTCTCTTCCCGCCGCTGCGTCCCCTGTGGCCCCCCTCCCCTCGCTCGCCCATTCGTGCTTCACCTCCCAGCTGCTCCTCCCTCCCACCTCCCCTTCTTAATGGCGGCTGCAGCGGCCGTGCCTCTGGCGTGCCAGAGGTGCACCAGAGGGAGCCCATCTGCACCCGTCCGTGCCTGGACCGCCCCCAGCGCCACACTTCCGTGACCGCCACGTCACCCGACGCCACTATGATGCCAACACTCTCCACGCCCTCAACGCCAGCTGATCAGCCACCTGCTTCCAGGCCTCCCCGAAGCTCATCCACGGACCCTTCTCCTGCCGGAACTGCAGCTTCACCAGCCCCCGAGCCGCCGCCCGGCCCTCCAGAGCCGGACACAACCACATCAGATGCATCCTTCTCAACACCCGCTCCGTCCACAAGCATGCCATCGAACTCTGGGACATTCTCGACTCCTCCTCCCCGGACATCGCCTTCCTGACGGAGACCTGGAGGAACCCATCCTCAGCACCCGACATCGCCATAGCCATCCTGGACAGCTACAAGATCACCCGCAGAGACAGTACCAACAGACCGGGAGGAGGGATCGCCAGCGTCCACAGGAACACCATCAGAATCTTGACCAACACCGAACACACCCTCAGCACCGCTGAACACATGCACTTCCAGATCCACATTGATCCCAAGACCACCCTCAGAGGAACCCTCATCTACAGAACCCCCGGTCCTTGGCCTCAGTTCAGTGACTCCATCGCCAATGTCGTCAGCACACAAGCCCTTGCTTCTACAGACTACATCCTCCTCGGAGACCTGAACTTCCACCTCGAGAACACCAATGACAGCAACTCCACCACCCTGCTCTACAACCTCGCCAACCTCAGACTCAAACAGCTCATCACGTCACCCACCCACTCCGCTGGACACACGCTCGACCTCATCTTCTCCGCCAGCAGCCACGTCACCTTCAGCCACACCACCGAACTCCACTGGACCAACCACCGCTACATCCACTTCACCTTCGAGAAACCCACCACGCACCACCACCCACATCGGATCCCTCACCACAGCTGCAACAAGGTCACCAATGACCAGCTGATCTCTGCCCTCACCCGAGCCCCACCAGCCGACACCACTGACACAGCTGCCCGCAACCCCAGGCAATGGATCGACGACTGCGCTAACACTCTCACCCAACTCAAGAAACCCTCCTACAACTGCACCGTCAGAAAGCCCACCTGGTTCACCGCCGACCTCCAGACCACGAAACAGACATGCCGAAAACTCAAGAAGTGGCGCCAAGAACAGACACCGGCCACCTACGCGGCCCTCAAGAATGTAATCTGCAGGCACCCCCAGCTCATCCGGACTGCCAAGAGATCCTCCTTCAAGGAACGCATCGACAACAATGTGCACAACAGCAAAGAGCTCTTCAACATCGTGAAGGAACTCTCCAACCCCAGCTCCAGCACCAATGACATCCCACCTTCGCAAGACCTCTACGACTCCCTAGCAACCTTCTTTCACACCAAGATTGCAGACATCCACAACAGCTTCCACACCAAGACCCCACTGGCAGTCGCCAACACCTCAGACTCACCGCCCTCCAGCCACACCAACCTCCTGCTCTCCTGGACCCACATCAATGACGATGAAACCACCAAAGTCATAAACACCATTCACTCCGGCTCACCATCCGACCCGCACCACATCTTCAACAAAGTGAGCTCCATCATCGCCCCCCAGCTCCGGATGATCATCAACAGCTCCTTCGAGACCGCCACCTTCCAGGAATGCTGGAAGCACACCGAGATCAACGCCTTACTCAAGAAACCCAAGGCGGACCCAAAGGACCTCAAAAACTACTGGCCCATCTCCCTGCTCCTGTTCCTGCCAAATGTCATCGAGAAGATAATCAACAGGCAACTGACCCACTTCCTTGAGGAAAACAACACTTTGGACCCGTCCCAATCCGGTTTTTGCAGCAACCACAGCACTGAGACCGCCCTCATCGCTACCACCGATGACATCAGGACTCTGCTGGACAAAGGCGAAACCGCGGCCCTCATCCTCCTCGACCTCTCGGTAGTCTTCGACACCGTCTGCCACCTCACCCTACGCACACGGCTCCACGACGAAGGGATTCGCGACAAAGCCCTGGACTGGATCACCTCCTTCCTCACTGCAGAACCCAGAGAGTCTGCCTCCCTCCTTTCCGATTTGAAGCCACCAAGACCATTTGCGGCGTACCCCAAGAATCTTCCCTCAGCCCGACCCTCTTCGCCGTCTACATGGCACCGCTCGCCAACATCGTCCGATCTCACAAACCTCAACATCGTCTCATATGCCGACGACACCCAGCTGATCCTCTCCCTCACCAATGACCCACCACCGCCAAAACCAACCTCCACGAAGGAATAAAGGCCGTCGCCAACTGGATGAAGAACAGTCGCGTAAAACTGAACTCGGACAAGACAGAGGTCCTCATCCTCGGCTCCAACCCCTCCGCCTGGGACAACTCCTGGTGGCCGACCACACTGGGAGCCACACCGACGCCCACCAACCACGCACCCAACCTGGGGTTCATCTTAGATTCATCGCTCTCCATGACCCAACAAGTCAACGTCGTCTCATCATCCTGCTTCAACACCCTCCGCATGCTCCGCAAGATCTACAGGTGGATCCCCACCGAAACCAGAAGGACGGAAACAGAGGCCCTCATCAGCAGCAGACTGTACTACGGCAACACTCTCTACGCAGGAACCACGGGCAATCTCCAGAAAAAACTGCCACGCATACAGAACTCCTCTGCACGCCTCACCCTCAACATCCCACGCCGCAACCACACCACAGCCCACCTGAGAGACCTACACTGGCCTACTGTCAACAAGAGGATTACCTTCAAGCTCCTCACCCATGCCCACAAAGCACTCCGTAATGCCAGGCCAGTATACCTCAATGAACGACTCACCTTCTACACCCCGAACTGACAACTCCGCTCTGCCGACCTTGCCACCATTCCACAGGACACCAACCGGCGGCAGGGCATTCTCCTACCTCGCGGCCAAGACCTGAAACACCCTCCCATCCACTTACGGCAGACCAAGGACCTGCAGGCCTTCAGGAGACACCTCAAGACCTGGCTGTTCGAGCAGTAGCAACTTGCCCCCCCACCTTCAAAGCACCTTGAGACCCTCGCGGGTGAGTAGCGCGCTCTACAAATGTACTGATTGATTTATTGATTGATTGGCTGATCACTTTGTGTCACATTACTTCTTTCCTGATGAAAAAACTGAAAGTTTAGCTCCTTAGTTTCACTCATTCTGCACTGTACTCGGGGCCTCTTAACAGCACTGAGATACTTGAAGGAAAGACTTTTCATCGGACGCTTTTCATTCCATGAACCTCTCCTAGTCTCGCAATGGCTGTACGTCCTGAACCGTATCTGTTTGATATAGTCCACTATTCTCTTGTAGTAGGAGAAGGGCCTTTACTACCTGGGTTGAGCCACAATAAGCATAACCATGCAGGCGTTACCATGCTTGCCTGAACCATGCATGTGCCTGAACCACGCAAATGGGTGGTTAAGACACCATGCATAAGTGTGGTTCAGGCATACAGCGGAAACAGCGGGGAGAGGAAGATGGCAGCGGGTAAGGGGGTCTGGCATTTGGCTGGGAGGTAGTGGGTATTTTTAAGGGCAGGGTGGGGTCAGAGGCCTCAGGGGGAGTTTTGGGGGGTTTGGGGTTGCTTTACTTTCAGGGGGTCGGAGTTAGGGCTTAGGCTTAGTTTTCAGGGGAAGTTTTAGGGCTAAGGGCTTGTGGGTACACAGCGGGGGCAGTGGGAAGAGGAACATGGCAGCCAGGTAAGTAGGGCTAGGGTGGGGGAAGGCAAGGGTAGTTTTTAGGACAGGGTGGTGTTGGAGGGCAGAGAGCTGGAGGAAGGGGAAGTTTTGGATAGAAGTTTTAGGGCTCAGGGCAGGTGTTGGGGTAATTTAGTTTTTAGGGGTGGGGATGGTTTTAGGGCTCAGGGCGCGGATGGTCTGGGGCCATGTTTTGAGGGTGTGAAGTTTTTCGGGGTGTGCAAATGTTTTAGGTGCCAGGGTGGGTGGGGTGTGGTGGGGTAATTTAGTTTTTAGTGTGGGGGAAGGTTTTAGGCCTCAGAGCTGGTGGGGGGAGGGGTGGAGGTCCGGGTAGTTTTTTTTTTAAACAACAGTGGCCAGGGTTTGGGGGAGTCAGGGTGTTTTTTTTTGTTTTGTTTGCAGGGGCAGGGTTTTAGGGCTTAAGGCGGGAGGGGCCTGGGATTTAGGTTTGGGGGAAGATTTTTTTAAGGGTGGAGGTAGTTTTAGGCCACAGGTGGAGTGGGGTGGTCGGAGTATTTTTTTTATTTTAAGTGGGAAGTTGTATGACTGAACCACACATGTGTTTACCACATATACTTTTACTAAGCATGCTTTTACAATTAAATTTGTTGTAAAGGCATGCATGGTAAAGATGCAGTCCTGGTTCCGACAGCGTTGTTAAGCCATGTGCACTTAAGGCGTGCATGGTTCTGTCATACAACCCTTGTAGGATTTTGACATACTTAATTGTGATTTGTTGTATATGATGTTGTACGAATTGTTGAATTCCCTCTAGGGTGGCTAGCTTAGGGTTGCTTGGGTGGTGCTAATATTTAAAAATTATTGTTGCACATAAATTTACCACATTGATGTCTTGAGACTGAAGTACTGGTTTGAAACTTTCAAGTAGTTTGTTTTTCTTTGAAACTCAAGCCTGGGTTATTTTTATTACATGAAAAAATGTGCATTTCATCTTGAGCTTCACAATATCAGGTTATTGTATGGACCATTCTTTTTCGGTAAACCAGAGCATTTCTTATTTGGTAGATAACATAATTTGTGCCCGTTATGCACATATAATTTATGTCCCACATACCAGCTCCTGTAATCATAAATTTCGGTAGCACTATCTAACTTACAACAACCAACATTCTTTACTCAATCTCTCGTGTTGCTACATACCAAGGTAGTAGACTTAAGAAGCTTCTGAGTTGTGATTTAGTGGGAGAATCTCATTATACGTTTCGTAATGAGTATTGCAACTAGCCATATCTCTTAACCATTCATCAATTTGGAGTACTTCGGCTCCTCCCCACGTCCTCTCCAGTTCTCAGTGGGGAGATCTCCAGAAGGTATTTCGTCATCTCACTCAGGACCCGATTCACAAAGGTAAACTTAGTCCTGAAGTTTAAGTTTAGACCTAAAGTCTAACTATAGAACTGAAGACTAAACTTCATCTTCAGGTCTAAAGTTAGACTATTGGTCTAAACCTGTGGCCAAATTTATAGGAATTTGGCATAGAACAGCGCAGCAAGTCACCTTGCTGCACTGCCCTACACCAAAGTGAAAGAGCAGGAATGCACCGTATTTATGCAATACAGTGCATTTCTGTCCTTTCCCCCTGCTCCGGTGCCATTTTGGCAGCCTAGCGCAAACGCAGGCACAATTGCACCATGGGACACCTTCCTGTACAGAAACAACCTATAGAGGCGTTATTCTCTTTCTACGTGTGCTGTAGAATGCAGCAGAAATGCAAAGAGGAAAAAATGAGGAGAAATAACAATATTTCTCCTTGTTTTGCCTGCCCTTGGGAGGCGTAAGGTTGTGGGGGATCCCCAGGTTTACAGGGCCTCGTAAATCTGGAGATGTGCAAAAATCTATGGGTGTTTTGTGGGAAAGCCCACCGCAAAGCCCATGGAAAGCCCTCCGGTGCAGAGAAAGGCAAAGCAGCCACTTGCCTTACTCCATATCTATAAGGCCAGTCAGAGCCACGCAAAGTGGCATTGCATGGCCACATAGATATGATTTTGTAGTCTGCACCGCCAGAGCATCAAAAAAAGTAATGCTCCAGTGGCACGCGGGCCTCATAAATATGCTCTATAGACTTCAGGTCTACAGTTCGACATTAGGTCTACACTTATACTTTAGGTCTAAGTTTACCTTTGTGAATCAGGCCTGCAGTGTGTGTTAAACAGGCATTCCCAATATGGCTGGGGTAGCCGGTCAATCTTATGTTAAATGGATGTAGCCTTCATAAGGCACTGCACATCTTCTTACATGCTGAGCTATCTAATAATCCAGCTCTTGCCATGCCAGGTGGTGTTTGATACTCTGTATGCACAACCACATAATGTGTGAGTCTTTGTCTGCCATTGAGAGATTGAGTATCTTGGATTTGCCTGAAGCAGTACTTAATCTGTTTGTCTGATATTACCCATACTATTTCCTAGGGCCAGTTGTCCCTGGCCTTGGACTAGTGTTCAGCATGCCATGTGCTTGTCATCACCGTTAGATATATATTGTAATTATAAGTCTAGTCAAGACAGGATCAGAAAGTACCATTGTCAACTGTTCCTACTTCATCAGAGCCTCCAGATAATTTTTCTCTTACAGATATAATACAATAAAGCATCCATAGGGAGAAGGGGGCTCTATACTTCTGCTGTGATATGGATATTTGTTATCCACATACATATCCCCCATTGTGGTTGCTTGTCACACTTGAAAGCACTGTTGAAAACATTTCACAGTCAGAGGTTTACATGTCACTTTAACCAGTTATTCAATAGGAACTGTACACCACATTTTTCCAACAGAGTTGAATAAGCCCATATTATGCAGTGCACTGTATGGATCTCACACTTTTTCTCACAGTTTTTTTCATTAGTGCTGTATTCAGAGGGAGTGCAGCTTTCAAACTCTTTTCATATTATACTCAGAGGCCTGTCTTAATTTAATAAAATCAGTGGTTTGTGAATTGAGTCTGCACTAATAAGTAACAAACTTCACAATTAGGTGCTTCAAAGCCACCCTCCTCAAAGAACATTTGCATAGCTTTCCAACTTTCTCTGGGCTGCTTTCTTACCTATAACAGCCTGATCATGAGAGAGTGTAACTGGCTGAAAAAACTATGGTTGAGCAGAACTTGGATATTTTGGATGAGGTACAGCACTTGGTGAAAGACAACCATCTTCAGTACAGTAATTTCAGCAGTAGATATCTGCTATCTGCTCCTATTCTGAATATTAGTGGTGATTTTGTTCAGACACTTACCATAGTTTCTTTGCATCAAAGTCTCTCGATGACAGTGGAATTGGGTACCCACATATCTCACTGTAGACTCTTGCCACTGTATTGGGTACAGCAAGATGGATCTCTGACATAATAATATCGATGCATACAATGACGAAACACAAAAATATTGGAAATTAATATTATTCATATAAATATCTATTTCCTATAATTAACTATTAAAACCACAAAAATCAAGAACTAACATATTGTCGTTAGTAATATACATTTTTATTTATATCAAAAACATCAATATCAGAAAACTAAGGGCCTCATTACGACTTTGGGAGTCAGACTGAGCCGCCTGCCAAAGCCGCGGGAAGGAGGTTGCCGTCATACAGGTGCCCCCACCCTCAGTTGTATTACGGTGTTTCCACAGGGCTGACCGGCGGAAACATCATATTATGGACATTTCCAGTGGTCAGTCTGGCAGAAACTGTGCCACCGCATTGGCCTCGGCTCCCTTGAGGGAGCCGAGGCCAATGCGGTGGCACAACAGCACCTTGGGTATGTAGTACCAACAGTGCGCATTCCAAGGGTGCTGGAAGGAGGGCCCCTGCAATGCCTAAGCCATGGGCATGAGCAGTGCAGGGGCCCCACTTTAACCTCGTCACTCGCTTTCTGCCAGCCTTCTCATGGCGGGGAGCCTGCCATGAAAAGGTTGGTTGAAAGAGGACTCGTAGTCAGCACGGCGGTGCTAAACTCAGCGCGGCCATGGCTGACCATGACTCCGATCTCCGCCACCCCATCGGGAACCATATACCTGATGGTGTCGGCGGCGGTCCGACTACCAGGTTTGAAATCTGGTGGTCGGACCAACAGCAGTGCGGCGGTAAGACCGCCACCACAAGTCTGGTGGTCTAAAGACCGCCAGACTCATAGTGAGGCCCTAAATATCATCACCTTCAAATAAACATATAATATGTAAAAAATATTGATTCATGCAATATCAACTGCAATAATAACGCCAAAATAATTACATTATCATGAATAAATATAACAAAACACTTTGTACATACAACAATTATTTAAAATAGGCCTAAACATTGTATACATGTTTAAATTAAATGTAACTATGTTACATCACCAAAACAGTAATAATTACACCCCAATAAAAGAGCTAACTAATATCATAACAATACAACCACCAACAAACTATTTGCATTAATTATAAACAGTTGGACAACAATCAATTTTTTTATGCTAATGTGGCCCAACGAGGCATAAATCGCCACACCATATTTACAAAGTTACACAGTACATGCATTGCGTCACTTTGCTACCCCTTGAGCCACATTATGCCTGCGCCAGGCATAATGTATGCAAGGGTGGCGGTAGGAGATCCACAAAAGTGGCACAATGAAATCTACAAGATTTCATTGTGCTATTTTTGGCATCATTTTCAAAGTCTGCTCAAAGCAGGCATTAAAAGGACCCACCCATTGTAATCAATGGGCCTCCTTGCACTTTGCTCCATTAGAGTAAACATTTTTGATGCTAGTGGAGCAAAGTGCCACAATTGCGACAAAAATGTTGACGCTATTGTCCTAACGTGCGCCATGGTGCACCGTATTGTAAATATGGCACAACCATGTTGTCGTTAGGTGGCAGTAGGGACACGCAAGAAAAGTGGCGCATCTGGCCATTAGTGTATTTGTGAACCCACTTGGTGCCGGTGGGAAATGCAACCAAATGATAGAAATAGAAAGGCGTAACCGGGTTAACAGGGATCTATGAAAAGAATTATGAACCGAGCCTACGTAGCTTCAGAGGCGCTGCTGGGTAAGATGGTATAAGTAAAGTGCAACCGTTGGTTGTGGCTCAGCCCCAATTTAAATTTCTTGCCCACATTGTCCATCAAGCAATTTCTTCAGTGCTTTTTTAGAGAAACAGGCTATTTCCTCTCGAATCTCCCAGAAGTGCAGGTAATTTTTCCATTATTCTGGAGTGTCCTCCTAATCTTAGAGAGCCACAGAATTTTAAACGAATGGCCTAATAACATGCAATCTCTGATTATCTCTTGTGTTAATTTCAGGGGCAGCTCCTGTAGGGGCAAAGAGGTGGGACAGGGCAAAGCCACATATAGACATTTAAAAAAGAAGAAACTTAACTCCACCACCACCTCTGCTTTGCTGCTCTTCTGGCTCCCGCTCCACTTGCTGCAAGCACAGGCTCCCAGCCTGCCATGCGACCAATCCTAATGCTGCTCTCGCATGAGAGCGGTGTGCAGATTGGCCAGAGTGCCCTGGCTTTGCACTCTGAGGCAGAGTGGGAACCTCTGCCTACTCACTCCAACCCAGCAATGCAGTGCCGGGTTGGAGAGAGCCCAATGTACACTGTAACCTGTATGAAAAGAATGATGCAATAGGTTACAAAAGCATAGTTCTACAATTTATGGGTCATCCAGGAATGTCATCTTTCTCTGACTCAGCTCAGGATTAGGGTCAATTACTGTTCTGTCCAGCTGCCTGAGCAGGGCCTTGCATCAATCAGCTAGCTGTCAGCCCATGCCTGGAAATGGGAAGAGAAGCCATGAAAGGAATGCTAGGAAGGAGGGGCTTAGTTTCAGAGCACATGTGGCCCAAGCTCCTGGACAATGCCATTTTGGGAGCTATCCCAGAAGACTGTGCAGGAAGGAGGGGACAGGGGAAAGGAAGTGGTGTGGCGTGTCTAGATTGGCCAGAGGTGCATGTCTTCTGGACACTTCCACCCCCCTTTAAAAGTTAAGAGGTCCTGCACAGGGGAGAACTCTCTCTCTTGGCTGTGCTTCGCTGCTGGACACTGGGACTGCAGACGGGCGTCATGGACAACTGGAAAGAAGAACCCCCTGACCGCCCCCTGGGGCAGGGACTCTGCCCCTGATGAACTTCAGGCCCAGCGAGGCGCAGGCAAGGGCCAGGTAAGCTGGCCTTATTTCTCCCCCTGAGTACCACCACCATGTGTGCTCCGTATTTAAAATACAGGGCACCATGGCACAGGGTAGGGCTCAATAAATGATTTTCAATAGTTTGTAGGGGTGGGCAGCGAACTCCGCCCTGCTGGTGGAGCTAACAGAGTTTTTAGTACTCTGCGCTCTGCTTGGAGCACGGAGTTCACCAAAAAACTACACTAGCCCTGCCAGCAGAGCAGAGCTCGCCGCTTTCACACTGCAGCCCAGTTATGGGCCACACAGTGCAACACTGTCTGTGCTTGCGCTGTGTAGCCCATAACCGGGCTGCAGTGCTCATTCACCCTTCCTGATTCCGGGCGCAGGGGGCAGAGAGAGGCAGAGAGCCAGGCCACGGTGCTGGCAACCAGGACCTCTTGGGAGATCCCAGGTGAATCCTCATTTTTATTTTAATGTGCACACTGCAGCCCAAGAGGACTGAAACTGCAGTGTTTGCTGCCTGTGGCCCGACCTGAATTCAGGCCAGGGCCGTAGGCAGCAAAAGCTGCTTTTTCAGGCCTCTTGTGCACCAGCCCGACCAGGCCTCTTGTGCACAGGCCTGCCCCGTGTGCACTGCACACAGGACAGGCCGGTACACAAGAGGCCTGAAGCAGCAGCTTTCACTGCCTACAGCCCTCTCCTGGAATTCAACTAAGTTTTTGTATCAACTACACACAATTCCACAGAGTGGAACTCTGTGAACTCAGCCCAGGCCTAATGGTTTGCACAAATGTAATATGTATCTAGTGAATATTTATTTCCAGTCTCCTCAATAAATAAAAAAAAAGGTGTAATATTGGATTTGTGGAAATAATATCTATAGCATGATTTTTCCAGTATTTTTCCCTATTTGTCTGCTGGATGAAACATTAATGCACTTTACCACGCCTAGCAAGTAGTAAAGTGCCTATGATCCCCCTTTAAATGTTGTTGAATTGGAATGGTCCTAATCGATATATTTAACTTGCTCATAATACCATGATATATGCTACAGGGTATATCAGGACATGGAAGTTAAATGCCAATAGTGGACTGTGGCATCTATTGTGCCACCCAGTACCCCACCCATTACCCTGGCGTTCCGGTCTACCATTGTGGCCTGACTGGAGCAGTGAAGAAACTGCAATTTGACCTGTCAGAATAAACGCTTTTGACAGGTAAAAATCTCCCTTTTAAATACAAATGACACCCCTTTATAGGCCTTGTACACAGAAGCAGGATGCCTGTTGTTTAAAAGTATGACATTTAGAAATTTAATGTTAACACGCCCTTACAGTGACTAGCAAAAAAAAGCTATTTTCACTAGCTAGCTTGCCTATCAAGAAACACCAGGAAGTGGTCTTAAAGATGAATTCTGATATTTCTAATAGGGGACCTGCTAGAAATACGGTCATCAACACTATTTAATATTTAGAAAAAGTCCAACATAATGGTGAAGTCAGATGTTTAATCATTAGTAGGGTTTTTTTTTTTTTGTGGCTGACGCTCCTGGAGGCCAATGCAGTAGCTTGCCAGCTACAGTCGTCGGAGAGCTTGGGCCTGATGAGGTGTGAAAGCCACTCCCAGACCCGAAACAAAGACCTGTGGGAGGTTTCTTCTGGGAGAATGACCAGTTGTGGTGGACACAGGAATTTGATCTACTTCAAAGAGACCTCTACTCTCTTATGCAAAAGTTAGCTGATACTTTGACAAACCCTTCTGTTGTATGCCAGCCAGACAGGCACCAAATCTAGCATTGAGAAAATTGCCCCAGAACTGGTTTGCCATGACCACAGAGGAGGAGCTGCTCATTTGCCTGGCCACTCCTCTGGATGGGTACCAGGCTCTGCGCAAGGGGAGAAGAGTTTCCCCATCTTGGATTTAGGGAGTGAGGGGCACTGTGGGATTGTTTACAGTAGGGCAGCCAGGAACTGCTGTAAAAGTGGGTAGGGTTACCCTCGTAAAATATTACCCTCTTGGTTAGGGAGGGGTGAGTAGTCACTCCTTACCACTAGCTGGTGCCAGGCATGCATGTGGCATCCCTAGACATCCTCCTCAGAACACTTACTGGACCCGAGGAAGATCAGTAGGGAAATGGACCTGCTGTCTGTGACTTAAGAGGAGTCCTGAAGGATTGGACTTGCTCCCTCTTGTATCCAGGACAAAGTAATAGACCCCATTGGTCAGTTGGCTGACCTACTGTGTAAGCTACAGGAGTACAATAAGCTTCAGGAGGCCTTTTTCAGTGCCTCCCAGCTGACCAGTTCTAACTGGACATGACCTGAACCATGCTGGTGGCCTCTACTGGAGTGAGTCCTTACCTCTAACTACTGTTCCTTGGGTTCTGGAACCCTTTGCTGTGTCTGGCTGGATTAGTCATACTACGGACCGGAACAAACCTGCCAAGTCTATCCATGTGATTCAGCTGGACCTTGCTGAGAAGGTATCCAAACTTGTGGAGCCCACCACCTTGCCTCACAGGAGAATTGCAAGCTCTGAAAAAATTGGATTTAGAGCCTCATTTATATGTTGGCGGAGAGAGAACTTCGTTGCAACTGAAACAGTGTTCCCTCCCAGCCAATATAGTGGTATGCCCACCCGATTTGAATGCTGGCAGATCATAGTTGGCCCACAGCAATGACTACTCCATCACTGCCATGGACAAACTTCTAAAAGAGCCAGATGAAGTAATGGCCATCAGAAAATTGGCTATATGTGCATCCGCCCTATTAGGATAAGTGGCCATGTAGCTGTTTTTTTCTGTCCATCACTGCCAGGCAAACCCTGGGGGTAAGGGATAGGAAAAAAACACTAAATACGGCTCTCGCCATGGGAGATGACACTCATGGTGGGGGTATCTTTTTTATTTTCAAAAAGTAAACCTGCTTCATAGTTTTCTTTATCTTTTTTATTTTCAAAAAGTAAACCTGCTTCATAGTTTTCTTTTTGAAAATAAAAAAGAAAGCACTTTGTTGCAAGTTTCTATCATCTTGGGATCTCTACACGGGTAAATATGATCTAAAAAACTAGGCCTAGGTGACATTTAAATTGCCCTGGTGTTATTTGCATACTTTTGTTAATTTTGTATTTGTACATCACAGTAAAATCACAGAGTGGGAATATGAACAGCCACTATGTAAGTTGCACATTTGACTTTTGTTTTAGTGTGAAATGTATCTTTGCATCGAAAATGGATGGGAGGACACATTTTTCTCAAAAATATAGTTCTGAAAGTCAAAATAGCATTTCATGTAAGTACATGTAATTTCACAGAATTTCCCGCAATTTTGCATATTCATGTAAAATGAAATTAGGCAAATTTCACACAACCCTATTAAAAACCTAGGAGTTTCAGGAAGAAATACAGCACATAATAGCTTCTTCTGTTGTACAAGTCAAGCAATGCAGACACTTTCAAATTTAGTTTTCAATTGCATTTATTGAGGGCATGCAGACTCTTTCAATATGAGACAAAACATGGAAGGCCTATTGAAGACAGAAGCAGTCAATCTTTAACATATAGACTACAAAATTAAGGCAGTTTGGACTAACTGTTTTCTGTGTGCACCATATGCTTTTTCCAGCCTTTTATGTATGGAACCCAATTTGCAGTGCACATTAGTGCTACAACAGTAGGAGCTTTTTCCAAAGCAGCTTTTAACATGGTGTGACTCGTAAATGTTTAATTTGTTAGAAGATTTCCACGTAAGAATGCAATATTGTTGAAGGGCATGGTTCGTCTGCATATGTTGGCAGACCCTACAAACTAGGGCGCTCAGTTAAATCACCCCCTTAATTCTGTATTATCCATCTTCTTGGTTGTCCTGAAGGAACAGTAAGTGACATACTTTACTCCGGAGAAGATGTGCCAGCCAGGATTGTCTGATTCACGTTGGTGACTGGGATTCGGGTGGCTGGGGTGGTACACCTGAGTGGTCTGGGGATGTGGCACCCAGAGGGGTGAAGTGGGGACCCATTTAAGCAGGTACAAACAGGGAAAGTGTGCCCTAGTATGTTGAATACGCTGCCCTCAGTCAGTTGATTTTTATTTTATTTTAGATGAAAATTGTTTGCTCTTGTTGAAGATTCTAAATTAAATGTTGTTTATTGTATCTATATGTTACAAAATGCTTGTTGGTTTAGATGTTTACATTTTTGTTGTGGTTTATGGTATGTATGTATTCATTTAGTAATTTTTATTACAATATTTTGTTTTATCATTCTAATTGGATATTGTTTTAATTATATTTCTAAGCCAGTCTGATTACTAAAGATAACAGAAATGATGTCTATAAATACCTACATTTTAGTCTGCTCTGTTGGATTATACTGTTAAGTTTGATTGTAATTTGTTAGGTGGTTTATAGTGTTTTTGCTGTGCTTTCTATAGAGTTACTCCTTTGTAATTTATAAATGTTGCTACTTTGCATAGTACCATTTCCTACATTTCTTTGGTCTTTTTCGAATATTTTGGGTTTGATGTGGGTTACAGATTGCCCAATTCTATTGCAAGTGGATGCATGAACCAAAGACCGCCGCGGCACCGGTGTCACTGGCAGGAAATCCCGACAGCAGCGATATAGGCCAATGTGTATGTCAGAGGGTGGATTGCCAGTTACACCGCTGGTCCAATCACAATGCCCCTTCCCACAGATGTGACTGTGCCGGTAAAACCCCCACACTTGAGCTGGCTGTCCACATCAGGACAGTGCGCGCTCTACGAGCGACGTAAATGCAAAAACCCAGTCCTTATGCAGAGACATATTTCATGCATTGTGTTTCTTTGCAGTATGTTTACCTTTTGCGTTACCGAGCTCTCACCTTGAAAAGTCATTAATGCTGTTTGTAATTCATTGTTCATTTGCAAGGCTTGTTTGCAGGACTACAGAGTGTGGTCCTTTATTCTAAGACTTTCTAGAAGCCTTTCTTGCAGCATGGTTGGGTGTGGCTCATAGGCGGGGCTTAGCTCTATATAAGGGAGCCAGCCCAGCTCTACGTGCTCACTATTCAGAGGTCCCGGTGCAGAGCAGCAGCATTTTCCAGAGCTCCTGTCCCGGAGGCCTATCCAGTCATTTCCAGGCCTGCACTTGCTTATTTGGTGATCTTCAAGCAGGGCAGTAAGGCGGAGGTTGGGTTAGGCCCCCAACTCCGTTTTCCAGTGTCATTCGAGTTTTGGGCCTAAACCTGAAATCGCGTGTGCAATTGTTTTCATGGTATTTGTATAGTGAATTCCGAATCGGCAACAGTGTGCACGATTCATTTCAGGCATTTATTTCGTGGTATTTAGATTGGCAGTGTGCGCGATCATTTCATGGCATTTACATTGTGAATTCTGAATCGGCAACAGTGTGCGCAATTCCGTCCAGGCATTTACTTCTTGGCATTCAGATCCGCAGTGTGTGCGATCATTTCATGGCATTTGAATTGTGAATTCGGAATCGGCAACAGTGTGCGCGATTCATTCCAGGCATTTACTTCTTGGCATTCAGATCGCCAGTGTGTGATTATCATTTCATGGCATTTGAATCGTGAATTCCGAATCGGCAACACTGTGCGCGATTCATTCCAGGCATTTATTTCTTGGCATTCAGATCAGCAGTGTGCGCAATCATTTCATGGCATTTACATTTTGAATTCTGAATCAGCAACAGTGTGCGCGATTCATCCACGGCATTTAACTCTTGAATCATAGATCGGTGTTGTGGCGATCGTTTCATTGCATGTAAATCTAGATGTTCGAATCGGCAACAGAGTGCGCAATTCTTTTCTGGTGTTTAACTTTTGAAATACAGATCGGCGGAGTGTGCGATCATTTCTAGACATTGAAACTTAGATGAGCAGTTTTGAATAAAGTGCATAATATTCCCTGAACATTTGAGTCTTGAAATTGACGTTAATCAGAGAGTGACGTAGAAGTTTTATTCATGGTACTTATACAGTTCATTCATGCAGAGAAAAAAAACATGTGGTCTTTGATTCTTGCTACAATGCAGAGATTATTCTAAGAAGTATTTTGGAGAGAGTTTATTGTTCAAAATGTAATATGCTAAATCTGGAATGTTCATGAGAAAACGTTACATAACCTTTCTTGATTTCCAGGTACCTAGATTCTTGAGGCCTAGTTATAGTGAAGCCTTAGGCCATTCATGTTTTCAGCATGTGTTTATTTGAAACAAAACTTATTGAAAGTCATTGTGATTAATCTTGCAATTGTGTTGTTTAACTCTTGTTTCCACAGGTCTCCTTCCCTGCTGTTCCCAACCCAAACCCCATTCCCCCACTTGGCCATTCTTTAACTCTGTGCTATATAACTAGTGGAGTTTGGAGCTGCCAAGAGGTGGACATGTTGGGAACATGCGCAAGCCCCGAGGATCTTGAGACCCTCACGGGTGAGTAGCGCACTTTATAAATTGTTTTGATTGATTGATTGATCTGGTCTCCTTGACTGTGGCGGAAAGGGATGAATATAAGGCAGAAACTCACCTCTGGTCACCATTGAGCCAATAGTACACATCCTGCTGCTGTTGCTGCTTGATGACGTCCAAAATCCACACCATTGTGGATCATACCCATTTACCATTGGCTCTTCGGTTAACCGATGCAAAGTCAGGTACAGCTTAATGTGCAAGGGGGGGTCTGGGCTGATCCTATTTAGTGGGTCCCTTTTTGGAACAGCTTCCAATGTATGATCCCAAGTCAGCTCTTTGATGCCCTCTTTAACCAGGTCACTGACACTGCACAGGCACACTTTTCTAAATTTTGAATGTGTGCACAACTAATATTCAGGGATAGTGGTGTGTGTCCTCAATACTGTAACACAACAGCAGGCCCTATCATCACAGCAAATCACTGTGACACTCTCCATCTTCTCACATGCTCAGTCCAGTTCTGATAGAAAATAAACTAAAGTAGGGATGATGCATGAAACATAAAGACACCTTGTCTGAAACATTATTGCAATAGACTCTCACACTTCAGGAATATTCAAAATATTTTTTTGTAAAATGGAATCCAAAACAATCTGCCAAAGTATTTTATTGCAAGGTCATCATGGAAACGCTCTTGGTAGAACAGGGTTGGCTTAATCGGGGGACCCCATGAAAGTCTGGGTCCTTGAGCCACAGTCTACTTTGCCCATGCCCCAAAACACCTCTGTGTATAGACCCACTGTCTTAAAGTATATCAGGGACAACCAATAGCGTCACCAAGTGCCATGCATATGTGTGCAATGTGTAAGTGCAAGATATTAACACAAACACATCAGTAACTGCATTCTTCACTCACAACTAAAGTAGGTGTAAGGTACATACAAAACAATGGACACGTCATAAAACAGAAGACAAAAAGGCATGACAACCAACTACCCTGCAGGTGTTGATCAACAAATAATACATTTGCACACAGTCAACACATGCCCAACATACATCAGAGGGTGAAGTGCAAGCAAAATGAGATTGACATTGCACAAGACATGCTGAAACGTTTACCATTTGAAATACTACCCAAATCAATGTCTGGTCAAATTTGGATACATCCCACATACTTATCCCTGGGACACTTCTTCTTGAGCTGTGTGAGTCCTGCACTGGTCCCACACTTTAAATATACAAACCTGGTCATATTGATCAGCAATTAGGGTGAAGATAACACACCTGTAGTCTCACATCCCAGTGTATCAAAGTACAGCAACTAGGTGATGCAAGTGCTCGGCACCATGATGAATGCCTGCCCAGAAAAGCCTCTCACCAATGCATACCATTTCAAATTGTGCATGTACATAACAAAGTACACTATAAACATAGGTGTAGTGTAACCTGCCATAATGGCCATACACAATTACATTGTGTAACAAACCAACCAATGAAACATTACTAGGTTCCGTAAACAAGCTAGATAAAAGTAAATCTAGGACTAATGTGTTCCAAAACAAATGAATCTTGAAGAACTGCAATGGCCAATGGTAAGTCTAACTATAAATGGTGTGAGCACACTGCTGTGACACCAAACGCGCCCCGAAAGACACTGCCAGGGTAACCTCCTGACAAAGGGGCATCCATTGGGCAGGGCAGGCACCTCAAAGCTCTCATTTGGGAGTGAGATGTTTGGGTTTGGGAGGGGTGTCCTTGGAATGGGAAGTGGTGGGCAGGGAAGAGGAAGGAGTGGACCTATTTTTAGGAGGGGGTTTTGGGAAGTGGATGGGTGCAAAACATTTTTCTGGGGTGACTTTGGACCTAGAAGGGGTGGATGGGTGAATAAGAGGGGTGGATTTGGAGCTGGGAGAGGTGGTCTTGGGTGTGTGAGGGATAGAAAGTGCCTTGGGAGTGGTGGTTTGATGTTTGGGAGGGTGTAATGACGAAGGAAAAGGAAGGATCTTCAATAGGGTACTTAGGAGTGGGAATGGGAAGGAGTGGGGTCTTGGAGGGAGCGGAGTGACTGTGTCTGATGTGCTTGGAGTGCAGGTGCATATGTGTCAATTGTATGTGCTGAACGTATGGGTGTGTCTTGTATCCGTGGTGTCTGTTGTGTGCTTGATTGTGTGCGTCTGTGTTTATTAGGTATGTACAAAGGGAATTGTGGATCAGTGAATGTTGTTGTAGTGGAAGTACTAGGCGTGGGTGTGGTGGATGTTGATGTGGTGGTGACAGTGGGTGTGGTTGTGTGTGTTGTGTGAATGGGGGTGGGGTACATGTGGGTATGGTGTTGTCTGTGCTGGCTGTGGATGTGGTGGTGGGGTGTGGTGTGTGCTTGTGTATGTGCTGTCACCTGTGCTGTGTGGGCATGTGATGGGGGAGTGGTGTGAGTATGTGGGTGTAGTGTTGTCAGTGGTGGTTGTGGATATGATGGTAGTGGGAGTGTCTGTGGGTGTGGTGGTGGGTTTGGTGTCTGTCTGCTTGGATGCATGCCTGTTTTTTTGTATTTGTGCTTATGTGTAGATGTGCTGCTTGGTTCTGTGTGAGTGGGGGTGCAAATGTCTGTGTGTGCTTTGGGCATGTATGGAAGTAGGGTATTGGTATGGGGAGGGGTGGGGGAAAGGACATGGGTTTGGGGGAGATAGGAGGCTGCGCTGAGGGAGGAGGCCAGAGCCTGAAAACATCTCTGTAGGCCAGACATTGCACTGTGAATGTCTTCCAGGGAGGCTACATCTGCTGCAGATGGGTGCCTGGCACCAGGATAGCATTCTAAATAGCAGTCTGACCCACAGAGATGTTTTTCAGGAGGGCAACAGGCTTCTCACTCTGCACAGCAGGGGGACCAGGAGCAGGGGCTGAGGTGCCTGGAGGAAAGGAGATGGCTCGGACCGGAACCAGCCAACTAGGTGGGGAGCAACAGGGAGGGTGGAGATGGAACTGGGGGTGGCAGACATGGACAAAGCGTGAACAGATCCTGTGGGGTCCACCACCACTCCGAAGTGTCTACTGGAAAATGACTCAAAAGATGATGACATTAAGCTTGAGTCTTCCATGGCGCTCCCCACACCCTCACGGTCACTGGGTCCCTCTGTGTCAGTGGAGTCGTAACTGGAACCACTGTGGCCAACTGCTTCACCAATGATGTTGGACTTGTCTCCTTTGCTTGCCCTGCATGAATCTGAAATAATACCTAAAAAATTGTTTCGTGCATCTGCGTGAACACATCTGACCATCAGATTCAAGCACAAAAAATTACAGAAGGGCACAGATTACCCTAGCTGCATGTTCACTACATGGGATTCAACATTAGCATGAGCACATGCATGCACGCAGCGTTAGCTGAAAACTGTTGGTCACAGTGATGTCATAACCCCAAACAGCTCCTTTACCCTGAATTAGCTTGTCTACACTCCATTCCAATGTATATACTAGGACAGTTGCTTACCTTGCATACTTTGGCCCTTGTAACATACCATACTGAACTGTTGTCACAATATGTGATGGCTACTAAAAATACATGTCCATAGTGTCCACACAAGCCCCTGAATTCAGCTAATGCTCATTCCCTGAAATAACATAAAAATGTGATGAATGACAAGTCATTCAGCAATGTAGCTGCAATAAGTGCTGTAGCAGAAATCATGTCACATGCAAAGGCTCAATTCACAGTGATGTTATTTTTTTCCTTGATACTTACTCATATGTCCATTGTCAAGATAGTGAAATGAAAGCTGCACTGAGGCATATTACATGCAGCATAGAAAGGTAGGCTGGAGAGACTCAGGGCCAAGGCATTGGGAGATATATAGTACAAATGCACATATCATAATAGTCCATATGGCCCTATGAACATCCTCAATCCTGCTTGGTACTAGTGACAACACCATTCTTAGATTGCATTCCTAAAACCCACTACACCTTTAAAGTTTGTTGCGTGTCAGTGAATATCTATGACATAAAGAGGGAGACATACTTCAGTCCTAATGGTATAGCACATCAGAGCACCATTTAATATTGCAAACCCAGATGGCCTTGTAAAACTGAGTGCAAACACTCACATATGATCCCTACATTTCTACATCTCACTCCCTGATGCATGGTATCAGTCAGTCAGTTAATAAATCTTGAAACGTAATTGCACATGAAACTACATGGAAAGGTGCACCGTGCAACATGTAGGCACTAATGCTGATTCCAATAATGGTGTACACTCATGTTACTGTTGAATACCAGTTTTCCAATTTAAAGTGTTGCCAAGTCACTGCAGAAAAAGTGCACTGTATGCTATGTCACATGTAGTAAGGCTAGAATCACATGAGACTCAGTAGTGAGGGAGCATCACTCCTGACACAATGAAGACAAGTGGCCTGTTTGGTACAAACTTCACCCAGAACATTAAAAACATGCAGTGATTGTGACTTTATTCATGTGTCTGCTCAGAGCAGCAAATTGGTAGGGTAGTGGACCCTGGTGGGTTTCTTGTCATAAAAACATTAGGCAAAGCACATCATCCTGCACCTACTACAAGACCTACGCAATTCAGGACTCTTCTTGTACATTGGACATGGCACGCCCTCAGTGTTGATGGGCAAAAGGCTGCCTGTAACCATACAAACTGGAAAGGTAACATGGACAACTCTGGCCAGGACTCACCCCCTTGTAGCTGCTGTTGGGCCCTCAACTGCCCACCAAGCTCGGGATATGCCACCGTAAGTATGCTAGCCATAAAGGGGGTTAGCCTGCGGAGTGAGCCCGGTCCATGTTGGGAGCACTTCTGCAGCTGAGCCTCTGCGATCTTCTGTGTCCAGCGCGGCAGTTCCTCCCACCTTTTCCTCACTTTCTGAGCAATGGCCTTACAAATGTTGCACTTCTGATGGGCATTGACCTGTAAGGATACAAGAGAGTAAAAAACAGTATATCAGTGCAATTTATTGGATCTCTATTTTGTTGTCATACAATTTGTCTACAATTAGCACAAGCATAAATCAAAAGTTAACACATAAGTGTAGTTTCCAATGTTGAGCACTCCAAAGACATGAATACACACTTAGGTAGTCACCTGCTGACCATCCTCATCATTGGTCATGTCCTACACTGGCAAACCCAGCTCACTAGCATCATATAGCCCTGGCTCATCATACATGTACTGTGATGGGAGCTGCTATGTGACACAACACACCATTGTGAGCTTTAGAAGAGTACACTATTTGTGCATTGTTATACAGTCATCTGGAACCATGGTACAGACGGCATCCTAAGACTTAGGTCACAATGGAATGGCTGACATGTGGTTCAGTGATAGCTTCCACTCTGGTGATATGTGGACAACTTAACGTAATATACTACATCTGATAGAGTTTGTGTAGTATGAAGTGGCATCACAGGACAAACCTTTTGCCAATTGTAACACTGTTACAGGAATGACATCAACATAGCATTGTATTTCTTGTTTGGATGAATGTAAAAAAACTGGTAATTCATATATCAAAACCTCTTCTGAAGACAACAACTATCTTCAGTATTAATGTGTCACATGTGAAACAGGCTTGTACAGTGCAAGCATTACTTATGGGAAATTGAAATTAGACCTGTAAGTGTAAGGGGCCTGTCATTATTACATGAAACACATTAACAATGTGGGTCAGTGGAATGAAGTATCAGGTCAAAGGTGTTATCTCGGTCACCATTCTTAATGTATTCCATGTAAAAACCAATCAGGGCTGCTATTGTTTGATAAAACTCTTTTAGTGATCATCCAAGGATATACAGCTCTATAGGGATTTTACTCAAGCACCTGGGTACCTTATCGGGTAATTAGCCACGCTCTATAAATCCTGATTGATTGATTGCATCAGTTGTATTGTTACACCACCTCTTCCCAGCCGGGCCCATGGTTATGACTGGGCATGACTCATTGTCAGTCCTCGCTCCCTGCAGGCATCACATTTCCAACAGTTCAGCATGTTAGATTGCAGCTTGTGTCCATCCAATATGTGTGCTCAAGGCTGTGGGGCACTCTGAAGAGATCTGTAGGCTATTGGTAGCTCACACACAACAGTTTGGTGAGGCCTGGTCTAGACTGTGTGATATGTGGGAATTGACACCTATCTAACATCATCCTCAATGGCTTTGTCAAGAATACATTTACAGCTTATGCTGTAAAGGCCATACAAGTCTTTACACAGTTAGCATGATCTGAATGCCAAATCTATCATAGTTAACATGAAAAGTATATATGCATAGATGTGTATATGCACCACAAATGGAATCTTGGGATTTCCACACCTCACACATACCAATGGTGATGTTAAGTACCTAATGTATAGTGCCGGTCAATCCCTGACATTATTGTCCTACGTAGGGACAACCAAGCTTTACACCAGTAATCAGGCTTAACTCCAGGGGTGGGTGAAGAATTCCGCTATACCAGTGGAGTTTGTGGATTTCCCACTCCGCGCAGAGTGCGGAGTTCCAAAAAGCTCTGTGAAGTGTTGCAGAGTTTTTTCTCGCACTCGCCAAAGTTAAGTTGGCGAGTGAGAGAAATTGCTAACTTGGCGAGTGCGAGTGAGTTTTCTGAACGCGAGCCGTCGCGGTAGGTCATGGTTGCTCATGATGAGAAATCTGCTGCTCGCGTTGAGGAAGCTGCCGCTCTAGAAGAAAATCTACTTGACTGGCAGAAAGAAATTAGCAGCCTCTAGTGCTCTGTGTGATGCTGTTCTCGCTGACATTACAGTGCGGGAGAAACTCCTGCACTGAAAATCAGTGTGGCTGAGTTTTTTCGCCACTTCATTGGAGTTCCATGTTGCAGAACACCGGGAACTCCTCCCAGGCCTACTTAACACTTTAACTCAGAGGCACACTGTAGCTTGAGGGAATAGAAATGATGGAGTAAAACAAAGTAACATAAGTCTGTTAGATAGTTACCTGTTCCTCTGGTGAGCCATAGAGCTGTCCATATTTAGAAAGGACCTCATCAGCCAGCAGTTCCAGCTTCTCTGTAGAGAAGGCATAGGCCCTCTCACCTGCTTGGCCAGCTATGATTGCTCCCAGAGGTGTCCAACAGCAGCTAAAAATGGAGGAGGTGTTGATAGCAGCAGTGTCAGGAGGCAAGTGAGATATTTTTCAAATGGTGGCATACATGTATGTATACGGATATAGCCACTGGCCCTCTACCATCACAATCACCAACATTAGCCTATGTTTGTGTCTGTCTTGCAGTCAAACGTACACTGCGTGGTCAACTTCTGCCAGGTGAGTTCAGATGCACAATGTCCAATATGCAAGGTCAGGCAGTCGCCATTTTAACGAGTGAACGTACTGTTTTCGTCACTGTTAACTGCATCACCACCACACCAAATGAGGGGTTTCATGTGTAAATATGTACAAATCCATTGGCATTTACATTTGACTCTGCTTTTCATTTGTCTAGTCCTTTATTGTGCATATAGGCCCTCAATATAATATTGGCTGTAAAAAACGCCTACTGCCGCTGTGATGGCCACCAAAAGACCATCACCGCGGCTTCCAGCCATCCACCGTATTATGACCACAGCCAGATTTCCGCCAGAAGGGTGGCCGTGAGTTTCTCAAGGCGCTGGGGGGAGGTGCTGCTACTGCTCGAACAGCCATGTCTTGAGATGTCTCCTGAAGGTAACGAGGTCCTTGGTCTGACGCAGGTGGGTGGGAAGAGTGTTCCACGTCTTGGCAGTGAGGTGAGAGAACGATCTGTCATCGGTGGTTGTTCTGCAGATGTGTGGGACGGTGGCGAGGGCAAGCTCGGCGGAGCGAAGCTATTGGGTCGGGTGTAGAAGGAGAGACGTCTGTTGAGGTATTCTGGTCCAGTGTTGTGCAGTGCCTTGTGAGCGTGGGTGAGGAGTCTGAACGTGATTCTCTTGTTGACTGGGAGCCAGTGTAGGACTCTCAGGTGGGCTGTGATGTGGCAGTGGCAGGAGATGTCCAGGATGAGGCGTGCAGAGGCGTTCTGGATGCATTGCAGTCTTTTCTGGAGTTTGGCCATGGTTTCTGCAAAGAGGGCATTGTCGTAGCCAGTTTGCTGATTACGAGGGCTTGGGTGACTGTTCTTCTGGTTTCAGTGGGGATCCATTTGTAGATCTTCCAAAGCATGCGGAGGGTGTTGAAGCAGGAGGAGGAGATGGCATTGACTTGCTGGGTCATTGATAGTGAAGAGTCAGGATGAATCCCAGGTTGCATGCGTGGTTGGTTGGTGTCGGTGTGGTTCCCAGTGTGGCAGGCCACCAGGAGTCGAGCCATTCGGAGGGGGTGGAGCCAAAAATGAGGACCTCAGTCTTGTCGGAATTCAGTTTCAGGCAGCTGTTCTCCATCCATTCAGGTCAGGGAGGGCAAGCTCTGGGTAATCCAGGTGAAGGGTGTTTGGTGAACAAGGTTATGACACATGTGGGGTTATTCTAACTTTGGAGGAGTGTTAATCCGTCCCAAAAGTGACGGTAAAGTGACGGATATACCACCAGCCGTATTACGAGTTCCATAGGATATAATGGACTTGTAATACGGCTGGTGGTAAATCCGTCACTTTTCCGTCACTTTTGGGACGGATTAACACCTCCTCCAAAGTTAGAATAACCCCCATGGTCATTTTGTTTGTGTTGCTTTGTTTTGCTCAGATGTTTGGCATGGACTGTGTTCTCCAGGAGTTGACTATTCTCTTATCTGTATGGTTTGATAGCTAATTATATTTTGTCTGTTTTGGGTACCTTCATCATTTGGACATTCCAGAGTGGTGACATTTGCGGGTATATGATGCTGTATGGAAGTACAATGGGGATATGGGTTGTTCCTGGTATGGCAGACACTTTGGGTGTACAAATCCTGTAACAAGACCGCTTGCACAGTGATAGGATGGGATGGAAGTTGTGAGGACTCCAGTGGACTTGTCCCTTGTCATGTGGTGGTCAAAATTCAAAATGTGTACTATCATGTGCTCCAAGAAAATGTGTTTGTGGAGCCAAATCATGCTATTACCCCCTTCACTTTGGCTAAATCCTCACTGTGTGTGAAGTGTATGTTGCTGTTTATGTGTGTTATAATTGTAGGGCAAAGTGCTTTTAGCACAACATAAATATTTGTTTGTGACATTCCACCAAATACTGGAAATATGGTTTGGAATTACCCTGTGTTCAGAAAATGTTTGTGGGTTAAGCGATATGGCTCCAGCTGATGACATAGACTGATTTTATTTTGCCTATTCAATAGGAAATTGAGAGATGTATCCCCGCCTTCCATGTTGTTAAGGTCTGCAAATTGAATTGTGACCACTGGCATAGATTGTTGTTGTCATGTATGATTTGCTATGTTTCTGACATAATGCCAGGCTATTGTTGGTGCAATGGACTAAAGATAGTATATGAGAGCACTCTTGTATGTATGTTTTGGTGAAACATGGTTGTGATCCAGAGCTAAACATTGTGTTTATCCAATATATCCATATATATCCAAGTAGATATTAATGTCCTTTTCAAGTTCATATGGAAGTAGATAAATACATTGTAAGGTGTGAGATATACTACTGAAGGCATTGATTTTCAGACTAGTGGATTTATTTTAGTGAACAAGGAGAAAAGAAACATTGTGAAAAACAAACAGGGAAACTTGAAAGTGAAGGAGTTAGTCATGGTGAATGAAACCGTAGCTGTAGTTGCAAAATTGTCCAAATTACTATACTGCCATCGAAAAGGTAGATGTGTCCAGAAATAGTCTACAGAAATAGTCTACAGAGTGAATTTGTTATACACACTGGAGGAAATTAGTTTCAAGGTTTCTTGCTGGTGAAGGTCTTGCTATCCTCACATTCTGATAATTTGCAGGGGTGTCCCAGCTTGCCAGTGCAGGGGGGATCCACAGCTGCAGGGACAGGTGTGTCTTCCTCTGGCAAGGCTTCCTTTCCTGTGAATGTAGCAGATGTTGATGTCCTTGATTTAGTTGGACCACAGGAAAGGGTAGATGGTGCTGGTAAAGCCCTGCACAGGTAGGTGTGAATGTCCTGCGGCACTTCAATAATGGAGCCCATGTTAGAGTTATGGGCCTCCATCTGATGTTGTATGTCCCTGTGCAGATACTTCAGCTCCCAGATTTCAGTGAGCACCTGGCCCGACATGCCTTGGGATTCATGATAGGCTCCCAAGACTTGGACAATGGTATCCTAGGTATGAGTGGCCCCAGTGGCCTCACTCTGTCAGCCTCCAGTTACCCTCCCACAACCCCTCTCACCATGAACCTGTGCCCTTAGCCCAGGGTGCCCACTTGTTTCAGGTTCCTATGTAACTGGGGTGGTAATTGTCACATTAGGATCCAGCACAGGTGAGCACATATTGGTTGTAATTGTGCTAGGGACATAGGTTGTGGTGGATGGTGTTGGCTGAGGTGTTGTAGCTGGGGTCTCAGTAGACCAGCACCGTCATCCGCATCCAGGTAACCAGGAGTGTTGTCATCTCTGAAGGCTTGGTCCTGGGGTCTCTTCTGTGTCCAAGCTCTGGGCAGGTGGTCAGCCAGATTGACCTGTTGTGAAATAGAGAACCCTGTTATTGGTGGAAGTATCTACATCTTAATATTTGGTAACACAGTAAGTAGAAACCAAGAAGAAGATAAAATGGGTAGAGTTTACAGTTGTGATGTATTTCAGTGATATTAACCTTGTTGACAAGACATTTGTAGATGTTAAGTACATATACTTTCATTAAGCAGCTCATTAGATGTCCTTAGATGTTGTTTTTCGGATTGAGGGATGAACATGATATCTTCCAAATATTCAAGCTAACACAGTAGAGAGTTAACATGTGTATTTGATCATTCCAAGGCCTAGCTTGGCACAAAACAGGCAATCACACAACTTTGTTGTATATTTAGCATTAGTCATCATGTGAACAGTGCAGAGTCAATGGATCACCTGCAACTTCTGATCTGCTGTGTTAACTTCATGCCTTGCAGATATCTGGCCCACCCACTTGGTGTGGTGTCACTCATTCCATCAATTGTTTCAGTTGGGGAGACCAGGGCAACATAAAGCAAAGTAAGCAGAAATGTCTCTGAGTAGTCTATAATGATTTTTTGAGGGTAATATGTGTTATTTTTTATTTTAATCTGGCTTAGTGTTCATAGAATGTAACACTTTGCTTGTTAGGAATCAGTTTGTAAATTAGGGGTATATTACTTTTATGATATTCACCTTGTATAGTGTATATCTGTGTGTAAGGTGGAGGGCATAATTCACGTTTGGGTTGATCTAGGGAGATTATTTTCTGTTGCATTCATTATTATTCTCTTGTCATTATGTTTATTGTCATATAGAAAGAAGGGTTCTTCACTATGTGTAGTGGTTAGATTTTCAGTAATGTTTATGTCCTTTTCAGGATCATCCAGGTACACTTGCCCCTAATCCCAGCTCCCTTTATAGGGTATTGCCCTGACATACCTTAGGGAATACTTTTACTATCATCAAGAAAGAATAAGCATACATTCATCGCTCCCAAGGAGCTCATGTACATCGTTTGTAGTTAGTATATTTGTGACTTACTGTATGTCACCTCAAGAGTATTGTTATATATTCATGTAACTCTTCTGTGGTACACATGCTCTCATGTTTTACATGTTTTGTTGTACGTGTTTACTCTTGGCGGTGTTGTTGTATGCATCTGGGAAGAGCTAGTGTCTTATTGCCAGTCACTCACCAGCAATCCGGCTCACCAGCAATCCGGCTGAGCCATGATGACTCAGACCTCAGCACAGTACCTTGCTTAACTCCCTGAGTGCTGCATGCAGAAAACGTGGCTAAGACAACGACTGGAGCTCACGGGTGTGGCTCAGAATTCCCATTTAAGCGACACCTGAATCTCCATTACCGCTTTGCCTCCAGTTTCCTTCCCGGTCTCCGCCTGTCAGAAGAGGACTTAATGCAACGCGCATAAAGACAATTTGCTACTGATACTTACCAGAGATCTTCACTTGCTCTGTCGCAGCTATCCTTGTAATTCTTCACAGTTACCTGTAACAAAAAGAAAGTGTCAGGTGTTAGCCACGGCGCCTACATTGCCGATCGGGATAACATAGTCCTTTTGGACTACATATCCCATGACGCCTAGAGGGGAAGAGGTCGCTTAAAAAGCAAGCACATACAGGAAGTAATGTGCGTTATTCGTTTCCTAGAAACCAGTCGGATGGACAACGAGGGCTCTTGCTGACGGCGTTTCCGAGGTTGAGTTGTTTGCTTAGGAGGTTTAATTCCTCCTTCTGTTTTCCGTGGAGCCTGGGACCTTCCCAATATCAGGGGGAGTGTCGAGTTTATTTTCCCAGAGGAACCTGCCACGAAGGAGAAGTGGTAGCGGTGAGACGATTTGGTGCCGGAATCCCTCGCCTTTCTTTTTCAGTTCGACAAGGACACTGGTAACTTCTGAAGCACGGCGGTCTTTTGTTTGAGTTACCAATAAAGCACGATTATCCTTGGGGCCAGAGAACATTATATGTTTGGCTACGACAAGGGGTTAATGTTTATTTTTGCGGGAATTGAACTGCCGGGACGATTTTTCTTTTCAATACGTAATGAAATAACACCGGGTTATTCCTACAAATTGCGTGACTATGACCTGGGGCTTAGTGGATTAACTGAGTCATAGAAAGGACTACGAGATATGTTCTTATCATCGTTAATTTTATTCCCTTTCTCTTTGTTTCTGTCTCCTCATTATTTCGTGACTATCTTGTATAACTGTGGGTGTTGAGCAACCCATTAGAGATCATCGGTATTAATTGTTGGCTTGGGGAGTCCATCTATGATTCAGATGGAGCACAGATAGGTGTTGGATTAGTTCTGCCCTCATGAGTTATGGGCAGGTACGGTCGTTGGTACTTTAGCGAGACATTGCGAGAGTAGACAGGCAATGTGATATTAACACTGTGTATTCCTCTCTTTACAGATATCCCGTCCCTGCTGTTCCTTCCCCTTCCTTCCCTCACCCGATTACTCCAATGCACCGTGGTTTATATAGGTGACTTGGTGGAGTCAGGAGGCGGACCCTTATTTGCATCGCGCCGAGTCTGAGGAGCATCTACAACGTGACAGAAAGAACAGGAGACAATCAGAACCACCAAGGTATGTTACTAAGGTGAACTACTAATTCATATCCAAGACTTTCCTTTTAACAAGTAACTTGGCTCAGTTACTTGGCATGATAAGAGCGGGTCTTTATCAGCACTTGTAAAAACATTTATTTTTGGGGCACATTTTATTGGCTTGGCATTTCTTGGATACAACAATATGGACCTGGGATGGCACAATATTATAGGCAGATGCAAATCAAAGAACTAATAATTAATGCCATAAAGATAATGTATGTACTTTGAGGAAACAGAATATCATTCTTGACTTGTACAAGAATAACAATTACAGTGCTAGGTACCTTACAACAGAAGGGGGAGGAGGAAACATGATATCGTTCTTGACTTGTACAAGAATAACAATTACAGTGCTAGGGGCCATATTTACTAAAGCATTGTCCCATTGACACAGAATGGGTAAAACCCTTTGATACATCTGGCCCTAGGTACCTAATAACAAATTTGCCACTGCATATAAGTGTGAAGAGTCTCTCAGTGTCATTGTATGTGTCTCATCATATCTTATGCTTCTTAACCTTTAGATACCATAACCCTTGTGTCACTTGCACAGTTGTTCCCTGCTTTGTCTGAATCTACTCACCTCCCAGCACCTCACCATCAGGATACCACCTGACCTCATCTCATCGTAGAGCTTACATACGCCAGTTGCCTCATAGGTATTGTGCGTACATAGAGGAGAAGGGGTTGAATAGAAGGGAAGAAAAACCACAGTACCCTTAGGAGTGAATCTAACAAGTTCGACATATTCCTTCTGGTGTTTCACGCAAGTTGACAACTCGCAGGTACTCCACACACCAACCTACCCGGGCCCTCTCCCCTTTTATGATCAGCTCACTAATTTGCATTTCAACCCATCTGGTAGGTAGGATCAGGAAGTGGGATTGGTTCCATATCATCTCTGCAAGGCCTTGCTCCTCTCCAGTTAAGGGACGGCGACTTCATTGACAATCCTGGCATTTTTTGTAGCAACAGTGGTTTGTCTTTTGTACTTTCTGGTGTGCGCTATTATTCATTTTAAATTAGAGATTGCTGCCATTTGCTCTGCAAGTGCTCAGGGTTTGAGGAGTATATTTTCTGCTATTATCTCTGCAACTGGTTGAAATATATAAGTATTACTGTTTGTTAAAACTATTTTTATTTAACCCCTTCGCTGCCAGGCCTTTTCCCCCTCCTGTGCCAGCCTTTTTTTGGCTATTTGGGGCAGTTCGCGCTTAGGCCCTCATAACTTTTTGTCCACATAAGCTAGCCAAGCCAAATTTGCGTCCTTTTTTTCCAACATCCTAGGGATTCTAGAGGTAACCAGACTTTGTGGGTTCCCCTGAAGGAGGCCAAGAAATTAGCCAAAATACAGTGAAAAATTCGTGTTTTTTTTTAAATGGCATCAACAAAGGGTTTGCGGTGCTAAAATCACCAGCTTACCAGCTTTCAGTAACAGGCAGACTTGAATCAGAAAACCCAATTTTTCAACACAAATTTGGCATTTTACTGGGTCTTACCCAATTTTTAAGATTTTTTGTGCTTTCAGCCTCCTTCCAGTCAGTGACAGAAATGGGCATGAAACCAATGTTGGATCCCAGAAACCTAAACATTTCTGAAAAGTAGACAACATTCTGAATTCATCAAGGGGTAATTTGTGTGGTTCCTACAAGGGTTTTCTACAGAAAATAACAACTGAAAAAGAAAAATATTGCAATTGAGGTGAAAAAAAACATTTTTTCTCTACGTTTTACTGTAACTTTTTCCTGCAATGTCAGATTTTTTAAAGCAATATACCGTTAAGTCTGCTGGACTCTTCTGGCTGCGGGGATATATAGGGCTTGTAGGTTCATCAAGAACCCTAGGTAACCAGAGCCAATAAATGAGCTGCACCCTGCAGTGCGTTTTAATTCTATACCGGGTATACAGCAATTCATTTGCTGAAATATAAAGAGTGAAAAATAGCTATTAAGAAAACCTTTGTATTTCGAAAATGGGCACAAGTTAAGGTGTTGAGGAACAGCGGTTATTTGCACATCTCTGAATTCCGGGGTGACCATACTAGCATGTGAATTACAGGGCATTTCTCAAATAGATGTATTTTTTTACACACTCTCTTATATTTGGAAGGAAAAAATGTAGAGAAAGACAAGGGGCAATAACACTTGTTTTGCTATTCTATGTTCCCCCCAAGTCTCCCGATAAAAATGATACCTCACTTGTGTGGGTAGGCCTAGCGCCCGCGATAGGAAATGCCCCAAAACACAACGTGGACACATCACAATTTTTGACAGAAAACAGAGGTGTTTTTGCAAAGTGCCTACCTATATATTTTGGCCTCTAGCTCAGCCGGCACCTAGGGAAACCTACTAGACCTGTGCATTTTTGAAAACTAGAGACCTAGGGGAATCCAAGATGGGGTGACTTGTGGGGCTCTGACCAGGTTCTGTTACCCAGAATCCTTAGCAAACCTCAAAATTTGGCTAAAAAAACACGTTTTCCTCACATTTCGGTGACAGAAAGTTCTGGAATCTGAGAGGAGCCACAAATGTCCTTCTACCCAGCGTTCCCCCAAGTCTTTCGTTAAAAAGGATACCTCACTTGGGTGGGTAGGCCTAGCGCCCGTGACAGGAAATGCCCCAAAACACAACGTGGACACATCACATTTTTTTTAAAGAAAACAGAAGTGTTTTTTGCAAAGTGCCTACCTGTAGATTTTGGCCTATAGCTCAGCCGGCATCTAGGGAAACCTACCAAACCTGTGCATTTTTTAAAACTAGAGACCTAGGGGAATCCAAGATGAGGTGACTTGTGGGGCTCTGACCAGGTTCTGTTACCCAGAATCCATTGCAATCCTCAAAATTTGGCTAAAAAAACACCTTTTCCTCACATTTCGGTGACAGAAAGTTCTGGAATCTGAGAGGAGCCACAAATTTCCTTCCACCCAGAGTTCCCCCAAGTCTCCAGATAAAATGCTACCTCACTTGTGTGGGTAGGCCTAGCGCCCATAACAGGAAATGCCCCAAAACACAACGTGGACACGTCACATTTTTTGACCGAAAACAGAGGTGTTTTTTGCAAAGTGCCTACCTGTAGATTTTGGCCTCTCGCTCAGCCGGCACCTAGGGAAAGCTACCAAACCTGTGCATTTTTGAAAACTAGAGACCTAGTGGAATCCAAGATGGGGTGACTTGTGGGGCTCTGACCATATTACTGTAGCCCCATACAACCCTGTTTAACATACCTGAAGATGTGGTGTCTGGTCTTTCTGGGTATTTAACAGGCTTGTTAAAGAATCAGGGATACAGTAGTAATTCAAACCCAATTACATCCTTTAGAATAGCACACTGTTAGACTTGTCAGCATTAGGATGGTCTTCCCCCAAACATTTTGCTTTTAGTTTTACACTTTTTGTGGCAATTTGTTTTTGTTGGCTCTGGGACTCTTTACCACTACTAACCAGTTCTAAATTGCTTGTGCTCTCCACTTTAAACATGGTAAAATTGGCTTACACCTGATTGACATATTTCATTTGGTTACAGGTCCCTTGTGGAGTGGTATACTATACACCCAGGACTTGTAAATTAAATCCTACTTGTAGGCCTGTAGCACTTATTGTGCCACCCACTTAAGCAGCCTCTTAAACATGTACCAGATCTGTCATTGCAGCCTGAATGCAGTTTTAGCTGCCAATTGGACTTGTACATAGAACCTCCTTGCCAAGCCTTAAACTCCCCTTTTTTGCATATAGCACATCTCTAAGGTAGGTCCTAAGTAGCCCAAAGGGAAGGGTGCATTGTAATTAAAATGTAACTGAGTTTTACATGTCCTGGGAGTAAAGAACTCCTAAATTCCTAAAATCATTTTTCACTAATCTGAGTCCTACCTCTCCCATAAAATAACATTTTTAGATTTAATAAGTGATACAATTTGATTGGGAACAGGTAAACATTTTGTGTTTGGTGGCTGAGAAATGTACATTTAAAATCCTCTTTAGTGGTAAAGTTAGAGTTTAAGTTACAATTTCAAAATGCCACTTTTGGAAAGTTAGCATTTTCCTGCCCTAACTATTTCGTGCCTGCAGCCTGTTACTGGGTTACATGACTGGGTGAAGCAGATAGTTGGAATTTGTTTTTTCCTCCAAGACAGCCACATAACAGAAGGATTAGGTGTGCCTGGTTAGAACATTAACCGTCAGAATGGGGGAGGTGGAGCTGGGCACAGCTCAATTGCAACTGAATAGACTTGGCTCTGCCTGCACACAAATGACTTGTCACCCCTGCATTGTTCATGCATCCAGCTTGGAGCCAGGGCAGGTGAAGGGGGAAACTTCAAGCACTTCAAAGGGAATTCTCTAGAAACTTCTCCAACTTCAAAGAAGGTACCAGTTATACAAATAGGACTCTGCGAACCATTGAAATTGAGCAGTTCTTTTAAGTAACTAAAACTCACCCCCAAAGGTAACTATAACTCACATCTTCGCCATGAACAGTTGTCACATCAATATGTTTATTGCAAATGTTGCATTGAGAGCATAAAAGATGGCATAGACTATGTCAAAAATGATATATGCGGAATAATTAGATGTGCATGGCAAAGGTGTGAGTTATAGTTACATTAGGGCGTGGGTTTTAGTTACTTAAAAGAACTTTAACTATAACTGCTGCATTTCTATGGTTTGTACGAGTAAATTCAGAACCTAACTATAATGTCCCTGTAAACTTTGTTTTTTTTCAGTGAATTTCTATGTTTTTAAATGTATAGTAAGTTTAATTGCTACATGTGAATTCAACCACCGCCACGCACGGCCTTCAGTCGTGCGTGGCGGCGGTTGACCACAGGGCCTGGCCTGTGGCCTGGCCCTGAAGCCAACCCCCTCTAAGTACCTAACCATGCACTGCCTTCTCCCGTGCACAGTAGGGGTTGCCTGCAAGGGCTGGCCTGCAGCCAGTCCCTGCGGCCAACCTCCCTAACCACCCACCCTGATGTGCATGATGGACGTTTGCCAGCAGCGTCTGTGGGTGTGAAAATAGGTGTGAGAGGCAGTGTCTGTGGGTAAGAGTGGCTGTCAGAGTGTCTGTCTGGGTGTGAGAATGCGTACATAAGTGTTTTAGTGGGTGCGTCAGTATGTGCAAGGGTCTGTGAGTGGGTGCATGAAGGTGTCAGTGTGAGTGGGTGTGTGATGGTCTGAGTAGGTGTGTGAGTGTGTGCGTAACTGTCTGAGTGGGTCTGATTGGGAGCATGAGGGTCTGACTTGGGCTGTGAATGAAGTGCATGAGGGTCTGAGTGGGTGCATGAGGGTCTGACGTGGGCTGTGAATGAGTGCATGAGGGGCTGAGTGGGTCTGTGAGTGGGTGCCTGAGTTTCTGAGTGAGTCTGTGAGTAAGTGAGTAAGTGTCTGAATAGGTGTGTGAGTGGGAGAATTGATTTAAAGAGAGACAGAGAGAGAGAAAGGAAGTGAGAGGGAGAGATAGAGGCTGTAGCCAAGCCACAGCAAACAGGTATGTCCTGGGGTGGCCTGGACATAGCAGGAGATGGCCATGGGGGTTGGCGGTCCCAAGGGCCATCTGTGGCTCAACGAGGGGGTCCACGCTGCCCCCTCCAATGTAGGCAAAGCCAAGGGGTGGTCCCAGGGGCACAGAGGTCCGATGGGGCCCCTTTTTAAAAAAAATATGTTTGCCCCAGTGGGTGGTGGTTCCTGGGGTTTGGGGGCCATGGGCCCTCCAACATACATAAAACTGTAAGCCAGCATTTAGCTCTATCTTCATAGTGCAAAATGCACCCTCACGTCTAAAATGGATCCCAGGATGCATTTTGCACTAAGAAAATAAAGCTAAATGCAACAGAAAATGAACATGAGCAGCCTGCATCCACTCGTGCTCGCTAGGTTCATTGTTTCTGTGAAAGGATTTTTGTGCCAAATTACTCATAATCAAAAATGTATAATGTGAAAATGCATAATTATTTAATGTTTAGTAATTTAAGCATCAAAAGAGTAATGCAAAATGACCAAAATTTCTCTGAAAACTGAGCAGGATGATGTTTTCATTTGTTCTCTTGTAATGAGAGCTAAAGATTGGAGGGGGTGCAAAATTTGCAAAATTAGGTTTTGTGCAATTATGTGAAATTTTGGCAAAATTACTTGCTATTACCCAAAACGATAATTCATAATTTCATGTTATGTAATAGCATAAAATGCATCCTAGTGTCATCTTGTGGTGTGAGGTTCACTTAAACAAAGGCACTGCAAACAAGAGCTACTTGCGTTCTATTATCCCCATAAGTTTCCCGTAAACTCTTACTGCAAATAGCACATAATTACACAAAGTGGCATAATACCATAATTTTGAAATTTTTGCATAAAAGTTGTAACACAAAATTCATTAAATTACATGCATTACTCTGGCATAATTTAAATTATGCCCAGGCCTAGCATGTTGTTCTTTCAGGAAAAGGAAGCGTCCATTGCAGACATAGAGGTCTTGCTCATTACAAATTATGTGGGTTTATGACTGTTTTAAGAGAGAGAAATCTTTATTGTATAAAAATAATTAAAATCATTGCAAATATTATAATTCATAGGACCCTAAGGTTGGATTAGTTTTCTTTGTCACCTCACCAGTCTATGCCTGTGCCTTGTACAGTGATCCATTTAAAATTAATTACATTTCTTGGCACACCAAATACATTCATAAAAATAAGTTTTTTTTCATTTTGTTCATGCAAACATTCCTGTTGTCTTATTTTATATTACTTTTAGGCCAGACAAAAAATCATCTTCATATTCAGAGACTTCATCTGGAAGGCAATCACTCCACATAATTTTAGATATTCCAAAAATACAAGGGCTATGCAAAAATTGAATGGTTTGCATGTGCGTAGTTATGAGGAACTTCGGGAAAATTACACATAGTTATGCAATTTGCAGTACCTGATCTAAGCACTATATTTAGCATCCTTACATAAATAATGGACACAAGTATTTATTCCCCACTAAAAACATAGTGAATAACACACAAGTGTGGCAAAGAGCAGCTGCCTGTGTTCAGGTTGTTTAAATTATTCCCATGTGCCACAAAGGGTGTAGATTTATACAACCTGATACAGTATCATTTTCAAGAAATTTGTGTAACAAGCATAACACTACATTTCCATAATTACTTAAGGTTTCATCAGGATAATCAAAATGTCACTAGGCCTAGAAATTCTGTGTTCACTATTGGTTTGTAAATATATTTTGGAGTATGAGTTTTTTGTGTGTATATAGTAACTAATATTGAATTATATGGCTCAGATAGAAATCCTATGATACAGGATTCATGAGCTGTTTTGTGTATTGACATATAAAAAAGAAGTTAATTTTGTGTTCACTATTGGTTTGTAAATATATTTTGGAGTATGAGTTTTTTGTGTGTATATAGTAACTAATATTGAATTATATGGCTCAGATAGAAATCCTATGATACAGGATTCATGAGCTGTTTTGTGTATTGACATATAAAAAAGAAGTTAATAGTAAATGGGGGTTTGTCCTCGATAGTTAGTTTATATTTTGATCCCTCACCCATTTAGGCTTCATAGATCAAAACCCCAAGTACTTGTATGGTCCTTAGAGTGTGCAGCAGCACACAAGGGTTCTTTATACTACATAAGAATTCTCTTAATATTACACTACTACACAATGTTAACCTTATGCAATCCTCAGAGATAACCAGTTTATTTGTGACATATCAGGTTTACAAGCTTTAACCTTTACAAAAGACGAAATTGGAGAGTTACTAAAGAGACCGTCTGCATTGAACCCTGAAGGGGATCAGTCAAGTTTAACAGAACAAGCTGCAGCAGAAAAACTCCTATGCTTAAAGAAGAAGCAGATTCATATACATCTACACAAAGAGGTTCTCCTGGAACACCTCCGGAATGGCACTATTCCACTTGGTTTGTAAGTAGAAAACATCCCTGTTATTTTCATTCAGGAGCCGGAATACTTAGGCGACTTCAGATGCATTGGAAACAAATGCTCAAGAGACTGGATGTACTGATCTATAAAAACAGCTGAATGCATCAGCAAGAGGCTATTGGAACAGATTGCAGGATTAGAAAACTCTATTAAAATCAAATCTGCTATTGCAGATGCCAAAAGTCTGTTATCATGGATCGAGAAAGAAATTAGAGATTTTAAGTTCAGCACTGAGAATTTAAAAAGAAAAAACTTCAAAAACGTATTATAAACTTCTCTAAAGACCTGGTATACCCCTATTTGAGGAAAGAATTCAACATCTTGGAAAACCACATTTCTTACTTAATATCAGGAAAGAAGCAAATAGAAGATTCATCAGCTTCTCTGATAGCTCATCATATTCAGACACAAGAATCAGTGACTTTGAATACTCTACAAACACATCTGAGGGCCCTCTTAGAGTCATTTTTTAGGAAGGGGACCAAAGAGAGGGAGAGGCAGGAGATGGATGAATTCCAGACAAGGAACATGGGAGATATGTACCAGGAGACAAGTGTACAGATGGGGGAGTGACAATTGATTACAATTTACAACTTATCAGAAAGAGTATTCGATCCCCTATGAATAAAGGTTACTTGTCAAAGGCATGTCATTTGTACCCACGGAAAAACTTGATCACGTGAAAATCTGTTTGGAAATCATCAAGTTTTTTCACAAAATGAGATTAAAATATTATTTCTCGAAAGATGATCAATCACCGAAGTGTGGTTTTTCAGGATTACGAAAACCATCTGCCTTCTTTCCTCCATCGAACAATATTCCTCTGGAACTTATTACTTTTGAAAAGGTAGTCCTTACAAAACTTGATCAAGTTGAATGTAAAAGGAACTATGTCAAATGCAACCTTTCACAAGAAGAAGTGCCAGCACTCAACAGACTACAAAACAAGGAAAAATCATCATAAATCCAGCTGATAAGGGCAGAGCCATTGCCATTGTGGATCATTCCTACTATTGTTGGAAGGTAGGTCATTAGTTGTATTGCCTGCACAAGTAATGGGTCCGCACTCGAGCACTACTGGGAATCAAGCACCCCATTGTAGCGCTTGGTGTGACTCTGAACTTGGTGGACCCTAGGGGACTGGAGTTGTGCCCTAGGCCATCTTTTCCATTGAACCGGTGGGAGTAGCCAGGTGTGGGATTCCCCAATGAGAAGGAACAACATGGGGTATCCGGATGGGACAGGACACCCCCGAACCTGATGGTAGCCGGGGGTGGGCTCCCCATGCTGCTCTCCAATGAAGCAGCATGACCGGGGTGTCCAGGTGGATTGGACACCCCTGGCCAAAGAGAAATGTGGTGCAAGACCGCATAAAGCAATGCAAAGGAAATCAAAGCAGTGCAGCTCTCCTTAGTACAGCGGAGGAGCCGCTCATCAACTATGCATACCTCCCCACAATGCCTTGCGAAGCACAGCGTTTCCATTAGCTAAGTTCACAGCTTGTGGTGGCCCCTAGAAGATGGGGTCACCACCAACAGCATGCCCATGGGCAGGGGGAGATTCAAGAGCAGCACAGTCTCCCCTCATCGCCAAGTATGTGTCCCCACCCTAAGTTGGGTGGGCAAGAGAATTATAACCCACCCAAGGGTTCCACAGCATCGTGAAGCACAGATTTGTTAGAACTTTTACTCTTTGCTTTTGTAACTGTGCCTCCTTTGGGCAAAATGCTGTAATTGCAAGTGTTTTTATCAAAGTAGACAAACTTTTTTGCAAAATGTAGGGGCTCTCACTCCAAATTACAGACGAATATTGCATTGGGACACAAGTAAATATTTTGCCATGTGGGTTGTTGGATTATAGTTCTCCTCAGGGGGGGACCAAAATGATTACACAATGTCATTCAAAAGTAATTCCATCAACTTGTGTGTAATTTTAAATTGTTGCATACTATTGTGTAGTGTGTGTGTGTAATAAATGTACTTTTACTTTATCAAAAGGTGTGTGGTTCCCAGTAGTGGTCGAGTGCGGTCCCATTACTTATGCAGGCCACACAACTAAGGACCCACATTTCAACAACTATGAACAAGAAATACCATATCAAATTCAGCATCAATCACATTACCGCCAAATCCAGGGTAAGCTTACTCCCTCCATCAGAGAGGAGATAAAGGATCTAGTAGAACAAGGTTTAGAAGGCAGTTGTTTGACAGAAAAAGAAAGAACATTACTCTTAAATAAATATCCCAGGACTCCAGTTAATATATACACTCCCAAAGATTCATAAGGATTCACTGCATTCCCCTTGTGGACGTATTATCTCGGGAGCAAATTTTATACTTGAGCCTCTGGCAAAATATTTGGATGTTTTCCTAAAACCATTGATTCACAACATACCGAGCTACTGGAAAGATTCTACAGATATGCAAAATAAATTAACACAAGTCACATTTGACCCAAATCACGATCTCTTTGTGACCTTAGACATTACCAATCTATACACTAGTATCCCACATGAAGCAGGACTAGAAGTAATGGAATTCTTCTTGGAGTTGACGCTGCAACCTTATGAAATACCATCAAGGCTTTTACTTGACATAGCCCAAATATGCCTTAAAAGGAACTTTTTGACTTTAATAAGTACTTCTAATTTCAAGTCAAGGGGATCACAATGGGATGTCCCTTCACCCATGAAATGGCTCTCATGTTCATGGCCAAATATGAGGAATACTGGATATATGGAGAGAATCCCTATAAAGAGAACATCAGAACATGGAAGCGGTTTATAGGTGACATTTTATTTTGATTGGGAGTGTTACAGAAAACGGGCTCCAATAGTTTGTACAACAACACAGCAGATATAAAATTTACATCCCGTTGGAGTGGAGAGGAGATACATTTTCTGGACTAATCAAACACGAGGAGGGTGCGATCTTCACTATGCTATACAACAAATGCACCAATAGGAATACTTTCCACCATTATTCCTGCCATCATCAAAGCAAATTGCAAAATAATTTACCATAAAGCCAATTCTTACGAGAAACTTTTTTAAAAAAGGAGGATTACTTCACCAATGCACAACATCTAATTATGAAATTAAAAGCCCGGCATTACCCCTACAATCTACTTAAGAGAGCCATGAAATGGGCATGGTATACACAAATAGAGGTATTATTTGAACCTGTTGAGAAATGTGCATCAGATCGCCTAGTATGTGTCATGACTTTCAACTCGAACACATCCGAAGTGAAAAAAGTACATTGAAAACATAGACTTCTTTAAAGAATTACCACTCTTTGCCCTGAAAAGAAACAGACATTTTAAGGATAGACTGGTTCATTCCAACACAGACAAGAAAATGCCTCCACTAGATTCAAGGAATTTATTTGGGCTACCATCCATCACTGGCCACAGATGATGTGCAAACTGCTTGGCATGTGAATCTACAATCAAAGGCAACAAATTCATATATAATGATATATCAATTAAACATAATGAATTTACAAGTTGTAAATCGACAAATGTTGTCTAATGCATCCTTTGCCCATGTAAAAAGGCGTACATCAGTCAAACCAGTCAGGAAGTGCGCCCTAGAATCAGTCAACGTAAGTTGAGGATTCGGTGCCGGAACATGTCAGCTTTACTGGTCCAACACTTTATAGATGTCAAACATATCTTAGCAGATCTTAAATCGACAGTACTAAGGAGGGTAAAAGAGGCAAGTACAGGTCTCTACTAAGACAAGAAGCTTTCATGGTTATGAAACTGCGAACATTAGAAACAGGCCTGAATGAAATGACCGAAATAGGTCATATGCAACGTCCGCAGTAATATATCTCTGCGCATTTCCTTCTAACCTGCTACTAAGTTCCAACTGAGGTACCTAAAGAGGAGCTCTGATGAACAAAACCCTAGGAGTCTCTGCATATCCGAATATCAGAGAAAGCTAATGCTGGGATTAATTGCAGCACTCCATCTCCAGTTATATTTAAAGAAAGGCTGGCACTTACTTTTTTTCAGATTTGTCTTTAATATCAAGGACAATATGTGACATAAACTTGATAAATCACACGAACACCATTTGTATTCCATGAGGACAGTACCTCTCCTTCCTAAGGCTATAAGACAGGTTTACTATTCCAACTGTAGTTTATCCAGGACAATAATATATACCCATCTCAATTGAATCCAAAAACAATCCTAACCGCATGCCCCATCAGCTTCACAATGCCACACCTATGGCACATGCAGGACTTTCTCTTCTGACTGAGCAACCCGTAGCACCATTCCAACAGCTAATCACCAATGAAATTCTGTCTTGGAAATACATCTCCCATTAGCACCATGACATCACCTGTAGGATGTACTCAATGTCAACACAGTTGAATCTTTAATAGTGGGCCTTTCACAAACACTAGATATGAGAAGAAACTTTGTGGCCTACACATGCACCTGCAATAAATCACTTACCAAAGCATGGGAGCAAAAAGGCTGATTCCAGACTTGTAAGCTGGTATGGATGTGCACAGGTACCATGCCAATGAATTCTCAGACCTTTTCCTCCCAGGGCCCTCATTACAATTCAATGTGGAAGCTCTAAACTTAATTCTTCTCTATGCTCCTTTCAAGACTCACCACCAAAATATAAAGATGGGGCTCCCACTCTAAGCATTTCTTGCAAACAAGTTTCTAATGCACAGTTTTGGTGTTTGTTCTGCGAGTCTTTCTTAAAATAAACCAGTCAGCATTCGGTTGTTCAATAGTACACAACCTTTGGATATTGGCTATATTTTGTATTTTATTTTATTTTATCTAAACAAGCCTGCATGAAAAAAGCATTCTTTTAATTGAGAACAGACACTATAACATGTGCCTGCCCCATTTTATTTAGTCCTGACCTCACATTTGATCACAATTGTTTAAAAGCACAATGGTGTTTTCAGATTGCAAATATGGGAATTATGCACACTTTTAAATCTTACTCTAGAGGCTACATAGTTGGCTATCTCTGTTCATTTTCATTCAATATGTCCAGACGACAAGTATGAACTAAGCTTTGATGATGACCTCCTCTAAAGCTGATCCCGACACTATTGATGTCGAAACGTGTTGGCGATTTGTGGCATAAGAGAGGTGGAAAGGCCTTCTTCCAATCCATTAGTAAGTAGCACAAACTCATGTTTTGAGGGAAGCTATGGACAAAAGCACCTAGGAAATCAGACTCTATCTGGCTGGCTCCCCTTCTCCTAGCGAACTCTTGGTATACCCTTGAATTGTTATAATAAGCTAACCCCAACATCTTGTCTCAAGAGTAGCTTCTGGATACTTTCCAATTTATGGTTCTAGATGAAAAGTTTACACATACTTGTTTGTATTTTTTATCCATTTTTGTGTTTATGTTTGTCTGCGAAGCAATACCTATTGGATTGTTTCATCAGTGTATTTTCTCTGCACTATTGGTTTGTGAATATGTTTTAGAGTATAAGGCTTTTGTGTGTGTATTGTAACTAATTTTGAATCAGATATAAATCCTATGATACAAGATTCATGAGCTGTTTTTTGGTATTGACATATGTTAGAAATGTGGTCTTTGGTTAGCAGTCAGGTTACCCCCTGTCCAAGCAAGGACCCTCACTCTAGTCAGGGTAAGTCACACACAATCCAAATTATCCTGTGCCCACCCTCTGGTAGCTGGCCACTGAGCAGTCAGGCTTAACTTATAAGGCAATGTGTAAAGTATTTGTGCAATAAATCATGCAATAACACAGTAGAACACCACAAAAAATACACCACACAGTATAATATTTATCTGATAAGATGCGTGTCAAAATGATCAAGATTCAATAAGTATACGTTGAGATATCACTGTAAAAATGATATAAAGTGTCTTTTAGTCTTTAAAAAGCAACAAGTGTCTCTTGCAAGCACAAAGTACCTGGTTTGCGTTCAAATTCTCTGCAAGGGACCGCAGAGGAGGAGTTGCGTGGAAAATGGGGAGGTGTGCGTCAATTTTTCCGGCGCACAGGGACGATACGTCGTTGAGTTTCCACTCAGGGCAGGCCTTGTGTCGATTTCCAACACGGAGACTGGGATCCTCTTCGGGTTGCGGGGTTTTTGGACACCCCAGGGACGATGCGTTGAAGTCTGGGGCTTGCAGGACGAAGTCACAGGGGCTGCGTCGATCCGGTTGGTGTTTGCATGGAAATTTCTACTACACGGCAGGTGCTGTGTCATTTTCCTCTCACCAAGTCGGGCTGCGTTGTTCCATCTCGGCTTTGTGTCAATCCAGTGGGCCGTGCGCCGAATTTCCAGTCGCAACACTGGTGCTGCGACGATCTTCTCCTTGCGAAGTCACGCTGTGTCGTTCTGGTTTGGAGTGCGGTGATTGTCTCACTGCGGTGCAGGCTGTGCGTCATTTCTTTCAGGCTGTGCGTTGATTTTCGCCTCACAATGAGTTCTTTTTCAGTCCTGAGACTTCAGGGAACAGGAGGCAAGCTCTATCCAAGCCCTTGGAGAGCACTTCTCAGCACAGACAGAGAGCAGCAAGGCAGCAGGGCAACAGCAAGGTAGCAGTCCATCTCAGCAAAGCAGTCCAGGTGAGTCCTTTGGGCAGCAAGGCAGTTCTTCTTGGCAGGCTGCAGGTTCTGGTTCAGGGATTCCTCCCCAGTGGTATCTTGTCCAGAAGTGTCTGAGTTGGTAGGGGCAGAGGCCCTGTTTAAATACCCAAATGTGCCTTTGAAGTGGGGGGGACTTCAAAGAGTGGCATAGAAGTGCACAAGGTCCCCTTTTCAGTTCCATCCTGTCTGCCAGGGTCCCAGTAGGGGGTGTGGCAGTCCTTTGTGTGAGGGCAGGATACCGTCCTTTGACATGTAAGCGTCAGGCCCTCCACCCTCCCAGCCCAGGAAGACCCATTTAATATGCATATGTATGCAAGTGTGACTGAGCATCCTGTGTTTGGGATTGTCTGAGTAAATGCACAAGGGAGCTGTCAACTAAACCTAGCCAGACATGGATTGTAAGGCACAGAAGGATTTAAGTGCAGAGAAATGCTCACTTTCTTAAAGTGGCATTTCTAAAATAGTAATATTAAATCCAACTTCACCAGTCAGCAGGATTTTTTATTACCATTCTGGCCATACTAAATATGACCTTGTTACTCATTTCAGATCAGAAGCTACCACTCAAACAGTATATGAGGGTAGCCCTATTGTTAGCCTATGAAAGGAGCAGGCCTCACAGCAGTGTAAAATGAATTTAGGAGTTTTACACTACCAGGACATGTGAACTACACAGGTACATGTCCTGTCTTTTGTCTACACAGCACCCTACCTTAGGGGTTATCTAGGGCCCACTATAGGGGTGACTTATATGTAGAAAAAGGGGAGTACTTTTAACTGCCAAGTCGAATGAAACTGCACACTCAGGCCTTGCAATGGCAGGCCTAAGACATGGTTAAGGGGCTACTTAAGTGGCACAATCAGTGCTGCAGGCCCACTAGTACCGTATAATCTACAGGCCCTAGGCACATAGAGTGCACTTTACTAGGACTTATAAGTAAATTAAATAAGCCAATTGGGTATGATCTTGTGTCACCATGTTTTAATGGAGAGAGCATATGCACTTTAGCACTGGTTAGCAGTGGTAAAGTGTGCATAGTCCTAAAACCAGCTAAAACAGTGTCCAAAAAGTGGAGGGAGGCAGGCAAAAAGTTAGGGGTGACCACCCTAAGACTGTCAGCTCTAACAACATATAAAAAAGAAATTAATAGTGCTCTCTGCTCTGTCGTTAGTTTATGTTTAGATCCCTCCAACATTTAGGGCCTAATTACGACCTTGGCGGATGGGATACTCCTTCACAGCCGTGACGGATGTCCCATCCACCGTATTACAAGTTCTATTATATCCTATGAAACTTGTAAAACGGTGGGCTGGATTTCTGCCACATTTGTGATGGAGTATCCCATCCAGCAATGTCGTAATCAGGCCCTTAGTCTTTGCAGGATCAGACCCCCAAGGGCTTTTAAGGTTTTAGGATGAGGCCAGATACAAGAAAGTTAGGAAATGCACTGCATGGGGGAGATGAAGAGTGGGGGAATGGAAACTATTTTCACAGAGCTTCTTTTTCAGGATAAAGTCTGAAACATGCTACCCCAACCACCAGAGGGCCAGTAGTTGATTTCTAGGTCAGAAAGAACAGAGCCTTGTGAAGGTTTAGTGAAGGTAGGCTATACCTTTACTTATTTCCCTTTATGAGCTCCCTTTGTCTCTTTTCTCTTGCTTTCTTTCGCTGACCCCTATGGATCTTAGTATTTTGACTTTACTACTCTTTTTATCTTACTCTAGTTTTCCCGTCTAATGTGGCTCAGTTGAGTACTTTTCTGTTTTAGACCTGGCTTCGGATTTTAGCTCTTGTTTTGGCAAATACAATTCAACTTTCTGATCGACTGGAGTGATACTCCTCTTCTTGGGCAAGATAAAGGGTTTGCCTGGGGTTAGTTACAATGACAATTCACCTCACCTAAGTAAGCCATTTCAGGTATTTCTATACTACTTACCTTTTACTACAACTCTTCTTCTATTATCTTATACTCTCTACATTCTATTTTCTCACTTGACTTTAAGTCATATGGTGCCTCTGTGACACTGTGCCAATCTGTATTTGAGAGAGTCCATTTCAGGTTTCTTACCACCACCCTGCTGGAAATGAGTATTCTGTCTCTCCCTAATCTCTAATCTCATCCCCCCTTTCTCACTATTTAGAATCAAGTATTCCCTACTTTACTGCAGTACATTAGGACCAGCTGGAAGGGAAGGGAAGAAAGTGGAATTAACTCTACTGCTTTTCAGGCTGATCTGAAATAGTTGTGACTTGTGGTCCTTTAACTAGCTGAAATTTGGTAGTGATTCTATTAATGTGTTCTACCGGTAATCAATATATATTAAAAAAAAGACAAATATACCTTTATTACAATTGTATGAGCTTGCAGTATCCTGGATCAGAGGATATGCTTTTGTAGCACATCTTCAAATTGATTATAGTGTAGGAGAAAGAATACAAACAAGGAATGAAACCCTTTCTGATACTAAATATAATTTTACTTTGACAATACTGCTGCAATTGTCAGTGGCAACAAATCCAATGAAGAGAATTCTGGGTTGATGCCATTTGTAAACTTTCATATTGAAGACTTCTAGGATTTTAGCAGCTATATTGCTTTCGCCATGGAGAACATTGACTGTAGCATACCAAGGAATGTTTTGTGAAGCATCTGCAGCTGTTCTTTGCTTAATTCTTTTGAAGGGGGCCAACCATGTATTGACACATATGTAGAGAATAGCTTGAGAACTGGTTAATATGTCCGTAGTGAGATTAATGGACAGCATAGTACTCTCCTTCATTTAATCACCAACAGAATCTAGCACTAGATGGTGCAGCTGCGGAAGAGCAGCAATTAAAAAATAGTCATGCTGGGAAGATTCCCATATGGACAAATGGCCTTCAAAAATTGGAAAAACACCTTTTCTTTTACTAAAGAAAAAAGGAGAAACACAAACAGTAGTTTTATGGCTAAAGGTCCATTGTATAAATGGACCACAATATGTGTTGTTTCAGTTGTGTAAATATATGAGTATTTGTTTGGTGGTATACAGACTTATTGCTGAACCACGACTTCATAATGTGTTGAGTTTGGATTTTGTTGTTAAGACTCCTTAAATAACCTATGTGCAGGCAGGATGATTGAATGCTTTGGGGTGACTGTGGAATCCCTCTTTTCCTTTTGTCAAGTACTCAATATGAGCAACAGGGCTGCCTCTGTTGATAACAAAATTTTCTTCATCATCAGCACCAACTTCTATCTGCTATCTGTTCAGGTTATTCTCTCTCAACAACAGCCTTCTTTCTGTAGGTGCTCTTCCTAGGATTGAAAGTTGGTTTAACTTATTGACCAATTGCCCCCTTATAATAGGATAAATAAATAAATGAAATGAAATAAATAAAGAAATACATTCTCACTGGTCTGCAGCAAACTGTGAAGTCTACAATGTGGTCCTCAATCAATTTATGTGTAAAGAAGCCTCAAACTGGGGAAGAGAGCATCCCTATACAGCCAAACCCAGAACTTGTAGTGGAGCTAGACTGCATTTTGATTTTTCTTTGGGTGGGCTGCGACTGCAGTGGGATAGTTAGTGCTGGCTTTTGAGTTTTTTGAGTTTTTAAGAAGATGGAGGCAGGTACTGGTACTGGAGAAAGTTGAATGGATGAGATGTTAACTTCTAGAGTGCCACTCCCAACATAAACAATCACTGGTTTAGCTTGCTTAGTGCCAGCTATCTTTCTGGAGCATCCATGTTCCCTTGTCTCCTGTGTTAGCACTTTCGGATTCAATCCTTGTCAGTTTCAGCTGAAGAGGAAGTTGTAGAAGATGGTGGGGTGGTCTTTCTTTCATTGATGAGATGGTAAAGATGATGTGTCTCACAGCATCCTGCTAGGTAGCATGCTCAACTCCTTCCTCTGCTTCTACCTGAGGAAGATCAGCTGTAGCAAATCCTTGTTCCTTGTTTGTTCCTGTTGTATTTCCAGCAAAGATTTGGTTTGTTGGGATACTTCCATTTTGACCTTACTGGTCTCAAACTATAATCATTGCAGCACTGACAGACATCTGCCATGGTTTTATTGGTGGTGGTATAGTTGTTGATCCCAGATAATTCTCCCAAATCTTCCTGCATAGAAGAGGTGTGGGCCTGTTTTCTCATTGCGACAGATCAATCTATCAATCAAACAGTATTGTAGAGCATGGCACTGTCACCGTTGGTTCATCTGGGTGTTGTGGGTGTGTCGTCTTTGTCGTTGAGCCAGGTCTTGCATTTCTTCCTGAAATCCACCAGGAAACGTGCTGTTCGAAGATGGAAGGGTAGTTCACTGCAGGTCTTGGTGGTGATGTAGGAGATGGAGCGACCCCCGCTTCAGGTGTGATAGATGTGCGGTGTGTGCTCGGGCTAGTTTGTCTTACTGGTCAGTGGACGTTCAGTCAATAATTAATGTAGTCCAGTCATTGATCATGCAGAGCTCTGTAGGAGTGCATGAGGATCTTGAACTGGCATATTTTCTTGATGGGGAGTATGGCTGCAGCATTCTGGATGGCCTAGAGTCTTTTGAGGAGCGGAGATGCCAGCGTAGAGAGCATTGCTTTAGTCGAGGTGGCTGGTGATGAAGGCCTGAGTGACGGTCTTTCTGGAGTTAACTGGGATCCATCTGAACGTCGGAGTGTATAGAAGCAGGAGGAAGTGACTGCATTGATATTTAGATCAATGCTAAGTGTGTGATCTGGATGAAGTACAGTCTTGGAGATTAATTTTTGTGTTTGCATGAATAAACACACTTGAATTTAATTCAATTGAGGAAGTGATATTAAGACGCATACAATTTGCAAATATATTACAAATATGATACATGGTATTGACTATAATTGCTTCCAATGAAAATATAACTGCTATTTAGAAATAGAGGGGCAACTAAAGCTTCTAATGCAGCTCCTTCATTTGATTATCTATATATGTAAGCCTATGGAAATAGATATATATTATTGAAGGAAAAGTGGATAATAAGGATTACCTTTCTGTGCACAATGTACACAATATTTTTATTTTATAATCTGAAACAAAGGAAGAAACATGTGTTACTATTAAAAAATGTAATCAGTTACCATCCAACATCAGATTTGTAAGCAAACTCACAGAACACTGATAAAAAGAAAAATGTCCTCTTATGCTTCTACCTTTATCATCCACCACAATTATGAAAGGATCTTCTTTACAGCCAGATTGTATATTTCAAATTCATCATTACTAAGTAGAAATTTGAGGAGAATGCTGGAAAATAAGTAAGACATTTAGGGAAGCAGGTTATCCCAAACAAATCAGTGTTTTTAAAATAGGAGGGGCATCATTGCAGAGGAAGGAGTAATTATAATTTGAGGACAAATGTAAAGGAGAATGATTAATTCACTTAAACCACATATAAACAATTGAGTCAGATGCGGATTGCATAATAATTAGAGCTTAACTAAGCATTACTCATAAAATCACTATCTTGGAGTACACATGAACCAAACAGACAATCTATGCTAACTGGAGCCACATGTAAAGTAACAATACCCTTCTACCATTGTAAAAATTGCAAATAGGTTAATATGTTCTGAAAGGTGATACCATTACTCATTCTTACACTGGGAAGAGGATACAATTACATAATTATGGTTCATGTGATACTACCTTCAGTAAATAGAAATTACCTTTCAGTTTTAAATTAATTACATAGTAATGACTGAAAAACCTTCTAAACTACAGTGGATTGAACACTATTCATATATTTTAATCAGCAATTTAAAGGCATAAATTTTAACATATTTCAAAAGGGACAGACATAACACACATTGAATCAGATTGGTAATGCGACAGGTCATATAACCACCAAGAAAAAATGTGGATAGATGCAGAATCGCTGTCCAATGGGGATATGTATAGGACTGGAGGATAAATTCCGCTCTGCCGGCAGAGCTGGCAGAATTGTGGTCAATCTGCATTAGGCTTGTAATGTGGGGTTCTGGCCAAATTCCTCTAACTGCTGCATGGTGGAGTTATTTCTAATGCGGAGCTTGCCAATGGTAAGTTGGTGAGTGTGAGCAAGAACTGGCATTCCCTAGCGAGTTTTTCAGATGCTAGTAGGGCACCCGGCGAAATGTTCTTACCGTTAACCGTCATGGGCAGCCGTGACCATTCTTGGTGGGAAAGCTGCCGTTCAAAAAGAAAATGTACTTGAGAGGCAGCAAGATCAACTCAGGTAACAGCACCCTCTGGCATGCTGAATTGTGCCATTCACACAGAATTTTCAGTGCAGAATGACTCATTGCATTATAAATCAGCATGAAGTGCCAGTTTCCGTTCACAGAACTCCACAGAATCTCGCAGACTTTTCATGTCATTCCGCAGAATTATGCCCACCCCTAAATATGTATAGATATAACGCTTCTTGCGCTCTACCTAATGGGATTAAATGAGAAACAGGATATGATAATCATTTTCTGATTCCATGGAAACTTTCCATGTCTTTATATACTAATGATAAAGACAGAATATCACAAAAAAAGTATTTACTGGTTTGTCAACATATTTCATCACTTTGTTAATAGCAATGATTTATTATTTTCATTATATATAAACAATTCATTGCATGTTAACAGCAGACTACATTTGTAAATGATAATGGCAGACATTTGGAAAAAAATTAATAAGAGTGCCACTTTTGAAAATTTTCCCATTGAAGTTCTCAAGGTATCAAGATATATGGAAATACTTTTGCTTGTTAAATTGGAAGAATTTACAGACAAATTGCAACAACAGTGAATTACATGAATGTCATATTACTTTACTTCTAGTTAGACTAATATATTGAATGTGAATTCATGAGATAAATTGTAGAGTTGTTGCTCAACCTGAAGTGAGAATAAGCGTTACTAATGACATCCTGGGCAGGGACAAGAGAAATAGAAGGTTATTACTAGGTACAAAATGTCTTTTCCTGTGAAAAAGGCCAAAAACTAATCCATTTTCCTATATGTTTTTGGAGGTGAACACAGTTCAGGTTGGTGGATTACTGCACATTTAAATATGATTTAATAATCCCAAGGATTCAGTAAAAATTGAACATAACTGGAAGCTCAAGTAAAAGGATTTTAGGAGCGCCAGACAAAATACATGTCTTTGTTTAAGTACATTCCTTTCCATAGTAATAAGGTATATTTGAGGCTATTGTTTTCAATCTGAATCCATTGTGTGGCTGTGTGCATTAGCACAATGAGGCAATTGCCTGCAATCGCCCAAATGCAGCATGGGTGCTCACAGTACGCCCATACCAAGCACTTGTGCATCAAAGTGCCATATTTTATGGCTCATGTCTCTTGAATGGACAGATCTCTATGTACGTAAGGCTACCATCACACTGTGTGGTGCGTTGTGAGGTTCCAAGAACAGCACATCAATGGGACATGCTTTCCCAAGCAAATACATGTGTAAGGCCATTATCCTTACAAAGCTTCTGCTAGAAGGTACACCAAGGTATTGTCTATCAGTATTCATTGCTCATTTGTTGTGTCTCTTATCACTACTTCAAACTGCATGATGTTCAAATGGATTTCCAAGGATGTAACCAAAAATAAGTTCAATCCTTATATGCATTCTATCAGAAATAGGGCAGATTTCAGGTTCTTAGAGTAAAAATGTCACTGTTTAGTTAGTTTAATGAAAGATTTCATAACGGGCTCTCAACTTGCAGCATCTGCAGTTTCTTTTATTGAGATACAATTTACATTCATATTCAAGACATGATTAGCGCAATTAAGTATATAAATGTAAAATAATATTGAATTTTAATAGGTGGGCTGCACCCAGCATTTGTTTGAAATACTGCTTTTAATACTACTACTACTACTAATAATAATAATAACGATAATAATAAATATTGTAAGACTTTTGGCCAAGATTTACAAACACATTGTTTCAGGTTTGTGTTACTATTTAAATGCAAACCATAGGCAAAGTGCATTTTGTGGTATTTACAATTTAAAGAAAATTGACATTTGAATTAGATTGTAAGCAAAATTAGTGTAAGCTGTGCAATGCTTTGTCTTACTTTATTTTGCATCAAGGGGCTGCAATGGGTGGTGCATGGGTGTTTGTAGGAGTAGGGCATCTAACACAAAAACATTTGAGAGGGAAGTACTTTTCAGAGTCCTTTTAAAGTTTGAGATAACAGAGTTAAGTCTATTATAAACTTGGGGTAATAATACATAGATAGTGGATTTGGGTATATCTTTCTCAACCACTGCTTGCTTATAGTGACATTCAGCATCATTTGTTCCCGCCAGCATACATAAAATGGAGCAATGGGTCAGTCCACTTCTGCCATTTGCTTTGTGGGCAGTGCCATTCACAATTTGGAGTAAACACAAGGCAGCCATTTCATTGTGTGAATTGGATGGGATGAGCTCTGGGACATAGGCAGACTCTTTTTAAAATATATATTTATATATGTCTGTACACTGGAAGATGCAGGATCACAAGAAAACAACAGCCAGCCAGGGCAAAAATCTGGATCCCAAAGGATACAATGAGCCACAAGAAAATGTAATATCCAAGAAAGAAGTGGCTCGAACAGATGATCTCACCAAAGAACAAAAATATATTTCTACTACAACGTTTCAGCTTCCGCCTTCCTCAGGTAGTACAAAATTGTTTGCTCAGTGGCTGCACAGCTGACACTGGTGGATTTTCAAAAAGCATCATGAGTGAAGATTCCAATTGGAATGTGGAATCAATGCAGTCCTGAGAACTCTTCAGATATGCAGAAATCAAGTGGTATTGTCAGTGATGTTCAGTCCATCTGGATGCATATATATATATATATATATATATATATATCTATATTACCTAGTGGCAATTACCTCCAGGTAGTTATAGTTAGGACCTAGTTTCTATAGAAAAAGTGTTTTTGTTTGCTAATAGCTTTAGCATTGTTTGATGATGCTTCACAAAATTTTCCAAAAAACAAAGGACGTCACTTCAGTTGCTTTCTGTAAACTTTCAGCGTGATCAATCAAGTGGGGGCGGAGAAAAAGAGGGGGGTCCCAAAACGCATTTTCCCCATTCCCTTTTCCATATGGATTATGAGCAGCGATAGTACAGAAAACCACTGGACAGAATTACACCAAATTTGGCAAAAAGGTAGCTCTTGGTCCAGAAAGAGGCCTTTTTGTTATTTGGTGTAAATTCATTCAGTAGTTGTGTATTTATTAAATGAAAAACAAATTTTTATATATAGGGATGCAGATCCTTCTCGGATCCTCCTCAGATCTTGGGAAAAAGCAAGGCCCTGATTGGCTGGCCACAACCTGACCGAAAATTTGTGACCACCATTTTATTTCTCGCATTGGCTGGGGGGGTTGATAAAAACAGTCTAAATACCATATAAGGGATCAGGATACAGGTATCGTGAGCCTATAGGATACATGGAAGGGTCCACCTCATGGTAAAAAAATGCCTATTTTTTTGTTTATGGCCGATCCATAGATTCGATGATCCTCCTCAGATCCTGAGGAAAGGCAAGGCCCTGGTTGACTGGTCGCAACCTGATAGAAATATTAACATGTGCATTAAAAAAACATAGAAATACACAGAAAAAACAAAATATTACATGTTTTTGTTTGGGTAAAACATGAACCTAACTATAACGTCCCTGTAATCATTGGTTTTCGAAATGTGTGAGAGAGAGAGTGATATATAGATATAGATAAGTAGATACAAATAGAGAGAGATAGAGATGTAGATATAAATAAATAGATATATAGAGATGTATAGATAGATATATAGACAGATGTATAGATATATAGGTAGCTGTATATGTAGATATATTAAACAGAGTGGGGCAGAGGGCAGAATCCTGAGGGACCCCTTGGCTGAGACGCTCTGAAGGATAACATGAATTGAGGGTGATAGGTTAGTGTCTAACCTCTAGGTAGAGTTAATCCATTGAAGGACTGTTCCACCAATACCAATTTTCTTAAGCCTGGTAAAAAGACTTGAGTGGAGAACTGTGTCAAAGGCCTCACACATATCTAAATGAACTAAAGCTACCAGGCTCACCCTATCAGCTGAAAGCCTTAAATCATCTAAAACTGCTACCAAGGCAGATTAAGTGCTGTGGGCCGGACGGAAGCAAGATTGTACCTGCATGTGGATGTGGTGCTCTTCCAAAAAATATGAAAGCCCCAAATCAACATTTTCACCAAGATCTTGGCCCCCAAATGGGATAAAGTGAGATGGACGAAAATTGGCATGAACAGATTGATCTTCATTTGGAATTCTCTGGATTTTGTTTTTCTGGGTGCTAAGCCGAACTTTACAAGTGAGATACCATTTATATCATGAGAAGTGGGGGAATGCTGGAAAGGTGTAAATTTGTGGGTCTCTGAAGATTCCAGAACGTTCCCTTACAGAAATATGTGCAAAAAGCATGCTTTTATGCAAGATTTGACATTTTTTTGTGGCTTTTGTGTTATAAATCCTCAAGCGATCCAAGTAAGTCATGCCAACCCGTACTCTCCCCTTTGCCAAGTTTTCAGAAATGTGGTGGTTTGGTAGGTGTAAGTATTTGGGTTATTGATGAGGGGATGGAAGTCCCACTCAGGCAACAACCATAATCTTTGCCGGGGGAACCACAGAAGTCATTAGATTATCCTGTGCTTACTGCTCTGGTAGCTTGGCATAAAAGAATCAGGCCTGACCTAGGGGCCAAGTGTAAAGTATTTATGCAGCACACAGATAGTAATAAAGTAAAAACATAACATAAGAAAAATGCCAAACCAATCTAGAAACACAGAGTAAAAGTTTCATAAATAAAATGGTACCAGACCAACAAAAATCCAATTAGTGGAGCTGGAGATATGCATTTTTTAAATTTTAGGTAGAAATAGCTCCTAAAAGCACAAAGCACCACTCTGGACCTGCTTTGTGCCTACAAGGAGGTACCACAGAAAGGTCTTGGTGGACCACGTCACCAGGTATCCAGAGGCCATCCCTCTGAGGACTGTAACTGCACCTGCAGCAGCCAGGGCCTTGATGGGGATTTTCACCTGAGTGAGGAACCCCAAAGAAGTGGTGTGTGACAGGAGCACCAATTTCATGTCTGCATACATGAAGTAAGTGTGGGTGGAGTGTTAAGTAACCTACAAGTTCTTCTCACCCTACTATCCACAACCCAGTGGGCATTTTGAAAGATTTAACAAGACACTAGAAGGCATGATTTTGGGTCTGCCTGAGCCCATGAGGAGGAAGTGGGATAATGTTGATGTTACCTACGACTTAGGCACAGCTCTCCCTGTGCGGCTGCATCACACTTGCTCCAGCCTTCTCCTTGCCTTTTCCCCTGTTTTTGAATGCCTTCTCATTGCTTTTCCTCTCTTCTAACTGCTTTCTCATGCTTTTCCCCCAGTTTTTGTGTGCCTTCTCAATACTTCTCCCTCATTTTCACTGCTTTCTCTTGCTTTTTCCCCTATTTTTTGTGCCTTCTCCTTGCTTTCTCTCAATTTTTTGAGTGCCTTTGTCTTGATTTTCCCTCATTTTCATTGCTTTCTTCTTGCTTTTTGCCTCATCGTGTGCTTTGTCCTTGCTGCTCCCCCTCTTTTGTTGCCTTCTCCTTGCTTTTCCCTTGTTTTAACTGCTTTCTCTTTGCTTTTTCCCCTCATTGTGGCTCCTGCATGCCCCCTGATATTTCCCACCTCCCACAAAGTCCTGCGCACCAACTCCCAGTACTCTTCCCTCCTCACAGGACCTACTCAATGGAGCTGCAGTGTGACCCCAATTTAGAAGGTCCCATGCTCAGCTCTCCCTGTGCTGCTGCATCGCTCTTGCCCCGTCTTCTTCTTGCTTTTCCCCATTTTTTTGAGTGACTTCTTGCTTTTCCCTTATTCTCACTGCTTTGTCCTTGCTTTTCTCCCTATTTCTTGTGTGCATTCTCCCTGCTTTTTCCTCATTCTCACTACTTTCTCCTTGATTTTTCCCCGTGTTTTAAGTGTGTTGCTTCTCCCTCACTTTTTGTGTGCCTTCTACTTGCTTTTTCTTCCATTTTTGTGTGAATTCTCCTTGTCTTTCCCTTGATATTACTGCTTTCTCCTACCCTTTTTTGTCTTTCATGTGTGCCTTCTCCTTGCTTTTCCCTTGTTTATTGTGTGCCTTTTTGTTTTCCCCCTGTTTTTGTAAGTCTTCTCCTTGCTTTTCCTTTGCCATTACGACATGCCCCCATTATTCCTGCCTCCGGCTGAGCCTCATCAACCACCTCCCTGTGCCCCTCCCTCCTCCTAGGACCTACTTAATGGGCTCTGCAGCGCGGCCCTATTGAGCAGGTCCCAGGTCCAGCTCTCCCCATGCTGCTACATCGCTCTTGCTCCTGTCTTCTTCTTGCTTTTTCAGCACCTTGAGACCCTCACTAGTGACTTGATCCTTGATTTATTGACCATATCTGGGTCACTCACACTACACTTAATTTTCAAGGTACCTTTATTAGAACCATATTTAGAATTTGGAAAAAGGGAGTATTTGTCACAATTGTGGTGGATATCATGTCTGGCGTATTACTAGTGTCATAGGCTTTCAATGCACTTGCAATAAGGCAGGTGGGACATCTACTACATTTGTGAGAAGGTAACTAAAAAATCTAAATAAAGCCCGAAGTCTTGATTGCCCACATCCTCACATTATATATTTGGTGAAAGATGATGATGATTTCACAATACTCATTCCACTCAAATTATTGCTTGTTTGTCATTTAATTATCTACAAGGGACCGACTCTTCTACTATGTGAGATGCTGGCCAATGTCTCCATTATGATCTGATCACATTACATTAGAGATGGTGGACTGGTGTCAGCCCATCTTTGAGCACAACACTGCACAATTACTCACATTACTTTAGAAGTGATGGGTGAGCTCCAGTGGCAAAAAAGTAAATTTGGAATCATTTGGGGTGGGCCTGCTGAGGAAAATGGGTGAAGCCATGAATCGGGTAACATCACTGGTGGGACGCTATGCAGACAATTTCTTTCTACATTGAAGTTTCAAAGAAATTAATGTAAGGTTTAAAGCTTTAATTCTTAGCCTGAAAGGGCATTTTCAAATGGACAATTGTTGGAGCAGTACCTTCAAACACTTCTCTTCACTCAGTTTAACTGATGCTTTATCATACTTTCAGGGTGCTGGTATTGTACAATCAGACATGAAGGACTGATGGACAGAGATTGTTGTAGATTGTCCAAGAATTCTAACAGTAGTCACATTTCAGACAATAGTGCTGTAGTGTTGATAAGCTCAGAGATATAGTTGCAATACTGTACTGATTGTGTCATCTTTCTTCCAGTCTCCACCTGCTTTATCCATGGAACTAAATAATCAGACATTGGAGTTCATTCTCCTGGGGTTCACCGACCAGCCACAGAAGTCGATAGGCATGTTCTTGCTCTTTCTCGTCATCTACATCATTACGCTGATAGGAAATATTTTCATCATCGTGGTTATTCGATGGGAGCCTGAACTGGATACTCCTATGTATTTTTTTATTTCCAATCTGTCATTTGTTGATATCTGTTTCACCACTGTCACTGTCCCTAGACTATTAGCCAACCTCCTGATGGAGGTGAGGTCCATTTCTTTCACAGATTGCTTCTCGCAGATGTTCTTCTTTGGTGTTCTGGGTATCACAGATGACCTAATTCTTGCTGTGATGGCTTATGACCGCTGGGTGGCCATCTGCAAGCCCCTTTACTACACTAAGATGATGAACCCCAGGCTGTGCAAGATTTTGGTGGCTGCATCCTGGTTTACGTCTTCCTTGCACTCTCTGCTGCACACCATCACCATCTCCAAATTGTCCTTCTGTGCTAACAACCACATTCACCACTTCTTGTGTGACATGACCGCACTACTCAAGCTTTCTTGCAGTGACACCTCCACCAATGAGCTAATTATATTCACAGAAGGCACCCTGATCATTATGGGCCCTTTTCTGTTCATACTTGTGTCCTACATACTCATTATTTTCTCAATTCTAAAGATCCATTCTGGGAAAGGGAGGTGGCGGGCATTCTCCACTTGCTCATCCCACCTGACTGTTGTTTCATTCTTTTATTGCACAGCCATTTTCATTTATTTCCGACCTACACTAAGCTACTCCTTACAATCTGACGGGATTGTAAGTGCTGTATACTCTGTAATAACCCCTATGTTAAACCCATTTATTTACAGCTTTAGGAACAAAGAAGTCAAAGAGGCGCTCAGGAAAACAATACAGAGAATTATTTCCTCCAAAAATAAATGACCATTTTTTGTTTATGAGTGGAGTGGATATGCCAGTGGCATTCAAAAAATGTGTCCCTCTTTGAAAATTGACACCTGACATTTAATTTCAAAGTTAAAAATATTTGTATTTGTCTAAAATCACTCTCCTAAGGAGGATCAATGCTTTTCTCTGGACAATCATTCTCCACTCCAATGACGCTAGTTACTATCTGTTCACACACTGACATGGTTCAGCACTCTCATATATTCTACTGTCACCCACTAAACTTTGCCTTCCGTGCAGAAGCTGTCTAAACAAGTGCCAAAGGAAGCACAACCACATTGTCTCCAAACTCAGGGTTTTTCTCTGTTCCAACACACATCAAATGTAACGCACCTTACATTTTCTGCAAGGCCAACAAACATAACAAGACTGTTGAAAAGCTTCCACTCTTAGACCATATCCGTCCATTGGCAGAATTAACCAGATAATGCTGTAGATCCACAAAATTAGATTGTAAGTAGATATTCTGGCCCAGATGTATCAAAAAACGAAATTGCATTTCTTAAATAGCGAATTTTAAGAAATCGCTATTTAAGAAATGCAAAATGGTATGTATGAATTTTGCGATTCGATAATAGCGATTTCTTAAAATTTGCAAATGCTTTTACCGAATTGCAAATAGAGAATCCGACCCCATTTGCACCTATGGGCCTGTTGCGAATGTTTTTGCATTTCCTAAATTGCAAATTCCAGTTAGGAATTCGCAATTTAGGAAATGCAAATCCCATGGTGCTGGGGGCTTAAGGCCCCCTCTGCTGCACCCCAAAAATATTTTTACGGACATGTGAAGCACACACATGCCTTAGTGGCATGTGTGCACTACATGTACATTTTAAAAATACATTTAAAATGCATTTTTAAAATTTGCACATGGTTACCACCAAACTTTTGTTGGTGGTAATTGCATTTCCTAAATGCCCAATTTGCATTTCGGAAATGCTTGATACATGTGCTTAAGAAATCGCAAATAAGGATTCCTTATTTGCGATTTCCTATTTAGAGAATCGCAATTTGCATTCTGAAAGGCATTTTTGCATTCGCAAATGGCCGAATTTTGCAATTCGCACCGTTTGCGAATGCAAAATCTCTTGATACATCTGGCCCTCTGTCTCTTACTTTGCCAACACCTGATGGTAAAGTCTCTCCCTCATTTCACTCCTAACACTCAGAACATATCTCAAGACCTCACTCTTTTCCACCCATCTCCTTATCCAGTGCTTCTAGAAGAATAAGTGCTGGGGCTCAATGTTTTGCTCAGACGCCGGTAGCTAGTAGTGGTGAATGTTGCTTTCTAGAATACCAAGACTGTGTGGTCTTTATTCCACCGCATGCCTCTTTAATCCATCACCAAACAATTCCTGCCCATTTATGCCACTCTTCCTGGTTTTTCTCTTTCTCTCAGGGTTTCATCTTTTTCTTTCTCATTCTTTCCTCTGTGTATGGTTTTCCATCTCTTTTGCTGGTTCTAAATCTGAAGAGGAAAAATAATTGATGTTCTACAAAATGAGAGCATTCTTTTTGATCTTTCCTTCAACCTGTAACCAGCTTCAAACCTGAAATATATATTCTGAGAATGTCTCTTAATAATTTGTCTTCTATTACTCTTGTCCCTTCCAACTTCTGTACTTTGTCTATTGCAGCACTTACTACCACATTCTTCATAAAGTGCTAGGTTGCCCCTGAGAGCTAGGTGCTATCAATATAGTTACATCCACAATACAACCAATGGTAAACAATGTGGCAACTAATATAGTACTAACAGTTCCAAGTACAAGAGCAATTTGCTATAAACCGTGGCCATAGACTGCAAGATTTTGATTTTTCATTATTCACATGGATCCCATTAATGCTTGACATTGTATGCCTATTGATTGAGGAAATGCCCCAGGGTCATGAACTGATGTTGCTGAATAAGCCTCATCTAATTAGGCTAAAAGTAATTCAAGAAGATTTGAAATAGCATGTTGCCCATCTCTCTCCTGCACTGTGGACCCTGGGCTCAATCTCAACAAAGAGACTGAAAAACCGCCATACAGCTAAAGAAGTGTGAACCATCCTGAAAGGCAGACGCAACGACTTTTGAAAGATGTCTTTGAACACATCCACAATAATTTGATTCACACTGAGATCACATATTAAAAATGGGTGTGAGAAATCAAAGGCTTAGGTTTGTGTGCCTCAATTTAACTGTTTCTAAAGGAGCAATCTGAAATGAATTCAAGTGAGAATGTGTTTTAACAAAACATTATTAAAAGAAGCTAAATAAAAGACCTACTCCCTTTCTTACTAGAAGTGGGTTGGAATCAGGTGTGCAAAATTCATGCCGTATGCTTTTGGATAATTATCCAAAATTCTGCAAACATTAACATTAACATTTTAAAACTGACATTTCATGCAAAATGTGTCCTTGCATCCAGGTAGACATGAGAAAGCATTTCAATGTATCATGGTACTGTGGAGGTGAATATTAATAGCCATTCTCATAGGAAAACCTAAGGACTTGAGCCATTGAAAAATGTTTCTTTTTAAGTTTTGGCCTCCTGGGAGGTTCCTCAGGTGCCCCCTCTATACAACTTGTAGGAGGTCAGGGTGTCCCTACCCTGCCAAATTATTTCTTATTTTTAAAACATTTTCAGGACACAGACTAATTCCCCGAGTCCTTTAATAGGAACTACAATATTTTTTTCAGATCTGTGCCCTACCAAACAGATCACTCAGTATCGCTGACCTGGTCTCTATCCTGTGGTATCAAAATTATTGGCAGGAGAAAAAGCCCCCTCAGCCAATCAATGTGACCTATTTTTTATTTTTCAGTAGAGAGGGACTCCAGACTGACCAACCTAAGGGCTTGATTTAGATGTTGACAGACAAGTCCATCCCAAAGGTGACGGATATCCCGTCCATCAAAATATAAATCCCGTTATATCCTATGAGATTTATATTTTGTCGGACGGGATACCCGTCACTGTTATGATGGAGTAACTCATCTGCCAAGATCTAAATGAGGCCCTAACTTTTTAACTACATCATGCTCACCCCAAGCATCTCTTTAAATGCAAATTCCTAAAAAATGGCTGAATAGATTTACACCAAGTTAGAAAAAGCATGCTTTCTGAGTAAAGTTCAGATTTTCTGCCAAATTTGGTGTCATTCCATTCAGCTATCTTGTCTGTATCGGAGGGCATATTTTTCTTGGACATCGATAATCAAAGTTTTGGGATCCTCTTTTTCTTGTCCACCACTTGACGGATCAGCTCCAAGCTTTCCATGAGGGAGATGAAATCATTTTTGAAAAGTTTTGTGTAGTTTTGTCAAAGGGCACCAAAGTTATTAGGGAATCAAAACAACGTTCTTCCCATGGAAACTCTGATGTAATTATAACTGTACAGTGCGTGTGTGTGTGTGTGTGTGTGTATGAGTGTATTGGGGGAAGGATGGATTTGTAGGGATAGGTGGCTACAGGGCGTTACAATAAACTTTAAATAGAAAACAAGGAGTATATATATTTTTATAATTAAAGGGAGATATTGGGAGTTTCATCTTCATAAAAAGACCGCTGACTTTCCGTTTGAACCGCCGCGGTCAGAATGCTCGAGGGAGCACCGCCAGCCTGTTGGCGGTGCTCCCGTGGTCGGTGACCCTGGCGGTCACCGGCCGCCAGGGTCAGAATGACCCCCATAGTGTTGTGTTTATAGAATAAAAAAATATGAAATATAATGGATTTTATTTTTCTAAATAATTTTCTTTAATATTGATTTTCTTATAGATAAGTTTGGTTTAAGCGCTATATTTTTCTATGTAACAATGATACTATCATAAGGTGGCCTCGGTTTTGATGATTTTTGGGAGAGCCAAATTAAGTACAAAATAGCCAACATGACACTAAGGAAAATGTTTTTATTGGTATTTGTTTTGATATGATAATCAACATGAGCAAGACTGAATTTCAGCCCAAAGGCTTCGACTTTTGCTGCCACATGAACTGTAATAAATGATTTGAAATTTGCAAACAATCGATTGAAGTGCCGGTGTTTGTCTGATGAAAGATGCAGATGGCTGCTGCCAAATATTTGACACAAGTGGGCACTATCTAGTGCGTCTGTGCACCTGCTGTTGCATTTTGCCTTCCACGAAATTTGCTGCTTTTGCCCTGGATGCTTTTACCAGGATTCCCCTCCCCCCTTTTGTTTATTACAAAAAGACTTTAGAGTTTGGTGGAAAACTGAATCTAGTGGTCGAGCGCCATCATAGTAGCGGGTCGGAGGATGCTCTCATCCTATGTAATAAAAGATGTCCGTAAGTCCAATTCTTCTTTATATTAAAAGGGGGAATTGCAGAGCAAATAATTTGAACTTTGAGGTTTTTGCTAATGAAGTTTGAAATATTATATACATAATGGCAATGGAAGTGAAAAAGGAGAGCTAGAAAGCAGCATTTGAACTGTTTACTGATGTTCTGGAAGTGGCTTGTACCAGATATACCAAACTCACATACAGTAAACCCACAGATGATATAAAGTGCAAACTATGTAGTTTGGAAAGATTGATGAAGTCTAACATATTTAAGTAGTGGGAGAGCACCTCGCTAAAAAAATTAGACACTTGAGACTTTTATTGATACCAAGATATGAGAACCCAAATCTGGCAATGCTCAATAAGTGGTCTGGGATTACTGCCACTGTCTTTCTACAAATGCTTAGGATCCTGACATTTGTAAAAAAAAAGGCTTTTAAAAATGATATTAGGTCCAGATCCAGTAAAAGAGGAGGAGATTGTTAAGCAAAAGAAAGTGAAAAAAATAGTTGAGAGTCAAACATGATTAAGAGCTTAGACCAGTATATAGCTTAATGATATTATTTACTTTATTATACAAAGAAAAAGCATGGGAATCCATATAGTTTAACAAGGCTTGACAATTACTGAGCACAGATACCAGTTCTGGTTGAGACATGGATCCAGAGAAGGGAAGCTCATCAGTAAAAGGACAAAATAATCACTTTTTAGAGTAGTTCAGGCCATTCAGACTGGGAAGAACAATGGAACAGAAACAACAGTGGAGAAGAAGAAAACTGGAGGAAACAATGGTGAGGGAGTTGAGATGCAGAGAGCAATAAAGATTTGTCAACACAAAATGAAAGCAAAGAAGAATTGCGAACTCTTCTAGACTCCAAGATGATAATCAATTTATCTAACAAAGAATGTAGGTCATTACGTTTCAATTTACAATATTGTCCATAAACATCCTTTGCTTTTTCCCAAACGAGGTTAAATAGGAACAAGTTTATATGCAAACTAAAGCTTCTAAATGCATTTGCATTGTCAAAACCCAAACAACAAAGGAGTGAGGGTTCTACAGACCCAGCCACTGAATTATGCACAAGGGACATTGATGCTTTTTCTGATTTGATGTTACTGGAAAATGAAACAACTGGTGATTTGGACAAAGTAGATGGAGAGGCTTATAGAGGAGTTAGATTTATATACAACAGTGTTTGAATACAAATGTAGGCCCACCTGAACACATACACCTCAGATGTCCTTTGATTCTATTGAAACATTTAACAACTTAGTAGAATCGGATTTGAAGAAATTGTATAGTTCTTCAGGACAAAAGAGATCTACTAAGACTAAAAAAAAAAGAGTGACAGTTTTCCTACCTTTAGAACTCTAAGTAATGACATGCCTATGATTGTATGGTTGTCCAAGAGATATGTGTCTATAGGAAGCCATGAACCATGTGAATATCAGTAACTGTTATGTGAAAATCCCTAAAACAGAATATTTGGATCTAAAGAAAAACTTTAACATTAAGCTTCATTCATGGTGGGAAATTAAAGTATTTGAAAAGGAGAAATATTCTTTCATTAGGAGTGGTGCCCCATGATGTACCTGCATTTTATTTCTTGCCAATAGTGCATAAAGATAGAAAGAAACCAACAGGAAGTTCAATAATTTCTGTTAGTCGTAGGCTATTCGAAAATACATCTTCTTATTTTGATTCTTTTTAATGTCCACATGTGGAAACTCTATTCTCTTACATCAAGGATGCAACGGATTTCCTGAGAAGAATCTTTGATACAAAATGGGTATCCAATTACAGAATCATAACAATGAATAAACCTCCATATATGTATAAACATCAGGCACACTGGCAGACTAAGGGCCTGATTACAACTTTGGAGGAGGTGTTAATCTGTCCCAAAAGTGACGGATATACCACCAGCCGTATTACGAGTCCATTATATCCTATGGAACTCGTAATACGGCTGGTGGTATATCCGTCACTTTACCTTCACTTTTGGGACGGATTAACACCTCCTCCAAAGTTGTAATCAGGCCCTAAATGCTTGCAATGATTACCCTAGGCCTAGACCCATTAGGCTATATGAACATTTGAAAATGCTATTGAAAATGATCCAATGGTGTTTGGAAGAAAACATCCCTCTCTTTGATGGTTCACTGTATCAGCAAGTTGGGGTTTTACCATGGGTCTAATATAGAATTCTTTATGTAAGAGTTTGCCCTAACAGCTATTTTTTTCTACGTGACAACAACACCATTTTAAGATGGCAGCCATTTCCAGGCATTTTGTGAGATAACATTTATTTACACAACTGGTGTTTATTTTGTAATCATGACCAGCATGAGCAACAGCCAAAATTTGTTGTCTTCTGCTGCCATAAGAACTGCAATAAATAAACTGAGAATTGCAAACAATCTCTTGGAGGGTTTGCTTTGAAAAAGATACAGGTGGCTGCTGCTAAATTTTCTACAAGGGTCAGCACTATCCCATGTTTATGTTCACTCACTGGGGTTTGATTTACCTCCCAGGAAGGATGCTGCTTTTGCCCCTTGGCTATATGGAACTATGAACCTTTCTTGCAGTCAGTCATTGCCAAGATGCACTTATGGAATCGACTCCCAATCAGTATATTAGGCCGTTGTAGCATCATAAAAATGAATGTTCTACCCAAGTCATACTTCTTTTGAGCAATATCACTTTGGTCCCCAGATTCATTCTTTAAGCGCTCTGAGGTTGCTATTTGAGGTTTTTGTTGCGGTTCAGGAACATATTTGTGGTATACACAGGAGCCACCCACAACGCGTCCTGCTGGCAACAAGCCAACCGCCGATCTGCCTCCCCGCAAGCTCCCCGTTCCACATTCCACCGCCCTGTGCCCTGCATTCCACATTGTAAATACTCTCAATATATAACATTGCATCTCTCCCTTTTAAAATAAAAAAAAACAATCTAACAATAAAATATAAATAGGAACAAAACTTTCAAAGAACGTTACGTTATAAGAGTAGAGACCCTAACCAGAAATTATCACTCATCAGACCTCAACTTCCATGGTAAAAACTTTTCCCGGGAAGATCTACGCAGAGACCCTTCCGTAAAATTCGTAGCTGAACTCTGAGCTTTAGACTTATACGAACTTTGGACATGTACGCTCGAATTTCCACTTTTACACTCCTCACCACAACCACTCTGACCACTGGCACATGGAGATGGGTCCTCGGATACCTTTACAATCTTTGACACATTCCACCACCGACCACCATCAACCATGATAGCACTCCCACACACTTTTCTCGCCCTAAAAGGTTTACTGAAACTAGCATCACCTTTTTTAAGAAACGTACTTTTTTTTATTCACAATAAGTCTCCAGGGGAAAACACACGCAACTTAGTGGCTTTGACTGCATCGTATCTCTTCTTCATGCGTTGCTGTCCTGACACCACCTTTTCCCAACTGACCCCACCCTTCATTACACCCATTCCTTTATTTTTCAATGAACTTGCTAACCAAGAAGGAAATAAAGTGGAAGTAGGTTTGCGACCTCTTAACGCTTCAAAAGGAGACACATTAGTCAAAGAATGAGGTGTGGAACAATAAACCCACAACATGGTGCTAACTGCCTCTTGGATGTCATAATTATTGTGTCTGGCCCATTTTATGCAATCCCCAACAACTCTATTCATTCTTTCGACCAAACCATTAGTTTGGGGATGATATAATGAGTAATGTCAGATTGCTGTAAAAAGAATTCCATTTCAGAATTAACAAATTGTACACCATTGTCAGAAATAATGGTATTCGGGAAACCTTCACGCTTAAAAACTTCTTTAAGAAAATTGACCGCATTGGTTGCTGACGGAGTGGCACAAAAATAAACCTCTGGCCATCTGCTGTGATAGTCCATGAGAACAAAAGCATAACGCAAGTTGTGAGGGAGAAAATTAAATGGCCCAATCATGTCAATACCAAGCTTCGACCAAGGTCTTTCCGGAACCTGTATAGGGTGCAAAGGCGGCGTACCCACTTTCAGTCCCTTCTCAGCAGAATTGCAAATTGCACACCCTCTAACCACTGCATCTACATCTTTATCCATAGATGGCCACCAATAACTCTCTCTTAACCTCCTTTTGGTCATAGTAGCTCCAAAATGACCTTGATGTGCTGAATTAATCAAACCAGAACGAATACCATAAGGTGGAATGCATCTCTCACCCCTCAAAATTATCTGATCTTCAATTGAAATCTCATCAGCAACCTTGCAAAACGGCTGTAGCGGTAAAGAAATTTTTTTCTCTTTCGGCCAACCATTGGTCACAAATTCTTTAACTTGGATTAAAATCGGATAATCATGGACTGCTGTCTCCCAATCCGTTTTGCTAAAAGCCTTGAACGCAGGAAGATCCACACTGGCGACAAAACAATCCTCTCTATCATCTTCAGAATCAAAATCATCCAAGTCCTCAATGGGAAACCTAGAGAGAAAATCCGCCCTTACATTAAGTTTACCCGGTAAAAACTTAACCTCAACATCGTATTGCAACAACTTTGTGGTAAGACGAGCAATACGCGGTGTAGTAAAATTAGTTTAGTCTCCACTCAGAATATAAAGCAGCGGCTTGTGATCGGTAACAATCACAAACTTTCTTCCCCAAACATAACTCCTGAACTTTTCACTTGCCCAGACACACGCCAACAACTCCTTTTCAATGACAGAGTAATTCAACTCTGCTTCTCTCAACACTCTAGAAGCATAACTAACAGTCTCTTCTCCTTGCTTACTATCTTGGACGAGAACAGCACCCAAGCCATATTTGCTGGCATCAACCATTATTTTACACACTAACTGGGGATCATATATGCGTAGCCCTTTCATTGGTCAACTCAAATTTCACTAAATCAAATGTGTCTTGACAATTTTTGTCTCAAATAAACGCAACACTATTTTTCATCATATTAGACAAACACTTCATCTTGGAAGCGTGACTAGGAATAAACCTGGAATAGAATTCACACAAACCCATAAAAGAGCACAGTTCGTCCTTATTTTTAGGGGGAGGATAATTTCTAACAGCATCGACTAGACCAGGTCTTGGTTTGACGCCCTCAGACGAAACAACGTGTCCCAAAAACTCAATCTCCCTCTTCCAGAATTCACACTTTTCATCCTTTACCACAACCCCACTCTCTTCAAAAACCTGTAACACTAACTTAAGTATTGTGTCATGTTCTGTCAATTGTTTAGCAAAAATAAGAACATCATCCTGGAACACCAAGACCCCTTCAATATCCCTCAATAGATGTGACATAATGCGCTGGAAAACTGATGCTGCTGAAGCAAGGCCGAAAGGCATCCTGAGAAACTGAAAAGTACCAAAAGGTGTGTTAAAAGCAGTACAATGTCTAGAGTCTTCTTCAAGGACAACTTGGTGGTATGCCGAAGCCAAGTCAATTATGGAAAACCATTCAGCACCATTGAGTTTACCCAACAAATCATTAATTCTGGGCAACAGAAAAAAGTCCACCCATATCTCCTTGTTCAGACTTCTTAAGTCAACGCAAAGGCGCATTTCGTCACTGCGTTTGCGAGCAACCACAATGGGAGATAACCACAGACTAGACTCCACCGTTTCAATTACCCCAGCCGATTGTAACTTTTCCAACTCTAATTTAAGATCCTCTCTCAAGCTGAAAGGGATCGCTCTCAATTTGTGCTTAATGGGAATGGCGCCCTGTTTGATTCTGATCCTATGTTTGAACCCCTTGATACACCCCAGTTTTTTCTCAAACACACCAGGGAAAGACTTATGTAAGATTTGCAGATTTAAACCACCGCCATCTTTAACAACCATAACTTGCTCACTGGTACCCGGTCTCAGTACCATACCAAAGAGGCCTTGATGGAACCAAACTAATATATTAAGACCTTTTACTGCCACATACACCTTTCCCCGAATTCTGCGCCCCTTGAACTCCAAAATATCTTCAATGAAACCTTCAAGTTCTATCCTCCTACCTTCATAGGAGACAGGAGCCCTGTCAGGAGTAAACAATGTCCTAGAACCCCACGTTTTCCTAAATACTTCCGATGTCACCATGGTGATACGTGCACCGGAATCAACAAGCAAATGAATTATCTTGCCACCCACAGTAATGTCTACATAGGGGTCAACACACTCTTCAGGATTACCTGAAACAGCCTGTGCATCCGTGACCACAACAATCATATCACGGAACTGACATTCCAAATTTTGATCTGTTACCTCAGTGGCTTCACACACACTGTTAACTTTGACATTCTTGCTCACATTACTCTGACACACCTTAGCGAAGTGGCCTATACGACCACACTTATGACACACCACACTCTTGGCTGGACAGCCTTTAGAGTCTTTCGTATGTGGCAAGTTTCCACATCTAAAGCAAATATTCGTTTGTTTGAAAAATTGATTGTTCACAGGTTTATGTTCTTTGCGCATAGAGACAACGTTGACAAAGGCATTCTCTTCTTCCTTGCGTTGAATTGATAGTTCTTTAAGTATTGCTTGAGCCATTTCAATGCTCTTAGCCTGCTTGATCACATCATCAAGTGAAGGGTCCCCCATCGTGAGTAGTCTTTGCTGGATATGTTTGTTAACACAATGTCCTATAAGCTGGTCCCTGATAAGTTGATCTCGGAAAGTGCCAAACTGGCATTGTGCACACAGTTTACGAAGTGCACTGACAAATTCATCAATGGATTAATTTTGTAACTGGGCCCTCTTGAAAAATTTGTGCCGTAATACAACGAGACTCGGCTGTTTATCAAATCTCAGAACCAGTTTTTTTACTGTTTCCTGATATTCATCCAATTCTTCATTTTCCGCAACTTCGACATCTGGGAGATGTTTCAGAATTTCACGGCCTTCAAAACCTAGAGAGTGTAACAATAACAATTTCTTCCTCTCTGGTCTATAACGTGAGGCCCCGATTGCCCCTAAATAAGTCTCAAAAGCGTCGAACCATTGAGACCATAGCACAGGTGGCTCTCCAGTTGTTTCTAAGAATGGCGGGGAGCAGTAACAGATTGCATAATGCAAGACACGTTGTTCTTTGCCTTTAATGTTTGATGTGATTTATAATATGTGGAGAAGAGGAAACAGTAAATCCTTAATATTTGGTGCAAACGAACTGCCCTGCACCACTTTATGAACAAGAAGAAAGTTAATATGAAGGATCAAAATGATTTTAAACCATCAAAAACTTAATAATAATAAAATCTGCCATTTTTATGGCCCAGATGCGTAAATTAAACTCCAAAAGCGAGTCAGGCAAAGCGAAGACAAGAACAGTCTGTTGCCTAGCAACCGTTCCGCAGATGAAGACTCTTCCGTGTAAGCACAGCGGTTGCTAGGATACAAAGTAAATAATGACTCAGATTGCCGAGAAGCCGGACGCGCGCACTCCCTCAGGTCTTGCGCTCCTTGCCTGCAGTGCGTGCTCGTCCTGGCCAGTTGCTAGGCGTACACATCAGCGAATATAAAACAAAACTATTTGAAAAATATCACCATGAAGAAATACGACCTCCAAGACCTCCGAGGGCAGGATAACAGTCTTCAGAAGAAAACGACTTCACCTCTAAGCAAGAAAACAGGCTGAAGACTTCGCGTAGGTTCCAAGGTGGCTCCGGTAACCGCTCGTCGATAAAATTATGTTGCGGTTCAGGAACACAGGAACAAGGTAAGTGTGAAAACAAGTTTATTTGTGGTACACACAGGAGCCACCCACAACGCGTCCTGCTGGCAACAAGCCAACCGCAAATCTGCCTCCCCGCAAGCTCCACATTCCACCGCCCCGTGCCCTGCATTCCACATTGTAAATACTCTCAATATATAACAGTTTTATATGCTGTTCCGAGAGGGCCAGTCACGCAATTCATTTTTAAAAAATTGCATACAATTGGCGTGAGGGTGGGGGGATTCCAGCTACCTGAATTTAAGCTTTCCTTTTGGCCAGCTTTTGCAGGCTGTATAAGGAATCTGCTTACTGGTCATGACCAGAATCTGTCCATTCGCGGCTATCAACTTGTTTTGGGGTCAGATGCTAGGTTATTCATTCATAGACTTTCTGATCCCAATTATTACAAGTGGGTCTGGTTCAAAATTATTCAGGACATCATTTGTATTTGGAGGAAAATTAGCTTTAACTACTCCTTACCTACCTTGCATACACATACACCACTCTAGGAGAATCCGGCATTCCCCTTCATCTTCTAAGATTCTGTGGTTAAGGCTTGGACAACTTTAGGGGTGAAGACTTCTGGGCAGCTGTACAGCAGTGATGGGTTCTGTTCATTTGGTTCCCTTCAGACCTCTTTTAATCTCCCCCATCAATTAAAAAATAATAATAATAGTTACATGATTTATTTCTGCATGGAGGTAAATATCGGATAATCCTGGAAGACTCTGACAGCTTACTTACCTATAGAGTGCACCTGGAACGTTTTCCATTAGTGCGCTATACCAGATTCTTAGTGCCTACAGCACTTTTGACAGCTCACTGCTGGCCTTCAAATAGATTAGGGTGCTCAACTTGGACAGTTTCCCAGTTGAGATCACAAGAACGTTAGAGATTATTGATCATTCAGTCCATTATGTTAACTTAAAGCTCCAGCAGTTCAGGACTATCTGTATGCTTTATTGCACCCCTGAAAGTATTTTTAAATGGGTTACAAGCCATGGTTTGGAAAAGACTCGCTGTCCTAAATGCGGATTCCCCACAGAAGATATTGTACATATGTTTGCCAGCTGTCCTGCGCTTCAGGAATTTTGGTTAGGGGTGGTTTAACTGTCTATATCCCGCTTGGGACATGATTTTCAGCTTTCCATCAATCAGGGAGATTATTTTGGCTTACCAAATTGAGCAGAACCCCAGTCACAGTTCATTGATGTTGATCACAATTATTACTGTTACCCTCTGTTGCTAGGTCGTGGATAAGTCCTCCTCAAAAGATATTGGAGTGGCGGGCACTTATCTGTCAGATATATGTAATTGAATTCACTATTTTTAGGGCCAGAGGCCCCAATCCCCTCAAACTTTTTCAAAGAATCTGGGCCTGCCCTAATTGGTGATGAATTGTGCTGTTCAATAACATGTTATTTTGTTCCCATCCTTACTGTTTTGTTTTCTGTTTTTCTCTGACAATGTCTTTGTGTTTTTTGGAACTAAGGGCCTCATTACGAGTCTGGCGGTCAGGCAACCCAACTACCAGACTCGCGGTGAGGAAACCGCCGAGGAGCTAGCAGTCCTCCCACTAGCCTCTTTACAAGGTTTCCACTGGGCTGACTGGTAGACACCAATATTTCCACTGGTCAGCCCAGTGGAAACTGTGCGGCAGCATTGGTCTTGGTTCCACCTGCAGCCGAGGCCAATGCCATCGCACAGGAGGCCCCCCAGCACCCTCGCAATGAGCACTGTCTGCAAAGCAGACAGTGCGCATTCTGATGGGGCTCAGCAGAGGGGGCCCTGCACTGCGCATGCCATTGCACTGGCATGGGCAGTGCAGGGACCCCCCTGTGGCCCTCAGTACTGGCTTTCCGCCAGCCTTCTCGTGGTGGGGACCCTGCCATGAGAAGGCTGGCAGAAAGCTGAGTTGTAATCAGTCAGACAGCGCTGAACTCGTTGCCATCCTGGCTGAGTACAACTCCTTCACAACGTGCCTGCGAGGCTGGCTGTCCAGGCTGGCCAGCCACATACTGAGACCTTAAGTTTGTAATGTTATTTTGTGATCATGACTGACTCTAAATAAAAACAATTAAAAAACAAAAAAACTATCTAGCAACATAATAAACAATAACAACGTTAATAAACTACAACAAATACAGTAAAAACAACAAACTTTACAAATTATTTATCTTTCCTTATTGGTAAAATAGACAAAAGATGTTCAGCAGCGGCAGCTAGAACAACAAATACACCATGAGTACCACTGGCATGTGGTGACATTTAGTGCCATATTTATACTTTTTGACGCAAAACTGCGCTGCCGCAGTTTTGCATCAAAATATTTACTGACGGCTAAAGCCATTTATTTGCGCCATTCGGGCATCAAATTTATACTTTGACGCACGGCAGCGCAAACCACAGGAGTGAGTCATTTTTTTTACTCAAACCAATGCGTCACGTCATAAAGAAAAACAACGTTAACGCGGCGAAAATGAATGTGAGCTGGTTTACGATGTCGCAAACTGGATATGTGCCTTTTTTTATGCAATAGCATAAAAAAAGCAGCGCAAACACAGCAAAATGTGCTAAGGAGAGCCAAAATGGATCCCAGATGCTTGGACAGACGCCAGGAAGATGACAACAGACCAGGAACCAGCCAGGAGGACCCACACAAGACCCAGGAGAGGGAGAGGAAGAAAAGAAAGTGTTGCTTCAGTGCAGAGGAGCAGGAAATTCTGGTAAAAGAGGTGACGGAACACCAGCACCAACTTTTTGTCACCTCAAAGTTGCCAAGTAGTAGGAGAGAGGCAATATGGCAACAAATTGTTGACAAGATAAACAGTGTGGCAGAAGTACGGAGAACAGTCATTGAGTGCAAGAAACCCTGGCATGACAGCAAGCGCAGGACCAAGGAAAAGATGGCCAGGAACAGGAAGGCAGCACTGCAGATTGGAGGTGGGAGCCCAGCACCACAGGAAGCCCTGGACCACATGGAGGAGATGGTGGCAGCCGTCATCCCTGAGGAGATCGTCACAGGGATTCAAGGACAGGAAAGCGCAGACTACCAGGAGACAACACAGATGCAGGGGGAATTAAAATGCACAAATGTTAACTGCAAGCAGGGGGGGACATACCTACTACACAATGCATGTAAGTCATGATATTCAGGGAGTGGCATGGGTAAAGGGGCACGGCACGGGGCATGGGCTGTTCAGAGGAAACCTGGGGCACTGTACTACACTACACCAACAACCTTTGCATGTGGGTATGCTGCCATGCCAAGGATGTTGGAACGGGAAAGCTAGTCCAGGAGGGTTGGGTACAACGTAAAACTGGCCTGCTGTCACACGACAGCTGGTATTCTCCCTACATGAACTAGGGCTCATTTAACAGTCTCAGGCCATATCCGCAAGTGGAATTTAACATTGACAACAGTTGCCACTACCACCTCTGCTGTGTTTGCAGGTGTGATGCTATTAATTGTGTTTGACCAATGACTTTGTGTTTCACCACTGCGCATATTAGTTGCTCAACGTTCACCAGTAGCACATTATGGCCCTCATTCCGATTCTGGCGGGCGGCACTAGCCGCCCGCCAGGCGGGAACCGGCATTTGGCCGCCATGCGGCCAAAATACCGCTTCCCGCATTCGGACATTCCCGCTGGGACGGCGGGCGGTAACCAAGTTAGCGCCGACCGGCCCAGCGGGAATGGGGGCCGCAACACAGGAGCCGGCTCCGAATGGAGCCGGCGGTGTTGCAGCGGTGCGACGGGTGCAGTTGCACCCGTCGTGCTTTTCACTGTCTGCTAGGCAGACAGTGAAAAGCTTCATGGGGCACTGTTATGGGGCCCCTGCACTGCCCATGCCAGTGGCATGGGCAGTGCAAAGGCCCCCAGGGGCCCCAAGACACCCGTTCCCGCCAGCCTCTTCCTGGCGGTGACAACCGCCAGAAACAGGCTGGCGGGAAGGGGGTCAGAATCCCCATGGCAGCGCTGCTTGCAGCGCTGCCCTGGCGGATTCGCCCAGCCGGGGGAAAAGCGGCGGGAAACCGCCGGTCCCAGTTTTCTGACCGCGGCGTCAGAATGGGCATGGAAGCACAACTAGCCTGTTGGCGGTGCTTCCGTCATTCGCGACCATGACCCCCTATATGTTTTGTTCAGTTTGGCCGCCTATTGGCTTTGACATGCTGTATTCAGTTTAGCTGCCTATTGGCTTTGACATGGCATTAGCCATTACATTCTGTATTCTGCCTATTGGCTTTGACATGCTGTATTCAGTTTAGCTGCCTATTGGCTTTGACATGATATTAGACATTACATTTTGTATTCAGCTCAGCTGCCTATTGGCTTTGACATGACATTAGACATTAACTTTGATATTTAGGTTAGCTGCCTATTGCCTTTAACGTGGAGTTAGACATTGCAGTTGAGAATCCAAGCTGTATTTTTCCAAGCTATGTTTTTCCACAAGATGAACCAAGCTGTTTTCTTCACACCAGACTAGACCTGATAAGAGAGAGTACATTTGGTGTTTTCCTTTCTGCTCAGGCTTGGGAAGAGGAGAAGTCTAGGAGATCTGGCCAGTCTCCAAAGGCTTGTGTAGTTTTCCCAGGTCTGAGAGGAAGGGGCACGCTTTTGTAAGGATGACTCTGGGCTTCAGAGATTTAGATTTGAATCTGCTTGACTTCAGGCTGGAACTAGGCGCCAGTTGCCAGTCTCCCGTTTGGGTAGATAATCTCTTTCTCGCAGTTGACCGGAGTCATCAACTTGCAGACCCCAGAAAGATGAAGCTGAGTTAGGCCCTGCCACCTTGCTCAAACGGTGATGAATTTAATTTTTATGCTTTGCATTGAATATCTTATCTATATGCTGTGTACATTGCAACTGAGAAGTACTGTGATATATTTTGTTTTCATTGCTGCGACTACTTTTACTGATTTGAACGTGTGCTTGAAGTCTATTAATTCGTCTCTCTAGAACTTGTGGGTCGGGAAGAATTAACAACAATAAAGGTCTTCTTTGAACTCAGAAGTGCATTCCAGAGAGGTTCTGTAAGCTCTGATACGAGATAAGTAGGAAGGCAGAATAGCAGGTCAAGTAGCTAATGGCAGTAACGTCCCCATGGATCAAACACACCCAAATTAGAGGGTTCAGGATGACAACATTATCAATCCCCAGTAATCAATACAAATGTTCTAATCCTGTCAAATGTGAATGTCCATAGTTGCTACAAACATCAACCATTGTTATAACCATTTTGAGGTACTCAGCACTAATGTCATACCTATGCCTCATATGTCAGGGTCCACCCTGTGCCTGGGTCACAATAGCTCCAATGACACCATGCAACATCCCAAATGTCATACTGCTCAGACAACAGCATTGAGGGGGAGCATATGTCCACCGGCTAGTGAAATACACCTGCACAGTCAGAAGAGGAAATAAACACTGCTAGAACCATCAGTGCAATCCAATGTAGCACACATTCCCCAACATCAACATTACACACTACCAATGCTGACATCTGTAGTGTGCAATGCCAATGATATACATAGTTATGCTAGGTCTCAGCAACATATAGCTGGATGTGAAATATCCGAGATTGGCTCACTTTCAGATTGTTAAGTATGGTGCAAGTGCCATCAGAACAACCACAGCCAGTGCAAGGCCTCACCGTGAGAATGGAAGTAGACGGAGGGTTAGTAGGACAAGAAGATGGCAATATGCAATTTGGCCAGAACCAACACCTTGAGGATGTGATGCTGACAAGTCCCCAAACTGACCACACTACATGTGACATGCAGGTGTGGCATAGGCCTGAGAGAATGCTAATATTATAGACAGGAACAATGAACAGGAACCAAGATCACAATGTGCAACAAATAGCAAAGCAGACATGTCACATTACAAATCCAACAACACAGACACACTAATTGTACAATATCTCATTGCAGAGGACGATGGCTCTCCTGGGGATATGCCTGTCCTGGACTTCCCTGATGACATGTATGATGAGCTGACAAACATCAGCCAGCAGACCCTCCAAGATGTCCTTGGAATCCTCCAGTCCCCACCTTCAGTTGCAAGGAGGAGCACAGATACAGCAGCCATCACAGAGGGTCCACCCACCACCCCAATTGTACGACCTGCCAGCTCCAACCCAGCTGAGGACTCTGACGACACTGGCACCAGCTTTGAGAGAACTGTAGTTGGAGTACAGCGGGAGCTGGCCAAGGAGGTGGGGGTGGGGATGGAAAATATGGAAGCCAGCCTAGAGGGGTGCGTTCGTGCATGATGTCAACTACAGAACAGGCAGCAGCCATGCAAGGGCGAACATCAATCTTGCAAGAACTTGAAAAAAGTGTGAAGGAAATCAGCACAGCTGTAAGAGAGTTGTCACAACACCTCCAACAACAAACTTTTCAGCATGTGCACGAATGCAATATTGACCCCCTCAGGGCCGACCTGGCTGCCTACCACAGTGATGTGGCTGCTATTCTTAAGAACCAGCAGCTCCTCCTTGCTGTAGTACTGCCCTTAATAGCCTCACAGTTGGCAGCTACCTGGATATCTGACTCCACGTATTCAAACACTGAGGTGTGTGTTGCCCCTTCACAACCACCAATGGCAGAGGAGACAACACACACATCAGAAGATGAAGGCGTGGAACAGATCACCTTCACCCGTAAGAGTACCCAGTAGCACTAGTCCCTGGCACCTGGCCACTTATAACCAAGGTCCTGTGCTTTGTAACATGCCAGTCTTGCAACAGCTGCTCTCAAGCACTGTTCTCCAGCCCACTGTTTATCTTGTCACTCTCCCCTGTGATTGTCTCTCACTAACTCATTGGCAAATCATGTCCCTCTGCACTGTCTGACACTTTACCCCAGCATGTCCAATGACATGTCCTTTTGCACTTGTGTGGGATCACAATGGAAGGTGTCACACTAATGGACTCACAATCATAAACAATGTAAATATAGCACTGCAACACTTTATAATAAATAGCACTTACACAACCACTTTGTCTCTGTGTAATGTGACATATCAACCGTGAGGGGGATCAGTGATGTTTGCCTCATGTCAATGATTATAGAATGTCAATACAACTGCCCTGAAAGAATGTGGGCTGATAACTATGCACTGTCAATCAATCAATCAATCAAATAATTTCTTAAGCCCACTACTCACCTCGTAGGGTCTCAAGGCACTGGGAGGGGGTGAGGGGTGGTTACTGCTCGAAAAGCCATGTTTTTAGGTGCTTTCTGAAGGTTAGGAGGTCCTGGGTCTTGCGTAGGTTGGTTGGGAGGGAGTTCCAGGTCTTGGCAGCGAGGTGGGAGAAAGTGGTCTGAATTGTACCATCATCTGCCCTTCCTGAGGGTTAATTCTGAGGTAAATAGAAACTATACAGTATAATGCTGTGTTGGACAGAATAAGTCTTCCTCAAGGGATGTCTAAGCCAAAAAGTATTGTTTTCAAATTTTTCTTAAAGACAACATTTTCCTCACACACACCATACAGCAGGAATGGATGTGTATGAGTGTACGGACAAATAAGTAACCTGACTTAGCAATGTAACAAATGATAGGTGTGAGTTATGTATACCATACTACATGAGATCATACCAGCACTCACCTTATAAGGCTTCACTTGAACATCAGGCTGCAGGCAGATGTAACATAGTGTCCTCAATACCAAATCTGGTCCGAAAGTATGTGAGATTGAAAACATACATCAAAAATTAACAACACATTGGGATCCATAGTAACCTTGAGTGGTGGGTGCAATGGATGGCAGAATCTTAGCAAAGAAGCTCTGGTGTAGCTGCCAATGTAACAGCTCAATTGGGAATTAGTTGCAGGATGGGAGACAAATGCAAATACTAAAGAGACACTGTTCAGCTATGCCAAGGCCCTGCTCCCGAAGCCTTTGACACATACTGTAAAGGAGTACCTAAATATTTATTTACAGTAAAAAAGGAAGATAAAACCTGGGGAAACACCTTAACTAACCTAACCTATCCTAACTACACATTACCCACAACAGGCCCTAACTAACCTAAGCTAAACTTACTTATCACATTTAACTATACATTCTAAACATCAACCCCCACCCCCCTTATAAGACGGGACACATGGAGGACAACATATACTAACCTAAACACATACTATCTTATTCTAAACAAATATATATTTTTTTGTATTTTTATATATATTTTTTTGTATTTTCTTTTTTTAAACACCAAAACCCCAACATCATCCCCCACCCACCCACACACATAATAAAAAAACATTTAAAATTATCATACCCCCACCCCCGAAGCCACTACTACTAACTAAACTAACAGCCTATCCTAACCTAACACTAAGCCCCCTCAACCCACTAATTAAAAGAACCAGGAAAGAGGAGGAAGGGGAGGGATTCATGGCAGAGGGTATAATTGTTACAAGGTCACCCTCTGTAGGGTCTTCTTGATGGCACACACCCTCTTATTAATTTGTGACACCTCCTGCTGCAGCCTGTTCATTCTCCGCAACATACGTTGCATGTCACGTTGCATCCTTTGGAAATCTGCAGGGTGAATGACTGCAGCAGAGGTGGTCTGAGTGCCAGTTGTAGATGTTTGTCCGGTTGGTGGTGCCATGCTTGTAGGGGGAGGTGCAGGTGGTGCTGTCATTGGTCTGGGAGCAGTGGAGGTCGATGGTCCTGCAGTGGTGCCTGATATGCTTGGTGCCACCTGGGTGGTAGCGGTGGTGCTGGTGGTGGTGGCTGTTGTGGACACCAAAGGGCCCCCTTGGGCAGATGCCCTCCACACTTCTGAAGCTCTTTCATGGCAATAACGCCGTGCCATGTGGTGGGACCCAGACCCCACATCCAGAAGGTGGCAGTAACGCATCACCCAGCGCTGGAACTCACGAATCTGGATGGCATTCATATTGGCTGCTGTTAAAAAAGATAAAGCCAAAGATTAGGTACTTCATTGTGTGATATTGCTACTGAAGAAAATAAGACAATACATCTAATGTAGCTGAAACAGGCCATATCACCATACAGATCACAGATTCTCCATGAGGAAGTACATCCCAACGCAGCCTACACATCTCCTATCTAACAGCACAGCAATGCTCTAAAAGATGTGTAACAACTTAAATGACCTATGCATTATTGTTTAGCCATTTGTCACATAAAAAATGCTGCAAGTCCTCTACATGTGACAGGCCAACTAATGACTATCTTCTGGATGACAATCAAGGGCCACAAGATCTGTGATTTGTAAATGAAATTGCCAGGATGGAATGCAGTTGCTATTCATGAGTGGGTATCCTAGGTTTGGTCAAGTGATTTACATATGTACATGTCTGTGTGCTAAACTTGGATCATCACGCCTAGGTACACATTTCTTAACCCTAAGCCTGTGCCTCGGGGGGGTGGAGAAGCAACAAATACGTTCAAACATCTAGGACACCCAGGAAGCTTTGGATAGCTGTACATGGGTTTGGGAAGTCCACCAAAGGTAAGGAGGATGTCCAACTAGGATACACCCAAACCTTGGACAATCCCATCCACATTTATGTTTGTAAATGCAGACAATTGTCAACATCATTTAATACCACTAATACCTGTCTTACAACAAGCAGATAGATGCAAGCACACATCTGGCCATGAACTGCATGCACACCTATGACATTGTACTCAAGTGTCACATACACGTGGCACAACATGTAGAGGTAGATGCTGCTAGGAAGTCAAACATACAGTTGAACATGTTCAATAGTGAAGAGGGAGGCTCAAGTCTGTGGGTAAGACTTTGGCATCCCTATTCTGTGAGATTCAGGGTCTGACTTGCCGACTAAATCATGAATATGGGACTCTGTGAATTTTTCCTTATTAAAATTTCAAATACAAATGTCACCCTCTTCACATAGCCATGCCTGCAGGGCTGCACTACAATCCCCAAATATGACTATACAATACTGATTGTCCAACTCAAAGATGGAAAAAAGTGATACTCCACTCAAGTAACATATCTGATAATTTACCAGCACATCATACCTTGCTATGTGTCCTACACAGAGGAGTCAATCACCCAACAACTGCAAACACAACACAGAACTGAAATATCAACACTTACTGGATGTGTCTGGGTCTGCAAATCGAGCCACCTCTCCGATTGTGTAGGGGGCAGGTCCACCTGTAAAGCATGGAAGGGAGAAATGTGCTCAATGTCTGTGCACTGTACAACACTTCCAAATAAATTTACTGTGTGTAACATTAAATCTGAAAGTGCAGCCTCTCAGGCTTGATGATACTGCAACAGACATACCACTGCAAACATGTACAGACCTGGTCACTCCAGTGAGTGATACACACATATATGCACACATGCAGTGGCCCTAACTATCATGTGGTGACAAACATGCTCCATCTATTGTTTGCAGACTCATTTATGGAGTGTACTCCTCTCATCATTTGTAGTAATGAGAGACATGCAAAGCCACTTTCCTGGAGCACTGCAATACCAGTCACTCAGGTGTTGTGGCTCGTGCACCAAGGGACAATCATTTACTGTGTGACGCACCTGTTGGCTGATTTAAGGTCATGATTTATCATGCTTTTTATGGTCCCTTACATGTAGGGCCTGTGTTGTATGTAGGTTGCATATGCTACATTAACAGTGTACCCTGAGCCACATATGCCCCCTATGACACCATAATGGCAGGGATCCTGTGCATTAATTGGTGACAGTTTGAGGCTGCCATGGATTGACCAGTTTTAATATTTGGATACAACAAGGAGATATATGTTGACAGTGTATATTGTAGTCATCCATGACAGACTGCATGGGCACAGGTGTGGTCATTGCACCTGAAGTTTTGTAATTTTGGTGCCATTTCAAAGATAAAAAATATTGCTGTTTTCATAAATTGGTGGTGTATTTTTACAGTGTGTTATGTCTTACTTCCTCACTGTTTTGGTGATATTAATCATCCTGCAGGGCATTCTGTTCATACTTTATTACTACTGTTATGTTCATATGTGCAATGCTTGTACCTATACTCTTTACAAAAATTGGCTATAACTAAAGCCTTAAAAATAAGAGTGTGCATTTGTTGTGTATGGTTACTTTGATGAACTGGTAGGAGTAACTCACAACAAATAAATCAAATACCTGTCTAGTCTCTGACAGAATTGGTACATGCTTAATACATTTATTATTTTATATGTGGGTCTTAATTTCTCTGTTTTTCTCTGTCTTCCCCATTAAAACTTGTCGATTAGTCTACCTGTATTACGGGAGGACCAAGGGCAATCTACTGGGACATCCATGATCAGGGTTGATGACCTTTAAATAATACTGTGTGATGTTTTTATATTTTACTCCGATTTTGTTCGACTTGCTAGTATTTCATTATAATCATCACAGTTCTAATTGGGCCCAGTGTTAGGAGATATTTAGTACAATATGTTAGATTATCATAAACCTCCACTAATATATCTGCTTGTACTGTTTTAGCAATACTTTTTTTTACCCTCAAGTCACATGGCATGTCTGATTATCACCAAGCACATCTCTTCTAAAGGCGTACAGACCAGATGGAGGTCAGTGATACACATGCCCCTTTTCCCTTGCTCCTGTGAGACATTGCAATAGCCAAATCTCCAGGGACTAGGGAAATCTTATCAAAAGAGGCAGATATGCAACAGGCGAAAACAGTGTTTAGAGCAAATACACTACGTTTACCACAGAAGATATGGATTAACACTAAGGAAAAAAATAATTGTGATATAATGTCTGGTGCATTTTCTGTACCATTGCTATGGTTATACCAAGTAGTAATGCCTTTTATGCAATTTTTCTACACAAGGAAAACTATTTTCCTTGCGGAGAAATCCATTTCCCTGACCCCATTTGAAATTGATGGCAATTGCTTCCTGGTTCCTACCCATTTATCCCAATCTTTATTGGTGTACATTTATGAGTGTTTGTAAAATAGGACTCGCCCTGCAACCTATTTGTAAATATCACAAAATGATGGCTTTTTAGGATTTCCCAAAGAGTGCATATCCATTCACCACCCCCACAAGCTTCAGTCCACTTTTGCCTCCTCTCTCCTGAACTTACAGAAAATATAACTCCATTAGGAAGTCAGACCTTTATATTTGAGAAAGTCTATTTTCCCTTGACATTTCTTATCATACTTTTCTTTGTGAAAGGAGAAGATCACATTTTGTGCACATGTAGAACAAATACAGCAGTGTTTGTGAATCAGTCCCATAGAAAACAGAATAGAGAACATGCAATGCTAGTATAGCAGATGCAAAAAAGAAGACTGAGGAAGTAAGGTTGGTTTGTTGACTGAAATTATTTAATGTGGAAATGCAACACTAAGCTTTTTAAACTCACACCACACTCAATTGCAGTGCCTATTTCTCTAAATAATGACCTTGTACTATCTTTAAAGATGTAGACATTTAACAATAATTTGCACAGGAATCTAAACTTAATAAACAGCCTGTCATTTTCTTTAAATGATCTGAGAAAGTATTACTATCAACAAGACCTCATGACAGTCATTGAGTCTCGTTCTCAACAGTTCCCACCAAACATGAAAAATAGCTGCAAGCACTCCTTGAATTTCCCAAACATGTTTAGTTCCTTTATTCAGTAATATTACTTAAAACATAGCCAACTTTACCGTATTTTGGCTAAGCTCATCTTTGAATGTGCATTTGAATTACAAATGGTAGAAATGCCTGGTTTTAAGAAACATAAAAGTGACCAATTACTATGCATTAAGATGTTTCATTTGTAACTACATTCAGTAGCAATAAGTGTTGCCCTATGCTCTTCCTAATGATAAATATTATTTACAATAGTAACCACCAGAGTATGACTCTGCTCTACCCATTAGTTTAAATATTAAGAGGGTCATTACGACCCCGGCGGTCGGTGCTAGGGTACCTCCAACAGGCTGGCGGTACTTACCGCCATACTATGACATTGGTGGTATGGCTGAAGCCATATCGCCAATGTACCACACCGACTGCCACGGCGGTAAAAGCCTCCGGGCTGGAGATATATATCTCCAGCCCGGCAGCTGTCACTGTACCGCCGGCGGTATAATGACCCTGCATACCGCCATGGTTTTCATGGCTTTTAAACCGCCACAAAAACCATGGCAGTAGGTGCAATTGGCACTGATAGGGGTCACCCCTGCCCCCCTCCCCAGAGTCCTCCAAAACCCTCCCCCTCCCCTTCCCAGGCCCCCCTCACATATACACACATACACACACATACATACACACTCATACACACACGCATACCCACATTCACCCACTCATGCATTCATTCATACACACACACCGCAGCACTCACTAACGTACATCCCGGCACACATGCAATCAGACGACACAACATACACACACACTCACACCCATTCCTGTACACACGCATTACAGACGCCTCACACCCGCATGCACGCATACAAACACAGTCACACACACACCCCTGCCCTGTATATATACTTATACCATCTCTCCTTATTTCAATGAGGAGGAGAGGGGGTTTTAACCAGTTTCGACTGGCTCTACGAGTGTCCCCTCTCTCCTCCAGCACAGGCTCCAAACATCATTTGGGGGTAAGCAACCCTATTGTGTGAGGCCAGGGCACAGCCTTTACAAATGCAGGCCCAGAACTCTCCCTTCTCTCAGCCCAGGAAGACTATTCAGTATGTAGATGCACCTCTGTGACACCTCCACCCTCCCTGTGTACAGGCTGTCTGAAAAGTATGCACAAACCCCAACTGTCACTCTGCCCAAATGTGGATTGGAGTCAAGCTGCAAAACACCAGAGTCATAAGCACAGAGAAATGCTCACTTTCTAGAAGTGGCATTTCTGTAATGATGATAAAAGATCCACCTACACCAGTAAGCAGCATTTCTCACTACCATTACAACCATACAAAACATGCCTATGCTACCTCTCATAAATCAGACAATACCCCTTTCACATAAGGCAGGGCATTTCCAAGACAATCCTATGATAAGGCAGCTCTCACAGCAGTGATAAACCAAATAGGCTGCTTGTCACTACCAGGACAGGCCCCATTACTAGGCACATGTCCTGCCCTCTACATACACGGCACTCTGCCCATAGGGCTAGCTAGGGCCTACCTTAGGGGTGACTTACATATAGTAAAAGGGGAGTTTTGGGCCTGGAAAGTAAATTTAGATGCCAGGTCCCTGTGGCAGAAAACTGCGCACACAGGCCCTGCGCTAGCAGGCCTGAGACAGGTTTGAAAGGCTACTTCAGTGGATGGCGCAAGCAGCGCTACAGGCTCACTAGTAGAATTTAATTTACAGGCCCTGGGTATAGGGATACCACTTTACAAGGGACTTATAGGTAAATTAAATATGCCAATTAGGTATAAGCCAATCATACCAAGTTTACAAGGGAGAGCACCTGCATTTTAGCACTGATTAGCAGTGAAAAAGTGCTCAGAGTCATAACATCAGCCAACAAGGGTCAGAAAAATAAGGAGGAAAAAGGCAAAAAGTTTGGGGAATGACCCTGTAAAAGGGCCAGGTCCAACAGTTCTGCATCGGGCTATCAAGAGTCACACTTATTTTGATTCAAAAAACAAGATTCAGTACTTAAGAGAAACTATGATTTGGAGGCAGGATTTTGACTTTGCTCAATCTCCATACAAGAGATTTGAATACACTGTGAAAATGCCAGATGTACACGTGTCTATGATTAATTATACAAATAATGATATAAATGACTAACTCATTTTTTTATTTAACAATTTTAAAGCACTACTCATTCCAGCTAGGGTATCAGAGTGCTTTATATTACACACAAAGAGACAATACATTATTTAGGTGTGTACATCAATGCATAGGAAATATTACCAACCCATGCCTGTAGACGTTATATGTTAAGACTGCATGGTCAGCAGAAACACAAAGTCAGGTATGAAAACGTAACACAGTTATTCGGGTTGTCTTTACTAACAAGGCTTTACCACTACTCAAAGGGACCCTTCTTTGAAAACTTAAAATAACTACAGGTTGAGAAAAAAAAATACAGTAAGGATCTAAACCCATGACATAAAGTTTGCATATAGCTCCTTGATGCCGCTTCATAGCTGACTATGTTGTATAAGGATTACAGATTATGAACTTGAAATAACAAAACAATCTCTGTGTAAAGCAGTAGTCCTCCTACCTTTCTATATTAAGCACAAATCTGTGATCTGCATGTTACATGATGTGCTTTGCAGCAGGCATAATAACCCTCTATGCTACTTTATGAATTGAAACCATGGCTGTACAAAACACAGAACACTCCCGCAACTGCATTGATCACCAGAGATAACCTACCACTGTCATAATCCCTTAAAGATTGCTGGGCACACAAAGATATCTGTAACAAGTATCTTAACCCTACAAGATATCTTAAAAAGCAGCCTGTTTGTGAACAATGAAGTAAGCTCGGACAGATTTACTTGTGGCATTTGCCCTTGTCTATTTCTTTGCAGCAGATTTCAAAAAAGTTCATGTATCATTTGACTGTCCAGATTTCATGGCTCCGCCTTTCATGGCCGCACCCCTTTTTCCTGCCACACTTTGACCCCCCAATGTATGGTTTCCCGGAGTACTTTTTCCAGTTTTAGCACTGTGCTGTGTATGTCTGAGCATTCGGACATTGCTGATGTTGACAGGAGAAATACGCATTTTCTTGAATTATATTTTGTTCATTTGCTTTTTGAAGAGACAGCAGGCAGGCAGTGGCCGTAGGCTACTAGATTAAGAAGTACCTGCTTTCATTTCCTTCGGCCTGTTTTCAGCAGGTTTTCCCCTGTGGTGTGATAGAGCGGTCCGTACTAGTAATTTTACCTGTATTCGGACGCTCTTTAAGCCGATGAATCTTTTGACTAAGTGGGAACTCTCTGTACTCCTAATCGATCAATTTCATTAAAATCAATAATCAATAACGAACATAAGCAATACCCTGATCAACATAACACTTAACAATTAATCCAGAATACATTTTCGGCGAACCCTGACCTTTCAGTCAGGAATAACCACACCAGTTTATTGCAAAGTTAATGAATTTATTTCCCTATATTAACAAAGCTAGCACAATATAGATGTGTCTCAACACCAAATGATAAACATAAATGAACATTAATAGCTGTCCATAGCGGCGAAACAAGTGCAATCTATGTAGCATTTGAATCACGAGGCATTCGATAATAGCAATGCAAATCACTAATACGATAATCTGTAATGAACTAATAGCATACATTTAGTCAGCATAACAAGATCTCAAATTGCATCGTGCGACAAAGGAATCCTCATCTAACCTCAAATTAGCATCGGCATGTGGGACCTCATGCAAAAACAATTTAGTAACATTAATTTGGAAAAAAACTCCTAACTAGGGATCTTGTCAAAATCAGCAGTTGGTTACCTAAAAGAAACACAATGCAATTTTACAATTTTCCTCTCATATTTACCAATTACGATCAGCATTCAAGGAAGTCTTCGTCTCACAGGTACCGTTTCTCGATCAGCATGGGTACCGTTTCGATCAGCATGGGACGGGGCAAAGGGGCAAGGTGGACGGGGCAATTGCCTCACGGCGGCAAGGCAAAACTATTACTTCATGTAAAGGGATCAAATCAAAGTTAAAGTCTCTAGGGCCAGAATCATTTAAAGTCTCTTTCTCTCGATTAGAGAAAGCATCAAAGTCTCTTTCAAAATGGCGTCGCAGCAAAGTGGGCCATAATAGCTACGAAGTCTGCAAAATGGCGGGTATCGAGCTGGTAATGGCTGATAATAGCTGTAATGGCTACCTTCTTCTCGTGCACCTGGTTTTTATAGACAACAGTTCAAATCCAGTAGGGTCTTCCATTGGAGGGTTCATAGGTTAGCTTCAAATTGTCCAATCAAAAACGACAGTTCTCAAGCTTTTACTTAAGCATACATTATCCTTGGAGATGGGTACGCAAGTTGCAACATTGTATACCAATTAGCTCACTTTCAGAGCTTCCATTGTCCGCACCTGCAAATCGACCTTGGAGTAAAGAGAAAATATGCCAGGCTGGCACGAAACCTTAAGATAAGCATGTGAACGGTTTCTGTGGAAAAGTACAGCTTCAAGCAAAAATACACGTTTATTAGCACAGTGGAAAAATACGAGCATCTAAACCGTGAGACCAGGCAACTAGGCCAAAGCCTCCGCTAAAGTAATGCTAAGCTAAAACATTTCAAGCAAGCAAATCATAGCACACGTTTATGATTATGTGGATTAGTGCAATTCTAATACATCACGTTATATAAAGCACGCTTATAAATGTTGGCAAACTACTCTGAGGGCACATTTTGTCCCCGTACATTCTTTATTAGTTCGGTTAAAGTCACACATGATTATTTCACACTACGTTTAAGCTCTAATAAATGTAAAACCTTCATTTTCTGCTTCATCAATCCCTCCTCTGATGACTACTAGTCATCACACAAATCATGCCCACAAATTTTATTCCATTAAAATTCTGTCAGTTCCCTTTTCCTTTTAGTTCCCCTAGTTTGCGCTTTGTATTCTTCTGCCATTCTTTTCATAATTTTCTCTTCTTTTCTTCTTTTAATTCTTTCCATGATCATTATTATTCCCCTTTTTATTCCCCAAATTCCAAATATGCAAATTATAACTATTAAAATTCCCTCTATTATTTTTAACAATATTCCATTCCAAATTCCCCCAATCCAATGTCCCACTGAAGCAAGTCCCTTTCCAACCTTCTCCCACACTCCTGGTTCTTTCAATTCCTTCAAATCTGCACTTTCTTTTGTTAGATTAGCAAGCATAGTTTTAATTTTCACACTATTGTCAGGAATATAAGTACAACAGTGTCGTGCACCAAGCATTTTGCAAACGCCAGCATCCTTTGCTAAAAGAATGTCTAAAGCAAGCCTATTTTGAAGAGTCATAGCTCTTTCCGCTGCAAGTTCAGCATCTATCAGGATTATAGCACCTGAAAACTTTGTCAACATGTTATCCACTATAGTAGACAACTTTCTTATTTTGATGGAATTCAGCACAACTCCCAATGAAGGAATCATGGCTCCAAATATATCTCCTATCACAGTAGCTGCGGTCTCTCTTTTCTGGATACGATGGGATCCAGATGTCTTTTGAATCATCAATAGGTCATCCAGTTGATAAACCTTTGGGAACACTATACCCAAATAACATCTCCCCCACCATCCCTTTGGAAGACGATAATAGGCATTATACCCACAAATGTAATATACACCCGGAATGACAGGGTCAAGTCCGTCCATCATGAATGTCCATTTGGCCTTAAAGATAAACGTATGTTTACACTCACTTGCTCCTACAAAAATGTTGTCATAATAAGATTCACCTCGATATATACAAAATTTCCCTACATGCCAAGCATCTAAAGCTATTTTCCCTTGTGTCTTTATTGCAGCAAAATCATAATTATCTACTGAAGTCCTCTTATGTAGCTCTTTTTCTAATTTCGCCTTCATTTGTGCCCTTCTATCATCTGTGCGATCTAAAAAGCTTATTTCTACTGCAGAGAGTGAGCAAGTAAGGTTCTCCCTATGAGCGTGAGCCGTTTAAAAAGGTTGCATTGGCTCGAAAAATTCTCTCATTATTTTAGCATCCCAATCTTTAGCAATCTGGCTTAGCTGTGCTATTATAGGAACATATGCAAAAGTAACATCATAATTCGAGTAAAAATACTGTATGTTAGTTTGACCATAAAATCTAGACATTACTATACTACATGTAATCCCGTATGTAAGAGGCATGTGGTGATATGTCACCCCTTCCTTTACTGATGTCGGTATCTGTGTACACACATAACAATCTTTCGCATCCATTGTCTCAACATATTCTGTTAGCAAGCGATAGAAAACATTATACGAAAGCTCTTTCTTATCGTGCAAGAGTCTCTCATCCAATGCTAGTCTTTTCAATGCGGTTAGTTCGGTGACAGTAACAGGAGCAAAAGTAGAAGCATCAATTCTCTCATTCTCAGTCTTACCATGCACTCCAAGTACAATTGCCATTATTATTAGTACACATACAATTATCAAGCCTATACACACATATTTACAATATTTCTTTCTATTGTTTTGCGTCATGATCTGTATAGAATCAGAGAGCTAGAAGCACCTATAAAGAAACTATTTAGCAATTCAGTTACGAAGCTGAACGAGCACAATGTTCACACAGTTTTCTTCAAGAGGCCAGTCACTTATCGGTTAGCAGCATTTGTCTCAATTCGGCAATAACTCAGTCTTTATCAGTTCAGCAAGTCTCATCCGGTTTAGCAATGTCTCAGCTGGTGTTTGTTTCACGTTAGATTGTAGCAAGCAATATCATTTATTACCCTTTCAGTCAACACTGTCCATAAAACTTTTCTTTTCTATTGGTATCTCTTCTTCTTCTTCGTTCTCGATGCTTAGAGATACAAACTCGTCAGTCCAATCATCATTGACTGCATATGCCCATTCAGGACCGGAATACCTTCTGTTCGGTATCCTTTTCCTTTTCAATTTTGCTTCTCTTTTCGATTCTGCCTCGCTGGTACTTTCTTCTTTTGTCAAGTCTTTTTCTTCACTCGAGGTTGGTACCACGACAGACACTTCTTTTCTTTTCTCTTTCACTTTTGGCCTTTCTCCGTCGTTCAAACCTTCTCCAGTCCTTTGTTTTACTGGTGATATACTTAGTCTCCTCTTTGCACCATGTCCATTTGACGGACCTGCAACCTTTTCTGTAGAAGTTTGAACTGTTCCGTTCTGTTCTGCCTTGTCCCCTCCTTCTGGGGAATCAATCACGTTCTCCTTTTCTTTTTCTGTACCGTCTGCTTCTGGGAAAGCCCTCCTCTGATCAGGCTCTCCTGCTTTTTCACCTCTTTCGAGCCCTTTGTCACCGTTACTTTCTTCAGGCTCTGTATCACTTTCAGTTGCTTCAGGTTCTTTGTCACCTTCAGCTGCTTCAGGCTTTTTGCTACCCTCAGCTGCTTCAGGTTCTTTGCTACCTTCAGCTTCTTCGTCGCTGTCTGAACTTTCTCCTTGGTCTTCCCCAAGTGAGTCGGACTCTTCGCCCTCCAATAATATCTCTCTCTCTCCTGCTTCTGCCTGTTCGCTTTCAGTTCGGTTTTGCTCTGTCTCAGCACTCAGCACTGTTTTGTCAGGCACTGGTAATTTCAGCGCTTCAACTTCCTCATCTGTGGGACACAACACCTTCTTTGTGTGACTGGCGTGGATCCAGTTGGGAACCCCCGCACACTTCACAGCGGTAGTTGTCGTCAGGATCACTTGGAAAGGGCCTTTCCAACGGGGTTCCAGACACGACTTTCTCACGTGCTTCTTTACCACGACCCAGTCACCTGCTTTCAGTGCGTGTCCTGGACCTTGGATCGGTGGCAAGGTGGTCGCTTCCACCTGGTGAGAGAAAGAGCGAACCACGTCAGCTAGACCCTTGCAGTAATCTAACACCATATCATCTGTAATATTCAAAAGCGCGTTTGCGGGAACTGCAGGAAGTCTCATAGCCCTGCCCATGAGAATTTCGTGCGGAGACAATCCAGTCTTTCTATCAGGGGTGTTTCTCATTGACATTAGCACCAAGGGCAATGCGTAAGGCCATTTAAAATTTGTCGATGCACATATTTTCGCCATTCTTGATTTCAGTGTACCATTCATTTGTTCCACCAGTCCTGATGCTTCAGGGCGATAGCTACAATGCAGTTTTTGCTCAATGTTCAGCGCTTCGCAGAGTAACTTTATCACCTCGTTATTGAAGTGACTTCCCCTATCTGATTCTAAAGAGATCGGGAATCCGAAACGTGGTATCAACTCTCTCAACAATAGCTTTGCAACTGTAAGGCTGTCATTTCTACGTGTGGGGTATGCCTCAATCCAGTGACTAAAAATGCACACAATCACCAACACATACTTCAAACCTCTCTGCACAGGCATCTCAATGAAGTCCATCTGCATACGACTAAAAGGCCCACTGGCCCTGCCAATGTGGCTCGCGTTCACAACTGTTCCCTTTCCTGGGTTCATCTGCTGGCAAATGACACATCGATGGCAAACTGCTTCTGCAGCTTGACGAAATCTGGGGTTAAACCAATCAGTTTTGAACAATCTTATTATGGCATCTCTCCCTAGGTGAGCTTGCCCATGATAGAACTGCGCAAGCTGTGATAAGAGACTATTGGGCAAAACAAATTTTCCCTCATTTGAAACCCATAACTCATCTGGTCTTTTTATACCTTGTGATTTAATCCTGGAATCTCTTTCATCCTCCCTGACATTATTCTGTAATGCTTTTAGTTCATCTATTGTATCTACGACCTTCAAGGCAAATGCTTCAGCTTGTTCGAGTTCTGGTTCACTTATCGAATTCCATTCATCTCTGAGTAATATACAGTTCAAGGCACAAAATCTTGCGACTTGATCCGCATATGCATTTCCCAGAGAAACATAGTCCTGTCCTTTTGTATGAGCACTGCACTTTACCACTGCAACTTCAGCTGGCACTTGAATGGCGTGTAACAATTCCCTTATTCTCTCCCCGTTCTTCACTGGGGATCCTGAAGAAGTCAGGAAACCTCTCTGTGACCATAGTTGTCCAAAGTCATGCACAATCCCAAACCCATATTGACTATCAGTGTAAATGGTGACTTTCATCAATGCAGACAATTGACATGCTCTTGTAAGGGCTACAAGTTCTGCTACTTGTGCAGAATAGACTCCTTGAAGCCATCCTGCTTCCAAGACCCCTGTTACAGTGCATACAGCATATCCTGCTTTCAAAATTCCCATCCCATCTCTTAGACATGAACCATCAACAAAAAGAATTTGGTCATTTTCATCAAGCTTAGTATCCTTGATGTCCGGTCGAGGTTTTGTGCAAAATTCAGTCACTTGAAGGCAGTCATGCTCGACGTCTTCAGCGTTCTCAATTTCAGCATTTTCTCCAGGGAGCAAGGTTGCTGGATTCAACGTAGTGCACCTTTTCAGCTGCACGTTCGGTGAGCCCAGAATTATCGTTTCATACCTTGTGAGTCTTGCTCCGGTCATGTGTTGCGTTCGGGAGCGGGCCAAAAGTATCTCAACTGAGTGAGGGACCATGACTGTTACTGGGTGTCCCATCACTATACCTTCACTCTGAGTGAGGCTGATACCAACTGCTGCTACGGCGCGCAAACACCCTGGGAGTGCTGCTGCGACCGGATCCAGAGTAGCTGAAAAATACGCTACTGGTCTGTTTACGCCACCATGGGCTTGAGTCAAGACAGACAAAGAACATGCATCACGTTCATGACAAAACTATGTGAAAGGCTTTGTGTAATCAGCCATACCTAAAGCTGGAGCCCTGCACATGCATTCTTTCAATTCGACAAAAGCATCCATCTCATCTCCTTTCAGCTCAATTTGATCCAAGGCATCCTTCTGGGTCAGTTTCAGTAATGGTTTTGCTAGAGTCGAGAAGTTGGGAATCCACTGGCGACAGTAGCCCACCATTCCCAAAAACTTCCTCACCTCCCTCCTTGTTTTGGGTGGACTCATTTGAAGTACGCTTGTAATTCTTTCCTTCATTATTCTCCGTGACCCTTTCTCTATTTGGTGACCCAAGTATTTCACTTTCTTCTGACAGAACTGCAATTTGGAAGGAGACACCTTATGTCCATTCCTTCCTAAATGATTTAACAGAGCAATGGTATCGGCTGTGCAGCCACTTTCTGTCTTTGATGCAACCATTAAGTCATCAATGTACTGTACTAGGGTTGACTCGAATGGCAATTCTAATGCTTCCAGGTCTTTCTTTAGAATCTGATTGAAGATTGACGGTGACTCAGAAAACCCTTGAGGAATTCGACACCAACTGTACACTCTGTCTAAGAATTTGAAACAAAAGAGGAATTGGCTGTCCTCATGAAGAGGCACAGAAAAGAATGCTTGTGACAAGTCGATGACTGAGAACCACTCGGCATCGCAAGGAATTTTAAACATTATCACAGCTCGATTTGGTACGACAGGGCAGCACTTGACTATGATGTCATTTATTTTCCTCAAGTCCTGCACAAGTCGGACCTTCCCACTTGGCTTTATTAGTCCCATTATTGGTGAATTACATGGACTGCTTAACACTTCTTTCAGTACTCCCTGTTTTACAAAATCGTCAATAAGTTGAGCAACTTTCATGAGGGTGTCTTGTGCCATGTGGTATTGTGGGGTCTGGGGAAAGATTGCATTGGGCTTTACAGTCACTTTCACTGGTTCCACTCCTTTCATCAATCCCACCTCTTTCCCTGTCATGTCCCACACTTCCTTTCCGACTGTCTCCCGTGATTCGGCTGGAATATCTTCTTCAGTTATCATCGGGAAAAGACAAATCAGAGGACACTCTTCATCTACCGTTTCCATCTCATCCCCCGCTACACTGTCCTCTTCTTCCCCATCACTGCTCGTCTGGATTGTTATTCCTTCGTTCGAACACATGATCGAACAACACAATTTGCACAACAAGTCTCTCCCTAACAGTGCTATCGGGCTTGAGTCACATACCACAAACTGATGTACCCCTTGATAGTTACCGATGCTGACTGGTACCGGATCTGTTATTGGGTTCGTCAGATGTCTGTTTGCTACTCCCACCACTTGAACTGTCCTCCCTGAGAGTGGCAAATTTGGTACTTCACTACTCTTAACAGTTGAACGTGTGGCTCCCGTGTCAACCAAGAATGAGACACGATGACCCATTACTCTTCCCTCTACGTACGGACCCCTTTGATCAACTTCCAAGGATGCTGCAAGCACACAATCTCCTTCTTCTTCTGAGCTCTCACTCTCCCATACATTGTTTATTCCACTCTCACTGTGTAATGGGAACTGTTGTACAGTGCCATTTGTACTCATTACCTGACCCGAGACCTGTGGAGGAACCATCACTTGCTGCTGACTCATTGGTGCCAAGGGTATTTGCATTTGCTGATTAGGTACCATAGGTAACTGCTGTTGCATTGGCTACATTTGCGTCATCTGCATACGAGGCATCTGCTGCGGCTGCATAGGTTGTAACCCCTGCAATTGATTTATAGTCTGAAAATTTGGGCTTGGACCTCTCATTTTCGGTCCCCTCATTGTCTGAAATGCATTGACATCATTGTTTTGCTGACCAACGCCTGCACCTGCACCTGCACCTTCCTGCACCACCATCGGGCACTCGCGTTTCCAATGACCGACCATTCCGCACGCGTGACACGGCATCACCTTCTTCATTGCCTGCACACCAGTCACAACAGTGTTCAAATCCGGACCATTATTCGCAAAACCTCCTCTGCCTCTGCCTCTGCCCTGTGGCTGAAACGCCATGTTTCCCTGCAACTGCGGCTGCGGTTGCGGTACCTGCGGTTGGAACCCTTGCATCCCTTGCAAACCTTGTAAACCTGTCTGAGCTGCTTTAAGCTGCATCATCATCACCTTCTCTTTCAACTTTTTCTGTTTCACTTCAATTTCGTCACTACAGTATTTCGCATAATTCAACACCTCATCAATCGGTTTCGACTGCCAACAAATCAAATACGACTTTATCATCTGACTTATCTCCGGTCTCAGCCCTTCCACAAATCTGAACACAAATGAAGCATGTCCTTCGCCTCTATTGTTTCCGTGCCACTATAGTTCTTAAACGCCTTCAACAACCTCTCATAGTAACTATGAATCGACTCTTTAGCCTCTTGGGCAGTTCGATCGATCTTCTGCCAATCCACATTTTTCGCGGCAACCTTCGTCTTCAAATGCTCAATCACCTTGTAGTACAAGCTCATCACCATAGGTGATGGTGCACCCGTCTCCCTGTCTCTTTCTGGTTCACTTGTCGGCCAACCTACAGCTCTTTTGCAATCCTCCCACAAATCTGCTGGAACCACAATCTCAAAGAGAGTGTTCAGATCTTCCCAGAGACATTTTGCAAGCTTCACAAACCTATCAGTCTGCTGATACCATTCGATCAGCTTCTCTCTCAGTTTGGGAAAATCATCCGTAAAAGACTGAATGTCGCTTATGTGCCATGGTACATGTATTAGTTTTCCCCCTGCTGTCTCCCTCATTGGTAACATCGTTACTGTCTCGCTGCTTTGTGGTCTTTTCTCATTATGCTCTGTAGCACTGTCCCTCCTCTTTTCCTTTCTCTTTACCCACCTGCTTTCCCACTTGTCTAAGCACCTCCACACTTGTGCACTCTGCAGCAATTCTCTAAGGTGCGCCTTCATGCCTGCTGACCTCATGTGTTCAAAATCTGTGGCCCCAAAATCCAACCTATAGCTTCTGCTCAAGTGTTTCATCTTGCCTATGTCAATCCCGTTTCTGTCCGCCACTTCCTGCAAACTTTTATGTACCTTGTTCACTTCTTTCGTAATCTTTGGACATAGGTATCTCAGCTCTTCTTCCGTGTAGGACTCTAACCTATTCACACCCATAGTCCCTTCCACCAATTCTTGTGCTTCCATGTTCAGCCTCATCCTATTCAGGTAATCTTCTCCTTTCCCACTGTCTGAACTTTGTGTGGAATTCAAACTGTTGAACCACTGTGTCAGCTGTTGCGCATTTACCCCCATCAGTGTAGCATTCACATCGACTGCCATTGATGGTTGCGGCAACTTTTCAGTATTCGATGTTAGGGGTATTATCAATGGGGGACTCGACCTCACCAGTGTCGACTGAGCACATACGGGACTAAACTCCATCAAGGTCCCAGATCCAGTTGGCTGAGCCGCTATCGGAGTTATCCCTGGAGTGTTTTCTATGCACCTCCTCTCTGTCCCATTCTGCAGCATTGATCCCTGACCGCTCATACCTATATTAGGCTGACTATACAAAGGTACCGGTGGACCTACAGTAATGGGTAGTGATATCGCATCTGGGTTTTGTCCATTTCCCATGTTCTGAGGCATGTTTATTCCCACACCATGGGTCATCATTGCCGGCATGCCCATCTGACTCCCCGTCATCTGAGTATGTGCGTTTCCCCCTTGCATCTGCTTCTGAGGCATCAAAAACTGGGTTGATTCGGCTTGTGACAATGCCTGGTTGTGACCATTCTGTACTCCCCCCCTTACGGTTGGATCTAGAATCATTCCTGCACTGTTATCACTGTTGTAGTACCCTGGCATCTGCGGCTGATAATTTTCTGCTGGTTTCAACACGGGCACATCTGGATATATTCTCCTAACCTGCGATATCTGCGGGGTGAACAGTAGACTCGGGTCCTTAGACCCTGATGATGCTCCTGAACTCTGAGTTTCACTGTTCTGTACCGATTCCGGAGGGGCAGAACTGGTACTTGGACCTCGTCCATTCTCTGCATAAGGTGGTGGACGGTCGTTCAGCAATTGCATTATTAACTCCTCATCCTCTAACTCCTCTTCTCTTCTCAACTTTTCCTCGTCCTCTCTATCCTTGGAACACTTCCTGTCTGTCTTACAGGTAGCTTTCTTACCTGTCTCCTCTTCTTCTTTAGTAATTGCGGGGAACAATTTTATCCCCTGCAATACATCTGACCTCCACACCTTCTGTGCATTATCCCACCTAGCATCCGCTAGTGTCTTTTCTACCTTCCTCATTCTGGTCTCGAACTTCTTTTGCTGTTGCTGTCTAGCCATTAGTTCCCAAATTGCCAGAGCCTCAAACTGGGCTGGCCTTGGAGGCACCTTCATGTCGTACATCGTGAATCTCAAATTCTCTAGGATCCTTATATTGAATGTCCCATGTATCGGGAACGCTACGCTCCCATGTTTCTCTGTCAGTTTGTGCCATTGCTTTAGCCAAAGACACGGAGCTACCCCCTTCTCTTCCATTACAATGTAAGCTGGTGTACCCTCGGGCGGCGTCTCCTCTCCTACGCTCGCTTTAATGTAAGACTCCCCCTTCATCGCACTCCTGAATGCTTTAAAGAATTTCATTTTCTCGTCTTTTATTTCACAAAGTTTGTAATCAATAGGTGACTTTAATTCCCGGAATACTCTTCGCTTGCCTTTCCCCTTCCAACCGAGTCCCACGGACTGCGTCCAATCCGTGCGCGACCCTTCTCACCAACCAACCTATCCCAGCGCGGCTCCTAGTGACGTCACACTCACACACACTGCGGCTGACAAAGCCTCGCGGCTAGTCCTCCTTCACTCACCTCTTTTCGTAACAACTTTTTGCATGTATCGCGAGCTACCAAAAAATAAAACAGATCTGTCGGTTTACTACAGGAAGGGTAACACAATCACTTCAGGACCTTAGGGACCTTTCACTAGCCTCGGCCGCTATTCCGTCTTTCTAGGTCCCCACGTTCGCAAGCAAATCTGACCCGCAGACCTACTCTCAACTTGTCAATGATCTATTCTAGTGCACTTAGAATCTTGTCAAAGCCCGAAGTCGAAGTTTCTTTCACTCCCTAACACACGTACCGACTCGTTGACCACGCCCGATCAACCTACTAAACCGCCCAGACCACAACATGGATCAACATACTCCGGAGTCTCTTGACCTCGCAGGGCCCGTCTCAACAACAACAACCACGTGGACCTTTTTATGCACAAAGCGCCACAGGCACATGAAGTTCGACGACTTCCCTACTCTCACCCTCGGAGCCGCACCTCCGCTATTTCTATGAAGTTCGACGACTTCTCTACTTCTACACTCGGAGTCGCACCTCCGCTATCCTCTAAAAGGAAAAAATCCTCACAACCTTTTCACACACCCTGCGGCAATAAGCTGTGCAAGCGCAAAACCCTGACTTCACTCATATCATTACTAGTACCGCCAACGCTGATCCCACACCTCCATTCTCTTCATTCGCAAGCTCCGAGATCCCGGGAAAGTCGCGGTGGACCTAGCCCATCATCATTCTGTCAATCAGTTTTATCCAAGAAAAATCTAATTCAACTTCTCGAGTGTGGTCTCAAAAATCGAAACCGTTAATTCAACACCATGTACTTTAAGAGTACAGGGTCCCAAAAGACGAAACCGTCCTCTGCTACCATCTACTGATAGAGCGGTCCGTACTAGTAATTTTACCTGTATTCGGACGCTCTTTAGGCCGATGAATCTTTTGACTAAGTGGGAACTCTCTGTACTCCTAATCGATCAATTTCATTAAAATCAATAATCAATAACGAACATAAGCAATACCCTGATCAACATAACACTTAACAATTAATCCAGAATACATTTTCGGCGAACCCTGACCTTTCAGTCAGGAATAACCACACCAGTTTATTGCAAAGTTAATGAATTTATTTCCCTATATTAACAAAGCTAGCACATTATAGATGTGTCTCAACACCAAATGATAAACATAAATGAACATTAATAGCTGTCCATAGCGGCGAAACAAGTGCAATCTATGTAGCATTTGAATCACGAGGCATTCGATAATAGCAATGCAAATCACTAATACGATAATCTGTAATGAACTAATAGCATACATTTAGTCAGCATAACAAGATCTCAAATTGCATCGTGCGACAAAGGAATCCTCATCTAACCTCAAATTAGCATCGGCATGTGGGACCTCATGCGAAAACAATTTAGTAACATTAATTTGGAAAAAAACTCCTAACTAGGGATCTTGTCAAAATCAGCAGTTGGTTACCTAAAAGAAACACAATGCAATTTTACAATTTTCCTCTCATATTTACCAATTACGATCAGCATTCAAGGAAGTCTTCGTCTCACAGGTACCGTTTCTCGATCAGCATGGGTACCGTTTCGATCAGCATGGGACGGGGCAAAGGGGCAAGGTGGACGGGGCAATTGCCTCACGGCGGCAAGGCAAAACTATTACTTCATGTAAAGGGATCAAATCAAAGTTAAAGTCTCTAGGGCCAGAATCATTTAAAGTCTCTTTCTCTCGATTAGAGAAAGCATCAAAGTCTCTTTCAAAATGGCGTCGCAGCAAAGTGGGCCATAATAGCTACGAAGTCTGCAAAATGGCGGGTATCGAGCTGGTAATGGCTGATAATAGCTGTAATGGCTACCTTCTTCTCGTGCACCTGGTTTTTATAGACAACAGTTCAAATCCAGTAGGGTCTTCCATTGGAGGGTTCATAGGTTAGCTTCAAATTGTCCAATCAAAAACGACAGTTCTCAAGCTTTTACTTAAGCATACATTATCCTTGGAGATGGGTACGCAAGTTGCAACATTGTATACCAATTAGCTCACTTTCAGAGCTTCCATTGTCCGCACCTGCAAATCGACCTTGGAGTAAAGAGAAAATATGCCAGGCTGGCACGAAACCTTAAGATAAGCATGTGAACGGTTTCTGTGGAAAAGTACAGCTTCAAGCAAAAATACACGTTTATTAGCACGGTGGAAAAATACGAGCATCTAAACCGTGAGACCAGGCAACTAGGCCAAAGCCTCCGCTAAAGTAATGCTAAGCTAAAACATTTCAAGCAAGCAAATCATAGCACACGTTTACGATTATGTCGGATTAGTGCAATTCTAATACATCACGTTATATAAAGCACGCTTATAAATGTTGGCAAACTACTCTGAGGGCACATTTTGTCCCCGTACATTCTTTATTAGTTCGGTTAAAGTCACACATGATTATTTCACACTACGTTTAAGCTCTAATAAATGTAAAACCTTCATTTTCTGCTTCATCAGGTGTAAGGCCCCGTGAAGGATGTAAAAATGAGTCTGACAGTTACCTGCAATCACGACTATCCACCGGGACAGAGCCCCTCGAGAGTTTGTTGCTCATAAGTATGCAAGCCGCTTGTCGTACCTTAGTATGGGCGGTGGAAGCGCCAACTTTTCACGCATATTCTACAAAGTCGAGACGTAGCTTCCGTTGGCGCAGGAGATGCAGTGGCACCGTGATCCTGAGGTCTGAGGGACCACTGACCCCCTGATTATTCCTGCATTTTATAATTTTTTGCACTAGGGCCTAGTACCCAAGAATACGCCACTTCCGCAAAGGTGGGTACCACTAATGTTCCTTGTTGGCTACGTCTTTATTTAAAAAAAAAAAAAAAAAAGCGACTCAAAATGGTCCTTATGTGTCATCAAATTTAAAAAAGTCAACTGATGAAGCACTAATCTGGCCTGAAAAGTAAATTAGGCATGAGGTTTCATTCACTTTGAAACAATGAGACATCCGGGACAATTGCACAACATAATTTCCTGGTCAGGCCACTGAGTAAGGTGGACATTTGGAAAACATCTTCCGTAAAACTATGAGTGGAAAGACTTGCTGTCAGCTTTCCGAGAAAGAGTGAGCTTGACGACTCCAGGATCCGGTGTTTTGCCTTCGGGGCCAGTCCAATTTCTCAGAGGTTTACTTACTTATAATGAAATGCAGTGTATTTTCTATTGTTTTAAAAACCATATAACTATAATACTAAATTCGAAAAACAAATATGGAAAGCCATTGTTAAAAACAAAAGATTAGATTGTCATTTTTTTAAGCTAAGTGCGTTGAACTCATAACCAGGCCCACTAGAATTATGCAGCACTCGAGGACCAAATTATGCGGCAGCATTGACAAATTTATACAGGGAGAAAAGACAAATTATAGGAAAATTCGGCACAATTTGTGTTAGCATTACCTCATTATTTTGCGATTTATATGGGTTAACACTACCTGGGCAAATGTTTCACCTCATTAGTACAACTTTAGTACCCAAATAAAGAAATAAGCGAAAGAAAGGAGAACAGTCAACCATTACAAATGGCCTTCAGCGGTGCGGCAACACACTGAAATCAGCAGATTATGTAGGATATTATGTATTGTACAGTGGTTCCCAACCTGTGCTCCGGGGACCCCTGGGGGTCTGCGAAGCCTCCTCAGGGGATCCGCGACTGCTTAGAAAATGTAATAATATTAACAGATTAGGTCCCCATCTTTCAGTAATGACCAACTGGGGGGTCTGCAGATTCCAATAGTGATTCAGTGGGGGTCCCTGGGTTCCAGTACTGATAAAGTGGGGGTCCATAGAAGTCAAAAGGTTTGGAACCACTGATATATTACGTAGCAAATGCAGTAAATCCATAACTAGGAGGGAAACTCCACGGCTGCAAAATCGTATAATTCCAGTTGCTCTGAACATTGCATTGTGAACCAGATTACAACATTTCATCATGTTCTGGATTATATGTAAAATTGTCTCTAAAATCCCTAAACTGCAACAAAGTGGTGCATTTACAAATGATATGGGTGAGTGACTTGTATTGTGTGGTTTACTGTGATTCAATCCAACCTTCTACATCATGAAGACCATGATTCCATCATTCAATCAATCAATGACATTTATAAAGTGCTCAGCTGCTTCAGAAGAAGTGCCCCAGTGGTCAAAGCACAGACTGAGAACAAGGCCAGACTATCATGTCTAATTTTGCTCAAAGAGCCAGGTTTTTATTTCTTTTCTAAAGCAGTGCTCAACTCGGTTATGCAAAGTGTGAATAGCAAGGTGTACCAAAGTTTCACCAACGGACCAGGAAGCTGATTAAGCCATCATCTCATATATGTATGCCACTGTTCAAAAATAATAATTCCCACCAGATGTCTATGCATCTTTCCCAGTTTTGAACCCTCATCCCACACTGTAAGGTTGCTCTCCTTCCCAGAGTGCCCACATCCCCAATAAACATAAGGTCTAGAAAATTCTTCTTCACTAGCAACACAAAGACACCATGTAAGAAGGCAGTTCTGACCATCTGATCCGCTCATATTTTTTGCTTTTGGATCACTATTTTTTGACCTTTTACTGTGGGGGAGCCTCATAATCTGTCACTCACCCACAGTAAACTCATGGTAAAATGGACTGCAAGTGTGTACCGCCAGTGCCTGCCTTTTAAGACAAGGCCTCTTCGACTCAGTGATGGTAAGTGGCACATGGGTGGTTACACACGAACACTTGTGCACACACGTGTGCATACATGTGAGGGCTGCATGAGGGAGACTTCTGTTGTGCGCAGCCCAAGGACTGCGAAGAGGAAGCCTGGTGCAGAAGAGATTATTCAGAGTGGGTGGTGACCTGGAATCGGACTTATAATGTGGGTGTACACATGTAGGGAAAGTCAGTGTGCTTTACTGTCTTAACTGTAGTGGTACTCCAACTCCATTTTATTCCTATGGTACGGGCTGCCCTAGGGCGCAACTCCAGTTCCCTTGAGTCCACAGACTCAAGATTCGCCCCAATGTCCACTGTGACATGGATGAAATTAGCACAGCTGTTGAGTATAAAAGCATATCTGTACAGCTTATGGGTCATCCAGGAATGTCATCTTTCTCTGGTTTAGCTCAGCATCAGAGCCCAGGCCATTTGTGTCCCTACTGGGCTGAGTTAAATACTCTTCTTGTCTGCTGCAAAAAACAAAGGCCTTACCCATTAAACAATTGACAGTGCTTAAGTCAGCTCTGAAGGAGGTAGGAACTGGGTGAACTGCTCTGCATCAATCAGCCAGCTGTCATTCTGTGCCAGGGAGAAAGCCTAAGCACATGTGGCAACTGAATCCTGGGTGACACCATTTTGAGCTATCCAAGGAGACTGTGCAGGAAGGTTGGGACGGGGCGAAGAAGTGATGTGGCACATCAGGATAGGCCAGAGGTGCAGCCCTGCTGGACACCCCTGCCTCCACTTAAAAGGTCCTTTGCATGGAGGAGGTATCTCTCTTGGTTGCGTTCTTCTGCAGAACACTGGGACTGGAGTCTGGCGCCATGGGCAGCTGGAAGGAAGAACCCCTTGACTGCCCACTGGATTGGATCAAGGACTCTGCTTCTGCTTGACCCCAAGACCAGCTGTGGGAGAGACTGGGATCTGCACAAAGAGAAGAGGCCCAGAGGAGAACCAAGCAAAATGCTGGTTCAGGGAACCAGTGAAACCTCCTCACTGGAGAGTTTGGCATCTGTGAAGCCAGGAGGCCTTAAGAAGGTGCTCCAGGTTGCAAGGGCTTGTCATTAGGAGCAACAGAAGACCAAGATCATTAAAATCGGCCCAACGAGGCCTGAGATATCCCTGTTTGAAGTGCTATGACCTTTGACAACACTGACGATGAAGCACGTGGGGCTCCGCACCTTTCTCAGCCTGGCCTCTGGGGTGGGCCAGGTCCCCGGAGGTTGCCCTAAGAAGAAGTCAAAATGGAGAAGTGTGGTCGTGCTCCCCCTGCTGAAGTGAAAGGGGGCCCAGGACCCCAACCCTGGGCCTTGAAAGGAAAAGGGCGAGGGAGCACTGTTGCGCTTCCACTCGTGAGTTGGGAGGGGCCCAGGACACTTACACTTAAGTGTGCTGCCTGTGTGGGGAGCCGGTGAGAGCAGCCAGGGGTGGGCTCCCTGAGCCGCTGTGCAATCGAGGAAATCTGCATGCGGGCTGTCCAGGTGGGACAGGACACCCCGAAAGAGAACAGGGAAACAGGCGAAAGTGATGTGGCTCTCTCCGGCGCAGTGGGAGAGCTGCTGCTCTAAAATTCCGAAAAACTCATCCCATAAAGCCCTGCGGGGTTCTTCAGTTCCACCGTTAATTTGAAACTGGAAACCACTTGTTTGTGGCTTGTGATGACCCCAGGAGAGTGGGATAATCACCAGAAGGTTACAAAAGTGCGAGGAGAGCTGTAGGAGCAACACAACCTCCCCCCAAAGAAAGTGCCGCAGTCCCAACTCTGAGTTTGGTGGGACTCTATGAATGATAACCCCTCAAGGGTTTTTAAGTGTTTATTCAGCCTCTCTCAGGAAGTACTTTTGTTTAAGTGTTGGAAGGGATGCACCCCCTGTGGGTGAAGATTATGGCTGCAACCTGTTGTGGCCTGAAAGTGTACAATATGAGTTTTCATGTTGAGAGACACCTTCTAGAGATGGAAGGTGATAATTACACTTCTGTGTGTTCTCTAAAAGATGTCCTTTAGGGACTACGTTTAAAATGCAGTATTTATAGTGTTTATGCTGCAAATCCCCTCTAGAGGTGAAGGACTTTAATTACATAGATGTTGTGATTATAACTTGGTGCTGTCAGGAGCTATGTTTTAAGTGTGTAGTTCGAGCTAAAGGTAATTCTGATAACCCAGATCACCTAGACATGCTTAGACATTTTACCTTGTGAATGCTTTAAGGAAGTAATGACGCTGACAACCACTCATAGGTCCAGTAAACATGTTTTATTGCCCATAGTAAGTGCGTTCAACCAAAGTGATATTCCAGTGTTGCATTTTTAATACTAATGAATGTTCTGACATGTGCTTTGTGGATCTAGACCTCCCTTTAGGAGGGGTAAGAATGATTACACCATGTCATTCAAGAATATTTCATCAACCTGTGTATATTTGTAAATTGTTACATGGTATTGAGTAGTTTGTATGTAATAAATTTACTTTTTCCTTTTTCAAAGGAAAAAGCACAAAGTGAACAATCATTTATTGTTATTGTTGTGTATCTGTGAATGGTGATTATTAGCCCATACCACTTCCCCTGAGTAGGCCTTGGACTGCTCTGCTTCGCTACCCAGTAGGAGTCAAGCGTGGAAATAGGGTGTTTGATTTCCTGTGGAGGTCAAATGAGGACCTATTACTTGTGCAGGACACACAGCTAATGACCCATTTTCTAACACACCCTTTGATGTGGCTTGTTTTTTCGAGTATCTAAAATGTCATGGTATTTATCTATTTACATGACATGGAATGAAGTTGTTTTCCTCTGAAGACACATAGATCCTCATTTCAACATTGGCCTAGTTGAAACCGCCACCCGGCCGTGCTCCTGCGGCGTCTATTTGGAGATCCCCGCTGGGCCGGCGTGGCGGAAACCTAGTTTCTGCCCGCCGGCCCAGCGGGGATCTCGCCTGCAACACGGGAGCCGGCTCCAAATGAAGCCGGCAGTGTTGCAGCTGTGCGATGGGTGCAGTTGCACCCGCCGCGCTTTTCACTGTCTGCATAGCAGACAGTGAATAGCTCCATGGTGCCATGGCAGTGCCAGTGCCAGTGGCATGGGCAGTGCAGGCGCCCCCAGGGGCCCTGCGACTCCCCTTTCCGCCAGTCTTTTCATGGCGGTTCATACCGCCATGAATAGGCTGGCGGGAGGGGGGCTCGTAATCCCTGGGGGATTTAAACCGCCGGGACAAAAGTGGCTGGAAACCGCCGGTCCCAGCGGTGCGACCGCAGCACTTCCGCCGCGGTCGTAATAACCAAGTTTGTACCGCCAGCCTGTTGGTGGTACAAACTCCAAGACAGGGTTGTAATGAGGACCATAAAATGGATGTTAGAAATGGGGTCTTTGGTTGGCAGTCAGGTTACCCCCTGTCCAAGCAAGGACACTCACTCTAGTCAGGGTAAGTCAGACACAATCTAAATTATCCTGTGCCCACCCTCTGGTAGCTTGACACTGAGCAATCAGTCTTAACTTAGAAGGCAATATGTAAAGTGTTTGTGAAATAAATCATATAAGAACACAATATAGCACCACAAAAATACACCACACAGTGTTTAGAAAAATATATATTTATCTGGATATTTGCAGGTCAAAATGATCAAAGATGCAATAAGTAAATGTAGAGATATCACTGAAAAGTGATTTGAAGTGTCTTAAGTCTTTTTAAAGCAAATAAAGGGGGTCATTCCAACCCTGGCGGTCGGTGTTAAAGCAGCGGCCAACCTGCCAACAGGCAGTCGGTCAAAAAAATGGAATTCTGACCCTGGCGGGAACCGCCAACACAGCCCGCCACTTTAACACTCCGACCGCCACGGCGGGACAGACAAACAGCGCGGCGGTCACCGCCAACAGGCAGGCGGCAGACAATGTACCGCCCACCCTATCACAACTCACCAATCCGCCACCTTTTCCGGGGCGGGAGCCCCGCCGATAAAAACACGGTGGAAACAGACTACGAACGGGAAAACGCTCACCTATACACACTCCACGAGGAAGGAGGACAGCATGGAACCCGAAATAAACATCCTACCAGCTATTGTCTACCTGCTCATCTACCACGAGTACGAACGCCGGCACAGACGACAACGGTGAGTACTGCACTTACGACACAGGGGAGGGGGGAGGAGGAAAGGTTACGGGCACACACATATGTCATACACCCACCCCCCACCCCAAATACCCACACCCCAATGCAGAGCAACAAGTCAGAGTGACACCCCCCAAACCTCCCGGAATAATGCAAAGACATAATTAAAATGAATTTTAAATTTATGTACATAATAGCTCTATTGAAGTTATAGGAAATTTGCAATATGAAAAATACAAAATAAAGAATGAACATAGTGAAAAATATATACATAGGCAATAAGTCCTGCACATTTTGTCAAAGTTCCATAGTCCGTGGACCAATGTGCACAAACACATGGGCAAAGCCCACACACGAGACCAGATACCATTGGAGAGAACACTGCTGGGGCATCAGATGAGAAAACTACAGGCACCTCAGGGGGAAGTGAAGGGGGGGCACCTCAGCCACATGAGTCCACGACGCCAGATCCACAAGGGGCCTCCATGCCCACTGTACCATCCTGGGGAGTGCAAAGCCACAGTCTCACAAGTCTCTACAGTGGGAGGGTTGCCCACTGTACCATCCTGGGGAGTGCAAAGCCACAGTCTCACAAGTCTCTACAGTGGGAGGGTTGCCCACTGTGCCATCCTGGGGAGTGCAAAGCCACAGTCCATCAGATGGATTACCGACTCCACTGGTAATGGAGGAGGCATGGTGCCCAGAGTGCTTCGTGAACCCCTGCTCGACACAGAACCGGCACTGTCAATGGGCCAGCGGTGCTTGAGACGGCGGTGCCCAGCGGAGCGGTGCTTGACAGGAAGGGCCCAGCGGAGCGGTGCTTGAGACGGCGGGGCCCAGCGGAGCGGTGCTTGACAGGAAGGGCCCAGCGGAGCGGTGCTTGAGACGGCGGGGCCCAGCGGAGCGGTGCTTGACAGGAAGGGCCCAGCGGAGCGGTGCTTGAGACGGCGGGGCCCAGCGGAGCGGTGCTTGACAGGAAGGGCCCAGCGGAGCGGTGCTTGAAACGGCGGGGCCCAGCGGAGCGGTGCTTGACAGGAAGGGCCCAGCGGAGCGGTGCTTGACAGGAAGGGCCCAGCGGAGCGGTGCTTGAGACGGCGGGGTCCAGCGGAGCGGTGCTTGACAGGAAGGGCCCAGCGGAGCGGTGCTTGAGACGGCGGGGCCCAGCGGAGCGGTGCTTGACAGGAAGGGCCCAGCGGAGCGGTTCTTGACAGGAAGGGCCCAGCGGAGCGGTGCTTGACAGGAAGGGCCCAGCGGAGCGGTGCTTGACAGGAAGGGCCCAGCAGAGCGGTGCTTGAGACGGCGGGGCCCAGCGGAGAAGTGCTTGACAGGAAGGGCCCAGCGGAGAAGTGCTTGAGACGGCGGGGCCCTGTTCAGCGGTTCTTGTCACGGCAGCCCCTGTTCAGCGGTTCTTCTCACGGCGGGGCCCTGTTCAGCGGTTCTTGTCACGGCGGCCCCTGTTCAGCGGTTCTTCTCACGGCGGGGCCCTGTTCAGCGGTTCTTGTCACGGCGGCCCCTGTTCAGCGGTTCTTCTCACGGCGGGGCCCTGTTCAGCGGTTCTTGTCACGTCGGCCCCTGTTCAGCGGTTCTTCTCACGGCGGGGCCCTGTTCAGCGGTTCTTCTCACGGCGGGGCCCTGTTCAGCAGTGCCTGTCCTGTGTTTCTAGGGAGCCAGACCTGGCCAATACCTCCCGCTCAGTCGCCATCCGACCTTGCGGTCGCGGGCCCTCCTGTGATGGAGTCCTGGGCCCGTGGGTGTCGTCCGCCACACCCGGAATGGGGCTGGTGGGGCCCTCCTGGGCAGCTCGCCTGCTGCCTGACTTCTCTGCCCTGCTGCCCTTGCCCTCCTTCCCTGAAGCTCTGTGGGCCTTGCCTCCCTTTGATGATGTGGCAGGTGACGGGGCAAGGCTACTGTCCTTGGTGGCAGCCGTCTCAGGCTTGTCGCGCCGGCCCTTAGTTTTTTTGGTCCTCTTCCCAGGGGGTGGGCTGGCTGTCCCCTTGCTGCTGGCTCTGCATCAATCAGCCAGCTGTCATTCTGTGCCAGGGAGAAAGCCTAAGCACATGTGGCAACTGAATCCTGGGTGACACCATTTTGAGCTATCCAAGGAGACTGTGCAGGAAGGTTGGGACGGGGCGAAGAAGTGATGTGGCACATCAGGATAGGCCAGAGGTGCAGCCCTGCTGGACACCCCTGCCTCCACTTAAAAGGTCCTTTGCATGGAGGAGGTATCTCTCTTGGTTGCGTTCTTCTGCAGAACACTGGGACTGGAGTCTGGCGCCATGGGCAGCTGGAAGGAAGAACCCCTTGACTGCCCACTGGATTGGATCAAGGACTCTGCTTCTGCTTGACCCCAAGACCAGCTGTGGGAGAGACTGGGATCTGCACAAAGAGAAGAGGCCCAGAGGAGAACCAAGCAAAATGCTGGTTCAGGGAACCAGTGAAACCTCCTCACTGGAGAGTTTGGCATCTGTGAAGCCAGGAGGCCTTAAGAAGGTGCTCCAGGTTGCAAGGGCTTGTCATTAGGAGCAACAGAAGACCAAGATCATTAAAATCGGCCCAACGAGGCCTGAGATATCCCTGTTTGAAGTGCTATGACCTTTGACAACACTGACGATGAAGCACGTGGGGCTCCGCACCTTTCTCAGCCTGGCCTCTGGGGTGGGCCAGGTCCCCGGAGGTTGCCCTAAGAAGAAGTCAAAATGGAGAAGTGTGGTCGTGCTCCCCCTGCTGAAGTGAAAGGGGGCCCAGGACCCCAACCCTGGGCCTTGAAAGGAAAAGGGCGAGGGAGCACTGTTGCGCTTCCACTCGTGAGTTGGGAGGGGCCCAGGACACTTACACTTAAGTGTGCTGCCTGTGTTTGGAGCCGGTGAGAGCAGCCAGGGGTGGGCTCCCTGAGCCGCTGTGCAATCGAGGAAATCTGCATGCGGGCTGTCCAGGTGGGACAGGACACCCCGAAAGAGAACAGGGAAACAGGCGAAAGTGATGTGGCTCTCTCCGGCGCAGTGGGAGAGCTGCTGCTCTAAAATTCCGAAAAACTCATCCCATAAAGCCCTGCGGGGTTCTTCAGTTCCACCGTTAATTTGAAACTGGAAACCACTTGTTTGTGGCTTGTGATGACCCCAGGAGAGTGGGATAATCACCAGAAGGTTACAAAAGTGCGAGGAGAGCTGTAGGAGCAACACAACCTCCCCCCAAAGAAAGTGCCGCAGTCCCAACTCTGAGTTTGGTGGGACTCTATGAATGATAACCCCTCAAGGGTTTTTAAGTGTTTATTCAGCCTCTCTCAGGAAGTACTTTTGTTTAAGTGTTGGAAGGGATGCACCCCCTGTGGGTGAAGATTATGGCTGCAACCTGTTGTGGCCTGAAAGTGTACAATATGAGTTTTCATGTTGAGAGACACCTTCTAGAGATGGAAGGTGATAATTACACTTCTGTGTGTTCTCTAAAAGATGTCCTTTAGGGACTACGTTTAAAATGCAGTATTTATAGTGTTTATGCTGCAAATCCCCTCTAGAGGTGAAGGACTTTAATTACATAGATGTTGTGATTATAACTTGGTGCTGTCAGGAGCTATGTTTTAAGTGTGTAGTTCGAGCTAAAGGTAATTCTGATAACCCAGATCACCTAGACATGCTTAGACATTTTACCTTGTGAATGCTTTAAGGAAGTAATGACGCTGACAACCACTCATAGGTCCAGTAAACATGTTTTATTGCCCATAGTAAGTGCGTTCAACCAAAGTGATATTCCAGTGTTGCATTTTTAATACTAATGAATGTTCTGACATGTGCTTTGTGGATCTAGACCTCCCTTTAGGAGGGGTAAGAATGATTACACCATGTCATTCAAGAATATTTCATCAACCTGTGTATATTTGTAAATTGTTACATGGTATTGAGTAGTTTGTATGTAATAAATTTACTTTTTCCTTTTTCAAAGGAAAAAGCACAAAGTGAACAATCATTTATTGTTATTGTTGTGTATCTGTGAATGGTGATTATTAGCCCATACCACTTCCCCTGAGTAGGCCTTGGACTGCTCTGCTTCGCTACCCAGTAGGAGTCAAGCGTGGAAATAGGGTGTTTGATTTCCTGTGGAGGTCAAATGAGGACCTATTACTTGTGCAGGACACACAGCTAATGACCCATTTTCTAACACACCCTTTGATGTGGCTTGTTTTTTCGAGTATCTAAAATGTCATGGTATTTATCTATTTACATGACATGGAATGAAGTTGTTTTCCTCTGAAGACACATAGATCCTCATTTCAACATTGGCCTAGTTGAAACCGCCACCCGGCCGTGCTCCTGCGGCGTCTATTTGGAGATCCCCGCTGGGCCGGCGTGGCGGAAACCTAGTTTCTGCCCGCCGGCCCAGCGGGGATCTCGCCTGCAACACGGGAGCCGGCTCCAAATGAAGCCGGCAGTGTTGCAGCTGTGCGATGGGTGCAGTTGCACCCGCCGCGCTTTTCACTGTCTGCTATGCAGACAGTGAATAGCTCCATGGTGCCATGGCAGTGCCAGTGGCATGGGCAGTGCAGGCGCCCCCAGGGGCCCTGCGACTCCCCTTTCCGCCAGTCTTTTCATGGCGGTTCATACCGCCATGAATAGGCTGGCGGGAGGGGGGCTCGTAATCCCTGGGGGATTTAAACCGCCGGGACAAAAGTGGCTGGAAACCGCCGGTCCCAGCGGTGCGACCGCAGCACTTCCGCCGCGGTCGTAATAACCAAGTTTGTACCGCCAGCCTGTTGGTGGTACAAACTCCAAGACAGGGTTGTAATGAGGACCATAAAATGGATGTTAGAAATGGGGTCTTTGGTTGGCAGTCAGGTTACCCCCTGTCCAAGCAAGGACACTCACTCTAGTCAGGGTAAGTCAGACACAATCTAAATTATCCTGTGCCCACCCTCTGGTAGCTTGACACTGAGCAATCAGTCTTAACTTAGAAGGCAATATGTAAAGTGTTTGTGAAATAAATCATATAAGAACACAATATAGCACCACAAAAATACACCACACAGTGTTTAGAAAAATATATATTTATCTGGATATTTGCAGGTCAAAATGATCAAAGATGCAATAAGTAAATGTAGAGATATCACTGAAAAGTGATTTGAAGTGTCTTAAGTCTTTTTAAAGCAAATAAAGGGGGTCATTCCAACCCTGGCGGTCGGTGTTAAAGCAGCGGCCAACCTGCCAACAGGCAGTCGGTCAAAAAAATGGAATTCTGACCCTGGCGGGAACCGCCAACACAGCCCGCCACTTTAACACTCCGACCGCCACGGCGGGACAGACAAACAGCGCGGCGGTCACCGCCAACAGGCATGCGGCAGACAATGTACCGCCCACCCTATCACAACTCACCAATCCGCCACCTTTTCCGGGGCGGGAGCCCCGCCGATAAAAACACGGTGGAAACAGACTACGAACGGGAAAACGCTCACCTATACACACTCCACGAGGAAGGAGGACAGCATGGAACCCGAAATAAACATCCTACCAGCTATTGTCTACCTGCTCATCTACCACGAGTACGAACGCCGGCACAGACGACAACGGTGAGTACTGCACCTACGACACAGGGGAGGGGGGAGGAGGAAAGGTTACGGGCACACACATATGTCATACACCCACCCCCCACCCCAAATACCCACACCCCAATGCAGAGCAACAAGTCAGAGTGACACCCCCCAAACCTCCCGGAATAATGCAAAGACATAATTAAAATGAATTTTAAATTTATGTACATAATAGCTCTATTGAAGTTATAGGAAATTTGCAATATGAAAAATACAAAATAAAGAATGAACATAGTGAAAAATATATACATAGGCAATAAGTCCTGCACATTTTGTCAAAGTTCCATAGTCCGTGGACCAATGTGCACAAACACATGGGCAAAGCCCACACACGAGACCAGATACCATTGGAGAGAACACTGCTGGGGCATCAGATGAGAAAACTACAGGCACCTCAGGGGGAAGTGAAGGGGGGGCACCTCAGCCACATGAGTCCACGACGCCAGATCCACAAGGGGCCTCCATGCCCACTGTACCATCCTGGGGAGTGCAAAGCCACAGTCTCACAAGTCTCTACAGTGGGAGGGTTGCCCACTGTACCATCCTGGGGAGTGCAAAGCCACAGTCTCACAAGTCTCTACAGTGGGAGGGTTGCCCACTGTGCCATCCTGGGGAGTGCAAAGCCACAGTCCATCAGATGGATTACCGACTCCACTGGTAATAGAGGAGGCATGGTGCCCAGAGTGCTTCGTGAACCCCTGCTCGACACAGAACCGGCACTGTCAATGGGCCAGCGGTGCTTGAGACGGCGGTGCCCAGCGGAGCGGTGCTTGACAGGAAGGGCCCAGCGGAGCGGTGCTTGAGACGGCGGGGCCCAGCGGAGCGGTGCTTGACAGGAAGGGCCCAGCGGAGCGGTGCTTGAGACGGCGGGGCCCAGCGGAGCGGTGCTTGACAGGAAGGGCCCAGCGGAGCGGTGCTTGAGACGGCGGGGCCCAGCGGAGCGGTGCTTGACAGGAAGGGCCCAGCGGAGCGGTGCTTGAAACGGCGGGGCCCAGCGGAGCGGTGCTTGACAGGAAGGGCCCAGCGGAGCGGTGCTTGACAGGAAGGGCCCAGCGGAGCGGTGCTTGAGACGGCGGGGTCCAGCGGAGCGGTGCTTGACAGGAAGGGCCCAGCGGAGCGGTGCTTGAGACGGCGGGGCCCAGCGGAGCGGTGCTTGACAGGAAGGGCCCAGCGGAGCGGTTCTTGACAGGAAGGGCCCAGCGGAGCGGTGCTTGACAGGAAGGGCCCAGCGGAGCGGTGCTTGACAGGAAGGGCCCAGCGGAGCGGTGCTTGAGACGGCGGGGCCCAGCGAAGAAGTGCTTGACAGGAAGGGCCCAGCGGAGAAGTGCTTGAGACGGCGGGGCCCTGTTCAGCGGTTCTTGTCACGGCAGCCCCTGTTCAGCGGTTCTTCTCACGGCGGGGCCCTGTTCAGCGGTTCTTGTCACGGCGGCCCCTGTTCAGCGGTTCTTCTCACGGCGGGGCCCTGTTCAGCGGTTCTTGTCACGGCGGCCCCTGTTCAGCGGTTCTTCTCACGGCGGGGCCCTGTTCAGCGGTTCTTGTCACGTCGGCCCCTGTTCAGCGGTTCTTCTCACGGCGGGGCCCTGTTCAGCGGTTCTTCTCACGGCGGGGCCCTGTTCAGCAGTGCCTGTCCTGTGTTTCTAGGGAGCCAGACCTGGCCAATACCTCCCGCTCAGTCGCCATCCGACCTTGCGGTCGCGGGCCCTCCTGTGATGGAGTCCTGGGCCCGTGGGTGTCGTCCGCCACACCCGGAATGGGGCTGGTGGGGCCCTCCTGGGCAGCTCGCCTGCTGCCTGACTTCTCTGCCCTGCTGCCCTTGCCCTCCTTCCCTGAAGCTCTGTGGGCCTTGCCTCCCTTTGATGATGTGGCAGGTGACGGGGCAAGGCTACTGTCCTTGGTGGCAGCCGTCTCAGGCTTGTCGCGCCGGCCCTTAGTTTTTTTGGTCCTCTTCCCAGGGGGTGGGCTGGCTGTCCCCTTGCTGCTGGCTCTGCATCAATCAGCCAGCTGTCATTCTGTGCCAGGGAGAAAGCCTAAGCACATGTGGCAACTGAATCCTGGGTGACACCATTTTGAGCTATCCAAGGAGACTGTGCAGGAAGGTTGGGACGGGGCGAAGAAGTGATGTGGCACATCAGGATAGGCCAGAGGTGCAGCCCTGCTGGACACCCCTGCCTCCACTTAAAAGGTCCTTTGCATGGAGGAGGTATCTCTCTTGGTTGCGTTCTTCTGCAGAACACTGGGACTGGAGTCTGGCGCCATGGGCAGCTGGAAGGAAGAACCCCTTGACTGCCCACTGGATTGGATCAAGGACTCTGCTTCTGCTTGACCCCAAGACCAGCTGTGGGAGAGACTGGGATCTGCACAAAGAGAAGAGGCCCAGAGGAGAACCAAGCAAAATGCTGGTTCAGGGAACCAGTGAAACCTCCTCACTGGAGAGTTTGGCATCTGTGAAGCCAGGAGGCCTTAAGAAGGTGCTCCAGGTTGCAAGGGCTTGTCATTAGGAGCAACAGAAGACCAAGATCATTAAAATCGGCCCAACGAGGCCTGAGATATCCCTGTTTGAAGTGCTATGACCTTTGACAACACTGACGATGAAGCACGTGGGGCTCCGCACCTTTCTCAGCCTGGCCTCTGGGGTGGGCCAGGTCCCCGGAGGTTGCCCTAAGAAGAAGTCAAAATGGAGAAGTGTGGTCGTGCTCCCCCTGCTGAAGTGAAAGGGGGCCCAGGACCCCAACCCTGGGCCTTGAAAGGAAAAGGGCGAGGGAGCACTGTTGCGCTTCCACTCGTGAGTTGGGAGGGGCCCAGGACACTTACACTTAAGTGTGCTGCCTGTGTGGGGAGCCGGTGAGAGCAGCCAGGGGTGGGCTCCCTGAGCCGCTGTGCAATCGAGGAAATCTGCATGCGGGCTGTCCAGGTGGGACAGGACACCCCGAAAGAGAACAGGGAAACAGGCGAAAGTGATGTGGCTCTCTCCGGCGCAGTGGGAGAGCTGCTGCTCTAAAATTCCGAAAAACTCATCCCATAAAGCCCTGCGGGGTTCTTCAGTTCCACCGTTAATTTGAAACTGGAAACCACTTGTTTGTGGCTTGTGATGACCCCAGGAGAGTGGGATAATCACCAGAAGGTTACAAAAGTGCGAGGAGAGCTGTAGGAGCAACACAACCTCCCCCCAAAGAAAGTGCCGCAGTCCCAACTCTGAGTTTGGTGGGACTCTATGAATGATAACCCCTCAAGGGTTTTTAAGTGTTTATTCAGCCTCTCTCAGGAAGTACTTTTGTTTAAGTGTTGGAAGGGATGCACCCCCTGTGGGTGAAGATTATGGCTGCAACCTGTTGTGGCCTGAAAGTGTACAATATGAGTTTTCATGTTGAGAGACACCTTCTAGAGATGGAAGGTGATAATTACACTTCTGTGTGTTCTCTAAAAGATGTCCTTTAGGGACTACGTTTAAAATGCAGTATTTATAGTGTTTATGCTGCAAATCCCCTCTAGAGGTGAAGGACTTTAATTACATAGATGTTGTGATTATAACTTGGTGCTGTCAGGAGCTATGTTTTAAGTGTGTAGTTCGAGCTAAAGGTAATTCTGATAACCCAGATCACCTAGACATGCTTAGACATTTTACCTTGTGAATGCTTTAAGGAAGTAATGACGCTGACAACCACTCATAGGTCCAGTAAACATGTTTTATTGCCCATAGTAAGTGCGTTCAACCAAAGTGATATTCCAGTGTTGCATTTTTAATACTAATGAATGTTCTGACATGTGCTTTGTGGATCTAGACCTCCCTTTAGGAGGGGTAAGAATGATTACACCATGTCATTCAAGAATATTTCATCAACCTGTGTATATTTGTAAATTGTTACATGGTATTGAGTAGTTTGTATGTAATAAATTTACTTTTTCCTTTTTCAAAGGAAAAAGCACAAAGTGAACAATCATTTATTGTTATTGTTGTGTATCTGTGAATGGTGATTATTAGCCCATACCACTTCCCCTGAGTAGGCCTTGGACTGCTCTGCTTCGCTACCCAGTAGGAGTCAAGCGTGGAAATAGGGTGTTTGATTTCCTGTGGAGGTCAAATGAGGACCTATTACTTGTGCAGGACTCACAGCTAATGACCCATTTTCTAACACACCCTTTGATGTGGCTTGTTTTTTCGAGTATCTAAAATGTCATGGTATTTATCTATTTACATGACATGGAATGAAGTTGTTTTCCTCTGAAGACACATAGATCCTCATTTCAACATTGGCCTAGTTGAAACCGCCACCCGGCCGTGCTCCTGCGGCGTCTATTTGGAGATCCCCGCTGGGCCGGCGTGGCGGAAACCTAGTTTCTGCCCGCCGGCCCAGCGGGGATCTCGCCTGCAACACGGGAGCCGGCTCCAAATGAAGCCGACAGTGTTGCAGCTGTGCGATGGGTGCAGTTGCACCCGCCGCGCTTTTCACTGTCTGCTATGCAGACAGTGAATAGCTCCATGGTGCCATGGCAGTGCCAGTGGCATGGGCAGTGCAGGCGCCCCCAGGGGCCCTGCGACTCCCCTTTCCGCCAGTCTTTTCATGGCGGTTCATACCGCCATGAATAGGCTGGCGGGAGGGGGGCTCGTAATCCCTGGGGGATTTAAACCGCCGGGACAAAAGTGGCTGGAAACCGCCGGTCCCAGCGGTGCGACCGCAGCACTTCCGCCGCGGTCGTAATAACCAAGTTTGTACCGCCAGCCTGTTGGTGGTACAAACTCCAAGACAGGGTTGTAATGAGGACCATAAAATGGATGTTAGAAATGGGGTCTTTGGTTGGCAGTCAGGTTACCCCCTGTCCAAGCAAGGACACTCACTCTAGTCAGGGTAAGTCAGACACAATCTAAATTATCCTGTGCCCACCCTCTGGTAGCTTGACACTGAGCAATCAGTCTTAACTTAGAAGGCAATATGTAAAGTGTTTGTGAAATAAATCATATAAGAACACAATATAGCACCACAAAAATACACCACACAGTGTTTAGAAAAATATATATTTATCTGGATATTTGCAGGTCAAAATGATCAAAGATGCAATAAGTAAATGTAGAGATATCACTGAAAAGTGATTTGAAGTGTCTTAAGTCTTTTTAAAGCAAATAAAGGGGGTCATTCCAACCCTGGCGGTCGGTGTTAAAGCAGGTGCCAACAGGCAGTCGGTCAAAAAAATGGAATTCTGACCCTGGCGGGAACCGCCAACACAGCCCGCCACTTTAACACTCCGACCGCCACGGCGGGACAGACAAACAGCGCGGCGGTCACCGCCAACAGGCAGGCGGCAGACAATGTACCGCCCACCCTATCACAACTCACCAATCCGCCACCTTTTCCGGGGCGGGAGCCCCGCCGATAAAAACACGGTGGAAACAGACTACGAACGGGAAAACGCTCACCTATACACACTCCACGAGGAAGGAGGACAGCATGGAACCCGAAATAAACATCCTACCAGCTATTGTCTACCTGCTCATCTACCACGAGTACGAACGCCGGCACAGACGACAACGGTGAGTACTGCACCTACGACACAGGGGAGGGTGGAGGAGGAAAGGTTACGGGCACACACATATGTCATACACCCACCCCCCACCCCAAATACCCACACCCCAATGCAGAGCAACAAGTCAGAGTGACACCCCCCAAACCTCCCGGAATAATGCAAAGACATAATTAAAATGAATTTTAAATTTATGTACATAATAGCTCTATTGAAGTTATAGGAAATTTGCAATATGAAAAATACAAAATAAAGAATGAACATAGTGAAAAATATATACATAGGCAATAAGTCCTGCACATTTTGTCAAAGTTCCATAGTCCGTGGACCAATGTGCACAAACACATGGGCAAAGCCCACACACGAGACCAGATACCATTGGAGAGAACACTGCTGGGGCATCAGATGAGAAAACTACAGGCACCTCAGGGGGAAGTGAAGGGGGGGCACCTCAGCCACATGAGTCCACGACGCCAGATCCACAAGGGGCCTCCATGCCCACTGTACCATCCTGGGGAGTGCAAAGCCACAGTCTCACAAGTCTCTACAGTGGGAGGGTTGCCCACTGTACCATCCTGGGGAGTGCAAAGCCACAGTCTCACAAGTCTCTACAGTGGGAGGGTTGCCCACTGTGCCATCCTGGGGAGTGCAAAGCCACAGTCCATCAGATGGATTACCGACTCCACTGGTAATGGAGGAGGCATGGTGCCCAGAGTGCTTCGTGAACCCCTGCTCGACACAGAACCGGCACTGTGAATGGGCCAGCGGTGCTTGAGACGGCGGTGCCCAGCGGAGCGGTGCTTGACAGGAAGGGCCCAGCGGAGCGGTGCTTGAGACGGCGGGGCCCAGCGGAGCGGTGCTTGACAGGAAGGGCCCAGCGGAGCGGTGCTTGAGACGGCGGGGCCCAGCGGAGCGGTGCTTGACAGGAAGGGCCCAGCGGAGCGGTGCTTGAGACGGCGGGGCCCAGCGGAGCGGTGCTTGACAGGAAGGGCCCAGCGGAGCGGTGCTTGAAACGGCGGGGCCCAGCGGAGCGGTGCTTGACAGGAAGGGCCCAGCGGAGCGGTGCTTGACAGGAAGGGCCCAGCGGAGCGGTGCTTGAGACGGCGGGGTCCAGCGGAGCGGTGCTTGACAGGAAGGGCCCAGCGGAGCGGTGCTTGAGACGGCGGGGCCCAGCGGAGCGGTGCTTGACAGGAAGGGCCCAGCGGAGCGGTTCTTGACAGGAAGGGCCCAGCGGAGCGGTGCTTGACAGGAAGGGCCCAGCGGAGCGGTGCTTGAGACGGCGGGGCCCAGCGGAGAAGTGCTTGACAGGAAGGGCCCAGCGGAGAAGTGCTTGAGACGGCGGGGCCCTGTTCAGCGGTTCTTGTCACGGCAGCCCCTGTTCAGCGGTTCTTCTCACGGCGGGGCCCTGTTCAGCGGTTCTTGTCACGGCGGCCCCTGTTCAGCGGTTCTTCTCACGGCGGGGCCCTGTTCAGCGGTTCTTGTCACGGCGGCCCCTGTTCAGCGGTTCTTCTCACGGCGGGGCCCTGTTCAGCGGTTCTTGTCACGTCGGCCCCTGTTCAGCGGTTCTTCTCACGGCGGGGCCCTGTTCAGCGGTTCTTCTCACGGCGGGGCCCTGTTCAGCAGTGCCTGTCCTGTGTTTCTAGGGAGCCAGACCTGGCCAATACCTCCCGCTCAGTCGCCATCCGACCTTGCGGTCGCGGGCCCTCCTGTGATGGAGTCCTGGGCCCGTGGGTGTCGTCCGCCACACCCGGAATGGGGCTGGTGGGGCCCTCCTGGGCAGCTCGCCTGCTGCCTGACTTCTCTGCCCTGCTGCCCTTGCCCTCCTTCCCTGAAGCTCTGTGGGCCTTGCCTCCCTTTGATGATGTGGCAGGTGACGGGGCAAGGCTACTGTCCTTGGTGGCAGCCGTCTCAGGCTTGTCGCGCCGGCCCTTAGTTTTTTTGGTCCTCTTCCCAGGGGGTGGGCTGGCTGTCCCCTTGCTGCTGGCTGATGTTCCTGCCCTAGGAGCTGGTGGACTCCAATAGCCCTGCGCTATGGTCATAGTAGATGCAGGGCTGGTGGTGGCTGAGGTGCTCTTTGGACTCTTACCAGATGGAGGGGGTGGGTCAGTGTTTGGAAAGAGGTCAAGGTTGGAAAGGAAAAGCAATTTTGAAAGACAGGGACGGGTAGGTGTAGTGGTTATGGGAGTGGAGGAAGAGGATGTGGTTGTAGGAGAGTCAAGTGTGCTGTCTTTGGGTGCAGGTGCTTGTGACGGAGGCTGTCGTGAGGTGGATGGCTGTTGGGTGGGTGGCTGCCTGCGTTTGTGGGGTTTGGAAGAGGGGGTGACAGACACACTGGGAGAGGACACAGGGGACGTGTAAATGGCAGTGTGGGTGGTGACTGCACGTGTGCGGACTGTACTGGAGGGTGTGCTGGTGATGGAAGTACTGGCTGATGGTGGTGTGCATGCAGGTGTGAGTGGAGACGTCACAGGGAGGGAGGAGGGAGACGAGGAGGTGGGGGACACAGAGGTGGTAGTGACTGTTGGCATGTCTGCATCTGGATGTTGCTTGGGTGAATGCTTGTGTGATCTGTGGTGCTTATGTCTGGATGAGCTTCCCTTGGGTGTTGAGGTGTGTGCAGGCTGGTCTGATGGTGTGGATGGGATAGGCAGAGGATCACGAGACTGGGACTGGGTGGAGGGAGTTAGAAGAGGGAGGCTGGAGACAGGGACAATGGCTGCCGTCAGTGCTGAGGCCAGAGCGTTGAACGATCGCTGATGGGCAGCCTGACCCGAATAAATGCCCTCCAGGTATGCATTGCTCCGATGCACCTCCCTTTCTACACCCTGGATGGCATTCAAAAGGGTAGACTGCCCAACAATGATGGTCCTCAGGAGGTCAATGACCTCCTCACTGAGGGCAGCAGGGGTAACTGGGGCAGGGCCTGAGGTGCCTGGGGCGAAGGAGATGGCCGGCTTCCTGGCCGAGCGGGCACGGAGCGAAGGCTGAGGGGCTGCTGGGAGGGTGGGGTGCTGCGCTGGGTGGCGTCTGTACCTGTTGTGGCGGTGGGCACGGATGTTGCCGCCACCGCAAGGGAGCTCCCTTCCGAGGACGTGTCGGTGTCGCTGACGTCTCCACGGGTCTCCGTTATGGAGCTCCCCTCGCCCTCCGTCTCACTGGTGTACTCGGAGTCTGTTGCATGGCCCTCCGGGGCCATGTGAGATGCAGCTCCCTCGTGCGCCAATGCCACTTCTCCTCCGCCTGATGATGCTAATGCACACATGAACAGGAAGACAAAGAACAAGGGGGGGGGGAGAAATGAAGACAGGTTGAGTGCATGCATTGGCAACACCGTTGGCGGAGAGGACAGAGACAGAAGCCCCCAGCACTAGGCCGCGCAATCGGGGTACACTACTCAGTTATTCTGCCTAGGCCTACAGGTCTATGGACGACAAATGCACACATGGGTGAGGCCGGACCATGGATAGCTGTACTTGGCACCCTACAGAGGTGGGGGGCGGGGGCACAGGGCCATGCCTAACGGAGGGGCCTCGCCTACAGAATGCGCCCTGGCCTAGAGATAGCCACAGCCCTCCTCCCCCACCCAGACACCTCCACTGCGCGCAAAGATAGCTGAATGTGCTGATACTCACCCCCTTGTGTCTGCTGTGATGTCCTCACGTGCCCATCCAAATCGGGGTAGGCCACCGCCAGGATCCGGGACATCAGGGGGGTCAATTGGCGGCTGGCACCCCTCCTACGTTGGGAGGCCATCCCCAGCAGAGACTCAGCGGTCTTTCTGGTCCCGCGGTGGATGTCCTCCCACCTTTTTCGGCAGTGGATGCCCCGTCTGTTGTGGACCCCCAGGGCCCGGACGTCCTTGGCGATGGCACGCCAAATTTCGATCTTCTGATGGGCGCTGACCTATGTGACATGTAAAGGGTGGGAAAGGAAATATCATCACTTTTCTGCCTGGTCAATGTGAGTGGCCCTCCCTCCCCAATCTTGCCATGCGGCACATGCTCTCATCTGTCGTGCGTTGCACTCCTCATTCGCTCACCTCCCCACCATCTTACATCCACCCCACTCAACACAGGCATAGCCCATTCAACGTGCACCCTGTGTACTAAACTGTTGGTCTGGAGGACCGTAGAGTAGCCCATACTGGGGGAGGACCCCATCCACAAGTTTCTCCAATTCTTCTGAAGTGAAGGCAGGGGCCCTTTCCCCAGTCGCAGCAGCCATTGTATCTCCCAGACCGAGGTCACAGCAGCACTTGCAGTATAGGTCCTCTCCTGTGGATGATCAGGTCTCGAGTGATTAATCAGATAGAAAATGGCGGTCACGCCCGCGGCGGTGCGTACCGTCGCGGTGCATACCGCGACCGCCGGCGCACATCGTCATTGGCTACTGAAACCCATAGGGTTCAATGTTAACCAATGCGGCTTAGCACCGTGGTCTTCGACCGCCTACCGCCACGGTGTGCCACGCCAGCGCATTGACCTCACATCCCACTGTCACACTTCACAGGTCAGGCAGCCGTCATTTCAAGGGCCCACATGGCATAATTTATACTGCGTCACACAGGCCTAGGCCTTGCATTGCCACTCATACAAGCCTTTCAATGCATAGCGATTTGTTTACTGTGCAAGCTGTGTGAACGAACCTGTGTGTTGCTTGACTCTGTGCTCCATGTTGTCCTTCCTAGGCACCGTCCGCTGGGCCTTGCGAGGAGAAGGATGAATCCTCCCGTGTACCGACCGCTGGTGGACCTGTCGACAATGGAAGAACAACATGTCATACTCACCTACAGACTTGACCGTGCCACTATACAGGAACTGTGTGCCCAGCTGGAGCCAGACCTGATGTCACCCATCCGCCAATCCACAGGGATTCCCCCTCTGGTGCAGGTTCTGTCAGTACTCCATTTTTTGGCAAGTGGGTCTTTTCAGACAACAGTGGCCATGTCATCAGGCATGTCTCAGCCTATGTTTTCTAAGGTTTTGTCCAGAGTGTTGTCTGCCCTGATGAAATACATGCGGAGCTACATTGTGTTCCCTGAGGTGGGAGATTTGCCTACAGTGAAGGGTGATTTTTATGCCCTTGGACATATCCCCAACATCATTTGTGCCATTGATGGGACCCATGTGGCTTTGGTCCCCCCCAAAGAAAGTGAGCAGGTGTACAGAAACAGAAAAAGTTATCATTCGATGAATGTCCAGGTGGTCTGTTTGGCTGACCAGTACATCTCACATGTAAATGCCAAGTTCCCTGGGTCAGTGCATGACGCGTATGTCATGCGAAATAGCAGCATCCCTTATGTGATGGAACACCTACAGAGACACCGTGTGTGGCTATTAGGTGACTCTGGTTACCCCAACCTGTCGTGGCTACTGACCCCAGTGAGGAATCCCCGGACCAGGGCAGAGGAACGGTACAATGAGGCCCATGGGCGAACTAGGAGGATAATAGAAAGGACCTTCGGCCTCCTGAAGGCCAGGTTTAGGTGCCTGCATATGACAGATGGATCCCTAATGTACTCACCAAAGAAGGTGTGCCATATCATCGTGGCCTGCTGTATGCTTCACAATCTTGCTTTGCGACGCCAGGTGCCTTTCCTGCAGGAGGATGGTCCAGATGGTGGTGTTGTAGCAGCTGTGGAGCCTGTGGAGAGTGAAGAGGAGGAAGACGACGGGGACGACACGGACAACAGGGATACAGTGATACAACAGTATTTTCAGTAGCACACAGGTAAGAATCACCCACGCCATTTTACATTTGCTTAAGGCCTCCTGCCTCTCTACTGTCTGTGTTTCCCCCCAGTTCCTGTTAACTGATTTGTGACTTTCCCTTCCCTTTTCAGAGCTGTATGACCCACAGAGTGACTTCTGCTTTGTTTGCCCATGGACTAAAGCTTATTGACATTGGTATGTTGTCATCACAATGTAACTGAACAATATTGCACCGTTATGTGTAAGACATTTGTTAAGAATACAAGCAGACTCCTGTTATTTTAAGTGCAATAAGTGATTTATTTCAAGTGCTACATATAGGTACATAATTGTAAAACGGTGATGGGTGGGGGTGGAGTAATGTCCATGGCAGAGTCCAGTTCTCAGTCTGACAGGTGCATTGTCCATATGCCTGTGGAAGGATGGAGCAGGGGCAGTTAAAGGTTGGACAGGGTGACAATGTGGGACAGTGGGATGACATCAGGGGGTATCTTATGCTGGTGGGGGTCTTGGCATCCTACTCTGTCTTCTTGTGAGATCTCAGGTTCCGCTTGCGGGGTGGTTCTTCTTCAGCAGGAGGTGGGGTTCTAGTGGCCTGTTGTTGTGTGGGGGCCTCCTGTCCACTAGCGCCGGCGGAGGTGGTAGGCTGTTCCTGGTCTGGGTTAGTGACAGGGGCCCTTTGGGGTGCCACATGGTCCCGCAATGTGGTGACTATCTGGTTAAGGGCCACGACGATGGTCCCCATTGCGGAACCAATGTTCCTCAGTTCCTCTCTGAACCCCATGTACCGTTTCTCCTGCTGTGCCTGGATCTCCTGGAACCTGGCCAGTACCGTCGCCATCGTCTCCTGGGAGTGGTGGTAGGCTCCCATGATGGAGGAGAGGGCCTCTTGGAGAGTGGGTTCCCTGGGCCTGTCCCCCCCGTGTCGCACAGCAGCCCTCCCAGTTCCCCTGTGTTCCTGGGCCTCTGTCCCCTGGACGGTGTGCCCACTACCACTGCCCCCAGGTCCCTGTTGTTGTTGGGGTGGTGGGTCAACCTGGGTTCCCTGTAGTGGCGGACACACCGCTGATTGACGTGTCCTGGAGACAGAGGCATGGGACCGCTGGGTGTGAGCTGTGCTGGTGTTCCCAGAGGGGGTTAGGTCTGCTGTAGCCTGTGGCTGTCTGTGGGGAACCGACTGTCCAGAGGTCCCCGATGGGCCGGGCTGGTCATCTGGGTCCAGGGAGACAGAGCTGCTGTCATCGCTGGGGGCCTCTTCTGGGGGTGGGATGGACATCTCTGTACCCTCTGTGGGGGTGTGGTGGCGTTCGGGTCCTGCAGCGGTATAAGGGTATGGTTATTGCTTCTGTGTTTGGCATTTTGTGTGATGGGTGGGTGGCCGTGTACCCAAGTTCAGGCATTCCCTTGTGGGGGCTTTTGTGAGGGTGGCTTCTGTGGGTGATGTGTGTGTGCAGTGGGCAAGCTTTGGTGATGGGTGTCCATGGTTTGTGGTCGCATGCGGGGCTTGGTGTTGGTATGGGTGGGTTGTGATGGTGAGCCATTTGCAAGGAGTTGTTGTGATGGGGGTGGGGTTGGAGGTATGTGCTGGCATGCAGGTAGGGTGGGGGTGGGAAGAAGTAGTTAAGAATTGACTTACCAGAGTCCATTCCTCCGCCTACTCCTGCGAGGCCCTCAGGATGCAGGATGTGCAAGACTTCCTCCTCCCATGCTGTAAATTCTGGGGGAGTAGGTGGGGGTCCGCCGCCAGTCTTCTGCACCGCAATGTTAGCGCTGGGATGCCCCCGGGTAGCCATGTGCTCTACAAATCTATAAACTAAACTAAACTAAACTAATGTTGTGCCTTGATACCATGGAACGCACCTTCCCCCGTAGGTCGTTCCACCGCTTCCTGATGTCATCCCGATTGCGTGGATGCTGTCCCACCGCGTTGACCCTGTCCACTATCCTTTGCCATAGCTCCATCTTCCTAGCAATTGTTGTGTGCTGCACCTGTGCCCCGAAGAGCTGGGGCTCTACACGAACTATTTCCTCCACCATGACCCTGAGTTCTACGTCAGAGAACCTGGGGTGTCTTTGGGGTGCCATGGGGTGGTGTGGATGAGGTGAAGGATGTTGTATGTGTTGTAGAGTGTGATGTGTGTGGTGGTGTATGGTGTTTTGTGCGTGGTAATTGTGTGGGTGATGTTGTGATTTGCCTCTGTGTGATGGTCTACTCTAAGCAGTGCTGTCTCTCTCTGTCCTTAATTCGCAATTGTGGTCGTAGGTGTTTGTGGGTGATGTGGGTGTGTGTTTTATATTGTGTTGGGTGTGTGGGAGTGGTGTTTGTATGTGTATCAGGTGTGTGTATTTCAAATTGTCCAATGTGGCTGTGTTTTGTAAGGGTGTGTGTATTTTGAGCGCGGCGGTGTGTACCGCCAATGGAATACCGCGGTTGAAAGACCGCCGCGTGGGTTCGTGGGTCGGAATGGCATGGGCGTATTTGTGTTGGCGTGACGGTGGAGGTTTGGTCATCGCCATTTTTTCGCTGACCTTTGGTGTGGCGGACTTTTGTGGATGTCGGGTTTTTGGAGGATTTCAAGTAGCGGGTCAGAATGACCGTGGCGGTTTCCCGCGACCGCGGCGGTGTTATGGCGGTCTTCTGACCGGCGTTAAGCGCCTTTTACCGCCGAGGTCAGAATGACCCCCAAAGTCTCTTTCAAGCACAAAGTACCTGGTTCGCGTGAAAAATCTCTGCAAAGGGCCGCACACAGCGATGCATCATTTAGTTTCCACGCAGGGACGGCTGTGCGTCCATTTCCGGCGCTCGCCCGTGGGTCCTCTTTGGGTTGCGGGGTTTTCAGACGTCCCGGGGTCTGTGGGTGGAATCCTGGGCTTGCGGAGTGGAGTCACAAGCTCTGTGTCGTTCCGGTGGGCATTGTGGGGACGTTTCTCCCGCACAGCAGGCGCTGCATCGATTTGCCCTCTGGAGGTCGGGCTGCGTCGTCCCAGGTCGGCTGTGCGTCGATCCGGTGGGCCGTGCGTTGAAGTTCCGGTCGCAACGCAGGCGCCGCGTTGATCTTCTCCTTGCGAAGTCAGGCTGCGTCGTTCCGGTTCAGTGTGCAGTGAATTTCTCACCACGGGGCAGGCTGTGCGCCGTTTTTAGCAAGCTGTGCGTCGAATTTTCACTGCACAAATGAGTCCAGTTGCAAGAGAGAAGTCTTTTTGGTCCTGAGACTTCAGGGAACAGGAGGCAAGCTCTATCCAGCCCTTGGAGAGCACTTCTTCACCACAGCCAGGGAGCAGCAAGGCAGCAGGGCAACAGCAAGGCAGCAGTCCTTCACAGAAAGCAGTCAGGTGAGTCCTTTGGGCAGCCAGGCAGTTCTTCTTGGCAGGATGCAGGTTCTGGTTACAAGTTTCTTCTCCAGGAAGTGTCCGAGTTGGAAGGGGCAGAGGCCCTATTTATATACCCAAATGTGCCTTTGAAGTGGGGGAGACTTCAAAGAGTGGCTTAGAAGTGCACCAGGTGCCCTTTCAGGCCAATCCTGTCTGCCAGGGTCTCAGTAGGTGTGGCAGTCCTTTGTGTGAGAGCAGGCCCTCAACCCTCCCAGCCCAGGAAGACCCATTCAAAATGCAGATGTATGCAAGTGAGGCTGAGTATCCTGTGTTTGGGGTGTGTCTGAGGGAATGCACAAAGAGCTGTCAACTAAACCCAGCCAGACGTGGATTGTAAGGCACAGAATGATTTAAGTGCAGAGAAATGCACACTTTCTAAAAGTGATATTTCTAAAATAGTAATATTAAATCCAACTTCACCAGTCAGCAGGATTTTATATCACCATTCAGGCCATACTAAATATGACCTTCCTACTCCGTTCAGATCAGCAGATACCACTCAAACAATATATGAGGACAGCCAAAATGTTAGCCTATGAAGGGAGCAGGCCTCACAGCAGTGTAAAAACGAACTTGGGAGTTGTACACTACCAGAACATGTAAACTACATAGGTACATGTCCTGCCTTTTGCCTACACAGCACCCTGCCCTATGGGTTACCTAGGGCATACCTCAGGGGTGTCTTATATATAGAAAAAGGGGAGTTTTTAGGCTTGGCAAGTACTTTTAAATGCCAAGTCGAATTGGCAGTAAAACTGCACACACAGGCCTTGCAATGGCACGCCTGAGACAAGGTTAAGGGGCTACTTAAGTGGGTGATACAACCAGTGCTGTAGGCCCACTAGTAGCATTTAATCTACAGGCCCTGGGCACATATAGTGCACAGTACTAGGGACTTACAAGTAAATTAAATAGTCCAATTAGGTATGATACAATGTTACCATATTTAAAGGGAGAGAGCATATGCACTTTAGCACTGGCTAACAGTGGCAGAGTGCGCAGAGTCTAAAAACCAGCAAAAACAGTGTCCAAAAAGTGGAGGGAGGCAGGCAAAAAGTTAGGGGTGACCACCCTAAGGCTGTCAGGTCTAACAAGTGTCCACCCCCCAGCTGAAAGTGGGGAGAGCTACCCAACCTCCTGGGAGCTCTCATTGCTAAGGCGGAAGTATCTGGAAAGACCATCAGCGTTGGCGTGGTTAATCCCTGGGCGATGCTCCACCGTAATGTCCATCTGTAGGGAAATCGACCACCTCAAGAGTTTTGGATTCTCACCCCTCATCTGCATGAGCCATCTGAGGGGCCTGTGGTCTGTCTGAACCTGGAAGTGAGTCCCAAACAAGTAGGGTCTTAACTTCTTCAGTGCCCAGACCACAGCAAATGCTTGTCTCTCAATAGCACTCCACCTCTGTTCCTGTGGTAATAGCCTTCTGCTAATAAAGGCTACTGGTTGGTCTGAACCCTCCTCATTTAGCTGTACTAGAACAGCCCCATTGCCATGCTCTGAAGCGTCTGTCTGCACAATAAATTCCTGGGAGTAGTCAGGGGCCTTGAGCACGGGGGCCATGCACATGGCTTCCTTCAGAGAATCAAAGGCCTTCTGACAAGCCTCTGTCCAATTCACCAACCTAGGTTGTTTCTTGGAAGTGAGTTCTGTCAAGGTTGACACAATGGTACCATAGCCCTTGACGAATCTGCGGTAGTATTCAGTGAGCCCTAAAAAGGCTCTCACTTCAGTCTGTGTTCTAGGTGGTTGCCAGGCTTTGATAGTTTCAATCTTGGCCTGGAGTGGCTGCACCTTGCCACCACCTAGTAGGCGTCCCAAGTAAACCACAGAACCCTGTCCAATCTGGCACTTACTAGCCTTGATGGTCAGGCCTGCCTGTGGCAGAGCCTGAAGCACCTTCTTGAGGTGGAGCAGGTGTTCCTCCCAGCTGGAACTGTAGACAGCTATGTCATCCAGGTAGGCTGCACAGTAGGCATCCTTGCCAGCTAGGACCCCGTTATCCAACCGTTGGAAGGTAGCGGGGTCATTTTTCAACCCAAATGGCATCACCCGTAACTGGTAATGGCCATCAGGAGTAGAAAATGCTGATCTCTCTTTGGCCCCCTCAGTCAGGGCGATGCGCCAGTACCCTGAAGTAAGATCAAACGTTCTCAGGAACTTGGCAGCGCCTAGTCTGTCAATGAGCTCATCAGCTCGGGGGATGGGGTGAGCATCAGTCCGTGTGACTGAGCTGAGACCCCGGTAGTCCACACAGAAACTGGGTTCTGGCTTCGCACTGGGGGCAGCAGCCTTAAGAACCAGCACCACAGGGCTGGCCTAGGGACTACTGGATTTCTCAATAACCCCTAAAGTCAACATCTTGGAGACCTCCTCCTTGATGCTGGCCTTCACTTTATCCGATAACCTGTAAATTTTGTTCTTCACAGGAGGACTGTCACCCGTGTCAGTGTCATGAACACATAGGTGAGTCAGTCCAGGAGTAAGGGAGAACAGGGAGGAGAACTGCTCTAACAGCTCATAGCAGTCTCCTCTCTGGTTTAGAGTCAGGGAGTCAGAGGGAATGACACCCTCCACTGACCCATCACCTTCTTTGGCAGAGAGGAGGTCGGGGAGAGGTTCACTCTCCTCTTCCATGCCCTCATCTGTGACCAGTAGCATACTGATCTCAGACCTCTCAAAGTGAGGTTTGAGCCTGTTGTGATGGAGGACCCTTAGGGGGTGCCTAGGGGTCTTGAGGTCCACTAGGTAAGTGGCCTCCCCTTTACGCTCCTTGATCTCAAAGGGGCCAGTCCAGCGGTACTGGAGAGCACTGGGCTCTACTGGCTCCATCACCCAAACCTTGTCTCCAGGTGAGAACTCAACCAGAGTGGTCTTCCGGTCATACCACTCCTTCATCACCTCTTGACTGGCCTCGAGGTTACTCTTGGCCTGCTTCCAGAAGTTTTGGGTTTGGTTGCGGAGGGCCAGCATGTAGCTGACCACATCCTGGGGAGGTGTCTTGGGAGCTTTCTCCCAGACCTCTTTAACAATGCTTAGATGTCCCCTGACAGGGTGACCATAGAGAAGCTCAAAGGGGCTGAACCCCACCCCTTTCTGGGGTACCTCTCTGTAAGCAAACAACAGGAATGGTAAGAGGACATCCCACTTATGCCTCATGGCTCAGTCAGGCCATTAATCATGCCCTTCAGGGTCTTGTTGAATATCTCAACAAGCCCATTGGATTGAGGATGATAAGGGGTGGTAAACCGGTAGGTCACCCGACACTCATCCCACATGGACTTCATGTACGCAGACATGAAGTTTGTGCCCCTGTCAGACACAACCTCCTTAGGGCATCCCACATGGGTAAATATTCCCAACAGGGCTCTGGTCACCACCAGTTCAGTCACTGTTCTCAGAGGGATTGCCTCTGGATAGCGGGTGGCATGGTCCACCAAAACCAGGATAAACCTGTTCCCCAAGGCAATTTTGGGGTCCAAGGGACCAACAATGTCAATGCCCACCCTTTCAAAGGGGGTGCCAATGACGTGGAGTGGGAGCAGGGGAGCCGTACGCTTTTTCCCTGTCTTCCCTCTAGCCTGGCAGGTGGGGCAAGCTCTGCAGAAATTATCTGAGGCTAACCTCATTCTGAACCAATGGAAGTGGGAGACAAGCCTGTTAAAGGTCTTGTCTTGGCCCAGGTGTCCTGCCAGGGGGATGTCGTGAGCCAGACCCAGTAGGAAGGCCCGGTAACACTGGGGGACCACCAGCACACATGTTGCCCCAGGACCTGGAACCTTAGGCTCACTGTAAAGGAGATCATTCTCTCAGTAAATATGGTGAGTGCCAGAGGCGTCACCTGTGGCTTGGGCTGTGACCTCTTACCTTAGACCCTCAAGGGTGGGGTATTCCTTCTGCGCCTTGCAGAATTCTGCTCTGGTTGGCCCCTCCTCTACTTGCCAGCCAGCAAGTTCAGGTAGGTTACCCAGGTCAGCTATGTCCTCCCCAGTTGGCTCAGGGGCCTCCTCCTCCTCAGGGGTCCCGTCCACCACTGTGGGAACATCTGAGGCGGGTTTCCCGTGCCTCTTGCCCTTCCTCTTAGCAGCTGTCTGGGCCATTGTTCCAGGCTCCAGACGCCCTTGAGTCCCTTCCCGGGCAGCCATGGACCGTGTGGTCATACAGACCCACTGATGCAAACCTAACATCTCCAGGTGGGATCTGAGTTCTACCTCTGTCCAGGCAGTATGCTCAAGATCATTGCCTAACAGACAATCTATAGGCATGGCAGGGCTCACAGCTACTTTCAGAGTACCAGAGACCCCCCCACTCAAAGGGAACCAGGGCCACCGGTAGGTGACTCTCGCGATTGTCAGTGACTATGACCTGGTGGAATGTATTTGGGACTATCTGCTCTGATGACACCAGCTGACTCTTGACAGTAGTCATACTGGCTCCTGTGTCACGCAGAGCCTCCACCCTTTTCCCATCAATGGTGACCCACTGCGGATACTTTGAAGTATTTTCTGGCATGTAGGCTTTAGGCACCATCTCTCTTTCTCCCAGGGACACTAGGGAAACCTCTGCCTGCTCCCCAAAGCTAACTGGGACTGTCTCCCTCCCGAGCGCTACACTAGCCAACCCAGGTGTCTGTCCAGTGGTGGACTGTGTCCTCTGGAGGCACTGGGAGTCGCCCTTAGAGTGTCCATGCTGGTAGCACTCTAAGCATTTGGGGATGAACTTCCCTAATGTTTTATCAAAATACCCTGGCTTCTTTGTAAACCTAGAAGATTAATGGTATCCACCCCACCTTGGGAATTCTTTTGGGGGCCTTTTGAGAACTCCTTTTCTTTAAGTTTTTCTCCCCCCTCTTTCTTCTGTTGGGAACCATGACCACCTTTGTGGGAGTCCCCCCCAGGTGCCTTTTTGGACACTCTGGTGCTAATCCAGAGGTCCGCCTCCTCAGCAAGCTTCCTGGGGTCAGCCAGCTTACTATCTACCAAGTGCTGGCGCAACTCTGTAAAAGAAATATTGAGTATATGCTCTCTCAGAATCAAGTCATATAACCCTTTATAATCATCTACTTTGCTGCCCCGCACCCGTCCATTCAGTGCCTTTCTGGAAAAGTCAAAGAAATCTACCCATGTTTGTGTGGACTGTTTTGTGCTGTCCCTGAACCTCTGACGGTATTTCTCAGGGGTCAGCCCAAACTTGGCAAGTAAAATGGCTTTCTGAAGTGGGTATTTGTTTTGATCCTTTGGGTCCAGTGTGAGAAGTGTGTCCCTCCCCAGTGCTGGCACATAACTCCACATAGCTGTACCTCATTGCCCTTCAGGAACCTCATGAGGCCTAAGTGCAACTTCATATGCAGCTAACCATTTATCTATGTCATCTCCCACCACAAAACTGGGTGCCACATTTTTGGGTATCTGAACCTTCTTTTCTCCAGCCGGTCCTGCCTCTATGCTGCCACCATTACTGCTGGACTCAGACTGTCTCGCCTTGATCTCCAGCTCCTTGAGACTCAGTTCATGAGCCAACAATAGTTTTTTCTCAGCCAAGGCTCTCTCAGCTGCAGCTCCAGCTCTTTCAGCTTCAATCTGTTTTGCTGCTCTTTCAGCCTCAGCTTGCTTGGCTTCTTTCTCTGCCCTCCTTTCCTCCTGTTGAGCCTCAATTTTTAGCCTTGCCATTTGCAACTGAAACTCTCTCTCCTCTCTCCTTTCCTCTGCGGTCAGGTTTTGATCAGAGGCACTGCTCCCTAGTTTGGCAGGGGGCACAGTTGCAGTGGTAACATCCACTGATGGCAAAAAATCCTCTGGGGTGCCATCTTCTGGCACCTCCTTCTCAGCATCCTCCTCTGAATGGGCTTCTGCCCAGGCCCTCAGCGTCTTTTGAAATTCCTCCTTCCTGGAGGCACCTTGGGTGGGTACTCTCATATCCCTGCAGAACCCTTTCAGGTGTTTGACAGTGTATGTCCCAACAGGGCTAGGTCAAAATCTCCTGCTTGAGACCCAGTCTGAGGCATGTTGAGTGAGGATTTTGGTCAAAAAATTTTACAGGAAAAACGAAATTGCAGAAAAAAGATACAAATCAAGTTGACCTTCAACTGTGGGTAGGTAGTGAAATACTTAGCTACTGGATGTCACTGCACAAATACAAGTCTTATCCTCACCGCTGATCACCAATGTTAGAAATGGGGTCTTTGGTTGGCAGTCAGGTTACCCCCTGTCCAAGCAAGGACCCTCACTCTAGTCAGGGTAAGTCACACACAATCTAAATTATCCTGTGCCCACCCTCTGGTAGCTTGGCACTGAGCAGTCAGGCTTAACTTAGAAGGCAATGTGTAAAGTATTTGTGCAATAAATCATACAATAACACAATATAGCACCACAAAAATACACCACACAGTGTTTAGAAAAATATATAATATTTATCTGGATATTTGCAAGTCAAAACGATCAAAGATGCAATAAGTAAATGTAGAGATATCACTGTAAAGTGATTTGAAGTGTCTTAAGTCTTTTTAAAGCAAACAAAGTCTCTTTCAAGCACAAAGTACCTGCTTCGCGTGAAAAATCTCCGCAAAGGGCCACAGAGGAGGAAAAGCGTGGAAACAAAGGGGTGTGCTTTGATTTCTCAGGCCGCACACGGCGATACGTCATTTAGTTTCCACGCAGGGACGGCTGTGTGTCGATTTCCGGCACTCGGTCGTGGATCCTCTTCGGGTTGCGGGGTTTTCAGATGCCCCGGGGTCTGTGCGTGGAATCCTGGGCTTGCGGAGCGGAGTCACAAGAGCTTTGTCGTTCCGGTGGGCGTTGCGGGGAAGTTTCTCCCACACGGCAGGCGCTGCATCGATTTGCCCTCTGGAGGTCGGGCTGTGTCATCCCAGGTCGGCTGTGCGTCGATCCGGTGGGCTGTGCTCCGAAGTTCCGGTCGCAACGCAGGCGCCGCGTCGATCTTCTCCTTGCGAAGTCGGGCTGCATAATTCCGGTTCGGCGTGCGGTGAATTTCTCACCGTGGGGCAGGCTGTGCACCGTTTTTAGCAAGCTGTGCCTCGAATTTTCACCGCAAAAGGAGTCCAGTTGCAAGAGAGAAGTCTTTTTGGTCCTGAGACTTCAGGGAACAGGAGGCAAGCTCTATCCAAGCCCTTGGAGAGCACTTCTTCACCACAGCCAGGGAGCAGCAAGGCAGCAGGGCAACAGCAAGGCAGCAGTCCTTCACAGAAAGCAGTCAGGTGAGTCCTTTGGGCAGCCAGGCAGTTCTTCTTGGCAGGATGCAGGTTCTGGTTACAAGTTTCTTCTCCAGGAAATGTCTGAGTTGGAAGGGGCAGAGGCCCTGTTTATATACCCAAATGTGCCTTTGAAGTGGGGGAGACCTCAAAGAGTGGCTTAGAAGTGCACCAGGTCCACTTTCAGTTCAATGCTGTCTGCCAGGGTCCCAGTAGGGGGTGTGGCAGTCCTTTGTGTGAGAGCAGGCTCTCCACCCTCCCAGCCCAGAAAGACCCATTCAAAATGCAGATGTACACAAGTGAGGCTGAGTATCCTGTGTTTGGGGTGTGTCTGAGTGAATGCACAAGGAGCTGTCAACTAAACCCAGTCAGAAGTGGATTGTAAGGCACAGAAAGATTTAAATGCAGAGAAATGCTCACTTTCTAAAAGTGACATTTCTAAAATAGTAATATTAAAGCCAACTTATTCAGTCAGCAGGATTTTATATCACCATTCTGGCCATACTAAATATGACCTTTCTACTCCTTTCAGATCAGCAGCTAGCACTCAAACAATATATGAGGACATGCCCAATGTTAGCCTATGAAGGGAGAAGGCCTCACAGCACTGTACAAACGAATTTGGGAGTTTTACACTACCAGGACATGTAAACTACATAGATACATGTCCTGCCTTTTGCCTACACAGCACCCTGCCCTATGGGCTACCTAGGGCATACCTTAGGGGTGTCTTATATGTAGAAAAAGGAGAGTTTTTGGGCTTGGCAAGTACTTTTACATGCCAAGTCGAATTGGCAGTGAAACACACAGTGGGTGGCACAACCAGTGCTGCAGGCCCACTAGTAGCATTTAATCTACAGGCCCTAATTAGTGCACAGTACTAGGGACTTATAAGTAAATTAAATAGTCCAGTTGGGTATGATCCAATGTTACCATGTTTAAAGGGAGAGAGCATATGTACTTTAGCACTGGTTAGCAGTGGTGTAGTGCGCAGAGTCTAAAAACCAGCAAAAACTGTGTCCAAAAAGTGGAGGGAGGCAGGCAAAAAGTTAGGGGTGACCACCCTAAGGCTGTCAGGCCTAACAATGGATCACTGCCAGTACTATCATATTTAAAAGATAATCTTTTTGAAATGAGGATGGTCTCTGGGATAACAGAATTCTACATAAACATGTTCCTTAATGAGACTCAACACCTGATCCAGTGTGATTTCAGAGAAGGGAGTAGAGTTTCTCAGCTTCATATCATTTACCCACAATGCTCCCACAGTTTTAGCAACCTCTAGAACAGGTTGCAACAATAGGAAGTACTTAATGAAAAGGCTTTCCTCTAAATTGAATAAAAGTACAACACTGAGAAGCAACAAAACTGAGGTGCAAATCCTGTATAAATACATGATGTTACAATTATTGGTGAGATTGTTGTATTGATACCACTTGCAGATTAAGGCAATTCAGTACCTTTGAGCAGAAGTATCTACCCGACCTTCCCAAAGGAGCTTCCATTTCAATGTAACATCAATCTCTGAAGCTAGTTAGATATTCCGAACTCCTTACTCTGGTTCACACACGCTGATGTACTAAAATCATTCTTGTTTGGTCAATTGCTAACCCGTTGACATACGCTGATGTGCTACAAGCATTCTTGTTTGGTCAATCTCTAACCCATTGCCACACGATAATCCACTACAAGTGTTCTGGTTTGGTCAATCACTAACCCATTTAAAAACACACTGATGTTCTACAGGCGTTCTTGCTTGGTTAATCTCCAGCCCACTGACACACGCTGATGGTCTACAAGTTTTCTTGTTTGGCCAATTTCTAACCTGTTGACACACGCTGATGTACTGCAAGGGTTCTTGTTTGCTCAATCTCTAACCCTTTACTTTTCCAATATATCTCAGTGCATCATTTGCACCATCTGCAGAAGTGTGCACCACAATAATCTTGTACATTTTAATAAATGTAATGAAAAATTGAACCTTTCCTCCTAAGCTGTAGGTAACGCATCTCTATTCTGTCCTAAGTCACATTTTGAGATTCTGCAGATTCTAAAGATATCACCAAATTTTAAAAAAGAGTCAGAACTTCCAGCGAAATCTGAAGTTCGATCGCCATCTACCAAGATGATATCATTGGCATAAGGGACAGCATGGATATGTTCCCTACCTAGTTTAGGTGGTGGTGTTTTGGTCAACTCAGTACCTTTGCCTCCTTTAAATAGTTGATGGTCCTAGTGGCAGTTAATGCTGGCACAATAACTTTATTTCTTTCAGCTAGCAATGAGAAGCTGGGTTCTTTGGCCAGTAGCTATCTCAGTCACTCTCCATTCTCCATTCTAGGTAAGGTGGTACTTAGAAGGGATTGGCTTAGATCCTGCATCAACTCCACGTAAACTAGCATAGCTAGTGTGTGACCATGAGTCGCACAGTAATGCCTGATACCATCCAATTAAATGAACAAGTGCACCATGGATTGTCAGCACTGGGGTGTTATTTCCTGGATCATTTCAATGATGTACAGGTAAATATTGTCAAACTGCAAAGCCTTTTGATGACTGTAAAGCCTTAACTCCAGTAATAACCAGCCACTCCTATCACGAACAGTCACATTGTGCTCCTCTGGACCATGGGCATCATTACAACTCTGATTCATTGTCCCCATTTGTCAAAGGCACTCTGTCTCTCTGCTTCACCTTACTCCTGCAATAGTACTTAGAACCAAACCCCTAGGTCACTTTTCCTATAATGCTGCACTTTTGTGGGAAAAAACAATTCAAATGGCCATTACGCTTAAAGTAAAAAAGGATGAAGAGGTAAGGACGTTTGGTGTAACATATATTTTTTTGAGACAGCTATTCTCTTTGCTTAGCAAAGAACAGAGGAAGAGTGGATTTTGGGAAAGAGATTAGAGTGCAGGGAGATGGTTCAGACTTGATTCTGCAACCTGTGTCATTGTCTACACTGCCCAGAATGAAAGCCTTTACTACCTCTTCGATTTCCACACATTTCTTATGGCTCAATGGACTTATGTATAAAATATTGTGGCCAATCCTATCACCATGCATAGATATCAACTCCAGAATATGAGCTACCTAAATATCATCAGGGTAAGCATTTAAGAGATGGGCAGATTTACCATTCTCAGCTGTACATTTGCTTAATTTGATGGCATAATGCAAGTCAATATTGTGAAGGTTATGGAAGTGCAGCTTGATATCAAAATGTTAATATTTTAGTGGAATGCTGTTGGTATGGAGAGGAGCCCCCTGTATGCTTGGGAGAGTGTGTGCACCCCTACCACGAGTTATCCACAGCAAGCTGTAGCTATTTTGACCACCACCTGACCATATACAACAATCATGCTTGTATGCTGGAGGTATTTCTTTGACACAGATTGAGACAGATTGAGACCCATAGCATGGCTCCAGGGTCTGGCAGCGAACACCTTGCTACTTTCCAAATGTAATAACTGTCAGTTCATCAGGCTATAAATGACTATTGATGGCAATGATACAATTCGCAATGTCAGGATGAGTCTATCTAATTGTTAAGCCTGGAGAGCATCCTAACAAACTCTCCCTCCTTTTTAGATTGATGTACCAGCCCTCAGCATTGTTTGTATAGGTTACAGCAAGTGGTACATAAGCAAACAAGAGAGGACCCAGGCAGCAGATGTGAATTGCTGAGCTCTACTAAGTTATTCCAAGGATACTTTGCGATGGATCAGGTAATTGAGCGCAAAGAAAAGGAGAGCTGCGCTTCCTTTGAAGTGGGAGTATCTCCTGCCCTTTCTTGGCTGATTGTTCTCTTGTGGGGCTGCCTCAAAAGTTAACAGTTAGTTATATGGGACAGTTTCTTTGTTCGTATACCCTTATTTTGGGTTTCTCCTGACTGAAGTCTCAGAGCTCCACTCAAACTTCCTTGTGACAACGACGGTCGCTGGACCTGGCTTAGTTGAATAAGAAAAAGAGGTAGAACAACCCAGAATCAGTATCAGAGCTAACTGTGGCAATTCGCAACTAATATTTGCAATTCCACCGTAAAGATGGGACAGAATTTTCCAGCAAGTGAGCCAAAAGTTTTCCACCAAGAATCTTAGATTTCCACATCAGTGGTGACGAGAAACTCCAGAGCGTACAATGCCAAAGTAGCCATCAAGGGAGACATGCGTTTGTCTTTGCACAGCATGATTGTACTGCCACTCATACTCCTGGTTCAAAAATATCTTGCTGAATGCTCTTTCTCACTATCATTTTCTCACTAACTTATGATCGGTCTGTAAATTCCTCACAACGAATCGTTTAAATGGTTCAGTCTTTCTTAGACAAAGCCAAAATGGCCCAAGAACAAATTTCACCAAAAGACCTAAAAGACCTTCATTAAAAGGTTACTTTAATGTGCCATAAAATTGCATTTCTGCCAATATGCTATTGTTATTTCAATAATGGAATGACAGTTGAATTTTATGAAAAAAATATGTCCTGTTTCTTCTGTTCATTGTTATAGAAGGCTAAACCCGCTTTGTATTCACTTTAAAACTTTTTTGGGGAAGCTAACTGTTCATTCTTTTGTCCAAGAGTATTTCCTTGCCTATCCTATTTGTGGACAGCATAAATCCCTATATTTTAAGAATTTTGAATATTTTCAGCCAATTCCAGTGGCCCCTGAACCTTGGCATATGATTTCCAGGGGATTTATAGCAGAGATTCCACCTTAAGGGGAATACTCTATGATTTTAGCAGAAAAATATTTTTATAGCAAATGCATCAACAGTTACTAAATGCCACCACGTGTTGCCGTGTAATGGAAGGCCATTTGGAAATAATAACTTATCACCTTTCAGTTGGTCATTTCTTTACTTAGGTGTTAACTGATGCTAATAAGGTGAAACCTTTGCTCAGACAGTATTAGCATATGCAAAATGACAAAATAATGAAGTCATGCTGTCACTGAAAGTGCCCCACTACGCTGCATAATTTAGTCAACCCCACAACATAATTTAACAGCCCACCTGCATAATTTCAGACCCTCTACGTGTGATAGTTGCTATACTAAACACAATTCCACTTCTTGTGCTCCAGAGCAGAGCATTTTGATGTAGTCTCATTTCATTCCAGTCCAGGCATTGTTAATTATATATTTTCACAGTTTTTTGTCAATTTGTGATAACTCATCAATAACTCCTGTGGCCTTTTGGTTGAACTTGACTTTCGCTTTTAAGACTCATTCAGACTTTCATTCATCCTCAGTCAAACCATTTGTTCCTGATCCTTATAATCAGGCTTTGTCTGAACTTCTACCTTTTATGGTCTGAGGGCAAACAATTTGAAATTCTGGAGCATTACATTTACTAATGTTCATACCCTGGCTGGCTGCTGAAGGTCATCATCCTTTACCCATCTTCAACCACATCTTCAGCTCTTCTTTGCCCATCAAATCTGGATGATGTTACAAGGTTTGTGTTCCTATTTGTCCCTCTTTGGAGAAATGAGAGGAACTGGGGAGAACCAAAATCACAATTCCAAAGATCTATGTACACTCAGCTTCATTGCTCGGATATGGAGAAAATAAGCAAGAGAGTGAGCAAGCTGAGTGTGAGCTCATGTCTATCAATATCATAAACTACTTGAATTCCTATCACTTCATTAATGGCATTTCCTCAAATACTTTCTGTTAGACCTGTCATCCTTGGCATAGTTTCACCTGTCTTTTTGCCTCTCCTTCCTGTATTTTTGACTGTGTGCTGGACTTCGTTTTTGCTGGTTTTGGTACTCTGGACACCTTAACACTGCTGACCAGTGCTAAAATGCAAGGGCTCCCTGTGTAAACTGTGATTATGACTGGTTTTCCATGATTAGCATATTTGATTTATCAGTAAGTTCCAAATAAAGTGCACTAGATGTGCCCAGGGCCTGTTACTCAAAAGCTACCATTGGGCCTGCAGCACTGATTGTGCCATCCACATGGAGAGCCCTGTAAACATGTCTCAGACTTGCCGCTGCATTGTCTGTGTGTGTAGTTTTGCCCTGCCAAGTAAACCTGGCAAGTGTACCCACCTGCCAAGCCCAAACCTTCCGTTTTACTACATGTTAGTCACCCCTAAGGTAGGCCCCAGGTAGCCACATGGGCAGGGTGCAGTGCATTTAAAAGATAGGACATGTACTGACGTGTTTTACATGTCCTGATAGTGAAATACTGCCAAATCTAGTTTTCACTATTGCAAGTCCTAGCTCTCTCATAGATTAACATGGGGATTGCCTTTAAATATCTTTTAAGTGCAGTTTCCCATTGGGAGCAGATGGAGAAATGGAGTTCAGCGTCTCTGAACTCACAATTTAAAAACACATATTTTGGTAAAGTTGGTTTTTAGATTGTCTGAAAATGCCACATTTAGAAAGTAGGCATTTTCTTGCTTAACCATTCTGTGCCTCTGCCTGGCTGCTGAATCAACATCTGGGTCAGGCTGACAATTGGGCTTTTTGTGAATTCACTCTAGACAGTAACACAAAGGGAGCTAAGGTGTGTTCTGCATATCCTCATGAGTCTTCTTTAGTTAGAGTGGGAGAGAGAAGCTGTCACCTGTACTTGAAAGGGCTGTGTCTGTCCCCTCATAATACAGTCTCAAACCACCTAGAGTGTGGCTGGGCAGGGTAAGGAAGAGGCAGGGTCTTGTGCACTACAAAGACTTTCCTTTGAAGTTTGCCTATTTCAAAGGCAGAAATGAGTATAAGTAGTGGACCCAAAACTCCAGACTTTTAGAACACTTCTGGATCATGAGGAACCTCTGCCAAGGAGAAGGGCTGAGGAGCTGTGAGGAGGAGTACTGCCCCTTTGTTGTGTGTGCTTTGCTGGGTTGACCTGCAGTTGCTGCTTCTGCCTTAAGACAAAGACTGGACTTTGCTGTTTGTGAAGTTTTTCCAAGGGCTTGGACTGAGCTTGTTTCCTATTAAGAACTCTCAGGGTCATCAAAGACTTCATCTGCCAGCTCCTGGACTCTCTTGCTCAGACCCCCTGACTTGCCAAGTGGTGAAAGTTGTTCTGAACATGTGCCCCCAAAACAGTCTGGCCCAGGGCCCCCAAATACCTTACAATGACCCTGTCTCCATCAGCTGCTTGCACTTTTTACTAGCAAGGCTAGTGGGCTAGTGGGCTAGTGTTAGATCATAGTCCTGTGTTCACAGACAGAGCTTATGGCACCAAAGTTCCACATACATGTACCTTCAGTAATTCATTGCTGGTTATTCTATGGACAACTTTGGGAGATGTGCAGGGTACTGCAACATGGTATGTGTGGCCACCAGCACAGTTAGGTGCTGTCTCTCTGATCTACCCAAAAAACAACTGTTGGCTGATGGGGGTCCACACACCACTGTGTCCTTCCACTGATTCTCCCTGCCACAGTGCTGCATGCTGCTGTGAATGCTGTGAAATGTGTATGAAGTCTGTACGGAGTGAGAGGACAAGACACTTTACTAGGTAATTAGTTTCATTTCACTTACTCTCTGTGGCAGTCATTTTTATCTAGTAGGCCAAGGTAAATTTCAGTCTCTGTGATCACTCCTAATTAATTTTCTGAATTTTTCCAGACAAGGCCCAGAAAGTCAGAGGCCCCAGTGGACTACATCCCCAGGAGCCATAGTAAGGTGAATACTGGGTAACAATCAATCTTGTAAGACTTCACAGAAGACCTTTGTGAACTGAAAATCTCATTCTCATTCTCTTTCATCGTGAATAAACACACCCGGAAATTCATACTAGGAATACTTGTTATGGTTTTAATTAAGTCCAAAACCCATCCTAGTCCTAGTGCACACAATATTAATTGTTGTTACTTCGAAAATAAACATGATAGTGGCAACAATGTTTACTAGGAGGCAGAGCAATTGAGGTACTGGGTTTTTCAGAACCGGTACTGATCCGGTAACCCAGCGGTGCCAGGGTACACCCAAAGACCTCGGGTACTTTCCTGATTCAGACTACAGAAACTCAGAGTCTTCTAGGTGAAGTCAAAGATCGAATTTATTGGCTGCAACCAATTGACAAGTGTCCTAGAAGTACAACAGCACGATTTGTATGTTCTCAGGAGACTGTGTTTCAATGCAAAGTCAGGTTTCCTTATATACAGTTTTTTTAGCTTCAGGCAAACATTCTTGACATTTTGGTTGGTCATTCACATGTTTTTACTACAAAGGAAAAAACAGTGTCATGATGAAACCTTATATTTCATGTCATCCAACCCATAATAAATTACCCAGCAAGGCCTAGTATTTTACATCAGATAAGTGTGGACCCCAATAAAAACGGGCACCTCCCCCTCGTAAAGTAAGAAGAAGAAAAGAGCAGGTGCAGGTGTGAGCAAGATTAGGCAGGGTGTGTGAGCGATAATAAGGGTTTTATGGCATGGTGTGCCTTGATGCTATCTGATTCGGCCACTGGGAGAGGGACTGACCAAACAGGTTTGGCCTGAGGCAATGGTTCCAGCTTGCCCAGGCCAGAGAGAAGTCAATCAAGGTGTACGTGTCCTTGGAATCAAATCTGACTGTATTATAAGCCTATGTGAGGGCAACTTTTAAAAATGGCTGCTGTGTATAAAATGGGAGCCACGAGTGCAGGACGAAAATGGCGATTTCGAGGTGAAAACGCTGCTGGAATTGAGCGAAAATGCTCATGCTTAGTGTACTAGTCATTATCGGTCTTTTGATACTAAAATCGTACTGCTGTGGCAAAGTAAATTACATGGGTCCAGAATTTTTAGAACCACAAACCCTCCTTTTGCCCTTACATAGGCAATAAACCTATTCTCATGCTAATCTGAGTCCAGGTCTATGTTTATAAGGCCATGGAGATGTTGCTGGAGCAAAATTCTAGTACTTGGTAACTCTCTCTGGACAGGTCTCCTCGAACATGAAGTAGCACAAAAAGGCCACATATGGCAGGACAAAATAAGGAATATCTCTATCTGCAGTAGGTGGCATAAGATCACACACCCAACAATTAGTGATGTTCACTACTAACTAGTGTTGATGCAGAAGCTGTACAAAAGAATTGCTTACGAATTCTGATCTTCTAACCTGCTCATGTTCAGGAAAAGGGTGAAAAGAGTGCAAAGAAACAATAGTAGGAAAAGACATAGGTTGGGAAGTGGGTGCAGAAGTAAATTGAGTAGAGAAAAACAATCCTACCCATAAATGACAACGTCATGTTTAAAAGACACTAGAAAACACGTTATTAAGAACATATAGACAACGGGAGAAAGTAGTGACCACTATGAAATAATAATTTTTCACAACCCTAACCAAAAAGCAAATCCTAAAATTATCTAGTAACATTTTTAGGGCTCCCCTGCATTTCAGTAATTTTTGTATGTTCAGGTGGAACAGTGGTGACTCTCATCAATGCTCTAAGGTGAAAAGGGGGTACTCTTTCCACAGAAAATGGACTTTATTCTGCTTTTACTAAACAGAATAGTACTTTAAAACAATGCCAGCAAAACAATCAGTCTCCTAACACCTAGTCTATACAATCACATGGAAACCTCTTGTGAAACCAACTATGCCCAGAGTCCGTTCAAAAAGCCTCTCTGGCAGGCTTCTATTGTCCATCAAATTTTCTTTTGTTGTTTTCTTTCGCATGGGCCTCTCAATTCAGGCTTCTTCGTGAGAAAATACTGCTTAGTTGGAGTGCCCTCCTGGCAAACACCCACAGCTCACTCGAAAGTCTCAATGTCTTAAAGCAATGCACCAGTGTCTCTCCTCTGTGGCAGACACTACAAACAATGTGCTCTTCATTGATCAAGGGCACAAATCATCTCGTGCAGAAGCAAGCACCATTAATTGGGAAATAGCTCAAGCTCAGCAGCACTTTCAGACTCCAACACTCATTATTTAGTGTCAGAGGACGCTCAAACTGCTCTTTCATGGGCACCACAATATAGTGCCTTTTTCCAAACTTGAAATCTCCGGTGCACTGCCCTTCTTCCGTTGGAGCAAAGAAAAGGGGGGGTGTGGCCAAAACTCAGGCCAAGGGGCTCAAGGGATTGCACACTGTCAGAGGTTACCAGCACATGACAGGTAGAGAAATGAAACCTCAAAACAGCTCTGCCATCAACAACAGGAATCCTTCTCTTTAGCTCTTTTACACTGAAACTTTGGTTTTGTGATGTCCAACGCCGTCTGATGGAGCAAGTACGATACCATGCGCTGGCGATCGCTGTCCAGCTTTGCTACTTTCTGGGTGCTGAGACTGTAGGGCCAAGACGTCCGTCTTTCATCTGTAGCTGTCACTGATGGGAATTAGGCTTAAATCAATGTCCTGCAGGTTATTATGACTTGATACCCGCAGAATCTAGTGACGTAGGAAATGTGCCACAGTTGTTAGTTTCCTTCAATTTAGTAAAAAAAAAACAGTTCATGTTTTTTAACAAGGGGACTGCAAGCAGGTGGTCTGCAATCTTCAAAGGAGTAGCCATACACCATGGGCATAAAATACAAAGACAAAGGCAGAAGGGCAAAACAGGGTCTCTAGCTTCTGTAATTGGGTTCTCTCCATTATTCTCTGCCATCTATAGCTACATGAGAATTCTATCTGAATGGATTTCCTCACACAGTGGCATTGTCTAATGGGGTAAACACATATTTGCCTCAATGATTAAGTCTAGGTGTTCCTCCTTACCTTAGAACATCTCAATAGAGAAATCACATGATACCGATTATCAGGGACATGTAGAAACCTTCCTTTAAAAACTGTGCATCAGGTGCACTATGCAATACACAGGCTAATAGTCAAATGTGCAAACAAAAAGACAAGAACTAGAGGGTCCTGATATTTGCATGATTAAGACACATCTGATCCCACCAAAAATTAAAGTAGCAGGAACAGAAGGGAACCGAAAACCAAATTAAAATAGACATTGAAAATTCATCATGTTCAAAAAGGTAAACATAAGATATCTCCTATTGAGATGGAAAACTTGTCTTACTATAATATTGAGTCAGTTAACCAGTCTATCGCTACCCTGACAGTCAGGCTGGAAAACATTGAAGCAGGCCTAAGGCAAATTCTTGAAAACCAGTCTGGTCATACCAAAGGGAATTATACATAACATGGGGGTCCCATGGTACATCACTGCAGTCTGGAAATGTGAACCTGAACAATACATCAATAATAATAAAAGGGCTGACTGGTGAAAGGAATTCGAAAAAGAGAAATGGGACTAGGACATAGCTAAAATCTCAATAACTAAGCATGATGCGACATTGGTCAGGGGAAGTAACAAAAGAAAAAATCTATAGGAAGAACAAAAAAAATTATTTGGGTGATAGTCAGGCATGTGACAGAACACCGAGAGTACGGGTGATACACAAAGGCCAAAGTTACACAAATTTTAACTCTACCGTTGGCGACTACAACATATACGGTACTCCTAGCTAATGTTTCAGTTCCTTCTTCAGGAAAAAATGAAAACCTGGTTTTCTTTTAAGGAACGAAAGCCATATGCTACTTAGGAAACACAACATCATTAACTAATGTAATATAGAAATTAGGCCACCTTGAGTCACAGATCTATAATTTCATCCTTAGGTCCAATCAAGGATACATAAATGTAGGGCTGCCTGTTCCTTTAAGGGAAGGGGCAGTAACGTGACTAACTGCAGGTGACACACTTTGATCCTGTATATCTCTTTTTATTTTCCTTCAATACCATTATAGCCAAATAGACATTCACTGGTGAAGTGTTGTCTTTTATGTTCACAGCATGAAATATCATTATCTGTGGAATTTAGTAACCAGAACAAGTTCAACCAACTGTTGCGTAGCGATGGGCATCGTCATGACCATCCCCTCACAACACAGGGGAGCTTGTAATAGTATCAAAAGCAGCAACAAACATGCAAAAAACAAATAAAAAATAATAAAAACGCACAAAACGTCAAGCCATCAGATATACTTGCTGTGTATCAAGCACAAAAAGCATAGACAAAACAATAGCATGTGTGAATAAGCGGTGACACACAACACCATGTCATGTACTTTATGCACTGTAAACCTGCAGCCCAAAACCCAATATTTGGGCCTGTTTAATTTGTCAGGTTTAAAATCCTAACCCTCCTTTTGACAGTAGATCACCAGGCAATGGAAATCTGCTGTCAAATATAACTTTACTGTTTCTCTTCTAACATACAGGACCAGCAAGAACAATTCATGATAGGACCAAATACATGAAAATAAATTTCCATTACTTAACTGTTACCCTCTTGTCAGTTACTTCGCAACATCAAGCCACCTTAGTTTTACCTTTCTAAAAGTAAAAATTGTTACACTGACACTCCATATTAATTTGGCACCTACAATTTCCACTGTGAAAAATAAGTCTTAATTAGCAAATCGTTCTCATTAAGGCATGTAGCCTTCAAAATTTGAGAAAAGGGCTGCATCTTATTTTCTGTCTAAGACTTAATGCAACACTTCGTTTTCTGTCAAATAAAAGCATCTAGCAGGCATCATTTTATTTTTTTAGAGCGGAGACACAAATGTATCAGTTCTGCAGAGCATTTAACATGATGTTGGGACTTTCGAAGAAACCCCTTTTTTTTATATTTTCCCTTTGGAATTAAGTTCTTTAATTGTATTGATGTTCTTCTGGAGAAACCAGAAATCCCACTTTTAGAGGCCCGTAGGGTCATTCTGCATTTTACAGAGACAAGGCCCTAATTTAAAAGGTCACAAGTGTCAACACGACAGCCTCCTCCATTGTTTATGGGAAAACTAAAGATAGCATCTCAGCAGCATGACTTGAGCCAGCCTCTGTAGCTCTCCTAGCTTCTGCCACTCTGAATCTGTCAAAGACAGTAGGCCTTTCTATTTTCCTTCTAACCTGCAATAATTCACTCTATTTAAAAAATATATTTTTTCCTTTTTAGGCGCTAAAAAAAACGATCTCTATTTCCAGATTATTAAACTACATTTACTGTGAATAATTCACAAACCTTAATAACACACATACCAGTTGTTAGAATAAATGCTTGTTGCAATCCCATGCAATGGTACATATTTCATCAACCTCGAATGAATGAACGTCTCAGTAGGCCCAGCTGAAGTTAGAACCTTCAACCTTGATATTAAAACAAGCCTTTGTACTGGCACATTGACTCATTGAATCATAAGAAGGCACAACCTGCAAATATATATTAAACCTAAATGTATGCATTTACTGAAGCCTGAGACACTTTAAAAAGTACTCTGAATGAAAGAAAATGCAGTTTAAACAGTGCTTTTGCCCAAAATCGACTTTGATATTTTAGGCATTAAAAAATCAATATCCTACAATTTTCTTGCATAATATGCATTACCAGAATGTCTATTACACAATCCATGAGTCAGCCATTGAAAATATTAACTTATACTTTATAGAAATGAGCTTGTTTGCTCCTGCGCCAAGGGAAAATTGCACATACAAATGTCATTTTAGTGGTGCAACATAACTTAAATTAAATTTTAATGTTAGGAGGTCATAGAATAGGTATTAAGCTTTATAAATATTAAAAAACTATTTTGAAAGGCACTTATTTTTTTAAATAATTTTTCCATAATTAATAATTTTCTTTAAAAAAAAATAAAAACCCAATTATTCTTTTTTTTGTGATAATTCCACATATAAAAGCAAGCTGCATCCCTTGCCTATTATTTGGGATACATTAACTCACAAGCCTAAGCGCATAAGCCTAACTTGAAATGCGTCACATTTTTGCGCCACTTTCATTTAAAAGGAAGGTTATGCAAAATTCCACCCATGTTTAACTGGGAAAGTGCTGGCTGAATTGAAAATAGATAATTTCGTTTTTTTTTGGGGGGGCCCTATTTATATCTATTGAATGTGTTTTCTAATTTATTAAGCATTTAACGGCAGTTTTGTATATGTGCACAATTGCTCATTCTATAAATTAAAGAGCAACATATAGCTATGTTAGCACATCACATGGTTCATTTCTGGATTTTTTCTAAGTTTCTACTTAATATTAATTAACCAACATTTTACTTAACAAACTGTAAACATCAAGAAGACCCACAAACACACATTGAGCTCATTTCAGATATAAACAGAAAACACTCAGTACACATAATACAGCGCGCTTTAGCCATTTTTCATAAATAGCGCCGTCGCAATTTACTTACAGAACCGTTTGCAGATCCTAGTTGTAAGTCATATTTACAAGAAAAAAAAAGAAAACTTTTCTCAATTATTTCCAAGAATAGCGGACCCATACTTTATTAAACGTGATGGGGCCCACTCCGTGCTTCACATATAGTTCATAGGTTGGAGTTCCAATCGGAGGAACCGGACATGAGTCCTCCAACCGGGAGTCCCTTTTACAACCAAGACAAAACAAATTTCCAAGTCTGCTAAGACCAGGCATCTTCGCTCACTAGTCTAGCTTCAAACTTCAAAGGATTATCGTTTACGATAGTCTCGTGAATACACGAGTCCTTCAGCTTTGGTACTTGCAAGTTCCAAATCAAAGTGATCCCAAAGGGATACCAAACCAAATGTCCAACTAAGGACCAAACCAAGTGTCCAACTAAGGACCAAACCAAGTGTCCAACTAAGGACCAAACCAAGTGTCCAACTAAGGACTGGGAGACGCTCCACTTATACTTAACTGAAAATATCAATGACGTCACCAGAAGACTCGTCTTATCGTTTCGCTCTACCAAAAATCAAGGGTCCAAATCAGGGCGATAGCCAGGGCAGCAGTCCTTCATAGCCGTCGGGAAGCGGGGAACCTCGCAACAAAGACTTTCGGACCACGTCGACATGCAGGGGTCGATGAAGTGGCGGCCTTCCTCCAGAATTTTCACACGAAGCTCCCCACGGACCTCAGGCTTGGACCGGTACCGCTGGTATCGCCCCACGTTTGGGCGCCAACTGAGGTACTGGGTTTTTCAGAACCGGTACTGATCCGGTAACCCAGCGGTGCCAGGGTACACCCAAAGACCTCGGGTACTTTCCTGATTCAGACTACAGAAACTCAGAGTCTTCTAGGTGAAGTCAAAGATCGAATTTATTGGCTGCAACCAATTGACAAGTGTCCTAGAAGTACAACAGCACGATTTGTATGTTCTCAGGAGACTGTGTTTCAATGCAAAGTCAGGTTTCCTTATATACAGTTTTTTAAGCTTCAGGCAAACATTCTTGACATTTTGGTTGGTCATTCACATGTTTTTACTACAAAGGAAAAAACAGTGACATGATGAAACCTTATATTTCATGTCATCCAACCCATAATAAATTACCCGGCAAGGCCTAGTATTTTACATCAGATAAGTGTGGACCCCCAATAAAAACGGGCACCTCCCCCTCGTAAAGTAAGAAGAAGAAAAGAGCAGGTGCAGGTGTGAGCAAGATTAGGCAGGGTGTGTGAGCGATAATAAGGGTTTTATGGCATGGTGTGCCTTGATGCTATCTGATTCGGCCACTGGGAGAGGGACTGACCAAACAGGTTTGGCCTGAGGCAATGGTTCCAGCTTGCCCAGGCCAGAGAGAAGTCAATCAAGGTGTACGTGTCCTTGGAATCAAATCTGACTGTATTATAAGCCTATGTGAGGGCAACTTTTAAAAATGGCTGCTGTGTATAAAATGGGAGCCACGAGTGCAGGACGAAAATGGCGATTTCGAGGTGAAAACGCTGCTGGAATTGAGCGAAAATGCTCATGCTTAGTGTACTAGTCATTATCGGTCTTTTGATACTAAAATCGTACTGCTGTGGCAAAGTAAATTACATGGGTCCAGAATTTTTAGAACCACACAATAGACAACATTGGAACATAGTTACAATAGTTTTGAAATAGTATACATTACTTTCCAAACACCCCCCTCAGCTAATTAAGCTAATGTTAGCACTAGAAGTAGCCTATTGAGGTTACTAGATGGACTTCTCTGCATCTGCAAAACAGAAGCAGTGTTTCCTTGTGAGACAGCTGTCAACATCATCAACAGGTTGATAAGCTTGCCAGGAGATGAAAAGTGCCTTCTTTCACCCTTCAACAAGTTAAGGTGTTTACATGCTGGACCTCTGCAAAGTCCAAGAATGAAGACACTCTCTAGCTAATGATACATCGCCAAAGCTTATATACTTCTTTCTGAGCAGTGCTGAATATTGTGTAAAATAAACATAAAAACATGACCTACTCTAACCTTTCACTTAACATTCACTGTTTGTGTTTTAGTCTTGGTGAACAATGAAAAAACCTGACACAGACATAGTAAACCTGACACAGGGCCCCCAGACACCAAGCAAAGAATGTGTTTCTGTGAGTGATGTCTGTTTGACCTGGCATCCTTAGTGGGGTCTTCCCTAACTTTTTGGCTCTACTTCCCAGGGTGTTGCTGTGTGCTGGACTCTGTTTTTGTTACTCTGGGCTCTTTACCACTGCTGACCAGTGCTAAAGTGCAAGTGCTCCCTAGGTGAAATTGTATGCGTTATTGGTTTTCCATAATTGGCATATTTGATTTACTAGTAAGTCCCTAGTAAAGTGCACTAGAGCTGCCCAGGGCCTGTACATCAAATGATACTAGTGGGCCTTCAGCACTGATTGTGGCACCTACATGAGTAGCCCTGTAAACATGGCTCAGACCTGCCACTGCAGTGTCTGTGTGTGCAGTTTTTAAACTGCCAATTCACCCTGGTAAGTGTACCCACTTGCCAGGCCCAAACCTTGCCTTCTTATACATGTAAGGCACCTCTAAGGTAGGCCCTAGGTAGCCCCATATGCAGGAAGGTGGGATATGTACTAATGTGTTTTACATGTCCTAACAGTGACATACTGCCAAATTCGTTTTTCTCTGATGCAAGGCCTATCTCTCTCATAGGTTAACATGAGGGCTGCCTTTAAATACCTTTTAAGTTCAGTTTCTATTTGAGAGTAGATAGAAATATGGAGTTCGGTGTCGCTGAACTCACAATTTAAAAATACATCTTTTGGTAAAGTTGGTTTTTAAGCTGTCAGTTTGGTACCCAAAGGTAGGCCTATGGGCAGGGTGCAGTGTATGTTAAAGGTGGGACATGTACTGATGTGTTTTACATGTCTTAACAGTGAAATACTGCCAAATTTAGTTTTCACTGTTGGAAAGCCTATTTTTCTCCTAGGTTAACATGGGGGCTGCCTTTAAATATTCTTATAGTGTAGTTTCTCTTTGAGAGTAGATAGAAATATGGAGTTTGAGGTCTCTCACCTCACAATGTAAAGATAGATCTTTTACTGAGTCGGTTTTTAGATTGTTAGTTTGAAAATGCCACTTTTAGAAAGTAGGCGTTTTCTTGCTTAAACCATTCTGTGACTCTGCCCGTTTGTAGATTCCCTCTCTGGGTCAGACTGGCAGTTGGGCTGGTTGTTAATCTCCTCTAGAAAGTTACACAAAGGGAGCTGGGGTGTAGCCTTCATAACCTGATGAGCCTTCTGGACTACAGTGGAGGAAGGAGTGGTCACTTACACCTGAATGGGTTGTGCCTGCCCTCACACAATGCAGTCTCCAACCCCCTGGTGTGTGTCTGAGGCCTGGCCTGGGCAAGTCAGGATCCTGTAAACAACAAATACTTTTTCTTTGAAGTTGGGGAACATCAAAGCCAGAAAGGGGTGATAAGTATTAGAACCAAAACCCCAGACTTTAGATTTTCTTCAAGATTTGCTTCTGGAACCAAGAGGAACCTCTGCCAAGGAGAGAGCTGAGGAGAAGTGCTGCCCCTGCCTGTGACTGTGCTTCGTTGGGCTATCCTGCAGTTGCTGCTTCTACCTGTGAGAGGGGACAAAGACTGGACTTTGTGGTATATTCCTGCTTGAGAAGAATCTCCAAGGGCTTGGACTAAACTTGCCCCTCTTCTGAAGTCTCAGGGCCATCAAAGATTTCCTCTGCCAGCACCTGGACTCTCTTCTGAGACTCCTGCCCTGCCAATCAGTACCTAACCCAATCCCTAGGCCCTTGGAATGAGAAGCTGGTGGAAAATCAAGAAGATTCAAGGAAACCAACTTTGGACAACTCCAGACTGACGCCACTGCCAAATCCTGTGATGCTGACTGCAACCAAAGGGGTGGTCCTCGCTGGAGTGCAATGACCCAACAGCCCCGTCACCACTGTAGCCTCGCGGAAGTCTGCGACTCTTGGCAGTCGCTGCACCATATCGTGACTGCCGAATATTGACTTCGCTGGACTCTGCGCGGATCCAATGCTTTCCACTGGCGCTGTCTCACTTCCACCAATTCAAGGACCCGATGCCTCTTTGTGAGGCCTCTGCTCCTTCGTTTCACAGCACCGGAACCAGGACCGCCTTGGATCTAGCGATGCTGGGATCCCCAACTCCGTGCACAGGCTTATTTTCTCATTTTCTCAAGGTACTTTACCTGGGGGTCCGTTTGACTCCATGACTGGCGCCATTGGCGTCGGATTGTTGGGAACGACTCCGTCACGATGCCGTGATATCACCAATTTGCAGCATTTGTGTTTCAAAGCGCTATATTGAAGTTTATTCTTTCAAAATTCATAACTTTGCCTGTGTATGTTGGATTTTTGTAGTTTTGGCCTTGTTTTGTTCAGATAAATATTGGCTATTTTTCTAACCTGGTGTTGTGTCATTTTGTAGTGTTTTCACTGTATTGCTGTGTCTGTTGGTACAAATACTTTACACATAGTCTCTGGGTTAAGGCTTTCTACTCGTGCCACGCTACCAAGGTGGTGAGGGGAGGTTTACCAGGTGTGTTTCTCCTTTGCCTTGACTAGCGTGAGGGTCCGTGCTTGGGCAGGGGGTAACCTGACTGTGAACCAAAGACCCCATTTCTAACAGTGTCACACCCCAAACACCCCTGAATCTACGATCCTGTGTGGGCATACCCGTCTCACTTAGGATGTCACCCTGAAGTATACAAAAACTGATGGATGAAATGCTTGAATTAATCTCAGCCAGTGGTAAATACTTGGAGTTGCATTGCAGTTTATTATTATTTTGCACACCTATCATCTTACTTTGGATTAATACAAGTATTACTTCCATTGTTTTTTGTTTTGCAGTAGATTCCCTAAGTGCAGCAGGTATGCTCAGAGATGGGTCCTGTATCATTGTGCCACAGGGCTCAAATTATACCCCACTGATGAGACCTAAAGTATGTCAAAACTGTTCTGAGGTTGCTAGTGTTCCCTTCTGAAGAGGACTGGGCAGTTCCTGCTCGGCTGTTTCTATCTGAGCAGGACCAAGAATGATTTGCATAAGAGTTGCCTCTGTCTAGAATGGAAAAGTGGGCAAAAGGACGGTTGCCTGAAATGAGGTCTGGTCAATTACAAGTGGCTGTGATTAATTTAAGCACCTTGTCAATGTTGAAGAAAAATGGCAGTCCGGAGCCTGGGGTCAGCTCTGATGCTAGCAGCGTGAATCCTTCAAATGGTGTTGACTGACAGCCTTGTGGCTTTGTCAATGCTTGTGTTGACTAGTGTTATGCAAAATGTATTGTGCCAAACCCCATCAATCCACAAAAAAGAGAATCATTAGCTGCAAGCAAAAATCATTTTTGTCTTTAAAAGCACATTTTGCTATAGCAGTCCCAAGCAATGAAGGCAATTACTTTGTGTGTGAAAGTGTTCCATGTGAAAGGGCAAATGCTGTTGCTCACAGTGAAGTTAGTTAATGGCTTAAATGGGCTGACTCATGGTTCCATGCTGTGTGCTTTAATGGGAAGAAGAAAATATGAATCAAATAACCACTGCACTTTAGATGAAAGGTTTACCAGATTCATCACCCTGCAAGTGATGAATCTGGTAAACAGTCTACCTTTTGCAGTCTTGCTAGTGACAACTCCAGGTGTCTTTTGCAGACAGTTTTCTATGATATATTCCAACAAGCAAGCCCTTGCTCAAAGTTAGATGGCTGTTGTGTCAATGTCGTTTGTGTTGGTTGGTTGGTGGCTTTCTTCCCTATTCTGTGTTTGATCCATCAAGCTTTTTGGGTTGGTTTCACCACGGGCACATTTGTATTTTCAAATCTGACATTGTTTAAAAATATTTTCTTGTTTGCTAGAGAGGGGCTGCTGTTGGCTTGATGTAGTTCTGAAACATTCTGCAGCACACATAGAAAGAACAAATTGCCATTCAAGATTGTTTTTGTTCTGGAAGGTGATCCTTACTGCACAAAAACCATCTCCCCCTCAGTGCAGCCATCCTTGCACTTTGGTGCAAGGGTTGCTGCATTGGCGCACAGCATCAAATTTAGCACCGGTGCAGGGGGAAACACAGGGGTACGCCATATTCTAGTAAATACAGTGCATCCCTGAGTTTTGAAAATGACGGTGCTCGATGCTGCCAAATTTGGCATAGAGACACGCACTGTCATTTTCTGTTAAATCTGGCCCTCTATCTGGTAAGTAACAGCAAGATATGCAGGACATTAAAACTTTGCATTAGACTTAAACTTGTACATCTTAAACTTGGACCGCATGTCTAAGCATATGTCTAAAACAGGCTGTGACTAGTAGGTAACAACAGTGAGGTATACAGGGCACTAGAAAAAGCTTCGCATTAAACTTTTATAATAGTGAAAAACAGATTGCGATTTAAAGATGTGAAGGATATAACTTAGTGAGTTATTTGGGTGTCTGACATGTTTCAAAAAGTATTCTAGATCTTTAGGTTCATCAAAGAAATGTGGATTTCTTTCAAAGACGACTTTCATCTTGGCTGGACCTACAAAAGAAAAACATAAATATTCAAAGATCTCAATATAGAGCTTGATGCAGTAATTTGTTTGCGTCTCTCTATCATAGGCTTGGCATGGTCTTGAGATATTCCCACTCAATGACCTTTCTAGTTATTAGTTTGAATTTGTTGCATCCGTTCCAAAATTTGCTGTGTGTTCCTAATGAATTGGCCTGAAAATGAGTGTTGTAGGACGACTAGGTAAAACAAAGTTGATGTTTTGGAATCCTGTGGGCTCTTTCAATCTCGAAGGTATGGCCAAAGGATAATTCCAATACTCGTGGTAGCCATCATTCCAGGAAGACAACACGTGAGCCCTCATTGCTTTCAGTGTTTTCTGGGAGCCCAACAAATCTATTCTATTCCTGCCTACTAAAGCCGATAATTCTTTCCCTAGAGACAGCACTTTTTGTGACATTATATCAGAGTTCTAGACAAGAGAGTTCTATGTATTCTCCATAGTGCTTATTCTTGACTCAGCTCCTTCTAGGACATCTTGTCCAAGGCCACCCATTTCCTGTTATAGATTTTCCATGTTGGGTAGATCAGGTTAAGCCATGCAAAGCTTTGAGCTTTAACAAGATCCTTTCAAAGTTATTAGAAAAGTCTTGTTTCCCTTTGATTAGGGAGTCTGGTTATGGGGTTCCTGGTTTGTACATTTTTGCGTAGGTTTTGGTTCCCTTTCTTCTTTGATTCCCTTCTGCTCTTCTCTAATCAACTCCTCATTAGTGTCTGCCATATTCAGTATAGGTGCAAGTTCAGCCAGTATCAGTGAAAGAGCAGTATTGTTCTGATGAATTAAAAAAGTCCTTGCATATAGCCCATTGTTCTATACCTGAACCAAGAAGTGCCTCCTGGCATTTTTAAAATAAGTTCAAAATGCCATGACACACTTCTTGGTTGAGTTTATTCAAAGATAAATAGTTGTGCGGTAACACCTTACCAATGTTGCTCTGTAGGCCTTATCCATTTGAGAGCTGTATACTTTGTGTGTACTAAGCAGTACTATACCTAACTATTGTATATTCAGAGCTCCTGTAGTTAGTGTTGTAAATCACCACAAATCAGTCACTAGTATTGTGAATCTTCACCAATCAGCCTGATTCGCCATGAGAGGAAGGTTGTAGTAGTATAGGATTACACCGGCAATCATGTGAGGAGATGCAGTGTTCATGTTATTGCACTGCCGGGAAGGCCTCATTTATAGATATTTTCAGAGTGGACTTGTTCACTGTTAGATAGCCCGCATCCCACAAGTGGTTTCTTGGGTATGTAGAACTGAGCATGCGCGCAACAAATCAGGCCTCAATTTTAAAAGCAGTTATCATTTTGTGTGCATTCAGGCGGTGAATGTAGTGTTTATTTTGTTTTGTTTTTTTGCTTGAATCCTGTAAGACTTTCAGCCCACATAACATACAAATCTTACCTTTGGAGATGAACAGGATTGGGTTGGAAAGTGGTATAAATTCACAACACCGCTAACTTAAGCTGATTTTGTGCACTCATTTCATCTGGTGCAGGCACCATTTTTGAGCTCACTAGTGTCTTCAGGAGTCGCTTTGTCAAGAATCCAAATATGTTTTTGGAGCCAAGAATAAGCACTCAAATTGTGTCCAACCTAGTGCTGGGGCCATCATATTTTTGGACCCATGTTCCTTTTCAGCAAAGGGATCCTCTGGAACAACTTTATTGTAGTTGGAAGTCCACTTGCATCCAGAGCTTTGCTCCTACGCCGCCATCTTCATCAGGTGTTAGCCAGGCCACCATGGGAGCCTGACTTCTGCGTGTTTCCATGTGTTGGGGAAGGCGATCAGGGATGCGTTGAGGGTGGAGGTAAGTGCCACATTGATTTCTTTGTTCCTGAGGTTAAAGATGTGGTGTGGGCAGGGGTCTGTGGGTGCTCCAGAGAGGATGGATTTCATGATGGCTGTACTGCTCTGTGTGGTGAGCTGTTCCCATGCCGTGAGCAGCTGTGTGGTGTACAATGGTGTGGGGAGGCTGTCGAGGTCAGTGGGTTGGGGTTCGAAGTGACTGAAGATAGTGGATATCTTGTTGTGGAAGTAGTTGTAAAAGTGTGTGTGAAAGTGTGTAAAAATATAGCATTCAAAAAAAGCAAATACAGGTACACACTTCTGTCCTCACTGGCCTTCATCCCTACATTGACAGTCATTTTCAGGAAGTCACCAGCTGAATCAATCTTCATGAAAAATAACGAGGCAAAGGTTTTTGTGATTCCCTGAAAGTGGGCATTTTGTGCTGCATCTAACTAGTACATTAGTCACTGCACGAAACTAAGGTTAATTTGAACAGCAGTTAGTGTACAGAAAACAGCAACTGGTTGCAGGTATACTTAAGTATGCTGAGCATATAGGTATATTAAATGGGACAGAGAAACATCCTTTGTATACAACAGCAACATGTATCTCTGTCCATCTTGTATGTCTGGGAAAGAGTCACATGATTCTGATACTTAAGTGATGTGTATTTGATTCTAGCTGCATAGAAGATGCCAAAGCAATTATTATTGGTTTGTAAGTTGACCGATGAACAGTGTGTGGGACATTCAAATGCCTCTCTCATCTTTAAATATTGAATAGTATTTTCAGAAACACTAGGCACATGTAAAAGCTTGGGATAGCTGTAATTGTTATCACAAATTCTGCAAACACAGACGCAAGTTGAACTCCTGCATTAAAGTGCATAATTAGGCACAAACAATGATTAAAGTGGCTGTATTTCTATCAATTCGTCAGAGCCCTGATGCAGGGAAGTCCCTAATGTGAGTTACAGTCTGAACAGGAGAACATTTGTGGCAGAAGTAGAAACATTGCCCATGAGTCTATGCTTCAATCCCTATTGGCCCACCATGCCTTAGCCTTTCAGTTTTAAGCCAGCCTTGTTTCCCTGCCGCAAAACATTGTCTCAATATGTGGATCAGACAGTATTTTAGTGCCAAAACCAGATGTTTGTTTATGTGTATCTTTCATGTCCTGCCAAAGCAAGCAGAAGTTGATCAAGTATCCCTTCCTCCACAACAGTGAGATTCCAACATCTCATCATTAACAAGACGTCTTCTTTATGAAATTCAAATAAAACATGAAGATCTCTTTATTGAGTAGTGTTGGACTTCATGATTTTTGGATAAGATTCTAAAATCTCTTCATTAAGAAGAGCAGTGCTTAGTGAATTTTAGACAAATTTCCAGGATTAAAAAGCATTAAATTGAACATAAAGTTCAGTCAAATTATCCTTATGTATGTGAACGTTTTTTGGTTTAATCAGAAGGATGTTTTGTTTAACTAATGTAAATCAAAGGGTCCACCTGCTCATCATTGACTGGTCTTCAAAAAAGGCACCTCAGTTCTACTGGCAGCCATTTAATAAAACAATAAGCAGGTGAGACATCTGTTTGCATCCGTGCTTAAGCAAGCTGGTTGATCAAATTTTTGATCAGGTGTTTATTACTATATGCAGTTTAGTTTTTGTAAGTCTTCCATAGATGCATGGACCCCTAAGAATTGTTTGCAGCCAATATACCGTCTGTATGCTGGAACACAGCATACCCTCTGTTTTAGACTTGGCATCCTTAGCATGGTTTCCCTGAATTTTTGCCTTCAGACCTCCTGTTTTGCTTACCTCATTTTTGCTGGCTTTAGGACTCTGGGCCCTTAACCACTGCTAACCAGTGCTTAAGTGTTTGTGCTCGCTGCTTAAAACATGGTTACTTTCTTGTATCCACAATTGCCATATTTAGTTTACTTTTAAATCCCTAGTAAAGTGCACTACCTGTGCCCAGGACCTGTAAATTAAATGCTACTAGTGGACCTGCAACACTGTTTGTGCCACCCACTTTACTAACACTTCAAACATGTCCCAGGCCTGCCATTTCAGAGCCTGTGTGAGCAGTTTTAAACTGCAATCTTGACCAGTCAAGTTAACACGCTTGCCAGGCCCAAACCTTCCTCTTTAATACATATGTCACCATCAAGGTAGGCCATGGATAGCCCAAGGTCGGGGTGCAGTTTATCTAAAAAGTAGGACAGGTCTGTTAATTTTTTCATGTCCTAGTAGTGAAAACTTATAAATTTGTTGTTTACTTCTACAAGGCCTATCTTTCCCATAGGATAACATTGGGATTACCTTATTACATGCTATAAGTGCAATTTCTAACTGGGAAGATGAGACCCCCAGGCTTGGTGTCTGTGGAATCAACATTTAAAATCACAAATAATAGTGAAGTCGGATTTTAAATTCTAATTCTGAAAATGCCACTTTTAGAAAGTTGCAATTTCTTACATTAATCATTTGGTGCCTTCTGTCTGTCTCTAAATACAGGTCTAGGGTGGGTGATAGCTGAGCTTACTGCATTCCCTCTAGATAGCCACACAATGGAGCTTAGGTGTGACTGATGGGCCATCTACAGCCTGATGGGTAATCCTGGGTAGGATTGGAGGGAGGGGCTGACACACCTGAATAGGCTGAGTCCTGTCCCCACACAAAGGGCCTCATACCCCTCTGTATTGAGCCTGGAGCCAGGGCAGGAAAGGCAGGGAACCTGTGCAATTCAAAGGCCTCTCTTTGAAGTTTCCCCCACTTCAAAGGCACAACTGGGCATAAGTACTGGACTTCAGACACCACCAACTCGTAACACGTCTGGACCTGTGGATACTCTTCCAGGAAGAAGGACTTCTGTGTTGCTACAAGTTCTACATTTTGGGTTTTTGTCATTTTGATCTTGTTTTATTTATTAAACTAAGATCTAATTTTCTAACCAAGTGTGGTATCTGTTTGTGTGGTGTAAACACTGTTTCACTGTTTGAAGTGTTGCACAAATACTTAAGACATTGCTTCTTAAGTTAAGCCTGACTGATCTGTGCCACGCTATGAGAGAATGAGCACAGGTTAACCTAGAGTGTGTATGTGACTTATCCTGACCAGGACTGTTGTTCCTGCTTGGACAGGGTGCATACCTTTGTCAACCAGAAACCCACTTTCTAACATTCTAGGTCATCAGCTACGCTGTTTAGCTCAAATGTATAACCCTTAGTATTTTTGTAATCTGTCAAACTTTTACTCTTGGCCTGTCCTGTTATCCTGATGGAAGGCAGTTCAGTTAATTAGGCATTCTTGAATTGAATGTGGTAGTTTTCCCAAATCTGCACCTTCCTTTGCAAGCCTAGACTTAAGATGAATTGCTCTGGAACTACCTTTATGGTGAAATATGTTTTCCCTTTATATTCTATCAATACATCTTAGATCTGTAAAGACCATGCTTGTATGGCTTCTCCATGCATAGATGGTGTTCTTGTCTCTCTTCGTACAATTTCTGGTGAAGACCTTTCACTGTCCTCGTACCTCTCCTCCAAAATGTCCATTACATTTTCTTTTGGAGGTGTGGCTCCCTCCTCTGCAAATTTAACAAATGTTAATATAAAATCATTAAAATGTATGCAAAATTGTAGCAGATTTGCACGTCACCTTCTTCTCAGTTCAAATTGAAAAGGGTGTTGCTCAGAGACTCTTTGTAATGCCTTATAAGGGCATTCAGAAATCTGAGTACAGTGTAAACTCATGTCAAAATCAGCTTAGTAACTCTCACTTCACGAGATGAACTTCTTTCTGTAGCATCCTTGTCCTCTGTCACTGGTACAGGAAACACATTCAACTGTTATCCCATCACTGTTAATTAAATTGTTTTTATATGCATTTCATTTTTCAGAACTTTTGTAGATTTTTTTTTCATCTTGTTAATAATATTCATTAAGTTTCACATATTTTTCAATGAAGAGCAATGGCTTATGTACACCATGGATGTTTGCAATTTATGTAGAAACATTATACACCTGAGACCACTTGATATATATAACTCATTACCACACTATGTGCCACAGTGAACTGTTAAGTCTGTACAGTAGGTGCAGATGAGGAAATTGTGCCATATCACAGCAAATGTGCTGTTCCAACTGCAGGTGCGAACCCACACTTGCACTAAGAACTGAATATTGTTGAAAGATGAGTCATTTGAAGCTGCCAGTCCAACTTTCACTGAGTAGGTGGCACCCAACCTGCATATCAAATAGAAGCAGATATCGTCCTGCATGCATCTGCCTGCAGGGGGATTCCTAAGGCGTACATTGAAGTCCTATCCCTCCTTTCAAGAAGTGCCATCAGGGTGCATACTGATTGTGCACCACCTCTAAGTAGTACACAGACAACATGCCTCCTGGTGGCCTCTTTGCTTCTACACCTGGGTGTTTAGACCAAAACATCACGTTTTAAATGTTTTGAAACCAGAATATCATCACAAGAATATCATGATGTAGATAATTCCATTGGCAGGAATATTGCAGATAAAAATATTTTTTTTAATGTTTATTTAATATAATTGTTAAGAATATTGTGATTATTTGTAATGTTGTTTGTAGTATTTATTGTATGTTTTTGTGTGAGAATGTTTTATATTTTTTAATTTAGAAGTTATGTTTTTATTTTTAAAAAGTAAGAGTTTAAATAATTGAACAATTGCAGAATATTTTTTAAATAAAAATATAAATTTTTAATTTTAAATGAAATTATTTTTGTATTATTGGGATCTTAGGTTTGTAGGAGAAAATAGTGAGGAGATTATTCAGGAAACCAATACACGCATGTACACACATTTATATATATAAAAAGAATTCAAATTTAAAAATTGAATTCTAATTTCACCTTTTAAATATGTAATTCTGTACTTTTGTACAGATTAGTTGAACTTTATTGTTGCTTTGTTTGTTACTTTATGTAGGTAATATAATATGTTTTTAAGTTATTTGAAAATTGTAATTATAATTTGGAATCAAAATTAAAATATTTCATATATTTATTTACACATTATGATTGGTTTTGATTTGAAATGTAGAAATTTTAAATGAATGCTTATGTCAGATGAAACAATTGATATATACCTATATTTACACCTAACTATAGCTACCTAGTAAATATTTTGGGCCTAATTTAGAAATTGGTGGATGAGTTATTCTGTCACAACGGTGACAGATATCCCATGCGCCAAAATCTGAATCCCATTATATCCTTTGGGATTTAGATTTCAGCAGACAGAATATATGTCACCATCGTGATGGAGTAACTCATCCACCAATATCTAAATCAGACCCTTAGTTTTCTTTAAATAATGGAAAATTAATTAATTTTATATTTAGTTTGATGTAATTTTTAATTTTAGAAATGTATTTTATAGTATTTGGTTAAAGAGTTTTCTTTAAATTGAGTTACCATTTTAGTTTTCACTAGTAGTAGTATATGTAATATCTTTATTGGTTTCTTTAATATAACTTTTATTTGTATTGGGAATAGTAAATCTGAACCTTTCACTGTGCAATGCCTTCCCTAAAATGGTTTGGATTAGAGTGAGAATAGTAAATTTGACCCATTCAATGTCCAAGAACTTCCGCAAAATGGGATAGGAGTAGGTATAGTACATTTGGCCCATTTATTGTGCAACACCTGCCACAAAATGGTCTAGATTTAGGATAGAATAGTAAATCTGGTCTCTTCAATGTTTAACTGCTTCTCCAAAATGGTTTAAATTGGAGTGAGAAGAGCTAACCTGACCCTTTATGTCTAAACCTTCAACAAAATGGATAATATTGCAGTGGGAATAGTACATGTTTGTGTCTCCCACACCCCATATCAGGTCCTGTTCATTTTTTTGCCCTTGTCCCTGTGGTTGATGCATTCTCCTTCCCTTGATCCCCACTTATCCACAGGCCGCTACAATTCACAATATGTTTGCCATGGCTGCCATAGGTTTTACAACTTCTATGGACAGCCCCTGCCCTCATAAATCTGTTTTTCAACCATCCTTCACCAATCAATGTCATTTTTCAAAGAGGTCAAGTGGGGGGATGTGTCAGATCCCTAATTTGGGCCACTTTTCTTTTTGCTACTTTCAGCCTCACCATCAGGAGGATTTTTGTATGTGGGGGTTGCGTTCCATTTCCCCATATGTTGAGTATCATTAGTTTAGGAAAGGGTTTAGTCTGCATTCCGGTGACGCACCTCAGACAAGTCACCAGTGCCTCCCAGTAGCTAGTTAATCTCATTAAAAGTCTTCCCAAGCGATTACCTCCGTGATTATGATAAGGTCCTCCTCCCACTCCCCTTCCTCAATGTCTCCTAGATCATGCTCCCAGTCCCTTTTTCAGTTTCTCCATGATGTTCAGGGAGTTGTTAAGCAATTTTCCATAACTTAGAAAGATAGCCTTTTTGACTGGTGATTCTGAGAGTAGGTGGTATTCCAGGGGGGACACCTCCATGATCTATGCCCTATCACTATGTGGTTTGAAGGAATAGTAAATTTGACCCTTTGAATGTCCAACACCTTCCCTAAAATGGTTTAGATTGGAGTGGAATTAGTAATTCTGACCCGTTCAATATCCATCACTTTCCATAGAGTAGTTTAGCTTTGAGTAGGAATACTAAACATTACCCCTTCAATGTCCAACACTTCCCCCAAAATCTTTTTTTAGAACGAGTATAGTATGTTTTATCCTTTTGAAATTCAATTTCACAGAAATTGTATTGTAGAAAGAATAGGAAAAAATAGTTTTTTATTACATTGTTGTGTGTTGTAGTGCTGGTTGCTTTGTAGTGTTATTATGCTTTGACAAATAAAAATTCACTTGTATAGCAGTATATGTATTTTATTCATCCGTTTAACTAATTACAACACATAGGTATATGTAGTATAATATTATTTTTCACAAAAGTATATTCATTCACATACTTCTGCAGTGTCACACATTTTACATATTTATAATATTATTTTTATGACGTTGTAAAGCACTTTTTCATGTGACACACACATATATAGATAAATATATATACACACATATGTAGTTTACTTTGTAACATGTTTACACACCTTTTATATGTACATTTGTTTCTTTTAAAGAATAGAATAAATGAACAATTTTTAAAATATATATATTTTTATGATGGTATTATTGAGTACTATTTATTAATGACATTAAGTTTACAGCACTATTCAATATATTTAAAAAAAAAAATTGCATACTTTCATTATACTTCTTACCAAGTGTAAATATTTTTATATAATTTTTCATCTCATGCATTTTATAGTTTTAAATATTTTAGATGATTTTTGATTTGTATTGCAAGATAGTCTTTTTTATTATCATTTAGAAGCCATTTTCACTGTTACCTATTTTTGCTATGTTGTTAACAGCATTGTAAGGTGAATTTGGTTCCTGCCGCGGCAGTTCCCTGTTGGTCTATGGATAAGGTAAGTCAACTTGTATGTTATTTTGGGGGGATGTGGGGCAAGATAAGGGTAGTGGAATAGTATTGGGGTGTAGTGGTTGTATAACTTTGAGTCAAGTTGTCTTTCTTTTTTATCTCTTACCTTTAATATGCGAGTATTTTTTGTAAATGAACGTTATATTGTGTGTAATATATTTTGGGTGTGTTTTGCAAAGGTTGGGTTATTGTGCTTTTTTACAGGTTAATTGGTCAGAGTGGAAGACTTTTCTTATTTTGAATGTGTTTTTAAAGAAAATTAGTTTAAACAAGGTTACTTTTTAATTTCCTTTAATTTTTTGTTTTTTATGGATCAGTTTTTAAATGAATGTTTCATGTTTTATGGTTCTCCAGAACTGTGGATTCATTTTGTGGACACCCGTGTACCACCTATGTAACGCCCCCTCAGTGCTAAGTAATGCAAAGCTGTGTTTCCTGTTGCTTTGCGTTAATTTTAGGGTACTTTCCAGTGCAAAACAAGTTTTGGGCTGGAAAGTAAATTAGGAAAAAAACATTTTGTGACACTAAATCAGCACAAAATGTTTGTAAATCTCCCAACATGTCCTGGCTTTGAAAATATAAAAAATGTAAATATGCCAATTGCTCGATTTTTTAACTGGCAACAGTTAGTTAATTTTACTGAAGATGAGCTTAATAACATGGTACAAAAAGGTACATACAATTCTTCAATTTCTGACTCAGGCTGGTGGTTATTATGGCTAGTTGATACCAATGGGTGTAATACTGTTTTTTTAAATTCTTCAACTGAGTTCAAGGCTCACAAGCCAGACCGTCAGTATGAACAGTCACTACACTCTGGAGTTGTCACTACGTATAGTGTGGGTACACTATGCCAACAGTGGTTAGAACACTCAACTTTGTCAGCAGTTTAAGAGCACTCATCACTCCTCTCCGATAAAATGGATTTGGAAGATTTTCTGTTGGGTCCCAGGTCTCCTTGTTCTAAACATTTTATATATGCCACTCATAATGACATTTAGAAACTTTCTCAGCAGGATGTAGCTGATCGTTTATGAAAAATTGATTAAGAAAACCTGGACAAGGCTTTAGCTGTTGCTGACATTGGAATCCCCCACTGTCCACTCATATTTATTATTTACATTATTTTATTTTATCTGCTTTTGCTGTCATATGGAATGACATGCCTATGCTTCATCATGGCCAGAGTCAGGTGAGGTCAGTTTTGCAATTGAGTTGGAATTTGCAGGTCTTGAATTTGAATTCAGTGCCATGGAATTATCAGAATGCAACTGATTATTGAGAAAAAGGAAGCCACCTACACTCTTCCGATTTCCAAGTTTTATTTCACCTCTTGCCGTAGACATTTTCAGGTTTGTAAATATAAGCAGATGGGAAGACAATTTTACACAAAGTCTAGTATCTCCCTTTTCACTACAGATGCCTGCACAAAAACAAAGAGGCTTTTGTTAGTCTTCGAGATTGTGGGGCTTGTGTGGGTCTTTCCTTAGGTTGCAGGGAGATTACACTCCATGGAGTTTGTAATGCATCTGTAGCTAATTTAGCTAGTTTTTTAAAGGTGCCCCCATGACATTGATCAAAAGTGACTTACGGACCGCCGTATTGCAAGTCATGCGTGCCTATGAAGCAAAGACCGCCACGGTTCCGCCAATACCGTCAGGTAGCACTGACTCCCACGGCGGCAAAGCAGCACAAACAGACCGGCAGATCTTGTGTTTCTACTAGCCACATTACAAGGTTGCGCACCATTAATCTGACAATGGCAGTCAAAGCAACACATCTCAACAGGTGGAAACAGGAAATATATAGGGAGACACTCACCTGCAGGAAGCCTTACACATCCAGTGCCACTATAGACCCCATCACATGTCCTGCTGCTGCTGCTGATCATCAAAGGAGATCAAAATCCATGCCTTCATGGACGCAACTTACCGTAAGTACACACATGTACCTGTGTCATGCAGCTCAACAACAGGTCCTCACACCTTCAGCCACATTATATGTGATCATGTTATGGGCACCAAGTACACTTCTCATTGTGTACCGCTTCTGAATCATATCCAAAGAAGGACACATGGGCGAAGCTTGGTTAGTGAGGTGGGGGAGGGACCCTTAGATTTACCTACAATCAGGCTGGCATACAATGTTGAAATACATCTTACGACAAGCAGGGTGCATGAGAGGGGCCTAAGAGGCAATGGAAAGGGAGGAATGTGGCTTGAAAGGAGTATTAAGAGAGAAAACACAACATTTTGTAAAACAACCCACATTTTTGAAGACCACCTAAACAGAGACGAAGAGAGTGTGTGTGCATTTGTATCTGTGTTCATGTAAACATTCATGGTAAAACCTGATAGACACCTCAACATACCTGACTGAGAGCAACTGAAGCCAAATATTTCATCAGAAAAATACATTTAATAGGGGGGTGTAGCACCCCATACACCCCTGCCCCCGAAGCTACGCTCCTGCATGCACATTCATAATACTCCCTCTGTGGGCAGGTCACTCACGCCGTTTCACAACACCGCACACCAACACATGTCTGACCAGCTCAGGCACAGGGAAAGTGAACTCTACACAACATTATCTCATACAACACCAATAACACACCAACGTCACATATACAAATACAACTCACACACTCACATCCTTCGCATGTCATGGATTGTAGTCACATTCAACACACATATGTATGGAGGTTGCAAGGAACACAAATTCCACTCCCAATAAACAGCCCTGCTATGGACACACACAAACCCCACATTGCAACACAATGGAAGGACAATGGGATGCACAAAAGTCTGAGACACAAATATACAAAGATCACTATGCAAACAATACATGCACAAGAGGGATGGGGCATCAGGAACATTCAGGGAAGGGGGCTGCACGGAGACACAAATCACTTTGCACATGCTCAAGACAACATTTGAACTGGAACTGGCCCTACATGTATCTCAGGGACCAACAAAACTAGACCCAAATGACATGACGATCTGCACAATGTGGAAGTGCAAGTCAACAAAACACATGCAACTCCAACAGCATGGGACATACCTCTACATGAAGTAGCTGCACAGTACATACAGCTAAATTGACACATGCACAGGCAAATGCAAGCAAAGGTAGCACAATACACTGCATGTCTGCATAAACAAAATCCAAGCTAACACAAATCATATGAACCGATAATCAATATCAGGGGGAACAAAGCAAACACCATACATGCTCACATTGGACAACACAAGATGAAATAATTACCATACCAAACAGTACACAATGCTTCTACAACACAATTGCATTTACACTTAAATGTCCATAGAGTCAACATATACCTTTTCTTGGGGGACACCAGCATTGCCCACACAGTCAGATATTGCAAACAACAGCAAAATGATCAGCAAGCAGGATAAAATGCACACAACTGTAGGCAGACAACACAAGTCACTCAGAAACACCAGTAAGGTAAAAAAGGAATTACAGGACAAATGTATATGCAAACAAATTTAACTGTTTTGGATGTGTAATATACTAAGTTCTTCAAGGCCATTGGCCAGTCTATTAGGTCCCACACAGGCACATCACTGTGCTGTAACTTGACTCCCTACTGCCAGGGAGGAGGTGGTGGGTTTGGGAGGGGTGAACTGCTTCTTGGGAGGGGTGGGCTTCTTGGGAGGGGTGGGCTTCTTGAGGGGAGAGGTATGGCTGCTTGTAGGGGGGCAGAAGTGACAGGGGAGTACTTGGAGGTGGAAGGGATGGGTTGGGACATGGGTCAGGGCCTTTTGTATTTAGGAGAGGGGATGGAGGGAACAGGGGAAAGGGCAAGATGAAACAAAAAACCTTTTTTAGGTACACAGGGACTGTCATTAGAAGGGGGTAGGGTTTTGTAGGTCAAGGGAGTGGGTGTCTGCTGTGATGGTGGGATGTCATGGGTGTGTGCATGTGGGATGTATGTTTATGTTTGGGTGCTGTCTGTTGTGTGGGTGTGTGTGCATTTGTGTGTCTTGGGGGCTGGGAGGTGGAGGTGCTAGGGGATGGAGTGGTAGATTGTGTGTCTGTTGGTGTTGTGACTGTAGGTATGCTGGATGTGGTGGATATCTGGGTGTCTGTTTGCGTGGTGGCTGCAGGTATGCTGGGGGTTGAGGGTGTGTCAATGACTGTTGTGGTGGTGTCTGTGGGTATGTTTGATGTGCTGTGTATGCTGGTGGGGTGGTGAGGGTGTCTGGTGAAGTGGTCACTGTTGTTTTATCTGTGTGTGTCTGTTGTTTGCTTGCATGCCGGTGTGTTTTGTGGGGTTTGTGTCTGTGTGCGCTGCTCTTGTGTGTTGATGTAGGTACATTCGGGTCGGGCTGTGTAATGGGGGTAGGTAGGGGACTTGGGGATTTTGATTGGGAAGAAGGAGGTGGTGGGAGTACAGAAGGTGCAAGGTAACTGGCTGCCATCAGTGAAGAGGCCAAAGCCTGAAAAGATCTCTCCAGGCCATTGGGTTTCTCCTTGTCGCTGGTCTTGTGACCCATGGTCCCGTAGCCAGATGCTTCCCCACTCGGCTGTGCCCTGCCTCCTTTGGTTGTTGGTGCTGAGGCTGCAAAGATAAAGGGAAACAGGGTCATCACATGTCCATGATCACACTTGAACAATAGCTCTGATTAAAAAACACTACCATGATTTCAAGTAGGCCCCAGCAACAAGCTACAGTGAAGTGGCCCACACATGTGTCAGACCTTATGCATGTATGCCATCTGAACTGGCAACAGTTTCCCACTGGAAAATCAGGAGCTCACACACAACTGCAATTGCATGGCTGAATTTGGGCAATCACAGAAACCATTGGACTTGTGGGAGATCTCATGACTCAAAGTTGTGGCCCATGGAGCCTCAGTTACCTGTTGTCACCCAATAGTGGACCAATGCCAAAAGGCATTTCCACTGAACCCACACAAGGGCATGCACACATCCATTTGTCACATACATAATGGGACATGACTACAGACATATGTATTGGCATCTGCAGACCAATCCACTATCCTGTTCATTGCCTACAATGACAAAGTAAGCTTAATGACATCAGGTAGTCCATGCTCTAGCAACCTGTACTGTGATGTGAGCCGCTATGAAACACTATACACCTATGCAAGGTAAACTCCTTAGGCGTGAATGGACAAACACATTCACACTTTCTGAGAATGTCTCACTGCATGCAGTCCCTAAAGGCAGCTGCCAGAATACAAACTTAAACATTACACATGAGTAACAATCAAGGGACTGGCATGGTGGGTAGAGAAAGTGTCTACCTTGTGCGTGTGTGGACATGTGGCCTACCGAATGCAGACTCAGGGAGTGGAGTTCTGTGGCATGTACCTGTACCACAACTGAGTCTTTTGTATATATGTGTCTATCCTAGAGATGGAATCCAAAAACCAAAGGCATGCACTGTACTGTTTCTTCTATGTATTCAAGCTACTGAATCACATATAATGGCCTCCCAGGAATCAACACACTGTCTGTACTGTGGGACCTTCATTTCTGCAATGCACCTATACAGGACAAATCTGACCTGTGTGAATGTGACAGCAGAGCTGTGGGAGTAATTGACGTGTGATGAGTCTAAGACACACATTGACAATGAAGCTAATTGCACATATGGACTATTTCATTGATATAGTTCTGAACCCATTTCTTATCTACTCAAAGAAATGGGGCATTCAGGGCAGGTTTAGCCACCAGAGCATCCTATTGTCCACCTGACTGGATCTGCTGGTGTACAGGGAGTGGGCACGGTGCCAAACTTGCATAGCCACAGTGGTCCTACCACAGGCTAGACTAGGTCCCTTATTGGGAAATACTTTTGACAGACCCTGGTCTCTGCAGGCTGAGCTGGCATAACCTACATGACACTGCATTTCCATCACTTCCATGCATGTCAGTACATCATGTATCCAACATCAATTTGGCATGTGGTCTGTGTTGCAACCTGAAAGGCAGAGTGACTCATGATATGCCTTCCACATACGTTTCGCAAGGGCAGAAGTGATTTAAAGATCTGTGGCAGTATGCACATTGCTCACCTGACTCTCAAATGACTCCCACAACATCCATACACAGCTCATGCTGCCATGCACATACATGTTTTCTGCCATTTACAACAATCATGAGGAAAGATATGGCAGTGTATAGGAGTAATATCTCCCTACCTACTCATGTGTATCCAACACAAGGAAGATCTACGACCCCAAATTATATCACACAACAGAATGTGACTGAACTTGATATATGACACTGGCACCAATACCTGCAATGTCCATCATATTGATGCCACACAGACTTCTACAAGACGCACACAAGAAGTCAAACTTGCACACATAGGCACATTGCAGCCTGTGAGGAGGGAAAGGGTGGTAAAGTACAAAGAAAATTGTGCACATGAGGTACTAACCTGGTCCTCTGGTGGGACATAGAGTTGTCCATACAGGGGTAGAACCACATCCACCAGCCTCTCCAGCTGTTCTGGTGAGAAGGCTGAGGCCCTATCACCTGCAGGACATGGCATGACTGCCCCCAGCTGCGGCACGCAGCAGCTCATGTCATTGAGGTGTTGCTGGCAGCAGTGTCAGGAGTCAAGTGACTGGCGGGGTCATTCCGAGTTTGGCAGGTGGTTGAAGCCGCCCGCCAAACTTAACCCGCTACCTGACCACTGGTGCCATCAGGAGACCACCGGCCCTATTATGACTTCACCGCAGTGCCAGCAGGCGGAAACAGTGTTTCTCAGTGGGCCTCAACATTGACGTCTCCTCGGAATCGAGCCAGCGCCAATGTGTCAGTGCAGCGGGGGCTGCAGCAGCCGTCGCACATTTTACTGCCCGTAATTCAGACAGTGACATGCGCGATGGTGCTGTACATGGGGGCCCCTGCACTGCCCATGCCACTTGCATGGGCAGTGCAGGAGGCCCCTGGCATCCCCATTCTGCCAGCTTTTCCACGGTGCCATGGAAAGGCTGGCAGAATGGAACTCGTACCACCGGGACCGCTAGGCTGGAGGCTGACTCCAGCATGGCGATGTCGGCAGTATTACCGAGCCGTTTCAGCCGCATTTAGAATGTGGCGGATCGGACCGCCACTACTGCAGCAGTTCGATGGTCACCCCAGTCTGGCGGTCCCAAGACCGCCAGACTCGGAATGACCCCCTCAATCTGCAGAATATGGCGGTCACGTCAGCCACATACATTTTCATCACCATTGGCAGGCATAGCATTTGGCCTGTAACTGGCAACAACGTTAGCCTGTGGCTGTGTCTGCCACGGTAGCAACCACCTACCACCATGACGACTTTTGCTGGCGGTTCCTAATGTCCAGTGGAGAAGGTCAGGCAGCCACCTCTTTGGTGCACTGAAAAGCTGTACTGGACATTTGCACTGCATCACATGCTATAAATATGTCATGTTAACTCACAAACATCCTGGTTTTGAATTGCCAAGGAGGTCCTTCTAGTCAAACTCCACTGTAGCATGTTGCACGGCATAGATGGCATTTCTCAGTGGTGCATAATCCAGCACCGCATACGGTAATTTTTGTACTTGGGGAAGGCCTTCACATTTTGAGGGTCAATTGTGTCGCATAAAATCCATTTTGGGACAATCACATGTTGTGGACATGTATGTGAAACCATGTGGGTCACATGTGACTCTTGTGTAGTTGCCTGCTGGGATGGGTCTTGGGTGCCATGTCTATGCAGTCTGAAATGCTATGTCATGAAAAACTTGGCATGCATCATGTATGTTGCTGTGGACACACTGACTAATGTTAAAAATCACATCTTGTCACACATAGGTACCCCGGGAAAGGGAGGAGGTGACAACCTCTTGTCTTCCATCCACTACCAGACCGTGGAACAAAAGCACATCATAATGTACTACCACCTGGATAGGCAAACAATAGTAGACTTATGTTGTCAGTTGGAGCCAGATCTGGTGCCAGCTATTAGTTATCCAACCAGCATACCACCCATTGTACTAGTCATGACAGTGTTGCATTTCCTGGCCACAGGGTCCTTCCAACATTCAGTGGCCCTGTCTTCTGGTATGTCCCAGCCTATGTTCAGTATGGTGTTGAGGGATATCCTCACAGCAATATTGGTAAACACCTTGACACCTACATCTGGTTTCCCCGACGTGAGGATTTAGCCAATCTGAAGCTAACTTTTATGGTTTTGCAGAGTTTGGGTGTATGAGACCTGTGCCAAGACAGCTTGCACAGTGTTTTAGTGGAAGGTCAGAAGTGCCCAGTGGACTTGTTTTATGTGTTGTGTTGTGCTGGGCCACTTGCATCATGTGTGTCATCATGTGAGCATGACATATGTGACCATGTATTGCAAATAGATCACTTTACCCTCACATTGGCTAATCACTTTTTTCATGGTTGGTATGTAGCTGTAGATGTGTTTCATCATTGCAAGCGACATAGCATGTGTCACAACACTGACACATGTTTGTATTATACCACCAAATGCATAGTAACTGGGTCATGATGGGCCTGTGATAAGGGACTTTTGTACTGCTACCTGTATCTTGGATTATGTGGTGTTGGATTACTTTGGTGTGGTATGTGATAAGGATCAAGCTGGTGACATGATCCACTTCCATACTTGCCTATTCTACAGGACAATGTCTGGCAAATCCCTTTCCTACATGGTCTTGGGTGGTGTACCATGGGATATGTACTATGACTCAGTATGACAGCCTATGTGCTGTACTCTGGAATAATAGTTTTTTGGTGTAACCAGACCTAAGCAGGACTCTGTGGCTCATATTTACAAGACACTGGTGCATCTGTGCTGATGCACTAGTTTTCTTGCATCAACCCTGCCCCACATAACAACATCAAGGGTGCAGCGTATTTACAATGCAGTGCCCATGACAGTTGTTAGGCCAATAGTGTCAACATTTGTGACGCTATTGTGGCGCTTTGCTGCACTAGTGTCAAACATTTTGACGCTAGTGCAGCAAAATGCAAGGATGCCCATAGGTTTCTATGGGTGCCTCATTTGAACGCCTGCTTTGAGCAGGCTCTAAAAATGACACCAAAAATGGCACTGTGAAATCTTGTAGATTTCACTGCACCATTTTTGTGGGCCTCCTAGGGCCAAAATGCCCCCTTGCATACATTATGCCTGGTGCAGGCATAATGTGCTGCAAGGGAGTGAAAAGTGGCACAATGTGAGCAGTGCACCACTTTTTAAATGCGGCGCAGCAAAAAAGCCTTCCCAATGCCACATTAGCTTAAAATATTTGACGCTAATGTGGCGCAAGAAGGTGTTAGGGGCACATAAATATGCCCCTGTGTACCTGTGACACATCCATCCGTGCACAAATAGCTTGTGTCCTCATCATATAGTTCATAGAGTCTTACATCTCTATATAACAATTATTGGAAATTGAGCAAGCAGACAACAAGTTAGTGATGGGTGGATTTATTTCAATGCTGCTGCAGAACGTAAATTGTACACATTTTAGAAAATAGAAGTAAAATGAAGGGGTCAGTCAAGGTGGATCAAATCAACTGAGCAGAAGCCACACCATTGGGATTCAAAAGTTCAGAGTACTCCTCCCATTGGAACAGGTAGGTGGTTAAGAATAATTCAACAGAGTGAATGTGTGGCACAAAAAGGAGGTCTCATATGAAGAGGTCATTTGCTGGCAGTGGTGGGTGTCTTGCCTTCTGTACCTCCTGGATTCTTGGATGGGCATCTCCGCTTGCATGGGGGGGATCAGCTGCTACAGAGGCAGGCGCTGGTTGGTCCTCTGGTAGGGCCCCCTTCCAGTGGCTGGCATGGATATCGATGTGCCTAGTGTTGCTTCGCCGAAGGAAGGGTTGGAGTGTTGTTCAATAGCACTGCCTAGGGTGGTGGTGATGTTCCTCAACACCCCTCTTAGGGAGGCCATGTTGGTATTGTGGGCCTCCCATTGCTCCCACATGCCCTATGAATGTCCCTCTGCAGCTTCTTGATTTCCCCGAGTTCAGTCAATACCTTGCCCATCACGCCTTGGGACCCCTGATAGACCCCTAGGAGGTGGTTGATGGTGTGCTGTCTGACAGCAGCCCTAGTGGCCTCATACCGCTGGCCCACAGCATCCCTCTCATGCACACCACCCCATAGACCTGTGTCCTTGCAACAGGGTGCCCTCTCCCACTTGTTCCTGGTCCCTCATTATCAGAAGTGTTGCGCTGCAACTCAGGTTCCAGGACTGGGGGGCACGAGATGGTTGACATTGTGCTCGATACAGAGGTGGGGGGTGAATGGTTGCCTGTAATATAGAGGCAACCGGGCTGGGAGATGTTGATGTGGGGACAGTGAGACAATGTTACAGGTTGTGTTGTGACATCTACCTCCAACAGCCTAGTGTTGCAGTAAGTAGAGACCTAGCACAAAGTGGCATTGCAGTTAATCCAAATGTGGCAAGTACCCATATCATTGTTTGTGTTGAAATGACATTTGTGGAGCATGCCAGATCTTTTTGACAGGCGCAGCTGCTGGAATATGCAGCTCATTGACCCTTGGGAGTAGGGGCTGAGAATTCCATCTTGTCACCAGTGCAGGCAAAAGAGTTGCTATGCAGGATGTGGCTTTGGTCATTTTGTGGCCTAGTTGATTGTGATATAGGCAGAGGCATGGGTTTGTTGTATAGGTGACTGGAGTGATCATGTTGTCTGTGCCGTGTGAATGTGTCTGCTGCCAATCCCATTCTGGTTGTGCATCTTGAGGCCTTCGTAGGTCATTGTTTTGCACATGGGGTAAGCTGTCCTTCCTGCCCTCATTAGTTCCATCTTGAGTTAGCATGTCAGGATGGAGCTAGAAAGCCGGACACATCTCTGCGTAGAGCATGATCTGTATTTTGCTCACTCCCAGGTGAATAAACTTCAATTGAAAGTTATCAAGCAAGTGTATTTTGACAAGTGACCACTGGTCTGGTGTTTGGAGTAACAGTTACAGGGCCTGCTGTGAGCGCAGTCAGGTCACTCCCTATTGTGACAACTGGGCTTGAGTTAGTCATTTCAGAAACAGTTTCCTCCTGGCCTTCACAATCGTGTCACTCCCTCCAATTCCAACACTTGACACATGTTGTTCTCCCAGGTGGCTACACTTTATTTGTGGGTTACCTAACAAGGGTATCTTGAGTTGAGAACCCTGAACTGGTGGTTGGAGTGACAGTACCAGAGCCTCCTAGGATTTGTAGTCTGGTCATTCCCTCTACTCTACAAACTAGACAAATGTTCTCTGCCCAGGTGAGTAAACTTAATTTGTAAGTTGAAACACAGGTGTATTTGGATTGAGATACACTGGTCTGCTGGTTTGAGTTACAGAAACGGTCTGTTGGTAGCTGTAGTCAGCTCAGTCCCTCTACTTCACTCTGTATAGCAATGTTCTTCCCCCAGGTGAGTAAACTTAATTTGTAAGTTGAGACACAGGTGTATTTGGCATGAGGTACACTGGTCTGGTGGTTTGAGTTACAGAAACAGTGCCTAGTGGCAGCTGTAGTTAGCTCACTTCCTCTACTTCACACAGTATAGCAATGTTCTCCCCCCCAGTGGAGTAAACTTAATTTGTAAGTTGAGACACAGGTGTATGTGGCATGAGGTACACTGGTCTGGTGATTTGAGTTACAGGGCCTATTGGTAGTTGTAGTCAGCTCATTCCCTCTCGTACACACACTCAACAGATGGTATTCCCCAGGTGAGTACACTTCATTTTGCAATTGACTTACATGGGTATCCTGCCAGTTGAGCAGTGGGGTGGTGTTTGTAATAGTTGAGACAGTGCCTGCTGGGAGCTATAGTCAGCTCAGTTCCTCAACTTCACACAGTATAGCAATGGTATTCCCCCTGTGTGTGCACTTCATTTGGAAGTTGTTACACAGGAGTGTTCGGTCAGAGGCACTGGCCTGGTGTTTGTAGTTAGTTACAGCGACAGTGCCTGCTGGGAACTGTGGTCAGCTCAGTCCCTCTACTTCACACAGTATAGGTATCTTCTCTACCCAGGTGAGTACACTTCATTTGGGGGTTTACAAACAGGAGTATTTGGACAGATGAGCACTGGTCTAATGCTTGTAATTACAACAACATTCCCTTCTGGGAGTTGTATTTATATCACTCTCTCTACTACATTCACTAAAACAAATTTGAGTATGATATGTGTCAGTCTGCAGACTGCATTTAAGGTTTGGGCATACAGTTACCTTTTGAGACATACCCGGAGTCCTTATATTGTTGTTGTATATTACAAGCCTTACAAGCCCCATTAGTACCAATGATATATGATGGACCTTAGTAGCTGTGATGTTGGGTCTGACGATACAGATTAACAGTGTGGGCACCCAGATTCTCTGAATGTAGGAAGGCCAATCCCTTCTCCTCCTGTTGCACCTGGCCCTTTTTGCAGGGTCATCCCCAAGCATTATGTCTCCTTCCTCCTATTTTTTCTGACCAGTTTGTGTTGGCTTTAGGACTCTGGGCACTTTATCACTGCTGACCAGTGCTAAAGTGCATATGTTTCCTGTTTAAATTGTATGTGTAATAGGTTTTTCCATGATTGGTATATTTGGTTTACGAGTTTGTTCCAAATAAAGAGCACTAGAGGTGTCCAGGGCCTGTAAATCAAATGAATGCTATTAGTGGGCCTGCAGCACTGGTTGTGCCACCCACATGAGTAGCCCTGTAAACATGGCTGAGACCTGCCACTACAGTGTCTGTGTGTGCAGTTTTAAACTGTCAGTTCGACCTGGCAAGTGTACCCACTTGCAAGCCCCAAACCTTCCCTTTTTATACATGTAAGGCACCCCTAAGGTAGGCCCTAGGTAGCCCCATGGGCAGGAAGGTGGGTTATGTAATGATGTGTTTTACATGTCCTAACAGTGACATACTGCCAAATTTGGTTTTCACTGATGCAAGGCATATCTCTCTCATAGGTTAACATGAGGGCTGTCTTTAAATACCTTTTAAGTTCAGTTTCCCTTTGAGAGTAGATAGAAATGTGGAGTTCGGTGTCGCTGAACTCACAATTTAAAAATACATCTTTTGGTAAAGTTGGTTTTTAAATTGTCAGTTTGAAAATGCCACTTTTATAAAGTGGACATTTTCTTGCTTAAACCATTTTGTGACTGTGCCTGCTGGTGTGTTCCCTGTCTAGGTCAGACTGACAGTTGTGCTGTTTGTGAATCTCCACGAGACAGTGACACAAAGGGAGCTGGGGTGTAGCCTTCATATCCTGATGGGCCATCTGGGCTAGAGTGGATGGAGGAGGGATCACTTACACCTGAATGGGCTGTGCCTGCCCTCACACAATGCAGTCTCCAACCCACTGGTGTGAGTATGGAGCCAGGCCTGGTCAAGACAGGATCTTGTGATCAACATAGTCTTTACTTTGAAGTTTGCCTACTACAAAGGCAGAAAGGGGTATAAGTATTGGACCCAAAACCCCAGATTTTCAAATTACGTCTGGATTCAAGAGGAACCTCTGCCAAGGAGAAGAGCTGAGGAGCTGGAGGAGCAGTACTGCCCCTTTGCCTGTGACTGTGCTTTGCTGGGTTGGCCTGAAGTTGTTGCTTCTGCCTCAGAGGACAAAGGTTGGACTTTGTGATATATTCCAGCTTGCGAAGAATCTCTTGGCCTGGACAGAGCTTGCCTCCTGTTTTGAAGTCTCAGTGCCATCAAAGACTTCCTCTGCCAGCACCTGGACTTTCTGCTGAGACTCCTGCCTGCCAAGTGGTGCCCCATCCACTCCCTGGGCCCTTGAAAGGTGAAGCTGGTAGAACAAGGACTGAAATCCATGCACAGGACACCGACTGTAAAAAAAAGATGCACCACCCACTTTGTGGCTGAAATCGACGTACCACCTGCATCACGGCTGGGAAATCGATGTATCACCTGCATCGCAACTGGAGAAACGACGCAACACCCACTTGCGGCTGCTGAGAGTGATGCAAACTCCATGTAGCACGGTTTTCGATCACTGTGCCGCTGGATTTCACATGCATTATTGCTGGGCATCAAAAATCCATGCGGACCCGAGGTGCCCATCTAGAAATCGATGCATTGCTCTCTTGCAAGAGAGAAAAATGACGCAGTGCCGACCTGACCGGAGAAGAAAGGACACACGGTTTTGCTTGCGAGTGAGAAATCGATGCATTGCTGACTTTTTCGACACACGCTCACCCGTGCAGCTGTATTTGTGACACAAACCAGGTACCTTGGTAATAACAAGGTTTCTATTGTTTTCTATGGAGTAAGACTCGTATTATTTTAAAAATTCATATCTTGACTTGTATATCCTGGATTTTTGTCATTTTGGTCGTGTTTGCTTTAGATAAATATTGCCTAGTTTTCTAAACTGGTGTGGTGCCCATTTTGGAGTGTTTTCACTGTTTTTAGGTGTGTGTTGGTACAAATCCTTTACACATTGCCTTTGAGATAAGCCTGACTGCTTGTACCAAGCTACCAAGGGGGTGCAGCAGGGGATATAAAAATAGGCCAATCTGCCCCCAAGGGGGGCAGAAATGGCCTAAATATAATTTGCCCCCTATGGTAGTGACCCTTGCCTAAGGGGTCGCTCCCCACCTCTAAAACAAAAAACTAAACAAAAACAAAACAAAAAAATTTATCCCTGGTGCCTAGAGGTTTCTGCCTCCGGGGGGGGGCAGAAAAGGCCTTAAAAAAAATGCTCTCCCTGGGAGCGACCCTTGCCCAAGGGGTTGCTCCCTTATGCCAATTTCCTTTTTGAAATAAAATCCCTGGTGTCTAGTGGGTGTTTTGACAGACGGATTGCTTTCAATCCGGCTGCCAAAACGCAGAGAGAGACTTCAAAGGGAAGGAAATAACTTTTCTCTTCCGATGGGAAGAGGCCCTGTGACAAACAGCGCGCGATCGCCCACTGACGTCACATGGGGGGTGGGGGAGGTCATGGTGGAAGGGGAAGGGCTTCCTCTTCCATCCCTGCCTTGGGGGGAACCCCACAGAGGGAGTGCTAGCGCTCCCTCTGGGCTGTGTGCCCAGGACGTAATGGTTACATCCTGGGCACAGCAGCACTGTGCCGCAGGACGTAACCATTACGTCCGCGGCACAGAAGGGGTTATGTTGTGTTTCACTTTATTACAGTTTGTGTATGGTGTCCATATTTTATGTATTGTCTCTAAGTTAAGTCCAGGGTTAAGCACAGGTTAATTTAGTGACTTTTTTTGGATCAGCCTGCTGAGGGTTGTGGCTTTTGCTTGACCAGAGCTCAAAACCCAGTCAACCCACAACACAATTTCTTAATGTTGCATGGTTTATATGAATTTAGTAGGGCAGTGTATTTGGATCAACAAAACGTCATAATATAGGGACCGAGTCCTCATATAATTAGTGAATGTTGGTGCCGCTAGCTCACAGTACCACATCTAAACTCCTAAATGTCTAGAGTTATAGATGTTGTCAGTAAGTTTGCACATGAACACTCTTATTCACAAGCAAATCGTGGAAAAAGATCTACCCTTTCATATGTCACTTTTGCATGCTAAAGTGCTACAAAGAAAATAAATAATAATAATTTTTCAAAGATTTATTGCAAACATCTAATCCTTGTAAATAAAACATGAACTGATATTGTTAGACAGATGGGACACATTATTTTGACAAGCATTATTAGAATGGTGAAAAACACAAATAATTAAACCATATTGTTTTGTACCTAAAAATACTCCTCTCTAGCATTAAGGGTCCTTTGCTAGCATTCTGCCAGACATAGGGCCCCATTACGAGTTTGGTGGTCGGGCCGCCAGACCACCATGTTGGCGGTTCCAAAAAGACTGCCATGTTGATGATCATTCAGACCGCCCTCTCATGAGATGTACAGGCAGGACCACCGCCCGCCAACCAAAAAAGCCTGACCGCAAGTGGTGCGGCGGACTGGAAAAAGGCAGTCAGACCTCTTTTCCCACCAGCCCCACCACCAACCACCAAGCAATTACAAGCACCGAGTCGCCGTAGTGGTCCTTCAATGGTGGTCTGAACCACTGAATATTATGGTCTGCAGATTAGAAGACAAACTGCACGTTTGCACAAGAATTTAAAAACAACACAGCTGACACACATTGCCACACTGGACACACCTGCAAAGGATACTACAAAACATACCCCTTCACACACCACAATCCTTTGCATGTACACAGCAAACCAAGAAACCCAAAAACGTATTTTTGGGAGAGAAAATTGATTAGGCACCTTTATTTATTTCAACACCCTGCACACACTTCTAACCATACACACCCTATTGCACCACCCCTGTTTAGGAAATCCCTATCACCCTAATGATTTTTTCTCCAACATGTCATGCCTTAAAAATCCCAATTTTTCCTACGATGAGTTAAGGGTCATGGTGGATGAAATCATAAGAATAGAGCCACAATTGTTTGGAACTCACATCCAGCATATTCCTCTCAGTAGGAAAATGGAAATGTGGGACAGGATAGTTGACAGAGTCAGTGCTGTGGGCACCACCGTACGCACAAGGGAGGACATCAGGAAGATGTGGAACAACCTCAGGGGCAAGGTCCGTTACCTGGTCTCCAGGCACAAGCTGCAGGCCAAGAAGACTGGCGGTGGCCCTCCCACTTCCCCATTACAGCTGTTACATTTGGAGGTGTTAGAAATTGGGTCTCTGGTTGGCAGTCAGTTTGCACTCTGTCCAAGCAGGAACCCTAACTCTAGTCAGATCAAGGCACCGGGGATTTTTGTTGTTGTTGTTGTTTTATAGATGGGGAGCGTCCCCTTGGGCAAGGGTCGCTCCCCTGGAGGGGCAAATTGTATTTAGGCCATTTCTGCCCGCTTTGGGGGCAGATGGGCCGATTTTAGGTCAATCTGCCCCCAAGGGGGGCAGAAACCACTAGGCACCAGGGATCTTTTTTTTTTGTGCTGTCACGCAAGGGGAGCGACCCCGTAGGCAAGGGTCGCTCCCCGGGGGGGATGAGGGGGCACATTTATTTTAGGCCATTTCTGCCCCCCCTGGGGGCAGATCGGCCTATTGTTATTAGGTGATCTGCCCCGGGGGGCAGAAACCTCTAAGCGCCAGGGCAATTTGTTTTTTGTTTGTTTGTTTTTTTAGAGATGGGGAGCGACTCCTTAGGCAAGGGTCGCTCCCCTGGAGGGGCAAATTGTATTTAGGCCATTTCTGCCCGCTTTGGGGGCAGATCGGCTGATTTTAGGTCAATCTGCCCCCAAGGGGGGCAGAAACCACTAGGCACCAGGGATCTTTTTTTTTGCGCCGTCACGCAGGGGGAGCGACCCCGTAGGCAAGGATCGCTCCCCGGGTGGGGGGCAAATTTATTTTAGGCCATTTTTGCCCCCCTAGGGGCAGATCGGCCTATTGTTATTAGACGATCTGCCCCCGGGGAGCAGAAACCTCTAGGTGCCAGGGCTACTTTGTTTTTGGGTGGGTTTTTTTGTTTTTTTTTTTTCAGAGATGGGGAGCGACCCCCGAGGCAAGGGTCGCTCCCCTGGAGGGGCAAATTGTATTTAGACCATTTCTGCCCACCTTGGGGGCAAATTGGCCGATTTTAGGTGAATCTGCCCCGAAGAGGGGCAGAAACCACTAGTCACCGGGGATCTTTTTTTTTTGTGCCGTCACGCAAGGGGAGCAACCCCGTTGGTAAGGTTCGCTCCCCGGGAGGGTTGGGGAGGCAAATTTATTTTAGGCCATTTCTGCCCCCCCTGGGGCCGGCTGAGCTAGAGGCCAAAATCCACAGGTAGGCATTTTGCAAAAAACACCTCTGTTTTCTGTGAAAAAATGTGATGTGTCCATGTTGTGTTTTGGGCCATTTCTTTTCGTGGGCCCTAGGCCTACCCACACAAGTGAGGTACCATTTTTATCGGGAGACTTGGGGGAACGCTGGGTGGAAGGAAATTTGTGACTCCTCTCAGATTCCAGAACTTTCTGTCACCGAAATGTGAGGATTATGTGTTTTTTTAGCCACATTTTGAGGTTTGCAAAGGATTCTGGGTCACAGAACCTGTTCAGAGCCCCACAAGTCACCCCATCTTGGATTCCCCCAGGTCTCTAGTTTTAAAAAATGCACAGGTTTGGTAGGTTTCCCTAGGTGCCGGCTGAGCTAGAGGCCAAAATCTACAGGTAGGCACTTTACAGAAAACACCTCTGTTTTCTGTCAAAAAATGGGATGTGTCCACGTTGTGTTTTGGGGCATTTCCAGTCGCGGGCGCTAGGCCTACCCACACAAGAGAGGTATCATTTTTATTGGGAGACTTGGGGGAACGCTGAGTGGAAGGAAATTTGTGGCTCCTCTCAGATTCCAGAACTTTCTGTCACCGAAATGTGAGGAAAATTTGTTTTTTTAGCCAAATGTTGAGGTTTGCAAAGGATTCTGGGTAACAGAACCTGGTCAGAGCCCCACAAGTCACCCCATCCTGGATTCCCCTAGGTCTCTAGTTTTCAAAAATGCACAGGTTTGGCAGGTTTCCCTAGGTGTCGGCTGAGCTAGGGGCCAAAATCTACAGTTAGGCAATTTGCAAAAAAACATCTCTGTTTTCTGTAAAAAAATGGGATGTGTCCACGTTGTGTTTTAGGCCATTTCCTTTCGTGGGCGCTAGGGCTACCCACACAAGTGAGGTACCATTTTTATCGGGAGACTTGGGGGAACGCTGGGTGGAAGGAAATTTGTGGCTCCTCTCAGATTCCAGAACTTTCTTTCACCGAAATGTAAGGAAAATGTGTTTTTTTAGCCAAATTTTGAGGTTTGCAAAAGATTCTGGGTAACAGAACCTGGTCAGAGCCCCACAAGTCACCCCATCTTGGATTCCCCTAGGTCTCTAGTTTAAAAAAATGCACAGGTTTGGTAGGTTTCCCTAGGTGCCGGCTGAGCTAGGGGCCTAAATCTACAGGTAGGCACTTTGCAGAAAACACCTCTGTTTTCTGTCAAAAAATGGGATGTGTCCACGTTGTGTTTTGGGGAATTTCCTGTCGCGGGCGCTAGGCCTACCTACACAAGTGAGGTATCATTTATATCGGGAGACTTGGGGGAACATAAAATAGCAAAACAAGTGTTATTGCCCCTTGTCTTTCTCTACATTTTTTCCTTCCAAATATAAGAGAGTGTGTAAAAAAGACGTCTATTTGAGAAATGCCCTGTAATTCACATGCTAGTATGGGCACCCCGGAATTCAGAGATGTGCAAATAACCACTGCTCCTCAACACCTTATCTTGTGCCCATTTTGGAAATACAAAGGATTTCTTGATAGCTATTTTTTACTCTTTATATTTCAGCAAATGAATTGCTGTATACCCGGTATAGAATGAAAACCCACTGCAGGGAGCAGGTCATTTATTGGCTCTGGGTACCTAGAGTTCTTAATGAACCTACAAGCCCTATATATCCCCACAACCAGAAGAGTCCAGCAGACGTAACGGTATATTGCTTTAAAAAATCTGACATTGCAGGAAAAAGTTACAGAGTAAAACGTAGAGAAGAATTGCAGATTTTTTCACCTCAGTTTCAATATTTATTTTTTTCAGTTGTTATTTTCTGTAGGAAACCCTTGTAGGATCTACACAAATTACCCCTTGCTGAATTCAGAATTTTGTTTACTTTTCAGAAATGTTTCGGTTTCTGGGATCCAGCATTGGTTCCACGCCCATTTCTGGCACTGACTGGAAGGAGGCTGAAAGCACAAAAAATCATAAAAATGGGGTATGTCCCAGTAAAATGCCAAAATTGTGTTGAAAAATTGGGTTTTCTGATTCAAGTCTACCTGTTCCTGAAATCTGGGCAGCTGGTGATTTTAGCACCGCAAACCCTTTGTTAATGCCATTTTCAGGGAAAAAAACACAAGCCTTCTTCTCCTGCCCCTTTTTCCCATTTTTTTGAAAAAAACGAAATTTTCACTGTATTTTGGCTAATTTCTTGGCCTCCTTCTGGGGAACCCACAAAGTCTGTGTACCTCTAGAATCCCTAGGAGGTTGGAAAAAAGGACGCAATTTTGGAGTGGGTAGCTTATGTGAACAAAAAGTTATGAGGGCCTAAGCGCGAACTTCCCCAAATAGCCAAAAAAAGGCTCGGCACAGGAGGGGGAAAAGGCCTGGCAGCGAAGGGGTTAATACAAATCTAAAACCACTTTATAAAAATAGAGTTCATTTTAATAAATAATTTGACACCAAAAACGACAAAAATCTAATTAGTAGAAGCAGAGTTATGAATTTTTAAACTTTAAGATTCAGAATGGCACCTAAAAGATCAAAAAGCCAACCACGATCATCTAGCCGAAAAGTTAAATTCGAAAGGTAAGGTTCACCGCGATGGTGCATGGTTCGGATACAAGAAGTGGAATGGGCTCTGTCAACCCTTACTTTCAGACTTGGAACAATTTGGAAGAAAAATATCTGAGATGGTAAAGTTTAGTAGGGCAAGGCTGCACAAGATGTCCGAGGAGGGAGCATCAACATCAGATGGCCTTGGGTTGAAGCCGAGGTGAAGATTTCTATGTTCTGACTATGTTGCTGAAATGGAAGTCAAACACCTCTAGCGGGATTAAGCAGATGTCTGTAGTGGAAGACAGTTCCACAAGGTCATATGCCCATTTGGTGAAGAACAGGTGAAATGGATTTCCTGCTGTGGAGACTAATGTAGCAAAGAAGCTGCAAAGTCAATCTTACTGGGGATGCACCTTGGGCGGATTGGTGAGCAGGTTAGTCCCTGTCTCTTCCTGATTCTCAGAGCATGTTTTGGCCAAATTTTGTCTAAGTCCTCTGTTTAGGAAATTGGCTGTCTTTCAGCACCACAACCAAAGGCCCAGGGCTGGTAGTACCCCTCTTGAAAGTTCAGCACTTACTCAGGTGACAGCTCTTGGGGGTTCAGTACTCACTCTTAAATATCTTGTAACTCTGAGTCCCTTATTCCCTCCCAATTGGACCCTCATGCTGAGCCAAATCCATTAGAGTCTACTTCTCTCTTGTCTTGTATCACTCCTCCTACACATGAACTGATGGAGCTTTATCTCCTCAGTATGAAATCAGTCTCTCCACTTGAACCCTGTTCTCCCAATATTATGCTGGTAGCTGGGAGCTAATATGATTGCTCCTCATTTTACCGCAACTTTGAAAAAAGCCATTGCCCATGGCTGTTACCCTCAGCTAATCTGGACCCTTCCATTTTTAAAAACTATCGGCCCATTTCCTCGATTCCAGGTACCGCAGCAGTTGGGCAGAGTACATAGCAGGTTACTGCAGCAGGCAGTCCTCTGAGAACCCTTCCACAGGTCCAGTAGTGAACTGAAGGGTGGGTATGAAGGTCCTATCTTTATAACCTTTTGCCCTTCTTCTGGAAGGTGAGGGAAACTTCTGGAAAGGTTCTTTGAAGTGCATGGATTTTCCTGATTTCCATGCCCCGGCTCCAAGCTGGCTGCAGTGACAATAGAACAGTGTTAGGTCCTTTGTGTGAAGGCAGAGCACAGGTTATTGAGATATAAGTGGGGCTGTCCTCAGCTGTGCCCCTCCCATCCTGCCAGCAACTGGCTTATTGTGGTAAACCTAATCCCTCTATTGTGTGACTGTCTGGGAGGAATTCACAAAGTCTAACTGTCAGCTACACCCAGTCATGTGTCCAGGCTGCAGGCACAAAGGGCTGAGGACAGGAAAATGCCAACTTTCTAAAAGTGGCATTTTCAAAATTGTAATGAAAAATGTGACTTTACCATTAAAGAGGGTTGAACATTACAATCTCTTAGGCACCAAACATGACATATCTACCTCTTCTTAATTAGGAATTACAGCTCATTAAATGTAATATGGAAACCCCAATGTCATTCTATGGGAGGGGTAGGCCTCTCAGTAGTTAAAAACTAATTTGGGAGTTTTTCACTACCAGGACATATAAAACTCAAAAGTCAAACCTAATACTTGCACAGCACCCTGCTATGTGGACAATCAATGCCCTCTCTTAAGGGTTACTTATTTGTAAAAAAAAAAGGGGGAGTTTAAGGCTTGGAAATGGGATTTTAATACCTAGTTTTCTGCATTCAGGCTACCATTGAAGGCCTGGGAAAATGTTTAGGGTGCTACTTAGGTGGGTGGCACAATATGTGCTGCAGGCCTACTGGTAGCATTTAATTTTCAGGCCGTGGGTATATGGTATATCACTCTGCAAGGTGACTTATAATTAAATTAAATATGCCAGTTAGGTACATGTCAGTCATACCATGTTTAGTGGGTTGAGCAAAAGTACTTTAGGACTGGTTAGCAGTGGTAAAGTGCACTGATTCCTAAGGACAGCAAAATCCGGCAAAAATTTGAGGTAAGTAAGCAAAAGCTTTGGGGGAACACCAATCAAAGGCAGACATGCCTAATAATAATTAATTGGAACAACAGTTTTTAAATTTAGTTAAACAATATTTTTTGTGTTCATTATTCTTGTTTTGTATTTGTATATATGTTATTGTGAAGACAATGTTTTAAAATATTTTCGTGTTCGATATTATGGTATTTCAGATATTTTTAAACGCAATATGCTTGTTAGCTATATTTAAGTATTTCTTGTTTGTGTATAGGGTGAAGATATTTTGGTAAACAATATTTATTGACAATAGTTCCAAAATTTAATATTCTGTTATATACCCCTTCACTAGCATCTGTAATATGGAACTGGCTAAAATATGACAAGTAAAGATTTTCCAAATCTTTACTTCACCCTGAAATTGTTATGAAAAGGGACCTTGATTACACTGATGTATGTTTGAGTCTGATCAAGTTTTAGATCAACTGATAGAAGACACATACCAGGAGTTTGATATTTTGTTGGTTATTACTAATGGGCCATTAACTGTGCTGAAAACATTTTGTAATATTTACCCTAAGGCAATGTATCTTACCAGCAGACCTCACAGGAATAGGAATTCACCTTCAGCTCCAAATTGGTTCAAATGACATTGCTTCTTGGCTAATCAAAATGTAGATGTTCCCCATATCAGGGAAGAGGTGTCTTTCCTTGAGCATGTATATAGAAAGAATCCATTAGTAATCAAATATTAGCTATTAAGAAAAAATCGTAGGAAAAGCTTCTAACTCCTAGTGTAGATAAGGGTTGTAAAGTATTTTGGAGCATTGCTAATAGCCTTTTTTCCAAAATTGAGAATGTCCATCTTTAGATGCACATAACATGGCTGGTATATGGTTATCACATTTTGTTAACATCTAAAACTCATCATATATATCCAACTACTTCCCTGCCATAATAATTCAGATGCTACAATGATTTTTATATGCAATAGCTCACTTGAGCTGATCATGTGAGTTCCTCAGGTAAAGCCCCAGACCCCAACAGAGTTTGCATGGATTTAGTTAAACACAGTCCTGCTTTGTGGGCACTTATTGTTTCTAGGTTACTGAATGCATCAAGTACCAATCTTATCCCTCCTTCCCTGTCTTAATTAAGCCCAAGCTAAATGTGTTTAATTTATTCTTACGCGCAATTACATGAAAAACATGTACATAACTATTTGTATATTTTAGTGCGTAGCCCTAACTGCCTCAGGTATGCCCAGACGTGGGTCATGTGCACACTATGTAACTGGAACTAAATTATACCTGGCTGATGAGCCCTACTAGGGAAAAACCAGTCATGGGTTGCTTGTGTTCTGGTTCAGGGAGGGCCTGGCAATCACAGTTGGACTGTTCACATTGGAGCAGGATCAAGACTGATTTGCATATGACTGGGTCCAAACTGAAGAGGCATGATGTAGAAAATAATGATGGAATTGGATGTGGCTTGAGTGATTACCAGTGGTTAGGATTGCTTGCCCACTGAAAAACTAGAAGAAACAAAATAATCATTCTCATGTAGGCACTACGCCTGCAGGCACACATCTTTGGAGACTAATGCCCTGAGTATGGCCAAGTCCTGTTAGGTGGCTGACCTTCATTCAATGTCGAAGCATTCACAAACAACTAACCCCTTGTGGGCAACCATAGTCTTTGCTCATGGTCTTTGCCCTGTGCATTAGCCCTCATGGAGGGCTCACTTTCTCCAGACTACCAAGCCTCCTTAGATGGCCAAGCCGGTTGAGGGGATCCAATCGCACACAGGTGGCCTTTACTGTGTATACAACCACTTATTGAGAGCCTGCTTGCTTGAGACTCTCAACCCTCTTTTGGAGGCCAAAGCCCCACTTATGCACAGCTTTTGCCCTATTCCAAAACCTTTTCAGACAGCCAACCTCTTGTTGGGAATTTACTGCACATGGGTGGACAATCGTCTGGTGCACACTGTCTACACTTTATGCACTAGCCCTCATGGACAGACCACTCCCTTCAGACACTGAACCATTGCACTCAGGTGAGCAAGCTCATACTGCAAATGATCTTCCCACTTAGCACAACCCATCATGGAGAGTCCTGTACTCCCAGACACCCAAGCCCCCTCAGGAAACAAAACCCTGTTTTGCATTGCTTTCACCCTGTTACAAACCATTTGTTGAAACCTAATGCCTTGTTGGCAACCAACTGCACCTGTGTAGGCAAGCCCTTGGTACACACGATGTACACTAAGTAGGGCCACAATTTTAATTACATCAGAGTAATCAGAGTAATTTGGGTAATTTCTTTTTACTTTTGTGATGTAAAATTACAGAAAATTACATGATTATGCCCGCTTGCATAATTTAGAGTAATTTGTGGCAAAAATGCCTCCCTCTAGAGCACAGGAACAGATCATGAGCATCAAAAGGCTGCTACTGTTCTTGGTCTGTTGCATTTAACACTATTTTCTTAGTACAAAACACATCCACAGGTCTATTTTGAACACAAGCATGCATATTGCACTAAGAATATAGGGCCTGATTATGACTTCGGCGGAGGGGATTACTCCATCTCAAATGTGACAGATATCCTGCCCGCCGAATTACGAGTCCATTACATCCTATGAAGCTCGTAATACGGCGGACGGGATACCCGTCACATTTGGGATGGAGTAATCCCCCCGCCGAAGTCGTAATCAGGCCCATAGTGCTAAATGCAGGGTTATGATCCTCATATAATTCGGTGTAATTTTATAAACATGTTGGGTATTATGGTTGCACAAATGTGAATTTACCTTAAAAAACTGAAGACAAGAGGCTTTTGGCAAAACAGGATTGGTTTGTTTAATTAAACACTACAGCCAGGAGAGCAGTTACAGAATCAGGGCTGAGGACTGTCTCTCGATGTACAGCAGTTTGGAGTGGTGTTTTATACATTTCTCTGAGTACCATGAAGTAAATAAACAATCCTTTCTTGGTTAAGAATACAAACAGTTGTCATGGAGTCATAAATAAGGTTTTGATAACAAATGCAGGTGGGCCTCGACCTTGCGTTGACACAATGTTGGCCAGTGAGTATATGTCAAGATGCCTGTCCTGAGGGGCACCTGGTCACTGTGTGTGCTGTGTTCTGATTGACTACGTGTTTCTAACTACATGTGGCATTCCACTTAATGGTGTTTTTGCGAATGCTTGTACCTCTCTGGCCATGTGTGATTTATTGGGGCCAATCTTCTGAGATCATTGTGGTGTTGCTGCGCCTACCTGTTGGATTTCTTCTAAGTTTTCTGTTCGTGTGTTTGTCTGCTAGCTACGTGTTACCCCACCTGTGATATGTCAAGGCCACCCAGGGATCACAGATGGAAGTGGGAGAGTTTGTGCACTGGTTAGTTGGTTTTGCTACCTCCAAGAATCTTGAGGCCAAACAGCACACTCCCCTATAGCACCCTTTCGGTGAATCCTATCTAGCTCAGTTTGGATATTGCTAGGCTCAGTGAGAAGGTACAATGCTGTGGGATTGTGGATCGTAGTGGATCAGATTTACTACTACCCTAAAGTGGCTGTACTCTATTAGGTTGTATTTTGGCCCTTATCCTACATAGGTATAAATTCAGAAGGCATTTTGCTTTTTCAAGGGCTAACTCTTGGGATAAGTAAAGCCTGTCTGCACATACTGCATGTGGTATCAGTGAACAGATGTAACATGACCCGACTCATGTCTGGGAACCTACAGTGGTCATGTGCGCATACCACTTGTTGTATAAAATAGTGCTGTGAAGTGCATGTAGGATGCTAGTGTTGGGGGCAGTGTAACTATAGGTGATATGGGAGAGGTCCCTACGCAAGAGTGGTGGTGATTTCTGAATACACTCCATTAGACTAGGCCGCTCCTTGGAAATGCATGGATGCAGTGGCACCCCTAGTAAACAGAGGGTGTATAAATGTATAAAAGCACATAACTTGTAGAACATTGTACGTCTTGAGATGATACTGGTGGAGATGTTTGTAGTCCTCTGGTGGTGGGGGTTTCTTGGTTGTAAACTGTTCAAGAAAGTCTTGGGAGCAGGGTGTGGTTCAGGATCTCGCTGGGGGTAGTGATGTGGAAGTTCTTGGAGTGGGTTGTAGCTCTTGATCCTGTTGGGGGTATTGGTGTGGAAAGTTTTAGGAGCAGAGCATGGCTCTCAATCCTGTTGAGGGTACTGTTGCGGTGGCTGAGAAAGTGATAGTCCACTGAAGAGGTGGTTCATTTAGCTGCTCGACTGCAGACTTGTTGGATAAGTGCTAGGTTTGGTTGTTATAGAAGAAGAAATATTACTTCCTTGCAGGTCGCCAATTAGTTCTTAGGGGTTCCTGTGCTTATCTCTGGGGAGATGTTTCCTCATTTGTATATGCACTGGAGGGTGGCCCCAATTGAGGTATCTATTTTGGAAAAAGTGGGTTATTAATTTTTCATGGGTTGTTTTAATGTTTTAGTTTTTTGTGGGCTGTTGAGCCTTCCCCCTCTTCGTTCCTGACTAGGGGTATGGTGGTAAGTGTTTTACAAGATGATTTTGTGAGCCTGTGGGTAATGTGTTAATTGGTGCTTTGTGGGCACCACCAGTCCTCCAGTATCCTATTGTGCGCATGGGGTGTCATCGGTGTGGGTGGTGTTTTCTAACTGCACGTGCGCAGGAGATGTAGAATAAGGAGGTATACAGTGCTGAACGTTTGTTGGCAATTGCACAATGCCCTGAGGTCACGTGTGTACACATGCCTATTCTCTGCATGTGGCATGCAATGTGACCCTCCCAAGTGGTGCCAAGTGTCTTGACTACACACTTTTCTAGAGGCTTCCTTTGGGGTTCCTTTTATTGGTCTTTGGGCACTTTCTTAGACCTCTGCATGATCAGTTTTTTTTTAATTGTCATGAACCTGAGGGGGTTGGAGAGTTCTACTGCGGCCTGTGTGCCTCTGATTTGCATTGCTCGAAATGGGGTTGTTGCTCCCTTTAGACAGTGTGTGTGAGGCTTTGTGTGTTTCCTGATTGCTAGGCCTGATACAGGAGTGATCATATCTTTGTGTTCTTGTTCTGCTCAGAACTATGATGGTTCTGTGGGGCTCCCTATTTCACCGGGACCCACTCTCCCTCAGGCCATATCTTACTTGGACCTATGGTTATCAGCTGCTACTTGGAAAACTTTGAGGGAAAGGAGGAGACAAAAATATCACCACATGGAGAGTCTGGAGCAAGGCCAAGAACTTTTCTAAGTTTGCCCAGGTTATAGAATGGACTGGGATGGTTGGATGTTCTGTTCAAGCCCCTCTACACCACGAAGTGCTCCATGATCTGTTGGAACTAGTGCATGTGCTGTGGGGGTTAAGGGGTCTTCGCTATCCCAAGCATACAGGAAGCCTGGCTCCTGACACTGAAGAACAGTTTCGTTTTGGTACTCAAAGTGGGGCCTCCCTTTGGCTGGCGGCCACTAGCTTTCTGGGGGCTCTATTGCTGCTGGGAATACACCCCCAAAAAAACTTTTGGGCCCACCTAGGTGCCCGAAAATGGGGAACTCTTGACCTGGTTATTGGAACTCGTCCTATTTGACTGATGGATGCAAGAACCTGGATGTTGTTTTTAAGCTGTACTTGGAGAGCCATCCTACCCCCCTCATCAGGCTGCCTTCCCTCCGGGTAGTGGCTGCCTAACCAGAGATCATCAGCAGAGTGGCGCCTACGCTGCCATGGGCACCCCAAATGGCGGACTCTAGTGAGGATACCCGGTCGACAGAACACATACAGCAGCCCTCAGTTTTCTGAATGCAAGTAAAAGTGTTGAATCTCTAATGTTGTCCCATTTGTCCTTCTTTTGAGTTTTAGCACAGTGAATTTTAACTGGCTCTGTGCCCAGGATGTAATGGTTACGTCCTGAGGCACAGTGCTGCTGTGCCCAGGACGTAACTATTATGTCCTGGTCACAGAGCCCAGAGGGAGCGCTAGCGCTCACTCTGTGGGGTTCCCCCCCAACCCCCCAAGTCAGGGATGGAAGGGGAAGCACTTCCACCCCCGATCCCCCCCACCCCCCCTGTGACGGCAGCACGCAAGCGCATGCTGATTTGTCACAGGGCCTCCCCCATCCAGCACGATCGAAAGAGAAATGCTCAGCATTTCTCTTTCAATCACGTAGGGGAGGCCTGGAGAGGCTTCAAAGGGAAGGAAATGTAATTCCTTCCCTTTGAAGTCTCTCCCAGCGTTTCAAAAGCCGGATTGCTTGCAATCCGGCTTTTGAAACCCCACTAGACACCAGGGATTTTTTTTTTTTTTTAATGGACATAAGGGAGCGACCCCTTGGGCAAGGGTTGCTCCCAGGAGGGGTATTTTTTTGGGAAGGCCTTTTCTGCCCCCAGGGGGGACAGAAACCTCTAGGCAGCAGGGATCTTTTTTTTTGTTTTTTTTTGTTTTGTTTTGGTTCTTTTTTAGGTGGGGAGCGACCCCTTAGGCAAGGGTTGCTCCCCTAGGAGGCAAATTATATTTAGTCCATTTCTGCCCCCCTATTTTGATGAGGCCAATCTGCCCCCAAGGGGGGCAGAAACCACTAGACACCAGGGAGTTTTTTTTGTTTTCATGAATTTCACGAAAGGGGAGTGACCCCTTAGGCCTTTTAGGCCATTTCTGCCCCCCGGGGGGGTAGATCAGCCTATTTTGATTAACCACTAGGCACCAGGGATTTTTTTGTTTTACAGATGGGGAGCGATCCCTTGGACAAGGGTCGCTCCCCTGGAGGGGAAAATTGTATTTAGGCCATTTCTGCCCCCTTTGGGGCAAATCGGCCGATTTTTGCTACGCCAATCTGCCCCCAGGGGGGGCAGAAACCTGAGGTACTGGGTTTTTCAGAACCGGTACTGATCCGGTAACCCAGCGGTGCCAGGGTACACCCAAAGACCTCGGGTACTTTCCTGATTCAGACCACAGAAACTCAGAGACTTCTAGGTGAAGTCATAGATCGAATTTATTGGCTGCAGCCAAGTGACAAGCGTCCTAGAAGTACAACAGCACAGTTTGTATGTTCTCAGGAGACTGTGTTTCAATGCAAAGTCAGGTTTCCTTATATACAGTTTTTTAAGCTTCAGGCAAACATTCTTGACATTTTGGTTGGTCATTCACATGTTTTCACTACAAAGGAAAAATCAGTGTCATGATGAAACCTCATATTTCATGTCATCCAACCTATAATAAATTACCCGGCAAGGCCTAGTATTTTACATCAGATAAGTGTGGACCCCCAATAAAAACGGGCACCTCCCCCTCGTAAAGTAAGAAGAAGAAAAGAGCAGGTGCAGGTGTGAGCAAGATTAGGCAGGGTGTGTGAGCGATAATAAGGGTTTTATGGCATGGTGTGCCTTGATGCTATCTGATTCGGCCACTGGGAGAGGGACTGACCAAACAGGTTTGGCCTGAGGCAATGGTTCCAGCTTGCCCAGGTCAGAGAAAAGTCAATCAAGGTGTATGTGTCCTTGGAATCAAATCTGACTGTATTATAAGCCTATGTGAGGGCAACTTTTAAAAATGGCTGCCGTGTATAAAATGGGAGCCACGAGTGCAGGATGAAAATGGCGATTTCGAGGTGAAAACGCTGCTGGAATTGAGCGCAAATGCTCATGCTTAGTGTACTAGTCATTATCGGTCTTTTGATACTAAAATCGTACTGCTGTGGCAAAGTAAATTACATGGGTCCAGAATTTTTAGAACCACAAACCCTCCTTTTGCCCTTACATAGGCAATAAACCTATTCTCATGCTAATCTGAGTCCAGGTCTATGTTTATAAGGCCATGGAGATGTTGCTGGAGCAAAATTCTAGTACTTGGTAACTCTCTCTGGACAGGTCTCCTCGAACATGAAGTAGCACAAAAGGCCACATATGGCAGGACAAAATAAGGAATACCTCTATCTGCAGTAGGTGGCATAAGATCACACACCCAACAATTAGTGATGTTCACTACTAACTAGTGTTGATGCAGAAGCTGTACAAAAGAATTGCTTACGAATTCTGATCTTCTAACCTGCTCATGTTCAGGAAAAGGGTGAAAAGAGTGCAAAGAAACAATAGTAGGAAAAGACATAGGTTGGGAAGTGGGTGCAGAAGTCAACTGAGTAGAGAAAAACAATCCTACCCATAAATGACAACGTCATGTTTAAAAGACACTAGAAAACACGTTATTAAGAACATATAGACAACGGGAGAAAGTAGTGACCACTATTACAAATGAAATAATAATTTTTCACAACCCTAACCAAAAAGCAAATCCTCAAATTATCTAGTAACATTTTTAGGGCTCCTCTGCATTTCAGTTATTTTTGTATGTTCAGGTGGAACAGTGGTGACTCTCATCAATGCTCTAAGGTGAAAAGGGGGTACTCTTTCCACAGAAAATGGACTTTATTCTGCTGTTACTAAACAGAATAGTACTTTAAAACAATGCCAGCAAAACAATCAGTCTCCTTACACCTAGTCTATACAATCACACGGAAACCTCTTGTGAAACCAACTATGCCCAGAGTCCGTTCAAAAAGCCTCTCTGGCAGGCTTCTATTGTCCATCAAATTTTCTTTTGTTGTTTTCTTTCGCATGGGCCTCTCAATTCAGGCCTTTTCGTGAGAAAAGTACTGCTTAGTTGGAGTGCCCTCCTGGCAAACACCCACAGCTCACTCGAAAGTCTCAATGTCTTAAAGCAATGCACCAGTGTCTCTCCTCTGTGGCAGACACTACAAACAATGTGCTCTTCATTGATCAAGGGCACAAATCATCTCGTGCAGACCCAAGCACCATTAATTGGGAAATAGCTCAAGCTCAGCAGCACTTTCAGACTCCAACACTCATTATTTAGTGTCAGAGGACGCTCAAGCTGCTCTTTCATGGGCACCACAATATAGTGCCTTTTTCCAAACTTGAAATCTCCGGTGCACTGCCCTTCTTCCGTTGGAGCAAAGAAAAGGGGGTGTGTGGCCAAAACTCAGGCCAAGGGGCTCAAGGGATTGCACACTGTCAGAGGTTACCAGCACATGACAGTTAGAGAAATGAAACCTCAAAACAGCTCTGCCATCAACAACAGGAATCCTTCTCTTTAGCTCTTTTACACTGAAACTTTGGTTTTGTGATGTCCAACACCGTCTGATGGAGCAAGTACGATACCATGCGCTGGCGATCGCTGTCCAGCTTTGCTACTTTCTGGGTGCTGAGACTGTAGGGCCAAGACGTCCGTCTTTCATCTGTAGCTGTCACTGATGGGAATTAGGCTTAAATCAATGTCCTGCAGGTTATTATGACTTGATACCCGCAGAATCTAGTGACGTAGGAAATGTGCCACAGTTGTTAGTTTCCTTCAATTTAGTACAAAAACAGTTCATGGTTTTTAACAAGGGGACTGCAAGCAGGTGGTCTGCAATCTTCAAAGGAGTAGCCATACACCATGGGCATAAAATACAAAGACAAAGGCAGAAGGGCAAAACAGGGTCTCTAGCATCTTTAATTGGGTTCTCTCCATTATTCTCTGCCATCTATAGCTACATGAGAATTCTATCTGAATGGATTTCCCCACACAGTGGCATTGTCTAATGGGGTAAACACATATTTTCCTCAATGATTAAGTCTAGGTGTTCCTCCTTACCTTAGAACATCTCAATAGAGAAATCACATGATACCGATTACCAGTGACATGTAGAAACCTTCCTTTAAAAACTGTGCATCAGGTGCACTATGCAATACACAGGCCAATAGTCAAATGTGCAAACAAAAAGACAAGAACTAGAGGGTCCTGATAGTTGCATGATTAGGACACATCTGATCCCACCAAAAATTAAAGTAGCAGGAACAGAAGGGAACCGAAAACCAAATTAAAATAGACATTGAAAATTCGTCATGTTGAAAAAGGTAAACATAAGATATCTCCTATTGAGATGGAAAACTTGTATTACTATAATATTGAGTCAGTTAACCAGTCTATCGCTACCCTGACAGTCAGGCTGGAAAACATTGAAGCAGGCCTAAGGCAAATTCTTGAAAACCAGTCTGGTCATACCAAAGGGAATTATACATAACATGGGGGTCCCTGGTACATCACTGCAGTCTGGAAATGTGAACCTGAACAATACATCAATAATAATAAAAGGGCTGACTGGTGAAAGAAATTCGAAAAAGAGAAATGGGACTAGGACATAGCTAAAATCTCAATAACTAAGCATGATGCGACATTGGTCAGGGGAAGTAACAAAAGAAAAAATCTATAGGAAGAACAAAAAAAATTATTTGGGTGATAGTCAGGCATGTGACACAACACCGAGAGTACGGGTGATACACAAAGGCCAAAGTTACACAAATTTTAACTCTACCGTTGGCGACTACACCATATACGGTACTCCTAGCTAATGTTTCAGTTCCTTCTTCAGGAAAAAATGAAAACCTGGTTTTCTTTTAAGGAACGAAAGCCATATGCTACTTAGGAAACAGAACATCATTAACTAATGTAATATAGAAATTAGGCCACCATGAGTCACAGATCTATAATTTCATCCTTAGGTCCAATCAAGGCTACATAAATGTAGGGCTGCCTGTTCCTTTAAGGGAAGGGGCAGTAACGTGACTAACTGCAGGTGACACACTTTGATCCTGTATATCTCTTTTATTTTCCTTCAATACCATTATAGCCAAATAGACATGCACTGGTGAAGTGTTGTCTTTTATGTTCACAGCATGAAATATCATTATCTGTGGAATTTAGTAACCAGAACAAGTTCAACCAACTGTTGCGTAGCGATGGGCATCGTCATGACCATCCCCTCACAACACAGGGGAGCTTGTAATAGTATCAAAAGCAGCAACAAACATGCAAAAACAAAAATAATAATAATAAAAATGCACAAAACGTCAAGCCATCAGATATACTTGCTGTGTATCAAGCACAAAAAGCATAGACAAAACAATAGCATGTGTGAATAAGCGGTGACACACAACACCATGTCATGTACTTTATGCACTGTAAACCTGCAGCCCAAAACCCAATATTTGGGCCTGTTTAATTTGTCAGGTTTAAAATCCTTACCCTCCTTTTGACAGTAGATCACCAGGCAATGGAAATCTGCTGTCAAATATAACTTTACTGTTTCTCTTCTAACATACAGGACCAGCAAGAACAATTCATGATAGGACCAAATACATGAAAATAAATTTCCATTACTTAACTGTTACCCTCTTGTCAGTTACTTCGCAACATCAAGCCACCTTAGTTTTACCTTTCTAAAAGTAAAAATTGTTACACTGACACTCCATATTAATTTGGCACCTACAATTTCCACTGTGAAAAATAAGTCTTAATTGGCAAATCGTTCTCATTAAGGTCATGTAGCCTTCAAAATTTTAGAAAAGGGCTGCATCTTATTTTCTGTCTAAGACTTAATGCAACACTTCGTTTTCTGTCAAATAAAAGCAACTAGCAGGCATCATTTTATTTTTTTAGAGCGGAGACACAAATGTATCAGTTCTGCAGAGCATTTAACATGATGTTGGGACTTTCGAAGAAACCCCTTTTTTTTATATTTTCCCTTTGGAATTAAGTTCTTTAATTGTATTGATGTTCTTCTGGAGAAACCAGAAATCCCACTTTTAGAGGCCCGTATGGTCATTCTGCATTTCACAGAGACAAGGACCTAATTTAAAAGGTCACAAGTGTCAACATGACAGCCTCCTCCATTGTTTATGGGAAAACTAAAGATAGCATCTCAGCAGCGTGACTTGAGCCAGCCTCTGTAGCTCTCCTAGCTTCTGCCACTCTGAATCTGTCAAAGACAGTAGGCCTTCCTATTTTCCTTCTAACCTGCAATAATTCACTCTATTTAAAAAAAAAAAAATCCTTTTTAGGCGCTAAAAAAATGTATCTCTATTTCCAGATTATTAAACTACATTTACTGTGAATAATTCACAAACCTTAATAACACACATACCAGTTGTTAGAATAAATTCTTGTTGCAATCCCATGCAATGGTACATATTTCATCAACCTCGAATGAATGAACGTCTCAGTAGGCCCAGCTGAAGTTAGAACCTTCAACCTTGATATTAAAACAAGCCTTTGTACTGGCACATTGACTCATCGAATCATAAGAAGGCACAACCTGCAAATATATATCAAACCTAAATGTATGCATTTACTGAAGCCTGAGACACTTTAAAAAGAACTCTGAATGAAAGAAAATGCAGTTTAAACAGTGCTTTTGCCCAAAATCGACTTTGATATTTTAGGCATTAAAAAATCAATATCCTACAATTTTCTTGCATAATATGCATTACCAGAATGTCTATTACACAATCCATGAGTCAGCCATTGAAAATATTAACTTATACTTTATAGAAATGAGCTTGTTTGCTCCTGCGCCAAGGGAAAATTGCACATACAAATGTCATTTAGCGGTGCAACATAACTTAAATTAAATTTTAATGTTAGGAGGTCATAGTATAGGTATTAAGCTTTATAAATATTAAAAAACGATTTTGAAAGGCACTTATTTTTTAAATACTTTTTCCATAATTAATAATTTTCTTTTTTTAAAAAAAATAAAAACCCAATTATTCTTTTTATTTGGTGATAATTCCACATATAAAAGCAAGCTGCATCCCTTGCCTATTATTTAGGATACATTAACTCACAAGCCTAAGTGCATAAGCCTAACTTGAAATGCGTCACATTTTTGCACCACTTTCATTTAAAAGGAAGGTTATGCAAAATTCCACCTGTGTTTAACTGGGAAAGTGCTGGCTGAATTGAACATTCCTATCAAATATACTGCAGCTGAAAAGTTTGCCTGTGAACATCTAATACAATGCATCTAAGAAAAATGCTGTAAATGTTTTTTTTTTTTTTTTGTTGCAAAAATAGATAATTTCGTTTTTTTGGGGGCCCTATTTATATCTATTGAATGTGTTTTCTAATTTATTAAGCATTTAACGGCAGTTTTGTATGTGTGCACAATTGCTCATTCTATAAATTAAAGAGCAACATATAGCTATGTTAGCACATCACATGGTTCATTTCTGGATTTTTTCTAAGTTTCTACTTAATATTAATTAACCAACATTTTACCAAACTGTAAACATCAAGAAGACCCACAAACACACATTGAGCTCATTTCAGATATAAACAGAAAACACTCAGTACACACAATACAGCGCGCTTTAGCCATTTTTCATAAATAGCTCCGTCGCAATTTACTTACAGAACCGTTTGCAGATCCTAGTTGTAAGTCATATTCACAAGAAAAAAAGAAAACTTTTCTCAATTATTTCCAAGAATAGCGGACCCATACTTTATTAAACGTGATGGGGCCTACTCCGTGCTTCACATATAGTTCATAGGTTGGAGTTCCAATCGGAGGAACCGGACATGAGTCCTCCAACCGGGAGTCCCTTTTACAACCAAGACAAAACAAATTTCCAAGTCTGCTATGACCAGGCATCTTCGCTCACTAGTCTAGCTTCAAACTTCAAAGGATTATCATTTATGATAGTCTCGTGAATACACAAGTCCTTCGGCTTTGGTACTTGCAAGTTCCAAATCAAAGTGATCCCGAAGGGATACCAAACCAAATGTCCACCTAAGGACCAAACCAAGTGTCCAACTAAGGACTGGGAGACGGTCCACTTATACTTAACTGAAAATATCGATGACGTCACCAGAAGACTCGTCTTATCGTTTCGCTCTACTCATCATCAAGGGTCCAAATCAGGGCGAAAGCCAGGGCAGCAGTCCTTCGTAGCCGCCGGGAAGCGGGGAACCTCGCAGCAAAGACTTTCGGACCACGTCGACATGCAGGGGTCGATGAAGTGGCGGCCTTCCTCCAGAATTTTCAGACGAAGCTCCCCACGGACCTCAGGCTTGGACCGGTACCGCTGGTATCGCCCCACGTTGGGCGCCAACTGAGGTACTGGGTTTTTCAGAACCGGTACTGATCCGGTAACCCAGCGGTGCCAGGGTACACCCAAAGACCTCGGGTACTTTCCTGATTCAGACCACAGAAACTCAGAGTCTTCTAGGTGAAGTCAAAGATCGAATTTATTGGCTGCAGACAAGTAACAAGCGTCCTAGAAGTACAACAGCACGGTTTGTATGTTCTCAGGAGACTGTGTTTCAATGCAAAGTCAGGTTTCCTTATATACAGTTTTTTAAGCTTCAGGCAAACATTCTTGACATTTTGGTTGGTCATTCACATGTTTTCACTACAAAGGAAAAAACAGTGTCATGATGAAACCTCATATTTCATGTCATCCAACCTATAATAAATTACCCTGCAAGGCCTAGTATTTTACATCAGATAAGTGTGGACCCCCAATAAAAACGGGCACCTCCCCCTCGTAAAGTAAGAAGAAGAAAAGAGCAGGTGCAGGTGTGAGCAAGATTAGGCAGGGTGTGTGAGCGATAATAAGGGTTTTATGGCATGGTGTGCCTTGATGCTATCTGATTCGGCCACTGGGAGAGGGACTGACCAAACAGGTTTGGCCTGAGGCAATGGTTCCAGCTTGCCCAGGTCAGAGAAAAGTCAATCAAGGTGTATGTGTCCTTGGAATCAAATCTGACTGTATTATAAGCCTATGTGAGGGCAACTTTTAAAAATGGCTGCCGTGTATAAAATGGGAGCCACGAGTGCAGGACGAAAATGGCGATTTCGAGGTGAAAACGCTGCTGGAATTGAGCGAAAATGCTCATGCTTAGTGTACTAGTCATTATCGGTCTTTTGATACTAAAATCGTACTGCTGTGGCAAAGTAAATTACATGGGTCCAGAATTTTTAGAACCACAAACCACTGGGCACCGTGGATTATTTTTTTTTACGCCAATGTCACGCAGGGGGAGCGACCCCGTAGGCAAGGGTCGCTCCCGGAAGGAGTTGGGGGGGCAAATTTATTTTAGGCCATTTCTGCCCCCCCTGGGGGCAGATCGACCTATTGTTATTAGGCCGATCTGCCCCCAAGGGGGGCAGAAACCTCTAGGCGCCAGGGCATTATTTTTTTTTTTGTTTGTTTGTTTTTTTAGAGATGGGGAGTGACCCATTAAGCAAGGGTCGCTCCCCTGGGGGGCAAATTGTATTTAGACTATGGCCGATTTTGGGTCAATATGGCCCCCAAAGGGGCAGAAACCACTAGGCCCAGGGGATTTTATTGTTGACGCCAATGTCACGCGGGGAGCGATCCCGTAGGCAAGGGTCCCTCCCGGAGGGGTGGGTTGGGGGGGCAAATTTATTTTAGGCCATTTCTGCCCCCCCCGGGGGCAGATCGGCCTATTGTTATTAGGCCGATCTGCACCCAGGGGGGGCAGAAACCTCTAGGCGCCAGGGCAAATTTTTTTGTGTGTTTTTTTTTTTGAGATGGGGAGCGACCCAATAGGCAAGGGTCGCTCCCTTGGGGGGCAAATTGTATTTAGACCATTTCTGCCCCCCTTGGGGGCAGATTGGCCGATTTTAGGTCAATCTGCCCCCAAGGGGGGCAGAAACCACTAGGCACTGGGGATTTTTTTTTTGGCGCCAATGTCACGCAGGGGGAGCGATCCCGTGGGCAAGGGTAGCTCCCGGGGGGGAATTTATTTTAGGCCATTTCTGCCCCCCCTGGCGGCAGATCGGCCTATTGTTATTAGGCCGATCTGCCCCCGGGGGGGCAGAAACCTCTAGGCGCCAGGGCAAATTTTTTTTTGTGTTTTTTTTTTGTTTGTTTGTTTTTTTAGAGATGGGGAGCGACCCAATAGGCAAGGGTCGCTCCCCTGGGGGGCAAATAGTATTTAGACCATTTCTGCCCCCCTACCCCCCAGGTAGACACTGTTTTCTATGAAAAAATGTGATGTGTCCACGTTGTGTTTTGGGCCATTTCCTGTCGCGGGCGCTCGGCCTACCCACACAAGTGAGGTATCATTTTTATCGGTAGACTTGGGGGAACGCTGGGTGGAAGGAAATTTGTGGCTCCTCTCTGATTCCAGAACTTTCTGTCACCAAAATGTGAGGAAAATGTGTTTTTTTTAGCCAAATTTTGAGGTTTGCAAAGGATTCTGGGTAACAGAACCTGGTCAGAGCCCCACAAGTCACCCCATCTTGGATTCCCCTAGGTCTCTAGTTTTCAAAAATGCACAGGTTTGGTAGGTTTCCCTAGGTGCCGGCTGAGCTAGAGGCCAAAATCTACAGGTAGGCACTTTGCAAAAAACACCTCTGTTTTCTTTAAAAAAATGTGATGTGTCCACGTTGCCTTTTGGGGCGTTTCCTGTCGCGGGCGCTAGGCCTACCCACACAAGTGAGGTATCATTTTTATCAGGAGACTTGGGGGAATGCTGGGTGGAAGGAAATTTGTGGCTCCTCTCTGATTCCAGAACTTTCTGTCACCAAAATGTGAGGAAAACGTGTTTTTTAGCCAAATTTTGAGGTTTGCAAACGATTCTGGGTAACAGAACCTGGTCAGAGCCCCACAAGTCACCCCATCTTGGATTCCCCTAGGTCTCTAGTTTTCAAAAATGCACAGGTTTGGTAGGTTTCCCTAAGTGCCGGCTGAGCTAGAGGCCAAAATCTACAGGTAGGCACTTTGCAAAAAACACCTCTGAATGTTATGTGTCCACGTTGCATTTTGGGGCATTTCCTGTCGCGGGCGCTAGGCCCACCCACACAAGTGAGGTATCATTATTATCGGGAGACTTGGAGGAACGCTGGGTGGAAGGAAATTTGTGGCTCCTCTCAGATTCCAGAACTTTCTGTCTCCGAAATGTGAGGAAAATTTGTTTTTTTAGCCAAATTTTGAGGTGTGCAAAGGATTCTGGGTAACAGAACCTGGTCAGAGCCCCACAAGTCACCCCATCTTGGATTCCCCTAGGTCTCTAGTTTTCAAAAATGCACAGGTTTGGTAGGTTTCCCTAGGTGCCGGTTGAGCTAGAGGCCAAAATCTACAGGTAGGCACTTTGCAAAAAACACCTCTGTTTTCTTTCAAAAAATGTGATGTGTCCACGTTGCGTTTTGGGGCGTTTCCTGTCACGGGCGCTAGGCCTACCCACACAAGTGAGGTATCATTTTTATCAGGAGACTTGGGGGAACATAGATTAGCAAAACAAGTGTTATTGCCCCTTGTCTTTCTCTACATTTTTTCCTTCCAAATTTAAGAGAGTGTGTAAAAAAGACATCTATTTGAGAAATGCCCTGTAATTCACATGCTAGTATGGTCACCCGGAATTCAGAGATGTGCAAATAACCACTGCTCCCCAACACCTTATCTTGTGCCCTTTTTGGAAATACAAAGGTTTTCTTGATAGCTATTTTTCACTCTTTATATTTCAGCAAATGAATTGCTGTATACCCGGTATAGAATGAAAACGCACTGCAGGGTGCAGCTCATTTATTGGCTCTGGGTAACTAGGGTTCTTGATGAACCTACAAGCCCTATATATCCCCGCAACCAGAGGAGTCCAGCAGACGTAACGGTATATTGCTTTCGAAAATCTGACATTGCAGGAAAAAGTTACAGAGTAAAACGTAGAGAAAAATTGATGTTTTTTTTACCTCAATTTCAATATTTTTCTTTTTCAGTTGTTATTTTCTGTAGGAAACCCTTGTAGGATCTACACAAATGACCCCTTGCTGAATTCAGAATTTTGTCTACTTTTCAGAAATGTTTAGGTTTCTGGGATCCAGCATTGGTTTCACATCCATTTTGTCACTGACTGGAAGGAGGCTGAAAGCCCAAAAAAGTGTAAAAATGGGGTATGTCCCAGTAAAATGCCAAATTTGTGTTGAAAAATTGGGTTTTCTGATTCAAGTCTGCCTGTTCCTGAAAGCTGGGAAGCTGGTGATTTTAGCACCGCAAACCCTTTGTTGATGGCATTTTCAGGGAAAAAACCACAAGCCTTCTTCTGCAGCCACTTTTTTCCATTTTTTTGAACCAAACGAAATGTTCACTGTATTTTGGCTAATTTCTTGGCCTGCTTCAAGGGAACCCACAAAGTCTGGGTACCTCTAGAATCCCTAGGATGTTGGAAAAAAAGGACGCAAGTTTGGCGTGGGTAGCTTATGTGACCAAAAAGTTATGAGGGCCTAAGCGCGAACTGCCCCAAATAGCCCAAAAAAGGCTCGGCACAGGAGGGGGAAAAGGCCCGGCAGCGAAGGGGTTAAGGTGCACGCAAAATTGATGCTTTGCATTCTGGGTATTACATTTTAGGGCCCATTTAGATTCTGCGTCTGGGTGAAGGCATTACTTCCCCAAAAAGTAACCCCACCCTGTTGCAGATGGGGCCCTGGTCCTATTGGGGCTGGGTTCCCTGTCTCTGGTTGCTGATGTCATGTGTTGGTCCAACTACCTGAGCCCTGTTGTGGCGGTGCGGCAGTGGACTGACTTCCCTGAGGCTGAATGTAAGGTGCATTCAGGTCTCCCTGGGACTGGTTTGGCGGACGGAAACTTTGTGGGACCTAGCCCCGGCTCATCATTTTCTTCTCGTGGTATGCCTTTAGTCAGCATCTGTTTGCCACGTGGCTCATTCTGTGGCAATAGTAACATTCTGCGGGATCTGGCTGCTGCCAACCTTCCTGGTTTCTATTGTAATAGCTATATTGAAAACCTCTAGGGTTTTGCAGTAGAGCTCCCTTCAGAACTGGTGCCATGTGCGGCCCCTCGAGGCCAGTCTTCCTCAGTTTATGTTGGATCAACTTAGTAGTATCTCTCTGGGCTTGCTCCTGTTTTCCCTGTTATTTTCCTGTTTCCTTTTGTGAAATTGCAATATGTGCGCTTGCATCTCCCACCAGGGTTTGGTGTCTATCCCTACCATAATGTCCAATCTACTTTATATTTCCATAACCAGCCCTTTTTCCAGGATGTTGTAAAAGAATATGACCTGGGGGCCCGTATCGGTCCAAGGCCATCCTGTCTGCTGTACCCACTGTTCTCTCATCCTGTCTGGAAAATCAGATATGGTCTTTCATGGTTTCTGCCATTAACTCTCCTACATCTGGGCAGTCAGGGAACACTTCCGTCAGGGCTGTCCATATTTGGTGCCTGTCTGAATTGAATGTGACTCCATTCTGCTCTGTGTTTGTCAGTGTGATTGCTGGGATGCAAGCTCGGGCGAACACCATGTTAGTCTGCTCGCCGATACTACTTAGTAGACTTCTAAACACTAGGGTTATTCAGGTGGTGTTCTTCTCAAAGTATGACATCCATTTCCCCACCCCATCCAACAACAATTATGCAGTTTGGCTCTTAGCCCTTTCTTATCCATCGGAGCCCATGTCACGTAGATGGTCCCGGACATGCCCTTCTTCAGTAGCAGCATATTCTTGTTTTGGGCAGCTCCACTGATTTCTTCTCAACATAGCGTTCCCATCACCTTAGACAGTTCTTCATGTAAGGTAAGTTCCACTTGGGATGTCATCCACTCTGTGCCGGATGCAGTCTTCCACAACAGCTCTGTTCTCTGGTTCGAAGGATGTCTCCTCTGGCCAGGGTCTATCATACTGGTCCATTCTTTATGTCCAGTGGACTAGGAGGTGACCAAATAGTTGTGCAAAGATCTTGTCTTCCTCTTGAGCTACTATATCCTTTAGGGTTCACTTATACGTCCTGCTGGTTCAGGAGGAGCAGCAGACGTCTTTGTTGCTGGTGAGGCTCTGACTCCAGTCAAAAGCCCCTCCTCTAATTCTACCTTGGATTCTTCCTCAACCGGGGCTCTGCACCTATCCCTGCTCTCCTCAGGTGGAGGGCGCACTGCTCTACTCTCTTGTTGGGCTTACAGGGTGCTCTCTCTGTCTCTCTCCTTAGTTCATGCCTTGCCTCTAAATCCCACCTAGATTGTCTCCTTTGGTGTGAGCTATGCACTGTTCTGATTAGTCTGGACCTGACCTCAACTTGCTTTCTGTTGTTTTCTTTGGATACCTGAGTATACCGTATGGCTCCTCCCTTGTCATCAGATCCTGGAGGACTGGGTCTCCTTTCCTCATCCTAACTAGTTGTCTCATTGTCTATGATTGATTTGAAATTCCTTGTCACTTGGGTGTGTTCCCTGGAACCAGTCAGAGTGCATGTTCTCCCTGTCACTGAGGTTCGGTGAGCTGAACGCAGTGAATGGGGGGGTTAAACTTCGGGAGCTCTAGCGCTGGACTGAGGTGGTGCTGGGAGTGCTTGGGCTTGTTGGCCTGTTAGTCTGTCATGCCTAGATCTGACAGCTAGTTGTTCGGTAGGGGCCCCGTGGGCTCTCTTGACTGGCAGATTGGTGTATTTTAATGCGGGGATAGCAGGCATCAGGGAGAGCTCCTCCATTCCTCCAGATGGCAGGCGAGGTACAAACGCCTTGCTTGCTAATTGAGGGTTAGTGTTATCAGCCTAGGCCTCATCGAAGATGGCCCATAGTTATAGTAATGCTTCTCTTTTGTCCTTTTTTGCCCAATGTATTTTGTTCATATGTGTGCTCACATGTGTTCAATTATGTTAGTGTCAAAGGTTCCCTCTTCTGGCCAGAGAAATGTGTGTGCCTTAGTGTGTGTGTGCCATTTGTGACAAAACGTATCAAGCTTTTAAGCCTGTGTGGGGAACTTGGCCTGCATATGCTTTAGTGGTGAATCAATGATAAATTTAGGTAGTTTTTAGGGAACAGTTAAATTTCTAGCATCTATGACTTTAGGGGATCTTAATTTAAATACATCTAACTTTTCTGTTCTGTAGATAATTTTAGGCTTTACCTTGGTAGTGGGGAAATTTGTACACAGGGATTACAAGTTCTACTCTGGTAGTGGGGAAATATAGACACTAGATCTAATGAGCTCAACGTTATTTGCAGATGCATCAAAATAAACATTTAACAAGCACAAATATCTACACATATGAAGAATCACCACCTAGGAAAAAGTGCAATTGTTAATTCAAACAGCATGAAATTTGGGATCAAAATAGCGAGCCTTACTTTGGTATTAAATAGCAATGTGTAAAAATCAGCAACGCCTTCATAGCACATTACGTCATCAACAAAACAAAACACTTAAGGCAAACACAGTTACATTAATTTTAATTTACCAGTGTCACAATATCAAAACGACACCACTTCAACTGGCACGAAGAAAAGCTGACAAAGTACAAAAAAGTAAAGGGATACTTTTGTCAGAAATACCTTAGCCTGCTCCTAGTGAATGCAATCCTCTGACCAGGGGAAGCTCCGTGGAGTACTCAGGACTAGGTGAGCCTGATAATGTTGTCAATATCAACTCCGGGACGAAGATAACAACTACTTAGGCTGAGAAAGAAAGGAATAACTTCAACAACCATAGGCTCTTCCTGGTCAAACACCAGCTATGCCCAATCTCCTGGATGCCTATTGTTCTTGTTCCTTAATGTCTGAATTATACCCTATGTCACACCAAGGAGTCATGCATACCATCTGTATCACGCGCAGTGGTCCAACCAAACACACAACTCACTTCTTTCAGATACTAAGGGGGTCCTTACGACCCTGGCGGTGAGTGGTAATGTGGCAGCAGTACCGCCAACAGGCTGGTGGTACATACTGCCACATTATGAGAATGGCGGGTTGGCTGCAGCCAACCCACCACTTCTCCACTCAGACTGTCATGGCCGTAGATGTAAATCTCCAGCCTGACGGCCGGCATAGTACAGCCGGCGGCATTATCAGCCTGCCTACTACCATTGTTTTTGTGGCGTTAGCAAGGCCACGAAAACCATGGCAGTAGGCCCTACTGGTGATAGGGAATTCCTTCCCTGTCACTTGTAGGTGGCTCACCCACCCCCGCAACACTCCCCACTGCCCCCACCACCCTCCATCCACACTCTCCCCCTTCCGATCCCCTCACCCGCACCATACATGCACACACCCACAGACACGCACCACGCACACACCCACTCACTCACACTGGCATACATGCATTCATACATCCACTCATGCTCGCACACATTCGTACACACATTCACACTGACATGCAGGCACGCACGCACATTACCATTCTTACATGCATTCACACACATGCATACACCCACGCAAACTTACACACACTCACACATTCATGCACACAACCCCACATGCACACACACAACACCCCCCTCCCCTGTTGGAAGCCCATTTTACCTTCTTCAAGGTGGTCTTCCATCAGGGAACGGGAAGGGGCGTTGCTACCGCCAGCAGCACCCGCCAGCAGAACACCACCAGGCTGTATCACAGGTCATGATACGGCTGGCGGCGGTCTACTGGTGTGGCGGTGCTGGTGGTAGCAGTGCCACCTTACCACCATCTGCCACTATGATCACTGCCTGATTTCTGCCCTTCTTGTGGCAGAAGTCCGGCAGTGATCATAGTATGGCGGACGGATGGTAGCTGCGGTGATGGTCTTTTGGTGGCCGTCACCACGGCGGTAGGCGTTTTTTACCACCAGTGACATAATTAGGGCCTAAGTGTTAAGAAACTGGTAGCACAGAGACAACCAGCTTAGCCTAATAAGATTGAGGTGTGGACCCTATATCACACCCAGAGCCTGTACGTACCATCTGTGTCACGACAAGCAGTAGAAGTGATAGACGCCTTTTAAAACCAAGATGCCTGCTCTACATCACACTCAGAGCCTATGCGAAACATCCGTGTCAGCGGTCCCAGAGAAAACAATAAACAAAATTCACCTTTCCTAACACGCTGACTATGGAAAAAAGGTGATGCCCACGAGTTACGATTTTTCCTAGTTTGCCATACACCAAATGCTAGGGCTAAGGCTCTCATGTAGTCTCTTACCCTTCTGATGGCACCTTCAGGACAGGCCTCCCCTGTGGATTCAGCAGAACTTCAAATCAATTGTGGCGCCTGCTCACATTTATTGTTGCACAAATGTAAATCCATCTGGTTGGGGTCCCTTTCCTTCAGTCGCAGTCGGGTCCGAGGAACCAACCAGCTCCTGGCTGATCACAAAAATGTTGCTTGGATGCGACTTCACCTAAAGAAACAGAAGACAAGAGGCATTTACAAAACAGAAACTGTGTTTTTAATTAAACATTACAGCCCGGAGAGCAGTTACAGAACCAGGGTCTGAGGACTGTTTCTTGATGTACATTAGTTTGGAGGGGTGTTTTATACATTAAACATTCCTTTCTTGGTTAAGAATGTGAACAGTTGTCATGGAGTCATAAATGAGGTTCTAAAAACAAATGCTGGTGGACCCCAACCTTGTGTGGACACAATATGGGCCTACGTTTACGTGTCCAGATGTTCGGCCTGAGGGGTGCGTGGTCACTGCATCCTGATTAGCTCCTAACTACATGTGTCATCTAACTTTATGGTGTTTTTTGGAATGCGTGCACCGCTATGGCCATGTGTGTTTCACTGGGGCCAGTCTCCTGGGATCATTGTGGTGTTGCTGCCCCTATCTGTGGGATTTGATCTAAATTTCTTGTTTGTGTGTTTTACGGCTATGTGTTACCCCACCTGTGACCTGTCAATCAGTATCCTCAGACCTAGGTCTTACAGCCTGGCTGTACCTTCGTGCCAGGGTCGGTGGAGAGTTCACAACGGGGGAATCTAATAATGGTGATGCAACATTGTTCTTAAGTATGAATGCATCGTCGTGTTCATTAACATTGATTACTCCAATATTAACATTATGCTACAACAAATTACATGAGTTACACCCACCCCTAGTGCACACCATGTGCATAAACCCTGACAGAGAGCCCACTCCTTTGAATCACTGAAAGAATTGTAATCGGGTGGGCAAGCATCTTCTGCACATGGTATTTGCCATGTGCCCAAACTGCCAAAGAGACTCACTCCCTTCTGACACTCAAGACACCATAGTTTGCTCACCCTCTACCTCAGATGGGATTTGCCCAGTACTTAACCACTTGCAGACAGCAACTCCCTGTGGGCAACCAGCTCACACAGGTGGGCAAACTGCTACCTTGCACCATCTTTGCCCTGTCCACAACCACTCATGGACTGCCAACTCCCCCCAGACAAATAAGATCGCTTATGTGGCTAACTCCACATTACACACAGGTTTCATCCTGTGTGAATCCATGGGTCATTTAACAACACACAGGTGGCCAGCCCCTGCTGACCACGGTGTTTACCCTGTGCTCGAACTGTCTCCGAATGTACACTCTCTGTAGACATTCAAGCATGTTTAGGTGGCCAAATCCCTACTGTCATGGCTTTCACTTTGTCCAGAACCATTTGCAGACAGCCAAGCCCTTGTGGGCACACAACCACACTCCGGTGGGTAAGCTCCTTCTTGTGCATAGTCTTTGCACTGTGTACAACCTATCATGGAGAGGGCATTCCCTCTAGACAAAGTATGTATTTTAGTTGGCCAAACCCCTACTATGTACAGCTTTTGCTCTGTTTCTTACTCCTTGTAGACAGAGAACCTCTTGTGTGAACCAACATCATGAGTGGGCAAGTCTCTGGTTCATACTGTCTTTGCTCTGTAGACAACTCCTATGGACAGCACTCTCTTTGCAGACTGCAAAGCTCCCTTTGGTGATCAAACCCCCTAGTGATACAGGAAGCTTGGAAGGAATAATAGAATAATTATGCTCTAATTTTATCACCTTGGCCTATGCCAAGATGTTGACTAACATTTTGGCACAGCTGAAGGATGAATAGAGTGACTGTTGAATATTTTTACTGTTCTTTTGGTGACTGTGTGTGTGCTGCTAAATACCACACACATACAGCTAAAGCTGGGTAAGCTACTCAGGTGTAAGAGGTTCATGCAGTTGTGAACCTTCTACATTTCCCCGGAATCTGCTTTGTTAATCTAGTATTGAATTTCCTATTAGTTTTATAGACTATCATAGTGGCATATGCCAGCTATTAAAGGTCTACTCCCTTGTCCTAAACCCTCATTTTTTACTATGGCTAATTAATCTAGAGTGGGTCACTCATGACGTTCAATTACATCATTGATGACATTGTGGGAGCAAACCAGTAACCCAAAATTCAGAAATTCAGCCAAAAGCTCTTTACCTGGTGGGTTTCTCCCACAGGCTGATCTTGCATGTTACGGCAACTGCCTTTATATTTCTTGCATGTTACAGCAGCTTCTCAACATCAATTAGCTGAGTAAAAAATTCTAAATAATGAGTTCCCCTCAGTAATTGAGTTGTTCTAGTTCACTGAAAAACTAAAGAATGTTATTACAAAATTCAACAACAATTGGCACAGATTCAGTGCAAATGAGGCTCTCAGATGAAGAGTAATATGGATAATGCTAAGTAAGAAAATTATTCCAAGTCCCAAATGAGCAGCAAAATTATAAAAGAGTCGGACATGATCCCCAGTAGCATCAAGGAAAGCTCAAAAGCCTCTGGCTCACCCTCAAAATTAAGGGGTTCTTGTCATCATCCCAATCCTGCATAATATTATTTATAGAAATGCACCCTCTTTTTGGCATGGTTACCCCCACCTTTTGCCTACTGTCAGTGTGTTTTGACTGTGTTCACTGGGATCCTGCTAACCAGAACCCCAGTGACTGTGCTCTCACCCTCTAAATGTGGTTGTCTCTGATGTTGTACACCCCACAATTGGCATAGTGGTGCCCCATGTAAGTCCCTAGTATAGGGTACCTAGGTACCCACGGCATTGGGGCACCAGGGGTTCCCTACCCATGGGAGACAATGCAAAAGGTGTCTGCAGACTTGCCCTTGTAGCCTGCTTGAAAAGGCATGCAACCTTTCACTACATGTCACTACACCAGGTCATTGTAAGTCACCCCTATGGCAGGCTCTCCTGGCCCAGAGAGCAGGGTGCAAGCATCTGTGTATAAGGGCATCCCTGTATGAGCAGAGGTGCCCCTGTGAACTCCAGCTCCATTTTCGTGGACTTTGTAAGTGCAGGGAAGCCATTTTACGTGTGTACTGGACACAACTACATAATGGTAACTCTGAACCTGGGAATATTTGGTGTCAAACATGTGGGAATAATACCCCAACACTGTTGCCAATATTGGTTGTATGATTCCATGCACTCTGGGGTCTCCCTAGAGCACCCCCCAGCGTTGCTTTTAGCAGTTTGCAGGGTTTTCCCAGGCAGCTTTCTGCCCTCCTGCTGCTTGACTAGCTGGTTTCTGCCCTCCTGCTGCTTGACTAGCTGAATCCTAGGAAGGCAGAACATAGGATTTCCTTTGGGAGTGGGAGGCAACACCCTCTCCCTTTGTAAATAGCGTTACATGGCTTGGGAGGGGTAGCCTCCCTAAGCCATTGGTATGCTTTAAAGGGAACATTTGTGCCCTCCTTGCATAAACTGGTTTGCACCATTCCAGGGATCCCAGGTACCTGCTCTTGCATGAAACTGGATAATGGAAAGGGGAGTGACCACCCCCCATCCACCACCACCCCAGGGGTGGTACCCAGCGCTCCTTCAGGTGGCCACTTGATTCTGCCATCTTGAATTCAAAGTGGGCAGAGGCCCCTGGGAGCATCTGAGTGACCAGGTCGGGCAGGTGATATCACAGCCACCTCTTGATTGGTGGTCACCCTGCTAGGTGACCAGTCCCCCTTCCTGGGTTGTTTAAGGTCTCCCTCTTGGGTGGGTCCTCAGATTCATTGTGCAAGATTCCAGCAGGACTCATCCGCATCATTTACTTCAACTTCTGGCCACCGAGACTGCAACTGGACCCTACAGAAACCGACAATCTGCAACTCCGGTGATCACTTTGCTTTGCAACATTGTTTCCCCGGCTCCTTCCAGCAACTGCAACATTTCCTTGGCTGCACATACTCTGAGGGTGACGAGTCTTCAGCCTGAACAAGAAGAGAGAAGGAATTTCCCTTAGAGTGAAGGAGTCACTCCTCTGCATCTGCAGGCACTAGCTGCAATGACTACCAGCTGTGTGGATCTTCTCCCCTACAAAATTGCATGGACCCTACAACACAGGTGGAAGTCTGCAGTGGTCCTCTTGGTCCTCTCTACCAGCTTTCCAAAGTGGGCGACAGTATGGCCTTGCATCTCCTTGCAGGACAGTAACCGCACCACATCTCTTGTTACTATCAAGACTTGTTGGCTCCACTTTCAAGGGATCTGCAGGCTCGGTGTAACCCTGGCCTTGAACATTCTTCCCTGTAAAGCACAGTGTCCTGCCTGCTGCTCCAGTGATGTAGGACTCCTCTCCAGGTGTGCAGAATGGACCTCACTGCGATTCCTGTGCCTGCTGTCTGTGACTTTCCTCCGGGGGGGATGCATCCTTGAATTCTGACTCTCTTCACTGCTGAGGGTCACCTGGGACTCCCCTCCTTGGGATGAGCCCCCAGACCTTCCTGGTCCCCAACAGCTCTCCAACTCTTCATCTGAGACTCTTGCCTTTGCCAAGGCTTGTTGGTGTTTCTTCCATACCACTGACTGACTGCAACTCTTCTTCCGATGAGGGACATCGACTGCATCACTCTTGGAACTCTTTTCCTGCTCCTGTGCTGCATAGCCGACTCCTGGTCTTCACTGTTGACCTGGTCCTGTAGCTCCAGAAGGGTGAGTAGTGGCTCCTTCCCCAACCGGGCACTCCAACTCAAACTGGACTTCGTCCCCTTCGTTTGCAGGTCCTTCTCCTTCATGATCCACCTTCTGTTCCTTTCAGTCTTGTTTGGGTCTTGCACAATCCTTTAACAAAGTTTACCTGTGGGTTTTGGGAAACACCAGGTATTTACCTCTTCTTTCCTGATACTTACCTTTTGGGGTTCCTAGTTCCTCCAGCTCCCCTCTACAGATTCCACTTCCTTGGGTGGGGGACCGACTTTCGTATTCCACTTACATAGTATATGGCTTGGTCTCCCCCCAGGGTCTCCATTATTTTCTGATATTTCACTGTTTTCTATTGCTTTCTGTGCCAATTCCTGACTTCTAATGTGTATATAATAGTGTGTTTACTCACCTGCTAGTAGAGTATTGCCTATGCAGTATATTAGTATTTATGTTACCATAATAAAGTAGCTTTACTTTTGTAACACTGTGTGGTTCTTTCATGTGTGTAAGTCCTGTGTGACTATAGTGGTATTACATAAACTTTGTATGTCTCCTAGATAGGTCTTCACTGCTCATTTATAACTGCCTCTAGAGAGCCCTGGCTTCCTAGGCACCGCCGACATCTCACTAATAGGGGATGCCCGGACCTGGTATAAGGTGATAACACCATAGGTGCTCACTATACACCAGGCCACCTTCCTACATTATTCAACACCATCTATGCCATTGCCACATGAAGATGTCCTAATAAATATGAAACATTTAACAATAGGGCTTTCAACTACTGAATAGACCAGTGAAATCACAGTGAAAGAGCCTTGAAAATGTTATATGTCTTGTGAACCCAGAAATGTTAATCAAAAGCAATGTAATCATAACAGTGGAAATAAACCATTGCACATCAGCTTGTCTGTGCCCTGTGAAGCCTCTGGAGAGAAGACACATGCAAGTTGGGGGGGGGGATCAGGAGTCACTGTCAGAGATGAAATCCATCTTGTCCGCTTGGTATTTCACATGGAAATGTGCCATAATTAAACACTTTAATAAATACATTTCTAAACATTGTAAGAAAATTGTTTAAATTGCAAACATATTAATTCAGCCAATATATGTAAATGTGTAAGTAACAAACAACATTAGTGATCATTGTTAATGCACAAAATAGAAAACGTCTTAAACAATCTGAAAACGTCAGTGATGACTTCTCAAATGATATCACTGATGATATCATCCAACGTACTGCTGTTTAAATTACTTTACAAACCGGTACATCATTTGAGATAAGAATGTGACCAGTAAATGGTGCAGAATCATGTAATCCATAAATTGCCTGAACGCTCACGTATACATGTACAAAATACTAATAGTGTAGATCTGCATGCAAATGTTATTTACTGGGTGTAAAGGTTAAATGGTGCAAACTGTAGCTAACTGTAAAGTATTTCATTAGAAACAATACTTCATGTAAATAAGGAAAAGACAGCACACATATACTAAGAGTTGGAGACATATATTTCGGAAAGTTTGTAGCTTAAATAAAAAATCTGTTCTCAAAAATGTAAGGGAAAAAGTAAAACTTCGCTTTTCATAACATTGATTGTCCATACATTTCAGTAGGTAAGCTGATGTGATAGAGTTGGCAGTAGTCCTGGAAACAAATAGAATGTACACTGCAATTTTTTAAGATGAGCACATTTCTGTGATTTCTGAAACAATTATGACACATCCGATATTTTGCACAATATATAATGTTTGACTAATGCACAACATAACCAAGTGTGTTTCTCAGTTTTTTTGTAATGCTCTATGCCATTCTCCTAATTTCAAGATTATGTCAAACATTTTCAAACACTTTGGGCAGTTGTGTATATAATCTGCTTGTCAAGCTCATTAGTGCTTTAACAATAGCTGTGAACATATTGACTTATGATTTTTGTCAGATGAAGTATTTAATAGATTCATCACATTAAAATAAATGAACTTTCATTTAAACAGTATTGGTTCAACGAAATGGTGATTGCATAAATATCTAGAAAGTAATTATGTTTCTTATGTAGCTGAACACCAATAAAGAAAAAACATGGGCCCTCATTCTGACCTTGGCGGGCGGCGGAGGCCGCCCGCCAAAGTCCCTCCGTCAGGTTACCGTTCCGCGGTCGAAAGACCGCGGCGGTAATTCTGACATTCCCGCTGGGCTGGCGGGCGGCCGCCTTCAGGCCGCCCGCCAGCCCAGCGGGAAAGAGGCTTCCACGATGAAGCCGGCTCGGAATCGAGCCGGCGGAGTGAAAGCTGTGCGACGGGTGCAGTTGCACCCGTCGCGTATTTCACTGTCTGCGCAGCAGACAGTGAAATACTTGTAGGGGCCCTCTTACGGGGGCCCCTGCAGTGCCCATGCCAGTGGCATGGGCACTGCAGGGGCCCCCAGGGGCCCCGCGACCCCCCCTACCGCCATCCGGTTCCCGGCGGTCCGGCGGTAGGGGGGGTCGGAATCCCCTCGGCGGCGCAGCAAGCTGCGCCGCCTTGGAGGATTCAATGGGGCGGCGGGACACTGGCGGGAGACCGCCAGTGTTGCCGGTCCGACCGCGGCTTTACCACCGCGGTCGGAATCCCCATTGGAGCACCGCTGGCCTGTCGGCGGTGCTCCCGCGGTCCTCCGCCCTGGCGGTCTTTGACCGCCAGGGTCAGAATGACCGCCATGGTGTCTTATAAATATGGCTGAATGCCTTCCACTATGAAAAGAAAAGTGTATGGCAAATTGTCACTTTCATTGGATGATGCCATCATTGATGTCACCAATGAGGATTGAACATGTCAAGAGTGATTTAAAATATGAGATCATGTGCAGTGGAAGACAGGAGAGTAAGTTATAGCTAGCTCAATGAACTATAACAGGCAAATGGCAAATTTCTGGGTTAATCCGGTTTGAAACATTATGGTCCAAATTTAAGAGGCCCTGGCACCTCCTTGCACCACATTAGTGTAATTTTTTATGACACTGATGTGGCCCGAAACCTGGCCTTCAGGAGGCCAAAGGTACATTCAATTATCCTTCTTGTTCGCCAATGTGCCTCATTGTAACGTTCCTCTGCCCTCGTCCTGGGATTCCTCACAGGGGTCAGTAGCCATGATAGGTTGGGGTAATCTGAGTCACCTGCAAATATTGAGGGACAACATTTAGCCACACACTATGCCATATGGCCCACACCATAACCATACACCGACATCCACTGGGTGGGAACCAGGGCTCACCTATTAGCCACACCCTGTGCCTCTGTAGTTGGGCCATCACATTTGGGATGCTGCTATTCCTCAGGTTAAAGGCATTATGCACCAACCCAAGATACTTAGCATTGACGTGGGAGATGTGCTGGTCCCCCAGGCACACCATCTGGACACTCATTGAGTGAAAACTCTTTTGATTTCTGAACACCTGTTCATTTTGCTAGGGAGGGGACAAATGCAAAATGTGTGCCATCAATTGCCCAGTTATGTTGGGGATATGTCCCATTGCATAGAAGTCAGCCTTCACTGTTGACAAATCCTTCACCTGGGGGAAAACAATGTAGCTGCACATGTGTTTAATCAGGGCAGACAACACTCTGGTCAGCACTATTGAGAACATTTGCTGTGACATTCCTGCTGCCAAGCCCAATGTCACTTGGAAAGGACTTGCACAAGAGAGGGGATCCGAGTGAGGTGAGGGATATCAGATATCAGGTCAGTCTCCAGTCTGTGGGAACACAACTCCATGATTGTGGCCCTGTCAAGTCTGTAGGTGAGGATAATGTGCTGTCCTCCATTGTTGCCAGTCTACCAGGGATCTGTACACTGGGGTATGTCTCCATCTCCTATTCATCCGTAGCGGTAGCAATCTAGGGGGCAAAAGAGTGAGGAGCCGGTCACAAACTGTACATTGTAGCCACAACAGTACAATGCATGATGTTAATAATTTGAAATGTATAAGTGGCATTTGTCCTGTATGTCCAATTGTGAACTGTGACACAGTTATAATCCGGAGGCAGTCGGGAATCGCCGTGCAACGCCTCATTGGATAATATTGGGCCCTATGGGGTACAGTGGCCAGTGGTGTTCTACGCCGGCGGTGATGGTATGCACCTCCACGAACGTCACCGCCATTTTCTATTTGTTCACTCACTTGCTACCTGACCTTCAAAAGGAGAGGACCTACACTGCATGTGCTGCTGTGACCTGTGTCTGGAACCTACCATGGCCCATGTGACTGGGGAAGGGCCCCTGCCTTCACCTTGGCAGAGTTGGAGAGACTGGTGTATGGGGTCATACCCCAGGACGGACTGCTGTATGGTCCTCCAGACCAACAGGTGAGTACACTGTGAGCACAAAGCATGGGCCATGAATGCATGAAGTGGTGTGTGTAAAGGCCTCGTGTGGGGGGGGGGGGGGTTGGTGGATGTCCCCAGGGCGGCATGCAGCTTGTGTGCTGGGCCATGTCTGTTTAAATAGGATTGGGAAAGGGTATGGTGGGCCATGAGTGTAACACGCAGGATGTTCTGAATAATAGCTTTCCCTGTGTCTTCTTCCTCTGCAGGTCGGCGCCCATCAAAATTAGGGCATATGGCGTGCCATCGCCAAGGATGTGTGGACCCTGGGGGTCTTCGGCAGGTGGAGCACCTACTGTCAGAAATGGTGGGAGGACCTGAGATGCTGGGCACAGAAGACGGCGGAGGCCCAGCTGGGTATGGACTCCCAACGAGGAAGGGGTGCCTGTCGAACCCGGCCCCCCCGATGGCCTGCATACTGGCGGTGGCCTATCCGGAGCTGGATGGGCGCTTGAGGGCATCACAGCAGCCACAAGGGGGTGAGTACAGTGCCCATCATTACAACATACGCCTTGTGGGGTGGTATCTGGGTGGGGGTGCCCCTAGTCCAGGCCTGACATTGCAGAGTAGGTCCCATGTTAGGCAGAGTTCTGATGTGCTATTCCTCCTACCTAGCTCATTGGCATCCACTACTGGGCAGGGCTGTGTGGGTCCCAGGTATGCTGCAGTTTGCGGTATGTGTCCCTCCCCATGCCCTGGTGACTAGCATTGTTACTAGTAGTGCATTGCATAGTGCATAGGCCTGTTCCCCGTGTGTGAGTGTGTTGTGTACGGCAACGATGGTGTTTGTGCAGCCATTGACCCAGTGTATCTTTTGTCTCTCCCCCCCTTTTTTCTTTTGTCATCCTGTCCTTCTGTGCATTACCATCATTTGGCGGAGGAGCAGAGGCAACGACGATGGAGGGAGCTGCATCCCACAGGACCCAGGCGGCAGAGTCCACCGACGGTGAGGGCACTAGTGGGATGGAGGGTGAGGGGAGCACCATGGCGGAGACTGGAGGGGACAGTTCAGACACAGATACCTCCTCCAATGGAAGCTCTGTGGTGGTGGCAGACACCTCTGTGCCCATCCCAGCTACAGGTACAGCCGCCACCCTGTACCAGCACCGCCCTCCCATCAGCTCCTCAGTGAGTTGCACGTGCCTGCTCACCCAGGAGGGTGGGCATCTCCTTTGCCCCAGGCACCTCAGGCCCTGCCCCAGTTAGCCCTGCTGCACTGAGTGAGGAGTCTATTGACTGCCTGAGATCCATCTCTGTTGGGCAGTCAACCATTGTGAATGCCATCCAGGGGCTGGCAGCCTAAATGCAACAGACCAATGTATTTCTGAAGGGCAATCACACTGGCTTGGCGGCCCAACAGAGATCAATCTAGACTCTGGCTTCCTCTCTGATGGCAGCTATTGTCCCTGTTCCACCCTCCCCTCTCCAACTTCCTCTTCCCAGTCCCATTCCCCTGAACCCCAACCTATCAGCATGCACACAAGACAACACACAAGAGTGTCACAGGCAAACACAAACACCACACATCATCCCACAGGCACTCACACAAACACCATCCAGATGCAGACATACCAACATCCACTGACTCCACTGTGTCCCCCTCCTCCTCCAGCTCCCTCCCAATTCCGTCTACACTCACACCTGCATGCACTACATCCTCATCCACTACCGCCATCACCAGCACACCTATCAGTACACACACCTCACTGGCAGACACCACCCCAACAGCCATGCACATGTCCTGTGTGTCCTCTCCCACTGTGTCTGTCCCCCCCAAGGTACACAAACGCAAGCACTCAGACACCCAACAGCCATACACCTCACAACAGCATTCATCCCATGCACCTGCACCCAAACACTGCAGACAGACACCTCCTACAACCACTCCCTCTTCCTACGCTCCCAAACCTTCTCCCTCTTCCTGCCCCAATGTCCCTAAGCAGCTTTTCCTCTCCAACATTGACCTCTTCCCTATCTCTCCCCTCATCCTTCACTTCTGGCCAGGGTGATTAACACCTAGGCAAGCACCTCAGCCACCCAGTCCACGGGCCCAGTAGTGTCCACAGCAACTTGTGCTGGTAATGGATCCAGGGCACCAGGAAGCCCCACTGAAAGGGTGCCTGCCCCAAGTGCTGACTGGAAGGGCAAGGAGCCATCCCTAGCTGCTGCCAGGAAGGGCAAGGAGCCTGCACCAAGCGCTGCCAGGAAGGGCAAGGAGCCAGCACCAAGTGCTGCCAGGAAGGGCAAGGTGCCTGCACCAGGTGCTTCCAGGAAGGGCAAGGAACCATCACCAGCTGCTGCCAGGAAGGGCAAGGGGCCTGCACCAGCAAGCAGGAAGGACAGGGACCTGCACTAGCAGGCAGGAAGGAAAAGGGACCTGGTGCTGGGACTCAGTTGGAGCTCCCACCACCAACCATGGTTATGCAGCTGTCCGAGGCTGCAGGGGATGGGCAGGAGATTCCTTCCACAACCACCAGCACCAGCAGTGGGCAGCCGTCCAAGGCTGCCGGGGATTGGCTGGAGCCTCCCCCAACACTACCAGCAGTAGCACCACCACCACCACGAGCAGTGGGCAGCCATCCAAGGCTGCAGGGGATGGGCAGGAGCTTCCACCCACAACCACCACCAGCAGCAGCACCACTGACACCACTGAGCAGCCGTCACTGCCGGCGAACATTCTGTAGCCCTGCCTCCATGGGCTGTCGTGCGGCCTGCCCCCTGCAAATCTTGTGGGTATGACACAGCTGAGAGACTGTGACCTTGCACTCCCCAAGATCTGCATCACTGGGCATGATGCCCCCTCCAGAACTAGTGGGTAAGACACCCACTCACCGAATGCTCCCCAGGATGAAAAGCACAGGGCACGATGCCCCCTCCAGAACCAGTGGGAAAGACAACCACTCACCCCATCCTCCCCAGGATGAAGAGCACAGGGCACGATGCCCCCTCCAGAGCATGTGGGCGAGTCACCCACTTCAGAGACTGTGGCCTTGCACTCCCCAGGACAGAGCAATGGGCATGTTGCCCCCTCCAGGACCAGTGGTGTTGTTCCATCTGAAGGCTGAGGTGACCCCTATTCCCTGTCCCCCTGAGGTGCCTGCCTATTTTCCAACTGATGCCCCTGCAGTGTTCTCTCCGTGTTGTTGCAGGAGACAAGTGGGGCCTTGGACTTTGTCATGTGGCCCTGTGGCCCACGCACATTGAATTGTACATATGTAAATATTTTTACATTGGATGTTCGTAATTTTACTGTATTTATATTATAACACTCACTTTCATCTATTCGTGTTATCCTTGCATTATTCCTGAGGGGTATAGGGTAAATATGTTTTCTTACTGCATCTGATTGTGTGTATGGTGTTGGGGGGGGTGTGTGTTGTGTGTGTGTGTGTCACTCTCTTTTTCCTCCTCCTCTCCCCTGTGTGCTAGGTGGCTGTACTCACTGTGGTCGTCTTCGCAATCATTGGTGTTCATGGTGGAGCAGGACGTAAAATATTATCGGAAATATTTGCAGCTCGGGCTCCATGGTGGCGTGGTTCTTCCTTGTGTCTCCAATGGTGAGTCCTTTCCCTTAAGTGCAGTGTTTCCCCCAGCCTTTTGATGTTGTTGGTACAGTTCCGGAACCGTTCGGTGTGGTGAAGTGGCTGTCTATCTGAGCTCTTACCGCCGTGGTCATAATTTGGCGGTATTTACCACCAGCCGGTTGGCGGTATTAGCGCCACTTTATCACTGACCGCCAGCGTTGTAATGAGGGCCTACATGTGTAAGTAGCTCTTTGAAGCAAGTAGTGCCTGTTGGGATATCTGGCCCTGCTGGACCGTGAAAAAGTCAAGAGTGCAGACCGACGGCGATGGAGCTCATGCCGGATCCAGGACCCACATAGGTCCCACTGAGTAACAGTATCTAAATCCTTGTCACAGCACAAGATGCACCATTGATCCACACGCAATTGGGGTGTTGCGCCACAACTGTCCAAGCAACTGTGGTAAGAGGGGGATGTGTCGGGTCCAGGTGTAGCGGTTCTGGATGAGATGCACCGTGTAAGTCCAGGCTGGAGGGGCAATGTGTGTACCTTCTCCACTCATTGGCAGCGAAGCATTGGTTTTGAAGTGGTAGATCAGGGCCAGTGCAGTAGTTCTGAGTGCAATGTGCTGGTCCGGACCCTGCAGCGGCAGTGATGCATCCATCCTGCTCTTGCAACAGGTGATGCTTCAGTTCCCATCAGCAGAACGGCAGTGATTCAACTTTCTTCTTTGCTGCTTCTAAAACCGAATCAGAATAGCTCCTCTCTTTGAAGTGATCTATCATCACTTTATACTCTTCAATGAATTTTCATTGATGGTGCAGTTAGGTTTCGCCTGCAGCAATTTGCTGAAGGTTATTTACATTTTATAGTTTCAGGATGGCGGTTTTGAGCTTGAAGCATGTTATTTACTCATGTAATTTTCATATATAAGGAAATTGTTATGTAACAGTTCTCAATCTCTAATTCGATATCTACAAAAATAACACTCTCCTTTCTCATGTTATATGTAAAGTCTAAATTCATGTTATCTCTGTTGAGTCCCTGAATGAAACTTTCTAGGTGACCTGCTTTTTTTTCCAGACGAAAAACAGGTCATTATGTATCATCATCATTATAAAAGTGTATTCGATTTGACAAGCAAATCATGAAAGCACACAAATGACAATTCATCCCATCAAAAGTTCTGATAATAAAAGTGCATAAAATGATTAAAAGACACATATTCATTAGATCGTTGCTGAGTCAAATAAGAACAGTAGAAAACACAGACAAATAAGTTGGACAAATAAAAATAGCGATCCAAGTTAAATCTGTTCCAGCTTTCCTTACTCACCTGTCCTAAAATAAATACAAAAAAGCCACAACCCTGCTCTGCAGGGTGAATGAAGTGCAGAGAAGAGGAGAACTACAGCTTGATGGGGTAATTTACCCGTATCGTTCTTGTATTTTAAGTGCACCTCTTATAGAATTTAAAACAGCCACACGAATGTCAGACAAGTTGAGGGAATGTAAATGACTAAGGGCCAGATGTAGCAAAGGTTTTTACCCATTCTGTGTCTATGGGAAAAAGTGTTTGTACATATGGCCCTAAATCCTTCTCTAAAGAACAGGGGCAGTGAGACCTCAGTATTGGAAGAAGAAATTAATCACATTTTTATACAAAGCACAGAATAAGACGGGGAACATGGCAGCCAGTTATCGGACTGGGCCGCGAGCTCTCCGTCGGACGGGAGATGTCGGAAGCGTAACGCCGCATCGCGTTGTGCCTGGAGCGTTGGAGCTCCTAGGCCGGCGTTCGTTAAGCCGCTTTGCCGTTGCTGTTGTTTTTCTGCAGTGGCAGACCTGGAGATACGGGGAACGGATTTGGCTGGAGCCCGTTTGCGAAAAAAAAGACGCGGGGCGGAGCAGGATCGAATTGGCAGGTTTTTTCTTTCCTCTTTGTCATGCGGCCCGGCACGGTGTGTTTTTTTCTCGTGGGGGGGTTTGTCTGTGCTCCTGCGGTGTAGCTGTGCACGGGGGAGTGTGGTTTTTTTTTGAGCTGGGGACAGATTCAAGCAGTTAATCACGTCTTTGTTCATCATTGAACTACACATTATATACAGAACAACCAACTCGGTGTATATTCTTATCATTAAATCTGTCTGTCTTATTGACCGTCTCATAGGTTTTTAGTCCTATGTTTAAGTAGAGAGCGGAGAGCAGCCATTAATAAGGCTACATGTTATCTCTCTCAAGTCGGCGTCCTCGTCCTCCTAAGACAGTGCAGGAGGTCTTGCTGGGGGGATACTGATGGATCTGGATTGAGGCATTGTCCCGGGCTTCCAATCGCACATATGTACCCCTGGTGTAATTAACAAGGTCCTTTTCTGAATATACTGGGGAAACATAGGCCACTGCAGACTTGTGTTTTTATTTTTATTTTTTTCTCTCAGCAATAGAGGCACTAATAAAATCTTCAGGAGACCACAGGAGTACAGGCTTTTTTCACCAAGTCGGTGCGCACAAGGATTAAAATAAATAGTTGGAGTGTTTTTTTTTCTCTTTCTTCTCTTCCTTCTGCCACAGCCCTGTTGGGCCTGAGAGCATAACGGCGGATAGGGGATTTTAAAGGTTATACTTCACTATTTATCTATCAAAATATATATTTTTTTCTGCTTCACTGCCTTCCCGGCCCGGGTCGGGTCATTAAGAAAAACGTCGGATAGGAGAAGGGAGTTACGTGCTCCGGCGAAAGGTGGTGAGGTGGTGGGCCGGAAGCACTTAGCGGACTCCAGCATCTGGGCAGAGGCGGTGAGGGGTGTGCGACGCGGGAGATCTTACACCTCTCGCTGTTCTCTTCGTGGAGGCTTACCAGAGACTCCGGGGTTTTCAACTAGGAGGAATTTAAATAGAAGTTTGATAAGAGGAGAACGGAACAGAGTTGGAGCTTCACGGTGTATGTCGCCAGTCAAGCGTCACCCCAGGGTTGTCCGGGCAGAGGTTAACGACTTGATAGGTGTGAAGAAAGGTAAGCCTGGCCCCCTGGGGGCGAGTACAAATCCCCAGCTACCAAAGACCATAGCAGCAGCTATTGTAAGTACAGGATTCGAAACTCGTGGTGATGGTTCAGTAAGGGGGATTGAGCATATAGTGTCACATTTGGAACTGCCTCAACTCCCCCTAGAGGAAGTCCGAAGTGAGCCTCTGGGAAAGAGTGAGTCGTTGATCACAAGGTATTTTCGGGTCACAACCCTCCCCCCGCAGGTTATGGCAAATGCTCAACCTCTTTTAGGCGATTTGGGAGCATCAAAACAAGCCATGAGCTTGGACAAAAATATGTCAGATCAAGCAGTTAAGGAGGTAGAAGGACAGAGGGGGGACTCTTCCATTACATTAACCTTGCCGGAAGCAGAGGGTATCCCCCCTGGCGGTTCAGCAATTTACAGTAAAGTGGACAGGTTTTGTTAATTTTCCTTACTAAAGAGATTAGGGAGAAATTCGAGATCTCAGAAAATAATCAAGCCAGAATCCGGGAAGCCTGTGAAGTTTTGGAAAGCAAAATCAACCTGTTATCAGACCGGTTGGGTAAGCTGGAAGCTGTGGTAGAGACTCAGGAGGAGCGGTTGTTAGTACAATCTAAGGATATTTCTCAGTTAAAACGCGGAGAAAAGATGTTGCAGGATAAGCTAGAGTCATTGGAAAATAACATGAGGAGAAACAATATTAGGCTTTTGGGAGTTCCTGAGGGAATGGAAGGGGGGGATATTAAAGGCTATGTGATTGCTCTAAACAAGGAGGCTATCCCAAGCATAGCAGTGCTTAATTTAGAGGAGGATATCCAAAGAGTCCATCAGGATCCGTTCAAGAAGAACCCCGGAAGGAAAAACCCCAGGACGATTTTGATAAACTTTAGTACATATACAATTAAGGAGAGAATCTTGTCTGAAGCCCTTAAAGTTGGAGTCTTCTCCAAGGGAGACTGGTCCTTCCGTATAAGATCGGATGTGTCTAAAGCAACGTTAGATAGGCAGTGGGAATTGGGAAATTTTATGCGGGAGCTCCGCTCTCTTGGGCCTACGGTTCAATTAAGATTTCCGGCTGCTCTACGTATTATGTGGAAAAACAAAATGTATAATATGAGAGATCCGGAAGAGGTTAGCGCTTTTATAGAACAGATTAAGGCGTCTTAATGAGATCTGGGAAATTCCCGTCCGACGGTGAGTTCAAATAAAGGATAACAGGATGGCTATCCTAGGAGAAATAGGGAGGGTTCCCTTGGGGGGAGTTTTGGGTGTGTGTTGGTGTTGGTGGAGGGTGAGGGTGGCACTGGATGTAGGGGTTAGTTTTGGGTTAGGTGGTTAGAAAATGATAAAAAGAGGAAAGTCCTTATAATCTGCTTAGATAGGAGGGGGGAGGTTTGTGTTCAATTCTTTTTTTTTCCTTCTGGGAATGACTAAGTATGGTAATGTATGTTTAAAATTCCTATCTTGGAATGTTAATGGCCTAAGGGTGCTACATAGGAGGAGGAAGATTTTTGAATATTTAAGATTGGCTGAGGAGGATATTATTATACTGCAGGAAACTCATCTTCAACGAGAGGAGTGGGAGAGTTGGCTTAAACGATTGAATTGGGTTTTATTTAGTGTATGCTCTTCCCAAACTGGTGCGATTAAAGGTGTGGCAGTTCTGTTTAAAAAGTCTATAAGGTTTAAGATAGGAGAGGTGCAAGTAGACTCCAGGGGTAGATGGGTAGTGGTAGAAGTGTGTGTATGTGGCTACTGGGTTACAGTTGCAGGTTATTATGGTCCAAATCTAGATGACCCGAAGCCATTTCAAGACCTATTTAACATTTTACTTCTAGCTAGGTACCCAGTGGTACTAGGTGGGGATTTTAATATACTGTTAGATCCCGTTCTTGATAAATCAACCCCCCGGGGTACGGTCAATTCACCTAAAACAAGGGCACAGGTGAAGCAAGCCATGCGGGATCTAGGATTGATAGACATATGGCACTGGAAAGGGGGTGAGCGAGATAGATACACATTCCACAATTAAAAATATGGACATAGATCTAGAATAGATTTCTTTTTAATGCATAAGAGTTTATGTTCAGAGGTGATAAAGGTATCCCACAATCCAGCACACCTTTCGGACCACTCAGCTGTAAAACTACTTTTGGATATCAGGGTTGTAAGTAAGGTATTAGGAGTACAATCAATCGCTCTTTACTCTTAAATGATTCAATAGTAGAGGTGTTAAAGAAAGATACAAGAGATTTTTTCTATTTAAATTGAGGAACAGCAAGTTTATGGTGTGTCTGGGATGCTTATAAGGCTTATATTAGAGGGAGGCTTGTGAGTCTGGCAATATACAAGCGTTGCGAAGAAAGGAAGCAGTTGGGGGGAATGGAATCATCCTAAAATACTTTTCAAGTTTTAATTCATAATGCACGAAGAGAAGGGAAGGAAGAATTACTAGAGGAGTTGATACGCCAAGAGGAAAAGGTTCGGATCGACTTAGATTCTTTTTTGGAGAAGCGTAAAAGGTTAAAGTGGGAAAGTAGTCGATATGCACATTACGAATACAGAGAAGGTTGTAGCAAACTGTTAGCTTGGAAGGTTAAGTCAGATGTCTCTAAAAGGCATATTTTATCGGTTAAATCAGATCTTATGAATCAGATTTGTGTGGAGCAAGATGAGATTGAGGGGGCATTTGTATCTTTTTTTCAAGAAATGTATTCAGAAAGTTTGGTAAATTCAGAGGAGTCGATAAGAAAATTTTTGGAAAAAGTGCATCTTCCGGTTCTGGACGAGTCAGCAAAGCTGTCATTGAATTCTGAGATAAGTGGGGCTGAGCTTGCCGATGCCATAAAAGCTTTGAAGAAAGGGAAGGCAGTTGGCCCAGATAATTTACCTAATGAGTTATATAAGGTACTGGGGGAAGAACTTACTCCGATTTTACTGGAACTATTCAATTCTATGCTTGTAGAAGGGGCACAGGTACCTAAATCCTGGAGAGAAGCTATAATTTGTTTATTGTTAAAACCAGGTAAGGACTCAATGTCTTGTTCATCATACAGACTGATTTCCTTGTTGAATTAGGATTACAAACTGTATACAGGGATCTTATCTAGGAGACTGGGGAAAGTTATGGGTAACTTGATTCACTTGGATCAAAAGGGATTTATGAAAGGTAGACAACTCTACGAGTTAACTCACGAGTTATTCGCTGCAGTAGTCCTGGCAGAACAAGAAAAGGCTCCATTAGCGATTCTGACTTTTGATGCAGCGAAAGCCTTTGATCGAGTTAATTGGTCTTTCTTGGGGGTTGTGTTGGAAATAGGGGGATTGGGAACTCCTTTTATTAGGGCTGTTAGGGAACTGTATAGATGCCCTTCTGCAAGAATCTCGGTTAATGGTCAGCTATCACAGGAATTTAGGATTTGTCGGGGTACGCGACAGGGGTGTCCTTTATCTCCCTTGCTTTTTAATTTATATATTGAACCTTTGGCAATCTTATTACGGGTTTGTAAGGACATTCCCCTGTTTTGGATTGGGGGTTGGAAAAAGAAAGTAGCGTTATATGCGGACGATCTAATGTTATACACTAGTGATGTGATGACTACTTTACCTATTGTCAATACATTGATGGAGCAATTTGGTAGATTTTCAGGTTATAGTATAAATACAGAAAAGACGGAAATTATGTGTTGGAATTTGGCTTATGTTTCTCCCTTAGTTAAACAAGGGATCAAATACTTGGGAATTCGGTTTACAACTGATCTAAATGATGTAGCTAAGTTAAATTTTTACATAACTTATAGGGAAACAAAAAAATTGTTAAAGGCGTGGGCTGTTCTTCCACTTTCTATAATTGGAAGATCTAATATCTTGAAGATGTGTATTCTTCCAAAGTTTACTTTTTTATTTAATACAATCCCACTAGAGTTTAAGGGGAGTTGGTTCAAAAAATTACAGGGAGATTTATCCTCGTTTGTTTGGGCTTCCAAGGGAGTGAGGATTTCTTGGAAAAAGATGAGTAGAAAGAAAAAGTGGGGTGGTATTGCATCTCCAGATTTTTTTAGATACTATCTGGCCTTTCAACTAAAAAACACTAGAATGTTATTGAATAAGAAGTCAGAGTACTCATTGGTCTGGAGAGCTCTGACGGCACATCTTGAGGAAGGAGCGGATTATTTCTTATATAAATTTGGACACCCAAAGTTCTTCAAGAAGGTGCGTTTGAAGCTCCCCAGACAGGCTTGTAATGTTTGGATTCATCTTCGGAAGGTGCTAGGGATACCTTATTATTGTAATTCCGCTCCTATCTGGGACTCACCCGGTACTCCTGAATGTCTTATCGATAAACTATCAATTCCTTTGAGAACCAGCGGGATGGTAAGATGGGGTCAGATTATAGAAGGTTCTGAATTGTTAACCTGGCCTGCATTTCAGGAGTGTACTAGAGGGACAATGTCTAAATTTAAGTACCTTCAGTTATCTAGTTAGGTTAAATCTCGACGAGCAGGAGAATTAGGGAGGAGCTCATGGGAAGGGAAACTAAACCAGACAGCTATTAAAAAAGAAGTTGCTTTTTGGTATCATGCTCTGTTGGAATCAGTAGATGACGTCCCTTCCCTCCCTTTGTTGAAATGGGGGAGGATCTTTCCAACCCTAGAAGTTACAGCTTTGTGGCAGAAGTATTGTTCAGAACTGTGGTTTACTACTAAACCAGCGGGGTTGAAGAAAAACCATTTGTTTACACTACATGGGGTTTATTGGACACCTGCTAGATTAACAGCTGTCGGGAAATTCAAGAAAAACTGTCTGCGGTGTGGGGAAGACAATGCAGATGATGTTCACATGTTTTGGCAATGCTCAATGTTGATTAAGTATTGTAAGGATATAGGAAGTATTTTGAAGGTAATTTTTGATGTAAACTTAAGAATAAACCTTCTTATGGTGGTGTTTGGGGTTTGTGAACCGGGCATAAATTACCAGAAATTGTCAGTACAACAGGAGCACTTGTTGTTTGTCCTAATGCTTTTGGCTAGACGGGAAATATGTCGTAAATGGGTGGATCCATTGCCCCCCTTGTTCAGGATTGGCAATCATCAGTAAATCGATTGTGTAAAATGGAACAATGCGGTCCTCTTACTAGAAGAGATAATTTTTGGGTGGATTGGGAAAATGCTTATCAGTAGTTTATAAGTGTGGAGTAGTTTCAGTCATATAATTTATGTTTTGTGGTTTCTTTGTTTGCTTTCCTCCTCCTGGAATTTAAGTCCAATGATTAGAACTCCCCTCACCTTATTGGGTGCTGCTTTGGTTATGATCAGGTCTCGAAGAAAACAGTAAGACTTGGTTGATCGGGAAAAGGGCAATATATAGAACAGGTGGGGCGGCCCAGCAGCGCTGTGGTCCGCACACCTGGATTCATACCATAAGTGCCTCGGCCTTTGCCTTTTTCCTCTTAACCAAAGCGTGAGTGGCGAAATGAGGACAAAAAAAAAGAAAAAAGCACAGAATAAGACAAAATGCAGAGTGGATTGTTTTGCAAGATTATCACATGGACACGGCAAAAGATTATCACACAAACTGCCTTGGTTGGGAAAAGCTACCAAAAAATGCCCAGCGTGCAAGTTAGATCTCATTAGATAAAATCTATTTTGCGACTCCATAAAAAAATTAAATAAGGTGGTATCTCGTTTATAAAAAAAAAGCTACCATTAACCGTGCTCCAAGAGCTTCGCTGGTTCGGTGACTGTTTGTGATCAGCACTAATGCTTGAATGATATAAAGACTTGATTAAAAGTCTTGCTTGAGGAGGCATTTTGAGAGGGTCGTTAATATACTCTAATACACCCAGTTCACTAAATATGCATTTCAGGTAACCTAGCCTTGAAATCCTCTCAGCGTTGGACAAAAGAAGGCAATCCGAGATGTTGCGTCTTGTAAAATCTACTTCAGGTGTGTGCCAGATTTTCATCCGTAATAGCAGAGGTGCAAGACGGATACAATCCTCTATATACTCCATACCCTGTTTGGAGTGACAAAAGATGTCGGTGCACTCCTGGGGACCATCAGAAGCTCTCTGCTAATTTTATTCTCCACTATTTGGAGCGTACCACAATTACTAAGGCCCCACACTTCAGCTCCATAAGTGGCAATAGAGTGGCATTTAGCTTTATATAGAGTGGTCATCTCTTTGATAGGCCTTTGACACAATTTTGCTGCAAATCAAAACAATGTCCCCATGGCTCTTATCGTTTCTGTGCCCTTAGGGTCAGCAGTAGGTCCCACAATGAATATGTGTGAAAAAGAATCTCTAAGCATGAGAATTTTTCGATGTTCTCGATCCCATTGCCCAGGACAGTAAAAGATGGTGACTTTGTTGACTTAGGGTGGCATACCATACCGTAGGATGTTTATGGTTCACTTTTAAGTCCGGAGATTACATTAAGTCAACAAAGGCGTCTAAGGATCTCTGAAGGCTCATGGCAGTCATTGCATGAAACACAGCATTGTCTGCATATAGTAATATTGCTACAAAGTTTTTCCTGATGTTTGAGTAGTCTAAACCTTTTTGTAGGAAAAAAGCCTCTAAACTGTTTGTATAAACAAGAAATAGAAAAGGGGTCAAAATAAAACCTTGACGGACCCCCTCCTCCGAGGCAATTGGATTTGTTCTCTCACCATTGTTACCATAACGTATTTTAACAGTAGTGTTAAAATGTAGCCCATTCAATAGGACAACTAGAGGTTCCTCCACCCCATATTCCCATCATGCTCCACTATTTTTTACAACCAGGCCACAATATATTTAATAAAAGGTGTAAAGTCTTCTCCATGGAGTGCCTGCTCCTCCCACTAGCCCATATACAAGTTAGAATAGCTCTGGGACAAGCAGGTACCCATAAATGTTTTATCAAAAATAATAATATTCTCAGTCAGACACTACTCCATCATTTTTAGTAGCAATTTCATGTGATCACAGAGTGTTATTGGCCTGAATCTCAAAAAATTTTGCTAGGCTGGTAAGCCATTTCTATGTTGTCTATTTGTGTACAGGAAGGATAAATCCATTGTCTCAATCATAGAACTGGATCCCCATTTTCATCATCATCATCAACACACCTTTATTCGGCTATCAGCCATAAAAGGAAAATACAATCAAAAGAAGCATCATTTCAATAACAGATAGTCGCATAAATACTAAAACCAGTTTACATAAATAACAAATGGTGCTCCTAAGATCAATAAATAAGAATAATTTTTCATCATTACTTAAACTAAAAAGATTAAAAATGTCTATAATTAGTATCCTACCCAAAATAATACCATTACTTTATTATCTATCTAATAGAAAGCTATTTAACCATTGTATAAAACAATAAATATGGAATAATATTCTTAAGATGCAAAAATAACTATATTCTTCCTTCATATATAAAAACTAAAATTACATCTTAACCAAAATAACTACCCGGGGTCGATTAGCTTGCAGGGAGGGGAACCCATTAGCCATTTAAAACGTCATAAAATGTATCTATTTTGTTAAATCTGAACTTATTAAAACCTCAGGCCCTCCTTGTCCCTAATAACTGAAGTCGCTAGGAGAAAGCGGCTTATTCCAAAGATGGTAGATGGAGTAATGGTAGACCTTAACAGTCTGGCCGCTTCATTGTAATTTCTAATTCCTAGATTCCTACAAATGGGTCTAATCCATTTTTTCCTTGGCTTATCGTAGGCTTTACAGATTAACAAAACATGATCCATCGTTTCAATGGTCTCCATATTACACAACCCACACTTCGCCTCATGACTATTCTCGCTCTGAGGGCCACATTTGATAGTAAATGCCTTAATCTGAAGGATCCCATATCGAAACTTCATAAATAGTGCTTTCGCTCGCCTAGGCTGGATTGTGTCTAACCAATCCTCAGCTCTTGGTGTTGGTTTAATGTCCAAAAAGCTCGATGTCAGTCTACCTAAGTCCTTACTATGGAAAAGACTAATCGAAGAAAATTACCAGTATACTTGCTTTAATCGAGTCTTAGATTGTAGCGTAAGTGTATGGGGTTCATCCCAATAAGATTTCAGCCCTAGGTTATAAAACCAATACCTTATATGATGGAGCCACGGAAGGGAGACTGATTTATCAAGGTCCATTATCTCAATTAGTGCTTGCCTGTAATGAATCAGTTCAGGAATTGTCTAAAGTCTACACCAATAGAGTAATGGCCTCTAAACTGCCAATTTACCTATTTGCTTCATGTTTAAGTCATAAGTAAGAGGGATCAATGGAGTAGATGGTGGCAATCCCATTACCCCCCTCATAAAGCTGTTTTTCTCGTATACTAATGAGGTTAGGTTTGCAATTCCCCAAAGTTCAGCACCATATAAAGCAGCAGCCTGCACTTTATATCTATAGACCTCAAACACTGGTGAAACAATCCCAGTTCTTGAACTTTTATAATTGTTATTTATCGCCGTGGAGCTGTGGTCTAGAGAAGTTGCAGCTTTATTGACATGCGGCGTCCAGGACAACTTAGCATCCAACAATATCCCTAAGTAATAAAAGTTTTTTACTCGTTCCAGTTCGTGCCCCTTGATCGAGATACTTCTTTTAAGTGCTTTATGGGGATTGACAGTCAGATATTTTGTCTTGTTTGCATTTATTTCCAGCCCCTTCAAGCTACAGTATTTACTAAACATTCCTAGTAAGGTTTGTAGACCCATTGGAGTTTGCAATAGTAAGATGGTATCATCTGCAAAAAGGAGAGCAGGAACTGGATCTCCATTCAATCTTGGCGAGTCATGATTACTCCCTTTAAGATACTCTACCAGGTCGTTGATATATAACAAAAAGAGGGTTGGGGCAAGCACACAGCCCTGCCTCACTCCCATCTTAATAGGGATTGGGTCAGTCAGTTCTCCATTTGGGCCCCACCGTACCTTTGCGTATGTATTCTTGTGCAACCTCTTTGTCTGGTACAAGAGATTCCCCGGCATGCCTTGATTCCCTAACGCAGCCCATAGACAGTCTCTTGGAACCAGATTGAAGGCCGCACGCAAATCCACAAATGCAATATAAAGATGGCCCTTCTTTAGTTCTGTGTATTTCCACATTTTTACTAGTAGCCTGAAGGCCTCGTCAATTGTGCTTGTCTGCTGCCTGAAACCTGACTGGTATATTGTCAAAATGCTTTTTTCTTCTATCCAACAGCCTATTCTATTCAGCAGCTGCCTAGCATAAATTTTTTGCATGACATCGATAAGGCTATTTGGCCTGTAGTTCCCAGGGTCCTCACTAGATCCTTTTTTATAAACAGGGATTATTTCCGCACCTTTCCATGTCTCAGGAGATGGCTCTCCCCTTGCTATGGCATTACTGAGTATATTTAAATAGGGTGCCTAGATTTCTATGTTGTGTTTGAACAGATCCCCAGGGATTTTATCCAAACCTGGGGCTTTGCCTATTTTGATCGCTTCAATGGCAGTCACTGTTTCATCCAGGCTAAACTGTATAACAGTTAAAGTACCCCAGGAGGGTACTTCTTTATACCGGGAAGGATGTGAATCAAGGTTGGGAAAATCAGAATAGAGGTGCGTAAAATGGTTGACCCACGCACTGGGATCTATATGATGTTCATTACTGTATGTCCCTTCTTTCCTGCCGTGAGTATCTATCTTCCAAAAAGCCACTGCATCGTTGTGTTTGGCTGCCTCTAAGAGGTCATGCCATTTTTGGTCCTGCTATAGCCAGAATTTTCCTGTAATCAGCCCTTGCCTGTTGCACGGCTAATGAGTTATTCTGTTTTAGGGCCTATACCAATAATGTTTTTCCCTCTCTACATTCAGTGGTATACCAGGGATTAGATGAAGTGATTTGCTCCTTGCCCTTTTTATACTTTTGTTGTATCTGTTTAGTGAAATAGGGTCTTAGTGCAGTACTCATTGATTGATGAATATCCACGATAGGGATATCAGTACAGTTTTTATGGGTATGGGGTTCTAGCAGTTCTGTATATGTGTTATAAATGTTTATCATAACACCCAAGTTGCCCAATATCACCGGCCATTTTACTGCCCTTCGATTATTACTTAGAGTAGGTTGCAACTCCACCTTATCCTTTTCCATGCAGTTCAGGTCTATGAGGTAACCCCTAAGTTCAATTACTAATGGAAAATGATCACTTTCCCTCCTCTTATCTATTTTGAAAGTCAATATTCTCTCCCATGTAATAGTGCTATGCATAATATAATATAATTTTGAACCTATATTACCTCTCTGGAAAGTGTCCATGTTAAGACCACCTTGGCCCACTCTACCATTGCACGCCCTCAATCCATGCTTTAGTGTGAGGCCCATGAGTTGCAAAGCAGCAACCGTGCCGGGGACAGACTCTTCGATTGATAAGTGGGGGACTGCTCTTGCTAAGTCTTCATCTTCTGCCAGAAATTCAAGACCAATTATAGGTTTGTAGTTGCAATTAAAATCTCCCCCTATCATAATTGTCTCTCCTACCAGGATTTTTTTAAGCATGTCATCTAATATTTCTATTTCATGTGACTCCTGGTTTAATCTTCTGGGCCTTATATACACATTAAACAAATGGGATAGCACCTTGTTTTTGTCCCCTAATTCCAACCACAGAATGTCAGCAGACTCTGTATCATGTTTACATATCTCGATATTAAGGGAAATTTTCACCCATATAACCAACCCCCCAGACGGCCTCCCTCTTGCTGCTGCAGTTGCACTAATAAAAAAAGTTTTATATCCCAATTTGTGTGGTGAATCCTTTAACCAAGTCTCTTGAAAGAGACAAACATGGAATTGTTCAATATAATCATGCCAGTCAGGGTCTATAAGCTTACTTTTTAGGCCTGCTACATTCCAGGAGACCATAGTGACTAATCCCCTTCCAGTTGGGGTCATATCATTGGTAATAGGGCTCTGAGATATGGTTGGTTCCTTTCTACGGGGCAAGTGCTCCTCAATGCTTCCTACCCCTGTAACTTGATGATTATTTTCTTTCTGGGAATCAGCTACTATTGGGTCTCTAATCGGTCCCCAATATACTTGATTTAGTCAATCAACTATTTCAAGATCAGAATATCCTTTTCTCATTTGCACTCCCCCATTCCTGTGTTTGCTCCTCTGTGCTCTAAACTTACAAGTATATGGATCCAGGCTAAACCTCATAGCATTTTTTTGGGAGCACTGGCTCTCTGTTCTATAATAATCAGGCCTTCAATTAGTCTTTCATCCCTTAATGTCAGAGCAACAACATCTTGCATCCCAGCCTCTCCTGGCATCCTTTCCGCCCTCGTAATGTCTGAGCGGATTAGGGATAAGCAATGTCGTTTATATCTGATCCAGTGTATAAGTTTGTTCTTTAGGGAATCCTCATCCTCTATACTATTTTGGGCCAGTTTCGGGACATTTAGCAAGTAAACTACATCAGCCCTAGGGGGCCTTATTTTTCCCTCAAGGTGTCTACTCCTTGTAGTCGAGTGCATGCTACCATTATATAATAGAGTAAAGGGTTTCAATATACTTTCCATCTTCTCTTCTTGTAGCCCTGTTTCCAAGCGGGACTCCCTTAGGAAATTCACAGATTCTTGTCGTAACTCTCCTACCTCAACTACAGAATAGTTACATTACCCAATATTACACTCATTTTCCCCTCTCACACATCCTTGTGGTGCATATGGAATACTAACTGTAGTTGAAGTAGAATTGGGCTGGACATTCTGGCCCATATTTATACTTTTTGACGCAAAACTGCGCTAACGCAGTTTTGCGACAAAAAAATTAGCGCCGGCTAATGCCATTCTGAAGCGCCATGCGGGCTCCGTATTTATTGAATGGCGTTAGCCGGCGTTAGCCGACCGGCGCTGCCAGGTGTGCGTGAAAAAAAACGACGTACACCAGGCAGCGCCGGCGTAGGGAAAAATGGCGTTTGGGCGTCCCAAAATGGGGCAAGTCAGGCTGAGGCCAAAAAATCGTCTTAACCTGATTTGCGCCATTTTTTTTGGGCGCCCAGGCGCCATTAACATGACTCCTGTCTTAGCAAAGACAGGAGTCATGCCCCCTTGCCCAATGGCCATGCCCAGGTGACTTCTGTCCCCTGGGCATGGTCATTGGGCATAGTGGCATGTAGAGGGGCACAAATCAGGCCCCCCTATTCCACAAAAAAAAAAATATATATTTACCACAACTTACCTTTTCTTCCCTGGGATGGGTCCCTCCATCCTTGGGTGTCCTCCTGGGGTGGGCAAGGGTGGCAGGGGGTGTCCCTGGGGGCAGGGAAGGGCACCTCTGGGCTCCTTCTGAGCCCACAGGTCCCTTAACGCCTGCCCTGACCCAGGCGTTAAAAAGAGGTGCAAATGCGGGGTTTTTTGCCCCGCCCACTCCCGGGCGTGATTTTTGCCCGGGAGTATAAATACCACGCACATGCCTGGGAGTAATTTTTTAAGACGGGAACACCTACCTTGCATCTCATTAACGCAAGGAAGGTGTTCACGCAAAAAAATGACGCTAACTCCATGAACTTTGGCGCTAGACGCGTCTAACGCCAAAGTATAAATATGGAGTTAGTTTTGCGTCGAATTTGCGTAAAAAAAACGGTGCAAATTCGGCGCAAACGGAGTATAAATATGCCCCTCAGACTTTGGGGGGATATACGTCTACCTTGTGAATGTAATGATACTGTTGAAGTCTCCTCTGTACTCTGATCTCTATGGGTTCCCATATTCCCCCCCTTTTTCACAAGAGCTGATAATGTTCCTACTTCAAGTGTTAGCTCTCTGACTTCCTGCATTAATCCAATCATTAGATCATAAAGATCTGTTAAACTCCTTGTTTTGCATTATAAGCAGTTTTCTGGATCTTGATTAACTAATGGTGTCTTCTCTATAGCTATCTGTACCAAGGGGATGGCTTGGTCGTGCTTACCCACGGGTTTCCCCTCTTGAATCTTCTGTGCTTTATTAATAGCGGGTTCTGCCAGGACTGCATACTTATTAGAACACACAATGTCGCTCTTCTGCACATGGCCCTTCTTCCTAGTGCTTTCTAGTGTAGTTGGAGGATGGCATATGGCCCGTGTTATATCATCTTTGTGGCTAGCTATCCTGATAGCGGGAGATAGATTTTCCGCTTGCTGGCTGTTACTTTCTTTCCTATCAATTGGTTTCCCTTTCCCTAGTTCTATTTTCTTTGTATAATAGGAAGTTATCTTTTTTTCAGAACCCTCCCGAGGGGTGGTCCTATTACTTAGTAAAGACTCTACCTCCTCTATAAGGTCATCAATTTCAGATGTTGTGCAATTCTCGCCAGCATTCCTAAGTTTTTGTGTGGTTTTCTCCTTTCCCCGTGGGGGTTTTGATCCCTTGCGTTTCCCCATACCTTTTTACTTACTATTTAATTCTTCGCCTCCACTGGATCTAATACAGGGGCTCTAGGCTCTTGCCCGGTGGTGCTATTTAAATTATCCTTAAGTACCAGGCACGGGATACTAGGCCCCTGGACAGACTAGAATATATAGTCCCCTTCGATTCCGGTAAACGCTTTTATTTTTGTAAATTGGATATCCTGCCACTTAAATATCTGGCCCTGCCTTCCAAACCTCTCTAAAGGGTAGCAGCGTCCCACTCCTTGTCTATATACTTAGTTAATGAAACCCTCCAAAATATAGCCACCAGTAACAGCAGGAGAACATGAAAGAGAGACTAGTATTATTAGAGCTGAAAGGAAGTAATACTACTCAATTTAAGGTGTATGGAATGATCTCTGTTCTGTTGTGTAGCAGACTAGTCCTCTTACTGCAGGTGAAAGAGGGGGGGCCCAGCCCAGTCTCCTCCGGTCTCCGAGGGGCACAGGACAGGCCCGTCCTTGGCCCGGGCTTTGCCCGGGCACCTCCCGCGCACGTCCCGCGTGGCGGGAGCGCTACATGGTTTTTAACGGGCTCCTGCCCTTTCCTTTGCTGGTTGTTGGCTCCTCCTGCCCCCAGGTGCCAATGATGTGTTTCCCGCGTGGCGGGAGCTCTACGTGGTTTTTAACGGGCTCCTGCCCTTTCCTTTGCTGGTTGCTGGCTCCTCCTGTCCCCAGGTGCCCCCAGGTGCCGATGATGTGCTTCCCGCGAGGCGGGTGTGCTACGTGGTTTTTAAAGGGCTCCTGCCCCTTCCTTTGCTGGTTGCTGGCTCCTCCTGCCCCCAGGTGCCCCCAGGTGCCGATGATGTGCTTCCCGCGAGGCGGGAGCGCTACGCGGTTTTTAAAGGGCTCCTGCCCTTTCCTTTGCTGGTTGCTGGCTCCTCCTGCCCCCAGGTGCCGATGATGTGCTTCCCCATTTTATATCAAAGACAAGTCTAAGAAAATCTGTAAAGTCCTTAATATATGAGGGGAGAATCCCCACAAATGGACTCAGGAAAGAATCCATTTAGACTGAGAAGCTTGTGCACAAATCCATGTGGGTTAAAGCAATATTTCTTCAAAGACTAATGCTGGCACGCTCACAGAGGTCTTCTTCCCACCTCTGGCTTAGAAACCAAAAACGCACTGGTGAGACAAAATACCCTATCCCACCCTCAGAAGACAACTGGATCTTTGGACTTAGTAAGGAGTATAGTAGTCAGACTCGTTCAACACAAATCAATAACATAAGAACCATAAACAATTCGAAACACCATGAACAAATGTAAACTCAAAATCAAACTCCAAATCGAATACAGTTTCAAAGCTTTATCACAATCCGAAAATCAATGTAACGTATATGGTGGGAAAAACTAAATTATAACCATACATGAAAACTATTGGCTGACCAAAACGTCTAAAGAGATTTAGCCTACTAAACATCAATATTGTTAAACACTCCAAAAGAATGACATAAATCAGCAAGACGACAATATGCACATCAATTTCAGATTTCAAAGCAGATGATTGTGACATCAGTAAATCATAAAAATATAAATTTAACAATCAATTTATCAAGGCTGGGCAATCCTTATCACTAACACGAATTTGGACTGGCATGTGTGGGAACCAGCTAACACATGCGGGCAAAAACAAAAAGGAAAAGACAAAAGTAATTTGGAAAAATCATCTCACTAGGACAACTCTCTATAAAATATGTTGGTGCAATTGTCTAAGCTGAAAAAATAAATCACATTTAGTTATACCTCTCCTCATGTGAGAGCGGTTAGAAAAAACTCAATGAGCAGACTGATCACATTCTCATGACATCGGTTAACAGCAGCATCAGGACAGTGCAGAACACGCGTGGCACATAGGACTGGTCAGCAGTTAAGAATTGATTGGGCATACTAGTACTGAACAGCATAAGCAAATGGGGCATATCGACTGAAAGGAGACTCATCAGAAGACTTGGAGAAGGACAGGCGGTGACAGCAGCAGACTCCAGGCAGGAGTTGACTAACTCTGGCAGTCTACTAGACAGACTGATTCCAAGTTTCAAAGTCTCTCACTAATTAGAAATATCCACAGGCCTTTCAATTTGTCCTCCAGATGGGCTCATCTCATGCACAAGATTCAGCATCCAATGGTAGTCCCTGACACCATAAAGACTGCAACTATTCTGGATTTTTAATAATTTAGGACATCCAACATTACATCAGCAACCTATGGAAAAAACAGGTCAGAGGGAACAGAATAAGCACATAATTTTCCTCTACTTCTGCAAGAATGAATCTTCAGGCCTAGTCTAGTTATAAAAGCCTAAATGCACATTAATACAATGAATGCACTCATAAATCCTATTGTGCAATTTACAATTGAAGCAAATAAGCAAATCAAATTATTTTACTGCAAAGATTATTTATGACAGAAAACAATTTAAACGTTCATTTATTTTTCTACACACATATAACTTATGTTGATAAAATTCATATTTCTTGATCATTTAATACTCATAATATATTTCAATTCTGCTATTTCTTCTTAAAGATAATAATTTGAACATTAATTCATGTGAGTAATTCACTCAAATATAAGTGCACAATGTCTTCATGTTAAAACGTGATGTCAAATAAGAATGGAGGCCACATTCTCCACCATATTTCAAACGTGCACATTTTACATTTCCATGTTAAATTATTTCTGTTAGACTTTTAAATGAAGGTTTGTAATTCACCATACACTAACTTCTATGCCGCAAATGTGTTAGTAAAATCCGATCTCTATCACTAACTAGTTTTAAATTCTTAAATGCAATAACAGAACTAAAATAGCGTACTATGGCCTAGATAGTCTTTAAAATCACGGTGTAATCTCTGTATACATGTTGTCCCATAAAAAGAAAAATGTTTCCTTTTTTGCACAATCATCACTGTTTTGTGTGATTTCAAAATGAGTTTGATAACACATCTACTTGACACTTTCTAGTGCTTTCAGTACAACAGTGCATTTCAGATCCAACATCATGGTAGGTTTCAGTGTAAAACACCGAGAGAATGGGACAATAGAAACTACCGTCATGGGGGACAACTAGTTGCTGAGTAGAGTCTGAGACATGCTGTCCCAAACACCAAAGGATGGGTAATTGATTTCCAGGTAAGAAAAGGTAGATTCCTTATAAAAGGTTAGCAGATGCAGAAGGGAGATCCCTATAAACGGTTAGCAGATACAGAAGCCACCTTTCTTGCTTTTACCCTTTGTCAGTTACCTCAGTCTCCCTTTTCTTGCTTCCTTGTACTGACCACTGTATTTGTTTTTGAATGGTTCTTAGTATTTTGTCTTCACTACTTTTTTTTTTCTCTTGCTTTTGTTTTCTACTATGATTTGCCTCAGGCGAGTGGGAGTCTGTTTTAGGCCTGGCTTCAGATTTCCTATTTTGATCGGCAACTTTGATGCGACTTTCAGGTGGACTGAAGCTCTATTCATCAAGTTTCTTAGGTAAGTTTTTGGGTTTGCCTGAGACTAGTTACAGCAACAATTAATATCATGACAGGTAAGGCACCTCACATATTTTTATAGCACTTACCCATTTAGTAGAATTCTTCTTCTCTATTTAATACTCACTGTTCTATGTTTTCTCACTTGACAATGAGTGCCTCCGTGACACTATGCCTTCTTGTATCTCAGAGAGTTCAGTCCAGGCACAGTATCAACCATCCAGCAGGAAACTCTTGTTCTCTTTAATTCCATACCCACTATTCATGTTTTAGAATCTAGGGCTTCCTACTTTATAGGCATGTAATACAGGAAATAGGACCACACAGGAGGGGAGAAATCAAGATTAACTTTGCTGGCATTTGGTCTCACTTGCAAGGTGGTTACTCATGGTCCTCTGTTAAGGGAAAATTCACTTGCTTACTACCCCTCCTGGGGTATAGGCCACCAAGGAGGACTCCAGTCATCTCTGTCCTGGGTTTTTCTTTCAATCTGATTCCAGGTGTAACCCATCTCCAATAGGTTAGCCTTGAGGCCCCAATGCCAGGTGGCCTTCCTCTTTTCCTTTTCCCTTGAGAGTTCAAGGTGAGGGCTAACCTAGTGGTGTTTGATGCGAGCTTGCAGAGAGTGTGACCTATTCAGCCCCAGCTTGTTTTTGCATGATTTGTTTATGAGTAGAGAGCTGGAAAGTCTGCTTCATTACGTCATTGTTGCTGGTGGTGTTTGGTCTGTGGATTTGGAGGATTTTCCTCAGAGTGGTGTTGTTGAAGGTCTGGACTTTGTTGGTTGTCGTATCTGTTGTCCTCCAAGTTTCTGCTCCATACAAAATGAGTAACTTTACGTGTTAAAAAACTTGAACTTGGTTTGCAGCATTAGGTCCTTGGAGCTCCAGATCTTCTTTAGCTAAATGAAGCAGCCCTTGCTTTGCCAATTCTTGCCTTGAGGCATGAAATTGATTGTTGATTCTTTAAATGTGTTCTACCAGCAGTAATCGAAGATGGGAAAACAAAATCTTAAAACATGAATGAGGAACGGGGAAGAGACCCTAAGAGTCAGATCAAAACTCAAACATACTATTATTAGCATTTCATGAGCTTGCGGTATCCTAGATCAGAAGATATGTTTTTGTAGCTGATAACAGTAATGAAAAAGAACAAAAACAAGGAAGGAAACTCTTTGGGATAATAACCCTAATTCTACTTTGACAATACTATAATTATCAGTGGCAACAAATCCAATGGTGAAACTTCTGGGTTGATGCCCTTCATAGACTTTCATATTGAACTCTTCCAGGGTTTTAGCAACTGTGTGCTTTGTACATGAAGATCATTGCAACTACAACATACCAAGAAATGCTTGGTAAGGCATCAGCAATGGTGACACTAGCAGTTACCCTTTTTTAACTCCCTCGAAGGAGATATCACATGCAGTGACATATATGTAGACTACAGCTTGTTAGCTGGTTAATGAGTCTGTAGTGAACCTGATGGACTGCATAGTGCTCTCCTTCATTGCATGACCAAGCAAATCTAGCACCTGATAATGCAGCTGTGTCACAGCAACAATTGAAAAATAGTCCTGCTAGGGACCTTCCATTTTGGACAAACAGCCTCCACAAATTGCAGAAACTCCTCCTCTTCCAAAATAAAAATGGGAGAAGATCAAGCGGTAACATTATGCTGGCTAGCCGAATGTATAATTGGACTCGAATATGGGTTTCAACTCTCAAAAGGTATGGGAATTGTTTTGGTGGTACACATGCTCCTTACTGAGCACAGGTCTTATAAAGTGTTTGTTTAGTTTCTTTTTGTAATTTCTCAAATAACCAATGCACAGGTAGGCTGCTTGTGCACTTTAGAGTTACTGTGACATCCTTATTTTCCTTGTACTCAGTATTCAGTGTAAGCAGCAGAGAAGCCTTTATTGCCAAATACATCTTCTATATCATCAGCAGCATTGCCTTTCTTTTCAGCTTCTTCTCTTTCAGCAACAGCCTTATTTTTCGGTGCTGTTACCACAAGAGTGAATGTTGTTTTTACATGTGGACCCTCTTACCATTATGTCTGCACTGGTCTAAGGCAATCTATGCTATCTGCAATGTTGCCCTCTTCAGTCTATGAGCAAAGATGCTCTAAACTGGGGAGATGAGTTTCATTATAGAGCTAAAGTCAGAAGTTGTGGTGGAGCTAGGCTGTGCTAGGACTGTGTCTGCGTTGGTGTTGAATTTTGAGTTCTTGAGAAGCTTGGGTTAGATGGTGCTGGTACTAGAGGAGGCTGAACAGAAATGATTTGCACTTCCAGTGTGCCAACCTACAATTAAACAATCACTGGTTTATCACCCTTATTGCCAGATAGGCTTTCTAGATCCTCCATTTTCCTTTGTCTACTCTGGCATAACTACTGAGTTCACTCCAAGTCACCTTCAGCTAAAAGTAGACTTGGAGTATATGGGGGAGTGTCCTTTCTTTTTCTTCTTAAGATGGCAAAGACAGTGTATCTGGTGTAAGAGCAGCCACGACATCCTGCTATGCAACAAGCTCAACTCCTTACTCAGCTCCTACCTCAGGAAGACCAGGTGTAGCAGATTCTTGTTGCTGTTGAGTTTCTTGGAAATAACAGTTTTTCTATTACTGTTATAAATATAGATGTTTTGTTGGCTCTGATACTTTGTTGTGAGTATAGTATTTGCTTTTGGTGATAAACTAATTTCGCTGGTGTGATATTTTCTTTTTTCCTTTTTCATTACAGCCTTGACAGAGCGACTGGTGTTGAGAAACACACGTTGGATATGTTTTTTGTTTGTTTATTTCATGATTTGTGTAATTATGCCCAGTACTGTTTCTTTTTTAATCAAATGAATAAATGTAACATACTGAGAGAATATTAACAAATGTGATGCAAAAATCTATTACATGATGATGGTTATATAAACATTGGTTTGTTAATATTGAGATTGATACATTGTAAATAATAAATTAATTTTGAGAATATGGACTAGCATTATAGATTTTCTTAGGTGCCGCTTGCAGGATTTTTATAACATGGTTGTAAGTGACTAAAATCTATTTCTTCAAGAGTACAGTTATGGCTGCAAAGAGGTATAACAGTCTGGGCAGGACTTTCATCTTCAAAATCGCTACCTTACCTTTCGGGGACAAAGGCAGCTGACACAAAGACTGGAGAGATTGTCATATATAGGCAACCAATTTTTCCATATTTCCATCAATCAAATCTTGTTACGTATGGTGAATATTTACTCCTAAGTATATCATGGTCTCATATTGCCATTGCAACTGTGTGTCAGGGAGTAATCACCTCTGATAATTCAATAGTTTAATCAGTAGGAACATGCATAGTTTATTCCAATTAATTGACAAACCTAATATCCGAATGAATAAGTTCAAAAGTTCTATCAGTTATGCCACCACAACAGCTTCTGCTCAGAGATATAGCAGTGTGTCATCCACATATAAGGACACGATATAAGGTTGGCATTCAATCACTATTCCCCAGATCGGGCCCTTTGACCACAGCAGCCAGGCCATAGATTCCATCGCTAGTGCACAAATTTGATCTCAGCTCAACTTTGAGAGTGACACTGCCCTCACTACAGCCATGAATCAAGTACCATCACTGGTGGGATGTTATGGAGACATCTTTCTAGATTGATGTTCCAAAAAAATGAGTGTAAGGCTTAAAACCTGAATTCTTTGCGGGAAAGGACATTTTCCAAAGGGATAATTTTCACAGGTGTACCTTCAAGGCTTCACTATAATCCTTTGAATTTGAGCTTTATCATAATGTCTATATTTTACAATCAGACATGAGACTGTTCTAGTATTACAACAGTAGTCACAGTGCAGGCACAATAGTGCCCTAGTGTTGATATGTGCAGAGACAAAGTTACAGTACTGTCCTGACTGTGTCATCTTTCTTACAGTTTACATCTTCTCTCTCCATGTACCCAAATAATCAAACAACAGAGTTCATCCTCCTGGGGTTCACTGACCAGCAACATGAGACTATTGGTATCTTCTTGCTCTTTATCATCATCTACGTCATTACGCTGATAGGAAATATTTTCATCATGGTGGTCATTCGATGTGAGCCTGAACTGGATACTCCCATGTATTTCTTTATTTCCAGCCTATCCTTTGTTGATTTCTGTTTCAGCACTGTCACAGTCCCCAGGCTGTTAGCGAGCCTCCTTACGGAGTTGAAATACATTTCTTTTACGGCATGTTTAACACAGATGTTCTTTTTTGGGGTCCTGGGTATCACAGAAGAGTTCATTCTTGCTGTGATGGCTTATGACCGCTGGGTGGCAATCTGCAGACCTCTTCACTACACTGAGATGATGAGCCCCCGGCTATGCAAGGCTTTGGTGGTAGGATCCTGGCTTGCTGCCTCCTCGCATTCCCTATTGCACTGCATCAGCACCTCCAAATTGTCCTTCTGTGCTGACAACCACATCCACCACTTCTTCTGTGATGTGACAGTACTGCTCAAGCTTTCCTGCAGTGACACCTCCACCAATAAGCTTATTATATACACAGAGGGGACCCTGATCATTATGGGCCCTTTTCTGTTTGTAGTTGTTTCCTACATAATGATTATCTCTTCAATTCTGAAGATACATTCTGGGGCAGCAAGGTGGCGGACATTTTCTACTTGTTCATCCCACCTGACTGGAGTTTCCTTGTTTTATGGCACAGCCACGTCCATTTACTTCCGACCTACATTGAGCTACGCATTAGAATCTGACGGAATTGTAAGTGTTGGGTACTTTGTAATAACCCCCATGTTAAACCCATTCATCTACAGCTTTAGGAACAAGGAAGTCAAAGAAGCAATGAGGAAAACAATACAAAGAATTCTTTCCACCAAAAATAAATGACTATTTTGTGTTTAGGATTGCAGTGAACACACCAGTGGCCTTCAAAAGAGATGTGTTACCCTTTAAAAATTGACAGCTGACATATAGTTAATAACATGTGATTAACACTTTTCTCTTGACAGCATCAACCAGATGAGATCATGCTGGAGATTCTCAAATTAAACGAGATTGCAAGAATACATTCTGTCTCTTTCTTTGCCCACACCTTATTATAAAACTAAAACCTCCCCCTCATTTGAAGTAGGACCCCTTAGTCCTATCTCTCAGAAAATAACTCAACACCTCCATCTTTACCATTCATCTCCCTACCTAATGCTTAATTTCTGAAAGGATAGGTGCTGAGGATCAAAGTTTTACTCAGAAGCCTGTAGCCAGTGCTACTGAATGTCACTGTGCCGAATACCAAGGTCACACATTCTTGATTCCACTTCATGCCTCTTTAATCCACCAGCAGACCCTCTATGTCACTCTTGCAGATTCCTGCTTTCTTCATTTGTCCCAGTATTTCCATCTTTCACTTTCTGCTTCTTTCTTCTGTGTTTCGCCATCACTTGCTCTGGGTCTAAATCTGAAGAGCAAAAATAAATGCTGTTCTCCAAAAAGAAATGTGAGTGAGCTCCACCTGCAACTAATGGCTCAAATTAAGGGCCATCCCTACCTCTTGATCTTTCCTTCCACATGTAGTCAGTCTCCAACTTTAAGGGCCTCATTTACAAGGAAATGATGCAGCAAAGTGCAACAAGCCAGCTTGCTGCAGCACGCCAATTTAAAAGTGAGGGATGCGTCATATTTACAGAAATAGGACGCATCTCTGTGCTTTCCTCTGCACTGTTACAAAAAACTGATGGCAATCACCAATGCAGACACCCTTGCACCATGGTGCAAGTGTTCCTGTGCTGCAGGGATGATTGTTTATGTGCAGGAAGTGACACCTTCCTGCACATAAGCAATCATTAATGGTGGTTTCCTCTTTCAATTTGTGCTTCAGAATGCAGCACACATAGAAAGAGGAAAAAAACAGGGAGAAATAATGTTATTTCTCCCCATTGTACCACTTTAATGCCACCCCGGAGGTGGTGTGAGAATCTGACACATTCCCAGCCTTGTAAATCTGGGAATGCCACAGATTCTATCAGATTACATGTGTGTTGCATGTGAACACCCACAGCAACACCCCTGGAACACCCCTTTCATGCAGTATTATGCATGAAAGGGGGACATATTTACAAGGCCATAAAAAGCCATGCAAGGTGGCGTTGGGTGGCCCTGTAAATATTGGCTGGCACACTGTGCCACATGAGCTTAAAGAAAATGGAGCTCCGGTGGCGCAGTGTGCCACAGGGGCCTTATAAATGAGGCCCTAAATATTTATGCTTAGTGTGTCTTATATCACTTTTGTAGTTGTCCCTTTAAACTCCTGTAACTTGCAGATTGCATTGAATACTCACACGTTTTTTTATAAAGTGGTACGAGTTGCCCCTATGAGGTAGACATTGTCAATGGTGCATCTACAACAGAAACACTGGTAAACAATGTGGCACGTATATGGATATTTTGGCAGAAACTGAAACTTTTACATTATTGACATTGATGGCATGAATGCTTGGTTTTTTATTACCTATTTGTGGAATAAATGCAACTGGGACATCTGAAGTTGCTGCGTGATCATCTACTTAGGCTAAAAGTGAATAAAGATGACTTGTTGTCCAAACATCATGTTGTTCATATAATCCTTATATTCTGGGCCCTGGGCTCCAGCCTGACAGAGACATTGAAAACCAGTCATATGAGTGAAGAATTTTTAACCATCCTAAAAGGAAGACACAAAGACTTTCCATACATATCTTTGACCACAGTCCCAATGACTAAATAGATACTGAGATAATATATTAACAAATGGGTATCCGAAGTGAAGTTGAAAGCTTAGGTATGATTGGCTCAATTCGGTAGTTTCTGATGAAGGAATTCATTAAAGTGATTTTACATGTATTTGTAATACTTAACGAGAATGAACTAGAAGGTTAAATAGAAGGCTTGTTCGCTTTCACACTTAAGCAATAGACAAGCGAGTTGGAGCTGGTTGTGCAAATTCCTCACAATCTGCTTTTGGATAACTATTTAAAGTTTTGCAAAAATTATATTATGTACAATTGCACAAAAGGCAAAACTAGCATTTAGTGTGAAATGCATCCCTAGCCCATTTGAACACGAGAACATATTTCATGAGTAAAAAATAGCGCAAAAAACAAAAGTTTTGGTAATGTCACCAATTATGTAATTAGACATCTCATGAACGATGCATTATTGAGGTCATAAGAAGTGCATGATGGCAACACAGGTTATAATTAGGTCACTGAACTTTAACAAGTCAACTTAAGTTTATTTTTGTTTTTCAGACATTAGCTTTTAGCATATTTCAACACCTCACTTTGTCACTTTAACCTTTGCTTTTTTCTGCCAATTTCTAGTTTCTTAGGTTTTACCATAAGCTCTTATTACCATTTCCAACTATAAAACCACTTTAACCTTTGTTTTTTTTCAGTGAATTTGTGGAGGCTTTTTATATCATATTTAGACAATTCTTGCCAGGCGGTGCACCCATGCCACCACAGTCATCCAACTTCTCGTTGCGCTTGGCCTTTGGCAAATAGTTGGCCATAGATCTTGGGTTCCAGCCAGGAAATGTGCATGGACTTTTGAAATTATTTTTAATTATTTCAGCCCTGGTGGATGGGGGCCCCAAAGGGCTTGGTAGCCTCAAGGTGGGGCATGCATTCCTCCCTCCCCTTTATTATAGAATTGATTCATGGAGATAGGTCCCCACGGTGACAGAATGGCTTGGGGAGGGGTCTGGGCATCCCCCTCCCCTTTAATTTTCAAGTCAGTCATGGCCTTAAGGAGACTCAGGGAGGGCCCCTGCATGCTCCCTTCCCGCTAAGATTGATTGAGCTGCCACCTCAGGCCCTTGCCCTCCCAAGGGGGATTGTTTTTTTAAAGTGCAGATTTGCGGATCAACTGCAAATGTGTGGTAAAATACAAAAAATATAGTTTTGGCCACGGTGTGGGGGCCCTCTAGGAACCTCCACCTAATGAGGCGGGGTATCACTACCAGGCCCCCTTATAGCTTTTTTTACTATATTTCAGGACAGGGACTGAGTCCAGAGTCCTAAGATGGCTGCCGCCACATTGTTGTTGATGTGGTGGCAGCCAATCAGATATAATCCTGAGATCTGTCTGCTTTGGTGTAATTTATTCCTACATTTTGAACCTTAATTTCTCAAAAGCTACTGAACACATTTACATCCAGTTCCAGAAACCAAGCTTTCAGAATAATGGGCCAGATATACTAACATTAGGAATGCCAATTTCCTAATTGGGAATCTCTCTGAATCGTAATTAGGAAATTGGTATTCCTAATGTTGAAACTCTTTTCAGTTTCATTAACAATTCCTAGTGGGTCACAAATAGACCTACCTCATGCATAATAATGAAGCAGGTTGTAATTTGCATATCATTAGGAATTTCAGCCATCACAGGGAAGGTGACCTGCTAAGGTCAACAGACCACCATGTCTGTGATTGCTTTTTAATAAAGCTAACTTTTTTTTTTTAAATGCATCCCGGTTTCCTTAAAGGAGAAAGGGATGTGTAGAATTTTTTTTTTAAATCCAACTTCGCAGTTTTATTTTTTAAGAGTAGGCAGTGGTCCCTCTTTAAAAATATTTTTATTCATATTCTCAAATTCTCCTGAGGGACCCCTTCTCCTTCGCGAATGGGTTACCACCAGTTTTAAACTAGTGGTAAAGTATTACTGTTTTGCAATTGGAATTCTGTTGCAAAACAGTAATGCATACTATTGCTGATTTGGTATTCGGAAGGGACACTCTAAACATGCCCCTTCCAAATAACGAATTGCAAATGCAAATTGCGATTCGGTAACCAGTTACCAAATCGCATTTAACATTTTGTACATAAAAAAAACATTTTTCCAGTTGCAACCTGGTCCATTTGTGAGCCAAAAAAAGCTTTGTATATCTGGCCCTAAAATCTAACTTTCTGCCCAAATTGGTGTAATTCTGTTCAGCCATTTTGGGTGTAATTGTGTCAAATTTTCCTGTGGAAATTTGTATTAGTTGTATATTATTACAATTCCTAACTATAACGTTACTTTAGCCCTTTTATTTTTCAGTGTATTTCTAACATGCCCAGTGCAGTGCAAGCTCTGTCCTACACGGGAGCACCCCTCCCACCATGCATAGCCCAGCATGCCAGGGGTGACAACAACCCCCTTGCCCACCGAACACAGCCTCCTGTGCTTGATGGTGCTGCCTCTGTCCCTTCTTGAGGCAGCACCATGATCAAAGAATCTTACTGAAAAGCCCTTGCAGGTCATTATGGAGCCCTTCTTGCCAGAGCAGCGAATAATAAATGAACATCTTTTGGTGCTCATTCATTATTCTGTTTTTTGAGGATGAAGAGTGAGGTTTCTATTGCTTGGACACTCACATTTATTTTTACATTACGGGCCAAGGGGAGCACCAAGGCTCCGTGGTCCCTGCTGGCACCCCAGCCAGCACCCTGGTGGGATTCAGACATTTATTTTTTATCCTAGGTTGCCACGATGCACACCAAAGGCACCCACAATTTTTCTTTTAAAGTGGGGTTTCCATAGGGGAAGCTCCAAGGTCCCCAAGGCCTCTGCTGGCTCCCCAGTCAGTACCTAGATAGGGTGCAGACAGGACTTGGCTACACATTGAAAATGGGTGCCCACCCAGGGCACCCACAACATAGGCGTTATTGGGGGCCATAGAGGAGAGCACCAAGGCCCCCGAAGGACAACGTAGGCTCCCCAGTCAACACCCTTTATGGGTGCAAATGGGAACCACCTTTAGTCTTTTGCTCTTGCTCAGGCAGGGGCAGTTTATTTCTGTGCTCCAGCTGCAAAGAAGCTAAGTTGTTTTCTTTCCCTGCCTGGCAGATTGGGGGCAGGGAATAAAGTTTACATTCCCTGCTCGCACACTCCCTGGTAGGAAACACAGCAGTGTTCCAGCAGATGAGGTCCCCTGGACACTAGTCTCATTGGACCCCAGGGCTGATCTATAGCTCTGGAAGGGGAGCTCAATGCCTCATTCCCATAAAAAAATGATCCTGAGGGATGGGGTCCCTTTAGGCCTTACACAGACTCACCTCCCTTAAATAGAATAGTATTCCCGGGGAATGGGGTACCCAAGTCCAGTCACAGGTTCAGGGAGGCAAGCAGCATGGCCTCTCCCCAATGATTAACATATTGGCCACGGGCAAGGGGTCACCTGGGGCATCCTGAATTCTCAGGGATGGGAGATGCACAACCTTATCCCCTATAAAAACATTGGACTAAACCCCCAGCCCTGGCCTTCCCGAAGGGGTTATATACTAAGAGGGCAGGAACCCATGTTTTTTTCTAAAGGGACAGCTCACACATGGATCCTTATGGATCTGTGATCTTGTTAAATAAAAATTGGGTTTTTGCCTCAGGGAGTCCATCTGAGACCCCTCAAAACAAGGCCTGATGGGTATCCCTACCCTGCCCCATATTTGTTTTTTTCATTCATTCTACAGGACGGGGGGCTGAGTCAATGAGATCTAAAATAGCTGCTGCCACGTCTTTTTTGATGTGGTGGCTGACAGTCAGATCATATCTTTTTATCTGTTGGAGCCACAGTTCCTCCTTGCCAAAAATGTACCATATTTACCATTATATGACACATTCCTGCTCTCTGCCTGTGCTGGCACAAAATGTGCTGCTAGCGCCAACTCAGGCACCCTTGCACTGTGGTTTAAGAGTGGCTGCATTGTAGGCAACTTTGTTTTTGTGCAGAAAATGGCACCTTCCTGTACAAAAACAACACTTGGAGGCATTTTCCTCTTCCAATGCAGTACACATAGAAAGAGGAAACAAGGAGAAATGTATATATTTGCCCTTGTTGTGCCTCTTAGGGTATGGCATACACTTCTGATGCATTTCCAGATCATCCACTATTGGAATGCTCGCACACAACTCATGTAATTTCCTCACCACACAGTGTAATGGAAGGCGCTGCCTTTTATTACACCAGATTTACCAAGCCACTCAAGGCCACAAAGGGCCTTTCATGGCTTGGTTGGGTCACCATGCGTTGCCTTGCTTGGTGCAAGGCAATGCAAAATCTATAATAAAAATGCCCCTTAATTTCTCTAAAATTCCTGAACGGATTTACAACAAATCACAGATAGCATAGGTTCTGGACCAAGATTTAGCATTTTGCCAAATTAGGTGTAAGTTCTTTAGCCATTTTGACTGTAGCTGTGACTAACTTTCCACTGGAAAATTGCACAGGGAGAACGCATTTTGGGATCCTCCTCTATTTCTCAGCCCCCGCTTGATGGAGCACCAGTGGTGGGGTTGGACACATAGACCCTGCTCTCAACCCTTTGCTGGTAGGCAGTTGGACAGAGGGTCTGGCCATAAGGGCTGACAATATGATGTTACAATGTAAAGGGTATCATTTTAAGTAAGGCAGACAGATATACTGACTTTGTCAACAGGCCACAACACCAAAGTGTAAAAAAAAGTTGCTTTATTGACTTTATGAACACATAAACATATAAAGAATAGATTTTTTCTTTGTTAAAAAATCTTCAGTAATTGTAATCAAATTCATATTTCATTACTTGACATAGTGCAGTGTTTAATAAAATTGGTTGTTTGAAAAAAGTCTAATATTGTTTTCTTAAAAAATAATCCAAGTCTATTTGAACAGTTTTCAAGGTGCAGCCATAGAACCAACCACAGAAGGGCCCTGCAGTCCAACTGAAAAGTATAGAGCTCCAGCCAAGAGTCCATTAACATATTTGGTAAGCTCTCCTGGGGTCATGAACTTAACCCATTTGATGCTGAGGACAGAAAGATTCCATCCTCCGGCACGCGGGTCGTGTGCTGAGGACAGAACCATTCCATCCTCATCACATGACCACCAAATCCCTCTGCTGTAAACAGTATAGGGATTTCCTTTTGTGTTTTTTTGCCTCGGGAGCTGGGGAAGAGCTTCCCCAGCCGCCTGAGGCATTTTTTTTCAATGTAATGATGATGGCGCGCTGACGTCATTACATTGAGAGTGAAAGTGCAATTAGCTCATTTTACTTTCACTGCTTTGGTACTTGTAAGGCTATCTCAGTCTCCAGAGCACCAAAGCACACAGGAAAGGTATCATTGGAAAGGGGAGAATCTCTTGTTTTCAATGGTACCTATTCCATGTGAATCCCTGCTTGGGCATTACCCAAGAAGGGTGATCTCCAGGCAGGGATCCACAACACTAGACACCAGGAATTTGTTTTGGGAGTAGCCTCTTAGGCAAGGGCTGCTCCCAATATTTGGGAATTAATTTTGGCCATTTTCTGCCTCCCCTGGGGGCAGATTGGCTTTACTTGTAGGCCAAATCTGCCCCCCCAGTGGAGACAGAATACCACAAGACACCAGGGATTTTAAAAAAATCTAAGTTGGGGAGTGGCGCCATGAGCAAGGGCCGCTCCCCATTATGAGGTGATTATTTGGGCTATTTTCTTTATTTTTAAGCCAACCTGCTACCTGGGGCAGAATACCACGAGACACCAGGGGTTTTAAAAAATATAAGTTTGGGAGTGGACTGCTACCCATTATGGGATGATTATTTACTTTGGCCTTTTTCTGCCCCGGGACAGATAGGCCCTATTTTTAGGCAAATCTGCTCCAGGAGGGAGAGCAGAAAACCGCTAGGCACCAGGGATTACTTCTTTTTTTATTTGTAGAGGTGGGGACAGAAATCCTTATTTGTATCGGTGGGGGCTGCCCGGCATGCACATGGACATGCCCCCCCTCAAAATAGGGAAACAGCCTTTGGGCGTCAGAAAGCCCACTAGACACCAGGAATTCCTTTTTTATTTGTATCAGTGGCAGCTTCCCATCATGGACGCCCCCCCTCCTCAAAAAGAGAAATGTTCTTTCTGCTGGGGGCTTATGTAACAAATACCCCCATCTGCCCCCTCTCCCCCTAGGACACCGGGGTGGGGCACTAGACTAGGGTAGCCCACTAGACACCAGGGATTACTTTTTTGTAGGGTGTCAGCCATGTCCCACCCCTCAAAAATTGGGACACATTCTTTCTGCTTCCCTTCAAACTAAAGTATCTCATCCCAGTGGCAAGCAATAGGGTATTTGATTCTTTTGGGTGTTGTTTTTACAAATGGGCCAGGAGAGTTTGGCCAACTCCCACTATCATCCCACTTGCAATGGTGAACAGCTGCACTTTGTGGACTTAGGTAGGCTGCCACCTGGAAACACCTACCAGACCCAGACAGTTCCAGGGTGGTGTGCTTCACATACATCCCACACCATGTTCTTATCCACAATGCCCTGCAAACCACAAAGATTGACTATAGACACACTTTTTCCCTCACATTTCTGTGATGTAAACCTCCGTAATCTGCAGGAACCCCCAAATTCCTCCCACCCAACATTGCCGCACTACTGCTGATAATAATGTTGTGCCACTTGTGTGGTTGTGCCTAGTGCAACAGACAGGAACATTTCCAACCAATGCCATTAGGAGTTCCCCAAGCAAGGGCTCCCACTGTCCTTGGTTTAATAAGTTCCTGTCAGTGGCAATAGGTCCAGCCACACAAGTCAAGTACCTTTTTTTATCAGAAGACTTAGGAGAATTCTGGGTGGAAGGAAGTTTGTGACTGTGCAGATTCCAAAAGTTTCCATCATAGAAATGTGAGGAAAATGTTTTATGTCAACATTGCAAGGCATTCTGGATACTACAACCTGGTGAGAGCCTCGTAAGTCACCCCATCCTGGCTTAAGCTAGGTGTATAGTTTTCAAAAGTGTTCATGTTTGCTAGGTTTTCCTAAGTGCTGACTGAGCTAAAGCCCAAAATACACAGCTAGGCATGTTGCAAAAATGAGGTTAGTTTTCAGTTGAAAAATGTGATATGTCCATCCTGCGTTTTGCGCTGTCTCCTCTCGCGGGTGCTAGGTGTATCCACACAAATGAGGTACCATTTTTATCAGGAGACTTACACGAATGCTGGATGGAAGGAAGCTTGCACCTCTGTGCAGATTCCAGAACTTTCCATCAAAGAAATGTGAAGAAAATTTGTTTTTAGACAAATGTTGAGGTTTGCAAGGGATTCTGGGTAACAGAACGTAAAGAGAGCCTCGCAAGTCACCCCATCCTGGATTCCCCTTGGTGTCTAGTTTTAAAAAATATACAGGTTTTCTAGGTTTCCCCAGTTGTCGGCTGTGCTAGATCCCGAAATCCAAAGCTAGGCACATTGCTAAAAACAAGTCCGTTTTCAGTGGAAAAATGTGATGTGTCCCAGTTCCGTTTTGGGCCTACCCACACAAGTGATGTACCATTTTTATTGGGAGGCTTGGGAGAACACAGAGTAGTAGAACAAGTGCTATTACCACTTGTCTTTCTATGCATTTGCGCCTTCCAAATGTAAGACTGTGCGTCAGAAGGAAGTAATTCTGAGAAATGCCATCTAATTCACATGCTAGTATGGGTACCCACAAATTCAGAAATGTGCAAATAACCACTGCTTCTAAACTCTATATTCTGTGCCAATTTCAGAAATACATAGGTTTGCTTCACATCTACTTTTCAGTTACAGATGAAAACATAGACACAAATGGCTATTTTTGTCAACTCAATTTCATTTTTTTTAATTTCAACTGTTACTTTCTAAAGGGAAACCTTGAAGGTCCTACATAACTCATCCTTTGCTGAATTCAAAATGTTGTCTATTTTTCAGAAATGTATAACCTTCTGGCATCTACCATTGGTTTCACACCTATTTCTGCCACTAACTGGAAGGAGGTTGAAAGCACAATAAATAGGAAAAATGGGCTGTGTCCCAGTAAAAAGCCAAAACCTTGTTGAAAAATGCGGTCTGCCTGTTCCTGAAAGCTGGGAAGATGGTGATTTTAGCAGTGCAAACCCTTTGTTGATGCCATTTGCACAGAAAAACCAGAGGCTTTCTTCTGCAGCACTTTGTCTCCATTTGTCCTCCTAAAAACTAAATTTAGTTCTATTTTGGCTATTTTCTCACACCCCACCCCTGAAGGGAATCCACGATCACTGGATACCTTTAGAATCCCTGGGATGTTGGAAATAAATTATGCAAATTTCGAGTGGATACCTTATCTGGACAAAAAGTTATGGGGGTGTAAGCATGACCTCCTCCAAGTATCCAAAGAAAGGCTTAGCACAGAGGGGGAAAAGGCCTAGCAGCGAAGGGGTTAAAGACCTGGGATATTTATTGTTTTTGTTTTTGAAATGTTGATGAGGAGCCCTCCATTTAGACAAATTCGTTGTGGTGCCACTGCTCCTTCTAGGGACACCACCAAGCAGAAAAAATATGTTTAAAAGCCCTCGCAAGGCATCATGCGGCCCTCCTTACAAGGAGCAATGACTAAAAAATGAGAGGCTCCTGATGCACATTTATTCTTCCTTTTTAAAAAACATAATATTTTGGATGTCCCTGTGCAGACCTGGGACACCCAGATCTTTATGTTTTTGCTGGGGACTCTGGGATGAGCCTGAGGGCGCTCGTGGCCCACCTGCTGCCCTGCTAGTACCCACCCTGTGTTTCTGCATCAGTCGCAATAATAACTATTTTTTTTAAATAAGTCCTGGGGAGGGAGGCATTTGGCCTCTTCCTGAGCCTTTGTAGGCAAAGGGTGGTACCCCGGTTCCCGCCCGGGGCATGCACAAAACACAACATTGGGGGCCGGCGGGGGCAACTCCAGGGCTCCCTTGACTGTGCTCACTCCCTTGCATCCTTAGTGCAGCGGGAGCTGGCTTTTCTCCAGCTCAGTGGCAACAGGTTTCTTTCTCTTCTCCGCCAGGCAGGAGCATTCTCTGTTTCCCTGCCTGCAAGAGCACAGGAAGGGAAATAAATGTGTTTTCCCACCCATGACAGCATTTATGCAGGTCAAGCAGAGTGGGAAAACACTTTTTTCCCTGCCCATGCTCTTATGGCAGAGAAACTGTGTCCCATGTGTGGCCTCCCTGGGACCGAACAGTGTAGTAGTCACCACGGGGATGGCATTAGGAAGACGCCCTCAGGGGCCCAAACATACCTGTTTTGAGCCCTCGACATGTACTGCTTATTACCTCCCATATTACATCATACATGACACGTTCTATTGATAACATCACTGCAACATCTGTAATGACTTTATTGATAACAACAGAGTTCATCACAGGTGCATGAGTTATAGTTACTTTAGGGCAAGAGTTATAATTACTTGAGAAAACTATAAGCTGTACATTTCACTGGTTTTGTTAGTTTGAAACAGTATATTTTAACTGATATTTTCACAAAACTATAACATCCCTTTTACATTTTTTCAGTGATTTTTTTTATTTATTTTTATTCCTAACTATAATGTGACTTTATCCATTTCTTTGAGTAAATATATACATATTACCTAGTGGGAGTGAGAACTAAGTAATTATAGTTAGATCAGTTTATTCATAAAAAGAGTGGTTTTTGGTTTGCTAATAACTTTGACCCCGTTTGATGAATCTCCACAAAACGTTCCAAAAAACAAGTTCATCCACCTCAGCTCCTTCATGGAAAGTTTTGAGGTGATCCATCAAGCAGGGGGTGAGAGAAAAGGGGGCAAAATGCAAAATCACCATGCATTTTCCATAGACCTCTTTAAGACAGGCTACAGCAAACACTCCTGAATGGAATTGAACCAAATTTGGCAGGAAGTTAGATTGTAGTCCACAGATTGTGCTTTTTTTGTGATCTTTTTAAAAGTGTGTTCAGTAGTTTTCAAGAAATTAAGGGTTAAAAACAATTGTATATTTTGGCAGTTGGGGTCCGATCCTGTTGCGGGGGCCTCAATTTAAAAACAGAGCATTATAATCAGCCCAGGGAGCTTTATTTTCCTTGGGCCATTTCTCTCCTGTGGGAGTCAGACCCTGTAAGAGCGAGTGCTCTGACTGGCTGCCAACTACATGAAGAAAATGTTGCTGGAAGTCATTACAGGACTCTGGGACTTAAGATCCTCTCCTGAAGCCATAAAGAAATATATGGGGAAAGGGTAGGGATACCCTGAAACCTTGGGCTCCATAGGCGAGATCTAGAGGGACCCCTCTGAGTCCAAAAAGAAAAGACAACGCCAAAAAATGCTGCAATTAAATGAGACTTGCGGGATTGAAAAAAAAAACATTGCAGCCAGTCCACTTTTAGTTATTATAAGCCCCAGAGAGACTACCCCCATGCTGGAGTTTATAAAGCATAGGAAGATTGCATGGCCCCCTCACCGAGCCTTCAGAGACCCCGGGGAGCCCATTCCAGTAGCGAAAAACTATTTTTATAGGTAAATGGACACATGACCCCTCTTCCCTGAGCCATTGGAGGTCCTGTGGAGCTCAACCCTAGGTCCAATCTTATGATTTATTGGGATGGGGCCATGTGGCCCCTCTCCCCGTGCCTTAAGAGGCCCCAGGAATCCCACCTCCAGTGGCCAGCATTGATTTTTATGAGGAGGACGGGCTGCATGGCTTCCCTCCCCAAGTCTCTAAAGGCCCAGTGGAGCCCCCACCCAGGGCCTAGAATTCACAAAATAGGGAGGGGGCAGCTGGGCCCTTTGGGCTTTCTCAGGAGCCCCCAACGACAGTGTGGTGGGTATCTCCCAAATCTCAATGGTATCCAAAATTTATATCAATAGCAGTTATATATACACACCACTTTGTAATTAGTTATATCTTATATGTACAAATTGATAATTAAACCTCACATCCGAAAAGTGAAAGTGATCAACCACAACACAAAAGTGCGAATGACTACAAAATGGTGAATATCAATGAGTAGTTGTCAATATAAACAAATGACTATCACCAGCAACCAAATAATGTGTGTATCCCCATATCATCACCTAAAATCAAACAATTCTAGAAAACATACCTCGCTGACATACTCAAAATTGATTCAAATACACCAACCAATAGGCGTTTAGAAGAACACTGTTGTACAAAAAAGATGTAATTAGTACCAAACTTACCATATAAAAAGTTAATCGAAATAGAAAACAAAATAGGATTATATGTGCACCACCAAAGACCCAAAGTGCAATATATTCAAATCACCTACCCGTTCGTCGCAAACTACTGTAATCAAAACATATGGCCCGCAAATCTATTCAAAACCTGAAATAAACCTGAAATAATCAAATATAGCACTCAAATCACCACCACTACAGACAAAACGGGGTTGGGCGCCATCTTAGAGTAAGACGCTTATATATTAACAAATGTTATAATGCGTTACCACAATGACAATAGACAACATATTGTCCATATACAGCACAGAGAAAATTCTAATTAATGTGAGATACTATAAACGAACAGCAATTAACCATGAAATTTAGACAAAGCGGTAACAATAATTGAAATACATAATTTTATAGTAACAAAAAATAGCTGATCAGAAAGGCTGTATCCATCACCCTGCAGTCAAACGCACGTCCGCGTCATAGTGACCACCTCTCAATTCAGGATGCGAGGTATTACAATCTAATAGACTACATAATGAAGAAAATAATACAGTTTATAACAAAGACACGTTGGGAATAGCATCTTATACAAATGTAAATAAAATGCACAATATCATAAATATGTATAACTATATACTGCAAATATTTGAAAATATAACCTATATTCCATAGTTCAATAATTAGTAATAATACAACACAACAGTTTATGTATTTGATTAGATGCCTAATCCAAGAAATACTCCATTTCGTAGTTCGAATTGAGTCCTGTTTCCACCGCTCTAAGTTTAAGAATCCATAGGCATTCCCTCTTTCTTAATTGTAACTCTCTATTTCCACCACGAGAGTTTGCATATACCAAATCAAAACCAAAGAATTTAAAGTTCTGTACTTTAGTCTGTCTAGAACACTGACTCATATGTGTAACAATAGGATAGCGTTCATCAAGGTGTTTCAAAGCCCTATAATGTTCACTAATTCTCACTTTCAAGGGTCTAATTGTACTACCAATATAGTATAGACCACATTTACAAATAATCATGTAAATCACGAAACAACTATCACATGTTATGTGGGTGTTAATTTGAAATTTCTCACCCGTCATACTTTCAAACGATGAGATCCCCGATCTGCTCAACCTGCACATTCCACATCGACCACACTTAAAGAAACCCTTACTGTGGATTGAGAGCCAATTCTCTTGTTGCAATCTTGTGGGATAGCTCGGACACAAAATATTTTTAAGGGTTCTACCCCTACGGTAAGTAAACATTGGTGATTCAGATAGTAAACCCTTCAGAGTAGTATCAGCCCGTAATATATGCCAATATTTCTTCATACTGTTACGCAGGGCTGATGAAGCCGGGGTATAATCGACTATACATCTTATTTTGTTATCGGATACTTTATCCCTATTTCTCAAAGTGTCAATGCGATTTTAAATGAAATTGTGAACCAACATCAGTTGGAGGTTACGAGGAGAAAATCCCGCAAACTGAAGCGGGACGAGCTTGACTACAGTAGAGGGAGAGTCTTTACATTTTCTCGGAGATATGATCATTTAATTCAAGATATACAGAGACAACAGTCCCAACGAATAAGTGCTCAGTCATCACTTAACAGTATTTCAGCTACCAACAGTGAATCCAGTGACGTGTCTAGTGTCGCAGATCAGAATATATCAAGTGAACAGGGACCATCATCTTTTTTAGCCGAAGTACAAAGAATAAGACAAGGACAGAGAGAAGTAAACAGACGTATAGAAGACCCCGGAAAACAAGGAGAAGTAAGAGAGGAGGGACTCAAAGAAACAAGAGTAGGGGTCCAAACCAGATCATGGAACAGGCGCAAATGAGTAATATGGAGAAGAAGACAATTAGTATTGTTAACCTATCAGATGTAGAATTATCTGAACAGGCCAATACATTACTCACTAAGGGGCTTGGTTTTTGCCCATTTAGTCCAGGGGATTTTCAAAGGACCAAAATAGATTTTTTCAAATATGTGAGGAGACTAAAACTTAGGAAACATTTCGGTATGTCTAGTAGCACTTCCAACAGGGATATCCTTTCTTCTTGTACTAAAGATTATTACCCTCTTTCCATTCGGGACATACAGGATACAGCTGTACTGCTCTCTATTACAGACTTTGAACAGGATCCATCTATAGTGTCCAATATTTTGGATGACTTGGACATAATGCCTGATACTGTGGCGAGTGGTTTGAAATCCAAATCTAGATGGACGCCTGTCCTTAGTGGTGGTAATTGTGTGGATACTTTTTTCAAACTAGTGTGGCAGGACCTTCTTATAGCGGAAAAAAGGAATAAGTCTTACTATTACAATTGTCATAATAATTTGTCGGCTGGTGAACTTGAATGCCTTAAAAGTTTACGCACTAATAAGGACATTATAATTAGGGAGGCCGATAAGGGCGGCAATATTGTGGTTATGAATATTGCAGATTATGAATCTGAAATCATTAGACAGCTCAGCGATTCTGAATGCTATGAGCAGATTGAGAATAACCCTATACCTGCTCTCTCTAATAAAATTAACAATTATTTGAAACTTTGTTTTGATCAAAGATTGCTCAAGGAGGATGAATATATGTACTTACGGGTTTTCAGACCCAGATATCCCTGTATTTACACGCTGCCTAAAATTCATAAAGACTCTCGCTCGCCTCCTGGCAGACCCATTGTATCTGGAATGGGTGGCCCGACTGAAAAACTATCAGAGTATGTAGATATTTTTCTACAACCTTTTGTCATTAATCTTCCTTCCTATATAAAGGATACCAAACACATCTTAGGTATACTTGGTGACATTACTTGGGAACAGGGCATGAAGTTAGTAACTTTGGATGTGACTTCACTGTATACTAGTATCGAGCACGATTTGGGTATGATAGCGATACGTCACTTTTTACATAATCAATCAGCTAGTCTATACCAACACACTTCGATGATTTTAGATATGATTAGGTTAATTCTGGACAACAATTTTTTTCTCTTTAAGAATAAATGGTTTCGACAAAAAAGGGGTGTTGCAATGGGATCCCGCTTCTCACCATCTTATGCGAATCTGTTTATGGGTTACATCGAACAGAAATGGATATGGGGGCCTGAAGCAAAGACCTGGAACTCTAGTATTCTTTTTTGGGGTCGATATATAGATGACTGTCTTATGATATGGACGGGGGACCTCATCCTATTGAATGAGTTTGTGAATTTCCTTAACTCGAACCAATTTAATATAAAGTTCACATGGGATTGTAGTGAAACCTGTATATCCTTTTTGGATGTTGAACTTTTCATCCGCAACAACAAGATTGAAAGTCGTTTGTTTAGAAAAAGTACAGCCTGCAATTCCATTCTGCACGCCAGCAGTGCACATCCGAAACACCAAATTCATTCCATTCCCTATGGTGAAATGGTACGTGCCAGAAGGAATTGCAGTATTGATATCGACTTTATCAATACTATTCAAGATATGTCTTCTAGATTTGAGCTTCGGGGTTACCCTACAGATACTGTGACCAAAGCACGCAATAGAGTCGGTCGTTTATCCCGGACTGACACTTTGAGAAATAGGGATAAAGTATCCGATAACAAAATAAGATGTATAGTCGATTATACCCCGGCTTCATCAGCCCTGCGTAACAGTATGAAGAAATATTGGCATATATTACGGGCTGATACTACTCTGAAGGGTTTACTATCTGAATCACCAATGTTTACTTACCGTAGGGGTAGAACCCTTAAAAATATTTTGTGTCCGAGCTATCCCACAAGATTGCAACAAGAGAATTGGCTCTCAATCCACAGTAAGGGTTTCTTTAAGTGTGGTCGTTGTGGAATGTGCAGTTTGAGCAGATCGGGGATCTCATCGTTTGAAAGTATGACGGGTGAGAAATTTCAAATTAGCACCCACATAACATGTGATAGTTGTTTCGTGATTTACATGATTATTTGTAAATGTGGTCTATACTATATTGGTAGTACAATTAGACCCTTGAAAGTGAGAATTAGTGAACATTATAGGGCTTTGAAACACCTTGATGAACGCTATCCTATTGTTACACATATGAGTCAGTGTTCTAGACAGACTAAAGTACAGAACTTTGAATTCTTTGGTTTTGATTTGGTATATGCAAACTCTCGTGGTGGAAATAGAGAGTTACAATTAAGAAAGAGGGAATGCCTATGGATTCTTAAACTTAGAGCGGTGGAAACAGGACCCAATTCGAACTACGAAATGGAGTATTTCTTGGATTAGGCATCTAATCAAATACATAAACTGTTGTGTTGTATTATTACTAATTATTGAACTATGGAATATGGGTTATATTTTCAAATATTTGCAGTATATAGTTATACATATTTATGATATTGTGCATTTTATTTACATTTGTATAAGATGCTATTCCCAACGTGTCTTTGTTATAAACTGTATTATTTTCTTCATTATGTAGTCTATTAGATTGTAATACCTCGCATCCTGAATTGAGAGGTGGTCACTATGACGCGGACGTGCGTTTGACTGCAGGGTGATGGATACAGCCTTTCTGATCAGCTATTTTTTGTTACTATAAAATTATGTATTTCAATTATTGTTACCGCTTTGTCTAAATTTCATGGTTAATTGCTGTTCGTTTATAGTATCTCACATTAATTCGAATTTTCTCTGTGCTGTATATGGACAATATGTTGTCTATTGTCATTGTGGTAACGCATTATAACATTTGTTAATATATAAGCGTCTTACTCTAAGATGGCGCCCAACCCCGTTTTGTCTGTAGTGGTGGTGATTTGAGTGCTATATTTGATTATTTCAGGTTTATTTCAGGTTTTGAATAGATTTGCGGGCCATATGTTTTGATTACAGTAGTTTGCGACGAACGGGTAGGTGATTTGAATATATTGCACTTTGGGTCTTTGGTGGTGCACATATAATCCTATTTTGTTTTCTATTTCGATTAACTTTTTATATGGTAAGTTTGGTACTAATTACATCTTTTTTGTACAACAGTGTTCTTCTAAACGCCTATTGGTTGGTGTATTTGAATCAATTTTGAGTATGTCAGCGAGGTATGTTTTCTAGAATTGTTTGATTTTAGGTGATGATATGGGGATACACACATTATTTGGTTGCTGGTGATAGTCATTTGTTTATATTGACAACTACTCATTGATATTCACCATTTTGTAGTCATTCGCACTTTTGTGTTGTGGTTGATCACTTTCACTTTTCGGATGTGAGGTTTAATTATCAATTTGTACATATAAGATATAACTAATTACAAAGTGGTGTGTATATATAACTGCTATTGATATAAATTTTGGATACCATTGAGATTTGGGAGATACCTATTTTCAGTTGTCTGTACCATATATATGGATGTTCTTTCTTGTAATTATTTTGTTTTCAATGGTAAATGTTGCTTTTTGTTATGTTTTATAGCCTTGAAAAAGTCAAAGGGAGTATACTCCCCACGACGAAACACGTGTTGGCTGTTCTTCGCTGCCTTTCGCCATATTAAAGACGGATTGATTGTGCTTATGGGATCTTTGTTGTTCTTCTTTCTATATTGTCTTTTTATTTATTATGTATTGTTGGATTGTGTATTTCTAAAAATGTAATGGTTAGTTTATTGTTATAGTGTGCCTAGGTCCTTTCTCTTACAATTTTGTTATAGCTGTGTCTTCACAGATTTTGGAGGAAGGGAAGAATCCTCTAGGGCCGGGAGCACCTAAGTTTACACTATAGGGGACAGTTGGGAGCGCTTTCTTTTCCCCTTAATTGTTCTTCCCATTTTGTTGATTGACAGTGTGGTGGGTGCCTGGGTGAGCAACAGGGCACCCACCTTTTCTTGCAGTGGGGGTCCTTGGGAATAGGGTTGCTGGAGCCACAGTGGCCAGGGGAGGGGGCCATGTGCCCCTCCCTCTTCAGTATCATGGTGGGGCCTGGGAAGAGGGAGATACGTGCCCCCTACACATTCAAAATTGCCCAAGACCCTGGGGGATTGGATGCTCAGGGCCAAAGTCAGCCTAGGGTCAGGAGCTGAATGCCTCCTCCTCCATAAAAATTGTACCAGGCCTCAGTGGATAGGGACCCAGGGGCCAAAATGGGCCTGGGGAAGGGGGCTACATACCACCTGTCCTCATAAAAATTGGTACTGGGCCCCAGGGGATGGGGTTACTGGGGATGAATGCGATTGGGGGGATGTGTGAAGCACACCAGACCCTGGGGGATGGGTCCCCCAGCATTGAATTCACCCCAGAGAGGGGACTGTGTGCCTCCCTTTCCCAAACAAGCAAGCTAGGCCCAGGAGATGGGGATAAGAAAGGTACATGGGGTCCCCAGAGCAAAATAAGCCTTGGGGAGAGGGACCGCACAGCTCCCCTCCCTTTATTTAAATAGGTGGCCCCGGGGCATGGGGTCTCCCTCCACTTCCTTTAAAAAAAATACAGCACTGAGCCCCATAGCCATCACCTGTGGTTGGCTTTATGGGGGGGTGTTGGCTGCAGGTCCTGGTCACAGGCCAGGCCCTGCAGCCAATACCCCACCATGGTGGGCCAAAGACTGTGTTCTGTAGAAGGTTACATTGGCAAATGGTGATTAAGTATATAGAAATTTACTGACAAAATTTACTGACTAGTGTTATAGTTAGATGAGATAAAAGGGTCTGTGTTTTTTCATTTATAAAAAAAACTGGAAACAGCAAATACTATTGATTGCGTACTGTCTGTCTGCAGTATCATAGTAGCAATTTTATAATTCCTGATACCCCAATTACAGCATACCGGCACAATCCGCTTCTTCCTATAGGCATTATATAGAGGGCAAAAATACAAGACATGTTCTATAGTTTCCCTCGTCGCAGGGCAAAAAGGACAGCTCAAATCTGGCTCAACATCAAAAAGGGGATGTTGCCACTAAACAGTAAGTGATCAGAGAGGCAAGGTTCCCATGCAAACCTTGAAGATATCTAGCCACCAGGGGCTCAATAGAATCCATTTACTCTTCCAGACAATAAGTATCTTTGAACTCCAGAAAGCTCAAAGTTAAGGTGCCTAGTCCCCCAGACCTATATAATTTACTGTGTACATGCCTTCAATGCATCTCCTTTAGCAGAGACTTGGGGACCCCATATAATGTTTCTGAATGTACCCACAAATCCCCAGGTCCAATTTCTTTGAGGCAGTGCCTAATGAACTGCAACCATTGGGTCTTACTGGCCTGCAAAGTTTTAAGATTTCTTCCAATCCCGTCCGAAAAGGTAATAGACCGATGAAGAACAAATCTTCCCCAGGACAAAATAGGTCTAAGTCTAACTCTAGGGAATAGGTGGGTGAATGCCAAGATCTAACTAAGTGGCACTAATGGGGTGCAATCAGAGACTGAAGAAAATTATTTTCTGTTACTTCCAAATCATTGGTGTTATCATGTCCCCAGAGTTCCCTGCCATACAAAGACCACCTCTAAAGCCTGCTGATTATAAATCTGCAATGCATTAGTTATTGGACGGAAGCTGGATCAATTCAGAGCTCTCAGAATACCACCAACAGAATGTTCCAATCAGCGTTTGCTCTCCTGGATCTGGGCTGACCATCTAAAATGTTAATTGAGTTTAAGCCCCAGGTACTCAAAGGTATAAACCCTCTCTAGAGGGGAGCCATTAAGCACTTGATTGGGTCTTGCCATCTGGTAGGGGTTCAAGACCATATATTTTGTTTTGCTAGGGTTGATCTCCAGCCCTCTCTCCCTGTAGAATGCACCGAACTGGTCCAGCAGATTTTGAATACCCATTGGGGATTTCGAGACCAGTAAGGTGTCGTCTGCAAACAGGAGTACTGGGGCCTTCCTATTAGCTAACCTCGGGTATCATAGTTACCCAGCTCTAACATAGCTACTAGGTCATTAATATATAACAAGAATAGGCTAGGTTCCAAGAAACACCCCTGCCTCACTCCCCGGGACACTGGGATGGGGTCTGTCAGTTCCCCAGCAGGCCCATATCTGACCTCGGCATAATTACCTCGAAGAAGCCTCCCGATAACATAAATTAAGTATTTCGGAATCCCCATATTCATTAAGACTGCCCACAGAGCCTCCCTAGCAACTAAATCAAAGGCTGCCCGCAGGTCAACAAAAATGACATACAGGTGCCCAACCCCCAGCATGACATACTTCCAATAAATTAGCTACAATTGGGGCACTTGGTCAATAGTGCTTGTCCCAGCTCCAAATCCTGCTTTGAGAGAATTCAGTACTTCTGCATCCTCAATCCAACTTTGAAGTCTACTCAACAGAATGTGACTAAAAAGCTTCTGTGAGCTATCATTAAGGCTAATTGGGCAGTAATTACATGGGACCGACCTAAGGCCCTTTTTGTAAATGGGGACGATTTCAGCCTCTGGCCAAGTCTGTGGCATCATAGACCAGTTCATAATGTTATTAAAGAGGAGGGCAAACTAAGGGCACCAGATCTCCTTATTGGCTTTAAAGAAATCCCCAGGCACCTTGTCAAGATCCAGAGCTTTCCCTGGTGTAGTCCAGTCAATTGCAGCGGCAACTCTACTAGCTAGACTTGGTACGGACCAACATTTGACAATAAGGCACATTCTCTTATCTCCACTTCGTGGGGGGACAGACCTGCAAAAAGATCAACCCATGCTGCAGCGGTTATATTGCTACACAGTGGGGTTTCAAGGGCTAAACCCTTGTTAGCCACAATTTGCCAAAAAGAGCAATGATCTCTCCCCTTAGACGCAACCAATAGGGCTTCTCACCGAGCAATCTCATATTCTTTCTTAGCCCTGCCCAGTACAACCTTGTAGGAAGCTCTGGCTTCCTGAATTGCAGCTCTATTTCCCCTTAATAGTGGCCATCAAGGCCCTCTTGGCAAGCTGACATGCCTTCGTGAACCATTTGGCCATAGGAGACCATTTTGAAAGGGTCCTGGCATCTACAAGGAGCTCCTTTATAGAGCAGAACAGGAAATTATGGATATCAGTAGGATCCTCCAATCATGGTGTTACAAGCAGACTCTCCCCAAGGGCCAGAACTGCTTCTAGAGATGTAGCAACAGCCTTGTACAGCTGGGCCAAGATAGTTGGAGTGGAAACAACAGATTACATGAGCCTCCCATCGAAGGGCTGTAGATCGCACAAAGGTGCACCAGGGCCCAATGAATTAATGGAAAGAATCAAGGCATTGTGATCGTTGTCCTGCCTATGCACCACCTCCAAGTAAATTACTAATGTCCATAGCCTTATGTCCCCCAAGATATAGTTGATATGACTGGCCCCACTCAACCGATTAAAAGTAGTGTTCCCCTCTTTGTCTGACAAAGTCCTCCCATTACGCACTCTCAAACCTTTGTTGAAGGCAAAGGTGTTAAGTTGCAGAGCTGCTGTGGACCACTTTTTAACTGGTTGAAGTGGAAGCCAGGGTATAGCGCAGACCTCATCTTCCTCTCCACTAAGGGCTGCCTAGCTATACCAAGTGGGTCATAAGTGCAATTAAAATCCTCTGCCTTAATACTAAGGACTTCAGCTGGGAGAGTCGGGACGTGTTCATTCATGACATCAATGACAGCTAGACCACTTGTTTTACCTTCATGCCTAGAGTAAAATTGTACAAAGATAATTAAACTCCATCAGAAAGTTGAAGAACTACACATTACACATCTGGAGACCCGTACAGGCCAGAGTGGTTCTTAGCCAGATTGCAAGGTCCTCCTATGGTCTGTCTTTCCCTGAATACTGTGCAAGTAGATCACAACTGGCATACCCAAGCCTAAAACATGGCAATACGGCCCAGGACTCCTGGAAATACATAGATCGAACTGGTTCACAAAGCTACTCCACTCAGGGCATGCCAGCTTATTCTTGAGACCTGCAAAGTTCCAAGAGACAAGCTTAGTAGGGGGGAGCACCTGGGTGGTGGAATCATGGTCCAGGCTGGTACTGCAAGTGGTAGATGCAGGTAAAAAAAGGTTTCTAGATACATATTGCTGCAGGAATTCATCATGACCAGGAGGATCCATTGTCGGTTGAACAAACACCACAGGCTCCAAAGGAGAAGAATGAGGTACAGACATAGGACCAATTGCACACTCATTTTCTGTAAAGGTTCCAAACTCCCTCAATTGGCCCAAGTGCTGGAAGAGTCAGACAACTTCATCTAAACCTAAGTTGATTCACTACCACATTGTTTGAAAACATAGAAGCTCTCAGCAAAATACGCCACAGAGTATTTAAAAGACTCTACTAAGAACAGTGTGCATTCTATGCAACGGTTATCATAAAAGTCAGATTTGCTAAAAAATAACCAAGATCTAAAGGTGCTAAAGATCATATGCCCTGCACCATTCATACTCTGGAAAAAACTTTACAGATGGCCCATCCCCTGAGGCAAAACAAGCAGACATACATATAATAGTACCTGGAGCACACACTCTTCTGTGTTAAGTATAAATTATCATGCTGACACAATTCTCTCTAATAAGGATGCTTACAAAAGTTAGTTTGTACTACATAGAATCTTTCTCCTTTTAGAAGCTTTTTCTGCAGAACCAAAACACTGTGTGGAGCATAATAAATACAAGTAAACTGTTGCTTGCACACAGAGTTACGCTTGAATGCTAAACATTTTAACATGTTCAGTATCTCTACACAGCTATGGTGTGGCTTTAGGAACACAACCATTTTGTAAAAACTTAAAAACATTAGCTAGTCCCAGGCTGTACAAAATTAGGTAGAAATGTATTATTATAGTTACCTGCCACTATGTAAACTTTAAAACAAACTAGCACACTTAGTGGATGATATCATCAGTGATGTCATCAATGATGTCATAGAACATGTTGTGTGTGATGTCATATGTGAGGTCATTTGCAGTGCTTGGTGGGGCTCAAGTGTTAGCGCTGCTAACTATAATTGGTGAATTTGTGTGTTTTTTTAGATTAAAATGTTAATATTGTCACTGACAAAATCACCTAGCTACAATGTTACTTTAACCATTGTCCATTTTTATCTGTGCCCCTTTAAAAATCACTTCTAGAGACACCACTGAAGAAAGACGCCTGCCTGTCTCTGTGCTTCCTATCATCTGAGACAGGCTAACTAACTCAGGCCGTAAACCTGAAAGCAAAACCTTTGACTGGGACAACCTAATAGGTGTATCTGACTACCTCTCCATCACAGTAGGCTCAAAATTACACCTAGGTATTGGTACACGGCAAGCTTCTTTTCCATAGTGCTTCACATTTTCTTTGTGCTTTTTGCCTTGAACCTCTAAACATTCTTATCTCTGGGTCCACTTAATTGATTCCCATGATCTAAGTGTCTTATTGGTCCTTACATTTTTCTCTATTGTTCTATTTTTAGTTTTGTAATTTTATTGTGTTGTGCAATTTGTTTTAGAATTGTTGGTGGTGCTTCCCATCTGCTCAGACAGCCAAATTGTAAATCATACCTTAAATCTGAAAGTAAAACATCTGACCAGGAGACACCACTTGGTGTATCCAATGCACCATCAAGGTCAGCCTTATATTGCTCCTCAGTCCCGGTCTAACGTGAACTGTTGTTTTTCCATAGTGCTTGACTTTTTCTTGGCACTTTTTGCCCTAGAACTCCTGAAGTTCCTCATTTACCAAGGACCTCTGGTACATGGTGGTAGGTGCAATAGATGTGTCCTTGTGGGCCATTAGTGCTGAGTGGCTATCTGATATTCCAGCTTTGGGCAATTCTCAGCTATCCACTTCCTTATCACCATCCCACTTTGGGGAAATGGAGAAGATGCCCTTTACCTGATGATAGAGAGCTCCCATCTAGGTAGTTAGAGAAAGCTGCTCTTCGGTGGGTGCAAAGGGAGCTGGGCTGGTGACAATGGGAGCTGTCCCAGTGGTAGAGGCAGCTGTGGTGGTAGTGGTAGGTGTGATGGTAGTGTGGGCAACTGTGGTTTTGTTAGGTGCAATTGTGGTGGTGGGGTTGTTCAACTGTAGTGCGGTGGGTCAACTTTACGATTAGCAAATGTTGCTGTGGTATTCAAACCTGTGCCTTTGTCCCCAGAAGAATCCTCATGATGTGACTCATCCACTTGTGCACACAACCTTCTGACCTCTGGCTCCACCTATCACTCAAAACTATCAACACCCATAGGAAATGCCATTCATGCTCCATTGTGGTCTCAGCTAAAGTGATGTCAACATCAAATTGATGTTTTTTCCCATTAGATTATGGAAAATCTTACAGACAAGGAAAGCCTAATGACAGTCTATTTCCTACAATGTATACACTACATATATTCCTGATGGTATGTGTATTGAATAAAACCTCTGGGGAAAGTGCTTTTGGGGGGGACTTTGAAAACTTGAAAAACATTGATTTTAGGAAATTTAGCTGTTAATGCCCAATCAACAATAAGCCCATTATGATATTACATCTTCATTACACAGCAATGTCGTAACTCAATTGTGAACCTAACTGGCTTCTGCAAGTTGCCTCCAGCCTCTTGACCTCATGCCAGTGATGGTGTAGCCAACCTCAGAGCACACTGTCTGGTAGTTTTTGTCATCAGGTACTTAAAAGACCATCCTCCTCCTTCTCCACATCATCTGCCGTGACATCACCATTTTGATTTCCACATGGCTACTTCTTTGCCTGTGCAGGTTTGGGGTACAAAATGAGATTGCCTGAGTGCTCTCAGGCGTTGCGCTGACGGCTCACCTGTCAAGTTCAAACACACTTGTCAATGTGATTTTAAGTGTTTTCACATGCACAAGAATTCCAAATGTGGCAACATTGTATGTAATTTTAATTGATCCTTTCATAACACCTACTAAGGTGGTTCTAGTGCTAATTGTTTGTGCAGTACAACTGTGCAGAAGTTTCATATGAGGACATAGCAAAATTGTTGTTCATCATTGCATTTTCACAAGCTGCTCTACTATGCTTGTCAGTATTTCCCAAAGAGATTGCCATTCAATTTTGTCACTGGACTCAGAGTAGTATTATTTGTTGCTGTGAAAGTTCAGAATACATTGCTTTAATAAATTTGTGTCTGATTTACAGAATTACATTCAAAATCTTGGTCCACTTTCTGGGTGAATCCACAATGTTTCCCAAAACAGGCAGGTCATCTAGCAATGTGTAAAAAGAGAAGCCTTGATATGGCAGAAGTAACTTTTTACGTGGAATGGATTTTTACGTATTTAGTTTATACTTGAAATACAGGAAATCCAGTCAAAGACTTGTTCAGACTCTTCAAAGATGAAAGCATCTACAAAGATGGCTTGTAAAGTGCCCAGACAGTTAACCCTTTAAATGACATGATGGACACTGGTGAGCTGCTGACAAACTGAACCCAATTAGGAATATAGGTGGTCATTACAACCCTGGCGGTCGGTGTTAAAGCGGCGGTAAGACCGCCAACAGGCCGGTGGAAAAAAAATGGAATCAGACTGAGGCGGAAACCGCCAACAAAGACCGCCACTTTAACACTCCGACCGCCAAGGCGGTACAAACAAACACCGCAGCGGTAACCGCCAACAGACACATGGAGGACAATGTACCGCCCACAGTATCACAACCTACCAATCCGCCACCTTTTCCGGGGTGGATTCACTGCTAACAAAAACACGGCGGAAACAGGACTTCGAAGGGAAAACGCTCACCTCTACACACCCCACGAGGAACCAGGACGCCATGGAACCAGAGCTTCACATTTTTCCTGCCCTTATCTTCTTGCTCCTCTACCAGGAGCACAAACGCCGGCGGCGAAGACCACGGTGAGTACTGCACCTACGACACAGGGGAGGGAGGAGGGAAAAACCAGGGACACACACACGCAACACCCCCACCCTCACCCACGACAACACACACAGTATTACAGCATGATACATTACAGTTCCACCCCCCCAAGCCCTCCGGAAGAATGCGAACACAAAAGGAAATTAGTGTAACCATTGTAATCTATTAAAATCCAGCACGCAAAAATATGTATACACTATAAACATATATAAACACCAAGAATAGTAGTCCAGTTATTGCTCCATTGAAGTCCGTGGAACACTGGGCCCACACTGCATGGGCGAGGCCCACACTCAATACCCGAACATGATGGAGAGAACACTGCAGGGGCATCAGATAGTAATAAAACAGGCACCTCAGGGGGAATGGAAAGAGGAGGCACCTCAGCCAGTTGACTGCATGACGTCAAATCCACAAGGGGGCCCCATGCCCACTGTTCAATCCTGGGGAGTGCAAACCCACAGTCTCTCAAGTCTCTACAGTGGGTGGGTTGTCCACTGTTCAATCCTGGGGAGTGCAAAGCCACAGTCTCACAAGTCTCTACAGTGGGTGGGTTGCCCACTGTTCAATCCTAGGGAGTGCAAAGCCACAGTCTCTCAAGCCTCTACAGTGGGTGGGTTGCCCACTGCTTTATCCTGGGGAGTGCAAAGCCACAGTCACTCAAGTCTCTACAGTGGGTGGTTCGCCCACTGTTCAATCCTGGGGAGTGCAAAGCCACAGTTTCACAAGTCTCTACATTGGGTGGTTTGCCCACTGTTCCAATCCTGGGGAGTGCAAAGCCACAGTCGCTCAAGTATCTACAGTGGGCGGTTTGCCCACTGTTCAATCCTGGGGAGTGCAAAGCCACAGTCTCACAAGTGGATAACAGTCTCCACTGGTTCTGGAGGAGGCTTGGTGCCCAGAGTGCTTCATCCTGCCAAGGACTGTGTGAGTGGATGTATCTCTCCACTGGTTCTGGAGGGGGCTTTGTGCCCAGAGTGCTTCATCCTGCCAAGGACTGTGTTAGTGGATGTATCTCTCCACTGGTTCTGGAGGGGGCTTTGTGCCCAGAGTGCTTCATCCTGCCAAGGACTGAGGTAGTGGATGTATCTCTCCACTGGTTCTGGAGGGGGCTTTGTGCCCAGAGTGCTTTATCCTGCCAAGGACTGAGGTAGTGGATGTATCTCTCCACTGGTTCTGGAGGGGGCTTGGTGCCCAGAGTGCTTGATCCTGCTCGTGGCGGACTCAGTAGCGTCAGTGCCCTTGGCACTCATGGGCCAGCGTTGCTTGTGGTGGCGGTGTCCTGTTCAGTAGTGCTTGTGGCGTCGGTGTCCTGGTCAGCGGTGCTTGTGGCGACGGTTTCCTTGGCAGTGGTGCCTGTGGCAGAGGTGTCCTGTTCAGCGGTGCTTGTGGCGGCGGTGTCCTTGGCTGCGGTGCCTATGGCGGAGGTGTCCTGTTCAGCGGTGCTTGTGGCGGCGGTGTCCTGTTCAGCGGTGCTTGTGGCGGCAGTGTCCTGTTCAGCGGTTCTTGTTGTGGCGGTGTCCTTGGCAGCGGCTCAGCTGCTGGCGGTCCTGCCTTGGCCAGCAGGGCTGGTGCTGGCAGTCCTGTCTGGGCCAGTGGGGCTGCTGCTGGCGGTCCTGTCTGGGCCAGCGGGGCTGCTGCTGGCGGTCCTGTCTGGGCCTGCGGGACTGCTGCTGGCGGTCCTGTCGGAGCCAGCGGGCTGATGGCGGGGGCCTCCTGGGCAGCGGGGCTGATGGCGGTCGCCTCCTGGCCAGCAGGGCTGATGGCGGTGGCCTCCTGGGCAGCGGGGCTGATGGCGGTGGCCTCCTGGGCAGCGGGGCTGATGGCAGTGGCCTCCTGTGCAGCGGGGCTGATGGCAGTGGCCTCCTGGGCAGCGGGGATGATGGCGCTCGCCTCCTGGGCAGCTGGGCTGATGGCGGTTTTCTCCGCCGTGCTGCTCTTCCCAGACTTGCCGGGTTTCTTGTGCCCCTTCCCTACCTTGGAAGGTGTCGCAGCTGACTCCACACTCCCACCTGTACCCCTGGGAGTGGCTTTGGTGGCTGGAGTCTTCCCCCTCTCCTGCCGGGCACTGGCCAACTTTTGATGCTTGACAGGTGGGGGACTGTCCATGCTGTGGCTCCTTGCCACACTGGCTGCTCTGCTGCCTGGTGCACTCCAGAATCCGGTGACTACTGGCACCACTGAACCCGTCGTGGCTGAGGTGCTAGGTTGGTACCTGGAGAGTCAGCCCTAGGAGACTGACGGGTGGGGGAGGTGTGGGAAAGAGGTCAATGGTGGACAGGAAAAGTTTATTGGGAACACTGGGACAGGTAACTGGAGAGGGTTTGGGAGTGGAGGAAGAGGTTGTGGTTGTAGGAGGTGTTCGTTTGGTGACTGGGTGAAGGTGCATGCGCTGGAGGCTGTCGTGAGGTAGATGGCTGTTGGGTGGGTGTGTGCCTGCGTTTGTGTACCTTTGGAGGTGGCGTCACATACACACTGGGAGAGGACACAGGGGATGTGTGAATGGTAGTGGGGATGCTGACTGCACATGAGCGGGGTGTGGTGGTGTGTGTGCTGGTGATGGAAGTAGTGGCTGTAGATGTAGTGCATGCAGGTGTGAGTGGAGACGAGACTGGGAGGTAGGAGGGAGACGAGGAGCAGGGGGACACAGTGGAGGCAGTGGATGTTGGTGTGTCTGCATGTGTGTGATGCTTGCGTGAGTGCCTGTGGTATGTGTGGTGCTTATGCTTGACTGAGCTTCCCTTGTGTGTTGAGGTGTGTGCATGCTGGTCTGATGGTGTGCTTGGGGTAGGCTGAGGTACAGGGGTGTGGGTCTGGGTGGAGGAAGTTGGAGGGGGGAGGCTAGAGACAGGGACATTGGCTGCCATCAGTGCTGAGGCCAGAGTCTGAAAAGCTTCTGAAGGGCCACCTGACCAGAATGAATGCCCTCCAGGAATGCATTGGTTTGTTGCAACTGCCTCTCTACACCCTGGATGGCATTCAAAATCGTAGACTGCCCAACAGTGAGGGACCTGAGGAGGTCAATGGCCTCCTCACTGAGGGCAGCAGGGGTGACTGCGGCAGGGCCTGAGGTGCCTGGGGCAAAGGTGATGCCCACCCTCCTGGGTGAGGGGGCACAGGGCAAAGGCTGAGGGACTGCTGGGAGGGCAGTGCTGGTGGAGGGGTGGCGGCTGTACCTGTAGATGCGGGGGGCACAGATGTGGCCACCACCACAAGGGAGCTCCCATCAGAGGACGAGTCCGTATCACTGGTGTCAGCTCCTGCCCCAGCCATGGAGCTCCCCTCGCCCTCCGTCCCACTGGTTAATTCAGACTCCATAGTGTCACCCTCCAAGGCCATGTGTGATGCAGCTCCCTCCTGCTGCGGTGCCACTGCTCCTCCGCCTGATGATGCTAATGCACACAAGAACAGGGAGACCACAAAAAGGGGGGTGATGACAGAAGGAAGACATGTTTAGTGCATGCATTACTGCTACCGTTGGTGGACACGACAGACACAGAAGCCCCCTTCACTAAGCCGTGCACTTGGGGTCTACTCTTCTGTAGTGTGGTCAGTTTTATGTATCCTTTGCGTGTTAGCTTCAGGCGTTAGGCCTTTGTGCACTTTGCCCTGGATGTCTTTTATTCCTTTGCTCGCAGCATAGAACCTCTGTGCACTTTGCTCTAAATGCTTTTTATTCAGCTTTGTACTGTTATTTTTCAAATAGCCAGTTCTATGGTCTTGTTTTATTTTTTATATCACACTGTTCACCCTACTTCAGCACTGGAGTTTTCAATAACACATTCTTGTTCACTCTGTGCTTCAGTCAAGGATACAGTCTGGTACATTGCCGATAGACGTGGTAGGAGTTTAGTCTTTGGCATTCTTGCATAGGGACATTTTGTGATCACACTGACATGTTAGTTATAAAAACACTTCCTTGTCCTAATACACGCAAGAGGGAGATTCCGACCAGGGAACCACAACTAGACGCTGACTGCCTCATTGCAGATGCTGAACCAGATCACAGGCCTTTGCTCAGGTATGAGGGTTGATGGCTTCCCGGGGAATATGAAAGGCAAGCTAGTAGCTTAACATGCTGTGCTCGAAACAGAAGAGAGAGTAGAATCCATTTACACCATGATAGCGTTATTCTTATGTTTCACTCTCCTTGTGACTATATCAATCCTACTGTGTTGTATGGTTCTGGTTATTGCGGCTCACACCTTATTATCTAAAATGCAGTCGTTTTATTAAAAACAATCTATAAAACTTAAACTGCCTTTGTCATTTGAATATGAGATCATACTGTAAATGAGAGAGCTGGTTGGGACCTGAGTGACCACGACTTCCCTGTGAAGTTCCCAAGATATCATGCGCTCGGCTGCCCAATCATCCCTTCCCCATGGGAGAGATGAGGCACTGCTAGTTAGCCGGAGCAAAACCGGATTTAGGGTGACAGAGGTCCTTCCAAGTGGGTCAGACTCAGTCCTCCACACCAGGAACGATCCTGCTACCTAGAAATCCAGTAGTCTCATTTAGGATAATGAGAGCCCACGCGACATGGCACCGCCAACGATTGGTCTGGCTCTAATTTTCAGGTGCGGCTGACTCTCTCGGTCTCATATATATGTATTGACTCCTCGGTTCCGTTAACGGAGACGTCAGTGGCGCTGAGGATTTCCGCCACCACAATATAGGTACGTCCTATTATTTTGTGGTCGGTTGTTCAAGCTTGAACTCTGAAAGGAAAACCCCGATATTGGTGTGCCTTCTCTGACCTAGTGCTGTTTTCATAATGGCGAATCCCCAAGTAGTGAACATCGCACTTAATATGCGACACCCGCTCACAGGACATCTGATAGCACATGGTCTGACGAACCAGGGGGGTCCGGTCACGTTTGTGGCGGACGCCCATGCAGCCTATAGAACAGAGTTTTTTTATTCTTGGGTCGTATTTCCATCAGTTGATGGGGGTACACACACTTTTCATGATTACACTATTGCGAATGTCCCTGGACAATACAGGGCATATGCATACTTAGAGATACCTTTATCTTATCAAGAACACCATAATTGTCTTGATGGCGCCCTCCCACACACTGTAGCACAAGTTAGGTTAGGTCCACTGAGTAATGATGGTCCTACCTGGCCTTTATTGGCTACATATACACCACATCCTGCGGTTGCTCAATTGGCGGTGGCTGAAGTTCGTCGTTTGTGTACAGACTTAACGGCTACATATAGACGATTAGTTCAATTTGTAATGCAGACACTAAATACAAACGCAGTGTGTGCTGCTCCGGCGCAGCCACATGCGGTGGTTCCGGGTATCAATCCGGCCACTGTACACTCAGTTATGGGCAAAGTACTGGCAAAACGAGAGGAAACTCCATTTTGGCTGGCGCAAAAAATTCATACGCTGGAAGCAGTATTTCCCCATACGGGACCTCAGGATAAACATAGAATATTGACGATGTGTTTGCCGTATGGAATGGTTCCTACTGTGGACCATTGTAATACTTGGGGCACGGTGTTTGCCGCGCTCTACACTACAGCACACGGTACACCGACATTGGCTAATCTACCGGAAGTGCTAAAACTAATTCAAGATGAATATGGGGCTGCCCCAGCCTTAGATTTAGGGATGCAACTGATGGGCAATTTTGCCGCGGTTTCTTCTATTATATTGAGTAATCTAAAAGGGGAGGCAGTGGCACTAGCGGTGCGTATGCGTCTTCGAGACGTCCCGCAACTTAATCAAGAGCGGGAGCTGGCGAGAATAATAGCGGAAACATATTTGAGTATTGGTCGTGATAGCCTAGGGGCTAGACCGCAAAAACCACAGTTACAGGGTAAGAGTAGTAAGGATACTACTAAACAACAGCGACCTTAGGGTATTAAAAAGCGCTGGGAAAAGAAACAGAAAACACCTAAAAAAGAAAGGGGAGAATCTCCGCGACCGGAGACCCCGCAGACTAAATATAATCTCAGAAATAGGGATAATTTGAAGACGCCTGATAGATATCAATATACTGATACACGCCAATCTCGTTCCTTTCAGGACTCATCGGAAAAGAGAAATGAGAGAGGTGGGCGGTCAGAGCGGAGAACAGAGTACGTGAAACCGAGACAGGAATCACAACGCTCAACTGAGGTTTCTGTCAAGAAAGAAGAGAAGAAGAAGGTGGCAGCAGTCTCAGTTAGACATGCCACACAAGAAGAGAGTTCTCTTGAAGAACAAGACATGGGCGTTAGCACTGTTAGACAGCGTGGCAGAGGTCACAATAGTTCGCCGGAATCTTCTAGAGCATCTGGAGGTGAAAGCAACTGTTGACTTCATACAAGTCGAAACAGCAGATATGCGTGTCTCTGATCCCGATAGAGTTTATATAGTAACTTTGCAATTAGAAGGGGACATTGAGCGCACTATAAACGCCATCTTTTGGGATCGTGTAGTCAAATTGTATGACATTCTGCTGGCCGAACAGGATTGGCCCCCAGGCTTTGTTCGCGACTGTCCAGTTGGGGAGGAGGTTATTACACCCTAGTTCTCACCACTTGTTCCGGGAGAACTTGCAGAGTCCTATAGTAATACATGGGCTCTGGCACAGGCACTCGCCTTATATAGAAATCATGTGGGGTGGGATAGGGATTCACCTTATCATGTAATCCCGATTAAGGGCGAACCTCAGCCGCAACCGCAATATCCTATAAAATTTGAAGCAAGGGCATCGGTAAGGAAAATACTTACACAATTGGAGTACCAGGGAGTTATTGAACCCTGTGTCTCGCCAATGAATAATCCCTTATTTCCTGTAGCTAAACCGGACCATTCTTATAGGATAGTGGTGGATTACAGACATTTAAATGGACATACATGCACATATGCAATACAAAATTCACACAGCGCAGCGCTCATGAATAATATTGTGCGTAAGAAATACAGAACAACTTTAGATATCTCAAATGGTTTCTTCTGCCAAAATATAGCACCCGAAAGTAGGGATTTTACAAGCTTTAGTGCGTTTGCCTCTCAGAAAAAGTTTTGGACCCTGAAGCTTTGTCATATGTCGATGATATATATCTGACAGATGACGAGTTACTACAACATTTAAGGCGGGTAGCCCGCATTCTTGTGGGATTTGCCGAAATTGGCTACAAATGTAATTTTAAAAAATCAAAAATTGCCTTCCTCAGCGTCATTTTCCTGGGATATGAGCTGTCGAATGAGCTTAGCGCCACAATTTTTGGAAAAATGTGCACAGTTGCATCCTCCTAGTACGATTCAAAAACTCCAGTCGTTATTGGGATTTCTACATTTTGGCAGAACTTACATTCCTGGTTATGCTACACGTATAAAGCCATTATACGAGTTGATTCGCCCAAATTTTTCGAGTAGGTTTTGGACGATTGAGCATACACATATTCTTCGAGATTTGCAAACTGATCTCTTAGCGGTAAAGCATTTACACACACAGGACTATAAGACACATCTGGTCATCAGGGTTGTAGCTGGGGCCATTGGGTTTACATATGTCACCTTTAATGAGGGTGAGATAGTCCCGATAGCATACAAGTCCCACTTGTATTCTGTGGCAGAACAACGTTTTGCACAGACTGAGAAAATTCTCACTGCTGTACAGATGGCTGTGATTAAAGAGATTGGGTCAGACTCAGTCCCCCACACCAGGAACGATCCTGCTACCTAGAAATCTAGTAGTCTCATTTAGGATAATGAGAGCCCACGCAACACTTCAATCCCTTGGACATGGCCTACAAGGCTATTGGCCGACATCTGCACACATGGATGTCACAGGAGCCTGACTAGGTGTAGTTGGCACTGTACACAAGTGGGTGGGGTGCCACAGGGTCTGCCAGAGAAAGGGGACCTAACTAGCACACTCACCCTTGCCTAGGGAAACCCACAGCCCTCCTCCCCCACCCAGACACCTTCACTGTGCGCTGAATCAGCAGAATGAGAGTGTACTCACCCCCTTGTTGCTGCTGAGATGCCCTCAAGCGCCCATCCAACTCCGGGACGCCACCGCCAGGATCCTGAACATCAGGGGGGTCTTGGTGTGACGGGCACCCCTCCCACGTTGGGAGGCCATCCCCAACTGGGCTTCCGCCTTCTTCTTGCTCCAGCGGAGAATGTCCTCCCATCTCTTAAGGCAGTGGGTGCTCCGTCTGTGATAGACCCCCAGGGTCTGGACTTCCTTGGCGATGGCACGCCAGATGTCCTTCTTCTGGTGGGCACTGACCTACATGAATTATACAGGGGAAAAAGAAAGGTTATTACCAGCTGCACCCTCACAGTCATTGGCCCCCATCCCTACCCTTGACATGTGGCACATGCATCACTGTTGTTTCATGCACGCCTCATTCTCCCCCCCCATCTTTCATCCACCCCACTCCACACAGGCATAGCCCATACACCATGCTCCCAGTGTACTTACCTGGTTGTCTGGAGGACCGTAGAGTAGCGTGTACTGGGGGAGGACCCCATCCACGAGTTTCTCCAACTCCTCTGTGCTGAAGGCAGGGGCCCTTTCCCCAGACGCACAAGCCATCTCTTCCAGACTGAGGTCACAGCAGCACTTGCAGTGTCGGTCCTCTCCTGTCAAAGATCAGGTATCGAGTGATTGAACAGATAGAATATGGCGGTCACGTCCGCGGATGTGTGTACCATCACCGCCGGCATACATCTTCATTGGCTCCTAGGTACCCATAGGGTCCAAAGTTAACCAATGCAGAATTGCGCCGTGGTCTTCGACCGCCTACCGCGACGGTGTACAACGCCAGTGCAGTTACCTCACATCCCATCGTCCCACTTTACAGGTCAGGCAGCCGCCATTTCAAGGGCCCACATGGCTTAATTTTTAACTGCGTCACACATACCTAGGCCTTGCCTCAACACTCATACATGCAAATTTTTGATTATGAATCATGTGTAAGCTGTGTGTACGTACCTCTGAGTTGGTTGACTCAGTGCTCGCTGTTATCCTTCATAGGCACCGTCCACTGGGGCATGTGAGGAGATGGCGGCATCCTCCGGTGTACAGACCGCTGGTGGACCTGTCGACAATGGACGAAAGACATGTGATCATCACCTACAGGCTTGATTGTGCCACAATCCTGGAACTGTGTGCTCAGTTGGATTCAGACCTGATGTCAGCTATCCGCCATCCCACAGGAATCCCCCCTCTAGTGCAGGTGCTGTCAGTACTCCATTTCCTTGCAAGTGGCTCATTTCAAACAACAGTGGCCATAGCATCAGGGATGTCCCAGCCTATGTTTTCCAACATGTTATCCAGGGTGTTGTCTGCCCTGCTGAAACACATGCAGAGCTACATCGTTTTCCCTCAGGTGGAGGATTTGCCTACAGTGAAAGGTGACTTCTATGCCCTGGGACATATCCCCAACATCATAGGTGCCACTGATGGGACATAAGGGCAGAGGAACGCTACAATGAGGCCCATGGGCGAACTAGGAGGATTATAGAGCGGACCTTCGGCCTTCTGAAGGCCAGGTTCAGGTGCCTCTATATGACAGTTGTTCCCTATTCTACTCACCAAAGAAGGTGTGCCAGATCATCGTGGCCTACTGTATGCTTCACAACTTAGCTTTGCGTCGACAGGTGCCTTTTCTGCTGGAGGATGGTCCAGATGGAGGTGTTGTGGCAGCTGTGGAGCCTGTGGTCAGTGAGGAAGAGGAAGCAGAAGAAGAGGACATCGACAACAGGAACTCAGTGATCCTGCAATACTTCCAGTGAGACACACGTAAGAATACAAACCTGCCTACTACATGTACTTTAACACTACTACCTCTCTACTGTTTGTCGTTTTCACCCAGTGTATGGTCACTGAGTTGTCACTTTTCCTTACAATTTCACAGATGTGGGTCCCACTGTGTGACATCTGCTTTGTTTTCTCATGGACTAGAGCTGTGTGACATAGGTATGTTGACATTACAATTGAAAGAGCATTTTGTCACTATAATTGCTAATACACTATTTCAAAATCACAGACAGACTCCAGATTGTTTTGTGCTTTAAGGGTGTTTATTTAAGTGCTCAATACTGGAGGGTGCTGTAAAATGGTGAGGGGTGATGGTGGAGGAATGTCCATGGCAGAGTCCAGTCTATTAGTCTCACAGGTGCATTGCCCAAAGGGGCATAGGAAGTGGAGCTGGGGCAGTTTGAGGATGGACAGGGTGTAAAGGTGGGACAAAAGGATGACATTCAGGGCGGTCTCATTTCCTGGTGGCAGTCTTGGCATCGTTCTCTGTCTTTGTCCTGGATCTCAGGGACCGTTTGCGGGTGGTTCTCTATTTGCAGGGGGTGGGGTGCTGGTGTGGTGGTGCCTCCTGTCCACTAGCGCCGGCAGAGGTGGTGGGCAGTTCATCGTCAAGGCTAGTGTCAGGGGCCCGTTGTTGTGCCACAGTGTCCCTCCTGGTGTTGAGGACTTCCTTCAGCACCCCTACGATGGTGCCCAGGGTGGAATTGATGGATCTGAGTTCCTCCCTGAAGCCCAAATACTGTTACTCCTGCAGCCGCTGGGTCTCCTGAAACTTGGCCAGTACCGTTGCCATCGTCTCCTGGGAATGGTGGTAGGCTCCCATGATGTTGGAGAGGGCCTCGTGGAGTGTGGGTTCCCTGGGCCTTTCCTCCCCCTGTCGCACAGCAGCCCTCCCAGTTCTCCTGTGATCCTGTGCCTCTGTCCCCTGAACGGTGGGCCCACTGCCACTGCCCCCAGGTCCTTGGTGTTGTTGGGGTGGTGGGTTAGCCTGGGTTCCCTGTAGTGGTGGACACACTGCTGATTGACGTGTCCTGGGGACATGGGCCTGTGAGTGCTGTGCTGGTGTTTCCAGAGGGGGGAAGCTCGGTGGTGGCCTGTGACTGTGTGAGGAGAACCGACTGTCCCGAGGTCCCAGAGGGGCCGTGCTGGTCATCTAGATCCAGTTGGACAGAGCTGCTGTCATCACTGTGGGCCTCTTCTGTTGGTGGTGTGGACAAGTGTGGACCCTCCTGTCCGATGATGTTGGGTAGGGGTCCTGCAGGGGGATTAAAGGAGGTTTATTGCATATGTGTGTGCCATGGTGTGCAATGGGTGGGTGACTGTGTACCCCAGTGCTTGCATCCCTGTGTGGGACCTTGTGTGAATGTGGTTTAGGGGGGTGTATGGGTATGTGCAGTGGCCATGCTTGGTGATGGGTGTCTATGCTTTATTGTTGCATGCAGGGCTTGGTGTTGGGATGTGTGGTTTGTGATATTGGGACATTTGTGAGGAGTTGGATTGATGGGGATGAGGGCGAGGGTGGGGGTATGTGATGGCATGCAGGTAGGGTGGGGGATATAGTAGTAAAGCATTGCCTTACCAGAGTCCATTCCTCCATCTACTCCTGTGAGGCCCTCAGGATGCAGAATTGCCAAGACTTGCTCCTCCCATGTTGTTAGTTGTAGGGGAGAAGGTGGGGGTCCTCCACCAGTCCGCTTAACTGCAAGGTGGTATCTTGATACCACGGAACGCACCTTCCCCGTAGGTCGTTCCACCTCTTCCTGATGTCATCCCAATTTCTTGGGTGCTGTCCCACTGCATTGACCCTGTCCACTATTCTTCGCCATAGCTCCATCTTCCTAGCTATGGGGGTGTGCTGCACCTGTGATCCAAATAGCTGTTGCTCTACCCGGACGATTTCCTCCACCATGACCCTGAGCTCCTCCTCAGAGAACCTAGGGTGTCTTTGCTGTGCCAAGGGGTGGTGTGGGTGATGTGTGGGGTGGTGTGTGTTGTGATAAGTGGGGTGAGATTTAGTGGTGTGTTGTGTGAGGTGCGTGGAAGTTATGTGGGTGATGGTATTGTGTGCCTGTGGATTCTTGTATGTAGTTTGTAGTGTCTCTCTCTGGCCTTCTTTTGGTATTTTGGTCATAGGGGTTTGTGGGTGATGTGGGTGTGTGTTTTATATTGTATTGGGTGTGTGGGAGTGGTGTGTGTATGTGGATGAGATGTGTGTATTTCGATTTGTCCAATGTGTCTGTGTTTTGTAAGAGTGTGTGTATTTTGAGCGCGGCGGTGTGTACCGCCAATGGAATACAGCGGTTGAAAGACCGCTGCGTGGATTCGTGGGTCAGAAGAGTGTAGGCGTGTTTCTGTTGGTGTGACGGTGGAGGTTTTGTTTTCACCAGTTTATCACTGACCTTTGGTGTGGCGGACTTGTGTGGGTGTCTCAATTTTGGCGGATTCCGAGCAGTGGGTCATAAGGACCGGGTGCGGAATTCTGCTGCTGCGGCAGTGTGTTGGCAGTCTTCTGCACGGCGGTAAGTGGCTTTTGCTGCCAGTGTTGTAATGAGGGCCATGGTCTGGAGCTCTACTCCAAAAAGCCATATCACCAAACCTCTGCATGTACTCTGGGTTATGTTGCCTCCCTCCTGACAACTAGTACTACTATTTAAAATCTTGCTGGGATGTTCTGCTGAAGATGAGACCCCACAGGTGGGTAAAGACAACAAAAGGAGCAAGTCTGGGACACCCAAAAGACCTCCACAGATCTCATTGCCCTGGATATAGGGAGACAAGAGCAATAGAAAAGTGAGGATTAGCTGCCTCCAAATCACACTTGAAAGTCCTCCTGTCCCTGGCAGTCAACGTAGTGGTCCACCTGTCACATAGTCCAGTTGCCACTGAACTCAATGTAATGTTGAATGGCTGACCAGTCATATTTATACTTTTGGGACCACCAAACCTTGGATTTCAATTGCTATTTGAGATTAGAGCAAGTTCTAATTCTTTCTTTTGTTTAAAGGAGCTTGCATTGTGCTAGGGACCATTGAACCTGCATACCTATGAGGGCAAGAGATATCCTTTTTGAAGAAAGTTAAGTCTCTAATCTGAAAAGCAGAGAGTTGAGGTCCTCCTCGGCATGGTGTGTCTACAATATTTTGATTGAAGAATATTACAAATGGGGTCTTTGGTTGGTAGTCAGGTTACCCCCAGTCCAAGCAAGGACCCTCACTCTAGTCAGGGTAAAGGAGAATCACCCTCAGTTAGTCCCCACTCACCCCTCTTGGTAGCTTGGCACGAGCAGGCAGACTTAACTTCAAAAGCAATGTATAAAGTATTTGTACTAACACACACAGTAACTCAGTGAAAACACTACCAAATGACACAACACAGGTTCAGAACAATAGGTAATATTTATCTAAATAAAACAAAACCAAAATGACAAATGTCCAACATACACAAGCCAAGTTATGAATTTTTAAAAGAATAAGAATCTTAACCATTTAGAAAACAGTGAGAATGCTATTGTTACACAAAGTATCTGGTTAGCGTAAAAAATAAAGCAGCACGGGTGAGCTTGCGTCAGAAATGTCAGTGATGCTTTGATTCCTTACTCGCAAGTGAGGCTGTGCGTCGTTTCCTTCTCCGGTCGGGTCGGCGATGCATAGTTTTTATCCCTCATAAGAGAGTGATGTGTTGAGTTCCAGACGGGGCACCTCGGATCTGGGCAGGCTTTGCATCGATCTTTCACGCCCAGCGATGTTGCGTCAAAATCCGGTTGCACAGTGAAGGAAAAACAAGCTAGGTGGGGTGTGCATAATTATCAGCCTCCAGTAGTGGGTGTTGCATGTAGTTTCTCTAACTGCGTTGTGTCGATCTTTCAGCCGCAATACAGGTGGAGTGTTGACTTCAGCTGCAAAGCCGGTGGCGCCTTGTTTAAAAGCTGCGACACGGAAAGTGCATTGAACATTTCCCCGCACGGCAGTCTGTGCGTGGATTTTCAGTTCTTGGCTGCCAGCTTCACCTCTCAAGGGCCCAAGGACTGGATAGGGCACCACTTGGCAGGGCAGGAGTCTCAGCAGAGAGTCCAGGTGCTGACAGGGAAAGTCTTTGATGGCCCTGAGACTTCAACAACAGGAGGCAAACTCAGTTCAAGCCCTTGGAGATTCTTCTTCAAGCAATAATGCACAGCAAAGTCCAGTCTTTCCCCACTTTCACAGGGAGAAGCAACAACTGCAGGATAGCCCAACAAAGCACAGTCACAGTGTGGGGCAGCACATCTCCTCAGCTGTTCTCCTTGGCAGAGGTTCCTCTTGAATCCAGAAGTGATCTAATTTCCAGGGGTTTTGGGTCCTCTTCTTATACTCCTTTCTGCCTTTGAAGTAGGCAAACTTCAAAGAGAAGACTCTCTTGTTTGTAAGATCCTGCCTTGCCCAGGGGAGGCCCCAGACACACACCAGGGGGTTGGAGACTTCATTGTGTGAGGGCAGGCACAGCCCATTCAGGTGTAAGTGACCACTCCTCCCCTCAACCCATATGGCCCATCAGGATCTGCAGGCTACACCCCAGCTCCCTTTGTGTCTCTGTCTAGAGGAGAGGTGTCAAGAGCCCAGCTGTAAAACTGACCCAGACAGGGACTCCACAAGCAAGCAGAGCCAGAGAATGGTTTAAGCAAGAAAATGCCTACTTTCTAAAGTGGCATTTTCAAACACACAAATCTAAAAACCAACTTCACTAAAAGATGTATTTTTAATTGTGAATTCAGAGACCCCAAACGTCTATCTGCTCCCACGGGAATCTGCGCTTTAAGTATACTTAAAGGCAACCCTCATGTTAACCTATGAGCGGGATAGGCCTTGCACAGTGAAAACCGAATATGGCAGTATTTCACCGTCATGACATGTAAAACACATAAGTACACTCCACCCAGCTCATGGTGCTACCTAGAACCTACCTAAGGGGTACCTTACATGTGTAAAAAGGAAAGGTTTAGGCCTGGAAAGTGGGTACACTTGCCAAGTCAAATCAGCAGTTTAAAACTGCACAGACACTGCAGTGGCAGGCCTGAGCGATGTTTACAGGGCTACTTATGTGAGTGACACAACCAGTGCTGCAGGCCCACTAGTAGATTTTGATTTACAGGCCCTGGGCACCTCTTGTGCACTGTACTAGGGACTTACCAGCAAATCAAATATGCCAATCATGGAACTCCAATTACACATACATTTTACATAGGAGCACTTGCACTTTAGCACTGGATAGCAGTGGTAAAGTGCCCAGAGTATCAAAAACAGCAAAAACAGAGTCCAGCACACATCAACCACCTAGAAAACAGAGGCAAAAAGTTATGGGAGACCACACCAAGGATGCAAAGTCTAACAAGAAACAATACCTGGATCAAAACTTAAGCCCTCAAATAAGAGCCCTGCCTTAAAGGTGTAATTAAGTATATCTATTGATAAGTTGAGACTGGAACCTGGGGGTTTCCATAATTCATCTCAGAATGTTAATTCTAGTATGGTCAATATAGTTGTACTTCTTTTCAAATAAGACCGGTCATATTCTCTCTGTGTGTTGATTGTTGAAATCCATCTGGCTTAATTCCCATAAGCTCGGTCTTCACTGCATGACCTAGAGTGTGATGCATGATGCAGATGTCACTGATTTTTAAGATGAATTGTATCATTGACTACACTTCTGAGTACAGTTTGATGCTGTCATTGTAAGCTTCCTGGATGGTGCAGGTCACATACCATCACTGATCAACTCAAAGAGTAAGACAGCTACATTTTCAGGATGCTGGAATGTTCCACTGTCTAGTCAATATAAACAGGCACTCAGAAAGAGTGGACATGTATCAACTAGGATAATGATATTTCACTTATTGATTATAAAACTAAAGGATGTTCTGGCAGGCATTCCAATAGGGCGAGGTACACTAGCAGCCTATGGGGACAGACAACCTAGTTTTGGCACTAAAATGGCGCAAAATAATGGAAATGTCCCTATTTTTTCATGTATGTGGAGTATTCCAGGAGATAAATTAGCATTTTGACCAGAATTGTATTACTTAGAGCACTGGAATTTTTCTCTCTGTATTTGAACATACTTTCTAGAATAGCAAATGACAAGTGCACTGTGAGAGACGTACCACAAATCGAAGCAAAGAATTAAAGTGTGAAGCTTGACTTAGTCATCGTCTTCAAGGAAGGGGGACACATACATTGAAGATCATGATCCTAGCTTGCCCTGGCTGGATAGCAGGCTCTGTGTGTTGGAGTGGTGGTGGAGCAAAGAAATTAGGAAAAGTACAGGTGGACAAACGCCTCCACCTAAACGTACTTTACCTGCATGTTGCTATGCACAAAATTCCAAGAATCACGCCTAGAAATCTAAAAGATGTACTGGGCACAGGTTTCTGGGCTTTCTCCTGTGAAGGTTTGGTGACTTTTCCTGAAATCTTCCCAGGAGGAATAGGTTGATATGTGAAAATGCATACTTGTTTTTTGTCTCTTTAGGGAAGATATTTTTACCCAGGAAGACCTACACCCTCAGCAAATCTGAGTGTGGTATATTCCTCTACCCATCCTACAAGATGAGTTTTTACAGCCCTGTCCTGGAATAAATCTTTGATGACTTCCAGTGTGAGGAGGTTTCCCAGGTGAGTTTGAGAAGCTTTCCCAAATTTCCAAGATAAACCACACCTTTCAACAACCACTTTTCAACACTCGGGTGGGGGTTTTGGCTACAGAGATCTATGCCTTATATAAATTCCTAGCAGACATACAAAAATTAGGTAATACATTTTGTTGGAAAATGGCTCTTTCTGCACGATCACACCCAAACTTTCTGCCTTCCTCTTTCACTTTCCTGGACCTTGTTTTTCCTGGATCGAGAATTTGGTACACTTTACCACTGCAAACCAATGCTAAAGTGTTTGTTCTCTGTCTCCAAAACATGGTAATATTGGTTCATCCCCAACTGGCATATTTAATTTACTTATAAATCCCTAGTGAAGTGGTACCTCATGTACCCAGGGCCTAAAAATTAAATGCTTCTAGTGGGCTTGCAGCACTGTTTGTGCCACCCACTTAAATAATCCCCTAACCATGACTCAGGTCTCCCACTGCAGAGCCTGTATGTGCAGTTTTACACTGTCATGTCGGCCAGGCAAAATATCCCTTTTGCCAGGTCCAAACCTTTTCCATTTTCTACATTTAAATCACACTTAAGGTAGCTGCTGGCCAATCAACAGGGCAAGGTGTAGTGTATTTAAAGGTAGGACGTACTTTTAGGTTTTACAGGTTTTTGTAATGGAAAACTCCCAAAGTCGTGTTTCACTACTGCAAGGCCTATCCCTCCAAAGGATAACATTGGAATTACCTTATTACATTTTAAAAGTGTTATTCACAATCTGGAATGGATGGGCATTTACAGTTTTGTGTCTCTGAAATCACAATATAACATCACAAATTATTGTGAAGTTGGATTTTAAATTGCAATTATGAAAATACTACTTCTAGAAAGTTGGTATTTTCTTACTTTAGCCATTGGGTGCCTGCTGCCTGTCTCCGCTCACATGTCTGTGGTTGAGGTGACAGCTGGGCTTTGTGTATTCGGCCTAAACAGCCACACACAAAGGGAGCATAGGTGTGACTTGATGGGTCTCAATTGGCCATCATCTGCAGAATGTGAAGGAGGAGCTGGGCACAGCCTCACTTTCACATGAACAGACTATGGGCCAGATTTACACGGCCCTTGTGCCTCCTTGTGGCTGGCACAATAGTGTAATTTGTTATGCTAATGTGGCATTAAGGAGGCCATTCCGCAGGGCCATATTTACAAAGTGGTGCCATGCTTGCGCATTGTGTCTGCACCAGGCAAAATGTGTGCAAGGGGGCCATTCCCCCAATAGAAGGCCCAGAAAAATGGCAGAGTGAAATGTGCTGCATTTCACTGCATAATTTTTTCCATCATTTTTAACACATGCACAGGGCAGGCATTAAAGTGACTAACCCATAGTTACATATGGACCACCCTAGTGCTTTGCTGCACTAATGCCATCATTTATGCCACTAATGCTGCAAAGCACCACAATAGTATCATAAATTGTGACGCTATTGTGGAAACAACCACCATAGTGTACCGTATTGCAAATACGGTGCAGCCATGGTGTAGTTAGATGGGGCAACTGGAACCAATGCACCACTTTCTTGTAAATCTGGGCTAGGTCACATGTAGCTCCTGTTATGCTCTGTGACTAGTGTGTGTCCGGGTCAGAGGGCAGGAGGATGGGCCGGTGAGCGGAGCAGAGTGAGCAAGGCTAAATGAGGAGCCGAGTTTCATGGTCGCGCCATGAGAAAGCGCGAGGAGAGGAGACTGGAAGTGGCAGGTAGTGACCAGTAGCATGGAAGCCTGACACAGCAGAGGCTCGGACGTGGTTCGGGTAGGTCAGAGTAATGTGGCGGCTCAGCGCTGGGAGCCATTGAAGTGGGTGGGGGTAAAAGATGAAAGCTGAAGGTGGCAGGGGTGAGAGCGAAGTCAAGTCATCTTCACGTTGAGGTGCTCCCCCCTTTCTTCTTTTTTTTTTTTGGAACCCTGCAAGCCTTATCAACTAGGAGCCAGTTAGAGACACTTACACGAACAAGTAAGGGGTTCTGCATGTCTGGAGAGGGGTGGAGCGCAAGAAGGGACAGCGCTGCTGCTGCCAGCATGCGGAGGGAAGCAGTCTTCAAGTAAACAAAGCAGTTAATTGAGAACCGTAAAATACAACGTTGTACTTTGAGAGACAATTGGCACCACAGCTTTTTTTTTTTTCATTTTCTACTAAGGGCCACTGACTAGTGCCATAATTTTCATAAATAACTGATGCATCTCTGCATTTACACAATGGAGCAACCCGAGGCTTAGCTCCTATCTTCAGAGGGCCAAGAGACTAAAGTAGGCATCAAGTGATAATATTCCAAGGGAGGGGGCACCAGCCATACTATTGCGCTGACTTGTGACCGTCTGTACTTCACTACTGGCTCCGGGTAGGGGGCAAGGTATAGCATATGCAAAGTCATATAGGGGTCATACACGGTGTGGGGCAACACGGACTCTGCTCTAGGCAGCTTTTTAGGTGGGGTGAGAAACTCAGGGTGGCAGCGGAAGCAGTCTGTGCAGCACAGGTGCGGCTTGTTGCTTCTCGGTTCATCCCCGGCTTCCTTTCCTGGAAAGCATGAAACTTATTTCTGGGGTAAATTCTTCTAAGACCCGTGCAGCGGATAGATCCTCGAGAACAGGAAAAACCAAAGGCTTGACCCCATTACTTGTAGGGAAACAAAAATGGGATCCAAGAAAGAACATGTTGAAGGTATAGGCTTGACCCCATTACTTGTAGGGAAACAAAAATGGGATCCAAGAAAGAACATGTTGAAGGTTTGGAAGGTTCTCAGGATGGGCCAATTTCCGCCGCAACATCTTTGTGACCCCAGCTGCCTCCTCGGGCAAATCTTTGTAATAGCCATCAAGAAGCATTAACAAACAGCACATCGGCAAGCCCAGGTCTGTTATCCCCATTATCGATGCCTACCATGGACCTATTGGGGGAGGGATCAACTTGCCTTTCTCTCAGCATGGGCAGGGTCCACCTCAGTAGATTTAGATACTGCTTCACCATCCAGCTCTCTCGCACATGACGGCTCAGGCCGTAGGAAAACCCTCCTACTCTTTATTTACTAGACTTACTGGGAAAGGGGCAGAGAGAGAGAAAAGCCTAGAGGTTCCCTCAGCCACTCCAGGCATTATTAATCCTCTTCATCTGGGGTCATGCTTATCGGTCATTTGGGATGACAATTCTGTCCTACCTCCTACATCGGCCAAGTGTAGCTCCACAACCTACCGCCATGGTCGAGACCATGTTGAACCTTATCTTAATGGAGCTACCCGACATTAAACTAACTCACAAACAGGCTCTAAAAAAAGTAATGATCAACTACTCCAATTCAACTCTAACATATCGCATTTGACGTCTTGGATCTCTTAAGTGGAGCAGAGGGTCGCAAACCTTGAAGGTACGTATCATGGATCCACATCTGCAATGAGCCAGATACAGACTGAATTAGAGGCCTTGCATTACAAATTGGATGATACTGAAAATAGGTCTCAACGTTCTAACCTGAGATTTGTTGGAATTCCAGAAGAGATTGAAAATTGCTCTCTCAGTTACAAAAGTTATAACTGACTTGATATACAAATATATTCTTCTTGACAAAACTTTGGCTTATCCAGACTTGACCATCACGTGAGACCATAGAATTCTGGCAACACAATCCCAGAATTCCAAATATCCACGTACTATCCTGGTCAATTTTGCAATCACAGGATAAAGGAACAGATCCTTTCTCAAGCCATTAAAACAAGAACGTTCAAAGTTGAAAGTGATTTCACTTTTAGGGTCTTTTCTGATATGTTAATAGCTACAGCATGTCGACATTGTGAATTTGTCAGCCTAATTGATTACTTTAAAAAACTGGGGGCCCCTCTGGCATAGTCCAACTGGCAAAGCTAAAGTTTTTTCATAAAGGCCAGACCCAGATTTTCCAAAGCGTTCAACAAGCAAAAGACTTTCTTGCCGCTCTTAAGGCATAACATATCTGTCAGATGCATGCTGGATATTCGCTAGGAATGTCATGGTCATAAAAGGAGGGGGAAGGAGGGGAGAGGATAAGTACCGGGTGATCTATGATGATGCATGAAGATATATGATGTTATACGTATCACTGAATAATTCACATAAATTTAGAGCAATACTTCATTGGTTAAGATCCTCTAGGGCTCAGGTGTTTTTGCCACAGGAAACTGATTTTAAACAGCAGACCAACTGTCCTAGTATTCCGAACTTTATCTCTCATTCCTTAGTGTCGTGGGGGTGGCAATTCTCCTCACATGGACTTCTAAGGAGAAGTCCTTGAGGTCCGTCGGGATTGTCAAGCAAGATGGATAGTTGTTAGCGTTAAGGTAGGAAGGCAATTAAGGCACATTTCAAGTTTCTATGGTCCCATAGAAGATGAAACTACTTCTCTACAAGGTCTATATGACCTTTTAAGCACACTTTCTGGCCTTTTGGTAGTCGGTGGCGACTTTAATATTATTCAGGATATGAATCTAGATGCCTCTCGCAAAAATCGGTCACAAAACAAACCACAAGCTCATCGATTTTTGACAAAATTCGTCTGGGATCTGGCTCAACAGGATCCTTGGCGGCTGGATCATCCACAAGAGCATCATTTTACCTGTTTTTCAAAAAGGTTTAACTCGGCATCAAGGATCGACTTCTTCCTAGAATCTCGTTTTTGGGATAGAGTTGGTTCTGATATAATATCCAAACCTTTTTTTAGATCACTCTGTTCCATTGGTACAATTATTTTTCTCTGCTCAGCAGCAAGAAAGACCCAGGTGGTCTCTGAATAAAACTTTATTAACTAATGAAGGCTGGACTTCTGCACTCAAATTATCAGTTGCTTCTATGTTCGCAGTCTGGGAGTCATGCAAGGCACACATTAGAGAGGAAGCCATGGCTTTTAATGCTTTTCTTAAGAAAGCCAAGAAGGAGAAAATAAACAGCCTTCAGCAGGAACTCAACTATGCCACATGCCTGCATCAGTCACTAGGCAATCAAAAGTCATGGACTCACCTCCATGAGGCTAAAACTCAGTTAAAGAATCTTTTTTTAGAACAAGAGATTGTCACATAGGTACATTCATGGCACATTACATTAAAAAACCATCAGAATGTTTCCTTAATCAAATCAATTTGTGACGAATCCCAGAGATGTATAGTTGACAGGTTAAGGAGATAAGGAAGGTGTTTCTAACACAATATACAAATATGTACACTCCCAAGTCAGCTACAAGCGATGAGCTTATTAATGAGTACCTTGGATCAGTCTCTTTACCAGGTCTCAACCAAGAGCTGCAATCTGCACTGCTGCAGCCAATCACCGAAACAGAGGTGGCTGAAGCCATTAAGGACTCTCCAAATGGCAAAGCTGCCGGGGAAGATGGTCTTCCAGCAGAGTTGTATAAAATCCTATCCGACCTTAATCACACTCTTTAATGCAATACTCAATGGCAAAAAAGTACCTAGTTCATTTACCCGGGAAGTTATTGTCAGCTTCCTTAAAAAAGACAAACCTGCTGAAAAACCTGATTCTTATCACCCTATTAGTCTTCTTAACAAGGAAAATAAGATCCTTATGAAAATCTGGGCAGCCCGCATTACGCCTTCAGCTCAGGGGCTTATCAACCATGATCAGCGTGGTTTTCTCCTGGGTAGATTTATCACTACTAACACAAATTTTCTGCTTCAGGCAATCGATTCTTGTTCTATGAATTAAATTAAAGCATCTGTAATAATGCTAGATGCGGAAAAAGCTTTTGACCTTTTACAATGGGATTTCCTTTTTGCAATCCTTTGCAAATTATAACTTTTTTGCTAATCTTTACCGAGTGGCTGAGGCCAACGCTTTAATCAATTCACAAGTAATCAGTAAGATGTCAATACGGTGTGAGACCTGGCATGGATGCCCTCTGTCTCCAGTCCTTTTTGCTCTTTTTATCAAGCCATTGGCTTCAGCCCTGAGGCAGGATACTTCTATAAAATCCCCGACCTCAGGTGTCCCAAGCTAAAACTTTTTGCAGATGATGCAATCCTGTACCTAGCAGCCGATTCTCAGAATATTGAAAAGGCCTTTAGCAAAATCCAGACGTTTCTCCAACTTGGGAGGTTATATGATTAATAAATCCAAATCTCAGGCTTTGCTGTTTAATGCTCAAGATTCAGTATTGCCAGCCGAGATGCACACTAATAATCTGACTTCTCATCCTACCAGATACTTAGTGGCTTATGTCACTCACAACATGTCCGACCTTTCCCCGTTGAACTACCTCGCTACACTCAAGAAAGCACAGACTCTCATACTTAAATGGCAGAATTCACCTCTAGCAATAATCAGCTGCATTGCCTTGATCAAAATGATGATACTACCTTTATTCTCATTTATATTTGCTAATGTTATGATCAAGGCTCCTCTAAGGTTTTTCAAGGATCTCAATGTAATACTACGTGAATTTATTTGGGTAAACAAAAAACCTCGCACTCAGTTGGAGACACTGCAGCTCCCTATAGAGGATGGTGGTCAAGACTTACCCCATCTTAAAAAATATTATGAGGCGACCTGTCTAAACTGGCTTGTGAGTGCTTCTTCAACACATCATGTTGATTCAAATTTCTATTTGAAACAGATGCTTCTTGAGAACAATATTCATTTGTCTCATTTTCTCAAAATGCCATGGCTTCCAAAATGCAGTAGATACAAGATCCCAATCTTCTTTGGTCCAGAGGTGTAGAACTTCAACTGAACTATCATTTTACTCAGATCCATCCAACTATTCCCCTAAGAGAAGCTGTCGCTTTTGGGCTTCCTCTCGCTACCAAATCCCTAAACGACTGGGAGAATCTGTGGTTGGGAAAGCACGAAGATTTTTTAATAGGGGATAGTGTCATATCATGGACACAATTCCAATGTGGCAACCCAGCTATTCCAACATGTTTAAGCTTTTTGCACCTCCAGATTCTTCATTTTATTCAATCAGTGGGGTTTTTAGGTCTGTATTCAGCCAAGTCACTATCTTACAGAATTATACAAGCCACATGGGTGCAGAAACAGATAGTGGTTGGTAACTGGTATGGTATCCTTCTAGCAGAATTGCCAGTTAAAGTTCTCCCTCCTGCTCTAAGCAGATTAGCAGCAGCTATAGCTTGTGCGTTTGATCCCCAGACATGGAAATATTATCATAACCTTTACTCTAAAGCCTTACGAGTAGCAAATTTTAAGAGAATGTCATTCCTCACTAAGTGGATGCTTTACCATACTCCTGCGCATCTTAACAAGATGGGCTCGTCCATTCCAAGCAATTGCTTCTGATGCCACTGTGAGGTCAGGGATAGGCAGCACGTTTGCTATCTTTGCCCTGCTCTCACAATTTTTTTGCCAAATATTTTTCAATCGATTAGTTCGACACTACAGGTAGCGTTAGCACCAGAACCATTGGGGGCACTCTTCGGTATATCCAATCATCCCGGGTTCTCCAAATATGCAAAACAATACTTTTTTATTGCAACTTTGATTTCCAAATCCCTGATCCTACAACAATGGAAGAACCCCTAGCTCCAACATTTGATCTGTGGGAACAGAAAATGAGAGCAGTCCAAGCTAAAGAATTTTTATATGAACAAAGAATCGGGGCAACACCGAAGTACCATGCCATTTGGGAAGAGACATTTTCATCCTCAGTCTGATCCAGAACTTAATCCTATTTAATGGATATTGAACTAGTACATGAGATTAGTATTATTATGTGAAAGGAGTACAACAAAACTCAGTACAAAATACTGCACTGTATTGTATTGATTTTCTCCCATCTTTTGTTATCATGAGTCAAAATTTCGAAACCCGAATGTCGCACCTGCTCGTGTTGTGTAATAAAAATATGTTTAGAAAAAGACAATCTGAGCCTATGTCCTGTCCACTCACAAAGGGCTGCATAGCCCCCTGTAGTGAGTATGGATCCAGAGCAGCAAAGGCAAGACCTCTGTGCACTTCAAAGGCCTGTCTTTGAAGTCTCCCCCACTTCGAAGGTCAAACTGGGTATAAGTACTAGACCACAGCGTCAGTGCACTTCTGGACCTTTGAAGACTCTACTGGAAAGAAGAACTGCTGTGCTGCTCAAGGACTACCACTCTGCTGGACTGCTGCTTTGCCGACTTCTGCCTTGCTGTGCTTCCCTGCTGCCTGCTGCTCTCTTGCCTGGGTGAGAAGGACTTGGCCTGCATTACTTGAACCCAGAGTGACTTCAAGGGATATCTGACTGGCCTCCTGATCAGAAGTCTCAGGGACATAAAAGACTTCCAACCACCCTGCTTCAACACTGGGACTCTGCATCTTGTGACTCCTTTCTGCCAATAGATGCCACCCCAGTCCAGGACCCTTAGAAGTGGACATAGATATTAGCGCCAGCAGAACTGATGGACTCTCGATTGCAAGAGTAGAACCGACGCATCGCTGTTGCCTCCTGGAACACAACCAATGCATCATCATTACAGCATGGATCTGAACCGATGCAACAACGTCACTTCTTCACTGCATCCCACACCTTGGGACCAACGCATCGTTTCAAAAGCATCACTGTGCAATGCTTTCCCCGGTGCAAGATCCTCGCATCCCCATCACCGACAGCCTTGATGACAATGCCAAAACTCTGCATCACAGCCACTGCACTTATTGGAACCAATGCATCGCCTCAACTGCACAATGCATCCCCAAAGTCGATGCATCAGGTCCTAGGCCTGAAGCCTTGCAGCACCTCTGAACCGGCACATCGCCTGTGCTGCATTAGCAGAACCGATGCACTGTTGCCCTCAAACTCACGCAATGCTTCACAAGCTTGGATTAAGGTACTTTTGCTCAGAAGGCCTAACTGAATCCCTCTACTCGTCCCTCACTCCACCGCAGTCGGCCTGAACATTTGACTTTGTACCAGCCTGGTGCGACCATAACCTGTTTTAGCACTTTAGTTTTTTCTAAGAGCTATTATCAGTTAAAACTTTTAAAAATCAATATCTTGAGTTCTTCTTATTTAATTTTTGACATTTTGGTCATGTTTTGTTTCTTAAAACCTACTCTATTATTCTGAACTGGTGTGGATTATTTATATGTGGTGTTTTCACTGTTTAACTGCTTGAAGTGTTGCACAATTACTTTACACACTGCCTCTAAATTAAGCCTGATTGCTCTGAGGCAAGCTACCAGAGGGTGAGCAAAGGTTAATTTGGAGTCTGCTTAACAGTTACCCTGACTAGGATTGTGGTTGCTATTTGACTTATGTTCACACCCCAGTTAACCAACAACCCAATTTCTAACAAAGTTGCATTTACAACTGAATGTACCTTTGTGATTAGAGTATGTTGCCTTTTTTAGTAAAATGACCATGGAAGGTCAAACCATGTCAGATAATTATATTCAATCTATAAAATAGTTCTCAATGACGAAAGAAATGTTCAGTGCTACATCTGTCTCAGGAGAAACTGGATACCATCTGATCACTCCACTGTTTATCAACGTAAGTATTCTTGTCCTGGCAATGCATGACTTAATTTCATCATACCGCTTCTTTTTAATTGTTTGGATAATGTGGGATTACATTTACATTTACTGAACAGTCACTAATTCCTAAATATACATATTTTCTACATTGTTAATTTTGTGCATGGCATTTTTGTTTGTTCTGAGTCCAGTCTTGAGGTGCTTGTGACAAGTTCACACTTTGCTTGATACAGGATAATGCAAAAGCAGATTGGTCTCGAGAAGAGGGCCAGCGTTAATTATCTAACTTAAAAATGTATATATGAGAGTATTTTCCAAAATGCTGAGGTGTCTCCTCAGCTGGGGCTCTGCAAGCCAGATAAACATGTCAACGTCTCACATGTAATTGCCATTCCCAACCCTACTGAAATTTCAGATGCAACTTACTTGTCAGGAAACAACCTAACGTCATTTCCGGTAGGTCACTCTGCCATCTGTCACTATATAAATTTGGAATATATTATCACTTGTACCTAAGATATTGTACAATAATAAAAAGTATAGAAAAGAAAACAATATTTGCTTCAATACCCTGGAGCTCAGCCTATTCGAATTCAGCCTAGTGGGAAAATCACTCCTCACCGAAGGACATGAAGGAGACGCTTGGCAATCATTGAGTCATCTCCCAAGTGCTGCCCTGGGTGTCCCTGCTGGACCATTGCTTTAGAGCCTTACGCTTTTAAGGGATCTTGCCTTCGTAGGTTATGGCCCGCCTGCACTGCCCAGAACAGGCATCAGATTGTAATTGAACACCGAAGGACTTTAAAGCCAACTCTCACCGCTTTCTGCCAATGCTACGGCAACACAAAGTAAGACTGCAGGAGTTATATCCGTCACAACTGAGATCACATTGCTTTGTTCCAAAGAGAAGCACTTTTTTGGGTTGTAGAATTGACAAATGCAGACTTTTAAAGATTTTCTTTTGTTTATGAGTATTTCTGTGTACAGTATATCGAATGAGAAGTGTTCTTTGGTGAAGTCTCTTCACACTTTCTGCTTCTCTTCAGTAAAACCCCCGGTTACATTGGTAGCCACTTCATCTAAAAACCAAGAGAGGCATCTGCAGTCCCACACAGGTGAACCCAAGGTGGTGGTTGGCTCTTGGGCAGATGACTGTAACTGACATTCATCTGCTTAGATGTATTTCTAAAGGGAGAAGTATGGATGCGTTGATACATGCACATGTTTGAAAGGTAAGACGACAAGAGACTTTGTTGACTGATATAACACCAAATTTCCCTTTTATTCTAGAGATCTTCCCTGGCCCTCACGCTATCTTCTGTCTTTCATGCTCTGGTTGCTTTGATGTTTTCATTGGTACAAACAGTTCCACTCACCTGTCACACCTTCTGCGCAGTGATTAATCCGCTCCTGTGCTGCCTCCCTACGAGTCTTATCTCTTGACTTCTTTTTGAGGGATGCCTATGTGACCCTCGCCGTGGTTCATGTACATCCCAATGCTGTTTTCATATTCCAAGCATCTTTCCACTCACACAGACTCTGGACATTTATGTCTTTGCATCTTCTCTACCCTTATTCATCCTCACTCCTTTGGAATTATGGGTACACTAATTTGGCACCGCACTTCAGGAGATATCCCAGCAATTATTTGCATAGCCCTACAAAAAAAAACATATATTGTTCCCATATGTGTGGCGATGCACTCGGCAAAACATCCTGTTTTGCTGCACACTTTTTCCAGCTGCTTTAGGCACTACTGGGGTAGTGGACCCTGCAATTCTTTGTCCTGAACCTTTCCCCTCAATTCAGGGCCTTCTTAATGGCTGGAGCTGGAGATACCTGCAGGAATTGTCAACTCCAAATCCTTTACCTCCACCTCCATTAACCAGCCAACTCACAACGTACTCGTTCATGCTGTTTAAAGTCTAAGCGCCCAACATGGCTTTAAAACCCTTACCACATTTCTAGGGTATGGTTATGCATTTCAGCGTGACAGACACTGCGTCTGAATCTCGTTGGTCTGATGACATCTATTAACAGCGCCTTCACCTTGTATTGCGACCAACGCATGACTGTGCCCAACTTTCATAACTTTGTGCTCAGCAAAACCGAATGCCAATGTCACCTCAATGTTACTTCTCTTCCGATTCTATTATTTCTTTTAAACCACTAGTCTGTTTTTCATCCTTTGAAGCAGGGCTGTCCAAAGATGGTCCACAAAAAAACAAACACAAACTAAAATGTTTCCCCCTTTGAGAAAAAGAAAACAAAAATATGTTAACCAGTGCATTTCAGTATCAAAGCTAATTTAATCATGTTACCAAGTGCAGGTGAGTATTTTCACATGAGGTGATGGAATCCAAAAACGTTTTCTCATTACAGATCGGTATGAGTAAGTTGTCCTATAACAAAGTAAGAACGAACCCTCTTGTAGCCAAAGGGGCAGTATGTTTATACTAATGAAAAATTGCAATACTCTCCTTAACTATAGATATTATCCCATTAACATGTCAGCCAACGTAGACCGTTTACCCCACAGATATTTGAGGCAATGTGGCCTACCTGATCCTTGCTGTTTATGTCTAAAATCTGCAATCAAAGAACACCCCTGTTCCATAATTACTTTTATTTTTAATTATAAAATTCTCTTGTGCAAAAGATTCACAATTTTTATTCTCTTTAAAAGGAAATACAAAACATATTGCGACTCTCTCTCTCTCTCCAAGACACACCTACAGCACATAAAACCACAAACCAAATAGACTTTGGACTGGAGGCATGAAACGGTTTTATGCATTTTGTGCCTATTTGGAAATGTATTGATACATAGAGGCCTTGGATTCTTTTATAGTCCGCCATTGAAAATTATGTAATGCTGACACTCAGAAAATCACTATGCACAGGGGCAGCTGTAATCATTTTACTAAAAAGTTGATGCAGCCTTTCAGTGCTGCTTACAGCATCCATTTTGGGAAATCCTCATCCCTCACTCCTCATCCCTGCTTCTCATCCATCATACATCGTCCCCGCTTCTCATCCATCATCCCTCCTTCTCTTCCATCAGCCCTACTTCTCATCCATCATCCCTACTTCTCATCCATCATACATCATCCCTACTTCTCATCCCTCATCTCTGCTTCTTTTCCATCATGCCTGCTTCTCATCCCGACTGCTCATCCATCATCCCTACTTCTCATTCATTATCCCTACCTCTCTTCCATCATCTATCATCCCTACTTCTCTTCCATCATCTATCATCCCTACTACTCATCCAACATCCATCATCTGCACCATTTTTCTGGGCCTCCTAACAGGGGAACGCCCCCATGCATACTTTATACCTGGCGCAGGCAAAAGGTGGCACAAATTGTTACAAAGTGGAGCAATGTATGCATTGCACCACTTTGTAAATATGGCACAGAGAAAATTCCTCCTTGATGCCACATTAGTGTAAAAAAATGACACTACCGTGGCGCAAGAAGGCACAATGGGCTTGTAAATTTGCCCCTAGGATTGGCTGATAGTGATGCTTATGATGTGGGATCACTTGGCAGTAATTTTCTTTAGAATGTAACTTCATACTTTAGTACACATTTTAATGAGGGAGCATGTTCATGCATCCTAATTGCTTATTTTTTTAGATTTTTTTTAATGGAAATGGAATGCAACATCTCTTCTGCAAACGTTTTATCTATCTTCCAGGCCAACACACGTTGTCTGTGCATATGCAGTTCAGTTTGCTTGTAGCGCCCTTGTACAGTTTAATTGACTCTTAGGCTTTCACCTGTAAAACGTGAGATTCGAATGAAATCACACTTTAGGGCTTTAACCTCTGTATATATGATGTGAGAAGCTTTGTTTTGTGTACTATAATGCAAAGTTTTGCTGCTTACAACAAGAGGTGTTTGAAGATATGAGGCATGACCTACGAGTTTATTTTATTTTGCCATTTGCCATTCTGTGGCATGGCAGCAGAACCAAGAGTATATATAAAATCTGATGCAAGACAAAAGGAATAACTACTTTGCACTCGCCCTATCAGATGCTTTCAAGAAACTTAGAAATATATTAAAACATACTCAAACTACTTTTACTGTCAGTGGTACTTAAACACTAGGGGCCAGATATACAAGAAACTGGCGCAGTGCTGCGCCAAAATTAGCAGTGTTGCGCCAGTTTTGAAACGCAGGGATGCGCAGTATTTACAAGAATACGAAGCACCCTGCTATTCTCCATATGCCGGCGCTAAATTAAGCAGCCTGCGCCAATGCAGGCATCCTTGCACCATACTGCAAGGGTGTCTGTGTTGAGGGCTGTGATTTTTTATGTGCAGGAAGGTGTCCCTTCCTGCACATAAATAATCACCCTTGGCATTTTGCTTCTTCTAGGTGTGCCGCAAGGATGCGGCACACCTAGAAAAAGCAAAAAACGAGGATGGATAAAAGTATTCCTCCTTGTTGCGCCATGCTAACGTCACCCCCGGGGTGGCGTTAGATTTTTGCACTGCCTCAGATTTACGAATTCTTGCAAATCTGGGGCAGCGTCATAAGCACTGGGTGTTGCGGTGGAAGGGAACCACTGCAACACCCATTGCATGTCCCTCTGCCACAGAAAACTGGGATGGAAGGGCCCATATTTACAAGGAGGCGTAAAGCCACAAAAAGTGGCATTACACCTCCTTGTAAATATGGAGAAGTGGTTACAACCAACGGAGCATCGCAATAAGTGGCGCGCTCCAGTGGTGCTAGGGCCTTGTAAATCTGACCCCAGGTGTGTTTCAATTTAGTTGGTTGAGGCAACAGAGAATTACTTTCTCAATCATATTGTCCCCTCGCCTCTGGCAGCGTCTGTTCCTGCACTTCCCATGCTATGACCCCCTCCCGACTTGGTGGCAGTTTCAAATCCAATTTGAAGAAAGGTTTCACCCTTAGCCCCTGCCATGTGAACATTCTCAATGAGCTGTCTATGTGAGCTAGGGTTTACCACCCATTTTACCCATCTGGTTAAATACATTGCACATGAGGCAATAAAAAGGGAAATGTGACTTCCGGCTCTAAAAGTCTCAGAGGTACACTCTAGATCTACTTGGTTGTCACCCATTCACCCTCTACTCTCATAAATGATTGCGATTCAGTGAGTCATAAATATTGCAGACTATAGTGAGCCCTCTGCACTGATATTGCATTTGCGAATATTGGTGGATGATGCAGCATTTAGACAAACCTGATCTTGATGGCCGTATCAGTGAGATTTGACAGTACTGATATTCCTAAACTGCTCTGCTGATTACAAAGCACTTGCCTAATGGCCATTGCCCTTCACTGGTTTCATTCGTTATTGGCTGACTAGTTCCAAAGTGTTTCTTACCAAATGTTTGGATAGAAATCTCAAAACAGAATGCAGGTGCTGCAGGGTTCTGCCATCACTCCAATACTATGTAATGTGGTTTAATATTTATCTCAAGCTGTCAGCTGTCTCATGCAGTCTATGGGATCATGGTTTGCACAAACGATAATGACATGTTCATCTTCTCAGGATTGAGAGGAAATATAGGGGTCAGAGACTGGATTGGCATTTGCTGATTAAAGCTGAATGCTGAAAACATCAAGGCTTTGATCATAGTCACTAATGAGATTTTTAGGAGGATTCGTATTTTAGCCTCTCTTGAAACATCTCAGGTCAGGGTATTCACACTTTTGTCTTTTTCACCTCAGATTGTTCTGTGAAATTAGGTGTTGGTAAAAAATAAATTCTAAGGAGTTGGTGGTGATCAGGCTATAACATGGCTTGTTTAGAGACTTGGATAAATACTGTTTAATCTCAATGTTCCAGGCAGACAGTAGTATGTGGAAGAAAGATTTAGGGATGGTGTTCTTTTACTCCTTCAGTCAGATTCGTAGGTGTTAGACCTGGCATCGTTGGCGTAGTCCCCCCTGAATTTTTGCCTTCAGACCTGATTCTGCTGAATTCATTATTTTTGGCCTACATGATTGGTACTTTACCCCTGATAACCAGTGGTTGTTCTTTTTTCCCTTAACATGATGACATTGGATTATACCCAGTTGGCATATTTAATATACTTATACGTCCCTAGTAAAGTGCACTACATGTGCCCCTGGTCTTTAAATTAAATGGTACTAGTGGGTCTGCAGCACAGACTGTGCCACCCACTTCAGTCAGGTGTGGCTCCTCCGCTATGGAGGAGGAATGCTGCCCACGCCAGCAGTAGCAGCTGCAAACCTTTTACTACAAAATGATAATAAGCTATGTTTATTATCATTTTGTAGTAAAAGGAGTGGGGCCACGGGCTATGAAGGGGACAAAGGGGAGTGCTCAGCACTCCCCCTCAGTGCGCATGTATGTTTGGTTGGCCATCTAGGGCCAGCCAAACACACATGCGCACTGTGCTCTCTCCAGCCTGGCACTGTGTTGCCAGGCTGGAGAGAGCAGACACAGGCGGCCAATCTGCCTGGAGCACCCTGGCTGGGCACTCTGGGACATCTGAACACTGCTGTCATCCTGCCAGCAGCATGGCAGCAGCATTCTGATTGGCTGCAGGGCAGGCTGGGTGCCTGCAGCTGCTGCACAGGAACGGCACGGAGGTGGCGGCGGCAATGCAGGTAAGTGGGTTTTTTCATTTTTTTTAATACCCCCATACCCACCCACTCCCCCACGTGCCACACCTCCCCTCGTGAGCACCGCGAGCTGCTCCTGGCTTCAGTTGCTCTCTAAACATTCAGGCCTGCCACTGAAGAGCCTGTGTGTTGAGGTATAAACTGTCATTTCAGCCTGACAAAGTAATTTGTTTTCCAGACATACATCCTCCTTTTTAATGCATAAAAGGCACACCTAAAGTAGGCTCTGGGCAGCCTTAAGGGCAGGGTGCAGTGTATTTAAAATGTTGTACATTTACTTTTGAGTTTTACATATCCTGGTAGAGGAAAACTCTCAAATTTGTTTTTCACTACTGCAAGGCCTATCTCTCCCATGGGATACTTTGGAGTTGCCTTATAACCTTTTAAAAGTATAACTTCCAACTGGAAAGAAATTTACTTTTTAAGGTTGATGTCTCTAGAATCACAATTTAAAATCATAACTTATGCTGAAGTCGGATTTTAAAGTACAACTCTGAAAATGCCACTTTTTAGAAAGTTGACATTTTCTTACTTTATCCATTTGATGGCTGCTGCCTGTCTCTGACCGCGTCTGGGATGGGTGACAGCTGGGCTTTGTGTATGCCTCCTAGACAGCCAAACATAATGGAAACTTAGGTGTGTCTCTATGTGTTATCTCTTACAGGATGGGAGGGAGGAGCTGGGCACAGCCTCACATCTAAATAGGCTGTGATCTGTTCACAGACAAAGGGTTGCATTACCCCCTGGTGCCAGGGCAGGAATGACAAGTACCCTCTGCACTTCAAAGGCATGTGTTTGAAAACTCCCCCGCTTCAAAAGCACAATTGGGTATAAGTACTGGAGCACAGAGACCACCACTTCAGTACACTTCTGGACCTATGAAGATGCTGCCAGAAAGAAGAACTGCTATGCTGCTGAAGGACTGCCACTCTAAGTCCTGCCTGGTGTGTGGCCCTGCTGCCTGCTGCCCTCGTGCCTGATTGAGAGGGACTGGACCTCCTGACTTGAATCTCAGGGACAGAAAAGTCTTCCAATCACCATGCGTCTGCACCTGGTCTCTGAAATAAGTGAGTCTGCCCTGCCACGTGGTGCCACCCCAGTCTTGGAACCTTGGAAGTTGACGTAGGTGTTTCACCAGTGGAACTGACAGATTCTCTGCTGAGTGATGCATCTTTGAGCAGAACCGATGCATTGCCACTGCTGTTTGGGTTGGACCCGTCCCAAAAGACCTGCATCGCCGCCACATCCAGCATCTTGGGACTGACGCATAATCTTTGGAACCGCCACTGAACAGCCATTCCAGACACAAGCTCCTTCATCTGCCTTCAAAGGCAGCCTCGACCGCAAATCTGCATTGTAACTCAAGCGCTGATTAGAACCAACGCATGGCTTTGACTGTGCAGCACATCCTCAACACCAGCCTTTGCATCATAAACCCCATCAACAGGATTCTCATTGTTGATGCAACAAGACCTTGCACCGTAGCCTCGCCACATCTTGTAACTGACTCATCACCCCAGCTGTGTGACACATCTTCGATGTGCATCTATGCAACTACTTTGTTTTAGCAGACCTAACAAGGTCCCTATAGCCGGCTCACATTCCATCATGACCAGACATCCTTGGTTGGTGCATCTATCTTCTAAGCATTGTTTTACAGTTTATTCTTTAACAATTCATAGTCCAAATTATACTTATTTGTTTTCTGATGTTTTAGTCTTGTTTTATTTATTAAATTGTGATCTATTTTTGATCTATTTTTCTACACTGGTGTAGAATCTTTTTTTGTGCTGTTTTTACTATTCGACTGTTTGAGTGTTGCACAAATACTTAACACACTGCCTCTGAGTTAAGCCAGAGGTTGAACGCAAATTCATTTAGGGTTGCTTGACAGCCACTCTGACTTGGATTATGGTTGCTGCTTGACTAGGACTCATACATACCCCAGTCAGCCAACAACCAATTGCTACCATTAGGCAATATGTTTTATCTACGTTATTGACTGTTAAGATATTAATATCAAAGCAATAAATGTTTAACATGCCTGCAGCCTCTTAGGGTCTTAGATTCTGCTATCTAATATGTTATTGATGTGGTGTTGGATATTTCTGTTTTTTCACCAAAAAGAGGTTGATGGCATTGCAGCTATCTGTGGAATGTGGGATAGAAGAGCCTTGCAGGGAGGTAACAAAGTATTTCTTTGTATTTACGAGTGTTGTGCTTCTGTAGGTTACTTCATTGATGGCGTTTGTGTAGTGTGTGGGTTTGATTAATGTGATGAATTACCTGCATGTACCATAGAGAGACTTCAAAGGCAAAAGTAATTTGAGGTTCTATTTTTCTTTCATTTACTTTCCTGTTTGTGGCTGTTTGTTGTCATAGAGGTCTCTGGAATACCAGGGTACTGAAGGTTTTGGTTTGCAGTTGCAAGTTCTAGCGGGGAAGCTTGTGTTTGAGTACTTTCCAAAAAGGCCATTGAAGTCATGTAGATGGGAGTTGATGTTGGACATGGATTTGACAGGATGAAATTGGAGCTCCTCTATTTACTGGGGAAATTAATTTTGCTGGTGGGGGAGTCTGTAGTAATGAGCTTGGTCCCCAGAATTGATTCAATAGGCCAGGTCCTTTCCCTTTTTCCAGGTAGTATAATATTTATTGCACTTCATATTGTTGGTTGTTATTCACATTGATAAGAAGGAGTGATGCAACAAGTTGGGTTTCCTGGGCTGTTATTTGAAGCTGGGAAACATGGAACTAGTGATGCACCCATTGAGTTTCAAGTTTTATGGCCATAGCATTTACAACAGTGATACTCAAAGTACGGCCCGGGGGCCGCATGCGGCCCTCCTGACATTTACATACGGCCCCCAGTTTAACAGCAGCACTGTGCTGCTGTTTATTCGACTCAGCACTGGCACTAAAAATTGTTAAATAAACGGGCAAGTATTTATTTGGAGTCTATTTGAAGTTAACGAAAAGGAGTAACTAAGGTGTTCTGGAACTCTTAACTTTAGAAACACCTTCATTACTAATGACATCTTGCAGCAAAAATATAAAAGTATTATCTGTGTGAAATTCAAACAGCGCATTTCATTAACCTGCAGAACCGTTTCGCCTTAGTACACAACATTATATTACTGCATTGATAAATATTTTAGTTTCAAACATTAATTTAGTATCTTTCATCCCCTTCCATCCCCCACACCCTGACAACAATGTGAACTGTGAGCTAAAGGCAAGTCAGTTGTTATGTGAACTCTTTGGGAGGGCTGGGTTTCTATAAAACATGAAAAACATTATAATTTATTAAATCAGACACAGTAGGTTTTATACAGCATACGCCCTGAAGACATATTTCAAGGTTATCATATGTGATGATGAAGAAAAACGAAAAAAGGAGGTAAAGTAAAATAAAACATTTGCCTAGGATCACACAATTTGGTTAAGTGGAGAAGCCGGGATTTATACCCAAGTCTCCGGTTTCACATTGAGCAATTAAGACGCTAGATGAACATGCTTCACTTGCCCTACACACACTTTACCACTATCCCTCCCCACCCTACCCCCAGCCCTCAGACCGCCACCATGCTGGCAGCAATGCGGCCCTCGGTCACATCAAAGACCAAACAGTGCGGCCCCTGGGAAAATATTTGTGAGTACCCATGATTTACAACATGGGTGATATCATACAGATCCATGGATCATGTTTGGATCATGGATCATGCAACTTGTGGGCTCCTTAGAGGTGTAGATTCTAGATGAAGAGGCACAGTCTGAAATCTATTTACAGTCTGGTGGACAGAGTACATCACCACTATGTGATGAACCTGCTGTCTGCCTAGCTGTTGATTCACCTGTTCTCCGAGGCAATCTGGCCATGCATCATGTTTCCACTTATGCGAGAACCTGCTGGTACATCAACACTAGACTGTAACATTTGGAACGGCCCTGAAGAAGGTGACCTCAATAATAGAGGAACACCGAAACACGCGTAGGCCTTCTGTTCCTGTAGTATTTCATCGATAGAATAACTTCATCATCGTTATTCTCCCTTTCTTTTTTAATAGATTTTGTTTGTACTAGAGAACAGTTTGTTGTTCCTTTTTGTCAGATTTGTATTTTCTTTATTCGTTATTCAGATATGTAATTGATAGTCGCTTTTGGCTCATTGCTGGTATTGTGTTATTTTTTCCTTAATAGGACCATTTGAGTCCCTTTCTTTCAATTTAGTTTGTTGTATATATTTTTTATCATCGTTGTCTCTGATCTGGTATGATTGTGGTATGTCTGAGTCAGGCCTCATGTTGACTGTTTTTGTGTCATTAGGTTTCACGTGTTTTAGCATTTTGTAAAATTATTGAATAAAATTATACTATTTTGAAAGAATGTATTAATTTATCTTTCGTTAGATGTCCAGCCGTATAGTGTATCCATAGATCATCGTTTGTACTTGACATACAACACTGTGGTCATCAATTCTCATAGTGATTCAGTACCTGAGGAATATTTATCCTACAGGTTAATTACCGTAGCTTGTTCCTTTAGATTTCTTCTATAGTAGTTTTCCTTGCACGAGCCACACTCATCCTATCAGGGAACCCCCCTTTTTGTCTTCTCCCTGCATCCTGCTGCTGCAAACCCACTAGAGTAGGGCATGTCCTCTGTGCCTCACAGAAGGCCTCCCTGGTGGGTACCCCTTCCTGCTGTCACTATGACAGCTCAGGGACCACCCCCAGCTCAGCCACCTGTTTCCATGTAGGCTCTGGGGCGTCACCCTCAGGCTCCACCTCCTCCCAGACCGTGGGAACTTGTGGGGCCGCTTTCCTGTGTGCCTTTCCCTTCCTCTTTTTGGCAGTCCCCTGGGCCACTGTTTCAGGCTCCAGTGGATCCTGACCATCCTGACAGGTTGCCATTGACCTGATGGATACGCATACTCACCCAGGCAGACCCAACATCTCCAAGTGTGACCAGTGTTCCACCTTTTTTGAAAGGGAACCCTCCAGGTCACTGCCAAGCAAACAATCTACAGGCGTGATTGGACTCACAGCTACCTTCAAGGAACCTGAGTCCCGACCATTCAAAGGGAACCTCCGCCATTCCTCACAGGCACTCTGAGTTGTCTACTGCAACTACTTGGTGAAGTACACAGGGATCTATCTGCTCCTCATACAACAGGTGACTCCTCACTGTAGTCACACTGGCTCCTGTGTCTCTTAGAGCCCTCCACCCTCTGTCCATTGATGGTCACCCACTGCCTGTACTTTTTAGTGTTCTCAGGCACTAGGGTTCTCTGGACCATCTCACTGCCCCCTAGTGGGGCAAGCGTCATCTCAGCTGGCTCCCACCCACCTGGAATCAACTCCTTCCCAAGCACATACTAGCCAAACCATGGAGCTGAGTACCAGTGGATGCCAGTGTACTCTTGGGGCATTTGAGGTCCCCCCCCTCACGTGACCCAAATGGTCACATGCATAGCACTTACGTGGGGTACCTCCTTCCACAGTTTGGAGAATCATGGCTTCTTTTCACGAGGGGGTTGGGAATCCTTACCCTGGGAAATAGGCTGGGGCCCTTTACAGAACTCCCCCTGTTTACCCTTATCCCCCCCTTCTTCTGAGAGGGACTCTGCCCAGCGTTAGCGTGGTCTCCCCCATACCTCCTTTGAACCCTGGTGCTCTCCCAATGGTCCGCTTCCTGCACAAGCTTCCTGGGGTCAGTCAGCTTGCTGTCAATTAGGTGCTGGCGCAGCTCTGGAAAACATAAACTGTACAAGTACTCCCAAGCAATCAAATTGTAAAGCCCCTCATATGTTTTCACCTTACTGCCCTTTACCCAACCATCCAGTGACCTGCAAAAAGAATCAATACATTCCAACCATGTTTGGGATTCCTTCTTCTTGTAGGACCTAAACTTGTCCTTATATTGATCAGGGGTGAGACCACACCTTGTGATCAGGGTGTCCTTCATGATAGGGTAGGTGAGCCCCCGAGGATTCCCTAAGGATGTCAGAGTATCCCTCCCTTCTACCTCAAAGAGCTCCCACAGACTCACCTCCCAATGAGCTTCAGGGACCAGATTCATATGGAGAGCAGACTCATATCCTTTGAACCACAACAGTATGTCATCCTCCCTTTTGTAATCCTTCACAAGGTCCTTAGAAATGTGCACCCTCCTCTCAGGGTGCACTGTTATTGCTGCCACCATCCCTACTAGACTGTCTCCTCTTTTTCATCTCCCTTAAGCTGAGCTCACAAGCCATCTTCAGGAGTCAGACCCTTGGATGACACACTGCTACCTGCCCTGGAGACCCTCTCCCTGGACATAAGGGGCCCACCCACTACACCGTGGTGGATGGATTGCTCTTTCTCCTCCTCCTCCCCCTCTTGTGCCCCTCAGCTTGCCTGGCTGTTATCCAGGCCCTCAGTGACTTCTGCAGCTCCTCCTTCCTGGTGGAGCCCTTAATGGGACGAGCAAGGTTTTTGCAGAACTGCCTCATCTGGACAACTGCAGAGCTCTCCAGTTTTCCTAAATCAAAAGCAGCTCCAGCTGATGCCTCTCCAGATTGAGACATGATGAAGAGTTAAAAGTGCAAAGATCCAAAGGCATGAAAATTAGTTCCCAATGAAGTTCAAAGAGTCAATAAAATGATCACCAAAAATATGGAAGTAGGGAAGAATCCAAAAAGAGAAAAAAGCTAAAATCACAAAGACAAGTAGTATGTGGTCACGTAATAGTCTGCACTGGAAACAGTAGTGTACACTTAATCACTGTATGTGAGGTACAAATACAAGTCCAGTCCTCACCGCTGATCACCAATGTTAGAAATGGGGTCTTTGGTTGGCAGTCAGGTTCCCCCCTGTCGAAGCAAGGACGCTCACTCTTGTCTGGGTAAAGGAGCATCACCCTCAGTTAACCCCTGTTCACCTCCTTGGTAGCTTAGCACGAGCAGGCAGGCTTAACTTCAGAAGCAATGTGTAAAGTCTTTGTACCAACACACACAGTAACTCAGTGAAAACACTACAAAATGACGCAACACAGGTTTAGAAAAATAGGTAATATTTATCTAAACAAAACAAGACCAAAACGACAAAAATCCAACGTAGACAAGTCAAGTTATGAATAAGAATAAGAGTCTTAGGCCCTCATTATGATATTGGCAGTAAATCCCGCTTATCTCCATGCCGACTGTCGTTAACATAACGCAGGTATGCGCAACCATATTATGACACATACATACCAATCCGTCACTATACAGCCACACACACAAGTGCCCCAGCCCAAAGGTCAGTGATAAACTGGCGGTAGCAAAACCCGCACCGTTACGCCAACAGAACTACGCCCACAGCATTATGACCCACGAATCACCGCAGCGGACATTCAATGGCGGTAAACCATTGGTGGTACATACCGCTGAGCTCAAAATACACACACTCAAACAAAACTACACCACATTGGACAATTCAAACTACACACACCTGACACCCACACACACACCTCACCCACACCACTATAAAACACACACCCACACTTTTTTACGACTAGAAAGAATTGCCACCAGAGAGAGACAGCAAGAGCACACACACAACCAGAGCCACATAACATCATCACCTATACACCATCAACGCACCTTACATCACACACCCCATCACGTCACCCCACACACCCTCACCCACACCACTCACACTACACTCATGGCACCACAACGACACCCCAGATTTTCTGAGGAGGAGATGAGGGTCATGGTGGAGGAAATCATCAGGGTAGAGCCACAGCTCTTTGGAGCACAGGTGCAGCAGGCATCCATTGCTAGGAAGACGGAGCTATGGCGAAGAATCGTGGACAGGGTCAACGCTGTGGGACAACACCCTAGAACAAGGGACGACATCTGGAAGAGGCGGAACGACCCAGAGGGAAAGGTATGTTCCACAGCAGCAAGACACCAACTAGCTCTACAGAGGACTGGAGGTGGACCCCCACCTGCTCCCCCACAACTAATAACATGGGAGGAGCAAGTCTTGGCAATCATGCATCCTGAGGGCCTGGCAGGAGTAGGAGGAGGACTGGACTCTGGTAAGTCAAATCTCTATTACTATCACCCCCCTACCTGCATGGCATCACAAACCCCCACCCTCACCCTCACTCCCATCACTTCACCACCTCCCACATACCCCACCATCAGAACACACTCATCCCAATACCAAGCCCTGCATGTAACACCAATGCATGGAGACCACTCACAGACCTGCATGGACACCTATCACCACTACATGCACACTGGAGAGAATCACCTAGCCCACCAAATAGCTACACACTCAAAGGCAAATCTGCCAGGGCAACAAAAACCATAGAGGGCAACACACCCATGAACAAAAGTCACACGCAGAAACAATAACACTGCATTTGCATCCCCACGGGTCCCCCAGCCAATGTCACCGGAGAAGAGATGCCAGCAACATCCAGTCCCCCAACAGAAGAGGCCCACAGTGATGACAGCAGCTCTGCTTGCCTGGATATGGATGACCAACCTGGCCCATCAGGGATCTCCGGACCGTCGGTTACCCAGACACACTCTCACACCACCACAGAGCCTCCCCCTCAGGAAACACCACAACAGCACCCACCCAGTGGGCCCATACCTCTGTCCCCAGGACACGTCAATCAGCAGTGTGTCCACCACTACAGGGACCCCAGGCCACCCCGCAAACACAGGATGATCAGGGACCTGGGGTCAGTGGCAGTGGGCACACAGTTCAGGCGACAGAGGCACAAGACAACAGGGAAGCTGGGAGGACTGCAGTGCGACAGGGGGAGGGCAGGCCCAGTGAACCGACTCTCCAGGAGGCACTCACCGTGATCCTGGGAGCATACCACCATTCCCATGAGGCGATGGGCCAGATACAGGACAAGTTGCTGGAGAACATGCGGTTGCAGGAGGGACAGTACCTGGGGATCAGTGAGGATTTGAAAGACATCAACACCACCCTGTTCTCCATTGCAGGGGTGCTGGTTAGACATAGCCAACACTATGAGGGAGGCAGTGGTACCCTACCGGGCCTCTGCCACTAGCCAAACCGATGAACAGCCCTCCACCTCCGCTGCCGCTAGTGGACAGGAGGCCCCCCACAGGAAAAACAGGCCACGAGCACCCCTTTCCCTGCAGAAGGTGAACCCCCCGCAAACGTTCCCTGCAATCCAGGCAGAAGCCAGAGACTATTGCCAAGACCCCCGCCAGGAAATAAGACTCTCCTGATGGTCACCCTTGTGTCCCATTCTGTCACCCTGTCCACCTTGAACTGCCATTACTCCCCTTCCTATGCCCCCTTGGAAAATGCACCTGTGATACAAATAGATTGGACTCCAACCTGGACTTTCCTCCATCATTCCCCCATACCACTGCACATCCCCCTCTACCTCTTAGCACTTAAATAAACACCCTTTGAAAAAATACAAGTATGGAGTATGTCAAATTATTTAAGTATGTATTCGTTTAACACGGTAAAACATTGAAAATCAACTGTACAGAAATGTATACATAGGAATGACCTGTAGTTGGCTGCAGTCAACACACCAGTAGCAATAGTGGGGCACAAATATCTGCAAATAGAGATGCCAAAGGCTACAGTGAGTGGACATAGAAGTTGGAAAATCAGCCTGCCATTGACAATGTCAAACACAAACCTGTCCATAAAATGTGAAGTTACACTGTCTTACCTGTGTGTAATTGGAAGTATTGACGAATTATTGCACTTCTGTTGTCCTCATCCTCATCCTTTGCCTCCTCATCTTCACTGTCCGCAGGGTCCACTGCTTCCACACAGCCATATCCAGCCTCATTCTCCTGCAGAAAAGGCACTTGGGAAAGTAAAGCAAGGTTGTGTAACATACAGCATGCCACGATGATCTGGCAGACCTTCTTGGGTGAGTAGTGCAGGGATCCACATATTAGATGGAGGCAAGGAAACCTGGCCTTTAGGAGGCCAAAGGTCCTCTCTGTAATTCTTCTTGTTCGCCCATGTGCCTCATTGTAATGTTCCTCTGCCCCTGTCCTGGGATTCCTCACAGGGGTCAGTAGCCATGAGAGGTTAGGGTAACTAGAGTCACCTGCGAATATCGAGCGACAACTGTTATCCACACACCAACCCCTAGGGCCCACACCATACCCATACACCAACATCCACTGGGTGGGAACCAGGACTCACCTATTAGCCACACCCTGTGCCTCTGGAGTTGAGCCATCACATCTGGGATGCTGCTATTCCTCAGGATAAAGGCATCATGCGCAGACCCAGGATATTTTTCATTGATGTGGGAGATGTACTGGTCCGCCAGGCACACCATCTGCACATTCATGGAGTGAAAGCTCTTTCGATTTCTGAAGGCCTGTTCATTTTGCTTGGGGGTGGAAACGCTAAATGTGTACCATCAATTGCCCCAATAATGTTGGGGATATGTCCCATTGCATAGAAATCAGCTTTCACTGTGGCCAAATCCTTCACCTGGGGGAAAATGATGTAGCTGCGCATGTGTTTAATCAGGGCAGACAACACTCTGGTCAGCCCTATTGAGAACATTGGCTGAGACATTCCTGCTGCCAAGCCCACTGTCACATGGAAGGAGCCAGTTGCCAGGAAATGGAGCACTGATAGCACTGGCACAAGAGGGGGTATCCCGGTGGGGTGACGGATAGCTGATATTAGGTCAGGCTCCAATTGGGCACACAGCTCTGTGATTGTGGCCCTGTCCAGTCTATAGGTGAGAATAATGTGCCTGTCCTCCATTGTTCCCAAGTCCACCAGGGGTCTGTACACGGGTGGATGTCTCCATCTCCTGTTTATCCACAGCTGTTGCCATCTATGGGGCAAAATGGTGAGCAGCTAGTTAGTATCTCTTATTTCCAACCACTACGCTTAAATGCATGTCGTGATTGTAACAGTATTTTGTTAGAGAGGTCCAAATGGTGCATATGTGTACTGTGATACAGTTAGCAGCCATGGCCTGCATCCCCCCTTGAAATGGCGTCCGCCTGTCCTGTTTGGAGGAACAGGTGGAAATGAGGTAATTCCGCTGACGTTGTGCACCGTTGCGGGAGGTGGTCAAAAACCGCTGTGCAACTCCTCTTTGGTTAACATTGGGCCTTATGGGGTACAGTTGCCAATGGTGATGTATGCCGGCGGTGACGTTATGCACCGGCGCTGACGTCAACGCCATTTTCTATCTGTTCACTCACTTGCTACCTGACCTTCACAGGAGAGGTCCTACACTACAAGTGCTGTTTTGACCTGTGTCTGGAACTGACCATGGCTCGAGTCACTGGGGAAAGGGCCCCTGCCTTCACCTCAGCGGAGTTGGAGCGACTGGTGGATGAGGTCCTACCCCAGTACCGAATGCAGTATGGGCCTCCAGACCAACAGGTGAGTACACTGTGAGTACGATGCATGGGGCATGAATGCGTGGAGTGCTGTGTGTGAAGGCCTCAAGTAGGGGGGGGTTGGTGGATGGGCCCTGGGCAGCATGCTGCATGTATGGTGGGCCATGTCTGTGCTAATGGGGATGGGAAGGGGCATGGTGGGCCATGAGTGTAACAGACACGACGGTCAGACTAATATCTTTCCCTGTGTCCATTTCCCTGCAGGTCAGTGCCCATCAGAAAAAGGGTATATGGCGTGCCATCGCCTAGTACGTGAGGACCCTGGGGATCTACGGCAGGCGGAGCACCCGCTGTTGCAAACAGTGGGAGGACCTGAGACTCTGGGCATGGAAGACGGTGGAGGCCCAGCTGGGGATGGCCTCCCAACGAGGAAGGGGTGCCCGTCAAACCCTGATCCCCCCTCATGGCCTGCATACTGTCAGCGGCCTATCCGGAGCTGGATGGGCGTAAGGGGGCATCACAGCAACCACAAGGGGGTGAGTACAGTGACCAATATCCAACTTGCACCTGGTGGGGTGATATCCATGTGGGGGATGTGGGCCTGTGGGTACCCCTAGGCCAGGCCTGACATTGCAGAGTAGGTATCATGTTGGGCAGGGTTCTGATGTAAAATACCTCCAACCAAGCTAGTAGGCATCCACTACTGGGCAGGGGTCTGTGGGTCTCAGGTATGCTGCAATTGCCGTTAGGTGTCTCTATCCATGGGCTGGTGACTAGGATTGTGACTGGTAGTGCATTTCCTAGTGCGTAGGGCTGTTACCTGTGTGTGTGTGTGTGTGTGTCATGTACACCAACTGTGGTGTTGTTGCCACCATTGACCAAGTGTACCCTTTGTCTCTTCCCCTCCCTATTTGTTTTGTCACCCTTTCCTTATGTGGATTAGGATCATCTGGCGGAGGGATCTGCATCCCACATGGTCAAGGAGGCCGAATCCACCGCCGGTGAGGGCACCAGAGGGACGACAGGCGAGGGGAGCACCATGGCGGAAACAGGAGGGGACAGTTCGGACATGGATTCCTCCGATGGGAGCTCCCTAGTGGTGGCAGACACCTCTGTGCTCATCCCAGCTACAGGTACATCCGCCACCCCCGTACCAGCACCGCCCTCCCAGCAGCCCCTCAGAGTGTTTCCCGTGCCTGCTCACTCAGGAAGGTGGGCATCTCCTTCACCCCAGGCACCTCAGGCCCTGCCCCAGTTAGCCCTGCTGCCCTGAGTGAGGAGGCTATTTACCTCCTGCGATCCATCTCTGTTGGGCAGTCAACCATTATGAATGCCATCCTAGGGCTGGCAGCCCCAAATGCAACAGACAAGTGCATTCCTGGAGGGCATTCACACTGGCATGACGGCACAACAGAGATCAATCCAGGCTCTGACCTCCTCTCTGATGTCAGCCATTGTCCCTGTTTCTAGCCACCCACTCCAACTTCCTCTACTGAATCCCATTCCCCTCAACCCCAACCTGTCCCAAGCACACAGTCAGACGAGCATGCACCCAGGACAACACACAAGAGTGGACATGGAAAACACAAGCACCACACTTCATCCTACAGGCACTCACACAAACACCATCCAGATGCAGACATACCAAAATCCACTGCCTCCACTGTGGCCCCCTTCTCCTCCTCGTCCACCTTCCTCCCAGTTGCGTCTACACTCACACCTGCATGCACTACATCCTCATCCACTACACCCATCACCAGCACACGCCCCTCACTGGCAGTCACCACCCCCACTTCCATGCACACATCCCCTGTGTCCTCTCACACTGTGTCTGTGCACCCTCTTCCCAAAGTACACAAACGCAAGCACTCAGACACCCAACAGCCATCCACCTCACAACAGCATCCAGCCCACGCACCTGCACCCAAACACAGCAGACAGACACCTCCTACAACCACTCCCTCTACCGCCACTCCCAAACCATCTCCCTCTTCCCGCCCCAATGTCCATAAGAAGCTTTTCCTCTCCACGTTTGACCTCTTCCCTAGCCCTCCCCCCGTCCCTCACGGAAGGCCAGGAAGGTCAGAACCCAGCCCAGCACCTCTGCCATCCAGGGGCACAGTAGTGTCTACAGCTATACCAGGTGGGAGAGGATCCCGGGCACCAGGCAGCCACACTGATAGGGTGCCTGCACCAAGTGCTGCAAGGAAGGGCAAGGAGGCACCCCCAGCTGCTGCAAAGAAGGGCAAGGAGGCACCCCCAGCTGCTGCAAAAAAAGGCAAGGAGGCACCCCCAGCTGGTAAAAGGAAGGGCAATGAGCAATCCCGGGCTGCTGAGAGGAAGGGCAAGGAGCAGTCCCCAGCTGCTGCCAAAAGGAGAAAGGAGCCATCACCAGCTGCTGACAGGAGGGGCAAGGGGCCTGCACCAGCAGGCAAAAAGGACAAGAGGCCTGGTGCTGGGACTCAGTCGGAGCCCCCACCACCAACCATGGTGGTTTAGCCATCCGAGCATGCAGGGGATGGGCTGGAACCTCCCTCCACCACTGCTAGCACCGCCACAAGCACCACTGCCAGCAGCAGCAGCCCCAGTGGGCAGCCGTCCGAGGCTGTAGGGAAGGGCTGGAGCCTCCCCCCACCACTGCCAGCACCGACACCTGCACCGCCACTGCCACCACTGATCAGCCGTCACCGCCGGCGGACAGTGTGTAGTCCTGCATCCATGGGCTTTTGTGCGGCCAGGCCCCTGCAAATCCTGTGGGTCTGACACCCAGCTGAGAGACTGTGACCTTGCACTACCCAAGACCTGCATCACAGGGCAGAATGCCCCCTCCAGAACAGGTGGAGAAGCCATCCACTCAACCCATCCTTCACAGGATGAAGCACACTGGGCACAATGTCCCCTCCAGAACCAGTTGAGAAGCCATTCACTCACCCCATCCTTCCCAGGATGAAGCACACTGGGCACAATGCCCCATCCAAAACCAGTAGAAGTAGTCACCCACTAGAGAGACTGTGGCCTTGCACTCCATAGGACCAAGCACAGGGCGTGTTGTCCCCTCCAGAGCAAGTGGGCAAAACAACCCCTGAGAGACTGTGGCCTTGCACTCCCCATGATCAAGAACAGGGCATGTTGCCCCCTCCAGAGCCAGTGGGCAAGTAACCCACTTGAGAGACTGTGGCCTTGCACTCCCCAGGACAAGGCAGTGGGCAAATCACCTACTTGAGAGACTGTGGCCTTGCACTCCCCAGGACCAAGCACAGGATATGTTGCCCCCTCCAGAGCCAGTGGGCAAGTCACCCACTTGAGAGACTGTGGCCTTGCACTCCCCAGGACAAGTCAGTGGGCAAATCACCTACTTCAGAGACTGTGGCCTTGCACTTCCCAGGACCAAGCACAGGGTATGTTTCCCCCTCCAGAGCCAGTGGGCAAGTCACCCACTTGAGAGACTGTGGCCTTGCACTCCCCAGGACAAGTCAGTGGGCAAATCACCCACTTGAGAGACTGTGGCCTTGCACTCCCCAGGACCAAGCACAGGGCATGTTGCCCCCTCCAGAGCCAGTGGGCAAGTAACCCACTTGACAGGCTGTGGCCTTGCACTCCCCAGGACAAGTCAGTGGGCAAATCACCCACTTGAGAGACTCTGGCCTTGCACTCCCCAGGACCAAGCACAGGTCATGGTGCCCCCTCCAGAGTCAGTGGGCAAGTCACCCACTTGACAGGCTGTGGCCTTGCACTCCCCAGGACAAGTCAGTGGGGAAATCACCCACTTGAGAGACTGTGACCTTGCACTCCACAGGACCAAGCACAGGGCATTTTGCCCCCTCCAGAGCCAGTGGGCAAGTCACCCACTTGAGACACTGTGGCCTTGCAGTCCCCAGTACAGAGTGAATGGCATGTTGCCCCCTCTCCGGACCAGTGGCATTGTACCATCTTCCGGCTGAGGTGCCCCCCATTCCCCGTCCCCCTGAGGTGCCTATTTTTGACCTGATGCCCCTGCAGTGTTCTCTCCATGCTGTTGCAGGAGTGAGGTTGGGCCTTGGACTTTGTGATGTGGCCCTGTGGCCCAAGGACATTGAGGACTGGACAGTGTCCCTTGCATTGTAAATATGTATATACTTTTTGATTTGGATGTATGAATTTCACCTATATTTATCTTATCGCAGCCTTTTTACGTGGTTCCTTCTTTAGTGTCCAGAGGTGAGTTGTTTACCTTCTGTGCAGTGTTTCTGCCAGGATTTTGATGTTGTTGGTACCGCCCCAGAAAAGGTGGTGGACAGGTGTGTCATATTACTGTGGGCGGTACATTGTCTTCTGCCTGGCTGTTGGCGGTTACCGCCACGGTGCCTGTTGATTTCGCCCTGGCTGTCAGTGTATTAAAGTGGCTGTCTGTCTGAGTGGTTTCCGCAGTGGTCATAATTTCATATTTATTACTGCCGGCCTGTTGACGGTATTACCGCCGCTTTATCACTGACTTTCAGGTTTGTAATGAGGGCCTTAATCCTTAAGAAAACAGTGAGAACATTGTTATTGCACAAAGTACCTGGTTAGCATCACAAATAAAGCCGCATGGGCGAACATGCGCCGGAAAAGGGCTAAGATGCATTGATTCCTTACTCGCCAGTGAGACTGTGCATCGTTTCCTTCTCCAGTCGGGTCGGCAATGCGTAGTTTTCTCCCTTACAACAGAGCGATGCGTCGATTTTCGGATGGGCACCTCGGGTCCCAGCAGGCTTTGCGTGGATCTTTCATGCCCAGAGATGTTGCATCGAAATCTGGTCACACAGTGTGGGAAAACGATACTGCGTGTGGTTTGCGTCGTTATCAGCCTCCCTTAGCGTTTTTTGCCTGTCGTTTCTCCAGCTGTGTTGCATCAATCTTCCAGCCGCAATGCAGGTGGAGCATTGATTTCAGCTGCGAAGCCGGCTGTGCATCGCTTTTCAGCCGCGACACGGAAGGTGCGTTGAAAATTTCCCCGCACAGTGGTCTGTGCGTGCATTTTCAATTCTTGGCTGACAGCTTCACCTCTCAAGGGCCCAGGGACTGGATAGGGCACCACTTCGCATGGCAGGAGTCTCAGCAGAGAGTCCAGGTGTTGGTAGGGGAAGTCTTTGATGGCTCTGAGACTTCAACAACAGGAGGCAAGCTCAGTCCAAGCCCTTGGAGCTTCTTCTCAAGCAGGAATGCACAGCAAATTCTAGTCTTTGCCCGCTTTCACAGGCAGAAGCAGCAGCCCAACAAAGCACAGTCACAGGAAGGGGCTGCACTTCTCCTCAGCTCTTCAGCTCTTCTCCTTAGCAGAGGTTCCTCTTGAATCCATAAGTGATCTAATTTTCAGGGGGTTTGGGTCCTCTTCGTATACTCCTTTCTGCCTTTGAAGTAGGCAAACTTCAAAGAAAAGTCTGTCTTGTTTTCAAGATCCTGCCTTGCCCAGGCCAGGCCCCAGACACACACCAGGGGGTTGGAGACTGCATTGTGTGAAGGTAGGCACAGCCCATTTAGGTGTAAGTGAGCACTCCTCCCCTCCCCTCAGCCCAGATGGCCCATCAGGAAATGCAGGCTACACCCCAGCTCCCTTTGTGTTACTGTCTATTGGAGAGGTGCCCAACTGTCAAACCCAGACAGAGAATAATTGAGAAGATTTTGGCTGAGAGGTTGAGTGAATTTTAGATGTTCCCTACCTATTAGTCCTGAGGAAGACCCGTTGTAGAGCTCGGAATTGGCTGAAGAGCTAGAGGGGGTCAAAACGTTGACGATAATGCTATAGCCTGGATTTGGTTATTTTGGGAATGGAGTGAAGGACAAAGATGGGGATTTGAACCCAGACATAAATAACTGTTGACTCAATGAGAAGAATGGTTAACAAACAGGTTGTTGTATAATTAGTTTTGCTAATGGATATGTGGGTTATTTATTGTCACCTTTTGTGTTTCTAATCACGAACATTTGATTTCTTACACTTTTTCTGTCCTTCTTTTCCTTTGTGTTTTTATGGTAGGGGGTTTTATGAATATTGAGTAAGATTATAGAAGGAATTGTGTATATAAAATAAAGGATGGATTCTTAATGGTTTTTGTATCTATGCTGCATGATATTAATATATAGATATAGATATATATTTGTAAATCTCTTTTGGCAAATTATTTTTTGGATTAGATAAGAGATGGAGGTATTTTGCTTCCTGATGGATCAATGTTGTTTGGTACAATACTTTCTCAAAGTTGCATTTTCAAACACACAATCTAAAAAACAACTTCACTAAAAGTATTTTTAAATTGTGAGTTCAGACACCCCAAACTCCACATGTCTATCTGCTCTCAAAGGGAAGCTGTGCTTTAAGGATATTTAAAGGCAGCCCCCATGTTAACCTATGAGAGAGATAGGCCTTAGAACAGTGAAAACCAAATTTGGCAGTATTTCACTGTCAGGACATATAAAACACATAAGTACATGTCCCACCTTTAACATGCACTGCACCCTCCCCAGGGGGCTACCTAGGGCCTACCTTAGGGGTGTCTTGTATGTCAGAAAAGGGAAGGTTTAGGCATGGCAAGTGGGTACACTTGCAAAGTCGAATTGGTAGTTTAAACTGCACACACAGACACTCCATGGGCAGCTCTGAGCCATGTTTACAGGGCTACTAATGTGGGTGGCACAACCAGTGCTACAGGCCCACTAGTAGCATTTGATTTACAAGCCCCGGGCACCTCTAGTGCACTTTACTAGGGCCTCACTAGTAAATCAAATATGCCAATCATGGAAAGCCAATTACACATACATTTTACATAGGAGCACTTGCACTTTAGCACTGGATACCAGTGGTAAAGTGCCCAAAGTAAAAAAACAGCAAAAACAGAGTCCAGCACACATCAACAACCTGGTAAACAGAGGCAAAAAGTTAGGGAGACCACACCAAGGATGCCAAGTCTAACAAGTAGGTTTAAAACAATAATGTTTGTCTGCTTGTGCCTTGTATGCCTCCTTGGTTTGTGCTGAATGAAAACAGAGATTGGCCAAAAGAGCATGACAATATATATAATGTTCATATGAAGTTGGTTCTATGCTTTTGTCTCAGTAAATCATAAGGAGTATTCTTAGGTTGGTAACCCAGATCACAACCGGGTTACCAGGCTAACAAGCCAATGGTGGGATGGTCCACCTTGTTGGTAAATTCAGATACCCATAAAATGGTCCCCATTCTCTGTAATGGAAAGAAAGATGCACTATCGAGATTGAGGTTAACCTACTCTGCCTAGTCATCTCTCTGCAGAGGATAACTAGATAATAACAGGACATCTATACTGAAGCTGTCACGCAGGCTGTCCAAACTTGTGATAAAAATTGGCTCCCTCGAACTTTGATAAGCACACATGCTAAACCCTTTGGCACATATAATAGGACTGAGGATCGTTGCTGAGGGTATAAATAGCAAAAGAACAAAATGCATAGCCTTGGCTAGGTTGTCACCTATGATTAATATTGTTTAAAGCCAAGCATAGGATTTTGGGAGTGCTGCAATAAAGTCTATAGACAGTGGAAGCATCTTGACGGGCACAACAATGAGTTGAAGAATGCCTTACAGTGGAGAATTATAGTACTTTCTTTGAAGACAAACAAGATACATTTCTACATAGGCCTTCATGTCCTTGAGCATTGAAGCCACCAAAAGTGGCAATGCAGCAGATATAGGGGGTCATTATGACCCCAGCGGTCGGTGGAAATGTGGCAGTAGTATCGCCAACAGGCTGGAGGTACACACTGCCAAATTATGACATTGGCGAGTTGGCTAGAGCCAACCCGCCAATGTACCACACCGACCGGCATGGCCGTAGCAGCCGCTGGGCTGGAGATAAGAATCTCCATCCCGGCGGCCGCTCCTTTCCTGCCGGTGGTATTATGCCCCTGCCTACCACCATGGTTTTCGTGGCATTCGTAACGCCACAAAAACCCTAGGTAGGCCCTACCAGTGACAGGGAATTCCTTCCCTGTCACTGGTAGGAGGCCCACCTCCTCCTAACGCTCCCCAGACAACCCACTCCCCCCTCCATCCACGCTCCCCCTCTCCAACCCTCCCCCCATACATGCACGCTCGCAGGCATACACCATACATTCACACTCTCACTCATACAAGCAGACACGCATTCATACACGCATGCATCCATTCATTCATGCACACATCCATACACACATCCAAACTTACAAGCAGACACGCATTCACATTTGCATTCATACACGCATTCTCACACATGCACACACATGCAAGTAACACTACACACTCATTTGCATGTACACACACACTCACACATTCATGCACACCCCTCCACATACACACATAACACCCCCCACCTCCCACCACCCTCCCCTGTTGTAAACCCGACTTACCTGAATTCAGGGCACCTTCCGACAGGAGACGGGATAGGGCACTGCTACCGCCAGCAGCGCCTGCTAACAGAACACCACCAGGCCATATTATTTTTCATAATATGGCTGGTGGCAGTCTACTGGCATGGCGCTGCTGGTGGTAGCAGCGCCACCTTAACACCGTCCGCCAGCATGGGCACAGCTGGATTTCCGCACTTATTGTCGCAGAAATACAGATGTGGTCATATTATGGTGGACGGATGTTAGTACTTACCGCTAATGTTAGAATGAGGGCCATAAAGTCTTGCTGAAACAACGATGTCCATCTAACATGCTAGTATTTGATAGATTCCAGCCGGGCTTCTGGAGTAGCATGCCAGGTACAGAGGGAGCATTGTTGAGGCACCAGAAGCCAGCCTCCAACAACTGCTTTCCAGTTTCTGACAACCATTGTCGGGCCTCTGAGTCAGACAGCCTGGCTGTCTGCTAGGTGGCAGTTAGTGACAGAAACACCTACCTATGATCCACCCTCTGTCCTCTTGTATTTGTTCCATTTTGTGTGGCACACTACTGTTCCTCAGCACAAAGGAATCATGGACTGAACCGGGGATCATGGCATTCACATGTGAGATGTACTGGTCAGCATAACATACCAATTGGATGTTCATGGAGGGAAAGTTCTTTCTCTTTCTGTACACCTGTTCACTGACTCTTGGGGGTATTATAGGTATGTGGGTGCCATCGATGGCACCTAGCACATGGGGTATGTTTGCAAACGCATAGAAGTCAGACTTGATGGCAGGGAGGTCAGTACTTTGGGGAAACCTCACATAGGACTGCAGGTGTCAGACAAATGCATTTAGAGATCTTGTCAGTATCATGCTGAACATTGGCTGTGAAAATTTTGCACCCATTCACACTGTCACTTGAAATGAGCCCGTGGCCACGAAATGGAGTGCAGAGAGCACCTGCCCTTCAGCAGGGATGGCATGCTGATAACGATTTGCTGGAGTCAGTGCAGGATCCAGTAAAGCACAAAGTTCGAGAATAGTTGCACGGGTGAGTCTGTAATTGATTATGATGTGTCGCTCCAACATTGTCCGCAAATCAACAAGTGGTCTGTACACCGATGGGGCCCATCCTCGCCACAAGGGTCGGTACCTAGGAGGCATTTGAAACACGTGTGAGGAACACACATACATAGGCACACATTGTCATTCATTGAGCACTGCTGACTTGATTGTAGGGACTCAAAAGCTAAATGTTCATCTAGACCATAATGAGTGAACAGGGTTTGTCGTGTGTGGTATTGTTAATGGTCACACGCATAGAGTGAGTTAGGTGAACAATAGGACCTGCATTGTGCAGATATCATTTTTATTCATGCGTAGTTAAGGCCAAAATGTCTGCCCCCTGTAATCCAGAACTGTTGTGGTGGAAGTGACCTCATACTGCTAGCGGTTGAAGTAACAGCGTAAGGCCGTGTTTATTGCCATTTGCACAGTCATTGGTTAACGTTGATGACAATGGGGAATCCTGGCATATCATGATCGCCGCCGGCGGTGACGGTGCACACCGCCGCGGTATTTATGCGAATTCGTCACCCCAACTTCACTTGACTCCCTGATCTCGTGCGAGCAGGTACTCCACTGAGTGTACTGCTGTGTCCTGCCTCTGGTCATGGAAATGGCTCATGTTGCAGGGGAAAAGGACCCGGCCTTCACCCAGGAGTGTGAGAAGGTAGCCTCTTTCTAGCCTTGTTACCCCCACTTTTGGCCTGTTTGTGAGTGTATGTCAGGGTGTTTGTCACTGTTTTCACTGTCTCACTGGGATCCTGATAGCCAGGCCTCAGTGCTCATAGTGAAAACACTAAGGTGGTCATTCTGACCCTGGCGGTCTTTGACCGCCAGGGCGGAGGACCGCGGGAGCACCGCCGACAGGCCGGCGGTGCTCCAATGGGGATTCCGACCGCGGCGGTAAAGCCGCGGTCGGACCGGCACCACTGGCGGGGTCCCGCCAGTGTACCGCGGCCCCATTGAATCCTCCGCGGCGGCGCAGCTTGCTGCACCGCCGCGGGGATTCCGACCCCCCCTACCGCCATCCAGATCCCGGCGGTCGGACCGCCGAGATCCGGATGGCGGTAGGGGGGGTCGCGGGGCCCCTGGGGGCCCCTGCAGTGCCCATGCCAGTGGCATGGGCATTGCAGGGGCCCCCGTAAGAGGGCCCCTAAATGTATTTCACTGTCTGCTGCGCAGACAGTGAAATACGCGACGGGTGCAACTGCACCCGTCGCACAGCTTCCACTCCGCCGGCTCGATTCCGAGCCGGCTTCATCGTGGAAGCCTCTTTCCCGCTGGGCTGGCTGGCGGTCTGAAGGCGACCGCCCGCCAGCCCAGCGGGAAAGTCAGAATTACCGCCGCGGTCTTTCGACCGCGGAACGGTAACCTGACGGCGGGACTTTGGCGGTCGGCCTCCGCCGCCCGCCAAGGTCAGAATGAGGGCCTATGTTTTCAGTATGGTTGTTATGTGTCACTGGGATCCTGCTGGTCAGGACCCCAGTGCTCATAGGTTTGTGGCCTATATGTATGTGTCACTGGGACCCTGTCACACAGGGCCTCAGTGCTCATAGGTGTGCATGTATATGTTCCCTGTGTGGTGCCTAACTGTCTCACTGAGGCTCTGCTAACCAGAACCTCAGTGGTTATGCTCTCTCATTACTTTTAAATTGTCACTAACAGGCTAGTGACCAATTTTACCAATTCACATTGGCTTACTGGAACACCCTTATAATTCCCTAGTATATGGTACTAAGGTACCCAGGGTATTGGGGTTCCAGGAGATCCCTATGGGATGCAGCATTTCTTGTGCCACCCATAGGGAGCTCTGACAAATCTTACACAGGCCTGCCACTGCAGCCTGAGTGAAATAACGTCCACGTTATTTCACAGCCATTTTACACTGCACTTAAGTAACTTATAAGTCACCTATATGTCTAACCTTTACCTGGTAAAGGTTGGGTGCAAAGTTACTTAGTGTGAGGGCACCCTGGCACTAGCCAAGGTGCCCCCACATTGTTCAGAGCCAATTCCCTGAACTTTGTGAGTGCGGGGACACCATTACACGCGTGCACTACATATAGGTCACTACCTATATGTAGCTTCACAATGGTAACTCCGAATATGGCCATGTAACATGTCTATGATCATGGAATTGCCCCCTCTATGCCATCCTGGCATAGTTGGCACAATCCCATGATCCCAGTGGTCTGTAGCACAGACCCTGGTACCGCCAGACTGCCCTTCCTGGGGTTTCACTGCAGCTGCTGCTGCTGCCAACCCCTCAGACAGGCATCTGCCCTCCTGGGGTCCAGCCAGGCCTGGCCCAGGATGGCAGAACAAAGAACTTCCTCTGAGAGAGGGTGTGACACCCTCTCCCTTTGGAAAATGGTGTGAAGGCAGGGGAGGAGTAGCCTCCCCCAGCCTCTGGAAATGCTTTCTTGGGCACAGATGTGCCCAATTCTGCATAAGCCAGTCTACACCGGTTCAGGGACCCCTTAGCCCCTGCTCTGGCGCGAAACTGGACAAAGGAAAGGGGAGTGACCACTCCCCTGACCTGCACCTCCCCTGGGAGGTGTCCAGAGCTCCTCCAGTGTGCTCCAGACCTCTGCCATCTTGGAAACAGAGGTGCTGCTGGCACACTGGACTGCTCTGAGTGGCCAGTGCCACCAGGTGACGTCAGAGACTCCTTGTGATAGGCTCCTTCAGGTGTTGCTAGCCTATCCTCTCCCTAGGTAGCCAAACCCTCTTTTCTGGCTATTTAGGGTCTCTGTCTCTGGGGAAACTTTAGATAACGAATGCAAGAGCTCATCCGAGTTCCTCTGCATCTCTCTCTTCACCTTCTGATAAGGAAACGACCGCTGACCGCGCTGGAAGCCTGCAAACCTGCAACATAGTAGCAAAGACGACTACTGCAACTCTGTAACGCTGATCCTGCCGCCTTCTCGACTGTTTTCCTGCTTGTGCATGCTGTGGGGGTAGCCTGCCTCCTCTCTGCACCAGAAGCTCCGAAGAAATCTCCCGTGGGTCGACGGAATCTTCCCCCTGCAACCGCAGGCACCAAAAAGCTGCATTACCGGTCCCTTGGGTCTCCTCTCAGCACGACGAGCGAGGTCCCTCGAATCCAGCGACGCTGTCCAAGTGACCCCCACAGTCCAGTGACTCTTCAGCCCAAGTTTGGTGGAGGTAAGTCCTTGCCTCACCTCGCTGGGCTGCATTGCTGGGAACCGCGACTTTGCAGCTACTCCGGCCCCTGTGCACTTCCGGCGGAAATCCTTTGTGCACAACCAAACCTGGGTCCACGGCACTCTAACCTGCATTGCACGACTTTCTAAGTTGGTCTCCGGCGACGTGGGACTCCTTTGTGCAACTTCGGCGAGCACCGTTTCACGCATCCTCGTAGTGCCTGTTTCTGGCACTTTTCCGGGTGCTACCTGCCTCAGTTAGAGCTCTTTGTCTTGCTCGAGGTCCCCTCTCTCTTCAGGTCCAATTTGCGACCTCCTGGTCCCTCCTGGGCCCCAGCAGCATCCAAAAACGCCAAATGCATGATTTGTGTGTAGCAAGGCTTGTTGGCGTCCTTCTGGCGGGAAAACACTTCTGCACGACTCTCCAAGGCGAGCGGGATCCGTCCACCAAAGGGAAAGTCTCTAGCCCTTTTCGTTCCTGCAGAAACCTCAGCTTCTTCTGTCCAGTCGAAGCTTCTTTGCACCCGCAGCTGGCATTTCCTGGGCATCTGCCCATCTCCGACGTGCTTGTGACTTTTGGACTTGGTCCCCTTGTTCCACAGGTACCCTAGATTGGAAATCCACAGTTGTTGCATTGCTGGTTTGTGTCTTTCCTGCATTATTCCTCTAACACGACTACTTTGTCCTTAGGGGAACTTTAGTGCACTTTGCACTCACTTTTCAGGGTCTTGGGGAGGGTTATTTTTCTAACTCTCACTATTTTCTAATAGTCCCAGCGACCCTCTACAAGGTCACATAGGTTTGGGGTCCATTCGTGGTTCGCATTCCACTTTTGGAGTATATGGTTTGTGTTGCCCCTATCCCTATGTTTCCCCATTGCATCCTATTGTAACTATACATTGTTTGCACTGTTTTCTAAGACTATACTGCATATTTTTGCTATTGTGTATATATATCTTGTGTATATTTCCTATCCTCTCACTGAGGGTACACTCTAAGATACTTTGGCATATTGTCATAAAAATAAAGTACCTTTATTTTGAGTATAACTGTGTATTGTGTTTTCTTATGATATCGTGCATATGACACTAAGTGGTACTGTAGTAGCTTCACACGTCTCCTAGTTCAGCCTAAGCTGCTCTGCTAAGCTACCATTATCTATCAGCCTAAGCTGCTAGACACCCTATACACTAATAAGGGATAACTGGGCCTGGTGCAAGGTGCAAGTACCCCTTGGTACTCACTACAAGCCAGTCCAGCCTCCTACAAGGATGAATTGGAGAGGCTAGTGGATGGGGTCATGCCCCTATATGCCAAGCTCTATGGACGGCCAGAGGTACAGGTGAGTCGGGGGATTGGGGGCAATGGTGGTGTGTAATGGATGGTGTTGGATGTACATATGTGTGCACCTCTGACCCTGCATGGGCCATGGTTCATGACATGCTGCGTGCGTATGTCCTGTAAGTCTGTTAGTACTGTCCGTCCCATAGTGGACGTATAGCCAGCTGTACATATTTTCCAAGTGCTTGACCTCTGTGTTAAATTTCTGTGTGTCCCTTTTAGGTCAGCACCCATCAGAAGAGGGCACTTTGGCATGCCATCGCCAAGGAGGTGCGGACCCTGTGGGTCTACAACCGGCAGAGCACCCACTGCAGGAAGAGATGGGAGGACCTGCGGCACTGGGCGTGAAAAATCTGGGAGGCCCACCTGGGGAAGTCCTCCCAACGTGAAAGGGGTGCCCATCGGGCACTGACCCCCCTCATGCTACGCAATCTGGCGGTGGCGTACCCAGACCTGAATGGGTGTTTGAAGGCTGCACATCAGTCACAAGGGGGTGAGTACACATATCACAATCTTAACCCTTGATGGATGTCTGTGTGTGCATTAGGGTTTATGATGCTTAGTTGCAGGGGCTCTGACTGATGTCCGTCCATATGATGGCCCCCATAGGGTGTAGGGGTGTTTGGGTCAGGTCTCCTACACGTTGGGTCCTTAGGTAGTTCAGGGGATGGGTGTAGAGCAGGGTTCTGGTCACTAGTCAGGGGCATGGCCATGGGCATAGTGAAAGGTGCTGCCTGTTGGAGGGTCTTCTGAGTGGGTGTATGTCTGGCCACTATGTTCACTCCTTTCAGCTATTTACAAGTGTCTCTCCTGTTTTGTCTCCCCATCCCTGTTCTCTTGTTTTGTTTGTGTACATCAGCATCATCTGGCGAGGGAGCTGAGGCACCGGCGAGTGGGGATGCAGCTGCCCACGGATCCTCGGAGGCAGAATCATCCGATGCCAAGGGGACCAGTGGGTTGGAGGGCGAGGGGAGTACCACAGGGAAGGCAACTACAACTGGAGGTAGTGACTCCGATATCTCCTCCGATGGGGGCTCCCTGGCGGTGGCGGACCCTAGTGGGCACACCCATACAGCATCATCTTCTGCCACCCCCATGCCATCACTGCCCTCCCATTTGCTCCCCACCGAGTTTCCCGTGCCCGCTCACCCAGAAGGGTGGGCATCTCCTTCGCCCCAGGCACCTCTTCCCCTCCCCCAGTCAGTCCTGCTGCCCTCACGGAGGAGGTTATTGACCTCCTGAGAACCATCTCTGTAGGGCAGACACCCATCGTCAATGCCATCCAGGGGCTAGCATCAGAGATGCAGCAGACCAATGCCTATCTGGATGACATTCACTGTGCCGTATTTGGCCTACAGAGATCTTTTCAGGCTCTGGCCTCCTCTTTGACAGCAGCCAGTTTCCCTGGTCATTCCATCCCCCCTCCAACCTCCTCTACCCCTTACAGCACCCCACTCCCTTCACCCGTCCAAAGCACACAAACTGACACGCAGTCAAGGACCTCAACACACAAGCATCACACCTCCCACCACAAGCATTCACACAGCCAACATACACATGCACACACAGCAACATCCACTTCCTCTAGTGTGCCCACCTCTTCCACCTCCCTGTCTGTCCCCTCTACATGCACACCCCCAGGCACTGCACCTTCAGTCACTGTTGCTGAGCCTATTCCTGCACTCACCACAATAGCACACATCCAGACATGCACCCCAGACACCACACCTGCACTCACCAAAACTACTGTAGTTGAAACATGCAGCTCACTCACCAGATTTGCAGACACCCACACAACATACATCCACACTGGCAGCCTGTCTTCTCCCACTGTGTCCATCCCCCCTCCAAAAACAGACAAACGCACCAAGACACCCACCCATCACACATCCACAACACCTCAGCATACTGTCCAATCACCTGTACCCACAACATGCACCCCTACACCACTTACGTCCACACCCTCTGCCTCCACTCCCACACCCTCCTCTAGGCCCTACCCAAATGCTCCCAAAAAACGTTTCCTCTCCCGTGCTGACCTCTTCCAACCCACTGGCCCACCCCGTCTTGCCCTAAGCGTGTGCACCTGTGAAGGGTTGTGGGGGCGTTGCAGGGTGGGTGGAGTGGGTGGGTATGTAACCGTGCCCTTTCCTCCCCTGTTTCGTAGGTTGCGGTGCTTACCATCATCGTCTTCATCGGCGGTCTCGGTCGTGAAGGTATATGGCAAGGAGCAGGGCTAGCATGATCTGCAGCTCTCTATCCATGTCTGCTTCGGCGTGCTGTGTAAGCCTCCGGTGAGCGTTTCTTTATATTTGGTTCGTTTCTGCCTGGCTTTGTGTGGCGGTGGTTCCCGCCCCGGAACTGACGGCGGACTAGTGGTTCATTATTTGATGGGCGAGTTGGGCCTTTCTGTTGGCCTGTGGGCGGACTCTGCTGTCGTTGTCGGCACTCCTCTTCTGGCAGTGGGTGGTTTTCAGGATGCCTGTGTTTCAGTTGGTTCATTATTTGGCGGTCTGGACAGCTCCTCTGTTGGCGGTTTTTACCGCCACCTCCGGCTGCGCTGTTTGGACCGCCGTGTTCATAATGAGGGCCAAAGACTCTTTTAAAAGTTTGAAAAGTGATAACTTTATTTGTGCATGTTGGATTTTTGTCATTTTTGTCTTGTTTTACTCAGAAAAGTATTGGCTATTTTTCTAAACTGCTGTTGAGTACTTATGTGGTGTTTTCACTGTTTTATTGTGTGTGTGTGTGTGTGTGTGTGCATATATTTTACACATTGCCTCTGAGATAAGCCTGACTGCTTGTGCAAAGCTATCGAGAAGGTCAGCAGGGGTTATCTAGGTGTGTGACTCCCTTACCCTTACTAGAGTGATGGTCCCTACTTGGACAGGGTGTAAACTGACTGCCAACGAGAGACCCCATTTCTAACAGGGATGTTAACTGGGGAATTCCTCAAAATGCTTCTTTATCAGAACACAAATCCTGGGTAATGGTATTTGGTTCATAGGGTAAGTTCTGGTCACCTGCAACAATAACATAGTGGGATCTGATATATGAAGCCAAGATCACGTTCAATGAGTGAATGTTTGGAGACTCCTTCTGGGTACCAGAACTCCTGTTGTAGAGGTAACTAATAAAAGAGGTATTCCTATAGAAGGAGTCATCACAGCCCTTGAATATCTGGAGCTGAAAAAGGCAACTCCATAACAGCGCAAATCACTGTAATAGTCAACTGAACAAGGATACTTTCTGGAGTTTCTCTACTGGTGCTTATACACTAGGGACACTGTAGGTCTTAAATCGAGTTCTAAAAATATTTCTATGGCCCATACCTCCTGTAAAAGACAAATCCCTATGCATCTCTAATGAAATGTAAGATTTCAAAATATGTGAACATTTTTGAGAAATGGTCTGAAACAAAATTACTTTAGCCAGAGGAAAGGTCCAAGACACATTGGATGATTTTTTTTGTTACAAGCCAAGTGATCACTGTTTAAGCAGATGTCAAGCATTTAAATACATCATTGTTTTTTTTTTTTTTTTATTGAATAGCAAACCATACTAAATGAACAAGCGGTCAACAATCTTGTGATTGCACGGATGCAGTCACTTTTGTTACAACCAGTTTATCTCAAAATAGTCAGACACATAAGATACAGCTTGTGGTGCCTGTCATTGGTCCAAAAATAAACATTCATACTTGGACTCACAGCCAGAAAATCATCAAGTTCAGAAGCCGGCAATCCATGTTAAAATTAGCATTACACGGTAACCTTCGGTAGCAAGTCAATCACATAAGCCTCTCTCCGCTGCCCACCTATGTTCCCCTCTCCTTTCTGTCCACGCAACTGTAACCAGCAAGAAATAAGAAGTAGATTGTGTCTCATATGAAATCCAGCTGTCATGATCAATAATGTTTCAACAATGTTCATATCAGCCATTAAATAATTCATAATGAGGAATGAGGGGTCTCGTGGTACGATTAGCAAATAGTCCATTACCACTGGTAAACCATTAAAAACACTGTTGGTCGAACAAGCAACCTAATATGCCTCCACCCTTACAACTTGGAAATCACCTTTCTGCCTGAAAAAGATTGCAACAACATTTTATCGAAGATAGGCACGTAGTCTTAGATGACTTGCTCGCAAGATGCCAATAAAACATTCCCCTAAGCCATGCATCAACAGATGGAATGGTCTCAGTATTCCAAAAGTGGAAGACACACAGGGGGTCATTCTGACCCCGGCGGTCATGGACCGCCGGGGCCAGGGTTGGCGGGAGCACCGCCAACAGGCTGGCGGTGCCCCGCAGGGCATTCTGACCGCGGCGGTTTTGCCGCGGTCAGATGCGGAAAACCGGCGGTCTCCCGCCGGTTTTCCGCTGCCCTTTAGAATCCTTCATGGCGGCGCAGCTCGCTGCGCCGCCATGGGGATTCTGACAGCCCATACCGCCATCCTGTTCCTGGCGGTTCTCCCGCCAGGAACAGGATGGCGGTATGGGTTGTCGTGGGGCCCCTGGGGGCCCCTGCAGTGCCCATGCCAATGGCATGGGCACTGCAGGGGCCCCCATAAGAGGGCCCCACTTTGTATTTCAGTGTCTGCTTTGCAGACACTGAAATACGCGACGGGTGCCACTGCACCCGTCGCACCTTCCCACTCCGCCGGCTCAATTCTGAGCCGGCGTCCTCGTAGGAAGGCTCTTTTGCACTGGGCTGGCGGGCGGCCTTTTGGCGGCCGCCCGCCAGCCCAGTGCAAAAGCCAGAATACCCTCCGCGGTCTCTCGACCGCGGAGCGGTATTTTGGAGGGGGGAACTCTGGCGGGCGGCCTCCGCCACCCGCCAGGGTGAGATTCACCCCCATAGTTTGGCAACTCTTAAGGCAGTGGCAAACCAGCAACCAGACTGTGGGGTACCCTCTGGGTATGATGAGAGGTCATGAAGCTTGACTGCCGTGCTCACCAAGCCCCCTGTAATCCTAGACAAGTATTTCATTTACATTTTGTCCAGACATTGTCCCATTAGGACCCGAGCTTCTGGCCTTCCCAAACATCGTGGACAATAGCATTGTCTGGTCAATGACGTCACCAGCAGATCGAGTTGTTGGAGATTCCCTCCTCATCAATCTGTGACGAGACCAGTGCTACTCATGTAAAGCATTATAAAATCCCAGCTTTAATCTGGCCTCTCGCAAATATTTGTTATGTCATGAGAAGTTCTGACCAATCATTATTGCCGTATTCTAGGTATAGTCGAGTGGACCATCAATCTTTGAGCTAAGTGGGTGTTGGAGACAAGAAAGAGGAATAGATTAGTATTTTGTATGGCCCTGAGACCATTCCCTTGTAGTTTTCCCATGTTTGTAGGTAGGACCTCATGGGTGACCTAAATTGGATGATGACTGTGAACCCAAAGTTGCAGCTAGGCAGTGACAAGAGCACCATGATGTGTGGGCCCCTCCAAATACATTATCCTATTTTCTATCAGGAGTTGGACTATCGCAGCGACCACCTTGCTTACAAAGTTGAAAATATGTGTTTGTGACTACCTATCTGAATTTTACTGTACCGCCCCACAATGGGGCTTCTTCATGTAACACTTCGTATACCTGCAACAAGAGGTGTGTGTGCCATCCACCATGTGTGACATGTGGCGGGTAACACTGGGTGGCCATACAGTGTACCTATCATCCCTGTTTTAACAAGCAGTTTATCAACAATAGAAACCCAACTCTCTTTTTCTAGAGTGGTATGAAGAAGTAACCGAGTTGTGCCAGTTCAAACAGTGGCCAGTAGGATTCTAGGTGTGTTAGTCTGAGGCCCTTGCATTCTGTGCTGGAGTGTAACTTGTCCATTTTCAACCAGGGTTTCTCCCTCCACAAAGAAACAATTTAGTCATGCAAGAGAGATCTGTGAGTATTGCTTTCAATATCATTATGGGGAGCACTGCAAACATGTAGCTGACCTTGAGTGCTACATTCATGTTAACAACTTGCGCCTTGCTCCATAGAGATAAGCTGAGGGCAGCCCATCTTTCTGTGTTGTGTAGAATCTAGGTAAGCAGAGGATTACTGTTATCTCTACAACATTATAAATACCTGGGTTTAGCAAGATTCCTAGGAATTTTAATTAGCTGGTTTCCATCTGAAATGGTGTGGTCGTAGTATGGTTTTATTAAAGTCCGAGTCAGCAGCATAGCCTCCTCGCATTTCCCCTGATTAACGTTGCGTGAAAAGTCAGAAAATTTTGAAATAAGGCCCATTGGGTTTGTGAGGGATGTTGCAGGTGTGGATAAAGCTAGTAGGATGTTGTCATCATAAAAGAAATACCTTTAGCTCAGTGGCGGGGATTGGAATACCTTGAATCTGTCAGTGATTTCTTATAGTGATCAGTATTGATTTGAGTGTTAATGAAGAGCGATGGAGAGAGTGGGCATCCGTGCCTCATTCCTCTGTTGATTTAGAAGGGCTGTGAGATATGCCCATTGCAGGAGGTCACAGCTGTGTTTTTTTTTAGAGAACTTTCCCCTTTGGTCAGATCCCTGACCCATGTAATCCACTCGTCTAAATAAGTGTCCACATTCCATCCGTCAAAGGCCTTTTTTGGCATCAAGTGAAACTACAATTTTCTCATCCTATGTCAAACCACACGTCCTAAAATACACGTGCCAATGTGAGATACTGAGGCCAGCCATTGAATGAACAAATCCCAGTTGGTCAGCGTGTATCAGTGATGGTAACTGATTCTTCAGTCTATCTGCTGAAACCTTTGTTAAGTCCTTAAGCTCAATATCGAATAAAGAGATCGACCTGCAGCTCACAAATACATAGTGGTCGTTGTCAGGTTGGAGGAGAGCTTCTACTCTCACTGTGCTAGCATCCTTCAAGAAGGGAATGAGCCTTCCTTAATTTCACTAAGCACCATACACCGAGGGGAAAATCATCATTTTCTTGTTAATTTTGTAGTATTTTGCTGGACAGCTGTTCACTCCCTGGGCTTTAAAAGTGGGAAGTTTATGTATAACCAGGCCTATCTGAACTTCAGTGATTCATACTCACGCTGACCAGTGACCTCAGGGAACAGCTTCGTTGTAGCTATATTGGAGATCAATGTGCCTTCCACTTGTTTAGTTTTCAGACTTTTTGACGTATAGAGTGTTTCACAGAAAGAGCAGCTGACCTGTATAATGTCAGCCTGAGTTATTCCTAAATAATGCGAGCAGGTAAGAAACCTCTAGCTGTCACAGTGATAAAGCCAGTAGGTGCCCGACGTATTCACCCCTCACATGGTGCCTCTGCTTCAAAATAACAAGGGATTTTTCTGCTTAAGAAGAGTATGACCCTTTAAATTCAGACGTCTTCTGCAGAAGTTCTCTGAAGCTATTTTTGGAGTGAGATATTTTGTAACGTGTGGTGAGATAGACTACGCATACTTTCTAGTGCTTGTTGGGCTGCAAGTGCCTGGGTTTTCGCAAAACATGATACTCGCATTAGCTCTTTCCATAGACTCACCATCTCATCTCCATTCCCTTAGCACATGTGAAGGAATGGTGATTTTCCTTCAAGCCTGTAAATGTTAGGGCTTGCACTTTATGTTTGGCTATCTAGAGATGTCCGGTTTGGAGTATTAGAATACCTATTTTGAGTTGGAGCTGCATCAAGTCATGATCAGAAGTGCTGTCCAGGGTAAACTCCACCTCTTCAATATATGGTAGTAGGGTGAGGGCCCAATTCACAAACAGACTTATGACTTATAAAGTGCTCAGTGAGGCCACCATGAGTGCAGAGATTCCACCACAAGTGCGGAGACTCCGTACCTGTAACTTTATGAGCCGTAAGTTCCTTTGTGAATCAGGCTCCCTGTGTAGAGGTATAATAGTCAATCCTAATGTGAGTGCCATGTGCCCCAGAGGTGATTGTGTAATGATGGCTGGATGGATAAGAAATTCCCCACGGATTCGTCAATGAGTGGTCATATATTGACGATGAAGATATGCCTATCCCGCGCATTGAAATCACATGGTAGTCAGATTTATCCAGCACAGGGTCCAAGACTAAATTCCAGTTAACTCCTAAGAGCACTTTGTTCATGGACATGGAGAGGATGTGATCATGTGCTCTGAAGAAGCTCTTCTTATCCCCTGTCAGGGAGTATATGCAGCTGAGGACCAGTGTTAGACCATAGATGCCATCTTTAATAAGTATATAGTATCCCTCTGGATTAGTCAATGTTTTATTTGCTCTCAGTGGCAATCCCTTCCAAACCAAAATCGCCACCCCTCCTTTGCAATAGGGTCTAGCTGATGCTGTCTCACCCCCCTTTCTCTAGCCTTTGCAGGCAAGGTATTCCATGCTAGCCCATTCTCATCGGAGTTTCTTGCTTTCTGTTTAAGAGAGGTACATTTCTTGGATGAGTGCTGAGTTTGGGCAGCAAGTGTGCAAAAAGGACAGGATTTTTTCCATTTTATGAAATGGTTAAGCTCATTAATGATAAGGGAAATTACCTTGAGGTTTCAGCTACATTGTATAGAGATGCCACTCGGAGAGCTTTACAATGGAATCTCCGAAACAACATTATAGCTCTGGTAGTCAAGGGGCAAACAGTGTCAAGATAGTAGTATCACTGCTGGATAGCCGATAGGTAAGATTCGTGGGTGCAGATATACAGCAACTGAGATACAGTAGAACTATATGTGGCAAGAAGCCATGGTTGTGCTAGATGGAGTAATATTCAATTTCAAAGAACATTGTAAAAGTGAATGGTTGTAAAGGCCTTTCCCACTGTCCTACCACGTTGATTCAGCGCTAACTGAAAAATGTAATTGAGATGAGTCTGTATGCTAATCCAAGATCGTGATCTACATTTCCATCCTCCAGAACCCTTTTAAATAACCCCATTGCTTTATGGCATCCCCAGAGTCAGCTGGACAAAGTAACATTTGGTATGATCATCTTGAATAGGGCCAGTTCACTAGATGTAAGAAAGCATGGAAATTGATTAGTCTTTCTTAAGAGGGGGCTTATCTAGACTTATCTCTTGCAGATGGTGGCCAGTTCCTACACTTATGTTCCAAACCAGATGACCAGTTCTTGATGAAAGACTCTAATCGTTCTCTCTCCTGCTGAGCAGAGTTATCCACTGCATCTATGTTCCTCTGCATGGGCGGCAACCTCTGCTCTGTAGGGAGAGTCGTGTCCATGTCTTCCAAATACACAGTGTTAAGAATTTTCTTGTGTTTATCATCTAATTCTTTTGTGTGCCTGACTTTGGTGATCAGCATTCTCGCTTCATCTACTATGTGAAAACGAATGTCCATACATTTCAAGCAAGACCTTAGAGATAGAAAATTATTCTGTTCATGCATGGGTTTATAGGAAAAGTTCTAATTCACATATACTTTATGCTCTTCAAAAAAAAATTACCTTCTTTTCTGGCTAGTTGGATCACTTCTCTCATTTTTGGTGACACAAGAAAAAAGCAATCACCTGACAAGGGGTGTCTTTATTGTGTCACAATTTCATCCTGTGACCCATCTGAAGCTCCACTGGTGGTTGGAAAGCCATCTTGGTTATGGACGGAACGAATTGGAGCATAAAGGCCACCATACTATTCCTCCCAGTTTCTCAGGGTTGCCGGAAAAACATAGGTTATATCTTTTGTCTCTGTCCTCCAGTTCCATCATTTTTACCTACATTGTCCAGTGCTTTTGTGCCCAGTTGGTTACAGTGGTTAGCGTTTGCTCCACGATGGTAAGTCAGTGCTCTGTGTCTGTAAATTGGGAGTTAAAAGCTGTGAGATCCACCCTTATCAAAACAATTTCCTGTAGTGTTTTGGAGTTGTTCTTATATATTTAAAGAACTGTGGTCCTGAGGGCCACTACTTCTTTGAGTATGGCTCGTAGTGCAGAGTCCTGTGCATGCTATCCTCTTTCTTTGGAACTTTCAACTGCTTTCCCGTAATTGTCTCCATGAAGGGGAGTTGGTGGCCTGAATTTGAGATGGAGGAGATGGATGCAAACTTGTTTAGGGATCGATCTTAGTCTCACTGCCACTGTCTGCTGACAAGTCATTTCAGCTTGTCAGTGAAAATTAGTCATATATGTGACAGTGAATTCCTCAAATGAGCCAACCACCACTGTGACTGTATGAATGACAGATGGCCACCAGCACTCAGCATGCATGCAGTGCACCTAACGATGACTCATTGAGATAGGCCTGTAGAGCCTGCGTGATACAGGGTCAGGTGCTCAGTACCTCTAACGGATGGTCATCAGCCTCGTACCTGAATGCACCTTAAACCTTCTTGCAGAAAGAGCATTGCGTTCGTCAGCATTCCCATTGCTAGTGCTAGCATCCTTTGATGGTGGTTGGTATCACATTCCAGTGGTCTGGACCATGACGTGTCAGTGAGGAGCAGGCCTTTACTTCTTGACCTTAATGGGAGATCTTGATAGTCTTAGGGACCATATCCGCCTTATGGTTTGGCACAGAGAAGGTAGGCCATGGCTCTGCTGCATTAGCACCATATGTGACATGTTCTATCTTTTAACATAGCGGGATTCAACTGTGCCTATAAATCAGCACCACAGCTGGGACTCATTGCAGTGTGGCTGCCACCCTCAGTACCATTACAATTATAACCGCCCGTCCCCATTATCTCCAGTTTCCAGCTGAATCCCTTATCTGTGCTCTATTCTCTGTGTCTGAGTCACCATGGGCAGCAGGTAATTGTGAGTCCACTGTGTCCAGAGACCTTGGGGATCTGGGGAGTGCTGCTCATGCAGCCCTCTGTGCCTCCACAGCACATTTGTCAACAATACCTGCTCCCATTTGCGTTAATGCATTACCAATAAACAGAAAGAAGCTGATTGTTTTGTTCTGCAGAGTCAGACATGATTTGTGTAAGTGATTGAGTGTACATTTTGCTCATTTTTTGTTTTGGGTTTGCTAAAAATTAGTGCAAAGTTAATATTTGGTTCCCTGTAAGGGAGACTGGTTCCCCCTATGCTTATGGCATGTAGGGCCTGAGAGAACTATAAAAAGAGTGTTTAATACTTTTGCTTTAAATTCAAGCACTTGTGCTTTTGTGACTTTTATTTTATTAAGGTGAGTGGCTGACCTTTATTATGATTTTATATTGAGTAATAATCTTGAGTATAAATTTAAGAACTAGTTGGTTTAGTATGAGGTGTGTATCCTGACAAACATCTGTCATATTTATTTTATCATGTCAATGCTGCATAATGGAAGAGTTGATTTAGATGGATTTACCATTACAGGCTTCCAAAAGAATTGACATATCACGCTATATGTACAGACCTCTTTAATACCAGATCAAACCACAGAGAAAGAAACTTAAAGATACTGGTAGGATAATAGCTTTTCAAATATGTGTTTGTTGTGTGCAGCTGGAGGAATCTTCCAGAAAAGGGTGATCTCCCAAGAGTTGGTGGAATACAATGGGCTGGGGTTAATGTAGCCCAAAATTGGCCGTTTATACCCCCTCTCTGTATTGTCTCCACAACAAACCATAAAGGGCAGTTATTGGTAAATCCATTCCTAGGATGATGTGTATTCAAGAAGCAAACTACTTTGCGTGGAGCGTCACACAAAATAACTTGAATTTACTGGAGTTTACCATAGAGTCTCTTATCATGGGTATGACTTGTGCCAAATTTATGATTATGGAGTGTCTTGCTGTGGCAGTGTCTTGTCTTGCATACTGTGCACTTTTAGTTTCTGTAAATTTATTGTACAATTGACTTGTCATCAATAAAAATCACTATCTTACCTGTGTCTCAGTGCCAACTGTCTTTTGTGTGTGGTTTGTGGTGTTTTTGTTAAGCCCTCCCGAATGGCCGGGGAAATGAGATGAAATAGGATCAAAACTGAAAAAATAATACTGACTATAACAGAAAGGTGTAGGTTCAAAATGGATTGTTGTCACTTAGGCCTCTTTTTCTTAGGTCACTTTTCAAATGTTTTATGACCTAAGGGTCTACAGTTTGCTCAGTTCTTAGACAGGTTTCAGCTAATCTGGTTTTGTCTTTTCTTATTTTCTTTCAGGGAATTTCTCTGCTTTCTTCAAGACACAAAGGAAAAAGGTGGCTCAAATAATGCATCTACACAGCTGAGAGACTTGGAGGAGTACTGGAAAGTCCAGCAGGTGACGCTTCTTCGAACTTCCTGCGAGGGAAAGAAAGGGTATATTTTTTACTGCACTTTTTATATAAACTACACCCAATTCAACCACTGAGAATTTAATTTCTCCTGAGATATATCTAGACACAAGACCTAACAATATCTCACTCGGAAAAGCCCAGAGGAAAGGACTGGGGACAAAGGCTCAGCCGCAGTGTGTCTGGAAGTGTGGAAGGGCAGGAAAGTAACTCCCTGAAGAACCTTAAAGTAGGGAGTGACTACTTTTGCTGGGGAACTTCCCTTTGCTGGTAGGGGCATTGGCACGATTGAGCTTGAGTCTGACAGTGAGAGGCACTGGGTGTGCCTCAGTAGGCCCCCAGATAGCCAGTGTCTGAATGCTGTTTTCCAACATGCACTACACACTGCTCCTCTGGCACCTCACCCTAGACCGTGCCGAAGGGCCAATGCAGGATCTTCTCAGGATCTTCTCAGGAACCTAGCAAACAGGGCAGGCCAGTTTGCTCTCAGAGCATGCTGAGGTCCCATGATGAACTGTTCAGAGACCAGTAAGGCCTCATTATTATTCATATATGTTTGCAACATTTTCACTACTCATGAACCCAGACATTTGCCACCTGCTGTTCCTGGATAGGCCAGAGACGTTTGGGGTACAGGCCATATTTCGTATAGGTCAACCAGTCACAGAATAAGGTAATTATGAATATCAGTCTATTATGAATATCAATAAGGTGGTTAGCAAGTAGCGACCCATTACGATTTGCAGCTATCACAGGGATGGTGGCCTGCTGTGGTCATCTGACCAACATGTCTGTGATTCCTTTTTTTTTTAAATGCGGCTCACATTTAAAATAGGACTGTGTTTAAAAAGAAAGTTGTTATTTAGTTTATTTAAAAGGAGGCAATGGGCTATTGGACCACTGCATACTCTTAACCAAACTTTGTTTCTACTTTCAGAAAGGGAAATAGGTAAAAGAGGACTCTTTCCCTTTTGTGAATTGGTTACCTCCACCTTTGCGATGTCAGTAAAATATCAATGTTTTGTGACTAGATTTTTGTCTAAATCATTAAAACACCCCATACTAATTCATTAGTTGGAAGAGACGCCTACAGCACAAGCCTTCCAAATGTGGACTCGGAATCAATTTCTAAATACAATTTACAGGCTCAGAAATACTTTTCAGAGTAGCTAAATGCATTTAATGCGCAATAAAACTTACTTTTTGCATTCGCAAGCCTACTGATTTACTGATTTCAAGAGTTTAGCAATTCTAAAACCCTTTCTTATCATGCCTATCGTCCCCTTCGGAACATTATATGAGGCTGTAGTGTGCTTAAAGCTGTCTGTAAGTAAGATGAGAATAAAGACCTGTGCAAACACCCAAATCTCTACATAGGTTATTTAAAAGCAACCTATAGCTGTTTATTGATATCACATTTTCTACTTTTTTCAGATTCCGCCCATTTATTGGATGGAAAAGAAGAACCACACAGTGAAATTCATGCTTCTGGGATTCTCCGACTTTCAACAGGAGTCAGTTAGCCTTTTCTTGTTCTTCTTCACAGTGTACACTCTGTCCTTGATGGCAAACATTGTTATAATCATTGTAATTCAACAAGACTCCAGACTATCCTCACCCATGTATTTTTTCCTGGCCAACCTGTCTTTTATAGACATTTGTTTCTCAACAGTCACAGTGCCTCGGATGCTGTCAGATCTTCTCACCAAGAAAAGGGTCATCTCCTCTCTGGCCTGTTTCAGCCAGATGTACTTTTCTGTGGCTGTTGGCATTACTGAGATTTTTATCATCACAGTCATGGCTTATGACCGCCAAGTGGCCATCTGCAACCCACTGAGATATCATCAGGTGATGAACCGCAGTGCCCGCATTGGATTAATAGCTGGATCCTGGGTCATTGCCTGGTGCCATTCACTGCTGCACACCATCCCTATTTCCAGGATGCCCTACTGCGGGGACAATCACATCCACCATTTCTTCTGTGACATAGCGGCCATTCTCAAGATTGCTTGTGGAGATAAATCAGAAAATGAGCTGGTAATTTTCACTGAAGGGACAATGGTAATCGTGGTCCCCAGCTTGTTTGTCGTAGTTTCCTACATTCGTATCATCTCTTCTATAATTAAACTGCGCTCAGTAGAAGGCCAGCGCCGGGCTTTCTCCACTTGCAGTTCTCATCTGACTGTAGTCTTTTTATTCTTTGGGACTGTCATTTTTATCTATTTCCGACCTACCTCTCGCTATGCACTAAATTATGACAGGATTTTGAGTGTTATTTACACAGTGATAACTCCTTTGCTGAACCCAATTATCTACTGCCTCCAAAACAAGGAGGTCAAAGGGGCAATTAGAGCACTTATCCAGAGAAAAACATTTTCCCCAAAAAATTGATACCTAATGCAGACTATAGAGGTGGTGCCACTGCATTTTTCTCAATTGACTTCAGATACTGTATTCAAAGCACTCACAATTATATTCCCTGACTTCTTCATTTTTTCAGTAACACAGAATCAGTAGGGGTGGGAGTTAAATTCTGCTCTGCCTGCTGAATTAGGGGAATTTTGGCCACTTCGTATTATGCTTGTAACATGGAGTTCTGGCCAACTTCTGCCAACCACTGCATGAGGGAGTTTTTCTTGTGCGCACCTTGCCAATGGTAAGTTTGTGAGCACAAGTAAGAATTGGCATCCTCTAGTACAATTTTTGGCACCAAGAGCGCACTGAGCGAGATTTTTACAAAGCAGAAGTTCGCAATTTACTGTGGTGAGAAAGCTGTTGCTCAAGTAGACAATCTACTCGGGCGCAGCAAAGTCAACTCAAGCAGCAGCACCCTATGGCATGCCATGTGTTGCAGTTTGTACTGATTTTTTATTGTGGATTGAGCTCCTGCTCAAATATCAGCGCAAGCAGTGCAGTGTGCAGATTTCTGCCCATTCGCAGAACTTCTCAGAATCTCACAGAGTTTTAATGTACTCTGTGGAATTCCACAGACTGAAACTTCATCAGTTTCACCCACCCCTACCAATCAGTGAGGCTAAGCAAGATTAACTATTTAACATATCATCCAGATATTTAACCACTTGCATTTTAAGTGTTTATGCACATGAATCTACATAGTTTCCATTTTAACCAATGGTGTCACAAGCTTTTATTAAGACACTTATGCTAGGCCAGGTGGAGATTTATACAAAATTCAACTGTTTTTCATATACATCTTGTTTTTCATATACATCTACTGTAATGCTTTACACCAATTTTAATAGCTCTATGAAAAAAAATCATAACAAATATAAGGATGGCCATAAATAATTGTCTATGTCTATTCAGACTATCTATACATTTAAAAAGGCTTTCCCACTTCCACAGAACAAATCATTATATATGTGTTTGCCATACAGTTTTACTAACATGAAATATCCTGCTCTCATGTTTCTTCATTTAAATCCATTTACTTCTCAGTACACATTATAAATTTTGTGTCCCTATTTCTGTCCTTTCTTTTTATTCACCAGTCACCTTCACTCTGTTGTTTGTCCATATACACACTTTCTTCTATTTCTCCATTTGATATATTAATCAACAGAATTCTAGCTCTGAGAAATGTCAGACATGGGGACATGGCTGGAGGGCATATCTGTCAGAGTCACCAGATCCTCGGGTCCGTGCACGTTCCCAACACTTCCACCACAAGACAGCTCCAATACTCTGATTAGATTTATCACAGAGTCTAAGAGAGTCCAAGTGGGGAAAAGGGGATTAGGACGGGAACAGCTGGGAAGGAGACCTGTAGGAAGCAAAAGGTTAAAACACAACATCAAAATTACATCTCATGAAATCAGTACCATGCTACAACTCTAAGCTTCGTCTTTTCCGAAAAAAACATGAACAACCCTGGAATAATCCTAAAACTGACTAGGCTTTAGATGACCGAATACCTGAGGAGGAAACAGGAAAAGTTAAATAGGACTTTCAGATTCAAGTACTTTCTTTAGCATGAGAATCAGGAAACACTCTGAGCAATTTCTAAACAACCATATGAATCTCCTTTTATGAATACATATCAGGAACACACAGCATTACATCTATAATTCTGGTATTGTTGTGTTCATCTCAGAAAAAACATTTGGAAGTAAATTGCGCACATTGCAGATTTTTATATGAGTATTAAACACCATAAGGGTTTGTGCACCATGAAATCACACAACGTAGATTCAAGGAATAAATCACGCGACGTGTCAACTTGAAATGCTACCAAGAAAATGTCTTAGAATGGTAGCGCACAGTAACTTACATTATTTCTACACGAGGAAAGAATTGCGCGTCTTGCCGATTCAAATGCCACCATAAAAATGCCAAGAAATAGTAGCACACAATGAACAACATGAAAAAACACTCAAGGAAAGAATCGCGCGTGTTGCCGATTCGAATGCCACCATAAAAATGCCAAGAAATAGTAGCACACAATGAACAACATGAAAAGCACTCAGGGAAAGAATCGCGCGCCTTGTCGATTCAAATGCCACCATACACATGCCAAGAAATAGTAGCACACAATGAACAACATGAAAAAACACTCAAGGAAAGAATCACGGGTGTTGCCGATTCGAATGCCACCATGTAAATGCCAGAAAATGATAGCGCACAATGAACAGCAAGAATTACACACGAGAAGTGAATCGCGCGTTTCGCCGATTCGAATGGCACCATGTAAATGTCAAGAAAAGATAGCGCGCAATGAACAACAAAGTTAAATGCTCATGAAACGAGTTGCACATCTTGCCAACTCGTAAAACATCATGTAAATGTCAAGAAATATCAGCGTGCAATGAACAATAATGTAATAACAAACTCAAATCTTTATGGAATAAATTGCTTGTCCTCCCTATTTGCAAACCACTATACAAATGTCAAAAAATGGCAGCGCACAAGTGATCTGTTATTCATTTAAGAATTAAAAGCAAGAATATGAAGATTCTCAATTACGGTGTTGGGAAATGTCCAAACACCGCCTTACCGCCTGGAAACAGTGATCACCAATGAGAGATGAGTGCAGAAGACTGGAAAATCCAAATAGGCCGCCGGGACAGGAGCTCAGGAAGAAGCTGCTGCTCTGCACCGGTACCTCTGAATAGTCAGCACTGGAAGTTGGGCTGACTCTCTTTTATAGAGTCTTGGCCCAGCCTAGAACCACGCCCAGGCATGTTGCAGGGAAAGTCTCCAGAAGGCCCTGGAAAGGGACCACACCCTAACACACTCTGAATGTCTGCAGCAATACATTGTAAATGTACAGTATTTATAAGCACCTTAAAAATGAATCTTTTGGATGGAATTCTGCAATGCAAAAGGTTAAACAATAACATATCATCACAATGCATAAATTACTTTATCTTGCAAGTGTTGGGTTTTTGCATTCTAGATGCCCGTAGAGCGCGCACTGTCCTGGTGTTGACAGTACTCCCCTCTCCCAGGCGCGATCTAGGGCCTGGTTTATCTGGATTGAGATGATGAAAGCGTCTCACAAGTACTGGAGCATGAACATCAGATGCGGAAACCCATGAATTACTTTCAGGGCCATAACCTTTCCATGAGATTAAGTACCATAGGTTACGCCCTCTCAGTTTAGAGTCCAACACTTTCTTGACTTCATATTCTTCTTCCCCCTGTACTAGAACAGGAGCTGGATGAGGGCGGACCTTTTGGACTGCCTTTTTGAAGAGGGAAGTATGGAACACTGGATGAATCCGTAATGATTTTGGCAATTGTAGTTTATAGGTCACAGGATTGGTTTGCTGAAGAACAGTGTAAGGACCTATACATTTGGGGTTGAGCATGTGCTTCGTCTTGAAGTCTATATGTTTTGTGGAAAGCCACACTTTGTCACCAGGTTGATACTGTGGTCCCTCACAATGTTTCTTGTCATAATGCTTTTTGTATTTTTGTTTGGCTTTTTCTAAATGTTGTTGAATCGATTTCTGAGTTTGATGCAAATGTTGAATGATTTCTGACACAGCTGGAGTGAGAGAGCTTTCTTGAGGAATTGTGATGGGCAAGGTGTCAGGATGATAGCCAAACAAACCAAAGAAGGGTGTAACGCCAGTAGAAGTGTGGAAGGAGTTGTTGTAGGCTAACTCAGCTAACCAGAGCATTGATGTCCATGAATTAAGTGCTTTTTCAGCGTAAGCACGTAGGTATTGCTTCAAAGTCTGATTTAGGGGGTGATTCTCACCCTGGAGGGCGGCGGAGGCCGCCCGCCAGAGTTCCCCCCTCCAAAATACCGCTCCGCGGTCGAAAGACCGCTGAGGGTATTTTGGGTTTGCACTGGGCTGGCGGTCGACCGCCAAAAGGCCGCCCGCCAGCCCAGTGCAAAACACCCTTCCCACGAGGACGCCGGCTCAGAATTGAGCCGGCGGAGTGGGAAGGTGCGACGGGTGCAGTTGCACCCGTCGCGAATTTCACTGTCTGCAATGCAGACAGTGAAATTCCTTGTGGGGCCCTCTTACGGGGGCCCCTGCAGTGCCCATGCCATTGGCATGGGCACTGCAGGGGCCCCTAGGGGCCCCACGACAACCCATACCGCCATCCTTTTCCTGGCAGGAGAACCGCCAGGAACAGGATGGCGGTATGGGCTGTCAGAATCCCCATGGCGGCGCAGCGAGCTGCGCCGCCATGGAGGATTCTAATGGGCAGCGGAAAACCGGCGGGAGACCGCCGGTTTTCCACTTCTGACCGCGGCAAAACCGCCGCGGTCAGAATGCCCAGCGGGGCACCGCCAGCCTGTTGGCGGTGCCCCCGTCATTTTAGCCCTGGCGGTCTTGGACCGCCAGGGTTAGAATGACCCCCTTAGTCTCTCCGTTTGACCATCTGTTTGAGGATGGTGGCTAGTAGATAGGGTAGATGTCACTTGGAGTGTTTTACACCATGTCTTCCAGAAGTTGGAGGCAAATTGCGATCCCCGAACGGAGAGGATCACTTTTGGCAGTCCATGATAACGAGCCACTCTGTTCAGTAAGATAGTTGCCAGTTCACTAGAGGTGGGTAATTTCTTACAGGCAATGAAATGTACATATTTCGTGAGACTATCTACTACCACCAGAATTACTGAATGCTGTTGAACCACTGGCAGACCTGTAATAAAGTCTAAAGAGATGTGTTCCCACGGACGACTTGGGGTTGGGAGTGGGTGTAACAACCCTTTTGGTTTTGAATGACTTGTTTTAGGGCGAGCACAGACTTCGCAGTTGTTTACCATTGTTTTTACATCCTTTGTTAAGGTAGGCAACCAAAAATAGTGTTGGATTAGTTCAAGAGTTTTAGGAGTACCAGGGTGACCTGCTGTAGGTATAACATGCAACCAATCAAACACTATCTTGCGAAGTTTGGTAGTGGGCACGAACAAACGAGCATCGTAAAAGGGTAATCCTTGCTTGATTGATCTTTTCGGATCTGCTTGGGCCCACGCCTGCCATTTTTCAACAGTGAATGAATAGCGGATGTCTTCAAAGAAATCTTCTGTTTTTATGATACATAGGACCTTGTCAGGAGCAATGATAGCTCTGGAGGTTTGAACTGCAGGCAATGTGGTAGACTCTTGGCAGGACAAGGCGTCAGCTTTGCGATTATCATTACCAGGCCGGAAGGTTACCACAAAATCAAACTCGGCAAAAAACAGCATCCAGCGTAATTGCCGAGGAGTCAAAAGTCTGGCAGAACTCATGAATTGAAGATTGCGATGATCAGTATATACTGTGACAGTATATTTAGCTCCCAACAAATGATGTCTCCATTCTTTAAAGGCGTCACGAATCGCCAGAAGCTCTTTTTCAGCAATGACATAGTTCTGTTCGGCTTCGTTCAACTTCCGAGACATGTGAGCTACAGGATGAAGCTGACCAGTGTCTTTGTTTCGTTGTGACAAGACTGCTCCTATCGCCACATCTGAAGCATCAGCTTCCACTATGAAAGGTCGATCCGCATCTGGATGAGTCAAGACTGGGGCAGTGGAGAAAGCTTCTTTCAAAGTTGAAAAGGCTTGGTCTGCTTCTGGGGACCATTCAAATTTTTCTTTCTTTCTTAATAACTTAGTAATTGGAGTTACTGTCTGGGAGAAATGATTGATGAACCTCCGGTAAAGATTTGCAAAGCCCAGGAAACATTGTACATCACGAACAGTCTTTGGGATGGGCCATTCAGATACGGCTTTTACTTTCCTTTCTGCCATCACCATACCTTGAGGGGTAAGGATAACCCCTAAAAACTCAACTGTGGTAACATGAAACTCACACTTGGTTAGCTTGCAATATAAATGGTGTTTATGAAGGGCTGTCAAAATTTTCTTGACATGTTGAACATGTTCATTCTCATTGTCTGAGTAGATCAAAATGTCCTCAATGTAAACTATGGCAAAGATATCGAGGTACTCTCTAAGAACGTCATTTAAGAAAAATTGAAATGCTGCTGGAGCATTGCACAGACCAAAAGGCATGACGGTGTATTCAAAAAGGCCATATCTTGTTTTGAATGCCGTTTTCCATTCGTCACCCTCTCTCATTCTGACCAAATGGTAAGCACCTCGAAGATCAAGCTTCGTGTAGATATTTGCTTTCTTTACTTGTTCCAGTGAGACCGGAATTAGAGGCAAAGGATATTTGTTCTTGATGGTGATTTTATTCAAGCCCCTATAGTCGATACAAGTTCGAAGCACTCCGTTCGCTTTTGGAACAAAAAACAAAGGAGAAGCTGTAGGAGACTTAGAGGGGCGGATGAAACCATTCTCTAAGAATTTATCCAAGTATTTTCGTAAATGTTGATTTTCAAATTCTGACAGGGCATACACACGACAGTTGGGAAGTATCCCCCCTGGGACTAGATCAATTTGACAGTCATAAGATCTATGAGGAGGTAAGTTCTCTGCTTCCTTCTCATCAAATACATCTTCATAAGACGAATACTGTTTGGGCAACTGAACTTCTTTCTCTGCGGTGGTAGCTATGTAAGAATGGTGAACTTCCGATTCTTGAGTCCTTTGGAGACAATGTTCTTTACATAGCACTGATGAGAACATGATTTTTCGTTCAGCCCAATTAATCTTTGGATTGTGATGAGTTAACCATGGCAAGCCAAGGATGATCCCATACTGGGGAGCATGGATCACGCCAAGGATGAGTTCCTCTTTATGTTTCTTTCTTTGATTTTTACCTTCACAAATTATTGTCAAGGGGACAGTCTGAAGAGTTATCGGACCTCCAGTCAAGAGTTTTCCATCAACTGCCTGGATGGTTTCTGGAGTCTTCTTTTCAATACATGAGATCCCCCATGCACGAACCAATTGGGCGTCAACAAAGTTTCCGGTAGCCCCAGAGTCGACTAGAGCCTTCTTGAACTAGGTCTTTTTCTTGACCTGAACTCTTATTCCCAATTTTAGATGTTTGGATTGTGAAGGATCCACGGTGACACCCAAGAGCAACCCTTCTCTGCCACTTGGGTGCTTTTGATTTTCCAACTCGACTGATGCATTGGTCGCAACTTTCTGAACTGGGCCTCGCTTGCTCTTTGTTTTGATTGGACAATCTTTGGCGAAATGACCTTTCCGCCCACAAAAGCGACATTGCCCATTTTTTCTGCGTAGGTCCTTTTCGTCCTTGGTCAAAGGTCTTGTAAGGAAATGCCTCCTTGGCATGGTTGCCCCCTGACTTTTTGCCTTTGCTGATGCTATGTTTACAATTGAAAGTGTGCTGAGGCCTGCTAACCAGGCCCCAGCACCAGTGTTCTTTCCCTAACCTGTACTTTTGTATCCACAATTGGCAGACCCTGGCATCCAGATAAGTCCCTTGTAACTGGTACTTCTAGTACCAAGGGCCCTGATGCCAAGGAAGGTCTCTAAGGGCTGCAGCATGTCTTATGCCACCCTGGAGACCTCTCACTCAGCACAGACACACTGCTTGCCAGCTTGTGTGTGCTAGTGAGGACAAAACGAGTAAGTCGACATGGCACTCCCCTCAGGGTGCCATGCCAGCCTCTCACTGCCTATGCAGTATAGGTAAGACACCCCTCTAGCAGGCCTTACAGCCCTAAGGCAGGGTGCACTATACCATAGGTGAGGGTACCAGTGCATGAGCATGGTACCCCTACAGTGTCTAAATAAAACCTTAGACATTGTAAGTGCAGGGTAGCCATAAGAGTATATGGTCTGGGAGTCTGTCAAACACGAACTCCACAGCACCATAATGGCTACACTGAAAACTGGGAAGTTTGGTATCAAACTTCTCAGCACAATAAATGCACACTGATGCCAGTGTACATTTTATTGTAAAATACACCACAGAGGGCACCTTAGAGGTGCCCCCTGAAACTTAACCGACTATCTGTGTAGGCTGACTAGTTTTAGCAGCCTGCCACAAACCGAGACATGTTGCTGGCCCCATGGGGAGAGTGCCTTTGTCACTCTGAGGCCAGTAACAAAGCCTGCACTGGGTGGAGATGCTAACACCTCTCCCAGGCAGGAATTGTCACACCTGGCGGTGAGCCTCAAAGGCTCACCTCCTTTGTGCCAACCCAGCAGGACACTCCAGCTAGTGGAGTTGCCCGCCCCCTCCGGCCAGGCCCCACTTTTGGCGGCAAGGCCGGAGAAAATAATGAGAATAACAAGGAGGAGTCACTGGCCAGTCAGGACAGCCCCTAAGGTGTCCTGAGCTGAGGTGACTCTAACTTTTAGAAATCCTCCATCTTGCAGATGGAGGATTCCCCCAATAGGGTTAGGATTGTGACCCCCTCCCCTTGGGAGGAGGCACAAAGAGGGTGTACCCACCCTCAGGGCTAGTAGCCATTGGCTACTAACCCCCCAGACCTAAACACGCCCTTAAATTTAGTATTTAAGGGCTACCCTGAACCCTAGAAAATCAGATTCCTGCAACAAGAAGAAGGACTGCCCAGCTGAAAACCCCTGCAGCGGAAGACCAGAAGACGACAACTGCCTTGGCTCCAGAAACTCACCGGCCTGTCTCCTGCCTTCCAAAGATCCTGCTCCAGCGACGCCTTCCGAAGGGACCAGCGACCTCGACACCCTCTGAGGACTGCCCCTGCTTCGAAAAGACAAGAAACTCCCGAGGACAGCGGACCTGCTCCAAGAAAAGCTGCAACTTTGTTTCCAGCAGCTTTAAAGAACCCTGCAAGCTCCCCGCAAAAGGCGTGAGACTTGCAACACTGCACCCGGCGACCCCGACTCGGCTGGTGGCGATCCAACACCTCAGGAGGGACCCCCGGACTACTCTGATACTGTGAGTACCAAAACCTGTCCCCCCTGAGCCCCCACAGCGCCGCCTGCAGAGGGAATCCCGAGGCTTCCCCTGACCGCGACTCTTTGAACCTAAAGTCCCGACGCCTGGGAGAGACCCTGCACCCGCAGCCCCCAGGACCTGAAGGACCGGACTTTCACGGGAGGAGTGACCCCCAGGAGTCCCTCTCCCTTGCCCAAGTGGAGGTTTCCCCGAGGAACCCCCCCCTTGCCTGCCTGCAGCGCTGAGGAGATCCCTAGATCTCCCATTGACTTCCATTACAAACCCGACGCTTGTTTCGACACTGCACCCGGCCGCCCCCGCGCTGCTGAGGGTGAAATTTCTGTGTGGACTTGTGTCCCCCCCGGTGCCCTACAAAACCCCCACTGGTCTGCCCTCCGAAGACGCGGGTACTTACCTGCAAGCAGACCGGAACCGGGGCACCCCCTTCTCTCCATTGAAGCCTATGTGTTTTGGGCACCTCTTTGACCTCTGCACCTGACCGGCCCTGAGCTGCTGGTGTGGTAACTTTGGGGTTGCTCTGAACCCCCAACGGTGGGCTACCTTGGACCAAAAACTGAACCCTGTAAGTGTCCTACTTACCTGGTAAAACTAACAAAAACTTACCTCCCCCAGGAACTGTGAAAATTGCACTGTGTCCACTTTTAAAACAGCTATTTGTCAATAACTTGAAAAGTATACATGCAATTTTGATGATTTGAAGTTCCCAAAGTACTTACCTGCAATACCTTTCGAATGAGCTATTACATGTAGAATTTGAACCTGTGGTTCTTAAAATAAACTAAGAAAAGATATTTTTCTATACAAAAACCTATTGGCTGGATTTGTCTCTGAGTGTGTGTACCTCATTTATTGTCTATGTGTATGTACAACAAATGCTTAACACTACTCCTTGGATAAGCCTACTGCTCGACCACACTACCACAAAATAGAGCATTAGTATTATCTATTTTTACCACTATTTTACCTCTAAGGGGAACCCTTGGACTCTGTGCATGCTATTCCTTACTTTGAAATAGCACATACAGAGCCAACTTCCTACATTGGTGGATCAGCGGTGGGGTACAAGACTTTGCATTTGCTGGACTACTCAGCCAATACCTGATCACACGACAAATTCCAAAATTGTCATTAGAAATTGATTTTTGCAATTTGAAAAGTTTTCTAAATTCTTAAAAGACCTGCTAGGGCCTTGTGTTAGATCCTGTTTAGCATTTCTTTTAGAGTTTAAAAGTTTGTAAAAGTTTGAATTAGATTCTAGAACCAGTTTTAGTTTCTTAAAAAGTATTCCAACTTTTAGAAGCATAATGTCTAGCACAGATGTGAATGTGGTGGAACTCGACACCACACCTTACCTCCATCTACAGATGAGAGAGCTAAGGTCACTCTGTAAACTAAAGAAAATAGCAATGGGCCCCAAACCTACCAAAGTACAGCTCCAGGAGCTTTTGGCAGAGTTTGAAAAGGCCAACCCCTCTGAGGATGGCAACTCAGAGGATGAAGATAGTGACTTGGAGGGAAATTCCCCCCCTCCAGTCCTACTTAGGGAGAGCAGGGCTTCTCAAGCCCTGACTCCACAAATAATAGTCAGAGATGCTGGTTCCCTCACAGGAGGGACCAACAACTCTGAAATCACTGAGGATAACTCCAGTGAAGAGGACATCCAGTTAGCCAGGATGGCCAAAAGATTGGCTTTGGAAAGACAGATCCTAGCCATAGAGAGGGAAAGACAAGAGATGGGCCTAGGACCCATCAATGGTGGCAGCAACATAAATAGGGTCAGAGATTCTCCTGACATGTTGAAAATCCCCAAAGGGATTGTAACTAAATATGAAGATGGTGATGACATCACCAAATGGTTCACAGCTTTTGAGAGGGCTTGTGTAACCAGAAAAGTGAACAGATCTCACTGGGGTGCTCTCCTTTGGGAAATGTTCACAGGAAAGTGTAGGGATAGACTCCTCACACTCTCTGGACAAGATGCAGAATCTTATGACCTCATGAAGGGTACCCTGATTGAGGGCTTTGGATTCTCCACTGAGGAGTACAGGATTAGGTTCAGGGGGGCTCAAAAATCCTCGAGCCAGACCTGGGTTGACTTTGTTGACTACTCAGTGAAAACACTAGATGGTTGGATTCAAGGCAGTGGTGTAAGTAATTATGATGGGCTGTACAATTTATTTGTGAAAGAACACCTGTTAAGTAATTGTTTCAATGATAAACTGCATCAGCATCTGGTAGACATAGGACCAATTTCTCCCCAAGAATTGGGAAAGAAGGCGGACCATTGGGTCAAGACAAGGGTGTCCAAGACTTCAACAGGGGGTGACCAAAAGAAAGGGGTCACAAAGACTCCCCAGCAGAAGGGTGATGAGACAACCAAAACTAAAAATAGTAAAGAGTCTTCTACAGGCCCCCAAAAACCTGCACAGGAGGGTGGGCCCAGAGCCTCTTCACAAAACAATGGGTACAAGGGTAAAAACTTTGATCCCAAAAAGGCCTGGTGTCATAGCTGTAAACAGCATGGACACCAAACTGGAGACAAGGCCTGTCCCAAGAAAGGTTCCACTCCAAACTCCCATCCAGGTAACACTGGTATGGCTAGTCTCCAAGTGGGATCAACAGTGTGCCCAGAGCAAATCAGGGTCCACACTGAAGCTACTCTAGTTTCTGAGGGTGGGGTGGATTTAGCCACACTAGCTGTCTGGCCGCCTAACATGCAAAAATACAGACAGCAACTCTTAATTAATGGGACTAGAATAGAGGGCCTGAGGGATACAGGTGCCAGTGTCACCATGGTGACAGAGAAACTGGTTTCCCCTGGCCAATACCTGACTGGAAAAACTTACACAGTCACCAACGCTGACAATCAGAGAAAAGTACATCCCATGGCAATGGTTACTTTAGAATGGGGAGGGGTCAATGGCCTGAAGCAGGTGGTGGTCTCCTCAAATATCCCAGTGGACTGTCTGCTTGGAAATGACCTGGAGTCCTCAGCATGGGCTGAGGTAGAGCTAAAAACCCATGCAGCAATGCTGGGTATCCCTGAACTGGTGTGTGTGAAAACAAGAGCACAATGCAAGGCACAGGGTGAAAAAGTAGAGCTGGAGCCTGGAAAAATGGCCCAGCCTACCAAGAGAACAGGAAAGTCAGTTGGGAAACCAACTGCAACACAGCAAAAGAAAGGGAACCTCTCTTCTCAGGAAGAAGTTCTGCCCTCTGAGGGAACTGAGCCTTTGGAGCTTGAACCTTATCAGGTTGAGCTCTTAGGCCCAGGGGGACCCTCAAGGGAGGAGCTGTGTAAGGGACAAGAAACCTGTCCCTCTCTTGAAGGCCTTAGGCAGCAAGCTGCTGAAGAGTCCAAAGGCAAGAAAAATGGAACACATAGGGTCTATTGGGAAGATGGGCTCCTGTACACTGAGGCCAGAGACCCCAAACCTGGTGCCACTAGGAGAGTGGTAGTGCCTCAGCTGTTCAGAGAGTTCATCCTAACATTGGCCCATGACATTCCCCTTGCTGGACATTTGGGACAAACCAAGACGTGGGAGAGGTTAGTCAACCACTTCTACTGGCCCAATATGTCCAACATGGTTAAGGAGTTTTGCCTCTCCTGCCCCACCTGTCAAGCCAGTGGTAAGACAGGTGGGCACCCAAAGGCCCCCCTCATTCCACTTCCAGTGGTGGGGGTGCCCTTTGAAAGAGTGGGTGTGGACATAGTTGGTCCACTGGAACCTCCCACAGCCTCAGGAAATATGTATATCCTGGTAGTAGTGGATCATGCTACCAGGTATCCTGAAGCTATTCCCCTTAGGTCGACTACTGCCCCTGCAGTAGCCAAGGCCCTCATTGGTATCTTTACCAGAGTGGGTTTCCCTAAGGAGGTGGTGTCTGACAGAGGTACCAACTTCATGTCAGCATACCTAAAGCACATGTGGAATGAGTGTGGAGTGACTTATAAATTCACTACACCTTACCATCCACAAACTAATGGCTTAGTTGAGAGATTCAACAAGACATTAAAGGGCATGATCATGGGGCTCCCAGAAAAACTCAAAAGGAGATGGGATGTCCTCCTGCCATGTCTGCTTTTCGCTTACAGGGAGGTACCACAGAAGGGAGTAGGGTTCTCACCCTTTGAACTTCTGTTTGGTCATCCTGTAAGGGGACCACTTGCCCTTGTTAAAGAAGGCTGGGAGAGACCTCTCCATGAGCCTAAACAGGACATAGTGGACTATGTACTTGGCCTTCGCTCTAGAATGGCAGAGTACATGGAAAAGGCAACCAAAAACCTTGAGGCCAGCCAACAACTCCAGAAGTTTTGGTATGACCAAAAGGCTGCACTGGTTGAGTTCCAACCAGGGCAGAAAGTCTGGGTTCTGGAGCCTGTGGCTCCCAGGGCACTCCAGGACAAATGGAGTGGCCCTTACCCAGTGCTAGAGAGGAAGAGTCAGGTCACCTACCTGGTGGACCTGGGCACAAGCAGGAGCCCCAAGAGGGTGATCCATGTAAACCGCCTTAAGCTCTTCCACGACAGGGCTGATGTCAATCTGTTGATGGTAACAGATGAGGATCAGGAGGCAGAGAGTGAACCTCTCCCTGATCTTCTGTCATCAGACCCAAAAGATGGTACAGTAGATGGAGTGATCTACTCAGACACCCTCTCTGGCCAACAGCAAGCTGATTGTAGGAGAGTCCTACAACAGTTTCCTGAACTCTTCTCCTTAACCCCTGGTCAGACACACCTGTGTACCCATGATGTGGACACAGGAGACAGCATGCCTGTCAAGAACAAAATCTTTAGACAGTCTGACCATGTTAAGGAAAGCATCAAGGTGGAAGTCCACAAGATGCTGGAATTGGGAGTCATTGAGCGCTCTGACAGCCCCTGGGCTAGCCCAGTGGTCTTAGTCCCCAAACCTCACACCACAGATGGAAAGAAAGAGATGAGGTTTTGTGTGGACTACAGAGGGCTCAATTCTGTCACCAAGACAGATGCTCATCCAATTCCAAGAGCTGATGAGCTCATTGATAAATTAGGTGCTGCCAAATTTCTAAGTACCTTTGACTTGACAGCAGGGTACTGGCAAATAAAAATGGCACCTGGAGCAAAAGAAAAGACAGCATTCTCCACACCTGATGGGCATTATCAGTTTACTGTTATGCCCTTTGGTTTAAAGAATGCCCCTGCCACCTTCCAAAGGTTGGTGAATCAAGTCCTTGCTGGCTTGGAGTCCTTTAGCACAGCTTATCTTGATGATATTGCTGTCTTTAGCTCCACCTGGCAGGATCACCTGGTCCACCTGAGGAAGGTTTTGAAGGCTCTGCAATCTGCAGGCCTCTCTATCAAGGCATCCAAATGCCAGATAGGGCAGGGAACTGTGGTTTACTTGGGACACCTTGTAGGTGGAGGCCAAGTTCAGCCACTCCAACCCAAGATCCAGACTATTCTGGACTGGGTAGCTCCAAAAACCCAGACTCAAGTCAGGGCATTCCTTGGCTTGACTGGGTACTACAGGAGGTTTGTGAAGGGGTATGGATCCATTGTGACAGCCCTCACTGAGCTCACCTCCAAGAAAATGCCCAAGAAAGTGAACTGGACTGTGGACTGCCAACAGGCCTTTGACACCCTGAAACAGGCAATGTGCTCAGCACCAGTTCTCAAAGCTCCAGATTATTCTAAGCAGTTCATTGTGCAGACTGATGCCTCTGAACATGGGATAGGGGCAGTTTTGTCCCAAACAAATGATGATGGCCTTGACCAGCCTGTTGCTTTCATTAGCAGGAGGTTACTCCCCAGGGAGCAGCGTTGGAGTGCCATTGAGAGGGAGGCCTTTGCTGTGGTTTGGTCCCTGAAGAAGCTGAGACCATACCTCTTTGGGACTCACTTCCTAGTTCAAACTGACCACAGACCTCTCAAATGGCTGATGCAAATGAAAGGTGAAAATCCTAAACTGTTGAGGTGGTCCATCTCCCTACAGGGAATGGACTTTATAGTGGAACACAGACCTGGGACTGCCCATGCCAATGCAGATGGCCTTTCCAGGTTCTTCCACTTAGAAAATGAAGACTCTCTTGGGAAAGGTTAGTCTCATCCTCTTTCGTTTGGGGGGGGGTTGTGTAAGGAAATGCCTCCTTGGCATGGTTGCCCCCTGACTTTTTGCCTTTGCTGATGCTATGTTTACAATTGAAAGTGTGCTGAGGCCTGCTAACCAGGCCCCAGCACCAGTGTTCTTTCCCTAACCTGTACTTTTGTATCCACAATTGGCAGACCCTGGCATCCAGATAAGTCCCTTGTAACTGGTACTTCTAGTACCAAGGGCCCTGATGCCAAGGAAGGTCTCTAAGGGCTGCAGCATGTCTTATGCCACCCTGGAGACCTCTCACTCAGCACAGACACACTGCTTGCCAGCTTGTGTGTGCTAGTGAGGACAAAACGAGTAAGTCGACATGGCACTCCCCTCAGGGTGCCATGCCAGCCTCTCACTGCCTATGCAGTATAGGTAAGACACCCCTCTAGCAGGCCTTACAGCCCTAAGGCAGGGTGCACTATACCATAGGTGAGGGTACCAGTGCATGAGCATGGTACCCCTACAGTGTCTAAATAAAACCTTAGACATTGTAAGTGCAGGGTAGCCATAAGAGTATATGGTCTGGGAGTCTGTCAAACACGAACTCCACAGCACCATAATGGCTACACTGAAAACTGGGAAGTTTGGTATCAAACTTCTCAGCACAATAAATGCACACTGATGCCAGTGTACATTTTATTGTAAAATACACCACAGAGGGCACCTTAGAGGTGCCCCCTGAAACTTAACCGACTATCTGTGTAGGCTGACTAGTTTTAGCAGCCTGCCACAAACCGAGACATGTTGCTGGCCCCATGGGGAGAGTGCCTTTGTCACTCTGAGGCCAGTAACAAAGCCTGCACTGGGTGGAGATGCTAACACCTCTCCCAGGCAGGAATTGTCACACCTGGCGGTGAGCCTCAAAGGCTCACCTCCTTTGTGCCAACCCAGCAGGACACTCCAGCTAGTGGAGTTGCCCGCCCCCTCCGGCCAGGCCCCACTTTTGGCGGCAAGGCCGGAGAAAATAATGAGAATAACAAGGAGGAGTCACTGGCCAGTCAGGACAGCCCCTAAGGTGTCCTGAGCTGAGGTGACTCTAACTTTTAGAAATCCTCCATCTTGCAGATGGAGGATTCCCCCAATAGGGTTAGGATTGTGACCCCCTCCCCTTGGGAGGAGGCACAAAGAGGGTGTACCCACCCTCAGGGCTAGTAGCCATTGGCTACTAACCCCCCAGACCTAAACACGCCCTTAAATTTAGTATTTAAGGGCTACCCTGAACCCTAGAAAATCAGATTCCTGCAACAAGAAGAAGGACTGCCCAGCTGAAAACCCCTGCAGCGGAAGACCAGAAGACGACAACTGCCTTGGCTCCAGAAACTCACCGGCCTGTCTCCTGCCTTCCAAAGATCCTGCTCCAGCGACGCCTTCCGAAGGGACCAGCGACCTCGACACCCTCTGAGGACTGCCCCTGCTTCGAAAAGACAAGAAACTCCCGAGGACAGCGGACCTGCTCCAAGAAAAGCTGCAACTTTGTTTCCAGCAGCTTTAAAGAACCCTGCAAGCTCCCCGCAAAAGGCGTGAGACTTGCAACACTGCACCCGGCGACCCCGACTCGGCTGGTGGCGATCCAACACCTCAGGAGGGACCCCCGGACTACTCTGATACTGTGAGTACCAAAACCTGTCCCCCCTGAGCCCCCACAGCGCCGCCTGCAGAGGGAATCCCGAGGCTTCCCCTGACCGCGACTCTTTGAACCTAAAGTCCCGACGCCTGGGAGAGACCCTGCACCCGCAGCCCCCAGGACCTGAAGGACCGGACTTTCACGGGAGGAGTGACCCCCAGGAGTCCCTCTCCCTTGCCCAAGTGGAGGTTTCCCCGAGGAACCCCCCCCTTGCCTGCCTGCAGCGCTGAGGAGATCCCTAGATCTCCCATTGACTTCCATTACAAACCCGACGCTTGTTTCGACACTGCACCCGGCCGCCCCCGCGCTGCTGAGGGTGAAATTTCTGTGTGGACTTGTGTCCCCCCCGGTGCCCTACAAAACCCCCCCTGGTCTGCCCTCCGAAGACGCGGGTACTTACCTGCAAGCAGACCGGAACCGGGGCACCCCCTTCTCTCCATTGAAGCCTATGTGTTTTGGGCACCTCTTTGACCTCTGCACCTGACCGGCCCTGAGCTGCTGGTGTGGTAACTTTGGGGTTGCTCTGAACCCCCAACGGTGGGCTACCTTGGACCAAAAACTGAACCCTGTAAGTGTCCTACTTACCTGGTAAAACTAACAAAAACTTACCTCCCCCAGGAACTGTGAAAATTGCACTAAGTGTCCACTTTTAAAACAGCTATTTGTCAATAACTTGAAAAGTATACATGCAATTTTGATGATTTGAAGTTCCCAAAGTACTTACCTGCAATACCTTTCGAATGAGCTATTACATGTAGAATTTGAACCTGTGGTTCTTAAAATAAACTAAGAAAAGATATTTTTCTATACAAAAACCTATTGGCTGGATTTGTCTCTGAGTGTGTGTACCTCATTTATTGTCTATGTGTATGTACAACAAATGCTTAACACTACTCCTTGGATAAGCCTACTGCTCGACCACACTACCACAAAATAGAGCATTAGTATTATCTATTTTTACCACTATTTTACCTCTAAGGGGAACCCTTGGACTCTGTGCATGCTATTCCTTACTTTGAAATAGCACATACAGAGCCAACTTCCTACAGGTCTCCTGATGGTTCCAATTTCCATCGGTTCCGGCGTTCTTTCTCTCTGAGTTCTTGGGTCTTTGTTATCATGAGCATGCCAAGAATGTTTTTCAGTCTTATTACGCGTTCCTTTTCGTTCATTTAAACAATGATCAAGCCTCAAGACAAGGTTTATTAAATCTTGACAGTTTGCAGGTTGTGGGTCGATTTGCGCTAAGATGTCTTTTAGCTCCTCTTTGAGTCCCCTGTAAAAAGACCGCTTGTTTTTATCAGGCCAGGATGTCTCAGCGACCAGCCGATTAAAGTTGGCTAAATATGACACTAAGGCCCTCATTCCGAGTTTGGCTGGCGGCAGTAGCCGCCAGCCAAACGGGAACCGCCACTTGGCCGCTCCGCGGTCAAAAGACCGCGGAGGCCATTCTGGCTTTCCCGCTGGGCCGGCGGGTGCCCGCCAAAGGAGCGCCCGCCGGCCCAGCGGGAAAGGCCCTGCAACAATGAAGCCGGCTCCAAAAGGAGCCGGCGGAGTTGTAGGGGTGCGACGGGTGCAGCTGCACCCGTCGCGATTTTCACTGTCTGCAATGCAGACAGTGAAAATCTTTCTGGGGCCCCCAGGGGCCCCACGACACCCGTTCCCGCCATCCTGGTTCTGGCGGTGAAAACCGCCAGAAACAGGCTGGCGGGAAGGGGGTCGGAATCCCCATGGCGGCGCTGCAAGCAGCGCCGCCATGGAGGATTCTCCCAGCCGGGGGTAATCCGGCGGGAAACCGCCGGACCCAGCTGGGTGACCGCGGCTGTACAATAGGAAGCACCGCCAGCCTGTTGGCGGTGCTTCTGTGGTCGTCGACCCTGGCGGTCGATGACCGCCAGGGTCAGAATGACCCCCTAAGTCCTGATTCCCTTGGCGTAAGTCTAATAATTCACGATCTGCTGACTGTGTTACAGTTCTACGATCGAAAACTCTCTCAAATTCACGAACAAAATTTTTCCAGTTGTACAACAGGGGACTATTTTTACGCACAAGAGGAATAGCCCAAGAAGCTGCATCTCCAGACAGATATGACAACAAGAAAGCTACTTTAGACTGGGCATCGGGGAAAGTATGTGGTCTGCAGGTGAAGTGAAGTTCCACTTGAACCAGAAACGATTGCGCTTTCAAGGGATCACCTGAGAAGCTTTCTGGGGGAGCTAAAGGAATGGCTGACAGAACATTGAGGGAAATGTTAGTCAGACTACCTCCAGAAGTCTGAGAAGAAGTACCTGGCCAAGACACACCTGTGGGACTTTGTTCTTTATTCTCAACCTTATTCTGTAACTGACTCACCCTCTCAGCTAGACTATTTGTCAAATCCTTTGATGATACCACTTCTGACTGGAGCTGGGTGATAGCCATGACTAGCTCGTCCAGTGTGGCCATGCTGAGAACATACACAAACCAGGAGGATAATAATTTGTGGGCTCACTATTCTGTCAGAGTCACCAGATCCTCGGGGTCCGTGCACGTTCCCAACACTTCCACCACAAGACAGCTCCAATACTCTGATTAGATTTATCACAGAGTCTAAGAGAGTCCAAGTGGGGAAAAGGGGATTAGGACGGGAACAGCTGGGAAGGAGACCTGTAGGAAGCAAAAGGTTAAAACACAACATCAAAATTACATCTCATGAAATCAGTACCATGCTACAACTCTAAGCTTCGTCTTTTCCGAAAAAACATGAACAACCCTGGAATAATCCTAAAACTGACTAGGCTTTAGATGACCGAATACCTGAGGAGGAAACAGGAAAAGTAAAATAGGACTTTCAGATTCAAGTACTTTCTTTAGCATGAGAATCAGGAAACACTCTGAGCAATTTCTAAACAACCATATGAATCTCCTTTTATGAATACATATCAGGAACACACAGCATTACATCTAAAATTCTGGTATTGTTGTGTTCATCTCAGAAAAAACATTTGGAAGTAAATTGCGCACATTGCAGATTTTTATATGAGTATTAAACACCATAAGGGTTTGTGCACCATGAAATCACATAACGTAGATTCAAGGAATAAATCACGCGACGTGTCAACTTGAAATGCTACCAAGAAAATGTCTTAGAATGGTAGCGCACAGTAACTTACATTATTTCTACACGAGGAAAGAATTGCGCGTCTTGCCGATTCAAATGCCACCATAAAAATGCCAAGAAATAGTAGCACACAATGAACAACATGAAAAAACACTCAAGGAAAGGATCGCGCGTGTTGCCGATTCGAATGCCACCATGTAAATGCCAGAAAATGATAGCGCACAATGAACAGCATGAATTACACACGAGAAGTGAATCGCGTGTTTCGCCGATTCGAATGCCACCATGTAAATGTCAAGAAAAGATAGCGCGCAATGAACAACAAAGTTAAATGCTCATGAAACGAGTTGCACGTCTTGCCAACTCGTAAAACATCATGTAAATGTCAAGAAATATCAGCGCGCAATGAACAATAATGTAATAACGAAGTCAAATCTTTATGGAATAAATTGCGTGTCCTCCCTATTTGCAAACCACTATACAAATGTCAAAAAATGGCAGCGCACAAGTGATCTGTTATTCATTTAAGAATTAAAATCAAGAATATGAAGATTCTCAATTACGGTGTTGGGAAATGTCCAAACACCGTCTTACCGCCTGGAAACAGTGATCACCAATGAGAGATGAGTGCAGAAGACTAGAAAATCCAAATAGGCCACCGGGACAGGAGCTCAGGAAGAAGCTGCTGCTCTGCACCGGGACCTCTGAATAGTGAGCACTGGAAGTTGGGCTGACTCTCTTTTATAGAGTCTTGGCCCAGCCTAGAACCACGCCCAGGCATGTTGCAGGGAAAGTCTCCAGAAGGCCCTGGAAAGGGACCACACCCTAACACACTCTGAATGTCTTCAGCAATACATTGTAAATGTACAGTATTTATAAGCACCTTAAAAATTAATCTTTTGGATGGAATTCTGCAATGCAAAAGGTTAAACAATAACATATCATCACAATGCATAAATTACTTTATCTTGCAAGTGTTGGGTTTTTGCATTCTAGATGCCCGTAGAGCGCGCACTGACCTGGTGTTGACAATATCACCCTCCATAACAGGGAGATTGTGGGGCATGAGGGACATGTCACCACTATGCCTGGGTGAAATTTAAATTATGCTGGTGTACTGTTCAAAATTTTGTGACTTTCACTTTACACCCTTATGCCACTTTACATAATTATGCACCATTAATGGTAGAAATGTACCATAAAATGCACCATTTACAGCTGTTGTTTCCAGTGTTTTTGTTAAATGCACCCGCACATCTAAAAATGTAGGCGAGTATATCATTACAGTGTGAAATGAAGGACGTGCATGTTGACTAATTATTGTAATTTGGACAAAATTTTGTCAGATTACATGAAAACAAATTATGTGAATTTTGCACACCCCCAGTTGCCACCTAATGCACTGCCATTTTGCATGCTGTCATGTGCATTCACACCTTTGGCCATTGAATTCCATCTGTATCCAGGGCCAGCTTTAGGGTGGTGTGACTGTTGCAACTGCACCTGGCACTGAGCTCAGAGGGCACTATGTTTAGAAATAACTTATGAGTTTAAAAGCATCTGCCTTAGAGTTCCTTGTGTGTCCAGCAGTTTTCAGGCAACAATAAAAATATAAAGATAATATAACACAAGTAATTTAAGTTCCTGCTGGAGAGAGATTGGGGTTTTGCCTAGCAACGGTTTTTACACATCCTAAAGTAGTCCAAAGGGTTAAAATGCCTGCTGCAAAGAATGGGTACCATGCAGATCACAAAGCTGTATTTTATGTGGATAGCTCAGTAGGCTACCAATTTTATTGAAGAGGTCCTTTTGTTACTTGCAGTTGTTAAGTTACAATTCTAACACTGCACAAAGATCTATGAACAGTCATCAAACAGCTGCATGGAAACTGCATGATATAGGCTAGAAAGCTATGTTTTCCCCCTCTCTTTTAGTATCATAATGCTGATAAAAATTGCTTGATTGGGTAGATATACATTCTTATTATTAAAGCCATCCCCTCCCCAATCTCTGTGATATTTGTTAAATCCTGAGATTGTACTTTTCCAGACCAAAAAACACTGCCTTCTAGTATGGATGACATGTAATTCCTACACCTTGTAATCCTCATTGTTTTAAGTAACATTTCCTATTGACTGGTTCACACATTCCTTGTCTTTGTATAATGCGTGTGTGATGTAAAGTGGTCTGACATCCTACAGCCCCACCAGCGTTGAAGCCTGTCCTGTCTGTAAGCGGCTCCCATGGTACCTAAGTGGTGCTGTTTGAACACTTGATGGGTGGGGACCATGTTTTGTATGTTGCCTCTGGAATCAGGCAAAGACAGAGAGGACACACTAGTCAGAGTGGTAGCAAAGATGATCTTTGGATCACGCATGCAGGAGGAAGTCAGGTTTAAATAGGGAAGAATAGGAGGAAGTCCTAGTCCTACATAGCGAGGCAGAATAAGAAATAAGATGTTGAGAGCTTTAGTAGGCTGAAGAGTGGGCAAATTGTAGAGTAACCAGGGATACTGAGTTGTTGATGTTAGTTCTGACAGAGGAATATTTTGATTGTGTCGTTAAGCCTAAGGATGCTTATCAGGATATGAGCTCATCTTGCTTCAATAAAGAGGCCTTTTATACTATAAGAGAGCAGTGTGATTTGTGCTCCCTCAATTGTGACATTCTAAGAGGCCTGTAAACCTCTCTCTCCTAATGATGGATTATACCATAAATCCTTTGGGCCACACTTATACAAAGAACATGGAAGAAGAGAGGAGACACCAAATGTCTTCTTGCCTATGATCAAGCCTCTCTCCTTAAATCCATAAGATGCCATGTACTCTAAAGGAGAAGTGCAAACCATCTATCTCAGATGCCTCCCGGAGACTAGAGAAGAGAAGGCTAATCTAACTCAGCACTAGAGACCACACATCACACAAGATCACTGCGCATCAGAGTGATTTGAGAAGAATTAGGAATCGGAGGAGGTAACAAATCAGAAAACTGGGAACTACAATAAAATGTGTAGCCTGAGTAAGTTAGTTCCAACTGCCAGCCTACACTAACATGCATAAAAAGCTTTTAATGTGACATTTGTCTTTTGACACACTTGTTCTAGTAGAATAAGTTGCTAGTACCTCCAACTCCATATCACTTTTTGTACTGCTACATGTGTATCTGCACCACTGATAAAGCATATCTGTAAACAACAGTGAGATTCACATCTGAGTGACACCCTGATGGATCACTTAAATTGCTGACTGGATGTTAAAGCTGTTATGCCATCATATTCAATATGTCTTACCTGGCAACAAAAGCAGAAAACGCTAGAGAGGCTTAAACACCAGGATCCATACTGTAAAGTTTAATGTACTCAGTGATGTGAAGAAAGTTGATTAGAGGAGGTGTTGATTGGCTGCCCCCCTTAAGGTTCCTAATGAAATGTGTCAGTTGTGTGTGACCTCAGTTGTGGTCACAAACCATTGAAATGTTACAGATTCTAAAGATGGGGTGTTAATGGATTCACAAAGCGGAAACATTTTTATAATGCAGCACCTATCTCTTTAACAGACAAAGGTTGGTTTAAACATGTTTCCCATCTGGGAACGCAAATGCAGTAATGAAGATTTGCTTTCCCCAGCATACCACAATACCTATATTCTCAGCCAATCACAGAGGGTTGCAAAGAGTGATCTTCTTAATTATTATTTTGCAACCCTCTGCGAATGGGCATTTTGTGACATAAGCTATGTGCACACAGGTCGCATTGCACGGTGGGATGCAAATAGTCACTCAACAGTTTGCACTCAATATTCGCGCTTTCCCTCATGCATATCAGGCCCTTAGTTCTTGCAGGAGGCATCCATGTGGCTGAGTCATAACTGAACCTTACTAGGGAGAAGATTATCTCAAAGACTGCTAAAAAATAAATACACCTTTAAATAGTAATTAACATAATCAAATGCACCTGCATGATAGTGACCTTCACATTAGTACATCATTTGCATGAAAGTCCATGCACACATGAACTAAGCTGCTTCTTCAATCAATCTACAGAATATGCGGCGCTACACTCAAGTCACACATAGCCACCTACAGGAAGAAGACCCTTCCCTGCTCAGCCAAAAAGACCCACTGGAGTCCCTTCTGTTCCCCACTAGCAGTGCCAGTGATTAATTTGTCCCGGTGACCGCCAGTGGGTCACACTGGCACTCATTTTTATGCCGGTGGGCGCTCACTATTCCTTATCTGACATTCCCCGAGAACAGGAAAGGGGATACCACACATACCGTAAAAGAAGGAAGAAGACAGGAGCCCACAGGAGTGAGATAAAGGTGTTTGGTGGTGGATTGTTACAAAGTAAGCACTGATTCTGTCTGCAGCATTGATCTTGATGAAAAGAAAGAATGAATGTTCAGAGCCTGAGGGTTGATCTCAGTTTCTAGAGCCAAACTGCTGAGAGTATCACCTATCAAAACAGAGAGTATCCTGGCGACGTATTTATGACAATTTTAATAGTATAGTCTCTTTCATGTACCTGCTGAGTACTTCAAGTATTTTGCAGATATATTTTAAATATGCCTCTTGAGTGAGGAAGTTTGGGGTCCTGGGACAATGTCCCATGTAGTGATAGGACCCATTTGGGGCTCAAAGTTGCATTAACATATCCACTGCGCAGAGATCTTATACTGTCATTTGTAAAACCTTTCCCTGCCTTCAGCTGAAAACAGATACCGCGAATAAGGTTAAGGATACATTCCCAGGTTTTCCTCTAATTCCCACTGCTGTAGCCTCTTTATGCTTTCGGTTCTCTTTAAGTTGAAAAGAAGTGCCTCTGGCATATTGAGTGAATTAGAATGGAACAGTTTAGGTTCCAAGCATGATCCATGGCGTACAACATCTTCACTTTTCAGATGGATTTCCTGGACCAATGCTATTTCTACATTTTTGAGTGTAACTATTTCACTAATGCTTTCCTTTTTTACAGGGGCTTTGAGGACCTGTACATTTAAAGTAATGAATGTAAGAGGAGTCGTTCACCAGCTAGTCGACATGCTATATGCTTATCTTAGTATCCACCACCACCACCATTCACTGCAGAGGCGTGATACTCACAGATTATTAGTTTCTGTAGAAAGTTCACGTTAGGCTTTCCAAACCCACTGGTAATGTAATGCACCATATTCACTTTGGAAAACTTTGATCAATAGCTCATGTCTCCACACTTTTGTCTAATATTAGTAGTATTAAAAATATCACACTTAATGGTATCAGAAAATATGTTAAACAAAAATATAACTTTAGAAAATATAGGAGCTGTCCTAAAGTTCCCGTCAGCCGTATGTGAGGCAGATGCGGGAAACCTATCTGACTCATCTATCATTCTTTAGAGCACCTGGTGTGGTAAACAAACAGATACTATTGCATGTGCTGGCAGGGAGTCCCATCTAGTGCCTGCGCCTCGGCACACTTTGCCTCAAACCCTTGAGGGTCATTCATTCTCAGTTTTTGTCAATATCAAAACTCTTCTAGCATTGTAATTGAAATCTTTATTTACTTCAATTCATACTTTATCCTCTGTGAATATGCATGAAAAACATTCAGCAGTGTGTTAAGGAGGAGCGCAGGTGCCTCGAAGGTAGATGGAACTTCAGGCTATGGTTGATGTAGGACGGTCGGTGATTGTGTAGAGCTTTGTAGGCGTGCATGAGGATCTTGAACTGGCAACTCTTCTGGATATGGAGACAGTGGAGATTTCTGAGAAGGGAGGTGATGTGGGTCTGTTTGGGAAGATCCAGGATGAGTCTGACTGTTGCATTCTGTATGGTCTGGATTCTTATGTGGAGACGGGAGGAGATGTGGCTACTCGAGGAAGCTGGTGACGAGGGCCTGGATGATGGTTTTTCCGCTGTTGACTGGGATATATCGGAAGATTCTGCAGAGCATGTGGAAGCAGGAGGAGACAACTCAGTTGACTTGTCGATTCATCGTCAGTTTGTTGTTGAGGGTGATGCCTAGGTTGCGTGCATGGCCTGTGGGTATGGGTGTTGATCTGAGTTCTGCTGGCCACCACCTGTGGTCCCAAGTGGAGGTGCTGTTCCCCAAGATCAGTACTTCTGTCTTGTCAGAGTTGAGTTTGAGACCGTTGTCTCTCATCCAGTTGGCTACGTTGGTCATGGTGTCATGGAAGTTGTTTTTAGCTTTGGAGGGGTCTTCGGTGTGCAATGGGATTAGTTGAGTGTTGTCAGCGTAGGAGATTATGTTGAGTTAATGAAATCTGATGATGTCTGCGAGGGGAGTTATATAGGTGAGGAATAGGGTGGGGCTGAGGAAAGATCCTTGGAGTATGCCACATATGATATCCTTTGGTTCGGAGGGGAAGGAAGGAAGCGAAATGCTCTGTATGCGACCTGTAAGGAAAGAGTCGATCCACTTGAGGGCATTTAGCTGTATGCCGATGTTGTAGAGTCTGATGATGAGGGTGTGTTGGGAGATGGTGTCAAATGCAGCAGAGAGGTCAAGGAGGATCGGGGCACAAATATTTTCCTTGGTAGCAGTCAGCGTGGTCTCAGTGATGTGGTTGACATGGAAACCTGATTGTGTGGTGCCAAGTAGGTGGTTTTGTTCCAGGTGTTTAGTGAGTTATTGGTTGATGGCTTTCTTGAGAATGTTGGATGGTTAGGGGAGCGGAAAAATTAATCAATAATTTTTTAGATCTCTAGGGTCGGTAGAGATTTTCTTTAGAAGGGGTCTGACTTCTGCGAGTTTCCATCTGTCCGGGAAGGCTGCCATGGAGATGGAGATGTTGATGATGCTGGTGAGTTTGGTGCTGATTAGGATGGTCCCAAGGTTGAAGAGCCATGGGGACAGGGGTCAATGGGCGCACCAGAGTGGATGTAAGACATGATGGCCATGATGGTCTGAGTGGTGAGCGGAGACAAGGTGGTAATAATTCTGCTGGTGTGCATTGGTTTGTTGAGGTGGTTGAGGATGAGAGATGTGGGTTGGGGTCAAAATTGTTGGTTAAGGAAACCTGGTGTATACGTATTCTGAGAAGGATTCGCAGAATTATTGGGAACGGTGGGTGATATTCTCTGCGGCTGGTGGGTTGGAGAATTCCTTGACTAATTTGAAGGTCTGGTTGCATCCCCTTTTCAATATTATGAGCGGGAGAATGCTGAGCATCAAGTGGCCAAAGAGGGCTTTATTGAAGCAACACATTTAGAGTCATGATATTGCACTGTTGAAAGTTAGCAGCTGAAAGATAGACTATTGTTTGGAAGGTTAGCTTGGCTGGAAAATTGAGTAATTAACTTGTTTTACCTTGTTTCTTCTACAAACTACATTACAAAACAAAGTTTTTTAAATGTCCAACCCCAAAATTAGCCTTTTCTAACATTCCAAAAATAAAATCTATACATCTCCCATGTTCTTTTTTTATTCCCTTTTATAAATACATCAGGCTTTTCTTTCCTTCATTCTACTTTCTGCTTGGAGCACACACATTACAAACATTACAAAAAGGAAGTGTCTGTTCTGTTTGTTGCTGGTTAAGAGAACGACAGGGGAATATGAAATTGGAAAATATTGCAAAGTAATTGACTTTGGATGAGGCATTTGGTGGGGGGCACAGTTTTCTCATCACATAACACCTGAACAATCCATTAGTATGTAATATGTTTGCAGTCTCATATTACTCTGCTGCGTTTTTTCATCCAGGCACCCAGCCACAGAGAAGTACAGATATGCTCTACTTTGCCACAAGCAAACATGGAAAACCACAACTGCTTGTTTTTGTGACACTCATGTTTGTTTCTCCAATGAACCTCAACCATCTTACCATGTCCTTCGGCATACCTAATGCTTCATTTCACTTACTGGATTTTCCTGTCACAAAACTATAATTTCAAGTATTTTGGGTTGTTTCCTCATCTGTTGACTCTCAATGCCCCTGTGCATAAATTGGTATATCAAGCTGAATTACGCATAACTATATTGGACCTGATCCAAAAACTCATAACCCAAAGTTAAGAGGTATCTGTTCTTGAAAGGGACCTTGCCCTGTGCTCCATTGTCCATGGACATGCTGAGTTACTTAATACGTTTAAAAAAACAGTGGTGAGGCAGTGTTAAACTTATGAATCTTTCTTTCAGATATCTCATGTAGAGGCTACAACAGTTCATTCTCAATCTCCTCTAAGGCTTCTAGACTTGATTATTGTGACTCTCAGGATGGTTCTAGCAATGAAAGCCTCTGTGTGAGAGCAGCACTCCATTTCTTCTTTGTGCCTTCAGCAATCAGGGATTGTCTTAACATCACAACTAACCCAATTTAGGGCCCTGTTCCCCACTTATCACAGCTAACCTAGGCCACAGATCCCCACTTACCTGTGACTGGTCCTCCGACCAGTCTAAGGCCATTTCGGACCTGACCTTGCTGCCAACGCTTTTTGGGCCATATTTACAAGGCTCTAACGCATTTTTTTTACGCTAATGTGGCATGAAGGAGGCCATTCTCCTTCACCATACTTACAAAGGGGCACAATGCCTACATTGCACCACTTTGTAACCCAGCGCCACATTGTGCCTGCACCAGGCATAATGTCTGCAAGGGGAGGCAGTGCCACATAGGGAGGCCCATACAAATGGAAATTTATAACATTTCACTGTGCCATTTTTAGCATAATTTTTAAAGCCTGCCCATTACTTTCAATTGGCCTTCCCTTTACTTTGTAGGATTAGAGCCACAATTGATGGCACTAATCCTGCAAAATACCACAATAGTGTCATAAATTATGATGTTATTGTCCTAACGTGTGCCATGATGTGCCATACTAAAAATATGGTGCATACATGGTGTCATTGGGGGGGCGCAGTTGGGTGCTCCTGCTTCTCCCTCCTGCCTCCCCTTAGCACCACCCACCACCTCTGCGCTCCTACCCCTCCCAGGGCCTACTTAATGGTGGCTGCTGTGTGACCACTCTGCTGACATGCTGAACGAGTGGCAAAAGCAAGTCTGTCTGCGCCGGTCCACGCCAGTGTCGCCCAGTGCCATGATCCTTGGTCAGCTCTCCCATTACCAATACTCCACAGCAACCCTCCATGCACTCAACCCTGGAGACCATATGATAGACTTGGCATCCTTGGCGTGGACTCCCCTAACGTTTTGCCTCTGTTTCCCAGGTTATTGATGTGTGCTGGACTCTGTATTTGCTGGTTTTGTTATTCTGGGCACTTTACCAATGCTATCCAGTGCTAAAGTGTAATTGGATTTCCATGATTGGTATTTCTGATTTACTGGTAAGTCCCTAGTACAGTGCACTAGAGGTGTCCAGGGCCTGTAAATCAAATGCTACTAGTGGGCTTGCAGCACTAGTTGTGCCACCCACATCAGTAGCTCTGTAAACATGATTCAGACCTGCCACTGCAGTGTCTGTGTGTGCAGTTTTAAACTGCCAAATCGACTTGGCAAGTGTACCCACTTGCCAGGCCTAACCCTTCCTTTTTCTTACATGTAAGACACCCCTAAGGTAGGCCCTAGGTAGCCCCATGGGCAGGGTGCAGTGCATGTTTAAGGTAGGACATATACTAATGTGTTTTATATGTCCTGACAGTGAAATATTGCCAAATTAGTTTTTCACTGTTGCAAGGTCTTTCTCTCTCATAGGTTAACATGGGGTCTGCCTTTAAATATCATTAAAGTGTAGATTCCCTTTGGGAGCAGATGACATGTTAAGTTTGGGGTCTCTGAACTCACAATTTAAAAATACATCTTTTAGTGAAGTTGGTTTTGAGATTGTATGTTTGGAAATGCCACTTTTAGAAAGTAGGAATTTTCTTGCTTAAAACTTTCTGTGACTCTGCCTGCTTGTGGATTCCCTGTCTGGGTTAGTTTGACAGTTGGGCTGTTTGCACCTCTCTCTAGACAGTGCCACAAAGGGAGCTGGAGTGTAGCCTGCATATCCTGATGAGCCATCTGTGCTAGGAGGGAGGGTATGTCAACACCAGAGCAGTACGCACTCTATTGGCGACACAAATGCAAAAACCCAGCACTCTCAAAACAACGTAATTTATGCATTGTGTTGATATGTTGTGGTTTAACCTTTTGCATTGCAGAGTTAAATCCTGAAAACTTATTTTTAATATGCTTACGAATACTGTTCCTTTGTAATGTATTGCTGCAGGTTTTCAGAGTGTGTTAGGGTGTGGCCCCTTTCCAGGGCCTTCCAGAGACTTTCCCTGCAACATGCCTGGGCGTGGTTCTGGGCTGGGCCAAGACTCTATAAAAGAGAGCCAGCCCAACTCCCAGTGCTCACTGTTCAGAGGTCCCAGTGCAGAGCGGCAGCTTCTTCCTGAGCTCCTGTCCCGGCGGCCTATTTGGATCTTCCAGTCTTTGCCCTTTCATTCTTCATGGGTGATCATTGTTCCAGGTGGTAAGACAGTGGTTGGACTGTTCCGACACCGTTATTGAGAATTTTCATATTCTTGGTTTAATTCTTAAATGAGTAACAGATTACTTGCGTGGTACCATTTCTTGACATTTATATGGTAGTTTACAAATAGGCAAGAAGCGCAATTTCTTTCATAAAGGTTTGACTTTGTTATTCATTGTGTGCTACCATTTCTTGACATTGGCATGGTGGCTTAAGAATCGGCAAGATACGCAATTCGTTTTATGGTGTTTAAACATTGTTGTCCATTGCGCGCTACTATTTCTTGACATTTACATGATGTTTTACGAATTGGCAAGACGCGCAACTCGCTTCATGAGGATTTAACTTTGTTGTTCATTGCGCGCTACCATTTCTTGACATTTACATGGTGGCTTAAGAATCGGCAAAAGAAGCACGATTCGTTTCATTGTACTTTGATCTTGTTATTTATTGTGAGCTGTTATTTCTTAACATTTACATCGTGTTTTACGAATCGGCAAGACGCGCAATTCGATTAATGATGATTTGACTTTGATATTTATTGCGTGCTACCATTTCTTGGTATTTTACATGGTGACACTCGGAAAGACGCACAATTCTCTCCTCGAGTTTATTTCATGTTGTTTATTGTATGCCACTATTCTAAGATATTTATTATGTAATATTTGAGTTGACAAGTTATGTGATTTATTTCCTGAATCCATATTGTGTTTTTCATGGTGCACAATCCTTTTATGGTGCTTACCATATATATATATATATATATCTGCAATATGCGCAATTTGTGTTGAAACATTTTAAGAGTACACAGAAGGCCAGAGTTTCTAGATGCAATATTGTATGGTCCTAGTATACATTCTCAAAACAGGATTTATATGACTGGTTTAAAATGTAGTCAGAATGTTTTTTCTGATTCTCATGTAAAGGAAAGTACTTGAATAAGAAAGTTTTCATTTAATTCATCTTGATTCCCTTACAGGTGTCCGGCCATCTTGAAACTTAGTCATTTTAAACTTAACTCTTAGATTGTTCATGTTTTCAGAGTGACTAGGCTTAGAATCATAGTCTAGTATTGATTTCAGGAGATATAATTTTCATATTGTTTGTTCTAACCTTTTTCTTACTACAGGTCTCCTTCCCAGCTGTTCCCTTCCTAATCCCCTCTTCCCCTCTCGAACTCTCTCAGTCTCTGTGATTTATCTATCAGAGTCTTGGAGCTGTTCAGTGGTGGACGTGTTGGGAACGTGCACAGACCCCAAGGATCTGGTGACTGTGACAGAGTAGGAGTGGTCACTCACACCTGAAAGGGCTGTACCTGCCCTCACACAATGCAGTCTCCAACCCCCTGGTGTGTGTCTTGGGCCTGGCCTGGGCAAGGCAGGATCTCATAAACAAGAGAGACTTTCCTTTGATGTAGGCCTACTTCAAAGGCAGAAATGGCGATAAGAAGAGCACCCAAACCCCTGGAAATTATATAACTTCTGGAATCAAGAGGAACATCTGCCAAGGAGAAGAGATGAAGAGCTGAAAAGTACTGCCCTACCTGTGACTGTGCTTTGTGGAGCTATCCTGCAGTTGCTGCTTCTGCCTGTGAAAGGGGACAAAGACTGGACTTTGTTGTGCATTCCTTCTTGCGAAGAATCTCCAAGGGCTTGAACTGATCTTGCCTCCTGTTGTTGAAGTCTCAGGGCCATCAAAGACTTCCCCTGCCAGCGCCTGGGCTCTCAGCTGAGAGTCCTACCCTGTCAAGTAGTGCCCTATCCAGTTCCTGGGCCCTTAAAAGGTGAAGCTGGCAGTTCAAGACTGAAAATCCACACACAGACCGCCCTGCTGGGAAACTTTTGATGCACCTTCCGAGATGCAGGTGAGAAACGACATGCTGCCAGCTTCACGGCTGAAATCTACGCTCTACCTGCATCGCGGCTAGAAGATCGACGCTACAAGGCTGGAGAAACGACGGGCAACACCTGCTAACGGAGTCTGATAAAGATGCAAACCCCACACAGTGTGGTTTTGTGATACCCTGCGACTGGATTTTCAACACAACATAGCTGGGTGCGGGAAACCAACACAAAGCCTGCCTGGACCCGAGGTACCTGTCCGGAACAACGCATCGCTCTCTTGCGGGAGAGGAAAAACTATGCACGCCGACCCGACCGGAGGAGGAATGACGCACGGTCTCACTTGCGAGTGAGGAATTAAGATATTGCTGGCCTTTTCCGATGCACACACGCCCGTGCAGTGTTGTTTTGACACCACCCAGATACTTTTGAATGCTAACAAAGTTCTCTGTGTTTTAAAAAGGATTTAAGACTCTTTTTGCTTTTTAAATTCATAAGTTGACTTGTGTCTGTTGGATTTTTGTTGTTTTGGTCTTGTTTTGTTTAGATAAATATTACCTATTTTTACTAAACCTGTGTTGTGTCATTTTGTAGTGTTTTCACTGAGTTACTGTGTGTGTTGGTACCAATATTTTACACCTTGCTTCTGAAGTTAAGCCTGCCTGCTTGTGCCAAGCTACCAAGGGGGTGAGCAGGGGTTAACTGAGGGTGATTCTCCCTTGCCCTGTCTAGAGTGAGGGTCCTTGCTTGGACAAGGGTTAACCTGACTGCCAACCAAAGATCCCATTTCTAACTCCATACCTGCCATACCACACCTCACAGCAAGATAGGACTTTTCTCTTGCTCACAATGTCAGTTCACCTGCAGCAACTCAGCACCATTTATTCCCCTTCCTTGGACTCCCAACTCACCATCTCACAGCCTCAGCTCACCAATCACAGCACCTGAGCATCAGCACAACCTAACATGCATGCTGCTAAACACCGGTATCATAATCAGAAAAGACTGTCAGGGTTGCTTCATTACCCCAGTGCCCAGAAATATCATGAGCACCCACTAGTCCCTGTGCAAGACACAATCCTGTGGGGGCCAGTGTAGCATAGGTGAAGTAATTTCTCTTGTGCTGGTAATTTCTTCTACCAGTGGGCCACCATGTTTGCAACTCTCAAGCTTAAGACAACCTCACTTGCAGTGACCATCCATTGTGTCCTGATGTAACAGATGGATCAGTGCCAAGTGAATGAACGGGATTTCATATACTTTCACTGACTACCAGAACAACACTTGCTGAGAAGGACCAGACTTCAGAATACTTCAACTCTTTTCCTGCTTTGCAGAGCGAAGATCCCAACATCTCTTCTTTCAAAAGAGGAGCTGTTAGTGAACGGTAGAACTAACATTGGATTTGAAAATAAGAAATTTAAGTATGTCATTGAGTCCAATTTCTCATATGTACATGGATGAATTTCTTGTTCATGAGCTGTTTTATGAGTTTTGGATAAAAGTAAGCATCTTTCAGTGATGTTCTTGCAAATCTGACAGGGACTCCAGAAGCTGTTCAAAAGAGATCCTTTCCAAAAGCTACCTGTAGCCACTTGACCTAAAATAAAGTAGGTTTCCAGGTCTGAATTTCCATTCACACTTTGACAACTTCCCTGTTTGTCCCCAGTCACTTGACGGTCTTAATATTAGTGACATCAACAAACTAGTGAGTCAGCATCTGTATGCATTATTCTCATTTGATTGACCAACATCCTCATCTGCATGCCAAGTCTGCTATAGTTTCCTTTCCATTAAGGTACACTATAAGTGCACGCTGGTCCTTAGGATCACATTGGATTCACGCCCGGGCAGACCCGGGTTGCTAGCTTCATTATGGTATCACTTAGATATGTTGACTTTGGTGTCAAACAACTTCCTTTCTCTCCCCTGTTATACCTGACAGCCTTAGGGTGGTCATCCCCCAACTTTTTGCCTCCCCCCTCCACTTTTCTGACACTGTTTATGCTGGTTGTGGGACTCTGTAAACCTTACCACTGCTATCCAGTGCCAAAGTGCATATTCTCTCTCCCTTAAACATGGTAACATTGGTTCATTACCAATTGTCATATTTGATTTACTTGAAAGTCCCTAGTAAAGTGCACTACATGTGCCCCGGGCCTATAAATTAAATGCTAGTAGTAGGCCTCCAGCACTGATTGTGCCACCCACATAAATAGCCCCTTAACCATGTCTCAGACCTGCAATTGCAAGGCCTGTGTGTGCAGTTTCAGTGCCACTTCGACTTGACATTTAAAAGTACTTGCCAAGCCTTAAACTCCCCTTTATCTACATATACGTCACCCCTAAGGAAGGCCCTAGGTAACCGATAGGGCAGGGTGCTATGTAGGTAAAAGGCAGGACATGTACATGTGTGCTTTATGTGTCCTGGTAGTGGAAAACTCCTAATTCATTTTCCACTACTGTGAAGCCGTGCTCCTTTCATATGCTAGCATGAGGGCTACCCTCATATACTGTTTGAGGGTAGATTCTGATCAGAAAGGGGTAAACAGGTCGTGTTTAGTATGGTTAGAATAATAATAGAAAACCCTGCTTATCGGTCAGGTTGGATTTTATATTACCATTCTAGAAATGCCACTTTTAGAAAGTGAGCATTTCTCTGCACTTGAAATCCATCTGTGCCTTACAGCCTGTCTCCAATGAATGTCTGAACTGGATTGGTTGAAAGCTCTGTGGTACATTCCACCCAGACAACCACAAATACAGGACACTCAGTCACACCTGCACTCATCTGAATACTGAATGGGTCTTCCTGGGCTGGAAGGGTGGAGAGGCCTGACACTTACATTTCAAAGGCTAGAGCCCTGCCCTCACACAATGGACTGCCAAACCCCCTACTGGGACCCTGGCAGACAGACTGCTACTGAAAGGGGAACTTGTGCCCTTCAAAACCACTCTTTGAAGTCTCCCCCACTTAAAAGGCATTTTTGGGTATATAAACTGGGTCTCTGACCCCACCATCTCAGACATTTCTGGACCTGAACCTGCAACCTGTCAAGAGGAACTGCTTGGCTGCCCAAAGGACTCACCTGGACTGCTTTACTGTGAAGGACTGCTGCCCTGTTGTTACCCTGCTGCCTTGCTGGCCTCTGACTTTGCTAAGAGGTGCTCTCCAAGGGCTTGGATTGAGCTTGCCTCCTGTTTTCTGAAATCTCAGGGCCAAAAAGACTTCATCTCTTCAAGGAAATTCCTTGTGCGTGGAAAATCAATGCACAGCATGCTGGAAATGACGCACAGCCTGCCCTACGATGAGAAAATCACCACACAGATGAACCAGAACGATGCAGCCTGACTTCCTGAGTGAAGATTGAGGCAGCACCTGCGTTACAACCGGAAATTCGATGCACAGCCCTACTGCATCAATGCACAACTGACGCAGAATGACGAAGCCTGACTTCCTGAGTGAAGAACCGACGAAGTGCCTGCCATGTGACCTACTTGATCGACGCAACACCTGTGACTTCATCCTGCACGCCCAGGATTTTTCACGTATCATCCCTGGGCATTAAAAGATCCCCACATTGCAGTGAGGAACCAAGACTGCGCGCCGCATATCGGCGCAAAGCCCTTGTAGCATGGAAAGAAACGATGCATCGTCTGTGCCATGTCAAAAAATCAGACGCACATCCTATTTTTCCATGCATATCCTCCCCTGCCATCTACTGTGCGTGATACTTTTTACGCAAACCAGGTACTCTGTGCACACAAGAGACAACTGTTGATTTTTAAGATATAAAACTCTTTTTAAAACTGCAAAAGTGATATTTCAACTTGTGCTTATTGAATCTTTATCATTTTGACCTTATTTTAACTAGATAAATATCATATATTTTTCTAAACCTGTTTGGTGTATTTCTGTGGTGTTTTCACTGAATTACTCTATGATTTTTTTGCACAAAAACTTTAAACATTGCCTTCAAAGTTAAGTCTGACTGCTCAGTTCCAAGCTACCAGAGGGTGGGCACAGGATAATTTGGGTTGTGTGTGACGTACCCTGATTAGGATTGTGGCCCCTATTTGGGCAAAGGTAAATATCTATACCAACTAGAGACCCAGTTTCTAACATCCCCCAACATGAATGTGGCGTTGAGGAATTGCTGGCATGCATCCAGGTGGCACACTAGAAGTTACCCATCTGTTTGTCACCCTACTTTGTGCTGTGGCCAGTCATCCCACAATTTTTCCCATGCTTGCTGCCACCAAGACAGGTTTCTGACCTGCCAGGTAGTCTGGGCACTCCCAGGAGTCAGAAGACAAAGGCTGAGACAGGAAGGAGGTCACACCTCCCACCTCTAGCCGGGCTAATGGATAGAGTCATCAGGGCAGTGAGACTTCACGACTCCTGATAGGCACCTGTGATTTTCCCCAGAGGAGGAAACAGCCCTACCCCTAGGCACATTTCTTCATGGTCAGATGGGAAATTAGGTATGCCGTACAGTGTACACCCCAAGCAGGCTGACCACGCCTCTAGGATGAGCAGCCTGGAATGTGCACTAAATTTTGACTTTCCATCATCTTAGGAGTGGCAGAATAGAGTGTTCTGGGTAACTAAAGGTGACCTACCCCCCAGTTGTGGTCACCTCAGGAGGGGATTAGCTGTAGGAACTAGCTGCCCATTGGCCATTAGTCTCCACACCCCTAACTCTCCTAAATCCAAGATTTAAGGGACACTCTTGACACCAGAACTTCAGTTCTGATTGACCAACTTTGAAGAAGGACCAGGAGGAACTCTGCACCACCAACAGTCGGACTTTGCCCAGTCCACCAAGGAAAAAGAGGTATAAGCTGACTCTGAGGAAACAGACTGGGAACCGGGTGAACGACTTTCATCCTTGGCTGAAACGCGACACTCCCAACCAGAGGGACCATTGTCAAAGCCAGAAGCACCCTTAGACTCCCCTGGAGAAGTGCCACTAGTCCCCCGCAAACTGCAGGGAATTACACTCACAGGATCTGAAATTTCACCAGCCATTGGGCCTGCCCTGGGATTGATAAAAGCCAGGTGATTCAGAGTCTTCTGTCTTCCAAGTTTCAGGCCGCTACACCTTACCCCCTGACCTTGTAAAGTTCTCAAAGGATTTCTACACATTTACTGTTAGGCTTGGTGGTTGCCAGTCCTGTAACTAATCCTCACACTCGAAGCTGCAAGTGCAGGGCACAGTATTCAGCTTGCACTCAACATCTGCAACTCAGCTCCAGTTCAGATTTTGCATCCCTTTGTCAGCACTGTTGTGTAAGCAGTAAAACCAGCACCGGTGTGAGTTCCATTCAATATCACAAACAGCCAGGACAACTCTGCACCTGGACTCCATGAACCAGGAATAATTGAACTGGCTGTTGTGGCCTAGTCCCATGACCCGTACGACCTTAACCCTGCAAGGGTTCCCCACAACTTAACCTCCAAGTGGTCTTTTGTCAACAGTGGCTCCCTGCCATTGACTTAAACGTGAGTCCCGTTCAGTAACACGGACAGCCAGGACAACTCTGCACCCTGACGCCACAGGCCAGGTAAAACTGCACTGACTGTCGCGATCAGATCCTTGGGACTGCACAACCTTAATGCCAAAGGGGTTTCACACAACTTGCTTTCTAAGTACTGTTTTGCAACTAGTCATTTTTCTCCGTAGACTTCAATGCAACGGTTAAATGCCAGTTCAGCTGTGATTTAATTGCTTTTTAATATCTGTAACTCTGGTTAAACTGATTCAATCCTGTTCGTTTTGGAGTCCGAATTAAGATAAAAAAATAAGCTCTACTTTTATAATATGATATCAGATTTCGTTTGAGTCATGTCAATTACTTATCGGCCATGTTGGTGCTCTGAAGCTTAACACATGCTTCTTTAAGTGAAGCCTGACTTCTCTTTGCCACACAACCAGGACTCCGCTAAGAATTTACTAGTATGAATCCAAGAACCACCTCTGATGTATTGTGAGAGTCTTACATGGTGAAGACTAACCCCCACACCACATAATACTCCGCTTTCCTACAAGCTCTCTCCTGGTGCTGGCACACTTGTGACTGTCTAGCACCAGTGCAGGCACCCTTATGGCATGGTGCAAGGGTGCCTGTGTTTTAGGCAGGATAGTTTTTGTGTAGGGACGGGACCTGTCTGGCACAAAAACTACACATAATGGGGCTGTAGGAGGCAAAGAAGAATGGAGATAGTGAAGGAAAGAAGAGCTACAATGAAGGATGGAGAGGAAGGAAAGGGAAGCTTATCTAACTATAAAGGAGATAAACTGAAGAGGAGAGCATCCCCTGAAAGTGGGGAAGAAAAGAAAAGGTGGGTGAGAGAGAGAGGTGAATGAGGGCTGTCTGTACCAATGGAAAGAAGAGCTTGGTGAAGAAATGGGAGTTTGTGTGAAGGAGCGAGTGATAAGCCAAGATGAGGGCTGGAGTTAGAACAAGGGAAAGAAGTACTGGGGAGAAAGATGAGAATTTAATTGAAAGTTTGACTGGCCAAAATTTAATAAAGCTTTGGATCTTTATTGTGCCTGGCTATTAAGGTACGATAAACAGCACCAGTTGTAACTGATATCCATGCACAGAGTAATATTTAAGCACCAATCGCAATTAAACAGATCAGTTATAATTAGGCCCTTCATTTGCTCATACCTATATTGGAAATATGAAACAAGTCCAAATACAATTGGCTCTGTTGCAGAAAAAAACAAGGTTTGTAGAAAATATGCTTATTTCAGAAGGTACTACTATGACTTGATGAGACTGAAATGTACCACTGCTATACATAAATACGCCATTTTGAGGGTGGCAGTGATGTACAAGGAGCGGAAACAAGCTTAATATTAAAATGCTGAATTAATCTAGTGGCATGCTTCATAGGGTTAAAGTTGTGTTCCACACTGTACAGATAAACATTTGAGACCAGACTTAGTAGGTTGCAGTGGTGCTTTTATAAATGGGAGCGAGCTAACTGACCATATTTACCAAGGTATGGCACAGCACTGTCCATTACTCTCCCTGTGCTGGTGCATTTGTGGCTGTCTAGCGCCAGTGCATGCACCCTTTACCCCATAGTGCAAGGGAATCCATGTTTTGGGCAGGATAGTTTTTGAGTAAGGAGGGGACCTGTCCGGCTCAAAAACTATCCTCTTTCTGTATATGTTATAGAATACAGCACAAATGCAAAGAGGAAATAACAAGGAGAAATAAAGATATTTCTCTTTGTTAATCCAGCATCTGCTAGGTGTACCATTCTGGCACAAACCCAGGTTTACAGACAATTATAAACATGGCTTTGCATTAAAATAGTTGTGTGGATACATGGGAACGTTGATGCTCCACCCATTTTTTGCCCCATAACTGAGGGTAATACAAGGCAGTGTTTGTTTTATTTTGTTCATTGTTTAACAAAGTTTATCAGTGTCTTTCAAATCGGGCTCTGCGTGCCTTTGTACTTACCAAAATAGATTTTACATCAGGACTGCCCCAAAAAAGTGACACATCCCTGATGCAAAATCTTAGTAAATCTGACCCAGGTCTCTTGCCTTATTTAATTTATTGTGAGGTGGCTGGATAGAAACTACCCTTCCCTCTTTCTTTAAAAAACACACCATCCAGCATACAAGAATGCTGAAGTCCAGGTTTCTTCATTACTTGGCACAGCTACCAATGAATGGCACTTAATATTTTTCAATGCCAGATCATTTGTTTTCTCTTAATTTTGCACAGACAGCTGCACAAATCCAAATAAAAATAAAAACAAAGTAGTGTGCATTATTACATGATCTGTAGTTCCCCATATACTTACATCAGTTCAGTATTGCATATCACAATAATAACATGTATGTTGGTGATTCCTTGCAAGTAAAAGCACTCTCTTGCTCAAATATCAGAATTTTTGAAAATGTGACAGTTCTATACCTCTCCTTGAGGCGAATCAGGACAGTGGTTTTTGCAAGATTATCAAATGCTTCATTAATTCCACACATTAAGCAATCGGATACTTGGGCTTACAGTAAAACATATATTTAAACCTTGGATTTTTGTAAATCCTACGATTGTCATTTGCTCTCGTTCTTCCAGTGTTTTTCATGTGACTGGTCACGAATTGATAGAATTCTCTAGACAGACAGTAGATGATGGTGCAGCTATATATCGACAACCAGTAGAGGCTGGCAAGTACGGTGGGGCAAATTGTTAAATACATCAGAAAACATGCATACATTAAATTAAATACATAAATGAAATAAATAAAAGGGTACTCACTATGCTTTCTTCCAGCATGTCCTCTACGCTCCGATCCCCTTCTTCTCCTGACGACATGTCCACGACCTCCTTAACCAATCTTGGCACTGCTGCTGTTAGCCAGCATGATGATGTATAAAAGAAGGGAGTTTACCCTAATAATCCTACTATACATGGGCAGACTAGGACCTAATACAAAATAGGTATAATATTAGATTAAAATGTAATCACCAAAACACCAATGAAATTCTAAATCAGTCACTGGAAGAACAATTCATTTCTACATGTCATTTAATTATATTTAGTTGAACGATAAAATAGCCTAAATCAAACATATAAGACATGTCACAATATTTCTAGACACCAATTACATATCATACAATACATATAAGAGAAAACATATTTATACATAAATCAATGCAAACAATTATTCAACCGTTTCAATTCACCAAGACTGTACTCAAATCGTCCTTTTACTCTAAAAAATGTGGTTATAAACTATACTTTATATGTTAATCCACATGAGAGATGGTTGCATCATGGTCACATCAAAACAACTGATATTGTATATTTTTTTTAAACAAGGTGTGAACCATAGGCATTCCTTATAGGTATTATTTGATATTTCTAGCAACCTCTCCCGAACGGAAAAGGTCGATGCGGTTTGGCCACTTCTAATTGTGGCCATCTTCTGGACCATAGGAGAAAGAAGTACCTGATAAAAAGAACAAAGGACAGATTACTGAAAGGAAACAAAAATCTTGAATACTTTGAAAACTTAAAAAACCTTTTGTGTCTCAACAAACTCACCCTCATAGTGTCCCAAGTGAAGCTCATGCTGGAAAGAGTGAAAATCACTAAACTAGAAATGCCCCTTTGTGGTAGAGGTGAAGCACATTAATTACACTCAATGTGAGGATATCTTAAAAAAGAAATATATAACATATATTGGCTTGGATTGGATTGGAGTGGGGTGGGGTGGATTGGATTTTGGTGGACTGAAATGGGGTGGACTGGAGTGGGGTGGAATGGATTGGGGTGGATTAGTTTGGGGTGAATACGATTGGGGTGTATTAGACTGGGATGGATCAGACTGCAGTGGGGTGGATTGGACTGGAGTGGATTGGAGTGAGGTGGATTGGATTGAGTGGAGTTGATTGGATTAAGTGTGGTGGATTAGACCTGCATGGATTAGATAGGGGTGGGTGGATTGGGGTGGGGTGGATTTGATTGTGGTGGAGTAGAATGGATTGGTGAAGGGTGGATTAGAGTATGGTGGGGTAAATTGAAGTGGAGTGTATTGTGGTGGATTGGACTGGAGTGGGGTGGTTTGGAGTGGGTTGAATGAAGTGAATTGGAGTGGGGTGAATTGTATTGGAGTAGGTGGACTGGTTTGGATTGGTGTGGGGTGGATTGATTTGGTATGGGATGGATTAAGGACTGGGTTGGACTGTGGGTGGATTAGAGTGGACTGAATTGGTGTGGGATGGGATGGATTGGGTTGGTGGGGGTGGATTGTCTGGAGTTAGGTGAATTGGGCAGTAGTGGACCTGGTTGGAGTAGGATGGATTGCAGTGGATGGATTGGTTGGATTGGATTGGAGTGGAGGTGGGATAGATCGGAGTGGTTTGGATTGGAATGGGGGGTCAGACTGGAGTGGGGTGTACTGGACTGGAGTGGGCTGGGGTGTATTGGACTGAAGTGGACTGGGGAAGGGTGTATTGGATTAGTGTGAGGTGTATTGGATTGGAGTGGGATAGAATGGACTGGACTGGATTGGCTTGGTGGGTAGATTGGTATGGGGTGGACTGGATTTTAGTGGGGTAGATTGTGGTGGTTTGGAGTGTGGTGAATTGAGATGGAGAGGGTGGACTGGATTACAGTGGGGCAAATTGGAGTGGGGCAGATTGTTTTGAATCGGAGTGGGTTGTTTGGCATTGGAATTGGGCAGGTTGGAGTGGGACAGGTTGGAGTGGGGCAGATTGTTTTGGATTAAAGTGGGGCAGATAGGTGTGGGCAGATTGAAATTGACTGGAGTGGGGCAGATTGGAGTGGGGTGGTTTGGAGTGGAACAGATTGCTTTGGATTGGAGTGGGGCAGACTAGAATGGGACAGATTGTTTGGGATTGGGGTGGGGAAGATTGAATTATGGTGGGCTGGAGAGAGGTGGAGAGGATTTGGGTGAGGTGGCTTGGATTTGGTTGGAGTGGGGTTTATTGGATTGGTGTGGGTTGGATTTGATGGGAGTGAGTTAGGGTGGTCTGGATGAGAGTGGGGTAGATTGTATTTGGGTGAATTGGGATGGAGTGGGGTGGATTGGATTGGAGTGAGGTATATTGTTTTGGACTGGAGTGGCACAGACTGGAGTGGGGTGAATTGGAGTGGGGAAGATTGTTTTGAATTGGAGTGGGGCAGATTGGAATAAGGCAGAGTCTAGTGGGACAGGTTGTTTTACATTGGAGTGGGGCAGATTGGAGTGAGGTGGATTTGAGTGGGACAGATTGCTTTTGATTGGAGTGGGGCCTTTTGAAGTGGGGCAGATCTTAATGGGACAGACTGTTTTGGGATGGAGACGGGTGGATTGGAGTGGGGCAGATTGGAGTGGGGAAGATTGTTTTAGATTAGAGTGCAGCAGATTACAGTGGGACAGATTGTTTGGATTGGGCAGATTGAAGTGGGGCAGATTGTTTTGGATTGGAGTGGGACAGATCGTTTTGGATTGGAGTGGAGAAGATTGGAGTTTGTTAGATTGGAGTGGGAAAGATTGTTTTGGATTGGAGGTTGGCATATTGTTTTGGATTAGAGTGGGGCAAATTGCTTTGGATTTCAGTGGAGCAGTTTTTTTGGGTTGGAATGGGTCATATTGTTTTGCAGTAGTGTAGATTGCTCTGAATTTGAGTGAGGTGAACTGGAGTGTGGCATATTAGATTGGGGTGGATTGGGAGAATTGGAGAGTGGTGGGTCAGAGTGGATCGGATTGGTGTGGGGTGGACTGGTGTGGGGTGGATTGGGGTGGATTGTAGTGGGGCAGCTTGGATTGGGGTGGATTGGGGTATACTGCATAATTATGTGTTAGGGCATCATTTCAGAAATGACACAGAAAAAATGTCATTTTGCAAAGTTTAGAACAAGAATATTGTCATCTTTTGAGAACAGTGCCCACGAGAAAAAAAAACAAAAGAAAATGAGTGCAAAGTGAGAAAAGACAACTTGGCAAAATAAAAGAAAGTTAGCTATAAAAAATAAAACTTTGTAATTGTGTTTGCCCTGTAGGGCACGTTTTTGACAGTGACAAGACTTCTGCTGTTCATGTAGGTTTAACAGCATATTTAATGCACTTAAGTGTGCACTGCTGTGGTGCCTGCTGTCAATTAAAAAGCTAGCCCAGCCTTGCAGGCTACCTTTAAATTAAATTTACATGGAAATTCGTCTCTGGAATTAAAGATACTTCCAAAGCCTCAAACTAGCTTATTTGCACAGATAAGGAACCCTTAAGGTCTCCCTTAAGTGCCCCAGGGTAGGGTACCTTGAACATTTAGTCAGGAACATTATAAAAGATAATTAACCTGTCCCTGGTGAGAGACAAACTGCCAATTTCATGTTTCCTCATTGTAGTGCATTAGCTCCATAGGCAACCATGGGAATACTTTCTTAAAGTACAACTATTGCTAGAAAGGAGCTAGAAATTGTTGGATTTGTTATAACTATCACAGAAAATAAGTTATAGAACGTTATTTTCTGTGAGCCACAATCCAGCCTTCAAGTAGCTCTACTCTGATTGTCCAGCCTCTGCCAGGCTGAGCCACACTGCCTTAATGAGGGGTGAAGTCTTGTGGATTGAGACAATGGGACATCTGGTAAGTGGAGATCTGCAAGCTGCAGAGGAGAAGGCGGGAAGGGGGCTGGGTAGCCAACTGGTCTTCAAAGAAGGAATGAAAGGCTAGGACCTAGGCCCACCCCACATCCTGCCGTCCCAGCCAGATGAGAGCCCCAGTAAATAGATTAGCGGAGGCGCTGGAGGGGGAGTGTTAGGGAAATTAAGCCATACCAGTAGAATGGCTTAGCCAGATCGTAATCCTACATAAAGAAACCTTGTCCACCTTGGATTTTGGAAGAATAGTGCTTTCTGGGATTGATTTTTGCCAAACTTCACAGGAAGTGGTCACCCCAGAGGGTGGAACTGCACACCTCGTTGATTAGAGCTGCCCTGCTGGAACCATGGTCTGCACCCCAAAGGAACTCACTCCAACAGAGGCCAGAAGGGCTCAGACAGGCCCACTTGCAGGTCTAGTGCATCAGGTCAGCTGACCAGCTGCAAGGGGGCTGCTGGAGCTTGTTGTGTCTCTGATCAGTCTGCTAATGCTTAGAGTCAATTCAGCCTGGGATAAAGGTTGCAGGTCCACTCTTCCTTCTCAGACAGCAGGGCAGGCTTCAAGCAGCAGGGCAGTCATCTGCAGCAGAGCAGTCCTTCTTCTTCAGTATCCACATGTCCAGGAATTTACTGAAGAGTGAATTGAAGTGTCCCATTTTTATACCTGCTTTCTTATTTGAAGTGGGAGAAGCTTCTGGAGTTTTCCCCATTGAAGTGTCTGGAATTTTCTGTCTCCCTGCCCTGACCCCAGTCTGTCTGAGGGCACCATAAGCTATTGTGTTGTTCTTTGTGTGTGAGCTCTCCCAGTGCTTTTGAAGTACAAGCATGCTAGGTGACAGCTCTACCCTCTACAACCAAGCCAAGATGGTTTATCCTGCCAACAGCCACACCCTCAATTGTGATGCTGTCTGAGAGGAATACACAGAACCCAACTACACCTAGTCATGTGACTCAGGCACTGAATAATTAGGACAAGAAAATGCCAACTTTCTAAAAGTGGCATTTTCAGAATTGTGACTTAAAATCTGACTTTACCACTGAAGAGGGTTTTGTTTAACACCATAAATTATATTCCTACTTGCTCCCATAGAACAATAATCACTCATTAAATGTATTACGGTATCCCAGTGTCATCCTATGGGAGAGGTGGGCTTGCAATAAGAAAAATGAGTTGGAGAGTGTTTCACTACCAGGACATGTAAAACTTAAGAGTATGAGTCCAGTGTTTTAAATACAGCACACCCTGTCCCTTGGGCTGTTTAGGGCCTATACTAGGGGTGACATATTTGTATTAAAACAGGAAGGTTTAAGCCTGGAAAAGGTTTATTTTGCAGGTCAAAATGGCAGTTTAAAACTGAACACACAGGCTGCAGTGGCTGGCCTAAGACAGGTTTAAACAGCTATTTAGGTTGGTGGCACAATGAGGGCTGGAGACCCATTAGTTACATTTCATCTACAGGCCCTGGGTACATGTAGTACCACTTGACTAGGGCCTTATAGGTAAGTAAAATGGGCTGAATAGGTGTGACCCCCTTTCACCGTTTTTAGCACAAGCACTTTATCATTGGTTAGCAGTGCTAAAGTGCACAAAGTCCTAAATGCCAACAAAAAATGTTCTGAAAACAGGAGGGTTAATGTTGGAAATGGCCTCTCTGCAGGGTCACCCCCCAACGTTTTACCTTCCTCCTTCTCTTTTTCTGACCTCGTTTTTGCTGGTTTTTGACTCTCCACACTTTACCACTTCTAACCAGTGCTAACATGCAAATGCTCTCTCCCTTAAAACATTGTAACATTGGCTCATACCCAATTGGCATATTTAATTTATTTGTAAGTCCCTAGTAAAGTGCACTACATGTGCACAGGGCCTGTAAATTAAATGCTACTAGTGGGCCTGCAGCACTGATTGTGCCACACACAATTAAGTAGCCCCTAACCACGTCTCCTGCCTGCCATTGCAAGGCCTATGTGTGCAGTTTCACTGCCACTTCGACTTGACATTTAAAAGCACTTGCCAAGCCTGAAACTCCCCTTTATCTACATATAAGTGACCCCTAAGGTAGGCCCTGGATAACCCCAAAGCAGGGTACTATGTAGGTAAAAGGCAGGACATATACCTGTGTGTTTTATATGTCCTGTGTAAAAAATGGGGTCTTTGGTTGGCAGTCAGGTTACCCTCTGTCCAAAGACCCTCACTCTAGTCAGGGTAAGTCACCCACAATCCAAATTATCCTGTGCCCACCCTCTACTAGCTTGGCACTGAGCAGTCAGGATTAACTTAGAAGGCAATGTGTAAAGTATTTGTGCACTAAATCATGCAATAACACAGTGAAAACACCATAGAAAGACACCACAAAGGTTTGGAAAAATATAAGATATTTATCTAATTAAATTAAGGTCAGAACGATCAAGATTTGATAATCTCAAATTGAAAATATCACTTTGGTATCAATAAGAAGAGTCTAAAGCTCTTAAAAGCAGCAATTGTCTCTTGCAAGCACACATTACCTGGATTGCATCAAAATTACATTCACGGAGACCACAGAGGAGATGCGTGGAAAACGAAGGGTATGGGTTGGATTTCCGGGTGCACACAGACGTTGCGTCTATTTTTTCCATGTGGCAAGGGCTTTGCGGGGTGCAGGCTTGAATCCTCTTTGCGATGCGGAGGTCTTTTGATGCCCAAGGACAATGCGGAATAATCCTAGGAGCGCAGGACAAAGTCATAGCTGTTGAATTGATCTGGTGGGCGATGCGTAGGAGTTTCTGTCGCATGGCAGGCGCTGCATCGATTCCTCACGTAGGAAGTCTGGCTGCGTCATTTCGGTTCAGTGATGTGTCAATCAGGTGGGCTGTGCGTGGAAGTTCCCGGTTGCAACGCTGCCGCTGCATCAATCTCCATTCGGGGAGCCAGACTGCGTCGGCGATGCTGTGATTCCTTCACCGCTTGGCAGGCTGTGCATCGAGCCTGGCAGGCTGTGCATCGATTTTTGCTGCACAAGGAGTTTCTTTGCACAGATGAAGTCTTTTTGCCCCTGGGACTTCAGGAACAGGAGGCTAGTTCAATCCAAGCCCTTGGAGAGCACTTCTCAGCAGAGCAAGAGGTCAGCAAGGCAGCAGAGCAACAGCAAGGCAGCAGTCCTTCTCATAAAAGCAGTCCAGGTGACTCCTTTGGGCAGCCAAGCAGTTCCTCTTGGCAGGCTGGAAGTTCTGGGGCAGAGTGCCTGTCCCAAGGAGTATCTTCAAGTGTCCAGAAGTGTCTATCTTTGTAGGGTTAGGAAGCAATTTATATACACATGTAGGAGGCTGGCCTGGTTTGTAATGGGTACCTTGGTTACTTACACCTTATACCAGGTCCAGTTATCCCTTATTAATGAAATGCAGTAGTGTTCTAGCAGCTTAGGCTGATAGAGGTAGCTATAGCAGAGCAGCTGAGGCTGAACTAGGAGACATGCAAAGCTCCTGCAATACCACTTATAGTTACACAGTACTTATTCACAAGTAAAAACAATACTCAGTATCACCAAAAATAAAGGTAGTTTATTTTAGTGACACAAGGCCAAAAATATCTTAGAGGCAATACTCCTTCTGGAGGTAAGTATTATATACAATATATACACTAGACACCAAAATAAGGTAAGTAATTAGACATAGGATAGTGCAATCAATAGGAAATGCTTTAGAATGCAATAGGACGAAATAGGTCTAGGGGCAACACAAACCATATACTAAGAAAGTGGAATGCAAATCACGAATTCCCCCCTAGACAAGTGTAAGTTGTACATAATCGCTGGGAGAGAAAGAATACAGCAAAGGTAAGTACAATACCCAACCTAGAGCCCAGGAAAGTAGAAGTAAAGTACTGCAAGTTTCCTTAGGACACACTACAAGTTGTGATTAGAGTTATTGCAAGAACCAAGCAAGACTGCAAACAACAAATGGTGGATTCCTGGACCTGAAGACCTGCAAAGGAAGGAGACCAAGTCCAAGTCGGAAGAAGTTCTGGGAGGGAAATACCCCATTCAAGTCAAGTTAGTCAATCCCCCATTCCATTTTCCTTGATCCTGATCCTTTTTCTAATCTCTAATGACCCTTTTGTTGGTGCTACTGAATCTTCCTCTGTTAGCAGCTTCTGATGTGCTAACTATCCCGATCTTCCCCAAGCCTCATCTGTTCACCTTCTTTATTCCTCCTAGTCTTTTTTGCCATGCTTTCCCTTCTTTCTATTATTTTGTAGAATTGTTACTAACTCTCCACTCGTCCCCCCAAATGAACCTTCAAAAACATATATACATTCTGAATTAAGTAACATCACTGTTATTCAATAGCTATATTTAAGGGAAAATACATTTTTGCCTGTAATTGTGAAATACTTTTCTGTGCCTGAAAGTTTTCTTGAAAATAAGGTGCAAGTGTGGAGTTGATCATTTTCTTTGAAAAACTGTCACTCATAATGCATTTTCGAAACTACATGATTTTTTCACAAATGGTGAGTCCAATCGGAAGCTGACTGGCTGCGGAGAAAAATCTGCCTTTTTGGAAAATTAAGGTGTTACATTTTTTTATTGTAGGTTTGAACATTCACTTCTTTTGAGTTTAGCCATGTGTCTCAAGAAATAACAATGTTGCTTAACAGAGATAAAAATAGCAAAGCTAAAAAAGCAAGGCCTCATTTTCTCAGAAGTGTTGAAATTTGAAAACTGCAGGAAATGGATTTTAATCCATTTCTTAAAATTGACAGATTGAAACCTATTGATTCCATTGAAATAATGTGAAATACATTTCTGTAGTTTATCAAACAGCCTCCACAATTTCTGTCTGAGGTTTGTATTTCCCTCTGTTATTCTTTGCAAACATTTTAGAAATTCAAATGTATCTTATATGAAAGAAAAGGAAGCCAGACTGATGTAGTGTTTTAAGAAGGTAATTATTGTTTTTTCTTTTACTGCATCCTAAATATATGCTTTGAAGTTTTTGACAAACCCTGGAAGATTTCCACTGGAGATCATTCTTCTTGCATTTCCATTGTGTCCAGACTAGAAAGGCCTCATGTTATTCAAAAGAAAATTATACCAAAAAGAACAGACAAGCAGGAAATGAACAATATCTGAGTGGACATAACTGAAGATTTATACATTACAAATTATTTATTAAATGTTATTGCATAGACCACAGATGCAAACTGCATTGCTTTCAGAGACTTTTGAATTTGAAATTATAAGAACAGAGCCAGAGGGGGAGAAGTAGTAGTTTGATGAGCTCCATTTCATTAAAATGAGGAATCCAGATATCAACTTGATTCTTCAGCTCCAGAAAGTAATCTCTAGACCACTTACCGCCTAGGTGGTCAATTATGTTCTAGATCAGGGTCTTCAAACATTTATTGCTGTTCCCCCCACCCCCCCAGGGACCCACCTCCAAGTATTTCCACATTTTTCACAATCAGTCTATTCAGTTGGCAATGTTTAAATATGTCTAGACTTATTTAAACATTGTAGTTACGTTCTGTTGTTGTTTTAAAAATGCAATCAAATGCATGATGCCAAACATACTATTCTGGTCAGGCAGACCCTACTAACGTGGAAAGGCATCCACAGTGTGATTAGAGGGAATGGGGGTGGGGGTTTTGAAGGGTATTTGGAGTCCCTTCCCATTTGACAAACACACACAGCTTGGATATAATTGACAAAACATGTTAGTGATGGCCTATTACAGAGTGGTTTACTGCTGCTAATTTCATGATCTTAAAACAAAGTTATCAGCATATTGCTTCTTTTGGTCACAGCCTGGCACACCCCTGGGTCATTTGAGGCCCCCCTTGGGGTCCGCTTCCTAGTTGGGAGACACCTGTACTAGATCATCTTGAAACACAAGGGTTACGGATGCGGTTGGCACAGTGACGTCACTTGGATCCATTTAAGTAAAGCAACTTGTTTTTTATTTTTGTTTTCATTACAGATATGGTATAAAGTTTTTGACTTGGGGTTGCTGAGACATTAGCATATATGTTTTGGTCATGAAAAGTTTCTCCTTCACTTAGCAATTTACTTTTAACTTTTAATTTTTAGAAACAGGGTATCCACAGAACATAGATCACACACATAGACAGTTTCATAGCGCTAATATCCCAAAGTCAAGTGACACTGCTAATACATGTATTTTGTGAATTAAAGGCAACATGATTAAAATGAGGGAGACCATACGTGATTTTTCTTGAAAGAAATGTATGTTGCAGGTTTATTAGAAAACTTAGTGGGTAAACGTACATGTAATCTAAAGACAGCCAGCGATGATGTGACCAACGGGCCCAGTTCACAAAGTGCATTCTGCATTATTTAAAGGAATACTATAGTAGTACTAACTAAATACAAAATGCAAATACAAAATGCAAGTCACAAACCTATAAGTGTAAATCTCCACCTCCACCTCTCCTGTATTTTCCTTAGGGAGATCCTTACACATGTACATTCACTACTTAGTAGTATATGTGGTACCATATGTGGGAAGGACTAATGGAGTGACTGGAAAAAGGGGCATACTTACTACTTAAGGAAGGGGGGTTAGAAATGGGCATCCTGCCACCTATAAAAGACTAAGCCAGTTGCTTTTAATAAACTGCACTTCTAAAATTACTACAGCCAAAAAGACCCAAACAGTAGTAAATGTACACCATCTCAAAGCTGAAGTAAGTTAAGCACTGAATACTGTTAACTACTGGCACTGAAACACCCTCCTATAGAAAAAAGGGTTTTGAAACTTAAAATAAAACCCTGCATGAAATAATGCTACTTTAAATTACATTATTTAAACTAGTTAAAATATAAATAAATGTAACTTAATGTTAAAAAATCTAAAAAGAAAACATATTTGTACTTTAATTTTAAAATATTTTAATAAACTTTTTTCAATTTACAAATTAATATAACATTATTTTTTATCATACCGTGATTACTTTTAATTCTATACATCACTTTTGATCGCGTTCAGAACATATTAAAAACATATTGATTTTACTTTAGTTGGGATTTTTAATGTAATCTTTAGAAAATTATTGTACATTTATTTAACATATTCAAAATAATTCAGTTTTACATTTTCATTAAGCGAGTAGTGCTGTAGCATTTTTTTCAACATATAAGATCAAATTATTTTACATTAATATATAGCTTTAAAATATTTCTACTAACTTTTGTTCAAGTTTAATATATAAATATTTTTTCTTTTTCCCTACACTTTGCCACCAGGAGATCTCTGCCATCGTGACAGATCTAAGAGATGTGTAAGTAGTCAGAAAAGAGTCAGTCCAGACCTCTCCCACGGCTGTAAGTGAGATAAAAAAAAGTGTGGTGGGGTCCCTAAAAGAGGTGTGGCCTTTATATGTCATTGTGTGGCTTAAACATGTAAGCTAAAAATCCCATAGAGTGGCACCCTACTTACATATTTGCAAAGAATTGCAAGTGCAACTGGCACACGTGAATATTTCTCTGCGCCTGTACAGATAGGCCAAGCATGGGATGTCATTGTGCTATGAACACATTTTGACCCACTGACAGACACTTTGAAAGACTGCATCGTCTTCAGTCTAAACTCAGTTGTGGCCCCTGTAATCATCTGGAAGTGGCTCCATTAAAAGCATGCACTATATAACAGTAAAAATACTACAACACAACATCCTGGAATTAGCTAACACTCCCTGGGAGTAAAAGATTAAGTAAAACATGGGAAATATAAACAGAAATGACAAGCCTTACCTTAAATCTTTTACATGCATTGTTTAGAAATAGATCACTGTTTTTTCCTGTGAATTTATTGGCAGGACTATAGGGCTCGAAATGAACCCGTTTCAATGTCCATTTTTAAATACTCCCTGGTCTAAGATCCAGAGGGACCCGGCCCACTTTAAGCCCTGGACACACATCATCCACTCATAAATCAAAACAAAACTGGGAGGGCGACCAGAAAACAATACTTAAAACATACTTTCATATGCAGCCAAACTTCGGTGTACAATAGAAAAACGTGAAAGGCCACCCAAACTGCCTGAGGGTGCGTGTTTTTTTTGTTTTCAATGTATTTTGATTTTAGTGTTGAAATAATATGTTAGCAGATAACTCCCTTGGCTGCAACTATTGTGTAAATGAGGACAAGTTAGTGCACCTATGCCGGACTCGTTTGGGCGTTTGATAGATGCTCAGGAGAGTGCACTTCTGCGTACTCATGAATGCCTACACAGCTAGCTGCAGTAGCAGTCTAATCTGAACTGCATTTCCTTAGGCACACCCAGGCCTCCACTTCTCACAGTTCATCCCTCATCATATGGCGACCCACGGAAACTAGGATTAAGCTGGAAATCCCTGAACAGAATGTGCCTGTGTGTGAGAGGCATCGATGGGCCTCATTTAGGGTTTCCAAACCTTCCCGGGACATGAGAGGTGGCTCCGGCCGATTGTTTCTTATTGTGGGGGTGTGGCTGCTTTCAATGACAGGGGATGAAAGCTCCTTTTCTCCAATGTCCCTGTTCCCTCTCCATGCATCTCTCTTTTATACAGTGAAAACTACTCTAAATGTAGCGGGTATGGCACACGTTTTTCTGATAAGTGTAATTTACGTATTTACAATGTTTCCAGGCATTGTGTACCTTGTGACTCGTGTAGATAGTGCACATGAACCCATCATGATAGATTGGAGGCATGCACCTGACTTTGGGAAAAAAACTGTGACTAACCCAACATAAAATATTCCTTTATGCTGGCATAATTCACACAGTGTCATTCTATGCACAATAACTGAAATGTATGAGATTAAGCCAGTAAGAACTATTTCGCAATTTTTAGCCCTAGAGACTGCTTCGAGCAGACAATACTTAGAGGAATAGGTACGGGGTTGAGACGAAAATTAGAGCTTTGCAAAATTCACAGTTTGCTTTTGCACAATAATGCGAAATTTTGGGCAGTGTATTCAAATAACACATAAATTCATCAAATGTGAATCCTTCATGTAATGCTACATTTTTGAGTAAAATGCGTCCCAGCCAGTGCTTAATCTGAGACAGTGGTTGCAGATGGGGCCCACCGGCACTCGTTTTATCTCATCAGAATGTTATTCAGAGCAAGAGAAGGAATAATACAAAAGTAGGGACGAAAGAAGAAGAGAAAGATGGAAAAACAAAGACAAAAGTAAAAAAGCAGTGATGAAAGAAAACCTGGCAGAGTGAGACTGGGAGGTAGGGCGCTGCTCCTAATGTCAGTGTTTGATGTCAGGACACTTTTTGCATTAATACAACAGTTTGAAAAACACAAGTGACTCGAACAACAGGCGCTCGCGTTCTGCTTAATGGCAGTACTTCCGCTCTCCTACACTTTAATTTTGCAGTGAGCAGCAGATTAATTGCGTAACATGACACAATGGTGTAGTTTGGGGGAATGTCACGTTATTCATGTAACGAAAAAAATCCCCAAGTTATGCCAATTACCCCAGTGTGATTTAAATTCAGCCCGGGCCCACAAAAAATATTGTGAAAGAAACATTTTCTGCACTACAAGTCCCCTTATGGCATCTCAAGTAGCTTCGAGCCATGCTGTTGTGTTCAATTTTTGCTTGCGGTACCCTCAAGTGCCTTTTGAGCAATTTAGGGTGTTTTGTATAATTTTAGCAGCATGTTTCATTTTTTTTTTTTTATTGCATAATTTCGCACAGTTCTAATGTGACTCTACCACTTGGTGTACATTTACTTTCAATAGTGCCATTCTTCCTGATTTACACCAACTTTTAAGTGTATTAACTCTTGATTTTGCTCACCCAGTGACTAACAGCAAATAAATGCTATTGACCATTTATATCTCTGTGGTCATCTATTGGCTCAATGTCATGAAAATCACTTTAAAAAAAATCCTTGGTTTGAAAGGCAGAAGCACTAAGCATTCTGGGACTTGTAGTTTCTTATTAATATTTGACCTGATATTTTTTCTGTATTTTTCCGCAGTAAGAATGGGTCTACAAGTCCCAGCATCTTTACCAGCCACCACAATATGGTCCTTCAAAGAGTGATAATTCGGCGGCAGATTGCTGGGCGCGCAAGAACCGACCCTCTGGAAAGCTTGGCCTGAACCTAAGAAGTGAGCCAAAGTCAATGAAGTTCGGAAAACTTATAGAATCAAGCCTTTCAAACTTACCTTATATTGAGATTACAAAGGGAACAAGGGTGGTCTGAAAAATATTGGAAAAGTTACCTCACTCAAATTCCCCTTGATATAATTAAGCTATATTTTTTACTACCTATCAACACTGAAATAAGAGAAAGGCAACTTGGACCCCTACCCAAAGATCCTAAGTAAATAAAAAAAAAACACCCTCGTGATATGACGACATTTGACGGCTTCGTATTTCTGAATAGTCTTTCGTGTACAAGAGTGTTTTGTTCGGTGACCTGCAGGGCCTTTCAGGAAAGATGGTTTGTCACGAAGAACAACGTTTGGACAGCCTGTGTGATTTGTTTCCAGCACTTTCACTAGACTGCTCTTTAATTTCTTAAGTGGAATGTTGATATTCAAAATAGCCTCTTGGTGTCGCTGTTTACGCGCATACTTTTTTACCTGGCAGGTATTTCTTTATGATTTTACTCACTTCCAGACTCAAAACTTCACATTGGAGGCCAATTCTGGGAAGCTCTTCTTGAACAATAAAAAGCTTAACTGCTACAGAAAGGTTTTAAACGTTCCTCATTTCAGGACATCAGAATCGGTGGATCTACAGGCTTGCGAAGCGTTAAAACATCTGATACTGAAAATGATGAACTTGTAATTTAAGCAATCGTTTTATAGCGTAGCCTCTTGTCTGAAATGCTAACCACGTGTGCAATGCATTTTAAAAGAGCTAAAACAATTTGACATCATGCAGAAGTGTTTAACCTTATTTGCCTTACCCACAGGGCGTAGCTTCCATTGGTGCAGCATGTGCAGTGAGTGGTGGGGGGGGCCTACTGAACCTTGATTACTGCTGCATTTCACAGTTTAAACTGTGGCCAAGGGGCCATTTCCTTCCTTCAACTGGGGCTCACCACACACTGCTTAGGCCTCTCATGCCTTAGCATGTTGCTTTCAAGGCCACACAGGACCCTCCATGAAAAGAGCTGTGCCTTGAAAAACAAGAAACAAAACCGTGACTCGATAAAAAGGCTAATTCCATGTTATTATTTCTTCACCCATCCTCATGAGTGTGCTCTATAGACACTGGAAGTAGGGGTGTGACAGTGCTGCAGCACCCCAAAATTACCATGCTGTAGATCAGAAGGTGAATGAACAATAAAGATGTCTATAAAGTTTGTTTATATCTTATCACATTTTTAGGGTCTTCAAAGAGAGGAGGTCAAATGCCAAGCTATGTCTTCTCACAAATTGTTTATTCTTTTAAATGGAATATTGGTTTTACTTTTCTTTCTCTGACTGCAAAGTGAACTATGTGACAATCTTGCAGGGTACAGGGTGTGAAAGGAAAGGATGTAGGTTGGATTTATTCTCAAAACACATTTAAGTACCTGTAAATTAAGGCCCATATTTACCACAAAGTCACACAACTCAATGCAGCAAGCCCCCTTACTGTGCTGCGCTGTGTGAAATGGAAGGGATGTGCCATGTTTACCATTATATGGAGCATTCCTGTCCTTTTCTAATGCACTTTTGTCTGCCTAGGCCAATTCAGACACCCTAGCTCACGATGCCTGTGTTGTCACATGATTGTTTTGTGCAAAAAGGGACACCTTCCTGCACAAAAACAATCCACAGAGGCAGAAATAAAGATATTGATTTTAATAATTTCAAAACAAAAAAGATGCATCGTTTGGTGATGCATAGAATACTAGATATTCGCTGAAACCTGTTATCATTCTGCAGCTGAATGGGTGAGGCTCATTTGGTACACACGTTTGGCAATGCTTGGATTGTTCTCTAGCCTATGACTTCAGTGATGTAACATTGATGCAGTGCACACAGTGCTTAATTTGTAAATAAAAACGTGCTGGTGCGCAAAGCCCTCCTGGTAAACCCGCGGCTGCTGAAATTAAATGTGGGAACAAGGAAACTGAGGCAGAGTAATCCTGAATCCATCTCGGGCCTCTTCAATCCTTATAAAGTTACTCCCTGCCCCTTCAGCTCACTTTTGTAGATTTCTGCTTTCTACCTTTGTGACGCTTTTTCGTTTTTCTCTTCCTCCGTCTTTCCCATATGTGTCTTTTGCTCGTAGCAAATGCTTGAGGCAGAAGAATAAGCCCCGGCCCTAAAAAATAAGTGCCAGTGCTCAGCACCGGAAGCACCAAGCACAAATTAAGCACTAGCGCACACTCTGAAACCTGTTCCAGCCCCACTGGTCAGTGCCCATGCTGTCTCCGAACGCCATCGTGCTCTGTGCACATGGAGTCCTATTAACAGCGCCCCCTGCCCCTGTAAAGGCATAATGTACATGTGCACTGTGAACATACTTCACAGAAGCCAGACCAGGCATCAGTGTGCACTTTAGACATGGGCGATGTACCCAGTGCACTCGTGTATTTCCGGTGTCCGTGCACGCGCTGACCTCTCAAGGAATCCCGTGCCCGAAACCGGCAGCTCGCGCGTATTTCTGATGGCCCTTCTAGTACTTGTCATAGCGCTGGCAGTAAAACGTCACACCGCCTTCTATGAGTCATTTTGTAAGTCTGGCAAAGTGCGGCATGCGGAGGAAATAACTTTTTTTGGTGGGGGACTGTGGGCGCAGAACTCGAACTGGTGCTCAGCTACAATGTAAACTTTGGGGGTACTCACTAAACATACAGGGAGATCGTCCCTTGGCCAGCATTAAAGACACTCCCTAGACAGCGTGGCAGCACTGCAGAAAGTGAAGTCGAATGGCATCTGTCCCTCTTTACGCCATGTCTTTGTGGTTCCCTCCATATAATTCTCCACCCGGGTGGCTTTCTGCTAACTCCCAGAAGCCACCGATGGAGGTCTATCTGGGCTGCGGAAAGAGATAAGTAACGCACTGGCCCTCACACAATAAATGGACTCCTTGGGTTCTTACATTAACCCTTCATTGCACACGCATCTCTGTAGTGCGCCGGCGCATCCCCTATGGCACCTGGACTCTGTGCTGTATATATGGGTGCTAAGCTCCGTACACGGGAGCTGATGCACTGAAAGGCACCCGGGTTTAAGTATAAGAACCATGCTTGGACCAAACTAAACATGCTAAAAGATGGTTCCTTTTCAACACGTCTTTAGACAAATTAAATAGCTGCCCCAATCTTGGAGTTTTAGAGCTGACAACACTTCACCCCATATATAATTACTCCCAAATCCATTCATATATGTAAAGCGCTCTGGTGTAGTAAAGACAGAGTCTGCGAGATAGATGACCATTAATGAATGAATGAATGAATGCTGAAGGTGTCTCTTCGTAAATAATGCAAAATAGAAATGTATATATTACAATTGGAAGACATTGATGTTCCGCGTTATTTCCTGAGCCCCCTCAAGGAATGTCCTGCCGCGGCGGTATTTCACACCAAATGTCCCAATCAGTTTCCATCAAGGCCTGGCATGCAAACCCCTTCCCCCTCCCCACCCCTGCTCCTGACAATCTACTCATCCTGTGCTGAGCGACACCGCATGGGTCACCGTCCTGGGGGGTGAATGGTCGTCGCGAGAGGGCGGGGTTGGGGTGTGGTCTTGGAACAAAGTGAAATGGAGCCAGATCTCTCCAGTTTCCTCAGCCCTTCAAAAGTGGGGCAATGGCCCAACATTCAGGGTATCCGGTAGAACCCCACGGTGGAATCCATGACTGCGGGTCAAAGGGACATCCTCGAAGGCCGGGAGCAGGGAGGGCCGATGAGGTGCGTGTAAGAGAAGAAAAGCAGAGGAAGAGCCAAAAGAAAACACGAGTGAGGTAAGACAGGGCTAGGAATAGGGAAACCCAAAAGTTCTAGCGGGGTACCAGGCAGTGCTTAATTTGTAGATAAAAAGGTGCCGGTGCTCAAACCCCTCCTTAAACACGCGGCTGCTGCAATTAAATGTGGGAACACAGAATACTGAGGCGGCGTAATCCTGAAGCCAGCTCGGGTCTCTTCAATCCATCGAAAGCCAGTCCCTGTCCCTCCATCCTTTTGTGAAGCTTTTTCGTTTTTCTGTGTCCTTTGCTCGCAGCAAATGCTTAAGGCAGAAGAACAAGCGCCGGCCCTCAAAAATAAGTGCCGCTGCACAGCACCGGAAACAACAAGCACAAATTAAGCCCTGGTACCCGGGGAGGGCCTAACCAGCAACAGAAATCCGTCTTGGCACATTCTGTCGTCCCAGCCCCGGTTCTGTGTAGTTTCAGCGAATGCAGTGACTGGGCACTTACACACAGCCCTTGTACCCAGGGCCTTGGCCTCCCTTTCTGCTTTATAAAAGTATATTTTTCAAAGTGTTCCTAGTGCACACGCGGTATGTCACTAGAGATCAGCACAATGATGTACACTCAATAATAAGGGCCCACAGCGCTATTATGTGTCGACGTAATAAACATAAGATTGATCTGGATGTCAACAGCAAATCGTAGCTGGTAAATGTCGTATCTTGCTCATTTCATATAAATCCATTCTTAAAATGATCACAGACAAAATCCAGACATCTCAAAGCCTCACAGGCTCCTCAAGCGGAGGCTGCACAAGTGCAGAGAGATGTGCCTCGCACTGAAGCCTTTCACTCTGTTCTGACTACGTGTTTGGGTCATTTGTGCTTGGAGGTTTAATGTGCGTGTCTTCTTCCCAAAAGAAAGGAACATTGTGGACAGCGAGCCCGGTATTAGTCTCGTTGATCTGGCTTTGAATGTATGACAAAAAAATATGGGACCAATTCACAAAGATGAACTTAGACCTGTAGTCTACGGACCGATTCACAAAGATGAACTTAGACCTGCAGTCTACGGACCGATTCACAAAGATGAACTTAGACCTGCAGTCTACGGACCCAATTCACAAAGGTATAGCTACGCCTCAAATCGAAGTTTACCTTTGTGAATTGGGCCCTGGGTTCCAAAATCACCAGATTATACTTTTAGGTCCAGATTACCTGTGATTCACACAACAGAGCACTGGGTGAAACATTGTATTAGTATAGGGTTGGCGTAAACAGGGTTGGGAGCGAGGGTCCTCAGTGCTAAATATCTTTTGCTCATGGAAGATGATCATTAACTGCTGTTTGTGACTCTTGACAAAGCTTTGGGAGTCCTTGTATCCCATGAGCACCAGTTCACACTTTTAGTAAGTCTGGGTCTTAAACTGCCACCAAACTAGATAATGCGCATGTCTTAGTTCTATGTATTGAGATCCTGCACAGTAGCTTGGTGACTGGTGAATGGCTTCTGCAGCATAGAATCACCAAATTGCCTTAAAAGATAAACACAACCTTTTTAGATCTGGGGTTAGCTAAGACCTTTTGATTTTGCTAAAATTATATCTATGATATACTTATCTGCAGAGGATTTCAGCCAATCCTTTGCATCCAGTGGCTGCTATTATGTCCTTCACATTGGTACCTCGCCCACTGCAGCATACGCAAGAGGTCGGTCAGACCACTTCATCCATTGGGGGCTTCACAGTACTTGACAGCGTTTTGTCCTTTCACAAGGAGCACACCCACACGCAGACTAGCTACTTTCAGACAGTGCTATGGCAAAGTGTGCCTTTTGAGAAAAAAAAAGTACATGGCCAATATTTCCAGGACACAAATGCAAAAAGTAGTGAAAGTGAAAGTCGCTCGTTTCTTATTTTTTTCTACAGTAGCATCGAGACTGGTTTGAATATGACTTGTCCTTGTCTGTATCACTCTGAGCAAAGGATCAATGGATTATAATCTGTACCACAATAATTGCAAATGGTTACAAATAATTCAAGCATCCTAGCCTTCACATTTTTAGGTTTTGTCTGAAACAAGTGCATGCGCTGTCGCTGCGGGGCCCTTGTAAATAAAAAAAAGAAAAGTGCTTAGAGGTCACCAATTACTTACCAAACTTACATTAGTTGGCTTCCATGTCACTGTCATTTCCGTGCTTCCCATTGGGCATCGCCACCTGCTATCAGTTTGCTGTTAACATGGCGCATGGAGCAAGTACAGTTTCCTGTCTGCGATCAGTGTCCTTCCATGTACACATGCTTGCCTAGGTTTGTTATTCTGTAATTAGGCTAGCACTCCATAAGAGTGCATGTGTCTGCAGGTTGCCTTCCATTCATCCCATCTACTTCATGGTGTTGTTGTTTACGCCATCCATCCCACCCCTTCTGCATCCCCGTTACTTTCCCCATCCGTCGCACACCCTCCAGCTCCCCCCCGCCTTCCACCGTCCTTCCCACCCTTATCACGTCTCTGTTGCATCCTCCATCCCTCCTACTTCCTTGCAGCTTCACCTCGTCAGTAAAAAAGCCCTGTGATGCGGCCTGTGCTGGCCCTGTCATGGTGCTTGTTTCTAATTGTTCAGCCATGCACGGACAAAGCCAATATATCTTGTTTAGGTGACTCCTAATGTCTTTGGCAATGCCTCTTATTTTTATCAATTAAACTTCGTAAGTGTAATAGGTATGCCCTGACGTGGGCCCCAGACTCACTGGGCCTTAAAAGACAATAATCACTGAGGAGGTCCAACAGGTCTGAAACTGGTGTTCGGATGCTTATGCTCCAGTTGACAGAGACCTTTACATGGCAGTACAGGCTGGACTCTTCCTATCAGAATAGGACCAAGACTGATTTGTGCAGTCCAATGTCCAGTGGTTCACTACATTAATGGCACAATGCGTGGACGAGGACTAGGATTCCGCCTATGAACCTGTAGCTGAGATTAATTCAAACATGCCCCCAGTCACTTTGTTTTTCTCAGTAAAGCAAAAATCCCAACATATAGGTTACCTTTCTGCTCCATAGCCAGGCTATGTATCATTTGGCTACTGTTAAAACAGTATCACATAGTAGTTTCTTGTATTTCCAGCGTCAGATGATCTCTCCAGATAAGCAACAACATAACTCTGGCATGGTAGAAATTGAGTTACTGTTTGACTGGGGTGTGAGTCCAGATCAAGCAGCAACCACAATACTATTCAGGGTAAGGCACAAGCAAACAACAAATTAACCTGTGCTCACCTCCTGGTAGCTTGGCATAGAGCAGTGAGGCTTAACTTAGATTTAGCCTTAGAGGAAATTTGTAAAGTATGCAGCACACAAAGAGTAATAAAGTGAAAACACAGCACAAGAAATATCCAGACACCAAATTAGGAAAACAGAGTAAATGTTAGTAAATTATTCAACATCAAAATGTTAAAATCAAATTAGGAGAACTGGAATAATTATTTTTAAAAGTTTTTAGTGAAAACTAGCTCCTATAGATGAAAGCTCCAGCCGTGCAAATCTAGCCACACAACATCCAATCAAAGTTAAGGCCAACTGTGACAGAGCACTGATTGCCAACAAGAAGTGGATTGGACATGGTCAGCGCTTACTTTCAGACTTTTGCCTGTCTTGACAATGTTGTGAGAAGGTAAAGTTCAGCGGGACAAGGCTGCAAGAGGAAGCATCATTGTCGAATGTCCTTGGTTCAAAGATGCAGTGAAGATTTCTACTTGCAGACTTAGTCGCCGAAATGGAATTCAAAATATCTCTGAAATGGATTTGCTTCTGTAAAGAGGAATGGAGCAGGAGAAGCCCCAAAGTCAATCTAACAGGCAATTCACCTCGGGCAGATAGGCAGGCAGGATGGGTCCCAGTTTCATCCTGGTTCCCAGGAGCACTCTGTCCAATGGGTGGAAATAGGCATGTTGTGCTACTAACGCTGTGATTTAACACCTAGAAAGCGTTCCGCACTGAAAACTCTTCACAAATGGCACCACACAGCGTGCCAGAGGGTGCGGCTACTTAAGTTGATTTTGCTGCTGCTCAAGTAGAATTTCTCCCCCAGCGGCAGCCTTCTGACTGTGAACAGTAGCAACCACCTAAGACTGGTCGCAATTGAAAATTCTCGCTGGGTGTCCTAGTGACTGAAAAGCACGCAGGGGATGTAAAATTCCTCTCACCAACTTTCTTTCTGTTTCTGTGTGCACATGAAATAAATTCCACCACGGGGCGACTGGCGGAATTTGGCCAGATCTTCACCTTACAAAACTACTGCTAAGTCACTAATATTCTAGTAATTCTCCCAGCAGAACAGAATATTTTGCCCACCCCTAATGTCAACTGACATGGCAGTTTAAAACTGCATTCAGAATGCAGTGGCATGACTGGGATATGTCTTAAAGTGCTACTAAGTAGGTGGCACAATAAGTGCTGCAGGCATACTGGTAACATTTAATTTACATGCCCTGGGTATATAGTGTACCACTCTACAAGGGACTTGCAAGTAAATTAAATATGGCAATTGGGTCTCAGCCAATTTTACTATGGTTAGAAGCGACTGCACAAGCACTTTAGCACTGTTTAGCAGTAGCAAAATGCACAGATTCCTAAGGACAACAAAAGAATATCAGCAAAAAGTGGGGGTTAAAAGTTTGGGGGTGACCCTGCAGGGAGGATCAGGTTGTACATGAAATTATTCTAAGAAAACAGGCCTTTTGCAGGTTTTCCCCAACTTTTTTCCCCTTTTTGGAGTATTAGCTGCTGCCTTTCAACTCTGAGAGTGCACTGATGCCTGCTGACAAGACCTCAGAGGCAGTGTTTTTTTCCCTTGTCTAAATTATATGTTGCATTGGATACACCCAATTGACATGGGTTGACTTATGTATAAGTCCCTAGTATATGGTACAGAGGAACCAAGGACATGTAAGGCTAGTTGTCCACATAGAGCTGCAACACTGGTTGTGCCACTCTATGTGAGACAAAGTGAAAACACAGCTTTCAGCTGCCATTGCAGACTGGAGAGACAGCATGCACTGCACACCTGACATTACCATTAATGTCAAAGTCCCTTAACTTACATGTGAGCCTCCTCTAAGACAGTCCTTTGTAGTCTTATTGCAAGGAGCTGTATATTGTTAAGAAAGACATATATTTTTGATATGTCTATACAGCAAAGCCCTAAAGTGTTGGCGTTTGCTGTTAACTTTAAATAGCCTTATAAAGTAATTGCAGAGTTAACAGTTGCCACTCCAATGCATCTAACTTCTGACAGAGGCTACCCAACTGTATCATGTAAGGGACATCAAATGCAACTCAATGGTGCAGTGGTTATTTATGTCCATTCAAATGCTGGCCACTTTTGTGAAAGTTTCTATACTTTGACCTAATAGTTAAGTGGCTTCAGGGAGGCACAGGGACTGAGACAGGTTTCAGCCCACTTGGGGAGACACATGAATGGCTCCCAGGCTAAGAACAAAGGCTGTTGCCACGCTGGATGTGTGACTCCAACCCACAGGATGGGCTGCAAACAGTGTTAGCCTGATAGATAGGTATCAAAGGCTGATGCCGCCTTTAAAGGGCCGGTGTGACAACATTCCCATGCAGGAAGTTCTTTGTTTATCCTGGAGAGGGTAGGGCCAGGGCCAAGGAGAGCAAACCCGGTTTAGAACCAGTTTTCCGTGGGCAACCTAGGTCTTCACACTTTAGGAAGCCCTCAGCCATGTTGGTTTTGGCATACAAAATGCACTCTGGGATAGCCAGATACCGCACATCACCAGACCTGTGTCACCAGGTACGAGGGGACGTACTAGTGCATTGAATAGTGACCTCGGGGCAACTGATTGGGATATAATGGGCACCCCTGGAACCTGAGATTTTAGTATTCGCTGGATTTGGACCAAGGGCAAGAAGAAGACCACTTTGCATCTTTTTGAAGTGCATGAAGAGAGGCTGCGATGTCGGAGCATCTGCACCATCTCTATCTGCACCCTCTGGGCGAGTATAGAGTTTGCACCCTGCTCTGTAGGCCTGTCCTGGAGAAAAGTTGATTCCCATCCCCAATTCAACGCAGAGCTCCCAAAAATCAAGTGTCTGATCCCCTGGAATGCACTCCAGAGACAAAAGAGTGTAAAGAGCCCAAAATGACAAAGTGGTAGCCGTCGCTGAAGTTATGCTGCTGCCAGTCGCTGAGCTCACCAACAAAGGAATCTGAGCTAGCCAAAGTCTGTACTTGAGTCTCCTGGACCCTTGAGGGCTATCGGAGACCAGATTAGTTAGACTATAAGGACACTAGCCCCCACTAAAGGTTTGCACCAGAACTGCTGTGTTGTACAAACAAAAGGTGTGCATCAGCACCCTTTTGACCCCTGCCAAGAGGACTTTGTAGGACTCTAAGATCCATGGCCAGAGTTGCCCCCACTCACCTGTGGACTGAGTACTCAACCAGAGTTTACCTCCATGGACCGCACAACATCTGGCGCTTCCACTGAATGTCCATAAGCCTGCACCCATCATTATCAGGACAGCTACATAGAAGTAAATGGTGGTTGTCCTATAAAGTTTGGAACATAATTCTAAGATGCTTTGGTGGCCAGGTAGCTGTCCAAAGTTTTCTTTCTAGACTCCTAGCCCTCTATCCTGTTGGATTTGGATGCCCAATCGAGGTTGGAATCGCTGAACTCAGTGTTACAAACTTTTACAAACTTGAAAAGTTTGTAAAGTTTTGTCCTGCCAATGCGTGTTTGCACTTGATTTAAAAGTTGTTAAATGCTTTAAAAAATCATATTTCCTGAACCCTCCTGTGGATGTTGGTCCTCAAGGACTCTTAACGATTCATAAAAATATGTCACAGACCTTAAAGCAGCATCCAACCACTTGGTATTACAAAATAGATAAGCCAAGAGCTCGCTAACAGTTTTGGTAGCCAGAGTTTGATGGTTATGTCTCTTTAAATTATTGATTTTTGATTGAGGTCTATTTTTTTTAATTGATGAAAAATATGGAGAAGATGTGTCCCTAAACTCACATGGTGACTGTCCCTGGTCCTTGGAGTCTGCCTAGGTTGGTGGGGAATGTTCTCAGCATTCTATTGTTAGGGTGAATGAAGCAGATTATGCGCGTGCACAGCTTCAGCTAATTTGCAGGTGATTGAGGTGTTTGCGAGATTTTAGGGGAGTTGGCGCACTCCAAATGTTGTTGAAGAAGGGGTTTGCGTACTCCGAAGTCTGATAGTAGGGAAGTTGGCAAACTTCACATGTGTGTGCCACTTGGTGCTCATAAATTGCCCAAATAGTTGTTGGTATATGGACCCTGAGGTATGTCTGAGTCTCCGGAGTATATTAAAAGTGTATTGAGACACTTAGTTTTTGTTGTAATTTGTCTATTTGGTAGGCCAATCGGGTGTGGTTGGCAAGTCGAGTTTGTTAGTCAAGATGAGCATAGGGTCTTTTTGCCTGAGATTTGGCAAGTCCTATGCGTGCCAGGACAGTATCCATTGATCAGTTGAGAGTAAAATTTAGAGGTCAAATTTTGCTTGCGAATCTGGGGAACTGAGAAAGAAGGATAGCTGCTAGAGCGAAAAGCTGTCAGTGAAAATCTGTAAGGTTCCTGAAGCGATTGTATTACCCTACCTGTAGTAAATAGACAAATTTGTTTTTTTGGTTTTGATGAAGTGCTCGCAAATAATTTCGCATTCGTTTTGAGTGTATTTGAGTTTAGGAGGACAAGCTGCAAGACTTTTTCAGCCGCTGTGTGTAAGTGTGACATGTTTTTGTGCTGCGATAGGTGGGTTAGTGAGAAGGATCGCAAACAGATAGGTGGACAACCGTGCAGCGCAATTGGTTGAGAAGGTAGGCAAAGACGATTGTTGGATTAAAAGTCACTTCCTGATTATTGATTTTTGACATAAATTTGTGAAAATGATGTTTTTCAAAGCTTTAAAAAGTGCTCTTAGAGGAGATGAATATATTCCAGCTGGCGTAGGAGAAATGTGTCTGCCAGAAGGTACTCCAGCATATATTGTAATTGAAGATAAAGATATCGGAGCATGCCTTTGGTTAAAGCATTGGTACAAAATCACAAGAAAAGAAGGGAGCTTAGCATTTCCTGACAATAGGACACTTAATTTGAGAATTTGAGACCGGTGATGTATAGTTCACAACCTCCACAGAGACCTGCTCAGTTTGAGGCATTAGGGATCTGGGAGCTAGTAGCCAGACAACAACAAGTGTTGAAATTAGAGACAAAAATGAGAAGAGCAGAGTAGTCACTAGCAGAAGCTAGGTGGGACAATGATCAGAGACAGTGGAGACTCGACACCTTACATGGTATTGGAATATTTCCTGCAATGTCTAAAGACAGTAAGGAGGATGCAAAGAAAGCTTTAAAGAGATCTAAAAAGAGTTTTTCTTCATCAGATGAAGAGCAAATATCAAAGGAATCTGAAAGGTCTTTGATTAATAATGAGGAATCAGATGATGATGAGTTAATTTTACACATATTGAGAAATCGTCCACCACCACTATATGTGGCACAAGAGAACGGTCCAACTACTAGTGTGAATCCTTCTGCACCAACACACGTTAACATATCACAGAGTTCAATACAGAGTAGTCTTAACATGATTGAGAGTTCCACACAGGTGAATCCTAACATGACACAGAGCTCAGTGTAGACTAGTCCTTTAGTACAAATACCAATGCAGAGCAGTCTAAATCAGTCGACAGATTCTGTACAGTTGCCACAACCTAGTGTTCCTAGGGTTTATCCAAATGTGCCAATTGTGGAGGCCACAACAAATCTAATAGGACAGGTTTACCAGAAACAAATGTTGATTCAGTCAGCGCCAACCCCACTGTTACTACCTCAAATGCAGAACACAGGTGTAATTCAGTCTCATAATGTAAATGCCAGAATAAGAACAGATGCAGTGTACATGTCACTATTGGTCCACCCGCACTGTTGTATGCCCAGGGTAGAAATGGTACAAATGGACAGGGAATCCTGACTCAGAATTTGGTGGGAGGAGGAAACAATGAAAATGCCAACATAGGTACACCTGTGACGCAGACTGCTGATGGAACAAGGTCATTGATAGAATTAAGTCCTTTCAGAGTCCCTCTGAATACTGGAGCCGGGTAACCTATTGCTGCTGATTCGAGGTCGATGACACCTCAACCTCTGAGTCCAGCTGTACAACAGCTACCTAGTACTCAGCCTAATAACATCTCATTACAAGGGTTGACAGCTCAACAATTAACCCAGTGGTTAGAAAAGCTGAATACCACACAATATGCTTTTAGTGGAGGGATATATATTAATTACACTAGGCGTTTGTAAGGAAATGCTTCCTTGGCATGGTTTACCCTCTGACTTTTTGCCTTTTGTTGATGTCAATTATGATTGAATGTGTGCTGGGACCCTGCTAACCAGGCCCCAGCACCAGTGTTCTTTCCCTAAACTGTACCTTTGTTCCCACAATTGGCACAGCCCTGGCACACAGATAAGTCCCTTGTAAATGGTACCCCTGGTACCAAGAGCCCTGTTGCCAGGGAAGGTCTCAAAGGGCTGCAGCATGTCTTATGCCACCCTGGGGACCCCACGCTCAGCACATGCACACTGCCTCACAGCTTGTTTGAGCTGGTGGGGAGAAAATGACTAAGTCAACATGGCACTCCCCTCAGAGCGTCACGCCCACCTCTCACTGCCTGTGGCATAGGTAACTCACCCCTCTAGCAGGCCTTACAGCCCAAAGGCAGAGTGCACTATACCACAGGTGAGGACATATGTGCATGAGCTCTATGCCCCTACAGTGTCTAAGCAAAACCTTAGACATTGTAAGTGCAGGGTAGCTACAAATAGTATATGGTCTGGGAGTTTGTCAAACACGAACTCCACAATTCCATAATGGCTACACTGAAATGTAGGAAGTTTGGTATCAAACTTCTCAGCACAATAAATGCACACTGATGCCAGTGTGGGATTTATTGTAAAAATACACCCAGAGGGCACCTTAGAGATGCCAATGAATACCAGTCTGACTCCTAGTTTCTGCCAGCCTGCCACAACCAGATGAGTTTCTGGCCACATGGGGAGAGTGCCTTTGTCACTCTGTGGCCAGGAACAAAGCCTGTACTGAGGTACTGAGTGGAGGTGCTTCTCACCTCCCCCTGTAGGAACTGTAACACCTGGCGGTGACCCTCAAAGGCTCATGCCTTTTGTTACAGCACTCCAGGGCACCCCAGCTAGTGGAGAATCCTGCCCCACCGGCCACTGCCCCCATTTTTGGCAGCAACGCAGGAGACGATAATGAGAAAAACAAGGAGCAGTCACCCACCAAGTCAGGACAGCTCCTAAGGTGCCCTGAGCTGAGGTGACCCCTGCCTTTAGAAATCCTCCATCTTGATTTTGGAGTATTTCCCCAATAGGAATATGAATGTGCCCCCCTCGCCTCAGGGAGGAGGCACTAAGAGGGTGTAGCCACCCTCCAGGACAGTAGCCATTGGCTAACTGCCCCCCTTACCTAAACACGCCCCTAAATTTAGTATTTGGGGGCGACCCTGAACCCAGGAAATCAGATTCCTGCAACCTACACAAAGAAGTAGGACTGCTGACCTGAAATCCCCTGCAGAGACGACAGAGATGACAACTGACTTTGTCCCAGCCCTACAGACCTGTCTCCAGACTCAAAGAACCTGCACAGCGACGTATCCAACAGGGACCAGTTCTTTGAAAGAACTCTCCCTTCCTGCCGCAAGCGTGAGACTTCTCACTCTGCACCCGACACCCCCGGCTCGAGCTCCAGAGAACTAACACTGCAGAGAGGACTCCCAGGTGACTGCGACGACATGAGTAACCTGAGTTGACCCCCCTGCGACTCCTGCAGAGAGGATCCAGAGGCTCCCCCTGACCCTGACTGCCTGGTAACAAGGAACCCGGCGCCAGGACCAAGCACTGCACCCACAGCCTCCAGGACCGAGACAAACAACCTTCCAGTGCAGAAGTGGCCAACAGGTGGCCCTATTCCTAGCCCAGTCCGTGGCTGACCCGAGAATCCCCCCCTGTACCCTGCCTGCATCGCCTAAGAGACCCCCAGGTCCCTCCATTGCTTCCTATACCAAACCAGACGCCTTCTTTGCACACTGCACCTGGCCGCCCCTGTGTCACTGAGGGTGTGTTTTGTGTGCCTGTTTGTGTCCCCCCCCCAGTGCTCTACAAAACACCCCTGGTCTGCTCCCCGAGGACTCAGGTACTTACCTGCCAGCAGACCAGAACCGGAGCACCCCTGTTACCCATGGGCGCCTATGTGTTTTGGGCCCTCCTTTGACCTCTGCACCTGACCGGCCTGTGTTGCTGGTGCTGTGACTTTGGGGTTGCCTTGAATTCCCAACGGTGGGCTGCCTATGCCCAGGAGCCTGACTGTGTAAGTGCTTTACTTACCTGCAAAACCTAACCAAACTTACCTCCCCCAGGAACTGTTGATTTTTGCACTGTGTCTACTTTTAAAATAGCTTATTGCCATTTTAACCTATACAGTGTGTACTACAGCTTTAATTCAAAGTTCCATACTTACCTGTGTGAGGTACCTTGCATTTTATGTACTTACCTCAAATCTTGAATCTTGTGGTTCGAAAATAAATTAAGAAAATATATTATTCTATATAACAGCTATTGGCCTGGAGTTAAGTCTTTGAGTGTGTGTTCCTCATTTATTGCCTGTGTGTGTAAAACAAATGCTTAACACTATCGTCTGATAAGCATACTGCTCGACCACACTACCACATAATAGAGCATTAGAATTATCTAATTTTGCCACTATCAACCTCTAAGGGGAACCCTTGGACTCTGTGCACACTATCTCTCACTTTGAGCATATACAGAGCCAACCTCCTACACCTCCAAAATACGACGTTCATTATCAATTCATCTTAATAAGATCCCCTCTTAAAGACTTCTAATGAATTACAATTTTGAGTCAAAAGGTTCATGTGTAAACATTTGCCACTGATAAGACATCTTCGGCTATGCTATATGAACAACCATCTTTAGATTGCTAAAATTAATTATTCACATTCCTGAGCTGACTAGAATGGCATGCCGTCTTAGATCAATGCTGAGAAACATACTGTGAGTGAAAACATATCTAAGTGGGCCATCCTTATATTTTGTTATTCAACAGCGTACAATGCTTTGAAATCTTCAGGGAAGTTCTGGAAATAAACATCTACATGTTATAAAAATTCTATTAAAAACCCACACTGAGAACACCCAGCAGCAAAAAAAATGGATTGTCCAACCCAGTGCTTTACTTTGTTAAAGAAAAGTAATTTAATATACACAGAAAACTCAATATTGCACAAGAAAGGCAACTGACATGAATAGTCCACTGGTGTGGGGCAAATGCTCCAGGATCCAATGTTCCTTTACCTTTACTTTCTCTCTGCCCACTTCTCCTTGGTTCAAATTCTGTCCGTCTGTTGATAAGTCCACTTCTGGGCTTAAAATGAGATGGAACCTTGGGCTGCTGGGTCACAGGCCATATGCAGTCTTCTTAGGATGGCACCAACCCTCCATCGCATTTCATTGATGTAGTGGCATCTTCTGCTTGTAAAGTTTGTTGCTGCAGCAGCACAGTCCGCTTGGGCATAGTCTATAGGTGCCAAAGCAGTGTGCTTAGACACAGTTTGTAGATACTCCCCTTTCTGACTGGAGCCTCTTATCGGCAGGCAGGTTGGATTCCATTCTGTTCAAGACTGGAGGACAGATAAGCTCCAGGTGAAGTTACCTCACCACTGGCTCACAGGCAGTCATCCACTCAGGAGGCAAAGCAGTCCTCTCTCAGTTGGTCATTATGGTCCCAAAGTTAACAACAAAGTCCCTGTGGTAACCAGTGAGTCCTAAAATACTGTTGATTATACTGTCCCACTCCAATTCTGACTAAATATTGGAATGCAATGGGCATGTCGTCCTGTTAACCACTTGATGTGCAAGATAGATTATAGTGGACTGTCCGATCTGGCACTTGGTTGCCTTGATGGTTAGTTCTAGTTCTGCACTCTGTATACAGCATCTTTAGGTGCTTCAGGTGGTCTTCCCATGAATATAGTGGAAGAGGTGCTGGAAAGTAGTAAGAGCATTTTCAAATCAAAGGGCTTTACCTTAAACTAGAACAACCTCTATGGTATAGACATACAGTCTTCTCCTTAGACTAGATGCTAAAACAATCGACCTGTAGCCAGGTGAAGTGCTCAAGTAATTTGCAGCACTCAGCTGGTCGACAAGCTCATCAGCTCTAGGAACTGTAATTGCATCTGTTTTAGGGACATCATTGATGTCTCTGTAGTCTACATAAAAGTGCACATCTGTGACCGTGCTTAAGTACCATCACATCTAGTCTAATCCACAGATTACGAGATCTCTCATTTTCTCCTAAGTCTAACCTCTTGGCCATCTCTGCCTTCTTATATTACTGAACTCGGTCACACATAAGATATGCCTTGCTTTTGACACAGTTACCATCTCCCGTACAATTTCATGAACATAGACAGGTGTTAACCCTGGAGTCAGTGAGAACAGGTGAGAAAATGGTCCTAGCACCCATTTTATCTGCTGCACAGACTTGAGATCAGAGGCAAATTGTGCTGATTCCACAGTTCCATCCTTCATGTTACTATGCCGTTAGTCAGAATGGAGCTCGTTGTCTTGCTCAACTTCATCTGGAATAGATGTTTATTGTGTTATCTCTCTGGAGACAAGGAATGAGCGTGACACCTGTGTCCATCATGTAGTTCACTGTACATACTTTCTACCCTATATTCTGTGGCTCATACCACTTATCCTACAAAGCACTGGGACAAATGAGATTCAACATCAACACCTCCTATCTGCCTTAGAATCCAGTTATTGTTGCTTTATGGTCATAAGATTCTTTCATCAGCTCCTTGCTAGCCTAAAGGTTTTTTTTGCCTAGCCCACGTATGATTTCCTCAACATTCTGAGGCCAGTCAAATAGTCCTCCATAGTCTTCTGACGTGACTTGGATGTTCCTTAGATTCCTTCTCTGATAAAGGTGGGTTGGCCATGCGCTGGGTGCCCATATAGACGTTCAAAGGACTGAAACCCACTCTGTCTGTGGAATCTCCTGGTAAATGAAGAGACTTGGCTGGAGAAGAACCTATCTCCTCTTGAGGTGCTCAGGTAGACGTCATACCCTGCCTTTAAAGGTTGTGTTAAATGTTTCCATTAAACCATTTTGTTTCTTTATTTTTTTGCTAAAGTTTGGGATCCCATCTTTTCCTTTCAGCTTTCGTGCAATGCATTTTTTTCCCCTGCATACCTTTTTATGTAGGACCATAAGACCCTTTATTCACATATTCAGCTAGAGGCTTATTTGTATCGGTGACCAGTCCAGCTTCCCTTGAAATGAAGTTAGGAAGCAATGGACTGGCTACTGGTCCCTGGGCATTGCCTCACATGACCCAAATTGCGAAGCAAGTAGGCAACCTACGTCCCCCTTCACCGGCCTCCGTTACACCTTTATTCGGATCCTGGCATTCTTCAGCCTGCATTACTAGGATCTCTTTAGTCTACCCCCTCCCTGATGCCCCAGTGCATCCAACTTTCACATTTTGACCACAAAGTGTCCCTGTCAGACCTCCTTTAACCCAACCTTTACCAACCAACTCCCGCAGGTGCCATGTGCATCTGATGCACCATCTCCAGCAGGCTTCCCCCATGTCCAAGCGGTTGTCCTTTCTTTGTTTCTACCCCCAGGATTATCGCTGACTGCCCGGTGCCCAAATACCAGCACGTCCTTTATTTTCATCGATAAGAAAGTGCTGTTCTGTTGGGGCATTGCTTGGCTCGGACCTCTCCAGCGCAGTGTTTTGTGTGGTTGTCGTTTGGAAGCGCTATTAGTTCATAGGGTGGGAGGTGTCGCTGTTTCTTGCTTGACTACTGTGCTGTGCTCGGTCTGCTCTTGTACCCTGCTTCTGACAATAATCATGTGCCAAACGTTATGCTGTTCGACGTGCCTTACCCCGGGCAAGAGTGGTGTGCTACGCTGTGCTCTACAATTGGTGCTTAGTACATCACGCTTGCACGTGGGCGCTGTGTGGCACGTGTTTGCTGGAATAAGTTCTGTAAACAGATAATGTGACTATGCCACTGCGTTCTTCAAATGGTTCTGCTCAAGGATCAGGCTTTCATTAGGCGCTGTGCCAATTATCCTTGGGCGGTATACTAGGACCAAGGGTGGTGTGTCACATAATGCTTCACAGTGGGTGCCACGCCACACCAGTCTCGGACTTTGGTGCAGTACCTTACCATACTGTGATGGTGCGGTGGCCCTTAACCACGCAGAATTCCTAGGACAGGTGTTTGCCCGAAGGGCAGTAAATGGGGTGAACTCACAGGTTATCAGTGAAGTAATCAGTCTGACATGCAATGCTGCCATTTTGCTGCTCTCGCGTCACCCAGACCAGGGCCCTCTCTTCTGCGTTGCAATGCACTGAGAAAGTGCTTTCTAGTTTGGGTGATGCTGGGACAGGCTCTCTACTACCTACACCACCTACAATGGCCTCCGACTCTGGCTCTCGCACCGCCCAAACCGGGGCGCTCTCTCCTCGCATGAGAAAGTGCTGTCTAGTTTGGGCTGTGTGGGGTCCGGGCCTTCTTCCGGGCAGGAGCTGAAATGTCGCTGGAAGGCATTTTACACAAGATCGTCGGCGTTGTCTCTGGCTGAACACCACTTGAACTAGGGCTCTCTTCTCGTTTCGAAACTGAGAAAGTGCTTCTAGTTTGGGCAATGTTTAGGGCCAGGTGCACTCCACTATGAGGGAAGGTGGATCCTTGAAGGAGAAGGTGCCCACAGACACCACCATTCTGCTGGACATGGTGTCTTTATTGTTGGGGTGCGGTTCAGACCTCTTCAAAACCATGCATTGAATGAGTGACAAACCTGGCACTGAATATACTAATGGTTACTGCAATGTGTCTATATATTAAGTGCCTTGTTATATTTTTAAGTTGATGGTTGTTTGCAAACAATTTTAAACTATATTGTCTATGGTGCATATAATTTTGCATGAACAATACTTCTATAGCATGGGTACTCGCAAACATTTTCCCAGGGGCCAAAAAGTTTGGTCTGTAACGTGCCTGGGCCGCTTTGATGCCAGGGCAGTGGCAGTCAGGTGGGGTGACTGGGGGATTGGTGGCAAGGTAGGTGTAGGGGAAGCAAAGAATATACATTTAGTTGCTGAAATAAACAATGGGCAACCAGAAAACCTGGAATTAATCCCGGCTTACCCACTTTTCCAAATTGTGTGATCCCAGGCAATTGTTTAGTGTCACTTTCCTTCCTTTTTCTGCATTATCACATTTAAGATGACCTCGAAATACTTGATTCATGGTGTGTGCTGCACAAAACCTGATTCTGCATTCGATTTAATAAACTATAATGTTGTTTATGTATCATAGGAACCCAGGCCACCCGTAAAGTGCACATACCAAGTGACTTGCCTCTTTAATTTATTATCGGTGGTGTTCTCAGCGTAAGGGGAATAATTAATGTTTTCCAATTTATGTTTCCAAATTTATGTTTGAAAACTATCACTTATAAATGAATACATCTCAATACGCTGATAAAACAAATTGTACTAAGGCGAAAAGGTTCTGCATGTTAACTAAATACACCTTTTTAATTTTGAAGAGACTGTCTTAGTTTTACACTTGTGCTGCAAGATGTCTTTAAAAATGATGGTGTTTCTAAAATTAAGTGCAGGATTCCATAGTTCCTTTCTTTAACACCAGTTAAGTTTGAAATAAATGATTGTGTGTGTGTTTAATATTTTTGTTAGTGTGGAGTCGAGCAAACAGCTGCTCAGTGCTCCTGTTGCCCCAGGGGCCATATGTAAAGGTCAGAGGGGCTGCATGAGGCCCGCGGTCCGTACTTTGAGTATCCCTGTTCTATAGTATATTATTTTCATAAAGTTTAGTAGGTATATAAAAAGATGCTCTTATTTGTCAAACTGTGCTTCCCTTTTTTTTTAGTGTGAGAAGTATCTTTAAATGAAACTGTTTCTTTCAACAGGTTTACATCCGCAAACTGAACGCAAAAAATCTCAACCTGTTGTAACCCTTGAACTCCTGCATGAAAAACTGATCTTCCAATCTGGTATGTTTTTTTAAATCGACCTTTGTTTCTTTCTGCCCACCTTCTTTCTCCCTCATCTGTGTACCTTACTCTGAAAATCTCGTAACTATCTGTCTTAAAGCTCCTTTGAAACCATAAAAAATGTTAATTCTGGCTAGAATTGTGCTCATGTATCCCCTATGATCACATCAAACTAAACAAGCCCCCACACAGCATGCAAACTAACCCCAATAACTAAATGACTGACTACTAACTATCTGAGTTGCCTGCTACTCACCGTAAAGCGCTTCGGGCTATACAAATGCAATAGCTCCGCGTGAGCTTCTTGCACTGTTTGTATTTGGTCCATGTGGTCATTCAGAACCCATAGTTCCACTTCTTCCGTGCATGATTGCTGTTCAGATGTGTCAGTAGATTGTGATAGGGGAAACAACAAGTGATGGACGGAATGCTGAACATTGTCAAACACTCACTCCCAGTCATAGATCTGGGTTTAATCCATCGTTCTTTTGCTCACCATGCCACCCCAGTTTGGACCCAGCCATATGCAAATCAGTCTTGACCCTGTTCCTCATGGGAACAGTCCAGACCGAACTGCCAAGCCAGGTCCTCACTGGACCGGAAACAAGCATCCTGGGATCGGCATTAAAGCTCTTTTGAAACAATAACAATATTAATTCCAGATAGTAATTGTGCCTCATGTATCCCCTATAATAATCACATCAAACGAAACAAGCCCCCACACAGCATGCAAACTAACCCCAATAACCAAATGACTGGCTACTAACTATTTGAGTTGCCTGCTATTCAACTTAAAGTACTTCGACGCCTCATCACGGGTAGTAAGGGCTATTCAAATCCAATAGCTCCATGTGAGCTTCTTGCACTGTTTGTGTTTGGTCCATGTGGTCATTCAGAACTCATAGTTCCACGTCTTCTGTGCATGATTGCTGTTTAGATGTGTCAGCAGATTGTGATAGGGGCACAGGCAGACTGGGTCAACCACGGTGTTATCTTATCGGGGAAGGTGACTGTCTTTCTCTTCCCTAACTAGAGCACTTTCTTGGGTTCTCTGGGGTTTTCAGAAAGCGCTTTCTAGTTTGGGTGATTGTATTAGGGCAGACTGTCTCCAGTGAACATGCCTAAAGTGCAGAATGCATGTTCCTGCCAATAACAGTGTTTTTCAGTGCCACAGGCCTATAATTGTGTCCTGTATTACAAGGTTACAGTGGTTGGTTTGATGGATAGGAGTAGATCTCTTTGTGGCAAGGTCAGAGATGGATTCCTTCCTCTGTACCACAGTCACAGGTTGATCTCTCTTCTGGCACAACGGTGCATTGGCAGTCATCTCCGACATACTTCCCCCATGTCCAAGTGGTTGTCCTTCCTTTGTTTCTACCCCAGGATTCTCGCCGACTGCCCGGTGCCCAAACACCAGCACTTCCTTTGTTTTCACCAGTAAGAAAGTGCTCTTCTGTTGGGGCATTGGTTGGCTCGGGCCTCTCTGGCACAGTGTTTTGTGTAGTTGTCTTCTGCAGGTGCTATTAGTTAATAGTGTTGGAGGGGTCGTTGTTTCTTGCTTGATTACTGTGCTGTGCTCGGTCCGCTCTTGTACCCTGCTTCAGACAATAATCATGTACCCAAGGTTACACTTTTGACGTGCCTTACCCCGGGCAAGGGTGGTGTGCTGCGCTGTGCTCTACAATTGGTGCTTAGTACATCACGCTTACACGTGGGCGCTGTGTGGCACGTGTTGCTGGAATAAGTTCTGTAAACAGATAATGCAACAAATCCACTGCATGCTTTCAAATGGTTCTGCTCAAGGATCAGGATTTCACGACGCGCTGTGCCAATTATCCTTGGGCGGTATACTAGGACCAAGGGTGGTGTGTCACTTAATGCTTCACAGTGGGTGCCACGCCACACCAGTCTCGGACTTGGGGGTGCTGTACCTCACCATACTGTGGTGGTGCGGTGGCCCTTAACCACGCAGAATTCCTAGGGACAGATGTTTGCCCAAAGGGAAGTAAACGGGGGGAAGTCACAGGTTATCAGTGAAGTAATCAGTCTGACATGCAATGCTGCTGTTTTGCTGCTCTTGCGTCACCCAGACCAGGGCCCTCTCTTCTGCGTTGCAATGCATTGAGAAAGTGCTTTCTAGTTTGGGTGATGCTGGGACAGGCTCTCTACTGCCTACACCACCCACGATGGCCTCCCACTCTGGCTCACGCACCGCCCACACCGGGGCGCTCTCTCCTCGTATGAGAAAGTGCTGTCTAGTTTGGGCTGTGTGGGGGGTCCAGGCCTACTTCCGGGCCGGAGCTGAAATGTCACTGGCAGGCATTTTACACAAGATCGTCGGCATCATCCCTGGCTGAACACCAGTTGAATGAACTAGGGCTCTCTTCTCGTTTTGAAACTGAGAAAGTGCTTCTAGTTTGGGCAATGTTTAGGGCCAGGTGCACTCCACTATGAGGGAAGGTGGATCCTTGAAGGAGAAGGTGCCCACAGACACCACCATTCTGCTGGACATGGTGTCTTTATTGTTGGGGTGCGGTTCAGACCTCTTCCAAACCAGGCATTGAATGAGTGACAAACCTGGCACTGAATATACTAATGGTTATTGCAATGTGTCTATATATTAATTGCCTTGTTATGTTTTCAAGTTGATGGTTGTTTACAAACATTTTCTATACCATATTGTTTGTGGTGCTTATAATTTTGCATGAGCAATACTTCTATAGTATAGTATTTAATACAGTGTAGTGGGTATATAAAAAGATGCTCTTATTTGTCAAACTGTGCTTCCCTTTTTTTACTGTGAGAAGTATCTTTAAATTAAACTGTTTCTTTCAACAGGTTTACATCCACAAACTGAATGCAAACATTCTCAACCTGTTCTAACCCTTGAACTCCTGCATGAAAAACTGACCTTCCAATCCGTTATGTTTTTTAAATCGATCTCTGCTTCTTTCTGCCCACCTTCTGTCTCCCTCATGTGTTTACCTTACTCTAAAAATCTCGTAACTATCTGCCTTAAAGCTCTTTTGAAACAATAACAATATTAATTCCGGCTAGTAATTGTGCCTCATGTATCCCCTATAATAATCACATCAAATGAAACAAGCCCCCACTCAGCATGCAAACTAACCCCAGTAACCAAATGACTGACTACTATCTGAGTTGCCTACTACTCACCGTAAAGCGCTTCAGCACCTCATCAAGGGTAGTAAGGGCTATCCAAATACAATAGCTCCGTGAGTGCTTCTGGCACTGTTTGTGTTTGGTCCATGTTGTCATTCAGACACCATAGTTCCACTTCTTCCGTGCATGATTGCTGTTCAGATGTGTCTACAAATTGTGATTGGGGCACAGGCAGACTAGGTCACCCACGGTGTTGTCTTATCGGACAGGGTGACTGTCTTTCTCTTCCCTAACTAGAGCACTTTCTTTATTTCTCTGGGGTTTTTAGAAAGCGCTTTCTGGTTCGGGTGATTATATTAGGGCAGACTTTCTCCAGCGAACATGCCTGAAGCGCAGGACGCAAGTTCCTGCCACTAATAGTGTTTTTCAGTGCCATTGGCCTATAATTGTGTCCTGTATTACACGGTTACAGCGCAGAATATTACGTTCAGCGCCGAGATGTGGCAACATATTTTTGGCGGGTTCTTCTGAAGGTGGGATGCTGGTGTTTATAGGAGATGGAAGCCACTGAGCAATGTCCCCTTAATTTCCTTGGTCCACACTTACCAACAGTTGAGTGTCAAGCATACCAGGGCCCATGAGTCAGGCAAGTGTAACCCCTATTCCGCGCCCCAGAAGCCTGGTTTGGTAGTAAAAAGAAATCCAAAATTAGCTTTCAGCGGATCCTTCACGTCTCTGGGCCCCGGTGCCATTGCATCTGTGCACTACCGATAGGTACACTCCTGTTTTTCAATCCAACCTTATGTGGTGTGGGGCGGTGCGGTCTAACCAGTGGATTTCATCTTTACCGTCAAGCAAGGGGCTCCTTCGGTAGACTTGAATGGTAACACCGACCTGAAAACCTACTGCCACAAAATATGTAATCTCAATTAATTTCACTGGCCTAAACACAACCCGCCTCCCCAAGATACTTAATGGGGTGCCAGTCATGATGTATGAAATTAATTTTAAAAAAAGTGTCATTCCACACATTAATTGGTTATTTTACGACAGCGTCTGTATCTCATCAGAAAAGACAGGATTGGACATGGGGCGTAGAGGGGACGAAGCATGCTTCAGTGCATTACATACACATAATTCCTCGTCTTCCTCTTGAGACCTTAGGCCTCAGGGGTGGGTGGGGGTTGGGGACGACCTCCAAAGCCCCAGGGATGTTGAGCAGCGCCAGTACTGCCCCCAGTAGGAGATTTATGGGTAAGTCCCCAAAGACGGGAGTCCTAGTACCAGGGCAGTCACTCCCTACTCTCCTCCGGGAGCTATATTCCCTCCAAGGCTAGAGGTGCGCCGGGGAGTAAACAGCAGCGGAGAGAACTGGGCGATGCTACGGTTCCATTGTAGCAGCGTATGGGCCACATAAAAAAAAACTGGTGTATACAAAGAAGCAACTCTCCTAGCTGGTGACCAGGCAACATCTAATGGTTTGGGGTTCAGGTGTGCGATTATGAACAATTCTGGTGCAACGTGTTCCAGTTACTAGGATTATTTAAATCAGGGGCGGTGACAGTTCAAGGCAACAAAGCCCTTCCTACAACACTATAATGTTTCGGGGGTGAGGGGGGGGGGGGGGGTTGCTCTGGGCCCTTGCAGAATATGGCAACACTGCTACATTGGCCTAAACTAGAACCTTCCATTTGGGTCCAGTCTGCCTTTTCCTATCCCCTGAAGAGGGCACGCTGGCTGGCGCCTGACGTCCACTATGACAGCCAATAGGATGTACCCACTACCAGGAGGGCCATGAACTTGATTGGGTGACCCCTGGCACCGGGAGGCGGGGCCACACCTGGGCAGAGATGTTTTATGGAAGGGCACCTGTGTTCTGGAAAACCATGACATGGGGGGTGCAGGGCCATTAACCAATGTGTGAACTGGAGAGCACAGAGGCTCCCTGAAGGCTGCATCTCCGGGTAAGTCACTGGGCGTACTCTTTCAGCACTGAGGCCTCACAAGGGACCCGACCTACCACCTTCCCTGTTCTCTTAGTGGTCGCTTGGGTGTGTGTCGGTTCATAATTAGACTTAAAGCACACTTTTTTTCCAAAAGTACTGGATCGCATCTTTTCCTTTCAGCTGTCGTGCAATGTTTTTTTCTTCCTGCATAGCTTTTTAGGAAGGACCATGAGACCCTTTATTCACATATTCGCCCGAGAGGCTTAATTGTATCGGTGACCAGTCCATCTTCCCTTGAAACGAAGTTCGGAAGCGATGGACTGGCTACTGCTCCCTGGGCATTGCCTCACATGACCGAAATTGTGAAGCAATTAGGCAACCTACGTCCCCCTTCCCCGGCTACCGTTACACCTTTATTCGGACTCTGGCATTCTTCAGCCTGCATTACTAGGATCTCTTCAGTCTACCCCCTCCCCGATGTCCGAAGTGTATCCAGCTTTTGCATTTTGACCACAAAGTGTCCCTGTGAGTCCTCCTTTAACCTAACCTTCACCAACCAGCTCGTGCAGGTTCTTTGTGCATTTAATGCACCATCTCCGGCAGGCTTCCCCTATGTCCAAGTGATTGTCCTTCCTTTGTTTCTACCCCTACCCCGGGATTCTCGCCGACTGCCCGGTGCCCAAACACCAGCACTTCCTTTGTTTTCACCCATAAGAAAGTGCTGTTCTGTTGGGACATTGGTTGGCTCGGACCTCTCCAGTGCAGTGTTTTGTGTGTTTGTTGTTTGGGCATCATACTAGGACCAAGGGTGGAGTGTCACTTAATGCTTCACAGTGGGTGCCGCGCCACACCAGTCTTGAACTTTGGGTTGCTGTACCTTACCATACTGTGGTGGTGCGGTGGCCCTTAACTACGCAGAATTCCTAGGGACATGTGTTTGCCCAAAGGGAAGTAAATGGGGGGAGGTCACAGGTAATCGGTGAAGTAATCAGTCCGACATGCAATGCTGCCATTTTGCTGCTCTCGCGTCACCCAGACCAGGGCCCTCTCTTCTGCGTTGCAATGCACAGAGAAAGTGCTTTCTAGTTTGGGTGATGCTGGGACAGGCTCTCTACTGCCTACACCACCCACGATGGCCTCCGACTCTGGTTCACGCACCGCCCACACCGGGGCGCTCTCTCCTCGCATGAGAAAGTGCTGTCTAGTTTGGGCTGTGTGGGGTCCAGGCCTTCTTCCGGGCAGGAGCTGAAATGTCACTGGCAGGCATTTTACACAAGATCGTCAGCGTTGTCTCTGGCTGAAAACCACTTGAATGAACTAGGGCTCTCTTCACGTTTAGAAGCTGAGAAAGTGCTTCTAGTTTGGGTAATGTTTAGGGCCGGGTGCGCTACGAGGCAAGGTGGATCCTAGAGGGAGAAGGTGACCACAGACACCACCATTCTGCTGGACATGGTGTCTGTTCTGTTGGGGTGCGGTTCAAGCCTCTTCCAAACCATGCATTGAATGAGTGACAGACCTGGCACTGAATATACTAATGGTTACTGCAATGTGTCTATATATTAATTGCCTTGTTATATTTTCAAGTTGATGGTTGTTTGCAAACATTGTAGTGTGTATATAAAAAGATGCTTTTATTTGTCGAACTATGATTCCCTTTTTTTTTTACTGTGAGAAGTATCTTTAAATGAAACTGTTTCTTTCAACAGGTTTACATATACAAACTGAATACAAAAATTCTCAACCTGTTTTTTAACCCTTGAACTCCTGCATGAAAAACTGACCTTCCAATCCGTTATGTTTTTTAAATCCATAGCTGCATCTTTCTGCCTGCCTTCTGTCTCTCTCATGTGTTTACCTTACTCTAAAAATCTCGTAACTATCGGCATTAAAGCTCTTTTGAAACAATAACAATATTAATTCCAGATAGTAATTGTGCCTCATGTATCCCCTATAATAATCACATCAAACGAAACAAGCCCCTACACAGCATGCAAACTAACCCCAATAACCAAATGACTGGCTACTAACTATTTGAGTTGCCTGCTATTCAACTTAAAGTACTTCGACGCCTCATCACGGGTAGTAAGGGCTATTCAAATCCAATAGCTCCATGTGAGCTTCTTGCACTGTTTGTGTTTGGTTCATGTGGTCATTCAGAACTCATAGTTCCACGTCTTCTGTGCATGATTGCTGTTTAGATGTGTCAGCAGATTGTGATAGGGACACAGGCAGACTGGGTCACCCACGGTCTTATGTTATCGGGGAAGGTGACTGTCTTTCTCTTCCCTAACTAGAGCACTTTCTTCGGTTCTCCGGGGTTTTCAGAAAGCGCTTTCTAGTTCGAGTGATTGTATTAGGGCAGACTGTCTCCAGCGAACATGCCTAAAGCGCAGAACGCATGTTCCCGCCACTAATATTGTTTTTCAGTGCCACGGGCCTATAATTGTGTCCTGTATTACATGGTTACATTGGTTGGTTTGGTGGATGGGAGTAGATCTCTTTGTGACACGGTCAGAGATGGGTTCCTTCCTCTGTAGCACAGTCACAGGTTGATCTCTCTTCTGGCACGATCGTGCATTAGCAGTCTTAGGTGGGTTTCTATACCGTACAATTATGGGGTGGGTTACAGTATGGTACTACCATGATGGGATAAGTATGTTTTTATGTCACACTGATTGGTTGATACATCATGTCTGAATCCATGACATGATCGTGGGTTGGTATCCTGATATCTTCTGCTTCCTGAGAGATACCAGTGCTGACGCTTCTCTCTGGATCTAAAGATACCCTCGGGCGCTCGTACCACCATCTTGGGAGGGGATGAGAACAGCTTCTGGCTGGCCGGCTAGCATCGCAGCAATATCCCCTTCATTTCTTTGGTGCACACTTATCAACAGTTGAGTGTCAAGCATACCATGGCACATGAGTCAGGTAAGTGTAACCCCTAGCAGCGTATCGGCCACATCAAAATAACCACTGATGTATGCAAAGAAGCAACTCTCTGGTGCGTGGATTGGGGTGAAGCCGGCCACCAGGCAAGATCTTATGGTTTGGGGTTCAGGTGTGCGATTATGAATGAGTGTGGCGGAACGTGGTCTAGTTACTATGAATTATTTATATCAGGGTTGGTGATAGCGCAAGGCAACAAAGCCTTTCCCACAACCCTATAATTTTTTGGTGGGGTCTGGGCTTGCGCTGGGCCCAAATGGGGTCCCCATTCCCTTGCAGAATATGGCAACACGCTACATTTGCCTAAACTAGAACTTTCCAGATGGGACCAGTCTGCCATTCCCTATCTCCTGGAGAGGGCACGCTGGTTGGTGCCCAGCGTCCACTATGACAGCCAATAGGATGTACCCACCAACAGGAGGGCCATGAACATGATTGGGTGAACGATGACACCGGGAGGCCGGGCCACACCTGGGCAGAGATGTCTTATGGGAGGGCACCTGTGTTCCATAAAACCATGACATGGGGCCCAGGGCCATTACGCACTGTGTGAGCTGGACAGCACAGAGGCTCTCTGAAGGCCGCATCTCCGGGTAAGTCACTGGGTGCAATCTTTTAGCACTGAGGCCTCACAAGGGTACCCGATCTACCACCTTCCCTGTTCCCCGGGATTCCTGGTTGGGAGGCCTAAACTCATCTGGTGGCAACATCAGGTGATAATTCTGCGTCTCTTAACGGAGGCTGAGTGTGTGTGGGTTCATAATTAGACTTAGAGCACACTTTTTTTGTGCTGAAGGTTGGGATCCCATCTTTTCCTTTCAGCTTTCGTGCAATGTATTTTTTCCCCCGCATAATTTTTTATGTAGGACCATAAGACCCTTTATTCGCATATTCGCCCGAGAGGCTTATTTGTATCGGTGACCAGTCCAGCTTCCCTTGAAACGAAGTTCAGAAGCGATGGACTGGCTACTGCTCCCTGGGCGTTGCCTCACATGACCCAAATTGCGAAGCAAGTAGGCAACCTACGTCCCCCTTCCCCGGCTACCGTTACACCTTTATTCAGGCACTGGCATTCTCCAGCCTGCATTACTAGGATCTGTTCAGTCTATCCCCTCCCCGATGCCCTCAGTGCATCCAACTTTCACATTTTGACCCTAAAGTGTCCCTTTCAGACCTCCTTTCACCTAACCTTCACCAACCAGCTCTGCAGGTTCCATGTGCATCTAATACACCATCTCCGGCAGGCTTCCCCCATGTCCAACAGTTGTCTTTCTTTGTTTCTACCCCGGGATTATCGCCGACTGCCCGGTGCCCAAACACTGGCACTTCCTATGTTTTCACTGGTATGAAAGTGCTGTTTTGTTGGGGCATTGGTTGGCTCGGACCTCTCCAGCGCAGTGGTGGTCGTTTGCAGGCGCTATTAGTTAATAGGGTGGGAGGTGTCGCTGTTTCTTGCTTGACTAGTGTGCTGTGCTCGGTCTGCTCTTGTACCCTGCTTCTGACAATAATCATGTGCCCAAGTTTGTGCTGTTCGACCTGCCTTACCGCGGGCAAGAGCGGTGTGCTGCGCCGTGCTCTACAATTGGTGCTTAGTACATCATGCTTGCACGTGGGCGCTGTGTGGCACGTGTTTGCTGGAATAAGTTCTGTAAACAGATAATGCAACAATTCCACTGCGTTCTTCAAATGGTTCTGCTCAAGGATCAGGATTTCACGACGCAATGTACCAATTATCCTTGGGCGGTATACTAGGACCAAGGGTGGTGTGTCACTTAATGCTTCACAGTGGGTGCCACGCCACACCATTCTCAGACTTGGGGGTGCTGTACCTTACCATACTGTGGTGGATCGGTGGCCCTTAACCATGCAGAATTCCTAGGGACAGATGTTTGCCCGAAGGGCAGTTAATGGGGTGGACTCACAGGTTATCAGTGAAGTAATCAGTCTGACATGCAATGCTTCTGTTTTGCTGCTCTCGCGTCACCCAGACCAGGGCCCTCTCTTCTGCGTTGCAATGCACTGAGAAAGTGCTTTCTAGTTTGGGTGATGCTGGGACAGGCTCTCTACTACCTACACCACCCACGATGGCCTCCGACTCTGGTTCACGCACCGCCCACACCGGGGCGCTCTCTCCTTGCATGAGAAAGTGCTGTCCCGGGCCTTCTTCCGGGAAGGAGCTGAAATGTCACTGGCAGGCATTTTACACAAGATCGTCGGCGTCGTCTCTGGCTGAACACCAGTTGAATGAAATAGGGCTCTCTTCTCGTTTCAAGAAAGTGCTTCTAGTTTGGGTAATGTTTAGGGCCAGGTGCGCTCCACTACGAGGCAAGGTGGATCCTAGAAGAAGGTGGCCACAGACACCACCATTCTGCTGGACATGGTGTGTGTTCTGTTGGGGTGCGGTTCAGGCCTCTTCCAAACCATGCATTGAATGAGTGACAAACCTGGCACTGAATATACTAATGGTTACTGAAATGTGTCTATATATTAATTGCCTTGTTCTATTTTCAAGTTGATGTTTTTTTACAAACATTTTCTATACTGTATTGTTTATGGTGCATATAATTTTACATGAACAATACTTCTATTGTATAGTATTTAATACAGTTTAGTGGGTATATAAAAAGATGCTCTTATTTGTCAAACTGCTTCTCTTTTGTTTTTACTGTGAGAAGTATCTTTAAATGAAACTGTTTCTTTCAACAGGTTTACATCCACAAACTGAAAGCAAAAATTCTCAACCTGCCTTCTTCCGGTCAGGAGCGGAAATGTCACTGGTAGGCATTATACACAAGATCGTCGGCGTTGTCTCTGGCTGAACACCACTTGAACTAGGGCTCTCTTCTCTTTTCGAAACTGAGAAAGTGCTTCTAGTTTGGGTAATGTTTATCGCCGGGTTCGCTCCACTCCGTGGCAAGGTGGATCCTAGAAGGAGAAGGTGACCACTGATCACCATTCTGCTGGACATGGTGCATGTTCTGTTGGGGTGCAGTTCAGGCCACTTCCAAACCTGGCACTGATTATACTAATGGTTACTGCAATGTGTCTGTATATTAATTGCCTTGTTATAGTTTCAAGTTGATGGATGTTTACAAACATTTTCTATACTATATTGGTTATGGTGCATATAATTTACATGAACAATACTTCTATATATTTAATACAGTATAGTGGGTATATAAATAGATGCTCTTACTTGTCCCTTCTTTTTACTGTGAGAAGTTTACTGTGAGAAGTACTGTGAGAAAATAAAACAGTTTCTTTCAACAGGTTTACATCCACAAATTGAAGCTAACATTCTCAACCTGTTGTAACTCTTAAACTCCTGCATTAGAAACTGACCTTCCAATGTGTTATATTTTTTTAATCGACCTCTGCTTCTGTCTGCCTAACATCCTTTCTGCCTACCTTCTGTCTCTCTCATCAGTGTACCTTTCTCTAAAAATCTCATAACTATCTGCCTTAAAACTCTTTTGAAACCATAAAAATATTCATTCCGGCTAGTAATTGTGCCTCATAGCTCCTATAATAATGATATCAAACAAAACAAGCCCTCACACAGCATGACAACTAACCTCAGTAACCAATTGACTGACTACTAACTAGGCTATACAAATCCAATAGCTCCGTGTGAGTTCCTTGTACTGTTTGTGATTGGTCCATGTGGTCATTCAGAACACATAGTTTCGCTTCTTCCATGCATACTTGCTGTTCAGATGTGTCTACAGATTGTTATAGGGGGCACAGGCAGACTGGGTCACCCACGGTCTTATCTTATCGGAGAGGATGACTGTCTTTCTCTTCCCTGACTGTACAGCGCCCTAAATAGAGCACTTTCCTGGGTTCTCTGGGTTTTTCGGAAAGTGCTTTCTAGTCCAGGTTATTCTATTAGGGCAGGCTGTCTCTAACGAACATGCCTAAAGCGCAGAACACATGTTTCCACCACTAATAGTGTTTTTCCGTGCCGCTGGCCTATAATTGTGTCCTGTATTACACGATTACAGAGGTTGGTTCGGTGGATGGGAGTAGATTTCTTTGTGACACGGTCAGAGATGGGTTCCTACAACGTATAATCATGGGTGCGTTCCTCTGTAGCACAGTCACAGGTTGATCTATCTTCTGGAACATTTGTGCACTGGCAGTCATGGGTGGGTTTCTAAACATACAATCATGGGGTGGGTTGCTGTGTGGCACAATCATTAGTTTATATGGTACTTGTAAATATATCTCATATTTCATGTCATTCGGTTGATGGGTGGATCACTATAGTGTGGGAGGGGTCGCTGTTTCTTGCTTGACTAGTGTGCTGTGCTCGGTCTGCTCTTGTACCCTGCTTCTGACAATAATCATGTGCCAAAGGTTACTCTGTTTGACGTGACTTACCGCTGGCAAGAATGGTGTGCTGCGCCATGCTCTAGAATGGGTGCTTAGTACATCACGCTTGCACGTTGGCGCTGTGTGGCACGTGTTTGCTGGAATAATTTCTGTAAACAGATAATGCGACGATGCCACTGCGTGCTTTCAAATGGTTCCACACAAGAATCAGGCTTTCACGCGGTGCTGTGCCTATTATCCTTGGGCGTTATACTAGGACCAAGGGTGGTGTGTCAGTGCTTCACAGTGGGTCCGTGCCACACCAGTCTTGGACTTAGGTGCTGTACCTTACCATACTGTGGTGGTGCAGTGGCCCTTAACCATGCAGAATTCCTAGGGCCAGTAAATGGGGGGAAGTCATGAGCTGTGTGTCTCATTCACCCAACAGTGAATTAATCAATCTGACAATCAATGCTGTTGTTTTGTTGCTCTCGCATCACCCAGACCTGGGCCCTCTCTTCTGCATTGGAATGCATTGAGAAAGTGCTTTCTAGTTTGGGTGATGCTGGGGCAGGCTTTCTGCTGCCTACACCACCCACGATGGCTTCCGACTCTGGCTCAAGCACCGCCCACCAGGGCGCTCTCTCCTCACATTAGAAAGTGCTGTCTAGTTTGGGTTGAGTGGGGTCTGGGCCTTCTTCTGGGCAGGACCTGAAACTTCACTGGCAGGCAATTTACTCAAAATCGTCAGTGTTGTCTCTGGCTGAACACCACTTGATTTAACTAGGGCTCTCTTCTCGTTTTGAAACTGAGAAAGTGCTTCTAGTTTGGGTATTGTTTAGGGCCGGATGCGCTCCACTACAAGGCAAGGTGGATGCTAGAAGAAGAAGGTGACCATAGACACCACCATTCTCCTGGACATGATGTCTGTTCTGTTGGGTCGCTGTTCAGCCTCTTCCAAACCATGCATTGAATGAGTGACAAACCTGGCACTGAATATACTAATGGTTACTGAAATGTGTCTATATATTAATTGCCTTGTTATATTTTCAAGTTGATGCTTGTTTACAAACATTTTCTATACTATATTGTTTATGATGCATATAATTTTGCATTAACAATACTTCTATAGTATAGTATTTAATACAGTGTAGTGGGTATATAAAAAGATTCTTTTATTTGTCAAACTGTGTTTCCCTTTTTTTTACTGTGAGAAGTATCTTTAAATGAAACTGTTTGTTTCAACAGGTTTACATCCACAAACTGAATGCAAACATTCTCAACCTGCCTTCTTCCGGGCAGGAGCGGAAATGTCACTGGTAGGCATTATGCACAAGATCGTCGGCGTTGTCTCTGGCTGAACACCACTTGAACTAGGGCTCTCTTCTATTTTCGAAACTGAGAAAGTGCTTCTAGTTTGGGTAATGTTTATCACCGGGTTCGCTCCACTCCGTGGCAAGGTGGATCCTAGAAGGAGAAGGTGACCACAGATCACCATTCTGCTGGACATGGTGCATGTTCTGTTGGGGTGCAGTTCAGGCCACTTCCAAACCTGGCACTGATTATACTATGGTTACTGCAATGTGTCTGTATGTTAATTGCCTTGTTATAGTTTCAAGTTGATGGATGTTTACAAACATTTTCTATACTATATTGTTTATGGTGCATATAATTTGCATGAACAATACTTCTATATATTTAATACAGTATAGTGGGTATATAAAAAGATGCTCTTATTTGTCCCTTCTTTTTACTGTGAGAAGTATCTTTAAAATAAAACTGTTTCTTTCAACAGGTTTACATCCACAAATTGAAGCTAATATTCTCAACCTGTTGTAACTCTTAAACTCCTGTATTAAAAACTGACCTTCCAATCAGTTATATTTTTTAAATCAACCTCTGCTTCTTTCTACCTAACATCTGTCTCTCTCATCAGTGTACCTTTCTCTAAAAATATCATAACTATCTGCCTTCAAGTTCTTTTGAAACCATAACAATATTCATTCCGGCTAGTAATTGTGCCTCATAGCTCCTATAATAATTACATCATACGAAACAAGCCCCCACACAGCATGCAAACTAACCTCAGTAACCAAATGACTGACTACTAACTAGGCTATACAAATCCAATAGCTCCGTGTGAGTTCCTTGCACTGTTTGTGTTTGGTCCATGTGGTCATTCAGAACTCATAGTTTCCCTTCTTCCATGCATACGTGCTGTTCAGATGTGTCAGCAGATTGTGATGGGGACACAGGCAGACTGGGTCACCCACGGTGTTATCTTATCGGGGAGGATGACTGTCTTTCTCTTCCCTGACTGTACAGCGCCCTAAATAGAGCACTTTCTTGGGTTCTCTGGGTTTTTCGGAAGGTGCTTTCTAGTCCAGGTGATTGTATTAGGGCAGGCTGTCTCCAGCGAACATGCCTAAAGCGCAGAACGCATGTTCCCGCCACTAATAGTGTTTTTCCCTGCCACTGGCCTATAATTGTGTCCTGTATTACATGGTTACAGTGGTTGGTTCGGTGGATGGGAGTAGATTTCTTTGTGACACGGTCAGAGATGGGTTCCTACAACGTATAGTCATGGGTGAATTCCTCTGTAGCACAGTCACAGGTGGATCAATCTTCTGGAACATTTATGCACTGCACTGGCAGTCATGGTGGGTTTCTATACATACAATCATGGGGTGGGTTGCTGTGTGGCACAATCATTAGTTGATATAGTACTTATAAATATGTTTCATGTCATTCGGTGGATGGGTGGATCACTATAGTACGGTCATGGGCGGGTTCCAGTATGGTACTATCATGATAGGATAAGTATGTTTTGATGTCACACTGATTGATTGATAGATCATGGCTGAATCCATGACATCATCGTGGGTTGGTATCCTGATATCTTGTGTTTCCTGAGAGGTGCAAGTGCTGACACTTCTCTCTGGATCTGAAGATACCCTGGGACGCACGAACTTCCCTTTAGGAGGGGATGAGATTAGCATCTAGCTGGCTGGCTAGCATTGCAGCACAGAATGTTGCGTTCAACACCGAAATGTGTAAAGTTTGATCGAAGGGATCTACTCAACACTAAACCGGCACCATGAAGTCACTTCAAGGCACAGCGCTTGTGTTGCACGTTGGTACCCCATAAGTGCTTTGCGTTGGAGTGATTTAAAGTTGTCATCTCAGCTGCGCCAAGAACACAGTGTGCCTAGAGAGAGAGAAGCAAAAAGCACGTGCTGACACCGCTCTGACCGCCCAAGATAGACAGTGCTGCATGTTCCAAGGTTCGATGCGTGGCAGCACCCCTCAATAATGTACATACTTCCGCTGCTATATCTACCATCCAGTGAAAGGTTGGGGTGTGCGGATGGGGGCGGGCCTGTTTGCTCTATCAACCGGGGTTCAGGAAGGGTAGGGTGAGGCCGGGGTGTGGATGGAAGTCTAACCATGTAAGAATGTCTTATTTCAGCTGATGTCTAATCATCTAATTGTCTAATTGTCATTGTGGGCTCCTCGCAATCATCATTAGATTCCTCTTTCCTAAGTACAGCCCTGTTTGTTTATAGATGACTAGCCTCGTACCAAGCCCGCCCTTTGCTCTTTTTTACTGAGCCCTGAAGAAGGTGACTGACCGTGTTTGGTTGTACCCCAAAACACGCACCGGCGCAAATAAAAAGTGGGGAACTGAAGATAACGAAAAACTCTTATTAATGAAATTTTATTAAGGGTAAGGGTTGGCCTATTTTTGTTCTGTATGTTTTTGGTGTATTGTGATGATGTAGTATTGGCTATGTCACTTCATCCTAATGTCTACAAATGACAAGTTAATATGTGGCCAACAAAAAAAACATGTTGAAAAGGAAAAATAACAAATAAAGAGAATTATGAGAAAATATGTAAAGGTTCTTATCATTTTTGGCTCAATGCATTTGTGCTATGTTGTGTGTACAAATGTAAACACAGGGTTGGTGGTGAGTGTGTTTTGTTCATACGTGTTTCCTCTTTTCCTGTCTCCCCTCTATTTTCAGCACCCTCTTTTGTTCCTTAGGATACAGAGAGCAGCACTTGGCAAAACATGTACTTACCTGCAAGAAAATGTTATTTTCATAAATTGGTTCAGCGTCTTCTTTGCAGTCTAAAACCATGTTGAAGGTCTAGCAATATATTCTTGTCTTCGGTCCAGCCCACTTCCAGCAAATGTGTATCTTTAGAGACAAGCCACAGTCTCAATTCTTGATCTAGGTATATTCTTCAGAGCATCATCAAGTCATGGTACGCCCCTGAACACTGGACCAAGTAATCTACACTGGGTCTTCCAGAAATTGTTGAGGGTCATGGGGACCTGGGTGCAAACTGTTTTGAAGGCTAAGATTGTATCAGGATTTGAGGAAGCATCAAGACAAATTTCAATATCCTGACTGCAAGTATCTTAACAAATTAGATTTCATTTCTGGAGCCGCCTTATTCCATTTTAAATGTGCAGCCTTGTTCAGTAGCCGTCACAACATTGCATTCATGCTGTTCATTTGTATAATTCCAGGCCAAAGTGAGATTGAGCAGATTTATCACTTTGCCAACTCGATTCCTTGGCTCCATCTTTTAGTGGCAGGATATTGGCAGTGGCTAGGATAGCAGCTAGTGAGGTTGATTCCAGTTGCAGTTTAAGCTATTCTGTTATGGCGACACCTTGGAGAGACTAGGGAGATACAGGGTCCCTGCTCCAGGAATCACCCCATCAATCAGTTTACTCAGTCAGTCCAACTTCGATTTCAAAAACAAGCTGGAAAAAAGTTTTGTTTATTTTTAGTAAAGTTCCCAGCAGCAGAGCGGCTGGCTGACAGGAGCAAGCATAGAGAAGCAACTGACTCGTTAATCAAACAACGCATTCCAAATAGAATACAAAGGAATGCTCTTGTGCACTCGTGAAATAAGACAAATGTTGATAAATATAACATTCACTATGAACTGTTAAGAACATGTCTACTATACAAACTACTACATACCTCCTCTCTTCAATATTATAATAAAAATAAATAACTTAGCACAAAACAAAATCAGCATATTTTTTTGGTAGTGCAAATACTCTTTTAGGAAGATCTACACTATCATTGTTGACTCTTTCATGGACATAATCTTTGACTTGTACATTATCCTTCCGATTGACATTTGGCACAATAGGCACAAAAGTGGAATCAATAATCTCAAAGTCCTCATTGCAATCAATAGGAGTTTCCTCATTACCCACAATACCAGGTGTCAACTGAGATCTTTCTGTGTTACTGTCACGTTCAATATCTGAAAGAGAAAAGTATTGCGATTTATCCATACATATGTTCTTCATCACCCCTGAAGACAAATCCATATATGAATTAGCAACCTGTTTTTCAGTACCATTTGTGACCTTAGCAACTCTGCTTACACTTCACCATGAACCATTATTAAACTTGACTGAGGTTTCCCACACATACAACCTTGAATGCTTTTGAAAACTTTGACTCACCCTTTCTCACTCAATAAGGAAGTTTGAGCCTGACAAAATCTCCAATTTTCACCTTAGTATTATCAATATTATGTTTGTCTAATTCTCCCTTATTTTTCTTGTCAACTTTTGTTTTGGCCTCGGAATACCTTTTTCTAAGGTCAATAATGGGCAATACTTTTCTCAACCAAGCAGGGGATAAAGTGGTGCGTGGAACACACCCTTTGAGTATGGAAAATGGTGAAAACCCAGTTGTCAAATTGGGGGACGAATGGTATGCCCAAATCTTTTCTTCAACAAATTCTTTGATATTAAACCTATTGATTATGGCCGATTGTACAGCCTCCACAATAACCCTATTAAATCTTTCCACAAGGCCATTCATATTTGGAGCATGCTAGGTGGTAACCCCTCCTTAAAAAAAAATCTTTTAAAAATCTTATAACACTGTCAGTGGTGGGTTGAGCAATCCATTTGACCGCTGCCCATTTAGAAAAGTAATCAATAAGTACAATAGCATACATCTTGCACCTAGCTGGATAATCGTACGGTCCCAAAATATCCAATGCTACTTTGTTCCATGGTCTTGTTGGAAACTCAGATTTAACAGGTACAAATTTACTGGTGGCAAGAGACTTATCAGAATTAGAGCAAATTACACGTTGTTTGACAAATCCTGAAATTTGCCTATCCATATAATGCCACCAAAACATTTCTCTTATTTTATTTTTAGTTAAGGTTTCCCCTAAGTGTCATACGTGAGCTAACTTAATAATATTGGGGCGAAGCGCCTTAGGGAATCACGCAATCATCTTAAAAGATTAAATCCCCTGATACTGAAAATGAATTTCTGACCTTCCAATATATCTGCATAGATGGTGACAATACCCTTTGACGAGGCTATTCTTTGTTACAATTTTTTGAATGTTTTGTAATTCTTCATCCTCACTACAACTCTTACACCAGGCATCCTTGGAAAACTCATCCTTACATAGGGGTAAAATATCATCTATAGTAGCAACCACACATTCTTCTAATGTCTCAGGAAACAATTTAACAGAATTGTCAGGTAATCTAGGTAGACAGTCAGCCACACTATTGAGAATTCCTTGAATATGTACTGCTTTTAAATTATACTCATATATTTTTGACAAAATCCTGACTAGACGAGAAGATGCTCTACCAGTACTGTTACTGTTTAGCAACACTAATAAGGGTTTGTGATCTGTTTTAATGGTAAATTCTCTCCCCCACAAATAAGTTTTAAAATGTTCCACTGCCCATGTGCATGCTAAAGCTTCTCTCTCAATAGTTGAATATTAAGATTCAGATACTGAAAGAGGTCTTGAAGCGAAAGCCACAGTATTTTCTGTGACTTGAATTTTCTGAGTAAGTATTGCCTCTAACCCTTCAGATCTGGCATCAACATAAACAGCACAACGTAAACTTTGATTGAACTGAGAAAATGGTGCAGCCTCAATAATGCTTTTTTTAAGTGTATCATACGCCTCCTGATGTTCACTCAACCATGTAAATTTTACTCCTTTCTTAAGTAAATTTCTTAAAGGTAACGCTATTTGGGAAAAATGAAACACAAACCTAGAGTAAGATCTTAATTGATCTTTATCAGAGGGTATGCCCATCTCTTTTATAGCTTGTAACAAACAAGATTTGTGAGCTATACCCTTCGAAAATATGGTGTGTCCTAAATACTCTACCTCCTGTGTTAAAAAGTTACATTTTTCCATTTGTAGTGTCATCCCTTTTTCTTGTAAAACTGACAGTACTTTTGACAATCTCATATTATGAGAATCAATGGTATCAGCAAAAATTAGAATGTCGTCTTGAAAAGCCATAACTCCATCCATGTTTCCAAATAGCCTATGCACAAGCTTTTGGAATACGGATGAAGCGGATGCCAACCCAAACGGCATGCAGGTATATCTGAAAGCCCCTTCTGGAGTTATAAATGTAGTTAAATGTCTGCATTCCTCATCAAGAGTAAGCTGATGATATGCTGATTTGAGATCAAGAGATGGAAAAAAATTTGCTCCACCCAACAGTGCAAAAAGTTCTTGGATCTTTGGTAGGGGGTGGCAATCAATAATAATTTGTTTATTTAATGATCTCAAATCTGCACATAATCTCAAAGACCCACTCTTTTTTTAAACTAAAACTATGGGAGAACCCCATTCAGAGGAGTCTACTGGTTCAATGACACCATCCTTAAGTAATTGATCAAGCAAAATACTAAGTTCTTTCCTAACACTAAGTGGAACATCCCTCAACTTGTGTCTGACTGATAATGCTCCCACTTTCAATTTAATGTTATGTGTGAATCCTTTAACAGTACCCAATTCTTTTCTAAAGACATTCTTGTACTCTGAAATAATCACTTCAATACCTTGCTGTATGGTCATGCAATACACTTTAACATCAGCAGATGCATCCAAAACCATTCCAAGATTACCTTGATGTCTCCATCCCAAAACATGCTGTCCTTTGTCAACTACATAAATGTTACCTAAAATATTGTAATCATGACAAGAAATAGAAGCTACAAAATAACCTAAAATGAATTATTGTCTGACTGTAACCATAAGCTTTAATGTCATTGCTCTCCAACTTCCGTCCAGACCAGTTTTTGTTGAAAAATGCCTCAGATATGATAGAAAAAGGTGATCCAGAATCCACTAGCATTATAGTTGAGAATCCATCAATGATAACTTCGCACTTTGGAGGAAGATATATCTGGTTGTCAATGTCAGTGTCAAAAATATTATGTTGCTTAGGCTTATCTTCGGTAATCATCAAGACTACACTTTCGACATCTTGGATACCATGTTCAGTCTCCAATTGTTTTCCAACAATTGAATTAACATTCCTTTGAGATCTGCAAACTGTCTAAAAATGTCCAGTTTTACCACATTTGAAACACTCTTTAAATAAGGCAGGACAGGTTGATTTGTTGGTATGCAAATTTGATCCACAATATATTTATATAATCAAATCAGAAACAAACAAAAAAAAAAATAGGAGCTGATACTCACTTTTTGACAGTTTAATAATGAAATTAGGTTGCTGACATCTTGAGCAAAATGAAACTCAAGTCACGTTATATGTGACTAATTTGAAGAATACAATGAAAAGAAAACAAAATGAGGTCACATAAGTTACGTTCAAGCCGGAAGACTGGCTGTTAAATAAGTGCTGCCAGGACTCCGAAATTGAAATGTAAACCCTTAGCTTAGATGGAAAGCTACAAGCTGAGAACAGCCTTAATTGCTGACCCACGCTGGGCAAGTCAATAAATCAGGAGATAGCTGAAGATAACAAACATCCATTTCCTACCCACTGACAGTAGAAGAGAAGCCAAAATCCTGTAGTTGTAGTAAATAAAAAGTGAGTAGCTAATTCAACCAACTGGTAATTTTCCTCCGATGTGACTGGCACTGCTGGGAACGCTCGTCGCCAAAATGTTGTAATTAAATTCCAAAAACAAGATGGAAAGATGTTTTGTTTATTCTTAGTAAAGTTCCCAGCAGCGGAGCCGTTGGCTGACAGGAGCAAGCATAGAGAAGCAACTGACTTGTTAATCAAACAATGCATTCCAAATAGAATACAAAGGAATGCTCCCGTGCACAGAAAAGGAAATAAAACAAACGTGGATAAATATAACATTCACTATGAACTAAGAACATGCCTACTCTACTACAAACCACTACATCTTTCCTTCTCCTTTTTCACAGATAGAGTCCAACTTCGAGGGTGGGTCATTGGGGGAGCCTCAAATGATCCCAAGGAGGCTACCAGGCTTTTGCCAACACGAGCATTATGCTGACTACAGGACTTTGTTTCAAGCTGAAAACAATGAGCAACAATAATGGGCCACCACTAACATGTTTTGTCATTTATTTACATGCTGGCACTTAGTAAAGCGAAGGGTCTTCAAAATCCCCACCCCCAATAATCACACTGTGCATACTTGCATACCTGACCAGCATAGTTTGGCATCATGTATTTGAATGCATTTTTTAAACACTAAGAGAGCATAACTACAATGTTTAAAAAAGTCTATACATATTTGGCCATTGGCAAATTAATAGAATAATTGTGAACAATTTGAAGGGTGGGCCCCATTAGGGTGAGGGAGGGGTTAAACGTTTGAAGACCACTGGCTCAGTCTCTGGGGGAGGCAACCAAATTGCCTGTAACCCTTGTAAACAGGGCACATTAGCCCATGGACACAACTAAACCCACATTTTGGCCAAATTTAAAGTCTGATTCAAAATTACTTGGGGGCGGTGGGTTCCATCACTGTTTCGGTCCAATGTATAATACGAAGAATTATTATTTTTGGAGAATATGTGCATTTTAAAGCGCACTGGCCCAGTAACATTAATCTTAGCATACCCAAATTGAACAGGCTTAAAGATTGAATGGTTGAATGTGATGATTCTGGGTCTAATTCTAGTTCCTTTGACGGTTAATGGCAATTGATGCCCTATAAAATACATTGAATCCTTTGCAATACACTCGGGCTTCCTCCACTTCCATGATTCCCCCAACCCCAAAACAAGACAATCTAAAAAAACTGGCAAACAAGTTTGATCCCATTACTACAAGATAACTAAAGAAGCACTGGAGGAAAAATCGAGTTACAACAAAGCTCAAGATGGAGAGAGTCCAAATGTTTCACAGCTAGAATGAGGACATTCTATTACAACCCTTGTATTTTTAGGAATCAACTGTTCTCTCTTAGACTTTAGGGTTCTGTAGAGACTGCAAGGAGTGATACAATGCAGAGGTAGGGCAGGGCATTCTACACGGAGTGCACCGTGACAAGTACACATCATCTTGAAGTCCGTTTCATGTCTGGAAAGGTGAGAGCAGACAGTGGAGCCAGGGGCAGATGTCTGATGAAGCATATAGCAGTTTAATTATCTGAAGGTGAAAATATCTCTAATACTAGATTTTAATGAGCCTTCAGTCAGGCGACAAATTCTATCATGCAGGACTGAAACGCCTCTTGAGCAGAGCCCAGATCATCATTGAAGGATTGGGTAGCATCAGCATTTGGCATTTGCTAGAAAAGAAAGATGAGTATTAGTAAAGGTAACTGGATGAAATAAATATTAAACAGCAAAATGATCAGAGATGACATCTGAGAAATTCTGTAAATCAGAGTAATTGAAAATGACATATAAAAGGGTGGTGGGGGAGGTAGACCTCTTTGGGTTGTCTCAGACAGAAAAGAGAAGTCATGCCTGAGCATTACACTAGTTTGTTACAGCCAAGTACTAATCAATGGATATGAACATGGTACTAAGATCCTGTATTATATAGAAACTGCTCTATTTACTTGATCAAGAATCTGGTACACGTCATTTGAACTAATCCTGTCCCACGGAGAAGGTGGACTCCAGCTTTAACATGGTCAAGGAGTTAATTACTTTTGATGAAGTAGAAGACTTGTCGAACTACTGCCTTTTTAAAAATATATTTTGGCGGCAAAGTCAACAAATGGAGGTTTTTCAGCAGAGGAACACCCACATTTTTCCACTCAGTAAAATGTGATGGTGAGGCAAGGGAGACATTGCTAGGAGAGGTTGGGAAGGATCTTTGAAGTCTAGAGCTCTGGTCAGGATACAGCTGGAGAGGAAGTCTCCAAAGGTTAGATTTAATAGGGGGCAAGAGGAGTGATAGATTACATGGAAGGCAGGCTGACATTCCTCAACACAGGAAACACTGGAGAAAATATTCAGGCCGTGGGGCAATCCAACAATCGATCTGTTCACAACAGCAGAGGAAACAAAATGTCAACACTTTGCCTCCACTTTCAACACCACTAGTCAGAAGGGACTCTCAATGTCACTAAAATGGTGAGGGAGCTTTGCTTACACCTTTCCACCAATTCCCCATGTACCCAAGGTTCTGGCGAAAGCCAACCAAGGACACACCTCATCCTCAGCCCCGCAATGGGTCAGACAGACCTGGTACTCAAACCTGGGGACAAATATTATAGATCAAACCTGAACCAGACCTCACAATGCAGGAGGGAAAGGTGTATCACCCGGAGCTAGCAACACTCAATTTAGCGGCCTGGCTCCTGACACCTACAGCTTCTGTATAAAACCATGGAAATACTAAAGGAGGCAAGGAAGCCTACCACAAGACAATGCTACACAGCAAAGTGCAGAAGATATATCCATTGGTGCACTTAGAACAAAAGAATGGAAACCAGAGCAAAATGGGGGACCTTTACTAACAGACCTCACTCACTTGTTGGAAAGTGGGCTAACCTATTCAAAACTGAAGGTGCACCTGGCAGCAATAGAAGCCTACACAAGGGTCACTTCATGTAACAGGCTTCTTCACCTCGCCAGTGGGGACAATGTTCTTAGAGGGCTCAAACAGAATTTCACCCCCCCCCCCAGAACAGTCCCAGCACTGATATGTAACCTAAACACAGTGTTAACACACTTGATGACAACCGTATGAGCCTATGCACAAAGCAGATCGGTAATCACTCACTCGTATAACAGCCTTCCTAACTGCAATCACCTCACTGCAGAGAGTGAGTGAACTACAAGTTTAAACAATATAGGGACCATCCCTGCAAATAAACAAAGAAAAAGGGACACCTACCTGGCTCATGAACGATTAATTGTATCCTTTTACTGCTCATTTTTTTAGGCACTACATTTTTCTTTGGGCTTAAGAACTCTGCCAGATGGTGCCTTTTCCAGCTGGCTTCCTCATGTACTTCCACCCTCCATGATTTTCAACTGGTTCCCTGGGGTATTTGTCCTCCTTCCATGTTTCTCCCGTGACCAGCTGCTTGTAATCATCTGCTCTCCTCTCAATGTTGTACATGTTGGATTGCCCCCACACACCCTCCTTCTTTTTATGTGTGTTGGTTTACATCCCTCCCTCCTTCCGGTGGTTGCTACTGTTGGCTCGCTCCCTCCCAGCCTTCCTCCCTCCTTCTGTATGTTGTCTGTGTTGGCTTGTCCACATCCATCTTTCTTCCCTCCTTACTGAGTCTGTGTTGGCTTGCTATCACCCATCCTCCCTGCATTTGTTTTCTGTGCTGGTTGAGCCCCACCCGCACTCCCTCTGTTTGTTGTCCGTGTTGGTTTGTTCCCTCCTTCCGCCTCTCCCTCTGGTGTGCCCCCAGTCATCCTCCCTTACTCCTTCTGATTGCCCTCCATGTTAAAATGCCCTTTCCCTTGCTTCCATCATAGGATTTGGTGTTGATGTTGGCTTGCCCCTATCTGCCCTCCCTCCTCCAATTGTCCTTGTTGCCCTTCCCCCCCCATTAGCCATGACAAAAAAGTGATATGACAAGCTACCAGTGCCCATGTCAAGGTGCTTTTTTTATACCCCCACCCTCTGTGTTGCCTCCCCCACAAGCCCTCAACATTTCCACCCACGTCACCCTCCCTCCGAGCAGAACTTATTTTTCAGTCTGCAAAATTATATAAAACATTGTTGAAAGCTATATTTTCTCATCCTAAATTAAGCATTCCTCATCTTATTCCCTGAAAATCCAATGTTTTGTTTGATTTTTTTTTTCAATTGTCAATATTTATGGTGCACATAACAAAACAAACTGAAATCCCAGGCGTCTCGTGAGTAAAGGGCAAGGTACATGACAAACTAAAATAAAGAGATTTACATTTATCACTTAAACCAGTGTGGTTAGGGCATTGGAGTTATGGAAATGTTAGTGTTTAAAAATATTACCTGTCAACGAAAAAAGTGAAAAAAAAAAGTTCTATAAACAGCCTTTTTTTTAATATCAAAGGGTATATATCATACCTTGTTTTAATCTTTGCTCTTTAATTTACATACTGGTTTTTTTGCTGGCTTGGATTTTGTTTTGGCTCACAACCAGACCACAGGTCTTGCTCATCTCTCTTTTTGAATTTGCTGGCTTGTTCCTCAAAAAAGCCTTGATGCTTATGTTGGCCACAGGTCTGGTGGTGGGTGCAGGTGACGGAGACCGTCTGTGCTGCTACCTGAACTCACTCCCCCAGCAATGGCGTAACAAAACTTGAGTACATGAAGGGGGCCCCCCTACTCCGCCCACCACTCAAAACCTCCCAGACCCATTCAGTGTACTCTACTGAGGAGCCTCCTGGAGCTTGCTCACCTCCCGTCCCCATGCACCGCTGGTGCTGCGGGTGCTAACCTTATACCACTGTCCCCCAGTGCACGTGCTGCTTCTTCTGGACAGCTTTTTTATAACTTGCTGCCCCAAAACACAAAGGGTGCCAAGGTACGCATGAGGCTGACTGTCACATGGTGTTGAGTAGCTTCTAAAGACGCCAAAGGGGTCACTCCTCTAATTGTTAGTAGATTCCACCTTCAAATTATACATAAACACGGTCTGAAATAACCTCAATGGGCAACAAATATTGTCCTTAAATAAAAGGCCATTCGTGCCAATAGCAGACGGGTGGTCACACTAGAATTACCCTAGACGTCTCTTCCCCAGGTTCTCTCCTCCTGAAGAATCAAGTAATTGCTCGCCCTGACAACCAAACCCTGGACAACCCTCTCACTCAAACTAAAAACTCCACCCTTCTGATCGGCATAAAAATACTCCCAGTGGGTTCAATTAATTTGGCAAGGAGATTGTCCACATCAACATCATTTTTAACAACCAACATCAAATTGATAGTTATCAAGAACACTATCTGGGCTCTTAAGTAAAATGCTAATTGTAACTTCTGGATTCTCCACACACATTTCGCTAACGCATCACTCTACCAATCATTGCCTTTCTAATAATATTCAAAGCAAAGTTCCTATGTTTCATTTGTTATAACATCTTCACACATCTGTTCCAGGTGATTAGTGGTCAATACACAATAAATACAAATCATCAAAAGGGTTATTGGTGCCAATGTTAGTCAGCAATGATGTATCCATCAACATCATCATTTTTGCAGCTTATTTGCAGCTGACAGCTTGCTGCTGATCCTCCGCAGGGACCCCATCACTTCCTTGTTCCTCAGAGTGTAGATCAGTGGGTTTAGCATTGGGGTAATGACACTGTAAAACAGAGCCAGTAGTTTGCCCACCTCCAGGGAATAGCTGGCCTTAGGTTGCAGGTACATGAATGAGGCAGTACCATAAAAATGACTGACAGAAGTCAGGTGGGCAGCGCAGGTGGAGAAGGCACGACGTTGTCCCTCAACAGAACGTATCTTCAGAACGGTGGAGGCCACTCGGGCATAGGAGGTGAGGGTGAGTAGAAAGGGGGTGAGAAGAATGACCACACAGAAAACAAAGGTTGTAACTTCATTAGCAGATGTATCCGTGCATGCCAACTCCTGGACAGGAGGGATGTCGCAGAAGAAGTGGTTGATGATGTTGGGTCCACAGAATGGCAATGTAAAGATAAACGATGTGTTGCCTAAGGAGAGCAGGGTACCACTGGCCCAACATCCGGCAGCCAGACCCTGGCACAGTCTCTTGTTCATAATAAGAGGGTAGTGCTAGGGGTGGCATACCGCTGTGTACCTTTCGTACGCCATTACAGCTAATAGGAAACATTTGGTTGTGCCCAAGGACAGCAAGAAGTGCATTTGGGTGGCACAGCCAATGAACGAGATACTCTTGTCCTCTGCCAAGAGGTTGGTCAACATCTTGGGCACTGTGACTGATGAATAGCAGATCTGCAGAAATGACAGGTTGCGGAGGAGGAAATACATTGGGGTGTGTAGGCTGGGGTCTACATGCAGGACTAACATCACTGTGGCATTTCCCATTATAGTGATGAGGTAGCCAATCGAGAAGATGATGAAAAGTAGGAAGCGGATCTCAGGGGAACCAGTAAAGCCTAAGATGATAAATTCTGACACGGAGGACTGGTTCACATGCCCCATTGGTCTGGTGTTTGTATTGTTGTTCTGCCTGCAGAGATTGTGGCGAACCAGTCAGCAGCAGAAAGATGTAGATGGTGTGGATCACACTGCCTATGCCAGAGAAAAATGAAGCTTGTTCCCCAAATTCCTTAAATTTACACATACTCCACTCATCAGTCTCCGCACTAAGGGCTTCATTTAGCAGCCAACGGCTCAGATGGCATCCCTGCTGGACACCCAAATTTAGAGTTCATGACCAATTTGTATTTTCGACGAAGTCACTCTTGTCGTCAAAGCTGGTGCTTTCTCAATGAAAAAAAAAGAAAATGCTCTTACCATCCACCTCTGAATGAGACCCCACATCATGCATAATCCTAATCTATCCCCAAATCTCATTCGATCGATACATCAGAAGTACAACCTCTACTGTAGACAAATAAAACTGCTGATCACACTAAAACCACTTCTCCCTCCCCTTCTCCTTCATAATATGGACACAAACCCATCCTGCCCTGTTTCACATAGTGTAACTCACTGTCCCTAGAGTCCATTCAGCACTAGAGTTCTAAAACGGGTCTCTCCAGGTGGTAGCAGGTCTAAGATACTGTGAACATCTCATAAATGCTAGAATTGAATTAATTTGTGTAATGTCATTGCTGTGGTCAGTGATGCCAAAGACCACTCCTACGGCCAATGGCGAGTCACAGAATGTCATCGAGCAGAGGAGAGCAACGTTTTTGTTATTTTTACTTTTCATTCAGTATTCCTCTGTTTATTTAACAATAAATCATAGCAAGCAGTAGCTACCATCAATACAGGAGATACATCGCGAAGGTCAGGAACTCATCCTAAAGGTAAAACAAATCAAGTAACTATAGAATATGGCTTACTGTGTTCTGATGAGATTAGATTATGGACACATTAAGAAAATGGAGGGAAAGGAGAGAGGGGAAGAGATAGGGGCAGTAATGGATGAAAGAAAGTTCAATACTTTTGACATTAATTAAGTTTAAGAGACATTTCTTACACAAAACACGTGGTCATTTGATTGGGTGACCTAAGCCCCGTGTTAAGACCCCAAGAGCTGCTGAAGAGGTGCGATAGAACATTCAAAGATCTATGGGGCAGGCAGGTTGTGGGCCTGATTACAAGTGCTCTTTGTTGCAATCAGGGACGTAGCTTCAGCAGTAGAGTTCATGGAGTGTGAGGCTGAGATTCCCCAATAAGCACTGAATTGTACCCAACAAAGAAAGATGGCGTCATTGGTGATCGGGCTGATGGGGATGGGAGATAAGGGGGCATGAGGGTTTTCGGAGAAACAGAGGTTAGAGTGGGGTTTTATACATTTCTGTGAGGAGGTGAACATTATTATGAAAATCAAACTACACCTGGGAAGGGCCTACGTGTGCTTGGAGTTTTGTTTTGAACATGACTTGAACAGCCAGAATGTGTCCTGGACAACACACCTTATGATCACGCTTTGTGATGCTGATAAGTATTAATAAGAACTTTGTCAATGTAGCGGGCCTACCTGGCAGGGGGCGGGCGTAAAATACTTTATTACAGCTGGGCATATTAATTTAAGTGGGAGTATCTTTCAGAGCCACAGTGATTCACCCCCTTTGAAGGCTCAAAAGATTTACTCTGGGGGGGCAGAAGTAAGCTAATTTTTCCACCTCACAAAAATGCTCCAGTACTATTATATTTGGCCCACTTCCTGAAAAAGCATTATCGAAACAGCAGACAAAAATACTGTTTTTGCATCATTTATAGAGTTGTAGCTGGTTCACAGATCTGACAGGACCTTCCAGGGCCAGACTTTTAGGGGACACCCCACAAGCCCTCTATGAAGTAATGCTGGTGGATCAAATAATTATGACACCCAATAAAAACAGACTCCCTCCTTTTGGCGAATAACATGCAGATTTTGCTGCTTACTGCGCCACAATACCATGACCTGGTAAATACTAATTGTTTTTCCCCTGTTTAAGGTGCAAACTTGTTTTTACCTAGTAATTATCGCGTGCAATAAACATCTTAGACACTGCGTGTAATTGTGATTCTCACACACATATGTTTGTGCAGGGGTCACCATTAAAAGGGCCATTTGAAATCAGGCTGCATATGATGTCACAATTTCTTCGTTTTAAATATCCATATAAACATCAGCGTTTGACCTACACCACACTGAGCAGGTGGCGTTGTTTTGTTGGGCACTAAATAGCACAAGGGTACTGGACTGCCACCTCGTAGCACTGTGGAGTGTATCTGCACACCTCGTGCTTGCAAGGAGCCCTGTCACAACTTTTCCTTCTGTTTCTATCCTTTATAATTACACTAGTCTCTGGTCTATAAGTTGTTATAAGTGCGGATAGTCTTAATAACCGAAACAAGAATGGCACCGTATATTTTTGGAAGTTTTTTGCAAGGGAAGTGGTAGTTCAGCCCTTGCATACTGGAGGCAGGTCCACAACGTCATCGTGGTCAAACAAGTCATGTAAGCAGCACCCCTCAGACCTGATGGCGTGGATGGGCTGTCAGAGTACTAGACCGAGGAACCCAACGTCTAGAGGAGACCCTTCCCCTTGCACCCTGTCCAGTCTGAAGTCCCCCTTTAGAGGTCCCCATCGATTGGAAGAATTTCATACCTATGACCATGAGCAATAGTCTCCTTTAGGTGAAGGCTGTGAGAGGTATTTCAATTTGCTGTGAAACATATTTATTGAAACTGCTAGCGCAGGAGTCTTAGCGAGAATTATTAATGAAATATTCATGTGTACTGAGAGATGAAATTGCATAGAAAACGTACTTAACGTAGAAAATTAATGCACGCATTTGAAATGTGCCCTCGAGAAGTGGTTACCAATGTACACGAAGAGTGATTAATATGCTAATTATGAAATATTGAGCTTTTGTTTAGTAATATATCATATTTCGGGATATATATTAAGTGTTAGCTTTATCAATTGAAAGCTTTAACTTAGTAGAGGTCTTGGCCTAGTTGACTGGTCTCATGTTGAACTGTATTTCTTAACGCGTTTTAATAAACTAGCAAACTAAAGAATTATACTGTGAATTTCCAGTGCAATGAAATAATGTGCTTGTGACTGCAGACTTTCTCACGAGAACTGCTTACTAAAATATGTTGTTCCTGTTGAATGCAACAGTGTAGTTGTAACATGTGTTAGACTGACTTTCTCAGGAGAAAACAATGGAGACACTGACTAGAGTACCAAATTCAACAATATTGATAGCTGACTGCCGGATGATGAGGACATCGCAAACTGGACCAATCCTCGACATGTGAACTGTAAAATACTAGAAATCACTAATCGGATGTTTAACAATTATTGGACAGAAATATTACCTTGCGATCCTTTGGCCAATAGGGTTTTTGGGAGTAAATTCTGACAATTCAATTTAGCTGCACTGCCCCGAGAAGACGCGGCCCTTCCCCATTTTACTGTCACCTGAGTCGCTTTGGCTCAAGTGTTTGAATATTTCATGTTTTAAAAAGAGACTTTGCTTAACTTCAATGCTAACACTTTGCCCTTTCTGAACTTTGCCTGCGATCTTGCTGACCGAGCTGATGTCCTGAGGACGAAGACTGACACTGCTTGCTGATCCTTACTGAGGATAGGTAAATCACCGAGATGTCGACTGTATTTTCTATTTGCTTTTCTTTCTAGGTATCAGCTGCTATATTTTGACAGAGCCATAGCTAGATGGGTTTCTAAATTTGGGTTGATTAAATTGTTTTGCATGAAGCCCAACATGCTGATGCTAATCTGATATTAGTTGAGGAGTTCACTAGATGAAACCTGCTATATACGGATTAATAATTGAAATCTTTCTTTGCTGAACTGATGTACAGTATAACCCTTAATCATATACTTTTGCTATTAATTTGCACCATAATATCTGAGTGTGTTGTAGTTCAAGTCTTAATTAAATTGTGTGTCTTCTGCAGATGCGGTCCAATAGTGCTGTTTCTGTATGTTTATCATTTGATTTTGAGATTAACTTACATTACCTTAGCATTGTTAATATAGGGAAATAAATATTTGAACCTTTAACCAAAGGTGTGGTTATTGGTGACTGAAAGGTCATGGTGTGTCAATTACTGACTCCTATTGATTGTTAAATGTCATTGATTTTTGTTGCAATATTGATAATTTATTATTGAATTGTGATGGTATCGGGTTCATGTGGTGGAAACATCTCAAACGTTTTGGTCAAAAGATTCATTGACCTCGTTGCGTCCCCTTGTAAGTTTACTTATTAAGGTTATGATGTGCCAACAGTTTTGGTAGCAGATTTGATGGTTTGGCCCTTTGGGGGCCCGTCACAGAAGCCCTCAGTGTAGGTTGGATTTATTTTTCAGTGATACAAATTGGAGAGAAAATGTGTCCTTAAGTCCCAAAAATGACTTTCTCAGAATCCAGGAGCTCGCCAAAGTTTGTTTTAGGATGTTCTCGGCTTTCTAGTGATAGTGTGAATGAGGTAGGTTTTGCCCTTGCACAGCTTATGCAAATCGCAGGTGAATTGTGTCATTTGTGAGGCTTTTAGGGAGTTTGCGTACTCTAAATGAGGTTTTAGAAGGAGTGTGCGTACTCTGCAGTGTGAGAGTAGGGAAATTGTTGAACTTCACATGTGTGGCGCCTTGTGCTAAAAAATTGTCCACGTGGTTGTTGATGTATGGACCCTGCGTAGTCTAAGACTCTGGAGTATATTGAAAAGTGTATGAGACACTTGGTTTATGTTGTAATCTGTCCGGTTTAATAGGTCGATTGGCCTTGGTCGACGGGACAGAGTGTGAGTCAAAGTGAGTGAAAGAAAATTTCAACTGAGACCTGGCGAATTCTATGTGCACCAGGACAGGTCCACTGATCAGTTGAGAGTAAAATTTTGAGTGTCGAATTTTGCTTGCGAATCTTGGAAGCTGAGAAAGAGAGAGTAGCTATATTGAGAGGGAATGACCGTCAGTGAAAAATCCATAAAGCTTCTGAATCAATTGTGTTACCTTTTCCTGTTGTAAACCGGCAAATTTGGGTTTTGATTTTTTATTAATGCTTGCAATATATTGCATTAGTTTGTGTGGATCTGAGTTTGGGAGGACAAGCCGCAAGACTTTGCCAGCCGCAGTACGTGTGAGTGCGACGTCACTGGAGCCGCGCTGGGATAGGTTGGTTAGTGAGAATGGTTGTGCACGGATTGGCAGCTGTCTGTGAGGCGCAATTGATTGAGAAGGTAGGCAATTAAAATTCTGGGAATAAAAGTCACTTCCTGATTCGATTTTTATCAAAATAAAAGGTGAAAAGATTACATTTTTCAAGGCTTTAAAGAATGCCTTGAGGGGAGATACATACATTACAACGAGTGTAGGGGAGGTTACACCACCAGAAGGTACACCAGCTTACATCGTGATGGAAGAAAAGGGTGTCGCACCATCTCTTTGGCTAAAGCAATGGTGCAAGGCGTCAGAGAAAGGTTGGAGTTTAGCATTTCCTGTCAATGGAACATTCAATTTGAGAATTTCAGAGGATTTACTGATGGTGCTATATGATTTGAAGTCCCCTCCGAGACCAGCGCAGTTCGAGGCATTAGCAATTTGGGAGCTAGTAGCCAGACAACAACAGCAACAGAAATTTGAGAGGAGAATGAGGAAAGCAGAAAAGACACTAGCAGAGGCTAGATGGGACTGCGTTCAGAAAATTTGGAGAGGTGAGACATTTCAGGGAATTAAGTTGTTTCCAGCAGTCACTCAAGATACTGAAAAGGAAGGAAGAAAAGCTATCCGTAAGTCAAATAGAAGCCCTTCCAAAGGTAGGGAGGCTAGGAAATGCTCAATTTGGGAAGAAGAGTCAGATGATGATGAGCTCCTTACACAGTTACTGAGAGATCGTCCACCACCATATGCAGCACATGAAAGTGGTCCAAGTACCAGAGCTGATCCTTCAGGTCTGACGCAGGGTGATGCAACAATGAGTTTGGTACAGGTTAATCCTGTCCCGACACAGGTTCGGATGCAGAGTAGCCTTAGTGTGCCTACCACTCAAGTGGTACAAAATCAGGTGCAGTTGCCACAAATTCAGAGAATTTATCCTGATGTACCCATTTTAGAAACTTCCACTAATCTGATGGTGCCAACAGAACAGACTTACCAGAGACCAAAGTTGGTTCAGATAGGGCCAACTCCACTTTTACTGCCCCAAGTCCAGCCACAGGTAATGCCGAGATATACTCCGGTAACAGGGACACAGTCAGCCATGTCATCAATAATGAATCGGCATATGAGAATTACTCTCCCACAGAATTTAGGTAGCAGACAGGCTCCAGATGCCATATCCTTGCCTATCATTGTTGGTCCACCTGTAGCTTTGTATGCACAGCCGAAGCCTAGTGTATGCGATCAAGGTTTAATGACACAAAATGCGATAGGAGGAGGTTATAGTGAAAACACTCAAGTAGTGACTCCTGTGGGACCAACCTTTAATGGGTCCAGGTCCTTGTTAGATCTTAGTCCAATTGGAGATCCTCTGGATGCCATGAGAGGGTCGAGTTTGAAATTGCTAACACCGCAGACCTCAAATGCAGTCGCTTCGCAGGTGCCACCAGTACAGGCTAACAGCATTTCATTGCAGGGTTTGACTGCTCAGCAGTTGACCGAATGGTTGGATAAACTGAATACTCTGCATATCACTCCTAAAGGAGAGGACTACTTGAATTACACAAGATTGCGCATGGAAGCAGGTGAGCTCATTGGAAGGACTATGGGTATGAAAGGGTTAGAATCATATACTGAAGCAGAATTGAGATATTTGTGCTTAAAGATTACAAAAGAAGTGAGCAATGTGCACCAGAGATTAGCAAACCTGGCCGAAAAACATTGCATAGAAATAGAAAAGACCAAGCATTTGAAAATAAGTTATAGGATAGATTTCGAGTCAAAAGATTTTGAACACGTGAGATCTGCTGGAATGAAAGCACACCTTAAGGAAATACTTCAGAATGCTCAACTTTGGGGAGCATTAGAAAAGTGAGAAGGCAGATGGGAAAAGAAAAGAGATATAAAGAAAGAAGATCCTGTTGATCAGTCTGCAAACATACAGCAGGATAGGGACCCCATAAAAATGTTACCAATGAGAGAAACCCCAGGAGGGAATTGTGTTCATGTACCTTGGAGTAGAGGTGACATTTTGTCATTTACGAATGATTACCCCAGATTGAGAGAGAAACCAGTAGAATGGTACCTGCAAACAGACAGATTTGTGAAACTTACAAAATGCCTTTGGGAAGACTTGAACACCCTGAGATAGTGGTTCCAGGTGATCTATGGATTGAGTGTAAACGGAGTGTAGATTGGCCAACAAATGAACCAGAGAGAAATAGAAATACAGGCGCACCATCACCTGAGGTAATAAAATAATATTTCAAGGTGATCGAATTCCTGAAGATGAGAATTTTGCCCAAAAAAATTGATTGGCAGAGAATTGACAGGACAGCCCAGGAAGCCAAAGAGTCAATACATGCGTATTATGAGAGATTGTTGCAGGTGTTCAAGCAGTATAGTGCTACAAAGACAATTGAGGTGAAAGACATGATTAATTTTGTGTTCTGATTTGTGGAAGGATTGAAACCCGAGATTAGCCAGATGATTAAGAGGCATTTGATTTGCTAGCAAGCAAACCGATTGATGAGGTGTTGCAGTATGCAAAATATTGTAGCGATGACATCGAAATGAAGCAGAAAAAGCTGAAGGAGAAAGCAATGGTGATGCAAATTAAAGCAGCTCAGTCAGGGATTCAGGGAAACTTTCCACAACAGATGCTGCAGCAGCAGTAGGGGAATATGATGTTTCAGCCGCAGATGAGAGGCAGAGGTTGCGGAGGTAATATGAATCGTGGTCCAGATTTAGGTACTGTAGTGGTTTAAAATGATGTGCAGGAAATGAAGAAATTGTTACCTTGTCACGCTTACGGAACGGTCGGAAATTGGAAACAGGAATGTCTGATGTTGGTGCAGGAAGGTGTTGTTCAGCAAAGTAATGATGTCAATTCATTTCAGAATATGAGAGGACTGAGGATGACAGGTACAAACCCAAATTTCCAGAATAATGTGAATCAGATGCAAAGTATTCAACCCATGCAGCAGGTGCCAATGCCATGTGTACAAATGACACAGTTGCAGCCAATGCAACAGCAGGTTCCCATGGTACCTAGACAGCAAGTGCAATTACTTCAAGCCCCAATGGCACAGCAGCAGGCGATGCTTCCTCAACAAGTCACATGTCAGAGAGTAAGTCAGAATAACACAGTACATAAATTCCCGTTACACAGTGAGAGTGGAATAAACAATGAATGAGCGAGTGAAAGTTCAGAAGAAGAGGAGTGTATGCTTGCAGCTTCCTTAGAAGTAGATCAGAGAGGTTCCTATGTGAAGGAAAAGGTTATGGGTCAGAAAGTTCCATTCTTGGTTGACACAGGAGCTACATGCTCTACAGTTAGAAGTTCCAAAGTTCCTAATTTGCCCCTTTCAGGAAAGACAGTTCAGGTAGTGGGTGCAGCAAATAAGTTCCTGACCAACCCAATCACAGATTTAGTAGAGGTTGAAATTGGCAACTTCCAGGGATTACACAGATTTCTGGTCTGTGGTTCAAATCCAGTATCCTTACTGGGTAGGGACTTGCTGTGTAAAACAAGGTGTTTGATTACTTGTTCAAATGACGGAATCGAGATTCAGACAAATAGTGATGATAAAGAGGAGCAAACCCCAGAGATCAAATATGAAACAGTGAATGAGGAATACCCTCTGATTAATTTCTTCCCGATGTTCACGGCGAAAGCTTCACCCGAACTTGCAGGGAATGGTTAAAGAAAAGGTGTGGGATCTGGCCGGAAAGGAAGTAGGTCTAATAAAAGGAGTTGAGCCAGTTAAAGTAACTGTGAAACCAAATGCAGTGTTCCCTCAGATTCCACCGTACCACATGCCACAAGATGTCCTTATGAAGGTTGCCCAAATTATTCCAGATTTTGTGAAACAAAGAGTTTTAAAAGAAGTGTTGAGCAGCCCATGTAATTCATACGTTTTTACCTGGCAGCTATTTCTTTATGATTTCTCTAACTTCCAGACAAGTTTAAATAATCCAAAACTTCACATTGGAGGCCAATCCTGGGGAGCTCTTCTCGAACAATAAAAAGCTTAGCTGCTACAGAGAGGTTTTAAACGTTCCTCATTTCAGGACATCAGAATCGGTGGATCTCCAGGCTTGCAAAGCATTTAAATGTCTGATACTTAAAATGATGAACTTGTAATTTAAGCAATCGTTTTATAGCGTAGCCTCTTGTCTGAAATGATAACCACGTGTGCAATGCATTTTAAAAGAGCTAAAACAATTTGACATCATGCAGAAGTGTTTAACCTTATTTGCCTTACCCACAGGGCGTAGCTTCCATTGGTGCAGCATGTGCAGTGAGTGGTGGGGGGGGCCTACTGAACCTTGATTACTGCTGCATTTCACAGTTTAAACTGTGTCCAAGGGGCCATTTCCTTCCTTGAACTGGGGCTCACCACACACTGCTTAGGCCACTCATGCCTTAGCATGTTGCTTTCAAGGCCACACAGGACCCTCCATGAAAAGAGCTGTGCCTTGAAAAAAAAGAAACAAAACTGTGACTTGATAAAAGGGTCAATTCCATGTTATAATTTCTTCACCCATCCTCATGAGTGTCCTCTATAGACACTGGAAGTAGGGGTGTGACAGTGCTGCAGCACCCCAAAATTACCATGCTGTAGATCAGAAGGTGAATGAACAATAAAGATGTCTATAAAGTTTGTTTATATCTTATCACATTTTTAGGGTCTTCAAAGAGAGGAGGTCAAATGCCAAGCTATGTCTTCTCACAAATTGTTTATTCTTTTAAATGGAATATTGTTTTTTACTTTTCTTTCTCTTACTGCAAAGTGAACTATGTGACAATCTTTCAGGGTACACGGTGTGAAAGGAAAGGATATAGGTTGGATTATTTTCACAGGCCCATATTTACCACAAAGTTATGCAACTCAGCGCAACAAGCCACCTTACTGTGCTGTGCTGTGTGAAATGGAAGTAATGTGCCATGTTTACCATTATATGGAGCATTCCTGTCCTTTTCTAACGCACTTTTGTCTGCCTTGGCCAATTCAGACACCCTAGCTCACGGTGCCTGTGTTGTCACAGGATTGTTTTGTGCAAAAAGGGACACCTTCCTGCACAAAAACAATCCGCAGAGACATTTTCCTCTTTCCAGAATGCAGCACACATAGAGGAGAAATAAAGATAATGATTTTAATACTTTCAAAACAAAAAAGACGCATTTTTGGTGATGCATAAATGCTAAGTATTTGCTGAAACCTGTTACTATTCTGCAGCTGAATGGGCGAGGCTCATTTGCTACACATGTTCTTTAGGCAACGCTTGGATTTTTCACTACGCCTATGACTTCCGTGATGTAACATTGATGCAGCACACACTGAAACCTGTTCCAGCCCCACTGGTCAGTGCCCATGCTGTCTCCGAACGCCATCGTGCTCTTTGCACATGGAGTCCTATTAACAGCGCCCCCTGCCCCTGTAAAGGCATAATGTACATGTGCACTGTGAACATACTTCACAGAAGCCAGACCAGGCATCAGTGTGCACTTTAGACATGGGCGATGTACCCAGTGCACTCGTGTATTTCCGGTGTCCGTGCACGCGCTGACCTCTCAAGGAATCCCGTGCCCGAAACCGCAGCTCGCGCGTATTTCTGATGGCCCTTCTAGTACTTGTCATAGCGCTGGCAGTAAAACGTCACACCGCCTTCTATGAGTCATTTTGTAAGTCTGGCAAAGTGCGGCATGCGGAGGAAATAACTTTTTTTGGTGGGGGACTGTGGGCGCAGAACTCGAACTGGTGCTCAGCTACAATGTAAACTTTGGGGGTACTCACTAAACATACAGGGAGATCGTCCCTTGGCCAGCATTAAAGACACTCCCTAGACAGCGTGGCAGCACTGCAGAAAGTGAAGTCGAATGGCATCTGTCCCTCTTTACGCCATGTCTTTGTGGTTCCCTCCATATAATTCTCCACCCGGGTGGCTTTCTGCTAACTCCCAGAAGCCACCGATGGAGGTCTATCTGGGCTGCGGAAAGAGATAAGTAACGCACTGGCCCTCACACAATAAATGGACTCCTTGGGTTCTTACATTAACCCTTCATTGCACACGCATCTCTATAGGGCGCCGGCGCATCCCCTATGGCACCTGGACTCTGTGCTGTATATATGGGTGCTAAGCTCCGTACACGGGAGCCGATGCACTGAAAGGCACCCGGGTTTAAGTATAAGAACCATGCTTGGACCAAACTAAACATGCTAAAAGATGGTTCCTTTTCAACACGTCTTTAGACAAATGAAATAGCTGCCACAATCTTGGAGTTTTTAGAGCTGACAACACTTCACCCCATATATAATTACTCCCAAATCCATTCATATATGTAAAGCGCTCTGATGTAGTAAAGACAGAGTCTGCGAGATTAATGACCATGAATGAATGTTGAAGGCGTCTCTTCGTAAATAATGCAAAATAGAAATGTATATACTAAAATTAGAGGACATTGATGTTCTGCGTTAAGCCCTGAGCACCCTCAAGAAATGTCCTGCCGCGGCGGTATTTAACACCAAATGTCCCAGTCAGTTTCCATCAAGGCCTGGCATGGTAATTCCTTCCCCCCACCTCCCACCCGCCGGGGACCTTCGCTCATCTAATCAGCTCTCACGCTCCTGACAATCTACGCTTCCTGTGCTGAGCTACACCGCATGGGTCACCGTCCTGGGGGGTGAATGGTCGTCGCGAGGGGGCGGGGTGGGGGTTGGGTCTTGGTCTTGGAACAAAGTGAAACAGAGCCAGATCTCTCCAGTTTTCTCAGCCCTTCAAAGGTGGGACAATGGCCCAACATTCAGGGTATCCGGTAGAACCCCACGGTGGAATCCATGACTGCGGGTCACAGGGACATCCTCGAGGGCCGGGAGCCTCGAGGGCCGATGAGGTGCGTGTAAGAGAACAAAAGCCGAGGAAGAGCCAAAAGAAAACACGAGTTGGGAAGATAGGGCTGGGACTAGGGAAACCCAAACATTCTAGCGGGGGACCAGGGGCATTACTGAGAACAGAAATCCGTCTTGGCACATTCTGTCGTCCCAGCCCCGGTTCTGTGTAGTTTCAGCGAATGCAGTGACTGGGCACTTACACACAGCACTTGTACCCAGGGCCTTGGCCTCCCTTTCTGCTTTATAGAAGTATATGTTTCAAAGTGTTCCTAGTGGACTCGCGGTATGTCACCAGAGATTAGCACAATGATGTATACTCAATAATAAGAGATCACAGCGCTGTTATGTGTCTGTGTAATAAACATAAGATTGATCTGGATGTCAACAGCAAATCGTAGCTGGTAAATGTCGTATCTTGCTCATTTCATATAGATCCATTCTTAAAATGATCACAGACAAAATCCAGACATCTCAAAGTCTCACAGGCTCCTCAACCGGAGGCGGCACAAGTGCAGAGAGATGTGCCTCGCACTGAAGCCTTTCACTCTGTTCTGACTAGTGTTTGGGTAATTTGTGCTTGGAGGTTTAATGGGCGTGTCTTCTTCCCAAAAGAAAGGGAAATGGTGGACAGCGAGCCCGTTGATTTGGCTTTGAATGTGTGACAAAAACTTATGAGACCAATTGACAAAGATAAACTTAGACCTGAAGTCTACAGACCCAATTCACAATGGCAAGGTAAACTTAGACTTGAAGTCTAAGGACCCAATTCACAAAGGTAAACGTAGACCTGAAGTCTACAGACTCAATTCACAAACGTAAACTTAGACCTGAAGTCTCCTGACACAATTCACAAAGGTAAACTTAGACCTGAAGTCTACGGACTCAATTCACAAATGTAAACATAGACTTGAAGTCTAAGGACAAAATTCACAAAGGTAAACTTAGACTTGAAGTCTACGGACCCAATTCACGAAGGTAAACGTAGACCTGAAGTCTATGGACCAAATTCACAAAGTTATAGCTACGCCTCAGGTCCAGTTTACCTTTGTGAATTGGGCCCTGGGTTCCAAAATCACCAGATTATACTTTTAGGTCCAGTTTACCTGTGTTTCACATAACAGAGCACTGGGTGAAACATTGTATTAGTATAGGGTTGGCGTAAACAGGGTTGGGAGCGAGGGTCCTCAGTGCTAAATATCTTTTGCTCATGGAAGGTGATCATTAACTGCTGTTTGTGACTCTTGACAAAGCTTTGGGAGTCCTTGTATCCCATGAGCACCAGTTCACACTTTTAGTAAGTCTGGGTCTTAAACTGCCACCAAACTAGATAATGCGCATGTCTTAGTTCTATGTATTGAGATCCTGCACAGTAGCTTGGTGACTGGTGAATGGCTTCTGCAGCATAGAATCACCAAATTGCCTTAACAGATAAACACAACCTTTTTAGATCTGGGGTTAGCTAAGACCTTTTGATTTTGCTAAAATTATATCTATGATATACTTATCTGCAGAGGATTTCAGCCAGTCCTTTGCATCCAATGGCTGCTATTATGTCCTTCACATTGGTACCTCGCCCACTGCAGCAAACAGCAAGAGGTCGGTCAGCCCATTTCATCCATTGGTGGCTTCACTGTGCTTGACAGCGTTTTGTCCTTTCACAAGGAGCACACCCACACACAGACTAGCTACTTTCAGACACTGCTATGTCAAAGTGTGCCTTTTGAGAAAAAAAACGTACATGGCCAATATTTCCAGGACATAAATTGCGAAAAACAGTGAAAGACAGTATTTTCTTATTTTGTTCCTACAGTAGCATCAAGATTAGTTTGGATATGACTTGTCCTTGTCTGTAGCACTCTGAGCAAAGGAACAATGGATTGGAATCTGTACTGCAATAATTACGAATCCCTGTTGCTTTCCCTATCGTCGCACACCCTCCAGCTCCCCCCTGCCTTCTACCGTCCTTCCCACCCTTATCACGTCTCTGTTGCATCCTCCATCCCTCCTACTTCCTTGCAGCTTCACCTCGTCAGTAAAAAAGCACTGTGATGCAGCCTGTGCTGGCCCTGTCATGGTGCTTGTTTCTAATGTTTCAGCCATGCTGCTCAGTGCCAGCTGAGCTGCTGTTCAACAAGGCTGAAAGTAAAGAAAATTGGCACGATACGACTTGGTCAATGCTGGCCGCTTCGTGCCACTTTTTTCCTTTACTTTCAGCCATGTTGCATAGCAGTGCGGCTGCGCTGATACCACCTGCCTAAAAAACATTGACAAAGCTAATAGATCTCGAATAGGCAAGACCTAATGGCTTTGACAATGCTTGTTATTTTTCTCAATGAAACTCCTTAAGTGTAATGGGTATGCCCTGATGTAGGTCCTAGACTCACTCGGCCTTAAAAGACAATAATCACATCACTGAGGAGGTCTGAAACTGGTTTTGGGTTGGTTATGCTCCCGTTGACAGAGAACTTGACATGGCAGTGTGGGCTAGACTCTTCCTATCAGAATAGGACAGCAAATGATTTGCACAGTTCAGTGTCCAGTGGTTCACTACATTAGAGACTCAATTCACAAAATACATGGACTATGATTCCGCCTATGTAAACTGTAGCCAAGATTAATTCGAGCATTCCCCCAGTCACTTTGTTTTTCTCAGTAAAGCAAAAATCTCAACAGGACTTCCTGCAGTAACACGTTGCCTCTTTTATCTCCAGACATTTAAAGCAGACCTCGGGCAGCAAAAGTGAGAAAGTAAGAGTAAAACTCAAGACCATGTAAGCTAAATGTACCAAGAGAGCAGGAAAGTGGAAGTCTGGATAGTTATGTTGTTCAATATATGCCATTAACTCAACTAAGGTCCCATACATGGTAAAATAAGCTATTATTTCACAGTTTCATTTTTCGTTTTACAGTAAGACAAGACAGGGCCACTGGAATGATGTGATTTTGCAGCTACAGCATTTTCCACATAAGTATATATTTTCTGCATTTCCCACATAATTAGACATCTGCTGCATCACCTGCAGAATTAAGACAAATAAAGTCTCATATCTCTAACCTAACAAAAAATACTAAAATCACAGCTACCTGTTTTGCTGTGCAGTGGAAGGCCCTATGCTAGGGTTGGCTGGTGATCTTTCAGTTGCTTTTAACTGTATTTGGCTGTTGCACTATTACTAATGAGGTGGAACCTTTGCCTAGCAGTGTTAACATGTGAAAAATACACAATTTTGAAGTCATTCTATCATAAAATGTGGCACATTCATTTGCATAATTTGCCTTTTCTTGCTGCACATTTTAGTCAACCCTGCTGCATAATTTGGTTCTTCCCTGCTGCATAATTCCAGTGGCCCTGAATATATCCTGTAACATAAATTGTCTTTGAGACTCCATCCACCCACCAGTCTTTATTTACAACACATTGTAACAGGTTCAGTGCAAGGGGAATGTTATTGCCCAAGCAAAGGTCACAATGGTGGATTCAGTAGAGCCCAACTTATGTTACCTCAAGGCTCACCATGAGAATACAATCAATTCTTGGCCAGCTTCCTGGCCTGGACCATCTCTTCCTTTGCAGGCCTTTGTATATGCAGCAGAATCATATGAGCTATTGGAGATAACATCATTCATCCCATATGTTTGTAAATGTGCTTTTATATATTTGTTGCTCATCAGCCATAGACCAAATTACTGCACTAAACCATATACCTATAGGTTACCTTGCTACTCCATAGCCAAGCCATGTCTCACTTGGCTACTGCCAAAACAGTATCACATAGTAGTTTCTTGTATTTCCAGAGCCAGATGATCTCTCCAGATAACCAACAACAAAACTCTGGCATGTTAGAAATTGAGTTACTGGTTGACTGGGGTGTAAGTCCAGATCAAGCAGCAACCACAATCCTAATAAGGGTAAGGCACAAGCAAACAACAAATTAACCTGTGCTCATCCCCTGGTAGCTCGGCACAGAGCAGTGAGGCTAAACTTAGCTTTAGCCTTAGAGGCAATGTGTAAAGTATTTATGCAAAAGACAGACAGTAATAAAGTGAAAACACAACACAAGAAATATCCAGAAACCAAATTAAGAAAATAGAGTACATTTTAGTAAATTATTCAACATCAAAATGTTAAAATCCAATTAGGGTAACTGGAGTAATAATTTTTAAAAGTTTTTAGTGAAAACTAGCTCCTAAAAGATCAAAGCGCCAACCTTAGACATCTAGCCACACAAGATCCGGTCAAAGATAAAAGTTAAGGCCAACTGAGACAGAGCACTGTTCGCCAACAAGAAGAGGATTGGACATGGTCAGCGATTACCTTCGGACCTTTACCTGTCCTGAGACAATGTTGTGAGAAGATAAAGTTGAGCGGGGCAAGGCTTCAAGAGGAAGCGTAGTTGTCGGATGGCCTTGGATCGAAGATGCAGTGAAGATTTCTGCTTGCAGACTACTTTTTGACGCAAAACTGCCTTTGTGCGATTTTGCATCAAAAAGTATAGGGCCGGCTTGCGTCATTCCAGGATGCCAGCCGGGTGCCAAATTTATGAAATGGCGCAATCCGGCGCAAAGGGTAGGCTAACATCATGGAAAATTACGTTAGCCGGGTGGTATTATGGGAGAAGGGTGTTTTGCACCAAAATATGACGTTGGTTGGTTAGAGTAAAAAAAGATGATTCCAACCAGCCTAGCATCATTTCCTGATGCAAAACCATCCATACCACATGACTCCTGTCTTAGAAAAGACAGGAGTCATGCCAACAACCCCAGTGGCCAGCACAGGGGACAAGGGTCCCATGGGGATTACCATTGCACATAGTGCCATGTATGTGGGTTCATTTCAGGGCCCCCAAAGTCACTGTAAAAAAAAAGTAAAATACTTACCTCTACTTACGTGGGATGGGGTCCCCCATCCAGTGGTGTCCCTTTGGTGTTGGTGTTCCTGTGGCTTGGGAAGGGCACCCGTGGGCTCTTTCCATGGTGCTTGACCATGCAAATGGGTGCACAGGTCCCCAAACACCTGCCTTCACCAGGAGTTAAATAATGTCGCTAAGCAGGCTTAGCGCAATTATTTAGGACCGCTAGGGCCATAGAGTCATTTTTTGGACGGGAACACCTACGTTGCATCTTATTGACGCAAGGTAGGTTCACGCATCCAAAAAATGACTTTAACTCCAATATTTTGGTGCCAGCTTGTCTAGCACCAAAATATAAATATGGAGTTTAGTTTGCACTGAATTAGCGTCAAACAAAGACGTTAATTCAGCACAAAGTATAAATCTGAGCCTCAATTGCCGAAATGGAAGCAAAAATACTCCAGTAAGGTGAGGCAGAGGGCTGTAGCCAAACACAGTTCCTCAAGGTCGAATACCCCTTTAGTGAAATTACTCTGAAATGGATTTCCTTCTGCAAAGAGGAATGTAGCGGGAGAAGTCACAAAGTCATTCCAACTGGCAATGCACCTCGGACAGGCAGGCAGGTTGGGTCCCGGTTTCATCCTGGTTCTCAGAGTACTTTGTGTCCAGTGGGTGGAAATAGGCATGTTGTGCTGCTAACTCTGTGATTTAGTGCCTAGAAAGCATTCCACACTGAAAAATAAGCACAAATGGCACCATGCAGTGTGCCAGAGGGTGCAGCTACTTGAGCTGATTTTGCTGCAGCTCAAGTAGAGTTTCTACTCAAGTGGCAGCCTTCTGACTGTCAACAGTCGCTACCGCCTAAGACTGGTCGCGTTAGAAAATTCTCGCCGGGTGTCCTGGTGACCGAAAAGCACGCTGGGGATGCAAAATTTCTCTCACCATCTTACAGTTTTTGTGCATGCTTGAAATAAATTCCACCAAGTGGCGACTGGACGAATTTGGCCAGATCTTCACCTTACAAAAGTAACGCTAAGCCTCTAATATTCTAGTAATTCTCCCAGCAGAACAGAATATTTTGCCCACCCCTAATGCCAACTGACATGGCAGTTTAAAACTGCATTCAGAATGCAGTGGCATGACTGGGATATGTTTTAAAGTGCTACTAAGTAGGTGGCACAATAAGTGCTGCCGGCACACTGGTAACATTTAATTTACACCCATGGGTATATGGTGTACCACTCTACAAGGGACTTGAAGTAAATTAAATATTCCAAATGGGTCTCAGCCAGTTTTACTATGGTTAGCACTTTAGCACTGGTTAGCAGTGGTAAAATGCACAGAGTCCCAAGGACAACAAAAATAATATCAACAAAAAGTGAAAAGTAAAATGCAAAAAGTTTGGGGGTGACCCTGCAGAGATGATCAGGTCCAACATAACGTTATTCTTAGAAAACAGGCTTTTTGCAGCTTTTCCCCAACTTGTTTCCCCTTTTTGGAGTATTAGCTGCTGCTTTTCAACTCTGAGAATGCACTGATGCCTGCTGACAAGTCCTCAGAGGCAGTGCTGGTTTCCCTTGTCTAAAGTATATGTTGCATTGGATACACCCAATTGGCATGTGTTGATTTACTTATAAGTCCCTAGTATATGGTACTGAGGAACCAAGGGCATGTAAGGGTAGTTGTCCATGAAGAACTGCAGCACTGGTTGTGCTACTCTGTGTGACACAAAGTGAAAACACAACTTTCAGCTGCCATTGCAGACTGAAGAAACTGTGCATGCACTGCACATTTCAAAGTCCCTTAACTATATATGTGAGTCTCCTCTAAGACAGGCCTATGTAGTCCTATAGCAATGAGCTTTATATTGTTAAGACAGACATATATTTTTGATATGGCTATACAGCAAAGCCCTAAAGTGTTGGTGTTTGCCGAGGACAGTTAAGTAGCCTTATAAAGTAATTGCAGAGTTAACAGTTGGCACGCCAATGCATCTAATGTCTGACTGAGGCTACCCAACTGTATCATGTAAGGTATTAAATTAAAGGGGACATCAAATGCAACTCAATGGTGCAGTCAATATCTAAGTAAATGTTAATGCTGGCAAGTGTTATGAAAGTTGCCCTACTTTGACTCAGTAGTTCAGTTGCTTTGGGGAGGTACAGGGACTGAGATGAGTTTCTGCCCAGCTCATTAAATGACTCCCAGGCTGAGAACAAAGGCTGTTGCCTGACTAGAGGTGTGACCCCCAACCACAGGATGGGCTGCAAAGGGTGTTAGCCTGATGGACAGACATCAAAGGGTGGTGCACCCTCTGGGACAACATTCCCATACAGGAAGTTCTTTGGGCTGTATTTATAGGCTCCTAGAGTCACAGAAGTGTCACTTTTCGTGACGCTCTGGTGGCGCTAAGCACTTTTTGTGGCTTAATGCCACCTTGTAAATATGGCCCCTTCCCAAGCAGCACTGTGTGTGGAAGGGGCGTGCAATGGGTGTTGCTGTGGGCGTGCCACAGCAACACCCATTGCATTTTGACGCTGCCTCAAACGTATGAAATTTCATAAACTTGAGGCAGTGTCAAAATTGAATGCCACCCCCAGGGGTGGCATTAGCAGTGCGCAACTAGGAGAAATACTTTTATTCCTCCTCATTTTTTGCTTTTTCTATGCGTGCTGCATTCTGCCGCACGCATAGAAAAAGTAGAATGCCAGAAATTATTGTTTATTTGTGGGAAGGTGTCCCTTCCTGCACATAAGCAATCATTAGAAAATGACGCTTTAGCACTTCTGTGTGTGCTGCATTGTGCCCCGGAGAACCCTAGTGTGTTCCTTTTCCAGAAGGCTTGCAGTGATTTCAGTTCCTTCATGGTTTGGCTATCCTGGAGAGGAGTTTCTCTTGTGACAACACCCTGACAGCACCCCATATGTGTAGCATCATGCCTTGCTTTTGCCACCATTCTCGAGGGTTCTGTCTTTATATGTGTAGAGTAGTCCTCAGTTTGAGCTAATATTGGTTAACACCTAACTCCCATTGCACATCAATCAGGTTCGCCTAGAGGAGAACATTGCCAGTCACTTATGACCACTATCTGGGAGGACGAGAACTATTCCTCATATCCAGAATTGGACATGTCACATCATAAACCCCTTTCCTAGTACTAGTAACCCAAGTTCTAGCACCAGTATGTTGATCAAACCCTGCATGAGTACAGTGTTGAAGTATATATTTTATAACTGAATCAATCATTTCTAGTAAAAGCATGTAGACTGACTTTTAGCATAACACACATGATTCTTTTCTCCTTCACACAAATACCTTTTGGACAGACATGGCAATGTGCAGTCTGAAAAGTCACTATGCAGCACAGCATTTGACAAATTTTTTCAACAAATGGATAAGCATCTAGGAACATCCACACCAGTGTACAAACAAGGACTTAAGTGAAAGCAAATATTCCTTGGACTTAAGAATTAATCAAGGGCAATGCCAGGCCCTCCTGTCCTAGGCCTTGCAGATTTTGACTATGGTTATAAGGCCTAAGGGAGTAGTGTCCTTCCCTGGACTTCACAGCACTGACACATGGATGCTAGTCCCTGACGACGAGGCTCCCCACCCTCAGTTTTGCAGTACTGCACCATTACATTCTTCCTTTTTAGCACATTGAAAGAGGAATTTTCTATAATTTAACCTATAGATGTCACCTCCTGTGCTCAAGTCATCCCTCCCTGTTAACAAATACTGCCCTTAGCAGGTCTGTACAGGGTAATTATTGGTACCAGTCCTAAGACAACCCACTTGTCTGGACTGCGGAATGCTTCACAGCTGGCCTGATGTTGCATCATCAGTTGTCTAGCCCACAGTAGAGCTTTGGCAATCAAAAAGCAGGGCATTTGCCATCCTGCAGTAACTAGTTGCATAATGCAGGGCAAACATTTGAAATGCAGGATAATCCCTGCCAACTTATTGCTCTGGGTGCTGCAGCACTGGGCCATGGTTGCAAGACTCATGGGAGAGGGTTCAGTGGAGTAACATTGGTTCCGTAAGTCTTGGTTTAAACTAGGTAATTTGCCATTCACAGTCCTATTGCTAAGAATAAAATACAGCCATGTTTTCTGTACAATAGGCATTTAAAACACCTCAGCTTTGGTGCCACTGCACTATTAGTAGCTATGTCTCTGAGAGAGGCTCCTTCCTCTGTCACTCACAGCCATGGTCCACTGCTGCCAGTCTCAGGGGAGGGCACCCACTTCTTTGGGCCAAGTAACATTGATCGCCAGCTGCTAGACCCAGGAGAGAACAACCAGTCCTCCTAGTGTCATGTGCCTTTTGCTTACAATGCAAATTTGACCCTTATCTATTGGCTAGACAGTAAAATACAGTCATAAATTTGAGCACTGGTCATCTGTCACTGTACTTGGTGCACTATTGATCACTTTGCTTCTGAGAGGACCTTAGGGTCTTGGTTCAGTGCTGCAAGTTCAGGGAGGGTCTGCTCCCATGGGCCTGGCAGCAGTGTATCATGGCTGCGAGGCCCATGGGCATGGAGACAGTGGCATAGAAATTGTTCATTGCACTGTGCCACAAGCAAGGGCAACTGACCTCCTGCATTGTCTTGCCAACCAATGAGACAGTAATTGTAGTTGTCATTGTATTTATACTATTACTTTGGGTGCATTGCACACTTTAACAATCTCAACACCAGTGCCATAGTATCTCCTGCATTACTGATAGCTATGACTCTGACCGAGGAACCTTCCCCAGTATTTCCAGAGTCAGGGTCCAGCGCTGTGAGGCTCAGGTGACAGTGGCCTCTCTTGGATCTGGCAGCTCTGGATCATGAATGAGGCCCATGGGAGAGGAACCAGGGGCATAGCAATTGTGCCATGGGCCCAGGTGTAAGCAAAGTAAATTGCCATTCACATCTACTGAATGGACAGTAAAATACGCCATAATTTTGGCTCATGTTTCACCTATCACTGAGGGCCTTGATGCAACTACCTATTCTGCACTATTTATAACTACGTCCTGAGAAGGGACCTGTTAGATCTGGCATCCTTGGCGTGGTCTCCCTTGTCTTTTGTGCCTCTGCTTCTCATGTTTTGACTGTGTGCTGGGCTTTTTGCTGTTTTTGGTACTCTTGGCACTTTACCACTGCTGACCAGTGCTAAAGTGCAAGTGCTCCTGTACGTATAATTGGCTTTCCATGATTGACATATTTCATGTACTAGTAAGTCCCTAGTACAGTGCACTAGGGGTGCCCAAGGCCTGTAAATCAAATGCTACTAGTGGGCATGTAGCACTGGTTGTGTCACCTACATAAGTAGCCCTGTAAATATGTCTCAGTCCTGCCACTGCGGTGTCTGTGTGTGTAGTTTTAACCTGCCAGATCAACTTGACAAGTGTACCCACTTGCCAGGCCCAAACCTTCCCTTTTTATACATGTAAGGCACCCCTAATATAGGCCCTAGGTAGCCCCATGGGCAGGGTGCTGTGTATGTTGAAGGTTAGACATGTACTGATGTGCTTTACATGTCCTAAGTGAAATATGCTAAATTCGTTTTTCACTGTTGCTAGGCCTATCTCTCTCATAGGTTAACATGGGGGCTACCTTTAAATACCTTTAAAGTGTAGATGCCCTCTGGGAGCAGACTGAAATATGGAGTTTGGTGTCTCTGAGCTCACAATTAAAAAATATTTTTTTTAGTAAAGTTGGTTTTTAGATTGTTAGTTTGAAAATGACACTTTTAGAAAGTGGGCATTTTCTTGCTTTAACCATTCTGTGACTCTGCCTGTTTGTGGATTCCCTGTCTGGGTTAGTTTGACAGTTGGGCTGTTTGTGAATCTCCTCTAGACTGTAACACAAAGGGAGATAGTGTGTAGCCTGCGCATCCTGGTGAGCCAGCTGTGCTAGAATGGAGGGAGGAGTGGTGACTTACACCTGAATGGGCTGTGCTTGCCCTCTCACAATGCAGTCTCCCCCCCCCCGGTGTGTGTCTGGGGCCTGGCCTGAGCAAGGCAGGATCTTGTGAACAACAGAGACTTTCCTTTGAAGTTTGCCTACTTCAAAGGCAGAACGGGGTATAAGTAGTGAACCCAAAATACCATACTTTAGATTTCTTCAAGAGCACTGTTGGAGTCAAGAGGAAGGAGAAGAGCTGAGGAGAAGTGTTGCCTCTACTGTGACTGTGATTTATTGGGCTATCTTGCAGTTGCTGCTTCTGCCTGTTAAAGGGGACACAGACTGGAGTTTCGTGGTGCATTCATGCTTGAGAAGAATCTCTAAGGGCTTGAACTGAGGTTGCCTCCTGTTTTGAAGTCTCAGGGCTATCAAAGACTTCCTCTGCCAGCATCTGGACTCTCTGCTGAGACTCCTGCCCTGGAAAGTGATGTCCTATCCAGTCCCTGGGCCTTTCAAAGGTGAAGTTGTCAGAACAAGAGCTGAAATCCATGCACAGAATGGCGTGCAAGGAAACTTCTGACACACCATATGTAACGCAGCTGATAAACGCATTGTCCCTATGCGTCAAAATCATCCCGACCCTGCGTGGATCCGAGGTGCTCCGTCTGGAAATTGAAGCATCGGTCTCAGCAAGGGAGAAAAATGATGCATCACCGACCCAACTGGAGAAGAAATGATGCATGGCCTCACTTGCGAGTAAAGAATTAACACATTGCTGACATTTCCGACACATGCTCATCCGTGCAGCTTTATTTTTGACGCAAACCAGGTACTTCGTGTAAAATCAACATTTCCATTGTTTTCTATGGAGTAAGACTCTTATTCTTTTGAAACTTCATATCTTGACTTGTGTATGTTGGATGTTTGTCATTTTGGTCTTGGTTGATTTATATAAATATTACCTATGTTTCTAAACTGGTGTGGTGCCCATTTTTTTACTGTTTTCTCTGTGTTACTGTGTGTGTTAGTACAAATATTTACACATTGCTTCTGAGTTAAGCCTGCGTGCTCGTGTCAAGCTACCAAGGGGGTGAGTGGGGGTTAACCAGGTGTGTTTCTCATTTGCCCTGACTAGAGTGAGGGTCCTTGTTTAGACAGGGGTAACCTGACTACCAACCAAAAACCCCATTTATAACAGGACCCTTCCACTTGGCCTCACAGCCATGGCCCAGTGCTGTGATGCACACAGAAGCGGAACCCTTTCCCCCGACCCGGCAGCGTTGGATCATAGCAGTGAGGCTCAAAAGAGGGGGGCCCCTTTCCTGTGCATGGAAAAGCTGGATAATGGCAGTAAAGTGCATGGAAACAGTGGCATAGTAGTGGTGCCACAGTCCCTGCTCCAAGTAAGGCAAATTCCCATCCCCTGTGCTCTCTTGGGAGTAAACTACAGCTAAAAAGGAGCTAATTCCTGGTGCCACTGCACCTGCTGCTCGACTGATAGCTACTCTCTCCAGAGAAGCCCCTTCCCCTGGGCCTGTTGACCAGGGTCCAGTGCTGCCAGGTTAAGGATAGGAGTCACCATCCCCTGGGCTTGGCAGCACTGAATGCTGGCTACAAGGCCGAGATGATGGCATCCCTCTTCTTAGTGTCGGATCACAGTTGTGAGGCCCAAGTGTGCAGGTTCCTGTTTCCTGGGCTCCAAGTGGTGGATCATGACTAAGAGGGTCACCGACCACGGGAGCACCGCCAACAGGCTGGCGGTGCTCCAATGAGCATTCTGACCGCGGCGGTTCAGCCGCGGTCAGAAGCGGAAAGTCAGCGGTCTCCCGCTGACTTTCCGCTGCTCATTGGAATCCTCCATGGCTGCGGAGCGCGCTCCGCAGCCATGAGGATTCTGACCCCCCCTACCGCGGAAAGCCGCCATGAACAGGATGGCGGTAGGGGGGGTCGCGGGGCCCCTGCCGTGTCCATGCCAATGGCATGGGCACGGCAGGGGCCCCCGTAAGAGGGCCCCAAAATGTATTTCACTGTCTGCATTGCAGACAGTGAAATACGCAACGGGTGCAGTAGCACCCGTCGCACCTTCCCACTCCGCCGGCTCGATTACGAGCCGGCATCCTCGTGGGAAGGTCGTTTTCCCCTGGGCTGGCGGGCGGTTTAACTGGAACCGCCCGCCAGCCCAGGGGAAAACTCGTAATACCCGCCGCGGTCTTTTGACCGCGGCGCGGTAATTTGGAGGGCGGGATCCTGGCGGGCGGCCTCCACCGCCCGCCAGGGTCATAATGAGGCCCTAAGTCCCTTATTATGACATTGGTGGTAAAGCCCGCTTACCGCCCCGGTGATGGCCGTCAACATACTGCTGCGGTGGCGAATATCCATTTGCCATATTATGACACACACACACCAATCCGACATGCACAAATCTGCCAGCCCAAAGGTCAGTGATAAAGTGCCGGTCCCAACACCCATACCGTTATGCCAATAAAACAATGCCCATCACATTATGACCCACGAATCACCACGGCGAACATTCAACGGCGGTAAACTATTGGTGGTACATACCACCGCGCTCATACAAAACAACACTACATTGGCCAATACTAAAAACACACACCTGACACTCATACACACACCACACTCAAAGCACTATAAAACTCACCCCCACATTACCCACAACCCTTTACGAATACAAATTATTACCACCAGACTGACACCAAGACCACTGCAACAGCTAGACACACATACCACTTACACCCATACATCCCTCACGTACCCCACAACACACACCCCACCACATTACTCAACACACTCTCACCAACATACACCACACAACACCCATGTCCCCACAAAGGCACCCCTGTTTCACTGATGAGGAGTTGAGGTTCATGGTGGAGGAAATAGTCAGGGTAGAGCCACTGCTGTTTGGAGCACTGGTACAGAAAATATCCATTGCAGGGAAGGTGGCACTCTGGCAGAGTATCGTGGACAGGGTGAACATTGTGGGACAGCACCCAAGAACAAGGGACAACATCAAGAAGAGGTGGAATGACCTATGGGGGAAGGAAAGTTCCATAGCAGCAAGGCACCAGCTCACCATCCAGAGAACTGGCGGTGGACCCCCAACTCCTCCCCTACAGCTCACAGCATGGGAGGAGCAAGTCTTGGCAATACTGCATCCTGAGGGAGTTGCTGGATTAGCCGGAGGACTGGACACTGGTGAGTCAAGATTGACTACTTATCACCCCATACCTGCATGCCATCTCACCCCCTCATCCCTTCACCCTCACTCCCATCACTCCACTACATCCCACATAATGCACCTACACAAATGACTAACCCAAATGCTAAATCCTGAATGCTATACCAATGCATGGACAGCCCTCCCAGCTCTGCATGGACACCCATCACCAAAGCATGCATAGCATAGGGAAACTAACAATCATACAATCCATCACCGTACACAAGCAAAAGGTGGCAGGGCAACAGCAACGATAGAGGGTAAGCCAGGGATGCACAATATGTCACAGACATGACGCATAATAAATTCCTACAGATGCCCCAGCCAATGTCAGCGGAGAGGAGGTGCCACGACTATCTAGTCCCCCAACAGAAGATCCCCCTGTGATGACAGTAACTCTGGACTTCAGGATCTGGACCAGCAACCTGGCCCATCAGGGACCACTGGACAGCCGGTCACCCCAGCCCACTCACAGTCCACCACAGAGCCTCCCGCATCAGTATCCAACACCACAGCACCCACCCAGTGAACCCACACCTCTGTCCCCAGGACACGTTAATCAGCAGTGTGCCCACCTGAACAGGGTCCCTAGTCCGCATCTCATATCCAAGACAATCAGGGACCTGCGGTCAGTGGCAGTGAGCACACCGTTCAGGGGACAGAGGCACAGACCATAAGGGACACTGGGAGGACTGCTGTGCGCCACGGGGAGGACAGGACCAGGGAACCGACTCTCCAGGAGGCACTCAATGAGATCCTGGGAGCCTAACAACATTCCCAGGACACGATGGGCCAGATCCTTGACAACGTGCAGGAGAACAGGAGGCTGCAGGAGGGACAGTGTTAGGAAATCGGGGAGTAGTTGCAGGCCATTAACACCACCCTGATCTCCATAGCAGGGGTGCTGGCGGACATGCCCAACATCATGAGGGAGGCAACAGCACAGCTGCTGGCCCCTACCACTAGCCAGTCCATTCACCAGCCCTCCACTTCTGCTGCAGCTAATGGGCAGGAGGCCCCACCACAGGAGCCACAGACCACCAGCACCCCTCCCCCTGCAGAAGATGAACTACCCCGCAAACTTTCCCTGTGAACCAGACAGAAGCCAGAGACACTTGCCATGACCACTGTCAGGAAATGAGACTCTCCTGACTGTCCCCTTTGTGTCCCACACTGTCACCCTGTCCCCTTTGAACTGTCTTTTCTCCCATTCCTATGGCCACTTGGACACTGGCCGGTGCTACAAATAGACAGGAACAATACCTTGAACTTTCATCCATTATCACCCCATTCCATTTCACTTTCCCCTCAATTTCTTAGCACTACAATAAACACGCTTGAACACAACTTGACTACTAGTTTTTTATGTTTTGAAAATGCACATTTATGGAAACAGTCACATCTAGTGCAAATGATCTGAACACTATGAGAGCATAGAAATAAGGACCTGTAGTTGTCTGTAGTCAGCACATCAGTACACTGTTGTTATATCACCAACATCTGTAAAATGACAAGCCATAGGTGACAGCAAGTTGATATGCAAAGGCAGTTAATACAATCATGTTACAGCCACACAGAATACACCAATAGTCATAGGAATCGTCAGTTGCTCTGTCTCACCTGTGTGTCATTGGAAGTATTGACAGATAACTGATGTTCTGTTGTCCTCATCCTCATCCTCAGACTTTTCATCCTCACTGTCCTCAGTGTCTACTGCTGCCACAGGGGCATCTCCAGTCACCTGCAGAAAGTGTACATGCCGCCTGAGGGCCAGGTTGTGCAACATGGAGCATACCACTACTATCTGGTAGACCTTCTCGGGTGAGTAGCACAGGGATCCACCTGACAGATGGATGCACGTAAACCTGGCCTTCAGGAGCCCAAAGGTCCTTTTGATAATCTGTCTGGTTTGCTCATGTGCCTCATTATAACGTTCCTCTGCCCCTGCCCTGGCATCCTCACAGGGGTCAGCAGCCACAATAGGTTTGGGTAGCCAGAGTCACCTGCAAGTATTGAGGAATCACATTAAGCATCACAAAATGATTTGGGGGTGGCACCAGAGGCATACACTAACATACAGTGGGTGGGGACCAAGGCTCACCTATCAGCCACACCCTGTGCCTCTGTAGTTGGGCTATCACATTTGGGATGCTGCTATTCCTCAGAACAAAGGCATCATGCACCGACCGACCCAGGACATTTAGCATTGACGAGGGAGATGTACTGGTCCCCCAGGCACACCATTTGCACATTCAGTGAGTGGAAACTCTTACAATTCCTGAACACCTGTTCATTCTGGGGGAGGTCTGGGGGCTAATGCAATATGTGTACCATCAATCACCCCAATAATATTAGGGATCTATCCCATTGCATAGAAACCAACCTTCACAGTGGCCAAATCTTCCACCTGGAGGAAAGAAATGTAGCTGCACATGTGATTTACCAGGGCAGACAAGACTCTTGCCACCACGATTGAGAACATTGGCTCTGACATTCCTGCTGCCAAGCCCACTGTCACTTGGAAAGAACCAGTTGCCAAGAAATGGAGCACTGATAGCACTTGCACAAGAGGGGGGATCCCAGTGGGATGACGGATAGCAGATATCAGGTCAGGCTCCAATTGGGCACACAGCTCTGTGATTGTAGCCCTGTCCAGTCTGTAGGTGAGGATAATGTGCCTGTCCTCCAGTGTAGCCTTAGTCCACAAGGGGTCTGTACACGGGTGTATGCCTCCACCTCCTATTTATCCGCAGCAGTAGGTATCTAAGGGACACATGAGTGAGTAGGCTGTCACAATTTGAACAATGAAACCACAACTTCAGAGTACATCGTGCATTTATGTAATGGGACAGTGAGAATGGCGAGGTATGTGCTTATCTAGTCCGTGACGCAGTTAATGTCGATATGACCACTCTCCCCCCCCTCTGAAATGGCAACCTCCTGTCCTGTATGTAGGGACATGTGGAAGTCAGGTTATTCCGCCGACATTGGGCGTCGTAGCAGAAGGCGGTCGCTGGTCAATTCCTCATTGGATAATATGGGTCTCTATGGAGTACAGTGGCCAACGGGGTTCTGCGGCGGCGGTGACAGTGTACACCGCTGCAGACGTGACCACCATTTTCTATCTGATTCCTCACTTGTTTCCTGACGATCAACAGGAGAACACCTACACTGGGTGTGCTGCTGTGACCTGTGTCTGGAATCTACCATGGCCTGTGTGACTGGGGAAAGGGCCCCTGCTTTCACTTCGGAGCAGTTGGAGCAACTGGTGGGTGGGGTCCTACCCCAGTACGGACTGCTGTATGGGCCTCCAGACCAACAGGTGAGTACACAATGGGCACGATGCATGTGGGAAGGATGCATGGAGATGTGTGTGCAAGCATTGTGTCATCGGGGGCAGGGAGGAATGTCTTGCGGTGGTGTACATGGTGTGCACCGGCCGATGTGTATGCCAATGGTGATGGAAACGGGATTGGTGGGCCATATATGTGACAGGCTGGAATATTTGTTTAATGGTGTTCTCCTGTCTGTATTGCCTCTGCAGGTCAGCGCCCATCAAAAGAAGGGATTATGGTGTGCCATCGCCAAGGACGTGGGGACCCTTGGGTTATATGGCAGGTGGCGAACCCACTGTCGAAAACAGTGGGAGGAGCTGAGACACTGGGCGCGGAAGACCGCAGAGGCCCAGCTGGGGATGGCCTCCCAACGAGGAAAGGGTGCCCGTCGGAACTTGACTCCCCTAATGGCCTGCATACTGGCAGTGGCCTACCCAGAGCTGGATGGGCACTTGAGGGAATTACAGCAGCCAAAATGGGGTGAGTACTGTTAGTATTATTCTAAAATTTGGCAGTTGGGGAGGGATCAGGGTGGTGGATGTGAGTTAGTGGGTGCCCCTAATGCCAGGCCAGACATTGCAGCATGGGTCAACTCTAGGGTAATGGGTGTATGGCAAATGCAGTTAACCTAGCTTGTTAGCATTCCATTTCAGGCATGGCTTTGTGGGTACCAGGAGGGGTGCAGTTGGCGGTGTGTGGCCCTCATCTTGCCGTAGCATCTAGCCGAATTACTGGCAGTGCAATGCATAGTGTTTAAACCTGATCCCTGTGTGTATTGGTGCTGTGTATGCCAACTGTGGTGTTGGTTTAGTAATTGACGCAGTGTTTCATTTCCCCCCCCCTTATTTTGTTCTGTTATCCTGTCCATGTGTGCATTAGCATCATCTGGCGGAGGAGCAGGGTAGCAGCGACAGAGAGAGCTGCATCCCACAGGACCCTGGAGGCAGAGTCCACCGATGCCGATGGAACCAGAGGGGCCAGAGTGCGAGGGAAGCACCACGGCGGACACAGGAGGTGAAAATACAGATTCAGATACCTCTTCCCATGGGCGCTCCCTGGTGGTGGCGGACACTTCTGTGACCACCCCAGCTGCAGGTACAGCCTCCACCCCCTGTACCAGCACCACTCTCCCAGTAGCCCCTCAGCGAGTTGCCCATGCCAGCTAACCCAGAGGGTGGGCATCTCATTCGCATCAGGCACCTCAGGGCCTGCACCAGTGAGCCCTGCTGCCCTGAGTGAGGAGGCTATTGACCTCCTTTGATCCAGCTCTGTAGGGAAGTCAACCATTGTGAATGCCTTCCAGATGCTGTTATCCCAGATGCATCAATGCAATACATTCCTGGAGGGCACCCACAGTGGATTGGTGGCCCAACAGAGATCGATTCAGGCTCTGGCCTCCTCAACGATGGCAGCCATTGTCCCTGTTTCTACCGTCCCCTCTCCAATTACCACTTCCAAGTCCCAGTCTCCTCAACCCCAACCCATCCCATGCACACATACTGACGAGCATGCACACAAGACAACACCCAAGAGTGGCACAGACAAACACAGGCACCACACTTCATCCCACAAGCACTCACGCAAACACCAGACAGTTGCAAACACAACCACATCCACTGCCTCCACTGCCTTTCCTCCACCTCCTCTGCCTCCCTCCCAGTCACTACACACTCACACCTGCATGCACTGCACCAACATCCACCACCAGCATCACCACACCAAGCAGCACACACACCTCACTAGCAGACACCTCCACAACATCCATGCATGCGTCCCCTGTGTCCTCTCCCACCCTGTCTGTCCCCCCCTCTTAAAGGACACAAACGTAAGTACTCACACACCCAACAGCCATCTACCTCACATCAGCATACTGCCCATGCACCTGAACCCAAATCCAGCAGACATACACCTCCTACAACCACTCCCTCAACCTCCTCTCCCATCCCTCCTCACCCCTCCCGGCCCACTGTCCCTAAGAAGCTTTTCCTTGCCCAACTTGACCTCTTCCCTCTCCCTCCCCTCGTCCTACCGATAAGAGCAGGGTCCCAACGACCCAGCCCAGCACCTCAGCAAAACAGTCCACGCGGACAGTGGTGGCACCACCTAGTTGTGGTGGAAAGTCAGTGAAGGATCCCACTCCACCAGTTAAGAAGGGGAAGGATCCCACACCTCCTGCCATGAAGGGGAAGGAGCCTGCACCTCCTGGAAGGCTAAGGAACATGTACAACCTGCCATGAAGGGGAAGAAGCCATCAACACCTGCCAGGAAGGGTAAGGATTCCACACCCCATGTCATAGAGAGGAAGAAGCCCACTACTCCAGTGGCGGCTGTCAGAGTGACACTTCTACCACCACCAGTGGTCACGGGGCCCTCACCGTCACCTGAGAAAGTGCAGCCATCACCACCTGCAGAGGCAGCCCAGGAGGCACCTCCTTCTGCCACCAACATGCAGCCATCACCACCTGAAGAGGCTGCCCAGGAGGCACCTCCATCTGCCACCAACGTGCAGCCATCACTACCAGCAGAGGCTGCCCAGGGGGCACCTCCATCTGTCACCAACGTGCAGCCATCACTACCAGCAGAGGCTGCCCAGGAGGCACCTCCATCTGCCACCAACGTGCAGCCATCACCACTAGCAGAAGCCCTGTAAGCCACCCTCCAGGGGCTGCTGTACGAGGGTCCCCCTCCAGAACAAGTGGGAAAGTCACCCACTCCAGAGACTCTGAGCTTGCACTCCCCAGGACAGAAAAATGGGCATGGAGCCCCCTCCAGAACCAGTGGGAAAGTCACCCACCTGAGAGACTGTGGCCTTGCACTCCCCAGGACGGAGAAATGGGCATGAAGCCCCCTTCAGAACCAGTGGAAAAGTGACCCACCTGAGATATGGTTGCCTTGCACTCCCCAGGACAGAGAAATGGGCACGGAGCTGCCTCCAGAACCAGTGGGCTTGTTCCCAACTTCAGCTGAGGTTCCCCCCACCCCCTTCACTCTGAGGTGCCTGCCCACTTGCAAACTGATGCCCCTTCAGAGTTCTATCCAGATGAAGATAGGATTCGAGTTGGGCCTTGGACTGTGCCTTATGGCCATGTGGGCCTTTTGTACATTGGACTGGGCAGTGTCCAACTGTGTATATTTGTACATATCTGTTTCATGGACATTTCAGTTATTTATTAGCTGTTGATATCAATACATTCACCTTGGTGCATTCTTGTTGTCCTTGCATTATTCTGCTGTGTATCGGATGCAAATTGTTTTTTGTGTGCAGCTGGTTGTGTGCATTGTGTGTGTGTGTCGGGTGTGTGTCGTGCATGTGTGTCACTCTCGTTTTCCTCCCTTCCTCCCTAGTGTGCTAGGTGGCTGTACTCACCGTCGTCGTCTCCATTGGTGTTCCAGGTGGAGCATAACGTGGAAGATCATCGGAAAAACTTGCAGTTTGGGTTCCATGGTTGCGTTGTTCTTCCCTGTGTCTCTGATGGTGAGTCTTTTCTCTTCTGTGATGCGTTTCCGCCAGGCTTTTGATGGCGTTGGTACCACCCTGGAAAATGTGGTGGATTGTAGTGTCTTAATATGGTGGGCGGTACTTTGTCTTCCACCTGGCTGTTGACGACTACCACCGTGGTGAGTGTTGTTTCCGCCCTAGCGGTTGGTGTGGTACACTGGCTGTCTATGGGAGGTACCACTGCCATGGTCATAATTTGACGGTTTTTACCGCCAGCCTGTTGGCGGTTTCATCGCCACTTTATCACTCACCGTCAGGTCATAATGAGGGCCTAAATGTTCATACGGAAGATATTCAGTAGGCTGCAAACATCTCAGTGCCAATGAACCTGGTGAACTATTGATAGCTTTGACCTCTGAGAGAGGCCCCCAGCTCCCGAGCTTAACAATCCTTCCCCTGCTCTCTCTTCCATTCCCACTAAACCCTTCCCTGTCCTGCTTCAGTGTGGCATGAATCTTGTGCCTCAGACAAAATAGGGACAGAGATGGGATGGGCACAGGATTAGTGTACTTGTGTTGTGCCAGGATGGAGGACCTGGCACCAGACCCTGGGCAACTGCTCACAATACCCATGCCTAGTGCGGGTCACCTTAGTGATCAGTTACACTGCTGACTAAGACTGCCCTTTGGGATGGGTCATGGAGGGATGCAGGGACTGCCCATTAGCTACTCAGTGACAAAATAGCAGTTTGATCCCCATTTGGAGGAATCTCTAGACATCCTACAAAAGTAGAGATGCTCCCCCTGCAGCGAAACATAGAGAGATGTTTGAACCACTTCTCACTCTTTCTCTGCCAGGCTTTGTCCAGCATGAGTGTGTACCTTGGACAGACAAGTGTGGTCCTGATCTGTGACGGAATACCCAACGACGATGCACTCCCTTGGAAATCCCCGAGATACCCCAAAAAGCACTCCACAGGCTGACACATTAAACAAACTACCCTCCCTTTAGATGTATCCCCACCTCTATACAAACTCAGGGTCTCATTTACAACATTTTGACATAGAGCAGTGTTGAATGCCTTTTTGCTGTGCTCCCTGCATCAAAACAAAAGGGCTCGAATGCACACTATCTACAAGATATGGCACATTCCTGTCCTTGTCCCCTGCACTGGTGTATAACTTGTTGCAATGTGCCAATGCATGCACCCTTGCACCATGGTGCAAGTGTGCCTGAGTTGCAAAGATGATTGTTTTTGTGCAGGAAGGGACATCATCCTGCATAAAAACAATCACAAGAGGCATTTTCCTCCTTTTATGTGTCCTGCACAATGCAGCACACATAGAAAGAGGAAAAAAACAGGGAGAAATAATATTATTTATCCCTCTTGTGCTGCCCTTACGCCACCCCTAGGCTGGCATAGGAAACTGATGCATTCCCAGGGTTACGAAAACTTGCAAATCTGGGAATGCCTTAGATTCCATTGGTGTTGCATGGGAACACATACAGCAAAACCCATGGAATGCCTCTTTCACACAGAGTAATATGTAACAGAGGGCCATTTTTACAAGGCCATGAAAAGTCACACAAGGTGGCTTTATGTGGCCTTGCAGATATGTGCCGGGACACTATGCCGCTGGTGTGTCAAAAAAAGTGACGCACCAGTGGCTTAGGCCACTTGTAAATGAGGCCCTCAATCTACTGTGAATCATGAAATGGTGGTTTCAACCACTCTTCGACCAAGATTTATTAAGCACTTGTGTCGTACTTGTTTCGTGCAATCCAGCGCAACACTTTAAGTAGTATTTGCTAAGTAGCACAGTAGAAGACTTGCATCAAATTATCCCCCCAGTGAGGTGCCAAATTTGTAATGTGCCATGCTGCATGAAAACATAATGCATCCAAGGTGGGTGGAACCACGCAGATCCATTCTAAAAACCCATGCAACGATTTACTATTTTCATGCACAGCCAGGTAGAGTAACAGAAATATGGAAATGCATGAAACATTTATGCATGGTCCGAGTACTGGCAAATACAAGGAATCACTAGTATATACAGAGAGCATGACAAAGAACATCAAACATTTATCAACAGCCAAGAAAATTGTCTTTGCCACCGGCAGTCACCACAACAGCAAAACATTCAAAGAAGACAAATGAAGGAGTGAGTATTTTCGCAGAGGGACACATTAATTAACTAAAGGGCAGAGGGTTCCATCAGACATTAAGGGCCAGATATATAAAAAAAAGCCTTTTGTGATTCGGAAATAGCGATTTTTAAGAAATCGCTATTTCTGATTCGCAAAATGGAATGTATCATATTTGCGATTCGGAAATAGCGATTTCTTAAAAATCGCAAATGCTATTACCGAATCGCAAATTTGCGATAAAGCCCCCATTCGCATCTATGGGCCTGTCGGCCCATATTTGCGAATATTTTGCATGTCCCAAATTGCGAATTCCTAAATGCAAAGTCCAGGGTGCTGGGGGCCTATGGCCAGATCTGCTGCACCCCAAAACATTTTTTAACAACATGTAAGGTGCACACATGCCAATAGGGCGTGTGTGTTATACATGTGCATTTTAAAAATGCATTTTAAATGTATTTTTAAAATTTGCACATTGTTACCACCAAGTTCAACTTGGTGGTAATAGCAATTCCTTAATGCCCAATTCGCATTAAGGAATTGCTTCATACATGTGCTTTAGAAATCGCAAATAGGTATTCCTTATTTGCGATTTCTTATTTAGAGAGTTGCAATTTGCGACTCTCTAAACAGGGTCGCAATTTTAAGGAATCGCTATTTTAGCGATTCCTTAAAATTGCATTCAGAATGCCTTTGATACATTCTGAAAGGGCTTTTTGCATTTGCAAATGGGCATTCACACCATTTGTGAATGCAAAAAGCTTTGATACATCTGGCCCTAAATACAGAATAAACAAATGATTATGGTTCTACTGGAGAAGTTGGACATAATTTGGAGGCCAAAACTGCATGCTCTCGTGTCACACCAGCACACATAAAGCTCTTGGCTATACTAGGTCTGCTTGGGTGAGGTCAGTGTCAAAGTGTCAGTGTGGCTGGCATTTCGCAGAGTGCAAATTCATCTTTTTTCCAACTATAATGAAAGCTGTTCTTCAAATAACTCCACAATATCTGTATTTCACAAATGCTGACGAGGACCAAATACAAGGCAAGCAGGGATTTACCACATTGCACAATTTCCACGTGTTCTGGGTGCTTTAGGTTGGTCGTTCGTGCACATGTAAATTAGTACCACCACCAGCAACTAATCACATGCTTCATAACAGGAAGCATACTTATCCAATGCTCAAGTCATTCTAACTACTATTTTACCAACATTGTGGCTACAAATCAAGGAAATGCCTGTGACTCTTGTATCTTTCAGCTTTCAATAATTAATCATTGGTTTGGGAATGGCTTCTATAGGAATGGCCTTTTAGGTGGTAAATATTTTTATGTTAGAACAACTTGAGAGTTGTATAAAGATTTATTGTTAATTCTATGTGTTTTAATTTATAATTTGATTGTGATTTTTTATTATTACAGAGTTAACGTTTTTAAAATATCTTTACTTATTTCAAAACAAGTTAAACGTGTAATTATTTTGGTTGAATATCATTTTAGACATTTGTGATTGCTTTATTAAAAGTTAAATGTAATTTTACACATTTCATGTACAATTGAAATGTTCACATATTTTTCTGATAATTTTATGTGATCAAAGTTATGCTTTTCAGCCCTGCCTGACTACACCAATAACCAACCCAAAACTATGGCAAACAATAGATTTACTTTTGCAGTTTAAAAACAGGAACACAATTGGAGGAACCGTTGAAATATTTAAATCCAGAGTTCGTTATTTAGACCCATCTGGAGCTCGCTGGCTATCCCCTTCAGAGATGGTGTGTCATATAATTGGTATTTGTGAAACCTTTTATGACATAGCTGGATGTAACTCCACCCCTTCATATGAAAAAAGTTACATTGTTAATGAGGACTTTTTTTGTACAAAATTGTCCACAAATAGATATAGATACCCTGGGAGGAGATACAGAGAAATTATTCTTTTTATCACTTTTTGGATAATAATATGATTTATATCAACTGCAAAAATATACTGTTGTTTTCAATATTAATTTACTTTATAAAAATACATTCATTTTTTCCAAATAAATTGCTTGACATTCTTGATTTCATAAAAAAACATTTTTTAAAGAATTCACTAAGGGTCATATGTACGAACACTTTTTCCCATAGACACAGAATGGGTAAAAACCTTTGATACATCTGGCCATAAATGTATTGTAACACATGATCAAAATTCATAACTGTACACTAATGTAAAACTTAATTTAAAACATAAAACAATCATAATTGTATTTTAATATTTTAAATCCAATTCCTTAATTTTAGGTTTTGCGTGCACAGCGCTTGCGCTGCGCTTGTAAAATCTAGAGGCATATTTATACTCTGTCTGCACCAAATTTGTGTCAAAATGTTTGACGCAAATTTGGCGCAAACCTAACACCATATTTATACTTTGACTCCCGAGCCCACGAATGCCAAAATTCTTCAGTGTGCGTAATTTTCTGGATGCGTGAAACCGCCTTGTGTTAATGACATGCAAGGTAGGCGTTCCAGTCCAAAAAATGACTTAAACAACCATGCGCCATATTTATCCTACCGCCCAAAAATCCCGCACAGCTGGGAGGCGGAGTTGGAAAATGTCGCACAGCCCGATTTGCATAAAAAATTAACGCCTGGGTCAGGGCAGGCATTAAAATGGGGCAAACACACCAGTACTTAAGGAAAACACACAGAAGCTACATCACAGCTCAAAAAGGAAGACATGGAGGTGCTATTCATCCAGCATGCACGAAGACACAGAGCACAGGACCAACACCAGCAGCTTCCACCACACCAGCAGGGACCCCATGGGCAATGCAGAAGGCAGGAGAGAATATTCCGGACCAGGACAACCCTTCTGGGCTTCAGGGAACATGACTTCATCCAGGGGTACAGACTAAACTGGCAAGCCAAACAGCGGCTGCTGCGCCACATTGAGCCACAGTTGGCACCCAGCTTGCAGACACCCCACATCATTCCACGAGAGACCAAGCTGCTAGCTGTCCTCCACATGTTGGCAAGTGGCTCTTTTCAAACAACTGGTGCCCTGGTTGCTGGAATCTCACAGCCCTCATTCTCTGCCTTCCTACCCAAGGTACTGGATGCCATTATCTCCCTCACACCTCACCACATCAGCTTCCCCAACACACAGCAGAAGCAGCAGGAGACCAAACAGGGCTTCTACCAAATCAACGGCTTCCCACACGTGCTTGGTGCCATTGACTGCACACATGTACGGATTGTACCACCTGCTGCAACCGAGCATCTATACTACAACAAGAAGCACACACACTTCATCAATGTGCAGGCCATTGTGGATCACCGGGGTTTGATCACCAACATTGTGGCAAAGTATCCTGGGAGTGTACATGATTCATTCATCATCTTCTGCCAGTGCACCATCAATTAACACTTCCAGGATGGACGATATGGAAATTGCCTACTTGTTGGTAAGTACAGAAACCCAGTTATATACACCCAGCACAGCAACCCTGCAGGACACACAACACATTCACCACTGCATTGACACGTGGCCAGGAAGACACTGAGGTTGTGACACTGCTAGTCATGTTTGATGTCCTGACCCAATGGGATACACACCTATGGACAAATGACAGATGCAAATAACAACAGATGCCACTCCAGAGACAAGGGAACAATTTAAAACCACACAGTGACAATGACATGGTCTTAACTGGCAGTGCAACTTGGAAGCTGAAGCTTCCAACATCACATCAATAACACTCAATCACACACCCTTCCAACCAATACGTACTATGTAAGGAGTGTGCAATGTGTTTCGCTGCAGGTCAAACACCATGAGACACATAGCATGATGATGATGACTCTAATGAAGGGGACATGGAATCATTGAGGCTGTACCGGTCATCTCACATCACTCCTGGGCTGACATTGCCCACTACCAATAAGACCGTGTAAAGAACACATATTGATGTGACAATATTGCAAAGTGCACATTGCTACGCATACGGATTGAGACAATTACACAGATACACAACAGATGTACAGGCATATGGACCTTCTTACAATTAAACCTTCACCCCCACAACCAAGATAGCCACATTACGTGGACCAGGTTCAGTAGTGTAGGTACACGTTTGAACTTGAGCCAACGCGGTGAGGACAGAAAAATAGGTTTGCATAGAACTTGCCAGTCATAGGATATTTGGGCATTGTCAATTGTCACCACTTCCGTGCTGCCAACTTATGGAGATGTGTTGTATATTGTCACCTAGCCAAATCTAATGGAATCACTGTTGTTTAACAAATTCTATTGCATATGTTAAATTGGATGGGATGTTCAGGCCATATAGATGCAACCGTGTTTACACCACTGTGGAATTGATTCTGTGTGTGGAAGTATCATGTCACCCCCAGTTAAGACACATGGACACCTCTTTCACTTGACAAAATGCATGGGAGTACACAATGTACTGCAAGTGTACAAAAATACCGCTGACATCCGGTCAATCAACCAAACACCAGTTCAGATAATGAAACAACCTAATGCTGATGGTACATCCTAGAAGCCTAAGATTCTACACAATAACACAAACACAGATGAGTCACAGACAACACAAGATAACAACTGCCATGCAAAGTGATAATCATGGTGCAACTCCATCAACATTTTTCATTAATTTTCTTTTTCAGCTGATCAGGGGTATGGGATCCAGCCATGGATCATGACCCCATTTGCAAACCCAAGCACTGCAGAAGAGCGTGCCTATAATGAGGCACATTGGAGGTCACGCACCATAGTAGAAAGGACCTTTGGCATCCCGAAGTCAAGATTCAGGTGCCTCGACATCACCGGAGGTAGCCTCTTATATTCACTGGAAATGGTCTGCAAGATCATTCTGACCTGTGCCATCCTGCACAATATATGAGTAAGGAGGAACATTCCCCTCTATGAACCAGACCCACAAATGCCTGAAGAGGAGGAAGAGGAGGATGCTGTCCATCAACATGAGGGGTACCATCCAAAGACTGCTGCAGGATTGCGTAGGAGACAACACATTGTACAAAACTTCTTTTAACTATAGTCACCATCACCACTGTCTTACAATATCTCATTAAACACATACTCTAATCTCGAAATCGTGGTCTGGGTAATTATTTATGCATCACATGATTGCTAGGAATCACAATCAGAGTTTGGCCTCATGGAGCAGTGCAGTAATACAGATTAGGATACTGAAAAAGCCATATCACATTTGTTGGGTATGAATGTACACCCAACTTCACACACAGTGTAAATGACATATATGGTGTTCATTTCACATTTTAAGGGCAATGTCAGAGTAGCACAACAATGGGACACATCCATGTTGCCAACATGGTTCATTGTAGCATATGGTACACACCTGCAAGGAGCATGTGTGACAAGAAGTCCATGGAAGCTGCAAATGGATAGCACGAGTGCCCCAAGTATGACAAGCATTGCTCACAAGACATGCCCTGTGCATGCCATCCCAGGTTATAAGTTCTGTCACAGGCTTTTATTCAGTCTCTCCCCAACCTTCTCTAGGTGGCCCTGTAACAGGTCTATTTGTACCCTGATAATCCATCATCTAAACACACCCAGACTCACATTCTGACTCCAGTGTGCTTCCCTCTTTAGTATGGCATTCCATAGTCCTAGTTCATCTGACTGCATGGACTGCAGGTCCCAAAATGCACCGCCTAGTAGTCTGTAGGACCTGTAATCACCTGTCCATTTCTTCCCATGTGAAAGGTACTATTGGTCCTTTGAACTGCATTCAAACCTACAGGACTTCTGAGAGACTGAAGCTGCACACACCTGTGAGCACTTCCATGCAGACCAGCCATTTGAACCTGCACAGCCATTGCTGCTGCCTGGAACTGCTTAGAAGCTGCCATTTTCTGGATTTCCTTGTTGTGCATTGCTGTATAAACCACTTGTGTAATACAGCTCTTGGGTTATTGAGTAACGTTGCAGCCAACAGCACAAATCCAGTTTAAATTTTCCACAGTGTTGTTCAGGCTTTTCCCAGTCTGAGTCTGATCACTGTGCATTTGCTTTGTTCATGTTAGTTCCTGACAGAGCATGCATCCTGTTAGCCTGATTGTTACCTGTCTTTGTGTTAACATAGAGGTTCCCTGTGGCTACATTTCTCTCATAGTTGCTTTCCATGCCCTCACTTTCCTCCTGGGGTATTGTGTCTGGTAGGTCTACAATGAATCCACAAATATATTGTATAGTTTAATCAGTTTACATATGGCATCAAGGTCTGGGACATGTATTCAAATAGCCTAACCCCGGCACTATCCCTTGCCTGTGTTTCATGTATGCATGAGTGACAAACAGTGACAGTGTACTATGGCTGTATGAATGGATTGGGAATGGTGCCTCCAGCACAAAAAACAACCTTTGCTAATGTGCATGAATGGACAAAACATGTTTGTGCCCTCACGGTCCACACACAGATTCACATTGGCTGCAACTCAATGATGGTGGTTGCGTGTTGACTAGCTGTGAGATCAGCACAGAGGCACTGATGTTCCCTGTTGCAGTGGGAATTTTCAATACCACCCTGTGTACAAATGTTGTGATGAAAGCTGGCAGGTTCTATTTACTGATCCATTATGTTTGTGAGCACACCAAGGTTGCCCTGTTGTCAGCCTCATAAAACGTCTGCAGTGCCATAGCTCAAATATCCCCATGTGTGTTGTCGATTCCCCTTTGGCTTTTGGTCAATTCTGCTTTGAAGGATACTCTGTCAATGCAGGGAATGGATCCACAGACTCATGAGTAAACATGCACGTAACAGTGACAACATGGAGGACAATAATGACACAGGGTACACATGGTCACACACTTGAACTGGACACCTTTGTGCAATTAACCACTGAAAATATGTGTCACATGCAGCTTGGTCTGCTGGTCCTCCACTGCCACATGAGAAACATAGGTCACATATAGGACTCAAACTTTGGAGTTACATTAAATTTTTGGATTGTTTTCCGACTCTGTGCCACAAACACTTTACCTACATAGAATTTTCAAATGACTGACTCATGGCTAATATACAAACAAGTTACCAGGATGTGGTATCCAACATTCCTGTACATGTCATGGCTTACTCATTGCCATTATCAACCGTCCTCTATCTATCCTGCGTATAGTTTGTCATGGGAGATGTATTGTCCCAAAAGTCAGTGCAGTTCGCACAGCATTAGATGCTACGTGTATGACAAACACATATCCTGACTCATATCTACACTGAATAGTTTCTGATGGTTATCTACATTTACAACACATGCATACAAGCACATTAATGAAAGCACGTCTTGTGACGTTCACACAGAGGCCCAACAAAAATTGAAATAGCCAATTCACAGTCATTGACACACAGGCAATGAGTTAATGTATTAAGTTGCGTAGCCTTGCTATCCTCTATTGACGCACAACCTGCTCAAACTGTTTAATACTAATTTGTATTCATAAAGTTTGGGTATCTATTGCGACAGTGAAGAGTGCTCATATGGTACAACAACATGAGTATCATGGTCTGCAGTAGTGTGGTCTGCCACATGTGCCCAAACACTGGAATACACAATGCAGGTGCAAACAGCCTATCTCTGTACAGTTACAGCTGGCATGTACTTAAAAAATGTGAGAAATGACACAAACACAGTAAAAGACATATATTTTGCGCAAACGCATAAAAAAAGACACATATGCGTCAAAAATCGCCGCATATGCCCTGAAAAATTATGCTCACAACCATTAAACATCCATTGGCCCGAGCAGTAATTCCTACACTGTACCCCATGAAATTGGTTATCAATGCAAAATATTTGGAATTATGAATGCAGGGTAATTTTTAAGCATTTGCGTAAAACAAAATTGATGCACAGACTGTAAGCGTCATAAAATGTTGACGCATCATAATAAAAACACACCGCATTTGAGGTAGGAAGTGATGTAATAGGATAATCTGTTTACAGAAATGGTACAGTTGGTGTACTTTTACTTTCACTTTGCAGTCTGTGATTTTTCTAGACTGTGTGGCTGTGCTGAGAGTTTTGTCTTCCAATTTGTGCTTTTGTCTCCTGTGTGCCATCCTATTTGTCATCTGTTTCATTTAAAATTGTCTCAGTTGTTCATTGTAAGTGTATATTTGCCTTATTTTGTGTCTAATTGTGTCTTTGTACTGTTGGGAGTCTGTAGTGGGTATTGTTAGTTTGGGGATAGTTGGGCTGTTTGTGGGTTACTTTACTTTGGTTTTCCTCCCTCCTTTCCCTTTATTTTCCTTTGTACCCTTTATTAGTACTATTATTTCTGTCATGTTGGGTAGGCCACGTCTGGGGAAAATGGGTGAGAAGGAGCTGGGGGCATTCAATTGGCTGGTGTGCCATTTCCTCCCCCTGATCATTGAAGCAGGTGCCAGGGTGATACAGGGGTATCACAGGGAGGCGAGGAGGCTCAGGTGGTCCAAGGTGCTGTACCATCTGCGTCGCATTTTCAACATACTGTGCAATGACCACCAACTGAAGCTCCGCTGGGCTGACCTTGTTGCCAGAGAGCAAGACCTGCTGGACCACCTGGGTGTTGTGATTAGTGGCCCTGTTGGTGAGTACAATTCAAAGTAGTGTGCACATTTAAATGCTCTGTAGTGACAGTAGCAGATTTGTTGATATGCTGCAGGCAATGTTTTTGGACATGTGGAATGCAAGTTAAACATACAGTGGCCCTGAGTAATACAATAATTGCTACACATTACCGTCATTTGTTGACGCAACAGCTGCTCAAACTTACAAAACACAACTTGATCTTGTAAATTAGTGCTGCTTTCACGTCAATAGATGATGGTAATGCGGCTCAAACATATGTTTTATCCACGGTCCGTGAGTGTACCAGGAAAGAGATGTTTTTCACAAGCTAAAGCAAGGAATTAATGTGGTCCTCAATTATTTTGAATACATGTCTGAACTGTATTCTGGGCCGTACGTACAAAGTTCTTCCTAACCTCAGGTAATATCTTAAGCTGATAGTTTGACTTGGTTTGTGCCGCAATTAAATTAGGAATGGATGCCAAAGTAATGCATACGGGTTCATATCTAAATGTCTGGTGCTACTTTACATAGCTGTAGCGTAAAACATGAAGCGAATGCTACAAATTTAGGAATAACAAATATCCCTGGCCCTCTGTTCATTGTTCCTGTGTGTTTTAAATTGACCTTGGGCACAATAGCTGGAACTGAGCTGACACATTTGCCATCTGTGTTACTTTATAGCCATGCACTTCTCATAAGTTATTGGGTCATCATGGGATACCTGAAGTTGGGGAATGTATGGTCACAATGTATTACTTGCATGATGTTGTGCAAGGGACCCCTGACCAATTCCATCATACATATAAAGTCCCCAAATAATTTGCTACTTTACGTTTGGTACACCCCTGTTGATCTAGTGCAGCATATGTACAATAGCTAACTTCCCAGTATGAAGCCTATCACAGACATGGGTGTATTCTAAGATCAGAAGACCAGCATTCCTGTGACTGCTGCCATTCCCAAGGTACACACAAATTCAAACCTACATCATCATGATTGACAAAGTAGGACATTTGCTAAACCATGTTTCAATAATGGGACAATGTCAGTTTGCTGTATACCCGCTGATCTCCCAACATGGCTAATGTAAGATGCTGAATGTGGCTAACTGTGAATTACAATACCCAATATGTGTACACAGGGCAATAAGTGACACATTTCAGGTGCAATGACCACACCTGTGCCCATGCATTCTGTCATGGATGGCCAAAATATACACTGACAGCATATGTTTCTTTGTTGTATTAATTTCGATAAATTGCTAATCCATGTTTAGCGTCAGATTGTCATCAAGTAACGCACAGGATCCCTGCCATTATGGTGTCATAGGGGGCATATGTGGCTCAGGGTACACTGTAAATGTAGTATATGTAACCTACACACAACACAGGCCCACACGTAAGGGACCATAGAAAGCACAGTAAATCATGAGCTTTACTCAAACCACATGAGCATCACACAGTAACTGATTGTCCCTTTATGCACAAGCTACAATACCAGAGTGACTGGTATTGCAGTGCACCGGGAATGTGGCTTTGCATGTCTCTCATAACAACAAATGATGAAATGGAGTACACTTTATAAATGAGTCTGCAACTAATTGAGGAATCATATTTGTCACCACATGATAGTTAGGGCCACTGCATGTGTGCATATGTGTGTGTATCACTCACTGGAGTGACAGGTTTGCATGTTTGCAGTGCTATGTATGTTTGAGTACCATCATGCCTGAGGGGCTGGACTTTCAGATATAATGTCACACACAGTAATTTTACTTTAAAGTGTTGTACAGTGCACAGACATTGAGCATATTTCACCCTTCCATGTTTTACAGGTGAACCTTCCCCTTACACAATTGGAGAAGTGGCTCGATTTGCGGACCCAGACATATCCAGTAAGTGTTGATATTCCAGTTCTGTGTTGTGTTTGCAGCTGTTGTGTGATTGACTCCTGTGTGTTGGACACATAGCAAGGTATGATGTGCTGGCACATGATCTCATATGTAACTTGACTGGAGTTCAACTTATTTTTCCATATTTGAGTTGGACAATCAGTGGCGTAGAGTTATATTTTGGGATTGTAGTGCAGCCCTGTAGGCATGGTTTTGTGAGTAGGGTGACATTTGTTGTTACATTTCTTGTAATTAAAAATTTGGAGAGGGCCATTCTCATGATTTAGTCAGCAAGTCATACCCTGAATCACACAGAATAGGGATGCCAAAGTATTACCCCACGGACTTGAGCCTCCCTGTTCACTAATGAACATGTTAGACTGTATGTATGACTTCCTAGCAGCATCTAGCTCCACATGTCGTGCTACGTTTATGTGGCACTTGAGTACAATGTCATAGGTGTGGATGCAGCTCATGCCCAGATGGGTGCTTGCATCTATGTGCTTGTTGTAGGACAGGTATTAGTGGTATCAAATGTTGTTGACAATTGTCTGCAATTACAAACATGAATGTGGATGGGATTTCCAAGGTTTGTGTCTATCCTAGTTGGACACCCTCCTTACCTGTAGTGGACTGACTAAATCCATGTACAGCTGTCCAAAGCTTCCTGGGTGTCCTTGATGTTTGAAAGTATGTGTTGCTTTTCCATCCCCTCCGAGGCACAGGCTTAGGGTTATGAAATACGTATACCTATGTGTGAGGATCCAAGTGTAGTATACAGACATGTAATTCTGTAATTCATTTGTGCCAACCTAGGATACCCACTCTTGATTAGCAATTGCATACCATCCTGGCAATTCCATTTACAAATCACAGATCTTGTGGCCCTTGATTGTCATCCAGAAGATAGTCATTAGTTGGCCTGTCACATGTGGAGGACTTGCAGCAATTGTTATTTGACTAATGGCAGAACAATGATACTTAGAACAATTAAGTATGTACACATCTTTTTGAGCATTGCTGTGCTGTTAGATAGGACATGTTTAGGCTGCATTGGCATGTACTTCCTCAGGGAGAACCTGTGATCTGTACGGTGATGTGGCCTGTTTCAGCTACATTAGATGTATTTTTTGATTATCATCAGTAGCTGTATCACACAATGATGTAACTAACGTTTAGCTTTATCTTTCTTAAAAGCAGCCAATATGGATGCCAACCAGATCCGCAAATTATAGAGGAGGGCGATGCGTTACCACCACATTCTGGATGTAGAGTTTGGGTTCCGCCACATGGCACGGCGTTATCGCCATGAGAGAGCCTCAGGGATGTGGAGGGCATTTGCCAAGGGGACCCATCTGTGTCCACAACAGCTGCTACCACCAGCACCACCACTACGACCCAAGTGGCAGTGAGGATGATAGCTACCATTGCACGTCCATCAACATCCTTCGCTCCTGGACCACTGACAACAGCCCCTGCACCTCCTCCTCCAAGCATGGCACTAGCAACTGCACAACCCTCCACAACTGGCACACAGACCACCCCTGCTGCAGTATTTGACAATGTGGAATTTTGTGCAATGCAGCGTGACATGCAACGGATGTTGCTCAGACTGGACAGGCTGCAGCAGGAGGTGTCCCAGATCAAAAAGAGACCCTACGGAGGGCAAACGTGTGACTGGGAGACCCTCAGCCATGATTCCCTCACTCCTCTTTCCTGGTTCTTATATTTAATGAGTTTGGGGGGCTTAGTGTTAGGTTAGAATAGGCTGTTAGTTTAGTTAGTATTAGTGGGTTGGGGTGGAGGGTATGATATTTTTACATGTGTTTTTTTGTGGGTGCGTGGGTTGGCGATGATGATGGGGTTTTTGTGTATTAAAAAAATAAAATACAAAAATAAAAAAATATATATATTTGTTTAGTATAAGATAGTATGTGTTTAGGTTAGTATATGTTGTCCTCCATGTGTCCCATCATATAAGGTGGTTGATGTTTCGAGTGTTTAGTTAAATGTGATAAGTACGTTTAGCTTAGGGTAGTTAGGGCCAGTTGTGGGTAATGTGTAGTTAGGATAGGTTAGGTTAGTTAATGTGTTTCCCCTAGTTTTAGCATCCTATTTTTACAGTAAAATAAATATTTAGGTACTCCTTTACAATATGTTTCATATGCTTGGGGATCAGGGCCTTGGTATGGGTGAACAGTGTCAATTTGAATTTGTGTTCCATCCTGTATCCAAATCCCAATTGCGCTGTCACATTGGCAGCTACATCAAAGCTACTTCGCTAGGAATCTGCCATCCATTGAACCCACCACTCTAGGTTACTATGGTTCCCAATGTGTATTTACGTTTGGATGTATATTTTCAATCTGTCATACTTTGTGACCAGATTTTGTATTGAGGACACTGTGGTACGTCTGCCTGCAGCCTGATGTTCATGTGAACCCTGATATGGTGAGTGATGGTATAATCTCATGTAGGATACTATACATAACTCACACCTATCATTTCTTACATTGTACTGCCAGGTTACTTATTTGTAGGTAGTCTTGTACACATCCATTCCTGCTGTATGGTGTGTGTGATGAAACATTTGAGTCAAATGTCACATACCTAAAGATTGTCTTGAAGAAAAATTTGAAAACAATGATTTTCTGCTTAGACATCCCTTGAAGAAGACTTATTCTGTCCAACACAGCATTATACTGTAATTTTTCTATTTACTTCAGATTTAGCCCTCATGAAGGGCAGATGATGGTACAATCTAGACCACAGTGCATAGTTATCAACCCTCAATCTTTCAGGGCAGTTGTATTGACATTCTATGGGCATTGGCATGAGGCAAACATCACTAGTCTCCCTTACGGTTGATGTGTCACATTACACAAAGACAAAGTGGTTGTGTAAGTGGTATTTATTTTAAAGTGCTGTAGTGCTATATTTACATAGTCCATGATTGTGGGTCCATTAGTGCGACGCCTTCTATTGTGATACTACACAAGTACAAAAGGACATGTCATTGGACATGCTGGGGTGAAGTGTCAAACAGTGCAGAGGGACATGAATTGCCAATGAGGTAGTGAGAGACAATCACAGAGCATAGTGTCAAGGTAAACAGTGGGCTGGAGAACAGTGCATGTGAGCAGCTGTTGCAAGACTCGCATGTTCCAAAGCACAGGACCTTGGTTATAAGTGCCCATGTGGCAGGGACTAGTGCTACAGGGTACTCTTACGGATGAAGGTGATCTGTTCCATGTCTTTATCTTCTGATGTGTGTGTCGTCTCCTCTGCCCTTGGTGGTGGTGGGTTTGAAGAGGCAACACACACTTCAGTGTTTGAAGACGTGGAGTCAGACATCCTGGTAGCTGCCACCTGTGGGGCTATTAAGGGCAGTACTGCAGCAAGGAGGAACTGCTGGTTCTTAAGGATAGCAGCTACATCACTGTGGTAGGCAGCCACTTTTGCCCTGAGGGGGTCAATATTGTATTCGTGCACGCTTTGAAAGGTTTGTTGATGGAGGTGTGGTGTCAACTCCCTTACTGCTGTGCTGATTTCCTTCACACATTGTTGAAGTTCTTGCAAGATTGATGTTCGCCCTTGCATGGCTGCTGCCTGTTCTGCAGATGACATCATGCACAAACGCACCCGCTCTAGGCTGGCTGCCACATCTTGCATCCCCACCCGCACCTCCTTGGCCAGCTCCCGCTGTACTCCAACTACAGTCCTCTCAAACCTGGTGCCAGTGTCGTCAGAGTCCTCAGCTGGGTTGGAGCTGGCAGGTCATGCAATTGGGGTGGTTCCTCTGTGATGGCTGCTACTTCTGTGCTCCTCCTTGCGACTGAAGGTGGAGTCTGGAGGGTTCCAAGGACATCTTGGAGGGTCTGCTGGCTGACGTTTGTCCGCTCGTCATCCATGCCATCAGGGAAGTCCAGGACAGGCATATCCCCAGGAGAGCCATCGTCCTCTGCAATGAGATATAGTACAATTAGTGTGTCCGTGTTGTGGCATTTGTAACGTGACGTGCCTGACTTCCTATTAGTTTCACATTGTGATCTTGGTTCCTGTTCATTGTTCCTGTCTTTAATATTAGCATTCTCCCAGGCCTATGCACCACCTGCATGTCACATGTAGTGTGGGTAGTTTGGGGAACTGTCTGCGTCACATCCTCTAGGTGTAGGCTCTGCCCAAATTGTATGTTGTCACCTTATTGTACAACTCAACCCTCCGTCTACTTCCATTCTCATGGTGTGGACTTGCACTGGCTGTGGGTGTTCTGATGGCACTTGAACCACACTTAACAATCTGGAACTGCCCCAGTCTCTGATATTTCACATCCAGCTATATGTTGCTGAGACCTAGAATATACTATGTATTTCATTGGCATGGCACAATACAGATGTCAGCATTGGTAGTGGGTAATGTTGATGTTGGGGAATGTGTGCTACATTAGATTGCACTGATGGTCCTAGCTGTGTTTCATTTCCTCTTCTGACTGTGTGGGTGTGTTTCACTAGCTGGAAACATATGTCCCCCCCCTCAATGCTGTTGTCTGAACAGTATGACAGTTGGGATGTTGCATGGTGTCATTGCAGCTATTGTGACCCAGGCACAGGGTGGACCCTGACATGTGCAGCATGGGTATGACATTACTGCTGTGTACCTCATAAAGTTTATGGCTGATGTTTGTAGCGACTATGGACATTCACATTTGACAGTATTAGCAAATTTTTATTGATTACAGGTGATTGATAACATCGTCATCCTGAACCCTCTAATTTGGGTGTGTTTGATCCATGGGCACAAAACTACCATTAGCTCCTTGACCTGCACACACAGCAGAGGTGGTAGAGGCAACTGTTGTCAATGTTAAATTCCACTTGCGGATATGGCGTGAGACTTTTAATTGAGCCCTAGTTCATGTAGCTAGAATACCGGCTGTCGTGTGACAGCAGGTCAGTTTTACGTTGTACCCTACCCTCCTGGACTGGCTTTACCTTTCCAACATCCTTGGCATGGCAGCATACCCCAATGCAAAGGTTGTTGGTGTAGTGTTGTACTGTGCCCCAGGTTTGCTCTGCACAGCCCATGCCCTGTGCTGTGCCCCTTTGCCCTTTCCACTCCCTTATTATCATGACTTACATGCATTGTGTAGTAGGTATCCCCCCGCTTACAGTTAACATTTAGGCATTTTAGTTCCCCATGCCAGTTACCCTGCATCTGTGTTGTCTCCTGGTAGTCTGCTCTGTCCTGTCATTGAATCCATGTGACGATCGCCTCAGGGATGACGGCTGCCACCATCTCCTCCATGTGGTCCAGGGCCTCCTGCAGTGCTGGACTCCCACCTCCAGTCTGTAGTGCTCCCTTCATGTTCCTGGCCATCTTTTCCTTGGTCCTGCTCTTGCAGTCATGCCAGTGTTTCTTGCACTTGATGACTGTTCTCTGTACTTCTGCAACACTGTTTATCTTGTAAACAATTTGTTGCCAAATTGCCTCTCTCCTACTAATTGGCAATTTAGAGGTGACAAAAAGTTAGTGCTGGTGTTCCGTCACCTCTTTCAACAGTATTTCCTGCTCCTCTGCACTAAACCAACACTTCCTTTTCTTCTTCTCCCTCTCCTGGGTCTTGTTTGGGTCCTCCTGGCTGGTTCCTGGTCGGTTGTCATCTTCCTGGGGTCTCTCATAGCTTCTGGCATCCATTTTGGCTCTCCTTCGTACATTTTTCTGTGTTTGCGCCGCTTTTTTACGCAATTGCGACAAAAAAAGGAGCATATCCGGTTTGCAACGTCGTAAGTCATTTTCGCTGCGTTAACGTTTTTCTTTATGACGTGGCGCATTGGTTTGAGTAAAAAAAAATGACTCACACCAGTGGTTTGCGCCGCCTAGCGCCAAAGTCTAAATTTGACTCCCAAGTGGCGCAAAGAAATGGCGTTAGCCGGCGTTAAAAGTTTTGATGCAAAACTGCGTTTGTGCAGTTTTGCATCAAAAAGTATAAATATGGGCCCTAGTGTATTTAATATAAAGAAGTGCGCGTAAAAACGTGTCTCTGCTACTCTCGCTTTTTTTTTTATCACATTGCCTCTGCTGTCACTTTTCAATGACATTAGGTAATAACATGGTTCAATATAACTGTGTCCAATCATCCAGACAATTATGAGGATCGAGTGTACAGATCCTTTTCAGCGCATGTGCTTATCTTCAGCGTCTCTCACTAAAGCACTTTGACCCATATTTATACTTTTTTAGCGCCACATTTGCGTCATTGTTTGACGCAAAAGCAGCGCAAACTTACAAAATATAATTGTATTTTGTAAGTTTGCCCCGCTTTTGGGTCAAAATGCGGGCTAAAAAAAAGTATAAATATGGGCCTTTGTTTGGACGTATATTTCCTGGCCATGTGCTATTCCCTGGTGTTTCCAGCGCTCATTCTCTGTTGAGAAATATAGGCCCATATTTATACTTTTTGACGCTAAACTGCGCTAACGCAGTTTAGCGTCATAAATTTTTGCGCCGTCTAACGCCATTCTGAAGCGCCATGCGGGCGCCGTATTTATGGAATGGCGTTAGCCGGCGCAAGCAGACCGGCGCTGCCTGGTTTGCGTGGAAAAAAAACACGTACACCAGACAGCGCCGGCGTAGGGGGAAAATGGCGTATGGGCGTCTTAAAATGGGGCAAGTCAGGTTACGTCGAAAAAATCGTCGTAACTCGACTTGCGCCATTTTTTTTCGACGCCCATCCCCCATCAACATGACTCCTATCATTGTAAATATAGGAGTCATGCCCCCTTGCCCAATGGCCATGCCCAGGGGACTTATGTCCCCTGGGCATGGTCATTGGGCATAGTGGCATGTAGGGGGGCACAAATAAGGCCCCCCTATGCCACAAAAAAAAATTGAAAAATAACAAAAATTATACTTACCTGAACTTACCTGTACTTCACTGGGATGGGTCCCTCCATCCTTGGGTGTCCTCCTGGGATGGGCAGGGGTGGCAGGGGGGGTCCCTGGGGGCAGGGGAGGGCACTGTGGGCTCATTTTGAGCCCACTTGTCCCTTAACGCCATCCCTGACCCAGGCGTTAAAAAGCGGCGCAAATGCGCCGTTTTTGGCCACGCCCACTCCCGGGCGTCATTTTTGCCCGGGAGTATAAATACCACGTAAAGGCCTGGGAGTCATTTTTTTAGACGGGAACGCCTCCCTTGCATCTCATTAACGCAAGGAAGGGGTTCACGCTAAAAAATGACGCTCACTCCGGGCACTTTGGCGCCCGAAGCGTCTAACGCCATAGTATAAATATGGCGTTAGTTGGCGTTAGTTTAGCGTCGAATTTGCGTCGAAAAAAACGACGCAAATTCGGCGCAACCAGAGTATAAATACGGCCCATAATCTACACTCCATCCGCATTCAAGAGATGCCACGGGAATCAAATGGCCTCTATTTAACAGTATTTCGTCTATGGGTGCTCTCATCAAAGACTTGTCTGAAGAGCTGTCTCTTGGGCGCATGCTCCTCTTCACTGTCCATATCTTTATTATGTTTCCTCATGCTTGTGTTGTCCCAGCTGCTCAAATTTATGTTTGTTGCATTGAATTACTGCCATTTGGTATTGAATTATAGCTCAATCGCCCACCCAGTGAGCCTGGAGTGCGCAGCTCGCCCCGTTGCACCGGGAGCAGAGAGATGGATGAGTGTTGCACAGTTTCAAAAGGTTGGTATTAAGAATGCACGTTGAAGACGAAAAGTACACTAGAGACTGCTAAATAATGTTCCTTCCTTTCTAGCTACCAACACGTATGTCCGCTTTACAAAATTCTCTCACACATGTTTTTGCTAGCTAACTATTTTTCCTTCACAGGGTCACTATACTGCCTTCACACTTTTTGTTTGTATAAGATTTCTACCTCGCTGTTTATGTATTCTTGTCTGAATATCAGACGGAAAGCTATGCAGGTAGGAACATAGTCATACTGCTTACAGGCAGATAAGGAGTGATAAAGAAATGGACATTGTTTCACTTACACTGGAAATATACAAGGATGGGACTTACCCAGCTAACATTTGCACCAGTCATCAATGTGCTGCAGCTTATCACATATTGAGATGTCACACACTGAACCTGGCAATGCATAATCCTGTTTCTCACTATGATTTAGTTACTAACTTTGAATGAAATTATTTTAACTACATTTTCGAGCTATAATTGCCACTGATGCCTCTAAGTAACAAAGATAAAAAATTAGTCAAGCACAACCCATGAGCTAGCTAACACGAAGCTCCAAGCTAGGGAGAAGACTAATACCATTAACACAGGGCTGTGTTGCACCTAAGCACACATCTACGCAGTACACACAGATAATACACCCATACAAAGGTGCATTAATACGCATAAGGATTCGTTTACAAAATCACTTGTGCACAAACACACATCCATGTGCAAACACTCACAGCTATTTTACACATGCACATGACCCAACTTTGTACAGGATAACATCTCTCACCCAGTGCTTAATTTGTGCTTGTTGTTTCCGGTGCTGAGCACCGGCACTTATTTTTGAGGGCCTGGGCTTATTCTTCTGCCTCAAGCATTTGCTGCGAGCAAAAGACACATAAGGGAAAGACGGAGGAAGAGAAAAAAGAAAAAGCGTCACAAAGTTGAGAAAGTAGAAAGCTGCAAGAGTGAGCTCAAGGGGCAGGGAGTGGCTTTATATGGATTGAAGAGGCCCGTTATGGATTACGCCACCTCAGTATTCTCTGTTCAAACATCTAATTGCTGCAGCCGCGTGTTTAAGAGGAGGGCTTTGGGCATCAGCACCTTTTTATTTACAAATGTAGCACTGCTCTCACCCTCTCTACTCACACAATTCTCATTCTGCACTGAACACACATCAATCACCAGGCATTGAGGCACTTTCACCCTGCAATCAGACACTTATCAACCTTCATTCATGCGTCATTCACCCGGCACTCAGAGTACTCACACCATTCTCCCTGCACTCATACCCTGCTCCCACACCTCTTAATTTATTATTAATCCCTGAGGGGAAACCTAATGCATTTACCAATGCTTGTTTAATATATTTGTAATTTAAAAGATTTCTGATATTTAGTTTTAAATAATTTTGGGGGTCATTACAACCCTGGCGCACGGTGTTAAAGCTGCGGTAATACCGCAAACAGTCCGGCGGACAAAAAAAGGGAATTATGACCCTGGCGGAAACCGCCAACAAAGACAGCCACTTTAACACACCGACCGCCACGGCGGTGCAAACAAGCAGCGCGGCGGTCACCGCCAACAGACAGGCGGAAGACAATGTACCGCCCACAGTATTACAACCCGCCAATCCGCCACCTTTTCCGGGGCGGATTCACCGTGGATAAAAACACGGCGGAAACAGCTTTTGCTATGGGAAAACGCTCACCTGAACACATCCCACGAGGAACGACGACTCCATGGAGCCGGAACTCCAAATACTCCCTGCCCTTGTGTTTCTGCTCCTCTACGAGCAACAGCTACGTAGGCGCCGAAGACAACGGTGAGTACTGCACCTACGACACGGGGGAGGGGGGAGACAAAAGTTAGGGGGACACCCACCAAACACCCCCACCCCCACCCTCGCATATTACAACATATACAACAATGAATTCACAAAAATCACAGTAACAACCCACAATCCCCCCGGAAGAATGAAAAGACATTGCGAAATTCAGTCAAACCTTGTAATGTGGCAATATACATGTCACACAAAAATATTCAGATATATCTTTGAAAATCAGTCATAAATATATACAATATGAGAAGTGGTGCAGATATGTAAATCACAATGTCCGTTCACCAACAGTCCAAAAATGCATGGTCGAGGCCCACAAAGGATACCTGACCAAAATCGGAGAGAACACTGCCGGGGCATCAGATTGAAATACTACAGGCACCTCAGGGGGAAGGGAAGGGGGGGCACCTCAGCCGGATGACTGCAAAGCCAGATCCACGACGGGGCTCCATGCCCTTTGATGTATCCTGGGGAGTGCAAAGCCACAGTCTCTCAAGTCTCTACACTGGGTGGCTTGCCCACTGCTTTATCCTGGGGAGTGCAAAGCCACAGTCTCACAAGTCTCTACAGTGGGTGGCTTGCCCACTGTGCCATCCTGGGGAGTGCAAAGCCACAGTCTCACAAGTCTCTACAGTGGGTGGCTTGCCCACTGTGCCATTCTGGGGAGTGCAAAGCCACAGTCTCACAAGTCTCTCAGTGGATGGCTTGCCCACTGTGCCATCCTGGGGAGTGCAAAGCCACAGTCTCGCAAGTCTTTACAGTGGGTGGCTTGCCCACTGTTCAATCCTGGGGAGTGCAAAGCCACAGTCTCTCAAGTAGATGCAGGTCTCTGCTGGTACTGGGGGGGACTGGTGCCCAGACTGGATGAGTCTCCCCGTGAAAGTTCCTGTCCTGTCACTGTCCCAGCTGCACATGGGATAAGGACGCTTGATGTGGCGGGCCATTCATTCCTACCCGGTGCTTGCCCTGTTCAGTGGTGCTTTGCCATGGCGGTCTTTGCCCTGTTCAGCGGTGCCTTGACATGGCGGCTCTGGACTGTTCAGCAGTGCCTTGCCATGGCGGTCTTTACCCTGTTCAGCGGTGCCTTGCCATGGCGGTCTTTGCCCTGTTCAGCGGTGCTTTGTCATGGCGGTCTTTGCCCTGTTCAGCGGTGCCTTGACATGGCGGCTCTGGACTGTTCAGCGGTGCTTTGCCATGGCGGTCTTTGCCCTGTTCAGCGGTGCCTTGACATGGCAGCTCTGGACTGTTCAGCAGTGCCTTGCCATGGTGGTCTTTGCCCTGTTCAGCGGTGCCTTGACATGGCAGTCTTTGCCCTGTTCAGCGGTGCTTTGCCATGGCGGTCTTTGCCCTGTTCAACGGTGCTTTGCCATGGTGGTCTTTGCCCTGTTCAGCGGTGCCTTGACATGGCGGCTCTGGACTGTTCAGCGATGCCTTGCCATGGCGGTCTTTGCCCTGTTCAGCGGTGCTTTGCCATGGCGGTCTTTGCCCTGTTCAGCGGTGCCTTGACATGGCGGCTCTGGACTGTTCAGCGGTGCTTTGCCATGGCGGTCTTTGCCCTGTTCAGCGGTGCCTTGCCATGGCGGTCTTTGCCCTGTTCAGCGGTGCTTTGACATGGTGGTTCTGATAAGGACATTGGTGTGTGGCATGACGTTCTCTACACTGGGCATTGGTGTGTGGCATGACGTTCCATCATTGCCCAGCGGGGCTGTGGCAGCCGGGGCCCTCCAGGGCACTGAATCCGGCGGTGGCGGTGGTCTCCTGACCAGTGACGATACTTGGGCCCTCCTGGGCTGTGACTCCGGCGGTGGTCTCCTGACCAGTGACGATACTTGGGCCCTCCTGGGCACTGACTCCGGCGGTGGTCTCCTGACCAGTGACAATACTTGGGCCCTCCTGGGCTGTGACTCCGGTGGTGGTCTCTGGACCAGTGATGATACTTGGGCCCTCCTTGGCTGTGACTCCGGCGGTGGTCGCCTGACCAGTGGCGATACTTGGGCCCTCCTGGGCTGTGACTCCGGCGGTGGTCTCTGGACCAGTGACGATACTTGGGCCCTCCTGGGCTGTGACTCTGGCGGTGGTCTCCTGACCAGTGACGATACTTGGGCCCTCCTGGGCTGTGTCTCCGGTGGTGGTCTCCTGACCAGTGACGATACTTGCGCCGGCGGAGGTGGTGGGCATTTCATCCTCCATGCTAGTGTCAGGGGCCCCTTGGAGTGCCACGGTGTCCCTCAAGGTCTGCTGTATGTCCTTCAGCACCCCTACGATGGTGCCCAGGGCGGAGCTGATGGTCCTGAGCTCCTCCCTGAACCCCAAATACAGTTTGTCCTGCAGGCGCAGGGTCTCCTGCAACTTGTCCAGGACCGTGGCCATCGTCTCCTGGGAGTGGTGGTATGCTCCCATGATGGAGGATAGGGCCTCGTGGAGAGTGGGTTCCCTTGGCCTGTCCGCCCCCTGTCGCACAGCAGCCCTCCCAGTTCCCCTGTGTTCCTGTGCCTCTGTCCCCTGGACTGTTTGCCCACTACCACTGTCCACAGGTCCCTGTTGTTGTTGGGGTGGCGGGTTATCCTGGGTTCCCTGTAGTGGTGGACACACCGCTGATTGACCTGTCCTGGGTCGGGAGGTTTGGGCCCGCTGGGTGGGTGCTGTGCTGGTGTTACCAGAGGGTGGAAGGTCGGTGTTGGGCTGTGCCTGTGCAAGGGGAACCGACTGTCCCGAGGCCCACAATGGTCCGGGCTGGTCATCAGGATCCAGTAGGGCAGAGCTGCTCTCGTCACTGTGGGACTCTTCTGGGGGTGGAGTGGTGTTGTCTGGTCCCTCTGGTGTGGTGACGGTCCTTCACGAGCATGATTATTGCAGGTGTGTGTGTAATGGGGTGCAATGGGTAGGTGTTTGTGTACCCCAGTGCAAGCATTCCTGTGTCTGGGTTTGTGTGATGATGGTTGGGGGGGTGTTCTGGGTATGTGCAGTGGGCATGCTTTAGTGAGGGGTGTCCATGCTTAGTTGTGTCATGCAGCGGTTGGTGTTGGGATGTGTGGTTTGTGTTATGGGTAGATTAGTGAGGATTTGGAGTGATAGGGGAGGGTGTGAGGGTGGGGGTGTGTGATAGCATGCATGTAGGGTGGGGGATATGATAGTTATGATGTGACTTACCAGTGTCCCATCCTCCACCGACTCCTCCGAGGCCCTCTGGATGCATGATGGTCAAGACTTGCTCCTCCCATGTTGTTAGTTGTGGGGGAGGAGGTGGGGGTCCGCCGCCAGTCCGCTGTACCGCGATGTTGTGCCTGGAGACCGTTGAACGCACCTTCCCCCGTAGGTCGTTCCACCTCTTCCTGATGTCCTCCCTATTTCTTGGGTGCTGTCCCACAGCGTTGACCCTGTCCACTATTCTGCGCCATAGCTCCATCTTCCTGGCTATTGATGTGTGCTGTACCTCTGAGCCAAATAGCTGTGGCTCTACCCGTACGATTTCCTCCACCATGACCCTCAGCTCCTCCTCGGAGAAGCGGGGGTGTCTTTGGCGTGCCATGGGGTGGTGTAGGTGATGTGTGGGGTGGTATATGTGGTGATGAATGTGGTGAGTGTAGTGGTGTTTTGTGCGTGGATGTTGTGTGGGTGGTGGTGTTGTGTGCCTCTGTGTGATGGAGTTGTCTATTCTGTGGTCTCTCTCTGGCCTTCTTTCTGAATTTTTTGTCGTAGGGGTTTGTGGGTGATGTAGGTGTGTGTTTTATATTGTGTTGGGTGTGTGGGAGTGGTGTTTGTATGTGTATCAGGTGTGTGTATTTTGAATTGTCCAATGTGGCAGTGTTTTGGAGATGTGTGTGTATTTTGAGCGCAGCGGTGTGTACCGCCAATGGAATACCGCGGTTGAAAGACCGCCGCGTGGATTCGTGTGTCGTAATAGCATGGGCTTGTTTCTGTTGCCGTGGAAGTGGAGGATTTGTTTCCGCCAGTTTATCACTGACCTTTGGTGTGGCGGTGTTGTGTGGGTGTCTGAATTTCGGCGGATTCCAAGATGTGGGTCATAATAGCTGTGGCGGAATACCGCGGCGGCGGCGGTGTATTGGCGGTCTTCTGCACGGCGGTAAGCGCCTTTTACCGCCAATGTTGTAATGACCCCCTTTATGTTTTTAATTATTCAGAAAATATTAATAAAATTGATTTTTTTAAAAATATAACACATAGATTGACATTTAAACAATGTATTTATTTCAAATTTAAAGAAATATACCTTAAAATACCACCAAACATTTAATATTAAGGTAAAGTGTTATCTACTAATATAAATTTAAAATACATCTATTCTGAAATCTAGACTAATAATTCTACAATAATGCTTAAAACCGACCCTAAGTATTTTACCTAATTAAATCTAAAACATTAACTATCAGAAACAGCACATCCCATAACATTAAACCTCACCCACATTCCTACAGACAAAACATATTCCTAAATGTGCCTAAATAAACACAAATCTATCTGCCACTCTGCTCTTTCTAATCGAATATATTAAAAAATATGATGCAATTTCGTTCCGAGCCTGTTACAAAGAAAAAAATGATGTCAACTAAAAGAAATGAAAAATCTTTTTTTTTTACATTTTTAGGTAATGTGGCTTTTTAAGCCCTGTTACCTTTATTAGAATATCTCATTTGTCTATTTATAATTCTAATACAAAATTCTATACCTACCTGAAGTAGCAAGCAATGCTTATGCATTCTTGTAATTGCTCCATGTCTTATCTGGTGTCTTTTAGGCTGTTTTTGTAATGCTGTACTTGGTATTTTTGCCAGTGGTTCCTGCTTTCTCTGCTCCCTTGGTTGCTGATAGATGGGTAACATCTTTGAAAAAAAAACTGCCATTAATTCAGGCCTTGTCAACCTTCACTGCAGCACACGTTGTGCCATCCACTATACTGACAATGAAACACGGCTACGTACCTACCTGTGAAGTCTGTTGCAGCTTTCAAACCTGCAGGTGAACCTGTAAAGTAATCCTTTTTGGGTTGTATAACAGAATATTGATTACAAAAATACCATGGTGGCCAAAATATTGTGGCAAAAATATCGAGCATCAAAATATTTAGAAGGTATATAACGATTTACTATTCATAACTCCACTCATCGCTTGAACACATATATATATATTATCAAGGGACATATTTGTAGAGCTGGGTATGGTAAACATATGCTTACTTAGAAAAACGTTCCTTTAGGATATCTTGGTCCTCAATATTGTTGCAATTATAACTTTACCCCTCAATATTCTCTAGTTGATATTCTGGTAGAATACCTTTTTTTTGACAGGAAAGAACCCTACTTTTGAACATTGAGGGGCATATTTATAGGCCCCTAGCACCACCTTGCGCCACATTAACGTTATTTATTCTGACGTTAATGTGGCCAAACGAGGCCAAAAACCCTGCACCATATTTATAGGGTGGTGCAATGCATGCATTGCGCCACCTTGTAACCCTTTGCGCAACATTATGCCTGCGTCAGGCATAATGTATGCAAAGGGGGCGTTCTCCTATTAGGAGAGCCGGAAAAATGGCGAAAGGAAATCTATGAGGTTTCCTTATGCCATTTTTTGCGGCACTTTTAACGCCTGCTCAACAGCAGGCATTAAAATGGGCCTTCCATTCTGTAGAATGGGGCCCTATGTACTCTGCAATATTTTGCCACTACTCCTGCAGAGTACATCAAAAGCATCATTAAAGACACTATTGTCCCCCACCCTGCACTATACGGCGCACACATGGTGGTGGTAGAGGGGTGCTAAGGGGTGCAGGGAAAGTGGCGCTTTCCATAAATCTGCCCCTAAGTACATCACCCCTAAGCAAGCCTCTTAGCCCACAAGGTATGGCTCCCTGTATTTAGAAGTGGTACACTTATAAGTGAGGTTTCTAGGCCATGGAAATGCTGGTGGAAAGCCAGTGGTGGGGGCACCGGGAGGCTGCACTGCCCATGACAATGTTTATGATGAGTGGATGCAATGTTGGGTGATTAGCAGTCCAGTGGTCACAGCAGAGGAGGGAAACACAGGACAAGATTATGTTTAAAAGCAGACCCACAGAATGCACACTGAAAGTGCTCCGAAGGCATGCCCATCTGCACCTGTCTGCATTTCTTCCCCGACCGGAGCCAGCCTTGCTACAAGTTTTTTAGCTCCAGGTGATTTTGATTGACATGTGGGTGATGAGGAGAATTCAGCAGTTAAGAGCCTTCTGGATAGTTTATCAATTCTCAATTTATCTCAGAAGGCCTCAGATCCAACACACTCTGTAGGCCATAACTTGGAATTAATTTTCACTAATCATATTCCATCCTGGTCAGTCATATTCTTAGGTATGGTCAGACCATATGTTTAATCAATTTCTTCTGCCTGTCAAATTCATCAGAACCAGATCAAAACAGGCTATGAACTCAAATAGGAATTATTGCCACTGGACAAAGTGCAAGAATCCAGCATTAGCCATCATATGGCCCTTTTTCCCATGACTTTAATGGGGGACCTAGGCAAGCACCTGGAAAGTTTCAAAAAATGACTCCTGACACAACATTTGATCTGGCACCATTGAATCAGAAGCACCAGGCTCTTCTGCCCCCTGGTTTCCCATTGCACTTACTTAGTTAAAATTAGCCTACAAAAAACTGGAGAGAAAATGGAGGTTCTGTTATCTCCAAGAGGATAGGGATAGTTATAAACTGGCAAAAGTTATTTACAAATCCATCAAAGTTTTACTTTACTATTACATTTGAATGTGCCTCAGGAGATTTTTAGATTGCAAAAGAATGCCTCCATCACAAAGCCTGTTCTGTGGAATTACATCCTGCTCAAGATCTTTGTTATAAATTGTCGGATATCTTCGAACAGAATATTCAGGCTATCCAGGCAGAGTTTCCCATAAATAAGTTAAGTTCAATGGTATGGCTATGATCCTTGGATTCTACCGCTCCCAACTCGACAACTGTCCACACAGAATTTCAACCAATTACTTTTAAGGAATTGGAATGTGCTAATAAGCTCTGTAGATCTGGTTTCCCTACAGCTCCTTGTCCACCGTCAATTCTGAGGAAAGCTACTAACATTACAAACCCTACCCTGAATGCTAATTTAAATATGTCACTAAGGTGGTCATTTTGACTTTGGCAGCCTTTACCGAAGACTGCCATGTAAGCTGGTGCTAAAAGACCGCCAGTGATGGCAGTCTGAAGACCGCTGTATTACGAGTCACCAACACAACACTGCCAAAAAATACAAAAATTCCAAAACCGTCGGCCTGATCGACAGCATGAAAGAGGCATCTCCATCAACATCACTTCCACGCTGACAACATCTCGCCCTCCAAATCACGAATCACAAATCAGCACTGCAGTCTTAGCACAGCGGCAATCCATTGGCGGTCCGAACCATCACGGAAAAAAAAAGCACCACCACCAGAATACTGCACCACATTGGACAATACAAAAGACACACACACCTGACCAGAGCACTACACAACACCCCCAACACATACCCAGAATCCTTTGCATCCAGAAAGTCTGACATAGCGAGGCAAGAGCACACTTACAGAAGGCACTGCACCTAGATATCAGAGGCACCATCACACTAAACATGCATCACACAACATACAACAACAGGAGCAACACAACACACACATCACCACTGCACACAAACACCACAAACCACACGCACATCCTATCACTCAAACTCACACCAACAAACAACACACCCAGCATCCCTGCACATCACACACCCCACCACCCACAAGACAACCACCATGGAACCACAAAAAACCCACGATTCACAGACAGGGAGATGAGGGTCTTGGTCGATGAAATCATCAGAGTGGAGCAGCAACTGTTTGGAGCACAGGTCCTACAGACATCCATAGCCCAGAAAACAGACTTATGCAGAGGATTGTCATCAGGGTGAACGCAGTGGGAAACAATCCACACACAGAGGATGACATTAGAAAGAGGTGGAACGACCTGGGGGGAAGGTACAGGCCATCACAACATCAAATTGCCATCATGAAGACTGGTGGTGGACCCCCACCACCTCCACCAGAATTATTATTGTGGAGAAGGTCTTGGCCATCCTACACCCAGAGTGGCGGACAGGAATTCTAAGTGGACTGCACACTGGTAAGTCATCTACACTCCCCGGCCAACATGTACCCCTGCACAGCATGTACGCCCACCTCCCTGTCACCCCCTCAAACAACTCTAACGTGCACAAAAACACCATGGACCCAACACCCCCATCCCACAGCTCCCTACTAACACCATTCTCTCACAGGCCCACCTAGTGCATGGATTCCCCACCCTGCAGCAAGTAGAACTACCATAATGCAACACTCCCTACCCTTGCATGACTGCTAAATCCACTTCACATCTGTGCACCTGCACATAAAACCATGTCACTCCCCTTCACCAACAAGAAATTGGAATGCACATCAGTACATGGCACTGACAGCAGCAAGACCAATACCAACTATTGATCAATATAGGACCATTGCAACATTCAACTGATGCAAACACAAGCAGTAGTCTAGTAACTGTCAATGCCATTACTGCTCTGCAAATCAAATCATGGCATACAACCATGTGTACCACTTGTACAATACCATCATGTAACACAATACCTCTCATACCGCAGGTCTCCCAAGTACTGCCACACAGCGGAGGATGCCAGTGACAGAAAGCCTAGTCCTGGAAGCAGGGCCAATAGAGGAGGAATCCCCTGGATGTCTGGAAAGGGATGATGTATCTGGCCCATCAGGCATGAGTGGTCAGTCCACCACCACCAGCCTCACCCTGCCCACAACTGAATCCCGCTCCCCTGTGGCATCCATTGCACAACAGAGCCCACCTTCCCAAACCTGTGTCCCAAGGTCCCATCAAACATCAGTGTGCCCCACAGTACAGGGGGGTTAGTCAACATTGCAATCCCAAGACAATGATGGTCCTGGTGTCAGTGGGAGGGGGCACACTGCCCCAGGGGCACAGGCACAGGGGGCAAGGCCCAGTGGGAGGGCAATTGTGGGCCAAAGGACGTGGCAGCAACAGGACACGACTGGCCAGGTGGCCATCTCTAGAGTCCTGGGAGCCTACCAGCAATCCCAGGAGAAGATGGGCCAGATACTTACCACCTTACAAGAGACCCAAAGGCTGCAGGGGGAATACCACCAGGAGGCCATGCAGAAGTGGCAGGTACTCAAGACCACCATGGTTTCCATGTAAGGGTAATTCAAAGAACTCAACACCATCCTGCTTACATCCTCCACCCAACAGCAGGCCCCATTCAGTAGTCACACAACACCTCTGCCCTCTACATCAACACCTGCTACTGGAATGGAGGCCCAGCAGGACCCCTGACCCTACAGCTGAGGGCTACTCCTGGAAAAGAGGTCGAACATCCAGACATCCTGCAGGACCAGAGGCAAAGCCAATCCCAAGTACATCTATATTGTAGTTACATCCAGTGGCAAGAGTGCCAACAGGCATATCAGTAATCAGCTTTCAAACAGGCATGTGACCTGAGGAGATAAAATAACATGGAATAAGGCTCAATGTTGTAAGGCATGTAGTCCGTATCCGTACATCAACAGCAGTAGAACAAAAACCCAATATGATTGCCCTAGCAGCTATGATACCACATATGTAAGGGCCTGCATTGTCACTCACACACATGTGTAGTAATGCAAACATTACTGATAGGTGACATCCTTTACCAGTCACTTCCTTGCATAGTCAGGAACAGGAAGGAGCCACACAGCAGCTGACAATACAGTATGATAGGCCTACACAACAGGACAAGACTGATAAGTGTCCCTCACATTTACCCAAAGAGTCAGACTGAGGATCAAAAAACTTGGGTACAACCATAAAGATGTTTCGTCATGGCACCAGCTTTTCACACATGTCATTGGCAGCAATGCATTTCCACTACCCCTCATGGTAAGTCAGCTACCTTTCAGGGTCGGAAACCAAGATGGAAGGTAGTAGTCTCCACACATACCTTGATACGTGCAAAGTCAGAGTACAGACTAGCTTTTCCAATACATAGTCCAAGTGCACATAACATCAAAATCACACATACCTATTTATCATTGAAAGTAGTGACAAATCAGGTCAGTCCTGTTGTCATGTGCCTCATCCCCGTTTGCCTGCTCCTCAGTATCAGTCACCGGCTTCAACCACTCCTCCAGCATCAATGTCCCCCTGTTCCAACAGTGGGATGTGCCTTCTGAGGGACAGATTATGGAGCATGTAGCATGCAATAAAGATCTTACAGACTTTCTTTGGTTGGTATTGTAGAGCACCACCAGACACATGGAGGCAACAAAATCTAGCTTTGAAGAGGTCGTAAGTCTCCTCATTCACCCACCTCGTCCGGCCATGTGCCTCATTTTCCTGTTCTCCCCTCCTGTAGTTGGATGTCTAACAGGTGTCAGGAGCCAGGGCAGGTTGGGGTACCGGGAGTCACCTGTGTGGAAAAGGAGATTTGACGATAGGTAACAATGCTAGGCATAGTGCAGACTGTGTAGAGGGGGATATCAAATGTCTAACATGGACAGCAGTACACATACCTATTAGCCAGACCCTTTTTCCCTGTAGCTGTAACATCAATGCAGGGACACTGCTGTTCCTCAGGATGTGGGCATCATGTACCTAACCAGGGAATTTCAGTATTACATGTGTTATGTACTTGTCTGCAAGACACACCACTTGTACATTGAGCGAATTTGTACTCTGACGGCTTCTGTAGACCTGTTCATTGGCCCTCGGAGGCACCAAAGCAATGTGAGTCCCATCAATGACCCCTATCACATGTGGGGAATTTGAAATATTGTAGAAGGCTGCCTTAACAGTGTTCAATTCAGCCCATAGTCACCCGAAATTAGCCACTGGCTAGAAAATGCAGGACTGCCAACACCTGGACTGTTGGAGGGACGGCATGGGGATTTCTCAAAGCCTGCAGGAGGTCTGGCTCCAACTGGGCGACCAGTTCCCTGATGGACACATGGTTCAGTCAATAGGTCATGATGATGTGGCACTCTTCCATGGTTTCAAGATCTACTAGGAGCCAGTAACCTGGTGCATTCCTCATCACTCCATTTTGGCGGTATCTAGACAGGGAGACAAACAACAATCTGGACACATCTCACAATGTTGTGACCCATGTATAACATACAACAATGAAGAAATATAGGTCATGTAAGTTGGCTGTCATGTTGTGGAAAGACACATTACTCCACACTCCTTTCCTACCCAGACAATGCCTCATAATGCCATACCTGTGACAAGGGACTTGTACAGGACATGTAGTGATGTACAAATGAAGACTTTCCATGTGTTCCACTATACAGATTGTCAGTACAAACATATGTAGTGACAAGTGAGGTGATGTCACTGACACCCACAACATATGAGATTGTTGACAAAATGCAACCTACAATAAGCATTTTGTGACAATATGCAGGTAATGACGCAGTGTGAGACCAGGACAGTCATGTCACATTCTAAAATGGCAGCCGCCTGTCCTGCATGCACATGACAGATGAAAGTGACCTAAATCCGCCAGCGGCAATCGTAATGGCGGAAGGCAGTCAGAACCACCATGCAACTCCTCCTTTGTTAACATTGATGTCTATAGAAAACTGGAACCAATGACGATCACCGCCGCGCTGAAGGTCATGAGCGCTGCAGTAGTGACCACCATTTTGTATGGCCTAGCTCACTTGACTCTTGGTATTCAGGCAAGGAAGACCTCCTCTTCGTGTGCTGCTGTTTCCTGAATCTTAGAGCCACGATGGCACACACTGCAGGGGGTAGGGCCCCAGCCTTCACAGCTGAGGAGCTCGAAAAACTGGTGGAAGGGGTCATACCCCTGCATGGGCAGTTGTATGGGGCTCCAGGGCAACATGTCAGTACAACATCCTTTGTCTCCATTTCGGGTGGTGTTTGACCGTGAATGTGTGTGCACATTGACATGTGATGACTGATTTGGGGTATTGCATGCACATGACTTGTATGGTGTTTGGAGTATTGACAATGTGCATTGGCTGTGCATGTTGGGTGTCGCCAAGGGTTGCAGCTATATAGGTATCATTTACATCATATCCTCCATTTTCTCAATGATTCCCATGCAGGTCAGTGCCCACCAGAAAAAGGGTTGTGGAGAGCCATTGCCAAGGAAGTGTGGACCCTGGGGGTCCATAGCCGGCGGAGCACCTACTGCAGGAAGCGGTGCAAGGACCTGAGGCCACAGAGGCCCAGCTGGGGATGGACTCCCAAGGTGTAAGGGAAGCCCATCACAAGGGGGTGAGTATAGTGCCCATCATTACAACTTATGCATGGTAGGGTGGTATCCGGGTGGGGATGTGTGTCAGTTAGTGCCCCTAGGCCAGGCCTGACATTGCAGCCTAGGTCCCCTGGTGGCTAGGGTTCAGAAGGGAAAATCTTGCTACCTAGCTCATAGGCATTCACAACTGCTCAGAGCTGCATGGGTCCCGGTGTGCTGCATTTGGGGGGTGTGCCCCTCCCCATGCCTTGGCTGCTAACTATTTCTCTGCTAGTGCTATGGCATATTGAGTAGGCCTGTTCCCTGTGTGTGAGGGTGCTGTGTACGCCAACGGTGGTGTTGGTGTAGCCAGTGACCCAGTGTATCCTTTCTATCTCCACCCCCTTTTTGCTTTGTCCTCCTGTCCTTATGTACATTAGCATCACCTGGCGGAGGAGCAGAGGCACCGGTGACGGAGGGAGCTGCATCCCACAGGACCCAGGAGGCAGAGTCCACCGATGCTGAGGGCACCAGTGGGACGGAGGGTGAGGGGAGCACCACGGCAGAGACTGGAGGGGACAGTTCTGACACAGATACCTCCTCCGATGGAAGCTCCCTGGTGGTGGTGGACACTTCTGTGACCAACCCAGCTACAGGTACATCTGCCGCCTCTGTGCCAGCACCGCCCTCCCAGCAGCCCTTTATCAAGTTGCCCGTGCCTGCTCACCCACGAGGGTGGGCATCTCCTTCACCCCTTGGCATCTCAGGCCCTGCCCAGTTAGACCTGCTGCCCTGAGTGAGGAGGCTATTGACCTCCTGAGATCCATCTCAGTAAGGCAGTCAACCATTGTGAATGCTATCCAGGGGCTGGCAGCCCAGATGCAACAAACTAATGAGTTCCTGGAGGGCATTCACACTGGACTGGCGTCCCAACAGAAATCGATCCAGGCTATGGCCTCCTCTCTGATGGCAGCCATTGTCCCTGTTTCTAACCTCCCCCTCCAGTTCCCACTGCCCAGTCCCATTCTCCTCAATCCCAACCCATCCCAAGCACACAGCCAGACGAGCATGCACACAAGACAACACACAAGAGTGGTACAGGCAAACACGAGCAGGCACTCACATAAACACCATCCAGATGCAGACACACCAACATCCACTATTTCTACTGTCCCCCCTCCTCCTCCTCCTCCTCCACCTCCCTCCCAGTTCTGTCCACACTCACACCTGTAGGCACTACATCATCATCCACTACCAGCATCATCACCACACCACACATACCTCACTGGCAGACACCTCCACTATAGCCACGCACACATCCCCTGTGTCTTCTCCCACTGTGTCTATCCCCCATCCTAAGGTACACTAATGCAAGCACTCAGACACCCAACAGCCATCCACCTAACAACAACATACAGCCCATGCACCTGCACCCAAAAGCAGCAGACAAACACCTCCAACAACCACTCCCTCATCCTCCATGCCATTCCTTCTTCCTCTTCCTGCCCCAAAGTCCCTAAAAAAAAGTTCCTATCCACCATTGACCTCTTTCCTACCCCTCCCCCCTGTCCTGCATGTATGTGCAGGGTAGGAAGAACCCAGCCAAGCACCTCAGCCACACAGTCCACAGGCACAGTCATCAACACACCCACTCGTGGTGGGAAAGGATCCAGGCCACATGTCCTGATAATGAAGGAGCCTGCACCAGGCAGCCTCAAAGGAAAAGAGTCTGTCCCAGCTGCCAGAAAGACCAAGGAATCTGTACCAGCAGGCAAGAAGGGAAAGAATCCTTCCCCAGCTGCCAGAAAGACAAAGGAGCCTGCACCAGCAGGCAAGAAGGGAAAGGAGCCTGCCCCAGCTGCCAGGAAGAGCAAGGAGCCTGCACCACCAACCATGGTTGTACAGCGTTCCGAGATTGCAGGGGATGGGCAGGAGCCTCCACCCCCAGCAGCAGCACCACCACTGAGCAGCCGTCTGAAGTTGCAGGGGATGGGCAGGAGCCTCTCCCCCCCCCAGCAGCAGCACCACCACTGAGCAGCTGTCCACTGTTGCAGGGGATGGGCAGGAACCTCCTCAGACCAGCAGCAGCACCACCACTGAGCAGCCGTCCGAGGTTGCAGGGGATGAGCAGGAGCCTCCCTCCCCCCCAACAGCACCACCACTACTGAGCAGCCGGCACCGCCGGTGGACGTTATGTAAGCCTGCCCCCTGCAAATCCAGTGGGTATGACACCCACCTGAGAGACTGTGACCTTGCACTCCCCAGAACCAAGAGCACAGGGCAGGTTGCCCCCTCCAGAACCAGTGGGTAAGGCACCAACATGCCCAACACTCCCCAGGATCAAGAGCACAGTGCACCATGCCCCCTCTAGATCCAGTGGGAAAGACACCCACATGCCCAACACTCCCCAGAACCAAGAGCACAGGGCAGGTTGCCCCCTCCAGGACCAGTGGCTAAGACACCCACATGCCCAACACTCTCCAGGATCAAGAGCACAGGGCACGATGCCCCCTCCAGAACCAGTGGGCAAGACACCCACATGCTCAAGACTCTCCAGGATCAAGAGCACAGGGCACAATACCCCCTCCAGGACCAGTGGGCAAGACACCCACATGCCCATCACTCCCCAGGACCAAGAGCACAGGGCACGATGCCCACTCCAGAACCAGTGGCAAAACACCTACTTGAGAGACTGTGGCCCATCACGCCCCAGGACCAAGAGCACAGGGCATGTTGTCCCCTCCAGAACCAGTGGGCGAGACACCCACATGAGAGACTGTGACCTTGAACTCCACAGGACCAAGCACAGTGAATGTTGCCCCCTACAGAACTAGTGGTCTTGTTGTTTCTTCCCCCAGCTGAGGTGCCCCCCCATCCCTCTGAGGTGCCTGGCTATTTACCAACGGATGCCCTTGCAGTGTTCTCTCCATGTTGAAGCATGTGACATGTGTGTCCTTTGACTTTGGCCTGTGGCCATATGGACTACGCAAATAGTGGACTGGGCTGTGTCTTTTTTCTGTACATATGTATATATCTATTATCTTGCCTAACTTATTTTTCATGCTGTGTTGATCTCATTACATTCACTTTTTCAAAATTGTTTTGTCCTTGCATTATTCATCTGAGTTACAGGGTAAAATAGTTTTTGTAATGCAGCTGATTGTGTGTATGGTTTTGGGGGGGGTTGTGAGTTGTGCGTGTGTGTGTGTGTCACTCTTGTTTTCCTCCCTCCCTCCCTTGTGTGCTAGGTGGCTGTACTCACCGTTATCATCTTCACCGGCGTTGGTGTTCATGGTGGAGCAGAACGTAGAAGATCATGATGAAGACATGTAGTTCAGGCTCCTTGGCGGCGTGGTTGTTCCCTGTGTCTCCAATGGTGAGTCCTTTGACTTTTGTGTTCTGTTTCTGCCAGGCTTTTGATGTCGTTGGTACTGCCCCAGAAAAGGTGGTGATTTTCTGGGTCATAATATGGTGGGCAGTACATTGACTTCCATCTGGCTGTAGGCTGCTACCACCATGGGGGCTGTTATTTCCGTCCTGGTGGTTGGTGTGGTATATTGGTTGTGTTTCAGAGATCTTTCCGCTATGGTCATAATTTGGCGGTAGTTACCACCAGCCTATTGGTGGTATTACTGCCACTTTAACACCAACTCCTAGGGTTGTAATGAGGGCCTATGTCCTTGTGTCTGTCTGACTTTGGCTCTACAGACTGTACAAATACAACTTTTTCTGCACTTGACTTTCAAACGGCTTCTAGGGAGGTAGTCTGGAGGGCAAGAGCTGAATTCCCAAAACTAAACAAACACATTAACTTAATGTTAAACCCAGAGCTTGTATTTTTGTAAAGGAAAGTATTTTTAATCACACAGCAGAACTAAAAACTACACAGTCCATTTGCAAATACACAGTTATAACCCTGATTACAATCCCTCCAAGGGATCTACACCCCTCACCCCTATAGCTCCCTGTTCAAGTGACCCTCTTACTCCAGGAGTCCCCTATATGGTGGGGACATGAATTAGATATAAGTGCAAATTCCATAGCTCATAGATTCCAATGCAAAATCAGGTCACTCCTTTCAACCCTCATTGTTGATACTGGCCTAAATAGTCTCACACTCGAGAAAGTGAATTCAGTGTCTGTACTCTGGCACTGGCAGAGTCCCAGGATACTCATGTTTTGTTTTTGTAGTAATTGGGCAGGAGGTGGGCACAGATCGTGTCTTTGTCCTGCACAAACTACCTTCATAATAGGGTTACAGATCCAATGTAGCTTGGTGGGTTCTCTTGTATTGGTTGTGTATCTTCACTGGTTGACTGCAATCAAAGGTCATGCTCAGCGAGGATTGGCTGTTAGCAGCAGGTAGAGCTTAAAGTAAGGCTGGGGGCGAAAGGGTTGGGCATAGGGTCTGATCAGAGGCTACGTGTTCAGGCCCTGTTCCCAACCACACTACGCAGGGAATAAGGCCATGATCAGTGGGGCTTCGCTGCCCTTGGAGTGTTACCCTATAGTCGACCACATCCTGACTCACTCAGAGTCAGTCTTTGCACACTCCTTTTCACTTAGGCTTTCCCTCCCTTTCTCACTTGTCATTTTGCTCACACTCTCTTTCATACCTTACATGTCCAATTTCATTCAATGTCTCACTTGTTCTCCCTCTAATTTCCACACTTATCAACTTACTCATATTTACTCCCTAAAAAAAGTTGGCTCCCAAAAAAACATTTTTTCTTTTTATAAACATATTTTTGTGATTTTTATTTTTTGGAAGAAATTAAACAGTCCTAGTTTCCCAGCAAAAGTACTTAATAACAAAAGTATAAAAAGGGAATCAATAACTGGAATAACTAAAGAAAAACTATATTTTGCAAATCTTCTGATGTTCTTCGATTTACTTGAGCAGAACATCCTAAATTTGCTCACCACAGCTGAAGACTATGCTAAACAGTAAACAATTCTATCTCATAGACTGATGCTAAGGGGGCAATGGCTTCCTGCTCTTGCAATACAATTTAATCTGACAATTGATCTCTAGCAAGGATGGCATTCAATATGTTTATAGAAGATGTACTCACATCTTCAGCGTCCATTTTATTACAATGAACCGTCTTTTATGCCAGGTATGAGAATGTCTGTGCATCAATCAGGTTCCATACCTGCATTTTCTTCAGTTATGAATACATCACACATTAGGATGACAATTTTCTTTCACTGGTGGTGCAGTAAAAATGTTTCCAGACAATGGATTTTGGTGGCAACCTGGAATCATAGTCTGAACATGATTCAGTTCTCCTTCTTCTTCTTCTCCTTCAGGATTTCTCCTCTCCTGTTCTTCTGTTCCAGAAGACATAATAAGTAGGGAAAGTAGAAAAGGTTTTGATTATCCAAAAAAGAGAAGTACAGCAAGAAAACTATTAGGACTCTTTTGTAGCAGAGGTCTCCTATGGCAAGAAGTGTACTAATCTGTGCAAGAATGTCAAGATGTATTTAAATTTGGAACAAAATAATTCTAAGCAACCAATCAAACCTTTGCAGTGGTCTATATGGATTTGTGGATCATCCATGGATCCAAGAAATTAGCCTCAACAGGACCTGCACACCTTTAATTGTTGATATTGGTTATTGGTATCACAAATCCCAAAATGCCTAAAACATGGAAACATTGAAATGTAACACTACATCTGTAACCTTTTAGCCATACTTGGATTACACCTACTTTCAAATAACATATTATAATTTGTTTTCATACTGAACACAACTTTTAAACAATTCACTTGGTTTGTTATATTTATTTTTGATTCACAGTTCTCCAAAGAGAAGAAATAAAAAAGAAAGCAATCAAGTACTGCAAAGAAGGTTTCCTAGGATGTATTGGTTGTGGGACAACGAGCATGATCAAACATCTTTAATTCAGGGATCCCAGTAAATGTTCCTGAGCTGAAGTAGAGTGAATGGGTCAAGAACAATAGGAGAGCTAACTGTGGTCTCTGGGATTGTTGAATACAACGGAGAAGATTCTGTCCCACAAAACATATCTCACAAAACATATTCACAACATACAACACCTCCTGAAAAAACATTATCTTTTCAGGGGAGCAAAATAAAAAACATATATATAAATAGTGAAATGAACAAACACCTAAAATCAATCACCATAATTTAGAAATGGGTTCTCTAGTTGGCAGAGGTATTCACCTTTGTCCAAATAGGGACCACAATCCTAGTCAGGGTAAATCGCACACAATACAAATTATCCTGTGCCTACCTTCTGGTATCTTCGCACTGTGCAGTCATGCTTAACTTAAAAAGCAATGTGAAAAGTATTTGTGCAATAAATCTTACAGTAACACAGTGAAAACTACAAAAATACACCACACAGGTTTAGAAAAATATAAGATATTTATGTGGTTAAATTAAGGTCAAAACGATAAGGATTCAATAAGTCCAATTCCAAATATCAATTTTGCAAGATTAAAAAGAGTCTTAAATCTTAGAAATCAACAATGGTATCTTGGTTTCAGAAAGTACCTGGTTTGCGTAAAAAATTTAATGCACAGAGACCGCAGAGGAGGAGATGTATGGAAAACTAAGGTGTGCGTCGGATGTTCTGGCGCTGCACAGACGATGCATTGTTTCTTTCCACGGATTTGTGTTGGTTCTCAGCACGCAGTCTTGGGTCCTCACTGTGAGGCTGTATTCTTTTTGACGCCTAGGGACGATGCAGGGAAATCCTAGGCATGCGAATCAAAGTCACAGGTGTTGCGTTGATCAGGTATGGTTATGCGTTGAATTCTCTGTCGCACTGCGGCCGCTGTGCCGATTCTTTACTCGGGAAGTCGGGCTGCGTTGTTCCAGTTAGGCTGTGCGTTGATCCATTAGGGCTGTGCATCGATTTTCGGCGCACAAGTTGTGGAATTTCCTCAAGAGGTGAAGTCTTTTTGGCCCTGACACTTCAGGAAACAGGAGGCAAGATCAATCCAAGCCCTTGGAGAACACTTCTCAGCAAAATCAGAGGGCAGCAGGACAACAGCAGCGCAGCAGTCCTTCACAGCAAAGCAGTCCAGATGAGTCCTTTGGTGAGCCAGGCAGTTCCTCTTGACAGGTCGCAGGCTCAGGTCCAGAAGTGTCTTAGTTGGTAGGGTCAGGGACCAAGTTTATGTACCCAAAAGCACCTTTGAAGTGGGGGACAATTTTGAAGTGCACAAGGTCCCCTTTCAGTACAGGTCTGACTGGCAGGGTCCCAGCATGGGCCGTCATTTGTGTGAGGGCAGTCCACTAGCCTTTTAAATGTAAGTGTCAAGACCCTCCACCCTTCCAGCCCAGGAAGACCCATTCAGTATGCAGATGTGTGCAAGTGTGTCTGAGCATCCTGTGTTTGTGGTTGTCTGGGTGAAATGCACAAGGGAGCTGTCAACCAGCCCAGCCTGCACGTGGATTGGAGACAGGCTGTAGGGCACAGATGGATTTTAATTACATGAAAATGCTCGCTTTCTAAAAGTGACATTTCTAGAAGGGTAATATTAAATCCATCCTCACCAATAAGCAGGGTTTTCTATTACCATTCTGGCCATACTAAATGTGACCTAGTTACCCCTTTCAGCTCAGAATCTACCACTAATACAGAATATGAGTGTAGCACTAATGCTAGCCTACGAAAGGAGCAGGCCTCACAGTAGTGGAAAACAAATGTAGGAGTTTTACACTACCAGGACATATAAAACACACATGTACATGTCCTGCCTTTTGTCTACATAGCACCCTGCCTTATGGGTTACCTAGGGCCTTCTTTAGGGGTGACTTATGTGTAGAAAAAGGGAAGTTTAAGGCTTGGCAAATACTTTTAAATGCCTAGTCAAAATGGCAGTAAAACTGCACACACAGGCCTTGCAATTGCAGACCTGAGACATGGTTAAGGGGCTACTTATGTGGGTGGCACAATCAGTGCTGCAGGCCACTAGTAGCATTAGATTTACAGACCCTGGGCACATGTAGTGCACAGTACTAGGGACTTATAAGTAAATCAAATATGCTAATTGGGAATGAACCAATGTTACCATGTTTAAGGGCGAGACCATATGCACTTTAGCATGGGTTAGCAGTGGTAAAGTGTGCAGTCCTTAAACTAGCAAAAACAGTGTCAGGCAAATGGAGGGAGGCAGGCAAAAAGTTGGGACATGACCACCCTAAGGCTGTCATTTCTAACACCATAGCAAATACATTTCTAGATAATTAAAAGTTTTAACAAATAAATGCAATGTTTTCCGAAAATGTTTACGGCAAAAAAAAAAATTCCAAGCAAGACCAAAGACAAAAGTAAGTCAAAAAAACATTTTAAAAAGTTTAATTTAAAACACTAACAAAACATCAAAGAGGTTCAGTTAAAGTACCAAATATATATCAATAGGCTTTGGATCATTTCAATTGCAATCACTCCTCATGTTAGTTGCATGCTGATAACAAAGGTTTTTTAAACTTTCCCAAAATAAACATGTAATATTAAAATATGTAACAGGTTTCAATCTCAGAGATCAGGTGATGATAACAAACTATGGCCCTCATTACAACCCTGGCGGTCAGTGTTAAAGCGGCAGTAATACCGCCAACAGGCCGGCGGAAAAAAAATTGGAATCACAACCATGGCGGAAACCGCCAACAGAGACAGCCACTTTAACACTCTGACCGCCACGGCGATAGAAACAAACACTGCGGCGGTCACCACCAACAGACAGGCAGAAGACAAAGTACCGCCCACTGTATTTCAAGATGCCTATCCACCACCTTTTCTGGGGCGGAAACATCGCGATCAAAAGCACAGCGGAAACAGTACACAGAAGGGAAAACACTCACCTCTCAACAACCAACGAGGAACCAGTACACCATGGGGCCCGAACTACACGTCTTGCCCATGCTGGTGTATCTTCTCATCTACCAGGAGTACGAACGGCAGTGGCGATGACCACGGTGAGTACTGCACCTACAACACAGGGGAGGGGGGGAAGAGAGTGACACACACGCAACACCCAACACCCTCACCCACAGCAACATACACACAAATAAATGCAGCAACATTACATATACACCCCCTCACCCCCTGGAAGAACGCAAGTACAAAAGGAAATGATTGTAACCAATGTAATCATGAAAAAGCTGATAGTCAAATATCAAAAATCAGTATATACAAATATGTACACCAACTACACAAGTCCGGATAGTGTAACAATCATTGTCCGTGGACCACTGGGCCCAAAAGGCATGGGCGAAGCCCACACTAGATACCTGACTCGAAACGGAGAGAACACTGCAGGGGCATCAGTTCGAAAATATACAGGCACCTCAGGGGGAGGGGGGCACCTCTGCCAGATGAATGCATGACGCCACTGCTGCACGAGGGGGCTCCATGCCCATTGCTGTATCCTGGGGAGTGCAAAGCCACAGTATCTCAAGTCTCTCCAGTGGGTGGTTTGCCAACTGCTGTATCCTGGGGGTGTGCAAAGCCACAGTCTCTCAAGACTTTCCAGTGGGTGGTTTGCCCACTGCTGTATCCTAGGGAGTGCAAAGCCACAGTTACGCAAGTCTTTCCAGTGGGTAGTTTGGCCACTGCTGTATCCTGGGGAGTGCAAAGCCACAGTCTTTCCAGTCTTTCCAGTGGGTGGTTTGCCCACTGCTGTATCCTGGGGAGTGCAAAACCACAGTCTCTCAAGTCTTTCCAGTGGGTGGTTTGCCCACTGATTTTTCCTGGGGAGTGCAAAGCCACAGTCTCTCAAGTCTTTCCAGTGGGTGGTTTGCCCACTGCTGTATCCTGGGGAGTGCAAAGCCACAGTCACTCAAGTCGTTCCAGTGGGTGGTTTGCCCACTGCTGTATCCTGGGGAGTGCAAAGCCACAGTCTCTCAAGTGTTTACAGTGGGTGGTTTGCCCACTGCTGTATCCTGGGTAGTGCAAAGCCACAGTCACTCAAGTCTTTCCAGTGGGTGGTTTGCCCACTGCTGTGTCCTGGGGAGTGCAAAGCCACAGTCTCTCAAGTCTTTCCAGTGTGTGGTTTGCCCACTGCTGTATCCTGGGGAGTGCAAAGCCACAGTCTCTCAAGTGGATGCCTTTCTCCACTGGTTATGGAGGGGGCATTGTGCCCAGAATGGTTCATCCTGCCAAGGACTGAGGTAGTGGATGTGATTGTCCACTGGTTCTGGAGGGGGCTTTGTGCCCAGAGTGCTTCATCCTGCCAAGGACTGAGGTAGTGGATGTGATTCTCCACTGGTTCTGGAGGGGGCTTTGTGCCCAGAGTGCTTCATCCTGCTAAGGACTGAGATGGTGGATGTGATTCTCCACTGGTTCTGGAGGGGGCTTTGTGCCCAGAGTGCTTCATCCTGCCAAGGACTGAGGTAGTAGATGTATCTCTCCATGGGTTCTGGAGGGGGCATTGTGCCCAGAGTGGTTCATCCTGCCAAGGACTGAGGTAGTGGATGTGATTCTCCACTGGTTCTGGAGGGGGCTTTGTGCCCAGAGTGCTCCACGTGCAGTGTGGCCGGTACAATTCCCTCACCTGGGTGTGTGTGCCACGAGATTGGCGAGGTACAGGTAGCATGATACGCCATGGAAGCAGAGACATACCCCACACTGCTGCGGCTTTGCCTTCTACCTGCAGGTGCAAACAGTGATTGAAGACATGCCTCATGGAAGCTGCCCAGGGTCCAGGAACTCTCCTCCAGCCTCAGACGACTGACCACTGGGGATGGTAGACATGTCAGCAGTGGTGCCACTGTCCGAGTACGTCGCCGGGCAGGAGGCGGTGCTTGCGAAGGTGTCTGTGGCGGAGGTGCTTGCGACGGTGTCTGTGGCGGCGGTGCTGGCGGCGGTGCATGGGTCAGCACCTGCTGAGGGACACAGCAGGACGTCTCTTGCAGCCTCGGACAGCTGCCCACTCGGGAAGAGGCTGGGGACTGTCGCTGAGGTTGTAGACGTGACGTGACGGTGCAGGTGGCGGTGCAGGTGGCGGTTGTGGTGGCGGGCAGCTAGCGGTGTTCTCCGCCATACAGGTTGGTGTGGTCGTGGACAGAAGTTGTGACACTGGTCCCTCAGTTGGTGCCACCATGCCCCCCCCTGACCTGCTCTTCTGCTTTTGGCCCTTCCCCACCTTTGATGGTGCCGCAGTTGTCTTGCCACTATCCCCTTTTATTTTTGCTGAGCCCTTGGTGGCTGGTAGCTTCGGCTTCTCCCTCCGGGATGTGGGCACCTTTTTCACCTTGGCAGGTGGCGGAATACATTTATATATATTCACTGAGAAAAAAACAAAGTTTTAAGTAACATTACAGTTAGATGATGGAATGAGAAAAGAACTAATGTTTAAAAGCCAAGCACTGAAATTCACAGATAGAGTTTAGCAAACTAACTATAAATTGCATCCTCATCATGCACAGCCTATGACCTAACACATTACAGCATTCATAACATGTTAAATAACATTATTGATGACATCAGTTATGACATCTCGAATTACATCATTGATGACAATATCCAATGATTGTGGCAGTGTGTGTGTGTGTGTGATGCAGGCGTTGTGAACTGAAATGAATACAACAGCATACACTAGTGCCCAATCTTTGATCAACAATCAAATCATAATGGACATAACACTTAGTAACAATGAATGATTATTACCACACCTATATTTAATTTATAGGTCACCCTCTTTCTGCAGGTATTCACCCGCCTAACAAAGAAAATACCTCCAGAGCTTCAATACACTCATCTACTTTTTAAACCTTAAACTCTCCAAAATATGTTTGTTCTCATTTCACCTTAATATGATCCCCTTCTTAAAGACTTCTAATGACTTGCAATTTTGAGTCAAAAGGTTGACGTGTAAACATTAGCCACTGATAAGACATCTTCAGCTATGCTATATGGCAACCATGTGTAGATTGCTAAAATTAATTATGCACATTCCTGAACTGACCAGAATGGCATGCCACCTTAGATCCATGCTGAGAAACATACTGTGAGTAACACCATATCTAAGTGGGCCATCCTTAAATTTTGTTATTCAACAACATACAGTGCCTTGAAATCTTCAGAGAGGTACTGGAAATAAACATCTACATGTTATAAAGGTCCTCTTCAAACCCATGCTCAGAACACCCAGCAGAGCAGCAAAACATGGATTGTCCAACCCAGTGCTTTACTTTGTTAAAGAAAATGAATTTAATACACACAGAAAACCAAATATTGCACAAGAAAGGCAACAGATATGATTTGTCCACTGGTGCAGGGCAACTGCTCCTGGAGCCGATGTTTCTTTACCTTCACTTTCTCTATGCCCATTTCTCCCTGGTTCAAATTCTGTCTGGCTGTTGATAAGCCCACTTCTGGGCTTAAAATGAGATGGAACCTTTGGTCCCTGGGTAAAAGGCCATATGCAGTCTTCTTAGGATGGCACCAACCCTCCATGGCATTTCATTGATGTAGTGACCAGTCCGCTTGGGCATAGCCTGTAGGTGCCAAAGAAGTGTGCTTAGACACCGTTTGTAGATACTCCTGTTTCCAACTGGAGCCTCTTCTCTAGAGAGACTATGTTCTCAAAACCTAGAGCAAATAGTTGGCTCTCTACAGTCCTCCTGTGTGTATAGATCCTCACATTTCCAGAGGGTTGCCAGGCTTCTTTCCTCTCAGCAGGCAGGTTGGCTCCCATTCAGTTCAAGACTGGAGGACAGATAAGCTCCAGGTAAAGTTACCTCACCGATTGGAAACTGGCTCACAGGCAGTCACCCACTCAGGTGGCACAGCAGTCATCTTGGTAGGTAATTATGGACCCATAGTTAACAACCAAGTCCCTGTGGTAACCAGTGAGTCCTAAAACAATGTTGATTATACTGTCCCACTCCAATTCTGACTAAATATTGGAATCCAATAGGCAAATCTTCCTGTTAACCACCAGATGTGCAAGATAGATGACAGTGGAATGTCCTATTTGGCACTAGGTTGCCTTGATGGTTAATTCTGCACTCTGTACAGCATCTGCTCTAGGTGCTTCAGGTGGCCTTCCCATGAATTGCTGAACACCGCAATGTCATCCAGGTAATCAACAAACAGTTTGTCTAGCCTGGATAAAATATAGTGCAAGAGGTGCTGGAAAGTAGTAAGAGCATTTTCAACTCAAAGGGCATTACCTTAAACTAGACAACCTCTTTGGTACAGCAAATTCAGTCTTCTCCTTTGACTAGACGCTAAAACATTCTATCACTAGCCCCTGGTCAGAAGACAGGTGAAGTGCTCAAGAAATTTGCAGCACTCAGCTGGTCCACAAGCTCATCAGCTCTTGGAACTGTATGTGCATCTGTCTTAGGGACATCATTGATGTCTCTGTAGTCTACATAAAGGTGCACATCTGTGACCGTGGTTGAGTACCAACTCATCTAATCTAGTCTACAGATTACGAGATCTCTCATTTTCTCCTAAGTCTAGCCTCTTGGCCATCTCTGCCTTAATACATTACTGAACTAGGCCATACATAAAATATGGCTTACTTTTGAAACTGTTATCATCTCCCCTATCAATTTCATGAACATAGACAGGTGTCAACCCTGGAGTCAGTGAGAACAGGTAAGAAAATGGTCCCAGCACCCATTTTCTCTGCTGCACAGGCTTGTGGTGAGAGGGAAGTTGTAGTGATTCCACAGTTCCATTCCTCATGTTACTAAGCCGTTATTCAGAATGGAGCTCATTGTCTTCCTCAACTTTCTCTGGAATAGACATTATGTTTATTGTGTTAATTCTCTGGAGACAAGGTACGAGCGTGACACCCGTGTCCATCATGTAGTTCACCTCAGATACTTTCTACCCTATATTTTGTGGTTCATACCACTTATCCTCCAAAGCTCTGGGGCAAATGAGATTCAACATCAACACCTCTTATCTGCCTTAGACTCCAGTTATTGCTGCTTTATGGTCATAAGATTCTTTCATCAGCTCCTTGCTTGCCTAAAGTTTTTTTTGCCTGACCCATATATTCTGTCCTCAGCATTCTGAGGCTAGTCAAATAGTCCTCCATAGTCTTCTGACGTGACTTGGATGTTCCCTTTGATACGTTCTCTGATAAAGTTGGGTAGGCCATACTCTGGGTGCCACTTAGACGTTCAAAGGGACTGAACCCCACTCTGTCTGTGGAATCTCATGGTAAATGAAGAGACTTGGCTGGAGAAGAACCTTCTTTCTCTTGAGGTGCTCAGGTAGACTCAGGCAGACTTCATATCCTGCTTTTATAGGTCTTGTTAAACTTTTTCGTTAATCCATTTGTTTCATTACTGTATGCATTAGAGAAGTAGTATGTCACACCAGCTACCTCCCACATTGCTCTTGTATTAGATGAGATGAAATTGGTTCACCAGTCAGAAATCACAGTCTTAGAAAATGAAAGCCTCAAAAAGATCCCTAGGAGAGCCGTAACTATTATCTTTCCAGTTGTTTTTCTCAAGGATACCACCTCTTGAGAACTCGTGGCATGATCCACCACAACCAAGATATACTTGTCACCTAATATAGGGGGTGGGTAGAGCATCAAAAGAACCAACAATATATTTTCCCAGTTGGGGTCACTAGGTGAACTCAGATGGCACAACTCATAATGGCACATCATGGGCCAGTCACCACAGGACGTTCCTGTGCACTATTGAAACCAATAGTCTCTTTCTAACACCTGGCTTAGGATTCATGGGCTGCCTATACAGAAACACATCCTGCAAGCCAACCTAATACTTTCCTACTACTCCATTGTTCAACTGCACCAGGACTCCCTTCCAAAGTCCCACAAGCTTGGGGCACTCTACTTGTTTCTGCAGACCTCTTCCTGGGTAGGTTCTGCAGCACTTAACAATCTCTGCAGATCTGTCAGTGACCCAGACTCCATTACCTATGCCTCATTCTGCTCTCCATCTGGAGGTTGAGGAATGGATGCCACAGCCAGTGCCTTCTCAGGGTCTGACCTGATTCATGGACTACCTTGCCCTGTTCTCTGCAAATTGTGAATGGCCCCAGTCTGATTCTAGGACTGACATGGAGCTTGTAAACTGGATAACATGGCTGTCATGGGCTACTACATGTAGATTTCTGTTCTTGGTAGCCAAACAAGGGAAATCAGACCATTGCCCAAGAGACATCCGAAATTGTGTGTGAATTAATGTGGTGTATTATATGGTGTGGTTGTATGAACTCACAGTGGAATACACTCTTGTTACCAACTCGGGTCCAGTCAAGTTAGTTTGATAAACCTTAGTTCAACCCTGGGTAGCGGTGCTTTAAGCAGTCAGGCTTAAACAAATTGTAAAGACTTTAGGAAAAATATCTTATTTTTATACATTTTTTAGATACCTAAATGACCAACATCTACCAGAGGGTTGCAGAGATATGAATTTTTAGGAAAATTATAAATCAAAGCTTTTCATTCAAAAACACGAACAAGCATTGGTAAATGTAAAATTTGGAAACTTTGTAAAACTTTTAAAGAGCTGTGTTGAGCTATCCGGCCTGCTTTCCGTGATCAAATCTGACAGGTGGAAGGTCAGAGGGCTCAATGAGGACTAGTAGGACAGTTATCTTGGCACCAAAGTAGTCTCAAGTCTAGTTTCAGGCTGTATGGTGAACCCTCATAGACTTTAATGGAGTGGTCCTGATGTAAAGGATACAGGATGTTGAAGATGCTGTAAAATGCTAAGGATGCTGTGCGGTCAAAGTGAGCCTGCAAAGACAGTTCCTCAGCCCACTGCCCAGGTGCAGTAATTTGGCCACAGGGGTCGATGTGCTTCTAAGACCTCTTTGGTACAGCAAAAGTCCAGTTAATACTGGACTACTGGTCTGTGGTCGCAGCAAAACCAGTGGTTCCCTTTGATGAAGATTAGTGTCCATCTTGGGCAACCTAACTACACTCCAACCACTCTCCTGAGTCCAGCAGACTTGGGAACAACTTTTGAGGGTTGGTACTTGATCACCCGGGAAGCACTCCGGTGGTCAGCATCAATCAGGTGGTTGTGGCTACTGACTGGTCAAAATGGGCTTCTTCAGCTTTTGTGTTTCTGGTGCTGTAACGGGAAGTCAGTGAACTGACATTGGGGTTCACCTCTTCTGTCTGTGGCTCGGAAATGTATTTTTAACAAGCCAAGCACAGTCTTGTCTTTGCTAACCCATGGAACAGCAGATGCAGTCCAGCAGTTGATGCAGCCTCTCTTTCTAGGTCCAGGGAACAACAGGGCAGGACTTATTTGGTCCTCTTTCCAGTCCAGATGTGATTTGAGGCCTGGGTGCCAGGGGTGTCATATTTATGCCCAGAAAGTGCCCTCTGGGTGAAGCGGTTACTACCCAATGGGCTACAAGGACCCTCCCTGCCTGATGACGACTTCCTGCAATGTGTAGCATCTAGCCATCCCTGAGTGCACTATTCTGCCCACTCCCAAGATGGCAGAACTTCTCTCTCGGTATGTGAAGCTTGGCAGCCAACTCTAGAGGTGTGGCTACCTGGGGACTGCATGCCCCAAAACAAACCAGTTTGATAACTGGTCTCCCCTCTCTGTCCCTGACGCCAACCCATCTACCTCAACAAACATGTGCCCTTCAAACGTGCTTCCCCTTTGAAGCTCACCTTTTGGGATCACACTCTGTGTCGCTTCCTGGAAGGGAGACGTGACACCTCTTCCAATGGCAGGCCTCTATTTTCTGTACTCATGAGAGTCGTTCACACTTCTCCTCAGGAGGGTAGGAGGCTGTCTTGTAGCCAACATTTGTGAATGGCAACAGGAAGACTTGGGCTATAGAGTGGAAACTTTCAACAAGTTGAATTTCTTAATGAGTTACATTAAAAATGATTTCTTCAAGTTGGGTTCAATGTAACAATTATTTTGATACCTTGAAGTATCAACATTAATAGTCCCATTCAGATGTTTGCACTACTGAGTTGTCAGCATTTAACCCTGCAGTCGCCAAATGTGCTACTAAAGTTTCTGGAGTAAAAATGACATTTTGGGGCTTTTACTGTTAGGCCATATTAAAATATATGTCCTACTTTTTAATATAAGACACCCTGCCTTAGGACTCAACTTATATATATTAAAGAAAAAGGTTTGGACTCTGTCATTTGTTTAAATGGCAAAGTTGAGTTAGCTGCTTAAAACTGCTCTGCCCATCAGTACTGGCAGACATGTTTTCATGTTGTCACATCCAGGGCGGCACAATAAGTGCTGCAGCCTTCATGGGACAGTTTAACTTAAAGACCCTGGGTACCGCTGGTACAGGACAACTGTTTTTGGTTGCTGGTATTTTGCCCCTCTCCTTGTGTCTCTCCCCTTTCTCCTGGGTTTGAATTTTGTCTTGGGTCGGTGTCAGAAACAAGTGCAGTTTTGCCCTTCTTTGTGTTCATGCACTCAGTTCTTCTAGTAGTCCCCTGTTGTTCTGATTCCACCACAGCAGACTTCTGTCCATTTCTTGGGTGTTGTCAGCTGGCCCTTGGCATGCATCTAAATCCCCTCTCTTCTGTGAGGTGATGTGCTGTCTGAAGGTCAGGTCTCATGCGGCTGACTTGAGGCAATCTCTTCCAGCAGCATAAGCCTGCCACAGCAAGCATTTTCCAAATAGTGGCACAGTGTGCTCAGGTGCGGAAACAAAGGTACCAGATACTCACAGTGAGGCACTCAAGGCAGGGTAGGCAGCAGTGGAGTCTACGCCTGCATGTAGGCTCAAGCTTTTTTGAAGGTGTCTGTCTGCTTGGAATCCTGTGCTTTGGATGAGTTGGGGTTATAAGGTCAAGTTTCATGGGGCTGCATTGAGGCAATCCTTTTCAGCAGCATAGCCCTGCTACAGTGAGCACTGTCCAGAGAGCAGCACAGTCTGCTCAGGTTAAAAAACCAAGGGGCATATTTACAAGGAGATTGCGCCATTACCGCGTTACTTTTTTTTGACACAGCAGCGGCGCAATCTGTGCTCCACACGGCTCCATATTTACAAACAGGCCCATTGGGCCCAGTGGATCAGTTTGTAGAGACCTGTGTCACATTATACCTGTGCCAGGTAAAATTTATGCAGGGTAGGCGTACCCACGTAAAAAGCCACGTAGAACTGAAGCAGTGAAATTTACAACTTTCCACTGCATCACTATATGACTTGACTACGTCAAAATCCTCATGGCTCCTCAAACCAGGCATAAGGATTGACGCAGAGCTTTTAAAATGGGACTCATATCAGTGTTCTGGGGCATTGCTGGTGTTGCGTGCATTTTATGATGCAATTCCAGCAATGCATCACTTTAGAACCAACAGATGCATTCGAATTTCTAACGCATCTATGTAAGAAAGTGCATCATGGAGCTCTGTATTGTAAATATAGCGCATCTATGGAATTGTTAGGGCAAGGTGCCCGGTGCAAGAAATCTGTCACATCATAAATATGCCCCCAAGATTCCAGGTGGTCAAAGTTGGATGTCCATTCCAACAACAACTAAATGTATCTAAATAGACACAAAATATACACAATTTAAACGAAAACTATATTACATATTGCAATACTTTAGTATGTTGTATTTTTACATAAATATTATATGTACAAAAATATATACTTACCTTAAATATTATGTCTCTCAATGTGTTTGGAGCCAACACAGTTTGACCATGGCATTATGGTGAAACAGTATTTTGGAGTTGATATTCATGTACTATACCTACTCATGAGTCTCAAGGAGCCAGAAACAGTGGGAGCCTCTACCGTTCACCTTTCATTTATTTGAGCTATTGAATATATTCCCTTGTCTCAATTTCAGATTTAATAGACAATATACATGTTCAATGTTTTTTTCAGCAATTTGACTTTTATCTTTTTCCCTTACTGAGTCTATTTATCTAGATTTGGCTATCTTGCACCCTAGATGGTGCTGAGTATGTACAATAAGTAATGAAGAGTTGTTTATTTGTTGGCATTCTATATTTTTAGTAATTAAAGTTAGTGTGCATTCCACAGCCTTAATGTGGGCCCTGCAGACAATGTGGCACAGAGTGGGCGCCCATGTAGGAACCCCAGTTCAGCAAAAGGCTTCTATATTTCTGTGAGATATTGGAGTCTCAGAGGCCCCTCACCACATTTTGTAGGGGGGCACATTATCTTGAGTTACACCAAATATTTAGCATTATAATTATGAACAATCTCACTATCATAAGGTAGGGAGCTGGGTTCTGGTTGTAGTCTGATTTGGATGCAACTTCGACTGAGGTGCACTGGGTTCCTGCTAACCAGGTCCCCAGTTCAGTGTTCCTTTCCTAAAACAAATACATCTGGTCACTTGATCCCCAAGTGACCAGGCCCATCAGCCTCCTACAAGCCCTAGTAAATGGTACCCCTGGTAACTAAGGCATGGCTACTGGACAGGGCCCCTCAGATCTGCAGCACAACGTGTGCCACTCTGAGGGACCCAGCACCAACACCATGCAGAATGCCATTGCAGGATGTGTAACAAGGTGCTCCCAAAATTGAAAACATGACATGGCACACAGCCTGTGTGCCATGTCTCCTAAACACTGCATGTGACATATGTAAGTCACCTCTCTAGCAGGCATTACAGCCCTAAGGCAGGGTGCATTATATTACATTTGAGGGCATATCTACATGAGCAGATATGCCCCTGCTATATCTCTGTTGGTTCTCAGACACAGTCAGTGTACAGGGAATCCATTTTAAATGCATGTGCTGGACACTGGTCATTATGAGGTTCCCAGCTACATGATGGCGTTTGGTGTCAGACATTTGAGAATAGTAAACCGTCACTGAACCCAGTGATGGATTTATTTAAAAAAAAATACACACAGATGACATCTTAGAGGTGCCCCTGAAAACCTGCCAGCTACTACTGTGTTCACTGACTGGTCTTGGCTGGTTCAATCACCACAGACATGTTTCTGGACCCCCACAGCGAGAGCCAGTGCTCTTGAGGCCCAGAGACAAAAGCCTGCACTGGGCCGAGGTGTTACCTCCTCTCCCAAGCAGGATGGGCATGACAAGGGTCTTGCCACCTTTGTAATATGACCCAGGTCTCTCCAAATGGTGGAGATGACCCCCCATCCATGTCCTAACCCCACTTTTGGCAGCAGCACAGGTGGGAAAAATAGTTAAATTAGGAGGAGTGCCCACTTCATGCGAGTCCCACCCATACGGTGGATGAGCTGAAGTGGACGCAACTTTTAAAATTCCTCTGTCTTGTGTGGAGAGAATTAGGGCAATAGGGTTAGGGCTGTGCCCAACTCCCAAAGGAAGTGGTCACAGGCAGGGTGTAGTCACCCTAAAGGTGAGTAGCCTATTGGCTACTACCTGGCACTCTCTGTAACACCCCTAAATTCAGTATTGAGGTGGCACCCCTGAAACCTAGAATCAGATTCCTCTCGACCTAAGAAGAGTCGGACAAAACAGAAGTGGCACAGCAGAGAGATTGAAGACACCAACTGACTTGTCCCCAGCCCTACCGGCCTGTCTACAGCCTTCAAAGAAACCTGTGCACAGAAGGCAACTGTTCTGCAGCCCAGCAACCTCCAAAGCCTTGGGAGGACTGCCTGCCTTCAATTAAGAACTCTTGTGAACAGCGGAGATGTCAAAAAGAAAACTTTCCAAAGAAGAAAGAAGTCTTCCTGAGGAACCCCGAAATCGCCACCTGAAACCACCTCTGTACCCGTCTCCCAGGGTCAGAGTCCAAGTGGCCCACCAGTCCAGTGAAGGTTTCCCAGAGCTTCTGACCTAGAGTCCATTGTGGGCTGAGCCCTGCCGGACTCCACAGCAATGCCTGCATCCCAAATCTGAGGGCTCTCCCTGACCGCGACAAGCCTGGTAAGCTGTGTCCAATGCCAAAAGACACCCCTGCACCTAAAGCCCATGGGCCTTGGGTAGCTATACCATTGGTGTCTCTACAACTCCTAGCATCTTAACTTACCTGGGCAGCTATGGGTTGACCGCTCCTGGCCCCCTGACAAGAGCCAGCCCCCTGTTTCTTAAAGTCATCTCATGCTTTGACTAACATTGGAAGCCCGAGGCTGTGCTGGCACTCTGCATCCTGCCACCCCTGTGTCAATGAGGGTGTAACTTAGGTGCTGTCCTGTGGCCCCCTCTTGTCCTTGCTTCAACCCAAGGGGATCTACCCCTGACCCCACTCTACTCACCTGTAAGCAGTGCTGCAGCGGATACCCCCTGTCTCCATTGGATAGATTTGTCAGACTGCCCCGGCCGCCCCTGTGCTGCTGTGGGCATATATTTGGTGCTGCCTTGTGGCACCTTAGCGCTTGCCTCAACCCCCAGAGACTAACTTCTGACACAGTCTGTACTTACATGGGAGCAGTGCATCTTAAGCCCCCCTAGTCTCCATTGACTAACATTGGTCACCAACTCCAACTTCAGCCTTGGCACGCAGTCGCCCCCATGCCACTGTGGGGACACACTTGGTACGAACCTGAACCTTGCCCGGTGCTACCCTGAACCACTGAAGACTGGGGTTGTAAGTTGTGTACTTCCCTGAGAAACTGCATTCATGGTTTCCTTCCGTAGGCTAATTTTGAAGACTCTGAAATTTGCACTGACGATTTTTGAAACAACAAAGTATTTTTAACTTAAAAACTGCTTACCTTGTAAAAAAAATCTTGGTTAAAAGCATATATAAAAGCAACTGTTATTTTTCTACATTTGTCAGATTTATTCTTTGAGTGTGTGTCTGATTTATTGCCTCTGTGAGTTCAACAAATGCTTAATACAACTCCTTGATAAGCCTAGCTGCTCGCTCACACTACTTCAGATAGAGTTCTAGACCTATCTGCACATCTTTGGGGATCCACTGGACTCTCTGCACATTGTACTTCATTTTAGTACATTGGATAGAGATCTAGGTTCCCACGCATAATTATTAACATCTAACATGAAAACAGATTGCGAGGTATGTAAAATAGCACCATACACATGAAGAAGTTATTTTCAAGATCTTCATGAGTCCATCAAACTCTTCTATTGTGTGTTCATACTACTGTGATGAAACTGCGCTCATACCTTTGTGTGATTGTGCTCCTGCTTCAGTCTGCACTTGTGCCTGTGTCTGCTTCTGTGATAACACATAAGCCTGTGCTTGTGCCTCTGTGTGTTACTGATGATTGTAATTGTGTTGTCGTGATGAAAGTGGAATTTGCACCAGTGTCAGTAGTTTGTATGTGTGCAGAAGCAGTAGCAACCTAACTTTGACTGTCTTTCGAATGACCATCATTCATCACCTGCCACTAGAAGTTACTAAGAAGCACTGTATTGTTTATTATGATTTGTGCCATAGCCATTTCTGGGTGGGTCATGTAGACCCTTTACAGTGGTGCCTGTAGTAATCTTGGGGTTACTCCTCACCATACTAGAAGATTGTGCATAACACAATTTCTAGATTGACTCAATAGTCCCTTCAATAAGTTGTCTGCAGGTAGAAACTCTTTCCCAACTGGTTGATTCACATGTGCAGTATAGTTAGCAACCCTTGTGTTGCATCTGCACCACCTTGGGTTGTACAACACAGACCTACTACTGAGATGGCTGTGAATTTATTGGATTAAACATTCACAGCTTCTGGGAGGGCGACCATAGACCCTCAACTGAACTGTCTTAAAATGTCCTTCTCCACCTCTATGAGGACCCTGAGACCCTTTATGAGGTGCCTGTGGTTATCCTTGATTCGGCCGCCCTATGCATCTCACTGGACCTCATAATCCCACTATTTTAACTCTGTGGTTTTCCTTGGGTCTGGTCTCCACCACTCCTTTGTGGGTTGCAGAGTGGTCCATCTTATTTACATTAGTTAAGTATCAGGTTACATATTATTGATTTGTTACTTGCCACATTTCTTGGTCTGGTTTGCACAGATTCTTAGAGGACATTCAGACCCAATGATGCCCTTGGGTCCTGGCTGACTGTATGTAACCGGTGCATGCCTCGAGATTGGCATTCTGTCACTCCCTGGTAGCTTCTGGGTAATATTTAAAGACCATTCACACTGGCTCCCTGCCTATATGTTACTCTAAAGGATGATGGACGGAATCTGAGCATGGCTATGCTTGGCTTTACTGTCACTCCACATTGAAACCTATAGACTATGTACTGCGGCCTCCTTACCCAGGACACTCCTAGGAGTTATCTGGGTTGCTCCTCTGTTGCTCCTGGTGGGTGCTGCAGGGCATTATCCTAGGCTGCTTGTTAATAGCACATGCCATAGGCTACGTCTCTGTCTCTGACGGGTGTTAGGGAATGACTGCCTATCTCCAGGGCACGTGATGGGTTGCTCCTGCTTTGCCTGTAGCCTAGGGGGACAACCTAAAACAAGACAAGAGCATCCCTCACGCACAAGAACAAAACAGTTCGGGGATTGGTCACACAGGAAGACTTTTCCTGCCAAGCTCTCCTTCGGCTTGTAGTATGCAGCGTGTCTGCTAATGTGCTTTGACTCCTCATCAGAATTATGAAGCACTGTATAAATACAATGGCAATGCAATACAACAGGTCAACTGACAGGAACACAGGCCCCTCCCAAGCAACCTATGAGTATATCACGGACCCACAGTTATGATACATGATAGCGGCTGATGCACTTACAGGGAAAACTCCCACGGCGGGAATCGGATAATTGTGGCAAGTATTGGCATACTTTCACCAGTCAAGGCATGACGGCATCTAGTGCTCACATACTGACTTCTGTTCACTGCAGTGGGGGGGGTCCCAAACCTGTGAACTTCTAGTTAAAGTCTTTGTATCAAACTAGCAGGCACCCGTGCCCCTTGGAAGCCTGGTCTGAGGCCTACTGCCCCCTTCCTTGCCTGCTCACGTCCTTACGCCCACCCAGCCATGCAAGCGGGGTCTCTGGACTTTCTGGAGAGTTTGCATATGGGGACAATCGAAAGCTTGCTGAAAAGCAGACATCTCTAAAAACAAGAACTCACATTGCCAATATATCCAGCTTTTTTAAACTGTAAGTGCTTTTTCACTGATAGGGGTGTGGTTGTGTGAATGGATAATGAATGGGAGAATAGTGTCAGCAGTTGAAAGAATGGATTAGTGGGTGTGTAAATGGACAGATAGCGGAATACATGGATGAATTGGTAAATTGATGAGTATATGAATTGCTGGGAGAATGAATGGGATGGATTAGAAGTGTTTTGTCACATGAAAGGTTTATTTATATGAATGAGTTTTGTAGTTACCATTGGTGCAACAGGTGTAGTGGCACCAGGGTCCAGAGCTTCGGGGCCAATAAACCCTGATAATTGTATTTTACTCCACCAACAGCAGTCAAAGGGGTTATTTTCTTTGCTTGCACCGGGGCCCCAGGGCATCTTTGTTATGCTGCTATCAACCATGTGAAAATGGGGGTCTCTGTTCTTCAAAAGAACAAATGTTGCCTTCCATAGCTGTATCTGCACACCAATAGCATTTAAAAACATGGGGCCAGAAAACAGCTGTGTTTGAGAAGGATCCCTTTCAGCTCATCTCAGCCGGTGGGAATCTGTTCTGAAAACCAAACCCAAGGGCGAAGTCCCCTCTGCAGGTCGTTTTAACCCGACCATTCCACCTCACTGGGGTGACTAGATTGTACTGCCCTTGTAGGTTTCATTCACACAGTTTGGTACTGTACACAGGGACAAAGACGGTGTGCCTATAGCCTAGTTGTTTTATTATTACATGCTAGCTGTATTGTACGGACTCCATTTTGCTTCACAGGTCACCAAACTGTGTGATCCTAGACTTATCAAGTCATTTTCCGATCGTTCGGTTCATTTTTATGCCACATAAAAAAAAGTTTGATTTGTAAACAGTGAACCCCCTTCCTGCGATCTATCAATCTGCATACTGCCTCAAAACGTTCTCCATAGGGTTGTAGCTTAACATTGTAGTCCATTTGCCCTCCCTCCACGGGACATCTCACCCAACTTTGTCCCAAACACTCCTGCTGAGGGGGCTTTGTATCCGCCTTTTGCACATACAGGGCCCGATTCTTGACCTTGATTACAAGAGGCGGGGCCTGGTCACCCCCCATTCTGGCGCCTTTGAAGCCACAATGGCTTTGAGATTCATTTGCAGATGTCACCCTCCCCTCGGGCCCTATCTCTCCCGCTCCCCCCACCTTGTCCTCTCTTCATTAACCCCTGCCCTTGGCGAGGCTGAGACAAAGGGCTTCATCTGCATGCCCTGATTGGCTGTAATCTGCCGGGCCCAGGAATGCATTGAATGCGGATAGGTGACAGAACCGCAGGGAAGAGAATGTAATTAAGGCCTGCAAATACAGACACTGCCTCAGATAACAAACAAACCTCACTCCTGCTGACTCGGGAAACCCGCCTTCCTGGCCCCCAATGCAGCCCGCCCCGCGGCATTACAAGCTCTGTTCTGACAACTGTACGAGTAATTAGACAACCAATTGTTTTTGGGTAAAGGTCAGATTGGGTAGTTTAATATGTCCGCTCTTAGAATAAAGGACCACATACAACATGGCACCGTGCAGTGCCGGATTACCAAACAGGTAAAGTTGGCATCAGCCTACGGTCCCCACTCCTTTCAGGGGCCCCGCGACAACGGATCAAAAAAATCTTGATTTGACCTTGAAAGAAAATTACAATCAAACTTTCTTAAATTGTTTCCTAAAGATAGGAAAAACATGAATCAACCCAAGGAAACGAAAACTTTATATGAAAGACTCCATAGAGAAAATACAGTATTAAAGTAATGTACCCATGAACATCTTACAGTACATAAACCCTAGACATCAGATTCACAGAACAGTTTGTCTCCTAAAAGCTCATCTTAAATCAGCTGTCAGATTGTAAAAATAAATTCGGTGCAAACTAGGTACCTGTAATGTTTAGTTTTGTGTAATAAAATTGGTCTATTAAAATTGTTGGTTAGTAAAATTAAAAACATTTTAGGAGATAAATTGCGAGGGGGTGGGCGAATTTTCGGCTGCCTAGGGGCCTCCACAGGGTTTAATCCGGCACTGACACCGTGTCATAAAGAATCAATCTTCAGTCAAGTGATTTCATTTGACTTTACAATGCATTCTGGGATTTGTAGTCATGAATCTCATATTGGACGAAGGATCTATGTCAACGTGATTTGAAGGGGGAAACCAGGACAAAAACATGGCGCTCCTAATAATGCGAAGTCATCTACTAATCTTATCATACAATAAAGGAGTACTGATAGAACCTGTTTCAGGTCCTGAGCTCGCCCCCCACGACCGCAGCACCAACCTGCTGCCTCCTGCCTCTGTCCCCCGACCACGCTGCTGTTTGCGTGTTCGAGGCCCTCCTCCACCCGCAGGCATCCTCCTGCGCCTCATCCCTGGGGTCTAGTGGGCTCTGACTAGCTTCACTTGACCCGTGTGCCGCTTTCCGCCGTCCTGTAAGTTGTTTTTCTCATTTTTCTGCGCCTCGCCTCCGGCGCTTCTGCCCCCGTTGTGCCCCTCTGATTGCTGTTTCCCCGATCGTGTACTGTGCCATTACTGTATTTCCTACTGTGTGTTTTCATATTGTGACTGCCTTTAATTTTGCTCGATTTTTTGTGCTTTTTGCCCCTTGTGCGCTCCCCCTTGCTCTCCGATCACTGCCGCTGCCTCCCTGCGGCCCCGCCCCCCTCGTGCCCCCATTCGCCGCTCCCTCCCGCCTCCCGCCTCCCAGCTGCTCCTCCCTCCCCCCTCCCTTCTTAATGGCTGGCGCTGCGCGTCCGTGCCGCTGGCGCGCCGGAGGCGCGCCAGTGGCAAGCCCGTCTGCGCCCGTCCGTGCCTGGACCGCGCCCAGCGCCACCCCCCCTGGTCCTCGCGCCCCCCGCATTCCCTGCGTCCGCTATTCAGCCAACAAACTCCTCGCACTCAACCCCGGCCCCTCCGCTGAGTGCTTCCTGGCATCCCCGAAGCACACAAAAGGACCTTTCTCCTGCCGCACCTGCAACTTCTCCTGCAACAGAACGACAAAGCCAACAACAACAAAAACCCCCAACACTAACCACCTGAACTGCATCCTCATCAACACTCACTCCGCACGTAAACACGCCATCGAGCTCTGGGACTTGCTCGACACCACCGCCCCTGACGTGGCCTTCCTGACCGAAACCTGGTGGAACGACTCCTCGGCTCCGGACATCGCCATCGCCATACCGGACGGGTACAAAATCACCAGAAGAGATCGAATCAACGGAATCGGTGGCGGAATACCCATTGCTCACAAAGCTACCCTCAAAATCCACACCCACACAGACGACACCCTCATGTCAGCCGAACACCTCCACTTCCAGATCCACACGGACCCAACACGACCCTCAGAGGAACCCTCATATACCGCCCTCCAGGACCAAGAGCCCCCTTCAGCGACACCGTCATCGACCTCGCAAGCACCCACGCCCTCGCTTCCCCAGACTACATCCTCGTGGGAGACCTAAACTACCATCTGGAAAATAACAACGACGTCAACACCGCATCACTGACCTCCAACCTCCTCAACCTCGGACTCCGCCAGCTGGTCAACACTCCCACCCACATCGCCGGACACACTCTTGACCCCCTCTTCACCTCAAGCAACCACATCTCCTTCAGCCACACCTCCGAACTCCACTGGACCGACCATCACTGCGTCCATTTCTCCTATAAGAAAATCACCGAGCAACACCGCATCCCTCTACCTCCTCACCGCCGCTGGGGTAAAGTCACCCAAGACCAACTAACCAGCACCCTCGTCAAAAACCCTCCACCCGACGCAACCGACCCGAGCGCAGCCGCCATCAACCTCCATCAATGGATCCTCGACTGCGCCAACACCTTAGCCCCACTCAAGAAACCCACCGCCAACCAAGGAAAGAAAAAACCAGCATGGTTCACAGACGAACTGACCGCCTCCAAAAGCCGCTGCCAGAAGCTCAAAAAGAAATGGATCCTAGAACGCACACCCGACAACCTCGCCTCCCTCAAAGACGCCAACCGTGAACACCACCAACGAATCCGCGTCGCCAAGCACGCCCACTTCACCGAACGCATCAACAACAACGCCCACGACTGCAAAGAACTTTTCGGCATCGTGAAGGAACTCTCAAATCCAAAAGCCAACTCCAACGACATCCCGCCCTCCCAGAAACTCTGCGACGACCTCTCCACCTTCTTCCACCAGAAAATCACCACCATCCACGACAGCTTCAACACCGTTCCACCGCCAGACCCCACCCCCGACGTCTCCGCCCACGCCTGCCGCCTCACCGCCTGGACCCACGTGGACGACGCCGAAACTATAACAACCATGAACACCATCCACTCAGGCTCCCCAACGGACCCATGCCCACATCATGTATTCAACATAGCCAACGCCACCATCGCCCCCAAACTCCGCAAGATCATCAACCTCTCCTTCAATTCCGCCACCTTCCCGGACAGCTGGAAACACGCAGAAATCCAACCCCTCCTCAAGAAACCCAAGGCCGACCCCAACGATCTCAAAAACTTCCGACCGATCTCTCTCCTCCATTTTCCAGCAAAAGTGATCGAAAAGATCGTCAACACACAGCTCACCCACTTCCTCGAAGACAACTCCATCCTAGACCCCTCACAATCCGGATTCAGATGAAACCACAGCACCGAGACTGCTCTCCTCGCCGCCACAGATGACATCAGACGTCAAATGGACAACGGCGAAACCTCGGCCCTCATCCTCCTCGACCTATCGGCCGCGTTTGACACAGTCTGCCACCGCACCCTACTGACCCGCCTCCAGGAAGCCGGCATCCAAGATAAAGCCCTCCACTGGATCTCATCCTTCCTCTCCAACAGAACTCAGAGAGTCCGACTATCCCCTTTTCGCTCCAAAGCCACCAACCTCATCTGCGGCGTCCCCCAAGGCTCCTCCCTCAGCCCTACGTTGTTCAACGTCTACATGGCCCCCCTCGCTAAACTGGCCCGCCAACATCACCTCAGCATCATCTCCTACGCCGACGACACCCAGCTCGTCCTCTCCCTGACCAAAGACCCACTCACCGCCAAAACCAACCTCCACGATGGACTAAAATCCATCGCCGAGTGGATGAACAACAGCCTCCTGAAACTCAACTCCGACAAGACGGAAGTCCTCATCCTCGGGCGCACTCCTTCGGCCTGGAACGACTCCTGGTGGCCCTCTGACCTCGGACCCCCACCTTCCCCTACCAGCCACGCAAGAAACCTCGGTTTCATCCTGGACTCCGCCCTCACCATGTCCAAACAGGTCAGCGCCGTCTCCTCTTCCTGTTTCAACACCCTTCGAATGCTCCGCAGAATTTTCAAGTGGATCCCAACAGAAACCAGAAAGACGGTGACCCAAGCCCTCGTCAGTAGCAGACTTGACTACGGCAACGCACTCTACACAGGCATCCCAACCAAAGACATCAAACGACTCCAGCGTATCCAAAATGCATCCGCCCGCCTGATCCTCGACATACCCCGCCGATGTCACATCTCCCCTCACCTGAAGGACCTCCACTGGCTCCCCGTGGACAAGAGGATCACCTTTAAACTCCTCACCCACGCCCACAAGGCTCTTCACAACACCGGACCTACCTACCTCAACTCCAGACTAAACTTCTACGCTCCCACACGTCAACTCCGCTCTGCCAACCTCGCCCTCGCCATCGTCCCCAGAATCCAGCGCAAGACCTCCGGCGGCAGATCCTTCTCCTTCCTCGCCGCCAAGACCTGGAACTCTCTCCCCACATCACTACGCCAGACCCAGGACCTCCTCGCCTTCAGGAGACTCCTCAAGACCTGGCTTTTCGACCGCTAACAGCCCTCCCTCCCCCCATCCTCCCCTCCCCCAGCGCCTCGAAACCCTGACGGGTACATAGTGCGCTTTATAAATATTTTGATTGATTGATTGATTGATTGTGTCTGTGCATGCCATGCACATGTGCAGGGGGCACAGTAAACGTGCCCCGGAGTCCACGGTGTGTGGTGAGAAAACTCTCAGCAAGTTTGTGAGGCAGGTTCTAAAAAATATTAATAGAGCCGGGGTCAAGCGCCCCGATTCTGAACATAAATGTGTTTAAAACTGCTGTTGGGGTCAATCCTTTAGAGGTATGCCATTTCTCCTTTTAGGGTTGGACGGTGCTGTTAATGCCACGTCGAAATTGTGTTTCATAATTCAATTACTGCTCACACACCACCCCTTCTGCTCATAAACAGGCCTCCCTAGCTACTGTTTTTTTGTAGTTTTATGTAGCGGGAACGGAAGGTATTGGAGCGCTTCACATGAGCACTAGATACATTGCACAAGGACACATTCTTGATTGTAGGCACGGGGAGATTTTAAATGATTTGCCCAGAATCACAGTATTGTTGAGACGACGCCGAGACTGGAGCCTGGTTCCCAGTTTCAAAACAGGTAGCTTGGGCCTTTGCCCCATCCTCTCGACCACCTTCTCTACAGAGTGGGGAGCACAGAGAGGTTGGTGGGGGGCGGGTTGGGGGTGCAGGGTGGGATGTCAAGCCATAGCTAATTTTATATATGTAATGTTGTAAATGTGTGTGTGTGTGTGTATAAACACACACATGTATGGACACATTTACAAAGCTACGTAAAAAAAAAAAAAAAAAACGGGACAGGCCAGATATAAGTGAGTGTAAAGTCGTTAGTCCTTCTTTTATGTCTGACCTGTACCGGTTTTTGCTCCTCAAAATCTAGTCACCCAATCTCTCCTACCTGTACCCACTGCACACTCAAGGCTCTCTGTGCTCCCTACCTCGCTGCACATTAACCCCGCTACTTATAAAGTATACTTTTCTTCTCACCCTTTGTGCACACACTGCTCACTCTGCTCTCTGCCCACTCTGGCCATGGTGCTCGTACACTGCCCTCTCTCCTCTGTATCCCTTCTGCCCATCTCCCTACGTACTGCCTAGTCTGCCACTTGTGCACACACATTCCTTGCTCTGCACTCTGCCCAAATTGCTGACACACTGCCCGCTCTGCCTCCTGCCGCCTGTACTCAGACACTGCTCTCTCTACTCAGAGTGCCTTCGGACCGTGTCCCTACATACTGCCCACCCTGCCACTTCTGTTCACACACTGCCTGCTCTGCTCTCTGCCCCATCTGCCCAGACACTGCTCTCTCTACTCTGTGTCCCTTCTGCCCGTCTTCCCACATACTGCCCACCCTACCACTTCTGCTCACACTGTGCCTGCTCTGCACTCTGCCCAAACTTCTGACACACTGCCCGCTCTGCTCTCTGCCCCCTGTGCTCAGACACTGCTCTCTCTGCTCTGTGTCCCTTCGGACCATGCCCCTACATACTGCCCGCCCTACCACTTCTGCTGACACACTGCCCACTCTGCTCTCTGCCCCCTGTGCTCAGACTCTGCCCTCTCTACTCGTTGTTTCCCTTCTGACCACACTCCGTCCTTTGCACTTATGCTCACACGATGACCTCCCCGGCCATCTCCCTACATACTGCCCTCTCTGCTCCCTTCCACGCCTGCCTGCTCCCACACTGCCCTCTCTCAGTGGTGCTGGAACAGCTTTCAGGGTCGGGTGCTGCCATCCATGTCACATACATCCCTGAAGTCATAGGGATTGTGGAAAAGCAAAGTGTCAATCAAAGAAAAAGTGTAACAGACATGCTTCGCCATTAAGCAGGAGAGTGGTGAGGGGTGGAATGAAGCTGGTGGTGTATTTTATTCCACACTGGCTAGTGTGATGTGGTGTGGAGGCGCATTCACAGGCAGTGCGTTTTCCATCAAAATGGCTACTAAGGTTGGACAGACATGCAATTTTACTGAAAAAACTATACAGGACACAAAAAATCGGTGTGGAGTTTCTGCTAATAGTTATCATTTGTACATCACCAAGTAAAATGTCTTGTTTTTTTTCTGATAGTATTAAAATCTTTTACATCGCACTTCAGAATTACAACAAAATTGCTTAATTTGTGATTTCCTAACTGCTGATACACTTTGAAATGTTTGTAGAGTACATTTAAAGGTATGCAAAACAGACACAGCAACCAACAGTATGACAAGTCTTTCAGATCCGTAAAGTATGGTTTCTGTTGGCTTGCCGGATTGAAGCACAACTAGGTTCCCACGCACTTGGCCGTTAACCAACTTTGCTTTTGGACTTATCAGGGTCCACACCTCTGGTTGCCTTTCATCCAGTTTGGACTTTTTTGTCATTGAGGCATACTTATACCAGACAGCCTGATTACAGACGCGAAGACTCACTCTACTTTGTGATTGACATATTGATCTAGCTTTATTACTTCGTCCAATAGCCTTGAAAAAGTCACCAGTGTGACGAAACACATGTTGACTGTGTCTGGAGTGATGTTCTCTTTCACTGAATGTAACTTCCCCTAAAAATAAAGAGATCATCTTTCAAGAAAAGATGTGAACACCACGTGCCTGTCTTCTTCTATCCAACAGAAACCATACATTACAGATCTGTAAGACTTGTGTCATACTGTTGGTTGCTGTGTGCTGTGGTCTGTTTTGCATGTTATTACTTGTGTATAGATTTACACATTGTCTGTGCCTATGGGTAGTAAGGCACTTTGACCACCTGCACCACATTCTATTGTATAAATTCCACAACTGTGTCCACTTCCCTAGGAGTGCGGCTACTTTCACCCTTACTACCCCATCAGTACATTTAAAGGTATTTAAATTGAGTTTGTGTTTTAGCCAAAAATAGAAACCCCAGTACAATGGCAACATTGTCACATGGTTCACTTTACAAAATCCTCTTACTTTGCAATCAGAGGAAGAAAAGCAGACACCGAGCTCCATGTTAATACAATGATTAGCCTTTTGTCAGAAGACATTGCTAGGCATTTAACTTCCATCTTTGAAGCACTGCAAATATTGATAAAAAAATGTATTGGCCATTCACGTCCAGCTTGGTATTTGGGTGCTGCAGCACCCCCTGCACCCCTCCTTTCAGTACCAAAGGCCTCTGCCCCCTGCTCGTCTAGCTCAAACATTGTCCTTCCTGCCCGATCTGGCCCTATACTGCCCTGTATGTGCCCTACCCATCTTGAATGCACCCTGTCCTCCCCCTCCCTGGTCCCTCCACTCACACACCATAGTCCATTTCCGTCTCTTCATTTCACATGCTACCCATGCAGTACCCTCATACGCTGTACCTTCTGCACCTTGCTCTCTTGTCACACACTGCCCCCTCTGCTCTCCGCTCCTTATGCTCATACGCTGCCCCCACAGCTCCTGCCACTTCTGCTCACATGCTGTCCTCTGTGCTCCTTGTCCCCTCGGCACACACTGCCCTCTCTATTCTCTGCCCCTTAAGCTCATACGCTGCCGCCACAGCTCCTGCCACTTCTGCTCACATGCTGTCCTCTGTGCTCCTTGTCCCCTCGGCACACACTGCCCCCCTCTGCTCTCTGCTCCTTATGCTCATACGCTGCCCCCACAGCTCCTGCCACTTCTGCGCACATGCTGTCCTCTGTGCTCCTTGCTCCCTTTGCTCACGGCACACTCTGTTTCTTCTCTTTCTGTGCCCACTTTGTCTTTGTACACTATGTTTTCTGCACGTACACTGTCTTCCCTGCTCCTGCCACCACTGCAGACATACTACACCCGTTCCTAGCCCCTTGTCTCATACACTGCTATATATACTGCTGCACTCCTCACTCTGCTCCTCTGCTCCCACACTGTCCTCTCTGCCTATGTCCCCTCTGCCACACTGACCTCTCTGATCCTGTCCCTTTAATGCAGTGCCCCTCTGCTCCCACACTATCCTCTCTGCCCATGTCCCTTCTGCCACACTGCCCTCTCTGCTACTGTCCCTTTAATGCTCCCACACTGCCCTTTCTGCTCCTGTCCCTTTAATGCAGCGCCCCTCTGCTCCCACACTATCCTCTCTGCCTATGTCCCCTCTGCCACACTGCCCTCTCTGCTCCTGTCCCTTTAATGCAATGCCCCTCTACTCCCACACTGCCCTCGCTGCTCCCAGCCACATCTGCTTCCACGCCACCTTCTCTGCCCCCACAGTTTCCACACAGCCCTCTCCGCTCCTGTCCCTTTAATGCAGTACCCCTTCGCTTCCATGGTCCCCTCTCTGCACCTGTCCCCTTAATGCTCCCTCACTGCCCTCTCTCTGCACCTGTCCCTTTAATGCTCCCACACTACTAGTCCCTAAAGCTAAGGTAACCACATCCAGGGGTGTAGGTCACTTTTCTACCCAACACCCCACTATTTCTACCACTTTTAAAAAACGGCAGCAGTCTTCCTCAGGTGTACAGACCAGTCAGACCCCACTAGAGGAGTGGCTAGCCTTCTGGGGGTGTACAAGTCCTAAATACCTATGGTAAAAAAAAGTGACGCTACACCCAGTGCAGTGCCACTTTTCTTGTGACCTTTAGCGCCCCCTAACACCACCATGTGTGCGCTGTATTTAAGATACAGCGCACAATGTCGGTAGTTAGGGAACTACCATCGTAATTTGTTGCGCTAGTTCGGAGCTTTGCAGGATTTTCATAAAAAATGTTGACGCTAATCCTGCAAAGTCCATTGAGGCCCATTGTAAACAATGGTGTGCCTTCTTTTAACGCCTGCTCCGAGCAGGCGTTAAAAATGCCGAAAAAAGTGGCGCAAAGAAATCTCTTAAATTTCTTTGCGCCATTTTTTCAGTCCCCAAACAGGAGAACGCCCCCTTTGGATTCATTATGCCTGATGCAGGCATAATGTCACGGAAAGGGTTACAAAGTGGCGCAATGCATGCATTGCCCCCAGTTTGGAAATCTGGTATGATGTTTTTGCCATAATATTGCCACATTAGCGTCAGAAAATGATGCTAATGTGGTGATATAATATGGTGCAAGGGGCTCTTAAATCTTCCCTCTAATTTTCCCACCTGCCCAGTGCAAATGTGCTTGGAGCAAGGGGGGGCAGTTTACTCCTATGGGAGACAGCACAGCCTGAATGCATATCAGAGCCGGTGCAGCCTCTGGAGTCCACCGCCATGATGTCACACTACAGTAGCCTTCCTGGGATGGAGGAGGTGGGACCTCCTTCGTACCCAGGCATTTGCTTCTGACTCCTGGGAGTGTTTACACTGCTTGGCAGGAGGTCAGAATTCTGTCTTGGTGGCAGCATGCACGGGCTGCCAGCCAGAGCACAGAGAAGTTGGGGCAACCAGATGGGAAGCCTCTAAGGTAGCCACCTGAGTGTCATTCCATGTGGCCCTTGATACAAAAATCATGTCAGGGTGAGAAGGCGCGTTGTTTAATTCCACACTCAACATATTTAGGTGGTATCACAATGGAGCTAGCGACCCCAGGTATACCCGTGTGCAAGCCCATATTATCTTGTCGACACCCTCTCACTTATAGAGTACTTTAGTGGTAAAGGTTACTATAGGGACATATAACCTTGCACTTACATGCCAACACCTTTAACATAAGGCATCCCACCTTCCTTAGGAGTGACTGACATATATTAAAAGTACTGCATTGACTTTTACACACATGGTGAGGGCAAAATGAAATGGAGCAGTTTACACTGTTTCATCAGTCTGCAATGGCAAGTCTGCTGTCAGTCGTTTGCTTGGGTCACTCAGGGTGGCACAAACAGTGCTGTAAGCCCTGTGGACCCCTTTACCACTCATGCCCCTGGTACCACTGGTATAATATACCAAGGACTTAAAAGGGGGTAAAATCCTTGTCAAGTGGGGTCGCCAATTACAAACATCAGTTTTAGGAAGAGAGCTCTGGCACTAGTGTCTGGTTATCAGGCTTCAGTGCACTGTCAGAGTCAAAAACCAGCATCTAGCAATCTAAATGGGGCAAAAAGTAGTCAGACAACCTGTTTTTTTACAGGGCTCATACGTAATTATGTGTTCACAAGGCCCCCGCTTAAGTTGTGAAGTGATTGTCAGTTACCACACATTCCCATGCCATTAGCACTAAACCTGTTGGTGGATGAGATTACCAAAAGAAACACAACACGACTGGAGCACAAAGGTGCAAGGAGACAGACATGGCGTGCTCAGCTTGTTCATCAGGCTTGGATCATAAACCAGTAGAATCTCAGCGCAGGCACCCTAAGCACACAGTAGATATTCTGAATATCTGAGTATCCCAGTGGATACTGTACATTGACACACTTGGCACTTACGCATGTGTAAATGATCGATGATCTGATATGACGTAGCAGTTACCATGCAGCTCTTTTGTGGAGCCCGTATGTCAGGAACCACTGGGACTCACTACACCTTGTGCGGTGCGATAGGTGAAATTGACTATCATCAGGTCTCTATCTCATGGTTTTCTAGGCTGTACATTGAATTTTAGTATATGCACCAGTGCTTCTCCTCAAGAATACCAAATCATCAGTACCAGAAGAACAATAACATATCAGGACTGATTACCTGATATGTGGCATTAGTAAATATGTGGGTGCCTGCATCAGTAGATCTCACATCCGCTTCAGAGACAACAGCAGATATTCTGGCTGATGTGTTCAGTAATTATGGCACTTCTTTAAATCACTCTCATTTTGAGGGTATAAAACATGTCATTTTAATCCTTAAAGCAAGCAAAATGGCCCCCACTAATTCATGAATGTCACCAGTTCAGAGAGCCTTTCCCACTCTCTCAAAAATATTTCTCCAGCGTATAATTTTATCCAGTCAATCTTCAAAAACAGAAGTTGGCGCTAACCTAAGAGGCTGTATAGGTACAGAGTAATACGGAGGAGAGGCACATCTGCCACATTTCTTGGTACCATGCAGATTTTGGACAAACCTTCACTTTTTCCATCATAGAGACAAGGAAGTGGAGCTAGTAACATAGACTACCACTGGTTACATTGACCAAGATCACATTGACTTTAGTAGCAGCTGAGCAGAGTTGCAGGCTGGGTTGAGCAGCCATCACTTTAAGGGCTACAGGTATGAAAGGGAGGCTGAATGTAGCTATGTGAGGATGAAGTTATCCTGGAAAAGAACACAGACAGGTTGCTGAGGGATGGCTGCTGTCGGGAGACGTGTGAGGGAGCTGAAACCTTGACAGCAAGACTCGCAACGAGTAGCCGAAGAGAGATGTGAGCTACACTGCCCTGTGTGTTTCATCATTTTAATATTCTTCTGCGAAACATTGGAGTGTTTTCTCATCCATGCTGATTCTGAATATTTCCACAACAGCATAATTTATGAGCATAATACTGGTGTGTAATGAATGTATTTAGGTGTCTGGCATAGGCTACACTTTCTGGCACTCGTGCCATCATGAACTGCAGCGCAATGCAACTGGGAAAGAGAATTTGCCTTCACCATGCTTAGTTTATGGCACAAAAGGTAAGAAGGCATAAAAAGTATACAAACTGAACGGCAGCCGGAGTGAATGGCACACACTTTGTGGTAAAAAGTCTTAGCTGCTCGGTAAGGTACACAAGTATTTCCAGGGGTACGATGCACTGTTGTTTTCTAATTGGTGAGATCGTGTGTTGCACTAATGGACGTCCCTGTACATTGCATCATTCGTGTGGGGGGCAGGCACAGAGGCCAATAGAAATCCAGCAAACACACAAGTACAGAGGGCTTCCTGGGACGAGTGCTGTCCCCGGCACAGTAATTCAACTCCACAGTGCCAGTACAACCACTGTCGCTTTACCAGCTCGCGGCAGCACCCACAGCATTACAAGATTCCCCTGTCACTTCACCCCCTCTTTAGCGTCCACGACAGCTTCAGGGCACTAACTTACCAGCTTCATAACTACTACAGTATCGCCGCTGTGCTTCCATTAACCGCCATTTGCACCACAGCCTCTCAAAAACGGTGTAAGGCATGGGTAAAGTGGGGTTTGCCCGGTGTACCAGCCTTTTCGGGGGACCCCCTGATAAAGCCAGCTCTATTCTGCAGAGTCTGTCCATAATTACCTTGATAAATTCTTAAACAGATTGCTTGAAATACAGTTGTCCTATAATGTATTTTTTAATGTGATGATGTGTCAGTCTATTACATTTTGCAGGGATATGTTGTGTTTAAGATTCATGAAACATCCATAAAATGTTTTTTTAGATCAAAACAGGGTCTCACATTTGAGAAATGAGCGGGTATGACAAACATTGTTGCAGTAACAATATTGAGTTGCAGCCGTGTTACAATATTGAAAACACGTCAATATCCCTGGATATTAGATGTTAACACATTTAGAATTTGGCCGAGTGGCCTGGCCAAAGGTGGCGTGAAAGAGCTCAAATTGGATCATAAATCCAAAGCTTTTAAGAACAGGTCCCCCCCGAAATACGTTTGGCCAAGGGCCCCCAAATTTCTTAAGATGTCCCTGCTCTCACACCACAATATCTCTTCCAGTATTACACTACAACCCTCACGCACAATACCACTGCAAAGCAAAATGCCTCTTCCGAGCATTATTTTTCCTGGCCTTAGCGCCACACGCCAGTACCACACTGTTAGCTCCCAGAGACACCTACCACCCCCCTGCACAATACCCTCACCTTCCACACGCACTCGACGGGTGCAATCCTTCCTGAATTACCACCCACGTCACACGTTCTACTGAACTTCAACCCTAGTACGCGTCTTCCACTGCCAAACTGTACAGCCAACCTCAATGCCACACTGCCTGCCTACGCCCTGGTATTACCACCTCCACGCTGCTACCACCCGTCCGCCGCAGCACCACCGATTCCACATTATGTTGCGCTTTTCCTTCAGTAGAATTAAGGATGTGAAATCAAATTGATCCACGATGGCATTGAGTTATACACCATGAAATATTTAACTCGAAATCGATGTTGTTTTTTCGTTTTAGTGAATGATGCAAAAGTGGAGCAAAATGTATTTGAGGAAACTACTTCCGGGTGGATATCTGTATGCTGAGTGCAATCTTCTGTTTTTGAAAGGAGTTGAACCCATTCTATACGATTCCAGGTGCCCGCTCGGTTTGTTGAGTGGGTGTAAATGATAAAATGTGGAGGCGCCTATCTGCGACAGGCTCTTAGAATCGCTACAAGGAAGCAGGGCCAGAGATTGGTGGTTTTGTGCAACTGAAACAACTTGTCTATAGCGGTTACTGTTCTGGGCTGGCTGAAGCTTCGTGGCGCTGTGTAACATTAACCGGCTCTTGCCAGATTCAACAAGGTTAAACATTGCTGAAGGGATTATGGAAAAGGGGACCCTTAACCTGGAGGTGACCTGCATATTATCGCTCCCCCACCCCCTTTCTCGGGCCTCTTGAACATAACACCATCACCAAGCTTCAGGAGCCCCGCAGAGAGCTCCTTCTGGGACATTTGCAAGTGAAGCCTCCCCGGGGAGCCGGACCTGGGCGAGCCCTCAGGGGCATGTGATGAGCCCTGATGGCCAGTGACAGGAGGCGGGAATGTGTGGCTTCTGTGGGACTCCCCTGCTGGGGGCGGGGGCTCTCGGCCTCATACATATGCGGGAATGTGCGGCCGATTCCTGAACTTGATTAAATTGCAGCTGTCCTGAGTGGAGGCATCCTGCCCAGGGGGGCTTTGTGGGTTTAAGGTTTGTCCCATTGAAATGCACACACCTTGCCCCGTCCCCTCCCCTCCGCAATCTCCTCTTAATCTCTGAACACAAAGGGCTGATTAGAAACAAGAGCCTTTGCCTGGTAGGGGGTTGACCCCCACCCCAAGCGTTTAGGAGGCCTTCACTGTACCCGGAAACTCTCGGACCTGGTCTTGTCGACACCCCCTCTCATTTTCGGAACCGAAAGTCTCCCGTGAACAGTAGAGCTGCCAACTTTGGAGCTGGGGTACCAGGTTGGCGTCTCCACGTCGGCTCAACGTGTGATTCTGGGCGAATCACTAATCTCCCCGTGCCTCCCAAAAATGAATGTTTCCTTGAGTAATGTAACTGATGCTCATGTAAAGTGCTCCAATTCCTCAGGGTCGAGTTCGCGCTATAAAAACCTGCACAAAACAAGAAAATAAGCAAATTCGTTCCTCTCCCTGACTGGGGACACCCTCTGACGGCCCAGTCCTGCTGACACCTCCAAACTTTCACACCCCAGGATTCAAACACAGTTCAGAAAATGCCTTCTGGGTGCCCTGGGGCCCCCGGTACAGCAGACGCGATTCCGGGCACTGGCAAACGTGGCAATGCAGAAACGCGTCATACACGGGGCCCGGTTGACTTCTTTACTGATCGACTTTTTATATATTTATTTCGCGATGACGCTGAGCCAATACTCTTATTTACTAACAACTGTTATTTACCTATAGAATTCACACACGACACTCTCCACCTCACGAGCATCACTTGAAAAGCTGTTCTGTGCCTTGTGGCTCGTTTTGCCGCTGATTTTGTTAAAACCTCAGGTCACTGCCTAGAGGGTAGCCGTGCTGTAGGCCCTCTTTTGTTCCATATTCTTTCCTGGTTATTTCCCGTGACACTGAACCTATCTGTGGGCAGGAATATTTTAAGGATTTTGGGGACCCTGGGCCAACCGGATTTTTTTTTGTTTGTTTGGGGGGCTTGAGGGCGATGGCGGTGTTCACAAAAGCTTTGCATTTATAATCCCGTTACTGCTCTTTCATGCCCTCTTTGGCCTGCCATAGGCACTCTTGTCCATATTTGAAATGTGTTTACAACTAATAATTAGTCATAGTCTCTTGTATTTTCAATATTTAACACTGCAGTAGCTCACTAATATTGGTGCAAATAATCTTTTTCACGCTCTCCCTTTTCTCATATGTGACGTCATCTTTTGATCTAAAAGAAACTTTTTGTGGATGTTGCATGAAACACAAACTCTGCGTGTCTCTGCAAAATGTACATAATAGACCCACAAATCACCCATATTAAAAGAAAATTAATGGAAAACGGACATTGTAACAATTTGTTCAAAAGAATTGCTCAAGACAATCAGGGGAAGATTGCAGAACAGAGCTGGCTCCATAAGGGGGGCCCTGGGCCAGAGCCCGTCATGCCCATGCCTTAAAACGTCTCTCACTATGGGCTGTTTTAACCTGTGTCTCTTATTTATACACGCATCTCTCGTCTACTGTGTGTGCCATCCGTATTCTGCAGCCCTCGCTACCCCTGTGATTCCTGCCAAAACTGGTTTGGAGAAACATCTCCCCTAATATGAGATGTGCCCGCACACTCTTGAGCGCTCTCTGCACGAATGGGATAATAAAGGCTCCCTCTGACCAGAGCCTGCACCCGCCTACCCCAAATATCAATGCAGGCCTGCCCACCGGCTGCAAGACTCGGGGCCACTGTTATACTAAATGATGTCTCATTGGAAACAGCTCTGCAAGAGCAGACGGTGCTTCTGGTGAAGGGTGAGATATCCTGCCTGAGCTAGGTTTGGGGTTCAGTACTGCAATCACCGCGGTCCAGCGGGCAGGACAGAGGTGCTTCTGGTGAAGGGTGAGATACCCTGGCTTAGCTAGGTTTGGGGTTCATTGTACAATCACCGGGGTCCAGCAGGGCAGGACAGAGGTGCACCCATGCAGCTGTGTGTTCGCTTCAGTACTAGTTCACTAAAAGATGTCTCATTGGAAACAGCTCTGCAAGAGCAGACGGTGCTTCTGGTGAAGGGTGAGATATCCTGGCTGAGCTAGGTTTGGGGTTCAGTGTACAATCACCGAGGTCCAGCGGGCAGGACAGAGGTGCACCCATGCAGCTGTGCGTGGGCTTCAGTACTAGTTTACTATAAGATGTCTCATTCGAAACAGCTCTGCAAGAGCAGACAGTGCTTCTGGTGAAGGGTGAGACACCCTGGCTGAGCTAGGGTTGGGGTTCCAGCAGGTCAGGACAGAGGTGCACTGATGCAGCTGTGTGTGGGCTTCAGTACTGTAAGAGTAGTGCCAGGTCAGGTCTGAGGTGCACAGTGGAGCACTCTGTTCCAAACAGCTCTGAAAGAGGAGAGGTGTGTCTCAGTACTGTAACAGCAGCCTGTCCTGTGGGAGACAGCTGGGGTGCACTACGTGGGTTAGTCCTTGAACAGTACTGGCAAAGTAGGTTGTAATGCATGTCGAGTTTGAAGTGCACTGATGGAGCTGTTTGAAGCTATCTTGAGATGGAAGGCACCCTGACAAGTCAGAACTGAGTTTCATTGGCAGAGCTGCACATGGGTCTCAGTAAAGCAGGTCATGATTGAGGTGCAGACGTGCACTGGTAGAGCTGCACATGGATCTCAGAACAGCAGGTCATGAATGAGGTGCAGACGTGCACTGGTAGAGCTGCACATGGGTCTCAGTACAGCAGGTCGTCAGTGAGATTCACTGGCAGAGCAATTTGTATCTCCACTGGAACAGAAGACATTCATGCAGGATGCAAGTGAGATGCATTGACAGAGCTGCAAGTGGGTCTCAGTACAGCAGGTCACGATTGAGGTGCACTGGTAGAGCCATTTGTAGCTATATTGGAACAGAAGGCGTTCATGCAGGTTGGAAGTGAGATGCATTGACAGACCTGCAAGTGGGTCTCAGTACAGCAGGTCATTAGTGAGATGCACTGGTAGAGCCATTTGTATCTCCACTGGTATAGAAGGCATTTCTGTAGGATGGAAGTGAGATGCCTTGACAGAGCTGTAAGTGGGTCTCAGTGACACAGGTTTGTAATGATGTGAACCAGTAGAGTCATTTGTAGGTACATTGGATCAGAAGGGATTCACACAAGTAACAGTTGAGCTGTATTGGCAGAGCTGAATCTGGGTGTCCCTACCCTAGGGCAGGATCCATGTGCTCTGACAGAGCCAGTTGTATCTTGTATTGTAAAATAGAAGGCACCCAGACAGATAAGTATTGAGGTGCATTGGTAGAGCTGCATGAGTGTCTAATTCCCATAGGCCATGCTTTAGGTCTGTGGGTACTGCAGTTTGTAGCTATACTGACATAAATGGCTTCCATTAAGACAGGGTTGAGTTGCATTGGCAGAGCTGCATGTGGGTCTCAGTGTCACAGGTCTGGATTGATGGGCACTTGCAGAGGAGGAAGGGGTCTGTAACAGTCACCCAAGTTCACTAACTCTATGTGGCAGTAGCCTGGCAGCACAACCACCCACCTACTGTACAAATCCATCTTAGATTCAATCTTAATTGAGTTTCACCATTGGCTGCCGGCCTGTCATTGTCTGCTAGAGCCCATCTACTCACCAAATGAAATGCACTCTCTAGCTGATTTCACCATGACATCCAGCTCCAGACATGGTTGCTCCTCAGCAGGCAGCCTATGTTCTGGGAGCTAGACCTGGGTGAAATTTAAACTAAACTGATGTAATTTGTGCAGCACTTCACTTGTTAGGTGTAATTCTCAAATCTATGCCATTTCACCATGTTCGATGCACTATAGTGAAGGAACAAGTGAACAATTAGAACGTCAGCATGGCGATATTTTTATTTTATTTCTTTATTTTAGAGCAAAATGCATCCTCTCCTTAACAATTGAGACAAGTACACTTTTCATGCTAAAATATAGCATTAAGAACCAGAAATACAAAGCATGTTTGCAAGCAGAAACAGCCTGATTCATAGAATTTGCCCATTTGTGACCACAAATATACTTTTTCAAATGTGCAATTTGAATTTGTGATTCAGTATTTGGAAAGGATGTGTTTAGTGTGTCCCATCCAACTACCGAATTGGTATGGTATGCGTCACTGTTGTACGTTTGAATTCTAGTCACAAAACAGTAATACTTTTCAACCAGTTTAAAAGTGGTGGTAACATATTCACAAATGGGAAGGGGCTCCCTCGGGATTCCCTCCCCTTTGTGAAGGGTAAACAAATACTTTTTAGGAGCAAGCTGTGGTCCAAGTAATCACTAAGAATTTCAGTTTGGTATACTCTTCCGATGTTGGGTTCAAGGTAACATATTAAGTACCAAGAACACTGTATGTCCCTAGGAGTGTCTGCTCATAGAAGCAAAACCCCTCACCCATCCAATGGTGGCATGCTTCATCATCGAGTCTGCTCCCCAGGGGACTGGTGTTGAAATGCCCAACTGTTCCCTCCAAGGGGCACTTTGCTAGAGATCTTTTTATTCACCTGAAAAGGACTGGGTGTATTGGTGAGTATCAAAAGTTAAATAGGAATGGTGGTTAGGGTGGGTTAAATTTGACTACAGATATTTTGCTGTCTGTTTAATTAAGGATTAAGGATCTATGTCAAAGTTAAAAAAGGTGTGAGAAATTAAAGAAAACAGTGCCAAGTTCTTCAAAACAATAACCATTCTATGGTACAGGAAATGTGTGAGATTAAGTTAGATCAAATCATGGTCGACATGTTTCTTGCCTCTGTTGTCCCTAAGGATCAAATGGCATTTCATGAGGACCTATCAAGATATATCTAATCTTCATTAGGGAGGGGATCCTAATCTAGTAGTAAAAAGATAGCGGTCCTCACCTCTTTGAAGAATACCAGACAAATTGATTAAATCTCCAATTTACACTCCAATGTGTAGGTTATAGCTCTAATACTAGTGACCCTCCTCTGTTAAGGAATGGCCCCCTTGGAGTACGTGGACAAACCGATCTTAGGGATCTTGCTGAGAGCAGGGTGTTGTCACAGTTCCGGGAGGTTCTGTCAGGACTCTGGGCGAGACACCCCTTGAGGTAACAGAATATCTCCCTATGGAGGTAGTGCACCTAAGCAGAGTGCAGATAAAGGCATACACCGGGAATGAACAGCTATAGTAAGGCACAGAAACAGGACAGTGAAGGCAGAGCAACCTTAGTGTGAACAAACAGGGAATGGGTTAGTAATGGACAACCACACTGGGGTTACCACAAAGGTTGGACACAGGGTAGGGCTCAGAATTTCCCACAGCAACAGGGAGCATCAAGGCCTCTGTGCAGATTACTATTACAGATAGGCACCCCGAAAGCCCCATAGAAAGGAGGCAGCAGAAGTGATACTGTCTATGGACGTTTAGGGCACAATCATGGATTGTACTTACATACACCAGACAAGTGCTAACTGCATTCAAGGAGCTCAATGTATATGTGTGAAGGTCTCAGTAATGAATAGCACGGGGGCTGCAGGTCAGGATCCAGAGCTATCTGTTCGGGTGTCTCAGTAACACACATCATTGCTAGCTTCAGGTCGACATCCAGCTGCAGCTTTGTACAGTTCTCAAGAGTGAACAGCAGTGCTGGCTGCAAGTCAACATCCGGCTGCAGCAGTAGGCAGCTCTCTGAAGCAAACAGCAATGGTGATTACAGGTGATCATTTCGATGCAGCTGCTTACAGCTCTTGGCAGTGAGCAACAGCGGCAGCTGCAGGTCAGGATCCAGCTGCAGTTGCTTACAGCTCTCAGTAGTGAACAGCAGTGGAGGCTGCAGGTCAGGATCCAGCTGCAGTTGTATACAGCTTTCTGTAGTGAACAGCAGTGGAGGCTGCAGGTCAGGATCCAGCTGCAGTTGTATACAGCTTTCTGTAGTGAACAGCAGTGGAGGCTGCAGGTCAGGATCCAGCTGCAGTTGTATACAGCTTTCTGTAGTGAACAGCAGTGGTGGCTGCAGGTCAGGATCCAGATGCAGTGGCTTACAGCTCTCTGCAGTGAGCAACAGAGGTGGCTGCAGGCCAGGATGCAGCTGCAGTTGCATACAGCTATCAGCAGTGGTGGCTGCATGTCAGGATCCAGCTGCAGTTGCATACAGCTCTCAGCAGTGAGCATCATGGGTGGCTGTAGGTCAGGATCCAGCTCCATATAGCTCTCATCAGTGAACAAGAGTGGTGGCTGCAGGTCAGAATACAGCTGCAGTGAGCAGCAGAGGTGGCTGCAGGTCAGGATCCAGCTGCATACAGCTCTCAGCAATGAACAGCAGTGGTGACTGCAGGTCAGAATACAGCTGCAGCTGCATACAGCTCTCAGCAGTGAGCAGCAGAGGTGACTGCAGGTCAGGATACAGCTGTAGTTACACACAGCTCTCAGCAGTGAGCAGCAGAGGTGGCTGCAGGTCAGGACCCAGCTTCAGTTGCATACAGCTCTTAGTAGTGGTGGCTGCAGGTCAGGACACAGCTGCTGTTGCAAACAGCTCTCAGCAGTGGTGGCTGCAGGCCAGGATACAGCTGCAGTTGGATACAGCTCTCAGCTGTGAACAGCAGTGGTGGCTGCAGGTCAGGATACAGCTTCAGCTGCATACAGCTTTCAGTAGTGAAAAGCAGTAGTGGCTGCAGGTCAGGATCCAGCTGCAGTTGCTTACAGCTCTCTGCGTGAGCAGCAGAGGTGACTGCAGGTCAGGATACAGCTGCAGTTGCATACAGCTCTCAGCAGTGAGCAGCAGAGGTGGCTGTAGGTCAGGATCCAGCTGCATACAGCTCTCAGCAGTGAACAACAGTGGTGGCTGCAGGTCAGGATACATCTGCAGTTGCATACAGCTCATTGTAATGAACAACAGTGGTGGCTGCAGCTCTGAACACAGCTGCAGTTGCATACAGCTCTCAGCAGTGAACCGCAGTGGTGGCTTCAGATCAGGATACAGCTGCAGTTGCATACAGCTCTCTGCAGTGAGCAGCAGAGATAGCTGCAGGTGAGGATCCAGCTTCAGTTGCATACAGCTCTCAGCAGTGAACAGCAGTGGTGGTTGCAGGTCAGGATCCATCCGCAGTTGCTTACAGCTGTCTGCGTGAGCAGCAGTGGTGAATGCAGGTCAGGATCTAGCTGCAGTTGCATACAGCTCTCAGCAGTGAGCAGCAGAGGTGGCTGTAGGTCAGGATGCAGCCGCAGTTGCTTACAGCTCTCTGCTTGAACAGCAGTGGTGGCTTCAGGTCAGGATACAGCTGCAGTTGCGTACAGCTCTCAGCAGTGAACAGCAGTGGTGGCTGCAGGTCAGGATACAGCTGCAGTTGCGTACAGCTCTCAGCAGTGAACAGCAGTGGTGGCTGCAGGTCAGGATACAGCTGCAGTTGTATACAGCTCTCAGTAGTAAACAGCAGTGGTGGCTGCAGGTCAGGATCCAGCCGCGGTTGCTTACAGCTCTCTGCATGAGCAGCAGTGGTGGATGCAGGTCAGGATACATCTGCAGTTGCATACAGCTCTTAGTGAACAACAGTGGTGGCAGCAGGTCTGGACACAGCTGCAGTTGCATACAGCTCTCAGCAGTGAACCGCAGTGGTGGCTTCAGGTCTGGATACAGCTGCAGTTGCATACAGCTCTCTGCAGTGAGCAGTAGAGGTAGCTGCAGCTGAGGATCCAGCTTCAGTTGCATACAGCTCTCAGTAGTAAACAGCAGTGGTGGTTGCAGGTCAGGATGCAGCTTCAGCTGCCTACAGCTCTCAGTAGTAAACAGCAGTGGTGGTTGTAGTCCAGGATTCATATGCATCTGTGGAAGTGACTTGGTTGTTGCAGTTTGAGATCAGTGCACACTTGTAACGTTTCGGGAAGGTCTCAGAATTAAACATCAAAGGTTACTGTACAACAGAATCTAGGATAAGCTGTACAGGTGTGCAGCGGTCTCTGCAATGAATAAAAGCGTTAGACCCCTACCAGTTTCTGTGTGCAGCAGTGACTGCTGCTGGGCAGGATCCAGGTGCATCTGTGTGGTGCAAGGAAGGATCCTGATGCCACTGCATGGTGGTGTCAGTAATGGACATCAGGGGTTGCTGCAGCCCAAGGTGCACGTGTGCTGGTGGATCTGAGTGAAGAGCCAAAAATTAACAGTGGTGGTTGCTGCAGGTCAGAATCCAGGGGCAGGTATGCAAGGTTCTTGGGAACGAAAAGCAGTGGTGGCTGCAGGTCACCCTCCAGCTGCATCTTTGTAAGGTTCTCAGCCTTGTACAGCAGATGAGGTTGCAGGTCAGAATTTCACTGCAGCTGTGTAAGGCTGTCGGTAATGAACAATAGAAGGTACTGCATGTAGACATGCATGTGCACTGGTGAAACAGCACGAGGGTCTCAGAAGAGAGCAGCTATGGTTTCTACAGGATCTAGGAGAAGCTGTACGTGTGCAAAGCTTCTGTAATAAACAGCTGTGGCTGCTGCAAGGAAGGATCCAGGTGCACTTGTGGACCTACAGCAGTGGAAGAGCAGGTGGCATCAGATGATGTCACGCTGGACCCTGGTATAAACATGAATGCTGGAGGTCATAGGTGAACTGCACATGCGAAGACACGTGGGTCTTAGGACTGCAAGAGCAGTGGGTGCTGCAGTTCACCACCGGAGTGCACTGGCCGCCATCTTGTGAAATATACCTGAATAGCAGCGAGGCAGGACTGAGGTCAGCCGTGCATGGGTTTCAACCAGTGCAGACGGTGCAGCAGCGCAGGATGGAGGTGAATTAGCTGAGCTGTAGAGAGCGGGAAGTATCAAGGTACGGTGTCACTGAGGTGATTTATCAGACTGTGCATCACTTTAGGAACACGCCTCTGCACTGAGCTGAAACTCAGGGTGTAGCTCCAGAGGGTTGTATGGGGTGTCAACCCCCCAAAAAAATGTATTCTGTAGGAAATAGTTGGGTACAGGTACTTTCAGTCGGGTAATGTGAAGTGTCTGCCGGATTTCACCTGGGATTTTTACACGCCCACACCGAGACACACAATCTCTCTCCATGTTTTGAAAGCCTTAAAATGTGTTGATTTAAAAAAAATATTGCGTAATAAAATAACCCGTAGCAATCCACACGCCTCTCTATTTCCAAAACTCCTTAAGCCCCCTTCATGTCCCACTTCACACATAGTGTGTTTTGCAAAGATCTATCAGCGTGATTGTTGGGAAATCTGGAGCTCACCATCCTCCCTGGCCCCCTCCTTACCCCCCACCCTCCCCACCCCCTCACACCCCTGCTGAAACTGTCAGAAAACAATATCCCACCTGAATACTGAAGATGGCGTTTTGACAGATTTCCAAGTCCGACTGAGTTCTAAACTCGCTGCGTAATTCCTGCGTACGGACAGCTCGGAACATTTACTCTTTTTCACACATTAGTTCTAAAGGCGCGTTCACTAACCAGGTGAACGTGAGCAGACGGCTCATGGACCCGGGCACATATTTTGGGGGGTTCTTCTGAAGGAGGGGTGCTGATGTTTATAGGATATGGAAGTGATTGACCAATGAACCCTTCATTCATGTACATGCTTCTGCTCCCGCAGGTGCCATGTGTTAATGCACGGTCTCCGGCAGGCTTCCCCCGTCCGGGTGGTTGTCCTTCCTTTACTTCTACCCTGGGATCCTTGCCGACTGCCCGGTGCCCAAACACCGGCACTTCCTTTGTTTTCACTGGTAAGAAAGTGCTGTTCTCTTGGGGCATTGGTTGGCTTGAACCTCTCCAGCACAGTGTTTTGTGTGGTTGTTGTTTGCAGGCGCTATTAGTTAAGGGATCCTGTTTCTTGCTTGACTATTGTGCTGTGCTCAGTCCGCTCTTGTACCCCGCTTCTGACAATAATCATGTGCCCAAGGTTACGCTCTTCGCCGCCGTGCCTTACCGTGGGCAAGAGTGGTGTGCTGCGCCGTGCTCTACAATTGGTGCATAGTACATCACGCTTGCACGTGGGCGCTGTGTGGCACGTGTTGGCTGGAATAAGATAATGCGACGATGCCACTGGGTGCTTTCAAATGGTTCCGCACAGTGATCAGGCATTCACGATGCGCTGTGCCAATGATCCTTGGGCTTTATACTAGGACCAAGGGTGGAGTGTCACTTAATGCTTCACAGAGGGTGCTGCGCCACACCAGTCTCGGCCTTCGGTGCTGTACCTTACTACACTGTGGTGGAGCGGTGGCCGCTAACCACGCAGTAGGTAAATGGAGGAGAAGTCATGGGCTGTTTGTCTCGTTCACCCAACAGTGAAGTAATCAGTCCGACATGCAATGCTGCCATTTTGCTGCTCTCGCGTCACCCAGACCAGGGCCCTCTCTTCTGCGTTGTAATGCATTGAGAAAGTGCTTTCTAGTTTGGGTGATGCTGGGACAGGCTCTCTACTGCCTACACCACCCACGATGGCCTCCGACTCTGGTTCACGCACCGCCCACACCGGGGCGCTCTCTCCTCGCATGAGAAAGTGCTGTCTAGTTTGGGCTGTGTGGGGTCCGGGCCGTCTTCCGGGCAGGAGCTGAAATGTCACTGGCAGGCATTTTACACAAGATCATCGGCGATGTCTCTGGCTGAACACCAGTTGAATGAACTAGGGCTCTCTTCTCGTTTAGAAGCTGAGAAAGCGCTTCTAGTTTGGGTAATGTTTAGGGCCGGGTGTGCTCCACTACGAGGCAAGGTGGTTCCTAGAAGAAGGCGACCACAGACACCAATTTCCTGCTGGACATGGTGTCTGTTCTGTTGGGATGCGGTTCAGGCCTCTTCCAAACCAGGCTTTAAATTGAGTGACAGACCTGGCACTGAATATTCTGAATATACTAATGGTTACTGCAATGTATATATATATTAATTGCCTTGTTATATTTTCAAGTTGATGGATATTTACAAACATTTTCTTAACTATATTTTTTATGGAGTATATAATTTGCATGAACAATACTTCTATATATTTAATACAGTGTAGTGGGTATATAAAAAGATTATTTTACTTGTCAAACTGTGCTTCCCTTTTTTTTATTGTGAGAAGTATCTTTAAATGAAACTGTGTCATTCGACAGGTTTACATCCACAAATTAGAGCAAAAAGTCTCCACCTGTTGTAACCCATACACTCCTGCATGAAAAACTGAGCTTCCAAACATTTATGTTTTTTAAATCCACCTCTGCTTCTTTCTACATACCTTCTGTCTCCATCATCTGTGTACCTTACTCTGAGAATCTCATAACTATCTGCCTTAAAACTCTTTTGAAACCATAACAATATTAATTCCATCTAGTAATTGTGCCTCATAGCCCCTATAAAAATCACATCAAACGAAACAAGCCCCCACACAGCATGCAAATTAACCCCAATAACCAAATGACTGGCTACTAACTATCTGAGTTGCCTGCTACTCACCGTAAAGTACTTCGACGCCTCATCACGGGTAGTAAGGGCTATTCAAATCCAATAGCTCCATGTGAGCTCCTTCCACTGTTTGTGTTTGGTCCATGTGGTCATTCAGAGCCCATAGTTCCACTTCCATGCATAATTGCTGTTCAGATGTGTCAGCAGATTGTAATAGGGGCACAGGCAGACTGGGTCCCCCACAGTGTTACCTTATCGGGGAGGGTGACTGTCTTTCTCTTCCCTAACTAGAGCACTTTCTTGGGTTCTCCGGGTTTTTCAGAAAGTGCTTTCTAGTTCGGGTGTTTAATTTATTACAGACTGTCTCCAGCGAACATGCCTAAAGCGCAGAATGCATGTTCCAGCCACTAAAAGTGTTTTTCAGTGCACAGGTCTATTATTGTGTTCTGCATTACATGGTTACAGTGGTTGGTTCAGTGAATGGGAGTAGATCTTATTGTGACACGGTCAGAGATGGGTTCCTACAACGTATAATCATGATGGGTGGGTTCCTCTGTAGCACAGTCACGGGTTGATCACTCTTCTGGCACGATCATGCTTTGGCAGTCATGGGTGGGTTTTTATACCATACAATCATGGGGTGGGTTACTGTGTGGCACAATCATAAGCTTATATGGTACTTATAATTTTCATATGTTATAATCATTCGGTGGATCACTATAATACGGTCATGGTCGGGTTCCAGTATGGTACTGTCATGATGGGATACGTATGTTTTTATGTCAGACTGATAGGTTGATAGACCATGGCTGGATCCATGACATGATCGTGGGTTGGTATGCTGATATCTTGTGTTTCCTGAGAGATGCCAGTGCTGACACTTCTCTCTGGATCTGAAGATACCTTGGGGCGCATGTGCCGCTATCTTGGGAGGGGATGAGATTAACATCTGGCTGGCCAGCTAGCATCGCATCGCAGAATCTTGCGTTCAGCGCCGAGATGTGTAAAGTTTGATCGAAGGAGTCTACTTAACATTGAGCCAGCACCATGAAGTCGTTTCAAGGCACAGCGCTTATGTTGCATGTTGGTACCCCATAAGTGCTTTGCGTTGGAGTGATTTAAAGGTGTCATCTGAGCTGCGCCAAGAACACGTACTGCCTAGAGAGAAGCAAAGAGCGTGTGCTGACACCGCTCTGACCTACCAACATACCAACGACAGTGCCGCATGTTCCAAGGTTCGATGAATGGCAGTACCCCTCAAAAACGTACATGCTTCTGCTCCGATATCTAACATCCAGTGCAAGGTTGGGGTGTGCGGACAGGGGCGGGCCTGTTTGCTGTATCAACCGGGGTTCAGGAAGGGTAGGGTGAGGCTGGGTGTGGATGGCAGTCTAACCGTGTAAGAACGTCAAGTGGCAACGTGTTCCTGACATGTTCTTTTGTACTGTTGAACGAACACATTTCAGCTCGTGATTACTGAAAATCCAACAGGGCAGCGCTTGTTGGGTATCTAAGCTCAACTAAAAAGGAGTGAATCTGTGTTCATGCCTTTCTGCAAGAACGGATGCAATCTTAACAGCTGATTAGCATGTGCTATGAGTCTGAGGATCCAGGTGGTGGGATCCGTAGGATTTTGACAACTGTACCTTCCACAGTAAAGGACTTGGATTAAATGCAATAACGTGGGTAAAGGGAAGTCTGAGAGGAGTCTGCACAGGAAAAGGAATGAGATGAGATAAAACACGAGAACCAAACGTGAGGTAATGCCACATCAAGGGAAGAAACGAGGGAAGACCACAGGGACCAGCTCGTGGCGGGCTCTGGCATGAGGGCCTCTTCACCAACCCCCAAACCCTGCCCCGCAGTGTTGGCACTGGTTGGTACAGCTACTCACTTATGCTTCTGCAAATCATGTAGGGAATAAGCTATCACTTTCCAGAGTATTTCCATATATACCCTTTCAAAGGTAGGCGTTAGGTCCATGGACACTATGGGGGTCATTCTGACCCTGGCGGTCATTGACCGCCAGGGCCAACGACCACGGAAGCACCGCCAACAGGCTGGCGGTGCTTCCTGCCCAATTCTGACCGCGGCGGTAAAGCCGCGGTCAGAAAAGGGAAACCGGCGGTTTCCCACCGGTTTTCCCCTGGCCAAAGGAATCCTCCATGGGGATTCCGACCCCCTTCCCGCCAGCCTGTTCCTGGCGGTTTACACCGCCAGGAAGAGGCTGGCGGGAACGGGTGTCGTGGGGCCCCTGGGAGCCCCTGCCCTGCCCATGCCACTGGCATGGGCAGTGCAGGGGCCCCCTAACAGGGCCCCATTAAGATTTTCAGTGTCTGCTTGGCAGACACTGAAAATCGCGACGGGTGCAACTGCACCCGTCGCACCCCAGCAAATCCGCCGGCTCCATTCGGAGCCGGCTTCATCTTTGCTGGGGCTTTCCCGCTGGGCCGGCGGGCGATCTTTTGAAGATCGCCCGCCGGCCCAGTGGGAAAGTTAGAATGGTCCCCGCGGTCATTTGACCGCTGGGCGATGTTTGGGCGGTTTCCGCCCGGCAGCCAGCGCCCGCCGGGGTCGGAATGACCCCCTATGTGTAGACCGGTTCTTTCTTTGCCGACCTGTTACAATGAACGTTCGCCACGTGCAGTGCCTTCTACATACTGCAGTGTTCATTAGACCATGTCATTCATTGGATAGGGGTTCCAGTTTGGGACATTGGCTTCTGCTTTGGAGATACTACTTGCTAATCCACTTCTTATTCCAGCTAATTGTCATTGTGGGCTCCTCGCAATCATCATCATCAGATTCCTCTTTCCCAAGGACAGTCCTCTTTGTTTATAGATGACTGGTCTCGTCCACGTGTGCTTATTTCTTCCAGGCCTCTTCCCTTTTCTCTTTTTTACTACGCCCTGAAGACTGACTACGGTTGGTTGCACCCCGAAACACATGTGGGGACCTGAAGATAGCAAAAAACTGTTAATGAAATTCTTTTAAGGGAAAGGGCTGGCCTAATGTTGTTGTGTATGTTTTTGGTGTATTGTGATGATGTAGTATTGGCTATGTTACTTCATTCTAATGTCTACAAATGACAAGTTAATATGTGGTAAAAAAATATGTTGGAAAGGAAAAATAACAAATAAAGAGAATTATGAGAAAATATATAAAGGTTCTTATCATTTTTGGCTCAATGCATTTGTGTTATGTGATGTGTACAAATGTAAAGACAGGGATGGGTTAGTGTGTTTTGTTCATATCTGTTTCCCCTCTTCCTGTCATTCCTCTATTTTCATCACCCTCTTTTGTTCCTTAGGATGCAGAGAGCTGCACTTGGCAAACGTGTATTCACCTGCAAGAAAAATGTTATTTTAATAAATTGGTATCCCTGGTGGTGTAGTTGAAGTCGGAGAGAGCAAAAGACGTACAGATCCCAAATCTGTTGTAGAAAGTGTCTTTATTTGTAGGCACTATTAGCCAAAGGATTGTGCATTCGTCGAGATACAGCCAACACGTGTTTCGTCACTCAGGTGACTTCATCAAGGCTGGGCCGTCCGGCCAGAGAAGCAAATTGCGAAAGAACCCTGCGATAAGGCAAGCAGGCCTTAGGTGGTGGGTGGAAATCTTCGTACATTAGAGCTTAAAGTCGGGGGTAGTGCCTTGTTCAGTAGCCTTCACAAAATTGCATGCATGCTGTACATTTCGTATAATTCCAGGCCGAGGTGAGATTGAGCAGACTATTATCACTTTGCTGACTCATTAAAGGATTTTGAATTTTAAAAGAGGGAGCGAGACAAATATAAAGCCAATGCCTGTTGCATAACATCCTCCTGTGAAACTTAGATGGTAGGCTGTTACCATTCCTTCACAAATTCACTAAAAACGAGATTCACCGAGATATTTCTATATTCCCCATGTGACATATTTTCCATATGCGGTATACATTTCCTACGTAGCTTTCTTCCTCAATATCATGAATATGGTAGCACACACATGTATAGTAAGATCCCTCACAAGTGCGCCTTGATTGGGATTCTGCTGCCGGTCTCTGCAATACTCGAAAGACAACACTAATAGGTGCTCAGAATTTCTTTGTGGGGAATATGAGATGTGGAAGTCGAGTACCAGACTATTTGGTGGATTTGGGAAGGTTAGCTTCACATAAGTAAATAGGGAGAACGGGTGTCTAACAAGATAGATTTTGTTTCATTCTAAAGAAACCAGTGTCATAAACCCCCTTTGTCTCTGGTCTCTGCTGGAGGAGCAGGAGAGAAAAAAAGAATCGGAAACTGTCCAAAAAAACGAAACTATAGGACTGTAGACTAATTACAGTATAGTATAGTTCTTGAGGAACCTGAGCCAAAGGATGTCATTTTTCTTTGTTCCCTAGGCAGCTATATTGCAATTGTTTCACCAGAAGCTGAGGGGTTGTTCCATGAGGCTCCAGTCTCTTTCTTTGATTTCTGGGGACTCTGCACTTGGCTCAATTATATCTAAGGTGAGTTACTCTTCAACAAACTTAGAGTGCTAAAACCTCTACTCTGTTATACGTGTGTGGGGGATGCTTGACCCAGGCTATCCTCTCTTGCTCTTTGTCCAATAAATCACAGGTGCTATAAGGTGGATGCAAGGAAGACCGTAAGGAGGAAGCTTGTATCATTGTGGTGGTAGCTGTACCAAACACCTTCCTGTCAGATTAGGCTGTCGGAGTCAATGACAGCAGAGTCCCCCTCCAAAGATTTTGAGGTTTGACACAATCCACCCTTTTAATCCTACTGATGTGGTTAAATAAATATTTTCCAACCCTGACACCAGTGCAAACCCTTGTTTTTTCAACTTGTAACGTGTTTCCTTGGCCCATCTTTTAGTGGCAGGACATTGGCTAGAATAGCAGCTAGTGTGGTTGATTCCAGTTGCAGTTTAAGCTATTCTGTGATGGCGACACCTTGGAGAGACTAGGGAGATACATGTTCCCTGCTCCAGGAATCACCCCACCATTCAGTTTACTGAGTCTTTCCTTTTCCTCTTTTTCGAAGACAGAGTCCTCTATCAAAGACACAGAGTCCAACTTCGAGGGGGGGATCCCTAGGGGGGCCTCAAATGATCCCAAGGGGGGCACCAGACTTTGGCCAACAGAAGCATTATGCTGACAACAGGGCTTTGTTTTAAGCTGAAAAAATGAGCAGCAATAATGGGCCATCACTAACCTGTTTTGTCATTTATTTACAAGTTGGCACTTAGTAAAGAGAAGGGTCTTCAAATGCTCTTCAAAACCCCACCCCCAATAATCACACTGTGGATGCTTGTAAGTTGTGCCTGACCAGAATAGTATGTTTGGCATTGTGTATTTGAGTGCATTTTTTCAACACTATCAGAACATAACTGCAATGTTTAAATAAGTCTATACATATTTGACCATCGGCAATTTAATGGAATAATTGTGAAAAGTTTGGAGGGTGGGCCCGATAAGGGGGAGGGGGTGTGTTAAAAAGTTTGAAGACCACAGGCTCATTCTCTGGGGGAGGCAACCAAATTGCCTGTAGCCCTTGTAAACAGGACACCTTAGCCCAGGGACACAACTAGACCCACATTTTTGGGGTGTTAGGTTGGGGACACTAACTGTAAGTGTAAGTGTAAGTGGTGGAGGCGGCGCCAAATTTAAAGTCTGATTCAAAATTACTTGGGGTGGCGGGTTCCATCACTGTTTCAGCCCAATGCACAATGCGAAGAATTCTTTTTTTGTGTGGAGAATATGTGCAATTCAAAGCGCACTGGCACAATAACATTAGTCTTAGTAGACCCGGGTTAACAGGCTTAAATGTTGAATGGTTGAATGTGATGCCAAAATAACCCCGTCGGAAGACCGCTCCGCGGTCAAAAGACCGCGAGGGTCATTCCGACTTTCCCGCTGGGCCGGCGGGCGACCGCCAAAAGGGCGCCCGCCGGCCCAGCGGGAAAGACCCTGCAACAAGGAAGCCGGCTCCGAATGGAGCCGGCGGAGTTGCAGGGGTGCGACGGGTGCAGTGGCACCCGTCGCGATTTTCACTGTCTGCAAAGCAGACAGTGAAAATCTTTATGGGGCCCTGTTAGGGGGCCCCTGCACTGCCCATGCCAGTGGCATGGGCAGTGCAGGGGCCCCCAGGGGCCCCACGACACCGTGAAAACCGCCAGAAACAGGGTGGCGGGAAGGGGGTCGGAATCCCCTGCAGCGCCGCCATGGAGGATTCCCTGGGCCAGGGGAAAACCGGCGGGAAACCGCCGGTTCCCCTTTTCTGACCGCGGCTTTACCGCCGCGGTCAGAATGGCCCTGGAAGCTCCGCCAGCCTGTTGGCGGTGCTTCCGTGATCCCCATGACCGCCAGGGTCGGAATGACCCCCATTATTTTGAAGTCAAGCTTAGTGACTGGAAAGGTGAGAGCGGGCAGTGGAGCCAGGGGCAGATGTCTGATAAAGCATAGAGCAGTTTAATTACCTAAAGGTAGAAATATCTCTAATACTAGATTTTAATGAGTCTTCAGCTGGGCAGCAAATTCTATCATGCAGGACTGAAACACCTCTTGAGCAGAGCCCAGATTATCACTGAAGGTTTGGGTTGCATCAGCATTGGACTAGAAAAGAAAGATGGGTATGAGTAAAGGTAACTGGATGAAATAAAGATTAAACGGCAAAATGATCAGAGAGACCTCTGAGAAATTCTGTAAGTCAGAGGCTTTGAAAATGACATATGGGGGGTGGGGGAGGTGGACTTCTTGGGGGCCTCTCAGATAGAAAAGAGAAATCATGCCAGAGCATTACACTAGGTTGTTACAGCCAATGACTAATCAACGGATATGAAAATGGTACTTAAATCCTGTAATATATGAAGACTGCTCTATTTACTTGATCAAGAATCTGGTGCATGTCATTTGAGCTAATCCTGTTCCACGGAGAAGGTGGACTCCAGCTTTAACATGGTCATGGAGTTAATTACTTTTGATGAAAGAGAAGCTTTGCCACACCACTGCTGTGTTAAAAAATATATTTTGGCGGCAAAGACAACAAATGGATAGTTAAGATATTACTAAGACTTTTAGGTCTACTGGAGTTTTTTTCAGCAGAGGAACACCCACATTTTTTCCGCTCAAGTAAAACTAGATGCTGAGGCAAGGGAGATATTGATAGGAGAGGTTGGGGAGGACCTATTTTTAGTCTCCACAGGTTAGATTTAATAGGGGGCAAGAGGAGTGATAGATTACATTGAAGGAAGGCTGACATTCCTCAACACAGGAAACACTGGAGAAAATATTCAGGCCCTGGGGCAATCCAGCAATTGATCTGTTCCTCAACAGCAGAGAAAACAAAATGTAAACACTTTGCTCCAGTTTGAACACCACTAGTCAGAAGGGACTCCCCATGTCACTAAAATGGTGAGGGAGTTTTGCTTACACTTTCCCACCAATTCCCCATATACCCAAGGATCTGGAGAAAGCCAGGCAACCAGGGACACACCTCATCCGCAATGGGCCACACAGACCTGGTACTCAAACCTATTAGAGGTGTCCAGGGGACAAATATTAAATATCAAAATTGAACCAGACCTCCTCACAATGCAGGAGGGAAAGGTGTATCACCCGGAGCTAGCAACACACAAGCCAGCGGCCTGGCTTCTGACACCTATAGTTTCTGTATAAAACCATGGAAATAGTAAAGGAGGCAAGGAAGCCTACCACAAAACAATGCCACACAGCAAAGTGGAGAAAATATATCTATTGGTGCACCTAGAACAAAAGAATGGAAACAAAAGCAAAAAGGAGGAACTTTACTAACACACCTCACTCACTTGTTGGAAAGCAGGCTAACCTATTTAACACTGAAGGTACACCTGGCAGCAATAGTAGACTACACCAGCCCTTCATGTAACAGGACTCTTCACCTCACCAGTGGTGACAATGTTCTTAGAGGAATAAAACAGAATTGCACCCCCGAGAATAGTCCTAGCACTGATGTGTAACCTAAACACAGTGTTAACACACTTAATGACAAAACCGTATGAGCCTATGCACAAGGCAGATCGCTGATCACTCACTCTTATAACAGCCTTCCGACCTGCAATCACCTCACTGCGGAGAATGAGTGAACTACAAGCTTAAACAATACAGGGGCCATACCTGCAATTACACCAAGACAAAGTGGCCTCTACCGGGCTCATGAACAATTAATTGTATCCTTTTACTGCTCATTTTATTAGGCACTACATTTTTCTTTAGGCTTAAGAACTCTGCCAGACGGTGCCTTTTCCAGCTGGCTTCCTCATGTACTTCCACCCTCTATGTTTTTCAGCTGGCTATCTGGGGTTTTTGTCCCCCGTCCCCCTCCATGTTTCTCCCCTGACCATTGGCTTGCTTCACCTGCTCTCCCTCCCAATGTTGTACATGTTGGCTTGCCCCCACCCACCCTCATTCATTTTATCTGTGTTGGTTTGCATCCCTCCCTCCTTCCGGTGGTGGCCCCTGTTGGCTTGCTCCCACCCAGCCTTCCTCCCTCCTTCTGTCGTTGTATGTGTTGGCTTGTCCACACCCATCCTTCCTTTCTCCTTATTGAGTCTGTGTTGGCTTGCCGTCACCCATCCTCCCTGCATTTGTTTTCTGTGATGGTTGAGCCCCACCCTCACTCCCTCTGTTTGTTGTCCGTGTTGGTTTGTTCCCTCCTTTCCTCTCTCCCTCTGTTGTCCATGTTGGTGTGCCCCCAGTCATCCTCCCTCCCTCCTTTTGTTTGCTATCCATGTTAAATTGCCCCTTCCCTTGCTTCCCTCCTACCATTTGTTGTTGATGTTAGCTTGCCCCTATTTGCCCTCTCTCCTCCCATTGTCCGTGTTGCCCTGCCCCCCACTAGCCATGACAAAAAAGTGATGTGACCAGATACCGGTGCCCATGTCATAGTGCTTGTTCTACCACCCACCCTCTGTGTTACCTCCCCCACAAGCCCTCAACATTGCCATTAATCATAAATTAAGCATTCCTCATCTTATTCCCTGAAAATGCAAATGTTTTGTTTGATTTTTTTCTTGAATTGTCAATGTATATAGTGCACATAACAAAACAAACTGAAATCCCAGACGTCTTGTGAGTGCAGGGCAAGGTACATGACAAACTAAAATAAAGAGATTTACATTTATCACTTAAACCAGTGTGGCTAGGGCATTTACTTTATGGAAATGATCATGTTTAAAAAATATTACCTATCAATTAAAAAAGTGAAAAAGAAACGTTCAATAAATAGCCTTTTTTAATATCAAAGGGTAAATATTATATCTTGTTTTAATCTTTGCTCTTTAATTTACATACTGATATTTTGCTGACTTGGATTTCGTTTTAGCTCACAGCCAGACCACAGGTCTTGCTCATCTCTCTTTTTGAATTTGCTGGCTTCTCCCTCAAAAAAGCCCTGATGCTTATGTTGGCCACATGTCTGGTGGTGGGTGCCGGTGACGTAGACCCTCTGCGCTGCTCCCTGAACTCACTCCCCCAGCAATGGCGTAACAAAACTTGAGTACATGGAGTGGGCCCCCCTCCTCCGCCCACCACTCAAAACCTCCCAGACCCAGTCAGTGTACTTTGCTGAGGAGCCTCCAGGAGCTTGCTCACCGCCCGGCCCCCCGCACCACTGGTGCTGCGGGTGCTAACCTTATACCATTGTCCCCCAGAGCACGTGATGCATGCGCTGCTTCCTCTGGAAAGCTTTACTATAACTCGCTGCCCCAAAATACAAAGGGCACCAAGGCACGCATGACGCTCTGACTGTCCCATGGTGTTAAGTAGCTTCTAAAGACACCAAAGAGGTCTCTCCTCTAATAGTTAGTAGATTCCACCTTCAAATTACAGATAAACACGGTCTGAAATACACTCAATGGGCAACAAATATTGTCCCTAAATAAAATGCCATTTGTGTCAATAGCAGACGGGTGGTCACCCTAGCCTTACCCCAGACGTCTCTCCCCTTAGGTTCTCTCCTCCTGAAGAATCAAATAATTGCTCACCCTGACAACCAAACCCTGGGTAACCCTCTTGCTCAAACTAAAAACTCCACCCTTCTAATCAGCATCAAATTATTCCCAGTGGGTTCAATTTACTTGGCGAGGAGATTGTCCACATCAACATTACTTTTAACAACCAACAACAAATTGATAGTTATCAAGAACACTATCTGGGCTCTTAAGTAAAATACTAATTGTAACTTCTGGATTCTCCTCACATATTTCGCTAATCCATTACTCTATCAATCATTGCCTTTCTAATAATATTCAAAGCAAAGTTCCTATGTTTCATTTTGTCTTAATATCTTCACAAATCTGTTGCAGGTGATTAGTGGTCAATATACAATATATGCAAATCATCAAAAGGGTTATTGGTGCCAATGTTAGTCAGCAATGGTGTATCCATCAACATCATCATTTTTGCTGCTTCTTTGCAGCTGACAGCTTGCTACTGATCCTCCGCAGGGACCCCATCACTTCCTTGTTCCTCAGAGTGTAGATCAGTGGGTTTAGCATTGGGGTCATGACACTGTAAAACAGAGCCAGTAGTTTGTCCACCTCAAGGGAATAGCTGGCCTTGGGTTGCAGGTACATGAATGAGGCAGTACCATAAAAAAGTGTGGCAGAAGTCAGGTGGGCAGCGCAGGTGGAGAAGGCACGACGTTGCCCCTCAACAGAACGTATCTTCAGAACTGTGGAGGCCACTAGGGCATAGGAGGTGAGGGTGAGTAGAAAGGGGGTGAGAATAATGACCACACAGAAAACAAAGGTTGTAACTTCATTAGCAGATGTATCCGCGCATGCCAACTCCAGGACAGGAGGGATGTCGCAAAAGAAATGGTTGATGATGTTGGGTCCACAGAATGGCAATGTAAAGATAAACGATGTGTTGGCTATTGAGAGCAGGGTACCACTGGCCCAACATCCGGCAGCCAGACCCTGGCACAGTCTCTTGTTCATAAGAAGAGGGTAGTGCAAGGGGTGGCATATGGCTGTGTACCTGTCGTATGCCATTACAGCCAAGAGGAAACATTCGGTTGTGCCCAAGGACAGCAAGAAGTGCATTTGGGTGGCACAGCCAATGAACGAGATAGTCTTGTCCTCTGCCAAGAGGTTGGTCAACATCTTGGGCACTGTGACTGATGAATAGCAGATCTCCAGAAATGACAGGTTGCGGAGGAAGAAATACATTGGGGTGTGTAGGCTGGGGTCTACATGCAGGACTAACATCACTGTGGCATTTCCCATTATAGTGATGAGGTAGGCAATCGAGAAGATGATGAAAAGTAGGAAGCGGATCTCAGGGGAACCAGTAAAGCCTAAGATGATAAATTCTGACACGGAGGTCTGGTTCACATGCCCCATTGGTCTGGTGTTTGTATTGCTGTTCTGCCTGCAGATATTGTGGCGAACCAGTCAGCAGCAGAAAGATGTAGATGGTGTGGATCACACTGCTTATGCCAGAGAAAAATGAAGCTACTTCCACAAATTCCTTAAATGTACACATACTCCACTCATCAGTCTCCGCACTAAGGGCTTCACTTAGCAGCCAACGGCTCAGGGGGCATCCCTGCTGGACATCCAAATTTAGAGTTCATGACCAATTTATATTTTCGACGAAGTCACTCTTGCTTTCAAAGCTGGTGCTTTTTCAATGTGAAAAAAAGAAAATGCTGTTACCATCCACCTCTGAATGAGACCCCACATCATGCATAGTCCTAATCTATCCCCAAATGTCATTTGATGGATACATCAGAAGTACAACTGTAGACAAATAAAACTGCTGATCACACTAAAACCACTTCTCCCTCCACTTCTCCTTCATAATATGGACACAAACCCATCCTGCCCTGTTTCACATAGTGTAACTCACTGTCCCTAGAGTCCATTCAGCACTAGAGTTCTAAAACGGGTATCTCCAGGTGGTAGCAGGTCTAAGATAATGTGAACATCTCATAAGATAGAATTGAATTAATTTGTGTAATGTCATTACTGTGGTCAGTGATGCCAAAGACCACTCCTACGGCCAATGGCGAGTCATAGAATGTCATCGAGCAGAGGAGAGCAACTTTTTTGTTATTTTTACTTTTCATTCAGTATTCCTCTGTTTATTCAACAATAAATCATAGCAAGCAGTAGCTACCATCAATACAGGAGATACATCGCGAAGGTCAGGAACTCATCCTAAAGGTTAAACAAATCAAGTAACTATAGAATATGGCTTACTGTGTTCTGATGAGATTAGATTATGGACACATTAAGAAAATGGAGGGAAAGGAGAGAGGGGAAGAGATAGGGGCAGTAATGGATGAAAGAATGTTCAATACTTTTGACATTAATTAAGTTTAAGAGACATTTCTTAAACAAAACACGTGGTCATTTGATTGGGTGACTTAAGCCCCGTGTTAAGACACCAAGAGATGCTGAATCGGTGAGATAGAACATTCAAAGATCTATGGGGCAGGCAGGTTGTGGGCCTGATTACAAGTGCTCTTTGTTGCAATCAGGGACGTAGCTTGGGCAGTAGAGTTCATGGAGTGTGAGGCTGAGATTCCCCAATAAGCACTGAATTGTACCCAACAAAGAAAGATGGCGTCATTAGTGATCGGGCTGATGGGGATGGGAGATAAGGGGGCATGAGGGTTTTCGGAGAAACAGAGGTTAGAGTGGGGTTTTATACATTTCTGTGAGGAGATGAACATTATTATGAAAATCAAACTACACCTGGGAAGGGCCTACGCTTGGAGTTTTGTTTTGAACATGACTTGAACAGCCAGAATGTGTCCTGGACAACACACCTTATGATCATGCTTTGTGATGCTGGTAAGTATTAATAAGAACTTTGTCAATGTAGCGGGCCTACCCGGCAGGGGGCGGACGTAAAATACTTTATTACAGCTGGCCATATTAATTTAAGTGGGAGTATCCTTCAGAGCCACAGTGTTTCACCCCCTTTGAAGGCTCAAAAGATTTACTCTGGGGGCAGAAGTGAACTATTTTTTCCACCTCACAAAAATGCTCCAGTATTATTATATTTGTCCCACTTCCTGAAAAAGCATTATGGAAACAACAGAGCAAAATACTGTTTTTGCATCATTTATACAGAGTTGTAGCTGGTTCACAGATCTGACAGGACCTCCCATAGCCAGACTTTTAGGGGACACCCCAAAAGCCCTCTATGAAGTAATGCTGGTGGATCAAATAATTCTCACACACATATGTTTGTGCAGGGGTCACCATTAAAAGGGCCATTTGAAATCAGGCTGCCTATGATGTCACAATTTCTTCGTTTTAAATATCCATATAAACATCAGCGTTTGACCTACACCACACTGAGCAGGTGGTGCTGTTTTGTTGTGCACTAAATAGCACAAGGGTACTGGACTGCCACCTCGTAGCACTGTGGAGTGTATCTGCACACCTCGTGCTTGCAAGGAGCCCTGTCACAACTTTTCCTTCTAACTGTTTCTATCCTTTATAATTACACTAGTCTCTAGTCTATAAGTTGTTATAAGTGCGGATAGTCTTAATTACTGAAACAAGAATGGCACCGTATATTTTTGGATTTGTTTTATAAGGAAAGTGGTAGTTCGACACTTGAATACTGGAGGCAGGTCCACAAAGTCATCGTGGTCAAACAAGTCATGTAAGCAGCACCCCTCAGACCTGATGGCATGGATGGGCTGTCAGGGTACCAGACCGAGGTACCCAACGTCTAGAGGAGACCCTTCCCCTCGCACCCCGTCCAGTCTGCATTCCCCCTTTAGAGGTCCCCATCGATTGGAAGAATTTCTTACCTATGACCATGAGCAGTAGTCTCCTTTAGGTGAAGGCTGTGAGAGGTATTTCAATTTGTTGTGAAACATATTTATTGAAACACATCTGTAAGGGTTTGGAATACATTACAAAGATCTGTAAGGTACGAACATCAGCCTCTATGGAAATGTGAGGTATGCTATATATGTTAATTTGTGAACAGAATCTCACTCTACCTCAAAGTTGCAGGCTGCAGGAGTCTCTGAAGCAAGTATGTGGGGCTGAGCCGAATGGGCCACATCCCTGCACTGCAATCTATTCTCGCTGCAGAGACTGAAATCCAGTGCTTTAAATGGGCAGGTGCTGTCCGGAACTGAGTACCTGCACTTCTTTCACTTGAAAGGGAGAGTAGCTGCACTTCTCGGTACTCCTGCTATATATTTAATGGGAGAGTGCCAGCACTTCTCAGGAGCAATCGGGCACTGTGGCTAGGGAGTAGCAACACTTCAATACTTCATTTTAAAGCACTTCTTAAAGCGCACTGAACTCGTCCTGGTGCGGATGCTGCGACAGAGACAAGAGCTCATGTCTGTTGTGACTGCTGAAAAGGGGGCAGTGAGGCAGGAGGGGGAAGAAACAGCTCTGCAACCGTGAGAGGGATGTGGGATTGGAAGAGGGAGCAGGTGTGTTAAGGGAAACCTTGTGATGGCGACGGACACGGCCAGACGACCGAGGTGAAGGTGTGTAAAAGGCAGGGTGCAGTGCTTAATTTGTAAATAAAAACGTGCCGGTGCCCCAAGCCCAGCTCCTAAACACGCGGCTGCTGCAATTAAATGTGGGAACACGGAATACTGAGGCAACGTAATCGTGAAGCCATCTGGGGCCTCTTCAGCTCACTCTAGTAGCTTTCTACTTCCTCCCTTTGTGACGCTGTTTCATTTTTCCCTTCCTCTGTCTTTTGCTCGCAGCAAATGCTTGAGGCAGAAGAATAAGCCCCGGACAACAAAAATAAGTGCCGGTGATCAGCACCGGAAACAACAAGCACAAATTAAGCACTGCACGGGTGTCTCACATAAACAAACTGTTCTGACATTCTCTGTTTGGTTGTGGTAGAGACGGGCGCAGCACAATAAATGAGACTGCAAAACATAACAAACTAATGAAGAGAGCAAGTGTTTTGTGACAGGGAACTCTGGGCCCCAACACATGCCGCGCCCAATATCTGTCACTTTAAAATATTTTTCAATTTCATATTCCCCCCGCTGTTCTCTTAACTAGACACAGACAACCACTGGTAACGCAGACACAGTTTATTTCCGTGATATTTGTGTGACAAGCAGTAAGTGGACCACTGGGGTGAAGGAAAGGAAATGCTAATCTATCTGTGAAGAGTCAACAACGAATAAAAGCAGAGGAAGGATGATATACGGATTCGATTTGTGGAATGTTAGTACAGACTGATTTTGGCAGACAAATTAAAAAACTGTATCATATAAAGTAATTTGTGCGAGGAATTTCCAACTTACTGGCACCGGTAACCTTACTAACAACAGGCAATCTTTCATCACCCAACTATCAACAGTGGATCAATTGCTTCAGTACCCCCTCACTGCCTGTCTGGCCACTTGGCGCTCAGCATTCACCTGTGGGTGGGAGCGGTTGTGCATCAGTCTGTCAGCCAAGCATCCTTGGAGGGTTACACGGAATACTTACAGTAAAATGCTAACAGTGAGAGGAAGGGGAACTTGAGCACAGGTAGAAAAACGCGGATGGCCTCAAATCTGGCTGTTCCAAAATGTGTACAAGCAGATGACTTTACACCTTGGGCATTATGACTGGTGTCGAGAGAGACACGAAAAGAGAGGTGATGCTTTTTTGACTGGAAGACCTTGAGACTGGTAGGGGAGACAAGGGAAGATACGGAAGACAAGGTAGCTATACTCAGTGGTATGAATATGAAAGGATGCGAGAGTAATCAATGGAAAAACTAAAAAAAAAATGCAAGGATGAAAATAAAATAACATACCTATCTGTGCCTTGTGAAGGAATAAACACGAGAATTGTTAAAATCTTAGTGTTAGTGCAATCAGGTCATAGGGAAAAAGGCATGGACTAACAAGGACAGATTCATGGGCATATTTACAAGCCCCTAGCACCGTCTTAGCATCATTTGTTTGGACACTAAGGCACCGCTAACCAGTCCTCCACCCTGCGTCATATTTGAAAAAAGTGGTGCAATGCAAGCATTGCGCCACTTTGTAACCCCTTCCACCCATTATACCTGCACCAGGTATAATATATGCAAGGGCGGTGTTCTCCCGCAGGGAGACGCAAACAATGGTACAGTGAAATTTACAAGATTTAACTGTGACATTCTAGCGTCATTTTTTAACGCCTGCTCAGTGCCAGCATTAAAGTGACTCTAGTGCATTAGCTTATTGACCTCCCTGTGCTTTGCTGGTATAGCATCAAAATTGTTGGCAGTAGTCTAGCAAAGTGCCACAATAGGATAAAAAATTCTGATGCTATTGTCCTAACGTGCGCCATGGTGCGCTTGCTGTATTATAAATACAACACCACCATGGTGCCATTAGGTGGGTGCAGGACGACGTAAGGAAACTGGCACATCGGAGCTGATGCGCCCGTTCCATCTTAGTTTTTTTTAAGCGAAATGCAGCGCAACATCCAAAGTTACTCCCTGTGCTGCGTAATGGGGAAAGCACATATTAGAGAAATTGACTGCTGTTGCTCTTGACCCCTGCGCTGGCACACTTTTAGGCTCCACAGTGCCATGCACAACCTTTGCGCCATGATGCAGTGTTGTGAGTGTGTGCTGGCTAGCACAGGATTTGTACAGGATCACATCTTTCACGTAGAAAATCCTCTGCATATTCACATTTTTAATCATTCCATGCATTGCATGTGTAATGGACATTGCAGCACATAACGAGTGGAATGTTTGGAAACGTTTCTACTTGACTGCACCTGCTTCAAGAAGGTGTTGTTTGTTGATGCAAATCCCAATCTGTATACGTAGGGCTTTGAGTCAATACCTATGGGTGCTTGCACTGAGCCACCTAAGTTATGCATAAGTAGCGCCACCTTGGCACAAAATGGCACTAAGCACCAGAAAGTGCTATTTGTGCTGAGGAAAGAGCACCTCTCCAGCACAAAATACCTTTTGTTATAGAAAGTAAGTACCCTTGCAGGACTACGCCTGCTTTGCCTGATTTTGCGTAACTTTGTGCAACTCTGCATGACTTTGTGTGACTTTGTCCAGGCGGAAACCCCTGGTAAACGTGGCCTTAAGTGTAAGCAAAGGATAAAATCTATCTCTAGTGCTGGGAATGAGTAGTGAAGACAGCAGAGGGGAGGGTAAAAAGTAATTTGGTGCTGGTGGATGAAGAAGGGAGGAAGCCAATAAGGAGAGGAAAAGAAAGAGCTGGAGCACTTCAGTTCTAGCAGCAGCTAATGAGACAAAGATGGAGAGATATATGGACTGATGTATCGGATATGGGCACAATGTGCTGTTTCGGGTGGACAATTTAAAAAACATTATTGTGAGGTGAATGCTTATGAAGAAACAGCATTATACATTTTCCATTCCCCATTGAAAATTGCTTCACTCAGAAACAAATGTGTGTCACCCTAAACATCTCAGCAGTGCTTATTTCAAGTCTTGCAAATCCCTGCACATGGACTGAACGCTTGCAGCAATCAGACTGTTTCAAAGCGTGAAGCCTGGTGAAGCAGTGGAGGCGTTAGGGGTAAGGCAGCCTCCTACGGAGTTGGTGGTGCAAGTCTGAGTTCTGGCGTCTGCTCAATGTCATGTGATTCTCGGAGAATCACTTCATTTCATTGTGTGTAAAAAAAATAGGGGCATATTTACAAGCCCTTAAGTGTAATTTTTTTTTTTACGATACAGCAGCGCTAAAAAGGCTCTCACCCTGCGCAATATTTACAAAGTGCTAGCATGTACAATGCTTGTATTGCGCCACTTTGTAAACCCTTTGCTCCACAATATACCTGCGCCAGGTATAATGTATGCAAAGAGGGCGTTCACCCGCACAGAGGCCCAAAATAATGGAGCAGTGAAATTTACAAGATTTCACTGCACCATTCTAGAATAATTTTTTAACGCCTGCCCAGGGCCCACCCCGTTTGCTAAATACATGTTAAAAGAATGCAAACCTTGAAACTGACAATGTGGCGCTTTGCTTCTCAGTCACAACATCAATGGGTTTGTTAAAGAAACACCACAATATTTCGTCACACTTCCCTCAGTGCCTTCCAGGTGTTAATGTGTGTGTCTAGGCTGTATTTAAGCACCTCATGCAAATATCATGGGGGTAAAACAGAGAATCCTGAGGGGCTCCTCTCTCTCCGCCATCATGACCCTGCAAGAAATGCAAATGCATCCTTGTATTAGAAGCTGTCAGACATCAGTGTTCCCTGAAGAGTTTGTAACATTTGCAGCATTTTTTTCATATTGAAATGGTTCTCAATGTGTCTAGTCATAATGACCTGTTTGTACATGTTTCTAAACACTGACTTTACTTGTTATTAAACACTACCAAAGCACATACCTAACGAATTTAGGACACAGGCAAACAGAGCAATTTGCCCAAGACCGTCCAATTTGGGACATAGTTATCAAGTTATCATACTTTCATGCTTGCAGCAGAGTGCAGCTAGCCAGCTTGCTGCACTGCAGGGAAGGGAAGGAGCAGAAATGTTCTTTATTTAACATCATACTGCAATTTCCTTGTGCTGGTGCACTTTTGGCTGCCTCGCACCAATGCAGCACCCTTGCAGCATGGTGCCTGGATGCCCGCATTGTAAGCAGTCCTGAGGGGAATTTTCCTTTTTCTGGGTGTGCTGCAGAATTCAGAAAAAACAAGGAGAAATAAGGTTATTTCTCCTTGTTATGCCTCCTGCAGGGAGGCATAGCATTTTGACGCATTTACACATCTACCAGTAATGGTAAATCTGGGAATTCGCCAAAATCTATAGGTGGATCTGTGGGAACAAACACGCCATGGGGCAACTCCCTGGGGCAGAGTAATGCAAGCAGGACAGGCTTTAGCGCTGGTGGTAGGAGCAGCAATCTATTTTGGTGCTCCCCACCCAATGACCACCTCCTCAGATTCCCTCACTACCACTCCTCAAAAGTGCACCTCATCTCTCTATAGCCCCTCTCACATACTTTTCATTTGTTTTAAAGTGCTGGTAAAGGCCGGTTTTACTAATCTACTCAGCTACCCACCCAAAAACAAATCTGTTCTTTGCAGCAGGCATATCAACCCTCTGCGCTACTTTATGATGAGTCAAAACTGCAGCTGAACAAAACCCAGATGTCTCTCTAGCAAGAACATTTATCACAAGAGTTATTTTCTCATTTTAATTGCTTCCTGAAGGCTGGATGCACATGGAACCTTACAGCAAGTGCTTTTAATTAGAAAGTTTCCTGAGTTACTGCTAAACACAGCGCCCCCCTGAGGTAAGCCACCCTCCATCCAGGTCAGCACCTGGATCGGATGCACCGCTCACACTGCCCTAAAGCTGGCCCTGAATGCAAGGCAATGATTTTTGAGGCCTTGGGTTGGTCCAGATTTCTCAAACCATGCAGGGCCACACAATGTGGCCTTGCATGGCTTGATGAATCTGACTTTAGTGTTGCGTCGCCCTTCCACCCTCTCAAGTGGCGCAAGGCCGACACAAAACTATGAATAAATGTAGGTCTTTGTTCACAAGGTGACACAAGGACAATGCAAAGACTTCAGTAATAAACCATGTAAATGGCAATTTGCGCTGACGTGCATGGCTTTGTAAAGAAATGAAACACACCGCAGCTGTTTGCACTGCATTATGTTGCATTTCAACATCTGCCTCCATGTTCATTAGATCTGAAGCCTTGCTGAGCAAAAAGATTTTCTGGTTGCAAGTTTCTGTTGAGCACAGAGCATGCAGTAAATCTGTAGCATTAAGGTCCACAGAAATCGCTTCTGATGCACCTCATGGCTAATGTTTGATACTCTCTCTTATTCCACCACTAAATCTCTACATTACAGACAGATTCTCTGATTTTCTGTTCCATCTCATTTTTGATGCACAGCAGCCGCTCTGCTGGACAATATGGCTCAAAACAAGCCCTTATGGAGGGACGAGAAGATGACTGCACTAACAAGAGTTGTGTAAATGTCTGAACAGAAATTAAGGCCGGAAAAGTATTTTCTTTTCATGTTAACAGAACGAAATGTCTTGCAATTCTTGCCTCACATTTCAACAAAGCTCTAATGAAGTTAACAATAGCAGAGCAGCCTGAGAAGATTTATGGCCCCAATAAAGGAGACAAGCAACGAGCTGTGTGTGGATGTCTGAGGAGCCATGGAGAGAGAGGCTCCAGACTCCAGGCTCTGCAAGTTCCACATCATTACTTCTAGGTTTAGCTATATTCTATGAGAAAGGGCATAGTGTGGCTTTCCTGGGCAGTGAGTTAAACGTTTAGGCACGGGGTGTTTCTTTTGTAAAATACGCTTTTTTAATGTTACATACACACCTACAAAAATAAGCATACTTCAAGTTTAAATCAATGTGCGTGCCCGCTGGGCTGTACTGAAAGTACATTAATCCACAGACTGTGGGCTGTGGCAAAATAACATTAAATAAAAAAACGAAGCCTAGGAGCTACCTTTTATTAAAGATTTAATGGTGGAACAAATGTAAATGAGGACAGTATACTTCTTATGGCTTAAAGCAATTTCATTTGTTGGTTGCATTGTCCTTTAAAACTTCTTGCTCGCTAGTGGTCAGTTCTTCCTTTTTCTCCCTCTTTTTTTTCTGTTTCAGAGCAGTGACCAACTACTGTATTATTCCACTTTGGTTTCTTTGTCTGTTGCTATGACAGACTATTTTTGTTATTTCTTTGGTGCCCCCCTTTCACTGTGGGTGTTTTAGGCTTGTAGCTGCCTTCGTTTTATTGAAGCATTCCATTCCTCCCATGCCGCTGATATTTGTTTTGGCTTTATTCCATTGCTGTCCTCGGTTACCTCTGACACCTAAAATAAGGTTTTCTCTTTACAAAAGAAATACCCGGTTGTTTAGCTCACTGCTCACTAAAGCCATAATATGCCCTTTCTGGTAGAATGTAGCTAAAACTAGAAGCAATGATGAGAAACTTGCTTAGCCTCCCATCGCATTTCGAGTCTCTCTCTCCAGGGGCCCTGCCAGGATTCATGACATTGCACACAGGGCATTGCTTATCTCATTTATTAAGGGCCATAGATCTTCTCAGGCTGCTCTGCTAAAATGCAAGGCAAGAATGCTTGCAAGAATTTTCATTCTGTAAAAATAAAATAATTTTCCAGCCTCATCTTCCAGTTTCTGTTCAGACATTTACACCATGTGAGGTACTGCAGTCATCTTCTCATCTCTCCTCAAGGGCTTGTGATTTCTGATATCAGTAGCCGTCGGTGACCACCAAAACATGGTAGGAAAAGACAAAATTATGAGACAGGGTTGACCAATTTATGTGGCAAGAAAAGTCCAGTTCTGAATTTACAATGCCAAAAGCTCTAACTCAAGAATATGAGAGACCTATTCCATTGTAATTGCTTGTTATGTCTGACATGGAGTCAGCTTTAGCCTCCTGTTTTCTAAACAATTATAAAAATGCATATATATATATCTAAATATATATATATATATATATATATATATATATATATATATATATACACACACAAATAAGGGCTTTTTGACATCCTTCTCCATCCAATGGCCTGTCCGAGTGTCATTCACAGTTGACTATCCACCACCACAGAAAAAAGCATGGGGCAAAAGGCTACCACTTCAGCTTATGACTGTCGACCGCTATAAGAGATGCCATTTTCCCTACTCATATGTGAATTGATGCCTGCAAACTAGTGAGCGTAAAGGTCGACCAATGGATGATTTCATTTGTATTTTTCATATTTCTTTGACTTTGTCAATGTTTCTTTTTGTTTCTTGTGATGGTCTAATCTGTGTGAACCTCACGCCCTACTGCAGGAGACTTCTCGCATCCCGCAGCTATATTGACTTGCTAATCAGTACGCTGCATTTTAGTACATCTTTGCTTTTTATTGTTGTAAGGGGAAAACCAGCAGTAGTCACACATCCTCCCTTTAGTGTTGTTTATGTTGCTTTATTGCAGTATCTACCATTTATGTCATGTTGCCACAGCCAAGTTCCAGCAGGAAACTAGTGCACAATTCCAGAATGATTATGTCAGGAAGGCATGTTGCCACCAAAGAAATGACTTAAGAAAATAACTATTTTAATAAGGGGTAAAAGAATCCTCCTTAGAAGGTTATGTAGTGACATACAGCTACACACCACTTATTGAAAAACAAAACTAGATCTAAGATAACAACGTTATAGAGAAGGCTGCTCCACAAGGGGAGATCGGTGCAGTGAATGTGGAAGTGAGGTCATATCAAAAGACAAATGTAAACCATATATTACATCAAAAGGAGTCTGTGAACAACTATAAGCAATGTTTGACAATTGGGGCAAATTGTCAACTCATTATTACACTTCATAACAATGAATCTGTATCAAGCTCATAACTTAACTCATAGTTTCAACCCATATTTGCTGTGGAACCTGGTCTTTCTCAAGACAACAAGGAAGGGATATACCCTTGAAAATCACTAGTAGGAGGAGGTATTTCTATAAGGACCTCGTCCTGTAAAGCAGTAGAACTGAAACCATCTGCTCTACTAGTATCCGGGTCAATAGACCTTGTAGATATACTGTGCTCAAGCTTATAATTAATGTAGCAGCAGAGGTATTACGATAGGGCCTTCGTCTTGGTAGGCATGCACAACTGGAACCATGTGCTGTACTAGTATCGGGTCAATAGATCTTGAAAATCCACTGCTCTCAAGCTTTAGATTAATGGAGCAGTTTTGGAATCATGACACAGGTACAAAGGTGTTGGGGCCTGCAGTCTAGGAGGGGGTTCTCATGCTGGAGTCCTGCGGATTATTTGAAAGTGACAGCAATTTTTGGAGAAACTTTTCCAGTCAGAACTGCCAAGAAAACTTCTTCAATAACCTGATCCCTTTTCAAAGATGCAAGGATAAAGGTTGTTTAACTAAACAATTCCTGCCTATTTAGTGGTCCAGGGTAAGTGGAATAAAGACCATGGCCCTGATTCACTTCAGCTTTGCTCCGGCACAAAACAACAAAAAGCAGCAGTGTAGGAAAGTCATCCTTTCTGCCCTGATAAACCCCATTTGTTAACTGATGCTGGTGGTTACTGACACTGAAAATGCTCTGGGCTCTGCTAACCAGGCCCTGTCACGATTCGCCCTGGGCTTACCGTCGATACTGGAGCGGGATGGTGAGCGGCACCGGTTCCTGCAAGTCCTGCTCTGGCCGAGGTAGGGGCGACCCCTTCCGGTAGCCACGGTGCTGTTGAGAATAGTAAGCCACTACAGTCCGTGCCCTCCAGAAGGAGTCCCAGAGGAAAAACCCCAAGGGGGAAAAATCCTCCAACAGGAACTCCCTGAAACAGATGGAGGACACAAGGATTAGAACTCAAGATCCTGGAAATCTGGGAGACTGAAGACAGAACGAGAACGACTGGCGTCTCAAATGAAAACCAGCCGGAGCGTGACCACCACCGCTGAAAGTTGCAATGCAATGAGAAGAAGAAAAGGTTCCCCTTATATACCCCTAGACAGGAAGTGAAAAACAGGAAGAAGTAATGCCACCATCTTGGTTTGGGAAGAAGCCATAACTAAAGATAGAAAACATGCCCCGGTGTAAGAGGAACAAATGCATGTAGGGAAGAAGGGAAGTGCACAGCATGCTGGGAAGGAGAAAGCATGCTTTTAAACTAAGCATGTATACTGAGGAAGATCCCAAAGCGTGTGGCAGGTGAGTGGTGCTATGGAGGGGTCCCCAGGCACCCTTAAGCAAGGTTAACATCGCGCGCCGAGCGCAGCGAGGACCGCGACCCCCTTTCTTGGTCTCCGGCCCTGCTCGCTCTAATTACAGCACGCGGCTGGAGAAAAGGGCCGCCGCGGGTGCCGCGACCCTTGAGTCAGACCGCGGCTTCCCCCGCGGCCCGCTCGGGGACCCGCCGCGGTTTCCCACGCGGGTTGGCTGGGTTGCGCCGCAGCGGCTCGCGGCGCAACAGGCCCAGTGCCAGTGCTCTGTCCTTAAAAGGTATATGGTAATTGTTATCATTCTAATTGGTTAAGACAACCTACCTGTAAGTCCCTAGTATATGGTAGGGCATATGGGTTTAGAGACATTTCAATGCCAGACCTGCCTTGCAGGCTGCTTCTAAAATAAAACAATTTCCAAATTTGACTTTGGAGTTAAACATACTTCCAAAGCCCACAACTACCATTTTATTACATATAAGCCACCCCAAGAGTACAATGCATTGTAATAAAAAGGAGGGACAATATAAAATATGTTTTATATGAAACCAGCCAAAATCGTTTTTCCCCATTGTAGTGCTGCTAGTCACATAGGCTATCATGGGGAGGCTTTATGAAACCTTAGTAAAGTCTAATTTTTGATTGGAGATAGCTAGTGTAATTGGGTTTCTGGTCAGCAGTGGTATGAACCCAGTCCAAGCAGGAACCACAAACCTAGACAGGGTAGGTCACAAACACACCAGAAAGAAACCTGTGCTCTTTCTCTATAGTTACGCACAGGGCAGTCCAGCTTAACTTAACAGGAAATGTATAAAGTATGTGTTCAACACATCAAACATTAATACAGTGAAAACACCACAAAATGACTCCACACCAACTAAAAAAAATGGACAATATTTTATAAATAAAACAAGACCAAACAAAAGAACAAAAATCCAATAAGTAGAAGTTTATGGTATGAATTTTTTAATTTTAAATGCAAAAATAGAGCTTAGAAGCAAGTAGCGCCTAAAGAATTAATTGGTTGAGTTAATTGAGTGTGCTGAACCTGGACAAAGTCAGTATTCAGGTTGACCGTGATGGAGCGCAGGCCGGCAACAGGACCTAAGCAGCGCTCGCAGATCCAAAGTACTTTAATCATGGTTGCAAACGTGAGATGTGGGGTGTAGCAGAGCTATGCATCAGTGATTCCCATGCAGTTGGGGATGTTGTGCCAGATCGGCAATGGCATCGATGTGCAGGTTGTAGCAGTTGTAGCTCTTTAAACTCACTTTCAAGGGCACTGGACTGGATTGGTACCACTAGGCAGAGCAGGACTTACAGCAAAAAAGTCCGTGTGCTGCTTTGAAGATGGAAGTGAAGTCTTTGATATACTTGAGACTTCAGTAGCAGAAGACCATCCCAATGTGATCCTATTGGAGAGACAGGCCTTGCAGTAGTGCAATATGCGTTTAAGAGTCTTTCACTATCAGGACATGTATAACTTAAAAGTACTGCACCCTGCCCTTGGGTTGTCCCAGGCCTACCTTAAGGGTGATCTATATGTAGTAAAAAAGGAATGTCGGGCCCAGGCAAATAGGTTAACTTGCCGGGTTGACATTGCAGTTTAAAACTGCACACACAGGCTCTGCAGTGACAGGCCTGAGACTATTTAAAGTGCTACATATGTGGGTAGCACAATCTGTGCTGCAGGCCAACTAGTAGCATTTAATTTGCAGGCCACGGGCACATGTAATGCTTTTTAAGTAAATTAAATATGCCAATTGTGGATAATCCAATGTTGCCATGTTTAAGTAAAGAGCACATCCTCTTTAACACTGGTTAGAAGTGGTAAAGTGCCCAAATTCCTAATGGCAGCAATAACGAAGACATCGAAACAGTCAAAAACAGGAGATCGGAAGGCAAAAAAGTCAGGGGAAACCACACCATGGATGCCAGGTCTAACATATTGCTATTCGATTCAAAGTAGCAAAATAATAGTTACAATAAATCCAACAACTTGGCAAGGTCGGATTTATTATAACTATTACGGCAAAGTAGTTTTAGAGCTTACTATCCTGAAGTTACCTAAAACATCCATATAACAGTCTCTTTTGATTGGCCAGCCTTTGCATAGTCTGAGCCAAGCTGCTCGCTGAGTTGGTGTGAAGAGGACTGGGGCTGAAACATTACAGCCATTTGGTGGGAGAAGATTTGCTTCCTGAAGAGACAGAGGCAGGAATTGGGCTGGGGAGATAAGCTGGACTTCAAAGGCAGTACAAGAAATGTCATAGGACCCAGGCCAGCCTTCACATCCTTGATCCTCAGCCAGATAGGAGCACCCGTTATTAGATTAGGAGAGGGGCTGGAAGGGGAGTGTAGTGAATTGTTAGCCACACCTTTGGTTGGGTTAGACAGACACACACTCCAAGGAGAGAATTTCTCCATTTTGATATTTGGAGAACAGTTCATTCTGGGCCAAAAATATACCACAGATTGCATGAAGTGGTCGTAGCAGGGAGGCAAGTATGCCCCTATTGGTTGGGGTGTCCTCCCTCTTGGCAGCCCTGAATGGAGGATAAACATGGCAGGGCTGGAGGAGCTCCTCAGAACACTGCATGGAATTAAAGATGAAGTAGGGCTGCCATGCTGGACCCTTGGACTGCACCACAGAAGGCTTGCCCTCAAGAGGACTGCATCTACAACACTCTCAAGGCTCCACAAAGAAATTACTGTGTCTGACTCAGAGGAAAAGGAGTGGACTCCTTGGTCAGCAACAGGTACAATAGAGGTGAAAGACATTGCCTGCAAGCCCAGGGAGAGGATCACCCCAGCTGTACAGTGGTAAACGGGTTTTTCCTAGACTGTGCAGGTTCATTGTGGGAGAATGAGTCCAAGCCACCAAGTGCCACTGAAGAGCTTCTGAACCCTTGGCCAGTGCTTGAAGACACTTACCTTCCCAAAAGAACCAAAACAAAATAGGACTAAAGCTTCTGGACCTGTCTTCAACAAGATCCTGACCCCAGAGAAGCACAGCTCAGGCCGTGGGCATTGGAGTGGTTCCTGAGCTCTTTAATTCTGCTTTTGGGCTGTTCGTGACTGCAGACAGGCCAGTTTGCACTGGAACTGTGCCACTCACACAGAGAATCGGAGCAAGTTTGTCTCTTCACCCAGCAAGCATCATCTATCCGCATTGATCACCACCACAAGGCTCCAGCCTGCCCACCTGTGATGCCCGGCCTGCTCTTCTTGGCCCACCGACCATCACTAGCGATGCTCTCCTTGCCCCTGGCAAAGTTATCCCCTCAAACAGGACTATTGGCACACACCTTCAGCAGACAATCCTTCAGCTGAACCAAGCTGGAACTGTATCTGACCGGCGCTCCATTGCGGTTGACTTGAACTTTTAGATGTGACTCAGTCCAGCATCACCAGATTGCTGCGGTTGGCACTTTATGCTTTTAGAAGCTACACTACAGTTTATTCTTTATAAATTCATTTCTCCGGTTCCCTACATTGGATATTTGCCATTTTGGTGTCATTTTAAAGATAAAAATATTTCCTATTTTTAAAAATGGTGTTGGATTTTTATTGTGTTGTGTCTTCTATTTATTTACTGTTTTGGTGATATTAAATGCTGTATGCATACCTGTCTCCTAAGTGAAGCCTGATTGCTTGTTGCCAAGCTACTAAAGGTTGAGCAAAGATTAATTTATTGAGACTTGGCAGGACCTTATTAGTAATTACGGTATTATTATTAGCTGAAGGTACATGCCCCCACCTACTAATAATCTCCTTCCCTACAAGTGCGCAGTTACACAACGCAGCGCACAGTATTACCTATCCCGTGCAAAAAGTTTTTTGTGCTGTGAAGGCACAGTTTCCTTAGCACAGAAAATGATTTGCTCTGCTTTGAGTCTCTTTGAGTAAAGGGGAATTACTGGGGCAGATCAATTCAAACACTAACAGAAGTTGATACGAAGTCTGTCCTACTTAGATAACCAGATCAGGCCTTGTGTAAAGAAATAATGCCTACGTGAAGTAGTTGTGAAAAAGGGGAAATACGTTAATTTCCAATGCATGGAGTTCTTTTGAGTTTGTTTAGGAATAAGAATTGTAACTGCAGGAATATGCTTCCAGTTCAAATCCTATGCTGAACCGTGCTCAGTTATCTCAGCACCATGGTGTGGGGAATTGCATTGTGTACGCAGCTCGTCGCTGGGGGTGACATCAGCAGCAAGTCAATCATTGTTGTTATGGCTTTGCCTTGTGTTTTGCCTCATGCTCCAAACTGTGGAATAAATTTGGTTACTGCTCTGTGTTGCGTAACAAATAAATAAATCTGGACTCAGAGGTCTATGCCAGTGTATCAGTCCAAGGTTTTATGTAGTGTCAGAAATGGGGTTATTAATTTGGAAGAGAGTTACCCCTATCAATGGAATAAATACACTTTACGTAGGTCAAAAATCAATTGGGACATGCAACAGGCAATGCCCAGGGACATGTGTTAATTTCAAGCAGTATCAACAACTTAAATGTGAAGAACACAACACAATAAAATTCTCTAGCGAATTTAGGAAAAAAACATATATTTAGTGAGCAAAAAGATACAAATATCATTAAATATCATTAAAATAGCTTAATGAAAAACAGATATATGATTTTTTTAAATTCTAAGGCACCAAGAAAAAGTAAAACGCTAAAGACAAGTCTCTGCTTCTGGTTGACCATAGCAAAGGTGTGATTTCAGGCTGACTGCAAAGGAGCAGAGGTTAGATACTTTATAAATGTCATCCAGGTTAAAACTTTTACTTTCTGATTGAGGGCCTGATTATGACTTCGGCGGAGGGGTTTACTCCGTCGCAAATGTGACAGATGTCCCGCCCGCCGTATTCTGAGTGCCATAGGATATAATGGACTCATAATTTGGCGTACGGGATATGCGTCACATTTGGGATGGAGTAATCTCCTCTACCGAACTCATAAATAGGCCTTTAGTGCAAAAAATGGAAGTCACCATTTTCCATTAGGGCAAAGTTCAAGACTATGGTCAGCAAGTGTCCCTCAAAGTTGCATATGTCATTGTTGAGGTCCCACTGAAGCCATTAGTTTTGGTGCCTAAAGCTACAAGCAGTGCAAATCTGGATTTTGTAGCTGTCAAGATCACTGTGTCAGTGAAATAGATTTGCTCGCTCACACTGTTCAAAGGTTTTAGCTTTGGACTCAGCCACTTCTTTGGATGCCCAAAGCTTCCAGAGTAGCAAGGTTGGAAGCTGTAGCTAAGCAGGGCTGAACCAGTTTTTAGTGCACTAAAAAGCTCAGAGTGGGACAAACCTTACCACCAGGGGTATGACCTCCCTGTGTAAGCCCCATCCTCTTGTACCTGTCATCTGGAGGAAGACAAAATGACTAAGCAATTGACAGATCTCATTCGGGGGGGCCTTGGGTCAAGCAGAGTCTAATGGGCTTTAACCTTGGGGGTTAATATTGTTTGCCTCTGATGTCCCATAGAACCCCTTTAGCACTTGACCCTCAGTGGTAGTGATGGCAATCAGTCACAGGCCTCTCAGGGAGGTAGTGTGGGGTTGCTGAAGATCAAGTTTCAACAATTACATAGAAGCAACTGATTAACCAACTTAGTGCTTTTCTTTCAGGATGAAAAGTACATTAATGCACACTAGAACTAAATGCTACACACACAATGTTGACAGGATGCAATTTAGTACCCTAGATGCTGGGGTAGGCTGTGTCTTAACTTGCTACTTTCTCCTGGGTTCTCTCCTACTGGTCCAGACCGCCATGAAAAATAAAGTTATAGCATAATTAGCCTCAGGTGATGATTATCCACAATATGGTATAAGTGAGCTCAACCTCTCAGAGTTTAAGGTTGTTCTCATAGATTGAGGTATGGAAGTTCCACCTGTGGTGCCTCTGTCATAGTCAGTTGGCTACTTGACTTTATCCCTGCATTGCTATTCTCCGACTTCTGCAGGGCATGCAAACCATAACTCTGGTTAGAAACCGTAGTCAAGTTTATGTTGAGTTTGATGCTGGCAGGTGGTTGCCTTGCTAGCAGGAACGGTGGCTCTGACAGATGTTGGATCACCCTCTGAAGAGGTGGGTAATTGTACGTGTGCAGTGCCCTGAATGATCCACTTACAGTGTAGCCATGTAGAGTCCACCTTCTGGGGCAGCAGAACCACCCACATGCCCCACTTACCTCAGCAGGGCAGTTTGGGCCAACCCTCCCTTTCTCTCGGCAAAAGAAGGACAGGTCAAACCATGTTTTTCTTCTAGTCATAGTGGAGCAGATCAAGCAGTGTTTTTTTCTCTGCTCACAGCGGCGCAGGTCATATCTCACTTCTAAAGTTCTCATCTTGATCCATGAATTGGACTGCCTGATACCCACAATCGCCACATACACAGTTTGCTTTGCTCCATTCTCCTCCTCTGGCAATCCCTAACAGCACCAGTGTCCCTCTCCACCTGGCTCTTCCAGGATAGTCACTCCTCCTGCAGGGTTATATATTCCTTCCCTCTCTATGCAGGCAGACTGGCTTGTCTATGCTCATGCCAGGTAAGAAGCTCTTTCAGGTGTGGGTCATGCCAGTTAAGAAGCTCTTTCAGGCATGAGATAGACTCTGTTGAAGGTGCCCCAAACTTTGAGAAGTTGGCTGCCAGACAGAAACCACCTTTTATTGCACACAGCCCTTTAAGTACTCTCAGAGGGACTCCCTTCCTTGGTCATAGAGAACTTGGAATTGAAACAAGTGGGTCAGTGGCCCCTATTTTTATACAGTCGAAGCAAAATGGAAATATGGATCCATGGCTAGCACTTTCAGAAGCAGTTTCGGGTAGTTCTTTTTTCAAGTGCTCTCTTCAGACATACTCCAGTCTCAGCCTTTGTGTAGAGTGATGCTCCTCACAGAAGGGTAGTCTCCTGCCTGGAACTACAACAATAAAGGTAGAAAGAGGTATATGCTTTGTTCACCTTGCTGTCATCAGTCAGACTGAAATGCAGTCAGGGAAAAAACAAAAGTTTAGCCTCACCTAAAGAGTATCTTTCACTTTGAACAAGAGAGACTGCAGTCCCACCCATACACCTCTGCTTCTATCAAATGGCAATGTTACAAGAAGGCTAATCAGCAGTTCCTCTCACAAAAAGGACAAGCTGTATTTCTAAAGCAGTCTAGTTTCTTTTATCCTCACTCAGTGTCTAGGTGCCCTCTCTCCAACTTCAGCAATGTCAGCAATACACTTCCACTGCCTGGCAAAACAAGCTCACTTCCATCTATCACACGAGCCCAAGCTAGGGGTGTTAGACCTGACAGCCTTAGGGTGTTCTTCCCCCCAATGTTTTGCTTTCCTCCTCCACATTTCTGACCCCATGTTTGATGGTATTAGGACACTGTGCACATTACGACCGCTAACTAGCACTAAAGTGCCCTAAACATGGTAATAGTGGTTCATTCCCAAATAGAATATTTAATTTACTTATAAATCCCTAGTAAAGTGGTAATTCCTGTACTGGGCGCCTGTAAATAAAATGTTACTAGCGGGCCTGCAGCACTAATCATGCCAGTAGTACTTTAACTATGTCTCAGGACTGCCATTGCAGAGCCTGTGAGTGCAGTTTACTCAGCCAAGTCGACCTGCCAAAATAAACCTTATGCCAGGCCCAAACGTTCCTTCCTTATACATATAAGGCATGCCCTGGACAACCCAGAGGGCAGGGTGCAATGTATTTAAAATACAAGACATGCACTTTTAGGTTTTACAAGTCCTGAGAGTGAAATACTCACAAATTTGATTTTCACTACTGCAAGGCCTATATCTCCCATACAATAACAGTGGGATTACCATATTACACTCTACAACTGTAATTTCTAATTGGGAAGTGATAAATCCTCCTCGTCTGGTGTTTCTGAAATCACAATTTTAAACTCAAACTCATGGTGAAGTCTGATTTTAAATTGTAATTATAAAAATGTCACTTTTAGAAAAGTTGACATTTTCTTGATTTAGCCATTTGGTGCCTGAAGCCTGTCTCACGTGCCTAGGTGTAGCTGACAGGTGGGCTTTGTGTTGGTGCAGTTTTGCATCAAAAAGTATAAATATGCCCCAAAATGTATTTTGTGCTCAAAAGTTTCCTGAAAATAACTCAAAGCAGGGCAAAGAGCTGAAAAAAGTTTTTGACTGGTGCTATTTCATGTCCATGTTGGTAAGTTAAGGCAGTGCTTCGTGCTATCACGTTTTACCACTTTATTATGAAAGACGATTTCTGGAGGTGATAATGTCTAGCAGAAATGCTGGTGTGACTTTTTGTTGTGGTGGTGGTGATGTGTTATGATATGTTTTGGTTCTACTGTCTTTAGATGATGTATTATTGGAATTTGTGTTGTACTGTGGTTATTGTACTGCATTCTGCCTGTTTAATAATGATGTGCCCTTCCTGTGCTGTACTTGTGTTATGTTGTGTATTTTATTGTGCTATGTTCAGCTATTTTCTTTAGAGAAGTCGTCAACAAATGACCCTGTATTATTTCTGGCCAAAAGCCGCTCATGCCTTCAGAGGTCCCGTGACAAGCAATCATTAAAATTGGTTAGGGTGGTAAGTAGCGCTTCTGCAGCTTTTCAACTGTTTAAGACTTCAGTGAGCCGAAACCCTTGGCAGAGACTGTGTACCCTATCACATAAAGCAAGCACTGCGAGCAGTACACTTTCACACTGGCAAAGTTGTGTGCTGACTGGCATCTTTCACAGTTCAAAGGCCGGAGCAGCGCTGTTATGCTGGTTGTGACACAGGTAAACGGTTACTTGCTGCAGGACCTTTAAAAGGGATGTGCTTTTTAGGCAGCATTTGTTCACACTTCTAAAGTAAGCAACAAAACATAACACAATAACATACACAAACTAACATAACAAAACTTTAAAAAAAAATCCGCTGTTGTTCTTTCCTGGCTCACCGCTGTTGGTTCATTTGTTTATTTGGGAGCGATTTAGGCGACCTGGAAGCATATTAGTTATGCCATTTAAAGACACAACTAGGAAGCACCTGTGGAACCGGAAGTAGCTATCCACCGCATCAGAATCACCTGACTAGTCGTGATGTGAAGTCTCTTGAAAACGTGTGTGCTGATCTCATTAGAGGTGCTAAGGAGATATTTCTGAAAGTGAAGGGACCGGTTTACATGCCCACCAGGACTCTGCGTATCACCACTCGGAAAAAATCCTTGTGGGGAAGGTTCAAAGACTTAGGATCGTTTCCAGATGCCTATTTTTTTTATTTATTTTTTAAACAAATTCTTTATTTAACTTTTTACAGTAGTACAAAGAATATTCAATAGTAGTCTCCAAACCAAATATATAATTAATGGATAATAATAGAGAGAATGAAGAACATTTACAAATTCCTAAGGTGCATCCCTAACCAAGCTGTATAAAGGATATGTATATTTTAACACAAGTCTAAAAAAGGGACTCAATATCAGATTGAATTGAACCAGATTATCATTCAATTTATCAAATGCGTATTTTCAAGCGCTTGATTTTCCTTCATAGTCCTGAGATTGTGAAGCAGATCATACCCATCAGTGTAGATCCAGGGGTAGAAGTTGAAGTTATTATTGCTGATGCATAATTACATCTTTTAGTAAACGATGTTTTATTAAAATATATCATGGTATGTCACAATAAAACAGTAAAAAATGGACGAAACACAACTAGTGAAGTACAATACAGACACAATGCAATAATGTAACACAACAAATAGCAGCATAAAAATACAACTGAACACATTACAACCAAAACAGATTGCCTCCACAAATATACACACCTCCAGAATCCTGTTTTTGTAAAATGGTGGTAAAAGGTAAGGAGAAGCAGGCCCGTATTTATACTTTTTGACGCTAAACTGCGCTAACGCAGTTTAGTGTCAAAAAGTTTAGCGCCGGCTAACGCCATTCTGAAGCGCCATGCGGGTGCCGTATTTATTGAATGGCGTTAGCCGGCGCTAGCAGACCGGTGCTGCCTGGTGTGCGTGGAAAAAAAACACGTACACCAGGCAGCGCCGGCGTTGGGGAAAATGGCGTTAGGGCGTCTTAAAATGGGGCAAGTCAGGTTGAGGCAAAAAAATCACCTCCACCCGATTTGCGCCATTTTTAACGACGCCCAGACGCCATTTACATGACTCCTGTCTTAGTAAAGACAGGAGTCATGCCCCCTTGCCCAATGGCCATGCCCAGGGGACTTATGTCCCCTGGGCATGGTCATTGGGCATTGTGGCATGTAGGGGGGCACAAATCAGGCCCCCCTATGCCAAAAAAAAAAATTAAAAAAAAAAAAAATTATACTTACCTGAACTTACCTGAATGTCCCTGGGATGGGTCCCTCCATCCTTGGGTGTCCTCCTGGGGTGGGCAAGGATGGCAGGGGGGGTCCCTGGGGGCATGGGAGGGCAGCTGTGGGCTCATTTTGAGCCCACAGGTCCCTTAACGCCTGCCCTGACCCAGGCGTTAAAAAGAGGCGCAAATGCGGGGTTTTTTGCCCCGCCCACTCCCGGGCGTGATTTTTACCCGGGAGTATAAATACGACGCATTTGCGTCGCAGTAATTTTTTTCGACGGGAACGCCTACCTTGCATCTCATTAACGCAAGGAAGGCGTTCACGCAAAAAAATGACGCTCATTCCTCATACTTTGGCGCTAGACGCGTCTAACGCCAAAGTATAAATATGGCGTTAGTTTTGCGCCGAATTTGCGTCGAAAAAAACGACGCAAATTCGGCGCAAACGGAGTATAAATATGCCCCGCAGTGTCTTAACATGCGACCGAGAACAAGAAATTGTGCCGGTCAAAAATGTTTAGTAATCCGGCCCTGTGTCCTAGTACTTTCAGCACTTGCCCTGTGTGATAAGGTGTCCCATCTCTACCACCGCTTGAACTGACTGGTGTCTTAAAGGGCCGAAGAAGTTATGTTTTACCAACTTACACAGTCTTAACTGGTTGCTTGTTAATAGAACTTTAAAAGTATCTGCTACTTTCAGCTGGAATTACAGCTGCATTTGTTGATGTATTAAAATTACCAAGAATAATAGAACATGCAGAAAGCAACATAATTAAAACATAGCAAGACACACCACCACAGAACAGAGTGCAGCACACAAGCACTCAGCAACACCACATCTCAGTAATTCCACACAAAAGCAAAGCAGAACAATAAGCATCAGAACACATCACCACCACAACAAAATGGCAGAAAACGAATGTGCACATTCTTGTCACACACTAGACCTGTCAGAAACCTGCTTTCATAATACAGTGGCAAATAGTATTTGGACCAATCACAGCCATAAAGTACCACCAATGGCATTAGCGTCAGTCAAATCTGTTTTGTGCTTTGGCCCAATCAGAGAATGCATTTACCAATGTTTGTGAATCACAATTACTCGAATAATGCTCTGTTTTCCAACTGCAACTCTTTTTACAAAGAGAGAGTGCACCTTACATATATGGAATTGTATGGCAACGTTGAAGCATTTACCTGTTTAATCCATAGTTTAATGTACATATCATGTTAATAACGAATACATGTGCATCTTACATGTTAAATGCACACACATCTGCATATCAAAGTATGAGCTGTCGTACTGTGCCTGCATAAGTTGTGTTTTGACACTTCATGCACCGCCACAACAGTGCTGATCCTTGCACAGGCTGTGGAAACTAGCACAGTGCCCTAGTGCAGGATGCACTCTTGGTAGTTCGAGAACAAACAGCTGGGAAACAATGCAAATATAAGACCCACATTTATTTGCCAGCCATTCCTGCTGCCACATTTGCCAGAAAACTGGATACCTCTGAAAGCATCCCTGGATCTCACTATCTTTCAATGTTTGTGCATCCTGAAGATGAATCGGATTTGTTTTGTTCTATCCCTCGGTGTTTTGTCCATGATAGTTGTGTGCCATGATCTTTTTCTACCAGGTATTCCAAGAGTACAATCTATAGTCTGCCCATAATACCTTTCGATATTGTCCAATTCCAGGAGGGGCAGCATCTGTATCATCAAACCCAACTCCTTGGCTGACCCTCCCATTTCCAAACAGAAACCTCTTATCCAGGTGAGGCATGACTCATGAGTAAGGGAGCAACTCTTGAAACATCATTCCTTTCTAAAGGTAGACAATTTGTGAGCATAACTTTGGATACCAACGGACTGTGAGAAACAGGTACTTTGGCCCAACAATGATGATCCCAATGTCATGCTCAAGAAGATCATGAGCCCTGTGATGTTTATTTTGTTTATGTTGTACACACTGAAAAACGTAATAGCTTTAGGTGCACCTGCATTGAGCTGTAATATTTAGTAAGAAGGTGACAGGTTAAATCTAGTGTTTTGGACTTCTCCAAGGCAAATGGGTGAGTCTGATGGTGGTTTGGTGGGTACTTAGGTCAGCGTCGAGTTCCATAGTTCATGTTGCATACTTACACTGGTTACATAAAATAGGTTGCTTAGGTACATAGGTAACATAGACACGTAAAATTCATGGCTTGGGTTGCCGTGGCTGGGTGGTCATGGATACAAGGGCAGTGTCCAATAGTCATTAGCGTGGCCCAATGTATACCACACACTATACAGAGGATGCATGTTTATCAGCAAATATGAAGGGGGCATTGCTTCAATTATGCATAAGAATGGGGGGATAAGTCTCAGTCTCCACGGCTAACCGTGAATTTGAGAAGCGCATGGCTGGTTGTTCCATATTCGGAGTACTGCCACTGACAAGGGTGGGAGCATGCCGTAACTATGCAAATTGTCACATAGAAAGTCCACAATGCATTGGATAAGCAGGTTCACTGCTGCATAATTTTAGGATTTTAGCATGTATATTTGTATAGGTCTAGTTTATTTCAGGTTATTTAATTTGCTGAAAATAGATTGCCCTGCCATGCTAAATACTCTGCAAAAGGTTTCTAGTCACCTTTCAGTTGCTGGTTCCTATGAACAGGCATAAAATGGTTACAAATTGTGTCCATACAGCGTGAATATTACCATTTGTTGGACATGGTGAAGGGCGTTTCTTCTGCATCACAAAACCAAAACCTTAAGGGGCAGATTTAGGAGCCTGTTTCACCATCTTGGTACCCATTGGCGTCATTTTGTTGCCGATAATATGCGTTAGATGGCCAAAAATGCCACACCAGATTTACAAAGTGGTGCAGTGCATGCATTGAGCCACTTTGTAAGCCTTTGTACTACATCATGCATTTGCCATGCATAATGTATGAAAAGGATGCGTTTCCCCGTTAGGGGGCTGAAAAAATGGCGCAAAACAATCTACGAGAAGGCGTTAAAAGGAGGCACACCATTATTTATAATGGTCCTCAATAGGCTTTGCGGGATTAGTGTCAACATTTTTTATGCTAATCCTGCAAAGGTCCCACCCGGCGTCAAAAAACGTTGACCCTAGTCCCATAACTACCGCCATGGTGCACCGTTTCTTAGATACGGCGCACATATGATGGCATTAGGAGGGTGCTAAGGGGTGCAAGAAAAGTGGTATTGCACTGGGTGCAGCTCCACTCTTCTTAAGTCTGGTCCTAAGTATTTAATTGTAAGTCGGGCAGGGTGGAAACAATCATTCCTTGTTTGTTATAAGCTGCTGTTCACAAAACAAGAGTTACTTCATCAAGGCGCTCACTCTTTGAAATAATTCCAAACAGGTTGCATCTCTTTTTAATGTTCAGTGTCTAGAATCCTGATGTATCTTCCAGTGAATAACAAATGTTACGTGGATAAAATCTTTTTGTTGAGTTTTCTATAAGATAGCACCTCGCCTATAACCATAGGTAGGCAAGGAAAAGCAAAGTTTCAAACTGAACCCAAAACCAGAGCTTTACATCAAATCTACAGTTAAATCCCTCTCCCACAATCTAATGCCATCAGAAGTCTACAATGAAGCTAAAGAAGCAATGATGTGTTGTGCTTTAAGAATGCAATACTTCTTGATATGATGGAATATTCCTCATGCTGTTTGCATATTGGCATCACAAACGGTGTCTAAATTCAGATGAGAGGGAGGACAAGAAAGGTGCCCAGTGTCAATTTTTGTTTTATCACCAAAGTAAGGGACTGATTTAGAAATTGGTGAACAGGTTGAGGATATCCCACCCCTTGCTACAAGGCTCTTACAAGGCCTTATAGTGTGTAAGCTGGAGATCTTGAAGATCTGGAAATGGATGTAGGGAACATGTTACTGATAGTGTCAAGCTATTTCCCCATTTTGGCACGGTGCTTTGGGCAATACCTACAAGTGAACTCTATCCCACACCACCCTGATAAATATGTGCTTACTTTTTATCTCTTTTCTGTAATCTGACAGGATGTAGTACCTGTTAAAGTGTTATGTTTGAAAGTGTCTCTGAGGGGCTCTTAACTTTTGTGAGCATTTTAGAGTAAATGTCACTTCCTTTTTCTTTTTGTTAGGCTATAGACAAACACTTCGCCTACCATGACCAGAAGATTTATCTTTCTTGTAGCTGCATCCAAGAAGTTTGTATAATTCTGAGAAGTGTCTTTTCACCTTCTTTCACGATTATCCACATTTACAATTTTGTAGTATTCTACATTCAAAAGGTCCAATAAAACTATGCTGGGTCAGTTGATGTATGAGAACGTACATCCTTTTGAGAGCATGTTGGAAGACTTGATTATAGTTTCTTCAATGAGATCGCGCTCTTTGGTGCATCACTGGCACATCCACTCCTTAAAGGAGTTTTCTTCCATAGGGAGTATAAGGTTTTGGTTAATGATAGGGAAGTGTGAAACTATGCATACCAATTACACTGGGTCTGATTCACAAACTGCATTTTTGAATAAGATTACTACTTTTGAGAATCTAACAACTGCACTTTTGTAATAAGTCTAGCACTACACATAGCCAACTACTGGTAGTGCAGCACCCTCCTATAGAAAATAACGATGGTAGGGACTTATAATAAAATTCCATCGGGAAATACATGTTAAATTAAATGAAATTAAAGTACTTTTTTTTAAATAGTTAAAAATAAGAGTACATTAAAATTAATGTTTTAAAAAATAGATCATATTTATTATTTCACTATCAAATATTTATTAACCTATTTTGAATTAAAAAAAAAATATATAATACAATTCAGCAACAAATTGGGGTGAACATGAAAAAAGGGTAATTTTCTAATAAGGACATAGCACTTTACCTTCCTGTCTCAAATTTTGAAGTTGTTGAGCTTTAATGTCAAAAGATTGAATGCATCAGTTTAACATCTAACTATACAATTCAAATTGTGACATCTATCTTACATAGGAGAGTCACTTGCTTAAGAAAGTTGGCTTCAGGCACACATTCAACCCATGCAATTGTAGTATATGAGACCTTGGCTACCATATACATATAGTGCAGGAGGGTGCTGTGGACCACTGTTTGAAATGCTGCTGCCAGAAGGTGTAGATATGATGAATGAACATGTGTGTGAAGAGGTAAGAATGACAATTGGGTCAATCTTTTCAGGAGATGTTTTAAGAGTCTGCACTGCTCATTCCTTCTGTGGATAGGGCAAAAAATGGAAAGAGATGTTCCTGGTGCCATTTTTGTGAAGCTTGGATTTTTGAAGGTAGTACACAATACTGGTGATTCATGGGAGAGTGGAGAAGTGAATTGAGAAACAAGCTCATACGCAGGAGAAACATTGGCAGTTACTACTGATCTGACTTGTTATGGTCACCTTTGCATCAAATAAGTCCTCAAGTAATATGGTCACTCCACTGGTGAAAAGACAACTTTTGATGGTCATGATGAAGCCTGTTGTGCCTATGTGATCTGTGTACATGTGGTTTCCAGGCTACATTGTCAATTTGGTAACCAGTGTACCTGGACTCCCTTAATCTCCAAGGGAATACAATTGTATCATATTTAAAATGGATAAATCCCAACTTGATGTCAAATCTTGTTTCTTAAAGTTTCACTCCTTCCATCAAGGTGCAGATGTCTAACTTTTCTTGCAATACCACAAGCACATACAGATCTAAAGTGCATCCCTTGAGTATGGCTTTTTTGTTTCCATTTGACCTAAACAAGCTGCCTCTCGTGATGGTGTTAACATCATAGATGCCATTCAGAACAATTGTTGTACATTTAGCTGCAAGTGGGTCATGACTATAAACCTGATGGGTCTAATGCACAAATGTAGATGTTATCGAATGGACGTTAGGAGCAATGTCTTGCTAGAAAAGTGAAAGCAATCATAGAAAGCACTAGGTCACTCTTTGTGGGGCAACATTAAAACATAGTTTATAAGACAAGAACTTCTCAAATTTAGTGCTGAATATGACATCCAGGGCAGGCATTGTAGACAACCTTAAAACACCCACTTAGCTGATAATGAACATTGTCACCTCATCAATGTCCATTTTCTCCAGCAGTTCATCCCAGGTTAGGTTACACATTGTCTTAGTAGTCTGTTCATTTTGGAAGAGAGGCAGGACCACTTCAGCAATGGCTTGAGACTCTGTATGTGGTGACACTTCTTTTGGGTATTTTGGAGAAGTGATGAGGATCGATTTCTAGCTTTGTTTAGCAAGGAGGTGAAAATGGTTTGGTCCAATAGCACTTGTGCATTATTCAGGTTGATGGTCAAATAACCTCCCCGGAATCTAGCAGTAACTATGGCATCGATCACTAGATTTCCTCAAAGCAAAATTACTTAAATTGCAGTCTTTCTTTTAAGGTTTCGTCCTGAGGATGCATGACATAAATGTAACTTCTGAAGTAGTCTTTTGAACAGTAGGAGGTAGTGTGGAGTTTTATGTGTTAAGATTAAGGCCAGATGTATGAATCATAGAGATGAAACACTTATTAACATAAAAGGGAACATCACAATTAAGATAAATCGAATTATATATCTTGATCCAATCTGATTGGAATTTTTACTTTTTGATGACCTTTGTACTGAATCGATGTTCATTTTGTCACCAACCTTACTTTCTACATACTAAGGTTTAAGCAATGAACTCTAAACGTGTCAAAAGAAGATATCTGCTATTCTTTAAACATAAAGCAAAAGAGTTTAAGAGCACTTGTTTTGCAGGTACTCTAAGGGTTATATTGTTGCTCCTGTAGATGGGAATCTCAATTATAACCCTGACTTTGCCACTAAACCCAAATCAAAATGATAGCATATATCCATCTGGAGTGCATTTCAAGATGTACAACAGTACCATGCCAGTGGCGTAACATTAGCCCCCAGACTGTGCGGCACGGGGGCCCTGAGCTCTATGGTGCCCCCACCGGCACTATGCACGGCAGCAGGCCCATAGCCGAAGAGCTCCTCATTGGGTCTGGGAGGGTCTCCTTGTACTTTGCACGGGACCACCCTCAAGGTTTGTTACGCCAATGTACCATGCATGCTTAAAATAAGCCTACTCCACCTTTTCACTGTAGTAAATTCTTTATCCACAAATATTATTTCATACATTTCCTGGAAATGATAATGTGGCATGGTTTTGTTAATTACAAGACAATTTACATATCCATTTCCAGCAATCCCAAAACATGCTGTGAAGCATTTCAGAAAAGCCCTTCTTCAGGGGGCACAAACTAAACATGATTTGCATCCAAACTGGGCTACGAGGATTCATACTGTAGTGCATATAGTGTTCCAGATGGATTAAAGAACCAACATAACAAAGGCAAATTACTTCGGGCCTGAGTTTGGTGCATGGATTACTCGGTCACAAACATGATGGATATCCCGTCAGCCCTATTATGATCCCCATAGGATATAATGAAATCCTAATACGGCAGACAGGATATCCATCACATCTGCGAGGGAGTAACCTCATCCGTTAAACTCTAAATCTGGCCCTTTATCTCATTTTTTCCCTGATTAAGAATGTCTAAAAACAATGTGTATGTCATGTCTTGTGAGTTAGCTCTGAAAGGGCTCCTAGGGTCCTTGATGAGTTCCATAGAACAGTACAACAGAGATATAAGCGACTGGGTGAGGTTAATAAAGATTCTTGATGTACAACGTTCAGGTTACGGTTTACACAGTGCAGAACAAAGACATAATTAACTGAGCTCCATGCGTAGCATGATAATTTATATGTACCCAGGCAAGGGAGGACGCTCCAACTGGCAGCAAGATAGGGGATATGCAACCTGAAGAAAAAGAGAACTCTTGCAGAGGTCCAAAAAGGCTTTTGCATGCTATGCAAGCCTCAGTCAAAGAGAAGATTGATAATTGGCATACGTGGAGTCAAAGTGCAGCTCCAGCCAGAGGGAAGATGTTGAAAGAAACAAAAGGTTTTCAAAGAAATTTACTAATCTTTGGCCAAACACATGCTGAGCATTGGGTCCTGATCGGGAGTGTCGCTTTGAGGAAAGTGTGACTACAAGCACCCCGCCTCCCGGAAGATCTATGATACTATAGTCAACATACTATCAAGTATCAGTGACGGACATCATACATGATAGATGTCATTTAAAGACACCACATTAGTTAGGTGAATTGCACCATATCACATAGCATATACTATTGATGCTTCCATTAGTAGTAGTCATACAAGGGGTGGTACCAGAAAGTCAACCTTGGTCCTGAAGAGGAGCCTAGGGGTAAGGCTCCGAAACAAGTTGACCAGGAAGTAAGGTACATGACATACCTGACTTCCATAGCCCTTTTTAACCATACCGTCTCCAGGAGATCTATGAAACCATTGGAACCACTATGAGGCAGATATTTTCAACTTATCCAAGACCCCACCTCTCATATCCCTTATTTGATTCACATTGATGAGACAACATCAATGCTCCCACATATCCCATTGGTCGTAGCACACCCCGCTCCACAGCGGAAAGGGAAGATACCCAATGATGAAGCATGCGACCAAGTGGTAACCCTGGTGGGTGAGGGTTTTTCTAAAAGGAAAAACCTTCTTCCTTGTGCATCCTGTGGTAGTTCCTTTGGCTGGGCCTTTTTTGTAACGTTACATAAGCCATAAGGAGGACAGACCCAGCCATACAACCTCCTTCTCCCTGTTCGTTTTTTTTTCTACTAATATTCTATACATGCGCATGGCTATTTAAGCCCTTATCTGCCCATCAGGCCCCCTGGTAGATTCCATCCCCCATACCTGTGGTTGTAGGTAAGGAAGAGGTCTGTGGGTCTGCTGCAAGTGCTCCTCACATGGGCAGAGGAGGCAGCAGATCTCAACAAAAACTGCATAGTTGGCATACAACACTCAATGACACCAACTGGTAATCCCCTCTAGCTTAAATGGGAAACTGAGGTGTTTTATACTAGAACATCAGATGTTCTGAGAAACTGCCCTGATGTGACAACACATATGTTTCTGTGTATAAGATTCTGGGACATGATGAACGTTGTGTACCAGCAATAACTAATAAGCTTATCATAGTCAGCCTTGGAGAAAGCTCAGAGTGAATATGTTGTGCAAAAAAATAATAATAAAAGTCTGCGAGAAAGGGCAACTGATAAGAATGATAAAAACAGCTTCCACTAAATGAAGCCTTTGCTAAAATAATAAAAATGAATAAAATGCCATCTATATAGATGAAATGGCACAATCTGCAGGCCTAAGTCAGGAAAAGCTAAAATAATGTGCTTGTGTCCAAGCTAAGACAACCTTATGACAGCATTCTTGAAACCACTCTATCCACTCAATACAACCAAGAAACAAAACAGTGGCACCAGATGGACTGCCTGGATTGAAACATTTGATGCTTTTATTGTTGCACTGGAAGAAGTGAATAACAAAAAGATAACCAAATGCCTCAAGAACCTTGTAGGTGAAGGAGTAAATGAAGTGATAAAGAGAATACCACAAGAAGCTATAAGGTTAAGAGTTACAGATGGTTGCCATTTTGATGCCTTCAGACAATAAATGCTGAGAGAAACGCTAAGCCTAGAGCAGGTCCTGATGGCCACCAGACCTGAAGAATGGGGGCTGGAGGAGCTTCAAGTGAGTCAGTCATGAATGTGAAAAGTATGGAGAGACACAAGGCTGAGGGACACAAAGTGATGTCTCTGTGATGAAGAAATTGGGCTTCAGATGCAACGTTCCATTTTCAAATAAATGTCCTGCCATAGGTCAAATATGCAAAGGTTGAGGGAAAGAGAAACATTTTGTGACTGTCTGCAAAGCAAAGGGAAAAATAAGTGTGTCATGTTGTGAAGGAAAACTAGCTGTCAGAACATTCCATATGTGACGTTCTACGCATGCCCACAAGGCCAAGCAACAACATCACCTGAGGCAAATATACACTAAATAAAGTTGATCATCAACTAAATCTTCTTTTAAAAGTACTTTCATAACAGTGTTTAGTGAAGAAGATGGATGTGTGATGTCAATGTTTACCCCATAGAAAAGTGTGCATGTCAGACTGGCAAAGACGAATGCGAATCAATGAAAAGTCGACAAGTAAAATCACAAAAGTCATTCCAACAATCACAGTTGCTCAATACCTTTTATTATCAACAGCGGTGCTTCAATAATCATTATGCCTGAGTATAAATATTGCAACATGTCTCCCTTAACATGTCTCACGCCTTCGAAGACTAAAGTATAGACATAGTCTGCATCAACACCATTAAAAAATCAAGGTTCATTTATAGCAACCATGAAACACAAGAAAACACAGGAACAAGCATCAATTCATGTAATGCAAGGTACGTCATCAAGTGCATCTTTACTCAGTTTCAATACTGCTACCGATATGGGACTGATATCTTTGAACTACAATGCACATCACAAGATAGTGAATCAGTTTCCCTTACTGCTTCATGGTTTAGGCAAACTGAGAACAATGAAAGGTCAATTGCATGTAAATCTAGACGTCCATCCTATTGCTCAGAGGCATAGTCAAATTGCATTTCATTTACAGGAAGCTGTTGGAAAGGATCTTGAGACACTCCTAAAGCATAATATTATGAGAGATCTACTGGTCCCATGCCGTGGGTTTCGCCCACAGTGGTAGTGCCCAAAAAGGACAATGGGGGTGCAGTGTGCATCTGTGTAGATATGCTCCAAGCTAAAAAGGCAATTGAACGAGACCAACACCCTGCTCCACACATTGCCAATAGGATCACACACATGAATGGTGCCAAAGTATTTTCTCGTCTTGATCTGGACAAAGGGTTTCATCAGTTGGAACTGGAGGAAAATCACAGGTACATTACTACATTTTTTACACATGTTGGTTCGTTCAGATATAAATTATTACGTTTTAGAATATCGTCAGCTGCTGAACTGTTTCAAGACGTCACAAATGCTTTCAATTACAGTGGTGATATACTAGTTTTGATGGCCACACACAAAGAACGTGATAAAGCTCTCACAGAAGTGTGCCATCTAATTACAAATGCAGATCTCACTTTAAATGCAGAGAACTATGGGTTTAACTAAACAAAACTAAAATTCTTTGGGCATATTTTCTCTTATGGGTAATGACTCCGGGGCAAGCTAAAGTGGAAGCATTGTCAGCTACCAGTCCCAGACTAACTATGCAATGCTCTTTTCTTGTCATGGCCAGCTACTGCTCCAGACACACATATGATTTTGTCGCTGTATGCACTCCACCTAGAGACTTAATAAAAACAAACGCTTCATTTCAATGGTCACACAAATGGGAACAAAGTTTTAAGAAAATCAAACATGCCCATTAAGAATGCAACCGAAATGGCCTACTTTGATCCAAAGCTACGTACTCAAGTTGTTGTTGATGCAAGATGTGTAGGGCTGGGTGTGATCCTTGCCCAACATAGTGGACATCCAAATGCTCAAAACGTATTGTGGCTTATGCTAGCAGAAGTTTGTCATAGAGTGAATGTGCCTAGTCACAACCTGAAAAAGAAAGACTAGCTGTGGTTTAGGCGTATGATCATTTCCATGTGTTACTGTCTGGAAAACATTTCACTCTTGTAACTAATCATCAAGCACTGCTCATGTTCTTTGGCAATCCTACAGCCAAGATGCTTCCTTGCATCGAGAGATGGGGTTACAACTGCAGGAATATGATTACACTATTGTGTGCCGGCTGGGGAAAGACCAAATCCCTACTGACTAACTTTCACAAGTGCCAGTACAGATTCATGGTGCTACTTCCAATGCAGCTGAGGGCTTGGTCAATTTCATTATAAAATCAAGTACACCTACCACTATATCAGTAGATCAAATAATTGCTGCTATGAGCATAAATTGAGACATGCTAGTATTTAAAGACATTATTACACATCAATCCTGGAAGCAACACACTCAGGGGGTCATTACAAGCTTGGCGGGTGGCGGTAACCACCGTGCGGCCGCCAATGCGGCCTCACTCCCGCGGACCCCATTACAACATCCCCGCTGGGCCGGCGGGCGCAAACTTAGTTTACGCCCGCCGGCCCAGCGGGGATGAGTCCGCAACATAGGTGCCGGCTCCTAATGGAGCCGGCGGTGTTGCGGCCGTGCGACGGGTGCAGTAGCACCCGTCGCACTTTTCACTGTCTGCTATGCAGACAGCGAAAAGCTGCACAGGGCCCTGTTAAGGGGCCCCTGCACTGCCCATGCCAGTGGCATGGGCAGTGCAGGGGCCCCCAGGGGCCCCAGGACTCCCCTTACCGCCAGCCTCTTCTTGGTGGTGCAAACCGCCAGAAACAGGCTGGCGGTAGGGGAGTCATAATCCGCCAGGGCAGCGCTGCTTGCAGCGCTGCCCTGGCGGATTATCACTGCCGGGGCTAAAACGGCAGGAAACCGCCAGCCCCGGCGGTGCGACCGCGGCGCTACCGCCGCGGTTGTAATACGGGTCTCCGTACCGCCAGCCTGTTGGCAGTACGGATGCCACATTACCCCTGGCGGTCTCCGACCGCCAAGGTCGTAATGACCCCCTCAATCTCTTATCAATGACAGTGAATATAAGAAGCTCAATATCATCAGAGATCAACTTTCCTCTACACAAGAACGAATTGCCTTGTGAGTTTCAGGAATTGTTAGACTGGACAGTTTAGGACAGCAAGTAGTTCAAGTGGAACATGGAGGACATCCTGGAATCGTTGCTACCAAACGAGCTCCTCGAGACCGAGTTTGGTTTCCTCTAGGGGTGGGCGATGACTTCTGCTCTGCCAGCAGAGTGTGTGGAATTTTGCCCACTCCGTGCAGAGCAATGAGTTCCAAATCATTCTATGAAGTGGTGCGGAGCTGAGTTTTTCCTCTTGCTTGCACTCACCAACTGTAGGTTGGTGCGGGAGAAAAATCAAACAATAGACCACCTCCCGGACAGATTTCTCAAGGCGAGCGGTCGCGGCAGGTCATAACCGCTTACGTTGAGAAACCAGCTGCTCGCATTGAAGAAGCTGCAGTTCAAGTAGAACATCTACTCGTGTGGCAAAAAGACGCAGCACCCTCTTGCGCTGCGCACTGTGCCACTCACACTGATTTCACTGCATGGGACAAGCTTCCGGCGATAAAAATCAGCGGGAGGTGACTTACTGCAGCAGATGCTTTTTCAGTACTTTGTGGTGTTCCCCTTAGCAGAACTACATTCAGGCCTAGTTTGCTCATCTTGATGAAGAAGTTGAAAGGAGTTGAAGGCCTGACATTTGTGTAATTGTCTATCTCCCAAAAGAACTCAGCATCCCTTGAACATATCTGATCTTCCAAAGCATATATGGTAGAGAATAGCTATTGACTTCTTTAGGCCCTTTGACAATGGACACCACCTAATGGTTGTCATTGATGAGAACGCCTGTTTTCCCTTAGTGGAGGACCTCTTGTTGATTACTCAAGAGAAAGTCATTGAGAGACTAGAAGGCTTTTTTGCATCCTTGAGTGTTCCTTTAATTCTAAAGTCTGACAATGGCCCACCTTTCAACAGTCGAGAGTTCAAAGATTTCTTGCTCATCTAAACATAAAGTATAAAAAACACACCTCTCATGCCAAATGAAAATGGGGCTGTGGAGCATTTTATGAGCAACCCAAAAAAATGTGTTCCGCTTGCTGCACTGAAAAACTAGAACTCATGTCAGCTATTCATTCTGCTCTTTGTGCTTACCGGTCAACTCCTTGTTCAACAATAGGTGAAAGGTGAAAGTTCTGCTATCCTGATGTTTGAGAGAGCCATGCAAACCAAATTGCAGCAATGGACCATTTGAAAGAGAAATTAATGACACTGAGCTTCGCCAAGCTGACTCCTGTCGCAAACAGAAAATGAAGACTTATGCTGACAGACACTGAAATGCTCAAGATGAAACTTTCAAGATCGAATAATTGTAAGGCAAAGACACAAATTTGTGACTACCAAAGGACACATGGTGACTGCTCACCATCCTGGAAAACCCATTACATGAGATTCTTTGCATTTCAAGCACTTGCCTAGAAGTTCACCATCTCTAGATGTCAGAAGTGAGACTTCTCGAACTAGGAGTTCTGAGAGTCCGCAGATGGTGGGCCCGATTCCCAAAGGTAAACTTAGAGGCAGATTTATGAAAAGTGGTGCTGCACCTAGTACATAGTCACCTTTCTAGCACCCCTTAGCACCCCCCTAAGTCCACCATTTGTGTGCCGTATTTAATATACGGCACACCAAGGTGGTAGTTAGGGAACTAGCATCATTATTTTTTACGCTAATTTGGAGCTTTGCAGGATTAGCGTAAAAAATGTTGATGCTAATCCTGCAAAGCACCCAGAGACCCATTGAAACCAATTAGAGCCTCCTTTTAATGCCTGCTGGAAAATATGACGCAAAGAAATCTCTTAGATATCTTTGCGCCCTTTTTTCATCCCCCCTAACACTGGAACCCCCCCTGCATACATTATACATGGCGCAGGCATAATGTTGCGCAAGGGGTTACAAAGTGGCGCAATGCAAGCATTGTGCGACTAGGTAAATACCATTTAATGCCTCATTAGCGTAAAAACAAATGACGCTATTGTGTCGTTAGATGGCACTAGGCCCTCTTAAATCTAGGCCTTAGACCAAATGTTTTTACTCGTAGTAAAGTTAGACGTTTGGTCTAAGTTTAGACTTTTGGTCTAAACTTAGACCAAAAATCTAAACTTAGACCAAAAGTCTAACTTTACTAAGAGTAAAGTTAGACTTTAGGTCTAAACTTAGACTTTTGGTCTAAGTTTACCTGTGTGAATCAGTCCCAGTGTTTGTTCCTGTGTCACCAGTGCAAACATGGACATTTCTCCAGGCTCCCTGCAGCCTCACATGACAAGGTTTGAATGATTGGTTTGAGCGTCACGACAACTTATTGAAAAACTGTAATGTATATATCTTGTATTGTTTTGTAGTCTTTATAAAACAAAGGGGTAGTTGTTGTGACTTATGAGTTAGCTATTATGAGACTCCAATAGTCCCTGACTGACTCCCTAGAACAGTGAACAGTGAGTAAGTGTTTGGGTATGATTATTAAAGATCCTTGATGTAGAGTGAACGTTCAGTTTATGGTTTATACAGTGCAGAATAAAGATGTGTATAACTGAGCTCTGTGCGTGGTGTGATCATATATATGTACCCACGCTGGGGAGGACGTTAATGTACCATTCAATTTACATCTTTCCTGTAGTGTTACACTTGAAAGAGGTAGGATGGTCTTCCTCCAAATATTTTGCCTGCTACCTCCATTTTTGCTGTTCTCCTTTTTGTTGGCGTTAAGACTCTGAGCACTTTACCACTGCTATCCAACACTAACATGCTTGTGCTCTCTCCTTTAAACATGGTACAATTGGCTCACACCTAATTGGTACATTTATTTTTCTGTAAATCCCTAGTAAAGTGGTACCACCTGTACAGAAGGGCAGTAAATTAAATACTACTGGTGGGCCTGCAGGATTTATTGTGCCACCTACTTAAGTAGCCTTATAAAAGTGCCTGCCACTGTGGCCTGTGTGTGCAGTTTTAAACTGGCATTTCGACCAAGCAACATAAACCTCTTGTCTGACCCAAACCTCCCTTTTAATAAATAAAAATCCCCCTTAGGGTAGGAGCTACACAACCCAGAGGGCTGAGTGCAGGGTATTTGAACAATGGGCATGTGCTTTTAAGTTGTGCGTGTCCTGGTAGTGAAAAACTCTTACATTTGTTTTTTTATTACTGTGAGGCCTACCTCTCCCATAGGATATTGTGGGATTAAATTATTACATCTAATAAGTTATATCTGTCAATCGGTAGCAGGTATGAATTTCGAGTTTGGTGTCTACAAAATTGTGCTTTGAGGTTCACTTTAATGGTAAGGTCATGTTATTATAAGTTATAGTTCGGAAAATACCACTTTTAGAAAGTCAGCATTTTGTTGTCTTAATCATTTGGCATCTACTACCTGTACCTGGATCACATGACTAGGTGTAGTTGGCAGTTGGTACTGGTGTATTGCTCCCAGACAGTAAGACAACGGAGAACAGGTGGTAGCAGAATGGGCCATCTCTGACTTGATGAGGGGAAGGAACTATCACCTACCACACTTGCACATCACAAAGTCTCTGTTAGAGTACTCTCGCAAATGGATTTTACACTATTCTTTTGGGACCCCAACAAGATGGAGCCAGCGCAAGCAGGCAGGCAGGCAGGACATTATAAAAACATCTGGGGAAGGAAACCTCCAGAACCTTCTCCCCCTTCAAAGCTGGTACCATTTATAAATAATGGACCCTAATACCCAACTCTTTGTTACACTTCTGGGCCTGTGGAAGCCTTAGAAAAATTCCTATGCTGCTCTACCAGAAGGACTGCTACTGCTCTGCTGCCTGAGTGAAGGAACTGACCTGCTTCTTGAAACCAGAACCACCAGAGTGACACCAAGGGCCAGTTGCTGGCCTCCTGGTCTGAAGACTCAGGGAAAGAGAAGGCTTCACCCATACTGAACCCAGCACCTGGACTCAGTCTGCTGTGAGTCTTGACCCCCAAGTGGTGCCACCCTGGTGCTGTACAATTTAAATGGATCTGAAGGTGTTCTGCCATCCCAGCTGAGGTTCCAGCAGAACCAAAGCATTTTGATGCATTGCCTCCAAAAAACCCACTTCGAAATTGCAGCACGATACCTCAAAAAACTCTGCATCGGAAACAATGTGTGATGCATCTCTGATGCAGCCCACAGCCTCCTCAGAAAAAATGTGCTGCACAACGCAGCCATGACAAAGGCATTCGCGTTGCAAGCCCCTCATCAACAGCATCCTCAAAGAAGATGCAGGACTCAGAATCGCAAGCCCCACAGTTTTTTCATAAGTTCGGAACCAGCTGGTGCGTGACTGATCTTCAACATAGGACTTTGCATCACAAGCCCCTCATAGATGGCAACCTCGACGATGACGATATAGGACCTTGAATCACTGCCTTGCAGCATCCCAGAACCACTGCTGCATCATGCATTTACACATAAAGACCTCACATCCCTTAGTTTACGTGACACGTCCTTGACGCAGCACTTTGGAGCACTCCGCAACGAGGATTGAAGGTTCTCTTGTTCGTGTGCTTAACTGGGTCCTTGTAATCAGCTTGTGGTCTATGGCAGTCGGAGTGAACTTGTGAATGTGGCCCAGTCTGGCACAACCAGATAAACACAGTTGGTTCTTCCGGCACAACCAGATAATCATGGTTTGCACTTTGTGCTTTTGGGCTCTACTTTCACTTAAATCTTTGAAATTAAATATCTCTGATTTAACTGATTGGCTTTTTGTTGTTTTGATCTCAAATAATTTATTTAATCTTAATCTATCTTTCTAGATTGGTGTGGGATGTTTCTTCTGCTATGTTTTCACTTTATTACTGTTTGAAGTACTGCATAAATACTTTACACATTGCCTCTAATACAAGCCTGACTGCTTTTATGACAAACTACTAGAGGTTTAAGCACAGGATAAATTGGGGTTTTCTGGTGTTTCACTCTGAAAGAGATTGAGCTTGCTGCTTGTGAAGTGTTCACCCCCCACAACCAGTAACCCAATTTTCATCATCCAGTTTCTCTATTCATGCCTGAAGTTGATGACCTACTACCAAATACATCAAGCAAAATTGTGAGAGAAAGTCCTACATGTGCACCTGCAGGTCTAATATTTTGCAAGGGTACTCTTTACAACTTTCTGAAAATCACTATTGTGTAGCAGGTTGCATCTAACAGCTTATGCAGTTGAGGTTTACGAGTCACACTCCTGGAAACCTTTTATGAATGCATTTATTTCATGCAAAAACCTGTGTATCTGCTCATGTGAACATATTGTTAGCTTTTTTTCCAGTGCAAAAGTATTTTTCTCAATGAAGTGCTAGGTCTGACAGTACGGCTGTAATATATCAAACAGAAGAAATAAAAATAAGTGGCTATCAATATAATTAGTTTCTGTTTTGACTCTCTGGTCATCATTGAATAAAGCATGTCTTTCTCCCAGTTATTTAAAAGGAATGTTCAACCATGACTTTTATAGTTAAGATGATTTTCTTTTTCCTCCACAGGACACAGCAACTGGCATCAATGGACAGAACTAATGGCACCAGAATCAATGTATTCCGGATTGTAGAGTTCCCTGACTTTCCAAAATCCAGCTGCCTCTTTTCCTTGTCCTGCTGCTGACCTATCTGGTGACCATCCTGGGAAACCTGTCAATCTTAGCCATTATAATCATGGACTTCCACCTCCACAAGCCCATGTACTCCCTTTTGAGTAACCTTTCCTTTGTGGACATCTGGCACTAGGTATCTTCTTCAAGGGTGATGTTTCTTTTGATGGGTGCCTTACACAGCTCTACTTCTTCATTTCCTTCTTTGGCACAGAGTTCTTTCTTTTGATGGCTATGTCCTATGATCGCTATGTGCTGTATGCAACCCACTACAATATGCAGCCATGATGAGTGATAAGACGTGCTCCTGTCTGGGTACTGGGTCATGGGTAGCTGGGTTCCTGAACGCCATAGGGCTAACTGCATCTATATCAAATATACCATTCTGTGGGAAAAACATGGTCCACCATTTCTTCCATTACCTTACACCTCTGCTCCAGTTATCTTGTTGGAACCCTTGGTCCATTCAAGTCTTCATTTTTGTCCAAGGTGTTTTTTGACTGGCATGAGCACTTTCCTACTAACCCTTACCTCCTATGTCTGCATAATTTATACCATCTTGTAGATCTGCTCAGAAAGGGAAGATTGAAGTCCTTCTCCACACGTGCCTCACATCTGGCTGAGGTTCTAAATTTATGGGACTGGTATCTGTATGTACATGCGACCTGCATCAATCACCAACCCGAATCAAAACAAGTTGCTAGCCATATTGTACATTTCATTGACTCCAATGGCCAACCCCCTTACTTAAGTCTGAGAAAAAAAGACGTACAGGAGGCCTTGCTGAAAGCCATGAGGCTTGGGGTTAGTTAAAGAAAGACTAACATGATATCTGATGATGGCAAGTTGAGGGGTAAAAAGGTACAGGAAGAGAACTAATAGCTTGTTTATAGTTCTGGTTTTCAGTTTCCCTCTTTTCTGAATCATGGGCTTACCTATTTGTAAAAGTGACATAGTATTTGTGACCAGGGATGGTGTTTAACGTCATATTACTTTGGAGTTGTTGACCTTCTTAATACATATTGCTGGGGTTAGACCTGGCGTCCTGAGGGTGGTCTTATGCCAGAATTTTTGCTTTTCATCTCTTGTTTTTGTTGCATCTTTTTGCGGGCCTTAGGACTTTGAACACGTTACCACTGCTAACCAGTGCAAAACTGCATGTGCATCTCCAGTAATCAGGATAACATTGGTAAATCCACAAATGGCATAATTAATTTATTTGTGAGTCTCTTGTAAAGAGGTATACTATATGCCCAGGGCCTGTAATTTAAATGCTACTAATGGGCCTGCAGCACTGGTTGTGCCACCCACTCAAGTCGCCCTGTAAACATGTCTCAGACCTGCCATTGCAGAGCTTCTGTGTGCAGTTTCACTGCCACTTCGACTTGGCATTTAAAACATCTTGTCAAGCCTTATACTCCCCTTTTATTGCAGATAAGTCACCCTAAGGTAGGCCCTAGGTAGCCCATGGGGCAGGGTGCTATGTAAGTAAAAGGTAGGACAGGTACTTTTAAGTTTTACATGTCCTGGTAATGAAAAACTGACAACGTTGTTTTTTCGTTACTATGAGGCCTACTCCCGCTCATAGGCCACCTTTGGAAATTCCTTACTTTTAAGCTGTAATTCCTGATCAGAAAAGGGTAGCTAAATCATGTTTCATTTCATTGCAATGGTAACGATAAATCCTCTTTACCGGTGAAGTGGGATTTATTAATACTATTTTAGAAATGCCACTTTTAAAAAATTTGCATTTTTTTGCGTATTCCAATCAGACAGCCACAACACAGGACACTCAACTGCATCTGCATTCATCTGCATACTGATGGGTCTTCCTGGGTAGTAAGGATGTGAAGGGCTCATACTTGCACTTTAAAGTGTAGTGCTCTGAGCCCCACAGAAAGGGTGGATTACCCACATCTTGCTCTGGTCCCAAATGAATTCCCCATTCCCTTGCAGAATATGTCAACACTGGTACATTGGCCTAAACTAGAAATTTCCAGATGTGTCAAGTCTACCTTTCTCTATCTCCTGAAGAGGGCACGCTGGCTGGCGCCTGGCATCCACTACGACAGCCATTAGGATATACCCACCACCAGGAGGGCCATAAACTTGATTGGGTGGCCGTTGGCACCAGGGGCGGGGCCACACCTGGGCAGAGATGTCTTATGGGAGGGCACCTGTGTTCTATAAAACCATGACATGGGGTGGTGCAAGGCCATTACGCACTCTGCGAGCTAGACAGCACAGAGGCTCTCTGAAGGCCATATCTCCGGGTAAGTCACTGGGCGAACTCTTTTAGCACTGAGGCCTCAAAAGGGACCCAACCTACCACCTTCCCTGTTCCCTGAGATTCCTGGTTGGGAGGCCTAAACCCATCTAGTGGTAACATAAGGCAATATTTTGGCTTCTCTTAACGGTGGCTTGAGTGTTTGTGGGTTCATAATTAGACTTACAGTCCACTTTTTTTGCTAAAGGTTGGGATCCCATTTTTTCTTTTCAACTTTCTTGCAATGCGATTCTTTTCCCTGCATAACTTTATGTAGGACCATAAGACCCTTTATTCACATATTCACCCGAGAGGCTGATTTGGATCGGTGACCAGTCCAGCTTCCCTTGAAATGAAGTTTGGAAGCGATAGACTGGCTACTGCTCCCTGGTCATGGCCTCACATGACCCAGATTGCAAAGCAAGTAGGCAACCTACGTCCCCCTTCCCCAGCCTCCGTTACACCTTTATTCGGACACTGCCATTCTTCAGTCCGCATTACTATGATCTTTTCAGTCTACACCCTCCCCGATGCCCCCAGTGCATCCAGCTTTCGTATTTTAACCACAAAGTGTCCCTGTCAGTCCTCCTTTAACCGCATTTTCACCAACCAGCTCCCACAGGTGCCATGTGCATCTAATGCACCATCTCCGGCAGGCTTCCCCCATGTCCAGGTGGTTGTCCTTCCTTTGTTTCTACTACGGGATCCTCACTGACTGCCCGGTGCCCGAACACCGGCACTTCCTTTGTTTTCACCGGTAAGAAAATGCTGTTCTGTTGGGGCATTGGTTGGCTCGGACTTCTCCAGCGCAGTGTTTTGTGTGTTTGTTGTTTGCAGGCGCTATTAGTTAATAGGATGGTAGGGGTCGCTGTTTCTTGCTTGACTAGTGTGCTGTGCTCGGTTCGCTCTTGTACCCTGCTTCTGACAATAATCATGTGCCTAAGGTTGCACTCTTTGAAGTGCCTTACCAGCGGTAAGGCACTTCGAAGAGTGCAATCTTGGGCACATGATTATGGGTGATGTGCTGTGCCATGCTCTAAAAAGGGTGCTTTGTGGCATGTGTTTGCTGGAATAAGTTTTGTAAACAGATAATGCGACAATGCCACTGCGTGCTTTCAAATGATTCCGCACATGGGTCTGGCTTTCACGAGGGGCTGTGCCAATTATCCTTGGACGTTATACTAGGACCAAGGGTGGTGTGCCCCTTAATGATTCACAGTGGGTGCTGCACCACACCAGTCTCAGACTTTGGTGTTGTACCTTACCGTACTGTGGTGGCGTAGTGGCTCTGAACCACGCAGAATTCCTAGGGCCAGTAAAAGGGAGGAAGTCATGGGCTGTGTGTCTCGTTCACCCAACAGTGAAGTAATCATTCTGACATGCAATGCTGTCGTTTTGCTGCTCTCGCGTCACCCAGACCAGGGCCCTGTCTTCTGCGTTGTAATGCATTCAGAAAGTGCTTTCTAGTTTGGGTGATGCTGGGACAGGCTCTCTACTGCCTACACCACCCACGATGGCCTCCGACTCTGGTTCATGCGCCGCCCACACCGGGGCGCTCTCTCCTTGCAATGGAAAGTGCTGTCTAGTTTGGGCTGTGTGGGGTCCAGGCCTTCTTCCGGGCAGGAGCTGAAATGTTACTGGCAGGCATTTTACACAAGATCGTCGGCGTTGTCTCTGGCTGAACACCACTTGAACTAGGGCTCTCTTCTCGTTTTGAAACTGAGAAAGTGCATCTAGTTTGGGTAATGTTTATGGCCTGGTGCGCTCCACTACGAGGCAAGGTGGATCCTAGAAGAAGGTGGCCACAGACACCACCATTCTGCTGGACATGGTGTGTGTTCTGTTGGGGTGTGGTTCAGGCTCCTTCGAAACCAGGCATTGAATAAGTGACAAACCTGGCACTGATATACTAATGGTTACTGCAATGTGTCTGTATATTAATTGCCTTGTTAGATTTTCAAGTTGATGGATGCTCACAAACATTTTCTATACTATATTGTTTGTGGTGCATATAATTAGCATGAACAATACTTGAATAGTATTTAATACGGTGTAGTGGGTAGATAAAAATATTCTCTTATTTGTCAAACAGTGCTTCCCTTTTTTTACTGTGAGAAATAATCGGGACACATTCACTGACACACTGGTTTATTTAGGGCAAAAGGCCATTTATTTAGGACATGATTGCATGTTATACATAACATTATATATTGAACTTAAAAGTCTTAACTTTACAAAAAAAACACCCTTTGAACTTCTCTCCATTCCTCTTCCCCTTCTTTCTTTCACTATTCCTCTGTTCACTCATCTTGTACCTCAATTCACCTACACTTCCCCTTTTCCTTTCATCCCCTGCTTGCTTCGGGCAGCCCCCACACTATCATCCTTCACCTGCTTCTTTCTCCCCCTTGAAGGGTGGCCATGCCCTCATTTGACTTTCCACCCTCCCCCATCTACTGCCAACAAACCCTCACTGCAATCTGCCCTAAATGGCGATCACCACAGAATCCCTACGAGCTTCAAATCCAACATTTCAATAACTACCCTTCTCATGTAGGGTGGGTGGGCTTAAAAAGACTTTCCACTACACGTGAAGGCTGGCGCGGAAGAGGCCAGTCCCCCTTTTCGCCCCTTGTTAGAAATTGGGTCTTTGGTTGACAGGCAGGTTACCCCCTGTTTAAGCAAGGACCCTCACTCTAGTCAGGGTAAAAGAGAATCACCCTCAGCTAACCTCTGCTTACCCCCTTGGTAGGTAGCTTGGCAGAGCAATAGGCTTAGCTTCAGAGTGCTAGCTGTAAAGTATTTGTACCAACACACACAGTAATTTAATGAAAACACTACAAAATGACACAACACAGGTTTAGAAAATGAGGAAATAGTTATCTAAACAAAACAAGACCAAAACGACAAAATTCCACAATACACAAGTCAAGTTATCAATTAAAAAGCAAAAAGAGTCTTTAAGTAGTTTTAAACACACACTAACATTGTTAGCGTGAAAATGTACCTTGGGTGCGTCAAGAATAACCCTGCACGGTGAGTGTGCGTCAAAAAGGGCTTTTGATACGTTGATTTCACTCACAAGCGAGGTCTTGCGTCGTTTCTCCTTTCGTCGGGTCAGGGCGCTTCGTTTCTTCTCTCCGCAGTAGAGGGATGCGTCCATCCGGTCAGCACTCTCGGGTCCAGGCAGGCCTTGTGTTGTTTTTACACGCTCAGCGGTGCTTGCGTCGCAAAATCCAGCCGCACAATGATCTGAAAACCATGCATCGTGGTTTGCGATCTCCCAGCCTCCGTCAGCGATGCTGTGCGTTGTTTCTCCAGCTCCATGCATCGATTCTTTGGTCGCCTTTCCAGCGTGCGTCAATTTTCAGCCGCGGATCCGGTGGTGCGTCGTTTCTTTAACCGCAGATCGGAGTTGCGTCTATCTTTTCCCCGCACGGCACTCTGTGTGTGGATTTCCTCCTCTTAGGCTACCAGCTTCTCCTTTGAGGGTCCCAGGAACTGGATGGGACCACAGATCAGAGTAGGAGTCTCTCCCCAGACTCCAGGTGCTGGCAGAGAAAAGTCTTTGCTGTCCGTGAGACTTCAAACAACAGGAGGCAAGCTCTAAATCGAGCCCTTGGAGATTTCTTCTCAAGATGGAAGGCACACAAAGTCCAGTCTTTGCCCTCTTACTCTGGCAGAAGCAGCAACTGCAGGATAGCTCCACAAAGCACAGTCACAGGTAGGGCAGCTCTTCTTCCTCAGCTCTTCAGCTCTTCTCCAGGCAGAGGTTCCTCTTGTTTCTAGTAGTGTTCTAAAGTCTGTGGTTTTGGGTGCCCTTCTTATACCCAATTTCTCCTTTGAAGTAGGTCTGCTTCAAAGTAACGTCTCTTTTGAATGTGAAATCCTGCCTTTCCCAGGTCAGGCCCCAGACACTCACCAGGGGGTTGGAGACTGCATTGTGTGAGGACAGGCACAGACCTTTCAGGTGTGAGTGACCACTCCTCCCCTCCCTCCTAGCACAGATGGCTCATCAGGAAATGCAGACTACACCCCCAGCTCCCTTTGTGTCACTGTTTTGTATGAGGTGCAACCAGCCGAACTGTCCAACTGACCCAGACAGGGAATCCACAAATATGCAGAGTCACAGAAATGGTATAAGCAAGAAAATGCTCACTTTCTAAAAGTGGCATTTTCAAACACACAATCTTAAAATCAACTTTACTAAAAGATGTATTTTTAAATTGTGAGCTCAGAGATCCAAAACTCCACATGTCCATCTGCTCCCAGAATCTACAATTTAATCAGATTGAAAGGTAGCCCCCATTAGAGGGACAGGCCTTGCAACAGTGAAAAACGAATTTAGCAATATTTCACTGTCAGGACATATAAACCACATTCCTATATGTCCTACCTTAACCATACACTGCACCCTGCCCTGGGTGCTACCTAGGGCCTACCTTAGGGGTGCCTTAAATGTAGGAAAAGGGAAGGTTTAGGCTTGGCAAGTGGGTACACTTGCCAAGTCGAATTTACAGTTAAAACTGCACACACAGACACTGAAATGGCAAGTCTGAGACTCGATGACAGAGCTACTTATGTGGGTGACACAACCAGTGCTGCAGGCCCACTAGTAGCATTTGATTTACAGGCCCTGGCACTTCTAGTGCACTTTACTAGGGACTTACTAGTGAATAAAATATGCCAACCATGGATAAGCCAATTACATACACATTTTGTAAAGGAGCACTTGCACTTTAGCACTGGTTCGCAGTGGTAAAGTGCCCAGAGTAACAAGAACAGCATAATCAGAGTCCAGCACACATCAACAACCTGGGGAATAGAGACAAAAGTTAAGGGAGACCACGCCAAGGATGAAAAGTCTAACACCTCTTATTGAAACCCACCCTGTCCTCTCTCCCCCACACACCCCTCCACCAATCCCATCCCCTGTATGTCATTTCCTGCCGCAAATGATCACACGGAGAGACTAGACTGTGTCTGCTCTCTGCGGGACCCTCCATCAGGACACATTCCATGACACACTGGTTTACTTAGTGCAAAATGCCATTTATTTAGGACAGGATTGCATGTTATACATAACTTTATATATACGGAACTTCAAAGTCTTAACTTAAAAAAAAAACACCCTTTGAACTTCTCTCTATTCCTCTTCCCCTTCATTATTTCACTATGCCTCTGTTCACTCGTCTTCCAGTTCAATTCACCTACACACTCCCCTTTTCCTTTCATCCCCTTCTTGCTTCGGGCATCCCCCACGCTATCATCCTTCACCTGCTTCTTTCTCCCCCCTGGAAGGGTGGCCAGGCCCGCATCTGACTCTCCACTCTCCCCCATCTATTGCCACACAGCACAACCCATTAGGCGTTTGGCTGCCCCACCAGCGAACCAACTGCAACATTGCAACCTCATACTGCTTCTTTGAGCCACATCTTTTCCCCTAACAAATCCCCACGATCAAGCGCAGCTCCGTCAGTTAGTATGCATTACCCAGTTCTGAGAGATGTACACCATCAGCCCGAAAAATACCTGGTTCCCCCTCTGTAATGTCTTCATGTCTCAATACTTTAATACAGTGTGTCCAGCAAAAGACCCTCATTGGCCTGTTGAGCTTCCTTCGAGCCCTTTCAATAGCCCCATGCTTCATTGCCCCTATCCACTTTCTTTTGGGTACACACTCCGTCCAGACTACGCAAGTACCATGCATCTTCTGACAAATCAACTCCAGATTCCATTGCATATGTTGCAGTAAGGTGAGCCCAGAAAGCTTTACCAGATCATTTTCCCCCATGTGCAACATCAGCAGATCCGGGCAACCCCAGCTTGGCATGATGGATGTTAAGAAAGGAAGCCGGTTACCCTGCCCCATGCCGCTTTTCACCCACCATACCACTTCGTGTCGGCAACTCGGAAGTCCCAAAGATCGTCCATAGATCTGCCGCTCGGCATACTTCGCCACCCAATGTACAAATGAGTGGCCCACCATCCAAGTGACCATTTTCCCATTCATGGGGCCTTGTATGTAACCTGCAAGAAGAATAAATGTCAATGGGATTTGCAAACAAAACACTTGCAATATTGATCGTTTGTTTTCTTCCCCCCATCCCACTCAAGGCCGCACATCTCGCTTGCAGCATCTAGACCGCCACCTGCTGATCTTCTTGATCTGAGCCCAGTCCCAACCCAATTGTGCAGCCGCAGTAGCTGCGCCTATTCAGAAAGTATGTGTCCCATAGCACTGTACCCTTCTTCCTACACGTCACAGCGCTGTCCACAACACTGCTAACAATTGAAAACGTGTCACCTTCTCACCATTGGCATGCCTAAACACTACATCTATGCCTCTATGCATCTGTGCCTCAAAGAAAAACCACACCCTCACCGGACAAGCCGCTGCACTGCCCCCTGTCTCCAACCAAACCCACTTTCCCCAGGCTATCTGGTCAGTTTTTGACTTCCGCAGCCATATGCCCAAACGTTCTCCACTCAAACAAACATCAGCCGCTGTCACTCCTACCGCTTTCCCCACTCCCAAAAGCTCAGAGACGCGGAACGCCCCAAAAAAGATCCACACCATGCACAGGCGAAACAACGCCAGATCATGTGCATCAGAATAACACACTGGCAAAACATGCAACTGTTCCAGCAATAATTCAAACGTGATGGGTTCCCTTGCCTCTTTCCCTACACTCCCCCTGGCCCTACCCCACCCTTTCAACATTCTCCCTAGGATATCACCCTTAGCTTGGTCCCAACCAAAAAACAACTTCCCATAAAATGAAACACCTGCCAACTTGCCCCCAATTTTTGCGGGCGACAAACCTTTACTGATTAAAAACAAAACAAAATGCAGCATACAAGACTGTATCACTGACTCATTCTGTACCCAAAAATTCCCTTCAAAATTTCAAAGCTCTAAAATTCCAACCCTGCCAGCAGGTGATTTTTTCGGGTGGATTCAGCCAGCAACATCTCTACCAGTTTTATGATCCTCACAGCCCCCATTCCCAAATGTTGGTCGAGACCGCCGTCTTGAGCCACTCTGCTGCTGGTGCCAAACTGCAAAAACGGTGTCAGTCTGAACGAGACAGGGAATCTACAATAGCATTATTTGCCCTCGGAATGTGCACAGCTTTAAATACTACATTCAGTGACAAACATCTGAGCATGAAACATCTCAAGAGGCGCAACACTCTCCCATCTATTGCCCTCTGCCTGTTCACTAGGTCCACCACTGTGATATGGTCCACGTGAAACACCACCGTCTTGGTAGGCAGTTCGCCCCCCCAGACCGTCAAGGCCACCAACAGTGGAAAATAATCCAAAAAGGCAATACTCCTGCTTTGTTGCAACCAAAGTGCCGGCCACTGTTCCGCACACCCACGTCCATCCCAAAAAAGACCGAAACCAGTAGCTCCTGCAGCATCCGAGAAAATGTGTACCTGCAAACCGTATCTTCCTCCCGAAACATTATGGAGACCCCATTAAAGTGCATCAAGAAAGTTTCCCACATTCTGACACCCTCCCTTAAGCCCATCGACACTCGAATCCTGTGATGCGGAAGGGAAGCGCCTGACATGGCAATGCAAAGGCGCCTGCAAAAAGACCTGCCCCCCATACGACCCTGCATGCAAAAGTAAGGTAGCCCAACAACTACTGCGCCCTGCCTAGTTCAATATTATGTAATGATCGCACTTGACTCAAAAATTCCAAGATCTCCGCAACCTTCCCAAGTGGCAAACGAGCTACCAGGTTAACCATGTCCAGCTCAATTCCCCAAAAAGTAAATACACAACTTGGCCCTTCAGTCTTCTCGGGGGTCAATGGAACACCCATTTCCCCGCCAATCTCCTAAATCATGCTGGGGCCTGTCCACAAGCGTCCAAGCCCACCTTCCCCACAAAAAACCATCAAGATAATGAGTAACCTCCTGATGTCCGCACTCTTTCACAAAAACCCACTGCAGGAAAGTGCTAAACATCTCAAAAAGTGGACAGGAAATGGCGCTGGAGGACTCTGTCCACGAAACTCACGCCATCCATCTGCATACCCAACAAACCAAAATCCTCCGGGTGAATGGGCAAAAGCCTGAAAGCTGCCTTGATGTCACATTTTGCTAATTGGGACCCTTTTCACATCCCCAAACAAGCTGGATGGCATCATCAACGGACGCATCAACCACCTGCGCATCTTGGGGAGGAATAAAATCATTCACCAACGATCCCTCTGGCCATGACAAATGATGAATGAGATGAAACTGCCCCACCGCTTTCTTGGGAACCACACCCAGAGGAGAGATCATCAACTCATCCATAGGCCAATCGAAAAAGGGGCCCGCAGTTCTACCTTCAGCGACTTCCTGTCCCAATTTGTCCACTACCACCTGTGGCATGTCCTTGGCAGGCTGCAAATTGTCTGCCCATCTCCTGTGTCTTGTACCTTGGTAACCTACCCAAAACCCTTCCAGAAAACCCCATTCCAGCTTATTTGCCAGGGCCGGAATACCACTAGTTTAATTGGCGTAGGCACCCTTTGGCACAGGAGCGCCTTGCATCCCTCTACCCCTAGCTGCTCTCCGATGTTCTGCTGGGCTATTGAGGGAAAAACATTGTGTGACCGGGTGCTTGTCCCCGCATTTAGAACATTCATGCTTGAATTTGCATAGATGTCTGGAACAGAAACCTTTATTGATATTCCAGCAGGCCCCTGACGTAGGAACCTGAAGCCGCTGTCCCATCCCCGCCTCTGCTGAGGCGTGATGGGACTGAAAGGGCTTATAGATCACTGGGAGACCACTCGCAGTATGAGTGGAGGCTGACGACTGTGAGGAAGCCATCCATGGTCTCCAGAGCTCAGAGTCCACATTCCCCCAAGGCTTGTCCGGATTCACACTTACCCTTGCCCGAAACTCCTCATTATAATTGAGCCAGGCAAAAACCCCAAAATGCAATGGAGCCTTCCTAATGATGTCCATATATTTGAAGAGCGCTATGGCCCTGTCAGGAATCTTCTCAAAATATTTACTATCATATATTAGAAAAGCAGAAGTCCAATTATCCATAGTAACCGGCACCCAGGATCCCCTAGCTAACTCCCATTCCTCATCTTTTGACCCTTCCTTCGCTTGTATGTCCCTGTGCAATAGTTTAAAACATCAACATACTCATGCCACCAAATCCAAGCCTTTGTTTTGTCTGCCACGTGCAAACCCAATGGCATTGCCAAACTCATGTACGGAAGCCTCTTCTTATGCCCATCTCCCACTTTATCTTCCCCATCTTTTTCCAGTGGTGTTGAGCTTGCACTTTCGCCAGTACCAGCAGCGTCCGATATGGCCAATATCTTACCATCCCCTACCTGTGTCGCACTAGACACAGGTGCTTCATGAACGGAATGATCACCTACCCCAATGGACTTGTGCGTTTTTGACACAGCCCTAGCATTTCCACTACCCCATACTGAACACCATTCACCCTTCTCTTGAACTCAGGGCATGGGCCTGTGTGCCGCTGTCGTCACCTGACGCCCTTGCTCTTCCTTGTGCGCTGCCCCTGCGACACTCCATCCACCGTCGTCACCTGTAAAACAGAATTGGAAGAGGGGGTTGCGCTGCTCCTGACCCTTTTCCCTCCTTTCTGCCTGCTCACCTCACCTTCGCGAATCACTCCTTCTTCCCATTCATTCGACTCTTCCTCATAATCCAATTCCACAACCACCTCTTAGTCCACTGCACACTTGTCCTCCACACCTCTCTCATCCATTACCTCACTCCATTCGTCCTGTTCCTGTCACGCGTGGTGCCTACCACCTCTGCTGCCAGCACGGTCCCGTGATGTAGAGAAGGCCACTGAAGACCCTTCTAGTGCTTCAGACTAACATCCTGAGGCCGTGTTGTGCCCCGTTGGTGTCACCTTCCTACTGCCAGCCTCCTTTACTGGCTTGTCTTCTCCGCGCCTCTCATGGCCGTGTGCGCCACTTGTGCCCGTCCCGCTGGTGGACCCGTCGGCTGCATGAGCCTCTTGCCTACCCTCTCTCTCATTTGGGACCCATCCCCAACTACCTAGCCCCTCCCGTGGTGATGTGCTAGATGCCGTCCTCTGACTCTCCACCTTCCTTTTTGGCTGCCACCACCTCTCCAAAGCCGCTTCCCTGTCCCTGCACAGCTGGGCCCACCTTTCTTCTGTCTCCGCCACTGCCTTCCTTTTTTGCTTATCCTGGCCTCAATGTCCACAGAGGTCCAGTCCTGAGGCGCTTTCTGGCTTGTAACTCTCCCCGGGACATCTAATTTACGGGGTCCTGCTTGGACCCCCATGGGACCCACCAGGCCCCGGTGACAGATGATGCCTTAGGGGCATACCTGCCCTGGACTGTCCCTTTCTTTGAAGCAGGTGCCCATCTTGGCCCCTCCATTGCAGGGCCACGGGGGCCTACCCCACTATCGGTGTTTGGGGGGCTGCCCAAGCCACTAGGGCCAGCCCCTAAGCCAACAGCCAAATTGGGAGCCTGCCCTTGCCCAATATACGCAGGCTCCTGCACTGCCATAACGGCAGCTTGTTCAGGAGGCCCTGCCCCACTCTCTCCACTGACCTGTGTTAGGCCCCATGGGGCTCGTCACATTAATGCTAGCCGGGGGGGGCGGACGCTCTGCGTCCTTTCCTCCCAGCTGACCGTCGCTTTTTGGGCCTCCGTGAGTAGATGCAGGCCACGATCGCAGCCGCAACACTTCCGGATGCCGGTCGCACGGGCGCGACATCCCTACTCAGGCCTGAGTAGATTGGCGAGACCGGCTTCGCCAAAAAGGTGAAGCGCAGCTCGCACCGCAGCGGCATTGTTCCCTTGAGCCATGCCAGAAACCCACAAAAACCTACCTTAAGCTTCCCCGGGGACCGGCCAAAGACTTCCCACCACGTGTGCAGGCTGGCGCGGAAGAGGCCGGTCCCCCTTTTTACCCTCTATTTTAAACCCATCCTGTACTCCCTCCCTCACACACCCCTCTACCAATCCCGTCCCCTGTACGTCCTTTCCTGCCCCGAATGATCCCACGGAGAGACTAGACTGTGTCTGCTCTCTGCGGGACCCTCTATGAAACTGTTTCTTTCAAGAGGTTTACATCCACAAACTGTAAATGCAAAAGTTCTCAACCTGTTGTAACCCTTAAATTCCTGCATGAAAAATTGACCTTCCAATCGACCTCTGCTTCTTTCTACCTACCTTCTGTCTTTCTCGTCTGTGTACTTTACTCTAAAAATCTCATAACTATCTGCCTTAAAGCTCCTTTGAAACCATAACAATATTAATTCCGGCTAGGAATTGTCCCTCATAGCCCCTATAATAATCACATCAAGCAAAACTAGCCCCCTCACAGCATGCAAAATAACCCCAATAACCAAATGACTGACTACTAACAAGGCTATACAAATAGAACAGCTACGTGTGAGCTCCTTGCCCTGTTTATGTTTGGTCCATGTGGTCATTCAGAACCCATAGTTCCACTTCTTCTATGCATAATTGCTGTTCAGGTGTGTCAGGAGATTGTGATGGGGACACCGGCAGACTGGGTCACCCACGGTGTTATCTTTTCGGGGAGGGTGACTGTCTTTCTCTTCCCTAACTGGAGCACTTTCTTGGGTTCTATGGGTTTTTTGGAAAGTTCTTTCTAGTTCGGGTGATTGTATTAGGGCAGACTGTCTCCAGCGAACATGCCTAAAGCGTAGCACGCATGTTCCCGCCACCAAAAGTGTTTTTCAGTGCCACTGGCCTATAATTGTGTCCTGTATTACACGGCTACAGTTGTTGGTTCGGTGGAGTGGAGTAGATCTCTTTGTGACACGGTCTGAAATGGGTAGCTACAACATAGAAATATGGGTGGGGTCCTCTATAGCACAGTCATGGGTTGATCACTGTTCTGGCACGATCGTGCATTGGCATTCATGGGTGGGTTTCTATACCGTACAATCATCGGGTGGGTTACTGTGTGGAACAATCATAAGTTGAAATGGTACTTATATATTTCATATTTTACAATCATTTGGTGGATCACTATAGTATGGTTATGGGCGGGTTCCAGTATCGTACTATCATGATGGGATGAGTATGTTTTTATGTCACACTGATTGAATGATAGATCATGTCTGGATCCATGACATGATCGTGGGTTGGTAGCCTGATATCTTGTGTTTCATGAGAGGTGCCAGTGCTGATGCTTCTCTCTGGATTTGAAGATACCCTGGGGCGCACATACTGCCATCTTGGGAGAGGATGAGATTAGCATCTGGCTGGCCACCTAGCATCACAGCACAGAATGTTGCGTTCAGCCCCGAGATGTGTTAAGTTTGATTGAAGTCGTCTACTCAACACTGAACTGGCGCCATGAAGTCGCTTCAAGGCACTGCGCTTGTGTAGCACGTTGGTACCCCATAAGTGCTTTGTGTTGGAGTGATTTAAAGGTGTCATCTCAGCTACGCCAAAAACTCATAGTCCCTAGAGAGAAGCAAAGAGCACGTGCTGACACCACTCTGACCTGCCAAGATACCAATGACAGTTCCGCTTGTTCCAAGGTTCGATGCATGGCAGCACCCCTTAATAATGTACATGCTTCCGCTGCTATATCTGACATCCAGTGCAGGGTTGGAGTGTGCGGACGGGGGCAGGGCCTGTTTGCTGCATCAACCGGGGTTCAGGAAGGGTAGGGTGCGTCTGGGGTGGGCAAGCAGCAACACGTTCCTGACATGTTCTTTTGCACTTTTGTACTCTTGAACGAACACATCTTCAGCTTGTGATTACTAAAAATCCAACAGAGCCATGCTTGTTAGGTAACTAAGACCAACCAATCAAAAAGAAGTGAAGCCGTGTTTGTGTCTGTTTGCAAGAACGGATGCAATCTTAACAGCTGATTAGTGTGTGCTGTGATTCTAAGGTTCCAGGTGGTGGGATCCGTAGCATTTTGAAAACCGTACCTTCCACAGTAAAGGACTTGCACGAAATGCAAGAAAGTGGGAGGAAAGGGAATTCTGAGAGGAGACTGCACAGGAACAGGAATGAGAGATGAGATTAAACAGGAGAACCAAACGTGAGGTAATGCCACATCAAGGGAGGAAACGAGGGAAGACCACAGGGACCAACTTGCAGCGGGCTCTGGCATGAGGGACTCCTCACCCAACCTCCCCCCCAGTGTTGGCAACACCGATGATACTGTATTTAATCTGGTTCATTTCCCTACAGCCACTGACTTATGCTTCTGCAAATCATGTAGAGAATAAGCTATCACATTCTAGAATGTTTCCATATTTACCCTTTCAAAGGCAGGCATTAGGTCCATAGACACCATGTGTAGACAGGGTCGCCACGTGCAGAATCATCAGATTCCTCTTTCCTAAGGACAATCCTCTTTGTTTATAGATGACTGGCGTCATGTGCCCAGTCCGCGGGTGCTTATTTCTTCCAGGCATCTTCCCTTTGATCTTTTTTACTGCGCCGTGAAGAAGGTGACTGGCTGCGTTTGGTTGCACCCGACACATGCATGGGGACCTGAAGATAGTGAAAAACTCTCAATTACATTTTATTAATGAAAGGTTTGGCCTAATTTTGTTGTGTATGTTTTTGGTATATTGTGAAGATGTAGTATTGGCTATGTTACTTCATTCTAATGTCTATAATTGACAAGTTAATATGTGGCCAACAAACAAATATGTTGAAAAGGAAAAATAACAAATAAAGAGAATTATGAGAAAATCTATAAAGGTTCTTATCATTTTTGGCTCAATGCATTTGTGTTATGTGATGGGTACAAATGTAAAGACAGGGTTGGTGATTAGTGTGTTTTGTTCATACCTGTTTCCCCTCTTCCTGCCATTCCTCTATTATCAGCACCCTCTTTTGTTCCTTAGGATGGAGAGAGCAGCACTTGACAAATGTGTATTGACCCACAAGAAAAAGGTTATTTTAATAAATTAGTTCAGTGTCTTCTTCGCAATTTTAATAAATTGGTTCAGCGCCTTCTTCACAGTCTGAAACCATGTTGAAGATCCAACTAGAAATTCTTGTCTTTGGTCCAGCCCACTTTCAGCCAATGTGTATCTTTAAAGACAAGCCACAATCTCTATTCTTGATCTGGGTATATTCTTCAGATTATCATCAAGTCATGGTACGCCCCTGAACACGGTACCAAGTAATTTAATCCTGTCCCACGGGGAAGGTAGACTCTAGCTTTAACATGGTCAAGGAGTTAATTTCTTTTGAGACAGGAAAAGATTTGCCACACCACTGCTTTTTCTTTAAAAAAAAATATATTTTGGCAGCAAAGACAACAAATGGATAGTTAAGATATTACTAAGACTTTTAGGTCTACTTGAGGTTCTTTCAGCAAAGGAACTCCCATATTTTTTCCACTCTGTAAAACTTGATGCTGAGGCAAGGGAGATGTTGCTAGGAGAAGTTGGGAAGGACCTATGAAATCTAGAGCACTGGTCAGGATACAGCAGGAGAGGAAGTCTCCAAAGATTAGATTTAATAGGGGGCAAGAGGAGTGATAGATTACATGGAAGGCAGGCTGACATTCCTCAGCACAGGAAACACTGGAGAAAATATTCAGGCCCTGGGGCAATCCAACAATCGATCTGTTCCGCAACAGCAGAGAAAACAAAATGTCAACACTTTGCCTCCAGTTTCAACACCACTAGTCAGAAGGGACTCCCCATGTCATTAAAATGGTGAGGGAGATCTGTTTACACTTTTCCACCAATTCCCCATATACCCAAGGTTCTGGAGAAAACCAGACAATCAGGGACACAGCTCATCCTCAGCCCCACAATGGATCAGACAGAGCTTGTTCTCAAACCTATTAGAGGTGTCCAGGGGACAAATATTAAATATCAAAACTGAACCAGACCTCCTCACAATGCAGGAGAGAAGGGTGTATCTCACGGAGCTAGCAACACTCAATCTAGTGGCCTGGCTCCTGACACCATCAGCTTCTGCCTAAAGCCATGGAAATACTAAAGGAGGCAAGGAAGCTTAACACAAAACAATTCTACACAGCAAAGTGGAGCAGATATATACATTAGTGCACTTAGAACAGAAGAATGGACACAAGACCAAAATGGGGGAACTTTACTAACACACCTCACTCACTTTTTGGAAAGCGGGCTGATCTATTCAACACTGAAGGTACACCTCGCAACAATAGTGGCCTACACCAGGGGCACTTCGCATAATAGGCTTCTTCACCTCGCCAGTGGTGACAATGTTTGAAGGGCTCAAACAGAATTGCACACCCCGCACCTCCCCGAGAACAGTCCCAGCAATAATGGGCAACCTAAACACAGTGTTAACACACTTGATGACAAAACCGCATGAACCTCTGCACAAGGCAGATCGCTGATAACTAAATCTTATAACAGCCTTCCTAACTGCAATCACCTCACTGTGGAAAGTGAGTGAACTACAAGCTTAAACAATACAGGAACCATACCTGCAAATACACAAAGACAAAGTGGCCCCTACCTAGCTCATGAACAATTACTTTTACCGCTCATTTTATTAGGCACTACATTTTTCTTTGGGCTTAAGAACTCTGCCAGAGGGTGCCTTTTCCACCTGGCTTTCTCATGTACTTCCACTCTCCATGTTTTTCAGCTGGCTCCTTGGGGTATCTGTCCCACTTCCCTCCATGTTTTCCCCTGACCATCTGCTTGCTACCACCTGCTCTCCCTCCCAATGTCGTACATGTTGCCTTGCCCCCACCCACCCTCCTTCATTTTATCTGTGTTGGTTTGCATCCCTTCCTCCAGGGGTTGCTCCTGTTGGCTTGTTCCCTCCCAGCCTTCCTCCCTCCTTCTGTATGTTGTCTGTGTTGGCTTGTCCACACCCATCTTTCCTCCCTCCTTATTGAATCTGTGTTGGCTTGCCATCACCCATCCTCCCTGCATTTTGTTTTCTGTGATGGCTGAGCCCCACCCTCACTCCCTCTGTATGTTGTCCGTGTTAGTTTGTTCCCTCCTTCCCTCTCTCCCTCTGTTGTCGATGTTGGAGTGCCCCAGTCATCCTCCCTCCCTCCTTCTGTTTGTTATCCATGTTAAATTGCCCCTTCCTTTGCTTCCCTCCTACGATTCGTTGTTGATGTTAGCTTGCCCCTATCTCCCGTCCCTCCTCCCATTGTCCGTGTTGCCCTGCCCTTACCAGCCGTGACAAAAAAGTGATATGACCAGATACCGGTGCACATGTCATAGTGCTTTTTTACCACCCAAGCTCTGTGTTGCCTCCCCCATAAGCCCTCAACATTGCCACCCTCGTCGCCCTCCCCCCGGATCAGAACTTATTTTTCAATCTGCAAAATTATATAAAACATTGTTGAAAAGCTATATTTTCTAATCATCTAATCATAAATTAAGCATTCCTCATCTTATTCCATGAAAATGCAAATGTTTTGTCTTGAATTGTCAATGTTTATGGTGCACATAACAAAACAAACTGAAATCCCAGGCGTCTTGTGAGTAAAGGGCAAGGTACATGACAAACTAAATTAAAGAGATTTACATTTATCACTTAAAGCAGTGTGGTTAGGGGATTGACGTTATGGAAATGTTCATGTTCAAAAAATATTACCTGTCAACGAAAAAAAGTGAACAAGAAAAGTTCAATAAATACTTTTTTTTTTAATATCAAAGGGTTTATATTATATCTTGTTTTAATCTTTGCATTTAATTTACGTATTGATTTTTTGCTGACTTGGGTTTTGTTTTGGCGCACAGCCAGACCACAGGTCTTGATCATCTCTCCTTTTGACTTTGCTGGCTTGTCCCCCAAAAAAGCCTTGATGCTTATGTTGGCCACAGGTCTGGTGGTGGGTGCAGGTGACGGAGACCCTCTGCGCCGCTCCCTTAAATCACTCACCCCAGCAATGGCGTAACAAAACTTGAGTACATGGAGAGGGACCCCCTCTTCCACCCACCACTCAAAACCTCCCAGACCCAGTCAGTGTACTGTGCTGAGAAGCCTCCTGGAGCTTGTTCACCGCCTGTCCCCCCGCACTGCCAGTGCTGCGGGGGCAAACCTTGTACCATTGTCCCCCTGAGCATGTGCTGCATGCCCTGCTTCCTCCAGACAGCTTTTCTATAACTCGTTGCCCCAAAACACAAAGGGAGGGCGCCAAGGCACCTGTGACGCACTGTCACATGGTGTTGAGTAGCTTCTAAAGACACCAAAGGGGTATCTCCTCTAATTGTTATTAGATTCCACCTTCAAATTATACATAAACACGGTCTGAAATAACCTCAATGGGCAACAAATATTGTCCCTAAATAAAAGGCCATTCGTGTCAATTGCAGACGGGTGGGCACCCTAGCCTTACCCCAGATGTCTCTTACCCAAGTTCTCTCCACCTGAAGAATCAAGTAATTGCTCGCCCTGACATTCAAACCCTGGACAACCCTCTCACTCAAACTAAAAACTCCACCCTTCTAATCAGCATAAAAATATTCCCAGTGGGCTCAATTTATTTGGCAAGGAGATTGTCCACATCAACATCATTTTTAACAACCAACATCAAATTGATAGTTATCAAGAACACTATCTGGGCTCTTAAGTAAAATGCTAATTGCAACTTCTGGATTCTCCTCACACATTTCGCTAACGCATCACTCTACCAATCATTGCCTTTCTAATAACATTCACAGCAAAGTTTCTATGTTTCATTTGTTATAACATCTTCACACATCTGTTCCAGGTGATTAGTTGTCAATATACAATATATACAAATCATCAAAAGGGTTATTGATGCCAATATTAGTCAGCAATGATGTATCCATCAACATCATCATTTTTGCAGCTTATTTGCAGCTGGCAGCTTGCTGCTGATCCTCCGCAGGGACCCCATCACTTCCTTGTTCCTCAGAGTGTAGATCAGTGGGTTTAGCATTGGGGTAATGACACTGTAAAACAGAGCCAGTAGTTTGTCCACTTCCAGGGAATAGCTGGCCTTAGGTCGAAGGTACATGAATGAGGCAGTACCATAAAAAAGACTGACAGAAGTCAGGTGGGCAGCACAGGTAGAGAAGGCACGACGTTGTCCTTCAACAGAACGCATCTTCAGAACGGTGGAGGCCACCCGGGCATAGGAGGTGAGGGTGAGTAGAAAGGGGGTGAGAAGAATGACCACACAGATAACAAAGGTTGTAACTTCATTAGCAGATGTATCCGCGCATGCCAACTCCAGGACAGGAGGGATGTCGCAAAAGAAGTGGTTGATGATGTTAGGTCCACAGAATGGCAATGTAAAGATAAACGATGTGTTGCCTAAGGAGAGCAGGGTACCACTGGCCCAACATCCGGCAGCCAGACCCTGGCACAGTCTCTTGTTCATAATAAGAGGGTAGTGCAAGGGGTGGCATATGGCTGTGTACCTGTCGTACGCCATTACAGCCAAGAGGAAACATTCGGTTGTGCCCAAGGACAGCAAGAAGTGCATTTGGGTGGCGCAGCCAATGAACGAGATAGTCTTGTCCTCTGCCAAGAGGTTGGTCAACATCTTGGGCACTGTGACTGATGAATAGCAGATCTCCAGAAATGACAGGTTGCGGAGGAAGAAATACATTGGGGTGTGTAGGCTGGGGTCTACATGCAGGACTAACATCACTGTGGCATTTCCCATTATAGTGATGAGGTAGACAATCGAGAAGATGATGAAAAGTAGGAAGCGGATCTCAGGGGAACCAGTAAAGCCTAAGATGATAAATTCTGACACGGAGGTCTGGTTCACATGCCCCATTGGTCTGGTGTTTGTATTGCTGTTCTGCCTGCAGATATTGTGGCGAACCAGTCAGCAGCAGAAAGATGTAGATGGTGTGGATCACACTGCCTATGCCAGAGAAAAATTCTACTTCCCCAAATTCCTTAAATTTACATATACTCCACTTATCAGTGTCTGCACTAAGGGCTTCATTTAGCAGCCAACGGCTCAGATGGCATCCCTGCTGGACATCCAAATTTAGAGTTTACGGCCAATTTATATTTTCGACGAAGTCACTCTTGCCTTCAAAGATGGTGCTTTTTCAATGAGAAAAAAAGAAAATGCTGTTACCATCCACCTCTGAATGAGACCCCACATCATGCATAGTCTTAATCTATCCCCAAATCTCATTTTGATCGATACATCAGAAGTACAAACTCTACTGCAGACAAATAAAACTGCGGATCATTCTAAAACCACTTCTCCCTCCACTTCTCCTTCAAAATCTGGACACAAACCCATCCTGCCTGTTTCACATAGTGTAACTCACTGTCCCTAGAGTCCATTCAGCACTAGAGTTCTAAAACGGGTCTCTCCAGGTGGTGGCAGGTCTAAGATAATGTGAACCTCTCATAAATACTAGAATTGAATTAATCTGTGTAATGTCATTACTGTGGTCAGTGATGCCAAAGTCCACTCCTACGCAAATGGAGAGTCATAGAGTGCCATCGAAGAGAGAAAGAGCAAACGTTTTTGTTATTTTTACTTTTCTTTCAGTATTCCTCTGATCATTCAAAAATAAGTCATACCAAGCGGTAGCTACCATCAATACACGGTATAAATCACGAAGTTCAAGAACTCATCCAAAAGGTAAAACAAATCAAGTTACTACAAAATATGGCTTACTGTGTTCTGGTGAGATTAGAATATGGACACATTATGAAAATGGAGGAAAAAGGGGAGAGGGAAAGAGGTAGAGGCAGTACTGGATGAAAGTACGTTCAGTACTTTTGACATTAATTGAGTTCAAGAGACATTTTGTAACAAACCACGTGGTCATTTGATTGGGTGACCTTTGCCTCCTTGGTATGGGTCTAAGACACAAAGAGCTGCTGAAGAAGTAAGATAGGACATTCAAAGTTCTTTGGGGCAAGGAGATTATGGGTCTGATTACAAATGCCCATTGTTGCAGTCAGGGACGTAGCTTGGTCAGTAGGGTTCATGGGGTGTGAGGCTGTGAATCCCAAACAAAATCAAACAAACACAAATGATGGACGGAATGCAGAACTAATCAAACGTTACCCCCAGTCACAGATCTGGGTTTAATCAATCAATTCTTTGGCTCACCATGCCACCTTAATATGGACCCAGCCATATGCAAATCAGTCTTGACCCTGTTCCTCATGGGAACAGTCCATCCCGATCTGCCAGACAAGGTCCTCTCTGGACCAGAAACAAGCATCCTTGGACTGGTTTCAGGGTATCACCCTGCACCAGCCAGGTTAGCTTGATTCCACTGGCACAGTGAGCATGTGACCTATGTCTGGGCATACCCGGTGCACTTAGGGTGACAAAAGCAAGAAAACTAGCACAAACAATGGGAGTGATGGGGGTGGGAGATTAGGGGGCATGAGGGTTTTCAGTGAAACAGAAGTTAGAGTGGGGTTTTATACATTTCTATGAGGAGGTGAACATTATTCTGAAAATCAAACTACACCTGGGAAGTGCCTACGTGAGCCCGGAGTTTTGTTTAGAACATGGCTTCAACGGCTAGAATGTGTCCTGGACACCACACCTTATGATCATGCTTTGTGATGCTGCTAAGAATTAATAGTAACATTGTCAATGTAGTGGGCCTACCTGGCAGGGGGTGGGCATAAAATACTTTATTGCAGCTGGCCCACATTACTTTCAGTGGAATTATCCTTCAGATCCACAATGTTTCACCCCCTTTGAAGGTTCAAAATGTTTAAACTGGGGGACAGAAGTGAGGTAATTTCTCCACCCCACAAAAATGCTCCAGGATCTGGCCCACTCCCTGAAAAAGCATTATGGAAATAGCTGAGAAAGAAAGTGTTTTTGCATCATTTATACAGAGTTGTAGCTGGTTCACAGATCGGACAGGACCTCCCAGGGCCAGACTTTTAGGGGACACCCCACAAGCCCTCTATGAAGTAATGCTCGTGGATCAAATAATTATGACACCCAATAAAAACAGACTCCCTCTTTTTGGCGAAAAACATGCAGATTTTGCTGCTTACTGCGCCACAATATCATGACTTGGTAAATACCAATAGTTTTTCCCCTGTTAAAGGTGCAAACTTGATTTTACCTAGTAATTATCGCGTGCAATAAACATCCTAGATACTGCGTGTAATTGTGATTCTCACACACATGTGTTTGTGCAGGGGTCACCATTAAAAGGGCCATTTGAAATCAGGCTGCCCAACAATTTCTTCGTTTTAAATATCCATATAAACATCAGCGTTTGACCCACACCACACTGGGCAGGTGGCGCTGTTTTGTTGTGCAGTAAATAGCACATTGGTACTGGACTGCCACCTCGTAGCACTGTGGAGTGTATCTGCACACCTCGTGCTTGCAAGGAGCCCTGTCACAACTTTTCCTTCTGTTTCTATCCTTTATAATTACACTAGTCTCTGGTCTATAAGTTGTTATAAGTGCGGGCAGTCTTAATTACCGAAACAAGAATGGCACCGTATATTTTTGGATTTGTTTTATAAGGAAAGTGGTAGTTCGACACTTGAATACTGGAGGCAGGTCCACAAAGTCATCGGGCCGACACATGAAATGACCACGACACTCGCTTAAAGGGGTAAAAGGCCGCTTTAATAGAACAGGTCTGGCAAAATTACAACCTTGGCATAATAGCCTCACAAAACTACCCAATCCTCACTAATACAAAATTCATCACCTAACCCCTCCCCCTCCCTCTAAAATGACCCCACTGCACTACCCCTTGTCCCATCCCCACCTTGACTCGACCAACCATTGACCCATGTGTCCTGCAGTCACCTTCTCCAGTTCCCCTTGTCTGTGCAAACTCCCTGCCCTCTCATCTTTCTGATCTACCCCTTCCCCCCCAAAAGGCCACTTTATTAAACATAGAAAACCCCACCAGACCCGCCTATCAGCGGCAAAAATAAACCCCCCCCCCCCCTTATTCACATATCTATGCCGTTGTCATCATAATGAAAAACAAAATAAAACAGAGTTAGTACCTATCCCATTCTAGCAAAAGTTAAATTTCAAACCCCAAAACAAAAACTCCTTAACAAACGTAATGTTCAAATCTACAAAAAACCAACCTAAACGCAACACTAATATCTAACAAAAAATTACAGGGAGGGCGGGCGGGCACAAAAACAAAACGCCCACTGGGTGTGACAACGGCCAAAGAGGCCTCCCACACCGAGCCCTTGCTCTTTATCCTCCCGCCTAAGCCACCGCCCCATCCTGTCCAGCCAACCAATCCCCGTTCGTGATCGTGGTTCATACCACGTCAGCCCGATAAGCCCGGGGGGAGACCGGGCAAGCCCATTGCTCCCCCCAAGCCCCCATCGGGCCGACACATGAAATGACCACGACACTCGCTTAAAGGGGTAAAAGGCCGCTTTAATAGAACAGGTCTGGCAAAATTACAACCTTGGCATAATAGCCTCACAAAACTACCCAATCCTCACTAATACAAAATTCATCACCTAACCCCTCCCCCTCCCTCTAAAATGACCCCACTGCACTACCCCTTGTCCCATCCCCACCTTGACTCGACCAACCATTGACCCATGTGTCCTGCAGTCACCTTCTCCAGTTCCCCTTGTCTGTGCAAACTCCCTGCCCTCTCATCTTTCTGATCTACCCCTTCCCCCCCAAAAGGCCACACAGGAAAACCCGCACAGGCGTTTTCCTGCCCCACCCAAAAAATTTTACTTATCCCATAAGTTTTCGCCCAATAACTTAGCAATCAACGACCTAAGTTCTAACAAGTAATGCTCATTACCCAAAAACGATAAGTGAACCCCATCCTGCCGAAACAATTCTACATCAGAAACCCCAATATTCTCATGTGTAAGCACCGAAAAACCTTGATCCTTACAAAAACTCCTCATTTCCCTGTTCACCTTTTTTCGTTGCTTCTCAATTCCTTTAAAAGAATAAGCACCCCTCCAAACCCTTCTAGGTACAAAACTCGTCCAAACAATATGTGTACCTGACCAACGCTCTTTGATCCTACATAAATCTAACTTCATCGCCTTCAACAAACCAATGCCCGAAAGCGCAACCAAATCATTTTCACCCAAGTGTAAAACTAATACATCAGGACAAACACCACGATCAAACCTTTTTGCCAAAACGTACAGCAACTCCCCCCATCTCATGCCACTCTTACCTACCCAACTAAGCTTTATTCTGGCCCCATCCAGCCCCAATTGCCTTCCAAAATGCCGCGATGCCGCTTGCTTCTCCGCCCAGCAAACGAAGGAGTGACCCACGATCCAAACGGCACAAACCTTGTCCGGCCCCCCGACGCAACCTACAAGAGAAATATGTTAATACACATCTTAAATTATAACAATCAAAACATACAGAAAAAATTGGCAGAGAGCATTTGTAAAAGAGCGGTACAGCAAATCAGCAACACTTGTACAAAACTACCCATACATAAAAACTCCCAAGAAATACCTAACTACTGCTTAAACGAGCGCACATACCTCTGAAAAGATCTAGACCTCCACCTGCCTAATTGCTTAATTGACTGATCTGATTCACCTTGTCTCCTCGCTTCCGTCGCAGCCCCGATCCTAAAAGAGTGTGTACCGTAACTACTAGGGTCTAAACCCAATCTCCTAACTGCCATCCTTAAAACTGCTAAAAACTGTGATGCTAACAGCTGCGAACCATCCTGATGAATAAATACAAACCTGTAATAATGTAACCGTAATGCCATAAAAGACAACCAACAACTCACTGGACAGTCCTTGGATCGTGATGCCTTCAATAACAGCTCTTGGCCCCTGCCCAGCTGGTCCCCTTTGGAAAAAGGTAACCATATGCAAACTCCTTGAACACTCACATGCACGTTCTCCAATATAAGCCCCTGCCTCCCTTTTAACCCTAAAAGCTCCGAAATCCTAAAAGCCCCATGAAACAACCAGGACATGCAAAGAGAAATTAAAGAGACCTCCCACTCAGAAAAACAGACTTCCCCCAAACACCCCAACAGAGGCCTCAGCAAATCATGAGTTATAGGACGCCTCCTATCACACCTCACCCCACCCGCCCTGGCCCAACCAGCTAAAATTCTCTTACATAACTCACCCTCCACTGGATCGTACCCCCAAAAATACTTACCATAAAAAGAAACCCCTGATAACTTACCCGAAATAGTCACTGCAGCCAGACCTAACTCAATCTGTTGCATAATGAATCGAACTGCATCGTCCTGTCTCTTAAATATAACATCAGTCTCACCCCACCTACGTACCGCACCTGAATCCAGAAAATCCAACCATGCCTGACAGTAAGTCCTCCTCGTCGATGGAGCTATTGATTGCTGAACTAACTCCAACATCCTCACTCTCCTAGATCCCACAACTCCCCAGGTATAACTGTCTTCTGAACATCTGCTCCCGGCGCCAAACCACGAAATCTCTGCCACTGAAATCGAGATAAAGCATCAGCGATGTTATTAAAAACACCAGGCACGTGTCTAGCTTTGAACAAGATATTGAACTTCAAACAGTTCAGCAAGAAAATCCTCAATAATTTCAGCACTTTCTCATCTTTTGCCTTCTGTGAATTAACCAAATGTACTACGGCCTGATTGTCTACATTAAAAACTACATTCCTGTTGGCTAAAAACCGGCCCCAAAGCACCAACGCAACCACTAAAGGAAAAAATTCTAAAAATGCAATGCTAAACTTCGACTGTTTCCATTTAGCGGGCCAAGCCTCCGCTGCCCAATGACCGTCCCAAAATAGACCAAAACCATGAGCACCAGAGGCATCTGAAAAAATCTGAACGTGCCAAAACCAACTTTCATCTTCCACTAACATAGTCACACCGTTGAATTCCTTCAAAAACTCGATCCACATCTTCAAATCATCCTTAATACTTGCCCGAAGGCGAATGTGGTGATGTGGTAAAACAGCTCCCCGCATGGAAAAACCAAGCCTGCGACAAAATGCCCTGCCAACCCTAACCACCTTGCAGGCAAAATTCAAATGACCAAGCAATGATTGTGCCTGCCGCAACTCAATCTTTGGTTTTGCCACTGCCTCCTCCAACAAAGAAATCAAATGTTGCACTTTGTTTTCAGGCAACCTCACTTCCATTCTTTCCGAATCCAGTTCTATACCCAAAAAGGTAAGACATGACACAGGCCCTTCTGTCTTGTCACTCGCCAATGGAACACCAAATCTGGACATCAACTTCTCAAAATCCTGCAATGCTCTGCCACAACCGCCAGACCCAGACTTGCCAACAAAAAATAAATCATCTAAATAATGGGTCACCAAAGAACCGCGGCTGCAAAATAAAAAACACCATTCCAAAAATGAGCTAAACATCTCGAACAAAGAACAAGAAACTGAACAACCCATAGGCAACATCCTGTCCACATATATGGCCTCCTCAAATTGCATGCCCAACAAAGAAAAATCATCTGGGTGCACCGGCAACAAACGAAATGCTGACTCCACATCTGACTTCGCCATCTCTGCGCCTTTTCCACATTTTCGTACCAAGGCAATAGCCTCATCCACAGATGCATAATGCACCATTGAATCTTCTGCAGCGATGAAATCATTTATAGAGGCCCCCGCCGGCCAAGACAAATGATGTATCAACCTAAATTCCCCATCCTGTTTCTTCGGAACCACACCTAGCGGGGAAATAGTCAAATTTGACAGCGGCCAATCTAAAAAGGGGCCAAAAATCCTGCCTAAATTCACTTCTTTTCCCAGCTTTGTTCTCACAACTTCTGGATGCTCTCTTGCTGACTTCAAATTATTAGCCCATCTCCTCAACCTCAAACCTTGGTAACGTAACCTGAAACCTTCTATAAAGCCATCCAACAAAAGTTTAGCATCGTCCCTCCTTGGATAAAACTGCAACCAATAAGCCATAACGTCCCATTTAATAGGAGTAGGACCCTTTTCCTGCAACTTGCTGTGTAAATCCTCTACCCCTGTCCCCTCCTCTTGACGATTGCACGTGCCAAGACCCTTGCATCCCACCAAAACATTGTGACACAGGGTGTCTCCCCCCACAATTGGAGCAGTCATGTCTAAATTTGCATTGTTGCCTGTTACAAAACCCGCTGTTAAAAGACCAACAGGACCCATTTGCTTGGAATTGCCCTCTATGCCCGAAACCCACCCCAACTTGGGTGGGACGCCCTTGAAAGGGTTTATATTGCACCGGCAAACCACTTGCTGTATGAATCGTTGGCGCGTTTCTTGCAGTCCTTAACCACTGCATCCATAATTCATTATCAATTTCTCCCCACAATTTAGATGAATCCATTGCCTTCCTTGCTCTAAATTCTTCATCATACCTGAACCAACCAAAACCTCCAAAATCCATTTGAGCTCTCCGAACCACGTCCATGTATTTCAATAACGCTACACAAGAATCTTGATGCTTTTCACAATAAACACTTGCATAAATCAAAAAAGCCGAAGTCCAATTCTCTATCGTATTTGGAACTCGAGGTCTCCTAGCTAGCTCCCATTCTTCTTCTTTTGACCCTTCTTTTGCCTGAACCTCCCTATGCAATAATTTGAAAACATCAATAAACTCCCCTTTCCAGATCTTGTCTTTCAAATGCTGAGTGAGATGCGCCCCCAAAGGCATCGACACTCCCATGTAAGGCAACTTCTTTAACTTATTACCACTCACCGTCACGTCCCCACTAGAAATAGCACCCGACTTACCACCCACACCTGCTTCATCCTTTTCTAATGACTTATCAACGTTACCCCCACTTACATCCTTCTTGCCTTCCGTTTCAGTGACCGCACTCACTTGAATCGCAGCATCCACCTTGTTTTGCAGCTCCTTGGAGCCCCTTGCAACATTAGAAACATTAGCCCGACTCAACTTCCCCGAAATATCACCACCACCATGAACGCCTCCCTCCTCACCTCTAGGTAAGCTGCCCGCTGTTCTCTCCTGACGATGAACTGGAACATGGCCGCCCTGAACCCCAAGCGGCTATTCATCTGCCACTACTACTCTCTTCTTCGACATGACAGGCACCTCCACTTCTTCGTAATCGAGTAATTCTTCATCCAACCCAGCCCAATCATCACCAGCGCTCTGGCTAGTGGATGGCTGAGCCGCCACTGAAACTTCTGCATCCCTCGAAGTCGGATGGACCGCTCCTGATCGCACCCTCCCTTCAGGCCGATGTTTTGAAGGCGCCCGAACCTTCACCGGCAAGCTCTTATCACCAACAATCCGCCCAGATTGCCGATATATCGCCTGCACCCCATGCTCGCCCGAAACATGCGATGTGTCACACCCAGATGAACCCTCATTAACAAGTTGCCGACTATCTAAACCCACATAAACCTTATCCAGCATGCCCGAAATCCCAGCCTCACTACATACTATACCTTTAAACACTGCCCCACTGTCATCCACTAGCTCCACCTGCTCACCTAATTGAAATCCATCCTGATTATTAATTTCCCATGACTGAACCTTATGTATCATTGGACTGACCAATCTAGGGGTCCAATGTATCAACCTGTTTTTCATTGAGCCATGAGAAACCCGCGTACCACCCAAAACCGGGTCTATAATCCTTCTGTCAGCTTCTTGCAATTCTTCTTCGCTGTCAATAATGACTACCACCTCATTAATTAACTGTGAACCAGCATTTACAGGCACATCTGGCTTGCCCACTACTGTTTCACTTATGACCGGCATCGATTGAAACTTTTTTCTGGGCGCCGCCATCTTGCGAGAGCCAGCTAACGTCCTTTCCTCGTCCTTCCTTGAATCTTGCTCAACGCCTCTTTCTACGGGCGATTGGGCTTGTAAGCGCGCGCTCACTTGCACCTGCGTGCCTTTTCCCTGCGCCACCATGCGGCCCGCACTTGCTACCGCAGGCCTAGTCAGAGCGCTGCGGCCGCCTGACGAAATTCTCCTCACAAATGACGAACCTCTCCGCCGGGGCAAATACCCCCCTCGTCTCCCTCGTGACCTTGACGCCGAAACCGACAGCAAGGAAGTATTGGTATCAGACCCCAAATCAGGTGAGTGACGGACCTTCCGACCCTCAACACTTTTTCGTAAAAACTTCTTTCCCGATTTAGGGGGAGAACAAGCAGCCACTGTGGCTGACACACCCTCTGCCGAACGACGTTTCGGTCTTCTCAAACCCACCCAAGCCTCCTCTAATACACCCTCTTTTATTAAATCCTCCCTTCCTTCGTCTTGTAAAACTTTTAACGCCATAACCACTTTACTAGGCTCCATTGTCACAAATTCAAATAAAATTATTAAAATTAGCCTAACTCCACCCAATAACTCCTCAAAACACACCCCCTCTCTTGCAAATAAACGCCTACCTAGAACACTTTCACAAAAACAAAACGCCCACTGGGTGTGACAACGGCCAAAGAGGCCTCCCACACCGAGCCCTTGCTCTTTATCCTCCCGCCTAAGCCACCGCCCCATCCTGTCCAGCCAACCAATCCCCGTTCGTGATCGTGGTTCATACCACGTCAGCCCGATAAGCCCGGGGGGAGACCGGGCAAGCCCATTGCTCCCCCCAAGCCCCCATCGTGGTCAAACAAGTCGTGTAAGCAGCACCCCTCAGACCTGATGGCATGGATGGGCTGACAGGGTACCAGACCGAGGACACCCAACGTCTAGAGGAGACCCTTCCACTCGCACCCCGTCCAGTCTGAAGTCCCCCTTTAGAGGTCCCCATCGATTGGAAGAATTTCATACCTATGACCATGAGCAGTAGTCTCCTTTAGAGGCTGTGAGAGGTATTTCAATTTGTTGTGAAACATATTTATTGAAACACATCTGTAAGGGTTTAGAACACATTACAAAGATCTGTAAGGTACGAACATCAGCCTCTATGGAAATGTGAGGTATGCTATATATTTTAATTTGTGAACAGAATCTCACTCTACCTCAAAGTTGCAGGCTGCAGGAGTCTCTGAAGCAAGTATGTGGGGCTGAGCCGAATGGGCCACATCCCTGCACTGCAATCTATTCTCGCTGCAGAGACTGAAATCCAGTGCTTTAAATGGGCAGGTGCTGTCCGGGACTGAGTACCTGCACTTCTTTCACCTGAAAGGGAGAGTAGCTGCACTTCTCGGTACTCCTGCTATATATTTAATGGGAGAGTGCCAGCACTTCTCAGGAGCAATCGGGCACTGTGGCTAGGGAGTAGCAACACTTCAATACTTCATTTTAAAGCACTTCTTAAAGCGCACTGAACTCGTCCTGGTGCGGATGCTGCGACAGAGACAGGAGCTAATGTCTGTTGTGACTGTTGAAAGGGGGGCAGTGAGGCAGGAGGGGGGAGAAATAGCTCTGCAACCGTGAGAGGGAAGTGGGATTGGAAGAGGGAGCAGGTGTGTTAAGGGAAACCTTGTGATGGCGAGGGACACGGCCAGACGACCGAGTTGAAGGTGTGTAAAAGGCAGGGTGCAGTGCTTAATATGTAAATAAAAACGTGCCGGTGCCCCAAGCCCAGCACCTGAACACGCAGCTGCTGCAATTAAATGTGGGAACACGGAATACTGAGGCAACGTAATCGTGAAGCCATCTGGGGCCTCTTCAGCTCACTCTAGTAGCTTTCTACTTCCCCCCTTTGTGACGCTGTTTCATTTTTCCCTACCTCCGTCTTTCCCTTGTGTCTTTTGCTCGCAGCAAATGCTTGAGGCAGAAGAATAAACCCCGGCCCTCAAAAATAAGTGCCGGTGCTCAGCACCGGAAACAACAAGCACAAATTAAGCACTGCACGGGTGTCTCACATAAACAAACTGTTCTGGCATTCTCTGTTTGGTTGTGGTAGAGACGGGCGCAGCACAATAAATGAGACTGCAAAACATCACAAACTAATGAAGAGAGCAATTGTTTTGTGACAGGGAACTCTGGGCCCCAACACATGCCGCGCCCAATATCTGTCACTTTACAATATTTTTCAATTTCATATTCCACCCGCTGTTCTCTTAACTAGACACAGACAACCACTGGTAACGCAGACACAGTTTATTTCCGTGACATTTGTGTGACAAGCAGTAAGTGGACCACTGGGGTGAAGGAAAGGAAATGCTAATCTATCTGTGAAGAGACAACAATGAATAAAAGCAGAGGAAGGATGATATACGGATTCGATTTGTGGAATGTTAGTACAGACTGATTTTGGGCAGACAAATTAAAAAACTTTATCATATAAAGTAATTTGTGCGAGGAATTTCCAACCTACTGGCACCGGTAACCTTACTAACAACAGGCAATCTTTCATCACCCAACTATCAACAGTGCATCGATTGCTTCAGTACCCCTCGCTGCCTGTCTGGCCACTTGGCGCTCAGCATTCACCTGTGGGTGGGAGCGGTTGTGCATCAGTCTGTCAGCCAAGCATCCTTGGAGGGTTACACGGAATACTTACAGTAAAATGCTAACAGTGAGAGGAAGGGGAACTTGAGCATAGGTAGTAAAACGTGGATGGCCTCAAATCTGGCTGTTCCAAAATGTGTACAACCAGATGACTTTACACCTTGGGCATTATGACTGGTGTCGAGAGAGACACGAAAAGAGAGGTGATGCTTTTTTGACTGGAAAACCTTGAGACTGGTAGGGGAGACAAGGGAAGATAAGGAAGAAAAGGTAGCTATACTCAGTGGTATGAATATGAAGGGATGTGAGAGTAATCAGTAGAAAAAATAAAAAATGTAAGGAGAAAATGAATTATACCTACCTGTGCCTTGTGATGGAAGAAACAAGAGAATGTTAAAAACCAGAGTGTTAGTGCAATCAGGTCACAGGGAGAAAGACACCCTGGGACAGGTTCAGGGGCATATTTACAAGTCCCTAGCACTGGCTTAGCATCACTTTTTGGGATGCTATGGCGGCGCTAACCCTGCGTCATATTTACAAAGTGGCACAATGCAAGCATTGCGTTACTTTGTAACCCCTTGGGCCACATTATATCTCCGCCAGGTATAATGATTGTAAGGGGGGCGTTCCCCCAAAGGGAGACTCAAAAAATGGCGCAGTGAATTTTACAAGATGTCACTCTGCCATTCCAGTGTAATTTTTTAATGCCTGCTCAGGGCAGGCGTTAAAGTGACTCTAGTACATTAGCCTATGGACCTCCCTGTGTTTTGCTGGACTAGCGTCAAAATTTGTGGCACTAATCCAGCAAAGTGCCACAATAGCATCAATTCTAATTCTATTGTCCTAACGTGCAACATGGTGTGCTGTATTGCAAATACAGCACTACCATGGTGTCATTAGGTGGGCGCAGGGCATGTGCTTCTTTAGTTTTTTTTTTAAGGGCAGCGCAATACCCAAAGTTGCTTCCTGTGCTGCGTAAGTGGGAAGGCACATTTAAAAAAAATAGACTGCTGTTGCTCTTGACCCCTGCGTTGGCACACAATTAGGCTCCGCAGTGCCATGCACAACCTTTGTGCCATGATGTAGTGTTGTGTGTGTGCTGACTAGCACAGGATTTGTACAGGATCACATCTTTCCAGTACACAATCCTGTGCCTGGACATTGCAGCACATACACAATGTGTTGACTGTTTGAAAAAATTTCTACTTGACTGCACCTGCTTCAAGAAGGTGTTGTTTGTTGATGCAAATCCCAATCTGGGTATCTGTATACATAGGGCTTTGAGTCAATACCTATGGGTGCTTGCACTGAGCCACCTAAGTTATGCATAAGTAATGCCCCCTTGGCACAAAATGGCACTAAGCACCAGAAAGTGCTATTTGTGCTGAGGAAAGAGCACCTCTCCAGCACAAAATACCTTTTGTTATAGAAAGTAAGTACCCTTGCAGGACTACGCCGTGCTTTGCCTGATTTTGCGTAACTTTGTGCAACTCTGCATGACTTTGTGTGACTTTGTCCAGGCGGAAACCCCTGGTAAACGTGGCCTTAAGTGTGAGCTAAGGATACAATCTACCTCTAGTGCTGGGAAGGAGTAGTGAAGACAGCAGAGGGGAGGGTAAAGAGTAATGTGGTGCTGGTGGATGAAGAAGGGAGGAAGCCAATAAGGAGAGGAAAAGAAAGAGCTGGAGCACTTCAGTTCTAGCAGCAGCTAATGTGACAAAGATGGAGAGATATATGTACTGATGTATCGGATATGGGCACAACGTGCTGTTTCGGGTGGACAATTTAAAAAACATTATTGTGAGGTGAATGCTTATGAAGAAGCAGCATTATAAATATTCCATTCCCCATTGAAAATTGCTAAACGCAGAAACAAATTTGCGTGTCACCCTAAACATCTCAGCGGTGCTTATTTCAAGTCTTGCAAATCCCTGCACATGGACTGAACGCTTGTAGCAATCAGACTGTTTCAAAGGGTGCAACCTGGCGAAGCAGTGGAGTTACTGGTACGGCAGCCTCCTACGGAGTTAGTAAAGGCAGGTTCGAGTCCTGCTATCCGCTCAATAGCATGTGATTTGTTTCAACGTGTCTAAAAAATTAGGATCTTGTTTAGAAACCCAGTGGGGCACCGAGTGTTTTCCTGCAGGATAGGTAAAAAGCACAAATGCACCGTAGCTAAAAGATACAGCTCATTCCTGTGCTGGTGCATAAATTGCGGCCTAGTGCTAAAGCAGGCACCCTTCCCCAGTGGTGCAAGGATAACTGTGTTGCAGGGATGATCATTATTGTGCAGGAAGGGGCACCTTCCTACACAAAAACAATCAAGAGAGGTGTTTTCCTTTTCCTTTGTGTTGTGCAGAATGCAGCACACATAGAAAGAGGAGAAAATGGAGAGAAGTAAATATATTTTTCCACTTTGCATCCCTTCTATGCCACCCCATAGGTGGCGTAGGAAGCTGACGCATTCCCAGACCTGTAAATCTTGAACTGCATCAGATTCCTTAGCTTTCCACAGGTGTTGCGTGGGAGCACCCACAGCAACACCCATGGAACACCCCTTTCATGCAGCTTTATGCATGAAAGGGGTCCATAATTACAAGGACATGAAATGTCACGCAAGGTGGCTTTGCGTGGCCTTGTAAATAAGGGATGGAACACTGCACCACGGAGCATAAAAAAAATAACACTCCAGTGGCGCACTGTGCCTGGGCCTAGTAACTGAGGCCCTTAGTTCCTGACACTGTGTAATGTAACTGGCGCTCATGTAAAGCAGCTCCTGTCTCCTGGGCCGAGTCCATGCTAACATTAACACTGAAAAAACTGATTTAGCGAGAGGCAACCAATTGTTGAAGAGCTCCCTCAACCTCTTCTTATAGATAGGACCTCACTGAGCCACATCATTTTGACCTGTTGTGAAATGCAGCCCTCCGCCACCCCCATTTGCTAAATACGTTTTAAATTAATGCAAACCTTGAAACTGGCAACGTGGCGCTTTGCTTCTCAGTCACAACATCAAGAGGTTTGTTAAAAAAACACTGCAATACTTCGTCACACTTCCCTCAGTGACTTCCAGGTGTTAATGTGTGTGTTAGGCCTGGTTTTAAGCACCTCATGCAAATCTCAGGGGGGGCAGACAGAGCATCCTGAGGGGCTTCTCTCGCTCCTGCATCATGACCCTGGCAAGAAATGTAAATGCGTCCTTGTATTAGAAGCTGTTAGACATCAGTGTTCCCTGAAGAGGTTGTAACAAAACAAGGGCGGCAATTTTTTCATCTTGTTGAAATGGTTTTCAATTTATCTAGTCATTATGACCCGTTTGTACATGTTTCTAAACATTGAGAGACATATTATACTATGTTTGCACCAAATTTGCATCATTTTTTTAATCAAATTCGGCGCAAACTTAACTCCATATTTATATTTTGACGCTAGGCGTGTCTAGCATCAAAATATTGGAGTTTGACCATTTTCAGGATGCGTGCACTTACCTTGCGTCAATGAGATGCAAGGTAGGCATTCCCATCTAAAAAATGGTGCTATCCCCATAGTCCCATATTTATCACCTGAGCTAAAATGACACACAGGTGGGAGGAGGGGCTAAATAATGGTGCAAAGCTTATTATTATTATTTAACCCCTGGGTCAGACCAGGTGTTAGGAGACCTGTGGACCGATTTCCATGGCTAAACTCCTTGGAATGGGCACAGGTGCCCACCCCAAGTCTCAGGAACACCCCCACCGCCACCAGAGGGACACCTGATGATGGGGGACCCCATCCTAGGTAAGTAGGATAAGGATTTTTTTTGCCATCGGGGGCCCTAACTTGGGGCCCCTGCGTGGCACAGGGTGCAATGGCCATGCTCAGGGGACACTTGTCCCCTGTGCTGGCCATTGAGGTAGTGGGCATGACTCTGTCTTTCCTAAAACAGGAGTCATGTTTTTGGTGGTTGTGCACCAGGAAATTGCGCTAGTCTGGTTAGAGGCATTTTTTGCCTGTAACCAGGCTAGCGTAATATTCTGATGCACAACCCCCTCCTTCCCTACCACCACCACCACCCCCACCCTGCTATCGTCTTTTTTTAAGATGCTAGCCCAAGTTTCGCGCCAGCTTGCGCCATTCCTTTAATATGGCACCCGGCTGGCACTGTGGAATGGTGAAAGCTGGCGCTATACTTTTTGCTGCAAAACTGCGTTTGCGGAGTTTTGCAGCAAAAAGTGATAAATCTGGCCCTGAGATTGCTTGTTTTTAAACACTACCAAAACATGCGCTTAACAGATTTGGGACACAGCCAAAGAGAGCAATTTGCCCAAGACCACACAGTTTGGGGAATATTTATCATACTTTCATGCAGCGCAGTGCAGCAAGGCACCTGGCTGCTCTGCATGGAAGGGAAAGGGCAGAAATGTGCTGTGTTTAACATAATATGGCACATTCCTGTCTTTTCCTTGTGCTGGCGTACTTTGGCTACCTGGCACCAATGCAGGCACCCTTGCTTCATGGAGCACCATTGCTCCTGTGCAGAAACATTCCTGAGAGGCATTTTCCTCTTTCTATGTGTGCTGCAGACTGCTGAAAAAACAAGGAGAAATAAAGATATTTCTCCTTGTTATGCCTCCCCTGAGGAGGTGTAGCATTTTGATGCAACCCCATGTCTACCAGCAATGGTAAATCTGGGAATGCATTGAAATCCACGGGTGGATGCGTGAGAACACCCACATTTTAGCCATGGAACGCCTCCTGAGACAGAGTAATGAAAGGCAGCAATTTGTGTGGCCTTGCGTTACTCTTGATTTATCAAGCCATGCAGAGCCACGCAAGGTGGTCGTGCGTCGCTTGATAAATTTGATTTTAGTGTTGTGTCGCCCTTGCGCCCCCTCAAGTGGCGCAAGGCTGACACAAAATTATGATAAATATAGGTCTTTGCACACAAGGCGACGAAAGGGCAATGCAAAGGCTTCAGTAATATGTCATGCAAGGGGCGATTTGTGTTGACTTGCATGGCTTTGTAAAGAAATGTAATGCAATGCAGCTTCTTGCGCTGCATTATGTTGCATTTCAAGCTGTGAGGCATTTGATAGTAGGGGGATGAGCATTTCCATGTATCCACCCATGAACTTTGATGCATTCCCAGATTTACTAAAGGTAGTAAATGTGGGAATAGGTCGAAATGCTATGCCTTCCCGAGTGAGGCGTAACAAGAAGAAATATCTTTAATTTCCACATTATTTATTCTTTCCACAAGTGCCCAAAATACATGTAAGGATTGTTTTTGTGCAGGAAGGTGTCCCTTCCTGCACAAAAATATTGCTTCCTGCATTGCAGGCTCCTCTGCTTTACAGTGTAAGGGTGCCTGTGTTGGTGCTAGGCTGCACACAGTGCACCAGCAAAAGAAGAGAGCAGACATGCTCCATATCTTTGGAAATATGGGGCATTTCTGCTCTCTCCCTTTCATGCAATGCAGCGCAGCAACTTTGCTTGTTGCCCTGTGCTGGGTGAAACATTGGTAAATATTTCCATAGATCTGAGATCATGCAAAGTAACAATCGTCAATTAAGCTAGTAGACCTGATTTATTCCTAAGAAAGACAAGCAGCACAAGCTTGCGTATAGATTCTCCAGCAGGGGATCGCCCCAACACCATGGCTCAGATCTATTAACGCTTTGCGCCAGGTTTACATTACATTTGTAATGCAAATTTGATGCAAAGTGCTATGCTGGGATCTACTATCCAACCCAAATCAGGATTTTCATTAGATAGTTTTCAAAACAATCCAAAGTTGCGCTATATGCTGCTTTCCATTACGTTGCCTTAATGGGATTTGCACCAAAATCCAACAGCTCCTGAAGGGCAGTTCCATGAAGAGAAATGTTTTAATTGTTCCTACTTTGCAGCACGCTGCATTTTACATCACACATACAAAGCAGAAAAAGTCTTAAAGGATAGTTTTTTAGGGCGAGCATAGCAGCGCGCCAGCGCTGCTTTTCCGACGTGTTGGTATGTATCTGGGCTTTTAACCACACCCACCGCATGCCCATCACTGTCACTCGTTCATGGGTTGCCTTTAAAAAATCCTTTGTTTTCATTGGCAAATGCTTTATGTTTGTCCCTCCTTGGGGAGGTTTTGTTAGGGCCTTGGCCAACGACCCTGTTATATGGATAATTGCACTTTTGCCAATAACTTTGACTACGAGCGAACTTCTTTTTCCTTTTGTGTGTCTCCTTCATACTCACACTCATGGCGGCAGTAGCGCTTTGAATCAGCTAGCTCATGTCAACTGTTTTACTTTTTTATTTTAAGTTTGTGTGGCAATAAAAGTCCAGGTAGGAATTTAAAGTGCTAATAGCTCTAACTCAAGCAAATGCGAGACCTATAGCATTGCAAATGCTTGTTTGTATTGGAAGTGTACCTTCAAGTACAAAATGATTTGGTGTGTGTGTCCACGCATGACAGCCAAGGTGCGCCAGACCAGGAGAGGAAAATAGCACCACATCTGAAAACAGCACCACATCTTAATTGATATGGAGCTCTTCTGCTCTCTGCCTTTCAAGCAACACAGCACAGCATCTTTAGTTAGTTTGTTCATTAACAGCGTAAGATCTGTCATCAGTTACGGATCGTGAGCAGTATGCACTGTGTGAAATCAGAGTACCAGTGCTGCAGCTTAATTTCAATCAGTTGTTTTTTCATTCACTTTGTATTAGATCTATTGTGGATTTTTACAATCCTCCCCACCTGGTCTTTTAGGTGATTACTTCTTTAACCTCTCGGGTGCCCATTGACAAGCTGGTCTTGCCCTCGGTCACGGTTGCCGTGCGCCGATGGTGAGACCAGCTTGTCCTGCACCCGCCCTATGGGCCTTCCACCACCTCCCCTGGGCAGGGAGGGAAGGTGAATCACTTCTCCTTCCACCCCCGCCAGCTGTCATCAGAGGCCGCCCCCATCGCCTTAGAAGCTGAGCTTCTAGGTCGATCAGAAGAGAAATGAAAGCATTGCTCTTCCAATGTTAGGGGGGGATGGGAGGGAGGCAGAGAGGCATCAAAGGAAAGGAAAGGATTTTCCTTTTCTTTGATCGTAAAGCAATCAGGCTGCAGAAATGCCCACTAGACACCAGGGATTTTTGTTTATGTTTTAGAAATAATGAAGGGGAGTGACCCCTTTGCCAAGGGTCGCTCCTCTGGGGGCCATTTTTTAAAGGCCTTTTCTGCCCCCCTGGGGGCAGATCGGCCTATTGCAATTAGGCCGATCTGCCCTCAGGGGGGCAGAAACCTCTAGACACCAGGGATAATTTAAAAACAATTATTTACACGTGGGGAGCGACCCCTTAGGCAAGGGTCACTCCCCTGGGGGCAAATTGTATTTAGGCCATTTCTGCCCCCTTGGGAGGCAGATCGGCCCATTTTTATTAGGTCAATCTGCCCCCAAGAAGGGGCAGAAACCACCAGACACCAGGGATTTTTGTTTGTCATGCCAATTTCAGGCAAGGGGAGCGACCCCTTAGGCAAGGGTCGCTCTCCTGGAGGGCAAATTTATTTGAGGCCATTTCTGCCAAACTTGGGGTCAGATCGGCCTATTTTTCTTATGCCAATCTGCCCCCAAGTGGGGCAGAAACCACTAGACACCAGGGATTTTTTTTGTTGCACCAATTTCACGCAAGGGGAGCGACCCCTTAGGCAAGGGTCATTCACCTGGGGGGCAAATTTATTTTAGGCCATTTCGGCTTATTTTAATTAGGATGATCTGCCCCCAAGGGGGGCAGAAACCACTAAGCACAAGGGATTTTCATTTTGTATTTTTTACAGATGGGGAGCGACCACTTAGGCAGGGTCACTCCCCTGGAGGGCAATTTTATTTTAGGCCATTTCTGTCCTCCTGGGGGCAGATTAGCCTATTTCCATTAGGTCCATCTGCCCCCAGAGGACAGAAACCACTTAAGCACCAGGGATTGGTATGTGTGTGTGTGTTATGTTTGGGAGGGCAGCCCCTTGGGCAAGGGTTGCTCCCCATTGGGGCACATTTCTGTTAGCCAAATCTACCCCCAGCCCAGCAGAGACCAGGGAATTAAAAAAAATTAAAAAATAGTTGGGACGCTACCATGTAGAAAACTCTATGAGACCTAGACACATCTGAAAACTAAACAACTGGGTGAGTCCAGGGTGGTGTGGTTCACACGTACCTGCACCATTTTCCTACCCACAATGCCCAGCTAACCTCCAACTTTGCTTGAAATCACACATTTTACCCACATTTTTGTGATGGAAGCTTCTGGAATCTGCAGGATTCCTCAAAATTCCTACCACCCTGCATTATCGCATCTATACAGATTAAAATTCTGCCCCACTTGTCAGCCTAACAGCGTTCTTTTTCAAACTGCCCTTTTGGACCCCTTTGGTTCCCCCTCAATTTCGAAATGTTTTTGGTTCTTCCCTGTCCAAGGCACTTGGCCCACCTACACAAGTGAGGTATCATTTTTTTCGAGAGACTGAGGGAAACGTTGGGTGGTAGGACATTTGTGCCAGTGTGGTGATCCCAAACAGAAATGTGGGAAAATATGATTTGTTTTAGCTAAATTTGTAGTTTGCTGAGGATTCTTGGTAAGAAAACACTGGGGGATCCATGCAAGTCACACCTCCCTGGACTCCCTCGGGTGTCTAGTTTTCAGAATTGCCTGGGTTTGATAGGTCTCCCTGGATGGCTGCTGAGCCCAGCACCAAAAACGTAGGTGCCCCCACCAAAAAAAAGGTTGTTTTGTATTTGATCATTTTGATGTGTTCATGTAGTGTTTTGGGGCATTTCCTGTTGCGGGCACTATGCCTACCCACACAAGTGAGGTACCACTTTTATCGGGAGTCTTGGGGGAATGCTGGGTTGAAGGAAGTTTGTGGGTCCTCTCAGATTCCGGAGCTTTGCACCACTGTAAGGTGAGAAAAAAGTGTTGATTTTTTTTACCAGATTTTGAGGTTTGTTAGGGATTCTGGGTAACAGAACCTGGTGTGAGCACCACAAATTACTCCATCCTGGGTTCCCCTAAGCATCTAGTTTTCAGAAATGTCCAGGTTTGCTAGGTTTTCTTAGGTGCTGGATGAGCTAGAGGCCAAAATCCACAGCTAGGCACTTTGCAAAAAACAGGTCAGTTTTCTTTTGGAAAATGTGATGTGTCCATGTTGTGTTTTGGGCATTTCCTGTCGCGGGCACTAGGCCTACCCACACAAGTTAGGTACCATTTTTATCATGCGACTTGGGGAAAAGCTGGATGGAAGGCAATTTGTGGCACATCTCAGATTCCAGAATTTTCTATCACCAAAATATGAGAAAAAAGTGGGTTTTTTTGCAAAATTTTGAGGTTTGCAAAGGATTCTGGGTAACAGAACCTGGTGAGAGCCCCCCAAGTCACCCCATCCCAGATTCCCCTGGGTGTCTAGATTTCAAAAATGCGCAGGTTTGGTAGGTTTCCCTAGGTGTAGGCTGAGCTAGAAGCCAAAATTCACAGCTAGGCACTTTCCAAAAAACACGTCAGATTTCAATGCAAAACTATGATGTGTCCATGTTGCGTTTCCTGTTGCGGGCACTAGGCCTACCCACACAAGTGAGGTGCCATTTTTATCAGTAGACCTGGGGGAAGACAGAATAGCAGAACAAATGGTATTGGCCCTTGTCTTTCTCTACATTTGTTTCCTTCCAAATGTAAGACAGTGTGTAAAAAAGACGTCTATTTTAGAAATGCCCTGTAATTCACATGCTAGTATGGGGACCCCAGAATTCAGAGATGTGCAAATAACCAATTTCCATTTTGGGTTCCTCGATACCTATTTTACACTCTTTATATTTTACCAAATGAAATGCTGTATGCCCGGTATACAATGAAAACCCATTGCAAGGTGCAGCTCCTTTATTGGCTCTGGGTACCTAAGCTTCTTGATGAACCTACAAGCCCTATATATCCCCGCAACCAGAAGAGTCCAGCAGACGTAACGGTATATTGCTTTAAAAAATTTGCCATAGCTGGAAAAAGTTATAGAAATGACTCTTTTTTCACCTCAATTTCAATATTTTTCTATTTTAGCTGTTACTTTCTGTAGGAAAACCTTGAAGAATCTACACAAATGACCGCTTGCTGAATTCAGAATTTTGTCTACTTTCAGAAATGTTTAGCTGTCCAGGATCCAGCATTGGTTTCACACCCATTTCTGGCACTAAGTGGAAGGAGGCTGAAAGCACAAAAAATAGTAAAAATAGGGTATGTCCCAGTAAAACGCCACAATTGTGTTGAAAAATGTGGTTTTCTGATTCAAGTCTGCCTGTTCCTGAAAGCTGGGAAGATGGTGATTTGAGCACCGCAAACCCTTTGTTGATGCCATTTTCAGGGAAAAAAAACACAAGCTTTCTTCTGCAGCCCTTTTTTCCATTTTCTTTTTAAAATGAAATTTTCGCTGTATTTTGGCTAATGTCTTGGTCTCTTCCAGGGGAACCCACAAACTCTGGGTACCTCTAGAATCCCTAGGATGTTGGAAAAAAAGGATGCAAATTTGGCATGGATAACTTATGTGGATAAAAAGTTATGAGAGCCTAAGTGCAAACTGCTCCTAATAGCCAAAAAAAGGCCTGAAACCTGAGGGGGAAAAGGCCTGGCAGCAAAAGTGTTAATGCCGTTTCGAAAGGGGAATATATTTAGTTACTGTTTTATGATGAGATTTTGTTGTGCCGCCTTTATAATACCCTGACACTACAAACAGTGCAGTATAATACTTAGTTGCAGCAAGTGATTATCTCCAGTAGTAATCAAAACCTGCAACATTATATGTAGGTTTTTCCACATCCTTGGATTTTATTTTTAAAATCATTGATTTTGTATCCTTATTTGTTTTATTCTTGTTTATCTGCATTCTTGTTTTTCAGAATCCATTGCTTGTCACATCCTTGTTTTTTATATCTTTGGGCTTTTATGTCTATATTTTCACATAGTTTTCACATACGTGGGTTTCCTATATCCCTTTTTGTTAGGTCTGGCATAGAGTCAGCTTTAGCCTCCTGTTTTCTAAACAATTATAAAAATGCATATAAATATATATACACAAATAAGGGCGTTTCGGAATCCTTCTTCATCCATTGGCCTGTCCAAGTGTTGTTAAAAATTTCCTAAGACCACCCCAGAATAAAGCATGGGGCAAACGGGTAGCCCACTTAAGCTTATGACTCTCAACCTCTATGAGAGATGGCATTTTTCCTTATTATAAGTGAATAGATGCCTGAAAACTAATGAGCCTAAATGTAAGGAAAGGTCGACCAATGTATGATTTAATTTCTATTGTTCATATTTCTTTGTCAATGTTTCTTTTTGTTTCTTGTGAGGGTTTAATCTGAGTAAACCTCACACCCTACTGTGGGAGACTTCTCGCATCCGGCACCAGCATTGACTTACTTATTAGGACTCTGTATTTTAGTACATCTTTGATTTTTATTGTTGTAAGAGTATAACCAGCAGTATTTACACATCCTCCACTTTAATGTTGATTATGTTGCTCTAATGCAGCATCTACCATTCATGTCATGTTGCCACAGCCACGCTTCAGCAAGAAACTAGTATAACATTCCAGAATGATTATGTTGAGAAGGCATATTATCATCAAATAAAGGATTTAAAGAAATAACTTTTTTTTAATAAGGGGTAAAAGAATCCCCCTTAGAAGGTTATGTAGTGACTTGCCCCCACACACAACTTATTCAAAAACCAAACTAGATCCAAGACAACAACATTATATAGAAGGTTGCTCCACATGGTGAGATCGGTGCAGTGAATTTGAAAGTAAGGTCACAACAAAGACAAATGTAAAACATATATTACATCAATAGGAGCCTGTAAACAGGTATAAACAAAGTTTGACAAATGGGGCAAATTGTCATTGCTAACATTCATAACAATCAATCTGCATCAAGCTCATAACTTAACTCATAGTTTCAACCTATATTTGATTTGGAACCTGGTCTTTCTCAGGACATCAAGAAAAGGATATACCCTCCAAAACCACTTAAAAGTGAGAGGAGGTACTTGTATAGGGCCTTTGTCCTGGAAAGCAGTAGAACTAGAACCATCTGCACTACTAGTTTCCGGGTCGATAGGCCTCGAAGATATACTGTGCTCAAGCTCATTATTAATGAAGCAGTGGATTCAGTCATTTGTTTGGATGCTCAAATCCTCCGGAGGAGCAAGGTTGGAAGTTAGAGCTAAGCAGGGCTGAACCAGTTTTCAATGTGCTAAAAAGCTCTCAGTGGGACAAACCTGTTTTCGTTGCCGAACATGGATATGACCTCCCTGTGCAAGCCTTATCATCTTTTCCTTGTCATCCGGAGGAAGAAATATGACTAAGTCATTGCCAGACTTCTTTTGGGGGGGTCCTTGGGTCAAGCAGAGTCTACTGAGCCTCAACCTTGGGGGTTGATGTTGTTTGCCTCTGATGTCCTGTAGAACCCCTTCAGCATTTGACCTTCAGTGATAGCAATGACAATCAGTCGCAAGCTTCTCAGGGAGGTAGTGTGGGGTTGCTGAAGATCAAGTTTCAACAATTATACAGTAGCAACTGATTAACCAACTCAGTGCATTACTTTCAGGATGAAAAGTACATAATGCACACTAGAATTAAATACTTCACACACTATTTGTGACATAATGCAATTTAGTGCCCTGGATGCTGGGGTTAGCTGTGTCTTAACCTGCTACTTTCTCCTGAGTTCCCCGCTTCTGGTCCAGAAAGCCAGGAATAATAAAGTTGTAGCATAATTAGCCTCAGGTGAAGATTATCCACAATATGGTATAAATGAGTTCAATCTCTCAGAGGTGAAGGTTGTTCTCACAGAGTGAGGTATGAAAGTTCCACCTGTGGTGCCTCTGCCATGGTCAGTTGGTTCTTTGACTTCATCCCTGCATTTCCATTCTCCCACTATGTTGAATTTGATGCTGGCAGGTGGTTGCCTTGCTAGCATGAATGGTGGCTCTGACAGATGTTGGATCACCCTCTGAAGAGGTGGGTAATTGTACGTTTGCAGTGCCCTGAATGATCCACTCACAGTGTAGCCATGTGGAGGCCACCTTCTGGGGCAGCAGGACAACCCACATGCCCCACCTCAGCAAGGTATTTTGGGCCAGCCCTTGCTGTCTCTGGGCAATAGCAGGACAGGTCAAACCATGTTTTTCTTCTAGTCACAGTGGAGCAGATCAAGCAGCGTTTTCTTCTCTGCTCACAGCGGCGCAGGTCATATCACACTTCCAAAGTTCTCATCTTGATCCATTGGACAGCCTGATACCCACAATCACCACATACACAGTTCGCTTTGCTCCATTCACCTACTCTGGCAAACCCTAAAAGCACCAGTGCCACTCTCCACCTGGCTCTTCCAGGATAGTCACTCCTCCTGCAGGGCTATATATTCCTTGCCTCTCTCTTCTTACCAGGCTTATCGATGCTCATGCCAGGTAGGAAGCTCTTTCTGGCATGGATCATGCCAGGTAAGAAGCTCTTTCAGGCATGGGATAACCACAGAAACCACCTCTTATTGCACACAGCCCTTTAAGTACTCTCTGGGGGACTCCCTTCTTTGGTCATAGAGAACTTGGAACTGAAACAATTTATACAGTTGAAGCAAAATAGAAATATGGATCCATGGCTAGCACTTTCAGAAGCAGTTTGGGGTAGTTCTCTTTTCAAGGGCTCTCTTCAGACATACTCCAGTCTCAGCCTTGGTGTAGAGTGATGCTTCTCACAGAAGGGTAGTGTAGGAAAGTCCTCCTTTTTTTGCCTGATCACCCCCACTCTTTTTGGATAGGTACTGGTGGTTACTGACTCTTGGCTGTGCCCTGGGTACTGCTAACCAGTCCCAGGGCCTGTGCTCTGTGTAAAATGGATATGCAAATTAGGCTAATTATAATTGGCTAAGTTAACCTACCTATAAGTCCCTAGTATATGGTAGGGCATGTAGGTTTAGGGACCACAGCATAGGTGGTGCACACCTAGGTGCACTGCTGAGGTGCCCAGTGTCATTTTAAAAGCAAGCCTGCCTTGCTGGCTGCTTTTAAATTAAAGTTATATGCAAATTCGACTTTGGAATTAAAGGTACTTCCAAAGTCTTAAACTACCGTATTTTTACATATAAGTCACCCCTAAGGTGTGCCCTATGTGCCCCTAGGGCTGGGTGCCATGTAACTATAAGCAGGGACTTTATAAAAATAGATTTATAAGCCCTGGTGAGGTAAAAACAGCCAAATTCGTTTTTCCCTCATTGAAGTAAATGGCCTTCATAGGCTAGAATGGGCAGACTTTATTTTAAATTTTAAAGTCTCCTTAAATGTTACATACCAAGAATTTGGTATCAAATTAATTGTTGTAATAAATCCCACAACTTCCAGTTGTTGGATTTAATATAACTTGTTCAGGTAAAAAGTTTAGACTTTACCTAAAAAGTTGCCAATTTCAGCTCTGCATTGTTTTTGCTGCTGTGCTCTGATTGGCCAGCCTGCAGCAGCTTCTGCCAGGCTACTTTGATGAGGTGTGAAGTGGCCTGGCTTCACACAAAGGAATGTGCTTGGGGGAGAGAATCTCCCCTCAGCAGATGGTGAGGCAGGAAGGGGGAGGGCTGGCAAACTGGTCTTCAAAGGCAGAGAAGGACATCTGGAGCACCCAGCAACACCCCCACATCCTGCAACCCCAGACAGCTAGGTGCCCCCTTGATTAGATTAGGAGAGGGCAGGAGAGGGGTGTGTTTATGATTTTTAGCCACACCAGTGGGTGGGCTCAGCCAGATGTAACCTCCAAAAATCAGATTCAGCCATGTTGGAGTTTTTAGAGACTGTTGCCTTTTGGGATGGATTTTTGCCACACTTCCCAGGAAGTGGTCATCACAGGGGGACGACCCTGTACCTGATTGGAGAACCAGGGCCCCCCTGCTTTTCACCCAGGAGCAAGAATAAAACTGGCAGACCTGCCCCCACACCTCAGATCCCCGCCAACTTTCAAGAAGAAGGAACTTAAGGAGAAGAAGGACTGCCCTGCTGGACCCCTGGCCTGCACCTGGACACTGCACTCAGAAGGACTGCACCAGCTGCACACTTGGGCTTCACCACAAGAAGGACTTTGCCTGGCTTCAACTTTTTCAAGGAGGGACTCCCTGTTTGCTATAGGTGAAAAATTGCTATCCAGAGTCCCCTGCACCAACTCCAAAAAAAGAGACCAGTTGACCACTGCCCAGTGGCCAAAAAGGAGTTTGCGCCAGGTGCATTCTGGGAGTTGAAGTCCGCACCCCCCAAGGACCATCACAGAACTTCTGGACCCTTGGGGTGAGCTGTGGACCCCAAAAGAACCTTAAAAGAACATCTGGGTGAAGCCCCAGAAGTTTGGAGAAGATTTGACAAATTTTGTAAAAAAGCTCCAGAGAGGGACCGACCCGCCGCGGAAATTCTAGCCGGCTTGCCTCAACCGCGACCCGGCCTGACTTCGTGGTTCGTCCCGGTAAAGAAAAACATCCGAAAAAGAGACTAAGACCGAACGTAAAAAGTTGACCGGGACCTCCCAGCCATCGTATCCGAGAAGGGCTCCACGGACGTCGGATCAAGATCCAGGTTTACCCCGGTCGAAGGATTTTCATCTCGAAAAAACGACTAAGTCCGAAGGTAGAAATCACCACCGAGGAAACCCACATCGCGTATCCGGACAAGGGCTCCAGGAGGTCGGATTCAACTGGCAGGTTCGTCCCGGTGAAGAAAAACTTCAAAATAAAGACTAAGTCAGAAGGTAACTTTTCAACCGAGGCCTCCCGCGACTTGTAGCCGAGCAGGGCTCCATCGCGGTCGGCCTGAAACTTTGACTTTGTCCCGGTCCTGGTGCAACCAGATGACCCGATTGGCGCTTTTTGTTTCTAAGCGCTAGAAAAATAATAATACTTTAAAAATTCATATTTCCGGTTCCCCTGAACCGATTTTAATCGTTTTTGTGTCATTTTAAAGATAAAAATATAAACTATTTTTATAAATTGGTTTTGGATTTTTAAACTGTTTCCTGTGTTTTATTTGATTACTGTTTTGTGATATTTGAATGCTTTACACACTGTCTCCTAAGTTAAGCCTTGACGCTCGTTGCCAAGCTACCAAGGGTTGAGCTGGGATTAATTTACTGAGACCTAACTGTACCTAGGTGGAGGTTAGTGGCTTGTTGCTAGGTGTAGGTACCTACCTGCCCTTACCAATAACCCATTTTCCAACATTTTTGGTGGCAGCGGTGGGATCCTGTACTTGTGTTCAGTATCACGTTACAGTTTAAGTAAAACAAATTAAAAATCCTTTAAATTGTCTTAGTGCAAAAAAAAAAAAAAATTATTTTTAATTGTAAGTTTTTTTTTTTTTTTTAATTAATTTGGATTAATTTCAATTATTGTATTTTTGTAATTTTTCTAAATTCTTGTTTCCAATTTTTGCAAAAAGTTTTTGTTGACACAAAACTAGGGAACCATGGAGCTTGATCTGGCTAGCCTACCCACACTGACAGTAGTCCAGCTTAGGGGGTTGTGTATTGAGAGAGGGTTGCCTGCAACCACTGATCTCAGGAAGCAAATCCTGATTAAATCCCTGACAGCATGGGCTGATGCCCAAGAGGTAGAGACAGAGGAAGCTCCAGAGGTGGAAGAAAAAGGGGAAGATGCTAACTCTAACCACTCAGGGGAGGGAAGGCATCTGAGCCTAAGTGAGGAAGAGGAAGAACGGTCCTCAGTAGACACAGTCACTAGGGGTAGACCCAAAGCTAGTGGTAGGAAGGGGGTCCCTTCAGGAGGAGAGAACCCGTCCACCAGAGAAAGAGAGCTGGAGGCCCAGCTAGCATACATAGCTTTGGAAGCAGAGAAGCTGGCCCTAGAAAAGAAAAAGTGGGCAAGCAAAGAGAAAAGAGATGGTGGCAGCGATAAAGAGGCTGAGGTGTCCCTGGGTGGGGGTTTTGCCCCCAGATTACCCAAAGGGGTGGTTCCTGCCTATGTAGAGGGGGATGACATAGATAAGTGGCTGGGGGCCTTTGAGAGGGCCCTCCAGATGAGGAAAGTCAAGCCTCAGTACTGGGGTTCACTTCTTTGGGAGTTAGTTCCCAACTCTGGGAGGGATAGGCTCCTAACCATGAGTGGGGAGGATGCAGACTCATACCCCAGTATGAAGAGTTGCTTGACTAAAAAGTTTGGTCTGACCCCAGAGCAGTATAGGCTCAAGTTTAGGGACACCCAAAAGACAAGCACCCAGTCCTGGGTGGACTTTGTGGACATTTCAGTAAAGGCACTGGAGGGCTGTATACAGGGCAACAGGGTAAGTACCTTTGTGGGGCTGTACAATTTGATTATGAGGGAGCACCTTCTAACTAATTGTGTCCAAGAGAGGCTCCGCCAGTATCTAGTAGACTCTAGGTTGACCAACCCCAGAGAGCTGGGGGAGGCAGCAGATGACTGGTTAAGAACTAGGGTTAACCAGAAACCCCCAGGGGGTGATCAGAAAAAGGGAGGACATGGTTCTTCTCAGGGGAAGAACCAGGGGAAAGATGATAAAAAACCCAAAGAGTCCTCACAAGAGTCCCCAAAAACTTCTCAGGGAGGGGGAGCCCCGAGCCAATTCACTTTTAAAAGGAAAGGGTATCAGGGAAAGAATTTTGATCCTGCTAAAGCAGGAAGGTTTCAGGAGCTTGCTAAGGCCGGCAAGTGTTTTGATTGTCATCAACCTGGACATAAAAGAGGAGATGCTATCTGCTCCAAGAAGCCCCCCACTGGTGGGCAATCCCAGGGGATTGCTAGTGTAGGGTTGGGGGTGGAAGTTGGCCCATGGGTGGAATCAGGGTACACTGAAGTCACTTTAGTATCCGTGGGTGGGGTGGACATTGCAACTATGGCCACCTTACCTCCCATCATGGAGAGGTATAGGCAGAGGCCTAAAGTCAATGGGACTGAAGTGGAAGCTCTGAGAGATACAGGAGCCAGTGTGACAATGGTCACAGAAAAGCTGGTTTCTCCAGAGCAGGTCTTACCTGGTGTCTTCCACCAGGTGACTTATGCAGATACCAGAACCAAACTCCATCCCATGGCTATGGTGAGTCTGGAATGGGGAGGTGTGACTGGCCCTAAAAAGGTAGCTGTAGCTCCTGCCCTCCCAGTAGAGTGTCTGCTGGGAAATGATCTTGAAGCATCTGAATGGTCAGAAGTGGAGAGAAGGGTCCATGCACAGATGCTGGACCTCCCTGAATGGGTGTGTGCTGTGACCAGGTCACAGGCAGCACAACAGGGAAATGCTGGACACTTGGACCCTGGAACAATGGGCCAAGCCTCCAAGAAAAAGAGAAAGGGCACTGGGTCTGGATTGCCAGCCCCAACAAGTACAGAGGGTCAGGAAGAATCCAACCCTGAGGGGGAGGATCTGAACTCTGAGGGAGGGACACTTTCCCTGCAAACTATGCCTGATTTGGCAGAACTGCAAGGGGCAGGTGGGCCCACCAGAGAAGATGTGTGCCAGGGACAAAGAGAGTGTCCCACTCTTGAGAGCCTGAGGCAGACTGCTGCCAGGCAAGAACAAGGGGATACCAGTGGGTCCCACAAGGTTTACTGGGAGGATGGAGTTCTCTACACGGAGGCAAGGGCCCTCAAACCAGGGGCTACTAGGAGAGTAGTGGTCCCCCAGAAGTATAGATAATTCCTCCTTACCTTAAGCCATGATATCCCCTTAGCTGGTCATTTGGGACAGACCAAGACCTGGAACAGGCTGGTCAACCATTTTTATTGGCCCCAAATGTCAGAAAAAGTCAGGGAGTTTTGCAGCTCCTGTGTCACCTGTCAAGCCAGTGGCAAGACAGGAGGCAAACCAAAGGCTCCCCTGATACCACTGCCAGTGGTTGGGACTCCCTTTGAGCGGGTGGGGATTGACATTGTTGGTCCCCTAGACCCACCAACTGCTTCAGGTAACAGGTACATTGTGGTGGTAGTGGACCATGCCACCAGGTACCCTGAGGCAATACCCCTCCGGACAGTCACTGCTCCCACAGTGGCTAGGGCCCTACTTGGTGTGTTCACCAGAGTGGGATTCCCAAAGGAGGTGGTCTCAGATAGGGGCACAAACTTTATGTCAGCCTATCTGAAAGCCATGTGGGATGAGTGTGGTGTTACTTATAAGTTCACTACCCCCTACCACCCACAGACCAATGGTCTGGTGGAAAGATTTAATAAGACCCTGAAGGGCATGATCATGGGTTTGTCTGACAAACTCAGGAGGAGATGGGATGTCCTCCTCCCATGCCTGCTGTTTGCCTACAGAGAGGTGCCACAGAAGGGGGTTGGATTCAGCCCCTTTGAGTTACTGTTTGGGCACCCTGTAAGAGGCCCATTGTGCTTGGTGAGAGAGTCTTGGGAAAAGCCTCTCAAAGAATCCAAGGAGAATGTGCTAGATTATGTACTGGGCCTGCGGTCACGCATGGCTGAGTATATGAAGAAGGCAAGCAGAAACCTGGAGGCCAGCCAGGAGCTCATGAAGCTCTGGCATGATCAAAAGGCTACCCTGCCTGAGTATCACCCAGGACAGCTGGTGTGGGTTTTGGAGCCCATGGCTCCTAGGGCACTACAGTCCAAGTGGACTGGGCCCTATCCAATTCTGGAGAAAAAAGGTGAGGTCACATACTTGGTGGACCTTGGCACCCCCAGGAATCCTCACAGGATCCTGCATGTTAACAGGATGAAACCCCACCAGGACAGGGCAGACATGACCATGCTAATGGTCACTGATGAAGGGAAGGAGGAGGAGGGTGAACCTCTGCCAGACCTCCTGTCCTCAAAGGCAAAAGATGGGTCAGTGGTGGGAGTGGTACTCTCTCCCAAATTGACAGACCAGGAACAAAAAGACTGTAAGCAAGTTTTGGGACAGTTTGCTAGTCTGTTCTCCCTGACCCCAGGACTCACCAATTGGTGTGTCCATGATGTTGACACTGGTGACAGCTTGCCTGTCAAGAACAAGCTGTACAGGCTGTCTGACCAGGTCAAGGCCAACATCAAAGCTGAAGTGGCTAAGATGTTGGACCTCAAGGTAATTGAGCCCTCTGATAGTCCTTGGTCCAGTCCAGTGGTACTGGTGCCCAAAGCTAATCCCCAAGGTGGGAAGAAAGAATTGAGATTCTGTGTGGACTACAGAGGTCTAAACGCAGTCACTAGGACTGATGGTCACCACATACCTAGAGCTGATGAGCTCATTGACAGGCTGGGGGCTGCCAAATTCCTGAGCACATTTGATCTGACCTCAGGATATTGGCAGATTGCCTTAAGTCCAAGAGCTAAGGAGAGGTCAGCATTTTCCACACCAGAGGGCCACTTTCAGTTCAAGGTGATGCCCTTTGGCATGAAAAATGCTCCTGCCACCTTCCAACGGTTGGTGAACAGAGTCCTATCTGGGTTGGAATCTTTCAGTGCAGCTTATCTGGATGATATAGCTGTATTTAGTTCCACCTGGAAGGACCACCTGGTCCACCTGAAGGAAGTGCTTCAGGCCCTGCTTCAAGCAGGCCTGACTATCAAGGCAAGCAAGTGCCAGATAGGGCAAAGCTCTGTTGTGTACCTGGGCCACCTTGTTGGTGGAGGCCATGTACAATCTCTCCAGCCCAAGATCCAGACTATCCTGGATTGGGAGGCTCCAAAAACCCAGACTCAGGTCAGGGCCTTTCTTGGCCTGACTGGGTACTACAGGAGGTTTGTTCAGAATTTTGGGACCATAGTGGCCCCTCTGACTGAGCTTACCTCCAAGAAACAGCCCAAGAAGGTCATTTGGACCCCAGAGTGTCAGAAAGCTTTTGACACCCTAAAGCAGGCTATGTGTTCAGCACCAGTGTTACTGGCCCCTGACTATAGCAAGGAGTTTGTAGTACAAACAGATGCTTCAGAGGAAGGGATTGGGGCAGTGTTAGCACAAGTTAATGAAGAGGGCCATGATCACCCAGTTGCCTTCATCAGAAGGCGACTACTCCCCAGAGAGAAAAAATGGAGTGCCATTGAGAGGGAGGCCTTTGCTGTGGTCTGGTCCCTGAAGAAGTTGAGGCCTTACTTGTTTGGCACTCACTTCCGTGTACAAACTGACCACAGACCTCTCAGATGGTTGATGCAGATGAGGGGGGAAAACCCAAAACTGTTAAGGTGGTCCATTTCCCTACAGGGGATGGACTTCACAGTGGAGCACAGACCTGGGACTGCCCATGCCAATGCAGATGGCCTTTCCAGGTTTTTTCACTTAGCTGATGAGGACTACCAGGGTGTAGGTTAGTACCCATCACCTTTCATCTGGGGGGGGCAGAGTAGGAAAGCACTCCTTTTTTTGCCTGATCACCCCCACTCTTTTTGGATAGGTACTGGTGGTTACTGACTCTTGGCTGTGCCCTGGGTACTGCTAACCAGTCCCAGGGCCTGTGCTCTGTGTAAAATGGATATGCAAATTAGGCTAATTATAATTGGCTAAGTTAACCTACCTATAAGTCCCTAGTATATGGTAGGGCATGTAGGTTTAGGGACCACAGCATAGGTGGTGCACACCTAGGTGCACTGCTGAGGTGCCCAGTGTCATTTTAAAAGCAAGCCTGCCTTGCTGGCTGCTTTTAAATTAAAGTTATATGCAAATTCGACTTTGGAATTAAAGGTACTTCCAAAGTCTTAAACTACCTTATTTTTACATATAAGTCACCCCTAAGGTGTGCCCTATGTGCCCCTAGGGCTGGGTGCCATGTAACTATAAGCAGGGACTTTATAAAAATAGATTTATAAGCCCTGGTGAGGTAAAAACAGCCAAATTCGTTTTTCCCTCATTGAAGTAAATGGCCTTCATAGGCTAGAATGGGCAGACTTTATTTTAAATTTTAAAGTCTCCTTAAATGTTACATACCAAGAATTTGGTATCAAATTGATTGTTGTAATAAATCCCACAACTTCCAGTTGTTGGATTTAATATAACTTGTCCAGGTAAAAAGTTTAGACTTTACCTAAAAAGTTGCCAATTTCAGCTCTGCATTGTTTTTGCAGCTGTGCTCTGATTGGCCAGCCTGCAGCAGCTTCTGCCAGGCTGCCTTGATGAGGTGTGAAGTGGCCGGGCTTCACACAAAGGAATGTGCTTGGGGGAGAGAATCTCCCCTCAGCAGATGGTGAGGCAGGAAGGGGGAGGGCGGCCAAACTCGTCTTCAAAGGCAGAGAAGGACATTTGGAGCACCCAGCAACACCCCCACATCCTGCAACCCCAGACAGTTAGGTGCCCCCTTGATTAGATTAGGAGAGGGCAGGAGAGGGGTGTGTTTATGATTTTTAGCCACACCAGTGGGTGGGCTCAGCCAGATGTAACCTCCAAAAATCAGATTCATCCATGTTAGATTTTTAGAGACTGTTGCCTTCTGGGATGGATTTTTGCCACACTTCCCAGGAAGTGGTCATCACAGGGGGACGACCCTGTCCCTGATTGGAGAACCAGGGCCCCCCTGCTTTTCACCCAGGAGCAAGGATAAAACTGGCAGACCTGCACCCACACCTCAGATCCCCTCCAGAATTCAACATAAAGGAACTAAAGAAGAAGAAGGACTCCCCTGCTGGACCCCTGGCCTGCACCTGGACCCTGCACTCAGAAGGACTGCACCAGCTGCACACTTGGGCTTCACCACAAGAAGGACTTTGCCTGCCTTCAACTCTTTCAAGGAGGGACTCCCTGTTTGCTACAGGTGAAAAATTGCTAAACCAGAGTCCCCTGCACCAACTCCTGAAGAAAGCGACCAGCTGACCACTGTCCAGTGGCCAAAAAGGAGTTTGCGCCAGGTGCATTCTGGGAGTTGAAGTCCGCACCCCCCAAGGACCATCACAGAACTTCTGGACCCTTGGGGTGAGCTGTGGACCCCAAAAGAACCTTAAAAGAACATCTGGGTGAAGCCCCAGAAGTTTGGAAAAGATTTGAGAATTTTTGGAAAAAAGCTCCAGAGAGGGACCGACCCGCCGCGGAAATTCTAGCCGGCTTGCCTCAACCGCGACCCTGCCTGACTTCGTGGTTCGTCCCGGTAAAGAAAAACATCCAAAAAAGAGACTAAGTCCGAACGTAAAAAGTTGACCGGGACCTCCCAGCCATCGTATCCGAGAAGGGCTCCATGGACGTCGGATCAAGATCCAGGTTTACCCCGGTCGAAGGATTTTCATCTCGAAAAAACGACTAAGTCCGAAGGTAAAAGTCTCCACCGAGGAAACCCACATCGCGTATCCGGACAAGGGCTCCAGGAGGTCGGATTCAACTGGCAGGTTCGTCCCGGTGAAGAAAAACTTCAAAATAAAGACTAAGGGCCTGATTCTAACTTTGGAGGACGGTGTTAAACCGTCCCAAAAGTGGCGGATATACCACCTACCGTATTACGAGTCCATTATATCCTATGGAACTCGTAATACGGTAGGTGGTATATCCGCCACTTTTGGGACGGTTTAACACCGTCCTCCAAAGTTAGAATCAGGCCCTAAGTCTGAAGGTAACTTTTTAACCGAGGCCTCCCGCGACCTGTAGCCGAGCAGGGCTCCATTGCGGTCGGCCTGAAAGTTTGACTTTGCCCCGGTCGAGGTGCAACCAGATGACCCGATTGGCGCTTTTTGTTTCTAAGCGCTAGAAAAGTAATAATACTTTAAAAATTCATATCTCCGGTTCCCCTGAACCGATTTTAATCGTTTTTGTGTCATTTTAAAGATAAAAATATAAACTATTTTTATAAATTGGTTTTGGATTTTTAAACTGTTTCCTGTGTTTTATTTGATTACTGTTTTGTGATATTTGAATGCTTTACACACTGTCTCCTAAGTTAAGCCTTGACGCTCGTTGCCAAGCTGCCAAGGGTTGAGCTGGGATTAATTTACTGAGACCTAACTGTACCTAGGTGGAGGTTAGTGGCTTGTTGCTAGGTGTAGGTACCTACCTGCCCTTACCAATAACCCATTTTCCAACAGGTAGTCTCCAGCCTGGTACAACAATAAAGGTACAAAGAGGTATATGCTTTGTTCACCTTGCTGTCATCATTCAGACTGAACAGCAGACAGGGGAAAAACAAAAGTTTAGCCTCACCTAAAGAGTATCTTTCACTTTGAACAAGAGAGACTGCAGTCCAACCCATACACCTCTGCGTCTATCAAATGGAAATGTTACAGGAAGGCTAATCAGCAGTTCCTCTCAATAAAAGGACAAGCTGTATTTCTAAAGCAGCCTAGTTTATTTTTTCCTCACTCAGAGGGTCATTCTGACCCTGGCGGCCGGTGGCCGCCAGGGCCACCGACCACGGGAGCACCGCCGACAGGCTGGCGGTGCTCCAATGAGCATTCTGACCGCGGCGGTTCAGCCGCGGTCAGAAGCGGAAAGTCAGCGGTCTCCCGCTGACTTTCCGCTGCTCATTGGAATCCTCCATGGCTGCGGAGCGCGCTCCGCAGCCATGAGGATTCTGACCCCCCCTACCGCCATCCAGTTCATGGCGGGAAAGCCGCCCTGAACAGGATGGCGGTAGGGGGGGTCGCGGGGCCCATGGGGGCCCCTGCCGTGCCCATGCCAATGGCATGGGCACGGCAGGGGCCCCCGTAAGAGGGCCCCAAAATGTATTTCACTGTCTGCCTTGCAGACAGTGAAATACGCGACGGGTGCAGTAGCACCCGTCGCACCTTCCCACTCCGCCGGCTCGATTACAAGCCGGCATCCTCGTGGGAAGGTCGTTTTCCCCTGGGCTGGCGGGCGGTTTAACTGGAACCGCCCGCCAGCCCAGGGGAAAACTCGTAATACCCGCCGCGGTCTTTTGACCGCGGCGCGGTAATTTGGAGGGCGCGATCCTGGCGGGCGGCCTCCGCCGCCCGCCAGGGTCATAATGAGGCCCTCAGTGTCTAGGTGTCCTCTCTCCAACTTCAGCAATGTCAGCAATACACTTCCACTGCCTGGTAAAACAAGCTCACTTCCATCTATCACACAAGCCCAGGCTAGGAGTGTTAGACCTGACAGCCTTAGGGCGTTCTTCCCCTCAATGTTTTACCTTCCTCCTCCACATTTCTGACCCCATTTTTGATGGTATTAGGACACTGTGCACTTTACCACCGTTAACTAGCACTAAAGTGCCCTAAACATAGTGGTTCATTCCCAATTAGAATATTTAATTTACTTATAAATCCCTAGTAAAGTGGTAATTCCTGTACCGGGTGACTGTAAATAAAATGTTACTCGCGGGCCTGCAGCACTAATTGTGCCAGTAGTACTTTAACTATGTCTCAGGCCTGCCATTGCAGAGCCTTTGAGTGCAGTTTACTCAGCCATGTCGACCTGGCAAAATAAACCTTTTGCCTGACCCAAACGTTCCTTTCTCATACATATAAGTCACCCCCTAAGGTATGTCCTGGACAACCCAGAGGGCAGGGTGCAATGTATTTAAAAGACAAGACATGTACATTTAGGTTTTACATGTCCTGGTAGTGAAAAACACTCAAATTTGATTTTCATTACTGCAAGGCCTATATCTCCCATAGGCTAACATTGGGATTGCCGTATTACACTCTACAACTGTAATTCTAATTGAGAAGAGATAAACCCTCCAAGTCTGGTGTCTCTTGAATCACAATTTTAAACCCAAACTCATGGTGAAGTTGGATTTTAAATTGCAATTATGAAAATGCTAATTTTAGAATGTTGACATTTTCTTGCTTTAGCCATTTGGTGCCTGAAGCCTGTCTCAAATGACTTGGTGTAGCTGACAGGTGGGCTTTGTGTATTCCTCCTATACAGTTACACACAATGGGAGCTTAGGTGTTTCTCAATAGGCCATCTCTGATAGGATGGAAGCTCTGCACAGCCTCACTTACACCTGAATAGACTGTGTCCTGTCCACACACAAATGGCTTAATTTTACCCTGTAGTGACCTTGGAACCACTGCAGGAAGAGAGGACATCTGTGCACTTCAAAGGAATGTCTTTGAAGTCTACCCAACTTCCAAGGCACCACTGGGTCTAATTACTGGACCTCAGACACCACCTCTTCTCTACGTTTCTGGACCTGTGGTTACTCTGCCAGGAAGAAGGACTGCTGTGCTACTGAAGGACTGTTACTGTGCTGGGCTGCACTTTTCTGGATTCCTGCTTTGCTGTGCTGATCTGCTGCCTGCTGCCCTTTTGCCTGGGTGAGAAGGACTGGACCTCCATCTCTTGAATCCAGAACCCAGAATGACTCCAATGGCTAGTTGGCTGGCCTACTAATCTTAAACCTCAGGGACATAACAGGCTTCCAACCTACTTGAACCTGCACCTGGACTCTGCCATCTATGAGTCTACCCTGCCAAGTGGTGCCACCCAAGTCCTGCACCTTGTATGTGGGTCTAAGGTGCTTGCCAGCAGAACAATGCCTCTTCACAGCTGAGCGGCACACCCCTGAGGAAAATCGACACATTGCTGCTGCTGCTTGGATTGGGCCGATCACAACGTGCATCTCAGCTGTGCAACACATCTTTGACACGGATCCATGCAACTCTTCGCAACCAAGATTTAAGGTACTCTGTTCAGTGGGCCTAACTGGGCCCCATTAGCTGGCCCACACTCCATCGCAGTCAGCATGTACTTGTGACTTTGTCCTGGTCTGGCCTGATCAGATATCCCCATTAGAGCTTTTTGCTTTTTGGTGCTACTTGTCACTATAAACTTCAAAATTCAGGGCCAGATTTATAAGGCCCTAGCACCTCCTTGTGCCACATTAGTGTCATTTTGTTTACTCTAATGTGGCTCAACGAGGCAGAAATGTGCCAAGGTGCGCCGTATTGTAAATATGGTGCAGCCATGGTGTTGTTAGGTGGCGGTAGGGGAATGCAAGAAAAGAGGCGCTTTGAGATCGATGCACCATGTTCTTGTAATTCTGGCCCTCAGTATCTCCGGTTACAACTGGATTGTTGTTCTTTTGGTCTTGTTTAATTTATTAAAATCAGAGCTATTTTCATAAACTGGTCTGAATCATTTAGGCCCATATTTATACTTTTTTAGTGCCGCATTTGCGGCAGTTTTTGACGCAAAAGCGGCGCTAAAAAAGTATAAATATGGGCCTTAGTGTGGTATTTTCACTGTTTGGAGTGTTGTACAAAGACTTTACACACTGCCTCTAAGTTAAGCCTGACTGCTCTGTGCCAAGCTACCAGAGGATGAGCACAGGTTAATTTGGGGTTTGCATGTACTTTACCCTGACTAAGATAGTGGTTGCTGCTTGACCAGGACTTACACCCCATTCGACCAATAAACCAGAGCCATATTTATGAGGCACTTGAACTCACCCATGCATCACTTTTTGTGGCACAACAGTGGCTCAAACCACTAACTTATCTTATCAGACCACACAAAGCTGCTTTGCATTGCTTTGAAAAACCTCATAAATATGTAGTTAGGCACGGCAGCACAAATCACTGCGTTGCCTTACTCGGCGCTAGGGAGGCATTCATGTAAATCTGGGGATTCGCCAAAACCTTACACATCCCCAGGGGAGGCACAATGAGGGGAAATATCACTATTTCTCTTTTATTTCCCTCTTTTTATGTGTGCTGCATTCTGCCCCCAATTTCCAACAAGGGGCATCCAAAAATGGTTTCTGCAGCTCTCCACTCTTCTGGTTCATCGATACATACAATGCATGTACCATGCATGGTACATACACAAGCACACACAACAAACTCTTGGGATGTAAACACTAGGATCATGGTTAGTGCAAACAAGTGGAACATTACCCAAGTGTCCAGTGGGTCTCCACCCCAGTGACAGAGATAAAAAGGCATGGTCACAGCTATCGATAAGCAAAATACTGTCCTTTGTAACTACCACTCAATGTACTAAACCGAGAAAGAGGCAGTAGTCCATTTTTAGTGCAGGGAGGGCATGCAGGAAAGGTCCAGGACCTCACATGCCAAGAACAGCCCTAGGTGTCTGCACATATTCTAGGTTAGTGTGAGAAAACCAGGATAGCAGGTAAAGGTAGTCAGGTACTCAGGGCAGTGAAAACAACTGTACAACATGCAAGGGTCATTCCTGTCCCAACAGTCATACCTATCTCCAACTGCCAGGAAAGTTATTTCTAGTCAGCCCTGCAGCCACAAGCACCTACTGCTTTGTAAGCAATAGATCAGTTATCTGATTGTTGGAGAGCAGATCCAGTCCCTGGGGACCAGCAAAGGTCAAGAGAATGGGGTCATCTTTATTTCCTTCAGAAGTAGTTAAGAGACTTTGAGTCCTTGTTTCAGCAAAGCTTTCTTCTTTAGGTGTAGGTTTCCCAGGTCAAGGAATATACTGAGATGGTAGTGTCATAATTGCCAGATGTCTCCTGTGGACTAGTCTGTGTAATTTTATCACCCATCCCTATTTTATCACAGTCCCTCATCTTCTCTTAAAAAACTTATTTTTTGTTTCACTGTAAAATTGCCCAGGAGCTCGTGTTTCATTGTGGCAGAAACTTACTACCACCAGCAAGTCCTGCCTTCAGCTCTTTAGCCATACCCCTATTTAGATAAGCTTTCCTCCCACATGACAGGGCATAAATTGGTTCTCTTCCCTACTGTGAGATGAGTCTCATTAGTGAAAAGGTTCATGGGAATTAATAGGAGGAGCCCTTCCTGGCAACTCCAATTCAAGAGAGGTAGTTGTAAAAGTATCCTTTGTTCTGCCAGTTGTTCCAGTCACCTCCCAGTTAAGTGCTCAGCAGTAAATGCTGTCTCTTCTACCTTGGCTCAGACGCAGGTTATTGTCCTCTGAGCTTGTGTCATTAACTGTCTCAGCCAAGAATGTATAGTCCAGCATTAGAAGGGTGTAGGAACAAAACTGGTATTAGGGCAGGTTTGATTACAACAGCGCAAAGGTTATTTTCATATAGTTGCATGTGCATTTATGTTATTAAAAATCTTTTTCCAAGCATTGGTAGGAAATAAAGATTTTAATCCTCTATATGCCCGTTTAGGGAAAAATTCAGCAAAGCCTATCCAGTAAATTCGTATTTGGTTTTATTTCACTGTGAAAGCACACTAACCCCATTATGTGGTGTACCCATTTCTTACATATTAACACCTGACCCGTGGGTTTCCAAGGCGCACTTTACCTGGTGACCTATGAATATTGAAAAAATTGACTTTTCCTTCATGGTAAAGGCTTTTCCTGCCATGTGTCACTGTGCTGCATTACAACTGCAGCCCAGCGAGAGCACAATAGATCTCCTGGAAGACATATCTGCTTGTAATATATATTGGTGTTGTAAATATATGCTGCAGCCCACGTACAACAATTAACATGCATGACATAGTTCTGCTGCATCTACATTACATCTTACAGGACAGTTAAGTAGAGCAATTGGGTAAAACCACTTTTACCAATACCATCTCAGGGCCTGAGTGATGTATTGTAGGACTGAATAGCAGTGTCACAGTGCACAGAGTCCTAATATCAGCCAAAATGTGGTCGAAAAAAAGGAAAAACATCTGGGGTGTCCATGCAAATAGTTAAATTTGCTACAAATAGCATTTTCTGAAATCATTGTACTTCTAGCAAAAAACGACTTATCTATGACTATCCACCTTGTACATCAAATTATTCAACCTAATGAACCTGGGGCCCTACGTACAATGCCTTTTTGCTGTCACAAAAGGCAAAAATTGTCGTTTGCAACCACAAAATGGCCAGGTACGATGTGCCATCCCTATTTTGCGAATCAGTGCACAGTTACCGACAAAATAGGAATTACAACTCGAAAATAGGAAGGGGCGTTGCTTCCTAACTGCGTGTCACAGTGGTATGTATGATTGTTTTGCTATCATGAATGCGGTCACAAAACAATCAGAATTAACACCAATTTCAAATTGGCGTTAACCCATTCGCAAACGGGAAGGGGTCCCCATGAGACCTCTTCCCCTTTATGAATGAAAGTGATAAAATTAAAAGAAAACTTTGCATTTTTTTGTTTAAAATGTATCCCGTTTTCCTATAATTAAAATGGGCTGCACTTAAAAAAATGCTTTATTTAAAAAGCAATCACATATATGGTGATCTTATGTCCCTAGCAGGCCCCCTTCCCTGTGAATAAGGCCTTTCCTAATGGGGTAGCAAATTGCGGCCTACCTTATGAATATTAATAGGTAGGTCGTTTGCGATCCCCATTGGGAATCGCTAAATGTGTCTGAGATACATTTGTACATTTCATTTTACGAGTCTCTAATTGTGATTTGCAATGAATCACAATTAGAGACTCACAAAATGAAATGGTCGTACATCTGTCCCCTAATTCCTAAGAGAAATTAGGGCCAGATGTATGAAAGCATTTTGCATTCACAAACGGTGCGAATGCCCGTTTGCGAATGCAAAATGCCATTTCAGAATGTATGAAATACATTCTGAACGCAATTTTAAGGAATCGCTAAAATAGCGATTCCTTAAAATTGCGACCCTGTTTAGAGAGTCGCAAATTGCGACTCTCTAAATTAGAAATCGCAAATAAGGATTCCTTATTTGCGATTCCTTAGCACATGTATGAAGCAATTCCTTAATGCGATTTTGGCATTTAGGAATCGCTAATTACCACCAAGTTGAACTTGGTGATAACCATGTGCAAAATTTAAAAATGCATTTGAAATGCATTTTTAAATTGTACATGTAAAGCAGACATGCCCTTTTGGCATGTGTGCACCTTACATGTCCCCAATTTTTTTTTTGGGGTGCAGCAGAGGGGGCCTTAGGCCCCCAGCACCCTCGGGTTTTGCATTTCCAAAATTGCGATTTCTGGTTCAGAAATCGCAATTTTGGAAATGCAAAAAAATCGCAGATATGAGCCAACAGGCCCATAGGTGCGAAGGGGGCCGGTATCACAATTTGCAAATCGGTAATAGCATTTGCAATTTTTAAGAAAACGCTATTACCGATTCGCAAATGTAATACATGGCACTTTGCGAGTCGGAAATAGCGATTTCTTAAAAATCGTTATTTCCGAATCGCAAATGGCCTTGATGATACATCTGGCCCTTAGTCTTTCAACCCTTACACCATGGCCCTGGCTCAACCAGTACCTGCAATCCACAGCGAGATTCTCCGTACCCCTGTGATATTCAACTGAGGAACCCACCCTCTAGATCTAATCATTATATGCATAAGAGAACTGCCCCTCAGGACACTATGGGGGTTATTCTAACTTTGGAGGAGGTGTTAATCCGTCCCAAAAGTGACGGAAAAGTGACGGATTTACCACCAGCCGTATTACGAGTCCATTATATCCTATGGAACTCGTAATACGGCTGGTGGTATATCCGTCACTTTACCATCACTTTTGGGACGGATTAACACTCCTCCAAAGTTAGAATAACCCCCTTTATTGGGCCATCGACAAGACCTCCCTATCTGGATCAAGTGCTCTCAAAAGTAAAGATTCTCCATCAGTGTTAATCAAAAATACATTTCCATAATGTTTTAAAATATTCCGTTTGATAACTGATTGCAACGAATAGGGAATAACACAACTTTTTTCTCACACGTTAATTGTAATCCCTAGACAGTCATGCAAGACACAGTGGCCCTCATTCTGACCTTGGCGGGCGGCGGAGGCCGCCCGCCAAAGTCCCGCCGTCAGGTTACCGTTCCGCGGTCGAAAGACCGCGGCGGTAATTCTGACTTTCCCGCTGGGCTGGCGGGCGGTCTCGTTCAGACCGCCAGCCAGCCCAGCGGGAAAGAGGCCTCCACGATGAAGCCGGCTCGGAATCGAGCCGGCGGAGTGGAAGCTGTGCGACGGGTGCAGTTGCACCCGTCGCGTATTTCACTGTCTGCGCAGCAGACAGTGAAATACATGTAGGGGCCCTCTTACGGGGGCCCCTGCAATGCCCATGCCAGTGGCATGGGCACTGCAGGGGCCCCCAGGGGCCCCGCGACCCCCCCTACCGCCATCCGGATCTCGGCGGTCCGACCGCCGGGATCTGGATGGCGGTAGGGGGGGTCAGAATCCCCGCGGCGGTGCAGCAAGCTGCGCCGCCGCGGAGGATTCAATGGGGCCGCGGTACACTGGCGGGACCCCGCCAGTGGTGCCGGTCCGACCGCGGCTTTACCGCCGCGGTCGGAATCCCCATTGAAGCACCGCCGGCTTGTCGGCGGTGCTCCCGCGGTCCTCCGCCCTGGCGGTCAAAGACCGCCAGGGTCAGAATGAGGGCCAGTATCCTCGTGTGGTTAGTATTGCTCCGTCAAAAGATGGGGTTCAGGAGGCAGATCCACTTATGGACATGGATTTACCAAGAGGTCAAAGGTTGCTTGTAATGTGAGTTTGACATGGGCTGCTTCTGGCTGGAAGCTAGCAGCATTAGCTGAGATCTGTAAAGGAAAAACAGAATATAACACAATGACATGCACAGCGCACCGTTGTAACAAGAATAAATGTTAGAAACAGTACAAACAGAATGGAACACAACATCATATTGCAATAACGCAGCACAAAAACAGCAGCACAAAAAACACAGAGAACATGACCACCGCAATACAATATGCACAAATATTCTTGTCACACATTAGCACCTCCAATATCCTGGTTTCATAACATGGTAGTAAAACGTGGTTGGAACAAGCACTGCCTTAATTTATCACCCAGGATATGAAACAACAACAGTTAAAAATGTTTGCTGATCCGCTATCGGTGATAGGTTAGCACTCCCAATTTTCAGTTTAAGTGAGATCTCACATTAGGGAAGATGGCTCGTTAAAGAAATGGGGTTGGATCGCAACAAGCGCACACTGCAGGTGCTAAGTGAAGAAGCTGCCAGATACAGAAAAAAGTTTGTGACTGGTCTATCATGTCCATGTTGGTAAGTTAAGACAGTGCTTCGTGCTAACACGTTTTACCCCTTTATTATGAAAGACGATTTCTGGAGGGGATAATGTCTAGCAGAAATGTTTACACATTACTTGTGTTACTTTTTGTTGTGGTGATGGTGATGTGTTATGAAATATTTTGGTGCTACTCTCTTTACGGGCTGTATTATTGGAATGTGAATTGTTGTACTGTGGTTATTGTATTGCATTCTGACTGTTCCATTATGCTGTGCCCTTCTTGTCGTTGACTTGTCTTGTTCTGTTGTGTATTTTTTGTGCTATGTTCTGCTATTTTCTTTAGACAAATGACCCTGCATTATTTCTGGCCAAAAGCAGCTCATGCTTTCAGAGGTCCTGTGACAAGCAATCATTAAAATTGGTTAAGGTGGTAAGTAGCGCTTCTGCAGCTTTTCAACTGTTTAAGATTTCAGCCATCCAAAACCTGTGGCAGAGACTGTGGCCCTCATTCTGACCCTGGCGGTCTTTGACCGCCAGGGCGGAGGACCGCGGGAGCACCGCCGACAAGCCGGCGGTGCTTCAATGGGGATTCCGACCGCGGCGGTAAAGCCGCGGTCGGACCGGCACCACTGGCGGGGTCCCGCCAGTGTACCGCGGCCCCATTGAATCCTCCGCGGCGGCGCAGCTTGCTGCACCGCCGCGGGGATTCTGACCCCCCCTACCGCCATCCAGATCCCGGCGGTCGGACCGCCGAGATCCGGATGGCGGTAGGGGGGGTCGCGGGGCCCCTGGGGGCCCCTGCAGTGCCCATGCCACTGGCATGGGCATTGCAGGGGCCCCCGTAAGAGGGCCCCTACATGTATTTCACTGTCTGCTGCGCAGACAGTGAAATACGCGACGGGTGCAACTGCACCCGTCGCACAGCTTCCACTCCGCCGGCTCGATTCCGAGCCGGCTTCATCGCGGAAGCCTCTTTCCCGCTGGGCTGGCTGGCGGTCTGAACGAGACCGCCCGCCAGCCCAGCGGGAAAGTCAGAATTACCGCCGCGGTCTTTCGACCGCGGAACGGTAACCTGACGGCGGGACTTTGGCGGGCGGCCTCCGCCGCCCGCCAAGGTCAGAATGAGGGCCTGTGTGCCCTATCACAGTGGTTCCCAACCTTTTGACTTCTGTGGACCCCCACTTTATCAGTACTGGAAGCCGGGGACCCCAGCTAAATCATTATTGGAATCTGAGGACCCCCCCCAATGAGTCATTACTGAAAGCTGGGGACATAGGCCCTCATTACAACCTTGGCGGTCAGTGTTAAAGAGGCGGTAACACCTCCAACAGGCTGGTGGTTAAAAAAATAGGATTACGACCATGGCGGAAGCCGCCAACATAGACAGCCACCTTAACACTCCGACCGCCACGGCAGTAGCAACAAACACTGCGGTGGTCACCGTCAACAGACAGGCGGAAGACAATGTACCACCCACCCTATCATGAGAGGCCAATCCGCCAGCCTTTCCGGGGTGGTACCAACAATATCAAAAGCATGGCGGAAACAGGACATCGAAGGGGAACCACTCATCTTCCGACACTCCACAAAGTACCAGGATGCCATTGAGCCCTAATTGCAGATCCTCCCCATGTTGGTGTATCTTCTCATACACCAGTAAGTAGAAAGAAAGCGGCAACGGCGACAATGGTGAGTACTGCACCTAGCACACGGGGGGGAGAAAAGAGAGTGACACATACATGCGGCATGCAACACCCCCACCCCTGACCCTCACCCTCACCCACAACACCATACACACTAACACATCCAACAACATTACTGATACACCCCGTCACCCCGTGGAAGAATGCAAGGACAAAAGAAAATTAGTTTAACCAGTGTTATATTGGAACATTCAGCTATATTTATTTATTTATTTTATTTGAGAGTTTTCTATAGTGCTGGCAAGACCGAGAGGGTATCAGAGCACTTTACAACAGAATAGATAATAAACGCAAGAAAAACATATGAAAAGTCAAGAGTCACATTACAGAACGATATTACAGAGGGGTTCTCATGAATGGAAGGGTAGCGATCCGAGGATGGTGGGGTGGGGAGTGAGAGACCCATATTGATGTGAGGGTTGGTGTAGGAGGTATTCTTTTCAGTAGCTTCTTGAAGTTCAGATGGGAAGGGTTCGATCTGATGTGAATGGGTAAGGAGTTCCAAATTCTCGGAGTGTTGTTTGAAAAGGAGCATGACCGAGTTTTTTGCTTGTTGGATTTTGGTAGGAGGAGGAGTGAGTTTGTGCTCCTCAGAGATCTGGTTTGACCAGCTTTCAGTAGCTTATTTGCGAGGTATTCAGGTTTCCCAGTGTGAAGGGCTTTGAGAGTTAGGCAAGCAGTGCGGAACAGGCAACGGGCCTCAATCGGGAGCCATTTAAGACTCCTCAAGGCTGGGGAGATGTGGTAAAAAAAAATAATTCCCGTCACTAGTCTGGCAGCTGCATGAAGAGTGGACCTCATAGGGGCGAGTCGGGATTTGGCCGTGCCAGTAAGGATGGAGATCCCATAGTCTAGTCTTGAGAGTGCCAGTGATTGAGTGGCCTGTTTGAGGTCATCCTGGGGAATGAAGGATTTGATTTTGTGAAGAAGTTTAAGGCTGAGGAAGGCATTGTTAGCGTTTGTCTTGATGTGATCCTGCAGAGTTAGGTTGGAGTCCAGAGACATTCCCAGGGATTTGACCGTGCTGGACGGGGAGAGAGTACATTTGAGTGTGTCAATAGATTTTAGCCATTCTTGCAGTTGAGGAAGCTGGTTAGATTTCGAGAGGAGGAGTATTTCCGTCTTGTCGTGATTAAGTTTGAGATGGTTATGCGAGAGCCAGCAGAGGGCTTCTTTAAGGGTATTGTTAAGACGGTGGATGTCTTCTAAGGAGGATAGTTCAATATAGAGTTGCGTGTCATCCGCATAGAGATGGAAGGGGATATTGGCTCGAGTAAGGATACTGGTAAGAGGGTCCATGTAGATGTTGAAGAGAGTTGGAGAGAGGACAGATCCTTAGGGGAGCCCTCTGGTAACTAGGGAGGTGGGTGAGGTCGAGTTGAGAAGCTTTACTTGCTGCGTTCCGTTTTGTAAGAAGGAGGAAGACCAGCGGAGGACAGTACCTTCAATGCCTAGTCTCTTTTGGAGGGAGTCGAGAAGGAGTTTGTGGTCGACAGTGTCAAAGGCCGCTGTTAGATCAAGGAGAATCAGAAGGCAGGGTCGGTCGGAGTCAAGGGAGTTGTGGAGGTCGTCTACTATGTTAAGGATAGCTGATTCTGTGCTACAGCCTTTCCGGAAGCCTGATTGAAGAGGATTGAGGAGGTTGTTCGTATCAATATGTTGGGTTAGTTGTTGGAGAGCACATTTTTCAAGAACTTTGGCCAGGAAGGGAAGGTTGGAGACAGGTCTGTAGTTGTGGAGGTTGTTCGGGTCGGCTCCTGGTTTCTTTGAAATCGGCATGATTTGGCCTAGTTTTAGTAGTCAGGGAACACGCCAGTCTGAAGGGAGCTATTGATGATCATAGTCCATGTAGGGGAGAGGGACTGGTGGAGTTTTTTTTGCCAGGGAGGAAGGGAGGGGGTCGGCTAGGTGGGAGGAAGTTTTGGAGGTGGACATATGTTTGGAGATGTCCAATACCAGGAGGGGTTGGAAAGATCTCCAGCTTGCGGGGGCCGACAGCTGCGTCCGGATCGGGAGAGTGATTTCAGTTTTGGGGGCCGGGTTGTTGGAGAGGTATGGAGCAGGGATAAAATTGTTAGTGGAAGGAAGGCGGGACACAATGTTGGGGGGGGTGTCCAGTGCTAGGGAAAGTTCCATCTCAGTGCTTTTATCGTTGAAGAATTTGGCAAAGTTAACGCAAGTGTCCGTGGTAGTAGGTTTACTGTTTAATTGATGTTAAAGAGCTCCTTTGGGAGGTTTATGGCTCTGTCAAGGGCATTCTGGAAAAAGGATCTTTTTTCTTTGTGAATGTGTTTTTTGTAACTTCTCCGTGCTCTTCTGAGTTGCTACAAGTGGGTGGAGGAGGGGTTGGATCTCCAAAGTCTTTCAGCAGCTCTGAGTTGTCTTCTCTCTGAATTGAGGTCATTGTTGAACCAAGCTCCGGATGGGGTGTTTCGTAGTCTTTTCAGTTTTAGAGGGGCTAGTTGATCAAGTATGGTAGTTATAGTCGAGTTGTAGTGGGTGGTTAAATCCGCCGTGGAGAGGTTGGTCGAAGGGGGGGTGAAGAAGGGAGGTGATATACCAATAGAATTTTAAATAATCAGTATATAGAAAAATTTACATTATGTACACAAGGCCGTACACTGTCCCTTGTAAATGTCCGTGGACCAGTGGTCCCAAAAAGCATGGGCGAAGCCCACACATGACACCTGCCTCAAAATGGAGAGAACACTGTAGGGGCATCAGGTCGAAAAAACATAGGCACCTCAGGGGGAACGGGAGGGGGGGCACCTCAGCCGGAATATGGTACGACGCCACTGCTCCTCGAGTGGGCTCCATGCCCACTGCCTGGTCCTGGGGAGTGCAAAGACACGGTCTCTCAAGTGGGTGGTTTGCCCACTGCTTAGTCCTGAGGTGTGCAAAGCCACAGTCTCTCAAGTCTCTCAAGTGGGTGGTTTGCCCACTGCTTGATCCTGGGGAGTGCAAAGCCACAGTCTCTCAAACGGATGGCTTCTTCCAATGGTTCTGGAGGGGGCATTGTGCCCAGTCTGCTTCATCCTGCCAAGGATTGGGGGAGTGGATGCCTTTCTCCACTGGTTCTGGAGGGGGCATTGTGCCCAGTCTGCTTCATCCTGCCAAGCATTGGGGGAGTAGATGCATATCTCCACTGGTTCTGGAGGGGGCATTGTGCCCAGTGATGCCTCACCTGGGGTGTGGCAGTTCACATTCTCTCACCTGGGTGTCTGAGCCATGAGATGTGCATGGAACAGGTAGCATGATACTCCATGGAGGCAGAGCCACACTCCATCCTGCGGCAACTTAGGCTGCAAACTGCTGGTAGTGCCAGTGCTGGTGGTGGTTCCTCATGTGGTTGTCCAGGGTCCAGGACGTCACCGGCAGCCTCGGATGGCTTCCCACTGGTGATGCTGCTGAAGTCCAATGTAGTGGCACTGGCTGGGCATGTAGCGGGGAGGATGGTGGTGCAGGTGGCTGCGGCAGTGGCTGCGGTGGAGATGCTACAGGTGCTGCCCGTGGTGCAGGTGTCTGTAGTGGTTGAGGGAGACACCAGACCGTCTCTGGCAGCCTCGGACAGCTGATCCTTAGGGAGGATGCTGCAGACTGACGTTGTGGCAGCGGTGGTGCAGGCGGCAGTGCAGGCGGCGGTACAGGTGGCGGTGCAGGTGGTGGTGCAGGTGTCGGTGCAGGTGGCGGTGCAGGTGGCAGTCGTTGCGGCGGTGGTGACCGTGGTACAGGTCGCTGGGGAAATGGTGGTCACCAGCCCCTCACCAGGAGGCTTCGTGCCCTGAGGTGCCTTGGCCTTTGTCTTGTGCCCCTTCCCCACCTTGGAAGTCACTGCTGGGACCTTGGCACTTTCCTCTTTGTGTTTGGATGAGGCCTTGCTGGGTGGGTGGTGTGACTTTCCCCTGCTGCATGCCGGCCCCTTCTTGACCTTGGCAGGTGGTGGAACGGGGTGGTGCTTCCCATCTGTAAGCGGTACACTGGCAGCTCTGACAGGTGCCCCCTTCGATCCTCCTGGACTTGCAGGGACCACATCGGACGCAGATTTGATGGCTGAGGTGCTGGGCTGGGATCCCTTCATCCTGGCCCTAGGGGAAGGACGGGGGAGGTGTAGGGAAGAGGTTAATGTTAGCTAGGAAACTTTTTTTTGACACACTGGGACGGGACGATAGAGGGGGTGTGGGAGTGGAGGAAGAGGTAGTGGTTGTAGGAGGTGTACGTCTGCTGAGTTTGGGTGAAGGTGCATTGGTTGGAGGCTGTTGTGAGGTGGATGGCTGTTGGGTGGGTGTGTGCCTGTGTTTGTGTACTTTGGGAGGAGGGCTCACAGACACACTGGGAGAGGACACAGGGGACGTGTGAATGGTTGTGGGGGTGGTGATTGCTCATGAGCGGTGTTTTGTGATGGGCGTGCTGGTGATGGAGGCAGTGGCTGATGATGAAGTGCATGCAGGTGTGAGTGGAGACAATACTCGGAGGGAGGTGGAGGATGTGGAGGAGTGGGACACAGTGGAGGAAGTGGATGTTGGTATGTGTGCACAGGCATGGTGCTTGTGTGAGTGCCTGTGTGATGATGTGTGGTGCTTATGTTTTCCTGAGCCACTTTTGTGTGTTGATGTGTGTGCCTGCTGGTTTGAAGGTGTGCTTGGGATAGGTGAGGTAGAGGGGATTGGGTCTGGGTAGTGGAAGTTGGAGGGGGAGGCTGGACAAAGGGACACTGGCTGCCATCAGTCCTGGGGCCAGAGCCTGAAATGCTCTCTGTTGGGCCACCACGCCAAAATGAATGCGCTCCAGGTATGCATTTGTTTGTTGCAAATGCCTCTCGACACCCTGGATGGCATTCAGAATGGTTGACTGTCCAACAGAGAGGGATCTCAGGAGGTCAACAGCCTCCTTACTGAGAGCAGCAGGGCTGACTGGGACAGGGCCTGAGGTGCCTGGGGTAAAGAAGATGCCCACCCTCCTGGGTGAGCGGGCACGGGAAACACACTGAGGGGCTGCTGGGAGGGCAATGCTGGTCCGGGGTGGCGGCTGTACCTGCTGTTGGGGTGGGCACAGAGGTGTCCACCACCGCCAGGGAGCTTCCATCAGAGGAGGAGTCGCTGTCACTGGTATCCCCTCCTGTCCCCGTTGTGGAGCTCCCCTCACCCTGTGATGCCCTCAAGCACCCATCCACCTCCGGATAGGCCACCGCCAGGATGCGGAACATCAGGGGGGACATGGTGCGATGGGCACCCCTTCTACTTTGGGAGGCCAGCCCAAGCTGGGCCTCTGCCCTCTTCTTGCTCCAGCGGCGCAGGTCCTCCCATCTATTGCAGCAGTGGGTGCTCCGCCTGTGATAGACCCCCAGGGTCCGCACCTCCTTTGCAATGGCACGCCAAATACCCTGTCTTCTGGTGGGCGCTGACCTAGAAGGTAAACAGAGCGAAAAAATTAATTACTCACCCGTCCGGACCGTCATACTCATTGCCCACCAGTTCCCACCCATGCCCTGACGCACATACACTGACCACCTCACATGCAGCACTCAGGCCACCCCCCAACATGTGGCTTACATCCACACCCCTCCAAACGCGCATTGCCCATGCATCATGCTCACAGTGTACTCACCCCATACACCAGTTTGTCCAACTCCTCCACAGTGACTGCAGAGGACCTTTCCCCAGACACTGTAGCCATTGTCGCTCCCAGATTCAGGTCACAGCAGCACTTGCAGTGGAGGTCCTCTCCTGTTGATAGTCAGGTATCAAGTGAGTGAATGGGTAGAAAATGGCGGTGACGTCCATGGCGGGGCGTACCGTCACCGCCGGCGTACATCACCATTGGCTCCTAGGATCCATAGTGCCCAATGATAACCAATACGCAGTTGCACGGCGGTCTTCGACCTCCTACTGCAACGCTGCACAACGCCAGCATAGTTACCTCATTTCTCCTTGTCCCTCCTCACAAGTCAGAAAGTCGCCTTTTCAGGGGAGCACATGGCATGGCACCTAAACTGTGTCACAGCACATATTGGCACATATACTGACTCAGGATTTAACACACGGCTTCTGTAACATTAGTTCAGACACAGTTGTGCTATCTATGTGGTAAATGACCTTCTGCTCACCGTTCTCCACCATAGGCTACAACCGCTGAGGCAGCATATGAGATGTCAGCATCCTCCGGTGTACAGACCCATGGTGGACCTGTCGACAAGGGAGGAAAGACACATCATAATCACATATAGACTTAATTGTGCCACAATCCAAGAACTGTGTGCCCAATTGGAGCCAGACCTGATGTCAGCTATCCACCAGCCCACAGGGATTCCCCCCTCTTGTGCAGGTCCTGTCAGTGCTCCATTTCCTAGCAAGTGGCTCCTTCCAAACTACAGTGGCAATGGCATCAGGGAAGTCTAAGCCAATGTTCTCAAACGTGTTGAGCAGGGTGTTGTCTGCCCTAATGAAACATATGAGCAGCTACATCGTGTTCCCCAGGTGGAGGATTTGGCCACAGTGAAAGCTGACTTCTATGCCCTGGGACATATCCCCAACATCACTGGAGCCATTGAAGGTACCCATGTAGCAGTTGTCCCCCCCCCAGAGAAATGAACAAGTGTACAGAAATAGAAAAAGCTACCATTCGATGAATGTGCAAATGGTGTGTTTGGCGGACCAGTACATCTCCCATGTGAATGCCAAGTATACTGGCTCTGTGCATGACGCCTATATCTTGTGCAATAACAGTATCCCTTATGTGATTGGCCAAATCCAGAGGCACCAAGTGTGGCTAATAGGTGAGCCCAAGGTCCCCACACAGTATGAGTAGGTGTCTGGGTGTGGGGTTGTCCCTAAGGGTTAGTGTGTGTCTCACAATTGTCCCTTGACATTTGCAGGTGACTCTGGTTACCCCAACCTCTCATGGCTACTGACCCCAGTGAGGAATCCCAGGACAAGAGCAGAGGAATGCTACAATGAGGCACATGGGCGAACAAGGTGGATTATTGAGAGGGTATTCGGTCTCCTGGAAGCCAGATTCCGGTGCCTCCATCTGACAGGTGGCTCCCTGTACTACTTACAGACGAAGGTGTGCCAGATCATTGTGCCATGCTGTATGTTGCACAACCTGGCATTGAGACGCCAGGTGCCTTTTCTGCTGGAGGATGAGCCTGGTGATGGTCTTGTGGCAGCAGTGGAGCCTGTGGACAGTGAGGAGGAGGAGGCAGAGGAAGAAGATGTTGACAACAGGACAAACATCATCCTGCAGTACTTCCAGTGACACACAGGTAAGAGACTGTAACTCTTCACATATCAGTTTACTTTAGGACATTGTACATGGCAGCCTCTTAACCTCTGTCTATTGACACTGACTGTTCCCTTTGGATTTCCTTTTTTCAGATCTGTGTACCCCATCCTGCCTTCTGCTATGTGTACTGCTGCCCAACAACTGTCATACATTGGTATGAGTAAATGAACATATACCTTGCAATGCTTTGCTAATGTTGTAGTAATACATTTGTGAATCATCAGACTGACTCCAGATTGGTATTTGATTAAAGGGTGTTTATTTAGGTGCTAATGAGTATAGCTGTATGTGCAAGGGGCTGGGGTGATGGTGGAGGAAGGTCCATGGTAGAGTCCAGTCTCTTGGTATCACAGGTGCATTGTCCAAGGGGACATAGGAAGTGGAGCAATGTCAGTTCAAGGTGGACAGGGAAACAGAGTGGGACATAAGGTTGACAATCAGGAGGGTCCTATTTCCTGGCGGGGTAATGTCCTCTGTCTTCTACCTGGATCGCAGGGACCGTTTGCGGGGTGGTTCTCCTTCTGCAGGGGGTGGGGTGCTGGTGGCCTGTTGGTCCTGTGGCGGGGCCTCCTGTCCTCTAGCACTGGTGGAGGTTCTTTGGTTTGGCTAGTGTCTCGGTCCCTTTGTTGAGCCACTGCCTCCCTCATGGTCTTGCTGTATCAGCCAGCACCCCTGCTATGGTGACCACAATGGTGTAGATTTTGGTGAGGTCATCCCTGATCCCCATGTACTGTCCCTCCTGCAGCCTCTGGGTCTCCTGAAACTTGGCCAGTACTGTGGTCACTTGGCCATGGTCTCCTGGGAATGGTGGTATGCTCCCATGCTGTTTGAGAGTGCCTCGTGGAGGGTCGGTATCCTGGGCCTGTCCTCCCCCTGTCGCACAGCAGTCCTCCAAGATTCGCTGTTGTCCTGTGCCTCTGTCCCCTGAACCGTGTGCCCACTGCCACTGACCCCAGGTCCCTGATCGTCCTGGGTTAGTGGGGTTGCCTGGGGTCCCTGTAGTGATGGACACACTGCTGATTGACTTGCCCTGGGGACAGTGGGTGCTGTGGTGGTGTTTCCTGAGGGAGAGACTCTGTGGTGGGTTGGGACTGTGGCAGGGGAACCGACTGTCCAGAGGTCCCAGATGGGCCAGGCTGGTCATCGTGATCCTGGCGTGCAGAGCTGCTGTCATCACTATGGGCCTCTTCTGTGGGGGGACTGGATGTAGCGTGCACCTCCTGTCTGGTGACATTGGGTAAGGGGCCCTATTGGGATGTTAATGCATTGGTATTGTATCTGTGTGTGCAATGGGTGCGTTTATAGAATTGGGCTTTCCCTGTCGCCTTGGCCTTGTGTGATTGCTGATTGTGTAGGGTGGGTGAGTCTCTCTAGCGCTGTGATGATGGGTGTCCATGCAGGTCTGTGAGGGAGGTCCCTGCATTGGTGGAGCATCCATGTCTTGGTATAGGGATGTGTGGGTTGTGATAGTGGGGTATTGGTGAGGTGGTGGAGTGATGGGGGTGAGGGTAGGGGTAGGAGTTAGTGACAGCATGCAGGTAGGGTTGAGGGGATACAGTAGTAAAGATTTGACTTACCAGAGTCCAGTCCTCCTGCTACTCCTGCAAGGCCCTCCAGATGCATTATTGCAAAGACTTGGGCCTCCCATGTTGTTAGTTGTGGAGGAGGAGGTGGGAGTCCACCGCCAGTCCTCTGTACAGCAATCTGGTGTCTTGATACCACGGAACGCACCTTCCCCCGTAGGTCGTTCCACCTCTTCCTGATGTCATCCCTGGTTCTTGGATGCTGTCCCATGGCATTGACCCTGTCGACGATTCTCCTCCATAGCTCCATCTTCCTGGCAATGGACGTCTGCTGCATCTGTGATCTGAATAGCTGTGGCTCTGCCCGGATGATTTCCTCCACCATGACCCTTAGCTCCTCCTCAGAAAACCTCAGGTGTCTTTGAGGTGCCATGATGTGGTGTGAGTGATATGTGTGAGCTGATGTGTGGGGTGATGTGTTGTGATGTATTATGTGATGTGCGTGGATGGTGTATGAGTGATGGTGTTCTGTGCCTCTGAGTGAAGGTGTACTCTTTGCTTTTCTCTCTGTGTGTGTGTCAGATGTGTGTATTTTGATTTGTCTAACGTGGTGTGGTTTTGTAAGTGTGTGTGCATTTTGAGCGCAGCGGTGTGTACCGTCAATGGTTTACTGCGGTTGAATGACCCCTGCGTTGATTCGTGGGTCATGATACTGTGGGCGTGTTCCTGTTGGCATGATGGTGCGGGTTTTGCTATCGCCAGTTTATCACTGACCTTTGGTGTGGCGGACTTGTGTGGGTATCTGCATTGTGGCGGTATTTTCTGTGTGGGTCATAATACCCGTGGCGGTTTATATATATTTGAACACAAGTCTATTAGATTTAATTGAATCAGATTATCATTCAATTTATCAAATGCGTATTCTCAAGAGCTTGATTGACCTTCATAGTCCTTCTGAGATTCTGAAGCAGATCACACCCATCAGTGTAGAGCCATGGGTAGAAGCAGAAGTTGCCATTGCTGATGCATAGTTAAATCTTTTATTAAAAGATGGTTTATTAAAACATATCATGGCATGTCACAACAAAACAGTCAAAAGTGGATGCAACACAACTACTGAAGTACAGTACAGGCACATTGCATCAATGTGACACAAAAGATAGCAGCATAAAACAACTGAACACATTACCACCAAAATAAATTGCCTCCACAAATATACACACCTCCAGAATCCTGTTTTTGTAAAATGGTGGTAAAAGGTGTTAGGGAGAAGCAGTGTCTTAACATGCGACCAAGAACAAGAAATTGCGCCGGTCAAATTTTTTTAGTATTCCCGACTTGTGTCCTACTACTTACAGCACTTGCCCTATGTGATAAGGTGTCCCATTTCTACCACCGCTTGAGCTGACTGGTGTCTTAAAGAGCTGAAGAAGTTATGTTTTACCAAGTTACACAGTCTTAACTGGTTGCTTGTTAATAGACCTTTAAATGTATCTGCTACTTTCAGCTGGAATTACAGCTGCATTTGTTGATATAGCAGAATTACCAAGAGTAATAGAACATGCAGAAAGCAACATAATTAAAACATAGCAAGACACACCACCACTTAACAGAGTGCAGCACACAAGCACTCAGCAACACCACATCTCAGTAATTCCACACAAAAGCAAAGCAAAACATTAATCATCAGAACACATCACCACCACAACAAAATGGCAGAAAACAAATGTGAACATTCTTGTCACACACTAGACCTGTCAGAAACCTGCTTTCATAATACCGTGGCAAATAGTATTTGGTCCAATCACAGCCATAAAGTACCACCAATGGCATTAGCGTCAGTCAAATCTGTTATGTGGTAAGGCCCAAACAGAAAATGCATTTACCAATGTTTGTGAATCACAATTACTCGAATAATGCTCTGTTTTCCAACTGCAACTCTTTTAAAAAAAAGAGAATGCACCTCACATAGCAGGACTTGTATGGCAAAGTTGAACCATTTACCTGTTTAATTCATAGTTTAATGTACATATCATTTTAATAACGAATAATTGTGCAGCTTGCATGTTAAATGCACAGACATCTGCATATCAAAGTATGAGCTGTCGTACTGTGCCTGCATAAGTTGTGTTGACACTTCACGCACCGCCACAACAGTGCTGATCCTTGCACAGGCTATGGAAACTAGCACAGTGCCCTAGTGCAGGATGCACTCTTGGTAGTTCGAGAACAAACAGCTGGGAAACAATGCAAATATAAGACCCACATTTATTTGCCAGCCATTCCTGCTGCCAAATTTGCCAGAAAACTGGATACCTCTGAAAGCATCCCTGGATCTCACTATCTTTCAATGTTTGTGCATCCTGAAGATGAATTGAATTTGTTTTGTTTTATCCCTCGGTGTTTTGTCCATGATAGTTGTGTACCATGATCTTTTTGTACTGGATATTTCAAGAGTGCAATCCATATACTGCTCGTAACAGCTTCCAATATTGTCGTATTCCAGGAGGGGCAACATCTGTATCATCAAACCTAACTCCCTGGCTGACCCTCCCATTTCCAAACAAAAGCCTCTTGTCCAGATGAGACATGACTCACGAGTAAGGGAGCAACTCTTGAAACATCATTCCTTTCTAAAGGTAGCCAATTTGTGAACATAACTTTGGTTAACAACGACCTGCGAGCCACAGGTACTTTGACCCAACAATGATGATCCCAATGTCATGCTCAATAAGATCACCAGCCCTACGGTGTTTATGTTTATTTTGTTCATATTGTACACACTGAAAAACGTAATTGCTTTAGGTGAACCCGCATTGAGCTGTAATATTTAGCAAGAAGGTGACATGTTAACAGTAGTCGTTTGGGGTCCTCCAAGGCAAGTGGCCGAGTCTAATGGTGGTTTGGTGGTTACTTAGTTCAGCGCCGAGTTCCATAGCTCACGTTGCATAATCACATTGGTTACATAATTTAGGTTGCTTAAGTACATAGGTTACATAGGCACATAACATTCATGGCTTGGGTTGCCATGGCTGGGTGATCATGGATCGAAGGACAGTGTCCAGTAGTCATTAGCGTGGCCCAATGTATACCACACAGTATACAGAGAATGCATGTTCGTCAGCAAATATCAAGGGGACATTGCTTTAATCATGCATAAGATTGAGGGGGATAAGTCTCAATCTCCACTGCTAACCATGAATTTGAGTAGCGCAAGGCTGGTTGTTCCATATTCGGAGGACTGACACTGGTAGGAGCAGGCTGTAACCATGCAAATTGTCACATAGAAAGTCCACAACGCAATGGGTAAGCAGGTCCAATGCGGCGTCATTTTCACATTTTAGCAAGTATATTTGTTTAGGTCCAGTTTATTTCAGGGTATTTAAATCCCTGAAAATAGAGTGCCCTGCCATGCTAAAAACTGGAAAAGTTTTCTAGTCACCTTTTAGTTGTTGGTTGCCATGAACAGGCATATAATAGTTACAAATTGTGTCCATACAGTGTGAATCTTAACATTTGTTGGACATGGTGAAGGGCGATTCTTCTGCAGCAGAAAACCAAAACCTTAAGGGGCAGATTTAAGAGCCCCTTTTGCCATCTAATGACACATTAGCATCATTTTCTTGACGATAATGTGGCGTTAGATGGCCAAAAATGCTGCACCAAATTTACAAAGCGGTGCAATGCATGCATTAAGCCATCTTGTAAGCCTTTGTGCCACATCATGCATTCGTCATGCATAATGTATGAAAAGGGGGCGTTCCCCCATTAGGGGGGCTGAAAAAATGGAGCAAACAAATCTAAGAGAAGGCATTAAAAGGAGGCACACCATTATTCATAAAGGGCCTCAATGGGATTTGCAGGATTAGCGTCAACATTTAAAATTTTTGATGCTAGTCCCCTAACTACTGCCATGGTGCGCTGTATCTTAGATACGGTGCACACATGGTGGCGTTAGGGGGCGCTGAGAGGGCACAAGAAAACTGACGCTACACTGGTTGAAGCACCACTTTTCTTAAATCTGGCCCTAAATTTTAAGTTGGGCAGGATGGAAACAATCATTCCTTGTTTGTCATAAGCTGCTGTTCACAAAGCAAGAGTTGTTTCAGAAAGGCGCTCAGACTTTGAAATAATTCCAAACAGGTGGCATCACTTTTTGTTGAGTTTTCTATAAAATAGCACCTCGCCTACAACCGTAGATAGGCAAAGAAAACCAAAGTTTCAAACTGAACCCAAAACCAGAGCCTTTCATCAAATCCACAGTTAAATTTCTCTCCCACAATTTAATGCCATCAGAAGGTTTGAATAAAGATAAAGTAGCACTGATGTGTTATGCTTTAAGAATGCAATTGTTCTTGATATGAGGGAATATTCCTCATGCTGTTTGGGTATTGGCAGCTCATAAGTTCTCTAAATTCAGATGAGAGGTAGGACAAGAAAGGTGCCCAGTGTCGATTTTTGTTTTATCACCAAAGTAAGGGACTGATTTAGAATTCGGTGGACAGGTTTAGAATATCTTACAAGGCCTTATAATGTGTAAGCTAGAGATCTTGAAGAACCGGGAATGGTTGTATGGAACTTTTGATGGTAATAATGAAGCCTGTTGTGTCTTTGTTGTCTCTGTTCATGTGGTTTACAGCTCGTTGTCAATTTTGGAACAAGTGAACCTGGGCTCCCTTAATCTCCAAAGGCATGCAATAGTGACATAGAATTAAAAATGGATAAATCCCAACTTGATGTCGAAACTTGATTCTCGAAGTTTCACTCCTGCTATCAAGGTACAGATGTATGACTATTTTTTGCAATATCACAAGCAAATACAGATCAAAAGTGCATCCCTTGAGTGTGGCTTTTTTTGCTTCCATCACTTAAACGAGCTGCCTTTCATGCTGGTGTTAACATCACAGATGCCGCTCAGAACAAGTGTTGTACATTGAGCTACAAGTGTGCATGACTATAAACCTGATGGGTCGAATGCAAGAATGTAGATGTTATCAAATGGATTTTAGGAGCAATTTCTGGCTAAAAATGTGAAAGCGATACTAGAAAGCACAAGAACACTTTTTGTGGGACAACATTAAAAACTAGTCAATAAGGTGAGAAGTTCTCACATTTAGTGCTGAATATGACATCCCAGTCAGGCATTGTAGACAACCCTGAAACACTCCCTTAGCTGATAACGAGCATTGTCACCTCATCAATGCCTATTTTCTTCAGCAGTTCATTCCAGGTTAGGTTATGCGTTGCTTAACAGTATGGTCATTTCAGAAAAGAGGCTGGATCACTTCAGCAATGGCTTGATACTCTGTATGTTACCTGAGTGGTCACATTTTTTGGGGGTATTTTAGAGAAGTGATGAGGATCGATTTCTAGCTCTTGTTAGAAAGGAGGTGGAAATGATTTGGACCAATAACACTTGTGCATTATTTAGGATGATGGGAATATAACCTTCCTGGAATCAAGCAGTAACTATAGCATCAATCGCTAGATTTCCTCAAAGCAGAATAGGCTTAAATTGCTGTCTTTCTTTTAAGGTTTCGTCCTGAGGATGCATGACATAAATGTAACCCTTGAAGCAGTCTTTTGAACAGTAGGAGGTGGTGTGGAGTTTTATGTGTTAAGATTAAGGCCAGCTGTATAAGTCATAGAGATGAAACACTTATCAACAAAACAGGCAACATAAGAATTAAGATAAATAGAAGGATACATCTTGATCCAATCTGATGGGCATTTTTATTTGTTGATGACCATTGTACTGAATGGAAGTTGAATCCTTAAGTTAATTGTGTCACCAACCTTACTGTCTGCACACTGAGATTTAAGCAATGAACTCTAAACCTGTTGACAGAATAAATCAGCTATTCTTCAAACACAAAGGAAACAAGTTTAAAAGCTCTTGATTTGTAGGTAGTCTAAGGGTTATATTGCTGCTCATGTAAATGGGAATCTCAATTATAATCTTGACTTTGTCACTAAATCCAAATCAAAATAACACAGATCCATCTTGGAGTGTGTTGGACCTGGCTTTTTGACAGGGACATCCCCAAACTTTTTGCCTCCTTCCTCCTATTTTTTCTGACCTGCTGTTGTTGGCTTTTGACCTCTGAGCACTTTACCACTGCTAACCAGTGCTAAAGTGCATATGCTCTCTGTGTAAATTGTACTATTGATTGGTTTATCCATGATTGACTATTTAATCTACCTGTAAGTCCCTATTAGAGTGCACTACATGTGCCTAGGGCCTGTAGATTAAATGCTACTAGTGGGCCTGCAGCACTGGTTGTGCCACCCACCTCAGTAGCCCCTTAACCTTGTCTCAGGCCTGCCATTGCAAGGCCTGTGTGTGCAGTTTCACTGCCACTTCGACTTGGCATTTAAAAGTACTTGCCAAGCCTAGAACTCCCCTTTTTCTACATATAAGTCATCCCTAATGTGTGCCCTAGGTAACCCCTAGAGCAGGGTGCTGTGTAGGTAAAAGGCAGGACATGTACCTGTGTAGTTATATGTCCTGGTAGTGTAAAACTCCTAAATTCGTTTTTACACTACTGTGAGGCCTGCTCCCTTCATAGGCTAACATTGGGGCTGCCCTCATACACTGTTGAAGTGGCAGCTGCTGATCTGAAAGGAGCAGGAAGGTCATATTTGGTATGGCCAGAATGGTAATATAAAATCCTGCTGACTGGTGAAGTCGGATTTAATATTACTATTCTAGAAATGCCACTTTTAGAAAGTAAGCATTTCTTTGCACTAAAAACTTGTTGTGCCCTTCAATCCACGTCTGGCTAGGTTTAGTTGACAGCTCCTTGTGCATTCACTCAGACACACCCCAAACACAGGGTACTCAGCCTCACTTGCATACATCTGCATTTTGAATGGGTCTTCCTGGGCTGGGAGGGTGGAGGGCCTGCCCTCACACAAAGGACTGCCACACCCCCTACTGGGACTCTGGCAGACAGGATTGAACTGAAAGGGAACTTGGTGCATTTCTTAGAGACTCTTTGAAGTCACCCCCACTTCAAAGGCACAACTTAGTATAAAACAGGGCCTCTGCCCTACCTCATCAGACACTTGCTGGAGAAGAAACCTGAACCAGAAACTACATCCTGCCAAGAAGAACTGCCTGGCTGCTCAAAGGACTCACCTGTCTGCTTTCTCCAAAGGACTGCTGTCTTGCTGTTGCCCTGCTGCCTTGCTGAACTCTTGTCTGGCTGTGAAAGTGCTCTCCAAGGGCTTGGATAGAGCTTGCCTCCTGTTCCTTGAAGTCTCAGGACCAAAAAGACTTCTTCCTTTCACGTGGACGCTCCGTGCGCCGAAAATTTCGACGCACAGCTTGTTTCGCGGCGAGAAAAACGCCGCACACCGACGCTGATCAACGCGACACCCTCGGGACGATCGAGACTTCGACGCACAACCTCGCAAGGACAAAGCCGCCCGACTTCCAAGGAGAAATCGACGCGACGCCTACCGTGAGTGCGAAACTTTGACGCACGGCCTCGCAAGGACAACGCCGCCCGACTTCCAAGGAGAAATCGACGCGACGCCTGCCGTGAGACCAAAATTTCGACGCACGGCCTCGCAAGGAAAACGACGCCCGACTTCCAAGGAGAAATCGACGCGACGCCTACCGTGAGATCGAAACTTCGACGCGCAGCCCCGCAGAACGACGCGCAGCCGGAAAATAAGCAGGAGAATCCACGCACAGACCCGGGACATCTGGTAATCCCCGCGATCCACAAAAAGAGACTGTCTGCGCGCCGGAAAACGACGCCCGACTTCCCCGCGTGGAAAAGAACGACGCAAGTCTGTGTGTGCTGAGCGGAAAACGACGCACACACCCCTTTTTCCACGCATCTCTTCTCCTGTGGCCCTCTGAGGAGATTTCCCACCAGGAACCAGGTACTCTGTGCTTGAAAGACACTTTATTGCTTTTTAAAGACTTCAAGACTCTTAATATCACTTTTCAGTGATATCTTTACAAATTCGTATTGCAACTTTGATCGTTTTGACCTACAATTATCCAGATAAATATTCTATATTTTTCTAAACACTGTGTGGTGTATTTTTGTGGTGTTATACTATGGTGTTGTATGATTTATTGCACAAATGCTTTACACATTGCCTTCTAAGTTAAGCCTGACTGCTCGTGCCAAGCTACCGGAGGGTGAGCACAGGCTGATTTTGGATTGTGTGTGACTTACCCTGACTAGAGTGAGGGTTCTTGCTTGGACAGAGGGCAACCTAACTGCCAACCAAAAACCCCATTTCTAACATTGGTGATCAGCGGTGAGGATAGGACTTGTGTTTGTGCAGTGACATACAGTAGCTAAGTATTTCACTACCTACCCACAGTTGAAGGTCAACTTGATTTTGTATCTCTTTTTTGACTTTTGGTCTCTGATGTCCTCCTGGATATACTATTGATATTTTGGACTTTGGATTTTGGTTTTTGCTGGTAAGATCCTATCAGAATGGGATCGCTTACCTACTTATTCTTTTTGCCTACTGACCACCTCACTAAGGCTGACCTAAGGAAGCTTTGCAGAGAATGTGGCCTTCCTGTAGCAAAGAGATCTACTAAAGCAGAGATGCTACGTGCCTACATAGTCTGGGAGGAAGACAGATGGGCAGAGAGAGAGGCAGCAAGAAACCAAATGACTAAGTACCCCTCAGAGGAGGAGGAGGACGACTCAGATGAGGAAAGAGACCCAGTGAAAAAAGAATGGCTCATGGCTCAAACACGGTGGATGGAAGAGCTAGATGAGTTTATTGAAAGGGCTGAGGCAGCAAGTCTCTTAGCCCTGGAAGAAGAAAAGATTGCAGCTCAAGAGCTGAGCTGTAAAGAGCTGAAACTGGAGGCCGGAAGGGCTGAGTCCAGTTCAGATGGTGGCAGCAAAAATCTTGCATCTAGTACTGCTGAAGAAGGGCACAAGCCCAGAGATGTGGTACCCAACTTGAAGAAGAGAGTTGACACACCCCAGGCGGTTCAAGGGTATGAGGTAGTTCCCGTTATGCACAGGGTCCCTGAGAAGGATTGGGGAACTGGCACAGGGAGTCATATTCCTACTGGGGGGAGGGACACTTTACTGACTCTAGCAGAGAGTGACAGAGAAAAGGGTTCCCCCCTGGTGGACGTCCTGGATATAGAGTGTAGAGACATCCCAGAAGAGTTTGGGTTGAGGGTCAGGGACAGACAGATACTGTCTCACCAGTCTCAGGAGGGTGAAGTAGAGTGCTTTTCCAAGGTTGAGTTACTAGGTGGTTGGGTGAAGGGTACTGTGGTTAATACATGTGAAGGGCAGAGTGATGTAATTGCTGGAGAGCATATGTCTAGTCCTTATTTTCCAGAGCTACGCCAACACCAGGTGGAGTGTGAGTTCTCTGACCCAAGGGAACTTACAGTGGAGGCAGACTTTTGGGTGAGTACCAGAGAGTCTGAAGAGGCATTTGGGGGTGCTCCTGAAGGGAGTGGTCTAGGCGGTTCCCGACCAAGTGAGGTGGGAGAGGATTGTAGTGTCCCAGGTAGGTCTCAGAGCCTAACCTGTACCGTAGGGCCACCTTTTGAGGGAAGCCCCGCAGTGTCAGAAGAACTTGGGGGGATGACTGTAGACAGCATCCCAACAGTTCTGGTGTCTGGCAGTACCACTCCTAGTGAGGGGGTGCAGAAGTCCAGACATAGGGTTGAGAGGGGGTGGCAGACCCCAGTGGAGGATCTTGAAAGTCAGGGGTCAGCTCTGAGAGCAGAGCCCCCCAGGAATGACCCAGGTGAGACCGTTTCTGGTTTGGGGGAAACCCAGACTCTGCCGGATGGGCAGAGGTCGGGAGACCTGCGCCAACCAGACTCTTGTGTGGCCCTTGGGGACGGCGTGTCCCTTGTGGGGGGTGAGAGTGCCCCCCAGAAAGTCCTGGCGTGCCAGGCAGTTGTCCAACCTCAGGGTGTCGACTCTGGGTTGGATGGCCAGGTTCAGAGGTTAAACTCTGACCTGGTGGGAGGTAGGTGTGCCTCCCTGAAAGTCCTGGCCTGCCAGGCAATGGTTCAACCTCAGGGTGGTGACTCTGGGTTGGACATCCAGGTTCAGAGGTTAAACTCTGACCTGGTGGGGGGTAGGTGTGCCCCCCAGAAAGTCCTGGCGTGCCAGGCAATTGTTCAACCTCAGGGTGGTGACTCTGGGTTGGATACCCAGGTTCAGAGGTCAAACTTTGACCTGGTGGGGGGTAGATGTGCCCCCCAGAAAGTCCTGGAATGCCAGGCAATGGCTCAACCTCAGGGTGGTGACTCTGGGTTGGCTTACCAGGTGAAGAGGTCAAACTCTGACCTGGTGGGGGGTAGGTGTGCCCCCCAGAAAGTCCTGGCGTGCCAGGCAGTTGTCCAACCTCAGGGTGTCGACTCTGGGTTGGATGGCCAGGTTCAGAGGTTAAACTCTGACCTGGTGGGAGGTAGGTGTGCCTCCCAGGAAGTCCTGGGGTGCCAGGCAATTGCCCAACCTCAGGGTGGTGACTCTGGGTTGGCTAACCCGGTTCAGAGGTCAAACTCTGACCTGGTGGGGGGTAGGTGTGCCCCCCAGAAAGTCCTGGTATACCAGGCAATGGTTCAACCTCAGGGTGGTGACCCTGGGTTGGAGAACCAGGCTCAGAGGTTAAACTCTGACCTGGTGGGAGGTAGGTGTGCCTCCCTGAAAGTCCTGGCCTGCCAGGCAATGGTTCAACCTCAGGGTGGTGACTCTGGGTTGGATATCCAGGTTCAGAGGTTAACCTCTGACCTGGTGGGGGGTAGGTGTGCCCCCCAGAAAGCCCTGGTGTACCAGGCAGTTGTCCAACCTCAGGATGGTGACCCTAGGTTGGAGAATCAGGTTCAGAGGTTAAACTCTGACCTGGTGGAGGGTCAGTGTGCCCTCCAGGAAGTCCTGGCGTGCCAGGCGATTGTTCTACTTCAGGGTGGTAACTCTGAGTTGAATGGCCCAGTTCAGAGGTTAAACTCTGACCTGGTGGAGGGTCAGTGTGCCCTCCAGAAAGTCCTGGCGTGCCAGGCAATTGTTCAACCTCAGAGTGCTGACTCTGGGTTGGATACCCAGGTTCAGAGGTTAAACTCTGACCTGGTGGGAGGTAGGTGTGCCTCCCAAGAAGCCCTGCTGTGCCAGGCAATTGTCCAACCTCAGGGTGTTGACTCTGGGTTGGATGACCAGGTTCAGAGGTTAAACTCTGACCTGGTGGGGGGTAGGTGTGCCCCCCAGAAAGTCCTGGCGTGCCAGGCAATTGCCCAACCTCAGGGTGGTGACCCTGGGTTGGGGAACCAGGCTCAGAGGTTAAACTCTGACCTGGTGGGAGGTAGGTGTGCCTCCCAGAAAGTCCTGGTGCGCCAGGCAATTGTTCAACTTCAGGGTGGTGACTCTGAGTTAAATGGTCAGGTGCAGAGGTTAAACTCTGACCTGGTGGAGGGTCAGTGTGCCCTCCAGGAAGTCCTGGCGTGCCAGGCAATTGTTCAACTTCAGGGTGGTGACTCTGAGTTGAATGGGCAGGTGCAGAGGTTAAACTCTGACCTGGTGGGGGGTAGGCGTGCCCCCCAGGAAGTCCTGGTTTGCCAGGCGGTGATCCAGTCTGAGGGTACAGACCCTGGGCTGGAAGACCAGGTTCAGGGTGTCCCCCTGGACCTGGAGGGAGGGGCTACTGATAACAGTGCCCCTACCATGTTGTCTTCTGAGGAGGCCACTCCTAGTTGGAGGGTGCTGGACCCCAGAAGGGAGGGCAGGGGGAGGGAAGCCTCACCCCGGGCCCTAGTCCCACCTGAAGGTACAGACCCCAGGTTGGAGGGCCAGTGGCAGGTTAACAGCCCTGCACTGGTGGAGGAATGGTACAGGGCGACTTCTGTAAGCCCCCTGGCCATGTTGGACTCTGGGGGTACCGCTCCAGGAAGGAGGGTACAAAGCCCCAGAGGGGAGGACCAGGTTCAGGCTGTCATCCCTGACCTGGTGGAAGGGAGAGTGGTTAAAGGGTGCCCAGCACCTGGGGCTACCGCCCCCCACTCTCCACAGCCACAGTGGTTGGAGAGCTTTGAGAGGCCTGGGGCCTGGCTCTCATCCCTGGCAGCTGTCAGTAATCACTGTGGCTTGCTGTCCGGGTGGACAGAGTTATCCCTGGGGAGGGGACAAGTGTCACACCCCAGGGGTAGAGTGGGCAACACCACTATGTTGGTCATGGGGGTACTATCCTGCTCCTGGGATACATCTGTGAGCAAAGTAAGGTTAGGTGCTGCACAGATGGGATCCGCAGGAAAGGAGAAAGGTTCCCCATGGATGGGCTTAGTGGGCCCTGAGAGTATGGACAGAGGGATCCAATTGGAGTCAGGAAGGCGAAGAACTGGAGCATGCCCCTGCTGTTGTGGGCCTGGGTCCTTGTTCTGTCGCCTCAAACAGGGAAGTACATCAGGATAGTGATTGTTCTCCCCTGGCTTTAGGCTGGTGGGGGGTCATGTTGGACCTGGCTTTTTGACAGGGACATCCCCAAACTTTTTGCCTCCTTCCTCCTATTTTTTCTGACCTGCTGTTGTTGGCTTTTGACCTCTGAGCACTTTACCACTGCTAACCAGTGCTAAAGTGCATATGCTCTCTGTGTAAATTGTACTATTGATTGGTTTATCCATGATTGACTATTTAATCTACCTGTAAGTCCCTATTAGAGTGCACTACATGTGCCTAGGGCCTGTAGATTAAATGCTACTAGTGGGCCTGCAGCACTGGTTGTGCCACCCACCTCAGTAGCCCCTTAACCTTGTCTCAGGCCTGCCATTGCAAGGCCTGTGTGTGCAGTTTCACTGCCACTTCGACTTGGCATTTAAAAGTACTTGCCAAGCCTAGAACTCCCCTTTTTCTACATATAAGTCATCCCTAATGTGTGCCCTAGGTAACCCCTAGAGCAGGGTGCTGTGTAGGTAAAAGGCAGGACATGTACCTGTGTAGTTATATGTCCTGGTAGTGTAAAACTCCTAAATTCGTTTTTACACTACTGTGAGGCCTGCTCCCTTCATAGGCTAACATTGGGGCTGCCCTCATACACTGTTGAAGTGGCAGCTGCTGATCTGAAAGGAGCAGGAAGGTCATATTTGGTATGGCCAGAATGGTAATATAAAATCCTGCTGACTGGTGAAGTCGGATTTAATATTACTATTCTAGAAATGCCACTTTTAGAAAGTAAGCATTTCTTTGCACTAAAAACTTGTTGTGCCCTTCAATCCACGTCTGGCTAGGTTTAGTTGACAGCTCCTTGTGCATTCACTCAGACACACCCCAAACACAGGGTACTCAGCCTCACTTGCATACATCTGCATTTTGAATGGGTCTTCCTGGGCTGGGAGGGTGGAGGGCCTGCCCTCACACAAAGGACTGCCACACCCCCTACTGGGACTCTGGCAGACAGGATTGAACTGAAAGGGAACTTGGTGCATTTCTTAGAGACTCTTTGAAGTCACCCCCACTTCAAAGGCACAACTTAGTATAAAACAGGGCCTCTGCCCTACCTCATCAGACACTTGCTGGAGAAGAAACCTGAACCAGAAACTACATCCTGCCAAGAAGAACTGCCTGGCTGCTCAAAGGACTCACCTGTCTGCTTTCTCCAAAGGACTGCTGTCTTGCTGTTGCCCTGCTGCCTTGCTGAACTCTTGTCTGGCTGTGAAAGTGCTCTCCAAGGGCTTGGATAGAGCTTGCCTCCTGTTCCTTGAAGTCTCAGGACCAAAAAGACTTCTTCCTTTCACGTGGACGCTCCGTGCGCCGAAAATTTCGACGCACAGCTTGTTTCGCGGCGAGAAAAACGCCGCACACCGACGCTGATCAACGCGACACCCTCGGGACGATCGAGACTTCGACGCACAACCTCGCAAGGACAAAGCCGCCCGACTTCCAAGGAGAAATCGACGCGACGCCTACCGTGAGTGCGAAACTTTGACGCACGGCCTCGCAAGGACAACGCCGCCCGACTTCCAAGGAGAAATCGACGCGACGCCTGCCGTGAGACCAAAATTTCGACGCACGGCCTCGCAAGGAAAACGACGCCCGACTTCCAAGGAGAAATCGACGCGACGCCTACCGTGAGATCGAAACTTCGACGCGCAGCCCCGCAGAACGACGCGCAGCCGGAAAATAAGCAGGAGAATCCACGCACAGACCCGGGACATCTGGTAATCCCCGCGATCCACAAAAAGAGACTGTCTGCGCGCCGGAAAACGACGCCCGACTTCCCCGCGTGGAAAAGAACGACGCAAGTCTGTGTGTGCTGAGCGGAAAACGACGCACACACCCCTTTTTCCACGCATCTCTTCTCCTGTGGCCCTCTGAGGAGATTTCTCACCAGGAACCAGGTACTCTGTGCTTGAAAGACACTTTATTGCTTTTTAAAGACTTCAAGACTCTTAATATCACTTTTCAGTGATATCTTTACAAATTCGTATTGCAACTTTGATCGTTTTGACCTACAATTATCCAGATAAATATTCTATATTTTTCTAAACACTGTGTGGTGTATTTTTGTGGTGTTATACTATGGTGTTGTATGATTTATTGCACAAATGCTTTACACATTGCCTTCTAAGTTAAGCCTGACTGCTCGTGCCAAGCTACCGGAGGGTGAGCACAGGCTGATTTTGGATTGTGTGTGACTTACCCTGACTAGAGTGAGGGTTCTTGCTTGGACAGAGGGCAACCTAACTGCCAACCAAAAACCCCATTTCTAACAGAGTGAATTTCAAGATGTACAGCAGCACCATGCCAGTGGGGCAACATTAGCCTCCACACTGTGCTGAGTTCTAGGGGGCCCGTCTAGCACTGTGCATGGGCAGCAGGACCATGGTCTAAGAGTGCTTCACTGGGTCCCAGAGGGCCTCCTTATACTGTGCATGGGGGGCCCCCTCAAAGTGTGTTACACCAATGTATGCTTAAAATGAGCTTACTCCACCTTCTCACTTAAGTAAATTCTTGATCCACAAATATTATTTCATACCTTGCTGGAAATGACAATGTGGTGTGATTTTATTAATTACAAGACAATTTACATATTCATTTCCAGCAATTGCAAAACATGCTGTGAAGCATTTCAGAAAAGCCCTTCTACAGGGGGACAAACTAAACATGTTTTTCATCCAAATTGGACTAGGATAATTCATGCACCGTTGCATATAATGTCCCCGATGGATCAAAAAACTAACATACCCAAGGCAAATTACTTTGATCTGATTTAGAGTTTGGCAGACAGGTCACACATGTAATTGATATCCCATCAGCCCTATTGCAGTGCCATAGGATATAATGGAATCCTAATACAGCGTACAGGATATCCGTCACATCTGGGAGGGAGTAACCCCATCCGCCAAACTCTAAATCTGTCTCCTTATCTCCTTGTTTTCCCGATTAGAAATGTCTTAAAACAATGTGTATGTCACGTCTGGTAAGTTAGCTATGAATGGATTCCTTTGGTCTCTGACGGATTCCATAAAGATTCTGGATGTAGAATGTTCAGTTTACGGTTTACACAGTGCAGAACAAAGATGTGTATAACCGAGCTCCATGCGTGCATGATCATTTACATATACCCAGGCTTGGGAGTACACTACAACCGGCAATGAGATAGGAAATATGTAACTCAAATAACAAGAACACTCTCCCAGAGTGTTTGCAGAGGTCCAACAAACTGCTTGTGCATGCCATGGGAGACTCAGTCAAAGTGAAGATTGATGACTGGCATATGTGGAGTCAAAGTGCTACCTTAGCCAGAGTGAAGCTGTCGAAGGAAACAAAAGGTTTTCAAAGACATTTACTCATCTTTGGCCAGACACCTGGTGATAAGACAGTGAAAGACGTACTGCTCCACAAAGCAACACAGAGCCATAAGTTACAGAGAGCATCGCCACTAAAGGCAGCAACAATCTGATACAGAGAAGCGCTAAAAGCAGTGTCAGTCAAGTTTATGGAAGCACTGGCAGCGAAAATAGGCAGATACTGAGAAATGCTACAAGGAAATGGAAACTAGGTACAATGCAGAAAACTGAGAATGGTGATGACCATATACTAGAGACAAAAATGGTACTCATGGTAAAAAATGAAGAATGTACTGTGTGTCCGTTGAGGGAGCCAGTATTGGCAGAAGGTGCAGAGTCAAGCGCATATCAAATGCTGGCTGAAGAGCATATATTCTCAACATCCACAGGTAGAGGCATCAAATAAACTGATGCTACATTGTCGTAAAGTGACTTCCATTATAGTAATGATACTGCTGGATTTGGGCGACACCACCACCAAGCACCAGGGACTGAGTCTGATCCTGTGCCATGTGACAACAGTCAGCCTAACCCTTCTGGGCAGCTAGCAGCACCTTACCAGAACCCGAGGGTAAAGGAGAATTGTGTCATCCCTTTGAATGACATCTTTAATTTCTCAGGGAAACCATGGTGGAACAGATCTTACCCCTTTCTCTCAGTCACACATGTCTCATAAGGCTTAGACAGACAGAAGTAGGACTAGGGTCAGTAGGTTTTATTCAATCAACTGCATTGTACGTAAAAAGACATGTATTGCAATTATGAGGATGTTAAAACATAATAAAAGCAGAACAGTGATAAGGAAAATGAAACATAGGAAAAGTCCCACCATACTGTCACAATGATGGTTCTAGAATCCCTCCCTGAACTACTAATATTCTATACAAGAGCATTGCAGTGTAAGCCCTAACCTGCCCATCAGGCCCCCTGAAGGAACCCATCCCCCATCCCTTTAGCTGTAGGTAAAGATGAGGTCTGTTGGTCTACTGAGAGTCCTCCCATATATGGGCAGAGGAGGCGTCAGATCTTGGCAAATAGTGCAAAGTTGGCGTGCAGCATTTAATGGCCCTAGCTGGAAATCCCCTTTAATGTAAAAGGGGCTGTGAAGTGTTTTATAATAAAACATTAGCTGTTCTGAGAAACTGCCCTGATGTGAAAACACATATATTTCTGTGTATATGAGTTTTGGGACATGATGAAAGCTTTGTACCGGCAATAACTAATAAGCTAAATGTAGTCAGCCTTGGAGAAAGCTCAGAGTGAATATGTAGTGCAAGAAAAGAATAATGAAAGTCTGAACGAAAGGGCAACTGATAAGATTAATAAAAACAGCTTCCACCAAACAAAGCCTTTGCTAAAATAATAAAAATGAATAAAATGCCATATATATAGATGAGAGGGCACAAGCAGCAGGCCTAAACCAAGAAAGGCTAAGATAATGTGCCCGTGTCCTAGCTAAAGCAACCTTATGACAGCATTCCTGAAACCAAGGCTTCCATTCGATACAGCCAAGAAACAAAACAATGCTGCCAGATGGACTGCTTGGATTGAAATGTTTGATGATAACAAAAAGATAACCAAATGCCTCAAGAACCTTGTAGGTGAAGGAGTAAAGGAAGTGATAAAGAAAATACCACAAGCTGAAGAGGTCTCTTTTCATCAAATTAAAGAGGCGCTCAATATCAAATTCAATACAATACCAACTGTTGATTAAAAGAATATATTTTCAGTCAAGAAAGACAGAAAGTTGGTGAAACAAACAACAAATTTGTAGAAAAACTTGATGTGCTTATCAAACATTGCTGATTCAATGATGAAGAAGCTACAAGGTTAAGAGTCACAGATAGTTGCCTTTCTGATTCCTTCAATGAATGTTGAGAGGAACGCTAAGCCTAGAGTGATTCCTGATGGCCGCCAGATCTGAGGAATGTGCCGGCAAACAAGCTGCTGACATGGGGGCCAGAGGAGCTTCAAGTGAGTCAGTCATTAATGTGAAAACTAAGAAGAGACACAAGGCTGAGGGTCACAACGTTATGTGTCTAATGAAGAAGAAATTGTGCTTAAGATGCGGACTTCCCTTTCCACATACTGTTAAATGTCCTGCTATTAGTTATATATATAAAGGTTGCAGGAAAGGGAACCATTTTGTGACAGTATGCAAATTCAAGGAAAAAATAAGTGTGTCATGTCATGAAGAAAAAATAGCTGCCAGAACACTTCAGATGTGTCTAAAAGTTCTTTCATAACAGTGTCAAGCAAAAGTGAAGAAGACGGATGTGGGTTGTCAATGTTTACCTCATAGAAACGTGTACCTATCGGACTGGCAAAGATGAATGTGAATCAAAGAAAAGTTGACAAGTAAAATCACAAAAGTCATTCAAATGCTAATAACTCTAAAGGTGAACCTTTTATTATAGACAGTGGTCCTTCAATAAACATTATGCCTCCCACAAAATGTCTCCCGTACCATGTCTCACATCGTCGAAGACTAAAGTATGGACATGGTCTGCATGAACATCATTAAAAAGTCAAGGTTCATTTATACAACCATGAAACACAAGAAAACACAAGTACAAGCACCAATTCATGTATTGCAAGATACGTCACCAAGTGCCTGTTTACTCAGTTTCAATAATGCTGCTATTATGGGACTGATATCTGTGAACTACAATATGAATGCTCATCACGAGATAGTAAATCAGTTTCCCTCATTATTTCATTGTTTAGGCAAACTGAGAACAAAGAAAGGTCAATTTCATGTAAATGAAGATGTCCGTCCTGTTGCTCACGGAAATCATCAATTGCGTTTCATTTACAGGAAGCTGTTGAAAAGGAGCTTGAGACACTCATATAGCATGACATTATTGAGAGATTTACTGGTCCTATGCTATGGGTTTCGCCCATAGTGGTAGTGCCCAAAAAGGACAGTGGAAGTGCTGTGTGCAACTGTGTAGATATGCACCAAGCTAACAAGGCGATTGAACGAGACCGACATCCAGGTCCACACATTGCCAATATGATCACTCTCATGAATGGTGCCAAAGCCTTTTCTTGCCTTGATCTGAACAAAGAGTTTCTTCAGTTGGAACTGGAGGAAAATTGCAGGTACGTTACTACCTTTTCTACACATGTTGGTTTATTCATTTATTAATGATTACGTTTCGGAGTGTCATCAGCTGCTGAACTGTTTCACAACATCATTAGACGCCTAATACAACCTGTCACAAATGCTTTCAATTATCATGATAATATAATAGTTTTTGGGGCAACACACAAAGAACATGATAAAGCTCTCAAAGAAGTGTGCCACCTACATACTAATGCAGGTCTCACTTTAAATACAGAGAAGTGTGAGTTCAACAAAACAAAACTAAAGTTCTTTGGCCATATTTTCTGTGATGGGGAATGACTCTAGAGCCATCTAAAGTGGACGCATTGTCATCTACCGGTCCCTGACAAGATGTAACTATGCTACACTCTTTTTTTTGGCATGGCCAGCTACTGCTCCACATACATACATGATTTTGCCATTGTAAGTGCTCCACTGAGAGACTTAACAAAACGGAATGCTTTATTTCAATGGTCACACAAATGTAAAAGAGGTTTTAAGAAAATCAACAATGCCACTGAGAATGCAACAGATATGGCCTACTTTGATCCAAAGCTACATACTGAAGCTGTTGTTGACACAATGTTGTGTAGGGTTGGGTCTGATCCTTGGTCAACATAGTGGACGTCCAAATGCTCAAAGACATCTTGTGGCTTATGCCAGTAGAAGTTTGTCATAGACTGAATGTGCCTATTCACAACCTGAAAAAGAAAGACTAGCTGTGGTTTAGGCTTGTGAACATTTCCATGTATTACTGTAAGGAAAACTTTTCATCCTTGTTACTGATCATCAAGCACTGCTTATGGTCTTTGGCAATCCTAAAGCCAAGATGCGTCCTCGCATCGAGAGTTGGGGTTATGACTGCAGGAAAATAAATACACTAGTATGCACCAGCTGGGGTAAGACCAAAACCCGACTGACTATTTTGCACACGTGCCAGTACAGAGTCATAGTACTACTTCCAATGTAGCTGAGGGCTAGGCCAATTTAATTAGAAAATCAAGCACACCAGCCACTGTATCAGTAGATCAAATCATTGCTGGTATGAGCATAGATTGAGACATGCTAATATTTAAAGACATTATTATACATCAATCGTAGACACAACACACTCGACCGCTTACCAATGACAGTGAATATCAGAAGTTCAAGATCATGAGCGATTAACTTTCCGCTACACAAGAAGGAATTGTCTTATGAGTTTCAAGAATCGTTCAAGATAGCAAGTAATTGAAGTGGCACAAGAAGGATATCCTGGACTCGTTGCTACCAAACGAGCTCTTCGAGACCGAGTTTGGTTCCCTCTAGGGGTGGGAGATGCATTTCGCTCCCCCGGTGTATTTCGCAGAGTTTTGCCTACTCCGTGTGGAGTTCCCAAAACTCAGCAGAGTAGTGCAGAGCGGAGTTTTTCCTTTCGCTTGTGCTGTCCACTTGTAGGTTGGCGAGTGCAAGCGAGAAAAATCCAATAATAGACCACCCCCGGGAGAGATTTCCCAACATAAACGGTAGCGGCAGGTCGCTACCTCTCATATTGAGAAATATGTCACTCTACTCGAGTGGCAAATAAGAAGATGCACCCTCTTGCTCTGCGGGTTGTGCTGCTCGCACTGATTTCACAGTGTGGGACAAACTCCCGTTGTTAATAATCAGCGTGAGCAGTGTGACTCACTGCACTCCACCGCTCATAGAAATCGGGGTAGCGTGGCAGAGTTTTTTCTGCACTTCACAGAGTTTCGCATAGCAGAACTCCACAAACTCCACCCAGGCCTAGTTTTCTCATCTTGATGAAAAAGTTGAAAGGAGTTGAAGGCCTGTCATTTGTGTAATTGCCTATCTCCTTAAACAACTCAGCATCCCTTGAACAGGTCTGATTTTCAGACGTATATATGGGAGAGAATCGCTATTGACTTCTTTGGACCCCTTGACAATGGACACCACCTAATGGATGTCATTGATGAGTCCCCTTGTGTTCCCTTAGTGGAGGACCTCTAGTCGATTATTCAAGAGATAGTCATAGAGAGACTAGAAGGCATTTTTGCTCCTTCAATTCTAAAGTCTGACAATGACCCACCTTTCAGCAGTAGAGAATTCAAAGATATTCTTACTCATCTAAACATAAAGCATCAGAAAAGCACACCTCTCTGGCCACATACAAATGGGGTTATGGAGCGTTTTATGAGCACTCTAAAGAAAACTGTTCAGCATGTTGAACTAGAAAAACTAGAACTCAGGTCAGCTCTTCATTCTGCTCTTCATGCTTACCGGTCAACTTCAACAACAGGTGAAAGGTGAAAGTCCTGCTACTCTGATGTTTGGGAGAGCTATACAAACCAAATTGCAGTAAAGGGCCATTTGAAAGAGACATTAATGACACTGAGCTTTGCAAAGCTGATTCCTGTCACAAACAGAAAATGAAGACTTATGCTGACAGACCTTGACATGCTCAAGATGTTGCTTTCAAGAAGAGAGATTGAGTAATTGTAAGGCAAAGACAGAAACGTAAATCTGATGCTCCATTTGATGCTGACCCCATTCAAGTTGCGACTACCAAAGGACAAATGGTGACTGCTCATCATCCTGGAAAATCCATTACATGTGATTCTTCGCATTTCAAGCATTTGCCTTGGAGTTCACCATCTCTACATGTCAGAAGTGAGACTTCCCTCTCTAGGAATTTTGAGAGTCCACAGACGGTGGTCCCAATTCAAAAGGTAAACTTAGACCAAAAGTCTAAGTTTAGACCAAAAGTCTAAGTTTTGACCTAAAGTCTAACTTTACTTGTAGTAATGTCAAAACTTAGGCTAAAAGTCTAACTATACTCATAGTAAAGTTAGACTTCAGGCCTGCGTTCAGACTTTTGGCCTGCGTTTAGACTTTGGTCTAAACATAGACCGAAAATCTAAACTTAGACAAAAATTCTAACTTTAAAATGAGTAAAGTTAGACTTTAGGTCTAAACTTAGACTTTTGGTGTTTGTGCAGGTGTCACCAGTGCCAAACATGGACACTTCCCCAGCCTCTCTGCAGCCTCACATGACACAATTTGAATGATTGGGTTGAGTGCCTCAACAACATATTGAAAAGCTGTAATGGATAAATGTTGTATTGTTTTGTACTTTTTGTTTAACAAAGGAGGCGATGTTGTGTTTTATGAGTTAGCTATGATGGGACTCCTATGGTCTCTGATGGACTCCGTAGAATAGTGAACAGTGACGTAAGTGTTTGGGTGTAGTTAATAAAGATACTTGATATTGAATGTTCAGTGTACGGTTTACGCAGTGCAGAATAAAGACCTGTGAAACTGAGCTCTGTGTGTGGTGTGATCATTTATATGTTCCTAGGCTGAGGAGGACGCCAGTGTACTGTCCAAATTACATCTTTCCTGTAGTGTTAGACTTGAAAGAGTTAGGGTGTCTTCCCCTAAACATTTTTCCTGTGTCCTCCATTTTGGCTGATCTCGTTTTTTTGGCCTTAAGACTGTGCACTTTATCACTGCTAAGCAGCGCTAAAGTGCTTGTGCTCTCTCTTTAAACATGGTTAAATTGGTTCACACCTAGTTGGCACATTTAATTTACTGTAAGTCCCTAGTACAGTGGTACCACATGTACACGGGACCTATAAATTAAATACTACTGGTGGGCCTGCAGCATTATTGTGCCACTCGCTTAAGTAGCCTTTTGAATGAGGCTGCCACTGCAGCCAGGGTGTGCAGTTTTAGACTGCGTTTCAACCTAGCTACATAAACCTATTGTCTGGCCCAAACTTGCCTCTTAATACAAATGAATCACCCCTATGGTAGGACCTACACAGCCTAGGGGGTAGGGTATTTAAGAGAATGGACAGGTACTTTTAAGTTTTACGTGTCCTGGTAGTGAAAATCTCTTCAATTCGTTTTTTCACTACAGTTAGGCCTACCTCTCCTATAGGATAACATGGCATTAAGTTATTACATTTAATAAGTGACATCTTTCAATTCATAGCAGGTATGAATGTCGAGTTTGGTGTCCTCGGGATTGTGCTTTAAAGTTCTCTTTAATGGTAAGGTCAACATTTCAGTTTCAATTCTGAATATGCCACAGCCTGTATCCTGGCTCACATGACTATGTGTATCTGGTAGTTGGTATTTGTATATTGCTCCCAGACATTAAGACAAAGGGGAATAGGTGGTAGCAGATTGTGCCATCTCTGACTTGATAAAAGGAACTGTCACCTACCACACTTGCACATCACAAAGACTCTGTCTGAGTACTCTCATAAAGGGGTTTGACCCTGGTCTTTTGTGATCCTAGACAAGCTAGGGCCAGCCCAAGCAGGCAGGCAGACAGGAAATTCCAAACACGTTTGGAGAAGAAAACCTCTAGAACCTTCTCCTACTTCAAAGCTGGTACCATGTGTAAATAATGGACCCTAAACCCCAACTTTTTATTACACCTCTGGACCTGTGGAAGATTCAGAAGGACTCCTGTGCTGCTCTGCTAGAAGGACTGCTACTGCCCTGCTGCCCTGCTGCCCTGCTGACCGAGTTAAGAACTGGACCTGCTTTTTTAAACTAGGGCCACCAGAGTGACTCCAAGGGCCAGTTGCTGGCCTCCTGATATGAAGCCTCAGGGACAGAGCAGGCTTCACCCATACTGAACCCAGCACCTAGACTCAGTCTGCTGTGACTCTTGTCCCCCAAGGGGTGCCATCCTGGTCCTGTAAACTTGGAAATGGATCTGAAGGTTCTCTGCCATCCCAGCTGTAGTCTCAGCAGAGCCAACACAGGTTGACGTTTCGCTTCCCATAACTCTGCATCGAAACTGCAGCACAATGCCTCAAAAAACTCTGCATCGGAAAAAATGTGCGATGCATCCCTCATGCAGCCCGCAGCCTCTTCAGAAAAATTCTGGTGTGCAACGCAGCCATGACACAGACATTCGCATTGCAAGCCCCTCATCAACAGTATCCTCAAAGTCAACGCATAACTCTGCATTGCAAGCCCTACAGCTTCTTCATAAGTTTGGATCCAGCTTGTCCATGACTCATCTTCGACATATGACTTTGCAACACAAGACCCTCACAGTTGACATCCTCGACTATGTAGGACCTTGCATCACTGCCTTGCAGCATCTCAGAACTACCGCTTCATCATGCACACAAGAACCTCACATTCCCTCAGCTGCGCAACGCATACTCGATAAGGTACCTTGGCACACTCTGCAACCAGGATTTAAGATTTACTTGTTCAGTGGGCCTAACTGGGTCCCTGTAACCAGCCCGCACTCCGTGGCAGTGGACCTGAACTTGTGAATTTGTCCCTGTCTGGCACACCCAGATAACCACAGTTGACACTTCTAGCACAACGCTATAGCCACAGTTTACACTTTGTGCTTTTGAGCTCTAGTTTCTCTTAACTCTTTACAATTAAATATCTCTGCTTTTACTGATAGGATTTTCGTTGTTTTGGTCTCAAATAATGTATTCAATTTTAGTCTATTGTTGTAGATTGGTGTGGGATGTTTCTTCTGCTATGATGTCACTTCATTACTGTTTGCAATACTGCATAAATACTTTACACCTTGCCTCTAATTCAAGCCTGACTGCTTCTGTGCCAAGCTATCAGAGGCGTAAGCACAGGATAATTTGGGGTTTGCTAGTGTTTCACCCTGACAGAGCTTGAGCTTTCTGCTAGTGAATGGTTTCACCCCTCCTCAACCAGTAACCCAATTTTCATCATCTAGTTTCTCTATTCATTCCTGAACTGGATGACCTACTACCAAAAACAGCATGCACAATTGTGACAGAAAGTCATAAATGTGTACCTGCAGGTCTAATATTTTGCAAGGGTACAGCTTTACAACTTTAGAAAATCACAAAAGTGTTGTAGGTTGCATCTAACAGCCTATCCAGTTAAGGTTTACGAGTTGCACTCCTGGAAACGTTTTGTGAATTTATTTATTTTGAGCAAAACCTGTATATTTGCTCATGTGAACATATTATTAGCTTTTTTTTTTAAGTGGAAAACTATTTTTCACAATGAAGTGCAAGGTCCATCAGTAGGGCTGCAGTATATCAAACAGAAGAAATAGAAATAAGTGGCTGTCAATATAATTTCTATTTGGACTGTATGGTCATCATTGAATAAAGAATGTCTTTCTCCCAGTTATTCAAAAGCATTGTTCAACCATGACTTTAATACGTTCAGATGATTTTCTTTTCCTCCACAGGACACAACAACCAGCATCAATGGACAGAACAAATGGCACCAGAATCAGTGTATTCTGGATAGTAGGGTTCTCTGATATTCCCAAAATGCAGCTGCCTCTTTTCCTTGTCGTGCTGCTGACCTATCTGGTGACCATCCTGGGAAATCTGTCAATCTTAGCCATTATAATCATGGACCTCCATCTCCACAAGCCCATGTACTACCTTTTGAGTAACCTTTCTCTTTTCGACATCTGTTACACCTCGGTTGTCCTTCCTTCTGCACTAGGTAGCTTCTTCAAAGGTGCTTTGACCTTTCCTTTTGATGGGTGCCTTACACAGCTCTACTTCTTCTTTTCCTTTTTTGGCACAGAGTTGTTTCTTTTGACGGCTATGTCCTATGATCGCTATGTTGCTGTATGCAACCCACTACGATATGCAGCAACAATGAGTGATAAGATGTGCTTCTGTCTGGCTGCTGGGTCATGGGTAGCTGGGTTCCTAAATGCCATAGGACTAACTGCATCTATGTCCAATATACCATTCTGTGGGCCAAACGTGGTCAACCATTTCTTCTGTGACCTGACACCTCTGCTCCAGTTATCTTGTCGGGACCCTTGGTCCATTCAAGTCCTAGTTTTTGTTGAAGGTGTTTTCACTGGCATGAGCTCATTCCTATTATCCCTTACCTCCTATGTCTGCATAATTTGTACCATCTTGAAGATCAGCTCCAGAAAGGGAAGATGGAAGTCCTTCTCCAAATGTGCCTCACATCTGGCTGTAGTTCTTATATTTTATGGGACCGGTATCTGTATGTACATGCGACCAGCCTCATTCGCCAACCCGAATCAAGACAAACTGCTAGCCATATTGTACATTTCATTGACTCCAATGGCCAACCCCCTTATTTACAGCCTGAGAAACAAAGACGTACAGGAGTCCTTGCTTAAAGCCATGAGGGAAAGGGCACAAGATTCTTGGGGTTAGGACCATGAAAATTAAAGAAAGACTAACATGATATCTGATGATGCCAAGTTGAGGGGTAAAAAGGTACCTGAAGAGAACTAATAGCTTCTTTATACTTCTGGCTTTCTGTTCCCATCTTTCTGACTCATTGGCTTACCTCTTTGTAAAAGTGACATGACATTTGTGACCAAGGATGGTGTTTAATCTCATATTACTTTGGAGGTTTTGGCCTTCTGAATACATATTGACGGTGTTAGACCTGGCATCCTGAGGATCATCTTACCCCAAGATTTTTGCCTTTCACCTCCTGTTTTTGCTGTATCTTTTTGTTGGCCTTAATACTCTGAGTACGTTACCACTGCTAACCAGTGCTAAAGTGCATGTGACTCTCCACTAAACATGATCATATTGGTGGATCCACAATTGGCACGATTAATTTATTTGTAAGTCCCTTGTAAAGTGGTATACTATATACCCTGGGCCTGTAAATTAAATGCTACTACATGATATCTTTACCAGAACTGATCAATGATTTCCATCTCACATGCTACAACTATGCAGATGACACACAAATACTACTTCAATCAGAAGACCCCAAAAACATTGAAAACTCTCAAATCTTCAGTTGCCTCAGAGCCGTTGATCAGTGGATGACCTGGAGCCATCTCAAACTAAATACCTCCAAAACTGAAATACTCATATGTGGTGACTGGAAACATTATGACCCTCTGTGCGTCTGGCCTGACGATCTCGGACCACCTCCTCAATTATCCAAGGAAGTGAAAAACCTAGGAATCACCATGGATTCCAAACTAACTATGAATGCCCAAGTAGACAAATTAGCACGCACAAGCTTCATCACCTTAAAGACTTTACGACGCATTTTCCCTCACCTCGGATTTCCACACAAGGTGCAAGCTACTATCTCACTTGTATTATCCAAACTGGATTATGCCAATAGCCTCTACCATGGATCATCTCTATCTGTTATGAAAAAACTACAACGTATCCAGAATTCCGCAGCCAGGCTACTGCTACATATAAAGCCGCAAGCCCACATCTCCCCTGCCTTGAGAGCACTACACTGGTTACCCATTGCCGGAAGATGCACTTTCAAGCTGCTTTGTATCACCCACAAAGCTATACATGGAACAGGACCGCTTTTCATCAGAAAGAAAATTACCAAATACATCCAACAAAGAACCCTCCGCTCAAGACTGGCACCCCGCCTTAGAACACCACCATACAAGAAAAAGACTGTAGGTGGTACATCCTTCTCCGTCCAAGCAGCCAAACTATGGAATTCATTACCCCCAACTATAAGAGCCACAGATAACTTTCTTGTTTTCAGGAAACTACTCAAGAGTTGGCTCTTTCCTTCATAACCACCTTTTTCAAACAACTATGAACTGCATATGCCTATGTGGATAATTATTTTTTCATATTATATGTATATTTCTATTTATTTATAGTTTCTTTGGAAACTAAAGCAAGGCTGTGCGCTCAGAGATCCCATAGCAGAAAAGATCTAGAATCCATCCTGGAGGTGAACTGATGATGTACTGGAGCGTAATCTGTATCTGACTGAGACGCGCGGGTTCTATCTTCCTCTGCTGGAGACACAGAGTAGAAGGTTCTCCCTTTATAAAACACCTGTAAGCTCCGCCCGCTGAGCCACGCCCCGTCCACCCTCGAAGTAGGTAAAGGAATTCCCGCCTTTTACCACGATGATGGACAGCTTTCCAAAACGACCCCAATGCGTTTACCGCCGATTCCGGTGGTGCGTTTGTTTGATGCTCAGAAGCACAAGGACATCTCCACAAAGGCGCACTAGTAACAATCACATTGCCAAAAGCACACAAGGTTGCTGGAGACGTTTACCCCGTGGCCCATCACGTACCCTTAGTGTACAATATTAACGGGGCATATAAAACATGCTAGGTAACGCTTACTGACATACTCGTAGAAAATACTCCGGTTGGGTAGGCCACGATGCTCATTTTACAGAAACTAAACCAATAACAATAAAATACACACACACTCTTTTAAACCTGTCTGACTAAGTATTTTTTACCCATGATTCTAATTATGTATTGTATGTGCATATGTGTGTGTATTCATGTGTGTGTGTGTATAAATATATATATATATGTGTATGTATGTGTATATGTTGTTTCTGTGCCTGGCATGTTTCTGGATCATTGCATGGGTTGTTATACTAGATATCTATGAATTTCTGCTCTCTTTTTATCACACTTATCTACTCATCACTCTTATGTCATGTCTCTATCAAACTATCCTCCATTCTCACTCGGACTCATCCCAAATCCCTTCGACCACTTTCATCTCCTAAATATCTCTGCCTAAGCTCTTCCCTCCACCTCCACATCTATCTCACCAAACCTCACTCTACCTCTGTGACCTCCCACACAACCCTACTAAATTCTCCTGCATTCATCTCACCCTGCTACTATGCTCTCCCTAACCCTTCTACATCCTCTTTCTCCTCCGCTCCCCTTTTATTCATCTCAAGCCTTTGGATTGAGTAAATGAAGGATAAACTCCCAACTAACACTTCTGGATTTCTTTCCTCCTCCACCCCTCCATTACTCCAGTCAATCTAACTAACAAACTCTCATATCCGCAACTCAAATTAACTAATAATAATACTAAAACTGTACTCCTTATTTAAATTATACTAATCCATCACTAATTCTTGTTGGGTACCGGAGTAGCGTGCTACTCATCGAAAAGCGCTTCGACGCCTCGTCAGGGGTAGTAAGCGCTATATAAATACGATTACAATTACAATTACAATAATGGGCCTGCAGCACTGACTGTGCCACTCCCTCACGTAGCCCTGTAAACATGTCTCAGGCCTGCCGTTGCAGAGCTTGTATGTGTAGTTTCACTGCCACTTGAACTTGGCATTTAAAACCTCTTGCCATGCCTTAAACTCCCCTTTTATTACATATAGGTCACCCTAAGGTAGGCCCTAGGTAGCCCATAGGACATGCTGCTATGCAAGTAAAAGTCAGGACATGTACTTTTAAGTTTTACCTGTTCTGGTAATGAAAAACAGCCTAAGTTGTTTTTTTATTCCTGTGAGGCCTACTCCTCTCATAGACCAGCACAGGGAATTCCTTAATATACTTTAAAACTGTAATTCATGATCAGAAAAGAGTAAATACATCATGTTTCATATCAGTGGAATGGTAATGATAAATCCTCTTTACTTATGAAGTTGGATATATTAAAACTATTTTAGAAATGCCACTTTTAAAAAGTGGGCATTTCTTTGCTCTCACTGCTCAGTGTTCCTGGCAGCCTGTCTTGAATACACGTCAATGTGGGCTGGGTTGACATCTACATTTCCACATTCCCTCCAGACAGCCACAACACAGGACGCTCAACTGCACCTGCATTCATCTGCATACTTATGGGTAGGAAGGATGGGAAGGGCTCACACTTACACTTTAAAGTGTAGTGGCCTGAGCCTCACACAAAGGGCTGATTACCCCCAACTGATAGTCTGGAGCCAGGGCTGGGAAGAAAGGGGGGCCTTGTACTTCAAGGAGCTGCTTTGAAGTCACCCCCACTTCAGGGGTACTTTTGGTTATAAATACTGGAGCTCTAACCTATTGAAATCAGTTCACTACTGGGCTTAGGTAGAACTCTGCTAGAGTGAAGACTGCTGTGCTGTAAGGATTGCCACTTTGCCTGGACTGACTGTTCCAAGGAACAGCTTCTCTGCTTTGCTGAGCTGCCCTGCTGCCTGCTGATCTCTGTGATGCTGAGGACGAGGACTGGACCTCAAGGGATGGAGTCCTTTGGGTGGGCAGTGGCCTGGTGGAGCATGTGCTCTCCTCCACTTTACTATTGCAGCCAGCCCCGAGGATTCACCGGGGAAAAAAATAGCCCGGGGAGGGGGCTGTGTTTTACCCTCCCCATTACATATGCAACCAGGGCTGAGACGATGGGGTCTTCAGGGCTGAAAACACAGTGGCCCCTCTCCTCCTAACTATAAATATATTTTCCACCTGGGACGGTGTGGCCCACCAGGGCCTTACAAAACAAGAATGGAGACCAGCAAATGTAGTAATAAAAAAGGTTTTAGCCACAAGCGGGGGCCCTCTGGGACCCCACCACTAAGCCTAGGGGATCAGGATATTCCTACCCTGTCCCCCTGTGTCTTTTTTTAACTTTTCTTTTAGGACTTGGGACCCAGTAACAAGTCATAAAAGATGTCTGTCACCACTGACTGTTTGAATCAGTTTGAGATCTGTTGGAATCCACGAAACCACAGAATCTCTAAATATACAAAGTTTTTTTAGCATTAATTGCTCACAAACTACTAAATGGCTTCAATCCAAAACACAAAACCTACTATGTATGGAACAAGATCTAGCTTTCTGCCAAATTTGGTGTAAATCTGTTCAGTGGTTTAGACTGTGTCTAGTTTTCCTATTGGAAAATGAATGGGGAAAATGCATTTCAGGTCCCCCCTTTTTTTCTCAGCCCCCACTTGATGGATCACCCCAAAACCTTATATATATATATATATATATGTATATATATATATATATATATACATATATATATATATATATATATCACTTAAGAAACAATGGTTACAGGGATATTAGGCTCACATTTGAAACATACCAAACCATAGAAATTCACCAGTTATAATTAGAGTTATCTCAAGTAACTATAGCTTGTGCCCTAAGGTAACTATAACTCATGCCCCCTGTGGTCCCCCTCACCAGACTGTTTTTGGCCTCAGAGACTCCATCCTCCATGTCTGGAACAAATTTGGTGCAAATTCATTCAGTGGTTTAGACTGCAGCTGTGTCTAAAGTTCCTATGGGAAAATGAAGGGGGAAATGTGTTCAGGTCCCCCTTTTTTTCTCAGCCCCCGCTTGATGGATCACCCCAAAACCTTCCATGTGCAAAGTAGGTAGAAAAGAGCACTGATATATATATATATATATATATATATATATATATATATATATATATATATATATATATATATATATATATATGCATATATATATACAGTATATATATATATATATATATATATATATATATATATATCCCTTAAAAAACAAAGGTTACAAGGATGTTATAGTGAGGCTCACATTTTAAACATACCAAACCATAGAAATTCACCAGTTATAATTAGAGTTATCTCAAGTAACTATGGCTTGTGCCTTAGGGTAACTATAACTCGTGCCCCCTGCGGCCCTTCTCACCGGGCTGTTTTTGGTCCTAGAGACCCCATCCCCTGGGCTCCCTCTCTGTGAGAGCAGTTTCCTCTGTCTCCCTGCCTGCATCTCCTCGGGCAGGGAGACAAAGGAAACCTATGCTCACACAGAGGGAGAGCTGTTTGACAGCTCTCCCTCACTGCAAGAAGAGTGTTTGCTGTGACTTGGCTGCAGAAGCCACAGCAAACAGCTAAATCCTGGGCTGGCCACCTCGGGACATAGCAGGAGCCAGCCCTGGGGGGTGGCAGTCCCCATGACCATTTGTCCTTCCTTTCTCCTGGAAAAGACCACACCCTCAACTAGTCTATTTCCATATTTTTGCAATTAAATTATAACATGCATGACCTCTACTTCCATAACAGTTTATAAAGTAACACAATCATCTTGACACACCTTTGCTACCACTCACCACAGTGTTTCACTCTAGAAATAGCAGTATCACCACTCAAACATCTCATAGGGATAAAGCATATATACAATGAGGTTCATACAAAACAGTGGAGCTTGCATTATTGCAGTCTTTACTTTATAATTTAAGAAACATTACCTCCTTTACTTGCAGAATATACTGTTGAAAAACTCCATTTTAAATACAATCTGCCAACCTTGCTCAGATCTCTCTACATTATAATGTGTACCTCTTAAAAGTTCTATTAACACGTCTACACCTCCCCAAAAAGCTTTTTGCTCTTTAAACATGGTCTAGAATAAGGTTGCCAACATTACTACACTTACTGATGCTTCACAACAAAGTTTATAAAATATATTATTAAATACCTGAACTTCAGTTAGTCAATTCTCTTTATTAGATTATTAAAAATAATCATAAAAGAACAATCATCAAATACAATTTACAACAAACATCAAATAGGTACAATATTAAAACATAAGAAAATTATAATAATATCAAATGTTCACAGAACTACACCAACGTATTGCATTTTGTTTTTTTTTAAAACTCCTGCAGAAAAACATACAGCAGTTTGGGCTACCATACAAAAATGGCAAAATACCAGCCTACACTGACTAAAGCCCAAAGTTTTTAAAACAAGTAATAAAAATATGCATCGAAAAGGTTTATGAAATTTACAAAATAAGGAAAAGTGCATCCACGACTGTAGAGAGGTACCATTCCAAGGGGACACAAGTATCTATCTAGGGCCAAAGTGTCCCACCAGGAAACAGAGATTGCACCTGATAGAGCCCAGTTGAAACCTGCTCAACAGAGATCTTTACCAAACATTATTAAACTGGGAGAGACAGGGTTCGGTGCCCTGAGAAGTCTTATATATGTTATGAACTCTCAAAGATGGTTTCACCAGTTCCTTTGCCTTTTGAGCAGCATGTGCAAGCCTCAAAACCGCTTTCTTGGTCCAACTGGCCTCCCTTTTATTCAATAGATATGAGGATGAAAACAGCTCATGTCTTCCCAGTCTGTTGGCAGTGTTCCCGATACAATAAAACCAGAGGATTTTAAGACCCAGATCACATGTCAAACGGTCAGAAATGATCTCCCCTAGACTGCAATTCAGAAGAGAAGAGGTGCAAGCTTGATGCAATCTTCCACATAGTCTAGGCCCAATTCATTGTGCAGAAAATATTGGAACTACTGGGCCCTACCCAAAGCAGATGCCAACAGAGGCAGTTCTCTTCCTGTTGTTATCTGCAGCAGTCCCAGTACCCCCATATAGAAGCCTCAAAAGTTATAACAGGTAGACACTTTAGTTTGTACACCTCCAGTAGGGGGCAAAATTTGTTTATTATCGACTCTAGATGAGAGCCCAAAACAGCCTCCACAGAGGTATCGAAGTTCAAAATACAAGGTAACCAGCTACCCTAAAAGCCAAAAGTTTCATCCAGATGAGAAACTCAGTAACCTGGCTAATTGTTTGTTCCTTTATCACCGTGGATTTGGGTTAACTCTGGGGCTTACCACACTCAATGTTGTGTGTTTTGGATATATTACCCTCTAAATCTAAGTCTTCTATGTATATAACAAACAAATCAATAAGGCCCCATAAACCATTAGGTGTTTGTGAGAGCAAAACCGCACGATACGCATAAAGTAGAGCTGGCATATGTTTGCCTTTCACTGTCAGGAGATGCTTTCCCTTGGAAACTAAAAAGGGGTGCAAACCATTAATATAGAAAAGAAATAAAATGGGAGCTAAAATACATCTGTGATGAACTCCCCTAAAAAGATTAAAAGATTTGGGGCCAGATGTATCAAAGGATTTTGCATTCGCAAACTGTGCGAATCGCAAATTTCGGCCGTTTGCGAATGCAAAATCGCCTTTCCGAATGTATGAAAGGCATTCACAGTGCAATTTTAAGGAATCGCAAAAATAGCGATTCCTTAAAATTGCGACCCCATTTAGAGGATCGCAAATTGTGATTTTCTAAATAGGAAATCGCAAATAGGGAATCCCTATTTGCGATTTCTTAAGCACATGTATCAATCATTTCCTAAATACGAATTTGGCATTTAGGAAATGCATTACCACCAAATTCAATTTGGTGGTAAGCATATGCAATTTTAAAAAATGCATTTTAAATGCATTTTTAAAAATGACATGTAACACACAGATGCCCATAGGGCATGCGTGTGCTTCACATGTCCGCAAATATTTTTTGGGGGTGCATCAGAGGGGGCATTAGGCCCCCAGCACCCTGGGGTTTGCATAACCTAAACTGCGAATTCCTAACTGGAATTCGCAATTTGGGAAATGCAAAACCATTCGCACCTATGGGCCTACAGGCCCATGTGGGTGAATGGAGTTGCATTCTCTATTTGCGATTCGGTAATAGCGTTTGCGAATTTTAAGAAATCGCTATTACAGAATCGCAAATTTCATAAATGTATATAGTAGGGTGCGTTCAAGGACTGGCCTCTCCTGTCAGACCTCTCTCTCAGATGATGGGTGTGCATAGTAGGGTGTGTTGAGAGAGACTGGCCACTCCACTAAGACCTCTCTTTGAAATGCCCATTGTGCGTAGTAGTGAGTGAAGAGGACTGCCCTGTCCTATCAGACCTCTCTTTGACATGATGGGTGTGAGTATTACGTTTAGTACATGGACTGGCCTCTCCTGTCAGATCTCTCTCTCTCAGATGATGGGTGTGCTAGGAGGGTGTGTGTAGAGAGACTGGGCTCTCCACTCAGACATCTCTGTCAGATGACAGGTGTGCATAGTAGGGAGTTGAGAGGGACTGCCCTTTCCTCTCACACCTCTCTCTGATATGTCAGGTGGGCCTTTTAGGGTGAATATGTAGACTGTCCTCTCCTGTCAGACCTCTCTCTCAGATGATGGGTGTGCATAGTAGGGTGTAGGAAGAGAGACTGGCCTCCTGCAACACCTCTCTCTTAAATGATGAGTGTGCATAGTAGTGAGTAGCGAGAGACTTTCCTTTACTCTCAGACCTCTCTCTGAGATGAGGGTGTTCATAGTAGGATATGGTAAAAGATACTGACCTCTCTGCTGAGACATCTGTCTCAGATGATAGGTGTGTGCAGTAGTGAATGAAGAGGGACTGCCCTTTCCTCCCAGACCTCTCTCTGAGATGACGGGTGTGCATAGTGATGAGTGAGGAGGGACTGCCCTTTCCTCTCAGACCTCTCTCTGAGATGCAGGTGTGCATATTAGAGTGTGTAAATGGACTGGTCTCTCCTGTCATACCTGTCTCCCAGACGATGGGTGTGCGTAGTAGGATGGGTAGAGAGAGACTAGTCTCTCTGCTGAGACCTCTGTCTCAGACAAAGGGTGTGCCTAGTAGGGTGTGTGAGAGAATGGCCTCTCCTTTCACATCTCTCTCTCAGATGACAGGTGTGCATAGTAGTGATTGTGGAGGGACTAGTCTCTCCTGTCATATTTCTTTCTCAGATGACAGGTGTGTGTGGTAGGGTGTGTGGAGAGAGACTTGCCTCTCCACTGAGACCTCTCTCTCACATGATGGGTATGCTTAGTAGAGTGTATGCTGAGGGAGTAGCTTCTCCATTGAGACCTCTCTCTTTCAGGTGATGGGTGTGTGTAGTAGGGAGTGTGGATGGACTGGCCTATCTGCTGACGCCCTTTTCTTTGAGGGTGATTGTGCATAGTAGGGTGTGAAAAGAGGCCTAACTCTACACACAACTCTTCCCTAGCAAATGGGCGTAAATCGTAGACTCCTTCCTACAGTAAAAAGTGTGCATGCTAGAGTGTATTCAAAGATCATCTAATCCTTCCTTTTTTTCTCAATCCTGCATGAGTCTTGCAAGATCATAACATTTAAAAAAAAAAAAAATCTGCTACTCATCACAGTATTATCTCTTACACACGTCCTGTCAATAACAAGGACCACACTGTGCATTTCTACTAGTAGTGTATTGAGAAGTCACATACTCCTTTTTACTATTCATTAGAGTCCTGAAAGATCATAAAAATCAATTAAAAACAACGTATATTTATAATCTTCACAGTAGTTATCCCTTAGACACCTCCTCTCTAAATCTAGGCAGACAGCATGCCCTTCTACTGTACCCTTATATAGTATTTTTGCCTCATTGCCACAACACCTTCAAATTTTTCAGAGCAAACAATAATGGCGGCCATTTCATTTCTAACATTCGAACATCCAATTTAACTTATTTTAATGTATATATTGCTAAGTGACTTTGTCTTAATGCTTTTTTTTTTAATGTGTCAATGAATTTCTGTAAATTCGATCTGACAAATAGTCAAATGAATAAACATCAAGCCAAACAGAGCACTTGCTCTCATTGGACTCACGAGGGCCTCTTGCTCCCATGAGAGTGTGAAGGCTCACTGGAAAAAAAGGCCTCTCCGCCAATCACCGGGCTCCATTTTTAGGGCTTGCCTAGGCAGTACATGTGCTGTCTCTTCGAGGCATGCTGTTTCCTACTCTGTGGGCTAAGTGCACGCCCGTTGCTGTCCCTTGTTTTTAATTAGTTAATTGTAGTGCATTTTATTTAAAAAAATGTAAGCATTTCCACGTGCCATTCAAATTATATTTTCAAATCTTTGAGAAATGTATTGTTTTCCAAATGCACCGAAATTGAAGTAAATAGTCAAATTCATACAAAAAATGAGCCCCTGCCCATGTTTTCTCCTGGAATAGATCATTTTTTAGCAACATATAATACAATTTTTGATTACTTCAAAATGGCCATTGTATTTATTTAGAAACCAGCGCAAGTGTTTTTTCCTTCCTCTATTTCTATTGTGATATATAGGCTTAGCACTGTAAACCTTTAGTTTGCCAGTGGTTGTTTTACCCTCTGGGAGCTGGTTGTGTGTGGTAATTGGCTGCGGTGCAGGAGGTCACTCTAGCCAGTGGTTTTCTAGATGCAGCCGCTGCTATTGGTTGTTCAATATACGCTCATCAGCTGCTACCAAATCCCACCTACAAGTTGCACGCACATACCCAACCCATGAGCTTAGTTTAGTCGAATTCGAACTTGTGGTCTGCATGTTGCAATCAGATGCGTGCAGCTGATACAGTAACTGCTGGAGCGGCCTTATTGGGGCTTCAGCCTGCTGTCCACAGGTCACAAACGCCTTTCTGCACCATTTCCAATAACCCTCAAAGTTGCCTTACATGGAGAGCAGCCTCTAATCTTCCTGTTACACACAGGTTTTTGGAGTGGCTAGGGTAACGCCCTGACTTGCTGTGCTCGGAGGGGAGCCTGGGGCCCGCCGTTTGTAGCATCTCTGTAGCATGTCTCACGATGAGTGAAGTCTCTGGTCCCCATTTTGCACAGAGGTCTCTGTCGCTGGTGCAGTAACCCTGTAGGATGTCTGGTGGAGAGAGGAGCCCATGATCTGCATATTGCACACAGATCTCAGGAGTGGCTACAGTGAGCCTGCCTCACGTGGAGTGAAGAGTGTGATCACTTTAGACATACAGACAGTAACCCTCTAAGCTGCCACATGGGGAGTGGAGCCCATGATCTGCATGTTAGGCACAGATATCTGCAGCAGGCACACTAACCCTGTAAGCAATCTCGTGGAGAGTAGAACCCGTGATCTGCATGTCCCTCGTGCTCTCTGCTGGTACTGGTGGAGCCGGTCACATACAGCTCTTCCACGGATACAGTAAAGCCCTGAGCAGCCATAATTGGGGCCGAAGGGGGGGGGGGGGGGGGGGTGTAGACTATGCCCCACAGATCACAGCATAAACATCCACTTCTGTTTTGTCCTTGGCTCTCCTTCCTGTTGCTGATGTAGATTAATCACCTTGAGTCATTGGCAGAGCCCACCTCCTCGCCCTCTCAGATTCAGGAAAGTCACAATTCCTTTTCCCATCATTTCCACTCTCCTGCCCTTTTTGATACCATACAGGAATTTATCCCGATCTGCCTCAGCTTTCGGTTCTCAGTGGGGTCCGCTCAGGCATGCACCTGCCCACAAACCTTAGACGTGCAACAGTATAACTGTCCCTATATATGTATTACTGCGTTCCGGTCCCGTTTGTTTACTCTGTAAATGGTGTATCTTTCATGTAACACCTGTCTTCAGATATCACTTACGTTAACAGGAATGTGGTTACACTTTGTATTGCATGCCAGCCTATTGCATTTTACTAGTGGATACCCAGAGGGTGACTGTGCAGATGGCCGATCTACCAGTGATATGTAGTAGACACGCTCGCGCAACATTGGGCTGACTCAGCCTTTTATGTTTCTGTGGTAGTTAAAATGAGAGTATGCTAATAGTAGCTCGGCTTATGTGACATGTATAAAACAAAGTAGTCTCATGTTCCCACTGCCCCGCTCATCCCTCCTTCACACTTCCTGTCTCCTCTCTGTACTGCCCGCTCACACATGCTGCCGTCCTGTACCTCCTTGTGCTGTGCACTCATCCCCTACTTGCCCCCTCCCCTGGGTGCCCCTCTCACTCTTCTCGGTGCTGCTCTCACTTATACTCAGAAACTGAAAGATGAGCCTCTTGGTCGGGTGCCCACCCTCGATGCCCCACTGTCAGCTGATGGGTGGTCATTGCCTCTGTGAACATCTGCCTTACTTTGAGGTTAATAAGGTTTCTTTGGGAAGAGCAATCAGTCCCTTCCTCTCTCTCGTACTCTCTCAACACTCAGCCCTCCCCGTCTTTTTGTCTGTATATCATGTGCAGCTTTCACACCTATCTATCCACCATGCCACATAACCCCGCTACAGAAATCCACTCAACACCACACAATTGAACTCCAACCAATTCCACAACTAACAATTCCAATCCGACCCACACAATTCCACTCCACAACACATTCATCCACTCCACTCAAAAGTAAAACACCTGGGTTAAAGACGTCATTTACAACGACAGTAGCTCTAACTCTTACAAATGCGAGACCTATTGGCATTGCCAATGCTTGTTGATTTTGCACTCCTGCTGGAAACTCAGAAGCTCTTGCAAGCCAACTGCCAAAATATACAATTATTTGTCACCCTTAATTTCTCAAAAAACTACTGAACAGATTCATACCAAATCACAAAAGCACAATCTGCTGGCCAACCTTCTCGATTTGGTGTAATTCCTTTCAGCAGTTTTGGGTAAAACCTGTCTTAATGAAGACTATGTAAAATGCATAGAGATACCTTTTGGGACACCTCCTTTTTCTCGACCCATGCTCAATAGTTCACCCAGAATCTTTCCAGGATGGAGCTGCAGTGACTGAACTTTCTTTAAAAAGTTTTGTGAAGACTCATGAAGCGTGGGGCCAACGTTATTAGCAAACCAACAACTCATCTGTCTATGGAAAAGCATATATATATATATATATATATATATATATATGCACAACAAAGTTGTCCTCTGGACAGAAAGCACACTCACTCTCAACAGGTTGCAGTTTATTTTGGAAAGCAGCAAAGCCAGTAACATTCAAAGAATTCTTCACACATTATCCAGGCCTTATGCGTTTCAGACATCTCGTCCTTGGTTACAGGCCAAATGCCTGGATTGATCAAATTATTGCAGGCACCTGATAACTTAATTAAATACTCTGATGAGTTTCACAATGCATCTTGGTAGTGGAGGTCCTGCACATTTATATTACATCTTTAGTAGATTAACATTTCTGCCTTAGTAGGTTGCTGCAGCCAAACACATAAAATCACATTTGAAAATCTTAGTAGGTGAATTCAAGGCACAGTTACTGAGTTTTGCTGAAATTATTTCCTCCTGTTGCTCTTTATATGAGGATATGGTAAAGTCACACAGACCTGCTTTCTATCTGCAGTGGTGCTGCTTTCACGGCTGGACAGGCCGTAAATTATGTGCAAAACAAAGTTGTCCTGGGACAGAAAGCGCACTCTCAACATGTTGCAGTTTATTTTGGAATTTTAGCAAGGGCTCTCCGTCCCTGCGCACCGAGGCCACCCTGCTTGAGAGGAGGCTCTGAGCGGAGAAATTTTGGTGGACTTATATATATATATATATATATATATATATATATACTATACTATAAGCCATGCCCTTTGGTAACTAGAACTCGTTCTCCCGCCATGCACAGTTTCCTCTGCAATAATTCTATTACAAATGTTGCAGCGATAATATCAATGATGCCATAGAAGATGTCATCAATGATGTAATATATGGGGTAATTGGCTCTGCAGGGGGAGGGCACAAGTGATAATTATCCTAGGGCGTGAGTTATAGTTATTTAAAATAACTCTATTACAACTAAATTTCTATAGTAATGTACGTGTAAATTCAGTACTAACAATAATATCTCTATAACCTTTGTTTTTTCAGTGAATTTCTGCGCTTTTCTTAATGTGAAGTAATATTAAATTACCTTACATTAATCCAACCCTCGCCACGCACAGCCTTCGCCAACCCCCTGTCAGGAATCCTTCCAACCCTTCAGCCATACTTGGCAGGGTTGGCTGCAGGCATTTTTTCAATTTGAAATTGCAGAGAAAAAAACCTTGCTTTGCCTTGGATAAATTCAATTAGTTGGGAGGGTTTTTCCTTTACAGAAGCAGTGCTTCAACTGTGGCACCAGCTATGTTTATATTTGTAAGTGGTTCCAGTTGAGGTTTTAATTTCTGTGAAATCATTATTGGTGCCAGAATGAACCATCTCCTGCTTATTTATCCAAGAAAAAGAGTCCACAGTTTTGCGCACAATGTCTACGCAACTGGAGTACTTTCTACTGGCTAACTAGTATACGTAGTGCTCATTCTATGCTACAAGTGCGTAAAGGACCAGGAGGTAATGCCTTGAGAGACCATGGCTAGTTTACATTTTACAATTTCTCTATTCCTACTGGTTTAGTAGACCACGAGGTGGGGAGAACCTCAGTTCCCTTGTGGTCTCACTGCTCTTGTATGCAGGTAGCATTTCATGCTGCTCCCTGCATGCTTGAGCAATAGTTTCATCTGTTTTCCTGCCCGCTTGACTGCCGTCAGGAAAACAGATAAAAAGTCCGCTCCTAGCAAGCGGGAGCAGTTTTCCTGCTCCTGCCCACTAGGAGCAGACTTACAGTTTGCTCTCGTCTGGGGGAAGCTGTGATAAATCCAGGAAAGTGACAGCAAACTACTATGTGCAGAGAAAGGGCACTTCTGGACATAGGGAGCCAGCCCTGGTGGGGGGCAGCAGTTCCCAGAGCCATTAATTGCTGCAATAGGGGGCCCTGCAGTACCCCTCCTTTGTTTACCAAAGGGCCATCCTCAGGGAGATAGTGGACCCCAGGGCCGAAAACAGCCAGGGGAGAGGCAGCCCCCCTCCCACTTAAATATTGGCCATGCCGCAGGGAGACCCCCTTCTTCCTTTAACCAGTACTGTGCTCCGGGGAGGTAGTGGTGGAGGAAAGGAGCGCCGCCCCCTCTAAACGGCATGCGGCCCTGTGGGCTGGGGTCCTCCGGCCTTAATAAGGCTCAAGGATGGAGGCCTTGCATCCACCTACCCCTTTTTATTGGTATTTAGCTACAAAGGATGGGGTCCCTGGGGCCTATAAAGGCTGGTGGAGAAGGTTTGGGTGGCACCATCCCTTTTCATGGCTTTTAGCCCTTGGGAAAGGGGTCATCGGGCCTATTAACGTCCTGGGAAGGGGTTACACACACCTGTCCACTATTTTTAAGTAATTGCTCTGTGGAATTCCATCCCCAAGGCCACTATTGGCTTGCGGAGGTGGACAGTCTACCTCACTCCTCTTAAAGGCCCCAGGGGTTCAGGTCCCCAGGTCCCATTATTGTTCAGGGGGAGGCATGTGCCTTCTCTTTACAAATATTTTTGGCCCTGGGTGATGGGTATCGTAGGGCCTTTAAAAAAAAAAGGCATGCAGGGGTAGGTATCACCGGAGCCCAATGAGGCTGGGGAAGGTGGGGGTTGGGTTAATGGGTTGAATGCAGGGCCTTGCTACAGGCCAGGTCCTGCAGCCAGTCCCACTCTGTGCATGGCTGAAGCCGTGCATAGTGTGGTGTTTGCTGCCAGCAGGAGTTGGTTGCACTGCCGGGCTGTAGGCCTTGGCCCTTCAGCCAGCCCCACAGCCCTCATGGCGGAAGTCCATGCGCAGTGTGGGGTTGGCTGCCTGCAGGTGGTTGGCCACAGGACCTGGCCGGCCTGTTCACAGACCAGGCCCTATAGCCATCCCCGCTACGACGTGCACTTCATGGGGTTGTCTGCCTGCAAGTGGGACCTTAGACACACCAGGCCCTGCATCCATCCCCACACTGTGCATGACCTAGGATTAGGCTGTATGCGGGAAAATGCACGAGAGAGGGTTGGCTTTAGGATTGGTGACAAAATATTACTTTTTCGTTAAAAAGCTCGAGAAATTCACTAAAGAAACAAAGGTAAAAGTAACCTTATAGTTAGTTAAGTGATTTAAGTGACAATTTCAGTGTCAATATAACGTTTTAAACGTAGAAAACCACGTGTGCATGCTTACAATCAGCCAAGGTCAATAGCTCTACTGAGCCGAAAGCTACCTACTCAGACAATGTTTATTTTATGAATGCAGGCCGATTGCATTTTTGGTAAACCGTAACACAGTCCACTTTTAATTCTTTAACACCAGGCATCCGGGTGTGCACTCCTCTTCGTTCACTCCAAACACTTTTCCCAAACTTTCGCTTCCCAATATTCTTTACCATTCCACGTCCAATTCTGATCAATGACAGTTAGGCCCATATTTATACTTTTTGACGCTAAACTGCGCTAACGCAGTTTAGCGTCAAAAAGTTTTGCGCCGTCTAACGCCATTCTGAAGCGCCATGCGGGCGCCGTATTTATGGAATGGCGTTAGACGGCGCAAGCAGACCGGCGCTGCCTGGTTTGCGTGGGAAAAAACCACGTAGACCAGACAGCGCCGGCGTAGGGGGAAAATGGCGTATGGGCGTCTTAAAATGGGGCAAGTCAGGTTACGTCGAAAAAATCGTCTTAACCCGACTTGCGCCATTTATTTCCGACGCCCATCCCCCATCAACATGACTCCTATCATTGTAAAGATAGGAGTCATGCCCCCTTGCCCAATGGCCATGCCCAGGGGACTTCTGTCCCCTGGGCATGGTCATTGGGCATAGTGGCATGTAGGGGGGCACAAATAAGGCCCCCCTATGCCACCAAAAAAAAATATAAAAAATAAAAAATTATACTTACCTGAACTTACCTGAATGTCCCTGGGGTGGGTCCCTCCATCCTTGGGGGTCCTCCTGGGGTGGGCAAGGGTGGCAGGGGGGGTCCCTGGGGGCATGGGAGGGCACCTGTGGGCTCATTTTGAGCCCACAGGCCCCTTAACGCCTGCCCTGAGCAGGCGTTAAAAAGTGGCGCAAATGCGCCGTTTTTAGCCACGCCAACTCCCGGGCGTCTCTTTTGCCCGGGAGTATAAATACCACGTAAAGGCCTGGGAGTCATTTTTTAGACGGGAACGCCTCCCTTGCATATCATTAACGCAAGGAAGGGGTTCACGCTAAAAAATGACGCACATTCCGGGAACTTTGGCGCTATTCGCCTCTAACGCCATAGTATAAATATGGCGTTAGTTGGCGTTAGTTTTGCGTCGAAATTGCGTCAAAAAAAACGACGCAATTTCGGCGCAAACGGAGTATAAATATGGCCCTTAGTTCTTTCGCTTCACCCAAGACGCACTCAAACAGCGCACGTGTTTCAGCTTGCGGGTGGTGTTACTGGGCCAGAAAAAGCCGCTTTCATAAAAACATTTTTTAAAGTCCAGATCTCCTCTTTATTTCTATAATCTACTGCTAACCGTTGGATAATGGTTTATTATTTATTTCCCACATTCTGTACTCATTTGTGAAACCTATTGACAGCAATACAATTGAACTTAAGTTTTTTTTTAAAAACGTCCTCGTGAGTGTAGCGGTATAGAACCATCCAAGAGAAACAGACAGTGCAGGTGAATCATACTTAAAAAATATTTTTACATATATTCAAAATGTTCTACACGTGAGTCACCTTTTATTTCAAAAGCTATTTAAAGAGTAAACGGCTGTGACATGTACATATGGTCCGCATTCAGGCCCATATTTATACTTTTTGACGCTAAACTGCGCTAACGCAGTTTAGCGTCAAAAAGTTTTGCGCCGGCTAACGCCATTCTGAAGCGCCATGCGGGCGCCGTATTTATTGAATGGCGTTAGCCGGCGCAAGCAGACCGGCGCTGCCTGGTGTGCGCGAGAAAAACCACGTACACCAGGCAGCGCCGGCGTAGGGGGAAAATGGCGCATGGGCGTCTTAAAATGGTGCAAGTCAGGTTACGTCGAAAAAATCGTCGTAACCCGACTTGCGCCATTTATTTTCGACGCCCATCCCCCATCAACATGACTCCTATCATTGTAAAGATAGGAGTCATGCCCCCTTGCCCAATGGCCATGCCCAGGGGACTTCTGTCCCCTGGGCATGGTCATTGGGCATAGTGGCATGTAGGGGGGCACAAATCAGGCCCCCCTATGCCAAAAAAAATTATTAAAAAAAAATAAAAAAATACTTACCTTTTCTTCCCTGGGGTGGGTCCCTCCATCCTTGGGTGTCCTCCTGGGGTGGGCAAGGGTGGCAGGGGGGGTCCCTGGGGGTAGGGGAGGGCACTCTGGGCTCATTTTGAGCCCACTTGTCCCTTAACGCCATGCCTGACCCAGGCGTTAAAAAGCGGCGCAAATGCGCCGTTTTTAGCCACGCCCACTCCCGGGCGTCTCTTTTGCCCGGGAGTATAAATACCACGTAAAGGCCTGGGAGTCATTTTTTAGACGGGAACGCCTCCCTTGCATATCATTAACGCAAGGAAGGGGTTCACGCTAAAAAATGACGCACATTCCGGGAACTTTGGCGCTATTCGCCTCTAACGCCATAGTATAAATATGGCGTTAGTTGGCGTTAGTTTAGCGTCGAATTTGCGTCGAAAAAAACGACGCAAATTCGGCGCAAACGGAGTATAAATACGGCCCTCAGGGTCTTTGAATTTTCTTAAGAGAGTGTCGGAGCTCCCTCCAGTGGCCATTGTTGAATATAACATTCCTTTACACATTATACAGCACGAACTATATTCAGATTAATTGAATTTAATTCAACTCAGTTCAGTTCAGTTCAGTTTAATTTATTAAAATCGTGTACATTTACAGCATCGAAACAGATACCATTAGACACGTAGTAGATATTACAAAATATAAATTTTTACACACTATTCGATTATAAAATATCAAGAGTATGTCTGATTTACATAATTAAAATTAATCACTAGTGCCCTTCAAAGACGCACATTGCGCGATGTGATACCGCGTACATGTTTATAAAGTACACTGTAGACCAAGAGGGTACCGTATGGGCCGAGAATACCGTCTTACAGTGTTACAGTAAGCAGCATCTATAGATCCTACAGCGCACCAGCGCTTACTTGTGTAAGCAACTTAAATTGTTTTTCTGGTTTCAAAAATAGAAGAAACTTCACACACCGTTTCTCGTGTTTAGTGCTACAGTAAGTGTTTGCCAGCAGGTTCTGACCGTCCTTTGATTGAATAACATCCTTAGCATGGTCTCCATGGACAACGGCGTAGCTTAGTCAATAACATTGTGGGGGGAGGGGCCAGCTTCAAAATTTCCAACAGTCACACTGGCACGTGATGTTAAAGTACATTATACGACGTGCAGGGCGCACAAGAAGCGCTTAAGGGGCAGTGGAAAGGGAAAGGAATGCGGATTGGCAGGGGTACTTAGGGCCCACCAGAGCATCACTTTTAGCAATACTGCAGTGGCGCTGCGCCCTGCTCCATATCTACAAGATGGCTTTACGCAGCCCTGTAACTATGGGCCACCCAGGCACAGTTTTCTGTGGCAAATGGGCGTGCAATGGGCTTTGCTGTGGGTGTACCCACACAACACCCGTTGTTTTTTGACGCTGCCCCAGATTTACAAGAAATCATAAACCTGAGACAGCGCCAAAAACTTCACCTCAGGGGTGGTGTTAGAGTGGAACAAGGAGGAGAAAAACTTTTATGGAGGAAATTACCATTAATGATTGTTTATGTGCAGGAAGATGTCCCTTTCTGCACATAAACAATCACACCCCTATCTCAGACATCCTTGCACCATGGCGCAAGGGTAGCTGTGTTGGTGCTAGGCAACTTATTTAGCTTTGGCGCAGGGGAAAACACAGAGCTGCGCCGTGTTCTTGCAAATACCGTGCATCCCTGCATTTTTTAAATGACGCAGCACCAGCGAAGCAATATTGCTTGCGGCACTATGCAGCGCCATTCCTACTAAATGAGGCGCTAAGTGAGGGAAAACTCCGGGCCTCATTTATGAGGTTTTGGCAAAGGGCAGAGCAGCAAGGATTCATGTTGTGCTGCCCTGCATCAAAAGAAAAGGGCAGGAATGAGATATGGTGCATTCCTGTCCTTTTCCCCTGCTTTGGCTTTAAAAGTGTTGAAAAAATGGTGCAAGGAAATCGCTTAGGTTTCCATATGCCATTTTTTGGAACCCCTAATGGGGGAACGCCCCCTTTGCATACGTTATGCCTGCCGCAGGCATAATATAAAGCAAAGGGTTGTAAAGAGGACTTTATAAATGTGGTGTGGGGTTTTTGGCCTTCTAACACCACATTATCGTAAAAAAATTATGTTAATATGGCATTACAATGCCGCTAGGGGCTCTTAAATATGCCCCAATGTGTTCCTAGAGCAATCACCACATGTGCAGCAAACAGCAATGTGTGCTGTACCCATTAGTCATCAACAGTTGCTGTTAATACAATACCTACATCCATGTGTTCCATCATGAAGCAATATAAGGATGGCATTACTTTGATGAGTGTCACCCCTCCAGTTTATTGATGTTGCTCTCCAGCCTAAGTTTATGTCGACGGTGGAATTACTATGTGTTACTGCTGACCTTTGTTGCCTGTAGTCACCCCTGAGAAAAGTGACCTGTTGTAAAATAAACACTGCCTGCGTCACGGTGGTGGTGTTTGTAACAATGTGAGTTGTTTTCATAGTTACGTTTGGACATTGGCACGCATGAGTCTTCTGCTCTCTCACGAGTCCTCTTCAGCAAGCAACTGGGTAGAAAGCAGAAACTATCAGGACCAATGATTAACAAGACCTAGCCCTTCAGGTACTCAGTGAGCATTACCACTGAGAAGGAGGGAAAGGACACCCACATCTGAGGGCACCACCAGGAGAGCGACACAGTCATAGGCAAAGAGACTCCAGGCAGGAACTGAGGACACAATACAGTGAGTTGCAGACCTGGACATGACAGGCGGGGAGCCACATGATGGAGCTCCTCCTCGCCACAAAGCTCCACAGTTGTGTCCCAGCAAGAGGCCAGACTACTATAGTGCCCTGAAGCCACAACCTACAGCCACAGTGACCAGACATCTACAACTCTGGGGCCTATGACACTACCTTCCATCCCTTCTCCTCGCTAAGTACCCAAATGGGAAGATCAGCAGCTGAGGCTGAGATTCACATCAGATATCCCTGAGCCTTATTGTGCGACTCAAACCTGATGTCGTAGTTCACACACGTTGTTTGCCTGTCTGCAGGAATGCCATAGTATTAATACTATTGACTTAAACAGGGAGACCAATTCTATCTGTAACAGAAATGACAGCAGCCCATACAGAGGGGAAAAGGGGAAAGGGAAGAGAGAGAAAACATTGATGCAATGCTCATCACACTTCCCTCGGAACTATGGGGTCTGCATTTAAGCAATGCCAGATTAGAAAAGAAACTTGGAACATTCATATCATATTCAATCATTTACCTAATATCCTCAAGGAACAAGTACTCAAGCTCAGCCCTTTCTTCTTTAAAACGTAATGTCGTTCTCTCACCGAAAACATTGTTTATTATGTATCCTCTTTAGAATTCTTGTACTGTAGTTTTTGCCAAGACTCATTCAGACATACTAGAGAGTTCAATGCACATTAGTTCAAAACAAGTTCAAGTCTTGTAAACAAAGGAAAAATTACGATATGTACATGTCAATGATGAGAACAGGAGAGACACAAAGTGCAAAATGCAATGTGTCAAAAAACTAAAAATGTGATATAAAGTAATATGCACACGATAGGTACAAATATGCAAGGCCTTGAAAATGTTAATGGTTATGAGACTGACCTGAATAGAAAATTTAGTGCAAAAGTGTGTCAAGGTTCTAATCTGACACTCCTACCACTAGACACCGGGTCTGAGGTGATCCTCTGACAACTGCCAAATATCTACTGCTTTGGGAAGTTACCAGACTCTGAAGTTTTATATGATGACAATCCATGATGGCCACTGTATCCAAAATCCTACTTCCTGCTAGACTCAGGTTAGTTTTGCTTCTGTTACGGCATTCACAGCCGCACACATCAACCTTCCTCTGATCCCAAACATCATCATATCTAGCACTCCAATTGTCATAAGCATTTAACGAACAGCAGTTGGATTTGTAATTTACTGTAACTCAACAATTATTAACACAACTGTATTGTGCAACCATGACATCTGTCTACTCAATATGTCATCATAGCTGCTTTCCAGTAGGCTTTTGGGCCACTGGTGACTGGTCAGCCAGTGAATGTATATAGGACTAGCAATGGTGTGGAAGTAGTAGTCAGGGCCCACCAAAAGATGCAGGCAAAGCAGCATGAGGAGATCTGCTTCTGGACATCAAACATTTCAGCTTGGGCCAATCTCAAACCTCTTTACCTGCAGTCTTTATGAGCCTGTGTGTCTTCCCTCTCTGTTCTGCAAAACACCCCAGTGTGCCATAGTCCACAGGAGCTTTCTGGTCATGTAGCATACCCACGATAGCTGGACAAGAAAAGTTTATTTGTGTGTTCCAACAATCTGATGTAAACAGTGGCCAGGAACTCATCCCTCAACCTGGGCCAGCAGTGAGGAGACATTATCCAGTTTGGGGGAAGGGATTTATTTTTTAATTCATTTAGGGGCAGATTACGAGTCTGGCAGTCACAAGACCGCCGGACTCGTGGGAGCAGTTGGACCACCACAGCTGTGGCTTTCCGCCTCATTACGAGGTTGGTGGGCAGATTTTCCAACCTACCACCTTCCCCGCTAGGATCCAAGATTCTGGCGGACTGACGGTGGTCCTGGTTGTAATCAGCCAGGGCGGCACTGAACTCAGCACCACCCTGCTGATTACAATCTTGTTCTCCACCAGCCTTTTCATGGCGGTTTCACTACCATGAAAAGGCTGGCAGAGAACAAGTGCAGAGGCGGCAGGTGAGCCCCAGCACCCTTGAAATGCGTTTCCGCCAGTCAACCTAGTGGGAACGTTGTAATGGGGCGGGGGGGGGAGACTACTAGCACCGCAGTGTTCCCATCATTGGGAGTTTGGTGGACAGATGTTTCCGTCCGCCAAACTCCTAATGACCCCCTTAGACAATTTAAAGTTTTTGTTTAGAATTTGGATATTTTTTTGAAATTTCTGAATATTTATATAGACATTTCATTTGCACATTCTCTTGCTTTGCTTAATTTTCCACACTGAACTTACTCGAAGGTGTTATAAGTCTGGTAAAGCTGTGTGGTCATGCCCGTAGGTGACAGGTGACCTAAGGATGACTAGCATTTGAACAAAATTTCCTAACACATTCCATTACATTAGTTACACACTCCCACCGTCAGCCCTGGCACATATGAAATGACAAACAGATGGAAGATAGGTGCAATTTGATTTTATTCAAAATTGTTAACAAACAAATTCTTTCCTAACATATGCTGTGGTGCGAAGGGTGAATACAAAAGTGGAGGTGTGTTATGTGATACATGAACTCAAAAATATCATCTGACCTTATTGTGGTCAAAATATGACTACAAAACACCATGGACCAAATTATCAAGGGTAAATTCATTATGTTTTAACTGTTTTACTATTATATTGACGTTTAGAATATTGTTTACTATGACAGTGTTTTCACTCATGGTGTTTTATTGTTTTATGGTTTCATTTTATTTTAAAAGTCGTAAAATTATCTGTTAAGGAAATATTATTATTCTTTATTTTTTTGATTAATGGGTTTAGAGGGTGATTGGGTGGGTCGTCTTTTTAAATGTATTTATTATATGAAATAATGCATGTATTTTGTATTAAAGGTGTATTGTTAATTATTTTTAAAATGTGAAGTCCTTTTTAAATAATGATTTAATATTATATTTTGGGTTGTTGAATTAATTGGGTTGTTAGCTAGGTGTAGTTTGTATTAATCATGTAATCATTTGTGTTAATGTTTTAGTTATTCAATTAATTTTAATTGTAAATTATTTGCTTAATTGTTTGTGTTGTTGTGTTTACTTTCCGAATTGGGGGAGTCGTTTTTAAAAATAAAATATTTTGTAACTGATACAATTTCATTATTTTATTAATCATGCTGCTTATTAAATTATAATACATTAAATGTATTTAAATTGTAGGTATTATTTTAATTATTTAATAAAATATTTTATTATTTTAATGGGTTGTGTGATATGTAATGTGTTTCACTTGTATTTACTAATTTAATACTTACATTTGTTAAATGTTAATAGGAAATAACTTTTATTGTAAATTTATTTTCATGGTAAAGGTGTTTGTATTAATGTTTGTGTGTTTAATTGATGATTTAGAGATGTACTGTTTATCTTCATATAATCATAATGTTTTTAATATATTCTTTCTTAAGTTTTGTAATTAATGAAAAGAAACTATTCCTTTAAAAAAACATATTATTACTTTTTTAAAACTATTTTTATTGGGGAAATTGTATTACTTAGGAGTTCTGAATGTAACCTCTAAACCTAGGTAGAATTTATATTATGCTGGAGCAATTTGCATACTTTGGGAATTTTGCAACATGCTTGTTAAGAGAAAATTCCAAAATTACATCATTATTCCATTTCACATAACTATGGCCTATTCACTATATATATATATATATATATATATATATATATATATATATATATATATATATATATATTAACTGCAGAATTTGCCATTCACCGTAAACACTTACCATGAATACACGGGTAAACAGAAGGTGAACTGTTGTTCATGGCGCTTTTGTTTTGTTGCACCTTGATGCAAGGATGCATTTCACACTAAAATATATCATAATTATGCCTCATTTTGCTGGCATTTTGTGCAGTTACACAGAAGCAAATTACAGAAGCATCACAAATCCCTTGTAACCACAGTCATAGATGCTGTTTCCTCATTGTCTGCCAAATTGGATTTAGGATAGTTAATTTGACCCCTCAATGTTTGCAACTTCCTCAGTATTTGATAGATTGCTGTTAGAAAAGATAATATGTTCCACAGATTTATGCAGATACCAAATACTTGTTAGATTGGAGTTTGAAAAGTAAGGGCCTAATTACGAGTTGGGTGGTCAGGCCACCGCATTAAGATGCTGGCGGGCTCGTAGACGAAAGACTGGTGCGGTGGCGAGGCAGACCAAACAGACTGACGGAGCTACTGTTTCTGCTGAACACATTATGATGTTGCATACCACCATTGTGACCGTGACGGTCCAACCACCATATCCCAGCAGGTGGAAACGGAGAGCACAAAGGAAGCAACTCATCCTCAGGCAGCGTCACGTGTACTGTGTTGCCATGGAGTCCATCACACACATCCTGCCGCTGCTGCTATTCATCAAAGGAGTCCAAAATACATGCCGCCATGAATTACAACCAACGGTAAAAACACACACCTACCTGTGTCATGAAGCTCAACAATAGTTTGTCGTGCCGTCATCCACATGATATGGGGCTCACGCAATGGGCACCAAGTGTACATGCCATTGTGTCCCGGGTCGGAGTCATTCACAAAGAATGATTCATTCACAGCCCATAAGGTCACTGACACTGCACCACCATACTTCATAAAAAAAACGTCAGCTTGTCTCAGGCACAGGGACAGTGAAGTCTACAGAACATTGGGTCACACAGCATCAACATCACAGCAACATCACACATAACACAGCTCACACCCTCACATGGCACACATGCCATGGGCTGTCGTCAAATTGAAGACATATATGTATGGATGTGTCATGGCACACAATACCCCTCCCAGGAAACAGCCTTGCAATGGACCCACACATCACCCACCTTACAGCACAATGGAAGGTCAATGGGATGCACAATATTTTGAGAGAGAAATATCCAAAGCTCACAATGCAAACTATACCACCAGAGTCAAGTCTGATTTGTATATGGCTGGGTCCAAACTGGAGTGGCATGATGAGCAAAAGAATTGATGGATTAAACCCAGATCTGTGACTGGGGGGGGGGGTGAATTTTTGATTGGTTCTGCATTCCGTCCATCATTTGTATTTGTCTGCTTTTGTCGCCAGAAGTGCATCAGGTATGTCCAGACGTGGGTCCCGGCTCACTATGCCACTGGATTCAAGCTAGCCTAGCTGATGAAGGGTGATATCCTGAAACCGGTCCAAGGATGCTTGTTTCTGGTCCAGGGAGGACCTGGCCTGGCAGTTCAGGCTGGACTGTTTCAATGGGGAACAGGGTCAAGACTGATTTGTATATGGCTGGGTCCAAACTGGGGTGGTATGGTGAACAAAATAATTGATGGATTAAACTCAGATCTGTGACTGGGGGTGAATGTTTGATTAGTTTTGCATTCCATCCATCATTTGTGTTTGTGTACTATACCACCAGGAGCACTCATGGAAGGATGCTGCCTTGGGACACATCCCACTTTGCACATGCCCCAAAAACAACATTTGCACAGGAACTGGCCATTCATTTGTCTTAGGGACAAACAATAGTAGAGCCAAGTGACATGCCTATCTGCACAGTGTGCAAGTGCAAGTCAGGAAAGCACATACAATAGCAACAGCATTGCCATACATCTACATAAGGTAGCTGCAGGGTGCACACACCAAAATGGACACATGCTCAGTCAAATGCAAAGTAAGCTGTCACAATTGTACACCCTCCATGTGTGGCAAATTAAACTCCAGCTTCCACACATGACACAAGTGTACAATCCATATCAGGGGGACAAGTTAAACACTATACATGCTAACATTGGCCAACACAAGATGAAATACTTACCATAGCACACAGAACACTATGCAATGGCATCCCAATTTGATTAACAAACAAATATCCATGCAGTGTACATCTGCCGTTGTCTTGGGTCACACTAGCACTGCCCCCAAAGTCAGATATTACAAACAACAGCAAATGGATCAGCATTCAGGGTCAAACACACATAACTGTACACATCCAACAGAAGTTACTAAGGAACAACATAAAGGTAGAAAGATAATTGCAGGACAAATGTGTACCCAATGAAACAACAAATGGGGTTTACTCAATAGCAATTCCTCAAGAGCAAAGATCATTGGGCAGGCCACATGAGTTCATGCACATTACTGTGCCCAAACTTGACTCCAATCACTGCCAGGGAACCTCCACAGAAGGGGCATTAAGTGGGCAGGAAGGAACCACAGGGGGAATCATTCCCTCGGGTGGGTTTGGATTTGGGATGGGTGGGGTTGGCTTTGGGTTTGGGAGGGGGGCTCTTTTTCTTTGAAAGGGTGGCCTTTTTCTTGGGTGGGATGGATGCTTGTGGGAGAGGTGTGGCAGGGGAGGACTTGGATGTGGAAGGGATGGGTTGGGAAGTAGGTGGGGCCCTCTTGGGTTTCGAAAGGGGTTTGGAGGGAACAGGGGAAAGGCCAAGTTTGAAAAGGAAACTCTCCTTGAGAAACGGGGAGGGTCATCAGATGGGTTTGGAGATTTGGAGGTAGAGGGGGTGGTGGTCATGTCTGTGGGTGTAGGTGCCTTGTGTGAGTTCATGTGTGAGGTATGTTTGTGTTTGGGTGGTGTCTGATTTCTGTGTGAGTGCGTGCATTTGTGTGTCTTGGGGGCTACGAGGTGTTGGTGCTTGGTGATGTGGGAGTGGCAGGTGTGTGAATGTCTGTTGGGGTGGTGTCTGTGGGTATGGTGGATGTTGTGGATGTGTCTGTGTGTGTTGGGGTGGTGTCTGCAGGTATGGTGGGATTTGGTAGATGATTTGTGTATGTTGGGGTGGTATTTGCGGGTATGGTTATTTTGGTGGATGTTTATGTGTATGTTGGGTTGGTGTCTGCAGATATGGTTGATGTGGTGAATGTGTCTGTGAGTATTGTGCTGGTGTCTGGGGGTATGCTTGATGTGGTATGTGGGTCGGTGAGGGTGTTGGGAGTGCCTGTTGAAGTGGTGGCTGAAGTGGTGTCTGTGGGTGAATGTTGAGTGCCTGCGTGCTGGTGTGTCTTGTGATGTTTGTTTTGATGTGGGCTACTTGTATGTGTTGAGGTGGGTGCATGCAGGTTTGTCTGTGTGCCTGATACAGGGATGAGGGAATTGGGATTGGGAAGAGGAAGGTGGAGGGGGAGGAATGTGGGGGATGGGTGGCTGCTGCCAGTAAGGAGGTCAGAGCCTGAGAAGTCTCTGTAGGCCAGAAATGTCACTATGAATGCCTTCAAGGAAAGCATTGGTCTGCTACAGTTGGCGTGCTAACTCATGGAAGACATTCACAATGGCAGTCTGCCTCACAGAGATACTCCTCAGGAAGTCAATATTCTCCTCACTCAAGGCAGCAGGAGTAACAGGGGCTGGGGTTGAGGTGCCTGGGCAAACAAGATGCCCACCCTCTTGTTTGAGTGGGCACAGCCAACTGGGTGGGGAGCAACAGGGAGGGTGGCGATGGAACTGGGGGTGTCAGACAACCATGGTACAGCAACAGGTCTTGATTGGTCTGCCACCACTGGGAAGTGGCCACTGGAGGTAGAATCCAATTATAAAGAGGTTGATCCTGTGTTCTATGTGGCACTCCCCTCATCCTCCTGGCTACTTGGTCCCTACGTGTCGGTAGTGTCATGACTGGGGGTACAGTGGCCAGATGCTTCCTTACTTGGTTGTGCCCTGTCTCTTTCGCTTGCCTGGGATGATGATGCAAATACAAAGATGAAAAGGGTCACCGCATTTGTCTGATCACACTAAAACAACAGCTGTGATTAGCAAACATTACCATAATGTCACATGAAAATCTGGATCTCAGACAACTCAAATTGCATGAATGAAGTTGTGTCCATCCCAGTAACCACTGAACAAAAAGGAGACCACATCACCTTCAATGCTTTGCCTCGTGGAGCATACCTCAGTTACCTGTTGTCATACAAAAGTAGTCCAATGCCAAGTTCATTCACACAGATCCCACACAAGGTCATGCACATATCTATTTGTCACATACACAGTAACACAACAATAAGAAATGATCCTCAAAACTCCTGCCATGTTGCTGACAGCAGTACAGTAGTCTGAAGAAAGTGACATGGAAATACTCATGGCACACTGGAAACATATCAAAAAGCACACTTCACCAAGTGTAATTTGTCCTAATGGAGTCATGAAGGTAGTACTAATGTTGCCAACATAAGCTGCACATTTGGACTGGAAATGTACACTGTTGACAAAAGGTGCAATTTGTCATGGAGATAGATCTCCAAAATTCACAAAACAATGAATCAGCGAGCCCCAGGAAAATAACCACTACTGTAGGGTACACCTTACAATGGCATACTCTGAATGCTGTAGTAGAAGCCATTAATCCTTTGTATTTTTGAGATGCCCAAGATTTGCAAGTACTTGTAGAAGGTCCACAACATGTTGCCCAATGGAAAGCTACATCACTGTCTCCATTTTGGTCCTGCAAATCTGGATGTCCATGGATGAATGGTTGTACACAACCACATGTGATTCCAACATAAGTACAAGTCACTCCATGATGCATGCCAACAGTCAGGTAACAACCATTTCCCCTTACACATGTGCAGTGCACATTTTCACATGATGCAACATCAATGGTATGGGAATGCACATTGTGTGTCAAAACTCTAGTCCTACCTGCCATGTCCCCAATTGCTACTGCAGTTGTTCATGCTAAATGACATGCAATGACGGGTGAAGGTATGTGTGAGCCAACAATCAATGGTGACAGACTCCTGTCTGTGGCACCACATGAAATGTAGCACCATTGCATATGTCCAAGTCCAAACACAGGTTGGAATGCACATATATGTGAGGGAATACAAAAAGCATCCCATTACACAGGTAGACAATGCAAGAAACAGCAGTGTACACATCTTGAGAAAAGAGAACGGGACACATGCTAACATATAGGCACAAGGAATTTTGGCAACTGTGATGGCACTAAAATCATCTCAGTGGACATTCCCCTTTTACCATAGGAACGTTTTGATCTGTAGCTGCACACATACAATAATGTAGGCTCTATCACATGTATAATGGCCACCTTCACATGACAGTCAATAGTGAGGCACCAGCACTCATCACACATGGAAGGTAAGTGGTCTCTGGGGGGCAGATGCCAATTTACTCACTTGACCAGATACCTGGCTGAGGACAGTGATCCATCACTTATTTTTGTTTGTCCTGTAACACTGAGGAGTAGTAGCATTTTACATAGAATCTACATCCACTACAACAACAAACATTACTTGATTGATCACTGTACACAGCCATGTGTTGTTCCTGGAGACCAACATTTTTGTAGATTGTACCTAGTTGTGCCCTAGGTACATAGGTTAATCGGCAAGGCACACCAGTATACTGCACATTACATATCTACACAAACAGTTACCCATCAAGTGTGTCACTCAAGGCCTATCCCCAATCGTCAGGGAGAGATGGCACAACCTAACACATCAACTTGGCTATGTGACAGGTAGGAATATGCCCTGTACTCACCACTTTGTGGCTGCTGTGTCCCCCTCATATGCTCATCAATGTCCAGGTATATAATGCAGGCCATTGGGGAGGTCATGGTCCGAAGGGCACCCAGCCCACGTGGGAAAGACAGCCCCAGCTAGACCTCTGCGATCTTCTGGGCCCAGCGTCTCAGGTCGTCCCACCTCTTGCGACAGTGGGTGCTCCGGTCCACACCTTCCGGGTGATGGCTCTCCAAATCTCCTTCTTCTGAAGAGTGTTGACCTGTAGTGATGCAAGAGACAAATCAAAAGGTTACAAACACAGGTTCTTGCACAAGAGTTGTGTCATGTACACCAGGAACACTAAGCCTTAAGTTCTTAACTTGTTAATACCTCACAAGTGTAAAGCACACATGCTGATAGATAGAGGGAGATGACTACACACTTTTGGAGTCATCTGCAGACTAACCCACCATCCTGCTCATGGCCCACAATGACTAAGCTAGCCTAATGACATCAAGTAGCCCATGCTCCAGCAACATGTACTGTGATGTGAGCCACAATGAAACACTACACACCAATTTGGCTTCTGAAGGGTAGACTCCTTAGGCCTGACCGTACAAACAAATTTATACTCAGCAAAATTAACTCATTGCATACAGTCCCTACAGGCAATTACCACAGTACAGACTTCACCCTTACACTTGAGTGACAATGGAAGGGCTGGAAGGGTGGGTACTGCATATGTCCTCCCTGTGCATGTGTGAACATGTGGTCTACCAAATACATACTCATGCCACTTCAGGGTTGGTTTCATTTGGGCATATGTTTCTAAACTACAGAGATGCTATTCCAACATACAAAGGTATGTATTGTACACTTTCTGCTATGTAACCAAAGCTGTGGGAGGAAGGGACATGTCATGAGTAGAAGACACACATTGAAAGGATGCAAAATGCACATATAGACTAGTTCAGGGATTTACCTTAGTACCCGTTCCTAATCAAGTCAATGGACTGAAGCATGCAGGCCAAGATTTGCCACTAGAGCCTCATATTGGTCACATGACAGGATCTGCAGGTCTACAGGGAGTGGGCACAATGCCATAGCTTAATAGCCATAGTGATTCTTCCCCTAGCATGGAGTATGTCCCATACTGGGAGATACATTTGACAGACCTTGGTCTCTGCAGGCTGAGCATACAGAACCTACATCATTCTCACATTTCCATCACTTCCATGCATGACAATACATCATGTGGCCATCATCACTGTGGTTTGTGGCTCGTGTGGCAAAATTAAGGGAAATGTGAGTCATGATAAGTCTTCCAGTCAACAGTTTGGCAAGGCCAGATGTTGGGTAAAAGATCTATGGCACAATACACATTGTTCATAAGATCCACAAATGACTCCGACAGGATGCATACAAGGCTCATGCTGTCTAACATCTGCAACCATCATAAACAAATAAAGGTCATTGGATGGCTGGAGAGTCTCCTTGCGTAGTTATGTGCATCCAACACATGAAGGATCCTGGGCCCCAAAAAACATCACACAAAACAATGTGAATGAACACAACACATAGTACTGGTCACCAATATCTGCACCATGTACATCCAATTGATACCACATAGGGGGTCATTCTGACCCTGGCGGCCGGTGACCGCCAGGGTCACCGACCACGGGAGCACAGCCAACAGGCTGGCGGTGCTCCCGAGGGCATTCTGACCGCGGCGGTTCAGCCGCGGTCAGAAAGGGTAAACCGGCGGTCTCCCGCCGGTTTACCGCTGCCCCATTGAATCCTCCATGGCGGCGGAGCGCGCTCTGCCGCCATGGGGATTCAGACACCCCCTACCGCCATCCTGTTCATGGCGGGAAACCCGCCATGAACAGGATGGTGGTAGGGGGTGCCGCGGGGCCCCTGGGGGCCCTGCAGTGCCCATGCCAATGGCATGGGCACTGCAGGGGCCCCCGTAAGAGGGCCCCGCAAAGTATTTCAGTGTCTGCTTTGCAGACACTGAAATACGCGACGGGTGCAACTGCACCCATCGCACCCCTGCAACTACGCCGGCTCAATTCTGAGCCGGCGTCCTCGTTGCAGGGGCATTTCTGCTGGGCCGGCGGGCGCTCTTTCGGAGAGCGCCCGCCGGCCCAGCGGAAATGTTTAAATGGCCGCCGCGGTCTTTTGACCGCGGTGCGGTCATTTCACGGCGGTACCTTGGCGGACGGCCTCCGCCGTCCGCCAAGGTTAAAATCACCCCCATAGTCTGCAACAACAGACAGACAAGAAGGCTAAATGGCACACAAGGGCACATTCAAGGCTGTGAGGAGGCAAAGGATGGTGTTGTACCATGTCAATTGTGCCAATGAGGTACTTATCTGCTCCTCTGGTGAAGCAATGAGCTGTCCATACAGGGAAAGGACCTCACTCACAAGCCTCTCCAGCTCCTCTGTAGAGAAGGAAGGGGCCTTTTCACCTGCTGGACCTGGCATGATTGTTCCCAGAGGTGGCACACAGCAGCTGAAGTAGTGGAGGGCTTACTGACAGCGCTGTCAGGAGTCACATGAATGATTTTGCACAACAGGGTGTACAACAATGCCACCTACACGATCATCACTGCCGACGGAGTGGAGCAGGTCAGGCATCCACCATTTTGGAGCCTTGAAATAATGCATATGGCCTTGTAAAATGCTTCACAACAAAAATGAAAGTTTAATAACATCACAAACATCATCAATCAATCTTGTTCTGTAGGTCCGACTACACAGTGTAGTTGTTGACAGTATTTTTGGTGGTCTGAAAATAACATCACGTTTCGAGGGGCAATTGCCCAGCAGAAAGTAGGGTCCATGTTGTAGACACATGTGTTGACAACCATGGGGGTCACATTTGACCCCTCTGTAGTTACCAGCTGTGATGTGTACTGGGTGTTCTGTCTATCCAGTCAGAAATGCTTCATAACATAAGATTGTTAGCATACATCATGTATGTTGCTGTGGACACAATGAGTAATGTACCAATTCATGTCTTTTTACACATAGGTACTATCGGATAGGGAGGATGCATCAACCTCCTGTCTACCATCCATTGTCAGACCTTCAGGCAATGGAGGAACACCACATCATCCAGTTGTAGCATTTCAATAGGCAAGGTGTAGTGGATTGGGGCCATCAGTTGGAGCCAGGTCTGATGCCAGCTAACAGTAATCCATGTTGCATACCACCCATTGTACAAGTCATGTCAGTATTGCACTTCCTGGCCACAGGGCCCTTCCAACATACAGTGGGCCTATCTGCTGGTATGTCCCAACCTATGTTCAGTCTGGTGTTGAAAGATTTCCTCTCAGCAATGTCGAAACACAATAACAGCTATATTAGGTTCCCCCGACATGAAGATTTAGCCAATGTGAAGGCTGACTTCTAAAGTTTTGCCCGCCTCCCACATGTGGTGGGGGCCATGGATGTCACACATGTTGGCTTGGTGCCACCACAGGCCACTGATCAAGTTTATTGGAACAAAAATAGCTTCCATTCCACCAATGTTCAATTTGTCTGTTTCGCAGTTCTCTACAACTCGCATGTGTGTGCCCGTTTTCGTGGATCAGCCCATGATTCCTATATAATGCAGAACAGCACCGTACCCCAGCTGCTGTCACAACTGCATCCAGAGAGGGCCTGGATGGTTGGTAAGTCACGTCTGATTGTGTGTGAGAATGTCAGGTGCTACAATCATGAAGTGAGTGACTTATTGTTGCAGTTTTGTTTCATTATTTAACAGGAGACTCAGCATATCCAAACCGTCCTTGGTTATTGATGGCGCTGAGGAATCCAACTACGCCAGGGGAAGTCCACTTTAATGAGTCCCATGTGAGAACACGGCGGCCAGTGGAGTGGGTTTTAGGGCTCCTGAAGAGCAGCTTTCACAGTCTGGACAGGACTAGTGGAACCCTCCTCTACTCACGTGAGAAAGCATGTCAGATCACTGTGGCATGCTGCGTGCTCCACAACATCACCCGGTGCAGGAATATCCCATACATCCCACAGGAGAGGGAGCCTGCAGTGCCTCTGGGTGAGAATCTTGAAATGCCAACTGAAGATGACAGTGGTGAAGAGGAAGGAGTTGACTTGCAAGAAGATCTCATCCACAGCTACTTCTCATGAGTGTAAGTATGTCATGTGATGTTATGACTGTGACTGTATAATGAACTATAGTTTGGAAAATGTGTGGAGTTTAGTGTTTCTGAAACAGCTCGAGAGCTGATACTTTGCAGTATTCAGCCCAAAACTGATTGATAAGATAGCTTTTGACACATCCCCTTCTTGATGATGTTGCTCTGTTTGTGTCAGATTCCTTGCAGTGTACTATTGTTTTCAGATGCTTGCTATGTGACTTGTGTCATAATTATGGTTTCAAGCCTATACTCCTTGTTTTGTTGTTTGTACAGGTACCTTTACCATGACATCTTCATGTGGGGATTTCAGAGTTTTGACATTGTCAGTCAGGTATGTGATGCTGTTCTGACATACAAAGTGGACATGGATTATTCCAGGTAATATATGTCACAGAGTTTGGGTGTATGAGTTCTGTGCCTAGACAGTTTGCACAGTGTGTGGGTAGAAGGTCAGAAGTGTTTGACATATCTACATGGCGAGATATAAAAGAAAACTCAGTAGACAATAAATCAGTGATGGGTGATTTTATTGTGAAGCTATGGCTAACAGAAAATATATGTGACATATATCAACCAAAGAAAATATGTGAAGGGGCCAGTCATGGTGAATGAAATCATTGTAGGAGATGTCACACCATTGGAAGTCAAGAGCCCTTCTCCCATTGGAAATGGAAGGTGTTTCAGGATCAGTCCACAAAGTGAGTGCCTAGCACCAAGGAGGTCCTTAAGGAAGGGGGTTGTAGCAGGAAGTGGGAGGTGTCTTGCCATCTGCACCTCTTGGATTCTTTGCTTGACACCCTGCTTGCAGGATGGGGGGAATCATTAGGTACAGTGGCAGGGGTGTCCATGTTGGAATTTTGGGCCTTCATCTGTTCACACATGTCCCTTTGCATGTCCCTTTGTAGCTGCATGATTTTCCGTAGTTCAGTAAACACATGGCCCATCACGCCTCCTGATAGACTCCCAAGATGTGGCTGTTGGTGTCCTGACCTAGAGCAGTCCCAGTGCCCTTTCCTCAAAGTATAAAGCGAAATTAATGTATTGGAAAAACCCATGTTTTGATGTTTCAGGGTTCGATTATGATTATTATTTTATTTTTATTAAGTTTTGTTATAATCATGGAAAGTTTATTTAAAACATTTATAGTTTTCAAGTTATATAGCTTGAATTTTTTATTGTTTTTTTTAACTTTGCTTAGTTATGTTTTATGTTTTGACTTTAATATTTTAGTAAGTTTTTTAAAATTTCTTATTTATTAACATTGAAGAGTATGTTGTTTTATTACATAGTATTATTTTCATTACATTTTGTAGTTTATATTTTTATTTCCTATTATATATGTATTTGAATTCATAATTTTAATGTAAAAATGATTTTATATTAATTTGTACATTTATTTTAATGTTGTTTGTATTTCCGTCAATGTAAATAGTTTAAAACCTTTGAAATTAATGTGAATATTTTTGTTTTATATGTTTTTTTAAATATATAAAAAACAAAATTGAAAATTATTCACTTTTTTTTGTTTACAATTACTATAATGTTGAGGACGTTTATATATATATACTTACCAATGTGATGTCACTGTTTCCACAATATTTTGTAGTTGATATTCTTGTACTTTATGATACAAGTATTGAAAGTCTTTATTTTTTTATCTGGATTTTATTCCTACAAAATTTTGTATCACAATATTTTTGTGGTCTATATTAGGCCAGATCACTATACTCTAATGAAATTTTGTAATGTTGCATTACAATTGAGTCACAGAATTCCTGAAATTATGCTATTAGACCATGTGGTGTATGTCTCTGCAAAGGTTTAGTGCTGGAGCACAGGATCAATGTAAATGAGTGGAACATTCCCATCACATGTGCTGTTTTGCTGTTTTGTTTTGTTTTTCATGAAACAGGCTGTCTTAGTACCCATTAGTGTATTTTTCGCTAAAATCTAGCATTGAATGTCGGCTTTGCATGTAGAGTCATTTTGTGTATTATAGAATTTTGCTAAGTAGCAAAACCAATTATGCAAATTTCGCACATGCCTGGCTTGGTTGATATTCCATGGCACCCCCTAAACACCCCTGCTTCACAGACAGGGAGCTAAGGACCATGGTGGACGAAATACTCAGGGTTGAGCCACAACTATTTGGGGCACAGGTGCAGCAGACACCCGTGGCCAGGAAAATTAGCTATGGCAGAGGATAGTCAACAAGGTCAATGCAGTGGAAAACCATCCATGCACAAGGGACAGCATTCAGAAGATATGGAATGACTTGCGCGGGAAGGTTCGGTCAATGGCATCCAGGCACAACATCGCTGTACAGAAGACTGGTGGTGATCCCCCACCTACTCCTCCCGAATACACTGACTGGGAGGAGAAGGTCATGGCTATCCGGCACCGAGGACTCACAGGAGGACTGGACTTGGGTAAGTCAACTACAATACCTTAACAGTTACCCTGCCTGTAATGCATACATCACTCCATCCCTCTCACTACCACCAGGACCCCATCCCCTACCCAGTCCACAACACCCACATCCAACTTCCCTGCATGCCCACAATCCCACAAACACATCTCCATGCAGCCCACTGTGCACATTCCCCTACCCTTGCATGGATTCCCAGTGGCACTACAGCACCCACAATGCACCTCCACCCCCCCCACATTAAATGTAACTAAATGTACATGGAGGGACCTTGCACGCCACAACAGGGAAATATAACCATCAAATAGTGCAGAGCAGTGCAGCAATTGCCGATAAAGTACCTGACACCCACCTGTCTATTCCCCCATACACAGGCACCACCACCTATGCACCCGGATGGAGATGTCAAGGAGTGCCAGAGCCCCACCTGAAGACAGAGGCCCCACTGAGGAGAGTGCAGAGCGATGCCTGGAAATAGAGGAACTCCCTGGCCCATCACACAGTCCTGGACTGTCAGCCTCCAGCACCCCCACCCAGGAAACCACTGACACCCCTACCACCCAGCCACCATCATCAGCTCTGGCCAAACAACCCCACACCAGTGTCTCCGGGGCACAGACTGGCAGCCCACATGTACAGAGGCCACAGTCTACACCAACCAACAGGCAGGATGATGAAGAATCAACTGCAAGTGGGATTGCCAGACCTGTGCTGGAGACACAGGCACAGGCGTTTAGGGCCAGTGGGAAGGCATCAGTGGCCCAGGGTGGTGACCAAAGGATGGATGCAGCAGCCCAGGAGGTGAGATCTGAGGTCCTGGGGGCCCACCACCATACCCAGGACAGGATGGGTCAGATCCTGGCCACCTTGGAGCAGAATCAGAGGCTGCAGATAGCACACCACCAGGAGGCCACGGTGCAATGGAAACAGCCCAATGCCACCATGACCTCCATTATAGGGATGCTGCAGCACCACTTTCACAGCCAGTCTGAGACCTCCACCCACCTGCAAACCCTGACCACTAGCCAGGACACTGCCCTGCCATCTACATCTGCAGTAACTGCTGGACTGGTGGCACTGCCAGACGACATACCCCTCACACTGCTGCCAAACTTTACCTTTGCAAACGTGCCCTCAGACCCAGATATGCCACTGAAACACCAGCCAAGACCAAGCCCAGTGCTAGGAAGTGTCTCTGCCCTGAACTGTCTCCCTTGTGTGCCACTGAGCTACCTTGTTGACATGCCACTGCCATCACACCATCTTCCAATGTCCAGTTGGACAGCTGACCATATGTACCTGCGTATGTATGTGCACCATGTGCCCCCTCCCTTTCACTGTCCCAACACATGTATATTTTGCCATTCAAGAAATATACCTATGCACTCAAATCGTATGTCCCTCATCAATATCAAATATGAATTGTGAGTGTGTATGCATTAGCCAGTTAATATCATAATCACACCTTTATTGCAGGAGGGGATCCAACGGACTATAGTGTCTGATGTATGTTACACTGTACATAATATTGGGTTTCCTGGCACATGCCACTTCAGTCATCAGTTAGCATTGTCACTGACAGTAGACACCACATTACTGATTACATGAGTCAGACTGAAACTATGCAGTGAATACATCAGCATCATTTAACAGTACCTTAGAGTCACTGGAAGTATAGGTGGATTAGCTGGGTCCTGGAGTTGAGATCTTCCCCCTCTTCTTCCTCACCATCACTCCCATCCCCTCTCAGAGCTTACATTGCTGGTTGTACAGCACCCTCCTCTTCCAGAAGGGGGATAGCTTTCCCCACAGCAAAGTAGTGCAGCATGCAGCAGGTCACCACTACCTTACACACCTTGTCAGGGACATAGCACATGGATCCCCCAGGGAGATGAAAGCAACAAAATCTAGCCTTCAGGAGACCTATAGTGCACTCAGTCACCCTCCTAGTACATCCATGGGCCTCATTATAATTCCTCTCTGCATCTGTCCTGGGATTCCTCACAGGTGTCAGGAGCCATTGAAAGTTGGGGTAGCCAGAATCACCTGCAAAAGTGGGCGAAAGAGGACTTTAACAAAGTGACTTTACTTGCATACAGCCTGGCTGTCAGCCATGTGCTTATCCAGTGTCATACACACTCACCTATGAGCCATCCTCTCTCCCCTTGTAGTTGTTCCATCATGTGTGGCACATTGCTGTTTCTCAGGACAAATGAATCATGGACTGAGCCTTGGAACCTGGTATTGACATGTGATATGTACTGATCAGCAGTACACACCACTTGTACATTCATGGATCTTACGATTCCTATACACCTATTCATTCACTCTTGGGGGTATGAGAGCTATGTGGGTTCTTTCAATGGCACCTATCCCATGGGGGAATATTAGCGAAGGCACAAAATCCAGATTTGATGGTGGGAAGTTCAGCCCTTTGCGGAAACTGGACATATGTTTGCAAGTGTTGAACGTAGGCATCCAGGAATTTGGACAGGATGAGGCTGAACATTGGCTGTGAAATCCCAGCACCCATGCCCACTGTCACCTGAGCCCATAGCCAAAATTTGGAGCACAGATAACACTTGCACAGTTGTTGGGATGGCATGCTGATTTCGATTGGCCGGTTTCAGAACATGATCCATTAATGCACAGAGGTCATGGATTTGAATCTGTGGGTGATTATGATGTGACGTTCCTCCATAGCTTCCAAATCTACCAGGGGTCTGTAAACAGATAGGGCCCTCCCTCGCCTCATGGGTCTGTACCTATGAGGGAGGAAAGAACACATTCTGAGTGTCAATTTACACATGTATCCCATGATGTCACTGTATTTGTAACACGTAGGTAACACACACAAATGGAAAGTGAGAGGCACACCGTTAGGCAAATGTGTGCTGAGCTAACTCTGTCATAATGGCATCACAGTGTGGACACACTTCCAAAGATGGGTACATGTGAGGATTATAGAATCATGTCAGCAAGTGACGAAGGGGAGAGAGATTGGGCCCTGGATGAGGTGACATGCTGGTAGCAAACTGGCAGCCTCCTGCCATCCAGGTATGATAGAGTGGAAGTGACTTCATTCTGCTGGCGTTAGTCATCATGGCAGAAGGCGGTGTTCACCGCCATGCACCTGATCATTGGATTACATGGTTGTCAAGGGGGAACCTGGGCCATTCATGATCGCCGCTAGCGGTGACGGAGCACACCGCCGCGGTACCTACGCCATTTTGTCAGACCCTTGACACTTGACTCCTGATTCCCGTGAAGCGTAGTACTCCACTGCATGTGCTGCTGTGTCCTGACTCTGGTCCTTGAGATGGTGCGTGTTACAGAGGAACGGAGAGCCGGAGAAGCTGGTGGACAGGGTCCTACCCCTGTATGCGAAGATGTATGGGTGACCAGAGGAGCAGGTGAGTAGGCATCTGTCATGCTTAGATGTGTGTGATTGTGGCGGATGCCTGTATGCATATGGGTTCCATGTGTATTTGCCCAGCCATAGATTGTCTGGCACGTTCTGCCTGTGAGTTGAAAACATGCCTGTCTACAATGGCCGTTCCATATGGAACGACATGGCATTTGTATTCGGTGCACAGAAACTGACGTCTGTTTCTTTGCTCTGTGTGTCCCATGCAGGTCAGCGCCCATCAAAAGAAAGGCCTGTGGCAAGCCATCGCCAAGGAGGTTGAGACCCTGGGGGTGTACAACCGGTGGAGCACCCACAGCAGGAAGCGGTGGGAGGACCTGAGGTGCTGGGCCAGGAAGACCGGAGAGGCCAGCTGGGGAAGGCTGCCCAATGAGGAAGGGGTGCCCATCGGACCCTGACCCCCCTAATGGCCCTCATTCTGGTGGTGGCCTATTTGGATTTGGATGGGCGATTGAAGGACGCACAGAAGCCACAAGAGGGTGAGTAGCAACACCGCTTTGATGTATGTATGTTGGTGCTGTGGTATGTATGCATTGTAGTTCCAGGCACTTGGACAGGTGTGTTCCTGCAGTCCTGCCCCCTCCAAGTCCTTGGATGGTGTAAGGGCTAGTTTGGGCAGTCTCAATAGGCTAAGAGGATTCCCCTTTCTTTCATATTCATTGTGGCTTTATAAACTTGTAGATGCATTGGCTGGGCATGGTCTCTCATGGGTGTACTCTACACAGTGTATCAGGTTCATGTTTCATGAGGGTTATTTGGTGTGTTCTGCAGGTCATGCCCACTAGTCAGGGGCACATTAATTACGTATGTTGTTTGTGCTGAGTGTACGTGCGTGACCTGGATGGGAGTGTCTGTGAGCCAAAATGAACATATACAGTATTTGACAAAGTTCTCCCTTGTTTTGTTTCCCCACCCCTGTGCTCCGGTGTCCTTTGTGTACATTAGCATCATCTGGCGAGGGAGCTGAGGCACCGGCGAGTGGGGATGCAGCAACCCACGGTTCCAAGGAGGCAGAGTTGAGCGACGTGAAGGGGACCAGTGGGTTGAAGGGCGTGGGGAGTACCACGGGGGAGGCAACTACCTGACTCTGATACCTCCTCCGATGGGAGCTCCCTGCTGGTGGCAGACCCTACTGGGCCCACCCATTCTTTGTCATCTTCCGCCACCCCATCCCATCACCGCCTTCCCAGTTGCTCCCCACCAAGTTGCCCATGCCCGCTCACCCAGGAGGGTGCGCGTCTTCTTCGCCCCAGGCACCTCGTCCCCTGCCCCAATCAGCCCTGCTGCCCTCACTTGACCTCCTGAGAACCATCTCTGTAGGGCAGACAACCATTGTGAATACCATCCAGGAGCTAGCATCACAGATGCAGCAATGCAATGCATACCTGGAAGGTATTCATGGTGCCATGTCTGGCCTACAGAGATCTTTTCAGGCTCTGGCCTCCTCTTTGACAGCAGCCAGTGTCACTGGTCTTCCCACCCCCCCTCCCACCACCTCTACCCCTTTCAGCACCCCACTCCCTTCACCCATCACATGCACTCATACAGACAGCCATGCACCCAGATCAACACACAAGAAGCACACTGAAAAACACAAGCACCACACTTCCCACCACAGGCAGGCACACACCCAACATACAAAAGCACACACAACAACATCCACTTCCCCCAGTGTGTCGAGCTCCCCCGCCACCCTGTCTGTCACCTCAGCATGCACACCAACATCCACTTACCCCAGTGTGTCGTTCTCCCCCGCCACCCTGTCTGTCACCTCAGCATGCACACCAACATCCACTGCACCCTCAGTCACTGCTGCTGGCCCCATTCATGTAGTCACCACAACATCTGACATCCAGACTTGCACCCCAGACACCACACCTACACTCACCACAACTACATTGACTGTCACTTGCAGCACACTCACCAGACCTGCAGACACCCAGACAACATCCATGTACACTGGCAGCCTTTCTTGTCCCACTGTGTTCACCCCCCCAAAACACTCAAACATTTGCAGACATCCACACCACACCACACACATCCACCACACATAAGCATACTTTACAGGCCCCTGCATCCACGTCCGGCACACCTACACCTGATACAAGCACTCCCTCAACCTCCACTCCTAGACCTGCCTTCAAAACCTCTCCAAATGCACCTAAGAAGCTTTTCCTCTCCTGTGTTGACCTGTTTGAACCCACTGGCCAACCCCCGTCTTGTCCCTAAACGTGCCCATGTCCTTGCCAAGTCCACTCTTCCTCCTCGAAGCCTGCCCCAATCCGCCCTTCCTATTCCCAAGCCCCTTGCCCAGGGAGGAGGAGGCCCCATGTTGCCCCAGGTCACTCTGCCACCCCTCGGTCCAAGCCCACTCCTCCTTCGTCCAAGGGCAAGCCCAAACCCCTCCACCTCCCAAACCTAAGCCCAAGCCCCCCCTTCCAGACATACATCCCCACCCCCGCCACCCGCTGCCACTGATCCCTGAGGTGCCTGGCTGCCCCATTGATGCCCCTTTCGAGTGGAGTACCTTTTGCACATGTGGGAGTCAAGTTCGGCCTATATTAATCCTTCTGGGATTTAAGAATGGACTGGCCAATGGTCTTATTTGGACATTACGGTTCTTACATTTAAATACATTTCAGAGCCCAGTAGTGCTGTTGGCACAATGTAGTGACGTTGTTCAGCGTTTCACTGTGGGGGTGTGGTGTGCACATGTGTGTACTTTGGTGCAGGTCTTTGTTGGCTTGTGTCCGGTAAGTACATTTTGTTAAGGTATGTTGGGCTTGGGATATGGGAGGGATTGGGAGTGTGTTGCAGGGTGGGTGGGGTGTATGTGTAACAGTGCCCTTTCTTCCCATGTGTACTAGGCTGTGATACTTACTGTCGTCGTCTTCATCGTCAGTCACGATCCTTGAGGAATATGGCAAGGAGCAGCACTGGCATTATTTCCAACTCCCTCCCATCTCTGCGTGGGCGTTTTCTGTGTGCCTCTGGTGAGTGTTTCCTTTTATATTGTTTGTTTCCGCCACACTTTGCCTGGCAGTGGTCCCCACCCCGGGACTGATGGCAGTCTGGTGTTTCCATATTTGGTGGGCGGGTAGGACCTTTCCGCCGGGCTGAGGGCGGCCTCTTCTGTCCTCGTCGGGACTACAAAGATGATGGTGTGTGGATAGACCGCTACTTGTTTTTCATACGCTAAATTATTTGGTGGTTCGGACCACCAGCCTGTTGGCGGTAGTTACCGCTGGCGGTGTTTACCGCCATGTTCATAATGACCACCAAAATGACCACCAAAATCTTTTTTTACCTATTTACTTTCCAGTGCAAAACTTGTTTTGTGCTGGAAAGTTCCCTAAAAGCAACCCAAAGCAGCCTGAAACACTGCTTTGAGTTGCTTAGTGCTAAGGGGGCATTACGTGGGTGAAACATGGGCGTTCCATGCTACCACCCATGCTTTTTGACACTAAGGCTAGATTTATACTTTTTTAGCGCCATATTTGCGTCATTTTTTGACGCAAAAGCGGCGCAAACTTACAAAATACAACTGTATTTTGTAAGTTTGCGCCTTTTTTGCTTCAAAACGCGGTGCAAATGCAGTGCTAAAAAAGTATAAATATGGGCCTAAATCCTATCTACTAACATTAGTTGACAGGGTTTAGCGCCAAAAATTTACGCAGCAGAAAAACAGGCGTTAAAGGGAGAAATATTTTCATTTCTCCTTTCTTTTCTGACTTTGCATGCATGCTGCACGGTGCAGCACATACGACATATGAAAAGTTTTAAAATGTGTCTACGCATAGCATTTTGAACTGCAAGGATACCTATCCAGTACAAAACCTATGCTAGACTCAAGCACACCTTAGCACAAGGGCGCTAAGACACGGGAACGCCTACCTTGCATCTCCTTAAGGCAAGGTAGGTCTCCACTTCCAAAAAATGACTTTAAAACCATAAATGTGGCGCTAGACTGCTCTAGCACCAAAGTATAAATATGGAGTTAATTTTGCACCGAATTAGAGTTTTAAAAAAATGACACTAATTCGGTGCAAACAGAATATAAATGTGCCCCTAAGTATACAGCAGGCATAATATATGCAAATGGGGTGTTCCCCCATTAAGAGCACTACAAAAATGGCACTCTAAGAGATTCCACTGCTCCATTTTTAGCAGCTATTTTTAATGCCTGCACACAGCAGGCTTTAAAATGGGACATACCATTGTTTTTATTATCCCCCCATGTACTCTGCAGGATTAGCGTCAAAATGTTGGCGCTAATCCTGCACAGTACATCCATAGTGTCAAAAATGTTGACGCTATTGCCCCTACCCTGTGCCATGGTGTGCCGTATACTAAATACTGTGCACACATGGTGGTGGTAGGGGGGTGCAATGGGGAGCAAAAAGAGTGGTGTTGCATTGTTGCTGCATTAGATGCAGCACCACTTTTCTTAAATTCGAGCCATACTCTTTTGCCAAAATTCAATAGGTGATTGCATATGGGGATCAATGACATCTTAGTATCCAACAGATAGATATTTTGTAGATATATGTTTACAATCTCGGCACGGTAATATTTATTCAGTATTCAACGCATGTTTTCTAAGTAATTCAAGGGATCTATACTTTTGAGGTTATTGATAAAAGCTTCTGACACATTGGAGACGGTATAGTTCCTTTTGGTTTGTTCATGTTCATACATCAGGAGTTTATTCCAGATAGCAGATGGATTGGAGACAATATTAGGAAAAATGTCAAGCTCCGTTCAGATTACCATGGGGATAGATATAGCTGAATGACAAAACTCTGGTGAATGAATATGCATATACATTTGTGAATAATTAAACTTGATCTCAGTTAGAACAGGTGTATACGGCAGTATCTTTCAGAACTTCCTTCAGTTATATCTCACTGACTGTTTTAAAGTCTACTTTGTTAATTGCATTTTTTCTTTATATTAACTTTAAATACCTGCTATTTATTTTGCCTGCATTCCTTTATAAAGTTTCTTATAAAGTGCATACGTGTTGCTGTAAGATTGCCTGTGGTTTGAGAACTTTGTTAGAGCATGATTATTTCTGGCCTCCTTCGCTAATCACCATAACGTCACTTGCCCCACTGGAAAAATCATCACTAATAAAACATCTTCATTGAGGAACATTATATAAATCTACAATATTTATTGTAAGCATTAGATGACCACATTTTAATTAACAGTATATTTTCTTTTTTTACACTGTCATTTTGTAGCATATGTTTGTATTTTTGCACCAGCTTGTCAATGCTAGGCCATTTGGCTTTGTCAATCCTTGTTTTTATTTTACTGATACCCCATGTGTTGTGAATTAAGATTGGGAAATGAAAACCCTTTTCTTTCTACAGTGAAGCGTCTGCTGCATTATCTGCCAGTCTGTCAGGTGTGGTTGGTTTTTATTGCTCAGCAACCCTTCATGTAAACAATTCTAAAAGGATGGTCTTCATACACATGCTATCAAACCACTCACAGTCGAATGGACCAGTTATTCTTTGTTAGAATATAAAGTAGAAGTCATTTATGGTGGGTAGAAATGCAGAAGATAATGCACTGAACACAATCACTAGAGAAAGGACTGTTTGCAAACATATAACTTTTACATTACATAGAAACATCTTTGTATGATTTAGGATCAATTCTTACTGATTACTACCAGAGACTGTATTTAATGGGGTCATTACGAGTTTGGCAGTCCCAAACAGGAGGATGCCACGGAGGTGGTGTCCCTCTGCACCCTCAGAATGCACACTGCCTGTTGCATGGCAGACAGTGCATAATCCAATGGTGTGGTGGTGGGCAGTGCAGGAGCATCCCTGTGGCCCCCTGCACTACCTTTCCGCCAGCCTTTTTATGGTAGGCTTCCTGCCATTTAAAGGCTGGTGGAAAATGGGGTTGTAATCAGCCAGGCGGCACTGAGTTCAGTGCCACCATGGCTGATTACAAGCCTGACTGCCGTCTTGCCATCACGAACCATGTTCCCAACGGGGACGATGGTCCTTTGGCGATCTGACTGCAAAAGTCATAATTTGGTGGTCGGACTGTCTAAGCTGCAGTGGTCTGACCACCAACTCGAGTCTGACGTTCTGAAGATTGCCAGACTCGTAATGAGGCCCTAAGTCTTGAGCTTAGGTTAGCACTATAGTGATAAATCTTTTGTGTCTTCACTGATCTGATTAAGTAGTCGGCTGCACAACCATTATACAGAGAGGCAAGTGGGAGGATAAAAACATTAAAATGTCTCAAGAGCTCGATGATGTCTTTTTGCCCGTCAAAACCTTCTTTAGTGCCCCCTTCACATCATTATTGCGTAGGCTGTAAATAAATGGGTTCAGCATTGGTGTGAGGATGGTGTACATCACACTAGCCACCCTGTCCTTAGTCAGAGCAAAGCTAGTGGATGGTCGGAAATACATAAACATGATGGTTCCAAAGTAAAAGCTCACCACTGTAAGGTGGGATGAGCAGGTGGAGAAGGTCTTGTACCTTCCCGATGATGATGGAATCTTCCTGATTGCATTGATGATACAGATGTAGGAGATTACAATGATAACAAAAGGGCTCATGACTACTGCAGATCCTTCTGTGAAGATCACAAGCTGGTTGAGGGATGTGTCAGAGCAGGCCAGTTTGAAGAGTGGCACCATGTCACAGAGGAAGTGGTTAATTTCATTTGCTCCACAGAAAGACAGTCTTGATGTCATAGTTGTGTGCAAGATGGTGTTTGCAGTTGACGCAGCCCAGGTCCCAGCCACCATCTGGACACAAGCTGTCTTTCGCATTACCACAGAGTAACGCAAAGGGTTGCAGATAGCTACATACCTGTCATAAGCCATGACAGTCAAAAGAAAGTCTTCCACATTGGCAAACAACAGAAAAAAGTACACCTGAGACAAGCAGCCCCCATATGAAATAGACTTTCTCTCCACAAGGAAGTGCACCAGCATCTGTGGGATAGTGACCAGGGATAGGCATATATCTACAAAAGACAGGTTTGCCAGGAAAAAGTACATAGGGGAATGGAGCAGTGAATCACCAGCGACTGCAAGGATGATGGCCAGGTTCCCCAATACAGTGATAATGAGGATAAACAGGAACACAGCAAAGAGCTGGAGTTGATAGCGAGGGAGGTCTGAAAATCCCAGGAGGATAAAATCTGTGATCATGCTCTGGTTTACAATGGTCATTGTTTTTATTTGTCTGCAAAAACACACAGAGCATCATATCAATATTTTAGCCAAATTGTGTTTGAAAGTAGCATTATATTCTGCCCCATCTTCATATTTGGTAATTGCAGTGTAGACTTTAACCACATGTTAATAAAATATAGTTCCTAACAAAACACATGCCAGAAGATCAAATAAAAAGAAAGATATGCTGCAGCAGATTAAACTACCATTGTTCATTAAAATCTCGCTATCTGCTTTATCAAACACAGATTACGAGCCTTTATCCTCAATTTGATAATAAAGAGACATTTTTGCAGTTTAACTGCATGAGATACATAGCAGGCCCAATAGCGGCTGCATTCCATAGCTCCTCGTTCTATAAAGATTAATAGGATGTGAAAAAATCCCTCAAATATAATTCAGTGGGTCAATTCCTAAAAGTTCAGACTAAGGCCCTGGCGATTACCAGGTGATGGGTAAATGGAGAGATATTCATCACACCTGGTAAACACCATTACCTAGGGGCCCTCATTACAAGTTCAGGACTAAATTTAGATCCCTACGCAAGCAGGTATTTGCATAGGAATTGGAGTTTGAGTTGTCTGTTGATGACCAAAACAACACGTTTTTCATTGATCAACTCCAAGTCAAACCTTCTGAAATGTATCAGGGTAAATGGCCTGGAACAAAGGAACAATTACTGCGTTAAAAAACAATTCTGAGTGTTATACCTCTTGTTGACAGCTCAGACATGGAGGTTGTTGCCACCTGTGGTAAATCCCTCATACTAGGGTGATGGTATTTTCCAATGGTGGTAAATATCCCAGCCTGTTCAGACCATCATATCACAATGAGGGCCTTGGATGTGTTATTTATCAGGTGTGGTACATAGCCCTTGTTCCATATTCTCAACTATGGTAACTCATGGATGGTGACCCCACTTGAGTTGAATTTCTTCTCCCCTGGTGGCTGAATGAATAACTCCCATACAACAGCATTCCATCTATAGTTCTCCACTTCCTCACTCTCCACTATTCCACCCTACTTCTTCTTTCTATGGAACAGCAGAGGATGGTTCAGGAATCTCATCTTGATATTTCTCTGTCATAGTTGCTTCACAGTGGTAGTCATGAATACCAGTTTCATCTATTCAGGTCTCCTGCTCTTCATAAACTGATGTCTGTGTTGCCTGTTGCATTGTAAACGTATTTCTTGATATGGTGGAAGGTTACCAAAACTTCCATCCACTTAACAGCTTAGATTGCTCTTTAACTTGATAAATAGTTCATGAACTTGAATGGAACATATTGCATTATAGAGGAAGCCCTGTCTTCATTACTAGGCATGATCTTGGGTTTGATAACACGTCTTGGGGCATTTTTAAAAACTTTTTTAATCATTCATTGTGAAAGCAGTGCTACATTTGACTCTGATGCCAGCCCACATCTAATTGGAAACATGTTACAGGGCATACTAGTTTAAAAAAATTTAAGAACACCTAAATGTGTCCTCTATCTGCGGATTTCATTTTAAGGTTGCAGACTCAACATACCTAAAATGGCACCAATATAGTTCTCAGACCCCAAATTCACTTCTTATGACCTCAATATATTATAACAATAATTAAGAATATTTTACACCACATCTTTAAATTTCACAAGGTACACAAAGAACAACTGTGTCCTTATTTGTGTCGTTCACTTTACTCATCACATTATGGGTGCGCTTCATATTCAACAGCATCATTGTATTTGATGCGTAATTTATTTTTTCTCCATATGGTTCGACGTAGCTTTTGTTTCTTTATCTAATGTGCACAATGGACTTCTCCCTAGATGCTCTGTTTTGGCCACTAGCACAATGTGCATTGTACTCTGCAGAAGGTATACATTTATATTGAAATAAGACAGCTTACAGCCTTTTGTAAAATAAATATGTCATACACAAATATAAAGGAGCACAGTGATAAAGCCATGTTTTTATGTTTGATTTCCGTAGGTTAAAGGAGGACCTTCCCATATAATAAACCTTGAACAATCTACTGCCTATCAGAAGTTCTGATAAAGAGTACCTGATATTCAAAGGACTCCAAAACATGGAAGTAGAATAGATACCATTCTGGGGAATGATTAGCATTAGATAGGTATTAGCCATCAGTGGGAAACACCGATGTTATTAATACAATTTCACTTTCTCTCATTGGAGTTTTTATCTCTCCGTAGTAGTTTGTGATTTGAATCATGGAATATATATGAGAAATGGTGGGCTTAACATACATCTAATGCCTTTTTATTACACTTTATAAACACATCTTTCTTAGTAATTTCTTTTTTAATACAGTCAATTATTTAAAATATCTTAAGTAATGCAAACTATTATTAAACTTTGGTTGATATGGTGTGTACAACTACATGCTCTCTTGCTCACTTAAAAGGATCCTTTTATTTTTGATAGACTCTATGGGCCAGATTTATGAACAGTGGTACTGCACTAGTGCAGCACCACTTCTCTTGTGCCTCTTATGGGCCCCTGACTACCACCATCATGGTAGCGCTGTATTTAATATACGGTGGACCATGGCAAAGTCAGGGGGATTAGCGGTAAATTTTTACACTAGTCCTGCGCTTTTCTTTGACGCTAATCCTGCAAAGCACCCAGAGGCCCATTGTAACCAATGGGAGCCTCTTTTTAACGCTGCCCTTGGCAGGCATTACAAAATGCCAGTTAAAATGTCACATTAGAATCTCATTGATTCCTTTGCACCATTTCTAACCCCCCCCCCCCAGCGCCGGAACGCCCCCTTGCATACATTATGCCTAGCACAGGCATATTGTGGTCAAGGGCTTACAAAGTGGTGCCATGCAAGCATTGCACCACTTTGTAAATGTGGCGTGGCGTTTTTGCCCTTCCAACACCACATTAGCATAAAAACAATAATACTAATGTGGCATTGGAATGGCGCTAGCCCACCATAAATCTGGGCCTGTTTGTCTAGGTCATCCTCGAGTCAAGAGTATTCATTACACGAGCACCTACAAAATATGTCTCAAGAGGAAGTTCCTAACCAAGGTTTGTACTCTTAATATGCACCACAAAGTAGGATATTAAACAAGGCATGCCTTTCTCTTCTTTCAATTTGTATTTTAGGTTTGGCACTAGTCAAAATCTTTTGTTTTTCAAAAGAAATCCTTAAAATTATTTACAAAGCTAAACTTACAAATTTATGCAAGTTTACATTTTTTGGGGGGTTTTCACAAAACTGCATAACCACGTTCGGGGTGGAGAACTCCACACATAAAAAGATAGGCCTGTCCTATCTTTTTATGTGATGAGTTCTCTTCCCTGATTGCAGAGTCTCCGTTGTAAAGTTACTATTAAATTGCAGTTTGTGAATGCCAAAAAAGAGTAAACGTGCACAAATGTGAGTTTCCCTTTGTGAATCAGGCCCTAAGACTTTCAGTGGCACTCTTTTTCCACTGGTCTGCTGTAATGTCATTCACATTTTGGTTCTGCCCACCAAAGCATATACCATCGGAGAATAGGCCAGCCCGCCTCAGTTATTGGCTCAGCTCACTGTAACTGATAGCATTTTCCCTATGCAGAATTTACACATGTTTCTAAAAAAATGTCCCCTTCAATGACAGAGACTTGTAGGCCAATGTTTACTTTTTGTGTTTTAAAAACCCTTTTTATATTATTTGTTATTATTCTTAATTATGTGGGGGCCCAGCAGTTCTTCTGACAGCTACCAGACTCTCGCTGACACTTAGTACAACACACCCTGCATGTAGCACCTATCTTTGAATGAACTTTTAAACCATGCGAGTGCATGTGCAAACATGGGTGGAGATCTTAGATTTTTTTTTTACATTTTACTAAAATGTGAGACCATCCTTCTTGCAATGGCTTTTGTTATACTTTATAACTGTTACAAGATGGCCACCCGTGCATTTGTATACATCTGCAAAACTAGGGTAGACATTTTGTATGTATTTGGTTATTATATTGTAATAAAAACCATCAATAAACAAGCTTTGGCGAAGCCAATAGATTCCCACCAAAGCAGATCTATTTGCTTTGCCAGTGATTGTCTCGCTATGCCACTGTCTTGTCACCCCTTTCTACAGGTGATAATTATGGAATAGTTAGGCTGGTCTCACCTCATAGGAAGTACTGAGGTAAATGGTTGACCTATCGTGAAACACTGAAACACGGCTGCCATAATTGCATTAAAATGATATCCATTAATCACTCCAAACTTACATCCAGATGAGCATAGGGCTAACTTGGTTTTCTTTTTCACTAGAGGTGTGATGTAACACGGATCCCCCGAACACATATAGGAGAAATTATTTTGTATGCATTTAAAAAAAGATTGTTGATTATCTCAAAGAATAAACTGCAGTGTTGAAGAAAATAAACTTGATCTGTTGTTTACTAAGTATCTTTCCATTCTTCACTGGAGCATAGATGACGAAGGGCTAGGTATTCAGATGAAACTAAAAAAGAGGTCCCATTGTGTGTTTCATCAAGGTTTAGGGCAGTTACAGATACCCAGGATTATGGAAATTTTATCTAAATTGTGTTTTATGATGACCTTCATGATAATGTCGTGTTGGATGTTAAACTTTAGCATGTGACCCCTAATCAAAAGACTGAAATAATGCCCTCCAGGCACAAACCGGGCAAGAAGCAGGTTGACAGAACATTATCTTGTACCGCTCAAGGCTCAGATTTTTCCTTATCAATTCCTTATCAATGAATTTGCAGCCAGTCTAATTCATCATTAGACCCACTCTTTCAGTTCAGAAATGTTTCTACTTTCATTACTCACAGTCAGAGAATTAATGTATTTGCCAATGTGACCACTAGCAATATATCTATTAGTGAAAACAGTAGTGCCTCCTGAAAAATGCAAGGATTAAAAATGAATCTTGAATCAGTGGTAGGCCCCAGATTAAGAAAAGAGAGTGTTACAACAAGAAAGAGCTTCTTCAGTTGCACCAGAGACACATACATATATAAAACCCCAAATCTGTATGGGTGAAAAAACTAAGCTCATGATGGGAATCAATGTATCCAGGAATGTTATCCACAATTGCAATAGGATTGTAAGGAAACGCTTTATCTTCAAACCAACCATACATAGGAAGGAAGAGGAACTACCAACAGAGTGTACCATTTTGTGAGAAATTAGGTCGTTGGTTGGTGAGGGTGTGAGCACTTCTCAAGCAGCAGCTTGAACCGTCAGGTTGAACCCCTAAAGTCACTAAATTAACCTTTGCCTAATGCTCTGGCAGCTTGGCACAAAATCGGTCAGGCTCAAATTAAAGGCAATGTGTAATGTATTTATAGCAAACAAACAGTAATGAATTGAAAGCACAACACAAGAAAAATCCTACACCAATTTAGAAAAATAGAGTCAATTTTACTGAATGATTTGATACCAAAATGACAACATTTACATGTCCAACCAATATATACTAGTTAAGTTCACATGTAGTATACCAAGAAATGCACTTGACAAAGCATATCTAATGAATGTATGAAATTACAGTACATCATGGAACACAATAAAGTTACAAAAACAACTGTCAGATGGAATGGGAGAAAGGAACTCAAATGAAGTATTTAGACAAAATGGAAAAGAGAACAAGGTTGTGGTAGAGCAACATAAAAAAAGCATCATGAAGCATCCGGGGAACCAGTCTATATACAAGGTGCCAAACAAAATTGTCCACAATGAATTTAAGAATAATGTCTACCAAGCCTCCCCCAAGCCACATGTTAGTTAGCAAGTAGGATCCAGGCTCAGGGGACACAGTCACTGGCCATCCTTCCTCTTGTCTTTCATGATTATGTGAAAATAGCCCTAACATGATGACCCACTTTGGCTGGCCAATGCAGAACCAGACATCACATGGAAAGAAACAACACAAGGCATAACAGGGAAAACAGACAGGTCTGGTTAACTGGGAGACAAAAAATCTGTAATTTGGGTGGGTCTTGGAGCCAATGCAGACATTATACCGACACACAAGTTGATGATGGAGACATTGATTGAATTAAGCGGCCTAGACTTTGTCTCCTGAAACTCATCTCCAGTGTCCTGGAAGCCCCGGGAGAACACAGTCTTGACACTCTCAATAGCCTCCATCACCCTCTGGAGTGCAGCAACAGGCACAGACACACATAAAGAACATTGTGTCTCACATGAGGATTGTGGGTGTCAGGGACAAATGTTTCCCTCAACTCTTGGTCTTCTTGGCAGGCACTTGGAGGGGGAGTAGTGGCAAGGGTACAGCTGGAGGTCCCGATGAAATGAAGTCCTCAGGAGTTAGAGAGGGGCTGGTTGCAAGCCCAGATGTTCTTGGGTCCTGCTCTGGGAACACCATTGCAGATGTTTCAAATCCCCCCTCTTCATCCTCTTCATCTTCCACCCAGATTATTTTTGTTGTTGTCTTGTCAGCCTCAGGGTGATCGCACCCCTGCTGGTTGATTGTTCTCCCTCCTTCTCCTCCTCACTGGTGGTGTCAAGAGGACATGCCTGTCTATGAGCTTAGGATGTACTGTTCTGTCCCTGGTCCTGTCGTGGTGTCCCTTGGCAAGCCTGGTCCACTGAAAAATGCAAAGAAACTATTATGTTAGTGTGGAGCACTTTTAAGGTACAAGGTTGAAACTTAGATAAAGCAAATGATGACATTGTTGTACCTTGAGCTAAGTAACCAACATTGTGTGATTTTTAACATTATTATGTGTAATTTGGCTTTCATGTGAATAAATAATTCATATATTGCAGAATTTGATAGACATTGACAGTACTGTCTGCAGTATTAAGAAAGGTATTCTTCTGTATTATTGTAATTTGTGTTTTCATCATTATTCCCACAGACTGCACAGTGTGGCTGGTGACCTCCACACATAAGGGTGTATTTAGGTCTACTACTTTATGTATAGCATTCTCTTCCCTGACTGCAGTTATAAAGTTACCATGATCTCTCATATGGGGAATAGCAAAGAAAAGAAAACCTTACTCTAAAGTGTCATTTAACCTATGCAAATCATGCCTTTGGAGATAATCCTAAAATAATGTTGTTCTTAAAATGTATTTTCCCCATGAAAACATAAGAATCTGTATATGGGTAAAGTCTCTGTTTCCATTACAAGAATGCTTTGTTTGTGCAACACACGGAAATCATACATGCTTACTTTGTACTGCTACATATGTTTCCACAGTGCATACATGCCATTCTTAAGAAAATATGTTCATTTAGTATACATTGGATATCTATGTAACATATGGACTAATAAAAGGTACGCAAGGTCAGCGTTTAATTTATTCCAGGAAAAACTAGTAATTATGGAGAACAACACCAGCAAAAAGCACGTGTGATATGACATAGTAGCATTACAAACTGTCATACTAACAATCAACAGTGATGAATCCAAATATTCGGTATACACTTCATCTTTTATAAGGTCCTTGGTTCTCTAGTCATGAAACTGTATGTGCATTGTATCTCAAAAATGCATTTGTGATGCAAATTTACCTTGAAAAAACACATTCCTACTGGTCTACCGATACATAGACCCCATAAATATTGCTGCTGTGACTTATGTGAAGTTGAAGGTTACAAACAATACATGACAGGACATCTCACTCACATCAAACCTCATGACAAATAATACAGTTCATGCACTTACCATCTCTCTGCTGCTCAAACTCCTTCAACTTAGCATTGAGGGTCAGCCATGCTGCCTGTGGGGCCCTCTGGTACAGTGGGGCCATGCAGGGCAACTGTGAGTGGCACTGGAAGGACATGCCCATGATGCCCATGGCGTTTCTCCAGGCCCAGCATTGCAAGTTCTCCCTGCATTTTCTGCACATTTTGCCCTGCAAGTTGAACACACCCACTGCACTGCAGGGCATGGCAGTGTACCACCAGAACTGGACACTCTGCATTGCTAAGCTGTGTTCCACGGCCCCGAAAAGGATGAGGGTACTAAGCAAGTACCTCCTCACTAAAAATCTTCAATTTACTCTCAGTGACAGGGGGTGCCTTATCATTTAGACCCTCCGCCATGTTGGGGACAGGATAGACGAACAGAGCAGCATGATGGAAGGGAATACTTCTCTGAGGTGAGGATGGCACATTATGATCTCAAAATGGCTAACTTCAGCTTCCTGTATGTCATTTCTTGTATAACATATCCTGTATTCCATTTCCAGCACATTTGTGTTGCTCTTCACCCAAGTGTGCAATATTCAGAGGTATGTGTAAGTCCTGAAGTATTGTAATGTTGTGCAAGGCACAACAGGATACTATTATCTTGCGGACAACTTCAAGAGAGTAGAGCAGCACCCCTGTATGGTCAAGCCATCTGAATCTCGAATTGAGGAGACCCAAAGTGTGTTCCAAAATGGCTTGTATACGTATCTGTGCCCTATTGTACCTCGGGCTGATAAGTTGGTATTTTCCTGCCCTTTTTGCCTGCAGCCTATCTTGAGTCACATGACTGGGTATAGTTGACAGACTTTGTGAATTCCTCCCAAACCGTTACACAATTGAGGGATTAGGTATGCCTGAATGGGCACATGCTGGCGAGATGGGGGGAGGTGGAACTGAGCACAGTCCCACTCACACCGGAATAGCATATGCTCTGCCATCACACAAAGAGACTAACAACCCATTATTGTCACTACAGCCAGCTTGGAGTCAGGGCAGGGGAATCAGGAAATTCCATGCACTTCAAAGAACCTTTCCAGAAGCTTCTCTCATCTTCCAGGAGAAGTGCATCAGGTTATAAAATAGTGCCTTCACCCCAGCTCTTCAGCACACTTCTGAACCTGTGGATACTCTGCTGGGAGGAAGGACTGCTGTGCTACTAAAAGGACTGTCACTCTGCTGGACTGCTACTGTGAGGGAACTGCTGCATTGCTGTGCTGACCTGCTGCCCTCTTACCTGGGGAAGAAGAAGAACTGGACCTGTGACTTCATCTTGAACTTAGGACCCCCACGTGACTCAAAAGGCTAGTCTGCTGGACTTTTTATCTGATCTTCGGGGATATAAAAGGCTTCCCAACAGCTTCTAGATCCATCTTCAGCAAGTTTCTGATCCTCAAGTGGTGCTTCTCAGGTCCTGCACCGTTGGTGGAGCTCCTGGACTCTTGAATTCAAGTTTTTGGAATCTTCACAACTGGAAACAGGTTTCTTGGCATCAGAACTGCACCGCTTGCACCAAAGTTCTGCATGAACCGCGGCCAGCCCACCTCTTCACTCAGCAGCATCATCAGCAAGTGGGGGATCCCCAGTGCAAACTCCAGCCTGCCCATCTGCGATGCCCAGCCTAATCTATGCACCAAGCTGACTGCTGCTCTTGATGGTCTCCGTGCTCCTTGCCACTCTCTCCTTTGCGAATGGGAGTGGGGCATAAAACCTGAGAAGGTAAACCTTCAGCAGGACTAATCTGGGGCTGTATGTGACCTGTGCTCCATCACAGTCAGCCTGAACTCTTGACTTTGACCAGTCCAGTATAACTGGGTATCCCAAGTTGTCACTTTGCCCTTTTTGGTGCATTTTTCACCAAGATCATTTAAAATTAATGCCTCTGGTTCTACTGATTGGATTTTTATTGTTTTGGGGTCATGTAATGCATTAAAATTTACTCTCTTTTTCTAAATTGGTTTGGGATTTTTCTTGTGTTGTGTTTTCACTTTATTACTGTTTGTCTGCTGCATAAATGCTTTACACATTGCCTCTAAGTTAAGCCTGACTGCTTCTTGTGCCAAGCTACCCAGGTTTAAGCACAGGTTAATTTAGTTACTTTTTGTGGTTCACCCTGCAAAGGATTTTGGCTGTTGTTTGAACAGGGCCCATAATCCAGTCAACCTACAACCCATTTTCTCACAGAGAAAATAATGAAATATTGTAAAGGGCCCTCTCTTTTTGGCTTAGAATATTATGCATAACAAGCTACTTACAGTGTCAGTTAGGGTCATGTATGATATGAGTATGGGTTATTTGGTATGGTTGTGGACTCTTACCCTAGATTTATGCATAATGAAGCTGTATGTTGAGTGAGTACTTACCCAGAAGCACAGAGACCGCAGAGGAGGAGATGCGTGGAAAAATAGGGTGTGCATCGGAATTTCCGACGCAGCACAGACGATGCATCGTTTCTTTCCATGCTGCGAGGGCTTTGCGTTGATTTCTGGAGTGCAGCCTTGGTTCCTCACTGAGATACGGGGATCTTTTTGATGCCCAGAAACGATCCATAGAAAATCCTGGGCATGCGGGACAAAGTTACAAGCGTTGCATCGATCCGGTATGATGAAACGTCGAATTTTCTGCCGCATGGCAGACGTAGCATCGAATCCTCACTCAGGAAGCCAGGCTGCGTCGTTCTGGCTCAGCTGTGTGTCGATCCGGTATGGCAGTGCATCGAATTTCTGGTCGCAAAGCAGGCACTGCGTCGAATCTTCACTCGCAAGTCGCGCTGCGTTGTTCCGGTTTTGGTGTGCGCCAATATATAGTTATATATATATAGTTTCCATCAGGCTGTGCATCGATTTTCGGGGTATAAGGAGTTTCTTCAGGAGGTGAAGTCCTTTTGGCCCTGAGTCTTCAGAAAATAGGAGGCAAGCTCAATCCAAGCCCTTCAGGAGCGCTCAACAGCAAAGTTGGAGGCCTGCAAGGCAGCAGAGCAATAACAAGGCAACAATCTTTCACAGCAAAGCAGTCAAGGTGAGTCCTCTGGGCAGCCAGACAGTTCCTTCTGACACATTGCAGGATCTGGTCCAGAAGTGTCCAGAAGAGTGTGAGTTGGTGGGGTCAGGGACTCAGTTTCTATTTCCAAAAATGCCTCTGAAGTGGGGGAGACTTCAATGAGTGGTTTTGAAGTGCACAAGTTCCCCTTTCAGTGTGCCACTGTCCCAGTATTGGGTTTGACAGTCTATTGTGTGAGAGCAGGCCACTGTTCATTGTAATGTAAATGTCAGGCCCTCCACTCTTCCAGCCTAGGAAGACCCTTTCAGTATGCAGATTAATGCAGATGTGTCTGAGCGTCCTGTGTTTGTGGTTGTCTGGGTGGAATGCACAAGGGAGCTGTCAACCAGCCCAGCCATGGATTAGAGACAGACTGGAAGGCACAGATGGATTCTAAGTGCAGAGAAATGCTCACTTTCTAAAAGTGGCATTTCCAAAATAGTAATATAAAATCCAACCTCACCAATAAGTATGATTTTGCATTACCATTCTGGCCATAGTAAACATGACCTGTTTTTCCCTTTCTGATTGGAATGTACCACTCAAACAGTATGTGAGGGCAGACCTTGTGCTAGCCTATGAAAGGAGCAGTCCTCACAGTAGTGGAAAATGAATTTAGGGGTTTTCCACTACCAGAACACACCTGTATATGTCCTGCCTTTCACCTACATAGCCCCCTGCCCTATGAGTTACCTAGGGCCTACCTTAGGGGTGTCTTATATGTAGAAAAAGGGGAACTTAAGGCTTGGCATTACTTTTAAATGCCAAGTCGAAGTGGCAGTGAAACTGCACACAAAGGCCTTTCAATGGCAGGCCTGAGACATTGTTATGGGCTGCTTAGGTTGGTGGCGCTTTCAGTGCTGCAGGCCCACTAGTAGCATTTAATTTACAGGCCCTGGGCACATGTGGTGCACTTTCCTAGGCACTTACAAGTAAATTAAAAATGCCATTTGGGTATGAGTCAATGTTACCATGTTTAAGGGAGAGCGCATATGCACTTTGGCACTGGTTAGCAGTGCTCAGAGTCCTAAAACCAGCAAAAATAGTTTCGGAAAAGTGGAGGGAGGCAGGCAAAAAGTTGGGGGATGACCACCCTAAGGCTGTCAGGTCTAACAGGATATATATGCAAAGAAGCATCCATTAGATGTATGACAGACTTGTGGAGCACCTTTGGCTTGCCTCAAAGCTAATCCCTCCATCACCAATTCGGATTGACTGTATCTTTAGTGCTACAAAGAAGTAAGGGTTTGGAAGGTGTGTTTCTGAATATCGACTCCAGAATATCAATGTGACACAATATTGAGGACAAAATGTTGAAAAAAAAGATATTGACATGTAACTAAATCTAGATTTTCTATACCTAACTCTACATATATGCACCTATGTGGTACATATATCTTCAAGGTACCTAGAACTAGAGTTAGGAATAGTAACCCTATACTTCCCTCTATAAATTTACGTTTTGATATTTTGTCCCTCAATATTCTGCCCCCGATATTCTTGTACCACAATATTCTGGGGGGTTGATGTTCAGTAGTACAATTAGTTTGGGAGGACCGTAAATATGTCAAATGCTGCCACTTGTCCTCCATGTGGTTCAGAATCGTTAGTGTACTTAATATTCCTGTTAGGTGTATTACGTAGTTACCATTACCATATTGTCCGTGCAACAATTCACCAAGCCTTTTGACCTGATTTTGACAGATTGAGTGGTCCACTATCAGAGACGTAACATTGGTACTTCAGCACAAGAGACACAGGAGTGTTGGGCCCCTCATCACATTCTGCAGGGGGGTCCTGTCATTCTGCATTGCCTCTGTGGGAGTTAAATCAAATGCAGTTTATTTGAATCAGTTAAAACTCAATGCAATTTAATTTCACATACACAGACTAAGGGCCAGAGGCATAATTTGGTAGATGAAATACTCTCCATTGGCCTGGCAAAGGATTTAATGTCCGCAAGGCTGAGACTACTCTCCTGGCCAAGTTTAGAAATGACTGCCAATCGTTTGTAAAGCATTGGAAGGAACCACTGTCATGGTAGTTCCTGTCAATTCTACTTGCAGTTTGGTGCAGGATTCTATCAACATGATGCAGCCCTGCACCAAACTGTTTTCTTTTTAATTTTCAAAAAGGAAATCATGAAGCAGGAATTTCTTTTTGAGTCCTCTCCCATGCATGGGGAGCATTTAGCAGACTTCACTGTTCCTTATGCCATGGTTTTCCTGGTAGTAATGGGCAGTAAAATTGACTTCTAATTCCACCCATCCAAAATAAATAAGTAGAAATAGCTTTTTGTTTTTGACAGCCAGACTGCCGGAGGGGTTTATTCACGGATAAGACAGAGTAGTGTGTGCTGTGATTAAACCTAAGTTCTGTCCCCCTCAAAAACTTAGCATGCAGACTATTATACTGGTGATGTAAAAACTCTGTTGCAACACCGACGGGGTATCTATACTGCCAAGATATAAATCGGGCCCTAAATTACAGCAAAGTGCAGGGCCTTCCACTGAAGAAGTCAAAATACCATTAAATTCACTCAAAAGCAGGTTCTTTATTGAAAAGTTTGAAGCAACTCCATCTTAATGTAAATGACAAAAGAAATAAATGGAACATAACCAACAATTGTTGAATTAAAAAGAGCATCAACAGGCAAGAGTGCTACAGTGACCACAATGTATACATTTGCAACATAAGAGGAAACAGCTCACGCACAGGTGTGAAAGTACAAGTGCCCAGGACTATAAATGAAATCCACAAGAATATCCACAAATACTTATATTCTCCAACATGAACATAGCTTTCACAGGTTTTTTATTGCCAGATAAACATTATCAGACAGCATTCCATGTTGCTAGAGAGCTGTTTACAGACTGTCAATCCTGTACAAATATGAGAGGAGCTCGTGAGACAAAACAAAACAAAACTCAACCCATTCAACAAGTCGGATTTTCAGGTCTTCACACATCTTCTTTTTGTCAGAAAGACCTTACAGCACACAATATTTGCAACTGAGGAGACACGTGGTACACAAACTGCTTATACAACCTCTCATCAAATTACTGCCAGAACTGCATTACTGGCACATGCTGATACCAGCATACAGTGGCCCTTGTGCATGGTTTAGAACACCCCAAAAAACTACTACTGGTCATGAATGCCCTCTTGAACATAATAATATGCACTCTGTTCAAGCAGGGACCCTCACTCTAGTCATGGTAAAGAAGAAACACACATGGGTAACCCCCACTCACCCCCTTGGAAGCTGGGCACAAGCAGTCAGGCTTATCTCAGAGGCTGTGTGTAAAGTATTTGTACCAGCACACACAGTAATACAGTGAAAACACTACAAAAGGGACACCACATCAGTTTAGAAAAATGACTAATATTTATCTAAATCAAACAAGACCAAAACAACAAAAATCCAACATACACAAGAAAAGTTATGAATTTTTAAAGATTAAACTTCGATAGAGCACTTAGAAACACAAATGCTTAGAATTGGTGATAACACGGCATCGTGCTTAAGTTGTTCCTAACCATCTGATGCTAATGGTGCTGGTCACTGAGTCACACGGACCCCAGGTACAGTACCTTGTGAAAATCAGGAAACAAGCCAGTGCATGGAGTCGGAGATCAAGGCATCGCTGGATCTGATGTGGGGTTGTTTCCGGTGCTGTGGAACGAAGGAGCGGCAGAGTCGGTGTGAGACACCGGGTCCTTGCTGCGGAGCTGTGGAGGTTAGGCAGTATTGGTGTGATGCATCGGGTCCTTGCACTTCTGGCGGGGTCAATATCCGGCAGTCATGATGTGGTGCGGCGACCTCACAGGGTCGCAGTCATGCCACAAGGCTGTAGGCATTGCAGCGTTGTCGGGTGTCATGGACGCCGGTGACACAGCACTTCGGAACTCACAAAGTCGTGGACTTAGGCAAGGCTGCAGTGGCGCCTAGCAAGCAGGGTTGGGGACTGTGCACTCCTGCAGGGACCACGGCTTCAGTTTCAGGCAGTGTTGCGGAATCCGGCAGCTGCATCAGTCCGGGCGTCGTCGGTGCACTTGGTTTTCTTGGTTTTTCACCAGCCTTTCCTTCAAGGGTCCAGGGATGGGACAGCCCTGAGACTTCAGAACAGAGAGAGGCTCAATCCAAGCCCTTGGAGACACTTCACCAGCAGAAATATACCACAAAGTCCAGTCCTTGCCCTCTCTCAGGCAGAAGCAGCAACTGCAGGCCGACCCAGAAAAGCACAGTCACAGGCAAAGGGGCAGTACTCCTCCTCCAGCTCTTCAGCTCTTCTCCTTGGCTCAAGTTGCTCTTGGTTCCAGACATAATCCTCAAGAAATCAACAGTCTGGGGTTTTGGGTCCACTACTTTCTGCTTTTGAAGTAGGCAAACTTCAAAGGAAAGTCTCTGTTGTTTACAAGATCCTGCCTTGCCCAGGCCTGGCTCCAGACTCACACCAGGGGGGGACTGCATTGTGTGAGGGCAGGGGCAGCTCATTCATTCAGGTGTAAGTCACTACTCCTCTCTCCACTCTAGCTCGGGTGGCCCATCAGGATATGCAGGATATGCAGGCTCCACCCCAGCTTCCTTTGTGTCACTGTCTAGCTGGTATTTGCAAACAGCCCAACTGTCAGTCTGACCCAGACAAGGAATACACAAGCAGGCAGAGTCACAGAATGGTTTGAGCAAGAAAGTGCCCACTTCTAAAAGTGGCATTTTCAAACTGACAATTTATAAACCAACTTTACCAAAAGTTGTATTTTTAAATTATGAATTCAGAGGCACCAAACTCCATATTTTGATCTGCTGCCAAAGGGAAACTGCACCTAAAAGATATTTAAAAGCAGCCCCCATGTTAACCTATGAGAAAGATAGGCCCTGCAACAGTGAAAAACAAATTTGGCATTATTTCACTCTTAGGACACGTAAAAACACACCAGTACATGTCCTACCTTTTATATATACGCTGCACCCTGACCATTATGCTATTTAGGGCCTAAATTAGGGGTGCTTTACATGTATAGAAAGGGAAGGTTTAGGCCTGGCAAGTGGGTAGACCTGTCAAGTCGAATTGGCAGTGCAAGACTGCACACAGACACTGCAGTGGCAGGTCTGAGACATGTGTACATGGCTAGTCATGTGAGTGGCACAACCCGTGTTGCAGGCCCACTAGCAGCATTTGATTTACAGGCCCTGGGCACCTTTAGTGCACTTTACTAGGGACTTACTAGTACATCAAATATCAGACAGGGATAAACCAATCACCAATACAATTTACACAGGAAGCGCTTACCCTTTAGCACTGGTCAGGAGTGGTAAAGTGCCCAGAGTCCTAAGGTCACTAAGACATAGTCCAGCACACAGTCAAAGCTTAGGAAGCAGAAGCAAAAAAGACAGGAGAGACCACACCAAGGATGCAAGGTCTAACATTATATCGATATAGTCAGCCAGGTGTTTATCATAAAAGTGCACCTACCTTGCTGCTGTGGGAACGTTTGTACTTCCTCAGCCCTTCCTGTTTCTCCAACAATTGCTGAAAAGTTAAAGAAGATTTCACAACTTCTGCCATGATCAGAAGGTTATTTTTAATTTGGCATGGTGTGCCGCCACCTGTAGCAGAGCCGGCTTTAGTGCTGGTGGCGCCCGGTGTGACAATCTTTGAATCCTTGCCAGCACCCCTTAGTGACCTCTTTTTCATCGATTTCCTCACTGCCACCCACCAACAGCGCCCCTCAGCTCTCCATAGCTCTCCAGTCACAAGTATTTAGTTCTTTTCATAGTGCTACTGATACCAGTGTAAGGTGTCAGAGCACTTTACATCACACACATATTACACAGAGACAATGAATCATGCATATGTAAATCGACCTATAGGAAATGTTACATTATCCCTCTGTACTACTTTTTGGTGAGTCAGAGCTGTGACTGGACTAAACTCCATCTCTCTCCAGCAGGTACAATTCGAATTATCTTGAAGTTTTTATTATTGCCTGAGAATTGCCGGTACACAGGAAACTCTGCAGCAAGTGCTTTTAATCCTATAAGATATTTGAAAACATATCTACCCCACCACCCACCACGAGCTTGGCGCCTGGTGCGCAGCCCCAGTCCTAAAGCGGGACCTGAACTATAGGCAGAGAGTTATCTTTGTTTCTCTGCAATCTCCCAACATCATTTCTTCAGGTCATTCAACCTTTATTAATGTTGTTCCCTTCTTAGGAAGTAAGTGGACACATTATTTACATGACAGTGTCCATAATGAAGTGCCACTTCCTGGACTTCACCTTGAGGTACTTCTTGGACTTGAGGTGCCCAAAGTTCATTTATTCCTCTACCTCTTCTGCTTGGAAAGCAGAGGATGTTTATGCAGTGCTTTATTTGTAAAACAATAAGTGCCAGGGCCTTCATCATGAGGGCACTGCAGCTTGCACCATCCATAGTCCCGGCTAGCACTACAAATTACAACACAACTACTAAACTTCACACTATAAGAATGGCTTAGGTGGCAAAAATGAGTGATTATTAATGTGTATTAAATTAATAAACAGCTGTTGTGCTCATACACGAATTTGACAGACCGACCCACCATGTGGCAGACTGTCACAAGCTCCGGTGCTAAGAATTAAGTGCTGGTGCTGAGCACCCGAAGCCACCGGCTCAAATTAAGCACAGTGTATAGGCCGTTGAAGGGTGTGAGATTGGGAAGATGTGTCAGTTGCTGACTGGGTGTCTTTATAGAGAGAAAATCAATGGATGGTGTTTCGTGCGTTTTTGTGCTGTGATCTCAAAATGCTCAATTGTTTGGATATGTATCTGCTCTGGAGATGCCAACAGTCCAGATCTTCCCTGACTTGACCCTGTTGGTTTTCCCGTGTTCTTGTTAATTCCTGAGTTCTCTTGTGCACTTTTCCAGGCTAATTGTGTTTTAAATTATCAATTTTCATTCCAGATGAACGGTATTTGTGCATGTGTTAATCCTGTTAAGGTTTACCGCTTTCTACAACTGCACACAGTGTTGTGGCGTGCTATAAAGTCAAACATGATAAAACCACATAGATATATTGCATACCCAACTACGACTACTAAGTAACACAATGAGTCCATGTAATCATATCTTTTCCATGAGGTTTTAAAAGCAGTACAAGTATTTCCAGGTGTGTATCTTACCTACCAACTTGGAATGAGATTGTACATTTAAGAAATAATACTACATAATACATGGGAAGAAAAGGAAAGGATGTGTAGTGGTTACCCATCACTCCAGATGTTAATGTGCTATCATTCTCGTTTATATTCATAGACAAAATAAAATGGTCTTTGTTTTTTGGTACTGTTTCTCATTCACTTTCCAGCCTTATTCTCTACAGTGACTACAAACATTCTTCCTCTAACGCTGTGCAACCATTTAATACAGAATTACATCCTCCGACCTAGTTGGTTCTATGTACGGAATTTCTGGCAAGCTCATTGCTTCTGAAGATCCAGGGGTCAATGTAGTTTGTAAATGTATAGACAAACCATAGTTTTCCATTCTTCTACGCAGTCAACAATAAAAGAGCATTGACCACTGGGTTGCACGAAGGGAAAAAACTGTGTGCAAGATTGGGGGTGCTACAGCTGCCATCCCATGAGCTGGTGCACAAACAAACTGCAATGCACACTGCACAGACTTCCACAATGGCCCATAGGAGAGTGTGCACTCTCTTGCATCAGATGTTTATGGCAAGCATACATTCCCATATGTAGACAACCACAGAATGGTCTGCTGCACCCACACTGTGTGGTTCACTGTAGCAAACAGGCAGTATTTTTGTTACTGTGGAATTCAACACATTTCTACTTGTGTGTACCTGCTTCCAGTAGGCCTTGGTTGTTGACACAAGAGTGGGTCAGGCTATCTTAGGTGATAGAGCTTTGCATGAAAACCCTGGGTGTCTGGGTGTTTGTGCTCTTCTGCCCCCAACAATACCCTCTTGAGATAAAGTGGAGCACCAGGATTTGGCAGTATGAGAGGGGCTACGGTACAATGCAAAGCACATTTCATGCTGGAAAGTAAATCATTCCTGCTGCTTTGTGTTGCTTTATGTCATGACTGTACAAAACCTGGTAAATGTGGGTACGTTTTAGTTTTAGCTTTAGTTTTGAGGATGTAAGAATCCCCAACCTCTGTGCAACAGTGTTGCTCCAGTTATTTTTTAGATTAGAGCAGGTTGCAGTTTTCTGAAATATTTTAGCTACACACATATTTATTCGAGCAAAGCCACATATTCAAAAAATAAACAGGACCCACACATTAGTAAATGTAGGCCCATATTTTAAGGCACAGGGAAAATAATGAATCCCTGATGCAGACTCAAAATAGATTTTAATGGTACAATATCACATTGCATAGCATTCTTGGGATTGCATTTTACAGACTGATAGTGATAATAGATTGTTAGTATCTGGGGCAATAATACAGGCAGTCGAATTTCCTGGTTTAAAAAGAACCTATGACATGTCCTTGGTTACATGACTTTACTCATTGCACTAAAGCCATGATGCTGTGAATTATTATGTAGTGCTTGCTAAAAACACAACATATGATTTAACGCAACACCCCGTAGCACTTTTATTGAGTCATTTTCCTACTCTGGGAACCACAGGCACCCCTGCGCCACACTACAAGGCTGCCTGTGTTACAAGGAGGATTCATTTTGTGCAGGAAGGAGTACCTTCCTGCGCAAAAACAATCTCTCAAGGCACTTTCCTCGTTCGAGTGTGCTGCCAAATTATCACACAGAGGAAAGGGAAATAACGAGAGGAAAAATAGATTTTTCTCCTCGTTACATCATCTTCTGGGAGGCCTAGTGATCTCACACAATCCCAGGTTTACAAACCTTTGTAAATGAGGGATTGTGTTTACCTCCATGGGTGGATACTTGGGTATGCCCATGTTCCACCCTTAGAACCCCTGCCAGAATGAAATGTAATGCAGTGCAGTGCAATGCAAGCCTCTGCATTGTGCTACTTTTTTTTTTTTTTACAAAGCCATGCAAGCCAGAGCAATTCACTCCTTGCGCGCTTTTGTAAATATCTACTAGCATTTGGCGCCATGGATGTGCAACCATGGCACAACATGTTAGTAAATCTGGCCCTAAATATCTAAATCTGAATATCCAGGTTTGCAACCTGTCCTATTCAAAATACTCTTGAAATAAACCAGCGTTCAAGCTTTTCTTCAACTGACTCATGTTGTTGTATTTACCTTTATCCTTCCACATATGAGCTCTTTGCTAAATCTCAGCTTTTGCAATGATTTGTCTATGCCTAAGAACTCTCAGTCTGTGAACAACGGTGTCACTTCTTAGCTGTGTTACAGGTAGAGGTCTCCATCACTCCATCATCTTGGCCCTCACCACAGTATTTCTTCCTTTTCTGAGCACTGAATAACTCTCAATATTTCATGCTGAGTCCCATGATTTGCTCTGCTTGTGCTGCCTCATAGAGTGTGATGATTTCCACTTTGGATCTCATGAATGTGCGTTGCTACTCCCACACTTGGCAGTACTCAGGGTCTCATCTGGACACTGTTTGAGTACAATGAACCCACATGGCCGGTCATACAAAATGAGAGACAAGTCATGAAACAGGTCACTCGCGTGTGGATTGGTGTCACCATAGTTGATGTGCTGTCTTTTTACCATGCAAATCTCTATCTATATCTCTGAGGAGCATTGGATAGCCCTCTTCTTATAGCTGGCATCTTTCTGGGTATACCGCTTATTTCAGAACTGCCTGAACAGCCCTATTATATCACAATGCAAAAAATTTAGGAAGTCACCAATGTTTCCAGAATTACATCAAAAAGCCTTCAACCACGTTAGGTTTCCTGGCATACTCCTGTAAACTTTGTGAATTTCTTTTAACCATGGGAAAATTTACGGATGTTTATCTCATCAATTGAAAATCCACTGAGCAGTCGAAAGTAAACTTTCAAACTTTTTTCTCCGCGTGGAATATGTTTACTCACCAGAAGGAACCCCTTCCTTATATCTTCCTCAATTATAGGTGTTCAGTACCTTTGTTAATTCTAAGTGTTGTTTGCACTCCTAAAAAGGTTATTTGTTTGCGAGTCAAACGTAAAATTAAAATAAAATTATTAATCAGGCTGTGAGGGTCTATCCTTCTTTGGTAGGAATTGCATTAATAACATGTCTCAGAACTTTTAACATTTTACCACGAGTTTCAGCATTTATTGTGCCACCTCACTAAATTTCAGGATTTGCTATGCTGTCTATAAACTTGAACAAATATATAGTTGATCCTGAGGGTTCACGTGTATGAGGATATATCAGTCTTAATGTTTGGCATCAGCTCCTAAGAGCTCAGAATTATTTCAAATTTGGTCCCAATGCTGGGAAATTGGAACGAACTGGTCGCTAAGAGTTTCCAGTTATGAACAGGCCACTGTCAGTTTCGTGCTTTTGGTCGAACTGGAAAATTTCTTCTTCCAGAGATAAGAAAGTATATCCTGAAACGTAGGTCCTGAATTCGAGTGGTATTAATAAAAAGGATTTCTGAGCAAATATTGGCTTTTGGGGTCAGACCCTAAAATGTGTGTGATAGCACTAAAATCACAAAACATTGCATGAGATTCCTAGGTATGCAATAACATCACAAACCATGAAGCTCATTCATGAATTCTTATCACCAACCCTGTTCTGCATATAAAGAATCCTGAAACTTCCCTCTATTAAGTCTCTCATCGCTCACTCTCGATCTGGCCTCAATCATTTCTACTGAAACTGGATTCTTTGCTCAACATCAATGAATCATGACGATTGGCCACTCACTCTGCACCACAATCTATCATGCTCCCACTTGTGGGTTACTCCAGTGTACTAGGTAGCGGCTTTGAATCTTCGGAACATAGTCCACAGTACTGGCATTTTGGACACTTTTCTTCAAAGTATAAAATATGAAAACCCTTTTTTTCTTTTTCTTTTTTTGGTTGCTGTTTCTCTTCTATGCTTTTTAGTATAACCTTTTTGCATAACGATGTGTGATTAGCATCGTGTCTGTTATGTTGAAATGTGGTATAGTATTCTGAAATATCACTGAATATATATTGTTTCCTGTTCTCTACTCTTTCCATTGTAAATTCCTACTTCAGTGGTAGAAACACCTCCACAAATGATAGAAAATTTAAAACCATTATATGTGGAAGCTTCAGGATCCAATTAATAATTATAAAAAGCTTTGATTAACAATGTCTACCAACAGGCTACAATACGAGCAATGAACGCACAAGAACAAGGAAATTCAGGGCATTCACATGAGATGCCTAACGGTGGCACACTATGCTAGGAACACCAGGCAAGTGTCCCATTTATTGCAGAAAACTTCAAATATTTTACAATAGACAAATTCAAATATCTCCAAAAAATTGTGCTTACCGGATATAGAAAGTACGGTTTAAAAAACTTTACCACACGACATTGTTATGTGATTTTTGCAGAGTCAAGGATGGAACCAAGTGCAAATGTTCTTCACTTGGCTAATAGTTTGCAGCACATCACAACTCAGGTTTAGGACGTGTGTGCTAAGAGAGTATTGTAACCTTTAATTTCGAAAATGGCAGTCTAATTAAAACAGTAGAACAGCCCTAAATGAATGCCAAAACAGCAAACCAATATTCAAAAATATGATGAATGCTAAAAACACATTATTAATAGACTGGCCTAATGCATGTGTGTCACATGCATCGTCAATGATTATATAGTACTTATGGCACAGCCAGTAATGTAGCTAGAAGCTAGGGTCGCAGTGGCAGAAAAATGTATTTGATTGCTCTTCTCCTTTAACAGTGATTGTTCCATTGGGTAAAATAAGACTGACCAAGTGCGCGTTGTATGGTCCGGAGTCTGGCGATGTCTTCCTCTGTGTGCTGGATTATGTTTCACCACAGTTTTCCTGTAGAACAATGGCCAATTGCCACCTTCACCTGACGCTTTTCTACATTTTTGACACATGTGGAAAACCTCCCCTATGAACTAGAAATTGAACTCCAGTTCCATCCCTCCGGAATTGGTGCTCACTATCCTTCTCTTGGGTTTAATTTATTTTGCACAGAGGATTCTCGCTGTGTGGATTATGACTGCAAGGGTAACAATGTCTTGTGGGTATTGGCTTTTGGTCTTCCTAGTCCAGAATCTGTTATTTAGATCTATAAGGCAAAATAGAGCAGGGTTGAGATTATGTGGAATTGCACTAATTAACATATATGTGCTATAGTAAGTGAAAATACACTTTAATTGTCTAAATGCACATTCATCCATTAATTCAAACAATGGTAAACCTAATTTAAGGAAGCACCACTGACTAAGCAAAAGGTTTGGCTTTTATTCACTGAATGTTCACTGATGCACACAAAAAGAAGGGACATGCACACAGTCTAAAACACAAGCTGCCATGGAGTCACATGTATCATACAGACACCCATGAACACAAGCAACCACACCTTATTTCTCCATCTGCGAGAGTCAGACTGTAGGATTTCTGTCCTTATATGACAGCAACAATGAGTACAAAAAATGACTAAAACTGTTGTTTCGGAAACTAACATCAACATTCAAAAGCATGAAATCAGGATACTCCTTGTTTTAGCTGCTCAGACGTCTTCAAGCAATTATAAATTGAAGGGTTATAAGAAATATACAGGGATTCACTGACTCATACTTTCCTTTTGGGTCATTTAAATGTTCACAGGATCTTCTTCACATGCTGTCGGTCAGAAAGGAAGCATTTTTGTGGCCTCCAGACTGTAAATGAACACTATTCACATGACCTTTATGGGCCCACAAATTTACCATCTTATCTAAAATGAACGTGAGAGAAAATACCCTGGAATAAAGAAAAAAAGTATTTCAAGCAAGTGTAACAAAGGGTTTTCTATGTATTTGATCATTTCCATCTGGGATGAATGTTATTTTGTTATGACTTCCTACATGCTCAAACCGAGGTTTTAGAACACAAACATAATATTAGATTTGTTTAATTAGCAACTACCATGGATACATATATTGTAAAGCAGGGTTATTATGGATAAACCCTCCACTGAACAGGTAATAAGGAACTTTATGTGGCTATAATGTGGGTGCCTGGTATTCCTCTCCATAAACTAAAGGAGTGATGGATTTACTGGTTACACACTCACACTATTGGGATAAATGATAGCATTGACAAGCAACAGATGGTAATATATAAAAATTGCGATCTACACCAACCTATATTCTATGCTATTAGATATTTGCTGATCCTATTCATAGCTGTCATGGTTAATGTGAACATTTCTGGTGCATGTTAGTCTATAATACACCCACGTCAACCTATGTCAATTAATTTGTTGACACAATATCAGATTGCTTGTTGCATATATGAGTGCTACTTTCCCTGCAGAATAAGGAAACAAGAGAATTTATTCAGTCTGAGGATATCCTAAAAAGTTAATACTGGTTCAGTGGTTATTTTCCTTTACAACTGGCTCTTTATCTGTTTATGTATATATCTTTCTGGGGTTTGAAGGATGCACTAACAACTGGTTCCAGTGAGGAGGGAGGATCAAACCTGTCCAGTTATAATTATTCGACACAAAGATGTTGGGGCACTCAAGGAATTTGACATTCAACCCTTTATTAGAGCATACACATCTCCACCGATGCTTTTTCAATCTACACGGTGTTTGTCACAGTGGTGAGTTCATTTTCACTGTCTAATTTAAATGCTATGGCACGCACTGCTTGTCATGCAACATTCTGTACTTGTAGTTACATTTGCAGTTAGAGGTTAAACGTATCATCATTCTGTCTGAAGAAACATCAACACTTATAAATTGGTAAGAAAAAAGTAAGCAAAAGTGCGGACTATAAAACAAATCAGGGACAAGAGTGATGAGCAGAAGGAACTGGTTAATGCTAATCAGGATATCACTATTGAACAGATCATATTTTTGTTCCCTTTGGAGAGGTACAATGGGTACTGTTCGCCTATCGTATATTGACCTACATTGAGATGGAGATTTGAGTATTGATCCATTGTACTAAGTCCTTCCCTGAACCCATACTGGCAGGAAATCAAGATGTCCTGCTCACCTCACAAATCCTGAATCTATTAAAGATAACTCTTCCTAATACCTTTACAGCTGAATCAACCTTAAAGACTGGTCTATAACAGTAGCAAGGGTAAAATTATGATGCAACTGTGCCTAATGCTAAAGTTATTGATGTGGGCAAGCATGTTTCTGACATAGATAGGTTTCCTAAAGTTTTTGACCACACAGTCCCCTCCAAAAGACTTCGTAGATGGTCTCAACAAAGAAACTTTTCTTGCAGAAAGGATCTGATTGGAATTATAGATGTTGAAATCTATGTTCTTGACACTAAATAGAGGGACATTTGTACGAAATAAAACATAAGGACTAGCTTCAGGGGTAAGATTTTGGGGGAATCCTATCTTCATACTGCATGCTAATACTTTGTTGATCACAATGAGAGCTTCCGTTGATGGCTGTGAAGGTCCTTGGTGGACTAGGAATGATATTAGTGGGGGTATATGGTATCAGAAATTAGGTTTCTGGTTGGCAGACGAATGCACCCTGCCCAAGCAGTAACCAAAATCCTAGTCAGTGTAAGTCAGATACACAATAAACGTTAACCTGTGCTCACCTTCTGGTAGCTTGGCACACAGCAGTCAGACTTAAAAGACAAAGTGTAAATTATTTGTGCAGCACTTCAGACAGTAAAACAGTGAAAACACTACACACAAAAACACTACACAGGGTTAGAACAATAGTGCTTGATTTTATGAGTAAAACAAGACAAAGATGACAAAAATCCAATAAGTCAAAGTCGAGATAAGAATGAAAAAATAAGTAAAATGCAACATAGTGCTTAAAAGCATAATTTGCCAACCGGGGATATCTGGTCGTGCTAGACCAATGTAAATCCAAAAGTTCAGACCGACCACGGTCCTGAGTGGTGATATTTTCTGAGCCTAGAGACAAACTTGTGGCGACTCATGCTTATTCTTCATGCAAGTGGCGTGGTTCTGGTGCGAGCACACCCCTTCAAGGTCATGAAGAGCCCAAAAGCTGGATTTCAGGAACAACAAAACCACTTTTAAGGGCTCAGGACTGGAAGGGTGCCTATTAAGGGTCTGGAGCTAGTTGAAGATGGGTCCAGGAGCTGTAGCAGATGTGTTAGAAGTCTATTGTGTCCCCAAGACTTCAGAAGAACAGGAGGCAAGCCAGCAAGCTCTTAGAGGCACTTTAATTCTGGGATGGGGATATGCAGGTCCAGTCCTTCACACCCCAGGGAGAAGGTCAGCAGGCAGCAGGTCAGCTCTGCAAGAGTCACAGTCTTTGTAGCAGCACAGCAGTCCTTCTTCCTGGCAGAGTATCCACAAGTCCAGACGTGTACTGAGTTGGTGGTCAGAGGTCCAGTATGTTTATCAATTTGTGCCTTTGAAGTGGGGGAGACTTCAAAGAAGGGTCTTTATAGTGCACAGAGACCCTTACTTCCTGCCCTGGCTCCTGACTCATTACAGGGGGTTATGCAGCTCTTTGTGTGTGGCAGGACACTGCCCTTTCAGGTGTCTCAGCCCCTCCCTCCCATCCTGCCCAGTATGGCCCATCAGGATGTGGATGGCCTATTAGTCACACCTAAGCTCCCTTTGTCTGTGGCTGTCTAGAGGGAATACAGAAGCCCAGCTCACCCCACCCCAGGCATTTATTTGATCCAAGTACTAGGTACCAAATGACTAAAGTAATAAAATGCCAGCTTTCCAAAAGACCACCCATATGCAAATCGGTCTTGACCCCGTTCCCCATGGGAACAGTGCAGCCTGAACTGCCAGGCCAGATCCTCCCTGGACTGGAAACAAGCATTGTGGGACCAGTTTCAGGGTATCACCATTTATCAGCCAGGTTAGCTTGAATCCAATGGTACAGAGAGCACGGGATCCACTTCTGGATACACTTCCCACTTAGGGCAAATTCAGCAAAACAAAAGGATGATGGACGGAATGCTGAAACATTTCAAACACTCACCCCTATTCGCAGATCTCAGTTAAATCCATTGTTTGTTTGCTCACATTGCCACCCTAGTTTGGACCCAGCCATATGCAAATCAGTCTTGACGCTGTTCCCCATGGGAACAGTACAGCCTGAACTGCCAGGCCAAGTCCTCCCTGCGCTTCCTTGGACCGGAAGCAAGCATCCTGGGGCCGGTTTCAGGGTATCACCCTTCATCAGCCAAGCTAGCTTGAATCCAGTGGCACAATGAGCACAGGACCTACCTCTGGCCTAACCCTTTCAAAAAGTAGCAATTTCAGAACTGCAATTTAAAATCTGACTTCATCATAAGCTGGGATTTTAAATTAAAAATAGATCACCTTATGACTTCCAGATTGGGAATTGCACATATGAGTTGTAATGAGGTAATCCTAATGTTATCCTGCGGGAGAGATAGGCCTTGCAATACTGAAAAAATACTTTGTGAGTTTTTCACTACCAGGGCCTGTAAAACTTAAAAGTACATGTCCTTCCTTTTACATACATTGCACCCTGCCCTGTCAAGAGGACCATCTTGCCAGGTCGACATGACAGTGTACAACTGCACACACAGGCTCTGCAATGGCAGGCTTGAGACATAGTTAAGGGGCTACATCAGTGGGTGGCACAATCAGTGCTGCAGGCCCACTAGTAGCATTTAATTTACAGACCCTTGGCACATTTAGCACACTTTACTAGTCTCTTATAGGTAAATTAAATTCTAATTGGGTATGAGCCAATGTTACCATGTTTAGGAAGGAGAGCACAAGCACTTTAGCAGTGGTCAACAGTGGCAAAGTGTACAGAGTCCTAAAGCAATCAAAAACAAGATCAGAAAAGTAGTGGAGCCAAAAAGTTGTGGGAAAGACCAGCCTAAGGCTGTCTGGTCTAACACAGGGGTAAGTAAGAGGGGTTGTTAAGGAGTGGTAGACTGAGGAAAATTGCAATCCTTTTCAAGGTTTGCCAGTTTCAGCATTGCTTCAATGCACCCCAGCCTGTCTTAGACACGTTTTAAATGCTCCTTAATCATAGCAATGAGTCTAGAGCACCAAAGGGCCAACAGAGTAGAGTCAATGTGAAACAATATAGCTGTGTCTACTCTTTTGTCCTGAATTCTAGGAACTCTCTCCTCTTCCTCTTTTTTTACATTTGACATGTTGTTCAATGGGTGGGGAAATGGCATTAATAGCAGGATCGGGGATCTTTTGAGAATACTAGCCACTTTAGTATCAATGATCACTGTCATCCAGGAACAAGAGGTAGTAGGCCTAGGGCGACACTGTCATTGCATGAAAGCCTCCTTGAGCAAGCTCAATTTATCTGCTGATGTAGAGCCACTGGTAGGGAAACTTGAATAGCATGCAATTTTCTATTTCCCAATGTTGCATTACACATATAGTCGTCAGAGGATGGATTGTTGGAGCACAAACATTACTAATAAAAATTGTGACACTAAAAAGAAATGAAATAACATGTGTTTAAAATGTGAAATAATGAAAACTTGTGTTTTGGAAAAACGTGTGTTTTGGAAAACATGACCACTTTGATGGCAGCCATAATCTAGTTCAACAGTAATAATAAATAACTGTCTAATGAAATGTATTTTGTGTATTAATAATTCAATGTATTGAAAAATGAATATTAATTTGTACTGAAAGGATTCATAGTTTAAATATTATGTTTTATTATTCATATTTTAACATTCATTTAAAAAAAGCCTCATCTTAGTAAAATAAAGCAGCAATGTTTAAAATTGCTAACGCTGTGAAAAATGTTTTTCTAAGCATCCTGTGTGACTTGTTCACTGTGAAAAAGTTATATTCTTATGTTGTAACATTTGTTTGTCTTTCTGCAAGACAGTGTGTGCCTAGGAACAGTAGCTTTATGTGCAGTCTGCAACAAATGTATTCTACTGCGGAAATTGGTGACTGCAGTGAGAGAAGCTGCTACAATCATGAACGCATAGACTGACCAGTAGAGGTTTGGCTAGTTGCTTTCTAGGAGTTTAATATAACAGCATTAGGTGATGCAAATTCAGTTCTGCTCAGAAGCTTGCTGTGTTCAGTTCTTCCTTGATTCTGCTGGTGTAATGATGTGCTGTGTCTCTAGCTTTCTGGCACTGACAGTTCTGATGCATTAAGGCCAAACATTACTGAACTGATCCCTATTATGTCACTGCCCAATGAAGAAGACCAGAAGATGCTCCACTGATAAAGACATCACTGCCTCCTGATCCATTTAGGAGAGGTATAACCAAAATGTGCATTTGTCTTTCTTACAGATTTTTTATGTTTTTCTCTTTTAGAATCCCAACCGCTGTTTTTGGTTAGTGCCATAGTCAGATGTTTTCCAAATTAATGTTTGTCTTATTTTCTTTTTGCATGAAGCCCAAACATGCTTATCAAATTAGAGTACTAGTTAAGGATGCCACACTATAAATATGGGTGTTTCATTTAAATGGTGTGTAAACAAATTCATCTGTTATGACTGAATGTATTATGTGTCTATCATTCATTTGCTATTGTTGTTATTCTGCATGGTGGTTTTTGAATGCTTAATGATAAATAGTCTGTCTAGATTAAGATGCTTCCATAGATTTGGTCAGCCTGTGTTATTCCTGTACTTATATTATTTGGTCTTGTTCTTGGTCTACAATCTTAGCATTGTTAATCTAAAGGGCAATAAATGTTTGAAGTTTAATAAACTGGTGTGGTGATTCATTGCGAAATAGGTCATGGTGTCTATAAATTACTGTCTCCAATTTTGAAAGTGATGTTTATTGATTTTATTTTATTATTGTTGTTTATTAGAATGCCATCTCACTCCTATCTGAGTCCAGAGATTCGTCTCAACCTCTAAGGGTAATTGATGGTTACCCTATTCACGTCACCTTATAAATAAATAATCAAAAGAAATATAAGGCTAGACACGCCCACAAATTTGGTAGCACAGAGGATGGCTATGTCTCAATAGGAGGGATGGTTTTGTCTCAATAGGAGGGTTGGTTATTTGTAATTTCGAAAGAATTTGGAGATTTGGTTTTACCAGTGCTTGATGAAAATTTAAAATTTGGAAATCAGGTTTTGCCAATGCTTGTGTGAATAAAATGTGTTTTTGCCAATGCTTGTTTAAAGATGTTCCCAGTATTCCTAGTGTGATTTGCTATTGGGTTAGGGTTTTGCGCTTGCACTGCTTAAGCAAATCGTACGTGATTTGTGATGTTTGTGAGAATTAGGAAGTTTGCACACTTCAATGCCGTTTGTTAGGGAATGTGCATACTCCTAAGGGTGTATGTAGGGAAGCCGTCATACTTCATTTGGGTGTGGCGCTTTGTGCTCAAAAAAGTCTAATAATTCAGAGTATTGAGCACTGCACAAGTGTAAAATACACTTGTTTATTTTTTTTGTAACTTGTCTGTTTAGTTGGTCAATCAGACGTGGTTGACAAATAGTATTCCTAGAGTGTGTGTTAAAGGGAGTGCTAGTTTGACCGATATTGGTGATTCCTGAGTGCACAAGGAGGATCTAGTATTAGCCAAGGCTGGAATTTGCTGGTCGAATTTTACTTGTGAATCAGAGTTAAAAGCCGCAGTTGAAAATTAGGTAAGGTTTCCAAAGAGATTGTGTTTCCCTAACAGATAAGTTGGTGTGATGATTCTTTTTTTTGGTGCTCGCAATATTTTGCATTAGTTTTTGTGAGAATTGAGTTTGGAGGACAATCCTCAAGACTTTGTCAGCCGCTGTGCTTGTGAGGTGTGTCGTCACCTAGGTCCAAGCTGGGATAGGTTGATTGGTGAAAGGGAGCCGTGAACGGACTGGTGGACAACTCTGAAAGACTATTGGTTGAGAGAAGCAAGCAAGAATGATTTTGGGACTGAATTACTTTCTGTTTTGAATAAATTGTAGTTTTAAGCCATAGTAAATAAAAAATGAACTTTTTCAAAGCGTTAAAGAGTGTGCTTCCTTAAAGGAAAACAAGATGCATTTAAAAACGAAAAAATTAAACGTTTTAGTTTCATTTTTTCAGAGCAGGCAGTGGTCCATAGGACCACTGCCTGCTCTGAAAAAATGTTTTCCATGCCATTCACGAAGGGGAAGGGGTCCCATGGGGACCCCTTCCCTTTAGCGAATGGGTTACCAAGAGTATGACACTGGTGGTAACTGCGATTGCTTTGCGACTGCGTTCGTGGTCACAAAGCAATGCATCGCGCTGCGACTCGCAATTAGGAAGGGGAACACCCCTTCCTAATTACGACTCGCAGTCCCGTTTTGCGAGTTGGTAACCAGGTTACCGACTTGCGATGTGGTTTTTGCACGTCGCAAACAGAGAAATTTGCTGCAAAATCTTTGCTACATCTGGCCCTAAAATATTATAAAGTAAATTAAAATTACATGTAAACAGTGATTGATACGTGGGAGGAAATCAAAGGTTGACAGAGAAATGTTTCTGAAGATGAAAAGAAAGGTTGGATAAAGTTAAAATGTATTCAAAGAGATATTGATGACCTATGGGTTTCAAATGAAGGGCAGGTGGTGTTGCCAAACTGTCTACTGATGCAATTGGCAAGATGCTATTATGGCCAAGCACACATTGGCAGAGATGCAATGATTCGAACATTTAAACAGTCCTGGTTCAATCCAAAGTTTAGGCAAGTTGCTGAAGCAATTTGTCACAGATGTGTTACATGCCAACAAATGAATGTGGGGAAAAGGACAATTGTCAAGTTGAGTCACATTGGAAGAGCAGGAGGTCTATTCAACAGAATGCAAATGGATTTTATTGAGATGCCTGTGTGTGATGGTCTGAGATACGTATTGGTGATTGTCTGTATCTTTAGACACTGGATTGAAGCTTACCCTACACATAGAATTGATAGTCTCACAGTAGCAAAGCTTTTACTTAGGGAATTTATACCTCATTTTGGGTTTCAGGCCTCTTTAGAATCAGACAGAAAACGTCACTTCAATAATGAGGTGATACAATTACTATGTTCAGCCTTAAATATTGAGCAGACATTGCACTGTAGCTATCACCCTGATGCATCTGAATTAGTAGAGCAAATGAATGTGCCTCTGAAGGCACGACATGCAAAAATGTGTGCCTCTACTAATCTGAAATGGCCAGATGTGTTGCCTTTGGTTTTGATGAGCATGTGAAACACACCTGATAGAAAGACTGGATTTTCTCCACATGAAATCCTCATGAGTAGACCATTGAGATTGCCAGTTGTTCCCGCAAATGCTCTTGTGAGTATAACAGATGATATGGTGCTGGATTACTGCAAGAGTCTGGCTGATGTGGTTCACTCTTTCTTTCACCAGGTGGAAGCTACAATTGCTCAGCCATCCCAAGATCAGTGTCAGTCTGCGAGCTGGTGATTGGGTGGGTGTCAAGAAGCAGGTAAGGAAAACTTCTCAGGAACCTCGGTGAGGAGGCCTGTACCAGGTTGTATTGGTTACTATGACTGCTGTAAAGTGTGCTGGGATAACGAACTGGATTCATGCCAGCCACTCTCGAAAAGTACCCTATCCTCAGAATGATGAAGAAGAGTTAATGAGAACACCGACAACTATTTTACAGTCTCAAGGAGCAAGAAGAGAGACTGTGAAGACAGAAATAGAGATAGTACAAACTGGTGAACATCTAGGTACTCTTTTAAGAGACAAGACAAACACAGCTCTAAGAGATGAAATAGAGGTACCCAAAGTTGTTCAAGCATCAGCAAACACAGCAGGAGAGTCAAGTCAAAGGAGGATTTTCCCAGAAGTAGACATCTGGGAAGATCAGTTGAATCAAATTATGGCCCTCATTACAACCCTTGCGGTCAAAGACCGCCAGGGCTGTTCTGTTGGAAGCACCGCCAACAGGCTGGATGTTCTTTCCATGGAATTACGACTGCGGCGGAAGTGCCTTCGGTCGCACCGCCGGGACCGGCGGTTTCCCGCCACTTTGGTCCCGGCGGTTTCCCGCCACTTTGGTCCCGGCGGTTTCCTGCCACTTTGGTCCCGGCGGTTGAAATACCCCCGGGACAGCGCTGCTTGCAGCGCTGCCCAGGGGATTAAGAGTCCCCCTCCCGCCAGCATTTTCATGGTGGTATGAAAAGGCTGGCAGAATGGGGAGTCACGGGGCCCCTGGGGGCCCCAGCACTGCCCATGCCTCTGGCATGGGGAGTCACGGGGCCCCTGGAGGCCCCAGCACTGCCATGCCTCTGGCATGGGCAGTGGAGGGGCCCCCTGCCATGGCCCCATGGAGCTTTTCACTGTCTGCTGCGCAGACAGTGAAAAGCGCGACGGGTGCAACTGCACCCGTCGCACCACCGCAACACAGCCGTGTTGCGGCCGAGATCCCAGCTGGGCCGGCATGCAGAAACCAGGTTTCTGCCCGCCGGCCCAGCGGGGATCTCCAAAATGAAGAGCCAGACACCATAGCAAGAGCAGATGCAGATGAAGGTCTAAGTGAAGGACAAATTAGTGAAAATTGAAGATCAAAGGTAAAAAGAGTTACAAGTCGAAGAGACTCAGGTCCTGAATGGGCATATTTGACAATAGATGAGTGGCAACGTGAATTTTTGTCTTTTTGTTTTTATTGTGAATTTCCAGATCAATATTTTGGAACTTGAAATTGCTCTTGAACTGAAATGTGATACTATATTGCCAGCTGAACAAGAGAGACATTACATGCTATAAGTGATAATCACTGTCCAATAGACTATGATCTACTGAAAGAGACTTTGAAAACCGATTTTGACAAAGTTCTGGAGAAAAGTCTGAAAGCTGTTGTAAAAGACTGCAAAGAAGATCGAAGATTATTTTATTTTGATTTTGTGCTGCACAGTTAAATATTTTTCTTTTCTTCTACTATCTGATTCTTTACAGGTCATGGATAACAATCAAAATCATGTTAAAAACAATAGGTGTTGCAAGTGTATGTGTATTTGTTTGGGAATTGCGTGTGTGCTAGTAAGTTTTTTATTAATTGTGAGTATAACTATTTATCATACATCTGAAAATAGTTATATTAATTCTTTAGAGCATACTACACTTTCGAAGTTAGAAAAGTTTTACAGAGATGAGAAATATTTACTTAGACAACTCACAAGGAGATATTTCTTCTAATGTTTTCTATTGCTTGTTGTATGATTATGTTGAAATGATGAATGTTAGAGGATGTTATGTTTGTACGCAGAATCCTTCAACGGTGCAAAAAGGGGTTACTTACCATAGTTTGCGATCAACATATGGAACTAGTTGTAGTCTTTTACTAGCTTTATAACCAAGAATACATACAATATTTCTATTCTAATCTTGATTTAGGCCCTCATTACGACTTTGCTGGCCAGCTGACTACCACGCCGGCAGTGGCAGCTATACCTCCACCAGGCTGGCGGTGAAGACTGCCATACTACGACTACAGCAGTGATCCCGCCAGTGTGGTGCGACTTCGGACAACTGCGGTTGCCATCTCCAGGCCAGCGAAAGACCATTCATCTCCCACCATATTATGACTTAGCAGACCGCCTGTACCACCGCCATGAAAAGCCTGGCGGAAACAAGCTCTATAAAATGAGTCCGCGGCTGCCATGGAACCCGAACTGGAAGTCTTCCTGATGCTGTACCACGTGATGGAAGTTCAGGAGCAGGGATGTCGACGAAGACGACAACCGTGAGTACAGCGACCTAGCACACAAGGGAGGGGGAAGAGTGACACACTCACACACAACACACACACCCGCCATGGACTGCGACACATACATACACCCCAAACACCCATCCCGATACACATACACACATCTACAAACACACGACTACACACAAACTACAGACATGTACACACAACACTCACACACAACACACACCTTACACACATACCACACACATGGAGAACAATCAGCTGTAAAATACAATTACATAAGTCATAAGAAAAGAAAGGCAGGACAAATACCTGTGATTTTACCACTGTATTGAGCTGGGTATTCAAGTTAAAATAGGTAAAAAGTCAAACATGAACTATAAACAAAGAGCCATTGGCCAGTACAAATGTCCATATAGAAAGGGCACCAATGGCCCACAAATAGGCCCAACTTGACTCCAGACAGCCTACTTGACTGCACTGGGCAGGGACATCAATGGGGAAGGCAGGTACCTCAGGGGGCAGGGGGTGGGGTGGTGGGGGGTTTGTTTAGGTAGGGGGGTTCCTTGGACTTTGGTTTGGGAGGGGGTAGGGGTTTGGTTTTCGGTCTAGGGGTGGGGGAGTGGCTACTTTTTTCAGCGTAGAGGGAGGTTTTTTGGCGGGGAGGGACATTGCAAACATTAGGGGAGACTGGGAGCTGGAGGGACTGGGCTTGGGGAGAGGAACCTGATTTTTAGGGACAACACAGGGTGGGTCAGGAAGAGGGAACAGGTCAAGGCGGGCAAGGAAACGTTTTTTAGTACAGTGGGGTGGATTGTGGGAGCAGGTTTGGGAGTGGAGGTAGAGGAAGTGGTTGTAGGACGGGTAGGTGTGCTGGACTTGGATGTAGGTGCATGCAAAGTGTGCTTGTGTGAGGTGGATAACTGTTGGGTGGGTGAGGGGGGCATTTATGTGTTTTAGGGGGAAGAGAGGGTCTGAGAAGATCGGCAGGTAGTGTGTATGTATATTGGGGTGCTTTTTGCAAGTAAGGTGGGTGTGCTGCATGTGATTGTGATGGTGGTGAGTGTTCATGTGGTGTATGGGGTGTTCATCAGCGTGTCTGCTGTGGTGGTGACTGTGGGTAAGGCTGAACAGGTGGCAGGATCTGGGACTGAGGATGCAGTGCTTGCAGGTGTGAGTGCTGATGTGACTGTGAGGGAGGAGGTGGAGACAGAGGAGGCAGTGGCTGTTGTTGTGTGCTTCTGTGTGTTGGCTGTGTGTCTGCTTGTGGTATGATCTGTGGTGCTTGTGCTTGTCTTTGCAAGACCTGTCTATTGTTTTGGGTGCATGCTGGTCTGATTGTGTGTTTGGGATGGGTGGGTTGAGAGGGTTCTGGGAGTGGGTACAGGTCGTTGGAGGGGGGACGGAAGAAATAGGGACACTGGCTGCATCACAAACGAGGCCAGAGTCTGAAACGGTCTCTGTAGGTCAGCCAATCCACTGTGAATGCCCTCCAAGTAGGCATTGCTGCATCAGATAGGGCGGTGCTGGAACGGGGGGTGGCGGAAGATGATTTGCTGGGGTGGTTCCAGAGGGGTCTGCCACCAGCAGAGAGCTCCCATCGGCGGAGGAAACAGAGTCGGATGTAGCAGCTCCTGTCTCCCCCGAGGTGTTCCCCTCATCCTCCAACCCACTGGTCACATCGGCGTTGGACTCTGCCTCCTGGGTCCCATGGGCTGCAGCTCCCCCACTCACCAGTGCCCCTGCTCCTTCGCCAGATGATGCTAATGCACACAAGAACAGAAGAAGAAAGGGAGGGAAGGTGGGGGAGAAAGAAAGGGAGCATATGGTCAATTACAGCAATAACAGCACATATAACATACACATCATAATAACTCACTGGTAATTTACTCTATGCAGTGACAACCACAGGACCGAACCATTTCCTGGGAACACCAGCTGATCATGAAATCTGAAGAAACTACCGTCCTCCATAAGCAACTCTGTACTTTGAAATCTGCACACCTATTAAGACTCACTACTCCATGTCTGCATGTTGACAAAGGTACAGCTTCACTTACTCTGTTACAGTGTCTGAACAACTTGCATTTGCCAGGACATACCACTTAGATGGTGGGCATCAGAGTATCACTCCTACACTGGAAAGTCAGGATGTAGACATTTCAGCAAATAACTAATACCTATTGTACATACCACTCACCATTGCCATGCAGAACTGTACAACATTACCAACAATGGCTCACTTAGCCATACACTGACTATTACCTTGGTATCCAAAGACTACGCCAGCCTTAAGAAAAAAATAGAACACAGAGAGTACTCAACCTCCTATGGCTGCTATGCTGCCCTCAAGCACACATCCAGCTATGGGTTGCCCACCGCCAGCATGAGGGCCATTAGGGGTTTCAGGGTTTTCAAGGCACCCCTCCTTCTTTTGGAGGACGTCCCAGGCTGGGACTCTGCAGTCATCTGGGCCCAGCGTCTCCGATCCTCCGACCGCTTTCTGCAGTGGGTGCTCCGCTGGCTATGGACCCCCAGGGTCTGCACATCCTTGGCGCCATAACCATTTCTTCTGATCGGCACTGACCTAAATAGGAGACACAGACAGAAGGACACCATTAACTACACACTTCAGTCAGTTACAGTAATGGACTATCATCAAGCACATCACTTGTACCTCTGTGTACATTTTGCATGCACCAGAAAATACTCTCTAAAGGACACACTGCATGCACACACATTCATCAACATACAGCCATGTTGCATCTACTGTACCAAAATGGTGCTCACCTGTTGCTCTGGAGCCCCATACAACTATCCATACAGGGGTAGGGCCCCATCCGCAAGCTTCTTGAGTTCTTTGAATGTGAAGGCTGGGGCCCTATCCCCTGGTTCCTTCCAGGATAAATGAGCAGCTGTTTAGAAATAGGAAGAATTACCATTACAATAATGTACACATGTATAATGTGAGATTTTCACTATTTCCAGGTGACTTCAGCTACCCGAACCTATCCTGGCTGTTCACACCAGTGGGGAATCCGAGGACAGAGAATGAGAATTGCTACAATGAGGCACATGGATGGTCCAGAAGAGTGATAAAAAGAACATTTGGCCTTCTGAAAGCCAGGTTTAGGTACCTTCATATTTCTGGTGGATCCCTACTCTACTCCCCTGATAAGGTCTGCAGAGAGTTGTGGCCTGCTGCATGCTTCACAACTTGGCCTCAGAAGTTATGTGCCATTACTGCAGGAAGAGGGGGGAGACAATAGACCTGTGCAGCATAGGAAACTCAGGACGGTGATGAAGTTGGGGAGGAGGATGATGTGAACAACAGGACACAGCTAATACAACATTTCTTCCAATGACAGTCAGGTAAGTCTGTAGTTCTGTTCATACCACTATTTAAATGTAGAGCTGTGTGGCATCTATAATGTACAAATCTCTAATGTGTGCATTTTGATACCTAAAACTGTTCCATCAGTGGTTAGTGTTGCCACAGGTATGATATATGGAGAAAAGCTTATTCTGCTTATGCTAGGTATCAGCTGTTTGGCAGTTTCAAATACATGCCCACATCAAACTGTATCGTCATTTTATACAGTAGTTAACATTTGTTGCCTGGAATGGCATGTGAGTTTCAATTAGCTTACACAAACCCTCTGTGATTTCATTGTCCCTGACAGTTTAGCCTGGACTAGGTGTTATAGAGAAGGGATTGGCATACTGACAACATGGCATAACTAAAACCATGGTATCTTGTCTAAGGCCTTTAAAAAAGTTGTGTCTTGTCACTACTAGTGCTTGGAGTTAATTGCAGTGCATAATGGTAAGTGTGTATCTCCATTGCCTTGACTAGAGTGAGGGTCCCTGCTTGGACACAGTGCAAACTGACTGCCAACCAGAAACCCCATTTTGGAGCAATTATTCCTTCTGTACGAGGTGTTCTTAAGGCTTTGAAAATTTGAAAGTTGTCTATTATTCTGGATAACATTTTTCTGTAGCCGTAATTTTAATGGATACTGAAATGGCTGTAGTCTGTTCTACGGTTCTGCAGAACAGACTTGCATTAGACACCCTTTGAGCAAAGGAGGGTGGAGTCGTCAGATGCTGAAAAAGAAACACTGTTGTACTTATATACCTGACAATAGTTAAGGAATAAGAAACTTTATTTAGAACCTGCCAGATTCAAATTCAGGCTTAAAAGATCTGAAAGAGCTAGGGGTATGGGAAAATGTTGGCAAAGGTGTTACAAAAGTAAAACATTGGCTGGGTAATCTTGGAAAGGGTATTGTCGGAAAATTATTGAAACCATTATTAACCCCTTCTGTGCTGTGGACGTAATGTTACGTCCACCGGCACAGTGCTCATGTGCAGAGGACGTAACCATTACGTCCTCAGCACTGAGCGTGGGCTTCCCTCCCTCCCCCCCACGGCAGGGATGGAAGGGTGAAGCCCTTACCCTTCCACCCCGACCCCCTCTGACCCCCTCCAACCCCACCAGTGACGTCTGATGACATCAGCAGGCATTTCTCTTCTGATCATGTGATGGGGGCCTGAGAGGCTTCAAAGGGAAGGAAAGGAATTTCCTTCCCTTTGAAGTCTCTCAGAGCATTTCAGTAGCCGGATTGTAAAGCGATCCGGCTTCTGAAATGCCCGCTAGACACCAGGGATTTATAATAAAAAATGAAACTGGCATAAGGGGGGCAATGGGGGCAGTTCGGCCTATTGTTATTAGGCCGATCTGCCCCCGGAGGGGCAGAAACCTCTAGGCGCCAGGGATATTTTTTTTTTTTTTTTTTTTAGAGGTGAGGAGCGACCCCTTAGGCAAGGGTCGCTCCCTGGGGGCAAAACGTTTTTAGGCCATTTCTGCCCCCCTTGGGGGCAGATCAGCCGATTTTTGTTAGGCCAATCTGCCCCCAGGGGGACAGAAACCACTAGGCACGTGGATTTTTTTTTCGCACCAATTTCACGCAAGTATCGCTCTCTGGGGGGGGGGAATTTATTTTAGGTCATTTCTGCCCTCCAGGGGCAGATCGGCCTATTGTTATTATGTCGATCTGCCCCCGGGGGGGGGGGGGGGGCAGAAACCTCTAGGTGCCAGGGATCATTTTTTTTTGTTTTGATTTTTAGAGGTGGGGAGCGACCCTTCAGGCAAGGGTTGCTCCCCTTGGAGGAAAGTTGCATTTAGACCATTTCTGCCCCCTTGGGGGCAGATCAGCAGAGTTTTGGTAGACCAATCTGCCCCCAAGGGGGCAGAAACCACTAGGCACTGGGATTTCTTTTTTTTTGCGCCAATTTCACGCAAGGGGAGCGATCCCTTAGGCAAGGGTCGCTCCCCGGGGGGGGGGGCAAATTTATTTTAGACCATTTCTGCTCCCCCTTGGGGAGATCAGCCTATTGTTATTAAGCCGATCTGCCCACATGGGGGGCAGAAAGCTCTAGGCACCATGGATCATTAAAAAAAATATATATATTTTTGTTCTGTTTTTAGAGGTGGGGAGCGACCACCTTAGGCAAGGGTCCCTCCCCTGGGGGGCAAGTTGTATTTAGACCATTTCTGCCCCCCTTGGGGGCAGATTGGCCGTTTTTTGTTAGGCCAATCTGCCCCCAAGGAGGGCAGAAACCTCCTAGGCACCGTGGATTTTGCTTGTTCAAATTTCACGCAAAGAGGGCACCCATTAGACAACGGTCACTCCCTGGGGGGGATATATTTGAGCCCATTTCTGCTCCCCGGGGGCAGATCGGCCTATTGTTATTAGGCCAATATGCCCCCGGGGGGCAGAAACCTCTAGGCACCAGGGCTCATTTTTTTTTGTTTTGTTTTTTAGAGGTGGGAAGGGACCCCTTAGGCAAGGGTCGTTCCCCAGGGGGAATTTATTTTAGGCCATTTCTGCCCCCCCTGGAGCAGATCGGCCTATTGTTATTAGGCCAATCTGCCCCCGGGGGGCAGAAATCTCTAGGTGCCAGGGATCATTTTTTTTTGTTTTGTTTTTTAGATGTGGGGAGTGACCCCTCAGGCAAGGGTTGCTCCCCTGGGAGGAAAGTTGTATTTAGACCATTTCTGCCGGCAGATTTTTGTTAGGGTAATCTGCCCCCTAGGGGGCAGAAACCACTAGGCACAGGGGATTTTTTTTTTGTTCCAATTTCATGCAAGGGGAGCGATCCCTTAGGCAAGGGTCGCTCCCCGGGGGGGGGGGGGATTTATTTTAGGCCATTTCTGCCCCCCCTTGGAGCAGATCTGCCTATTGTTATTAAGCCGATCTGCCCCCAGGTGAGACAGAAACCTCAAGGCGCCAGGGATCAGTTTTGTTTTTTTATTATTTTTATTTTTGTTTTGTTTTTTAGAGGTGGGGAGCGACCCCTTAGGCAAGGGTCGCTCCCCTGGGGGTCAAGTTGTATTTAGACCATTTCTACTCCCCTTGGGGGCAGTTCGGCCGATTTTTGTTAGGCCAATCTGCCACCAAGGGGGGCAGAAACCACTAGGCACCGGGAATTTTTTTTGGTGCCAATTTCACACAAGGGGAGCGACCCCTTAGACAAGGGTCGCTCCCGGGGGGGGGGTCAAATTTGTTTTAGGCCATTTCTGCCTCCCGGAGCAGATCGGCCTATTGTTATTAGGCCGATCAGCCCCTGGGGGGGGGGCAGAAACCTCTAGGCGCCAGGGATCATTTTATTGTTTTTTTTTTGTTTTTGTTTTTTAGAGATGGGGGGCGACCCCTCAGGCAAGGGTCGCTCCCCTGGGGGGGCAAGTTTATTTTTGACCATTGGGGGCAGAGCAGCATATTTCGATATGCCCCCGGGGCAGAAACCACTTAGGCACCAGGGACTGGTGTGTGTGTGTATGTGTTTTCTTTACGGAGGCATCTTGGATTCCCCTAGGTGTCTAGTTTTAAAAAATGCACAGGTTTGCTAGGTTTTCCTAGGTGCCAGCTGAGCTAGAGGCCAAAATCCACAGCTAGGCTCTTTGCAAAAAACAGCTCTGTTTTGTTTGGGAAAATGTGATGTGTCCACATTGTGTTTTGGGGCATTTCCTGTCACAGACGCTAGGCCTACCCCCACAATTGAGGTACCATTTTTATCGGGAGACTTGGGGGAATGCTGGGTGGAAGAAAATTTGTGGTTCATCTCTGATTCCAGAACTTTCTGTCACCAAAATGAGAGGAAAAAGTGTTTTTTGGCCAAATTTTGAGGTTTGCAAAGGCTTCTGGGTAACAGAACCTGGTCAGAGCCCCATTAGTCACCCCATCTTGGATTCCCCTAGGTGTCTAGTTCTCAAAAATGTGCAGGTTTGCTAGATTTCCCTAGGTGCCGGCTGAGCTAGAGGCCAAAATCCACAGCAGGGCACTTTAAAAAAACAGCTCTGTTTTCTTTATGAAAATGTGATGTGTCCACGTTGTGTTTTGGGGCAATTCCTGTCGCGGGCGCTAGGTCTACCCCCACAAGTGACATACCATTTTTATCAGGAGACTTGGGGGAATGCTGGGTGGAAGAAAATTTGTGGCTCCTCTCTGATTCCAGAACTTTCTGTCACCGAAATGAGAAGAAAAAGTGTTTTTTTAGCCACATTTTGCGGTTTGAAAAGGCTTCTGGGTAACAGAACCTGGTCAGATCCCCATTAGTCACCCCACCTTGGATTCCCCTAGGTGTCTAGTTTTAGATGATGCACGGGTTTGCTAGGTTTCCCTTGGTGCAGGCTGAGCTGGAGACCAAAATCCCCAGCTAGGGACTTTGCAAAAAACAGCTTTCTTTGTGAAAATGTGATGTGTCCACGTTGTGTTTTGGGGCATTTCCTGTCACGGGCGCTAGGCCTACCCCCGCAAGTGAGGTACCATTTCTATCGGGAGACTTGGGGGAATGCTGGGTAGAAGAAAATTTGTGTCTCCTCTCAGATTCCAGAACTTTCTGTCACCGAAATGAGAGGAAAAAGTATTTTTTGGGCCACATTTTGAGGTTTGAAAAGGATCCTGGGTAACAGAACCTGGTCAGAGCCCCACAAGTCACTCCATCTTGGATTCCCGTAGGTGTCTAGTTTAAAAAAATGCATGGGTTTGCTAAGTTTCCCTAGGTGCCGGCTGAGCTAGAAGCCAAAATCCACAGCTAGGCACTTTACAAAAAACAGCTCTGTTTTCTTTATGAAAATGTGATGTGTCCACGTTGTGTTTTGGGGCATTTCCTGTCACGGGCGCTAGGCCTATCCCTGCAAGTCAGGTACCATTTTTATCGGGAGACTTGGGGGAATGCTGGGTGGAAGAAAATTTGTGGCTCCTCTCTGATTCCAGAACTTTCTGTCACCGAAATGAGAGGAAAAAGTGTTTTTTTGGCCAAAGTTTGAGGTTTGCAAAGGATTCTGGGTGACAGAACCTGGTCAGAGCCCCACAAGTCATCCCATCCTGGATTCCCCTAGGTGTCTAGTTCTCACAAATGCGCAGGTTTGCTGGGTTTCCCTAGGTGCCGGCTGAGCTAGAGGCCAAAATCCACAGCGAGGCACTTTGCAAAAAAACAGCTCTGTTTTCTTTGTGAAAATGTGATGTGTCCACGTTGTGTTTTGGGGCATTTCCTGTTGCGGGCGCTAGGCCTACCAATGCAAGTGAGGTACCATTTTTATCGGGAGACTTGGGGGAACACAGAATAGCAAAACAAGTGTTATTACCCCTTGTCTTTCTGTACATTTTTTCCTTCCAAATGTAAGACAGTGTGTAAAAAAGACGTCTATTTGAGAAATGCCCTGTAATTCACATGCTAGTATGGGCACCCCGGAATTCAGAGATGTTCAAATAACCACTGCTTCTCAACACCGTATCTTTTGGCCGTTGTGGAAAACAATGGTTATCTTGATACCTATTTTTCACTTTTTATATTTCAGCAAATGAATTGCTGTTTACCCGGTATAGAATGAAAACCCATTGCAAGGTGCCGCTCATTTATTGGCTCTGGGTACCTGGGGTTCTTGATGAACCTACAAGCCCTATATATCCCCGCAACCAGAAGAGTCCAGCTGAAGTAACGGTATATTGCTTTAAAAAATCTGACATCGCAGGAAAAAGTTATAGAGTAAAACGTGGAGAAAAATTGCAGTTTTTTCACCTCAATTTCAATATTCTTTTATTTCAGCTGTTATTTTCTGTAGGAAAAAATGTAAGATGTACACAAATGACCCTTTGCTGAATTCAGAATTTTGTCTACCTTTCAAAAATGTTTAGCTTTCTGGGATCCATCATTGGTTTCTCACCCATTTCTGTCACTAACTGGAAGGAGGCTGAAAACACAAAAAATAGTAAAAATGGGGAATGTCCCAGTAAAATGTCAAAATTGTGTTGAAAAATTGGGTTTTGTAATTCAAGTCTTACTTTTCCTGAAAGCTGGGAAAATGGTGATTTTACCACCAGAAACCCTTTATTGGTGCCATTTTCAGGGAAAAACCACAAGCCTTCTTCTGCAGCTCTTTTTTCCCATTTCTTTAAATGAAACAAAATATTCACTGTACTTTGGCTAATTTCTTGGTCTCCTTCAGGGGAACCCACAAAGTCTGGGTACCTCTGGAATCCCTAGGATGTTGGCAAAAAAGGACGCAAATTTGGCATGGGTAGCTTATGTGGAGGAGAAGTTATGAGGGCCTAAGCGCGAACTGCCCCAAAAAGCCAAAAAAAGGCTCGGCTCACGAGGGGAAAGGCCTGGCAGCGAAAGGGTTAATTGTATTTGTATGTGTCATCTGTATAATTGGATTTACAAATTGTACATACTGATTAAAAGACAAAGGATGAAAAATTAACAGAGGAGGGAAGAAATTAAACTAGAGAAATTGAGAAGCAGATATTTTCATGATTTAAGACAAACTGAAAACTTGAGCAAACAAAAAAAAAAAAATAGATATTGTAGACAAACTAAACTTTGAACTGACATAAGTATTAATATAGTATTAATAGGTATATTTTGTGATGACACTTATAGTCATCAGAGGAGGGATTGTTGGAGCACAAATATTACTAATAAATATTGTGACACTAAAACAAAATTAAATAACATGTTTAACATGTGGAATAGTGAAAACGTGTGTTTTGGAAAAATGTGTTTTGGAAAACATGACCCCTTTGGAGGCAGCCATATTCTAGTTCAACAATAATAATAAATAACTGTCTAATGGAATTTATTTTGTGAATTAATAATTACATGTACCGAAAAATTAATAGGTACTAAAAGGATTAATAGTTTAAATATTATGACATATTTTATTACTCATGTTTTTTAACATGTGTTTTAAAAAGGCCTCATGTTAGTAAAATAAAGCAGCAATGTTTAAAATTGCTAACTCTGTGAAAATTGTTTTTCTAAGCATTCTGTGTGACTTGTTCACTGTGGAAAAGTTATGTTCTTATGTTGTAACGTTTGCTTGTCTTCCTGCGAGATAGTGTGTTCCTGGGAACAATAGTTTTATGTGCAGTATGCAAGAAATGTAAAAAACAACAAGGGCTCCCCAAAAGTATGCATCTGAAGTGGGACAGGGAAAAATAATTCCAACTAAAGAAAAAACCCACAAGGGTTCTGAAATAACAAAATCCCTATCAGCAAACAATAAGCCAAAAAGCCAAGGATAGAAACCGCAAAAGGACAATCAATCTTAAATATAACTAAATAACTGAAAATGATGTACTTTATTAATTCACACACTTGATATATATAAACAATATAATATAAAGACATTCAATACCCCCTAGAACAGACAGGTCACATAAAAAACATACAATCACACATACTCAGTGATACAATTAAAATACCAGCCTAGACACAGCAGTCATCAGATAACAATATTAGTATAAGTTTGAAATACAAATTGGGATAGTGTACCCAGAAGTTCATGCAATGAAATAAAAAAATTTCAATAATACCCATATATATATATATATATATATATATTCAAGAAAAAAGTTTTTTAGCATTCTCATAGGAGAAAGTCCTCCAATATTTAAATGATATTGTGATATGGAAAAGTCTTTTCTTGTAGATTGATGAGTTTTATCCTCAATAGGTTACAATTCCCAAAGCATAAATGGAATAAGAAGAGCAGATCCAATCATCCGTCTTAGTCCAGGTCTGTAGTGCGTTTCGGTGAGAAGTGGCCACAAAGAGACACTCACCTTCATCAGGGCACATACCAATTAAATCATTATAACCATCCCGGGGGAAGCTATAGTTATTATCAATCAAATTCCTATAGTACAAAAAAACACAATAACTTATATCTATTGGCTTGACAAACAAGGCAAACATATATAGACACATCAAGAAAAGAGAGAGAAAAAGAAAAAAAACACAAAGAAGACACTCGGATGAGTCCCAATACCCCAAATGCTGGTGGTATGCACGCAGATGGAAACATCACACCCGAGGAGCCAATCTCTCGAATGTATGTCTGTGCATCCTGCCTCACAATACAACATTAAATCAAAAGAAAATATTTGTGCAGTACTCCAATAGAAACACACACACCGAAAATAAGTGCAACCAAGTGAATGTAAAATCTACAAAAAGATAGCCTAAGAATGGATTCTTACTTAGCCAGCACTTACTATCTAGCAATAGGTTCTCCAAGCTCCAATCCTATCCACAGATGGGAAAGCTTGAATTTAATCCTGAGAGTTCTTTTTTGGTCACTATGGATGTTGAAGCGCTATATACTAATATTCCCCAACAGGAAGCTTATAATGCAGTTCAGCGGTTACTGACAAAGGAGAACACCAGTGTCCCCATTGATTTTGTTCTGAGTTGTCTTAAAATTGTATTGGAAGAGAATTTCTTTGAGTTTGATGGAACTATATATAGACAGATCAAGGGAGTCAGTATAGGAGCTGCGTGTGCTCTCATTGTGGCGAACATATATATGGGCCAGTTTTAAATCAAATATATATATAATGAAATTGCTCCCTTCTTTGAGAACATTACTCATTGGGGCCGCTATATTGATGATATCTTCTTTATCTGGCAGGGAGAGGAAGATCATCTTCAGGAATTTATTCAGTGGCTCAATGCATGTGACAACATTCTTAAATTTACTCCTCATGAGAACAACCAGATGCAAGTAAAGTATCTGCGGGTCTGGCTGTCACCTAATCTGGAATAAGTAGTGGGCATTAACGTAGCTCCGGTATTAGCTAGTGCCAAAAGAGAACTGGGCTGCATTAATAATTTACAACTCTCACTTGTAGGGCTTTGTAATGTGATTAAGATGACCCTTTTACCTAGGGTGTTGTATTTTTTTAGGACTATACAGCTAGAAATAGGGCAGGATTGGTTCAAACAAATAGAGGATTTTACCAGCAGTTTCATATGGTCCTTTTCTAAAATGCAACAGGCTCTGCGGTCTTTAGTATTACCAAAAGAGAGAGGGGGGGTTGGGCACGCCCCAGCTTTAGGCTCCATTATTTGGCAACTGTTTTTCAATATGCTCAGACGCTATGCTCATCTCGAAATTCTGCTAGAGTTTTAGTAGACACTCCTCCTTTTATATATACACATTGATTTGGGGTGAGTTGGCTGATGCTGCTTTTCTAAGAATAGTGGAACCTAGTTATTTTATGAAAGGTAAATTTAAGACAATCAGGGCTGCTTTTTTAGTCTGGGCTCAGACTAAACGGAGGGTGGGTATTGGGTGACTCTGTTATTATACGCCGCTGTGGAACACTCCTATGTTCCCAGGGATTTTTAAGGATAATTATTGATGTAGATGGATTAAACATGGGGTCCGGGAATTGGGTGATTTTTTTTTCAAAAAGGTGTGGGAATTTAAAGGCATTTGAGGACCTGAAAGAGGAGTTTTCCTTGGATAACAGGGAACATTTAAAACTTTGTAGATTAGGATTTTTTTGTTAACCATATCGAAGGACATTTTTTGTTGTGAAAAAATCAGGTTAATGGATATATTGGGGAATGTAACATGTTGTACCATTACCAATCTCTATCCGCTACTATTGGACGCAATGCAAGATGATCTGGGAAATCTAATCATGAATTGGGACCGGCGGATAGGGACTAGCAAAACTTTGGTTCTAGATTCTTTAGATATGGCTCAACGTGTTTTATTGTTGGCTGGTCCGCAAGCTCAGCATTAAAAAGTGTTATTCAATCTATATTATACACCCGCTAAGTTTGACAGCTGGGGTAGGACAGAGGGTATCACATGTCCACGGTATAGCAACACGCTGGGTGACCTGTGCCATATGTTTTTTGGATGTGAGAAATTATCAGGTCTTTTAAGTGATATTACAAATTTTGGGGAAAAACTCCTTGGACAGGATATAGTTCTTACATCACAACTAGTGTTGTTAGGGGTCGATGAGACAACCGTTAAAAATCAATCGCAATGCTTTCTATTTTTAGCCATGTCAGTATTGCGGGACTGTATTGCATCAGATTGGCTGAAACCCGCCCCCTTCTTGGAATCAATGGTTAACGCGGCTCTTATCTGTATACCATGTAGGAACATGCTTGTATGCGGCTAAGGGCAAGGCTGCTAGAAACAGGGGGTTCAACATTTGGGCTCCACTGTCATCATGGCTCCCAAGGGATTAAATGATAATTTGTTATTTATATTGTCTAATGAAATTGTGTCTGTTTAATAGTGATTGATGCAGCTGATGAAGATGTAATATGAGATTTGAACCCTGCTGTGTGCTATTACAAATAAAAAAAAATAAAAAATAAAATAAAAAAAAAGAGAACATTAACCCCTCTTCCATTTTCAATTCATGTGTTAAAATTCAATTTCATTTTCAGAGTAAACACATTTTTGTCATTATGCTAGGATTTTTGTCTTCACAAATTCCTTTGCTCTTTTTTATTCTCTGTTTTAATGTGTTTACTGAACTGTCTGATAACACATTATGGCCCTCATTATGACATTGGCAGTAAATGGAGCTTACCACCATGCTGACGGCTGGCAACTTACCGCCGTGCTGGCGAATATCCATTTCACCACATTATGAGACACACATGTCAATCAGACAGAATACAGCCACATACACAAACCCGCCAGACCAAAGGTCAGTGTAAAAGTGGAGGTCCCAAAAGCCACACCATTACGCCAACAGAACAATGCCCATCACATTATGACCCACGAATCACCACGGCAGACCTTCAACAGCGGTAAACCATCAGCGGTACATACCCCTCCGCTCACAATGGACACCAACATACAAAACAACACTACAATGGACAATTCAAACAACTCACACCTGACACCCATACACACACCACAACCACACATCCACACCACTATAAAACACACACCCACATTACCCACAACCCTTTACAAACAACTACTGCCACCACAAGACTAAGAAGAAGAGCACAGAGACAACTAGTCACACACACCACTCACACCCATACACCCCTCACGCATTCCACATCACACACCCCACCACATTACCCAACACACCCTCAACAACACACATCACACAACCCCCATGACCCCACAAAGGCACCCCCATTTCACTAAGGAGGAGTTAAGAGTCATGGTGGAGGTAATCGTCAGGGTAGAGCCACAGCTCTTTGGAGCACAGCTGCAGCAGATACCAATAGCAAGGAAGATGGAGCTATGGCAGAGAATCGTGGACAGGGTCAATGCCGTGGGACAGCACTCAAGAACAAGGGACGACATCAGGAAGAGGTGGAATGACCAATGTGGAAGGTACGTTCCATTGCAGCAAGACACCAGCTTGCCATACAGAGGACTGGCGGTGGACCCCCACCTCTTCCCCTACAACTCACAGCATGGGAGAAGCAAGTCTTGTCATTACTGTATCCTGAGGGACTCGCCGGAGTTGGAGGAGGACTGGACACTGGTAAGTCTACTTTTCAGAATTATCACCCCCCACACCTGCATGCCATCACACACCCTCACCCTCACTCCCATCACTCCACCACATTCCACACACTCCACCATCACATCTCACTAATCCCAATACCAAGCCCTGCATTCTGTACCAATGCATGGACACCCCTCCCAGCCCTGCATGGACACTCATCACCAAAGCATGAACAGCATAGGGGAACTAACATAACCACAATACACCAACATACACAAGCAAAAGCTGGCAGGGGGACAACAACCATAGAAGGGAAGCTACAGAAGTACAAATGTCAGACACCTGAAGCATAATACATCATTTACATCTCACCAGGTACCCCAGCCAATGTCAGGGGAGAGGAGGTGCCACCACTATCGAGTCCACCAACAGAAGAGACCCACAGTGATGACAGTAACACTGGACTTCAGGATCTGGACAATCTACCTGGCCCATCATGGACCACTGGACAGCTGGTCACCCAAGCCCACTCACAGACCACCACAGAGCCTCCCCATCAGGATCCAACACCACAGCACCCACCCAGGGTACCCACACCTCTGTCCCCAGGATACATCAATCAGCAGTGTACCCACCTGTACAGGGACCACAGCCCACACCTCGCACACAAGACAATCAGGGACCTGGGGTCAGTGGCAGTGGGCACACCATTCAGGGGACAGAGGCACAGGCCAACAGGGACACTTGGAGGACTGCTGTGTGCCAGGGGGAGGACAGGAGCAGGGAACCGACTCTCCAAGAAGCACTCTCCGAGATCCTGGGAGCCTACCAATATTCACAGGAAATGATGGGCCAGATCCTAGACAATGTGCAGGAGAACAGGTGGCTGCAGGAGGGACAGTATCAGGGGAAACAGGGAGGACTTGCAGGCCATTAACAACACCCTGATCTCCATAGCAGGGGTGCTGGCAGACATGGCAAAAATCATGAGGGCGGCAAAAGCACACCAGCGGGCCCCTGCCACTAGCCAGTCATCTGAACAGCCCTCTACTTCTGTTGCCGCTAGTGGCCAGGAGGCCCCACAGCAGGACCAACAGGCCACCAGCACCCCTCCCCCTACAGAAGGTGACCCCCGCATATATTGCCTGCGAACCAGACAGAAGCCAGAGACACTTGCCAAGACCACTGCCAGGAACTGAGACTCTCCTGATTGTCCCCCTTGCGTCCCACTCAGTCACCTTGTCCACCTTAAACTGCCATTGCTTCCCTTCCTATGTCCCCATGGACAATGCACCTGTGCTACAAACAGACTGGAACAATTCCCTGGACTTTCCTCCATCATCACTCCATTCTATTGCACTTTCCCCTCTATATTTTAGCACAACAATAAACACCATTGGATAAAACTCAACTACTAGTTTTTCATGCATTGCAAATTTGTATTGATTGAAACAGCTACAACCATTTCAAATGAACTGTACAAAGAATGTGCATAGAATTAATGACCTGTAGCTGGCTGTTGTGATCACTACAGGAGAATGTTTTCATATCACTAACATCTGCTAAATGAATATCCATAGGTAAGAGTAAGTAGGGCAAAGAAGTGGGTAATGCCAGCATGCCAATGCCACACAGAATACACCAATACCCATAGAAATGTGAAGTTGCACAGTCTCACCTGTGTGTCATTGGAAGTACTGATGTATCACTGATGATCTGTTGTCCAGTCCTCATCCTCTGCCTCCTCATCCTCACTGTCCTCAGGGTCCACTGTTGCCACAGGGGCATCTCCAGTCTCCTCCTCCTGCAGAAAAGGTACATGGCGTCTGAGGGCCAGGTTGTGCAACATGCAGCATGGCACTACTATCTGGCAGACCTTCTTGGGTGAGTAGCACAGGGATCCACCTGTCAGATGGAGGCACCTGAACCTGGCCTTCAGGAGGCCAAAGGTCCTTTCAATGATTCTTCTGGTTTGCCCATGTGTCTCATTATAACGTTCTTCTGCTCTTGTCCTGGCATTCCTCACTGGGGTCAGCAGCCATGACAGGTTTGGGTAACCAGAGTCACCTGCAAATATTGAGGGACAACATTTAGCCACACACTATCCTATATGGCTAACACAATAGGCATACACCAACATATACTGGGTGGGAACCAGGGCTCACCTATTAGCCACACTCTGTGCTTCTGTAGTTGGGACATCACATTTGAGATGCTGCTATTACTCAGGACAAAGGCATCATGCACCGACCCAGGATACTTAGCATTGACGTGGGAGATGCACTGGTCCACCAAGCACACCACCTGCACATTCATGAGTGGAAACTCTTACGATTCCTGAACACCTGTTCATTCTGGCGTGGGGCTACAAATGCAATATGTGTTCCGTCAATCGCCCCAATTATATTTGGAATATGTCCCATTGCATAAAACCCAGCCTTCACAGTGGCCAAATCCTCAACCTATTCATCCGCAGTGGAAGGTATCTAAGGGACACAAGAGTGAGTAGGCTGTCACAAACTGAGCGATGGAGCCACTACAGCAGTCCACAATGTGCAAACATGTTATGGGACAGTGTAATTTGTGAAGTATGTGCCTATTGATCCTGTGACACAGCAATTATCGATAGGCCTGTTCACCCCCCCGAAATGGCGACTGCCTGTCCTGTGTGTAGGGCAAGTGGAAGTGAGGTAATGCAGCTGACGTTGTGCGCTCTGACGGGAGGCGGTCGTGAACCGCCGTGCAATTCCTCACTGGTTAATATTGGGCCCTCAGGCCCTATGAGGTACAGTAGCCAATGACCATCTACGCCAGCAGTGACGGTATGCACCGCCGCAGAAGTGACTGGCATTTTCTATCTGATTCCTCACTTGTTTCTTGACCTTCCATAGGAGAGGACCTACACTGCTTGTGCTGCTGTGACCTGTGTCTGGAACCTACCATGGCCTGTGTGACTGGGAAAAGGGCCCCAGCCTTCACTTCTGAGGATTTGAAGCAACTGTTAGATGGGGTCCTACTCCAGTACGAACTGCTGTATGGGCCTCAAGACCAACAGGTGAGTACACTGTGGGTATGATGCATGTGGCATGAATGCATGGAGTTGTGTGTGAAGGCCTCGTGTAAGGGGGGTGGGTGGATGTCCTCTTGGCAGTGTACATGTTGTGGGCTGGGCTATGTGTGTGCCAATGGTGATGCAAACAGGTATGGTGGGCAATTTGTGTGACAGGCTGGACTTTTTTTCTAATGGTGTTCTCCTGTGTGTATTGCCTCTGCAGGTCAGTGCCCATCAAAAGAAGGGAATGTGGTGTGCTAAGGCAGGCGGAGAATGCACTGTTGGAAACGGTGGGAGGACATGAGACGCTGGGCACGGAAGACCGTCGAGGCCCAGCTGGGGATGGCCTCCCAACGAGGAAGGGGTGCCCATCAGACCCTGACCTCCCTGATGGCCCTCATACTGGTGGTGGCCTAACCTGAGCTGGATGGGTGCTTGAGGGCATCACAGCAGCCACAAGGGGGTGAGTACAGTGGCTATCATTACAACTTACGGCTGATGGGGTGGTATCCAAGTGGTAGTAGTGTGTCAGTGGGTGCACCTCGGCCAGTTCAGACATAGCAGCATAGGTCCTCTGGTGGCCAAGGGTTTGAATGTGAAATACTGCTTACATAGCTTGTTAGTATTCACTTGTGGGCAGGGCTGCGTGGGTCCCAGGTGTGCTGCAGTTGGCGTTGTGTGCCCCTCCTCATTCCTTGGTGACTAGCCATTTCACTGGTGGTGCCATGCATAGTGCATAGGCCTGTACCCTGTGTGTGAGGGTGCTGTGTACACCAACGGTGGTGGTGCAGTCATTGACACTGTGTATCCTTTGTCCCTCTCCCCCCTTTCTTGTTTTGTCATCCTGTCCTTATGTGCATTAGCATCATCTGGCGGAGGAGCAGAGGCACTGGCGACAGAGGGAGTTGCATCTCACAGAACCCTGGAGGCAGAGTCCACCGACACTGAGAGCACCAGTGGGACGGAGGGCGAGGGGAGCACCACAGCGGAGACTGGAGGGGACAACACAGACTCTGATACCTCCTCCGATGAAGCTCCCTGGTGGTGGTGGACACCTCTGTGACCACCCCTGCTGCAGGTATAACCGCCACCCAGTACCAGCACCGCCCTCTCAGTAGCTCTTCAGCGAGTTGCCCGTGCCCGCTCACCCAGGAGGGTGGGCATCTTCTTCGCCCCAGGCACCTCAGGCCCTGCCCCAGTGAGCCCTGCTACCCTGAGGGTGTAGGATATTGACCTCCTGAGATCCATCTCTTCAGGGTAATCAACCATTGTGAATGCCATCCAGGGACTCGCAGCCCAGATGCAGCAATGCAATGCATTCCTGGAGGGCATTCACAGTGGATTGGCGGCTCAACAGAGATTGATTCAGGCTCTGGCCTCCTCTCTGATGGCAGCCATTGTCCTTATTTCAACCATCCCCCCTCCAACTTCCACTTCCCAGTCCCATTCTTCTCAACCCCAACCCATCCCAAGTACACATCCAGATGAGCATGCACACAAGACAACACACAAGAGTGGCACAGGCAAACACAAGCACCACACTTCATCCCACAGGTACTCACACAAACACCATTCAGTTGCAGACACGACAACATCCACTGTCTCCACTTTCTCCCCCTCCTCCTCCATCTTTCACCCAGTAACATCTACACTCAGACCTGCAGGCACTACATCAATATCCACTACCAGCATCATCACCACACCAAGCAGAACTCACACCTCACTGGCAGACACCTCCATAACATCCATGCACGCGTCCCCTCTGTCCTCTCCCATGGTGTCTGTCCCCCTCCCTCCTAAAGGACACAAACACAAGCACTCAGACACCCAACAGCCATCCACCTCACAACAGCATACAGCCTATGCACCTGCACCCAAATCCAGCAGACATACACCTCCAACAACCACTCTCTCATCCTCCACTCCCATTACTCCTCCCTCTTCCCGCCCCAACATACCTAAAAAGCTTTTCTTTCCACAATTGACCTCCTCCCTACTCTTCCCCCTCCGTCCTGCACGTATGGGCAGGGTAGCAAGGACCCCCCCAGCACCTCAGCCAAACAGTCCACGGGGCCAGTGGTAGCACCACCTACTTGTGGAGGTAGGGATTCCAGACTAACAATACTGAAGGGGAAGTAGCCTGCACTAGCTGCGAAGAACGGGAAGGAGCCTGCACCAGCTGCAAAGAAGGGGAAGAGCCCATCCACCCCTGCCAGGAAGGGTAAGGGATCCTCAATCCATGCCCAGGAGGAGAGGAGGCAATCTATGCCTGCGGAAGCTGTCAGCCAAACACCACCACCACCACCAGCTGTTACAGGGCCCCCACTGCCAGCCGTGGTTGTACAGCCATCACAAAGTGCAGGGGCTGACCAGGAGCCTCCCCCAAGCACCTCCACAGTGCAGCCATCACAGAGTGCAGGAGCTGACCAGGAGCCTCCCCCAACCAAGACCACAGTGCAGCCATCAAAGAATGCAAGGGCTGACCAGGAGCCTCTTCCAACCACCACAGTGTAGCCATCACCAATGGCGGACACCATGTAGTCCAACCTCCAGGGGCTACTGTGAGGCCTGCCCCCTTCAGAACCCCCTTGAGAGACTGTGGCCTTGCACTCCCCAGGACAAAGCACAGGGCATGTTGCCCCCTCCAGAACCACTGGGCAAGACACCCACTTGAGAGACTGTCACCTTGCACTCCCCAGGACAAAGCACAGGGCATGTTGCCCCCTCCAGAATCAGTGGGCAAGACACCCACTTGAGAGACTGTGGCCTTGCACTCCTCAGGACAAAACACATGGCATGTTGCCCCCTCCAGAACCAGTGGGCAAGACACCCACTTGAGAGACTGTGGCCTTGCACTCCCCAGGGCAAGGCAATGGGCATGTTGCCCCCACCAGATCCAGTTGGCAAGACACCCACTTGAGAGACTGTGGCCTTGCGCTCCCCAGGGCAAGGCAATCGGCATGTTGCCCCCTCCAGAACCAGTGGGCTTGTTCCCGCATCTGGCTGAGGTGCCCCCACTGAGATGCCTGCCTATTTGACAACTGATGCCCCTGCAGTGTTCTATCCGGACTGGTGCAGGATTCGAGTGGGGCCTTGGACTGTGCCCTGTGGCCTTGTGGGCCCTTTGAACTATGGACTGGGAAGTGTCCCTTTTTTATACAAGTGTACATATCTGTTTCATGGCCAAATCGGATTGTTGATTTTATTGTTGGACTGATTACAATCACTTTTGTCAATTCCTGTTCTTGCATTATTCTGCAGATTTTCGGGGTAAAATAATTTTTGTAATGCATCTGGTTGTTTGTATGGTGTGTGTGTCGGGTGTGTGTTTTGCGTGTGTATGTCACTCTCATTTTCCTTCCACCCTCCCTTGTGTGCTAGGCGGCCGTACTCACCGTCGTCATTTTCGCCAGCGTTGGTGTTCCAGGTGGAGCATAACGTAGAAGATCATCGGGAAGACTTTTTCAGGTTCCATGGTGCCGTGGTTCTTCCCTGTGTCTCCAATGGTGAGTCCTTTGACTTTTGTGTTATGTTTCCACCAGGCTTTTGATGGCATTGGTACCGCCCCGGAAAAAGTGGCGTATTGCAGGGTCAAAATATGGTGGGTGGTACTTTGTCTTCCACCTGGCTGTAGACAGCTACCGCCGTGGTGACTGTAGTTTCTGCCCTGGCAGTCGGTGTGGTACATTGGCTGTCTATCAGAGATATCACCGCCATGGTCATTATTTGGCGGTACTTACCACCAGCCTTTTGGGGGTATTACCGTCACTTTATCACCCACTGCCAAGGTCGTGATGAGGGCCAATATGTTAAGTCTAGATTCAGACTACATGAGGTCCATCAACATGGGAAATTGTACACGTGCTAATACATCATTGCTAACTCCATTAGACACTGCATTCTTTGCACAATGTTAAAGAATTCCAAGGTAGTGTGTGCAACGTGATTAAGTATTTGATTTTTAGAGAGAAGGTAGTTGATACACTCAAGGCTATGTTAGCCATATGGACTTCTAATAACATGGATTAAGTAGCATGAACCTTAGCCACACATTAGTATATTAATACTAGGTCGAGTTGTATTAATTTTGGACTGTGTCAATAAACATTACATTTTTATTACGGCTATATTTAATTTTGGATGTCTGGCGGTTAATGTGCAATGGAGAATGGCCAGGTACTTTTTTTAACTTTGCCAAAGTGAAGTATGAACTAGGTAAAATTGCTGGGACGACAATGTCAAGTTTTTTATATGCCCATATTCAATTGATACTTGAATGTAAATACCCACATGATATTGCTGACAACTGGTGCTCCATATTGGGTAACAATGATGACAGGACAGTTTTATTTCTAAGTACCTTTCTGGTAGTATTCATTGGATGGTTCATGTAAGAAGGTTATTTGTTTAACCAATTATCCCCACCTACAGAAGCAATATGATATGTTCACCTATTTTCACGTATTTTCTCTGCCACTAATTATAGGACGGGTGAAAGTCGCTCTCATTTCCACTTCATTTCTGATAATGATGCAAGAAACAAATTTTAAATGAGTGCAAGTATGCTGTTGGGTATTGATATGTAACCCTAGGTAGAAGGAGGCAATGGATGATGTGCATCAGGGGAGACCATGATTTGTGTTGTGCCTCATGTCAGCACTACAGTGTCTCTGAAAAGACTGGGTGATGTGTGCCAAGTGAGTATGTTGTGATATACTTTATGTTATCATTGATTGCTTTGCATTAGAAAGGAGTCAGCAAACACATAGTTGGGCCACAGGTCTTTGTGTAGTAAGAGGAGCCACAACATGATGTACATTGTCCTCTGGAGGTGAGGTTACCTGCCCTACCTCTACTATAGGATAAAATTGGGCTACCTTATTGTTTTTAATAAGTGATAACTTTTGTTTGGGTGCAGGTACAAATATCATATTTGGTGTTTAGGAACTTGTAATTCAAAATCCTCTTCCATGGTAAAGTTGGATTTTAAGTCACAATTTTGAAAATGCCACTTTTAGCATTTTCTTGTCCTAACCATTTGGTGCCAGTAGCCTGTTTCATGGGTCACATGTGGGTTTCCCCCAGACAGCCACACAATAGAGGAACTGGATGTTGGAAAATGGGCCCTCCAAGGCAGGATGGGAGGTAGAGCTGTACAAAGCCCTACTTGCACTTCAAAGACACTACCTCAGCTCACACAAAAAGAACTTCACATTATTATATTGTTAATGCAGACAGTTTGCGACCAGCCCAGGGAGCCAGGAAATTACAGACACTTCTTTGGGGGAGTAGAAACTCCAGAAGCTTCTTACATTCCCAAGCTGGCATCAGGTATAAAAATGGGATCCTCAGACCCATCCTTTAGTTCACTCCTGGATCTGTAAACACAACAGAAGAAGGACTGCCATGCTGCCAAAGGACTGCCCTGATGCTTGAGGCCTTTTGCTCTGTATGAGAAGGAAGAATTGACCTACACCCTTCATCCTGGATTATCTGAATGACTCTAAGGGCTAGTTAGCTGGCCTCCTTTTCTGGGCTACAAGGACATAAGCTCTAGATGCCTCACTGCAAGTTCCCAGCTGACCTGCTTCGTTGAACCTACCTTGATCTGATCTGGACCTGCCTGAGCCCTGCTGTCCTCTCCTGGAGTGAACTCCTGATCCCCAAGATGGGCCTTACAGGTCTTGGTTCCTTGGTGTGGCATTAGGTATTCTCCTTCTAGATGAAAAGGAGAAATGCTGAAGTTGTTGACTATTCTCTACTGCCAACAGGCTCATTTGCCCCAAGTTTTTGCCTCCTGCACTGACTGCCAATGCAAGCTCCAGTGAACCCAACCATTTCTGCTACAATGACCTACCAGTTACGACCGGCAATGCAAGATCACTTTGAGCTACAGCATCGACAGCACACATGGATAGCCAAGGCGAAGCACCAGCAACGACTGCCTGCGATGCCCTACAGAATCTTCACATTATGGCTAGAACTGTCTGTGACACCCAGCCTGCTCCTTACAGCCTCCTTTAATGTGAACTGGACTCTTTGTGCAGTATTTTGTGAAGCTAACTTTTTCAGCTGGACTAATCTGGTCCTAGCATGTTCAGCCTGAACTTTTGACTTTCATCTGATCTTGCACGACCAGATAACTGTGAGTGGTATTTTGTGCTTTTAGGCACTATCCTTCCCTCAAATCTTTGAAATTACATAACTCTGGTTCTACTGGTTGGATTTTGGTTGTTTTAGTGTCAAATCATTTATTACAATTACTCTATTTTTCTACATTGGTGTGGGAATTTTCTTGTATTGTGTTTTCATTCTTTTGTTGTTTGAGTGATGGACAAATACTTTATAGATTGCCTCTAAAGTAAGCCTAACAGCTTTTGTGCCAAGCTACCAGAGGGTTAAACACTAGTTAATTGAGTGACTTTTGTGGTTCACCCAGACAAGGATTGCGGCTGTTGCTTGTGAAGGGCTCACCCGCCCCCAACCAACATCCAATTTTCTCACAGTTCCCAAATGTGCATTGATGATGCTTTTCATTAGATTCAACATTCAGGGGGTCATTCTGAGCTTGGCGGGCGGCGGGAGCCGGCCGCCAAGCGGGAACCGCCAGAGTACCGCTGCGCGGTCAAAAGACCGCTGCGGTTATTCTGAGTTTCCCGCTGGGCTGGCGGGCGACCGCCAGAAGGCAGCCCGCCAGCCCAGCGGGAAACCCCCTTCCATGAGGATGCCGGCTCCGAATGGAGCCGGCGGAGTGGAAGGTGTGCGATGGGTGCAGTTGCACCCGTCGCGATTTTCAGTGTCTGCTTGGCAGACACTGAAAATCTTGGTGGGGCCCTGTTAGGGGGCCCCGCGACACCCGTTACCGCCAGCCAGGTTCTGGCGGTCGAAACCACCAGAGCCAGGCTGGCGGTAAGGGGGTCGGAATCCCCATGGCGGCGCTGCTTGCAGCGCCGCCATGGAGGATTCCCTTGGGCAGCGGGAAACCAGTGGGACACCGCCGGTTTCCCGTCTCTGACCGCGGCTGTACCGCCGCGGTCAGAATGCCCATGGGAGCACCGCCAGCCTGTTGGCGGTGCTCCCGCGGTCGTTGGCCCTGGCGGTCCATGACCGCCAGTGTCAGAATGACCCCCTTAGTTTGATCTGCAAAGTATAAATTATCATGGTTGCCTGAATCATTGAAGAAGGTTCAGACAATTACATTGGCCTCCATTGTTTTTCAAACTGTGCCTGAATCTTGCTGAAAGATTTGGGTGCACTGCTTGGGTCATAATTCTACTCCGCACTTGGCTAAGGGACATACCAAACTTAAAAGTGAGATTCAGAGGTCACTGAAGATCCTAGAGCAAGGGATTTTCCTAGGCCACCCAATCAACAGTTGGGAGAAGAAAAACCATATATACCAGTAGAACAACCCAGTGAAACTTTTATCGGCCACAATTTCAATTAGGGCACCTGCCCCCTGCAGGATGTGACCCCACTTAACAGTGTCATTGGCGTGGGACTCTGCAGAAGAGATTGGTCCAGCTGAACAGCCAGTAGTCCACTAAATATTTTGCTCACCACAGCCTACAACCAAAAATCTTAGGAGCATATTTATAAACACCTAGCGCCTCCTTGCAGTGGCCTAGCACCATATTTTTTACTCTAAGACAGCGTCAAGGAGGCCTTTTCCCCATGCCAGATTTAAAAGTGGCGCAATGCAAGCTTTGCGCCAGTTCATAACCCCTTGCAACACATTATGCCTGCGCTAGGCATAATGTATGCAAGGGGGGTGTTTCCCCGTTAGGAGGCCTAGAAAAATAGCGCTGTGAAATTTATGAGATTTCACTGCACTATTTTTCTCGTCATTTTTAAACGTCTGCCCAAGGCAGGTGATAAAGTGAGTCTCCCATTGTTTCCAATGGCCTACCCACACATTGCTGTACTAGCCCCATAATTTTTGACCGCTAGTCGACCAATGTGCCAATATAGCATCAAAAATGTTGACGTCATTGTGCTAACGTGTGCCATGGTGTGCCGTATTATAAATATAGCACTACCATGGTGACGTTAGGGTGGGCGAAAGAAAAGTGGCGCATCATTGCTGATGCACCACTTTCTTGTAAATATGCCCCTTAATTTTTAGTTGAGCTCCTATATTTATAACCCACGTTTACATACTAGGTCCATCAATCTGTAATCAGGTATAAGAAAAATGTGATTATATAAAAAGCATAAATATTTGAAACTCGCCTTGCATCATTTTATATTTTTCATATTATTGACTTCAAAGATAAACAAGCGGACGTGAGACATCACAAACATCAATTGGAAGGGCATCTGCTTTTCACCTGTCGCTTGGTAACGCTACTGATGGAGACCCTGATTTTACCCTCTTATTCCTCCAGAGACGATCCAGAATAGAAATGGGAAGGCATGGCTGGACCTGCAAATTACAGCTGCTGGGAGCAGACATTGGCAGTGATTGCCACCTTCAAGCCCATCAATTTGATGTTGGCAGCTCCAAGTCATTATTCCAATTCCACAGAAGAGTCATGGGGAGGAAAGATAAAACCTTTAGAGACCCGAAACAGGGGATTTATTCTGTCATCTCCCTAAAGTCTTAACATCGCAGGGTATAAAGAACCCTGCATGCCATTGTCAAAGCTCTAATGCCAGCAGCCTCAGACTTGTGAAGGCATCAAAAGTGATCTGTTCATCTTCAGCGAACAGCTTTGTATTTAGTACCAGAAATCCATCTCGTTATTATTCAGTCATTAAAGAACAGAGGTTTGAAGAGTGCTCTCGGGTAAGTTAAAACCATCCAAATTTCCGTGTCTAGAATCGATGGGTTCCTCCGACCTAGGCATTGAGAAAACTTTCAGTTTGTATACCTGGAGACAAAGGACGAACATTTGGTAAATATTGTAACAGTCGGAGACAGTTTCCGGTAAAAATGCCAAAGAGGTAGTGGGAGAAATAAATGATAAAAACTCTCCCATAAAAGTAATGTTCTATTGAGTAGAGGACAAAAAATACGAACTCATTTGTCTGCTAAAAGTATTGAACATAAACCTAAAACCAAATAAAAGGCTGGTGTTATATCTTGTGCAAGACATTCTTCATCAGTCTACCAAGTTAATATTTTGTTCATTGACAAAATGTTTTGGGCGCGAGTTTTGAAGTTTACGTTTTCAATATTCTAAAAAGTAAATTCGTCCTAAAATGTGAACTGATACGCCTCTTGAATGTATCATTTTGTCTTTCTGGTCTTCCTAGACCCACGCGTTTTTTTAATCATGTCCCACAATTTTAAAATCCCCTTTTAGTATATGTTATACAGCGTCTTACTCGTGCTGCATAATGCATACGACTGCGTTTATATTGTGTTACCTTATGTTCTGTTGCATCATGGTATGTTGTGCTATGTTTTGTTATTGGGTGTTTGTGTATGCATTTGTGTGTGTGTGTGTATGTGTGTGAGAGCAAGAGGAAATGTGTTTTTCTGGCTGCCTATATATTTAGAAATTTGGTTTAACTGATTAACAAAGCCATTTGTAGACCTATTTTCAGCTTAGGTGCCTACGTCGTATGATTTGCAAAAACAAGTGTGCGTTTGCAATTCACAAAATCCGTGTTAAATTGCAAAGGAGCAAATCTGCCCCCAGGATTGGAAGGGGGCGTTCTCAGCTGCAAATTGTTTGCACAGTAGGTGAACACCCACAAACCTGTAAGCATGTGAGTATGCAGAAACATTTTCAAGGCATATTTCCACGGATACGGTTGGATATTACTTTCGAAGATAGGAGGACATTTGCATGTAAGGGGCACTGAGGAACTGAGAAAGGATTGATGCAATGGAAGCGGTTTCTCTAAGGGGGGGAAAGTTTAATCTCTTTAGGAAACAAAAATCGCACTTACAAATGCACTTTTGCTTTGCCTTTCCAGGCCCATATAAATCTGGTAAATCTATGTATGTAAATTATCTAGTGAATGGCTGTTCCTGAAAAGGGTGTGTGTGTACAGGCATGCACTTCTGTGATTTACTGTTTCTCTGTGAGCGTGGGGAGCTTGCAATATTTCACCTCATGATATACTGAACATGATAAAAAACTTAACGCCTAATTTAAAAATTGATGTAAGATAATACTCCATCACAAATGTGACAGAGCACCCTGTCCGCGACACCCTAGGTCCACCCGCCCTATTTAGAGTCAGCTGTAGAGACAGCTTTCCATTGGCAGTACCCTCACTGGCTCCACCAATGAAAATATATCTAAAGATGGACTTGCGGGGTGCTGGCCATTGGAATCAAGGGAGCACACATCGCCCTATTTGGGGCAGACGGTGTGATTTCTTTTTTGTTTGCCCATAACGCACAGGGAAATCCTGGTGGTGATGGAGAGAAAAAACACTATAATGGCCTCTATTCAAAGTGGAAAGCTACTCCCTGGATATGGAGGTCATTATTTCTTTGTTTTGATAGTTTACTATTAAGAAACAAAACATTTGGTGGATGGAAATCAAACTGAGGCCAGTAACCTGCCAACATGTTGATACCTTCAAGAGAACTATCATGTTTGAGGCTTTTTGAAGATTCAGCGGTTACTGCTCGGCCAGGGTGTTCTCTAAACATAGCAGGCATCTTTCAATCAGGGTAGGGTGGTCGATGTAATGTCCTCCACTGTCCTGAAAATCAGAGTAAAGAACGCCATACAATAAACCACACTTGTGAGTACCTTACCTGTAATTGTCCACGTGGGTTTTCTTAAAAACATTAATATTGATTGAGAGTACAAGTAATTAAAAGACAAGCGCACAATATATTAGTTGTAAAACACTAACATTGACCCATGGTAATAGTAACTATATACACCATCACTCTAGAGACTGGTCAAAACATTTCAAATGTTTTATTTCTGCCACTTTTCAGATGAATTACAAGTAGGCTGATGCTGGCTTCGATTTTTTTTTTTAGTGTAACTTGATATGCATAAGCTTCTAAAATAGACCTGTAGTTGCAAGCACAACTATTACTAGTGCTTTCCCCTACACAGAAAATCATGTTTCATGAATCATAACATTCATATCATATAAAAACAGTGAATTAAGTTTTGATTGGGATTCATCATAGTTTGTATCAAAGGCATTCAATACATTCTTTTGTGGGTGCACTCATTATAAGTGTAGCATTTATGAAAGTTTCAAGAAAATAATTACTCTGTTTCTCTGCTTTCATCTACAGTAGCTTTAATAGCTTATCACTAAATCCACATATTATGAGCACAACCCTCTACGGCACCCATAGCATGCCCACACAATTGTGCTTTTCTTTCTAACAAATTGAGACAATGAAGTTTTAGTTCTATTATCGTGGCCTGGCAGGCCTCAAATAACATTTCCCATTTCTATTGGGATTAACCCCATGCACCATAGACAAGTCAGGTGATTTGACAGTTCTATTCAAGTCATTTTCTTTTGGCATAATTCATTATTTTCATGAAAGGTGCATATCCCAAATAATCTACAAACTTCTTAGTACATTTTTATAAATGTTTACTTAAGTGTGCCAATTCTGTGCTGAGCTTAAAGACATTTTGGGCCTCATTACAAGTTCAGTTCCGCCGAACTTCATACAGGGAGCTTGCCGCCATAGTGGCTACCTCCCCGCCAGGCCCATTAAGTGTTTCCCGATAGGTCAGCGGGTGGAAACCTGAGTTTCTGCCCACTGGCCTAGTGGGAAACACCCTACTGCATTGTCTCCGGTTCATAATCGAGCCAGCGGCAATGCTGTAGGATGCAGGCTGCACCAGCACCCTCGCAATGTTCACTGTCTGCAAAGCAGACACCTCGCAATGTTCACTGTCTGCAAAGCAGACAGTGAACATTGCGAGGGTGCTGGCCAGGGGTCCCCTACACTGCCCATGCCAAGTGCATGGGCAGAGCAGAGGCCCCCCTGGGGCCCCCTTGCACCCGTTCTCCGCCAGATTTTTCATGGCAGTGCTGCCACCATGAAATCGTTGGGGGAGAACGAGGTCACAGCGCTGCTTGCAGTGCTGCCCTGGCAGATTCGGACCGCTGTGACCGCCAGACCACCCTGATCTCTGATGCTGGAGGCGATGGTGATTCCACCACGGCCTGTCCGCCACAGTTAAAATATGGTGGTCGGACCATCCTTTGGCGATGGTCTGACTGCAATCTGCAAACCTGGTGGTCATGAGACCGCTAGGATCATAATGACCCCTTTATCTTTGCTTCCATACTCATTACGGAGACTGGTGTGCATCTAAGTACACAAATATGGCTTTTCAGCTACTTATGTAGGGGAAATGTCTTCATTCTGTCTGACAGATTCTGCCCATGTAAGTCTCTACCTTACATATGTGCATACCTGGCATTGATATCTTTCATGCGTTCTTCCTTTGTGGCCCCTTCAGTTTTGCAGTAAAGGTAGGTAATGCCTACCAATGTTGATAGTGTATGTCAGCATATCTTTTCAATATTCTTTTGTGACTGCTATTAAAACTCGCCTGTTATCTGGTCCACAAAAACCAAAGGGGGTCCACATAGAAAGGTCACTGTTTCGTCATTGTCAGATTTGGGTGGTTATATTTGAATTACACGCTCTGTATTATGTTCACATCACACAAAAAATGAGGCAATGTGCCCATTCATGTCTCCCATGCTGAACCTCTTATAAACGGTAGATACATTACCCATTCTCTCTCATATATTACTCCATTATTTTTCCATACTTAAACCAATGTAACCTACAGAGAACTATCAATTTTTCTATAAACCTTAGTGTGAAATTGAAAAGCAGTAATAACATTGTTTGAGTTTTTAACTTTTTGTGTCCCTCCTTTATTATTTTTATCAAAAACAATTGTCAGTCCTGAAAAAATCATTATCTGCTTTTTTTATTCTTTCAAACAATACATTTTCCCATAACCACTTTTCTATTTTTATCAGTTTTATATCCAGTATTGTTTTTGAAGAATAGCATTGATGCATTTTTTGTAATAGTCTTTCGCTGAGTGAAATTCTTTTTGGGTTGAAATATGCCACGCCCATGACGTTCTGTCCATAACGTGCGACTCAAACCAGCTATATATATATATATATTGCTTCTGATTTCTATTGTAAAAATAGTCAACAACAGTTTCAACAACTTCTCTTTTACTTCCGAATTGCTTCTAATATTTCAGTTTCATGTATCTCAGCATCCATTGGTAGCCTTGTCATTCCTAAGAATGTCACTCTAATTGCCATATTGGCCTCTTGCAGTTGGCATCAAATCCAAATCTTGGCCCTGGTGAACCACTTAGGATCCCACTTTTATTGAATGGTTTCCTGTCTACAAATACAATAAATACAATATACAACAAAAATTCAGGGCAAATAGTTTGATTAATAGCTTTGGTACTGCTTTATTAAACATGCGTTTACTTGGCCCTTTTTAATTTCTAGGGATTTTCCACCAGTTTACCAGATTTGTTTTATCTGAATCCTATGACATTTTGTATTGGCATAGCCAATAAAAGGGTGAATCTCGATATCACAAGACAGTGCAATGAAAAGGATCACCTGTTCAAAAGTCTAAAACAACAGAGGCAAATCTGGATAACCTTCCATCTTGTTAATGTACACCTTACACTGTAGTCTCATTTACATTAGTCTATGTTTCATCATCTGTTACATTGGGGCTATGTAAAGTCTCCTCCAGATGGGAGGACATTTTACAGTTCGCAAATCAACGTGAGAGCTCTCATACTGAAACCGTCAGATAAAATTAGAGCAGCCCAGAATTTCTAACCTCCTCTGTTAGACCATCCACTACTTTATTTTTTCATATAGCTTTCTTTCTTCGTAGCTGGTAACAAAGCACAAGAAATGTTGGTAATTTCCCACAGATGTACACCAGAGCTGGAGAGAAAATATCTGCACTGGCATCTGCGAGGTAGATGGGAAGTCTTCAAGCAGCAAGCAGGAAACATTTCCTGACAGCTCTCTGCTGACAGGGGGAAGAGATAGTTGAAATGGTAAAACAATTCTATGGTTTGTGATGACCCCAAAATGAACACATAAAAATGTCCATGTATTCGCAACCCAAGGTTTTGGCAAAATTGATTCCCTATTTCAAGTGCATGCTTTCTTGGAAACTATTTTCCTTCTTTTCTTCTGCTGACCTTCCCCTTCTCCTAAACAGCTTAAAGGGGGCATCCATTACTCTCACAAGGATTAAACAAAGATTAGCACCATCTCTCACCTATCTATGCTTCTTCCCGTTCTCGGATTGGCTCCACTTTTCTGATGTGGACTTCCGTACTCAAACCAACATGGCGTTGTGTGTGTTATTAACATAGACAGGGGCCAGCAAGGCTATATTCAAGACTTCCTCGGTTTTTCTGAGTCCATTGGTCTTTTGCTTTGAAGACCATCAGGTGTTCTCTGTGACCATGGAGATTAGCGTTGAAAATGTAAAGTAAGCCACCCAGGAATGGGACTGGCTTCTTGATAAATACTATGGATATGATCCAGGCTGCCTATATTGAATAGTACAAGGCATATAGGTAAAGTATAAATATACTAGATCAAATAATGTAATACATTTTCTCACAGGATTACGGATAAGCATAAAATATGTTGTAGTTTGTAGTTATTGAATAGTAGAATTTAACATATGTCTTGCAACCTTCTAATAGAAATGTTATTCCTAAGCATATTTGTTTCGATGGGAGAAACAGTCGCTTGGCTCTTGAGCCCCATTAACTGAACTTTACCAAAATGAGCAAAATGGTTACAGTCAGGTGTAGACATTTTGTACATTTGCAAAAAGTTCATGAACTGTTAGCTGTGACAACTTTTAGAGCAAAATTGACTTTCTTTTGAGAGCAAACCACGGAAGTTTATGCCTGGGAGCAGACTTCATTAACTTCAGAAGTTAAAATACTAGGGATCTGAATCTTAAAGAAAGTCATAATCTGCACATGCAGGTCTCCAGCCTTGGATGGTGCAGATTTACTACTTCGAGGAAATCACAAAGCCTTTCTAGGTATGCAGGAAACTTGTGACAGTCTCAGATCCAGGACAGAAATTAGTCTCAGATTTGCAAGCACATTTCTAGAAATAGTCTGTGAATTACATTTTTGCATGAGAAGGCAAATATCTCTATGTCTAAAAATGGGAAATCTGCTAATCAAAAGCAAATGCACTGATAACTTTTCATTTGTTTTCTTTTGCTTCTGAAATTATTTTAACCATGGAGAAATCCTTGTCTGCACTTCGACCGATTGGCGAGTGTTCTGGTCTCCTTGGGGTGTTCCTGTTCCTGTCAATTTGGGTGTTCTAATTCACTAACCCCTGTCAAGGAGTCAGAGGGGACTTGAATGCACATACATTCTAGGTGTGTGGTTGTGCAAAAGTGTACATATTATTGCAACCCAGGAACACCCACTCCCCAACACACGACTAGATCTAATCACACCGAAATATTTATGTGAGCAAATCAATTCAGAATTGCAAAATCAAGTTTGTCTTCCAAAAGTGTTTTACACTCATAAAGTGGCTATTTGTCCGGCTCAAGACAAACTTACAGATTCAAATAGAGCTAAAAATCGGGTCCTTGTTTTCCTTAGCAAAGAACTGCTGGAATATCACAAAAGAGGGAATTCTTCACAGATGTCCAATATACTCTGGGCGTGATTTAGTAAGGGCCTTTGCAGTCGTGGCAGAATCTCTGCAATGAAGAAACTGCAGTGTGGAGATTCCGCCCAAGTGCAGAGACTCCCCCACGCCCGTGGAGGCCCTTTGTGAATCGGGCCCTATTGTGGAATCTTGTACTTCAGGCTCTCACTCTTGCAAGACATGGCACACTGTGTTTTGTATGCTGACTCCAGCTGCATTTGTGAAAGATCCTTTTCTCTCTTGCTCCATGTTTCTCATTTACCTGTGTCCCTACCTCGTTTTCTCTTTTTCTGTAGCCCAATTTAGTTTTATCCCTACTCATTTCTCTCCCTATGCTTCTTTCCTTCTTTCTTTTCTCCCACTCTTTTTCTCCTTTCCCTCACATATTTTTTCAGTCATTCTTGCTTGGTGGGCATATTGTCCTGTTATGTTCTATAGTCCAAAATGCTTTTTTATATGCAAACCCAAAGAGAACGTTTGCTCCAATGATGTGTGCTGTCTTTAATAAAACTCTGACCTGTTCATTAGTTATATTCGTAGAAGTCTGAAGTTGAAACATTCCATGTCTCGATTAGCACCATGTTTTCTGCTTGGCATCCCTGAATACAGCCTTGTAAACAGTTTCATTGTCCACAACCTTGGACGGATTCCTCACCACAAGATGACCCTCAAGCAAGTCCTTCTGCTGCTACACATCTTTGTGGACACTTCTGCTGTACAGGCCGCAAACGTCCCAACCAGTGCATGTGACCTGACAACTTCAAGCATTGAAACGTATTCTAGGCAAGCGGACGTGGTCTTTGGAGGACTTGTTTCGGTGAACGTGGAGACCATATTCCCGGCCAATGCTTTGCTCTTCACTGAACCACCAGGGCCATTGCAGTGCACAAAGTAAGCACACAACCTTTCATGTGATATTGCTTTTAGTCTGGATCAAATATCGCATCAGGGCAGAAATTAGGAGTCGCCAAATTAAAATTTAGGCTGTATTTTTTTTTAATGTTTTCGAACTCTGCACTTCACAAAGGTTGCACAAATATGGAACCTTAGCAAAATTTTACCTGCAAGTCATTGTGCTTAGAAGAATAGTTTTGACCCAAGACTTGTGTAGTAAAACATTTTAAACAAAGACGTTCTTCCACTAATGTTGTTTTTTATGTTGCAGGAACTACTCCTTTTCTGGTAGTTCCCAAAGATCACAACACTCTCCTGGTGTTGCAATTTCCCTCCTGAGCACCACTGTAGCCATTATGTAAATTAAGAGAACTGATGGGGGATGATGGAGTGATGAAGGTCTGCAGGCAGTGCTTTAAATGGAAATATAGCAGGGCAGGTGCTCACTATCTACAGTACTCGTTTGCTCCCGAGAAGTTCCAGTACTCTCCCATTCAAAGTATTGCACAAGTGCTGAGAAGTGCAGGTACTCTCCCTTTCCAAAAAAAGAAGTGCAGGTACTCAGTACTGGACAGTACCTGCCCATTTAAAGCACTGATTGCAGGGATCAGTTTGATGCAGGCATGTACTACGTAATTCTTTTTTGTTCTGTGTTATTGTTTTTTTTAAATCTCCAGTTTGCTTGAGGGGGTACCCTAGCCTTTATTGAGCACATGTGCACTGCAGGAGATATCACTTTTAAAGAATTTGTGAGGAATAACATACAGATTTTGGTGTCTAACACATCACAACCTATATTGTATGGTTAATACCATGCAAATTTCAACCGCTCACCTTTGGCTGGTTGAACCTGCCAGCATTTAACAAAGCTTGAGGTGTTGGATTCGTTCAATACCTTATAAATGAAAAAATTCCGACCCTTGCGTTAACAGGAGTTTATTCACAGGCTGGAATTAATCGACCCACTTGTAATCAGGCCCATGGTACCTAGTTTCACTCTTTTCCTTGTTGTTCATCAGACACGTGGTAAGGGGGATGGGCACAGTGTGGCTGAGGATGCTGAGAAGGGCATTGGTGCAGGACCTCTTAGCACAGCCTTAGTCTCTCCCCAAGAACATCCGGGAATCAGTGGTTTCCCCCTTTCAACAGTGGAGTAACAGAGGAGCTAAAGGGGAGGGTAATGTAAAAAATGAGCAAAGTGAGGGCCAGAGATGGAGAAGCAAAACTAGTGTGTGAGAAGGAGACCAGCTGTCAGACACAGATACATATGTAGGAGCAAAATGTTGCCACTCGCTGCCCATATATGCCACAGCCTTGACTGTTGTACTTTTCGAGGGATTTTCTAAACTTGTGTTAAGCATGGAAAATCAAGCTCTCACTGTTCATGGAAGGTTGGTGTCAACTCTTTGGAGTTTCAAGGGTGCTGTATTGTATTTGGATAATAAAAGCTAACCATGCCAGTGTGAGATAAAGCTTACCAACTTGTGAAAAAATTTAGGTGGCACTTAGTGCTCTAATGATAGCAGCATCCATTTTACCCACATGCGATTAATGGATATGCTTCTCTTCTATTTATAGATTCTCAACTGAGTTCTATGCCAGCATCTTGGCCATGGTCTTCGCGACTGAAGAAATCAACCGCAACGCTAACATCTTACCCAACACCACTCTTGGGTTCCAGGTATATGATTCCTGCTTTTCGGATGCAAGAGCACTTAAAGGGACTCTCTGGATGCACACAGGCAAGAATAAAACTGTGCCCAATTACACCTGCCAGCCGTCGAGGCGCAATCTGGCTGCCTTCATTGGGGATACAGTATCAGCGGGCGCTGTAGCCATGGCCAGAATCCTTGGGGTCAGCAGATTCCCGCAGGTAACACACGGGCTTTTCAATTTGTAAATCCCTAGCTCAGTACCAAGCATGACATGTGGGTTAACTATAAACCATCTTCTCTTTCACAAAAAGAAGGGAACAGAACATGCACATTGTGTACGGCTTTTCGTGTACAGTCCTGATTGTGAAAAATAGTTTTTTATACTGGGAGACCGTCTATATTGTTAATCTATTCATTCGTCTCTGTGCCTTGCACAGACTCAAAAGGTAAATATGATAAAATCTTGTTTCATAGCATGTACTTTACTGGGACCTTTATCCTGAGTCTTTGAAATAAAATACAATAAAATTGACAATGTTTAAAAACGAAAATATCTGGCAAAACAATTGTGTTTCCTCCTTAACTTGATTGTGTGCCGCTAGAAATGAATTCTGAAAAGTTATAGAAACTACTCAGAGAACATATATACCAGCTGTTCTGCAGCAACACTGTAGAAACACCTTGCAGTGTCCAGAGAGTGGTGAAAGGCTAAACCATAAAATGTAGTTAGGACTTAAAGACCTATTTTCTATTTTCTTCCTACTTCTAAAATGATTTCATGTTTGAATAGTCACTCAAGTAATTCTAGGCGATCTTGAAATCCCTAGTGCAGAGAGGGACGCTCACTGCCAGCCGCATCAGGAATTAGGGTCGGACCACCGGTAATGAGACCCTAAATGTTTTAAGCTTATAAATAAAGATAATAGAAGATAGTTTGTCCAGAGATTAACCCCCTTCAGCAGCACGTGGCAAGGACAAACCATTTGGCGTGCAGAAAACCTATTTTTATACATTGTCACCCTGGCGTCACCTATTGTGTTCACTTTGCTGATTTCTTTATGTATGAAAGTGAGACATGCTAAATGTCAAAAGGAAGTAGGTCCGGCAGGGAAATGTTGCCAAAAGCTGATTGTCACTGTACAGACTATGTTAGATCTGGCATCTTTGGTGTGGTTTCCCCCTAACCTTTAGCCCTCTACTTCCACTGCTAACCAGTGCTAAAGTGCTTTGGTAACATTGGCTTATACCCAATTGGCATATATATTTTAGTTGTAGGTCCCTAGTAAAGTGACAGAGCCCAGAGCCTATAAATGAAATGCAACTAGTGGACCTGCAGCACTGGTTGTGTGGCCCACTGAAGTAGCACTGTAAACATGTCTCAGGCCTGCCATTGCAGAGCCTGAGTGTGCAGTTTAAACTGCCAGTTCCACCTGGCAATATAAGGCTTTTTTAAGAAGAATTTTGAGAACCCAAAGGTTGACTAGAACCAGAATGCACAACCAGAAGTCCAAGCTAGAATTAGAATACAGTGTTCAAAATCATTAACTTTTATACAAACAATTTTAAAGCTAGAAGCTTAAGAAATGCTAACATGCACAATTTATGAATGTGGTAGTAATTTTGTGAGCATGATAATTCCTATACCTAAAGTAGTAAACAAATGTTGAAACACATTTGATTCACGATTAGTACATACTAATATGCATACCAAAATACATACTAATGGAGTTTTGTCGTTATAACCCAATGCATTTTGGGTGTGTACACCCTTCATCGGGGTCGGTAAACCTCCACACGCTAGGATATTTTGATAGGCTGAGTGTTACAAAATCACGGTGAATTTTCACAAGTAGATATATGCAATGAAAATCCTTCTTAGATGACCATACAAAACATGTAGCCCATGCATTAAGCAACAACAAGTGAAGTATCACAAGATCCCAGGGTAGACCCGATGTAAACCATAGAAACAACCTGATCGAGGTAAAAACCACTGAGTGTGAGGTGGAGGCGCACCAGTGCGACCATAGGAAAATATTTGTATAAAAGATAATAATTTAATGCTGTGTTCTAATTTCAGCCCTTGGGCTTCTGGTTGTGAATTCTGGTTCTAGAAAACCTTTGGGCTCTCTTAATTATTCTAAAAAGTTTACACAAACACAGGCAGGCTTCGTTCTAGAACAGCACACACTCTTTGTTTACTTTTGTTCAGAAATGTAAAATTGTAGCTCCCGAGTGCACCATAAACCATATCTTTTAATTAAGCCTTTTGCCAGATCTTCATTTTAAACACATATAAGACAGCCCTAGGGTGGGCATTGGACTGCCCAGAGAGTAGGATGCAATATACTTAAAAAGTAGCTCATGTACTTTTACATTTTACATGTACTGGTAGTGAAAAACTCTTAAATTCATTTTTCACTACTGCAAGGCCTATCTCTCCAAAAGGATAACATCAGAGTTCCCTTATTATATTGTATAATTGTAATTTCCAAATGGGAAATAATTATCAGTTCAAGTTTGGTGCCTCTAGAGCACAAATTTAAAACCCTAGCATCTGGCGAAGTCAGATTTTAAATTATGATTTTGAAAATGCCGCTTTTGGAATGTTAGCATTATCTCACTTTAGTCATTTAGTGCCTGTAGCCTGTCTCTGGTCACATGACTAGATTTAGTTGGCAATTGGGTTTAGTGTATTTCTTCTAGGCAGCCACACACAATGGGAGCTTAAATATGAGTGGACAGACCATCACTGGCAGGTTGGAAAGGATGAGCTGGGCTCAGCCACACTTACACTAGAGTAAGCTGTGTTGTATCTCCACACAAAGGCTGAAAACCTTCTGTAATTAGTCTGGAGCTAGAGCAGGGAAGGCATGACATCTGTGTACTTCAAGGGTATGCCTTTATAAGCTTCTCCCCCACTTCAAAGGCACAAATGTGCCACTTTGCTGAACTGGTGCTATAATGAAACTTCTGCCCGCTGTCCTGAACTGCTGCCTGCTGCTCTACTGCCTGGTGGAAAAAGAACGGGACCTGCAACTTCATCTTGAACCCAGGGCCCCAGAGTGACTCAAAGGACTAGACTGCTGGCCTCCTAATCTGAGCCTCAGAGACATGAAAGGCTCCCTAACAACTGAACTCATCTTCACTGACTTCTGATCCCCAATTGGTTTCTCTCAGGACCTGTAGCAAGCTCCTGACCCCCCAAGTCATGTCTCTTAGGCTATGGAATATTGTGGTGTCTCACATGCTCTTTGAATAAATCTTTATGGCTCTTTGCGACCACAAATGGGCCTGTTCACACTGGAACCTTGCCTCTCATACCAACAAATTACCATGAGCTGCTGCCAGCTTGTCTCTTCACACATCAGCATCGACAGACTGCAGGGGACTGCCAACACAAAGCTCCAGCCCACCTGTCTGTGACACCACACCTTTTCTTTGCACCACACCAAATGCCTCCCACAACCTTCTTGTTGCTCCTTGCAACCCCCTCCAGTGTGAACTGGACCCTTGGCACATAACTCGAGAAGGCAAAACAACAGCAGTACTAATCTGGAACTGAATCCGACACTTGCTTCATCCTCGTCGGCTTGAACGTTTGACTTTGACCTGGTCCAGCACAACCAGATTGTTGCGGTTGGCACTTTCTGTTTATAATTACCATTTTACACTTTATTCTTTAGAAATTCATAACTCAATTTCTCCTAATTGGATTTTTGTCATTTGGGGCTTATTGTATGTATTACATTAAGCTATATGTGTCTAACTTGCTGTGAGAGTTTTTGGGTGGTGTTTTCACCACTTTACTGTTTGAAGTGTTGCACAATCACTTTACACATTGATTCTAAGTTAAGCATGACAGCTTTTTGCCAAGGTATCACCGGGTGGAGTTTAGGTTAATTTGGGGTTTGCTTGTGCCTAACCCTGGCTAGGATTTTGGTTGCTGCTTGACATCTGGATTACAGTCCAGTCAACCAATAAGCCAATTTCTAACAGGCTCCTCAACGCTTTCTAATGAACAGGTCTGGTTGTGAATAAGAACAATTCTCACAATCACTCTTAGGAAAAGTGCAGACAACTAATTTAAAGTTCTTTTTCATTTTATAGAAAAAAAGATATCTGATTGGATGAGGAAAGTACATTTTTTTATAAGTCTTGTGGGAACTTATCTCTTGAAATGTACTCTTAGTGTTTTTTGAAGAGCAACCTGGCCAGTTTGGCAGGCTGGCCCTTTCAAGTGAAATTAATTAGAATCTGTTTTTAGGTGTGAATGACTGGACTCATGGAGAGCAATTCAGGTGCCCTTGGGAGCAGAAATGCTGAAATAGTGTAATATCTTACCAATTAGCTTAGAGACGTTTATTGGAAGGGTTAAGGAAAAATGGAAGCACAAAGGACTGGCACAAAACCCCATTGTTTTCAATGTATATCTCAAATGGGATATCCAGGTGACAGAAATCATTCATTCCCAGAGCCCTATAGGACATTTATCTGTGCCCACAGCAGGAGTGAAAAATGGTTTCAGGGCAAAGGGAGGTGGGTTTCCTCAGTTCGGGTGAGCCTCAAGTGTAATATCTGGCTGCTGTAAATGGAAGAAGATGATGGCCATCTTGAATGAGGAACTCTGGAAAGGTTTTAGTAAGTTGAATATATGCTGCAAAAATGAAGTTGGAATTAGAAGGAAAGTCAACAGGATTAGATGCATGGAATTCTCCAGTCACTGCCTAGTGCACAAGAAGTAAATGACAATTCATCATCACCTCCATAGAACTTTCCTGAACCTAGAAGAAACATATGGCAGGAGATGATTCTCATGGGTGCTATAGAAACACATTTGAATGGCTTCTTACTGCTGCTGACATTGAGGGATTAAACTGTGCTGCTCGTTTAGGGGCATCTGATTGTCCTTGTTGCTGCTACAGGGATCCAAAACAAATAGGTACTCTCTTCTCTAAAGAAGGTCTGGGTGACCGATGTAAGTGGACTTATAAAGGGCTCCCATTAGGGAGAGAGATCTTGTGCCTATAAGTCTTCCTTGAAGACCTGAGGGCTGCAGGATAGAAGAGAAAAAATTTAGCAGAATAAGGAAAGTTTGCGGCCACAGTAATTATGGAGGACAGGGGCAAAGTGCTGAGGTTACATGAAGGAGGGTGCACCTTTAGCAGACAAGGTTTCCAGGTTTATCTCACTTCAAGTATTTTGATGCAAAGTCAAAGACAAACAAGATATTGTGGCTGAGGCAGTCAGCCTCTTGGAGCCCGGTCCATGAGTAGAGTTCAGAATTGCCCTGCTGAGGGATGCTGAGAGCAAACAAACTGACTATGGCCCCTATTTAGGGTGGAGAATTGTTAGAAATTGGGTCTCTAGTTGGCAGAGGTATGCACCCTGTCCAAGTAGGGACCACAGTCCTAGTCACGGCAGGTCAGTCACACTTTCTAAATTAACCTGTGCTCACCCTCTGGTAGCTTTGCACAAAGCAGTTAGGCTTAACTTAAGAGGCAATGTGTAAAATATTTGTGAAACACACACACCCAGCCACACACAGACACACACACACACAATTAAACCCTTACTAAGAGACTTCACACAGGTTTTGAAAAACAGAGAATATTTATCAAAATGACAAAAATCCAATCAGTAAAGGTCCAGATATTTTTTTAAAGATTAAATGTGAAAATAGTGCTTAGAAGTCACTCGTCACTCACAGTCAAAAGGTTACTTGAGGTAAAAATTCAAAGTTCAGGTCTACTGCGATGGAGGGTAGGCCGGCTACAGGACCCAGACAGGTCCTGCTAACAAGGTACCTTGGATGGAGCTTGGGTTGACATTGAGAATCCAGTGTTGCTGTCAAGCAGCACAAAGGGGGTCCTGTGTCATCATCGAGCTTTGTTGAAGTCAATGCATTGTGTCGTCGTCAAGCTGCACCAAGTATCGTCATTGAGCCACGCAGGCTATGGATCCAGTGTCATCGAGCAGCCTCTGCATCATCATCAAAGGGCAATGACACAAAATTTTACATGCACTCGAGGTGATTCATTGTTTTTTGCAGGAATCAGCTGCAAAACCCGCTTCTGAGGCCCAGGAATAGAGAGGGGCACATCAAAAAAGGATAGGACTACAGAGGGGAGAGTCCAGAAGCACTAGCAGAGTTGCAAGCAGCCTTTGATGTCCCTGAGACTGCAGAAAAACAGGAGGCAAGCTAGCAAGCCCTCAAAGGCACTCTGGGTCACCAAGTTGGGTCTAGTCCTTGTACTCAGTAGGGCAAAGATGAGCAGCCAGGAGGGCAGCTCAGCAATGCAGGGATGCAGTTCCTTGGAACAATCAATCCAGGCAGAGTGGCAATCCTTACAGCAGTCAGTACTCCAGCACAGTTCTTCCCAAGTCCAGTTGTGATTTGATTTGGTAGGGTCAGAGACCCAGTATTTATATACAAATGTGCCTGAAGTGGGGGAGACTTCAAAACAGCTCCTTGAAGTGCACAGGTCCCCCTTTCATCCCAGCCCTTGCTCCAGACTATCAGTAGGGGGTAATCAATTATTTGTGTGGGGAGAGGCCCTTCCCTATTGAAGTGTGTGAGCTCCCCTTTTCTCTTCCAGCCCAGGAAGCCCCATTAGAATGCAGATAGGTCCTTTGTCACACCCACAGTTCCTGTGTTTGTGGCTGTCTAGAGGGAATGGCCAAAGTGTAGCTGTCACCTAGCCCAGTGGTGTATTAGAGACAGGCTGGAAGGGACACAGAGCTGTAAGAGCAGAGAAATGCCCACTTTCTAATAGTGGCATTTCTAAAATAGTTCTGCTAAATTTGACTTTACCAGTAAAGAGGATTTATCATTACCATTCCAATGATGTGAAACATGATGTAGCTACTCCTTTCTGATCAGGAATTACAGTTTAAAAGTACATTAAGACATTCTTAATGCTGGCCTGTGAGAGGAGTAGGCCTCATAGTATTGAAAAATTGACATTGGAACTTTTTCACTGCCAGGACATGTAAAACTTAAAAGTACATGCCCTGCCCTGCCTTTCACTTGCATAGCACCCAGACCTATGAGCTACCTAGGGTCTATGTTAGGGTGATGTATACATAATAAAAGAGGAGATAACAGCTTGGCATGTAGTTCTAAATGCCAAGTCAAAGTGGCATTGAAACTGCACAAAGAGGCTCTGCATTGGCTATGTAAGTGGGTGGCACAATCAGTGCTGTAAGCTCACTAGTAACATTTAATTTACAAGTCCTGGGGATATGTTATACCACTGTACAAGGGACTTACAAGTAAATTAAGTATGCTAATTAGTGTATACACCAATGTTACCATGTTTAGGGGAGAAGCACATGCACTTTAGCACTGGTCTGCAGTGAAAAAGTGTGCAGACTCCTAAGGCCAACAAAAAAGCTAGAGTAGACTAATCAATACCGTGATGGACTTCCCTCCTTAGGGCAATATAACCTAATCGATTGCCCAGTACTGCAGAGGTACTTGCCAGTTCTATGCCTGTCTGAATCCAGTTGGATCCTTCTGTCTGTGATCTCTGGGGCCACTAAGCTAACCAATGGGGAATCTTTGTCCTTACCTGGGAACTTCATCTGTCCAGCATCGAACCTTAACAGATGCATCACAGTGAGCAGACAGTGGCACTGTGGCCAACAAAGTGATATGGCCACCCTTGGGTCTCACTTATGTCCCAAATCTAAGGAAAACTCAATCCACAGGCACAGCAACCAACAGAGGCCGCTGACAGCTGTCAGTGTCAGGAGCCAAGCTCCAGGCCATCCAGTGGTTTCAGACCTCTGTGGTTTCTCAAAGTTGGGGGCAGTAGACCCAAGTGTCTTGAACCCTTTTTCATCTCTATCTTCCACCAGTTCAGAGGTGGGTTCCTGCAACTGGTCCTCCAGCTTAGGGTGTGTACCCTTGGGCCGGACAGGAGTCAAGGGTGAGGCCTTCCTCCCCCTGCTCCTACTTCTGGGGTTCTGTACCCATCATTGGTGAGTGGTACCCCCAGAAAACTGAACAGTCAGGGTACCTGTGGCAGCTGCCCTCCCAGTTCTTCTGACATTGGGGGTAACTCATATCCCAGAATGCAGTCAATGGGCATCTGGGGACTAACTTTGACCCTTTTCTGGGTCACCTCCACACCTCACTCTAGGGACACCAGAGCCATAAGGTGGATAAAGTCCTGCCCACAGGCTGGAGTCACCCAAAACACTTCACCTGTGTACTACTCTGGGGAGACTAACTCTTACACAACTATGATCCAGCTTGCCCCAGTATCCCTCAGAGCAGTGGTTGGGACCCCATTCACTCCCACCTGGTGGAAGTGATGACTCTCACCCTCATTGATAAACAACTCACCCTCTGAGTTTAACTCCCAGCTGAGGGACATCATGGCATGTTCTATGGCCTGTCCCTGAGGACTACTTTCGCCTAATGACCCATGAAGAGTTCCCACTAGTGGGTGGTCTCTTTGGACAGACAGAGTTGCCCTGCTTGTGTCCTAGTTGGGAACAATCAGAGCAGGGGTTTGGAAGTGGGGCACCCCAAGCCGCCACCCACCAGAACCTCCCTTCTTCTTAGAATGGACATGGGAACCCTTTCCTTCCCCCTTACCCTGAGACCTATCTAAGTCTTTCTTGACCTCCCTTTCACTCTCCTGGGGGAAGCCTGAACCACCCTTCTTGCGGATTACTCCCAGGTACCTTTCTGGACACTCTGGTGCTGACACAGATGTCCACCTACCTCCTCAGCAAGCTTCCTGGGGTCAGTAAGCTTGCTATTAACCAGGTGTTGGCATAGCTTTTGAAAAACAAGTATAAAGCATGTCCTTTAAAAATAGGTTGAATAGCCCTGAATTATCATCAACTTTCCTGCCCCAAACCATTTGTCTATGTCACACCCCACCACATAACTGGGCATCACATGTTTGAGATTCCTGGCTCTGGACTCACCAGTGGACACTGCAGGTGTGCTGACATCATTGCTGTTGCTGATTGGGCCCACATGGAGGGCTCTAATGTCCTTCTCTGTGCCATTTTCCTTTCCTCCATGACCAGCCTCTTTCCCTCAAGAAATTGCTCCTCTTCAAACCAAGCAAGAGCAAGGGTCTGCTCCTTGTCCTTCTCCATCTTGGCAGGTTCTAGCCGGGTATGCCCAGACGTGGGTCCCTTTCTCACTGTGCCACTGGATTCAAGCTACCCTGGCTGATGTGGATGATACCCTGAAAATTGTCCCAGGATGCTTGTGTTCCAGTGCAGAGAGGACCTGGCCTGGCAGTTCGGGCTGGACTATTCCCATGTGGAGCAGGGTCAAGGCTGATTTGCATTTGACAGGGTCACAAATGGAATGGTGTGGTGAGCAAAATAATGATGGAATAAACACAGATCTGTGACTGGGGGTGAATTTTTGTAAATGTTCAGCATTCCATCCATCATCTTTTTGTGCTGCATTTTCACCCTAAGTGGGAAGGGTATGCCCAGACGTGGGTCCCATGTTCGCTTCAGAACTGGTTTCATGCTAGCCTGGCTGATGAGGGTTGATAACACAAAACCTGTCACACAATGCTTGTTTCCTGGTCCAGGAGGACTTGGCCTGCCATTTTGGGCTGTACTGTACATGTGGAGCGGATTCAAGGCTGATTTGCACATGGCTGGGTCCAAACTGGAATGGTGTGCAAGCAAAATAACAATAGATTAAACCCAGATCTGTGACTGGGGGTTAAATGTTTGACAATGTTCAGGTTTCGACAATCATTTTTTTGTGTTGCTCTTTCTAATAGTGGCATTTCTAAAATAGCAATGTTAAATCTGACTTCACCAGTAAAGAGGATTTGTCATTATGATTCCAATGATATGAAACATGATAAAGCCCCTCTTTTCTGATCAGGAATTACAGCTCAAAAGTATGTTAAGGAATTCCCAATGCTAGTCTATGAGAGAAGTAGTCCTCACATAGTGAAAAAATGACTTTGGGACTTGTAAAACCTAAAAAGTACATGTCCTGCCTTTTGCTTACATAGTACACTGCCCTATGGACTACCTAGGGCCTACCTTAAGGTGACTTATTTGTAATAGAGGAGATTAAGGCTTTGCAAGAGGTTTTAAATACCAAGTTGAAGTGGCAGCGAAACTGCCCATGCAGGGTCTACAGTGGCAGGATTGAGACATGTTTACAGGCTACTTTAGTGGGTGGCACAATCAGTCCTGCAAGCCCACTAGTAGCATTTAATTTGCAAGCCCTGGGTATATGGTATATCACTTCACAAGGGATGTACAAGTACATTATTATGCCAATTAGTGGATATTGCTGATGAATGCATTACGAGACTCAGAAGAAGGCTGAGGAGGCTAGATTATCTGATGCATGCCCTTAGTTCACTGGACAGCCATGGTGTGCTTAACCAAATAATAGAAACTTCGAGTGTGGTTGAAGCCCAATTCCAAAATCTGATTTGTGAGAATGGCTTAGGAATTGCAAATGGTAATTCTAGTTCTCATATCCCTCCTAATCTGACCTTTAAAAGAGGTCTTGTAAAATCTTATATTGATTTCCTTTTGGTGCATCAGGATGTGTGGCCTTCTCTGGTTGACATGGCTATTGTCTCTAGAGTAGATAACGACCATGATGCCTTAAGTGCTGTATTTGCACCGGTTTTGTTCAAAAGTTGTGCCTTATCTCAGGTATAGAATATGAGTCTGGTAGAGACAGTAGAAGGAGTGTTAAATGGGCAGACGTTATGGATAATAAAGCTATCCAAACCCAATATATGAGCTGTTTGCAGATAACTTAGCTGAGGTAATTCATGTGAGAGGACGTAAGCCGGACATGGTCCCTGGGCATTGTCAACTAAGACCCTTTTTCATTAAAGTCAGGAAAAGAGGATGTTCCCTCAAAATTGCCACAGTGTGGTTTACCAAGGAATGCCAGAATGCTAAGAACAGACTCCTGGAAGCTCTGAAGTTGGACATTAGGACACAAATAACCTCCGCAAGGAAACGTTATAAGACTGTTTTAACCAAAGTGAAAAAGAGTTGGGAGACGGACCAATGGCATGAGCTGACTAATGCACTCAAAAGTAACAATACAACAGGCTTCTGGAAATTGGTAGCATCCAATTCAAAGATAATTGCTAACCACCTTGATACGGCAGTGCAGCCTGAAGGGTGGTTAGAACTCTTCAGGGCCTTGTACAGCGAGAAGGGCAGGAACACACTGGGAATGTATTGGGGAGCACATTGAGTGTGGCTGTCTTGTTGCTTCAGTGGTTCCAACTAACTCTCCACAGAAGGTGGTTAACACTGAGTCAGAGTCCTTCTACTCTTCCCTGGAAGAAATAAGGGTAGCAATAATGCAAAGGAAGAAGGAAAAGGTCGCTGGACTCAATGGTATTCCAGCTGACCTTTTTCTATCTCATGATGAGGTGTGGACTCCCTACCTTAATGTTCTTAGCAATGCTATTATGAGGGGTGAGGAAATTCTGCCCTCTTGGCTTGGATCGGTTGTTGTACCAATCTTTAAAAAAGGGAGAAGGGACTTAACCTCCAACTATACACCAATAAGTTTGCTGGATAACTCTCCAAAAATGTTTTGCAGACAGGTCTTGGTGAAGTTACAAAATTGGATTACAGATAATCATATTCTTGAGGATGCTCAGGCAGGATTTAGGTGCAATACTTGTACCCTTGAGCAGGCCTTCCAATTTAAGCTGTTGTGCTGGAAGTATATTACCCTTAGGAGAGATCATTTGTAAGTTGCCTTTATAGATCTTAGGTTGGCATTTGATTCAGTCCCAATGGATAGTCTGTGGAAAGTACTTGAAACGTATGGGGTCCCATGTGATCTACTATGGATTTTAAGAACTCTTCATTCAAATACCTTTGCAAAAGTGAGGTGGAAAATGGGTGGGGACCTAACGGACAAGATTCCGATTCATCGGGGGTTAAAGCAAGGTTGTGTTATTGGCCCCAACATTATTCAGTCTTTATATTAATGGGGCAGTTAAATGGCTTTACCAGTGTACGCACAATGCTCCTAAGCTAGTTGGACCTGCACTCCCGATACTAATGTTTGTGGATGACATCTTGCTCATTTCTAGAACCCCTATGGGTCTTCAGGCAGAACTGGACTCCTTTGTGGCTTTCTGCAAGATGAGGGGCCTTGAAATTAAGCCACTGAAAACAAAATGTATGGGTATTAACACCCATAAATTGTTCAAGGGGAGAATGGTAATTGATGGCTCCATAACTGAACATGTTAAACATTTTGATTATTTAGGTGTCCGGCTGTCTGATACAATGACTTGGGCCCATCAAATAGAGAAGACTAACAAACTATCTTCTTAAGCAGAGATCCTATCCGATTAGTAGGAAACAGTAGGCAACGGGTAGAGGTGCAGTGTCTCTGGGCCTCCAGATTTATAAAGCTGCAGCTTTACCAGCAGCCACTTATAGGGCAGAAATCTGGGGATTTGCTGATGCTACGGCCCCCTTAATGGTTTAGAACAATTTTATAAGGGGCTTTTTTAAGTTATCAAAGGGTACACCTCTGGTCCCATTGAGGCTGGATCTAGCACTTAATCCCATAATCTTGGCGGTTGCTATAAAACTCTCATTGTATTGGGCAAGGTTGTGGTCAACTGAGTAGCTGATACCTTGTAGGGACTCCCTAAGTGATCTGGGGTCAGATGGATCATTTTATTAAGTTGTGATTCCCTAATTGAGATTCCCTGTGATTTGCAATTAGGGAATCGCTATTCAAATGTACGAAACTCATGGAGTTTCATTTTGCGTTTCCTAATGGGTCCCAAAGGGACCTACCTCATCAATATTCATGAGGTTGGTCGTAATTTGCAACCCATTAGGAAACGCTAAAGTCACTGTGATGGTTGCTGCTGGGCTCTGCAGACCACCATGTCTGTGGTTGCTTTTAATAAAGCAATCTTTTTGTTTTTTTTTAAATGCAACTCGTTTTCCCTAAAGGAAGCCGGGATGCGTTTAAAAAGGAAAAATTAAAAGTATTATTTTAATATTTTAAGAGTAGGCAGTGGTCTGCGGGACCACTGCCTGCTCTTAAAAAATGTTTTCGCATCAGTTCACAAAGGGGGCCCCTTCCCGTTTGCAATTAGGTTACCACCTACTTGAAGTAGGTGGTAAAATGCAAATGTTTTGCGACAGCATTTTAGTCACAAAACATTACTGAATACCACTGGTATTCGGTATTAGGAAGGGACGCCCTTGACACACCCCTTCCTAATAAGGAATAGGTATGTAGTCGCAATTCCAATTTGCAATTCAGTAACAAGTTACTGAATCGCAAATTAGAATTCATACATACCAAAATGCATTTATGCTGTCATAAACGCCATTTGTGACTGCAAAAATGCATGATACATCTGGCCTCTTATCTCTTGTGATTCACAGGTAGTTACGCCATGGTTGAAAAATTTTAAGATGCAGTGCGAGAACCTGAAAATGATAGATCTTTGGAACTTTCCAGCATCTGCCGCTAAGGGAGCCAGACAGAAAGTGAAAAGTGCTCATTGGAATTATGCCCTGGAACAGATATGGTCGAATTGTGATAATGTGAATCTAAGTGGGCAATTTCTAAATATTAAATGTCCACTTTATGAAGATTTTATGGATGAAATGTATCCCCCCACTTCCAAATGGCTGTATTTAGATATGGGTCCCTAGCTTTAGGACACGTAATGGCCAAATGGGATAAGCAAGATTCCTCAATGTTCTGCCATTTCTGCCCATTGGAAAAAGAAACTGAAGATCATTTTGTTATTTTCCTGTCCACAGTATTCACAGCCACGCAGAAAATGGATAATTGCAGTCTGTAAGCTTTTAAGTGTTATACATTATTGGGAGGCCCTGAAAATCATCCTTACATAGGAAACAAAGGCTGTGATTATATTTGGAATAACCAAATACTTAGAGCACGCATGGCATATATTGATGGAGAGGGATGCCCTAACAGACACTGCATTGATTGTATAGATTGTGTTCTTAGTGGATATAGGGGCACGAAACTAAGTTGTATATTACTCATCTATGACAGTACCCCCGATTTTTAAGAACCACTTGGTCAGGTCTTGGCTTGGAGGTAGATTGTCCCCATTTGTTGCTTATCAGAAGTTATGCATCACTCGGAAGCCTTTGGGGTGTTTCAATGCGATACATGGAAGAAATTACTACAGTATTGCCACTCTTAGGTAACTACTGTGAGTCTGGTCATTCTGGTTTGGGTAGCTGAAGTTCTATCTGAGTTATACTGCCTGTTAAATGCGTATCTGCTTTTATTTGCCTGTACATGCATCTTAAAATTTTGTCCTAGATAGTCCTAAATTGTATATTTTGTTGATGGTGCTTTTTACAATTCTGTTTGGGTGTGTATTCCATAGGGAATTGTCTTTTTAATGCATTTTTCTCAAGTATTTATGTATGCTTTTATGGTTACCGACAAAATAAAGTAATTACTACTACTAGTGGATACACCAATGTTACCATGTTGTATGGGAGAAGCACATGCAATTTAGCACTGGTCAGCGTTGGTAAGTCCAACAAAAACATACAGCAAAAACTGGAGGGTAAAAGGTAAAAAGTTTGGGTTGATGCTGCAGAAAGGGCCATTTGCAACAATGGTATAAAGTTTTTTTTCTTGTCTGCCAACATGAGGAAAAGACTATCATTAACCCCATTCCCTTGAGAAAACTCTCAAGGTGTGAAGGAGCATTATTTTCTCTTTTCCAATAACAAAGTCCAACTTGCTGATGGTTGACCATACCATCTGACAATGCAGAGAGTTGTCTTCAAGGCCTGTGGACAACTCTAAATTTTGTGGGCAGAGGAGCCTCGGAACAGGGGTAGTATTGTCTTTTGCCAAACCGATTGAATAAACACCACTAAAGATACTCTAAACCTGGCGTAAGTCTCACTCCACAGAGATGCAAACTCAGTGGCTGCGAAATCCAACATTTGATGTCAAAAATGAAGGCTTGGGTGGGACCTCAGTGATGACATATCCAACTTTGAGGGGACGTTGCTAACTTGATCATCCTATGAAGCCCTTCTGGAGATATTTTGAGAATCATAAAAGTAATAAAGGCATAGGGTAAAATCTAAGATTAGTGTGACCTGCTTGCCTAAACCGACCTCCACTCCAATTAGATAAGTTTGAAATTGAACCCAGCTAAACAATTGGTGCTTAGCCATTTCTTGGAGTTTTTGACACAGAACTTCAAGTATCCATATGTGCTGTTCATCTCTTCTGATCTGAATCCTGTTGTGTCTTTTTTCCCATTAGATTTGTCTTAAGTTGCCTAAATTGGTTTGGGAATGTTATTGTCTTCTATTCTTAACTTTACTGTTCCAAGGCAACTTAAATTATATACCCAGATTCTTTTGTAATTCACTGAATGCCCCTACTTTTGATGGAAAATATTGGAGACAAGATGGTGGCCGCGTTCGAGTAAGCGGCTGTAGGGAGCTTCCTCCTCTCACGACCCAGGCAGTCAAGTTGGTTCGTCCGCCCCAGGGAATGCGGGATTCAGAGGCAGCCATATGATTGGCATAGTGGTGGTGGGTTACCAGCTGTGTGGCAACGCCGGTCCACAGGGCTGCTTCAGCTCTGTTGGCCTGTCGGTTTGCAGCCACGCTGGCAGCAGATGAAGGGGCTCGCAATGGTGAAATCGGCCCCAGGGGTACGTCAAAATCCGTGACAGGCGTTTGGAGTGACAGGAGCAAGTGAATGTAAATATGATGCCTCCTATGAACCTCCTCAGAACATGAGCAAAACCTGGTACCTCTGCGAGTGAGTGGCGTGAGAGGAGACAGCCCCTGTGCTTGGCGGCTGCATCCAATACTGGACAGAAGCCGGTCCCCAAATCTCAGGAGACTTTTTTCAACAAACGGTTGGCTAAATCTGTGGACGCTAAGCCTGGGGCTGGAACTAAGGACAACGCACACCACAGTGATGGGATAACTATCCCCGAGATGTTTAAAAGCCCTCAACATATGAAGCACCTACTGCCCCCAGCCATGAGGTGGCCAACTATCTCTATAACCTTGCCTCAGTCACAGGAATTTTTGGAAGGCGGTAATTCTAATTTCGAGCTGGCACACCCTGCAAACTACAGCAACCCCTCTCAGGTCAGTGCTGATATCATTGATTTTAGTGATAATATGACTGCAGCTCCAAAGGGCTCTATCTTGACTGGATCACGCAACACAGTTGTTGGTTCTAACCTTGAGGGCTCACCAGCCGTGATTGCGGAGAGAGAAAATTGCACTCCACATGTTCTGACACTCAGTTTAAATGAAAATACAGTACTATCACAGGGCACAGAGGATGAGAGGTTCAACAGTGGGGTGCGGCTTGCTCACTCGAAGGAAGGTGAAGGCCTCAGAAGTCATGGGAGTAGTCATGAAGCTACTATCAATAATAGGTCAGTGAAGGATACTGAACCCGGACAAAATGAGGTGGCAGAATAATTTTTTTCACTATCAGATTAATCTGGGGATGTGGATGACTCTAGTACGTCAACTGAGCCAGAGTCTTATAGTAGCTACACTGCCTCTCCGACCTCCATGGCGGGGCGGAAAGACAATATACATGAAAGGAGATAAGAAAGCCAACCTCGTGAAAATGAATGTGGACAAAGCTAAGGACAAGAGGAAAAAGAAAAAGTCTGCAAGAGGGGCAAGAGCTATGTCATGTGATTATACAGCTACTCAGCAACTTCAAGATAACTCAGATAATCTGGTTAAAGGGCCAGCGGATCCTGCCCCTGGTATTGCAGGAAATTGTGAACCTCCTTCTCTGCACCTCATTTTTCAAACAATGATGTTACAACATAAACAGATACAAAGTGATAATAAAAAAGCCAGGGTTGCCAGCAAGCAGCTGCAAGTTTCAGTAAGTAAGATTGCAAAGACTTGCTCAGAGATTGGAGAGCGCATCGCTACAGTAGAGACTCGCACTAGTATATTAGAGACTGACGTGGTTGCAGTGGCACAGCAATCAGCCATGCATGAGTCGCAGCTAATAGACATTCAGTGGAAGTCGGCAACAACACAATAATCTCCATATTTTGGGGATTCAAGCGGGAGCGGAATGCCAATATATAAGGGCTTACATTGTTAAACTATTCAAAAGTGCCTTTCCTGAGTTAGAAAGCTCAGACTGGGTGAAGGAGATACAAAGAGCCCACCGGTTTCCATTACATCTGAAGAAACAAAGGGAAGCAGAAGAGGCTACGGCGAATCAGTCACGACCGAAGTCTGTAATTGTTTATTTTGGTAACTATTTGCTGCGGCAAGCGGTTTTCGAGAAAGCCCACCCTGACTCAAAAATTGATTGCGACCTGACTATTGTCATGCCACTGTGGAACGGCACAGGCGTTTGAGGCAAATGATAAATCCTTTTCAAGAGAAAGGGGTAGAAGCATATCTGCTGAATCCTGCCCGTCTCAAAGCTGTGTATAAGGGTACAGTACGGGTCTTCTCTTCAAAAGTTAAGGTTAAAGAGTATTTGCAAACCCTGACTTGATGATTATGACTTAGTCAGCCAAGGGCCCAAGTGCACGGGACTACAAGGCTTATGTATTATGAGAGCGGTAGCTGGCATTTGTTTTAATGTTTTTCAATATTTCACTTTTTCCTGGGTGTTTAACATGAAGTAGCTCTGGGGGATCAGGATTCTAGGATCAGAAGAGGCCCCTGCGTCTTTGGGGAGGGGGTATCCATCTTACAGACCTTCAGTCTGGTTGTCTCATTTGGTGGGAGTAGGAGGAGGGTTTGGGTGGGTGGAGGGACTGGGAAGGGTGTAGGCCTGGGGGTGTTATAGGGGGTGGATAGAGGAGGTCAGGAAGGGTAGGGAGGAGGAGATGCACAGTAAGCCAATGGTTTGAATTTAGTACATTTATAATTGAAGCTGCAGTGGTTCAGGTGTTTGTAAATAGAGATTTAAATGGGTCACGGTAGCAATCTGCGAATTGCCACGATAAACATTAGTGAGCTAAATGACGGCAAAAAAAGGTGTTTTGTAGCGGAAGGCTTAAAAACACTGAGGGCAGATATTATTTGCATGCAAGAGACGCATATTATTGGCTCCAAAAAACATTTGTAGGGATTTTCTAAGTATCAATTTTTGCCCCATTCAACACAAAGGACTTCAACGAAGGGCGTAGCAGTAGCGTAGCTGCTCAAACCAAATTGATAGAAGTTGTCAAGAGATCTGCGGACAAATTGAGTCAATGGGTGATTCTGGAGTGTATTATTGGCACATCCAGATTTACTTTGTGTTCAATCTATAGATATCATTTTGATGAACCGGAAGTAATTGACTTCTTCAATATAGAACTTGCAGCTTGGGCCTTACCGATTATAATCTGTGGGGATTTGAATATACACGTTGATAGCAGCATGCCTTGGCAGAACCATGTACAGTACATTGGTGCAGAGTCATGGACTGGTAGATGCTTGGCAGCAGTGTAAGGCTCCTGATCCAGGGTATACTTTTTTCTCTTATCCACATGGGACGTCTGTTCGGTTAGACTACTTTGTATTGTCAGCTTCACTGTGTGAGGGGTTAGTGGTTGAAAAATACCCAAGAATTATGTCTGACCATAGCCCCTTGGTGATAGAAATTTTGGTATTAAGTAAGGATCAGCATGCTAAGAGCTGGTCATTTGACTGGGGGTACTGTTGGATCAGGCATATGTTGCACATATGAAAAAGTGGATACCAGTTTTTTTTAAAGTTAATTGGGGGGTCTGCTCCAATTGGGGTGGTTTGGGATGCCTTAAAGGCAAGAATCCGGGGGGAGACTTTAAGTTACAGTTTAAGCAAAGAGAAAGTGCGCTCCAAATTTATAAGCGCTGCCCAGGCCAAGTTGGTTAGGCTGGAATCACAGATTGTGGAGTTGGCAAGGAATAACCTTCCTTTGCAAGAAGTTTTAAATCAAATTGCTGTGGTTAGGACCAGCCTTTCCCAGTTCTACTTAGAGCGGGGTGTCATTAAGGCTCAGACGCGTAGGCAGGAATGTTATGAATTAAGCGAGAAGGTGGGCAGGACTTTGGCTTACAAAACCAGACAAAAGATGACTTGTGATTTTATTAGTTCAGTTAAGGATAAAGATGGACAGATAGTGAAGGGAAGCTCGGCAGTGCTAAGAGTATTCAAAGAATATTATTTTACATTATAGCAACAGGAGGCACAGGATCCCCATGCCTAAGAACACAGAATTAATCAATATCTGGGCGCAACTCTTGGAGGGAGGCTGCATGAGGATGAATGGTGTCAATAGGCAACCCCCATTACATCTGAGGAGATCATTGTAGCATTGAACTCTTTGCCTAGTGATAGGGCCTCTGGCCCAGATATGATCCCCTTGGAGTTTTTTAAGGTGTTTTGCAGCGAACTGAGAAATGAATTTCTGATATTGTTTAAGGCAGTGCAGGATGGATTACATGCTCCAGCACCATGGCTGGCTGCTAATATTATAGTTAAAAAAAAAGATAAAGAACCCTTATTACCAAGCCCTTATCACCCGAGCTGTTTAATTAATGGGGATGCTAAACTCTATGCCAAGGTTCTTGCTACCAGACTGAGCCTAGTGATCCGCAAACTGGTTTCCCCTTGGCAACATGGTTTTATTCCTGGGCGGGGCACCTCTGATCATGTGAGATGGGTCATTGCCATGTTAGATGCACCCCAGGCCACAGGGACTCCAATGTCATTGATTTTATTGAATGCAGAGAAGGCCTTTGATCAGGTGAACTGGGCATACTTATGGGCAGTACTCCTTAATTATAATATAGACCCCAGATGTAATAGGGCTATTCAGGGTTTATATCCGAATCCCATTGCACGAATACAAATGGCCGGGGTGGGTTCTGAGCCTATTCATATTATAAGGGGCACAAGGCAGAGGTGTTCTTGTTCACCTCTGCTTTTCACTCTTTCATAGATCCACTCATAAGAAGACTGCTAGATAACAAATTAATTGCTCCAATGGAAATGACCGAGGCCTATGCCGTTGATATTGCTATTGCATCACCAGACCCAAGGGCATCTTTAACAGAAATAGAGAAACTGACGGCTAAGTTTGGTGAGGTTTTGGGTTATCTATTAAATAAGGCTAAGTGCCAAATAATGGTTAACAAATGGGTATCTCTTGAAGATAAGCGGAAAGTTGAGCAAGTGACTTATTTGGGGGTTAGGCTAACAACCAATCTTGATCCTATTGTTGATAATAATCTCGCCCCAGTGTTAGCCAAAACCAAAAAAGAATTACAACGTATGAACAACTTGTACCTCTTGATTGTAGGATGGTGTAGTTTAATCAAAATGCTCTTCCTTTCCCGGGTTTTGTACTTTTTCAGAACCATTCCACTAGAATTTAGTAATGATTGGCTCAAACGAATAGAAAACCTCGCTAGTAGCTTCATATGGTCCTTCTCTAGAACCCGCAGAGTATTTAAATATTTGGCTCTTCCAAGGATAAAAGGGGGATGGACAGTCCCCAATTTTCACCTGTATTACTGGGCTGCAGCTTTGCAATATATTCAGCTATTAATCATACATGACGATTGCAGTAAAGCGGCGAGGAATTATGTCCAACCATATATATAATGATATGGTGTAGCACAGCCAACGCCGCCTTTTTGAGAATAGTTGAACTAAGTTATTTAAAAAAAGGTAAACTTAAAATAATATGGTCAGCATTTACAGTATGGTCTCATATGAAATGTAGAATTAGAATTGAGCAGCTCAGCTATTATGCGCCTATACGGAATATGCTAATTCTTCCTGAAATTTTTAAGGATAAAGGCTGTGTTAAATGGGTACAAGGAGGTGATCGGAAAATAGGTGACATTTACAGTGGCAGGCAAATAAAATCATTTAGTGATTTGAAGGACGAATTCTCTCTTGACAGCAAAGATTTTTTTAAAGTTCTTACAAATTGAAGATTTTTTACTGTTGTCTTCTAGGAATGGCTTACTCAGGGAGAAAAAATTAGTTTTGGAGGTGCTTGACAACTTAGCTGATTCAGAACCTTTATTCGTCTTATTGGACCTCATGCCAGTTGATTTAGGGATACATATATAGAGATAATGGGCGAAGTATAGGAATGTCGGAAGCCTCAGTTTTAACCTCCTTAGACATGGCTCAATGGCTTTTGCTTTCTGCGAGGCTGCAAGCTCAGCATCATAAGACATTATTTAATTAATATTGTACCCCCAATAGGCTATCCAGATGGGGAAAATCAACGAGGACTCTTTGCCCCCGTAACAATGGCACGGGCTGATTTAGTTCACATGTTTTTTTTGTTGCAATAGGCTTCAAGTGTTCTTAACTGACATTGATAAGTTCTTGTCAAGGATTACACGGCAGGTAATTGGCTTAACACCTCAACTTGTACTATTAGGGATTGATGTAGAGGTGTGCATAGGCCAATCTCAATGGTTTCTGTTTCTAGCCATGGCTGTAACTCAGTGCTGTACCGCCTCAGACTGGTTGAAACAGGAATCACCCACGTTTAAGCAATGTCTGGCGTGTCTTCTTTCGATGTACCACTTGGAGATGGGCTTATATGAGCTTAACGGGCGCGCCCGCAGGAAGTGCGGTAAAAAAGTTTGGGCCCAACTAACTCACTGGTTAGCTACAATGTAACTGGTTGTATGACGGTAGCAAGAAATGGGGAAATGTTTACATGATATCAGCACTTTAATTCTTAAATGTTTCGAACACTGTGGCAATGCTTCTTTGGTTTGTCAAGAATTAACTGGTTTATTTTTTCTTTTTGTACCCTACCGTGCATCTTTTTAATAAAGAAAAAGCAATAACAAAAAAAAAGAGTACCCCTACTTTTCAAACACCTGTTCTGTCAATAGTGCCAGACACTAAATGATATTCATGACCAAAGGATAAGGCCAGAAGATTGAATATTATATTAAAAAGACTTCACAAACATGATGTTTTTAAACCATTTAGTGCTCACATTAAAACATTTGGGAAATAGAAGCTAGGATTGCAAACCTAAATACATGTTGTACAATAATAGATAAAGAATACATTCTGTTCTTTGTGGGACTTTCTCTTTCCTTCATTTCTTCTCAGTAATGATACTCACTTCCTTACCCATCTTACAGCTAATTTACACATTTGTCATTACCCACTTATCCTATGCTAGCTTCCTATTGTTCAGTTGTCCCTTACGTTGTTTATGTGTCAGCTTTAAATACAATTCTGTTCTTGACCTCTCCATATCCATCTTCTCCAGCCAAAGTGGAAGTAGTGAGGCATTTGTTGCTCTGAGCGTTAACCATTGCATTATCTTTATGCTTACTTCATCAATGCATTTCTTTTCATTATCGTTTTGGTCCCTCCTCCTTAATTTATATTACTTCTGGCCATCACTTCTTAGAAATTCCTTTTGTCACATTTCATTTTGATAAACGGTATATAGTTCTATGGAATACATAAATACCAGAGCATCTAAAAATTGAAAACCAAAGCTTCTTAGAAATGCTACATACTTGAGGATCCATTAAAACGACAAGTTATTTTTGTCACTTCAACAGATCAGCTTTGCAGCATCACTTGCTACCCTGAGTGACAAACGTCTGTTCCCCTCTTTTCTTCGGACTGTGACTAGTGTTTCCTTCCAGCCAGGTGCTGTAGTGGAGGTGTTACTTCACTTTGGCTGGACTTGGGTGGGAGTTCTGGCCTCCAACAATGAATTTGGTATTCAAGGCATTCAGAATCTGAAGAAGGAGGCCGAAAAGAAAGACATTTGCATTGAATTTTTAGAGACTTTGCCAACGCAGTCATCCTTGAGCCACATCGTTACAGTGATTCGAAGATCATCAGCAAAGGTCATAGTATGTTACGCTTTTGCAGCTCACATCATCCCCATCCTGAGGGAGGTGACTGTGCAGGGGATTTCGGACAAGGTGTGGCTTGGCATTGGAAGTTGGTTTTCCACTACTGTAATGTCTAAAAGAGATCTGTGGGAAACAATGAATGGAACCCTAGGCTTATCAGGATATAGCGGGCAAATCCCAGGACTGAAAAAATTCCTCTACAGTATCCACCCATCAAAAATAACTGGGGACATCTTCTTAAAGAGTTTCTGGGAGTATGCCTTCACCTGCACACTTCTAGGTGGATTGAACACCACTGATGGCAGAGGCATGTGCACTGGAAAAGAAAATGTGACACTTCTTGATTCTTCACTCTATGAGGTGCATTCTTTTAGGCATCCATATTATGCGTATAATGCTGTTTATTTGCTAGCCCAAGCACTGCATGATCTGCTTTCTTGCAAACCACAGGAAGGTCCTTTCATCAACAATTCATGTGCAGATCCTCAGAATTTTCACCCATGGCAGGTAAGTGCATTGAAACATTTTGCATATGCTTTTTGTCTATGGATCTAATTTATCTTGCTTTTTGGTAGTGGGTTTTCCAGTTTTGAAAATCAGTGGAATCTTTCATGTTAATAAAGAATCACTCATTTATCTCAAGACACAGATTCATAGAATTGACAAATTCTAATACGAAAGTATTCACATTTCAGAAATATTTTATGTAGTCCTACACAACTGAACTACATCACAATAGGACGTAAATGTTTTTCTGGGATTCAAGCTGCGTTCAGCAGGGCAAACCAGACTGACAATGTAACATCGGTGGCTGGGGTCTGGTGCCGGTCCCATGTAGCTTCTGGTTCTTTTATTGAAAAGGTACAGAAAATGTTCTAAGTGCAGGGAAAGAGTACACTCTAACAACACTAATGGGTCCAGGACCTTTTGGTCATCACTTAGGGAGTTAGGAATCAATCTCCAAGAAGCCACCAGCAGGACCAAGAGAAAATTCCTTTGGTACTGGTCTGCTATGCTCTTCTTGCAGTGTTTGTGTCCGGCAGCTTAACATGAGACTAGCTAACTAGCCCTTGAAGTCCACTCCTCTGCCCTAGGTACAATAGGAGCAGGTTATGCTCTTGGGGTTTCTCTCTACAGGTAACAAAGCAGCCTCAGTCCTTCTTTTGAGTTCCAGTTTTTAGGATCAGCAGGTGCAGTCCTCCTGTTTTTCACAGGGCCAACAGTATTCTTAAAAAGGTACCTGGGGTACATGGCACTGGCACATGGGTGGGAGAGACTACCTGACCAGTAGAAATAAAATTCTCATGGGCAACCCTATCCACCCTTACATCAAATCCTTTTGGTTTGGCACTAAACAATCCTACAGTGCATCTCTCTGCACAAATCCAGTTCTGGGACTGGGTTTCCCCCACTGCCTTTGGTGCCACCTTGGCCACTTACACAATGGCTAGGACAGGCTTAGTTGTAGGGTACACCTGCCTGTGGTAGGGGATTCCTTTTTTAAGCTTCTAGAGTTGGTAGCCTCATCCCTTATGCCATCCTGTCAGGAAGAGGTCACACCTACTCCAAGTCAAGGCCCTTTTGTCCCTTTCCTGAGAGCAAATCACATCTTCCAGCAGGCTGCCAAGCGACAGCTGGGGATTATCTCTGAAAGAGCTATTTAGAGGCTGTAGGCAGACAAGTGCCAACTTTCTGAAAGTGACATTTAAACAAAAAGTCATTTCAAATCTGACTTTACTATCAATTTGGATTTTAAGTTACTATTCATTTGAGTCCCTGCACTATAGTTTTAACTATTCACAAACTGAAATTATACATTATAACATGTGATAGTATATATCTAGTGATTTTCTATGGGAGTGTCAGCCTTGCCACAGTGACAAACAACTTTGGAGATTTTTCACTGTCTCTACATGTAAAACATAGATACACATGTCCTACATTGTAAATGCCTTGCACCCTGCCCTATGGGCATGTAGTGTCTACGTTAGAGGTGACTTATAAGTAAAACAAAGACAGGTTAAGGCCTGGCAAAAGGTTTATTTTGGCATGTAGAACTTGTATTTATAAAACTGCATATTCGGGCTGCCAGGGCCAAGCCTGAAGACATGCTTTATATTGTCACTTTAATGATGAAACATTGTGTGCTGAAATCCACTAGTAGTAACATTTAACTTCTAAGCCCTGGGTGCATGGAGTACCATATACTAAGGACATATGGTAAGTTAAAAATGACAATCAGACATTAGCCAATTGCAATTATACTTTAGGGGTCAGAGCATATACACTAGGCGCTGAATGTAAGGATCCCAGTGGTCAGAGTCAGTCAACTAGCACTAAAGAGGTCATCACAACCCTAGCGATCCTTAAACCGCCAGGGTCATGGTGGCGGTCTGACCACTGCCAAAGCAGTGGTCTTACAGATTTGACGTTGGTCTGACCACCACATTACGACCGTGGCAGTTGAGCCACGGTAAGACCGCCAGCACTGCCAGTGTTCCTCCACAGGAGGGACTGGAAATGCTGGTGGTCGTAATTCGCCAGGGCAGCAGCACCGCCCTGGGATTATGACCCCCCTCTCTGCCTGCTTTTACATGGCGGTAGCATAGGCAGTGCAGGGGCCCCCATGGCCAGCCGTGTCGCACTGTTCTCCATCTGCTTTGCTCTGCATCATTGCCACCGGCTCAATTATGAGCTGGTGTCAATGATGTAGGCTGTTTCCCACTGGGCCAGTGAGCAGAAACATTGTTTCCGCCTGCTGACCCAGTGGGAAACTCCTAATGGGGCACACAGGAAGGGAGCCACACTGGCGGCAACCAGACTGCAGGAGTTTGGCGGACAGCCTTTTCTTCCTCCAAACTCATAATGATCCCCCAAATCTTGAATAAAGTGGGGCAAAAATTAAGGATGATCCTGTAAAAATGGCATTTCCTCACAAGGATGTATGCACGCTCCATGACTCGATCCAATTCCCTTGATGTTCAGAATAGAAAGCGCTATGTTAGCCATTTTCTCATATATACCTATTACGTTATCTCCAAAGTGAACAAAAGTCATCTGTAATGTGATGAAAGAGAGGTTGCCATGCTAATCTGAAAAAAATCTAACCAACTATCAAGAAATATTCAAAGATGCAAAATTACTTTTTACAGCCAGTATTATGAGTTTCTAATGGTTCATAGAACCCTCCTTACTTAGATGGCAGTCTTAATATATAATCTGTACATGATTGTTTAAAAAGCATGTATATGCTCAATGAGTCCATCCAAACTCTTTGGTATACAACGTGGGGACCACTGTGTTCAGCATTTTTCTATTATGGTCTTACCAAAGGGACAGAAGTTAATGTGGTAGCCGATGAAAGGAGGGTCGCCATCTTAATGTGAGGTTGGAGCTGCAACCAATTGGTTATTTCTCATGTTTTCTGAGAGCGGGATGAAAGGATGGTGCTTGCACCATGCAAATTTGATGCAGCTTCTAAACTCCACTGTACCTACATAGGTGGGTCTTTATCTCAAACTGAGGTTTAAAACATCAAATATACCAAAATATCAATGACAATGCAGCATAAATGGGGCGGGCCAAGAGTCCAATTATGTTAATGCCTGCCCTTTCAAAGGGGGTGCCAACAACTGGTAGGGGAGTGATGAGAGCCTTGTGCTTTCCCTGATTCCCCCATGGTATGGAAGAATAGGACAGGACCTACAGAATGCATCTGACGCTGTCTTCAAGCCTAGTGTTGTCATGCCCCAAATGTCATGCCAGGGGTATATTGTGAGCCAAACCCAGTAGGAATATCCTGTAACACTGGGGGACCACCAGCTCACAGCCTGCTCCAGTACCAAGAGCCATAGCCTCACAATAAAGGAGATCATTCTACCAGTAGATTAGGTGATCCCCAAAGGTTTCACCTGCTGCATGGGCTAAGGCCTGATGCCTCAAACCCTCAAGAATGTAACACTCTTACTGAGCTTGGCAGAATTCTTCCCTGCTGGGCCCACCTTCAACCTGGCAGCTGGCGAGCTCATGTAGGGCAGCAGTGTCTTTTTCATTTGGCTTGGGGCTTTCTCTGCAGGGACCCTGTCAACCTTCACTGTGGGAACTTCAGGGGCTGATTTCCCAAGCTGTGTGGGCTGGCAGTTGTGTGGGCCTATGTTCCAGCCTCCAGACTCCCTTCACTCCCTTACCGGGGACCCATGGAACGTGTGATCATACAGATCCACACTGGAAATCCCAGCATCTCCAAGTGAGAGCTAAGCTCTACCTCTATCAGGGGACTGTGCTTGAGCTTGGCAGGGCTCAAAGCAACTTTCAGAGAACTTTAGACCAAATCCCCCTACTCAAAAGGAATCTGAGCCACCAGAGTGGCTCTCGTGATTGTCAGTGACTATGACTTGCCGGAATGTGATTATTGTCTTATGATCAAAGAACCCCTTTTCTTAGGATCAGACTGAAACTGGTTACCACTTTTCCCTTGAGAATTATTTTGGGGGATTTTGAGAACTTCCTGTTTTAACTTTTTCTCCCCTCTCTTTCATCTGTCGGGAACCCTGACCACCTTTGTAGGTGACCACTCAGATACCTTTTTGGACCCTCTAGTGCTAGCCCAGAGGACCGCTTCCTCTGCAAGCTTCCTGGGGGCAGTCAGCTTACTGTCAACTAGGTGCTGGTGCAACTCTGTAAAACAAGTGCTGAGCATGTGCTCTTTCATGATTAATTTGTACAACCCAACGTAACCATTAACTTTGCTGCCCCTCTACCAGTCATTCAGTGCCTTAGTGGAGTAATCATCAAGATCTACTCAGGATTGGTTGGGAAGCTTCTGTCTGTCAATGAATCTTTGACAATACTTCTTAGGGGTCAGCTCAAATTTGGCATGTATGATAGTTTTCATGGAAGTGTACTTAGTTTGGTCTCCAACATCTAATTTTAGAAGTGTGTCCCTCCCCACAGTAGGCATGTGTTTCTACAGACCACACCCCCGGTGCTCTGAAGGAACCTTGTGAACCCTCAGTGTAACTTCATAAGCAGAAAACGACTTATCAATGTAATCTCCCACTATATAAATGGCCACCAAATCTTTGGGTATAACAACCCTTTTGTCTCTATCAGGACTGCAGCAATCTACCTGTCTGTTCTTTATTCCAGTTTCACACTCAGTTCAAGAGCCAGTAAAAAAATATTTTCTGCTAAGTCCCTTTCCGCCTCCATCTTTAATTTGGTCATCTGCAGCTTCAATTCTCTCTCCTCCCTGCTCTCCCTCACCTCCTCTGGGGATAGGCCTTGAGAGGAAACACTGCTTCCTGCTTTTCCAGGGTGTCAAATTCATGGGTTCCCATCAGCAGCTGCAGGTGGGTTCTCAGAAGAGCCTTATTCAGGCTCTCCCAATCTATCATTCTCCTTGGAGATGTCTTCTGCCCAGGTCTTCAATGCCTTTTGAAATTCCACCTTCTTGATGGCATCCTTGGCAGGAACTCCCATCTCCTTCCAAAAGTCTTTAAGAGGAGCCACTGTGTAGATTTTCAAGTTAGCCAGCTCAAATTCCATGATTCCAGTTGTAGAACCAACAATCAGACATAGTTTTAAGAAAAAAATAAAAAATGCTAATCAGGGAAAATTAAACATTAAAAATGATCTTGGATGTGGATGATTAGTGTACTCCAAGTTACTGTATGGCACTAGACAAATACGAGTCCTATACCCAAATTTGGGTCGCTGATTGGCAGAGGTATGCACCCTGTCCAAGCAGGAACTGCAATCCTAGTCAGGGTACGTCAGATACACACCATACATTAACCTGTACTCACCCTCTGGTAGCTTGGCACAGAGAAGTCAGGCTTAACGCAAGAGTCAATGAGCAAATGGTTGCACTAGACCAGGTTAAGTCCAAAAGTTTAGGTTGACCACAGTGAAGCATGGATTGGATACAGTCTGATAAGTACAGCTGAAATTTTACCTTTTTAAGAATTGAGCCAAGAGTCCCGTTCGCAGGGAAGAAGTTCGCCAGGAGCAAGGAAAGCATTGCAGGTGGTGACCTGTGAGAGCGAAGAGTTGGCCAGATGTCATGGACGGGTGAGCTGGATCCTTTCGGTTGTGAGAGGCTCATCAAAGCAGGAGTCCAGCAGAGTAGTAGCTCAGCAGAGTGACAGTCTTTGTAGCAGCACAGCAGTCCTTCTTAATAGCAGAGTATTCACAGATCTAAAAGTGTACTGAGTTGGTGGTGTCAGAGGTCCAGTACTTATACCCAGTTGTGCCTTTAAAGTATGGAAGACTTCAAAGAAAGGTCTTTGAAGTGAACACAGGACCTCCCTTCCTGCCCCAGGGGGTATGCAGCCCTTTGTGTGGGATAGGACACTGCCCGTTTAGGTGTAGGTTTCATCTCCTTCCTCCCATCCTGCCCAAGTTAGCCTCTCGGGTTGTTGATGGTCCATCAGTCACACCTAAGCTCCCTTTGTGTGTGGCTGCCCGGAGGGAATGAACGCAGAGGCCCATCTATCACCCCGCCCCAGACATATTGGACACTGGCAATAGGCACCAAATGGCTAAAGTAAGAAAATACCAACTTTCTAAAAGTTTCATTGAAATTTTACATCTGGCTTTTTCATAAGTTGTGATTTTAAATTGTAAGTCCAGAGACACCAAACTTGACAAACATTTCTCTTCCATATTGGAAATTACACTAATAAGATGTAATAAGTTAATTCCAAAGTCATCCTAAGAGAGGAACAGGCCGTGCTGTAGTGAAAAACGACTTTGGGACATGTAAAACTTAAAAGTTATTTTTAAATACCTTGAACCCTGCTCTCTGGTTTATCGAGGGCCTACCTTAGGGGTGACCTATGTATATAAAAATGTAAGGTTTGAGCCTGGCAAAAGGTTTTTTTTGCCAGGTCGACATGGCAGTGTAAAACTACACACACAGGCTCAGCAATGGCAGGCCTGAGACAAGGTTAGATGATTACTTGTGGGGGTGGCACAACCAGTGCACAACCAGTGCTGCAGGCCCACAAGTAGCATTTAATTTACATGCCCTTAGCACATGTAGTGCACTTTACTAGGGACTCATAGGTAAATTAAATATGTAAATTGGGGTTAAGCCAATGTTACCATGATTAGGGTAGAGAGCATTAGCACATTAGCACTTTAACACTGGGTAGCAGTGGTAAAGTGCTCTGAGTCCTAAAGCTAACAAAAATGATGCCTATCATACGTTTACTGGTAATATGTAGTTACCCTGTTACTGAGGGAATGGCTACAATGCCAAGCTACCTGATTAAAATGACTGTCTGGCTGCTGAACCACTCTAAAGTATACTTAATACAACCTGAGTAACTTTAACAGAATATCGGGTAATGGTAATCTGACACTAAAATTTGCGGGGATCATTTGCCCTAAACAATGAATCATACTTATTGCAATCATCCTGTTACTTGCAAAACTAAACATAATAATAGCTATGTAACAACAAGTATTTATGCAGCTCATATACATTTTTCATAAATGGAACTATTCACCAAAAGCAGGCCAATTCCACTTGATCTTTGAGTCTCATAAGTTGCATTGTTGACAGAGTTTGAGTCTATAGGTTTCCTTTTTTTAGTAGGTGACAATGAACATTCTCACTGCAATCTCCAGCTGAGTGCTGGTATTCGAAAATGTAGTTGACTAATATGGAGCCCAACCTCTGCAAAATGTTATACTACTGTAGATATCTTATACTTGTACTATGTATGTTGCACCAGTGGCCATATAATCAAATTTTCACTTTTTGTTCAGCCTTACCAAGTTAGACCTTGAAATATCCCAAGTAAAACCCCTCTGATTTTTTATTTTGTTGCCTATGTATAAATGACTTGCTTCATTTCCTGTTATAAAAACATTGCAATGTGCACAGATTTTAGTAGGTCTTGTTAATTTCTTGTCCTCAGGGATTTCTGGGAGTTTTAATCATCTCGTCTTTCTACTTAAAACTTATTTTTGATTTTCCTTCTCAAATATGTGAACAATGCTTTTCTTCGAAAATCTCCTTGAAATTGTTTTCAGTCAGGAGTAAAGGCCATTGTTTAAAGACTCTCCTTTTAATCTGATTGCTCTCAGTGGAATACATGGATACACACACTATCCTTTTTTACTTTTCAAAATAGTTTTCAGCAACTCAGATCTGGACATAGATGATACCTTGAAGTTTGCTTGACCCTGTTTAGACATACGCTAACCCCTCTGATAAAACCTGTCATTCACCAGATCCATTTGATGTACAAAATCATAATGATGGCTCACTATTCTGATGACTTTCATGTGCTGACTAATTGGTAAATTTTGTTTTAAATTTCTTGAAGAAAACTCAAATAAAGTTAACAAATTGTTATGATTTGCTGTAAATGTGGTTCATATTCTCCCATCGTTTCTCTCAATTTTCACATCCAAAATGTTATTTGATTCTGATCAATATGGCAGATAAAATTTAACCTGGGGTGAAAATTTTAAAAAGATGTGCAGTAAATAAGTCTAGTTAATTGTGAAAGATTTATGTTACACCTGGCTGAGGAAGGAATTCCCCAGCATAAAAAAATAATAAATTATGGAGTAAATTGATTTGAGCGTAGGTGTACAAGATATTGGATTTTGGTGTTTCACAAGCTTTTCTATTGATTTTAACACAAGTCCACTCATTGCTCATTACTTGGCTAATAGACATCAAAGAAAACTATAACAGTCATTTGTAAGTGAATATCAGCTTTGGTGTAATTAACTACTTTTTCCAAGAATACTAAGCACTACAAAAGAGCACATTTGCAAATGTTTCTGTGAAGCAGTAGCTGTTTTCACTCAAAAGCTAAATGTTTATTTTCAGCAAGTAAATAAAAGGGCTGCCTTTATGAAGTTCTGCAGAAATCTCTTCCTTATTGGAGTATCACTAATTTCCTACATAATTGACCATCATTGACTTCAATGCTGTTAGAAAAGCTAATCTCATTATTGTCCCTATAAATTCATAGCAGTCTTACTGGGTACATATATAAGTGGCCTGCCATACTTTATTGACAGGCAACCAACCCTTGACATAAAATGACTCATACAGCCCAGGAGATTTTTCTTCATTCTCATATTACTCACTTCAGATGTTGCATTATGTGAAGAACAGCTGCATAAGAAACTCTGCTGGGGAAGAGGTGTTCTTCGACGCTAATGGAGACTCACCACCATTGATGGATCTGCTCTACTGGCACATGACCTCCAGAGACACCAGCCAGTTTGTGAAAGTGGGCACCTATAATGCCAATCGCCCACCTGGATATAAACTTACCATCAATAACAGTGCTATTTACTGGGGAGGAAAATACCCCCAGGTGAGAATTAGAAGTTACCACCGGTAAAACAATTGAATGTGACGTGGTGAATTTATTTCAGTTTCATAGGACTGAGCTTATAAAATGCCTCATAAAAATATGAGCAGAGAAAGTTAAAAAGCACAAAAATCTTGACATTTATTTCTCTATTTTTATATTTATTTTCTGTTTTCTCTTTTGTTTTTTTCTGTATAGACCAATTTTCTTGAGTTCTTCTTAAACAAGTTTGCAAAGTGTAAAAGTTTCAGTAATTGTCACAGATTTGCCAGAAAACTAATATATTTTCCCCAGTGAAATCAATATGTAGGGATGATGACCATATTAGACTTGGAGGTTTCAAGCTGGTATACAGGTAAATCGGTAATTTGACATTAGGGAGATCTGTTGCACATTAGCATGGGTAAGTCCAGAAAGAAGAGAATGTACAAAGATCAAATTCTTCATTTATTGCCACAATCAAGGTTCTATAGATCATTGCAAACTTCACATGCAGTTAAAAAGGGCACCTGCTATTCTGTTAAGAATCATCACCAATAGTACAGTTGAGAATAAATGTACAGATCTTGCCAATTTAAAAAGTTATTTGTGCACCAAATTTGGAGTTACATGAACAATTACCATCTCTCAGGGTGTACATTGACATTTACTATTACCAAAACATGAATTTACACTCACCAAAAGTGATGGACTTGGCCCGTTCTACAGGAACAACTACAAACTTTTTGCTTTCACCCTCCTGTATTTTGAACCCATTTTTCACTTTTATTACTGTGCACTCTTTGCCATTGCTAATCATTGCTAAAGTGCTTGTGCACTCTCCCTTAAATATGGTTTGATTGGCTTGCATCCAATCTGTACATTTACTTGTAAATCCCTAGTAAAGTGGCAGTACATGTACCCAGGGCAAGTATGTTAAATGCTAGAAGTGGGTCTGCAGCACTGATTATACCATCTACTTAAGTAGCCTTTAAACATGTCCCAGGCCTACAATTGAAGCCTCTGTGTGCAGTTTTAAACGGCCTTCCTTTTTTTATACATGTAAGTCACCTCTAGGGAAGGACCTTCACAGCCCAGAGGGCAGAGTACAGTGTATCTAAAAGGTTGCACATGTACTTTTAAGTTTTACATCTTCTCATTATGAAAAAGTCTTAACTTTATTTATCACTGCTGTGAGGCCTACCTCTGCCTTTGCATAACATTGAGTTGCCATATTACATTTACTAAGTGCTAATGTTTGATTGGGAACAGATAAATACTTCATGTTTGATGTCTGAGAAACTGCAATTAAAATCCTCTTTACTGTTAATGTCGGATTTTAAGTCTCAGTTTTGAAAATGCCACTTTTAGATAGTTAGCATTGTCCTCCCATAACTATTTAGTGACTGCAGTCTGGTGCTGTGTCAGATGTAGTTGGCAGTTGGACAGCCACACAGTAGAGTGATTTAGTGTGCTTGGATCAGCCATACACTGGCACAATGGGTGTCAGAACTGAGCACTGCCCCACTTGCAAGGCTGTACCCTGCAGTCACCCAAAGAACTTGTCACCACTGCATTGTTCCTATAGCCAGCTTGGAGCCAGAGCTGGGGAGGCAGGTAACATCAAGGATACCAAAGGAAACTCTCTAGAAGCACCAGATATAAATATTGGACCCTCAGACTAAACTCTTCATCACACCATTGGACCTGTTGGAAACTCAGAGGAACTTCCGTGCTGCCCTGAAAGAAGAACTCCTACTTTGTTACCCAGCTACCTGTTGCCTTGCTGTCTAGGTGAAGGACTGGACTTGCATCTTGAACCCAGGACCAGCAGCGGTACTCAAAGGACTAGTTGGCTGGCCTTCTGATCAGACCTTCAGGGACAGAAAAGTCTCCAACAAACTTCAACCTAGCACCTGGACTCTATCTGCCCACAAGAGATGCCACCGCAGTCCTGGACCCTGCAAAGTGGTCCTGATGTTGCTCTGCCAGCCCAAACTGTGGTCCAAGAAGAACTGATACAGGGCAACATATCACCTTGCAGTCTGGCATCAGAGCTGCCCCTACCTGATGCAGCCTCAACATAAGACCAAGCAACACTTCCCAAACTGGATTTAAGGTGCTTTGTTCAAAAATCCTAATTTGGTCCCTGTATCCATACCATGCTCCATCCCAGTCAGCCGGAACCTGTGACTTTGTCCTGGTCCAAAGCAATTAGATACTCACAGCTTATGCTTTATGCTTCTCAGTACACTCTTCAATTAAATCTTTAAAATTACGTGTCTCCAGTTCTAATGATTGGATTTTTGGTCTTTTGTGTCAAATATTTAATTACATTTTTCCCTATTTTTTTTATTTTGTGTGGGATTGAGACTTGTGTTGAGTTTTCGCACTAGTGCCAAGCTGCCAAAGGGTTGAGCGCAAGTTAATTTGGGGTTTGCTTTTTTCTCATCCTGAGTAGGGTTTCACCCTCGCCAACCAGTAACCCAACTTCCAACCCACTTATTCAAACACACACTCGATATTATGACATCATTGTGGTTAAATTTTACGTGTGAAATATCTGTTCAAGTGGATAGACAAATAATTCTAAGGCACATTGCCACCTATATCTTGTCAGACACTTGCTTCTGACAAAAGCAGACATATATCTGTATCAATGATGGCACTAGTTAAGGAACAACTTACAAATTTGGTGGGAGCATGGAAAATGGGTTTTCTCCTTAAGTTAAAATATTTCCATGTGATGACGGAAAAAAATGTAAAAAGTATCAAAGTAATTAGCATACGTAATTGTATACCTGTCACTTTTATGTGTGCAAGAATGAATTCAGGTAGGAGGAAAACAGAACTCGGTAATCTGAGTAAAGTACATTTTTGCAGTCTCGACAGAGTGCTCTCGGAATGCCGTCAATATGTCAATAATGTCAGACATTTACTGCAAATTTATCGGATTTATTATCCAACATTTTTGGGAGTTAGACCATAAGTTTTTATAGCCATACTAGATGAAAAAGCAAAGTGAAAGAGATGTTAGAACTTGGACGTGAAATAGTGCAAAACCCACACCTAAAGACCTCATGTAAGAGGAAAAGTCTGTATACGTAGCCAGACTTCACCTGGGAGAAAGCTTTTCTGCAAAGAATTGTTTCCGTGAAAGCATTAAGAAAAAAACTCTCAGACACAGGAAAATGTAGCTGCTATAAGTAGGATCTGCTGGGTGTTTCCACAAATAAGTCTACTTTTAGCAGAAAATTTGACGGTTTCACTAACAAAGGTATGCTTGTAATTGTTATCCGTAACGATATGTATTTCTGCAATTCTCTATACCCACGATTTACTACATACTGACACGGAATACAATTTGTCGATGTATTTTAGCCAGAAATGAAAGATTACAGCCACAGCAGTAAGTGCCACCAATCAAGCAAATGCGATGGCTTCCTCGGTTATTTGTAGGCATAGGCAGGCATCCTAAACTTTGTGGGCATGGTGCTTGTTTTTACCGAATCAGATAACTGCACTTAAATTGTGAAGGTGATTTAGAAATCATGGAAGTGCAACCTCTGTCATTACGCATCTGCCTTTTTTACACACTAATTTGAGCCAAATTATCAATGGTTTTACCTTATTTTTCTGTTTTGCCTTTTTATCACTTGGTTGGTTATGTATCACATGCTTTCCAGCAATACATCAAGCAAATAAACCAAATATACAAAAAATACAAAAATAGATGAATGTTTACTAGCTAATGATGCAAAAGTAACAAGAGGCCAAAACAAGCGATAATAGGAGGCTCCAAGGTTGGTGTATATGCAAAAGAGAAGACGACGTAGCAGAGCATTGTTGGGAAAGAGGAGTGAATAGCCAGAACAGAAGCTGAAGAAATAAGAGGAAAGCATGAATAGAAAAGAAGCAAAACGTTTCTATGGCGATGGACTGAACTGGACCTTGCTGATAGCATAGGTGAGTGAAAGAGATGAAAATTTAGAGTGACAGGAAGGCGAGTGATAGTCTTTGTGAAGTTGCTCCTCATCAGTATGGAAACATGATGTTCTTAGATTCATGTGCCACCTGATTAACGCCTTAATCCTAATCTGAGACTTCTGGATTTTTTTGAATTTCACTGACACCTTCCCTTTTCATTCCTTATTTCACCTGTCTCTGCCTCTTATCAACTACACAGGTCAATATTACACGCAATTCATTTAACTGTCCGGGGCCTTCCTTAATGTTTTACCCGTTGAAACAGCTAGCTGCCGCTTGATAGGCTTTTAACTCTCCGAACCTGAATCTCTTTGGGTACCACCTGTGACTTATTGAACGTCACCGAACCCATATGTTAGAAATGGGGTCTTTGGTTGGCAGTCAGGTTACTCTCTGTCCAAGCAAGGACCCTCACCCTAGTCCGGGTAAAGGAGAATCACCCTCAGTTAACCCCCACTCACCCCCTTGGTGGCTTGGCATGAGCAGGCAAACTTAACTTCAGAAGCAATGTGTAAAGTATTTGTACCAACACACACAGTAACTCAGTGGAAACACTACAAAATGACACCACACAGGTTTAGAAAATAGGAAATATTTATCTAAATAAAACAAGACCAAAACAACAAAAATCCAACATACACAAGTTAAGATATGAATTTTAAAAAGCACAAGAGCCTTAAATCCTTTAGAAAACAGTGAGAACGTTGTTAGCATACAAAAGTACCTGGGTAGCATCAAAATAAATCTGCACGGACGAACGTGCATCGGAAGAGGCCAGCGATGCATTGATTTCTCACCCTCAAGAGAGAACGTGCGTCGTTCCTCCTCCGGTCGGTCGGCGTGCTTCGTTTATTCTTGGCACCTCGGGTCCGGACAGGCTTTGCATTGTTTTTCCGCGCCCAGTGAAGTTGCGTTGAAAATCTGGTCACACGGTATCACAAAACCACGCTACGTGGGGTTTGCATTGTTTCTCCAGCCGCGTTGCATGAATCTTCCAGCTGCGATGCAGACGGAGTGCTGATTTCAGCCACGAAGCCGGCGGCATGTCGTTTTATCGTCCGCAACACGGAGGTGCATCAAAAATGTCCCCGCATAACGGTCTGTGCATGGATTTTCAGTTCTTGGTTGCCAGCTTCACCTCTCAAGGGCCCAGGGACTGGATAGAGCACCATTTGGCAGGGCAGGCGTCTCAGCAGAGAGTCCAGGTGCTGGCAGGGGAAGTCTTTGATGGCTCTGAGACTTCAACAACAGGAGGCAAGCTCAGTTCAAGCCCTTGGAGATTCTTCTTCAAGCAGGAATGCACAGCAAAGTCTATTGTTTGCCCCCTTTCACAGGCAGAAGCAGCAACTGCAGGATAGCCCAACAAAACACAGTCACAGGCAGGGGCAGCACTTCTCTGCAGCTCTTCAGTTCTTCTCCTTGGTAGAGGCTCCTCTCGAATCCAGACGTGATCTTGAAGAAATCTGATTTTCAGGGGTTTTGGGTGCTCTTCTTACACTCCTTTCTGCCTTTGAAGTAGGCAAACTTCAAAGAGAAGTCTCCCTTGTTTGTAAGATCCTGCCTTGCCCAGGCCATGCCATAGATGCACATCAAGGGTATGAGGACTGCATTGTGTGAGGGCAGGCACAGCCCTTTCAGGTGTAAGTGACCACTTCTCCCCTCCCCTCAGCCCAGATGGCCCATCAGGATATGGAGGCTACACCCCAGCTCCCTTCGTGTCACTGTCTAGAGGAGAGGTGTCAACATCCCAACTGTCACACTGACCCAGACAGGGAATCCACAAACAAGCAGAGTTACAGAATGGTTTAAGCAAGAAAATGTCTACTTTCTAAAAGTGACATTTTCAAACACATAATCTATAAACCAACTTCACTAAAAGATGTATTTTTAAATTGTGAGTTCAGAGACCCCAAACTCCACATGTCTATCTGCTCCCAAATGGAATCTGTGCTTTAATAATATTTAAAGACAGCCCCCATGTTAAACTATGAGAGAGATAGGCCTTGCAACAGTGAAAAACGAATTTGCAGTATTTCACTGTGAGGACATGTAGAAACACATAAGCACATGTCCCACCTTTAACATACACTGCACCTACCCATGGGGCTACCTAGGGCCTACCTTTGGGGAGCCTGACATGTATAAACAGGGAAGGTTTAGGCCTGGCAAGTAGGTACATTTGCCAAGTTGAATTGGGAGTTTTAAACTGAACATACAGACACTGCAGTGGCAGGCCTGAGCCATGTTCACAGGGCTGCTTGTGTGTGGCACAATCAGTGCTGCAGGCCCACTAGTAGCATTTGATTTACAGGCCCTGGGCACTTCTAGTGCACTGTACTAGGGACTTACTAGTAAATCAAATATGCCAATCATGGAAAGCCAATTATACATAGCAGTGGTAAAGTGCTGAGTGTATCCAAAAACAGCAAAAACAGAGTCCAGCACACATCAACAACCTAGGAAACCAAGGCAAAAATTTTGGGGGGACCACGCCAAGGATGCCAAGTCTAACACCATCCATTGGCTAGATGTAAACTCCCTCATCTTCTTAAAAGAACCTGTTACTACTTTGTACGACACTCCGAAGCTGCTTGCACCTTTCCAAAAAGTCATATACTTACAGATTTTGCTGTACAAAAATATAAATAGATAAATAAATGAAAGTTTTCTCAGAAATAATGCCAGGAATCTATAGGATAGCAGAAATTCTGTTGCATGCTGAGGACGTCCGTCAAAGCCCTGCAAATGCTTACGGCCACCTAAAACTCTCGGGCCCATATTTATGGGAAAGTGACACAATGCAGTGCAGCAAGTCACCTTGCTGTGCTGTAATGCGTCTCTGGGAAATTGCAGGAAGGTGCAGTATTGAAGGCATGCAGCGCATCCCTACCATTTTCTCCTGGTCTGGCACACAATGTGATGCCTACCACCAATGCAGGCACCCTTTCACCATGGTGCACGGTGCCTGCACTGCATGCAGGATTGTATTTGTGTGGGAAGAGGCATCTCCCTGCATAAAACAGTCCTGGGAGGCTTTTTCCTTTTTCTACGTGTGCTGCAGTATGCAGTACACGTAGAAAAAGAAAATAATGAGGAGAAGAAGTAATATTTCTCTCCGTCCCACCTCCCCTGGGGGGGCGGGTATAAGATTCTGGTGTGGCCCAGGTTTACAAGGCTTGTAAATCTGTGGATGCATCAAAATTCAGAGTTGCATGGTATCATCCACCGCAGTGCTCATGGAATGCCTACCCAGGGCAGAGTAGGGCAACGCAGTCACTTACGCTGCGTTGCGCGAACCAGATTTAAGAGGCCACTCAAAGACACGCAAAATGGCTTTGCATGGATTCATAAATCTGACTTAGATCCTTGCTTCATGTATCTACCACTTTGTGTGATGCAAACATGATGCACGGCTCTTGTAAAAATACCCTTCAGTAGTAGCTCAAGAGCAGGAATGGGCACTGCTTCCTGATTTAAGGATGATATTATTGTAATCGTTTGCCTTTTCAGAAAGATGATGTTCAGCTCTCAAGATTGTCTTCTTGCCAGGCCCTGAGCATTTTTCAGCCCATTCGCAGCTCACTTCAGACTCTCACTAGACACTGCACTGCAATTATGGTTGTCAAGTATATTTACCTAGAGGGATGTATAACATAAATCAAGTGCTGCGAACACTAAGTTTAGACTCAGTCTCTGCCACAGTTTTGGGCTGGCTGGTGTTTTACATAGGAGCAGTGCTATTTTACTAGTGGCAGCGGCTGCCAATCTCAAGGAGAGATAGGGGATGAGGTTGACAGGATGAAATGAATCAAAAATATATTTTAAAAAACCTTACCTGTCCTGCTGCTGCTGTCTGCCGCCTTGCTCCTCTGCTCTTCTGGTGTCACAGCAGTCCTTGGGACACCAGCACAGGCTCCCCATGCAATCCTGACACTGCTCTCATGCTCTAGCTAGCATGAGAGCAGTGCCAGGATTGGTCTGAGGAACTTGGTCTGCTGCTCAGACAGTGCACTGGAGACTGCAGTTTTGCCAACCCGGCTGTGTAACACAGTGACACAGTGTGCAGCTCAAGAATGGCTTGCGTTCTCAGCTGTGATTTACACATATCACATGCTGAAAATACCTCCCACTAGCATGAGTAGTCTACTGACTGTCCAATGAAATATGAAATGCTGCGTCAACCTTGCTAGCATTCACTGGTTTGGCATCCAGGATATAATGTACTCTCCAATAAATGTTTCACCCACAATACTTGCTGACCTGCAGGCAACTGAAAGCAAGATTCACAAATGACTCCTTCCTTGTTTCTATTTTAAATCGCTGCTACAGACAGCATTAACTGTCTGTATGGAGACTAGTTGTTGGAATTAATTCAAATATATAACATGTACAAAAAGAGGGATTTGGGTCATGATTGGATAGTTTAACTTTCAATCTCAGTTGTCTGCAATTGAGTCAATGACTTTTTTCCATATTCTACTTTTTGCCTTAGCCAGGGGCACGGGAAAAATCCGGAACAACTCATCCAGAACCACACCTGCGTTGTTCATGCAAGTGGAACTATGCTTGCCTGAACAGGCAGGCCTTTTTCTCTGCCTTAACCACGCATTGCTGCACAATGCACATGTGTGGTTAAGACAGAGAAAAAGGAAGATTCCTTGGGAGAGGACACGGTCAGGTAAGTGGGACTGGGGCAGGGTTGGGGGTAGCTTTTAGGGGTGAGGCGGGGTGAAGGGGTTGGGTTGGTTAGGTTTTTAATTTTTTTTAAGGGGTGTGGGGGGATCGGTACTATGGTTTTTAGGGCAGGGGTGGGGGTCGGGATTATTTTGTTTTGGGGTTATTTTGTATTTAGGGGGATAGGGGTTTGAGTTTTTAAGGGCGGGGGTCAGGATAATTTTGTATTTGGGGCGAGTGAGGGGTCGGGATTTTGGGGTCAGGTGGGGGGTCGGGTGAGTTTGTATTGGAGGGTTGGGAAAATTATGTTTTCAGGGCAGGTGGGGGGGTGTGTTTTTAGAGGTGGGGGTTGGGGTAATTTTGTATTTACGGGGTGGGGGTTTAGTTTTTAGGTGTGGTCATGGGGGCAGGGGTAATTTTGTATTTAGGGAGGGTGGGAGGCAGGTAATTGGGGGTGGGAGGGTTCAGGATAATTCTGTATTTAGGGCGGGTGTGTTTTTATGGGGGGGTCGGGGTAATTTTGTATTTAGGGTGGGTGGGAGGGTCGGGTTTTTAGGGGGGGTGGGGTTTGGGGTCATTTTGTATTCAGGGTGGGTGGGGGGGTTGGGTTTTTAGGGGCAGGAGTGGGGGAATGGGGTAATTTTGTATTCAGGGCAGCTTGGGGGGTCGGGTTTTTAGGGGCAGGGGAGGAGTGTTGGGGCAATTTTGTATTTAGGTGGGTGGGGGTTATTAGGGGTGGGGGCTGGGATAATTTTGTATTTAAGGCAGGGGGATTTTTAGGGGTGGGGATCGGGATGATTTCATATTTAGGGCGGGTGGGAGGTCGGGGTTTCAGGGTCAGGCGTGGGATGTTGGGGTATTTTTGTGTTCAGGGCAGGCATGGGGGTTGGGTTTTTAGAGGCAGGGGTGGGGGGTCGCGGTAATTTTGTTTTCAGGGGTTGGGGTGGGGGTTGGTTTTAGGGCTTATGGGTGGGTGGAGGGTATCGGGGTAGTTTTTAAAGGTGGGGGTCTGGGTACTTCTGTTCTTAGGGGTGGGGGTCGGGGTAATTTTGTTTTTTGGGGTTGGGTTTTTTATTTTTGGGGGTGGGGGTGGGGGTCGGTTTTAGGGCTCAGGGTGGGTGGGGGTAGTTTTTAAGGGTGGGGGGTGGCATGCGACAACCATGCATGCCGTTTCTACACATGCCTTTACTAGGCATGTCTTTACAACTAAAAATCATTGTAAAGGCATGCGTGGTAAATGTATGCATAGAAACAACGCAGTCGTTGATCCGACCGAGTTGTTCAGGCATGCGTGGTTGCTGCATGCGTGGTTCCATCATACAACCCAGGGGCACTTCGGCCTCACGGTACTCTGACTGGATGAGTTGTATCTTCACACTACAAACTTCAGTAGAGCCTTTTTTGTTTGGTGTTCAGCACTCCATGCAGTGCTTTCTCTCACACTTCCTTTTTCCTCCTTCTCCTCTAGTTCTTTTCACATACCCCACTCTCCGATGCCCCTTACCTGTTTCCATCCTGCTTGACTTTTGAAAACTTGTATTTACTTGTTTATTTATTTAAACTTATGGTGGCACAACAGCTACCTTCTTATACACGGCTGCTTCATTCCTTTTTTTGGCATCATGCACTCTTGTTTTCCACTATTGTTGTATTTTAATATACCGTGCAAACATGGCCGTCTCCAATGTGAGAAAGTTAGTGGTGAACCTCCTGAGTAACAACATATATGCACATGCTTCACGAGGCACGGATGCACATCAGAAGCCATCTTGAAATTGGTTTACTTTCACAAAAAAAACCATGGCGACATTGATGACCGTGTGCACATGCACCTTGATGCCTATGTCTGCAAACGATTGGCAAAAAGAATTGGCAAATGCAGTAGCCAGGCATTTAATAGCTGAGACCTATTAGCTTTGCTGATGCTGTTTTTTGGCAGCGCTGTTTTCTACCTGGCAGCAAGTTGGTATAAAGGATGATTTATAAAAAAAGAAATGAATTCCTGTTGCTTCCATTGAAATACGTAATGACTGTTGTGCCAAATATTCTGCCACATTATGATACCAATGTAAAACATCAATAATTTTTTCACCACCCCCTCTTCTAGGTCCCTTTGTCAGTCTGTAGTAAAAGCTGTGCTCCAGGATACAGAAAATCATTGATTGAAGGACGTCCTCGTTGCTGTTTCTCCTGTGTGCCTTGTCCTGATGGAAGCATCAACAACCAAACAGGTGGGATTTGCTAATTTTCCATCTTAAGATAATAAAGCGATGGAGTGGTATGAAAGATTCATTTGTGAAGGCACTGAATCTGATGCATCTGGCCAGAGCCCTCAACAACAGAATCCGATGGGATCTATAATGGAATAGGCTGGGATAATGAGTGAATCCTATGGAAGTGCTTAAACGTAGAGCACCCCTTATAAATCCACAGGCTTTAGCCAGAACCCCAATCCTGGCAAGCCAAGTGTCTTTCTGTTGTGTTTCACTTTAGAATGAGTCCATGTCTTATTACTAGTCCTCCTGAATGTACAGGATTCACACGCCAACATGATGTACAGAGGTGTTCTTATGTTCCCTTTGGGAATTACCCTTAGCTGAAGCCGTCTCTCCTGTTAATCAATCAATCAGTTGACTTGTAGAGCGAGACATATCACCCATGAGGGTATATATGTGCTCACAGTGTGGAGTCTGAGTTGAAGAGCTAGGTTTTAAGCTCCCTACTGAATTCCTGCAGACCTTTTAAGACACCTATTACATGAATTTCTGAACCCATAGACATGCACCTGCCGACTAAAGTGCACCTCTGAATTTGAAGGCTCATTTTATCTTCAGCATGCAAATTTCTGTCTGAATTGGCATGATCCCTGGGCATTCGTGCAACACAGGTAGCACATTCCCACATTTAATTAGCATGTTATGAAACACTCGTTTACCAATTTCACTATTTTAAGCTATAAAACAACACCCATGTGGAAAGGGTTTTAGCTTTAAGTCCTACATGCACAACTCCTGACAAACTTGGTCAACCTATTTACACGAAGACTAGAATTACTTTTTTTTCTTGTTTCAAAGTAACTTGTTTGTCCTGGGTACGAACAGGTCATTCTTTCACCTGGGTAGAAAAAAGCCACTCTTCCTCCAGAAAGTCGGTAGATCAATTTCTGTCTTTAGAACATTTGTGTCATTAGTCATAATTCAATGGCCATTAAATGAAGACATCTCATAAAACTCGCTTCTTTGTAAAAGTTTCCTCTTTCCATGACAACTTTTCGTTTTATCCAAGCCATGTGTCAGCCACAGACTTGCATCTCAGTCAGTCAATCCACTTCCTAAAATCATTCAATTATTGTTCGAACCTGAGGTCCCATACACTTCAGTTTTGCCCACACGTGTATCTCTTTTCCTTGTGCGTGCTAAGCCCAAAGGTATCCATTCCTCTCTCCACAAAATGATATTTCCCTTTTCTTTATCTCATGCCATGATTTTACTGAAAAGGAAAAGGATACAATTGGAAAGTAAAAGGGTTGTAATTCCAGACGTTTCACTATAACGTCAGAACTGTCCACATTCATAGTCATTTTGAATATTTAGCTCCCAGCTGTTTATTTATAAATCCTAGGCTCTGTTATGAAATTTCGTAATGTTATTAAAGGGTTTATCCAATTCCTTTTATATACTTTGGAATCCTCAATTTATTTAATCAGAAATATTTGCACTTAGTCTGTATTGTTCCAACATATGCTACTGCCAGGGCTTCTGTGATACTGTCATGCCTTTTTATAAAAACATTTTATTGTGGACACTTCAATGACAATTGCATTAGGTACTAATATTAAAAAAGAACATGTGTCAAATAATTGTTATAAAAAAAAAAGTCTTGCCAAAAATTAGCTCCAGTATTCCACCTCCCAGTGCACTGGGCAACAGAGCTGTGGACATATATACACCATCACTCCACTGTTCCGCTCATTGCCCAGCCACAAATGATGAAGGCAAGTTATATTGAGGTAAGAGAAGCTACTCCCCAGTATCAGGTGGGCCACATAAAAAACATTTAAAAAAATCAGATGAAACCCTTGAAATATAGAGCTACGAACTGAAAGCATGGATTAAGAAAATATGGTACCACTACTTAAGTGAGATGCACCATGACCCTCAGGCCATCGACAAGATGCCAAGGGTTACGCCTACCAAGGGAAGAGAGCAATCATTGTGCAGACTATCAGATCAAGAAGTGAAAGAATTCCTTGAGTTGTATCTTCTGTTTAAACTTTGAAGAAATGGCAAAATATCCTCATTTTTCTGGTAGGATTAACTGGCTTCAGGAGACAAAATGTCAGGCATATTCTCGATAATATAGAGAGAATTTCGATACAATTCAATATTCTCTTTCTGCCTGTCTTGCATTATCTGGCTTCCAGAACATCTTTGCATATTATACTCTACCACTGAAGAAATTCCTATGCCAATGAATGATTTTATTAATCACTGTTTGATCTGCCTGAGGATTTTATGGTATTTCTACCATGAAAACCATCCCAGAACAGTCTGCCCCAAGACATATTCATAGCGTTAGGCCAAAAAGTAAGGGCTCTTCGAGGCCGGTGTTAAAAAGGAGAAATGTTCTAATTTCTCGTAACTATTCCAACATTGCACGTGTGTTATGTTGTAAAGGGCTGTAAACAGTATTTTGAACTGAAACTGTATGCTTCCAGTACAAACCCTATGCTAGACATTACACACTGTGGCTCAAGGATATGTTGGTGTTGAACATCTGGCTTGAAGAGAGCAGGAACAGGAGGAGAGAGAAACAGCAACATATCTCAGTCGTGCTGCCATCTCCCTTTCACACAAAGCAGCTCTGCAGCTTTGGTCCCAAATGTACACAATTCCGCTAAAGCATCAAGGTGCATTTACGAAATTATTAACAAGTCAGCCTAATGCACCCTCACTGACTCCTGAGCATATCCACCCAATGCTCTTCCTCCCTCTAGTAGTCCTCAACCCTATACTCGAAGTGTATTTCAGCTGATTTTCTTGCGATTTTCTATAACCTTTCCTCAACCTGTCACTAGTTTCCTTTATTCCTTCTGCCCAATCCTATATACTCTGTTCTACTTGCCCTGCCCTCTCCTGACCTTCTGCCCTCAACCTTCACTTGCCTATTTCCTGATCTTCCAGATCATTTCATTTATTTAACATTTCCCAAAATGCCAGCATTCTCCCTCATGTTCCTCTACCACAATGAACCATATTTTCATCATTGACATGTATGTGTCAAGAGAATCAGTCTTAGAACATAATTATTCTGCATTAATATTGCCTCTTAGATGTTCATTTCTACAATTATATATTGTAACCTTTATTTCCCCTACAGTTGCCCTGTCACTGCCAATAGCATCCCAAGAAACTGGGTGATGTTTTTGAAGTACCACCCTCAAATCCTGAGGCACCCAACACTTTCTTCATCTACAAAAAAAACAATAAAAGAGTTGTGAAGTGAGCCAAGGGAATGAAAATAGACCACAATTTACATGGAGACATCTAGAAATTAACCAATAATAATCGAGCTCAAATTCCTTGAACCATTTTATAGGATCCAGAGAGCTGCACAATGACACAATCCTTAACCTGAGCTTTTTCTGGACTGTCCCTGGTCTAGGATGAAACACAATTGCTTCACTCTAGTGAAACTTGAGCTCATAACCCTGTATAGACGTTTTGAATATGGAGAGAACTGTCCTTTGCTTTCCGAGCAGGGAAGGACTTCTCCTGGAAGCCACAACTCCCAGTTTTTCAACTTTCAAGTGTTGCACAGTAGTGGGCATGTTGCAAACTGGTCTTCACCTCTTTAGCTATGCTTTTTGTAAGTCACAACATGTGGAACAATGCTGGGTGCTGCGTGAATGAGCAGTTGTCCAAAATACCCTCTAGTAGTCTAGAACTGCCCTGCCCATGTTAGACAAAGGGCTGGTCACACCACCACCAAATAGAGTCAGTTTGACCCCTATATTGCACATTTGTTCTGTTTTTGAAACCTGGAAGGTCATTTATTTCCTGACATGGTGCATACCAAGCTGAAAATGAGGGATGGATCCATCTAGAAGGGAGTATGGTATTCAAGCAAGTAGCCATATTGGTTTATTGGTCACAGAAGGTTGCTGATTTGATCGCTTCCATTAAGAACATAAGACATCCTCTTTCTCTTCTTCTGATGAGTGGCATCATGTCGGATGGAAAAGTAATTAATGGATCTTTCACCAGTAATTCTCAAACTTTTACCTACTCAAAGCATTCATTGCAGATAGACCTTGGTAATTCTTGATATCCTGTTCTGGCTGAATTTACACAAGAAAATGATGGTGGTGTAAATGAAAGTTGCACTGCAAACTTTAATAGTAGTGGTGGTAGCAGTGGTGTGGTAGGAGTACTATGGTGCAAGGGGAATAAAAAGAGTGAAACTGATTTCATGTTATATATTCAGATTTTTTAATCTTTGGTGGAGTAACATGGCATAGAGACACATGAAAGACGTGGCAGTTGCACTCTTTTTAAGGTTTCATGCTAGAGCTTGTGATGTCCCACAAACACTTGAAACAGTGGCTGTGAAAAGTAATCTGTAAATTGTTTAACCCCTTGGCTGCTAAGCCTTCTCCCCCTAGAATGATAAGCCCTTTATGGCTAATTGAGGTAGTTCATGTTTAGGCCTTGATAACCTTGTTTTACACATAAGGTATCCATGCCAAATTGCATGCTTTTTTCCAACATCCCTGGGATTCCAAGTGGACCCAAATCAGCAAAAATGTAGCCACAAAAAAGTGCTCTGCAAAAAGTGTCTGGTTCTTTTTCTAAAAATTGCATTGTTGTGGTTTGCACCCTGTAGAGACCACAATCCTAGTGGGAGTAAGGAACAATACAACCTACATTATCCTGTGCTCACCCTCTGGTAACTTGGCACAGAGCAGGCAGGCTTAACTAAGAAGGCAATGTTTAAAATATCTGTGCAGTAACTCATACAGAAAAACATTGAAAACACCACGAAAAGTTCTCCACACCAGTTTAGAAAAATAGATAATGTTTACCAGAATAAAATAGGACCAAAAGGACAAAAATCCAGTATTCACAATTCAACTCTGTAAAACAAATACTGAACAGGTGCTCTCTCAGGATTAAATTGTACAACCCAATATAATCACTGATTTTGCTGCCCTGCACTGAGCCATTCAGTGCCTTATTCGAGTAATCAATGACATCATCCCTGGATTGGTTGAGGAGCTTGTTACTGTCCCTGAATCTTTGACGATTCTTCTCAGGGGTCAGTCCAAATTTGGCAGTCAAAATGGCTTTCATGGGCTTGTCTTTGGTCCCCAGCCTCTAGCGTTAGAAGTGTGTTCCTCCCAAGTGTTGGCATGTCTTTCCAAAGGACCATCCCACCAGTTCTCTTCAGGATCTCATGTACCCTCAGTGCAACTTCGTAAGCACAAAACTACTTATCAATGTCATCTCCCACCACAAAACTGGGCACCAAGTTCTTTGGTATACAAACCTTCTTGTCCCCATCAGGTACTGTACATATGATGCCACTATCATTGCTGGAATCCACCTGTCTGACCTTGAGTTCCAGCTCTTTAAGATTCTGTTCATGAGCCAGACATAATTTCTTTTCTGCTAACACTCTTTCAGCCTCTCTTTCGGCTCTTTCAGCTTGCTTGGCTTCCCTCTCAGCCTCTATTTTTAATCTTGCTAAATGCAGCTGAAATTCTCACTTGTCTCTCATTTCCTTTGTGCTCAGGCCGTGATTTGATACACTGCTTCCTGCCCTCCCTGGAAGCACAAGTTCAGGGGTGTCCCCCTCCACTGCTGCAGGTAGCTCCTCAGAAGAGCCAGTCACAGGCTCCTCCAACATCCAGGGTACGGGACTCTGCTCAGCCCCTCTGCACTTTTTGGAACTCCACCTTCTTGGTGGCTCCTTGGGTAGGTACCCCCATTCCTTTGCAGAAGCTTTTCAACTGTCTAGCACTGTAATCATCCAGCTTAACCAGCTCAAACTCCATGGCTCCACTAACAGAACCAGACAGAGACAGGATGTATAAGATGAATTTAAAATGTGAAGCAGGAAAAAATTGCATAAAAATAAAAATAAATCAAAATGGTCATTAAATGTGGGTAGGTAGTGTACATGTGGCTATTGCACGGCACTGCAGAAACACAAGTCCTAACCCACCTCTGCCACCAATGTTAGAAATTGGGTCTCAGTTGGCAGAGGTATGCACCCTGTCCAAGTATGGGCCCACAGTTCTAGATAGGGTAAGTCACAACACAACCTAAATTATACTGCATTCACCCTCGGATAGCTTTGCACACAGCAGGCAGACTTAACTTAGAAGGCAATGTGTAAAGTATTTGTGCAATAACTCATACAGTAACATAACTCATGCAGTAACACAGTGAAAACATCACAAAATGTACTCCATACCAGTTTAGAAAAATAGATATTTATCTGAATAAAATAAGACCAAAACAACAAAAAACACAAAATGCACAAGTCAAGATATCACCTTTTAAAGGTTTAAATGTCTCAATCCTTAAGAATCAGTGGTTGTATCCTTTAAACACACAGTATCTGGGATATGTCAAAAATTAGAAATCAAAGATGCCTCAGAGGATGAGATGCATCAAAAAGTAAAGCGATGCATCAATTTCTGCGGCACGGCAAAGGAGATGCACCATTTCTTTCGACGCTGCAAGGCGATGCGTCGGTTGCCAGGATCGCAACCTTGGTTCCTCACTGAGATGCAAGGATATTTTGACATCCAGGAACGATGAGTGGAAAACCCAGAATGCGCCGATTAAAGACAACAGGCGATGCATTGATCTGGCAGGCGATGATATGATTTTTCAGCCGCAAAGCAGGAGCTGGGTCAATCCGACAGGCATTGCGTTGATTTTCAGGTGTTGTGTCAATTTTCCAACACACTGAATTTCTTTCTCTTTGATTTAGTCTTTTGTAGCCCTGAAACCTCAAAACAAGAGGCAATCTCCATCCAAGCCCTTGGAGAACCCTTGAGGAGAAAGTCCTAGTCCTTCCAGCAGAGTTAGGGGTCAGAAGGGAGCAGGTCAAAAGCAGGCCAGCAGTCCTTCCAGCAAAGCAGTCCAGATGAGTCCTTTGGGCAGCCAGGCAGTCCCTCTGACAGAGTCCAGTTGTAGGTCCAGAAGTGTCTGATTTGGTGGGGTCTCAGACCCAGTATATATATCAAAAGTGTCTTTGAAGTGGAGAAAACTGCAAAGAGTGGTTTGGAAGGACACAAGGTCCCCTTTCAACCCAGCCTTGTCTGCCAGGAGCCCTGTGGTGGTTTATCAGTCTTTTGTGTGAGGGCAGGCCCCTGGCCTTTGAACTGTAAGAGAGGGCCCCTCCACCCTTCTGCCCAGGGAAGCCCATCCGTTTGCAGATGAATGCAGATGCAGCTCAGTGTCCTGTGTTCAAGGCTGTCTGTGTGGATTGCTCAAGGGTTGCTGTCAACCAGCACAGACCAGACATGGATTGGAGACAGTCTGTAATTCACAAATGGCAGTAAGTGCAGAGAAATGCCTACTTTCTAAAAGTGGCATTTCTGAAATAGTAAGGTTGAATCCAACTTCACCAGTAAGTAGGATTTCTCATTACCATTCCAACAATACCAAACATGACAAGTCTATTTCTCTCAGATCAGAAATTACCCCTTAAAAGCATATAAGTGAATTTCCAATGCTGGCCAATGAGAGGAGCAGGCTTCGCAGCAGTGAAAAATGACTTTGGTGGGTTTTCACTACCAGGACATGTAAAACGTATAAGCCTACTTCTAATTTGTGGTGGAAATCAGTGTAAAACTCATGGATGATCATTGAAGGGTATAGATTTCTGAAAAATGGACAGAACTTTGGGTTCAGCAAAGGGTAATTTGTGTAGATCCTTTAAGGTTTTTTTTTTAAGAAACTAAGGGGGTCATTACAACCCTAGCGGACTGTGTTAAAGCGGCGGTAAAACCACCAACACCGCCATCCGAAGAAGGCCCTCAAAGTTTGACTAAAAACCCACATTTACCTCACATTTCTGTGATGGAAAGTTCTGGATTCTGCAGGGAGCAACTACAACCTACCATTTCCCAAAGTCCCCCAATATAAATGGTACCTCACTTGCTTGGATAAGGCTAATACAGGCAATAAGAAAAGCCCCCAAAATGCAACATGGGCACATTACATTTTTCCACTGCAAAATGTCTCTTTTTGAAATTTGTCTAGCTATGGATTTTGGGCACTAGGTCAGCTGGCACTTAGGGAAATCTAGCAAACCTGTAACTTTTCTAAAACTAAAAAAAAGTCATAGTGTGGCACAGTGTGTTTGCTCCCACCAGGTTTTCCTACGCAGAAGCCCAAGCAAACCTTGAAGTTTGACTAAAACACACCTTTTCTGCACATTACAGTGAGGATAACTTTTGGAATCTGTGTAGAGCCACAAACTTTCTACCTCTCTGCATTCCCCCTGGGGTCCCAAAATAAATGGTACCTCACGTGTGTGAGTAGGGCTAGTGCCCGCAACAGGAAAGGACTCAAAACATAACATGGAGACATCACATTTTTCCATTGAAAACTGACCCTTTCATTGCAATATGCCTATCTGTGGATTTTGGGCCCTATGTCAGCCGGCACCTCAAGAAATTAGCAAACCTGTACATTTGTGAAAACAAGACACCTAGGGGAATCTAAGGTGGGATGACTTGTGTGGCTCTGGCCAAGTTTTTTTTACCCAGAAGCTATTGCAAACCTCAAACTTTGACTAAAAAAACATTTTCCACAAATTTCTGTGATAGAAAGTTCTGGAATCTGCAGGGAGAACCTAACTTCCTACCACCTACCATTCCCCCAAATGTCCCAATATAAATGGTACTTCACTTGTGTAGGCAGTGCTAGCACCCGCGACAAGAAAAGTCCCAAAACCCAACAAAGACATACCACATTTTTCCACTGTAAATTGACCCTTTATTTACAATGTGCCTAGCTTTTGATTTGGGGCCCTAGGTCAGCCAGCACATAAACAAACCAAGCAAACATGTACATTTTTGAAAACTAGACACCTAGCGGAATCAAGTATGGAGTAACTCGTGAGGCTCCTGAAATTTCTGTGATAGAAAGTTCTAGAATCTGCAGGGAGAAGCTAATTTCCTAACACCTACTATTCCTGCAAGGCTCCTGATAAAAAAAAGTACAGCACTTGTGTGGTTAGGGCAAGTACCTGCAACAGAAAAGGCCCCAAAACTCAACATGAACACATCACATTTATCCATTGAAAACTGATCATTTTTTGCAACCTACCACATACTATTCCACCAAGTATCACAATAAAATGGTACCCCGCTTGTGTGGGTAGACGGGTAGACCAAGTGCCCACAACAAGAAATGCCCCAAAATAGAATATGGAGACAGCAATATTTCCTGTCACAAAAATTATCTGATTTGGCAATGGGGGGTAACAGCAACTTTTTGGCGGGGGATCAACACCCACCTAGAGAAACCTTCCAAACCCAGACATTTCTGAAAACTAGACACTCAGGGGAGTCTAGGGTGGTGTGCCTTACATGGGTCCCACTAATGTGTTCACCAACAATGCCCTGCAATCCTCAAAGTTTGCCTCATATTGTGTATTTTCCTTGCGTTCCTGAGATGTAAACTTCCTGAATCAGCAGTAATCCACAAAATTTATCACATCAAGCATTTTTCCACTTATACCAATAAAAACACTGCCCCACTTGTGTGGCTGGGCCTAATGCCCGTCACAGGAACAGCTAAAATCAAGGTCAAAAAGTGTCCCTTTGCGAGGACTCCCATTAGTGTTAGTTTGATTTGTTCCTGTCACTAAGCCCAGCCAGACAAGTGGGACAGCATTTGTTTTTCAGGAGAAGTGGGGGAATTCTGGGTGGCAGGAACTATGTGGATTTTTTCACATTCTGTAAGAATATTTCACAGAAATGCTAAGAAAAAGAAAGATTTTAAGCATATTTTGAGGTTTGCAGGAAATTATGGGTATTAAATGTTTGTGGGATCCATGATAGGAACACCACCTTGTATTCCCCTGGATGTCTAGTTTCCATGCCTGGGTTTGATAGGTTTTCCTGGGAGGTCTCCGAACCCAGACCAAAAAACTGCAGCTGCTTTTTTTGTTGATTGGACTCTGCCTATTTGCAGATTCTAGGCCCACCCACACAGGTGAGATATCATTTTTATCAGGAGACAAGTAGGAACTCTGGGTAGTGGGAAATGTGTGGCAACCCCCAGATTCCAGTATTTTGAGTCACAGAAATATGATAAAAAGATATTTTTTAGCCTATGTTTGAGGATTAAAGGGTCTCCTCAGTACGAAATGTGGGATCCACGTAAGCCACTCTGGAGTCGCCTTGTTGTCTAGTTTATGAAAATATCTGGGGTTTGTAGATTTTCCCTAGAAACAATGTACACCCTGGCAGAGAAAGACAGAAAAGACAAATATTACTCCACACCCATCTACTACTCAAGTACACACACATACTGGTTGGATTTGGCACAGTGGTGAGTGAAAAGTCCAAAATGTAAATCTTATAATGAAAAGATTTTATAAAAACGAATACTTAAATATCATTGTTAATAAGATAATTATACAACACTAAACCAGTGACTCACAACTAGTGAGCTGTAAAGCCAGGAAAAGGCACCAATCACTTTACAGGCCTTTCACAGACCTTTTGTGCATCACACACACAAAACAATTCACACTGCCAGCCATGGGCCTAGCACATTACAACACTCAAATCAACAAATAGCACCATTGAATGGCCCATCCTCTTCATAAGCCCAAAGGACCCACAGAGCAATCAACTCACCTGGAAGCTTGTGGAGTGATTGGACTGGTGTTTGGCTGGAAATGTGTGTGTAGTGATCAGCAGCAAGTCACTACACACACACCACCAGCCAAATGCCAGATTGCACACACTGCCATCTGGGAGACAGCCACGCACACCACCAGCCAGATGCCAGCTCGGACACAACAATCACGTTGCCTGGAAGCTGGTGGAATGTGTGAAGTGGAGATTTTGGTGCGGTGTGTGTATAGTAACTTTCTGTTGGTCACTACACACACACTGACAGCCAAAAACCATTTGACACAGAGCGACACTCACACACACCACCAGCCAAACACCACTCAGACACCACCATGAAGCTCCATAACACTTTCATTGCTTTCGACTTCCCAGGGGGCAAATTGGCACACAGAAATGTCCAATCTGCCCCCAGTATCGGAAACCAGATAAATGATGGTCTCTCATAAACAGGGAGTGACCCTTGCCCAAGAGGTTGCTCCCCATACACATAAAAAAAATGTCTTGTCGCTAGTGTTTTTCCACTACCCCCAGAGGGCAGATTGGCTTAAAAAATGGCTGATTGGCTCCGGTGGTGGTGGGGTTTGGCAGAAAACAGCATAAAGATAGTCTGTTACAAACAGGGAGCAATCCCTGCCAAATAAGCCAGTCCCACCATGTAAAATAGCTTCCCTGCTGTCTAGTGGTGCGTTCCAGCAGCACAATTGAAGTCCTACCTGCGGTCCCACAGCAGGAATGCACCTTAGAGAGGGAAAGGAAAAACTGTCTCCTTTCCCCTGGTGTCTCTCCTGCTGCTGATCTTCCCCCAGTTAAGAAGACTTACCTGAACAGCCTCCTACCTTGACGTGCTGGAAGCAAATGGCTTCCAGCGCATCCTTACCACCAGTATATGATGTTGGTGTTCCATGCATGTTCTGATGTCATGAGATCGCTGGGGGAGGGGTTGGGGTGGCAGCAGAAGTGCTTAATCTGCCATCCCTGGTTGGTCCCGGTGACAAAAGGAACACCAACTCCTCCACTGCAGGTGGGGGCTAGAACATGTTGGACATGTCCTTAGCACCTGAGCACCGGCGCTGAGGACCTGACCAGCATGTCCTTAGCACCCAAGGGATTAAGGTTTACAATGAATGTATGTCATAATATTATGTTTCTTTCATATGGAATTCACAAGAAACTATCAAGATAATTTCATGGTATATATAGATCTATGGAAGCATAGATTTACTGTTGTAAAGTACACATCTACTTATCTTGATCACATGATAGTAGACAGTACCCTAAAGGCATATCTTTGAAAGGTGATATAAAAACTACTAAGTAGGTATAAAATCTTTAGGAATGTGTACTGAAGAAAATACTTTTAAATCTCTACCGTTATCTACACTAGTTCTGAAATTGGCTAATTTGTTCCTAATTCAAATCTACTGTTCTTTTTCCTCAGATTCCATTTACTGTGTGAAATGCCCAGAAGACCAATTGTCGAATAATGAAAAAGATAGCTGCTTACCAAAGGAAATTGAATTCCTATCATATGGAGAACCATTAGGTTTCATCTTTTCTTTGCTCTCCTTATTTCTCTTCTTTAATGCCACTGGAACTTTCTGTATTTTCATAAGATACCGGCACACCCCAGTTGTGCGAGCCAACAACCTCCAGCTCAGTTACATTCTTCTTGTTGCTCTCATGCTGTGCTTTCTCTGCTCTTTAGTTTTCATTGGCCAGCCAAGGAAAGTGACCTGCATGTTTCGTCAGGTAATCTTCGGCATATCCTTCTCACTTGCGATATCTTGTGTCTTGGCCAAAACAATAACAGTGGTGATTGCCTTTAGGGCCACCCAGCCAAACAGCAACTTAAGAAGATGGATTGGCTCCAGGACATCCTCCTCCATTGTGCTGCTGTGTTCATTTATAGAAATAGCTATTGGAGTCATCTGGCTGCTCACTTCCCCTCCATTCCCAGAACTAAACAACAATGCCACCTACTGGAAGATTGGAGCTGAATGCAATGAGGGTTCCATCTCCATGTTCTATTGCATGTTGGCCTACTTGGGCTTATTGGCATGCATAAGTTTTGGGGTTGCTTTCCTGTCACGAAATTTGCCAGACAGCTTCAATGAAGCCAAGTTCATTACCTTTAGCATGATTGTATTTGTCAGTGTCTGGCTCTCTTTTATCCCAGCCTATCTTAGCACAAAGGGAAAATACCTGGTAGCGGTAGAGATTTTTGCAATCTTGTCTTCTGGAGCTGGCCTTCTGTATTGTATCTATGCCCCCAAGGTCTACATTATATTCCTGAGACCGGAGATGAATACAAGGGAATTTTTTGCAAGAAAGTCCACAATGACCAGCAGAACTGCCTAACTATCTTGCTTACATGGAGAAGAGCTGGGACCCGAGAGATGGCTTTGAGTTTATTTTAAACTTGGTGGCACTGAGACAATGAGGCCTTTCAATCTCTATTTTCTCCACTTATTTCCACCTATTTGTTCCTTACTCTCCTTGAACAATATATTGGCATTTTCTGGCCCTTTTTAAAATCAAGTAAAATTTTTAACATGTTTAATATCTATCTTTTTATTTATTGACTATAGTTATTATAGAAGCCCATAAAATGGTAAATATGTAGGGATACATTCCATACCAAAACAATATGATAAGCCACCTTCTGAATATGTCTAGTATTGGTGTTTCCTTATCTGAGCCAATTCTTGCTCAAATTAGTATTTTCTATTTGACTGTGCTTCAAACCTTCTTAACTTACTTTGTTTAGGCAGATAATATTAGCATTAATGCCTTTTTGATATGATGTTCAAGGTCTTTTTTGTTTCAACAAATTGCAAACTAACCTGTATCATCATCTCCTGAGCAGTGCTCTATCAATCTTATCTTTAAATAATACGTGTATAGGTCTGATATTTATGTAAGTACATATGTATATGTGTATGCACTAAATTTTTAATATAATGCTTTCATACCAAAAACTGCTTGGTGCAATACTAAAATGAAATGAACATTCAAGGAGATGGCTAAAATACCTAAATTGAAATACTGAGAACAAAATACATCTTAAGGTCTTAGCTAAAAACCTAGGGGCATATTTAAGAGCCCCTAGCACTACCACACTTTTCGTGATGCTCTGGTGGCGCAATGCCCTGCACCGTATTTACACCTTATAAATAGGGCCCCGGCACACGCAGCCCTTAGCATGGAAGGGGCATGCCACAGCAACACACATCGCATTTTGACACTGCCTCAGATTTACGAGTTTTCGTAAACCTGAGGCAGCTCTACAATATAACGCCAACCTCAGGGTGGAATTAACAAAGTGCAACGAGGAGGAATGCTGTTATTCCTCCTCATATTTTGCTTTTTCTATGTGTGCTGCATTCTGCAGAACGCATAGAAAGAACAAAATGCCAGAAATGATTGTTTATGTGTGGGAAGGTGTCACTTCCTGCACATAAACAATCATTTCAAAATGACACTTTGGCATTCAGTGTGTGCTGCATTCTGCAGCACACACAGAAGTGCCAAATCGTCATTAGTGATTGTTTATGTGCAGGAGGGTACACCGTCCCACTCATAAACAATCAAACCCCTCAACACAGACATCATTGCGCGATGGTGCAAGGATGCCTGCATTGGTGCTAGGCAGCTCAATTTAGTGCCAGCACAGGGAAAACACAGCGGTGCACTGTATTCTAGTGAATATGGTGCATCCCTGCGTTTCTAAAGTGATGCAGTACGGCGCTGCCAATCTGAGCCCAGCACCGTGCTGTGCCACTTTTTATTAAATCTGGCCCCTAGTATTTACATTCACAAATGTATGTGTTTACCTAATTGACAGAGGTGCAAACATCATTACTTACATGTGCAAATTCATAATAACAAGAGACTAAGGGGGTCATTCTAACTTCGGCGGGCGGCGGAGGCCGCCCGCCAAAGTTCCCCCGCCAGAATACCGCAGCGCGGTCAAATGACCGCCGCAGTAATTCTGACTTTCCCGCTGGGCGGGCGGGCGACCGCCAAAAGGCCGCCCGCCCGCCCAGCGGGAAAGCACCAGCAACGAGGAAGCCGGCTCCGAATGGAGCCGGCGGAGTTGCTGGTGTGCGACGGGTGCAGTAGCACCCGTCGCGATTTTCAGTGTCTGCTAGGCAGACACTGAAAATCAATGTGGGGCCCTGTTAGGGGGCCCCACGACACCTGTTCCCGCCAGCCTGGTTCTGGCGGTGAAAACCGGCAGAACCAGGCTGGCGGGAAGGGGGTCGGAATCCCCATGGCGGCGCTGCTTGCAGCGCCGCCGTGGAGGATTCACAGGGGCAGGGGAAAACCGGCGGGAAACCACCGGTTTCCCTTTTCTGACCGCGGCTTTACCGCCGCGGTCAGAATTGCCCTTGATGCACCGCCAGCCTGTTGGCGGTGCATCCTCCAACCCCGGCCCGCCAGGGTCGGAATGACCCCCTAAGGGCTGAATTTGGAGATTAGAGGACGGGTTACTCTATCACAACGGTGACGGATATCCTGTCCATTGAAATCTAAATCCCATTAAAACCTATGGAATTTAGATGTGGCAGACGGGATATCAGTCACCGTTGTGATGGAGTAACCTGTCCGTCAACACCTAAATCATGCTTCAAATGTGAATTTGCACCCGTAAATGATCTTTTTTCAGGTAGGTTCTTGATTCTGAGGTAGATGCTGAATTGCTCCCACAAAGTAAAGAAGAAAACATTTATGAGGGAAGGCATGCCCTAAAACTGGGTGGAAGTATTGTGGAAGGGTTTACTCCATTGGAAACACATTATCTCTGTGGAGAAACCAAAAAGGATCAAGTATTCATTGCAAATGCCCTGATTCATTAATTATCTTTACACTATGGGAAATTAAATCTTGGGACATTATTTAAATAATCATTGGTGATGTCTGTGAGGACTTACATACATTTGATAATGTCATGGCATCCAAGGAATACCCCTAGAATTCTTTGTGAATTCCAAGAAGTTGCAAATTTCTTCCATCTGTATAATAAGCCTGCAGGAGAAAAGTCAGGACTTTCTTTCTGAATGACCCTGGAAATTTTATGAGGACCTAAGAGTGGCACGCTTCACAGTGGGAGACCAAGAATAAAGAAGGCTCTTCCACTCTATCAATTGCCACTCCATTCCTTAATTCAAGATACAGTAAAAAGTTATACTGGCCTAGGTGAATAGATTGATTTTTTCAATATGACACCTATGTTTACTGTAGAAATCGAGGAAGTCAGTCATTGCTGACTTTAAAAGAAATGCATAAGATTTGGATTTAATCGACAACCAGCGAAAGGGAGATTATTTACTACATTAAAAAGAGTAACTAAAATGTAACAATATAATCAATCTAAATGGGTTGAAGATATTTGGAAACCACGTAAAGAGTAGTTTTATATTATACTACAGGGAAGCATGCAAAATCAACCCTGCTTAAATATATATACTTTTGTGACCCATTTCCAGCAAGACATGGATATAATCTTTATCCAAAGTCAAAGGTAAGTTTATAGTTTGTTTTGAAACCAAGGTTCTCTACTTAGGATAAAAGGAGAAGGATAAACGCTCTTTCACTTGGTCAAAATGAAGGCAGTACAAGCACAATTTTAATAAGTCTGATCTTCTTCAGCTCATTATAAATGATGTCATGGCCATCAACAAGTTAAGTACTATCCGGGCGTAGACATTTTTAGCATAGGAACCCGCACAAAGATAAATGTGAGCAGAAACTTTGATGACTTTCCGTAGAGTGTGTAGCATTGGAAGGACTTTTGAGAGGATGCTGATGGTAGCAAACAATCCCTCTACTTGAGTTTCTTGTGTATTTGCAAAAACAATCAAAGTGGGGATTGCTTACAGGTCAACACAGCCAAACAGCAAGGTAAGAACACTTTTGGAGTCCTGTTCATTTTAATCCATTGTGCTAACCTGTTCATTCTAAAAACTATCCAGTGTATTACTTCACCTCCATCTCCGAGACAAAACAGTTGCGCTACCTATTGAAAACTGTTCCTGCAGAATGTGCCCCCATCTGTACCCTTACTGTCCTTCACCATAGTTTCTGGGGAACATTTCCCCGTGCATTTTACATTGTAATAGTGTGGTAGTAGATGGGTGTACGGGCTAGTAGTACATCAGGTTTGATGACCCAATCTGCACATTATTAATGTCTTATGGGGGTCATTATTAAAATGAGGTGTCATCATTTAACAAAGGAGGTCAAATATGCATTTTATTGGAAGCATGAAACAAGTAGACATATTTTTGGCAAATTGCATTCATAAGTATGCATTTGACATGCATGCTACTGATACTGCTTTTGACCACAACAACTTGCTGGTTTGCAACTTGTTGAGACAGGTAGCTCAAACTGAAGATATAGGGATTTAGGAATAATTGGTAGTCATTGATTGGTATGTTTCTTGATACCCAAACATTCAGTGATGCTGAGTACTGTTCCTTTTGATTTGTTTATTACATGTTGGATTGTTTAATGCTCAAAGCAGTTCATTCAGTAGATAATCATATTAATGCTTGAAAATAGCGATTTCCTGTCCTGAAATCTTTGGTGAACGATGAATATCATATACAAAGGAGACTCATGAATATATAAAATTGAAGATTCTAAAACCTCAAAGGAGGTGATTTCGTTCATACAGAATACAGAATACAGAATACAGAATACAATAAAGTAATTTTGCACGTTCTGATGACAGGATGAAAGGTCAAAAGAGCAGTACATTCGGTGAAACTGGTCTGAGCACTGTAGGCGTGTTGTGCTTTACCTCTCCATGGGTGATCTTCCCAACCAAGGACACCCCACTGCTGCTCACTAAACCAACTCTAAGTATGATCTCACATATTATGGGATTTTCCTATGCCTCTGGCAGTGTTCTCTCTCCTGATAGTGGTGCAGATGAGTGTCATTTGCTGTTTTTGTTGAAATGCCTCGCCCTGGTCACATTGATTGTATCTGATCTAATACCGCATCTTAGCAATGAGTCAAGCCATTGTGCCACCTTCATGGGAGTGATTATGTCTGCAAAAGTAATGATTAGGCAGACTCTTTAGTTCATTATGGCCCTCTATGACCGCTTACACTTTGCTAAGTTGCCTAAAGGAATGTTTTGCCACAGATTGATACTTAAGACACCGTGCTCAATTCTAGGCCATAGTAGTGAAAAGAAAATTCATGCATACTTGATCAGAAGTCAGTCACTGGAGATAAGATCATCAACAACATATCGCCAGTCAACATCAATAAAAGGATGGAGTAAATATACAAGTGTTATATGCCTGGACGGAATTTTCTCTTCAATGGTATAATCAAGCATACACTTGCATTGGTCTTGTTATGCAAAATTCTCTAAATTACACTATTAGTCTACCTCATGTAATTACGCGCCATTCGCAGTAAAAAAATTCTATGAATTGAGGGGAACAATGCGAGCAAAAAAACATGAGCTAATTTATTTGTGTTTCTTTCAATTTTGTGCACTATTCGTCCTTCTGGCCATCAAGCGCCAAATTCCAGCTTTGCGTTTTGTGTAATTATACACAATTTTGCATACTATTTTTTTAATTTTGTGTAATTACATGAAATCAAATTTCACATATTTGACACACCCATATGTTGGTATTTGTAGACCATGAACCTAGGCCCATATTTATACTTTTTGACGCTAAACTGCGCTAACGCAGTTTAGCGTCAAAAAGTTTTGCGCCAGCTAACGCCATTCTGAAGCGCCATGCGGGCGCCGTATTTATTGAATGGCGTTAGCCGGCGCAAGCAGACCGGCGCTGCCTGGTGTGCGCGAGAAAAACCACGTACACCAGGCAGCGCCGGCGTAGGGGGAAAATGGCGCATGGGCGTCTTAAAATGGGGCAAGTCAGGTTACGTCGAAAAAATCGTCGTAACCCGACTTGCGCCATTTATTTTCGACGCCCATCCCCCATCAACATGACTCCTATCATTGTAAAGATAGGAGTCATGCCCCCTTGCCCAATGGCCATGCCCAGGGGACTTCTGTCCCCTGGGCATGGCCATTGGGCATTGTGGCATGTAGGGGGGCACAAATCAGGCCCCCCTATGCCAAAAAAAATTATAAAAAAAAAATAAAAAAATACTTACCTGAATGTCCCTGGGGTGGGTCCCTCCAGCCTTGGGTGTCCTCCTGGGGTGGCCAAGGGTGGCAGGGGGGGTCCCTGGGAGCAGGGGAGGGCACTCTGGGCTCATTTTGAGCCCACTTGTCCCTTAACGCCATGCCTGACCCAGGCGTTAAAAAGCGGCGCAAATGCGCCGTTTTTAGCCACGCCCACTCCCGGGCGTCTCTTTTGCCCGGGAGTATAAATACCACGTAAAGGCCTGGGAGTCATTTTTTAGACGGGAACGCCTCCCTTGCATATCATTAACGCAAGGAAGGGGTTCACGCTAAAAAATGACGCACATTCCGGGAACTTTGGCGCTATTCGCCTCTAACGCCATAGTATAAATATGGCGTTAGTTGGCGTTAGTTTAGCGTCGAATTTGCGTCGAAAAAAACGACGCAAATTCGGCGCAAACGGAGTATAAATACGGCCCCTAGTTTGAGAGTGCTGAATAAGGGGGCATGGCCCAGGAAAATGCAATAATGGTGGAAGGTCACTGGTAGGCTCTCCATAGTTAGAGCTAGTGCTCTGTGAAGAGGTGTGTCTTCAGCTTTTTTCTGAAACTGTAGGACAGACAGTGCTAAACTAATTACATATATACTAAAATGGGCTTTGACAGCCTTTCAAAAAGCTGAGACTAAGATTTAACATTGCCTTAAAGTATAATACAACCCTGTTTAACAATCCAGGTAGGTCTTCAGTCTAGGAAAGAATCTATGTTGCTCAGCCTCTGTCACAATTGTGATAGGTGTTTAAAACACATTTGGATTTGTCTAATTTGGACAATATTGGGAATTTTAATGCTGAATGCGTGTTAGAGTGTGTAATTAATAATCAAATTGTGTGGCTAACTGAAGAAACACGTGCATTTTAAAGTGCAAGGCTGAAATGTAAAATGAGACCTACACTGATAACTGACACAAATATTTAGAAAATGAAAATAAATCACTCTTTAATTAAATGTATTTTATGTTTACCAACTGACAGTATTGAAAAAATAATAAATACATGTTCTGAAAATAAATAGTTTGAGTTTTATTAAATGTTGTACACTGCACATTTTACTGTGTTTTTTAACAGGCCTATGTTAAGCTAATTCTGAATGAAATAATGTGATGCTTAGAAAATGCTTATGGCAATGGAATGCTTTCTGACCTTCCTGAAGCATTCTGTTGGTGTAGGAGAAAATGTTCTAATATTGAAACATTATTTAGTTCCTGCCGGTGCACAGCAGAGAACAATGGCTTTCAGAAGTTTTGTGTAATTTGAAACTTGTTACATTCCTCGACGGAACTGGTGATGTTCCTAAGAGATGCGGAACCAGTGAGAAGGGAGAAAACTGCAAAATGTGCAACATGAAGAAACGTGTTTTAGACATAATTGGTTCTTGCCCTAACCACCCTATAGTCTGACCAATGGTAGAGTAGCTAGTTATTTTCTGGGGCTTTAATATGGCAATGTTTCGGTGATGTGAGTTTCAGATTTTATTCTTTGGTGCCTTAGTGCAGACTTACTTTCTTTCTTGCTGAAGAAAGACTTATTTTGGCTGCAGTTACTGTCTGTGCTGTGTTCAAATGTGCATTTATTTCTGTTAGTAAATAATGTGCTATGTGCCACTTACAGTTCAGATGCATTAAGGTCAAATATCACTGCACTGTTTCCCTATAAGTCACTGTCTACTGAAGATGACCAGGAGATGCTCAACTGGTGAAGATTTCACTGCCTGCTGATCCCATAAAGGAGAGTGGGATGGGCTGGTTCGGAAACCAAACCCGTCCATGGATGCGGCAAGACCTACCTCTGCCACTTCTACCCCGGAAGGGGAAGATCCGTCGACCAATCCCCGACGACTTCCGGGTTACGAGGAGCAGCGGCAAGGGCTGCGCGCCCTTTCTTCTGTAAAAGGGAGGACGGCCCAGAAGACGGGGAGGAAAGCAGCTGGAGGAGCCGAGGAACACCGTCAGGACGTCCCGAGGAGCCTGCCGATCCAAGGATTACTCAGACCACGGCCAGGGTAAATCCGGAACTTTTACCGCGGCGTGGGAGGCGCCCCGCGTGACATCCAGCCATGCTTCTGGAGAGCGTGGCCACTCCAGGTGTGTGTTGTGTTCAGGGAGTGGAACAGTAGAGGATTGGGAGGGAGTACGCCGGGACCAACATAAAGTCAAGGGAAGGGTGGGGGGAAAAGAAGGGAGTCTCTTTCTTTAAGTTTGTTTTGCCACACAGACGAAAAGGGGTGTGGTGGTGGGGAGTGTGCATTAAAGGAGAGGGAAAAAAAAAAGGAAGTATGAATACAATCAAGTAACAACCCCAAGAAGACAGAACTAAAGACAAACAGTGAAAGCAGAGACCAAAGACAGCCAGAAAAGATTCCTACCAAAAGACAGTTAGGAAGTACACTAAGAGAAGGAACAAAGATTTGTACAGGACAGCAGGGGGAGAGAGAGAAGAGTACCACAACAAGAGCAAACCAGAAACAGGATACAGGGGAAAGAAAACAAGAGGAAGAAGAGAGAAGGGAAACCTGACCCACCCAGAGTATAGACCCCAAAAGGATAAAACCCCGACAAAGAAAGAAAAGGCAGAATAACAAGGAAAATGAAAGGCAAGAAAAGAAGGAAGGGAAAGTTAAAACCTGTATGCAGGATATCCTACTTACTGGTGTTTTCTCTTGTGTTTTCTCACATGTGCCTCCCGGGAGCCCAGGAAGTCGAGAAGACCAGAAAAGGAAGACACTGAACCGCTACCGTCACCAGAATAGGACAGAAATCTAACGCATATTTGGCATGCATATCCAAAATAAAAGCTCACCTGAACTGTTAATGCGCTGACTTCATGTCCTCCTTGAGTCACCCGGCCACAGAGATGTATAGCATAATGTGCATTTGTCTTTATTGCAGGTTTACATGTTTTTCTCTTCTAGGACCCCAACCGCTATTTTTGCTAACACCATAGATAGATGTTTTCCAAATTAGTTTTTGTCTTCTTTTTCTTTTTGCATGAAGTCCAAAATGCTTAATCTAATTAGTGTAATAGTAAGAATGTCACAGTCTATATTTGGATGTGTAAAATAACTGATTGTGAATACTATATATGTGTTAACTCAATGTATTCAATTTCAACTGTGCATCTGATATTGCTGTTATTCTGCATGGTGATTCTTAAGTGCCTAATAATTCATATTCTATCAAAGCTGAGATTCTTTAGAAGGTTTGGTCAACCTGTGTTATTCATGTATCTTTATAATATGGTTTTGGACTTGATTTACTTGATCTTAGCATTGTTAATCTAAAGGGCAATAAATATTTGAACTTTACTAAACTGGTGTGGTGATTCATGACCAAATAGGTCGTGGTGTATGTAAAATACTGACTCTAATGTTGATTAATGATGGCATTGTTTGGTTTTGTTTATTGTTGACTTTGTTTTTGTTTGGAGCCAAATACCCACAACTATCCGAGTCCATAGGTTCATTCGACCTCATCAGGGTAAATGGTTGGTTACCCTTACGTGTCACCTTATAAAATGAATTATCAATAGAAATATAAAGTAGGACGTGCCCACAGAATTTGGTAATCACAGAGGATGGTTATGTCTTAATAAGGAGAGGTTTGGCTATATCCCAGTAGGAGGAGATTAATAACATGTCATTTGGAAAAATTGGGAGATTTGGTTTTACTAATGCTGTTTTAAAAGTTGAAATTTGGGGATTTGGGTTTGCCAGTGCTTGTTTGGATGGAATTTGATTTTGCCAATGCTTGTTTGAAGATTTTCTCAGTGTTCTTAGTGTCATTTGTGATTGAGTTAGGGTTTTGCGCTTGCACTGCTTAAACAAGTCGCAATTGAATTGTGATGTTTGTGAGAATTAGGGAGATGGCGTACTCCAATGTAGTTTGTTAGGGAGTGTGCGGTCTCCAAAGTGTGCATGTAAGGAAGTCATTGAACTTCAATTGTGTGTGGCTCTTTGTGCAAAAAGATTGCCCATGTGATTGTTGATGTACGGACACTGCATGGTCTAAGACTCCAGAGTATTGATACTGGTATATGAGATACTTGGGTTTTTGTTGTAACTTGTCTGTTTCAGTTGGTCGATAGGCCGTGATTGACAAAATGTATGGGTTGTGCATGATATAGGGGAGTGTTAGTTTGACTAATACTGGTGATTCCTGAGTGCACAGGGAGGATCTAGTATTTGGTCAAGGGTAGAATTTGCTGTTCGAATTTTACTTGCAAATCAGAGAAAGCTGAAGTTGAATGATTAGTTGTCATAGCTAAATACCGCAACTGAAAATTCCCGTGAGGCTTCCAAAGTGTTTGTGTCCTCCACCTGTAGCAAGCAGACAAGTTTTGTGTTGATTTTTTATTAATGCTCGAAATATTTTGCATTCATTTTGTGAGATTTGAGTTTAGGGAGGGCAAGCCACAAGACTTTGTCAGCTCATGTGCGTAAGAGTGACGTCACATAGGTCCATGCTGCGAAAGGTCAATTGATGAAAGGGAGCTCATGAAGGGATTGGTGGAAAACCGTGAAGGGCTATTGGTTGAGAGATGCAATCGAAAAGGATTTGGGGTTTGAATTACTTCCTGTTTTGAATTTAAATTGTAGTTTGGGTCAAAGTTGAGAAAAAAGGAAAGTGTTCAAAGCATTAAAGAGTGCGCTAAGGGGAGATGAATATATTCCAGCTAGAGTAGGAGAAATCTGCCTGCCAGAAGGTACTCCAGCATATATCGTAAATGAGGAGAAAGGTACAGGAGCATGCTTTTGGTTGAAACAATCGTGCAAAATTACAGAGAATGAAGGAAGTTGAGCGTTTCCTGTCCATGGAACTTTTAATATGAGAATTTTAGAAAATTTGAGAAAAGTGCTGTATGATTTAAAACCTCCTTCAAGACCAGCACAATTTGAAGCTTTAGCTATTTGGGAATTAGTGGCCAGACAACAAGAGAATTTAAAATTTGAGAGAAGAATGAGAAAAGCGGAGAAGACATTGGCAGAAGCTAGATGGGACAGTGAGCTAAATTTTGGAGAACTGAGACTTTACGGAGAATTAAAATGTTTCCTGTAATTACACAAGAGAAAGAGAGAGGTGCCAGACAAAAGAATAAAAATAAAAATAAGGACTCTTCTCACAAGATGAGTCAGAGTCAGTTAATGCTAAAAAGTCATTGACTTATAATGATGAATACGATGATGAGGAATTTATAATGCAGTTACTGAGAAGTCATCCTCCACCATATGCAACACAAGAGATAAGTCCAAGTTCTAGTACTGATCCAAGTGCTCCAGTTCCAGTTGTAGTAACACAGAGTCAAGTACAGGTTGCAACTAATGTTCCTGCTATTACTATTACTCAGAGACCTATGATTCAGGCTATCCCACCAGTAGTCTACCCTCCTGTTCCTGTTGTGAGTTCTGCATCGAGCATAACAGGTCCAATAGTACAGTTAGCACAGATATCGTAGGCTTATCATAAACCAGCAAAGGCCCAGATGGAGTCTACACCTAGTTTAGTGTCTCCAGTACAGGTTCAGAATATTCAGGGGTGCACACCTCTTGTGAGTTCTTCAGTTTTGGCAGGTCAGAATTCAGAAGTAATATATTCAAGAAATCAGAATGTTCATACAGGTCCAGGAGCATTGACAGTACCAGTTACAATTGGCCCTGTTGTATCATTGTTTACCCAGGGAAATAGTGAGAATAATTTACAGAATGGTTTAAATTCAAATGGAGAAATGGAGAGACTAGGGCCCTCATTACAACACTGGCGGTAAATCCCTCTTACCGCCATGCAGAAGACCGCCAACATACCGCTGCGGCCGTGGAATTCAGCTACAGGTATTACGACCCACAGCACGGAATCCACCACAATACAGACACCCACACAAGTCTGCCACACCAAAGGTCAGTGATAAACTGGTGATACCAAAACCGACACCGTCACACCAACAAGAATACACCCACACTATCACGTCCCATGAATCAACGTGGCAGTCATTCAACCGCATTAATCCATTGGCGGTACACACCGCCGCGCTCAAAATACACACACATATACAAAAGACAACCACATTGGACAATTCGAAATACACACACCTGATACACATACACAAACCACACGCACGCACCCACAACACTATAAAACACACACCCACATTACCCACAAATCCTTACTACCAGAAATTTGAAAGCAGGCCAGAGAGCGACATTACCTAAAACAACAACAGCATCCACAGACACAAGACACCATAATTTACAAAACATCCACACACCTCAAACAACACACACCAACACACACCCTCACACATCACAACAGACACCACCTCACACATCAGCCACACCACATCATGGCACCTCAACGACATCCAGGTTTTCTGAGGAGGAGCTCAGGGTCATGGTGGAGGAAATCGTCCGGGAAGAGCCACAGCTATTCGGATCACAGGTGCAGCAGAATTCCATTGCAAGGAAGATGGAGCTATGGCCCAGAATTGTCGACAGAGTCAACGCAGTGGGACAGCATCCAAGAACACGGGATGACATCAGGAAGAGGTGGAACGACCTACAGGGGAATGTGTGTTCTGTGGTCTCTAGACACCAGATTGCTGTACAGGGGACTGGCGGTGGACCCCCACTTCCTCCCCCACAACTAACAACATGGGAGGAGCAAGTCTTGGCAATACTGCATCCTGAGGGCCTCGCAGGAAGACTGGACTCTGGTAAGTCAAATCTTTACTACCTTATCCCCCTCACCCCATCTGCATGCCATCACATACTCCCACCCTTACCCTCACACCCATCACCACAACAACCCACAGACACCCCACCAACACAACCCACACATCCCAAAAACAAGCCCTGCATGTAACACCAATGCATGGACACTCATCATCCAAGCATGTCCAGTACAGAGACTCACTCATGTCCCAAAATCACCAATCACACAAGGACAATAATGCAAGCACTGGAGTAGAGGGTCAACTACCCATTGCACACAATGGCACACTCAGATACAACAATTATGCATTTACACCCCAACAGGAACCATACGCAACGTCACCGGAAAGGAGATGCCAGACATATCCAGTCCCCACACAAAAGAGGCCCACAGTGATGACAGCAGCTCTGCACGACTGGATGACCAGCCCGGCCCTCTGTGACCTCAGGACAGTCGGTTCCCCTGACACTGTCACACGCCACCACAGAGCCTCCCCCCTCAGGAAACACCAGCACAGTACCCACCCAGCGGGCCTATCCCTCTCTCCCCAGGGCACGTCAATCAGCAGTGTGTCCACCACTACAAGGAACCAGGCAAACCCCCAACCCAAGAAAATCAGAGACCTGGGGGCAGTCTCAGTGGGCACACGGTTGAGGGGACAGAGGCACAGGATAACAGGGAAACTGGGAGGACTGCTGTGCGACAGGGGGAGGACAGGCCCAGGAACCGACACTCCATGAGGCACTCTCCAACATCATGGGAGGTTACCATCATTCCCACTAGACCATGGCAACGGTACTGGTCAAGTTTCAGGAGACTCAGCGGCTGCAGGACAAACAGTACCTTGGGATCAGGGAGGACTTGAAGTCCATTAACACCACCCTGGTCACCATTGTAGGGGTGCTGGCAGACCTTGTCAACACCAGGAGGGACACAGTGGCACAACAAGGGGCCCCTGACACTAGCCTGGATGATAAACAGCCCTCCACCTCCGCGGCGCTAGCGGACAGGAGGCACCGCCACAGGAACAACAGGACACCAGCACCCCACCCACTGCAGATGGAGAACCACCCCGCAAACGGTCCCTGAGATCCAGGAACAAGACAAAGAACATTGCAAAGACACCCCGCCAGGAAATGAGACCCCCCTGAATGTCACCCTTCTGTCCCACTATGTCACCCTGTCAATCCTTAAACTCCCATTGCTCCACTTCCTATGCCCCTTTGGAAAATGCACCTGTGAAGCAAATAGACTGGACTCTTCCATGGATATTCCTCCACCATCCACCCAGCCCATTTTACAACCCCCTCCACTTCTTAGCACAGGAATAAACACACTTCAATCACAAAACAATCTGGAGTCAGTCTGTGCTTTCACAAATGTGTAATTGCAATAACTATGGAATATAGCAATGTCAATTTACTTGTTCACATACCAATGTAACACAGATGTAGGCCAGCAATAAACATAACAGAGGGCACAAAGTGGGACCCAGATCTGTGAAATTGAAAGTCAAAGTGACAAGTCGGGGTCCATACACTAAACGAAAATGACAGACTTTTGCTAGTTCCAACAATAGTATGAGATGTGGGAAGCAGTGACATCTTCTTACCTGTGTGTCACAGGAAGTATTGCATGATGATGTTGTTTCGGTTGTCGATATCCTCTTCTTCTACCTCCTCTTCTTCACTGTCCACAGTCTCCACAGCTGCCACAAGATCACCATCCAGCCCATTCTCCTGCAGAAAAGGCACCTGGCATTGCAAAGCCAGGTTGTGCAGCATACAACAGGCCACGATTATCTGGCACACCTTCTTTGGTGAGTAGTATAGGGAGCCACCTGTCAGATGGAGGCACCGGAATCTGGCCTTCATGAGGCCGAAGGTCCATTTGATCACCCTCCTAGTTCACCTATATGCCTCATTGTAGCGCTCCTCTGCCCTTGTCCTGGGATTCCTCACTGGGGTCAGTAGCCATGACAGGTTGGGGTAACCAGAGTCCCCTGCAATTGTCGAGGGACAACATTACATAGACAAACATTAACCCTTAGGGACAGCCCCATACCCAGACAGCAAATGAAACTGTGTGGGGACTTTAGGCTCACCTCTTAGCCACACACAGTGCCTCTGGAGTTGCCCCATCACATAAGGGATGCTGCTATTCCTCAAAATGTAAGCGTCATGGACTGAGCCAGGATACTTGGCATTCACATGGGAGATGTACTGGTCTGCCAAACACACCATCTGCACATTCATAGAATGGTAGCTCTTCAGGTTTCTGTACACCTGTTCATTCCTGCGGGGGGACAAATGCCACATGTGTACCATCAATGGCACCAATGATGTTGGGGATATGTCCCAGGGCATAAAAGTCACCTTTCACTGTGGGCAAATCCTCCACCTGAGGGAACACAATGTAGCTGCGCATGTGTTTCAGCAAGGTAGACAACACTCTGGGCAACACGTTAGAGAACATTGGCTGGGACATCCCTGATGCCATGGCCACTGTTGTTTGAAAAGACCCACTGGCCAGGAAATGGAGTACAGACAGGACTTTCACTAGAGGGGGGATTCCTGTTGGATGGCAGATAGCTGACATCAGGTCCGGCTACAACTGGGCACACAGTTCCTGGATTGTTGCACGATCAAGTCTGTATGTGACTAGGATTCGTATCTCTTCCATTGTCGACAGGTCCACCAGGGGTCTGTACACCAGAGGATGCCGCCATCTCATCACCTGCCCCAGCAGATGTGCCCTATGGAGGAGAACAGCGAGCAGAGAGTCATCCAACACTGAGGTATCACAATGTTTTATTTCCAGAAACGTTGTTAATCCACAATATTCCGGTATCTGTCTATATTCCCGGCCTAGATAGGTGTGACGCAGTTAACATCCATCCCATGTGGCCTCCTGAAATGGCGGCTGCCTGACCTGTGAGGTGGGACAAGGGGATATAAGGTAACTGTGCTGGCGTTCTACACCGTCGAGGTGGGCGGTTGAAGACTGCAACGCAATTCTGCATTGGTTAACATTTGGCACTATGGCTCCCAGGAGCCAATGATGATGTACACTGGCGGTGATGGTAGGCACCGCCGCGGATGTGACCGCCATTTTCTGGCTGTTCACTCACATGATACTTGACCTTCAACAGGAGAGGACCGACACTGGAAGTGCTGCTGTGACCTGTGTCTGGAAGCGACGATGGCTCATGTGTCTGGGGAAAGGGCCCCTGCCTTCACTTTGGAGGAGTTGGAGAAACTAGTGGATGGGGTCCTCCCCCAGTACATGCAACTGTACAGTCCTCCAGACAAACAGGTGAGTACACTGTGAGCATGCTGCATGGGCAATGCCTGTTTTGAGTGGTGTGAATGGAAGATACATGGTGGGGGCTGAGGCCAGCATGTGCGGATGGGGAGTGTATGTGTGTCAGGGCAAGGGTGGGATCTGGGGGGCAATGAGTATGACGGTCCGGATGGGTAAGTAATTTCCTTTACCCCTGTACCATTCCTCTAGGTCAGCGCCCACCAGAAGAATGGAATTGGGCGTGTCATCGCCAAGGACGTCCGGACCCTGGGGGTCTACCACAGACGGGGCACCACTGCCGGAAAAGATGGGAGGACCTGCACCGCTGGAGCAAGAAGACAGCGGAGGCCCAGCTGGGGATGGCCTCCCAACGTGGGAGGGGTGCCCGTCGCACCATGACCCCCCTGATGTTCCGGATCCTGGAGGTGGCCTATCCGGAGTTGGATGGGCGCTTGAGGGCATCACAACAGACACATGGGGGTGAGTACACTTTCATTCAGCTGACTCTGCGCGCATTACGAGGTGTCTGGGTGGGGGAGGTGGGCACTGGGATCCCCTAGGCCAGAGCGAACATGGTCGGCAAGGTCGCTTGTTAGGCAGGCCATGTGGCACCCGAAACCCACCAGTGGTAAGTGCCATCTACACCTAGTCAGGCTCCTGTGACTTCCAGGTGTGCAGCAATTGGACTTAGGCCTCGTACCCCATGGTCAGCTGAAATTTCTAGGAACTGTCAGTGCATGGCATAGTGCAGAGGGCTGCTCCCTGTGGTAGTGGTGTTGCATGCACTGAACATGTCTTTCTTCTGTCTTCCCCCCCTTTTTGTGGTCTCCCTGTTCTTGTGTGCAATAGCATCATCAGGCAGAGGTGCATTGGCACCGGAGCAGGAGGGAGCTGCAACCCACTTGGCCCTGGAGGGCGAAACAACAGAATCTGAAGCCACTAGTGGGACGGGGGGCAGGGGAGCTCCACGGCGGGGACAGGCACAGACAACAGTAACAGCGACTCCTCCTCTGATGGGAGCGCCCTTGCGGTGGCTGGCACCTCTGTGCCCACCACATCAACATGTACAGCCACCACCCCCACTACCAGCACCGCCCTCCCAGCAGCCCCTCAGCGTGTGTGCCGTGCCTGCTCACCCAAGAGGGTGGGCATCTCCTTTGCCCCAGGTTCCTCAGGCCCTGCCCCAGTCAGCCCTGCTGCCCTCAGTGAGGAGGCTATTGACCTCCTGAGATCCCTCACTGTTGGGCAATCTACCATTGCAAATGCCATCCAAGGTGTAGAGAGACATTTGCAACAAACAAATGCATACCTGGAGGGCATTAATTCTGGGCAGGCAGCCCAACAGAGAGCATTTCAGACTCTGGCCTCAGCACTGATGGCAGCCATTGTCACTGTGTCCAGCCTCCCCCCTCAATCTTCCTCCACCCAGACCCAATCCCCTGTACCTCAGCCTATCCCAAGCACACCATCAGAGCAGCATGCACACTCATCAACACACAAGAGTGGCTCAGGCAAACATAAGCACCACACATCCCACAGGCACTCACACAAGCACCATCCCCAATCAGACACAGCAAAATCCACTGCCTCCACTGTGTCCCCCTCCTCCATGTCCTCCTCCTCCCTCCCTGTATCGTCTCCACTCACACATGCATGCACTATATCCTCAGCCACTGCCTCATTCACCATCACGCCCATCACCACACACCGCTCATGTGCACTCAACACCCCCACTACCATTCATACATCCCCAGTGTCCTCTCCCAGTGTGTCAGTGAGCCCTCCTCCCAAAGTACACAAACCCAGGCACACACCCACCAAACAGCCATCCACCTCACAACAGCTTCCGGCCCATGCACCTTCACCCAAATTCAGCAGACGTACACCTCCTACGACCACTACCTCTACCTCCACTCCCAAACCCCCTCCATCTTTCCGTCCCAGTGTTTCTAAAAAACTCTTCCTGGCTAACTTTGACCTCTTCCCTACACCCCCCCATCCTTCCCCTAGGGCCAGGCTTTCCAGGTCCCAGCCCAGCACCTCAGCCACCACATCCCCAGGCACAGTGGTGCCAGTAACTGCAGGGTCATGGAGTGAGCCACCCATCAGGGCTGCTAGTGTGCCACGTAGCGAGGGAAAGTACATTCCGCCACCTGCCAAGGTGAAGAAGGTGCCCACACCGCGGAGGGAGAAGGCAAAAGTACCAGCCACCAAGGGCTCAGCAAACACTAAAGGGGATAGTGGCAAGACAACTGCGGCACCATCAAAGCTGGGGAAGGGCCGAAAGCTGATGAGCAGGTCAGGAGAGGGCATGGTGGCACCGACTGAGAGACCAGTGTCACACTTTCCCTCCACGACCACACCAACCTGTACGGCAGCGAACACCGCTAGCTGCCCCGCCACCACAACCGCCACCTGCACCGCTCCGGCACGTCTACAGCCTCAACGACAGTCCCCAGCCTCTTCCCCGGTGGGCAGCCGTCCTAGGCTGCAGGAGACGTCCTGCTGTGTCCCTCAGCAGATGCTGACCCATGCCCCCTCCAGAACCAGTGGAGAGATACATCCACTACCTCAGTCCTTTTGATGGATGAAGCACTCTGGGCACCAGGCCTCCTCGAGAACCAGTGGAGAGATACATCCACTACCTCAGTCCTTGGCCGGATGAATCACTCTGGGCACAAAGCCCCCTCCAGAACCAGTGAAGTATCACATCCACCACCTCAGTCCTTGGCAGGATGAAGCACTCTGGGCACCAGGCCCCCTCCAGAACCAGTGGAGACAGACATCCACTACCTCAGTCCTTGGCAGGATGAAGCACTCTGGGCACCAGGCCCCCTCCAGAACCAGTGGAGACTGTTATCCACTTGAGAGACTGTGGCTTTGCACTCCCCAGGATAAAGCAGTGAGCAAACCACCCACTGGAGAGACTTGAGAGACTGTGGCTTTGCACTCCCCAGGATAAAGCAGTGGGCAAACCACCCACTGGAGAGACTTGAGAGACTGTGGCTTTGCACTCTCCCCAGGATAAAGCAGTGGGCATACCATCCACTGGAGAGACTTGAGAGACTGTGGCTTTGCACTCCCCAGGATAAAGCTGGGAGAACAGCAGACATTCCTATTGTGCCACTTTCTGGGAAAACAATCCAGATTGTAGAAGTTGCAAATCAGTTTCTGACGAACCCGATTACTGAACCAGTCCCTGTTAAAATTAGAAACTTTGAAGGACTACACAAATTTGTAGTTTGCGACTCCAGTCTAGTTTCCTTGTTAGGAAGAGATCTATTGTGCAAAACAAAAAGTTTGATTACCTGTTCAAATGATGGAATTGCTATTCAGACGAATAGTGATGATGATGCTTATCTATGCAAACTGAATGTGATTCAGTGAATGAAGGGTTTCTACTGTTTAGTTTCTATCCTGCTTTCACAGTAAAAGACCTGCCTACTGATTTACAGAATACAGTCAATTTAAATGTTTGGGATTAATCTAGAATAGATATTGGTCTGATCAAAGGAGTTGAACCAGTTAAAATCACAGTCAAACCTAATGTAGTTTTTTCCACAGATACCGCAATATCACGTGGCACCAGATGTAAATGAAGGAGTAATTCCTGTATTTGAAGGTTTTGTGAAGCAGGGAATTCTAAAAGAAGTGCTGAACAGTCCATGTAATCCTAATTTGAAAATGTTGCTTCCTTTTGATGAAGCTTGTATGAAATATTTTACTGAGTTGAGAGAGAGTTTGTGCAAAGCACCAGCTTTGGGAGTGCCTGACTTCAGGAAACCATTTATATTGTTTTATCACGAAAAAGATTTATGTGCATCATCTGTTCTTACACAGATACATAGGATGTTTTACACACACCCTGTACCATATTTTTCTGCTACTTTGGATCCAGTCACAGCAGCTTTACCTGTTTGTTTGTGAGCTTTAGAAGCAGTTAGTACTTCTGTATCGCAATGTGCATTTATTGTGAAGGGACACCTTTTAATTGTTTTGGGCCCCCATTCTGTTGAAGTCCTTCTTACCCATATGAAAACCTATTTTTTGACAAACTCAAGGCTTACTAAATATGAGCTGAAAATATTTGGTTCTCCAAACATTACCTTGAAAAGATTTAAATTGCTTAACTCAGCAACCTTACTCTCAATTGACATTGTTGAAATAGAGAATCTAAAAGAAGTTGAACATGATTGTCTGGAGGTTACTGAACGGTGTATGAAACCCAGACCTGATATCATAGATACCCCACGAGACGAGAATGATGAAATTATTTTTGTTGATGGTTCCTGTTTAAGAGATAATGTGGGAATATTGAAAGCTGGCTATGCTGTGTGCACAATTTCTGGTATACTTAAAACTTCATGGCTTCAAAGAGTATTTTCTGCACAAGTTGCTGAATTATTTGCCCTTAAAAGAGCCTGTTGTATTAGTGCACAGCTTAAAGTTACATTGTATTGGGTTGGGAATTGTATGTGTGCTAGTGTGTTTGTTGTTGATTGTGATCATAAGTATTCATCCCACACCTGAAAACAGTTATTTTAGTTCTGTATAGACTACTACACTTTCAAAGTTAGAAACGTTTAATAGGGATGATAAATACCTACATTTAGACCACTCACAAGGAGATCTTTCTTCTAATGTTTTCTATTGCTTGTTGTGTGTAAATGTTGAGATGATGAATGTGAGATAGTGTTATGTTTGTCCACAAATTCCTTCATCAGAGCGAGAAGGAGTAACATACCATAGCTTGCCACTAACCTACGGAATTATTTGTACTCTTTTGCTAACATGGCTTTATAACCAGGAATACATTCAGGGGCACGTTTATACTCTGTTTGCACCGAATTAGCATATTTTTTTTAACTTTAATTCAGTGCAAAACTAACTCCATATTTATACTTTGGCGCTAGACCTGTCTAGTGCCAAATTTATGGAGTTACAGTCATTGTTTAGATGTGGAAACCTACCTTGCCTTAATTAGATGCAAGGTAGGCGTCCCCATGCAAAAAATGACTCTATGGCCTTAAAGCCATATTTATACCAGCTTGCTTTGCTCCATTTTTTAATGCCTAGGTCAGGGCAGGCGTTAGTGGAACACCATGGAATAAGCCCACAGGTGCCCTCCCCAGGCCCCAGGGACATCCCCACCCACACCAGAGGGACAGCGGAGGATGGGGCAGCCCATTCCAGGTAAGTACAGGTAAGTAATTTATTTGATTTTTTAAAGTGTCATGGGGGCCCTGAAATGGGTCCCCATACATGGCACAGGGTGCAATGGCCATGCCCAGGGGACCCTGGTTCCCTGTGCTGGCCATTGGGGTGGTGGGCATGAATCCTGTCTTCTCTAAAACAGGAGTCATGTGGTATGGATGGTTTCACATAAGAAAATGACTCTAGGCAGGTTAGAATAATAATTCTTTACTCTAACCTGCCTAACGTCATTTTTTGGTGCGAAACCCCCTTCTTCCATACCGCCAGCCCAACCCAACTAACGTTTTTTTTACACTAGCCTATCTTTTGCACCGACTTGCACCATTCCATAAATATGGTGCCCAGCTGGTGCACATAAATGGTGCACGCCGGTGCTAAACTATTTGGTGCAAAACTGCATTAGTGCAGTTTTGCACCAAAAAGTATAAAACAGGGCCTCAGTATTTCCACTCTAACTCAGACGTGTTTTCTTTTGTTCCGATTAATCAGCACTTGAGTAACATTACCAAAGAAAGAAATATTGACATTGTGGGAGGTTTCTTTGAGCTCACACTAACATTTTGGACTACTTAGGCACACTGAAATAATCTTACATGCTTGCTTTCACCAGTAGAAAGGTCCTTTTTAGATCAAACTGATGACAGGAGAAAAACATGCATTTAAATTGCAAGTCTGAAATGTAAAATGAGGCCTACACTAATAACTGACACGGATATTTCAAAAATGAAAATAAATCACTGTCTAATTAAATGTATTTTATGTTTTACTAACTGATCGTAATGGAAAAATAATAATTACGTGTTCAGAAAATAAATATTTTGAGTTTTATGAAATGTTGTACATTGCACATTTTACTGCGTTTTTAAACTGGCCTATGTTAAGCTAATTCTGAATGAAATAATGTGATGCTTAGAAAATGCTGATGGCAATGGAAAGTTTTCTGACCTTCCCGAAGCATTCTGTTGATGTGGGAGGAAATGTTCTAAAACTGAAACATTAATGTAGTTCCTGCCAAGATCAAACGTCCACAGCAGAGAACAAAAGCTTTCAGTAGTTTTGTGTAATTTGAAACACGTTACAATCCTCAATGGAACTGGTGACATTCATAGGAGATGCTGAACCAATGAGAAGGGAGAAAACTGCAAAATGTGCAACATGAAGAAACATGTTTTAGACATAATTGGTTCTTGCTCTGACCACCCCATAGTCTGACTTATGATAGAGTAGCTAGTTATTTTCTGAGGCTTTAATATGGCAATGTTTAGGTGATGTGAGTACCAGATTTTATTATTTCTTGCCCAAGTGCAGACTTACTTTCTTTCTTGCTGAGGAAAGACTTATTTCAGCTGTAGTTACTGACTGTGCTGTGTTCAGATGTGCATTTATTTTTGTAGCAAATAATGTGCTATGTGCCACTTACAGTTCAGATGCATTAAGGCCAAATATTACTGAACTGTTTCCCTATTTGTCACTGTCCACTGAAGATGACCAAACAATGCTCAACTGATGAAGATTTCACTCCTTGCTGAAACCATAAAGGAGAGGTATAACATAATGTGCATTTGTCTTTCTTGCAGGTTTACATGTTTTTCTCTTCTAGAAACCCAACCGCTATTTTCGCTAGCGCCATAAATAGATGTTTTCCAAATTGGTTTTTTTCTTCTTTTTCATTTTACATGAAGTCCAACATGCTTAATCTAATTAGGGTAATAGCATGTCACATTCAGAATTTGGCTGTGCAAAATAACGGATTGTGAATAATATATCTGTGTTCACTCAATGTATTCAGTTTCAACTGTGCATCCGATATTGCTGTTATTCTGTATGGTGATTCTTGAGTGCCTAATAATTCATATTCTGTCAAAGCTGAGGTTCTTCAGAAGGTTTGGTCAACCTGCATTATTCATGTGTGTTGATTTTACACTTGAATAACTTGATTCTGGCATTGTTACTCTAAAGGGCAATAAATGTTTGAACTTTACTAAACTGAAGTACTTAAGATTTTCATTCTCAGGGTAATATAACAAAGAACTTGGCAAAGAAGCTGAAATATGAAAAGACATCTTTATTAAACTCAAATGAGTGAGACTACGTCTCCCAGAAGCTGACCTATAGCAACTGAAAGAGGCAGTCTCTCGAAATTGTCTTAGCTCAGACCTTTTATATAATTTATTATGCCCTAGGCATGCAAGGGGCTGTACCAGTCACATTTCTAAACAAATGAGAAAAGCTAGAGAGGCAACATGTGAGTATCCTTTGGGGTTTTAACAGGATTACAGTTGACCATTCACATATTTTCACTACAAAGAAATAGCAGGTTTATGATGACAAGCCCATATTCCAGTTTGTCCAGCCCTCAATCAATTACCCGGCAAGGCTTAGTACTTTCATCAGATATCGACGGACCCCCAATAAAAACGGGCACCTCCTCCTTGTAAAGCAAGTCATAAAGAAAGAAACAGGGACAGGTGTGTGTAGGATTAGGCATGGTTTGTGTGTGATGAAAGGTTTATGATGTGTTGTGCCTTGATACTAATCTCATTCGGCCACTGGGAAAGAAACTGGCCGAACAGGTTTGGCTTCAGGCAGTGGAGTCAGCTTGCCCAGGTCACAGAGGAGTCAGCAAAGGTGTACGTGTCCTTCAGACTCGTTTTCAGCATTAGACATTGGCCTATGTGAGGGCAATCACAAAATGGCTATCGTTCTAAAATGGGATCAATATGCAGTATCATATACAAGGTCATTCCATTGATGAAACGCGATAAAAACACTCGTACATATCGTATTTGCCATTTGCGGCTCTCTGATACTAAAATCGGCATGATAGGGCCATGCCTCCAGTGTGGTTCTGAAATTTTAAAGTACCACAAAACTGGTGTGGTGATTCATGACCAAATAGGTCATGGTGTGTATAAATTATCAATCAATCAATCAATCAATCAGGGAATTTGTAAAGCGCACTACTCACCCGTAAGGGTCTCAAGGCAGTGAGGGGGGCTGCTACTCCTCGAACAGCCAAGTCTTGAGATGTCTCCTGAAGGTAAGGAGGTCCTTTGTCTTTCACAGGTGGGTGGGAAGAGTGTTCCACAACTTGGTGGCAAGGTGTGAGAATGACCGGCCACCAGTGGTTGTTCTGTGGATGCAAGGGATGGTGGCAAGGGCACGGTCAGCGGAGTGAAGCTGTCGGGTCAGGGTGTAGAAGGAGAGCTGTCTGTTGATGTATTCTGGTCCGGTGTTGTGCAGTGCCTTGTGAGCATGGGTAATGACTTTGATGGTGATTCTCTTGTTGACAGGGAGACAATGCAGGTCTCTCAGGTGGGCTGTGATGTGGCAGTGGTGGGGGATGTCCAGGATGAGACATGCTGAGGCGTTCTGGATGCGTTGCAGTCTTTTCTGGAGTTTGGCCGTGGATCCCGCGTAGATGGCAATGCCGTAGTCCAGTTTGCTGCTTCTGAGGGCTTGGGTGACTGTTATTCTGGTTTCAGTGGGGATCCATTTGTAGATCTTCTGAAGAATGCGGAGGGTGTTGAGGAGGAGGAGATGGCGTTGACTTGCTGGGTCATATATAGTGAAGAGTCCAGGATGAATCCCAGGTTGCGTTCATGGTTGGTGGGTGTCAGTGTGGTTCCCAGTGTGGCAGGCCACCAGGAATCGACCCATGCAGAGGGGGTGGAGCCAAAGATGAGGACCTCAGTCTTGTCGGAATTCAGTTTAAGGCAGCTGTTCTTCATCCATTCGGCGATGGCCTTCATTCCTTCGTGGAGGTTGGTCTTGGTGGTGTCCTTGGTGAGGGAGAGGATCAGCTGGGTGCCATCAGTGTATGAGATTATGTTGAGGTTCTGGGATCGGGAGATGTTAGCAAGCAGAGCCAGGTAGACGTTGAAGAGGGTTGGGCTGAGGGACGAACTCTGGGGTACGCCACAGATGATTTTGGTGGCTTCAGAGTGGAATGGAGGGAGGTGGACTGTCTAAGTTCTGCTGGTGAGAAAGAAGGTGATCCAGTCCAGGGCTCTGTCACGGATTCCTGCGCCGCTGAGGCATGTGCGTAGGGTGTAGTGGCAGACGGTGTAGAATGTGGCTGAGAGTTTCAGGAGGATGAGGGTCACGTTTTCACCATTGTCCAGTATGGTTCTGATGTCATCGGTGGAGGCGATGAGGGCAGTTTCAGTGCTGTGGTTACTGTGGAATCTGGATTGGGATGGGTCTAGAGTGCTGTTGTCCTCGAGGAAACAGTTCAGTTGTGTGTTGACAATTTTCTCTATGACTTTTGCCGGGAAGGGGAGCAGGGAGATGAGCCTGAAGTGCTTTTGCTCCTTTGGGTCCGCCTTAGGTTTCTTGAGGAGGGCGTTGATCTTAGCGTGTTTCCAGCTCACCAGGATGGTGGCAGACTCAAAGGAACTGTTGATGATCTTCCGGAGTTGGGATGCGATGATGGAGCTTGCGATGTTGATGATGTGGTGAGGGCAGGGGTCGGAGGGTGAGCCGGAGTGGATGGTGTTCATGATTTGATGGTTTCCTTGTTGTTGACGAAGGTCCAGGAGGCCAGGAGGCTGGTGGGTGGTGAGTCTGTGGTGTCCGTGGTTGACGGGGGTCTGAGTGTTGAAACTGTCATGGATGTCTGTGATCTTGTGGTGGATGAAGGTGGCTAGGGAGTTGCAGAGGTTTTGTGATGGCAGAATGTCGTTGACATTGGAGCCGGGGTTGGAGAGCTCCTTCATAATGTTAAAGAGCTCCTTGTGGCTTTGTGCATTGTTGTTGATGCGTTCTTTGAAGGCTGTTCTCTTGGCAAATCAGATGAGTTGGTGGTGTCTGCGGATGGTGTTTTTGAAGGCTATGTGGTTGTCCAGTGCTTGATCTTGGCGCCACTTCTTTTTGAGTCTTCAGCTTGTTTGCTTAGATTCTTGGAGGTTGGCGGTGAACCAGAAGGCCTGTCTGTTGGTGCGTCTGTTGGAAGGATTTTTGATCGGGACGAGAGTGTTGGCACAGACATCGATCCATTGCCTGAGGTTGCGTGCAGCTGTGTCAGTGTCGGTGGTGTCAATGGGTGGATTCTGGGAGAGGGTAGTGATGAGTTGGACTTTGGTGACCTTATTCCTTCTGCGGTGGGGAATCTGTTGTGGGTGATGGTGTGTTGTGGGTTTCTCAAATGGGAAGTGGATGCAGTGGTGGTCTGTCCAGTGGAGTTCGGTGGTGTGGCTGAAGGAGATGTGTTTTCTGGGGGAGAAAATGGGGTCAGGTGTGTGTCCTTACGGAGTGGGTGGGTGTCGTGACAAACTGTTTGAGGCCGAGGTTGGAGAGGTTGTCGAGCAGGGTGGTAGAGTTGTTATTTTTGGTGTTCTCAAGGTGGAAGTTCAAGTCCCCAAAAAGTATGTAGTCTGTGGATGTGAGAGCATGCATGCTGATGATGTCAGTGATGGAGTCTCTGAACTGCTGACGGGACTAGGGGGTCTGTAAACAAGGGTCCCTCAGAGGGTGGTGTTTGGGTCAGTGTGGATTTGGAAGTGCAGGTTCTGAGGGTGTCTTCGGTGCTGGTCATTATCCTGAGGGTGTTCTTGTGGACGATGGTGATCCCTGCTCCTGGTTTGTTGGAGCGGTCTCTGCGGGTGATCTTGTAGCCGTCCGGGATGGCTATGGTGATATCTGGCGCTGAGGAGGGGTTCATCCAGGTCTCTGGAAGGAGAAGGCGACTTCGGGGGAAGCTGAGTCGAGTAGATTCCAAAGTTCAACAGTGTGTTTTTTGACGGAGCGGGTTTTGAGTAGGATGCATCTGAGATTATTGCGTCCTGTCGTTGTGGGTGGGTCGTTGCCATGGAAGCTGGTGCATGTGCAGTTCAGGCAGGAGAAGGGTCCGCAGGTGAGCTGCGGGGTGGCTTGATGGCAGGCAGGTGAGTGTCCGGTGTTTAGGGTGTGGAGGGTGATGGTGTCGGAATGAAGATGGGTGTAGCGGTGGTGGGCGGGGCGAGAGCCAGGGGTTCCGGCGCTGGACACTGTCCAGGTATGGACAGGTGCGGACGGGCTTGCCTTTGTCACGCCTTTGGCATGCAGTGGCAAGCCTGCTCTGCACGTCCACTGCATGACCAAACAGCAGCCGCCATTAAGTGGGGGGGAGCGGACAGCTGGGAGGAAGGAGCAGGGGTGAAAAACGGCACAAATAAAAGGGGGTGGGCCGCGGGGCAGCAGCAGCGGGAGTGCAGCGCGAGAGAGGAGGGGGCGGGGCCACAGGTTCAGCAGCGGCAGGAGAGAGAGAGGGGGGAGAGTGAGAGAGAGAGTGGAGGGAAAAGCACAGAAATAAAGCAAGAGTCAGAAAGAGCACAGAGGAGAAAAAACAGCAAAAAGGGGCAAAAGGGGGCAGACACGGGAGAGAGAGCACACAGAGAGAAGCAGAGAGAAGGAGAAGAGAAGCAACCTAGTAGGAAAGCAGAGCTCTCCCACTAGACACCAGGGATGAGGCGCAGGTAGATGCCTGCAGGTGGAGGAGGGCCTCAAACTCCTGACGGGTTAGTAGTTCAGAGGAACGAAGAACGAGGGCTCTACTTAACAGGTGGAGCTACGGGAGGCAGAGCAGTTCACTGACCTGGTGAATTATTGACTCTGATGTTGATTAATGATGTATTGTTTGGTTTTGTTTATTGTTGACTTCGTTTTGTTCAGAGCCAAACACTCACACCTATGTTAGTCCAAAGGTTCATTCAACCTCATGAGGGTAAATGGTTGGTTACCCTTACATGTCCCCTCATAAAATAAATCAAAACAAATATAAGATAGGACGCATCCACATGTGTACTAGTATGTGACTACAGGAGATGTACTTGTTGTATTCTATTTCAGTTGCATGTGTATTCATTTTGAAATCCAATGATTTCTATAAACATAGTGGGTGTTACTTGGGGTTTGGTGGGCAGGATACTTTGCAAAAAACGTGGCATATGTCCTCTCTGCCATAATACTATTGCATTTTAGCCTGTAGCATTTCTAAAGTGGTGCACAAGATATCTGCCACATTTTGAAAGAGTATCCCATCTGCCATACTTTAAATAAGGGGACATACTAGAAGTATCTTTGGGGATGATGGGCTGCATGCTCTTAATGTCTACCAGTGGCAGTACAGTTTAAAGCTTACAAGTACGCAGTGACGGTTCACTTGATCAGCATTTGTTATTGTTTATCTGACACCATTTTTTATGGTTTTATTACAAATGTCTGACAAGCACACACCTTAATGACATTGACTTCTTGACTGCAAACTCAAACATTGGAGTAATATTTGTGTTTTCCCAATATATGAAGTTACACAGGTAGGACATGTTTTCTTTGTATGCTTAAATGACATATCGCAATGGTGCACACAATTTTCATGAACCATTATCTTGCTGGTACGCAGGCACATAGGGGGCCATTATGATCCTAGTGGTTTCAGGACTGCCAGGGTCACGGTGACAGTCTGCCCACCTCTTTATGACCATGGCAGTAGCGCTGTGGTCGGACCGCTAGCACTGCCAGTTTTCGTAGTCCCGTTGCTCTGGCGGTGCTGGCGGTACTAATCCATCAGGGCACCGCTGATTACGACTCTTTTCTCCTCCTGCGATGTCATGGTGGTAACCCCGCCATGAAAAGGCTGGTGGAGGCAGGGTGCCCCAGGGGGGCTCCTGCACTGCCCATGCACTCGGCATGGGCAGTGCAAGGGCCCATCGGGCCAGTCCCATCGCAATGTTCACTGTCTGCTTTGACTCTGTTTTGACTCGCTCTTGACGATGATACGCTGGTTTTACTATTACATTGATGGATCACAGACAACTGCAATGCAATAGTTGGTAGTTGTAGTGGACACATAATGTAATAATATTTAGTTAAGAGAAATAATTGGTTGAAGTATGGCAATGACAAGTAATTCGCAATAAATGTTACGTTTATCGAATCATAAAATGAACAAACTATAAATTGTGTGAATTTTCACAACAGGCAATTCAAATATAATTTTAAAATGGGAAATATGAATGGTAAATTGCTGTAACACATATCTAAATAAGTGAATTTCTTTTAAGAATTGGCCATAGTTTTTTCTCTGTGGGTAATTAGGTATACTGAGTGATGAGAATATGCTTCTGCAGGACACATAGGCCCTCATTCTGACCTTGGCGGGCGGCGGAGGCCGCCCGCCAAAGTCCTGCCGTCAGCTTACCGTTCCGCGGTCGAAAGACCGCGGCGGTAATTCTGACTTTCCCGCTGGGCTGGCGGGCGGTCGCCTTCAGGCCGCCCGCCAGCCCAGCGGGAAAGAGGCTTCCACGATGAAGCCGGCTCGGAATCGAGCCGGCGGAGTGGAAGCTGTGTGACGGGTGCAGTTGCACCCGTCGCGTATTTCACTGTCTGCGCAGCAGACAGTGAAATACATTTAGGGGCCCTCTTACGGGGGCCCCTGCAATGCCCATGCCAGTGGCATGGGCACTGCAGGGGCCCCCAGGGGCCCCGCGACCCCCCCTACCGCCATCCGGATCCCGGCGGTCGGACCGCCGGGATCTGGATGGCGGTAGGGGGGGTCGGAATCCCCTCGGCGGCGCAGCAAGCTGCGCCGCCATGGAGGATTCAATGGGGTGGCGGTACACTGGCGGGAGCCCGCCAGTGGTGCCGGTCCGACCGCGGCTTTACCGCCGCGGTCGGAATCCCCATTGGATCACCGCCGGCCTGTCGGCGGTGCTCCCGCGGTCCTCCGCCCTGGCGGTCTTTGACCGCCAGGGTCAGAATGACCGCCATGGTCTGTATATCATGATTTCTGTAAGGAAACAGTTAGTAGCTATTTTACGAATGGGGGTTATTACCTTTGAAGGACTGTTAAATACATTTGTCAATCTGCGCCAATATTTTATGTTAGGAAAATGGAAATAGCAATTTTTTCATGAAGTATTATAGGTGGTAAATAGCTATTACGTATCCCAGGCACAGTGTTTTACTGATCCCTCTTGGCATAAAAGTCACAGTGATTTTCTGGTTGGGGGATGATGGTTGTTAAAAGGGTCTGGCATTCACCTGGCACTGTATTTTTGCCTTCCTGTGAGGAAATGGTAATTAGCTATTATAAACAGTGGATATTGTAGTCTTGAAAGGACTGTTTGCTGCTATATTCTAATATTTATAAGCCAAATGTGAACAAGAAAGGACTATGGTGGTCATTATGACCCTGGCGGTATTACAACCGCAGGGCCAAAACGACGGGAGCACCGCCAACAGGCTGGCAGTGCCTCCCGGCGTATTTTGACCGCGGCGGTAGCACCGCGGTCGCACCACCGGGGCCGGCGGTTTACCGCCACAATGGCTCCGGCAGATGTAATCCGCCAGGGCAGCGCTGCTTGCAGCGCTGCCTTGGGGATTACGACCTCCCTACCGCCAGCCTGTTTCTGGCGGTTTGCACCACCAGGAAGAGGCTGGCGGTAAGGGGTGTCCTGGGGCCCCCTAACAGGGCCCTGACCAGCTTTTCACTGTATGCATAGCAGACAGTGAAAAGCGCGACGGGTGCAACTGCACCCGTCGCACGGCCGCAACACCGCCAGCTCCATTAGGAGCCGGCTGCTATGTTGCGGCCTCATTCCCGCTGGGCCGGCGGGAATGTCATAATGGGGGCTGCGTCCCGCCAAGGTCGTAATGAGCCCCTATGTGCTAAATCAATCCCTTCATGGCTAACAGTATTCCCTTGACCCAAAGCTGGGCCTTTTTTGTGCTTGAAGAACTTCATGCATGGGCCACTTATGTCACTAATAATATTGAGGTCAAATGTGAGTCATTTTTACTAACATATTTAGAATTCTAATTGGCCCCAAAGTTTTTGGGTTCTCCTTGAGGAAACCAAGAAAAAGCAAAAATACAACATTCTTGTTTGTTTTTTAAAAACAAAAAGGGGAGAAAATGCTATGCAAGAAATCACATGTTCCTCCCCTAAAAATTATATCAACAGAAGGTTTGCTACACTGGGATCACCTTCCTACTGGTTTTCAGGAATAGACAGAGTAGTAAAAAATATGTTTATCACAGTTTTTAAATGTTTTCTATTTTTTATGGTGTCTACCTACTTACAGATTATGGTGGAAACAGGTGTGAAACCCATAGGTGAACCAAGAAAGCTCTACATTTCTGAAAAGTAAAAATCAATCAAGGACTCATTGGTGTAGATCATTCTGGTATCTCCCTTTGTCCCCTCCCAGTGACAATTGGAATCTTCTGAGCACAGGCTCTGGATTGTTAAAGAATTGGGCTGTTAAAGGATGGTCCTCCTAACTGAACTGTGGCATGGGCCTCATTAATAAAGCTTGAAGATAATTATCTTTCAACCTCCTGTGGTGATTAGCCCATCTCACACAGCCGACAGGGGTGAGATACATAGGGGGTTATTACAACTTTGGAGGAGGTGTTAATCCGTCCCAAAAGTGACGGTAAAGTGACTGATATACCACCAGCCGTATTACGAGTTCCATAGGATATAATGGACTCGTAATACGGCTGGTGGTATATCCGTCACTTTACAGTCACTTTTGGGACGGACAAACACCACCTCCAAAGTTGTAATAACCCCCAAAGAGTGATACCCCAACACATTCTGAAGCGGCCACTTCAGTGTTGAAATTTGTGGACTTGGGGTATTGTGCTGATTTCCCTTTAGATACATCTAATCACCAAACAAAACCTATTTTTGGTGAAAGTATCTTCATTTCTGCAGATGTGCATGCACTTTGTCGTATTATGAAAATAGCATTTTGGTTAGGAAAGGATGCCTGAGATTCAACTGCCACTAGTGTAATTGACTCATAGGATTACTTTGGTCAGAGTTCTGCTTTTATGCTTGCAATGATTAACTCATCTGAAGGGTTTAATTTTACAGCAGTGCAATATTCAGCACAGCAAAGGGAAAAGCTACCTTTCTTAAGGTGAAGTAAGGTCTAGTGTGCTTCTTTACAATGCACGGAGGCATGTGCGTCAAGTTGTGTTGTTCACAATTCTGCCTCAGATGAGCAGGGCAGTGCAGAGAGAGCAAGGACATGCTGCAGCGACACATGAGCTATTCTTTCCTCAGACACTCATGAGAATCACAATTTGTGCAACCAAAGTTGAAAAGACAGCTTACATTAAATTCAATTTGACACATTACAATAGAAAATACTTATTTCAACTTATCTCCCTGAGCTCATCAACACAACAGTATCCACTGGTTTAGGAGTCACATGACTTGATGAATTGCTATAGCCCAAACAAATTTCTCATGTAGTATTCAGATGTGCGCCATCTTCTGGAAGATCGGGGAAGAGCAGCACATTTGTCATGATCAGTGATCCACACACCCACAGTGGAATATAACAGTGTGCTAACAGTTTTGTTGAGCTGAAGGAAGTACATTGACATTAATGAAACTCAGCGACCCGCCCACTTGTCGTGGATCACTGTAGTTTTTTAATTCTCCACAAAATCCACTGAATTGTTTCCTCTCTTCATATTAATTTCTATATTCTTTTCAATACATAAATTTAATGTAATGGTTTACTTGCATTTTTTTTTTAAATAATGAGAAGTAAATGTGATTTGATCATCTTTCTTTTTTTACAGAACCGACAGTAGCAAGACACTATAGTAAATATTATCCCTCTATCGTTCTTTATGGTAAATCCAAGAGATCTTCCAATAGTATAGAACGAGTGAAAAAAGAGTATTCAACAACTATCCCGCCTATCCCACTACCTCGAAGAAAACAACACTCTTGACCCCTCACAATCCGGGTTCCGCAAGAACCACAGCACGGAAACCGCACTCATCGCATGCACTGACGACATCAGGACCAAAGTCAACAAAGGCGAGACCGTCGCACTCATCCTCCTAGACCTCTCCACAGCCTTTGACACTGTCTGCCACCACACACTCCGCACACGCCTCCACAACATAGGAATCTGCCACAAAGCCTTAGACTGGCTCACCTCCTTCTTCACTGACCGGACCCAGAGAGTCCGCCTCCCACCTTTCCACTCCACCACCACCAAGATCATCTGCGGAGTCCCCCAAGGGTCCTCTCTCAGGAGTCCCCCAAGGGTCCTCTCTCAGCCCCACACTCTTCAACATTTACATGATCCCCCTCGCCAACGTCCTGTGATCACACGGAATCACTATCCTCTCCTACGCAGATGACACCCAACTCATCCTCTCCCTCACCCGCAACCCCACCACCGCCAAAACCAACCTACACGCAGCTCTCCTCGACACTGCCAACTGGATGACTACTAACCACCTCAAGCTCAACTCCAACAAAACCGAGTTCATCATCTTTGGCCCCAACAAACCTTATGGGACGACTCCTGGTGGCCCCGCGCCCTAGGGCCCGCACCCACCCCCGCAAACCACGCATGCAACCTCGGCATCATCCTTGATCCCTCCCTCTCCATGACACAGCAAATCAATGCACTTACCTACTCCTTCTTCCTCACACTCCTCACTCTAAAAAAAGACATCAAATAGATTCCCCCAGATACCAGGAAGACAGTCACCCATGCACTCATCAGCAGCAGACTAGACTACGGTAACGCCCTCTACGCCGGCACCACACTCAAACTCACACGCAAACTCCAGAGAATCCAGAACACAGCGCGCACCTGGTCCTTGGCTTCCCCCAGCACGAACGAATCTCACCACACCTCAAAACCCTTCACTGGCTCCCCATAAACAAGAGAATCACATTCAAGATCCTCATCCACGCACACAAATCCCTCCACAACACCGGCCCAACATACCTCAACAAAAGAGTGAACTTTCACACTCCCACCCACAACCTCCGATCAGCCAACATCGCCCTAGCCACAGTCCCACGCATCCAACACACCACCACAGGAGGCAGGTCCTTCTCCTACCTCGCCCCCAAACATGTAACTCCCTCCCCAACAACCTCCGCAAAACCAAAGACCTCCTGCTCTTCAGAAAAAAACTAAAAAAATGGTTGTTCGAACAGTGACCCTCCTACCCCCCAAGTGCCTTGAAACCCTCACAGGTGAGTAGCGCGCTTTCCAAATTCTTTTGATTGATTGATTGATAGCAGTGTGTGGACCAAATTTAGAACAGAAAGGAAAGTAGCACTTTTTACTATACTGTTTGGGTCAAAAGGATGTGAAATTTTGGAACATTTGCCTGAGTTAAGTGGTGATGGTTTACAGGGTTAAATGTATTTGATTTCTCCATAAATAAACTAGACAGGCATTTCCTACCACATATAAGTAGAGAAGAATTCATCTTAGCACTAGGGAAATTGACTGCCACATGTAAATTTGGAGCAGCGACTGGTGAATAATTTTGAGACCAATTTTTACTAACCTGTAATGTATACAGAATAACAAAAGAATTGCATTTAAAAGATGGTTCCCTTTGAATAAAGTCCTAATAGTAGCAAAATAAATAGAACATACATTGATGTAGGTGAAAGAGTTAAGTACAGAAACTGTGTATAAAGCTAGTGGTGAAAAGGGAGAAGTAAATTTGGCCAAAGATGAAAAAGAACACTCTAAAGCAAGTGAGTATACCTTCAAGGGGCAGTGTTATAGGTGTGGCATGATGAAGCACATAGACAATTCAAAAGGATGCCCTGCAAGGAAAGCTATGTGCAATAGGTGTGGATAAAAGTGAAATTACATGGCATTTTGTAAAAGTCAAAAACATTAAAGAAAAATACCAGTCAAAATGCAAAGGAGTTTTGTGTTGAAATGGTGTTACAGATGAGCAACTCACATGCACGTAATCCTAAGGATTTGATGGAAATAGACTATTTTGAACTAGAAGCGATGTTTGACTCATGTTCTCAGTCAATGATATTATCAGAAAAAGTTTAAAGTGAAGGTTTTCAAAGGAAACGTCTTTCTGCATGATGTGGGTATACAGCTGGGAAAACCAACCCAATAGTATGAAGTTTTATTTGCATGGGAAAATCAAGTACATAGGTAAAGAGGCACACTTAAAGCTGCATGTGTCAAGAAAAGGGGACAATATTCTAGGCTGACTGTTCAAAAGGATTTAGGTATCTATTTAGATTCTAATGCATGTCCCCAAATTCAAATACAGGCTGTAACAAATTACATTAATTTTGTAAATAAGTTCCCAGCTTTCTGCAAGAAGCTAGGGTGCCTTAAAACATATATATACAAGATAACGATAAAGGAAGGAGCAACCTCAGTCGCTTTAAAGTTCAAGAGATTTCCTATAAACATACTAGAAGCAATAAGAGATGAATTAGAAAGTGTGTGTAGTCTGAATACCATAAACTGATTGAAGCCACTGAATGGTTGCCACCTATTGTTGTGGCATGCAAAGCTGACAACAAAAATGCAACTGTATGTAGACCCAAGGGTTCTAAACAGTGAATTTCAAAGGGCCATGACCTCCGTGTTGAGATCCATACCTGGTGTTTTCTAGTATCAGGATGATGAATTGGTGTATAATAACACAAGAATGCAACAGTATGAAAGAGTTAAAGCAGTTCTAGAGAAATTCAGAGAGTATGGTTTGATTGTAAAAATTGATGGGTTGTAAAGAGATACATGTCAGTGTAGATGAAGTTTAACCAAAGGAGGATCTTGTGAATTCCATCTTGGTGTTGGCTGCCTCTAAAAATAAGGAATAGCTCTGGTCATTAGTTTGCAGTGATTGAATTTCGTAGTAAATTTGTCAAGAATCTAGTGAATCAAGTTGGCATCAAGTTGGCATCACTTACGCAGAGAAAAGTTGCCTTTGTATGGCATGAGGCATGTGAAGAAAATTTCAGGATCTCAAAGACAGTTTGAGAGATGCCCCTAAATCAGGAAAGTGTGTTGCTGGAAATAAATTGTGGTCACGACCAATGACAGCTCAAAGAGGTTGGGTGCTGAGTTATAACAAGGGGCTCCAAATAGAAGGTGGACTATGACTTTTGTCTCCAGATCTTTGCAAGGTGCAGAATTACATTATTCAACAATTGAGGGAGAGGCCTTAGTGGTATTCTGGACTGTAAAAAATTTAGGAATTTCATAGGGGCAGCACATTTAGGATAAGAACAGACAAAAAGCCCCTCAAGGAAATATTTAGAAGGAAGGGGTTGGATTCTATTTTAGCTGTATCAAGAATTCTCCTTTAGAATAGAATATTTGCCAGGAATTAGAACATAGCAGCTGACTGTCTTTCTAGGTTGGTAGATGAAGCGTCTCTTGAAGGAAACAAAGTGGATGTAATGGAAGAGGATAAACAACTCACAAAAAGAGTTTTGTGGTAACAGACAGTTTAGTTATAGAAACAGACTGCAAAAAGAAATTAGAGTAAGATGAGGTTCTATTTATGGTGAGGTTGATGATTGAGAATACATGGACATGTCGTGATAAAGACTGGGACAAGAATAAATCAGTTGGACGATCAGAGATGAACTATCGGAAATGGATAGTTATTTATTCTGTGATACTAAGTTAATTCCCCCAGAGAAAATAGGAACATAAATGTGTTGAAAAGACACATGAGAGACACTTTGGTGCTTTTAAAATGAAAGAGAGTCTCCGATTTGATTTCTGGTGGTCAGGCATGGATATTCAAAAAGAGAGACTAAACATAGATGGTTTGTTTTCCAATGAAAGGGTTAAAATTCTGGTCGCATGGAAACCTCCAATGTATTCCTGCAAACTCCCTGACAAGCTCTTCCATGATCTAGAGCCAGAAGTGAAAGCAGTCTCTGACATTAGCTCAAAGACTGTAATAAAAGGTCTTGAAAAAACATTCATTAGGGAAGGCTTACCTTTCCTCGAATCTCTCTGACAATGGGGGACAATTATGTTCAAGTGAAATGCAAGAGAATTCAGAAAGAAATTGTATCAAACATCAAATGTGCACGCTATACCACCCAAGACCAATGGTGTAGTGGAAAGATTTAATAAAACTGTAAAAGAAGGGATCCAACTTGCTAAAGCAAACAGTATAATTTGGAAGGATGAAGTATTGAGAAGGGTGAATGTTTCCCATCTAATACACATCAAATATTGAACAGAACCTCTTTTAGACTGCTAAGAAGAAGGATACCAAATCCTAAATTAAAAAACAACAAGGTGATGAATGTAATGCTTGAAATAATCTCAGCCACTGGCAATCGCTCAGGGCTGCACCCTAATCCATCATTTTTTGTCCACCATGCCACCTCAGTTTGGGCCCAGCCATATACAATTTAGTCAGACCCTCATCCTCATGGGAATAGTCCAGCCCAAAATCCCAGGCCACGTCCTCCCTGTCATGGAACACAAGCAACTTAGAACCATTTTCACCCTGGTTAGGTCTTTCCAGCAGGTACAACCTGGTTCCAGTGACATAGTGGCATTCGCTCATGGCCGCACCCCAGTCTATCATTTTCTGTCCACCATGTCAGTTTGGAACCAGCCATATGAAAACAGTCTTGACCCTGCTCCTCATGGTAACAGTCCAGTCTGAACTGCCAGGCCAGGTCCTCCCTGAACTGGAACAGAAGCAACATAGATCCGGTTTCAACTAGTTAGGCCTCTTCAGCCAAGTATAGCTTGGTTCCAGTGGGACAGTGAGCCGGAGCCCACGTCTGGGCATACCTGGAGCACTTAGGGCAGCAAATGCAATACAACAAGGTGATAGATAGAATGCTTGTAATTTATCTCAGCCACTGGAAAATGCTCAAGCCACATCCCAATCCACTATTTTTTTGCCCAAGATGCCATCTCAGTTTGCACCCAGCCATATGAAAATCTGTCGTGTTCCTGATCCTTGAGAACAGTCTAGTCCAAACTTCCCGTCTAGGTCCTTCCGGAATGGGAACAAAAGCCATCTATGACAGGTTCCACCCTAGTTAGGGTTCTCAGCCAGGTATAGCTTGGTTCCAGTGGCACAGTGAGCCTGGCACACATGCCAGGGCATACCCAGCGCACTTAGGCCCTCATTCCAACCCTGGCGGTCGGTGTAAAAATTGTGGTAATACTGCCAACAGGCCGACGGTAAATAAAATGCGATCACAACCACTGCAGAAACCGCCAAAACATACAGCCACTTTAACACTCCAACCGCCATGGCGGTAGCAACAAACAGTGCGGCGGTAACCTCCAACAGACAGGCGGAAGTCAATGTACCACCCACCCCATCACAACCTGCCCATCTGCCAGCTTTTCCGGGGCGGTACCAACGCAGTCAACAGCACGGCGGAAACAGTACACAGAAGGGAAACCACTCACCTCTAGACTCTCAACGAAGAACCAGGACACCATCGAGCCCGAGCTGCAGGTCCTCCTCATGCTGGTCTACCTCCTCATCTACCAGGAGTACCAAAAGCGGTAGAGATGACCACGGTGAGTAATGCACCTAGTACACAGGGGAGGGGGGAGGAAAAAGAGAGTGACACACACAAGCACCATGCCACCCCTCCACCCCCACCCTCACCCACAACACCATACACACAAACACATGCATCAACATCACATTTACACCCCGCAACCCCCTGGAAGAACACAAAGACAAAATGAATAGAGTCAAATCAGTGATATTTTAGAAATAGTCAGATATACGTAAGAGTTTTCAAAATAATATTTACATAAATATACAATATGTACACAAGGCGGTACATTGTCCACTCAGAATGTCCGTAGGCCACTGGGCCAAAACTCATAGGCAAAGCCCACACTTGATTCCTGCCTCAATATGGAGAGAACACTGCAGAGGCATCAGGTCGAAAACACAAAGGCACCTCAGGGGGAGGGTGAAGGGGGGGCACCTCAGCCGGAAGATGGCAAAACGCCGCTGCTCCTAGAGGGCATGCTCACAGCGATGTCCTGGGGAGTGCAAGGCCAGAGTCTCTCAAGTCTGTCAAGTGGGTGGTTTGCCACTGCTTGGTCCTGGGAAGTGCAAAGCCACAGTCTTTCAAGTGGGTGGTTTGCCCACTACTTGGTCCTGGGAAGTGCAAAGCCACAGTCTTTCAAGTGGGTGGTTTTCCCACTGCTTGGTCCTGGGGAGTGCAAAGCCACAGCCTCACAAGTCTCTAAAGTGGGTTATTTGCCCACTGCTTGGTACTGTGGAGTGCAAATCCACAGTCTCTCAAGTGGGTGGTTTGCCCACTGCTTGGTCCTGGGGAGTACAAAGCCACAGTCTCTCAAGTCTGTCAAGTGGGTGGTTTGTCACTGTTTGGTCCTGGGAAGTTCAAAGCCACAGTCTCTCAAGTGGGTGGTTTGCCCACTGCTTGGTCCTGGGGAGTGCAAAGCCACAGCCTCACAAGTCTCTAAAGTGGGTTATTTGCCCACTGCTTGGTCCTGTGGAGTGCAAATCCACAGTCTCTCAAGTGGGTGGTTTGCCCACTGCTTGGTCCTGGGGAGTACAAAGCCACAGTCTCTCAAGTCTGTCAAGTGGGTGGTTTGCCACTGTTTGGTCCTGGGAAGTTCAAAGCCACAGTCTCTCAAGTGGGTGGTTTGCCCACTGCTTGGTCCTGGGGAGTGCAAAGCCACAGCCTCACAAGTCTCTCAAGTGGGTTATTTGCCCACTGCTTGGTCCTGTGGAGTGCAAATCCACAGTCTCTCAAGTGGGTGGTTTGCCCACTGCTTGGTCCTGGGGAGTACAAAGCCACAGTCTCTCAAGTCCGTCAAGTGGGTGGTTTGCCACTGTTTGGTCCTGGGAAGTTCAAAGCCACAGTCTCTCAAGTGAGTGGTTTGCCCATTACTTGGTCCTGGGAAGTGCAAAGCCACAGTCTCTCAAGTGGGTGGTTTGCCCACTGCTTGGTCCTGGGGAGTGCAAAGCCACAGCCTCACAAGTCTCTCAAGTGGGTTGTTTGCCCACTGCGTGGTCCTGGGGAGTGCAAAGCCACAGTGTCTCAAGTGGGTGAGTTGCCCACTGCTTGGTCCTGCTTGGTCCTGGGGAGTGCAAAGCCACAGTCTCTCAAGTGGGTGGTTTGCCCACTGCTTGGTCCTGAGGAGTGCAAGGACTCAGTCTCTCAAGTGGATGCCTTGTTCCACTGGTTCTGGAGGGGGCTTTGTGCCCAGTGTGCTTCATCCTGCCAATGATAGGGTGAGTGGATGCATATCTCCACTGGTTCTGGAGGGGGCTTTGTGCCCAGTGTGCTTCATCCTGCCAAGGATAGGGTGAGTGTATGCACATCTCCACTGGTTCTGGAGGGGGCTTTGTGCCCAGTGTGCTTCATCCTGCCAAGGATTGGGTGAGTGGATTCCTTCTTCCACTGGTTCTGGAGGGGGCTTTGTGCCCAGTGTGCTTCATCCTGCCAAGGATAGGGTGAGTGTATGCACATCTCCACTAGTTCTGGAGGGGGCTTTGTGCCCAGTGTGCTTCATCCTGCCAAGGATTGGGTGAGTAGATACCTTCTTCCACTGGTTCTGGAGGGGGCTTTGTGCCCAGTGTGCTTCATCCTGCCAAGGATAAGGTGAGTGGATGCATATCTCCACTGGTTCTGAAGGGGGCGTTGTGCACAGTGTGCTTCATCCTGCCAAGGATTGGGTGAATGGATGCCTTCTTCCACTGGTTCTGGAGGGGGCTTTGTGGCCAGTGTGCTTCATCCTGCCAAGGACTGGGTGAGTGGATGCATATCTCCACTGGTTCTGGAGGGGGCTTTGTGCCCAGTTTCCTTCATCCTGCCAAGGATTGGGTGAGTGGATGCACATCTCCACTGGTTCTGGAGGGGGCTTTGAGCCCAGTGTGCTTCATCGTGCCAAGGACTGGGTGAGTGGATGCAGATTTCCGCTGGTTCTGGCAGGGGCTTTGTGCCCAGTGATACAACACTTGGGGTGTGGCAGTTCACAGTCCCTCGCCTGGGTGTCTGAGGCACGAGATTTGCAGGCACCCGGTTGCATGATAGTCCATGGAGGCAGGGCTAGACTCCATCCGGCTATGGCTGCAAACTGGAGGTAGTGCTGTGGCTGGTGGGGGTGCTGCCAGTGGTGGAGGGAGGCTCCTGCCCTTCTCCTGCAACCTCGGACGGCTGCCCACTGGGGCTGCTGCTGCTGGTAATTGTGCTACTGTCAGTGGTGCAGGTGGCGGTGCTTGAGGTGGGCCTGCGGTGGTGCTACCGGTGGTGCAGGTAGCGGTGCTGGCCATGGTGCAGGTGCCAGTGCTGCCAGTGGTGGAGGGAGGCTCCAGCTCTTCTCTTGCAGCCTCAGACGGCTGCCCACTGGGGCTGCTGCTGCTGACAGTAGTGGTGCTTGTGGCGGTACAGCTGACTGTGCAGGTGGCGGGGCTTGCGGCGGTGCTAGGGGCGGGGCTGCTGGTGGTGCTGGCCACGGTGCAGGTGGCGGTGCTGGCGGTTGTGCTGGTACCCACCAGGCCTTCACCTGCAGCCTCGGACGGCTGAAGTGCCTTGGCTGGTGTTTTCTGCCCCTTCCTCACTTTGGCAGATGGCGGTGTGACCTTGGGTCTGGCAGCTGGAGTCTTTGTGGTGGACTTGCTGGGTGGTTGTGGCTCCTTCCCCATACTGGATCATGTCCCCCTCTTCACCTTGCCAGGTGGCGGAATAGTTTTGGCCTTGGCAGGGGTTTGTGGCACACTGGCTGGGCTGACGGGTGCCCCGTTTGAGCCTTTGATAGCTGCAGGAACCACAGCCGACGACGGGTTGGTGGCTGGGGTGCTGGGCTGGGTTCTGGCCACCCTGGCCTGAGGGGAAGGACGGGGGGTAGGGAACAGGTCAACATTGGCCAGGAAAAGTTTCTTGGGGACACTGGGATGGGAAGAGGGAGAGGGTTTGGGAGTGGAGGAAAAGGGAGTGGTTGTAGGAGTTGTCTGTCTGCTGAGATTGGCTGCAGGTGCATGGGCTGGATGCTGTTGTGAGGTGGCTGGCTGTTGGGTGGGAGGGTGCTTGTGTTTGTGTACTTTGGGAGGAGGGGTCACAGACACACTGGGAGAGGACACAGGGGACGTGTGCATGGATGTGGGGGTGGTGAATGCCAGTGAGGGGTGTGTTGTGATGGGCGTGCTTGTGATGGAGGTAGTGGATGAGGATGTAGTGCATGCAGGTGTGAGTGGAGGCGCTACTGGAAGGGAGGTGGACGAGGAGGCGGAGGGAGACACAGTAGAGGCAGTAGATGTTGATGTGTCTGCATGGGGATGGTGCTTGTGTGAGTGCCTGTTAGATGAAGTGCGGTGTTTGTGTTTGCCTGAGTCACTTTTGTGTGGTGATTTGAGTGAATGCTGGTCTGTAGGTGTGCTTGGGATAGGTTGAATTTGAGGGGATTGGGACTTGGTAGAGGAAGTTGGAGAAGGGAGGCTAGAGACAGGGACAATGGCTGCCATCAGTGCTGACGCCAGAGCCTAGAATGCTCTCTGTTGGGCCGCCACGCCAGAGTGAATGCCCTTCAGGTATGCATTTGTTTGTTGCAAATGCCTCTTGACACCCTGGATGGCAATCAGTATGGTTGACTGCCCAAAGGTGAGGGATCTCAGGAGGTCAATAGCCTCCTCACTGAGGGCCGCAGGCCTGACTGGGACAGGGCCTGAGGTGCCTCGGGCAAGGGAGATGCCCACCCTCCTGGGTGAGCGGGCACGGGCAACACGCTGAGGGGCTGCTGGGAGGGCGGTGCTGGTAGGGGGTGGGCGGCTAGACCTGTTGTAGGGGTGGGCATAGAGGTGTCCACCACCACCAGGGAGCTTCCATCGGAGAAGGAGTTGCTGTCTGTGGTGTCCCCTACTGTCCCCGTCGTGGTGCTCCCCCCGCCCTCCGTTCCACTGGTGTCCTCACCGTTGGTGGATTCGGCCTCCAGGCCCATGTGGGATGCAGCTCCCTCCGTCGCCGGTGCCTTTGCTCCTCTGCCAGATTAATCTAATGCACACAAAGACAGGGTGACAAAACAAAAAGGGGGGAGACAGAGGGTACACTTGGTCAATGCCAGCAACAACACTATCGTTGGCATAGACAACTCACAGGGAGCAGCCATAAGCACTAGGCCATGCACTACCAGTTACTAAGATAGTCACCATCCCATGCCTAATGCCATTAGCTGCACACCTGAAACCCACAGGACCCTGCCCAGTAGTAGATGCCCACTAACACTACTGGGGATGGAGTGCTTCAGAGCCTGCCCAACAAGGGACCTATCCTGCCATGTTCGCCCTGGCCTAGGGGCACCCACAGCCCACATCCCCCAACCAGGTAAACCTTAAAGTGTGCACAGTCATGAATCTGAATCTGTACTCACCCCCTTGTGGCTGCTGTAATGCCCTCAGGCACCCATCCAACTCCGGATGCGGAACAGCAGGGGGGTCAGGGTACGATGGGCACCTCTTCCTGGTTGGGAGGCCAGCCCCAGCTGGGTCTCCGCCATCTTCCTTGCCCAGCGGTGCAGGTCCTCCCACCGTTTGTGGCAGTGGGTGCTCCGCCTGCCAAAGAGCCCCAGGGTCCGCACATCCTTGGCGATGGCACGCCAAGTACCCTTTTTCTGATGGGCGCTGACCTGCATGGAAAAGACAGCAGAAAAGGGAATTAGTTAACCGTCCAGACCATCACACTCATGGCCCACCAGATTCCCTCTAATTCCCTGATGCACATACATTGACCACCACACATGCAGCACCCTGGCCAGGATGCCTCAGCCCCCCTACATATGGCTTGCACACACAGCAATCCATACATTCATGGCCCACGCATTATGCCCACAGTGTACTCACCTGTTTGTCTGGAGAACCGTAGAGTAATGTGTATTGGGGTTGGACCCCATCCACCGGTTTCTCCAACTCCTCTGCAATGAAGGCAGGGGCCCTTTCCCCAGACACATGAGCCATTGTCTCTTCCAGACACCGGTCACAGCAGCACTTGCAGTGTAGGTCCTCTCCTGTTGAAGGTCAGGTAGCAAGTGAGTGCACAGATAGAAAATGGTGGTCACGTCCACGGCGGTGCATACTGTCACCACCGGCATACATCGCATACGGCTCCTGGAACCAATAGGCCCCAATGATAACCAATGCGAAGTTGCTCGGCGGTCGTTGACCGCCTACCACAATGGCGCACAACACCAGCGGAATTACCTCATTTCCACTTGTCCCTCCTCACAGGTCAGGCACCCGCCATTTAAGGGGGGCACAGGCCATGGCACCTAAATGCGTCACAGCAGACATTGCCACAGCCGCTGACTCTCAGATTCACATACAGGTTCTGTAAAGGAAAAGATGCATCATTATTTCAATTGATGTGTGATTATGACCCTCTGCTCACTGTTTTCCTCCATAGGCTTCTGCCGCTGAGGATGAATATGAGATGGGAACATCCTCTGGTGGACAGACCCCTGGTGGACCTTGCGACTATGGAGGATAGACACATTATCCTAACCTACAGACTTGATCGGGCCACAATCCAAGAACTGTGTGCCCAATTGGAGCCAGACCTGATGTCAGCTATCTGCCAGCCCACAGGTATCCCCCCTCTAGTGCAGGTCCTGTCAGTGCTCCATTTCCTGGCAAGTGGTTCCTTCCAAACAACAGTGGCCAGGGTATCAGGGATGTGTCAGCCAATGTTCACCAATGTGTTGACCAGAGTGTTGTCAGCCCTGCTGAAACATATGCGCAGCTACATCGTATTTCCCCAGGTGGAGGATTTGGCCATAGTGAAAGCTGACTTTTATGCCCTGGGACATATCCCCAACATCATTGGTGTCATTGATGGTACACATGTAGCATTTATCCCCCCCTGGAGAAATGAACAAGTGTTCAGGAATAGAAAAAGCTATCACTCTATGAATGTACAGATGATGTGTTTGGCGGACTAGTACATCTCCCATGTGAATGCCAAGTTTCCTGGCTCTGTGCATAACGCCTTTATCTTGAGGAATAGCAACATCCCATATGTGATGGGCCAACTCCAGAGGCACTGGGTGCGGCTAATAGGAGAGCCCAAGGTCCCCCCCCAGCATGAGTTGGTGTCTGGGTATGGGGTTGTCCCTAAGGGTTAGTGAGTGTCATACAGGTATCCCTCGATAGTTGCAGGTGACTGGTTACCCCAACCTCTCATGGCTACTGACCCCAGTGAGGAATCCCAGGACAAGGGCAGAGGAACGTTACAATGAGGCACATGGGTGAACAAGGAGGATAATTGAAAGAGCCTTTGGCCTCCTGAAGGCCAGGTTCCGGTGCCTCCATCTGACAGGTGGATCCCTGTACTACTCACCCAAGAAGATGTGCCAGATCATTGTTGCACAACCTGGCTTTGAGACACCAGGTGCCTTTTCTGCAGGAGGATGAGCCTGGAGATGGTGTTGTGGCAGTGGTGGAGCCTGTGGACAGTGAGGAAGAGAAGGCAGAGGAAGAAGATGTGCACAACAGAAGTAATATAGTACAGCAGTACTTCCAGTGACACACAGGTAAGACACTGTAACTTCACTTTACATTTCAGTTTTCTGTTGGACATTGTACATAGCAGCCTGATTTCACTATGTCTATGGCCACTCGCTGTACCCTTTGGCATCACTATTTTCACATCTCTGTGGCCCCCTCTGCCTCCTGGTATGTTTACTGCTGCCCACTAAAGGTCATGCCACTGTATATATGACTTGCAATGTTTTCAGAATGTTGTACTAATACATAATTCAATCATTTGACAGACTCATGATTTGTATTTGTTCCAAGGGTGTTTATTTAAGTGCTCATACGTAGAGGGTGATGTGCAGTGGGCTGGGTTGATAGTGGAGGAAGTCCAGTTAGAGTCCAGTCTCTTGGTATCATAGGTGCATTGTCCAATGGGGCATAGGAAGGGGAGTAATGGCAGTTCAAAGTGGACAGGGTGACGGAGTGGGACAGAAGAGTGACAATCAGGAGTTCATGGTAATGTTCTCTGGCTTCTGCCTGGATCACAGGGACTGTTTGTGGGGTGGCTATCCTTCTGCAGGGGTGGGGTGCTGGTGGCCTGTTGGTCCTGTGGTGGGGCCTCCTCTCCACTATCGCCAGGGGAGGTGGAGGGTTGTTCTTCAGTGTGGCTAGTGTCAGGGGCCCATTGTTGTGCCACTGCCTCCCTCATGGTCTTGCCCACGTCTGCCAGCACCCCTGCAATGGTGACCAGGATGGTGTAGATGTTTTTGAGGTCCTCCCTGATCCCCTGGTACTGCCCCTCCTGCAGCCGCTGGGTCTCCTGCAACTTGTACAGAATGTGTCCCATGGTCTCCTGGGAATGGTGGTATACTCCCAGGATGTTGGAGAGTGCCTCCTGGAGAGTGGGTTCCCTGGGCCGGTCCTCCTCCTGTCGCACAGCAGTCCTCCCTGCTTCCCTGTTGTCCTGTGCCTCTGTCGCCTGAACCTTATGTCCACTGCCACTGTGGTGGACACACTGCTGATTGACGTGTCTTGGGGACAGTGGCATGGGCCCGCTGGTTGGGTGCAGTGCTGGTGTTTCCTGAGGGGGAGGCTCTGTGGTGGGTTGGGAGTGTGGCAGGATAACCGACTGTCTAGAGGTCCCTGATGGGCCAGGTTGGTCATCGTGATCGTGATCCAGGCGTGCAGAGCTGCTGTCATCACTGTGGGTCTCCTCTCTGGGGGTGACTGGATGTTGGTGGCAACTCCTCTCCAGTGACGTTGAGTAGGGGTCCTGTGGGGATGAAAATGCAGTGTTATTGTATCTGCTTGTGCCATCTTGTGCATGGGTTTGTTTCCTGTATTGTTGGGATAGCCCTGGCAGCTTAGGCTTGTGTGCGTGGTGATTTTGTGGGCTAGGTGATTCTCTCTAATGGACAGGCTGTGGTGATGTGTGTCGATGCAGGCCTGTGCTGGAGGTCCATGGATTGGTGTTACATGCAGGGCTTGGATTTGGGATGGGTGGGTTGTGATAGTGTGGTATGTGTGAGATGGTGGAGTGATGGGGGTGAGGGTAGGGGTAGGAGTTTGTGATGGCATGCAGGTAGCGTGGGGGATATAGTCGTAAAGATTTGACTTATCAGAGTCCAGTCCTCCTGCTACTCCGGGGCTGGCCCGCAGGATGCATTATTGCCAAGACTTGCTCCACTCATGTTGTTAGTTGTGGGGGAGGAGGTTGGGGTTCACTGCCAGACCTCTGTACAGCTACCTGGTGTCTTGCAACCACGGAATGCACCTTCCCCCGTAGGTCGTTACACCTCTTCCACGGTGTTGACCCTGTCCACGATCCTCCACCATAGCTCCACCTTCCTTGCAATGGACGTCTGCAGGCATCAATGATCCGAATAGCTGTGGGTCTACTCGGATGATTTCCTCCACCATGACCCTTAGCTCCTCCTCTGAAAACCTGGGGTGTCTTTGGAGTGCCGTGGATGTGGTGTGAGTGATATGTGTGAGGATGTGTGGGGTGATGTGTGAGGTGATGTGTTGTGGTGTGTGTTGTGAGGTGCGTTGATGATGTATGGGTGATGGTGTTCTGTGGCTCAGATTGAGTGGGTGCTCCTGGCTTGTGTCTCTCTCTGTCAGCAATCTTTTTTTTCGTTGAAAGAGTTGTGGGTATTGGGGGTATTGTGGGTGTGTGTTTTATAGTGGTGTGAGTGTGTGGATGTGGTGTGTGTATGTGTGTCAGGGGTGTGTAGTTTGAATTGTCCATGATGGTGTAGTTTTGTAAGTGTGTGTGTATTTTGAGCGCAGCGGTGTGTAAGGCCAATGGTTTACCGCGGTTGAAAGACTGCTGCGGTGATTCATGGGTCCTGATACTATGCCGTATTCCTGTTGCCGTAACGGTGTGGGTTTTGGTACCACCAATTTATCACTGACCTTTGGTCTGGCGGACTTGTGTGGGTGACTGTATTGTGGCGGATTTCTCAGTGTGGGTCATAATACCCGTAGTGGAATACCATAGCGGTCACGGTATGTTGGCGGCCGCCAGCACGGAGGTAGGGGGCATTTACCACCAGGGTTGTAATGAGGGCCTTAGGATGGCAAATGCAAAAACAACAAGGCGATGGATGGAATGCTTGACTTAATTTCAGCCACTGACAACCTCTTGGGCTGCATCTCAATCCATCATTTTTTTGCCCACCATGACACCTCAGTTTGGACTCACCCATATGCAAATCAGTCTTGACCCTGCCCTCAAGGGAACCATCCAGCCCAAACTGCCAGGCTAGGTCCTCCCGGAACCAGAACACATGCAACCTAGGACCAGATTTGCCCTAGTTAGAGCTTTTCAGCCAGGCATAGCTTGGTTCCAGTGATAAGTGAGCCCGAGACTCACATCCGTACATACCCGGCGCACTTAAGGCTGCAAATGCAAGAATAACAAGGTCCTCCCTGTCCCTGTCTTGGAACACAAGCAACTTAGAACCAGTTTCACACTCATTAGGGCTTTCCAGCTAGTATAACTTGGTTCAAGTGACACAGTGAGCTGAGGCCCCACGTCTGGGCATACCTGGCGTATTTAGGGAGGCAAATGCAAAAAACAACAAGGAGATGGAAGGATTACTTGATTCAATCTCAACAACTGGCATTTGCTCTGTGCTGGATACCAATCCATAATTTTGTTGCCCAAAATGCCACATCAGTTTGGACCCAGCCATATGCAAATCAGTCTTGACCCTGCTCCTCACGAGAACAATTCAGCCCAAACTGCCAGGCCTGGTCCTTCCTGGACCAGAACACAAGCAAGCTAGGACTGGCTTGTCCTTGTTAGGGCTGTTCAGGCAGATATAGCTAGGTTCCAGTGACACAGTGAGCCTGGGACACACGTCTAAGAATACCTGGTGCAACTAGGGTGGCAAACACAAAAACAACAAGGTGATGGATGGAATACTTGAATTAACCTTAGCCTTTGGCAATCGTTGAGGCCGGATCCAAATCCATTGTGTTTTAGCCCACATCCACCTCAGTTTGGAACCCCCATGTGAAAAACAGTCTTGACCATGTTCTTCATGGGAACAGTCCAGTCCGTACTGTCAGGCCAGGTCCTCCCTGAACCAAATCACAAGCAACCTACAACTGGTTTTGCCCTAGTGAAGGCTCTTCAGCCAGGTATAGTTTGGTTCCAGTGGCACATTGAGCGTGGGCCCAATGTCTGGGCATACACTGTGTACTCATACGCTGCAAATGCAAAATCAACAAGGTTAGGGATGAAATGGTTTAATTAATCTCAGCCACTTGCAATCAATTGAGCTCCAATCCATCATTTTTTTGCCCACCATGCCACCTCAGTTTGGATCCAGCCATATGCAAATCAGTCTTAACCCAGCTCCTCATAGGAACAGTCCAGCCCAAACAGCAAGGCCAGGTCCTCCCTGAACAGGAACACAAGCTGCCTAGGACTGGCCTCACCCTAGTTAAGGCTCATCAGCCAGGTATAGATTGATTCCAGTGGCACAGTGAGCCCGGGACCCATGTCTGGACATACCAGTCACATATAGAGCTGCAAAAGCAAAAGCAACTAGGTGATGGATGAAATGTTTTAATCTCAGCCACAGGCAATCACTCTGGCCACTTCCCAATTCATCGTATTTTTATCACTATGCCACCTCACTTTAACCCACCCATATGCAAATCAGTCTTAATCCTAGTCCTCATGGGAACCATACAGCCTGAACTGCCATGCCAGGTCCTAGCTTAATTGAAACACAAGCAATATAGAACCAGCTTTGCCCTAGATAGAGCTCTTAGCTATATACAGCTTGTTTCCAGATGTAAGTGAGCCCAAAACCCACGTCTGGGCATACTCAGCGCAGTTAGGGTGGCAAATGCAAAAACAACAATGTGATGGATGGAATACATGAATTAATCTCAGCCACTGGCAATCACTCTGAGTTGCATCAAAAGCCATCATTTTTGGCAATAGGTCCTGTGCTTGTTATGCCACCATATTAAAGCTAGCCTGGCTAATGAGGGGTGATACCCCAAATCTGGTCCTGTGCTGCTTTTTTCTAGTTCAGGGAGGACCTGGCCTGCCGGTTAGGGGTGGACTGTTCCCATAGGAAGCAGGGTCAAGACTAATTGCGCATGGCTGGGTCCAAATTGGAATTGCAACAGAAAAAGATGGATTTAGTCCCAGATCTCTGATTGGGTGTGAATTGTTTGCATTGCTCAGCATTTCATCAATCATCTGTTCTTTTTGCAAATCCTAAATTAATTCCAGTAAATATTGCCATGTTGTTAATAAAATGCATAAAAGGAAGATGTGTGATATCTCCCTTTGTCCTCTCCCTGTGTCAAATGAAATCTTCTGGGCACAGGCTCTAGAATATTGAAAGCTAGAATGACATTTGGAACATGGCTGTTGAAGGATGATCCTCTTAACCAAGCTACGATTGGGGTGTCATTAATAAAGGTTGAAAGATACCTATATTCCAGCCTCCTGGTTTTCAGCAACAAACCAATCATTGAATTAAATGAAAATAACTGGGTAAAAGTAGAACTAGGTCACAGTGTTTTCATCTGTACTGTTTTCCCACAATGGCCGATTTGCAAACATTATAGAACAATAAGTCCATTAGACTCTTCTAGTCTCAGGGATAAAAAGTTATGGTCATATTTAAGAAAAAGTGAGGCATCAGCTCTGATGTGTCACTTTTCTGTGCCCCCCTACGGCACCTAATGACACCATGGTTGTGCCGTATTTAAAATATGGTGCAACATGGTGGCCATTTGAACAATTGCGTCAACATTTTTTAAACTTTTGTGGCGCTTTGCTACACTAACATTAAAAATGTTGATAATAGCGTAGCAAAGTGCAAGAAGGTACGTTTATTTTAATGGATGCGCCATTTTAATGCCTGTTCTGAACAGGCATTCAAAATGACAGAAACAATGGTGCAGTGAAGTCTATTACATTTAATTGCACCGTTTGTTTGGGCCTCCTAGCGCCGGAACACCCCTCTGCATAACATTATGCCTTTGCACAGGCATAATGTGGAGCAAGGGTTTAAAAAGTCGTGCAATGCAAGCATTATGCCACTTTGTAAATATGGCGTGAGAGAAATGCTACCTTAATGCCACATTTGCCTGAAAATAAGTGATGCAAATGTGATGCAAGGTGGCACCAGGGGCTATTTAAATATGCCCCTTAGTCAGTTGTGCAAAGATACTTGATACCTAAAGCTAACAAGTGCCCTGAGGATTACAATGATTTATGTTTGTGTACCAATCATGCATTAGTTCCTATATTAAAACTTAAGGAATAAAGAATGAGTATAAAGGAAACCTATGTGTTTTCTAAATGTGCCCAAGACATTGGGCCCTATCTACAAAGACGCACATACACATGACTAAGCGCCTCATTATGACTTTGGCGGTCCCACCAAGGGACTACCAATGCAGTGGGGAGGACGCCACTGCAATGCCAGTGGCATCCTTCGCCTTTTGTATTAGAATGTCCCCGCCAGGTTAACTGGCGGGAACATTGTAAAATAACATTCCCACAAGGCTGACCGGTTTGAACAGTGCTATGTTATTGGTCTCAGCTCCCTTAAGGGAGACAAATCCAATACCACTAAAGCACCCTCAGACTGCACACTGTCTGCTTTGTGTTAGTACTGGGTGGTTGGGGGCCCTCAGTGCTGCCGTTGCTGAGCACAACTCTGACCACTGCCTTCCCGCTGCGAACGATGTACCTGGCGGTGACGGCGGTCATTAGGCGGTCCTGTCTGTCAAAAGTATAATGTGGCTGTGGGATCGCCAGGAGTGCGATGGTCCCACCACCACCGTGAGTGTGGCAGTCTGAAGACTGCCACACTAGTAATGAGGCCTAAATCTGCAAAAGTAAACTTGCTCCACACTTTGTTGTAAATGTAGTATATGTTAGTAGTCACTGTTTATGAGGGTAAACTTGTCACCATCTCATGACCAGAAGAGGAGGAACCAAGTTAATGAATCTAAAGTTACTACTAACAACTTTTCATGCAAAGGTGGTGGTAGGCAGAGGTCTCTGGGACCGAGGCAGAGATCTCTTCTATGGAAAGGCTAGGGAATTGTAAAATGTTTATTAAACTTAAAACAAAATAAAACTAAATTACATTTATACATATACTTTTAAAAAGTATATGTAAATTGATTTGTTTTACAATTATGTCCTATAGTGTGACATTTCTAGTCCCTACTACCATTATTTCCCATGTAAGAACATTGCAGTACCAGTGGTTAGCCATGTTAGGTGCTAGGCGTACTTCAGTTCTGAGTTGGAATACGCTTACAACTGTCTTTGGTCCTTTTTGGCTGTACTAACCATCAATGTGCAGTTTATTCCTGTAGAAAGAAGAACCCCCTTCAAAGCCCTATGCATTACAAACAAGGTCATCTATCTCACAGACCAATGTCTAGCATCCATTTTTCATCCCACCCATTCAAAACAGTAACGTTGGATCCGGCACCTTTTGCCTTCCTTCTAATTTTTTGCTGAATTTGTTTTTGTTGGTTTTAGGTCTCTACACACTTTACTACTGTTAACCAGTGCTAAAGTACTTGTGCTCTCTGATTAAAACATGGTAACATTGGCCTATACCCAATTGGCATATTTAGTTTTCTTTTAAGTCTCTAGTAAAGCGTACTAAATGTGCACTGATTGTACCCCTCACTTAAGTAGCCCTTTGAAATTGCCTCAGACCTGCTATTGGATGGCCTGCGTGTGCAGTTTAAATTGCCATGTTAACCTGGCAAAATAAACCTTTTGCCAGGTTCAAACCTTACTTTTTAATACAGATAGTCCACCCCTAGTTTAGGCCCAGGACAGCCAAAGGGGCAAAGTGCAATACATTTAAAAATTACGACATCTACTTTAAAGAGTTACATGTCCTGGTACCAAATAAATCTTGGATTCATTTTTTACTACTTCAAGGCATAGTTTTCTCTTTGGATAAGATTAGAGTTTGTGTCTCTGGAATCACAATTTAAAATCCTAACCTATGATGAAGTTGACATTTAAACAGCAATACAAAAAAAATCCACTTTTAGAGTGTTGCCATTTTCCTGCCATTAATCCTTTTGTGCCTGTAGCCTGTCTTGTGTCACATGACTCTGTGTAGCTAATAGTTAGACATTGTGAATTCCTCCCAATTGTCACATAAAACGAAGATTTAGGCCCATATTTATACTTTTTGATGCAAACCAGCGCCGGAGCAAGTTTGCGTCAAAAAATTTACCGCCGGCTAACGCCATTCCTACGCACCATGCGGGCACCTTATTTAAGGATTGATGTTAGCCGGCGTAGTGGAAAATGGGGGTTGTGTGTCAAAAAATGGTGCAAGTCAGGTTTGAGTAAAAAATCATGGTTCAAACCGGACTTGCGCCATTTTTTGACGCACAACCCCCATGGAAATGACTCCTGTCTTAGCAAAGACAGAAGTCATGCCCCCTTGCCCAAAGGCCATGCCCTGGGGACTTCTGCCATTGGGCACAGTTGCATGTAGGGGGCCCAAATTAGGCCCCCTATGCCACTTTAAAAAAATACAAAATGAATACTTAGCTCAACTTACCTGTACTTACCTTGGATGTGTACCCCCCTTCCATGGGTGTCCCCCAGGGGTGGGGGTCAAAAGTTTTGACGCACATTCGGCGCAAATGGAGTATAAATATGCCCTAAGTGTGCCTCAATGGGCCACCTTCTGAAAGAATTTAAGTGGAGTCGACATGGTGTGACTCTCAGTTGTAAGTGGGGCTGTGCTGAGCACAGTTCCACTTACAACTGAATAGCCTGTGCTCTGCCATTCCAAAAAGGAGCTAACCAATCCACATTGTTACTGCAGCCAACTTGGAACCAGGGCAGGGAAGGTAGGGAATTCCATGCATTTTAAAGGCAATGTTTAGAAGCTTATCCCACCTTCCTGAACCAGGGCACCAGGGTATAAAAAGGGGACCTCAGAACTAACTTTTCAGTACACTCCTGGACCTGTGCATTCTCTACCACAAACAAAAGGACTACTGTGCTGCTACAAGGACTGCCACTCTGTTGAACTGCTGCTCTAAAAGATCTTCTGCCTTACTGTGCTAACCTTCTGGGTGTTTTCCTCTTGCCTGGAGAACAAGAACTGGACCTGCAACTCATCTTGACCCCAGCACCCAAGAGTGACTCCAAGGGCTAGTCTTCTGGCCTTCTGATCTGATCCTGAGAGACATAAAAGGCTCCCCAACAGCTCCTCACCCCGGCTTCAATGAGTCCCTGCACCCCAAGTGGTGCCTCTTCAGTCCTCGACCCTTGATGTGTCTCTCAAGCTCTTGGATTCAGTCTTTTGGGCTATTTGTGACTGTGAATGGGAATGATCACACCGGAACCTTGCATCGAAATCCAGCAAGAGTTGCTGCCAGCCTGTCTTTTCACACAACACCATCGATAGCCTGCAGAGGACACAGAGCAACACATAGCTCCAACCCCCCAGTCAGCAAAGCCTGGCTGCTACTCACACCATGTTGACAGCTACCCACAACACTTTCCTTGCTCCTCGCAAACCTCCCCAATGCAAATGGAGCTCTTGGCACAAAACTTTAAAAGGTAAACCTTCAGCAGGACTAATCTGGGACCGTATCTGACCCACGCTCCACTTCTGTCAGCCTGAACTTTTGACTTTGAACTGGCACAGCTCGATCATATAGACCTAATTGATGCTATCTGCTATTAGGCGATATATTGCAGTTAGTCTTTAAAAATTCATAACTTCCATTCTAGTGATTTTTCTTGTGTTGTGTTTTCATCTTATTACTGTTTGCATGCTGCATAAATGCTTTACACATTGCCTTTAAGCTAAGCCTGAAATGTTCTGTGCCAAGCTACCAGGGGGTAGCATAACATAGTCACTTTTTGTGGTTCATCCTACAAGAAATTGGGGATGTTGCTTGACTGTGGCATTACACTCCAGTCAACAAACAACCTAATTTCTCACAGGGAACAACAAAGTAGAAAATTGCATTGTCCTAACAATTCACACTTTCTGAGGAACACTCATAATTTGCAGGCATGTATCTTCTTAATGCTTCCTTAAAAAGTAATTGTTAGACTTGACAGCCTTAGGGTGGTCACCACTAACTTTTTGCCTGCCTCCCTCCACTTTTTAGATACTGTTTGTGCTGGTTTTAAGACTCTGCACACATTACCAGTGCTAACCAGTGCTAAAGTGCATATGCTCTCTCCCTTTAAACATGGTAACATTGGATCATACCCCATTGGATTATTTAATTTACTTATAAGGCACTAGTAAAGTGCACTATATGTGCCCAGGGCTTGTAGATTAAATGCTACTAATGGGCCTGCAGCACTGATTGTGCCACCCACTTAAGTAGCTCCTTAACCTTGTCTCAGGTCTGCCATTGCAAGACCAGTGTGTGCAGTTTCACTGCCAATTCGACTTGGCATTCAAAAGTACTTGCCAAGCCTAAAATGTATCTTTTTCTACTTATAAGTCACCGCTAATGGTATGCCCTAAGTAACTCATAGGGCAGGGTGCCATGTAGGCAAAAGGCAGGACATGTACTTGTGTAGTGTACAAGTACTGGTAGTGTAAAATTCCTAAATTCGTTTTTACACTGCTCTGAGGCCTGCTCCCTTCATAGGCTAACATTGGGGCTACCTTCAAATAGTGTTTGAGTGGTAGCTGCTGATCTGAAAGGAGTAGGAAGGTCATATTTAGTATGGCCAGAATTTTGATACAAAATCCTGCTGACTGGTGAAATTGGATTTAATATTACTATTTTAGAAATGCCACTTTTAGAAAGTGAGCATTTCTCTGTGCCTTACAATCCACGTCTGGCTGGGTTCAGTTGACAGCTCCCTTGTGCATTCACTCAGACAAACCCCAAACACAGGATACTCAGCCTCACTTGCATACATCTGCATTTTGAATGGGACTTCCTGGGCTGGGAGGTTGGAGGGCCGGACACTTACATGTTAAAGGACAGTAGCCTGCCCTCACACAAAGGACTGCTATGCCCCCTACTGGGACCCTGGCAGACAGGATTGAACTGAAAGGGGACCTTGTGCACTTCTAAGCCACTCTTTGAAGTCTTCCCACTTCAAAGGCACATTTGGGTATTTAAACAGGGACTCTGCCCCTACCAATGCAGACACTTCCTGGAGAAGAGAACCAGAACAAGAACTTGCATCCTGCCAAGAAGAACTGCCTGGCTGCCCAAAGGACTCACCTGACTGCTTTCTGTGAAGGACTGCTCCCCTGCTGTTGCTTTCTGCCTTGCTGCTCTCTGGCTGTGGTGAGAAGTGCTCTGCAAGGGCTTGGATAGAGCTTGGCTCCTGTTCCCTGAAGTCTCAGGACCACAAAGACTTCATCTCTTCAAGAAGGATTCCTTGTGTGGCAGAAATTGACGCACAGCCTGCCAGAAATGATACACAGCCTGCACCACAGTAAAAAATTCACTGCACGTTGAACCGGAACGACACAGACTGACTTCGCAATGAGAAGATCGACGCAGTGCCAGCGTAGCGACTGGAAATTCGACGCACGGCCCACTGGATCAACGCAGCCAAGTCGGAACGATGCAGCCTAACTTCCAGAGAGGAATCAACGCAGCAGTAGAAATTTCCATGCAACGCCCACCGGATCGATGCAACCCCTATGACTTTGTCCTATCAGCACCGGAAATCCACGCATTGTCCCCGGGGCATCCGAAAACCCCACAACCCGAAGAGGATCCACGACTGAGCACCGGAAATCGACACACAGCTGTCCCTGCCTGAAAACTAAACAACGCATCCCCGTGTGGAGCCCAAGAAATTTACGCACACCTCCTAGTTTTCCACGCATATCCTCCTCTGCAGTTCTTTGCGGACACTTTGAATGTGAGACATTCATTGCTTTTAAAAGACTAAAGACACTTTATATCACTTTTACAGAGATATCTCAACGTATACTTATGGCATTTTAATCGTTTTGATCTGCATATTATCAGATAAATATTATATATTTTTCTAAACACTGTGTGGTATATTTTTGTGGTGCTATACTGTGTTATTGCATGATTTACTGCCCAAATTCTTTACACGTTGCCTTCTAAGTTAAGCCTGACTGCTCAGTGCCAAGCTACCAGAGGGTGGGCACAGGATAATTTGGATTGTGTGTGACTTACCCTGACTAGAGTGGGGTCCTTGCTTGGACAGGGGGGAACTTTACTGACAACCAAAGACCCCATTTCTAACATTGGTGATCAGCGGTGAAGATAGGACTTGTATTTGTGCAGTGACATACAAAAGCTAAGTGTTCACTACCTACTCACAGTTGAAGGTCAACTTAAATTGTTTTATCTTTTTCTGAAATTTTGTTTTCTACATGATATTTTAAGTAAAATCCTCATTCAAAATCTCTCTGGCTGGGTCTCAAGCAGCAGATGAAGATTTTGATCTGGCCATGCTGGAGACCTACACTGTTAAACAGCTGAAAGGGTTCTGTAGGGATATGGGAGTATCCACCCAAGGTGCCTCCAGGAAGGAGGAATTCAAGTGGCGATGAGGGCCTGGGCAGAAGCACAATCAGAGGAGGATGTTGAGGAGGAGGGTCCAGAGGAAGGCCCCTCAGAGGATTTTTTGCCATCAGTGGAGGATGTTACCACTGTAATTGTGCCCCCTGCCAAACCAGGGAGCAGTGCCTCTGATCAGGGCCTGATCGCAGCGGAGAGGAGAGAGGAGAGAGAGTTTCAATTGCAGATTGCAAGGTTAAAAATGTAAGCTGAGAGAGCTGAGGCTGCAGATGAGAGAACCTTGGCTGAAAAGAAACTTTTGTTGGCTCATGAACTGAGTCTCAAGGAGCTGGAAATCAAGGCAAAACAGTCTGAGTCCAGCAGTGATAGTGGCAGCATACATGCAGGACCTGTTGGGGATAGAAAGGTTCGTATACCCAAAAATGTGGTGCCTAGTTTTGTGGTGGGAGAAGAACTGATAAGTGGTTGACTGCATAGGAAGTTGCACTAAGGGCTCATGGGACCTCTGAGGAGCAATGGGGGGTGGCCTTGTGGTTATATGTACCAGCAGTGGGGTGGGACACACTACTAACACTAGATCCACATGATCAGAATGTCTATGCACCCATGAAAGCCGCTTTACTGGCCAAGTTTGGTCTGACCCCTGAAAAATACCTACAGAGGTTTAGGGACCGCTCCAAACTTTCCACACAGACTTGGGTACACTGTTTTGAAGTGTCCAACAAGGCACTGAATCGACGCAGCGCCTGCCGCGCGGTAGAGATTTACACGCAACACCCACCAGATCGACGCAGCCCCTGTGACTTTGTCCTGTCAGTGCCGGAAATCCACGCATCATCCCCGGGGCGTCTGAAAACCCAACAACCCGAAGAGGATCCATGACCGAGTGCTGGAAATTGATGCACAGCCATCCCTGCATGAAATCTAAGCGACGCATCGCCGTGTGCGGCCTGAGAAATTGACGCACACCTTCTTGTTTTCCATGCATCTCCTCATCTGCGGTTCATTGCAGAGATTTTGAACACGAACCTGGCACTTTGCGCTTGAAAGAGACATTTATTGCTTTTAAAAGACTTAAGACACTTTATATCACTTTTACAGGGATATCTCAACATATACTTATTGCATTTTAATTGTTTTGACCTGCATCTTATCAGATAAACATTATATATATTTCTAAACACTGGGTGGTGTATTTTTGTGGTGCTATACTGTCTTATTCCATGATTTATTGCACAAATACTTTACACATTGCCTTCTAAGTTAAGCCTGACTGCTCAGTGTCAAGCTACCAGAGGGTGCACACAGGATAATTTGGATTGTGTGTGACTTACCCTGACTAGAGTGAGGGTTCTTGCTTGGACAGCGGGTAACCTGACTGACAACCAAAGACCCCATTTCTAACAGTAATGCAGAGTCTGCCTTGTGAAAATATCGAAACTCAGCAGTTTCCTACATCTTAGAGTAGCAATAAAATATTGGCTTACTCAAAACATGACCAAACAATGTAAGTACCAGCTAAGCATCTGCATCTATTTTTGCAATCAAAACAATCCTGTATGCTCATGTCCCCACCTTTTTTCCAAATATCACACAGTACACCCAAATGTTGCTATTAATGTGGTTGAAGTTTTACATATGGACTACAAACAAATTAATTAACCTATAAAAGTAGCAAAGTCAAAATATCTGTGACCAATATTTTGAGTGTACATAGATAGAAAGTAAGGGCACGATGTACTATATACTACTTGCAAAATACTGATCGCAGTTTGAGATCAGTATTTTTAGGAACAGTATATCATTTTCTGAACTAAAGGGGACCGAGGCCAGTGAGGCAAAATGGTGGATGCATTTTGAGCTTGCTCTGGTCAGCCACCCCGTTATCCGTGAAAATTACTGTCAAGGCGTGTCATCCAGCACAGCAATCCTGCTGCTTGCAACCCTGCAGAGGAATGGAATCGAATTATGTGAGTCACTTCAACGACTGGCGCTGAAAATGACCGAAGTAAAGACTCAGTCTGAGATCACGCGGATGGAGTAAGGGCCGGCAGAGAAGAGAAGCCACGCCATGACCGAAACAATCTCAGCTCTTCAACTGCAACAGTGAGACTACTGAGCGAGCCAACACGGATTCTGACACACAATGGCAGTTTGGTGGAGCGAGAGCCTGTTCAGCGCAGTAGTGAGGAAAACTGGTAAACGCAGGCTGCGAGAACTGGATCTCCAGCATTCACTGTTATTCCCAGCATATCCGCGAGTTGCAGCAGAAGGAACAACACACTCCTTTACATCACCAGAAGACAAGTGGAGATGGTTGGAAACAACTGGACTTGATAATTCAAAGTCCCGCATTCCAAAACAACAACGCAAGTGTTGTGGACCCTGGCTAAGATCTTGACACCTCTCTATAACAATACCAGACCTAGAACAAATCACCATGGAACACAATCAAGCACTGAAAGAGGCCTCTCCCCTCAATGGCACACCACATTTCTACAGCCCAGATACCAGGAATCAACACTCCTCTGACAAGGAGAGTTCGGTTGCGACATGGCCGTGGGGAGTAGATTTCATCCCCCCACCGGATGTCACTCCACAAACAGCACATACTGATATTAAAATTCTTCCCTCTTTATGACTCACTGTTAACATAACTTTTCCTGGCTTATACACTGACATACATTGTCCTGTTTCAAACTAATTGTACTGCACAATGCCTGCGTCCAGGAGACCTGACTACCCTGGTTAATCACCAGTGCTGCTACATAATGGTAAGAAGTGGCTATATCAATGCAGAAGTTGGACAACAATGAAACTCCAAGCTGCCTAGACCTGTCTCGATGGAGACACGGACACCCTACCTTACCATGTACACATGAGGTGACCTCTATTTTCTAAATTTTCTCACCCATATGACTTACCTATTGCATCAACTGTACTTGAAGACCTACCTGCCAACTTCCCCCCTTACTAGTGTTACCTAATGTGCTTGGGCGGCCACTGGTTCTTGTGTACTTCCCCTTCGGTATTTGCCCAACTGCCCCTTAACCCACACATTATTTTTAAGACTTCCCGGCTTAATCTGATATGACACTATGACACACAGTAAGATACCGACTTGAAACTGCGTTCACACCACCAGCAGACGCTATGCAATATACTCATACCTCTGAAGGCATGCTGCGCATATTGCCCTTCTACAAGAATCCCATCTAACAGCTTTAGAAACCAAGAAACGTAAACATCGCTGGTGTGGTCAGATATACACCGCCATTTACTCTCCCTAGGCTAGCGGGGCCCTGATATGGGTTCATGCTGGGGTTCCCTTAGTGAAGGAGGAGGTTGAGACAGTCCCGGAAGTTAGATACGGGTTTGTGAGAGGACGCCTTAATGGCCGCAATATACTTTGGTAGCATATATGCTCCTAATACTTATCAGACCGCCTTTTCAACTCAAATTTCAGGAATCCTAACCCAATGGGGCTGAACTCCCTGACTGTTGTGAGGGGACTTCAGTAGGCTCCGAGACATAATACTTGACCTCTCATTTCCTCCATTACTTCGCACAGCGGCGACGTCTAACATTCGCACCTGGTTACACAACTGGACCCTCCTGGACATTTGGTGCATCTGCAATGTATCCGCCAAAGTTTATTCCTTCAACTCACATGGTCTCCATATGCGTATAGACAGGTTACTTTGCACTACTAACATTGCCCACTCCGTAACACAAATTGATTTACTGGGGCCCACTCGCTCAGATCATAATCCCCATTTCCTGCACCTAGACTGAGACATTGACCCCCACCAGTACCCACATGGCAGCTACAACCAATAGCACTTGAGGAATATGATAGACAACTATATTGAAATTAACGAGGGCTCTGTAGACACACGATCCACAGAGTTGTTCACCTTTAAGGTGACCCTTAGCGGTCACTGTATGGGACTAACTTGGAACTTTCACAAGAAACTAGACTGGGAAGAAAGATCAGTGGAACAGCAGTTATTGCAACTTGAGAACAAGGTAGTGCAAAACTCAAATAGTCAGCTGGCACCCGCCGCGGCTCATAGAGAGCTCACTGGGTTTCGAGACCAACTACGCTGTCTAAACTATGCAGCACACTCAGGTAAGACACATGCCACAGCTGACAGGGCTGGCTCCCCTCTGGATTGTTTGATAAGGCAAGAGAGACCCCAACGACTGATGCAGGCATTATGGGATGGGACAGGTACAATAATACACACACAAATTTAAATACATGACGAATTTCACAAAAATTACTCTGCTCTATACCGCTATAATTTGACAATCTCCTTAGATGCTATCGACTCCTTCCTGTCTGCTCTACCCTTGCCCCACACTATGCTGGAACAACGATTGGAACTTAATGAGCCCCTAATACTTGACCTAGCCAAGGCATTTGATTACTAGACTGGCCCTTTCCACTCTGAGTTCTGACAAAACATGGTTAATTTGCTATACACCACACCAAGGGCCAGAGTATGCATGGGATCCTTGATATCCACCTCATCAATATTGAAAGGGGCACACGAAAAGGATGCCCCCTGTCCCCACTCCATTTTTCCATAGCCGTGGAACCCCTGGCCATCGCTCTCCGCACACAGGGTCAGGAGTGGGGCATACCCATGGGTGGTGATGTACACACAGTCTCCCTTTAAGCTGATGACTTTCTCATTTAAATGCATGACATTTCTTTTCTTCCCACATCCATCACCACTACCTTTACCAACTGCGATATTATCGGGCCTTTAGGTGAATTGGACTAAATCCTTCCTATTCCCATATGTGGTCGACACACCTGACCCTGGCCAGATCCCCACTGCTCCTTCCCTCCACTGGCAATCAGACACCTTCTGCCACCTAGGGATTCAAATATATCACTCAGATAATGATTTACCTTGTGGGAGGAGTATGGCCTGCCTCCTGGAGGCTTCTTGTTACATCGCTCCATCATCAGTGCACTGGAGGAATGACTCTCAAATCTCCCACACATCTTACAATGCAGTATTTACATATTTTCAGCACTGGTAGACATTTGGGCCCTGATTTATACTTTTTTTGTGCCACATTTCCATCATTTTCTGATGCAAAAGCAGCGCAAACTTACAAAATACAATTGTATTTTGTAAGTTTGTGCCGTTTTTGCATCAATAACTGTGTAAATCAGGGCCTTTGTGCACTGGCTAGCAGACTCCTTAAGACTAGGGCTCTGCAGAGTTTGTGGAGTTCTGCTATGCGGAACTCTGTGAAGTGATGAAAAAGCTCTGCTTTCCGCAAAGTTGTGCAAGCGGCAGAATGTGTCACGCCGTTTGAGCTGATTTTTTGCACGAGGTGTTTGTCTCACGCTGAAAAAAAATGTGCGAACAGCACCACATGCAAAATAAGAGCACCTTGCTTCTTTTCTGCCACTCAAGAAGATGTTCTACCTGAGTCACAACTTCCTCAACGTGAACAGAAGATTTCTTAATGCAGCCGGTAGCGACCATCCACGATGCCAGCTTTGAAAAAATCTCGCTGTGAGGTGGTGATTTTCCTCACTTGTGCTTGCCAACTTAACATTGGGGAGCGCAAACGAGATAAAAACTCCTCTCCGCTATGCAGACTTTTTTGGAACTCTGCGCTCTACCTGGAACGCTGACTGTGAAAAACTCTGCAAACTCCGTGAGTGGAGTGGAGTTCACTGCCCACCCCTACCTAAGACAACACTTCCCCACCACTCATATCACTTTGCAACCACTGGGAAACTGATTGGGCACACTGCACACGGACAAACAATGGTCCAACCTGTTAGAAAGTCTGACAAAGTGCCATGAAATGCTAGGTTTTGCCTTATCCAATACTGTATTATACAACATGCCTACTTGACACTTGATAATATTAATCAATATTTCCATCTCACTGATGCACACTGCCCACTTTATCACTTACTAAATGTGGACCTACTGTATATGATTGGGTCATGCCTGGCAATACAGAACGATTTGGATCATATTGTAGGACAACGATTGCAACACTGTGTGAACTGTACAATTCTGATTATGTGGGAAACGTGTGTTGGGGCTGTTCCATAGGACTAAAAAACACTGTGTCACTATGAGATTTCTAGATTTAGGACTTATACTAGCTAAGGGACTCATCACTTGTAGATAGTGGTCACCAAACCCTCCCACATATGAAGCCTGGCTAAAATCAATGATGGTCTGGGCTCAGGTGGGAAGTATTGCCCTTCGCAGGGTGGATGCTCTCAGCCTCATTAAATACCCCAAAGCCACTAATTGGGATGCAATATTCATAGAACTACATACACCTTTTTTACTGTGCCCATGCACGAACCTAGCTCACCATTTGGAAACACTACAAATACGAAAGAACATTTGTCCCCACTTAACTAGCAGAAAACACAAGTCCAATTATTAACAAAGCCAAATCCTTACATTAGCTCATAGTTCAATTGGTTGGTCATCAGTTGTCTAACCATACCACACGATAAGTCCCCCACCAGATGACTATATACAAACTCACATAGAGGTAACAGTATGGATGACCCTTAAATGCATATAGCAAGAATTACATCCCCCCTCCTTTTATTATTTGTAATGTTGCCTTTTTTTCTCTCATTGATTCACTCCTCGTTACAGCCTTATCACAAACTGGTTGACTTCTTTTAATAGTTATTAAAATTTATACAGGATCTACTGAGACCAGGCAGTTATTATTGTGCAAGTGTTGGACAATTGTACTGTAACGTATACTATTACCAAAAATCCAAGTTGAACTTCAAACAACCATGTTGTAACATAATTACTAACACTGTAAAGGCATAGGCCCTCATTAAGACATTGGCGGTAACTGCCGCCTACCGCCACAGCGACGGCCGCCAACATACTGTCGCCATGGCTACCAGCCACCCACCCACTTTATGAGCCTCGACGGAATACCGCCAGAAGGCTTGCAGAATACCACCAAGAGTCATGGTGATGGACGGTGGTAAGGTGGCGCTGCAGTCAGCAGCAGCGCCATGCCAGCAAAACACTGCGTACCATATCATGAGCAATGAAACGGCCTGGCAGTGTTTTGCTGGGGGACGCTGCTGCTGAGAGCAGCACCCCGTCCTGTCTACAGTCGTACGACCCCCTGCAAGCAGGTAAGTTGGGTTCTCTGACAGGAGAGGAGGTTGGGGGGTGTTGTGTGCATGTGTGGTGGTGTTGTGTGTGGGGGGGGTCTGTTTATGAATGCGTGCATGCAGGTGTTTTGCGCTGAATGAGTGCGTGAATGCCTGAATGTGAGTGTACGTGTATGTGTGTGTTGTGATGAGGTGTGTGCGACAATGTATGTTAGTGTATGTTGCAGTGTGTGGTTATGAATGTGTGCATGCGTGGGAGGATGTGAGTATGCGTGTGTGTATGTGTGTAGGTGTGTTTGCGTGTGGGTGTGGATATGTGCGGGGGCTGGAGTGGGAGGCAGAGGGTGGGGGAGAACTCTGGGGACGGAAAGGGGGCGGGGGAGATAGTGCTTACTGCCATGGTTTACCTGGCGGTACGCTTGCCACAAAAACCATGGCTGTAGGAAGGGTCATAATCCAGAGGGTGGGATTGTGACGGCTGCCAGGCTGGGGACTAAAGTCTCCAGCCCACCGGCCATTACCACCCTAACGGACGGAGTGGTACATTTGTCATAATTTAGGAAAAGGTACCGCCAGCCTGTTGGCAGTATCTTTCCCCAAATTGCCTCCAACCGCCAGGGTCGTAATGAGGGCCATAGTGATATAAATGCTTAATAAAAAACAGATTAAAACAAAAATAATAATTTTCTGAACCAACCTATGTATGAATAGGTAAGTTTGGAAGATTAAGGCCCGAATTTAAGAAAAGTGGTGCTGCATCCAATGCTGCGCCACTTTTCTTTCGCCCATTAGCGCCTCCCTACCAACACCATGTGTGTGCCTTATTTATTAGATAGCACACCATGGCGCAGGGTAGGGGCAATAGTGTCAAAACTTTTGATGCTATTGATGTACTGTGCAGGATTAGCACCAACATTTTGGTGTTAATGGTATGCTCCCTTTTAACGCCTGCTCTATGCAAGTGTTAAAAATAACCACTAAAAATAGTGTGGTGGAATCTCTTAGATTCCACTGCTCCATTCTTATAGTCCTTGTTATGGAGGAACATCCCCCTTGCATATATTATGCTATTAGCAGGCGTAATGTGACACAAGGGGTTACAAAGAGGCACAATGCATACATTGTGCCACTTTGTAAATATGGCATAATACATTTGGCCTCGTTGAGCCACAATAGCTTCATAAAGAATGATGCTAATGTGACCCAAGGAGGCGCTAGGCTCTCTTAAATTTGGGCCTAAATTTCTGAGTGGGTCTCAGTCTGACCTATCTAATTATTATGCAAGAGGTAGGTTAAAAATTGTGATTCACTCTGTTTGCAGGTCGTCCCAGGGATAGTGGCCTGCTGGACCACTACCTACTCACAAACCAAATATATATTTAGCAGTAACTTTCAAGCAATTTCAAATACAAATTTACACATTTAACATTAGTTAACATATTTTTTTTAAATAAAACAGTATCTAAACCTCCCAAATATTAAAAAAAAAACACCCACAAAATCAAATATATTAAATAGGTTAACAAATCTACACCAATTACTAAACAATTTTAAAATATTACATAATTTGAGCAAATATAGATTATATAACTAACTACTCACCCAATTACCCAGTAAAACCCACAAACAGAAAAAATATAAAGAATAGTATCAGTAAAAATAGTGACACGTGCATATAACTAACACTTACAAAATTAACATTAAAGAAAAATTAATAGTAAATACACAGACATTTTAAACACAATAACATTAATTTAATCTGAAAATAAACCTTACACCCCACAAAACATATGAACAAAATTACAGTACTGTAAAAACGTTAACTACATTGATATAAATACATTAAATAAATTAACAAAAATAACAAAATACATATTTTAAACATCAATAATATAATTGATAAAAAGAAACAAGTGAAATAGTTATCATAAATCTTTGATTTCTCAATATGTTTATAATCTTAACAGTACCACCATGATAGTAGAGCCACAACCTATTTTGGAGATAATATTCAGGATCCATACTCATTTAGGCTACAAACAACCAACACCCTTTAAATAATTAACCAAGTATGTTCATGAATGTCATAAATGCTATATAAATGATACATGTGCAGCAGCCCCTTGCTTGACAATCCAGACGGCAGTTTGGGCCATGAAAGTGTTAAAAAGCACTTTATAGATAAAAAAAACAGAGCACAGTAATCCTGACTAATACAACTTTATATGACTATTTTTATTACTAAAAGGAGTAGGATAAAGAATCATATGTATTTAGTGGCCTCTTAACACACATAGGCCCTCATTAAGACATTGGCGGTAACTGCTGCCTACTGCCACAGTGATAGCCGTCAACATACCGTCGCCGTGGCTACCAGCCACCCACCCGCATTACGATCATCAACGGAATTCCGCTAGAAGGCTGGCGGAATACTGCAGACGGTCCTGTCGGCTGACAGCGGAAAGGTGGCGCTGCTGTCAGCAGCAGCGCCACGCCAGCAAAACACCACCTACCATATCATGAGCAATGAGACGGCCTGGCAGTGCTTTGCTGGTGGACGCTGCTACTGACAGCAGCGCCGCGTCCCGTCTCCAGCCGGATAACCCCATGCAAGCAGGTAAGTCGGGTTCTCCGACAGGAGAGGTGGTGGGGGGTGTTGTGTGCATGCGTGGGGGTGTTGTGTGTTCGAAGGTGTATGTTTATGAATACGTGCATGCGGGTGTGAGCCGCATTGAATGAGTGCTTGAATGCTTGAATGTGAGTGTACGTGTATGTGTGTGTTGTGATGAGGTGTGTGCGACAATGTATGTTAGTGTGTTTTGCAGTGTGTGGTTATGAATGTGTGCATGCGTGGGAGGATGTGAGTATGCGTGTGTGTATGTGTGTAGGTGTGTGTGCGTGTGGGTGTGGATATGTGCGGGGACAGGAGAGGGAGGCAGAGGGTGGGGGAGGACTCTGGGGATGGGAAGGGGGCGGGGGAGATAGTGCTTACTGCCATGGTTTACCTGGCGGTACGCATGCCACAAAAACCATGGCTGTAGGAAGGGTCATAATCCAGAGGGTGGGATTGTGACGGCTGCCAGGCTGGGGACTAATGTCTCCAGCCCACCGGCCATTACCACCCTGACGGACGGAGTGGTACATTTGTCATAATTTAGGAAAAGGTACCGCCAGCCTGTTGGCAGTATCTTTCCCCAAATTGCCTCCAACCGCCAGGGTCGTAATGAGGGCCATAGTGATATAAATACTTAATAAAAGACAGATTAAAACAAAAATAATAATTTTCTGAACCAACCTATGTATGAATAGGTAAGTTTGGAAGATTAAGGACGGAATTTAAGAAAAGTGGTGCTGCATCCAATGCTGCGCCACTTTTCTTTCGCCCCTTAGCGCCCCCCTACCAACACCATGTGTGTGCCTTATTTACTAGATAGCACACCATGGTGCAGGGTAGAGGCAATAGTGTCAAAACTTTTGATGCTATTGATGTACTGTGCAGGATTAGCACCAACATTTTGGTGTTAATGGTATGCCCCCTTTTAACGCCTGCTCTATGCAGGTGTTAAAAATAACCACTAAAAATAGTGTGGTGGAATCTCTTAGATTCCACTGCTCCATTCTTATAGTCCTTGTTATGGAGGAACATCTCCCTTGCATATATTATGCTATTAGCAGGTGTAATGTGACACAAGGGGTTACAAAGAGGCACAATGCATACATGTTGAGCGGAGCAGAGAGGTCTGGTGCGGGTGTAGAAGGTGATGTGCTAGTTTAGGTAGGCAGGTCCTAGTTCACGGAGGGCTTTGTAAGCATGGACAAGGAACATGAAGTTGATTCTCTTCTTGATATGGAGCCAGTGGAGGTCTCTTAGGTGACTGAGGATATGTTTGCACTGGGGAATGTCCACAATAAGTCTGGCGAAGTTGTTTTGGATGTGCTGTAATTTTTTGAGGTTCCTCTGGATGGTATCCGCATAGAGGGTGTTGCCATAGTCTAGTCTGCTGGTAACAAGGGCATGGGTTACGGATTTGAGCCAGTCCTTTGGGGTCCATTTGTAGACCTTCCCGAGAAGTCGGGGTGAGTGAAAGTAGGAGGATGTGACTTGGGGGGTCATGGTGAGCGATGAGTCCAGGATGACGTTGAGGTTGCATACGTGGTTTGCTGGGTTGGGGGAGTGCCAAGAGTCGATGGCCACCAGGAGTTGACCCAGGCTGATGTGGATGGTCCCAGGATGAGGATCTCAGTCTTGTCAGAGTTGAGCTTGAGGTAGCTGTCCTTCATCCAGGCGGCAACAGCTTCCATCCCGTTGTGGAAATCATAAAAACATTGTACACTATGGGGGTCATTACAACCCTGGCGGACAGTGTTAAAGCGGCGGTAAGACCGCCAACAGGCCGGCGGTAATAAAATTGCAATTATGAATGTGGCGGAAAACACCAACAAAGACAGCCACTTTAACACTCCGACCGCCACGGCGGTACAAACAAACAGCGCAGCGGTCACCGACAACAGACAGGCGGGAGACAATGTACCGCTCACACTATTATGACAGGCCAATCCGCCACCGTTTCCGGGGTGGATTCAACGCGGATAAAAACACGGCAGAAACAGGAATTCCGAAGGGAAAACGCTCACCTCTACACACCCCACGAGGAACGAGGACACCATGGAACTGGAACTCCAAATTCTACCTGCGATAGTCTTCTTGCTCCTCTACCAGGAGCACGAACGCCGGCGGCAAAGACCACAGTGAGTACTGCACCTACGACACAGGGGAGGGGGAGGCAAAAAACAGGGACACACACATGCAACACCCTCAGCCTCACCCACTACAGCACACACACTAATACATGTTGATACATTACAGTTACACCCCCCAAACCCCCCGGAAGAATGCAAAGACAAAAGGAAATGAGTGTAACCCTAGTAATATATTAAAAACCAGTACTCAAAAATATATATACACTATAAACAAATATATACACCAATAATAGAAGTCCAGGTATTGCACCATTTATAGTCCGTGGACCACTGGGCCCAAAATGCATGGGCGAGGCCCACACTCGAGACCCGATCAAAACAGAGAGAACACTGCAGGGGCATCAGATAGAAATACAACAGGCACCTCAGGGGGAAGGGAAGGGGGCACCTCAGCCGGATGAGTGCACGGCGCCAGATCCACGAGAGGGCTCAATGCCCACTGTTCATTCCTGAGGAGTGTAAAGCTACAGTCTCTCAAGTCTCTACAGTGGGTGGCTTGCCCACTGTTCAATCCTGGGGAGTGCAAAGCCACAGGCTCTCAAGTCTCTATAGTGGGTGGCTTGCCCACTGTTCAAGCCTGGGGAGTGCAAAGCCACAGTCTCACAAGTCTCTACAGTGGGTGGGTTGCCCACTGCCATAATCTGGGGAGTGCAAAGCCACAGTCTCTCAAGTCTTTACACTGGGTGGGTTGCCCACTGTTCCATCCTGAGGAGTGTAAAGCTACAGTCTCTCAAGTCTCTACAGTGGGTGGCTTGCCCACTGTTCCATCCTGGGGAGTGCAAAGCCACAGTCTCACAAGTCTCTACAGTGGGTGGGTTGCCCACTGCCATATCCTGGAGAGTGCAAAGCCACAGTCTCTCAAGTGGATAACAGTCTCCACTGGTTCTGGAGCGGGACTGGTGCCCAGAGTGCTTCATCCTGTGAAGGACAGAGGTAGTGGATGACAGTCTCCACTGGTTCTGGAGGGGGACTGGTGCCCAGAGTGCATCACTCACACCGTGACGGACCCAGTTGCGTCAGTGGCCCTGCCGTTCATGGGCTAGCAGTGCTTGATTTGGCGGTGCCCTGTTCAGCGGTGTTTGAGTTGGCGGTGCCCTGTTCAGCAGTGCTTGAGTTGGCGATGCCCTGTTCAGCGGTGCTTGAGTTGGCGGTGCCCGGCCCAGCGGTGCTTGATTTGGCGGTGCCCTGTTCAGCGGTGCTTGATTTGGTGGTGCCCTGTTCAGCGGTGCTTGAGTTGGCAGGGCCTGGCCCAGCAGTGCTTGATTTGGTGGTGCCCTGTTCAGCGGTGCTTGATTTGGCAGTGCCCTGTTCAGCGGTGCTTGAGTTGGCGGTGCCCTGTTCAGCGGTGGTTGATATGGCGGTGCCCGACCCAGTGGTGCCCTGTTCAGCGGTGCTTGATTTGGCGGTGCCCTGTTCAGCGGTGCTTGATTTGGCGGTGCCCGGCCCAGCGGTGCCTGTGCTGGCGGTCCTTCATGGCCCCGCAGTGCTTGTGCTGGCGGTCCTTCATGGCCCAGTGGTGCTTGTGCTGGCGGTCCTTCATGGCCCAGCGCAGCTTGTGCTGGCGGTCCTTCATGGCCCAGCGTGGCTTGTGCTGGCGGTCCTTCATGGCCCAGCGGTGCTTGTGCTGGCAGTCCTTCATGGCCCAGCGGGGCTTGTGCTAGCGGTCCTTCATGGCCCAGCGGGGCTTGTGCTGGCAGTGGCCTCCTGGGCAGCTGGTTGGGGCTGGCGGGGCCCTCCTGGGCAGCTTGGCTGGGGCTGGCGGGGGCCTCCTGGGCAGCTGGGCTGGCGGTGGCCTCCTGGGCAGCTGGGCTGGGGCTGGCGGGGCCCTCCTGGGCAGCTGGGCTGGGGCTGGCGGGGGCCTCCTGGGCAGCTGGGCTGGGGCTGGCGGGGGCCTCCTGGGCAACTGGGCTGGTGCTGGCGGTGGTCTCCTGGGCAGCTGGGCTGGGGCTGGCGGTGGCCTCCTGGGCAGCTGGGCTGGGGCTGGTGGGGCCCTTCTGGGCAGCTGGGCTGGGGCTTGCGGGGCCCTCCTGGGCAGCTGGGCTGATGCTGGCGGGGCCCTCCTGGGCAGCTGGGGCTGGCGGTGGCCTCCTGGGCAGCGGGGATGATGGCGGTCTTCTCCGCTGTGCAGCTCTTCCCAGACTTGCCGGGTTTCTTGTGGCCCTTCCCCACCTTGGGAGGTGTAACAGCTGAGTCCACACTCCCACCGGGACCTCCGAGAACCTGGGGGATCAGTGTGCTGATATGTAGTGGTGTGTTGTGTGAGGTGCGTGGAAGTTGTGTGGGTGATGGTATTGTGTGCCTGTGGATGCTGTTGTTCTTGCTGGTCGTGTCTCTCTCTGGTCTTCTTTCTGGATTTTTTGTCGTAGGGGTTTGTGGGTGATGTGGGTGTGTGTTTTATATTGTAATGGGTGTGTGGGAGTGGTGTGTGTATGTGTATCAGGTGTGTGTATTTTTTATTGTCCAATGTGGCTGTGTTTTGTAGATGTGTGTGTATTTTGAGCGCGGCGGTGTGTACCGCCAATGGAATACCGCGTTTGAAAGACCGCCGCATGGATTCGTGTGTTGTGATAGTGTGGGCTTATTTCTGTTGGCGTGACGGTGTCGGTTTTGTTTTCGCCAGCTCCTCACTGACCTTTTGTTAGACCTGACAGCCTTAGGGTGGTCACCCCTAACTTTTTGCCTGCCTCCCTCCACTTTTCGGACACTGTTTTTGCTGGCTTTTAGACTCTGCGCACTTTACCACTGCTAACCAGTGCTAAAGTGCATATGCTCTCTCCCATTAAACATGGTAACCTTGGATCATACCTGAGTGAACTATTTAATTTAGTTATAAGTCCCTAGTAATGTGCACCATATGTGCCTAGGGCCTGTAGATTAAATGCTACTAGTGGTCCTGCAGCACTGGTTGTGCCACCCACCTAAGTAGCCCCTTTACCTTGTCTCAGGCCTGCCATTGCAAGGCCTGTGTGTGCAGTTTCACTGTCACCTCGACTTGGCATTTAAAAGTACTTGCCAAGCTTAAACCTCCCCTTTCTCCACATATAAGTCACCTCTAATGTGTGCCCTAGGTAACCCCTAAAGCAGGGTGCTGTGTGGGTGAAAGGCAGGACATGTATTTGTGTAGTTTACATGTCCTGGTAGTGTAAAACGCCTAAATTCGTTTTTGCACTACTGGGAGGCCTGCTCCCTTCATAGGCTAACATTGGGGCTGCCCTCATACAGTATTGAAGTGGTAGCTGCTGATCTGAAAGGAGTAGGAAGGTCATATTTAGTAGGGCCAGAATCGTAATACCAAATCCTGCTGACTGGTGAAGTTGGATTTGATATTACTATTCTAGAAATGGCACTTTTAGAAAGTGAGCATTTCTTTGCACTTAAGTCTTTCTGTGCCTTACAATCCACGTCTGGCTGGGCTTGGTTGACAGCTCCTTGTGCAATCACTCAGACGCACCCCAAACACAGGGTACTCAGCCTCACTTGCATATATCTGCATTTTGAATGGGTCTTCCTGGGCTGAGAGGGTGGAGGGCCTGCTCTCACACAAAGGACTGCCACACACCCTACTGGGACCCTGGCAGACAGGATTGAACTGAAAGGGGACCTGGTGCACTTCTTAGCCACTCTTTGAAGTCTCCCCCACTTCAAAGGCACATATGGGTATAAAACAGGGCCTCTGCCCTACCTCATCAGACACTTGCTGGAGAAGAAACCTGAACCAGAACCTGCATCCTGCCAAGAAGAACTGCCTGGTTGCCTAAAGGACTCACCTGGCTGCTTTCTACAAAGGACTGCTGCCTTGCTGTTGCCCTGCTGCCTTGCTGAACTCTTGTCTGGCTGTAAAAGTGCTCTCCAAGGGCTTGGACAGAGCTTGCCTCCTGTTCCCTGAAGCCTCACGACTACAAAGACTTCATCTCTTCAAGAAGGACTCCTTGTGTGGCAGAAAGCGACGCACAGCTTGCTCCGCGGCTACAAAAGCGCCGCACACCAACGCTGATCGGCACGACACCTTCGGGGCGACCGGAACTTCGAAGCACGGCCTCGCAAGGACAATGCCACCCGACTTCCAGAGGGGAAATCGACGCGACGCCTGCTGTGAGACCGAAAATTCCACGCACAGCCTCCCAGAAACAACGCGCAGACGGAAAACAAGCCAAAGAATCCACGCACAGACCCCGGGACATCTGGTAATCCTGCGACCCACAGAAACGACGCCCGACTTCCCCGCGTGAAAAATAACAACGCAAGTCTATGTGTGCAGGGGAGAAATCGACGAACACACCATTTTTCCACGTATCTCTTCTTCTGTGGCCCTTTGCGGAGATTTTCCACTTTAAACCAGGTACTTTATGCTTGAAAGACACTTAGTTTACTTTTTAAAGACGTAACACACTTTATATCACTTTTTAGTGATATCTCTACAATTTCACATTGCATATTTATTCATTTTGACCTACAATTATCCTGATAAATATTATATATTTTTCTAAACACTGTGAGGTGTTATATTATGTTATTGTATGATTTATTGAACAAATACTTTACACATTGCCTTCTAAGTTAAGCATTATTGCTCGTGCCAATCTACCAGAGGGTGGGCACAGGATAATTTTGGATTGTGTGTGACTTACCCTGACTAGAGTGAGGGTTCTTGCTTGGACAGAGGGTAACCTGACTGCCAACCAAAAATCCCATTTCTAACACCTTTGGTGTGGCGGACTTGTGTGGGTGTCTGAATTTTGGCAGATTGCAAAATGTGGGTCATAATAGCTGTGGCGGTTTTCCGCGGCCGCGGCGGTGTGTTGGCGGTCTTCTGCATGGCGGTAAGCGGCTTTTACCGCTAATGTTGTAATGACCACCTAAGTCTATCTCATGAAATGATGCACCACAACAATATAAAGTTGTTTACATCTGAAAGAAGCAGCCAACATGTGGGATGCTAATTCATGGCATATAAACATAAAAGCTGTTTAACACATTCATTGTGCTACCAGGAGAGTATATGATGCTAATTGCATAGAAGAAATCATGCAAAAGTACGAGCAGTATGCATTGCACCCAGCTCAGTATGTCCACAGGGACAGAGACAGTGGTGTAACAAAGGCCCACACAGTTTACACGGAGCGGGGAGGGTGAGCTCCAGGGGGTGCCATTAGCATAGTACCTAGTCCTGAGTGCTCCTGAGTAAGTCTAGAGGGGGTCCCTCCATGTACTTTTGGGGTGGGACCCTCAAGCTTTGTTACACCACTGGGCAGAAAAGATAGAACACACCAGTCCAGACAAGAGAAAAGGTGCATACATTGCTGTGAAAGGATAAAGAATGTGCCACAGGAGAAATAAAACTTCTTTCCATCCCTTCATCCAGGATGAAGCTGTTTAAATACCCAGCAGCACCTATCATGGGTACATCTTCAATGCATAACTGTCAGACTTGGCATCCTTGGTGTGGTCTCCTGTAACATTTTGCCTCTGTTCCCCAGGATGTTGATGTTTGCTGGACTCTGCTTTTGCTGTTTTTGATACTCTGGGCACTTTACCACTGCTATTCAGTGTTAAAATGTGCAAGTGCTCCTATTTAAAAATGTATGCGTAATTGGCTCTCCATGATTGGCATATTTGATTTACTAGTAAGTCCCTAGTACAGTGCACTAGAGGTGCCCAGGGCCTGTAAATCAATGCTACTAGTGGGCCTGCAGCACTGATTGTGCTACCCACATAAGTAGCCATGTAATCATGTCTCAGACCTGCCACTCCAGTGGCTGTGTGTGCAGTTTTAAACTGTCAATTTGACTTGGCAAGTGTACCCACTTGCCAGGCCTAAACCTTCCCTTTTTCTACATGTAAGGCACCCCTGAGGTAGGCCCGATGTAGTCCGATGTTACAGAGACTGGACTTTGTTGCATTTCTGCTCGAAAAGTAACTCCAAGGGCTTGGAGTAGAGCTTGCCTCCTGTTTTGAATTCTCAGGGACAGCAAAGGCTTCACCAGCCAGACCTGAGTCTACTTGCTGTGAACTCTAGCTTGCCAGAGAATGCCATTCCAGTTTCTGGACCACTGGTAGTGAATTCCTGGAGAAAGAACAGTCTAACGATGCTAGATGATGCTGTGTGTCTTCGCAAAGGACGCAGCTGCCCTGAACCGCTCCGCCGCTTGCCCTGAGGCCGTGGACCTCGCTGAGTGCGACGAATCTGATGACCCTATGAGCTGACGCCGCTAACCCGGAACAGCGATACTGTTGCATCAAGGCCAGGGACCCTGTAGAAGCCCCAGGACCCTGCAGTCTTGGCATCGCTGCAACTTCTGAACTCACCTGAGTTTGCTGACACCAGAGTATTGTAAGTCCAATGTCCGTGACGACCTGACACCATAGGAGCACCTGTGGACCTGTCACGTCATCGCGACCCTGTGAGGTTGCTCCGCAGCATCGTGAGTCTGCTGGACTTTGCATCTGCCGGAACCAAGGGACCGACTTTGCATCTGACGATGCTTCACCTCCACCACCCAGTAGTAAGGACCTGACACCGCTGAGCAACGCCGCTGTCCTTTTGACCCGTTGCACAGGAACCAACACCACGTCAGACCCAGCGATGCTGCTCTTCCTGACTCTGTGCATGGCCTGTTTACTACTTGTTTACTAAGGTACTGTACCTGGGGATCATACGACTCCATCGTTGGCATCGCATTTTAGGAACTGACTCTGTCATGACGTCGCATAACACCAACTTGCAGTATTTGTGCCTCAAGGCACTGTGTTCATACTTTTAAGTACTACATTCATATTTTTAAGTGTGTATTGTGGATTTTTATCATATTTGGTGTTGTTTATTTAGATAAAATATTCACTATTCTCCTGAACCTCTGTGTGTCATTTTGTAATGGTTCACTGAATTAATGTGTGTGTTTGTACAACTACTTAACACATTATCTCTGAAGTTAAGCCTGCCTGCTCCTGCCAAGCTATCAAGGGGGTGAACAGGGTTTATCTGAGTGTGATTCTCCTTTGCCCTGACTAGATTGAGGGTCCTTGCTTGGACAGGGGGTAACCTGAATGTCAACCAAAGACCTCATTTCTAACAATTACCATCTTAACAATTCCTAACTATCCAAAACACAGATGCAAGACATGCTAGATAATACCACTGCATGTAACTGACATTCAGCTTCAAAAAACTGACACTAAACCAAAACAATAATAGAACTTTCATAGGCTTTTGGGAGATTTTCAAAATCTAATCCTAGCAATAGTTCCAGATTTTGAAGATAGATATTAACGTTTAATTTGACATAATAGCACAAAAATATTATAGTTTGACTAAGGAACTCCCTCTACAAGTAATTGATTTCCAGTACAGTAATTTCTTGTGAACTCAAATGTTGGGATTGTACTATAAGGAGGATTCTTAAAAAAAAAAACCTGTATCAGTTTAAAATGCACACATATGGTGAGCCACTCTGCAAACAGCGATAATGCTGATTTTGAAATTGTCCTTAAATCTTAACTCTTAAGCATAGAAATAACCAAGGGGGTTGAAAGCGAGTTAAGTTATATTCAGTTACTGATAGTGATAAAGGCTAATTTCTTGGAAAATCAAAGCCTCCTGGTGCAAGCTTTGTTTTCAATGGTGTAGAACTAAACAGAGGCATTTACCTTCTTCACCTTGAGAAACATTTAAGACACTGTACATTTGGTCTTTTTTGGATACAGAATTTGCCACACATAAATATGTACCAAAGCCATATTAAAGAACACATTTTAAGCTAATACTTTATTTACCTGAAGTACAAAATATAACCCAGCCCACAAGTCACATTCTTTTTTAACAGATTTCAGGTATCTATCAATTTTGGACTATGAGTATTTTCATTGAGGTTCATGACTTCTCACCCCATTGGCTATGTGCTCCTTGAGAAATAGGATATTTTAGTTTACATCTTGAAAGTCTTCCTTATTGCTGGATATTTTGTAATTAAAGACTTAAAGTCAAATCAGAACCCCCACTTATCCTGCAACAAGTCCAGAATCCTTGGTGGTTATCAGAACGGCGGCAGCAAAGACATCATCAGATCTCAGAATAAGAATAGTACAAAAGAAAAAACAAGACAACAGGTCTTTTCCATCTATATTCTGGAACAACCTCCCTGCATCCATTGAGACCACCCCCCTGTCCAATTAGGAACAAAACATCACAATGGACTCACCGTCAACATCCCAGCATGATCTCCAATTACTTGTTGACTTTATGCTTGCCTTTGACCATGTTTAGCACTTTGGTGCAAAATACACAAACACACATGCATACTTACAGACATATATTGCAAAAAGCTTTAATTTGGGGGGGGGGGGTTATTTACTATTCTAAATACTGTTGCACATCTATGGGAGAAAGAGTTCATATTTACTATACTAACTTCAGCCCCAAACATAATTAGATAAGTATTTTAAGTTGGAGGATCACGTTTTCTATTCTAAGTTCAATTACAAATGTTTTGAAGGAAGTGTTTAATGCTAGGATCATATTTACTATTCTAAATCCAACTCCAAACATATTTGGAAAATGTTTAAAGTTGGGGCTCATATTTACAATTCTCACTCAAAAGCCAAACATATTGTAGAAATTGTGTAAAGCTGGGGCATCATATTTATTATTCAGATCCACCCCACACCAAACATAAAGTTGGAGGTCATATTTACTGTTCTAGCTCCAAAGCTTCGCAAATTGGAGAAAGTGTTCAATGTTAGAGTGGCATATTTGCTATTCTAACTTCAACACAAATATAATTGGCCTAAGTATGTACAGCTGAAGGACCAATTTACTATTTGTACTCCAAATCCCCACATATTATGGAAAGTGTTGATGTGGGGGGGGGATAATGTGTACTATTCTGACCCAAGTCCAAATCATAATTAGCAAAATATATAAATTCAGGTGTTAATGTTTGTTAGAAGTGGCATCCTTGGTGTGGTCTCTCCTGTCTTTTTTGCCTCTGCTTCCCCTGTTTTGACTGTGTGCTGGACTCTGTTTTGCTGTTTTTGGTTCTCTGGGCACTTCAACACTGTTGCCCAGTGCTTAAGTGCAAGTGCTCCTGTGTAAATTACAAGTGTAATTGGCTTATCCTTGGTTGGCATATTTGATTTACTGGTAAGTCCCTAGTAAAGTGCACTAGAGGTGCCCAGGGCCTGTAAATCAAATTATACTAGTGGGCCTGCAGCACTGGTAGTGCCACCGATATGAGAAGACCTGTAAACATGGCTCACACCTGCCACTGCAGTGTCTGTGTGTGCAGTTTCAAACTGCCAAATTAACCAGGCAAGTGTGCCTACTTGCCAGGCCTAAACCTTCCCTTTTTCTACATGTAAGGCACCCCTAAGGTAGGCCCGATGTAGCCCCATGGGCAGGGTGCAGTGTATGTTAAAGGTGGGACATGTACTGGTGTGTTTTACATGTCCTAAAAGTGAAATACTCCTAAACGCAGCTTTCACTGTTGCAAGGCCTATCTCCCTCATAGGTTAACATGGCGGCTGCCCTTAAATGATAGTTAAGCGCAGATTCCCTTTGGGGGCAGATAGAAATTTTGAGTTTGGTGTCTCTGAACTCACAATTTAACAATACATCTTTTGGTAAAGTTGGTTTTTAAATTGTCAGTTTGAAAATGCCACTTTTAGAAAGAGGACATTTTCTTGCTTAAACAATTCTGTGACTCTACCTGGTTGTTGATTCCCTGTCTGGGTCAGACTGAAAGTTGGGCTGGTGTGAATTCCCTCTAGACAGTGAGACAAAGGGAGCTGGTGTAGCCTGCATATTCTAATGGGGTATCTGAGCTAGAGTGGAGGGAGGAGTGAGCATTTACACCTGAATGGGCTGTACCTGCCCTCACACAATGCAGTCCCCAACCCCCTGGTGTGAGCCTAGAGCCTGTCCTAGGCAAGGCAGGATCTTGCAAACAAGAGAGACTTCCCTTTGAAGTTTGCCAACTTCAAAGACAGAAAGGGTTATACGTATTAGACCCCAAACCCCTGAAAATCTGATTTCCTTCAAGGAATCAAGAGGAACATCTGCCAAGGAGAAGAGCTGAAGAGCTGAGGAGAAGTTCTGTTCCTGACTGTAACTGTGTGTTGTTGGGCAATCCTGCAGGTGCTGCTTCTGCCTGTGAAAGGGGACAAAGACTGGACTTTGTTGTGCATTCCTGCTTGAGAAGAATCTCCAAGGGCTCGAGTTGAGCTTGCCTCCTGTTGTTGAAGTCTTAGGGCCATCAAAGACTTCCTCTGCCAGCACCTGAACTCTCTGGTGAGACTCCTTCCCTGCCAAGTGGTGCCCCATCCAGTGCCTGGGCCTTGAAAGATGAAGTTGGTGGAAAAGGACTGAAATGGACTCAAACACCACCATGCGGAGAAATTTTCAACACATCATCCTCAACGTGGCTGATAAATGACGTGCCACCGGCCTCGCAGCTGAAATCAACGCTCCACCTGCATCATGGCTGGAAGACTGACTCATCATGGCTGGCGAAACAACATGCAACACCCACTAGCGGCTGCTGATAACGACGCAAACCCCAAGCAGCGTGGTTTCCTGACACCATGCGACCGGATTTCAAATGCAACATCGCTGTGCGTGAAAAATCAATGCAAAGCCTGCCAAGACCCGACGTGCCTATCTGGAAATTGACGCATCGCTCTCTTGCAAGGGACAAAAACCGATGCACCGCTGACCGGACCCGAGAAGGAAATGATGCACGGACTCACTTGCGAGTAAGGAATCGATGCATTTCTGACAGTTCCTACGCACACTTGCCCATGTGGCTTTATTTGTGATGCAAACCAGGTATTTTTGGGTAACAACAGCATTCTCACTGTTTCCTATGGATTAAGACTCTTATTCTTTCTGAAATGCATAGCTTGACTTGTGTATGTTGGATTTTTGTTGTTATGGTCTTGTTTGATTTAGATAAATATTACCTATTTTTCTAAACTGGAGTGGTGTACATTTTGTAGTATTTTCACTGTATTACTGTGTCTGTTGGTACAAATACTTTACACATTGCTCCAAGCTACCAAGGGGCTGAGTGGGGCTTACCCAGGTGTGTTTCTCCTTTACCCTGACTAGTGTGAGGGTCCCTGCTTGGACAGAGTGCAAACTGACTGCCAACCAGATGCCCCATTTCTAACAATGTTCTTGATTATTTCTTAATAGGTCTACCTGTCGCTTTGATGCATATCAACATATCTTATAGCTGGCTAGGTGTTAATGGGATGATGGCTGTCAAGATACTTGGTTCACCTGTGTCATCCCTGGCTCCATATTTGATTGCAGTTGTTCCATAATTGGAAGCATGCACCTCCTCAAGATTATTGATTTGTTTTTCATCCACAGCAATTATGCACACTTTGGACATGACTTTGAATGTTATGTTTAATAATTATAGATTGGGGTTTGTATAATCCTCTGATTTTTCCCCTTTCGATGGTCAAAAGGGCCACTATTCAAATTGCAGTTGTTGATGTTTGACTATCGTTCTCCCTCACAAACATATACTCAAAATGATAAATGTAAGAAAATGGTTTATTAATTAGGAAGGATGGGAGTCCTTCCCAGGAAAAAGTCAAAAATATTTTCATTTTAAAACCGCAAGTTCAATACATAAATCTGGGCTCAGCCCACCTCTTCCTCAACCATACCAAACTGGTTTTGGGACCAGCTCCTACTCCCACTCGTCTTGTACCAAGATGGCTGCAGTTGGCCAGGGACCAAAGGACTTTTATTTCGCAGATCTCCATTTACCCTAAACTATGAATGGACAGGCTTCACTCTTGCCCCTTTCAAGTTAATGAAGTTCATGATTCTAACCCACTGCCCTTCCAGGGCTGACATGAGCCACATACCTTATACCCTGGTCTTCCTGCCAAAAGCCCAAAGCCATTGTTTCTGCTATGGGAGCAGTTTTGAGATCTCATTAAGGGTAAGGTAGTAACAGGGGGCATCCACTGGCAGGTTAATGCTACTTAGACTAATTGAGATTCAGACAAGCAAAGTCTAACTTTCTAAAAGTTACCTTTTCTGTATAGTTATTAAAACCAAATTTTGCAAATGAATTGGAATTCTAATGATATCGACTTCTTCCACGTTCCCCGAAGCAAGAGTGATGTTTTGAAACTGAACAGATGAGAGCAGGTGTATGTCATACTAGACACATTTATTGACAATGAAACAAAGATCAGACAAAGTTACAAAACGTTGCCTGTTCCTAGTTTGTGAACGGCTCTAAAAAGGTTAGCCAATTTTGCAAACTTCACAATGTCGGTTGTATTTTGTAAACCTTGGAAAGCACGTACTCAAACAAGGTTTTTGTAGTAGAAACAGTGATGACCATCAAGGCATGGGTGACATTTTTATCACAACTCATCTGTCATATGAAAATTCCCTGTGTGTGTCATAAAGATTGATGATAGCTAATCATAACAACTGCTAATTTTCTGCTAGCACTAACTATTCATTACCAGCTAGGATGTCCCAGTGGCATAGACCATACCATGGAGGGATCATTGCTGAAGAGTAATAAGTAGCCATTTCCTTCATTGCGATGAGGAAAATCATATAAAGTGTTCACCAAGTAGAACTTGGAATCAGCCTCCGGAAGCCTGGGTCCTCTAATGATTTAGTAAGTGCCATTCTTTTGGGTCACACTATTTCTATTGCTCATGTTTCACAGCAATTTTAAATATCCTCTCATAAATTGAACATACAGAAGCAAATTCGGAAAGATGGAAAATGCTAAACCAGTAGCAGTGATCTATGTAGAAAATGAATTAGATTATACATATATATATATATATATATATATATATATATATATATATATATATAGAATGATAGATAGCACATGACAGCTTGCTAAGAAATGTTCCAACGCTCGAGGAGGAAATTCCTTGGACAGAAACCAAGTGCTCGTCCTTCCCCATGGAGCAGTGCTTAATTTGTAAATAAAAATGTGTTGGTGAGCAAAACTCTCCTTTGAAACACGCGGCTGATGCATTTAAATGTACGAGCATGGAATGCTGAGACAGCGTAATCCTGAAGCCATCTTGGGAGACTTTTATTGATTACAGCCACTCCTTGCCCCATCAGCTCACACTTGCAGCTTTTTGGTTTCTCCCGTTTTGACACTTTTTCACTTATTCGTTCTCCATCTTTCCCATATGTGTCTTTTGCTTGCAGTAAATGCTTGAAGAAAATAAGCGCCGTCCCTCAAAAATAAGTGCTGGTGCCCTGCACCGGAAACCACGGCTCAAATTAAACACTGCCACGGAGATAACTGGCTATCCCATCTAGTCTGCAAATAGCTTGGTCTTTAATTGCTTCCTAACAAAAGCAGCTGCAGCCAAGTCGAAAGGGACCTTACGCAAACCCTCCTTGGAAGTACCCCCCCCCCCTCTTTGCATTGTTAGCAATCGAGCCATCTCACGGAGAGATCCTGTCGGAGCAGCAGCACCCGCCTGGCTTCTGCAAGCAAGTTCTGCAGGATGTGTATGGCGCGCAGCTTTGAGGTTTCACACTGTTTGCTTTATTGTTGCTGTAGAGAGAAGCCCTGGAGGAGAGCTGTGCTGGTGTGTCTGTCAGTTACTAGACAGCGAAGACCTGAAACATGGAATGCTTCGGGGCAGAGATCTTTCATGGCATGGGAAACGCGGGCTTGCTCCTTGATAGAGTTAACTCTGTTCTGCAGAGATTCTTGCCTGATGACCTTGAATAGTTTTTAAATAGATTAATTTAAATACCGCTTTCCTTTAATTTATTTTTTAATTTGGGTGAAGTGTACGAGTCTATTACTGACATTCTGTAGAGAAATGTTGTGCTCATGTTTCATGCAGCATCCACTAAAAAGTTTCTTTTAAAGCAAAACAGGACTACACAGATGAGAAAGGGGAGTGTGGCAAGGTAATATCAGCGAGCTACTATGCTGCAATGTTGAAAACACTCATCACAGTCCCCTAAGATTAGATGTAAACATATTTATAATTTGACCCTGAGTGCCTGTGCACTGCCAGTGACCAGGCCAAAGAGGGTATGAAAGAGCTGACACTGGAACGTAAATTCAAAGCTGTTCGGAGCAGGTGCCCCCAAACAGTCCTGTCCCAGAGTCCCCAAAATACCGAAGATGTCCCTGTTGCGGGCTTTTCCTGCCACCTCAACTACAGTCAACTATAACAATACTTTAAACTGAAGCAGGACTCATTTGGCCTGCTGAATGAGGACACGTTTGGGGGGTGAGGGGGCTTTATTCCTGGGCTTTGCTCTAAGGAGGAGTTTTGGGGTAGCTCCATGGTGAGGACCCGTATTTTGATGTCCCTTTCCAGTGAGGAGCTGGTGTGTGGTGATCTTTCAGAGTAAGTCTGTGTGGTATGAGGTCAGTTTGTAGAGGAGCTTGTGGTTAGTGCCCCCTTTGAAAGTAGGAGTTGGGCACATTTACCAACCCTATTGATTTAGGCAGTATACTGGCTCTGTTGTTTCAGTCCCACTGCCTATGCTTTTAAATGTCATTGCTATCGCTTTCTTAAAAGACACAGGCAGACCATGGCAAATCCTGCCGAAGTGCACTGCAAAATAAAAAATAAAAATAAACTTTAGTGCAACCTAGTAAAGAAGGAAGAGCTCGGAGGAAGCCTCTAGCTGGCAACCAGCAGCCCCTCTACAGATGTTTGCAGCCGAGGAGAGGGTGATTATGGGTGTCCCCCTGTGAAGCGTTACTCTAGTGCCTTGAAATCTAGTCGCTGCTATGAATCTGCATGGTGTTCTTCAGTGAGGAGGGGAGCAGCTGGGATTGGAAGGTCAGAGGCTGAGTGGGAAGGAACTGTGAATGTGTGGCTCCTGGCTGATAACCTTCAAATGAGACACCAAATGCTACATCTGAGGTGTGTTGGGATGCTGCCCTTCCAGGTGATAGTGAGCGTGAGTGAAGGGCCCTAGCCAATGCATTTGGAAAGTTCTAGCTCTCCTGGTTTTAATCCCGTTAAGGGGATTGGACAGAAGTCAATCACTGATTGCAACTATTACATTTAAAATCGCAATTAAGTGCCTAGTGCAGGGGTTGCAGTGACAGCACCAGCAGGGCAGATGGCATCCTTTGTCTACCCTGCAGAGAACCTACACCCGGCCATGAAGCCTGATCTCTGTGCAGGTTCCTCAGACCCCTAGAGATGTATTTCTTACAAAGCCATTACAATGCTTTGCAAAAATATAAAATTACAAAAATGGCAAATGACGACAATATATACTACTAGTAGTTTGTGTGGGATGTTCACTCTGTGGGCATATGGAGTTTAAGCCTGTCACTGAAAAATCAGTTCTTGTTGGCTAGTAGACCAGATGAGACCCTAGGTTCACTTAATGCTTGAATCGATCCAAATTGCAGATTTCCTGATTGGTTGAGCCAAATCCCTTGCTTCTGAGGCAGAGCGAGCACGCGGTTAGTCTTAGGCCTCTCTTCCTAAGTAATGAGTCTAGGACCAAGGTTGGACCGGTGCTCCCTTGCACATTCAGTGGCTGGCCTCTCTGGGGTCATAACCTAGGGAAGTGTGTAGCATAGCAGAACAAGTAAGTCCCATAAGCCCACTCAACTTGTGTCCTATTCTGGTATAACAACATCCTAAATCCCATTAGATCTATGAAACGTGTTTCACAGTGTCATTTTATGAGGCAGGCCAATGCCTTTTCCACTAAACTAAAGCTGACTGGTTTATTGAAGTCAGCCTACATCTTTTGGAGTACCTGGAGATGAACTGCAGCTTCCTGAGTGCTAAGCAATTAACTAATACTTCTCTCTCTCTATTCCATTCAACTATGTATCTATATCCATTTTTATGTATGTATTTTGTACGTATATCACTTTTCATTTGTACAATACCTACCTTTCATTATATCTGTAAAGCGCTGTTAAATCCTTAAGGGTCGTGTTCGCGCGATATAACAGTCTGAAAATAAATTAAATTAAATAAAATCTGAAATGCCATATATTACCGAGCATGTCTTTCCCCAGGTACTAAAGTGACCAACAGCTCTTCACTATAGGTGTACCTTGATGAAAGGAAGTGTGAGTAAGGACTGAGGCAATATTCAGAAGTCGTTCATTTATGTCATCTCATATAGTTTTCTTGATGTAACCTCGTTCTATAGCCACACTGATCTGGGTCTGGGGTAACTTGTAATGTTATAGACACCACCAGACTTAAAATGATACGATGCCATTTTCGATGATGTTGAAGAATTAATCTCAGTCACTGGTAATTACTCAACGCTGCATCCCAAGCCATGTTTTTTTGTGCCTACTATGCCTCCTCAGACAGGAATCAAACATACTCAAGTCAGCGTGAGACCTGTTTGAATATAAGAACAGTCCAGCCTGAAAGGCCACACCAGGTGCTTTCTGATCCAGAACACAAGTAAACCAAGACCCATTTTAGCCAATGGGAGCATTTTCAGTAGGGTGACATCTTGGTTCCAGTGGTACAGAAAGCACAGGACCTATGTCTTGGCACACCCACCACACTTAAGGTGTCGCACTAAGGAATACAAAAAGTGATGGGCTCAATGCTTGAATTATTATCAATCACTCGTAATTACTTGGGGATGCATCCAGTATAACCTTTTGTTGTCCACCATGCCACCTCGCATACAATCAGTCATGGAGTTTTAACCAACATTACTTTGCTTTCTGGGACTCATAGCGTTTAGCAGCCACTAGACATGCCAATCACAATCACACTTGCGGCTTAGCTGACACTGATGGAAATTCGACCAGAGGGGCCACCCAATTAGGGGTACCCTTCCAAGCCATTGCAGCTGGCTACCTACCTACACTACATGGGCATGTAAGCAGTCCCGCGGAGAAATACAAGTGTAGACCATTAAAGATAATTGTTCTGTGGCACAGACTTAGCACGTTAAATGTACATCTCTTCTCCTTTGTAAGCCAGTGTAATCTGCCGCAATGCTTAGATATGGGGAGTTTCTCCTTAACCACAGGATCAGACTTGAGGCCGCATTCTGCAGCAGCTGTAGACAATTAATCAGATACCTTGGTGCGTCTACCAAGGGGGGCATTAAAATAGTCCATGCGTGAGAAGACAAGTTCTCCCTCCTAGCTAATGTTGGGATAAAGGACAAGTTTTTTTAGGACATAAAGTAGTTTGAAGCCAGTGGCACAAACGTTCACATGAACATCAAAATTCAGATTTGTATCCACTGTCAAACCCAAATTCCCTACATGGGCTCGCTACAGGCACTGGCAGAGCCTCTAATTTAGCTGACCTCCAAGCTGCTGACCAAGCACAGTCAGAGCCACAACCCACCACGTCTGTATTACCCCTGTTTAGAGTTAGGGAGTTAGTCTCCATTCAGCTGGCCACATCCCTTAAACAGGTATTAAGGTTTGCATCTACCTCCCCAGAATTGCCATTGAGTCTGATATTAAGCTGGGTGTTGCCATCAAAGGTAAAGAATGCAATCCGGAAGGATCCTGTTAGCTGTGGCAACGGTGTCATGTACAAATTGAACAGGCTAGGGCTTAACACTGAGCCTTGGGGCACACCTGAGTAAATGTGTTTAAGACATGACACCTTTAGGTAGCCTCATCATCTGAGAACGGTCGTGCAAAAAGGGGTGAACCACCTGAACACCTTCCGCACAATGCCAAAATCATGAAGGCATGTACTCGGCATGGAATGGGACATGGTGTCAAACACCATTCATAAATCTAATAAAATCAGGGGACATACACCATTTTGATCTCTTATTTGTCTCATTTCGTCAATCCCTTTGATCAATAGTGTTTCCTTTCTGAAGCCTATGTGGAAATCTGGTTGCTTGAAATGTAAGGAACTATTACATTATAGAAAAGTCAACAGCTGCCCTTGTACTAGGGTTTCAATATGCTAAGCATAAGTATCCAGCAGAGATATTGGCCACTTTGGCAGCTAACAATGCTTTGATAATAATGGCATGAGCATACCGCCTTTCCAAAGTACTTCCGAAATTAGAGGGGAATTTTACAGCTCAGTGAGAGAGGAAGGCAAGGAGGCAACTTTTTTTTAGTTGTCGAAAGTCAGTTGGTGATGTGGCGAAAATGACCAAAAAAGGTGGCTCACACCAGTTACAGAAACAGAACTAAATTCTCCCACAAAGTGTTAGGATTACTGTGTTTAATTCTTTACCCACAGTCTTTTATGAAAGTTAAAGAACTCTCTGGTGGAATCTAAGGCATTTAAATTTTTCATCTGATATAAGTTGGCTTTTACCAAATGATAGCATGGCTGTATTTTGTTTTTTATTAAACTTTTTGTCAACCCTTGAATTGAAATGGAAGTGCAGGAGCTTCCATTTGAAGTCCTGTAACTTGGGGAAAGAATGAGTTAGAGAAGTTAAGATTGGATGAGCCTGTAGAAATCTGTAGCAGAGCCATATTAGGGTCTTGCATAGGGAGCCGTGTGGAACAAAGATAGCGAGAAAAGGTGGATGGACGAGCAAATCCTACTTAGGACATACTGGCAAATCCTGATAAACATATTAATTCAAGTCGTAGGTGCACGGTCAAAGATAAAAATATTAGTACATAAACCCTTTCCATTTCATATTTCACCTCTCTCTGTAAGAAGTCAAGAAGATATGGATTATTTTACCTTCTTCCCCAGTAACTTCCTTTTCTGTCACACAGCCTTCCTTCTTTCTATCAAATATTATTTGCATTTCTATTATGTAAACCCCCTATAACATTCCCAGTAGAACTTTGTAACAGTGGATTATTTCCTCTTTCTCTCTCTCTCTCTCTAAATATATATGTATATATATATATATATATATATATATATATATATATATATATATATATATATATATGTATATATATATATATATATATTTCATGTTGTAGAATAACTTCTCCGCAAAAGTCGTTCATGAGGATGCAGTCAGCATTTCTAATGTTACTTTGATGCATGCTGTGAACTTACTGACACCGATGAATTAGATGGTAAGGCAGGATTGCAGCCAATTAGCACGTCTAGCTAGTGTTTCAATGTTTTTATATTTGGCATAAGGAATCGATTTATTTGTCTTGGTCACTACTAACAAAAAACAGAGTATTTACCAAGGAAAGAAGTGTATCTTGATTTTCTATCTGTTGTTTTTCATTCATACTATCTGTGAAAATACCTTACATCCTTTATACAATTATATATTTCTAGAAGCTTTCGTTAACTTCATAAAGCTGGTAGTTAGTTTTCTTGTCATAGTGGCATAACTACTGACCTATAACAAGAAAATGACATCACTTTGTAAAGTGGTTTAATGATGCCTGCTGTCAGAGCCAGCAGACAAGAGAAACAGTATCTTCCACGGCGGACACCACCAGGCACTTAGACAATTGAAGTTACATCAGCTGTTCAGCTATTTCTTGTTTGAACTTTCGTTTACTTAAAATGAAATGTTAGTTGGTTAAAGGGATATGTAAGGTAATATAGACAGTAATGTTAGAGCTCATAACAGGATAACAGAAAGCTATCTTTATGTTTCGGTGTGTTGTGAGTGTGAAGCTGGCCTTAACATTGTTTTACATTACACAGTTTTAAAATAGTAATTTTGGACAAATTAGAGCCTGTAAATTGCTATGTTTATTGCTACAGCACAATTCTGTACTTATGTGAACTCACACAGAAGTACAGTTTTCAATTTGAAAGACGTATAGAGTGATGGCGTGATAATTTATTCTGAAAATAATTTCATTTCCCTTAATACAAGTAAAAAAGAAACTGCAGGCCTCCTTTGAATAAAATGGGCATGTTAATGATGAAAACCTTCAGCTTTGTGACTCTATTTAATCACACAGCTTGTCAGTGCCACATAATATTGCAATAACATACTTGAGAATACACATAATGCCATGCGTAAGCAGAACATACCTTTTCTGTCTTTAGAAGTCAGATGGTAAAATAAAGCACAACACAATGTAGCCAATTCTTGTTTTTGGTTGTAAAGTCAGGATTCGTAATACCAGCTAATCTCTTCCTTGAAGACCTAGGCATTATTTTGTGGTAGGTTGCACTCTTCTGATGTGCAGTTATCTGAGTTTGTACCTAAGGTGATCACTAACTGTAGTAATGGCAATAGGATCCCTCCATTTTTTGACACCCGTCTGCAAGCCTTTTTTCCAAGAATCTTCTCAACAGTATATGGCCACCAGATATGATTATCCTGTGTATTGACCTAATGCCCATGCAGATCGAATGTGCACAAGGTTGGACTGTCCCATAGGACAATCATGCAGTTACCGATGGATTGGTGTGCGGTATGGTTTTTTTAGCAGTTTGTGGGCCTGGTTTATGGCGAGGTGTTTGGTTATTACTGTTGATTTCCATGATGTTTCCACAAACCTTGGGGCATACTTATGAGCCCCTTGCACCATCGTTGCATTACTATTTGTGGCGCAATGACAGGGCAAACCTTGAACTCATATCTAGAGGTCACCCAAAGCCACTTTGTGTGGTTTTGATTGGCCCATAGATATGGAGTCAGGCAAAGCAGAGCAAATCACTGCGTTGCCTTACTCTGTGTTAGGAGGGCGTTCCATCTGGGGCAGCTGCTACATTGGGGCAGAGGGGCATCACCCGACCCCCAGCAGCGGCAGCTGCAAAACCTTTTCAAGAAAATGATAATAAACTGTGTTTATTATCGTTTTCTTGAAAAGTGGCGGGCATTGGGGGTGACGAGCACTTGAGTGGAGTGCACAGAGCACTCCCCTCAGAGAGCATGTGTATTTTGCCGGCCGTCTCAGGCCCGCCAAACACACATGCGCAGTAGGCTCTCTCGAGCCCAGCAACACAGTTGCCAGGCTGGAGAGATCCTGCACAGGCTCCCATACTGCCTGGGGGCACTCTGGCTGGGCGCTCCCAGCCAATCCTGGCGCTGCTTCGAGCAGTGGCACGGTTGGCTGCAGGTCAGGCTGGGAGCTTGTGCCTGCAGCTAGGAGGGACAGAGGAGCGGCACGGCGGAGGAGGTAAGTGTTTTTTAATTTATTTAGTTTTTAATGTATCTGTTATTTATCCCCCCGCACACTGCCCCGCCCCTTCTGATTGTTGCAAGCTGTAACTGCATTTCATGGGTGCTGCCGTGGCTGTTCCCATGCAACACACATGGGATGTGACACATCCCCAGATTTACAAGAGCTTGTAAATCTGGGGATGTGCCACAACCTTCTGCCTCCCCAGGGGAGGTGCAACGATAGGAAATATCCTTATTTCTCCTCCTTTTTTGCCTCTTTCTATGTTTGCTGCTTTCTACAGCATACATAGAAAGAGGAAAACGCCTCCCAGGATTGTTTTTGAATAGGAAGGTGCCCCTTTCCACACAAAAACAATCCTGCCTACAATGCAAACACCCATGAACTATGGTGCAAGGGTGTCTGCGTTGGTGCTTGGCTGCTAAACTGGTGCCAGCGTGGTGGGAAAGGACAGGAATGCGCTGTATTGCTTGAATACAATGCATTCCTGTCCTTTCCCTTTGGTGCAGCGTAGCGCAGTAAGCTGACTTACTACGCTGTCCTTCATCAAAAGCCCATAAATATGGGCCTTTGTAGCAAAAACAAAGTCATGTAGTCTCCCATACCTTGTAAAATACCCATACAGAGTATCTTTACAAGTACAAAACTGGCCTAACTTGCAAATGTGGGTCACTTTACTAGCCATCACATTTGGTAAAGTGACCACTTTTATTTTGGGGCCTGGGCCTATTTTATGTCTCAGTCTGACCCTGAATGCACAACTGTGTAGTCTGTGAGGAAAACATCTCGAAACACGACTCCGGAAGAATGAAGTCGTGAACAGCGAAAGCAGAACAACGCTTTCGTTAACCACGACTTTGTTCTTCTGTGCCTTAACCACGCATGTGCTGAACAACACACATGCATGGTTAAGGCACAGAAGAAGGGAGTCGGCTTCTGAGGAGGATGCGGTTAGGTAAGTGGGGATAGGGCGTTTTAGGAGCAGGTGGGGGGTCTGGGTATTTTTAGTTTTTGGGGCGGGGTGGTGGGTCGGGGTAGTTTAGGCTTTAGAGGTGTGGGGGTGCAGTATTTTTAGGGGCGGGTGGAGTATTTTTAGTTTTTAGGGGTGGGGGTTGGGGCGAGTTAGTTTAGGTTTTAGGGTGGGTGGTGGGTCATGGTAGTTTAGGGGTGGGGTGGGGGTGTCGAGTAGTTTAGGTTTTGGGGGTGGGGGTTGCTGTAGTTTTAGGGGCAGGGTGGGGGTATTTTTAGTTTTTAGGGGTGGTGTAATTTAGGTTTTAGGGGGTGATGTGGGGATCTGTGGTTGTTTTAGGGTCTGGGTAGGTGGTCTGGGTATTTTTAGTTTTTAGGGGAATTTTTAGGGGCTGGGTGGAAGGTCGGGGTAGTTTGGGAGATCACAGTAGTTTTAGGGGCGGGGTGGGGGTCTGGGTATTTTGAGTTTTTAGGGGCGGGTGGGGTGTGGGATAGTTTAGGTTTTAAGGGGTGGGGGTTGCAGTAGTTTTAGGGGCGGGGTGGTGGGCCGGGGTATTTTTCGTTTTTAGGGGTAGTTTTAGGGGCAGGGTGGGGGTCAGGGTAGGTTAGATTTTAGGGGGGCAGGGGGTCACAGTAGTTTTAGGGGAGGGGGTCTGGGTATTTTTCATTTTTAGGGGTGCAGGTGGGGAGTCGGGGTAGTTTAGGTTTTAGGGGGTGTGGGTTGTGGAAGATTCAGAGGTGGAGTGGGGGCCAGGGCATTTTTAGTTTTTAGGGGGTGGAGGGTCGCTGTAGTTTTAGGGGTGGGGTAGTTTAAGTTTTAGGGGTGGAGATTGGGGTAATGGGGTAGGGGTAGAATTGTTTTTAGGGGTGGGGGTGGGGGTTGGGTACGATTGTTTTAGGGGTGGGGGTCGGGTCACAACTGGAACCACGCATGCCTTTCGACGCATGCCTTTACCAGGAATGCATTTACAACAAAAAATCGTTGTTTAGGCATGCGTGGTTCCAGCATTCGTGGTTCCGTCTTATATTCGTCTGTGATACTTTAGTTAGTATCAGAGTCACCATTTGTCTGCTGGCACATACACAACAGTCAGGAAAATAAAAGATTGATTTCTGTTTCCTTTACCAAGGCACAGATAAAGCATTGTTCAGAGTGAACTTTTGGGTTACACATGGAAAACTATAGAACCTAACCTCAGATAAAATGTTTCTGTCAAAGGAAGATGAATCACTTTACATAGCGCTCAATCTCAAGTGTGTTTTCCAAATACAGAAATTTTTCTGTAAGGGCACTAGTGCAGGGGTCTACTGCTTTTCCTGTCTCTTCTATGTTTCACATGTATTAGTCGGACGGAATCACTCCCCTCAGTAAAGGAATTAATGCATAACTCTCTGAATGGAAGAGCCACTTGCATGCACTTAGATAAAGGGAAGTAGTAAGCATTGCTTATTGTGATGACCTCCAGCACGCTTTTGCAAAAAGTCTCCATAGTCTTTGTTGACCGAAGTCTTCTCCAGTGCATCAAAGGTCTTGAAGATTCTTGAATTATAGTAATTCCTCACTGATATGACCTAACTCAGGATGATAAGTGATTCCTAGGGCACCGATCAGAAGTCTCAATATGTTTTCCAATAAATTATTTTCCGTAGTCTGTTACTTACGAACATTTTCATGACCTCATACATCTGCACCACTGATAGAGGCACTATGGATTTTACATTTATAAAAAGCCACGGCCATACCGCTTGCCCCTCCAATTTACCGCCAGGTTTTCGCCTGGCGGTCATAATCCCCAGGGCAGCGGTGCAAGCACCGCTGCCCTGGGGATTATGAGTCCCCGACTGCCAGCCTGTCCGTGGCGGTAAACACCGCCATGGAAAGGCTGGCGGTAAGGGGACTTGGGGTGCCCCTGGGGGCCCCTGCACTGCCCATGCACTTGGCATGGCCAGTGCAGGGGCCCCCAGGCATAGCCCGTCACGCATTTTACTGCCCGAATTTCGGGCAGTGAAATGCGTGACGGGTGCTACTGCACCCGCTGCACATCAGCATTGCCGCCGGCTCTATTACGAGCCGGCAGCAATGTTGATGTGACATTTCCGCTGGGCCAGCGGACGGTAACACTTTTACCGTCCGCTGGCCCAACAGAAATGTCATAATACGGAGCCAGGAATACCGCCGGCAATGGCGGTATTCTGTCTCCCGCAGCCTCGGCGGTCTTCTTGCAAGACCGCCGAGGTTGTAATGACCCCCTTAGAGTTTTATAGCCAAAAAATAGTGTTAATATTGAGACCCAAATAGTATAAAATTCAGAAAAAACTATTCAACACATTTTAAAGGCCTGTGAAATGTACCTGGACCAGTCTGCCCCTGGAGTGTGAAGTCTGAACCTCAGTTTTGTGGTAATTTATAAATCTGGCAGGTGGTCCCTTCACCAGGGTGACAGAGTAATTTACTCCTTTGCACTGGCAGAACAATATGCCATCTGTCAGTATATAAATTGGGCCCATAGCCTGAATCCAGTCGAGATTGAGTAACACTGGATCACTAGAAACCTATACTACACACCAAACACTGACCTTGGTGGTATAGACAAGGGCTAATACAAACAACAGTTAGAGCAAAGTAGTGGGCACTGACAATTGGCAAAATGACAGCAAGGTTCAGAATAAATAAAGTAATAAACAACTTCATGAAGAACAAGCATAGAGAGCACTGATTCTGTTTCTGAGATAATACAAGGATAAATGCATACACGTTTGACATTTGTTTATTAAAAATGATCTTCTTGTACAGCAGTTATGTATACAAAATATGAAATGTTGAAAGATAATATGAAATGTTGTTTACATTTGCTTAAAAGATACAGCGGATAGAACATGGCAGCATAATAGACACAAAGGCTGTCATTACGAGTGCCGAGATAAATCAAACCATATCTTAACCTGGGCCTTTGCCTACTGAAAGCAGACGAGGGGCCTGATTACGATGTTGACGGATGGGGTTATTTTGTACCTAATGTGACGGATATCCTGTCCGCCATATTACGATTCCATGATATCCTATGGAAATCGTAATACGGTGGATGGAATATCCGTCATGTTTGTGACGGAGTATTCCAATCGCCAAGATTGTAATCGGGCCCGAAGTCTCTAGATGAAATTCCCAGTGAAAATTAGAAATTACAGAGGCTGTTGAACGAGTTATATGGATGAAAGAGAGAGAGAAGCAGGGATGGATAAGAAACGTGAAACCAAAAAATAAGAAACAGTGAATTATGTGTTTCAAAATCTTTAAAAAATGTAAGTAGGGTACACCTTGTCTGCATTTAACAGATAGCACTAGCTGTAACTGAAAGTAAGATAAAACAAAGGGGTAGAAATGAGGAAAGGTTGGTGGTTGGTGTTTTAGGCTTTTGTTTAGTTCTCCTTATTGGTGTGCTAGTGGAAAGTCAAAACTAAATACAACTGTCATAGGGCCCACATTAGTTAAGAGGCTTCCTGACTACATACAGTCTTAAGAATACCTTAGGCAAGGTAAGTAAGCATGATTTAAGAAGAGACTAACCCTAGACTAAGACTTTCTTAAGTATTTTTTATATCAGTAAAAAAAACATTGTGAATCGGCCTCAACAATTTTAAGACTGTCTTATGCCAAAGCAAAGCCCTTCATAAATCAAATTCTTTATATGGTTCAACACTGTCTTCAGGCTGTCAGAAGTATAGAAATACCTCTAATAAAGGTGGCTCAAAGTGTTATATGGATGATTATGTGAATAGATGGAAAATCCTACATCCTCCCATTAACCCTTCTTTCAATTTTTTAGGCAAGTCACTACAAATCTTAATTTTTACAATGCTTATTACCTACAAACATATACTGGTGCAACTGTGCTCAACTGCATTGGTATCTGCATCCCGAGACCAGCAACATGCATGTAGGCTCTTCACACCAAACATGGAGGTGTTTTCCAGGGAGGGGGATGTCGTCTTTGGGATCCTAGCTGCTGTCCACCAGGGGGTTGTATACCCCTCCCCCAAATCATTATTTACAAAGGCACCTGCACCTAGGCGCTGTGAAAGGTAAATGAATACTCCTCACAAAAAATCCTTCTTCTACATGTTTTTGTTGAGTCTGTTGTTTGTTTCAATGAGTATTGAGAGGTACTCAAAGGGCATATCAAGCATTTTACGAGTCTCTTTAGTACCATTCTGTGAGTACATAGTTGTTGTAATGTGAATGTTTCCTTATTTGATTATAAAAACTGGAGGAGCAAGTAGATTTTTGTTCCTGCCACTTGATAAAAAATTAAAGAATGCTTCATTAAGTAATCTTATTGTAATTCTAATGTGATTTGATGTGAATGGAATGTATTGTTTTTATTGACATATATTTTCAATAAGTGTTATTTGAACTCCTGCCATGACTTCTTCCTAACAATTTCAGTATATAACAAAATTGTTAGCAAATCCAGAAGAGGTTACATTGTCTTTCATAAATGAAGGTCCATGTTGACTAGCTACCAGTAAATTATGCTGCATCTAGGTGCAGCATTTTGGTTTAAGTCATTTAAAAGTAAGGGAAATATGATATTTTACTAGTTGAAAATAGCAACTGAAACCTATAAACACTATCTAGTGATTACTAAGGGAAAAATTAAGAGCTGAGAATCAAATATTTTCTTCCTCAGTTGCTGAATAACAAGACTTCATAGTCTTGATTCCATCTAGTGCCTCTTTCTTCTACCACATAGACTTCCTGTCATGTTATCTGAATATTGCAGTTAATTTTTCATCCAGGTTTTTCCCTTCTATTACTGTTTTCTTTTCTTTTATTCTTCCTTTTTCACTTTTGTGCTTTAATGTACTGCTATAGGTCATTAAAAAAAGCATATCTTCAAAATTAAGTTTTCAGTGCTCACTGTCTGTAACCACAAACACAAATTAGGCTATGGCACGATCAATGAGCAGAGGGAGACCAAGCAAGTCAAAAAACCCTATGCAGAGATGCTCTCAATAAACAACTGACAAGGATGGGTAGACCAGTGAGAAAATGGTATGGCAGAAATGGAATAATAAATTGTTGAAATGGTGTGGCAGCATGTTAGAATGAGATGCACCAATTAGCACTTTTAAATGTTAATGTAAGCATCCACCAGAATACATTGAGTCTACCTTCACTGTACATATGGCTCTAAACAGTCTCTGCCCCTCACCTTTTTTAATAATAAATCCCTCCCAGGCCACCACTTCTGCATTAAATTAGGAGCATCAAGAGGCAACTCCAGAGTGCAAAATGCATGCTGTGTCTTATGAGATGTATTTATACAAAAAGTGATGGGTGGAATAGTTGAACTATTCTTAAAGGTATTTACCATCAACTACATGCTGTTCCATCATTTTGAAGCTTGGCAACTATGTCACGAACAGGCGGCAAACATATGTAATTAAGCCTTAGCCCTCAAGGGGTGGTCCAGGGTGAACTACTAGATGATTTTTGCTAACACTTTTTATTAATATCACAGCATGTCAAAAGATCTGATGTTACATTGAGATGCAGCATTCAGTGATCAAAGAACACTATTTTGAGTGGTCATCTGAAGTACCCAGAAGGCTTTATCTGCCTCCATTCTTTACTAAAGCACCCCCTCCCAATTAATTGCTTTTGCACCATTTGAGGACTATTAAGAGATAACTTCATAAGCCCTTTGATGCTATGTTTTATGAACTTCACTAACAGATTATATGCATGCGATACAGTGTATAATTTCATGCACTGAAGAGACAAGGAAGTGCCATATTAGCAATATACAAAACAGCAAGGGAGTCTTTTAGAGCCTGGCAGATGTTCTGCTAGATGGTCATAGGGGTAGACCACACTGGCAGAGGACCATCCGCCCTATTTATAAATTTCTTTGTGCCTGGAGAAGATTATATGTCATGAGGGAACCATGATGGCTGTGGCCCTTTCACAGCAGTGCAGGTTTAGCAAGAAGGCACCATAATTAAAACACCCACAGGGCAAACAGTTTTTTTGCTTAGAGAAAACAAACACCCTAAGTGGAATTTTGTTTTTTCTAAAAAAAAAAAAAAAAACAACAACTGGACTGACAGAGATCCAATACATACTCCTCTATAAATATGTAAGTGATTTTGATTAACATTCAATGATATGCAAAATGTGCCTTGAACCACAAAATCAGAGTTATGATTTCAATTTCAACCAAGCCACTTGGCAGTACATACAAAATCAATACTAAAGGACATACTCACAAATGACTAATCACAGGTATACATCCCAATCAAGGGGTAGGGATGTGGGTGTTCCTTGGCATACCAAGCTGTTTGTAATGCTCAAAAACATTTACGTGTGTGGGCATTCACAAACTTGTATGATTTTGTTGCAAGTCTAGAAAGGGTTGGATTTGTGCTCCAGCACAGACAATAATCCTACATCTCTCATGTAGAAGAAGGAACTAGGTCATAACGTAGATCCCAGGTTCAGTGAATGTGCTAACTATCTCTTCATATCAGATTGTTTCTTATATTTTATTTTAGCTTGTAGTGCATGAGCCCTTAGTTTCAGCCTGGAGACCACTAATAAATGTGTCAGCCTCTGCATTAGTAGAGCTTTTATCAATGAAGTTGGTGTGTTTGTGCGGATACTATCCTTGCAAACTAAAGAACAGAGCTCTCTTGTTAGAAGAATGAAAAAGTATTGGTATAACAACATTCTTCTAGTTAATGATGTTCAATGCATGCTGTGAAATAACAATGACAAAACAATGAGACTAATAATTCAATTTGTGATTCACTCTCTACGTTTCTCCAGCTACCTGAGAATGATGAGCAGAAGGGAGTGCCAATTCAAACCCAAAAGACTTGCAAAAGATTTGGATATGAACTGACTTAACATATCCAAACTTATCTTCAGATATAGACCCCTTTATCATCCACCTTTTTTACATTCTCAGCCAGAGTTCTACAGGGATGCTTACTTTATATGTTTTTTACAACCATAAAAGTACATAAACTTATCCTGTACACAGAAAATATAAAAAGACACAGTTCAGCCAAACTCGACTCTCGTCCGAAGTCAATCTCATATAAAAGAACATTTAAAATCAGTAAATTACTAATAAAACTATATGTGGCATTGCATTATCCTATATGTGGATAATACAAAAAAATCCCAATGTATTTAAAAGGACAGTCATACACACAGACCACAGTGATCCGACAAAAACAATCCAAAGGCATTCTGGAATTTTTAAGTGTGCGTGTCTGCATTCGCCATGAGGTCTCTGGTAAGGAATAGCAGGAAGAAATAGGGAAAGCCAGATTAAAGCACAGATCACAAATGTATACATAAAATCCAATAAGAATTCAGTGCAACAGAGTCAAGTCACAAAAGAAAGGAAGTCCCTGAGCATCATGCATGAAAAACAGAAGGAACATTTCTGTGGGCTGGGAGGATTAAACCAGGACCTGCCATGTGATAAAGGAGGTCTGTCCTTTTCTATTTCTATTCTATTCATATTCCACTCCTCTGACATGACTTAGGTTTTCTTTTCTCACTTGATCATGGTACCCTAAACACTTTCTTCCTTGGTGATCCTTCATTTTCTTCAAATGTTTATCAATTCCTTTCCTCAGTGGTTGCCTGAATTACCATTAAACACTTTAAAATAAATATAGAGAAAACAGAATTTCTGCACTTTGGCAAACTTTACACCTGTCACTCCTCCCTCTCCTGATAACCTGCTGATCTGGGAAAGTCTCCCACCCATTACAGGTGTGCAAAATTTGATTATCTTGTTCGATGATTCTCTCCCTCTTTCCCTTCCGGTCAACAAAGATCCCTCATTCATCATCTTTCTTTACTGAAGAAAAATATCACCTGCCTCTCTTTATCACCAGCATATAGTCCAATCATTCATTCTTGCAAGGCTGGACTACTGCAGCTCTCTATATCCTGGTTTACCTCATTACCTTATCAATTGTTTTACTCTCATTAACCTCTTGACTCATATTCAACCTCTCCAAATGCCCTCCCGCTGTGCAGATCTTTTTTCAAGCTTCACTGGCTTCCAGGTCGTGTCCATATTCAACTTAAAGCAATGTACTTGGCTTATACAGCCTTTCTCAAGACTGCCCCTCTCCTCTTACAAAACAAAGTTTCTTGTGATGAGTCCCCCTTCACTCTCCAGTCTTCACATCTCCAATTGTGATAATTCTCAAAATCTACCATACTGGGATAAGATCCTTCTCCTATCTTGCACCAAGGAACTAGAACTCTCTCTTGCTCTCATTGTGCCTGATTGACAATCATCTTGCCTTCCATAGATCACTTACAACCAGTCTCTTTCCATCTCCTTAATTCCTTGTTTCTTATTACCAGTTGTTGTCCTCTCAGTGAAAGGATACCCTGCTGGGTGATAGCACCTTTTACAAGTACACTTATCATCATCACCATCTTCACATAGTTTTTTATACTCAGTAAAATATTTAACATATGGCCCCTGCTGCTATGAGTTCCCTGGTAGGAAAAATGTGAGACATCTGGGTTAATGTGTCTACCACTACAAGCATGGTAGTATATCCCTGATCTTTGGCACATTAGTGATGACATTTATGATGGCATTATGGTTGTTCAGTGATTTGGAAAAACATGTTAATTCTTATCCTATCTGTTTTAGATCAAGCAAAGATGTACAAGTAGTTACATAATGATTTACATCTTGGGCATAATTTCTACCAATAAATTTATCGCACTACTTCTATGTACCCTAAACTGACCTGTTATTGTGAATTATACTATTCTCTTAAAACTCATTTTTGTAATGCATTTGAGGGAATATTAATAAATGATTGAAAATAAACGGCACCATCTATAAGTTTGCAATTATTTAATTAAGTAGCCCAGCATAACCTTTCTTCTTGAGGCATATTTTGAAAACATTGTGTACTGATTTTCTCCTGACTAACAACAGTAATTATCTTTTCAATGATAATGAAAGTAGAAAGGAGTACACTTCTTGATCCATCCAGGGCAAAGCTTAGTCTTCCCATTTTTCCTCCCTGGCTGGTGAGGCAGACAGTCATTACTATTACTGATTTTATAAATTGTAAGATCTTTGTGATCTGTATATTCAGTAATCTTCCCCATAGCACCTTGCAGATAATGTCCCCATTCCTCAAATGGTCACTTAGCAGCAGTAATTCATTGCTGATAATCACATAATTTATTTCTGCTGAACTACACTTTCTAGAGAAGTAAGCTGGGAGTAACAGGTTAGTCTCAAGATGTCTTTAAGATAATTTTTTTCCCACCGACCAATTTAAAGCACCTTTTGCCACAAGAAACGCTAACAATTTGTCAGGATGATGTATAATGGTTGATGATGTACACATTCCTTTAATAGTGTAAAGTTCCTTTCAGCTTTACTTTATTCTTAATGTTTGGCCCAACAATTTGAGAAATTACTTGAATTCACTGTGACTTTGCAAATCTAAAAAAAACTCTGCAGTTCCTTTACAGACCTAGGAGATGACCATGACAAAAAGGCTGTCACCTTCTTTGGATATATTTCAACACCTTGTGCAAATAAACACCAAACGTTTTATTGATCTTTAATGAAATGAACACTTTTTCTGCCTCAACATTATGGGCCAGATTTACATAGCTTGTTAACATTTCCTAATGGTCCAAATCACTTTTTTAGGTCATTGAAAAATGCAAACTGTGCTTTTTTTGTACAAAGTCCCTTAAGGAATTGCACATTGTGATTTCTACCCTGTGAAAATTGCAATTTGTGATTCCCAGAATAGGAAATTGGAAATAGGGATTTCCTGTTCGCGAGTCCTATTCTGATGTACCATACATTTTCCAAAATGCAACTTGGGCATTTAGGAGATGCAATTACCATTGGCTTGAAGTCAATGGTAACCAGGAGCAATTTTGAAAAAAGCACCCCAAAGTGCTTTTTTATTACAATAGAGTACACACACCCCTTAGGCATATGTGTGCTCTACTGGTGTATCCCTATTTTTTGGTTGCGCCAAGGGGCCATTTGTCCCTTGCCTTCCTTGGTTTAGAATTTTCTAAATAGCGATTTCCTAATAAACAATCACTGCTTAGGAAATGCAAAATTGGCCCATAGACTCAAATGCAATGGGATTTCTTATTAGCGATTTCCTAATAGCGATTCCTACTTAGTAGGAATCGCAATTAGGAAATCGGTATCTTAGAACATTATTTTGCATTTCTTAAATAGTGATTTCTATGAAGTTGCTTTTTAATAAAAATGCAAAATTGTATTTTCATACACCTGTCCCATAGTCTATGTTTTGCAGCAAATCCCACACTTCTTGACATGTTGCATATGAATACATTCAAATATCATCTAAAGAGACAATAAAAAACTTTGTGTAGTTAACTTCGTGTATATATTTTTTTTAAAAAGGTTGCAGGTTACTGAATTCACCAAAGTGCATTATTTGACAGTTTAATAGCTGTGGCTTTAAAAACTGTCTTCCACTCATGATTTGGACTAGATTGTATGCTCTTCTCATGTCTGATTTTATGAACTCAATAGTTCCTTGTATTTGATCTTAGGTAATGAAAATAACAGAAATAGAATACATGTTCTTTATGGGAATAACATTTAAGGAATTACAGAAAGTGCACATCCTTAATTCACCATCATTCTTTTGAATCAAGAAATAAAGTGACACTATCAATGAACTAGACGGTCTAATAAACCTGTTTGCTTTTTAAAATATTTACATTAAGGTTTCTAATTTCCTTTCTACGAGACCACATATTCTTCAAGAGGTTAGTTGAGGCTCTTGTATCAAGTCTTTTCAAGAATCATATTGTTGATATGAGGGTAATGTTTTGGCTCGCTTTTTACTAAAATCATCCAGAGTGACATGATAACAAGTAGGAATGATAAACAACAATTCATAGTGATTTGTCTGTCTTGAACAAAGTACATTTTTCCTACCACACAATGGCCCAGATGTATAAAACGTTTTGCAGTCAGAAATAGTACAATTCACAGAATCAGCCTATTTGTGAACACAAAAAAGCTGTTTGAGATGTACGAATCCCAAACTTTGATTCAGTAACACGTTCTAAATGAAATGTATTAATGTTTTGAAAATAAATTCCAGTTGTAAAACATAAATATTTTACCAACACATCAAAAGAGGTAGCAAACAATTTGAAAATGGAAGGGGTCCCCGTGACATCTTTCCCCTTTCAGAATGTTAAAATTAATATTTTGTAAGAGCAGGCAGTGGTCCAACAGACCACTGCTTGCTCTTAAAAAATGGAACTTAAATGTTTAAAAAACTAAAGATAGCTTTGTTGAAAAGCTATCAGAGATATGGTGATCTGTTGACCCCAGCAGGCTATCATCCCTTTGATGAGCATCATTCCTAATGGATCTCAAACTGCAATCTACCTCATTAATATTCATGAGGTAGGTCGATTTGTGACCAACTAGGAATTTCTATTTAATGGGGGTAAGTTTACTTACATAAGGAGTTGTGATTTCCTGAGTGCGATTCGGTAAGAATTGCAATTATGAAATCACAATTCCTTTTTTTTGCACACATGGCCCAATATATCTTACAATAACGTGAAGAAAACAGACCTCTGCCTTTTTCCAAACAATGCTAGGAGTGGTCCCTCAATCACAGAAATCCGAAAATCACTTTTCCTTGAGGAGTATCAATAGGATTGGTAATAATCCTCTCAATATGGATTTATCTGCACCATAGAACACGGGGGGATGTGCAATTAGTATTAGGACCAGAAGTAAGTCTAGTACTGTTCATGGAATGCACAGAACATTCGTTATCCTTTTTTCCCATTACCTAGCCTCATCAGTTAGCTAGAGCCCAATCTGCCAACACAAGCCACAAACTCTTCTCTCATTCCTTCTTAGTTGATTGAGGATAAAACCACATATACATGCTTAGTTTCAGATTTAGAAGCTGGAATATATGAGTCATTGATGGCATTTCTGTTTTCCTCCTCATCACTGAGATCCTTTAACCACTGGGGGTCCATGTGCTGACCATTCTTTTATGGACCGTTTCTAACAGTCACGAAAAATGCTTGTCAGAACCGCAATGGAAATATGAATTGCACCTTCATAGCGTTTCCTTCCTATTTCTGGTAAAAGATGACTTCTGCCTATATTTACATTGGTGTATTGAAATTGATCTAGGGTTGCTTTGTTGTAGAAACAGTACAATAGAATGTTCTACTCTCAGTTGTATTCTTCTCCTCCTTCCATTCACTTTGACAATGATCAAGGTGAGGAAGGAAATTCTTTAGTCTTCAAAATCTACATAGCCTTAAGCTCCTCATTCCAGTCTCTGAAAATACACTACTGCCAAATACTCTCAATTAGTAATATATTAAACTGTGTCCAATATGTTTGAAAATCCTTCTTCCTTTGCTTCAAGCCTCATGGCTATGTGCCAACAGATTATTTGAAAGATCTCTTATTAAAAATCCTTCATCAATTCCTCTCACTAGTCGTCTTATTTATGGAGGAGTGGATTATCTTGCAACACAAAAGGCACAGACCAGGATGTTACATTTCCCAACAAATAAAATAAAAAGGCAACTTTAGATTCAGTCACTTTTTGTATATTTTGTAATAAGTTTTCTAAATTACCCATTGAGGAAACATTTTGAAGCATTTAGTCATGAGATTCACAATCGGTCACAAGAAGAGAAAATTGTAATTGACAATCACAGCGGGAATGCCTTGAATCACACAAGCAGATTTTGTGGCCTATTCCCATGACTAGGGGTGGGAGTAACTTGCATATTTCCATGTTATATAAGCACTTAGAATTACCCCAACATTTGTTAGATCCTGTGGAATTATGCAAGAAGAGTGTTAGACCTGAGTGATTTCCCCTGATGTTTTGATTTCTCACCTTGTTTTTGCTGGTTTTAGTACTCTGGATACTTTACAATTGCTAACCAATGCTAAAGTGCACGTAATCTCTGCTTAAAACATGGTAACATTGGCTTATCCACTTTTGACCTATTTAATTTACTTTTAAGTCCTATTAAAGTGTACTACCTGTACCCAGGGCCTGTAAATTAAATCTACTAGCCTGCAGCACTGATTGAGCAACCTACTTCAGTAGACCTTCAAACATAACTCAAACCTGCCACTACATGTTTTAAACTGCCATGTTGATCTGGCAAGTTAACCCTCTTGTGAGGCATAAACCTTCCCCGTTAGTATATCTAGGTGACCACAACGGTAAGCCCTGAACAGCCGAAAGGGCAGAATGGAGTGTATTTAAAAAGTAGGACATGTACTTTTAAGGTTCACATGTCCCAGTAGTGAAAAAATCTTAAATTACTTTTTATCTACTGCATGACCTATCTCCCTCATAGGATAACATTGGGATTACCTTATTACATTTTATAAGTGTAATTTCCAATTGGGAAGAGATGAGACCCGAAGTTTGGTGTCTCTGGAATCGCAATTTAAAATCAAAACTTATGTTGAAATTGGATTTTGAATTGTGATTCTGAAAATGACACTTTAAAAAGTTTGAATTTTCTTACTTTATCCATTTGGTGCCTTCTGCCTGTCTTTGAATACATGTCTGGGCTGGGTGACAGCTGGACTTTGTGCATTCCCTTTAGACAGACACACACAAAGGGTGCTTAGGTGAGATTGCTGAGCTATCCACAGCCTGATGGGCCATCCTGGCCAGGAGGGAGGAGCTGACACTCACACCTGAATGGGCTGTGTCCTGTCCCCACACAAAGGGCTTCTATAGGAAGGGTAAGGACTATGGTGGTCATTACGATCATGGCGGTGTGGCCCGCCATGTAGGCGGTGGCGGGCCACACCACCACTTAATGAACACTATGCGGGCCGCCAGCCTGGAGGTGGTCAGAATCATTATCCGACAAGGCAGTGGAGCTGCCCCTCGGATAATGATTCCTGGTGGGGAAAGGCTGGGAGAAGGGGTGCACTGGGGAACCCTTGGGGGCCCCTGCACTGCCCATGCACTTGGCATGGGCAGTGCAGGGGCTCCTGTGCAGTGCCCCACCGCACAGGTCGGGCAGTGATCTGCGTGACAGGTGCAGCTGCACCTGCCGCACAGAGGCATTGGCGGCGGTTCCATGTGGAGCCGCCGTCAATGTCCCGGTGTCCCTGCCAGGCGTCCCTGTGGGCCGGCGGGCGGAGATCCAGGGACACTGGTGGTCAGTGTTTTGACCGCCAGCATGAACACAGAGGTTTCGACCGCCGTGTTCATAATGAGGGCCTCTGTGTACTTCAAGGTCACAACTGATAGGACTTATGTTCCCCAAACGATTACGTAAGGGAGTGTAATTGCATTATTATTGGTAATTCACCATCAAAGAGTTGCGCTGAAGAACCAAAATTACTCTGATTACTCCAGCATAATTGAAATTCCCCCAAAAGCCTACCAGTGAGGCTCACTCTACACTCCAAGAGTAACAAGTTCTCTCAGGACAAGGGGAATTGGGAAGAGACACCTCAGTCAGAAGATAGTTATCTACTGAATTTTTGCTATCTGGAAATTAACTATGCAACATTACTTAGAAAGTTCACATACGGAAGGACACTATTCTTTACATGCCAAATCTTAACTTACCTCAACCTAAAAAACATAAAGCATGCAAATTACAAAATGTATGCAAGTTACTTTATGGTCCTATTTAAAAATGACCAGGCTGGCTACGCAACAATTATTGGAGATTTCCAAAAACAGGGATCAGAACTTACAGGTGCACTCATTATCACCAATTATAAGTTGTGCCCTGTAAAGTAGTGCATAAAATGCAGCTTTTGGCGGTTTGTACTCCGAAGCTGCATGTATCAGTGCTTGCCTGGCATTTTCCTCAAGTAAATGTTAGCAAATATAACCAAATAAATTCACCTGGAGACATTTTCAGAGATACAGTAATTACTGAAAAAATCATAATTCTTCTCACTGCGCAAACATGCAGGGATCACAAAAATCACCACTTGTAACGAGGGCCTAAATACCATGATATTTTTATTATCAATATTACTGACAGAAAGCAACAAGTGTTCGACTTATTTTCAATGCTAAGTCTCATAATATTTAAAGTCACAATGTTTCCTCCACAATATTCTGATGTAACAATATTTAGGGGGTTATTCTAACTTTGGAGGAGTGTTAATCCGTCCCAAAAGTGACGGTAAAGTGACGGATATACCACCAGCCGTATTACGAGTTCCATAGGCTATAATGGACTCGTAATACGGCTGGTGGTAAATCCGTCACTTTTCCGTCACTTTTGGGACGGATTAACACCTCCTCCAAAGTTAGAATAACCCCCTTAGTCCTTAATGTTCAGGTACCATAATAAAAAAAGCTTGTTGAGGTGCCTGTAGTCCAAAAGATACACAGCAAATCCTTCCACGAACTATTGGTAAATAGTGCAGTGGGATTTTGTACTTATGCAGCCAACAGAAATGTTATTGGACTGTCAGGAAACTATGGGCCCAATTTGAGTTGGGATATCTACATGCAGAGATCAATGCACATGAAGAGTTCTACAGAAGTCTAGTCAGCGAGCTACATGATGCTATTCACCACTTCTGGGCAGAAATTTTCACCAAGTAGAAGGTTGTATGAGTTTCTACCTCTCCCATTGAGGTGGAGCATCCTTTGACAGACTAGTAACTTTATAGTTTGATTTCAACCAAATGCATGTTGGTGGAGCTCTGTGCCCCGGTGGAAGACATTTTCTCCACTAGGGTGGAAAAGTCCAGCACCAGGGTTGAGAAGTCTGAATGGAAGAACATACGGAAACAGCATACACATGGCCCAAATCACACACATCTGACATACAATAATCCTGAAATCACATAGATAGACAAGATGTCCTAGGCTCTACCACTTCCCCTTGCACTGCCTCACTAACAGGATGCCATACATGAGCTCAAGACTCCAAGATGTGGCCAGCCCCATTCAAGAGGAAGGAGGAGTGTGACATTGTAGTTTACGCTGTATATGATCATTAGAAGGAAATACATAGGGGGTCATTCTGACCCTGGCGGTCATTGACCGCCAGGGTCAACGACCGCGGGAGCACCGCCAACAGGCTGGCGGTGCTCCCAAGGGCATTCTGACCGCGGCGGTAACCGGCGTTCTCCCGCCGGTTTTCCGCTGCCCTGAGGAATCCTCCATGGCGGCGCAGCTTGCTGTGCCGCCATGGGGATTCCGACCCCCTCACCGCCATCCTGTTCCTGCGGTTTTGACCGCCAGGAACAGGATGGCGGTGAGGGGTGTCGTGGGGCCCCTGGGGGCCCCTGCAGTGCCCATGCCAATGGCATGGGCACTGCAGGGGCCCCCGTAAGAGGGCCCCTAAAAGATTTTCAGTGTCTGCCATGCAGACACTGAAAATCGCGACGGGTGCTACTGCACCCGTCGCACCCTTCCCACTCCGCCGGCTCCATTCGGAGCCGGCTTCCTCGTGGGAAGGGGTTTCCCGCTGGGCTGGCGGGCGGCCTTCTGGCGGTCGCCCGCCAGCCCAGCGGGAAACACAGAATAACTGCGGCGGTCTTCTGACCGTGTAGCGGTATTCTGTTGGGGGAACTTCCCCATAGTCTGCTTATAAACACCGTAAATGGAGCGGAGGAGGCGACCATGTGGGAGGAGATGACAATGTTCATGCATTGTTTGTGGAGGCATACATTGTGGAGGACTTAAAAACAGTGACAAGGTGAGAGGAGATGTATGATGTGCAAATACCCATCCTCATTGAGCGTGTTCTCATCATCATGGACTCTGGTCTGTTATATGGACTACCTTTTCCAGGAAACATTAACATAAGGCAAGGTTAAAGCTCAACACCCCTCTCTCAAATGTAGTTTCTGTATTACCACTCATGCCACTTTCTCCTATCCCACATTTAACAGACAGACATTGTACACCTCCTCTCACCCTGTCACTTTTTGAAAGTCTTAAGGTGCCACATTCAGAACCTCTTATACATCCCTTTTCCAGACAGTAAAATATATTAACTTCACTCTGATTCATTCTTAACATGACATTTCACTGCTACATTCAGAACATCTGTCTTTAGGTTCTGATGTCCAACTCTGTAATGTGAACCACACTTCATTTCTGTATGTAGTGCTACTTAAAAGTAGGCCTATTAACATTGCCATATTAACAACTGGCATGTAATTGAGTTTGTGACAGAATGCTAACCCTCTGCCACTCTAGGCTTCCCCACTCTCTCCAAAGTCAGCACTTCTGATGAGAAGGTCAAAACCAAGTAACTCTGCATCTGTGGTTCTCATTGTTCGTCCTATGCGGTGTCTCCACCAAGACCTACTTGGGTTTATTTTTTATTCATGAGCGTTGCAGTCACTAATAAATGTAGGTTTCTTAGATGAAGCTTAATCTTCATTGCTTAAGCGTGGACTTTTTTCATTTGAAGGCATAATGCAATCTTAAAATATTTAATTTTGTTATGTATTATGGAGTAGATTCAAGTCTGTTTTGTCAGTTGTACTACTATAGTAGATTTAGAAGTAGCTTTTATGAATAACCATTATCTTGGTTGCTGTACTTTAGTATTTGCATGCTCTTTCCTAAACTGTTCCTTACATATCCCTTATCCCCACACATGTAGTGGTGGAGATTCCCCATTTTAACCACTCTACCTTGTCACTCCAACATTTTGTATAAAAAGGTATTCCTCTGTACAAAGATCTCTACACATGTAGCAAAGATCCCAGCAAGAACAAAAAAAAGCTGTGACGATTGTGATGACTGTGATGGTGGTTCCTGTAAATGAAAGGAGTGTCTGTTGGGCTGGTGAAGATCTTAAATTTGAAAAAAAGGTATTCCCACCCACCAAAGTCTAAATCAAGCAATTATTTTGTAAAAATATATTTGACAAAAAATCCACCTAAAGTAAAATGTTTATATTTATGTATGGAGTATTACAAATTACAAAAAGTTATGTCTAGAAATAATTTTAATGAATTTACTTATTTTTAAACAAATAAGTTGTACTATTTATTTTTAAATTAAAAAAGGTTGTTAAATATGTCAGCATAGAAATGCCAATTAGATAAATGTACACACAAACATATTTTTTTATTATTCTTTTTAAAAAGTAATATTAAATTAATTTATATTTACTTTAGTCCCTACAAAGTTCAATTGTAAGTCCCTGTCTGCATCATGTTCTATGGCAGAGTGTTGCAGTACCTGTGATTAGCCATTTGTGGTGCTGGATTTACTAGGTGTGAGCTGGAGTACATTTACTTCTGTTTTAGCTTATTTTTCCTGTATTTCATTTCGTTACTTTGGTAATGGAATGTGTGAATAGCAAAGAGTTTTGGGCCATATGTATCATTATTTCACACAACGCAATGCAGCAAGACACCGTGGTGTGCTGCACTGTGTGAAAGGGAGAAGGTAGAAATGTGCCATATCTATCAAGATATGGCACATTCCTGCTCTCTGCCTGCGCTGGCTCACTAACTGTTGCCTAGCTCCAATGCAAGCACTTTTGCACCATGGTGCCATGGTGCCTGTGTTGCATACAGGATTGTTTTTGTATGGGAAGGGACACCTTCCTTCACAAAAACATTTCTCAAAAACGTTTTCCTCTTTCCACGTGTGATGCAGAATGCCTTGTTACGCCTCCCCTGAGAAGGTGTGCCATTTTGACTTGCTCCCAGTTTCAAAATTATGTAAAATCTGGGAGTGCACTAAAATACACAGGTTGGTGGCTGGAAACACCTACAATCTACCCATTGAATGCCTTCCTTGGGAAGAATAACACAAGACAGCGACTTGTGCTGCCATGAGTTACTCCATATTTACCAAGCCAGGCAGCTGTGTTCGGCGTCGGCGATCTTCCAACGAATAATGAATCAACTTTTTTCAGATATGGAAGGGTAAGGTAATTTCAGGATGATATACTGATTTACAGCAAAACAGAGGAAGAACACCTGTCTACTTGCAAAAAGTACTACGAAGAATTCAAGACAGTGGTCTAACGTTACAAAAAGACAAATTTACATTTTTCAAAGGAACAGTATAGTACCTTGGAGACCTGATTGATGAACATCGTGTTTGACCAAAGCCATCCCTGATATCTGTGATTTCAAACTCACCAACCCCAAGTAACAAGGAAGAGCCTGCATCATTTTTGGGAATGTGTGATTTTCACTCTAAATTCATACAGAATTATGCAACAAAAGTGGAATCACTTTGAAAGTTAACAAAGAAGGATGCAGACTTCATATGGGATGAAATGTGTGAACAAAGCATGAAAAACATAAAAAAAGAACTTTAGCTGGCACCATCCTTGCAGTCCTTCATTGAAAAACTACAAAGCATAGTGACCACTGACGCTAGCCAGATTGGGTTGGGGGCAGTGCTCAGCCAGAGAGCAGTTAATGAGCAGAAAAGTATTGCTTTCGCTTCACAAAAACAGAGGACCGGAGTAAAAGTATTCAGTGATTGAACATGACCTATTAGCCTGTGTCTGGGCTGTTACAAAGTTTAAAGGTTTTCTCTGGGGAAAAGAGTTCATTTTACGTACAAATCACAAGCCATTAGTCAGCATCTGAGAAGGAAAAGGTTCAAGTAAACCTACTGCAAGAATAGCAAAGCTTGTATGTAAGTTACAAGAGTGCCAATTCAGAATAGAGCATATTTCTGGTAAAGTGAATGTTACTGCTGACTACTTGTCACGTGCACCATGTGTTAGTGAACCTGATTGTGAAGAAGGTGAGTGTGATGATGATGTGCTGGTTGCATGTTTGCATAATGGTGAAAAGCCCAATAGTGCTATTACCAAACAAGATTGGAAGGAGGCCACTAGAAATGACAATATATTTACATAATTGAAAGGCGGCTGCATGAAAAGCGATTGAAAGAAACATTGCAACTATATTGGAAAATTAAAGATGACATTACCATTGTTGATGAGGTCCTTCTTCGAGGTGAAACCCTTATTGCACCAATGTCATTGAGAGGGAGGTTGGTGGCCCTTGCACATGAAGGCCATGTAGGAATGACAGGAACTAAACAAAAGCTCAGGGAAAGGTATTGGTGGCCAGCCATGAATCATGATGTTGATTTATTTGTCAGTCAATGTTCTGTTTGTGCTAAGCGGACAAAACCATGTCTACTCACCAATGTCCCATGTCATCTGTTGAGTTGCCTGAAGGCCTGTGGATAAAGACTGGAATTGACTTTATTGGGCCAATGAATGTTCTGCCCCTAAACATTTGTTATGCCATTGTTATTATTGACTACTTTAGTAAATGGATCGAGGCTAAGTTTGTATCACAGCCCACCATGTCTGAAGTGACAACATTCCTGAAGGATGTGTTTTGCAGGGAGGGCTTTCCACATTAACTGATCTCAGACAATGGAGTGCAATTCCTGTCACAAGAAATGACTAATTTCCTGAAAGTAAACACATAGAGAACATACGGTCATCCTTATACCACTCCCAAAGCAATTCGCAGGTTGAGCTGGCCAATTGCTTAGTCAAAGAAACCATTCAGATAGCATTAAGGTCTCATGTTCCCATTGAGGCAGCCCTTAGAACTAGACTATTGTATCGCACCACTCCACACAACACTACAGACAGAACACCCTATGAGTTGCTTAGGGGTAGAGTGGCCATCACGCAATTACAGCCGTACTGGTCAGTGGCATGGAAGAAATGGGAAAAAAAGAACATGGAGGAAAAGGTGATAAAAACGAGAAAGTTAGTTGACGAGCATCAAAAACGTATGCGTAGCAACTATAGTTCAAGAAATGCAGTCAAGGAAATGAATGTATGTGCTGGTGATTTGGTGAGAGTGAGGTATCTAAAGAAGGGAGATAATATGAGCAAATACAGTGAACCAAGATGGGTGGTTAAGACTAATGGTACAGCTGTCTTGTTGGCTAATGGTCAATGGTGGAATGGATTAAATGTAGTCGGCATTAAATTACCAGAACCAGGTGGGGACCATGAAGTTGTTCATCATAGTTTGCCAGAATACAGCCAGACTTCAAATCACAAAGAGCAATGTAAAATGTCGCAAATGGTAACCCTTCTAACATGTCTTCAACTACAGTTGTAACCAATACAAAGGGTGCTGTAATGACCAGAAGAACTATTGTACCACCTATCAGGTTCAAGGATTATGTGTTGAACTAAGTGTTGATCAAAGGAAAAGATGTAATGTTGTGTTGAAACGCTGAAAAATTATGTTATTTTGAGCCCTATGTGTCATGTGTTTCCCTTTTCCTCAGTTTATCCTCATGTGTCTGTGCGCGCGGCTTACTCTGTGCGCAGTCTTTGAATGTTGGGGGGAAACGGTCAATGGGGGACGGTTGCGATTCATTCTGTGGAGAAAACAGACAATAGAGCAAACATTTCCTCATCCTCCGTCTCCTCGTCATTGCAGATCTAAAGTTGTCCTGAAAACAGGAACTGACCTCCACCACATCCAGATGAACCAATCTATTTAGTATGTTGGACACAAACAACAGTGTGGGGTGTGTATGATGTGGACACAAAGGAATAGGAGTGGAAGGAGAGGAGCGTAGATGGAAGGCGAGAGAAGAGCATATGTGAGAAAAGGAGTAGAGTGAGTACCTTCAGAGACAGGACCGGGAGTCAGTGCAGTAGGGGCAAATGAAGGAGTGGAGCAAGGACCCCCAGGCAGAGGAGTAGGAGGTAGCCAAACGTGCACAAGGATAGGAGCACACGAAGGCCATTCAGAGAAAGAAGTCAGATAGAGCGAAGCAGAAGCATGAAAAGGAGTGAGGCTGGGCCATCAGAGGAAGAAGCATAAGAAACTTGATCATAAGTAGGAGAAGAGGCAGAGTGAGGGCAGCTTGAGGGAGAAGGACTTGATAAAATTGTCACAATACCTTCAGAGAACCAATTGTCATTGGGAGATAAACCCTGAATTAATGATTCTCAGTGGGTAATAGCATAAGGCAAGTGTATGGAATGTAGTGGAGTAAAATAAATGGAACCCCCAAAACTATTGGCATAGGGTTACACTAAGAGTTCAAGTGTACCACAAAACACATTTACAGTGCACAGGAAGTGGGGTGCACATCAGAATCAGACACTAGTAAAAGCACTATTTCCAGGTTTCGGTCAATACAGGCAAGACATCAGGAGACTGTGTTCTGATAGAATTGGGATTCAAGATACCTACCTCCTGGGGTGATGATTGCTTTGTGTTTTCTCCTTATGTGTACTCCCATACATTTTATTTATTTATGTATTTGTGTGCTCATTTCTTTTTTAGTAATATGTGCCTTAAGTAGTAATAATTAAACAGTTTTAGCATATAACATTTACGATAGTGTAACAATAGCACATATAACATGTGTCAGTATGAATTAGGACATGTGAAAGGTTTTACTGAATGTAGAATAGAATTCGTATTCTAATTCTTGTATTGTACGCTGTTAATCAGGAGATCTATCTTTTTTACAATGAAGGTATTTAAGCCTGATACAGCCACTTCTTTGGAGAGAGCCATTTTCAGCTTTCCTTGCAAGCTTAGGGCAAACATCTGGGATGAAAGCCGTGGGCTCTCAGAGTCATGCCTTAGATGCAATTTTCTCAATTCAGAAAAACAATAATAGAGTCAGACTGCGACCTTCTTAAGGCAAAGAAGCTGATTGAAAACATCTTTTTTATCCAGACAAGGTATGCATGTTAGATGCCACATAAAAACTCAACTGGACTTTTTGTTCCCAAGAATATGTAGCTAGGGGCTGAAGAGGTAGAGGATTTAGTATATACTGGGTTTCATCAAAAACCACCTTGATTTAATGAACACCATCAGAAATATTGCAGCTCCTTGTAATATATTGTTTAATAACATGTTTTCTGTCACCATTCTGTTTATTTTAATAGTTTATTAATATAATATGTACTGGAAAATAGCATTAAGAAAGCCTTTAAAATAATTGTGTGGATTTCTTGGGCATGTCCACCAATGGGCAAAGATGCTTCAGAACTTACTAACAATAAAGATAACCCTGTAGACTCACATGACTGATCGTTACCCTGTGGGAATCATTCTTACTTAATATGTGGGAGGTTTGTAGGTTACAAATCACCTGATTTCCAACCTCGTATTGGAAAGATGGCTAAGCCTGCGCTTTCCAGAGCATTTTGGATTTCTAAAACTGAGCTATATTTGCTGGTACGTCTGTAAAAACAAATTAGAGGCCAATGTATTCTACAGTATCAGGTCTTATCCTTGGTGCCAGGGAGCACTTCTTCTTCCAGTATTACATGATCAAAGAGCTCTCTCTTGCCTGCATCTTTATTAATCTGAGAGTAAAGACTCCCAATAAGACCCCCTTTGGGAAGGCATTGAGAGCTTCACAACAAAGGTTTGCTTAAAGAAGTGACACCACGCAATGTGTGCTACATACAACACATTATGTATTTTTATACAACATTAGTTAGCATGCTGGTAACTTTAATCCCATACTTGTAATAGGGTCGGTAAATGTAGAACAGTTACTAATAAATTCTGGAGTGAGTAACACTGTCTCCCCAGACATGAGCGCCATTTTAATTTATACATCCTGCAACTGGTGGCAGGGTAGAAGCACTGAAGTTCAATCAGCTGCATTTGTAATATGAGACATGTTGATTATCTAACAAAACCTTGTGCAGAAACAAGAAGCAGTACTAGAGTCTCCTTAATTTGTAAATTAGAAAATAGCATGACTAAAAGGTCGGTCATGAGCTACTGGTACAGCTCTGGGTCTTGTTTAAAGATGCCAAGATTTCAGTCTTGCTGCATATAGATGTAAGTGGGTGTCAACTGCATACACATGTAATGAATATTCCGCTATTCATCTTGCAATAGAGCATACACTAAGATAGAACACTCACTGATGCCAGCCAGTGAACACTTAAGGATACCAAACCTGACCGCATGTTACACATACCTCTGTTGATGCCTGCTTCAGGAGAAGCAGAGTTCACCTACCTGGAGGGCAATAGAATAATCACAACTAGTGAACAACTGGCATATATTATGCAGGATGTTCTTCACTGCCCCTGATTTGATGGCAAGACCTTGCAGTGTAAAAATACAACACTCCACGGGGCCTATTCACAAAATCTACTATTGAGTACTTAAAGAACTACTTCTGTACATGCTCAACTCAACTTAACATTCAATTCAACAATCTACTGCCAGAGATATGGTAGGACCTGGTAGGTAGAGATTATATAAGTAAATAAGGGAGGGACTAGGGGGATATCTAGAAAATGGAGGATAATTACTACAAAGTGGGTGGGTTAAGGAAAATTAAAGGAGGGTTTTAGAACATGCTAATAAAAACGCAAACTCACAAAACAGTAAAACAATTGAAATTCACAAAATACACATTTAAATCTAAGACAGTAATTCTACTCACAAAACAGGGATGAATGTACTCCAGCCCAGCCTTGGAGTAAGTGAAGCAACACACATGGCCATCCACTGGTATAGTACAACACACTCCCTATAGAAATCAACAGTGGCAGGGAGTACCACTAACAGACAGAAGCACAAGCAAAATAAGTTCAATTAAAAAACATTTAAAAGTAAACCATAGTTAAATTAGTTTTTGTTCATCATTAATGTTTTTAAAGTTAGAACATAACTTATTTCTTATTTTAAATATGCATAATAGCAATTTAATAAATGTGTTTTGAATAATAAACTAATAAAAAAACACAAATTAAAGAACGTATTACTTGCACTCAATATAGCCATGTATTCAACATAAATGAGCGATCAAAGAATGGAAAGGGAAGATTCACATTTATTATAATTCAGTTTCATTTCATAAAAATAATTGAAATGAAAAATAAATAAATAATTAAACCAAAATGTAATAGTATGGTACTTTTTAGTTTAGGTTTAATGTCCCTTGTTACAGTGATACTCCGTTGTGAATAATAGTGTTTTAATAATTTTTTCTTAAAAAAATAATTGTCTTTAATTGTTGCTTTTCCTTCTCTTAAAATTGCTTGTTACTTTCTTTAGAGAGATCTCTGTCATGATTGCCCAGATGTCTACAAACAGGCAGAAAGTTACTGTTTACTTCACAGTTCATTTGTGTAGGAAAGTCCTCCTTTTTGCCCTGGTCACCCCCACACTTTTTGGACAGGTACTGGTGGTTACTGACTCTTGGCTGTGCCTTGGGTACTGCTTACCAGTCCCAGGGCCAGTGCTCTGTGTAAAATGGATATGCAAATTAGGCTAATTATAATTGGCTAAGTTAACCTAACTATAAGTCCCTAGTATATGGTAGGGCATGTAGGTTTAGGGACCACAGCATAGGTGGTGCACACCTAGGTGCACTGCTGAGGTGCCCAGTGTCATTTTAAAAGCAGGCCTGCCTTGCTGGCTGCTTTTCAATTAAAGTTATATGCAAATTCGACTTTGGAATTAAAAGTAGTTCCAAAGTCTTAAACTACCTTATTTTTACATATAAGTCACCCCTAAGGTGTGCCCTATGTGCCCATAGGGCTGGGTGCCATGTAACTATAAGCAGGGACTTTATAAAAATAGATTTATAAACCCTGGTGAGGTAAAAACAGCCAAATTTGTTTTTCCCTCATTGAAGTAAATGGCCTTCATAGGCTAGAATGGGGAGACTTTATTTTAAATTTTAAAGTCTCCTTAAATGTTGCATACCAAGAATTTGGTATCAAATTAATTGTTGTAATAAATCCCACAACTTCCAGTTGTGGGATTTAATATAACTTGTTCAGGTAAAAAGTTTAGACTTTACCTAAAAAGTTGCCAATTTCAGCCCTGCATTGTTTTTGCTGCTGTGCTCTGATTGGCCAGCTTGCAGCAGCTTAGTCAAAGCTGCCTTGATGAGGTGTGAAGTGGCCTGGCTTCACACAAAGGAATGTGCTTGGGGGAGAGAATCTCCCCTCAGCAGATGGTGAGGCAGGAAGGGGGAGGGCTGCCAAACTGGTCTTCAAAGGCAGAGAAGGACATCTGGAGCACCCAGCAACACCCCCACATCCTGCAACCCCAGACAACTAGGTGCCCCCTTGATTAGATTAGGAGAGGGCAGGAGAGGGGTGTGTTTATGATTTTTAGCCACACCAGTGGGTGGGCTCAGCCAGATGTAACCTCCAAAAATCAGATTCAGCCATGTTGGATTTTTAGAGAATGTTGCCTTTTGGGATGGATTTTTGCCACACTTCCCAGGAAGTAGTCATCACAGGGGGACGACCCTGTACCTGATTGGAGAACCAGGACCCTCCTGCTTTTCACCCAGGAGCAAGGATAAAACTGGCAGACCTGCCCCCACACCTCAGATCCCTGCCAGATTTCAAGAAGAAAAGAACTAAAGGGGAAGAAGGACTGCCCTGCTGGACCCCTGGCCTGCACCTGGAACCAGCACTCAGAAGGACTGCACCAGCTGCACACTTGGGCTTCACCACAAGAAGGACTTTGCCTGGCTTCAACTGGTTCAAGGAGGGACTCCCTGTTTGCTACAGGTGAAAAATTGCTATCCAGAGTCCCCTGCACCAACTCCTGAAAAAAGAGACCAGTTGACCACTGCCCAGTGGCCAAAAAGGAGTTTGCGCCAGGTGCATTCAGGGAGTTGAAGTCTGCACCCCCCAAGGACCCTCACAGAACTTCTGGACCCTTGGGGTGAGCTGTGGACCCCAAAAGAACCTTAAAAGAACATCTGGGTGAAGCCCCAGAAGTTTGGAGAAGATTTGAGAAATTTTGTAAAAAAGCTCCAGAGAGGGACGGTCGGTCGCGGAAATTCTAGCCGGCTTGCCTCAACCGCGACCCGGCCTGACTTGGTGGTTCGTCCCGGTAAAGAAAAACCTCCGAAAAAGAGACTAAGTCCGAAGGTAAAAAGTTGACCGGGACCTCCCAGCCATCGTATCCGAGAAGGGCTCCACGGACGTCGGATCAAGATCCAGGTTTACCCCGGTCGAAGGATTTTCACCTCGAAAAAACGACTAAGTCCGAAGGTAAAAGTCTCCACCGAGGAAACCCACATCGCGTATCCGGACAAGGGCTCCAGGAGGTCGGATTCAACTGGCAGGTTCGTACCGCTGAAGAAAATCTTCAAAATAAAGACTAAGTCAGAAGGTAACTTTTTAACCGAGGCCTCCCGCGACTTGTAGCCGAGCAGGGCTCCATCGCGGTTGGCCTGAAACTTTGACTTTTCCCCGGTCCTGGTGCAACCAGATGACCCGATTGGCGCTTTTTGTTTCTAAGCGCTAGAAAAATAATAATTCTTTAAAAATTCAGATCTCCGGTTCCCTTTATCCGATTTTATTCGTTTTTGTGTCATTTTAAAGATAAAAATATAAACTATTTTTATAAATTGGTTTTGGATTTTTAAACTGTTTCCTTTGTTTTATTTAATTACTGTTTTGTGATATTTGAATGCTTTACACACTGTCTCCTAAGTTAAGCCTTGGCGCTCGTTGCCAAGCTACCAAGGGTTGAGCTGGGATTAATTTACTGAGACCTAACTGTACCTAGGTGGAGGTTAGTGGCTTGTTACTAGGTGTAGGTACCTACCTGCCCTTACCAATAACCCATTTTCCAACATTTTTGTTGGCAGCGGTGGGATCCTGTACTTGTGTTCAGTATCACGTTACGGTTTTAAGTAAAACAAATTAAAAATCCTTTAAATTGTCTTAGTGCAAAAAAAATTTTTTTTACATTTTTTTTTTTTATTAATTTGGATTAATTTCAATTATTGAATTTTTGTAATTTTTCTAAATTCTTGTTTCCAATTTTTGCAAAAAGTTTTTGTTGACACAAAACTAGGGAACCATGGAGCTTGATCTGGCTAGCCTACCCACACTGACAGTAGTCCAGCTTAGGGGGTTGTGTATTGAAAGAGGGTTGCCTGCAACCACTGATCTCAGGAAGCAAATCCTGATCAAATCCCTGACAGCATGGGCTGAGGCCCAAGAGCTAGGCACAGAGGAAGCTCCAGAGGAGGAAGAAAAAGGGGAGGATGTTAACTCTGATCACTCAGGGGAGGGAAGGCATCAGACCCCAAGTGAGGATGAGGAAGAACGGTCCTCAGTAAATACAGTCACTAGGGGCAGATCCAAAGCTAGTGGTGGGAAGGGGGTTCTTTCAGGAGGAGATAACCCATCCATCAGAGAAAGAGAGCTGGAGGCCCAGCTAGCATACATAGCTTTGGAAGCAGATAAGCTGGCCCTAGAAAAGAAAAAGTGGGCAAACAAAGAAAAAAAAGATGGTGGCAGCGATAAAGAAGCTGGGGTGTCCCTGGGTGGGGGTTTTTCCCCCAGATTACCCAAAGGGGTGGTTCCTGCCTATTTAGAGGGGGATGACATAGATAAGTGGCTGGGGGCCTTTGAGAGGGCCCTCCAGATGAGGAGAGTCAAGCCTCAGTACTGGGGTTCACTTCTTTGGGAGTTAGTTCCCAACTCTGGGAGGGATAGGCTCCTAACCATGAGTGGGGAGGATGCAGACTCATACCCCAGTATGAAGAGTTGCTTGACTAAAAAGTTTGGTCTGACCCCAGAGCAGTATAGGCTCAAGTTTAGGGACACCCAAAAGACAAGCACCCAGTCCTGGGTGGACTTTGTGGACATTTCAGTAAAGGCACTGGAGGGCTGGATACAGGGCAACAAGGTAAGTACATTTGAGGGGCTGTACAATTTGATTATGAGGGAGCACCTTCTAACCAATTGTGTCCAAGAGAAGCTCCGCCAGTATCTAGTTGACTCTAGGTTGACCAACCCCAGAGAGCTGGGGGAGGCAGCAGATGACTGGTTAAGAACTAGGGTTAACCAGAAACCCCCAGGGGGTGATCAGAAAAAGGGAGGACATGGTTCTTCTCAGGGGAAGAACCAGGGGAAAGATGATAAAAAGCCCAAAGAGTCCTCACAAGATTCCCCAAAAACTTCTCAGGGTGGGGGAGCCCTGAGCCATTCCACTTTTAAGGGGAAAGGGTATCAGGGAAAGAATTATGATCCTGCTAAAGCAGGAAGGTTTCAGGAGCTTGCTAAGGCTGGCAAGTGTTTTGACTGTTATCAACCTGAACATAAAAGAGGAGATGCTATCTGCTCCAAGAAGCCCCCCACTGGTGGGCAATCCCAGGGGATTGCTAGTGTAGGGTTGGGGGTGGAAGTTGGCTCAGGGCTGGAATCAGGGTACACAGAGGTCACCTTAGTATCCGTGGGTGGGGTGGACATTGCAACTATGGCCACCTTACCTCCCATCATGGAGAGGTATAGGCAGAGGCCTAAAGTCAATGGGACTGAGGTGGAAGCTCTGAGAGATACAGGAGCCAGTGTGACAATGGTCACAGAGAAGCTGGTTTCTCCAGAGCAGGTCTTACCTGGTGTCTTCCACCATGTGACTTATGCAGATAGCAGAACCAAACTCCATCCCATGGCCATGGTGAGTCTGGAATGGGGAGGTGTGACTGGCCCTAAAAAGGTAGCTGTAGCTCCTGCCCTCCCAGTAGAGTGTCTGCTGGGAAATGATCTTGAAGCATCTGAATGGTCAGAGGTGGAGAGAAGGATCCATGCACAGATGCTGGACCTCCCTGAATGGGTGTGTGCTGTGACCAGGTCACAGGCCGCACAACAGGGAAGTGCTGGACACTTGGACCCTGGAACCATGGGCCAAGCCTCCAAGAAGAAAAGAAAGGGCACTGGGTCTGGCTTGCCAGCCCCTACGAGTACAGAGGGTCAGGAAGAATCCAACCCTGAGTGGGAGGATCTGAACTCTGAGGGAGGGACACTTCCCCTGCAAGCTCTGCCTGACTTGGCAGAACTGCAAGGGGCAGGTGGGCCCACCAGAGAAGATTTGTGCCAGGGACAAAGAGAGTGTCCCACTCTTGAGGGCCTGAGGCAGACTGCTGCCAGGCAAGAACAAGGGGATACCAGTGGGAACCACAAGGTTTACTGGGAGGATGGAGTTCTCTACACTGAGGCAAGGGCCCTCAAACCAGGGGCTGCTAGGAGAGTAGTGGTCCCCCAGAAGTATAGAGAATTCCTCCTTACTTTAAGCCATGATATTCCCTTAGCTGGACATTTGGGACAGACCAAGACCTGGAACAGGCTGGTCAACCATTTTTATTGGCCCCAAATGTCAGAAAAAGTCAAGGAGTTTTGCAGCTCCTGTGTCACCTGCCAAGCCAGTGGCAAGACAGGGGGCAAGCCAAAGGCTCCCTTGATACCACTGCCAGTGGTTGGGACTCCCTTTGAGCGGGTGGGGATTGACATTGTTGGTCCTCTAGACCCACCAACTGCCTCAGGTAACAGGTACATTGTGGTGGTTGTGGACCATGCCACCAGGTACCCTGAGGCAATACCCCTCCGGACAGTCACTGCTCCCACAGTGGCTAGGGCCCTACTTGGTGTGTTCACCAGAGTGGGGTTCCCAAAGGAGGTGGTCTCAGATAGGGGCACAAACTTTATGTCAGCCTATCTGAAAGCCATGTGGGATGAGTGTGGTGTTACTTATAAGTTCACCACCCCCTACCATCCACAGACCAATGGTCTGGTGGAAAGATTTAATAAGACCCTGAAGGGCATGATTATGGGTTTGTCTGACAAACTCAGGAGGAGATGGGATGTCCTCCTCCCATGCCTGCTGTTTGCCTACAGAGAGGTGCCACAGAAGGGGGTTGGATTCAGCCCCTTTGAGTTACTGTTTGGGCACCCTGTAAGAGGCCCATTGTGCTTGGTGAGAGAGTCTTGGGAAAAGCCTCTCAAAGAGTCCAAGGAGAATGTGCTAGATTATGTGCTGGGCCTGCGGTCACGCATGGCTGAGTACATGAAGAAGGCAAGCAGAAACCTGGAGGCCAGCCAGGAGCTCATGAAGCTCTGGCATGATCAAAAGGCTACCATGCCTGAGTATCACCCAGGACAGCTGGTGTGGGTTTTGGAGCCTATGGCTCCTAGGGCACTTCAGGCCAAATGGACTGGGCCCTATCCAATTCTGGAGAAAAAAGGTGAGGTCACCTACTTGGTGGACCTTGGCACCCCCAGGAATCCCCACAGGATCCTGCATGTAAACAGGATGAAACCCCACCAGGACATGGCAGACATGACCATGCTGATGGTCACTGATGAAGGGAAGGAGGAGGAGGGTGAACCTCTGCCAGACCTCCTGTCCTCAAAGACACAAGATGGGTCAGTGGAGGGAGTGGTACTCTCTCCCAAATTGACAGATCAGCAACAAAAAGACTGCAAACAAGTTTTGGGACAGTTTGCTAGTCTGTTCTCCCTGACCCCTGGACTCACCAATTGGTGTGTCCATGATGTTGACACTGGTGACAGCTTGCCTGTCAAGAACAAGCTGTACAGGCTGTCTGACCAGGTCAAGGCCAACATCAAAGCTGAAGTGGCTAAGATGTTGGATCTCAAGGTAATTGAGCCCTCTGATAGTCCTTGGTCCAGTCCAGTGATACTGGTGCCCAAACCTAATCCCCAAGGTGGGAAGAAAGAATTGAGATTTTGTGTGGACTACAGAGGTCTAAACGCAGTCACTAGGACTGATGCTCACCCCATACCTAGAGCTGATGAGCTCATTGACAGGTTGGGGGCTGCCAAATTCCTGAGCACATTTGATCTGACCTCAGGATATTGGCAGATTGCCTTAAGTCCAGGAGCTAAGGAGAGGTCATCATTTTCCACACCAGAGGGCCACTTTCAGTTCAAGGTGATGCCCTTTGGCATGAAAAATGCTCCTGCCACCTTCCAACGGTTGGTGAATAGAGTCCTATCAGGGTTGGAATCTTTCAGTGCATCTTATCTGGATGATATAGCTGTATTTAGTTCCACATGGAAGGACCACCTGGTCCACCTGAAGGAAGTGCTTTAGGCCCTGCTTCAAGCAGGCCTGACTATCAAGGCAAGCAAGTGCCAGATAGGGCAAAGCTCAGTTGTGTACCTGGGCCACCTTGTTGGTGGAGGCCTTGTACAACCTCTCCAGCCCAAGATCCAGACTATCCTGGATTGGGAGGCTCCAAAAACCCAGACTCAGGTCAGGGCCTTTCTTGGCCTGACTGGGTACTACAGGAGGTTTGTTCAGAATTTTGGGACCATAGTGGCCCCTCTGACTGAGCTTACCTCCAAGAAACAGTCCAAGAAGGTCATTTGGACCCCAGAGTGTCAGAAAGCTTTTGACACCCTAAAACAGGCTATGTGTTCAGCACCAGTGTTACTGGCCCCTGACTATAGCAAGGAGTTTGTAGTGCAAACAGATGCTTCAGAGGAAGGGATTGGGGCAGTGTTAGCACAAGTGAATGAAGAGGGCCAAGATCACCCAGTTGCCTTCATCAGCAGGCGACTACTCCCCAGAGAGAAAAAATGGAGTGCCATTGAGAGGGAGGCCTTTGCTGTGGTCTGGTCCCTGAAGAAGTTGAGGCCTTACTTGTTTGGCACTCACTTCCGTGTACAAACTGACCACAGACCTCTCAGATGGTTGATGCAGATGAGGGGGGGGAACCCAAAACTGTTAAGGTGGTCCATTTCCCTACAGGGGATGGACTTCACAGTGGAGCACAGACCTGGGACTGCCCATGCCAATGCAGATGGCCTTTCCAGGTTTTTCCACTTAGCTGATGAGGACTACCAGGGTGTAGGTTAGTACCCATCACCTTTCATCTGGGGGGGGGGCAGTGTAGGAAAGTCCTCCTTTTTGCCCTGGTCACCCCCACACTTTTTGGACAGGTACTGGTGGTTACTGACTCTTGGCTGTGCCCTGGGTACTGCTTACCAGTCCCAGGGCCAGTGCTCTGTGTAAAATGGATATGCAAATTAGGCTAATTATAATTGGCTAAGTTAACCTAACTATAAGTCCCTAGTATATGGTAGGGCATGTAGGTTTAGGGACCACAGCATAGGTGGTGCACACCTAGGTGCACTGCTGAGGTGCCAGTGTCATTTTAAAAGCAGGCCTGCCTTGCTGGCTGCTTTTCAATTAAAGTTATATGCAAATTCGACTTTGGAATTAAAAGTAGTTCCAAAGTCTTAAACTACCTTATTTTTACATATAAGTCACCCCTAAGGTGTGCCCTATTTGCCCCTAGGGCTGGGTGCCATGTAACTATAAGCAGGGACTTTATAAAAATAGATTTATAAACCCTGGTGAGGTAAAAACAGCGAAATTTGTTTTTCCCTCATTGAAGTAAATGGCCTTCATAGGCTAGAATGGGGAGACTTTATTTTAAATTTTAAAGTCTCCTTAAATGTTGCATACCAAGAATTTGGTATCAAATTAATTGTTGTAATAAATCCCACAACTTCCAGTTGTTGGATTTAATATAACTTGTTCAGGTAAAAAGTTTAGACTTTACCTAAAAAGTTGCCAATTTCAGCCCTGCATTGTTTTTGCTGCTGTGCTCTGATTGGCCAGCCTGCAGCAGCTTAGTCAAAGCTGCCTTGATGAGGTGTGAAGTGGCCTGGCTTCACACAAAGGAATGTGCTTGGGGGAGAGAATCTCCCCTCAGCAGATGGTGAGGCAGGAAGGGGGAGGGCTGCCAAACTGGTCTTCAAAGGCAGAGAAGGACATCTGGAGCACCCAGCAACACCCCCACATCCTGCAACCCCAGACAACTAGGTGCCCCCTTGATTAGATTAGGAGAGGGGTGTGTTTATGATTTTGAGCCACACCAGTGGGCGGGCTCAGCCAGATGTAACCTCCAAAAATCAGATTCAGCCATGTTGGATTTTTAGAGAATGTTGCCTTTTGGGATGGATTTTTGCCACACTTCCCAGGAAGTAGTCATCACAGGGGGACGACCCTGTACCTGATTGGAGAACCAGGACCCCTCTGCTTTTCACCCAGGAGCAAGGATAAAACTGGCAGACCTGCCCCCACACCTCAGATCCCTGCCAGATTTCAAGAAGAAAAGAACTAAAGGGGAAGAAGGACTGCCCTGCTGGACCCCTGGCCTGCACCTGGAACCTGCACTCAGAAGGACTGCACCAGCTGCACACTTGGGCTTCACCACAAGAAGGACTTTGCCTGGCTTCAACTGGTTCAAGGAGGGACTCCCTGTTTGCTACAGGTGAAAAATTGCTATCCAGAGTCCCCTGCACCAACTCCTGAAAAAAGAGACCAGTTGACCACTGCCCAGTGGCCATAAAGGAGTTTGCGCCAGGTGCATTCTGGGAGTTGAAGTCCGCACCCCCCAAGGACCCTCACAGAACTTCTGGACCCTTGGGGTGAGCTGTGGACCCCAAAAGAACCTTAAAAGAACATCTGGGTGAAGCCCCAGAAGTTTGGAGAAGATTTGAGAAATTTTGTAAAAAAGCTCCAGAGAGGGACGGTCGGTCGCGGAAATTCTAGCCGGCTTGCCTCAACCGTGACCCGGCCTGACTTGGTGGTTCGTCCCGGTAAAGACAAACCTCCGAAAAAGAGACTAAGTCCGAAGGTAAAAAGTTGACCGGGACCTCCCAGCCATCGTATCCGAGAAGGGCTCCACGGACGTCGGACCAAGATCCAGGTTTACCCCGGTCGAAGGATTTTCACCTCGAAAAAACGACTAAGTCCGAAGGTAAAAGTCTCCACCGAGGAAACCCACATCGCGTATCCGGACAAGGGCTCCAGGAGGTCGGATTCAACTGGCAGGTTCGTCCCGCTGAAGAAAATCTTCAAAATAAAGACTAAGGGGGTCATTCTGACCATGGCGGTAATTACCGCCATGGCGGAGGTCGTCGGTAGCACCGCCAACAGGCTGGCGGTGCACCGCTGGGCATTCTGACCGCGGCGGATCAGCCGCGGCCAGAAACGGAAAGTCGGCGGTGTACCGCCGACTTTCCGCTGCCCGTCTGAATCCTCCATGGCGGCGGAGCGCGCTCCGCCGCCATGGGGATTCTGACACCCCCTACCGCCATCCTGTTCATGGCGGCTCTCCCGCCATGAACAGGATGGCGGTAGGGGGTGCCGCGGGGCCCCTGGGGGCCCCTGCCGTGCCCATGCAAATGGCATGGGCACGGCAGGGGCCCCCATAAGAGGGCCCCAAAAAGTATTTCAGTGTCTGCCCAGCAGACACTGAAATACGCGACGGGTGCAACTGCACCCGTCGCACCTTCCCACTCCGCCGGCTCAATTCTGAGCCGGCATCCTAGTGGGAAGGTTGATTTGCCCTGTGCTGGCGGGCGGTCTTTTGGCGGCCGCCAGCACAGGGCAAATATCAGAATCACCGCCGCGGTCTTTCGACCGCGGTGCGGTGTTCTGACGGCGGTACCTTGGCGGACGGCCTCCGCCGTCCGCCAAGGTCAGAATGACCCCCTAAGTCAGAAGGTAACTTTTTAACCGAGGCCTCCCGCGACTTGTAGCCGAGCAGGGCTCCATCGCGGTTGGCCTGAAACTTTGAGTTTGCCCCGGTCCTGGTGCAACCAGATGACCCGATTGGCGCTTTTTGTTTCTAAGCGCTAGAAAAATAATAATTCTTTAAAAATTCATATCTCCGGTTCCCTTTATCCGATTTTATTCGTTTTTGTGTCATTTTAAAGATAAAAATATAAACTATTTTTATAAATTGGTTTTGGATTTTTAAACTGTTTCCTGTGTTTTATTTAATTACTGTTTTGTGATATTTGAATGCTTTACACACTGTCTCCTAAGTTAAGCCTTGACGCTCGTTGCCAAGCTACCAAGGGTTGAGCTGGGATTAATTTACTGAGACCTAACTGTACCTAGGTGGAGGTTAGTGGCTTGTTACTAGGTGTGGGTACCTACCTGCCCTTACCAATAACCCATTTTCCAACAATTTGTGTGAATCTTCATATATTCATTTGAGGGGATGAAGACTCAGAAAACTACACTTAGGTGGAGATCAACACACGGAATTGGCTAATTACATCAATTAGGAGTTTTACAGTAGCTGTAGGTACAGATCTAAATATGAGAAGATATACTCTTGTAAGCTTACCTTTGTGAATAGGTTCTTTGTTATTACTGGTATTTCAAGGTACACAATAACTTCAATCTAGTCTAGGATAGTAATTTAACTATTGAGCTGTACTGTAGTCAGGTTTCACAGCCACCTCTATTATGCAATCTGAACAATAAGTAATGCCCTTTATGCATTACAAATATCTGCTGTTGGGGTTTATTGTCATTCAGTGACCTGTGAACTGCGGTAGCATCACAGAGTCCCAATTATTAAGAATTTACAACAGCAGCATCCTGAGGTGCAAAGCAATTGTGGTAAGACAGTCCCTGCAGTGTGTTCCAACAAAAACCTCTCTTTATAAAGATAAAAATATGCTTAGCACATGTTATTTTCAAAATTGTGGCACTCTTCTTCATTGACGTTCCTAGCACTGTACCTGTATTTCTTTAGTGTGCTACAGCTTGTAGACCTGCCTGCACCATGCCATGAATTTGATCTGAACGTTTTTTTGCAAAGGTTATGCTTATCATTATATTCACGATTGCAAAATTTTGCTTTATGTTCAGGATTTTTATAGAATATTATCAAATGGTCCTCGCCATGGTCTTTGCCATTAACGAAATTAATAGAAGTCCTAATCTTCTACCTAACACCACCTTGGGGTTTTACATTTATGACTCTTGTTTCTCTGAGCTGGGGGCCATTGCAGGGACTTTACAACTGATCTCAGGAGGGAAGGAGACAATTCCTAACTACAGCTGTCAATCAAGTCCCAAGCTAGCTGGCTTCATTGGAGATGGACCATCAGCAGGAGCTGTCCCCATGGCCAGAATGCTCGGAGTCAGCTGGATTCCTCAGGTAGGAAATGGATCAAGCATGAATTAAAGTCAGTGAAAGGCTAGAAGAGACAGTTATTATGGATCAGTTAATTGTAGTCAGACAATGTTTTGAAAGTAACTTGAATAAAAATTAATTTCCTTCTATATCCCTAAAGATTGGGAATCATGAGTAGTGCACAGTTCTCACTAGAGGGTATCAACAGAGCTTAGTTGAGACAGGTTCAGAAAAACATCTTGAATTTATCAAGCAAATACTTGATGAGAGACATTGATCAGAAACTGCATACCACACATCTCAGAGATGTAGATTTCTTTTCATTCATATAGTATATCCAACTTTATAAAATAAGGCATTGTACTCAAATTTAACTATTCCAATAGAATGTACATATAAAGAGGGGTTCATGGATTAATAAAAAGCCCCTATTCTTACTCATGTCCTCTAGTCAAATTCATAGAAGGTGACCAAACTCTAGCCAAAGAAAATTTGGAGCAGTATCGGAGCGAGCACTGAGAAGAATGTGGTTGGGCGGACACAAAAGTATGGGGTGGGTGTTGTAAGACAATTTAAAATCCAGTAACACTTGACTGTAAAAGGAAGCAGCTAGTTATTAATTGTTGACCTAGTCAGCACTGTTGTAGACTATGTAAATCCTACAACTAAAGTAAAAATAGTGGACATCCACTGGGATTTCAGGGCTGGGCATAGATATAGTTTAATTAAGGAGGAACAAAATACACTGTCTGGTTAATAGCCTAATTGTCACAGATTTCAGTTCTCATTTCCAATAAAAATGAGCAGAACCCATATCTTTGAGACTACTGTTGCTGGTTGTAGTCTCTATTTAGTTTTGAATGACTTGATAGCCTTTTGTTGTCATAAGTTATGTGGAAGGACTGAATGCCTGTTTGAATCATAAACTGCCCAAATTCCACAGTACAATTAGTCTGTATGATGAAGCCACTTGTCTAGTTTGTGGATGGAGGGAGTGGTGAAGAGTGAAGCGATGGTGTGAGAAAGGAGTAAATTGCTAAAGAGACACAGCAATGACCAGTGAAGTGAGGGGATCAAATTCAGCAAGGATTATAGGAATGGCTTTTGCCTATTAGGGATTATGGAAAGGGTAAAACATCTAAGACCAAATGTGCAAAATGTAAGCTTTTGTGGTGAAATACCATTGTAATGGGCAATATGCATGTATTACAATGGTAGTATTGGCAACCTTATGAAAAGAATATCTAGGCCTTCAGTCATTTATGCATTATTCATTTGCATATATATTCATCAGAACACAGTGGCAGTCATTACAACCCTGGCGGAGGAAGCACCGCCAACAGGCTGGCGGTGCTTCCAGGGGCATTTCGACCGCCGGGACCCACATTTGTCCCGTCGGTTTAAATCACCCAGGGCAGCACTGCTTGCAGCGCTGCCCAGGGGATTACGAGTCCCCCACCCGCCAGCCTCCTGCCAGCCTTTTCATGGGGGTAAAAACCACCATGAAAAGGCTGGCGGAAAGGGGAGTCGTAGGGCTCCTGGGGACCCCTGCACTACCCATGCCACTGGCATGGGCAGTGCATGGGCCCTCTGCCACAGCCCCATGCAGCTTTTCGCTGTCTGCTGTGCAGACAGTGAAAAGCGCGTCGGGTGCAACTGCACCTGTTGCACAGCCGCAACACCGCCGGCTCCATTTGGCAACGGCTCCCGTGTTGCGGCCGAGATCCCCACCTGGCTGGCAGACGGAAACCAGGTTTCCGCCCGCCGGCTCAGCGGGGATCTCATAATAGACCCCACGGGAGTGTGGCTGCATTGGCGGCCGCCCGGCGGTTGCCACCCGCCAAGATTGTAATGAGGGCCACTGTCTTTATACCTGTGGGTTTAGAGCACTGTATAAGTCTCTTTTTTCATTTCAGTTCATTTTATTTCACGTTGGACATTTGGTGCTGAACCCAACAATGAAAAAAGGACAGAGACACATGAAGAGTTTAGGAAGTTACAATTGCAAGTGTTTAGAGCTTTACAGAAATGCTCAGCAATCTACAAGTATTTGTATCTATGTATGTGGTTAATGTATGGAGTACTTCACAAAGACTGAGAGTCACAGTGGATATTTGAGTAGAAAGGACAGAATGTAAGTTTATTCTCCACAGTTCATGGAAGATGAGAACTGACATTCTAACAATCTGTACACAATCATCACCAACTATATTACAAGATTTACCAACTACAGGACCCAAAGCCCTGTAATGGACTCACAATATACTGGCTGCTAAGTTGCTGGGAGAACAATATGGGTGACAGCATCCTCTCATTAGAGTAGAGCATCCTCTTTACTTTCTGTTCTTGTCGATGTCATTATGAACATTAAGACTAGGGTTATCAAGAGCAGGGTAAAGAATACTTAGGACAATGGTTCCAATAGGCATTCCAAAGATAATAGAAGCCACCACGGACTACCCATAGCTGATATTCATGCGAAGGAAGGGTTAGAGTGGAGAAGGTTTTTCAGATGACTTCAACTACAGTGGGGATTGATGTGGTATGGTTTACAAAGAGAAATTGAGCAGAACGTAGAGTGGCTGAGATGCAAGCAGGAGAGGGGATAAGAAAGAAAGAGGTGTGAGTGGAACCTCTTCAGAGATGTTCTAGCATTTATATGGCTACCTTGTAATAAGGTTTTCAGCTTCTTCTAGAAGTGGAGAATTATTGAAAGATCTTGGCAGATCTGAACTAGGATAGCACTTAATATCATACAAGTACAGCAACAGAACTCAAGGCATCTCATGGTTTCATTAATGAGGTTCCAGATTTTAAGTCTGTTGATGCTACTGAAACAAGTTTTTGAGTGGATGTCAGGATTGCATAGAGAGGATTTTCTGTGATGTTTTTGAAAAATCTGGTTATCATCCTTGATTACTGTGGCTGAAATCAATGGGTGGAAGCGGTATAGAAGCAATGGCATCATGGCCAGTTCTGGATTCATGTTGCAATTGTTGGTAAGCAATTTTGGTCATGGAGGTGCAGAATGTCCCCTTTGATGTGGACAGGGAGCATGAAAAGTTTCAAAATGTTGGCAATGTTCAACAGTTTGAGCATTATTCAAGTACTTGGTATATGCATAACTTGAGAGGTTGAAGACAGCAAGGAAGCTATTGTTCATGTATTTGTTTGATACTAAAGTGACAAAGTCAGAAATGATGGCAGAGAAGACTGGATTTCTGCCATGTGAGCGGTAAATGAGGTGGAACATGTTGGTCTTTGTCACCAAATGTGACATGAGCGAAGCTCAAAAGGAGCTGCTGGTTGATTGCTAATGTACTGTATATTGCTGTAATAAAGGATGAACAACAGAACAACCTCGCCTGATTAGTTTGGCAGTTTAAAGTGCTGTATGTCATAACCTGTAGAACCAGGCTCTCTAATATGTGTGTGCTGGTGATGTGAACAGCATCTCTATTAGAAAGAGGGTCTCTAGTTTGTTTGTGGCGGTGTGATGGGCTGTGTCTTCAGTGTGCATGTCAGTGGAATGCTTGATTATCATTGTGAATAGCAAAGTATGTTCATTCTGTTTGTTCTGTGAGGTGGCTAGTGGGAATTTGATGAGATGATGTGGGACTGAGGTGTATAAACAATGATCAGGGTTGCAAAATATGCTTGTGCAAAAGATGGTATATGACTCTCGGATAGTGGTATCAAGAAGGTGCAAATGGTGCTATCGGAGAGGAGAGCTTTGTATTATGTGGTGCGAGAAGTAGAGTTCTGACTAGGGGTGGGTGAAGTTGAGTGCACATTTCTAACATTGGTCTGCTTTGCCTGAGGCAAAGTTAAACCCACTTATCGCTACTGCCAGGCAGTATTTCTAGCCACAGATTGTTCTAATAATTGAATATTGTGCACCAGAAAACAGTGTGTTGTCAATAACTGGTTGCCTGCAACTCTTCCACAGGTAATGTTGTAGGAAGTCAAGAAGGGAGAAGTCAGCATGGAGCTGAGTGGCATGGTGATGAAACAGCGTGAGTTGGATGGATGCATGTGGGTAGTGAGCAGGGTCATGGCACTTGCCGGTTTGAGAAATGGCACATTGAGATATGAATTGGATGCTTACGGTGTTGTAAATGAGCCAGGCAGTGGTTCCTTGCAGCACCACCTATTCTCTCTGAAGCTGCCACATCAATTCACAAAGGGAGGAAGGAGACTCCTCACTTGTATTTTACAAATCAGTTACCCTAATAGTTGGTAACTGATCTATTGTTTGTGTTCTGTATAGTTTGGTAACCTCATTTTGTGACATTAGAAAATGGGATTTTGCAGTTACAAGATGGGATTTTGCAAATGCAGGGCTTTTGACCACAAAATCTCTTTGTATATCTGCCCACTTGTTCCTTCTTTGACTGTAGGGTATCTGGTGGATGGGAGGTCACATGATATGTCCCATCATAGAGGGAATAACCATATTGATAGCCTAAGTGGTGGGTGTTAAGTTAATAAAGTATGCTCATTGGTAGGAAAACAAGGGTCCTTTCTGGTTCATTGATGTGTTTCCATGGGGTTGGTTGACTCAGAAAACATGGCCAGTGGAGTTTCAGTAGCTTTGAGCCTAAGACTACAAGGTCATAACCACCTGAGTATGATCCGTGGAATCTTGGGATGGAGTCGAGGCACTCAGAATAAAAACGAACATTCCTTATGAAGTTGTCGTAATCAAAGTTGATTTAATTCACTTGATTCTTTGGTGGGAGTTACATGCTAGTATGGGTTGATTCATGTGAATGGCTTATGCACATATAGCAGTAGCATGCCTACCTGAAAAATCCCAATAAAGTTGAAAATAAGTTATCTTTCTGCCATGCCCCTGTCTGGGTTGACCTCAAGGGTGACTCAGTTTGATAGCCACACCTGTTCTAGAACTCTCTGCTCATCAATGAGACTTCTTTCCGGTCAATCTCTTGCATGTGACTCCAGGTCAGGGGTGTGCTTTAACATATTAACCACATTCAGTCTGGACCTCTCTGCCTGCTTCACAATTCTTTCTAATGTACCTGCTGGAAGATCAAGATCCAAGTAATATTAGTGACTTATAGGGTCTGACTTAGAGTTTGGAAGACAGAGTATGTGCTGTCACCATAGGGGAGTCCTTTAATCCCCTCGTAGCAAAGGTACTCCACCCGCCAAATGAAGGAATGTCCACCGGCCCAGTGGACATATCTTGAAAATGTTTACAGACAGCTCTGTGAACATGACAAGACATATGTCAAACCTTCAGTATAAAGTGGGATTTTGGTTTTGAAAATAAAAAAGTAATGCTCCCCTCGCCATTGGAGTATTCTCCCATGGTGTGGGGGTCATTGTGCAGTTTTCACTGCCCCTCAATAACACTTTTTACCTGGAGGTGACTGACAGTGAAAACTTGCAATTTGTCTGCCCACTCTAAATAGGGTGGATGGACGAATGGCAAAACCTAAGACAGCAATTACTCTGTGGGGGTCAACAGAGGTGTACTTCGATGGCAGAAATCGAGTACTCTTTATCCCTACCTACCCCTGAACCAATGCTTAATTTGTAAATAAAAACGTGCCGGTGCCCAAAGCCCTCCTCTTAAAAATACGGTTGCTGCATTTAAATGAGTGGGCACAGAATACCAAGGCAGCATAATCCTGAGGCCAGCTTGTGCCTCTTTAATCCATTTACAGCCACTCCCTGCCCTTTTCAGCTCACTCTTGCAGCTTTCTGCTCTCTCCCTTTGTGATGCTGTTTCATTTTTCTCTTCCTCCATCTTTCCGATAACCCTAAAAACATCTTACCTCCCTTTACCTATTCCCATGCCTGAACCCTAAAAACTGTTACCTTCCTTCACATCTACCCATCCTTGAACCCTAAAACAACTTTACCTCCCCTACAGCCTAATACATTACATTATTTTACCTCTCCCCTCCATTACCCTTACCCATCCCTTAATCCTTGCCCATCCTCTCACCCTTAATTTATTTTAAATGACATATAATTTATTTAATCCAAAAATACTTACCTGTGTGGTAAAGTATCATGGTAAAATACCAACAAGGGGCCTATGTGGTACTTACATGGGTAACATCCTGTGAGGTAGAGACTGCTGGATAGGGGCTAAATAAGGCTTAACACACCTACATATACAATGCAAAATATAAGCTGGACTCCAAGTAGGTTTTAACATGATCTTCCAGGGTAAGAAAATGAGTACCGTGGAGATGGGTGGAAATCAGCAGCATTTTTTTGTGATGAAGCCAAACTTTTTATGGTGTGATTTAAAAATTATCTTTATAAGTATACTACATACATATAATGACATTCCAGAGGATATTGCTTCCTGCAACATTTTTAGTCCACAAATCCAGAGTTTGTGATATTTTTGCAACAGGCAGAATAGGTGCTTGTCCCGAAAATCACACCTGGTATGTGGTCGGTCACTGCTGGAAACTGTGGTAGGTCACTGTCTCTGACCTGCCCCGACACCAGCATAACTGCATCTCAGATCATGACAATGTCTGGGGCCAGAGAGGAGGCATGTTTTGATTAGAAAGTTTTGCTCTATCTTAGATGTGAAGGGGAAGTGAAGTCACAGGGCAGCAGGGGGGTGCACAGTGGAGACACTGGAGGGGGGCACTGCTGAATCTGGGGAAGGGACACTGGAGTAATGGTGAATGGGCATACAGGGCACTGATGCAGTGCGGGAGAGGCACAGTAGGAAAGAAGCAGTGTGTGTGGGGTGCAATAGAGAGACAGAGGGGAGTGAGGCACTGGAATAATGAGACAGGGAGAGAAGGGAATGAGCTATTGTGAAGAGAGTCGGAAATTACATAGGCGAGGGCAGAAGAGACTTGGGAAATTGGTGGTAGGTGCCTAGAGGACACAACTCACCTCTCTGCTGCTCACCCTCATTTTACTGCAGTCACAAGAACAATAACACGCTAGTGGAACTTACAAACATATATACTCCATAACAGACCAAGAAATGATCCATTCCAAACTGTGTTTTTATTACGTGTTATTCTTCTTCAGAAAATATTACTGATTCACCATGCAAGTTCCTCTAGGGAATTGTTTAGTTTTGCGGTTGCATTCATTTCTTGAGTGTAAACTCCCACAGCTGCAAAGCCCCAACCTCTGTAATGTTGTTGTCTTCCTTTTGTAGTGAGGACCTCTTGGACCAATGTCGGTTTCCACTGTTTTAAGCTCCACTTAGCTTCATTTTATATTTCAGATTTTATTTGTTTTAGTTAGGCTGCTTTTAGCAATGATTTTTTACAGATTTTTAGTGGTCTACTTTTATTCTAGGAATAAAAAGAACACGCTGCTTGATTAGTTAGCCTTTGCACAATATGTAACCAGTATTTTCTGCCCAAGGCTAGGAACACTGTACACAACATGCTAGTTTGTGTTGTCTGTTCAGGAGACAGCTTCTTTCACCTAGACACAGCACTGCATCAGGACTGTACTTCCAACACAGTGTGGTTTACTATAAAAATTGTGCACTGACTTGGAAAGGGCAGAGGTCATTCTGGCCACGACTGACCTGGGACGAATGCTGTTTGATATGCTGCTGTGCTGGTGCTGATTTACCTGCCCTGAGAGGATTGCCATCTACTCTGCAGGCCAACTCCTGGCACTGTCTTCAGGTATGGGGCTGGGGCTAATCCCTTAGATCGGGCCAGACAAAAGGGTACACCCCCTATACTCTTGAGTATAATCTTAGGGCTAGGCAGGAACCTCTAGAACATCTAGAACCACATTCCTGATGGTTCAATTATTTTCACTATCTTTGTAATGCTAATGACTGTGCTTTGTTTCATCTGCCTAATTATTGCAGCTCATTTGCTTTGTGCTAGATTGCAATACATTCAATACATTTGAAAGTTATCTCGCCTCTATTTTGTGTCTCGCCTTCGCATGAATGAGTAATACCACAAAAGGGTAAGATCTGTCTTCATGACTTCCCTGGGGAGTCAGAGTGTCATGTTTAGGTTGCAACAGTCACCTTCCTCTCTGGTTGGTTTGGGGGTTCAGGTGAGACACTGTGAGCTATCCAGGAAATGGGCCAACAGATTCTGAGGCAAACTCAGGGGCATATTTACAAGAACTGATGCATTGCTGCATTGCAGCAGCGATGTGTCAAAAAAAGATACGATGTGTAAAACATTGTTTCAACGCTATGGTTTCGCCATCTTTTCAATACAGGGTACCATGGCTCACGGACCCAAGGTGTGTCAGAATTTCTGCTGCATCAGTGGGAACTCTGCTGCAAAAGTGTTGCATAGCTGAAGTTGGCCTCACAACTGATGCAACTTCAGCGATGAGTAAAAATTCAGAGGCGATGCCTCAGTTCTGACTGACTCAAGTAGCCTAAGGTGTTGGGACCAATTTGAAAGCTTTCCTTCCTTCCTTCCTTCCTTCCTTCCATCTTTCCTTCCTTCCTTCCTTCTTTCCATCTTTCCTTCCTTCCTTCCCCTCATGAATTGTATTTGATTATACTGTTTAGCTGCTTGCTTAAATGCACTATCCAAAAAGAGAAAGTTAATACAACGCATACTCCTGACAACAGTGTTTTATTTTTAAAGTATTAAACGTAAGTATTTTAGAATATGAGTACGTGTGTTTCCTGTTTTACAGATCAGCTACGCTGCAGCACTCCCTATTCTGAGTGACAAAGTCCAGTTCCCATCTTTTCTACGGACAGTGACAAGCGTTGCATCCCAGCCCCATGCATTGGTACAGTTACTGCTTCAATTTGACTGGACATGGATAGGGATTCTGGCCTCAGACAATGACCTGTGTCGTCAAGGCAGTCAGGCCCTAAAGGACGAGTTAGAAAGAAATGAGATCTGCACTGAATTCTTTGAAATTCTTCCCTTACATTTCAACAAAGCCTCCGCAAGCAGCATAATTGACATCGTGAAAAGATCCACTGTTAAAGTGATTGTGTGCTACACGTTTGCAATTCATATCACACCAATTCTACAGGAACTGGCTCTGCAAAAAGTCTCTGGAAAAATTTGGATTGGAGTGACAAGCTGGATTCCATCATTCACTTTCTCCAGGAAGGACTTGAGAGAATTGCTGAATGGCACCTTGGGACTGGCAGTCTACAGCGGAGATATTCCTGGGTTTAGAAAGTTCCTCAACAGTATCCACCCTTTGAAGCAAACTGAAGATATATTCATGAAGACTTTCTGGGAGCAAGCCTTCAGTTGCAAATGGGAGGATATGTTAAATGAAACACAAACTGCTGGCATGGCAATTCAAAATGGACTCTGCACTGGAACAGAAAAGCTAGAGTCTCTTGATGCTTCTGTCTTTGAAATGACTGATTTCAGGTTTTCCTATTCTGCATATAAAGCCATCTATGCCTTGGCTCAAGCCCTGCAAGATCTGATTCATTGCAGTCCTCAAGAAGGTCCATTCATTCAAGGATCATGTGCAGATCCTAAAGGATTTCAACCATGGCAGGTGAGTAAACATATATTTTGTGGATGTAGTCAACCAGAGTTTACTAATTAGAAGTTTACCTGTGAAACAGCAATGTCACTAATACCCAAAAACAATGACATTGCCATGGAATTTATTTTGATCCATTGGTCACACAAAGATATATCACTCATTCACAATATTGGCTTAAATTGTCGAGTGCAAACTCAATAAGGAAGTGAAGGAAGTTTCAAATATAACTTCTCCGGTTTTCAAGCCATGTTTTCTGGTTTGTCTACAGATGTTGCACTATGTGAAGAATGTTCACTTGCTGACCTCCGCTGGCAGGAAGTTATTTTTCGATGAATCTGGAGACTCCCCGCCATTCCTGGACTTGTTATATTGGCACATGACATCCAGTGACACCAGTAGCTTTGTGAAAATGGGAACCTATGATGCCAATGCTCCTCCAGGAGTTAAAATGATGATTGATGAACAAGCCATCTTATGGGGTGGAAAAAACTATCGGGTGAGAATAATTTTGCCCAGCACTAACAAGTTGATCACAGGACACAATCTTATTCATTCTGTTGGTCTCCTAATACATTAACAATATTGTTGGGTTGCTGGGTATATTATTGTATTCGATCTCATGCAAGGTGTAATGTGGTGGAAGTCAGCCGCAGGGTGTAGCACAGTGGTGGTGACACGTTATATAATTACAATGTTAAGTTATAGTTTGTATTGTGCAACATTGTTTTGTGGGAGGAGGTGCTAGCTTGTGAAGACTCTTATTTGAGGATAAAGAAAGCTGTAATGTGTGCTGCTTTATGTGTTTGTGTAAGGCCTTACTAGTGAGGTCGTGCAGTGCTGGATACCTGATGAATAAACTAATTCAGAGATATGTGATATGACAGTATTTGCTTTGTGGTGCCAATATGTTAGTTATAAATTATGTTCTATGATGGATGTCAAAGGAAGGTGTGAGGGTTGCTTGCCATGGCAATGTTAGGTTTGGTGTAATGCATGTTGTTGTGATTTGAAGTTTACAGAGTGGTGAGGTGGTATTGTGTTCAATATAATGGCTAGATGTGGTGGTGCTACTGGATATTTTATGTTATGGTGTAAGAAGAAGATAGACCTTGACATGTTCATATGATATGGTGGGCAGGTTTAAATATAGCACAGTGCTGTATTGTGAATTGTAGTGATATGTGACTATTGTTGATAAATTGTATTTGATATGGTGCATTTTGAGTGCTATGGTGTGCATCAGTGATCTATCAACTGCCGGAAGTCAGTGTAGTGTCACGGCTACACTTTAAGATATGGTCTGCAGAAACATGATTTGAGGTCTGATATGTGTGTTTTGTAATGTTGTGTTGTAAGTTATGATGAGTTGGTAAGTTGTGTGACACAACCAGAGTTGTGGGTTAGGGGCAAGGTGTTATACAGTACAATCAGTGAGGTGATATCTTGTAGTTAATTTGGTCAGGGATGAGAATGAGTTGTTGGGAGCAATAAAGCCAGCCATGTGGAACATTACAAAAGAGATGGATGATGCTCAGAAACCAGAAGGGGGAGAGAAGCTGAGAAAAGTGACTGCTGAGAAGGAGAAATCTGTGATGGTAAAGATTACTGTGATGCAGTTGGTACAGGAATTTAGAGAGAGGACAAAATTCAGAAGGTGGTTGTGTCATGACTCCATCTTGTACCCTATGTGCAGTAGGTTTTACTCACCTGGCTCATATCATCCTTCCCTTGTGGTGCCTCCCTGACCTGAGAAGTCTTAGTCATGCTTGCTTCCCTAGTAGCGCCTTCTAACCCCACCCCTCCCCCGAGAAGTCTGAACCATTGACCTTCCTGTTTTGTTCCTATGGACGTTTCATCTAGTTTTTACCTGCAGATATCATGTGCTTATATAGGATAGTCATGCTTCTACTGTGAACCACTGGATTGAACCATCATGCACTTGGGTTCTCCTGTAATTGTTATAGTGTCAGTTACTGTTTGCACCTGCTACCTGTTAGGCCCATTTCCATTTTTATGTAGCACGTGACTTCCCCCCGAGTTCATTGGAATATTCCATGCTTCACGTGGTCACGTGCCCTTCTAGAACGCTCTCTACTTCCTATACAAACACCCCCCTCTGAACTTGCATTGGTGTTTGGCCTCAAATCTGTTCCCAACATGCTCAAGCATCGTTCCTGCACTCACTTTCCAGCATTTCAGTCCTGTGCAAGTCTTTTCCATGCATTTGTCTCCTGAGTCGCTTGGAGTTTCCAATGCTTTAGTCTTCCGAGCCTTCCTGATGATTCTGTGAATCTGGTGACTGCAACTCTTCCAATGTTTTCCTTCATGAGTTATGATTCGGCCTAAGGTCTAAGTACTTAGGGGCATATTTATACTCTGTTTGCGCCGGAATTGTGTCATTTTTTTTTTATGCAATTCCGACGCAAAACTAACTCCATATTTATACTTTGGCGTTAGACGCGTCTAGCGCCAAAGTCCATGGAGTTTGCGTCATTTTTTAGCGTGGACACCTACTTTGCATTAATGAGATGCAAGGTAGGCGTTCCCGTCTAAAAAATTGACTCCGAGGCATGTGTGCCGTATTTACACTCCCGGGCAAAATTCACGCCCGGGAGTGGGCGGGTCAAAAAAAATTACGTACGGCCGCTTTTGCGCTGTTTTTTAGAGCCTGGAAAAGGCAGGCGTTAAGGGACCTGTGGGATCTGAAGGAGCCCAGAGGTGCCCTCCCATGACCCCAGGAACACCCCCTGTCACCCTTGCCCACCCCAGGAGGACACCCAAGGATGGAGGGACCCGCCACTGGAAACTTAAGGTAAGTTCAGGTAGGTATTTTTTTTATTTTTTTTTGGGTGGCATGGGGGGCCTGATTTGTGCCCCCCTACATGCCACTATGCCCAATGACCATGCCCAGGGGACAGAAGTCCCCTGGGCATGGCCATTGGGCAAGGGTGCATGACTCCTGTCTTTGCTAAGACAGGAGTCATTTCAATGGGGGTTGGGAGTGAAGAAAAATTACGCAAATCGGGTTGAGGCGAAAAATTTGCCTCAGCCTGACTTGCCCCATTTTTTGTCGCCCAAGCTCCATATCCCCCTACGCCGGCGCTGCCTGGTGTACGTCGTTTTTTTCCACGCACACCAGGCAGCGCCGGTGGCTAACGCCGGCTAACGTCATTGATGAAATACGGCGCCCGCATGGCGCTTCAGAATGGCGTTAGCCGGCGCTAATTTTTTTGATGCAAAACTGCGTTAGCGCAGTTTTGCGTCAAAAAGTATAAATATGGCCCCAAACTCTCAGGTTAGTGTGCACTAATCCATAAACTAGCAATATTTCAAGACTTAGGGGGTCATTTTGACCTCGGCGGTCTTTTCTCAATACTGCCGAGGGACCGCCGTGCTGAAGACCGCCAGTGGTGGTGGTTTTCCGCTCAACGTATTATGACTGTTGGCAGCTTTCCAAACCGCATGAAACCATGGCGGTCAGCCGGGTCAAAATACCACCAGCAGTATAGTGACGACCGCCGGGTGGAGACCCAGGTCTCTAGCCCAGCGGTCGTCTCTGCCCTGGCGGGCGGAACGGAGAAGTGGCGGATGGCCATGGCGGTAACCGCCATGGTCATAATTCCAAAAATTTGACCGCCAGCCAGTTGGCGGTCTTACCGCGGATTCTCTGCCGTCCGTCAGGGTCGTAATGACCCCCTTAATTCCCTGAAGGCGTGAACCTGTTATGGAATTTGAACATTATTGGAGTTTTGAACCCTCCCCTTAAGGCCCATCGCTCTGAACTCTTTCTTTGTAGTATTCTGAACTCTTCATACACAAACTGAAAGTTTGTCATTCTTTTTCTTGACAAGTTGTATCGAGTACCTTGGAAGAAGTTCCTAGAGACTAAAATAATAATTGTTTAGAATCAGAAATCTTGAATGTTCCACAGTTCTGGACGATCACCGTTTGTTCTTGAGTAGATTGCTGCTCTCTTTCATGCAAAGTTTATTATGATGCCTGTAAGTGTACCAGAAGTGCAAACTATTGTGTGTGAATCTAAGTATGGAATCTATAGGGAACAGTATATTTTGTCATTTGCAAAGAGGATATCAAGGTCCAGAGAGTACCAACCTTGTAGGCAGTGCAGGAGGCAGTCGAGCAGTTCCTGCAGTGACGTGGGTTCATCATTTTCCTGTTTTATCCCATCCCCCTTTCCCCTCTGGGAGTTGTTGGTGCACCTAGACAGTTGCTACTTGTTACACTGTGCAGCCCCAGCTGGAATTGGAGGTCCAGCATCGTTCCTGCATTTAGAAGCAGGTGAGTGCATTACAGAAAGGCAAGCCTAGCACTTTCCACTGCTCGGACGATATGGAAAACCAATTACAAGTAAGCGATTTAGCTCAAGCATTTTCCGATTTACAGAGTGAGATTAAGTACTTGTGACAGAAAAACCTGTCACTTAAGATGAGTTGGTTAGATATCGCCCCCGCCAATCGCCCTAGCTAGCTGATGCTGGGGCAATTCTTAAAAACACACGGCCTGTTTACAACCAACACACTTTGGTGAAATAAAAAATGCCACTAGCATGCCTTCCCTGGATAATGCTAACCCTGTGCATGTCACTGTAACTACTCCCACTCCGGTGCCCCTGGCCAAGCCGTAAAGCTTTTTGGGAGATTGTAATAAGGTTGATACCTTTTGAAGCCAGTGCTAGTTGCAATTCTTGGTTAAACCCGGAACCTTTCCTTCTGACACGGCTAAGATTGCCTTTATATTCTCCCATCTTGGGGGCAGAGCTTCTAACTGGGCAATTCCCTTAATTGGAAATAATGATCCTGAATTGCATGAATTTAGGAAATTCAAATAGACGGTGCGCCATATTTTTTGCTAAGCACACCTTTGTTCAGGCTAGTGATAATGAGCTGTTGAATTTATGTCAGGGAAGTAAAGATTTGCTGACTTTTATTACGACCTGTTGTAGACTGGTTACAGAAATGCAATGGCCAGAAGAGACGCAAACCTTCCTCTTTTATAGAGGTCAGAGAGATGACTTGAAAGGCTCTTTGGCACACATTATGAATCTCTCAACAAACTGTTCGGATTTTATTGAGTTAGTTATTCAGTTAGGTCATAGGTTGATGGAACGTAAGAGAGAATGCTGTTGAGGGAAACCTAGACTTTATTCGGATAACACTGAACCTATGCAAATAGGGGATTTACACGGCCCCTTAACTACATTAGAAAGAGATTGATGAATAAAGCTGAATCCATGTTTTTATTGTGGTAATGCAGGGCATTTAGCCCTTGAGTGTACTGTCAAACCTGAATGGATTTGAAATAATGTTGCATGTAATAGAGCCCGTCTGATGTAGGGGTCCACCAATTGGGTAAGGTCGTACTGCAGACCCCCAACTTTTTGGCAAACACTTCAAATAAAGTTCCACAACATTTCACTATTACTGTCACCTTAATATTTTCAAATCAACAGTGGAAGGTATTAGCTATACTTTTAGATTCTGAGGCCTTTTGATCTAGCACTATCCACGTCATTACATATGCCTCACGTTAAGAAGAAAGAACCAGAACCAGTAAGAGCTGCGGATGGTTCCAAGCTATTTTTCGGAATGATTACTGGTGAAACTGTTCATTTTACTCTTGTCGGCGAGAAAGGGCATTCAGAGTCCTTGACCTTTAACCTCATAGACACACCTATCTGTGGCATTATTTTTAGGGTCCCTTAGCTACAGCTTCACAATCCATTACTTGATTGGTCCAGTCCTGTCTCCTTGTTACCCTGGATTCCTATTTTTGTCGAAACCATTGTTTTAAGAAGCCACAACAAGTTGTGTCTCCTTTGACGTGTGCGACATTAACTCAAGAATGCACAGCTCAGATTCCTGCAGAATATCAGAATTTTCATGATGTTTTTGATGAACAAAAGGCTACGCAATTCCCTCCCTATAAGAATATTATTGCAGCATTTATTTAATTCCCAGCGTGGTGCTTACATGCAGTCACATCTGCTCTCTCATGGAATCAGAGAACATACCTAAAAAAATATCTGGAAGAATTACTGGGAATCATCTGCCATTCCCCCTCTCCAGCCTCTTCATTACTCTTTTTTGTACCAAAGAAGAATTGTGAGTTAAGGGCTTACATCGACTGGAGGTCCCTGAACAAGGTTAACATCAAGAGCATATATTCATTGCCTCTCATACCAGTCTTGCGTGACCAGCTTGGAAAGTCTACCTTGTACACTAAATTAGATGTGCTAGGCGCATACCATCTCATCCTTGTTAAAGAAGGCGATGAATGGAAGACAGACTTTCAAAACAAATTTGGGTTGTTTGAATATACAGTCATGCCTTTTGGGTTATGTAATGCCCCTGCTGTGTTCCAGTATTTCATAAACAAGGTGTTGCAAGACCTACTGGGTGCTTGTGTAGTTGTAAACACCAATTACATTCTCATTTACTCTCAAAACATGACAGAACACAAAAAACATGTCAGAAAGAAGCTGCGACAACTCTGAGAAAATTATCTTTTTGTAAAACTAGACAAATGTACCTTTCATCTTTAAGTTCTTAGAGTATTTCCTAACCCCAGGAGTTACCATGAATAAGAAAAAGTTGCAGGTGATCCTGGATTGGTCAGCATGAAGCTTGGTGAAGGAGGTTCAAAGTTTCATGGGGTTTGTAAACTTTTATAGGTGCTTTAGCGCCCATTTCTCAGACATTGAAAGCCCAATTACCAGGCTTTTACAATAAAGGTACCTTTTGTCTGGTCCCAGGAGGCTCATAATACATCCATACTACTCAAAGAGAAATTCACAATGGCTCCAGTTTTATTGTATAAACCTCTGAAAATGTACCTGCAATACAAGGAATTGGGCCCGATTTAGATCTTGGCTGGACTCCCATCATACCTCAGTGGCACCGTTTACAAGTAATCTGTAAAGCTGATGGGTTCCCACCTGGCCTATTTGATGTCTGCTGGAAGAACCTCCGTCCACGTTGACAAAGTGTTTTCCATTGCAGAAGCGGCACACCGCTGATGACACAGCTGACTCCTTTAATTTGTCACCGTCAGGGTGGCAGGATTGTGACAAGTTTATTATCATTTCATATTTGTGCTGGCATTGTCCTAGCAGTGGATTCCTGAGGGCGGGATTTCATCACAGGATGCAGACAACATTGTACTTTTGGATGGAGGCGAGCATCACACACCCAATGTGTTTTGGCTAATTTTCACTTGCATACCACACTATAGAACACACTCCATTTCAGACCATGACCCTTTCCATTCTACTGCAGCTTGTAAGTGAAATGAAAAAATGCACAAGTCCCGAGCTAATGTAAACAATTCAAAAGGAAACAAGCAAAAAGACGGTTCCATTTGATCCCGGCGATGACTGGGTTGGTTGGCTTTGTAGTCAAGTAGCAGCAGCAAAGGAAGAACTTGGACAATTAGGTTCATGATGGAAAGAGAAGTGGAAAAATGCACCAGATTAATGTCCATTTCTATTTGGGTGTCTCTAATTGCGACTTTTTGCAAGTTGCAATTAGAGACTCGCAAATAAAAGTTTACAAATGTGTCTCATGGGACACATGTAGCAATTCCCAATGGGGTCGCAAATGACCCACCTCATTAATAGTCATGAGGTAGGTCGCAACTTGTGACCCCATTAGGAATGGACACAATCAAAGGGATGGTGCCCTGCTAGGGGCAGCAGACCACCATGTCTTTGATTGCTTTTAAATAAGCAATCTGTTTTTTGAATTTGCAGCTCATTTTCCTGACAGGAAAACAGGATGAATGGAGAAAAGAAAATGAAACATTTTCTTTTGATTTTTTTAAGAGTAGGCAGTGGTCCGTGGGACCACTGCCTGCTCCCCAAAAAAACATTTTTGCTACCATTCTCAAAGGGGAAGGGGTCCCTGGGACCCATTCCCGTTTGCAAATGGGTTACCACCCACGGTTGCAAAACATTCATACACGGCCTTGTGACTGGCTATTAGGAAGGGACACCCTTGGCACACCCCTTCCTAATAGCGACTCTTAATCCCTATTCTGGGGGAGTAACAAGTTACTGACTTGCAAAATAGCGATGGTACATGGCCAGAAGCCTTATACTGGTCACAAACCTGTTCGATGGGCCGTTTGCAACCTGCAAAACTACTTCATACACCTGGCCCTAAGTTTCTACATTGTATTCCTTTGAAACCACCAATTCAGGTGTTGAGTTTTAGCCGGCACAGTTACTTTGAAAGGAAGGCACATTATGATTGGGCAGAGAGATATACTGCCAGAACTCCCTCTTATGGCTGAACTGGTAGACTACCTAGTAGGCAGACAGATTAACCTATGAAAAAGTGATGGCAGGACCAGATCTGCCAAGATCTAAATGAGGCCCTATGTGAAGCAAGTCGCTGACTCTCAAAACGAAGGTGAACATGGACAGACATGCTAACAAACATTGTAACCTCCACCAGAGTACAAAAGCAGATATAAGGTCTGGCTAGCCAAAAATAACTTACAACTTCACAAATTGCAACCTTAGTTTATTGATCCCTTTCCTATTGAAAATGTTATTTATCCTGTGGCAGTTGAGCTTCAGCTACCTGATGGTTTACCTGTTTACCCTGTGTTCCATGTTTCCTTCCTCAAACCGTGTCATGGCAGCACCCGATCAGCTCCTCCTCCTCCACCTGTAACTCTGGATGGCCGTCTAGAGTTTGAATTTCAAAGGGTTCTCGATTCACAACGTATTAAGGGTCATTTATTTCACCCAATTGCATGAAAAGGGTATGATCCTAATAAGAACTCCTCGGAACCAACTAGGAATGTTCTTGTCACTCGCCTGATTGGGTCATTTCATGCCCGCCGACCTGACAAACTATGCCGAGTATATTGTCCTTTACAGGGGGGAACTGTCACTTCTCCATCTTGTGCCCTATTTGCAGTGGGTTTTATTCACCTGTCTCATGTCACTCTTCCCTTGTGGGGCCTCCCTGACCTGAGTACTCCCAGTCATGCTTGCTTTCCTAGTGGCGCCTTCCATCCCCGGTTTCCCCCCTCCTGAGAAGTCTGAACAATTTACCCTCCTGTTTTGTTGCTATGCAAGTTTCATCAACTTTGCACATGACTATTTATGATAGTCACATTTCCACTATGAACCATTAGGTTGAACCATCATGCACTTCGGTTCAGCTGTAATTTTTTTAGAGTCAATTACTGTTTGCACCTGCTACCTGTTAGGCCCATTTCTATTGTTTTCTTGGCTTCCTGTGTAAATAACCCCTGTGAAGTTGTATCAGTGCTTGGCCTCAAACCTGTTCCTGATGTGCGCAAGCATTATTCCTGCCCTCACCTTCCAGCATTCTAGTCCTGCTCAAGTATCTTCCCTGCGCTCGTCTCCTGGGTCGCCTGGAGTTTCCAGTGCTCTAGTCTTCCAAGCCTTCTTGATGATTCCATGATTCTGGTGTGTGCAACGCTTTTAGTGTTTTCCCTACATGAGTTACAATTCTGCCTCTTCTGGAGCTTCTTAGATCGAGTTTCCTATTTACCTTCCAGTCCCAATACTGTTAAGGCTAATTATTTAACTCTCAGGTTAGTGTGCACTAATCAACAGACTAGCAATATTTCAAGACTTAATTCCCTGAAGGTGCAAGCCCATTTTGAATTTTGAACATTGTTGGAGTTTTGAGCCCTCCCCTAGAGGCTCAACACTCTGGACTCTTGTTGTAGTGCTCCGAACTCTTTATACACTGAAATGTTGTGATTGTGCTTTTTGCCAAGTTGAATTGAGTACCCTGGAATAAGTTACTGGAGACTAAAACTGTATTTGTTTAGAATCAGAAGTTTTGTATGTTCCATAGTTCTGGAAGATCACCATGTGTTTATGAGGATGCCAGTAAGTGTACCAGAAGTGCAAACTATTGTGTGAGATTTTAAGTAGGGAATCTATAGGTAACATTGGCTTTTGTCATTTGTAGTGTATCCCATCTGCATAGAGGATATCGAGGTCCAGAGAGTACCAACTTTCAAGGCAGCACATGAGGCAGTAAAGCAGTCTCCTCATGGACATGGGTTCATCCTTTTCTTATTTTATCAAATCCCCCTTTCCCCTCTGGGGGCTGTTGGTGGAACAAGACATTCATTGCTTGTTACACTGTGCGGTCACAGCTTGGATTGGAGGTCCAGCATCGTCCTCACAGTTGGAACCAGAAGAGTGCATGAAATGTGGAGAGGGCATGCTGTGTAAGTATGGAGACAAACGAGCAGGGAGGGGAAGGGTGGAGACTGAGAGGAGTAAAAAGAGCATAGGCAGGTGAGAGAGAAGGTGGTGTTTCTGGTGAAAGAAGAAAACAGTTATGAGTGGCAGTGCGTAGATAAGTAGGAAAAGGACATGCTGACATGTTAAAGGGAGTGTTACTGAGAAAAAGGAGGAGGAAGAAGGGTGAAGGTGGGTAAATATGGGAAATTGGAGAAGATGCGTAATTGGTGTGGGGAAAGCAAGTAGACAGTGAACGAGGGCTGGAGAACTCTCAGGCAAATATAATAGTGTAGAGGAGTGTACGAAGCATGGAGTTAAGGAACTGGGTGTTGAGTATGAAGATACGAGGAGGAGAAGAGAGGATGGTGAAGAAAGGAAGAGTTCTAAAGGAGGTCAGGATGGGAGGACCGTAAGAAAAGAGATTCATACAGCAGGGAAGTAAAGAAGAAAGGCCAGGCAACAGTTTAAAAAATCACACACAGGCAACTAGATTCCAGTATTGTGGCATCATGATACTGAAAGATACAGGTGTTCAAGCAAATGGTTTGAATAAATTCATTTAAATGAGTTTTCTGAATTTAAGGTGATTATGTTTAGCTCTGAAATGGGACTCATGGATATTTCATACCTTGCGGTCCAGTACTCCCATAGAAAAGCACAACGGAAGGTTCTAGTGGGTGTGTAGTGAGTAGACAACGCTTTACAAGAATGGTTATACTTTGTTCCATTAGGCTTTCTGTATAATGCAGAATTTAAAAAAATGATCTTAGCATCCACTGGGAGCCACCAGATGTTTTCCAAGCTGGTTTAACGTCAGCCTACTTTTGTATGCTTAAAAACACTTCTAGGTAATTTGATTCTCAGGCCTTTCATTCAGATTCTTACAGAGTCCTACAGAGATCCCTTCAAAGTGGTCTAGGCATATTAAGCAAGATAAGTTTAATGAACTGTATGTTCATAGGGGTTTTTTTCAGAAGAGGGAGAAGTTTTCTGAGCATAGAGAACTGCTTATGGATCCCCTTCCCCACAGCACTGAATTGAAGGGTGAATCATGGGTTTGAAGTTAAAGTGATTTATAATAGTGGATGGAGCTGGTCCAGGGCTAGATATATAATTGAAAAAGAGAAAGGTAGTGTGGTGTCATCCCAGAACTACAAATTATTTTTTTCCATTTGAAAAGAGGAAGCTTTCTCTCATCCACTGTTGAAAGAAGTCTTGGCAGCTGGTAATTTTGGAAAGACACCCTGGGGTGCTTAATATATAAATGTAGCTGTTGGCTGTGAATAGTGTAGAGCTTTGGAGGACACTATACTGAGATCCACTTTATGATCTAATCTAGGATAAATCAGCCTGCAGATCCCAACCCTTCTTTCTATCTAACCAGAGTATATCATGACAAGTTGTGTTGTAAGCTGCAAGAGGTCAGGAAAAATAAGAATAACAAAGTCTTTATCCAGAATGGGGAGCAATGGGGTAGGAAGTTGGCTCTGTATGAACTATTTCAAAGTAAGAAATAGCATGCACAGAGTCCAAGGGTTCCCCTTAGAGGTAAGATAGTGGCAAAAAGAGATAATTCTAATGCTCTATTTTGTGGTAGTGTGGTCGAGCAGTAGGCTTATCAGAGGGTAGTGTTAAGCATTTGTTGTACACACACAGGCAATAAATGAGGAACACACACTCAAAGACAATTCCAGGCCAATAGGTTTTTGTATAGAAAAATATATTTTTTTACTTTATTTTAAGAACCACAGGTTCAAGATTTACAAGTAATACTTCAAATGAAAGGTATTTCACGTAGGAACTTTAGGAACTTTGAATTAGCAAAATAGCATATACAGTTTTCACACAAATGGCAATAAGCTATTATAAAACTGGACACAGTGCAATTTTCAACGGTTCCTGGGTGAGGTAAGTGTTTGTTAGTTTTGCAGGTAAGTAAACTACCTACAGGGTTCAAAGTTGGGTCCAAGGTAGCCCACCGTTGGGAGTTCAGGGCAACCCCAAAGTTACCACACCAGCAGCTCAGGGCCGGTCAGGTGCAGAGGTCAAAGTGGTGCCCAAAACGCATAGGCTTCAATGGAAAAGGGGGTGCCCCGGTTCCAGTCTGCCAGCGAGTAAGTACCCGCGTCTTCGGAGGGCAGACCAGGGGGGTTTTGTAGGGCACCGGGGGGAAACAATTCAGCACAAAAAGTACACCCTCAGGGGCACGGGGCGGCCGGGTGCAGTGTGCAAACAGATGTCGGGTTCGCAATAGGTTTCAATGGGAGACCAAGGGGTCTCTTCAGCAATGCAGGCAGGCAAGGGGGGGGTGGCTCCTTGGGGTAGCCACCACCTGAGCAAGAGAGAGGGCCACCTGGGGGTTGCCCCTGCACTGGAGGTCGGATCCTTCAGGTCCTGGGGGCTGAGGGTGCAGTGTCTTTACCAGGCGTCTGGTCTTTGAAGCAGGCAGTCGCGGTCAGGGGGAGCCTCGGGATTTCCTCTGCAGGCGTCGCTGTGGGGGCTCAGGGGGGTCAACTCTGGCTACTCACGGTCTCGTAGTCAGCGGGGAGTCCTCCCTGTGGTGTTTGTTCTTCACAAGTCGAGCCGGGGGCGTCGGGTGCAGAGTGCAAAGTCTCACGCTTCCGGCGGGAAACGTGTGTTGTTTCAAAGTTGCTTCTTTGTTGCAAAGTTGCAGTCTTTGTGGAACAGAGCCGCTGTCCTCAGGAGTTCTTGGTCTTTCTAGATGCAGGGTAGTCCTCTGAGGCTTCAGAGGTCGCTGGACCCTGTGAAACGCGTCGCTGGAGCAGTGTCTTTAGAAGTGGGGAGACAGGCTGGTAGAGCTGGGGCGAAAGCAGTTGGTGTCTCCGTCTCCTCTGCAGGTTTTTCAGCTCAGCAGTCCTTCTTCGTCTTAGGTTGCAGGAATCTAGCTTGCTGTGTTCTGGGAGCCCCTAAATACTCGATTTAGGGGTGTGTTTAGGTCTGGGGGTTAGTAGCCAATCGCTACTAGCCCTGAGGGTGGCTACACCCTCTTTGTGTCTCCTCCCTGAGGGGAGGGGGGCACATCCCTAATCCTATTGGGGGAATCCTCCATCTGCAAGATGGAGGATTTCTAAAAGTCAGAGTCACCTCAGCTCAGGACACCTTAGGGCATGTCCTGACAGGCCAGTGACTCCTCCTTGTTTTTTTCATTATCTACTCCGGCCTTGCCGCCAAAAGTGGGGCCGTGGCCGGAGGGGGCGGGCATCTCCACTAGCTGGAGTGCCCTGGGGTGCTGTAACAAAGGGGGTGAGCCTTTGAGGCTCACCGCCAGGTGTTACAGTTCCTGCAGGGGGAGGTGAGAAGCACCTCCACCCAGTACAGGCTTTGTTACTAGCCACAGAGTGACAAAGGCACTCTCCCCATGTGGCCAGCAACATGTCTGGTGTGTAGCAGGCTGCTAAAACTAGTCATCCCACACTGGTAGTCGGTTAAGGTTTCAGGGGACACCTCTAAGGTGCCCTCTGGGGTGTATGTTACAATAAAATGTACACTGGCATCAGTGTGCATTTATTGTGCTGAGAAGTTTGATACCAAACTTCACAGTTTTCAGTGTAGCCATTATGGTGCTGTGTAGTTCATGCATGACAGACTCCCAGACCATATACTCTTATGGCTACCCTGCACTTACAATGTCTAAGGTTTTGCTTAGACGCTGTAGGGGCATAGTGCTCATGCACTTATGCCCTCACCTATGGTATAGTGCACCCTGCCTTAGGGCTGTAAGGCCTGCTAGAGGGGTGACTTATCTATACCTATAGGCAGTTTGAGGTTGGCATGGCACCCTGAGGGGAGTGCCATGTCGACTTAGTTGTTTTATCCCCACTAGCACACACAAGCTGGCAAGCAGTGTGTCTGTGCTGAGTGAGGGGTCACCAGGGTGGCATAAGACATGCTGCAGCCCTTAGAGACCTTCCCTGGCATCAGGGCCCTTGGTACCAGGGGTACCAGTTACAAGGGACTTACCTGGATGCCAGGGTGTGCCAATTGTGGAAACAAAAGTACAGGTTAGGGAATGAACACTGGTGCTGGGGCCTGGTTAGCAGACTTCAGCACACTTTCAAATCATAACTTGGCATCAGCAAAGGCAAAAAGTCAGGGGGTAACCATGCCAAGGAGGCATTTCCTTACACATGCCTACTGTCACTTGGAAAGGTCCTGTTGTCGGAAATGGAGCACTGATAGCACTTGCACTGTCGAGGAGGAATACACAAATCGTAAGTGTAATCTAGACCCAGTCATGTGACTCAGAGACAAGCTGCAGGCACTAAATGGTTAAGGCAGGAAAACGTCAACTTTCTGAAAGTTACTGTCACATCATGGGAAGTGACCCTGTTAAAGGAATGGGGGAGATCTATACACTATACAAACAAAAGAGCCCCCTACACCATAGCTTTTTTTGTATTGTGTGCAGGCTACATAATTATCCCACTACTACATTCATTAACAGTATACTTTACATCATGCAAAATATTTCTTCAAGATTATCACACACCTGTATACTGCCCAAAATGTATACGGAAAAAATGTATTTAAAAGATGCCGCCAACTTGGCATATTGAACACACAAACAATTATGCACATTTATAAGTAAAGAACATAACCTAAATTCTTCTGTAGACATATAGCACATGAATAACAGACATTTTGCAATACATACATATGAAAAATTACATGTAAAAATTAACATATTCAAATGAATAAAACATATGTTAAACACACAATCACATAACCTAATATTTATATATCAAAACATACCTATTTAACACAAATAAGCCCCCAGCATGAAATTTTATATCTTGGGTGATACAGACTTGTCCTCTTTACGTTTGTCATATAAGGTGACTGCATTAGGTTAGGAAACAAAGTTCCACCCTTGGTAGTTGCTTTACGTGGCTTCAGTTTGTGACTGTTTCCATCCACTGGCTTCAATTAGCCTATGTGAGGGTGTGCCCTCAACCTCAATTACGCCAACATGTTATGTGGGCATGACAAATATACATGAAGGTCTACCTCAGGGAGGTAACATTTTTAAGGATGGACACAGTTTAGAAATAATGAGGGGCCAGAGCTTTGGAACTGTAGTTTGGTAAACGTGTAGTCTTTGCACCTGTGGAAGGGTAGTTCAACCTTTTCATGGGATAAGGTTATCCTCTGCTGTGTTGTTGCTGTCTTAGTATTGCCATTGTGTGTCTGACAGTGTTCAATCATATGCATGGGTCAGGCGTCAGCTAGCTTCTCCTGTCTTTTATGTTGGGCAGGGAAGCAGGAAACCAATTTAATTCCAAATTTCTCGTCATTGTGCTGCTTCCTTGTTCTGGCTCTTTATTATGGGGAACTTTTCCCTCAATTTGAGATGCTGATCTGGTCAACGGTAGCTGAACCTTCTATGTTTGTCACATACTTTCTAAAAGTGGTATTTTCAAAATTGCAACTTAAAATCCAACTTTACCATAAGGGAGGCTTTTTCATTACAGTTCCAAAGACACAAAACATCTACTGGTTATCTATTCCTATTTGGAAGTTACATCTTATTAAACGCAATAAGGTAACTCCAGTATTATCCTACGGGAGGAGTGGGCTATGGAGTAGTGAAAAACAAATGTAAGAGTTTTTTACTATCAGGACATGTAAAACCCAAAAGTACATTTCTAGCCTTTTAATTACACTGCACTCTGCCCTCTGGGATACCCAGGGCCTACCATGGCGCAACATATATGTATTAAAAGAAAATGTTTGGTCCTAGTAGAAGGTTCATTTTGCAGGGTCGAAATGACATTCACAGACCTGAGCCATGTTTAAAGGGCTACTCAATTGGGTGGCACAGTCAGTGCTGCAAGTCTACTAGTAGTATTTAATTTACAGGCCCTGGGTACACATAGTACCCTTTTACTAGGGACTAATAAGTAACTTAAATATGCCAATCAGATGTAAGCCAATTTTACCATGTTTTAGCAAGTGAGCACAAGACTTTACCACAGGTTAGCAATAGTAATGGGCACATAGTCCTAAGGCCAACAAAGAAAAATCAGGAAACATAGTATGGGTGAAGGCAATATGTTTGGAAGAGACTGTAGAGAGGGTCAAGTCCAACAATAAAACCTGCACCTTTCTTGCATATTCACAAATAAAGTCCTCCTTCATACTTCACCTATCTACCATTCTGAATGCATGTTCACAATCAAAATGTATCACTTATTAAATGTGCAGAAACCAGTTTATCTTGCTTGGACCTTCTCCGCAGAAGCAAATACACTTCAGCGGGCCCTCTGAGAGATGGTATCCAGCCTTGTGAAACTCTTCATTGCATACGGCCTGCACACCTGTCCCTCTCTAGCATTCTTAGCCTCCAGAAACAAAATTAGGTGCCAGATTTAGGCCCTAGCAGATGGCTTATGGGTCTGCCATGAGGACAGAGTATATTACTTCGTCCCCATGATGAAAAGACTGGCCACCTAATTTGTGATGACCACCAAACATTTATAAAGGCATTGGCAGGTACTACCATCACAGCAGATGCTGTCAGTGCATTTTACTGTTTGCTGCTGGGCTACGTCGTAAGAATGCTGCCCTGCATAAAACAGTATTATTTTTTTTCTGTCAAAAATAAAATCACAGACGTATGGCCATGGCGGAGATAGAGTAGTCTCCGCCGTGGTCAATCTTAAAATACACTTGCATTTGGAAGATGAACCACTATAGTGGCGGGGAGGGAACTCCATCACTGTTGCAACAGAGTACCTCTCCGCCAATATATAAACTAGGCCCTAAGCTTAAACACAGAACTCTTGACCGAACAAAGGTGCAAAAGTATGCATCTGGCATTAAGACTTCTCTGGCTATGAAAAATGAATTTTCCTGTCACAAACAATAGATACCGCACCCAATAGATATCTGATTTCAAGAGGACTTACTCTGGTACAGCATGCAACCTTGAAGAATTTTGACTTCCATTTCAGAGACTAAATCTCAGGCAAAATCTGTAATGAGACAAACGTGGAAGGTGTATCGGACCAGCGCTCCATCACAGTCAGCCTAAAATCATGCCTAGGTCTGGTCCACCATGACCATAGACTATCATTGACGCTTAGTCATTTATGGCTCTATATTTCCTTAAATCTATCATAATTCATATATCTGTTTCTCCTTAGTGGATTTTTGTCATTTTGGTGTCATTGTGTTTATTGAAGTTTACTTTATTTTTTTAACTTGGAGGTTTATTTTTATTTGTCTGCTCTATTCCATAGCTTCCTGGGGTAGAGCTCAGGTTTCAGTCACTGAAAGCTTTGTCTGGACCTAGCAGGTTAGTGACTTTATTACTTATGGTGGGCTACAACCATCACCAAAGAATAATTCACTTTCTTACAAGGTTATACTCTGAATTGATGCTCGTGGGATGCTGAAGCAGTTATATAAATATACTGTTAACATGCTAATCAGTGAGCAACTTTAAGAATTGAAGAATTTAAAGTTGGGTGTGTATAGATAACAAGACATTCAGGGCTAGATTCAAAACATTTTGCACTGGGCTAGCATTACAAAAGAGATGTTAACCAGCATAAAGTGATTTTTTCCTAATTCACTTTCAAGTGAAAAGATTGTTTTGCGCTGGAAAGTACCCTAAAAGAAACAAAGCAGTGCAATGCACTGCTTTGCCTTACTTAGCGCCAAGGGGGCATTATAAGAGTGGCATATGGGTGTTCCCATGCAACCATCCATGTCTCTTGACATGCTCTGCTTTTCCTTACTTAGCACCAAGGGGGCATTATAAGGGTGGCACATGGGTGTTACCATGCAACCATCCATGCCTTTTGACTCAAAACCCTATCTGCAAACAATAGTAGGAAGGGTGCTGCGCTAAACGTTAACGCTATTTGAAAGCAGGTCTTAAAAGGAGAAATGTTTTAATTTCTCCTTTTTCCGATTTTGTATACGTGCTGCACGGTGCAGCACACATTCAAAGTAGGAAAGGTTTTAAAATATGTCTAAGCCAAGTATTTTGTACTAGAAGGATACCCTTCTAGTAAAAAACCTATGCTAGACTCACGCACACACTCAATTACTATGGTGCAAAGATGTGTGTGTGTATGGCGCACAGCATCTAAAAACAGCCCCGGCGCTAGGGAGAGGGGAGGAAAGAGCCATATTTCTGTAAAAACGGTGCTTTCTCCATCTCATGTGGTGCAGCGCAGCACGTTTCACTGCTGCACTGCGCCGCATAACTTTTTGGCAAATCTGGGCCTCAGTGAGCTAAAAATACACTGATATCAGTGTGCAATCTGCAGTCACAGATGTAGATTCTGGCGAGTCCATTCTGCCTTTCATCCTTCTGGGGTTAATAAAGTGAGTGCCCTTGAAATGGGTTGCAATAACATCTAGTACAAAGAGGCACAGCTCTGAGAAGACCATGCTCAAAAATGTAATTGAATTCCAAAATTCTGCATCTTTAAAAGCATAACTGACTTACCAAAAGGCTCCCTGGGGCCAGAACTAAGGGCCATATTTATACTTTTTGACGCAAAACTGCACCAACGCAGTTTTGCGTAAAAAAAATTAGCGCCGTCTAACGCCATTTTGATGCGCCGTGCGGGCGTCAAATTTATACTTTGACGTACGGCGGCGCAACCAACAGGTGGGAGTCATTATTTCGTGACGCACACAGCGGCGTTCCGTCGTAAAGGAAACCAACGTAAAGGCGACGCACATCACTGTGGGTCGATTTACGACAGCGCAATCCAGAAATCGCTGGTTTTTTTCACGCTATTGCGTTACATTTTTGCGCGAAAACTGCCCTCTCAGCAGAGGAGAGCCAAAATGGATCCCAGAGGCCACTACAGACCCCAGGAGGATGAGAGCAGACCAGGAACCAGCCAGGAGGATCCATACAGGAACCAGGACATTATTAGAAAAAAAAGAAAGTGTCGCTTCAGTGAAGAGGAGCAGGAAATCCTGGTGAAAGAGGTGACGGAACACCAGCACCAACTTTTCATCTCCTCTAAATTGCCACTCAGTAGGAGAGAGGCCATATGGAAACAAATAGTGGACAAGATCAACAGTGTGGCTGAAGAACGCCGCACAGTCACTGAGTGTAAGAAACGCTGGCATGACTGCAAACGTAGGACAAAAGAGAAAATGGCCAGGAACAGGAAGGCAGCAATGCAGACTGGAGGGGGGAGTCCAGCACAACAGGAGGCCCTGGACCACATGGAGGAGATGGTCGCAGCCGTCTTCCCGGAGGAGATCGTCACAGGGATCCAAGGACAGGACAGCGCAGACTACCACGACACAACGCACATGCAGGGTAAGTCGTATGGGGAATTATAATGCACTAATGGGGACTGTAAGCAGGGGGGGGGATACCTACTACACAATGCATGTAAGTCAGCACATATATGAAGTGGCATGGGTAAAGGGGCACGGCAGGGGGGCATGCCCAGCACAGACTGAATCTGGGGCACGACAAAATACAGCACCAACAACACTCCCATGGGGCCATCCTGTAATGACAACAATAGAGCCAAGGGAAAGCAGCGACAGGTGTGAAGGCCACTACGTCAAACTCACATCCAGGCACTTGTCTTGCAAAATCTATCCTACATCTACTAGGTCCCTATCAGTAATGCAGTAGCCAAAACAACAACTGCAATGTAACTGCCACAACAGTTGACAATAATACCTCTCATCTCTGTGCAGCTATAGTACCAAATGGCAGGAACCTCCCCATGGAACATACATACCCAAATTAGGGGGTGAGGATGACATCCGCAACTATTCGTAGAAATAAGACAAAGGCACCAGTACACTCAAATGCCGAATGTCCATACGTGACACATACATAAGCCAAAGTAAACAGCATTAGGAGCCACACAGCACTAACTACACACACATGCTGCATACGTCAGGGTCCCTCACGTGCCTGGCTAACAAGGCTACATCACTAATGTCATACTGCTCAGACAACACCAGAGGAGGGGACACAGGCAACTGGTCACTGAAACACACCTGCAAAGTCTGACAACCAAATAGGACCTTCATACGATAAACAGGCCAATCCAATTAAACACACATGACCCAACATCATCTTCAAACATCAACAATGTTTACATCCATACCACATCCTAACATTGACATGCATAGGTAATGCCACGTAACATGTACAGTTCATGCAATGTGAATAAAAAGTGTATGGGGCAGGTCCTGAGAGGCAAGTGTGCTGGCAGGGCAGTCACAACACCCACAGTCAGTCAAAGTGTATTGTGGCAAGTGTAACGTATACTTTGCGCATTAGCCTCAGGCTGGAGGCCTTTGTGCATCTTACCCTGAATGTACTTTTACTCATTTGCTCACATCTAAGAGCCTCAGAGCACTTTGCACTAAATGCTTCTCATTGCCCTTCCTATCAGTTAATTTAGCAAATAGCCAGTCCTAAGGTGTTGTTAATTAGTCAAATCACACTGTTTTGCCTACTTCTGCACTGGAGTTTGCCAGAACATATTCACTCTGTGCCCCAGTCAAGGATACAGTCTGGTACTTTGCTGATAGATGTGGTAGGGGTTAAGATTTGCCATTCCTGCGTAGGGAAACTTTGTCATCACGATGACATATGACTTATAAAATCACTTCCTTGTCCCAATACAGGCATGAGGGAGTTTCCAAACAGAGAAACACAACTAGATGCTGCCTGCCTTGCTGCTGATGCACAACCAGATTACAGGCCATTCCTCTGATATGAGGGATGATGTCTCCCCAGTGATTCCGACAGGCAAGCTCCAAACTTAACATGCTGTGCTATACATAGAACAAGCAGAGGGAGAGTAGAAACTGTTAGGCACCATGATAGCTGTGTACTAATGTATTACTCTCCTGCGGACTATTTCACTTCTAACAGTGTGTATTGTTTGGGTTATTGTGGCTCACACCTAAATTTCAACAAGTCAGTTGTACAATGAAACCTCATATTAAACAAATACTGTCTTTCTCATTTGTGTATGGGAACATACCGGAAAAGAGATAATTGTGTAGGATCTGAGTGACCACAACTTCCCTGAGAAGTTCCAAAGAAGTCATGCGCTCGGATGTCTAAACATTCCTTTGATGTGGGAGACCAGAGGCACTGATAGTTAGTCTGAGCAAAATGAAATATCAGGGTGACAGAGTTATTTACAAGTGGGTCAGACTTAGTCCCCCACACCATTAGCTATCCTGCTGCCTAGAAAGCCAGTAATCACATGTAGGATAATGAGAGCCCACCCAACAAAATGTCCCTCCATAACAATAGTTAAACATTGAGGGAGGAGTAGGACAAAAACACGCCTATTCCTAAATAATTACAAAGCAACACCTAGAGGCGATCAGGCAGACATGTCTGATAGCTCCATATCATACATGTGACACACAGGTGGGGCATAGGCCTACAACAATGCCCTATGACGGACAGCAGATACCAAGACAAACACAGAGCACAAAGTTAAGGCATCCAAAGGCTTGTATCTTAGTGCAAAATTGTCACAACACAGACACACTAATTGTACCCTGTTTCATTGCAGAGGAACACGGATCTCCTGCCGATATGGCTGTCCCTGAGTTCCCTGATGACATGGATGACGAGCCCATAAACATCCCAGAAGAGACCATTCAAATGGTCCTTGAAAGCCTCCAAACCCCACCTTCAGTCACAAGGAGGAGCACAGAAGAAGCAGCCACCACAGGAGAACCACCCGCCACCCCAATTGTAAGACCTGCCAGCTCCAACACAGCTGAGGACTCTGACGACACTGGCACCAGCTTCGAAAGAACCGTCGTTGGGGTCCAGCGGGAGCTGGCCAAGGAGGTGCGGGTGGGGATGCAAACTATGGCAGCCGGCCTTGAGGGGGTGCGTTCGTGCATGATGTCTTCTGCTGATCAGGCAGCTGCTATGCAAGCCCGAACATCGCTCTTGCAGGAACTTTTAAAAACACAGAAGGAAATCTGCACAGCTGTCATCCAGTTGACACAACAACTACAACTGCAAGGCAGTCAACGTGTGCACGAATGCAACATAGAACCCCTCAGGGCCGACCTGGCTGCCTACCATCGTGATGTGGCTGCCATTCTGAAAAACCAGCAGGCCCTCCTTGCTGCAGTACTGCCCTTCATAACTCCACAGGGATCAGCCCCCGGGATGTCTGCCTCCATGTCTTCTAACACTGAGGTGTGTGTTGCCCCTTCACAACCAACAACAACAAGGACACACCAGGCAACACACACATCAGAAGAAGAAGATATGAAACAGATAACATTCACACGCAAGAGTACCCGGAATCCCTAGTCCCTGCACCATGGCCTACTCTGACCAAGGTCCTACGTTTTGTCAAAGGCCAGTCTCACTACAACTACACTCAGTGACTGTTTGGCAATCCACTGTATGACTTGTCCCCATTGCCAGTGAATGTCTCTTTCCAACTATTTTCCAATTCCTGTTCCTCTGCACTGTCTGTGACATCACCCCAGCATGTCAGGAGCATCATCCACACCCCTTCTGTAGGATCACCATGTAAGAATGCACCAGAACGGACTCAGCAAATATGGTGAATGGACAATTTGCACTACACCACCTATAAATAAATAGCACTTGCACACCTATTGTGTCTCTGTGTCATTTCACACTTCAACTGTGCAGTACCTAACTCCAAAGTGGCTGTGTGGCAACCATGTCGATTCTCTATAGCACTGTCCTGATTTCATGTATACTGAAACATCTGTGCAGTGGCCAGGATTGCATCATAGCCTTACCATACTGAGGAAAATAACTGATGAAGGAACTAAGCACACACAATCATGCTGTGTTGGACAGAATGATGCACCATCTATCGCTATTCCAGAGAACAAATGGTGGCTGAGAAATGTAGGCACCATGCAATACACAAATAGGAATTAATGCCGCATAATGTAAGGAATCATGAACAAATTACACTGCATCAATCACCCTCACGGAGTATACTTCCATGAAGGAAAGTCATGCTGAATCAGTACACACATGATGTAGGTCAGCAATGAAAGCAACAAGACAAGAGTGTGAACAACTCCTCATCTACAAAGATCTGCCTGAACTTCACACTGCTGTCCGACCTATCAATTTACCCACAATAACAAGTCTGGAGGCACTCTTTGTGAAGTAGGATACATACCGAAACAAAACCTTGGTGATCAATGCACACTACCAATGGTGGGTCTCCCACATGGTGGATACTTACCAAGTTAGCACACGGGTAGCTGGGATGTGAAACCTCAATTTCCTGGGGATGGCGAGCATAGGACACAAATGTCATACTAAAACATTCTGCTACACTGATGTCAAGGCCATGATAATGTAGCACCTAACGCATCATGTAAAGGGTTAACTAAATATTTATTTCAATTGAGTAATACAAGAGGCAACTATGGGAAAGGTAAACCTACACTAATCTAACCTGACTACTACTAATCCACAACTGTCCCTAACTAACCTAAGCTAAACTTACTCCACACATGTAACGAAACGATCTAAACATCAACCCCCCACCCACCATTATGAGACAAGACACATGCAGGACAACACTTACTAACCTACACACATACTATACTATCCTAAACAAACATATATTTTTTTGAAATTTTCAGATTTTTTTTTTTTAATATATTTTTTTCTTTTTTCTCTTTTCTTTTTTTTAAACAGGAATCCCAACATTGCCATTCCCACCCACCCACCGACACAAAAATATAAGATAGAAAGAATAAGGACCCCCCACCCCCTTCCCTAACACTAACTAAGCTAATTACCTATACTTATCCTAATACTAATCCCCAAAACCCAACTAACAGTAGAAAATAGGAAAGAGGTGAGAGGGGAGGGGTAAAAGTTCAAGAGGGCAAAAGTGCTACAGATTTGCCCTCCGTAGTGTGCGCCTGATGGAGCGGACCTTCTTTTTGATGTAACTCATGTCCTCCCTCAGGTCGTCCACCTTTTTAACTAACTTGTCCAATTTTCTGGTCAATGCCAGGAAGGCAGCTGGGTCCACAGGAGGGTCTGTGCTGGTTTGTGTGCCGGCGGAGGTTGATGTTGTGGCAGGAGTTGGTTGGCCACGGGAGAGTCCTGCTACCACCACACGGCTGGGTCCAGGTCTGGAGGAAGATGCAGGGTCCATTGCTGCAGACGTTGCTGGGTCCACTTGGGCAGACCTGGTGGATGGGGTGTTGGTGTTTGGTGGTGGCACTGTAGGGGGAGCCTGTGGTGTGGCCCACCATGCCCCGGAGGCCCGATCAGAATGGTACTTGCGGCCCATCCTCCGATACCCACACTGCACCTGCAGGATGTGCCTGTATCTCATGGCACGGCGCTCAAATTGGTAGCGATCTGCGGCACTCATGTTTGCAGCTGTGAAGAGAAAAGGCAAATATTTACCTTTGGATTTGCATTGGGTGGAATAGCACAATGGGTTACTTGTACATTACTAGCAATGTATTGGTTGCAGCAATTGTCACAACATAGTTCACGGAAGGGCTCAGAGGAAGTACATGTGAAGCATGCATACATAAGGGCATATCACACCTAGCATATCCATGTCTCTACATGATGGATGACATCACCCTAAACTACTCATCCAAATCATACCTAAGGCATTTGACATCATGGCAGCACCTCTTCCGCATACTGACTTCACTACATATGTCACTCTATGTGATAACAATCACACTCCTCACTCAATGCCATTTGGAATTAGTTGTGTGCTAAGATTGAACCCATGGGCCATAACCAAATGTCTACACTAGGGGCCAGATGTAGGAAGTTGGAAAATGCGACTAGCAATTTGCAATGCAGAACGTTGTCTTTGACACCGTCTGCAAGTCGCTATGGGGTCGCTAAGACCCACCTCATTAACATCAATGAAGTGGGTTCCAAGTTGCGCCACCTTAGCGACTATGGGCACTCACGGGGATGGAGGCCTGCTGGGAACAGCAGACCTCCATGGCCGTGACTGCTTTTAAATCCAGCAGGTTATTTTTCCCCAAGTGTAGGCCGTTTACCTGAAAGGAAAATGAGCTGCACTTAGAAATAAATTACAACAACTTCAATCTTGGATAATTTCACGGTAGTTAGTGGTCCCTTGGACCACTGGCTGTTTTGTACAGGATTATTTAGGTCCACTCACAAAGGTGAAGGGTTACAATGGGGACCCCTTCCAGTTAGCAAGTGGGTTACCATCCACTTCAAGTGGATGATAACAGCGACTCACTTTGCAACCACATACTCGGTTGCAAATGGAATTGCATACCACTGTGAGTTGCAAATAGGTCTGGAAAACCCCTTCATATTTTGGATTTGGACAAGAATTTTGCAAATATGTTCATAATCACCAAATACATTTCGGAATAGGAAACAGACGTTTGCAACTCACAAACAGAAATTTATGACATTTGCAACTTGTAAACAGTTTGCTACATCTGGCCCTAGGTACTAACTCAAGTCACAAAAGGTCTCAAGTACGTGTAACATACTGGTTGCTACAGTCCTAGGTACCCTGTTTCACATTAACATCCCAGTCTTTGATGGTGGTGTGGGAAGAACAACTAACAATCCCATGTTCAATGCACACCCAGGAGTGTATAGAAAGTTAAACAAGTATGTGCCTTCACACACAACACCTATGAATGGCTAGCAACACGTTGTAGTCAGCCAAACATTGTCCTATCCAAGGTCCACACATGTCAAAATGATATGACTTAGGCCAACATGACATACTATCAGTGAGGCATGTTTAACAACACATACAGAGGAGGTAGAACACACATTCTCATGATTCGACAGAACACCTAGGCCATTGCACTCAAGTCACACACACTTCTAGTTCACCTTGTGGAAGTACATGCCCCCGGAAGATCCAACCTACAGTGTACACAGTCCATCCTCAAATAGGAAGAAGCACTTGTCATCAAAGCCATGTGCCTAAGCTATATGGGAGACTGTCAGTCTGATATGCAGACTCAGTTCATGCCAAGTCCCCGACCAAGTCTTACATTGACCAGTGTATTCCAAATGACTCATCCCATTCCCCATTGCGGCCCAACTGGAATGACCTACAGCCCCTCAATCTGAGGGATGGCTAGGTATTGCTTTACAGAAACATAAGTCCAATTTGATATCACACTAAAACAACAATGCAAATGAACGGCCAGCGCATCAAATCATGAATTCGCTTGAACACACAGTAGTCCATCATGCTTCATTACCAAACAGTGAATATAGCACTCAGGCGACACTCACTGTAGGTATCGGGGTCGTCAAAATGTGCCACCTCTCCCACGGTGTACGGGGCTGGTCCACCTGTAAAGCATGAAAGGAAGAATATACTCAGACTGGGTGAACTGACAAATCATTTCAGTTACAATGACACTGTGTGAATATGACATGGTAATGATACACTTCCCCACATGCTCATACTGCATGGATGACTTTGTATTCAACATTAACATTGGATGAGTCTCCTGCTACAGTTACACACCCTACTACACACATGCAGTGGCCAGGACAGTCAGGTGTCGTCCAAGTTCACCCTCCATTAGTATGCCCCAACAATAATGTTATCCATACATCTCAGCATGTGCATCCCAGAGAGACATCCCAAAACTGGTTCCATGAGGACTGCATGACCACTCACAATCAAACAGGCTAGGTGGACATGTTCAACACACAGCAACCACACACACATGTGACATATCTGTGGACAACATATCTAACTTCATGTGTCGTGAAGGCAACACACATGTATAGCATCATCATGGGTTACAAATTTTCTGTCTAGCTATGGCGTCTACATATGTAGGTATGTTGTTTCTACATGACTTACTCACTGGCCATTATGACCTGTGGAGTACAAAAAGAGCCGTTCACGTGTTGCTTGTCTGACACAAATGCAACACTACATTACATACAGCTACAGGCATCTGGTATGTCTAGAAGAAATGAGCCATCTGACTGCTAGCATTGGTCTTCATAAACATTGTGCAACAAATACACATTAGGGCACATATGTATACCTTTGTAGCGCAGCATTTGCATCATTTTGTGACGCAGAGAGGGGCCAAACTTGCAAAATACATATATATGTTGTAAGTTGCTGCTGTTATTGCGTGAAAATGGGGTGCAAAAATAGGGATATATGTGTATAAACATGGGCCTAGGTTTCCCTAGCATTACACACAGTCAGCTACTTATCTAGCAGATTGGGTAACAATCATCACATGTTCCCACACAGATTTCTATAATTCCCATGTAATTGATTTGTACTCACCAACATGGCCACCAATCCTGATTCCCAGGTGGTCCAGCAGGTCCTGTTCCCTGCTGATCAGATCTGCCCAGCGGTGCTTGAATTGATGGACAGTGCACATGCTCCCGTAGACCCGGACCAGGTGATGGCGCACCTTCTCCCACCGGATTTTCCTTGCCTCCGTGTGATACCCCTGTATCACACGGCCCCCAGCCTCCAGCATCAGTGGGAGGAAATGGCTAACTAGCCTTATGAATCCCTCCAATTCATCCTCACCCATCCTGAACAGGCGAGACCTACCTGACATATTGAAAGCAAGAGTAATTGACAAATGAAATAAGAAAGTAAAAGTGGGAAATGGAGAAAGGTAGAGGTGTGAAGGAAAATGAAAAAGGAGAAAAATAGCCCAACTAACCCCAAAAACTATGCTACCCACAACAGACTCCCACAGACAATACAAACATAAACAGGAATAGACAATACTAGACTAAACAGACTGAGACAATGTTATGCAACAAGAATAGATTCACAAAAAGACAAAATACAAGGTACACAGGACACAAAAGCAGTAAAACACAGGACAACACCTTTCACACAACCACACAGTCTAGATAAATCTGAGACTGCAAAGTGAAAGTGGAAGTTAACTCCCAGTACAGATTTTGTAAACAGGATATCCTATTACATCACTTCCTGCAGAAAATGGCCGCCGTTTTTATTTTCCCGTTATGCGTCATATTTTCACACATACACAATTGTGCGTCATTTTTTTTTTACGCATAACATTGCACATGATGCTGAGTCAAAAAATATGATATGAATATTAATAATTTTTTAATGTACATGAGATGACAAACATATTGTCCATGTTGCGTCAATTTTACCTCGCATACATCATGGGCGTCATATTTTTTCCACGTACAGTAGTGCACATGATGCCGAGTCAAAAAATATATTATGAATATTAATAATTTTTTAATGTACATGAGATGACCAACATATTGTCCATGTTGCGTCAATTTTACCACGCATACATCATGGGCGTCATATTTTTTCCACGTACAGTAGTGCACATGATGCTGAGTCAAAAAAATATATGCTGGAAATTATACTTTGATGGCTAAACATGTGAAACTTTTGGATACATTTATAATTGACTCTGCATTCTGTGCACTCATGTACATGAAAAAATTATGACGCCCATGCTGTATGCGTAGAATTTTGAGCAATTCTTTTTTATTATGTCTTCATGTTTTTAACTTGGGGAACGTGATTTGTCATGGTCAAACGGTGCTATGTGTTACACATTTGTGGTTGGATATGACACATGTCCGTTGTTGTATGTATAGAGGGCATTCACACTGTAATGTTTAGGATACGTTAAATAATGTCTTGACCATATTTGTCAACATATTTTGGGTAATTGCTGATGGCTGTTTTGAAATGATGGATGGGATACCATGATGTATTCCTTCTCCAAAATGTGGCCACAATTATGATGGTGATGCTTTTATCTGTAGTCCTAACAGGGAGTGCAATAGTCACTTACAGTTTTTATCGGGCTAACCATGTCCCATTATGATTTTGTGTTTCTGATTTGTGTTGGACTTTTGACATGTAGCCCACACATGTGCCTTATGCATGTGTTTAGTTCACAAGTACAAGATTCTTGTATGTTTGGGGGGCGGTAGAGGTGGACTTAGGCCCCCAGCACCCCAGGATTTGACCATCCAGAATAGCTACTGTATCCATGGGTTTTATTTATTATATTATGGCAAACGTGCAGCAGCAGGCTAATGTAAGGCCATATGGTATGAATGACTGTTGACCATTCATTCATCTCATTAGCCCATTTGACGTTTGCAGTAATGATGTTTTTGAGCAAACTTGCATTACATTTTCCAATGACTATGTTTGCAAGACTCTCAGCGTTCCTGATGTGCTGATGAAAATTATTTAGTTGTTGTCTGTGTCCCTTTCTGCATTAACTGGTTTAGTGGCATGTTACATTCTTCCTGCTAGGTTCAAACTGGGACACAACTGTGATGGTCTACTTTCAAATATTAGGTTGATTGTATGACATATGTGTACATGTGTGTTGGAATGTGGATCCACTATCACCTGTCTGGGTGTATGTTGTCACTGTGACTTCAAGGTCTCCTCCTGAGTTAGTGGCAGCTAATGTTGTTCCAATTGTGTATTGCTCATCCCACACACTTGAGAGAAGCCATTGATGACATGGTCACGTACACATGGATGGTCCCACCCTGTCTCTGAACATGTGTGATGTGACTTTCAAATGATCTAAATTTTTGGGCTGGGTGAGAGACTGTCTCAGGTGTTTGGATCCGGCATGTGTGATTGCCACATTTGTCATTTGTACTCCTGTTGGCCTCTGTGTATGGTAATGTATCATGTCACATCCTACCCTCTGTGCATACATTTGTGATGTTAATTTTGGTTGTGATGATTGTTATAGCATTATTGCTCAATGAGACGACATTCTTCTTCAGCAATTTCAAACTAAAGGTGGTCAGAAATGCATAGGCCAAAGCATGATGTGGTGTTTGTTATCTGAGTTTATTTACAATTGTGCTATACAAGGTATTAAGATACATTAAGAAAAAAAATTGTTGACAAGCTGTTGGCGCCTACGCACTCCTGCTGCCGTATTAGGTTGTTCCCCCTCCTGTTGCCGGCCAGCATCCTCCTCTTCGTCATCCTCAGGCATGTCTGGGTCCAGTTCAAGGAGGGGAATATTCCTTTTTACACATATATTGTGCAATATGGCACAAGTGAGTATGATCTTACAGACCATCTCTGGGGAATAGAGTAGGCTACCGCCAGTGATGTCAAGGCAGCGGAACCTTGACTTTAGGATCCCAAAGGTCTGCTCCACAATGCTGCGTGTCCTCTTGTGGGCGTCATTGTATGCCCGCTCAGCAGCAGTATTTGGGTTCCCAAATGGTGTCATTATCCAAGGCTGGATGCCATACCCCTGATCAGCTGAAAGAGAAACACAGAATGGGATCAATTAGATGTAGGAGGCACTGTTGTATGGATCTTTGATAGCAGTAGTTGTCTTGTGTTGTCTGTGACTCTTTTAAGTACTAATGTGACAACCTATGGTTGTTGGTGAAAACGTTGGCATTTAGTCTTTTTCCTTGGCTGAGCAAGTGTTTGTTGCCTAACTGGTTGTCAGCAGGATGTATTGGTTTTTCCAGTACAGTGTGCTCCCTAGCATTGTGACTTGTGATACAGGTGTCCGTGTGTCCTCACTGGGGGTGTGATGATAGTTCCATGCAGAGTTGAAACATGAAAGTGTATTTAAAACTTTCATATGAACATACCCAGGCCATCCCATACATTTAAACTTATGCATTGTATAGGTGTACATTTATTGTGAGCCTTCCAATTTGCAAGGTGGCATTTAGGCAACCACAGTCATTAATGTCTTCACATTAAGCTGTAGAGTAAAATCCAATGTGTGACAGGTTCAATGGTGACTTCTGAAACATGGCTAGTGATGTGAGTACCTCAGTGTGTTCCTGTCTAGATGTTGCTGTTGTGGTGTATGTGTTGTTTGTCCTAGGGGGTTTCTGTGCAGTGTGTATATGAGTTTGGTTTTTGTCCTTACCAACAAGTAGTCCATTGCCATATCGTCCATCCTGGAAGTGTTGGTTGATGGTGCAGGGAACGCCTACCCTGCATGTCATTAACGCAGGGCCTGCTGCCGCTTCAAGAAACTGACGCACATAGCGCCATTTTCTTTTTGCGCCGGCTCGGGCGTCAGGGTTTAAATATGGGGCAACGTTTGCGCTGAATGTGCGTCAAAATTTTTGACGCAAATTCGGCGCAAACGGAGTATAAATATGGCCCTAAATATTTACCATTTTACATCACATCTTTACCATGCTTTTCATTTACATGGACTTACATTTACATCGCATTTGTTACAGTGCATTGTGATTTCTTGTGTATTTTTCATTGCATGCTTTCTCTTTCGGTAATTTTTAAAGGTCTATTTGCGTTCTATTTAAAGGAGGAATGCCTACTACTTAATTTGTTTAATTGATATTATAACAATTATTTGAGAATATTGTTTATTGTTTATTTTAGAATAGGGTTCGAAAAGTTGTATGGGGCAAGGGGTGGAATGTTTTTAATTATCAAAATCTAGTTAAATTTTGTAAATGTATTTAATATTTAATAAATGATCTTTCTGTATTAGAACAGGTAATATAGATCATATTTTTTAGAATGTTGCTCTCTTTAAGAACAGGTCATTTACTTCGTATAGGGAAAAGGATGGTTGGTAGTTTAATTAGAAATAATTAGTATATTAAGGTATATGACCTTCAAATTTTAGGTAACGTTAATTTAATGTATTTAATTTTCTTTTAAAAAAATATGATAGTAATTTAAATGAAAAACATTCATTATGTTGCATTTCATAAATAGAATACTTTTTAACAACTTTGTTTAATTTGAACAACTTTATTTATGTTTTTTTCAAAAAGCATTTATTTCTTAAATTGTTGGTAATAGTGATAAGGGGCAAAGGGTGGGCTCTAAATAATTTTTATAATCCATTAAGTATACTTTAATTATAAAATAGGATTCTAAAATAACATTTTTGGTGGAAAGAATACTGTTCAGTTTTGGATTATGTTTACATATATATCAATCGCTAATAATGAATTAAAGAATAAAATTGCAATAATAATAAAAAACAGTAGATGGCAGTGGTGTTTCTTTAAAGCGTCTGTAAAACACACCGCTTTTTTTAGTTATTTATTTAGAGCAAACACAGCCACGGAATGCACAAATAGCATGTTTTCAGTAATGTACATTTGTGCGATGTAAATATTTGCGATGTAAATGTAACTTACATGGAGGAACATTACAATGCTATCTTAACCCCTTAGCTGCTGGGCCTTTTCCCCCCAGTGCTGAGCCCTTTTTTGGCTATTTGGGGTAGTTCGCGCTTAGGGCTTCATAACTTTTTGTCCACATAAGCTAACCACGCCAAATTTGCGTCCTTTTTTTCCAACATCCTAGGGATTCTAATGGTACCCAGAGTTTGTGGTTTACCCTGGAGGAGACCAAGAAAATAGCCAAAATACAGTGAAAATTTAGTTTTTTCCAAAAAAATGGGAAAAAAGGGCCGCCGAAGAAGGCTTGTGGTTTTTTTCCCTGAAAATGCCATCAACAAAGGGTTTCTGGTGCTGAAATCACTATCTCCCCACCTTTCAGGAACGGGCAGACTTGAATCAGAAAACCACATTTTCCAACACAAATTTGGCATTTTACTGGGACATACCCCATTTTTACTATTTTTGGTGCTTTCAACCTCCTTCCAGTTAGTGACAGGAATGGGTGTGAAACCAATGCTGGATCCCGGAAAGCTAAACATTTCTGAAAACTAGACAAAATTCTGAATTCAGCAAGGGGTCATTTGTGTAGATCCTACAAGGTTTTCCTACAGAAAATAACAGCTGAAATAAAAAAATATTGAAATTGAGCTGAAAACAACAGCCATTTTTCTTTATGTTTTACTCTGTAACTTTTTCCTGCAATGTCAGATTTCTGAAAGCAATATACCGTTTTGTCTGCTGGACTCTTCTGGTTGCGGGGATATAAAGGGCTTATAGGTTCATCAAGAACCCTAGGTACCCAGAGCCAATAAATGAGGTGCACCCTGCAGTTGGTTTTCATTCTATACTGGGTATACAGCAATTCATTTGCTGAAATATGAGGAGTGAAAAAGAGGTATCAAGAAAACCTTTGCATTTCCAAAATGGGATCAAGATAAGGTTTTGAGGAGCAGTGGTTATTTGCACATCTTTGAATTCCGAGGTGCCCATACTAGCATGTGAATTGCAGGGCATTTCTCAAATAGACGTCTTTTTTACACACTCTCTTATATTTGGAAGGAAAAAATGTAGAGAAAGATAAGGGGCAATAACACTTGTTTTGCTATTCTATGTTCCCCCAAGTCTCCCGAAAAAAATGATACCTCACTTGTGTGGGTAGGCCTAGCGCCCGCGACAGGAAATGCCCCAAAACACAACGTGGACACATCCCATTTTTTCACAAAATACAGAGCTGTTTTTTTGCAAAGTGCCTACCTGTGGATTATGGCCTCTAGCTCAGCCGGCACATAGGGAAACCTACCAAACCTGTACATTTTTGAAAACTAGAGACCTAGGGGAATCCAAGATGGGGTGACTCGCGGGGCTCTGACCAGGTTCTGTTACCCAGAATCCTTTGCAAACCTCAAAAAGTGGCTAAAAAAACAAGTTTTCCTCACATTTCGGTGACAGAAAGTTCTGGAATCTGAGAGGAGCCTCAAATTTCCTTCCACCCAGCGTCCCCCCAAGCCTCCCGATAAAAATGATACCTCACTTGTGTGGGTAGGCCTAGCGCCCGCGACAGGAAATGCCCCAAAACACAACGTGGACACATCACAGAAAACAGAGCTGTTTTTTGCAAAGTGCCTACCTGTAGATTTTGGCCTCTAGCTCAGCCGGCACCTAGGGAAACCTACCAAACCTGTACATTTTTGAAAAATGAGACCTAGGGGAATCCAAGATGGGGTGACTCGCGGGGCTCTGACCAGGTTCTGTTACCCAGAATCCTTTGCAAACCTCAAAAAGTGGCTAAAAAAACAAGTTTTCCTCACATTTCGGTGACAGAAAGTTCTGGAATCGGAGAGGAGCCTCAAATTTCCTTCCACCCAGCGTCCCCCCAAGTCTCCCGATAAAAATGATACCTCACTTGTGTGGGTAGGCCTAGCGCCCGCGACATGAAATGCCCCAAAACACAACGTGGACACATCACAGAAAACAGAGCTGTTTTTTGCAAAGTGCCTACCTGTAGATTTTGGCCTCTAGCTCAGCCGGCACCTAGGGAAACCTACCAAACCTTTACATTTCTGAAAACTAGAGGCCTAGGGGAATCCAAGATGGGGTGACTCGTGGGGCTCGGACCAGGTTCTGTTACCCAGAATCCTTTGCAAACCTCAAAAAGTGGCTAAAAAAACAAGTTTTCCTCACATTTCGGTGACAGAAAGTTCTGGAATCTGAGAGGACCCTCAAATTTCCTTCCACCCAGCGTCCCCCCAAGTCTCCCGATAAAAATGATACCTCACTTGTGTGGGTAGGCCTAGCGCCCGCGACAGGAAATGCCCCAAAACACAACGTGGACACATCACAGAAAACAGAGCTGTTTTTTGCAAAGTGCCTACCTGTAGATTTTGGCCTCTAGCTCAGCCGGCACCTAGGGAAACCTACCAAACCTGTGCATTTCTGAAAACTAGAGACCTAGGGGAATCCAAGGAGGGGTGACTTGCGGGGCTCGGACCAGGTTCTGTTACCCAGAATCCTTTGCAAACCTCAAAAAGTGGCTAAAAAAACAAGTTTTCCTCACATTTCGGTGACAGAAAGTTCTGGAATCTGAGAGGAGCCTCAAATTTCCTTCCACCCAGCGTCCCCCCAAGTCTCCCGATAAAAATGATACCTCACTTGTGTGGGTAGGCCTAGCGCCCGCAACAGGAAATGCCCCAAAACACAACGTGGACACATCACAGAAAACAGAGCTGTTTTTTGCAAAGTGCCTACCTGTAGATTTTGGCCTCTAGCTCAGCCGGCACCTAGGGAAACCTACCAAACCTGTGCATTTCTGAAAACTAGAGACCTAGGGGAATCCAAGGAGGGGTGACTTGCGGGGCTCGGACCAGGTTCTGTTACCCAGAATCCTTTGCAAACCTCAAAAAGTGGCTAAAAAAACAAGTTTTCCTCACATTTCGGTGACAGAAAGTTCTGGAATCTGAGAGGAGCCACAAATTTCCTTCCACCCAGCGTTCCCCCAAGCCTCCTGATAAAAATGATACCTCACTTGTGTGGTTAGGCCTGGTGCCTGCGACAGGAATAGATCACACAATGGTCAATGTTGGTCCTTACGTGAGGCAGCTGTTGACCCTGGGGTGATCCATTCCTGACACAGACACTAGGTGTAGGCACTCAAGTGGGGTAGTGTTTTTATCAGGACAGGTGAGGAGTCACTGGGTGGTAGGAATATTGTGGATCCCAGCATATTCCTGTAGTTTGTGTGACAGAAATGCGAGAAAAATTGAGTTTTTTTTCAACATTTCAGCTTTGCAGGGTATTCTGGGTAAGAAAACTTTGGGGAAGCCACACGAGTCACACCTCTGTGGACTCCCCCGAATGTCTAGTTTCCAGAAATGTTTGGGTTTAGTGTGTTTCTCTATATGGCCGCCGAATCCAGGACCAAAAACACAGGTGCCTGCCTTACAAAACCAGTTTGTTTTGCCATGGATAATTTTGATGTCTCCACAATATGATTTGGGTGGTGGAATTTGTGGCTGAACTAAATTGGGGAGCTCCCAAGAGAGCACTCTCTCTCTGCTTGCCGCCGCATTCACCTGCTCCCTGGGTTGACCTAACCCACTATTACCCAGTTGCACAAACAGCTTGCGAAGGGACAGCAGGACTGTCCTCATCACCTCCCTCATAATGTACTGGAAGAGGAGTTATCGAATGGGACTCCTCTGACTGAAAAATCACTCCCAGAGTCTGCGCCATTGTCCTATCCCTCAGATGCTGTCTCAGTATCTGATGTCTCAGTCTCTGATCCTATGTCAGAGCGGTCCTCTATAACCCGAGTGTAGGCAGCAGTCATCCATCAAGATGCCATCTCTGCTATTGGCTAAACTGTTGCTCTAAAACACTAGCCTACGTAGACAGTCACAAAATCGATGGTGTGTGAGATACGTGCAACAGTAGAGGCCACCTTACCTGCGCTTCTTCCCTCAATCAGCACTTATTTCAAGACACTCAAAAAACACCTTGTCACATACCATTCGTCACAGTCTTTAGTACCTCCTGCGCCCAGTCCAACAATCATTATTGGTGCTCCCACTCCCTCCTCCTCGGATTCCCTCATTACCACCCAGCAAAAGTGCCCTTCATCTCTCCATAGACTTTGCTAATGTACTCAGCTATTTACATAAAATACAGATTTGCTCTTTGCAGTAGGCATATAAACCTTCTGCGCTTCTTTATGGCACTAAAACTGCCACTAGACAAGTCAGACCCTTTTCCCCCCAGGGAAACCACACACATATTGACAAAAGTGATATATATATGACAGCCAATCACCTGAAACTCAACTCAAGCAAAACCGAAATAATCCTCTTTGGCCCACACAAAAACACCTGGGACCCCTCATGGTGGCCCACCACGCTAGGCCCTGCACCCACCCCCGCCAACCACGCACGCAACCTCAGCATCATCCTAGACTCCTCCCTCTCGATGACCCAACAAATCAACGCTCTCACCTCCTCATGCTTCAACACACTCCGTATACTGAAAAACATTCAAATGGATCCCCACAGAGACCAGAAAAACTGTCACTCACGCACACATCAGTAGCAGGCTTGATTACGGAAACGCCCTCTACGCCGGCACCACTCTAAAACTCAAGCGCAAACTACACGCATCTAGAACTCAGCAGCACGACTCATCCTCGACCTCCGCCGACACAAACACATCTCTCCACACCTCAAATCCCTCCACTGGCTCCCCATTGACAAAAGGATCACCTTCAAGATCCTCATCCTCGCACACAAATCACTCCACAACACAGGCCCTGCCTACCTCAACGAGAGTCACCTTCCACACCCCCACACGAAACGTCCGCTCAGCTGACCTCTCTCTCGCCTCTGTCCCCCGCATCAAACACACCACCACCGGGGGCAGATCCTTCTCCTACCTTGCACCCAAAACCTGGAACGCCCTCACAACCCACCTTCGCAAGACCCAAAACCTACTTCTTTTCAGGAAGGGCTTCAAAACCTGGCTTTTCGAACAGTGAACCTCCCAGCCCCTTTCCCTCCCCCCGCCCCCCCCCAAGCGCCTTGAGACCCTCACAGGTGAGTAGCACACTTTATAAATCTCTTTGGTATATATAGATCTACCTCTATATATATATATATATATATCTATGTACATAGATATATCTATAGATATATCCATGTACCTAGATATATCTATCTACATAGATATATAAATATAGATCTATATATAGATCTATTTTTTTTAGTTGTTGTATGGTTTCCTTGGGGGCCAAAATGGCCCCCAGGGAAACCCTACAACATCTAAAAAAAAAATTGCCCCCACAGGCTGCGATCGGGGGCCAGGAAACACTTTCAGGAAGGCCTCGTAAGAAAGGGGAGACACTCCCCTTTCTTACGAGGCCTTCCCGAACGTGAGAAAGGCCGTTTTCCCCATCAAAGCAGGAAGCGGCGCAAGGCTGCTTCCTGCTTTGATGGGGAAAACACCTTTGCAACGTCAGCGCGCCGCGAGGCGCGCTGACGTCACAAAGGGGCGGGTGGGGGGGCGGGGGGAGACACGGAAGCTTCCGTGTCTCCCGGGGGGGGGTTTAAAAAAAATAATAAATCCTCGGGTGCGACGCACCCGAGGATTTATTGATACCCTTCCTGGTGTCGGCCACTGGTCGTGACCCGCACCAGGGAGGGTGTGTGGGCGTCGGCCAGTGGCCGACGCCCGCACCTAACAGCTTAATGTCATAATTGTAATTGATGCAATGTAATGTACCTCTATGTGATGTTTTTTCGTTGAAACGTCTGATTTCGGTAACTGCTTCATCATTATTAAACTGGGCAGCTTTCCTTTAAAATCTATAAATAAATGTTGCAGTACCCAGGCCTCTCAACAAGCGCTCAGCCTTGGGAATATTAAAACATGTCATAACCTTCTAATGTGGATGGTTGATACCAATTCTTTCAAAGTTGTGTTTGTTAATTATACAGTGATCACCACATCTGACCAAATACAAAGTTGACAGGTTTTCAATAGGTCGCTAATAGTTTGAGGCGCTCTAAGAATTTTAAAAGTTTTAAATAATAAAGAAATCTCAACAAAAAGAGCAAAGGTCCTACCATGGGCAACTGGCCCCTCTAGACTAGGGGACCGATTACGAATCTGGCGGTCACAAGACCACCAGACTCACTGTGGCGGTCAAACAGCTGTGGTGGTCTGACCGCCACATTACGAGATTGGCGCTCAGACCCACCAACCTACCTCCTTCTCCACCAGGATCCAAGATCTCGACGGGCTGATGGCGGTCCAGGTTGTAATCATCCAGGGCAGGGCTGAACTCAGCACCATCCTGTTGATTACAACCTTGTTCTCCACCAGCCTATCATGAAAAGGCTGTCAGAGAACAGGTGCAGGGGGACAAAGAGGGATCCCTGCACGGCTCGTACCCGTGGCATGGGCAGTGCTGGGGTACCCCAGCCCAACACCCATGAAATGCACACTGTCTTCTGTGCAGACAGGGCTCATTTCAAGGGTGCTGGTGCACCCTGCATTCAGCAGCATTGCCGCTGGCTCAATTATGAGCCGGGAATAATGCTGGTGCACCTTTCCCAATAGGGTGACTGGCAGAAACCAAGTGCGATCATCCCAGTGGGAAAGTTGTAATGGGCCCTGTGGGGAGGCCACCAACACTGCGGCGGTCTCCTTATCAGGAGTTTGGCGGAGGGTTGTTTCTGTCAGCCAAACTCCTAATGACCCCCTAAGTCAGAGCAAAAAGTTAAAGCTGACTGTGATAGATCACAACTTGGATACACAGACCTAGTTACTCGGACCTGGTTGGTCCCGGTCAAGGAAATCATCAATGAGTGTTGTAGGCTAAGCTGCAAGCTGGATCAGAAGGGGGCTTGACATTGGTGGGTTCTTAAAGAGCAGTGTTTCACTGCAGTCATCCTCAAAAGTGGGAAAACTTTCAGTGTCAAAGTCTATGCCAAGGAGGGTCTTGACGTTGATCGGACGCTGCTCGGTATCTGTCACAGTGAAGCCCTTTACATTTGAACTTAGAAACATTTCTGTGAATGACAGTTGGAGTCCACTTCTTTGTCCTGGGCACAAGTGGCAGCAGGTCCAGCCCTTAGTGTTCTCCACACAGGTAACAACAGCAGGTGTAATAATTCCGTCTTCCAAATGTTGAGCAATATTCTCAGGAGGGTACTGGGGTGCAACATTTATGTCAATGAAGCAAGGGAGAGGGGCACCATCCTAAGCAATAATATAAACTCTCCTCTTAGAAGAGCTATATTCCACAAGTTTAAATTCCTCAGGCACCTATTGAGGTACCCATCAAACTTACATTGCTACTAAACGTATATAAACAAACCAGTACCACAAAAGTATAAAAATGCACAGAGTTTTAATAGTGTGTTTTCTATCAGTGTATCCAATTATAAATCAATTACAAAAATATACAAACATTCATTATATAGGGGCTCATTATGATATTGGCGCCAAATGCCGCCTATCGCCATGGCGACGGCTGCCAACATACAGTCGCCGTGGCGATCGACCGTCCATGGAATCATGACCGTAGCCGGAATTCCACCAGATGGCTGGCGGAATTCAGCTACGGTCATGGCGGCAAGGTGGCGCTGCTGCCAGCAGCAGTGCCACGCCAGCAAAACACCACCTACCGTATCATGTTCCATGATACGGCCTGGCGGTGTTTTGCTGGCGGACGCTGCTGCTGGCAGCAGCGCCGTGTCCCATCTCCTGCTGGAGGACCCCCTGCAAGCAGGTAAGTCGGGTTCTCCAAAAGGAGACGGGGGCGGGGGGTGTTGTGTGCATGTGTGGGTGTGTGTGACTGTGTTTGAATGTGTGCATGCGTGTGTAATGCGTGTGTTCATGAGTGGGTGTGTGTGTACGTGCATGTTGTGTTGTGTGATTGCGTGTGTGCCTGGTGTATGGGTGTGCATGTATGTGTGTATATGTGGGAAGGGTAGGAGTGGGAGGGGAGGGTGGAGGAGGACTCTGGGGAGGGGGAGGGGGGCAGGGGAGACCCCTATCAGTGCCAGGGAAGGAATTCCCTGGCATTGATAGTGCCTACCACCATGGTTTCCGTGGCGGTACAGAAACCACGGAAACCATGGTGGTGCGCGCGGTCAAAATGCCATGGGCGGCCTAGTGACGCCCGCCGGGCTGGAGACTGTAGTGTCCAGCTCGGCGGTCGTTACCGCCGTGGTGGTCGGCGTGTTGACTTGGTGGTTTGGCTTTGGCCAAACCTCCAATGTCATAATAGTGGAGGTATGTACCGCCTGCCTGTTGGCAGTAATACCTCCACTATTGCACCGACCGCCTGCTTCATAATGACCCTCTTAGTCTTTGCAATATAGAAATTGTTAAAACCACCCAATACAGCAAAAGTTCAAATAGTACAGATAAAAAAATTACCCCTACAATACGGCACAAAAATATATAACAAAATGCTTAAGGAAAAGTAAAGTGAAAAGGGAGAAAATAATAAAACAGCTTACATTTGTGTATTGAAATGGTTTTAATCTGTTAAAATCATTGCACAAGATACATGATGTTTCTGAAAATTTGTCATCTATTGAATACCAATGTTGAGCAGATTCAGTACACAGAATACATCAATGTGTTTCGGTGGAGTTTACAGATAATTACTACCTTCCTCAGGATGTAAAAGCTATAATAACAATTAACACAACCTCAAGAAAAGGGTCTCAACACATTTCATCAAATCTCAGCGCAGTGGTACTATAAATAACCAACAATTATATCTCACCATTCACTTTCATATTTAACTCTCTACAGCTCAACCTAGTTAGAAGAGAATATCATCAATCAAACTTTTCTTACAACCTCACTATTGACTCTGACCAGAATCATTGATCATTTCAACTGCCATGCAAAAACCGTCAGAGAGGGGACTCGTAATCCAGAGGGCAGCGCTACAAGCAGATTAAGACCACCGGCACCACCAGGCTGTCGACTGGCGGCAACCTGGCGGTGCTTTCGGTCAGACCATAGCAGCTCCTGGAGGCCGGACTGCTGCTTTGGCGGTGGTTCGACTGCCATCACGAGTCTGGCGGTCCCAGGACCGCTAGACTCGTAATAAGGCCCTAAGTGTTTCTAAACACAGGTGAAACTCTCCCTAATTTTAATTATAGTTAACATATATGGTTCTTCAGTATTACATTACTAGGTAACTGTGGTGATCACTATTATCCACTGTGAGTTTCACAAGAATTAGCATAACACCTTGTGGCACTCAAGTATGGATGAATCGCCCAATAATGTAACATCAACAGCAACTGTTTTACAATGGCGACTTGTTATATAGCCCAAACAAGCCAACTATTGAAAGAACCTGCTATATTGCATGGCAATACAATAACGTTGTATTGTCTCACCTATATGATACAACATAATGGGCCGCTCAACCACTGAAATCTACTTGCCAGGCCCCATGGGTATTGTGATACGTGGGTTATTGAAAATAAACTAATAAGGACATTTATACTAAGTTGTACAGCATGTTTCTGTGAAAACATTTGGCAATGGTTAGGGGTACCTGCACCTCAGTCACCTGCCTTTGACAATAAAATAATAAGGAAATCATTACTAAATTGAAAAAAGCATAAAAAAACCTTCTTCCAAACTTATTGTCGCGTGGACGACAATATGCTTACAAACCCAAATGGTCCCTACTCTCATTGTACAACTTAAATACATTTTCATTGTGTTGGATAATGGGTTATTAGTAGGCATAAGTATAAACCTATCAATAGCAATACAGCCACCATCCCAACATAAGGTCCAGTCAAGGTCTCAATACATTAGCCCTTGGCTGAACCCTAGTTGCTGGCAACGAGTAGGCAGGCTTAACTTAGGAGACAGGTATCTTTAGATTTAAATACACCAATACAGTAAATAAGAAAGACACAACACATAATAAAAATCCCACACCAAATTATAAAAATAGGAAATATTTTTAATGGTAAATGACAGCAAAAGGACAAAACTCCATTGTAGGGAACTGGAGATATGAACTTGAAAGATTAAATCAAAAAATGTGGTTTCTACTACTTAAAAGCCAATAGCGTCAGCCAGGGACATCTGGTCACCCTAGACCAGGACCAAGTCACAATTTAAGGCCGACCGTGATGGAGCCCAGCACAAACACACTAAGCGGGAGGCCTTGGTCAAAAGTTTACTTTCAGACTTTTTCTGGAGCTTTTTCTCTCATCGTCGGGTGATGCTCTTCATCAAGCTGCGATCCCATGCAACGTCATCAGTTTGCTTTTCTGAGAGGTCCCAGTCAAATCCTGGAAGTCTCATTGATGGTGCTGGGTGAACCAAAAATTCAGGCTGGGTCGTGGTTCGGCAACAACGGCTTGACTCTTGTCGATGGGTTCATCACCTTATAGCGCTTTTTCCAAAAGTTGTTCCAAACTTCTCCAAACTTCTGGAACCTCTTGTTGAAGTTCCCCTTACGGGTTCAACGTGTTCAAGACACAAATCCAAGAGTCTAAAAGCTCTGAGATGGTGCTTGGAAGTTTGGACTACAATTCCCATAATGCATCTGGCCAATTCCTTCAAAGTCCACTGGACACACTCCAAGCTGAGGACGTCTTGATAGAGATGGTGCAAGGAAGCTCTGTTAATCTGTTGCTTTCAGGGAGTCCTCTCCTTAATCCAGGCAAAGTCCACAGGGCTGTAATTTCCAGTGTGCAGCAGAAGCAATCCTTCAGTCCTTCAGAGAGCAGTCCTTTGGGTGCAGATCCGGGGTTCCAGCAGGACAGTCCTTGTTCTCCTTGTAGTTTGAGGCAGCAGATCTGAGATGCTATGCAGCTCTCATATATTTATTTAATGGTCTGGGGACAGGCAGGGGGGTACCCCTGTCCAATGAAATACAGGGTGCCTCCCAGAAGCATGACAGCATCTTCCAGAGTGTGGCATCTTCTTGTCCCACAAAGCACTGCACTTCTAAAATCAAAGCTGGAGAATTCCTCTCCAGCAGAGTAAGACCTGACTAAACCAATATACTGGTGTGGCTCATTTCCATTAGCACTCCCCCTTCAGGCCATCTGCAAATTCCATTCTTAACCCCGTCATATACCTGGTGGGAACAGGGTGAGGGCGTAAGCCTGCTTGCAATACTTTGAGTCCTGTGCTCTTTGAAGCCCAGTTCAATTTACCCAGCCCGACTTCTGGCCGGTGCTCTGCAGCGGCAGAGCCCCCTCCACAATATAACATCTGTTCTATGCAGGCCACTTATCACCTCATCAAATCAGCCTGGCTAAGCTGGTTAAGGCTGACCAATCAGGAGAGACTGCCACAAGGCTGAATTTCGGCTCACAGAATAGAAAGCCTTATAATTTCTTTTCTGCAACAGTTAATTCAACAGTGTCTTTGAATGGCACATTTAGCTCATTCCTAGTAATATTTATACTTCTGTGAAAAATTCCAATGTTAGCATATGGAGCTTAAGGCCAATGGGTTGCATCGCTTTTTGCGACCTCGCAAAATGCGAAATGAGATGTACAAATCCCATTTTGGAGTACCATATAGCGATGCGACCCATTACCAAATCGCAAAATTTGCGACCTGATTTTGCAACTCGCAATTAGGAAGTCGCAAATTACGAGTCGCAAACCGTATGCAAAAGCCAGTCACAAATTGCGACTAGACGCAAAAAGCCATTTTTGCATACCCAGATTACCACTGATTCAGAACAGGTGGTAACCTGAACCAAAGTATAAAAGGAGACCCAGAAGGCATCTGGGTTACTCAAAATGGCTGCAAGATACATAATTGCATGGAGGAGTAGAGTCCAAGCTGCCCAGCAGAGGAAGAGGAGGCAGGGAAAGGAGAGGATATACCAAACCAGGCAGACACTATTCCAACAAGCTGAGGATGAGATTTATGATAAATACATACTGAGCAGAGCTGTCATCCTAGAAATAATTGAACTGCTGAAACCTCAGCTAGAATGCCAGACAATGCGCGGCAGCACCATCCCCACACATGTGCAAGTGCTATGCTCACTGCACCTCTTGGCCCCGGGTAGCTATCGGGGGGTGATTGCAGTGGCAGGTGGGGTGTGCCAAAGTGCCCTCTCAAGAGTCTTCAGACGTTTCCTAGATGCCATACTCGCACACATGTCCAGATATATATACCTTCCCAGGAATGAGGCAGAAGTTAACACCACCAAGTTGGACTTCTACATAATTGCCAACTTCCCACATGTAATAGGGTGTGTGGACGGGACACATGTACCAATTTGCCCACCAGCAAATCTGGAATATGTGTTCTGCAATAGGGAATGTACCCACTCACTAAACATCCAGGTGGTATGTGACGCCCATTATGTCATTACTGACATTGTGGCTAAATATCCAGGGAGTACACATGATGCATACATATTCAGGAACAGTGGGATACACCAACGCCTAGAACGTGGGGAGTTTGGAGAAGGATATTTATTAGGTACTGGCAAGTACACTCTGAAGCCTTACATACATGTTACCGCATAAACCTGTGATGCCTTGCTAAATTTGCCTCTTTTGTCAAACAGGTGACAGTGCATATGCCCTGAGACCATGGATACTCACCCCATACCTAACACCTGGCAATCAGAATGAGAGGCGATACAACATTGGACATCGGCGAACCAGAGTTGTAATTGAGAGGACGTTCGGCTTGTTGCAGTCACGATTCAGATGCCTGCACAAAAGTGGAGGAGCACTTCAGTATGCCCCAGAAACAGCATGCAAGATAGTTGCCACCTGTGCCATCCTACACAACATTGCCACCAGACGTGGGCTATATCTCACCCCTGATGGCACAGATTCGGAGGATGAGGAGCAAGAGCTACCACACCGACCACCTGGGGATAGAAGCATTCCAATGGAGAGCAGACAGAGACAGAACCACATAGCAACCCAGTACTTTGACAGGTACGTAGCAACTGTGTCAACACTCACTAATGTAAGACACACATTGCCCAGTTGTGTAGTTCAACAAATTAACCCTTTTATTGCAGGACTATAATGTGGAAACATTAGTCAACTATACTACAGAATGCAAAACTAAAGTGTAGTCTGACACATCACGTGCATGTGCCTCTGTAACACCACATATCAGTAGCTCACAGCCTCCTGCAACTGCGGCCACCATGGCTCACTCCAGGTTGGTCCCCTGATCCCTGGCGTGCACTGCTACTCTGCAACACATGTGCATCAGTAGCAGACACACTACTGACACTGGAGACCTCCTCACTGTCCTGCAGGGTATCCCAAATGCCCCTTGCTGCCTGTCTGGTCTCTAGCAGGTCCACCGCATGGCTGATGCGGCCAAGTCCTCGGGCCACATCTCTTGCAAAATGGCCTAGTTCCACTTGCAGGCTGACAGTGCGCATTGACAGGCAGGTTGTAGTGGTAGCCAGGCGCCCTATAGAGACACCTAGTCTGTCTAAAAGGGCAGCAGTGTTGTGCTCCCTGTGCCGTGCTTGTGCCCTGTCGGCCACCATTTCCCTCACCAAGTTGTCTATGGAGGTAGTCAGGTTACCCAAGTGAGCGTTCATTGTAGTGAACTGGTTGTCTTCATTTGCAAGCCCATGCGTGAGTTTGTTTTGCAGTCTTGAAAGGTTACGGTTCATTAACCGCATTTGTCTATTTTGCAGCCGGTGACTCTGCAGTAAGAATGCCTCCAGTCCCAACAATTCCTCATCAGTAACATACTCCCTATGCACAGACTGCATTGTGAGTCGTCATCTACGCACCGAGCCAGCTGATCCCCGTGGTTGACTCTCCCTAGGCATTGGCCCCGGTGTCACAATGGCTGCCTCTATACCCAGAGCAGGATCATCCATGTTCTCCCCTGCGGTGTCTGTGGCAGCCTCCTCCTGTGTGTCAGTGCTTTGATCCTCTCCCTGCACAGTGGCACTGATGGGGGGTCCTTGTGGGAGACCTGTGGGACATAGGGGATACACTGCCAGTGTCTCACATATGTTTGATGCCTCAGAATAAACATTTCCCTATATTTGGACTACTGTACTACATTGCCCATAGTGCACTGTACTATAGGTTGCAAAACTGGGAATGGAGCTAATCTGGAGGTGAATGCTGATGTGTACTGTGATTGTGTGCATGGTGCATAGGCTGGTGTAAATACGTTCATTTTGGTACATACTTTTTGATGTTTCTGGTGCTGAACTGTCTAGGTCTCCTACGCACAGTACAGCCTCTGGCTCCAGAGTGGTTCCCACCATGGTTTCGATGGCTGTAGGGGGTGGTACTCCAGTGCCATGCATCTCCCTCATGCTCTCCGCCACCCTTTCCTTGGTCCTGGAGCAAAGGTCATACCACCTTTTGCGGAACTCATCCAGGGTGAGGTGGCTGACACCGGTGGCATTTATTTTGTTGAGGATGTCCTGCCAGATCTTCTTTTTGTGGCTGTCAGGGGCACTCATTGCTGCCTTGCCAAATAATTCCTCATGGTGCAGGCAGCACTCCTCAGTGAGCACCTCCAACTCCTTCTCAGAAAACTTAAGTTTTCGTTTTCTGCCTCCACTGGGTGTCTCCTTCTCCTGTGTAGCCATTGTTGCTGCAGCTCCTCTCACCTGGGTGTGGCGCTGCAGTTTGGGCTGGGTGAGCTCATCCCTGTTTCATGGGGTTACTTCCTGGTTCTGGTGTCATCACTCAGAACCAGGAAGTGGGTTTTTCAAAAATTTAATTTGCACCTGCGTGCAATTTGCGAGCCAGTTGCAATTTGCGATACCGGACCACACCCTTGTGCAATTTGTGACCTCGCAAACTGCAAGGTCACAAATAGCGACCTCGCAAAATGCGAGGTCGCAAAGTGCGGTGCAACTCCGCACCAAATCGCTATTTGGAATAGCGATTTTTCCTGGCATATCGTTTTGGGAGTCGGAAATAGCGTTTCGCATGGAGTCGCTATTTCCGCTATTATTTGCGTTCCTACATCTGGCCCTTAGTATCTACAATGGAGAAACATGAAATGGGTAGTCTTTCCCTCATAAGGCCATACAAAACATCTTTTATAATGCCCCTGCTGATAGCTACATGGCACCCCACCACTGGGGCACCTAGGGAAGACCTTAGGAGAGACTTATATGTAACAATAAGGCAAATTACCACGTTAGAAGTATGTTCAATTCCAAAGATGAATTTGCACACATTTTACATTTTAAAGACAGTCTGCAACACTTGCCTTAATATATACTAGGGACTTATAAGTAGTTTGCATCCCCCTTGTCCTATTATGTAATAGTGACTTATTGGGGTCTGTCATTGCCAATTGTAATTATACATACATACCATGTACCATTTTAATCAGAGCACTGGCCCTGGGGCCGGTTAGCAGAGCCCAGGGCACAGTCAAAGTCAGTTACCACCAGCCTCAGTCAGAAAAAATGGGGTAACCAGGCTCAAAGGATGACTTTCTCACATATTGATCAGAGTGAATCATGTGAGAGCACCCATGTATCTTGTAGACCACTTGATATTTCCATCTAGAATAATTGGGCAGCATCTTTGACTACCATCATGATAGTCTAATTTAGAGCAAAGTCCCAGATTTTATATGTTGTATCAACTTCAATTATGGTTTTGGAGGGGTTGAAAAGAGAAAGCTCTTGATCTGTGACCCAAACAGGTGCAAGCCTATCAGCAACGTACAATTATGACTTGTGTCTGAACATAAGAATGATAATATTCACTTTTTTCAGCTGTAGGACTGTGTCCCGAAATTATATGTACACCATCCCTGATATTTGCAATATTCCCAGAGAAATTAAAGACATGATTATAACTAACCGGCCCAACGTGCACCTTTGGAGGGGAGCATGGTGTCTCCACACTGCAAATGAAAAGCTTGAAAGACAATTTTGTTACTGCCTGCACCTTCTGCTAAACCTTTTATGATAGATGACATACCCTTTCTCAGGTTATTCAAATCAAAAAGTAAATATGGCTTTATAAGGAGATCTAATATGCCAGAGCTAAGGGGTACTGTATTACAACAAGTAGTAAGTAAACTGCTCCTACGTTGACTGAGCATGAAAATCGGTGATGCAGAAGTGGAACTGGGAGTCAAAATGCATAATTACAAGTTTAATGTCAGAAACATCTGCTCTCTTATCCAGTGGGAGCTTGAATAATCAGGCCTCAAACCTAAGTACTACAGAACTGCATTCTATAATGACATTTGGTCATTACAAATTTTGTCAGCTTCATTTAATTTATTATCAAAGTGCAGCCCTGGGTGTTGTAAAATGTCACAACTAACTTTGGATCTCTGCAACGAAAGGCTATGAAGTTGTGAGTGGTGTTCACTTAATATGAAAAATTAAGAATGCTACAGCATCCATTTTGGGACATTCTCATTCCTCACTCCTCATCCCTACTTCTCATCCCTGCTTCTCATCCATCATACATTGTCCCTACTTCTCATCCATCATACCTGCTTCTCTTCCATCATCCCTAATTGTCATCCATCAATCCTACTTCTCATCCATCATACATCATCCATAGTTCTCATCCATTATCCCTACTTCTCATCCATCATACATCATCTCTTCTTATCATCCATAATACCTGCTTCTCTTCCATTATCCCTAATTGTCATCCATCATTCCTACTTCTTATCCATCAGACATCATCTCTACGTGTCATCCATCATCCCTGCTTCTCTTCCATCACCCTTACTTCTCATCCATCATCCCTACTTCTCATCCATCATCCATCATCCATCAACCCTACTTCTCATCCATCATCCCTACTTCTCATCCATCACACATCATCCCTACTTCTCATCCATTACTCCTACTTTACATCCATGATCCCTACTTCTCTTCCATCATCCCTACTTCTCACCCATCATATATCATCGCTACTTCCCATCCATCATCCCTGCTTCTCTTTCATCATCCCTACTTCTCATCCATCATCCCTGCTTCTCTTCCATCATACCTACTTCTCTTCCCTCATCCTTGCTTCTCATCCATACTTCTCTTCCATCATCCCTGCTTCTCATCCCTATTTCTCTTCCACCATCCCTACTTCCCTTCCATCATTCCTACTTCTCATCCCTCATCCTTGCTTCTCATCCATACTTCTCATCCATCTTCCATCATTCCTACTTCTCATTCCTCATCCATCATCCCTACTTCTCATCAATCATCCATCAGTCATACCAACACATTTTCAGTTTTGTGAAACACACCTTCACAACGATTGGTTGGCAACAGCCAATCAGAGTTACGAGAGAGGCCACAACAAAGTCTTGTTTGTTTCAGCGGCTATTATTGAGGTAGGAAGCAAGCCTACCATGATGCTGAAGAGCATCTGATAGTGTTACAGCCAAATGGGTGGACTGGAGCTGACTTATTATTATTTGATATAGCCATTGTCCCCAGTGGTGGTTTAGGGTTCCACCAACACAAGGGCCAGTCACAGGCGATGTCTCAGGCAGAGAAATGCACATTTCATCAGCAGTGCAAAACTAGTTCTCTCTGGATCTGTGCACAGGAAGAGCAACATGGGTTCACCTACTGTAAAAACCGTTGTGGTAGACTGCCAGTATTGAACACAAAATTGATGCATGCCATAGGAGAACTGTGTCAGTGGCTTGGAGGACTGCAGCATGAACACGTGTAATTGGTAACTATTAATATGATGTACACTGCAAGCATAATGAGGTTAACCCCTTAGCTGCTGGGCCTTTCCCCCCCCAGTGCTGAGCCCTTTTTTGGCTATTTGGGGTAGTTCGCACTTAGGGCTTCATAACTTTTTGTCCACATAAGCTAACCACGCCAAATTTGCGTCCTTTTTTTCCAACATCCTAGGGATTCTAATGGTACCCAGAGTTGGTGGTTTCCCCTGGAGGAGACCAAGAAAATAGCCAAAATACATTGAAAATTTAGTTTTTTCCAAAAAAATGGGAAAAAAGGGCTGCCGAAGAAGGCTTGTGGTTTTTTCCCTGAAAATGCCATCAACAAAGGGTTTCTGGTGCTGAAATCACTATCTTCCCACCTTTCAGGAACGGGCAGACTTGAATCAGAAAACCAAATTTTTCAACACAAATTTGGCATTTTACTGGGACATACCCCATTTCTACTATATTTGGTGCTTTCAGCCTCCTTCCAGTTAGTGACAGGAATGGGTGTGAAACCAATGCTGGATCCCGGAATGCTAAACATTTCTGAAAACTAGACAAAATTCTGAATTCAGCAAGGGGTCATTTGTGTAGATCCTACAAGGTTTTCCTACAGAAAATAACAGCTGAAATAAAAAAATATTGAAATTGAGCTGAAAACAACAGCCATTTTTCTTTATGTTTTACTCTGTAACTTTTTCCTGCGATGTCAGATTTCTGAAAGCAATATACCGTTTTGTCTGCTGGACTCTTCTGGTTGCGGGGATATAAAGGGCTTGTAGGTTCATCAAGAACCCTAGGTACCCAGAGCCAATAAATGAGCTGCACCCTGCAGTTGGTTTTTATTCTATACTGGGTATACAGCAATTCATTTGCTGAAATATGAAGAGTGAAAAAGAGGTATCAAGAAAACCTTTGCATTTCCAAAATGGGATCAAGATAATGTTTTCAGGAGCAGTGGTTATTTGCACATCGCTGAATTCCGAGGTGCCCATACTAGCATGTGAATTGCAGGGCATTTCTCAAATAGACGTCTTTTTTACACACTCTCTTATATTTGGAAGGAAAAAATGTAGAGAAAGATAAGGGGCAATAACACTTGTTTTGCTATTCTGTGTTCCCCCAAGTCTCCCGATAAAAATGATACCTCACTTGTGTGGGTAGGCCTATTGCCCGCGACAGGAAATGCCCCAAAACACAACATGGACACATCCTATTTTTTTTATAGAAAACACAGCTGTTTTTTCCAAAGTGCCTACCTGTAGATTTTGGCCTCTAGCTCAGCCGGCACATAGGGAAACCTACCAAACCTGTGCATTTCTGAAAACTAGAGACCTAGGGGAATCCAAGGAGGGGTGACTTGCGGGGCTCGGACCAGGTTCTGTTACCCAGAATCCTATGCAAACCTCAAAAAGTGGCTAAAAAAACAAGTTTTCCTCACATTTCGGTGACAGAAAGCTCTGGAATCTGAGAGGAGCCACAAATTTCCTTCCACCCGGCATTCCCCCAAGTCTCCCAATAAAAATGATACCTCACTTGTGTGGGTAGGCCTAGCGCCCGCGACAGGAAACGCCCCAAAGCGCAACGTGGACACATCAAAATTTTTGGAAGAAAACAGAGGTGTTTTTTGAGAAGTGCCTACCTGTAGATTTTGGCCTCTAGCTCAGCCGGCACCTAGGGAAACCTACCAAACCTGTGCATTTCTGAAAACTAGAGACCTAGGGCAATCCAAGGAGGGGTGACTCGCGGGGCTCGGACCAGGTTCTGTTACCCAGAATCCTTTGCAAACCTCAAAAAGTGGCTAAAAAAACAAGTTTTCCTCACATTTCGGTGACAGAAAGTTCTGGAATCTGAGAGGAGCCACAAATTTCCTTCCACCCGGCGTTCCCCCAAGTCTCCCGATAAAAATGATACCTCACTTGTGTGGGTAGGCCTAGCGCCCGCGACAGGAAACGCCCCAAAGCGCAACGTGGACACATCAAAATTTTTGGAAGAAAACAGAGGTGTTTTTTGAGAAGTGCCTACCTGTAGATTTTGGCCTCTAGCTCAGCCGGCACCGAGGGAAACCTACCAAACCTGTGCATTTCTGAAAACTAGAAACCTAGGGCAATCCAAGGAGGGGTGACTCGCGGGGCTCGGACCAGGTTCTGTTACCCAGAATCCTTTGCAAACCTCAAAAAGTGGCTAAAAAAACAAGTTTTCCTCACATTTCGGTGACAGAAAGTTCTGGAATCTGAGAGGAGCCACAAATTTCCTTCCACCCGGCGTTCCCCCAAGTCTCCCGATAAAAATGATACCTCACTTGTGTGGGTAGGCCTAGCGCCCGCGACAGGAAACGCCCCAAAGCGCAACGTGGACACATCAAAATTTTTGGAAGAAAACAGAGGTTTTTTTTGAGAAGTGCCTACCTGTAGATTTTGGCCTCTAGCTCAGCCGGCACCTAGGGAAACCTACCAAACCTGTGCATTTCTGAAAACTAGAGACCTAGGGCAATCCAAGGAGGGGTGACTCGCGGGGCTCGGACCAGGTTCTGTTACCCAGAATCCTTTGCAAACCTCAAAAAGTGGCTAAAAAAACAAGTTTTCCTCACATTTCGGTGACAGAAAGTTCTGGAATCTGAGAGGAGCCACAAATTTTCTTCCACCCAGCGTTCCCCCAAGTCTCCCGATAAAAATGATACCTCACTTGTGTGGGTAGGCCTAGCGCCCGCGACAGGAAACGCCCCAAAGCGCAACGTGGACACATCCAAATTTTTGGAAGAAAACAGAGGTGTTTTTTGAGAAGTGCCTACCTGTAGATTTTGGCCTCTAGCTCAGCCGGCACCTAGGGAAACCTACCAAACCTGTGCATTTCTGAAAACTAGAAACCTAGGGCAATCCAAGGAGGGGTGACTCGCGGGGCTCGGACCAGGTTCTGTTACCCAGAATCCTTTGCAAACCTCAAAAAGTGGCTAAAAAAACAAGTTTTCCTCACATTTCGGTGACAGAAAGTTCTGGAATCTGAGAGGAGCCACAAATTTCCTTCCACCCGGCGTTCCCCCAAGTCTCCCAATAAAAATGATACCTCACTTGTGTGGGTAGGCCTAGCGCCCGCGACAGGAAACGCCCCAAAGCGCAACGTGGACACATCAAAATTTTTGGAAGAAAACAGAGGTGTTTTTTGAGAAGTGCCTACATGTAGATTTTGGCCGCTAGCTCAGCCGGCACCTAGGGAAACCTACCAAACCTGTGCATTTCTGAAAACTAGAGACCTAGGGGAATCCAAGGAGGGGTGACTTGCGGGGCTCGGACCAGGTTCTGTTACCCAGAATCCTTTGCAAACCTCAAAAAGTGGCCAAAAAAACAAGTTTTCCTCACATTTCGGTGACAGAAAGTTCTGGAATCTGAGAGGAGCCACAAATTTCCTTCCACCCGGCGTTCCCCTAAGTCTCCCGATAAAAATAATACCTCACTTGTGTGGGTAGGCCTAGCGCCCACGACAGGAAATGCCCCAAAACAGAACGTGGACACATCAAATTTTTTCAGAGAAAACAGTGCCTACCTGTGGATTTTGGCCTCTAGCTCAGCCGGCACCTGGGGAAACCTAGCAAACCAGCACATTTTTGAAAACTAGAAACCCAGGGGAATCCAAGATGAGGTGACTTGTGGGGCTCGGACCAGGTTCTGTTACCCAGAATCCTTTGCAAACCTCAAAATGTGGCTAAAATACCACGTTTTCCACACATTTCGGTGACAGAAAGTTCTGGAATCTGAGGGGAGCCACAAATTTCCTTCCACCCAGCGTTCCCCCAAGTCTCCCGATAAATATGATACCTCACTTGTGTGGTTAGGCCTGGTGCCTGCGACAGGAATAGATCACACAACGGTCAATGTTGGTCCTTACGTGAGGCAGCTGTTGACCCTGGGGTGATCCATTCCTGACACAGGCACTAGGTGTAGGCACTCAAGTGGGGTAGTGTTTTTATCAGGACAGGTGAGGAGTCCCTGGGTGGTAGGAATGTTGTGGATCCCAGCATATTCCTGTAGTTTGTGTGACAGAAATGCGAGAAAAATAGAGTTTTTTTTCAACATTTCAGCTTTGCAGGGTATTCTGGGTAAGAAAACTTTGAGGAATCCACACAAGTCACACCTCTGTGGACTCCCCCGAATGTCTAGTTTCCAGAAATGTTTGGGTTTAGTGTGTTTCTCTATATGGCCGCCGAATCCAGGACCAAAAACACAGGTGCCTGCCTTACAAAACCAGTTTGTTTTGCCATACACAATTTTGATGTCTCCACAATATGATTTGGGTTGTGGAATTTGGGGCTGAACTAAATTGGTGAGCTCCCAAGAGAGCACTCTCTCTCTGCTTGCCGCCGCATTCACCTGCTCTCTGGGTTGGCCTAACCCACTATTACCCAGTTGCACGAACAGCTTGCGAAGGGACAGCAGGACTGTCCTCATCACCTCCCTCATAATGTACTGGAAGAGGAGTTTTCGAATGGGACTCCTCTGACTGAAAAATCACTCCCAGAGTCTGCGCCATTGTCCTATCCCTCAGATGCTGTCTCAGTATCTGATGTCTCAGTCTCTGATCCTATGTCAGAGCGGTCCTCTATAACCCAAGTGCAGGCAGCAGTCATCCATCAAGATGCCATCTCTGCTATTGGCTAAACTGTTGCTCTAAAACACTAGCCTACGTAGACAGTCACAAAATCGATGGTGTGTGTGAGATACGTGCAACAGTAGAGGCCACCTTATCTGTGCTTCTTCCCTCAATCAGCACGTACTTTCAAGACACTCAAAAAACACCTTGTCACATACCATTCGTCACAGTCTTTAGCACCTCCTGCGCCCAGTCCAACAATCATTATTGCTGCTCCCACTCCCTCCTCCTCGGATTCCCTCATTACCACCCAGCAAAAGTGCCCTTCATCTCTCCATAGACTTTACTAATGTACTCAGCTATTTACATAAAATACAGATGTGCTCTTTGCAGTAGGCATATAAACCTTCTGCGCTTCTTTATGGCACTAAAACTGCCACTAGACAAGTCGGACCCTTTTCCCCCCAGGGAAACCACACACATATTGACAAAAGTGATGTATACATGACAGCCAACCACCTGAAACTCAACTCAAGCAAAACTGAAATAATCCTCTTTGGCCCTCACCAAAAAAACCTGGGACCCCCCATGGTGGCCCACCACGCTAGGCCCTGCACCCACCCCCGCCAACTACGCATGCAACCTCAGCATCATCCTAGACTCCTCCCTCTCTATGACCCAACAAATCAACGCTCTTACCTCCTCATGCTTCAACAAACTCCGTATACTGAAAAACATTCAAATGGATCCCCACAGAGACCAGAAAAACTGTCACTCACGCACTCATCAGCAGCAGGCTTGATTACAGAAACGCCCTCTACGCTGGCACCACTCTAAAACTCAAGTGCAAACTACACGCATCCAGAACTCAGCAGCACGACTCATCCTCGACCTCCACCGACACGAACACATCTCTCCCCACCTCAAATCCCTCCACTGGCTCCCCATTGACAAAAGGATCACCTTCAAGATCCTCATCCTCACACACAAATCACTCCACAACACAGGCCCTGCCTACCTCAACGAGAGTCACCTTCCACACCCCCACACGAAACGTCCGTTCAGCTGACCTCTCTCTTGCCTCTGACCCCCGCATCAAACACACCACCACCGGGGGCAGATCCTTCTCCTACATTGCACCCAAAACATGGAACGCACTCACAACCCACATTCGCAAGACCCAAAACCTACTTCTTTTCAGGAAGGGCCTCAAAACCTGGCTTTTTGAACAGTGAATCTCCTAGCCCCTTTCCCTCCCCCCCGTCCCCCCCCCCCCCAGCGCCTTGAGACCCTCACAGGTGAGTAGCGCGCTTTATAAATCTCTTTGATACAGATCTACCTATATATATATATATATAAATATATATCTACATAGATATATCTATAGATATATCCATGTACCTAGATATATCTATCTACATAGATATATATATATAGATATATACATATATTTTTTTTTAGTTGTTGTATGGTTTCCTTGGGGGCCAAAATGGCCCCCAGGGAAACCCTACAACATCTAAAAAAAAAAATGCCCCCACAGGGGGTCACCCTGCCCACGGGCGACCCCCTGTCATTTCATTTTTTTTTTTTGTATTTAAAAAAAAAAAAAAAAAAAAATCCCCTGGGGGGGGGGGCGCGATCCCGCCCCCCCCCCCCCCCCCCAGGGGGCACCTACCTTTTTTTTTTTTAAAGAAAATTATGGCGGGGGTGGCCCGTTTTCCGGGGGGGGCCGCCCCCCAAAAGTGAAATCCCTGGTGTCTAGTGGGGTTTCCTGGCCCCCGATCGCAGCTGTGCTGCGATCGGGGGCCAGGAAACCGTTTCAGAAGGCCTCATAAGAAAGGGGAGACTCTCCCCTTTCTTACGAGGCCTTTTCAAAATGTTTCCTGACCCCCCCGATCGCAGCTGTGCTGCGATCGGGGGAGCCAGGAAACCTGAAAGTGTTTCCTGGCCCCCGATCGCAGCACAGCTGCGACCGGGGGCCAGGAAACACTTTCAGGAAAGCCTCGTAAGAAAGGGGAGTGTCTCCCCTTTCTTACGAGGCCTTCCTGAAAGTGTTTCCTGGCCCCCGATCGCAGCTGTGCTGCGATCGGGGGCCAGGAAACACTTTCAGGAAGGCCTCGTAAGAAAGGGGAGACTCTCCCCTTTCTTACGAGGCCTTCCCGAACGTGAAAAAGGCCGTTTTCCCCATGAAAGCAGGAAGCGGCCGCAAGGCTGCTTCCTGCTTTCATGGGGAAAACACCTTTGCAACGTCACCGCCCCCCAAAAGTGAAATCCCTGGTGTCTAGTGGGGTTTCCTGGCCCCCGATCGCAGCTGTGCTGCGATCGGGGGCCAGGAAACCGTTTCAGAAGGCCTCATAAGAAAGGGGAGACTCTCCCCTTTCTTACGAGGCCTTCTGAAACAGTTTCTGGCCCCCGATCGCAGCACAGCTGCGATCGGGGCCAGAAACAGTTTCAGAAGGCCTCGTAAGAAAGGGGAGAGTCTCCCCTTTCTTACGAGGCCTTTTCAAAATGTTTCCTGACCCCCCCGATCGCAGCTGTGCTGCGATCGGGGGAGCCAGGAAACCTGAAAGTGTTTCCTGGCCCCCGATCGCAGCACAGCTGCGACCGGGGGCCAGGAAACACTTTCAGGAAAGCCTCGTTAGAAAGGGGAGTGTCTCCCCTTTCTTACGAGGCCTTCCTGAAAGTGTTTCCTGGCCCCCGATCGCAGCTGTGCTGCGATCGGGGGCCAGGAAACACTTTCAGGAAGGCCTCGTAAGAAAGGGGAGACTCTCCCCTTTCTTACGAGGCCTTCCCGAACGTGAAAAAGGCCGTTTTCCCCATGAAAGCAGGAAGCGGCCGCAAGGCTGCTTCCTGCTTTCATGGGGAAAACACCTTTGCAACGTCAGCGCGCCTCGCGGCGCGCTGACGTCACAAAGGGGCGGGGGGAGACACGGTAGCTTCCGTGTCTCCCGGGGGGAAAAAAAAATAAAAAAAAAATCCTCGGGTGCGACGCACCCGAGGATTTATTAATGCCCTTCCTGGTGTCGGCCACTGGTCGTGACCCGCACCAGGGAGGGTGTGTGGGCGTCGGCCAGTGGCCGACGCCCGCACTTAAGAGGTTAAAAAAAATTTATCAAAATATCTTTTCTGTTTATCCCAATATTCAGTAATTGCCAGAGAATGCAGTGGTAAGACCATGGATTGACCCAATAATACTGTTATAATTGTGAGACTTATCACTAATTCTTTTGTGCTGCAAGAGTGAAAATACAGTAATACATTAAAGACTAGTGGAATCAATGTTTTTACTATTCATTTAACAAACTACTGGTCTGGAATGTATCTACAGAATAAATGGTTACTGGTTCTACTCAACCCTTCCCTCATAGTTACCAGATTCAATCAGACATAGTGCTCAGACATAGGTGACATATATCAAAAAGTGTAATCATTAACAAACTCACCTACAGGCACCATTATAACAATGCAAAGGATAAGGATGCTGACAAGAATAACAATAATCCTGAACAAAAAAGTTTACTTCTGAGTGTTTCAGGTCCAGATGTACTAATCCCAGCTGCATACCAGGGATATGTAATTTGCGTACCAACAGGTTTCTGAATGGGAACGCACTTTGCAATGTGACCCATGTACTAATTGCTCACACCGCAAAATTTACATTTCCTGAGGGTTTGCAAAAAAGCCAGCCTAATTAATTTTAAACTGAAAGGTCGCAGTTTACAACCTACCCATGTGATTGTCTGCAAATGCAGGGAAGGAGGCCTGCAAGGGGCAGCAGATGTTCCTCCCAGCATTTGACTTGTCAGTAGCTGTTCAATGGTTTCCGCCTGCAATTTCAGTCACAAACTATCGCTGTGTCTTCCCCTAATCGCAAATAGTAAGGAGATGTCCTAATCAAGTGCCCTCCTACTTGTAATTTGTACAGGGTTACAAACAGTCTCAGCTGGTGTTGGGGCAAGTTGGTGGGGTGAGGAGGGTGACGGGGAGGACAGGGGGGAAGAAGGGGACGTGGGAAGCAACAAAAAAAAGAAAAGAAAAATAAAGAAACCTGCTGCATCGCTGCAACACCGTTCTTCATTGAATGCGTAGGCTTCCAGCCTGCCCTGCGGCCAATCCTAATGCTGCTCACATACTGCTGGCAGCATGAGAGCAGCATTAGGATTGGCCTGAGCGCCTGGCTTTGGGCTCCCAGGCAGACTCGGAGCCTGTGCCTGCTGTCTCAAAACCAGCACCACGGCTCGGGTTGGAGAGAGCTCAGTGCACAAGTGGGTTTGGCCATCCTGAGACGGCCGGGCAAACACACGTGCGCACTGAGGAGAGTGCACACCACTCCCCCCTCACTGCTGTCATCCCACATTGTCCCGTCCCCTTGAAGAATAAACTAAAAAGTGTGCCAAAATTAGCAGTGCTGCACTGCATCACTTTAAAAACACAGGGATGTGCCACAAGGATGCTCCACATTTATTAAAATAGAGCACCCCTGTGTTTTCCCCTACACCAGTGCTAAATGTAGCTGCCAGCTTCAATGCAGGCAACCTTGCACCATAGTGCAAGGGTGTCTGCAATGAGGGGATTGATTGTTTATATGCACATAGACAATCATTAATTGCCTTTTGCTCTTTATTTGTATGCTGCACAATAAAGTATTCCTCCTCATTGTGCCATTTTTGTCACTGCCATAGATTTACGCCTTCTTGTAAATCTGAGGCAGTGTCAAAAGCAATGGGTGTTCCGGTGGAACGCCCACAGCAGCACCCATTGCACGCCCCTCTGACACATAAAACTACGACAGAGGGGCTCATATGCACAAGGTGGCATTAAGACACAAAAAGTGCATTAGCGTCACTTTGTAAATGTGGGGCACTTCACAGCGCCACCAGAGCGTCACAAAAAATGATGCTCCAGTGGTGCTAGAGCCTTGTAAACCTGGCCCATGGTTTATTAATGTTTTATTTTTCACGTTTTGCAGCTGCAGTTGCTGGCGGGGAGAGTGGGGGGCCATGCTCCTCTACCACAGTGAAGGAGCAGGCGCTGCTTACAAAAACCCATGTATGACTCAGAAAGACTTTTCTGATCCATTAAACAGCGTTTGTAAATAGAAATAGGGTATTTTGCAACCACAAAATACCTTGGAACATCAGGCCCTCAGTTCACATAAGTGCTAAAATTGGTATATTGACTAAACTCAGTATTTAATGCAGTAAATACATTGTGGATCAACTTACAGTTAAATCACATACGCGCAAAAAATAGTATACACCTCATTTGCCTTATTTTGGCAATAGGTTGCCATTGCATAGGTCTTGCTGCCATATTTATAGATCTTCAAACCTCTGTGACTGCCAGCAGGCTAACAATAGAAATCAAAATGTAATAATATTCCTAAACAGGGTTTCCCGTTTCAAACTAGGTTACAAGAAGCTCCCAGGGTTATCTATTTCTTAAGGGTTCACAAGAGGCAATTTTAAGCTTTTAGTCATTTAACAACCAAAATAGCATTTTTTGCAAATACTCCCTTTTCATTACATCTTTCGTCAGGAATAGTTCAACTTTCATAAAAAATTAAAACTCTCCTGTTTGATCAAGAAGTTAATGCAGCCTCTGTTATTAGCTGTAGAGTCTATAGCCAACTACAAATGTGTTATGACTTCAATATATGAGTATCCCTTCCTGGCAATTATAGGACAATATTTAAACACAATTATGTGGTAGAATACCACTCATAGACCCATATTTATACTTTTTTAGCACTCCATTTGCGTCACTTGTTGACGCCAAAGCAGCGCAAACTTAGAAAATACAATAGTATTTTGTAAGTTTGCAACGCTTTTGCGTCAAAAAGCGGCACTAATGTGGCGCTAAAAAAGTATAAATATGGGTCTTAGATCCCTATGGGTGAAGTGATTAAGCTCATTGCAAGTTTTTCATAATATATAATACCATACAATGGTATTACATAACACAATGTCGCATAGCATAGAATAACAAAACATAGTATAATACAACACAACATAAAAGGAGGATCGATTGTATATTTTCATGTTCCTCTAAATCTTTGGGGTCTTTCCTATTGAGGTACTCTCTGGTGGGTAGGAGTGTTAGAGTTAGAGAGGCCTGTCCGAGATCTCCTATCTGCAGGTGATTTATGGAGCACCATCTCAAACCAGGCTACTCACACACACACACACACACGCACACAAGTATTGGAATTTTACAACAAATCTGTTATTCATTGTATGTAGTTCTTCTACAATGATACTTAGTAACAAGTCAGTGAACAAAATGGATAAATCTGTGAACACTAAATACACCCCAAACATGTATCATCACATACCCGTAAGCAATTATTTTAAATCTTTCTTACATTACAGATAGCTGATTTACAGCTTGTTAGAAATTGGGTTTCTGGTTGGCAGAGGTAGGCACCTTGTCCAAGCAGGAACCACAGTCCTACTGAGGGTAATCAGATACACACCCTAAATGAACCTGTTTACCCTCTGGTAGCTTGGCACAGAGCAGGCAAACTTAACTTAGGAGGCATATGTAAAATGTTTGTGCAACACTTAAGACACACACCGGGTTGGAAAAATAGATCTTAATTTAATGAACAAAACAAGACCAAGATTCTAAAATCCAATAAGTAAAATTTGAGATGTGAATTTTTAAAGAATATTTGTAAATGTAGGACCTTATTCAGTATGGCAAACTTAGACCAAAAGTCTTAGTTTAAACCACAAATGATGAAATAGATGAAAAGTCTAAGTTAACTCGTGGTAATGGTAGATGTTTGGTCTAAGTTTTGACTTTTGGTCTAAACTTATACCAAATGTCTAACCTTAGACCAAAAGTCTAACTTTACTATGAGTAAAGGTAGACTTTAGGTCTAAACTTACACTTTTGGTTTAAACTTACACTTTTGGTCTAAGTTTACCTTTGTGAATCAGGCCCGTAGTGCTTAGAAGCCTAAAGCACCAATCAGGTCTATCTGGTTGCAGTAGACCTGGTCAAATCTGAAAAGTCAAGCCTACTATGATGGAGCATGGGTCAGATACAGGGACCAACCTTGTCCAGCTGAAAAAGTGCCTTTTGGATGGAGGATGCATCGAAGTCAGAGACCTGACGCAAGGAGCGGAGAAAGCGCAGCGCAGGTGATCAGGGAGTCCTTTGGCCTTGAAGGCGATGCATTGTTGTTGAGCCCCACAGCCGGTGATGCGGAGTCCTCGAGCAGCGATGCATCAAAGGAGAGGCGTCTATTCTGACCGGCGCAACAGCAGCCATATATGGATTTTGCTGGTTCAGCAGGGAAACCCACTTCCAAGGGTCCAGGACTGTATTGGCACCACTTGGAAGGGAGGACTCACAGTTGCTAGAGGCCAGGCGTTGTAGATTTGCTGAAAGGCTTTGATGTCCCCTAGTCTTCAGAAGAGGAGGCAAGAAGACAAGCTCTTGGAGTCACTCTTAGTTCAAGTGCTTTAGGTCCAGTCCTTCTCACCCAGGCACAGAGGGCAACAGGCAGGCATGTCAGCACACCATAACAGCAGTTCTTCTAGAGCAGCAGTCCAGCAGTTAACAGTCCTTCAGCAGCACAGCAGTCCAGAAGTGGACTGATTTGGTAGGGTCAAATGTCCAGTTCTTACACCCAGTAGGGTTGACTTCAAAGAGGGGTCTTTGAAGAGCACATATGCCCTCCCTTCCTGTCTTTGCTCCAGACAAACTGAGGGGGTTAAGCAGAGTGGGGGCAAAGGTGCCAAAAAACCAATATAAACATGCCCCTTAATTTAAGCTTTTGTAATACCAGAAAGCCCATTTTAGTGTCAAGCAGGCCTGTTTTATGGCCCTCTCATGCAATAACCCTCAATGGCCTAATTAACAAACAACAATGTGTGTAATATCCTCTAAACACATGCAAAAAGCTATGTCACACCTTAATATTCTAATTTATTTTTGCAGATAATATAAACTAGAATTAGTCACGTTAAGTTAAAAATGCCAATGCTTCACACAAGTTCTATCCTATTGTACAAATTTCTTCAATGCCATTTTCAGGATAAACAGTTCCAACCAAGTCAAGAAATGTGAAGAGTAATTGCACTCAGAGTAGCTTAGACATTTTAATTGATGCTATTTAAATCTAACAATCCTACTAGTATCTACTTTTTTATTCACTAATCAGAAGTTGCATTAACTCATTACAGATTGATGCTATTGAATAAACAAAGTTAATGTTATATAAAATGTATGTAGAAGAAATTGCAGCTAATTGCCTATGTAAATTGCAACTAGTTACTGCCCCTTCATTTTGAAATACCTGCTAAATTGCAGGAGTAAATATATATATGCCTCAATCAGAACTTGTTCTGATGTAATGGCTTAATGTTTTTGACTTGATGCACTCCTTTTCTTTACACTCTAGCTATAGAAATAGTCAATCATGTGACAGGTGTATGGTACATCTTATAAACTGTGTAAGATGAATAGGTTGATGTCAGATAAATACCTTCGCTGTCAAAATAAGAGTGAGGATAACTGGCCAAGTTTGTCTTTGATGAACGTATTCTATGATTGCTGTAATGATATTTGTGTCTCTAGTTGGTAGCATGTGTGATGCTGGCAGAGCTTACTCCAGCACAAAATGTATTTTATCCATGCTGGTGACTAGATCACTTCTTGTGCCATATTAAAAATGTATTACAACATTTGATATTTCGAGATAGGGTCAAAAAGGTGTGATTTGCAGTGATGATTTTGAAGAGCTTTGACATGGGAATTGAGAAATTGAAGACATTTGGTAAGATATGGGTCAGATTTATTGCACATGAAATATGAGGTAATATTGCATAGCTTGTCCTATTTACAACTTTTTGAAACGTTTTTTCTAAAGATACGAAGGTGTTAGGTTGAGGCATTTTTATATATTTTTTTATTTGTGTGCAAAAAGTTTCTGTTTTGCTTCTAAAATGTATTATTTTCTCTTCTCCTCAGACTCTCTAGACTGTTTGAAGTGCCCAAGTGACCACTGGTCAAACGACAAAAAAGACAGATGCATGCCAAAGAGAATTGAATTTCTGTCCTATGAAGAGCCACTGGGTTTCACCTTGGCTTCGATTGCCATCTTTCTCTTCTTCAATGCCACTGGCACCTTGAGTATTTTCATAAGTTATCGAGACACCCCACTTGTCCGGGCTAACAATCTACACCTCAGTTACATTCTTCTTGTTGCCCTCATGCTGAGTTTTCTTTCTTGCTTGGTTTTCATTGGTCGGCCAAGTCCATTGACCTGCATGCTCAGACAAGTTACCTTTGGTATAGCCTTCTCAGTTGCTGTTTCCTGTGTGATGGCTAAAACAATTGTGGTAGTAACTGCTTTCAGGGCTATCAAGCCCAACAGTGCCTTTCGTCGATGGAGTGGCACCAAGACTTCTTACCTTATCGTCATGGTATGCACTGTCATGGAGTTTGCCATTGGAGTGATCTGGTTGGGGAGTTCACCCCCTTTCCCAGAACTTAACAACAGTGTCAGCCATTGGACAATTATAGTTGAATGTAATGAAGGTTCCTTCTTAATGTTCTATTGCATTTTAGCTTTCTTGGGAGTCTTGGCCTTTATAACTTTTGGGATTGCTTTTATGGCCCGAAATTTGCCAGACACATTTAATGAAGCTAAGTTCATCACCTTCAGCATGCTGGTATTCATCAGTGTCTGGCTTTCTTTTATCCCTGCCTATCTCAGCACCAAAGCAAAATATCTAGTAGCAGTTGAGATTTTTGCAATCTTGTCCTCTGGGGCTGGCCTCATGTATTGCATCTTTGCTCCCAAGATGTACATCATCATGTTGAGACCAGAACTGAACACAAGAGAATGCTTAGTCCGAAAATCAACAATGTTTTCAATAACCACAGTAGATAAAAATGGTGTTTGAACAAAAAATATGCATATTTCATCATTAAAAGTCTGCAAATGGGTTCATAAGCATGTACTGTAAAGCATGTACTGTAAAGCATTAAATTGGAGGTAAGCATCTCTATGATGAAGGCTCAGACTGCTAAGTGCATCCAGCTTAGTGCTAGTTTCAGGGTCTATAGTCACAAATCTCAATATTATTGAAAAACATCTCCACTACAAGTGAGAGCTCAAATGGACCAACCATTCAGGAGAGTCAGGACAGGAATACTTTGGTTTTCACTCAGTCATTGCATAACGTGAAGACACCAATGAACAACCTAATTGCACAAACAGGTATGCCTTTACTCAGCATACCTAAAAGATTAGTGACATTTGCAAGACCTAACACACTGTTGAGACAGCATTGGAGTTAATCCACAAGCTGAATAAACAATTTTAGGGGGCAAAGACATACACAAAATAGGACTGGTAAGGAAATGCAGTGTTAACAAAGGTAGTATACAGGTTTGATTTTTTAACACACATGTTCACTGGGGCTACGTCCATGCAAGTTCATCTGCAGAAGATTTACACAACAAGGTATCAAGGGGCTCCCAATACTACTGGACCTCTCATCTGCATTTGATACCATTGCTATTGCTCTTCTCTTGCAGCAGCTTTATTGAGTTGGCATCAAGGACGCCATTTTGACCTGGATCATTTCTTTACTTTCCAATGGGTCACAAGCGATCCATCTTGGCAATTTCCATTCTCCTCCTTGGGGACTATAGTATCCTCCCAGTTCTATATGTATGTGGGCCAATTGATCCATACCCTCCTCTCATTTCAAGTAAAGTTGTGCTTTTTACTAAGACATCACTCGTCTCATTTGTCGACTGGCCAGTCTTACCCACCTGGCTGCATGAAATGGAGTTTTTGAAACTGAACTGCAGGCAAGACTAATTCTGCTTGGCTTTAGTGAGATCTTAAAGTTGTGACCCTCGTTTTTGGCCTTTATCTCCTGGCATTTGCCCAGTAATGGTCTCTTCTGTCTGCAATTTAGAGATTATTCTGGACTTCAAACTTTCATTTGAACCCCAGATTAGCGATTGCAAGGCAGTGCTTATTCCATATTAAACAGTTTTTTAAGGGCCCTTTCTTTTCACACCCTCCCAGAGTGATATTTTGGTAATACCTTTTTACAGTCCAGATTCGAGATACTGTGGCCTGTCAAAAAATCATTAGACAGATTGCAAATACTCTAGAATGTGGCTGCCAGGCTGGTGTTCAATTGGATATAGATTGATCACATGACCAAATCATGCTACAGATTTCATTGGCTACCTGCCTGTAAGTGTTTTCACTTCAAAGTTGTCTGCTTAGTGAATAGTTTTTTTTTTTACTGTGACTGCCCTGCATTCTTCTCCTGCAAATGTGAAACATTCATCCCATCTAAGCAGTTGGGATCCTCCAACAATGTGCTGTTTTCTATTTCAAAGTTCATGCTCCAAAACTGGGGTGTAAAATCCCGCCAGAATCTTCACTTTTGTTGGTCAAACTTACTACACTTTCTAGTAGAGCAGAAGTTCTGGAAACTGCTTAAAACTTTTTCTGTGCATTAACTAAATGTAGTCCCTTTCATATCCGATGCTCCTGCAAGAGAAATATTTAGAACCAAGAGACTCTACCCATGAGTGTAAAGCATATAACCTAATAATAAAAAAAAAAAATAACAACGTGGATACACTGAAACTCTGGAAAAAAAGGCCCTTGTGAACATGCGTTGGACACCAATGGAAAGTAATCAAACAAATGTGAGCTTACAATAGAATGACATCAGACTGTACCAGCAAATGGTGACATTTTCTAATGCTTGTAACTATGGGGCAGATGCACGTAGCTTTAGGTTTGTGATTTCCTAACAGCAAATTTTTGCGATTCACTAATAGGAAATCGCAAACTGTTATACACTACAGTGTATTTAGCACTGTTTGCAGTTCCCAAATGGGACAAAAGGGACCTGCATCATTAAAATTCATGAGGCAGGTCGCAATTTGTGACCCATTGGGAATGGCCAGCAATCACAGGGATGGTGGCCTTCTGGGGTCAGCAGACCACCATATCTGTGACTGCTTTTTTAATAAAGCAGTTTTTTTATGCAGCCCATTTTCCATAGAGGAAAACAGGATGAGTTACAGAAAGAAAAATGAAAAGTTTTCTTTTTATTTTTTTAAGAGCAGGCAGTGGTCCTTGGGAGCACGGATTGCTCTTAAAACATGTTTGCACCCACATTCACAAAAGGGAAGGGCTCCCTTGGGGACCCATTCCCAATTGTGAATGGTTACCATCAACTTGAAGTTAGTGGTGATCTGCGAATATTCTGTGATTGCATTCCTGTTCGCAAAACATTTCTACATACCAATGCAACTCGCTGTTAGGAAGAGACACCCTTGGCACGGTCCTTCCTGATAGGAAGTCACAAACCCATCTCTGCAAGTTGGTAATAGTTTACTGACTCGCAAAATAGGGTTGGTACATAGTACAAAACCATTTAGCATCTGGCCTAAGGGCCGGATGTATGTAGTTTAATGTCTACGATTTCCTAATACGATTCTTAGCAATTTACTATTAGGAAATTGCAAACTGCGATGTATGACACTGTATATGACACTATTAGCGCTTCGCAGTGGGTCACAATGGACCTGCCTCATCAATATTCATGAGGCAAGTCGTAATTTGCAACCCATAGTGAATGGCTACAATCACAGGGATCATGGCCTGCTGGGGTCATCAAACCACTATGTCTGTGATTGCTTTTAATAAAACAATCTTTTTTTTGGAATGCAGCCCAAAAACTGGATGCATTACAAAAAGAAAACTGAAAAGTTTTCTTTTCATTTTGTAAAAGTAGGCAGTGGGACCACTGCCAGCTCTTAACAAACGTTTGCACTCCCATTCACAGATTACCGCCAAGTTGGTGGTAACCTGCAAACGTTTTGCAAACACATTCCCAATCGCGAAACATTCCTACATACCAGTGTGACTTGCTATTAGGAAGGGACACCCTTGGCATGCCCCTTGCTAATAGCAACTGGCAAACCCTATTTTGCAAGTCGGTAATAGGTTACCGACTTGCAAAATAAGGATGGTACATGGCAAAGAGCTTTTTACCAGTCTCAAACAGCTTCATACATCTGGCCTTATGTTCTTTGTGACATCAAGGAGCAACAAACAAATTGGCTTGATTATTGCAATATATGAGAAATTATTAAAACAACAGTGGAACCGGCGATTCCTCAGCTCATGGATAAGTCTCATTTATTTGCTTAAAGGGTCAATACCTGATTAAAATTACTCTGTTTATCTCACAGTGTTCCATGCATTCTTGACCTTCAGTTTCCATTTCCCAGTCGGTGCCTTTTTTGCCTCAACACATGTCAAAGCAAGCGCACAATACCACATATTTCGATCTACTTGCACCCCAATTTAAATACATGTATGGAAATTATATGCCATTAAATAGAATTTATCTTACTTTTGTTTGAGCAAATATGCCCCTTTAAAGTTTTAATTAACTGCTTATGAATGTGAATTTAACAATGATTCTGCAGATACTATGGTGGATAAGAGACACAAGGAGAACACTTAATAATGTCCTCTCCAATTCAAATATTATGAAAACTCGAAGGAACTCTTGAGAAATTAACTTTTAATTTTAAGGCTACAATAGTGCTTGTGAGGAAAGTTAGTCAAATCATTGTGTGGTAGTATATTAAGATCTCAAGGTTGGCCATGGGCTATTAAGCTTATGAATTAATGAAACAATGAGTTACAAACAAATCTACTGTTTAATATTTTGGTAGAGGCCTCAGCTCTCCCTTGTAGCATCATTCCTAGTTGCATGCACACTCCACTTTGTTGCGTCTCATTGCAGTGGTATGGTGCACCTATGGACAGGCACAGTTCAAATAGGAGATTCAGTCCTTGGTGTTTGCTGTACAACTGGCTGTATTCACTCACTCACATGCAACATCATATCAGTCAATATGAGACGCACCTCAGTAGCTTCATAGGGAAAAAGCCTCTCAGTCCCCCTTTCATGAAGTTGTACTACTAGGAACCGGCCATTTCTTGCTGGGAAGAAGAGATCACTGGAGTTCTGAATACTGCTGTCATGTTTGGAAGACAAGGGAAAGACTTTGAAATGTGTGCCAATAATTATAAAAGGCCCTGCAACTGCTAATGGTGTGTATTTTCTCACACTTTATGATCAGAGGTTAACTTCTAACCCCAGTTCACTTTGAAATCCTGAAGCATCTCCACAGGAAAGGGGCCTTATGAGCACTCACAAATCAACACTGTGCACACTCCTAGACAGGATCTGCTACAGCCTCATCGCTAGGATTATTCCCCATTCATCAGGGCACTACTATCCCTAATATCTCCTCCTGCAATCACTTTTCCTCAAAAGCAAAACAACACTAGCATTGCCACCTTAAACTGTATTCCTGAACTCTATTTCTCTGCTATAAGTGAGAGATACAGTTTGCTGAGGGGGGAGGGGCAAGTTTCTACCCACAAAAATAGTTTAACATTCTGTAAATGGCTTGTAAGTTATAATTGTTACTTTTGTTTTATCCATTCCTCCAAAAATTAAACACACACACACACCAGCGTGTGCAGCCCCCCACACACACACACACAATCTGTGTACTTAATTTATTTTTCTACAAAACCAATGTAAACTACACATACCTTAGAAATTCAGAGGTTATAGTTATAACGTAAAGTTATGTTTTGAGCTCCAAAGAAAACTTACTTTAACTTGCACACTTCACAGCACTGTGTTGTGAGTCTCGCTAAATGAACCATAACTCACATTTCCCCATGCACTTCTTGAACCTTTTCATATTACATCACTTATACCATGTTAAATCATAGCATCCATAACAACACTCATAACATCTCAAATGACATAATTTCTGAGAACACTGTGCATGTAAGCAAGCGAGATACACTACCTTGTATGGTTCAGTAAATATAACTAATCTTAAACCTTCATTTTTTTCATTGCAATTGTTAATTTTTAAATGTGTTTCTAATCATATAAGTGTGTTAATCATGCTGTTAATTATTTTTTGTTTTGGTGCAGCAGTACTCTAGAAGTAGGCCAAACTCCATTATGAACATCAGTGCCATCTGCGTCATCGTTCTGCTGTCAATAGTGGTTCCTCAACAGTATCACAGTACCTCCGTAACATTTCACATGATATTTACACCAAAATGTTATTTTTGTAAGTAAAGTACTATCCATGTTAAGATGGCTAGTTTTGTTTCATAATGTTATATGTGTTACTATTATAACTCTACAGTATGTTTGTGAACTGTACAGGTACCAAAACAGTATCAAGATACTACCGCAATACTTTCACTTTTGTGAAACAGCTTTATATTGGCTTAGAACTCTGTTAGTTCTAGGAAAACTGGAAGTGTAAACCCCTTGTCCCCATTTGACTTTAAACTTTCAAAGGTGAAGTTTGTGCTCTTTGAAAGAAGGAAATCTTCTGTTCAAAAGCCACCTAGGATTTTCTGGATAACTGTAATTGCTGAAGAAGCTGATCCTGTGCTGTTGCAAGAAGAGGAACAAGAGTTGGGAAGAAACTGAGGGACTCCATATTATGGGAATTTTGTTCTTTGGCACCTCGAGGGAAAAAAGTTGATTTTAAACCTGTTACATGCAGCCTATGTAACAAAGTTATTTCCAGTGGGAACATTCAACAGTACTCCTTGGTACCACAGGAATGAGAGAACATCAGAAGGTGATAGAAGAGACTGAAGCAGGAACATCTGCAGTGGCCACTTCTTCTGTTACTCCAAACCCTTTGACTTCTTCCACTGCATCAGAACTTCCTCCACCTCCCGTTGCATCTGTCCCTCCAGTAGCCACTTCTAGTTTTTCTGCTCCATAAGTCCCTCCACCAACACCTGGTGCATCTGTAAAGCAATATGGAAGTACAGTAACATTCTGTTTGTTCTGTCATAATATGATTGTTGCAGGAAGAAAAGGTATGACCATCCATCGTAAGCGTATCATGGCTCACCAGCATCCTCCTCAACAGCCTTAGTTTTTTTTTTATTTGTTCTCCTCCTGTTTCCTGTTGAGGCTATTGTTTTGGTTGGTCATGTTGATCATGTAAACAAATAAAAACTTTCAGAAAAAAATGTTATTTTTAGAACTAACCAAATGTCTCGGACGCTAAAGATCCTCTACCGATATCACTTATATATTTTCGTGTATCAGAAATACTTAATTGTAATTAATTCAGAGATAAATGGTAAGTGTAAGATAAGTTTAACATGTGTCTTGTGGTGGCTTCATTGTAGATAGTAAGTTAATATTATACTACTACCACAGTGATTTCTGATTGTATTTAATAAACATAACACAATGTAAATCCATAATTGTTTTCCTTTATATGTGTTTGTAGACAAAACTTCCATTTCTGTTGCACTAGATTGCCATCATTTAGCACATTTCCAGTTCAAGATGATCATATGGTAGATGTTATCATGAACCGTTATTTTTTTAGGACTCTACCAAGTTCTTGTCATGCATCTGTATGTAATTGTAAGTATTCCACTTTGCTATCATGCTCCACAGGTAGAAAGAGTGAACGATTTAAGGTAACTCCTTTGATGTCATGTGTTGCTAAGCCACTAGGAGAAGTAACTACACAAGATAAATTAGAGCCAGTTAATGTGCATAAGTAGTAATCAATTTAATAAGAAATCTTTTATCTGTGGCTGCTTGTTCAGTTACACTTTGTAATGTAGGTCCTAAACTGTATACTCACATTTTCGATTTTCTTTTTTTTGTACAAATTTTAGCAGGGAAAACCAAAGCATAGCAGATTACACAGCCAGAAAAATAACAGAGGCGACGTAGAAGTCAAATATCAACATAAATAAACCAAGAAAGCAACATAGAAACAGCCAACTACTGACTCATTAAACAAATGCACAATTTATGTAGATTGTGTTGAGAGTAGAACAAATGAGATTAGAGGTGGGGGGAACCATATGGAGCAAGAAAGAGGGACTAATCACCAGTGTCCTGCACAGCAGACACATTCGCCAGCCAGAGCCGGATCAGAACCCAGCTGGGTCAACAAAGGCCTGGGTTCTAACCCTGAGCTGAGTCAGAGAAATATGACATTCCTGGATGACATATAAGCTTTAAACATATGTATTTGGACTTTATGGAATTGTTCTTTTCACACAGGTTACAGAGTACATTGGTGTGGCTCTGGAATCTGTAGACCAAGTAGAACTAGAGCTGTGCACTATGGTAGCCTTTCCATATAGTATAATGGAGTGTCACTATAGTCAAGACAGTAAAGCACACTGACTTTCCCTACATGTGTACACCCACAAAATAAGGCTTACTCCAGGCCACTACCCAACCCTGCGTAATCCCTTCTGTGCCAGACTACCTATGCCCAGTTCCTCGACAGGAGGCTCCCACATGCAGCCCTCAAACATGTGCACATGTGTGTTCACACATGTTCACCTGTAATCAGCCAAGTGGTAAATATGCACAGTCCATTTTAGCATGAGTTTACCATGAATGACTCACAGGAAATGAGGCTCCCCCAAAGTAAAGGGTCAGAAACCAGATGATCAAAAAGTGAAAAATCCAGTTTGATCAGATGGTCAGAAACACCTTCTTACATAAGCCACAGCCAGCTCATTCCTATTGGGAAAAAGTAGTCAGTCTGCATGGGTATTCTTTACCTAGTCAGCGATAACAAGTGACAAGAGGTTCTGACCAGACACCCTACTTGCCAGTTGTCCACTACCCCAGATAACTTATGCTGACTGTCGGTCGCTAAAACCACTTCCTTCACCCAGCCATGAGATCACTTCTCCCTACAGGGACCCCAGAATGCACTATGAACCCCATGGTTTTAAGTTGGATGCATCCAGGTCACTACTTGGCTACATGGACTGAGCAGAACTAGGCCTACGCTTACCCTGTGTAATGCAAAACAATCACCCCTCCACCCTTTTTGATAAGGGTACAGTGCCACAGCACTGACGCCTCCACAATGGATAGGTCTAGAACCCATCCCCTTGAGCCACTGGCTAATCCCTCTCTCTCTTCTGGGTCCCTACTAGGTCTGGGCAAAAAACTACTTACGAATAGACTCCGCACTCTACAGCAGAGCGGAGTTTTTTTCCCGTTGGTGCGCTCTTGGTGTCATTGCGCATGCGGGGGAAGTGCGAAGAGAGATGTGTCGACACTTGCAGGGCAAACAAGATTTTGTATCCGCCTGCGAGTTCCCGCAAGATTTTGCGTCTGCACCAGCGACTTCCGGCGCTTCTTTTGTGACGTTGGCGAGTGCAAGTGAGCGCGATCAACCACTGTTGCAACCTGAAGAAGCTTAGATCAGGCGTTAAAGGGAGGTTCCCATTGTTTTCAATGGGCCTCTGGGTGCTTTGTAGGCTTAGAGTCAACATTTGTTACGCTAATCCTGCAAAGTCCCCGACTAGCATAAAAAATTATGAAGCCATGGAGCCGTATTTTAAATACTGTGCACACATGGTGGCATTAGGGGGGGACTAAGGGGTGCAAGAAAAGTGGCACTGCACGGGGGGCAGAGATATTTTTTTTAAATTTCCCCTTATTGTGGTGGGTGGCCTGTAGTTTCAGTAGGGGCCTAGTTATTGTTTTACTTGTAATTTTTCTTCTTTAAAGGAAAAATGGTTTTGTTTTATAATAAATGTGTAATGTTCATTTATTATGTGGTCTAGTCTGCTAATGGGCCTTCCAGCTGTAGGCCCAGTACTAGTCATCATGGGTGCATGATGAAACAATGGTTGTTTTTGTATTGTATTTTGAAAGGAAACATCATTTAGACCATGGATGGCATTCAATTAAATAATTAAATAACAAAATGTTGTTTGGCGGTTTTTCACATTTTTGTTTTCTGCAAACACAGTATGATGGGGCAGTATATTTGATGCCTTTGTAGGATGTGTGTTTCTGTTGTGAAATGTACTTTCTTACCCATTGAATTTTCGTTTTTGGAATTGCTGACTTAATGCTGTTTTTTTCTCCTGTGTTACCCTACCAATGTCTCCTTAATCTGGCCACTGTGTGAATGTGTTTGCCATAGGCAGACATTTGTCTTTGTTCTCCATGCCATGTGGTCAGGTGCCCTTTTTGCATACTTAATTATATGCCTATATGTGTTTTTTGTTTTCTATTCATCCTGCCTGTTTAACCATGTGGCTTGCAGGCATTTTGTGTGGGCAGTGCAGCCAGTATGCTTTTGCCATGGTACTGCATGTGTTCTTTGTTGTTGTAGCCATGCTTTTTTGCTCGATGTTGTTGCTATTTGATCAGGTGACTGGCAGCCATTTTGTGTAGGCAGCCAGTATGCTTTTAAGCCTGCTTGTGTTCTCTGCTGTGACGATGCCTCCTTGCTGGTTGTTGCCGTTTGACCATGTGGCTGGCGTGCATTTTGTGTAGGCAGCCAGTGTGCTTTTAGGCCTGCATGTGTTCTTTGTTGTGGCCATGCCTCCATGCTGGTTGTTCTTTGGCCCTGTGGCTGGCTGTGCGCTATGCTTGAGCTGAATGATCATTATAAAATGTACTGTATGAACAGTGTTTTATATTATATTATATACTTTTTCTGTCACCTGCACCACTCCTTGCCTCTCAAATCCCAGTGGTTCCTCACAGTAGTCTCCTTCCCCTAGTACATCAGCAATTATATATTTTAATCTGTATTCTTTTTTAGTAATTCTTTCACAAACTTTATGTTATGTAATTGATAACAATAATGAATTAATTACATTTTTTTATGTTTTTTGTAATTTTTGATTTTTTAAAAAAAATAAACATTTTTATTTCATTTTTTATTTTTAAAATTTGTCTTTAATTTTTTTCAATGTTTTGCCATTTTCCCCATCCCCGTCTGCCATAGGTGCACAGCTGCAGAAAATTATTCAAGGATTATTCCATTGTCACCAGCACCTCCCTGAGAGCCACATGTCAACTTGATGCACAAAAAGCTAGCAGTTACATCTGTATGGTGCAGTTGTTGCTCTTTCCTATCCTTCCTGAGTGTACATGACGAGGAAAGTTTATGTTAGTGTGGTTTTACGAAGGAATACACTGTATTATTAATTTTTCACAATTTAAGTAACCTCTAAATGATACTGCTCATTCAACTACTACTAATTCAACTGCAACAATGCCACATTTCGCTGATGTTCTTCTTGCATGTTTCCTTTTAGGTGCACAAGAGAAGAGAAAGAGACATCAGAGACACAATACTGCCACACTCACAACACGGACATTTCTTCAGCTTGTGAAGCTAAGTGCTATTGCCAACTGACAGCTTCAAGATGGGCCCAAAGAAAGTGGCTACCAAGAAAGTGGTCTGTGATAAGATAGAGCTTCCCTTTACTGGTATGTCGCCCCAGACCTTTTTCAAGCAAAAACGTGTGCTTCTCACACCGGCTTCTGGGAAGCAAGCTGGAAGTAACACTCTTGCATCAGCTGTTCCACTCCAAACTAGGTCCAAGTCCATGTCTGAAACAGCTCAGCTCAGTTGACAACAATAGCTGCAGCCAGCAATAGTAGTTCCTCCTGAAGTAGGAGCACTCCAGGAAGATATTGAGCTTCATGCTGAGGAAGTCAAAGAAGCCCCTCTTTCACAAGATCCACTGTCCTCCAGACCTCTGACACCTTCTTCTTTAAGCTCCACTTCTGATGATCAAGACTCCACTTGGAAGTCACCTCAGTCTGAGACAAGCCAGGGTAGGTAAGGAGTGAAAATGAAGGTTCTTGAAAGCTTTAGAGTTATAGATGAAGAAGATGAGTATAACAAGTCTGTTGATGAACCAGTCATCATGGATGTTAGTGCAGCCCCGGTGGAATCCAACATTACCCCATCTTCTCAAACTCCTCTTAGGAATGTGGCAAAAATACCACCACCGACAGCTTCCATCTTTACAACAAGGCCCTAATTGCGACCTACATCCACAGCCACCTCAGTGGAAGTAGGCACTGTAGAGAGACAAACATAATCAAAACATCCACTTACCACCACTTCTTCTGACATTGGCAGTGGCATCAGTGTTAGAAAGTGGACCCCCCGTTTGGGACTTCTTTACAGTTAGTGAATATGACGGCCATATTCTCCAGTTGCTAAGCAAGTGTTGGGGTAAGCTTGGTAGAAACTATGGTGCCAGAGGCCAAACAACCCATTTGAGAAAACACCACACAATCTGCTGGGAGGCGCACCATTACAGCAAAAACCTGATGTGTGTTGGTGAAGGTGGTGGGAACAGGGAATCTGATCCCATCATGGTGGAAGGTGCAGGTGAAGAAGAGGGTGACATGTTCGTTACACAAATCAGCCATGTTCCCACAAGCACAGTAGTATTGTTACCCACATCAGCAATATTGCAATGGCACAAGAAGAATCAGAGTCAGGTCGAGACACCAAGGCAAGAACATACAGTGGCTGCCCCACTAGGACGCAAATTGAGCCTATCACCACCTTCTGCTCTCAAGAAGACGCCTACATCAGTGGCACCAGTAAAGAAAAGAATCCAGGCTACTATTACAGGCTTTAGGCAGGAGGGGCAGTACGATTGCAACCACCCAGCGGCACTTTTGTAAAATGGGAAGCTTGCTAAAATGTTAGCGCTGGATCTCCTCCCTTTTTCTTTTGTGGAAGGACTGGGTTTTCTAGAATTTGTGGCACCCATCTGCCCGAAATAGAAGGTTCCCACAGACAGACCTATTATGCCAGACTTGCTGTTCCAATGCTCCATCATGATGTTTTGGAATTGGTTGGATAAGCTTTGCAGCAGAGTGCTGTCCACACAATCTACTTGATGACAGACATGTGGACCAGATGCCAAGCCACTAATTACATGTGCATCACTACACACTGGACCTCTTATGTGGGGATTAGAGAAATGATATCTGCAGGTGTTGACACTGCTAAAGTTTTTAATCGTACTCACAACCATGCAACGGTAGCTGTGTTTACCATGAAGAAATACCTTACAGCTGCAAACTTCTTGGATGACTTTAACAACAAGGTCTTTGAATGGCTGCGCCCCAGAAGGCTTAGCACTGGATTTGTTGCCATGGACACTGGTAGTAATATAGTTAAGGCCATGTCAGATGGTGGCTATTTCAAGGTCCTTTGTTTGGTGCACTGCATCAACATCACTGTACAGGACTTTCTCAAAAAAGAACTCTGAGTCAGCAACTTACTGTCCAAATGCAAAACAATCTGCATTTATTTCGGCCCTTCTTTTAAAGCCTGGAAGCTGTTAGGATTATCCAGCGTGATCAGAGAATGCCAGGTAATGCACTCATACAGGAGGTGCTAACACATTGGCATTCAACTTATTACACGTTGCAACATCTGTCTGAGTAGTACAAACTGATCAATGAACATGTCAAAGAGGGGATGCAACTGTGAAACGTATGATCATTGAGATGGACCAATGGGGCTTGGTCAAATGCCTGACAGAGATTCTGCTTCATTTTTTAAATTTTCACACAGGGAGTCAGCAAGGAGGACTTTACCATGGGCCAGGCTAGCCCATGGTTTCATACACTGTAGAAACAGCTAAAGGAGGTGTCTGAAACATATGCAGGTGTGGATGAAAAAACAGATGTGCTGGAGTTGGTGGAGAACCTAACCCTTTGCTTATCTGTTAATAAAAGGCTGCAAAGAGACATTGGGGGTCATTCTGACCCCGGCGGTCATGGACCGCCGGGGCCAGGGTTGGCGGAAGCACCGCCATCAGGCTGGCGGTGCCCCGCAGGGCATTATGACCGCGGCGGTTTGGCCGCGGTCAGATGCGGAAAACCGGCGGTCTCCCGCCGGTTTTCCGCTGCCCAAATGAATCCTCCATGGAGGATTCTGACACCCCATACCGCCATCCTGTTCCTGGCGGTTCGCCCGCCAGGAACAGGATGGCGGTATGGGGTGTCGTGGGGCCCCCGTAAGAGGGCCCTACTTTGTATTTCAGTGTCTGCTTTGCAGACACTGAAATACGCGACGGGTGCCACTGCACCCGTCGCACCTTCCCACTCCGCCGGCTCAATTCTGAGCCGGCGTCCTCGTGGGAAGGGTGTTTTGCACTGGGCTGGCGGGCAGCCTTTTGGCGGTCGCCCGCCAGCCCAGTGCAAAACCCAAAATACCTCAGCGGTCTTTCGACCGCGGAGCGGTATTTTGGAGGTGGGAACTCTGGCGGGCGGCCTCCGCCCCCCGCCAGGGTGAGAATCACCCCCATTGTGTCATCCAAACATTACATCTGTGCCACAATTCTTGACCCATGGTACAAACAATTACTGGCCACTTTCATTCCTTTTTCAGACAGGGATCTTTCAACATACACAATTTGGATTGCTGAGCAAGCCAGTGACCTAGAAAAAGAATGGCTGGGAATTAGAGGCCCACCCATGGGCAGAAGATCTTGGGTGCAGCCTACAACTTCCACAAAGCCAGCGGACAGTCCTTTTGGCTCACAGCAGCTAAAACCAACACCAGCAACAACAACAGGAACAGGAGCAGCAGCCCCTAAATCTGCATTTCATTGCTTTCTAAAGGCAGGGCTTTAGTCCACTGAAGAGGCAAAGGCAAAAGAGGCTGAGCAAGGTGGAGCACCAATGACTATTGAGAGGATGACCCAACGGCCTACCTGGATGACCCAACGGAGGTCTATCTGGATCAAAATCTACTGATGTATTGGTATGAAAAGTGGTGCCAATTGCCAGTGCTCAGCAGGCTGGCAATAAAGTCTCTGGCTTGCCCTGTAGCCAGTGTATCTGCTGAACATGTGTATAATGCAGCTGGTGCAGTTGTCAAGGGGAAAGGGCCAGTCTCTCGCCCAAAAACATTGAGAGATTGACCATGATCAAAATGAATCAGCATTTTATACCCCCGAATTACATCATAGCTGAAGTACAATAAAAGGAGGATGAGGGTGATTGGTCAGACTCCGGTCATGGTAGTGTGTTAGCTGGTCAACTTCTAGAGGAACCACCTGAGTCAGAGGACAAACTCTACTTCCTTCACTACTGAGTAGACCTGGGCCACCATAGAACTTTCTATCTACATATGGCTTTGAAAAAAAAAGAAAAAAAGGATATAACTAGCTGGGGAAACATTATTATTTTGTTTGTTTAGGTCTCACTGACTAATGAACTGCCACAGTTTTAGGGACATGTATGGCCGGATTGGAGTTGGACCAGTGTGCAGTGAAGAAGCCCTCCCCCAAATCCCTTCAAGGACATTGGAGAGACAATGCCTACCTCCACCTCATGCCTATCCTTTCTTTTATCCCCTAGCAGTACTTCCTCTGCTATTTGATTTACAACTTACTGGCCAATGTGTGTTTCATTTGATTAATCAAACAGGATCAGCAATGTAGCACCGATGAGTGATATGAGTGATTCTTTTTTCAATGTTGAGATGATTCATGTGGTGGCAGATAGTGAGAGTGGGTGTTTAATGTTTAACTATAATTATCATGCTTGATTGTGTTTGTGATTGATTTACAATGTTGGTGGCCTAATGGGTGATCATTTGTTTCCTTAAGGTGATTTTTTTAATTCCCCTTTAACACTCAGCAATATTTGTTTGCCGGTCTCACACTGCTTTGTTTTCTAGTTCACACTTCTCAAAGATCCGACCGGTCCTTTCAGCTAATAAAAACACATGCCTAATTTACATAAAAAAACTACTCAATGTTTCTCTTGTTGCTCAACACAGCATTGCGCTACAGGCTGCTCTATCTCAATTGGGCCGGGAGCCTGGGCCTCTCGGCAGGAGTCGGTACAGAGGTGGATATAATCTTTAATCAGAGTCAGGAGAATGATAAAAGGACTCACAGTGTGAATTGACAACGTCAACAACTGTCAGAAAAAGGAAGTTATCAACTCCATGGAAATTAACATGGATGATGACTCTTAGAGGCCTACTCAACTCTGTGGACTGGTGAGAGATCCGTTGATTGCTTGATTTGGGTAATGCAATGCTACTGCTTGTGTGTGCTGGCTGGCTTAAATTTGAAACTATATTGTTAGGTGGGGGGCTGTTGTTGTAGGTAACTTGAGGAGACAGACATGTGATGGATGATGTCACTTCTTCACATTATGCACGTGCTCTAGGCTAAATGTAATTATGATGATGATTATCATGAAAGTTGCAAATTTGATCATCCCCATATACATGCAGCCAGTTGTCTGTTATAGTTCGTTGTTGTAATTACTCTCACATAATTGATCACACAACAGTAATTAAATGAATGGTTGCAAAGGTCTACGCTCTTGCTCAGCCTCCTCTGAGTCTTCTTGGTAAACTACTCTTCAAGAAGCTTACCTTCCATTCTTCTTGATTCTAAAATATCATGATAATAATTTTTGTTTTACAATTCGCAGGCCTTCTCTTCTACTGCACAAAAGGCAAAAGCACCATAAGACTCATGCTTCCCTTTTCGAAGTGCTTCAACCAGGCAGGCACTGAAGATGGATGGGGCAATCGAAGAAAAATGCAGATGCACCATGCAATTTGGCAATACAGTATCATTTTCCTTTCAATAATCTTTTTTTAGAACCGTGTGTGTTTGCTTCACTGCAACATTATTTGCATTTACTCTTTTTCAAACCTAGGTGAAAGAACATTTTAAATATATAATAACTCTGATCTCTCTGGGGCTGATGGACCTCTTTAAATGCATGTAAGTTAACTGTGTCATACTCATTTCTTTCTATTCATTCCACAACAGGCTGATGATCATTGCCAAGATGAATATTGTGTTTTTGTACTGTTTGTCTTTTTGTCACACCTTTCTCCAAATCCACTTTCCCATCCATTCATCAAATCCCTATCCTTCTCCCCCCTTGCTGTGTGATTTATTGAGGTGTGACTTAATAATTGAAACCATGAATTAATCACACACTTGGTGGGGTGGATGTGGTGGAAGCAACACCAACTCAGTGTCCAGGATCTTCTTTTGAGTTCACTTAGGGGAGAGTTGAACCTCACTTCTAATGACTTCACTGTTAGTGCACTGGCATCCTACTACTACCACCACCATGAAACCTTGGGAAACCATGCAGCCTTCGCTTCATCTATTCAGGTAAGAGAACTGTTGAGCATTGTTGTACTTTTAAGCAATATAATAGTCACTGGCAAATCTTTCCCCCCACTCTTTATGGGTCAATATTGTTGCAGACTGCAGTGCGGAGACTAGGAGATTAGTAGGACAAGAGTACCTACCTGCATTACTAATTGTTATACACTATCAGCAGATTTCAAAAACATGCTGCACTAAAGGCAGCAGTGTGAAGTAAAACACCACAAAAAGATTTGAGGCATAAATACATTGAATAAATATTTATTAACCCTAACAAGAAGTTTATAAACCCACCCTTACCACTCACAACTGGCTCACCACTCTCCCCAAAAAAACCTCTGGGTCCTCAACCACTGTGAAAAAAACCTCAACTGTCCATGATAAAAGAAAAGTCCAATGGACCTGATCCCAAAAAACCACATTCCCACCCTCTCCACCCACAAAAAGTCCCACCCAGCAAAACAAAGGATTAAAAAATGGGCAGAAAATGGTACTAACAGTGGGCCAGAAGCTGTTTCAGGAGCCCCTCCACATGTGCCTGCCTGGCTTCTATCCATGCCAGCCTTCACAGGGCAGCAGTAAAGAAAGGGCGGCAGGTGACTGCCAGCAAGGTGCAGTGCCGATGTTGAGACTAAGAGGCTGGAGGCACTTGGGGCTGCCTGGTGCCCCGGGCATTGTCAGCTGCCGCCGCTGCCTCCTCCTCCTCCAGGAGCACCAGCCACTGATATTCAGCCCTGATGGCCTCCAGCTTCTGCTGCCACAGCTGGGCTGCTATTTCCTGCCTTGAAGGTGGACAAGCAGGAGTAGCTATATCAAGAAAGAAAAAAGACACATTGTAAACAATGCTCTGTGCAAAACACTTGTTTAAAATTATGTAGTGGAACAGTAGCGGTACCTTTGCTGGCCACATCAGGCCATTCGATTTTGACGTGATTAGAGTCACAGCCATTATCCACTATGGAATACAAGTGTTCTCTCTCCTGTGCTAAATTAATGCAGACGTGCTAGCTCAGCTGTCTCCCTAGTCATACTAATTAGTCATACTTTGCTACTGTCTGCAGCTGGGGCAGCTGTAATAGACCATCATCTAATTCCAATGGCCTTGCTCATCTCCAAAATGCCTTTCAATTTTACCCTGACTGCAAGGCAGCTGAATACTATGAATTATACCCATCATCTACTATAAAATCAATCATGCAGACATCCTGTCTGCCGTAAGTAGATGGTGGGAAAAGCGATACACTGCAGTACAGGTAAAATATAAAGGAATGGAATATTTAGCTTGTATTTGGCATGTTTGTCACAAACTATGTCATCCACAAACGTCAAGGTACTTACTTAGTCCCACTTTACTCCTTGGCCTCATCATTCTCCACCGCACATTGTAATTATTTTTTTCTCAGCCAAATACATTTTCCTGGCAGGAAGGAAAGGTATCTTTACTTACTCTGCTGCAGGGTACGTTAGAGGGGATTAGGCTGGGTATGTAGCGAAGACACTTTACTGATCATCATCATCATGTACCTAAGGTTTGGCTAGTAATGAGTCACTGTGGTTGGCAAATGTTGAAAAGGAACAATCTGAACAGATGCAAATCTGCTATGGAAGCCATAATGAAATATATCACTTGGCTAGAAAAATATTGCACAGGCAAAGAATGGATTTTTCAAATTTGTCAGAAGGCTGGGACAGGAACTTAAGAAAGATTAAAGGTGTGAAGTACTAGGAAGTGACTGTCTGAGCACTGTGAGTAAAGGGAAACTCACCTTGTTTTTGCAATGGCATGCATTAAAAAATGTGTAAATAAGTGACACATTAACTTAACTTAAGCAGACGCACATTGCACAGCCAACACTGCAGTACAGATTCAGCTGAATTGAACCATGCAGATGTAGGTCATCATGTGTGGCGCTGGTAAAATGTAATTGGTAGGGAGGGAGGTGATAATTAATGATGATGGGATACATTTTATCTGCCTCACTTGAAAAATACGGTGAGTCAAGGGGAATAGTCAGAAACACCACCTCAACCCTTTGAATCAAAGCTTTGCTAAAACCATGCCAAGCAAGTAAAGTAGGTGAGAAGAACACCCCTATCCATTCATCATTGCATTGTTCTTCTAGTATTCTTATTCTTCACCCTTGGCTTTGATACACACTATTTAAGCTTTTCATTCTCTCATCCAATCTTTCAACATTGAAAACCATCCATAGCCATCCAAATTCCAAACATGGCTCTCAACAAACCTTTCACCAACATCTATTTACCCAATACCTACCCATGCATCCTTTCACCCATTCACCCATCCAAGATCCAACCCACCCAAGGATTCCTTACACCCATCCAGGCAGGTATCCTTTCACCCATACCCTTTCATCCACTTAGGCAGGCATCCTTTCACCCGTATACCCTTTCATCCATCCTTCACCCATCAATGCATTCTGTCACCCACCTATATTATTATGCACTCTTTCACCCACACATCCTTTCACTCATATTATATTTCACCAATCCTTTCTCCTTCCATCCTTCCTTCACTTTCCATAAGCTCATCATAGTTAAATTTCATTATGAACCTTTGTTTGCTGAGTTGCAGATGGAAGAGGTCATAAATACTCAACTCCCACTGTATCTGCTAAAGCGGGGTGTTCACAAGTGTGTCAACACTAGTACACCCTTGCAATTACTAATTACTAATTGTCAATAGCAAGCATTTTGTCTTACCGCCGCCCACCACTGCCACTGCTGAGACTCCCCCTTTGACTGCTGGAACTGCCTCGTTTGCTGCTGTGCTGACGCTGTTGCTGCTGGCCCCAGCACTGGTGGTCAGTGTGGCTAGAAAAAAACATGACACATTTTAGATGTCAGATACGCCTCCCTCTATTGTTTTTTTTAAATAGCAAAACACAACCACAATACATCACTACAATTTGATTACAGTACCTTCTGTCAAAACATCAGGTGGGCATTTTGTTGGTTGGCAATTTTTGAAAAGCCAGGTAGTCGAGCCAAACAAAAACTTTTTCTAATCAAGGAGCAGAGCTATTGATGAATCAGAGTTTTTGAAGAAAAATAAAAGGGTGCAAGAATTGGTCAATGAAATGAAGGACATAAGGGTCCTCATGGTAAATCCCGCTTACCGCCATGGTGACGGCTGCCAACATAGCGTCGCGGAGGGGAACATCTGTTTGCCATATTATGACATATACGCACTAAACCAACAGAATACTGCCACAAACACATATCAGCCAGCCCAACGGTCAGTGTTAAAGTGTTGATATGAACACCCATACCGTTACACCAACAAAACAACGCTCACCACAATATGACCCACGAATCAAGATGGCGGGCATTCAATGGCAGAAAACAATTGGCGGTACACACCGACGCAGTCAGAATGGGCCACCAAAATACAAAACAACACAACATTGGCCAATATCAAAAACACACACATGACACTGATACACACACCTCACCCCCCCACAGCACTATAAAACACACACCCACATTACCCACAACCCTTTACAAACACCAAAAATTGCCACGAGACAGACACTTAAATCAGAGAGACAACTACACACACACCACAAACACCCGTTCATTCCTCATGGACCCGACACCCCACACCCTACCACATTACTCAACACCCTCTACACAATACACACCACACAACACCCATGTCCCCACTAAGGCACCCCGTTTCACCGATGAGGATTTGCGGGTCATCGTGGAAGAAATAGGCAGGGTAGAGCCACAGCTGTTTGGAGAACAGGTACAGCAAATATCCATTGCCAGGAAGATGAAGCTATGGCGGAGGATCATGGACAGGGTGACAGCATCCAAGAACAAGGGATGACATCAGGAAGAGGTGGAACGACCTACGGGGGAAGGTACGTTCTGTGTCAGCAAGGCACCAGCTCGCCATCCAGAGGACTGGCAGTGGACCCCCACCTCCTCCCCCACAGCTCACAGCATGGGAGGAGCAAGTCTTGGCAATCCTGCATGCTGAGGGACTCACTGCAGTAGCCGGAGGACTGGACACTGGTGAGTCAATAGTTACTACTTATCACCCCTCATACCTGCATGACATCTCACCCCCTCACCCTGACTCCCATCACTCCACTCCATCCCACACAGTGCATCTACACACATGTGACTAACCCCAATGCCAAGCCCTGCAATGCATACCAATGCATGTACAGCCCTCCCAGCCCTGCAGGTACTCCAATCACCAAAGCATGCACAGCATGGAGAAGTAACAATCACACAATACATCACCATACAGAAACAAAAGTGGCAGGGCAACAGCAATGATAGAGGGGAAGCTAGGGATGTACAATATGTCACAAACATGAAGCATAATATATCACTTACATCACCACAGGTGCCCCAGCCAATCCCAGTGGTGAGGAGGTGCCACGACTATCCAGTCCCCCAACAGAAGATGCCCCCAGTGGCAACAGTAACTCTGGACTTCTGGATGATCCCATCAGGGACCACTGGTCAGTCGGCCACCCCAGCCCACTCCCAGTCCACCATAGAGCCTCCCGCCTCAGTATCCACCACCACATTACCCACCCAACGTCCCCACATCTTCATCCCCAGGGCACATCAGTCAGCAGTGTGCCCACCTGTACAAGGACCCTAGTCCACACCTCACAGCCGTGACAATCAGGATCCTGGGGTCAGTGGCTGTGTGCACACCGTTCACGGGACACAGGCACAGGGACACTGGGAGGACAGCTGTGAGCCAGGGGAGGACGGGCCCAGGGAACCGACTCTCCAGGAGGCACCCACTAATGTCCTGGGGGCTTACCAACAATCCCAGGACAAGATGGGCCAGATCCTTAACACCATGCAGGAGAACAAGCAGCTGCAGGAGGTACACCATCAGGAGATCAGGGAAGATTTGCAGGCCCTCAACACCACCATGGTCTCCATAGCAAGGGTGCTGGCTGATATGGCCAACATTATGAGGGAATGGACAGCACACCAGTGGGCCCCTACCGCTAGCCAGTCTGACCAGCCCTCCACATCTGCTGCAGCTAGTGGACGGGAGGCCCTGCCACAGGACCTACAGGCCACCAGCACCCCTCCCTCTGCAGAAGGTGAACCACTCTGCAAACGTTCCCTGCGATCCTGACAGAAGCCAGAGACACTTACCAAGACCAAGACCACCATTAGGAAATAAGATCCCTCCTGACTGTCCCCCTTGTGTCCCACCTTGTCACCTTGTCACCTTGTCCACTTGGAACTGCCTTTACTCCCCTTCCTATGGCCCCTTGGACACTGGACCTGTGCTACAAACAGACTGGACTAATATCGTGGACTTTCCTCTATCATCTCCCCATTCCATTGCACTTCCCCATCTATAATTTGCACAACAGTAAATACCCTTGAACACAACTTGAGTGATAGTGTTTTATGTGATGAAAATGAGCAATTATGGAAACAGTCTCATCTGCAAATGACCTGAACAATGTGATAGCATACAAATAATGACCTGTACTTGTCTGTAGTCATCACATCAATACACAGTTGTTATAACACCAACATCTGCAAATTGATAAGGCATAGGTGACAGTCAGTTGAGATGCAAAGGAAGTGAAGGCCATCCTGCTACAGCCACACAGAAAACATCAATAGTCAGAGGGATGGTCAGTTGCACTGTCTCACGTGTGTGTCATTGGAAGTATTGAGGTATAACTGATGTTCTGTTGTCCACATCCTCTGCCTCCTCATCCTCACTGTCTTCAGGGCTCACTGCTGCCACTGGGGCATTTCTAATCTCCCCCTCCTGCAGATAAGGCACATGTCATCTGAGGGCCAGGTTGTGCAACATGTAGCATGCTACTGCTACCTGGCATACCTTCTCAGGGGAGTAGCACAGGGATCCACCTGTCAGATAGAGGCATCTGAACCTGGCCTTCAGGAGGCCGAAGGTACGTTTGATGATCCATCTGGTTCGCCCATGTGCATCATTATACCTATTCTCTGCCCCTGTCCTGGCATTCCTCACAGGGGTCAGGAGCCATGATAGGATTGGGTACCAGAGTCACCTGCAAGTATTGAGGGATAAACATTAGCCTTCCATAATGGTATGGGGATATCTCCTAAAGGCATACAATGACATACACTGCGTGGGGACTCTGGCTCACTTATTAGCCACACCCTGTGCCTATGTAGTAGTGCCATCATATTTGGGATACTGTTATTCCTCAGGACGAAGGCATCATGCACTGACCCAGGATACTTGGCAGTGACGTGGGAGATGTACTGGTCAGCCAGGCACACCACTTGCACATTGAGTGAGTAGAAACTCTTCCGATTCCTGAACACTCTTTCATTGTGGCGGGGGGAATGCAATATGTGTTCCGTCAATCGCCCCAATAATATTAAGTATATGTCCCATTGTATAGAATCCAACCTTCACAGTGGCCAAATCTTCCACCTGGGACAAAACGATGTAGTTGCACAGGTGTTTGACCAAGGCAGACAAAACCCTTGCCAGCACGATTGAGTACATTGGCTGTGACGTTCTTGCTGCCAAGCCCACTGTCACTTGGAAAGAACCAGTTGCCAGGAAATGGAACACTGACAGAACTTGCACAAGAGGGGGGATCCCAGTGGGATGACGGATAGATGATTTCAGATCAGGCTCCAGTTGAGCACACAGCTCTGTGATTGTGGCCCTGTCCAGTCTATAGGTATTATGTGCCTGTCCTCCAGTGTAGCCAAGTCCACAAGGGGTCTGTACACGGGGTCTTGTCTCCTCCTCCTGTTCATTTTATAGCAATGACGCAGTTCTCGATTTTCTGAATGTTGTCCACCTCCTTAAAATGGTGTCCGCCTGTCCTGTATGTAGGGACAGGTGGAATTGAGGTAACTCCACCGGCGCTGGGCATCATGGCGGAAGGCGGTCTTGCACCGCCGTGTTATTCCTCATTGGCTAACATGGGGCTCTATGGAGTACTGTGGCCAATGGGGATCACTGGTGGTGGTGACAGTGTACACCTCCACGGACGTGACTGCCATTTTCTGACTATAAGCTCACTTGAATCCTGACTTACCACAGGACAACACCTACATTGCGTGTGCTGCTGTGACCTGTGTCTGGGTCTTGCCATGGCTGTGTGACTGGGGAAAGGGCCCCTGCTTTCACTTTGGAGGGGTTGGAGTGCTTGGTGGATGGGATCTGTAGGAAGTTGGCTCTGTATGTGCTATTTCAAAGTAAGGAATAGCATGCACAGAGTCCAAGGGTTCCCCTTAGAGGTAAGATAGTGGCAAAGAGAGATAATACTAATGCTCTATTTTGTGGTAGTGTGGTCGAGCAGTAGGCTTATCCAAGGAGTAGTGTTAAGCATTTGTTGTACATACACATAGACAATAAATGAGGTACACACACTCAGAGACAAATCCAGCCAATAGGTTTTTGTATAGAAAAATATCTTTTCTTAGTTTATTTTAAGAACCACAGGTTCAAATTTTACATGTAATATCTCATTCGAAAGGTATTGCAGGTAAGTACTTTAGGAACTTCAAATCATCAAAATTGCATGTATACCTTTCAAGTTATTCACAAATAGCTGTTTTAAAAGTGGACACTTAGTGCAATTTTCACAGTTCCTAGGGGAGGTAAGTATTTGTTAGGTTAACCAGGTAAGTAAGACACTTACAGGGCTTAGTTCTTGGTCCAAGGTAGCCCACCGTTGGGGGTTCAGAGCAACCCCAAAGTCACCACACCAGCAGCTCAGGGCCGGTCAGGTGCAGAGTTCAAAGTGGTGCCCAAAACGCATAGGCTAGAATGGAGAGAAGGGGGTGCCCCGGTTCCGGTCTGCTTGCAGGTAAGTACCCGCGTCTTCGGAGGGCAGACCAGGGGGGTTTTGTAGGGCACCGGGGGGGACACAAGTCCACACAGAAATTTCACCCTCAGCGGCGCGGGGGCGGCCGGGTGCAGTGTAGAAACAAGCGTCGGGTTCGCAATGTTAGTCTATGAGAGATCTCGGGATCTCTTCAGCGCTGCAGGCAGGCAAGGGGGGGATTCCTCGGGGAAACCTCCACTTGGGCAAGGGAGAGGGACTCCTGGGGGTCACTTCTCCAGTGAAAGTCCGGTCCTTCAGGTCCTGGGGGCTGCGGGTGCAGGGTCTCTCCCAGGCGTCGGGACTTTAGGTTCAAAGAGTCGCGGTCAGGGGAAGCCTCGGGATTCCCTCTGCAGGCGGCGCTGTGGGGGCTCAGGGGGGACAGGTTTTGGTACTCACAGTATCAGAGTAGTCCTGGGGTCCCTCCTGAGGTGTTGGATCGCCACCAGCCGAGTCGGGGTCGCCGGGTGCAGTGTTGCAAGTCTCACGCTTCTTGCGGGGAGCTTGCAGGGTTCTTTAAAGTTGCTGGAAACAAAGTTGCAGCTTTTCTTGGAGCAGGTCCGCTGTCCTCGGGAGTTTCTTGTCTTTTCGAAGCAGGGGCAGTCCTCAGAGGATGTCGAGGTCGCTGGTCCCTTTGGAAGGCGTCGCTGGAGCAGGATCTTTGGAAGGCAGGAGACAGGCCGGTGAGTTTCTGGAGCCAAGGCAGTTGTCGTCTTCTGGTCTTCCGCTGCAGGGGTTTTCAGCTGGGCAGTCCTTCTTCTTGTAGTTGCAGGAATCTAATTTTCTAGGGTTCAGGGTAGCCCTTAAATACTAAATTTAAGGGCGTGTTTAGGTCTGGGGGGTTAGTAGCCAATGGCTACTAGCCCTGAGGGTGGGTACACCCTCTTTGTGCCTCCTCCCAAGGGGAGGGGGTCACAATCCTAACCCTATTGGGGGAATCCTCCATCTGCAAGATGGAGGATTTCTAAAAGTTAGAGTCACTTCAGCTCAGGACACCTTAGGGGCTGTCCTGACTGGCCAGTGACTCCTCCTTGTTTTTCTCATTATTTTCTCCGGCCTTGCCGCCAAAAGTGGGGCCTGGCCGGAGGGGGCGGGCAACTCCACTAGCTGGAGTGTCCTGCTGGGTTGGCACAAAGGAGGTGAGCCTTTGAGGCTCACCGCCAGGTGTGACAATTCCTGCCTGGGGGAGGTGTTAGCATCTCCACCCAGGGCAGGCTTTGTTACTGGCCTCAGAGTGACAAAGGCACTCTCCCCATGGGGCCAGCAACATGTCTCGGTTTGTGGCAGGCTGCTAAAACTAGTCAGCCTACACAGGTAGTCGGTTAAGTTTCAGGGGGCACCTCTAAGGTGCCCTCTGGGGTGTATTTTACAATAAAATGTACACTGGCATCAGTGTGCATTTATTGTGCTGAGAAGTTTGATACCAAACTTCCCAGTTTTCAGTGTAGCCATTATGGTGCTGTGGAGTTCGTGTTTGACAAACTCCCAGACCATATACTCTTATGGCTACCCTGCACTTACAATGTCTAAGGTTTTGTTTAGACACTGTAGGGGTACCATGCTCATGCACTGGTACCCTCACCTATGGTATAGTGCACCCTGCCTTAGGGCTGTAAGGCCTGCTAGAGGGGTGTCTTACCTATACTGCATAGGCAGTGAGAGGCTGGCATGGCACCCTGAGGGGAGTGCCATGTCGACTTACTCATTTTGTTCTCACTAGCACACACAGGCTTGTAAGCAGTGTGTCTGTGCTGAGTGAGGGGTCTCTAGGGTGGCATAAGACATGCTGCAGCCCTTAGAGACCTTCCTTGGCATCAGGGCCCTTGGTACTAGAAGTACCAGTTACAAGGGACTTATCTGAATGCCAGGGTGTGCCAATTGTGGATACAATGGTACATTTTAGGTGAAGGAACACTGGTGCTGGGGCCTGGTTAGCAGGGTCCCAGCACTCTTCTCAGTCAAGTCAGCATCAGTATCAGGCAAAAAGTGGGGGGTAACTGCAACAGGGAGCCATTTCTTTACACAAGCCCCCCCCAGCCCACAGGCCAGGAGACTCAGCCCAAGCTGGGAGAGTCTTCCTAGTCTGTCAGGCGAGGAAGAGTAGGAGAAATAGGCTGGTTAGTTGCAGGGCCTACTCTGCCTTACATCCTTCTGTTCAGGTCATTCCCTTTGGGGAACTGACCTACTTCCACAGTGATAGGACCTAGTCTGAATTGCCTCTTGTCTGCCTCTTCAATGTCTCCACCCATTCTTTCTATTTTGGTCTTAGAGGTATCCACCTCTGCTAACCTTATCTTGGCCAGGGTTACCCCTAGCTTACCCAGAGAGGTTACCCAGAGCTGGAGTAACCCCACCATGACCAATAGGGTCAGGGGGCCTAACTTGCTATTTGGCATGGGGTCAGACCACCATGCTAAGGATAGTGCAGCCATAAAGGCTAACACCCAGCAGAGGCCACTGACAGCTGTCAGTGCCCAGAACCACACCTTTAGCTCTTCACCTAAAAGGGAAGGGGCTAAGTTACAGGCCTCTTTGGGTTCAGGTTGCCTGTCTGCTGTATTAGAGTGGGGGGTTACCACATCTTGTGGTAAACACCCTTCTTCCACTCTTTCTTCTGTTAGCTGAGGAGCCACCCACTCAGGTTTAACAGTTGCCTGACTAGCCAGGACTTCTTGTGGGTCAGGTTGGACTTTATCAGGGCCATTTTTGGAGTTCTCCCCTACTGGAGCAGAATCTCCTTGGCTTGCTGTAACCTTGGCTAAAGGTTGTCCACCCTTCCTACTCTGTTTTCTTTTCTTCTTCTTCTGGGGCCTGCTTGCATTTACTGCAGAGGCAGGACTTCCAGAATCCTTGGGAGAGGACTGGCACTGGACCAGTTCCTCTCTTGAGCTCTGACTAACCTCTGGGTAGTCATTTCCAAGGAGACAATCAAGGGGGAGGTCTGTACTGACTACTACCCTTCTCCAGCTAAGAGTGCCACCCACTTCTATGGGCACTAAAGCCACAGGCCTCTTAGTGACCCTGTCTAGGCTAACTCTTACCCTGGCAGTCTCACCTGGGATGTACTGGTTTGAGAGCACCAGCCTGTCATGCACAATAGTGTGACTGGCACAAGTGTCTCTCAGGGCAGTGGTTGGGATTCCATTCACCAGTAGGTGGTGGAAGTGTCTACTTCCCTCTGGAATCTCCAACTCACCTGTTGGGCCCTGTTTCCAGTTGAAGGCTAGGAAGACCTCCTCATCTGAGGAGTCATCTCCAATGGCTACACTGGTTACCCCAGGAATTTTGTTCTGGGGTTTGTTTTTGGGACAAGAAGTGTCCTTGGTGTGGTGCCCAGACTGTTTACAGTTGTGGCACCAGGCCTTAGTGGCATCCCAGTTCTTACCCTGGTACCCACCTTTGTTTTGGGTTGTGTCTTGGGGCCCACCCACCTGTTCTGGTTTTTGGGGGCCTACAGAGGACTCTTTTTCTTTGTTTCTAGTGTCACCCACTTTCTCCCGGGGAGTTTTTGTAACCCCTTTCTTTTGGTCACCCCCAGTGGAAGTTTTGGTTACCCTAGTCTTGACCCAGTGGTCTGCCTTCTTTCCCAATTCTTGGGGAGAAATTGGACCTAGGTCTACCAGATACTGATGCAACTTTTCATTGAAGCAGTTACTTAAAATGTGTTCTTTCATAAACAAATTATAAAGCCCAACATAGTCACACACTTCATTTCCAGTTAACCAACCATCTAGTGTTTTTACTGAGTAGTCTACAAAATCAACCCAGGTCTGGCTCGAGGATTTTTGAGCCCCCCTGAATCTAATTCTATACTCCTCAGTGGAGAATCCAAAGCCCTCAATCAGGGTACCCTTCATGAGGTCATAAGATTCTGCATCTTTTCCAGAGAGTGTGAGGAGTCTATCCCTACACTTTCCAGTGAACATTTCCCAAAGGAGAGCACCCCAGTGAGATCTGTTCACTTTTCTGGTTACACAAGCCCTCTCAAAAGCTGTGAACCATTTGGTGATGTCATCACCATCTTCATATTTTGTTACAATCCCTTTGGGGATTTTTAGGATGTCAGGAGAATCTCTGACCCTATTTAAGTTGCTGCCACCATTGATGGGACCTAGGCCCATCTCTTTTCTTTCCCTTTCTATGGCTAGGAGCTGCTTTTCCAAAGCCAATCTTTTGACCATCCTGGCTAACAGGGGGTCATCTTCACTGAGAGCATCCTCAGTGATTTCAGAAATGCTGGACCCTCCTGTGAGGGAAGCAACATTTCTGACTATCATTTTTGGAGACAGGGCTTGAGAGGCCCTGGTCTCCCTATTTAGGACTGGAAGGGGGGAATTGCCCTCCAAGTCACTAATTTCTTCCTCTGTGAAGTCATCCTCAGAGGGGTTGGCTTTTTCAAACTCTGCCAACAGCTCCTGGAGCTGAATTTTGGTAGGTCTGGAGCCAATGGTTATTTTCTTTATATTACAGAGAGACCTTAGCTCCCTCATCTTAAGATGGAGGTAAGGTGTGGTGTCGAGTTCCACCACCTGCATCTCTGTATCAGACATTATTCTGCTAAGAGTTGGAATACTTTTTTAAGAATCTAAAACTGTTTCTAGAATCTAATTCAAACTTTTAACAAACTTTTAAACTCTAAAAAGACAATGCTAAACAGGGACTTAACACACAAGGCCCTAGCAGGACTTTTAAGAATTTAGAAAACTTTCAAATTGCAAAAATGAATTTCTAATGACAATTTTGGAATTTGTCGTGTGATCAGGTATTGGCTGAGTAGTCCAGCAAATGCAAAGTCTTGTACCCCACCGCTGATCCACCAATGTAGGAAGTTGGCTCTGTATGTGCTATTTCAAAGTAAGGAATAGCATGCACAGAGTCCAAGGGTTCCCCTTAGAGGTAAGATAGTGGCAAAGAGAGATAATACTAATGCTCTATTTTGTGGTAGTGTGGTCGAGCAGTAGGCTTATCCAAGGAGTAGTGTTAAGCATTTGTTGTACATTCACATAGACAATAAATGAGGTACACACACTCAGAGACAAATCCAGCCAATAGGTTTTTGTATAGAAAAATATCTTTTCTTAGTTTATTTTAAGAACCACAGGTTCAAATTTTACATGTAATATCTCATTCGAAAGGTATTGCAGGTAAGTACTTTAGGAACTTCAAATCATCAAAATTGCATGTATACCTTTCAAGTTATTCACAAATAGCTGTTTTAAAAGTGGACACAGTGCAATTTTCACAGTTCCTAGGGGAGGTAAGTATTTGTTAGGTTAACCAGGTAAGTAAGACACTTACAGGGCTTAGTTCTTGGTCCAAGGTAGCCCACCGTTGGGGGTTCAGAGCAACCCCAAAGTCACCACACCAGCAGCTCAGGGCCGGTCAGGTGCAGAGTTCAAAGTGGTGCCCAAAACGCATAGGCTAGAATGGAGAGAAGGGGGTGCCCCGGTTCCGGTCTGCTTGCAGGTAAGTACCCGCGTCTTCGGAGGGCAGACCAGGGGGGTTTTGTAGGGCACCGGGGGGGACACAAGTCCACACAGAAATTTCACCCTCAGCGGCGCGGGGGCGGCCGGGTGCAGTGTAGAAACAAGCGTCGGGTTCGCAATGTTAGTCTATGAGAGATCTCGGGATCTCTTCAGCGCTGCAGGCAGGCAAGGGGGGGATTCCTCGGGGAAACCTCCACTTGGGCAAGGGAGAGGGACTCCTGGGGGTCACTTCTCCAGTGAAAGTCCGGTCCTTCAGGTCCTGGGGGCTGCGGGTGCAGGGTCTCTCCCAGGCGTCGGGACTTTAGGTTCAAAGAGTCGCGGTCAGGGGAAGCCTCGGGATTCCCTCTGCAGGCGGCGCTGTGGGGGCTCAGGGGGGACAGGTTTTGGTACTCACAGTATCAGAGTAGTCCTGGGGTCCCTCCTGAGGTGTTGGATCGCCACCAGCCGAGTCGGGGTCGCCGGGTGCAGTGTTGCAAGTCTCACGCTTCTTGCGGGGAGCTTGCAGGGTTCTTTAAAGTTGCTGGAAACAAAGTTGCAGCTTTTCTTGGAGCAGGTCCGCTGTCCTCTGGAGTTTCTTGTCTTTTCGAAGCAGGGGCAGTCCTCAGAGGATGTCGAGGTCGCTGGTCCCTTTGGAAGGCGTCGCTGGAGCAGGATCTTTGGAAGGCAGGAGACAGGCCGGTGAGTTTCTGGAGCCAAGGCAGTTGTCGTCTTCTGGTCTTCCGCTGCAGGGGTTTTCAGCTGGGCAGTCCTTCTTCTTGTAGTTGCAGGAATCTAATTTTCTAGGGTTCAGGGTAGCCCTTAAATACTAAATTTAAGGGCGTGTTTAGGTCTGGGGGGTTAGTAGCCAATGGCTACTAGCCCTGAGGGTGGGTACACCCTCTTTGTGCCTCCTCCCAAGGGGAGGGGGTCACAATCCTAACCCTATTGGGGGAATCCTCCATCTGCAAGATGGAGGATTTCTAAAAGTTAGAGTCACTTCAGCTCAGGACACCTTAGGGGCTGTCCTGACTGGCCAGTGACTCCTCCTTGTTTTTCTCATTATTTTCTCCGGCCTTGCCGCCAAAAGTGGGGCCTGGCCGGAGGGGGCGGGCAACTCCACTAGCTGGAGTGTCCTGCTGGGTTGGCACAAAGGAGGTGAGCCTTTGAGGCTCACCGCCAGGTGTGACAATTCCTGCCTGGGGGAGGTGTTAGCATCTCCACCCAGGGCAGGCTTTGTTACTGGCCTCAGAGTGACAAAGGCACTCTCCCCATGGGGCCAGCAACATGTCTCGGTTTGTGGCAGGCTGCTAAAACTAGTCAGCCTACACAGGTAGTCGGTTAAGTTTCAGGGGGCACCTCTAAGGTGCCCTCTGGGGTGTATTTTACAATAAAATGTACACTGGCATCAGTGTGCATTTATTGTGCTGAGAAGTTTGATACCAAACTTCCCAGTTTTCAGTGTAGCCATTATGGTGCTGTGGAGTTCGTGTTTGACAAACTCCCAGACCATATACTCTTATGGCTACCCTGCACTTACAATGTCTAAGGTTTTGTTTAGACACTGTAGGGGTACCATGCTCATGCACTGGTACCCTCACCTATGGTATAGTGCACCCTGCCTTAGGGCTGTAAGGCCTGCTAGAGGGGTGTCTTACCTATACTGCATAGGCAGTGAGAGGCTGGCATGGCACCCTGAGGGGAGTGCCATGTCGACTTACTCATTTTGTTCTCACTAGCACACACAGGCTTGTAAGCAGTGTGTCTGTGCTGAGTGAGGGTCTCTAGGGTGGCATAAGACATGCTGCAGCCCTTAGAGACCTTCCTTGGCATCAGGGCCCTTGGTACTAGAAGTACCAGTTACAAGGGACTTATCTGAATGCCAGGGTGTGCCAATTGTGGATACAATGGTACATTTTAGGTGAAGGAACACTGGTGCTGGGGCCTGGTTAGCAGGGTCCCAGCACTCTTCTCAGTCAAGTCAGCATCAGTATCAGGCAAAAAGTGGGGGGTAACTGCAACAGGGAGCCATTTCTTTACAGGATCCTACCCAGTATGGACAGCTGTATGGGCCTCCAGACCAACAGGTGAGTAAACCATGGGCGCAATGCATGTGACAGGGTTGCATGGAGATGTGTGTTCAAGGATCGTGTCATTGGGGGGTATGTTTGGTGGTAGTGTACATGGTGGCTACCGGTTGATGTGTGTGCCAATGGAGATGTAAATGGTATTTGAGGGCCATATGTGTGACAGGCTGGATTATATGTTTGATGGTGTTCTCCTGTCTGTATTACCCCTGCAGGTCAGCGTCCATCAGAAGAAGGGCGTGCTGACCATGGGGGCCTACAGCAGGCGGAGCACCCACTGTAGGAAAAGGTGGGAGGACCAGAGATGCTGGGCCTGGAAGACTGTGGAGGCCCAGCTGCAGATGGCCTCCCAACAAGGGCGGGGTGCCCATAGGAACCTGAACCCCAAGATAGCCTGCATACTGGCAGTGGCCTACCCAGAGCTGGATGGGCGCTTGAGGGCAGCACAGCAGCCACAAGGGGGTGAGCACAGTGAGCGTTACAACAATTATTGGTAGGTGGCATGGGATCGTGTGATGGTGGGATTCAGTTAGTGAGTGCCCCTTACTTCCAGGCCGATCCAGCACAAGGTAAACGGGTGTATTGCAATATCTAGTAATCTAGCTAGGTTGCATTCCATGTCAGACAGGGCTTAGTGGGTTCCAGGAGGGGTGCAGTTGTCGGTGGTTGGCTCTCATCTTGCTGTGTCACCTAGCCATTTGAACGCCAGTGCAGTTCATAGTACACAATACTGATCCCTGTGTGTGATGGTAATGTGTATGCCAAATGTGGTGTTGGTGCTGTAATTGACCATGTGCTCCCTTTCTCCCCCCCCCCTTTTTTTCTTCTGTCGTCCTGTTCATGTGTGCATCAGCATCATCTGGTGGGGAGCAGGGGAACCTGCGAGTGAGGGAGCTGCATCCTAGAGGACCCACAAGGCAGAGTCCACCGAAGCCGAGGGGACCAGTGGGATGGTGGGCGAGGGGAGCACCACAGCTGAGAAAGAAGGTGACAACACTGACTCTGATTCCTTCTCCGATGGAAGTTCCCCAGAGGTGGCTGACACCTCTGGGACCACCCCAGCTACAGGTAGAGCGTCCACCCCGTACCAGCACCTCCCTCCTGGTAGCCCCCCACTGAGTTGCCCATGCCCATTCACCCAGGAGGGTGGGCATCTCCTTCGCCCAAGGCACCTCAGGCCCTTCCCCAGTCAGCCCTGTTGCACTCAGTGAGGAGGCTATTGACCTCCTGAGATCCATCTCTGTAGGGCAGTCAACCGTTGTAAATGCCATCCAGGGACTGGCATCCCAGATGCAGCAATGCAATGTATACCTGAAGGGCATCCACAGTGGTTTGGTGGCCCAACAGAGATCGTTTCAGGCTCTGGACTCCTCTCTGATGGTAACCAATGTCCCTGTTCCTACTGTCCCACCTCCAAGTACCACTTACCTACCAGTCCCAGTCACCTCATCCCCAAACCATCCCATGCATACATACAGACAAGCATGCACACAAAACATCACACAAAAGTGCCACAGTCAAACACAGGCAGCACACTTCAGGCCACAAGCACTCACGCAAACAACTTACAGTTGCACACACAAAAACATCCACTGCCTCCAATGTCTCCCCCTCCTGTTCCTCCTCCTCCCTCAAAGTCACATCCGCACTCATACCTGCATGCACTGCATCAACAGTCACCACCACCATAACCACACCAAGCAGCACACACACATCACTTGCAGACACCACAACATCCATACATGCATTCGCTGTGTCCTCTCCCACCCTGTCTGCCCCTCCCAAGAGATACAAATGCATGCACCCAGACTCCCAACAGCCCATGCACCTGCACCCAAGACCAGCAGACGTACACCTCCAACAACCACTCCTCAACCTCCACTCCCATCCCTCCTCCCTCATCTCACCCCAACATCCCTAAGAAGCTTTTCCTTGCCCATCTTGACCTCTTCCCTCCCCCTCCAAACGAATGTCCTGCCCATAAGAGCAGGGTACCAACGACCCAGCCCAGCACCTCAGCCAAACCGCCAGACAGTGTTCCCATCAAATCTACTGCTGCTGGCACAAAGGGCCCCCAGAGTGTGATGACTGCCACTCCTACTGTGAGCACACCTCCACCTCACAAAGGAAGGACTAGGGTGGTGAAAAGCAAGGATATAAATAGAAATAGTACACTGTTCCAAACACTGAATATATGCTATGAATAGGATGTCAAGCTTCATCACTGGGCAATCTCCTCGTCAGACCGGTGCTGCAATGTCTGGCGGACTACCCCTGTTATGGTGGTGGTACTGTACCGAAGACTGTATACCGAATTCGGTTAGGTCTGAAACGAATACTGACTGTTAGAAAAATGTAGGAGAGACAGAGAGAGTTAAAATTAGCTCAGAACCTTAAACATCACATTTATTGAATCAGGGAAAGGTTCAGGCCAAGATTAAAAGGAAAAACAAGGGGAGTGAAAACGGGGATAATGTCCCACTGCACTCCACACAGAGGGAAAAGGTCATGTGCCCAATCCTAGAAAAATGTGGTCAACATGTTTTGCGTCTAGATGGTCAAAAATGATCCCATGACGCTTCTTCAGGACCGTAACTACTACTATCCGTCAACGTCGATTGGTTAGCCAGTCGCCCTGCGTAAAAGTGAGAACATAGAAGTTCATTAGTGAAAAAGCAGTGCAAGACGCAAAGGGTGATAAAATCAATAGAAATCCAGGTCCCAATTGCGGCACATAAGGAAGTAACAAAATTGGCTTACCATTCCATAGTAGAGATTGGGCATCATAGGAACGCGCAAGCCTCAAACCAAAGGAACATTCCTAGGTACAAAAACAGCATGGTAATACAAGAATTGAATATACACTGACAGGTTACCACCTGGAGGTGCCATGGAGAGAAAACACATTCATAAATTCTTGATAAGTAATGTGGCTACTCAAATGGAATCCAAACCATCAGTAAAAAAGGGGTAAAAACAATGTTCCATTGTAACCCTTAACAGTGGGGCTGATCACTGCCAGACCCCAATCTCAAACAAATGGTAATCGGTTGTAAAGTCAAAGAAATAGTCTGTAAGAATTACAAGAGAATCAACCATTCTGTTCAAAATATCAGTATACTATAACATAAGTAATGTGCAAAAAATGAGGGGAAGAGAAAGACTCACATCATCCTGTCCCTGGTCTCGCAGTAGACCTGCCCTCAGCCACATGCCTGGAGACACTGAGCAAGCGCGTCGGGGCTCCTAATAAACAAAAATGTTTAAAGAAGCGATCACTCGCGTTTGAACCCGGAAGTGCTGTCCGTGTGGGTCTGACGTAGTCGGGACTGGGTGAGGCAGTAAACATGAAGAATGGACTCGCGTGGAAAACACACAGCGGCCATCTTGCTTGTATAAAAATAGATGTTCCCAGTAAGAAGTCCTGGCTGGCAGAATAAGCAGCTGCCATCTTGGTGGTAAAAAAGGAACATTAATGATGGGCTTGCATGCAGACCTTGAATGGTGGCCATCTTTCTAGTATGAATATAAGGATGTGCACCACAATGTTCTCAACTGGTCAATCTGTAGTGGCCATAAAAAGGATGTTGAGCCCAACAATAGGCTAATGCACACATAGGTGACCCCAAAGTGTTTAGTTGGTGTAGACAAATGTAAATAAAGGTTGAACCCATGTACACTGGCCATTCAAGTGAAAATCTGTATCAGAAACTGTTAATTTGGCAAAGCTCGGTGTGCTATAGTCCAATTAGGGTATTAAAGTGCACCAACGAAAGCAAGGGACAGGAGATGAGGACAGTGAAGGCACCTCCTACTCGTGGAGGAAAGATAGGGAAGGATGCCACTCCCCACCCAAGAAAGCGAAGGATCCCACTCCACCACTCAAGAAAGGAAAGGATCCCACTCCACCACCCAAAAAAGGGAAGTTTGCCACTTCCCTACCAACGAGAGGCAAGAGGCCCCCTCACCAGCAGTGGCCAAGTAGCCCCCACCTCCAGCAGAGGCAGCCAGGGTATCACCTCCACCAGCAGTGGGCAAGGAGCACTCACCTCCAGCAGAGACACAACAGCCCTCACCTCCAGCACATGCACAGCAGTCCTCGCCTCCTGCAGAGACACAGCAGCCCTCACCTCCTGCAGAGACACAGCAGCCCTCACCTCCAGCAGAGACACAGCAACCCTCACGTCCTGCAGAGACACAGCAGCCCTCACCTCCATCAGATGCAGCCAGGGTAACACCTCCACCAGCAGTGGGCAAGGAGCCCTCACCTCCTGCAGAGACACAGCAGATCTCACCTCCAGCAGAGGCACAGCAGCCCTCACCTCCCGCAGAGACACAGCAGCCCTCACCTTCAGCAGAGGGCATGTAGACAACTCTCGAGGGACTATCGTACAGGGAGCCCCCTCCAGAACCAGTGGGCATGTTCCCCACCTCAGAGACAATTACCTTGCACTCCCCAGCAAAGTGAAATGGGCATGGAGCCCCCTCCAGAACCAGTGGGCATGTTCCCCATTTCAGCTGCTGTCCCCACCACCCCCACCCTCCTTCCCCTTGAGGTGCCTGCCCATTTCCAACGCGATACCCATGCACAGTGTAGCCCAGATAATGTTAGAAATCAAGCTGGGGCTTGGACTGTGCCCTGTGGCCATGTGGGCATTTTGCACTTTGGACTGGCAATTGGCCCTTTCTGGACATTGACGCCTATTTTTGTTATTGCATGGACAATATGGTGGCTGTTGGCATCAAATTACAGTCAAATTACAGTATCAGTTAATCCCCAGTGTAGTCCTTGCATTATTATCACGTGGGTCCTGTGACACTGCTTTTACTCTGCAGCTGGTTGTGTGTATGGTGTGTGTGTGAATGGTGTCTGTTGTGCGTGTGTGTGTGTCACTCTCCTTTTCCTCCCTCCCTCCTTGTGTGCTAGGTGGCTATACTCACCATCGTCGTCTTCATCGGCGTTGGTGTTCCAGATGGATCATGGCATAGAAGAGCATCGGGAATACTTGAAGTTCTGGTTCCATGGCGGCAGAGGTCTTCTCTGTCTCTGATGGTGAGTCTTTCATTTACTTTGCAGTGTTTTCGCCAGGCTTTTGATGGCGTTGGTTCCACCCCGGAAATCGTGGAGGTTTGCTATGTCTTAATATGGTGGGCAGTACCTTGTATCCGCCTGGCTCTTGATGGCTACTGCCGTGATCAGTGGTGTTAACGTCCTGGAGGTTGGTGTGGTACATTGGCTGTCTATGGGAGTTATCACCACCATTGTCATTATTTGGTGATAAGTACCGCAAGCCTGTTGGAGGTATTACCACCACTTTAACATTCACCGCCAATGTCATAATGGCTACCACGGTCTTGGTTGGCAAATGCAATGGGGATATCCTCCTCATACTTACATGTTGCGCGGTCAACAACTGCTGGTATACTATAATAATAATAATACATACACAACATGGGAGGGTCCAATTACATGACCATGTCCAAACACTCTTTTTTTACTGATTGAGCTGAAGCAAGAAAAAGAAAGCCTTCTAAACAAACATGCGTAGAATGCCTTACTTGGGCATGCAATCTTCACAGTAGAGTACATGGGTTCTCTGAGACTTACAGTACCACCAGCCCTCAAGATATATAAGGGGAGAGGAAAAGCTTACTGACAAAGCAGAAGAAAGGAAGCTACAGACAGACTAGTAAAGAGAGACTGTTTGAAGTAAAATACAGAAACTTGAAATATAGAAAATAGGTAAATAGGAAAAAGGAGGGATAAGAAGAATTTAGGAAAGAGTTGGAAACACTTAGGAGACAGGCACAGTAAAAAGGTAAAACATAATTCTAAATGTGGAGTGGTAGACGTTAGGGAAATAAATCTTAATGTTAACAACAGCAGGACTTACTGGGGCCAGCAGAGCCATCTGCCCCGGCACTTGTCGAGGCGGAACCTACAGCTAGAGTTAATAATAATCTCTCCAAAAATATTTTTTGGCTGGAAAAGGCAAACACAGTAACATTGGACTTTTCTACATCAGATCACCTGTATAGTACTAGTATCGTGGACCATCCTATTCTAAATTTCCTAACACTATTCCAGATTTCCTAAACTACATTTTGGAATTACTAAAAATTGGAATGAATGATTTTTTTTTCAGCTCATTCTCAATCTCTCAACTCCCTTTGATGGGACAACTCAGTCTGCATTTTGTTATGCATAGATGGATGCATGCATGCATAATACACAACACTGAGAAATTGCTTACCACTGTACGATCTACAAAAATAAAGGCATAGAGAAGTGAGAGAATGTGATAACTCACTAATACTATAAATATCACTATCTTAGTGACAGGACAGGACACAGGAGGAGTTTCTGCATTTATTTTTAAATAATTAGCCCAAGCGAGCACCAACAACAAGAACTATTAGGTAGCACTGAGCACCTGTCTAGATGACAATCACATAATATTTGTAACATAATGTTAAGTTACCTGCGTTTGAGCAGTATGCTTGCTATTTGGGAAAAAGCATTAGCATAAAACACAACAAATAAACAATTATTATTTACCAGGCCCCGCAACCTCCTTGCAGGTCAGGCAGGTCTGTCTCCTGATCAAGGATGTCGGCCCACCGGGCATCAGCTGATTTTGGGTGTGCTGGACCCCAGTGCTGTGGCACACAGCCCGGTGCACCCCCACCCAGCGCTGCCAGCGCCTCTGCAGGCTGTATCCACACCCAGGCCTGATGCCTGCTGCCAGGGTGGAGGGGAGGTGGGGCTGCACCTAAAAAACGAGTGTTGCCACCTCCACCTCAGAACAAATGGTGCAGGGTTGCACCCCTTCGTTGCTGCGCTGCCTGCAAGGAAGGTGGCTGTCACTGGTGGTTTGGGGGGCCTGGCGCTGCCGCTACCCTTCTCAGCCATGGCCTTGGGCACTGGGGAGAAGATAGCAGAAAGGAAAAAGAAGTAAGGAAAAAATAAGAAAGCAAATCAAGCAAATAAAAAAGTACACAAGTCATCAAAGATACAAAAACATTTGAAAAAAAACCCATAAAATATAAAAACACTGCGAGAAAAGGTAAGATAATAAATACAAATGAGGGGGAAATAACCATTAGAGCTGTAGAATGCAAGAGATGATAAGGGATTAAAAAGTAGGCCCCAGCACCACAATAGAGCAAAAATCAAGATGGCCGGGCCCATGCGCACCACGTGTTGCAGTTCGCGTGAGATTTCCAGTATGAGAACGCACTTTGCATTACTGGTGACGCAAGGCATCATGTGAACCGGTGCGCCAAGAAACTCCACCCGCTTGCAGAACTCCGCGTAGTAAAGCAGAGGTTTTATTACCACTTTGTGGAGTTCTGCGTAGCAAGCCTATGCGATGTCCGCCCAGGCCTAGTCCTCACATCCAAGTCCCCACATCCTTTTTTGACCCTCACCCACAGCCTGCTCTTCGGGTCTTTAACAACCACATCCGTTTCAGGATGACTGTCTTCCCTAAAGAAAAAAAGCCTACTCATACCTTTTGGTACCTCTCCCTTGAGGAGAGGCACCATTGGCCTGGCTCCCAATAAGGACACCAGTCCGGGCCGTTACTCACTACAACACTAAAAGTGTCGGGGAGGAGCACTAGGGTGTCTCATAAGACAACCTACAGCCCCCTTCCCCCTCAGGTAGATCTCTATGGAAACTACCCCAGGAACTTAAACCCTACTCTTGTTACTCTTGTTATCCACTGTGAGAATAGGGCCTGTGCACAATCTTCCCTTTCCTTTGGGTGTGTCACAGGTTATGAGGCTCCCCCACAGTAAAAGGTAAAAAAACAAGTGATCAAAAAGCAAAACATCCAGGCGATATTGAGTGTAAAAACCACCTTCTCACAGCCTCATTCTTTCCTATGCATTTCACAAAGTGTAATTAGCTATGTTTCACCTTAAAACATAGAGCAAAGACAAAGGGGGTCATTCTGACCCTGGCGGTAAAATCCGCCAGGGCCAACGACCGCGGGAGCACCGCCAACAGGCTGGCGGTGCTCCCTTGGGCATTCTGACCGCGGCGGTACAGCCGCGGTCAGAAACGGAAAACCGGCGGTGTACCGGCGGTTCTCCGCTGCCCTGGGGAATCCTCCATGGCGGCGCAGCTTGCTGCGCTGCCATGGGGATTCCAACCCCCATACCGCCATCCTGTTCCTGGCGGTTTTGCCCGCCAGGCAGAGGATGGCGGTATGGGGTGTCGTGGGGCCCCTGGGGGCCCCTGCAGTGCCCATGCCAATGGCATGGGCACTGCAGGGGCCCCCGTAACAGGGCCCCACCAAGATTTTCAGTGTCTGCCATGCAGACACTGAAATTCGCGATGGGTGCTACTGCACCCGTCGCACCCCTTCCACTCCGCCGGCTCCATTCGGAGCCGGCATCCTCATTGAAGGGTGTTTCCCGCTGGGCTGGCTGGCGGCCTTCTGGCGGTCGCCCGCCAGCCCAGCGGGAAACCCAGAATAACCGCTGCGTTTTTTTGACCGCGCAGCGGTATTCTGCCGGCGGGACTTTGGCGGGCGGCCTCCGCCGCCCGCCAAAGTCAGAATGACCCCCAAAGTGTGGTCTATGAAATATGTCTGCCTTTTTATTTTACAAGGGCTGTGACTAACACTATTTTGTTTCATCATCACCATGTAGCACAGTATACTGCGACCCAATATATCACAAAGATTTTGTCCCCCATTACTCAAACACAAGTGAACAAATTCAGATCAAGTAAAAAAAAGGACTCTTTCCACACCATGGTCTAAATCTGTTCAGCCATTTTGCCACTAGTTCTATTTAAAAAAGTCTATGGAAAATGCATTGCTGGAAAACTTGTTTTGGGACCCCCATTTTCCTTTGCACTCTCCTAACTAATCACCTTGAAACTTTGCATTATCAGCCAATGTAGAAAAGAAGACTAGGTCTGCAAATGTTTTTAGAGAATTCATCAAACTGTGAAAAAAAGACAAATATTGTAATACTGGAGACATATCTGTTTCACTATGGTACAACTTATATGGTGCACGGTTTAAGTAGCAGTAGTTCAAACAATACTTATTTTAAACGATGTAGAGACTAGTGCAAGTTTCAGACGTCTTTTACAAAAAGGTTGTAACCTAAATCAAAGCCCTGCTGCCAAAATATGTCAGAAAAAACAAGGTTTAACCTTACAATACTTTATTAACATGTGGATTTCTGTGTACATGCTGACGTTAAGGAGTTGTCATGTAGTTATCATGTAGTGCTATCAACAATTTCTATATAAAGTGGAAATGTATTAGTTGCACATATGTATTTCCATATTTTATGTTTATTGAACATTTTGAGGTATCATACACATTGGTGAAGAATGTATAATATATGCATGACACACAAATGGTTCAAGTAGCAGTATGACTGTAAGTGTTGCTCTAATGGTATACACCATTCTGCCCAAGTAATGAATATGTTTAAGGTATTTTTACAAACAACTGAAGGTTGTGCATAGGACTTGGTTATGAATGACTTACTAGAGGCTAATGCATATCTTTGAATCAGATGACTTAAATTCTATGTCACATGAGGTATTTAACAGGTACATCTCATTAAGTTAAATATTCATTAAATACTTTTTTTAACCGTATTGAAACATTGGAATACTCTGAGCTCCTTTGAAGACAATGCAGTGGCTCAGGGCTAAAAATGGCTGGTATATACCTTCTGCTACAAAATTCCAGTGTTTACTTTTCTGTTTCTTCATTTTCAATTTTGAACATTCTATCCTCAGTCGTTGGAATGTTCTAACTGCCTTAAAACCAGCCATTTTGCCTCGGCCTAACTGGTTGCTAAAGTCCCTCTCTCATCTTATAGGCATTTCTCTGTGGATAAAGCTTATAACTTAGGTTCAGGACCATCTGTAACCAGTCTAGTCCTCAGAAGTGAACTATAAGGCTATGTTCAAGGTTTAATATATTGCTAACATCTACATAGATATTACTGGGGCAATTCAGAAAACTAACTTACACTTTTGAGTACTTTTACGCATGTAAGTTTACTCATATGTAAATTGCTGACCACAATAATGTCTACAGTGACATAAGTTTCTTAAGCACCTGAATACCAGTAAAGAAGAGCACAAGATCTACTAAACAGGGTTGATTTGTAGATATGCTTCATGTTTTGCATGTTTGAAAGGTTACCCCATGTAGCACTATAGATGTCACAAAAACGGGGTCTAACTGTACCTCACCAAAATACCTTCCAGTATGAAAACTCATATCAACCTGTTATATTCATCAGATGACCATGGCATAAATAATAGGATCCATCTCTCATATCATGAGTTCCATGATTTTCTTTGCTTTACCATTCTGCAGTGTATAGATCTTTTAATTCATACCACACTGACAGGCCTTACATATTCTACATTTTCAGAAACTCGCTTTTCCACTTTACATTCACTTTGCAGAGATAATGATTATGACCTCTTCTTGTTCTAAATGGTTTAATTTCAAAATGTCTTCTGGGGATACTTCTTTTCTGTGTGTTATCTGTGCATAAGAAAATAATCTCCCATGTCAAGTGGGGTACTGTTTCTACTGGAACACGCGTGGAAACACAGAATAATAGAACATTTATAATTTCCAACTGGATTTCTTTGCATTTATGTCTTCAAAATGTAAGCCAGTATTTAACAAAAGAAGACATTCTGAAAAATGCCATTAGAAACACATGATAGTGTGGGTAACCACAGGTTTACACATAAACACTGTTCCTAAATTGAGCATTCCTTGTACATTTCAGAAGTGCAGGATTCCCATTTTTTCATTCTTTAAAATGTTACCGTATGAATCGCTCTATAGTCGGAGCACAATTTAAAACCATTGTAGGTGCAGATCAGTTGTTGGCTCTGGGTTTTGTGTGTTTTTGGAGAACCTACAAACTCTAAATGTCTTTGTGGCAGGAAGGTATATCAGACATAACAGCATAATGGTTTTGAAATTCAGCAATTGTGACAAGTAACAGATGAAAACGCTATCACAAATGGCTGTTTTCCTACTTATTTTCATTACTTTTTTCACTTGAACTGTTAGTGTCTCTGGGTAATCATTCAGGGGTATACACAAAGGAATTGTTGCTGCATTCAGAATCTTGTCCACTTTTAAGAAATGTATAGCTTTCCAGTCTCACCCATGAGTTTCACATCTGTTTCTACCACAAATTACAAGTACGTTGAAACCACAAAAAGAAAAATTGTCTACATCTTAAAGAAATGCAAAAACTTGTCAGAAACAATTATTTTTTATACTACTTGGTTATTCCTGAAAGATGTGAAGATGGTGATCCTAGAACAGAAAAGCTTTCATTAATGCCATTTTCAGAAATTAAAACATATGCTTTATTGCACAGCACTTTTTCAACCAAAAACACAATTTAGATACATTTTGCTTACTTCTCTTTTCCCTGTAGGGGGCTCTTCAACCCTTTAGAATCCACAGCCTACTGGGAAAAAAATTCAAATTTACCATGGATACTTTAAGTGGAAACATTTATGAAGGTGTAAGGGTAAAGTACCTCAATAACAAAAAAGAGAGCAGCAGTGAAGGGGGAAAAGCTTCAGCAGTTATGGGATTCATAAAGAAATACCATGGGTTACAAATTAATTCTTAACTTATCAACATCTGAACAATGAACAGGTCAGACTTGAAAGCTAATGATCACTTGCACGTTATATTGAGGACCAGTCTGAAAATGTACCGCATTTATTTATCAACTATGATCATCTCTCCAGAGTGAGTCTTGTCAACCCGATTCCATTTGGGTATTGTCCATCACCTTCTCTTCTTTCCAAAAGGCTGGATAACTCCTGATTGTACTATCCTCTGTTCTTGAGACAGAAAGTCTGCACAAATGTTGATGCTCTTTACTGTGTGTTTTTTATAAACCTATCCTCCAACCTTACTTAATTCCTCTGTTACGAATAACTTCAAAAAGTGTAGACCTGCTGTAATGTTTTACAGATGTTATGCAGTTGGTAGAAATCTTAAAGTTGCTATTAAATTCTTTGATCTTCTACTATTTTAAACCCACAATGATATTGTTGATATGCATTTGATTCTTATTTACTTAAGATATGTGTTTAATTGTATACTTTTATGATTGTTATTAACTGAGTAAAGGAATTGATTACCACTCTCAAAGTATTAGTAGGCCTCGTTTACAGATTCCTTGAACACCATAAAACTGCAGATCAGGCAGACTGAGGATGCTTGAACCTTATAGTGCTAAGGAATACAGGGCCAGATGTAGCAAAAAAATATTTTGCGACTTGCAAATTGCGAGTCATAGCGACTCGCAATTTGCAACTCGCAAAATATTATGCAGAAAGGTGTCTCACACACCTTCTGCGACTCGCTATGGGGTCGCAAAGACCCACCTCATGAATATTAATGAGGTGGGTCGCAGTTTGCGACCCCATAGCGAGTCATTGCACTCTCAGGGATGATGGCCTGCTGGAGACAGCAGACCACCATGTCTGTGACTGCTTTTAAATAAAGCCGTTTTTTTTCTTCTTTTTGCAGCCCGTTTTCCTTAAAGGAAAACGAGCTGCAAAACGAAAAACTTCCGAAACCATTTGGTTTCGGTTTTTTCAGAGGAGGCAGTGGTCCATAGGACCACTGCCTCCTCTGAAAAAATATTTTTTGTGGCATTCACAAAGGGGAAGGGGTCCCATGGGGACCCTTTGCCTTTTGCGAATGTGATACCATCCACTTCAAGTGGATGGTAACTGCGAGTTGGTTTGCGATCGCATTCGCGGTCACAAACCAACTCAGCATGGCGATGCGGTCGCAAATAGGAAGGGAACACCCCTTCCTATTTGCGAGTCGCAGCCTCAAATTGCGAGTCCGTACCGACCGAGGTCGCGTTAAGCCTTTTGCGTGTCGCAAACTGCGTTTTTCACAGTTTGCGACGTGCAAAAGGCTTTCTACATCTGGCCCACACTCTCCAGATGAAAACATATAAGAGAGATTTGGTACTCGCTAAGTCATACATTATCAAACATTAGTGAACCAAAACGTTCCTCTGGATTTATTTCCACATTGCATTACTTCATCAGACTTACTCAGTGGTGCTGGAAATATTTTCTGAGTGGTGGTTCTGGCTTTCACGTCATAAGAGTAATCAATGCCTGTGTCTCTGTGCAGTTGTGTACAACAACGTTTCTGCCACACCCTTACGTCCAGCATCACTGACCAAACGTGTTGGACCAGCAGAGTATTTTGAGGATTGCATTGGATGAGGAATGGGAGAGTGATGTCTGCTAGGATTCAGAGGACCTTTAGAGTAATTTCTACAAGGGAAGTCATGTTAAAAATTGGCATCTTTTGGTATCATACTCCAAGGAGGTTTAATATTGTTGACGATGGCAAGAAGGAAATTGAAGAGTGGTACAACGTCTTTGGGGATGCCTCAAACCTCAGGGCTTCTGGGAACAAATATTGCATGCATTTGGTCAGATGTTTTACACAATCATTCCCAGATACCCAGCTTAAAATAGTTAAGGTTTCCAAACAGGATTACATTCTCTCTCCACTCACAAAGAAGCAGGCAGTTGGTCCAGGCATTAGCCACAGCAAAGTATGAGATCAGAGTGAGATGGAGGTTGGAGTTTGACCACAACTTACACAACCTTTGAATGGCTTTCTACCTGTCAGACATACCAGGAATGGAAAAGGTAGTCCTGCAAATAGCATATAATACACTGAAATTTGACACACTACCAGCCCTATTTATTTTTAACAGTTCTTTTCAACAGAATTCTAAGAATTCAAATGTCTGTGCTGTCTCAAAGTCCTTAAAATAATTCTATCTGATAAGACAATGCTGGTTCTGCTGATGCAACTGAAGGAAGTAAAAGTGTGTAGAGGCAACATCCCAAGAATATCAACCTAGATGATATCGGTATTTCTAACGAAGAGAACCACATCACTTTTACAACCAGTGGATGGGGGAGAGGTTGGCGGTGAGGGAGCTGGGTAGGTCAAGAAGTAGGTGTTTTTATTTTCTATATTTTTTTCTTTACACTGATTTTGTAAGATCTGCTTTTTTTTCAAAGCTGGCCTCCAGGATGCAGATGTTGGTATGTAAAGAAAGCCTAGTAAACAGATTTGTTCCACAAAGCATGTGGGGATAATGAAAGTATTAAATATACCATCAAACAAGGGAGATATGCATGTGGGTAGTTTCAGACTTATATGACACTATGATCACTTATGGGTGAAGAGATGGGGTCACAAGGATTACAACTGGAAAACACGGATAAGGAATGGGATACACTATCATTAACACACAACAAACAGGTGTATGAATCAAAATTAAAATTTAATTATGTCATTGCAGTGTATCGGTAGCACTGGGCTCCCCTGAAACTAAATACTTGAGATTTAAACTTTTCAGCAGTCTGCTGGAAATATGGCCAATCAAACAGTGACATAGTGCATCTGATATAAGGGTGTAAGAATTCATAACTAATGGTCAATTTTTTTTCTTTTTTTAAAGAATCTTTAGAAATGGGGGCTTATTAATTAGCCATGTAGTTTTGCAATATGATGCATCTAAATACCCAAAAGTACTCAACAGAGCAAAAGGTGGTTCTTGATCTCAAAGCAGAGTCCAAATTGGTTGTGCTTTTACTATGGGAGACAAAGAGAACTTCTTCATGTGATGAATGGTTGGAAGGTATGTTTAATATGGCATTTTATGAGAAAATAATATATGTATTGAATGACCAAAGACAAAATATTTTGTTATAAGGTTTTTGTAATTTGTGTGTGCTGATGCCGTAGGCGGATGGTGGGGTCCACCATTTGAGGGTGAAAGGATTGGTTTTCAGCATGTGTTTCTCTCTGATGTTTGTTACTCATGCATTGGAATGGGGAGGAACAGGGAGTAGTGCACACAGTATGGTGGGACGCCTGACATCTTATGTACATGGGCATGTTTATTTTCTTGTACTGAAATGTTAATAAAAACAATTTGTCAACAAAGACAAAATATGACTGAATTTAAGGCTTAATTTAAAGTTTGGTGGAGGGGGTTGCTCCTTCACAAACGTGATAGCTATCCCGTCCGCCATAATACAATACCATTATAGAATATGGAACCTGGTTGATGTGATATCCATTACATTTGTGACGGAGTAACTCCTCCACCAAACTCTAAATCAGTCCCTAAATTTAATATTTGCTGGGCATTGTAGATCATCCTCTGACTACTAAAGATTGTTTTTTCTTGATCACACTCTAAATTTTGAATGTAAGATCGAAGGAGTGATGTCTCGGTGAATCGCAAATGTAATTGGGAGGTTGATGTGAATTTGAATTATATATTTTACTCTCTGATTCTAATTTTTACAGTTTGACAGTGTTGACAGGAAAATGCTTTCAACTTGTACAATTCATTATTTGCATATGATGGTGTAGCGCCACATTGTTAAAGTATAATACTAATATTGGGCAAAGTTAATAACAAGGGCAAGAATATAAAGTGTATAACATATAATTAAGTGCTTTGTGACTGTCATGTTGCCCATTTCTCAACAAACCCTTTTATAAAGAAAGATTATATACATGTTGCGTAAAAAGGCTTTGGCCAACTCAACCTTACTATGGAATGTGTTTCCAATTGATACCATGAAAGAAGATACCATTCTGATGCAGATCATGGGGATAAACTCAGCTCAAACTGGAATTTGTACAGGCATCAGAATTCTCAGTTTTGTGATGAATATTAACTCCTATCAGTGTTACCCTGACAAATTTTGCCTGCATGAATGAGAGGAAAATGTTTTAAAAATTGGCCCAAGAGGGACAAATTGAGGCAGTAAATATGGATTCCTTTTCCACACTTGACAGTTCAAAACTCAGAATAGGAGGAATATATGACACCTGTAAAAACCATCTCCCTGAGAAATAATTGTACATAGTGCAGATCCTATCCCACCCATTAAGCTACACTAATAAGCAGGCCCTAAGTCTTGTCTTCCTAAAGACACCGCAGAGCAGCAATGCTGAGTAGCCTTGCACCTGAGATAGCTATCAGGGTCTCACGTCTGATAAATAGCAGCCAGTCCTCTGATGTACTGCATGATAAATGGAAGTGTAAATGAGCAATGAATATGACTCAACCACAGAGTATTTATGAATGTCCTAAAATTTATTAAGTATATGTGTTTGATCATATTCCAATAAAGTCCAATCAGGTTCTCCACGGCCCCTTATTTCAAGCTCCTTCTGGAATCTGGTACACGTCTCCTTCCAACTAGGTAGGTTGTACCCTCTGGGATAAAGAAATGCAAACAGGCCTTAGTACTTAGGTTCTTTTGTTATTTTTATAACTCAACACCATATCACCAAGTGATTCTCGTGCCCTAGTGTCCAAATAACAGATAAGTTTCACAAAACAACTATTTTGTACCCAAAACACACTCAACTCCAAGTCTGAGGTGCAACCAGAATGCACAACTTTCTATGGGTTTGGGAACATGCAACAATCATTGCCTGGTAAAGAATTTGTGTGTGACCGCCCACCAGGTCCCATCTTCAGTGCCCCTGAATTCCACTTGCCTGAAGCCATTGCTCTAAACAAGAGCCATGACGTCTTTGCCCACAGCTCCTTTCCCAGCAGTATCTGGCTGCCGGTCTTCTTCCATCGACAAGAGACTCCTTACCTCTTGTTCTCCTACTTTCCTGCAGTCGAGTTGGCATTGCTCCTCCCCACCACCATCACGACCTAGATTCTTCATGCATCAAATAGCCACTATAACCTCCTGCTCAATCACGCTGTAGATCTTTAGAACCTTAGCCCCCTTTTGCCGTCCTCAAACCATTTTCACCTCCATGCTCCTCTCCATGCGAACACATCTTCATCTTCCTCTTCCCCTCCATCATTTGTGTCCTGCCTTTTACAGGCTAATTGGCTGAAGGGACTCGCACAGCTAGAATGCTGACATAGTAATCCTGTGTACCGCTGGGTCCCGACCACACCAGATTTTACCTTCTTCCCATGCGTATTATCACAGGAAGTCTAATGTCCGCCTATGTGATGTAAATAGCTAGGAAGAGAGCTGGCCGTTTACTACTGTTGACTGTAGCGGTACCTCATAGAAATATGGGTGGTGTGAGGTGGCTGAATGCACTTCAACTTCATGATCACAGTCCAGCTGAACACTGGTCCTCAACATGATGCCTCTTCAGAAGAATGAGGGTTGAATGGTTTTATCCCTTGTGATGTGGTGTGCCTACAAATTGCTTCTTTGAAGGTAGGCTATCACAGGAACCAAGAAAGTCTACAGAAAGTTAAGGACCTTGAAGCTGAGAGGGACCTAATTAATACTGTTGGCCTACAGAACTGACTAACTAGAGTAACTGAAAGAGGGGTAAATTGAGAGTCATGAATGCTGGGAAAGGCTGCTATTTTGGAGTACCAAAAAGGGGCTATCAACTAAGAACTAGGCAGAAAGTACAACAGTTGACTGATCATTTGTGAGTAGTCATTCAGAAAGAAAGCTAGGTGAAGTATCAAGGGAGGACTTTATTTGTGAATATCTAGAAAAGGCATGGGTATTCACAAAATGTTGCAGGGACCAATATGGTTTAAGAATCCTGATGGATAGCTCCATATTGGAAAGGTTAATATGCAGCCTCCTCACTTTCCCCCATTGACAGAACTGACTATGGAAAAACTTAACAAGGTTCTTACTGGTGAGGCGATCAAGATTGTCATTAGCCTTAATCAAGCAAAGTTCCTGGCCTATCAATGTAATTGTGTTAATAGTTCACACATCTGCTTAGCCTCAAGCTACTAGATCTGTTCCGGGAGACCATATCTTAACAGATCTTCTTATCCATTATGATGCATGATTTTATCAGGTTGTTGCAAAAAACAGTTGAACACCCTGAACAATGTCAATCAATGCCATCAAGAGGCATCTTCTTCAGAGTTTTGCATCAGGTGGGTTTGGGTTAGTTTTTATGTCTTGGATCAAGAAACCCACCACAGCCATCAGTGTAAATAGTATTCTCTCAGTAACGTTACCAATAGAAGGGGATACACAGTAGAGCAGTTGGCTCTCTCCAGAGTTGATTTCTGCAGTCAGGTCAGGATACCACTTATTTAGTGGATTAGGCAAACCCCTTGGATTAGGAGGGTAGCTACGCCCGATTGTGCTGCAGAGGTTTTAGAAATTGGGTTACTAGTTGAGGGCTGTAACATCCCACCCAATCATCAATCACAATTTGTTTTAGGGAGAAAACAAGCAAACTCCAAATTAACCTGTGCTTTACTACCGGGTAGCTTGACACAAAAGCAATTAGACTTAACTGGCATCAGAGTAGCAGAGGAGCAGGGCAGCAGAGTAGAAGTCATTCTTGCAGCACAGCAGCACAGTAGTCCATCTTCTGTTTCTTCCACAAGTCCAGAGGTGTACTGAAGAGCTGGGTCTGAGGGTCCAACTCTTATACCTGGTGCTCACTTTGAAATAGGAGAGGTTTCTAGAGACTTCATAATCTGGAGGTATTTGGAAATTCCTGCCTTCCTACCAGGGTGCCAGCTTGTCTGGTGTCACAAAAGACTAGTGTCACATACTTTGCAAGTGTGCTCAGGCAGAGGCATTGTGATGTGCAAGTGTAGAAGGTGACAGCTCCGCCCTCCTGTCAAGTCAGATATGCCCATCTTGTCAGCATCTAGTCCCTCCTTGTCTCACTGTCTGGGAGCAATACATGGAGGCCAACCACCAGCTACACCTAGTCATGTAACTCAGGATACATGCCACAGGCACCAAATGATTAGGACATGAAAATGCTAACTTTGTAAAAGTGTCATTTTCAGACTAGTGACTTAAATCTGACTTTACCAATAAACAGGGTTTTAAATCACAATTCCCTATACACCAAACTCGACATTCCTATCTGCTCCTAATTGAAAGTTACCACTTATAAATAGTAAGGGAACACAATGGTATTCTATGGGAGTGGTAGGCCTCACAATAGTGAAAAATGAATTTACGAATTTTTCGCTACCAGGACATGTAAAACTGAAAATAAATGTCCTACTTTTTAAAAATATTGCCCTTCAGGAGTTACTTATATGTATTAAAAGGGAGCTTTGGGCCTCGCAAGAGGTTTATTTGCCATGATGACATGGGAGTTGAAAAATACACACACAGGCTGCAATTATAGGCTTGAGACATGTTTAAAAGGTTACTTAAGAGGGTGGCACAATTAATGCTGCAGTCCCACTAGAAGCAATTTATTTGTAGGCCCTGGGTGCATGTTTTACCACTTTACTAGGGACTTACAATTAAATTAAGTGGCATATTTATCAAGCTTTCACGAAGCACAGTGCAGCAGGTCACCTTGCTGCATGGAAGGGTAAAGGCAGGAAGGAGCCAGTTTTAACATAATACAGTGCATTCCTGTCTTCCCAGCGCTGCACATGATGTGCTGCCTAGCGCAAATGCAGGCATCCTTGCACCAAGGTGCAAGTGTCTCTGCTTTGTAAGCAGAATTGTTTTTGTGCAGGAAGGGACACCTTCCTGCATAAAAACAAACCTCTGAGGAATTTTCCTCTTTCTGTGTGTGCTGCAGAATGCACCATACTTAGAAAGAGGAAGTAACAAGGAGAAATAAAGATATTCCCCCTTGTTATGTCTCACCTGAGGGTGTGTAACATTTTTACGCATTCCCAGGCCAACAAGTAATGGCAAATCTTGAAATGCAGTAAAATCCATGGGTGGATGCTGGGGAACAACCACGCTCCTCTCATGGAACGCCTCCTCAGGGCAGAGTAAAGCAATGCAGCAATTTGCGCCACAATTCGTTACTCTAGATTTATCAAGCCACCGAAAGCCATACAGAATGGCTTTCTGTGGATTTATAAATCTAATTTAAGAGCTGCCTCACTCCTGTGCCCCATTACATGGTGCACGAACAGCACAACTCTTTGATAAATATGCCCCTAATTGTGCCAATTGGGTGTAAGCCAATTTTGCCATGTTTAAAGGATAGAGCACAAACACTTTAGCACTGGTTAGCAGTGGCAAAGTGCACAGAGTCCTGAAAGCCAACAAAAACAGGTTCAGAAAACAGGAAGGTGAAGGGCAAACATTTGTGCATGACGCTGCAGTAAGGGTCAGGTCCAACATAAGGTATATAATTGTATATTGATGATGTTCTATTGCTTGTTGAAGCACCCCTGGTAACTCTGTCTATTGGAGGTATTTCTGAAGCTTGGATTGGACTCCAGAATTAGCATCCACTGGGCCAAAGTCTCCTGTCCCTGTTTTCCAGTGGTCCCTTGGGCCCCTTGCTGAATGAACTAGAAGTTACTACAGTGTATATAATCCTAGCATCTTAACATACTTCACAGGAAATTCAAGAAATATGTTGCACACTGGGGAATTTGTTCCTCTTCTTCATAAGCAGAACCATGCTAAATAACTAATACGTTTTTTGTAGGTTTGGTAGAATACCTCAGACTGAATCTGTAAACAGTTTAAGAACAGGCTAGCACTATTCAGAAAACCTGCCTTTGGGGATAAAAGCCCCACACGTTTCTATGGTCCTCAACGGGAGCATTTCCTTCTATTCCTGCAAGATTCTTATTGGATATCTTACTCAGTAGTTGTAAATGAAGGGGCATATTGGACAAAAAAAAAGTCTTCTCTCCAACTACAAGGATTGACCATAGGAAATAAAACATACTTGTTATTTCTCTATGAAGGTAATGATAGAGGTATTCTTGTTCAGGTGACATCAACAAATTTCAAAGCACAGGACGCAATGAGAACATTTGAAGGTTGGAAACATATGATTTGAAAGAAACGTCCCTATGGGTTGGAAGTGCTCTTAGGGAAGTCGTATGAAACTAAGAAAATTTAGAACTTGGAATCTTTTTAGTACTTCACATCTGAGGGACATATAAGGGAGCCATGGGATGTAAACCTTTACTATCTTACAGGTGAAATTAAATTTTCACAAACAGATCAGTTTCACAATTTACAGGTCTATGTGGCAGTGGACTAAATTGTGCAATGCCGGACGCTAAGGTTGATAGAGGAGTTAAGGGAAGGGGAAGGAAGCCTACAAGACTCTCATTTGATTTATGGCAAATAGTCCATAGTGAGTTCGAGAAAAATGGGCAAAAGATGTGTGCTGATAGATGATGCACACTAGTACAAGGCTTTCTCGTGCCATAGGACAGTAGCTATACAGTCTACTGTTTGGCTTAATCAGCTTACATACTACATAGAGTATGTTTTCACATATTCCAACTCTGTGATGGCCATTTTCACAATGCTCTACACGTGCATTTTAAAGGTCATGAGGAGACCGTCAACCACATTACATGGGACTGCAACACAAACCGTATGTTTCCTGTGAGCGTCAATGCAGTCTTTGAAGTGATCCTGTGTAACAGACGTACGCAGATCCCACACATGCGTTTTTAGGCATGAAGATAGAGTGTGTCCTTCTGAAATATAAATGAACTCGCAACATACTAGTCCTGCTGTTTACACATAGAACAGAGCTTGCTGGTGCATATCAGCAGCAAAAAGTGTATGAGGGACGTTACTTACCTGATAATTGGGATACACGTGAATCATCTACACAGCTGGTGGCTGAGTATTCAATGTGCCTGTCATGGAAACAGGCTGTGATCGCTGCTCATGGAAGTGCCAATCATCTCCTGACAGTACCCAGTCATTAAAAGGAGAGGGACGACCTGTCAAATGAAGAGAGAACCATCAAGGGATCTGAACAGGTGAGTAATTTAAATCTATTTTCCTAGTTTCAGAGAGTTCTGGGTAGTGGGCAATGGTATAAAAGAGGTCATCCTGTGGATGTATGTTTTTTGAGCGGGTGCACGGTACAGTCTCCTTGGCAGAGACACCTATTTTATTCTCTTATAATATGGTAAGCCTTTCATTGATTCAACAAATGTTTTGCTCATTCTCTTCACTCCCAGCTATTAGTCTTGATGGAAATGTATATGTTCTGCAGCATTTGACAATGACTTGGCTGCTGTGAGATTCCTAAGGTGAGTCACTTTTAATATTTTAGGCATGATGTTAAGGAGGCATGTCAGAGAACTGAAGAGACAAATCTTGCCCAGGAGAGCAGGTGTGGAGCTAAGAATAGAAAATGCATTTTTTCCTATACATACTTACCGTGAAAATACTATGGTGGTTGATATTCTGAAGACAATATTTTTGCTAGTCGACGCTTAGGGTAGAGCACCCCAACATTGTAAAACAATTAGGATGAAGACTGAGGTTTTATTGTACAGGTCGGATGAATATATGCTTATGAATGGTTCTCTGGTGTTTCTTTTACCACCATCATAAGCACGTCACCACTAGCTAATACTCCATATTTTGGCACCTCAGAAGCATCTTAGCTTTCTGAAAATGACGCAAATGCACACAAATAATATGTGAATTAACTTATAGTAACTTAATTTGAAAGTCGTGCTGTGCTGCTGGAGTTCATGTTATATTTATCTGTAGATATCTTATACCTAAACCTTGGGTTCTTCATGTCCTCCTTCGTAACTCTGAACTCTGTCAATAGTCCCAGATTTACAACTGGAAAATTGCAGATCACGAACCACATATGAAACAGTTTCATGGCCACTCCCCCCAAGGACTTCAGCATAATATTCGTAATGGAAAAAACACTGTGAGCATCTTTTAATGTCCCATACACTTTTTGCTCTCGACTATTTGAGTAGGGGCAGCGCTGAGGCAGGGGCAGCTTTGCACGTGAGCATGTGTGCACTAGATCATCAAAATGGAGGGGGTGATGCAGTACATATGCATTCTAACACAATAGTAAATTGTCTCTATGTTTGACTTGAGGACAACCATCCAATCGTGCAGTGTATCTCCTAGATTTCTACTTCAGGCTAATGTCAGTATCACTGAATTAAGACCTGATGTGAAAATGAGACATTGAGTTGCACTAAGATCCCTCTCAAACTCTGTACTTGCCACATAGGATGCTCAAGACTGTCACAAAATGCACAGGTTTTTTTCTTACTCTTTACCAGTTTCCCATGGTGAGGCACCATTTGGAAGAAGATCAATGCTGGCTGATGAATCCAACCGCTTGCTCCAGGGCATGGATGTTTTACCCCAAGTCCTGCACCATACAAATGTTCCCAGCTCCCTGAAACATTAAGCTCGTGTTCTAGCTATGCTCCTGTACAGTGTATTCAACATGTCTGTAGATCTTGCACTGGCTAGTTACCTAAAATTACCCCTTATGCTGTGATTGTAGTATTCCCCAAGTACAGCCCGTCTAGATTTTTTGAGATTCAATTTGGTCACGGTGCAATTGTTGGAGAATCTTAAAGGTGCATTCAGCATACAGTGCTGTGGTAGGGAAATGTGCTCCCCTCTGAATGTACCAGATGCATTCATTACATATTTAATAACCTGATAAACACGCATTTATAATATATAAAAATAGGTTTGTAGCACTAGTTCAAGCACTCTCAAATATCTTTGTGAATTGGCAGGAAACCATCCACGAAGGTAATATGCAGAGACCATTCATACACAGTACAGATAAAAGGGACCCCCTCGCCCCACTTCACCTGGTCTCTGCTTTACTCTCAGAGCCCCTCATTTGAGGTTTGTTAGAGCTGTTTTAAGCATAACAGCAATAGCTTTTGTGTTCACTGGGTCACAACTATATCGCTGCCCCTCTCTAATTTACTGGCATCAGAAGCTTACAAAATAGAATGTTATAGCTAAAATGTGGAGCCTGAGTCAGCCGGAGTGGCAAGCTGGCAGGTCGTGCCTCATCACACAAATATGCCAAGTGAGGATGCCACCTTTCAGAGAAAAGTACCTTCTGTTCACGTTACAAGATTCCACAAATTCAGACACGCTTCTGAAGTGCAATTGACGTGGCATCCTCTGTAGTCATAGTTACCGTGGCCTTTCAGTTTTTGTTTATTTTAATTGGCAGCTCGATAAGCAGGTGTAGGGCATATTGCATCTGTTTTACTGTAACAGTGGTCGAAGTGGGCAAGATCGGAGGGGCATGACGTGCCCATACATTTCTGATTTATGAGAGACCGTTCCATTACATTTTTGTGAAAAGGCAGCCGTCCTGGGAGGGTTAATTCCTATATTTAAAATGCTTCAGCTGAAGCTTCATGCATAACAATCTCCTGTGCTGCGAAACCGAGTCCAGACAGACATGTAATAAGCCTTCCTGCCAGAGTGCCTGCTACCCTGAAAGAAATGCAAACTTGGGCAACAAGTTCATCTGTAAGTGTATAGGATAATTGGTAAATGTAAAGGACAATTGGGAGGGGTACTGGCTTCAATTGATTGAATCACTCAAATCTTTGTGATGACATAGATTTTATTGCTGAGTGGTAGTACAAACAAATTGAGAAATTATCTATGATGTGCATGCTTTTAATTAAAATTGTATTTACAAAGAGTTTACTACTTCTCACAAGGTGTGGAAGGGACAGTTATGTAAATAAATTGCATTAAGTTCAGTCGGGGTATTACTAAAGTCTATAATTTTGGAGAACCATTTTATCTTAAACTCTTTTGTGCATTTTGTAGGAGTATATATTATACTGTGTGTGATGATAGTTTAAAATAATGATGTACATATTCGCAAAGGCTCTGACCTCCAAGCACAAAAAAATACACAAGTCACTATTCTCGACTGCACCAACAAAGATTTAAGCCTGTGGCTCCCTGGTTACACACAGACCTCTGCAGTGCATTAACTAATAGACTAGGTTTTGAAATGTACTGTACTGCATTTCCCAATGAGTCACACCTTTTTAAATATATTTTTCATTTAAGCTGTGTGCTATTTTATATGTAGCTACTTGATGGTGAAAGAGCAAAAAAAGTATAGAATGTTTTGTTTTTTTAGCTACACCTTTGACTTCGTCCACACACACACACACTGATCCCACCCCATTGCATACAGCATCACAGTTCGCATATTTTTTTAGTGCATTTCAAACACTGTTTGAAGTATCTACTGATAAGGGGAAAATACGGCTTTTGGTAATTGTTATAATTTTTGCACCGGCAGCTGAGTTAAGAAACACCAGACATGCCAGTGTAAAATTAGCCTTGCGGCAACCCACATCACAAGAACAGGCCTGCATTTAGCTGTAGGGGCCTTTAAAATTGCGGGCTGAAGAAAACCTCCATGTGCTATATACCTGCTTCAAAGACCTCTTTAGACCATTTCAAATTCACAAACCAGGATACCACGGTTAGTTCTCACGGTTAACAACATTTTGCCGACATTGGGCCTAATTTAGCTTGTGTTAGTGTTTCACACACATGAAATGATTAGTTTTGCTGACATTAATGAATCTCACACATGAAATAAGCATGCACACTGGAAACCCGGCAACTACACACTTGTAACAAACTGTGGTGGACATCCCCTCTGGACAGCTGTGAGCAGCACTGGAATTGTGGGTAGCACTGGCCTGTTCGGGTTGAGGTGTAGGAGAAGAGTGGAAGGGGGAGAGAGGGTGCAGAAGTTGGACTGCACGTGCACTCCCTGCAGCATCCATAGATACGAGGTCAGTAAAAGTGAAGCTGCTGAAGGCTCAGGCCCACTGACTAAGAAGGCCACCCATCTTTAATTTACAAGGACTGTCAGTAAATATACTTTAATGTCCATTGTCGGTGATGGAAGTTTCCACAGGCATTTATCTGTAATTTTAACCTTAGTTCTAAAGGATCAATGTTAACTGCAACAGTTGAAATGTCTCAGCTGAAGCAGGAGGGAGGGGCAGACAGCCAAACCAGAAACCAGCAGGCTCAAAGAAATGTAAATGTGTGCAATAGCTTAATCTGAGCATGGAGTGGCTGCTTGAATGCTCATATAGGTGTTAGATAGAGGTCACTTTAAGCTACAAGAGGTGAAAGATTTCTTCTTTTTGACAGGTACTGAGAGGGTGTTCCAAGCTGAGCTGTGAAGTGTGTGCTTTTAAAGGAAAGTTGTAAGACTGTTGTCACTAGTTGCAATCTGCATATTACTAAATTCTACACTTTGAAAACTCATTTTTTGTCTTTAACCTAACTTTATTTCCACATTTTTTGGCAACGTATTTTATACAGTGTAGTGAAAATAGTGACCTAAACATTCACAGTGCTTTTTGCGATGGACCTTTTAGCACTAAAAATACACATCACTTTTCCCTGCCAAACCCATCAGGATTCAATTGCATGTGCCTGTGGATGCCCCCACACACATTAATCAACAGAGGCTTCATGATATAAAATAGTATATTTCCCACAGATTTGTTTCACTTGCCTTTATTTTTCATTCAAAGTGTGAATTATTTGTATGAAGTTACCTGATGTTGAAAGTTCCACAAAATAGTGACAAAATATTTTGTTCTTTTTTAGCCACTCCTAAGATTCTGCCTCAGTGCCCACTAACCCCATCCCAATTGCACTCAAAATCACATTATCCATATTTGCTTTATTGTACTTGAACCGATGAGTTGACTAGGTATATAAAGTCTGGGAAAGCCAGTGATGTTTCATATGGTTTCATATGGTTTTACCTTCACTGTGTGTCTTTTTTTAGGTATTGTGTCAAACTAACCCATGACCTGCAGTTACTTAACACAGTTTACTATTCATCTGACAGAATTGTACAAAGCCACTGTCCTCTGGTGTTAAGGGGACGTGAGAAAAAGAAAGTAATATAGTCAGCTGCTTAAATACACTACATGTGACCAGGAAATCTGGGTTCAAATCCCGTCTCACCCACCTGATTAAATTGTGTGATTCTAAGCACAAAAATGGGGGAAGGAGGAGGAATTGATCGGTTCAGTGTACACCCTCCCAGGTCTCTAACTACAAAATCGAAGTACACCATTCCGATGGTAAGGACTCCACTGAACCAATTAGGTAGAGAGTCATTAGGTTAACACATATTCATTTTTTTTTAGAACTATTGCCCTCACTCACCCATAGGTGACATGCTTCATCATGGGGCATTGCTCGTCGTCAGACTGGTACTGCAATGCCTGACCAGCCTCCAAAGGGGGCTCTGTGCCGGAGATCTTTTGATCGTTATTGCCAGTTGAGGTAAAAAAGAGGACTGGATAATGTGAGATTAAAAACGACTATAGGTATTCGTCACAGAGTAGATGCAAGCATGTGTGATTTAGTGCCTTGTCCTTGGTAACGTCTTTGTTTTATTCATTGTGTATGATTTGTGAGGGAAGCCCCAGAGAATGTTCTTCTTCTGGACTGATGCAATTTATACATTTAGAAGCTTTGGAGTTAACTTTGGGGTGCGGACTACAAGCCAGAGGCTGCCCTGCCTGTGAAGTGAAGGCAGAGAGTGTCTCCGCACACAAGAACAGCACCGCAGTCCTGCAGCACGGAAAGCTTTGGAGTGAACTTTGGGGGTGGACTAGAAGCCCCAGGCTACCCTGACAGTGACGTAAAGATGGGGCGCATCTCCATGCATAAGAACAGCGTCAAAGTACCACAGCGCAGGATGCGCTGGGGCATGCGCCTGGGCCAAGACCGGGCCAAGACCGGACCCGTCTTTGCCCCTTATCAGCCTGAAGGGGCCAGGATGGGACCTTTCTCTGCCCTCCCATTTTTTCAGATGATCTTGCCTGTCTTGGGTAGGTAAGGTGCATGCGAGTTCTACTAGTATTATGAGGAAAAGGAAGAATAATGTGCAAAGTAATAAAGGTAGTACAGGTTCTTCTGCTCAATAGACAATTACAAATTATTAATCATCAACTATGGGAGCTATAGAGACCAAACTGAAGCAAGTGGAGGAAAAGATTGGGGTCGTACAGAAATTGACACAGAGGCCACCACTGGAACCACTTGTACTTATTAAATCAATGTTGAAATCAATGTTAGACTTGGAATCCTTGAAGTGGTCTCCCCTAACCTTTTGCCTCTACGTCCCAGGTTGTTGCTATGTGCTGGGCTCTCTTTTTGATGTTTTGGTGTCTGGGCACTTTCCACTTCTGACCAGTGCTAAAGTGCAAGTGCTCCCTGTGTGATTGGCTTTTCCATGATTGGCACATTTGATTTACTAGTAAGTCCCTAGTAAAGTTCACTAGAGGTGCCCAGGGCCTGTAAATCAAATGCTACTAGTGGACCTGCAGCACTGATTGTGCCACCAACCTAAGTAGCCCTGTAAACATGGCTTAGACCTGCCACTGCACTGTCTGTATGTGCAGTTTTAAACTGCCAATTCGACTTGGCAAGTGTACCCACTTGCCAGACCCAAATCTTCCCGTTTTATACATGTAAGGCACTCCTACGGTAGGCCATAGGTAGTCCCATGGGCAGGGTGCAGTGTATGTTAAATACTGCTAAATTCGGTTTTCACTGTTGCAAGGCCTATCTCTCTCATAGGTTAACAGGGGGGCTGCCTTTAAATATCTTTAAATTACAGATTCCCTTTGAGAGCAGACAGAAATTTGGAGTTTGGGGTCTCTGAACTCACAATTTAAAAACACATCTTTTAGTGAAGTTGGTTTTTAGATTGTTAGTTTGAGAATGCCACTTTTTGAAAGTAGGCATTTTCTTGCTCAAACCATTCTGAGAAGAACCTGTGCCAAGGAGAAAGGCTGAAGAGCTGAGGAGAAGTGATACCCCTGCTTGTGACTGTGCTTTGTTTGGCCATCCTGCAATTGCTGCTTCTGCCTGTGAAAGGGGACTGGACTTTGTTATGCATTCCTACCTGAGAATAATCTCCAAGGGCTTGGACTGAGCTTGCCTCCTGTTTTAAAGGCTCAGGGCCATCAAAGACTTCCCTGTCAGCATCTGGATGCCCTGTTTAGACTCCTACCCTGCCAAATGGTGCCCCATCCAGTTCTTAGACATTTGAAAGGTGAGAACAAGGACTGAAACCCATGCACAGAGCACCATGCGGGGAAATTGTTGACGAACCACCTGCAATGCGGCTGAAAAACGATGCGCCACCTGCTTCACTGTAAGAATTGACACTCCACCTGCATCGCGGCTGAGAGATTGATCGCGGCTGGAAAACGATGCAACACCCGCTTGTGGCTGCTGATTACGACCCAAACCCCTACACAGCGCGGTTTTCTAACACCGTGTGACAAGAATTTTCACATATTGTCGCAGGGTGTCAAAAATCAACACAAGTCTACCTGGATCTGAGGTGCCCGTCTGGAAATCAGCGCATCACTCTCTTGCGAGAGAGAAAAATGACGCATCCCGACCCTACCAGAGAGGAAACAACGTACGGCCTCACTTGCGAGTAAGGAACTGACGCATCGCTGACTTTTCTGATGCACGCTCGCCCTTGCAGCTTTATTCTTTACGCAAACCAGGTACTTTATGTAACAACAATGTTTCCATTGTTTTCTAGGGAGTAAGGCTTTTATTCTTTTGAAAATTCATATCTTGACTTGTGTATGTTGGATTTTCGTCATTTTGGTCTTGTTTGATTTTGATAAATATTAACTATTGTTCTAAACCTGGGTGGTGTCCATTTCATAGTGTTTTCACTGTATTATTGTGTTTGCTGGTACAAATACTTCACACATTGCCTCTGAGATAAGCCTGACTGCTTGTGCCAAGCTACCATGGGGTTGAGCAGGGGTTATCTTGAGGGTGTAACTTCATTGCCCTGCTTAGAGTGAGGGTCCCTGCTTGGACAGAGTCCAAACTGACTGCCAACCAGAGACCCATTTCCAACATCGATCATGCCTGACACCCATCCCGAAGGCCTTCTGATATAGATCTTGCTCAGGATGGGCAAAAAGTGCACTCCCCACATTCTGGTAGGCAGGTTGTGTCCCGATGGGAGAGATAACAGTCAATTCTTCCATGGTTGGTTCCCCACTGATGAAAATGAAAAGAGAGGGGAAAAAAAGTGGATGGGTACTTTAGGCCGAAAAAAGGGACACAACACACATGCAAAAGAAAAGAGGGGGGAGCAGGAGGCCGATGATAAGCTAAAGGAATGCATCTTGGGAAAGGATCCACAAAATCAAATCTGCATTAAAATTGTTTTGCACATCACTGGAGGAACAATTAATTTAGCTGATTGCTGAGAAGATGGACCATTTGCAAGCCTAAGTGGCCAGCTTGTTGTCACTAATAGCAAATAAGGAGACACCTATGTTGGGGAAAACCCATAGTGTGATGGTTGCAGAAAATGCATATAACAATCCACATAGGACGAGCATAAGGGAGTTTGGCCCACTCACAGCCCAAGCTATAAAACTCTCAACTAGAGCAGACGTACATCTCAAAAGAGCAAAACTAGTTCATTCTATGCGCTTAAAATTCCCACGCTCATGTATTTGCCAACTGAAAGTCTGCCATATGACCTAACACTGGAGAATGTGCGTCCTTTAGCACTGAGTGACAAGGAAAACACAATGGCTCTGGTGAGAAAGTCTGCCCACTGGCTGAGGGTAAAACCTGGTTTCTCAGAGGACTTAACTAATACAATCTTTTTTGCATGAAGAGTGAAATGGGTGGGCCCAATAAGGAAATCTTCTACAGGAGACTGCATAGTGATTAATTTCTAAGAACCCCCCCCGGTGAGGCGCTTGTTGGCTGATTTGCATTATTTGCAGGGACTAAAGAAAAGATGCAAGTCCACCCATTAGGCTATTTTTGCGCTCCATCTGTATTATTTATAGATACCTCAAAAGTGACACAAAGCCTTAAGTTAGGTTTGCCGTCCTTACAAGTTCATCTAAATGTCCCCATCTCAAATCATTTTGAGACACATATTTAAGGGGCATATTAAAGGAAAGTAGCGGTGCACCCAGTGCAGCGCCACTTTCCTTGTGCCCCTTAGCGTCCCCCTACCGACATGGCGCAGGGTAGGGGCCAATAGCGTCATTTTGTTGATGCTGTTGATGTACTCCGCTAGGGTAGCACCAAAATTTTGGCGCTACTCCTGCAGAGTACATAGAGGCCCATTATAAATAATGGCATGCCCATCTTAATGCCTGCAATGAGCTGGCGTTAGAAGTGCCAAATAAAATGGCGCAAGGAAATCTCTTAGATTGCCATGTGCCATTTTTTGCCCCCCCCCTAATTGGGGGTACGTCCCCTTGCATACATTATGCCCAGCGCAGGCGTAATGTGGCGCAAGACTTTACAAAGTAGGGCAATGCATGCAAAATGGTGGTATGGCGTTGCTAAGGTGGCGCTAGGGACTATTAAATCTGCCCATGAGTTCCTTAGCCACAAATGATTGACTCCTGAACCATGTGAACTCCTTGCTAGGAAAGGGTGATTTAGATAATTCAGAGGGAGAAGTAGTTCAAGAACCATTTTTTTTCAGCAAGTGGTAGGCTTCTCAAGTTCACCAATCAAAGGCCTTGCCCTGACCTCAGTTTTGGAGGAGACAAATGCTAGAGCAGGGCAAAAACCTTTAACATTGATTAGCTGGAAAATTGCAAGAGTTCGGTCTAAAATACATAATCCGTACTGGTTAAACTGTGTGACCCTGTATGATATTAGCTGTCCCCAGGAGACTTGGTTGACTGATCCTTTTTATTTCGATAGCTATTTGACCCTATATCAACCAGCGATTCCGTCTCCAGCAGGTAGGGCCGGTGGGGGTCTTGCTATCCTTATCTCCCTTAAGTTAGTGAAGAGAAAGACAACTTTTGAATGGACTTCACCCTGCTTCATGCTTGTTTTAATATTGATTGAGGGGAGGAAGGCTATTGTATTGATACATTTTTGTAATAATGTACCATGTGGTTCCTTAAACAGAGACCTTGATGATGCAATGGATTTCCTTGATTCCCTCTCTTGGAACGGGATAATGAGGTAATCCTCAATGAAGGATATCTCTAAGTTCTGGGGGTGATAAACCACCCATATTTTTCTGAGCAAGATACAAAATCAGTTGAATGTCTGATCCCAGAAGACATTTGGGTACAACACTTTACAGGGGATTTTCAGTCAGATAAGGAACAATTTCAAGTAGGGAGTGAAATAAGAAACCATTCTCACTTGGAATTAAACCCATAGCATTAGATACTCCTATTGATCTACAGGAGATTATGATAGCAATAAGCTGATCTATAGCAGGCAAAGCGCCAGGGCCCGATGGAGTCCCTGTAGACTTATATAAAACAAAGGTGCAGTTCTGGGGCCTGCTGGTCACAAATGTCCTATGGAGAGCAGTTGAGAGCAATATTCCTTATTCATGGAAACCTGGCCATAATTATCCCAATTTTTTAAAAATGGTGATAAGCAAAATCCAACTTGTTATAGGCCAATATCCCTTATTGACTCACCTGCAAAAATATTAGTACGAGTGAATCTTTCACGTTTAGATTAGTGGGTGGCGGAGAAAAAAATCCTTTCCCCAATCCAGTTTGGCTTCAGGCCAGGTTTAAGTACTGTGGACGAAGCTTTAATTTTGCATCATAATATTAGCAAATTTGTATTAGCTAAAGAAGGAGCCATTCACATGGCCTTTATAGATCTTTCAAGTGCATTTGACCTCGTAAACAGAGAGAAGCTTTGGTACATAATGGAGCCTTTGGGCATAGATCTAAAACTGCTGAATTTATCAAAAGCTAACATGTGGACTTAAAAGTGACAGAACGGTATGGTTCAGAAGGTGAGAGAACACTCCCAATCCTCTTTGGGGGGAGGGGGGGGTAAGACAGGGATGCATTTTAGCCCCTTTGTAATTCTTGTAAACATATAAATGACCTATTTTGCGCACGGCCAATGGCCTTCAAGGCCTCCTTGATATTTGTTTAGCTTTTATGCAGAATTTAGATTTGAAAGTGAACTTTGTTAAATTGTATGTTATGACAAGTGGTCCCCCGAATACTAAGACTAGCCAATTTAGAATGGGTGGGACTGCTCTTGAAAAGGTGAAGGAGTTTTGTTATTTAGGTATGCAGTTGAGTTCCTTCCTGTCATGGAATTCCTACCCCAACAATTTGATAGGAACATAGAGACAATCTTTTGATTCACCCGCAAATTAGGTCACAAACCTATACCCGAGATGGTGACCCTCTATAAATCTAAAAGTGCTATGGCATCCACGTATGGGGCGGGTATTTGGGGCTATGTCACTTCAGATTCATTACAACATATTGAGAATAAATTTGCACATTGATTGTTGTCTGCACCTAAGAAAGTAGAAAACATGTGAGGAATTGGGTCTGCAGTACCTAGAGGACCAGATTACTGTCTCTCCACTCCTAATCTTTAATAAATGTTGCAGAAACCCAGAGACAAGTTTGGTGCAAGATTGCCTGACTGATTGTTTAAGTTCGGCCAATATGAATAGGATTCCGTGGCTTAGTTATTTAGAAATTTCCTTTCAAAATCTGGGCCTTTGAAGTATGTTTTCATACCTCATTCTCTGTCTGAGAAAGCAAAAGATATAGTGGCACAGCATCACAGGGAGAATGCTATGACCTACAGACTTCAGGGTGCTTTGAAAATAAAAACAGCCAAGCCCTATATTCAGATTTCAACTACAGATGTCATGGAACCTTATTTATTTTAGTTTGAGAATCCATCATATTGTTCTATTTTAACTTTGGTCAGGCTAAACCTAATCCATTTTAGAGTGGCATTTCCAATGCAGTGTATTTGGAGAAAAGACTTACCTACTTGTCCTTGCGATGGTAAGTCCAAGCATAGCACATGTCACTTTCTTTTGTTTCGCACATTGTATTCTGCACCAAAATCTGCTTTCATGTTGCCAATGCTTCATAAGGCAAATGTTAGACATTGTAAGGAAGCAATGGTGTATGTACAAAAATGACCTATGATCAGAATTTGTCATTCGATACTGAATTTTATTAGATCCACCAATGCAATTAGGAAATGGTACGAATTGGTCAATGTATCTAAATTGACGGAAAAGGACATTTACTTATGAATTATAATGTTTTATGTTAGATTTGGCTTAGCAACCAGGAAATTATACGATTTGGTGGATGTATTTTTATAACTGATATTTTTAGCTTCATATGTGAATTTATAAATGTATGATTTTAATGGTATAAGTTGTATGTTTTAAGTATTTCAAAATTGTATCATTACTGTTTTATGAGATTTTATGGCAATTGGCGCATAAAGATTTTGACTGACTGACTGACTATGGGTATCAAAAGGAATTCTTTATTCACTGTGTGTATAGAGACCTATGTCAAGAATAAAAACAGAAGGAGAGGAGGTATGGGGTTTAATGGCCAAGTTCCCCATAAAAAAGGTTTCTTCTACTCACAAAATAGAGGTAGGGGAAATTTCTAATGTTGTGTGTGGCTAATTATCTACACTACATGTACTGTGGTCAACATGTTCCTCGTCCTAACCGTCCCTATGGATTAAGTGGCGATTCATCAGGACCTAAAAATACCTTGTTCTCACTAGGATGGTATGTATAATCCTCTCTAATGTAACCTAATGGTATTTATCTCATGTTGGTGGGGAAACTATCCCTCTCAAATTGATGTCCTGTAAAACATAAATAACAGATAAGTTGTAAACATTGATATGAAATGATAAAGTCTCTTACTCTCAACAACGGTGTACTTTATTTTTGAGGTAAAGTGTGTGATTTATATCAAGCCAACTCACTTCATTTGTCTAGATTACTTGATAGTGACATTTAAGAGCACTTTCAAGTAACTCAGTTCAAGACAGATCCTATACAAAAGTCTCACTTACATATTCTTTAATGTCCTTTAATGTTCCATCAGCAATAAAGATATTATTAGCATGCTATAAGGGACATCAGACAATTGATTCACTTTGTTCACTCACGGCTTTGTCAGGAGAGAGGGTTAGTACATTTTATAAAGTTCATGTTTAGAAACCTCCACTTCAAAATACACATCAATGCAATGTTGTGATATATAATGCTAGGTTGAAACACTTCCATGTGTTAAAGAAACACATTTTATAGTCTTCAACACGGTCTGATATTTCATTTGTTGTGTAATTTGCATTCCAAATATTCTGAAGATTCTACATGTTCTTTGGAGCTTAAAGGATGAGCCAGACCATTGATTGGGGGTTGACTTAACTTCAGAGCCATTTCAAGACACAGACTGAGTGGACAATTGCACAGGGCCCAACTTTCCAAGGGGCTCAGCCTCTGCCTGCCCTCCAAAGCACTTCAATGGACCATTGCACCAGCAGAGTTTTCCAGGGTGTGTTGAGCTCCTTATTCTACCACTTGACAGTGCTTCTCTGTTTCTGTCTCCTCTGCCGAAACTACTCTCCAACTCCTCAATACTTTCTGATACTCATGGAGGGCTCATCCGATTTTAGGAATTGTCCCACCTTGTTCTTTTCTCCTGTATTTGTCCACTTGTTAGCCATAACCATTGGAATCAGTTGCTTTTGATCTACCTTCTGATCTTGATTTCATCCCTCTCTTTAATTCTCTGTCTGGTGTTCGGTCTCACAGTTCTGAGGTAAATGTCCCCTAAGCACACTTTAATGTATCAGTCGGGTCTTCTGGGTGCTGTGAGACTGCAGACAATTTATGGGTACCGCACATTAGGTATGAAACTGTCACCTTCACCAGGATCACTGTCAGACTATTGGAACAATAAATATTGGGTGAGCAGAATATTGTATCAAATATATCTAGTACTAAAATAGCGAGAAGATAAGTGCAGACATGTAGGTATAGATTTACTATTCTTAACTCCATATATATGTACCTTGAAGATATATATATATATAGGCCAAATCCAGAAAACAAAATAAGTGCACACTTTGGGTACAGTCTCCATTGCAGCAGATGTAGATTGCCAAATCTCACAACATGTTTCAACTGTCCAGCAGTCTTGATCATGTGAGAAACCAATCCAATCCTAGCACATAAATAACAGACACTGATGCACCCACTCACAGACCCACTCAGACACTGATGCACCCACACAGACCCATTGAGGCACTCAAACACCCACTCACAGACCATTCAGAGCCTCATGCACCCACTCACAGACCCATTAAGACACTGACACACCCACTCACTGACCCTCTGAGACCCTAATGCACCCCCTCACATACCCACACAGAGAATGATGCAAACACTCACAGACCCACTCAGACACTAATGCATACACTCACAGACCCACACAGTCCCTCATGCACCCTCTCACAGACCATTTGAGACCCTCACACACTCACAAATCCCCTCAGCCTCTAATGCACCCAGTCACAGACCGCCACAGACACTGACACAATCACATCTGTCTGTCGCCACATTTTATTTCTGTAGTCAGGATACCACTTGTTTGGTGGATTAGGCAAGCCCCCTGGATACGGAGTGTTGCTAGGCCTGATTGTGCTATAGAGGGGTAGGAAACTGGGTCACTGGTTCAGGGCTGTAAAATCCCACCTAAGCAGCTATCACAATTATTTTCAGGGAGAAACACAAACAAACCCAAAATGAACATTTGCTTAATCCCCTGCTATCTTGACACAAAAGCAATCAGACTTTACTGGCATCAGGATAGCAGAGTACCAGGGTAGCAGAGTAGCAGTCCTTCTTGCAGCACACCAGCAGAGCAGTCCATATTCTTTGTCTTCCACAGGTCCAGAAGTGTACTGAAGCACTTGGTCTGAGGGTCCTCCACTTGTACCTGGTGCTCACTTTGAAATAGGAGATATTTCTAGAGGCTTCCATCTCCAGAGGTGTATGGATTTTCCTGCCTTCCTACCAGGGTGCCAGCCTGTCTCGTGTCACAAAAGACTGGTATCAAACCCTTTGTAAGTGTGCTCAGGCAGAGGCATTGTCATGTGCAAGTGCGGTGGGTGACAGCTCTGCCCCCCCTCTCAAGTCAGAGATGCCCATCCTGTCAGGATCTATTCCATCCTTGTCTGACTGTCTGGGAGCAGTACCCGGGGGCCAACCGCCAGCTACACATAGGTGGTCATTCCGACCTAGGCGGGCGGCGGTTGCCGCCCGCCCGTCGGAAGCCGCCTGAATACCGCCCCGCGGTCAATAGACCGTGAGGGGTATTCTGACTTTCCCGCTGGGCCGGCGGGCGATCTGATTCAGATCGCCCGCCGGCCCAGCGGGAAAGCGCCTTCCACAAGGAAGCCGGCTCGGAATCGAGCCGGCGGAGTGGAAGGCGTGCGACGGGTGCAGCAGCACCCGTCGCGCTTTTCAGTGTCTGCATCGCAGACACTGAAAAGCCTAGTTGGGCCCTGTTAGGGGGCCCCTGCAGTGCCCATGCCATGGGCATGGGCACTGCAGGGGCCCCCAGGGGCCCCAAGACGCCCATTCCCGCCGGCCAGGTTCTGGCGGTAAGAACCGCCAGAGCCAGGCCGGCGGGAAGGGGGTCGGAATCCCCATGGCGGCGCAGCATGCTGCGCCGCCATGGAGGATTCCCCAGGGCAGCGGGAAACTGGCGGGAGACCGCCAGTTTTCCCTGTCTGACCGCGGCGTTAGCGCCGCGGTCAGAATGCCCTTAGGGGCACCGCCGGCCTGTCGGCGGTGCTCCCGCGCCCCTTGGCCCTGGCGGATTGTATCCGCCAGGGTCAGAATGAGGGCCATAGTCATGTAACTCAGGATACAGGCCACAGGCACCAAATGGTTAGGATATGAAAATTCCAACTTTGTAAAAGTGGCATTAGCAGAATAGTGCCTTCAATCTGACTTTACCGTGAAACAGGGTTTTAAATTATATTTCCCCATACACCAAACTCGACATTCCTATCTGCCCATAATTGAAGGTTACCACTCATTATAGATAATATTAAGGGAACAGAATGATATTCTATGGGAATGGTAGTCCTCACCTCAGTGAACAATTAATTTACGAGTTTTTCACTACCAGGACATGTAAAATTGAAAATAAATGTTCTACGTTTTTATAAACATTGCACTTAAGGAGTGACTTATATGTATTAAAAAGGAGCTTTAGACTTGGCAAGAGGTTTATTTACCATGTTGACATGGGGGTTTAAAAGTACACACACAGGCTTGAGCCATGTTTAAAAGGCTACTTAAGTGGGTGACACAATTATTGCTACAGTCCCACTAGAAGCATTTTATTTATAGGCCCTGGGCGAATGTAGTACCACTTTACTAAGGAGTTACAATTAAATTAAGGTGCTTATTTATTAAGCTTTCATTTAGCACAGTGCAGCCTGTAAGCTTGCTGTGTGAAATGGTAAAGGCAGGAAGGAGCCAAATTTAACATAATACAGTGCATTCCTGTCTTTTCCCAGTACTGGCGCACAATGTGCTGCCTAGCGCCAACACAGGCACCCTTGCACCATGGTGCAAGGGTGTCTGCATTGTAAGCAGAATTGCTTTTGTGCAGGATGGGATACCTTCCTGCATAAAACAATCCTCTGTAGAATTTTCCTCTTTCTGTGTGTGCTGAAAAATGCACCACACATAGAAGAGGAAGTAACAAGGAGAAATAAAGATATTTCTCCTTGTTGCGTCTCTTCTGGGGGGTGTTGCATTTTGACACGTTCCCAGGTTTACAAATAATGTTAAATCTGGGATGGAGCACAATCCATAGGTGGATGCGTGGGAACAACCACGCTCCTCCCATGGAACACCTTCTCATGGCAGAGTAATGTAGTGCAGCAATTTGCACTGCATTGCGTTACTCTAGATTTATCAAGCCACAGAAGGCCATACAAAATTACTTTGCGTGGCTTTATAAATCTGATCTAAGAGCTGTGTCACTCCTGAGCCTCATTACATGGTGCAAGACTAGCACAACTCATTGATAAATATGCCCTGGAGGTGCCAATTGGGTGTGAGCCAATGTTACCATGTTTAAAGGAGAGAGCACAAACACTTAAGCACTGGTTAGCAGTGACAAAGTGCACAAAGTCTTGCATGCCAACAAAAAACAGGTTCAGAAAACAGGAATGTGAAGGTCAAAGGTTTGTGCATGAACCTGCAGAAAGGGTCAAGTCCAACGGGAGGTGTATCGTTGTATATTGATGATGTTCTGTTGCTGGTTGAAGATCCCCTGGTAACTCTGTCTATTGGAGGTATTTCTGAAGCTTGGACTGTACTTCAGAATTGGCATCAACTGGGCCAAATTCCATTGTCCCTGTTCGCCAGTGGTCCCCTGGGCCCCCTGCTGAATGAACTAGAAGTTTCTACAGTGCGTATAATCTTAACATCTTAACATACTTCACAGGAAATTCAAGAATGCGGTTGCACACTGGGGGAATCTGTTCCTCTCCTTCATAAGCAGAATCATGCTGTTTTAATCTAAATAAGTACTGTGTTTTTGTAGGTTAGGTAGAATATCTCAGACTGAATCCTGTAAACAGTTTACGAACAACCTAGCACTATTCAGAAAACCTGCCTTTGGGGATCAAAGACATACACATTTCCATGGTCCTCTAGGCGAGCATCGCCTTCTATTCCTGCAAGATTCTTATTGGATATCTTACTCAGTACTTGGAAATGAAGGGACATACTGGACAAAAAACTTCCTCTCTCCAACTACAAAGATTGGCCAATAGAAATAAGACATACTTACATTTTCTCTATGATGGTAATGATACATGTATTCTTGTTCAAGTGACATCAACAAATTTCAAAGCACAAAACACAATGAAAGCATTTGAAGGTTGGAAACATAAGATTTTAAAGAAACATCCCTATGGGTCTGAGATACTCTTAGGGAAGTCGTATGAAACTAAGAGGATTTAGGACTTGGAATCTTTTTTGGTACTTCACATTTTGGGAACATATAAAACGCCATGGGATGTCAACCTTTACTGACTTACAGGTGAAATTAAATTTGCACAAACAGATCAGTTTCACTATTTACAGTTATCTATGTGGCAGTGGACTAAATTGTGCAATACCGGACCCCAATGTTGCTAGAGGAATTAAGGGAATGGGAAGGAGGCCTACAGGACTCTCATTTGATTTATGCCAACTAGTCCACAGTGAGCGCGACACAAATGGGCAAAAGATGTGTGTTGATAGATGCTGCACATTAGTACAAGGCTTTCTCGTGCCATAGGACAGTATCTATACAGTCTATTGTTTGGCTTAATCGGCTTATATACTACATGGAGTACATTTTCACATATTCCAACTCTGTGATGGGCATTTTAACTGTGCTCTACACATGCATTTGAAATGTTATGAGGAGACCGTCAACCAAACTACACAGGAGTGCAACACATACTGGATGTTTTCTGGGAGTGTCTATGCAGTCTTTGAAGTGATCATGTGTAACAAACCTACGCAGATCCCACACATGCATTTTTAGGCATGAAGGTACTCAACCCATCCCTCGTCGACAGTGGAACAAGATCCCTGAAGAGCAACTCTTCTCCGCTCTCGCCGCCAACCAACCCACCCTCACCACCGACCCCAACGACGCAGCTCTCAACCTCACAAACTGGATCTCCAACTGCGCTGACAACCTTGCTCCCCTCAAACGCACGCATCGACAGACCAACACCAAAAAACCTCTCTGGTTCTCTGACACCCTCAAAGAATCAAAGAAAACTTGTCGTGCCCTTGAGAAGGCCTGGCGCAAGGACCACACCGCTGACAACATGACCGCCCTCAAGAACGCTACACGCGAACACCACCACCTGATCCGCACTGCCAAAAGGAACTTTTTCACCGACAGACTAGACAAAAACAGCCACAACAGCAGAGAACTCTTCAGCATCGTCAAAGAGTTCTCCAACCCCAGCGCCAGCGCCAACGCCGTCACGCCCTCACAGGATTTGTGCGAATCCCTCGCCACTTTCTTCCATCGCAAGATCAGCGACCTCCACGACAGCTTCGGACACCAGACCCAACCATACACCACTGAACCCGCTTCCCCGGACATCACCCTCAACAACTGGACCCACATCAACACGGAAGAAACCAAATCCATCATGAACTCTATCCACTCCGGCGCCCCTTCGGACCCCTGCCCGCACTTCATCTTTAACAAAGCCGACGAAAAGACCGTCAACAAACAGCTGACCACCTTCCTGGAAGACAACAACCTGCTCGACCCTTCACAAACCGGATTCCGAACCAACCACAGCACGGAAACCGCCCTCATCTCAGTCACAGACGACATCAGAACCCTGATGGACAACGGTGAAACAGTCGCCCTCATTCTCCTCGACCTCTCGGCTGCCTTTGACACCGTCTGTCACCGCACCCTAATCACCCGCCTACGCTCCACCGGGATCCAAGGCCAGGCCCTGGACTGGATCGCCTCCTTCCTCGCTAACCGCTCCCAAAGAGTTTACCTCCCTCCGTTTCGCTCAGAACCCACCAAGATCATCTGCGGCGTACCTCAGCCCGACACTCTTCAATGTCTACATGAGCCCCCTCGCCGACATCCTACGCAAGCACGACATCATCATCACCTCCTACGCCGACGACACCCAACTTGTACTCTCCCTCACCAACGACCCCGCCAGCGCCAAGACCAACCTACAAGAGGGTATGAAGGACGTCGCAGATTGGATGAGGCTCAGCCGCCTAAAGCTGAACTCTGAAAAAACGGAAGTCCTCATCCTCGGCAACACCCCGTCCGCCTGGGACGACTCCTGGTGGCCCACGGCCCTCGGCACCGCACCGACCCCCGCAGACCACGCCCGCAACCTCGGCTTCATCTTGGACCCTCTTCTCACCATGACCAAGCAAGTCAACGCCGTGTCCTCCGCCTGCTTCCTCACTCTCCGCATGCTCCGCAAGATCTTCCGCTGGATCCCCGCCGACACCAGAAAAACCGTGACCCACGCCCTTGTAACGAGTCGCCTGGACTACGGCAACACCCTCTACGCCGGGACCACCGCCAAACTCCAAAACCGCCTGCAACGCATCCAAAACGCCTCGGCCCGCCTCATCCTCGACGTACCCCGCAACAGCCACATCTCCGCACACCTGAGACACCTGCATTGGCTCCCAGTCAGCAAAAGGATCACCTTCCGTCTTCTCACCCACGCACACAAAGCCCTCCACAACAAGGGACCGGAATACCTCAACAGTCGCCTCAGCTTCTACGTCCCCACCCGCCCCCTCCGCTCCGCTGGCCTCGCACTTGCTGCCGTCCCTCGCACCCGCCGCTCCACGGCGGGTGGGAGATCTTTCTCCTTCCTGGCGGCCAAGACCTGGAACTCCCTCCCCACCAGCCTCAGGACCACCCAGGACCACTCCGCTTTCCGGAGACTCCTAAAGACTTGGCTGTTCGAGCAGCGATAACCCCCCCTTTCCCCCCTAGCGCCTTGAGACCCGCACGGGTGAGTAGCGCGCTTTATAAATGTTAATGATTTGATTTGAAGGTAGAGTTTGTCCTTCTGAAATATAAATTAACTCGCTACATACTAGTCGTGCTGCTTGCGCATAGATCACAGATTTCCGGTGCATAACAGAAGCAAAAAGTGTATGAGGGACGTTGCTTCCCCGATAATTGGGATTAATGTGTAACATCTACACAGCTGGTGGCTGAGTATTCAATGTGCCTGTCATGGAAAGAGGCTGTGATCGCTGCTCATGGAAGTGCCAATCTTCTCCTAACAGTACCCAGTCATTAAAAGGAGAGGGACGAACTGTCAAATGAAGACAGAACCATCAAGGGATCTGAACAGGTGAGTAATTAAAATCTATTTTCCTAGTTTCATATAGTTCTGGGTAGTGGGCAAAGGTATAAAAGTGGTCATCTTGTGGATGTATTTTTTGAGCGCGTGCACGGTACACAGTCTCCTTGGCAGAGACACCTATTTTATTCTCTAATAATATGGTAAGCCTTTCATTGACTCAACACATGTTTTGCTCATTCTCCATACTCCCAGCTATTAGTCTTGATGGAAATGTATATGTTCTGCAGCATCTGGCAATGGCTTGGCTGCTGCGAAACTCCTAAGGTGAGTCACATTTAAGGTTGTAGGCATGATGGGTAAGGAGAACTGAAGAGAAAAATCTTGCCCAGGACAGCAAATGTGGAGCTAGGAACAGTAAATTAATTCTTCTCCATGTATACTTAGCTTGGCAATACTATGGCAGGTGATATTCTGTAAACAATATTTTTCTGGTCGATGTTAAAAATTCAGTTTTAGAGTAGAGCACCCCAGCGTTGTAAGACAAGTAGGAAGAGGACTGAGGTGTTACTGTACAGGAAAATTGTAAACATGCTTATGAATGGTTCTCTGGCGTTTCTTTGACCACCATCATAAGCATCTCACTACTAGCAAATACTCCATGTTTTGGCTCCTCAGGAGCATCTTATCTCCATGGAAACCCTACAAGTGCATACAAACAATATGTGAATGAACTTACAGCAACTTCATTTGAAAGTCGTGCTGTGCTGCTGGAGTTCATGTTATATTTATCTGCAGATATCTTATACCTAAACCTTGGGTTCTTCAAGTCATCCTTCCTAATTCTGAACTCTGTCAATAGTCCCAGATTTACAACTGGAAAATTGCAGATCACGAACCACATATGAAACAGTTTCATGGACACTCCTCCCAAGGACTTCAGCATAATATTTGTTAAAGAAAACACTGTGAGCATCTTTTAATGTCACATACACTTTTAGCTCTCAACTATTTGAGCAGGGGCAGCGCTGAGACAGGGGTAGCTTTGCACGTGAGCACTTGTGCACTAGATAATCAAAATGCAGGGGGTGGTGCAGTACATATGCATTCTAACACAATAGTAAATTGTCTCTATATTTCACTGAAGGACAACCATCCAATCGTGCAGTGTATTCCCTAGAATTTTCTATGGTATGCTGCTGTCAGTATCACTGAATCAAGCCCTGGTGGAAAAACAAGATATTGAGTCGCACTAACATCACTCTCAAACTCTGTACTTGCCACGTAGGATCCTCAAGACTGTCACAAAATGCTAAGATTATTTTCTTACTCTTTACCAATTTCCCATGGTGATGCACCATTTGGAAGAAGGTCACCAAAGGCACTAAATGAAGCCCTGGTGGAAAAATGAGACATCGAGTCGCACTTAGATCCCTCTCAAACTCTGTACTTGCCACGTAGGATCCTCAACACTGTCAAAAAATGCAGATAATATTTCTTACTCTTTACCAATTTCCCATGGTGATGCACCCTTTGGATGAAGGTCCGTGCTGGCTGATGAATCCAACCGCTAGTTCCAGGACATGGATGTTTTAACTTCAAATCCTGCACCATACACAGTGCTGCCCTCCTCCCTAAAACATCAATGGTTCTTTACAGTGTATTAAACATGTCTGTGTATCTTTGCACAGGCCAGTTACCTAAAATTACTCATTATGCTCTGACTGTAGTATTCTCCAAGTACAGCCCATGTAGATTTCTTGAGATTCAATTTAGTTATGGCACCGTTTTGGAGAATTTTAAAGGTGCATTTAGCACACAGTGCTGTGGTTGGGGAATGTGCTCCCCTCTGAATGTAAAGTCTACCAGAGACATTCATTACATATTTACTAAACTGTTAAATCGCATTTATAATATATAGGAATATGTTTGTAGCGGTAGTTCAAGCACTCTTCAATACCGTTGTGAATTGGCACTAAAACATCCACACTGGTAATATGCAGAAACCATTTATACACAATACAGATACAAGGGACCACGCTCGCCCCACTTTACCAGGTCTGATTTACTCTCAGAGCCCCTCATTTGAAATTTGTTAGAGCTGTTTTAAGCGAACCAGCAGCAGCTTTTATGTTCACTGGGTCACGACTATCAATCATGCTGCCCCTCTTTAATTTACTGGCATCAGAAGCTTACAAAATAGAATGTTATAACTAAAATGTGGAGTCTGAGACAGCCCGAGTGGCAAGCTGGCAGGTCGTGCCTCATCACACAAATATGCCAAGTGAGGATGCCACCTTTCCAGAGAAAAATACCGTCTGTTCAGGTTACAAGATTCCACAAACTCAGCCTCACTTATGAAGTGCAATTGACGTGGCATCCTCTGTAGTCATAGTTACCGTGGTCTTTCTGTCTTTGTTTATTTTAATTGGCAGCTCGATAAGTCAGGTGTAGGGCATATTTTAGTTGTTTTGCTGTAACAGTGGTCGAAGTGGGCAAGATCGGAGGGGCATGACGTGCCCATACTTTTCTGATTTATGAGAGACCATTCCTTTACCTATTTTGTAAAAAGGCAACCATCCTGGGACGGTTAATTCCTATATTTTAAATGCTTCAGCAGAAGTGTTATGCATTGAGTCTCCTGTGCTGTGAAACCGAATCCATGCAGACATGTAAGCAAGCCTTCCTGCCAGGACGCCTGCTACTGAAAGAAATGAAACTTTGGACAACAAAGTTATCTGCAAATGTATAGGGTCATCTGTAAATGTAAAGGACAATTGGGAGCTGGTATTGGCTTCCATTGATTGAAGCACTCAAAGCTTTGTGATGACAAATATTTCTTGTTTAGTGGTAGTACAAAGAATTAATAAATGACCTATGATGGGCCTGCTTTTAACTGAAATTTTATTTACACAGAGTTGACTACCCCTCACAAGGTGTTGAAGGGACAGTTATGTAAAAAACATTGTATTAAGTTCAGTCTGGGTATTACTAAAATCTATATTTTGGGAGCACCATTTGATCTTAAACCATTTTGTGCATTTTGTAGAAGTCTATATCATACTGTGTGTAATGAGTTTAAAATAATGATTTACCTATTCACACATGCTCGGACCTCCTAGCACCAAAAATACATGAGTCACTATTCTCCACTGCACCAACAAAGTTTTAAGTCTGTGGCCCTGTGCTTGCACACAGATCTATGCAGTGCATTAACTAATAGACTAGATTTTGAAATGTTCTGTAGTGCGTTTCCCACTGACTAACAATTTTTAAAATTTATTTTTCATTTAAGCTGTGTGTTGTATGCTGGTGAAAGTCCAAAAAAAGTATAGAATTTTTTTTTATTTTAGCCCCAACTTCGTCCCCACACACACTGATCCCACCCCATTGCATGCAGCAGCACTGTTCCGATATTTCTTTTTATGCACTTCGATCACTATTTAAAGTACCTACTGATAAGGGGAAAATATGGCTTTTGGTCATTTTTAGGTTGAGCGTTAGCGTTCGGCCTGCTGTATACTAAAGTATGCAAAAGAGTGAGTTCCAGCATTTTGATTGGTTAGTTGCAGTGTCCTTCAAAAATCCTTGCTTGCTAGTGGTCAGTTCTGGCTCTTTGTCCTGCCTTTTTTCAGTTTGGGAGCAGCACAAAGTACTGTGTAATTACGCTATGTCCTGTTTATCTTTTCTGAAGGGGACTTTTTCTTTCAGTATTGGCCTGTTTGCCTTGCACTGCAGGTGTGTGTTCAGTCCCTCCTCCACACCAGCTCCCTCTGTAAACATAAACTAACATCAGAGGGGGGCTTTTCCAGGGACAGCTCGCTCTCGCTCTCTTCCTCTTATTTTCAGTCGGTGTGGCAATAAAAGTCCAGTCAGTCATTTACAACGCTATCAGCTCTAACTCAAAGCAAACACGAAGCTATTACATTCCAAATGCTTGTTTTAATTGTTACAGCGCGGCATACATACCGGCTGCGTCTTTATTTCATTTGGCACGCTTCGCCCACCTCCATTTTTTAATTTAATTACTTGTTTATTTAGACGGTGGTATGCAGCTCAGTATGTTATCTCGATCATTACGAGCGCCAGAGCAGAAAGACAGCAAAATAAAATCAACGTGTGAGCGCTTAAATTTTACTGAACAGACAAATAGTGCACACGTTTAAACTCTTGTTTTGACTGTTACAGCGCGGCACACCACGCTTTGTTTACATACGCTGGCTGTGCTTTTATTTCATTCAGCATGCCTCGCCCACCTCCATTTTTGTTTATTATATTACTTGTTTTTCAATTATTTTTTATCTTGCCCCCCTTGCTCTTTCCTGTTTTTCTCCTGATGAGCTCAGTTGCTCTGCGCCTGAGAAAATGGCAAAGTGCATGCAGAAAGCTTGCCTTGCATCCTGTCAACCCCAGGCTTAGACTTTATCTGAGCACGAAAGAACTGAACCGAACATTCAGCACAAAGCTCTTCAGACGAGCCGTTTCCAACGCCCTGCAATGAGGACAAAAAAAAGCATGAAAATACTCTTGTTTCGTTATTTTTTATTCTGTGTTTCAATGTTCCTTTGCTGGCAGAGCACGCATCGGCACCGATTTAATTAACGGATGTCTTTACGGTTTTGTGATGAATTTAATATGGGTGAAGGAGGAGGGACTGATCAAGCTGGAGTCTGAATTTCAAACATGCCACCAGAGGTCAGGCAAAAATAGGCGAGCGCAGTGTTTCAGTCTAATGTGCAGCCAATAAACCTCAGTATTGAGACGTAGCATCCCCGTCCATGTCGAAGCGTGGTGCAAGCAGGAAACAGGAAATGTGAAAATTGACTGTCTCTCATTCCTTTTCTTATTCAGCAAAGTAATGTATTTTGATAGGGCCCCCATGCAGAATGGGTGAGGGTCCCTGAGTCCTTCATAGACACCGGGCTGAAGGGGCCTTTCAAGGGGAAGGGGTGCTGCACTGCCGGGCTACTGTCCCACCACCACCCGTTGCCTACTCGCATGTGCCCAGCATACATTACCCCATCGATTACAAATCCCATCAAAATTCTAGTCAGGCATACCTTGTTTATTTTTATTTGATTGTAAAGAAGGTAAGCCCAAAGGTGGCTGAACGCTTCTAAGAATAATGTGTTGGTTCTGTACAGTAGGTAGAACAGAACTCTTGTTTACAAAATAGGAGAGAATGATGTTCCTCAGTGTTTTTCAACAAAAATGCATGGCACGCCTATAGTGGACGACATCACTATCCCTGAATATTAGATGGAAGAAAAGTACAGTTAGTTATGTGAAACTGTTTTATTTTCATTTTCAATTTATGTGGCAAGAAAAGTCTGGTTAGGAGTTTACAACGCTTTATTTCATTGTAACTAGGTCGCTCGCCTTCCTGCCCACGCCTACAAGAGAGACTTGCAGACCAGCCTCCACAAGGATGGGCAAGTTGTTTACTGCAAGTGCTTACTCCTCCAAGCAGCCTTGGGCAATACATTTGAGGGCAACTTTTAGCAAAAAGATACCTGGCGGCAGCCCACCTGAGTTGTTGTTTGAGGAAAACGGTTACAGCTTTGGGAAAATGACATTTAGTTTGATGCAAAAAGGATTGCTAGTTGCGCTTACATGATACATTTTTTAATTTAGATTTTGTGTTAGCCTCAAACCAGGTAGGACAGAGTCGTGGTGGTGGATTGGTTGGGAAATGTGAGTTCAAAAGCAGAGGCCCACGAACCAAGAAGAACACTACGAGAAATGTGGCAGAGTGGAAAGGATGGAACACTTAGGATAAGGCATTGTGCGGCTTGAACAGTTTTTCATGGTACCCAAAAAACACAGACTGACAAAACCGAGGAACACACAGTGGCACTTCAAAAGGTTGTGGCAAAGTATGAGAAAATAACTGCATCACTTTCACTCGTTCACAGGCTTGCCTTTCAAAAATCCTTTGTTATCATTGGTAAATGCTTTAGTTTGTCCCTCCTTGGGAAGGTTTTGTTACTGCCTTGCAGACTGACCTTGTTACATGGATAATTGTACGATTGCTGATATGTTTGCCTGTAAGTGAATCTCTTTTTTTAATTTTGTGTCTCTCCTTCACGCTCAGGCTCATGGCGGAAATGGCACTTTTTAACGGCTCACTTTTGTCAACTACTTTACTTTTCATTTTCAATTTATATGGCAAGAAAAGTCCAGTTAGGAATTTACTACGCCAATAGCTCTAGCTGGAGCAAATTCGAGACCGATTGCATTGCAAATACTTGTTATAATTTTTGCACCAGCAGCTGAGTTAAGAAAAACCAGTCATGCCTGTGTAAAATGAGCCTTTTGGTAACCCACATCACAAGAGCAGACCTGCGTTTGTGGTGTGTCAATTCACTTTTCCGTAGGGGCCTTTTAAATTACGGGCTGAAGAAAACCTCCATGTGCTGCGCCTGCTTCGAAGACCTCTTTAAACCGTTTCAAGTTCATTATGCCAACATTGGGCTTCATTTAACTTGGGTTAGTGTTTCACACACATGAAATGATTAGTTTTGCTGACCGTAACGCAACTCACACATGAAATAAGCGCGCACAGTGGAAACCCGGCAACTACACCCTTGTAACAAGCCGGGTGGGTTGCGGTAGGCAGCCCCTCTGGACAGCTGTGAGCAGCACTGGAATTGTGGGTAGCACTGGCCTGTTCGGGTTGAGGTGTAGGAGAAGAGTGGAAGGGGGAGAGAGGGTGCAGAAGTCGGACTGCACGTGCACTCCCTGCAGCATCCTTAGATGAAAGGACAGGAGAGATGACGCTGTGGAAGGCACAGGCTCACTGACGAGGGAGACCACCCATTCTTAATTTACTGTCAGTGAGTGTGCTTTACTGTCCATTGAAGTTTCTTCTTTCATTTATCTGTAATTTTAACCTTAGTGCTAAAGGACAAATATTAACTGCAACAGTTGAAATGGTTCAGCTGGAGCAGGAGGGAGGGGGGACTCATGTGCAGTGATCCAGAGGGAGGGGCAGACAGCCAAATCAGAAACCAGCCTTCTTGCCAGTGTGCCAGCAGCCTCAAAGAAATGTAAACGTGTGCAACAGCTTAATCCGAGCATGTAAACGCTGCTTGAATGCTCGTATAGGTGTTAGATAGAGGTCACTTTGAGCTACAAGAGGTGAAAGATTTCTTCTTTTTCGAGGTATTGTGAGGGTGTTCCAAGGTGAGCTATGAAGTGTGTGCTTTTAAAGGGCAGGTGTAAGGCTGTTGGCACTAGCTGCAATCTGCATATTACTAAATTCTACCGTTTGAAAACACATTTTTTGTTTTGAACCTAACTTTATTTCCACATTTTGTGGCAGTGTATCTTATACTGTGTAATGAAAATAGTGACTTACACATTCACAGTGCTTTCTGTGAGGAACATGGACCTCTTTCTTAGCACTAAAAATACAGAAGTCACTGCTCCCCAATAACTTAACATGATTCAATTGCATGTGTCTTTGGATGCCCCCACAGAGGTTTCATAATATAAAATAGTGTATTTGCCACAGATTTGCTTTACTTGCCTTCATTTTTCATTCAAAGTGTGAATTATTTTATATGCAGTTACCTGATGTTGAACGTTTAACAAATAGTGACACAAAATGTTGTTCTTTTTTAGCCACTCCTACTATTACACCTCAGTGCCCACTAACCCCATCCCAATTGCACTCAAAATCACATTAGCCATACTTTTTGTATTGCACTTCGACCGCTACGTTGACTAGGTATATAAAGTCTGCAAAAGCCAGTGATGTTAGCATATGGTTGCCCATGGACTCTCACCTTCACTAGGCATCTATTTATTTTAGATATTGTGCAAATTAACCAGTGACCTGCATTTACTGAACACAGACTAATATTCATCTGACAGAACTGTACAAAGCCACTGTCCTCTGGTGTTAAGGGAACCTGAGAAAAAGAAAGTAATATAGTCAGCTGCTTAAATACATTCTATGTGACCAAGAAACCTGGGTTCAAATCCCGGCTCACATACCTGACTAAATTGGGTGATTCTAAGCTTCATTGTGTATGATTTGCAAGGGAAGCCCCAGCGAATGTTCTCCTTCTGGACTGATACAATTTATATATTTAGAAGCTTTAGAGTGAACTTTGGGGTGCAGACTAAACGCCCTAGGCTGCCCTGGCAGTGAGGTGAAGGTGGGGAGCATTCCTGCGCATTACAACAGCACTACAGTTCTGCAGCGAGGAACGCACCCTGGCATGTGCACAGGTGAAGACCAGGCCCGTCTTTGCCCGTCATTGGCCGGAAGGGGCCAGGATGGGACCTTTCTCTCCCCTCCCATTTTTTTCCGATGATCTTGTCTGTTTTGGGCAGGTAAGGTGCATGCGAGTTCTACTAGCATTATGGGGAAAAGGAAGAATAGTGGGCAAGGTAATAAATGTAACACTGTTTTTTCTGCTCAATCAACAATTACACATTATTTATCATCAGCTATGGGAGCTATAGAGACCGAATTGGATCAAGTGGAGGAAAAGATTGAGGCCAGACAGAAATTGACACAGAGGCCACCACTGGAACCACTTGTACGTATTAAATCAATCACACCCAAACATCCACCCCAAAGGCCCTTGGATATAGATCTTGATCAGGATGGGCAAAAAGTGCACTCCCCAAACTCTGGCTTGCAGGCTGTGATCCCGAAGGGGGACATAATAATCCATTCCCCACCGATGAAAAAGAGGGGAGAGGAAAAAAAGTGGATGGGTACTCTAGATAAAGAAAAGGAATGCAACACACATGCAAAAGAAAGGAGGGGGGAGCAGGTGGCTAAAGGAATGCATCTTGGGGAAGGATACATTAAATGGCTTTATCCACAAAATCAGTTCTCCAGTAAAAACGTTTTGCATATCCCTGGAGGAAAGATTAATTATGCTGATTGCTGAGGAGATGGACCATTTGCAAGCCTGCATGGCCAGCTCATTATCACTAATAGCAAATAAGGAGACACCTATGATGGGAAAAACCCACAGTGTGATGATTGCAGAAAATGGAGATAACGATCCACATAGGCCAAGCATTAGGGAGTTTGGCCCAATCACAGCCCAAGCTAAAAACTCTCTAATAGAGTGGGCGTACATCTCAAAAGTGCAAAACTTGGTTCATTCTAGGTGCTTAAATGCCCCATGCTCTACTATTGCTAATTCGGAAGAGCTTCTCCATCTGCCACCTGAAAGTCCACTGCATATCATGATGCTGGAGAATGTGCCTCCTTTAGCCCTGACTGATACGGAAAACACAATGGCTCTGATGAGAAAGTCCGCCTACTTGCTGAGGGTAAAATCTAGTTTCTCAGAGGACTTAAATAATATGATCCTTTTTGCATGAAGAGTGAAATGGGTGGGCCCAACAAGGAAATATTCTGCAGGAGACTACATAGTGATTAATTTCAGAACCCTACCTAGTGAGGTGGTTGATGGCTGATTTGCATTATTGTTTGGGGACCAAAGAAGGGATAAAAGTCCACCCATTAGGCTAGGTTTATGATCCATCTGTATTATTCACAGATACCCTAAAAGTGACACAAAACGTTAAGTTCAGTTTGCAAACAAGCTCATCTAAATGTCTACATCTCAAATCGTTTTGAGACACTGAGGGACATATTTAAGGAAAGATACGCTGTACCCAGTGCAGAGCCACTTTTCTTGAGCCCCTCAGCGCCCCCCCTACCATCACAATGTGTGAACCTTATTTAAAATATGGCGTACCATGGAGCAGGATAGGGGGCTATAGCATCATTTTTTGGACGCTATTGATGTAATCTTCAGGAGTAGCGCGAAAGTTTTGGCGCTACTTCTGCAGAGTACATAGGGGCCCATTATAAATAATGCTCTGAGCAGGCATTAAAATTGGCAAAAAAATGGTGTGAGGAAATCTCTTAGATTTCTATGCGATATCGTTCAGCCCCCCTAACGGGGGGACGCCCCCATTGCATGTATTATGCCTGGTGCAGGCATAATGTGGCGCAAGAGTTTAGAAAGTGGCTCAATGCATGCATTGTGCCACTTTGTAAACATGGCACGGGGAAAATGCCACTTTAGCACCGCCTTAGCATAAAAAAAATGAAGCTATGGAGCTGTTACCGTGGCACTAGGTACTCTGAAATCTGCCCCTAAGTTCCTTAGCTACAAATGATTGACTCTTGAATCATGTGAAGTCCTTGCAAGGAAAGGGCGATGTAGGTGATTCAGGAGGAGAAGTAACTCAAGAACCTTTTTTTTTAGGAAGTGGTGGGCTCCTCAAGTTCACCAATCAAAGGCCTTGCCCGCCCTCAGTTTTGGAAGAGATTAATGCTAGAGCAGGACAAAAACCTTTAACATTGATTAGCTGGAACATTGCAGGTGCCCGATCTAAAATAAATAATCCAGACTGGTTAAGCTTTGTTACCCTGTATGATATTATCTGTCTCCAGGAGACAGGGTTGAATGATACTTTTTATTTGGATGGCTATTTAACCTTATATCAACCAGTGATTGTGTCACCAGCAAGTAGGGCCAGAGGGGGTCTCGCTATCCTTATCACCCTTAATTTAATAAAGACAAAGACAACTTTACAATGGTCTTCACCCTACTTCATGCTTGTTTAAATATTGATTGAGGGAAGGAAAGCTATTTTATCAATACATTTTTATAATAATGTACCATGTGGTTCCTTAAACAGAGTTCTTGAGGATGTAATGGATTTCCTTGATTTCTTCTCTTGGCTTCGGGATAATGAGGCAATCATGCTCTGGGTAGGAGATTTTAATACGCCTTTATGCAAGTACAGGACTCTAATTTGTGTAGGTTCCTGGTTGAGGGCAGAGAACTTGGGACTCATTTTAGACACACGGAAGGGGATGCTTTGAACACTTTTATTAGTAAATATGATCTTCTTTTTTCCACTAAGATGGTGTCTCAAAATACCTACAAAATCACAACTTGTACAGGAAATCCCCAATGGAGCTCCATAGATTTTATTCTTGTTAGTTCAGACGCCTATCATTTAATCCAGGATTTTAAGATCCTCTCACACTGCACTAATGACCACAATCCTTTGTGCATCAAACTAGGATACAATATTAAACTAGGTTGCAAGAATAGGGAAGGGGGTGGAAATCTTGCTTTTGATAGAAATGTAGGCATGTAAATTAAATGGGAAAAGGTGGATAAAGTGGCGTTTAATCAAATAATTCTTAAAGAAAATTTAAAATCTATCACCACTTTTTAGCACACCTACCAAATCATGAGCTTGTAGTTCAGGAATATGGGCAGTTATGCAGTGCTATTTCTGCGGGACCAGTTATTGATAGGTCAAAATCAGCACCAGGAGTACACCGTTGGTTTAATGCCGCTTGCACAGCTGTGCACAAAAACTTAAAATAAGCACTTAAAGCAATTCCTCGTTCCCCTGAAGAACTAAAAACGGCAAGATGCCATCACCAGGTCACATTAGAAGAGAGAAAATCTGAAATTAGAGTTAAAGCTTTGGAAGATCTAATGGCAGCCACCTCAATGAAGGATACCTTCAAGTTCTGGGAGATAATCAATCACCCATATTGTTCTGAGCAAGAGACAAAATCAGTTGATTGCAGAAGACATTTGGGTACAACACTTTTCAGGGGGTTTTCAGTCAGATAAGGAACAATTTCAAGTAGGGAGTGAAATAAGAAACCATTCTCACTTGGAATTAAACCCAATGGCATTACATACTCCTATTGATCTACAGAAGGTTATGATAGCAATAAACTGACCCATGGCAGGCAAAATGGCAGGGCATTGATGGGGTCCCTGTTAACTTATTTAAAACAAAGGTGCAGTTCTGGAGCCCGCTGGTCACAAATTTCCTACGGAGAGCAGTTGAGATCAATATTCCTACTTTGTGTAAAATGCCCATAATTATCCCAATTTTTACAAAAACGTAATAAGCAAAATCCAATTTGTTGTAGGCCAATTTCCCTTATTGACTCAACTGCAAAAATATTAGGACAAGTGAATCTTTCATGTTTGGATTAGTGGGTGGGGGAGAAAAAAATCCTTTCCCCAATTTAGTTAGGCTTCAGGCCAGGTTTAGGTACTGTGGATGAAGCTTTAATTCTGCACCTTATTATTAGCAAATATGTATTAGCTAAAGAAGGAGCCATTCACATGGCCTTTATAGATCTTTCAAGTGCATTTGATCTGGTAAACAGAGAGAAGCTTTGGTACATAATGGAGTTTTTGGCATTGATTTTAAAATGCTGAATTTAATAAAACGCTTACATGTGGACCTAAAAGTGACAGTACGGTATGGTTCTGAAGGTGAGAGAACACTCCTAATCCCCTCAAGGGAGCAGGGGAAGGTAAGACAGGGATGCACTTTAGCCCCTTTTGAACGTTTGTTATAAATAAATGAGCTATTTTGCGCATGGCAAATGGAGCTTCAGGGCCTCCTAGATCTTTTTTTAAACTTGTATGCAGGATTTAGACTTGAGAGTGAACTTTGCTAAATCTTATGTTATGACAGGTGGCCCCTCGAACACTAAGACTAGATAATTTAGAATGGGTGGGACTGCCCTTAAAAAGGTGAAGGATTTTTGTTACTTAGGTATGCATTTGAGTTCTCCCCTGTCGTGGAATTCCCACCTCAATGTCGAGACCGAACAATTTGAAAGGAACATAGAGGCGATCTTTCGATTCGCCTGCAAGTTAGGTCACAAACCTCTACCCAAGATGGTGACCATCTATAAATATAAATGTTTTATGACAGCCACATATGGGGCGGGTAGTTGAGGCTACGTCAAGGCAGATTCATTACAATGTATTGAGAATACATGTGCACATAGATTATTGTCTACATCGAAGGAAGAAAGTAGCAAACATTATTTGTTGTGAGGAATTGGATCTGCAGTACCTAGAGGACCAGATTGCTGTCACTCCACTCCTAATATGTATTAGATATTGCAAAAACTCAGAGGCTAGTTTGGTGCAAGATTGCCTGATTGGTTGTTTAAATTTGACTAACCTGAATAGGATTCCATGGTTTATTTATTTAAAAATGTCCTTTCAAAATCTGGGCCTTGGAAATACGTTTTTAAACCCTCAATCTCTGCCTGAGAATGCAAAAGAGATAGTGAAACAGCATCACAGGAGGAATGCTATGACCTGCAGACTTTGGGGTGCTTTGAAAATGAAAACAGTTGAGCCCTATAGTCAGGTTTTAACTACAGATGTCATTGAACCATATTTATTTTGGTTTGAGAATCCATCATAATGTTCTATTTGAACTTTGGTCAGGCTAAAATGAATCCATTTTAGAGTGGCATTTCTAATGCAGTATATTTGGAGAAAAGACTTACCTACTTGAACTTGCGACGCTAAGTCCAAGCACTGTACGTCACTTTCTTTTATTTTGCACATTGTATTCTGCACCAAAATCTGCTTTCATATTGCCTATGCTTCAAAAGGCAAACTTTAGACATTTTAAGGAAGCAATTGACTATGTACAAAAATGATCTACAATCAAAAATTGTAATTCTGTACTTGTTGGAAAGTGGACTAATCGCAAGGGCCGTTAAGTACCTACACTTAGCAATAGGCCACTAACCTCCACATAGGTCCTGATAGGTCTCAATAAATTAAACCCAGCTCAGCCCTTGGTATCTCGGCAATGAGCGACAAGGCTTAACTTATGAGACAAAATCACAAAACAGTAAATAAGTAAAACAAAATAAAAATCCAACACCAATTTATAACATTAGATTATAAATGTATCTTTAAAATGACACCAAAACGATAAAATCAGATAAGGGGAACCAGAGGTATGACTTTTTAAATAATTAATGTTTTCTAGCACATAGAAGCAACTAGCACTCAATGGGTTAAAAAAAAAGGTCACACTGGAAAGGAACAAAGTCCAGAGTTCTGGCCACTCACGAGGTAACACTGTCACACTTACTTTCAGAAGTGTTTCTTGATTCAGGAAAGTGGTCCACAGCACCAGCCAAGGGTGCAGAGGCTCTGGTTTGCCTCTTGGGGTCTGTGACTACAACTCCTACAATGCACCTCTTCATCTTATGGAGTTGCTTGAAACATCTCCAAACTTCTGGATCTTCTTCCAGAGGTCCTTTTTGGGTCCTTAAAGTGTCCACAACTTGATCCAAAGTTCCAAATGCTCTGAGTTGCTCCTTGGGAGTTGGGACTCCAATTCCCAGAATGCACCCATGTCAGAATTCTCAAATGGCCACTGGATGCTGGTCCGCTGGGCTCTGCTTGCAATACTTAATGCAGGGGACTCTGGGAAGCTTCCTTGTAGCTGTAGTAAACAGGGAGTCCCTTCTTGAAGCAGCAGAAGACAAGCAAAGTCTTTTTAGTGGTGAAGCCCAAGTGTAGCTGGTGCAGTCCGTCAGAGTGCAGTGTTCAGGTGCAGGTCAGGGGTCCAGCAGGGCAGCCCTTCTTCGTCTTTGTCTTGTTCTTTGTAGGGATCTGAGGTGTGGGTGCAGCTCTGCCATATTTATCCTTGCTCCTGGGTGAAAAGCAGGGAGGCCCTGGTTATCCAATCACAGACAGGCTCCTTCCCCCTTTGATGACCACTTCCTGGGAAGTGTGGAAAACATCAATCCCAGGGAGCAGCATTCCTCAAAATTCCAGCATGGCTGAAAGTAATTTTTGGAGGTTAGATATGACTGAGCAGACCCACTGGGGTGGCTAAAAATCCTAAACATACCCCTCTCCTGCCCTCTCCTAATCTAATCAAGAGGGCACCTAATTGTCTGGGGTTGCAGGATGTGAGGGAGGTCCTGAGCTGTTTCAAATGTCCTTCTCTGCCTTTGGCCATTCTACCCCATGCTGGTTTACCATCTCCTGAGGACGATCTCTCCCCCAACCACATCCTTTGTATGCTGCCCTGGCCAGTTCACACCTCATCAAGGCCAGGCCTGGCCGGGCTGCCAGAGGCTGACCAAACAGAGAAGGGCACTACATAGCTTAAGTTAGCAACTTTTAAGTAGAGTTTTAAAACTCTTTAGCCTGAACTAGTTATATTAAATCCAACAATTGCAAGCTGTGGGATTTATTATAACAATTAATTTGATACTAAACTCAAGGTATCTGGCACTTAAGGGGACTTTGTTAATTAAAATAAAGTCACCCACCTTTAGCCTATTGAGGCCATTCACTACAGTGATGGAAACATGAATTTGGTTATTTTACCTCACAAGGGCTTATAAAACAATTTTTATAAGGTCCCTGCTTATAGTTACATAGCACCCAACCCTAGGGACACATAGGGCACACCTAAGGGGTGACTTATATGTAAAAAGAAGTTAGTTTAAGACTTTGGAAGTACTTTTAATTCCAAAGTCGAATTTGCATACAACTTTACTTTAAAAGAAGTCAGCGAGGCAGGCCTGCCTTTAAAATGACCCTGGCACCTCAGTAGTGCACCTATGGGGCACTACCTGTGCTGTGATCCCTAAACCTACATGCCCTACCATATACTAGGGACGTACAGGTAGGTTGACATAGACAATTATAATTAGCCTAATTTGCATACTCATTTTACCCAGAGCACAGGCCCTGGGACTGGTTGGCAGTACCTAGGGCACCATCAAAGTCAGGAAAACACCAGCAAAAAGTGAAAAATGGGGGCAAAAAGTTAGTGGACCTCTGTAATCAGCCCTGGTTTCTCACAGTACTGAATTTTATTAGATATGTCACTACAATTAGGAAACGGTACAAATTGGTCAATGTATCCAAATTTACGGAAATAGGTATTTACTTATGAATTATAATACTTTTTGTTAGATTTGGCTTAGCAACCAGGAAATGGCATGATTTGGTGGATGTATTTTTATAATTGATATTTTTACCTTTTTATATGAATTATAAATTTATAGTTTTCATAGTATAAGTTATATGTTTTAAGTATTTCTAAATTCCATCCTTGATGTTTTATGTGATTTTATTGCAATTGGCGAATAAAGATTTTGATTGACTGACTGACTATAGGTATCAAAAGGAAATCTTTAATCACTGTGTGTATAAGGACCTATGTCAAGATCAAAAATAGAAGGAGGGGCAATATGAGGTTTAACAGCATAATTCCCCGTAAAAAAAAGCTTTCTTCTACTCACAAAATATAGACAGAGGAAATTTCTATTGTTGTGTGACTAATTAGCTACACTACATGTACTGTGGTCAGCATGTTTCTCGCCCTACCCATCCCTACGGATGAAGCTGTGATTCATCAGGACCTAAAAATACCTTGTTCTCACTAAGAAAGTATGTATGATCCTCTTATATGTAACCTAATGGTACTTATCTCATGTAGGTGAGGTAACTATCCCGCTCAAAGTGATGATCTGTAAAATATAAATAATAGATGTTGGATACATTAATACCAAAGGATAAAGTCTCCTACTCTCAACAACGGTGTACTTTATTTTTGGAGTAAATTGTGTGATTTATATCAAGTCAACTCATTTCATGTGTCTAGATTACTTGATAGTGACTTTTAAGAGCACTTTCAAGTAATTCAGTTCAAGACAAATCCTATACAAAAGTCTTAATTGTATATGCTGTAATGTTCTGTAATGTTCCATCGCCCATAAAGATATTATTAGCATGCTCTAGGATACACCAGGCAATTAGTTCACTTTGTACACTCATGGCTATGTCAGGAGAGAGGGGTAATAAATGTTTTAAAGTTCATGTTTAGAAACCTCCACTTCAAATACATGCCAATGCAATGTTTTTTTTATTTTATTTGTTTATTATTTTTATTAATATTTTGCTGTTATACATTATCCAGTCAATTTATGGCATTGACATATTCTTATCTAACCCAACTATATCAGCAGTTGTAACATCCAGGTACAGTCAATGACTTATCACTTGCAGAGCATGTAGACTATATCAACGACTAGCTTCTGTACGTTTTCGGCTCTGTGTTTAGTCTGGGTGTCGCACGGATAATTCCCTTTGTCATATACCATGTCATCACTCCCTTGACCACGTACCAGTCTATACCTAATTCTAACCAAACTATATACACGATGGTGGTATGTGGGGTGGACGATTGCTAGCTGTGGAGGAGTGATTCAGTGTATCCCCACCAAGGAGGGGCCAAGCCTGTGTGCCTCTCCTACGGCTTCTTTTTCGGACTGGGCATCCCCAACATTATTAATTTACTCCGTCTCTGTGCCCCCTCCTTCAGCAACAGCTGATGCCGGCCGCACCTACCCTCTATCTACCTATCTCCTCCGCTCCCACCATGCTAGCATCAGGTCCATTCATTTCACCTGCCATTAAGTTTCGTTGTGCCTCTCCCACTTCCACTACCCTCAGTTCTTGGACTGTGGTTTCCCCCAACCCCACTGTAGAGGTTCCCACCTCTTGTTCCAGCCGTTCCCACTTAATCAGCACCTCCTCCCACAGTGGAGCAATGAGCTTCTGGCACAATCCTCAAGCCTCTACATGCCAATGCAATGTTGTGATATAAAATACTAAGTTGAAACACTTCCATGTGTTAAAGAAATACATTTTACAGTCTTCTTCATGGTCTTATATTTTATTTGATGTGTGATTTTGATCCCAAAAATTTTGAAGATTCAACATGTTCTTTTGAGTTTAAAGGATGAGCCAGACCATTAGTTCAGGGTTAGCTTGACTGCAGAGCCATTTCAAGACATGAACAGAGTGGACAATTGCACACATTTCCAAGCGGCCCAGCCTCTGCCTGCCCTCCAAAGCACTTCCAATGGACCACTGCACCTGCAGTGTTTTCCAGGGTGGGTGGGCGCTGCTGAGACTACTCTCTACCTACTCAACACTTTGTGATACTCATGGAGAGATCATCTGATTTTAGACATTATCCCACCTTCTTCTTTTCTCCTGTATTTGTCCAGTTCTTAGCAATGATCTTTGGAATCAGTTGCTTTGGATCCACAGCTGATCTTGATTTTTCATCCGCTCTTTAATTCACTGTCTGGTGATCGGTCTCACAGTTCTGAGATAAATGTAGAGTCCCTGATGCACATGCTAATGTATCACCTGGGTCTTCCTGGTGCTCTGAGACTGCATGTAAGTTTTGTGTACCGCACATTAGGTGTGAAACTGTCTCCCACACCAGGATCACTCAGAATATTGGAAATAAAAATATTGAGTGGGCAGAATATTGTGTCAAATATATGTAGGACCAACATAACGAGAAGATAAGAGCAAACAGGAAGTATAGATTTACTAGTCTTAACTCCACATATATGTATCTTGAAGATAGATATATATATATATCCAACAAACTTCCCCACACAGAGAAAAGCGCCATACGCCTTGTTCACAGCTGAAAGGCACTTTATTACCACATTCAAAATGCAGAAAACCAGTGCTCTTTCCTGATGCGTTTCGGCTGATAGTAACAACCTTAATCATAGGTACATGGTTCTCCAGTGTAAAATAACCACGTGGTAAAACCAAGCACTCATTTATCTTGTGGCATTAAAGTCATAGAGTCACTTAGTAATGTAATTAATCACGCATTGAGTGCAGATAATTAACTTCTCTTGTGCAGTGTGTATTATTCATTCTTTATCACGAATTTAAGAAGAACACTGTCTATATTATTATTCTCTTTATTCCATTGCCACTTTTCCATTCTCAAAAATACACTTGCTGTATTTCCTTAGCAGTGTCGTTAATCATGCTTGTCAGGTGCTCAATAGATGTATGCATCATTTTCCTTTTTTCAAACAGTGTCTATATATTTTTACCATTTCACCAACACACTGCAACATTTCATTTTGTTACTGCCTCCTTAAATGCGTTTATATAAAAAATCTTTTGATCTTAATTATCGCTTCACTCCAGTGCCGCTTGAAAGTTGAAAGATATATATATATATATATATATATATATATATATATATATATATATCACAAATCCAGAATCCAAAGTAAACGCACACTCTGGGCACAGTCTCCATTGCAGCAGAAGTTTATTCCCAAATCTCATGACCCGTTTCAACTGTCGAGCAATCTTGATCATTTGAGAAACCAAACCAATCCCATGCACATATATAACAGAAGTATAGAAAACATCAAGAAAGAACATACATTGCTACATTATTTTATGTCCAACGAGCAACACGGCCATCGAGACACATTTAGATACTGACACACCCACTCACAGACCCTACTCAGACACTGATGCACCCCCTGACAGACCCACTCAAACACTGATGCACCCACACACAGACCCACTGAGACACTCATACACCCACTCACCAACCCACCCAGACCCTTGCACACCCACTCACAGACCCACTCTGACCCTCATGCACTCAGTCACAGACCTACTCAGACAGTGACACATCCACTCACAGACCCACTCAGACACTGATGCACCCACTCACATACACACAGAGACACAACCACTCACACACCCACTCAGCTACTGATGGACACACTCACAGACCCACCTCGACACTGACGCATCCACTCACAGACCCACACAGTTCCTAATGTATCCTCTGACAGCCCCATTGAGACTCACACACTCACTCACAAATCCACTCAGACTCTAGTGCACCCAGTAACATACCCACACAGACACTGGCACATTCATCATCTGGCTCTCTCCACAGTTTATTTCTGTAGTCAGGGCACCACTTGTTTGGTGGATTAGGCAACTCCCTTAGATCAGGAGTGTTCTAATCCTGATTGTCTTACGGAGGTGTCTGAAACTGGGTTACTTGTTGAGGGCATTAAAATCCCACCCAAGAAGCAATCACAATTATTTTCAGGGCGAAACACAAGCAAACCCAAAATTAACCTATGCTTTAGCCCCTGGTAGCGTGACACAAAAGCAATCAGGCTTAACTGGCACCAGGGTAGCAGAGTAGCAGGGCAGCAGAGTAGCAGTCCTTCTTGTAGCACAGCAACAGAGCAGTCCATCTTCTGTGTCTTCCACAGGTCCAGAGGTGCACTGAAGAGCTTGTTCTGAAGGTCCAACATGTATACCTGGTGCTCACTTTGAAATAGGAGAAGTTTCTAGAGTCTTTCATCTCCAGAGGTGTTTGGAATTCCCTATTTCCCTACCAGGGTGCCAGCTTGTCTAGTATCACAAAACACTGGTATCAAACCCTTTTTAAGTGTGCTCGGGCAGAGGCATTGTTAACTGCATGTGTGCCCCCTGTAAAGTCAGGTTAGGTAGAATATCTCAGACTGAATCCTGTAAACAGTTTACAAACAGGCTAGTACTATTCAGAAAACCTGCCTTTGGGGATCGAAGTCTTCTCTCCAACTACAAAGATTGGCCATGGATTTTCTCTATGGAGGTAATGATACAGGTATTCTTGTTCAGGTGACATCAACAAATATCAAAGCACAGAACACAAGTAAAACATTTTGAAGGTTGGAAACATAAGGTTTGAAAGAAACGTCCCTATGGGTTGGAAGTGTTCTTAGGGAAGTCAGATGAAACTAAGAGGATTTAAGACTTGGAATCTTTTTGGTACTTCACATTTGGGGGACATATAAGTAATTCATGGAATGTCAACCTTTACTGAATTACAGGTGAAATTTAATTTTCACTAACAGATCAGATTCACTATTTACAGGTCTATGTGGCAGTGGACTAAATTGTGCAATGCTGGACCCTAATGTTGATAGAGGAATTAAGAGAAGGGGAAGGAAGCGTACAGGACTCTCATTTGATTTATGAAAAAGAGTCCACAGAGAGTGCAACAAAAATGGCCAAAAGATGTGTGTTGATAGATGCTGCACATTAGTACAAGGCTTTCTCGTGCCATAGGACAGTAGCTATACAGTCTATTGTTTGGTATAATCAGCTTGCATACTACATGGAGTAAATTTTCACATATTCCAACTCTGATGGCCATTTTCATAATGCTCTACGCATGCATTTTAAATGTCATGAGTAGACCGTCAACCAAATTACATGGGACTGCAGCACAAACTGTATGTTTTCTGGGAGCGTCTATGCAGTTTTTGAAGTGATCATGTGATCATGTGTAACAAACCTACACAGATCACACACATGCATTTTTAGACATAAAAGTAGAGTTTGTCTTGCTGAAATATAAATTAACTCGCTACATACTAGTCCTGCTGCTTGCGCATAGATCACAGATTGCCGGTGCATAACAGCAGCAAAAAAGTAGATGAGAGATACCGCTTTCCTGATAATTGGGACAAATGTGACTGAGTATTCAATGTGCCTCTCATGGAAACAGGCGGTGATTGCTGTTATAGAAGTGCCAATCTTCTCCTGACAGTACCCAGTCATTAAAAGGAGAGGGACGAACTGTCAAATGAAGAGAGAACCATCAAGGGATCTGAACAGGTGAGTAATTAAAATCTATTTTCCTAGTTTCATATAGTTCTGGGTAGTGGGCAAAGGTATAAAAGTGGTCATCTTGTGGATGTATTTTTAGAGCGCGTGCACGGTACACAGTCTCCTTGGCAGAGACACCTATTTTATTCTCTTATAATATGGTAAGCCTTTCATTGACTCAATAAATTTATTGCTCATTTTCCATACTCCCGGCTATTAGTCTTGATGAAAATGTATATGTTCTGCAGCATCTGGCAATGGCTTGGCTGCTGCGAAACTCCTAAGGTGAGTCACATTTAATGTTGTAGGCATGATGTATAGGGAGAACTGAAGAGAAAAATCTTGCCCAGGACAACAGATGTGGAGCTAAGAATAGTACATCCAATCTTCCCTATGCATACTTACCTTGACAATACTATGGCAGGTGATATTCTGTAAAGAATATTTTTGCTGGTCGATGTTAAAAAATAAATTTCTGATTAGAGCACCCCAGCATTGTAAGACAATTAGGATGAGGACTGAGGTGTTCCTGTACAGGAAAATTGTAAACATGCTTATGAATGGTTCTCTGGCTTTTCTTTGACCACCATCAGAAGCACATCACCACCAGCAAATACTCCATATTTTGGCTCCTCAGGAGCATCTTAGCTCTATGAAAACGATGCAAATACATACAAACAATATGTGAATGTACTTATAGTAACTTCGTTTGAAAGTCGTGCTGTGCTGCTGGAGTTCATGTTATATTTATCTGTAGATATCTTATACCTAAACCATGGGTTCTTCAAGTCATCCTTCCTAACTCTGAACTCTGTCAATAGTCCCAGATTTACAACTGGAAAATTGCAGATCACGAACCACATATGAAACAGTTTCACGGCCACTCCTCCCAAGGACTTCAGCGTAATATTCGTAATGGAAAAAACACTGTGAGCATCTTTTAATGTCCCATACACTTTTAGCTCTCGACTATTTGAGCAGGGGCAGCGCTGAGGCAGGGGTAGCTTTGCACGTGAGCACTTGTGCACTAGATCATCAAAATGTAGGGTGTGGTGCAGTACATATGCATTTTAACCTAATAGTAAATTGTCTCTATGTTTGACTTGAGCACAACCATCCAATCATGTAGTGTATCTCCTAGATTTCTCCTTCGTGCTGCTGTCAGTATCACTGAATCAAGCCCTGGTGGAAAAATGAGACATTGAGTCGCACTAAGATTCCTCTCAGACTCTGTACTTGTCACGTAGGATCCTCAAGGCTGTGACAAAATGCAGAGGTTATTTTCTTACTCTTTACCAATTTCCCATGGTGAGGCACCATTTGGAAGAAGATCAATGCTGGCTGATGAATCCAACTGTTAGCTCCAGGGCATGGATGTTTTACCCCAAGTCCTGCACCATACACAATGTTCCCTCCTCCCTGAAACATCTATGGTCCTTTACAGTGTATTCAACATGTCTGTGGATCTTTGCACTGGCTATTTACCTAAAATGACTCCTTATGCTATGATTGTAGTATTCTCCAAGTACAGCCCGTCTAGATTTCTTGAGATTCAATTTGGTTACGATCCAATTGTTGGAGAATTTTAAAGATGCATTCAGCATACAGTGCTGTGCTTGGGGAATGTGCTCCCCTCTGAATGTAAAGTATACCAGAGGTATTCGTTACATATTTAATAACCTGATAAACACGCGTTTATGACATATAAGAATAGATTTGTCGCACTAGTTCAAGCACTCTTAAATACCTTTGTGAATCGGCTGGAAACCATCCGCGAAGGTAACATGCAGAGACCATTCATACACACTACAGATAAAAGGGAGCCCCCTCACCCCACTTCACCTTGTCTCTGTGCTGCTCTCACAGCCCCTCATTTGAAGTTTGTTAGAGCTGCTTTAAGCAGACAAGCAAAAGCTTTTGTAGTTGGTCACTGGGTCACAACTATATCGCTGCACCTCTCTAATTTATTGGCATCAGAAGTTTACAAAATAGAATGTTATAGCTAAAATGAGGAGTCTGACTCAGCCCGGGTGGCAAGCTCGTGCCTCATCATACAAATATCCAAAGTGAGATCGCCACCTTTCCCGAAAAAAATACCCTCCGTTACATCATAAGATCCCGCGAACACTCAGACACGCTTCTGAAGTAAAATTGATGTGCCATCCTCTGTAGTCATAGTTACCGTGGCCTTTCAGTCTCTCTTAACTTTATTTAGCAGCCGAGGCTCGATAAGGCAGGTGTAGGGCATATTTTAACTGTTTTACTGTAACAGTGGTCCGAGTGGGCGTCATGGGAGGGGCATGACGTGCCCCATACTTTTCTGATCTATGAGAGGCTGTTCCCTTACATTTTTGTGAAGAGGCACCGCCCTGGGATGGTTAATTCCTATATTTTAAATGCTTCAGCTGAAGCGTCATGCATTGAGTCTCCTGTGCTATAAAACCGAATCCAGGCAGACGTGTAAGCAAGCCTTCCTGCCAGGGTGCCTGCTACCCTGAAAGAAATGTAAACTTAGGCAAGGAGTTAATCTGCAAATGTATAGGGTAATCGTAAATGTAAAGGACAATTGGGAGGGGTTCTGGCTTTAATTGATTAAATCACTAAAAGCTCTGTGATGACAAAGATTTCTTGTTGGGTGGTGGTACAAAGAATTAGCACATGATCTGTGATGTGCATGCTTTTAATAGAAATTGTATTTCCTTAGCGTTTACTACCCCTCACTAGGCATTGGAGGGACAATTATTTAAAATAATAGCTTTAAGTTCAGTCTGGGTATCACTAAAATCTATATTTTGGGAGCACCATTTTATCTTAAACCCTTTCCTGCATTTTGTAGCAGTCTATTTTATACTGCGTGTAACTAAAGTTTAAAATAATGATTTACATATTCACACAGTCTCTGACATCCTAGCACTAAAAATAGTCACTTTTCTCCACTGCACCAGCCAAGATGTAAGTCTGTAGCCCTCTGGGTACACACAGACCTTTGCAGTGCACTAACTAATAGACATGGGGCCAGATGTAGCAAATAAAAAATTTGCGAGTTGCAAAGTGCGAGTCCATGCGACTCGCAATTTGCAACTCGCAAATTGGTATGCAGTATGGTGTCTCAGACACCGACTGCGACTCGCTATGGGGTCGCAATGACCCACCTCATCAATATTCATGAGGTGGGTCGCAAATTGCGGCCCCATAGCGAGTATAGGCACTCGCAAACATGGAGGCCTGCTGTTTAAGGAAAACGAGCTGCACTTAAAAAAAAAAACCGAAACCTTTAGTTTCGGTTTTTTTTTCAGGGCAGGTAGTGGTCCCTTGGACCACTACCTACCCTGAAAAAATTGTTTTGGGTCCATTCACAAAGTGGAAGGGGTCCCATGGGGACCCCTTCCAATTTGCGAGTGGGTTACCATCCACTTGAAGTGGATGGTAACTGCGACACCATTTGCGACCGCGTAGGCGGTCGCAAATGGTATTGCATACCACTCAGAATCGCAAATAGGAAGGGAACACCCCTTCCTATTTGCGATTCTGAAATGCATATTGCGAGTCGGTCCCGACTCGCAATACGCATTTCTGCATAGCAAAGAGGCATTTGCGCCTCGCAAACGGCGATTGTCGCCGTTTGCGAGGCGCAAATCCTTTGCTACATCTGGCCCTAGGTTTCCACAGATACTGTAGTGCATTGCCCACAGAGTAACAACTTTCTTAATTTATTTTTCATTTAAGCTGTGTGTTAGTTTATATGTAGCTACCTGATGGTGAAAGACCTAAACAATTTACAGAATATTTCGGTTTTTAGCCACGCCTTTAACTTCGCCCAAAAAGACACTGATCCCACCTCTTTGCATGCAGCATCATAATCCCCAAATGCCTTTTTAATGCACTTCGACCACTGTTTAAAGTATGTACTGGTATGGGGAAAATATGGCTTTTGGTGATTTTTACAATTTTGTTCTGGCAGCTGAGTTAAATATACACCAGGCATGCTGGTGTAAAATTGGCATTGTGGCAACACACATTACAAGAGGAGGTCTGCGTTTCTCGTGTGTCAATTCATTTTTCTGCAGGGGCCTTTAAAATTGTGGGCTGAAGAAAACCTCCATGTGCCACGCCTGCTTTGAAGACATCTTTAGACCGATTCACATTCACAAACCAGAACACCAAGGTTAGTTCTCAAGGTTAACAACATTACGCCGACATTGGGCTTCATTTAGCTTGTGTCTGTCACGCACATGAAATGATTAGTTCTGCTGATAGTAACACATCTCATACATGAAATAAGCATGCATGCTGGAAACACGACAAAAACACACTTGTAAATAGCTGGGTATGTTGCGGTGGACAGACCCTCTGGACAGCTGTGAGCACCACTGGAATTTACTTTAATGTTTGTTGTCTGAGATGGAAGCTCCCACTGGCATTTATTTATAATCTTAACCTGAGTGCCAAAGGACAAATATTAACTGCAACAGTTGAAATGGCTCAGCTCAAGCAGGAGGGAGGGGGACTCCTGTGCAGTGATCCAGAGGGAGGGGGCGGACACCTCAATTAGAAACCGGCCTTCTTGCCAGAGTGCCAGCAGCCTCAAAGAAATGTACTTGTGTGCAACTGTGTGATCTGAGCATGTAAAGGCTGTTTGAATGCTGGTATAGGTGTTAGATGGAGTTTACTTTAAGCGACCTGAAGTGAAAGATTTCATCTTTTTGAGAGGTATTGTGAGGGTGTTCCAAGCTGAACTGTGAAGTGTGTGCTTTAAAGGACAGTTGTACGACTGTTTGCACTAGTTGTAATCTGCATATTACTAAATTGTACACTTTGATTTATTTTTTTTACTTTAGCCTAACTTTAATTCAACATTTTGTGGCAGCGTATTGTATACTGTGTGTAATGGAAATAGTGACTTACATTGCTTTCTGTGATGAACGTGGACCTATTAGCACAAGTGACTATTTGCTGCTAACAGGATTTAATTGCTTGTGCCTGTGGTTGCCCACAAAACATCAGCAGTGATCACATTAATCAACAAAGGTTTCATAACAGATGATAGTGTATTTCCCACTGATTTGTTTCACTTGCTTTTATTTTTCATTCACGGTGTGAATTATTTTATATGAAGTTACCTGATGTTGAAGAATCAACAAAATAGTCACAAAATATTTTGTTCTTTTTAGTCACTCCTAAGATTCTGCCTCACTGGGGACCCTGTCCCAAATGTGCTCAAAATCACATTATCCATACTTTTTTATTGCACTTCGACCGCTGCGTTGACTAGCTATATAAAGCCAGAGAAAGCCAGTGATGTTAGTGTATGGTTTCCCATAGTCCCTCACCTTCACTTTGTATCTGTGTTTAAGATATTAACCTGTGATCTCCATTTACTTAACACAGCTACTATTCGTCTGACAGAATTGTACAAAGTCACTGCCCTCTGGCGTTAAAGGGACTTGAGAAAAATAAAGTAAAAAAGTCAGCTGCTTAAATACACTATATTTGTCCAGGAAACCTTGGTTCAAATCCCTGCTCACATACCTGCCTATATTGTGTGATTTACATGAAGTCCAGTCAATTCCTGTGTCTAGATTACTTGACAGTGACATTTAAGAGCACTTTCAATTAATTCAGTTCAAGACAGATCATATAAAAAATATGACTTGTATATGCTTTGATGTTTTGTAATGTTCCATCACCTATAAATATATTATTAGCATGCTATAAGGGACACCGGACAATTCGTCCACTTTGTTCACTCATGGCTTTGTCAGGAGAAAGGGTTAGTAAATGTTAGAAAGTTAATGTTTAGAAACCTCCACTTCAAAAAAATATCATTGCAATGTTGTGGTATATAATACTAAGCTGAAACACCTCAATGTGTTACAGAAACACATTTTACAATCTCCATCATAGTCCTATATTTTGTTTGTTGTGTAATTTCAATGCCAAATAGTCTGAAGATTCTATATGTACCTTTAAGCTTAAGAGTGGATGATTGCACATGGCCCAGCTTTCTAAGGGGCCCAGCCTCTGCCTGCCCTCCAAAGCACTTCCAATTGACTATTGCACCAGCAGAGTTGTCCATTGTGGTGGGCCCTGCTTATTCTACCGCCTGACAGTGCTTCTCTGTCGCTGTCACCTCTGCTGAGAGTACCGTCCAACTACTCAATACTTGCCGATACTCGTGGAGGGCTCTTCTGATTTTAGGAATTGGCCCACCTTGTTTTTTTCTCCTGTATCTGTCCAGTTCTTAGCAATGACCCTTGGATCTACCATCTGATCTTGATTTCATTCTACTCTTTTATTCTCTGTCTGGTGATCAGTCTCACAGTTCTGGGATCAATCCAGAGTCCCAATCTAATGTATCAGACAGGTTTTCTTGGCACTGTGAGACTTCAGGCAATTTGTGGGTACCACACATCCTGACATTAGGTTTGAAACTGTTACCCATACCGGGATCACTGACAGAATATCGGAGCAAAAAATATTGGGTAGGCAGAATATCATGTCAAATATATCAAGGACCAAAATGGAGTGAAGATAAGTGCAAACAGTTAAGTATAAATGTAATAATTTTAACTCCACATACACATACCATGAAGATACATATATTTATATATATATATATATATAAATATATATAAACACACATATATATATATGTACACTGAAAAAAAATCACTTAAAAAAAGAAAGGTTAGAGGGACATTATAGTTAGGCCCCTATTTTAAATGTACGAAACCATGCCCCAAAATAACTATAACTTGACCCCCCGCCATGCAAAGTTTTTTCTTCAAAAGTATTACTGCAGATTTTACATTGATAGTGTCAATGACAATATCCTAGATGAAATGAGTGCCATGATTTTTGGGGTAATTAGCAGTGCATGTCAAGGGCACGAGTTATAGCAACCTTGGGATATGAGTTATAGTTACTTGAGGTAACTCTAACTATAACTACTGAATTTCTATGCTTCGTATGTTTAAAAGTGAGCCTAACTATAAAGTCCCTGCAACGTTTGTTTTTTTAAGTGAATGTCTATGTATTTTTAAATTCTATTTCCTAACTATAACGTCCCTGGTAACCTTTTTTTTTCAGTGAATTTTGACGTTTTTTTAATGTATAGTAATTTTCAATACTATACATTAACCCAACCAACCGTGTACAGGGGAGGATACCTGTAACGCCTGGCCTACAGCCAGACCCTGCAGCCAACACCCACTAACCACCCAACCCCATGCTATGCATGACCCTTTGGCCGTGCGCAGCAAGAGTTGGATCCTGCCTCTCTGGGTGTGAGAATAGGTGTGAGAGGGTTATCTGGGGGTGAGAGTGGCTGTCACATTGTCTATCTGGGTGTGAGAGTACATGCATTAGTGTGTGTGTGAGGGTCTGTGAGTGGGTGCATTATCATATCAGTGGGTCTGTTAGTGAGTGTGTGACTGTCTGAGTGGGTGTATAAGTGTCTGAGTTGGTGTGTGAGTGGAAGGGATTTTTAGGCTTTGATGTCTGATTTACTTGGAATGAGATATTTGTGTACAATTTAACATAAAAATGTATTTATTAAAAAAGAAATTGTATTTTTTATTTAAAAAACAAAGAGGGAAATTAGTCCAGCTGAACTCAAACCCGCCAATAGCCTATAGGTTTTCTTTTTTTTTTTTTCAGCCCTTCATGGGAAATATGGGATTGCGAGGGAGCTCTTCAGGGCTCCCTCGTGGTCGCCACTGATTTATTCATTTATTAATATATTTTTTATAATACAAAGTCCTCTACGGGCTATGGAGTGAAGATAAGTGCAACCAGTTAAGTATAAAGTTAATAATCTTAACTCCACATATACATACCTTGAGGATATATATATATATATATATATATATATATATATAGATATAGATATAAATACACACACATATATATATATATATATATATATATATATACACACTGGAAATAAATCACTTAAAAAAGAGAGGTTAAAGGGATATTATAGTTAGGCTCCTATTTTAATTGTATGAAACCATGCCCTAAAATAACTATAACTCGACCCACGCCTTGCACAGTTTTTTCGTCAAAAATCTTACTGCTGATTTTACATTGATATTGTCAATGATAATATCCTAGATTACATGAGTGCCGTAATTTGTGGGGTAATTAGCAGTGCATGGCAAGGGCACGGGTTATAGCAACCTTGGGACACAAGTTATAGTTACTTGAGGTAACTCTAACTATAACTAGTGAATTTCTATGCTTTTGTACGTTTAAAACTGAGCCTAACTATAACGTCCCTTTAACCTTTGTTTTTTTTAAGTGAATGTCCTTGTATTTTTAAATTCTATTTCCTAACTATAATAACCCTGAAACCTTTGTTTTGTTTAGTGAATTCTTACGTTTTTTTAATGGATAGTAAATTTCAATACTATACATTAACCAAACCAACCGTGTGCAGGGGAGGATGCCTGCAACGCCTGGCCTACAGCCAGACCCTGCGGCCAACACCCACAAACCACCCAACCCATGCTATTCATGACCCTTTGGCCGTGCGCAGCAAGAGTTGGATGTGGCCTCTCTGGGTGTGAGAATAGGTGTGAGAAGGGTTATCTGGGGATGAGAGTGGCTGTCACATTATCTGTCTGGGTGTGAGAGTGCATGCGTCAGTGTGTGTGCGGGTCTGTGAGTGGGTGCATTATGGTATCAGTGGGTCTGTTAGTGGGTGTGTGACTGTCTGAGTGAGGGTGTGAGTGGGTGCATAAGTGTCTGAGTTTGTGTGTGAGTGGAAGAAATTGATTGAAAGAGAGACAGAAAGAGAGAAAGAAAGTGTGAAGGAGAGAGAAAGAGTTTTTTAGGCTTTGATGTCTGATATACTTAGAATGAGACATTTCTGTACAATTTAAAATAAAACATGTATTTATTAAAAAAACATATAATAATTTGTTTTTTTAATAAAAAAACAAAGAGGTAAATGAGTCCAGCTGGACTCAAACCCGACAATAACGTTTAGGTTTTTTTTTTTTTTTTAGCCCTTCATGGGAAATATGGGATCGCAAGGAAGCTCTCCAGGGCTCCCTCGTGGTCCCTCCTGATTTATTTATTTATTAATATATATATATTTTTTATAATAAAAAGCCCTTTACAGGCTATCTGGCAGCACCATTTGTCTCAGCAAGCAGGGAGCTGCTTTAGCAGCAACTTTCTAAAGTATTTTATCTCTGTCCCCTGCACGTGTGCCTGCGTGAAGGGGACTGAGATGAAAGCTTCGGATTTTGACAGGTGGACCTGCTTTACAGGTCCCACTGTCAAAACCTGAATTGTTTGTTGTGGCATTGCTTGGCTGCAGCTATGTCCCGGGGGTGGGAAGCCCGGGACACAGCAGGAGTGGGCCTTGGGGGGGGTGGGGTCCTGAGGGCCATCAGTGGCACAGCCCCCCTCCAATGTTTGCATAGCCCCGGGGAGGTAGTGGTCTTCAGGGTAAGTGGGGATCCGAAACAGAACCATTTTACATATTTAAGTGTCCCCCCCCGGGGAAGTGGTATAAAAAAAGATTTTGCCCCTGGGGTAGTGGTCCCCAGAGAGCGGGGTCTGCGTACACCCCCGTCACAATTCAGAGTAGCCCCTAGGGAGGTGATGGTCCCCAGATCAGCAAAAGGGGACAAGGCGTTTTCCACTCCATATTTATTTACAGTACCGGGGAGGTGGTGATACCGCCATGAAAAGGCTGACAAAGAACCAGGTCATAATCAGCAGGGCAGTGCTGCATTCAGCGCCATCCTGTCTGATTCCCACCTGCACCCGCTGTCAACCCGTCGGGATCACCGGTCCCAGCGGAGATAGTGGAACCTTGGTGGTCTGACAGCAAAGGTTATAATGCAGCGGACCTGACTGCCACCACGAGACCCCCAGCCTCATAATGAGGCCCAAAGTCTGCAGGCTTAAATACTATACTGACACATGGCAGGGAATAACATTCCAACATTTTCTATAAGAAGGTCTACTTATGTTCAATGAAAATCATCACAAGCTATTTATAACGTTTATGTTGAAATTTTGACCATATCAGACAACAGTACATTGATGGCCACACATGCAAAATTGTCAGAAGTGATCACTATTGTATTCTGTGGGCCCATTGTGTGAAGGACATCACAGAAGGCAGTCAAATTGTGGAAGTGAATACATTCCAAACATGTAGTGTTTTCACTTGCCGGAGGAAAGCATTGCATTTTATGTGGTTTGTTTACATGTTCTAGCACGTACATTTAAAGATCTGCAAAGTAAAATCTTGAGGGATTGTTAGACCTGGCACCCTTGATGTGGTTTTCCCCTAACGTTTTGCCTTCAGAGCCCCTGTTTTTGCTGACTTCATTTTTGCTGGCCTTAGGACTCCGCAGTCTGCACACCCTACCACTGCTAACCAGTGCTAAAATGCTTGTGCTCTCTCCTTTAAACATATTAGATTGGCTTATATCCAATTGGCACATTTCATTTACTGTTAAGTCCCAAGTAAAGTGGAGCTACCTGTGCCCAGGGTCCATAGTTTAAATGCTAATATTGGGCCTGCAACACTGATTGTGCTTCCCACTTTAGTTGCCCTTTGAAGCATGTCTCAGGCCTGCAGCCTGTGTGTATGCAGTTTTAAACTGCCATTTCAACCTGGCAAAATAAACGTTTTCCCAGGCCCAACTCTTCCTTTTTATTACACATGTGACTGCTAAGGTAGGCCCTGGACAGCTCCAAGAGCAGGTTGCAGTATATCAAAAACTGGACATGTACTTTTAAGTTTTTTATGTCCTGGTAGTGAAAAACTTTTAAATTCATTTTTCACTACTGCAAGGCCTACGCCTCCCATTCAATAACATTGGAATTAACTTAATGCGTTTTATAAGTGTAATTTCCAAAATTGAAAGGCAAGCTCTTCTTGTTTGGTGTCTCTCAACTTAAGAACCTAACTTGTGGTGATGTCAGATTTTAAATTACGATTCTGAAAATGTTACTTTTACAAAGTTGCCATTTTTTTGCTTTAGCCATATGGGCCTGCAGCCTGTCTCTGGGTCACGTGGCTGGGTGTGCCTGACAGTTGGGCGCTGTGTATTCCTCTTAAACATCTACACACAATTTGGAGCTTAGGTGAGACTGTAAGGGCCATCAGTGGCAGGATGGGAGAGAGAAGCTAGACTTAGCCCCACTTACACTTGAATAGGCTGTGTCCTGTCTCCACAGAAAGGGCTTAATTCCTCTTGTAGTTAGTCTGGAGCCAGTGCCAGAAAGGAAGGGCACCTATGCCCTTCAAAGGCATGACTCTAGAAGCTTCTCCCCACTTCAACTGGGCATAAATACTAGACCTCAGACACCACCACGTCAGTACCCTTCTGGACCTGTGAATACTCTACCAGGAGGAAGGACTGCTGTGCTGCCACAAGGACTGTCATTCTGCTTGACTGCTCCTCTGAAGAAATGGCTGCCCGGCAGTGCTGACCTGTTGCTTGCTGCCCTCTTGCCTGAATGAGAAGGTCTGGCCCTGCATCTTTTGAACCCAGAGTGACTTTAAATGCTAGTTGACTGGCCTCCTGATCTTAAGCCTCAAGGATATAACAGTGTTACAGCACCTAGACCCTGCCATCTGTGAGTCTACCCTAACAAATGGCTAAAGGTGCTCTGCGAGCCTCTGTGGATCCAGTGGAATCTCGGCTACTGTGCGGCGTAACCCTGATCAGAATCGACGCATCTCTGCTCCTGCATGGAATGAACCCATTGTAAAGACCCACATAGCTGCTGTATTCCACATGCATTCTACATCGCCTTCGGACCACTGGTGCATGATGCCTTCTTAGTGCAGGCCCATGCATCTCTCGTTGATGGCAGCCTCTGCCTCTTCCTGGTTGTGAAGTGGGACTTCGCCGGTCTTGTTCTTACAATAGAGCCAATAGCACAGTGAATCAGTCAAAAATCTGGAGATTGGGGAATCTCTGTAGGCCACATTATACATTTAATTTTGTTAAATGCCAGCTATATGATCTTACATGTGAAGGATCACTGCGCTGATTAAATGGCATAGCCCAGTTAATGTCTAACTTCGGGGAGCTATCCAGTCTTCATATATATACTGACAATTCCTGCACCTTCTCATTTACAGACACCTATAAGGAACCCCTACTGCCATTCAGAAATAAGAATATACACATAGCATCACAAACTTTCTCCTACCTTGGCATTCAGGTGTATCATGAGGTTTAGGACTTAATTGAAGGCAACTTCATGAGAACAATCACCTCACTTAAATCCCAAGTGGCTTTCTAGAATCCACTGCCCCTTTCAGTGGTGGGTCGACTGGCAAAAAACATTCTATTGCCTTGTTTGGTATATTATTTTGCAAACCTGCCAATTCTAGTGCTGCTTGGATATTTAAACACAATGCTGATTGAATTAGCCTGGGGTGGTGGTTGCGGCAGGATAAGTCTCACCAAACTTCAATTACCAACAGATAAAAGTGGCAAGGGCTCCCAAGATTTTAAGGCCTATTGTCTGGCTGAACAACTACAATTCCTATCCTACAGGTTGGCCAAACTTAACCTTACAGAAATATGTTACAGGAATGATCAGCCAGGGGAAGTTGCACAAATTAATATGTCCAGGTTGCCACTCACCCCATGGGGTACTCTCATACTGTGTATGGCTCTCAATTACTGGATGACAGCTTTCCGCCACACTGTCTCCCCAATCTGCCCCAAATGCCCACCTTTGTGGCCTCCTCAAATCTTCAGGCACCCTAATAGCAAGCAAATTACACGTGTGGGAGCCAAAGGGAGTATTATCTGTGAGCACACGGTTTGCAGACAGCACAATATTGGCACAAACCCATTTTGCACAAAAATGCTGTTTTTGAGACATGCCAGCATCATCTGATATGTTCTGCAACACTTAGGGGGTCATTCTGACCCCGGCCGGTGGCGGTAGCCGGCGGCCTGGCTGGGACCGCCAGAAGACCGTACCGCGGTCAAAAGACCGCGGCAGTCATTCTGGGTTTCCCACTGTGCTGGCGGGCGACCGCCAAAAGGGCGCCCGCCAGCCCAGTGGGAAACACCCTTCCACGATGAAGCCGGCTCTGAATGGAGCCGGCGGAGTGGAAGGTGTGCGACGGGTGCAGTAGCACCTGTCGCGAATTTCAGTGTCTGCTGAGCAGACACTGAAATTCAAAGTGGGGGCCTCTTACGGGGGCCCCTGCAGTGCCCATGCCATTGGCATGGGCACTGCAGGGGCCCCCAGGGGCCCCACGACACCCCTCACCGCCATCCTGTTCCTGGCGGTCGAAACCGCCAGGAACAGGATGGCGGTGAGGGGGTCGGAATCCCCATGGCGGCGCAGCAAGCTGCGCCGCCATGGAGGATTCCCATGGGCAGCGGAAAGTCGGCGGTACACCGCTGACTTTCCGTTTCTGGCCGCGCGCACCGCCAGCCTGTTGGCGGTGCTCCCGCAGACCCCGGCCCTGGCGGTTTTTACCGCCAGGGTCGGAATGACCCCCTTAGTGCCAGACAGGAAGAAACCTAAAACACATGAGCTAATCCAAGCACTACACACTATGGGATACAGTAGACATCTAAACTGCTGGCTCTACTGGGGACTCCGAGCACACTTAATGATCCCCCTAACTCCCTTGAAAAGCAAATGGGAGGCAGCCCTCACACAGGAGCTAGCAGACAGGGAATGGACCTTTTTACTGGAATACCTCAAAAGGTTTTCACACAACTCGAGATTTAAAAGTACCCAATTCTCCATATTACATAGATCCTGTCTCACACCACATAGGATCAATAAGTTGTTCCCCACAGCTTCCTCTACCTGCCCTCGATGGGAAACCTTAGATGCAGACCTTACACACATGCTATGGGTGTGCCCCTCTTTATCTGCCTATTGGTTGGGCATTAGGGTAGAACTGTTAGGTTTGACTGGCCTAGACCACTGGTACATGCATTTATTGATAACTCTCATTACACATTGCCCTATGCTTATAGATCAACCACTAGGTGACGAAGTCTAGTTGAAGGGGAGGTGGGGAGGGAAGGGATTGGTTGGATTTTATGTAACTAATATGCACAACATAATTTACATTGGTCATCTCAATGAGACAGAATTGCAACAATCTGTTATATCTGGAGCACAATTCTTGTAGAATAGAATGCTATTGCATCTTTTTTTAAAGATATATGTATAATGTCAAGATTCCCCCGAAAGGTGATTTGAATGTGTCTCTTATTATTAAAATGCAATTACGTTTGTGGTAAAAAAAAAATCTTCGACGCAAATCCTTGTACCTCTCCACAATCATGATTTAAGGTACTGGGTTCAGCGGGCCTAACTGAGTGCCTGTAGCGGGTTCCCACTCCGTCGTGGTTAGCTTTAACTTGTGACTTTGTCTTGGTCTGGCATGGCCAAATACCCACAGTTGGCACTTTGTGCTTTTTGGTGCTATTTTTACTAAAATCTTTAAAATTGATTATCTACTGAGAGAATCTACAACTACATCTACATGTACTTTTAAGTTTTCCACATCCTGGTTGTGAAAAACTACTAAATGTGGTTTTCACTACAAGGCGTACTTCTTCTGTAGGATAACATTGGGTTACATTATTATACTTATGAAGTGAGAACTCTTAATCGGGGGCAGGTAGGAAAGTCATGTTTGGTGTCTGAAGAATGGTAATTTAAAATGCTCTTTTGTGGTAAAATCAGATTTTGTGTCACAATTCTTAATAGGACGGAGTGTTGGCAGGATGGGTCATTCTGGCTTAATGGGAAGGGTGGTGGGGGGGATTGGGGTCTCACATATCACACTTGGACTGCAAAGGAACTTGCCCAGCTCACACACAAATGACTTCACACTAGCCTCCTATGCCCCCCAAACAGACTGGGACCAGGGCAAGGAGGCAGGAAATTCTAAAAAATCTCTGTGGGGGAAATCCCAGAAGAAGTGTCCATCAGGTATGAAAGTGGACCCTCAGATCCACTCTTCAGTACAATCCTAGACCTGTGGATGCTACAGAAGAAGGGCATCTTGCTGCCCTGCTACTTGAGGCCTGTCCTTCTTGGTGACAAGGAAGACTGGACCTGCACACTTCAACACAGGCTGAAGTGACTCCAAGGGTCAGCTGAATGACCTCCTGTTCTGAGCTACAGGGACCCAACAAGCTCCAGAGTGCTCACTGGAACTGCCCTGTTGACCTGCTGCACTGGGCCAGCCTGGCCCTGCTCCTGTCCCTGTCTAAGACCTGCTGGCCTCTGCTATAGTGAGTTCCTTATCCCCAAGAGGTGTCTGCGTTGTAAGCAGAATTTCTTTTGTGCAGGAAGGAATGCCTTTGTGCATAAAAATAATCCTATGAAGCATTTTCCTCTTTCTGTGTGTGCTGCAGAATGCACCACATATAGAAAGAGGAAGTAACAAGGAGAAATTGAGATATTTCTCCTTGTTACGTCTCTTCTAGGGGGGTGTTGCATTTTGACACATTCCCAGTACTACAAATAATGTTAAATCTGGGAATGCACTAAAATACATGGGTGGATGCTTGGGAACAATCACGCTCCTCCCATGGAACACCTTCTCAGGACAGAGTAAATAAATCTAGAGTAACTGAATGCAGCGCAAATTGCTGCACTGCATTGACTTACTCTAGATTTATCAAGCCACAGAAGGCCATACAAAATGACTTTGTGTGGCTTTATAAATCTAACCTAAGAGTTATGTCCCTCTTGGGCCAAATTTGCCATAGGACAGTATCTATACAGTCTATTGTTTGGCTTAATCAACTTACATACTACATGGAGTACATTTTCAGATATTCCAGCTCTGTGACGGGCATTTTCACTGTGCTCTACACATGCATTTTAAATGTCATGAGGAGACTATCAACCAAATTACAAAGGACAACAGACATCGTATGTTTTCTGGGAGCGTCTATGCAGTCTTTGAAGTGATCATGTGTAACAAACCTACACAGATCCCACACATGCGTTTTTAGGTATCAAAGTAGAGTTTGTCTTGCTGAAATATAAATTAACTCACTACATACTAGTCCTGCTGCTTGCACATAGAGCACAGATTGTCGGTGCATATCAGCAGCAAAAAAGTGTATGAGGGACGTTGCTTCCCTGATAATTGGGACAAATGTGTAACATCTACACAGCTGGTGGCTGAGTATTCAATGTGCCTGTTATGGAAACAGGCGGTGATTTCTGTTATGGAAGTGCAAATCTTCTCCTGACAGTACCCAATCATTAAAAGGAGAGGGACGAGCTGTCAAATGAAGAGAGAACCATCAAGGGATCTGAACAGGTGAGTAATTAAAATCTATTTTCCTAGTTTCATATAGTTCTGGGTAGTGGGCAAAGGTATAAAAGTGGTCATCTTGTGGATGTATTTTTTGAGCGCGTGCACGGTACACAGTCTCCTTGGCAGAAACACCTATTTTATTCTCTAATAATATGGTAAGCCTTTCATTGACTCAACAAATGTTTTGCTCATTCTCCATACTCCCAGCTATTAGTCTTGATGAAAATGTATATTTTCTGCAACATCTGGCAATGGCTTGGCTGCTGCGAACATTCTAAGGTGACTCACATTTAATGTTGTAGGCATGATGTATAAGGAGAACTGAAGAGAAAAATCTTTCCCAGGACAGCAGATGTGGAGGTAAGAATAGTAAATCAAATCTTCCCTATGCTTACTTAACTTGACAATACTATGGCAGGTGATATTCTGTATAGAATATGTTTGCTGATCGATGCTAAAAAATCAATTTTAGATAGAGCACCCCAGCACTGTAAGACAATTAGGATGAGGACTGAGGTGTTCCTGTAGAGGAAAATTGTAAACATGCTTATGAATGGTTCTCTGGTCTTTTACCACCATCATAAGCACATCACCACTAGCAAATACTCCATATTTTGCTACATCAGAAGCATCTTAGCTCTATGAAAACGATGCAAATGCATACAAACAATATGTGAATGAACTTATAGTAAGTTCATTTGAAAGTCGTGCTGTGCTGCTGGAGTTCTTGTTATATTTATCTGTACAGTATATATCTTATACCTAAACCATGGGTTCTTCAAGTCCTCCTTCCTAATTCTGAACTCACTGATTTACAACTGGAAAATGGCAGATCACGAACAATTGTAAGGCCACGAGTCCCAAGGACTTCAGCATAATATGTGTAATGTAAAAAACACTGTGAGCATCTTTTAATGTTTCATACACTTTTAGCTCTTGACTATTTGAGTAGGGGCAGCGCCCCGACAGGGGTAGCTTTGCACGTGAGCACTTGTGCACTAGATCATCAAAATGCAGGGGGTGGTGCAGTACATATGCATTTTAACCTAATAGTAAATTGTCTCTATGTGTGACTTGAGCACAACCATCCAATCATGTAGTGTATCTCCTAGATTTCTCCTTCGTGCTGCTGTCAGTATCACTGAATCAAGCCCTGGTGAAAAAATGAGACATTGAGTCGCACTAAGATTCCTCTCAAACTCTGTACTTGTCACGTAGGATCCTCAAGACTGTCACAAAATGCAGAGGTTATTTTCTTACTCTTTACCAATTTCCCATGGTGAGGCAAAATTTGGAAGAAGCTCAATGCTGGCTGATGAATCCAACCGCTTGCTCCAGGGCATGGATGTTTTACCCCAAGTCCTGCACCATACACAATGTTCCCTCCTCCCTGAAACATGAAGCTCGTGTTCTAGCTATGCTCCTGTACAGTGTATTCAACATGTCTGTAGATCTTGCACTGGCTAGTTACCTAAAATTACCCCTTATGCTGTGATTGAAGTATTCCACAAGTACAGCCCGTCTAGATTTCTTGAGATTCAATATGGTTATGGTGCAATTGTTGGAGAATTGTAAAGGTGCATTCAGCATACAGTGCTGTGGTAGGGAAATGTGCCCCCCTCTGAATGTACCAGAGGCATTCATTACATATTTAATAACCTGATAAACACGTATTTATAATGTATACAAATAGGTTTGTAGCACTAGTTCAAACACTCTTAACTACCTTTGTGAATTGGCATGAAACCATCCACACTGGTAATAAGCAGAGACCATTCATACACAGTACAGATACAAGGGACCCCCCTCACCCCACTTCACCTGGTCTCTGCTTTGCTCTCACAGCCCCTCATTTGAAGTTTGTAAGAGCTGTTTTAAGCAGACCAGCAATAGCCTGGTGGTCACTGAGTAACAACTATATTGCTGCCCCTCTCTAACTTACTGGCATCAGAAGCTTATACAATAGAATATTATAGCTACAATGTGGAGTGTGAGTCAGCCCGAGTGGCAAGCTTGTGCCTCATCATACAAAAATCCAAAGTGAGATTGCCACCTTTCCAGAGAAAAATACCCTCTGTTACATCATAAGATCCCGCGAACACTCAGACACGCTTCTGAAGTAAAATTGACCTGGCATCCTCTGTAGTCATAGTTACCGTGGCCTTTCAGTCTCTGTTAACTTTAATGTGTAGCCGAGGCTCGATAAGGCAGGTGTGGGGCATATTTTAGCTGTTTTACTGTAACAGTGGTCCGAGTGGGTGTCATGGGAGGGGCATGACGTGCCCAATACTTTTCTGATTTATGAGAGACCGTTCCCTTACGTTTTTGTGAAAAGGCAACCGCCCTGGGATGGTTAATTCCTATATTTTAAATGCTTCAGCTGAAGCGTCATGCATTGAGTCTCCTGTGCTGTGAAACCGAATCCAGGCAGACATGTAAGCAAGCCTTCCTGCCAAGGTGCCTGCTACCCTGAAAGAAATGCAAACTTGGGCAAGGAGTTAATCTGCAAATGTATAGGGTAATCATAAATGTGTAGAACAATTGGGAGGGGTACTGGCTTTAATTGACTGAATCACTAAAAGCTCTGTGATGACAAAGATTTCTTGTTGAGTGGTGGTACAAAGAATTAGCACATGATCTCTGATGTGCATGCTTTTAATTGAAATTGTATTTACGTAGCGTTTACTACCCCTCACTAGGCATTGACAGGACAATTATTTAAAAACAATTGCATTAAGTTCAGTCAGGGTATCAATACAATCTATATTTTGGGAGCACCATTGTATCTTAAACCCTTTTCTGCATTTTGTAGCAGTCTATATTATACTGCATGTAACAAAAGTTTATAATAATGATTTACATATTCACACAGTCTCTGACCTTCTAGCACTCAAAATAGTCACTTTTCTCCACTGTACAAGGCAAGATGTAAGTCTGTGGCCCTCTGGTTACACACAGACCTATGCAGTGCATTAACTAATTGACTAGGTTTTAACACGTACTGTAGTGCATTTCCTACTGAGTAACAACTTTCTTAATTTATTTTTCATTTAAGCTGTGTGTTATTTTATATGTAGCTACCTGATAGTGAAAGACCTAAACAACTTGCAGAATATTTCATTTTTTTAGCCACACTTTAACTTCGCCCACACAGACACTGATCCCACCTCTTTGCATGCAGCATTATAATTCCCATATGTCTTTTTAATGCACTTCGACCACTGTTTAAAATATGTACTGGTAAGGGGAAAATATGGCTTTTGGTGATTTTTATAATTTTTGTACTGACAGCTGATTTAAAAAAACACCAGGCATGCTGGTGTAAAATTGGCCTTTTGGCAACACACATTACAAGAGGAGGTCTGTGTTTGTGGTGTGTCAATTTGTAAAATTGAGGGCTGAAGGTGCCACACCTGCTTTAAAGACATTTTTAGACCGTTTCAAATTCACAAACCATAACACCACAGTTATTTCTCAAGGTTAACAACATTACGCCGACATTGGGCTTCATTTAGCTTGTGTCTGTCACACACATGAAATGATTAGTTCTGCTGATAGTAACACATCTCACACATGTAAATAACTGGGTGTGTTGCTGTGCACAAATCCTTTGGACAGCTGTGAGCAGCACTGGAATTGTGGATGCACGTGTGTAGTACTGGTGTGTTGGGGTGAAATGTAGGAGAGGAGTAGAAGAGGGAGGAAGGTTGCAGAAGTTGGACTGCATGTGCACGCCCTGAGGCATCCATAGATGGGAGGACATGAGAGGTGAAGCTGCTGAAAAAACAGGCCCACTGACTAAGGAGACGACCTGTCCGTATTTTACATCGACTGCCAGTGAATTTACTTTAATGTCTGTTGTCAGTGATGGAAGCTTCCACTGGCATTTATCTGTAATTTTAACCTGAGTGCCAAAGGACAAATATTAACTGCAAGAGTTGAAATGGCTCAGCTCAAGCAGGAGGGAGGGGGACTCCTGTGCAGTGATCCAGAGGGAGGGGCGGACAGCTCAATTAGAAACCAGCCTTCTTGCCAGAGTGCCAGCAGCCTCAAAGAAATGTAAATGTGTGCAACTGTGTGATCTGAGCATGTAAAGGCTGCTGGAATGTTGGTAAATGTGTTAGATAGAGTTCTCTTTAAGCTATCTGTTGTAAAAGATTTCTTTTTTTTAAGGTATTGTGAGGGTGTTCCAAGCTGAACTGTGAAGTGTGTGCTTTTAAAGCACAGTTGTAATACTGTTTGCACTAGTTGCAATCTGGGTATTATTAAATTGTACTCTTTGAAAACACATTTATTTACTTTAACCTAACTTTAATTCCACATTTTGGGACAGCGTATTTTATACTGTGTGTAATAAAAATAGTGACTTACACATTCACATTGCTTTCTTTGATTAACATGGACCTCTTAGCACTAAAAATACACAGGTCACTATTCCCTGCCAACCAAAGAGGATTTAATTGCTTGTGCCTGTGGTTGCCCACACACATATTGGCAGTGATCACATTAATCAACAGAGGTTTCATAATAGAAAATAGTGTATTTCCCACTGATTTGTTTCACTTGCTTTTACTTTTCATTCAAGGTGTGAATTATTTTATATGAAGTTACCTGATGTTGAAGAATCAACAAAATAGTCACAAAATATTTTGTTCTTTTTAGCCACTCCAACGATTCCGCCTCAGTGCTCAGTGTCCCTGTCCAAAATGCACTCAAAATCGCATTATCCATACTTTTGTATTGCACTTCGATCTCTGAGTTGACTAGCTATATAAAGTCTGCAAAAGCCAGTGATGTTAGCGTATGGTATCCCATAGTCCCTCACCTTCACTGTGTATCTTTTTTAAAGATATTAACCTGTGATCTCCAGTTACTTAACACAGTCTACTATTCGTCTGACAGAATTGTACAACGTCACTGTCCTCTGGTGTTAAAGGGGCTTGAGAAAAATAAAGTAATATAGTCAGCTACTTAAATACACTATGTATGACCAGGAAACCTTGGCTCAAATCTCGGCTCACCCGCCTGCCTCTATTGTGTGATTTACATCAAGTCACTTCCTGTGTCTAGATTACTTGACAGTGACATTTAAGAGCACCTTCAAGTAATTAAATTCAAGACAGATTGGATAAAAAACTCACTTGTATATGCTTTAATGTTTTGTAATGTTCCATCACTCATAAAGATATTATCTGCATGCTATAAGGAACATCAGACAATTGGTTCACTTTGTTCACTCATGGCTTTGTCAGGATAGAGGGTTAGTAAATGTTATAAAGTTCATGTTTAGAAACCTCCACTTCAAATAAATATCAATGCAATGTTGTGGTATATAATACTAAGTTGAAACACTTCAATGTGTTACAGAAACACATTTTACAGTCTCCATCATAGTCTTATTTTTTTGTTGTTGTGTAATTTATATGCCAAATATTCTGAAGATTCTACATGTACTTTTAAGCTTAAAGGATGAACCAGACCATTAGTTCAGGGTTGGGTTGACTGCAGAGCCATTTCAAGACACGGACTGAGTGGAAGATTGCACAGGGCCCACCTTTCCAAGGGGCCCAGCCTCTGCCTGCCCTCCAAAGCGCTTCCAATGGACTATTGCACCAGCAGAGTTGTCCATTGTGGGTGGCCCCTGCTTATTCAACCGCCTGACAGTGCTTCTCTGTCTCTGTCCCCTCTGCTGAGAGTACCGTCCAACTACTCAATACTTTCCGATACTCATGGAGGGCTCATCTGATTTTAGGAATTGTACCACCTTGTTCTTTTCTCCTGCATCTGTCCACTTATTAGCAGTGACCCTTGGATCTACCATCTGATCTTGATTTCATCCTGCTCTTTTATTTTCTGTCTGGTGATCAGTCTCACAGTTCTGGGATAATTCCAGAGTCCCTGACATACACTTATGTATCAGACAGGTTCTCGTGGCACTGTGAGACTACAGGCAATTTGTGGGTACCACACATCCTGACATTAGGTTTGAAACTTTCACCCATACCAGGATAATTGAAGGAAACAATATTGGGTAGGCAGAATATCATGTCAAATATATCAAGGACCACAATGGAGTGAAGATAAGTACAAACAGTTTAGTATAAATTTACTAATCTTAACTCCACATATACATACCTTGAAGATATATATTTATATTTATATATTAAATGCACAAAACCATGCCCTAAAATAACCATAACTCGACCCCATGCAGTGCACAGTTTTTTCATCAAAAATATTGTTGCAGATTTTACATTGATATTGTCAATGATAATATCCTTGATGACATGAGTGCCATAATTTGTGGGGTAATTAGCAGTGCATGGCAAGGGCACAAGTTATAGCAACCTTGGGACACGAGCTATAGTTACTTGAGGTAACTCTAACTATAACTAGTGAATTTCTATGCTTTCTTAGGTTTAAAAGTGATCCTATTTATAACGTCCCTGTAACCTTTGTTTTTTAAGGTGAATGTCTATGTATTTTTTAATTCTATTTCCTAACGATAACACCCCTGTAACCTTTGGTTTTTTTCAGTAAATGTCAATGTTTTTTGAATGGATAGTCATTTTCAATACTATATATTAACCCAACCAACCGTGTGCAGGGGAGGATGCCTGCAAGACCTGACCTGCAGCCAGACCCTGCAGCCAACACCCACTAACCACCCAACCCCATGTTATTCATGACCCTTTGGCTGTGAGCAACAGGAGTTCGCCACTGCCTCTCTGGGTGTGAGAATAGGTGTGAGAGGGTTTTCTGGGGGTGAGGGTGGCTGTCACGTTGTCTGTCTGGGTGTGAGAGTGCATGCATCAGTGTTTTAGTGTGTGCGGGTCAGTGAGTGGGTGTATTAGGGTATCAGTAGGTCTATTAGTGGGTGTGTGACTATCTGAGTGGGTGCATAAGTGTCTGAGTTTGTTTGTGAGTGGAAGTAATTGATTGAAAGAGAGACAGAAAGAGAGAAAGAAAATGTGAGGGAGAGAGAAAGCCTTTTTAGGCTTTGATGTCTGATATACTTATTTGAAAGAAAATTGTTTTTTTTATTTAAAAAAAAGAGGGAAGTGAGTCCAGCTGGACTCAAACCCCCAATGACCTAAAGGTGTTCTTTTTTTACCCCTTCATGGGAAATATGGGATCCCGAGGGATCCCTCGTGGTCCCTACTGATTTATTTATTTATTAATTTGTTTTTAATAATAAAAAGCCCTTTATGGGCTATCTGGCAGTGCCATTTGCTTCAGCAAGCAGGGAGCTGCTTTAGCAACATCTTCCTAGAGCATTTCATCCCTATCCCCTGTATGCATGCCTGTGTGAAGGGGACTGAGATGAAAGCTTCAGATTTTGACAGATGGACCTGCTTTACAGGTCCCACTGTCAAAACCTGAAGTGTTTGTTGTGGCATTGCTTGGCTGCAGCTCTGTCCCGGAGGTGGGCACCCCGGGACATAGCAGGAATTGGCCTGCGGGGGGCTGGCAATCCTGAAGGCCATCAGTGGCAAAAGCCAATGTTTGCATACCCCCGGGGAGGTAGTGTTCCTAGGGGTAAGTGAAGGGCCGAAACAGACCCACTTTACATTATTAAGGGTGTGCCCCAGAGAAGTGGTATAAAAAAATTTTTTATCCCTGGGGTGGTGGTTCCCGGAGAGCGGGGTCTGCGTGCCACCCCCCCATAATTCAGTGTAGCCCCCAGGGAGGTGATGGTCCCTAGGACAGCAGAAGGGGGCCGGGCGTTAAAATACTACACTGGCACATGGCAGGGAATAACATTCCAACATTTTCTATAAGAAAGGGCAACTTATGTTCAATGACAATTATCACAAGCTATTTATAATGTTTACGTTGCAATTGTTACCATATCAGACAACATTACATTGATGGCCACACATGCAAGATTGTCAGAACTGATCACTATTGTATTCTGTGGGCCCATTGTGTGAAGGACATCACAGAATGCAGTCAAATTGTGGGAGTGAATAAATTCCAATCATGTAGTGTTTTCACTTGCCAGGGGAAAGCATTGCATTTTATGTGGGTTGTTTACATGTTCTAGCATGTACATTTAAAGATCTGCGAAATTAAGTTTTGAGGGATTGTTAGACCTGGCACCCTTGGTGTGGTTTTCCTCTAACGTTTTGCCTTCAGATCTCCTGTTTTTGCTGACTTCATTTTTGCTGGCCTTAGGACTCTGCAGTCTGCACACCCTACCACTGCTAACCAGTGCTAAAATGCTTGGGCTTTCTCCTTCAAACATATTAGATTGGCTTATATCCGATTGGCATATTTCATTTACTTTTAAGTCCCAAGTAAAGTGGAACTACCTGTGCCCAGGGCCTGTAATGGAAATGCTAATATTGGGCCTGCAGCACTGATTGAGCTTCCCGCTTAAGTTGCCCTTTCAAGCATGTATCAGGCCTGCAGCCTGTGTGTGTGCAGTTTTAAACCACCATAACAACCTGGCAAAATAAACCTTTTGCCAGGCCCAAGTCATCCTTTTTCTTACACATGTGACCGCTAAAGTAGGCCCTGAATAGCATCAAGAGCAGTTTGCAGTATATCAAAAACTGGACATGTACTTTTAAGTTTTATATGTCCTGGTAGTGAAAAACTCTTAAATTCGTTTTTCCCTACTGCAAGGCCTATCTCTCCCATTAGAAAACATTGGAATTAACTTATTGCATTTTATAAGTGCAATTTCTAAAACTGAAAGTCAAGCTCTTCTTGTTTGGTGTGTCTCAATTTAAGATCCTAACTTGTGATGACATCAGATTTTAAATTACAATTCTGAAAATGCAACTTCTAGAAAGTTGCAATTTTTTCGCTTTAGCCATTTGGGACCTGCAGGGTGTCTCTGGGTCAAATGACTGGGTGTGCCTGATAGTTGGGCGTTATGTATTCCTCATAGGCGTCTACACACAATTAGGAGCTTAGGTGTGACTGTAAGGGCCATTAGTGGAAGGATGGGAGAGAGAAGCTAGACTTAGCCCCACTTACACTTGAATAGGCTGTGTCCTGTCTCCACAGAAAGGGCTCCATCCCTCCTGTAGTTAGTCTGGAGCCAGGGCCAGAAAGGAAGGGCACCTATGTCCTTCAAAGGCATGACTCTAGAAGCTTCTCTCCGCTTCAACTGGGCATAAATGCTAGACCTCAGACACCACTACTTCAATGCCCTTCTGGACCTGTGAATACTCAACCAGGAGGAAGGACTGCTGTACTGCTACAAGGACTGCCATTCTGCTGGACTGCTCCTCTGAGGAAATGGCTGCCCTGATGTGCTTACTTGTTGCTTGCTGCCCTCTTACCTGAATGAGAAGGACTGGCCCTGCATCTTTTGAACCCAGAACCCAGAGTGACTTTAACTGCTAGTTGACTGGCCTCCTGATCTTAAGCCTCAGGGATATAACAGTGTTACAGCACCTAGACTCTGCCATCTGTGAGTGTACCCTGACAAGTGGTGCCACACCAGTGCTAAATCCTTGGAAATGGCTAAAGGTGCTCTGCCAGTCTCTGTGGATCAAATGGAATTCCGCTACTGTGCGGTGCAACCCTGAACAGAAGCAATGCATCTCTGCTCCTGCACGGAATGAACAATTGCAAAGACCCACATAGCCACTGCATTCCACATCGCCTTCGGAACCACTGGTGCATGATGCCGTCTTAGTGCAGGCCCTCACATCTCTCGTTGACGGCAGACTCAGCCTCTTACTGGGTGACACGTGGGACTTGAAAGGTTTGCCTGCTTTTGCAGCTCTTGTTTGTTTTGACAATAGAGCCAATGGCACAGTGAATCTGTCAAAAATCTGGAGATTGGGGAACCTCTATAGGCCACATGATACATTTTGTTTCGTTAAATGCCAGCCATATGATCTTACATGTGAAGGATCGCCATGCTGATTAACTGGCATTGCCCAGTTAATGTCTAACTTTGGGGAGCTATCCAGTCTTCATATAAATGCTAAAAAAATCCTGCAGTTTCTCATTTACAGACACCTATAAGGAACCCCTACTGCCATTCGAAAATAAAAATATATAGATAGCATCACAAACGTTCTCCTACCTGGGCATTCAGTTATATCATGAGGCTTAGGACTTAATGGAGGGCAACTTCAAGAGAATGATCGCCTCACTTAAATCCCAAGTGGCTTTTGAGATCACACTGCCCCTTTCAGTGGCGGGTCGTCTAGCAAAAAATATTCTATTGCCTTGCTTGTAATACTATTTTGCAAACTTGCCAATTCTAGTGCTGCTTGGATGTTTAAGATATTAAACACAATCCATATTGAATTAGCCTGGGGTAGTGTTTGCCACAGGATAAGTCTCACCAAACTTCAATTACCAACAATTAAAAGTGGCATGGGATTCTAGGATATTAAGGCCTATTGTCTGGCTGAACAACTACAGTTCCATTCCTACAGGTTGGCCAGACATAACCTTGCAGAAATATGTTACAGGAATGATCAGCAGGGGCAGTTGCACAAATTGTTATGTCCAGGTTGCCACTCACCCCATGGGGTTCTCTCCTGCTGTGTATGGCTCTCATCCACTGGATGACAGCTTTCCCCCACACTGCCTCCTCAATCTCCCCCAAATGTCCACCTTTGTGTCCTGCTCAAGTCTGCAGGCACCCTAATGGCAAGCAAATTCCATGTGTGGGAGCGGAAGGGACTATTGTCTGTGGATGCACTGTTTCCAGACAGTAGGTTATTGGCACAACCCCTTTTTGCACAAAAACGCTTTTTTTGACACATGCCAGCATCATCCGATATGTTCAGCAACACTTGGTGCCAGACAGGAAAAAAACTAAAACACATGAGTTAATCCAAGCACTACACACTATGGGATACAGTAGACATCTAATCTGCTGGCTCTACTGGTGACTCTGAGCACACTTAATTATACCCCTAACTCCCTTGAAAAGAAAATGGGAGGCGGCCCTCACACAGGAGCTAACAGACAGGGAATGGACCTTTGTACTGGAATACCCTAAAACGTTTTCACACAACTCGAGATGTAATCTTACCCAATTCTCCATATTACATAGATCCTATCTCACACCACACATGATCAATAAGTTGTTCCCCACAGCTTCCTCTACTTGCCCTCAATGCCAAACCTTAGATGCAGACCTTACCCACATGCTACAGTTGTGTCCCTCTCTATCTGCCTATTGGTTGGGCATTAGGGCAGCACTGTTAGATTTAACTGGCCTAGACCACGGGTACACACATTTATTGATAACTCTCATTACACATTTCCCTATGCTTGTAGATCAACCAATAGGTGACGAAGTCTAGTTGAAGGGGAGGTGGGCAGGGAAGGGATTGGTTGGATTTCCTGTAACTAATATGCACAATATAATTTACATTGGTCATCTCAATGAGACAGAATTGCAACAATCTATTCTCTCTGGAGCACAATTCTTGTACAATAGAATGCTATTGCATCTTTTTTGAAAGATAAGTATACTGTCAAGATTCACCCGAAAGGTGATGTGAATGTGGCTCTTATTATTAAAAATACAATTTGTTTGTGTTAAAAAAAATCTTTGACGCAAATCTTTGTACCTCTCAACAATCATGATTTAAGGTACTGTGTTCAGGTGTCCTAACTGGGTCCCTGTAGCTGGTCCTCACTCCATTGTGGTTAGCCTTAACTTGTGACTTTGTCTCGGTCTGGCATGACCAAATACCCACAGTTGGCACTTTGTGCTTTTTGGTGCTATTCTTATTAAAATCTATAAAATTGCATATCTACTGAGAGGATCTACAACTACATGTACATGTACTTTTAAGTTTTCCACATCCTGGTTGTGAAAAACTACTAAATGTGTTTTTCACGACAAGGCGTACTTCTTCTATAGGATAACGTTAGGTTACATTAGTATACTTATGACTTGAGAACTCTTAATCGGGGGCAGGTAGGAAAGTCATGTTTGGTGTCTGAAGAATGGTAATTTAAAACGCTCTTTTGTGGTAAAATCAGATTTTGAGTCACAATTCTGAATATGCTACTTTTAGAAAGTTTTCATTTTCTTGCCCTAACCATGTGGTGCCTGTAGCTTGTTCCTGGGTCACATACCTCCGTGAAGCTGTCAGTTAGCTTTTGTGCATCCCTCGCAGACAGAATTAAAATACAGGGGTTGAGGGATGGCAGGATGGGCCATACTGGCTTAATGGGAGGGGTGGTGGGGTGGATTGAGTTCTCACCTACCACACTTGGACTGCAAAGGAACGTCCCCAGCTCACACACAAATGACTTCACACTAACCTCTTATGTCCCCCAAACAGACTGGGACCAGGGCAGGGAGGCAGGAAATTCTAAAAAATCTCTGAGGGGGAAATCCCAGAAGTCCCAGAAGAAGTGTCCACCAGGTCTAAAAAGCGGACCCTCAGATCCACTCTTCAGTACAATCCTAGACCCATGGGTGCTACAGAAGAAGGGCATCTTGCTGCACTGCTGCTTGAGGCCTGCCCTGCATACTGAGAAGGAAGTCTGGACCTGCACCCTTCAGCACAGGTTGAAGTGACTCCAAGGGTCAGCTGAATGACCTCCTGTTCTCAGCTACAGGGACCAAACAAGCTCCAGAGGGCTCCCTGGAACTGCCCTGCTAACCTGCTGCACTGGACCAGACTGGCCCTGCACCTTGGCCTGTCTAAGACCTGCTGGCCTCTTCTATAGTGAGTTCCTTATCCCCAAGAGCTGTCCCTCAGGTCATGAACATATTTAAGAGCCCCTAATGCCAGTGAAGCATCACTTTTTGTGACGCTTCAGTGTCGCTAAGCACTGCTCCATATTTACAAGAAGGTGTAATGCCACTTTTTTGTGGCGTTACACCTCCTTGTAAATATGGGCCCCTCCGATGCAGTTTCCTGCATCAGAGGGGCATGCAATGGGTGTTGCGGTGGGTGTTCCACCGCAACACCCATTGCTTTTGATGCTTCCTCCAATTTACAAGTTGTCCTAAACCTGAGGCAGTGCCAAAAACTAATGCCACCTCTTGGGTGGCTTTAGCATGGCAAAACAAAGAGCTATGCCTTAATTCCTCCTCATTTTTTTTGCTTTTTCTGTATCTGCTGCAGTCTGCAGCACACATACAAGAAGCAAAATACCTTGGACGATTGTTTATGTGCAGGAAAGGACACCTTCATGTACATAAACAATCATTCAAAATGACATTTTGGTACTTCTATGAGTGCTGCATTTTGCAGCACATATAGAAGTGCCACGTCGCCATTATAAATTGTTTATGTGCAGGAAGGGACATCTTAATGAACATAAACAATCTATCCCCTCAAGGCAGACACCCTTGCACTATGGTGCAAGGGTGCCTGCGTTGGTGCAAGACAGCTTAATTCAGCGCCAACGTGGGGGGAATTACAGGGGTGCACTGTATTCTTCTAAATTTGGCGCACCTCTGCATTTCTAAAGTGGCGCAGCGCTGTTGTTTTTGGCGCAGCACCACACTGTGCCACTTCAACATAAAGACAGGCCTTGCTGTGGCATCAGTTGAACTTATCTCAGTAAAAAGCATGAAGTTTCGGTCTCTTGGCAACAGCAAACATGCTCATACCAAGGAGTTGCCGTCTGTGTCGGCTGCCAATACGAAGTTCCAGTACACCAGACTTTTCACTCTACAACAACAACGGGCAATAACTGGCAAGGCAAGATCTGCACTTTGAGCTACATCACCAACACAAATCTCCAACAACCATTCACAACACTTGAAGGAATCTTTGTGCTGCAACGATGATAGTCTGCAGTGTCTGGCCTGCTCTTCGCGCTACCTCTCCGACCAGCCACAACGCTTTCATTGCTCCTCCCAGCCTCATCCAACATTAACAGGACTGTTTGTGCTACACTTCAGAAGGTAACTTTTTCAGCAGGACTAACCTGGCCCATGTATCTGGCCCATGATCCATTGCAGTCGGCCTGAGCTTGTGTTTTTCACCCAGTCTTGCATGACCAGACAACTCTGAGTGATGTTTTGTGCTTTTAAGCAGTATACTTACCTGGAACCTTTGGAAATGGCATTTCTGTGATTACTAATTGGATTTGTATTGTTTTGGTGTCAAATAACTTTTTACTATGTACTCTACTTTTCTAAATTGTTATGAGATTTTTCTTGTTCAATATTTTTACTTTATTACTGTTTAAGTGGTGCATAAATACTTTAAGCATAACTGATTTCTGCTTTTGTGCCAAACTACCAGAGGGTAAGCAGGTTAACTTAGTAACATTTTGTGGTTCACCCTGACAAGGGTTGTGGAAGTTGCTTGAGTAGGGTTTTCATCCCCGCATAACAATTGACCAGTTTCTTACAGTAATTTACATTAAACGCAGACATTCATAGGCTTTAATTTCCTGAGCAAGTGTAGGTGATAGGAGGCAAATTTGTGTAACATAGCAATGTGATCATTTGCATTTAGGTTTTGGTCAAAGATGATGCTAAGAGATTTCAGGTGAGGACAATGAAACTGAAACATGGCAAGTGGATATTGAGGGGGTCATTCTGACCCCCGCGGGCGGCGGAAGCCACCCGCCTGGCGGGAACCGCCAGAAGACCGTACCGCGGTCAAAAGACCGCAGCGGTCATTCTGACTTTCCCGCTGGGCTGGCGGGCGACCGCCAAAAGGCCGCCCGCCCGCCCAGCGGGAAAGCCCCAGCAACGATGAAGCCGGCTCCGAATGGAGCCGGCGGAGTTGCTGGTGTGCGACGGGTGCAGTTGCACCCGTCGCGATTTTCAGTGGCTGCCAAGCAGACACTGAAAACCTTAATGGGGCCCTGTTAGGGGGCCCCTGCAGTGCCCATGCCAGTGGCATGGGCACTGCAGGGGCCCCCAGGGGCCCCACAACACCCGTTCCCGCCATCCTGTTTCTGGTGGTGAAAACCGCCAGAAACAGGATGGCGGGAAGGGGGTCGGAATCCCCATGGCTTTACCGCCGCGGTCAGAATGGCCCCAGAAGCACCGCCAGCCTGTTGGCGGTGCTTCCTCCGTCCCCTGCCCTGGCGGTCTATGACCGCCAGGGTAGGAATCACCCCCTGAGTCTTTTATGTGCAGGAAATGGTGAGTTGTAAGAGAAGAGGGTGATTATTTAATTTTTAATTAATTCATTTTTTAGAGATAAAACACATTCACTCAGTTAGTTTCTCTAGGAAGATTTTCAGGTTTGATAAGTTAGTAGGATCTGAAAGACAAAGGAAAATCTGGGTATCATAAGTGTATTGGTGTATGTGGATGGATCCAACTAGCAGAATTGAGGTGAGGGCTTCCATACGTAAGTTAAATAAATAGGACGAGAGGATGAAACTTTGTGGCACTCCGAGTCTTACTGCTTGTGAATTTGATTCGAAAGAGTCTAGCTTTACAAACACATTGTAACCATTGTATTTTTGTAACTGGAATTAATTATCTCCTCTTTACGTCCTACATTGTTACATTAGATGCATGAGACCATGAAGGAAGTGCTTATGTCGAAACACATTGATTGTGAAGCGCTGGCTCATAGTAAAGTAAAGCTGGTTGACATTGTCACACATTTCATGAGTTTACGTGGCAGCTGGGAGAATGGTATATTTTGAAATGACTTCAGTCAGCTGGATGATTGAAACATTTGTAATTGTAGAGCATAATTAAGTAAATAAAAACACAGAACCTGTTCCTTTTGCCATTGATTTTTTGGAAATGTAATTCCACACTTTTGATTGTGCTTTTCTGCAAGTTCCTATCTCCAGGTTCAATTCTGAGAATGAACTTAATGGTTTGATGTTGCTTGGCTATCAATCTGTTATCCGTGAGGTCCAGTAATGCCCCTTGAGCCAAGTCCGAGTGAGTACCTTACTCATTAGTTGTGATATTGATTAGATTTAGGAGCACAATTCACGCTCCAGTTTAACCCCTGTCTTGACTTTCTAAAAACAGGTCTATGTCCATGATGGGGAAGAGCCTATTGGAGTGATAAGGAGTCCCTAACTTTGAAATGGCAATGGGAATTCTGATTATACTGATGCACCTGTGGTCTGTAGTACCCACTGCTGCAGCTGACAACAAGTTACAATGTCATCAACTTTCTACACCAAAGATGGAGACCTACTCCAGGGATGGGGATGTGGTGCTGGGCATTATGGCAGCAATTCATGAGGAGAGTACATTTCCTACCACCAACTTCTTGTTCACAGAACCTCCTACTCCCAGGCACTGTCAAAAGTAAATATCTATTATTATTCAATAACTTTACTATTGGTTTATCAATGTTGTTGGTTTCAATCTATGATCAGTGATGCTCTAGTTGGTCATTTACTGAATTTCTTGGCTTTTTTATGATAGTTTTGTATGGGATGTATAGTGCAATCCATGCCACCAATGTTTTAGAACTCCTGTTCTGGGTTTTCTTTTAACTTCAGGCATTCTAGGAGTTGTACTCAATGAATCCAAATGAAGTAGGACGTCTGAAACCGTTGATTAGTAATACAAAATATAGGGAATAACAGCATTGCAACCACCTGCTGAGATGGGTCCATATCAATCTCTTCATTTTTGCCCTCATCCTGGGCATGAAAAAAACAATCTTCACTTGGGGACTGGTCAAAATGGGAGTTTTGGTTGGCAGTCAGGTTACACCCTGTCCAAGCAAGGACAATGCACCAGACACACACCGGGGGTTGGAGACTGCATTGTGAGAGTGCAGACACAGCCTTTTCAGGTGTAAGTGACCAAACCTCCCTCCACGCTAGCGCAGATTGCTTATCAGGATATGCAGGCTACAACCCAGCTCCTTTTTTCTCACTGTCTAAAGGGGATTTATAACCAGCTCAACTGTCAAACTGACCCATACAGGCAATCCACAAACAGGCAGAGTCACAGAGTGGTTTCTGCAGGAAAATGCTCACTCTAAAAACTAACTTCACTAAAAGATGTATCTTTAAATTGTGAGTTCAGATACCCCAAACTCCATATTTCTATCTGCTCTCACAGGGAATCTGCACATTAATAATATTTAAAGACAGCCCCTTTGTTAACCAACGAGAGAGATAGGCCTCAGAATAGTTAAGACTTAATTTAGCAGTATTTCACTGATAGGACATGTAACACACCTCAGTGAATGTCCCACCTTTAACATGCACTGCTCCCTGGCTATGGGGCTACCTAGGGCCTACCTTAGGGGTGCCTTACATGTATAGAAAGGGAACGTTTACACCTGACAAGTGGGTATACTTGTCTAGTCGAATTGGCAGTTTAAAACTGCACACACAGACATTGCAGTGGCAGGTCTGAGCCATGTTTACCGGACTACTAATGTGGGCGGCACAACCAGTGCTGGAGGCCCACTAGTAGCATTTGATTTACAGTCTGTTAGAAATGGGGTCTTTGGTTGGCAGTCAGGTTACCCCCTGTCCAAGCAAGGACCCTCACTCTAGTCAGGGTAAGTCACACACAGTCCAAATTATCCTGTGCCCACCCTCTGGTAGCTTGGCACTGAGCAGTCAGGCTTAACTTAGAAGGCAATGTGTAAAGTATTTGTGCAATAAATAATACAATAACAGAATATAGCACCACAAAAATACACCACACAGTGTTTAGAAAAATATATAGGGGGTCATTTTGACCACGGCAGTCTTTTGACAAGACCGTCGAGGGACCGCTGTGCTGAAGACCGCCAGTGGTGGCGGTTTTCCGCTCGGCGTATTATGACTGCTGGCAGCCCTCCATCCTTTTCCAGACGGAGAGCCGCCAGCAGCAGCCATAATGGCGGGCGGCGGGGAAGTGGAGGTTGCTCCACCTCCACATCAACAGAACACCGCCCATCGAATCACATTCTGTGATTCTGCGTGGTGGTGTTCTGTTGACGGTGTGGTGGGGCGGAGCAGCCCCCATGGATCCCGTCCCCTCCCGGAAGATCAATGGACAAGGTAAGTTGATCGTCCGTTAGGGGAGGGAGGTGGGGGGGTGTTGTGTGATGTGTGGGTGCATGGGGGTGTACGTGTGAGTATGTAGAGAGGGTGTGAGAGTGCGTGTATGCATGCGGGGTGTAGTGTGCATGGAAATGTGTGCGTGTCTGTCTGTCTGTATGTCTGTATGGATGTGTGCGTGTATGTCTGAATGAGGGTGTGCGTGTATGACTGTGTGTGTGTCTGTTGGCATGTTTGTTCATGTGTGTGCGGGAATGTGTGTTGGTGGTGCCTCCATGCGTGTCGGGTGTATGTCTGTGTTGTGATGTCGGGGTAGGGGTGGGGAGGGTGGTCCTGCCACCTTTGGGGTGTGGCAGGGGGGTGTCGGGGACGGACTCGGGGTGGGGGGTGGCGGAGACCCCTATCAGTGCCAGGGAAGGAATTCCATGGCACTGATAGTGCTTACCCCCATGGATTTCATGGCAGTTCCAAACCCCAAGAAATCCATGGCGGTAAGCCAGGTCATGATACCGCCGGCGGTCTTGTGACGGCCGCCGGGCTGGAGACCCAAGTCTCCAGCCCAGCGGTCGTCTCCGCCATGGCGGTCTGATCGGAGAAGTGGCCACTTCTCCGTCAACCGCCAAGGTCGTAATGACCCCCATAATATTTATCTGGATATTTGCAGGTCAAAACGATCAAAGATGCAATAAGTAAATGTAGAGATATCACTGAAAAGTGATATAAAGTGTCATAAGTCTTTTAAAAGCAAAAAAAGTCTCTTTTAAGCACAAAGTACCTAGTTCGCTGGGAAAATCTCTGCAATGGCCGCAGAGGAGGAGAAGCGTGGAAGCAAAGGGAGTGTGAGTCGATTTCTTGGGCCGTACAAGATGATGCGTCATTTAGTTTCCACGCATGGATGGCTGTGCGTCGATTTCCAGTGCTCGGTCGTGGATCCTCTTCAGGTTGCGGGGTTTTCAGATGCCCCGGGGTCTGTGCGTGAAATCCTTGGCTTGTGGAGCGGAGTCACAAGCGCTGTGTTGTTCTGGTGGGCGTTGCATGGATATTTCTTCCGCACGGCAGGTGCTGTGTCGATTTACCCTCTGGAAGTCCGGCAGCGTAGTCTCAGGTCGGATGTGCGTCGAAGTTCTGATCACAACGCAGGCGCCGCGTTGATCTTCTCCTTGCGAAGTCTGGCTGCGTTGTTCCGGTTCGGCGTGCAGTGAATTTCTCACCGCGGGGTAGGCTGTGCGCCGTTTTTAGCAAGCTGTGAGTCTAATTTTCGCCGCACAAGGCGTCCAGTTGCAAGAGAGAAGTCTTTTTGGTACTGAGACTTCAGAGAACAGGAGGCAAGCTCTAACCAAGCCCTTGGAGAGCACTTCTTCACCACAGCCAGGGAGCAGCAAGGCAGCAGGGCAACAGCAAGGCAGAAGTCCTTCACAGAAAGCAGTCAGGTGAGTCCTTTGGGCAGCCAGGCAGTTCTTCTTGGCAGGATGCAGGTTCCGGTTACAAGTTTCTTCTCCAGGAAGTTTATATACCCAAATGTGCCTTTGAAGTGGGGGAGACTTCAAAGAGTGGCTTAGAAGTGCACCAGGTCCCCTTTCAGTTCAATCCTGTCTGCCAGGGTCCCAGTAGGGGGTGTGGCAGTCCTTTGAGTGAGAGCAGGCCCTCCACCCTCCCAGCCCAGGAAGACCCATTCAAAATGCAGATGTGTGCAAGTGAGGCTGAGTATCCTGTGTTTGGGGTGTGTCTGAGTGAATGCACACGGAGCTGTCAACTAAACCCAGCCAGACGTGGATTGTAAGGCACAGAAAGATTTAAGTGCAGAGAAATGCTCACTTTCTAAAAGTGACATTTCTAAAATAGTAATATTAAATCCAACTTCACCAGTCAGCAGGATTTTATATCACTATTCTGGCCATACTAAATATGACCTTCCTACTCCTTTCAGATAAGCAGCTACCACTCAAACAATATGTGAGGACAGCCCTAATGTTAGTCTATGAAGGGAGCAGGCCTCACAGCAGTGTAAAAACGAATTTGGGAGTTTTACACTACCTGGACATGTAAACTACATAGGTACATTTCCTGCCTTTTGCGTACACAGCACCCTGCCATGTGGGTTAACTAGGGCATGCCTTAGGGGTGTCTTATATGTAGAAAAAGGGGAGTTTTTAGGCTTGGCAAGTATTTTAAATGCCAAGTCGAATTGGCAGTGAAACTGCACACACAGGCCTTGCAATGGCAGGCCTGAGACAATGTTAAGGAGCTACTTAAGTGGGTGGCACAACCAGTGCTGCAGGCCCACTAGTAGCATTTAATCTACAGGCCCTGGGCACATATAGTGCACCGTACTAGGGACTTATAAGTAAATGAAATAGTCCAATTGGGTATGATCCAATGTTACCATGTTTAAAGGGAGATAGCATAATCACTTTAGCACTGGTTAGCAGTGGTAAAGTGCGCAGAGTCTAAAAACCAGCAAAAACAGTGTCCAAAAAGTGGAGAGAGGCAGGCAAAAAGTTAGGGGTGAACGCCCTAAGGCTGTCAGGTCTAACACAGTCCCAGGGCATCTCTAGTGCACTCTACTAAGGACTTACTTGTAAATCAAATGTGCCAATCATAGATAAACCAATCAACAATACAATTTACACAGAGAGCATATGCACTTTAGCACGGATTAGCAGTGGTAAAGTGCCCAGAGTCCTAAAGCCAACAAAAACAGGTCAGAAAAAATAGAAGGAAGGAAGCAAAAGCTTAGGTATGAACCTGCAAAAAGGGCCATTTCCAACAGGGGTACTACCAACCACCACCAGTCTTTGATGTAACCCTGGAGATACTCCTTTGTAATGCATGGTGCCAGAATGGAGCTAATTAGAAGATACGATCAACTGCTATTGATCTGACAATGCACGCTGTGGGGATCCCCAGCAAGGCTGGAGGGGTGAAGGGCAGAGGCTCTAAATTCAACAGGTCTGTAGTAATTAGGCTGCTGAACAAGCTGCTGGCAAGTATTACTAGCTTCTAGGTATGTTTTTAAGCCCACAAAAAAAGTAGTTCACAAAGATTTTTATTTAATGTTCCCAATGGAGTGGTATTGTTATTTCACAGTATCATTATCACAGAATTAAAGCATTTTCACTATTGTTTACCACAACATCATTGTTGTTAGTCATTTATCTTTTGCATCTAACACTCATTTATAAAGCCAGTAGTCTGGGCTTGCTTTAAGTGAATACCAGGTTTTCCAATATATCTCTTGATGCAATTACATGTTTAAGTCACTCCCTTCATTACATAGATTATGCCCCTTTAGGTGAGCCTCTCCCCCCACTTTTTTAAAATCACAATCATTAACGTAACTAGTACACCATGTCATTAAAGAAGCAATGCTTCTATTGTGGGTGTTCTGTTAACAATCTTATACATTCAGGCAGTTGTACTTCTGGTTCACTTCAATAGCTCCAGTTGAGCTTACAACTCTGACCCAGTGATTTGGAAAAGACTCAGGGGCATTTTTATGAAAAGTGGCACTGCACCTAGTGCAGCACGACTTTTCTTCCACCCCTTAACGCCTCCTTAATACCACCATCTGTGCACCGTATTTAAAATATGACACACCATGGCGGTAGTCAGGGGTACTAGCTTCATAATTTTTTAAACTAATCCAGACAGACATAACGTAGCACAAGGTGTTACAAAGTGCCACAATGCAAGCATTGCACCACATTTGAAATATGGCACAGCATTTTTTGCCTCCAACACCACATTAGCAGCAAAAAAATGATGCTAATGTGGCATTGGATTGGCACTAGTCCCTCTTAAATCTGGGCCTCAGTGCTGGAGCTTGGCGACCTTGGTGAATGAAGGTGCCTGGTAAACGGTTAGTATAACTATTTGTCATGTTTTTTTTTATAGCTGAGCAGATGGACTTAGATGTATTGCAAACATTCATCCATTGCACTTTTGATGTAAATATGCATTTTATTTCTCGGGTGTTGTGACATTGTGCGCTTTCTTATCTGGCGAACACTAATTTCAACATCCCTTCACAGACAGAAGAGTTGCAAATAAGAAATGTATTTTTAAAATTAAAAAAAAGTAGAGAATAGTGATGGAGTGAAAGAGGGACCAAGAAAAATCACTCCTGCGTTATGTAAACATACTAACATTAAAATTAAAAAAAGCGTCATTAAATGAAACCACCCCTCTCAGTGTTTCTAGTTCACTATGGAATAGCACGGGACATCCAGACAACGCTACACGTAAATTATAGTTATGCAAGTCTGTAGTTTATAACAGTTTACTCCTTGTTTCTTATGTGTAATATACAGAAGCATCAATATGTGTCACTTTGCTGGTCATTTAGGTATTGGTCAGGTTGGGACGTCAGCCATTAATGATTAATCGGCCAATCCTCGGTTCCCACGCCTCACTTGGTGGCGTAGAACCACTGACTGGACAAAAACGGAATATCTGCCGGATGAGGCAGCTGTCAAACAATGAAGGTGGACAGTCTTTTACGGTACCACCAGCTGTACTACATTAAGAGGCAATGCTGTATCAATGGCAGTCCTATCAATGCATATTCTATTTCTACAGATCCGCAATTTTAAAGAATGGACCCCACACTCTGGGAGTACACTCCCACTATGTAAGAGCCACTGACTGAATTTAATTTCAGAAACAAACACTCAGGCCCATATTTATACTTTTTTTGTGCCGCATTTGCGTAATTTTTTGACGCAAGAGCGGCGCAAACTTGCAAAATATAATTGTATTTTGAAAGTTTGCACCGTTTTTGCGTCACAAAGTGGCGCACATGCGGCGCTAAAAAAGTATAAATATGCGCCTTAGTGTGCCTGTAAATCTTTCATCTAATGGCCTGATAAAAAAAGCTCTTTTGTTGTTGCAAACGCTGCGATTAACAAAATGACCGGATTTGTAACAGCAAAAGTTATTTTCACCATGTACAAACCACATTTTCGGAATCAGAAAAGCCCTTCAAGACCACAAAAGTGCTTTTGCGGCCTTTTCTGAATCACAAATGGAAGGGGTATGAATAGTTATTCATAATTGCGATTTGGAAAGGGATGTATCAATAATTTGTGATCACAATTTCAGTTCCAAACTATTGATTAATTGCCGACCAACATGTTGTAGGAGATTAACAAAGTAAAAGCTGTTCCTGTGGGACACTTACTAATGTATGAGTCTTGCCAGCATCCTTGGGCAGATCCAGTGGTCTACAGAACCACTGCCTTCTCCTACTGATGGTAAACCTTTTTTGAACAAGCATTTTCAATGCAACTGGTCTCGCATTTGCTCGAGTTAGAGCTTTTATCTTTGTAAACTCCTAACTGGACTTTTCTTGCCACACGCGATCGTGCAGTGTTTTTGTTTTCTTTTCATTTTTGTGGCAAAAAAACTCTAGTTAGGAGTTTACAAAGCTAGTAGCTCTAACTCGAGCAAATGAGAGACCAGTTGCTTTGAAAATGCTTGTTTCTCTTCACTTCTGAGCATCCACCTAAAATCCGGGCTGCCTGGCCTGTCTTTTCCGGAGACGGCTAAGAAGCTGGGGCAGAAATGGTCAGGGCAGACACCGGAAGCAAGGCTGCCGTACGAACTAAGAGCAGCAAAACTAAAGGAGAAATATGACAAAGATGTAGCAGCATTCAGAGACAATAGGTGGTCGGTCCATAAGCCTCAGGGCGAGAGAGGGGGGCCTGCAAATGAGGTGAGGACAATGGATGAAGAGGGAGAATGGGAGGGAAAAGCAGAAAAGAGGGAGGCGAGAAAAGAGATGGTGGGGGAGTGTAGGGAGGTGAGGGAGCAAGAGAAAGAAGCTGAGGATGAGGATGGAGTAGAGGTGGTGGTAATAGGCGAGCATCATCATGAAGGAATGGGAGACGAGGAGGACGAGAAGATGCATGCAGACAGTCATATCAAGGACGGAGAATTGTGTGTACTGTAAACATGCACTGGATGAAAGGAAGTTGGTTAGCTGGGAATTTCCAACGCACCTCGTGTAAATAGAAGAGCATAGAGGGAAAGAAAAAACACCATGAAAACCCCAAACTAGGTGCACTACACTTAACGCTGCTACAGTTAACTCGTAGTGAAACCTATCGGCAAAAGTGCAATTATGTTCGTAACACGCAAACAGAACCAGACATGGCAGACGCACAGAAAGACAGATGCAGAGAGGAGTTCATTGAAGCACTTTATAAATAGATTAAATACCGGAAAGTCCGTGAATTGGAGGAGAAGCTGTGAATCTCCTGAGGTTTTCCTGTCCTGCTCGTTTGGAGCCCTGCTGCTAGAGCACGCAGGAAGGTAGACCCCATTGTATTTGGAGTTGATGAAAACAAAAGCTGTACAGCTCAATTTGCAAAACCACAAAGGTCGTGTTTTACTGTGACCTTTTAAAAATATGCATGAGGAAGGGAATCATGTTTACACAACATAAAAAAAACAGTGAGGGAAGAGCAAGCTGGTCCTGGAAAAGCACCCCTCTGTTTTATTATGTTTGCAAAGGGAGCTGGTGGGGAGGAGGGACTGAACAAGCACCCACAGTCTTGTAGTGAAACAGGCAAATGCTAAAAAAAAGTCCCTTACAGAAGAGATAAACAGGACACAGCATAATTACACAGTACTTTGTGCTGCTCCCGAAGTGAAAAAAGGCAGGACAAAGGAAAGAACTGACCACTAGCAAGCACGGAATTTTGAAGGACACTGCAACTAACAAATCAAAACGCTGGAACTCACTCTATTGTATACTTTAGTATACAGCAGACCAAACGCTAACGCTCGACCTAAAAAGCAGCACCAGTCCATTTTCCATGGAAAATGGCTGCCTTAAAAAAATGCTTCCAGTTGGTAAATCAAAATGAGGGAAGGAGGTCTGATGCATTGCAAATTGCATTCCCAATCGCAAACTAATTGGTAGTAAACTGCACATTCCTGGTTTGTGAACAAGAATAGTAAAGTGGGCCCTCATTTTGTGTTAAAGTTTGCTGGATAATCTTTTGCCTCTCACCACTAAATTCACTCTGGGTTCACTCACACTCAGTGTCACTGCTAAAGATATGGAAGGGATACCATAGTGAGGTGTACTGTACACATTATTGTTGCTGCTCAGGACACATATCGCTGCACTCAATGAAATTCCACGGACCATTCCACCGCCATGCAGCAGATGCGTAACAGCCCACATCCTCAACTTTGATGTTGCACTTACATACCATATTAATTTTGAATGTGTAAGTCACTACGGCTGATTTGCCTCTCAATGTAAGACCTCAGCAGTAGTTACCATTCTAATGTATCTATATTTCTGGAGTGTATATCTGTAATATTGAGAATTGAATATGTAGTGGCTACAAAGTAGGTTGTGACCAAAATATCAATAGGTAAGCATGTATAGATTACCTGTACGTAACTCCACATACAAGTATCTTGACAACTTATACCTTTAAGGTATGCAGATGTGGAGGTAAGAATAGTAAATCTTTAGATATTTATATGCACTTACCTCTTCTAGATTTTGGTTTTTGATACTTTGGTCATGATATTGTGGCTCGATATTTTATACTCCATTTTCTGGACTATAACACTTCTTTATAATAATCTATGATTTATTTCCTGGGTTTTTAAATGTCATCTTTTGTTGTGCTAACTCTGGAGTCTTCACATTACTTTCTAGTGCACTAGAAGCTGATGGAGGGCAAAGCACGGTGTTTGCACAGTGCAAATTAGAGTGCAAATCTTAATGTTTCAGCAATACTCAAAGGATGTATCTTTAACACAAGTCGAAATGAGGTTTAACAAGTTGCTAACATGTCAATGGTAGTGAAGCATATTGTGCCCCACATTAAAAATACAGTAATAGGTTTGCATACCATGAAGGTTTTATTAACAAATTAGTAAAGTTACAAACTCAAATCAATTACGTTCATTCATAACTCAATTATCAACCGATTACAGCATAATTGAATACAGTTTAGGCTGGTGAAACAGCAAATGTGAAACCAAGGGCCAGTGCTGCGCCACTATCCTTGCCCCCTTACCGTCCCACCGATGCCACCATGTGTGTGTGCAGTATCTAAGGTATGGTGCACCATGGCAGTAGTTAGGGAAACTAGCATCAACATTTTTGACGCTAGTTTGGAGCTTTCCACGATTAGCATAAACAATAAGCCCATTGAGGCCCATTGCAAACAATGGTGTGCCTCCTTTTAATGCCTGCACCGAGCAGGCATTAAAAATGCCCAAAAAAATGATTTAAAAAAATCTCTTAAATTTCTTTGCACCATTGTTTCGGCCCCCTCACAGGGGATTGCCACCGTTGCATACATTATGCCTGGTGCAGGCAGAATGTTACGCAAAGGGTTATAAAGTGGCGCAATACATACATTGCACCACTTTGTAAATTTGGCACAGCGATTTTGGCCTCGTTGGGCCACATTAGCGTAAAAACAATTATGCTAATGTGGCGCAAGGATGTCGGTACTTTTGGTCAGATTTCTCTTACCCGCCTTATCATGGTGGTTTTCACTTTCTAGTTTTGAGACTTCAGACCATTTCTCAGGAGAGATCCCACTTCGTAATTAAAATATAAAGACTACAGTTATGGATTGTTCAATACATTGGATTTTTTGAATTGATATACACTTTCTGCCTTGAAAAAGTCAATCTAACGAAACACGTGTCGGCTGTTGTTGTATGGGACTAGCTGCTGCTTGTTATTTTCTTCATTTTTTGAAAAATAAAAATAGGGAACGTGAATGGGCAAGACTCGTCCTTTCAGATTGAACTACTTTAATATTAATGGGGTGTGCGTTGGTAATTTGAACATTGTATTAACATTTGTTAACTGGCTTTCAGTAGACAAGATTACACTCGAAGTGGCTGGGTGTATACCAGTTTGGCACGCTTCCAAGGACTATCTACGAGTCAGAAAATGTGATTATCTACGCAATATACACATGGAAAGTGCAAACCAGTTGCATAGCCACTGTTTTTTGTATTTCATAATGTAGCGCAAGGATGTGTTAGGGGCTCTTAAATCAGCCCCCAAGTTTTTTAAAGATAGAGAAGGCAAATCATAAAAAACTCCCAGGAAAACATGCTAATGCTAAACTAAAATTGCAGACAAAGTTGGTGAAATTCTTAAGCAGTATGTGTCGCAAATAGAGGTCCAGATTCACTGCTTCACTTTAGAAATGCAGGCATGCACCGTAATGTTGTCTGCATTGAGGGGATTGATTGTTTATGTGCAGGAAGGTGTCCCTACAATGGTGATTTGGCACTTCTCTGTGTGCTATAGAATGTAACACACAAGAAGTAGCAAATCATCATTTTTGAATGATTGTTTTTGCGCAGCAAGGTGTTCCTTCCTGCACATAAACAATCATTAATGTCCTTTTGCTCTTTCTTTTGCAGAATGCAGCATACATGGAAAAAGCTAAAATGAGGAAGAATAAAGGTATTCCTCATCTTTGTGCCATACTAACGCCACCTCTAGGGTGGCATTAGTTTTTGGTGCTTCCACAGATTTAAAAGTTTTTGTAAATCTAGGGCAGAGTCAAAAGCAATGGGTGTTGTCGTGGAACGCCCACAGCAACACCCATTGCACACCCCTTCGATGCAGAAAATGCATTGATGGGGCCCATATGTACTAGGTGGTGTAAAGCCACAAAAAGTGACTTAGCGCCACCTTGTAAATGTGATGCACTGCACAGCTCCACCGGAGCGTCACAAAAACTGATGCTACGGTGGTGAAATGGCCTTGTAAGTCTGGCCCATAGTATCTAAAATAGTACCAAATTAAGGCTTCAGTCAGGAATAGAAAATAATGCTTGCTCTAGAGATTACCTCTATGAGTGGAAATAAAAGGAGCATCTGTTCTCCAAGGGTGGATAGAAGTAAGTTTAACAAACTATGATTGGTGAGACAATTAATACATGAAATTCAGCAAAGGGAGGTGCACTGCATGATACCAACTGAGAAGGAAATGTTTATGGTGCACTTGGTCTCAACCACTTCTCATGAATAGAACACTGAAAGTTTTCAGTTCCATGGCCTTCAAAGATTTCGGGCAATGAAGGATTTCTTCTGTGCTCACTCCTCTCCTATGAAGATGTTGAGGTTTACTGACCACATCAATGACATTTTCATCAACCGGCCTGTACACAGAACTTAACATTAATAATACAGTTAAACAGGGATACAGTTGAGCTTGCTCCTAAAAGGAGAGACAGATTATGCACAGTAAGCATAACATTACATCATTTCATTTAATGTGGAAAATTTCAAATTGAGACCTACAGTAACTATGGCTGACTTAATATGAACACTCTCCAACTATTGTTAACCTTTATTAAAAGTGAATCACTCATAGTCAATCTAAATATAAAATTGTGGGCCTTATTTATACTTTTTGGTGCAAAACTGCACTAAGGCAGTTTTGCCCCAAAAAGTTTTGCACCGGCTTGCACCATTTTTTAGCACCAGCTGGGCACCATATTTATGGAATGGTGCAAGCCGGTGCAAAGGGTAGGCTAGCTTAAAAAAAAATGACGTTAGGCAGTTTTGAGTCAAAATAAATGATTCTGACCAGATTAGCATAATTTTTTGACGCTAAGGGGCATATTTATACTCTGTTTACACTGAATTAGTGTAATTTTTTTTTAACTCTAATTCAGTGCAAAACTAACTCCATATTTATACTTTGGTGCTAGACCCGTCTAGCGCCAAATTTATGGAGTTAAAGTCATTTTTTGGAAGTGGAAACCTACCTTGCCTTAATGAGATGCAAGGTAGGCGTTCCCGTGCAAAAAAATGACTCTATGGCCTTAACACCATATTTATACTCCCATGTAAAAATGGTGCAAGGGAGGGAGGAGGGGTCAAAAAATGAGGCAAAGCTTGCTTTGCCCCATTTTTTAAGACCTGAGTCAGGGCAGGCGTTAGGGGACCTGTGGCCCTATTTCCATGGTGGAACACCATGGAATAAGCCCAGAGGTGCCCTCCCTAGGCCCTAGGGGCATCCCCACCCACACTAGAGGGACTGCGAGGATGGGGGACCCCATCACAGGTAAGTGCAGGTAAGTGCATTTTATTTTTGAAAGTGCCATAGGGGGCCCTGAAATGGGCCCCCCATACATGGCACAGGGTGCAATGGCCATGCCCAGGGGACCCCTGTCCTCTGTGCTGGCCACTGGGGTGGTTGGCGTGACTCCTGCCTTTTCTAAGGCAAGAGTCATGTGGCCTGGTAGGTTTAGCACCATAAAATGACGCTTATCTGGTTAGAGTAATTTTTTTTTACTCTAACCTGCCTAAAGCCATTTTTTGGTGCTAAACCCTCTTCTTCTATACTGCCAGCCCCACCCGACTAAAGTCATTTTTTAAAACTCTAGCCTACCCTTTGCACCGGCTTGCACCATTCCATAAATATGGTGCCCGGCTGGTGCACAGAAATGGTGCAAGCCGGTGCTAAACTTTTTGGTGCAAAACTGAGTTAGTGCAGTTTTGCAGCAAAAAGTATAAATAAGGGCCAATATTTTGTAAGTTTGTGCCACTTTAGCGTAATAAAATGACGTTAATGCGGTGCAAAAAAGTTTAAATCAGGGCCTTGGTGCTAGATGGGTCTAGCACCAAAGTATAAATATGGAGTTATTTTTGCACCGAATTAGAGTAAAAAAAAATGACACTAATTCGGTGCAAACAGAGTATAAATATGCCGCAGAGTATAAATATGCCCCTAAATATGGCGTTAAGGCCATAGAGTCATTTTTTGCACGGGAACGCCTACCTTGCATCTCATTAAGGCAAAGTAGGTCTCCACTTTCAAAAAATGACTTTAACTCCATACATTTGGTGCTACAGGGGTCTAGCACCAAAGTATAAATATGGAGTTAGTTTTGCACCGAATTAGAGTTAAAAAAAATGACACTAATTCGGTGCAAACAGAGTATAAATATGCCCCTGTATGTTTCTATATGTTATCAAGGATTATAGGTTACGCTTCAGCATGTCATTAAACACAGCTATAGAATACTGACACTGTTTCACCACAGCCAATGGAAAGCCTGCAGTGGTGCATTTGTGTAGTTTGATTTTCAGAGAGGCACAGCTGCTTCTGCTTTTTTGTTGTATACTAATAGGAGCTCTTTTTATTTGTCTGTCCACATAAAAGGCATCGGTGATAGTCAGATCCAAGCAATTAGGAAATGTCCAGTTTTTATTTGGCCTTAGGAGCTATAATGGTGATTTTCCTCAGGTTGCCTAGTTGGAAGCATTCTACCTTTGAAATATTCCTTGTCCGCAGTAAAAAATATAAAGATATCAGTCCAAGGATGTGGGTGTTAATTACCACAAAGGTTACTTGACCTGAGAATTTGGTTAGCACTTAGATCACCTATAAAGGAATCCTAGCTTTTGACTTCTTTAGAAGCAAGACGCTTTCTAACATTTACCTTTTCTAATTGTGGTAGGTATCAAGGTGACTTTTCCTGCCTGGGATGCACTCATATATAGCTATTTGACAGGTGTAAATGGCATACACCTGGAAGTTTTGATCTTAAAAGCTGTTTTGATCTTACAAGCTAATGTTGCCTATCAAAAGGCTCATGAAACCATTGTTTCTTATTGTAATGGAAGGAACACAGCTCCTTAAATCATGGTTTAAACAAAATTGAAAGTAACCTTTTAAAAACTGACAGAAAACTACAATGCCAAAGATGGTGGCCCAACAGTTCAATCTCTACTTGCTCGAAAGGTTTGAATTGACTGTAAACATTCACATGGAATATTCAATAGCTTATCCTTTCATATACTGGTCTACAATATATGTGGTGATGGCACAGGATTTGATGCTTGTCTTCATGGAGGCATAGACATTCACCATCCTTTGCATCAATTGCAAGAGACCAAGATACAAATAACACAACTCTTTAAACCAAATAATTAAGATTCCACTTCCTCCTTTAAATGGGATGCCTTAACATATCACTCCCAGTCAAACAGGTAATAGTATTCAATGATTTCTGTTTCATGTCTGGGGATTTATGCTGTTTATATTAAGTAAGGGTCAGACTGTCTTAATTTCTCTTTGAACCCTCCAATTAATATGATTGGTCTATGATGTTCTGTCTTTCTTAGCTCTACCTGCCCACACTAATTCACTAACTATATCCACTTTTGCTTAGAATATACATTTCTCCAGCACTGTTTTCCGAGCCGAAACACACTGAATGAGGAGTAGGTTTTTGTTGTTCATGAATATTTCAAGTCTAAATTCTTAGAATACATCTAACACATTTGCTGCTTTATACAAAGGTCTTTTAACGTCTTTACACTTGAAAGTGCACAAAAATCAAACAAAAGTTACAAAACACCTTTCTATGTATACTATGGATGCATTTTATTTCTTGTGTAGGGTTTTTTTGCTAGTTAATATTAATGATTTCTACTTAATGTTGGGAGTTGGCAAGACTTTTCCTTTACTAAAACCTTAACTTGCTGGAGCTGGCAAGTTCTAAAAAATGGGGGAAAATTCCTTTAAAATGGATTTTGTGGGAGGAAAAAGCATAACAACCTTCCATGTATGTGACAAACCTCTACCAAAAATATGTTTGAGGGAAAAGACTCTGATAATTATATTTTACTAGTAAATGCCATCAGCTGTTCAAGATTAATGAAGTCTATAAACCTTTCAGCTTCACAGACATTGCTCAAGTTCACTGTAACGATTTAAACGTTGCACCACCACATTGCCTCTTTATAATTTCAGTTATAAAGACAAATGGACACCTTTTTTCCATGGTGTTGAATAGATCATGTAAAAGTATTTTTTTTCTCAATTTTTCCTGTTTTCCCTGAAAGTTCTATCTTGTCAGGGATGATGGTATTGTTGCCTCATTAGGAAATGTGCTCACATTTGCAAGTCTGCAACTGGCATATTATTGCACCAAAATGGTCGGGCATTACGTGTGAGTAAATCTATACAAATGGTGGGTTGTAATGACTTCAGGGAAAGGACTCATGCAAACAGAAGTAAACATGCACCCGTTTGCAGGTTTGATGGTATACATAAACCTTTTGCTCATGATTACCAACTCTGAAAATATTTGAAGATTTACATTTGTCAGGAGCAGGTATCAATTATTTTTCAGGGAGCAACAGGATTCACCACCACAGTGGATGGTGGTGCTGCAGGGAAAGGTGTGTCTCCATGGGGAAAATATTTTTTTCTGTGGAAAAATAAAACAAATGTTTGACATTTCAAACACGCTTGTGTCTTACATTTATGCATGTAGATATATGGAGATACTGTGCTTGAGAAGAACTGGGACGCTGCAAAATTAGTAGCTTTCCACGAGTAGTGCTGGGATTGTTAGTAAATTCCTGAAAAATCTGAAATCTTTGCAAATAATAGCTATAAGCTTGTCTGCGTATATTTCCGACTTTCCTTTGACAGTTTTGTGAATGTGGTCTTAATAATTTTATAAAATGTGTGTTGAGGCAGCTGATGTGGGCAAGGAGAGTGATGGCTTCCACATGTTTCCTTGCCATTGGGAGAAGGATAATGCCCCTAATGCCCTGTCCCCCAATTGAATGAAGTGTGAGGACTTTTTGATACACACAGGCCTAGTGGAAGGCAGAGACATGGACCTCCTTATCACCCACAAGTATGGCATCCTTTCAAACACACCCAGACATTTTCAAAATGCTAATTTCTCGAAAACTACTGAACTGATTTACACTGAACCAAACAATTGCATTTCTCTGGTTAATGTTCTAGTTTCATGCATAGTTTGGTGTATTAGTCTATCAGAGTTTCAAGTGTAATTATGGTTCCTAAATAGAAGCTAAAAATTACAGCCCCACAGGTACCCCTTAGGGACTGGTGAAACCCACTAATTACTGGCTTCAGCCCCACTGGTGCAACTCCGGGTCTGGCCAAACATCGCTATGACGGCCTTTTCACCTTAACCAACCCCTTTAGCTTTGCCCCTCCTTGTCAGATCTTGTTTAAACCTGCGACTTCTACACTAGGCTTTGCATCCTAACAGCTGATTATATACCATATTGACTCATAAACCAATGCCAAAGTTATTATTATATGAACCCTCCCATGTAACTGTAATCCTCCTTGATGGAATTCTGTGAAAATCAATAGATCATATGTAATATACGTTTGGTAAGGGTCTGGCAAATTTGATATCCTCTCATCCCCATCTCGCAACCTGAGCATTCTGCTTTGTGTTTACCATGCTAAGAGCAAGCCAAAGTTCATGCAGATTTATTAAAGATAACCAAAGTTATTTGCGCACAAAAAAAATGTTGTCCCCTCATTTAAGTCTGGTCCCAATGGATCTGCATAAGACTATCCATACCCAAGAAGACTGAACATGGTAAACGTCTGAAGATTTCTTATGGATTCATCAAATGATGCCTGAGTTACTAGCAAATTAACACGTCCCGGCCCCTCCTTCTTAACAGTGACCCCTGGATGTGTCTTCACAAAGTTAAAAATATCAAGAGTAAGCCTAATACGATAAGTCTTCAAGATTCCATGTTCATTCGTCAAACAATGCAGAAATAAAAGACAAATCAAAAATGCACCTCATCAACTTTCAAGGTATCTTTATTTTGTAACCCTTTCAAGCCCACCAAAATGATGTAAAAGCAAATTTCTCAAAAACTAGTCAACAGATTTACACCAAAATGAAGCAAAGGTACTTCTTGGAGTTATGTTTTCGGGTCACGTTCTGTGTAATTCTTTTCAGCCCTTTTTTTCTATATTGGAGTCAATCCTCTGGAAATTATAATGTAAAATGACATTTTTTTTCCATTCCCCATTTTTTGGCCCATCGCTTGATGGATCTGTGTGAAATTTGCTAAGCTGGACCCACATCCTTTGAACTGTATATTGGAAAGTTTTGGGCTTGTTTGTCTAGCTGAACTAAAGCTATTCCAAAATCAAAATATGCCTTCTCAGTGAGAATACTGGGGGCGTAGTTATTAAAAAAAACATGCAGCACACAAGTCACCTTGATGAGCTGTGTGATAGGGAAAGTGCACAAGTGTGATTTTCTTAACATTTTATGGTGCATTTTCAACTTTTCCCTGCACTCGCGCACCATGTGCTGCCTAGCACCAACGCAGAAAGCCTTGCACAGTTGTAAGCAGGATTGGTTTTGTGCAAGAAGGGGCACCTTCCTGCACACAAAAGCAATCCTGAGAGGCGTTTTCATCCTTTTTACAGTCTACTATACTACTCACTCACAGTGTGATCTGTCTGTCTGTACATCTGCCCGTCCATCTGTCTATCTGTCTATCTATCTGTCTATCTATCTATCTGTCTATCTATCTATCTATCTATCTATCTATCTATCTATCTATCTATCTATCTATCTATCCATATATATATCTATCACTTGTTGGAAACGGAAATATGGAAGTAATGGCATCAAACACTTGCACAGATACAAGCCAAACCAAGCAAATATAAAAATATTTACAACACTAACAACACCATAGATCCACTCAACACCTAAATTGAACACAGTTTTGAGTCATAACCACAAGACCACTAGACAGACACAATTCACATAAATGCATAAAAAATAATGTAAACAGCAAAACACAAAAATGCAACATCGAAACATATCTCAAACAGCAGAGTTGAACAACACCACAACACATTTTAGTGGCATAAAACACAAACCTGCTCAATATCAATATCATACTTCATGTACCACTATAATACAATACACAACAACTGAACCTGAAATTACCATACAAACAAAGTAATATAACCACACAAACACCACATACAGCAAATGTAGCACAGCACAACTCAGACAATGCAAACAACACAACAATGCAACACAATACAAATAACAAACATAAAAACACAACCTATCAACATAACAAAAAATAAAAACTGAAAATCATAAACAAACTCTGTCCACATCTTCCAAATCCCTTCGTAATGAGTGGACATTTACTTTAGAGTACTGCGGATAGCATCATTGGCTTGACATGGAAAATTGCACACTGTGGGAATTCATATATGCACTTTGCAGTTACATATGTAAGTCAATGGACTCATGGGATGTTGGAGTGCTCTTACAGCCCAGGAAGTTGGCATCAGGATATGTAAACGCAAAGATCCCACTTAGGGTTCATAGATGTTTACTATGCACCTCCATGATAGTCCATGTGTCCTATATATACGTACATACATACATTCACCTCTGAATCTGCTTCTGAGGATCTAAATGATTGACTGGTAGCATGTCACAAGTCATCTTGGAATGCCAAGCACCGAAGACTATGTTATGATTTTTTTTTACTGGGGTTATTAGAGAGTTGTGGGAGCATTATTTGGAGAAGGTGGGAATTGTAAGGGACCCATAAGGACAGATGCTTTTGGTAAAAAAACAACAATGGGGGAATCACTGATCGTAATTCTTGGTTATGATTTTCTAGTCCTGAAGTAGATCTGCAAATTATTTTACATGATAGTTTATAAAGCTACCTTTGTCTGGCTGCAGATTTTAGAATCATAGAAAGGGTCCCACTTTAGGTCATTTGTGTACAAACGCAGAGAATAAAGTTACAGAGAAAGATAGAAAGTGAGAGTGGTTCTGGTGCCTTTATAGTAATAGTTATGTTACTTAGAGTTAAACAATGTTTTAATTTTGATTTTCTTCTAACTTACATTTGATCAATTTACATATACATAAACAAGTAAATAAGGAAACTGACAATAAAGAAATGCTGTAAACAATGTTACAGTGATAGCATCTACCGTGTCATTTATGGTATCATATGTACCATACCATCATGTCAGAGGGCACGGGCAGTGGAGTGGGAGATATTGTGTTTGCAAAACAATTCACAACTCGTGAATTTCAAGGTTTAATGTTTTGGATCACAATCATAATATCTTTTTCAATTTTTTTAGGAGAATGGTAATGTTTTCATATCAAATTTTTACATAAGAAAACATTTATGTATCACAACTGTGTGTAGCACAGACCTCTGATGTAATGGTGATGATCTTTCTGATTACATTTAAGGAAACTAGTTTTCACTTATTTATGTCCACAGTAACTAAAGGGATGCTCCTCTTATTTCAGTAGCTGCAGGTTCCATAATGAAGTTAGTTTATTGCTAAAATATATAGTCCAGCAATATCAATATCGGTCTCTACATATATTAACGACATTGGGTCTCCAAAGTAGGCATGCAAAGGGAAGTATAGGTTTACTATTTTAACTCCACATCTACTTTCCTTCATGATATCATGCATATTGATATTTTAGAGGTGATATAGGTGTAGGATGGTAGAATAAGTTCAGTATTTAGTACCACAAAGTTGGGGTGACTCACAGATAATAAAAATATGGCTTTGGCTGCTGAAACAGGATTCATGTTGAAAAATAATTTACCAAACTCAAACCAGCTAATGTGTCTTTTCCTAATGGAGAACATTTACAAACTTTATAAATGAGGAAATCTCTTCCAAACTCTATATGAAAAGAAAATAGACATGTACATCATCATCATCATCCTCAACAATAAGCTTTATTCGATTTTTGAAAAAATCATGCAAACATGATAAAATCAGGCAGATAAAATCTCATGAAAGCATAACATATATAAAAACAGAAAATGTCACATAAATGATCATTTTATACTCCCACAGGCTAAAAAAACATTATCTCAAGAACCCCTTATTTTCCCACTTTCCTCCTGGGATGGAATGCTGCTGAAATACATTTGTATATCATAAAACAAATAAACTCAGATTCCAATAAACTGTAGGAGGAACAGGGCAGATCTGCTTTGCTGAATATTTAAAAACCTAAGCAAAAGCACTAAAAATATTTCCTGGGGACAGCATAGAGTTTACAAAAAAAAAAGAAAACATTTAGCAGAGTCTGGGCAGAATACGAATCACAAGGACATGGGTTTAAAGCTGAATCATGAAAAGTGTGACTTGTATAGGCTACCAAAAATTGCGCAATTCCCAACATAAACCGAAATAAATAAAACCGATGTAAATGGGTTAGAGGGAACAAAAGGTAAGGCTCCATCTGAAAAGCCATAACCAGAGGAAAATAGCAGGCCACAGCATGTTTCCCCAGTCGCTTAAGCGACCTTGACAGTTCTTTCAGTTTAAAGAAATCTTCACTGAGCTGCTTCTTTGAGAGGGTACACATTAATGTAGGATTATGATAACCATCCTCTCGCCCTAATAGGGAAAGCTTTTCCTTAATGTAGCTCAGACTTTCAAATCTGGAAGACAAATCAGAAGACATGGCATCACGTAATAAGGTTCTTTAAGTTGTGTGTCTTCCTTAACATATATTGCTCTCCATAAGAGCAAAGGAGCCAGATTAACAAAATCCATAAGCGGAGTCAGCCCCAACTCAGAATGACAAATTATACTGAGGAAACTGTTGGGAAGCGAAAGAAGCTTCCGTCAAAAATTATTTTCACCAACTCGCCAGTTTTCACGCCACCTACTCCCCAAACTCCTGCACCAAAGTTTGCCAATGACAAACATTTTGCATGAATGCTCAACATTACGCCCAAAGGTTTCCCATCCACTCTCTGAGCAAACCTAAGGAGGGCTGTTGTTGATGGTTTTGGTTTGAACCTTCTACTCTTAACCAAATGCAACCACAAATTACTACAATCAAATGGGATACTTAAATAAGTAAAAGTACTTTCATTAGACAGTAACACCACATCCAAAAACCGGAACCTAGATGTTTTGGTTGATGAGCCTATAACCATCACATTGATTTAGCTATGTTAGTTTTAAACTCTAAGCCATTAATGAACCCAAAAACCCCATCTAGCAGTCTTTCCAGATCCAGTCCTGTTCTAGCAATTAAAACACAGTCATCCATATATAACAATGCAGAAGGTTTTCTCAGTCCCACTTTAGGAACATCAGCCTCCACTGCAAGCAGCTGTTTTTCTAAGTCATTAACAGAATTAGAATGGGGCGAGGACAAAGCCCTGCCTGACCCCTCGATTAATGTCAGTTGCATCAGTAAGCTCATCCCTTGTCCCATGCCTTACCCTCGCTGTTACCCCAAAGTGCATCTGGGCCATAAATTAAACAAGGAGCGTGTCAAAACCAATATCCAACATGATCGACCACAGCTTACCTCTATCTACCCAGTCAAAAGCTGCCGAAAGATCCATAAAACTCAGATGGATACTCCCTCTGTCAACAAGGGTGTACTTTGAAATCAAGATGTGCAAATTGAGGCATTGTTCAACCATGGCCAGCCCATGTCTGAACCCATACTGAACATCTGAAAAACGTTCCCTAGCCCCCAGCCACCCACCACTCTAACCTTTCCAGCAGGATTCTACCCATTAATTTACAAGTCGAATAAATTAGAGAAATCAGGCGGTCCAGCAAGGGTCCGATCTATTACCTTTTTAAAAAACAGGTGGATTGTGAGTAATGTGCCACAATTCAGGGGGGCCAACTTCATTTACAACGCTCAAGACATTTATCAGAAGTGGGTGCCACTGTTTTTTATTCTCCAGAAAAATTGGAATCGGGACTTAGGGCCTTATTACTCTTAAACCGACCCAGGACAGCCATCACCTCCCCGTAATTAGGTAAATCTAGTAACTGATTATTGGAATAAACCCTAAAGATGTCGCTAGAAGTAACGCCACCCATCTCCTTGCCACAGGAATAAACGGATGAAAAATACTTCACCCATTTTTCAATTGTCCAGGTCATTTAAGTATGGATCCTTTACCATTTTTGAAAAGACAGAGTGATCTCCGCACACACTTGCTCTGTTAAGTTTGTCCCAAGCATTACTCGCTAAATCCTTTTCCCTTTGTATTTGGGGCGAATTGTATTTGCGGCATAAACACACCACCAACTCCCTATCTCGTTGGACCTGCTCTAAAGCATACATCAAATTTCTGTGCACCTGAAGCAATTTGTATCAAAACACCAGTGGATTTTAGGTTCAGCTATTTTACCTTTTTCATCAAAAGATTTGCAATAGATTTACTTACAGCATGTAATGCATAGAATATCTCACTAGTAGGAAGCGTGTCATTTAAGTAATCGGACTTGTGCACCCTGGCCTTCTTCAATAACATCTTGTGCACAAAAGAAGGATCACCTAGGCCCATTTGTGAATAATACCTTTGTTCTTCATATAACTCATTGGGGCATTTGAAGGGGGCAATGATGTGTCCCTTCCAAAATCAATGTAAAGGTATAGTGGATAGTGGTCACTCAAATTCCTGCCCTGGTGACCCGGTGACTAAGGGAGCATGAGACTGCAATAAAATGCATGCCTTTCACGAATGAAAGCAAGCAGATTTTAAAAGGCAAGCCCACAAACCAATGAAAGTGACTGACGTGACATGGGCATGGTTAGAAGCCCAAAGAGAGATTACTGCAGGGGACAAAGCGCTTTGCGCTCGCCCATAAAAACGGAGTAGAATTAGCTCAAATATTACCTTCCCTAGCAGCAAAAGTAGGTAAACAATGCTTTTAAATGTATGTTGTGTTTGTGTTTGCGGGTGAGTGTGTGTTTACATAAAAGTGAGAGTGTAAGCATGTGTTTCAGTGAAATTGAAGGTTAAAGGGCATGTGAGTCATTTCCCCTACCCTTGGCATTTTCGTGAATTCGCATCCGTGACGTACTGCGTAAAAACGTAATTATGGAGTTTATCAAATCAAGCTTTTCATCCATATACTAAGTTGACCGACCCCTTTCTCTAGCTCTGTCCATCCAGCTAAAATGTTTACATTGCATTGTAAACAAGCAGAAACTCACCAGTCCTTTTCTTCTTGTTAAATTACAAAAGATTCATCTGCACAAATGAATGCTTTTTCCACATTTTGCAGAATCACTACTCATCTTCTGTAATGACACCTTTGTATAATTTGTTGATTCCTGGTAGTTTCAAGATAAAAATAAACTGCTTTACTAGCTCTGAGCTTCATTCACAAACTCTTCTGTGCACGTGTATTGCACGTAGCATCAGTTGTAAAGAAGAATTTGTGATTTTTTTCGAACGTGAATTATTTTTCTCAGTACAATTGTCCATTGCTACTGCAGATTTTCCAGAGCCACACCCAGAACTTAATTGTATTTCACAATGTCTCATATGGGTTTTACACCCAGTCTGCTCATGTAATCTTAGCGACACATGTCCCACTGTAAATCTACAGTTGGCCACAAATGGAATCTGCGTCTACATTTTAGATTGTTAATTAAGTGCAAATTGAATTTGGACTTTCGATTCTTTCGCACACACATCTATAGTAACATGGAGGAACTTTTGCAGGGGAAGTCTGTCGAATGGGGAAAGATACAGTGCTACCAACTATTAAAACCAAATCCGCTTGCTATGTCCAATTACTGAACACATTTAATCATAATCACTTGAGAAGGGTGTAGGTCTGGGCGGAGTTCATGGAGTTTATTAAAAACTCACTGGAATGCCATGGAAGTGGGGTTCTGTGACCCGCGGACTCCTGAATGCTCTCGATCTCGGAAGCTCTAAGCAGGGTCAGCACTTCGGAGATTGGGTGCGTTATGGAGAGGGCTATAGGCAGTGAAAGCTGCCGTTTCAGGCCTCTTGTGCACTACACATGGGGCAGGCCAGTGCACAAGAGGTCTGAAACAGCAGCTTTCTTTCGCTGGTTACGGCCATGGCTTGAATTCAGGCCAGGGCCATAGGCAGCGAAAGCTGCCAGGCCTCTTGTGCACTGGCCTGCAGGCCGGTGCACAAGAGACCTGAAACTGCAGCTTTCACTGTCTATCTCACTGGCCTAAATTCAGGCCAGGGCCGTAGGCAGAAAAAGCTGCCTTTTCAATCCTTGTTTTTGCACCAGTGTGCACAAACAATGAAAATAAAGGAAATAGTGAGAAACGAGGACTTACCTGGGTCCTCGTCATCCTTCCCTCAGCATCCTGGCTCTGGGCCTCGCTCTGCTCCCTGATTTGCTGCCTGCAGAGGGAGGCCTGGCCCTCCCTGGATCCATCGCCAGTGCGCACTGCGCTGTGGAGACCATAACTGGGCTGCAGTGTGCAAAAGGTCAGCTCTGTTACCCTGGCAGGTCTAGCGGAGTTTTTGGAGAACTCCGCGCTCCAAGAGGAGTGTGGAGTGCCGCAAACTCCATTAGCTGTGCCATGGGAGCTCCCCACCCACCACTAGAAATGTGTTATGGTAAAAATGCAATTCAATGTAATGTTTTTTTCCATGTGTGCTAATCTGGGGTATTTAACTTGCCTGACTCAAAACAAGGGGAAACTCCTACAAAATGACATGACATTATCCCAGTGGCAAACAATTAAAAATATAAAAAAACTGGCCCTTAAAAATAAATGTATTTGCAGCTTGAAAATGAGGACAGATGGATTTTTTACTGAGGTAAATTTAAGGACAGTCAGCCAGTCAACAAAGTTTATTCGGGTAAATATAGCCATATAACCACATCATAATTTAAGACACATACATACTCAATCACTAAAAAGAAAATACATCCATTTCTTAGGACAGTACTAACAAAACATCAAAATCATCCAATCGAAGCTCAATGTGTGTCTACAAAGGGCGAATGAACCTAAATTGCAATGTGCTTTAATTAAAAAAAACTTGGTGGGGGGGAGATTTACAAACATTTTGCGTGGGGTTAGTGTCACAAATGTGACCTTAACCAGCACAAAATGTTATTTCTGGATATGATTTCCAGTACAAAACTTGTTTTGTGCTGGAAAGTACCCTAAAATAGCAGAGCACTGCTTTGCGTTGCTTAGCACCAAGAGGGAGTTATATGGGCTGTACAGGGGCAGTCCCATGTAATGACTCATGCATTTTTATGCAAAACCCTACTAGAAACAATAATAGACAGAGTTTTGCACCAAAAGTTAACACCTTTTTAAAAGGAGCAATGTTTTGATTTCTCCATTCTTTTCTGATTTTGAATGCATGCTGCACTGTAAAGCACACATACAACATAGGAAAAGTTTTAAAACTTGTCTAGACATAGCCGCATTATTTACAAGCCCCTAGCACCACCTTGCACTGCCCTAGCATCATTTTTTTCACACTAAGGCAGCGTTAAGGAGGTGTTTCTCTTGCACCATATTTACAAAGAGGCGCGACGTTCGCATTGCACCACTTTGTAAAGTCTTGAACCACATAACGTGTGCAAGGAGGGTGTTCTGATGCAGAGTGGGCCAAAAAAATGACGTAGGGAACTGCACCTTCTTTCCCATCATTTTTAATGCCTGCCCAGAGCAGGCATTAAAAATGACCTACCCACTTTTATCATTGGGCCTCTCTGTGCTTTGTTGCACTGGCGTCAACATTTTTTATGCTAGTGCAGCAAAGCGCCACAATAGCATCAAACATTTTGATGTTATTGTCCTAATGACCACCATGGTGTGTCATTTTGTAAATAGGGCACAACCATGGTGTTGTTAGGTGGGGCAGGGGCGACGCAAGAAAAGTGGCGCTTTGGGACCGATGCACCACTTTCTGGTAAATATGCCCCATAGAAACCTATGGTAGGTTTAGGCATGCACCCTAGCACTTTGGCGATATGCATGGCACACGGCAGCTAAAATCAGCTCCGGCGCTAGGGAGAGGAGAGGAAAATATCATATCTTTGCAGATGTGATGCTCTCCGGCCCTCTCCCTGTCATGCAGCCCAGCCCAGCATTTTTTGCTACTGCACTGTGCTGTGTGACTGTTTGGTAAATCTGACCCTGCATCCCATTTTACTTTGCATATTGAAACAATATGAGTAAGAAAAAGACAGTGAATCATCAAGCTGGCGAACTATATCTCTTCATAATAGCCAAGAAAATTAATAACAGTGTGACAGAGACGTACAGAGTTCAGTTTTTGTAAAAAGATAAATGCTACCTGTTGTTGTTTGATATTTCTTATAAAATTGGGATAAAAAACGTTTCTGTGGGCATCTATATAATAGGCAAAAATGTGTAAGGTGCAGTGTATTCTGTTTAGTGTCGTTGTCTCAGGAACAGTCCAGAGTGACAGAACCAAGATTCCTCCTTTGGGATTGCCGCCAAGAAATGAAAGATGCTAAATTGGAATCCAGTCAAATAAAACCTACACTCTGTGTTCTCAAAATCATGCAGATAAATCTCCGGACCTGAAAATGTCTTATAAGAAATGGCTTAACTAATCTACAAAGCCAATTATAAAATCACGTTTGGTTAAACGTTTTGATCACATTTGATGTTGTTAGGTTTAAAAATAACTCTGGGTTTTCCAAAGTACTAAAAATTGATTTTATACATCCAGGCCAGGGCATAGCTAAAACGTTATCCAATGAGAGTGAGAGGCAATCTAAAAAGGCCTCCCTAGTAAAACTTGCTTCTGGTGTGCCCCAATCCCTTAACCAGAGTAACAGTGAGCTTACTGTGATTTTATCTACCAGAAAATGTGGAACATATTTTTGGGGGAATGTTTGCCATCCACTACGAATTCTTAAACTACACTATCTTGGTGCATCTTGTGAAGTAAATCTTATTCGGCCCAGTCAAGCCCTTTCTCGTTCAAAATGGACCAGAGTTTATGTAATTCGACCGTGTGAGACAAGGTGCCATAAGTGATTATTGTATTAACCCTTTCCTGGCCTTGACGTAATTCCCTCAAATTAAGAGGCGATTTAGGGTCTAATTATGAGTTAGGCGCACCACTGAACGTCCGATGGGGAGGTTGCTACCTTACCAGAGGCCCAATTGAGAGTTTCCTGCTAGGTCCAGAAGGAAACAGCCTACAGCATTGTCTCTGGCTCATAATTGAGTTGGGGGCAATGATGTAGAGCTCAGAGTGCACCAGCACCCTCGCAACGTTCACTGTCTACAAAGCAGACAGTGAACAGTACAATGGCCAAGGTGGCAGGGGAGCCCCTGCACTGGCCATGACAGGCGCATGGGCCGTGCAGGGGTCCTCCTGGGGCCCCCTGCACCCGTTCGCTTCCAGCCTTTTCATGACATTAGTACCACCATGAAACTGCTGGCAGAGAAGGGGGTCGTAATCCCTAGAGCAGCGCAGCCCTGGTGGATTAAGACTGCTACCACCGCCAGACCACCATGATCTCTGATCCTGGTGGAGAGGGTGGCTCCCTGTCGGCCAGACCACCAGTGTTGTAATGTGGCGGTTAGGCCACCGCATTGTCAGCAGCTCGAACTTCATCTGCGAGTCTGGTGCTCTAGTGACTGCTAGGCTCGTAATGAGGCCCTAAATGTCTGCTTTATTGTGTCTATCCCGATGCGGAAATCAAACTGTACACTGGATAGAACTTTTCACATTCAGTCCTCCACCCAAGTTTCTATTTTGGAGACTACATTTCTACCTAAAATCTCTAAGGCAGTATATTAAGAGAAATAAGATGATAACAACTAGGTGACTTATTATTCCCTTTTTTAAATATCGGGACCACTACTACCGTCCTCCACGAAGGCACTAAGGCCCTCATTATGACTTTGGCGGTAACTGCCGCCTACCGCCATGGCGTTGGCTGCCAACATACTGTCACCGTGGCTACCAGTCGCCCACCCGTGGGGGAGGGTTGTGGTGGAGACCACTATCAGTGTCAGGGAAGGAATTCCCTGGCACTGATAGTGCCTACCGCCATGGTTTTCGTGGCGGTACGCTTGCCACAAAAGCCATGTCGGTTGGGGGGGTCATAATCCGGAGGGTGGGATTGTGGCAGCCGCCTGGCTGGAGACCGAAGTCTCCAGCCCAGCGGCCATTACCACCCTGGCAGACGGAGTGGTACATTGGCGGTTTGGCTTGAGCCAAACCACCAATGTCATAATTTGGGAAAAAGTACCGCCAGCCTGTTGGCAGTACCTTTCCTCAAATTACAGCCGTCCGCCAGGGTTGTAATGAGGGCCTAAGTGTTCTTTGATCGCAGCTCCTAACACATTTGTCAGCACAGGGACCCAGAAAGTAGTGTTTTCTTTATCTATGTTGGTTGGGACGCCATCTGGGCCTTTGGCTTTTCCTGAAGTGCTAGCCTTAATTGAAAGGGTAACATCCTTTACTTATATGGACTGACTTAATGCTAGTATGGCCAAGGGTGGGCACAAAATATTTAACGCATTTGTATGCAAATCGTCGATTTCTGTGGATTTCCCTCTATCTTTCTGGGATGCTGAATTCTCAAAATATTTTACCTTTATAAAAACTGTAGGGATGAGTGTACAAATCAGGTTACAGTTTTTAATAGTTGTTCTTTTATTTCAGTGTTTTTTTTTTATTTTTATGAATTTTTAAAGTGTCAAATCTACTTATTGAAGCATATATGTGAATCATAACTAAACTTTTCTACACCCAACATCTACCCCTACTGTTTTCTGGATTGAGCCATACATGATGCTTCACGGACTGTACTATGGAATATTGAGGACAGGAACATTGTGATGCACCAATGTTGTGGATAGACTATAGAGGGACAAAATATCAAAAGGTAAAGAATATAGAGAAAGCATAAATTTACTGTTCTTACGTCTAATTCTGTGCACCTTGACGATCATCAAGGTTCATATATGTGGTGTTAGGTAGAGAAAATCTATACTTATCTTTCAATATCTTGTCCTTTCATATTGTGTCCATGATATTCGATGCCATTTAAATTCCAGTGGCACACCTGTCTCACATGGTATGAAATGTCAATCATGTCCTAATCGTTTTTCAAAAAACAGTTTACTTGCCACATTTCATTGCTGCAAAATTGTATTCATGTGTGCATTTTTGGTACCTACAGAATTCATATACCGTTCTACCAAAGTTTGCTTGCCATGGTCTTTGCAATTAACGACATCAATATAAGTCGCAAGATATTACCTAACACCACCTTGGGATTTCGGATTTATGACTCCTGTCACTCTCAGGTGGCAGCTGTTGGTGGAACTCTACAGCAGCTGTCAGGTGGGATGGAGACAATCCCAAACTACCTCTGTCAATCACACCAGAAGCTGGCTGGCTTCATCGGAGATGGACCATCTGCAGGAGTCGTTCCTATGGCTAACGTACTTGGCAACTACAGGTTCCCTCAGGTAAGGGCTAAATTTATAATGGGTTTGAGTTTGGTTTCATATGACCTTTTGCAATACATATGTTGATGGCATAATACAGTTTTGAATTAGCATCCATGGAATTGAATTGTTGACTAATTATGACGATCAGATATCACATCTTAGCTATAATCACATTTCTAATGAGTGTTCTCAGCACACTTTATTTAGGACATGGGTGGTAATAAATGCTTATGATGTTTTACATTTTACAACTGTTGAACACAAGGATAGTTAACAGGAGATATAAATTAACACAGAGAGAGGGTTTAGTTTAAAAATGTTGATGCATCAATCAGTGAAACACGAAAGTTCTGCTATTTATTTAACAAACCATCACAGGCTATGATACCTTAATTATTTGCTTTAAGAGATCCATTAATGTCTTGAACTAGAAAACCACCAAAATATCATACATATGGGATTGAATTTTACCATCTGAAAGGATTTGGATCTTCATGGAGTTAAGATGATTCTCAAAATAAAGCTAATCGAATGAACACATTTTTCAATGATGATCATTGTTTTAAAAAGATTGGCAGAATAAATGAAAGCATTGTTTGCACCTACAGTAACTTAAAGTGTACATCAGGAGCAGTGATAGGTTTTATAGTTTAGTAAGAGGTGCATTTGGAAAGAAAGTTCTCCTTTCTACTAACCTCTACATGTGGTTGTTGAAACAACATTTGGATCTATGTGGTCAAGGCAATCACTAGCCGTTGGTTCTCACCTTGTTAGACAAGCTATAGATTTTACTCTTCTCAGGCATGCTGTCCCTAGTATCAATATCATGGCTGAACCATGTAGTGAGTCCTGGGGTAAGGGAGAAGAGTAAGGCGAACTGCCCCAACAACTGATGGCAGTCTATCTTTTGATCTGGAGTTGGGGAAGGGGAGAGGCTGATACCCTCCGCTGACCCTTCCTGCTCCTTGAACAAATGGAGGATGGGGAGTGGTACACTCTCCTCCTCCACTCCATCATCCGTGACCTGAAGCATGGTTACCTAGGACCTCTTGAAGTGGGGTTTGAAGAGAATGACTTGCAAGAACCTTAAAGGGTGCCTGGGAGTCCTGAGGTCCACCAGATACGTGACCTCACTCCATTGCTCCAACTCCTGTGCTCTTACAGCTCATAGGGTCCAGTCCAGCAGTCTCACAGAGCCCTAGCTCCAAAGATTCCACAGCCCACAATTTTTGGCCAGGCTGAAACTTGACTAGGTGGACATTTAGTCATACCACCATCTAATGGCCTTCAGTCTAGTTTCTACCGTTTACTTGGATTTCTTCCAGAAGTGCCTTATCTGGGTACAGAGTGTCAGCATGCAGTTAACCACGTCCTAGGGGCCTTCTTGGGAGCTTGCTCCCATCCCTTCTTATCCAGACTGAGAGGTCCTCTAACAAGGTGCCTATACAGGTGTGCACAGGGGCTTAAGCCTACCCCCTTATGTGGTACATCTCTGTATGCAAAGTGCAAGCATGGCAGGGGGACATCCCACTTATGCATCAAGAGCTCCAATAGGTCCGTAATCATGACTTTTAGGGTCTAATTGAACCTTTCAACAAGCCCACTAGTTTGGAGGTTGGAAAGGAGTGGAGAAATTATAGCTTATCCCACAATTATTGACATGGACTTTATGTACACGGACAGGAGATTGGTATCTTAGTAAAGTCACTGGCCTCAGAGGTATAGCCTCTGGGTACCATGTGGCATGGTCCACCAAGTTCCTAGAGTTTCTAGGCATGTGGCTTCTCTGCACCATTTCTCCGTCAACCAGGGACACTAGGGTAACCTCTACGCTATCCCCCCCACTATCTGGGGAAATCTCCTCCACAAGGCCTACAAAAATGAACCAGAGTTTCTGGCCACCAGTGGGGGAGGTCTGTGCCATCTTGGGACACTTGGCATCCTTTTTGTTTTAATCAACCACTCACAGCACTTGGGGGGGTGATCCCTGTGAACATAATATCAGTGAACCATTTTTTCATCTGTTTAGGTGGGGATTGGGGTCCTGACACATAAAACTCATTTGGAGACCTTTACACAAGTCCCTGTTGGTATGTTTATCCCCCCCTCTCTTTCTTCTGTGGGGATCCTGCCCATCCTTGTGGTGATCCCCAGATACCCTCTTTAGAGCCAGGTGCTGAGCCAGTGCTCTGCCTCCTTAGCAAGCTCCCTAAGGTCAATGATCTTACTATTAATAAGGTGTTGGGGGCAGAGCTGCAAAAAAGACTGCCTCACAATCAAATTGCACAGCCCCTAGTAATCCTTCACTTCACTGCCCTTCACCCTACCCTCCTGAGGCATGCAAAAGGATCTGTTGGTCTAGATTACACCTGCTTCTAAACATCTGCCTGTAGTTCTCAGTAATGAGGTCATACTCATGGCCTTCACTTGAGAATACCTCATCCTCTCCTGTCCCACTTATCTAGGGCCAAAAGGACATCCCTCTCGTAACTAGGGATGTGCATCCAGATGCTAGCCCTCCAATCCTCCTTCAGGATCCTAGTCATCTGTATCACCACCTCATAAGCTTCATATCACTTGTCAATACTGTCTCCAACCATAAAGTCAAGCACCAAACCTGTAATAATGTGGACTCTCTTGTCTACAGAGGATATTGTAGATATGCTGCTACCATCACTGATAGACCCCACCTACCTGGCCTTAATGTCCATCTCCTCCAGACTTAGTTCATGAGCCTACAACAATTACCTCTCCTCCAAGACTCTGTCAGACTCCTTAGGCAGTTTCTTTTCCTCCATGGCCAATTTCTTTCCTCCCCATGGCCACTCTTGTTTTCTCTGTTTCCATGGCCAGTTAATTTTGCTCTGTTTCCATGGCCAGTTTCTTTTCTTTCTTTCTCAATTGGGCCTTCTGCCTTCCTCTTCACCTTCCTGTCCACCAGCTACACTGGGGAAAGGTTTCGAGAAGAGACATTGCTCTCTGCCCTGGCAGAGAGTTCCACTTCAGGAGTCATGTCATCCCCCTCAAATGCAGGCTGCATCACAGGAAGATCCTGTCCATGCCCTTCAATCTCATCATCCCCCACTATGGCTAGAACCAATTACTCCTGCTTTCATGGTTGTACAATTGGCTGGAAGTCCACTTTCCTTTCAGAACTCCTTGAAGTGGGCTGCAGTGTAGGCATCCATACCAGCCAGATTAAACTTAATTCTTACAGGTGTGGTTTCAGGCACAAAAGTCAGGGAGAGAAGGTAGAAAAAGCAAAAAGGCCAATCAAGAAGAATTTACATTTGAATTGGTCCAAATATGGGATGGTAGTGTAACACAAAACCACTGGATGGCATTGGACAACCACAAGTCTTAATCCTCTCTGCTAATCACCAATGTAATACATTAGGCTGTTGGTGGACTTGGGAATGAGCCCCGGTCAAGCAGCAACAACAATCTTTGTCAAAGTGAGGTAAAATACAATCCTAAATTATCCTGTGCTGATCCCTATGGTGGCTTGCCACAGAGCAATCAGACTTAATTCAGAGGCAATGTGTAAAACATTTTTGTGACACTTCAAACAGTAATACAGTGAAAACATCACACAAGAAGGCTCACACACCTGGTCAGAAGAATAGAGTGTATTTTAATCAATCAATCAATCAATCAATCAAAAGAATTTATAAAGTGCGCTACTCACCCATGAGGCTCTCAAGGAGCTTGGGGGGGCAGGAGGGTCACTGTTCGAACAACCATGTTTTGAGGTTTCTTCTGAAGAGCAGGAGGTCTTTGGTTTTGCAGAGGTTGGTGGGGAGGGAGTTCCAGGTTTTTGGGTCGAGGTAGGAAAAGGACCTGCCTCCTGTGGTGGTGTGTTGGATGCGGGGGACTGTGGCTAGGGTGAGGTTGGCTGATTGGAGGTTGCGGGTGGGGGTGTGAAAGTTCACTCTTTCGTTGAGGTATGTCGGCCGGTGTTGTGGAGGGATTTGTGTGCATGGATGAGGATCTTGAATGTGATTCTCTTGTTCATGGGGAGCCAGTGAAGGGTTTTCAGGTGTGGTGAGATTCATTCGTGGCAGGGGAGGCCAAGGACGAGGCGCGCAGCTATGTTCTGCATTCTCTGGAGTTTGCGTGTGAGTTTGAGTGTGGTGCCGGTGTAGAGGGTGTTACCGTAGTTTAGTCTGCTGCTGATGAGTGCATGGGTGACTGTCTTCCTGGTCTCTGGGGGAATTTATTTGAAGGATTTTTTTAGATGGCCGAGTGTGAGGAAGCAGGAGGAGGTAAGAGCATTGATTTGCTGTGTCATGGAGAGGTAGGGGTCCAGGATGATGCCGAGGTTGTGTGCGTGGTTTGCGGGGGTGGGTGCGGGTCCTAGGGCAGTGAGCCACCAGGAGTCATCCCATATGGTTTTGTTGGGGCCGAAGATGATGATCTCGGTTTTGTTGGAGTTAAGCTTGAGGTGGTTAGTTGTCATCCAGTTGGCGGTGTCGAGGAGAGCTGCGTGTAGGTTGGTTTTGGCGGTGGTGGGGTTGCGGGTGAGGGAGAGGATGAGTTTGGTGTCATCTGCGTAGGAGAGGATAGTGATTCCGTGTGATCGGAGGGTGTTGGCTAGGGGGATCATGTAATAAATAATAAAATACCAAAATGACTGAAATCCAACAACAGAACCAGAGATGTGCAATTTTTTAAAACTGTATGTCAAAATAGCACCAAAAAGCACAAAGCTCCAACTGTGGATATCTGGTTACGCTGGACTGGGACATAGTCATAAGTTTAGGCCAGCTGTGATGGAGCGTGGGCTGGCTACAGGGACCCAGTAAGGCCCACTGTACAAAGTACTTTAAATCCTGGTTTGTGGAGCATTGTGACAGCCTGTGTCAAAGATTCATCGCGCAAAGCGGTGTGTCAATTCTGAGGTGCAGAGAGGCTTCCATGTTAGGTCCTGTTCATTGTTGAGGATCCTGTTGACAATACAATGCAAAGTTTGGCATCAAGGATGTGTTGCCCAGTCATGGTGATGTGTCAGTTCCAAGGAGCTGCGGGGCTGTGATGCAAAATCCATCTTTGTCATGAAAGGGCTTCCACCGAGGAGGTGTCACGCAGCAGCAGTTCCACTGAGGCTTTGAGGTGATCCAGATCTTTGCAATGGGGAAGAGCCATGCAGCAGCAACGATAAGTCAGTTCTGCTCAGGGTTGCACCATGCAGCAAAGGAGATGTATCCATTCGGTGGGGTTAACAGATGCTGGCGGAGCATCTTAGGCCCGCTTCCAAGGGTCCAGGACTGGGGTGTCCCCAGTTGGCAGGGTAGACTCACAGATTGCTGAGTCCAGGTGCTGGGGTCAATGTTCCTGGAGCCTGATGTCCTTCAGGCTCAAGTCAGGAGGCCAGCCAACTAGCCTTTGGATTCACTCTGGGGGTACTAGGTTCAACAGATACAGGTCAAGTCCTTCTGCAGCAGGCCTCCTTCCTGGCAGAGATTTCACAGGTACCGAAGTGTAATGAAGATGTGGTGTCTGAGGTACAATATTTACACCCAGTTCTATATTTGAAGTTGGGGAAGGAGGAGTTTTTCTTTGGAAGTATACGCATGCCCTGCTTTCCTTGCCCTGCCTCCAGATTAAACATAGGGGTATCTAGCCCTTTGAATGGAAGCAGAACACAGCCTATTCAAGTGTAAGTAGGGCTGTGCCCAGCTACTCCCTTCTATCCTGCCACTAATGGCCCACCCAGGCACACCTAAGCTCTTTATTGTGTGTGGCTGTCTAGAAGGAATACACAAAGCCCTACTGTTAATTTCACAAAGCCATGTGACCCAGGGACAGGCTGCTGACACCACATGGCTAAGATAGGAAAATGCCATCTTTCTAAAAATGACATTTTCAAAACTGTAATTTAAAATTCAAGTTGACCATATGTTAGGATTTCACATTACAATTCCAAAAACACCAAACATGAATGAGTTATCTGATTCCATTTGGAAGTTACAGCTTATTAAATGTAATAAGGTAACTCCAATATTAACCTATGGCAGATGTCAGCCTTGCAATAGTGAAAAATAAATGTAACCTTTTTTTCACTACCAGGACATTTAAAACCTAGTGGTGACCTTGCGATAAATAGGGTCATCATTGACAGGTAGCTTGAGAGAACTTGAATCCTCAAGGGTCGTTGTGCAATCTCTATAAAATATCTAAATGAATGTGATATGACAAGTATTTAGTTATGCAATGTGTGCTGTCTAACCTTTTTCTGAGGGATAATGCAAACAAGTCTTGGATTGACCACATATTTTTTGTTCTTTATCTGCTTTTCTTTCATTGACAAATATATATTAAATAAATAGCAATCCTTGCCACAGAAAATAAGTCTGACATTGACTGACAACCTTTTGACTTTTTAAATGTCCGTTTTGTTTTATCATGATTATTGCAAACATTTATTGCTGGGGAGGCTAATGGGATAGCAGAAATCAAAATAAAACATTAGTTGAAAGCTAAATATTATTTGGTCTCAAAAGGCACTGTGAGAAACTGGGGCTGATTGCAGAGGCCCCATAACTTTTTGCCCCCATTTTCCACTTTATGCTGGTGTTTTCCTGACTCTGATGGTGCCCTGGGTACTGCTAACCAGTCCCAGGGCCTGTGCTCTGTGTAAAATGGATATGCAAATTAGGCTAATTATAATTGGCTAAGTTAACCTACCTATAAGTCCCTAGTATATGGTAGGGCATGTAGGTTTAGGGACCACAGCATAGGTGGTGCACACCTAGGTGCATTGCTGAGGTGCCCAGTGTCATTTTAAAAGCAAGCCTGCCTTGCTGGCTGCTTTTAAATTAAAGTTATATGCAAATTCGACTTTGGAATTAAAGGTATTTCCAAAGTCTTAAACTACCTTATTTTTACATATAAGTCACCCCTAAGGTGTGCCCTATGTGCCCCCAGGGCTGGGTGCCATGTAACTATAAGCAGGGACTTTATAAAAATAGATTTATAAGCCCTGGTGAGGTAAAAACAGCCAAATTAGTTTTTCCCTCATTGAAGTAAATGGCCTTCATAGGCTAGAATGGGCAGACTTTATTTTAAATTTTAAAGTCTCCTTAAATGTTACATACCAAGAATTTGGTATCAAATTGATTGTTATAATAAATCCCACAACTTCCAGTTGTTGGATTTAATATTACTTGTCCAGGTAAAAAGTTTAGACTTTACCTAAAAAGTTGCCAATTTCAGCTCTGCATTGTTTTTGCTGCTGTGCTCTGATTGGCCAGCCTGCAGCAGCTTCTGCCAGGCTACTTTAATGAGGTGTGAAGTGGCCTGGCTTCGCACAAAGGAATGTGCTTGGGGGAGAGAATCTCCCCTCAGCAGATGGTGAGGCAGGAAGGGGGAGGGCTGCCAAACTGGTCTTCAAAGGCAGAGAAGGACATCTGGAGCACCCAGCAACACCCCCACATCCTGCAACCCCAGACAGCTAGGTGCCCCCTTGATTAGATTAGGAGAGGGCAGGAGAGGGGTGTGTTTATGATTTTTAGCCACACCAGTGGGTGGGCTCAACCAGATGTAACCGCCAAAAATCAGATTCATCCATGTTGGATTTTTAGAGACTGTTGCCTTCTGGGATGGATTTTTGCCACACTTCCCAGGAAGTGGTCATCACAGGGGGACGACCCTGTCCCTGATTGGAGAACCAGGGCCCCCCTGCTTTTCACCCAGGAGCAAGGATAAAACTGGCAGACCTGCACCCACACCTCAGATCCCCTCCAGAATTCAACAAGAAAGGAACTAAAGAAGAAGAAGGACTGCCCTGCTGGACCCCTGGCCTGCACCTGGACCCTGCACTCAGAAGGACTGCACCAGCTGCACACTTGGGCTTCACCACAAGAAGGACTTTGCCTGGCTACAACTGGTTCAAGGAGGGACTCCCTGTTTGCTACAGGTGAAAAATTGCTAACCAGAGTCCCCTGCACCAACTCCTGAAGAAAGCGACCAGCTGACCAATGTCCAGTGGCCAAAAAGGAGTTTGCACCAGGTGCATTCTGGGAGTTGAAGTCCGCACCCCCCAAGGACCATCACAGAACTTCTGGACCCTTGGGGTGAGCTGTGGACCCCAAAAGAACCTTAAAAGAACATCTGGGTGAAGCCCCAGAAGTTTGGAAAAGATTTGAGAATTTTTGGAAAAAAGCTCCAGAGAGGGACCGACCCGCCGCGGAAATTCTAGCCGGCTTGCCTCAACCGCGACCCGGCCTGACTTCGTGGTTCGTCCCGGTAAAGAAAAACATCCAAAAAAGAGACTAAGTCCGAACGTAAAAAGTTGACCGGGACCTCCCAGCCATCGTATCCGAGAAGGGCTCCATGGACGTCGGATCAAGATCCAGGTTTACCCCGGTCGAAGGATTTTCATCTCGAAAAAACGACTAAGTCCGAAGGTAAAAGTCTCCACCGAGGAAACCCACATCGCGTATCCGGACAAGGGCTCCAGGAGGTCGGATTCAACTGGCAGGTTCGTCCCGGTGAAGAAAAACTTCAAAATAAAGACTAAGGGGGTCATTACAACCTCGGCGGTCTTTTTTGAAGACCGCCGAGGGACCGCCGTGCGGAAGACCGCCAGTGGTGGCGGTTTTCCGCTCGGCCTATTATGACCGTTGGCAGCTCTCCGTCCTTTTACCGATGGAGAGCCGCAAACAGCCATACTGGCGGGAGGCGGGGAAGTGGAGGTTTCTCCACCTCCACCGCCACGCTAACAGAACACCGCCCAGCGAATCACGTCCTGTGATTCGCTGTGGCGGTGTTCTGTTGGCGGTGTGGTGTCGGCGGAGCTGCCCCCATGGCTCCCGTCCCCTCCCGGAGGATCGTCGGTCCAGGTAAGTCGATCGTCCGTGAGGGGAGGGCGGAGGGGGGTGTTGTGTGTTGTGTGGGTGCATGGGGGTGTGCATGTGTGTATGTAGAGGGGGTGTGTGAGTGCGTGTATGCTTGCGGGGGTGTTGTGTTATGGGAATGAGTGCATGTATGTCTCTGAGTATGTCTGTATGGATGTGTGCGTGTATGTTTGAATGTGGGTGTGCGTGTCTGACTGTGTGTGTGGATGTAGGCATGTATGTCGGCGTGTGTGCGTGTAAGTGTGTAGGTGGTGCCTGCGTGCGTGTCGTGTGGGTATGGGTGATGTGATGTTGGGGGTCGGGGTGGGGAGGTGGGTCCTGCCACCTTTGGAGGGTGGCAGGGGTGGTGGGGGGTGTAGGGGAGGGAGTCAGGGTGGGGGTGGGGGAGTCCCCATCAGTGCCAGGGAAGGAATTCCCTGGCACTGATAGTGCTTACCGCCATGGATTTCATGGCGGTTCAAACCGCTGGAAATCCGCTGCGGTAAGCCGGGTCCAAATACCGCCGGCGGTATAGTGACGGCCGCCGGGCTGGAGACCCAGGTCTCCAGCCCAGCGGTCATCTCCGCCCTGGCGGGCGGAACGGAAAACCGGCGGATGACCATGGCGGTAACCGCCATGGTCATAATTCCCCAAAGTAAGACCGCCAGCCTGTTGGCGGTCTTACCACTGGTTTAACACCGACCGCCAGGGTTGTAATGACCCCCTAAGTCAGAAGGTAACTTTTTAACCGAGGCCTCCCGCGACCTGTAGCCGAGCAGGGCTCCATCGCGGTCGGCCTGAAAGTTTGACTTTGCCCCGGTCGAGGTGCAACCAGATGACCCAATTGGCGCTTTTTGTTTCTAAGCGCTAGAAAAGTAATAATTCTTTAAAAATTCATATCTCCGGTTCCCCTGAACCGATTTTAATCGTTTTTGTGTCATTTTAAAGATAAAAATATAAACTATTTTTATAAATTGGTTTTGGATTTTTAAACTGTTTCCTGTGTTTTATTTAATTACTGTTTTGTGATATATGAATGCTTTACACTTTGTCTCTTAAGTTAAGCCTTGACGCTCGTTGCCAAGCTACCAAGGGTTGAGCTGGGATTAATTTACTGAGACCTAACTGTACCTATGTGGAGGTTAGTGGCTTGTTGCTAGGTGTAGGTACCTACCTGCCCTACCAATAACCCATTTTCCAACAGGCACACATTGCTGTTGCGGTTTCTGGAACCAAACGGAGCTACTTTATGGATGAGTGTGCTTCTTTTCAAAGGGCCGAATTCTCTCTATGAGAAATTGGTTCCTGTGTTAAATGGTTGGAGGCAGGGGTCCCATGTTCAAACAACAGCCACTGGCAAAGCGAACCACAAAAAGTCACTAAATTAACCTGTGCTTAATCCTGGGTAGCTTGGCACAAAACATATCAGGCCTAACTTAGAGGCAATGTATAAAGTATTTTTGCAGCACACAACTAGTAAGAAAGTAAACACACAACACAAGAAAAGTCCAACAGCCATGTAGAAAAATAGGATACATTTAAATAATTAATTCAACATCAAAAAGACAGAAATTCAAAGAGTAGAAACAGAACTATGAATATTTAAACTTTTCAGTAAAAACTAGAGCCTAAAAGATCAAAGCACCAACCTCGGGTATCTAGTCACACAATATCAAGTTAAAGTCAAATTATGTGGCCGACTGCGATGGAGTGCGGGTTGGAATCAAGAAATGGGTTGGGTCTGGTCAGCATTTGCCTTCAGACTTAAAAGAATTTTGAAGAAAAATGTTCTAAAAATTTACATTCTGCCAGGTGAGGGTGCAGGCATTGTCCTAGAAAAGAACATCATTGTTGAGGTGCCGCTGGACAAAGTCACAGTAAAGATTTCTAGTTTGGACCTAGGGCCTAATTTAAATTTTGGTGGATGGGTTACTCCATCACAACGGTGACAGATATCCTGACCTTGAAACATAAATCCCGTAGTAAATAATGGGATTCAAATTTCAGCAGTCAAGATATCCATCATTGTTGTAAAAGAGTAACCAATCTGCCCAAATCAAGCCTTTTGTCACATTTGTTGAAAGTCAAAAATCTCCAGTGGGATGAGGCAGGAGGCTGTAGCCAACATGAGACCGGATAGCTCTTTGGCAAAGGACCACTGAACAGATTTGCTTCTGTGGAGAAGACTGGAGGTGGAGAAGCCACAAAGTCAGGCCGACTGCCTTTGCACCTTGAGTGGATAGACAAGCAGGTTGGTCCCAGTATTCCAATGGTTCTCAGAGCAGCTTTTAGTTGAGCAATTTCTAATTCCAAGTTGTGGATTTTGGCTATCTGGGTACCTATAGCATTACAACCAACTGTCTAGCACTGGAGGGACAACTCTTGGGCTTTGGGGCTCACTCAGGCTTGGTCCACTTGCGAGTTCAGGATAAGGGGAGCCTGTTATGTCCCTGTTCCCTGTGGCTCTGAACAAGAGGCCAGCAAACTAGCCCTTGAGGTCACTCTGGTAGTCCTGAATTCAGGTGAACAAACAGAAGGGTGGCCTTAGAGGTTTCAAGGCAGGCTCCAGGCAGCAAAAAAGTATTGTGGAGTAGATAGCAGGCCACTCAGCAATCAGTCCTCTGAGAGACCTTCCACCGGTCCGGAAAGTGACCTGAAGAGCGAGTCTAAAGGCCTATTTTTATACCTGGTATCTTCTTTGAAATTAGGAAAACTTTCTAGATGTTTCTCTTTGAAGTGCTTGGAATTTCCTGACTCTTCTGCCTGGCTCCAAGCTGGCTGTAAGACCATCTAGGGATATGCTCATTTCACCCCAATACAACTGGGCATAGGCAAATACAGCAAAAATGGAAAGACATACTGTGGAAAAATTGTGTATAATAATAACCATCACATTAAGAGGCAACGATGCCTCTTATTATCACTGTGTGTGTCCTTAAGATGAAACTTGAAATATGAGATTGTCGGACTCCTCCAAAACACAAGTGTTGATGTGTTTCGATCCTTAACTCTTCTGGGCCTCTTCAGGACTTGAGGAAAGGTGAAGAAACCTAATAATTGTACACCAAATATTTACAGTTAAAAACAACATACCACCATTTCTAGCATTGTAGACACCCAGGTGATACTTTTTTTCTTAGTGCGCAGCCTCTAGGAACCAAAAAAGTCACATGCCACCAGTGTTTCAACCATGAAGCTCGTGGCTATTACACGAAAAACACACCACAGTATGAACGTGCCATCAAAACCATCTACATTTGTTTTGTTCTTTTCCAAAGACAGGTATCTGTTGTACATAAGCATAGTCCTTGAAGACATGAATCAAACAGTGCAAAGCAAAACCATGCACTCAACACCCCAGTTACCTTTTTAAGTGGGCGCCATGCAGTAGTGAAAAACAAATTTAAGAGTTTTTCACTATAACGACATCTACAACTTAAAAGTACATGTCCAACCTTTGAATAAACACCTTGCCCTTTGAAGTACCTAGGGCCTACCTCATGTGTGTTTAAATGCAACAAAAAGGGAGTTTTGGGCTTGGCAAAGGGGCTATAGTGCTTTGTCAAATTGGCAGTTTAAGACTGCATTCAGGCTGCAATGGCATGCATGAGACATGCTTTAACGGGCTTCCTAAGTGTGTGACACAATAAATGATGCAAGCCAACTGGTAGCGTCTAATTTACAGGCCTTAGGATATACCACTCTATGAGGGACTTATAAGTACATTTAATATGCAAATCAGGTGTAAACCAATCTTACCATGTTATTTGGAGTGAGCACAGACACTTTAGCACTGGTTAGCGTTGGTAAATTACACAGAGACCTAACACCAACACAAACAAAATCAGCAAAAAAGGAAGGAACCAGGCAAACTGTGAGAAGGCCACCCTAAGGTGAACAGATCTAACAGTATCACTTAAGTGAAGCAAGAGCATGCCTGAAGTGAGCTGGCCCATTTCACCATCCGTATACCGTAAATGGTGGAAGAAAAATGTGAATGACAAAATAAAATATCAAGGGACAAAGAGCTGACTGAAAGCTTCTAAATGTAAGTATATTACTAGGCGTATAACTTTAGTAAAATCAAGAGGTCTTGGCTAACTCAAAAGAAGAAAAGAAGAATCTGTACTTTTCCAGAAACTGTTCAATTAATCTTGGAATACCTGGCTTTATAGTTCACAGATACATGGATGAAAGACAACCATACCAAAAAGAGTCATCCATTTATGACATTCTCATCCTGTAGCCTTTCTTAGAAAACTCTAACAAGTGTTAACTGAAAACCTTGAGATGTTGACCCAAAATATGCCCATAAGTCCTGATTGCTATGTTTTTGGGTGACCTGTTTCTTAGCCAGGGTGACTGAGTAAATGACCCTGTGGTCCTGATGGAGGTGCTGCCTGCCATATTTAGAAATATCTGCCAGCCGAGTGGACATTTGTAGCATTGCCAGGAACCACCATCACAGCAGTTTCATTCAATGCATTATGTTTGATGAATGTCTCTGCTCCATCAACATGACAGAGCAGTCTGGAAAACTTACAATATTTTTTTATTTTCAAAAAGAAAATCCCAATGCTGGATTTTCTATTTGAAACAAAAAACATGGGAGTTTCCTACTATTGCAAGTTGGCTTTTAAGCCCTTTTCAGTGCCCCTTACCTTCAGTTTTTTTCCTTTTAGAGATTAACAGTATGTCCACCCATCTAAATTAGGTGGGTGGACAGTACAACCAAACCTCTGATGGCCCTTCCTCCATCAGGCTTCCAAAGGGGTTTTACCACAGCAGAGAAGGAGAAGTCCCTGCTGTTGTCAAATCGGTGGTCCATTCAATTCTAATTTGGACAGATGGGCCATAATGCTGCAAGGAGAGAACTCAGCTAACATTACAACAGAGTTCCCTCTCCGCCAACATTCAAATTGCCTCAAACGGCTTCTTATCGCACTCAAATTCAAAGCTCTATTCAGTCTACAACTTACTGAGGTTCGAAAGTTCCTCCCTTCTTTACACTGAGATAATATTACTGGGTTCCACGTAATAAACTACATATACATTCTTTCCCCATTGAAACAATATGGCATAATCATCGAAGCTCTATCTACAATCTTTAAAAAAAGTAAAACTCTCATTTGTCCAAAAGAAAACAGCAGCAGACAGACTGATTATGTTCCTTCTTCACTTCTGAATTTCCATCCTAGTCATTAAATCCATATCCTTACTAACATTAATAAAAGCCATTTTCCACTCCACAGCCAAATTAGTCTCACCACCACCTTACACTGCCCCAAAAACCTGACCACATCTCTGATCCTAAAAGAACTTCAAAGGCTACTCTTTGAAGTAAGAACTTAGGGGCATATTTATACTCTGTTTGCACCGAATTAGTGTCATTTTTTTTAACTCTAATTCGGTGCAAAACTAACTCCATATTTATACTTTGGTGCTAGACCCCAGTAGCACCAAATTTATGGAGTTAAAGTCATTTTTTGAAAGTGGAGACCTACTTTGCCTTAATGAGATGCAAGGTAGGCGTTCCCGTGCAAAAAATGACTCTATGGCCTTAACGCCATATTTAGGGGCATATTTATACTCTGCGGCATATTTATACTCTGTTTGCACCGAATTAGTGTCATTTTTTTTTACTCTAATTCGGTGCAAAAATAACTCCATATTTATACTTTGGTGCTAGACCCATCTAGCACCAAGGCCCTGATTTAAACTTTTTTTGCACCGCCTTAACGTCATTTTATGACGCTAAAGTGGCACAAACTTACAAAATATTGGCCCTTATTTATACTTTTTGCTGCAAAACTGCACTAACTCAGTTTTGCACCAAAAAGTTTAGCACCGGCTTGCACCATTTCTGTGCACCAGCCGGGCACCATATTTATGGAATGGTGCAAGCCGGTGCAAAGGGTAGGCTAGAGTTTTAAAAAATGACTTTAGTCGGGTGGGGCTGGCAGTATAGAAGAAGAGGGTTTAGCACCAAAAAATGGCTTTAGGCAGGTTAGAGTAAAAAAAAATTACTCTAAAAATTACTCTAACCTGATAAGCGTCATTTTATGGTGCTAAACCTACCATGCCACATGACTCTTGCCTTAGAAAAGGCAGGAGTCACGCCAACCACCCCAGTAGCCAGCACAGAGGACAGGGGTCCCCTGGGCATGCCCATTTCAGGGCCCCCTATGGCACTTTCAAAAATAAAATGCACTTACCTGCACTTACCTGTGATGGGGTCCCCCATCCTCGCAGTCCCTCTAGTGTGGGTGGGGATGCCCCTAGGGCCTAGGGAGGGCACCTCTGGGCTTATTCCATGGTGTTCCACAATGGAAATAGGGCCACAGGTCCCCTAACGCCTGCCCTGACCCAGGTCTTAAAAAATGGGGCAAAGCAAGCTTTGCCTAATTTTTTGACCCCTCCTCCCTCCCTTGCACCATTTTTACATGGGAGTATAAATATGGTGTTAAGGCCATAGAGTCATTTTTTTGCACGGGAACGCCTACCTTGCATCTCATTAAGGCAAGGTAGGTTTCCACTTCCAAAAAATGACTTTAACTCCATAAATTTGGCGCTAGACGGGTCTAGCACCAAAGTATAAATATGGAGTTAGTTTTGCACTGAATTAGAGTTAAAAAAAAATGACACTAATTCAGTGTAAAAAGAGTATAAATATGCCCCTTAGCGTCAAAAAATGATGCTAATCTGGTCAGAATCATTTATTTTGACTCAAAACTGCCTAACGTCATTTTTTTTTAAGCTAGCCTACCCTTTGCACCGGCTTGCACCATTCCATAAATATGGTGCCCAGCTGGTGCTAAAAAATGGTGCAAGCCGGTGCAAAACTTTTTGGGGCAAAACTGCCTTAGTGCAGTTTTGCACCAAAAAGTATAAATAAGGCCCTTAATTTCAAAGTAAGTGCTTTGCTCAAAATTCATGCACCTTGCAAAAGCCTCCATATGGGAGTAAGCTGCTCACCACCTTATATTAATAAGTCCCGAGGCGCAAAGACTCATACAACTTGAGACCATAAAATCAGTACTTCACAAGCCTTGAAGTGATCCTTCACCAGAGAAGCTACCAACTTATCAAAATCACTCCTCATACAGTTGTGAACATAGCCGACCGTCATGATTTCAGAATGTTAGTAAAAGCTCATCTTTTTCACATATATTTACAAAAAACCCTTGGTGCAACTTGCTTCCTGTGAGATTACCCATCCAACTAGCAAATTTATTAACTGATTTTTTTAATATTCACTCTAGTTGTCTACCCTACCTGCTGTCATTCAGAATCCGTCAGTGTAAAACATCCTTGATATTCGCAGTTATCCATGGGAAACAAGGAGGGGTCCCTGAGGGAGCCCTCATGGGCATGGAATTAACCAAAAACAATCCACCCGCTGCAGGGCTCAGTGCAACCTCCCAGTGTAACTTTGTAGTTGATCCGTGGATTCGGAGCACAATGGAAAAAAAGAAAACACCAACTCACAAACCAAACCCCTGACTCATATGGCCAACAGGGGTGCACAGCATGGGGTTGAGTACGTGCCGGGTTTTGGTTGCAGGGCCTGGCCAAACACCAGGCCCTACAGCCATCCCCTGCTGTGCACCGTCGTCAACCATGCACAGTGCGGATTTGGTTTGTGAGTACGTGGCAGTTGTTGTATTAGCGTACGCTAATTCTATATTACTTTACATTAAAAAAGCAGATTCACTGAAAACACTAAAGGGACATTATAGTTAGGTTCACATTTTACCCACACAAAACCATAGAAATTCAGCAGCTGTAGTTATATCTATAGTTATACTTATCTGACAAACTATAACTTGTGCCATTAAGTAACTTTAGTAACATTGCCAGCTTGATACTTTAGAGAACATGAAATATAACATGAAATATAACATGCAGCATTGACATTTTCAGTCACAATATACTCTACACATCTACTGGTACATGGTTATGACTTTGGGGTTTAGAGTTTGTTGGAGTGGGTGAAACATCATACATTGGCATTTCACCCTACGTATCAAACTTGCGCTTCAAATGGCTCATTTAGAGGTGGGCTAAACACAAGCTTTCCAGCATGGGGGCCACAGCTAGCTCTGCTATTGAAAAAATCTGAACTGTCAGCCCATCTTCCACAGGGTTGCTGGGGCACAGTGATAGTTTCCATACCCTAATTAGGGCGGAACATTTCTCACTAGATTTCCCTGCCTAGGACTGAAATAATGAATGTTGAATCTAGGACTGCCAAACTGGGGTATAGCAGACCCAAACAATGAACACACAGGGAATAAATTCTTTGAACATCAGGACCATTGATTTATTGTTTCTCCTTAGCAGACTTCTGCTTTGGAAGTTCATTCTTGAAAAGCAGTAAAGTTTGTTCAGTAGGTGCAACTAACTTAGGCTCATATTTATACTCTGTTTGTGCCGGATTTGCGTAATTTGTTTTTACCCAAATTTGGCACAAACTTAACTCTATATTTATACTTTGGCGCTAGAACTGTCCAGCGCCAAAGTTGTGGAGTTTGAGTAATTTTTTTGTATGTGAAAACCTACCTTGCGCTAATGACATGCAAGGTAGGCGTTTCCGTGAAAAAATGCATGTGTGCCTTATTTATCCTCCGGTGTCAAAATTTGGCACAGGAGGAAGCGGGCCTTAAAACAAGGCGCCCAACCGGATTTGCACTGTTTTTTAATGCCTAGGTCAGGGCAGGCGTTAAGGGACCTGTGGGCTCATTTCCATAGTGGGAGACCATGGAAGCAGTCCACAGGTGCCCTTCCCTGCACCCAGGGACACCCCCTGCCACCCTAGCCCACCCCTGGAGGACACCCATGGATGGGGGGACCCATCCGTGGTAAGTGCAGGTAAGTGCAGGTAAGTATATATATGTTTTTTTTTAAATGACATAGGGGGGCCTACATGACACTGTGCCCAATGCCCATGTCCAGAAGTCCCCTGGGCATGGCCATTGGGCAGGGGGCATGACTCCTGTCTTTGCTAAGACAGGAGTCATTTCCATTGGGAGTGTGCGTCAAAAAATTGTGCTAGTCAGGTGAGAGCCAATATTTTTTACTCAAATCTTAGTTGCACCATTCCTTGGCGCACAACCCCCAGTCTTCCCTTCACCTCTGCTGCCCGGTTACCGCCAATTATTTTGATGCAAACCAGGCCGCAGCGCCGGCTAACGCCATTCCATAAATAAGGTGCCCGGCTGGCGTGTTGGAATGCATTAGCATCAAAAAGTATAAATATGGCCCTTGGTGTCCTCTCAACAAACTCTTGAGCTTTTGGAGAAAACAATTCATCAGCAGTTGCTTTGAAGGCTTAGAGGTCACCAAAATGTAGTTGGGAATTTCTAAATCTGTCACCCTGACCTCTGTAAGAGGACTAGAGACCAGAGCATCCTCAGAATTGAGGGCCACTAAGAGGTGAGCATATTTGATTTAAAGACGTCTTTGCACAAAAACCACTCAGTAAATGCTGATCAAGGAAAAAGTGATAAGGGAAGTAATGATCATTCTTTCTTTCAATTTTCCTAACTCAGTCCCTCTACGCAATGTCCCCTTTTGTTATTCCTTGGAGAGATAATACATTTTTCATGTGAAGATAGAAATGGGATATATTTTCTAAGCACTTAAAAAAGCAGGATTCTTCAACAGAAGAGAAATTCCTTGTTTGGAGTAAAGAACTTACAAGAATCTACATTAGTTCCTATCTTTACTAGCAAGTACGACATAAGCACATTTTCTGATCTTCATTTGTAAACTAGGAAGCCTGCTCAAGTTTGCACTTCTCTTTGTATGTAGATTGTTATTTGCACAGCCTGGCCAGTAGACTCCTCTTAAAGGGGCCGTGTTTAGAAGCCATCAAAAAATCTGAGCATAGATAGGTTATGCATTCTTAGTGTACATCAAACACATGCCGAACACTCTTACACAAACATCTTGTTTCTTCAAGTGTAAACAATGTATATTTACACTCGTTTTCCTCAAGGGTAAATAATGTATCTAACTGTATCTAAATTAGCTTAATGTTTTTAAAACTATGTCTTTAAAATGCCTATTATTCTCAACAGATAAGTTATGTTGCATCACTTCCAGTCCTAAGTGACAAAATTCAATTCCCATCTTTCCTGCGAACAGTAACAAGTGCCTCTTTCCAGGCTGATGCTTTAGTGCAGATACTGCTCCACTTTGGTTGGACCTGGATAGGAATTGTGACTGCCAACAATGATCTGGGTCTCCAAGGCAGCCAGACGCTCAAGAAAGCAGCAGAACAAAATGAGATATGTGTTGAATTCTTTGAGACTCTTCCGACACAAATCAGCAGGGCCTCATTAGCCAATGTTGTTGGCATTATGCAGAGATCCACTGCTAAAGTGATTGTATGTTACACCTATGGAGTTCACATCACTGCACTCCTGAAGGAGATATCTATGCTAGGCAAATCTTTGAAAATTTGGATTGGAGTTACAACCTGGATTCCATCAACAGTGTTTTCTAGACGGGACTTGTGGGAAACTTTAAATGGTACATTTGGGCTGGCAGTGTTCAGTGGCGAGATGCCTGGATTCAAGGATTTCCTATACAACATCCAGCCATTGAAGGACACTGAGGACATTTTCATGAAATCATTCTGGGAGCAGGTCTTCAACTGCAAATGGATGGAAGCATTTAATGAAGTGAAAACGGAAAACCAAACCTTTAGCACAAAACTATGCACTGGGAGAGAAAAGCCAGAGCTTCTTGATGCTTCTGTGTATGAGGTGGATGATTTCAGATTTCCCTATTCTGCACACAATGCCATCAATGCTTTGGCTCAGGGACTGGACAATCTTCTTCAATGTAAACCTCAAGAAGGCCCTTTCAGTAACAGATCATGTGCAGATCCTAAGAATTTTCAACCTTGGCAGGTTGGTACTCTGGTTTATTGAGAATTGTGTTCCTTAAGAATTATCAAAACAGTCTAAATAAATTAAAAATATGACATAAAAATGAGAATTTCACTCATCCCCATTTGTATTTTAATGGAGCTGATATGAATTAACCAATAACAAATATAAACTAATAAATATATTCTTAACTTTCTTGCTTCCCCCTTTGAAGTCATAATTTATGTTTTTTGGGCAGATGCTGCACTATGTGAAAAATGTTCACATTACGAGTTCTGATGGGAGTGAGTTCTTTTTTGATACATCTGGAGACTCTCCGCCATTACTGGATTTAGTATATTGGCACATAACATCCAATGACACAACTAAATATGTGAAAGTTGGGATCTACAATGCCAGTGCTCCTCAGGGCCAGAAATTGGTCATTAATGAGAGTGCCATCTTTTGGGGTGGAAAATATACCCAGGTGAGAGATATCTTAAGTAATTCCATCCAAGACTAGTACTTAAATCATGGTAGTGTGATACTATTATGAAAGAATGTCTTTTGGGACATCACGTCTTACCATAATATTAACTGATATTTAACCTGATGTTTAATTAACAGTGATGACAATGACCATTTGGTGGTTTTCTTAAATGTGTCAAGCACTATAATATCAAATGTATATATTTTTACAGTGTCAAAATACCAGTTTACTCATAATACTGAGGTCCTTATTACAAGTCTGGCGGACGGAAAAGGCTGCCGCCAAACTCCCGCGCTCAGGAGACTGCCAGTGGGGTCTCCTTCCCACCAGCCCTATTATGAGTGTACCGCTGGGTCAGCGGGAGGAAACACATTGGGCGAGTGGAATACACACAACAACATTGATGCCGGCTCGTAATATGGCCGGCAGCAATGCTGTTGTGCTTCTGTTGCACCAGCCCGGTGCGCACAACTCACTGTCTACAAAGCAGACACTTATTTGCGCAACAGCCACTGCTCATGCCCCCCTGGTGCCAAAGGCTCCCCGTCTCTGCCAGCCTTTTAATGGCAGTGAAAACGCCATGTAAACACCGATGGAGAAAGGGGACGTAATCCCCATGGCAGCATTGCATGCAGCGCTGTCCTGGTGGATAGGGATCACCAGCACCGCCAGGCCATCAGGCGGATGAAAAGTGGCGGTGCTGGCAGTCTGACCATGACCGAGCCGCCACGGTCATAATGTGTTGGTCTGACTGACACTTTGGCGACAGTACGACCGTCACCCCAAGTCTGGTAGTCCCAGGACCGCCAGACTCGTAATTCGGACCTGAATCTATTGTATTTAAACAGTGTGTCTCATTGTGTCACCTGCCACGTTTCACTGATAGAAAGACATAAAAAGAGTGAGCAAATATTATGGAAAGATTTGTATGGTCTACCTAACATGAGTGGAAACGCTATTGGCCATGTTAGGAAGACCAGAAATGTGGGTATGAGCAATATATATTCCACTTTCTATGGTGGCAACCATGTAATAAAGGCACTGGTGGAATTACTTCAACAGGTATCCCCAAGCAGTTGCTGCTCTCACAACATGGCAGACATTCTACGAGTGGTGGAACAGACAACTACAATAAACCTCAGTGGTAGGTGGAAATTCCACCATTAGAACTCTAAATTGTGTCCAAACACTTAAATGAGATTTTTTACTAACAATATTGTGACAGACATACATCAATAATGTTGGTAAATTAGTCACCATACGATAATTTATTAATAGTTCAAAAATGCACATGCTAGTGTACATGCCTTGAAGAAGTAAAAATAACATACTTTGCAAAGCACAAAATGAGAGAAATTGGCACAAACCTGAAAGTGAAAAAATAAAACATTTCAGTTAGGACAGTCATGCACGTTCTAAATGCATCCAAAAATTAACCTAAATCCCCATGAATATTTCCTGTTTGTCCTTCGTGGAAAACAAATCTTTGAAAGGGTGAAAAATCTTTCAACTTTTTTACAAAACCTAGGACTAAATTTTGATATTAATATTGTTCCTGCTATCTATTGTCTTCTTTAAAAAAAATAGTGAAATAAGCTTAAATATATTCAAAAAACATCTGGCCCCTTAACACAGAGAGAGACTAGCACTTCCAGTGTTGCATCTTCAGTAGAATGAGGTGTCTAAAAGATAAAACTTGGGCATTTTCATTGGAAACCAATATATCTGGAAAACTATTTGTTTAAAGATTGTTTCAAGAGAAGGGATTATCTTGGAAATACTTTTGATTTGTCTTGATGAATATTTTCAGGAATTATTAGGTATAATCCCTATTGCCAATTCTGCTTTTTTTTGTAGACTTGATGTAGTATTGGCTTGAATTTCTGGGTGGTGGGGCTTTATCCAATTTGGAGGAAGTCATAAAAAGTAAACTTTGGTTCAGCTCAACATTTTTTAATGCAACAAAAGTAGCAGAGGTCTGTAACAGGTGGCCTGTGCATGCCCCCTATGGAAACTTTTGATCATGCCAAACACCTTTTGCAACTAATATACAGACAACAACTCATCCACCCAAAGGGTCACAATAGAATGTAGAACCATGAAATGCAATATGTATATCTTCACAAAATGTTCCAAAAAAAGTGTAGCGGTGATTCTTGTTGCACATGGAATGTTTCAGGGTGATCCGTTAAGCGGGGATTAAGAAAAAGGGGGCTCACAAAAGGTTGCGTTTCCCCTGTTAATTTCTATAGGATTCCTTAGACACGTCTGTAGCCCGAACCGCTGGAAGGAATAACACCAAATTTGGCAGAAAGCTAGCTTTCGGTAGGAAGATTCTGCTTTCACTTATTTGGTGTAAACCCATTCAGTAATTTTTGAGAAATGTAGGGAAATCCAACTTTGTATATCCCTGGCCGTGAAGTATTCATGAAAAAAGAGGAGCTTCTGCAGGGAAATGCACAACTCTGATTGGCTGCCAACTCTTCAAACAAGGAAGTGTTGCAGCCATCTTTAGACTTGGTTTTGGACTCGGCTTCAGCCGAGTCTCAGTAAAAAACACAAAGAGACAGACAAGGGGCCAGGGTATAGACACCTTGACCCCTTAGCACTGGTGGGGCCCTACGGTAATTATAACTTTCACTCTTGCCATGCACTGCTAAATACCCCACAAACTACAGCCTTCATGACATCTTTGACGACATCATTGATAAAATCACTATAACATCAGCAGTAAAGTTATGGTGGGGGCACGAGCTATAGTTACCTTAGGGCACTAGTTATAGTTACTTTAGATATCTCTATACCAGGTGAATTTCAGTGGTTTGGTATGAGTAAATTCTGAATCTACCATCCCTGTGACGCTTGTTTTTTTCAGTGAATTTCTAAGTTTTTTAAAATTCTAAATCCTATCTATAATGTCCTTGTAGCCTTTGTTTTTTTCAGTGAATTTCTGTTTTTTAAATTCTATTTCCTATGGCACTGTAACGTTTGGTTCCTTCAGTGAAAATATATATATATATATATACATATACATACATATATATATATATATATATATATATATACACAAACATATATATATATATATATATATATATATATATATATATATATATCTCTCTCAATCAATCAATCTGGGATTTGTAAAGTGCACTACTCACCCATGAGGGTCTCAAGGCGCTGAAGAGGGGAGGGGAAGAAGGTGGGGGGATGCTGCTACTACTCGAACAGTCAGGTCTTGAGAAGTTTCCTGAAGGTAAGGAGGTCTTTGGTCTGGCGCAGGTGGGTGGGAGGAGTGCCTCATGTTTGGGCGGCGAGGTGTGAAAATGATCTACTGCCGGTTGTAATTCTGCACACGCGTGGAACGGTTGCGAGGGCGAGGTCAGCGGAGATGTCGGGTCGGGGTGTAGAAGGAGAGTCGTTTGTTGAGGTATTCTGGTCCGGTGTTGTGCAGTGCTTTGTGAGCATGGGTAAGGAGGTTGAAGATGATTCTCTTGTTGACTGGGAATATATATATATATTTATATGCACACACACACAGAGACACACACACATATATATATTGACTGAAAAAAACAACGGTTGAAGTAATATTATAGTGGGGTGTGATAAAAAGGTTTTCAACATTCGGACCAAAAAAAAACACAGAAATTCACCATTTATAGCTAGCATAATTTGCATTGCCATGCACTGGTTAAGACCTCACATATAAGAGTATAAAAAAATAGAGATGGATGGAATGCTTGAATTAATCACAGCCACTGGTAATTACTTAAAACTGCATCCCAATCCATAATTATTGTGCACACCATGTCACGTCACCTCAGTGTGGACACAGCTATTTGCAGATCAGTCTTGACCCTGCTCTAATCAGAACAGTCCAGCCCCAACTGAAAAGCCAGGTACTCCCTGACCTGGAACACAAGCATCCTAGGACCAGTTTTCCCTGAGTTATGGGCTCATCAGCCGGGCACAGCTTGGTTCCAGTAAATCACTTCTGGGCATACTCATCCCACTTAGGGAGACACACATAATTATACAAAAAAGTGATGATGGAATGCTTGAATTAATCTCAGCCACAGATAATCACTCGGCTGCATCCCAACCTATTGTTATATTGCAAACAATGTCACCTCAGTTTGGACTCTGCTCTATGCAAATTATATATAGATATAGAGTGCAAAATCCCATTTCAATATAAACACAAGGCCGAGGCACCAGACCAAAGTGAAGTCAATCGTTTTGTTCACACATCTAAGAAGCAGATATTGTGAGTCCTCAGTCCTTATGTGTTTCGGCTAATGCCAAAACCACAGGTAATTACTCACAGCTGTTTGTCAATCATCCACTTGGTTCAATGGTCAAAAAAATACAAGTTCCATAATGCACTTCAATATTCAATGTTTTGTAGTACTTTATCCCTGCTCAAATAGTGTAAAAGGCGTCACAGATCAAAATGTGTTCTTCAATGTGCATTCCATATCACTTGTGTTACTCCATACAACTGCTGCTGCCAAAAAGAACAGTGCATGCTGAAAATCCGTGGAAAGCTAGTAAAGAGGTGCAATACATCTGTCCCATCCCCTTCTCTCCTTCGTCACACTAAATCCTGGATAAATGCCGTTATGCATCCGAAGGAGAACGGGTCGGCCCCCTCACTAAACAATCAATTTTCCAAAAATTGCTTCGTACAGGACCACAGACCCTGCAGGACGGCCGCAGCTAAGAGCGAAGCATCCCATTTCAATATAAACAAACGCCGAGGCACCAGACCAAAGTAAAGTCAAGCGTTTTATTCACACATCTAAGCAGCAGATATTGTGAGTCCTCAGTACTTATGCGTTTCGGCTAATGCCTTGACCACAGGTAATTACTCACAGGTGTTTGTCAATCATCCACTTGGTTCAATGGTCAAAAAATACAAGTTCCATAATGCACTTCAATATTCAATGTTCTGCAGCTTTATCTCTGCTCAAAGAGTGTGAAAGGCATCACAGATCAAAATGTGTTCTTCAGTGTGCATTCCATATCACTTATGGACTCCGTGATATAATTGTTCCTACAGCCATGCTGGGATGAGTGTAAGCATTCATTTTTACCTAGAAAAAAGGGCTAATTCTTTGTTCAGAAGTTTTTCTAATATTTTAGCTGGGGATGTAGTAAAGAGATGTGTGGGATATTCTTCACGTCATTAGCATCTACACTAGGCTTCTTTTTTAGTGGGCAAATAATGGCTTCCTTTCACCTCTGCGAATATTCCACTGTGGCCAACACCTGTTCATAAATTATCTCCAGGGCCTCTACTACTACCTTAGGGGCCATTTGAAACACTATAGGTGGGCAGGGGTCCTCATTCGAGCCTGATCTGATTTGCATTAGCAAAGAAACAATCTTCTCACCTGTGAGAGGAGAAAAAGTATCTGTTGTGTTTCTGTTAGGTTGCTCCGAATACCCATCTTCTAAAATATCCTCACACCTAGGCTTTTTTTTATATGCGGAAATTCAGAAAAGATGTTTAGAATTTTGCCCTTAAAATAGGCTGCTTTTTTGTCACAGAACTTCTGTGAATTCTCCAGGTCTAGTTGTGATGGAGGGGATGATAACACCTTTACAGTTTTAAACAATTTGCATGGAACATTTATGGCCTTCCTGATTTTCTGAGAGAAGAAGACAGTTTGTGATTCCTTACAGTAATCTTATACCTCTTTAGGAAATCTTTATGTTTTGATTTGTTTCTCCAAACTGGGGTCTAATCTCCACCACCCTTCTTGGTTATGGCACTGTCTTTGAAGGATTTTAAAATAATCTGTGAACCACTGTGTAGAGATTTTGCTCATTTCCTTCTTAATGTCCCTATCGGAGCTACTTTATCAAGTGTAGCTAAAGCCATTCATTGCAACTTGCTGTGGGAGCAGTCTTACTGTCCCCAACCCTCCAGAGCATTCTGGACAATTTGCACTCTAACTAAATTGGCAAACTGCACTGCATCATAATTTCTGAAAATACTGTCTAACATATGACCTGCAGTTTAAGTGGCTGTTTTCACAATTTGGTGAAAACCCCAAATTATTCATCAAAAAAAGAAAGGCCTTTTACTTCTTTATCTGATTCAAGATACCTATAAAAATTCCCCAGTCATATGAAATTGTTATTTGTAATGTCAGGGCCTAATATTTGGTCCCAGTGATCCAGGAACTGAGCATTAGGGATTGGCCGGCGATATACCAATAAACCGGAGAAAAGCTGCACACTCTCTTGTGAAGTCTTAAGGTATCCACATCACAGCCCTCCCTGACTTGGGTGCCCTCAGCCTCCAAGGTGCAGCCCAGCTCTTGACAAAAAACAATGTTCAGCCCTCCCCCCCTCTGCTCCTCTCTGTCCATCCTGACAATGGCATGCCCTTCTGGAACTACAGTCATCAAGCCCGGGCCTGAGTCTTCCTTCACCCATGTTTCAGTAACAAATAAACAATCCCAACTGTTAGCGTAAATAAGGTCATTTATCTCAATATTATGTTTGGAAATTCTCACCTCTCCTTGAGCCAAGTACATCCAACTGTCTTAATGATATCCATCAACAGATATCCCTCACAAAACCTTGGTGTTTTTCCAGCCCTTCTATGTGAATGGATCATTTCATGATCACCACAGCCACTGCAGCAAGCTACTAGATCCTGAAAGGTCTGACAACTTTGCTCATTTCACTCAGCGAAGACAATGTTGAACTCACTAGTACTCAGCACATTGGTCTACTGCAATAGTTTGGTAATGGGTTTTCACCATTATGCTTTTTAGCCACTAGACAAAACTGTAAACTTCACCACTAGAACCCAATCATCTTCCAAGGAACACCTCTATGTATGGCCACAAACCGGAAAGACGTAAGGCAAAGGTTTTTTTATTTATGATTTTCTATTGCTACCCTGAAAAGCTGTCAATGGCATGTTCCCATCTACCTCTCTGATATATTAGGAGTCCCGCCCAGCAGTTAAGATAAGCAGGTCAGCGCCTCTTAAATTCTCCAAGCTACCTTGCACATGTCCACCTTCCCATCCACCTATGACCGCTGACTAGTGGCATAGTGAAAACATGAGGGGGACTCATGCAGGAGCTCAGAGGTCAGAGTACTGTGCTGATGGGGGCCCCTGGAGCTCAGGGTCCCCCACACCGCAGGGGCTCCAGGGCCTTTCTTACGCCACTGCCTATTACCCGCATGTAGGGGAAGCCCCTCTCTAATCAAGTTCATAAGGTCTCGAAAAAACTCATAGGAAAAACCAACAGATTATTATCTCACAGGCCCAAAGTCAAAACGGCGAAAGTCTTAAATTATGGGGGGTAGATGGAAGTCTTTGCCCTGGACACCATTTTGCATAGTAAAAAAGATATTAATGCATACAATTCAGCTCCATTCCATGCCAGATTCATCTTCACTGACTTATGTAAAACATTATGGGCCTCATTACGACTTTGTCGGTCCTTTTCTAGGTCTGCCAATGCCACTGCAGGCAAAAGACCGCCAGTCCTGGAGGTCTTTTGCCCACCATGTTAGGAGTGTTCTGCTGGCTCAGTGGAACAGTCACCACAACATTGATGCCGGCTCATAATTGAGCCGGCGGCAATGTTGTGGTGCGTTTGGTGCAACAGTATTTCACTGCCTGTAATTCGGGCACTGAAATGCACGATGGGGCTGTGCATGGGGGCCCTGCACTGCCCATGCCAAACGCATGGGCAGTGCAGGGGCCCCCCGGTGCCCCCATTCCACCAGCCTTTCCATGGCGGTGTTTACTGCCACGGAAAGGCTGGAGGATGGGGACTCGTAATCCCCAGGGCATCACTTCTTGCTGCGCTGCCCTGGTGGATTACTACCGCTGGGACTGCAGGCTGGCTGCAGCCTTGCGGTGTTGCCGGTTTGACCATGGCGGCTCTGCTACAATCATAATGGGGCAATGGACTGCCCCGTTTGCAGCAGCCCAACTGCCATCGTGAAACTCACAATGAGGGCCCATATATGTTCACTGTATTATGTATGGACAAATATTATTTGGTGCATTTCTCTCCAGAGCAAACAAATAATTACATAAATAGAATACAGGTCAAAAATCAGTCCAGCAGTCCATTCAAAATGTAAAAATGTAGTGAGAAGCACAATGACATATGAAATTTGTATGCCCTGACCATGAATGGAGTCTTTGCTACCTAAGCTCTATTATATAACACACAGATTTTAGCATAAGACCCACTGTATAGGCAGTCCTGTTTCCCGGTTGCTAGCCATATAAATGTTCATTTCTTAGTTTGAACCAAGGAATTATCTGACTGCATTTTTGACGTTATGACATGCAGGCACAGTATAACACTCTTTCCTGCAGGGGCATTATGAATTGTACTAGCATAAATTCTCTAGAAATCTTCAAAGTTAAAACATCTAGAATGGCCTTTGACTAGTTCAGATCTTGATATGATCACCAGCTGGAGATAGTTTTAGGAAAAGCACAAGAATGGTGACTACTGAAAGTTGGCACTTCACTGGAGCCGAAAAAATTAAGAAATTGTGGTGAAGCAGAAAAAGACATGGTTTATTCAGAGTGTCAATACCCTACATAAATTGATCACACTTTAGACTTCTGGCTGTATAACATGGTCCCTGCCTCACTGACAGCCTCAGATCCGCCATCTTCATAAATGCAATCTACAGTAAAATCACCCACTCCCTGAGATTTAGTCGATATGGGTCTATCTGTGACTCTACACTCTGACCTAGCACCTGCAGCCGATGTATAGCTTGGTGCAGTGATTTGAAGAACACTATAAAATAAATATGTAATGTTGATGTTTGTGCACTCTCACTTGCCGAGAAACCGAACAGGGCCATTTGTGATGAAATTTGTAAAGGCAACACCCTCTAGCGGCCTAATATGGTAGTGCCCATACTCAGCTGCTTCAAAGTAGGACTAGCATGATCATTATTTCCAGATGTTTTTACTGTGATTTGGAGCTGTCTATTGTGTGGGTGTCTATCCTCACCTTTCAGGACAAAGACAACAAATATGTATGCATTGGCACATGTTAGCTTGATTTTTTTCCTTTTTATAACCATTATGTGCTGTTAATACCATCTATTTAATGTGTTAAAATGTCATTCACTTCCAGCAGTTTTGTTCACAGATATCTTATAGTTGCTGTTACAATGGAAGAACAAAATATCTGGCTTCCTTGGCTTTACCATTTTCAACGATATTTCTTGCTTGTGACTGGTACTATGGTTAGTCTTTCTCATTTAGTGCAGGTGGTATGTGCAGAATAGATCACGGGGTTATCCAGATTCATAAATTAGCTAACTTGATTAGCAAGCACTGCAAACATGGGACATTGTAGTGATTCCGAGAACCTTTGACTGCTGTTCCATTTCCAGGTGCCTATATCCGTCTGCAGTGAGAGCTGTACTCTGGGATTCAGGAAGTCGGCCATCACTGGACGTCCAAGCTGCTGCTTCTCCTGTGTGCCCTGCCCTGATGGGAGCATCGCCAACCAAACAGGTGGGTTCATTTGCTTTATTCCAGGGAGATATTTTGTTAGGGGTCCCTATGGTATCCACTTATAACCTAACTTCAACCAAACATGCACAAACAGGCTTTAATTTGTAGTTATTAAAGTACGGGAGAAATCAAGCTGGTGTTCGACTGAAACACTTAAAACATATTGAGGAGAAGAAGCTAGGTAAATAAACGAATTATAAATAGTAGCTGCCATCGTAGGGTGAAGAACTGCAGGGACAGATCTTGTGAAAAAGCACCAAACGACTACCATGTTGCAACGCCATGTCCCATCATCAATGCTATGTAGAGCTCTTCAACAGAATAAAAGCACAGCTCAGCGAGGAGTTAGAGTCTGAACATGCAACCCATGCAACTGTGCAACTCTACCCAAGCTTTTGAGGAACTGAACTTTAAACCGAAGACATGTTGGCTGTAGTCCACTTAATGTAAAAATGTGGTGAATATCAAAAGTATCTTCAATAAACTCACACGACTCAGATATTTCATAACCCCAAAGGATTGTATTTTCACAAAGTATACCACCTCATTCCACTCTCGAGACCTAGATTAATTTCCCCTGGTATGGGAAGAGCAATAATGCAAAATTATTGAACATTGAGGTCCACCTTCCAGCAGGATAACTTAATTCAGTCATCAAAAATCGGAAAGAACTTTCAATACCTCCGCAAATTCTGTTTTTAAATAATGAATCTCTCTAGGAAGATATCTTTCCTGACACGATAAAAATTTGCATGATCTTACCCCTTCTAAAAATGCATATTGATCTCTCCTCTCCAACTACAGAACAGTCAGTAACCTTCCATGGCTTGGCAAAGTGTTGGTGAGATATGTTTAGGGACAATTAGCTGTTATCATGGACCAAAAAATGTAGGAACCACCTACGTATCCGACTCAGGCCATCAGAGGCAAATTCATACCCTGAATAATTGTATGGAAAAGTACTTAACTGGTTCAGTTCATTCCTAGCTAAACGGAAACAGTTAGTGGGGGCAGGAAATTTTGCTTTATACCACTGCCTGCTCTGCAAAAATGTTTTTCAAGGCCATTCACAAAAGGGAGGGGGCCCCATGGGTGACACTGGTGGTAACTGCGATTGCTTTGTGACCGCGGTCACAAAGCAATCCTACATCGTGCTGTGACTCGCAAATAGGAATGGGAACACCCCTTCCTATTTGCGACTCGCAGTCCCAAGCACGTTACCGACTTGCAAATGTGAATGGGCATCGCGATGTGGGTTTTGCGCCTCACAAACAGCGATTTTCGCTGTTTGCGACGCGTAAAAGCCTGGCTACATCTGCCCCAAAATGTAATAAATAATTTAAGACTAAAACAACAAAAATCTAATTGATATAATCAGAGATAAGCAATTGTCAAGATTTTAGTGAAAATAGTCTCAAAAAGGACATAGCGCCAACTGTGGTTATCTGGTTGTGCTGGATCCTGACAAAGTCATAAGTTCTGGCTCACCGCGATGGAGCACAAGCTGGCTAATGGGATCCTGTTAGGCCCACTAAACAAGAGAACCTTAAATCCTGGTTGCAGAGAGCTGGTAGGTCCCACGTTGAAGATGTGTTGTGCAACCAAGGCGATGAGAGGTCTTGGTGTGAAGATGCACCAAGCAGCAGCGGTTCAGGAAGGCTGCAAAACTATGATGCGATTTCCTGCATCATCGTTGAGGATGCCATTGACAGGGGCTTGCAACGTGAAGCCCTGCTTCAAAGGTATGTCGACCAGTGTCTGTTTCCGAAAAAGCAGAATTCTGCATCATCATTGAGGCTGCCATTCATGAGGAGCTGATGATGAGAAGACCTGCATCTTGGATGGGTTGCACAGTGGTGGATCTGATGAGACTTTGGGCTGCAATGAGAAGTTCAGAGTTGGGATTGCATTGCACCACGATTATGATGAGTTTTTGGAGTGATTCTGGGAGGTAGTGCGTTGCACTGTGTCAGTTCTGCTGGGACCACAGTTGGGCTGGCAAAGCACCTTCAGATCCATTTCCAAGGGTCCAGGACTGGGAGGGCACCTCTCAAAGTAAAAGGCTCACAGCTGGCTGAGTCCAGGTGCTGGGTTCAAGATGTTTGAAGCTGTCCTGTCCCTGAAGTTTCTGATCAGGAGGCTAGCCAACTGGCTCTTGGAGTCACTCTGGTGGTTCTTTGTTCAAGAGGCAGGTCTAGTCCTTCACTCAGGAAGGATTCTTCCACAGGCCCGGATGTGTGCAGAATAGTTGGGTTCAAGGGTCCAATATTTACACCAGAAGCCCACTTTGAAATAGGAGAAGGTTATATAAATTTCCATCTCCAGAGGTTTTTGGAATTTCTTGCCTCCTTGCCCTGGCCCCAGATTGCCTGGGGTCACAATAGACTAGTGTTAAACCATTTGTGAGTATGTCCAGGCACAGCCTTTGTGATGCACAAGTGTAATGGGTGACAATCCCTCCCCTCATCAAATTAGAGTTGTCCCATCCTGTATCACCCATACCCTTTGTCTTACTGTCTGGGACCAACACAAAAGACCAACCGCACTCTACACCTAGTCATGTTACCAATTTGATCATATGGGAGATGTAGGCCTTGCAGTAGTGAAAAACAAAATTAAGAGTGTTTCCACTACTAGGACATGAACAAGTTAAAAAACATGTCCTTCTTTTTAAAACACTATGCCCTGCTCTGTGAGCTGTTTACAGCCTAACCGGGGGGTGACATATGTATTAGAAAGAAAGGTTTGGGCCTAGCATCCAGGAAAGCAGCACTGAAGGCCTCCATCCCAGCCAGGAACTGATTCACCAACTGATGCTCATGAACCTTCTGTAACAGAGATTGTTCACCCAGTAAATAGGGTGACCTCTAAAGGTGTCACCAGCTGCCTGGACTTTGGCCTGCTGCTTCAGCCCCCCTATGGTTGCGCACTCTCTCTACACCTTGTAGAACTCCTCCCTGGTGGGCCTACCCTCAGCTTGCCATCCAGCAAGCTCAGACAGGTCTCCTGGGAAGTCAATGGCTTTCCCGTTTAGCTCCAGTGCCACCTGCTTCAGCTTTAAATCGACTTGTACCACAGGAACTCGCCTTAGGTTGGCCTCCCCCAACTTGCTGCCTTCCTCCTTCACTTTTTCTGAAAGTGATTCTGCCCTCTACTGTTGATAACCAGTAATAAAGTGCTTGTTTTCTCTCCTCTAAACATGGATATATTGGCCTATCCCCAATTGGCATATTCAATTTACTTATAAGCCCATAGTAAGGTGTCACTACTTGTGTCCAGGCCCTGTAAATTACATGCTGCTGGGGGATCTGTAGCACTGGTTAGCACTGGTTATGCCACCAAATTAAGTAACTCTTTAAAACATGTCTCAGGCCTGCCATTGCAGAGCATGTGTACACTAGTTTGAGCTGCCATTTCAACTTGGCAAAATAAAACTTTTGCCAGGCCCAAACACTCTTTTTTCAAACATATATGTCACCCCTAGAGAAGGCCCTGGACAGCTCAGAGGGCAGGGTGCAATGAATTTCACAAGTCGAACATGTGTTTTTATGTGGTCCTGCTAGTGAAAAAATCTCAAGTTTTTTTTTCACTACTGTGAGGCATATCTCTCCCATAGGACAACATTGAAGTTGCCTTGTTACCGTTTATGGAAATGTGAAGAGATAACCTTTTCAAGTTTGGTGTATCTAGAATCACAATTTTAAATCCTAACTTATGGCGAAGTTGGATATTAAATTGCAATTCTGAAAATGCCACTTTTAGAAAGTTTCTCACTTAAAAATGCTCCTAGAGGGATTGTTTTGATATACATATGATCCAGTCTTCAATTAATGAATAAGACAACTCTGTACTGTTAAAATCCTTTATGTTACTTAATAGGATTCAGGAAGTTCAAAAAAATGTACAACAAATTCAATGAATGTCCATCTCATAAACAACAACACAATATACAACCCCACTAGATCACAAGTTTGAATACCAACAGAATATCCAGGAAGGGGTTGCAAACCTTCTCAGGACACAGTCCTGTACAATAATTGCCTGGTTTTCAGTCCCAGTTCAAGCAATATCACGGACTTTCAATTCAGCTTGTCAAATGAGAAGGTAATGTCAACGTTGGGGGGCAATCAGAGGTCTGTTAAACCATCATCAGGACTCAGTGTTGTTAAATAATGCAACAGGTTGCAAAAATACACTCTGTAGCAACACACAAGGGGACGTCAACCTTCTAAATATGGGACTGCTAGCATCTGTCTCCATCTGCATCTGCTCAACACATGCAAATCAGAATCTGACCTGTTGTATTATTTAACAACCATCCCCTACATTTTGTCCCCTTGTCCCATTGCCTTTCTCCCTCCATCTGCCCCTTCTCTCTCTTTTTCTCTCCAACTTCACACCCTATTTGTGTTGATGCTTCTTCTTCCCTTCTGTATCTTGATTATTATTTTTTTCTCACATTTTACAGTTCAGAGATCAAAATCACCACTTTGGATGAATACAAATTATCCCTTCTATAAAGTGTGCTATCCTAGGAACAAGTTGTACTTTACAAAAACCTGCAATTAAACGATTACAACACACTGTCTACTCTATGTAATCATGTGTCATTGGCATGTCAAAGGCGTCACTGGGAGCATGTAATAAATGCCGATCGACAATGCCACTCATTGGCCCTAGGGTGAGAAATGATGAGGAGTTAATTCACAGTTTAGAGAATCGGGCAACAATCTGCTAAGGTGGTAGAGAAAGCACTTTTGCCAATGCTGTGGCAGCCCACTTGTCATGTTTAGAGGTCCTTGCAACTTTGCTGAGGTGATATCTCTGAAAATCGCTGGCAAACTTGGCAAGGCCAACATCAATCTTTGCCACAACAACCTGAAAAAAACAAAAGTTTCTATTTTTTCTACAATTATTACTGATGATTGACACAAGGTTTCAAATTCCTGACTTTGTGTTTCACTCAAATAATAAAGGGTTACCAAAGGAAGAAGCAAAGCAGAGGGTCTCTATTAACTATACTGATGTGTGAACTTTTCAGGCTTTGTTAGATGCATGGTTGCTAGAAGAACTTTGAAACTTTGGTGAAAAGCTGATTACTGAACTGGTACAACCCTTTGCAGGTTTAGGTGAACAGTACCTTCTAGACACCGATTACAGCTTTAATGGAGTTTGATCTGTTCTCTACCAAGGGAAAGTCAAGACTGCACAGACAGTGACTCACTTATTCCACAAAATAGAAGTTTAATGTTCTATAAGGGAAGTGAATGAAAGGTTTCTTGGTTACATTTAAAAGCATCAAAATAGAGGTGATCTTTTGAGCTTTGTGTGCAAGAGAGTCAAGTTGGATGGTCCTGTCAATAGTTAGCTTGAATATTTACCAGCACACAATTTCCATCTCCAACACAGCACTAACTAAGCTGATAGCTCTGATGAGACACCCTTAATGTGTGACTATGAAGACTGAGTGGACTCATATGTGAACTAAGTTGGTGAATGCTCTCCGTATGATGGTTAAGACCCAGCAATTACCATTGCTAACCAATAATCTGTATGCTGCAGAAATCTCAGGTTGAAGGCCTAAAGCACAATCTTGCCAAATACAGCCATTTTACCCAGCTGTCTCAACTTAACTGTGGGACCAGAACACAAGAACACATTATTACAGACCTACCCATTAGGCTTCAAACCATGCTGCAACAAAGGGACTGTTATAATTAAAGTAATGCCATAGCCCTAACCTAAATGAATAAGCAACACAACATAGTTAATGAAGCCAACCTCATCAACAGCTAATATAACTCTCATCGGCATCAAGGTTGAATCTACACTATGGAGCCAGTCAAGGGCTTCCCTGGAACCATATGACAATTTTTTCATTCCTGATATTACAAGCCTCCATCAAATCAGAGATATGCAAACCTCAAAACTGTAAAAACATTCCATCTTCTGTGGAACCTCAATTTAATTTATCCTTTCCTTCATCATCTTCAATCTCTACACAGAACCTGACTATACCAATAACAAGCATTTCTACTCCAAAAGCTCTCAGCTCCTAACATTCTGTGGCTCAAACGTGCTTCGATCGTAGAACTGACTCTATTACTTAAAGTAACATAGAAAATTGCATGCCGATCACCAGATTTAACATTAGCTATAGAACATGAGTCCCCAACAGACAGACAATGAAAAATCACCAAAAGGCATCTTCCACACACACCTCATCTACAGAAAGCACAATGCCAAGAAACTCAAGATTGCATGGTGCCAGCTCTCCTTTCTTGTAAACGCAAGTTTAACTCAATCTACACAAAACTGACTTCAGAATGACAGTGCTTGTCATTGTACTTTCATGTCCGTAGACAGACAGCATCCTTTTCAACAACCTCAGCAACACCACTCTGGAACTCCTTGAAAGACTCCTATACACTGCAGCTCATCTCATCAAAAAGTTGACCACATTATCCCAACAACAACTGAACTACATTGACACATTTCACAACCTGTACAACCCATAAAGGATGAATGACAGGAACTATTTAAGATATTTTAGATTCACCCTACCTAGAAAATAATTTACACTGCAAAGAGAATCAGATAAGAATTTTCAAGTTATATTGAACGGCAAAGATCTACATTAAAAACCTTTCTTATGTACTCAATTTGAGTGTTATGACCACTGATGCTTTAGTATGTGTGGCCCTTATCCACAAGCTGGCATGCTTCATCGTAGGAGTGTTGCTCATCCCACTGAAAGTTAATAGTTGTTTGGGGTGAGCGCGCACTTCATATGGAGCTCTTAATCAGGATGAGCTTGTTAAAACCTCAGTCCAACACTACTTCTCACTTACTTAGTTGGTTAAGAGTAACACAACAATATAATGTGCTGTGAAAGCCACCCCAACATTAACATTGGCCAGGATTGACATAATACCATTTTCATCTTTTCACTGTATGATAACATTTAAAAATAAAAGGGTGAGTTAAGACCCTTTCTGTCTGCAGTCAGCAAAATGGTTCTGTCTGCCAAAGGCTAACCAAGACTGAGTCATTTCCTCAGGACTGGTTGTCTCTATTACATCTACCACAGCCGTCATCCTAGTTGAGACCTTATAGATTGCACATGGCCCTCTGCTGTGGCTAGATCTCAAAGGTTGTTATTGCTTGGTAAATCATTTCTAACTTTCTTGAGTGCTGCACTATCAAGGTCCATGCTTACAATGCGACACAGTAAAATCTGTCCTTCTGGACTACTTTTCCACTATGAATCAGAGGATGTACAAACACTGCTCTCCATACAACTCTAAAGAACTGGGAGCAAGTGCAAGGCTTTGGCAAGCCTCCTTTCCTTTCTCTCAAACAAGACTGAAACCATTGTCACACCACTATTTCCTCATTCCCTGATATTCTACTGCAGTGTACCACAGGGCCTCAAACATACAAAAGGTGATATGAAGCAATGCTTCATAATAGTCGAACAAGTGACAATATTTTGAGTAACATTCTAGCTCATTTTTTTTGCCAATCAGGCAACCTAACGGTCCTATCCTAACTTCCGAGCCAGGTCCTCTCTGACCAGAACACAACTAACCAAAGACCTTTTTCAGCCTAATTGGGCTTATTAAATTAGGTGCCACTAGATTTCAGTGGCACAGTGAGCACCAGACCGACATCTGGCAATACCTTTGGCCACTTTGGCTCATCGTCTTTCTCAGAAGTCAGGAATGCAACTTTGTAACAATGATTGGTGGTGATGTATAGCATTAACTGCAATGAGCCACATACAATATTTCCATTTCTGTACCCTTTATGGAGGACAGCCAGCAACAAGAACCCTCATAACAAAAACTATGAGTCCACCTACGACTTGAAGATAAGAAAGAAAAGAGGAATATGCTCTTTTGCATTCCCTTGGAACCAAAGGCAGGATGTGCTCGACATTGGACTGCAACTGGATGATAAACATCATAATTGGGAGGATAACGCCAAGCTCTAAATAACTGTATAGGGCTTCTCATATTTCTTGAAGTCCACACCAACCATTATAAAATGTATCCATCTCCACTCTGGAAGACTGTGTATTTATTGATTTATTTGTTTATGTATTTATTGTGGTAAATTTAAAACTCAGACCAGTCCACAAAGACATTATAACAGTTTACAAGAAACATTTCAATTCCCATTCACAGTTGACAATGGAGGAAACTAGTAATCAAATGGTCTTTGTAAATGAAGTATACAGAAGTACAAAAATAATTACTTGATGGAGTTAATTGGTGAACCAAAGAGATTACAAAGTGCGTCTTACATTGATGGGTATGTTCTGAACAGGTGGACTTTTAGGCATATGCCTTATATACTATGGAAGCTACATTTATATTCCTAGACTTCAGAAACCTGTTGGGCCATCTTCAGATTTTTGTTTTTGAAATTTCTGTTACAAAACTAGATTTCATTTATTTGTTTAGGTCACTGGAAATTGTGAAATAATACCTGCAATTTGGTGGTGGTAAGTCAAGACTAATGTGATGGGTTGTTCTATGTTTAAGAGGTTGGAGTGACAGAAAATTAGGTCTAAAGTGTTCTCTCTTTTATCTGTTGGTAATGCTGTTAGTTCAGAACAATCTGTGGGTCCCAGTCACAAAGGAAAATTTACACGTTTGTATAAATTTGCACTTGTTTGCTATTCACAAATGTATTTTGCTAGTAGTATTTTTGTGACTGTGGAATGTCCACACATAAAAAGACTGTCCTATCTTTTTATGTATGGAGTCTCTACAGTCATACAGATATTACTTGTAAAATACCTTTGTGAATAGCAAACTATTGGCAACACAAAAAGTGTAACTTTTCCTTTGTAAGTCAGGCCCACATACTTTTCTGCCTTCTCTGAGTTTAAGAGCCACAAGTTAATATGACTGTTCATGCAAATGTTAAAATTTTCACGGAAAATATAAGTTGAATGTCATGGAGGTGATCAGTTCACTGAATTGCTCTAAGAAGTAGGACGTTTAGACCAGTGGGGGGAAGAGGGTTTGGAAGCAAAATGTTTTCCAAGGTGGTAGATCTATAGTGATTGCCATAATTTAAGAGGAGCAGTAGGACACGGTCGTCCACACTTACACATTTCCATGTGGTGTTGGAATTTAGTTTGAGGCCTCCACCTGTTTTGAGAGATCGATCTTTGTGGAAAATAGCCTAGTGATTTGGGGAAAAAGATGTGAAATAATATAGTTATGGCTAAAGAAAACCAGGTTTGAATGATCAAAAGTTGGTTCAGATTAAGGCTTACTATTAGATCTGATATTGTAGATGGGTGCTAATGAGCGTGCAATTTACATTTGTATTCATAAATGTGGTAGAATAGGTGCATGTGCAGTTTTAATTTCTATTAGCTTTTTAGGGTAACCACCTAGCCATGGAATGATTAGAGCCTGGTTTTGTTCACTGCACAGAGTGTAAGGAAGTGGTATCCTCAGGCTTAGAGAATTCACATTTTGGGGCATAGAGTAGTGCAAGGAAGAAATAAATCACAAACATGCCAACAAAGTTATGATGAACCTTGATGAAATTCAAAGTCTTAACCAGCATCATAAATTATTAAAATTCTAGCTTGAGAAAGAGTGTGAAGGGGAATTATAAAAAATTTAATGGATAGACCTAATATGATGCTCCATAATGTGCATTCCTGAAATGTAATAGTTAGGATTTACAATGGCCTTTAGAGAGTGACCGTTCGATTTATTGACCACCAGGTGACTGCGAGTAACCAAGGGTGACATACAGGAATATAAAAAGATGGCTAGTCTTGGAGGAATGAGTAGTAATCCTGTTGTTTAGTCAATTATTTAAATTCAAATTCAAATGTATTTATGCAAACACAGTTAAAAGTAAAATCATTGCATATACAATTGATGTGACAAAAAAGAGAAAAAGTACTAAACATGGTTATAGCAATACAAATTGTAACTGAACCAATAGCGTCAAAGTACATCACGAAACTCATAGAAAATAAAATTTACAGTTTATTACCGAAACAGATTAGCCTGCAAGTTTAGGTCAATGCCTTAATTTGTTTCTGTTCTAATCAAGTACTGCCTAAAATGGGTGTTCAAAATTGTGTTTGTCAGGGCAAAGCAGGCCATGACAACACATCTGCAAGAAAGTATGTTGATTTGATTGAAGGCTTGGAGTAGCTGTCTCCTGTCTTTCAGTAAAAAGGGGTAGAGGCCGACCATGTCCCCGTCTTCCTTAGTAGTACCGGATGGTCTACAATTACTGCTGCTGCAAGTTTTGACCCAAGTGACATCAGTAAATTGACAAAAGACCTCCAAATTAAAAAATCTAAAACTTTTGTTTCAGGTAGATTGAGTAAGTAGTGTAATTGTTTTAGAAGCATATAAGTATGTGATATTGTGAATAGGGTTGCCCTGTCTTGTAGTTGTAAAAGATTTCTAATTTCACAGTTCAATGTTCTTTAAAAGTTGCATAAGTGGTTGACATGTTCCAGAGATCTTTTATCTGGAGCAAGTACAGGGCATTTTCTAGATAGATGATGGCGAGGGAATTCTGTGGACAATTTTCTATTTCTGATTCTTTCATAGGACAGTAATAGTGGAAAGTCTTGCACGTTTCAGTTTGAAAAGGTGGTGTCCTGCAGCATTGAGAGTCTGCCGCACAATGCTTCTCTGCCATAAGTGAGTTTTGGCATCAATTTGGCGGTGGCAACTTTCACAATAGGAATGAAAGAGGGACCTTGGTGCGACTGATAAAGAATGAAGAATGCCACAGTTAATGAGTTTCCTTATCCCTTAACTGCTGTTTTAACAGAAAAATGATCCCTTAGAGTCTATGATCCCCCTGAGTTGTTTGTTTTCACTCACTCTCGCAATTTGACCTGTTGTAAGTATTGTGGTTCTTTAACCACGCTCATGTCACACCCAACACGTTCACTCGTTCCAAAGCATTGAACACAATTTGCTCTTTCTGTCTATATCACCTACACTATGTTAGTGGGGAGTCCAAAATAATAACCCCTGCCATCATTCATTACCCTTGTAAGCTTTCTCACGGCTGGAACTTCTGTTTTATAGCTGTGAGAAGTTATTTTTTATGGGCCATGTTTGTAATATCATTGCAATAATTCTGCTAGCCTTAAATTGTGTAATGCACTATGCCCTCTAGGGGCTAAATATATGGTTATACTGTATTACTTTCTCCCATTCTTTTTTCATGTGGTTATGCTCTGTAATGGCTGACTGTTATATCGCCTTGTGCCTAGGGTATGCTCAGACGTGGGTCACTTGCTTGCTGCACCACTGGATTCAAGCTAACCTGGCTGAGGAAGGGTGATACCCTGAAACCAGTCCCGGATGCTTAAATCCTGTCAAGGGAGGCCCCTGCTTGGCGGTTCAGGCTGGACTACTTCCATTGGGAGCAGGGTCAAGACTGATTTGCATATTGCTGGGTCTGAACTGGGGTGACGTGGCAAGCAAAATAATGACGGATTAAACCCAGATCTGTGACTGGGGGTGATTGTTTGAAAAGTTTCAACACTCCGACCATCATTTTATTTTGTGATATTGTATAGTTACATGACCATGGGCCAGATGTAGCAAAGACTTTGCGGCTCGCAAACGGCGAAAATCGCCGTTTGCGAGTCGCAAATGCGTCTTTGCTATGTAGAAATGCATTTTGCGAGTCGGCACCGACTCGCAAAATGCATTTCTGAGTCGCAAATAGGAAGGGGTGTTCCCTTCCCATTTGCGAGTCGCAATGGTATGCAATTCCTTTTGCGACCGCGAAAGCGGTCGCAAATGGACTCGCAGTTACCATCCACTTGAAGTGGATGGTAACCCAGTCGCAAACGGGAAGGAGTCCCCATGGGACCCCTTCCCCTTTGTGACTGGACCTAAAAATAATTTTTCAGAGCAGGCAGTGGTCCAATGGACCACTACCTGCCCTGAAAAATACCGAAACAAAAGGTTTCGGTTTATTTTTCAAAGTGCAGCTCGTTTTCCTTTAGGGAAAACGGGTTGCACTTTGAAAAAAAAAAACTGCTTTATTTAAAAGCAGTCACGGACATGGAGGTCTGCTGTTCCCAGCAGGCCTCCATCCCCGTGAGTGCCCTGAGTCGCTATGGGGTCGCAAATTGCGACCCACCTCATTAATATTAATGAGGTGGGTCTTTGCGACCCCATAGCGACTTGCAGAAGGTGTCTGAGACACCTTTCTGCATCCCAAATTGCGACTTGCAATTTGCGAGTCGCAGGGACTCGCAAATTGCAAGTCGCAATTTGGGACTTTCCTACATCTGGCCCCATGCTTCTTCCCAATGCTATTTTTATTGTGGTGCCCTCCTTGGTCTGTTCTGTGGATTGCAGTCAACATACCATAATATTCGCGGCACGAAAACTAGCCCCATGAAGCTTTGCAAGGCATTAAATTCACAAAATATTTTTGCTCATAACTCAGCCTGTGGTGGTCCTAGGACAATGGGACTACCTTCAAAATGTTCTTTCTGTCTGCATCATCTTTGGTTCCCCACACTAAGTTAGTGGGGACCCCAAAATAACAACTCCTCCCACCATTCAGTGTCTTTTAAGCTTTTTCATGGCTATGACTTTTGTTTTACAGCTGGGAGAAGTTTTGTTTTAAAGACCTTGTTTGTAATATCATTGCAGTAGGCCTGCTAGTCCTACAATTGCCTTCCAGGGGCTAAGTATATGGTTACACTACATTACTTGTTTTTTTTCATGGGGTTACCCCTGCTAACAATATGGTTACATGACCATGTTTCTTACAAACTGTATTTTTGTTTTGGTGCCCTCTAGGGGAGGTTTTGAGTATTACAGTCTAATACCAAAAGTTTGTTGCTGATAAAGGTTTATATGATAATTGTATATGTTTTAACACTCTCTCCTTATTACAATTATGACCATATGCCAGGCCAACTTAATATCCTAACTACACTGTGACTGTTTGAACACTCTTGATATGTTTGGGTGACCCTTCTAGTTTATTTCTCCTCTGTGGCTGTCTTGATTCTTCTTTTCGGGGTAATTGTGTTAGCCAGCCAGCAACTCTGATGGTGGGGAAATGAAAGTGGTATTCTATTGAAATTAGCATGGCAGATTTAAATTAAGATGCTAAATGGCAACATTTTCATTTTTGGCTGTAGATAGAGGAAGAAATTATATGGCAGGAAAAGACGAAATTATGAGGCAGGGTTGACCAATTTATGTGGCAAGAAAAGTCCAGTTATGAATATACAATGCCAATAACTTTAACTCAAGCAAATGCAAGACCTATTGCATTGCAAATACTTGTTTTGTTATCAATCACCATGATTTCTGTTTATTTCAAGGTCATTCTTGGTCGAAAAAACTGCAAGGGAATCTATCTAAGTCTTTGTAGACCAAATTTAGTGTGACTAGCTAGGATCGCATCATCTGAATACATCAGATTAGGTAAAGGACAGCCTCTGAGCTTCGTGGGCGAGTGATTTTATATCCTCTAGGTCTGAAATTAGATCGGCTATGCATAGTTTGATATCAGGATTTATTTTTAAGGAGACGTGTGTTGATTTTTGTACCTGTCTCATTATCAGATAAATGTGATTAATGGCATTGGTATTTCAGGCTTGAAAAAACAGTTTGTTTTTCAAAACTTCAATATTCAATAAATGGTTATAGTTTGTTCTTTCTGTTTTAACAATTCAGAGTTAATTTTTATAAACTCTTATAAATCAAAAAGCTGCCACCCACTTGAAGGCCCTGAGTAAAAGAATAGGCAATGTGATGGGTACTAGGATGGTTCTCTCAAATATGGGCTCCCAACAGCTGGAATGAACTGACACAAGTACAACATGCAGTAGTGGTCTGTAGATATCTTATTTATGTATTTGCATATAAATATAATATCTATTATAGGGTGATTAAAACTGTAGTTTGAAGGTTTCAGGGCAATCAACATTTTCTTGGCCCTAGTTGTAACACCTGTACAGGTTTGCTTCAGATGTCCTGGGACCTCTGTAAATTGGACTCCCAAAATGAGAAACAGGTACTCCTTTTAACAATTGACTCTTAGGTTTAGGAAGCCATACTAATGTGGGTGGTGTGGGCTAAAGACCCGGAAGTGAGCAATGCAATGAATAACCATGAATCAATGCCAAGACACTGTTTTTTTTTTTTAAAGGAAAAATACTTCAGTACAAGACTAACTAAATAAAGAACACAAACTCATAAATATCTACGAGATGTTGGGTAGTGCCTGAGTAATTTGATATGTATAGGTCAAGCATTGAAACAAGTCAGTTCCAGGATCAGTTAACATAGGAACCACATCAGATGTGCTATAGAAACAGCCCCCGTGGTCCAACACTTTCTGGAAACGATCACTCAGCTGATGATATGAGGTGGCAGGTGACAGAGAAGGGTGGTTTTGGAGGTGTAATTTACATTCTATTTCACTTCTCATTAGGCCACAGAGGCTCTTTCAATACATATTCTTCTCAGCTCCCCCACCCCAGTTACCTCCTGGAGCCTCAGAAAGTGTGGGACATGGATTTAATGAATACATTGTGGTTCTGACACCATATTCATTTGGCAACTAGTACGTATAGCATACTCTCTTAAAAAGAAATTCCATTCATACGTATTTATTGATTACCGGGTTTACAATAATTTTATATTTATTTCCAGCTTAGTTCCCCAGGTTATTGATATGTCCTCATGAGACCCTGATATCATTTAGAAAGGATCAAAATGCCATGAACACTGTAAAGGTGGACCACGTTTGTGGACATTTGACACAGGGACTAACCCTGTGCGATTATTTGTTTTTAAACAACCAATACTGTCTGCACAACCTCTTACATATATACCAGTTAAATTCATGTTATTTGTTACTCTTTGTCTTGTTCTGATTTTGGTTTGTTTTAACTTGGGATGCACTCACCATTACCTCTCTCTTCACCAGTCGTGAATGTTTCGGTCCTTTCGGGATATCCTTGCTTTTATGAATAAAAACTTTCTTGATGTTCACTGTTTATATGTACTAGTTGCATTTGAAAAGTTATATTGGTTTAATGTGTGACAGGATGCGTACTGTCTCAAAGGAAATGTTTATTTGTGATTGATTTTATGCAGGACTTTCTGCTCTACCATAGCTACATTGCTAAATGAGTATTATGTAAACGGTTGCTTTTTGGTGCTATGAACGCACTGGACAGCACACACTCTCAGTGAAGTCAGTGAGTTGACAGACATCAGCAGATCAGAGAAACAGCTGAAGTGAGTACCTTCATCTGCAGCAACTGCAGATGGTGGTCATGAATGGCAGCTTCAGGGACCATGCAGACTCTTTTTAGATGCTGATGGATGAGCCTCCCACAGTATTCTGATGTGGAAAACTGGAGCAGGCAGCAGAAACACTCTGGACTTCCTCAGAGCACTAGATGTTGACAGGTTTCCTTGGAAAAAGGGAAGGAGCATGGCAGCAACCAAAGCTCATGAATAAATTTACTAGACCTTCACAGGTGGTGAAATGACTGTGGATACTTGATGGGAAAATCAACGCCTGTTGAAAAGGGTTCACTGAACATCGAGGATAAACTGGTGAACTCATGGAAACATCCACTGAGTCCTAGCAGCTGGTGGTGAGACAGTGGACTTTTGAGTAGAGATTGGTGGCTGGTGTAGATTGTTTTCAGAATACAGTCCTCAGTTCATTACTCAGATGAAGAGGCGATGAAGCAAGAGGAAGCCTAGAAAATAAGATGCTTGAGACTGTAGTCAAAGCACAATATAGATCTGATAACTTGAGGCTGTTGAAATCGAGTTGTCCCTAGGATGTAGGAAGCCCTGCTCAGATGAAAGGTGAGAGTCCAGATGATTTCAGGTGGGTATAGGTAGTTTCAATGGTGTTTTAGCTCACTGAATGCTGAACTAGAGCTTGTTAGGAACAGCAACGGAATACATATTTTGAAGTCCCTGGCTATAGTATGCTGTTAGATATGAAATGTTTCTAGCTGGTGGAAGGCTGGAATTTAAGTGGTTCAAGTTGACTTAATGAGTGAAATATCAAAAGTTAAGTTTGAAAGTTTGTTACCTTTTGGCCACCTTGCTTTCCAAGGTAAGCAGTTAGCCTCACTGTGTGGTCAAGGTAAGTTCTCTTATTGAGATTAAATGATGGTGTAAGAGAACACCAGCCCTGAAAGCTCATCTTTGGTTGAGTGGGCAGTAATGGTATCAGGACTATGTTTGAACACAAGAAGACGAGTCTCATTTCATACAAACTATGGTAAGACTTCTCTATGGTGCTACTGGTATTGCAGCACAGTGACTAATAACACTACAGATTCTGTAAATGTTCCTTATTCAACTACTACCTCTTTCTAATGGAACTTCGATTTTCCTCATCAAGAATCCTAAATCAGGCACTGAACCTTTTATGTGGGGTCAACACAGAAGATGAAATATTGCCCTGGATGAAGGTCCTGGGCTGGAACAGCTCAAATATACACCCGGGACTGCCCTATGTTGACTGATGGTTGTGACACATTAAATACCCCAAAGACAACTTCCCCTAGAATGCTAAAATGAAGCATTTTATAACTACATTATCACTCTGATCTAAATATCATATGAATCCATGCCAGTAGCTGATTATTAAAAAAGCAGAATATCATACTCAAAACTTCAAATAAAACAAAACCCACAACAGAGCCATCACTGAAGGTTTAGCAGATATCTTTATATTTGCTTATGCTCATAATTTACAATTATGTGGTGAATTCACAACCAATGTTGACTCAAATATATATGGTTTTTTTGAATGTCATAAATTACCTCAACAAGTGCATACTATTGACAAACAATGCTGATTGTGGTTGTTTTCCAATGTATACATATATGCACATACACATACATTATTCATGCATTGGAATTAAAAAAAATGTTTATTCAATAACATTCTCATGCCTGAAATAATGTTTTTATACAAACCTTAGCACAATTTTGCATGCTTATTGCATCACTTACAGCTGAATGTTTCAGTTATGCGTTGATGCTATTTGCATTAGTTTTTTCTCATCCCTCATTTGAAAATCATCTGTGTGGGACTTGGCCAACTCTACAGTGTCACCACCAATCCTGTTGCTTCAACCCCCTCTTATTTTGCTGATTTTGTTTTTCTTTGCTGTAGGACTCTGCTCAATTTACCACTGTTCTTGTGCTCTCTCTCTCTAAACATGGTAAAATTGACTTACACCTTTTTGGCATTTTGTAATTACTTGTATGTGCCTAGTAAAAAGGTACATCATATGCTCTGGACCTATAAATTGAATGCTACTTGTGATTCTGCAGCTACCCAGTCAAGACGTTCCTTAAAACATGTCCAAGAGCAGCCATTGCAACTTACGTGCATTTTTAAGCTGCCAATACGACTTGAAAATAGAACTCCCTTAACAAGCCTTAAACACCCCATTAATTGCACATAACAAACCCCTAGGTAGTCCATAGGGTAGGGTGCATAGGACATATACATTTAAGTAGTACATGACATGTTAGTGAAAAGCTCCTACATTTGTATTCACGTTTGTGAGGTCTACCTCACCCACAGGATAGTATTGGGTTGACTCATCACATTTAATAAGTGCTAATGTTTGATTGGGAACAGGTAGACATTTCATTTTTGGTGTCTGAGAAATTGTAATTAAAAATCCTCTTTCATGGTAAAGTTGGATTTTATGTTAAATTTTTTAAGCTGCCACTTTTAGAAATTTGGCACTTTCCTGCTCTAATAAAATCAGGGCTGAAGCCTGCTCCTGGGTCACAACACTGAGTATAGCTGATAGTTGGACTTTATTTATTACTCACAGACAGCCACACAATAGAGGGATTAGTTGTGCCTGAATGACACAGACCCATATTCAACTGACTAGACTGATCTCTGCTTTCACAGAAAGGACTTGGCACCCATGGATTATTCCTGCAGCCAGCTTGGAGCCAGGGCAGGCAAAGTCATTAAATTCAGATCTTCAAAGGAAATTCTCTAGAAACTTCTCTTCAACGGAGGCACCAGGTATAACAAGCATTTGAAATGAAATGGATCTTGCGTATGCTCAAGTTAGAGCTGTCAGTGTTGTAAATTAATTTTCTTGCCACATAAATTTCCAATCCCTGCGTGAATCTCTAGAAAGGATCGTGGCTGGGATGAAAGGCAAACAGAAACTGGAAGAGGGACCATCACACGCTGTGACAGGAGGACCTAGTGTGGTGGCCAACAGAAATGGTCACTTAGTTAAATCACCTGGGGAGGGAACTCAGCACACAAAAGAGGGACATTTCACAAAATGCACCAATAAAAATGAAGCATTTAAGACAAGCACAACAAAGAATGAATAGCAAGAGTGGACATGGTTAAAAGTCCACAGAGAGATTACAACAGGCTAAAGCGCTTGCACACTCAGCCCTAAAAATTTGACCCACAGACCCACCCTAGTTAACTTTCTAGACCTGTTGAAGTACTCCCAGAGGACTGTTTCCACTGTGGCCTGCGGTGGACTTCAGAGAACTGTTTTGATGCACCTGGAAGAACAGTTCTGCTGTGTCAATCCTGCCTTTAACCTTCAGGGGCTTGCCCAGCTGCTGGAGACCTGCTTCATCACTTTAACCCCGCACTACCAGAGTGACGCCAAGGGCTAGTTCGCCTGCCTGCTGAACAGAGCCTCAGTGCCAGAGAAGGCTAACAATCTTCAACCCACACTTGGATTCAACTTGAGTGAGTTCTTATCCTCCCCAAGTGTATTTCCTCTTCTGTCTTGGACTCTTGGTGGTGGGCGTAAGGTGCCCAGATAGGCAAAACCCAGAAATTGGGACTGAGACATTTTGTGGCTAAAAACTGGTCTGAGAACCAAGAGGAGACTGGGACCAAATTGCTCAGCTATCCGCCCAAGGAGGATCACCGGTTAGCCTGACTTTGCGGCAGTTCGTGCTATGTTTTTCTCCTCAACAGCAAATCCTATTCAGTGGTTCTTTACCCAAGGGGTATCCGACCAGAAGGAAATCTCATCGGCTATGCCACCCAGCCTCATCCCGCTGGAGATTTTCAGCTTCAAAAAGTAACTAAAGGCCCGATTTAGATCTTGATGGTATTACCGCGAATCCACGGTGGCGGCAGCCCCAAGTACTCTGACATGCAGATGGCATATTGACCGCTGTAGTTAGGTGTATTGCGGCTGAGCCACCAACTGCCACAGTGGAGAGCTCTTCCCACCCATTAGGCTGGTGGATTGCCGCTGACCATATTAAGATGTTACAGTCCTATAGGTAGTATAATGGAGGCGGATTGCTGATGGAGGATGTCACAGGGTCCAATGGACATCTTACAATGGCAGTGGCTGTGGATTAGAGGTAAGTCACACAAACTGTACCTTAGCCAGATGTGTCCCCCTGCACAACACACTACACTACTCAACACACATAAACACACTAATATCCATTGCTATTCCACCACAACACAACATGTACATGCTGAAAACACACATTGCCATACATTGATGACACAACATACACACAGTATCGGCACTACAACCACACATGACACAGCTACTACAACCAACACATCTACACACTTATCTACACACACACACTCACATTATAATCACATCTACATACATCATGACAAGGACCACCACACAAGGACACACACCTCAATGTCACACAGCAACCCAACACACAACCAAACCTACACAGCCAATGCAGGTTCCTTACCTTTGAGTCCAGCAATGAGGGGGGGTTGTGTTTTCTCTGTGATTCAGTGGCATCAGCGATGGAAGGTCTTGTCCAGTCATGTCCAGTCGAAAACGAAAATGGAATTAGGAAAAAAAGGTAACATTTTACTTAATTGCCCCCCAATCCTCCAACTCAGGTGTGATGGTCAGGCCGCTACAGTTGGCTTGGAGGTAAGACACACTGAAATCTCCTTGGTGGTAAGAGTGACTGGAGTCCCTCAAACAGCCACTATTTCCAGTGGTGCCATTGGTGCTGTTGAGGATTCCTGGCAGATACAGCGGAACTCCGGTGGTCTATAGTCTATGGAGCAACCAACATCTAAGTCGGATGAGCAGACTGCCAAGACAGTGAATGAGTTTTCCATTGGAAAATCAACAGCAGGACCATTACTACCAAGGTCTAACTCACGCTCTAGGCCAGAATGAAGAAATCTTCATAGCAGCTTCATCAAGCAGCTCCCTCGGACGCTGCCTGCAGTCTTACCCCACTGCACTTTACCTTCTCAGAACATTTTCTACAAAATTTCTTCTAAGTCGAAAGATAATAGCCAAGAAGAGCCCAATCCACTTCCTGTATATGGCCCGTGCTCCATCACAGTCAGCCATTTTTTATGACTTTGATTTGTTCTTGCACAACTAGATGTCTGTGGGTGCCACTTTGATCTGTTAGGTGATGGTTTTTACATTGAAGTTTAAATAGTTATAACTCAGGTTCTACTAATTCAACTTTTTTCATTTTGGTGTCAAATAATTTAATAAAATGTTCTTTATTTTTCTAAATTGTGGAATTTTTTAGCTTTACGAATTAGTTCACTGTAGATATATGTTTTGATCACATGATACTTGGGATCACTCCGTATCATGCTTCCTATTGAACATGTAAGGCTATAAAATATGTATTCTTCAGAGGAGTACATTTATTCCTTTTGAAACTTCTTTACAAAATGAGAATACTTTTCGGTAGCTATAACTGATATTTGTTTATTCAATTAATTGAAAAAAGTTAACAGAAAATTAATTATTTGCTTTTCTCTTCAGATTCATTGGACTGCATCAAATGCCCAGGTGACCACTGGTCCAACAGCAAAAGAAACATATGCATTCCAAAGGAAATTGAATTCTTGACCTATGAGGAACCACTGGGTTTCGTCTTGGCATTGGTTGCCATCTTCCTTTTTTTAAATGCCTCTGGCACTTTGTGTCTTTTCATAAAGTATCGTCACACCCCACTTGTGCGTGCCAACAACATTCAGATTAGTTATATCCTTCTTGTTGCTCTCATGATGTGCTTTCTCTGTTCCCTAATTTTCATTGGCCGGCCCAGGAGACTGACCTGCATGCTCCGTCAGGTGATCTTTGGCATTTCATTTTCATTTTGTGTTTCCTGTGTAATGGCAAAAACAGCCACAGTACTCCTTGCCTTCAAGGCCACTAGGCCCAACAGTAACTTAAGACATTGGGTTGGCACGAGAACTTCGTACCTCATTGTGCTGACCTTTTCCTTGATAGAGTTCACCATTGGTGTTACCTGGCTAATAACATCACCACCATTCCCAGAACTTAACAATAATGCTGGCAATTGGATAATTACAGCTGAATGCAACGAGGGTTCCATCCTGATGTTCTACTGCATTTTGGCCTTTATGGGACTTTTGGCTTGCGTAACGTTTGAGATCGCATTTATGGCTCGAAATTTGCCAGATACCTTCAATGAAGCCAAGTTTATTACCTTCAGCATGCTGGTTTTTGTCAGTGTCTGGGTCACTTTTATTCCAGCCTATATAAGCACAAAGGGAAAGTACCTGGTAGCTGTAGAGATTTTTGCAATTTTGTCCTCTGGTGCTGGCCTTTTTTACTGCATATTTGCTCCCAAGGTTTATATAATTTTTCTGAGACCAGAGATGAATACAAGAGAATATTTAGTGCAGAAAAAATCTTCACCATAACTAGAACTACTGCTTGAGTGAAGAAGAATTGTTTTCTAATTAAAGGTCTAACAACTGAATGAAAGGCTTTAAGTCCATAAAGTTTGATGCTCCACTAGTCTTGAAAACATCCTGAAAAATTAAAATGTTATCTCATGTTGATTTAGGCCTTCGTTAGATGCTTATGCAATATCATTGCTAATTAACGCTGATAACATTTCTGTACTTTGTTTGTTAAACCTTGACACATTCCTTACATCGTAGTTAACTCTTTACCAGTTCTTAACATAGTTAACACTTCACCAGATTTGAATTTTCCTTGCTTTTAATGAGAATTATGGATATATTTAGATATTTATGATCAGCATTCTATACCATGGAGTAGGTCTAGGTCACCATTATCAGTTGTATGTTACAAGTGTTAAACCATTAAACTTAGGGATAGTAGTACATAATACTTACTAAATACATATTACACATGGCATTTTTTTTTAACAAAATAGGTATATAATCCTCAGGTTTTAATGGATCAATATAAAATATGTAAAATAATTAAGAATCCTGTTGGAACATAATGACAATAGTTTTCGAAGGCTAACTATGATATATAACGCAAAAACAAATGTGTATGTTCATAACAGGCATGAGGGCCTGACTTAGAGTTTGGTGGATGGGTTACTCCGTCACAAACAGATATCCAATCCACTTTATTACAAATGCCATACGATACATTGCACTTGTAATAAGTAGGATGGGATATCTATCATGTTTGTGGCAGAGTAACCCATCTGTCAACCTGTAAATCAGGCCCTTAATTACAATGTTACTGATTTACCATCCTATGAAGTACAGGGAGCTAGAATGAGTCCATGAGTGTGTAAGGTAATGTCTAGAGCAGATATTGTAATTAACTCTTAAACTTAGGTAGATAATGATTTGATTATTGTGGGATAGATGGAGTTCCAATCCTTAGGACCACTACCTTAGAAGTATTGCCTTAGAGTTGTTGTCCTTTTAAACAGTGGGATTTCAACAAGAAGGGGATGTGCATTCATATATTGGCACTGTCCTCCAGAGATCTCCAACTGATGGCCTAGATAGGGTGAGGAGTCAGAGTGAACAGCCTTGTGGCTGGTTTATGTGTACTTCTTCCCTCAATGGGGAGCCAATTCTGTGTGATCAGAGCTCAGACTTGTGAATGGCTGGTCTTGCCTCTGTATGTAAAGCCTTATATGGAGGTGCTAAGTGTATCTTAAGCATTATGAACAAAAGGATGTTTTCAGAATACAGCCTTGATAGAATGAGGGATTGATGGGTTCTTTGAAATCCTTTTGTGAGATGAAAGGGTTAATGGGTTTTAGAAGATTAAGTTGATCATGGTCCAATTTTATCAGTGAGTTGATGTATTCCTTCAAGCCCCAGTACTTGTCTACGAAGATGCCAAGATATAAAAAGCATTCCACAGTACTGGAGTGATGTTCAATACAGAGCTGAGTCAAGCCAGGCTTTGTCTGGACAGTGCAGTTTGTCAGGGAGGTCAGGGAATTAGATTATAGTGGATTTAATAGGTACTGGTGCATCATCATCCAGGGTTTGATGTCTGGCAGCCCTTCTGCATTAATTGTCTTTCGGGGAGAAAATTCTCACATAGAGTTGAGTGTCATCAGTATAGAAGTGTTATCCATATTTTAGTTTTTAAGGGAGGTTAAGGAAAAATGCCTTGATGCATCACAGATGGGTTGTTGAATGCATTAGGTCATTATACATGTTGATAGCATTTCTGAAGCTCAGAACTGCTCCCGTCAGCCCTATTCTATATTTAAAATGTCCCCTTAGGGTTGTATGATTTACTGTATCAAACATAGTTGTTAAGAATGAGGAAGCAGGAGCAAGCTTTGTCCAGAATACAAAGTCCATTCCCTGCCACGTCCATGCGGCATCCTTGTCTGAAGCAGTTTCAAGCTAATCAATTTGGACATTTAGAGCTATGAAAAGTTTGAGTTGAGCTTATCAGGAACTTTTGCAAGGAATGGTAGGTTTGAAGCAGATGAAAACCAACATCTGCACATATTATTTCAGTAGGGAAAGATCTGACCAATTTTTAATAATTCTAGGGGTACACATTGTGGCATTAAGTTGTTAATTAGGCCTGTCCAATATGCTGTAACAAGTGCACTTTAGGAGACAATTAGGTCCTGGCTATGACAGAGTATATTTCTGGGTTGAAATTACTCTGAGGAATGACCAAGTTATCTTAGCTTTATAGATATTGCCCTATCATTTAAGAACTGTCTCATCTGCAGTAGGTAGAGTTCTGTCTTTTGATCTTTTTCAACCTGTCCTCAATAAAGCAAAATAAATTCTTACTTTTCCTATGGAGTAGTCATGGTTCTTCTCTAAAGACAATTATTTGCATTTATTTACCATATTAAAAAAATACAAGTTTTGTCATTCTACATTTTGATAAAGGTTCATAGTTCTTATCCCTAAACTTTTCAGTGTCCTGGGGGAGAATCCTTAACACAAATTCTTTTTTGTTCTGCTCTTTTGTGTACTATTTTGCAGATTTTCAGGATTTTATTGTTTTTATTTCTTGGCGTGTTGTTATATCTATGATTATCATCAAGGTCTCAGATTACTGATTCAAAAGCTTAACTTCTTGTTCTGTCTGAACAAAATCAGGTGATAGTCTCAGGCAGGGGGCAGGAATATTGATATTAAGGGCCAGATGTAGGTAGGTTTCCTTTTGCGAGTTGCAAATTGCGAGTCCCAGCGACTTGCAATTTGCAACTCGCAAAAGGAAATGCAGAAAGGTGTCTCAGACACCTTCTGCGACTCGCTATGGGGTCGCAAAGACCCACCTCATAAATATTTATGAGGTGGGTCGCAGTTTGCGACCCCATAGCGAGTCTAGGCACTCACGGGGATTGTGGCCTGCTGGAGACAGCAGACCACCATGTCCGTGACTGCTTTTAAATAAAGCAGTTTTTTTTTTCTCTTTGCAGCCCGTTTTCCTTAAAGGAAAACGAGCTGCAAATAAAAAAAATACCGAAACCTTTTTGTTTCGGTTTTTTTCAGAGTAGGCAGTGGTCCATAGGACCACTGCCTACTCTGAAAAAATATTTTTGTGAGCATTCACAAAGGGGAAGGGGTCCCTTGAAGTGGATGGTAACTGTGAGTTGGTTTGCGACCGCTTTCGCGGTCACAAAGCAACTCTACATCGTGATGCGGTCACAAATAGGAAGGGAACACCCCTTCCTATTTGCGAGTCGGAATCACATTTTGCGAGTCGGTATCGACTCGCAAAATTTGATTCTGCATCGCGGAAGGCCTTTTGCGCCTCGCAAATGGCGTTTTTCGACGTTTGCGAGTCGCAAAAGGCTTACTACATCTGGCCCTAAGTTCTCAGATCAACTATTTGAATCTCTTTTGTTGACTTGAGGTCATGACCTTGGAGGAAAGGACACTGAAGGGGTTAGGGATGTGATATGACCTGTCAATGAGGGTTAGTGTCTTGGTAAAACTGATTCATTCAATATTCACTGAAATATGCATGTAACATATCCATTAGCAGAAAGAACTGATAAAGTCCACTTATTTAAAAAAATATGTTTACCATTATTTTTGGGACATTTATGGATGGTTAACATGGATGAAAGGATTCAAGAAAAAATTAACTAACAAAAATAAAGAAAATTATGTAATGCAGGAGTGTTGCTGAATCAACATAACTGGTAAATGTTTTTCACAGGACCGGTTAAGAAGAATTTGGGAAATACTCCTCAAAAAAAGGCATTTCTTGGATCCATGCTTTCGGTGGAGGCTTGGTGTATAGAATTTGTCTAAAAAGAGGGATGTATTCCATTAAATATTGTGTCTTGCTTGTTGCAACTATAGTCAATATAGAGGTTGGTGAACAATTCTCCGCTGGAAGAGTTTCGGCCACTCTGCGTTCTGCTTGGAACATGGAGGTCTGGCAAAACTCCATCAACTGATATATGGCAGAGATTTTCTTCCACGCAGCTCACCAACGTTATGTTGGCGACCGAGAATTTGCGGCCACTATTGAGATTTCCAGGTGCTAGAATGCCTCCTGGCGATATTTCTCAACGTAGGTGGTCTCGGCAAGTCACGACCATTTATGTTGAAAAAGTTGCGTCTAGAGTTGAAAATCTACTTGAGCGGCAGAAAGAAGCAGCACCCTCTGGTGTGCTGTGTGGTGGTGTCCGTGCTAATTTTATAGTGCCGAAGAAGCTCTCAGTGCTAAACATTATTGCAAGCAGCGTGGCATGCCAGATTCTGCTTGCTCGTGGAAGTCCACTGAATCTCACAGAGTCTTTATGTAACTCCCCAAGTTCTGCTCACCCCTATCAATATAATCAAAGATCATCGGTCTAGCTAAGGAGACATGTTTTGGCTTCATTTATTTAGGATGAATCAACTGTCATTCCTAAATTCATCACTTGAGCTTTCACACCACTCTGAAGATGGTTAAGTATTTTTTATTCATTAAGACATTTTCTTACTTTTCCATTTATTTTTATTTTTATTGAATAGTATATAAATGGTTTATGAAAACATTTAAACAACACACAATAATAATATCAAAACATACAAGTGCATGAGTAACAGGTGAAGGTTATGTATTTACCACATTATGTAGATATAATATAGATCTTGAAAGGATTTTTGAGACAGACATTTGGGTTTTGTGCCATGAAAGCACAAGGTCACGATCAAATAGCTATTCATTATATAATATTTTAAGGACAATATAAATTAGACAATTCTTCATAACAAACAATACGGCTATTGCCAAACAAGAATCCCTGCTGAAGCAGTACAGGTGAAATGAACACATAAACCACCCTGTAAAGCAAAGACATTCAAAGATGCTGTCCGGTCCCATAACACCACACGACCAACAGAGGGTAGGATCCTGGTAAATGCTATTCTGTGATAATGTAGTAGTGGGCGAACGTGGCATTCGAAGGAATCTGAAACTGTGCGTTCCATGGAGTGCCAGGGTCGTTGGATTCAACTAGTGTGACATCTAGGCCCAGCGAGATTCATCAAGAGGATGAATGTGTTGCAGCTCCGTTTCCAAATAAACAAGCAGAATTCAAGACTTCGCTCCAACTCCATATTCACTTGTGGAAGTCGCTACTACACAGACCATGCACTTAATAGGTTAAAACAACGCAGCTCACTCTAAAAGGTCAACAAATAGAAATACATTATTGCTGCATAATTAAATCAAAACAACAATCTCTAAAACACACCAAATCCAGAAGAGGATGAATCCCAGAGAGTCTAAAAGTCTATTGGACTGCTTAATGAGCTTGTCCTTTATAAATCAGATGCAGATGAAAAAAGTAATACTGACAGTTCTGATAAGTAGTTCAGGCCAGGCTCAGTTTGAGTCTAACTCTTTCAAAACAACCCATTTGGACAAATCTGGAACACAAAAAGGCTGTGTATTACGATTGCCAGGGTTTCCTGTGCTACTTCTTTGTACCCAAAATATATTTTAACCCATATTCCTTACGAATAGCCTACTTATGCTCGGCATTCTGAAAGGTTGTGAATTGTGCTTTAAGGCACAGAACAATGTTACAAAGTTTTACCAGAGTCCACTGCTAATTGTGTGACAAGTTAAAATGTCTGTGAGTGAGGAAACATTCTCCAATCCACATGTAGTGACTCTTGAATCTTCTTAACATTTATCCAGTTGTACATTTTTGCAATCTGTTTTTAGTGACGAGGAATCCTTGAGTGACTGCAGTGTCTTGCATTGATTTTCCAGTCAGTGACTTGTTGTCTTTTTGTAAATCTCTTAAAATGCTTATTTCAAGAGGCATAGTACTTGTACTTGATTGGTGGTGATTTATATGTGGTATTCTGCAATGTGTTTAGGGTGACACTTAAATTGGGCAGTGTCTAATCATTGTGTCCTGTAGAGGAAGTGCTTGAGCTTAGATGAATGTATGTTTAATGTTTACTGAGCTTAGTTGGGAAATGTTCAAGGATGTGCTGATATTACATGAGAGGTTGAATGGGCCCCTGTGAGGTAGTGCATGGTGAAGTAATGTGGAAGTTAATACCATGAGGAACTATCCAGTACAACCAAAAGTAGCTTTGCAGGTGAAGCGGGGAAGGCCAGAAATGACTTGGGGGGTGATTCTGATTCTGGCGGGCAAAAAGACCGCCCGCCAGCCCAGGGAAAAACTCCCTTCCCACGAGGATGTCGGCTCGTAATCGAGCCGGCGGAGTGGGAAGGTGCGACGGGTGCAGTGGCACCCGTCGCGTATTTCAGTGTCTGCAAGGCAGACACTGAAATACTTTGCGGGGCCCTCTTATGGGGGCCCCTGCCGTGCCCATGCCATTGGCATGGGGACGGCAGGGGCCCCCAGGGGCCCCGCGACCCCCCCTACCGCCATCCTGTTCATGGCGGCTTTCCCGCCATGAACAGGATGGCGGTAGGGGGGGTCAGAATCCCCTCGGCGGCGCAGCGAGCTGCGCCGCCTTGGAGGATTCGAAGGGGCAGTGGAAAACCGGCGGGAGACCGCCGGTTTTCCCGTTCTGACCGCGGCCAAAGCGCCGCGGTCAGAATGACCAAGGGAGCACCGCCGGCCTGTCGGCGGTGCTCCCGCCCCCGTTGGCCCTGGCGGTAGAGAACCGCCAGGGTCAGAATCACCCCCTAGGTCTTAGCTGTTGTCCTTTGAGTTTGTTGATGCTGTAATATGAAGTATAGATCATAAATAAATGGTAAAGCCCCGAAAGGTGGGGTGACTTTTTAGGGTCAGAGACCCAAGGTGGTTATTTTTGGGTGTGATAGTAGAGGAGAATCTGAATTTGCTAATTTGTCAGTGAAGCCTTTCAGGAAGGCAGGCGGTTTGTAAATTAAATTCATGTTTTTTCACTTCCTGGGACAGAATGGGAGGATTGCTGTAAGGTTTAGAAAAGAGTGATTTGGTGGGATTGCAAGGTCAACAAGAGACCAGTAGGGTCATTTGAACCATGGCAGGGATGCTGTTGCACGGTGTGTGGTGAGTACCTATGGCACATACACCTTATACCAGGTCCAGGTATCCCTTATTAGTGTAGTGTAGTCAGTGTCTAGAACCCAGGCTCTCTAGTGGTAGCTGTGGATGAGCAGCCAAGGCTTATCTAGGAGACATGCAAAGCTCATGCAATACCACTGTAGTCACACACAGTACTTACATACATGAAAGAAAACACTCAGGCGGTCATTCTGACCGCGGCGGGTGGCGGTAGCGGCCTGCCATACGGTCACCGCCATTTGGCCGCTCCGCGGTCAAAAGACCGCGGAGGCCATTCAGACTTTCCCGCTGGGCGGGCGGGCGCCTGCCAAGGGAGCGCCCGCCGGCCCAGCGGGAAAGGCCCTGCAACACAGAAGCCGGCTCCGAATGGAGCCGGCGGTGTTGCAGGGGTGCGACGGGTGCAGTTGCACCCGTCGCGATTTTCACTGTCTGCTATGCAGACAGTGAAAATCATGCTGGGGCCCCCAGGGGCCCCACGACACCCGTTCCCGCCATCCTGTTCCTGGCGGTAAAAACAGCCAGGAACAGGCTGGCGGGAAGGGGGTCGGAATCCCCATGGCGGCGCTGCTTGCAGCGCCGGCATGTAGGTTCAGCCCAGCCAGGGGAAATCCGGCGGAAAACCGCCGGATCCCCTTTTCTGACCGCGGCTTTACCGCCGCGGTCAGAATGGGCAATGAAGCACCGCCAGCCTGTTGGCGGTGCTTCCGTTGCCCGCGGCCCTGGCGGTCTTGGACCGCCAGGGTCAGAATGAGGGCCTCAGTGGTTAAAAAATAAAGGTACTTTATTCTGGTGACACAAATACCAAAAATACCATAGATGCTATACTCCCTTCGGAGTTAAGTAATACACAAATTATATACATATATAGTATGCAGAAATAGGCATGAAAACAGAAAAAAGTGCAATTTGTGAAAATCACAATATAGAGAAATAGCCCTAGGGGGAGCACAAACCATATACTGAAAAAGTGGAATGCGAGAGTCAGCCCCCCCACCTAGGTAAGTAGAGTGTGTAGAGGGGAGCTGGGAGCACTAGGATAGCTGAAAGATAAGTACCACAACACCCCCTAGTGACCAGGAAAGCAGGAGTAAATCACAGTAAATTCCTTAGAACACCCACTTGGAAGAAAAGAAGAAGAATGCAAAGCCCAGAAGAGACTGCAAGACACCAACAGTGGATTCCTGGACAAGGGGACCTGTGCAAGAAGGGGACCATGTCCAATAAGCACAGCAGAGTTCAGGAAGGGCAGGAGCCCCGACCCACTAAACTGAAGGTGCAAGAGGTGAGTTGACGGTGATGAAGGAGAGTTAGCACTGCACTCAAGAAGAAGAAGTTGAAATCCTGGCAGATGCAGGTGATGTCCCACGCCGGAAGGAGGATTGCAGTCAGGTTTGCATCTTCAGATTCCACCAACAAGTCTTGGTACACACAAAACTCATGGTTAGAAGAAAGTGGAGCTGCCTGGGACCAGAAAGGACCAGGTGGACTCTACCCAGAAGAGGGAGTCAGAGGGGGCCCTCGGCAACACAGAGAGCCCAAAGAAGCACAGGCAGCACTCACAGGAGTACCACAGGATGTGGACGTAAAGGGCGAACAAGGAGCCCATGCAGCACTACAAAAAGGGATCCCACGCCACCGGAGAACCATTCAGGGAGCTGTGCGTTGCAGGATGGAGTGCTAAGGGCTGGAGTTTCAAGATGATTAAAGATCCCTTGCCAAAGATGCCTACAAGCCTTGGCAGCTGCAAAGGATGCGGTGCATGGGGGTACTGTCCTGCATGGGCAGGCAAGGGCTTACCTCCACCCAAACTGGACAACTGGGCGAGAGGACAGTCAGGACCACTTCAGTCTACCACCCGTGATGCAGGATCCGTGGAGCTCGCAGGAGAGGGGATCCACGCAGCCAGTCGTCATTTCAGTTGGTGCCTGCAGATGCAGAGAAATGACCCTTCACCCAAGGGAGATTCCATGTTCTTTCTGGTGCAGGCTGAAGACGGGCTGTCCTCAGAGGATGCACAACCAGGGAAATGTTGCAGTTGCTGGAAGGAGCCGTGGATGCAAAGTTGCAGGAGGTGTCTTGCTTCTTTGTTGCAGCTTGTTGGGTCCTGGAGCATCCAGATGCAGTTTCTTTGGTCAGAAGTCAAAGTGGAGGTTGCAGGGGAATCCTGCTGGAGTCTTGCAAACCGAATCTGAGGAACCACCCAAGAGAGAGACCCTAAATAGCTGTGAAAGAGGGATTGGTCACCTAGCTGGGTGACTACCTATCGGAAGGGGGCAGTGACGTCACCTGCTGGTACTGACCACTCAGATGCTCCCAGAGTTTCCTTCCAACCTTGAATCCAAGATGGCAAAACCCAGGGCCCCTCTGGAGAAGCTCTGAGCACCATCCCTGAGTTTGGTGATGGACAGGAGAGTGGTAACTCGCCTTTCCTTTATTCAGTTTCATGCCAGAACAGGGAATGGGGTTCCCTGAACTGGTATAGACTGGTTTATGCAAGGAGGGCACCAAATGTGCCCTTCAAAGTATTACTAGTGGCTTGTGGAGGCTCCCCTCCCACGCCTGTAACACCTTTTTCCAAAGGGAGAGGGTGTAACACTCGTCTCCCAAAGGAAATCCTTTGTTCTGCCTTCCTGGGCTTGAGCTTTGCAAGCAACAGGTGGCCAGAAACCTGTGAGGTGGCAGCTGCTTGGGCTGCCTGCAAAACCTCAGATGGTTGTAATGGCAATACTGGGGGTTCTATAAGAAGCCCCCAGAATACATGGAATCATACAACCAATGCTTGCAAAAGCATGGGGTATGATTCCAACATATTTGTTACCAAACATGCCATTGTTCAGAGTTACCATTATGTAGCTGGACATAGGTATTGACCTATGTCCAGTAAATGCCTAAAATGGCATCCCCGCTCTCACGCAGAAAATGGGCCTGGAGTTTTTGGGGCACCTGTGCTAGTGCTGGGGTGCCCTCACACATAGGTACTTTGCACCCTGTCCTCTGAGCTAGAAAGCCTGTTATAGGGGTGACTTATAAGTGACCTGGTGCAGTGAAACGTGGCAGTGGAAGGGTGCTTGCACCTTTTCATGCAGGCTGCAATGGCAGTCCTGGAGAACTCTTGCTTGGGCTCCCTATGGGTGGGAAAATATATGCTGCAGCCCATAGGGATCACATGGAACCCCAATGCCCTAGGTACCTAGGTACCATATACTAGGGACTTACAGTGGGGCACCAGTCTGCCAAATGTGGGATGACATACTGAGTTTTGAGAGAGAGCATAATCATTGGGGTCCTGGTTAGCAGGATCCCAGTGAACACAGCCAAACACACTGACATCAGGTAGAAAAAGAGTGTACCCATTCTAAGAAAGAGGGTACTTTAATATACTCCCAACTACGTTTGGTGGATAATTTGTGATGAAAGTGCTTCTGTCGAACAGGTGGGTGCTCTTTTGTCAGTGAATGATTAGTGGAAGGATGCAATGTCATGGTGACCCAAGTAGCATATCTTTTTGTTTTGTAGAATGGAGGAATCCTCAATGCAAAATAAAAACCCCTAATACACTGATAGTTTTTTTTCTTTTCCTGCATTGGTTTGGCATGCCTCTTCTGAACGTTCCATGCAATAACACTTACTACACTAAGCCTCATGCTAAAACCGCATGGTCTCTGTTGCTGTAACCCCCCAGTGGCTCTTGGTAGCTTGGCTGCCAGGAAGAGGTTTTAGTTGCAGAACCAACTGAGACTTACCCCCAATTGCCAAAGGAGGCGAGGGTGCTGCACGTTTGGTGAAGTTGGTACTGGAGCCCCACAAATTTTCAGTGGGTGTCTCACTCTACAACAAAATGTAAAAAAAGGTTTTCCATTATATTAAAGATAGACCACAGAATGGTTTGCAGTGCACGACTGATGGAACACAGTATCACCATTTGGTATAAGCAAAGCAGTGCTAGAGATATCTGAAGGTTCACAGGTGAGCTTGAGAGAGAGGTGATGTAATTAAATGATGCTTGGAGTTTAGGCTTTAGGTGGTAGGATGTGCACAGGCACAAAAGCAAGAGGTGTCCTTGTGGTGTATTTGTGCACCTTTGAGGAAGCAATGACAGGTAAGACTAATGATAATTAGGCATAAGACATCTGGTGTCCTACCTAAGTGTGGTGGAACCTCTATTTCATTACACTCTTGATTAAGGATAACAACACATGACAACTCTGAACATCCTGGAAGTCCCTGAGAAGAGGAGACATTGGTCAGTCTTGAGTTCCAGATTTAGGCAATCACAATGCTTCTGCAGTTCACCGAGCTGCTAAGGACTGTGGCAAAAGAAGGGGTGAAAAGGGATGTGGGGGAATTACAAGATGATTTCAAACTGATTTCAAACTCTGCACATTTCAATTGTTTGTTTCGTTCTTTGGATCATGATTACTGATGGGATGCAGATTTTACTGATAAGGAGGATACTTGAAGCTGCTAGGTGCAGGACTCTATAAGAATAAAACAGGGAAGTATGGAGTAAACAATACATCTTATGATGTTATGGGCCCTGCTTAATATCTTACTCAGCTGAGAACAGCAGATTAGCAGCATTTTAAAGTTAATGGCTTCCAAATTAGTTGTGTTAGTCCAGCATCTACAAGTTAAAGCACAAGTTTATGCTTTAGAAAAACTATGGCTGAATATAAAACCCTCAAATACACTGCAAAAATAAGTGGTTGAGTGACGCATGCTACTAATAGGGAGCAACAGGAACCAATGACTGACAACTGAACTGGCTGCTACCAAGAGGATATGAAGGCCACAAGTGCAAGGTTCTGGCATCATAATTGAGATAACAGCAATCTAGTTACCCGATTCTGTGATAACTGGGATGTCTATGCCTAGCATATTAAAAACTGCTTAGAAAGGAGTAGTGGGCATCTTCTGCATTATTTAAATTATGGTTATGACTACGTGCAAGTCAATAATAACTATCAAGCAATCAATGTAATATTATTTCTCGTTTCCTTATGAGTTACTCCTGCATGTGTACTAGGGGGTGAGGAAATCTCTTACCGAGAACTAAGAATGGATTTGGTTAAGGAAGGAGAAGCTTAAGGTACCCCTATAGAAATAATAAGTGTAAGAGGCACTAATACCCTAATTTTGTATAACATTGACCAGTCTGTATTGCCCTGTATGCCACACTCAAGTTTCATTTTAATTGGTAGTTGTTATTAAATATCCTGTAGAAGAAATAAAAAGACCTTGGAAGTTAAGTTCAGTAATAACACATACAACATACCAGTAGTTGATGTGCAGGGTAGAGTACCTTAATACGTATAAATTCATATGATACTTACACCAGTCAATTTGAAAGTCCAACAATCTTTGTGTGCTTCAGTGGGATTTCAAATAAACAATCACTATTTCTCCAGGTGGGAAGTTGGCTTAGATTGCTCCAACACCCTATCTCCTTCAAAGGTCCACTGATAATTTCTTTCCACCTATCCACATAGATGAGCACAATGCAGCAGTTTTGCCAATGTTTGTAGGCCAGTGGAGTGAATAATAAGAGGTAGAAGCCACAGACAGAGAAGTAAAAATAAGAGGCTATGATGAATGATAGGGAGAGACAAGGAAATATGAAGGAAATTAGATTGAAGAGAAATGGATGAGAGAGGAAAGGGAGGCTTGAGAAGAGGTACTGATAGAGAGAGTGAAGATGGAGCAAGAGTTACGCAACAGTGATTGACACAAAGACAAAATTAGGAAAGGATGAGGAAAGGGGGGGGCATTGGAAAAAGTGGTAAAGCTGACACCACGACAAGGTCGCAATGAAGCAAAGAAACAAGGGGGAATGGAAGGAATATCATAAGGTCAATGAGAAAAACAAAACCTGGAATGTAAGTCGGTGAGACTAGGACTCTGTGTGGAAGAACTGGCAGGTCATGACACCTAGAAGCATAAGAGACATGAAAAGGAGAGGGGAATGGCAGGAAAAAGAAAATCATTATAGGCCCAGTAAGACAGATGAGAAGTGAGGATATATGTAAGGGCAAAACAGGGAAGGAGAGAGGGACATTAACAGAGAGGGCATGAGAAGTAGAAAGGAAAATGGAGAGAAACAAATGCAGGAGGCAGACAATGATGGTGTAAGTTGTAGGAGAAAGCAAAGAGGACTGGAGGGCATAAATGGGGAGTCATGGTAAAATAATCATCCATGGATGTAGAGAAGGAGGAGAGAAAATGTATTTAAAAGGAATAAGCAAATAAATGGACATGGGTCGCTGAGGAGACTGTATTGGATTTCACAGAATAAGGAAGGAAATGGTGAGGGAAGTAAGGAGGAAGACAGAAAATAATAAAGCTAGAAGGGAGAACTAAAGATGCATGATGCATTAAAGACTGTAAAATGCTGATCTCTAGATTTTGCTTTTACGTATGATGTACTGTCATTATCTGCACTCTCCTTTTCTTGCCTAGTCTGCTTCAATATATTTTCTGCAGTATGTGTAGACTCATATTGGAGGAACGCTAATGAACAATTTATATATAACGTCTTTGTTTATGGTGTCTCAAACCCATATATGTAGCTGTAAATATTTTCTAATCAAATGAAAGACTGCTCTGAGAAATGTTAATTAATAAAACTTAACTTAGATATAATAGCCAAGCTCCTTGTTCAATGATATACACAGTAATATGGGACTAAATGTACCCCCCTACTGCATGTATGAAATACATGGCAACACTGATAGCTTTTGTACAGGTGTATTGTTGTTTTTATTTTGTTATGATTGATTGCACATGAGCAATTTGGCAGATTTTAGAGACTCAAAGTTTAGGACTAGGGCCTGATTTAGAGTTTGGCAGAGGGGTTACTCTGTCACAACTGTGACAGATATCCTCTCCACTGAAATCTAAATCCCATTATATCCTATGGGATTTAGATTTCGGTGGACTGGATATCTGTCACCATTGTGACAATGTAACCCCTCTTCCTAACTCTAAATAAGGCCCTAAATCTTCCAAATAAATGGCTAAATATGAATAGGGGGAAGAATAATTATCCAAAATGTCGAATAAATTAGTCTATCCACGCCTCACACTCCTCCATTTTGAAATAGTGGAGTAGGAGGTCAGTACCTACAGCATAGTAAAATACCAGTTACAGTGGTGACCATCATGGTATGAATGTCCTCTTCAACACTGTGCAGCTTGTGGCTGATAATTACTTGGGTCTGCGATGGTGAAAGGGCTGATTGCAAATTAATGAAGGTGTAATTTTCAGCTAGCAATACGCAGTCATTAAAAGGATGCTGGTTGACTCTCAAATGAAGAGTGGACACTCAAGGGATCAGAACAGGTGATTAGTCAAAATCCATTTTTCTGGACCTAGAGAGGGAAATATAGTTTAAAAGAGGGCATCAAGTGAATGATACTTCTTGAGTCCCTTTGCAAGCACAGATCATCCCTAAAGAAGCTAACACCTGCATCCTTCTCTGACAATTCGGTATGCGCTTTGACCCAAAGATTTTTATTACTTATTACTGCATTCTGCAGCAAACATAGAAAGAGCAAAAGGCCATGAATGGTTGATTATGTGAAGGAATGTGTCCTTCATATTTGAAATCCTTCAGAAAATACGTGGCCTTACAAATATGGTGGAATACTCTGTCTTCCAAACTAACTGTCCACCCGATCTGTTTAGAGTTTGGCACAACATTAGGGTTTCCATCATTGTTCCCTGACTGGATCCGCTGACTGAAACCTTACACCAAAGGCCTGACCAACTTGGTGCCATCACTGTAAGTACCTTTGACAATCCTCTGTAGATAGGACAGATGTTCTGAAAACCTGTGAGTCTTAAAAAGTAAAAATAATATTACACTGGCTCCCTGAAAGACTCCTAAGCTGACAGGGTTGTTATTTTTTTTTCTTTTACAAACAACAAGCTTCTGCTTTGGGAGTTTGTTTTCATAAAAAAAAATAATGTTTCCTGGGCAAGCACAGAAAACATGGCATCTGCTCAGCAAACCTTCAGCGCCTTCAGATTAAATGTCATCACAGCAGCTCCTCTAAAGGCATGGAGAACTCTAAATATGGCAGGCTTTTCATTCAGAATACAGAGGAGTACATCCCTCCACTGACCCGCTAGAACTGCAAACAGTCCACCAGCATCTAACTGACCTCATTAGAAGAGAGACCCTGCACCTCTGTAGTTCATCTACATAAGTGAACTCTAGAACCCTGAATTTTGTTACTTCCTATGGGTTGTTTCAGGTATGTTCTTCCACCTCTGTCCATCCACAATAGTTAGCGCTAACCTGTGCTTTGATGACCACTCCTCACTCAAATCTCACTCCTAAACCTCCTCAGAACATCTTGGTGAACACTTTACCTAAATGCTCTGCCCTTGAACATCTCAACTGTCCTAATTGCATTCATTCTCTATCAATCAATCAGGGACCAGAAGATATACTCTTCCCACCTCTGAGTCATCTCTGTTTCTTCCTAAATTCTGCTATTGAGACAATATTACAATTTTGACAACTCTGTCAACAACTTTTGTCACTCTTGGGGGAACCTCACTGAATGTTTGGAAAAAAGGTGATTCTGTCTTTTTGGGGATGCACTACCAAGGGTCACACCTGCATAACCTCTGGCTAGACTCCATAGAATATTGTTACCATGACTTGCCATCCTAAGTCCCTCCACAACCTCAACTTTCCCTCCATCTCAAGGGTTGTCTTTCCAGAGGCTTGCCATGCTTTTCTTCATCTAACCACTCCTGTTTCCTAATTCCATTGTATGACATTATGTGCAGTGACTCCAGCCACTATACTATTCTTACCCCATCAAAAGTTATGTCTCCTCACTACAAACTACACGCATATGCCCAACCTTCAGTACACAGTCAAATCCCTGCTTTTCATGCCCCACTCACATTCCCAATTATTTCCCTTTCTACCACCAATCCTGACACATTTTACCTGACCTACCACCCATTTACCTTCTCAATGTTTCCACACCTCCTTTCCTACCTCCCACAAACTAAGAGCCATTAACACATTCAAGATCATCTCACTGATCTTCACCATCCTTAATTACTGAGAACTGGATTGGGAATGAGGTAGCTCTCGTTTCTCGTGAACAACATGTCCCACAGCTGCAAGATCATATTCAAAGACAGATTGTACAAAAGGAGCTGAAGTGGGGTATTTCAATCATCCACAAATCTACACTGTAGCCAATGTACTAATCCCAATTGGACAATTCTGTTGATAACTTTGGCCACACCAACACTGCTCTTGGATCAACCACATAGATTGTTCCATATAAAGTCAATTGTAAGCTACGTCTCCCTCAGCTGCATCTATGTAATCGTTAGAACACATGTACCATTTGATAAATCAGTTCCATTGTCTTTGCAGCTACACAGTTCTTGTGTGGACCATGTAGACTGATGTCTAAAGCAGTTGTTACTTCTTGAGGGCTGTGGGTATTGACTGAAAGTACAAAATGCCTTTGTGGACCCAAAATATTCTTGGATAAATTGGTTCTAGCCTCCTTTAAGATGCACAATCCAAGGTCAAGCCTATGCTCCTCCTCTAACGATGGAAAATGCTTTTCAGAAAGTTATTTTATCTTTTCAATCCACTCCATCTTTCCAGCTAATTTGCAAATCTCAAATGACCTGTAATGGCTTGTTTTCTCTGCTCTCCCCTGGCTCACACTGGAGAGGGCCGGTCCAAGTTCACTTCTCCTGGACTCATAACCTATGTAGTCATTTACTGTAGATTGGTCCCAACTGGGTGGTATACCATGACTTATTTCCCAGCTCGTTATGTAGCAAGAGAATATTCTCTTTGTAAGTAGAAGTAAGTCTTTTCCCCACCCCCACTAGGAACATGACAGCACTCACATCCATGATTGGCAACTGACTCCAGATCTTGTGAGTATCACCACAAAGTCTCACAAGATAAGAATGAGAGCTTGTGATCCCAGAAGATCAGGCGACTATTTAGGGTGAAATAGTATGTACACTGCACCCAAACAAGAGTTCAATGCCTCACTTTCTTCCACAATGTCAAGAGAAAGTCTTCGGTCAACCTTAGAGGAGTACACTTTCCTGAAACTTCAGTGAAAACCATTGTCTTGGAGGGCATCTACTCGCAAAGCACCTGCTGAGTTGGGGAATCCTGCACTTTAGGGAAAAAAGGAGTTAAAAGAATACAGGATTAATAAAATTACATTTGGGCTAGAGCGTCTGTATATCAGAATTGGACAATTCAGAATTTTAAATTAAATAATTAACCGTCTATCGTCCACTCATATTTTATGGAGGATAATTGAAGCTGCAATTGTATGCTCATGGTTAAACAGTTGATTAAACCTGATAAACTACAAATTAAACAATCTGCACCTAATAATTAAATGCCGGAAAGTATTATATTTAGTATTCCAAAGACAGTTCTGATAGTTTTGTGTTACCATTCTTAACTCTATATCTAATTATCCTTTGATACAGTTGCTAGTTCAGTGTAGTATATTCAATATTATTGTAATGAGATATTATCCCCGCAATTTAATAGCGGTATACCAACTCTGGCACGTGGCAGATCAACACAATTTTGTTTAATTCATAAACTCTCTTAACATTTTTTTGACTGCACAAAATGCTAACAGGACCACTGGTCAAACATCAAGGGGGGCAGTTGTATGCCAAAGGAAATTGACTTCCTGCCATACGAAGAGCCACTGGGTTTCATTTTAGCTTTGATTGCCATCTTCCTCTTCATCAATGCCTCTGGCACACTGCTTATTTTCATAAAGTATTGCAGACCCCACTCATGCATGCCAACAATATATAGCTCAGTGACATCCTTCTTGTTGTCCTCATGAAGTGCTTCCTCTGTTCCTTGATTTTCATTGGTCGGCCCAAAAGAGTGTCCTGCATTCTCCATCAGGTTATCTTTAGCATATCCTTCCCATATTGTGTTTCATGTGTTATGGCTAAAACAATCACAGTAGTCCTTTCCTTCAAGGCCACCAGGCCCAAAAGTAACTTAAGACAGTGGGTAAGCTCCAGAACATCCTACCTTATTGTGCTGCCCTGCTCCTTCATAGAGTTTGCCATTGGAATTATCTGGCTAGGGATATCACCACAATTCCCAGATCCAAACATTAGTGCTGACAATTGGAAATTACAGCTGAATGCAATGAGGGTTTCATCCTAATGTTCTACTGCATTTTGGCTTTCATGGGGCTTTTGGCTTGTGCAACTCTTGGGATTGCATTTTTGGCTAGAAATTTGTCAAATAGCTTTATCAATCAATAGTTTATTCGGTCCAGATTTGGACCATTTGAGAAGTTAAAAGTGATCATACATACAAAGAGATAGAAGCCATAAACCATTGCATAATAAAAAAATATAAAAAGGACATTGGCAATTAATACAGAAAAAAAGTTCATAAAACTACATAAAAGGTTTAATAAATAATTAAGACAAGACTCTCAAAATAGTCTCTGGATCTTACCCTATGCAAGACGCTAAATGCTAAAATGATACTGATCAGTTGTTAAAAGCATAAAAACCATTCTAAAACGGGTTTATACAAAAAATAAGACATAAAAACTACATACAATAGCTCCTGTTAGCAAAAGTTAGAAATCAACCAGTGGAAAATGATGCCCTAAGTTAATCAGTTCTATTGAATAAGTTGATCAAATAAATTGCATCTTACCATTTATAAAATTATATATGCTGAGGAGCTATAGGTCACTTCTGTTGGGGTAACCCACTAGACAGCATGCTCGGGGATACAGTCTTTTATCCTCGATAGGTCGCACTGATAGTTTTATTTAAAATCCCAGACTAATATAACAGGGTGCTAGTTCGCTAACTTCTAGACTGTTCTTCAACCGGTGGATTAAGATCTGTAGTGATCCTACTGCGGATTTTCCATGCTGCTGCCAAATATTTAGAAACAGAACTCACTATCAGCATGGAAGTATCATATTTGCATATTCTATATGCACTGTTACGGTTTTGTTTTGACAGTGTTTTGCACAGAGGGGTAATCCACTTCCCTCGAGGGCATTTGTACAGAGGACAGAAAAATAGGACATGCTCAGAAGTTTCCTTGCATAGATGACAGTTTGTGCATTTGTCAGATAAGGAACTATTGGTCGACCAGCAGGCCGTGAAGCTGTTCACTGCCAATGTTCCATATCTGAACTGAAGTAATAAAGAGCGAGCACGGGCTGGTATAGGGAGATTCAGGAAGCTTTCAGGCAGAGGTTCGTGCTTAACCAGCAGAAACTCTGCTGTCAGCCGACCTAACCCATTTGAGCCGAGAGATTCCTCATGGATCTTTTCCCAATAACGGTCTTTGATCAGGCGTTTAACGTTACCAGGAATCATCTCGGGATTCTCCCAATAATGGGATAAATTCAGTTTAACCCAAGCCTCTTTCATCTCCCTTAGCCATCATACTTTTTCCCATCCATAGCAAGCTGGCAATAATTCTTTAACTGCTGACCTGAAAGGTTCGAGTTCATCCGTTTTCCATAGTCTGACCCAGTACAGAAGTGGTCTTAAGTATGCTGTGTCTTTAATACTATTTAGACCCAGGTACAGTCTTAGGGGGAGCATCGGCGTACCCTTCTCTAATCTGGATATGTGTCTAAGGAAATTATTTATTGAAGAGTGTCCATTTGTCTGTGGGATCCCCAAAGTTCCGCTCCATATAGGTCCGCGGCACGGATTTGGGCTTTGTATATTTCAGAGATGAGGGTCAGAGGGGGACTTGTTGCAGTGCTAGCTTTGCGTCCTATCACTCCACATCTTTGGCTGATTGTTAGTGCCCCTTTCCTTATAGCTGCATCCCAGCTGCCCTTATCGGATAGTCTGATGCCCAAATAATCGTATTCCATTACCCTCTCCAGAAGAATTGAATCTATCTTTATATTTGCTCTAAGCTTCTTGTTCGGGGCACTATATATCATGAGTTTAGTTTTCTTAAGATTTATGTCTAACCCGTAATCTCTGCAGAATACACCGAACTGGTTAACCAGATTCTGGATTCCCATGGGTGATTTAGACAGGAGGATAGTGTCATCTGCATAAAGTAAGCATGGAACTTTGGTCCCGGCCAGCTTTGGGGAATCATTAGTGCAATTTGCTAAATACTTAATACAATTATTTATGTATAGAAGAAAAAGAGTTGGGGCCAAAACACACCCCTGTCTGACTCCCCTCTCAATAGCCACTGATTCTGTTAGATCACCATTCTTGCCGCTCCTGATTTGAGCATAAGTATTCTCATGTAGTCGGGTGATGAGTTTCAAAAGGCCATGTGGGACACCCATATTGGCTAGTGTCAGCCATAACTGGTTTCTAGGGACCAAATCAAACGCAGCTCTAAGATCAATAAAAACTACAAAAAGATTGCCCCCTCCTTCTTCCACAGTCTTCCATTTTATTGTTAGGAATCTTAGCACCTGATCTATGGTACTAACTGCTGGCCTGAACCCTGCTTGCAAATCAGAAATGGCATTGGTTTCCAGAATCCATTCTTCTAGACGGGACAAAATTTGCTTTGCAAAAAGTTTTTGGAAGTTGTCGATTAAGGAGATTGGGCGGTAGTTAACAGGGTTAGAGGGGTTACCTTTCTTAAAGATGGGAACTATCTCTGCTCCCATCCAGGAGCTCGGGACAGGTGCTCCTGCAGTTACCGCATTGGAAATGAGGTTCAGATATGGGGCCCATATATCTGGGTTTGTCTTGTATAAATCGCCTGGTATTTTATCAAGGCCGGGGGCCTTTCCCAATTTCAATGAAGCGATCGCAGCTTTAGTTTCTGCCAGGGTAAATTCAATTTTGGGGGTCTCAGTAATCATGGTATGGGTCAATTCCCTGGAAGTAACACCAGTGATCCCAGAATATAATCGGGAAAATTGATCTGTCCACTCTGCAGGGAGTATTGAGGCACCAGGCGAAAAATTAGGTTCTTCGCTGGCATCAGCCACCAATTTCCAAAATTTTGAGGTGTCATTTGTTTTAGCAGACTCCAGGAGGGAAACCCATCTAGATTCATCCCATGTCCTACGGGCTCTACCTTGTTCCTATTTATAATCTTTCCTGGCTTCCCTTATATGATCTGACTGGCCTCCTCTTAAAGCTCTCAGCAGTTTGTGCTGTGCTTCCCTGCATGCGGCGTTGAACCACCTTGCGTTGCACTTCTTTTTAACTTCTTTTGCAGACTCTTTCGTAAAAAGATTTTTTAGAGAATTATAAAATTGTGTGTGGGCTGCTATAAGCCCACCACTATCTTCTAAAGGCTGAGATATACGATCCATGTGATCAGCCAACTGCCTGTACGCAGATGCCAGGGTGGCTGAATCGGTGTTCAGGGATTCCCATCTAACATTTCGTCTATTATTGGTCAGTGCGAGCTGTTGTTCGTGGGTCTTGGAACAGGAGACTTCAAGTAGGGGTAATAGGTTCCTAAGAAATAAAATCAATGGTTCGTTTTCACTTTCCTCATGTTCTACAATGTTCATGTCAGCCATATAGCCCCACAGGCGGATATCAAGCAAAATATAGTCTATCTGGCTCTTCTGTGCCCCGCGCCTGAATGTGGGGTGAAGATTAGGGTCCGAGCGGGAACAACCATTGCAAGCCCGCAGGCCATGTGCCAATGTAATATCCACAACCTGATGTGTTAATCTATTTATTTTTGGTCTTTTGCTTGATACCAATTGAGGGATACCCCAGTAGGCGTCTTCATCTTTGTATAGTTCCTGGGCCAGTGAGTAGGGTTCAAAAGTGACATTAAAATCTCCAGCAATAAGAATAAAGTGGGAAGGTGATTTACAAGAAAGAAAGCTGTCCAAAATAGTCAATGTGTCGGACTCGTATTTGGTACCCAGGCTCCTATTATAAATATTGATTATTAAGAGTGGTTTCTCACTAAGGGATGGTATTGATAAGCCCATTAAATCAGGGCAGCCCAAGTCAATTGTTTCAATCCGACATTTAAAGGAACAGCTGAGCCATATAAGCAGGCCACCTGAGGGTCTCCCTGAGTTCACCTTAGTTGCTGGGACCCAGTAACTTTTATAACCAATTCTGTATTTGGGCTCCAATGCCCATGTTTCTTGGAAAAGACATATTTTGTGTTCGTCTATGAATTTGCCCCATTCAGGGTTGTTCATTTTATTCTCCAACCCTGCAATATTCCAAATAAGGATGGTATCTAGGCCATCTTTTTTGACATGGGGAGCTTCGGCCACAGGGTTCTCTCTTGCAAATGGGGTACCGTGGGGAAGTTTTATACCCTTTTCAATCGTATCTATACCAGTCATGTTTGGGTTTCCCACTACAGTATTGCCCAAAATATTTCTTGCCCCGTCTAGATCGGGGGGTGGCGTGAGCAGTTCGAGTGTCTGAAATGGTGGTGAATATCCAAGTTTACTGAGATCTAATAAATCTGTGGCTAAATTGGTCTCAATCACCTTGCGCTCCTTATTTGCACCCCCAATACAGATTTCAGAACACTTAGAAAGGTCTGGCTGGGCAGGTGCGGAAATTGGCGTAGGGTCTCTGGTGTCTACAGTAGGGGTTTGTTCGACCTCAGGGTTGCCTTGCCCTATTTCGTGAGTTTCATTATTTCCGACTATAGGGTACTTTTTATCCCAAATGTTTGAACCTTGAGGCTGAAGTGAACTGTACTCAGTGCTGGCTTTTAGTCAATCATTTTCAGAGAGCGAAAAAGGGCTACATCTCGGCTGAGAGTCAGGCTGCATCTGTACCCTAGTGGGACCTCTGGGTGACATTGTTACCCCCTTAGTAGTTGGTACAGCTTTGTGAGGGTAAAAAGCCTGGAGCCTACAAAGTGAGATTGCTCCCCCTAGAGGGTTAGAATGACACACATTCAAGGAAAGCTGTTGGACAAGGGAAGGCGCATCGAAGTTAATAACAATACAGTCCCCTGTACCGGGGTTTTTGAGTGGACCCACCCAACCCACCCTCCTCACCATTAATATTGAGGGTATCATATAGAAAGCAAATCTAGCATATCTATGTAGCCAGTGGATGACCTTATTTTTCAGTTCTGTAAATGATTCGGGAATATTAGGCTTAAGCTTAGGAACGTTCGTGATAACAAGCACATAAGGGCAAGCTTCCGGTGGTAGGTGTAAGGTTCTCATATTGGATCCTAGATCCCTATGCATCCGGTCTGCTGGAGGGTTGGTATAGTCCTTGTACAGTTTTGTGCCCATGTTTATGGGAGAAGAAGAAGCAATTTCATCAGTCCGCCTTGGGAAGAGGGGGTCACTCTTTGAGTGCCAAGTTTTAGGGGGATTGGCCAGTCTAGCAGTAGAAGCCTTCACTGGTTGATGCGAAGAATCAGGGCAAAGTGATTGAGGATTGTGAACCGTGCTTGATGATAGAGGAGGGCTGCTGCCACTGTTGATTGGAGGGCATGGGGGAAAATGTTGTTGTGAATATTGTAAATCCGATGAGGAAGAGGTGGTTGACTGATTAAGTTTGATGAGAACGTCGAGTTTCTCCTCAATAGCTGATAGGCGAGTTGTTATAGGGTATAATTTTTTGGAGAGCTCGTCTTTTATAAAATCTATTATAAAAGCTATGTCCAAGCTGCCGTTATTTGTAGCTTGGGCAGGTGTGCAGTCCTTGGTCCGAGTAGGCACGGCATGATTGGGGGAGTTCAAAACACGGGCCCGTTTATTCTTTAAGTTCACCTCCCCTCGTTTCCTTTTGCCCTTTGAGCTGTGCTTTGGGGAGGGTGCAGGCCTATCTGGCATAGGCTGTGAAGTTTCTGAAGAATATATCACTTTGTCCAGGGGCTCTGCGACGGACATTCGGGTAGTTTGGGTAGTTGGAGGTGGGGTTGCCGGGGTAGGCTGGAAAGCTGGTGGGTAAAAAGGTTGTGGTGGGGTTTTCGATGGAGCATCCGTTGGTGGAGGAGCAGTCAGTCGGCGCTCCACCAATTCAATTTCTTTTTCTAATGCCCCTACCGCTTTTTGGAGGAAGCCATCTAGAGTCTTGTTGTTACCGGCTTTTTCCAAAGGCATCCCCCCCTTCCGTCTACCCATCTTGTTTTGGTAAGACACTTAGGTCCAGCCCCAAAGTTTGACAGTCTATTTCCGTAGGTGCTGTTCCTCTCCTGTTCCCGCCCTATTTTTGCTCTACTGGGGCTTTATTAAGAAAAGCTGAGACGCCAGGAGGGCCTAAAGTACTGCTCACCTATATTAGGAAGGTGTCAGGGTGGGTAAGGTATGTTCGTACGCTGATCACCAACCTCGGAAGTCAGGATAAAAATGGTATGGCCAGCCCGGCCTCCTCCGGTCGCTGACGGGCGCAGGACGGGCCCGCCCTTGGCCCGGGCTTTGCCCGGGCGCCGCCCGCGCGCATCCTGCGCTGCGGGAGCGCGAAGATAACTTAAAGGGCTCCTGCCCGTGATGCTCCTCCTGTCAGGCACACAGCGCTTCCCGCGACGGCGGGAGCGCGAAGATAACTTAAAGGGCTCCTGCCCGTGATGCTCCTCCCGTCAGGCACACAGCGCTTCCCGTGACGGCGGGAGCGCGAAGATAACTTAAAGGGCTCCTGCCCGTGATGCTCCTCCCGTCAGGCACACAGCGCTTCCCCTTTAATGAAGCTAAGTTTATTACGTTTAGTATGTTGGTTTTTGTTAGTGTCTGGTTCCCCTTTATTCCAGCCTATTTCAGTACAAAAGGGAAATACCTACTAGCTGCAGAGACTTTTGTCCTCTTGTTCTGGCCTTCTTTGCTGCATATTTGCTCCCAAGGTTCACATCATTTTTCTGAGACCAGAGAAGAATACAAGAGAATATTTAGACCAAAAGAACATCCACCATAGCTAGAAATTCTGCATGAATGAAGAAACATAAATTGTAAATTAAATTCTGAATGCGACATTGAAACATTGAGTACATAAATGCTCCTTATCTTGAGGCTTAAACTGGTGTAATGCTTGGAAATTCAAAATTAATTATTGTAAAACTTTTCATCCTTGACGTGGTCTCCCTTAACTTTTTGCCTCTGTTTCCCAGGTTGTTGATGTGTGCTGGACTCTGATGTTGCTGTTTTTGTTACTCTGGGCACTTTACCACTGCTAACCAGTGCTAAAGTACAAGTGCTCTTTTACAAAATGTGTATGTAATTGGCTTATCCATAATTGGCCTATTTGATTCACTAGTAAATCCCTAGTACAGTGCACTAGAGGTGCCCAGGGCCTGTAAATCAAATGCTACTAGTGAGCCGGCAGCACTGGTTGTGCCACCCACCTAAGTAGCTTTGTAATCATGTCTCAGACCTGCCATTGCAGTGTCTCTGTGTGCAGTATTAAACTGTAAATTAGACTTGGCAAGTGTACCCACTTGCCAGGCCTAAACCTTCCCTTTTCTTACCTGTAAGGCACCCCTAGGGTAGGCCCTAGGTAGCCCCAAGGGCAGGGCGCAGTGTATGGTTAAGGTAGGACATATAGTAATGTGTTTTATATGTCCTAACAGTGAAATATTGCTAAATTTGTTTTTCACTGTTGCAAGGCCTATCCCTCTCATAGGTTAACTTGGGGGCTGCCTTTAAATCTGATTAAAGTGTAGATTCCCTTTGGGAGCGGATGGACATGTGGAGTCTGGGGTCTCTGAGCTCACTATTTAAAAATCCATCTTTTAGTAAAGTTGATTTTAAGATTGTGTGTTTGAAAATGCCACTTTTAGAAAGTGAGCATGTTCTTGCCTATACCATTTCTGTGACTCTACCTGTTTGTGGATTCCCTGTCTGGGTCAGTTTGACAGTTGGGCTGGTTGCACCTCACACTAAACAGTGACACAAAGGGAGCTGGGGTGTAGTCTGCATTTCCTGATGAGCCATCTGTGCTAGGAGGGCAGGGAGGAGTGGCCACTCAAACCTGAAAAGGGTGTGCCTGTCCTCAAACAATGTAGTCTCCAACCCCCTGGTGATTGTCTGGGGCCTGGCCTGGGCAGGGCAGGATTTCACAATCAAGAGAGACTTTGCTTCGAAGTCAGCCTACTTCAAAGGAGAAAATGGGTATAAGAAGGGCACCCAAAGCCACAGACTTTAGAACACTTCTGGAAACCAATAGGAACCTCTGCCTGGAGAAGAGCTGAGGAAGAAGAGCTGCCCTGCCTGTGACCGTGATTTGTGGAGCTATACTGCAGGTGCTACTTCTGCCAGAGTAAGAGGACAAAGACTGGACTTTGTGTGCCTTCCATCTTGTAAAGATCTCCAAGGGCTTGACTTAGAGCTTGCCTCCTGTTGTTTGAAGTATCTGGGGCAGCAAAGACTTCTCTATGCCAGCACCTGGAGTCTCTAGAGAGTGGTGCCCATTCAGTTCCTGGGACCCTGAAAGGAGAAGCTAGCAGCCTAAGTGGAAGAAATCCACGCATAGGATGGCGTGCGGGGAAAAGATCGACATGCCTCCGATCTGTGGTTGAAAAATAGGCGCGCCGCCGGCTTCACGGCTGAAAATTGACTCTCAACTGCAACACAACCGAAGAATCAACGCACGGAGCTGGGGAAATGATGCACAGCATCACTGACGGAGGCTGGTCAGATCATTGTGCGGCAGGATTTCTGATGCAAGTACCGCTGGGCATGTAAAAACAACGCAAAGCCTGCCTGGACCCGAGCGTGCTGACCGGATCGATGCATCTATCTCCTGCAGAGAGAAAAATGACACGCCCCGACCTGACGAAAGGAGAAACGACGCAAGGTCTCGCTCGTGAGTGAAATTGACGCATTGCAAGCCCTTTTTGACGCACACTCACCTGTGCGGGGTTATTTTGGACGCACCCAAGGTACATATTCACACTAACAGTGTTAGTGTGTGTTTAAAGCTTCATGAAGACTCTTTTTGCTTTTTAATTGATAACTTGACTTGTGTATTGTTGATTTTTGTCGTTTTGGTCTTCTTTTGTTTAGATAAATATTTTCTATTTTTCTAAACCTGTGTTGTGTCATTTTGTAGTGTTTTCGTTAAGTTGCTGTGTCTGTTGGTACAAATACTTAACACCTAGCACTGTGAAGTTAAGCCTACTGCTCGTGCCAAGCTACAAAGGAGGTAAGCAGGGGTTAACTGAGGGTGATTCTCTTTTACCCTGACTAGAGTGGAGGCCCTTGCTTGGATAGGGGGTAACCTGACTTCCAACCAAAGACCCAATTTCTAACAATTATCTCACAATGTCCTGCATTTTCTAATTGCTTTACGAATTTTTGTCTAAAATTACTGTTGAGTGCTTTGACTAACTATATTTGTCAAACAATGGTAAGTAATTTATACCGACATTGGTTCTTCCCCATTTCCTTGTAAGGTTTTAAAGCCTTTCACAAGAACATCTTCTCCAATGTACTTGGTTTGATAATAGCGCACATTGTTTTTAATCAATTCAACCAATTGAAGCCATTTTTCTTAGAGAGCCGAGTAGGCAAAAGTAGTCAAATTATTCTTATTTTTTCCTAATATTGTTCAGGTTCAGCATGGTTGGATAACACTGCCAAATGGATTTAAATACATTTACATGCTCATGCTCGTGTACGAACATCCCCATGCTGGATTTTCCAAAAAAACAAGTCAAGGGGTGACATTGTTCCTTTATATACCCCAGAATTACCTGTCCAAATCATACTGAAGTTCTCTGAGTTATAGAGGTATGTGGCAGACGGATATGGTGTAGAGGGAGTGAGAGTAGGAAGGTTGTGGGAGCACAAGATGATGCTCTCAAAAATTATTAAGAAATTTAGAAACTTAATAGATATCTTTGTTTCTCATTCTGGAACACAGCTGACCAGGTGACTTATATTTTACCAGTAAAGTGAGTCTGGAGGCTTCTTGGCGCAGGACCTTGTAAGAACAGGAGTAGGAACTTAGAAACTGTGCTAAGCAACTTCAAAGAAGGGTTTGGGAAGCCCAACTTGAAGTCTGACTCTGCCAAGAGAAGCAATTGATCGCCACTTTCAAACTAATAAGGTTCTCTGCAAATCAACAAAAACATAATTTTCCTACTAATTCATTGTAATAATGTATCAAGCGGATGGGCTGTGCCAAGCATGGTGGATATTGTTGCAGTGTTTTCAAACTAATAAAAGGTTTACCACACACTAGTTTCTTGAGTTTGTGATGCACACGCCTGTAACACAGATTACTAATTCCTTGCGTATTTGTAAGTGACAACCCATGTCTTAGTTTCATTGAAACTAAGCATAATGGAGAGACGTGTTTTTAGGTATCCTGAATTGGATGTAACTTTGTTATTTACTGTGAGGAAGAGGATTATTAGTTGGGATGGGTGGTGGTCCACTGTTGCAATTGGCCCTTCCTGCAGGGTCATACCCAGACTTTTTATCTTCCTCCTGCCTTTTGCTGCTGCTCTCATTTTTATTGGCCTAGGATTCTGCGCACTTTACCACTGCTAACCAATGCAAAGTGTTTGCACCCTCTCCTTAAAACACAGTAGAAGTGGCTTATACCCAATTGATATATTTAATTAACTTGTAAGTCTCTAGTAAAGTGGTAAGGCATGTACCCAGGGCCTGTAAATTAAATGTTACTAGTGGACCTGCAGCGCTTATTATGTCACCATCTTAAGTAGCCTTTCAAAACGTGTCTCAGACCTGCTAGTGCTGCCTATGTGTGCAGTTTTGAACTGACATTTCAACCCTTAAAAGTAAACATTTTACCAGGCCCAAACGTTTCCTGTATGTCCTGGTGGGGAAAAACAGTCAAAGTCTGTTGAACCTGTTTATAGCCTGAACCAAACTGCTCCCTGAGTAGGTGTGAAGAGACCTGGGGCTGAAACAATACTGTCATCTGGGGGGAGGATGTCTGCCTCCTGGAGAAGGCAGGACAGAAAGGGGGCTGAGGAGATGAGCTGAACTTCAAAGGTAGAAGCCCAGATGCCAAAGGCCCCTGGTCAGCCTTCACTCCCATGATCCCCTGCCAGATGGGAGCCCCACTAATGAGATTAATAAAGGGGCTGGAAGGTGGAGTGTAGGGAAAAGGTAGCCACATCAATGGGTTGTGTTAGCCATACCTGCACTCCAAGCAAAGAATTTCTCAATTTTTTCTCGAGAAACTGTGCATTCTGGAACAAAACATGCCACACTTCCAAGCAATTGGTTATCACAGAGGGTGGCAACTTGAAGTCCATTGGTTGAGCTTCCACCCCTCTTGCCAGCCTAAAATGAGGAATAAATACAGGAGATTTGCATGAGCCCCTGAGATCACTCTCTGGAACAACAAGAGAAGAACAACTGTCTTGCTGGACCCTAGGACTGTACCACAGAAGGCTTGCACTCAGAAGTACTGCACCCGCTGCACTCTCAAGGTTCCTCCTTCTGACCCTCAGGAACCATTTCAGAAGAAGATCTGAAAGTTTGGTAAGTTTTTGAAAACGTTTGGTATAAAGCTCCAGAAGAAGACCGGCTTAAAGTCCCAAGTCAAGCTTCCAACGTCAAACCATGACTTAGTCGGACCTCGCCAGTTTATCCAGCTGGAAGCTCCAGAACTTTTCACCATTGGGGACAAAGACTCACAGGAATTCACTGAGGCATCATGCTGCAGCAGGCTAGAATCTTGGGCTCAAACTTCAGATTCAAGAAACCCAGGTACCCGCTGATGAGCCTGTTAAAAAGAGAAAGTTCCAAGAAAAAGATGAAGTGCAAAGGTAAAATCTTGATCAGCACATACTGCTCATTGCATCTGACCCACACTCCATCACGGTCAGCCTAAAATGTTAACTTTGTACGAGTCTAGCACGACAAGATAGCTGCAGTTGGCTCTTTATGCTTTTTGGAGCTAGTATGCACATTTTTTATTTAATCTTTATAAATTAATATACCCGGTTTGCTACACTGGATTTTTGTCATTCTGGTGCCATTTTAAAGATAAGAATGTTCTCCATTTTTATAAATTGCCGTTGGGTCTTTATTGTGTTACGTTTTTCACTTTTTACTGTTTTGGTGATTTTAAATTCTTTACATTTACTTGACTCCTAAATTAAGTCTGAGACTTGACTGGACCTTATTAGTGATTGTGATATTATGGCTAGTGGAAAGTGAATGCTTCCACCTACTCATATACATTGAAGTTACTTTATTACATTTACCAAATGGTCAATGCAAGAGGGAAGTACTCCTAGACTTCCACGGTAATCTATTGATTGAGCAATTACAAATATACAATCTATGTAGCATAAATAGTGTTTTATTGCTTTTTTGTTTCTTTTTACATTTTTAGCATAAGAGAAGATTGTACTTATGTTGGTAGGTGCTCCTTATTCAAAACACACAGTGAAAGTGAATATTGTGAAAGGAAGTGAAGGTGATATATACAATATATACAGAAAGTGGTTTAAGAATATTATGGACTTCTAGCGGTTCCATCAATCCAGGAAGCCCTGTAGTCACATATAATTTCTTCACAATTTTAATCCACATTCAAAATCATGTTGACGTTTCAACTCCATATGTAGACATTAATCAATAGTGGGTCATCATCAGGACTGAGGATAATGTCTGGTCGGTAGCACCTAAAGAATCCAATGGAGGATTAGTATCTTCTGAGCAGAGGCATCTTCATGGTCAGTAATTCACTCTAAAACGATGAATCAGTGAAGCTTGGTCTAAGGATGTCAATCCAAGTTGTGTAGTATTCTGTGGGATGTTGTCTGGGTAAGTCTGTCGCAAGGCAGCCGTGCAATAATCTAGGCTGAAGGCTCACGGTATTTGTATTTATTGATTTAGGACGTCCACTTGAGTAGACGGGATTCTTATTAGTAAATTAAGGATTTATGCTTGGAGAACTAACAAAACACTGGGACCAACCTGCCAAGTCAACCCCACGAAGGTGTGTTGCCATTGGGCCAAAAATTCAGGTTGCTCTCACTCACAGATTTCAGAAGCAGAAAATTCATTTCACCGGGACATCGCAAAGAAGGTATGCAGTCCAGAGGATCACTTCTTCTATGAGACTCAGGTACCTTACTGCCCACAAGTAAACACCCCATTGTGCACTCACAATTTTACCTACCCTTCTCAAGCCAGCCTATGAATTGAGCTTTAAAGCTCTGCTCAGCTGTGAAAAAACCTTGCCACGTTTACAATTACAAAGCCTTTTCTGCCCTCTCTTGTTCTCTGATGCTCATTAGGTGACAGTGTCAGCATGCGCTCCCACTCACAGATTTCAGCAGCAGAAAATTATTTTCACTTTACATCGCAAACAAGGTTTGCAGTCTAGAGGATCCCTGTTCAGCTACAAAATGCACACTTGCACCATTGGAGAAATCTGAGCTCCAAAAAAGTGACTTAGTCCAAAGTTAGAAATCTTTACAGGGTGCCACAAGTACCCAGGCAGGAGCATTTCTACTGTGCACATTTGCAATTTATCACACTCAGAGCTGTCCCACCAAAAGTCAACAGCTTCTTTGGAACTTTGTCCTATGGCTCATGCAAGACTCAGTGACACTGTAGCCTTTACAGTGTCTACAAGTTGGTGTGATAATTGTTATTTCATCTAGGTGTTCCTGACATCTTAACTCATCATTTCAGAGTAAATGTCTCTGTGTCATTGCACATTTCACAGTGGCGGACTCCACATGACTGTGTCGTAGTGTCAATATCCGTTTGAGTGGCCTATTTCAGTGTCAATGTTTTTGAGACACTGTCTCTCTCACAGTGTATCTGTCTCAATACCAGTGTCCCCACCTCAGCATCAGTGTCCCCTTGAAATGAATCAGTGTCACTGCACCAGATCAGTGCCTCAAGGCAATGCCTTGGGAGTGCACTTGTTACAGATTATTTGTGTTAGTATTCACACAGTTAGCCCGGTTTCATTATCTGCGGTTAAGATGGCCCCATCCAAGGGGCAGTGAAGTGCAATATTGATCACATCTACTGCCCTATGTAACTTACAGTGCTCTGATCAGAGTTACTGCTCCATTGTAGTGCATAAGGTCCCACTGACCAACAACACTAAAAGCAAACAAAATTCCGTATTCATTCTGCTTGAGAAGTTGTCACGCCACCATCAAATCATCAACAACAGGCAACACGTGTAGGAATTGTTACTGTTTTATTTAAAACAACCCATTGAAATCATTGCTTCAGAAACATTCTATGCCCATGATCCGGAGTGCCCCAGTATCCTCACCTGACTGTTAATCGGAGGTACTAGCCATATTGGGCAATAAAAGTGGCGCAGGATTACTGCATGCAGCATCCTCAGGTGTGGACATCCCTCCAATTTATTGATTTAAGTCTACCTCAGGATAAAAGACTGGAAATATGAGCATGCCGGAATCAGCATAGAAAAAAGCAATTCCTATTTATAATTTCCCATTGCATACTGGGCTATAGGGGATCGTTGTATGATCCCTAGGCAATACCAGTTCCTGGTGTTATATATTCTCTTTGTATCATTTTCAGTCTTCGTCCAGTGTGGCATTCGCCTCTTGCCCAGAATAATGAATTTGATGTGTGCAACGACTGGTAGCCCTTATTATGGATGGTCCAGAGTTACGCTTATCGCCGGTTTGAAGTCAGAACTTGACTATTATAGGTTACTAGAGTCGAATTCTGATGCCACAAACCATGCTGCCAGACCCAGCAACTGATGAGAATTGCAGGTTAAGTCACGGAGCATCCCTGAAAAAGCTGTTTAGAGCAATACAAAGGAACAATGCTTTTTTCCTTCTGCTCTATTTTTTAACCTACAATGACAAGCTGAGAGAACATGTTTATTTTTGCAACTTTAGGTAGTTAGAGAAAAGCTATGATCGTTCTGCATGTTTCTACACAAAAAACAAACATGATTTTGATGTGTTTAAATTTGAGTTCTTCATGTTTACAAACCTACTCGCTCTTCCATATGAAAGAGCTACACACCAACGTTTCAATTGGTTTGTGGGAAAGGTGATGGTGTAACCATGTATTATATGGGATAAAGTACCCCCTGGCATACATGATAAGGATATTGCAAGTGACCTCAGAGTTCCATAACCTTATGAATGAACTCGACCATCAGCCGCATTCCTCTGTGGTTATGGAACATCTTAATGACCTCACCATATACAGCAACACTCTATTCTGTCTGTTGCTACATTCAAACACAAACACAACTACCACAGGCAGAAATTTGACCATGCTAGCTAAATGTATTGAGTGAGAGAGATACAAGCCAGAGCCCCAAAGTACAAGGTTCCACAACTTACTAGCCAATTATTTGTTTGAGAAAATTAATAATATAGTGATACAGGGCACACTTGTTTAGCCTGTGTTCCGGTTACCTCACGATAAACATACATACATGGTGATAACATTCCACAATCTAAACTTGATAATCACAAACATTAAAGTTATACCATTATTTTGGGATAATGAGTGGTTCAAAATACTTTTTAGTTCCCAAGTTTCTTTACATGTTCAGCTGCTTGCCTTCTTTTTGAAGTTGTTTGGGTGATACTCCTCTCTGTTATATGTCATTATTTTGGAGCTGTGTACATTGTGATACCAATCAAGACACCTAGAAGTAAATTTACTATGGACTTACATTGTCCTTGCATGTTGTACGTCGCCACAAGGTAGCATAAGTTCTTAACTGGTACTTACTAAGCCACACAAAGCCCCGTTGTATGGCTTTGCGTGGTTTTGTAAATGCACAGTAATGCAAGGTAGTGCATTGGCTTGCATTGTAATACTTTACGTTGGGTAGGCGTTATACGGGCGGAGCATGTGCATTTCCTTGCATCTTCCCATGTTTTTTTACACAAACCCAAATCAACAAAGACTTGTAAATCTGACTTTGCGCTAAAATGGAACACCTATCCCAACAGGGGCTTAACAAGGAGAAATAGCTTCTTTTCTCCTTGTTGCTTCCTCTTTCCATGTCCACTGCATTCTCATAATGCATAGGAAGAGAAATATGCCTCTGTGGAGAGTTTTGCACAAAAACAATCCTGCCTATGATGCAATGGTACTTGCATTGGTGCTAGGCAGCACACAGTGCACCAGTGCAGTAAAAGAGCTAAAAAGCATCACATCTTAGTAGATACGGTTCTCTTCAGCTCTCTCCGTTTCATGAAACGCAGCACACCAACTTCCCTTGCTGCACTGCCTGACAGAAAACACTTTCACTGTAAACATAGCCACAATTAACTTCAGCCATGTGTCTGTGATCTGCATGAAATAACACAACACATGGACCAGATCGAACAGGCACTAGGTTTACTGCTTGATTAAACTACAGAGGTGGAATGCAAGGGCTTTTGGGAAAATGGTAACAGCAAACAGATTACCTTGTATCTGAATGAGGACATTGGTTCCACAATCACCCCCTCTCAGTGGGTGGAACATTTTACTAGGGTATATGCTGTAGGGGTGAGCAGTGACCTACTTGAGTCAGAGGGGTCTTCCTTGCCCTCGTCTAGTATTTTATTTGAGATAGACAAAGTCCAGGCCAGCATCTTGGCCAGCCCCCCTAATAAGGTGCCAGGGCCAGATGGCATCCCCATGGGCTTCCATAAGGCAGACACTTTACTCTGTGCCCTGATTCTAAGCAACATTTTTAATGCAGCCTCAGTAGGGAATATCCCCAATTTGTGGAAGTCCACAGTATTTGTCCCGGTCTCTCAAAAGGGCAATAGATATGACCCAGCATGTTATAGGCCCATCTCTTTACTTGACTCACTGGTCAAAATTGGGGGCTGGGTCATGTTGCACTGCATGGAGGACCGGGTGCAATCTGATAATATCTTATGCTCAGCCAGTATGGGTTTAGGGAAGGGAGAGGCACAATGGAGCAACACCTGAACCTAAACCTGATAATCGGTAAATATGTGGTTGCAAAGAAAGGAGCACAGTATTTAGTGTTTATAGACCTGAGATGTGCATTTGAGAGAGAACAATAACTGTAACACACAAGCATTTGTGTTTTCACAAGACTTAAACAATTGGAAAAATATTAACAAGTTTGTTTATTTAGCAAATCACATTGTGCAAAGACTAGAATAAGTAAAACCATCCTTCAAGAGCCAAACATTATGCTATCAATAAATGTTGTTATCTTTCTCCATAATCACCCATGGATTAGGTCTTATTATTGAGACAAGGAAAACAACACATGTTGCAAATAGAAGATCTATTCCATGAATAATATAGAGAATATGATAGAGATAATGTTGGGTGCATCAGTATCTAATTAATGAAGGAGTGAAATTATTTAAAATAAATTACCTTTGGCTGTTATCTAAGGGTTGTGTCTATTCAGCAAACGTCTTTAGAGATGTGTGCCTATATTATGCAATGTGAATTAGCTGGCAGGTAATATCATTCAAAATATGGAACAGCAAATTCCCACTTGCTGAAAGGTAGCAAACTAATGTTCATTTTAGACGTGCTTGTTTACCTTCTGATATCACGTAGAGTAAGTCTGATCATATTGTCTAAAACGTACAAGGAGTGTGCTGAGGATATCAGAAAAGTGTTCCAGGTATTTAGACAATAACAACATTTTGATTAAAGCTATTCAGTGGTCATTATTTGAAGGAGACACATTCACCTGTCAACCTTAATGCAAAGTGTTTCAATCATGAAACCATAGTTGTCTCAAATGGCTATTTTTTGGATCTGTGTAGTTGGTCTCCAAGTAAATAGGACAAGTAAATGGGACACCCTGAATATTGAAACCATAATATCAATGGGACATAATGTCAAGGACAGAATATAAAAAAATATTGTCAGGTTAGTAAGCCTAGATGTTCTATACATAACTCCACATATGTGTACCAACACAGTACATATATTTTCTTGGTATGTTAGTGTGAAGTTAAGAATAGTAAATCTATATTCATATATGCACTTAATTTTCATTATTTTGTTCCTCAATATTTTTCAATCTCAATATTGTTGGTGTCAATATTCAGTAGTACAATCTAACAGAGAGTGTACTCCACCTCAACAGGTATTCAAAATCAACAGGAACTCTAATGAAGCATGCAAGTTGTTCCATGGTGATTGCAAAAGACAGGGGTGATATAAGACATGCCTCCCTAGCACTCAAGGCAATTGCGAATTTATAAGACATTTGATTATTAACTTTTACTTGGATAGTGGGGTTGTGTATGTAGATCCACCATTTTCAATAAAAAGTGCCCTAGTCCTAATTTGTTAATGACTGATCTGATTACCCCCTCATAAAAGGGAGCCAAGGGGTATCTCAGTATCTAGAAAGACAGATCAAACTCTGCCTGTGAGTAATTGGGGAGTTGGTTGAGTGGGGTGTTACCCCTGCTCAAGCAACAGCCACAACTCCTGTCACGAGAAACCACAAATGTCAGCACCTAAACCTGTGCTGAAGCTTCTGGTAGCTTGACACAAAAGCAGTCAGGTTTAACTTAGAGACAATTGGTAATGTATTTATGCAGCACAGAAAAAGTAATGAAGTGAATATTTAACAAAAGAAAAATCTCACATGCATCTAGAAAAATGTAGAGTACATTTTAATGAACTAATTGACACCGAAACACTAAAAATCCAATTAGTAGAACTGGAATTATGTTTTTTTTAAATGTATGGTAAAAACTAGCACCTAAAAGTTCTAACCACCAACCATAGACATCTAGTGGAGCGAGACCGGGCCAAAAGTAAAAACATATGCTTGACCGCAATGGAGGGTGGATCGATTACAAGTAGTGGATTGAGCATGGTCAGCTCCTACCTTCGGATGTTTTTGTGGAAAATTGTCTTAGAAGGTACAGTTCAACTGAGCACAGCTGCAGGTGGTGTCCAAGGAAGAGGTATCATCAGGGAGCCCCTGGATGAACTGAAGAATATTTCTACGTTCAGACTTAGGGCCTAATTTAGAGTTTGTCAGATGGGGTAATTCTGTCACAAACGTGACGTATATCTAGTCTGCATAATACAATCCCATGATATCCTATAGGAATTGTTGGAAATTGGATTATTGGTAAAAGCAGGTAAGTACCTACACTTAGCAATAGGCCACTAACCTCCACTTAGGCCCAGTAAGGTCTCAATACATTAAACCCGGCAACGAGCGACAAGGCTTACATTAGGAGACAAATGTGTAAAGCATTTAAAAATCACAAAACAGTAAATAAGTAAAACACAAAACACAAAAAGAATCCAACACCAATTTATAAAAATAGATAATGTTTTTATCTTCAAAATGACACCAAAACGATTAACATCAGATAAGGGGAAACGGAGGTATGAATTTTTAAAGAATGAATGCTTTTAAGCACATAGAAACGAATAGCGCCAATCTGATCATCTGATTGATACACTGGCTAGGAGGTCAACTTTCTACGTTCGGACTTAGTTACTTGTTTCAGACATTTTCTTCACTGGGATGATCCTGCAAGTCAGGCCGGGTTGCGGTTGAGACAAATTGGCTAGAGTTGCTGCGGTGGGTCAGTCCCTTTCTGGAGCTTTTTTCCAAAAGTTTCCAAACTTCTGGATCTTCTTCCAGATACGTGTAAAAGGTGTATTGAATAATGTATCTTTAACCACTCTATTTTGATCTGCTGTGCCAGTGACTGTAATGCTCTTAATCCAAAAGATGTATGTTTAATAATAGCCACTCAGCATACATAGGAGCTGTATGATACAAAATATCCTTGAGCACTCCATCTGCAGGCAAATTGTGGTGGTCTGCCTGGTGGTAGGTGTGTTTCTCGTGCAACATGGTCATGCCAATATTGAGCCTTTCAAAATAGGCCAAAAACCTCTCTGTATATTGAGAGTTGTTTAGTCCACTCACATTCCAAGTTAATAAGTTTACTTTTTTCTCACTTTTGTATAGAGGGCATAGTCAACAGTGCTTGGTGTGATCATCATTATGATAACACGTGATGATTATTTCCCCTAATATCTGGGTTGCCTGCATTTCAAATAAAAAGTGAAATTCCATCTAAACAAATCTGCCCACACACTGATCCAAAACCAATCAGTGATATGTAACAAAGTGAACAAAACAAAACTCTGGTTAGTACTTCTAGCAGTAAGTTATGGAGTATAAGCTATGGTCCATCTGTTTGCATATAGTCTAAGCTGTGATGTAATCATAGGATATATCTTGTTCCTATGAAAAGCAGCAGAGAGTATGGTAGATCTTCTTCACATATCCGTAGTCACAGGTAGTACTAGTTTTTCGTTCATGTATGGCCACACATGAGAAGCCTTCATTTAAGACAGATATCCATAGAGGTGTACACAAATGTGCATTTTTAGAATCAGGTGGTATTCCACAGCAGTTCAGACTCTTCCGGTCTCAATGTGCTTTCATTTCGTTAAGTCATTGCCACTGTATTTTGATGCAACTCCGCAGGCTGGTCTTGCCATATGGATACTTCGTTCCAAGTGAGAA